>NC_136427.1:299755941-304780941 GCF_052849685.1 Lactuca virosa | reverse complement strand
ATGATTATTGCATGTTCATTAGACAAACTAGATCCAAAGCTTTAGGGTTTGCATGTACACCATAGGACTAATGTAGTGCTCAAAACCCATCAGTGGTATCAGAGCCTAGGCTGTTTGTTTGATGTATTTGATGCTTAATTGTTCATTGCTTACTTGAAAATCGTTTTTTGGACTTTCTGTCTGATGAAATCGACGAGTTCCATTGGGAACTCGACGAGTTCCAATGTGAACTCGACGAGTTTAGCTGTCAGACAGAAAGATTTGCGGGATTTTGACCTGTTTTGGTTGAGGATAATTACCATAAACATTTTTTATTGATAAAATCCGATTTTTATTGATTTGGGGTGATTATCATTGCCAAAATAGAAGATAATTGTCGATTAATTAGATAATCACTGCCTTATATGATAAACTTGATTTATTTGAATTATTTGATTGGATTATCTTGCCATGAAATTGAATTAGGTCAAATTTAGATAATTACCAATTATTTGATTAATTTAATTATTTGTAATTTGATCCTGATAGTTTTGAAAAGTTTCAAAATTTGCCCTCAAGTTTTGGAATTAAATTTTTTTGATTAAAAGTCTAATTTGAAATATTTAAATTCTAAACCCTAATGTTTTGAAATGTTTCAAAACTTTCCCTCAAGTTTTGGAATTTAAATTTTTGATAAAAAGTTTAATTTTTTTTGAAATTTTAAATTCTAAAACCCTAGTTTTGAAAAGTTCAAATTACACCCTTATGGTTTTATTAAGTTAATTAATAGTATAATTAAAAGAGAGCTAATAAATCCATAATCATATGGTTTATATTTGATTAAAAGTGTACTTTATTAAATTAAACCACCTAGTATTTTAAAAGTGTAAAATACACCCTATACTATATTAAGTTCCTATTTGGAGATTCTTAATACATGATGTGATAAGATTACATTTCGCTGTTTTGAAGGATCGAAGAAAGGAAAGGAAGCTTAGAGGAAGGAGCGAGCTGAGTTTGATCGTGAAGAAATGAATTACGATCGCATGGATTCGATGATCGGATTTTTGAGCTGCTGCTTAGAGTTATGATAAATTGCTTAGGAATATGTAATAGCATAGTTTTCATTTGCATTGTAAGGATATATTTTTCAGCAATAAAATAAATTTTGATTTTGTCTTATTTATATTTCCTTGCAATGGCAATTGTGAAAATTGATGTTTGTGTGTTTCTATTATAAGCAATATTAAGTGGATGTGATTCTTAGTTATGTTGTTTATGGTAGTGTCGTAATTTTCTAAGTAAGGAAAGATTCCCATCACCCAAGTTTTAATTGGACAGAAGCTTGGAATCATATGATTTGAATCGTGTGATGTATGGAAATCTTGGTACTTAGAAAATTTAAAGGCTAATTCCTTGATAAAGAGTCAAGTGAAGGACTAGGAGATCGAGTTCACAATGTTGTGAACTGGTTAAGTCCACCATAAATAACAAATAAGATTATTCGTCATGATTTACTAAAAGTCTAGTAAATATGATTATGCTTACAAGATTAAGTGTAATTCTGAATCATTGAAAAGTTTCAATGAATGGCAGAACGAATAAGAAGAATCAAAGATAAAAGTTTCTCCAATCTAAGAAGAAGGGAGAGTACTTTTATATCATGTTTTATGATCGTCTTAAGAACCATATTACAATTCATCCTCTAAGGACACCTTAGTGCACTAGTATGGCTAAGAAGAGGAGTCGGGAATTGTCAAAATGGGTTAAGTCAATAAGATGAATCATACTTCGTTCCAAAATCAAGTCTTAGAGTCAAACTCCAAGATTTTGACTTGGGTGACATAATCATAAGTAGGAATGTTCTTAAATTTGCACATTTTGGTAAGTTGTGATGTCTTGAATAAGACAAAGACCAGCTAGTACCAAATTGTGTGTAGGTTTGTCTTGATAAAGACACACACTAACTCTTGAGTATTTGTTTGTCAAGAAATGTTTCTTGACAAGATTACGGCATCCCTTTTCATAGTTCGAATTGTGAGAACATGGAAAATAGAAATATTATGGCAAAATAATGGTAAAGTATCATGTCTTTATGTAAGACATTATGCGTCGTGTTCCATACGCTTCGGGTATAGGATCGATCGCATATGCTATATTATTTGGCCGTTCTAAAATTTTCCAAATGACTAGGGCATTAAGAGGGAAAAAGGACTAGAACCTGACATGACTAAATTAATTAAACAACTGTCAAGAGGACAATCTAAGGTTCGCCAAGGATTGGTCGCTTATGAGCAGTTGGAAGTATAGTAACAAATGGACCATACTGACATTATTATTATTAGATATGATTCTATTAATAATGAGTTGTCATATGGAAAATATAGAAGTGTTTCCATATTGGGAGTTGGACGTTAAGAATCTATATGTCTAGATTAGAAACTTTTATGCAAGAAGGATGTTCAAAGGAATGTACTTTGAATGTGAGACTTCGTGTCTATGGAATTGTGTTACAACCATCTCCAATAGAGGACTTTGTAATTTCATTGGCAATAGTCTTTGTGACTTTGGTGTTGCGACGTTACGAAAGGATCAATGCATAAAATGTTAGAATCTAACATATTCTATAAGTGGCAAGAATTTGGTATTCTTACACTTGTGGTAAGGATTGGGAATTGTGAAATGAGTGTGATTGAAAATGTTATTCAATTATACTATTTCACAAAGTAAGGACCATAGGAAAACATAGTGTGTGTTGAGTATTTGAGATATTGAAATTGATTTGGCATATTTGGTTATTTAGGGAAGCCTTTTTAGGGTTAATCATTTTATGATTCCCTACGGTGCCTTTACAGTAGAAGTTCTTAATCGAGCTATTCTAAGGCATTGGTTTTTATATTAGGCATAGATTTTATATTTATGGCATATATTTATTGTTCCCTATAAATATCATTAGGTTTACTTTTGGTGTAAGCTTTTTACCAGATTAGGGTTTTTCTCTGTACGTTCATGAGATAATCAATATATAAAAACCCTTTATCAGATGACTTGCATATGTTGGTGATTGATTCTTGATTGTTCTTGATATTCCGCATTCGTCATCTCAGGATTTATTCTCAACAAGTGGTATCAGAGCGGGTTCTTGTAGATCTCAGCGATTTTTGCAAGAATCGATCTTGTTTATGGCGATATTTTATCATGAATCTCACCTTGTTCTTCAAGTTTTGTAAGTTTTCTGAAAAAGAAAAAGTCTTTACCTCGTTTTTATTGGAAAATCTTGTTCAGATCTGTTATCTTCTACTCATTATTTCATCTAATTTGTTCTTGAATCGTGTTCTAGAAGAGAGTTAGAAGAAAATTTTCGTGTTTATTTGAATTTCAGTGTTCAGATCTGTTTTCTCTCACTAAAACCCCATTCAGATCCATTTTTCTCTCTCTAGAATCTTTATCAGATCTATTTTCTCTTTGTTTAAGTTCTATCATTTGTTGAAGATCTAATGGATTTTTTATTCTGTAACTCCATTTTAAAACTTGGATTAAAGGTCACTAAACCAATCTATGGTGTAAACAAATCAACGTTGTTTCATGTTCTTGGTGATTCTACGTTGAGGAATGTTACTGAGTTATATAATTCTTTTGTTGATAAGAAAATAAATCATTACTCACGGGTTGATGAACGTGAATTGCAAAAGAATGAGAGAATAGTAGAACAATTTTGTGTTATCTATGAACATTTAGATCGGGAACATAAACAGATGTTGAAGATAAAAAGGGCCGAAAAAGAAAAAGAAGTTCATAATGTTCGTCATGTTTCTGAAGAAAAGATGACTCCAGATGTTCTTGTTGAGGGGGAGTCAAGTGGTTCATGTGTTTCAGATGAATTACAATCCGATTTTAGTTGTTCTGAAGATGAATCTCAAAGTAAATCTTTGGAAGTCATGAAAGTAAAGACATTTTGTTCTATTGGAACAACAACAGATGATTTATTGTGTTCTGATGATATCTTTGAAGGATTGGTTCCCTACAGAAAGCCAATAATTCAAGATGTTCATATTTATCAAACTCCTAAGGATTGTGTTCAAAAGTCTTTAAATGTCCAGTTTCAGAAAGAAGAAAAAGTGGTTCAGATCCGAAATTTGTTTCTGAAACCTAGAAATAAGAAAAGGAAGAAGAAGAGAAAGAATAAGAGTAAAACAAAGAAGGTTTGGATGCCCAAGGTACAAGTGCCCAATGCTTGTGAAAAAGTTGAAAAAGCTGAAGTCAATAATGTTCAAATAAAATTTCATTCAGGTGAATATGTTAAGAGTTGGAGAAAAGAGAAAATAGTGTTCGGCTGGTTTAATGAATTTTTCGGAAATTTTTGTTTTCCAACTAAGAAGCGGGTATTATTTTCAGAGGATGATAAATATTCTTCAAATAAATGGGTTTGTAAGAAACGAACTTCAAAGTTGAACCTTAAATGGGTACCAAAAGTCCCATAAAAGGTTTTGCCCTTTATAAAAAAAAAAGGAACAAAATTTTGGTGAAATCTGGTGGATTTGTTCAATGATATGATATTGTGTTGAAGAAATCAATTTCATTGTTTTTTTTTTGTGTTGGAATTGACAAAAGTTGAAAAAGTTGAAAAGATGGGGTGAAAAGGGACATTTTCTGCAAAAAAGGGGGTAAAATTCTGACATGTTGCAGTAAAAAGAGGATACTAGCTGTCAAGTGTACTTTTAAAAGGGACTATTTTCAGAATATTGAAGTAATAAGAGTCAAATTAGGAATTACAACTTGATTGATATATTGGGTTGCATTCGATTCTTCATTGATTCTTTAGGGGTCAAAAACGTAACTGTGATGATTTCCTTAATTTACATCTGCTAATTACATTTGACGATGAAGCTTGTGCAAAGGAGATGACGAACAAACAAAATGTGAATGCCAAGACGCGAACCTTACAACCAGAAACGAACTCGAAATCAACCAACGAACTTCACCAAAAGCGAACATCAACATCAAAGTCAATGAAGCGAAGTCAAGTGTGCAGGTTTCTTATTGAAGCGATCGTTCGCTTTGGGTGTAGCATCAACAAAAATTGGAACCGAAATAGACCGATCGTTCGGTCTATTTCGCTTTGGGTATGAAGTTGAAGCGAACCTCACAAATAAGAACCGAACTCAAGTTAAGAAGCGAAACTCAGAATAAGAACCGAACCCGAAATTACTGTTAATAAGGCGAACGTTCGGTTGATTTAGCTTTCGGTTGTGTAATTGATGGAGCGAACATGCAACAACTGTATTTGAAGCGAACCTGTGATTCACTTTCGGTCCATGTCCATTTGAAATCGGAGCGAGAAGGAACGAAACTGCAACTGGATTTGAAGCGAACCTGTGATTCACTTTCGGTCCTGATTAGCTTTCGGTCGTTGATTGCTTTCGGTCCCTGATCAATTGACAAGATTCGCATCTTGTGATTGGAACGAAAGTGTAACTGGTTGTTGATTTTTTGGTTTCGTGTTTGTATCAGTGTGCTGGAAACGAACTTGATGCTCAAATCTAAATCTAAATCCTAGTGAACAGGCATTGAAGGATTCACACTCGTAACTCAAATCTAAATCGGAAACGAACTTGATGCTCGGAATTGACTTGCTGAACACGGATTTGGAAATCTTAAATCGGAATTTCACGCTTCAAAATCGGAAATCGATTCGGCTGTGTTAACGGTTTCGTCTCGTGCTTGGCTAGAACTCTGAAAACGAAATCAGAACATTGCATTCAAAATTTGAATTACATGTGTTCGGAACTTGACGCGGTCATAGGAATTCCACAGGATTAGCGGATTAATTTTATTGGTGATCGTAATTTTTTTTGGAATCAAAGGACTTTGACTTTTCACAGTCAATGAACGAGTTTATCATCGTTTAAATGAAGAAGATGACTCATTTTACATTCTTGCTCCCTGCAACTTCAGCACTTTAACAGTTTCAGTCCTCAAATGTTTACATACTTTATCGTTTCTACCCCCATCGGAAGATATTATTCTTTTCAGCGTTAAAATGAAGAGTATGGGTTATATTTTCAATTTTGCCCCCTGACTTTCAGATGTTCAAAGATTTAACCCCATATCCAAAATTATTTTCAAAATTTTTGGATTTTTACCATTTTTACCCCTTCTTACCAAAATACTTTCATTTCTAATCCTTTTCTTTGGTCTTATTCTTTTCAAACCCTTCTAAAATAAATTTCTTCTTATTCTATTCTTTTGTCTAAATTTAAATATCGGAAAATACAAAATTAATTTTTGTTATTTTTCGGTTTTAATTTTTGAAGATTGGATTTATTCTAAAAGGATTTATTTCATCTCATCTGACGGGTTTTGAAGATTGTTGGTGATTCTTCTTAACTTTCCGGATTCTCTCCATGGTAATTGTTGAAGATTCAAGGGGGAGTGATGATTATTCAAGGGGGAGTTTGTATTTGGAAGATTATTTTTATTTCTCTCGCTTTGAAGACCCCATGTACTGATGATTCTCACAATTTAGGGGGAGAAATGCCAAGAAGATCGGAAATCGTGATCTTCATCAGTTTCAACATCTAGGGGGAGATTGTTGAGTATTTGAGATATTGAAACTGATTTGACATATTTGGTTATTTAGGGAAGCCTTTTTAGGGTTAATCATTTTATGATTCCCTACGGTGCCTTTACAGTAGAAGTTCTTAATCAAGCTCTTCTAAGGCATTGGTTTTTATATTAGGCATAGATTTTATATTTATGGCATATATTTATTGTTCCCTATAAATAATCATTAGGTTTACTTTTGGTGTAAGTTTTTTACCAGATTAGGGTTTTTCTTTGTACGTTCATGAGATAATCAATATACAAAAACCCTTTATCAGATGACTTGCATATGTTGGTGATTGATTCTTGATTGTTCTTGATATTCCGCATTCGTCATCTCGGGATTTATTCTCAACAGTGTGCATGCTAAGAGCATGGGACAATTGTTTTTATAATTCAAGTAATAAGTTGATTACTCGAAACATTATACAATGAATAATGTGTAATAAATATGGTGACTAAATAAAAGGAGTTTTATTTATACTCAAAAGTTTGGGGCCATATTGGATTCGATTATTATTGTGTTTCACTTTGCATGTTTTGACTTCCTGAATAATAAGATTATTCGAACGTAGATTGTCTAAAGTGTATTAGACATAGCAAAGGTTTGCTGCAACGTTCATGAGTGCCCACGAATATGATTTGAGCATTGGATTAAACCCATGCTCACTTGGATCGCTTCATGGATTTTATCACGAGTGATTAGTGAGACGATAATATCTTATATTCTTGAAACCGAGATGTGTGAGTTGTATCTTGCGAGTCGGTTACACATTGATAATATGTAAACGCACCAGTAACTTGGTGTTATAAAACGTATTGTTGTGTATGATTCGGTGAGTGAGTACAAGCGAGCATTGAGTCGAAGTTTATCCATTCCTTTTACCCAATGTGGGATAAAAACGATATATGTGGGCCCCTCGATGATTTAGTGATGACAAATGAAAGTGCTCGGCCGGGCCAGGACTGATTTGATTTGTTCAATTAGTCAGTCGTCATAAATCGGAAATCGGGAAACAACACATAGACTGAGAGAATGATTTCAATCCATGTCTCACGTCTATACCATATCTAGAATGGAGGAATATATGATCCCTTATCTAAAGGACGCGTAACTGACAAAATCAGAGTTGACAGCGGCTTTTGAAAGCTACGATTGCTGATCAGGATCTGAAGTCATACGTAGAATAGTTATTAGACTTATCCAAGTGGGAGACTATTGGATTAGTGTCTAAGCCCATAACTATTTTGGTATGTACTTGACCCGATTGCGAGCATGGTCCTTTTGGGTTGCCTTCACCAAAGCAACTTGATATGATGATTTTTGGAGAAAGAGATTAATTATGATTTATTAATATATTATATAAATAATATATTAAAAGAGAAATCATATTGTTTAATTAATATTATTGGTCAAGAATTTATGAGAATTAATTTTTTGGCTAAAAGACATTAATTAAATAAAGGTGACTAGAACTGTCAATTGTGTGATAGTTAAATATTGGGCTAATGGACTCCATAGAGGATGGAGTGGACAAAATCTATGGGGAAACCCATAAGAATTCGTCCAAGACTTCTAAGGAGGGAGTCCATGGGCTGCTTAGGGCCTAAGGAGACAGATTAGGGTTTCCTAGTTCAAAACCCTAATAGCCTCACATATATAAGGACCCCTAGGGCACCAAAAACGTGGCTAAGCATTCCTTAGGGTTCTTGGACGTTTTTTGGTGCCTCCTTCTCTTCTCCTAAGTCATCCTCTTGCTCTTGGTGTTTGTGAGCCATTAGAGGTGTGCCACTTGTGACACTAAGCTTTCAGAAGCCAATTACAAGAAGGAATTGAGATTGTTATTGCTACATAACAATCAAGGTAAGATCTAAACCCTACTTCATATGTTATTCGATTGTTGTATGCTAGATCTAGGGTTTATGGCTTTGGATGATTATTACATGTTCATTAGACAAACTAGATCCAAAGCTTTAGGGTTTGCATGTACACCATAGGACTGATGTAGTGCTCAAAACCCATCAATAATAATAAGAATTATTATAATTATAATAATAATAAGAATAATATAACAAAAACAGAAGTGGAAGTGGTCAAAATTAATAGTAGACAAAGATGGTGTGGATGTGGCATTCCCAGCCAGTTGGTGTTGTTTTTGGTTATACCTGGAAGTGGCGCGAGTTCGATTCTTACTATACCACCCATTTTTTCATTTTTTTTGCCATCTAGTTTAGGGTTTCGCATTTTTATTTTGTCCACCTCCATTTTAGCGGCCGCTTCCCTCTATCGCATTTCCTTCGTTCGTTTTCCCTCTTCTCGTTTTTCCTTCTCGTTTTCCCTCTTCTCTTTCACAGTGGAACTCACTCCTTCCATTCACACCCTCTCTTTAGATTTCCCTCTTCTCTTTCACAGTTTGCGCCGCCGCCGGAGTTCCTTCTTTCTTGTTATCGCCATTACTGTCGTCGCCGTATCTGCTAGCAATCGTCACTGTTTCAAGTAAGTTTCTTTTTGGTTTAATTCCACTTAGGGTTTCGTTTTGGGTTAGGATTCATTTCGATTTAGCTTTTTTTTGATTTAGGGTTTATTTATTTTTGGTTTATTGCGCGTTCATCCCTTCTCTGTTACCTCTTTTGCTCGATTTCTTCTTCAACTAACTTAAACCCTTGTATCTATACCTGGTGCACATTTTGCTGGACCGATATTGCACATTTTGCTCGACCGATATCATAATTCTTCCATGATTACAAACTTTCCAAGACCATTCATTGTTTCTCTAAGAATTGCTTTCCTTTTTACAGCTTGTAAGACCTTATAGGAATTTATCTAACAGATTTGCTTTGCAGGCTCGATTTGCAGGTGAAGCAAGTAGACCACCATTGTAGTTCTCCAAGATCGAATTGCGGTGAAAAAGACAATTTTTTTTTCATATTTTCTTTAGTTTTTGTTCCAATTTTTATCAGATTGCATTGATTTTGCCATTATTTTACAGGTTTCACTTCAGTTTTGGATTTTCAATTTTCGATAATTGAAAATTTGGGCCTAATGGTGACTGATTTGGAGTTGGGGATGAATTTTGAGGTTATGATTTGCATAGTTAATGGACCATGTATTGCATTGTAAGTTCATATTTCTTTAAACATACTTTCGTTTTATTTTACTACTAATAAATAATTGAAACAAATATGTTATTTTTAGAACTAGATGTAGCATCTTTCAAAGATTTTGGTAGCCATGAAGTGGCATATTAGAGTGGTGAGTGGTTTTTAAATGATTAAATCTTGGTGCATGCATATATTTGCTTTAATTTCTATCTTTATTATGGATTATTGATCATTGTATTGGTAGCCAACTTCTAGTGATGACAAAATGATGAATGAGTCAATTATTGTAGTGATTCAACAACATGATGAAGGAGTCGATTATTAGAAGGAAATGTGTTTTTATTTTTGAGCCAGTTAAATGCAAGATATACATGTTTATTATAACATCTTACTTTCATTTTGTCTTACTTATAACGTTGTACTTTCGAAAATGTTCCTAATTATGGCTATATTAAAAATATAAATGAAAGTACATTGCTATATTTGTATTTTTGTGATCATTGATTATGGTGTGTTGAAACAAGAACAATATGATTCAAAACTCAAATTGAAGAACACTTGTCGGCCTTTATTGATTCAACTTACTCGGTAATTTGCCAAGCAACCCGCCATATAATTCTCAAATTTATGTATGTAAGCATTTAAATAAACATTTGTAGTTGACACTTTTAAATTTTAATGTGTATTATTAGACACATTTAATGTATTATTAGACAATGTTCATTAGTAATATGTATTTGTATTTGATACTTTTTTAGGTTTATTAGGTTTATTGTAATGTTATTTGTTTTTTGGTTGAATTTCAATATTATTATTAGTTTAATGTATAATGAGTTTTTCCAATATTTTGAACAAAAAAAAATGGATTTTTTATAAATTTTTGCTGTTTTTTTTATTTTAAATTAAAAATAATTACCTACGGATTACCTATAGAAAATCCGTAGGTAATGTGAGCCGTAGCAATTACGTAGCTATATATTTTCGTAGCAATTTCGTAGCTATTCCATAGCTATTTTGTTCCGTAGCTATTCCGTAGGTATACATTTCCGTAGCTATTCTGTAGGAAATTCGTAGTTATTTATTTCCGTAGCTATTTTGTAGCTATGTTAGCTATGGAAAATTCCGTAGCAATTCCGTAGATAATCCGTAGCTATAATTTTCCCACGGGATATGATGCTACAGGAATTTTTCCGTAGCAATTCTGTAGCTATGTACTTATAGCTACGAAATAGCTACGGATTGTGCTGTAGCTATTGCACTAGTTTTCTAGTAGTGTTTTGAAATGGTGGAAATGGATCTGGGTTAAAGATGTGGGTATAGTACCATTGAGTTTGTTCTTAGACAGTGATAATATTCATACGGCTAACAAAATTGCATAGTTTTACTGTTCATCCATCATCAACATATTCCCCTATCTAATCAATAATTTCCATCCCCTTTTTCTTTCATTTTGATTTGTTCCCAAATCACATTACCAATCGATTCTTCTTCATACCATGGAAATTCATCAAGCGGAGATAAACCCTAACTGGATTTTCGATATAGATTGATGGATGATATCTCCACCGCTGATTTCACCGCTCCGCCACCGTCCTACGTTTTTTTTGTCTGGCCTTCGCCCGCTATCACATGCTCCATCAGTACCTGTTGTAAGGTTAGTCGTGTGTTTTTTTTCAAGTTAATATTTCATGATTACACACTAGTTGTTACACGAAATATGGTCAAATCAGGTGTCATAATGTGGTCCTTTGCTTGACTGAAGTTTCTTTCATTGAGTTTGTTCTTATATGGTTAAAGATCCGAGTTCAATGACTTCATGTTAGAGGTTATAATGTGGATGTCAGATGCATTCATTGACTCGTTGAGTCTCCGGAGATCTCAAATTCTGTAAGGTTACTGAAGAGGCTGAAGAAGACCCTGGTGAGGCGTTGTAGATAGTTGATGGAAGTGTAGAAAGGGAGGAAATTGAAAGAAAGAGGTTGGCAGAGCATATAGTGAGCCGGAGAAAGATTAGGTGGCAGAAGGGAGTGACGGTATCGTAGACGGTGGCGGGTTGTGAGACGATGGCTACAACGGAGTAGATGAGGAGGATGGAGAGGAGTAAGAGGGATCTGGTGGTGGAAGGTCTCATAGTTACTGTGTGTGAGAGATGTGTGTTTGTGTTGGGTGAAGCAGGGTAAGCTGATAACGTGTGTTTTGAAGTTAGAAATACGTGGCAATTCATTTAATAATACACAAAGTAAACTTGAAGATTAGGAGGGGGTTTACCGGATGATCCCTTCATTTTTTTTATAAAGGGACGTTTTAAAGACAAAAAACCTTTAATTCGTACCCTTAGAAAGCAAAAAAAAGTAAACCAAATGGACTATTTAAAACAAAACACGTAAGTTAGTTGGGCTACAATGACAATAACCCTATAATAAATAGTTATGTTAATAATAGAAAATCAAATAATTGAATCGAACCACTTAGAGATCGAAACAATATGTAGCCATACCCATCAAATCATCAAATAATGTATGCTAGTGTTAGTCTTTAGTCTTTAGTCTTGACCCAAAATTTTAATAAAAACAAGTCTTTACCCATCCTAAGTGAATGCATTAATTCATGAGGAAAATTGTTTTTAAAAACATTATAGTTGTTTAGTTATAGTCATCATACATTCCAAATATCATTTTCGTGCATTCACATAGGTTTACATATACTATTTCACATAACAAGTAATACATACAATCATCATAGATATAGTTCAAATCATAAAAATCATCTTTATTCATACATAGGACATGTATTCAGATAGTTACTCATCTTAACGGTGTTCTTTTCTTGATCTCTTAATACCTTACAACGTCTCTGTAACATCCCAAAAATCAAGGTGAGATTTTCATTTTTCAAAAACAACCAAAATTCATAAATGTCTACAAAACATAGTTTCCAAAGTGTAAAAATCACAAATCAGAGTATCCCAAAATCAAATCTCATAAAAACTAAAGGATGTGCACGATCAAGCCTTCACCTTGTTCCGATCATCTAAAGTACATGAAACATAAAAATTAAATTATAAGCCAAAGCTTAGTGAGTTCCCCCAAATACCACACATAACCATACAAATATACAAAATGCATGTTGGGTCCACAGTCTCCCGACTGGATTACCCTGGCCTACAACCTCCTAGTTGGATTGTGACTGTGGCCCACAATCTCCCGATTGGATTGCCACTGGCCCACAATCTCCCGATTGGATTGCCACTATGGTCCACAACCTCCCGGTTGCATTGTCACTGGTTTGTTGGCCGACAGCACAAAGCAGTACAGCCTCAACCCAAACCACTCTATGTCGACATATGCAACAGATAAATATATAACAACAAACAAATAAACATACATATCCCATAAGATCATTATAGCATAACAACATCCTAAACTAGGATACATAATCTACTGGGCCGGCTTTGGTGCCTTCGATCCACAAGTACAGTGAGGAAAACTCACCTCATAGTATGAAAAGATAGAAGAAAAGAACGCTACTCCAATGCCGACTCTACAGGTCACCTATACAAAAAACAGTGGCCTAGACTCAAATTACAACTCAAAATACCCAAAATGCCCCTAGGTAAAACTTGGTTAAACCCTAGTCAAAGGTCAAAGTCAGCAAGTCAGAAGTCAAGGAAAGTCAACGTAGGCTGAGTACACCCCGCGTACTCGGCTACTACGTTGGGCGTAGTCGAAGACTATGCAAACCATTCGGGCTTCAGCCTAGTACGCACAACGTATCACTTGGTACGCCCAACGTACTCCGACTGAATCCCTTTCTCTTCAAAAATGTGCTTATTCCTTAAATATCATTCACCCAAACTCAGATCTAGACCCCAAACATTGTTCTAAGTCATAAAGTTTCCACCTTTATGACTTTCCATGGCCAGACAAGGTCCAAAAGCTAAAAACCTAACTTAATAATCCATTAAGACATCATAACTCTTGCATGGAAGGAATAGAAGGACCAAGATATCATTTTTATGGTTCCTAACACCTAAAAACGTGTGAAAAGACAGCTCTTCTGGTTAGAGTAATCCATACTCATGAAAACCAAGCTTATGGGACCAAAATGAACACAAACTCAAGGTTAACAAGATCTAAGTAATCAACTCATCAAGTTTCAGACTTTATACCTCAAAATGGTGCTTGAGGGTGAAACACTTCGGGATCCAAGATCCCTTGAGCTTCCAAGATGATTTCCTTTCCTTCTCCTTCCTTCAAGAACACCAAAAATGCACTCTTAAGCTCCAAAAGACTCACTCAAAGGATTAGGGTTTGTTAGGGACGAATTGGGAGATGAAGGTTGATGAAGGAAAATGTTTTGGAGAGTCAAGGATGCTTAAATGGTGCTCAAACCCTAAAAATTAGGGTTTACACTTTAGCCATGTATGCCCTGCGTACCAAAGTGTACACCCAGCGTAGGCACAAAGTGGCACATTTTTACTTAAGTGACAAAGGGACCGATTTTGCAACAAATTTCATATTTAAGGGGTAGAAATGGAAATAAAATACTTGGATCAAGGTGTTACAATTCTCCCCTACTTGAATCAGACTTCATCCTCGAAGTCCGCTGCTACGAATAACTCAGGGCAATGTTCTCGCATCTCTGCCTCGGGTTCCCAAGTCCATTCGAAACCCTTCCGATGTTGTCACTAAACCTTGACCAATGAAACCTCCTTGTTGTGCAAGGCCTTGGTCTTCCTATACAGAATTGTCACTAGTCTCTCAACATAGTTCAGACAATCATCAACCTAGATATCATCCATAGGAACAACTGCTGAATCATCAGCCACACATTTCCGAAGCTGAGAAAGATGGTAGGTGTTGTGAATATGACTGAGCTCCTTAGGAAAATCCAACCGATAGGCTACCCTGCCTACCCTGGCTAATACTCAAAAAGACGCAATATATTGAGGCCCCAACTTGCCACTCTTTCTGAAGCATATCACATCCTTCCAAGGTGATACCTTCAGTAAAAACATATCGCCGACCTGGAACTCCAACTCCAATCGACGTCTGTTAGCATAACTCTTATGCTAACTCTGAGTTGTCTGCAACCTCTGCCTGATTTGTTTAATAAGCTTTTTCGTCTGAAGAACTACCTCGGTCTTTCCCATGACCCTGTAACCGACCTCTCCCCAACATATTGGGGTATGACACTTCCTCCCATAAATGAGCTCAAATGGCGGCATACCGATAATGGATTAATAACTTTTGTTGTAAGAAAACTCAGCCAGTGGAAGATAGGAATCCCAACTCCCATCGAAATCTATAACACAGGCTCTAAACATATCCTCAAACGTCTGAATGGTCCGCTCGCTTTGGTCGTCAGTCTACGGATGACAAGCAATGCTAAAGTGTAATCTCGTACCCAGTTCCTCGTGGAACCTCCGCTAAAATCGAGAAGTGAACCGAACATCTCGATCGGATACAATGGAAACTGGAATACCATGTCGAGCGACAATCTCGCATACATATACATTAGCTAATTTCTCAGTCGTGGAAATCTCCCGAATAGCTAAAAAGTGGGCACTCTTGGTTAGGCGGTCCACTATAACCCACATCGCATCAAATCCCTTAGTCGTCCGAGGTTACTTGGTGATGAAATCCATGATGATATGTTCCTATTTCCACATGGGAACCTCCGAAGGCTGAAGTGTAACACTCGGTTTCGAATCGTTTCATTAATCAGGGCTGTGGCCCAATCATTGGTCATCCTAAGGCTTAGAGCCTTGGGGGAAGTGGGAATTGGCCCTTTTTGGATGTGGGTGTTATAGACTAAGTTTTCCGAGTGTCCGATTATGTTCCAGAGCCTAAGGGTATTATCATAATTTTTCGGCTCGGTTCTTTATGAATTTTTGGTTTCTATTAGGGAAGTTTTATGGAAAGAGTGATTTGACAGAAGTGTAGGGCTTCTCGTCACCTTTCTTTGGATATAAAGTTCGTTGGAAACGTACCTAAGACGAAGAATTTATGGCCAATTAAAGATCATGGGTTTTTGGAGCATGCTTGACTATGTGGGGCGTACTCACCATGTATTTTGGGCATAATGGGTTAAGGCATCACACATAGTTCATTAGTACGTCGGGCGTACTAAGGGGTACACGGGGCATACTCCCTTCAGTGAGAAAACCCTATTTTTTCAAGTGTACTCTTTATAAGCCACATGTTTGCCTCTTTTTATTATTTCCTAGCCTGACTCTATACCCTAAACACCCTAATTCGTTCCTTAGCTTGCGTTTGGTGATTTTGAGCTCTTGTGAAGTTGTTGTGGATGATTTTGTACATCTAGAGGAGGAAGGTAAAACTTGAAGACTCATTATTTGGAAGAGGACTTTGAGATCCAACATTATCATCTTCTTTTGGTGGCTTGGAAGGTATAAAGTTCAAACCTTGCTATTTCATTTCATAGATCTACTTCTTGGCACATTTTTGGTCATTTTGGTCCTATTGGTTGGTGATTGGGAGTTAGGGTCGTTTTTGGAGCTCAATATTTTAGATCTGGATATATTATGGGTTCCTTGGGCATAAAGTTGTAAAATTTATGGTGGTTTTGGTCCCATGCATGTATTAAGTTAATTATTAAGCTCCTTTGAGTTCTAGAGCCCCATTTAGCCATGCATGCACATAAAGTTGGCAACTTTATGTGATTAACCACCTTGTGAAAGTCAAATCTGAGTTTGGATCACGTCTTAATGGGTTTAGTGTTGAATTGGAAAAGTTGGCCATGATTGGTGAGTATGATGGGCGCACAAGTTTGTACATTGCACGTACAAGCCTATCATGCTGTACGTTGAGCGTACAAGTTGAGTGTGTCCCATGTACTCAGCAAACGTGGGTTTCCTTGTTTTGGGCTTCAGTGTTGGTCTAAGATTGGGCATGTTTGTTTTGGGCCATGTTTGGTCCATCAGAATGTTATAGTTGGGCTTTAGAGATTTAGTGGACTCCATTGGGTGAAGGCCCATGAGAAGGATTGCGTCCAATTTGGAAAATTGGGCCGTAGTTAGCCTTAGGTGTTATTTTAGATTTTTGGGCTTTTGGTCAGTTGGATTGGGCCTTGGCTTTGGGCCATGATAGCGGAAGGGTAAAAAGGTCTTTTACCCTAATTTGGACTCTTCGTGCGAGTTAGGACCAAGTTGTTAATGGGTCGTCATTTTGGTTTTTGATAGCGCAAGGATTTTAGTGGGTCTGCAGTCAGACTTTTATCTGTGGGTTTTAGTTGTCTGAGGTGAGTCTCCTCACTGTACTGTTGGGTTAAAGGCACCAATGTCGGCCTACTGGTTTATGATTTATAGGAAGACCAGGGGGTGGCCCTTGGCATTTGTATGAAGGACCAAGAGGTGGCTCCTGGAAAATCTGTATGTAAGACCAGAGTTTGGACTCTGGTAGTTAAGTAGATAAGTAGTTGTAGATTGTATGCTAGTTGTTGTGACAACCCGAAATATTTTTGCTTTCTAGCCTTGTTAAGGGTCATTCTATTGGGTTTTAAGCCTAGTACACTTAAGGGATGAGTGTTAGAATGTACCTGCTAGAGACACTGTGCAACATTCAAGCCTTAAGACCATCAGACAGGAGTTCACGGCCATAAGACATGAGTTTACGACCGTAAACTCAAGGCTGGCCGTAAACTCCCCTATAAGTCTCCTTCCCTTCAACTTTTCTTTCATTATTTCACTTCCACCTCAACAATACTCCCATTCTCTCTCAAGTATCATCGAGATTTTCATTCCCGATCTTCAAAATGTAAGTGATTCTTCCCTCTAGTTGTTGATTACCCTTCTTCTCATGAATCACCCTTTGATTTCATCCATGGAAATCAAACTTTTGCTAGATCTTCAACTTTCACCAAGAACACCAAGAACACACACTTGTTCTTGGTGGCCGAAAACTCATCAAAGGCCCTCAAAAGTGTGAGTATTCCATCTATCATCTAGTAGTACATGTTAAACATTAGATCATAGCCTTGAAACATCATCAAACACAACATCAAAGAGAGTTTACGGCCAGGAGTATCTCCCTTGGCCATAAACCCTTGTATTTGTCATGTTTTGAGCCTTAAACACTTCTAGACATTTGATAACCCTTAGAACACTTGAACCTTTGAAAACCCTTGCCTTTAAGACCCAAAATAAGACCATTTGGTGAGTTTACGGCCATACACTTTATGGTGTGGCCGTAAACACCTCAACACCTTCCATAAAGTTGGTTTTTCTCATCCTTGTGTAGAGCAATGGTCCCTTAAGCTTCCCAAGCATTCAAACACCCTATTGTACACCTTTTTACCATGAGTTTACGGCCGTGAGCTCCATGGCCATAAACCCATGGCCGTGAACACCATTATTTGGCCTTAAACACCCCTTAGATGAATCACATGTGATTCTAACACTTCATTTCCAAGTGTTTCCTAGTCCCTAAAGGTGTTTCCTTTCATATAGTTGCTTATAAACACTATATTCATGTCATTATATGTCATTTAGGACTTGTTGTGTCTCGGGACTTCATTCGTGGAACTTCTCATCCTTACGCGCATATTCGTTGAATCACCCACATAAGGTGAGTTCATACCCCGAAATCAATCTTTTAAACTGTTTTAAATGCTTTTAAGGGGGGAATACAAGTTGAACACAATGATAATTCTGTAATTGTTTGTTATAAACATTTTCAAAAGATTACTTATGTCATTTATAAGTAGTCAAAACATTTCAAAAACTCTTTTAAAGTTATGTTACTTTATAGTTTAACAAAACTCCGTTTTTAAAGTACAAGCATAACTTAGTAGAAAAATGAGTCTTTTCAATAACAGTTCAAGTAAAATACTAGTAAACTATAAGGGGTATAGTTTAGAAGTTCAGTTCATACTAGATGCTAGAACATACTATAAAGAGAAACAGGGAGGTAGATACAATACACGATAACATAAAGAGAAACAAGGAGGTAGATACAATACATCATAGAGACATACTATACACTATACACTATATAGAACGAACACACTATACACTATGCAGAACGAACACACTATACACTATAACAGAATGAACATACTAAGATGCTATAACATGAGAACATTACAGGATCTAATTATACCACTGAATGACTAACTCTTTGTTCTAAACAAAATGTGATAGGAAAATTGGGTATACATGATCACATAACTTTAATGTGAATTCTACACGACCTAGCAATTTGTTTGCGGAAGTCGCGCTTGGTCCCCAGAATCTCTTGCAGGGAGAGCGTATAGTATGGGTACTATTCCTCACATTATGAACTTAATAAAACAAACATGTTTTAAGGTAATTAGTACTACATGATATCAATTCAAAAGACAACTGCATACTTATAAATTCCCATTACTTTCAGTAAGTGACAGTTCCACTTGAAAGCTAATACAAACTATTTTCGAGTCAAGATAGTTATCAACTATCTATCCGAGCTTAGCTATATATATGTTCTGTATACACCAAGTAATCATAAGGGGTACCATGTATGGGTCAGGTCATAGGACACTAATTCAATGCACCGTTTTCTAGTACAAAACATATTTTTCAAATGAAGAACTTTTGGAATACAAAACTAGAAACTTAACTAGTAAAGGGTTTAATCCATTTTATTAAACCAGTAAAACATAAAGGACCTTAGGTGGTTAATTCTATAATACCTTAGTTTATACACCAGGGTTATATATAATTAATATCCGATAGGTAGTTGGATGTGTGCCTTCCGCCTCATTGCCTGTTCACACAATTAACTATCTGTTCGATATTAGATTATATATAACTAGTATAAACTAAGTGATTATAGAAGGAACTACTGTGGTTATCATTTTATTATAAGAAATAAGGGTTTTCTTAAAGGATCTTTTCATCAAATATAAAGGAACTATTACAGTTAACTCCGTGAGTACCAAGTGAATACGCAGGGGTTATATACAACGATGATCTAACAAACAATGGGATGTGTGTCTGCCGCCTCATTTCCTGTTCCTTGTTTGGTTGTGGGCTTAGGGCAGATACACACAACCAATTGTTTGTTTACTCGGAGTTTTATATAACTTGTATCCATTTAATACTCATAGAAAGGACTGTAGAGTCATTTTTACTTATCTTTCATCAAAGCAGGAAATATAGGATTTTCTGGAGGAACAGGAAAACTTTTCTAAACAGAACTTACTACAACTTTCTACAAACTTTCTTACTACTTACTACATCACTAAAATCTTATGAACTCACCAGCTTAAATGCTGATCTACGCTTTCAAAATAACTTGTATTCTCAGGAGACCAATAGACAGGTTCGCGCACTGGGATTCAGAAGATAGAGCAGTATAGCTTCATGTCTTTTTGTTATTTGCTATGTATTCTATATTATGTGAATCACATACTTTGTAAACACTTTCTTTCTAATGAAATGGTTGTTTATTACTTTTCTTACTATGATGCATGTCTTGTGATACTAAACATGACGTCCTCCGCCCCTGAACGTTTCCGCCGTTCCGGTTTTGGGGTGTGACAGATTGGTATCAGAGCATTGTTTATAGTGAACTAAGTATATCAACCGATAAAAGATATACAACTATAAATACAATGGGGCCGATAAAGCCTGATCAACTATATTCATTCGAGATGTGACCGACATGTGTTTGGGAGTGATGTGGTGTTGCAACGGTCTTAAACCTTACCTAATACTAGTCAAGAGAATACTAGAACAAGTACATTAGAGTTAGAATACAATAGGAGTATTCTATGATACTATAACGCGATAACAAGTTTAAAACATACCAAGTAGATTACATTAAAATACTATAGGAGTATTTAGGCACAATATAAATAACTTATGTGATAACTTAAAAGACCCTTACAGATAGGTCTATAATCTTAAAATGTATACTTCCAAGGTTATATATAATTAAGAATTTATAGACTTAGAATTCGTGATCTACGCTTCACTACCTATTCCTTGTTTGGTTGTGGTTTTGGAGTAGGATCACTTATTCGAAGGTCTATTTAGTCTTAAGTTATATACAACTTGTATACATTGTGCAATTATAGGAGGACTCTGTAAGGACCACCCCATATGTTTCACGTAATCTCATAGATTCTTTAGACACTTTCATTCTCGCACGACAAACCCAGATAGATGTAACCACTTCCTCATAGTAGACAACAGAAGAGTCAGGAGGAAACGAGAGCAAGTTCATGAGGAGCTTTCAAAGAAGGATTAACCGAAGTAACCCAAAACGTCTTACACGTCACACTAATAAATAATAATCTTATTTAACTTAATGAGCGAGTGGAGACACTGCTCACATTATATGTTAGGATTATTTTCTTACATGCAGCTGGTAATAGTTATTCAGGTAACAGATATTCATTCGAGGATAGCCATTCCAAATTCATAAAGTTTATTAGGTATAAACTCTATTATGAATTAATTCTAGAACCCTGTGGAAGTCAGGACCCAATACACCCAGAACTAGGATAACCTTGTCTTTTCAGCTTTCGGCTTGTGTCCATTGCTTTATGTGACATCCCCATTTTCACGGCCAGAAAAGACCGATTTCGTTTACGCTTGTTTGAAAATCAAAGTAGCATTTTACATAAAAGTGTTGCGGAATTTGTTCCCAAAATAAAAATATGATAAAGATTTATCAAAGCATTTCCGTAGAAATGCTATTTCATTAAAAAGACTCGGGATGTCATGTTCGATACAGATCAAAATCGTAAACAGTACAATATAAGCCTTACTACATTATTTCATATCTACAGGCCTATATCCGTAATCCCTCATCCAAAACATCACATCTATGCTCGAACGCCACTACCTGTAATACATGAAACTAAGTGGGTCAGGCTTGGGAGCCTGGTGAGCACATAGGGTTTTCAACCCACAATAAATAAATTTATTAATTTCATCAACCAACAATAACCCGATTACCCGTTCCCGTTATACTCACATTACGTCCCTAAACACCTATCATAAGGGACCTAGACTAAGGATCATCATCGGGATGGACACTACTGCTAAGGGGTTTCCTCAACAATAAATGTCCGATAGGCAACCATGAGGGGGATGGAGTACACCGGTGAACACATCGTTCACAAACACCTACATGTTGCGCGCCTGCTAGCATTCCACTGGACTGTCTAGAAGAGTCTGTGGTCGTCATCTATAATCCGCTAGATGACTAGATCACCAACAACATCGAGGCCTCTCATCATTTTATCACACATCATCTTATTACATCTACCCATGTTTTACCCCAACATTTTTGTAGATATAAAATACATATACAGTTTAAGTCATGAAAAACGTGTATAAAAATCATTCATCCAACATAGACAGCAAGTATTCAGATAATATGCACACATAGCACGCAATTTATATAAAATACTTCATATCTATGTGTAAGATGAAAGTAACTATGCACTCACCTGATTAGGTGGTGACTCGGTACTCGGACAACACTTCGTTATCTCAAAACAATTTTCCTTTGACAAAACCTAGTATCAATACCACTAGGGTTTAGTCTAACGTTAACCACGACTAATTAATAGTCTAGCTATTATTATTGTTATATAAGCGTTAAACAACACTCTATATAACACATAATAATAGCCCAAATAATTATTTTAAGTTCCTAATAATGTTACTATAATTAAATAAAAACTATATTAAAAATAGCGTAGGCGTAGCTCACTTACAGCGGGTTTTATAGAAAACCGGGCTTCGCTTGGAGCAGCAGTTCTGAGCCGAAAGCTCTTATTCTCGGAGCTTCCCAGTGCTCCGGGACTTGCTTCTAACACCTTGGAGGTGCTAGGGAAAAACCTTGAAGGTTTTGGGGTATTTGGGAGGAAAGAAGTGGAGAGTTGTGAAGAAAATGGGAGATTTGCGCCTCTATTTATAGGCTGCCAGCGCCGAGTACGCTGAGCGTACTCAAAATTTACGCTGAACGTAATGGGTTTTTAAGGGTTACGCTGAGCGTACTTAAAAGTACACTGGGCGTAATGTGCCACGTGTCACCATCTGGTGGCTAGCCTTGGGGAGGAAGCAACGACTGTGATCGCGCCATGTCACCCAAACTCGCACAGCACCCTCCCGACTTAGAAAAATCACAACTCTCGCATACGAGCTCCGTTTTCGACATTCTTTATAGCAACGCGTAGGTAGGATCATTATCTACAACTTTCGTTTAGACTCTGTCGGCTAGTTCACGACCGATCTTAAATTTAACAGTAGGAGGAGATTAGACTGTTAAATGACCGCGAAAAATTCGTAACTCCTTCATACGGACTCCGTTTTCATATGTCTTTTTATCGTTGAGTTCCTATTAATGAGATCTTCAACTCTCATTTAGGTCGTGTAAGCCAAAAAGCGCTCGAACTAAAATTTGAGTTTCGGGCTGTACACCGCTAAGCTGAAACTTCGAAAAATCATAACTTCCTCATACGAAGTCAGATTTGGGAGTTCTTTTTATGGACGCTCTCGGTTTAACATAGTCTACGACTTTCATTTAGATCGCTAAGGCTAAAACTTGCTCTATCGTAAATTCACTATTTACGCTTCCCGGTGTCGTGTCGGTTCCATCGCGAAACTTCGACGGGTCATAACTTCTTCGTTATAACTCGGATTTCGGCGTTCTTTATATCCCTGAAATCCTTGTTTCGACCACTACAACTATATGTAAAGATATCGGGCTTATCTCACACTTTAATTTGGACGCTTATTTTTATTGTTTATTTATTATACATTTATAAATAAAATATAAATTCACATAATTCACATAATACTCAAATATTTCATCTTTATTTCATCAAAAAGAGTTAAAATAGTTGACCTAGACTATTACATCGTCTAAAAATGCTTAGCCCCGAAACCCGGGCGTTACAATTCTCTCTTCCTTAGGATGATTCCGTCCCGGAATCATGCGTCAGCAAACAGATGCGGATAGCGACTCATCATGTCATCCTCTGTTTCCCAAGTGAGATTCGGCCCATTCGAATGTTTCCATTGGACTAGCACTAATTCGAATGTTTCCATTGGCTCGGGCTCTTCAATCAGCCTCTTGTTTTCATCCATTCTTAACTCTGAGATCGGAATTACGTCGGGAACTTCTCCTGTGAACTTCCTCAAATAACACACATGGAAGGTGTTATGAATACAATCCAGTTCTTCGGGTAATTCGAGCTTGTAAGTCTGGTTCCCAATCTTCTGAAGAACTTTAAACGGTCCAATAAACCTTGGACTCAACTTTCCTCATTTCCCGAATCTTATAAGTCCCTTCCACGGTGAGACTTTAAGCAAAATCGAATCCCCAACTTCGAACATCATCGGTCGTCTTTTCTTGTCAACATAGCTCTTCTGACGATCCTGAGCTGCTAACATTCTTTCCCTAATCACCTTCAGCTTCTCAGCAGTCTCATGGACTATCTCGGGGCCCATAAACTGCTTTTCTCCAGCCTCAAGCCAACAAGACGGCGTACGACACTTCTGTCCGTACAAAGCTTGATAGGGTGCCATCTTGATGCTCGAGTGGAAACTATTGTTGTAGGAAAATTCTACTAGAGGTAAGTGCTCATCCCAGTTACCTTGGAACTCCAGGGTACATGCTCTCAGCATATCTTCTAGTGTTTGAATCGTTCTTTCGCTCTGACCATCAGTGTGTAGATGGTAAGCCGTACTCAAACACAACTTCATACCCAATTCCTCTTGTAGACTTCGCCAAAACCTCGACGTGAAACGACTATCACGATCCGATACAATTGTTAGAGGAACACCATGAAGTCTTACAATTTCCTTCACATAAGCATTTACGAGCTTATCCATAGACCACCTCTCGTTGGCTGCTACGAAGTGTGCACTCTTAGTGAAACGATCCACGACCACCCAAATCATGTCGTGTTCGTTCTTCGTCCTGGGCAGTTTAGTCACAAAATCCATGGTGATGTCTTCCCATTTACCTATGGGTACAGGTAAAGGTTCTAAACTCCCATACGGTTTCTGATGTTGTGCCTTAACCCTTGCACATGTCACACACTTGGCCACATACTTCGCAAAATCGAGTTTCATCGTCGGCCACCAGTAGTAGGGTTTTAGGTCCCTATATATTTTTGTGCTACCGGGATGAATCGAGTACATGGTATTGTGAGCTTCTTCCATCAGAAGATCTATTATCCCTCCCGTCTTAGGTACCCAAATCCGATCTTGGAATACCTTTAGTCCTTGACTGTTTGTACTGAAAGCTAATGTTTTGCCCAAACGTTCTTCCTTTCGGTCATTCTTCTCTGAAGCTTCTTCTTGATTTCCACAATCGTCGAGACAACTTCTATTCTCAACGCTCTTGCCCTTTTCCTTTCAAGATTGACTTTTCGACTTAGAGCATCAGCGACAACATTTGCTTTACCGGGGTGGTAAAGTATCTCACAATCGTAGTCCTTTAGTAACTCTAGCCAGCATCGTTGTCTCATGTTCAATTCCTTCTGATTAAAGAGATACTGGAGACTCTTATGCTCAGTGAAAAGTGTGCACTTCGTGCCATAGAGGTAATGCCTCCATATCTTTAGAGCAAAAACTACCACTGCCAACTCCAAATCGTGAGTGGGGTAGTTCTTTTCATGCTCCTTCAATTGTCGAGAGGCATATGCTATCACCTTTTCTCTTTGGGTCAGAACACAACCCAACCCGACTCCAGATGCGTCACTATAGACTGCGAAGTCTTCGACTCCATCGGGTAGAGAAAGAATCGGTGATTCACATAACTTCTTCTTTAGCTTTTTGAATGCCTCATCGTGTTTCTCACTCCATGAATATGTAGCTCCTTTGTGGGTCAACGTTGTCAATGGAGCAGCTATCGAAGAAAAGCCTTGGATAAATCGTCGGTAATATCCGGCTAATCCTAGAAAGCTTCGAATCTCTGTGGGACTCTTCGGACGTTCCCACTTCATCACAGCTTCGATTTTTGCTGGGTCAACCATTATTCCCTCTTGGTTAACCACATGACCCAAGAATTGGACTTCTCGGATCCAAAAATCACATTTGGAGAACTTAGCGTAAAGCTTCTCCTTTTTCAAGACTTCCAACACTTCTCATAGATGCTTTCCATGCTCCTCCTGGCTTTTCGAGTAGATCAGAATGTCGTCGATGAACACTATCATGGATTTATCGAGGAATAGTTTACAAACCCTATTCATCAAATCCATGAACGCTGCTGGAGCATTGGTTAGTCCAAATGACATAACCAAGAACTCGTAGTGTCCATATCTTGTTCTGAATGCAGTCTTCTCGATATCCTACTCTCTCACCTTCAGCTGATGATATCCTGACCTAAGATCGATCTTTGAGAAATAGCTCGAACCTTGCAGCTGATCGAATAGGTCATCAATCCTCGACAATGGATACTTGTTCTTCACCGTTGCCTTGTTCAACTCTCTGTAGTCTATACACATTCTCATGCTCCCGTCTTTCTTCTTCACGAATAACACTGGAGCTCCCCAGGGTGATGAACTAGGTCGAATGAAACCGTTGTCCAACAACTCCTGAAGTTGCGTCATAAGCTCCTTCATCTCCGTCGGTGCTAATCGATATGGTGCCTTTGCTATCGGTGTCGTTCCTGGTAACAAGTCTATACGAAACTCCACTTGTCTATCAGGTGGTAACCCAGGAAGATCTTCGGGGAAGACTTTCGGATAATCACATACGACCGATATATTCTGCACCTCCTTCTTTTCCTTCTTAGCATCGATCAGAAATGCCAAGTATGATGCACATCCATTGGACAAACATTTTCTGGCTTTCATCAGAGAGATGATTCCAGAATTTACTCTGCGTTTACCCTTACTATCTTCTTTCGGCATTGAATCTCAGCATCGTTGGCGCTAAGCCAATCCATTCCTAAAACGATGTCAAAACCGTTCAACTCTATGGGCAATAGCTCTTCGTGGAATTTGTCACACCCCAAAACCAGAACGGCGGAATCGTTCGGGGGTGGAGGACGTCATGTATAGTATCACAACACTGAATAGTAGTAAACAAGCAACAACATCATCCATTGCATTAATAATATAATTTAATACAAGTGTGTTCTGTGAAGTGTATAAGACACCAAAAATGTAAATCAAAATAAAAGATGAGTCTTGAACGAGCTCCATCTTCTCAAAAACCTGGCACCGGTACCTGTCTACTGGTGACCTGAGAATACAAGTTCTTTTGAAAGAGTTTATCAGCTTTAAAGCTGGTGAGATCATAAGTATTTTAGTGTTATTGTTTGTCTGAAAGTGGTTGTAAGTACTTGATGTATAAGTTTGTAAATGTTTGTAAATGTTTGAATCTCCTAGAAAACCCTATGTTTTCTTACTAAAAGTAGCCTTCTACCAAGGCATCAAATGTTTGTAAATGTTTGTAAATGTTTGAATCTCCTAGAAAACCCTATGTTTTCTTACTAAAAGTAGCCTTCTACCAAGGCATCAAATGTTTGTATGTGTATCTCTTGTAAGAGTATGTATTTTCCCAATTCTAACTATCATTAACCAAAAATATAGTTTTTACATTACGGTTCATTGTGAGAAGATCACAAAGTGAATGCAATGGGGAAATAAAATAGTACTGTAGTGTTGTATTAAGTAACTACTGCTGTACTAACTACTTTAAATCAATTTTTATTTAAAGTACCATGTGATATGCCTGTACCATACTACCGACTAAAAACACGACGATGAAAGACGTCGGAAGAAATGACTTTTGGCACCCGTAGACTTGTAAGTCCCACTGTAGCGAACAGCAAGCTGTAGGATAGTCAATCCAGTATAGATCTATACACAAACTCAACGCTCTCCACTTAAGGAGATTCTGGATACAAAACGAGCCATGACAGGTGATGTCATGCCCCGTTACGTGGCTCACATAACTGTTGTAATGTACTTGTATATGTATTGTGCGTACTAGCTGTATTGTATGTTCTCTCTGTCTAGTATGTATGTATGTTCTCTCTGTTTCTCATAATAGTATGTTCTATTGTATAATGTATAGTATGTACTAGATGTATTGTATGTTCTCTCTGTCTAGTATGTATGTATGTTCTCTCTGTTTCTCATAATAGTATGTTATGTTTGTTTCTCATCACTATATGTTATGACTCATGAATGAACTGACTCATTGTATGTTTCATTGTTCTAGTAATAGTATTTGTAACTTCCTAAACTATACCTATTATAGTTTACTAGCAATGTTGTTTGTATAAATGAACATGTTTGTATACCTTTGCTACCCAAAGGCATTGAACTGAAAGAAGGAACTTTTTTATCTATATATATATATATACATAATATATAACTAAGATTCAAACGACCTCCGGATAAACAACCAATACCCTAAGACCACAACCAAACAAGGAACAGGAGGTAGGGTGAGTTATCAGTCCTAAGTCCTTTGAATCCCACTTATATAACTATATCTAAATAGATACACATTTAACAAAATATATTAGTTTAAAAGACAAAGAAGTGTTGTAAAACCTTTTGGAGAGTTTAAATAAACATTGATGACTTGTTGTCATTTCATAAAACGATTTCAAAGCAGTTTGGCATAAAGAAACAAGTTTGATAAAGAGTTTAACATGTAAAGGAGTTTGATAAGCATTTGAAGTTGTTTGTTTGATAATACAGTTTGAAAAGTAAGAAAATCCATATGTTTGATAGTTATTAATCACATGTGATTGATATAATAACTATAATAGTTCAACTTGTATTCCCCCCCATAAAAGCATTTAAAATCATTTAAAAGGTTGATTAAGGGGTATGAACTCACCTGTAGTGAGTGGTTTGGATGAACGGATGGTATAGGATGCTAAGTGTCAAGTGAAGACTTGAGCACACACACAGGTCCTATTTAACATATAATAACACATATATGTATCCAATTAGTCATTTAACAACTAATTAACCAAGTTAAGACACCCGAGGACATGGAAAACACTTTGATTCAAGTGCTAGAAGTACCAAGGGTTGCATCTAAGGGTTGTATAGCCACTTAAAGGAGTTTTCGGTCCAAGTAGTATGTTCCTTGAGGTTTTCGGCCCAAAGGGTTTTCGGTCCATATGGTTTTCGATCCAAAGAGGTTTTCGGTCCGAATGGTTGGTCGAAAACTCATGATGTTTGATACATAAGGTGATTTCCAAGGGCTTTCAACAATCAATGAAGTGTTCTAGACTCAATACTAAGTATTAGGAAAGGCTTAAAGTCATATTGCACCCTTCATAAGGGTTTTCGGTCTAAGGAGATGCACTAGACCGAAAACACCTTTTGTTCTTGGATAATGACGATTTCTAGGCCCTAAATCAAGTATCCTTACTAGATAACAAGTATAGGAGATAGATACTTACAATATGGAAGAAAAGAAGGGTGTTTTCAGCCCAAAACACTAGTGTGTGTTCTTGGTGTTCTTGAAGAACACTTGAAGATTTAAGAAAATGGAATGATTTCATGGATGAAATCATGTAAGATCACTAGATAATGGAAGAGATCAACTAAACAAGGAAGGAAACACTTACAATCTTGAAGATCTTGACAAAAATTCGGATGATACTTGAGAGAGAATTGTTCTTGACTTGGAAATGGGAAAAATGACTAAAAATGACTAAGTGTCATTTATATACCCTTTAGGGTTTTCGGCCCTAACACTATTTTGGGCCGAAAACTCCAAACTCTTGGAGTTTTGTGACGTAAATGTTGCACAATTGATCCTAAAGTATACTTCCTCTAATTATCTCTTGAAGTACTAGTCTTTAGAACACTCAAACTGACTCCAAAAAGCTTAAAAATTAGCAGAAATAAATTTGACTTCTATTGAAGTGAATGGTTGTACAAGATAGAAATTTCGGGTTGTCACATCATCCCCCCGTTAGAAGGATTTTCGTCCCGAAATTAGAGTTTAAGCAAATAAGTAGTTACAAATAACTAAGTAAAAAGATGAGGATATTTCAGTTTCATCTGATCCTCTCGCTTCCAAGTGAATTCAGGTCCTCGCTTGGCGTTCCAGCGAACCTTCACTATCGGGATACGACTTTGTTTCGTTTGCTTGAACTCCTGGTCCATGATCTCTACCGGTTCTTCCACGAAGTTGAGGCTCTCGTTGATCTCGATCTCGTCGAGTGGGATTACAAGAGTCTCGTCGGACAGACACTTTTTCAAGTTCGCGACGTGGAAAGTAGGATGTACGTTACTAAGTTCGCGAGGTAGGTTGAGTCTGTAAGCTACAGGGCCGATTTTGGCGAGAATTTCGGAAAGCCCTACGTAACTTTTCTGTCGGACTCTAGAGGCTTTCAATCGTCCATTAATCTGAACGATCCTCTCTATCGATTCCCTCTAACTCTAGATCGTGTATTGCATAGCTGGCTTCGAGTGTCTTATGCTGACGGAAGGCATAGGTAATGACTTTACCTTATTGCATCAATATGCAACTGAGACCTGGATTTGGATGCATCGCAATAGACTACAAAGTCTTCTATTCGTTTTTGGGAGGGATAGTATCGTCGCGGTGCACAAGGCTCGTTTTAGCGTTTGGAACGCTCTCTCCTGCTTCTCTTCCCAGTCAAAGGCCACGCCCTTCTGGGTCAAAGTTGTAAGGGGCTTCGCGAATCGTGAGAAGTTTTGAAAGAACCTACTATAGTAGTCTGCGAGACCTAGAAATTTAAAAATTTCTGTAGGTGTCTTCGGATCTAACCATTCTCAATGGCCTGGATTTTGGAAGTGTCTACATGAATTCCCTCTTCACTAACAACGTGACACACGAATTTGACCCTTCGAATCCAAACTCGCATTTAAGAGAATTTCGCGTAGAGCTTTTCTGATCTAAATGTTTCCAAGACCTGCTGAATATGTTGACTATGCTCCTCCTTACTACGAGAGTATATAAGTATGTCATCGATGAAGACGATGACGAACTGATCCAAGTAAGGACGACGCACCCTATTCATTAATCTATGAATACTGCGGGCGCGTTTGTTAATCCGAACGACATCACTACGAATTCATAGTGTCCATAACGAGTTCGGAAGGCTGTCTTCAGAACATCCTCCCTTAATACTCGTAGTTGGTGATACCCGAATCTTGGATCGACTTTTGAAAAGAAGTTCGCCCCTTGCAGTTGATCAAGTAAATCGTCTACGAGAGGCAAAGGATAACGATTTTTTTTGACGGTTAGTTTGTTGAGCTCCCTGTAGTCGATGCACATGCGAAACGATCCGTCTTTCTTCTTAACGAACAAGATCGGAGCTCCCTAGGGTGAGAAGCTTGGTCTTATAAAGCTGAGCAGTTCGTTAAGTTGATTGGACAGTTCTTGCATCTATGCAGGTGCTAAACGATAGGGCGATTTGGCTACTGGGGTAGCCCCTGGAACTAAGTCGATCCTGAACTCGACTTGACGTTGCGAAGGTAATCCTGGGAGTTTTTCTGTTCCATCTGAATCTCTTGTCTCGATCGGTGGGAAAGGCATTTGATTGGCTCCTAAGTTTATTCGCATGGCAGTGCGATCACTCGTATTCTAGAGCGGTCTTTGTCCTGAAGTTTTTTTCTGGAAGTCATATTTGCTTCATCAATCATGGCTTCGTGTACACGAGTCGTTTATGATTAAGATTGAAAAGGCCGTCGAATAAATGTTTCTTCTCTAGCTTACATCTAAACAAGGAAAAAAAGTTAAAGCGGAACCACCAATTCTAAACTTGTAGAACCTTGATTATATACCACCCTTGCATATACATTCCTCAGCGATGGATTAACCGTATGGGTCTTCGGATGGAACTTGACGTACTGTACGAGTGGTATTCCGGGGAGGTTTCTTCGGGAAGGATACGAAACATAAGATACCCCTCGCATGAGTATCTCGGAGTTCTGGAATGATAGTTTCGCTAGAAAGGAGACTATGGGGAAAAGGATTTTCGCACGAGACTGGCATTGGGAGGATCGAATTGACTCATGTTACATGATAATGTCGGACTACTCGAAATAAGAGGCATTAGACTAGATTATAAAGGTGTTATAGAAACATAATGGTGCAACTTGACAGAGTTTCAGTACTTTAGCTTATCTTACAAGACTGCTGCTGCGAACAAGGTATACTACAAAAGAAAGTACACGCAGCACGAGAGTCCCTTGACTGACGGAATCTCGCAAAAGATACGACTCGAGTTGCACTAGTTTTTAACAGCTTATAAGTCTAATATAACGGAAACGCCCTAGGATTTCAACGTGGGTCCGGAGTAGTCTCTCCTTCAGCAGTGATCCTTAGAATCTTCCCGTCTGTGCCAGAGTTCTTTGTTATGGGACAATCCTTCTTGAGATGTCCTATCTCACCGCATAAATGACAAATCTGGCTTGCCCCAGCATCGGTGGTGGAAGTGAAGTGTCGAGTCGGAGTTATGTGGACACGAGCGCTTGCGTTGCTCTTCCCCTTTGGATAATTCCTTTTATAGTGTCCGATCTCACCACAACCATAACAAGCCGGGCTGACCCCGATGTTAGTGATTTGGAAGACGGTTTGTGCCGGCGCCCTACAGACACCAATAGTGTGCCCCATTTGATTGTAATTTATGCATTTCGGATCACGGCAAACTCCTGTATGATGAAAAGTACACTTTATACACTTTGGGAGTTTTCCTTCATATGGTCTGAACGGTGTTGAAGTGGCAGGGGTTGCCACTTGTTGCTGTTGCTTGGCAACTTTTTGAGATCGTTTGCGCTACTTGTAGGCTTGACGCCTTCGTTTCTTACCCTCTGCTTTGCGGCCTTGGGTGCTCGTAACAGTTATCATTTGTTGATTTCTCGGGTGGTTACAACAATTTGAACTGTCAACACCTTTTAAAGCCTTGCTTTTGTTATTAGTGTTGAGGTGTGCAAGGAGAGCTGTTACGGCAGCTGTTACCGCTGCTTGGAAGGTGGCAGCGTCTATATGAAGGATCGGGGTTTTGTCGTTCGGCTGATTACCTCTAGATGACGACATGATTATGCTATTTGACAAGAAAAAGAGTTTGTGAGTTATTATGGTCGACCCTAGGTGTATTCTACTCATTCATGTAAATGTAAAGTTTTTGTTTTGTTAAACTGTTCTCGATGGTTTGACCTACATCCCTATGACGCAGTACTGGAAAAGAGTTGAAGTAATTTCGTAGAATGTTCACTAGACAATTGCTATTTTGAACTAGACTATCATTGGTTGGTGGATAACCGGATTCAACCTTTGACAAGAATTGGAAGTGATCCTTGAGCTAATTCACCATGGCTCAATAATTTGACGACGTGAGGTTTAGATAGGATTCTAACGATAGCAGAACGAAAGTATTGAACAAGGATTGGCACAGAAATTAGCCGACTGTCAATATCATTGATATTTAAGATGTAATACGTTTTGGAAAAATGACCTTGGGGTAGGTCTTACATCATATCCGAAGTAGAAAAAGTTTGGACCGCATACTGGCCCTACTAGAAAGTACTTACAGTACAGGGTTAGTTACAAAGAAAAGTGCTACTTGGAGCATAGATAGGAAGACTATTCTTTCAACCAATGAAAGAAAGGTAGAATATCTCCTACTGGTGATGGTTATCCCTTGGGTGAACTCTTAGTTCAGCCAGCTGACGCTCCACATCAAGTAGGTGCCTTTCGTATACCCTTTGGCATACTCGGAGCTCTATGACTTCAGATTGAGTTTCAGCTAGCTCTTGTTGCAGGGTCTCGTGGTCTCCCCTAGATCTATCACGAGCATCTTCCAGATGAATGGTGCGGATGGTATGCATCCTCGCATTGGCATCAACTTCCATGATTCGATGGAGAGTTGTCCTGCCCTGAATTTCGTTTCGGGCAACTCTGCGGACCAGGATTGGCAAGACTCTGTCTGCCGAGCCTCCTTCGCTCAGGTCATAAAAGCTTTGGTCTCCGTTGAATGGTATGGGCTGATCCTGCTCTTGGCTCCATGTTTCCAAGCTTTCCACCCACGGAGGCGTCGGGCCTTGAAAAGCCGGACAAGGGTTAGGATTTGGAACAGGAGCCACCGGGGGTAGGTTCTCAACTTCTGGCTCGGAGTCAGAACCATCTACAAAGCCTTCAGCCTGGTGATCATCCACAGGGATTGGGTGATCATTTTCTGGCTTTGCTTCAAACCCTCCTCCATTACCTTGGTTAGGGAAGTACAAGTCGCCGTGAGGATGGAATCCAACCATGTTATCTACGCGAGAAAAGGGGTATAAGAAATAACTAAATAAAAGTACTAATTAGGTAGTTATAAGACCTTTTTAGTTTTCACATAAGTAAATTATAGTAACACAAAATACTCCTATAGTATTTTAAGTTTATGTTCTGTTCTAAGGTTTTCGTTATGGTATTGTTGGTAAGTTTTTAGACTTGTTACAACCTCACAACCACTCTTAGGCACATGCTAGTCACTCCTCGGATAATATAGTTGATCAGGCTATATCTTCCCAGATTTGACTATATGTCTCTAAGTCTACTTGTGTTGCCCAACAATCGTAATACTTTTGTTCTGTCCTAGTGACACTGATTTTAGCATGAGAGCAGGTAGGTATACTTGGTTAAATATTTTATTATTTAAAAGTATAAACTCTTTGTCAGAGTATTTTTAAAGCCGCTGTGTTTATAGTTTGTATATCTTTTTATGGGTTGATATACTCGATTCACTATAAACAATGCTCTGATACCAATCTGTCACACCCCAAAACCAAAACGACGGAAACGTTCGGGGGTGGAGGACGTCATGTATAGTATCACAACAATGAATAGTAGTAAACAAGCAACAACATCATCCATTGCATTAATAATATAATTTAATACAAGTGTGTTCTGTGAAGTGTATAAGACACCAAAAATGTAAATCAAAATAAAAGATGAGTCTTGAACGAGCTCCATCTTCTCAAAAACCTGGCACGGGTACCTGTCTACTGGTGACCTGAGAATACAAGTTATTTTGAAAGAGTTTATCAGCTTTAAAGCTGGTGAGATCATAAGTATTTTAGTGTCATTGTTTGTATGAAAGTGTTTGTAAGTACTTGATGTATAAGTTTGTAAATGTTTGTAAATGTTTGAATCTCCTAAAAAACCATATGTTTTCTTACTAAAAGTAGCCTTCTACCAAGACATCAAATGTTTGTAAATGTTTGAATCTCCTAGAAAACCCTATGTTTTCTTACTAAAAGTAGCCTTCTACCAAGGCATCAAATGTTTGTATGTGTATCTTTTGTAAGAGTATGTATTTTCCCAATTCTAACTATCATTAACCAAAAATATAGTTTTTACATTACGATTCATTGTGAGAAGATCACAAAGTGAATGCAATGGGGAAATAAAATAGTATTGTAGTGTTGTATTAAGTAACTACTGCTGTACTAACTACTTTAAACCAATTGTTATTTAAAGTACCATGTGATATGCTTGTACCATACTACCGACTAAAAACACGACGATGAAAGACGTCGGAAGAAATGACATTTGGCACCCGTAGACTTGCAAGTCCCACTGCAGCGAACAACAAGGTGTAGGATAGTCAATCCAGTATAGATCTATACACAAACTCAACGCTCTCCACTTAAGGAGATTCTGGATACAAAACGAGCCATGACAGGTGATGCCATGCCCCGTTACGTTGCTCACATAACTGTTGTAATGTACTTGTATATGTATTGTGCGTACTAGCTGTATTGTATGTTCTCTCTGTCTAGTATGTATGTATGTTCTCTCTGTTTCTCATAATAGTATGTTCTCTTGTATAATGTATAGTATGTACTAGCTGTATTGTATGTTCTCTCTGTCTAGTATGTATGTATGTTCTCTCTGTTTCTCATAATAGTATATTATGTTTCATTCTCATCACTATATGTTATGACTCATGAAAGAACTGACTCATTGTATGTTTCATTGTTCTAGTAATAGTATTTGTAACTTCCTAACCTATACCTATTATAGTTTACTAGCAATGGTGTTTGTATAAATGAACATGTTTGTATACCTTTGCTACCCAAAGGCATTGAACTGAAAGAAGGAACTTTTGTATCTATATACATATACATAATATATAACTAAGATTCAAACGACCTTCGGATAAACAACCGATACCCTTAGACCACAACCAAACAAGGAACAGGAGGTAGGGTGAGTTATCAGTCCTAAGTCCTTTGAATCCCACTTATATAACTATATCTAAATAGATACACATTTAACAAAATATATTAGTTTAAAAGACAAAGAAGTGTTGTAAAACCTTTTGGAGAGTTTAAATAAACATTGATGACTTGTTGTCATTTCATAAAACGATTTCAAAGCAGTTTAGCATAAAGAAACAAGTTTGATAAAGAGTTTAACATGTAAAGGAGTTTGATAAGCATTTGAAGTTGTTTGTTTGATAATACAGTTTGAAAAGTAAGAAAATCCATATGTTTGATAGTTATTAATCACATGTGATTGATATAATAACTATAATAGTTCAACTTGTATTCCCCCCCCCCATAAAAGCATTTAAAATCATTTAAAAGGTTGATTAAGGCGTATGAAGTCACCTGTAGTGAGTGGTTTGGATGAACGGATGGTATAGGATGCTAAGTGTCAAGTGAAGACTTGAGCGCACACACATGTCCTATTTAACGTATAATAACACATATATGTATCCAATTAGTCATTTAACAACTAATTAACCAAGTTAAGACACCCTAGGACATGGAAAACACTTTGATTCAAGTGCTAGAAGTACCAAGGGTTGCATCTAAGGGTTGTATAGCCACTTAAAGGAGTTTTCGGTCCAAGTAGTTTGTTCCTTGAGGTTTTCGGCCCAAAGGGTTTTCGGTCCATATGGTTTTCGGTCCAAAGAGGTTTTCGGTCCGAATGGTTGGTCGAAAACTCATGATGTTTGATACATAAGGTGATTTCCAAGGGCTTTCAACAATCAATGAAGTGTTCTAGACTCAATACTAAGTATTAGGAAAGGCTTAAAGTCATATTGCACCCTTCATAAGGGTTTTCGGTCTAAGGAGATGCACTAGACCGAAAACACCTTTTGTTCTTGGATAATGACGATTTCTAGGCCCTAAATCAAGTATCCTTACTAGATAACAAGTATAGGAGATAGATACTTACAATATGGAAGAAAAGAAGGGTGTTTTCAGCCCAAAACACTAGTGTGTGTTCTTGGTGTTCTTGAAGAACACTTGAAGATCTAAGAAAATGGAATGATTTCATGGATGAAATCATGTAAGATCACTAGATAATGGAAGAGATCAACTAAACAAGGAAGGAAACACTTACAATCTTGAAGATCTTGACAAAAATTCGGATGATACTTGAGAGAGAATTGTTCTTGACTTGGAAATGGGAAAAATGACTAAAAATGACTAAGTGTCATTTATATACCCTTTAGGGTTTTCGGCCCTAACACTATTTTGGGCCGAAAACTCCAAACTCTTGGAGTTTTGTGACGTAAATGTTGCACAATTGATCCTAAAGTATACTTCTTCTAATTATCTCTTGAAGTACTAGTTTTAGAACACTCAAACTGACTGCAAAAAGCTTAAAAATTAGCAGAAATAAATCTGACTTCTATTGAAGTGAATGGTTGTACAAGATAAAAATTTCGGGTTGTCACAGAATTCGTTTCCATTTAGGTCGATGACTATGTCCTTAATACGATCACTAACAGGTACGAACTTGCCACTGGCAACTTCCACAATTAGGGCATTATCAAGTTTTTCTACAGGCAATGGTAATTTTCCTCCAAATCTATGCGATACAAAGGAATAGTTTGCTCCCGAATCAAATAGTATATTGGCATGCAATCCATTTACAAGAAGGGTACCTGAAGCGACGTCTGCTGCCTCCTTTGCAGCCTCGAGCGTCATCTGGAAGGCTCTTGCCTTCGGCTTCGGTGGAATGTTGGGTCTTCCTGCCTCCTTCTTCTTTGGGCAGTCCCTCAAAATGTGCCATTCCTCATTGCACTCATAACAAACCTTCTTAGTGAATGTGAACTCGTTGGCGTAGTGTCCGAGCTTTCCACACTTGAAACAGGTGACCCCTCGGTCACATTTTCCTTGGTGCTTCTTCTTGCATTTGTCGCACCATTTTGCTTCGGCTCCTCCTCCTCTCGAACCAGACTTTGAGAATTTACTCTTCTTGCTGGACCTTGAGGATCCATCAAATTTCCTTTTCTCACCAACCTCGGCCCTCTCCAGACCCTTTTCCTTCTGTTGGGTCTCCACATTCTTAGCTGCTCGAACAGCTGCTTTCATAGTAGTTGCCATCTTGACTGTTGGGCCAAAGTTAGCTGGCAGTCCGTTCACGAACTTCTCAATTTTGGAGAGTTCGGTTGGCACTAGGTATGGAAACAACTTCATCTTTTCTATGAATGCAGTAGCATAGTCGTCAATGCTCATTCTACCCTTCTTCAAGTTTTGGAACTCATTGTTCAAATCAATTAGATCTATCTCTGAACAGTACTGCATCTTCAGTTGTTCCAAGAACTCATCCCATGACATCTTCAGGGCTTCTCCTCGCGACATTGTATATGCCAATAACTTCCACCAGCTCAAGACTCCGGTCTTCAGTTGCCTAACTACAAAGACAGTCTTCTGTTTCTCGCTACAGTTGCAGCTCTCGAACACCATCTCCATTTCGGAGATCCAATCCATAATCTCAACAGGCTTTGGGCTTCCTGAAAGACTTGGTGGCTTGGCACCCAAGAAATTCTTATACATCCTCCCATCCTTGTCGTTTCCCTTCTCCGGGTCATTCCTTCGTTCTCCTTGAGTCCCAACTTGACTCACATGGCTGCTATAATTCCCTTCCTCTGATTGCTCGGGAATCAGCTCGGGTTGCTCAATGGGCATGGTAGGTTCGTCCCTATTTTTGTGCAACATCTGCTCTTTTCCTTCCTTTGCTCTGCTAACATAGCCCGAATCATGGCTTGTACTCCAGCCATGGTGATTGGTTCGGGTGCAACTTCTACTACAACAGGTATTTGCTGAATCACTGGGGGTTGATTCCTATTCCCATTTGCATTCCCAGCTCCACTGCGGGTTCTTGCCATTTTGATCTATACACCGAATAAGGTGAATTTAGATCTTTATTTAGGATAGACGTTTAAATCATCCTTATCGCTCCGAAACGTTTACATGTTAGTTCTAATATCGTAGTCGTACGTTTAGAATCCTGAACACATAAGGTTTCCAGATCCGGTCGGCAATAGACCATAGATCCGAACAAATAATAGCACATAAGGAAAGCATAAAGCATTTAGCACATAAAAGCATTTTAGGCATCTTTCCTAAAATAAACTAGTGCTCACACCTCACAATCTTAGCTTAGCATTCTAAGTTTAAGTCTAGAAATCCTACGAATTCCTAGTTCGCTTAAACTAACGCTCTGATACCAACTGTGACATCCCCATTTTCACGGCCAGAAAAGACCGATTTCGTTTATGCTTGTTTGAAAATCAGAGTAACATTTTACATAAAAGTGCTGCGGAATTTGTTCCCAAAATAAAAATATAATAAAGATTTATCAAAGCATTTCCGTAGAAATGCTATTTCATTAAAAACACTCGGGATGTCATGTTCGATACAGATCAAAAGCATAAACAATACAATATAAGCCTTACTACATTATTTCATATCTACTGGCCTATATCCGTAATCCCTTATCCAAAACATCACATCTATGCTCGAACGCCACTACCTGTAATACATGAAACTAAGTGGGTCAGGCTTGGGAGATTGGTGAGCACATAGGGTTTTCAACCCACAATAAATAAATTTATTAATTTCATCAACCAACAATAACCCGATTACCCGTTCCCGTTATCCTCACATTACGTCCCTAAACACCTATCATAAGGGACCTAGACTAAGGATCATCATCGGGATGGACACTACTGCTAAAGGGTTTCCTCAGCAATAAATGTCTGATAGGCAACCATGAGGGGGATGGAGTACACCGGTGAACACATCGTTCACAAACACCTACAGGTTGCGAGCCTGCTAGCATTCCACTGGACTGTCTAGAAGAGTCCGTGGTCGTCATCTATACTCTGCTAGATGACTGGATCACCAACAACATCGAGGCCTCTCATCATTTTATCACACATCGTCTTATTACATATCCCCATGTTTTACCCCAACCTTTTTGTAGATATAAAATACATATACAGTTTAAATCATGAAAAACGTGTATAAAAATCATTCATCCAACATAGACAGCAAGTATTCAGATAATATGCACACATAGCATGTAATTTATATAAAATACTTCATATCTATGTGTAAGATGAAAGTAACTATGCACTCACCTGATTAGGTGGTGACTCGGTACTCCACTTCGTTATCTCAAAACAATTTTCCCTTGACAAAACCTAGTATCAATACCACTAGGGTTTAGTCTAACGTTAACCACGACTAATTAATAGTCTAGCTATTATTATTGTTACATAAGCGTTAAACAACACTCTATATAACACATAATAATAGCCCAAATAATTATTTTAAGTTCCTAATAATGTTACTATAATTAAATAAAAATTATATTAAAAATAGCGTAGGCGTAGCTCACTTACAGCGGGTTTTATAGAAAACCGGGCTTCGCTTGGAGCAGCGGTTGTGAGCCGAAAGCTCTTCTTCTCGGAGCTTCCCGGTGCTCCGGTACTTGCTTCTAACACCTTGGAGGTTCTAGGGAAAAACCTTGAAGGTTTTGGGGTATTTGGGAGGAAAGAAGTGGAGAGTTGTGAAGAAAATGGGAGATTTGTGCCTCTATTTATAGACTGCCAGCGCCGAGTACGCTGAGCGTACTCAAAATTTACGCTGAGCGTAATGGGTTTTTAAGGGTTACGCTAAGCATACTCAAAAGTACGCTGGGCGTAATGTGCCACGTGTTACCATCTGGTGGCTAGCCTTGGGGAGGAAGCAACGGTTGTGATCGCGCCACGTCACCCAAACTCGGACAGCACCCTCCCGACTTAGAAAAATCACAACTCTCGCATGCGAGCTCTGTTTTCGACGTTCTTTATATCCACGCGTAGGTAGGATCATAATCAACAACTTTCGTTTAGACTGCGTCGGCTAATTCTGAAACGATCTTAAATTTAACAGTAGGAGGAGATTAGACTGTTAAATTACCGCGAAAAATTCATAACTCCTTCATACGGACTCCGTTTTCATCTGTCTTTTTACCGTTGAGTTCCTATTAATGAGATCTTCAACTCTCATTTAGGTCGCATAAGCCAAAAACCGCTCGAACTAAAATTCGATTTTCGGGCTGTACACCGATAAGCCGAAACTTCGAAAAATCATAACTTCCTCATACGAAGTCAGATTTGGGCGTTCTTTTTATGGACGCTCTCGGTTTAACATATTCTACGACTTTCGTTTAGATCGCTAAGGATAAAACTCGCTCTATCGTAAATTCACTATTTACGTTTCCCGGTGTCGTGTCGGTTTCGTCGCGAAACTTCGACGGGTCATAACTTCTTCGTTATAACTCGGATTTCGGCGTTCTTTATATCCCTGAAATCCTTGTTTCGACCACTACAACTTTATGTAAAGATATCGGGCTTATCTCACACTTTAATTTTGACGCTTATTTTTATTCTTTATTTATTATACATTTATAAATAAAATATAAATTCACATAATTCACATAATACTCAAATATTTCATCTTTATTTCATCAAAAAGAGTTACAATAGTTGACCTAGACTATTACATCGTCTAAAAATGCTTAGCCCCGAAACCCGGGTGTTACACTTTAGACTTATTCCATCTCATCTTTGTATTCTTTTAGCAAAGATGCCTCCTCGCAGATCAAACAGACGCGCTACTCCGATAACTCCAACTCCACCGCCGCAATTCGATCCTGCTGCTCTTCAAGCAGCGATATCCTCCGCAATGGAAACTGCTCTAGCTCACTTCGGTGAAAGTGGTACCGTCGGATCTGGTAGCGGTACCCACTTAACCAACCCCGGAGTTACCCACGGACACCCAAGGGAGTGTTCGTATAAAGACTTCATGAACTGCCAACCCAACTCCTTCGATGGGAATGGTGGAGTCATCGCTGTGATGCGATGGTTCGAGAAAACAGATTCGGTCTTCGAAATCTGTTCGTGCCCAGAAGGGAGCAAAGTGAATTTTGCTGCCTGCACCTTCTCTGACAAAGCCCTAAAATGGTGGAGCAGCCATGTTAAGTCACTGACCCTATCAGTGGCTAACTCAACAGGTTGGGAAAACCTAAAAGAGTTGATGCTGGAAGAATACTGCCCCTTGGGCGAAATCCAAAAGCTGGAACAAGAGCTGTGGGAGCTCACTATGGTAGGCTCAGACATAGTGGCCTACACTGACCGATTCAGCGACCTAGCAGCACTATGCCCCGGGATGGTTACCCCGGAGAGCAAGAAGATAGAAAGATACATCTGGGGTCTATCTGCCCTGATCCAAGGAGATGTGCTATCTTCTAACCCAGCCTCATTCAATAGTGCTAAACGCCTGGCTCAGCGGCTCATTGACCACAGAGTCCGCCATGGTGTGGAAGTCCCCGTTCCTGAGCCACCGAGGGAAAAGGACAATAGCCAGAAGTCGGGGAGCAAGAGGAAGAAGAAGCGAACAACACAGGACACCCCGCAGGAGGAACAAACGAGTACTATGTACGCCGCCACAGCACCTGCTACTCCAGCACGTGCCAGTCGATATGCTGGAACCCTCCCGAAGTGTGGAAAGTGTAACTATCACCACACCAGAGTATGTCGGGAAATGCAGTGTCTGAACTGCCACAGAAAGGGACACATAGTCCGTTTCTGCAGGGCACCGGCTCAACCAATCTCCCAAGTCCCCGGAGTTGAAGAAAACCAAGCCTGCTATGGCTGTGGTGAGACCGGACACTACCAGGAAGACTTCCCAATAACAAAGAACTCAGGAGCGGATGGACGAATTCTGATGATCACCGCAGGAGAATCGACCTCGAAGTCGCCATCGAGCAGCGATACGTTTTCGAAATAGTAATTGCTTTAAAAATTAATTTATATATATATAAGATTAAAACTTGGGGATAACACTTAAAAGTAATTAAAATAACTCACTTAATGAAGTAGGTCACAATATTCAAAAGAACTAAGAGATCCGTTCTGAGAAGCTATGATGGCTTAGTATGTACGTTAGGGTTGTGCATAGCTAAGATTTTGCAGATTTAGAGTGAGTGATTCCGCCTTAATTCCTGTTCCTTGTTTTGTTGTGGATTTGAGGCAGAGTTACTCAGTTGACCGTCCAATTCATCTTAATTATTCATAACTTGTATATTCAAGGTGACCGTAGTGGTACCAAGGAGGATCGTAGTTAAAGTATCAATACTAGTTATCAAAGCACTTTCGCGGTATGTACGCGCACATCGCGGTACGATACGTAGAAGTGTTAACATCAAGAGGAAAACAGAAAGCACTAGAACATTTACAAAGAGTACCTTTTCGAGCACACTAAGGAAGTACATCATCGTATAACAAACGTTTCTTTCAAGTCGGCCAAAACTTTGTTCAGTAAAGAGTCTGTTGCTATCATTCGTCATGAGTTGGCGTGGTCCTCACCATACTAAGTTCATATGTTCCTATCGCCTCGACCGTCAAGTTCACGAAACCTTCGTCATTCGTAACGACAGTCCGACCTAAAACTCAGTTTTGTCTTTCGTATTCTAAACCCTGAAGTACTCATGCGAAGAGTACTTTGTCCTCCGAAGCCTTGCCGTCGTATGTCTGCAGACCTTTCCGAAATATCGCTCGTCCAGCAGACCAAGTTCAAGCTCAGAGGCTAAAGGACGAATACAGCCCACCTATCACTATTAAGTGTATACGCGAGAGTAGTATATGCTTATGATTATGCAGATCTAGTATGTGTGTTTCCGCCCTATCTCCTTTTCCTTATTTGGTTGTGGACCTGGGGCAGAGTCGCACATTCGACCGTCTTACTAATCCTAATTATATACGACTTGTATACACGAAGTAATGATAGATGGACTGAGTATGAATCCTATCATGAACAGTAAGGCAAAGTGCCAGGTCTACGAGTAGGTATTTTGCCAATTAGAGGAGCGCAACCCTAGTAGTACTACTAAGAAAGCTAATTTCGGGACGAAATTCCATCTAACGGGGGGATGATGTGACAACCCGAAATATTTTTGCCTTCTAGCCTTGTTAAGGGTCATTCTGTTGGGTTTTAAGCCTAGTACACTTAAGGGATGAGTGTTAGAATGTACCTGCTAGAGACACTGTGCAACATTCAAGCCTTAAGACCATCAGACAGGAGTTCACGGCCTTAAGACATGAGTTTGCGGCCGTAAACTCAAGGTTGGCCGTAAACTCCCCTATAAGTCTCCTTCCCTTCAACTTTTCTTTCATTATTTCACTTCCATCTCAAGAACACTCCCATTCTCTCTCAAGTATCATCGAGATTTTCATTCCCGATCTTCAAAATGTAAGTGATTCTTCCCTCTAGTTGTTGATTACCCTTCTTCTCATGAATCACCCTTTGATTTCATCCATGGAAATCAAACTTTTGCTAGATCTTCAACTTTCACCAAGAACACCAAGAACACACACTTGTTCTTGGTGGCCGAAAACTCATCAAAGGCCCTCAAAAGTGTGAGTATTCCATCTATCATCTAGTAGTACATGTTAAACACTAGATCATAGCCTTGAAACATCATCAAACTCAACATCAAAGAGAGTTTACGGCCAGGAGTATCTCCCTTGGCCATAAACGCTTGTATTTGTCATGTTTTGAGCCTTAAACACTTCTAGACCTTTGATAACCCTTAGAACACTTGAACCTTTGAAAACCCTTGCCTTTAAGACCCAAAATAAGACCATTTGGTGAGTTTACGACCATACACTTTATGGTGTGGCCGTAAACACCTCAACACCTTCCATAAAGTTGGCTTTTCTCATCCTTGTGTAGAGCGATGGTCTCTCAAGCTTCCCAAGCATTCAAACACCCTCTTATACACCTTTTTACCATGAGTTTATGGCCGTAAGCTCCATGGCCGTAAACCCATGGCCGTGAACACCATTCTTTGGCCTTAAACACCCCTTAGATGAATTAGAAGTGATTCTAACACTTCATTTCGAAGTGTTTCCTAGTCCCTAAAGGTGTTTACTTTCATATAGTTGCTTATAAACACTATATTCATGTCATTATATGTCATTTAGGACTTGTTGTGTTTCGGGAATTCATTCGTGGAACTTCTCATCCTTACACGCATATTCGTTGAATCACCCACATAAGGTGAGTTCATACCTCGAAATCAATCTTTTAAACTGTTTTAAATGCTTTTAAGGGGGGGGGGGGGAATACAAGTTGAACACAGTGATAATTGTGTAATTTTTTGTTATAAACATTTTCAAAAGATTACTTATGTCATTTATAAGTAGTCAAAACATTTCAAAAACTCTTTTAAAGTTATGTTACTTTATAGTTTAACAAAACTCCGTTTTTAAAGTACAAGCATAACTTAGTAGAAAAATGAGTCTTTTCAATAACAGTTCAAGTAAAATACTAGTAAACTATAAGGGGTATAGTTTAGAAGTTCAGTTCATACTAGATGCTAGAACATACTATAAAGAGAAACAGGGAGGTAGATACAATAAACGATAACATAAAGAGAAACAAGGAGGTAGATAAAATACATCGGAGAGACATACTATACACTATACACTATACAGAACGAACACACTATACACTATGCAGAACGAACACACTATACACTATAGCAGAACGAACATACTAAGATGCTATAGCATGAGAACACTACAGGATCGAATTATACCAATGAATCACTAACTCATTGTTCTAAACAAAAGGTGATAGTAAAATTGGGTATACATGATCACATAACTTTAATGTGAATTCTACACGAACTAGCAATTTGTTTGCGGAAGTCGCGCTTGGTCCCCAGAATCTCTTGCAGGGAGAGCGTATAGTATGGGTACTATTCCTCACATTATGACCTTAATAAAACAAACATGTTTTAAGGTAATTAGTACTAAAGGATGTCAATTCAAAAGACAACTGCATACTTATAAATTCCCATTACTTTCAGTAAGTGACAGTTCCACTTGAAAGCTAATACAAACTATTTTCGAGTCAAGATGGTTATAAACTAGGGAAAACTTACATTTTACAAACGACACACAGAACAGTCGAGTCTAGTACATTTAGTAGAAAGGGACCGATAATTCTAACTTTATGATTCCTTAGTGTATGCATTCAGGGATATATATTAATCGGGTCCGACAGGTAGTAAGATGTGTGCTTTCCGCTTCATTTCCTGTTCCTTGTTTGGTTGTGGGCTTAGAGCAGATACACCTAGCCTACTATCTATCCGAGCTTAGTTATATACATGTTTCGTATACACCAAGTAATCATAAGGGGTACCATGTATGGGTCTGTCATAGGACACTAATTCAATGCACCGTTTTCTAGTACAAAACATACTTTTCAAATGAAGAACTTTTGGAATACAAAACTAGAAACTTAACCAGTAAAGGGTTTAATCCATTTTATTAAACCAGTAAAACTTAAAGGACCTTAGGTGGTTAATTCTATAATACCTTAGTTTATACACCAGGGTTATATATAATTAATATCCGATAGGTAGTTGGATGTGTGTCTTCCGCCTCATTCCCTGTTCCTTGTTTGGTTGTGGGTTTAGGGCAGATTCACACAATTAACTATCTGTTCGATATTAGATTATATATTACTAGTATAAACTAAGTGATTATAGAAGGAACTACTGTGGTTATCATTTTATTATAAGAAATAAGGGTTTTTCTTAAAGGATCTTTTCATCAAATATAAAGGAACTATTTCAGTTAACTCCGTGAGTACCGAGTGAATACGCAGGGGTTATATACAACGATGATCTAACAAACAATGGGATGTGTGTCTTCCGCCTCATTTCATGTTCCTTGTTTAGTTGTGGGCTTAGGGAAGATAAACACAACTGATTGTTTGTTTACTCGGAGTTTTATATAACTTGTATCCATTTAATACTCATAGAAAGGACTGTAGAGTCATTTTTACTTATCTTTCATCAAAGCAGGAAATATAGGATTTTCTGGAGGAACAAGCAAACTTTTCTAAACAGAACTTACTACAACTTTCTAACAACTTTCTTACTACTTACTACATCACTAAAATCTTATGAACTCACCAGCTTAAATGCTGATCTACGCTTTCAAAATAACTTGTATTCTCAGGAGACCAGTAGACAGGATCGCGCACTGGGATTCAGAAGATGGAGCAGTATAGCTTCATGTCTTTTTGTTATTTGCTATGTATTCTATATTATGTGTATCACATACTTTGTAAACACTTTCTTTCTAATTAAATGGTTGTTTATTACTTTGCTTACTATGATGCATGTCTTGTGATACTAAACATGACGTCCTCCGCCCCAGAATGTTTCCGCCGTTCCGATTTTGGGGTGTGACAGTTGTCTTTGTGATGCATGCATGGAAGACCAGGAGGTGGCTCCTAGCACTTGTATGTAAGACCCAGGGTTTTGGTCCCCGACATGGCAAGGAAAGACCATGATATGGCTTGTGGCATAATGACAAGACTATGGTTGGCACATAGAACCTCTTATTGCATGTTTGATATATATGACGGATATTTTGTGTATGGTATGTGGTATTTGGGTAACTTACTAAGCTTTGTGCTTACATTTGTTGTTTATGGTTTCAGGTACTTCTGGTTCAAAAGGGGAGGGCCCAACTTGATCGCAGTGCATACACCCATATTTTCCGCAACCTTGAGATTTTGGGATTGTACTCTGATAACTGTTTTTATTATAAAATACATTTAAGTGGTTAAGTAAATGATAAATGGGTGTTTTGGTTGTTTTAATAATGAAACTTTTACCTTCATATTTTGGGACGTTACAAGTTGGTATCAAAGCCCTGGTTTAAGGGATTAGGGCATACTCTCGGGTGTGCCTGAACTGAAACTGAGGGTTTGGTGAAATTTTTTATAAAATAAATGTTTTATGAAAGGGGTTGCTAATCAAAGAAATGGGTGATGCGTGCTCTCAGCCGAGCTCAAGTAAGTGGTTCCCAGAATACCAATACATGTTTATTATGATATATGATATGATTATGAGAATTTCATGCTAGATTAGGGCTAAGGATCTGCTCAGGATTCTATGATTGGAGAGATGCCTTTATATGCCTGATTGTATGAGCTTTAGAATTGCATGCTAGTATGGTTTTCAGATAAGTGGATATAATGACTTAATTAGTGTATGCTGGTTAGATTTTCCATTACCTGAATGTTGCTTGCTTTGTGCTCTGTGGGACTCTTACCGATGTGGATCAACTACTAAGTGAATATGCTAAGTCACATGTGGCACATGTTAAATAATATTAGAGTGATGGATCTGACCCTATTGCGCAACTCTTGTCTGAGTCCAATCGTTCTAGGGTTGATTCTTTTACTTGAAGGATTATCTGATCTCTGTTGCATGTGACTATATTCATAAGGTAGTTAGTTGACAATGGTGGGAGCCTTTCAGCAGCTGAGGGCAGGGTGAGGTCGGGAACCTAGGAGAGCCTAGGAAATGATTCAATGGGTTTAGTTGCGCTGTTTAGCGATCATTGGGTGCATTAGTTTGAGAAGGTGACTTGGAAGATTCAGGATGATTCCTGAGGAAAGTATGGATAGGTGTGGAAGGTAGTATTAGGACCGTACTACTGAAAGCACATGATCCATACTCGAATCGTGGAGAGTCTCGGAGAATCTAGGAAGCTGGTTGGATGAGGATTCCTGAGTATGTTCTGATTATTTGAATGTTGTATTTCAGTTTGGTGATGAACACTCGGGGAGGAGGTTCAGGTTCTGGTTCTGGGTTAGATGTAGGTACTAAGCCGATTAGCAAGCAAATGGGGGGGGGGGAGGTCATCTCATCGGAGATTACCCGCAGTATTTTGGAGCAGACTCTTGTGATCATTGGTACGGTCAAGGAGGGGATTCTGGAGATTTTGGATGAGCGCTTGGGCGCGTTCCGTGCTGAGGTTATGGTTATATTTGGAGCTCACACTCTTTCTTTCTATGAGTTCCATGCATGTGGAGCTCCCATGTTTCATGGGGAGAAGGAACCCATTGCCAGTAGGAGGTGGTTAGCGGATATGGCTAACGCATTCAGGACGAATTTCTGCCCCGAGGAGTCGAAGGTCAGATTTGCTTCCTGCTTTTGAAGGACAGGGCACCAGATTGGTGGGAGGAGGTAGGACGTGAGGTGGGTGATGATGTTGTTGATGCGATGTTGTGGGATGATTTTTCGACCAGGTTCCGAGCTGATTTTGCACCGATGATTGAGGTGCAGCAATTGGCGCGAGAGTTTTAGGATCTCCGCTAGACTACTGAGACTGTGACAGATATCACTACAAAGTTACGAGAGAGGGCCTTATTGGTTCCGCAGTATGCATCGGACGAGGAAATGAAGAAGGTAAGGTATTATGGTATGTTGAGGGATGACATCAGGGAATTTGTGAGTATATTAGGGTGCAAGACCCTGAATGATATGATTTCTAGAGCCCGAGATTGAGAGATCGATTTGGAGCACCTGGGAAGAGGGGGCTAGATCAAATGCAGGCAGTGGATGGTCTCGGGAAGAGACCTAAGACTTCGGATAAGCGATTGAGGGGCCAACGGGGTCGGGGTCAGTGCAACACGTGTGGGAAACTACACGATGGAGTTTGTCATTCTAGTGGTATGGGCTGCTACAAGTGTGGCAGGGTTAGTCATGTCAGTAGGGATTGTCCTCATGGGGCAAGCCCGTTATGTTTTCACTGCAACCAAGTGGGCCACAAGAAGGTTGACTGCCCGATGATGAGGGGAGGAGCAGTGAGTGCACCAACTTCGGTTTCTTTGAGGATCACTGATGGTCGTGAGGATAGGGCAGGAGCCCCAGCAGAGAGGAGTCGGGCATTGCAGTTTCAGACAGGGGAGGCAAGGACTCCAACAAGTGATATTGTGGGTATGTTATCTTTTGATTTCTCTTTGGTTATTATCAGTATTTATGTTGCTTGGAATTTTGTATCAGTTTGGGTAAGCTTTATCTTTGGTTTAATTCTCTGTTAATTGCATGGGTAGTATCATCAAGAATTGTTATATGCCATTTTGCATGCCATGAATTATTAGTGGGTCAGTAAGGGGTTGTATCTTGTTGAGCGGGTTTCAATGTGTTCGGTTGTTGTTTCGGTTCTTTGTGTTGGATTAGTGTCTAAGCCCGTAACTATATTTGGTAAGTACTTGACCCGGTTGTGCATGGTCCTTTTGGGTTGCCTTTACCATAGCAACTTGACAGGGTGATTTATGAAGAGAGAGAAGATATTATGATTTATTAATATATTATGAGAATAATATATTAAAGGAATAATTATATTATTTAATTAATATTAGTCATAGATTAATTAGGAATTAATTTGGTGACTAAAAGAGGTTAATTGAATAAAGGGGACTGGAACTGTCAATTGTTTGATAGTTGGTTTTTGGGCTGTGGATCCATATGGATCATAGGGTGGACGAATTTATGGTGTATGGACTCCTTAATTCGTCCAAGCCTCAATCTAGAAGGATCCTTGGATTGCTTAGGGCCTAAGTTATTCAATTAGGGTTTAAGGATGCAACCCTAGAAGCTCATAGTATAAATATACCCTTGGGTTGTGGAAATCGGCCATCACTTGATTCCTTGGAACCCTAGGGCCGATTTCTACCTCTCTCTCCTCTCTCCAAATCATCCTCTTGCTAGTTGGTGTTTGTAAGCCATTAGAGGAGTGACAATTGTGACTCTAAGCTCCAAGAACAAGAAGATTCAAACAAGCTACAAAAGGTATTCATCTAGATCTGAATTCTTATGTCAAAATCAGAATTGTATACACTAGATATAAGGTTTGCAAGTATTGGATACATTTCATGTTCAATTAGAGAAACCTAGATCCAAGCATTAGGGTTTTCATGTGCATATAGGAAAGTTCTTATGGCTCAAACCCATCAGTGGTATCAGAGCTTTGATTGATTTCTCTTGAATTGATGCTTTGTTTAATTGTTCAAGCCATGAAAAATCGATTTTTTCTACCTCTGACTGACAGACTCGGTGAGTCCCATTGTGGACTCGACAAGTCGTATGAACTCGACGAGTCCATAATGGGACTCGGCGAGTCGGAGCGTCTGTCAGAGTGATTTTCGGGATTTCTTGATGTTTTGCTTAAGGATTCTTACCTAAATCGTTTTGGGTCAATAAAATCCGAATTTTACAACATGTTTGACCATATCCTTGACAAAACAAAAGATAATTACCATTTGTCTAAATAATAATTTCCTTATTTGATAATAATTGATTATTTGACTTAATTGGTGAATTGTCTTGCAAGTAATATTGACTAGGTCAAATCTAGATAATCATTAAATTAATTAGTTAATTTATATTATTTGCTATTTGATCCTTTATGTTTTGAAAACGTCAAAACTTGTCCTCAAGTTTTGAAATTTAAGTTTTGTCATTAAAATTTTAATTTGAAATATTTAAATTTCAAACCATAGAATTTTACAAGTTTTAAAATTCAACCTTATACTTAAATATTATAAGATTAATATATATATGTAAAACCTAAATGCTAGTCTTACCGTTAGTAGGCCTCATTCACGAAGCTAATCTATAAGGGGGTATAAGGTTATGGCCTATAAAATGGTCGTTTAATGGGTGTCCATTCTCACCCACCGCTTCCTTGATTGGTGGAGGGTCGTTATCCGAACGGGTAGGATAGGGCACCCTTTTCCTCATTAAAAGTATAATGAATCTATATAAAGTAACTAAATGTTTTTACAAAATTCCCAATCTTAGTTACTTTAGGCAAAAGTGAATTTATGCAATTCCATGAGATTACACTTTGTACCCTTGCTAAGACGTTAATGGAGCGCGTGTGGTTAACGGACACATTAATTGGGTTCTAAGTAATGGTAGTATAGGGTGACTCATTGTTTTTCATAGTTCGATGGAGCGTGTGTGGTTAACCAGCACATCGAATAGGTGACTGTAACAATGAGGGCACCATGTACATTTGCATGGTTATTCACACCCACTTTGTGATCCTCGGCATCCCAGTCACAAACTAGAGGGGCATATCGAGATTTAAACATGCCATTGAAAAGTTCAATGCATCTCAAAAGATCTAGGAGTTTTTCAATACATTTAAAACCTAATCTCTTTTTCGTTTTTCATGGTGGAAAATTAGTGAATCGACATTCACTTGCCTTCAAATTATTTACTTGTTTGATTACGACATCCCTTTTCTAATTTGTGAATAATGTTGTTGGTTCCTAGCCCTAATTTTTCATTTGGGTGATTAATTTGGGAAATTCATTTCTAATCAACTTTGTTCTTTTTCCTTTTTCAGATGTCGAACGCAAACAACAACGCTTCTGGGTCAAACTCCTCTGGTTCATTCTCACTCATGAATTTGTTTGGGAAAGTGATCTTTGATGGGACCAATTTCAGTAATTGGATCCGCAACATTTGCATGGTCACTCGCTACTAGGAGAAAGAGTATGTCCTCGATGAGAAGCTAAAGGATATTGGCATCGACACTGCTACCGCCGAAGAGATCGCAGCCTATGAGGCCCATGAGCGTGATGCCATGAAAGTCCATTGCATGATGCTAGCGACTATGACTGCTGAACTCCAGAAGTCCTATGAGGACAAGTACCCCTATGAGATGCATCAGGACTGCTGGAACGCTACCACCAGAGCGCTAGGCAAGAGAGGTACGAGATCATAACTTTGATGATCACTACCAAAATGGGCAATGGAGAGTCCCTTACTGCCCATCTACAAAAGATGCAGAGATATGTTGATCGCCTGCTGAAGTTGAATGTGAACTTCGATGAAGAGCTGGCAATTGACATCATCCTTCACTCATTGCCTTCCTGCTATAGCCAGTTCCGCATGACCTACCACATGAATAAGGAAGAGGTCTCCTTGAGCAGGATTCAGAGTTTGTTGAGGACTGTTGAGAGCAACCTCAAGGATAAATATGTTGCATCAACTCCAACTCCTGCTGCTGCCCCTGTCTTGGCAATAGGGCAAGGGAAGGGTAAGAAGAGGAAGTCCTCTTCAAGGGGCCACCACAAGGGAAAGTCCCAAGATGGCACCTCTTCTATTGGAACCAGAGTTGGTTTCGCTAAACCCAACTCTAACCCTAAGGAGGCAGAGTTCCTCTACTGCCACAAGATAGGGCATTGGAAGAGAAGCTGCCCAGAATATCTGCAGGCCATCAAGGATGGGAAGATCAAGCCATCTTTCGCAGGTATTTACACAATTAAATCTAATAATTTATCACATGCTACTTCTTGGGTTCTTGATACAGGATGTGGTTTTCACATATGTTCCGATTTGCGAGGACTAAAAAGAAATAGGGATGTGGAGCGTGGAAGGATGAATCTGATCATGGGAAACAGAAGATCGTCGCATGTGACCAAGATTGGAGTTTACTCCTTAGTGCTTAGTAATGGATTAGATTTAAATTTGAATAATTGTTGCTATTCGCCAGATATGGCTAGAAACATCATTTCATTTCATGGTTTACATAGACAAGGTTTTAGATATTCATTTGATGATGAAAAGGGTTCTATTTATGCTTATTTTAATAATGTTTTATATTTTGAAGCATTGCCTTGTAATGGAATATATGAAACTGTGATGGTTGTAGACAACTTAGGAAATGATGTGTTGTGTGTGGATTCTTCGAATAGTATGGATAAAGCATGCTTGTGGCATTGTCGTCTTAGACATGTCAATAAGAAACGCATAGCCCAACTCCAAAAGGATGGAGTGTTGGAGTCATTCGACCTTAGGGACGATGACGTGTGCGAGTCTTGTTTACTTGGAAAGATGACCAAGTCACCCTTCACTGGCACTTGTGCGAGGGGTGAGGGTTTATTGGATCTCATACATACAGATGTATGTGGACCCTTTAGATCCACCACAAGGGATGCGAATCGCTTGTATGTGACTTTCATAGATGATTATAGCAGATATGGGTATATCTACTTAATCAAGCACAAGTCAGAAACCTTTGAAAAGTTCAAAGAGTTCAAACAAGAAGTAGAGAATCAGTTGGGCAGGAAAATCAAGATGCTTCGATCTGATCGAGGGGGAGAGTACCTAAGTCTTGAATTCCACGACTACCTCAGGGAATGTGGAATAGTTTCGCAATTGACGCCACCTAGGACACCACAATTGAATGGTGTGGCTGAGAGGCGTAATCGAACCTTGCTAGACATGGTTCGTTCCATGATGAGTCGTGCTTCACTACCTATCTCATTCTGGGGGTATGCCTTAGAGACTGTCGCCCATATCCTTAACTTAGTCCCTACAAAGAAGGTTGCCAAAACACCTCACGAGATGTGGACAGGGAAAGCTCCCTCGTTGGCACATGTCAAGGTTTGGGGTTGCGAGGTCTTCGTAAGACGAGAGACTCACGGCAAGCTCGAACCTCGTAGTGAGCGATGTATTTTCATCGGCTACCCGCAGAAATCCTTTGGATATCTCTTCTATAGACCGAGTGACAATGTTGTCTTCGTTGCGAGGAGAGGGGTTTTCCGAGAGCGAGAAATCATAAGCCAAGGAGACAGTGGGAGGCGAATCGATCTTGAAGAACTTCAAGAGTCGAGTGATGAAGGAACCTCTAACACTGGCGCTCAACCCGAGGAGGAAACTCCGGTTGACCCAATTGACGAGTCCTTACCTCTTAGACGTTCCGAAAGAGTTAGTTTTCCACCCCAGTTTTATGGTTTTCATATTACAACAGAAGGAGATACGTTCATTAGTGATAGTACACTAGTGAATCTGGACGAACCTAACAGCTATAAGGAAGCCATGGCAGGCCCAAAGTCTGCAAAATGGAAAGAGGCTATGGACAGCGAGATTTAGTCCATGTATGACAACCAAGTTTGGAATTTGGTTGACAATGTACCAGGTCGTAAGACGGTCGGGTGCAAGTGGATCTTCAAGAAGAAGACTGACATGGATGGAAATGTGCACACTTACAAGGCGCGATTGGTTGAGAAGGGTTTCACTCAAACTCCTGGAGTTGACTACGACGAAACCTTCTCACCACTTGCGAAGATAAAGTCTATCAGGGTGATGCTGGCCATTGCTGCATTTCATGACTATGAAATATGGCAAATGGATGTTAAAACTGCTTTCCTTAATGGGAAGTTGGCTGAGGATGTTTACATGGCTCAGCCAGAGGGTTTTGTCAATACGAAGCATCCCAATAGAGTGTGCAAGATTGAGAAGTCCATTTATGGACTTAAGCAAGCGTCTCGCAGATGGAATCTTTGTTTTGACGAGAAGGTCAAAGAGTTTGGTTTTCTGCGAAGCGAAGATGAATCGTGTGTATATGTCAAAGCCAGTGGGAGTGTAGTAAGCTTCCTCGTATTGTATGTCGACGGCATACTACTCATAGGAAACGACATCCTGACACTGCAGGAGGTTAAGTCTTGGCTCGGGAAGTGCTTCGCTATAAAGGACCTCGGAGAGGCTTCCTATATTCTGGGAATAAGGATAGTGAGAGACAGAAGTAAGAGATTAATAGGACTTTGTCAGAATACTTACTTGGACAAGGTACTAAAACATTTTAGTATGGAGAATTCAAAGAAAGGGGAGTTACCAATCCAAAGTAATGCCAAGTTGAGTAAGACTCAAAGTCCGAGTACTGAAGTCGAGATAGCAGAGATGAGCCGAGTACCTTACGCTTCCTCAGTCGGCTCGATCATGTACGCTATGACTTGTACTTGCCCTGATGTGGCCTTCGCTTTGAGCATGGTCAGCAAATATCAAGGGAACCCTGGCAGAGCACATTGGATCGCAGTCAAGAACATTCTTAAGTACCTTCGGAGGACCAACGAATGGTTTCTAGTCCTCGGTGGGAGTGATGACTTAAAGGTGCGAGGGTACAGTGACGCCAGCTTTCAGACCGATAGGGACAACTATCGTTTGCAGTCGGGCTGGGTCTTTACCCTCAATGGGGGAGCAGTGACTTGGAAAAGTTCCAAACAGGAAACCGTAGCTGATTCAACGTGCGAATCAGAGTACATTGCAGCAAGCGAAGTGTCAAAGGAGGCAATATGGTTAAATAACTTCATTGGAGAGCTTGGAGTTTTGCCAGCCATAAAGGAGCCCATGGAGATTTTCTGTGATAATGAAGGAGCGGTTGCCTTGACCAAGGAACCAAGAGATCACGGTAGATCTCGACATATCGACAGAAAATATCACTTTATTCGACATCGGGTGGAAGAGGGACTCCTCGTAGTGAAGAGGGTATCGTCAGAGGATAACCCAGCAGATCCGCTTACGAAGGGACTGAGAAGGGTTAAGCACTTGCAGCACGCTAGGAGCATTGGTCTGAAGGACGATATTAGTTTAGATTAGATGGTTTGGAAACGTGTAATAGATAAATTATAATTAACATTCGATGATTAAATAAAAGAGTATTACTTATTAGTAATGTTAATGTCTTATGTTAATCATTTACCTATTGTTTCATTTTGCATGTTTTGACTTCCTGAATAATTGAATTATTTGATAATAATCTAATTATTCGAACAGTCCACAGTCGTTCATATGTTGGAAGTAGATATGAATGAAGACTGTCATGAATTGGTGTGTAGATTGTCTAAAATGTATTAGACATAGCAAAAGTTTGCTACAACGTTCATGAGTGCTTATGAACTTGATTTGAGCATTGGAATAAACCCACACTTGCTGGAATCACTTCATGGAATTTATCACGAGTGATCGCAAGATGGCAATATCATATGGTCTTAAAACCTAGATATATGGTTTATTGTTTGTTAATTGGTTGTGCGTTGGAAATCGGCCATCACTTGATTCCTTGGAACCCTAGGGTCGATTTCTACCTCTCTCTCCTCTCTCCAAATCATCCTCTTGCTAGTTGGTGTTTGTAAGCCATTAGAGGAGTGACAATTGTGACTCTAAGCTCCAAGAACAAGAAGATTCAAACAAGCTACAAAAGGTATTGATCTAGATCTGAATTCTTATGTCAAAATCAGAATTGTATACACTAGATATAAGGTTTGCAAGTCTTGGATACATTGCATGTTCAATTAGAGAAACCTAGATCCAAGCATTAGGGTTTGCATGTGCACATAGGAAAGTTCTTATGGCTCAAACCCATCACTTTGTTGGGATCAGTTCAGGGGTATTGTTTGGAAGGTCTATGGTCAGGTTCAACGGGTGAGTTCTCCAGTATAGTTGGGGTTCAGTGGTTTTAGCATGTGAGATTGGTTGGCCACTAGGAGTGCCAGGGGGAATTGACATATTTCTGAGATTTAGGGGAGTGTTTATATAGATTTCGAGAGTTGTGCGGACATTGGGATGGGCTAGTGAAGGAACACCAGTTTTTGTAAGCACAGGTTGTCGATGGTTCGACCATAAGGAGGAAAGGTGGATTGGGAATCCATCAGAATTTGTAGGCTGGGAGAACTCCGTCGAATCAAAGTGGGAGATAGTCGTTCAGTTTTCCAGGAGCGATATCAGTCGTGGAACTAGGATGAGTTTCACATTCCTGTTGGGAGGGAAGACAACTCAGGTGGCCGTGTGGATTTAGGATTGTTTGAGTTGGGAGTTCAGGAAACTTCCAGCAATTGGTTTGCGTCTTCTTGGTGATGGATAGCAGGCTTTTGATGGACCTGGGTTGGGGTTCCAAGCATCACCCGAGCCCCGGTTTGAGCGCTTAGTCTGGTGCATGTTCGACGCAAGATGAGTATGGATGGATTGATCGAGGAGCAGTAAGACCATGAGTAGTGGCCATGGAAAGATAGGAGTGTTGTAAGACTGCGGGGTGGCCAGTAGCATTCGTTAGGTTGGCAGTTAGTATAGGAGTGTTGTAAGACTGTGGGGTGGCCCGTAGCATTCACTAGGATAACAGTTAGTGTGGGAGTGTTGTAAGACTGTGGGGTGGCCCGTAGCATTCATCGATCCCTATGCAGCAGTGAGGGTGTGGCAAATCCATGATTGGTCATGGATTTATTCATATGGATTAGACCAGGACGGGTCAGTTCGTAAGACTGTGCATGGAATCAAGAAGTGGTAGGTCGTTGGAGGCCGGTTGTGATATAAGACTACAGTTGGTCATGTAGCATTCACTTTTAGCATGGGTTTTGGCGGCATCGATTGGTTTGGGCTGACATGATCAGTGGATCAGAAAGATTGTTGGGTCCATGAGTGGTAGGATAGATACAGCAATTATTTCTAGATGAGGCTTTCAATCGGGAGTTGTGTGGGGCGACCGTGTATGCCTTTCGACTCAGCAACCGGGCGGGAATCCAGTGATTCAGTTCGATGGCAGATAAGTTGGGACTAAGGAGGTCTCGGCTGCTTTTGGAAAGCAGCTAGGGGGTATCGAGATAAGTCAATGCGGTATTATAATTTGGAACTCGTGTGTGGAGTCCCTTGTTATTCGGATAATATGCTAAGTCACTTGCAACTTAGATTGAATAATCACAGAGTAAATGATGTGACCCTGTTGCGCGGCTCTCGTCCGAGTCCAACCGTTGCAAGGACGATTCTTCTACTCGAAGGATTATCTGAGCCTTCTGTCAAGTATAAGTGTTCTGCAACAATAACGGTCGGTGATTTTGTTCCCATTAGAAGCATCAAGTCATCAAGGGTTGGAAGTGTTCTGTTTAAGTCTGGAATTCAATGAGGATTTGGCATGGTAGTGGTTCAACATGGGCGGTCTGTCGAGGAGTCAGTCCAATTCGAGATTTCAGGGTTCGGGGAAAATAGAGGTGGTTTTCTGCATGGGATTAATGATTCGTTATTCTTCGGGTAGGAAAGTTCTGCTAGGGTTGGGTTCGGGTGCCTTTGGGAAGGTTGTTATTCGCGTAGGATTGTGATTGTGTTGTTCAAGTTGTGTGGTGTGCCGGGAATGATAAGGAATGATTTCGAGGACAAAATCTAAGTTAAGTGGGGGAGAGTTGTAACACTCGGTTTCGAACCGTTTCTTTAATCGGGGCCGTGGCCCGATCATTGGTCATCCTAAGTCTTAGGGCCTTGGGGAAGTGGGAATTGGTCATTTTTGGATGCGGGTGTTATAGACTAAGTGTTCCGAGTGTCCGATTATGTTCCGAAGCCCAAGGGTATTATCGTAATTTTGCAGCTCGCTTCTTTATGAATCTTGGGTTACTATTCAAGAAGTTTATGGAAAGGGTGAGTTGACAGAAGTGTAGGGCTTCTCGTCACCTTTCTGTGGATATAAAGTGCGTTGGAAACAGACCTAAGACGAAGAAGTTATGGCCAATTAAAGATCATGGGTTTTTGGAGCGTGGTTGAGTATGCGGGGCGTACTCAGCATGGACGCTAGGCGTAATGGGTTAAGGCATCATGCATGATTCATGATTAGGTCGGGCGTACTAATGGGTACTCGGGGCGTACTCCCTTCGATGAGAAAAACCTATTTTTTTCAACTGTACCCTTTATAAGCCACATGTTTGCCTCTTTTGATCATTTCCTAGCCAGCCTCCATACCCTAAAAACTCTAATTCGTTCCTTAGCCTGTGTTTGGTGAGTTTGAGCTCTTGTGAAGTTTTTGTGGATGATTTTGTGCATCTAGAGGAGGAAGGTGAAGCTTGAAGATTCATTCTTTGGAAGAGGGCTTTGAGATCCAGCATTAGCATCTTCTTTTGGTGGCTTGGAAGGTATAAAGTTCAAACCTTGCTATTTCAATTCATAGATCCACTTCTTGGCACATTTTTGGTCATTTTAGTCCTTTTGGTTGGTGATTAGGAGTTAGGGTCGTTTTTGGAGCTCAATCTTTTAGATATGGATATATTATGGGTTCCTTGGGCATAAAGGTGCAAACTTTATGGTGGTTTTGGTCCCATGAATGTATTAATTCAATTATTAAGCTCCTTTGATCTCTAGAGCCCCATTTAGCAATGCATGCACATAAAGTTGGCAACTTTCGGTGATTAACGACCTTGTGGAGGTCAAATATGAGTTTGGATCTAGTCTTAATGGGTTAAGTGTTGAATTGGAAAAGTTGGCCATGATTGGTGAGTACGTTGGGCGTTCAAGTTTGTACGCTGCGCGTACAAGTCTTTCATGTTGTACGCTAAGTATACAAGCTGAGTACGCCCCGCGTACTCATCAAACCTGGTTTCCTTGTTTTGGGCTTCGGTGTTGGTCTAAGATTGCGCTTGTTTGTTTTGGGCCATGTTTGGGCCATCAGAATGTTATGGTTGGGCTATAGAGATTTAGTGGATCCCATTGGGTGAAGGCCCATGAGAAGGATTGGGCCCAATTTGTAAAATTGGACCGTAGTTAGGCCTTGGGTGTTATTTTAGATTTTTAGGCTTTTTGTAACATACCAATTCCCAGGTATGAGATTTATTATTCAAAAGACAAGTTTCCCCTGGAACTCGTCGAGTTGATTGCCTCAACTCGACGTGTTGAAGCCTTTTAGGCTGCGCATCTTTTTGGACCAACTCGGCGAGTTGGCGGCTGAATGAGAAACCCTAAATTTTAGGGTCTGCACCCTATATAACCTCCTTAAGTCCTTAAGGCTGATAGTTTATCAGCCTCCAAACCCTAATATCGGCCTTGTAAACCCTAATCTTCATTCCACCTTATTATGTGAGTTAGTGTGTGGCTTTTGGAGTAAAGAGGGAGAAGATTGAAGGAAGGAGGCAAGGATCTGGAAAGCTAAGCTCACATCTTCAGTTTGGCACTCTTTGGACCATTGTAAGCATTCAAGATCTGAATTTTTATGTATCTTTGTAGCTAGATCTTGAGTTTGGTCCTTTTTTCTCCTTATTTTTGGGTGTTGCAATGGATGGACTTCATAAAGTTTGCAACTTTATGCATCTCCAGGTCAAGGTGACCTTGGAGTAGGTTAGATCTGGTCATTTGCCAAGTTTTGATGCCATGCATGGAGTTTAGGTCGTATTTTCCCTTTTTGGCCCATTTTTGGCTTCAAGACATGAATTGAACATGCATGTCTATAAAGCATAAACCTTTGGGATGTTTTTGAGGCTAGAATCTCTTTTGGATAGGTTGGGTTCCAGAGCTCTAGGATTTTGTGCTTAATGGTTAAACCTTTGAGTTTTCAAGCCTTGTGAAAGGGCTTTTAAGCATTTGGAGTGGTTCCAAAGGATAAAGTTGGAAACTTTATCCTTTTTGACACATTTGGAGTTCAGATCTGAGCTTTAGAGTCCCTAGAATCAAAGAATCATCGGAATGTGTTAAGCTGGGGAAAACTAGGCGAGTTTTTCCATCCAACTCGGCAAGTTGGCTAGGGTTTTCCCGACTTTCTGAATACTGAAGGAACTCGAAAAGTTGGTGGGTGCACTCGACGAGTTGGGTCAACATGGACTATTGACCTTGACCTTTGACATTGACTTTGACCATGGTTGACCAAGTTTGACTTTTAATGACATCTTTGGTATTTCGGGTTTTAATGGAATTGGTCACATGGTGGTTGTAGGCATTTGAGTCTGGAGCTGAGTTTCGAAGTTAGATATTATCAGTTCAGCTGCTTGTGAGGTGAGTCTTCCTCACTATACTTTCGGGTCGAAGGCACCAAGGCCGCCCCATTGGTTGATAAGCAGATATTTGTTGATATGTTGAGTATGGAATAGATGTGCATGCTAGAATTGATATGCTAGTCTGGTAGACCTGTAGGACTACCTGTGATATTGTCTGTTTATCTGTGTTTGATATTATCTGTTATATGTCGACATATTATGTGGGTTGGGTTGAGGTTGTACTGCTCCGTGTTGTAGCCAACAAACCCTGGAGTATGCCAGATATGAGCTGAGGGCTAGGGAGGCCATGCCAGACTCATACTGAGGACTCATGAGCATTCCAGATACGAGCTGAGGGCCGGGAAGGGTATGCCAAACTCGTAATGAGGGCTTAGTGGTATTCAGTACAAGGACTGATCAGGCTGGGGAGTAAGCCATACATAAGTTGTGGGTCGGGGAGCAAGCCAGACTTATGCTCTAGGCTCAGGGGTAATCCAGTCTGTTAAGTTGTGGACCCATTACATGCCGTTTTTATATTTTGTGCTATTTGTTATGTATTGGTATTTTGGGGGAACTCACTAAGCTTTGGGCTTACAGTTTTGGATTATGTTTCAGGTACCTCAGAGGATCGCGGGAAGGCGAAGGCGTGATCGTGCACCTCCTCATATTTTTTTCTTACGATTTTGGGATTTCTCTGATGTGAAACTTATTTTGAAAACAATTTGTAAACAATGATGGTTTTGGGTATTTTAAAAAGTTTAAAATTTTTATGAATTTCTCGAATGTTACACTTTTGGTCAGTTGGATTGGGCCTTGGCTTTGGGCCATGATAGAGGATGGGTAAAAAGGTATTTTACGCTAATTTGGAGTCTTCGTGCTAGTCCAGACCAAGTTGTTAATGGGTCGTCATTTTGGTTTTTGAAAGCACGGGGATTTTAGCGGGTCTGCAGTCACAGTTTTATCTGTGGGTTTCAGCTGTTTGAGGTGAGTCTCCTCACTGTACTGTTGGGTTGAAGGCACCAATTCCGGCATATTGGTTTATGATTTGTAGGAAGACTAGGGGGTGGCCCTTGGCATTTGTATGAAAAACGAGGAGGTGGCTCCTGACAAATATGTATTCAAGACCAGAGTTTGGACTCTGGTAGTTAAGTAGATAAGTAGTTATAGATTGTATGCTAGTTGTCTTTGTGATACTTGCATGGAAGACCAGGAGGTGGCTCCTGGCACTTGTCTGTAAGACCTAGGGTTTTGGTGCCCTGTATGGCAAAGAAAGACCATGATACGGCTTGTGGCATAATGGGGAGACTATGGTTGGCACATAACACCTCCTATTGCGTGTTTGATATGTATGACATGTATGTTATTTATGGTATGTGGTATATGGGGAACTCACTAAGCTTTGTGCTTACAGTTGTTGTTTATGGTTTCAGGTACTTTCGGTTCGAAAGGGGAGGGCCCGGCTTGATCGCAGCGCATACACCCATATTTTCCGCAACTTTGAGATTTTGGGATTGTCCTCTGATAACTGTTTTTATTATAAAATACATTTAAGTGGTTAAGTAAATGATAAATGGGTGTTTTGGTTGTTTTCAAATGAAATTTTTACCTTAATATTTTGGGTCGTTACATGAAGCTTTCCATGTGGCCTCTGGTGCTCGACTTTGACCATCCGACAAGTCAAGCACCTCTCAACATACCAGGCTATCTCCATCTTCATGCACGGCCACCAATAACTAAGTGTCAAATTCTGATACATATTGGTGGCTCTGGGGTGTATTGAAAATCTAGACTTATGTGCCTCCTCCAATACTGTTTTCCTGATCCCGCCAAAATCTGGCACCCATACCCGACCATACAGAGTCAACAGTCCACGACTTTCTGTAGAAAACCTATCATTCTCGCCCCTGATTCTCTCCTGTTTCCAATTTTCTTTCTTGACTCCCTCAACATGCGCCTTACTGAACAAATCCAAAAGCGATGAATTGATCAAAATCCTTATAAATAAGTTCCCCACAGAAGAACTAATGACTTGCAGCTCAAAGCATCGGCGACCACATTCGCTTTGCCCGGGTGATAAATCCTTGACCACGTCAAGCCATCTACGATGTCTCATATTCAGATTCGGTTGATCCATGAGATATCTCAAACTCTTATGCTCTGTGTAGATGGTACACCGGACCCTAAACAGATAATTCCGCCAAATCTTGAGAGCAAACACCACCGCCCCTAACTCCAGATCATGTGTACGATACCGCACCTCATGCGACTTCAGCTGCCGAGAAGCATACACGATAACCCTCCCTCGCTGCATAAGAACTGCCCCCAGACCAGTAATAGATGCATCGCAATATACAAAAAAAACCTCAACACCCTCAGGGAGGATCAACATTGGGGCCTCACATAACTTCCATCTCACTGTATCGAATGCAGCCTACTGCTCAGGCCCCCTGAGAAAATCCATACCCTTCCTCGTCAAACGAGTGAGGGGTACAACAAACTTGGAGAAATCCTGAATAAATATATGATAATACCTTGCTAAACCTAGAAAACTCCTGATCTCCGAGGGAGACTTTGGAACCTCCCACTACATAACAGCCTCAATCTTGGTCGGGTCGACCAAAATCCCGTTCTACTTAATAAGGTGCCCTAAGAATTGGACCTCCCGTAACCAAAACTCACACTTTGCGAATTTGGCATACATTCGTTCCCACCTCAAAACTTCTAGAAGCTCTCGAATGTGCTCCTCATGCTGCTCCCAAGTCTTAGAATAGACCAGGATATCATTGATGAAAACAATAACTGATCGATCAAGAATCGACCTATACACTCGATTCATCAAATCCATAAATACCGCAGGCGTATTGGTGAGCCCAAACGGCATCACCAAGAACTCATAATGACCATAATGAGTCTGAAACGTTGTCTTCTCCATGTCCTCCTCTCTAACCCTCATATGATGATATCCTAATCTCAAATCGATCTTGGAGAACCAAGATGCACCCTGCAGCTGATTGAAGAGGTCATCAATCCGCGGAAGTGGATAACGGTTCTTCACCGTTAACTTGTTCAACTCCCTATAATCAATACACATGAGGTGAGACCCATAATTCCTCTTAACAAACAAGATCGGTGCTCCCCAAGGCAAATTTATTGGTCTGATAAACTTCTTGCCCAAAAGCTCATGAAGCTGGGAGGACAGCTCCTGCATCTCTGGTGGTGCTAATCGGTACGGAGCCTTAGCAATTGGGCCGTGTCGGGAACCAAATCAATCCTAAACTCGACCTTCCTCACAGGAGGCACACTGGGAAATTCCTCCGGGAACACATCTGGGAACTCTCTGAATACAGGCACATCTGAGACCGAAACCTCCTTCCCAACCCGAGTGTCAATCACATATACGAGGTAACACATACACCCATGTTGCAGATACTATCGAGCCCTAGCAACAGAACAAAAGGCTGATTTAACCCTTGTACCCTCTCCATAAATAATCAGTTCTCCCCCACTTGGGGTTCGAACTACCACCCGTTGACCCTCATAATCAAGCATTGCACCAAACTTGCTCAACCAATCCATTCTTACTATCACGCATACATCACCCATGGGAATAGGGATCAAATCAATCGGGTAAGACACCTAGGAAATCTCCAAAACGTAACCCCGAAAAATGCCCGATGCAAAAAACTCGTGCTCGTTGGCGATGGAAACTCGCAACGGGCACTCCAACTCTCCCAAAGACATATCAAAACTCGTACTGAAGGACTGAGACACAAAGGACCGAATCGCACCCGAGTAAAAAAGCACAAGAGCAGGCAAGGAATTCACGAAGAAGGTACCTATCATAATCATAAACATAAGCATACCATAAAATGATTTGATAGAATAATAAATGAAAACATACCTGTAAAGACACCCGGTTCCGCCCTAGTCTCCTCTAGTGTGATCTGTAAGGCAGGACCTTGAGCCCTCGGGGGTTCCGCCTTACCCTAGTGTCTATCTGTGATCCGAAGGATAGAAAAAGGTGGTGCCTGCACGGGATTGGCAGCAAGCAAGGATATTGGGCCTTCACATGGCGCACTAGCTCACAATGTTAACAAATCATGGTGCTCGGCAGCGGAGCCTGCTGGCGACAATGCTTCGCAAAGTGTCCCTCCCTACCGCATTTGCGGTATGCTGTCGACAATCGACACATCCCCTCATGAGCTCTCCCACACTTGCCACAAGTGCGACCCCTCTATCTCCCAGATCGTGTGTCAGCGGGCTTGAACCGCTTGGCTATAGGCTGTGAAAGAACGGGATCCTACCTCCACTCCCTTGTTTGGGTCTCAATCTCAATCTCCCATCTTCGAATGGCATCCTGAAGCTCGGAGAGAATACTGTAATGCTGGGTAGACACAAACTGCCAAATATATGTCTTGATCATGCTCAAGTATCACATCATCTGAGCCTACTCCGAAGCAGCAAACTCGGGACAAAATGGAGCCCTCTCAGTGAACAACATGGTGATCTCCTTCACCGTCTCAGTCGTCTGTCTCAAATCTAGGTACTCCTGAGCCAATCTCTCCCTCTCCACCATAGGAACATACCTCATACGAAACATCTCCGAGAACTGCTCCTAGGTAACAGCAATCCTCTGCTCAGGAGTATAGGAACCAGTCACTAGGTTCCACTATTCCTTTAAGCCCAGTCGAAGGAGGTTCAGTGTGCACTTGACCTTCCAATACTCTAGAAAGGAGCAGGTGAAGAAACATCCCTCCACATCCAAAATCCATCTCATAGCCACAACCAGGTCCTTAACCCCGTTGAACTTTGGGGGCTTTGTGTTGCTGAAGTCCCAATATTGAAATGAACCTCCTCCTCGGTGAGGGCAGTCTCAGTGAGGGCAGCATAGCGATCATTGAACAACTCAATCATAACGGTCTTGATAGACCCAAACAACTCTGAAATAGAACTCTGGACAGCAGTAGGCACCTCAGTGGCGATCAACTCCCTTATCTGATCATCAGTCCACCCCGACCTATCCTAGCCACCCCTCCAGATCCAGAACCAGATCCTCTCATGAACACCATACTGAGAATGAACCAAAATATATATCAGAAATTCCACAATCCAAATTGTTATGACCATCACAAAGAGACAAAACCCCTCGGGGTTTGTGACTTCCTTGCTACTCGTTCAAGTCATGTTCTTCTAGTAGTATGGGGCCATGCTACCTTCCACTCCTACCCATGTTTGTCTTAAGGGATCATCACAAACTACCCGAAAACAACATACATCCTATGCTCACTCTCTCGAGAGTGGCTAATAATTCCTCAACTGGCCTGCTATACCCCTACTCACTCATGAAAATTCCACCAACTATGCAGTCTCTCGACCATGCTAATCATACATAACGTTGGATTTTATAGACAGTCGAATACTTGATGCTACCCTAATCCCACAACCAGAAAAGGAACAGGAAATAATGATGTACAAGAATTTCTCCTAGGATATAATGCATCATACATCAGGTAGTTCTATCATGCAATTCCTGAAGATCCCTAGCCTATATCTAGCATGTCGTTCTATTATAAACATCGCAAACAAATAACAATGTGGGTAATTTGGGGTATACTTTCTTGCTCCGGATGATCGTACACATATCATCCTTCCTTAGTTACTTTTGAAAACAATTTTTAGAAACAATTTTGAAAACCATTTTGAAAACTCTTACAGATCTTTAGTTCGAGTATGGATTCACACGAATGATAATTCAATTCTATCAAACCCGGGCTCTGATACCAACTTGTAACATCCCAAAAATCAAGGAGATATTTTCACTTTTCAAAAACAACCAAAAACCATAAATGTTTACAAAACATAAGTTTCCAAAGTGTAAAAATCACAAATCAGAGTCTCCCAAAACCGAATCTCATAAAAGCTGAAGGATGCGCACGATCAAGCCTTCGCCTTGCCCCGATCATCTGAAGTACCTTAAACATAAAACTTAAATTGTAAGCCAAATCTTAGTGAGTTCCCCCAAATACCACACACAAACATACAAATATACAAAATACATGTTGGGTCCACAGTCTCCAGACTAGATTACTCTGGCCCACAACCTCCCTGTTGGTTTGCCACTTTGGCCCACAATCTCTCGATTGGATTGCCACTGGCCCACAATGTAATGTCCGCAGATTCGAGCTAATCAATTTAGAGACGATAAGCATCAAAATGACTTTTTGACAGAAGATTATTTATAATAAATAGTCTTAACTAAGTTGTAGTATATGTCACAAGGTTTCCGTACATATAAGGAACGCTGAAATCCGAGTTATAACGAAGAAGTTATGACCTGTCGAAGTTTCACGACAAAAGCGGCACGACACCGGGAATCGTTAAAAGTGAGTTTACGATAAAGTATTTTTTGGACTTGGTGACCTAAACTAAAGTTGTATAATACGTCTCTACCTACGTGTGGATATAAAGAACGTCAAAAACGGAGCTCGTATGCAAAAGTTATGAGCTTCCGAAGATGTAGCTGTCTGAGGGCATGACACGTGCAGAAATCCTAGCTGCCTCAAGTCCATGACGTGAAATTAGTCAAGGAAACTAATTGAGGCTAGAAAAACACATGCTAAGTCTATGAAGTGATGTGTTAAGACTCAACGACGTGGACATAAAGGCCACGACGTGGAAATGTCATCCGGACACCTTTCGAAGCTAGAACGCAGATGGCAAGCCTACGAAGTGATTCAGCCATCCGCCACAACGTGGACATATAATCCCATGACGTGGACATGTTTTTGGCAGCCTATAAATAGCATGTCCGGCCCTAAGCTTCCTTATACCAAATTCTTCTCTCTCTCTCTCTCTCTCTCTCTCTCTCTCTCTCTCTCTCTCTTTCTCGTTTGCTGAAGGCGTTCTGCGTCCCAAGCCCGACGATCACGAACCGCTGACTGTTTCTAGTTAGATTCTATCAAGCACGCTACAAATGAGTGCATAGTTACTTTCATCTTACACATAGATATGAAGTATTTAATATAAATTACGTGTTATGTGTGAATATTATATGTGTTTATGATATTTATGCTAGATGAACAAAATGTACATTTTTTATTTAATTTAAACTGTATATGTATTTTATACCTATAAATTACAATGGGTAAAGATGGGTAGATGAAAAATGATATAGATCATGAGAAATGAAACATGAGAATGAGAGGTGAAAAATGATGAGAAGCCTTGACCCAAGCGTTGGCCCAATCATCTAGCAGAGTATAGATGACAACCACAGACTATTCTAGACAGTCTAGTGGAACACTAGCAGGTTCGCAACCCGTAGGTGCTGTGAACAATATGTTCACCTGGTGTACTCTAAAAACTCATTGACATGTATTGTGGGTGGAGTCCCTAAAATAATAATGTCGATAAATGAGATAAACCCTGGAAGCTATGGACTTAGCCCCCGTTGGATGAACCCTGGCAACTATGGATTTAGTGCATGTTATATAAAGCCTGGCAACGATGGACTTCGTGCCTATTCCTTAGGACAATCCTTAGGAATGAATGAATAAAGAGTAGCTGATTCGTAGGGTAGATCCTTTAGAGTAAAGAAAATAATGGGGATGGGTAATTGGGTTGATTGTTTGATGTTTAAACATAATAACTATATTATTATGGGTTGAAAAACCTATGTACTCACCAGGTTTTCCCAACCTGACCAACTTAATTTATTTGTATCACAGGTATCGATACGAAGCTACATTACACTGAGAGAATAAAGGAGATTTAAATCACTAGTGTAAATGAATGTAAGGTCTGTTTATGCTTATGTTTCTGTATTGACGATGACATACCAAAGTTTTAATATAAACAAAATACATTTCTTCGGAAATGCTTTGACAATATATTTATCATGTTTTTTGGGAACAAATTCCGCAATATATTTCTTTAAAAATATACTCTGATTTTCAAATAAAGCATAAACGAATCGGTCTTTTCTGGCCGTGAAATTGGGGATGTCACAATTGGTATCAGAGCATTAGTTTAAGTAAACTAGGAGTAAGGATTTATTTCTAGACATAAACTTAGAATGATAAGCGATGATCGTTAGGAGTGTGTTTATTATATTTTAAGTAGTACACCTAAATTGACACAAGCACTAGCTTACTTTAGGATTAAATGCCTAAATTGATTTTATGTGCTAAATGATTTATGTTATAGCCTTATATGCTTTATGATGCAATTATTTGATTGGATCCATGGTCTATTGCCGAACGGATCTGAAAATTTTATGTGTTCAGATTTCTAAACGTTTAATTATGATATTAGAACTGGCATTTAACTTTTCGGAGTGATAATAAGATTTATACGTCTGATTCCCTTATCTAAATTCTCGTCACTACATATCGAATGTCTAAATTTGGCGTATAGATCGACAGGGTGAGTACTCAAAGCGGATTCAGAAACGGTAACCCGCAGCCTGAGCCACAAGTGATTGAGCGTGCACCAGAAGTAGCAACTGCACCCGAACCAATCATGATGGCAGGAGTACAAGCATTGATGCAGATGATGTTGGATCTGTAGATGGAAGAGACAAGGCGTTTACTTCAACAAAATAAGGACGAACTTATTGTGTGTAACATCCCAAAATTCAAGGCTAAAAATTTCGTTTTGATGAAGTTATAATATAAAACCATCAGTAATAAAACATTCATATTCATATCTCATGTCAAAACTAAAGTGTCAATAATCAAAGCATTTTATCATAAAACCATATCAAAGTGTAATCCCAAAGATCTCGTGTGCAGAAAACATAGTGTGATGCGCTGCGATCAAGCCGACTCCTTTCCTTTGAAAACGAGTACCTGAAACCAAAACTGTAAACCGTAAGCACGAAGCTTAGTGAGTAACCCCTTCATACCACATACCACATAATTCCTGTCCCTCGGTATCTTTCAACCGGTATCTGTCTGGCATAACTGGGAGCTGGGCTCCCCTTCGGTATCTTTCAACCGGTAACCGGGAACTAACCTCCCCTTCGGTATCTTTCAACCGGTAACCGGGAGCTAACCTCCCCTTCGGTATCTTTCAACCGGTAACCGGGAACTAACCTCCCCTTTGGTATATTTCAACCGGTAACCGGGAGCTAACCTCCCCTTTGGTATCTTTCAACCAGTAACCGGGAACAAACCTCCCCTTCGGTATCTTTCAACCGGTAATCGGGGACTATTTCACCACCTACCACTATCACATAATAACATATCATAAGCATACTGATCACATTACAACATATCATACATGGGTTCTGTCTACCCCTTCGGTATCTTTCAACCGGTAACCGGAGACTATTTCACCCCTACCACTATCACATAATAACATATCATAATCATACTGCTAGGCATGCATGGGTACTATCTACCCCTTCGGTATCTTTCAACCGGTTACTAGGGGCTATATCACCCCTGCCACTACTAACACATATGTCATAGCATCCTAGCACATAAAGCATATCAGATAACAACACACCAGATAATTATCACAAAGACAATCATCTAACAAACAACTCCTACTAGTGGGTCGGCATTGTGGCCGTAGACCCACTCCTACTGGAAGGTAACTCACCTCACACTGCTGAAGTCCCGTAGACACAATCCACACTGCTGAAGTCCCGCAGACTCAACCCCAGCTGCTGGCTGACAGATTCCCGAACTGTCAACACCAAAATAACACCCAATTAATAATTGGGTTCCACTACATAACCATGAGTACATACTTGGATAATTACTACATTACCCCAAGCTTGACTTTATGCAAGCCCAAGGCCCAATCCAAGGCCCAAAAGTCAATTAGGAATCAAAGCCCAACACATGGCCCAATTTTCCAAATTGGGCCCAAACCTTTATAAGGTCTTACCATAAGGCCCAACATCACATAATCATAAAGGCCCAAACTATGGCCCATCTATGGCCCAATTTTCCAAATTGGGACTAAACCCCTTACATGAGCCTTACCCTAGGCCCATTAAATTATTCTAGTCCAATTGCTTGACTTTGGATGGCCCATTAATAACGCAATCATCAAGGTCCAATAATAAACCCAAGTGAAATTAGGGTTTCACATAAAATGACGATTAGGGTTAAGTGTTTCTCACTTAACCCATTAAGGACTTAATCCATTAAGGACTTAATCCATTAAGTCCATCCTTCTTCTAAATAAGTCATATGGTGTAATTGGGCTTAATCACACAATTCCATTATTCCAATGGCCCAAAAGTGGGTCCCAATAAGTCCAAGCCCATAAATCCAATATTATGGTTTTCTAAACCCTAATTAGGGTTTCCAACCCCATCTTAGCCCATTAGGCCCAGTTGATATGTCTTTTGATCACTTAAGGTTCACTAGACTCATTAAGGTTTCACTAGGCCCATTAGTTATCTGTTTGGGCTTTTAGGTCCATTAAGCTTCATTGGGCCCATTAGGGTTCATTAAGCCCATTAAGCTTCATTGGGCCCATTAGGGTTCATTAAGCCCATTAAGCCTCATTGGGCCCATTAGGGTTTCCGAGTCCCTTGTCCAAACATCCAAACGAGTCAAAACACCATCAAAGCATACCGCCACCCGACACGGCGGCCGGTGGCGGCAGCCACCACCCTAAGGTGGTGGTTTTTAGTTTCTTTCCATTATTCAGTTTGTAATTTACACTTTAGAATGCTGAAACTCAAAATAAACACATACACTAAACAACATAAACACACACACAGCCACCCAATGGTGGCCGGAGGTGGTAGATGGTGGCAATCACCACCTCACTGTAACACCCGGAATCAGAAAGACCAAGAAAGGAAATGAAACCCTAAGTCAAAGGGGCCAACTCGTCGAGTCTAAGGAAGAACTCGACGAGTCGTAGCAGGGTCCGTGTCAAAGATTAAGTGACCGACTCAGCGAGTCGGCGAGTGGACTCGGCGAGTCTGGTCTGGGTTTGGAAACCCTAATCCCGGGACTTGGTACCCTATTTAAGCATCTTATTCTCTTCCCTAGGGCTCATTTGCAGCCCCTATTGTCCAGAACTCGAAACCCTAGCTACCCAATAGCATTGTTGAGCTAGTTCTTGCCTTGAGAGTGAATTGAAGCTTGGAGAAGGAAGAAGGACCTTGGTAGTGCAAGAAGAAGCTATAGATCCAGAGTTGGGGTAGCATTTCAGACCATTTAGAGGTAAAAAGCTTATACCTTGACTGTTAATCATCTAGATCCCCTTTCTAGCATAGATTTTGTCACATTTGGACCATTTCCAAGGTCAATCCGAACATTGAGCCATTGAGGACGAAAAGGACTTAAGATCTAAGCATTTCGGAGCTTTAGAAGCTCTGAGGGGGCAGCTTTACCCAGCCATTGCTTCATTTCATGACCTAGACCTTCATTTTAGTTTGGATTAAGAGTTTTAGCTTCATAGCACCTTGCATTCAAGTAAAGTTAGCAACTTTACGTGTAATGCTAGCATTAGAAGTCCAGATCTATGGGTTGAAGGTGTTGGAATGGACTGTAATCGACAGAATAGAGATGTCACAAGGTGGACTCGGCGAGTCCAAGACAATCTTCTTAGTTATGAAGATGAACTCGACGAGTTGTTTATACAACTCGGCGAGTCATGGCCTAGATATTTATACGATGATGATGAACTCGACGAGTTCAATGATGAACTCGGCGAGCCGGTTGAAGACAGTCCCGAAGTTTGAGATGAAGGAGAACTCGTCGAGTTCTTGCTAGACTCGACGAGTGGAGTCGGGGTTGTTTTGGGATTTGAGGAGCATGGACTTGGCGAGTTGGCAGAACAACTCGACGAGTCGAGTCAACTGGAAGGTTGACTTTGACCAAGACTTTGACCTTGAGAAGGACTTTGACCAGAGTTGACTTAGTTGACTTCTTGAGGACAGTTAGGCTAAGTGTTACTATTAATTGGTACTGGTAGCTCGGGAAGCTAGAGGAGCAGCAGTTCGGAGAGTTGTTGGATAGCAGCCAGAGGGTTATCAGCAATTTCAGCAGCACGAGGTGAGTCTCCTCACTGTGTGCATGGGTCTACGGCCACAATGCCGGCCCATTATGTTCATGCTTATGGTTATGTGTAGTAGGAAGACCCGGGGGTTAGCCCTAGGCACTTATTATGATTTGTTCGGATTTAGATCCGTTACCGGGGTTAGCCCGATGCAGTTTATATGTTTCGGACTTCGGTTCGATGATGGGTGGTACCCGAGGTAGTAGTGGATGTGTAGTTATACTTGTTGTCTTTGTGATACTTGTATGTGCCTGGTAGGGAGGTGAGTCGGGCGAGGTCCCGTATCTCACCACTAGCCGAGTATGGACGGGGTTCCGTATCTCATTAGTATCAGAGCAGGGGCGAGGCCCGAGTTAGGAGGGAGGTGAGTGTGGGTGGGGGCCCGTATCTCACTATCAGCAGGAGCATGGATGGGGTTCCATGGCTCACCAGTAGCAGGACAGGGGCGGGGCCCAAGATAGGCGAGGCCTTACATCAGTAGTACAGTAGAGTATGTTTAGCTTTATGATATGTGTTATGTTATATGCTTGTATTTGTTAGTAGCGGGCAAGGCCCAGAGACAGGCGGGGCCTAAGAGAACAGATTTGTATACCGAGCGGGGCTCTATGCCAGGCGGGGCCTGATGCCGGGCGGGGCCCAAGTTAGTCCGGACTTCATCCGATGTCGGGCAGGGCCCGATGCAGTGGGCAAGGCCCAGTATGTGGTATGTGGTAGGTTGGGGAACTCACTAAGCTTCGTGCTTACGGTTTTCAGTTTTGGTTTCAAGTACTTCCGGTAGCGGAGGGAAGAGCTCGGGGTGATCGCATGGCACACACACACATCGAAGAAGTTTAGCCTGGGATGTTTACTCTGATAAAATGAATAAGTGTTTTGAAAAGATACTCTGATTTATTATATAACCATTTTAGTATGTTTGAAATGATTTGATACTATGATTTAGTAATGTTTTAAAAAGAAATTTTTGGTCATGATTTTTGGGATGTTACAAGTTGGTATCAGAGCCTTGGTTTGAGGGATTCGGGCATGCTCTCGGGTGTACCTGGACTCAAACTAAGGAATTGGTATGAAAATTTTCAAAAGGAAAGTCATTTTTGGAAAAAGAGAGCTTTGAGAAAAGAAAGGAATTTCTAGAAAAAGAAAAGAGTTCTGAAAAAGAAGAAAAGAGGTGTGGTGCATGCAATCAGCCGAGCTCAAGTACCGCAAAATACCCATACAAGTTATGTTATGATATGCTTATTAGAACTGCATGCTAGAGTAGGACTAAGGATCTAGGAGGATGCCTTATGTGCCTGTTATATGTGTATGAGCCTTATGAATTGCATGCTAGTACATATTCCTGATTAGAGGATAGAACAGCTTGATTTGTTTTATGTGGTTACCTTCCCCAATGCCCGAATGTTGCTTGCTTTGTGCTATTAGGAGTTCTAGTTATCTCTAATTAACTAGTAAACGAATATGTTAAGTTACATATTGCAAGGACTAAATAATTCCAGAAGGTTAGGTCTAGCCCTATTTCGCAGCTCTTGTCTGAGTCTAACCGTTGTAGGGTAGGACCTCTCATTCGAAGAATTATCTAGTCTAAGCAGTATGTAAGGGTATTCACGAGTTAGTTAAGGGGAGATAACAGGGACCTCTCATGCAGCTGATGGCAGTTAGTGAGTTGGAGGTTACCCTAGGGCAAGCCTAGGATGAGAGTAGTGCTGGGAGCAGTGTTAGTAGCAGTGAAAGGGACTTGGTGTAGTTGAGGCAATTCTTAAGGAAAGTACGGATAGATGTGGAAGGTAGTAGGGGCACATACTACTGAAAGCAGAGGATCTGTACTCGATTCAAGAAGGGCTGAGATAAAACCGGGAAACTTGTAGTGTGAGTGTGATCCCTCGGTAGAAAGGTGTATTCTGATGGTAATTATGATTTGTTGCAGAATGGTGACACTACGGGGTAGTCCAGTTGGCGGATCAGGCGCCGGAGAGGGATTAGGCTCGGGTTCAGGGACCGAGCAGCTCGAGGAGCGGATGAGGGAGTTTTTATCAACCGAGGTTATGCGCAGTATTCTAGATCAGACTCCTGTGATCTTTGGCACGGTCAAGAAGGGCATACTGGAGATACTGGATGAGAGGTTGGGAGCCTTCCGTGCAGAGATGGTGGCCATGATGGGAGCGCGTACTTTGACATTTCGAGAGTTTAGAGCTTGTGGCGCACCAGATTACCATGAGGCTAGGGACCCCATTGCTAGCAGCAGGTGGTTGGCCGATGTGGCCAACACTTTCCGCACTAGCAGATGTCCCGAGGGGGGCAAGGTCCGACTTGCCTCCTATCTTCTGAAGGACAGAGCACGGGATTGGTAGGAGGAGGTTGGACATGCCATTGGAGATGATGGCGCGTTGGACGCGATGACATGGACTGATTTCTCGGCTACGTTCAGGGCCGAGTTTGCACCAGTGATCGAGGTGCATCAGCTAGCACGAGAGTTTCAGGATTTGAAACAGACGACTGAGACTGTGGCGGAGATCACTGCCAAGTTCAGAGAGAGAGCCCTTCTCGTGCCGCAGTATGTGGCAGACGAGGAGAAGAAGAAGGCTCGGTATCACGTGATGCTGAGATGTGACATCAGGCAGTTTGTGAGCAGGTCTAGCTGCAAGACACTGGAGGATATGATTGCTCATGCCAAGGAAAGAGAGAGATTGATTTGGAGTTAGATAGGAAGAGGAAACCGGATGAGATTCAGGTAGCCACAGGTTCAGGCAAGAGACCCAAGGGGTACGATTCGAGATCGAGGGATTTCCGGAGTCGCAGCCGCTGTGGCAAGTGTGGCAGGACGCATGAGGGTGCGTGCAGGAGCGGTAGTGGTAATGATTCTGGCTGTTTCAAGTGCGGCCGGACTGGTCATTTTAGTAGAGATTGTACAGCCACCACCACTCAAGGATCAGACCTGATATGTTTTCATTGCAGTCACAGGGGCCACAAGAAGGCCTAGTGTCCGAGTTTGCTTTCAGCAGGACAGTTGATAGCACCTGCTCCTGCGACATTGAGGATCACCGACGGTCGTCAGGGCCGGGCAGAGGCGCCTACGGCTCGGAGCAGGGCGTACCAATTGGTTTCAGATGACATGCGAGCAGCCCCAGATGTGGCAGGTGCGTATCCTTTAGCTGCTTGACAGTTTTATTTATGATTTAATTGCTATGGTACTGCATCGGTATTAGTGATTGTACTTTAGATTATGTCCCCTGCTTATGATTGAGTTATATGCCATCAGCATACCATGGGTTTAGAGTAGTAGTCCGTAGTTGGACCCCTTGTAGAGCAGGTCACTCAGGATGCGGTCGCTATAGCAAGCGTGAAATTGGGCTCTAGAAGTATTACGCCAGCTTTCAAGGACAGTGGCGTCATGGTATTGGTTAGCTTTGGAGCACTAGCAGCGGTAAACCTCAGTTCTTTTAGCAGAACGATTATGGAATGGTAAGAAGGATTGGGAATCCTTCCTAGACAGAAAACTGCAAGGAGCTAGTTGAGTCAAAGTGGGGGAGATCCCTCCAAGTATTCAGGATCAGAAATAAGTAAGGAGTTGGAATGAGTTCGCAACTCTATTAAGCAGGGCAATAGTCTGAGTGGCTGTTCGGATGAGAAACGCGCGAGTTGGGAGTTTGGGAAACTTCCCAGTGTTGAGTGCGTGTAATGACGATCAGTAGATGATTGGTTTGGGAAACCAGGTTGAGGATTTTCTCGGCAGGACGTGATTTTAGCCAGGATGTAAGACTACGGGACAGTCGTAGCATTCACCAGCAGGTAGACAGTACGGGAAGTGTAGTGAGGCTACGGGATGACCATAGTAATCACGTTAGACGATAGCTGGTTCGGAAAACCAGGTTGGAGGATCGCCGGCAGGACTCGAGTGAGTCAAGATGCAGATTGAGTGAATGTCCGGCATGGGATGCTTTCAGATTAGTAGTCAGTGTAGAGACAGCACGGGGAGTGTGGTAAGACTGCGGGATAGTTGCAACATTTGTTAGTAGCCAGTTAGAGGAGTGTGGGCGAGGGCCCGTATCTCCTAGATAGGGGAGTGTGGGCGAGGGCCCGTATCTCCTAGTTAGCGGAGTGTGGGCGAGGCCCGTATCTCCTAGTTAGTATGGTCAGGATCTGGTAGACATAGTTCATTGAGATTTAGTGTGGAGGCAGGCATGCATAGCCCTAGATAGGTGAGACCTGAGGGAGAGGCCACTCCAAGATATAGTTGGGTGAGACCCGTGGGCGAGGCCCATGAGATTTTAGCAGCACGGGTGGAACCTGGTAGAGACTTTAGAGACAAGATAGGGGATCGAGGATCCCAGGATTTAGAGAGCCAGAGTGGCAAGGTAGACAGATCGGTTTTAGTTAGCCAAAGTTTCCTTCGGAAGTCACTAAGAGCGACTGAGAGATAGAGTTCGAGTTCAATAACCGGTAGGAGTCCGGTAGTCAAGGTAATGGCAGATTAGTTGGGACCGAGGTGGTCTCGGTTCGTCCGGAGAGCGGATCAGAGACAGCAGAATCTTCGGACAGGGACAACAATAAGGGGATCCGTGAGTGGAAGTAGTTAGTTGACTGAGAGGTGCTAGGCCACTAACAGCAAGATTAAATAATCTCAGAGTAAGTGATTTGACTTTTTTGCGCAGCTCTCGTTTGAGTCTAACCGTTGCAGGGATGAGTCTATTACTCGAAGGATTATCTGTTCCATTCGCTGGGAGGGGTATCCAGCATCAGGATATAGTAAGAGGAAACATTCAGTAGGTATCAGTGAAGTGACCAACACTGGGAGTGGCTGGAGATGTAGATACAGCAAAGGGTATGTCCTTCACAGAGATAGGAGAAGGAGTTGATTGTGTACTGTTGCCTTGGGAAGGCCGTAGCGGCACATAGTTAAGGGGTGAGCCCCGAAGATGTCCAGCATAAGTACTCGAGGAGTACCGAAAGGATTATCAGTTGGGAAAGAGTCGTGTTCTCAGGATTGTTGGTGAGAACAGTGCTCTCGAGGTTCTTATCTTTAAGGATTAGTTCTGGCTGAATGATTGGGCGGAAGTTCAATGAAGGTGATCCCTCGAGGATCGGACTCAGTAGGAGATGAATTCACCGGTCAGAAATGTTGTGAGCAGATTGCAAGGTTGTTGGCCGTAGCAGACTTCGAGGACGAAGTCTAGTTTAAGTGGGGGAGAGTTGTAACACCTAGAATCAGAAAGACCAAGAAAGGAAAGGAAACCCTAAGTCAAAGGGGCCAACTCGTCGAGTCTAGGGAAGAACTCGACGAGTCGGAGCGGGGTCCGTGTCAAACATTAAGTGACCGACTCGGCGAGTCGGCTAGTGGACTCGGCGAGTCTGGTTTGGGTTTAGAAACCCTAATTCCGGGACTTGGTACCCTATTTAAGCATCTTATTCTCTTCCCTAGGGCTCATTTGCGGCCCCTATTGTCCAGAACTCGAAACCCTAGCCACCCAACTCCATTGTTGAGCTAGTTCTTGCCTTGAGAGTGAATTAAAGCTTGGAGAAGGAAGAAGGACCTTGGTGGTGCAAGAAGAAGCTATAGATCCAGAGTTGGGGTAGCATTTCAGACCATTTAGAGGTAAAAAGATTATACCTTGACTGTTAGTCATCTAGATCCCCTTTCTAGCATAGATTTTGTCACATTTGGACCATTTCCAAGGTCAATCCGAACATTGAGCCATTGAGGACGAAAAGAACTTAAGATCTAAGCATTTCTGAGCTTTAGAAGCTCTGAGGGGACAGCTTTACCCAGCCATGGCTTCATTTCATGACCTAGACCTTCATTTTAGTTTGGATTAAGAGTTTTAGCTTCATAGCACCTTGGATGCACGTAAAGTTAGCAACATTACGTGTAATGCTAGCATTAGAAGTCCAGATCTATGGGTTGAAGGTGTTGGAATGGACTGTAATCGAAAGAATAGAGATGTCACAAGGTGGACTCGGCGAGTCAGTTCATGGAACTCAACGAGTCCAAGACAATCTTCTTAGTTATGAAGATGAACTCGACGAGTTGTTCATACAACTCGGCGAGTCATGGCCTAGATATTTATACGATGATGATGAACTCGACGAGTTCAAGGATGAAGTCGGAGAGCCAGTTGAAGACAGTCCCGAAGTTTTAGATGAAGGAGAACTCGTCGAGTTCTTACTAGACTCGCCGAGTGGATTCGGGGTTGTTTTGGGATTTGAGGAGCATGGACTCGGCGAGTTGGCAGAACAACTCGACGAGTCGAGTCAACTGGAAGGTTGACTTTGACCAGGACTTTGACCTTGAGAAGGACTTTGACCAGAGTTGACTTAGTTGACTTAGTTGACTTCTTGAGGACAGTTAGGCTAAGTGTTACTATTAATTGGTACTGGTAGCTCGGGGAGCTAGAGGAGTAGCAGTTCGGAGAGTTGTTGGATAGCAGCCAGAGGGTTATCAACAGTTTCAGCAGCACGAGGTGATTCTCCTCACTGTGTGCATGGGTCTACAGCCACAATGCCGACCCATTATGTTCATGCTTATGGTTATGTGTAGTAGCAAGACCCGGGGGTTAGCCCTAGGCACTTATTGTGATTTGTTCAGATTTAGATCCCTTACCGGGGTTAGCCCGATGTAGTTTATATGTTCCGGACTTCGGTCCGATGCCGGGTGGTACCCGAGGCAGTAGTGGATGTGCAGTTATACTTGTTGTCTTTGTGATACTTGTATGTGCCTGGTAGGGAGGTGAGTCGGGCGAGGTCCCGTATCTCACCACTAGCCGAGTATGGACGGGGTTCCGTATCTCATTAGTAGCAGAGCAGGGGCGAGGCCCGAGTTAGGAGGGAGGTGAGTGTGGGCGGGGGCTCGTATCTCACTGTCAGCAGGAGCGTGGATGGGGTGTCATGGCTCAACAGTAGCAGGACAGGGGTGGGGCCCAAGATAGGCAATGCCTTACATCAGCAGTACAATAGAGTATGTTTAGCTTTATGATATGTGTTATGTTATATGCTTGTATTTGTTAGTAGCGGGCGAGGCCCAGAGACAGGCGGGGCCTAAGAGAACAAATATGTATACCGAGCGGGGCTCTATGCCAGGCGGGGCCTGATGCCGGGCTGGGCCCCATGCAGTGAGCAGGGCCCAAGTTAGTCCGGACTTCATCCGATGTCGGGCAGGGCCCGATGCAGTGGGCATGGCCCAGTATGTGGTATGTGGTAGGTCGTGGAACTCACTAAGCTTCGTGCTTACGGTTTTCAGTTTTGGTTTCAGGTACTTTCGGTAGCGGAGGGAAGAGCTCGGGGTGATCGCATGGCACACACACACAGCAAAGAAGTTTAGCATGGGATGTTTACTCTGATAAAATGAATAAGTGTTTTGAAAAGATACTCTGATTTTTTATATAACCCTTTTAATATGTTTGAAATGATTTGATACTATGATTTAGTCATGTTTTAAAAAGAAATTTTGTAAGGTCCTAAAAACGGATCTTTACCAATGATCAAGCAACAAACAATCAAAAGAAATCAAAATGAGAGTAAAAGTAGAAAAGAAATCAAGCTTGCACACGTTTATTGCTGAAAACGTCTGGTACAACTCGATACCCTTGGTCGTAATCTCTAGAGCATCAACAACAACAATGACCTACAACTCCTCTATTTATACTAGACTTGGGCCGCAAACAGGGTTTACGGCCGTACACAGGCTTATGGCTGTAAACTCACTCTATGGCCGTAAACTGCTAAACAACCCACAAAATGACATTAAAGACTCAAATGAACAAGTACAATGAAAGCCTAGACCAAACCATTAACTGGACCCTTCAATCTCCCCCTTGGTTTGGTGCTAGCTTGGACTCAGTCTTTATCAACCACCAACACATCTGACTTTCCCATAGCTCCATTCCACATTTCTTTTCGAATAATATCAACAACCATAGCAGTGTACTCGCTCAGAAGAAGTGGGCTCAGAAGATACTTTGTCTGACATTCCATGAGACTCGGAAGATTCATTTAACTCAGCAAATCTTCCGAACTTCACAAGAGGATGCAATCCTTGGAAGACAACCTTGCCCTTGTGATTCTACTTAATGAGGCCAACAGTGTGGGGACCTAACGACTTCATATCTAGGGTTTCTCCCTCTTTGACCATCTCTGGGAACTGAATGTCGATGAACAGTTGGATGAACCTGGGATACATCAAGAAAGTATCCTGTTGGATTGCGTTGATGTTAACTACGAACTCATCCAATATGAACTTTGAGAAGTTGAAGTGGATCCCAGCAGCTAGTGAAACGATTGCCCCAGTGTTCCTCATAGATATCTCATCAGCACCTGACCTTCTGCCCGAGATACAGCTCACAAAGACATGAGCCAAGAATCTCCAGTATGGAGGCAGAAGCTTCTTCACAGTAGGAGGAAAGATGCCTTCGTACCCCATCTTCTTTAGAATCTTCTGCACATCTTCAATGTCGATCTCAGTGGGAAAATCAGGTTGATCATCAATCATAAGTGCTTCTTTGACAAACTGCTCAGTAATCACAATCTGGCAACCCTTCACAATAGAATTGACAGTCACTGCACCATCGTCGTCTCTGGTCATCTTAGCAGTCTGCCAGAACTCCCTGATAATTCTTTGGTAGACCACCGGGTTCACAGTAATGGCAGAGGCTAGACAGCATTCTCTCAGTCTGTGGATCATCGATCTGAATTCTCCATGAACTGCATGAGGATCCGCCAGGACGATGGCCAGGTTGTGCATGTCAGCAAACTTCAAACTTGCCATTTGATATCTGCACTAAACAAGCCAAGTAAGAAAATAATAATAATTGAGCAATTAAAGTTTTTAAGTTTTCTTAATTAAACAATTTAATTTTTTTTTTTGGCCTTAGAAAAAATTATTTTGACCAAAAATTGGAGTTTACGGTCAAAATGTGGAGTTTACGGTATTGGTCAAAGGGGGTTTACGGTCAAAATTGGGTTTACAGCCGTAAACCCATGGCCGTAAGCTCCTGGCCGTAAACGGAGTTTACGGCCGTAAACTCATAGGTCGTAAGCTTAGGCCATAAACGCCGACGAACAGTAAACCTTCGATTAAACCCCTAAAATCGTCGAATCGATTAACAAATTGCATTCCCATGGTCAGTTTTAGCATACCTTTGAGGTGGATGGAACGATTTCGCAAAAACACACATAAAAAAATTCGAGAGGAGAGAGAGTATGGGAGGTTTTACGGCCGGAAGAGAAGAAAATGAGGTGGGAAGGGTTTCCGGCTGTAACCTCCACCTTTTATACCCTGTTCAAAATTTACCTGTCCTCCACACAGTATAAGGCGCAGTCCAAATCCCAGATGATTTATCAAAAATAAAACTTTTTGAGGATTTAAAAATAAAATAAAATAAAATAAAATAAAATAAAAACTAAAATAATTTCTAAAATTTAAGAATTTAAAAAATTTAAATTTTTGACAATTATAAAAATAAAATAAAATAAAATAAAAATAAAATGAGATAAAATAAATGCGGATTAAAATTTATCTCAAAAATCACTGAAAATAATTTTTGTGACAGCCTTAATCCACTTGTCGGTACCTTTATCTTCATGTCTTTGTCTGGTCGATCGCCGGTATTGTGGTCCACTTAAACACGAAAGTTTTATAATAAATTTGGACAATCTAAGTAGGACAAGACATTTCGATCCTTAATTCTTGACAAAATTTCCTAGGGACCATTTAGCTAACGACGACCAGGGATATTGTTGTCCACCTAAATTGAGCAGCGAGATCTACAGACAATCTGTAATTGTTCAATTTTAATTTCACTAGAACATGTCCCCAGCTTCCTGATATGCTCCAGTAATCAAGGACTTCCAGAATACTCCTTACATCGGGTGAGCAGACGATCATTAAGAGAGAAGATAGATTTAGAATGCATATGTTATACACCCAGGTCGGATCTATTCCAATCACGCAGAGGGTGAAGCATATGACTAACTGAAGTTTTAGAGGGATTGAGAAAAAGAATGATGCATATACTGTGTACCAGGTCGGATTGAAAGTCACGCAAAGGAGATAGTATATGGCTAACAGACAGAAAGAATTGCATAGATAAAAGATATAGAGAAATAGAGTTGCATATGTTACAGTCCAGGTCGGATCTCTCGATCACGCAGAGGAAGCAAAATATGACTAACAGACAGAGAGAAAGAAAATAATTTTCTACAGACCTAATTTATCGGAATTTACCAGTCACCCCATTAATACCGGAATTAAGGACATAATCCGCACATCGAGGAAAAGTTAATCCACAGTTCCGGATACAAGTTCCTTTAATGTGACCAGTAGATTCCCATGTATATCTCCCTGCTCAACCTATCCAAGCGTCGTATTGTCAGGCTAAACAGATTTAACTAGGTCAAGATTTGTCAAGTCTATGAACTCCTTAAGTTCAGATCTGCCTAGTCAAGTCCATCTAGATTCTTTCGTGTCTACCAGTGCATCGAACACAGAGCGTAGACAATTTAATTTCTGGTACGTTACGCAGACTCAGATTGCCTGTTATCACTTGATAATTTCATTTCCTGTCACAACACCTACAAGCAAAAACTGTTAGCAACATGTTTTTAAAGTTTTTGGATTTTTGAATGTTTTCTGAAAAAATATAAAACAGAAATAAAATATTTTTGGATTTTTCATATTTTTTGAAAAAATAAAACAAAAACAAAATATTTTTGGATTTTTTTAATTTTTCGATTTTTGTTTGGCTTTTGTTTATTTCTCCCCCTAAATTTGTGCATGGGTGAGAACGAAATCACTAAAATGCGCAAATTTAAACTAATCTAACCTATAACAAAAAAAATTAATCCTCAAAACGAATCATTTTCAAAAATCCCACAAGCACATCGAATCGAGCTTTGTTAAAAGGCTTGGTGAACAGATCCGCCACATTATTAACAGTGGGAACCTGTTCCAGCCGGATGAGCAAGCGCTCATAACAGTCTCTGATAAAATGAATTTTGATATCAATGTGCTTGGTTTTGGAATGTTGGACAGGATTTTTAGCAATTTGTATAGCAGCCTCATTATCACAGTAAATTGGGGTTTCTAGATAATTCAAACCGTAATCCAACAGCTGATGTTGGATCCAGACAACTTGAGAGCAACAAGCAGATGCAGCAACGTATTCCGCTTCTGCTGTTGAGGTTGAGACGGTATGTTGTTTCTTGCACTGCCAAGACACCAGCCTATCGCCAAGGAATTGGCACCCTCCTGATGTAGATTTCCTGTCAAGCTCACAGCCTCCATAATTACTGTCAGCAAAAGCATATAAATCAAATTCGGAATTCTTCGGATACCAAAGACCCAATTTTGGGCTGCCTTTGATATACCGAAAAATCCTTTTGACAGCAATAAGATGTGAAAGTTTAGGATTAGCCTGATAACGTGCGCATTGACACACTGCAAACATGATGTCTGGACGGCTTGCAGTGAGATACATCAACGATCCGATCATCGATCTGTAGTGTGTCTAATCTACAGCGGAAGCATCTCTAGACATGAACTCTCTTTCAACTGGGGTAAGAGGTGTAGCATCGGCATCAGGAGTACCATTTCGAACTGGGGACTCTGGACTTCCAAGTCGAACAGATGACTCCCCCACAGGTGGAGCAGAGGACTCCCCCTCAAGTGGAGTAGATGACTCCCCCTCAAGCGGTACCGTTGGAGGTCTGTAAACAACTTCTTCGTCTTCGTCTTCAGAAACAATCTTCGAACCAGAGGAGGACCCACATGAACCATCTGAAGACACATTTAAGGATTTGAAAAGCGATGTGTAATCAAATAACCAGTCAGGACCCATTCAAGCGTCCGTTTCATTCTCCTCCAACCAGCGCACGTCATAGGATTTGATAATCTGCTTCGTCTTCTTGTTGTAAACCCTATACGCGGTGCGCGCAGCATACCCTACAAAATAACAATCATCGGCTTTGGCATTGAACTTTGGGTTGGATTCCAAGTGAAGAAGGGTGCAAGGGCAGCCAAATACATGGAAATAACTGACTGAAGGCTTGTGTCCATATAGAATCTCGTACGGTGTCTTCATCTGAGCTTTGTTGATTAAAACACGATTCTGCACGTAGCAAGCAGTGTTAATCGCCTCAGCCCAAAAGAAAACAGGTAACTTGGAATCACACAGCATCATCCTTGCAGCGTCTTTTACTGTTCTATTTCTCCTTTCAGCAACACCATTTTGTTGAGGCGTGTGAGTAGAGCTGTATTGACGCATGATTCCCTTTTCTGTGCAAAAATGATCAAGAACTGCATTCTTGAATTCAGTTCCATTATCAGTATGAAGCGCCTTCACCTGGTTGTTGGTTTGGTTCTCAATCATCACTATGAACTTCTTTATCAGATCAGCAACCCCAGCTTTGTTGGATAAGAAGAAGACCCACGTAAAACGAGAGAAATCATCGATCACAACTAGACAGTACGAACTTCTGTTGATGCTCAGGACGTTGACCGGACCAAATAAGTCCAGATGCAATAATTGGAGCACCTGACTGATTGAGTTAACCTGTTTTGGCAGGTGTGGTTTTCTATGATGTTTACCCTGGGCGCATGACACACACTTCTCAAAAGTGATAAAATCTCTGACAGGTAAGCCTCGGACCATCTCATTCTTTGCAAGACGATTTAGGTTTTTAGCGTTAGCATGGCCGAGTCGTCGGTGCCACAGCATTGCGTTTTGTTCGGAGACCTTTGAAAATAGGCAAGTGACTTGTTCAGGAATGTTGCTATTCATATCGATAATGTAAGCATTCCCATCCCGCTTAGATTTGACAAGAATCCACTCTTCCGGGATGACAATGCCTGGCTTGAGAATCATGCACTCTTTGTCGGTAAAATGGGTAGAATAGCCTTTGTCGCAAATTTGGGAAACACTCAACAAGCTGTGCTTTAACTCAGGAGCAAAGTTGACATTCTCGAAACTTAGCACTCCATTTGTAACGATTCCTCTCTGAGTGATCTTGCCACCTTCTCCGCCAACAAAGGAAACATATCCCCCATTAAAAGATTGAATGTCGCTCAATTGGGAGATGTCTCCTGTCATCTGCCGGGAGCAGCCGCTGTCGACGTACCAAGGACGGACGACATTCCTCCGCAACTGTCCCTGTAAAATGAGCGGGATCATTTAGATTTGGGAACCCAGGTCATCACTGTCCTGGGTTGCCTTTTCACTTTGTTTGATTTATCTTTTAAAGTTTTCAACTTTGAATCCTCATTTCTAATCATTTCAGAGGATGATGATGATTGATTGGAAATTGATTTGGGCATCCAATGATATTTAGGTTTTATAACAGTCTCAGGTGGTTTTGAAATATGTTTCTTATTAGTTTGCACTGAGCCTCTGGATGTTCTACCAGAAGTGGTTGAAGATCCAGAACTGCTCTTTGACGAAACCGATCTTGGCGAAGCTTTGTTCGGTTTTGGCAAACTATTTGGAGCTTTGTTATGAAAAACCTTTTTATTCTTTTGAAAAACAGCCCTTTTTCTGTTTCGATCGTCCTTCCAATCAGCATTCCGAGAGCGAGTTCTTGAGGACTTTCTAATTAAAGACCTTCCTCTAGATTCGTTCTCTCCTCTTGGCGACATATAGTTCACAAACATTCTATTTTGACAATTCCTAGATATATGTCCACCAATACCACAATTAAAACAAATCTGGTTATTATTACTGGAACTAGTACTGCATTTCTCAGATTTATTTTCTTTGCTGACACCCTTACTCTTCTCACAAGAACATGTATGAGTAACAGGTTGTGAAATAAGTGAGGGTGCATCAGATGGTGTGACTTGTGGAATTGGTGTGGTTTCATTAGAAGCACAAGCATCAGGATTATCAAACAATTCATCAAATATTTCAAAGAAATTAAATTCAATAGGAGCATATGTGGAAACATCACAAAAACATTGTCATTTTGAACATGTAACGCCCGGGTTTCGGGGCTAAGCATTTTAGACGATGTAATAGTCTAGGTCAACTATTGTAACTCTTTTGATGTAATAAAGATCAAATATTTGAGTATTTTGTGAATTATGTGAATTTATGTGCTTATTATTTAATTATAAATGTATAATTAATAAAGAATAAAAATAAGCGTCAAAATTAAAGTATGAGATAAGCCCGATATCTTTACATAAAGTGGTAGAGGTCGAAACAAGGATTCCGAAGATATAAAGAACGCCGAAAATCCGAGTTATAACGAAGAAGTTATGACCCGTCGAAGTTTCATGATGAAACCGGCACGATACCGGGAAGCGTAAATAGTGAATTTACGATAGAGCGATTTTTAGCCTTAGCGATCTAAACGAAAGTCGTAGAAAACGTTAAACCGAGAGCGTCCATAAAAAGAACGCCCAAATCTGACTTCGTATGAGGAAGTTATGATTTTTCAAAGTTTCGGCTTAGTAGTGTACAGCCCGAAGTTCGAATATTAGATCGAACGGTTTTTAGCCGACACAATCTAAACGAGAATCGAAGATCTCGTTAATAGTAGCACAACGATAAAAAGACAGACGAAAACGGACGTCGGATGAGGAAGTTATGAATTTTTAACGGACCAATTCTGTCCCGGCCTGTTAAAAATATAAATTTTAAAATAAAGTCAAAATTAGCCGACGGAGTCTAAACGAAAGTTGTAGAGTGCATTCCCGCCTACGCGTGGATATAAAGAACGTCGAAAACGGAGCTCGTATGCGAAAGATACGAATTTTTAAAGTTTAGACTCGAATTTGCGAAATTTGTTGTTCGATTGATGACGTGGCATAATCTGGACCGTCGCTTGCTGATCACGGCTCGCTTCGGATGAAGGACACGTCTCCCTTCGCTACGCCCCGCGTCCGAAATTGAGTACGCCCGACGTACTGATCTGATCCACTTCCGAGAGTAGGCGCGTGCGAGCCAGCTGGATCCAAGCTGTTGATCTTATCCGAAGCCTACGCCCCGCGTAGACGGCTGGACGCCCAGCGTAACCGAGAGGCTTCGCGACTATAAATACCTGCGAGGGTCTCCGGGTTTTTCACACCATTTTCTTTCTCTATCTAAATAACTTTCTCTCTCTAAGGGTTTTAACCCTCCCCTAAGCCTAGGTGATCCCCTAGCACCCTAAGGAAGCCCCGAGGCTCCCAGAGTCCCGAGAAAAAGGGTCTTTCGGTTTCGGAAACGCTGCTCCGAGCAAAGCCCGGTTTACTTTAAAATCCGCTGTATGTGAGCTACGACTACTCAATTTTTAATATAACTTTTAAATAATTATAGTAATGTTATTAGGTCCTTAAAATAATTATTTGGGCTATTATTATGAGTTATATTGAGTGTTATTTAACGCTTATATAATAATAATAATAGCCAGACTATTAATTAGTCGCGGTTAACGTTAAAACTAAACCCTAGTGGTATTAATACTAGGTTTTGACCAAGGAAAATTTGTTTTGAGATAACGAAGTGTTGTTCGAGTACCGAGTCACCACCTAATCAGGTGAGTGCATAGTTACTTTCATCTTACACATATATATGAAGTATTTTATATAAATTACGTGCTATGTGTGCATATTATCTGAATACTTCCTGTCTATGTTGGATGAACGATTTTTATACACGTTTTTCATGATTTAAACTGTATATGTATTTTATATCTACAAAAATGTTGGGGTAAAACATGGGTAGATGTAATAAGATGATGTGTGATAAAATGATGAGAGGCCTCGATGTTGTTGGTGATCCAGTCATCTAGCGGAGTATAGATGATGACCACGGACTCTTCTAGACAGTCTAGTGGAACGCTAGCAGGCTCGCAACCTGTAGGTGTTTGTGAACGATGTGTTCACCGGTGTACTCCATCCCTCTCATGGTTGCCTTTAGGACATTTATTGCTAAGGAATCCCCTTAACAGTAGTGTCCATCCCGATGATGATCCTTAGGCTAGGTCCCTTATGATAGGTGTTTAGGGACGTAAAGTGAGGATAACGGGAACGGGTAATCGGGTTATTGTTGATTGATGAAATTAATAAACTTATTTATTGTGGGTTGAAAACCCTATGTGCTCACCAGGCTCCCAAGCCTGACCCACTCAGTTTCATGTATTACAGGTAGTGGCGCTCGAGCATAGATGTGATGTTTTGGATGAGGGATTACGGATATAGACCTGTAGATATGAAATAATGTAGTAAGGCTTATATTGTACTGTTTATGCTTTTGATCTGTATCGAACATGACATCCCGAGTCTTTTAATGAAATACATTTATTTGGAAATGCTTTTGATAAATCTTTATCATATTTTGTTTTGGGACAAATTCCGCAACACTTTTATTTAAAATGTTACTCTGATTTTCAAACAAGCATAAACAAAATCGGTCTTTTCTGGCCGTGAAAATGGGGATGTCACAGTTGGTATCAGAGCATTAGTTTAAGCAAAGTAGGAATTTGTAGGATTTCTAGACTTAAACTTAGAATGCTAAGCGATGATTGTGAGGTGTGAGCACTAGCTTATTTTAGGAATTATGCCTAAAATGCTTTTATGTGCTAAATGTTGTGTGCCTGATATGTTGTTATTTGTTCGGATCTATGGTCTGTTGCCGACCGGATCTGGAAACCTTATGTGTTTAGGATTCTAAACGTACGACTATGATATTAGAACTAGCATGTAAACGTTTCGGAGTGATAAGGATGATTTAAACGACTATCCTAAATAAAGATCTTAATTCACCTTATTTGGTGTATAGATCAAGATGGCAAGGACCCGTAGCGGAAACGTAAATGCAAATGGGAACCGAGATCAACCCCCAGTGATACAGCAAATACCAGTCGTGGTAGAAGTTGCACCTGAGCCGATCACCATGGCTGGAGTACAAGCCATGATGCGGGCTATGTTAGCTGAACAAAGGGAAGAAATGAGGCAAATGATGCAAGAGAATAGGTACGAACCTACCATACATGTTGAGCCGACCGAGCCAATTCCCGAACAATCTGAGGAAGGGAACTACAGCCGCCAAGTGAGTCAAGTAGGGACTCAAGGTGAGCAAAGGGATGGCCCGGAGAGGAGAAACAACAAGGATGGGCGGATGTACAAGAATTTCTTGGGTGCGAAACCACCAAGTCTCTCAGGAAGCCCAAAGCCTGTTGAGATTATGGATTGGATCTCCGAGATGGAGATGGTGTTTGAGTGCTGCCACTGCAGCGAGAAGCAGAAGACCGTCTTCGCTGTGAGACAATTGAAAACTGGAGTCTTGAGCTGGTGGAAGCTATTGGCGGATACAATGTCGCGAGGAGAAGCTATGAAAATGTCATGGGATGAGTTCTTGGAACAACTGAAGGCGCAGTACTGTTCAGAGATAGATCTAATTGATCTGAACAATGAGTTCCAAAACTTGAAGAAGGGAAGAATGAGCATCGACGACTATGCTGCTGCATTCACAGAAAAGATGAAGTTGTTTCCATACCTAGTGCCAACCGAACTCTCCAAAATTGAGAAGTTCGCAAATGGACTGCCAGCCGACTTTGGCCCGACAGTCAAGAAGGCAACCACTCTGAAATCAGCTGTTCGAGCAGCTAAGAATGTGGAGACCCAGCAAAAGGAAAGGGGTCTGGAGAGGGCCGAGGTTGGTGAGAAAAGGAAATTCGATGGATCTTCAAGGTCCACCAAGAAAAGTAAATTCTCGAAGTCCGGTTCGAAGGGAGGAGGAGCCGAAGCAAAGTGGTGTGACAAGTGCAAGAAGAAGCACTACGGAAAATGCGACGGAGAAGTCACCTGCTTTAAGTATGGAAAGACCGGGCACTATGCCAATGAATGCATCCTCACCAAGAAAGTCTGTTATGGGTGTGGCGAGGAAGGGCACATTTCGAGGGACTGCCCGAAGAAGAAGGAGGCAGGAAGACCCAACATTCCACCGAAGCCGAAGGCAAGAGCCTTCCAGATGACGCTCGAGGCTGCAAAGGAGGCAGCAGACGTCGCTTCAGGTACCTTTCTTGTAAATGGATTGCCTGCCAATATACTATTTGATTCAGGAGCAAACTATTCCTTTGTATCGCATAGATTTGGAGGAAAATTAGCATTGCCTATAGAAAAACTTGATAATGCCCTAATTGTGGAAGTTTCCAGTGGCAAGTTCGTACCTGTTAGTAATCGTATTAAGAACATCGTCATCGACCTAAACGGAAACGAATTCCATGAAGAGTTGTTACCCATAGAATTGAACGGTTTCGACATCGTACTGGGAATGGATTGGCTTAGCGCCAATGATACTGAGATTCAATGCCGAAAGAAGATAGTAAGGGTAAACCCACCCGGAAAAGAGTCATTTATGGTGTACGGGGACAAACGCCGAGTAAATTCTGGGATCATCTCCCTGATGAAAGCCAGAAAATGTTTGTCCAAAAGATGCGCATCATATTTGGCGTTTGTTATCGATGCTAAGAAGGAAAAGAAGGAGGTGCAGAACATACCGGTCGTATGTGATTATCCGGAAGTCTTTCCCGAAGATCTTCCCGGATTACCACCTGATAGACAAGTGGAGTTCAGAATAGACTTGTTGCCAGGAACAACACCGATAGCGAAAGCACCATACCGACTAGCACCGACGGAGATGAAGGAGCTTATGACGCAACTTCAGGAGTTGTTGGACAACGGTTTCATTAGACCGATTTCATCACCCTGGGGAGCTCTGGTGCTATTCGTAAAGAAGAAACACGGAAGCATGAGAATATGTATAGACTACCGAGAGCTGAACAAGGCAACGGTGAAGAACAAGTATCCATTGCCAAGGATTGATGACCTATTCGATCAGCTTCAAGGTTCGAACTATTTCTCAAAGATCGATCTTAGGTCAGGATATCATCAGCTGAAGGTGAGAGAGCAGGATATCGAAAAGACTGCATTCAGAACGAGATATGGACACTACGAGTTCTTGGTTATGTCGTTTGGACTAACCAATGCTCCAGCAGCATTCATGGATTTGATGAACAGGGTTTGTAAACCATTCCTCGATAAATCCGTGATAGTGTTCATAGATGACATTCTCATCTACTCGAAAAGCCAGGAGGAGCATGGCAAGCATCTACGAGAAGTGTTGGAAGTCTTGAAGACGGAGAAACTGTATGCAAAGTTCTCCAAGTGTGATTTTTGGATCCGAGAAGTCCAATTCTTGGGTCATGTGGTTAACCAGGAGGGGATAATGGTTGACCCAGCAAAAATCGAAGCTGTAATGAAGTGGGAACGTCCAAAGAGTCACACAGAGATTCGAAGCTTTCTAGGATTAGCCGGATATTACCGACGATTTATCCAAGGTTTTTCTTCGATAGCTGCTCCATTGACAGCTTTGACCCACAAAGGAGCTACTTATACATGGAGCGAGAAGCACGAAGGAACATTCAAGAAGCTAAAGAAGAAGTTATGTGAAGCACCGATTCTTTCTCTACCCGATGGAGTTGAAGACTTCGCGGTCTATAGTGACGCATCTGGAGTCGGGTTGGGTTGTGTTCTGACCCAAAGACAAAAGGTGATAGCATACGCATCTCGACAATTGAAGGAGCACGAAAAGAAATACCCCACTCATGATTTGGAGTTGGCAGCGGTAGTTTTTGCTCTAAAGATATGGAGGCATTACCTCTATGGCACGAAGTGCAAGCTTTTCACTGATCATAAGAGTCTCCAGTATCTCTTTAATCAGAAGGAATTGAACGTGAGGCAACGACGCTGGCTGGAATTACTCAAGGACTACGACTGTGAGGTACTTTATCACCCTGGTAAAGCAAATGTTGTTGCTGATGCTCTCAGTCGGAAAGTCAATCTTGAAAGAAAAAGGCCAAGAGCGTTGAGAATAGAAGTTGTCTCGACCATTGTGGAAAGTATAAAGAAAGCTCAAGAAGAAGCTGCGGAAAAGAATGACCGAAAAGAAGAACGTTTGGGAAAGACGTTGGTATTCGGTACAAACCGTCGAGGACTGAAGGTATTCCAAGATCGGATTTGGGTACCTAAGACGGGAGGAATAAGAGATCTTCTGATGGAAGAAGCTCACAAGACCATGTACTCGATTCATCCCGGTAGCACTAAAATGTATAGGGACCTAAAACCCTACTACTGGTGGCCGACGATGAAGCTCGATGTTGCGAAGTATGTGGCTGAGTGTGTAACATGTGGAAGAGTTAAGGCACAACATCAGAAACCATATGGGAGTTTAGAACCTTTACCTGTACCCATGGGTAAATGGGAAGACATCACCATGGATTTTGTGACTAAACTGCCCAGGACGAAGAACGGCCACGACATGATTTGGGTAGTCGTGGATTGTTTCACTAAGAGTGCACACTTCATAGCAGCCAACGAGAGGTGGTCTATGGATAAGCTCGCAAATGCTTACGTGAAAGAGATAGTAAGACTTCACGGTGTTCCTCTTACAATTGTATCGGATCGTGATAGTCGATTTACGTCAAGGTTTTGGAGGAGTCTACAAGAGGAATTGGGTACGAAATTGTGTTTAAGTACAGCTTATCATCCGCAGACTGATGGTCAGAGCGAAAGAACGATTCAAACGCTTGAAGATATGTTGAGAGCATGTACCCTCGAGTTCCAAGGTAACTGGGATGAGCACTTACCTTTGGTAGAATTTTCCTACAACAACAGTTTCCACTCGAGCATCAAGATGGCACCCTATCAAGCTTTGTACGGACAAAAGTGTCGTACGCCTTCTTGTTGGCTTGAGGCTGGAGAAAAGCAGTTTATGGGCCCCGAGATAGTCCATGAGACTGCTGAGAAGCTGAAGGTGATTAGGGAAAGGATGTTAGCAGCTCAGGATCGTCAGAAGAGCTATGCTGACAAGAAAAGACGACCGATGACCTTCGAAGTTGGGGATTCGGTTTTGCTTAAGGTCTCACCGTGGAAGGGACTTATAAGATTCGGGAAACGAGGAAAGCTAAGTCCAAGGTTTATTGGACCGTTCAAAGTTCTTCAGAAGATTGGGAATCAAGCTTACAAGCTAGAATTGCCCGAAGAACTCGATGGTATTCATAACACCTTCCATGTGTGTTATTTGAGGAAGTTCACGGGAGAAGTTCCCGACATAATTCCAATCTCAGAGTTAAGAATGGATGAAAACAAGAGGCTGATTGAAGAGCCCGAGGCAATTGTTGACCGTAAGACTAAGAAGTTACGACGCAAGATGGTCGACTTAGTGCTAGTCCAGTGGAAACATTCGAATGGGCCGAATCTCACTTGGGAAACAGAGGATGACATGATGAGTCGCTATCCGCATCTGTTTGCTGACGCAAGATTCCGGGACGGAATCATCCTAAGGGGGAGAGAATTGTAACGCCCGGGTTTCGGGGCTAAGCATTTTTAGACGATGTAATAGTCTAGATCAACTATTGTAACTCTTTTGATGTAATAAAGATGAAATATTTGAGTATTTTGTGAATTATGTGAATTTATGTGCTTATTATTTAATTATAAATGTATAATTAATAAAGAATAAAAATAAGCGTCAAAATTAAAGTATGAGATAAGCCCGATATCTTTACATAAAGTCGTAGTGGTCGAAACAAGGATTCCGGAGATATAAAGAACGCCGAAAATCCGAGTTATAACGAAGAAGTTATGACCCGTCGAAGTTTCATGATGAAACCGGCACGATACAGGGAAGCGTAAATAGTGAATTTACGATAGAGCGATTTTTAGCCTTAGCGATCTAAACAAAAGTCGTAGAAAACGTTAAACCGAGAGCGTCCATAAAAAGAACGCCCAAATCTGACTTCGTATGAGGAAGTTATGATTTTTCAAAGTTTCGGCTTAGCAGTGTACAGCCCGAAGTTCGAATATTAGATCGAACGGTTTTTAGCAGACACAACCTAAACGAGAATCGAAGATCTCGTTAATAGTAGCACAACGATAAAAACACAGACGAAAACGGACGTCGGATGAGGAAGTTATGAATTTTTAACGGACCAATTCTGTCCCGGCCTGTTAAAAATATAACTTTTAAAATAAAGTCAAAATTAGCCGACGGAGTCTAAACGAAAGTTGTAGAGTGCATTCCCGCCTACGCGTGGATATAAAGAACGTCGAAAACGGAGCTCGTATGCGAAAGATACAAATTTTTAAAGTTTAGACTCGAATTTGCGAAATTTGTTGTTCGATTGATGACGTGGCATAATCTGGACCATCGCTTGCTGATCACGGCTCGCTTCGGATGAAGGACACGTCTCCCTTCGCTACGCCCCGCGTCCGAAATTGAGTACGCCCGACGTACTGATCTGATCCACTTCCGAGAGTAGGCGCGTGCGAGCCAGCTGGATCCAAGCTGTTGATCTTATCCGAAGCCTACGCCCCGCGTAGACGGCTGGACGCCCAGCGTAACCGAGAGGCTTCGCGACTATAAATACCTGTGAGGGTCTCCGGGTTTTTCACACCATTTTCTTTCTCTATCTAAATAACTTTCTCTCTCTAAGGGTTTTAACCCTCCCCTAAGCCTAGGTGATCCCCTAGCACCCTAAGGAAGCCCCGAGGCTCCCAGAGTCCCGAGAAAAAGGGTCTTTCGGTTTCGGAAACGCTGCTCCGAGCAAAGCCCGGTTTACTTTAAAATCCGCTGTATGTGAGCTACGACTACTCAATTTTTAATATAACTTTTAAATAATTATAGTAATGTTATTAGGTCCTTAAAATAATTATTTGGGCTATTATTATGAGTTATATTGAGTGTTATTTAACGCTTATATAATAATAATAATAGCCAGACTATTAATTAGTCGCGGTTAACGTTAAAACTAAACCCTAGTGGTATTAATACTAGGTTTTGACCAAGGAAAAATTGTTTTGAGATAACGAAGTGTTGTTTGAGTACCGAGTCACCACCTAATCAGGTGAGTGCATAGTTACTTTCATCTTACACATAGATATGAAGTATTTTATATAAATTACGTGCTATGTGTGCATATTATCTGAATACTTCCTGTCTACGTTGGATGAATGATTTTTATACACGTTTTTCATGATTTAAACTGTATATGTATTTTATATCTACAAAAATGTTGGGGTAAAACATGGGTAGATGTAATAAGATGATGTGTGATAAAATGATGAGAGGCCTCGATGTTGTTGGTGATCCAGTCATCTAGCGGAGTATAGATGACGACCACAGAATCTTCTAGACAGTCCAGTGGAACGCTAGCAGGCTCGCAACCTGTAGGTGTTTGTGAACGATGTGTTCACCGGTGTACGCCATCCCCCTCATGGTTGCCTTTAGGACATTTATTGCTAAGGAACCCCCTTAACAGTAGTGTCCATCACGATGATGATCCTTAGGCTAGGTCCCTTATGACAGGTGTTTAGGGACGTAAAGTGAGGATAACGGGAACGGGTAATCGGGTTATTGTTGATTGATGAAATTAATAAACTTATTTATTGTGGGTTGAAAACCCTATGTGCTCACCAGGCTCCCAAGCCTGACCCACTCAGTTTTATGTATTACAGGTAGTGGCGCTCGAGCATAGATGTGATGTTTTGGATGAGGGATTATGGATATAGGCATGTAGATATGAAATAATGTAGTAAGGCTTATATTGTACTGTTTATGCTTTTGATCTGTATCGAACATGACATCCCGAGTCTTTTAATGAAATACATTTCTTTGGAAATGCTTTTGATAAATCTTTATCATATTTTGTTTTGGGACAAATTCCGCAACACTTTTATTTAAAATGTTACTCTGATTTTCAAACAAGCATAAACAAAATCGGTCTTTTCTGGCCGTGAAAATGGGGATGTCACAGAACATCAGAAGCAAAAGATTTTTCATTTGAAATAAAAACATCAGAAACAGATTCTCCAACTTCTTGCTTTACCTGATCTAAAGATTGATCTGCAGGGGAAGTAGAAATGTTAGTACTTTCAACATTAATAAATCCTACTGAAACAAAACCAGATGGCTTGCCATAAACCATGAATGGTTCGTTGACAATCTCATCTTTAGACAAGGGTTGATACTGATATGTGTGATTATAAGGAGGAGGTACACTATCGTATCCTAAACCCTTCTGCTGGTTTCGTTTGAACTGCATGCAATGATCAATCATGTTGGCAACTACCTTGCTTGATGCATCAAATTTTCTAAAATCAAAATTTGCAGTTTCAAATTGTCTCTTTAATGTATCAAGCTCAGTAATTAACTCATCATTTTGTCTCTCAATATAATCATAAAGTTCACATTTTTCACTGTATTCTATCTGAATTCTCTTAAAGTCCTTAATTTTTGTTTCTAACTGGGCCTTTAAGGGTTTTTGTCCTTTTCTAAGTTGATAGCCCTCATATCTAAGATCCTCTACTTCTCTACGTAATAATGCTATTTCGTCATGAAGGATTTTAACATAATAATTACATGCCTGAGAACAAGTGGGTAGACTTACCTCGCGTTTCTTGGGCTCCGAAGTAGAAGATACCATCAGCGCAAACTGCAGCTCCATCATTTCTGCTTCAGGGTCAGTTGCATCATTCTTCAGGGGAGCATCCTCATTGATTTGAGATAGGTGAGCATTTTCAGGCTTTGAGATGTTCAGAGCCTGAATCTGGTCCTCCTAGTCAAATGACTGAGCAACCATAGCAGTCTCACTGCTAGCCACAACACCTCCACGATTTTTTCCTACCGCAACCATCGTTCTGTCAGTGTTCAACCTTCGATCCGGCTTTGGGCACTCACGAGCAAAATGACCTGGCTCGTGGTAGTTGAAACATCGCAGTTTTCCCTTATTGAACCCGACCTTCTTATCAGCATTCATCCCCCAGTTATTTTTCCCTGTCTTCTTAGCAAACTGCTTCGCCCTGAACACAGCCATAGCAATTTGCCATGTGATATCCATCTCTTCCACATCTTCTGGATGAATCTGATCCAGATCAGCAAATGACAACTGAGGTGGAAGCTCTCCAGCTACAAAGGCATTATAGCAGTTAACAAGTCCTGTAGCTAGAGCCAGATTTTCATCACTCTCCTTTGTGTTTGAGGAAGAGGCTATAACTGGCACATTTGGGGAGGGAACAGCTTGTGGAGTGACGAATGGCTGGCTTTAAGGGTGAGGCATGGATGACGCAGCAGTGAAGGTTTGAATTTGAGGTTATTGAACAACAAACCCTTGACTTGGAGAAGAGATGATTGAAGAAAGAGTATTGTTAGAGGAAATTCCGAGATTTGTAGTCGAATACGAATTCACATGGTTAATCTCTCTCTGCTTATCATCAATATCACAAGCTTTGATGATCGCCATTGTTTCAGCAAGAGTGAGACGATTCAAATCCTTGGTCTTCTTAATCACAGCCACATTCATGTCCCATGACTTTGGGAGAGCATTCAGTAGCTTCTTGTTTATCTCGGACTTGGTCAAGAAGATCCCATGTATGTTCATATCAGTAGTGAGAGTTGTGAATCGCTGCAGCTGTGCCTCCAGGGTTTCTCCAGGAATGTAGTTGAACATATTGAATTTCTGTCGCAACATGTCCTGGCGACTTTCCTTCATGTCTTTATTTCCTTCATATACTTCAATCAAGGCTTCCCACAAATCCTTAGCTGAAGTATACTCTCTGAAACCTTGAGCTATATCAGAAGATAAAACCATGGTCAGAGTGGCTAAAGCCCTTTCCTGTTCTTCAACTTTCTCAAATTCTTCGTCTGTGTAGTTTTCAACAGCTTTGTCAATCACTTGTCCTCCAACTGTCATTGTAATTCTGACAGGACCTTTGATGATGCTTCTCCAGAATTTGAAATCTTTCATTTTAATGTACTTTTCAATCCGGTATTTCCATTCAGGAAAACCATCTGCAGACATCAGTCTTGGAATACGTGTGGTTGTACCCATGATAGTATCCAGTTCATGAAAATGGGTTTGACTTTGAGAATCCATCATAAATTAAAGCAAAATAATATCATAAATGAGTTTACGGTTGATGTGTTTACGGCCGTAAACTGAGTTTACGGTCGGGTGTTTACGACCGGGGTGATTACGGTCTAACTGTTTACGGTTATTGAAGATTAAGTTACGGTTAATGAAGATGTTAAGTTTACGGTCCAAGAACACAGTTTACGGTTGATGAATGTTCTTGAGTTTACGGTCGTAAGCTGGGTTTACGGCCGTAATGTCTTGGCAGTAAACTCCTAGAAAGTGCGTTTTTGGAGTAAATTCAATCCCTGCAACAACGAAAACACAAAAATCAATCTCGAACAATAAAGAATATCAGTTTAAACAGCCGAAAACTCGATTGAATGAAGCTTTGACACCGGTTATGCTCTGATACCAATTGTAAGGTCCTAAAAACGGATCTTTACCAATGATCAAGCAACAAACAATCAAAAGAAATCAAAATGAGAGTAGAAGTAGAAAAGAAATCAAGCTTGCACACGTTTATTGCTGAAAACTTCTGGTACAACTCGATACACTTGGCCGTATTCTCTAGAGCATCGACAACAACAATGACCTACAACTCCTCTATTTATACTAGACTTGTGCCGCAAACAGGGTTTACGGCCGTAAACTCACTCTATCGCCGTAAACTGCTAAACAACCCACAAAATGACATTAAAGACTCAAATGAACAAGTACAATGAAAGCCTAGACCAAACCATTAACTGGACCCTTCAAATTTTAAGTCATGATTTTTGGGATGTTACACTCACAGTGGTGGCAGTGGCTTTTCCGTGAATCTCGGCTAACCAAAACACCCAAACACACATATTACGAATGGAAACACAACCACACACACCTAAACACGCACTTGAAGCACAATCACACACCCACACAACCCACAGCCACCAGGTGGCGCATGGCGGCGACAGAAGAACCCTCGAGAGGCGGCAGCGGCGGTTTTGACGGCGGCAGAGAGTATTTACGGCAACAACAATGACAGAGGGGATGGCAGTTGGACGTCCGACGGTGGTTTCCGTCCCCCATGAAGCGAAACAGTGACCACGACTCTCCAGACGTCCACAAATATCGCGCTCGTGTCTATGGCTTCGACTCCGATCTTCAGCGGCACCTCCGATTGCGCACAGCGTCATTGACGGCAGGCGCTGTTGGGTGGCGCCCGACAGCGAGGATGCAAGTGGCGGTCGGACTCGACACCGTCGATGGCGACTGGGGCAGTTTCTTGTGGTGGCGGCAGTCGAAGAAGAAGAAGTAGGGTGGTTGTCCGGTGGTGTTGTTGAATCATGAAAAGTGACCTTCTTGAACTTCAGCTACCGCAGCCTACAAGCACCCGCAGTCAAGCTCCCTCATCAGAAACCGCATGCAAAGTCATCTAGCCAACCGCAGTCTTACTTTACTTAGTTTATTTATCTTTCTGTAATACTCTCTATTGTCCAGTATGCCTTGTATGGCTACTCTTAGAGAGTGAATCTAATGTAAGTCTTTGAGTCTCTATAAATAGAGCTCATACTCACTTATTCAATATCAATCTCAGAAGCTATCTTTTCTATCTCTCTATCTGATTACGCATCTCTTCTTACTCTCAAACCTTACTAGAATATAACTGATTACAATCTCTCTTCAAAGCAAGTCTCTTGTGACTTAATCACTAAGTTTGATCTCACTTATTAACTTGGCTTGAATGTATTCCTCGTTATGAATCAACTTATGTGTATTCTTGATATAACAATTGTTGTCATTTCCATTTCTTTACATTTCCGCAACTAACTCTCAAACTATCTAACTCTAACTTACTAATATTATTGTTGAGCTTTTAGATCCTTCGAGATTAACTATTCCGCAATATACTTGTTCTAACGTTTGTTCAAGTGTGTCTCAAAGTTTTTCTCTCAACAATTGGTATCAGAGCCATAGTGGTTGCTTTTTGAAAAACGGAACTCTGATTTTCAAAGGGCCTTCTATACCACTGAAGCTCATTTCTTAAAAAAAACTTTAAAAAAAGGAAATATGGCACAATCGTTATCTCTGAATGTTTCCAATAGTGTTGGTGGTTCTAATCGAGCCCCGATACTGGTAGCAAATGAATATCATCATTGGTCTCAAAGAATGGAAAGATACTTAAGGAGGCTTGGTAGAGATGTATGGCGATCCGTAGAAGAAGGACCACATGTTCCAGTTCTTACACCAGTCCAAACTGACGGCGCTACAACCAGACTAGGAGGAGGTCAACTAGTCATGAACCATCCCACCAAGGATGATCTCGCTAAAATGGAAAATGATGTTGTTGCTTTTTATGAAATTTCTTGTGGAGTTGCTCCTGACAACTTCGATATTATCATAAATTGCAAATCAACAAAAGAGATCTGGGAAGTTCTCAAGAATTTGTACGAAGGCTCAGAACAAGCATAAGACAAGAAGCTTACAACCGCACTCAATGAGTTCAACAACTTCAAAGCTCATACTGGCGAAAGTTTGGAAGACTCCTTCAAAAGGTTCAACCTGATAGTCACCAAGTTATCCAATGCGGGCACCATCCGCAGTAACCATGAAATAAATCTTTAGTTTCTTAATGGATTGGGAAGACATTGGACTACGGCCAAGATGATAGTCCAAGGCGATAGAAAGATTCACTCTTTGTCTCTCTACAAGCTCTATGGAGAATTGCAAGCACAAGAATCCACCGTACTCAAAGACTGTGCTGACTTCGGAGGACCACTTGCTCTCATAGCACAAGCTCCACATAATCAATCTTACTCTCCCTCGTATGACACTCCACCGCAGTCATACGAAGCTAATTCAGAGTATGATGAAGAAGAATTTTAGAAGGCTATTTCTCTAGTTAGCCAACAGTTCAATCGACTACCACCTTCTTCCTTTCGCAAGAATCAGCAGTTCAACAAACCTCCATTCAACCGTAACTTCAACCCACAGAATAATCATTCTCGTTATCCCAAAAGTTCTCATCCACCACCGCAATCTCAAAATACTCAACCAAAGGAGGCACCGCAGTCTATTCAAACCACTGACTCGGGTACTCCCTCAGAAGACAAGACTGATGTTGTGATTTGTCACAAATGCAACAAAGAGAATCACTTTGCAAGAGATTGTAAGGCCAATGTAGTAAAAGACAGAGCATTCTACCTTAGAATGGCTCAATAGTTGGAAGATAAGGAAAAGGCAAGGGCATACGTAGCCCATGTCAAAAGAGACCATCAAGTTTGGTCATCCGGAGATGAAGATGAAGCCATCAGCAGTGTCAAAGGAAAAGGGAAAATATGCATGCTGGCAACTGCTGATCATGATGGGTCTACAAAGCTTGAAAAGAACTACTGCTACATGCCAAAGGATGGAACTCTAATCATCGTCGAACAGGTAAAACTCATGATCCAATTTCTAAACTATAGCATGCATGACTGTCAACCCTACATAGACGATCTTAATGACACTTGTGCTGCCGTCCTTACAGACTATAACAAAGCCTTAGATGAGAAGAACATTGTATCCCAAGAGATGTTCCATGTGAGAGGACGATTGGATAACAAAAGACTCAAAATGGATATGTTAGAAAAGGACTTAGAGTTAGAAAAAGATGCAAGAATGTTGAGTGAAACACAATTAGAGATAGCTTTGAACCAGAGAGATTTAGCTCAGAGTGAAATTGTACGCTTAAATCTCTTAATCGAAAAATTGTTCAATGAAAGTGAAGCTATTGAAAATTTGGTAAATAATGGAACCGTGGACAATACATATAATTGGGGTTGGTCAAATAGATATCCTACCGCAATGGATTCCTCACCCCGGTTCAACAAAGACATACTGTATGTCCCTCCAGACCGAGAATTTCATTTCCCAGTCAATGACAAGACCTTTCCCGAAGACATCAAAACTCACTTCGGTAGACTTCATAATCTAAGCAATAATTGTGTCATTGAGGAAATTGTGCCAGAGGTTTCGGGTCACACAAGTGATCAAATTCCTATCTGTGGCACCATTTACCCAAATTCTCAAACATCATCAGTAGTTGATGAAGAAATTGTCATTGTGGGCCCCGAAGTCTCGAAAGACTTCCCATCTCTGTCCTCAGACCGCAGTGTCTCACACTGTAGTCAAAAGTCCCACAAAAGTCCCACTGAAGTCCCAACTCAAACTTACTCTGCGGTAGTCAAATCAGCACTACCGCAGTCCTCAGTAAAAGGAACTGTGACTCTTCAGCCAATTCATCATGAATTACCCATAGAGAACTTTGAAGTGGGTCAATGCTCTCAAACCCCTGAATCTTCAAGTTCAGATGACTCAAGCCCACGTTTTCAAAATTTGTCTAAGAATTCCAGGAAACCGCAGTTGAACATCAAAGACTGCGGTTCCCCAAAAACTTTAGCAAAAAGGGCTTTCAAAGAGGAAATTTGATCCCGAGGCACAAATAGACAAACTTTTTCGAAAAATAAGAAGCATATTAGATTTCCAAAGTCCAAGAGTCCAGAAAAATCTGTTTTCTCACACTAATTTTCAAAAAACTCTCCCATCAAGAAAACATACAAAAAGGAATGTACAGTTTCAACAGTCATTCCTAACTCATCTGACACAACCCAAAAGAGTGTAAAGTCCTTTTGAAACAATGGTTTTCAAATCTATTCCTCAGATGATCCAAAATGGAAGGGTATCTTACCCACTCCAACACTTTTAAAGTCACATCAAAATTTTAACAAGTGGAAGGGTATTCTACCAAATCCAACAAAAAGGACTCAAAGATCTACACGTGCTAAACCTTTTTCAAAACAAACTTTTCAGAAACCCAGCAACACTCATGTCAGATCTTTTCAACCTCGGACCGGTCACAAGCCCAACTCATCCTTTAGACCGCTGACCAAATGTGGTGTCAGAACAAAAGACAAAATCTTAACCTGTAAATGTCAGTGTAGTTGCCAAAAAGATTCATCCTATGTCAAATCTAGTTGGAGTCAGAAACCTCGTAATTTTTCAAAAACACACAACGCTCCAAAACTGCACAAACACCCAGGACTAGGATTAAGAGTTGACAAGAAACCAGTCCCTGCAACCTCGGTCCATACATCATTCAGAAACTTATCTGTTGTCCCAGGCTCCAAACTAGTTTGGATGCCTAAACTAACCGTGTAATTCTCAGGCTTTGTGCAAGGAGGAACAAGAAGAAGAATGGTTAATCGACAGTGTCTGCTCCTTGCAGATGACCGGAAGGTTAGAATACCTTCGGGATTTCAGGCCAATTTGCAACGGTGGAAATGTTACATTTGGCAACAATGCGAATGGGATCATCCGAGGTTATGGTGTTCTCACTACGGGGAACTTCTCTATTCAAAAGGTTGCTTATGTAGAAAGCCTTAAACACAATCTCATCAGTGTTGGCCAACTATGTAAGGCAGGCCATAGAGTTGAATTTGATGATCAATTTTGCTATGTAATGACAAGTGATAGGAACACATGTTTGATCAAGTCTCGATCCGAAGGTACTATGTATCCTCTGGATGTCTCTCTGATCATAGGCAAATCGCAGTTATGTTTCCTATCCAAAGCCGTATCCGAAGTCAGTTGGCTATGGCACCGCAAGCTAGCTCATCTCAACTTCAGATACATCAACAATTTGGTCACTGGATAACTAGTCAGAGGACTCCCTATTCTCAAGTTCAGCAATGATACTCTCTGTCCTGCATGTGAATGTGGAAAGCAATCCAAAGCAAGTCACCCCATGGTGATTGACTCTTCAATTTCTCAACCACTAGAGCTCTTGCACATTGATCTCTGCGGTTCATCCACCGTAGCCGGTCTCCATCACAAGAAATACATATTGGTTATAGTAGATGACTTCACACGCTTCACATGGGTCTTCTTTCTCATACTCAAATCAGAAACACCGCAGATTCTCATCAAATTCATCAAGGAAATAGAACTTCAGATCAAGCTGCCAGTAAGACGTATCCGCAGTGATAATGGAACCGAGTTTACTAATCATCTCCTCAACAGTTTCTTGGTGTCCAAAGGCATCACTCACAACTTCTCAGCTCCCTACACACCGCAACAAAATGGGGTAGTAAAGAGAAGGAACCACACTCTAGTAGAAGCAGCCAGATCCATGCTCAACTTCGCACACCTTCCTCTCTACTTCTGGGCTGAAGCGGTAGCAACCGCATGCTTTGTACAGAACCGAAGCATTGTGTGCAAACGTCTCAATAAAACACCGTATGAGGGCCTTAACAACCGCAAGCCAAATGTTCGCTTCTTTCATATCTTTGGGTGTAGATGTTTTGTGATCAACAACAGAGATCATCTTAACAAGTTTGCACCGAAGTCTCATGAAGGCATCTTCCTTGGCTACTCCACTAACAAGGTTGCTTATCGAGTTCTCATTAGACGCACAAGGTTGATCATTGAAAGCTTCGATGTGAAATTTGATGACTATCACATCCACAACACCCCTCCATCCACTGAAACCACAGCAATCCTGGAAAGTGATATTCCTGCCTCTTCGGGTCCATTAAACCTAGTTGAAGTCAACTATGACGATCTCTTCGACCCTGTAGAAACAACCAAATTATCCGAAGTTCTTGTGTCTCAAGAAGCTCAACAGCAGCACGCTGATGTATCTGGTCCATCACTATCCGAAGTAGCATCTCTCAATACTTCCACCTCGCCGGTTGAGGGGGAAAGCTCTACTCCGGATCAAGCAACAACCATCGAGGTTCCAGTACTTGATATAGCTCAAATTCCCATCCGCAGAGAATCATTACCATCAAACGTCTCTTCGGACTCGGATGATGAAAACATAGAGAACATTGACACAAGAACAGACTCTAGGATTATCACTCTTCCATCCACAGTCAAGGGGGAACCTTCTCAGATTCCAGAGGAACTCCCATCAGCAATCCAGGGGGAATCTCCTCCAACTGCTCAAGAAAATTCCATTCTCGCTCCAACAATCCAAGATGATTCCGCAGGATGTTCTCATGTCCAGGGGGAACTGCCATCTCCAACCGCAGCGTCTTCTGATATCGAAGACATTCCCTCTACCGCAGCTGCTGATCATCTGCAACCCCGTCTACACGTATGGATGAAGAACCACCCACCAGGTCAAATCATTGGCAACCCATCCGCAGGTATCCAGACTCGATCTTCCAAGGACTTATCTGATCATTGTCACTACGCAACATTTATGTCCTCGGTCGAGCCCCGAACGATCAAAGAAGCATTACTAGAACCTGATTGGATATCCGCAATGCAAGAAGAGCTAGAAGAATTCAAAAGAAACAAAGTGTGGCAGCTCGTCCCAAAGCCACATCGTCACACCATTGTTGGTACTAGATGGGTATTCAAAAACAAGCTGGATTAATCTGGTGCGGTAGTCAGAAACAAGGCAAGGTTAGTTGCAAAGGGCTATAGTCAACTTGAAGGTATTGACTATGATGAAAGGTATGCTCCGGTGGCACGAATGGAAGCCATCCGAATCTTCTTAGCATACGCAGCCCACAAAAACATCAAGGTACACCAAATGGACGTAAAGAGTGCATTTCTCAATGGGGAATTAAAAGAAGAGGTTTATCTTCAGCAACCTCTAGGCTTTGAAAGTATTGAATTCCCAGACCACTGCTACAAACTTGAAAAAGCAGTCTACGGTCTGATGCAAGACCCAAGAGCGTGGTACGAGACTCTCTCTGAATTTCTTATCTCATCCGGATACAAAAGAGGAGTGATTGATCCCACTTTATTTAGAAAAGCAAATGGTGATCACCTTATGCTTGTACAAATATATGTGGATGATATCATCTTCGGATCAACTGATCAAGGAATGGTGGATGAATTTGCTAAGCTCATGACCAACAAGTTCCAAATGAGCATGAATAGAGAGATTAACTTCTTTCTAGGACTTCAAGTGAAACAAGTTCCGCAAGGGATATTCATTCATCAGGAGAAATACACTACTGAACTGTTAAAGAAATATTCTATGGACAACTATTCTTTGGCTAAGGTCCCCATGGCCTTCGGATATAAGATCTATGCTGATCCCTCAGGCGAATCTGTGGATCACAAGACTTATAGAGGTATCATAGGCTCTTTAATGTACCTCACCGCAAGCCGGCCAGACATTGTCTTTGCAACATGTGTATGCGCAAGGTATCAGGCTGACCCAAAAGTGTCACATATGACCGCAGCCAAACAAATACTTCGGTACCTGAAAGGAAGCAAGTCTCTTGGATTATGGTACCCCGCAGGCAATGACTTCAGCCTTCAAGCATTCACAGATGCGGATCATGCCGGATGCAGACTAGATCGAAAAAGCACCTCAGGTGGATGTCAATTTTTGGGTGGAAGACTCGTCAGCTGGTCATCAAGGAAACAAAGTTGTGTATCTCTGTCTACCGCAGAAGCTGAATATGTGGCCGCAGCCAGCTGTTGTTCACAAGTCCTATGGATGAAGACACAACTTATGGACTACGGATACAGAATGTTACGGATACCAATTTACTGTGACTCTGAAAGTGCTATAGCGATTTCTCACAGTCCTATTCAGCACTCCAAGACCAAGCATATTGAACTACGGTATCACTTCATCAAAGACCATATCCTGAAAGGTAACATTGAACTCATCTTTGTCCATACTCATGAAGAGATTGTTGATGTGTTCACAAAGGCACTTGACTCTACAAAACTTAACACTTTCTTACAAATGTTAGGAATGATGAATCCGGAACCATAATTCTTTCTGAATTGATAGGTACCACAGACCATCCTTGGTCTCTGTTGCGGTCCTAACTGAAGTTACTTATGATAGATGGTTTTGGTATATCCTGTGTACCGCAGTCTATGTACCGCAACCATATATCATATTTATCCTTCACTGGTCCTTATTGTTTGTTATTGCTAACTTCTTGTACAAGTGCTCTCCTCAGTTCTTCTACTGCAGTCATACATCTACCCATCCGCAATGACAAATGATCCATCCGCAATGACAAAGGATCCATCCGCAATGAAGTTTCCATCCGAAATCACATTAATAGTTTCTCAACTGTTTCATTAATCTTTGAATCATGGTGTGCTATTTAATGATCCTTCATTAAATAAGAAAAACATTAAATAAAAACATTCCTTGAGAAACTGTCCCATCTCCTTTTGAATAAACCTTGTGTCAAACCTATTTTAGGTAAGATGACAAAAAGAATGTTTTTCCATAAACAAATCCTTAATCTGTCTTTTCCTCTTACCCAGCACGTCCAATCCGTTACAACTTCTCTTTGCACAACGGATCAAACCAACCCTCACCACACGATCACCAGACGTGATGTTGTACGTCTGACATTTCATTAAATGAAAACCCCCTTTTGGTAAAATCTCAAAAAAATAATTTAAACCGTTTCTTAATATGTGGCTGAGATTTCACCTCCCAAATCAAAAGAACCCCCAAACGTTTTTTTACCTTATCCTTTTCACCTATGGTAGAAATGTTTCCCGCTCCCATAAGCCCCTATAAAACCCCTTTCTTCTTCCCAAAGAAAAGTTTACGCTCTCTGAACTTCAACCTTCATCTTGCACTCTGCTTTTCCTTCTCTCTCAAAGCTTCGTCAAATCCCTACAATGGTGAAATCAGCTGTATCCAAGAAACAATCCAAAGCTTGTGGATCAGTGAACCCTACTGGTTCAGACTCTGCTTCAAGACATCCCACACCTACGATTGCCTCAAGTAATTTCAGAGCCGTGTTCGAAGAACATTCATCCTACAATGCTCCGATCAAGCTGATGATCAAGTTCCTGAACAATCACCCCCTGTTTGGCCCCTTCGATTCGTTCACAGACGTTGTCCCGCTTTCAACCCTATTCAAATGTGCCTTTTCAGCTTATCGACCACTCGAGAACCCACAAGAAGTGCATCTTAACCTTGTTAACGCTTCTTTGGTCATTCTGTCTAAAGAAAAGTTTCTCTCTGCCATTAACCTTCTTGTTCATCCCTCAATCAAGATCTTTACTCCATCTATGGCGGACATCACTTCTGCACTTTACCAGATGGGATATCAGAAGAAAATCAAAGGCATTGGGGAATTCAAGAAAAACCAAGTGCCTGCGGTCTGACAATTTGTTTGCCATTTTGTCATCCGCAGTCTATCCGGCAGAACCGGAGGCACGGATAACATGGGACTCAAACTCCTAGAGTTAGTATGGAGTATCTTCACTGGCCATAACGTAAACTACGGTCAGATACTATGGGATGATTTTCTGCAATACATTCCCAAGGAGAGCCCAAGGGAGAACCTTACCGAACTTACATTTGCAAGGTTCTGGTCCCTCTGCATTTAATATCTCCATGCGGATGCAGGAATCAGCATGGACAACGACATCAACTTCTTTGTCACCAAGGATCTCAAAAGGTACAATCCCTCATCTGATCAATCTGTTTTTGGACCTATTAGAAGACTTCCAACCCATATTCTCTCCACTCTTGGTCTTGAGACTGCTGATGTCTCAGATCATATTGAGGCTACGGAAGGTATTGCCCCATACCTTCCTACCCCGCCTCTTCAAACCCCATCCGCAATCATTACCCCTGGAAGTACCGCAGTCCCATCTTCCACTACTCTCTCCAATATTTCTCAAAGAAGAAATAAATTAGCCTCAACCCATCAAGGCCCCCGCAACGTCTCCAAGAAACAAAGAACCTCAAAAAAAGATGCGCCCAAACCAACCGCACCCTCAAAGAAACGCAAAATCACCCCAACCGCACCCACAAATGATAGTGATTCTGATGAGGATGCGCAACCAATTGCCATCCTAAAGAAAAGAAAAACCAATCCCACTGGCCAAATGCGTGACCGGACTGATACCCTAGCCTCTCAAAAGGTTCTGGTAGTCCTTGGGGTGGCCGCAAACCCATTCAACGCCACAATCGAATACCACTCAGACTCAGAAAGTGAGTCTGTTTCACCGCATCGTGGAGACTCCCCCCTCAGTTCAATCCCAAGAATATAACACTGGTTCTCGCCCTAAGGTCTCAAGGGCTTCCCGACTGCATTTCTTTTCTCCTGAGGAGTTGAACTCCATCCTCTTGAATGTAACCCAAACACTTCAAACACCTTCCCAACCGCAGGGCACTTCTTCCGCCCTTGCTGGAACTGAGCCGAGGCCAAACTTGACTACGGGTCAAGGAGACCGAGGAAGCTCAGGAAATCCTACTCTGCTTACATCAGTAACAGGTGGTTTAGAGACGGTGAGCACAAATGTGCAAGGATCCGTGGACCCGAAGGGCACTTCGGTGCGATACCAAGGATTTGACGGTGAAGAATCAAACGACTCATGGTTACACTACACACCCGTGTCTAAGGCCGACATCAAGAAATATGCCGCTTTCCGTAGGGCATTCCAAGCAAGGAAGGAACAACAAATCAAGCAACAGCATCAAAAGAAACAAGAAATCCAATCTGTGGCTAAGTATTGGGCAGGCGCAATTAACAATGCCAATACCGTAGCCACCATACTGAAGGTTTAAGACTGGATGACTGAAATGGCTGAGACAATCCGCAAGGCTCAGTCCACTCATGACGGTGCCGGTGCCTCCAAATTCCCTCCAACTCCAATTGTTCAAGAAACACAAGATGAAGGAACCGCAATAGAAGTCAGCTCTGCTCCCACCTTCGGTTTTGATGATGTTGATCTTCAGGAGGTAAATCAGCCCTGTCCTTTGGATGATGATCTCATGATGTTTGATGAAGAAGAAGAATCCAATGGCTCTCATCATTCAACTTTTAAGCCCAAAGAGAAGAAGAAAAAGAAGAAGAATGCGGTAACAAGAAAAGAATTTTTGAGCCTGCAAGCAAAGGACGATCAGATTCTCGCTGCGGTCAAGCCAACTCAACCGCAACCAGAAGACATTCCCGGACCGCAGTCCTTGATCGAAAGGATAGAACGCTTGGAAACTCGTGAGAGATTGGCTGCTGAAAGAATTTCTCTCAAGGTAGAGATGGGAATTCGGTCCCTTGATAACAATCGTCAAGCAGATCACAAGGAATTCATGGCTGCTGCGGAATGCCTCATCTCTGAGGTAATCGCAATCAAGAAAGACTTACAAGCAGCCATTGCGGACCAATCCACCCAATCTCAAAAGCTGATAGCTGAGACTCACACTGCATATGAGTCCACTATCTCAGTCCTTCAAGCTACTATCAATCGACTGCAACGATCTTTGTCAACCAACTTCCATGGTCCTGAAATCCTTCAACTCACTAAGGAAATTCACATGCTACTCTTCAACTCCACCATCCCCAACAATCAACAGTTGGCGGATGCCCTTAAAGCCCAATTTCAGGAAGTTTATGCCAAAGTTGATGGCCTCAGAAAATGGCTTGAGGAAGCTCCTGTGTTGCATTCCTCAAGAGGGGGAAGTGAAGACGAAGACCATCACTCCAACAATTCCAAAAGCATCTCACAACATCAAAGTCACCCCATCATTACAGAAAGAATTCCTTCACCGCAACCTTCACCGCCACCATCTCATCAAACTCCACCACAAAAGGAGATCACTCCTGAGAAACCAGAGACTCCCCCTCACTTCAAAAATCTGGTGGATCATATGTCCTCTCCAAGCTCAAATGACTCCCCTGCCACCACCCAAAAGAAAAAAGACTGGAAAGCAGCTAAACTTGCTGAGCTCATATGCAGAGAATGCGGTTTTGACACTGTCATGGATGAATCCTTGATAAACTCTTGGATCAACCCCCACCGCAGACTGCTGGATGACGACTACAAAACATATCTCACATATGCTGAACCCCCCTCGGATGGCTACTGGGATGTTCCAATCTCCCCAAATGCTAAATACTTCACAGTGTTTGAGCAGTTTGACCGCAGCCTTCCAGACCACAAAAGACTGCCAATGGAATTCGAGAGACTTAACCGATTCTATGCAAAGCATGCCTCTCCCATTGAGAAAATATGGTCTAACGATAGACCATCCGCAGTCAAAAACTACAAGCCCCGGAAGTTCATGAAGGCTGACTTCATCTAATACACTCTCACAAGAAGGGAACACGACTATGTCCGCACCCAAGCTGACTTCCCCTGCATGAATCCTGAAGAAGTCTTTCTTATAGCAAAGGTGTTCCAGAACAAGTAGGAGAAGCATCCGAAGATGAAGATAGCGCTTGAAAGGGCTAGTACGTTTTTATAGGAAACTGTCTGTGATTTTGCAAAAATCGACGCAGACATCTACCCCACCATTGCCAAAAAATTCGATCTACCACCACTCGATCCTGCACCGATGCGTACCGAAGGTTATCAAGAAAGATCCTTAGGTGCAACCAACTTCCTTGAACTCGGAGTCATTTTCAAAAGGAAGACCGATAAAGTCAAATACTTCATTCCTATGACTGCCATGAATCGCCTCACAAGGAAGCAACTTGAAATCTGTCGAACCGCAGTTGAAAGATCAAAGCACACAACTGCCGAAGTCAAGTTCGAGATTTTAAGGAGGATCACTTGGTTGGAAAACATCAGGAAGTTTTGGTGGATCCTGATCAAGTTTCTTAAACTTGATAGCTGAAGAAAAGTTAAAGAGGTCACTTAGGGGGAAATTGTTGAATCATGAAAAGTGACCCTCTTGAACTTCAGCTACCACAGCCTACAAGCACCCGCAGTCAAGCTCCCTCATCAGCAACCGCATGCGAAGTCATCTAGCCAACCGCAGTCTTACTTTACTTAGTTTATTTATCTTTCTGTAATACTCTCTATTGTCCAGTATGCCTTGCATGGCTACTCTTAGAGAGTGAATCTAATGTAACTCTTTGAGTCTCTATAAATAGAGCTCATACTCACTTATTCAATATCAATCTCAGAAGCTATCTTTTCCATCTCTCTATCTGATTACGCATCTCTTCTTACTCTCAAACCTTACTAGAATATAACTGATTACAATCTCTCTTCGGAGCAAGTCTCTTGTGACTTAATCACTAAGTTTGATCTCACTTATTAACTTGGCTTGAATGCATTCCTCGTTATGAATCAACTTATGTGTATTCTTGATATAACAATTGTTGTCATTTCCATTTCTTTACATTTCCGCAACTAACTCTCTAACTATCTAACTCTAACTTATTAATATTATTGTTGAGCTTTTAGATCCTTCGAGATTAACTATTCCGCAATATACTTGTTCTAACGTTTGTTCAAGTGTGTCTCAAAGTTTTTCTCTCAACAGGTGTCGTCGTCGGATGTAGGCCGGAAACAACACAGCGGCGGCGCCGGTGGGGAGGCATAAGGAGATGACGGCTGGAAGGGTTTGCTAGGGTTAGGGTTACAATTCCTTATATACCCGATCCCATTATAAGAGTTTTCCATAATGACCAAAATGGTCCCTACAGCTCTAATTAATTTCGAAATAGATCCATAATTTACTTTTTTAACCTCATCCATGTAAATCCTTTACAATTTAGGTACGCAATTTACCAAACAGTCCCCCAATGTCTTAATTACAACATTTTCAGCCCCTCCACCTCATTTCTTTTTAAAATAATTCTCGGTAATTACCACGGAGCCCCTGTCTTCATAAATATTTATAAAATGAGTCCCAAACTCACGCTTTTAACCCCCGACTTCTAAAAACGTGGCAATTAACTCCTCGAACCCAACACCCTGCATATATAATTATTTATTTTAGGGCTACTATTCGCTCATTAATTTATTTATTTATCTAATAAATAAACGGGTGTTACAACTCTCCCCCACTTAAATTAGATTTTGTCCTCAAAATCACTCCTTACTATTTCTTATATGCCAAACCACTTCTAGTAACATGATCACCGTCTTGGGCACACCCTAGCCTTCCTAGGGTAGCGGTGACCAATCTTCGCAAAGCCCTAATATCCTCATATGAACGAATTCCTCGCAACAGGATCGCATCCACTTCGTCTGAATCTACTACCTCGAGATGGTCTGATTCCCTGACAGACCGCTCATACTAAATCATCATCGACGAATCCTGTCTGTTTATCCCTCAACTGTTTACTCTAACTTCTGATTACTCGCGGTTCCCACTATAAAACAGGGTCACAGACCCAAATATCCTTGCATATCACTCATACTTGGTCAAGGCTCAGCTGATCTCGCTGTGAGTGACTTGTCACTTCCCAATCAACCAGCTATTATGTTTGTATTTGCAACCTAAGGCACAAATACTAACATTCCCCAAGTGCTGAAACTGCCCGAACACTGAACTGCCTGAAGCAGTATGTTGCCACATGGCTGCTTTCCAAAATCTAACGAGACCTGCCTGGTCTCAATTTGTTCACCAACCATCTGAAATACCGGGTTCCGGCCCGGCAGTGGAGCCAAGCGACTCCCACTTAGTCACCTCACACGAATACCGAACGAAATCCTTCTCCGGAACTAGATGCCACTAGTTATCATGCCACTGAGGCTCTAACAACTTTCTGATCTAACCGATCGGGTCCATGCGTCGAATCCTGTCATCATCAAATCCAAGGCTAAAAGTGATTTGTAACGCCCCGATTCCAGGTATGGATTTAAATAAAAGGCTAATTGGTTTAATGTCCTACTCGACGAGTTGGTTGCCCTACTCGTCGAGTAGCAGCGGGGTTGGAACGCGTGTTTAGTGACCTACTCGACGAGTCCACTAAGGGACTCGACGAGTAGGAGCTGGCAGATGAAACCCTAAATCTCGGGGTTTTGCACCCTATTTAAGGAATGATAAGCCTCCTATGGCCTCTTTGCAGTCTTTGAGAGCCCCTTAAAACCCTAATACGTGTGTGTGTGCCCATTGTATGTTTGAAGCTTGAAGAGAGGATCCTTGAAGGGAGAATGCTTATAGGAGAAGGAGATTGGAGCAAGTAGAGTGTGGGAATCAACTCTTATCTCAGTTATCATCTTCTGGAGGTAACCAAATCGCCTTTTCTTTGTGAATCTCTTCTATTGGTTGAGTTTTAGGGTTTTTGGTGAGATATTAAGTTGGAAAGATGATCTATGGGCTAGATCTGAGGTTGTAACTTCAGATCTGGACCCTCCTTGGATTCTATAAGCATAAAGTTTCAGTTTTGGTCATGATTAAGGTCCCTCTTCAGCATGAAGTTCCATTAAGAACATAAAATAGGGATTTAGAGCCTTTATAGCCATGCATGCACGTAAAGTTTGCAACTTTACGTGATAAGCATGCCCTAGAAGCTTGGATCTGTGATTTGGAGCCGCTGCATGGCTCAAAACAAGTCTGTATGGAAAAAGGACTGAATGGACTCGGCGAGTCACATGAAGATGGCCGTGAACTCGACGAGTTGGATGAACAACTCGGCGAGTCCGATGAAGATTACCATAAGACTCGGCGAGTTGAAGAACAACTCGGCGAGTCGGATGAGTTTTCCCCAAGTTATGAATGTGTGTGTGTCCGTCGTGTGCAAAAAGGAAAACTCGACGGGTGGCCTTAGAGTTGGTCGAGAATCGGAGAAACTCGACGAGTCACCTCGATGACTCGGCGAGTGGGATAGTGCTTCAAGGAACTCGACGAGTAGGTGAGGGTACTCGGCGAGTAAGGTCAACATGGACTGTTGACCTTGACTGAGGACTTTGACTTTGACCAGGGGTTGACTAGTGGGTTATGGAGTACCTTATAAGGTTAAGGACTTATGAGTATATTGTGCTATGGTATTAGGTGGTGGAGCCTGTGCCAAGTGATTCGAGAGTTGGGTTTTATCTTCCGGGTCGATATTTGCGAGGTCAGTTATCCTCACTATACTAAGGGGTCTAAGGCACCAAGGCTGGCCCATTGGATATGTTATCCTAGCAGTGTTAGATGTTGAGTATGAGTTAGTTTTTCATGATAATGGTTATGCCAGTTAGGTAGACCTGTAGGACTACCTATGATGTTATGTGATTATTGCATGCTCAGTGGTTATGATATGATTTTGTTATATGGGATGGGTTGAGGTTGTACTGCTTCGTGCGGTAGCCAACAAACCCTGGGAGCAATCTAGTTACGGGCTAAGGGAGACTCGTACTGTGGGCTCGGGAGCAATCCAGTTACGTGCTAAGGGAGACTCGTACTGTGGGCTCGGGAGCATTCCAGTTACGGGCTAAGGGAGACTCGTACTGTGGGCTCATGGGTATTTCAGTCTGTAGGGCTGTGGACCCGTTATGTGTTGTTCGGTTCAGTTTGTTATGATATGTTATTGCTGACATGGTTATGTGGACTGTATGTGTATTGGTATTTTGGGGGTAACTCACTAAGCTTTTGGGCTTACAGTTTCAGTTTATTGTTTCAGGTACATCAGGGGATCGTGGCAAGGCGAAGGCATGATCGTACAGCTCCTCCTGTTATGTTTATGTTTCTGGGAATACTCTGATAGAATGTATTTTGAAAACAAAGTTGTAATGTTTTGATGAACTTGACATGTTTTGAAAGTTTAAATTTGTTCGAAATTTTTGGGTGTTACAAGTTGGTATCAGAGCCTTGGTTTGAGTGAATTGGAGGAATACTCGTGTAACTCCAGTCTCAAATCAAGGAAAGGATTTTCAAAATGATTTTTCAAAAAGGTTTTCAAAATAAATAAAGGAGGATGCAGGGCGTACGATCAGCCGGAGCCAGTAAGTAGACCCCAAAATACCATACAAGTTATCTGATTATGTGATATGATAGAACATCATGTTAGTGCTAGGCTAGGGATCTTCAGGAATTGCATGATAGAATTGTCTGATTACATGATGCCTGCTAGCCTAGGGTTTCCTTTATATGAGATTGACATCATTACTGTAGTTGCTTAGTGTATGCATCACAGTTATACATAATTAAGATCTTATAGCCTGAGAATATTTGATTTGGCCTTATGTTCTGTTCTTGTTTGATTGGGAGCTTAGGGTAGGATTGGATATTCAAAAGTCTATAGGGTCCAGCATTATGTATGGCTAGCATACACTAGTGCTGCAGGGTTGGTAGAAGTTTCATGGATAGGAGGGTTGAGTGACGCCGGGAGGCCAGTTATCAGATGTATATCTTTCCTCTAGGGTGAGGGTTGAGCGCTCGCCATGTTGTGAATTCCGCTAGGGCATTGTAATGATGCTTGAGACAAATATGGGTAGGTGTGGAAGGTAGTATGGGCCCGTACTACTGAAAGCACATGACCCATACGCGTGTCAAGTAAGTCACAATCCCTAGGGTTAGTAGGGAGTTGGTTCCCAGTGATTTATGTGGATTATCTGATATCTTGTGGTATGTTTCAGAATGGTGATGACGAGGCGCTTCGTGGCTGGATCCGGTTCGGGATCAGGATCAAGGGACAGAGGCCAGGAGGGGGCGACAACACCTAAGCCGGTGGTGCAGATGGGTACAGAGGAGTTGGATGCCAGGATTCGAGAGATCCTGCATGATGAGGTTGCTGCTGCATTCCGGGCTCAGTTACCGGAGATGTTCGGGTCGATTAAGACCGCCATGGTGGAGTATTTTGATGAGCGCTATGCAGCCCTTGCAGAGACAGCCGCCGCAACAGCTGCATCAGCTGTATCAGCGGCAGGAGGAGGAGTTGGTAGAGGTTTTCAGTACAGGGACTTCGATAACACGAAGCCCCCTACTTTTGATGGGACGCAGGATCCCATCAAGGCTATGAGATGGATTTCAGACGTGGAGGGGTGTTTCTTCACCTGCTCGTGTCCTGCTGACCAGAAGGTCATGTGTGCTCTGAACCTGCTTAGGTCTAGGGCCAAGGACTGGTGGAGACTTGCTACAGGGTCGTACACTGATGATCAGAGAGCTGCTGTTACTTGGGAGTAGTTCAGGGATATGTTCCGCGCCCGCTGCATTCCACGGGTTGAGCGGGAGTGATTGGCATAGGAGTTTCTGAGTTTGAGACAGGATGGGGAGTAGGTGACGAAGATCACCCGGATGTTCACTGAGAGGGCGATGTTTTGCCCGGAGTTTGCTTCAGAGCAGGCTCAGATGACCCGTTATCTGAGCATGCTCAAGACGGATATCCGTCAGTTTGTGTCTACCCAGCGATGTGATACTCTTCTAGAGTTGCAGGAGGCCGCCAGACGGCGTGAGTTGGAGATTGAGCAGCAGTTGAGAGAACAGCGGCAGGCCCCGGCACATTCTCAGCCAGCGCCGAAGCGGTCTAAGACCGCTGATACTTAGGACCGGGGGTCAGCAGAGCCGCACTTGTGGGAAGTGTGGCAAGGGTCATTCTGGTGTGTGTCGATCCAGCAGTGGGTGCCACAGGTGTGGCAAGGAGGGGCACAATGCGAAGGATTGTCGCCAGGCCGTTTCGATACCGAGTATAAAGTTATGTTACCATTGTGATCAGGTTGGCCATTTGAAGGCCAACTGCCCATTACTCGCCGCCAAACCGGTGCAGGCTCCAGCGCCGGCTACTTTGAGGATCACGGATGGGAGACCAGTCAGGGCAGAGCCTCCGAAGGCTCAGGGTCGTGCCTTCCAGCTAACAGCGGAGGAGGCCAGAGCAGCACCAGATGTGGTTGCTGGTATGTTTCTATCCTTTATCTCGTTTCCTATATCTGTTGTATGCTTATCTGTTGTACCTGTGGATAGGTACATTTTTAGTGAACTCCTTGCCTGCTTTGGTCTTATTTGACTTGGGGGCGAGTCGGTCCATCGTATCTCAGTCGTTTAGAAGGGAGTTCAGTGCGCCTGTGGGCGAGCTAGAGTGTCCGTTGCGAGTGTCTATCGCCAACGAGCACGGGGTTTCTGCTTCTTCAGTTTATAGAGGGTGTGACTTGGAGATTTTCGGGGTATCCTTTCCGATAGATTTGATTCTGATCCCCATGGGGAGGTGTACGTGATTGTGGGCATGGATTGGCTCAGTCGGTTCAGTGCTATGATTGATTGTGAGGGCCAGCGAGTGGTAGTTCGAACCCCAAGAGGGGGAGAACTGATTGTATATGGCGAGGGCACCAGAGTGGGATCAGGGTTTTGTTCAGCTGCCAGGGCTCGGCAGTACATTCAGCACGGGTGTGCGGGTTATCTAGCGTATGTGGTAGATACGCGAGTCAGGGATCAGATTTCGGTTTCCGATGTACCGGTGGTCAGGTTCGCAGATGTGTTTTCGGAGGAGTTGCCAGGGATACCTCCGGAGAGGCAGGTCAAGTTCAGGATCGACCTGGTACCAGGTGCGGCCCCTATTGCTAAGGCGTCGTACCGATTAGCACCACCAGAGATGCAGGAGCTGTCGTCGCAGCTATAGGAACTGCTGGGTAAGCAGTTCATTCGACCTAGCAGTTCTCCATGGGGAGCACCGATACTTTTTGTCCGGAAGAAGGACGGTTCGCACCGGATGTGTATTGATTACCGGGAGTTGAATAAGTTGACGGTGAAGAACCGTTACCCACTCCCGAGGATAGACGATCTCTTCGATCAGTTACAGGGCGCATCTTGGTTTTCCAAGATAGACTTAAGGTCTGGGTATCATCAGGTTAGGGTCAGAGAGGAGGATGTGGAGAAGACCGCGTTCCGAACTCGTTATGGACATTACGAGTTCGTGGTGATGCCGTTTGGGCTCACCAACGCGTCGGCGGTGTTCATGGACCTGATGAATCGGGTCTACAGACCGATGCTTGATCGCTCGGTCATAGTGTTTATAGATGATATCTTGGTGTATTCCAAGACCCGAGAGCAGCATGAGGAGCATCTGAGAGAGCTGTTGGGAGTTCTGAGACGAGAACGGCTGTATGCCATGTTCTCGAAGTGTGAGTTTTGGTTACGAGAGGTCCAGTTCCTCGGACATCTTGTTAACCAGGAGGGGAGTTGGGATTCTCACCTACCGCTTCCGCAGTTTGCCTACAACAACAGCTATCATTCTAGCCTTGGCGCCCCGCCATTCGAGCTGTTGTACGGGCGGAGACGTCGCACCCCGGTCTGTTGGGGTGAAGTTGGACACAGAGTGAGAGGTAGTACGGAGGTAGTCTTGCAGACTACCGAAAAGATCCAGCAGGTTAGACAGCGTTTGCAGACCGCTCAGAGTCGGCAGAAGAGTCATGCCGACAGACGCCGATCTGAGATGGAATTTCAGGTGGGTGACATGGTACTCCTGAAGGTCTCGCCCTGGAAAGGCATGATTCGCTTCAGGAAGAGGGGAAAATTGGGTCCCCGATATATTGGGCCGTTCAGGATCATTGCCAGGGTTGGCAAGGTGGCTTACAGGCTAGAGCTGCCGGAGGAGCTTAGTCGGATACACATCACTTTCCACGTTTCGCAGCTGCGAAAGTGCATCATGGACCAGGAGGCAGTAGTATTGCTGGATGATATTCAGGTCGATGAGCGCCTAAACTATGTGGAGAGACCTGTGGCCATTTTGGAGAAGAAGAGGAAGATTCTGAGGAATAACGAGATATCTGTGGTGAAAGTACAGTGGGAGCATCGAAGGGGGTCCGAGTGGACGTGGGAGACAGAGGCCGAAATGCGGGAGCATTACCCAGAGTTATTCGCTGCAGCTGACTTCGAGGATGAAGTCAAGTTCAAGTGGGGGAGAATTGTAACGCCCCGATTCCAGGTATGGATTTAAATAAAAGGTTAATTGGTTTAATGTCCTACTCGACGAGTTGGTTGCCCTACTCGTCGAGTAGCAGCGGGGTTGGAACGCGTGTTTAGTGACCTACTCGACGAGTCCACTAAGGGACTCGACGAGTAGGAGCTAGCAGATGAAACCCTAAATCTCGGGGTTTTGCACCCTATTTAAGGAATGATAAGCCTCCTATGGCCTCTTTGCAGTCTTTGAGAGCCCCTTAAAACCCTAATACGTGTGTGTGTGTGCCCATTGTGTGTTTGAAGCTTGAGGAGAGGATCCTTGGAGGGAGAAGGCTTAGAGGAGAAAGAGATTGGAGCAAGTAGAGTGTGGGAATCAACTCTTATCTCAGTTATCATCTTCTGGAGGTAACCAAATCGCCTTTTCTTTGTGAATCTCTTCTATTGGTTGAGTTTTAGGGTTTTTGGTGAGATATTAAGTTGGAAAGATGATCTATGGGCTAGATCTGAGGTTGTAACTTCAGATCTGGACCCTCCTTGGATTCTATAAGCATAAAGTTTCAGTTTTGGTCATGATTAAGGTCCCTCTTCAGCATGAAGTTCCATTAAGAACATAAAATAGGGATTTAGAGCCTTTATAGCCATGCATGCACGTAAAGTTTGCAACTTTACGTGATAAGCATGCCCTAGAAGCTTGGATCTGTGATTTGGAGCCGCTGCATGGCTCAAAACAAGTCTGTATGGAAAAAGGACTGAATGGACTCGGCGAGTCACATGAAGATGGCCGTGAACTCGACGAGTTGGATGAACAACTCGGCGAGTCCGATGAAGATTACCATAAGACTCGGCGAGTTGAAGAACAACTCGGCGAGTCGGATGAGTTTTCCCCAAGTTATGAATGTGTGTGTGTCTGTCGTGTGCAAAAAGGAAAACTCGACGGGTTGCCTTAGAGTTGGTCGAGAATCGGAGAAACTCGACGAGTCACCTCGATGACTCGGCGAGTGGGATAGTGCTTCAAGGAACTCGACGAGTAGCTGAGGGTACTCGGCGAGTAAGGTCAACATGGATTGTTGACCTTGACTGAGGACTTTGACTTTGACCAGGGGTTGACTAGTGGGTTATGGAGTACCTTATAAGGTTAAGGACTTATGAGTATATTGTGCTATGGTATTAGGTGGTGGAGCCTGTGCCAAGTGATTCGAGAGTTGGGTTTTCTCTTCCGGGTCGACATTTGCGAGGTCAGTTATCCTCACTATACTAAGGGGTCTAAGGCACCAAGGCCGGCCCATTGGATATGTTATCCTAGCAGTGTTAGATGTTGAGTATGAGTTAGTTTTGCATGATAGTGGTTATGCCAGTTAGGTAGACCTGTAGGACTACCTGTGATGTTATGTGATTATTGCATGCTCAGTGGTTATGATATGAGTTTGTTATATGGGATGGGTTGAGGTTGTACTGCTTTGTGCGGTAGCCAACAAACCCAAGAGCAATCCAGTTACGGGCTAAGGGAGACTCGTACTGTGGGCTCGGGAGCAATCCAGTTATGGGCTAAGGGAGACTCGTACTGTGGGCTCGGGAGCATTCCAGTTACGGGCTAAGGGAGACTCGTATTGTGGGCTCGTGGGTATTTCAGTCTGTAGGGCTGTGGACCCGTTATGTGTTGTTCTGTTCAGTTTGTTATGATATGTTATTGCTGACATGGTTATGTGGACTGTATGTGTATCGGTATTTTGGGGGTAACTCACTAAGCTTTCGGGCTTACAGTTTCAGTTTATTGTTTCAGGTACATCAGGGGATCGTGGCAAGGCGAAGGCATGATCGTACAGCTCCTCCTGTTATGTTTATGTTTCTGGGAATACTCTGATAGAATGTATTTTGAAAACAAAGTTGTAATGTTTTGATGAACTTGACATGTTTTGAAAGTTTAAATTTGTTCGAAATTTTTGGATGTTACATGATTGCCACCTAACCGATGGTAGCCTTTAATCACAAGCAATCTCATACAGTCCATTGCTTTCCTGATCCCATAACTGTAGTGACGCCCCTACAGTCTCGTTACTGGCTTAACCAGATCTAATACATTTAGGTAAATCCAAAATCCAATCTGTGGATTTCCATATCCTCACTGCTGCACCCGAACTGGTGGGTACTATTGCTCCTTCCGCGTCCTAACAACGCACTCATGCTATCTACCAACCTAGCGAATGCTTCGGCTACACCCGCAGAATTACAACACTCTATCACTATCAGGCTGCTAGTGAATGCTACGGCTACACCCGCAGACTTACAACACTCTAATATTGTCTTGCTGCTAACGAATGCTACGGCTACACCCGCAGACTTACAACACTTCCCATGCTAACTGACCACTAGTGAATGCTACGGCTACCCCCATAGTCTTACAACACTTTCTATACTAACTGAACACTAGTGAATGCTACGGCTACCCCCGTAGTCTTACAACACTTTCCAAACTATCTGACTGCTAGTGAATGCTACGGCTACCCCCGTAGTCTTACAACACTTTCCAAACTATCTGACTACTAGTGAATGCTACGGCTACCCCCGTAGTCTTACAACACTTTCCAAACTATCTGACTGCTAGTGGATGCTATGGCTACCCCCGTAGTCTTACAACACTTTCCATACTGGGTCGAACAGGCACTCGACTTAACATACAACTGAACTTGAGTCCTAACCGGAACTTTAACCTGGTTCCCAAAACCTGCTATCACGTTACCCCATTGTATCAGTACCGTACCCATGCCCGTGATCAAAGCGTCACAATAAACCACGAAATCATCTACACCCTCTGGCAGGGTGAGAATCGGTGCCTCGCACAACCGCTGTCTGAGAGTTTCGAAGGTTGCCTGCTGCTCAGGCCCCCAGCGAAAGGTCACTGACTTCTTGGTCAGTCGGGTCAAAGGAACCTCAATCTCGGAGAAGTCCCGTATAAATCTCCGGTAATATCCCGCTAGACCTGGGAAGCTCCGAATCTCAGTTGGAGATCTCGGAATCTCCCACTGTATCGCGGCCTCTATCATGGCCGGATCGACCAGAATACCCTTCTGGTTGACAAGGTTCCCAAGAGATTGCACCTTGCGCAACCAGAACTCACAGTTGGAGTACTTTATAAAAAGTATCTCCCCCACTTAGATTCGACTAAGTCTTCACGGCATGCGAGAATTGAAGGATTCCCAGTCTGTCTCGCTTTCTAATATCCCACTGATGACAACCTGTGCTTACCAATGCTAGCGTTTAATCACCGATTAAACCTTAAGATCGCCCATCCTCTGAAATCTTGAAGAGTACTCTTGAAATCTGGTCCAATCTGACACCTCAATCCATCTCCCATGCTGTCAATTGAAGGTCTCAATCTTTACTCTGGCTGACGAATCCTCGTTCCCACTTCCAGTCTTGCAGTACCAATGAACTCTAACCGAACACAGCCCATGCGAAAATACAAATATCTTGAACATGCGATGACCAACCACTTATGCGTCTAACACCCGCGACTGACACTACCCTTTTCATGTCACCAACTCTGTCCTACCAACGGTAGTGCCTTGAACTCCAAAGTTCATCCATAGACAATTACCGACCATACCTGAACAATGATAGAACCCCTGAACGCTGACTTCGCTGGAGAACTATCACTCTAACCCTGACCGAGTATCCTCTAAATGATACTCCTGCATAGATCCCGACCAAGATCCGAAATGATAACGGTACGCTTGGAACCCACTCCGCAAGATGCGTCCCTCTGTGGGTTCATCAAGGACCTTTTGGCATGCAGGATGGCATATATGATCCTTGATAACCCAAACACTAGCAGGAAACCGACCCGCAACATCTGGAGGAATACTAATCACCTTCTGCTGACATGACCAACCCCGCTAACCTGTAGTAGCCTAAACCCTCGGAGCGACAAACTCCCTTGTGCACTGTCATGTACATGCTGCACTAACTCAGACCCTGCTGGCCTTTCACCCGATGATCGGAAGTCATGGGTCTCTTCCCGGGACCCTCTACTATACGCACCTGGCACAACCTTCTCTTTCCAGGGTGCTCCAAATCGATCTCGCATCTGCAACTCTTGGAAATCATACCCTTCAGGGTCTGACACCCTGTCACGCTCACTAGCTCGCTTACCAATGGCTAAGTTGTAACAACTCGAACATCCTCTGTCCCAAACTGGGTCACAAACTCTTCCCTGAAGCTTCTTAGATTCTCCAAGACTCTCACTGATTCGAGTATGGATCATGTGCTTTCAGTAGTATGGGCCCAATACTACCTTCCACACCTATCCATACTTTCCTCAGCAATCCTCCCGAATCCTCCAAGTCACTTCCTCAAAATGGTACACCCAAGACTCACTGAACCTCATTACTAACCCACTGAAACGTATCCTAGGCTTTCCTAGGTTCCCGAACTCACCCAGTCCTCAGCTGCTGAAAGGTTCCCAGTAATGTCAACTAGCTACCTCATGAATATAGTTAGCTCACATTACTAAGAGTCTCACAAAGCACAAAGCAAGCAGCATTCAGACAATGGAAAATCTAGCCGCCATATTCCAGTCAAATCATTCTATCCTCTAATCAGGAATCTGTACATGCAATTCAGAGGCTCATATAATCAGGCATAACCTAAACAGGTCATCCTATCACTGATTGATCAGTACTAGCATGCAAGTCTACAAGCACACACAATAGGCATATAAGGCATCCTTCCTGGATCCTTAGCCCTAGTGTAGCATATAGTTCTCATAATCATATAATAACATAACATATCATAACATGTGTGGGTATCTTGGGGAAAACTTACTTGAGCTCGGCTGATTGCACGCATCACACACCTTGTTCTTTTCAAATTTCTTTTCTCTTTCAAATTCTTTTCAAACTTCTTTCATAAAATGATTTTACTTTTGAAAATTTTCATACCAAGTCCTTAGTTTGAGTTCAGACACACCCGGGAGTGTGCCCGAATCCCTCAAACCAAGGCTTTGATACCAACTTGTAACATCCCAAAATTCAAGGCCAAAAATTTCGTTTTGATTAAGTTATAATATAAAACCATCAGTAATAAAACATTCATATTCATATCTCATGTCAAAACTAAAGTGTCAATAATCAAAGCATTTTATCATAAAACCATATCAGAGTGTAATCCCAAAGATCTCATGTGCAGAAAACATAGTGTGATGCATTGCGATCAAGCCCGCTCCTTTCCTTTGAAAACGAGTACCTGAAACCAAAACTGTAAACCGTAAGCACGAAGCTTAGTGAGTTCCCCCATCATACCACATACCACATAATGCCTGTCCCTCGGTATCTTTCAACCGCTATCTCTCTGGCAAAACTGGGAGCTGGGCTCCCCTTCGGTATCTTTCAACCGGTAACCGGGAACTAACCTCCCCTTCGGTATCTTTCAACCGGTAACCGGGAACTAACCTCCCCCATCGGTATCTTTCAACCGGTAACCGGGAGCTAACCTCCCTTTCGGTATCTTTCAACCGGTAACCGGGAACTAACCTCCCCTTCGGTATCTTTCAACCGGTAATCGGGGACTATTTCACCCCCTACCACTATCACATAATAACATATCATAAGCATACTGATCACATTACAACATATCATACATTGGTTCTGTCTACCCCTTCGGTATCTTTCAACCGGTAACCGGGGACTATTTAACCTCTGCCACTATCACATAATAACATATCATAATCATACTGGTAGGCATGCATGGGTACTATCTACCCCTTCGGTATCTTTCAACCGGTAACTAGGGGCTATATCACCCCTGCCACTACTAACACATATGTCATAGCATCCTAGCACATAAAGCATATCAGATAACAACACACCAGCTAATTATCACAAAGATAATCATCTAACAAACAACTCCTACTAGTGGGTCGGCATTGTGGCCGTAGACCCACTCCTACTGGAAGGTAACTCACCTCACACTGTTGAAGTCTCGTAGACACAATCCACACTGCTGAAGTCCCGCAGACTCAACCCCAGCTGCTGGCTGACAAATTCCCGAACTGTCAACACCAAAATAACACCCAATTAATAATTGGGTTCCACTACATAACCATGAGTACATACTTGGATAATTACTACATTACCCCAAGCTTGGCTTTATGCAAGCCCAAGGCCCAATCCAAGGCCCAAAAGTCAATTAGGAATCAAAGCCCAACACATGGCCCAATTTTCCAAATTGGGCCCAAACCTTTATAAGGTCTTACCATAAGGCCCAACATCACATAATCATAAAGGCCCAAACTATGGCCTATCTATGACCCAATTTTCCAAATTGGGCCTAAACCCCTTACATGGGCCTTACCCTAGGCCCATTAAATTATTCTAGTCCAATTGCTTGACTTTAGATGGCCCATTAATAACGCAATCTCAAGGCCCAATAGAAGGCCCAATAATAAACCCAAGCAAAATCAGGGTTTCACATAAATGACGATTAGGGTTAAGTGTTTCTCACTTAACCCATTAAGGACTTAATCCATTAAGTCCATCCTTCTTCTAAATAAGTCATATGGTGTGATTGGGCTTAATCACACAATTCCATTATTCCAATGGCCCAAAAGTGGGTCCCAATAAGTCCAAACCCATAAATCCAATATTAGGGTTTTCTAAACCCTAATTAGGGTTTCCAACCCCATCTTAGCCCATTAGGCCCAGTTGATATGTCTTTTGATCACTTAAGGTTCACTAGACTCATTAAGGTTTCACTAGGCCCATTAGTCATCTATTTGGGCTTTTAGGTCCATTAAGCTTCATTGGGCCCATTAGGGTTCATTAAGCCCATTAAGCTTCATTGGGCCCATTAGGGTTCATTAAGCCCATTAAGCCTCATTGGGCCCATTAGGGTTTCTGAGTCCCTTGTCCAAACATCCAAACGAGTCAAAACACCATCAAAGCACACCGCCACCCGACACGGCGGCCGGTGGCGGCAGGAGGCGGCAGCCACCACCTTAAGCTGGTGGTTTTTAGTTTCTTTCCATTATTCAATTTGTAATTTACACTTTACAATGCTGAAACTCAAAACAAACAAATACACTAAACAACATAAACACACACACAGCCACCCTATGGTGGCCGGTGGTGGTAGATGGTGGCAGTGGCTTTTCCGTGAATCCCGGCTAACCAAAACACCCAAACACACATATTACGAATGGAAACACAACCACACACACCTAAACACATACTTGAAGCACAATCATACACCCACACAACCCACAGCCACCAGGTGGCGCATGGCGGCGACGACAGAACCCTCGAGAGGCGGCAGCGGAGAGTATTTACGACAACAACAATGACAGAGGGGATGGCAGTCGAACGTCCGGTGGTGGTTTCCGTCCCCCTTGAAGCGAAACAGTGACCACGACTCTCCAGACGTCCACAAATCCCGCGCTCGCGTCCATGGCTTCGACTCCGATCTTCAGCGGCACCTCCGGTTGCGCACAGCGTCATTGACGGCAGGCCCTGTTGGGTGGCGCCCGGCAGCAAGGATGCAAGTGGCGGTCGGACTCGACACCAACGATGGCGTGTAACGCCCGTAGATCCGAGCTAGTCAATTTAGAGACGATGAGCATCAAAAATGACTTTTTGATGGAAGATTATTTAGAAGGAGTAATCTTAACTAAGTTGTAGTATATGTTACAAGAATTTTGTACATATAAAGAACGCCGAAATCCGAGTTATAACGAAGAAGTTATGACCCGACGAAGTTTCATGACGGAACCGGCACGACACCGGGATGCGTAAATAGTGAATTTACGATAGAGCGACTTTTAGCCTTAGCGATCTAAACGAAAGTCGTAGAATATGTTAAACCGAGAACGTCCATAAGAAGAACGTCCAAATCTGACTTCGTATGAAGAAGTTATGATTTTTCTAAGTTTCGACTTAGCGGTATACAACCTAAATCTTGAAATTGAGATCGAGTGATATTTGGCCGAAACAATCTAAATGAGAATCGAAGATCTCGTTCTTAGTAGTCCAACGGTAAAAAGACAGACGAAAACCGACGTCGGATGAAGAAGTTATGATTTTATAACGGAGTTTTCCTGTCCCGGCCTACTAAAAATAATATAATAAAAATAAAGTCAAAATTAGCCGATGGAGTCTAAATGAAAGTTGTAGAGCATAGTCTCACCTACGCGTGGATATAAAGAATGTCGAAAATGGAGCTCGTATGCGAAAGTTATGAATTTTTGAAGTTCGAGGCACGCATACCAAAGCTTATCCGAAGAGTACGCCCAACGTACTGCTTGTAGAGGCATTACGCCCATCGTAATTAGGATTTACGCTCAGCGTAAATCGGGGTTTCAGCCCCTATAAATAGAAGTCGTAGGCTTCCGAATTTGGTTGCTCATTTCTTTCTCTCTCACTCGTTTTACCTCGTTTTACGTGCAAGCTTTACCCCCGAAGCCCCGGTATCATTCCCGACACCCGAAACAAGTCCCGAAGCCCCAAGGATCTTGAGGAGTAAAGTTTCCGAGCCGAGACTCTGCCCGCGTAAAGCTCGGTTTTGGAGAAAACGTCCCGGTTTTATCGGAAAATATTATTTTAAGAGACGAGGTGATGTCTGATCATCGTGTTATCATGTGAGTGTATAGTTACTTTCTTCTAACACATAGATATGAAGTATTTGCTATGAAATACGTGTTATGTGTTTATATATTGTTTGTTTATTTGAGATGGATGTTGGATGAATGTTTTATACAGGTTTGTATATGATTTGAACTATATATGTAATTTATATCTACAAATATGTTGGGTAGAACATGGGTAGATGAAACAGTTGGTTGGTGATGAAAGATTCGTTTGAGGATGAGACGAAAGATGATATAGATCATGAGATGAGGGTGATAGGTGAAAGATGAGTGAAACCTTTACCCAAACGATGGCCCCCATCATTCAGCAGAGTAGGGATGACAACCACAGACTATTCTAGACAGTCCAGTGGAACACTAGCAAGCTCGCAACTTGTAGGTGTTGTGAACGATGTGTTCACCGGTGTACTCTAAAAACCCTGGCAGCTATGGACTTAGTGCCTTATATAAATACAATGGTGGCTATGGATTTAGTACTGTATAGATGAACTATGGTAGCTATGGATTTAGTACTGTGTAGACGAAACTCGAGCAGCAATGGACTTTGTGCCAATTCCTTAGGTCAATCCTTAGGAATGAATGAATGAAGGATAGTTGATTCTTAGGGTAAAACCTTAAGAAATAAAGAAGATAATGGGGATGGGTAATTTGGTTGATTGTTTGATGATTAAATATAATAATTATATTATTGTGGGTTGAAAACCCTATATGCTCACCAGGCTCCCAAGCCTGACCCACTCAGTTTTCTTTGCATTACAGGTAATGGCACAAGAGTATAAGTTGGTGGACTTGGCGAGAGATTTTGGATTATAGATCAGTAGTTATAAATAACTGTTGTAAGGTCTATTTTATACTGTTTATGCTTTTGGTCTGTATCGGAACATGACATCCCGAGATTTTATTATTTAATGAAAAGTACATTCTCTTTGAGAAATGTTTTGATAAAGTTTTATCATATCTGGTTTGGGAACAAATTCCGCAACCGTTTTCTTTAAAAGATTACTCTGATTTATAAAACAAAGCATAAACAAATCGGTCTTTTCTGGCCGAGAAATTGGGGATGTCACAGTTGGTATCAGAGCATTAGTTTAAGCGAACTAGGAATTTGTAGGATTTCTAGACTTAAACTTAGAATGCTAAGTGAAGATTGTGAGATGAGTGTCTGCCATATTTTTGACACGAGCACTTGTATATTTTTGGAAAGGTGCCTAAAATGCTTTTATGTGCTAAATATTATATGTTTTCCATATATGACATTGTTTGTTCGGATCTATGGTCTGTTGCCGACCGGATCTTGAAACCTTATGTGTTTAGGATTCTAAGCGTACGATTACGAAATTAGAACTAGCATGTAAACGTTTCGGAGTGATAATGATGATTTGAATATCTATTGTGAATGGGGATCTAAAATCACCTTATTTGGTGTATAGATCAAAAATGGCAAGAACCAGGAGTGGAGCTGGAAACGTGAACGAAAACAGGAATCAACCACCTGTGATTGAGCAAGTAGTTGTTGCAGCAGCACCACCTGATCCGATGGCAATGGCTGGAGTACAAGTGATGATTCAAATGATGTTGGATCGTCAGATGGAGGAAACTAAACGTCTGCTTCAGCAGAATCATGAAGAACATTCAATGTCGGTTGAACCGCCCAAATTGAATGAAGGGCATTCGGAAGGAGGAAACTTCAGTGGGATTGTTGGTCAAGCCAACCCACCGATAGATAGACGAAACAATCAAGATGGAGGAAATGACGGACGCGGGTGCAAGTACAAGGATTTCATGGCATCCAAACCGCGGTGTTTGAAAGTTGCGAGTGTAGCAACAGACAGAAAACCACTCTCGCGATTCCTCTGTTAATGTTTGGAGTGCTGAGCTGGTGGAAGCTACTAGCTGGTTCGATGCCCAAGGGAGAAGCTAGCAAGATATCTTGGGAAGATTTTGTGGTGCAACTGAAAATGCAATACTGCTCTGAGCAGGATCTTCTGGAAATCAACAATGAGTTCCAGAATCTGAAGAAGGGAAGATTGAGCGTCACCAAGTACGCTACTAGTTTTACGGAGAAAATGAAGCTTGTTCCTTACCTACTTCCAACGGAACTTTCCAAGGTCAACAATTTTGCCAATGGATTACCAGCGGACTTTGGTCCAATGGTCAAGCAAGCAACCACTTTGAAAGCCGCCATCTGGGCAGCCAAGAATGTTGAGACCCAAATAAGGGAAAAGGGTCTGGAGAAAGCTGAAGTTGGCGAAAAGAGGAAGCTTGAAGGATCCTCAAGACCTGATAGTAAGGGAAAGTTCACAAAGTCTAACCTGGATGACCAGAGGTATGGAGCCAAGTGGTGTGAAAAGTGCAGGAAGAAGCACTTTGGAGCATGCAACGAAGAAGTAACCTGTTTCAAATGTGGAAGGATCGGCCACTATTCCTCGAATTATACACATAATGATAAGGTATGATACGGATGCGGAGGCAAGGGGCACATGTCTAGAGACTGCCCAAAGAAAAATGGGGCAGCAAGGATAGAGGCACCACCAAAGCCAAAGGCATTCCACATGATCCTCGACGAAGCAGACAATAACGCGAGGAATCAGGAATAAGGATTTCAAATCCAAAGATCAAATTATGAAGTAACAATGTGAATATTTACTTATGGTGTAGCCTATTAGAGGCATAGTATAGGGTGAACTTGAACTTTTGTGTAATAGTTTCAATAATTAATATAAACCCTGGTTTTGTTATCTAATGTGTTGAATGATTGTGTGATTTTTGTATGGGGACTTGGAGAACTGTGAGACAATACTTGGGACGAGTATGAGTAGGTGTGAATGGTAGTAGAGGCCTATACTACCGGAAGCACAGGACTCGCACTTGGATCAGGGAAAGTCACAAGGTTACCAAGAAACTAGTAATTGATTCCGTTTTATTCAGGTATGTCATTACCTTTGTTTCGGTAATGACTAGTAGGATGATTGTTATTCCGACCCTAGTGGTCATATCAAATTGAGTCCGACTACGATGAGTTTGTTACGTGGTTCCGAGATCCGAGTTCGATGTAGCATTTGACTGAAGTCAGAAGATTGAAATCAATGTGATCATTGGTAACACGCTCGTTATTAATGAAGTTTGTAGCTGGAAATGCTACATGTTAAAGTTTGGTTATATCGCATTAGAATATGAAGGAAGGTATATTCCATTCTGGAATTTAACTCTAAAAGACCTGAGTCTATGCGTTGCATCATGCGATGAGAGGTCACTAGAACATGACCCATCGGTCTGTTACAATAGATAAAGGAAAGCACTTATCCTAAGAAGAAGAAGGATTCCTCTATAAGGATTTATTTTGTAACTCGTAGGTTACAATTGAAAGTACAACATAGTACGAAGAGCAGGTGCAAGATTGAGTATCGCCTGCGGTCAAGAAGTCCAAGAGTTAGATACTCATTCGAAGAAACATAGAAGTTACGATTATTACCTAGGATGAAAAGATAACGTATGGAATCATTATACAAGTCCTATTTTCGTTGATGATTCCAGGACGTAATCATCCTAAGGGGGAGATAACTGTAACGCCCGTAGATCCGGGCTAGTCAATTTAGAGACGATGAGCATCAAAATCACTTTTTTATGGAAGATTATTTAGAAGGATTAATCTTAACTAAGTTGTAGTATATGTTACAAGGATTCCGTACATATAAAAAACGCCGAAATCCGAGTTATAACGAAGAAGTTATGACCCGTCGAAGTTTCACTACGGAACCGGCACGACACCGGGAAGCGTAAATAGTGAATTTACGATGGAGCGACTTTTAGCCTTAGCGATCTAAAAGAAAGTCGTAGAATATGTTAAACCGAGAACGTCCCAAATCTGACTTCGTATGAGGAAGTTATGATTTTTTTCTAAGTTTCGACTTAGCGGTATAGAGCCTAAATCTCGAAATTGAGATCGAGTGATATTTGGCCGAAACAATCTAAATGAGAATCGAAGATCTCGTTGTTAGTAGTCCAACGGTAAAAAGACAGACGAAAACGGACGTCGGATGAAGAAGTTATGATTTTATAACGGAGTTTTCCTGTCCCGGCCTACTAAAAATAATATAATAAAAATAAAGTCAAAATTAGCCGATGGAGACTAAATGAAAGTTATAGAGCATAGTCGCACCTACGCGTGGATATAAAAAACATCGAAAACGGAGCTCGTATGCGAAAGTTATGAATTTTTGAAGTTCGAGGCACGCATACCAAAGCTTATCCGAAGAGTACGCCCAGCGTAACCGAAGTACGCCCAGCGTACTGCTTGTAGAGGCATTACGCCCATCGTAATTAGGATTTACGCCCAGCGTAAATCGGGGTTTCAGCCCCTATAAATAGAAGTCGTGGGCTGCCGAATTTGGTTGCTCATTTCTTTCTCTCTCACTCGTTTTACCTCGTTTTACGTGCAAGCTTTACCCCCAAAGCCCCGGTATCATTCCTGACACCCGAAGTAAGTCCCGAAGCCCTGAGGATCCCGAGGAGCAAAGTTTCCGAGCCGAGACTATGCCCGCGTAAAGCCCGGTTTTGGAGAAAACGTCTTGGTTTTATTGGAAAAGATTATTTTTAGAGACGAGGTGCTGTCCGATCATCGTGTTATCATGTGAGTGTATAGTTACTTTCTTCTAACACATAGATTTTAAGTATTTGCTATGAAATACGTGTTATGTGTTTATATATTGTTTGTTTATTTGAGATGGATGTTGGATGAATGTTTTATACAAGTTTGTATATTATTTGAACTATATATGTAATTTATATCTACAAATATGTTGGGTAGAACATGGGTAGATGAAACAGTTGGTGAGTGATGAAAGATTCGTTTGAGGATGAGACGAAAGATGATATAGATCATGAGATGAGGGTGACAGGTGAAAAATGAGTGAAACCTTTACCCAAACGATGGCCCCCGTCATTCAGCAGAGTAGGGATGACAACCACAGACTATTCTAGACAGTCCAGTGGAACACTAGCAAGCTCGCAACTTGTAGGTGTTGTGAACGATGTGTTCACCGGTGTACTCTAAAAACCCTGGCAGCTATGGACTTAGTGCCTTATATAAATACAATGGTAGCTATGGATTTAGTATTATATAGATGAACTATGGTAGCTATGGATTTAGTACTGTGTAGACGAAACTCGAGCAGCAATGGACTTTGTGCCAATTCCTTAGGTCAATCCTTAGGAATGAATGAATGAAGGATAGTTGATTCTTAGGGTAAAACCTTAAGAAATAAAGAAGATAATGGGGATGGGTAATTTGGTTGATTGTTTGATGATTAAATATAATAATTATATTATTGTGGGTTGAAAACCCTATATGCTCACCAGGCTCCCAAGCCTGACCCACTCAGTTTTCTTTGCATTACAGGTAATGGCACAAGAGTATAAGTTGGTGGACTTGACGAGAGATTTTGGATTATAGATCAGTAGTTATAAATAACTGTTGTAAGGTCTATTTTATACTGTTTATGCTTTTGGTCTGTATCAGAACATGACATCCCGAGATTTTATTATTTAATGAAAAGTACATTCTCTTTGAGAAATGTTTTGATAAAGTTTTATCATATCTGGTTTGGGAACAAATTCCGCAACCGTTTTCTTTAAAAGATTACTCTGATTTATAAAACAAAGCATAAACAAATCGGTCTTTTCTGGCCGAGAAATTGGGGATGTCACATGTGACTGGGGCAGTTTCTTGTGGTGGCGGTAGTCGAAGAAGGAGAAGAAGAAGAAGTAGGGTGGTTGTCTGGTGGTGTCGTCGTCGGATGTAGGCCGGAAACAACACAGTGACGGCGCCGGTGGGGAGGCATAAGGAGATGACGGCTGGAAGGGTTTGCTAGGGTTAGGGTTACAAATCCTTATATACTAGATCCCATTATAAGAGTTTTCGATAATGACCAACATGGTCCCTCCAGCTCTAATTAATTTCGAAATAGATCCATATTTTACCTTTTTAACCTCATCCATGTAAATCCTTTACAATTTAGGTACGCAATTTACCAAACAGTCCCCCAATGTCTTAATTATAACATATTCAGCCCCTCCACCTCATTTATTTTTAAAATAATTCTCGGTAATTACCACGGATCCCCTGTCTTCATAAATATTTATAAAATGAGTCCCAAACTCACGCTTTTAACCCCCGACTTCTAAAAATGTGGCAATTAACTCCTCGAACCCAACACCCTGCATATATAATTATTTATTTTAGAGATACTATTCGCTCATTAATTTATTTATTTATCTAATAAATAAACGGGTGTTACGTTGTGCCAATACGTCAGGCACCTAATCTTGAGGCAACTATCTGGGCTGCTAAGTCTGTTGAAGAGATGATCAAGAGTAGAGCCGCCAACAAGGTCGAAGTTGGTGAGAGGAGAAAGTTTGAAGGATCTTCAAGGTCGAATGAGAAGAGAAAATTCTCGAATTCTGGTTCGAAGAAGTTCGAAGGAGGAAGAGGTGAAGCAAGATGGTGCGAGAAGTGTAAAAAGAAACACTTTGGGAAATATGATGGAGAAGTCACTTGTTTTAAGTGTGGAAAGACTGGTCACTATGTCGGTGAATGCACGGCCAAGAGAGAAGTCTACTTGAAGTGTGGTGAAGAGGGGCACTTCAAGCAAGACTACCCAAAGAGGGAAGGAGCTACAAAACCAAATTCATCACCAAATCCAAAGGCAAAAGCATTCCAGATGATCCTTAATGAAGTAGGCGAGGATGTAATGGATCAGGAGTAAGGATCTGTATGTCCAAAGATCGAGATATAAAGCAAGCATATATATAGTATCATATGGTTTAGCCTAATATAAGAGGCCTAGTTTAGGGTGAACCTGAACATCCATGTAACCGTTTCAAGAAATAATATAAACATTAGTTATGTTATCCGATGTGTTAAATAACTATGTGAAATTCTTGTATGGTGACTTGGAAAACTACGAGACAATACTTGGGACAAGTATGAGTAGGTGTGAAAGGTAGTAGAGGCCTATACTACCGGAAGCACAAGACTCGCACTTGGATAAGGGAAAGTCACAAGGTTACCAAGGCACTACTAATTGATTATGTTTTGTTCATGTCTGTCGTTACCATTGTTTCGGTAATGACTAAGAGGATGATTGTTATTCCGACCCTAGTGGTCATATCAAATCGATTCCGACTAAGACGAGTAAGTTACATGGTTTAGAGAACCAAGATCTATGTAACATCCGACTTAAGCCAGAAGATTGAAGTGAAAGATAATCGAAGCGATCAATAGAAGTATAGCCATCATTGTTTAAGTAAGAAGCCTATATCTAGAAATGCTACATGCTAAAATGTGATTATATCACATTAGAACACGAAGGAAGGTATATTACATTCTGGAATTTGACTCTAAGAGACCTGAGTCTAAGCGTTGCATCATACGATGAGAGGTCATTAGAACATCACCCATCGGTTTGTTACAAAAAATGAAGGAAAGAACTTATCTTAAGTCCTTTAAGAAGAAGAAGGAATCTTCAATAAGGATTTTGTAACTCGAAGGTTACGATTGAAAGTCCAATGCGAGATAGAGAGCGGGTGCAAGATTGAGCACCGCCTACAGTCAAGAAGTCCAAGAGTTAGATACTCATTCGATGGAAGATAGAAGTTATGGTTATTAACTAGAATGAAAATACAATGCATGGAGTCATTATACAAGCCCTGTTTTATTGATGATTTCAGGACGTAATCATCCTAAGGGGGTAATAATTGTAACGCCCGCAGATTCGGGCTAGTCAATTTAGAGACGATAAGCATCAAAAATGACTTTTTGATAGAGGATTATTTAGAATAAATAATCTTAAATAAGTTGTAGTATATGTCACAAGGTTTCCGTACATATAAAGAACGTTGAAATTCGAGTTATAACGAAGAAGTTATGACTTGTCGAAGGTTCGCGACAAAACCAGCACAACATCGGGAATCGTAAAAAGTGAGTTTACGATAAAGTACTTTTTGGCCTTAGTGACCTAAACTAAAGTTGTATAGTACGTCTCCACCTACGCGTGGATATAAAGAACGTAAAAACGGAGCTCGTATGCAAAATTTATGAGCTTCCGAAGATGTAGCTGTCTGAGGGCATGACACGTGGCAGAAACCCTAGCCGCCTCAAGTCCACGATGTGGACATTAAGTCCATCACGTGAAATTAGTCAAGGACACTAATCGAGGCTAGAAAAGCACGTGCTACGTCTACGGGAGTGATGTGTTACGACTCCACGACGTGGACATAAAGGCCACGACGTGGAAATGTCATCCGGACACCTTTCGATGCTAGAACGCAGATGGAAAGCCTACGAAGTGATTCAGCCATCCGTCACGACGTGGACATGTTTTTGGCAGCCTATAAATAGCAAGTTCGACCCTAAGCTTCCATACACCAAATTCTTTTTTTCTCTTTCTCTCTCTCTCTCTCTCTCTCTCTCTCTCGTTTGCTGAAGGCGTTTCGCATCCCGAGCCCGACGATCACGAACCGCTGATTGTTTCTAGTTAGATTCTATCAAGCACGCTACAAATTAGTGCATAGTTACTTTCATCTTACACATAGATATGAAGTATTTAATATAAATTACGTGCTATGTGTGAATATTATATGTGTTTATGATATCTATGCTAGATGAACAAAATGTACATGTTTTATTCAGTTTAAACTGTATATGTATTTTATACCTATAAATTACAATGGGTAAAGATGAGTAGATGAAAGATGATATAGATCATGAGAAATGAAAGATAAGAATGGGAGGTGAAAAATGATGAGAAGCCTTGACCCAAGCGTTGGCCCAGTCATCTAGCAGAGTATGGATGACAACCACGGACTATTCTAGACAGTCTAGTGGAACACTAGCAGGTTCGCAACCTGTAGGTGTTGCGAACAATATGTTCACCTGGTGTACTCTAAAAACCCATTGGCATGTATTGTGGGTGGACTCCCGAAAATAATATTGTCGATAAATGAGATAAACCCTGGCAGCTATGGACTTAGTGCCCGTTTGATGAACCCTGGCAACTATGGATTTAGTGACTGTTATATAAACCCTGGAAACGATGGACTTCGTGTCTATTCCTTAGGACAATCCTTAGGAATGAATGAATAAAGAGTAGCTGATTCTTAGGGTAGATCATTAAGAGTAAAGAAAATAATGGGGATGGGTAATTGGGTTGATTGTTTGACGTTTAAACATAATAATTATATTATTGTGGGTTGAAAACCTATGTACTCACCAGGTTTTCCCAACCTAACCAACTCAGTTTATTTGTATCACATGTATCGATATGAAGCTACATTACACTGAGAGAATAAAGGAGATTTAAATCACTAGTGTAAATGAATGTAAGGTATGTTTATGCTTATGTTTCTGTATTGACGATGACATCCCAAAGTTGTCATATAAACAAAATACATTTCTTCAGAAATGCTTTGACAATATATTTATCATGTTTTCTGGAAACAAATTCCGCAATATATTTCTTTAAAAATATACTCTGATTTTCAAATAAAGCATAAACAAATCAGTCTTTTCTGGCCGTGAAATTAGGGATGTCACACACAATCTCCCGATTGGGTTGCTACTCTGGCCCACAACCTCCCTGTTGGATTGCCACTGCGTTTATTCGCCAACAACACAAAGCAGTATAGCCTCAACCAAAACCACACTATGTTGACATATGCAATAGATAAATATGCAACATCAAACAGATAAATATGCAGATCACTACAGCATATCAACATCCTAAACCAGGATACATAATCTACTAGGCCAACATTGGTGTCTTCTACCCACAAGTGCAATAAGGAAAACTAACCGCGCAGTCTAAAAAGATAGCAGAAAAAATGCTACTCCATTGCCAACTCTACAAGTCACCTATACAACAAACAATGGCCTAGACTCAAATTACAACTCAAAATACCCAAAATGCCCCTAGTTCAAACTTGGCCAAACCCCAAGTCAAAGGTCAAAGTCAGCAAGTCAAAAGTCAAGGAAAGTCAAGGTAGGCTGAGTACGTGCCACGTACTCGGCTACTACGTTGGGCGTAGTCGAAGACTAAGCAAACCATCGGGGCTTCAACCTAGTACACGGAGCATACCACTTGGTACGCCTGATATACTCCGAATGAACCATTTTCTCTTCAAAATGTGCTTATTCCTTAAATATCTTTCATCCAAACTCATATCTAGACCCAAAACATTGTTCTAAGTCATAAAGTTTCCACCTTTATGACTTTCCATGGCTAGACAAGGTCCAAAAGCTAAAACCCTAACTTAATAAACCATTAAGACATCATAAATCTTGCATGGAAGGAATAGAAGGACCAAGATCACATATTTATGGTTGCTAATACCTAAAAACATTTAAAAGGACAACTCTTCTGGTTAGAGTAATCCATACTCATGAACACCACGCTTATGGGACCAAAATGAACACAAACTCTTGGATAACAAGATCTAAGTAATCAACTCATCTAGTTTCAGACTTTATACCTCAAAAGGGTGTGTGAGGGTGAAACACTTCTGGATCCAAGATACCTTAAGCTTCCAAGATTATTTCCTTTCATTCTCATTCCTTCAAGAACACCAAAAATGTACTCTTAAGCTAAAAAAGGCTCACTTAAAGGATTATGGTTTGTTAGGGACGAATTGAGAGATGGAGGCTGGTGAGGGAAAAGGTTTTGGAGAGTTAAGGATGCTTAAATAGTGCTTAAACCCTAAAAATTAGGGTTTCCACTTTAGCCACGTACGCCCTACGTACCAAAGCATACGCACAACGTGGCGCGTTTTCACTTAGTGACAAAGGGACCGATTTTACAACAAATTTCATATTTAAGCGGTAGTAATGGAAAAATACATAGATCAAGTTGTTACAGTCTCTAGCTAACCTATTAGTTATAATAATACAATATAAGACTTGTAAAACCTTTACACAAGACATTCCTAAGCTATTAATATAAGCATGGGTTCATAAGTCATACATTACTCGTTCAATAGTTGTATGATTATGGAGTACATGTGTTCACTTATCGTATATATTTGTACATTTTAAATAGAAAACCCCAAACCAAATTTACTCTCTCATAGATATAATGCACAACTACATGCCACAAGTGTACATGGGTACACCTATTTTGCACACTTGTGCAAGGAAAATAGTAGACCTCCAACCGGAAGCTAATGCTTCTTTTGACTTATAGATATTGAAGTTAGACGATATGAAAATTGAATAAGAACCTACATTTATGCAAATTAATTCGAGGAAAGTTTTTTTTATTGAAAGTACTCATTAAAATCAAGGAAAAGAATTAGGTTTACTTTGTTGTCAAAAGGATTATTGGTTTTAATAAAGAATACTCACTTAACTATCATTTATTGAATATATATTTTCTAATGTTTAGTACATGTATGCTAAAGGATTCATTTGATCTTATTCTAATTCGTTATGTTTATTACATTTTCAATCAAATGAATCATTTTTACTATCTAAAGTCTACATAAAGAATCCAATGGTAATGTGTTACATTTTCATTAAATAACTTTTATGGTATATTGGTTTTAACATCATAATTGTTAATTTCATATTATAAAATTTCTATATTTGGTCCTAAGTGGTCCAGGTCCTAGTTTTGAATTCCATATCCCAAACCAATAGCAAACTTGTAACAAACTCATACATACGGTTCGGTATTTGGTTTTGACTTTGATCTCCTAAAATTTTTTAATACATGCAAATTAAGTCGAAGAAAATGATTCTCTCAAAAGTACCCATCATTCAAGGAAAATATTAGGTATACATTGTTTCCAAAAATATTATTAGTTTTGATAAAGAATATTCACTTAATAATCTTTTATAGAATGCATTTTTCCTAATGTTTAGTGCATGTTAAAAGATTCATTACTTTTGTTCAAATTTTATAACATCCCAAAAACATAGCAAAATTTTCATTTTTAAAATCATTTAATAATTCATAAATCATTCAATTCATTTTTTCCAAAAAGATATAGTAAAAAATCAGAGTCTCCCAAAATCATTTATCAACAAAATATACAAGGATGATGTGCACAATCACGCCTTCGCCATAACCCAATCATCTGATATACCTGAAACCACGAAATCAAATTGTAAGCCAAAGATTAGTGAGTTCCCCCAAAGTACCCCACACGACAAAACATATACAAATATGTATGTTGGGTTTACAGTCATCGGACTGGATTACCTCCGGGTCTACAGTCATCAAACTAGATTACCCCCAAGCCCACATCATGAGACTGGATTGCCCTTCCCCAACCCACAACCCATGACCGGCTTGCTCCCGATCCCACAAGATAAGACTGGAATGCCCTTCCCGGCCCTCACCTTATGACTGGCTTGCTCCCGAGCCCATAGCATAAGACTGCAATTCCCTTCCCGGTCCTAAACTTATGACTGGCTTGCTCCCGGGTTTGTTGTCGTACAGCATGAAGCAGTATCGCTGTCGCACCCCCAAACCAGAATGGCGGAAACATTCGGGGGCGGAGGACTTTAGGTAAGTATCACAACACATGCAATATAGTAATCAAAGTACAAACAACCATTGCATTAATAAGTATAAGGTTTACATAAGTGTTTAAACATTACATATTCAAACACTAAAGTAGGTACAGTAGAAGACAAGAGTCGCGGTACGGTACTAGGTAGTCTTCTCAAAAGCTTCGAGAGTGTACCTTTCTACTGGATTCCTGAGAATACAAGTTATTTGAAAAGAGTAGATCAGCATTTAAGCTGGTGAGTTCATAATTATTTTAGTTTTGTTAAGTATACCCTATGTTCTTTGAATAAGTTCACTGGTTTCTCTAGGAAATCCTATATTTCCTGAGGTGATTAACTGATAACCTCAATAGTTTCCCTCTATAATTACTTAGTTTATACTGATTATATATAACCCAATATCGAATGGACAGTGAAATGGGTGTATCTGCCCTAAGCCCACGACCAAACAAGGAACAGGAAGTAAGGCGGAAGTCACACATTTCACTGTCAATCGGACATTACTTATGTATAACTATGATGTAATAACTAAGGAATTATAGAATTAACCACTAAAGGTCTTTTATGTTATACTAATTTATAGAGATTGAATGACTAAGTTCCATTTGATAAGTGGTTTAATCCCATAAACCGTTTCCTTTGTATAAGTGGTTTAATCTCATAAACCGTTTCATTTGTAAAAGTGGTTTAATCCCATAAACCGTTTCATTTGTAAAAGTGTTCTTAGTTATATCTGTTCTATCGTAAAAACCTTAGTATTAATCCTGGAGAGTATTGTATTATCCATAATACTGCGTTGTGGTTTTAAATGTTCAAAACTAGAAGTACAATACTTGATTTCATGATACGTAGCTTTTACTGTAAGTAAAAGCTACTGAAAGTATATCTGGTCAGGATGTAATTAACTTTTCTTACTGTTATAAGAGAAGTATATTACTTTGTAATTTACTCGTTGTTTTATCCATGTGAGTCCTATTAACCATACTAATATGACTGATATGCCTGCGGCGACGTTCTTCAGGCGTCGGAACTGGAATGATATTTGACACCCTAGGCTTGCCGGCCAAACTGTAGCGAACAGTAGAGGTGCGGGATTGTCAGTCCCATATAGATCTATACACAAATTCACGCTCTCCCTACAAGAGATTCTGGCTAATAGTTCAGGACTTAAAAGGTCGTACTTAGATAAGTACACCGTGAAGGGTCTCACAAATTTATTGTTTCCAACGAGATTTACGATGTATTATTATTACCCTGTGAATGCTAACTCTGGTATTTTGTATCGTACCCTTGGTTAAGGCAAACCCGGTATGATGTATTATTACCTCGTGTTTGCTAACTCGGGTACTCTGTATAGTACCTTTGCTAATGCAAACCCGGTATTATGTATTATTACCTCGTGTTTGCTAACTCTGGCACTCTGTATAGTACCATTGCTAATGCAAACCCGATAGGATGTATTATTACCTCATGTTTGCTAACTCGGGTACTCTGTATAGTACATTTGCTAATGCAAAACCGGCAGAATGTATTATTACCTCGTGTTTGCTAACTCGGGTACTCTGTATAGTACCTTTGCTAATGCAAACCCGGCAGGATGTATTATTACCTCGTTTTTGCTAACACGGGTACTCTGTATAGTACCTTTGCTAATGCAAACCCGACATTACCTCATGTTTGCTAACTTTGGTACTCTGTATAGTACATTTGCTAATGCAAACCCGGTATGATGTAGCTTTACTTCTTTAATATGTTGTTCGTATATTAAAGGTATATACATATTTTGTTATACTTGAATGTATTTTGGTAATTTCCTTGGAAAGTATACAGTCGTGAATCATACTTGTATCTTTAGTTTTGAATCATAAATTATACCTATTATAATTTATATGTTCTATCTGATTAGCATGGTTTATCATGGATGAACACCTTCGCTCAGCCTGATACAAAGGTGATGATACCAAAATGAGTAACTTCTTTTTGTACTCATATATGTATAATATATATATAATTAAGAAGGAAACGACCTTCGGACAAATAATACAACCCTAATTCCACATCCAAACAAGGAAAAGGATATGAGATAATTCATTAGTCCTAAGCCCTTCAAATCTTATTTATATATTTATACATATATAAACATGATTTTGGCATTTATACTTTGAAATAGCTTATAAAATATTTTTCAAAGAATTTAACAGAGTTTACATGACTTTTAAGATTTAACATGGCTTTAAGTTATTTTGGAAGTATTTGATAATTCTTAAAAGCATACGGAAACTTTTTGTGTGATTATTATCACATACAGTTATTAACACAATTTATTATTGTGTCAAACTTGTATCCCCCCCCCCCCCCCATAAAAAGCATATAAAACCATTTAAAAAGGTATATTGTAGGGGTATGAACTCACTTTGATAAGCGGTGATTCGGACAGCGTTTCGTTTCCCGTAAAGAGTTTGTTTGACGAAAAACCGGCTCAAAATGGGCAGAGATTCGACAGGAGAGAGGATAACTTCTCGAGAATTCCGGGGCTCCGGGGCTTGCTTCGGGCTGTAGACACGATACCGGGGCCTTGGGGGGTCGTGAGAAAGTCGAGGGGGTGAAAATGTGAATTTTGGGAAGTTTTGGGGTGAAAAACTCTTCTTAGCCGAGGAGTCTCGCACCCTTTATATAGGGGTGCGAGGGTGCGGTCCGAAGTGAGGAGTCAGCAGCCACCTGGCGAGGGTTGGGACACCTGGCGAGGCGAGGAAGAGTCAGCAGGACACGCGGCAGCTCCTGCGAAGGCCACGTGCGAAGTCTTAAGGCGGTGCAGATTCGGACCATGTGCGAGGCACGTGATTTCGGACAGGTGGAGCCTTCTAAGTGGACCGGACTTCGGTCCAATGGGGAAAGGAGGTGACGACTTTGGACCTATCAGGAGACGACACGCGAGGCTGCGGTCCAATGAGAAGCGAACACGTGGAGGCCTCGCATGCGAGGTGACGTGTCCGATGTTGACTCAGCGAAATTTCCCGGTTTTCCACATTTTCTTGATTTTTGTGCCAAAAACTTGCGAAAATCATAACTTTCGCATACGAGCTCCGTTTTTGGCGTTCTTTATATGCACGCGTAGGTAAAATCATACTCTACGACCTACGTTTAGACTTCATCGGCTGATTTTGAATTTATTTTTAATATTATTATTTTTAACAGACCGGGACAGGAAATCCGTTAAAAATTCATAACTTCTTCATCCGACGTCCGTTTTTGTCTGTCTTTTTACCGTTGTGCTACTTTTGACGAGACTTTTGATTCTCGTTTAAGTTGCGTCGGCTAAATATCGATCGATTTATATTGCGAATTTTTAGCTGTCTACTGCTAAACCGAAACTTCGAAAAATCATAACTTCCTCATACGAAGTCAGATTTTTACGTTCTTTTTATGAACGTTCTCGGTTTAACATATTCTACAACTTTCATTTAGATTGTTAAGGCTAAAAATCCTTTTATCGAAAATTGGCTTTTTACACTGAACAGTGTTTTGCCGGTTTTACCGCGGATTTTCGATTGGTGATAACTTCTTCGTTATAACTCGGATTTCAGTGTTCTTTATGTTTTTGGAAACCTTGTTACAAACTCTACCACTTGGTTCATCCCAATTACGATTATTGATCAATTTATTTTTGACCAAAATTTGACTGATGGCACAATCGCCTCAACCCAATCACACAATGTCGACATATACAACAGATAAACATATAACCAGCAAATAGATAATCAGGCAGATCTACCAATCTAAAAGATCACTACAGTATAGCAACATCGTATATAACAGGATACATAATACTACCTAGTAGGCCGCCATTGGTGCCTTCGACCCACGAGTATAGTGAGGAAAACTCACCTAAAAGTCCAAAGGATAGATGTATGGATCACTTCTTTAAATACTAGCTCTACAGGTCACTTATACAACAATCATAGACCAAGACTCAATCTACTACTCAAATTACTCTATTTGACCTAAACTCAAACATGGTCAACGACAACGGTCAAATTCCACCCTCCAAACTCTATCATCCAGGCGTCATGTTGTGACCATTTACTGGTCACTTCATTACCTAACAAACAAAACAGTTGCATATTACCATTCTCACGTTGTGACACCCAAGGTGTCACGTTGAGACGACACTATGGACCAACTTGAGTTTTAAGCTCTTAATCCATTAATCCTTGCAACCGAAACTTCTAGAAATCCTTCTCTGACCTAGAACACCATCAAAATCATGGCTTTTTGGACATGCATGTCCAATGCATGTGCTAAACACAAGGTAGGGCAAAATAAAGGAGAAAAAGCATTAGGAGCTCATGCAAGAGTCCCAAAATCTAACCATACTTCAGATCGAACCCTTATCTCACTAAATCAAGCCTAGACATGAAATATGCTGCATAAAAATCTAGATCTAAGCTTATAGATTCATAAAGCATTGAACTTGGAAACTTACAAAGGTCTAGGTGAAGCTTGATTGAGTTAATGCACCAATCTCTATTTCTCCTTCTTATTGTCTAGAAACACCCAAATGGAGCACAAAATCAACTATGGAGGATTAGGGTTTCAAGTGGGGGTGTTAGGAGGTGATGGAGGTTGAGGGTGGGATAACCCTAGCCCTTAGTTCCTTTAAATACAAGAAAAATCCCCAAAATTAGGGTTTGGCTCGCAACATAGCATTGGGTTGGCAAGGGAGATAGATAGATAGATAGATAGAGAGAGAGAGAGAGAGTATGTGTGTTCCTATTGGTGTTAACCATATGCAATGTCATTTTGACTCGTCCCACCATCGTGGCGTGTTAAGCTCGTAGTGTGGCAAAAATGATATGGTAATGACGTGGTTGCCAAAAAGATGAGGTGACATGTTGAAAAACATGACATCACTTCCTTAAGACTAATATATTTAGATGCAAATTGTATGAATGTCCATATTTGTAGTGAATTATGAGCATTTGATTTGGCATGCAGAATTGTAAGAACACAAAGAACACAGTGATTTGGGTGCTAAAAGATGCATTCGATTATCATGAGGAGTTTAAAAAAAAGGAACTAGATCTAGTCTACATAATTAACTCACTCAAAACTCTCTATGAACTACATCTCTCAAGCACACTCTCTAAGTGGTATGCAACCCACTATATATAGAGGTGCTAACATCTCTCTCTCTCTCTCTCTCTCATGTCACAAGGCATCAATCCCATATGCAAGTAGGTCTTCAAGTCAAACCATTACAAAGTCACTCCATGAATAACTTTGCACCCCAACATTCTCCCCCTCAAAGTTAGGAATGGATGACCCGGCTTCAATATTCCAAAATGAGCAACTTCACGAACGAAACCTCAAGCGTGACATATGTAGAAATGAACATAAAATCTTCAATTCTTCAATGATTTTCCAATCTGGGTTCTAGAGTGTGAGACCTTACAAACTGAGCATCAAAAGGTAATTTGGAGTATCCAAACCTCTACAAATGATTACCCAAATTTGAGCATAAAAGCACACCCCAAAAATCTTCATTAAATCCAAACCCAACATGAACCGAGAAAACCCAGATCACTTCAGAATCTCAAATCGAATCACTTCAAAAACTTCGATTTCTCAAGGTCCTATCGGTCTTCAAATCCACATAATATGAAAAATTCATAACTTTTGAATTCTCATTTAAATCTCTCCCCCTTTTTATAATAAAAAACTGATATAAAACCGAAAAGCAATGAGAAAGCGCTCAATTCGGAATTTTTCATCCAAAACTCCCCCTTGACACATGACATAAACATTTTGCATAAATCCCGAAAATCCAAAAATATCACAATTTTCGAATTCGATACTTTTCGGACCGCCTTTGACTTAAAATTCGAAAAACCAGGTAGAAATTGTCAATTTCGAAAATATGCAGGGACCCGTTGCGCCAAAACAGTCTCAAATGTGAAACTTTACCCCAAATGCAAAATTGGGCATAAAGTGTCAATTCGCATCAACTGCAGGGATCTGATTCGAAAATTCTTCTCATTTCATAGAATTTTAGCCCAATGTTGTAATTTCTGCCAACTTGCATAAACTGCAGGTATTCGAAATGAAAATTCAGCATTCTTTATAGATTTTGACCACCATGTCGAAAGTGGATTAAAATTGCTAACTCACCGAAAGTTCAAGGATTCGAAGAGACATATTCTCTTTCTTCTCCACTTCGCTTTCCAGATGAGGATCTTCACACATCGAACGCAGGCACTATCCACAGATCGAACAAATTTATTGACCTTGTGTCGAAATAGATATCCATAGATGCGAACGACGAGCATCACACATCGAAATCACTATCACAAGGCTCGTTTGACCATAAGTCGAAATTGTGTTGACGTCAAAAGCATTCGACCTCCAAATCAACCAACCCAAAAAGAAGCCAGTTCAATCATCAACCTAAAACACGACCTCATATGTGAATTCAATCCAAACGCGACTGCCACATATCGAAATTGCCAGCACACATCGAAACCAATTTTGACTCAAGTATAAGCATTTGATGCGAAACCCGTTAATCCTAACCCATCTACTTTCAATTTCTATTCCACACAGGGTATTTCGATTCCAAGTTGTTTTCAACACCACAAGTCGAAACTGATTTCGACACCAATAAACCCAAGCAACATATATTGACTCCAAATATTTTCAATTCGAATCTGTGGCTTCAAAGCATCATCAGTCGAAATTGCAAATCACAGATCGAACAGCTTTCTTTAACCACATGTCGAAATTAAGTTCGACTTCACCCTTTCGACCCGGAGCAATATCACGTTTTGATGCGAACAATCAAAACAAGTCAAGACTCGGTCGACTCCAAGAACCAACTCCAATTCGAATTTGATACTACATGTCGAAATCAACTCCTCTCGACTCCAAGTCTCTATCATTCGAAATCAATATTGACCACAAAACATTCGATTTCCAATTCAATTTCAAGATGTGAACAAGAACTCAAGTCATAGTGTTCGAAACCAAGGACACTAACCCAATCAATTTCGAAATTAGACTCAAATCAAATACAATTTCGACACCAAACAACCCTTGTTCAACTTCTATTAACCGATTTCAACCTTCAATCCATTGAATCAACGTTTGAGAATCTGATTTTGAATTTTGGTTTTTGACTTTTCGATTTCAATAATCAACAAACTCAAAATTCATGAATCTAACATCGATTTTCAGATCAAACAAAGAATATACATCTGTTCTTCATCATATTCAACTGTTTTTGATCATATTCTTCAAAATCAAAACATGGATTGAGAACTCTGAGTTTCAACTTGATCATAATCGAATCACAATCAAATAATATCATAAGCAAATTGATTCACAAAACCAGATTCACAACCAAAATTATTCAATTATCAGTTGAGGTTGAAACGAGAGCAAAAATTACGATCTGAATATACGAAGAATGGGTAAACGTGTAAGCGATGAATCAACCTTATTAAAGAATGAACAATAATTTGAATGAATTTTGGGCTCAAATATGATGATATCGGATCAAAAAATTATGGGCTCAAAATATGGATGATGAATAGTAACACACACGTAATTGGGCTCAATTTGTTTAGATCAAGGTTTTGGATTAGTCTCTTCAAACAAATTTGATCGAATGAACAGTATGAACAGTAACAAATACTTTATTTAATTCTTTATGAGCTAGATCTTGATTCAAATGAACATTTTCAAGTTGAGAATTGAATCAAACACAAGAAAGTAGGATTGGATTGGGCTTGATCAATGAAAAAAATTATTGAATCATAACAATTGGGTTTTAAAAAGAAAAAAATTGATCCAATGAGTCAAAATGATCAAAAATACAATAACGCAAGCACGATTCAAAGAGATTTTGAGAGATCATCGAGAGACTCACTATCAACGTTCCAATTGTGTTGAATGTAGCCAAATCGAGAACCGTTTCTCCAAAAATCGCTTTGATCTTCGAAGACCCGCTCTGATACCAAATGTAATGAATTATGAACATTTGATTTGACATGCGGAATTGTAAGAACACAAAGAACACGGTGATTTTTATGCTAAAAGATGCATTCGATTATCGTGAGGAACTAGATCTAGTCTATACAATTAACTCACTCAAAACTCTTTATAAACTACATCTCTCAAGCACACTCTACAAGTGGTATGCAACTCACTATATATAGAGGTATTAACATCTCTCTCTCTCTCTCTCTCTCTCTCTCTCTCTCTCTCTCTCTCATGTCACAAGGCATCAATCCCATATGCAAGTGAGTCTTCAAGTCAAACCATTACAAAGTCATTCCATGAATAACTTTCACCCAACAATCTTCCACCTTATGTATTTAGATGCAAATTGTATGAATGTCCATCTTCAAGACAATCTGCTCCAGGCATATGAAACAAATAAAATGACTAAAGGAAGTAGTTTTTTTTGCCTTTCTATCTATTCAAAAAATTTAAAGACAAATTAGTTTAAAGAAATTAAGTTTTATTAAAGAAAAACCGTTTAAATATAACTTTTTAATCATTTAGTTTTTATTATTAAATTAACGATCATGAAGATGAAGATAAACAACCATAATCTTCCCTAATAAATTAAAATATTTTTGTCACTTGTCCTCTTCTCCTTCATTTTGACACATGTCATTTTTTAGGATTTTTAAAATTGTTATTTTCCACTTGTCATTTTTTGGGGATTTCAATTTTATTAAAATAAATTTCCAAAAAATCCAATGAGTTATATATATATGTAAGGTTATCATTCTATTAATTTGATAATAAATTCTCATAAATGCTCCAAATGATTTGATTTCTATCATAAATGCTCCAAAAGATTACATTTTGTTATGAAAAAACATTATTTCTGTAAAATATTTAATGTTTATATATATTCATATTAAATTTTTATTTTTAATAAACTCGTGTAATACACGGGTGTCACGCCTAGTAAATAAATAAAACAAAAACAAACAGAACATAAATGATTATTAAATTTTATTAAAGATAAATTATTTAAATACCACGAATTTTATTGATATTAATATAAATACACGTGACAATGATGAAATGAATGTATTTGTAGACGTGTGACAACCGGGTGGATTTGAGCCATGTGACATTGAAATTTTAAGCAGTGTGTCATCATACTTTATTACTTGAGTAAATTACATAAATAGTCCCTATGTTTTGGTCAGATTCTCAGTATTGTTCCATTAGTTTAAAAATCCATAGCTTGAATCCTATAGTTTATAAATATTGCGGTTTTGGTCCTTATTTCATATAAAAGGCTAACTTATGTTTTCTTTTTCCTTTTCATTTTCTTTTAACAATTTATTATTATTATTATTATATAACGATTTTTTTTTTATTTTAATAGAATTTATATAGATTTCTTATAAATTAATTTATATTTTTATAATAAATTATATATATATATATATATATATATATATAATTATTATTATTATTTATTCTTAGCTTTATTTATTTATCTTTGTTTTTTGTGGTTTAAAAATCTTTTAATATTTTTGACGTCTTATTCGAATATACGATTTAATATTTTTTTATGTTTTGTTCGTTCACATTATATAACGTTTTTTTATGTTTTGTTCGTTGCGCCTTGAAAAGTAATCATGACTAAAAAGTCCTTATGGATCACAGAATCATAAAGACCCTTCTCATCAAAGTTTGTTCACGGACCCAGCCTTGGCTCAGAAGGAGACTAATCGCAGTATCTGTATGAACTCGGAGGAACGCACTGCGATTTATTGAGTATCGGAGAACTACCCATGGCCTTCAAATGTTAGCCCCTGTATATCTTAGATCAAAGATCTCAATATAGTTTTTCAAGTTAAACAAGTTAACTTGGCCCTTGGCGAGACGTTCAGCGATAATCGTGCCTTGCGAGGTGCATCGCCCTGGTGCCATGACATCTGTATAGTTTCAGACTTTTAATTCCTCAAATACGGCAGTTCTTAGAAAGATACTGCCTAACTAACAAATTGTACAGTTTCATTCCTTCAATTCCTTGTGAAAATAGAGTGAAGTATAATGACCATCAACTACTTTCCAAGTTTCTTCTCCTTGCTTAGAAAATTCTGATACAGTCTCAATGAGTCTCTTTTTCTTTTTGAATTTGCTTTTTAAGACAAATAAAACTTTGAGATAATAAAAATAAAAGTAAAAATAAACTTAGCACACAATAAAAGTAACTAAGAAAAAAATTAAGAATACACTCAAAAGTAAAAATAAAATATTTTTGGATTTTTAATTTTCTGAAAATGAAACAAAACAGAAATAGACATATTTTTGGATTTTTTTAAATTTTATGATTTTTTTTGTTTTTTAATTCTCCCCCTAAATTTGTGCATAGAGGAAAATTATGAACAAATTTAACAAAAACAAAAATAAGATACAAAATGTACAAAACATAAACTTTTGGGATCAAAGTTGTCAAGCAATTCAATATCGTTTATCAGCACACACACCTGCATGTTTAGCTCTGGTCAATCACCAATATTGTGGTCCACTTAAACACAAAGGATATTAACAAGTTGGACAAATTATAAATGACAAGACATTGCAACTATATTCCTAAAAAATATTCCTAAATATACCATTTTGCTGACGATGACCAAGGATATTGTTGTCCACTTAAATTCAGTAGCGAGATCTACAGAAAAACTTTAATCATAAACCAACTCAATTTTAAGTTCACTAGAACATGTTCCCCAGTTCATGACATACGTACCCTAGCAATCAAGGAATTCCAAAAAGCTTTTTACTTTAGGTGAGTGCTCAATTATTTGAGAGAGAAAATGGATATAGAGATGCATATGTTGTATCCTAGGTCAGATGTCTTCCAATCACGCAGAGGGACAACATATGACTAACACAGATAGAGGGGTAGAGAGATAGAAAGATACATATGATGTGTCCCAGGTCGGATCTTCCGATCATGCAGAAGGGACAGCATATGACTGACATAGATAGATAGAGAGAAGCATAGATAGAGATGTATAGAAATAGAGGTGCATATGTTGCGTTCCAGGTCGGATCTTCTGATCGCGCAAAGGGGGCAACATATGACTGGCAGAGAGGATAAGAAAGAAAAATAATTTCACACCAACATACTTTATCAGAACCCCGCAGTCACCCTATCAGCACCAGAATTAAGGACATTAGTCCGTACATCGAAGAAATGTTGAGCCACAGTTCTAGATGATAAGAAAATTTAATGTATCTTGTAGGCTCCCTTTTTATCTCACTGCACAATCTATCCAAGCGTCGTATGGTCAGTCCAAATGAAACTATCTAAGTCCAGATGAGTTAACATTCTCTAGTCCGTCCATTGTCAGCTGTGTCTAGTCCTTTCATTATCAGTTGTGTCTAGTCCTTTAATTTGGAATCATCCGTGTCTACCAACACATTGAACACAGAGTCTAAACAATTCAGCTTCAGTGCATTACACGCATCTCATATTGCCCTTTAGCACTAAACTTCATATCACTTACCAAAAATACTTATGAAAGAAAACATATTTTTGTATTTTTGATTTTTATAATTTTTTTTTGTATTTTGATTTCTCCCCCTTAATTTGTGCATGGGGAAGAAAGGAAATAAAATAAATGCGCAAATTAAAATAAATTGTCTTCAAAACGAATCATTTTAAGAAAAACTTAGAAGTATCGAGAAGTAAACTCGAACCGTAATTCAACAATTGAAGTTGCATCCAGATGATCTGAGAATATCACGCATATGCAGCAACATGTTCATCCTCAGTTGTGTTTCAATTCCGGAACAAAGTTAAGAGATTCAATATTCATCATGCCATTAAATGAGATCCCCATTTGTGATCCTTTCTTTCTTCCTTCCCGCAAAGGACACATGCTCTCAATTAAAGTTCTGAATGTAATGTAGTTGAGAGATGTCTCCTATCATGTGCCTGGAACAGCCACTATCAACAAACCGAAGTCTGATGATATTCCTCCATAGCTGCTCCAACACAGAGTGTGGGATTAGTTGGCTTTTGGAACCCAATCCATTTTGAAGCTGGGTTGACCTTTGATAGTTTCATTTTATTACTTCTTTTCATAGTTTATTTTTAATTAAAACCATCTCATTTTAGTTAATCTTCATGCATATTTCCTCTTTTTGTTATTTTTCTCCTTTACCGGGTGCTTTCCAATTTTTTAAGCTTATTTGCAGGATTTATCAAAGACTATTTGTTATTGGAGGTATGGAAGGAGTGCGGGATTATTGGAGGCTTGCAACTTGTGGATTGCTTGTGGACTTGAGGTGGTGCGATTGGGCTTGATGTCAATATAAGCAAGAAGCGCGTTGAACTTAATCTTTGGACGGGAACTCGAGCTACGGAAGACTAAAAAGGAGCATTGGACCATCATTGGAGGCTTTAGAATAACACAATTGGGCTACCAAGAGTTGTGCATGTGGGATAGAGCATGAATTAGAAGAGTGGGTTGGATTGTGTTTTAAATGGCCCAAGGCATGCAATCAGCGAGACCCACGCGGTCCGCGTGGATCCACAAACGGTCTGCGTGGATCGTGCTGAGGTGATTCTGGGCTTTGACTCTTTGACCCTATTTTTGGAAGGTTAGTAGATGGCTTTTGGGGAGCTTTTGAATCCGGGATAAAGCACCTTTTTGCTGGAGATTAGAGGCATTCTTCACATGAACACTTGGAGGAACCACTCATTTTTCTCTCAAGAAGGTTTTGGAAGATTTGAAGATTTTGAAGACTTGTGTTATTTCTTTCCATCTTGCACTTAGAACAATGTTTGATATTTATAAACTACCTTGTATTTCTTTTATCTTGGCCATGCTTGGCTAAATTCTCATTTGGTTGATTAGGGTTTAATCCCATGGATGATTGGTTGTTTTGAAGACTATTATTACCTTGTGTTTGAAGTTTATGGAAATGTTCTCTAGTTAAACATCTTTTTATGTTTGTTTATCTTTGATCATGAGCTTAGATGAATAAACATATATTTTTGTTGATCAATTTTTTGGTTAAGTAATGGACTTTGAGATTGGTAAGCAATAAATGGTTTCTATGTTTGTTTTCATTTCATTTAAACTATGAGAATGTTTCCTCCATAATGATAATGTAAGCATTTGATTATCTTATGGACTTGGTAACTCTTAGAACTCAAAGCTAATTGATTTTCACAAGATTATATGCTTCATTGATTTTGTGACTTTAATTAAGGAAATGTGTTAGAGCTCCTCCAACCAATTTAATATCTAAGAAGAGTTGAGGTAATTTGTGCTTATGAATTGTTGTAGCCAAGTTAAACCAATTCACAAGTGTTGTTCCTTTTAGTCTAATGATAAGTCAACTATGTCATCCATGTGGTGTATCCCAAAATCAACTAATTCCACCTCATTGATTTTAATCAAATCTTTTACTTGTTTACTTGTCATATTTACATTCTAGCTAGTTTTAATTTTGTCAAACAATCAAAAAGAATTAAACCCCCCATTTTACTTTTACTTTTGTTTTACAAGTACTTGAACAAGTGATTTACATAGAGATTTAAATTGAACCAATCTCCGTGGATACGATCCCTTTACCACTATATTTTAGTGTGTAATATTTAGGGTATTTATTTTGTTGGCCTCGAAAACCACCAAATTTTTGCGCCGTTGCCGGGGATTGGTTTATTTTTAATCAATTTGTTTCTCTATGACCAGATCTCAGCGTACAGGTGACTTGATTTGCAATCCGGAAATTGAAAAAGTAGCAAGGCGTTTGGCGAAGGAAAAGAGAATAGAACGTGGTCAAACTTCTAATCCTCACGGGGATCCGGAGGTTGAACCCGCTTCATCAAGCGATACAGAACCCGATTCTAGTCCCGACCCTCGCCAAGAAATTCCCGAAACACCAACTCTACAACAAAACCCACCCATTATTGAACCAATCGCAATGGCGGATGGAGGAGAAGTTCCCGAAAGAACTTTGAGGCAAATGATGGAAACCGATGTTACACAAACTCCAACCGGTATCAATTATCTGGTTTTGGAAGGAGGTTCGGAATTGAAGTCAAGTTTAGTTCATCACCTTCCAACTTTTCATGGATTGGAGAATGAAGACCCTCATAAGCACTTGAAGATGTTTCACATTATTTTCACTAGTATGAAGCCATAAGGGTCAACTGATGACCAAATCAAGCTAAGGGCATTCCCCTTTTCATTGGCCGATAGAGCAAAGGATTGGTTATTCTATCTTCCCCCGGGGTCAATCAACTCTTGGACCGACATGGCAAGAGCTTTTCTTGACAAGTTCTATCCCGCTTCAAGAGTCTCAAGTCTTAGAAATGAGATTTGTGGAATCCGCCAAGATCAAAATGAGACTTTTCATGATTATTGGGAGAGGTTCAACAACTTGTTACCAATGGAGAGAAGATTAGTTGATGCCTCAAGTGGTGGAGATGTTTTTAGCAAAACTCCACAACAAACAAGACAACTTTTCAACACCATAGCCGCGAATTCCCAACACTTTGGCCCGCGCCAAGACGTGAAAAGAGACACATAACACAAAGTCAGGAACATCAAATCTTGAGTCTCAAATCAAATATTTAACCTCCGTTGTCCAAAAGTTAGCCATGGGACAAACTCCACAAGTGATGGTTTGTGGAATATGTGCAACAATGGGACATCCTACGGATATGTGTCCCATTCTTCAAGAAGATGCGGAACATGTAAACGCCACGGGAGAGTTCCAAAACTACCACAACAAGCCATCCGGTTACCAAAATGCTTACAATTCAAGTTGGAAGCCAAACCCCAACATGAGCTACAACCCAAGACCATTGGCTCAAAATGCAATGGTTAGACCTTCCTATCCACCACCACAACCTCATTACCAACATCCACAAACACACTATCAGCCCAAACCGCACCCTCCACATCATCATCAACAACCTCCTCAATCCCAACCAAGTAGATCCGGAATGTCTCTTGAAGACATTGTCAAATCCTTAGCCACTAGTACCCAACAATTCCAAAAAGAGACAAGAACTACTATCTCCAACCTTGAAGCACAAATGGGAGATATAGTTACATCCATAAGCAAGTTGGAGTCCCGTGGGAAATTGCCTTCTCAAACCGAAAAGAACCCAAATGTCAATGTGGTGACTTTGAGAAGTGGTAAACAAACCGGAGAAAGTAGTTCAAAGAAGAGGCCAATGGAAGAGGAGGACCAAATAGAGATCACTCCCGTTAAGGATCCCGTTGTCAAGAATACTACACAAGTCGGAGTTCCGAAGATGACCATTCCCTTAGTGACGCCAATAGTCACTCAACCGCCATTCCCTTCCCGAATTGCGACTTCGAAGAAGAATATGGAGGAGAAAGAGATTTTAGATACCTTCCGAAAGGTGGAAGTCAAAATCCCTTTACTTGATGCCATCAAGCAAATCCCTAGATATGCAAAGTTTTTGAAAGAGCTTTGTACCAACAAGAGGATGTTGAAGAGAAACGAGAAAATCTCGATGAATGAAAACGCATCCGTGGTTTTACAAAGGAAACTTCCACCCAAATGCAAAAATCCCGGAATGTTTACGGTTCCTTGCAAGATTGGAGATGTCACTTTTAGTAGCGCTATGCTTGATCTTGGTGCTTCTATCATTGTCATGCCCTATTCGGTGTATGAATCATTGAATGTCGGGCATTTAAGTGAAACCGGAGTCATAATCTCTCTTGCGGATAAATCGAGTGTCTTTCCTAGTGGTGTTTTGGAAGATGTTTTGGTGCAAGTGAACCAATTGGTCTTCCCGGCGGATTTCTATGTTATTGATTTAGAAGAACAAGTGTCCTCCAAGTTGGGTATAAATTTACTTGGTAGACCATTTTTGAAGACGGCTAGAACGAAGATTGATGTGTATGCGGGAAGCTTAACGATGGAGTTTGATGGGGAAACAATAAGTTTCAATATCTACGATGCTATGAGATATCCTAGTGATGTTTCATCTTTGTGTTTTGTTGATGTTGTTGAACCATTGACCCAAGAACTGTTTGAATTGTCTAATGGCGACATGTTGGAGATGATTTTGAGCAAAGGATTTGATTGTGGAAAACTAGCCAAGAAGTTAAAGCTCTACTCACTAGACCCCAAAGTTGAAAGATTGGTTAACAATTTGGAGATCAAGAAAACCACTCAATTCAGTGTGAAGAAAATCGAGCTACCTCAAACCCATAAAAGATTGCGACCCTCTCTTGTTCAACCACCGGAACTAGAATTGAAAGTCCTACCCCAACACTTGAAGTATGCATACTTGGGAAACAACAAGACTCTTCTGGTCATCATTTCAACTCACTTAACCTGATGTGAAGAAGATCAACTCCTCAAAGTGTTGAAGGAACACAAATAAGCAATGGGTTGGACGATTGTGGATATCAAGGGATTGAGCCCCTCCACTTGTATGCACAAGATCTTGATGGAGGATGAATGCAAGCCAAGCCGGGACGCACAAAGAAGATTGAATTCGCCTATGATGGAAGTTGTGAAGAAAGAGATATTGAAGCTTCTTGATGCGGGGATGATCTATCCAATCTCGGATAGCAAGTGGGTGAGCCCGGTGCAAGTTGTTCCAAAGCAAGAACGGGTGAAAAAACGAAGAAAAATGAAGCAAAAATGAAGATCATGATCAACGGGTTGCGCGACCCGCGTGCTGTTGCGCGGGTGGGTTGCGTGGCTAAGTGTGATGAAGCGACATTGGCCCAAGACTTAACTGCAAGGTCTGCGCGACCCGCGTGCTACTTTGTGCGATCCGCGCACTGCGCTGGGCAATTTGGGCTATTTTTAGCTATTATTTGACCAGGTGTTGACCAAAGGTTTTAATGAGTTGACCTTTTGAATTTTCTTGAACAACATTGACCGAAATTGACCCTTGTTGACCCATATATTAAAATGTTCAGCTTCCCTTCTTCTTCATTTAACCATCTTGACCTCCCACTCCATTCCTCTCAAGAACATAACCTTCCAACACCCACCTCGCCGGAAAATTCAAGATTGTCGGAGTTCTACCGATCGTAATTTCACGAAACCACCGCCACAAACACTTTATGTAACGCCCGTGTTTCTAGGCTAGGCATTAATATTGACATAATGGTCTAGGTTAACCTTTGTAACTCATTTAGAAGAAATGAAAAGGAATTATGTGAATTTTATGTGAATTATGTGTTTTATGCTTAATTATTAGGGTTTAATTAATTAAGAATAAAAATGAGCGTCAAAATTAAATATTAGATAAAACCGATATCTATTAAGACACTTGTAGTGGGCGTGACAAGGATTACGGATATATAAAGAATGCCGAAATCCGAGTGATAACGAAGAAGTTATGACTTGTCGAAGTTTCGCGACAAAACCGGCACGGGGCCGAATGTCGTAAAAAGTGAGTTTTTGATAAACTACTTTTTAGCCTTAGTGATCTAAATGAAACTTGTAGTGTTCGTTAAACCGAGAGTAGGTATAAAAAGAACGCCCAAATCTGACTTCGTATGAGGAAGTTATGATTTTTCGAAGTTTCAGCTTAGCAGTAGACAGCTAAAAACTCGAATTTTAGATCGAGTGATTTTTAGCCGACACAACCTAAACAAGAATCGAAGGTCTCATAAATAGTAGCACAACGGTAGAAAGTCTGACGAAAACGGACGTCGGATGAAGAAGTTATGAATTTTTAACGGATTTCCTGTCCCGGTCTGTTAAAAATAATAATATAAAAATTAAAGTTAAAATTAGCCGACGAAGTCTAAACGAAAGTTATAGAGCGTAATTTTACCTACGCGTTCATATAAAGAACGTCAAAAACGGAGCTCGTATGCAAAAGTTATGGATTTTAGAAGTTTTGGCGCGAAAATCGAGGAATAATGCCAAAACCGGGAATTTTCGCACACGTGGACTTCGGCCACGTGTCCTCGTTTCGCAATCTGACGCGTGTCCGGAACCTGCTGAGTCACCGAAGCCACCTGGCGAGGCGTGTCATGCTCTTCGCGATTCCGAGGTTCGGTCCAGTAGAAGTGCGACGCGTGCCTCTTCCCTCGTGCGTCCGAACCCTCGCAGGTGCCACGAACCATCCCCACTTCGGACTAGACCGCGGTCCACTAAGGAGCTGCCAGCAGCCACTTCGCACGTGCAGCCCATGTGCGAGCCCTCCCTGCGAGCCCTCGGATCTGCGACGCGTGGCTCCTTCTCAACCATCGGATCAGAAGGCTCGGCCCTATAAATAGGAAGGTGCGAGACCTCCCGGGTATACTTTGAAAATTTGTCATTTTTAGCCCTTTTTTCAATATTTCTTTCATTTCAACATCCCCCAAAGCCCCGGTATCGATTAGAACCCCCGGAATACGCCACGAAGAGCCCGAGAAGCACGAAAAATTTATCTTTTCGGTTTCGAAGTCCGACCCTCGCAGAGCCCGGTTTCTGAATAAAACTCCCGGTTTTATTAGAAACGATCGTTTTAGGAAACAAATTGCTGCCCGATTTTCATTAAATCAGGTGAGTGTATAGTCACTTTCACCTTACACATAGATATGAAGTATTTACCTTAAAATACGTGCTATGTGTAAATATATTAATTGTTTATTTGAGGTGACTGTTGAATTGATGTTTTATACAAGTTTTAAATTGTATATATATATATATATATATATATATATATATATATATATATATATATATATATATGTTGGGTAAAACATGGGTAGATGAATTAGATGATGTGTGATGAAATAAAAGTGATGAGAGGTATCGATGTTTAAAATGATCTAGTCATCTAGCAGAGTATAGACAACAGCCACAGACTATTTTAGATAGCCCAGTGGAACGTTAGTAGACTTGTAATCGGTATGTATGTTTGAACTATATGTTCATTAGGTATTTTTGAACTATGTGTTCATTCATTAGTTCTTCCTTTTTGACACTATTACGTGTCGGGGTACGGGAGCGTACAGGAGTACTTTATCAGTATTTTCCCTATACTTTTATTTGGAAGAGCTTTGGAGTCTTTGTTCTTTTATGAAGTGATCGGACGAGCTTCATGAGTTAGTGATATAGATCATGAGTTAAATAGTGGGTGTGTGATGAAAAGTGAGTTGGATAGATGAGATGATCAGTGATATAGATCATGAGTTGAAAGTGAGTGGTGAAATATGGGAAAAGCTTTTACCCAAATGTTGGCGTGAGTGGTGCAATATGAGAAAAGCCCTTACCCAACGTTGACCCCCGTCATTCAGCAGAGTATGGATGACAACCATGGACTGTTTTGACGGTCTGTGGAACACTAGCAGGCTCGTAACCTGTAGGTGTTAATGGACTTGAGTGTTCATTCGCTGTACTCTAAGACCCCTGTCATTCAGCAGAGTATGGATGACAACCATGGACTGTTTTGACGGTCTGTAGAACACTAGCAGGCTCGTAACCTGTAGGTGTTAATGGACTTGAGTGTTCATTCGTTGTACTCTAAGACCCCCGTCATTCAGCAGAGTATGGATGACAACCATGGACTGTTTTGACGGTCTGTGGAACACTAGCAGGCTCGTAACCTGTAGGTGTTAATGGACTTAAGTGTTCATTCGTTGTACTCTATTCCCCTCATGAGTGCCCTTAGGGCAAGTAAGGCTGGGGAAAACCCCTTAAGTATGTTCATCAGCTGTATGGAAAACCCATTGACATGTATTGCGGGGGGGGGGGGGGGGGGGGGAACTCCCGTGGGAAATACCGTCGATGAATAAGATTTAAGGACTTAGTATATGGAAAACCCATTGACATGTATTGCGGGGGGAAACTCCCGTGGGAAATACCGTCGATGAATAAGAGCTATGGACTAGCACATGGCGACGATGTGAATTCGTGCCTATTTGACATAAATTGCTGAAGTGTCACCTTGTTGGTTGTTTTATGTTAGGATGTCTTGTTTGACATAACTTGCTGAGGGAAAGCAATGTTATCACCCCGATGTTTGTTTTATTTGACATAACTTGCTGAGGAACCCCCAAAGCAATGTTGTCACCCCTAGTGATAATCCTTAGGCTAGGTCCCTTATGATAGTTGTTTTAGGGACGTAAAGTGAGGATAATGTGAATGGGTAATTAGGGTTATTTTGGTTGATGGAATTAATAAATTTATTGTTGATTGAGAACTTAATAAGTTTATTATTTATTGTGGGTTGAAAACCCTATATGCTCACCAGGCTTCCAAGCCCGTGTTTCTAGGCTAGACATTAATATTTACATAATGGTCTAGGTTAACCTTTGTAACTCATTTAGAAGAAATGAAAAGGAATTATGTGAATTTTATGTGAATTATGTGTTTTATGCTTAATTATGAGGGTTTAATTAGTTAAGAATAAAAATGAGCGTCAAAATTAAATATTAGATAAAGCCGATATCTATTAAGAAACTTGTAGTGGACGTGACAAGGATTACGGATATATAAAGAATGCCGAAATCCGAGTGATAACGAAGAAGTTATGACCTGTCGAAGTTTCGCGACAAAACCGGCACGGGGCCGAATGTCGTAAAAAGTGAGTTTTTGATAAACTACTTTTTAGCCTTAGTGATCTAAATGAAACTTGTAGTGTTCGTTAAACCGAGAGTAGGTATAAAAAGAACGCCCAAATCTGACTTCGTATGAGGAAGTTATGATTTTTCGAAGTTTCAGCTTAGCAGTAGACAGCTAAAAACTCGAATTTTAGATCGAGTGATTTTTAGCCGACACAACCTAAACAAGAATCGAAGGTCTCATAAATAGTAGCACAACGGTAAAAAGTCTGACGAAAACGGACGTCGGATGAAGAAGTTATGAATTTTTAACGGATTTCCTGTCCCGGTCTGTTAAAAATAATAATATAAAAATTAAAGTTAAAATTAGCCGACGAAGTCTAAACAAAAGTTATAGAGCGTAATTTTACCTACGCGTTCATATAAAGAACGTCAAAAACGGAGCTCGTATGCAAAAGTTATGGATTTTAGAAGTTTTGGCGCGAAAATCAAGGAATAATGCCAAAACCGGGAATTTTCGCACACGTGGACTTCGGCCACGTGTCCTCGCTTCGCAATCCGACGCGTGTCCGGAATCTGCTGAGTCACCGAAGCCACCTGGCGAGGCGTGTCATGCTCTTCGCGATTCCGAGGTTCGGTCCAGTAGAAGTGCGACGCGTGCCTCTTCCCTCGTGCGTCCGAACCCTCGCAGGTGCCACGAACCATCCCTACTTCGGACTAGACCGCGGTCCACTAAGGAGCTGCCAGCAGCCACTGCGCACACGCAGCCCATGTGCGAGCCCTCCCTGCGAGCCCTCGGATCTGCGACGCGTGGCTCCTTCTCAACCATCGGATCAGAAGGCTCGGCCCTATAAATAGGAGGGTGCGAGACCTCCCGGGTATACTTTGAAAATTTGTCATTTTTAGCCCTTTTTTCAATATTTCATTCATTTCAACATCCCCCAAAGCCCCGGTATCGATTATAACCCCCGGAATATGCCACGAAGAGCCCGAGAAGCACGAAAAATTATCTTTTCGGTTTCGAAGTCCGGCCCTTGCAGAGCCCGGTTTCTGAATAAAACTTCCGGTTTTATTAGAAACGATCGTTTTAGGAAACAAATTGCTGCCCGATTTTCATTAAATCAGGTGAGTGTATAGTCACCTTCACCTTACACATAGATATGAAGTATTTACCTTAAAATACGTGCTATGTGTAAATATATTAATTGTTTATTTGAGGTGACTGTTGAATTGATGTTTTATACAAGTTTTAAACTATATATATATATATATATATATATATATATATATATATATATATATATATATATATGTTGGGTAACACATGGGTAGATGAATTAGATGATGTGTGATGAAATAAAAGAGATTAAAAGAGAAGTAGATCACTAGTGTAAATGAATGTAAGTTTTGTTTATGCTTATGTTTTTGTATTGACAATGGCATCCCAATGGTTTAAGTGAATAAAATACATTTCTTCGGAAATGATTTGATAACATATTTATCATGCTTTTCTGGGAACAAATTCCGCAACACTTTTAATCAAATGATTACTCTGAAATTATTTTAAAAGCATAAATTAAATCGGTCTTTTCTGGCCGTGAAATTGGGGATGTCACAGTTGGTATCAGAGCATTAGTTTAAGCAAACTAAGAAATTGTAGGATTTCTAGACTTAAACTTAGAATGCTAAGCGATGATTGTGAGTTGAGTGTGTCTATTATATTTTAGGTAGTACACCGAAATTGACACGAGCACTAGTTTATTTTAGGAAGGATGCCTAAAATGCTTTTATGTGCTAAATGTTTTGTGTTATAGCTATAATGATGCTATTATTTGTTCGGATCTATGGTCTGTTGCCGACCAGATCTGGAAACCTTATGTGTGTAGGATTCTAAGCGTATGATTACGAGATTAGAACTAACATGTAAACGTTTCGAAGTGATAAGGAGATTTATACGTTTATCGTAAATAAAGCTTTCCTATCTTAAATTCTCGTCTGGTACACCGAACGTCTGCTTGGGTGTACAAAACGTCATGGTGAAGACTCGTAGAGAATTGAGTAGATGGAGGAAATGAAAAGCTTATGATAGTGAATGATACCTATCAGAAGATATCGTAAGAGTGGTATCTTGTCTTAGAATATGTTTGATAAAATAATGAAACGTTTAGAGGAGTATGGTACGTCTGAAGTACACCTTCGATTGGCAGGATGATGGAACGATTGGTGTAATTCCTGAAGTTGTCCCATCATCTGGAATTTCCATCACCAACCAAGTTGAAGTAGAATCGATGACTGAAGATACGCATGGAAGAAGTCCTAGTAGAGTCTAGGAAAATTTTATGATTAATTGGACACATTCGTATGTGTTAAATTGTTTTGTGATTTTAGGATTTGGGGACTGCGAGAGAGTACTTGGGACGAGTATGAGTAGGTGTGAATAGTAGTAGAGATCTATACTACTGGAAGCACAGGACTCACACTTGGATCAGGGAAAGTCACAAGGTTACCAAGGAACTCGTAATTGATTCCGTCTTATTCTAGTCTGTCGTTACCATCGTTTCGGTAATGACTAAGAAGATGATTGTTATTCCGACCCTAGTAGTCATATCAAATTGAGTCCGACTACGATGAGTTTGTTATGTGGTTCAGAGAACCAAGTTCGATGTAGCAGTTGACTTAAGCCGAATTGAAGTAAAGGCTGATCAAAGCGATCAATAGAAGTATCGCGTTCGTTGTTAAAGAAGTTGGGTTAGGTTGTGTTCTGACCCAAAGGGATAAAGTGATAGCGTATGCATTGAGGCAATTGAAGGAGCATGAAAAGAACTACCCCACTCGTGATCTGGAGTTGGCAGTGGTAGTATTCGCCTTAAAGATAGGGAGGCACTATCTTTATGGTACTAAATGCAAACTTTTCGCTGATTATAAGAGTCTTCAATATCTCTTTAATCAGAAGAAATTGAACATGAGGCAACGACGCTGGCTAGAGTTACTCAAGGACTACGACTGTGAGATACTTTACCACCCTGGTAAAGCAAGTGTTGTTGCTAATGCTCTCAGTCGGAAGGTGAATCTTGAAAGGAAGAGGCCAAGAGCGTTGAGAATTGAAGTTGTCTCTACAAATGGGAAGTATAAAAGAAAGCTCATGAGGAAGCTTTAGAGAAAAATGACCGAAAGGAGGAACGTTTGGGATAAAACGTTGGTGTTTGATACAAACGGTCAAAGACTGAAGGTATTCAAAGGTAGGATTTGGGTACCTAGGATGGGAGGAGTAAGAGGTCTTCTGATGGAAGAAGCTCACAAAACCATGTACTCGATTCATCCCGGCAGTGCAAAAATGTATAGGGATCTAAAACCCTATTACTAGTGGCCGATGGTGAAGCTCGATGTTGCTAAGTATGTGTCTGAGTGTGTAACTTGTGCTAGGGTTAAGGCACAACATCAGAAACCGTATGGGAGTTTAGATCCTTTACCTGTACCCATGGGTAAATGGGAAGGTATCACTATGGATTTTGTGACTAAACTTCCTAGAACAAGGAACGGTCACGACATGATTTGGGTGGTCGTTGATCGCTTCACTAAGAGTGCGCATTTCATAGCAGCCAACGAGAAATGGTCTATGGATAAACTTGCGAATTCTTATGTGAAGGAAAGTGTGAGGCTTCACGGTGTTTCGTTAACGATTGTATCCGATCGTGACAGCCGTTTTACCTCAAGGTTTTGGAGGAGTCTATAAGAGGAATTGGGTACCAAGTTGTGTTTGAATACAGCTTACCATCCACAAACCGATGGTCAGAGCGAACAAACAATTTAAACGTTGTAGGATATGTTGAGGGCATGTACCCTAGAATTTCCAAGGTAACTGGGGTAAACACTTACCTCTAGTAGAATTTTCCTATAGTAATAGTTTCCACTCAAGCATCAAGATGACACCTTATCACGCTTTGTATGGGGAAAAGTGTCGAATGTTGTCATGTTGACTGGAAGCTGGGAAAAGCAGTTTATGGGACTTGAAATAGTCCATCAGACTGCTGAAAAGTTGAAAGTGATTAGGGAAAGGATGTTAGCTGCTCAAGAGAGCTATGCTGACAAGAAAAGATAACCGATATCATTCAAAGTTGGAGATTCGGTTTTACTTAAAGTCTCGCCGTGGAAGGGACTTATAGGATTTGGTAGAAGGGGAAATTGAGTCCAAGGTTTATTGGACCATTTAAAGTTCTTCTGAGAATCGGGAATCAAGCTTACAAGCTAGAATTACCGGAAGAACTAGAGGGTATTCATAACACCTTTCGTGTGTGTTATTTAAGAAAATTTACGGGAGATGTGCCCAACATAATTCCCATTTCTAAATTAAGGTTGGATGAAAACAAGAGGTTGATTAAAGAACCTGAGGTAATCGTTGACCGTAAGACTAGGAAGTTGTGACGTAAAATGGTCGAATTAGTGCTTATGTGTTAGAAACATACGAATGGGCCAAATCTCACCTGGGAAACGGAGAGTGACATGATGAGTCGCTACCCGTATTTGTTTGTTGATGTGTGATTCCGGGGACGGAATCATTCTAAGGGGGAGAGAGTTGTAACGCCCGTGTTTCTAGGCTAGGCATTAATATTGAAATAATGGTCTAGGTTAACCTTTGTAACTCATTTAGAAGAAATGAAAAAGAATTATGTGAATTTTATGTGAATTATGTGTTTTATGCTTAATTATTAGGGTTTAATTAATTAAGAAAAAAAAATGAGCGTCAAAATTAAATATTATATAAAGCCGATATCTATTAAGAAACTTGTAGTGGGCGTGACAAGGATTACGGATATATAAAGAATGTCGAAATCCGAGTTATAACGAAGAAGTTATGACATGTCGAAGTTTCGCGACAAAACCGACACGGGGCCGAATGTCGTAAAAAGTGAGTTTTTGATAAACTACTTTTTAGCCTTAGTGATCTAAACGAAATTTGTAGTGTTCGTTAAACCGAGAGTAGGCATAAAAAGAACGCCCAAATCTGACTTCGTATGAGGAAGTTATGATTTTTCGAAGTTTCAGCTTAGCAGTAGACAGCTAAAAACTCGAATTTTAGATCGAATGGTTTTTAGCCGACACAACCTAAACGAGAATTGGAGGTCTCGTAAATAGTAGCACAACGGTAAAAAGTCTGACGAAAACGGACGTCGGATGAAGAAGTTATGAATTTTTAACGGATTTCCTGTCCCGGTCTGTTAAAAATAATAATATAAAAATTAAAATAAAAAATAGCCGACGAAGTCTAAACGAATGTTGTAGAGCGTAATTTTACCTACACGTGCATATAAAGAACGTCAAAAACGGAGCTCGTATGCGAAAGTTATGGATTTTAGAAGTTTTGGCGTGAAAATCGAGGAATAATGCCAAAACCGGGAATTTTCGCACACGTGGACTTCGGCCACGTGTCCTCGCTTCGCAATCCGACGCGTGTCCGGAACCTGCTGAGTCACCGAAGCCACCTGCGGAGGCGTGTCATGCTCTTCGGGAGTCCGAGGTTCGGTCCGGTAGAAGTGTGACGCGTGCCTCTTCCCTCGTGCGTCCGAACCCTCGCAGGTGCCACGAACCATCCCTACTTCGGACTAGACCGCGGTCCACTAAGGAGCTGCCAGCAGCCACTTCGCACGCGCAACCCATGTGCGAGCCCTCCCTGCGAGCCCTCGGATCTAGGGCTGGCAAATATGTACCATAGAGAACCAACCAATATGTTACCAACCGAACCAATTAAATTGGTAGCAAACATGTTTGGTAGCCAATATGTTTGGACGGTATTACCATACCAATTAAGTAAACTTGGTACGGTAACGGTATAAATTTTTGAATACCACGGTTGTACCGTACCAACCAATTCATATATATATATATATATATATATATATATATATATATATATATATATATATATATATATTAATTATCACATAAAAATGTTTCAATTAAGAGTAGCAAGTCTACAATTTGACATTATGTCTACATTACTCAATTACTTATATATTACATAAAACAAAAAAAACCAAAAACAATTAACCAACCACTTCTTAGACTAGTATATCTTTTTTTATTATTTCTTTATAGATAATGTTTACAATTAAGAGTGTGACACAACTGTGTAGTTACTATATAACAACGTGATGATGAATATATTTACTTTGTATTATACATGATAGTTATTTTATTTTATATGTGTATAAACAGTATTAAACATCAATGATAATTTTTTTGTTTAATTTGTTTTCGATTTTGGAAAATTTTCTAACAATTTGGTGATGATTACAATGTGAAGCCTAATATAGCTAATCAAGTGTCAAACTCTTCAAATATAAAAATTAGTTAAAGTTTTTGGTATATACCAATACCAATATGTACCAACCAAATTTTTTGGTAGCCAAATAAACTGGTACCAAGTATAGTTGGTACGACACTGGTAGTTAAATTCTTCTACCAACTATACTTGGTACGGTATGCGGTTTGAATAAAAAAAAGTCGGTACCGTACCAATTCCACCCCTACTCGGATCTGCGACGCGTGGCTCCTTCTCAACCATCGGATCAGGACGCTCGGCCCTATAAATAGAAGGGTGCGAGAGCTCCCGGGTATACTTTGAAAATTTGTCATTTTTAGCCATTTTTTCAATATTTCTTTCATTTCAACATCCCCCAAAGCCCCGGTATCGATTATAACCCCCGAAATACGCCACGAAGAGCCAGAGAAGCTCGGAAAATTTATCTTTTCGGTTTCGAAGCCCGACCCTCGCAGAGCCCGGTTTCTGAATAAAACTCCCGGTTTTATTAGAAACGATTGTTTTTTAGGAAACGAATTGCTGCCCGATTTTCATTAAATCAGGTGAGTGTATAGTCACTTTCACCTTACACATAGATATGAAGTATTTACCTTAAAATACGTGCTATGTGTAAATATATTAATTGTTTATTTGAGGTGACTGTTGAATTGATGTTTTATACAAGTTTTAAACTGTATATATATTTTTATCTACAAATATGTTGGGTAAAACATGGGTAGATGAATTAGATGATGTGTGATGAAATAAAAGTGATGAGAGGTATCGATGTTTAAGATGATCTAGTCATCTAGCAGAGTATAGACAACAGCCACAGACTATTTTAGATAGCCCAGTGGAACGTTAGTAGACTTGTAATCGGTATGTATGTTTGAACTATATGTTCATTAGGTATTTTTGAACTATGTGTTCATTCATTAGTTCTTCCTTTTTGACACTATTACGTGTCGGGGTACGGGAGCGTACATGAGTACTTTATCAGTATTTTCCCTATACTTTTATTTGGAAGAGCTTTGGAGTCTTTGTTCTTTTATGAAGTGATCGGACGAGCTTCATGAGTTAGTGATATAGATCATGAGTTAAATAGTGGGTGTGTGATGAAAAGTGAGTTGGATAGATGAGATGATCAGTGATATAGATCATGAGTTGAAAGTGAGTGGTGAAATATGGGAAAAGCTTTTACTCAAATGTTGGCGTGAGTGGTGCAATATGAGAAAAGCCCTTACCCAACGTTGACCCCCGTCATTCAGCAGAGTATGGATGACAACCATGGACTGTTTTGACGGTCTGTGGAACACTAGCAGGCTCGTAACCTGTAGGTGTTAATGGACTTGAGTGTTCATTCGCTGTACTCTAAGACCCCCATCATTCAGCAGAGTATGGATGACAACCATGGACTGTTTTGACGGTCTGTGGAACACTAGCAGGCTCGTAACCTGTAGGTGTTAATGGACTTGAGTGTTCATTCGTTGTACTCTAAGACCCCCGTCATTCAGCAGAGTATGGATGACAACCATGGACTGTTTTGACGGTCTGTGGAACACTAGCAGGCTCGTAACCTGTAGGTGTTAATGGACTTAAGTGTTCATTCGTTGTACTCTATTTCCCTCATGAGTGCCCTTAGGGCAAGTAAGGCTGGGGAAAACCCCTTAAGTATGTTCATCAGCTGTATGGAAAACCCATTGACATGTATTGCGGGGGGGGGGGGGGGGGGGGGGAACTCCCGTGGGAAATACCGTCGATGAATAAGAGTTATGGACTTAGTATATGGAAAACCCATTGACATGTATTGGGGGGGGAAACTCCCGTGGGAAATACCGTCGATGAATAAGAGCTATGGACTAGCACATGGCGACGATGTGAATTCGTGCCTATTTGACATAAATTGCTGAAGTGTCACCTTGTTGGTTGTTTTATGTTAGGATGTCTTGTTTGACATAACTTGCTGAGGGAAAGCAATGTTATCACCCCGATGTTTGTTTTGTTTGACATAACTTGCTGAGGAACCCCCAAAGCAACGTTGTCACCCCTAGTGATAATCCTTAGGCTAGGTCCCTTATGATAGTTGTTTTAGAGACGTAAAGTGAGGATAATGGGAATGGGTAATTAGGGTTATTTTGGTTGATGGAATTAATAAATTTATTGTTGATTGAGAACTTAATAAGTTTATTATTTATTGTGGGTTGAAAACCCTATATGCTCACCAGGCTCCCAAGCCCGTGTTTCTAGGCTAGGCATTAATATTGACATAATGGTCTAGGTTAACCTTTGTAACTCATTTAGAAGAAATGAAAAGGAATTATGTGAATTTTATGTGAATTATGTGTTTTATGCTTAATTATTAGGGTTTAATTAGTTAAGAATAAAACTGAGCGTCAAAATTAAATATTAGATAAAGCCGATATCTATTAAGAAACTTGTAGTGGGCGTGACAAGGATTACGGATATATAAAGAATGCCGAAATCCGAGTGATAACGAAGAAGTTATGACCTGTCGAAGTTTCGCGACAAAACCGGCACAGGGCCGAATGTCGTAAAAAGTGAGTTTTTGACAAACTACTTTTTAGCCTTAGTGATCTAAATGAAACTTGTAGTGTTCGTTAAACCGAGAGTATGTATAAAAAGAACGCCCAAATCTGACTTCGTATGAGGAAGTTATGATTTTTCGAAGTTTCAGCTTAGCAGTAGACATCTAAAAACTCGAATTTTAGATCGAGTGATTTTTAGCCGACACAACCTAAACAAGAATCGAAGGTCTCGTAAATAGTAGCACAACCTAAACGGATTTCCTGTCCCGGTCTGTTAAAAATAATAATATAAAAATTAAATCAAAATTAGCCGACGAAGTCTAAACGAAAGTTATAGAGCGTAATTTTACCTACGCGTTCATATAAAGAACGTCAAAAACGGAGCTTGTATGCCAAAAACCGGGAATAATGCCAAAACCGGGAATTTTCACACACGTGAACTTCGGCCACGTGTCCTCGCTTCGCAATCCGACGAGTGTCCGGAACCTGCAGAGTCACCGAAGCCACCTGGCGAGGCGTGTCATGCTCTTCGCGATTCCGAGGTTCGGTCTAGTAGAAGTGCGACGCGTGCCTCTTCCCTCATGCGTCCGAACCCTCGCAGGTGCCACGAACCATCCCTACTTCGGACTAGACCGCGGTCCACTAAGGAGCTGCCAGCAGCCACTTCGCACGCGCAGCCAATGTGCGAGCCCTCCCTGCGAGCCCTCGGATCTGCGACGCGTGGCTCCTTCTCAACCATCGGATCAGAAGGCTCGGCCCTATAAATAGGAGGGTGCGAGACCTCCCGGGTATACTTTGAAAATTTGTCATTTTTCGCCCTTTTTCAATATTTCTTTCATTTCAACATCCCCCAAAGCCCCGGTATCGATTATGTAACACTCGTGTTTCTAGCCTAGGCATTAATATTAAGGTGATAGTCTAGGTTAACCTTTGTAACTCATTTTGAAGAAATGAAAAAGGAATTATGTGAATTTTATGTGTTTTATATGTTTTATGCTTAATTACTAGGAGTTAATTAATTAAGAATAAAAATGAGCGTCAAAATTAAATTTTAGATAAAGCCGATATCTATTAAGAAAGTTATAGGGGTCGTGACAAGGATTACAGATGTATAAAGAATGTCGAAATCCGAGTTATAACGAAGAAGTTATGACCTGTCGAAGTTTCACGACAAAACCGGCTCGGTGATGAATGTCGTAAAAAGTGAGTTTTCGATAAATTACTTTTTAGCCTTAGTGATCTAAACGAAACTTGTAGTGTTCGTTAAACCGAGAGTAGGCATAAAAAGAACGCCCAAATCTGACTTCGTATGAGGAAGTTATGATTTTTCGAAGTTTCAGCTTAGCAGTAGACAGCTAAAAACTCGAATTTTTGATTGAGTGATTTTTAGCCGACACGACCTAAACGAGAATCGAAGGTCTTGTAAATAGTAGCACAACGGTAAAAAGTCTGACGAAAACGGACGTCGGATGAAGAAGCTATAAATTTTTAACGGATTTCCTGTCCCCGTCTGTTAAAAATAATAATATAAAAATTAAAGTCAATTTAGCCGACGAAGTCTAAACGGAAGTTGTAAAACGTAATTTTACCTACGCGTGCATATAAAGAACGTCAAAAACGGAGCTCGTATGCGAAAGTTATGGATTTTAGAAGTTTTTGCACAAAAACCGAGAAAATTCGCATAGTCACGAGTTGCCACGTCACCCTCGCCTCGCATGTGACACGTGTCCGAAATCTGTGACTCATGCGAAGCCACGTAGCGAAGCTGCTGAGTCATCCGAGCACATGGCCTTATCCGAAGCGGTCCAGTAGCCATGCGACACGTACCCTCTTAGCACGAGACCGAACCCTCGCTGACTGCCACGGTGCCTAGGCTTCGGACCAGTAGACCTCGGTCCAATAGGAGACTGCCAGCGAGCCTTCGCAGGTGCGACCCACGTGCAACCCTCGTGCGAGCCTCCTCTGCGAGTCGTCGGATCCGCGGAGCGTGGCCACTTCTCAGCCATTGGATCAGGAGGCTCGGCCCTATAAATACAAGGGTGCGAGGCCTCCCGGGGGTATTTTGAAAACTTGTCATTTTTAGCCCCTTTCTCCATATTTCTTTCATATTATCATCCCCCGAAGCCCCGGTATCAATTATAAGCCTCGGAATACGCCACGAAGTGCCCGTGAAGCCCGAAAAATTTATCTTTTCGGTTTCGAAGCCCGACTTTTGCAGAGCCCGGTTTCTCAATAAAACTCCCGGTTTTATTAGAAACGAACGTTTTAGGAAACGAATTGCTGCCCGATTATCATCAAATCATGTGAGTGTGTAGTTACTTTCAATTTACACATAGATATGAAGTATTTACCTTAAAATACATGTTATGTGTAAATATGTTAATTGTTTATTTGAGGTGACTGTTGAATTGATGTTTTATACAAGTTTTAAACTGTATATGTATTTTATCTACAAATATGTTGGGTAAAACATGGGTAGACAAAATAGTCGGTGGGTGTTAAAAATGATGAGAGGCCTCGGTGTCGGTGTTGTTGTTGGTGTTATCGTTGTAGTCGTCTAGCGGAGTATAGATGACGATCACGGACCTTTCTAGACAGTCCAGTGGTACACTAGCAAGTTCGCAACTTGTAGGTGTTGATGAACTAAATGTTCATTGGTGTACTCCAATCCCCCTCATGGTTGCCTTTAGGACATGTATGGCTGAGGAGTCCCCTTAGCAGTAGTGTCCAACCCGATGATATTCCTTAGGCTAAGTCCCTTGTGTTAGGTGTTTAGGGACGTAAAGTGAGGACAACGGGAATGGGTAATTAGGGTTATTGTTGATTGGTGAACTTAATATGTTATTATTATTGTGGGTTGAAAACCCTATATGCTCACCAGGCTCCCAAGCCTGACCCACTCAGCTTTTTATGATTACAGGTAGTGGACCCCGAGCATAGTCGGAGGACGATGAGAGATTTTTGATTATAGGCCAGTAGTTGTAAATAAATGTTGAAAGGCTTATAATGTCTTGTTTATGCTTTTGATCTGTATCGGAACATGACATCCCGAGTTTTGATATATATATGGGAAATATATACCTTTTTAAAGAAGGGTTTTGATAAACTTTTATCATATGTTGTTTGGGGACCAATTCCGCAACATCTTTTGAAAAGATTTCTCTGATTTTATTTTAAAAAGCATAAATTAAATCGGTCTTTTCTGGCCGAGAAATTAGGGGATGTCACAGTTGGTATCAGAGCATTAGTTTAAGCGAACTAAGAAATATCCTACGATTTCTAGACTTAAACTTAGAATGCTAAGTGATGATTGTGAGGTGAGTGTCTACCATATATTAGACATGAGCACTAGTTTATTTTAGGAAAGGTGCCTAAAATGCCTTTATGTGCTAAATGATATATGTTGCCATATATGCCATTATTTGTTCGGATCTATGGTCTGTTGCCGACCGGATCTGCAAACCTTATGTGTGTGGGATTTTAAGCGTATGATTACGAGATTAGAACTAACATGTAAACGTTTCGGAGTGATAAGGGAATTGACATGTCTAACAAGGATAAAGACCTAAATTCGCCTTATTCGGTATATAGATTGTAATGGCAAGAACTCGAAGTGGAGCGGGAAATGCAAACCAACAACCTCAACCTCAAGTGGTGGAACAGGTGCCTATAGTAGGAGCTGCACCCGAACCCATCACCATGGCTGGAGTACGAGATGTGATTCAGACCATGATGGCTGAACAGAGGGAGGAGTTGAGGCAAATGTTGCTGAACAACAGGGATGAACCTTCAGTTCCTGTTGAACAACGTGAACTAAATGACGATCGATCTGAAGAAGGGAACAACAGCAGATCGGTTGGTCATAGTGAACCGCTTGTGGTTGGGAGGAATAACCACGAGGGTAGAGTGGAGAGAAATGGGTGCAAGTATAAGGACTTTATGACTTGCAAGCCATCGACCTTCACTGGAAAAGAAGATCCTGTCGGAGTTATGGACTGGATCTCGGAAATGGAATTGGCTTTCATGACTTGTGATTGCCAAGGCAAGTTACAAACTACCTTTGCAGTACGTTAGTTCAGGGGTAGTGCTGCTCGTTGGTGGAACACATTGGGGAAAACCCTAAGCCCTAATGAGCCATTGCAAATGACTTGGGCAGAGTTCTTGGTGCACTTTAAGCGCAAGTTCTGCTCGGCCCAAAACGTACTTGAGTTAGAAAACCAATTTCTAACGTTGAAGAAGGAGAGTATGACTGTTGACGAGTATACGAATAACTTCACAGACAAAATGGAGTTTGCTTTGCGTATTGTCCCAGATGAGCTGGCGAAAATTGACAGGTACGCAAAGGGACTTCCATGGGAGTATGCAGTGCCAGTACGTCAGGCACTTACTTTGGAGGCAGCTATCTGGGCTGCCAAGTCTGTTGAAGATATGATCAATGGGAGAGCCGCCAACAAGGTTGAAGTTGGCGAAAAGAGAAAGTTTGAAGGAACGTCAGGTTCCAATAAAAAGAACAAATTCTCGAAGTCTAGTTCGAGAAAATTCGGAGGAGGAGCCGAAGCCAAATGGTGTGACAGGTGCAAGAAGAAACATGCTGGGAAGTGCAGCGTGGAAATCACTTGTTACAAGTGTGGAAAGCCAGGGCATTATGCCAATAATTGCACCTTCACTAATAACGTCTGTCATGGGTGCCATGAAGAAGGGCATATTTTGAGGGATTGCCCGAAGAAGAAGGACGCAGCGAAACCCAATCTGCCACCAAAGCCAAAGGCGAGAGCCTTTCAGATGACACTCGAAGCTGCGAAAGAAGAAGTCGATGTCGCTTCAGGTACCTTTCTCGTAAACGAATCGTCTGCCCAAATTTTGTTTGATTCTGGAGCAAATTACTCCTTTATATCGCATGAATTTTGTAGAAAACTAGCTTTGCCTATTGATAGACTAGTTAATGCTTTATTAGTCGAAATTGCTAGTGGCAAGTTTGTACCTGTTAGCCATCGTATGAAAAACATTATCATTGACTTGGATGGGAATAAGTTCCACGAGGAATTATTGCCTATCGAGTTAAATGGATTCGACGTAGTTTTAGGAATGGATTGGCTTAGTGCCAATGATGCCGAAATAATGTGTAGGAAGAAGATAGTTAAAGTAAACCCGCCAGGGAAAGAGTCGTTTATGGTGTATGGAGACAAACGCAGAGTAAATTCTGGAATCATTTCCTTAATGAAAGCCAGAAAGTGTTTGGCCAAGGGGTGTACATCATATCTAGCATTTGTGATCGATGCTCAGAAGGAAAAGAAGGAGGTGCAGAATATTCCAGTGGTGTGTGATTATCCGGAAGTCTTTCCCGAAGATCTTCCCGGATTGCCCCCTGATCGACAAGTAGAATTTCGTATCGACTTGTTACCAGGAACGACGCCAATAGCCAAAGCACCTTATCGATTAGCGCCAACCGAAATGAAAGAACTTATGACACAACTTCAGGAGTTATTGGACAAAGGTTTCATTCGACCTAGTTCATCACCCTGGGGAGCCCCTGTATTATTTGTAAAGAAGAAAGACGGGAGCATGAGAATGTGCATCGATTACAGAGAGCTGAATAAAGCGACGATAAAGAACAAGTACCTGTTGCCGAGGATCGATGACTTGTTCGATCAGTTGCAAGGATCGAGCTATTTTTCGAAGATCGATCTTAGGTCGAGGTACCATCAACTAAAGGTGAGGGAGCAGGATATCGAGAAGACCGCGTTCAGAACAAGATATGGACACTATGAATTTTTGGTTATGTCGTTCGGATTAACCAATGCCCCAGCAGCTTTCATGGATTTGATGAACAGGGTTTGTAAACCATACCTTGATAAATCCGTGATAGTATTCATAGACGATATCTTGATCTATTCGAAAAGCAAGCAGGAGCATGAGAAGCATCTGCGTGAAGTGCTAGAAGTTCTGAAAAAGGAGAAGCTGTACGCAAAGTTCTCCAAATGTGAACTTTGGATTCAAGAAGTCCAATTTTTGGGTCATGTGGTTAACCAAGATGGAATAATGGTTGACCCAGCAAAGATTGAAGCTGTGATGAAGTGGGAACAACCAAAAAGTCCCACGGAGATTCGAAGCTTTTTAGGATTAGCCGGATATTATCGCCGATTTATCCAAGGCTTTTCTTCGATCGCTACTCCATTAACAGCTTTGACCCACAAAGGAGCTACTTATGCTTGGAATGAGAAGCATAAGGAAGCCTTTGAGAAGTTAAAGAAGAGATTGTGTGAAGCACCGATTCTTTCATTACCTGAAGGAGTTGATGACTTTGCAGTCTATAGTGATGCCTCTGGAGTTGGGTTAGGATGTGTTCTGACCCAAAGGGATAAAGTGATAGCGTATGCATCGAGGCAGTTGAAAGAGCATGAAAAGAACTACCCAACTCATGATCTGGAGTTGGCAGCGGTAGTATTCGCCTTAAAAATATGGAGGCATTATCTTTATGGTACTAAGTGTAAACTTTTCACTGATCATAAGAGTCTTCAATATCTCTTTAATCAGAAGGAATTGAACATGAGACAACGGCGCTGGCTGGAACTACTCAAGGACTACGACTGTGAGATACTTTACCACCCTGGTAAAGCAAATGTTGTTGCTGATGCTCTCAGTCGGAAGGTAAATCTTGAAAAGAGAAGGCCAAGAGCGCTGAAGATTGAAGTTGTCTCTACAATTGTGGAAAGTATAAAGAAAGCTCAGGAGGAAGCTTTAGAGAAAAATGACAGGAAGGAGGAACGTTTGGGTAAAACATTGGTGTTTGATACAAACGGTCAAGGATTGAAGGTATTCAAAGATAGGATTTGGGTACCTAAGATGGGAGGAGTAAGAGGTCTTCTGATGGAAGAAGCTCACAAAACCATGTACTCGATTCATCCCGGCAGTACGAAAATGTATAGGGACCTAAAACCCTATTACTGGTGGCCGACGATGAAGCTCGATGTTGCTAAGTATGTGGCTGAGTGTGTAACTTGTGCTAGGGTTAAGGCACAACATCAGAAACCGCATGGGAGTTTAGAACCTTTATCAGTACCCATGGGTAAATGGGAGGACATTACCATGGATTTTGTGTCTAAACTGCCCAGAACAAGGAACGGTCACGACATGATTTGGGTGGTCGTTGATCGCTTCACTAAGAGTGCGCATTTCATAGCCGCTAACGAGAAATGGTCTATGGATAAACTTGCGAATTCTTATGTGAAGGAAATTGTGAGGCTACACGGTGTTCCGTTAACAATTGTATCCGATCGTGACAGCCGTTTTACCTCAAGGTTTTGGAGGAGTCTACAAGAGGAATTGGGTACCAAGTTGTATTTGAGTACAGCTTACCATCCACAAACCGATGGTCAGAGCGAACGAACAATTCAAACATTGGAGGATATGCTGAGAGCATATACCCTAGAATTCCAAGGTAACTGGGATGAACACTTACCTCTAGTAGAATTTTCCTATAATAATAGTTTTCACTCAAGCATTAAGATGGCACCTTATCACGCTTTGTATGGGGAAAAGTGTCGAACGCCATCATGTTGGCTGGAAGCTGGGGAAAAGCAGTTTATGGGACCTGAAATAGTCCATCAAACTGCTGAAATGTTGAAAGTGATAAGGGAGAGGATGTTAGCTGCTCAAGATCGACAAAAGAGCTATGCTGACAAAAAAAGACAACCGATATCCTTCGAAGTTGGAGATTCGGTTTTACTTAAAGTCTCGCCGTGGAAGGGACTTATAAGATTTGGTAAAAGGGGAAAGTTGAGTCCAAGGTTTATTGGACCATTTAAAGTTCTTCAGAGGATAGGGAATCAAGCTTACAAGCTAGAATTACCGGAAGAACTGGAGGGTATTCATAACACATTTCATGTGTGTTATTTGAGGAAGTTCACGGGAGATGTGCCCGACATAATTCCGATTTCTGAGTTAAAGGTGGATGAAAACAAAAGGTTGATTGAAGAACCTGAGGCAATAGTTGAGCATAAGACTATGAAGTTGTGACGCAAGATGGTTGATTTAGTGCTTGTGCGCCGGAAACATACGAATGGACCAAATCTCACCTGGGAAACGGAGAGTGACATGATGAGTCGCTACCCGCAGTTGTTTGGTGATGTGTGATTCCGGGGACGGAATCATCCTAAGGGGGAGAGAATTGTAACACTCGTGTTTCTAGCCTAGGCATTAATATTAAGGTGATTGTCTAGGTTAACCTTTGTAACTCATTTTGAAGAAATGAAAAAGGAATTATGTGTTTTATATGTTTTATGCTTAATTACTAGGAGTTAATTAATTAAGAATAAAAATGGGCGTCAAAATTAAATTTTAGATAAAGCCGATATCTATTAAGAAAGTTATAGGGGTCATGACAAGGATTACGGATATGTAAAGAATGCCGAAATCCGAGTTATAACGAAGAAGTTATGACCTGTCGAAGTTTCACGACAAAACCGGCTCGGTGCGGAATGTCGTAAAAAGTGAGTTTTCGATAAACTACTTTTTAGCCTTAGTGATCTAAACGAAAATCTTAGTGTTCGTTAAACCGAGAAGTTCGATAAAAAGAACGCCCAAATCTGACTTCGTATGAGGAAGTTATGATTTTTCAAAGTTTCAGCTTAGCAGTAGACAGCTAAAAACTCGAATTTTAGATCGAGTGATATTTAGCCGACACGACCTAAACGAGAATCGAAGGTCTCGTAAATAGTAGCACAACGGTAAAAAGTCTGACGAAAACGGACGTCGGATGAAGAAGCTATAAATTTTTAACCGATTTCCTGTCCCGGTCTGTTAAAAATAATAATATAAAAATTAAAGTCAAAATTAGCCGACGAAGTCTAAACAGAAGTTGTAAAGCGTAATTTTACCTACGCGTGCATATAAAGAACGTCAAAAACGGAGCTTGTATGCGAAAGTTATGGATTTTAGAAGTTTTTGCACAAAAACCGAGAAAATTCGCATAGTCACGAGTTGCCACGTCACCCTCGCCTCGCATGTGACACGTGTCCGAAATCTGTGACTCATGTGAAGCCACGTGGTGAAGCTGCTGAGTCATCCGAGCACATGGCCTTATCCGAAGCGGTCCAGTAGCCATGCGACACGTACCCTCTTAGCACGAGACCGAACCCTCGCTGACTGCCACGGTGCCTAGGCTTCGGACCAGTAGACCTCGGTCCAATAGGAGACTGCCAGCGAGCCTTCGCAGGTGCGACCCACGTGCAGCCCTCGTGCGAGCCTCCTCTGCGAGCCGTCGGATCCGCGGAGCGTGGCCACTTCTCAGCCATTGGATCAGGAGGCTCGGCCCTATAAATACAAGGGTGCGAGGCCTCCCGGGGGTATTTTGAAAACTTGTCATTTTTAGCCCCTTTCTCCATATTTCTTTCATATTATCATCCCCCGAAGCCCCGGTATCAATTATAAGCCTCGGAATACGCCACGAAGTGCCCGTGAAGCCCGAAAAATTTATCTTTTCGGTTTCGAAGCCCGACTTTTGCAGAGCCCGGTTTCTCAATAAAACTCCCGGTTTTATTAGAAACGAACGTTTTAGGAAACGAATTGCTGCCCGATTATCATCAAATCATGTGAGTGTGTAGTTACTTTCAATTTACACATAGATATGAAGTATTTACCTTAAAATACGTGTTATGTGTAAATATGTTAATTGTTTATTTGAGGTGACTGTTGAATTGATGTTTTATACAAGTTTTAAACTGTATATGTATTTTATCTACAAATATGTTGGGTAAAACATGGGTAGACAAAATAGTCGGTGGGTGTTAAAAATGATGAGAGGCCTCGGTGTCGGTGTTGTTGTTGGTGTTATCGTTGTAGTCGTCTAGCGGAGTATAGATGACGATCACGGACCTTTCTAGACAGTCCAGTGGTACACTAGCAAGTTCGCAACTTGTAGGTGTTGATGAACTAAATGTTCATTGGTGTACTCCAATCCCCCTCATGGTTGCCTTTAGGACATGTATGGCTGAGGAGTCCCCTTAGCAGTAGTGTCCAACCCGATGATATTCCTTAGGCTAAGTCCCTTGTGTTAGGTGTTTAGGGACGTAAAGTGAGGACAACGGGAATGGGTAATCAGGGTTATTGTTGATTGGTGAACTTAATATGTTATTATTATTGTGGGTTGAAAACCCTATATGCTCACCAGGCTCCCAAGCCTGACCCACTCAGCTTTTTATGATTACAGGTAGTGGACCCCGAGCATAGTCGGAGGACGATGAGAGATTTTTGATTATAGGCCAGTAGTTGTAAATAAATGTTGAAAGGCTTATAATGTCTTGTTTATGCTTTTGATCTGTATCGGAACATGACATCCCAAGTTTTGATATATATATGGGAAATATATACCTTTTTAAAGAAGGGTTTTGATAAACTTTTATCATATGTTGTTTGGGACCAATTCCGCAACATCTTTTGAAAAGATTTCTCTGATTTTATTTTAAAAAGCATAAATTAAATCGGTCTTTTCTGGCCGAGAAATTAGAGGATGTCACAGATTATAACCCCCGGAATACGCCACGAAGAGCCCGCGAAGCCCGAAAAATTTATCTTTTCGGTTTCGAAGTCCGACCCTCGCAGAGCCCGATTTCTGAATAAAACTCCCGGTTTTATTAGAAATGATCGTTTTAGGAAACAAATTGCTGCCCGATTTTCATTAAATCAGGTGAGTGTATAGTCACTTTCACCTTACACATAGATATGAAGTATTTACCTTAAAATACGTGCTATGTGTAAATATATTAATTGTTTATTTGAGGTGACTGTTGAATTGATGTTTTATACAAGTTTTAAAGTGTATATATATATATGTTGGGTAAAACATGGGTAGATGAATTAGATGATGTGTGATGAAATAAAAGTGATGAGAGGTATCGATGTTTAAGATGATCTAGTCATCTAGCAGAGTATAGACAACAGCCACAGACTATTTTAGATAGCCCAGTGGAACGTTAGTAGACTTGTAATCGGTATGTATGTTTGAACTATATGTTCATTAGGTATTTTTGAACTATGTGTTCATTCATTAGTTCTTCCTTTTTGACACTATTACGTGTCGGGGTACGGGAGCGTACAGGAGTACTTTATCAGTATTTTCCCTATACTTTTATTTGGAAGAGCTTTGGAGTCTTTGTTCTTTTATGAAGTGATCGGACGAGCTTCATGAGTTAGTGATATAGATCATGAGTTAAATAGTGGGTGTGTGATGAAAAGTGAGGTGGATAGATGAGATGATCAGTGATATAGATCATGAGTTGAAAGTGAGTGGTGAAATATGGGAAAAGCTTTTACCCAAATGTTGGCGTGAGTGGTGCAATATGAGAAAAGCCCTTACCCAACGTTGACCCCCGTCATTCAGCAGAGTATGGATGACAACCATGGACTGTTTTGACGGTCTGTGGAACACTAGCAGGCTCGTAACCTGTAGGTGTTAATGGACTTGAGTGTTCATTCATTGTACTCTAAGACCCCCGTCATTCAATAGAGTATGGATGACAACCATGGACTGTTTTGACGGTCTGTGGAAAACTAGCAGGCTTGTAACCTGTAGGTGTTAATGGACTTGAGTGTTCATTCGTTGTACTCTAAGACCCCCGTCATTCAGCAGAGTATGGATGACAACCATGGACTGTTTTGACGGTCTGTGGAACACTAGCAGGCTGGTAACCTGTAGGTGTTAATGGACTTAAGTGTTCATTCGCTGTACTCTATTCCCCTCATGAGTGCCCTTAGGGCAAGTAAGGCTGGGGAAAACCCCTTAAGTATGTTCATCAGCTGTATGGAAAACCCATTGACATGTATTGCGGGGGGGGGGGGGGGGGGAACTCCCGTGGGAAATACCGTCGATGAATAAGACCTATGGACTTAGTATATGGAAAACCCATTGACATGTATTGTGGGGGGAAACTCCCGTGGGAAATACCATCGATGAATAAGAGCTATGGACTAGCACATGGCGACGATGTGAATTCGTGCCTATTTGACATAAATTGCTGAAGGAAAGCAATGTTGTCACCTTGTTGGTTGTTTTATGTTAGGATGTCTTGTTTGACATAACTTGCTGAGGGAAAGCAATGTTGTCACCCCGATGTTTGTTTTATTTGACTTAACTTGCTGAGGAACCCCCTAAGCAATGTTGTCACCCCTAGTGATAATCCTTAGGCTAGGTCCCTTATGATAGTTGTTTTAGGGACGTATAGTGAGGATAATGGGAATGGGTAATTAGGGTTATTTTGGTTGATGGAATTAATAAATTTATTGTTGATTGAGAACTTAATAAGTTTATTATTTATTGTGGGTTGAAAACCCTATATGCTCACCAGGCTCCCAAGCCTGACCCACTCAGTTTAATTGTATCACAGGTATCGATACGAAGTTGCTTTACACTGAGAGATTAAAAGAGAAGTAGATCACTAGTGTAAATGAATGTAAGTTTATTGACAATGGCATCCCAATGGTTTAAGTGAATAAAATACATTTCTTCGGAAATGATTTGATAACATATTTATCATGCTTTTCTGGGAACAAATTCCGCAACACTTTTAATCAAATGATTACTCTGAAATTATTTTAAAAGCATAAATTAAATCGGTCTTTTCTGGCCGTGAAATTGGGGATGTCACACTTTCCGCCTCCCGATCCTCCGATTTAGGTCATTTCTGCCCTTACCTTAAACATTGAGGACAATGCTTGTTCTTAAGCTTGGGGTGGGACATTTCCTTTTCCTTTTACTCTTTCATGCATTTTTAGGTAGGTTGCATATCATATTAGTTTTAAGCTAATTTGCATTCATGTTTTTATTATTTTATTAATTCCAAAGAATTTTTATTTTCTTCTTTTCTACTTTTTATTTTTGCATAACATTTAGCTTAGGGCATTAGCATTCATGCATTTTTGTTATCTGTTTATTCTCACCCCTTTGGATGCCATGGAACAGGTTCACAGTTACTGTATCATTATTGGTCCAGGATCTTGTTGCTATCTCACCCATCGAACCGGGACCACTAGCTGCAGTTTGGGACTTCATACTTGGGATCAGATGCTGGAAGCTTAAAGAAGTAAGTGATCATGGTCAAGTAGTTTCATGAAGAATTATGCATGAAATACTAACAGCTATAGGGTATACTATAGCAATGGATGTTCTTAGCCTTGTGGTCCATGCTACCGAGAGGATCACACTTGATCATGTTTGAACCGTTAGGATGAAGCATTGGTGCTTGTCCCCGAGTAGAATCCATATCCGGTCTCTTTACATCACCATATTTTTTTGCGATTTACTTAGGATTTTAGAGAGTCTTTTAGCCCACATTAGGGCATTTACTTTATTTATGAAAAACCAAAAGTTTGAAAAGGAGCTTGCATATTTACGCTCCACACATGGTTATTTTCACACTTAGACCATTTGGATTCTTATCCCCCCCGGTTCCACTTACATAATTTTTGGTACCAAATTTTGAGTCAAAAGTTTTCTTGATAAAAACGAAAATTCAATATGTTAGTGCATTGTTTTAAAAAAAAATCCCAGCTGTAATTGTCTTAAATGAGTGACCGGTTCAATTATTGAACAAATTTTCCTACATTTTGGTCACCCGGCGTTTGATACTTATTTATTTGTTTAGGAATATTTTGTTGTATATAGATCGAGTTGTTTCTTTTCGCAAATTGGTGATGTTAGAGAGACTGCCGAGTCGGATACTACGGGAGGTTTAGGACAACACTAAGTGAACTGATTCCTACAATGATGCCCGAGAGATAAAACCAAATCACATTTGAGAGTTGCTGACAGACGTGAGATCACGCAACTTTCGTGATAAGAGTGTACACTTAAAGAAGAGCTCCACGCGAGCCCATCCAGTTGCTTTCTCCCTACTACAGATGTTCTTCATTGTATGCATGTTCCATTGAGGCTACGACTAACCATCCCTCCTTACTCACCTAGAGGAGTTGTCCTAACTGTGGTTTATGGTCCCATTGTCATCGGATGAAAAATTAATGAGATAATAGCAAGATCAATTCTAACCATGTTGACTAACGGTGATCAGGTTCCGCGGTTCTATCCATTCTTTTTATTTTTCTTAGGATAGTTCATCCCGATTTCAACCTTTATCATCTAAACAATGTACTCTCTCCCATGACATATCCTGTTTATCACACACAGAAGATGAAGAAATATTAGAATCATTAGATGATTTGGGAGTATGAACCTTTGGTACCCATCTGTAGTCGGGTTTAACCCATTTCTTGTTTGATCGGATGGATGCCTCAACACTCATTTTAGAACTTGAAACCGACCGCCGGGATGACTTCGACTTAACCGATCTTTGTCTAACGGAACCACCTCTTGAATTTGGCATCTTGTAAGACATTCCCTTCTTGTCCTTAGGAGATTGATTCTTGCCCTTCTTAGCATTCCAGTCACCATTGTGTGAACGTGACCTCAAAGGGTTTCTTTTGAAGGATCTCCCTCTTGGCATATTCTGCCAACCTTGTGCATAGTAGGGACATATGCACGATTTGAACAATTTCTGGCAATGTGTCCAGGTGTTCCACAGTGGAAACATGTATGTTTCTTCACATAGAAGTTGTTTCTGCCTATCCCTGGTAGAGGGCCCATTCCTTGTCTCTGATTGTTCCCACAAGCACACTTACAGCAAGTAGTCTGTTTCGCTTGTTTTAGTGGCCTGTATTTACCAACAACAGGTTTATTAGAAGTAACATAATTAGAAGCAACAGATTCAGAGTTCAAATAGACATTGGTTTGACAATCAACAAAATTAACAGAACTAGAATGATTTTTGTTCTCCTTGTTCTCATCTTCCACTACTTTACCTGCACATGAAGTAGAAGCATTAGTATCGCTCACCTCAATACTCTCAGTTGGGCCGAATTATTCAGTCTTAACTGAAACGGGTATAGGGGGCGGGCCAAACTGAGCAGGTGTCTCTACCTCATTGGTTTCAAGGGGCGGGGTATAGTTATCATTGAACGGAGGTGGAACATTGTGATACCCTAGACCCTTATTCTGATTATCTTTAAATTTTAATTGTTTTTCTATCATGGACTCAACTTTCTTACTTGACACATCAAACTTTTTAAAATTAAAGTCTGCATTTTTAAACTTATTTTTCAATGTGTCAAGTTCGGCAGTTAGATTGGCAATCTTTACTTGAGCATAATCATAGTGTTTACATTTTATGTTGTATTCTTCTTGAAGTTTTCTAAAGTCCTTGGTTTTGGCCTCTAATTGATTTTTAAGGATTTTTGGGCCTTTTTGAGAGTGTATCCTTCATATTTAAGGTCCTCAATTTCCCTAATTAATAGTTTATGTTGATCACGATAAAGTTTAATTTTAGCTTCACAGGACTGAGGGCATGAAGCTTCATTAACCTTTGTGATTGAAGAACTCATTATTCACCAAAAAGAGTAATTTACCAAAAAAAAATAGAACTGATTGTGAAGCCAAAAAAAAATGCCTTTTGACTTGAAACCTTGGAAGTCAAACTTGAAAGTCAAACTTGAAAAGTCAAACTTAAAAAGTCAAAATTAAAAGTCAAACTTGAAAGTCAAAAGTCAAACTTGAAAGTCAAAAGTCAAATTTAAAAGTCAAAGGTCAAACTTGAAAGTCAAAAGTAAAATTTGAAAGTCAAAAGTCAAACTTGAAAGTCAAAGGTCAAACTTGAAAGTCAAAAGCAAATTTGAAAGTCAAATTTTTTGTCCAAAAAAATAACCTTGACCGAAAACAAAAATTTCTAGATCGAAAACGAAGCTTCAAGACCAAGAACCGAGGGTATTTGACCGAATACGTGCCTTTTTGACCAAATATGAAGCCTTAGAACCGAAAACAAAGTTATTTGATTGAAAACGTGGCTTTTGGACTGAAAACAGGCCAAAATATTGAAAATCTGAAATTATAGCCGAGGATGCGAGTGGCTAAGTATCCGAACCGAGGATAGGCCGAAATCTCGGACCGAAATCAGGAGGAAAACTAGAAGTGGAGCTGACAAGCGAATGCGAGACCGAAATCGTGGAAGCGAACCGAAATCAGGCACCGAGAACCTCGCACCGAGAACCCTCGTTGCCGCCGAAAACTGCTGTTGACCTAACCGCAAGCGAAGCCGCCACCGAGATTTCCGAGGAATCTCGACCTAGACCGAGGTTTGCCACCGAAATCTTGCAGATTTTGACCTAAAACACCTAAAACTTGCCAAAAACATGAGATTTTCAAATCTTTTATGCCAAACTCGATCAAAACTCCAAAAATATGAAGAACACGAAGAACAAACAACCAAATATTCGTCCAAAGCAATTCAAAAAACATCCGGAAATCCAAGAAAAAAATCCAAGAAAAAAATCCAAGAAACTCTTAATATCTTGCCAATTTGATCGACACCGATCCAAGCTCTGATATCAACTGTAAGTCCCAAAATACTACGATGTATCAATCGGATTCACTTGATGGTGCGGAATCCCAATCAAGTGAATTAGACAATACAAAATATAGAACAAGAACAAGATGATTAATCTTCAATGCACACTATTATTGAATAGTCGGGTACATAAGATTCTTGATTACACACAGATTTCTCTCTGTTTCTCTGTAAATCACGTTTTTGCCTTATGGCAACCACCAAAAACGTCCCACACCCTTTACAAGGCCTAAATAACACTATTTATACCTAGACCTAATAACAAAGCCCACAAACAAAACCCAAACAAAACAATATTAAGCCTAACCGAAATCACATGTGATTTCGGTCCAATTACAAAGGAACTCATAGGGATTTCGGCCCTAAACCAAAAACCATAGAGGCCTATGTAACGCCCCGATTCTCAAGTATCGATGTTATATAAGAACTTTCTTCATTTCAAAGTCTACTCGACGAGTTGGTTGCCCTACTCGTCGAGTAGCAGCGGGTTTGTCTGCGTGTTTTAGTGACCTACTCGCCGAGTCCAAAAAGGGACTCGACGAGTACGAGCTGGAGGATGAAACCCTAACTTCCGGGGTTTTGCACCCTATTTAAAGGATCATTGGCCTCCCCCAACCTCCCCTTTACTGCTTCTTGTCCCTCTCAGACCCTAAATCGAGTGTGTATGTTCTTTTGGTGTGTTCAAGCTTGGAGAAGGAATTTTGGAGGAGAAACCACTTTGGGAAGCAAGGAAATCAAGGCTAGGAACTCGTGGGGAGCTAAGAGATTCATCAGTTGTCACTCTCTGGAAGGTATTAAGTTCTTTCTTTGGCTCATCTCTCTTTTAACCTCTTTTGCATGAGTTTTAAGACATGTTTCTTGTGCTTAAGCCAAGATCTGAAGTTGTAACTTCAGATCTGGACTCCCCTTGACCTCAAGATTCATAAAGTCATCAGCTTTGCCTAGTATGAGCCTTCCCTCAAGGGTGTAACTTCATTGCAAGCTTAGTTTTGTTATTTTAGGGTCTTAAAAACCTTGCATGCACGTAAATTTTGCAACTTTACGTGATAAGCATGCCTAAGGAAGTTGGATCTGCAATTTGGAGCCTTGGCATGGCTTAAAAAGTATCTGTATGGTTGAAGGACTGAAGGGACTCGGCGAGTCATATGAAGATGGGCATGGACCCAACGAGTTGGGTGAACAACTCGGCGAGCCCGATGAAGATTGTCATAGACTCGACGAGTTGGATGAACAACTCGACGAGTCAGTTAGGGTTTCCCAATTAATGGATGTGTGTGGAATTATCGAGTGCAAGGAGGAAACCCGACGAGTAGCCGTGGAGCTTCGACCACGAGCCTTAGGAACTCGACGAGTCACTCTGGTGACTCGGCGAGCGGGCAAGTATTGCAAGAAACTCGGCGAGTAGCTGAGGGTACTCGATGAGTTGAGGTCAACATGGACTGTTGACCTTGACAGTTGACTTTGACTTTGACCAAGGGTTTACCATTTGACTTCTGGGGTATTCAGGAATTTATAAACCTTATGATGTGTTGGGTATAAGTGGTGGGGTTCATGGCGGTGATTCAAGAGTTGAGCTTTCTATTTCTAGTCGTCAGTCGCAAGGTGAGTTATCCTCACTATATCAATAGGGTCTAAGGCACCAAGGTCGGCCCCTTTTAGTTGTTATCTTGGTTACAGTATGATACATGTGGTTATGATCTGTCAGATCGGTATCGGGAGAGACAGTATGTTGTTATGCTCTTATGATCCGTTAGGATTGGTATGTTAGTGACCTGGTTAGGTCGGTGCTCTGGTTATGGGAGATGGCTATGATCGATGATTTGTGAGATAGTTATATCTGATATCTGTATATGCTAGTATATGTTAGTCATGTGCACATGGTTATTTGCTTGATGTTTGGGTTGAGGCAGTCCTGCTCTGTGCTGAAGGCCAACATACCCTACGAGCGGTCTGGATAGACTGTAGGCTCGTATAGCGGTCCAGTCATACCCAAGGGTCGGGATAGATTCACATAGACTGTAGGCCCTGCAGGGCGGTCCAGTCAGGCCGAAGGCCCAGTATGCATGTTGTTGATTATCTGTTATTGATATGGTATTATCGGTGTGGTATTGGTATTTTGGGGGTAGCTCACTAAGCCTTCGGGCTTATAGTTTCAGTTTATTGTTTCAGGTATTCCGGAGATCATGGCAAGGCGAAGGCTTGAACGTACCGCTCCTCATCCATATAATTACATTTCTGGGACACTCTGATGAATAATATTTTGAAAACATTTTGTAAAACACTATTTTGTTTCATGGTTGAAAAAGTTTAAATTTGGCGTAAAATTTTTGGATGTTACAAGTTGGTATCAGAGCCTTGGTTTGAGTGAATTGGAGGAACACTCGTGTGAATCCAGTCTCAAATCAAGGAAATATTTAGAACAAATTCTAAAGTGGTTTTCAAAATAAGGGATGGAGGATGCAGAGTGTACGATCAGCCGGAGCCAGTAAGTAGACCCCAAAATACCATACAGTTATTTGATATTATGATCTATTAGAACAGCATGCTAGTGCTAGGCTAGGGATCTTCAGGAATTGCATGATAAACTTGCCTGATTATATGATGCCTGCTAGCCTAGGGTTTCTTTTATATGGAAGTGACATCATTACTGTAGCTGTTTAGTGTATGCATCACGGCTGTACATAATCAAGATCTTATAGCCTGAGAATGTTTGATTCGACCTTAGGGTAGGATTGGATATTCGAAAGTCTATCGGGTCCAGTGTTATGTGTGGCTAGCATACACTAATGTTGTAGGTTTGGTGGAAGTTTCATGGATGGATGGGTCGGGAGAAGCCGTGAGGCCAGTTGTGAGATAGTTTCACATTCCTCTAGGAGCGAGGGTTGAGCGCTTGTTATGTTGATGTCTATTGTTAGGGTGTTGTGGTGATACTTGAGACAAATATGGGTAGGTGTGGAAGGTAGTATGGGCCCGTACTACTGAAAGCACATGACCCATACGCGTAGCAAGGAAGTCACAACCCCTAGTGTTTGTGGGAATTGGTCTCCCGATATTATGTTGTTTATCTGACGCCTTGGGCATAATTTTAGTATGGTGATGACGAGACGCTTTACGACCGGATTAGGACCAGGATCAGGATCAGGGGGCGGAGGCTCAGATGAGCCTATAGCACCTGAGCCCGTGGTGCAGATAGGGACAGAGGAGTTGGATGCCAGGATTCGGGAGATCCTGCATGATGAGATTGCTACTACGTATCGAGCGCAACTACCAGAGATGTTTGGGTCGATCAAGACCGCTATGGTCGAGTACTTTGATGAGCGTTATGCAGCCTTAGCAGAGACGGTTGCCGCTGCAGCCACGTCGGCTGTAACAGCGGCATGGGGTGGAGGAGGAGCCAGCCGGGCTTTCCAGTACCGGGACTTCAATAACACGAAGCCCCCGACGTTTGATGGTACACAGGATGCGATCAGGGTTATGAGGTGGTTATCTGATGTGGAGGGCTGTTTCTTCACGTGCTCGTGTCCTACTGACCAGAAGGTCGGGTATGCCCTGAACCTGCTGAGGCTTGGGGCCAAGGACTGGTGGAGACTGACGACTGGGTCATACACCGATGATCAGAGAGCTGCTATTACTTGGGAGCAGTTCAGGGATATGTTCTGCACCCGCTATGTTCCCCGCGTGGAGCGGGAGCGGCTTGCTCAGGAGTTTTTGACATTGAGGCAGGATGGAGAGTCGGTGATGGAGATCACCCGCATGTTCACGGAGAGGGCTATGTTTTGCCCGGAGTTTGCTTCCGAGCAGTCTCAGATGACCCGTTATCTGAGTATGCTCAAAACCGATATCCGTCAGTTTGTTTCTACGCAACGTTGTGATACTCTTCTGGATCTTCAGGAAGCTGCGAGGCGGCGTGAGTTGGAGATAGAGCTGCAGTTGAAGGAGTAGCGTCAGGTTCCGGCACAGTCTCAGCCGGCACCTAAGCGGTCTAAGACCGCTGATACTAGGACCAGAGGTCAACAGAGCCACACTTGTGGAAAGTGTGGCAGGGGTCATTCTGGAGTTTGTCGAGCAGGTGGTGGTTGCCACAAATGTGGCAAGGAGGGGCACTATGCCAGGGACTGTCGCCAGTCCGCCCCTCCGGCAGATATGAGGATATGTTATCACTGTCATCAGGTTGGTCATGTGAAGAGCAACTGTACGCAGCTCACTGCCAAGCCGGCGCAGGTTCCCGCACCAGCTACGTTGAGGATTGCAGATGGGAGGCCAGTCAAGATGGAGCCTCCGAAGGCTCAGGGTCGTGCCTTCCAGCTCACAGCCGAGGAGGCCAGAGCAGCACCGGATGTGGTTGCTGGTATGTTTCTATTCTCTATTTCAGTTATCATATTTGTATTATGCTTATCTGTTGTACCTATGTTTAGGTACGTTTTTAGTAAACTTTTTTCCTGCATTGGTTTTATTCGACTCGGAGGCGAGTCGGTCGTTTGTATCTCAGACTTTCAGTAGGGGGTTCAGTGTGCCGGTAGATGAGCTCGAGTGTCTGTTGCGAGTTTCTATCGCCAACGAACACGGGGTTTCTACTTCTTCGGTCTACCGGGGATGTGAGTTGGAGATTTTCGGGGTATCCTTCCCGATAGATTTGATTCCTATTCCCATGGGGGAAGTATGTGTGATCGTGGGGATGGATTGGCTCAGTCGATTTGGCGCCATGATCGATTGTGAGGGACAGCGAGTAGTAGTTCGAACCCCAAGTGGGGGAGAACTGGTGGTATATGGTGAAGGCACCAGAGAAGGATCAGGGTTTTGTTCGTCAGCCAGGGCTCGGCAGTATATTCAGCACGGGTGTGCCGGTTATTTAGCGTGTGTGGTGGATACGCGGGTCAAGGATCAGACTTCAATTTCAGAGGTCCCGGTGGTTAGAGAGTTTGCTGACGTGTTTCCGGAGGAGTTACCTGGAGTGCCTCCGGAGAGGCAGGTGGAGTTCAAGATTGATCTAGTGCCGGGTGCGGCCCCTATCGCTAAGGCGTCGTACCATTTGGCACCGCCAGAGATGCAGGAATTGTCATCTCAGTTACAGGAGCTGCTGGGTAAGCAGTTTATTCGTCCGAGTAGTTCTCCATGGGGAGCACCGATCCTCTTCGTCAGGAAGAAGGACGGCTCACACCGGATGTGCATTGATTATAGGGAGTTGAACAAGTTGACGGTGAAGAACCGTTATCCACTCCCGAGGATAGATGATCTCTTTGATCAGTTGCAGGGGACATCTTGGTTCTCCAAGATAGATTTGAGGTTGGGGTATCATCAAGTCCGGGTCAGAAAGGAGGACGTGGAGAAGACCGCGTTTCGGAATCGTTATGGTCATTACGAGTTCGTGGTGATGCCGTTTGGGCTCACCAACGCGCCGGCAGTGTTCATGGATCTGATGAATCGGGTCTGCAGACCGATGCTTGATCGCTCGGTCATTGTGTTCATAGATGATATCTTGGTGTATTCCAAGACCCGAGAGCAGCACGAGGAGTACCTCAGGGAGCTATTGGGAGTTTTGAGGCGAGAACGGCTTTATGCCAAGTTCTCGAAGTGTGAGTTTTTGTTGCGAGAGGTCCAGTTCCTTGGGCACCTCATTAACCAGGAGGGGATTTTGGTCGATCCGGTCACAGTTGAGGCGGTTATGCAGTGGGAGATTCCGAAATCTCCCTCAGATATCAGGAGCTTTTTGAGATTGGCAGGATACTACCGGAGATTCATACATGATTTCTCCAAGATTGCAATACCCCTCACTCGTCTGACGAGGAAGGGGGCGGATTTCCGGTGGGGCCCTGAGCAGCAGAGGGCCTTTGAGACCCTCCGACAGCGGTTATATGAGGCTCCAGTCTTGACACTACCGGAGGGAGTTCAGGATTTTGTGGTGTTCTGTGACGCATCCATCACAGGTTTGGGGGCGGTCCTCATGCAGAGGGGACGAGTGATAGCTTATGCGTCGCGACAGTTGAAGCCGCATGAGACGAGATACCCTACGCATGACTTGGAGCTGGGAGCGGTGGTGTTCGCCCTCAAGATATGGAGACATTACCTTTACGGGGTCCGTTGTACCATTTACACGGATCACAAGAGCTTGAGACATATCATGGATCAGCCGAACCTGAACATGAGGCAGCGCAGGTGGCTGGATGTAGTCAAGGACTACGACTGCGAGATCCTTTACCACCCTAGTAAAGCGAATGTGGTTGCGGATGCTTTGAGCCGCAGGTCAGCTCGGTCTTCCACCCCAGCGGTATGTATGAGGATAGCAGTGGATTCTCCGCTTGTGAGTTTGATCAAAGATGCCCAGGTTGAGGGCATACGACCAGAGAATTGGAAGCTGGAGAGGATCAAGGGTGAGAATACCCGGTTTGTGCAGGATAGTCGGGGATTATTGACCCGATGCGGTCGGGTTTGGGTTCCGATGTCTGGTGGGGTCAGGCAGATGGTCATGGAGGAGGCTCATAAGTCTCATTTTTCTATTCACCCGGGGGCCACCAATATGTATAGAGACTTGAGTTTGAGTTATTGGTGGCCATGTATGAAGCGAGAAATCACTTGGTATGTTGAGAGGTGCTTGACCTGCAGGATGGTCAAGGCCGAACATCAGAGGCCGCATGGTAAGCTGCAGCCTCTAGAGATTCCCATGTGGAAATGGGAACAGATCACGATGGATTTCATTACCAAGTTGCCGAGGACGGCGAAGGGATTTGATGCTATATAGGTCATCGTGGATCGGTTGACCAAGAGTGCCCATTTCTTTGCTATTCGGGAGAGTTCGTCGGCCGAGAAGTTGGCCGACATGTACGTTCGCGAGATCGTGTCTCGTCATGGGGTTCCCGTCTCCATTGTCTCCGACCGAGATGTTAGGTTTACCTCCCATTTCTGGCAGAAGTTCCACGGAGAACTGGGAACGCGGTTGCACTTTAGCACAACATTCCATCCGCAGACTGACGGCCAGAGCGAGCGGACCATTCAGACCCTCGAGGATATGTTGAAGGCGTGCGTCATTGATTTCGGTGGGAGCTGGGATTCCCACCTACCGCTTGCAGAGTTCGCCTACAACAACAGCTATCATTCCAGCATTGGCGCCCCGCCTTTCGAGCTGTTGTATGGACGGAGATGCCGCACCCCGATTTGTTTGGGTGAAGTGGGACACAGGGTGATGGGGCAGACGGAAGTAGTCTTGCAGACTACTGAGAAGATTCAGCAGATTAGGCAACGATTGCAGACCGCTCAGAGTCAGCAGAAGAGTTACGCCGACAGGCGTCAGTCTGAGTTAGAGTTCCAGGTGGGTGACATGGTACTCCTGAAGGTCTCACCCTGGAAGGGTGTGATCCGCTTCAGGAAGAAGGGGAAATTGGGTCCCCGTTACATTGGGTCGTTCAGGATCATTGCCAGGGTTGGCAAGGTGGCTTACAGGCTAGAGCTACCGAAGGAGCTTAGCCGAATTCATAGCACTTTCCACGTTTCGCAGTTGCGAAAATGTGTTTCGGATCAGAAGGCAGTAGTGTCGTTGGGTGATATTCAGGTCGATGAGCGCCTGAATTATGTGGAGAGGCATGTGGCCATTCTGGAGAGGAAGATGAAAGTTCTACGGAACAAGGAGATACCTTTGGTGAAGGTACAGTGGGAGCCTTGGAGGGGATCCGAGTGGACGTGGGAGCCGGAGGCTGAGATGCGAGAGCATTACCCGACATTGTTTACCCCAGCAGACTTCGAGGACGAAGTCTAGTTCAAGTGGGAGAGAATTGTAACGCCCCGATTCTCAGGTATCGATTTTATATAAGAACTTTCTTAATTTCAAGGTCTACTCGACGAGTTGGTTGCCCTACTCGTCGAGTAGAAGCGGGTTTGTCCGCGTGTTTTAGTGACCTACTCGCCGAGTCCAAAAAGGGACTCGACGAGTAGGAGCTGAAGGATGAAACCCTAACTTCCGGGGTTTTACACCCTATTTAAAGGATCATTGGCCTCCCCAGCCTCCCCTTTACTGCTTCTTGTCCCTCTCTGACCCTAAATCGAGTGTGTGTGTTCTTTTGGTGTGTTCAAGCTTGTAGGAGGAATTTTGGAGGAGAAAACACTTTGGGAAGCAAGGAAATCAAGGCTAGGAACTCGTGGGGAGCTAAGAGATTCATCAGTTGTCACTCTCTGGAAGGTATTAAGTTGTTTCTTTTGCTCATCTCTCCTTAACCTCTTTTGCAAGAGTTTTAAGAAAGGTTTCTTGTGCTTAAGCCAAGATCTGAAGTTGTAACTTCAGATCTGGACTCCCCTTGACCTCTAGATTCATAAAGTCATCAGCTTTACCTAGTATGAGCCTTCCCTCAAGGGTGTGACTTCATTGCAAGCTTAGTTTTGTTATTTTAGGGTCTTAAAAACCTTGCATGCACGTAAAGTTTGCAACTTTACGTGATAAGCATTCCTAAGGAAGTTGGATCTGCAATTTGGAGCCTTGGCATGGCTTAAAAAGTGTCTGTATGGTTGAAGGACTGAAGGGACTCGGCGAGTCGCATGGTCGACTCGGCGAGTCATATAAAGATGGGCATGGACCCGACGAGTTGGGTGAACAACTCGGCGAGCCCGATGAAGATTGTCGTAGACTCGACGAGTTAGATGAACAACTCGGCGAGTCAGTTAGGGTTTCCCAATTAATGGATGTGTGTGAACTTGTCGAGTGCAAGGAGGAAACCCGACGAGTAGCCGTGGAGCTTCGACCACGAGCCTTAGGAACTCGACGAGTCACTCTGGTGACTCGGCGAGCAGGCAAGTATTGCAAGAAACTCGGCGAGTAGCTGAGGGTACTCCACGAGTTGAGGTCAACATGGACTGTTGACCTTGACAGTTGACTTTGACTTTGACCAAGGGTTGACCAGTTGACTTCTGGGGTATTCAGGAATTTATAAACCTTATGATCTGTTGGGTATAGGTGGTGGGGTTCGTGGTGGTGATTCAAGAGTTGAGCTTTCTATTTCTAGTCGGCAGTCGCAAGGTGAGTTATCCTCACTATATCAATAGGGTCTAAGGCACCAAGGCCGACCCCTTTTAGTTGTTATCTTGGTTAAAGTATGTTACATGTGGTTATGATCTGTCAGATCGGTATCGAGAGAGACAGTATGTTGTTATGCTCTTATGATCCGTTAGGATTGGTATGTTAGTGACCTGGTTAGGTCGGTGCTCTGGTTATGGGAGATTGCTATGATCGATGATCTGTGAGATAGTTATATTTGATATCTGTATATGCTAGTATATGTTAGTCATGTGCACATGGTTATTTGCTTGATGTTTGGGTTGAGGCGGTCCTGCTCTGTGCTGAAGGCCAACATACCCTACGAGCGGTCTGGATAGACTGTAGGCTCGTATAGCGGTCCAGTCATACCGAAGGCTCGGGATAGATTCAGATAGACTGTAGGCCCTACAGAGCGGTCCAGTCAGGCCGAAGGCCCAGTATGCATGTTGTTGATTATCTGTTATTGATATGGTATTATCGGTGTAGTATTGGTATTTTGGGGGTAGCTCACTAAGCCCTCGGGCTTACAGTTTCAGTTTATTGTTTCAGGTACTTCCGGAGATCATGGCAAGGCGAAGGCTTGACCGTACCGCTCCTCATCCATATAATTACATTTCTGGGACACTCTAATGAATAATATTTTGAAAACATTTTGTAAAACACTATTTGGTTTCATGGTTGAAAAAGTTTAAATTTGGCTTAAAATTTTTGGATGTTACAGCCTAGAAAAGCAAAGTATAAACCACAATTTGTGACCTAACAGATCTCACTTACGGTTCGATTTTCTGGACAAGAGGGGGTGGAGGTTGTCTAAACATAACATAATGAGGCTATCACAAGGTTTAAATAGGGTGCAACACCCTAAAATTAGGGTTTCATTAATCCATGTGTACACCGTGCGTACTCCATGTAAGCCCAGCGTACGTGGTCCAAGTTCGCGATCCAAATTTGGGCTAGTACGCTAAGCGTACCACCATGTACGCCCCGCATACTAGCATAAGGACCAAAATGCAATACTTTTAATAAGGAGGGATTACGTATGAAACTTACAAATTTTCCAAGTGTTACAAATCTTGGATATCATTAGTCGCCAGGAATATAAACCTACGATTTAGTAATGTTTGTACTTAGGTGACGTCAGAGGAAAAGCTAAAAGTGTTAGGCGAAGTTCTGCCAAAATCGCAAATCATTCACCTAAGTTAAGTGAGTGCATAGTCCATTTCGTGAACATGATTTAATAACATTATAATTAAAGTATTAAATATCTGCTAAAAGTCGTACGTGAACTATATGCTTATTGTATGGATTATATGTTAATATATGTATATACTGTGCTATGTGCGAACCAGATATGGATCTATTTTCTGATAGAATTAAATAGATAAACATCATATAATAGTATTAAAGGTAGCATTTCTAAGAAGATAAAAGAGTAATAATACCTAATGCTCTGTAGGGAATATAAATACACTACAAATAGGTTAGTGTCACCCAAGAATAGAGTTGGTATTAAAAGTTGGTTACATGAACTGTAATCTAGTCTTGGGATAAACTTGGACTCATGGAAGATACCTAACTCAATTAAGTTTGATATTAGGTAGTCTCATTAGGAGAATGTGCATAACCTAGGAACGGAGAGTAAAGTTCCGTTCCATGACACTATCAGGTGTCGATGTATGGTAGCTCCGTATCGGATGACCAGAAATGGTGGGTTCCGATCAAGAAACTGTTAGCGGTATGTCTAGTCAACCCACAAAATAGGTGAGAGCACTTGATTTTTCTGTACGGTCTTGTGAATTATGTTGTTAGTATGAGCTCATTACTCACAGACGTAGATGCACTGGAAAACCATATTCATCAAATACTCTAATGGCCCATAAGCCTTTATGACGTAGACTGATAAAGGAAGCCCCTATCTATGTAGTCATTCTTTTAAAGGTTCATCAGGCGAGATAATTTCTCCCTGATAATCTTGGACTAGAATATTTGAGGATCGGTAGGAATAGATATGTAGGAATGTAAGCCAATATGGATTTAGTATGGTAACGGTTGGTTTTGTGGGTCTGATAATTAAAGAATATTATCATATCAAGATCGTGGGATTGAAATCCCTATGTATCTCACCAGGTTTCCCCAACCTGACCCACTAAGTTTGTATGCATCACATGTATCAAGACTTAAGCTAATGGAACTTGATTAGGACACTGAGTGATTAAGAGATAGTATTCATGACCATCATGTCTTTATGTTGTAACTTATGTATCTGTATTGATTATGGCATCCTTATGGTTCTAACCTTTTGGAAACAAAAATTTGTAATCAAAATGATCTTTTGTACTGGGATTTTCTGCAAATATAAATAAATGATTTTAAAAACATAAAGAAAAGTTTTACTTTGTTCTGAAAATTAGAGGGCGTCACACTTGGTATCAGAGCATTGGTTTAAGTGAACTGGGAATTTGTAGGATTTCTAGACTTAAACTTAGAGGTTAAGCAATGATGGTGACGTGTTTTCTAGGATAGTTTAGGTTGTATACCTGAATAGACATAAGCACTAGGATATTTTAAGGTATAGGCCTTAAATAAAATTAAGTGCTCAATAAGAACCTAATATATATATATATATATATATATATATATATATATATACACACACACACACACACACACACATAACGTACGTTAAAATACCTTATTTACTATATTATGCACTAGCATACTTTAGAAATGCCTTATATGTGCTAAACGATATGTATAGACGGCCTTATATTGCTAAGTACTGGAAAAGTTAAGGTATGTTGCCGACCTAGTATTTGGAAATTTTATGTGTTTATATTTCTAAACGTTTAATTACGGTATTAGAACTGTCTTGGAATGCTAAATGCTTGCTTGGGTATATAGAACGTCATGACAATCACAAGGAGCGGTAGAGTCGTCAATAACGAAGGAGGTTCAACACCTCAGAACGTCGGAACAGCTGTTGATCAAATCCCGATGAATGAAGTTCGAGTAATGATGCAAGAAATGCCTGATCAGCAACGACGTGAGAATAGGGAACTCTTAGCTCAGGAACTAGCTAATGTTAGAAGAGGAGCACCAATAGTAATGGAACAAGTCAACAACGGACTGATTCCTTCGTATGTCTCGACGGTCCAAGAAGGAAACAATGATGAATCATAAAGTTATCATGGACCGGAGCAACTAGAGGTCCAGAGATATGATGAACCTAGAGGCTACTGCAAGTATAAGGATTTCATGACTTGCAAGCCATCATTATTTAACGGGACGGAAGATCCCGTATGAGTTATGGATTGAATATCGGAGATGGAGTCGACCTTCATAACGTGTGGATGCATGGACAAGATACAAACCACCTATGTTGTGAAGCAGTTCAAGGGCACAACACTTCGTTGGTGGAACACGTTGGGGAAGATTGTGAGCCCCAAAAAGTCATTGCAGCTGTCACACCCCCAAACCAAGGATTGCGGAAACGTCCGAGGGTGGAGGACTTCATGTATAGTATCACAACGAGTATAATAGTGCTCAAAGTAAATACAACCATCATAAATATAATTGAAAAGGTTACACCATAGTATATGTTTACATGTTTCAAAATCAATTACATTATGATGATAAAATGAAATGTTTGACGACTTAACGTCCCATCCTCAAAATGCTGTTGATTTCCTGTTTCACTGATTTCCTGAGAATACAAGTAGTTTTGAAAAAGTGTCAACAATTAAGTTGGTGAGTTCATAAGGGTTTTGTTTGAGGAAAAAGCCGTTTTCCTTGTAAATACGATAGAGTATGATTCCAGAAAATCCAGTATTTTCCTTATAAAAGTCATTTAGTCCTAAATGTCAAGACCGAAATGTACAAGTATTTTTCCATACTTAAAGTAACTCATGCAAGTTTAAATCGACATAAACTCGTTTAATTTAGAAGTAAAACCCCTTTTCAAAGTAGAATTTTCCATGTAAACTTGAAAGATTGTTAACTCCCTATGTGAGTCGCTATAACCATACTATGACGAGAAATAACATGCACAACGTTTTTCAGACGTTAAGATACTATGACTCTTGTCACCCGCAGACCTGCCGGTCCGGCTGTAGCTAGCAGCGAGGTGTGGGGTGTCAATCCCAATATAGATCTATACATAATTATCACGCTCTCCCTACAAGAGACTCTGGTTATAACTTACATGAATTGGAATCCCGTACTCGAACGTACGGGGAGAGAATTGTCTCACAACTTAAGTTAACTAGTTTACACATAGTTTGATATTAAAACCTCTTCCATGGAGGAAGTAAAATCACATTTTATGAATAAATTAGTGATATGAAATCCTTAAACTATTACTATTATAGTTTATCATGTGGTACATGAAAAACCCATTTGTTTTGAGAGTAAAACCTTTTTCACGTAGTAAAAATCCATAAACTATGCTTATTGTAGTTTATTATATGTGTTCGAAATGAATGAGTAAACATTATCATGAATGACTAAATTTCAGTTTATGATGATAAACTAACAAGAAAATACATTGGATATTTAGAACTTATTGTTATGCACTTTGCTCAACATACTACAAAATGTTATGAAAGTTGTAAGCTGTGAACTAGTTTTTGACCTTTCTATACTGTTTTAGAAAATTCATAGAAAAATCATACGAAGTCGAAAACTAAATTCGTAAATTCTGAGAGTTCACAAAATGTATCTAGTTTAATCATAATTTTTATTATGATTTTTAGAAGTCTTTAACTTGTGTTAAAATGTTCATATTCACAGACTGGTCCGAATTTGTTTCTGAAATGATAGGCAGGTTTGTAAAAATCACCATAAATCGTAGAAAAATCGTATGGAGATGTGCAAGTAGTCATTTTAAAGGTATGAACCTGAACTATTTGCATATTAAACAGTTTTGAAAGATATTAAGTTTAAGATAGTCAAGACAGTCCGTGAATAAGACTCAACTTTTCTGATGAAGGCTGTTGTTTGAATTTAGTTAAGCTTTTGGTGTTTTAACTTGTATTCCCCCCCTAAAACTTGATGAAAACATGAAAAATGTAGGGGTATGAACTCACCTTGAGTGATCTCAGAAGATGGATGATGAAGAAGAGAAGCGTTCAACTCAAGAACACTTAGAAGATGCTTGATGATTCGAAGATCTAACAATAAATATGACGATATTTGTGTAAGGAACTCATGATTTGAGTGAAGAAGTGTAAGGAAATCAAGTGTGGGAAGAGATTTACTTACCAAGGTGTATGAGAAGCCTTAGAACTCTTGGAGAATTCGAGAATTTGGAGAGGAGAGTGAGAGAGAAAAGTGTTTGCTCTTTGGTGAAAAGTGAGTGAAATGTGAGGAGAGAGGAGATTTTCAGCCTTTGGTGAACATTTACAGCTGGAGGAGGGGTGTCAAAGGACAAATAGTTGACTAGGTAGAGGGAATAGTGACTGAGGGTTGTACCATGAAGGTATGGGGGAGGTTGCTTGTGTCTTACTCTAGATAAAGTCAACACTCTACCCCAAAATCTAATTTAATAGATTTTATTCTTGGACAACGATTTCCCCCAAAAATATGATTAAAAATGAATATTTAGGGTCTCTTATATTAAATTATGAGTTTTGGTGAAAATCCCGCGTTAAAATCACGAAAAACGAGCTTAAAACGAAGATTGGGTCAAAAACCGGGAAGAAAGTGGAAATCAGCGAGCCTTCTCGGATTTGGGCCGAAGGTTCGGTCCCAGCAGCCAGAGCCGAAGGTGATGGTTCGGTCCGAAGGGACCTTCGGTCTTCCGAGGTTCGGCTTCGGTTCTTCATCATTCTCGGTTCAGCAGAGTTCGGTTCTAGGAGGCTTCTTAGGGTTTCGCCTCTAAGAGGTTCGGCTCTAAGAGGTTTCGGTTCATTAAGGGAGGTTCGGTTCCTAAGAAGGTTCGGCTCCCTAAGAGGTTTCGGCTCCTTAAGAGGGTTCGGCTCCTTAAGAGGGTTCGGCTCCTTGAGAGGTTTCGGCTCCTTATAGCTGTTTTTCGCGTAAACTTCCGTTTTCGAGCGGTTTTCGACTAAATTAAGGGTCGGGATGCCCCGAGTGATTATAAAAAGTTGTGAGAGATTTTGAGAGAGATTTGGGGGAGATTTCACATACTTGGAGAGATTTGGGAGAGATTTCTCATACAGAGAGAGATTTGGGAGAGATTTCACATACTTGGAGAGATTTCTCATACAGAGAGAGATTTGGGAGAGATTTCACATACTAGGAGAGATTTCTCATACAGAGAGAGATTTGGGAGAGATTTCACATACTTGGAGAGATTTATCATGCAGAGAGAGATTTGGGAGAGATTTCACATACTTGGAGAGATTTCTCATTCAGAGAGAGATTTGGGAGAGATTTCACATACTTAGAGAGATTTCTCATATAGAGAGAGATTTGGGAGAGATTTCACATACTTGGAGAGATTTCTCATACAGAGAGAGATTTGGGAGAGATTTCACATACTTGGAGAGATTTCTCATACAGAGAGAGATTTGGGAGATATTTCACATACTTGGAGAGATTTGGGAGAGATTTCACATACTTGGAGAGATTTGGGAGAGATTTCACATACTTAGAGAGATTTCTCATACAGAGAGAGATTTGGGAGAGATTTCACATATTTGGAGAGATTTCTCATACAGAGAGAGATTTGGGAGAGATTTCACATACTTGGAGAGATTTCCCATACAGAGAGAGATTTGGGAGAGATTTCACATACTTGGAGAGATTTCTCATACAGAGAGAGATTTGGGAGAGATTTCACATAATTGGAGAGATTGCTCATACAGAGAGAGATTTGGGAGAGATTTCACATACTTGGAGAGATTTCTCATTCAGAGAGAGATTTGGGAGAGATTTCACATACTTGGAGAGATTTCTCTTTCAGAGAGAGATTTGGGAGAGATTGCACATACTTGGAGAGATTTCTCATACAGAGAGAGATTTGGGAGAGATTTCACATACTTGGGGAGATTTCTCATTCAGTGAGAGATTTGGGAGAGATTTCACATACTTGGAGATATTTTAAATAGAGAGAGATAGAGTGAAAGAGATTGAGAGGGACTTCGTTTGCGATCTTTTTAAGTGTTTGGCTTCGTAACGCAAGGTTTGTACATCCCTTTAAGTCTCGTTATGATTGTTATATGCCCCGAGGGTTAAGGAATAATGTTTTATCGAATAGTTTCATCACTTGCCCCGATTAGGGTTTAGAATTTCCGAACACGTGAAAACTCTAAGTGATACTTTGTATTAAGATTGCGAGTAGTACAATAAGAATCATAATGGAAACCCTAATATACAAGGGTTAGATGAGTTGACCGGTTTGACTTGTTGACTTTGACTTGGCAAAAAATTGATGGTTGTCACATCATCCCCCCGTTAGAAAGAATTTCGTCCCGAAATTAGTGTTTCGACTGGGACTTCAAGAATTTGGAGGAAAGATGGGGGAACTTTTCGTAGTACAAGAAATTGATTATGGTGGGGACCAACCCGCCTGATGTTAAATGACGACCTTGGAACTTCTTATTGTAACTTGAGCTGAGTCGATTTGAAAGGAGTTATTGTTTTGGAATGATAGTGTATTCTACGTGTGCCTTTATGCTCTCCGTTTTATCCTTGTTGTTACCACTATGAATATTTTATAATGTAGTTAGTGAGTTCTAGTATTATGAATGCTTCAGCAATTTGTGATGAAATTTGCAATATAAGTACTACCAAATCTTTGATAATCGCTTGGTGTAAACTAGTCGTATATCATTAAGATTGCAAAGGCATTCGGATGAGTGACCCCGCCTTAAGCCCACAACCAAACAAGGAACAGGAAATGAGGCGGAATCACACATTCTAAGTCCATAGAATCTTAATGATATATGACCATAATGTTTACACTAGCCATCATAGATTCACTAGTAAAAACCCTGTGCTTTTAAATAGATGATAAGACTTATTCGGGTGATAGGACGTTCACTCGCCCTCCTGGGTAGCCTTGTCTCGAAGTTCGAGGTAGGACTCGTAGCTGGTCCATCTATCATTAACTTGCGCATATAGGTCATATGTACTTAAGGTTGGCAAGACAGTTGGATGGGTGACTCTGCCCCAAGTCCACAACCAGACAAGGAACAGGAAGTAGGGCGGAAACACACATCCAATGTCAGTAGAATCTTAATTATATATTATCCTCGCGTATATACTTAGTAGTGATAGACTAACCGTATTCGTCCCAAGCTTCTGTGCTTGAACTTTATCTGCTGCGTAAAGGGTCTCCTGGAAATACTTGTGGTAAGGTTTCGGAAGGTATAATACTCCTTTGGTGAGTGTTTTGGGGTTTCACAGTGAGAGATGACCAAGAGGTCCGTGCCGGATGTGTTTATGGGAGACGAAGGTTTCGATATTCAGTGGGTTAGGTGAAGGGTCCTTTCGTAGCCGTTAAATCGGGAAGGTGAGGACTATACCAATCGAAATTGAATGATGACAACAATATCTTTTTAGGTAAAACATGTGTTAAGCTGTATTCGCAAGAAATGCTCATTAGAGTGATAGAGTATCTTGTGTTTCTTTTCAGTGTGTTCCGTTTTGTTCGATGTTATTATTACTGCAGATGATTCATACCACAACGTCTAGCACTGGTAGTGAGTGTGTTCTGATAGCTAGTAATTGTTGGTGCATGGAAATGCTCCACAAATAATGAGTGTTTATTAGGTTGTATTTTCCCTTTATGTATTTATGGTGTAAATACTCTCCCTCCTATATAAAGGGAGAGTTGGTCATATCTTACTTTTTAAGCTAGCTTATCTTTTCCTTAGTAAGAGTTACACTTCTTACAATGTAATCTCTAGAGAGAGAAAGTTGGTGGGTTCTCCCACCCAGGGGGAGTTTCTCTCCCACCATGTTCTTCATTAATATATTTTATTCTCTCTTGTTCTTAGTCTTCTTCAACGAACTCATAATATGTTTTTCGTGTTCATACTTACAAAAACACAATTAATCTCGAGATATCTTACTTCCGCATTCATCGTTCGTTATAAAAATGGGTCTCTACAATTGGTATCAGAGCCGTACCTTGAAGATCTCACGATTATTTCAAGGGAACGACTCCCGTTCGGTGATTATCTTGTGATTTTTCAGTGTTTCTACAAGAAAAAAAATTTCGGGTTTCTTTCCGGAATTTTTTTTTATGAAGTTCGTTCTTAGTTCTATTTTCTGGGTGATTCTATCTTAGTAAAATAAATTGTTGTTGCTGCTGCTCGTTCTATTTATTGCTGGAAGAAGATGTTCTTACAAGTTTATTATTTTGCTGTTGAAGAAATGAAGAAAAATGGGAAGAGAAATTAATTTTGTGGTCTCTTAAAAGTTGAAGATTTGCTCCAGGAGTTCTTTTTCTTGGATGAGAAGACACAAAAATTATGGGCTTAATTATTGATAAAGTTGAAGCATTCTTTCTTGAAGACATTTCCCAGCAACTTTTGTCATCCAAAAGGTATGAACTTCTCTTGTTCATAAACAAATTGTTGCTGTAGATCTTTATGAAGAATGTATGGACGTAATTCTTTGGTTTGCATAAAGCCACTTGTCCTTGTTACTCTTTTTGGTAAAGAGTATTCAACTTTTATTTTCCTTCCCAAGATAAAACCATGTGACTATGACAAATCTCATCACCTTTTGTCCCCTAAAACCCCCTGCACACTCTTCTTTTTGCCTTCCCAAGACCACATGTTGACTTAAAATGCTTTATAAAAAGATTCCCTTATTAAAATATGAATAAATGACCTTTGCGGTACCATTTTTCATGAAAAAATAGCATTTTTCGTCACCTGTTCAGCCCTTTCCGGACCCCCGAACCGCAGCCAAAAACTGCCTACCGGAGTCCCCTTAAAAGCCTACCCGCAGCCATTTTTTAGCCTTGATCCGAGGTCCTCTCAGGTCCTATCCGCAGCCTCGGATGACTGCTGATGGACCGCATCCATCTCCCTTGCTGATGAACCGGAGTCAGACCGTAGCCATCCTTCCCAGCTCGGACCGCAGCCTCGGACGCAGGCTCCCTTCTCGGTTCGGACCACAGGCGCTTCACTGCAGTCTTGCATCGCAGCCGATTTGCTCACTTGCACCACATCGCCTACTGCAGCCAGCTCCATCCGCGACCAGCTCCATCCGCGACCAGCACCATCCGCACCCAGCTCCCTCGTTCGCACCCAAGACCCCCACCTTCCCCTCTGATCTGCAGTCACCTCCTACCGCAACCACCTCCCACCCAAATCACCTCTCTCACCCGCAGCCTCCTACCTCCGATCCTCCCTCCTCCCTTCTCCACCTTCCTTCAGCCCTTTTTTTTTCCCTTCCCTGTCATCAGCCCCTCCCTCCTCCTCCTTCCCCCCTCCTTTCCTCCCTCTTTTTCCTCCCATCCCTTCCTTTTTTTCCTTTTTTTTAAAAAAACCCTCTTTTTTTCTAGACTTTATCTTTTTTATTATTCAGATTTTTTTTTCTCCATTTTTTTAATTAAATTTTTTTTTTCCAGCCAATTTTTTTTATTTATCCATTTATTTTTTTTAACACCATTTTTTTATTTAGCCAATTTTTTTTATTATTAAAACCAATTTTTTTTATTAAAACCAATTTTTTTTTTTAACACCAATTTTTGCCACAACCGAACCTTGGATTGTCACATTGGTTCATTTCATGCCGGTTATTATTATTGGAAGAATATTCCTACCGCAGTCGGACTTCATATTATTTTTTGTGATGCTTGCACCGCAACGGCGATTGATCAACAAAGTTGTTTCGCATTCTTCACATTATGGGATTTTATGACTTGTCGATCTTGATTTTTGGTTGACGAATCATGTATCTTGAGCATGTGGACTTTACTTTCTATTGAAGACCACTTCAAGTGTTCCGGCACCGCAGTTTGGATATTTGGATATATTTTTGGCACAACAGATTATTCTCAGCACAGCTTCAGCAACTATGTCACCCGCCTCCTCATGACCGCAAGAGTATCTCTTTTACTCTTTCTCGTTTCTTATCGAGACCCTTCATACATCTAGGGAGAGCTTCTCTGTTAGCTCTTGGTATCCGATACTTTCCATCCGATGATTTGTTGATTTTTGATATCCGGTCATTGGTTATCAAAAATAGGGAGAGAATATCATCCGGATTTGGTTATTATGATTGTTTGAGTTTGGATTTTTGAAGACTTCTGAAGACGATTATTTATTTAGTGATGCGATGTGGCACTTCTTTTTGGTCTTTACGGATCAAATTTTTGGCATTACTCGATGTTTTCCGATTCAGATTATTTATTATTCGGACTCTACCACAGGATGATTTTGTGTTCGTATCCGGTTCAGATCTTATGGTTTCACGAGTTTGGATTTGTGATATGTTGAAGACGAAGATTATTTTGGCAATGTGATGTGGCACTTATTTTTGGTCCTTGGATCAAATTTTCGGCATTGCTAGACCATGTTTTTGGACTCACATTATTTTTATCCGGACTTCATTTTATGGATGCTTCACATTTTTAGCAGGTTATTCTTTGAAGAATTTCGGTGTATTATGATTCGAGAACTTGAGATGTTTTTCAGACTTTTGAAGTCGAAGTGTTTCTTTTATTGGATCTTCTACTTGCTCATGGTGACCTCCTTCTTCGGGTGATTATGACTGGTTTGAAGATTTGGATCTTATTTTTTTTTCTGCTCCATTGGTTGTGCTTTGAAGCCGAAGACCTTCATTTCAGAGTTTCATGACCAGTTTCAGACTGCACAGACACTTCAGAGTTTCAGAGACATTTCAGCACTTGATTGCATTTTATTACCACACTTGCTAGTCGGATTACTGTATTATAGCCTTGTATCACTTATTGGATCTCTCATCATTTGTAAGCATTTAAGGAGAGAATGTTGGTGCATGGAAATTCTCCACAAATAATGAGTGTTTATTAGGTTGTATTTTCCCTTTATGTATTTATGGTGTAAATACTCTCCCTCATATATAAAGGGAGAGTTGGTCATATCTTACTTTTTAAGCTAGCTTATCTTTTCCTTAGTAAGAGTTACACTTTTTACAATGTAATCTCTAGAGAGAGAAAGTTGGTGGGTTCTCCCACCCAGGGAGAGTTTCTCTCCCGCCATGTTCTTCATTAATATATTTTATTCTCTCTTGTTCTTAGTCTTCTTCAACGAACTCATAATATGTTATTCGTGTTCATACTTACAAAAACACAATTAATCTCGAGATATCTTACTTCCGCATTCACCGTTCGTTATAAAAATGGGTCTCTACAGTAATGATACTTGATATCATGATCCCTGACAGGTCACTCTATGATCGAGCGGTATATGTAAGTCGCATGTAATTTGATATTGGTGAAATCGTCGAGTGAGTGGCTCCACCCTAATCCCACTACTAGACATGGAACAGGAGTCAAGACGGAATTATTCGCTTTAAGTTTTTAGTATTTTGATTATAATTAACCCCGATGTAGGCACAAAGTCGTCACGACTCACCGGTAATGATCCTAAGGTCATATATGAGTGTTTTTGATTTGATTTGAACGAGAGAGTATTTTAACCACTTTTTGAAAGACGGTAATTTTAGCAACATACCAAAATCATTACAAACATATGGTACTCAAACGTTTTTGTCGTTGGAAACATTACAAAAGTCCTAAATAGGGTTCCCTTGTTGCTCCTGCTGGTTTGTTCGTCACACTCCTCCTGCTCCTCCGTCACTCTTATCAGTTGGACATTCCCTCTTGAAGTGTCCCGTTTCACCGCATAGGTAGCATATTGGGCCTACCCTGGTGTTGGTGGTTGAAGCGAGGTGCTGGGTCTGGTTTCTGCAGAAATGGGCAGTATGTCCGTTTTGTTGCAGTTTTTACAGTGCATCACCCGGCAAACCCCATTGTGATGGAAGCTACACTTGTTACACTCTGGGAGTGATCCCTTATATGGTATGGCCGGTGCTTGGGTGACAGACCTTGTGGCTAGTGTCGAGGCATGTGTCGTGACTGCTGTTGTAATGGCAGGGGTGGCCATGGGTTGTTGTCTTTTAGCGAATCTTTGAGATAGGTTGCGCTCCTTTTTGTTCCAAAACTTTCGTTTATTACTCTTAGGTTTGTGGTCTGAGGCGTCTTTGTTGGTAGACACTCGCTGGTATCCCTTATTGTTGCGGCAATTAGTATTTCCGGCATCGCTTCCACCTCCGCTGGCTTTGTTAGCATTGATTTGCGCCATGGCGGCCGTCACGGTTGCCGTGACTACAGCTTGAAAAGTAGCAGAGTCTATTTGCAGGGTTGGCGCCTTGCTAGTTGGTTGGTTGCCTCTTGGTGAAGACATAGTTCTGTTTCATGATGAAAAACGACTTCGTGAGTGGGGATGATTATCTCAAGTGCATTCTTACGATTTATATTCACATATATAAATTTTTCACATTGATGTACTATTCTTAGTGTTTCTGCTAAACACTCCTGAGATGGAGTTACGGAAATGGGTAGAAGTAGGTTTTGTACGAATGTTAAATTTACTCATCCTAGTTACTGTCCTTGCCCAACACACTTAGCTGAGGAGTTCTGATGGGATCCGATGCATTAGTGCTGGTATGATCGCACCCTATAGGTCTACGAAGAAGGGACCTTTCAACCAAAATGTTTAAAGGTGAGACGATAATGAGTCTTTAGAAGGGCTATACGTCGCGAGTTTTCTAACTAAGTTTATCTTAGTTCAAATTGTAACATATTCCGGTGCTTATGGTGTTCCGAAAGCAATTCATAATGAAAGTATATATATAATAAACCCATGTATTTTAGTAGTTCTGTATCCAACTGAAACCTTGTAATTTGATCCAAGCTAGGTCCTTCTTACGACCAATTGATGTATGCTTAGTTATATAATTAAGACTAAATAGACCTTCGAGTCCATTAGGTATGTCCTAAGCCCATCTTGTTAATATGATTCTAGTAATTATGGTTTCAGAGAAAAGTTTGACCTCGATGCAGGTCTACCTCACATCCATGCAAGGAAAAGTTTTGACAGCAAATAGATCCCCCGATTATTATAACCGCTAAAATCGCAGTGTTGAGCTTACACATAGAATAGAGTAGCACCAACGCAAACTCATGAACCTAATCTACAAGGTCTTGTGAGCAGTATGAACTCTACTCACGACGATCCGTCCCTTGCGATGCCTGAGGCAAAGTCGATGCACCTTGCAGCTCTGCCAATCGACGCTTGGCTGCAACCATTCTCTCTTTGAATGCCGTGTGTTTATCCTGTTACTCTTTTGCCTCTGCCCGAGCGGCGATAAGGTCCCAAAAAAAAGTTGGTCTCTGAAATAGTAGTCTCTTTCCAAGTCTCAGGTACGTGAGATGGTAGGGTCTGTAGTAGCGCGTAGTTTCTGTTGAATCATAAAAGTGACCCTCTTGAACTTTGCTACCACAGCTACTTCAGCACCCGCAGTCAGTCTCTTTATCAGCATCAGCAACCGGAGTCAGCTACCGCAGTCAACTTAGCTAGATTACTTTACTTGTCTTTTTTGTAATACACTCTATTGTCTAGTATGCCTTGCACGGCTGCTTATAGAGATGTAATCTAGTGCATTTCTGAGTCTCTATAAATAGAGACTTATTCTCCTGTATTGAATATACTCTATCACCGATAACTTATGCATTCTATCTGAATACACATTCTGAAGTTATCTCTCTATCTTTCTTCACTCATCGCTTCTTACTTAAATCTTATCATAATTCTGCTGATCATAATCTCTCTTCGGAGCAAGTCATATTTGACTTAATCACTAAGCTTGATCTTCCTTATTAACTTGGAGTGAATGCATTCCTTGTTATGAATCAGCTTAGGTGTATTCTTGATATAACAATTGTTGTCATTTCTATTTCTTTACTTTTCCGCAACTAACTCTCTAACCATCTAACTATATTATTGTTGAGCTTTTAGATCCTTTGAGATTAACTATTCCGCAATATACTTGTTCTAACTTTTGTTCAAGTGTGTCTCCAAGTTTTTCTCTCAACAATTGGTATCAGAGCCAAAGTGGTTGCTTTTTGAAAACGGAACTCTGATTTTTTTTTCAAAGGGCCTTCTATACCACTAAAGCTCATTTCTCACAAAAAAACTCAAATGGCACAGTCGTTATCTCTGAATGTTTCCAACAGTGTTGGTGGTTCTAACCGAGCCCCAATACTGGTAGCAAATGAATATCATCATTGGTCACAAAGAATGGAAAGATACTTAAGAAGACTTAGTAGAGATGTATGGCGATCCGTAGAAGAAGGACCACATGTTCCAGTCCTTACACCAGTCCAAACTGACGGTGCTGCAACCAGGCTAGGAGGAGGTCAACCAGCCATGAGCCGTCCCACCAAGGATGATCTCGATAAAATGGAAAATGATGTTGTTGCCTTTTATGAAATCTCCTGCGGAGTTGCTCCTGACAACTTCGATATTATCATAAATTGCAAATCAGCAAAAGAGATCTGGGATGTTCTCAAGAACCTGTACGAAGGCACAAAACAAGCACAAGATAAGAAGCTTACTACCGCACTCAACGAGTTCAACAACTTCAAAGCTCATACTGGGGAAAGTTTGGAAGACTCCTTCAAAAGGTTCAACCAGATACTCACCAAGTTATCCAATGCGGGCACCATCCGCAGTAACCATGAAACCAATCTTCAGTTTCTTAATGGTTTGGGCAGACATTGGACTACGGCCACGATGATAGTCCAAGGTGATAGAAAGATTCACTTCTTGTCACTTTACAAGCTCTATGGAGAGCTGCAAGCTCAAGAATCCACCGTACTCAAAGATTGTGCTGACTTCGGAGGACCACTTGCTCTCATAGCACAAGCTCCACCGCAGTCACCTTACTCTTCCTCGTATGACACTCCACCGCAGTCATACGAAGCGGATTCTGAATATGATGATGAAGAAGATTTTCAAAAGGCTATTGCTCTGGTTAGCCAACAGTTCAACCATCTACCACCTCCTTCCTTCCGCAAGAATCAACAGTTCAACAAACCTCCATTCAACCGTAACTTCGGTTCTCAGAACAACCACCCTCGATATCCCAAAAGTTCTCATCCTCCACCACAATCTCAGAATAATCAACCAAAGGAGGTACCGCAGTCTCCTCAAATCACTGACTCCGGTACTCCTTCAGAAGACAAGATTGATGTTGTAATTTGTCACAAATGCAACAAAGAGAATCACTTTGCACGAAATTGTAAGGCCAATGTAGTGAAAGACAGAGCATTCTACCTTAGAATGGCTCAAGAGTTGGAAGACAAAGAAAAAGCTGAAAAGGCAAGGGCATACGTGGCCCATGTCAAAAGAGATCATCAAGTCTGGTCATCCGGAGACGAAGATGAGGCCATCAGCAGTGTCAAAGGAAAAGGGAAAATATGCATGCTGGCCACTGCGGATGATGATGGGTCTACAATGTTGAACAAGAACTACTGCTACATGGCAAAGGATGGAACACTAAGCATCGTCGAACAGGTAAAACTCATGATCCAAACTCTAAACTATAGCATGCATGACTGTCAGCCTTTCATAGATGATCTTAATGACACTTGTGCTGCCGTCCTTACAGACTATAATAAAGCCTTAGATGAGAAGAACATTGCGTCCCAAGAGATGTTCCACGTGAGAGGACGACTGGATAACAAAAGACTTAAGATGGCTATGTTAGAGAAGGACCTAGAGTTAGAAAAGGATGCAAGAATGTTAAGTGAAACCCAATTAGAGATAGCTTTGAACCAGAGAGATTTAGCTTAGAGAGAAATTGTACGCTTAAATCTCTTAATTGAAAAATTGTTTAATGAAAGTGAAGCTATTGAAAATTTGGTAAACAATGGAACCGTGGACAATACATACAATTGGGGTTGGTCAAATGGATATCCTACCGCAATGGATTCCTCACCCCGGTTCAACAAAGACAGACTGTATGTCCCTCCGGACCGAGAATTTCATTTCCCTGTCAATGACAAAACCTTTCCCGAAGATATCAAAACACACTTCGGTAGACTGCATAGTCTAAGCAATAACTATGTCATTGAGGAAATAGCGCCTGAGGTTTCGGGTTACACATGTGATCTAATTCCTATCTGTGGCACCGTCTATCCAAATTCTCAAACTTCATCCGTAGTTGATGAAGAGATTGTTGTTGAGGGCCCCGAAGTCTCAAAAGACTTTCCATCTCTGTCCTCAGACAACAGTGTCTCTCACTGTAGTCAAATGTCCCACAAATGTCCCACCGAAGTCCCATCTAAGACTTACTCAGCGGTAGTCAAGTCATCCCTACCGCAGTCATCAGTTCAAGGAACTGTAACTCTTCAGCCAATATTTCATGAACTACCTATATAAAATTTTGAAGTAGGTCAATGTTCTCAAATTCCTGAATCCTCAAGTTCTGATGACTCAAGTCCGCGTTCTCAAAATCATTCTAAGAATTCCAGGAAACCGCAGTTGAACAACAATGACTGCGGTTCACCAAAATCTTTGGCAAAAAAGGCTTTTAAAGAAGAAATCAGATCTCGTGGTACTAATAGACAAACTTTTTCAAAAAACAAGAAGCAAGTCAGATTTCCTAAATCCAAAAGTCCTAAAAAATTTGTTTTCTCTCACTACATTGCAAAAAACTCTCCTGTCAAGAAAACAAACAAAAAGGAATGTCAAATTTCATCAGTCATTTCCAGCTCACCTGACAAAAATCAAAAGAGTGTAAAGTCTTTTCAAATCAATGGTTTTCAAATATATTCTTTGGACGACCCAAAATGGAAGGGTATCTTACCTATTCCAACACTTTTAAAGTCACATCAAAATTTCAAAAGATGGAAGGATATTTTACCAACTCCACCAAAAGGAGTTTAGAAATCTACACGTGCTAAAACCTTTCAAAAACAGACTTTTTCAAAACCCAAAAACATTCGTGTCAGGAATTACCCATCTCGGACCGGTAACAGATCCAAAACATCCTTAAAACCGCTGACCAATCACAGTGTCAGATCAAAAGACAAAATCTCCTTTTGTAAATGTCAGTGTAGTTGTCAAAAGGTTTTATCTCATGTCAAATCGAGTCAGAGTCAGAAACCTCGTATTTTTTCAAAAAATCACAACACTCCAAATCTACTCAAACACCCAGGACTAGGCTCAAAACTTGACAAGAGACATGTCCCTGCAACCTCGGACCATGCATCACTCAGAAACACATCAATTGTCCCAGGCTCCAAACTTGTTTAGATGCCTAAACTAACCGTGTAATTCTCAGGCTTTGTGCAAGGAGAAACAAGAAGAAGAGTGGTTAATTGACAGTGCCTGCTCCTTGCACATGACCGGAAGGTTAGAGTACCTTCGGGATTTCAGGCCTATATGCCATGGTGGAAATGTCACATTTGGTAACAATGAAAACGGTGTCATCCGAGGTTACGGTGTTCTCACTACGTGGAACTTTTCTATTCAGAAGGTTGCTTATGTAGAAAGCCTTAAACACAGTCTCATCAGTGTTGGCCAATTATGTAAAGCAGGACATCGTGTTGAATTTGATGATCAATTTTGCTATGTAATGACAAGTGACAGAAACACATGCCTGATAAAATCCCGATCCGAAGGTACCATGTACCCTTTGGATGTCTCTCTGATCATTGGTAGACCGCAGTTGTGTTTCTTGTCCAAAGCTGTATCCGAAGTCAGCTGGCTATGGCACCGCAAGCTAGCTCATCTCAACTTCAGGTACATCAACAATCTAGTCACCGGAGAACTAGTCCGCGGTCTCCCTATTCTCAAATTCAGCAGCGATACTCTCTGTCCGGCTTGTGAATGTGGTAAACAATCCAAAGCAAGTCACCCTCTGATAATGGACTCTTCTATTTCTGAACCTCTGGAGCTATTGCACGTTGATCTCTGCGGTCCATCAATCGTAGCCAGTCTCCACCACAAGAAGTATATACTGGTTATTGTTGATGACTATACACGCTTCACATGGGTCTTCTTCCTCAGACTCAAATCAGAGACACCGCAGATCTTCATCAACTTCATCAAAGAAATCGAACTTCAGATCAAGCTTCTAGTTAGACGCATCCGCAGTGATAATGGAACCGAGTTCACTAATCATCTTCTCAACAGTTTCTTGGTGTCCAAAGGCATTTCTCACAACTTCTCAGCACCCTACACACCGCAACAAAATGTTGTAGTAGAAAGAAGGAACCGCACACTGGTAGAAGCAGCCATATCCATGCTTAACTTGGCCCAACTTCCTCTCTACTTCTGGGCTGAAGCAGTAGCAACCGCATGCTTTGTCCAAAACCGAAGTATCGTGTGTAAACGCCTCAATAAAACACCATATGAGGGCCTTAACAACCGCAAGCCTAATGTTCGCTTCTTTCATATTTTTGGGTGTAGATGCTTCGTGATCAACAACAGAGATCAGCTCAACAAGTTTGCACCGAAGTCCGACGAAGGCATCTTCCTTGGTTACTCCACTAACAAAGTTGCTTATCGAGTGCTCATCAGGCGTACAAGGCTGATCATTGAAAGCTTCGATGTGAAATTTGATGATTCTCACATCCGCGACGCCCCTCCATCCACTGAAACCACCGCAATCATGGAAAGTGACATTCCTGCCTCTTCAGGTCTCTTGAATCTAGTTGAAGTCAATTATGATGATCTTTCCGATCCTGTTGAAACGGCGAAACTATCCGAAGTTCTTGTGTCACCCGCAGCTCAACAACAACATGCTGATGTTTCTGGACCATCTCTATCGGAAGTAGCCTCTCTCAATACTTCCACCTCTCCGGTTGAGGGGGAAAGCTCTACTCCGGATCTAGCCGCAACCGTCGAGGTTCCAGTACTTGATGTTGTTCAAATTCCTATCCGCAGAGAAGCATTACCATCAAACGTATCTTCGGATTCGGATGATGAACTCATAGAAAATATCGACACTAGAACTGATCCAAGGACTGTCACTCTCCCATCCGCAGTCCAGGGGGAACCTTCTCAGGTTCCAGAGGAACTCCCATCTGCAACCCAGGGGGAACCTCTCCCAACTGCTCAAGAAAATTCTGTTCCAATAGATCAAGATGACTCAGCAGGATGTTCTCAAGTCCAGGGGGAACTGCCATCTCCAACCGCAGATTCCTCTGACATTCAAGATATTCCCTCTACCGCAACTGCTGATCATCTGCTGCCACGTCTTCATGTATGGACGAAAGACCACCCACCAGGTCAAATCATTGGGAACCCATCCGCAGGCATCCAGACTCGATCTTCCAAGGACCTATCTGATCACTGCCACTATGCAGCATTTATGTCCTCGGTAGAACCCAGAACGATCAAAGAAGCATTGCTTGAACCTGACTGGATAGCCGCAATGCAAGAAGAGCTTGAAGAATTTCAAAGAAATAAAGTTTGGCAGCTCGTTCCGAAGCCACGTGGTCACTCCATTGTTGGCACTAGATGGGTGTTCAAAAACAAGCTGGATGAATCTGGTGCGGTAGTCAGAAACAAGGCAAGGCTAGTTGCAAAGGGGTATAGTCAACTTGAAGGCATTGACTACGATGAAACGTATGCTCCGGTAGCACGCATGGAAGCTATCCGGATCTTCCTTGCATACGCAGCCCACAAGAACGTCAAGGTACACCAAATGGACGTTAAGAGTGCCATTCTCAATGGGGAACTAAAAGAAGAGGTCTATCTTCAGCAACCTCCAGGGTTTGAAAACGTTGAATTCCCAGACCACTGCTATAAGCTTGAAAAAGCAGTCTACGGTCTGAAGCAAGCCCCAAGAGCATGGTATGAGACTCTTTCTGAATTTCTCGTCTCATCCGGGTACAAGAGAGGAGTGATTGACCCCACGTTATTTAGAAAATCTAATGGTGACCACCTTATGCTTGTACAAATATATGTGGATGATATCATCTTCGGTTCGACTGATCAAGGCATGGTGGATGAATTTGCTAAGCTCATGACCAACAAGTTCAAAATGAGCATGAATAGAGAGATCAATTTCTTTCTAGGACTTCAAGTGAAACAAATTCCGCAAGGGATATTCATTCATCAAGAAAAATACACCACTGAACTATTGAAGAAATATTCTATGGACAACTGTTCATCTGCTAAGGTCCCCATGGCCTTCGGTTATAAGATCTCTGCTAATCCCGCAGGGGAATCTGTGGATCACAAGACTTATCGAGGTATCATTGGTTCTTTGATGTACCTCACCGCAAGCAGGCCAGACATTGTTTTTGCAACTGGTGTATGTGCAAGATATCAGGCGAACCCAAAAGTGTCACATATGACCGCAGCCAAACAGATACTACGGTACCTGAAAGGAAGCAAATCTCTTGGTCTATGGTACCCTGCAGGCAATGACTTCAGCCTGCAAGCTTTCACAGATGCGGATCATGCCGAATGCAGATTAGACCGCAAAAGTACTTTAGGAGGATGTCAATTTTTGGGTGGAAGACTTGTCAGCTGGTCTTCAAGAAAACAAAGCTGTGTTTCTCTTTCTACTGCAGAAGTTGAGTATGTGGCCGCAGCCAGTTGTTGCTCTTAAGTCCTTTGGATGAAAACTCAACTAATGGACTACGGGTATAGAATGATGCGGATACCGATCTATTCTGACTCAGAAAGTGCTATTGTTATCTCTCACAATCCAATTCAGCACTCCAAGACTAAACATATTGAACTACGGTATCACTTCATCAAAGACCACATCTTAAGAGGTAACATTGAACTCATCTTTGTCCCTTCTCATGAAGAGATTGTTGATGTGTTCACAAAAGCGCTCGATTCCACAAAGCTTAACACCTTCCTGCAAATGTTAGGAATGATGAATCCAGACCCGCAATTCTTTTTGAATTGTTAGCTACCGCAGACCATCCTTGGTCTCCGTTGCGGTTCTAACTGAGAATTACATATGATAGATGGCTTTGGTACCGCAGTCTAGGTACCGCAACCATATATCATACGTATCTCTCATGGGTCTTTATGGTCTGTTATTACTAATCTTTGTACAAGTGTTTCTCCTCAGTTCCTCACTGCAGTCTTTTCCTTGTCCATCCGCGATGACTTTTCAACCGCAAAGAAATTTCCATCCGCGATGACTTTTCAACCGCAATGAAATTTCCATCCGCGATGACTTTGCAACCGCAATGAAATTTCCATCCGCGATGACGTTTCCAACCGCAATGAAGTTTCCATCCGCGATCATCGTGATAATTTCTCAACTGTTTCATCAACCCTTGAATCTTTGTGTGCTATTTAATGATCCTTCATTAAGTTAAACATTAAAGACAAAAAACATTCTCTTTAGAAACTGTCTCATTCCCTTTCTGAATAAACCTGTGTCAGACCTATTTTAGGGATGATGACAAAAAGAACGTTTTCCCATAAACTCATCCTTAATTTGTCCTTTCCTCTCCCTAATATGTCCCATCCGTTACAACTTCCTCTCCCATCACCCCCACGATCACCTGACGTATTGACATGCGTCTGACTTTACATTAAATGCAAAACCCCTTTTGGAAATCTGCCAAAATCTTTTCAAACCCGTTTTAATTATGTGTGGCTGAGATTTAATCCAAAATTCATAGATTCCCCCAAAACCCCAATCGATGTTTTACCCTATCCTTACCATTTACCTAGGGTTAAACATTTTTCACCCCCCTTTATAAACCTATCCTCTTCCCCAAATTCACTTTACGCTTTCTGAATATCGATCATTCTCTCTAAAAAAAACCTCAAGCACTCTGTTTTCTACTTCTTCTCAAAACCTTCAAGCTCCTACAATGGTGAAATCAGGTGCATCAAAGAAGCAATCTAAGGCTTCAGGCTCTGCGAATCCCACCGGTTCCGACTCTCCAACAATCACATCAAGCAATTTTCGAGCAATATTTGAAGATCATCCCTCATATAATGCTCCCATCAAGCTTATGATCAAGTTTCTCAAGAACCACCCTCTGTTTGGTCCATTCGATGCATTTACAGACGTTGTTCCAATTTCTACTCTATTCAAATGTGCGTTCTCTGCATATCGCCCAATGGAAAACCCCCAAGAAGTTCACCTCAACCTCATGAACGATTCTTTGGTCATCTTGTCCAAAGAAAAGTTCTTAACTGCCATTAATCTTCTGGTTCACCCTTCCATCAAGATTTTCTCACCTTCAATGGCAGACGTTACATCCGCACTCTACCAGATGGGGTATCAGAAACCAATTCGAGGGATTGGTGAGTTCAAAAAGAATCAGTTGCCTGCGGTATGGCAGTTTGTGTGTCACTTTGTCATCCGCTGCCTATCCGGCAGAACCGGGGGCATCGACAACATGGGACTGAAGCTACTGGAATTGGTATGGAGCATCTACACAGGCCACGACGTAAACTATGGACAAATCCTTTGGGACGACTTCCTCCAATACATTCCCAAAGAGCACCCAAGGGAGAACCCAACCGAGCTCACATTTGCACGGTTCTGGTCACTTTGTATCTCAGACTTACATGCGGATGCTGGAATAGACATGGGTAGTGACATCAACTTCTTTGTCACTAAGGATCTTAAAAGGTACAACCCTTCTTTTGATCAAACTGTATATGGACCGATACGCAGACTCCCTACTCATATTCTTTCTTCTCTTGGTCGTGAGACTGCTGATGTCTCAGACCACATTGAGGCTACGGAGGGTATTGCCCCATACCCTTCTACCCCGCCTCTTCCATCCGCAGCCATTATCCCTGAGGGTACCGCAGTCCCCTCTTCCACTACACTATCCAATCTTTCTCAAAGAAGAAAGCAGTTGGCAACCAAGAAGCAGAGAACTCCAAAGAAAAAAGCTCCAAAACCAACCGCACCCTCCAAGAAAAGAAAAACCAAACCAGTCACACCTCCATCTGATAGTGACTCTGAGGATGCGCAACCGATTGCCATCCTTAAGAAACGAAAAACCACCACCACTGACCAAATGCGTGACCGGACCTATGTTGAAGCCTCTCAAAAGGCTCCAGTAGTCCTTGGGGTGCCCGCACACCCATTCAACACCACCATCATTTTCCAGTCAGACTCAGAAACTGAGTCTGATTCACAACATCATGGAGACTCCCCCCCCCCCCCCCAGTTCACTCCCAAGGGGATGATACTGGTGCACGCCCTAAGGTCTCCAGGGCTTCCCGACTGTATTTCTTTTCACCAGAGGAGTTGCGCTCCATCCTTCTTTCTGTCACCCAAACACTACAAACACCTTCCCACCTGCAGGGTACTTCTTTCGCCCATGCCAGAACTGAGCAGAGGCCACACTTGACCACGGGTCAAGGAGACCGAGGAAGGTCAGGAAATCCTACTCTGCTTACATCCTTTACAGGTGGTTTAGGCACGGTAAGCACAAATGTGTAAGGATCTGTGGACCCGAAGGACACTTCGGTGCGCTTTGAAGGATTTGACGGTGATGCATCCAATGACTCTTGGTTACAGTACAATCCGGTAACTGAGTCAGACAAGAAGAAGTATGATGCGTTCCAAAGGGCTTTCCAAGCCCGCAAGGAACAACAAATCAAGCAGCAACAACAGAAAGAACAGGAGATCCAGTCCGTGGCTAGGTATTGGGCAAATGCCATCAGCAATGCCAGTACCGTAGCCACCATTCAAAAAGTTCAGAACTGGATGGATCAGATGGCTGAAACAATGTTAAAAGCTCAAGCTTCAGGTGCAGCCGCAGGTACCTCTAAAGTTCCTCCTACTCCAACTCCCATTCCATCTCCCACTCCTACAGTCAATCCATCACAAGAGGAAGGATCCGCAGTTGAAATCAGCTCTGCTCCAACCTTCGGTCTTGATGATGACGATATCCAAGAGGTCAACAAGCCAAACCCTTCAGAAGATGACCTTATGATGTTTGAAGAAGAAGAAGAGGAGTCCAGCGGTTCTCATCATTCGACTTCCAAGCCTAAAGAGAAAAAGAAAAAGAAGAAGAATGTTGTCTCCAGAAAAGAGTTCATGAGCCTTCAAGCCAAAATCGATCAGATCTTGGCTGCGGTCCAGCCTACTCAACCGCAACCTGAAGACACCCCAGGACTGCAGTCACTGATTGAAAGAATAGAGCGTCTGGAAACAAGGGAACGCATGGCTGCTGAACGAATCTCTCTCAAAGTAGAGATGGGGATCCGGTCCCTTGACAACAACCGCAAGGCTGACCATAAGGAATTCATGGCTGCTGCGGAACGCCTCATCACTGAGGTAACCGCAATCAAAACGGATCTTCAAGCGGCCATCGCGGATCAAGCTTCTCAGTCTCAGAAATTGATCGATGAGACTCATACTGCTTATGAGTCCACTATCTCTGTTCTTCAAGCAACCATCAACAGACTGCAAAAATCCCTTTCCCCCAACTTCCATGGCCCTGAGATCCTCCAGCTCACCAAAGAAATCCACAAGTTGCTCTTCAGCTCCTCCACTCCAAACAACCAACATTTGGCAGAACCTCTCAAAGCTCAGTTCCAAGAAGTCTTCAACAAGGTGGATGGACTTAAGAAATGGCTTGAGGAAGCACCGGGGTTGCATCCCTCAAGAGGGGGAAGTGAAGAAGAAGAAGAAGTCCATCACTCTGATACTTCTATTCATCAGAGTCCCCCCATCATCACTGGAAAAATTCCTACACCACCGCAACCATCTCAACATACTCCATCTCCTCACACTTCACCTCCAAAGGATACTCCCAAAAAGCCAGAGACTCCTCCGCACTTCAAGAACTTGGCTGAAAACATGTCTTCTCCGAGCACCACAGACTCCCCTGCCACTGCCCAAAGAAAGCATGATTGGAAAGCAGCCAAGCTGGCAGAGTTAATTTGGAGAGAATGCGGGTTTGACACCATGATGGATGAGTCCTTGATCAATTCTTGGATTAATCCTCACCGCAGGCTGCTGGATGAAGACTACCGACCCCACCTCACATATGCTGAACCCCCTGCTGATGGAAACTGGGATGTACCAATTTCTCCAAATGCCAAGTACTTCACTGTATTTGAGCAGTTTGACCGGAGCCTTCCAGATCACAAACGACTGCCGATGGAGTTTGAGAGACTAAATTGTTTTTATGCTAAGCATGCCTCCTCCATCGAAAACATATGGTCTAACGACAGACCATCCGCAGTCAAGAACTACAAAGTACGGAAATTTATGAAGGCTGAATACATCCAGTACACCCTGACAAGAAGGGAACATGACTACATCCGCAGCCAAGCAGACTTCCCTTGCATGAATCCGGAAGAAATCTTCCTCATTGCCAAGGTATTTCAAAATAAGTCTGAGAAGCACCCCAAGATGAAGATTGCGCTGGAAAGGGCCAACACCTTTCTCAAGGAAACTGTCTACGATTTCGCCAAAATAGATGCGGATATCTACCCCACCATCCTCAAGAAGTTTGATCTCCCACCTCTTGAACTTGTGCCAATGCCTACCGAAGGCTTTCAAGAGAGATCTCTAGGCGCAACAAACTTTCCTGAACTTGGAGTCATATTCAAAAGGAAGACTGAAAATGTCAAATATTTCATTCCTATGACTGCCATGCATCACCTCACCAAAAAACAACTTGACATCTGCCGGACCGCAGTTGAAAGATCGAAGCATACTACTGCAGAAGTCAAGTTTGAGATCACAAGAAGAATCACATGGATGGAAAACGTCAGGAAATTTTGGTGAATTCTGATCAAGTTCCTCAAACTTGATAGCTGAACCGAAGTTAAAGAGGTCACTTAGGGGGAAATTGTTGAATCATAAAAGTGACCCTCTTGAACTTTGCTCCGCAGCCACTTCAGCACCCGCAGTCAGTCTCTTTATCAGCATCAGCAACCGGAGTCAGCTACCGCAGTCAACTTAGCTAGATTACTTTACTTGTCTTTTTTGTAATACACTCTATTGTCCAGTATGCCTTGCACGGCTGCTTATAGAGATGTAATCTAGTGCATTTCTGAGTCTCTATAAATAGAGACTTATTCTCCTGTATTGAATATACTCTATCACCGATAACTTATGCATTCTATCTTAATACACATTCTGAAGTTATCTCTCTATCTTTCTTCACTCATCGCTTCTTACTTAAATCTTATCATAATTCTGCTGATCATAATCTCTCTTCGGAGCAAGTCATATTTGACTTAATCACTAAGCTTGATCTTCATTATTAACTTGGAGTGAATGCATTCCTTGTTATGAATCAGCTTAAGTGTATTCTTGATATAACAATTGCTGTCATTTCTATTTCTTTACTTTTCCGCAACTAACTTTCTAACCATCTAACTATATTATTGTTGAGCTTTTAGATCCTTTGAGATTAACTATTCCGCAATATACTTGTTCTAACTTTTGTTCAAGTGTGTCTCCAAGTTTTTCTCTCAACAGTTTCCGAACTCGGTTTGCAGTCTCCCTGTTTTAATCCCCGATGTTCGCGATCTGTCGGGTCTTCGTCGGGAGGGCTCTGTCAGTCGGTCCCCCGTGGTTGAGGTCATATCAACCTTGTTGGTCTCCACATGGTGATTGCTGTCATTGTTGTCGACTCCAACCCTCGATCACGGTTGCCCAACGGGGCATAGGTCCGATGTAGTCGAAATAGTTCGCGGGAACCGTGGCTATGCATGGAGGGTTGATCACCTCCGGTTCCTCTTCTGATTCTTCTCATAACCATCCACCATTTCCCTGGTTGGGAAAGTAGGGGTCGCCTGGTAAGTAGAATCTTGCTATGTTATACGTGCGAGAATAGGAGGGGTAGAAGAGATAATTAATAGACGTCTAATCCTATAATTACTTATAGGGGTGATCCTTATTAGTCACGTCTATAATCACATAGTGCATACCAGTTATACATAATCTGAGATAGAATAGACCTTCGAATAAATGACTCTACTCTAAGTCCACAACCAAACAAGGAACAGGAAATAAAGCAATAGTCATAGATTCTGAGTCTATAATATCTTTAATTATGTATAACCTTAGCGTATGTACTCAGTCATTATAGACCTACTAATAGGGATCTTTAGTTTTCACATAAGTTGGTTATAGTATCACCAAATACTCCTATAGTATTTTAATGTTTGTCTTATGTTTTCAATGTTTCTTTGTAGATAGAATTGGTAAGTTTTTAGACTTGTTGCAACACCACAACCATTCCCGGGCATATGCTAATCACTTCTGGGTTAGACATAGTTGATCAGGTTATGTCATTCCCAGACCTGACTATACATCCCCAAGCCTACTTGTGTCGTTCAATAATCACCACTTTTGTTTTGTTCTAGAATGATGTTGACCTTAGTATGTATGCATGCATGTATACTTTTAACAAGAAACAATTTATTTTTAAAAGTATAGTTATTTGAAAATGTTAAATCAGAGACCTTAGTCCCAATGCATTTATAGTTTGTATATCTTATGTGGTTTGATATACTTAGTTCACTATAAACAATGCTCTGATACCAATCTGTCACACCCCCAAACCAAGGATGGCGGAAACGTCCGAGGGTGGAGGACTTCATGTATAGTATCACAACAACGAGTATAATAGTGCTCAAAGTAAATACAACCATCATAAATATAATTGAAAAGGTTACACCATAGTATATGTTTACATGTTTCAAAATCAATTACATTATGATGATAAAATAAACTGTTTGACGACTTAACGTCCCATCCTCAAAATGCTGTTGATTTCCTGTTTCACTGATTTCCTGAGAATACAAGTAGTTTTGAAAAAGTGTCAACAATTAAGTTGGTGAGTTCATAAGGGTTTTGTTTGAGGAAAAAGCCGTTTTCCTTGTAAATACGATAGAGTATGATTCCAGAAAATCCAGCATTTTCCTTATAAAAGTCATGTAGTCCTAAATGTCAAGACCGAAATGTACAAGTATTTTTCCATACTTAAAGTAACTCATGCAAGTTTAAATCGTCATAAACTCGTTTAATTTAGAAGTAAAACCCCTTTTCAAAGTAGAATTTTCCATGTAAACTTGAAAGATTGTTAACTCCCTATGTGAGTCGCTATAACCATACTATGACGAGAAATAACATGCACAACGTCTTTCAGACGTTAAGATAATATGACTCTTGTCACCCGCAGACCTGCCGGTCCGGCTGTAGCTAGCAGCGAGGTGTGGGGTGTCAATCCAAATATAGATCTATACACAATTATCACGCTCTCCCTACAAGAGACTCTGGTTATAACTTACAGGAATTGAAATCCCGTACTCGAACGTACGGGGAGAGAATTGTCTCACAACTTAAGTTAACTAGTTTACACATAGTTTGATATTAAAACCTCTTCTATGGAGGAAGTAAAATCACATTTTATGAATAAATTAGTGATATGAAATCCTTAAACTATTACTATTATAGTTTATCATGTGGTATATGAAAAACCCATTTGTTTTGAGAGTAAAACCTTTTTCACGTAGTAAAAATCCATAAACTATGCTTATTGTAGTTTATTATATGTGTTCGAAATGAATGAGTAAACATTATCATGAATGAATAAATTTCAGTTTATGATGATAAACTAACAAGAAAATACATTGGATATTTAGAACTTATTGTTATGCACTTTGCTCAACATACTACAAAGTGTTATTAAAGTTGTAAGCTGTGAACTAGTTTTTGACCTTTCTACACTGTTTTAGAAAATTCATAGAAAAATCATACAAAGTTGAAAACTAAATCCGTAAATCCTAAGAGTTCACAAAATGTGTCTAGTTTAATCATAATTTTTATTATGATTTTTAGAAGTCTTTAACTTGTGTTAAAATGTTCATATTCACAGACTGATCCGAATTCGTTTCTGAAATGATAGGCAGTTTTGTAAAAATCACCATAAATCGTAGAAAAATCGTATGGAGATGTGCAATTAGTCATTTTAACTATTTGCATATTAAACAGTTTTGAAAGATATTAAGTTTAAGATAGTCAAAACAGTCCGTGAATAAGACTCAACTTTTCTGATGAAGGCTGTTGTTTGAATTTAGTTAAGCTTTTGGTGTTTTAACTTGTATTCCCCCCCCCCCCCCCCCCTAAAACTTGATGAAAACATGAAAATGTAGGGGTATGAACTCACCTTGAGTGATCTCAGAAGGTGGATGATGAAGAAGAGAAGTGTTCAACTCAAGAACACTTAGAAGATGCTTGATGATTCGAAGATCTAACAACAAATATGACAATATTTGTGTAAGGAACTCATGATTTGAGTGAAGAAGTGTAAGGAAATCAAGTGTGGGAAGAGATTTACTTACCAAGGTGTATGAGAAGCCTTAGAACTCCTGGAGAATTCGAGAATTTGGAGAGGAGAGTGAGAGAGAAAAGTGTTTGCTCTTTGGTGAAAAGTGAGTGAAATGGGAGGAGAGAAATGAGATTTTCAGCCTTTGGTGAACCTTTACAGCTGGAGGAGGGGTGTCAAAGGACAAATAGTTGACTAGGTAGGGGGAATAGTGACTGAAGGTTATACCATGAAGGTATGGGGGAGGTTGCTTGTGTCTTACTCTAGATAAAGTCAACACTCTACCCCAAAATCTAATTTAATAGATTTTATTCTTGGACAAAGATTTCCCCCAAAAATATGATTAAAAATGAATATTTAGGGTCTCTTATATTAAATTACGAGTTTTGGTGAAAATCACGCGTTAAAATCACGAAAAACGAGCTTAAAACGAAGATTGGGTCAAAAACCGGGAAGAAAGTGGAAATCAGCGAGCCTTCTCAGATTTGGGTCGAAGGTTCGGTTCCAGCAGCCAGAGCCGAAGGTGATGGTTCGGTCCGAAGGGACCTTTGGTGTTCCGAGGTTCGGCTTCGGTTCTTCATCATTCTCGGTTCAGCAGAGTTCGGTTCTAGGAGGCTTCTTAGGGTTTCGCCTCTAAGAGGTTTCGGTTCATTAAGGGAGGTTCGGTTCCTAAGAAGGTTCGGCTCCCTAAGAGGGTTCGGCTCCTTAAGAGGTTTCAGCTCCTTAAGAGGGTTCGGCTCCTTGAGAGGTTTCGGCTCCTTAAAAGGGTTCGGCTCCTTATAGCTGTTTTTCGCGTAAACTTCCGTTTTCGAGCGGTTTTCGACTAAATTAAGGGTCGGGATGCCTCGAGTGATTATAAAAAGTTGAGAGAGATTTGGGAGAGATTTCACATACTTGGAGAGATTTGGGAGAGATTTCACATACTTGGAGAGATTTGGGAGAGATTTCACATACTTGGAGAGATTTCTCATACAGAGAGAGATTTGGGAGAGATTTCACATACTTGGAGAGATTTCTCATACATAGAGAGATTTGGGAGAGATTTCACATACTTGGAGAGATTTGGGAGAGATTTCACATACTTGGAGAGATTTCTCATACAGAGAGAGATTTGGGAGAGATTTCACATACTTGGAGAGATTTCTCATACAGAGAGAGATTTGGGAGAGATTTCACATACTTAGAGAGATTTCTCATTCAGAGAGAGATTTCACATACTTGGAGAGATTTGGGAGAGATTTCACATACTTGGAGAGATTTCTCATACAGAGAGAGATTTGGGAGAGATTTCACATACTTGGAGAGATTTCTCATACAGAGAGAGATTTGGGAGATATTTCACATACTTGGAGAGATTTCTCATACAGAGAGAGATTTGGGAGAGATTTCACATACTTGGAGAGATTTATCATACAGAGAGAGATTTGGGAGAGATTTCACATACTTGGAGAGATTTCTCATTCAGAGAGAGATTTGGGAGAGATTTCACATACTATGAGAGATTTCTCATACAGAGAGAGATTTGGGAGAGATGTCACATACTTGGAGAGATTTCTCATTCAGAGAGAGATTTGGGAGAGATTTCACATACTTGGAGAGATTTCTCATACAGAGAGAGATTTGGGAGAGATTTCACATACTTGGAGAGATTTCTCATTCAGAGAGAGATTTGGGAGAGATTTCACATACTTGGAGAGATTTTAAATAGAGAGAGAGAGATAGAGTGAAAGAGATTGAGAGGAACTTCGTTTGCGACCTTTTTAAGTGTTTGGCTTCGTAACGCAAGGTTTGTACATCCCGTTAAGTCTCGTTATGATTGTTATATGCCCCCGAGGGTAAGGAATGATGTTTTATCGAATAGTTTCATCACTTGCCCCGATTAGGGTTTAGAATTTCCGAACACGTGAAAACTCTAAATGATACTTTGTATTAAGATTGCGAGTAGTACAATAAGAATCATAATGGAAACCCTAATATACAAGGGTTAGATGAGTTGACCGGTTTGACTTGTTGACTTTGACTTGGCCAAAAATTGACGGTTGTCACAGCAGCTAACATGGGACGAATTCTTGACCCATTCAAGAGGAAGTTCTGTTCAGCTAAGAAAATGTTGGAATTCGAGAATCATTTCCTGGCTTTGACAAAGGGAAGCATGTCAGTAGATGAGTACACCAACACATTCACTGATAAAATGGAGTTCGCCCTACGACTTATTTCAGACGAACTGACCAAGATTGACAGATATGCCAAGGGCATACCTTGGGAGTACACTATGCCTGTTAAGCATGCACATATATTTGAGGCGGCCGTCTAGGCTGCAAATTCTGACGAAGGGATGATGAAGAAAAGGATAGCCGACAAAGCTGAAGTAGGTGAGAAGAGGAGAGCTGAGGGAAGCAACAACAATAACGACAAGAAGAAGAAGTATTCAAAGTAAAGCAATGAGTCTGGAAGCAACCATGAAGGGAAGTGGTGCGACCAATGCAATAAGAGGCATTCTGGCGACTGTGTCGTTTGCTATAAATGCAAGAAGTCGAGGCATATCTCTACAAACTGCCCAGTAAAAGGAAAAGCTTGCTTCACTTTGCAGAGAAGAAGTGCACATGAAGGCAGAGTGCCCAAAAGTTGAGAAGCAAACCCCAAGGATCCTACCAGCAAAGCCCAAGGGTAGAAGCTACCAAATGATCCTTGATGAAACAGATGCCGTTGTAGGAAATAAAGAGTATGAAACTGCTTGATCGGTATATGAAGTAGTCGTCATATATAGATAGTAATAGGATGTGAAGCCCAATATAAGGGGCATAATATATGAATATGTTGTAATCATTTTCAAAAGTTATAAAATTTGTAATTATGTTACGTTGTTGTGTGACCTTAAGAAATTATGATTTCAACATAATGGTTTGGTTGAAAATAAGTTCTGGTATAGTGTGCCTGTAAGCAGGACACTATACGAGAAAGAATTTATACCCAAGGTTGGAAAATAGAATTACGGTTGAAGACACGCATGGAAGATATCGTATTGGAGTCTAGGAAATTTTTTGTATGTGCTTACTTGGACACATCTATATGTGTTAGATTGCTATTGTGATCTTTAGGAAATAGTAACTTGGGAAAATTGTGAGACAACTTTTGAGACGAGTATGAGTAGGTGTGGAAGGTAGTATGGGCTCGTACGACCGGAAGCACATGACTCGTACTTGGATCAGGAGGAGTCACAAGGTTAATAATGACACTAGTAATTGCGTTTATTCTTGTTCAATTCTATCATTACCTTTGTTTCGGTGATGATTTCAATTCCGACCCTAGTAGTCCAAGTGAATCGAGTCTGACTTTTGATTGGAGGAAAAGATAATTGAAGCGATCGATAGAAGTATGGCAGTCACCATTAGGATTAAGCAGTCTGTAGGTAGAAGTGCTACCTGCTACAATGTGATTATATCACATTAGAACATGAAGGAAGTTATCCTTCGTGTGAGGTCCCAGCTCAAAGAGACATGAGTCTAGTCGTTGCATCATACAATAAAAGGTCATTAGAACATGACCCATCAGCCTGTTACGATAGTCAAAGTAAAGATCTTATCTTAGGTTAAGTCATTTCTAGAAGGAGTAAGAGCCTCCAATGGAGACCAAATTTAGAAGGACGAGCAGGTACGGGATAGAGTACCGTTAACAGTCAAGAAGTCTAAGAGTTGGAAACTCAATAGAAAAGACATAAGAGTTATGGTTATTACCAAGGATTGAAAGGTAATGTACAAAGTCATTATACAAGCCCTATTTTGTTGATGATTCCGGGACGTAATCATCCTAAGGGGGAAATAATTGTAACACCCGCATATTCAGGCTACACATAATAAGTAAATTATTAAAATTAAAATTCCCGAATAGGATAATCTATAGGCGTGCGCGATGCACACTATATAATATATGTTTCGTATTAGGAAAAATAGGAAAAATATCAACCGAATCGTCCATAAATTGTAAACATAAGTGCGCCAAACCGTATATATATATATATATATATATATATATATATATATATTATTTTGACAGTATACGTCGACGTGATCCCGAAAATATAAATTTCATAGAAGCCTGAGTTCATATGAAGGAGATATGAACTTTATATGATATAAAAATCAATCGTGTAATTAAAAAGTATTAATGTCAAAAGGTACGGAGAGAATTGTTGACTTTTGGGTAAATTCACCAAAATGAAAATCGCAGTACTCTTTAAGATATGAATATTGGTAAAAGGAACACCAAAATCGGAGTTCGTACGAGAGAGTTATGATTTTTTCATAATTATTAAATTATATAAAAATAAGGGCTAAAAATAAAGTCAGAATTAGCCATGGAGCCTAAAGGAAAGTTGTAGTACTCGTTGAGAGCTACGTGTGAAAAAAGAAAGTAAAAAACGAAGTCCGTATGAAAAAGTTATGGAATTTATAAAATCTACGTTTTGTGTCGCGCGCAGTGCACGCTAGGTGTGCGACGCATTTCTAGAAGATGAAAATGCGGACCACGGAGAGCCTGACACGTGACACAAAATGGTTGGGGAGACATCACCTTGAAATACGCAACGTGCACCCCTTTTGCACTTCGCGCACCCCAAAATCGCCTATAAATAGGAGGCCAAGCCTCATTCATTCCTCCACTCATCTTCTATCATTCTCTCTCGATTTCATTCAGTTCTAGCCTCATTTTCCTTAGTTTTAGTCTTCGACAAAGCTCTACGACCCCTGAAGTAGTAGTAGCTAGCAATTGGAAGCTCTGTCAGTGTAATTTCTGGACTTTTGTTTAGGAAATCTTTGTAAGTTAAGTTACATTCATCCTTATTTCAGTGTAATTTATATTTATAAGTCATAGGCATTATTATGAACCTATAAATAAGATTTATCAGTAATTCCATATCGTTATACTGATTGATCTACTTACGGAAGAGGTGTCTAGAATGGTCACGTTGGCTTGGTTATTGGATTTCAGAAAGGCTATACACCGAAATGATCATGCCTCCCAACGGTCATACCTAGTTGATCCTTACTTGATAGATCTTGATGTAGACAATGGGATTAGTGAGGAATCTTGGCTATCATTAGTCGCCAGGAATATAAACCTAAGATTTAGTAATGTTTGTACTTAGGTTACGTCAGAGGAAAAGCTAAAAGTGTTAGGCGAAATTTATCCGAAATCGCCAATCATTCACCTAAGTTAAGTGAGTGCATAGTCCCTTTCATGAACATGATTTAATACCATTATAATTATAGTATTAAATATCTGTTGGAAGTCGTACGTGAAATATATGTTTATTGTATGGATTATATGTTGATATATGTATATATTGTGCTATGTGCGAACCGGATATGGTTCTATTTTATGATAGGATTAAACAAATAAACATCATATAATAGTATTAAAGGTAGCATTGCTAAGAAGATAAAAGAGTAATAATACCTAATGCTATGTATGGAATATAAATACACTAGAAATAGGTTAGTGTCACCCAAGAATAGAGTTGGTATTAAAAGTTGGTTACATGCATTGTAATCTAGTATAGAGATAAACTTGGACTCATGGAATATACCTAGCTCAATTAAGTTTGATATTATGTAGTCTCATTAGAAGAATGTGTGTTACCTAGGAACGAAGAGTAAAGTTCTGTTCCATGACACTATCAAGTGTCATTGTATGGTAGCTTCATACGGGATGGCCAGAAATGTTGGGTCCCAATCAGGAAACTGTTAGCAGTATGTATGGTCACCCCACAGAGTAGGTGACAACACTTGATCATTTTAGACGATCTTGTGATTTATGTTGCTAGTGTGAGCTCATTACTTACAGACGTAGATGAATTGGAAAACCATACTTATCAAATAATCTGATGGCCCATAAGCCTTCATGAATTACACCGAAAAAGGAAGCCCCTAGCTATGTAGTCATTCTTTTAATGGTTCATCAGGCGAGATAATTTCTCCCTGATAATCTTGGACTAGGATATGTGAGGATCGGTAGGAATATATATGTAGGAATGTAATCCAATATGGATTTAGTATGGTAACTGATATGTGCATATTTATTTATATATTTTGTTTAATATCTTAATACTTTTTTTTGGCTATTTTGTCTTGATTATTAGACAAAAGGTACTTAATTATGTTTAAATTGTATTTTTAGCCTAAAAGACATGCTCGAGTTAAAAAGGAGGCGAGATTAATAATTGGAAGCTCAGGATTTGAAGAAAGAAGAAATAAAGCTAAAAAGGTTAAGGACTCGGCGAGTTGATCCTTAACTCATCGAGTAGATAGGAATATTCGGAACATATCAAGACTTACCGTACATGGGTTTTAAGTGACGGACTCGTCGAGTCGATCTATGGACTCGACGAGTTGACCTTGTTTTCAGAAAACTATATAAAAGGCATTAATCCCCGAAACCAAAGATTTTTCTTTGGTTCTTTTGGCTACTTATCTGCGATTAGCCATGGGAGTTAAATGTTATAATTTCGGGAATTTGGAGTCTAAATTGTATCAAAGGGACTTGTATTGAACAGATTTTTGGGAAGCAGGGGCTAAAGAGTAAAATATGGATTTGGATTGTAATGATTAAAGAAGGAGGGGCTGAGTGTGTCAATAGAATGAAGTTTTAAGTGGAGGCAGGATTTAAGGTCGTCAATTTCCTTCCCCTCGTTGCATTCATCGAAACCCTAACCCTAAACCATTTCAACCGCCACCTTTACCATCCTTGTCTCTCCAGTCGCCATCTCCTCCATAGCCGCACCGTGAACCACCGCATTTTCCTCGGCCGACGAAGTGAATATCGAGCTGAAGTCGCGTCTATTAGGGAGGTCGGAAGACGACAATCGGAGTTGCGGCCGCTGCTGCACCGCTTCCGTTGAAGACGAAGCCACCGTCGGACACCACAACTGTCATTGTTGCTGTTCCGATTCACTTCTTCTTCTCCACTTTTCTTCCATTGTTGTGTCGTCGCTGCCGCTACGAGCGACTGCTCCTCTTGCTGTGTTCCTCGACTGCCATCTGCCAACGTGTGGGTGGCGGTGCTGTGTGTGTTATTTCCGTGTGTATGGTGCGTGTTCAGTTTAGGGCGGCGAGGGAGTGCGTGTTCAGTCGTTGTGTGTGTAGATGGCCAGAAATCGCAAACAACCACCATGGCAGCCAACCATGATGGTTGCCGCCATATTGTCTTCTTCTGCCGCCACCAGCCACGGTGGGAGGTGGTTGTGTGTGTGTTTGAAATCGTGGGAATGCATGTGTTGTAGTAGTGTGTCGTTGGTTGGACATTTCTTGGTTGAAAGTTGAAGAAAACCCATCACCACCACCGTGAGGTGGTGACTGACGCCGTGAACCACCGTCGACCTCCAGCGCCCGAGGTGGTAGTGGGTGGTCCCCGACCTAGTGAAATCCTAATTGACCTAAAAACTTAACCGTTGGTCCTAATTGACATGTGTTGGGTTGGAGACCCTAATAAGGGTTTAGAAAACCCTAATCTTGGAGACTTTTGTTTGGGACTTGCCGGGACCAGCGTTTTGGACCGTTGGATTGGAATTATAAATTATGCCCGACCACATTGTATGGCTGACCTAATAGAGTGATGGACTTAATGGATTAAGTCCTTAATGGGTTAAGTGTTCTTAATTAACCCTAATCGTCATTTTATGTGAAAATCCTAATTGTGTTGGGTTTTGAGTTGGGCTTTTCTTTTGGGCTTAGATGTTTGGATTTTTTATGGACCATCTAAGAACAAGTTTATGGACTAGGATATTTGGATGGGCTCTAGGGTAAGGCCCATGTAAGGGGTTTAGGCCCAATTTGGAAAACCGGGCCATAGTTGGGCCTTGGTTGATTATTTGGATTTTGGGCCTTCAGAGTGTGAGTTTGAGCCTTGGTCTCGGACCAAGCTAGGTTAGGGGTAAAATGGTCTTTTTACCCCAAGTGTGGATTTATGGTTATGCATCGAAGCCCAAATTGTTAATTGGGTTTTGTTTTGATGTTGACAGTTCGGGGATCTGTCAGCGAGCAGCCAGAGATTTATCCGCGGAACTTCAGCAGTGCGAGGTGAGTTTTCTTACCGGGTTGAAGGCACCAAGGCCGACCCATGTTTATATTATGTTGTTAGTATGCTAGTTGTCTTTGTGACTCTTGCATGTGCTTGTGTTTATATGTCTTCCGGGCTAAGGCCCGATGCCGGGCGGGGCCTGATGGATATCTTTATGATATATATCGTTATGATTATTGCATGTGCATGTGTTTATTTGATATATGTCATTGTATGTTGGGTGGGGCCCGTTTTACCGAGCTCAGCTCGATGCCGGGCGAGGCCTGATGCTGGACAGGGTCCGAAGCCGGGCGGGACCCGATGACGGGCGGAGACCATTATATGTTATTGTATGTTTGGTATGTGGTATGTTGGGGGAACTCACTAAGTTTTGTGCTTACGGTTTTCAGTTATGTTTCAGGTACTTCGGTTTTCAAATGGAAGAGCTCGGGATGATTGCAGGGCACACACCACATGTTTCCGCATTTCGTGAATTTCTCTGATTTAATGATGTTTTGATAAATCTCGATTAACTTGGTTTGTGGAAATGATATGTATTAACGGTTTATTAATTTAAAAACGAAAATTTTATGTTATTATTTTTGGGACGTTACAAATTATAACTTTTTATAGCTCTTAAAGCTTTGTATAATGACCTGTAATAAAATCTTAGATTCGGTACATCAGTTATTTACAAGATAAAGAAAATGAAAAAAAACAAGTAATTATAGAGAATAGCAACGTACTATGCTCCCTCTGCCAATTTGAATCGGTCGGATCGGGAACCAAGACGAGAGTGGTTCAATAACGACAGGTTTTATGCTAAGTTCTAAATCGGATTGAACTTTACAGTTTCTTTAAAAAAATGTTTTGAACTGATGTGATAGAACCTGTAAAAACTCGTTTGAACTGATTTATTGAAGTTGGATAATTAAATTTTACTTAACTAATTAAAAAAACAGTCAATTCCCAAAGAAAATTAAATAGCTTAATCAATCAGGTTATCATAAGTATATACGACTCGAATGCCGACGCACATCACTATCATATATAGACCGGCGGTATAACCGGTCGAACCGGTTGAACCGGAAACTGGTCTACCGGTTCAACTAAAAAACCGGTTTTTAAAAGATTGATTTTATCGGTTAAGCGGCATATTTTCATTAAAGGGTCTTGCTGTACTACTTACATAAATAAAGGGTCTTATTGTGAAATTTTAAAGTAACTTTCTTTTTCCGGAAAATTTTGTCTTTACCATAGGACGCACCCGCGAACTCGCCACGCTCTGTAATGTTTCCAGTTAAAAAGGACCCACGGTGCCCCACATAAGTCATAACGATGGAACACCAACAGATCAATTCGTCTATAATAATTAACTACGGAAATAGCCACGCATAATATTGCATGGCTAACCGGCGCCGCAATCAGCTACCCCGAAACGAGACTTCTCAATCTCCGGCAGCTGGCGGCTACCCAGTTTACCATGGTATCCGATTGCGAGCTGGGAAATGGGTTTCTGAAATTCGTGAACCAAACAAGTCCAGTCGCATATGGCTTGGATCCTATCCAACACCGGAGATGGCAGCCGCTGCTTACGACGTGGCTGCATTGGCACTTAAAGGTACCTATGCAGTCCTAAACTTTCCAAATCTATTATCTCAAATACGCTTCCCGAGTGTCCTACGACTGACGACATCCGTGCTGCAGCAGCAAGAGCAGCTGCTGCTCAATCACCGGTGTATGAAAGTTTTGGCGGAAGCATGACGGACGTGGGTGGTAGAGTTGCAGCCCCTCCTGGTGTATACATGGACGATGAAGCAGTGTTTGGGATGCCGAATCTGTTACTGGAAATGGCGGAGGGAATGCTCGTAAGTCCCCCAAGGATGGATTCTAGTCCGCCGGACGATGGGACACATTATTATGGCGGAGGCAATCTGTGGAACTACTAATAAGGCAAATGTCGTAACAACCGGGGGGCTTTACTGTTTGTGTTTCAAGTTTCAACGATTAAACAATAAATGTAACATATTTGGCCTATCGTGGTTATGTACTAAAAAAAGACTGGTTGAGTTAGACGTTTTGTTTGATGTTATTAATACAGGTTCTATTTCGTTTATCATAACAAGTTTTTGACTTACATTTTCACATTGTACGCGAACGACACAATTTTCAATAGCTTACGACAAATGTTTTTGACTTTTTACACTATCAATACAACTATTAGTACATATTGGTACGTGATGATAACTTGGATTAATATTGGTACCTCACGATAACTTATGCATGACACGGCCTTAATAATTGTGCTTGATTATAGAGTCATAGACATAGTTGCCCCTTCTTTTATATATATATATATATATATATATATATATATATATATATATATATATATATATATATATATATATATATATATATATATATATATATATATATATATATATATACACACACTAGTCGTTACCCGCGCAAAGCGGCGACGTCGAATAGTTTGTTTAAATATAATTTGCCTAGGTGTTTGGTTTAGACAGTTGTACGGAATTTCCACCCACACACCCACGTTATTGGTAAGTTTGTATTTGGTGGACACGCGTCTATAAATATAAAGCTATTGGAATTTTAGAAAGTAACAATTTGTGGTTTTGGTGGAGAAGTTAGATCACCTCGTAAAGTTGTGTCATTATTATACGAGTCTTTAAAGACAAATTATATCTAAAAATTATAAAAACTACACCCAAAAAACATATTTATTGAAAATTTAATAGTTTTTAATTTTCAATAACATGACACAATGAAAATTGAAGTTTGTATACCAATTATCTATTTGCAAAAAGTAAAAAAGATTATTTCCAACATAACAATGTAATCTAATCAAGTAATATAAAGTCTTGAATATGAATTATTCCTATATAGATTCAACATAATATAGTTTTGAATATGGATTATGCCAACATAACAAAATAATATAAAAATCTAGTGCTTGCAAAAATAGAAGTGATTGACAGTAAATTTCCTTCATGAATACGGTTTTGGGTAATCGGGTTGGGAACATAGAATACCATCATTGAATCCGAACTGGTAAATGTTTTTTAAAAATAAATACCAAACTCTACCCAAACCCAAATAACGGTAGACTCGAAAAATGTTGGTTTTAGGTTTTCCTGTTGGGTCCCATTTTTTCACAATCCTAGTTGTGTTTGCTTTGTCTACAAAATAGAACAAAAGAAACGTTGTAGTGTTTTACAGTGACTAACCCAGCGTTTCACTACATGTGATTATACTATACAAGTTACAATACATGTTGTTTATCTAATAAGAAAAACATATTAATTTCCCATTCCATTTCAAATAGTAAATTATAATTATAAACCATTAATATTAAGACTTAGGGTTAATTTCTTTTTAAATAAGAGAGGACCCCACCAAAGCCATTAGTGATGACTTGGAAGGAAAACCTCCGGGCCCTTGTCCAAACAGGAACCAAAGCTAGTTGTGACCGGTTAGTGTTATGGTTTCGGCTGCACCAGTCAATGGTATTTGGTTTGGTTCTTGATTCTAAGTCTGGTTCTCGGTTTATGGCTTATCTAGTTTCTGTAGGTGCGAACATAATGCAATTTAAGGCCAAAACCATGGTGTTATTCGGTCGGGTTTTCCGGTTTCGGTTGGAACCGGTCAGTGATATTCGGTCTGATTCTCGGTTTATCGCTTATTTGGTTTCCTGCGGGGGACAGCATAGTGAAGTTTAAAATAATTTTGGCCATGGATATCTTCTGAAAGTTTTGAAATCCTAATTAAATGGCTAATCTTTACTGTCAAAGTCAAAATATAATATCATTACAAACTCTACTTCCCACTTTTATCTCGTTCAATCACCATTGCAATTAAGCTCATCAAAACCTTGGTTAGTGAGATCCTATTTCATCAAATCCTAGTGTCCTTGTTGCATAGGTACCAAACTCCATGGTTTGTGAGATATTGTTAACAAAGAAACAGTATTAAATGACATTCTTACTAAAACTAAACAAAAAAATGTAATAATAAAGTTCATAATTGCACCGAACAAACTTATAGGCAATGGTTTTCACTAAATCTCTCTTTCAACATACACATTTGCACCAAAATATTACCTAATACTCAAATATTTTTGGGGACTCTTCTTTGTTGTTGCTGCTACTTAACTGTTGCTACTAATTAACTCCTGCAACGATTTAAGAATCCAACAATCATTTTATGTTTGGTATCAATAAAAATAATAATAAGGTAAAAAAGCAATGGTACCAAAATATGATCACCTTGCTTCCAATTGATACCAAATTTTAATAATTGCTAAAGAAAAAATCCATGCTCAAAGCTTTTTACATTCTAAATGCAAGGATTATATAGGAGAAAAGACATCCCGATTATCCAAGTTTCCAGTTAAAGTAACCTGATCTTGCAGTTCTTTTTCTCTCCAAACAAAAAACCCCTTTTTCATTTTGAATCTATATCAACCTCCTATTGCTGTTCTTTTTATGTCCATCCCACCAGAAACAACAAAAGCAACAGAAAGTAAATTCATCATTTCCTACCTAGGCCAACTTCTTTATTTCTTGCTAGAGCCTTGATTTCAGACAAATAAACACCTGTTACAAGCAAAAGGAAAATAAATAGTTATAAGTAAAGATATCAGTAAGTAGTATTACCCTCAAGTTCTTCAATCACGTGTTATTCAAGATCAAATCTTTCACCCATATTCCTTTCCCATAATTTCCAAAAAAAAATAATAAAAGCAACCATCATGACATTTCATCCAGTGATTACTGAATGAGTATTTGAATGAGAGCAGATTACCATTTTACACTTTAGTCTATGTGTATTATTATGAACCGAAGGAATTGAATTAATGTGAGTAAATTACCATTTTACCCTTTTATTGTGAGTCTCCACCTTACGTAAATCAATCTCTTGCAGAGAAGTTTCCACATCCCATGGTTTAACAATATTCATATAAATACAAAACATAATGTTATATAAATTAATGCAAAAATATGATATTTTATTATGAAAATTAAAAAACAACAAAGAATTGAAAATGCTTATCACAACGTAAATAAAGGAGATTGATCCCGATTGAGATTCAAGACTGAATTGGCTAGAACACTATAAGGACGGTGGGTAATAGAGGAGATTGGTGTAGGAGGGCGTTGATTTATCAAGCTTTAAAAGTGAAAGAGAGGATCAAGTGGGAATAACCATAAGATGGTAATGCAGACTCCTTGAAAAGGGGGCAGAGTGGCAGACTGTGGAGTTTAGGGCAACCCAAAACCTTTCATTGGCCATGTTCCGAATGAATCAAACGATCTGCAAAATTTTGGAACACTCAACGATTTTCAAAAAAATCAAACAAAAATATAACAAAATTAAACCATATTGATACCTTGAATTGATCTAGAACAAATGAAGGCAACATGGAACAAATGATGCATGTGACAGGTGGTGGTGGAGGCTAAGATGGTGCATTTATGAAAGGAAAAAACCAATATATAATCCTCTATAAATAAGAAGCTTACCTAAATTTATCCTCTTTCCATTGCATTCATTGAATACTCGTCCACTCTTTGATCAATCTGGAGATGCAAACAAAAAGAAACAGATTTATAATGAAAGCATGTCTCTACTTACAACCAAGCCCCTAGTGTTTTTTTTACTAAATGTAAAAGCTTTGAAAACCATTGAAGATAAAATTTTGCAATGCTTTTCGATTTCTAGATCTTCAACGACCTAAACATCCATCACCCAAAAAGAATGATTTGTTAAATCATGAGGAAAATCGAATCAAACTCTGAATTTAAAAAACAACAAGCTGGAAAAACAGTAAAAACATACATATCCCATTTAAAGTTTGTATAACCCAAAATGTTATACCTGAAGAGCTTTCGGATCTAGTTTAAACCTTTTTTCTACCAACAAAAAAACCCTCATTTGCAGAACTACATGTGCAATGAAATAAAAACATTCAAAGAACCTGTAACCAAAAAAAATATCAAGATTAACATATGTGAGGATTCAGATACAGAGGTATAGGAGAAGCTGACAGGCGGAAATAGGCATATGAGAAGCTGACAAGGGGAATTAGACGATTACCTGCAATGTACGCACATGAGATGACATTCGGGCGATGCCACGCGAAGGTGAAGGTATGAACAATGAAAAAGCATAGATTAGAAACCCTATAAAATAAAACCATCGTTCCTAAGCTTTATGATATATCCATTAGAGGCGTTCTTACCTTGCGAATAGTGGCCATCCGAGAAAGTTCTTCGCCATCATCCACGCTAGGGTTCGCATTGAGTGAGAAAAAGTCAATCGAAAAGGAATCTCAATGAAATCTTCAAATAGGTATTTTTAGGTTATTAGCGGGCGGAATTAAAGAAACCCGTCTACAGACTCCAAACGTCTTTGACCGAGTTTTAAGGGAATTCGAATGAAAAATAAAGGCCAAGTCAAATAAGATAAGAACAGATGGGGAAATAATACGCAAGAATTAAGGGGGTCTTATACGGATAAGAAATTTAATGCATCAGATATTGTACATTGTATTTAATATTTTGTACGTCTTAAATCTATTTTTAGAAATAGTAAGGTTTGTATAATAATATAGTAAGATATATATATATATATATATATATATATATATATATATATATATATATATATATATATATATATATATATAGGGTGAGGTTCAATAGAGAACCATAATTAACCAAGGAACCAAGGAACCTTCTCAGATTCACAGTGTGCATAATAATAATTCAGATTCACAATGTGAATCTGAACTGTTCGAGATTTTTCATATTGTGAATGTTAAAAATTGAAATATTTATAGTTTAGATTCACAGTGTGAATCTACACTGTTCGAGGTTTTTTTTTTAATCGGTGTTGATGTTTATTAATCGAGTACAAAAAATTAATATTTTTGGTATAATTAGTTTTTTTTTTGATAAAAATAAACTTAAATATTGAAAAAATTAAGAAAATTAAGTGGGTTTTTTCAAAAAAAAAAATCGTTTTTTATATATCATCATGGATCTCTATGAAAAGAGGACGAAAAATCGTGAACAACGGTATATTCGGTTTTTTTTCGATAAAAAACTTGGCCTAAAAAAATTTTAAATTAAAAAAGGAAGTGAGTTTTGTTATAATCCGGTACATGTGCGTCCATTATAAAATTTTACAACTATTCCTTTTGCCGTTGATCGCTTTAAATTCCGACGTTTTGGATTGGTTCTTTGGTTCCTTGATTAATAATGGTTATCTATTGAACTTTTTCCTATATATATATATATATATATATATATATATATATATATATATATATAGGCTTAGGTTATTCTATTCAAAGTAATTATTGTGTTATTGTATGCATAAATGTGGGCCAATCATTTTACTTATTTTAAGAAAGTGATTAATACATATTATTTAATTAAATATAATTGAAAAATACCATCTAATTTGACTAGAAGGGTATTTTAGTCGGTTGACATAGATTTAATAAAGGAAATTTGCATATTTTAAGGGATCAAAGATTCTATTAATTTTAAAAATCTGATTTTACAAATTATAAGGTTTTTAGTTCGGACATTCTGACAGAATATGTTTGAGTATGTTCAAAAATAAATATATTCTTGAACCATAAAATAATAAAAATATTCTTGAACATATTTCTTGATCATGACTTTAAAATTTTCTTGTAGAATGACAAAATTCTCGAACCATCAATTGAAGAATTAAAACAAAAATTACATTAATTTTTATAGAATACATGTAACAATTGCTAATAATTACATTTATTTTTAAAGAATAAAACTAAAAAAACTTTCAAATCTGGAAAAATAAACATCAAAATCTAACAAAAACATTAATACATTCTAAAAGAATAATGTTGCTAAGAGGCGTCGTTCAAATTCTGTGGTCCGTTCTTCAAGCATCAGCTTCTGTAGAAACAAATCCAATGAATAAATTAGTAAGAAAATATCCATACTCAATTCCGACATAATTGGAATTCGTGATTCCATTCTGATAGAATTGGAATTCATTTACCAATAATTATATTAATTCGGGGAATTCTAACAGAATATGTTCATGATTATCATAAAAAACATTCTTTTCTGATAGAATGCTATAAACGAAGAAATACCATTCCGTTGAAGCATTTTAGCGAACGCTTGGTGTGCATGAAAACAACTTTCAAATTCAGTTGAAGCATTCATCTGTCAAATAAGCAACCAAAACAACCATGATTTGTGTTCAACCAATCAAACCCAAAAACTCATCTAAACCTATCGATTAAACTTCATTGATTTACAGTAAATCAATCAAAATAAGAAAGAAGATTAGAGAAACTTGTGATTATCCAGCCAACAACAACCCTTTGTTTCTTCTTCTGCTTGCCCATTGATTTCACAGCCTCAATCCAAACACCCATCTGATATCGGTTCTTCTTCCCTGCCTCCAACGAACCACCTTCCAACCATCCCTTCCTACGTTTCTTTCAAATCAACCCAAACAAGAACAACTAGAGACTGCTAGAACAAAAAAAGGAAAAGATAAAATATAAAAGATGAAATCAACTAGGAAGCTGACGAAGAAGCCCCTAGTTGCGACGATCGCCGGTGGCATAACCTACCTTCAGTTTCCCCAATCGTTGCTCAGTTTTCACCACCACATGACCTCCTTTAATCGATGTCCTTTTGACCTGATGATGCCAAGACGAGGACCGAAGTCGCTTTCTCAGCCCCCCTTGTGATCGATCGAAATGTCCCGGAAATGCCCTTTGCAGAAATCGGTTCTTATTAAAAAAAACGCAGAAATCACGCTTGGGCATGGTACCGCTCTATGAAGAAGACGATGAAGGGCAACCCCACAAAGGGTCGCCGGTGTCGATTTGTTCAATTTAGGGTTTTCAGAATCAGTTTTTAGATAAAGAGGGGAACTAGATTTAAACTGGAGAGATACCATGATTATATGGATTATTTTTGGAAGTTATTAAACAAATGACTAAATTACCCTTATTTATTTATTTAATTATTTAATTTTTTATTTAATTTTGATTGGCCCACATTTATGCATACAATAACACAATACTTAGTTAAAATATCTGAACCTATCTCTTTCACTCTCTTTATATATATATATATATATATATATATATATATATATATATATATATATATATATATATATATATATATATATATATATATATATACTAGCAATGTTAAAAATGTCGTAATATTTTAGTTAAGTGTATAACAAAAGAAGAATCCTCTCAATGTAAATTGTTATCATAAATAAAAAAGTTAAAATACATTGCTATAACGGCTAAAGACCAAGGTACATTGCCTGCAAATATTTTTGTTGGAAGTACGATGAAATAACAATAAGAATTAAAATAAACCATCATCTTGTGTGCTCGTGCTTCCAAGCTCATAACTACATAAATACTATATTTAGAGATGTTCACATATTTGAAATAAGCATGATGGTATAAAAAATATATAAAACAAATACATTGCCGCAATCAGCAGTAAAGAAAACTTAGAAATTACCCAAAAAATTTATCCTATTTTAGAAAGAAAAGATCAAACTATATATTCTGAGAGTTTGAAGAGACAATACTTACAGTGACTCGCATGCAGCCAGCAAATCAAATGTTATTTCCAGTTCTTCCTTCCCAGTTGCTCCATACAACAATAGGATATGGTATCCAACCCAATAGTTATATTTAATTGAATTTTAGTTGCAGAAAAATAACTTTTCACATAAAATCATATAAACACTATGTCCCAAACAAATTAGTACGAACATTATCAACTACAATAACTAAACTTTTTTGCACATATGTTATACAATTCTAAAAAAATGCTCATTTATTTTTCTTTTTACATATGGAGAAAAATGATATCAAAGCACATGGTTTTGGCTCTTACTTTTAAACCAGCCAGAGATGAGCTCAAACACCTGTTTTATTTCCTTATCATGTAAACATGACCACGAAACCAAGAAAAAACTGAAGTTAGATTTCGATTTTACAGTAATCAAAAGTGATAATAAAAAAATGCATGAAAACTAAAACTATAAAAAAAATGAAATATTCCTAAATAGTATGTAAAATATTTGTTAATTGTTAAACTCTTGAAATGAAAAGATGGAAGAAGAGGCATACTCGGAAAGCTTCAATTACAATTTCTAATGACACATTTAATGCTTCAAAAGGTAATTTTGATTATTACTAATTCCAAAAAATGAAAACAGCTAATCGGAAATACGAAGCAGAAAGAATGGCCACTTTATCAATGTTGAAAGTCATTTGGGTTCCAAAGAAAATCCAAACGGAAAAAGGGAGAAGAAGCGACCGAACCTTAACTCTTAAATAATCTAAAAGAGTATAGAAGAAAATGAGGTGTAAACAACTTGAAGTTGTTATTTCAAAAAACTAACCACATATGAAGCAAAAATTAGATTTTTGAGATTGCTAGATAACTCAACTAAAAATCTCAAGCAGAATTTCAAATTATAATAAGAAGATGAACCATTGGAGATTAGATTACCAATTTCTCATGACCTTGAACTCTTCGTTCATGAATTTTGGAGTTGATCAATAAAAAAAAGTTGATGTTATATGAATCTATGATGGTGGTTTGGCTGCAATGAAATGGTCGACTGGTGGAGGGGAATTGAGGCAGCGACGCGAGGTCGACTGATCCGATGATGGTGGGTCGTTGTGATGCCGATGGTCGATCATCAACAGGATGAGAGGAAGAGGAAAAGAAGGAGACCTTCAATCGTTCAGTTTCTTGTGTCTTTTCTTAATGGGATAATGGAATCGAGGCGGTTGATTCAAAGGAAAAATGGATCATGTCCTTCACCGTAGAAGTAAACTATTGGTGAACTAAAAGTGAAGCCATCTATTTAATTTGACAGAAGCGGTACAGAAACGGTGGTATACAAGTGTTAATTTGGAAGAAACGTGGCATGAAAGAAGGAAGTGGAAGGGACGGTGGAGAAGTAAAGGAGGACAGCTTGCAACTGATGTTTTTAAGGAGTGGAAAGCTGATATGGACTGATGATTCAATGTACAAAATCCAAATGGAGTTTTCCATGCTTAGGTTAAGAGGAGTGGGGATGTTAAGCCCACTCGCTATGCTTGCTAGCGAGCCATCAACACTGTAACGCCCGGGTTTCGGGGCTAAGCATTTTTAGACGATGTAATAGTCTAGGTCAACTATTGTAACTCTTTTGATGTAATAAAGATGAAATATTTGAGTATTTTGTGAATTATGTGAATTTATGTGCTTATTATTTAATTATAAATGTATAATTAATAAAGAATAAAAATAAGCGTCAAAATTAAAGTATGAGATAAGCCCGATATCTTTACATAAAGTCGTAGTGGTCGAAACAAGGATTCCGGAGATATAAAGAACGCCGAAAATATGAGTTATAACGAAGAAGTTATGACACGTCGAAGTTTCATGATGAAACCGGCACGATACTGGGAAGCGTAAATAGTGAATTTACGATAGAGCGATTTTTAGCCTTAGCGATCTAAACGAAAGTCGTAGAAAACGTTAAACCGAGAGCGTCCATAAAAAGAACGCCCAAATCTGACTTCGTATGAGGAAGTTATGATTTTTCAAAGTTTCGGCTTAGTAGTGTACAGCCCGAAGTTCGAATATTAGATCGAACGGTTTTTAGCCGACACAACCTAAACGATAATCAAAGATCTCGTTAATAGTATCACAACGATAAAAAGACAGACGAAAACGGACGTCGGATGAGGAAGTTATGAATTTTTAACGGACCAATCCTGTCCCGGCCTGTTAAAAATATAACTTTTAAAATAAAGTCAAAATTAGCCGACGGAGTCTAAACGAAAGTTGTAGATTGCATTCCCGCCTACGCGTGGATATAAAGAACGTCGAAAACGGAGCTCGTATGCGAAAGATACGAATTTCTAAAGTTTAGACTCGAATTTGCGAAATTTGTTGCTCGATTGATGACGTGGCATAATCTGGACCGTCGCTTGCTGATCACGACTCGCTTCGGATGAAGGACACGTCGCCCTTCGCTACGCCCCGCGTCCGAAATTGAGTACGCCCGACGTACTGATCTGATCCACTTCCGAGAGTAGGCGCGTGCGAGCCAGCTGGATCCGAGCTGGTGATCTTATCCGAAGTCTACGCCCCGCGTAGACGACTGAACGCCCAGCGTAACCGAGAGGCTTCGCGACTATAAATACCTGCGAGGGTCTCCGGGTTTTTCACACCATTTTCTTTCTCTCTCTAAATAACTTTCTCTCTCTAAGGGTTTTAACCCTCCCCTAAGCCTAGGTGATCCCCTAGCACCCTAAGGAAGCCCCGAGGCTCCCGGAGTCCCGAGAAAAAGGGTCTTTCGGTTTCGGAAACGCTGCTCCGAGCAAAACCCGGTTTTCTTTAAAATCCGCTGTAAGTGAGCTACGACTACGCAATTTTTAATATAACTTTTAAATAATTATAGTAATGTTATTAGGTCCTTAAAATAATTATTTGGGCTATTATAATGAGTTATATTGAGTGTTATTTAACGCTTATATAATAATAATAATAGTCAGACTATTAATTAGTCGCGGTTAACGTTAAAACTAAACCCTAGTGGTATTAATACTAAGTTTTGACCAAGGAAAAATTGTTTTGAGATAACGAAGTGCTGTTCGAGTACCGAGTCACCACCTAATCAGGTGAGTGCATAGTTACTTTCATCTTACACATAGATATGAAGTATTTTATATAAATTACGTGCTATGTGTGCATATTATCTGAATACTTGCTGTCTATGTTGGATGAATGATTTTTATACACGTTTTTCATGATTTAAATTGTATATGTATTTTATATCTACAAAAATGTTGGGGTAAAACATGGGTAGATGTAATAAGATGATGTGTGATAAAATGATGAGAGGCCTCGATGTTGTTGGTGATCCAGTCATCTAGCGGAGTATAGATGACGACCACAGACTCTTCTAGACAGTCAAGTGGAACGCTAGCAGGCTCGCAACCTGTAGGTGTTTGTGAACGATGTGTTCACCGGTGTACTCCACCCCCCTCATGGTTGCCTTTAGGACATTTATTGCTAAGGAACCCCCTTAACAGTAGTGTCCATCCCGATGATGATCCTTAGGCTAGGTCCCTTATGATAGGTGTTTAGGGACGTAAAGTGAGGATAACGGGAACGGGTAATCGGGTTATTGTTGATTGATGAAATTAATAAACTTATTTATTGTGGGTTGAAAACCCTATGTGCTCACCAGGCTCCCAAGCCTGACCCACTCAGTTTCATGTATTACAGGTAGTGGCGCTCGAGCATAGATGTGGTGTTTTGGATGAGGGATTACGGATATAGGCCCGTAGATATGAAATAATGTAGTAAGGCTTATATTGTACTGTTTATGTTTTTGATCTGTATCGAACATGACATCCCGAGTCTTTTAATGAAATACATTTCTTTGGAAATGCTTTTGATAAATCTTTATCATATTTTGTTTTGGGACAAATTCTGCAACACTTTTATTTAAAATGTTACTCTGATTTTCAAACAAGCATAAACAAAATCGGTCTTTTCTGGCCGTGAAAATGGGGATGTCACAGTTGGTATCAGAGCATTAGTTTAAGCGAACTAGGAATTTGTAGGATTTCTAGACTTAAACTTAGAATGCTAAGCGATGATTGTGAGGTGTGAGCACTAGCTTATTTTAGGAATTATGCCTAAAATGCTTTTATGTCCTAAATGTTGTGTGTCTGATATGTTGTTATTTGTTCGGATCCATGGTCTGTTGCCGACCGGATCTGGAAACCTTATGTGTTTAGGATTCTAAACGTACGACTACGATATTAGAACTAGCGTGTAAACGTTTCAGAGTGATAAGGATGATTTAAACGACTATCCTAAATAAAGATCTTAATTCACCTTATTCGGTGTATAGATCAAGATGGCAAGGACCCGTAGCGGAAACGTAAATGCAAATGGGAACCGAGATCAACCCCTAGTGATACAGCAAAGACCAGTCGTGGTAGAAGTTGCACCTGAGCCGATCACCATGGCTGGAGTACAAGCCATGATGCGGGCTATGTTAGCTGAACAAAGGGAAGAAATGAGGCAAATGATGCAAGAGAATAGGGACGAACCTACCATACATGTTGAGCCGACCGAGCCAATTCCCGAACAATCTGAGGAAGGGAACTACAGCCGCCAAGTGAGTCAAGTAGGGACTCAAGGTGAGCAAAGGGATGGCCCGGAGAGGAGAAACAACAAGGATGGGCGGATGTACAAGAATTTCTTGGGTGCGAAACCACCAAGTCTCTCAGGAAGCCCAAAGCCTGTTGAGATTATGGATTGGATCTCCGAGATGGAGATGGTGTTTGAGAGCTGCGACTGCAGCGAGAAGCAGAAGACCGTCTTCGCTGTGAGACAATTGAAAACTGGATTCTTGAGCTGGTGGAAGCTATTGATGGATACAATGCCGCGAGGAGAAGCTCTGAAAATGTCATGGGATGAGTTCTTGGAACAACTGAAGGTGCAATGCTGTTCAGAGATAGATCTAATTGATCTGAACAATGAGTTCCAAAACTTGAAGAAGGGAAGAATGAGCATCGACGACTATGCTGCTGCATTCACAGAAAAGATGAAGTTGTTTCCATACCTAGTGCCAACCGAACTCTCCAAAATTGAGAAGTTCGCAAATGGACTGCCAGCAGACTTTGGCCCGACAGTCAAGATGGCAACCACTCTGAAATCAGCTGTTCGAGTAGCTAAGAATGTGGAGACCCAGCAAAAGGAAAGGGGTCTGGAGAGGGCCGAGGTTGGTGAGAAAAGGAAATTCGATGGATCTTCAAGGTCCACCAAGAAAAGTAAATTCTCGAAGTCCGGTTCGAAGGGAGGAGGAGCCGAAGCAAAGTGGTGTGACAAGTGCAAGAAGAAGCACTACGGAAAATGTGACGGAGAAGTCACCTGCTTTAAGTGTGGAAAGACCGGGCACTATGCCAATGAATGCACCCTCACCAAGAAAGTCTGTATGGGTGTGGCGAGGAAGGGCACATTTCGAGGGACTGCCCGAAGAAGAAGGAGGCAGGAAGACCCAACATTCCACCGAAGCCGAAGGCAAGAGCCTTCCAGATGACGCTCGAGGCTGCAAAGGAGGCAGCAGATGTCGCTTCAGGTACCTTTCTTGTAAATGGATTGCCTGCCAATATACTATTTGATTCAGGAGCAAACTATTCCTTTGTATCGCATAGATTTGGAGGAAAATTAGCATTGCCTGTAGAAAAACTTGATAATGCCCTAATTGTGGAAGTTGCCAGTGGCAAGTTCGTACCTGTTAGTAATTGTATTAAGAACATCGTCATTGACCTAAACGGAAACGAATTCCATGAAGAGTTGTTACCCATAGAATTGAACGGTTTCGACATCGTACTGGGAATGGATTGGCTTAGCGCCAACGATGCTGAGATTCAATGCCGAAAGAAGATAGTAAGGGTAAACTCACCTGGAAAAGAGTCATTTATGGTGTACGGGGACAAACGCCGAGTAAATTCTGTGATCATCTCCCTGATGAAAGCCAGAAAATGTTTGTCCAAAGGATGCGCATCATATTTGGCGTTTGTTATCGATGCTAAGAAGGAAAAGAAGGAGGTGCAGAACATACCGGTCGTATGTGATTATCCGGAAGTCTTTCCCGAAGATCTTCCCGGATTACCACCTGATAGACAAGTGGAGTTTAGAATAGACTTGTTGCCAGGAACAACACCGATAGCGAAAGCACCATACCGACTAGCACCGACGGAGATGAATGAGCTTTTGACGCAACTTCAGGAGTTGTTGAACAACGGTTTCATTAGACCGAGTTCATCACCCTGGGGAGCTCCGGTGCTATTCGTGAAGAAGAAAGACGGAAGCATGAGAATGTGTATAGACTACCGAGAGCTGAACAAGGCAACGGTGAAGAACAAGTATCCATTGCTAAGGATTGATGACCTATTCGATCAGCTGCAAGGTTCGAACTATTTCTCAAAGATCGATCTTAGGTCAGGATTTCATCAGCTGAAGGTGAGAGAGCAGGATATCGAAAAGACTGCATTCAGAACGAGATATGGACACTACGAGTTCTTGGTTATGTCGTTTGGACTAACCAATGCTCCAGCAGCATTCATGGATTTGATGAACAGGGTTTGTAAACCATTCCTCGATAAATCCGTGATAGTGTTCATAGATGACATTCTCATCTACTCGAAAAGCCAGGAGGAGCATGGCAAGCATCTACGAGAAGTGTTGGAAGTCTTGAAGACGGAGAAACTGTATGCAAAGTTCTCCAAGTGTGATTTTTGGATCCGAGAAGTCCAATTCTTGGGTCATGTGGTTAACCAGGAGGGGATAATGGTTGACCCAGCAAAAATCGAAGTTGTAATGAAGTGGGAACGTCCAAAGAGTCACACAGAGATTCGAAGCTTTCTAGGATTAGCCGGATATTACCGACGATTTATCCAAGGTTTTTCTTCGATAGCTGCTCCATTGACAGCTTTGACCCACAAAGGAGCTACTTATACATGGAGCGAGAAGCACGAAGGAACATTCGAGAAGCTAAAGAAGAAGTTATGTGAAGCACCGATTCTTTCTCTACCCGATGGAGTTGAAGACTTCGCGGTCTATAGTGACGCATCTGGAGTCGGGTTGGGTTGTGTTCTGACCCAAAGACAAAAGGTGATAGCATACGCATCTCGACAATTGAAGGAGCACGAAAAGAAATACCCCACTCACGATTTGGAGTTGGCAGCGGTAGTTTTTGCTCTAAAGATATGGAGGCATTACCTCTATGGCACGAAGTGCAAGCTTTTCACTGATCATAAGAGTCTCCAGTATCTCTTTAATCAGAAGGAATTGAACGTGAGGCAACGACGCTGGCTGGAATTACTCAAGGACTACGACTGTGAGGTACTTTATCACCCTGGTAAAGCAAATGTTGTTGCTGATGCTCTCAGTCGGAAAGTCAATCTTGAAAGAAAAAGGCCAAGAGCGTTGAGAATAGAAGTTGTCTCGACCATTGTGGAAAGTATAAAGAAAGCTCAAGAAGAAGCTGCGGAAAAGAATGACCGAAAAGAAGAACGTTTGGGAAAGACGTTGGTATTCGGTACAAACCGTCGAGGACTGAAGGTATTCCAAGATCGGATTTGGGTACCTAAGACGGGAGGAATAAGAGATCTTCTGATGGAAGAAGCTCACAAGACCATGTACTCGATTCATCCCGGTAGCACTAAAATGTATAGGGACCTAAAACCCTACTACTGGTGGCCGACGATGAAGCTCGATGTTGCGAAGTATGTGGCTGAGTGTGTAACATGTGCAAGAGTTAAGGCACAACATCAGAAACCATATGGGAGTTTAGAACCTTTACCTATACCCATGGGTAAATGGGAAGACATCACCATGGATTTTGTGACTAAACTGCCCAGGACGAAGAACGGCCACGACATGATTTGGGTAGTCGTGGATTGTTTCACTAAGAGTGCACACTTCATAGCAGCCAACGAGAGGTGGTCTATGGATAAGCTCGCAAATGCTTACGTGAAAGAGATAGTAAGACTTCACGGTGTTCCTCTTACAATTGTATCAGATCGTGATAGTCGATTTACGTCAAGGTTTTGGAGGAGTCTACAAGAGGAATTGGGTACGAAATTGTGTTTAAGTACAGCTTATCATCCGCAGACTGATGGTCAGAGCGAAAGAACGATTCAAACGCTTGAAGATATGTTGAGAGCATGTACCCTCGAGTTCCAAGGTAACTGGGATGAGCACTTACCTTTGGTAGAATTTTCCTACAACAACAGTTTCCACTCGAGCATCAAGATGGCACCCTATCAAGCTTTGTACGGACAAAAGTGTCGTACGCCTTCTTGTTGGCTTGAGGCTGGAGAAAAGCAGTTTATGGGCCCCGAGATAGTCCATGAGACTGCTGAGAAGCTGAAGATGATTAGGGAAAGGATGTTAGCAGCTCAGGATCGTCAGAAGAGCTATGCTGACAAGAAAAGACGACCGATGACCTTCGAAGTTGGGGATTCGGTTTTGCTTAAGGTCTCACCGTGGAAGGGACTTATAAGATTCGGGAAACGAGGAAAGCTAAGTCCAAGGTTTATTGGACCGTTCAAAGTTCTTCAGAAGATTGGGAATCAAGCTTACAAGCTGGAATTGCCCGAAGAACTCGATGGTATTCATAACACCTTCCATGTGAGTTATTTGAGGAAGTTCATGGGAGAAGTTCCCGACATAATTCCAATCTCAGAGTTAAGAATGGATGAAAACAAGAGGCTGATTGAAGAGCCCGAGGCAATTGTTGACCGTAAGACTAAGAAGTTACGACGCAAGATGGTCGACTTAGTGCTAGTCCAGTGGAAACATTCGAATGGGCCGAATCTCACTTGGGAAACAGAGGATGACATGATGAGTCGCTATCCGCATCTATTTGCTGACACATGATTCCGGGACGGAATCATCCTAAGGGGGAGAGAATTGTAACGCCCGGGTTTCGGGGCTAAGCATTTTTAGAAGATGTAATAGTCTAGGTCAACTATTGTAACTTTTTTGATGTAATAAAGATGAAATATTTGAGTATTTTGTGAATTATGTGAATTTATGTGCTTATTATTTAATTATAAATGTATAATTAATAAAGAATAAAAATAAGCGTCAAAATTAAAGTATGAGATAAGCCCGATATCTTTACATAAAGTCGTAGTGGTCGAAACAAGGATTCCGGAGATATAAAGAACGCCGAAAATCCGAGTTATAACGAAGAAGTTATGACCCGTCGAAGTTTCATGATGAAACCGGCACGATACCGGGAAGCGTAAATAGTGAATTTACGATGGAGCGATTTTTAGCCTTAGCGATCTAAACGGAAGTCGTAGAAAACGTTAAACCGAGAGCATCCATAAAAAGAACGCCCAAATCTGACTTCGTATGAGGAAGTTATGATTTTTCAAAGTTTCGGCTTAGCAGTGTACAGCCCGAAGTTCGAATATTAGATCGAACGGTTTTTAGCCGACACAACCTAAATGAGAATCGAAGATCTCGTTAATAGTAGCACAACGATAAAAAGACAGACGAAAACAGACGTCGGATGAGGAAGTTATGAATTTTTAACGGACCAATCCTGTCCCGGCCTGTTAAAAATATAACTTTTAAAATAAAGTAAAAATTTACCGACGGAGTCTAAACGAAAGTTGTAGAGTGCGTTCCCGCCTACGCGTGGATATAAAGAACATCGAAAACGGAGCTCGTATGCGAAAGATACGAATTTTTAAAGTTTAGACTCGAATTTGCGAAATTTGTTGCTCGATTGATGACGTGGCATAATCTGGACCGTCGCTTGCTGATCACGGCTCGCTTCGGATGAAGGACACGTTGCCCTTCGCTACGCCCCGCGTCCGAAATTGAGTACGCCCGGCGTACTGATCTGATCCACTTCCGAGAGTAGGCGCGTGTGAGCCAGCTGGATCCGAGTTGGTGATCTTATCCGAAGCCTACGCCCCGCGTAGACGGCTGGACGCCCAGCGTAACCGAGAGGCTTTGCGACTATAAATACCTGCGAGGGTCTCCGGGTTTTTCACACCATTTTCTTTCTCTCTCTAAATAACTTTCTCTCTCTAAGGGTTTTAACCCTCCCCTAAGCCTAGGTGATCCCCTAGCACCCTAAGGAAGCCCCGAGGCTCCCGGAGTCCCGAGAAAAAGGGTCTTTCGGTTTCGGAAACGCTGCTCCGAGCAAAACCCGGTTTTCTTTAAAATCCGCTGTAAGTGAGCTACGACTACGCAATTTTTAATATAACTTTTAAATAATTATAGTAATGTTATTAGGTCCTTAAAATAATTATTTGGGCTATTATTATGAGTTATATTGAGTGTTATTTAACGCTTATATAATAATAATAATAGTCAGACTATTAATTAGTCGCGGTTAACGTTAAAACTAAACCCTAGTGGTATTAATATTAGGTTTTGACCAAGGAAAAATTGTTTTGAGATAACGAAGTGCTGTTCGAGTACCGAGTCACCACCTAATCAGGTGAGTGCATAGTTACTTTCATCTTACACATAGATATGAAGTATTTTATATAAATTACGTGCTATGTGTGCATATTATCTGAATACTTGCTGTCTATGTTGGATGAATGATTTTTATACACGTTTTTCATGATTTAAACTGTATATGTATTTTATATCTACAAAAATGTTGGGGTAAAACATGGGTAGATGTAATAAGATGATGTGTGATAAAATGATGAGAGGCCTCGATGTTGTTGGTGATCCAGTCATCTAGCGGAGTATAGATGACGACCACAGACTCTTCTAGACAGTCAAGTGGAACGCTAGCAGGCTCGCAACCTGTAGGTGTTTGTGAACGATGTGTTCACCGGTGTACTCCATCCCCCTCATGGTTGCCTTTAGGACATTTATTGCTAAGGAACCCCCTTAACAGTAGTGTCCATCCCGATGATGATCCTTAGGCTAGGTCCCTTATGATAGGTGTTTAGGGACGTAAAGTGAGGATAACGGCAACGGGTAATCGGGTTATTGTTGATTGATGAAATTAATAAACTTATTTATTGTGGGTTGAAAACCCTATGTGCTCACCAGGCTCCCAAGCCTGACCCACTCAGTTTCATGTATTACAGGTAGTGGCGCTCGAGCATAGATGTGGTGTTTTGGATGAGGGATTACGGATATAGGCCCGTAGATATGAAATAATGTAGTAAGGCTTATATTGTACTGTTTATGTTTTTGATCTGTATCGAACATGACATCCCGAGTCTTTTAATGAAATACATTTCTTTGGAAATGCTTTTGATAAATCTTTATCATATTTTGTTTTGGGACAAATTCCGCAACACTTTTATTTAAAATGTTACTCTGATTTTCAAACAAGAATAAACAAAATCGGTCTTTTCTGGCCGTGAAAATGGGGATGTCACAAACACCGCCCCCTAGCGCTCGCTAGGGGGGTCGCTATTCGATCCTCGTTACCACTTTGGCGAGAAGAGAGAGAGGGTGAGGCTGGAAGCTGATTGGTAGAGACGGGTGAATTCCTGATCGTGAGAAATCAGAGATGGGTTAGCGACAAGGATCGATGCTGATTGCTGAAGACAGAAGTCGTGATCGATTGCTCATGAGTTCGTGACTCTGCTCGTGAACGTGAAGGAGGGAGGTGGATGGGATATACGACTTACGAGCATTAGATTTAGGTTACGGCTGATGGAAATGAAAATATGAAATACAAAATGGTAATACAATAAATTAGGTTTGAAACATCTCTATACCTAATGGACTTGTGAATTCGTTTTTTAGCAGCCCAAAAATTAAAGAGCCCAAATTTCTTTTTATTATTTATTAGGTAGTCCTATTATAATTTTAATTTTTTAACCATATATAATTTATTTAATCAAAAAAATAAATTTATTTAATATTTGTGCACAAAAAATGTTTGTATATTAAAATAAAGTAATTAAATTAAATTAGAAAAAAAAATAAAAAAAATGGAGTGTTAGGAGTGTCACCACTCCCTACCAAATGTTAAGATTAGATGCTAAATTGCCAAAAAAAGAGGTGGCACTCCAAAATCTGACGTGACAATGTGTTAGAAGTGTTACCACTCCCCTGAGCCTTATAGTCAAGATATTCGGCTGATGTGTACCACCACTTAGCCAACATGTGACATCAGCTAGATCTTTTTGCTAATATGGAGGCTACCCACATGTCAATCTCTAAACATCCACTCATTTTAAATGGAGGGTTCTCAAGCAATGGGGTTTTTGTATATAATAATAATAATAATGATATATATATATATATATATATATATATATATATATATATATATATATATATATATATATATATATATATATAAATGTGTGAAACCCGTGTAGTACACGTGTTGATTAAAAAAATTATATATGAAGATATAAAAATTAATATTTTTTAAAGAAAACATTAAATATCAAAGTGTAAAAATTAAGTATTTTTTAAAATAAAATTTTAAAATATAAAAAAATGATGAATAAATAAATAATTCAATTTATATTAATAAACCGGAAAAATAATTATATTTTGACCATTTAACCTTTTTTTTAGTTTGTCAATAAAAATTAAAAAGTAACAAAGTTTGATTATTTTTTTTATATAGACCATTTTGCCTAAAATGACAATGAACTTTAACAAAAATACATGTCAATTTTGAATTATGTCAATTTTGAATTATATATATTGAAGGAAACATATTAAAATGTGAAAATATAAGGAAACAAATTAATGACACATTAATTACTTTCTATAACCTAAAAATTAGATAGTTATTATTTAAGAAAATAAAAAATTATCACAAAATGATAAGTGTAAATTAATTTCTAAGAATTAACCATAAAATTACATGTGTCAAAATGAATGAAAATATGACATGTGACAAAAAGATTTTCATTTATTAGTATATATATATATATATATATATATATATATATATATATATATATATATATATATATATATTTATTAGTTATTTAATCAATTTATTATATATTTGTGATACAATATTTATATAAATTGTTTTTTTAGAATTTTAGTTTCGGCCACACTATATATAATGTTTGTGTGGAGGGGCGAGCCTATCCTTAATAAAGGTGAGTCACTTAACCCACCTATTTTATTATTATTATTATTATTATAATAAGTTTTATATAAATAAAAATTATAAACTACCTTCGATATTATAAGTGAACTTGTATAAATCAAGATTTTCAAAGCCCATATTTTATATTTTAATAGGTCAAATAACTAATTCATTTAAAATATAATCCAAAAAGAAATAACTTTAAATTTAAATAAAAAAAATCGTATGACAATTAGCTGACTCCGTTTCCTTCTCCAAGATTCCGATTACCGCTTCACGCCTTAACAAATCGCTAATCATCAGCACATGTTGCCACCCCCAACAACCTCCCAATTGTCACAGCTGACAGTGGCTCCGACCTCCGACAATTTTCCCTTCTCAACATCGATTTTTGTGCACCCTATAATTCAATGATTAAAGATAAAAGATTCACCATGTCACTATGTGTAGTTTTTTTTCACTATTGTTTCATTGTTGTTATAATTTCGTATGACGGTATGTCGTATGAGAGGTTCATAGGTTAGTAACATGTAGTATTGCCAACTTGATTTATTTATAGTGTTTTGTCATTAGGCATTAGCGTATAAACGATTCCTTTTGGGAAAATATATCAACATCTCATCGAATACAATAGTAAGAAATTATAATTATTTTTTCTTATACGACCCGGCCCGAATTTGGACCCACAACTAGTATTTATTTATTTATTTATTCATTTTTTATCAATGTTTCATTTAAATAGTGAACCATGTGGTTTTACGTTCTAGACTCGCCACTGTTTGTATGTAGCCGTTGTGTGTTCGGTTCTATGATAGAATAATTATGGTGGGTCGACATGTGTTTGCTAATCAATCACCAAATAAATTCCTTGCAGTGATATTGTCGATGATCAGAAACAATGGTTCTAATATCACTTGTCGAATTTCTGTCCAATTTTAACGAAATCAAACCCAATTTCTATCCATTGACTCATCACTTGCAGGCTGCAGCAGCGTCGTTCTCCCTCAATAGAACACTCCTGAGTTGTTCTTCTTGCTGCTTCATTCATCGCTTTTTATCTGCATCGCTATGGAAAAGGCAATCGACTCATTAGATTATGGTTGAGTCTTGGTTGTGTTATGATTGTTTAACTTTGTTTTCTATTATGGGTTGACACACCAATTCAGTTTTTAAAGAATATCTAAACAACGAGTTATAAATTCAATCTTATTCTCTATTTTTATATCGTAATATGGTTTATGGGTGTGTTTGTGATCTACGTATTTTCCTTCCCATATTTTGATTTGATTGGAGATTCTGAATTATTATTGGCGTTGGATGTTGGAGCTATATAATATTTATCAATTTGTTTAAGAGATGGTTGTTGTTTTGCTTTAGCTTTTAGTCCTACATAGGTGGGTGATGAAATCTTTGATGTGTATATTACTTTAAGTTCATTCAAATATTTTAAAAGTGATTTAAAGGAAACTCTAAAATGAGGCTAATGTCTAGGGTATTTTTGAAAATTGTTATATACTTGATTGAAGACTTATAATTTGTTTTAAGTTTAATAAGGATGAGAAGGGAAGGGCAGGAAAAGAAATGAAGTGAAATAAAAAAGAAAATCCAAATAATTAGTTGTCTTATCAAGTTGGAAGGGAATGCAAGGTAAAATATCTTCTTTAAGTTATAAAGAAATTGAAGGAAATGAAAATAGAGGGGAGTCTATGAAGTCACTTAACCTATCTAAATTTTAATTTTTTATAAAAAATTATATAAAAATAATTTTAGGATATACTTTAAATATTTTGAGTGATATATTTTATTTTGTTTGAAAAAAATTACAAATAAAGATTTTTAAAGCCGGTATTTTATGTTTTAGTAGACCAAATACCCAATCTATTTATAATATTATCAAATGGGATCTTGTGGCCTTGTTTCGTTCATCCTCCACCATCACGATTTATTAACAAACGTAAGGGCACAAGACTGATCGATTGATCGATAATGCCAATAATTCAGACAACTACCATCATCCCGACCGTCAGCAGCCTTCAACATCCTCCCGTCGGTCCGCCTCGATCATCAGTGGTTTCTAATATAGTTGTAAGCATATTTCATGATATTAGACCTCATATGGTACAATTATAAGGACTTTTAAACTTTTTTTACTTATGTGATATTACGGCTCAATCTGCTACTAGCATTTTTTTATACTCTATTATTTATTTCGGTCTTACTGGAACCACGCAGATTTTTATTCTAAACTTCGTCACTAAATCAAACCTTTTATATTTTTCTCTTCATTTTCTATTGATGAAGGGCAAAAGGTAGTTTGTGTAAATTACCCTTCCCCTCCTAAAAATGGGCGGGTGACTTTTATCCATGTTTTCCTTTCCTTCCCCTTCCATTCTCTTTCATAAAAAACTCAAGAACATAATTTGTAACTAGAGATTTTAATACTTAAGACGATAAAATAAAAATTCTTTGATTGGGACCATTGTGATATAAGAATGTATTATAAAGGTCGAAATTGACATTTTATCAATTTGTTGGGGTTAAATGTTGTGAAATGGAAACTAAAATGAAGGAGAAATAAACAAGGTTAAAATAAATACAAAGTATGAAAATCAAGGGGGTAAATTGGAAGATTCACAAACACATGATGAAGAAAAAAATAATTTGGGGTAGTTTGTGATTATAAGAAAGAAGATAAGGGACTAGTAAGAAAACTTTGCAGCTTTAAATGGATGATAATGTTATGTTTTCAAAAACAAAAACCCACCAGAACGTATCGTTTCCGTTTCAGTTCAATTTCTTTGACATTGTTTATCGTGTAGAAATCTGCACATGAGATCCAAAGGCAAATCAAGACGATGAGAGAGGATTGATGGTAAGAGAATTGATTAATCATTAACGGGAGGCAAACACATTTGGGCCTTGGGGCACTATTATAAAGGATCGGGCCCAATCAATATGATTTTTCTTGTCCATTTACATCATCAAATTAGCCCAAATCAATATCTTCTTCGTACCCATGGATACCTTTAGATTTTTTTTTGTTGGAACTGGCAAACGAGATATATTTAATAAACAGTGGAAAGTAAACAGGCCAAGATACCTTTAGATATCGTCGTATCACCAAGCAAATCGAAATTATTATCTTTAAAAAAGGGTAATTTTAACAAAGCTGCAAAAATGGTCCGTGTGGTATGCATTTTTCTAAGGTTTAGTCTAAACTTCGACTTTTTGAGCTTGGTGTTCTTTTGAGCTAGTTTCGTTGCAGATTTGGTCCCTCTATAAACTCAAATAACTTTAATACCCTTGGGGTAATTATTTTTATTTTTCTTTTATTTTTTAAATCTAATACTTATTTATTAAATAAAAAAAATAAGAGGGTCCACATCCCTCTCTCTCTCTCTCTAGAATTGCTGAGATTAAAAGTTGTGTAGTCTAGAGAGAGAAACCGCAAAGACATGTTAGAAAACCTCACATTCGTCTATCTGTTTTCTTTAAGATAATAAATCGGAGCTTCATACATCTACTTATCACAAGAAGATGAAAAACCAGAATGTGTGTTCTGAAAACCCTTCATTTTCTTTCGATGATGGTCTTTTATGTGATGAGAAAGAAAACGATTTGGATTTTGGATGTGAGTTTGGGTTTGGGTTAGGGTTTGGTTTATTTGAACAAGAAATTCAAATCATGAAACAAAAAGCTCATATTTTTGCCCATTTTGAACATGATCTGTCGTGGGAAGAAGACAAACTTGGTTCCCTTTTGTCTAAAGATAAAAATATTGTTTCATAAGAAGGGAATTTGTTCAGTGATAGGGTTTTAATAGGTTTAAGGAAAGAATATGTCGATTAGACGATTAGGGTTAGTACCCATTACAGATTTGTTGCTATGACAATCATTTTGGCTGTTAATTACTTCGATAGATTCTTTTTGAGCGATTCTTTCCAAAAAGATAAGTCGTGGATGAATCAGTTAGTTGCGATCGCTTGTCTTTCTTTAGCTTCTAAAGTTGAAGAAATCCATATCCCTCTCCTCTTAGACCTCCAAGTACGTATCATGTATCATTCACATCTAATCTATACGAATGCACTCCAACTATTTTCTGGAAATGCCAATGTCATTATTTTGTTATTAACACATCTCTTTCTTTTGTGGCTTGTTTTCATTTAGGTTAAAGGATCAAAATATGTATTCGAATCCAAGACTATAATGAAAATGAAGCTTTTAGTTCTTTCTTCTCTTCAATGGAAGATGAATCCATTAACTCCACTTGCAATCTTCGATTACACAATGAGGAGGCTTGGTTTAATCACTCATCGTCTTCATTAAGAGTTCATGAACAGATGTGAAAGACTGTCTCGTTTGAGTTTGCATTCTTCTTGTTCTTCCATATGATGAAGATGAAGATGGGTACTAGAAGAAGGGCTAGAACTAGGTGGTATGCGATACAGATTGGATATTTCTATTGAATTTTCTTTTTGTTTGATGAGGAAGAGGTACGAGAGAGAGAGAGAGAGAGAGAGAGTGTGTGAGAGTAATTTTGTCCATAGGGACCATTTTTACAATTTTGTCCTGTTTAATATTTCATAAATATTATATTTAAAATTTTTAATAAACTTAATTTGAAACATCCCCAAAATACATACTGAAAATTTCTTTTTAAAATCATTAATAAAACCATAATTCAACCATCATCATATAGAAAAACCATAAATCGTGTATCCCAAAAACATCATCTCGAATATTGTATCAAAATCATGTAAAAATATCAGAGTCTGAACATCCCAGGCTAAACTGTGGTGTGTACCATGCAATCATCTCGAGCCCTTCCCCTTGCTAGTGGAAGTACCTGAAACCAAAACTGAAAACTGTAAGCACGAAGCTTACTGAGTCTCCCCAAACTACCACATACCATACACATATAAAATGCAACTAGGAGATACGAGCCCCGCCCACACTCATGGAGATACGGTCCATGTCCACACTCCGCTAGCTGGGAGATATGGGCCCCACCGACACTCCGCTGACTCTGAGATACGGGCCCCACCCACACTCGGCTACTACGAGATACGGGCCCCGCCCACACTCGACTATTATGAGATACGGGCCCCGCCCACACTTAGCTGCTAAACATGCATACAAGTATCATACAGATAACAAGTATAACTAAATCTATCAATCAAGCATATATCCATAATCAAACTAAGGTGTGAGATACGGTCCCCCCCCATACTCAGCTAACTAGGAGATACTGGCCTCGCCCACACTCAACTACTAACATAATCATTCTGCGAACCGACCTTGGTGCCGTAGACCCATTCCTACTGAAGGAAACACACATCGTAAAGCTGACTGCTGAAACTCGAGTGAAGAATCTCTGACTACTGATCCGGCGACTCCCCAGCTATCAACTACATAATACACTTAATCAGAAAGCTGATAATCCTTCTCAGGGTAAAATGACCATTTTACCCTTGGTCAAAGTCAACATCCAGGTGAAAGTCAAAGTCAATGTCAACATCCCAGTCAACCCCAGCTCGTCGAGTTATCTCCCAACTCGGCGAGTTTATGTACTACTCAGACTCGTGGTCAACCGAGTCAACTCGACGAGTCCTTTAGCAAACTCGTCGAGTCCTTTAACAAACTCATCGAGTTCTGTCTGCCATAAAATCAGGACAACCCGACTTAACTCGTCGAGTCCCTCCTTAGACTCGTCGAGTTCTTCAGCTTCCGAGTCCTAACCTTTTCCAATTCACTGAGTCATCTCCTAAACTTAATGGTTTCACTCAAAACCAGAAAAGGGGTTCGAGGTTCGCGACTCGACTTGTTGAGTTATAAGAACAACTCGTCAAGTCCCCCTTATATCAATTCCATACAGTCGATTCTAATCAATTCCAATGCTTCCAACTCATAGATCTGGACTCCTTAGACTAGCATTACATGTAAAGTTGCTAACTTTACGTGCATGCATGGTGATATTAAGCTAGGACACCCAATACAAGCTAAAATGGAGGTCTAAGTCATGGAATAGGGCTATGGTGGAATAAAGGTGGCAACTTTGAGCTCCTAAAGCTCAAGAGTGCCCAGATCTGAAGTCCTTACATCCCCAAGAGTTCAAATCTCGGAATGACCTTGGAGATGGCCCAAAAATGACAACATACCAGCTCAAATGAAGATCTAAGTGAATAGAAGCCAAGGTATAAGCTTTATGGTGGGTTTTACACAAACAATCCTATGTGTGCATGCAACCTCAATTAGATCTATGTTTTCACTATTAGACATACAACTTTATGAACACAAAAAGAAACCTGACATGCTCCTACAATTTTCAAAATTCACATAGAAGAATAGAACACATACCTTTTTGTTGTTATGTAGTAATAACAACTTGTTTCTTGAATCTCCTTAGCTTTGAAAGCAAGTACCACAAGTGTAGTACCTCTAATGGCTCACAAACACACTTGAGTGAAAGGATGAACATGAGAGAGAGAGGATGAAGGGTAACTAGCTCACAAAATCGGCTCTACTAGGGTTTCTCCAAGGGGTGCCGATTTTGAGTGCCTTAGGGTGCTATTTATAGTTGAAGTAAACTAGGGTTTCAAGGTGGAAACCCAAATCCCTTAGCTTAGGGCCTAAAAAAACCCATGGACTCCTTTCCTTAAGCCCTTGGACGAAAACTCCTAGATCCTTCTAGGATTTTCGGCCAAGCCTTAATAAAGGTGATCCAATGGACCAAAGTCTCAACTATCAAATAATTACAAAACAGCCCCTGCACTTTAATTATATCCTTTAATCCCAAAATTAATTCCTAATTAATTTCTGATTAAATACTAATTAATAATATGATTCCAAATTAATATATTATTCATATAATATACTAACAAATGATATTTATACCCCAACTTATTATTCTTAACAATAAATCAGCCTCTCTCTTCAACAGTCATCCTATCTAGTCACCAGTATGAAGGCAACCCAAAAGGACCATGCTACAACCAGGTCAAGTACATACCAAATATAGTTATGGACTTAGACACTAATCCAACACTTTATACCTCTATCAAGTCAGAAATGAGTCCTTAGCTCTGGATCTTCAACCTTCCTTCTGCAACTCCAAGCCTTTGCTTCCTTCTTTTAACTTTAAATCACAACAATGGCAAATAAATAACTCAATATCACTCAAGGTTGATTAGGGTTTGGAGGTGATGGAGGCTGGGGTGGAGGCCAGATATGATGCTTAAATAGGGTGCAAGCCCTAAAGATTAGGGTTTCATCCAAACTGTTGATGTATGTGGAATGCACTAGTTTTAATCCTAGTAACTTAGACACAAAAACAAACACACGGAAGGCAGTGTACCTATCGATTAGCAGCTTAGTTCAGGTAAGTAGGGTATCGAACACAGGGAACGGTAAACAATTAAGATTATTACTAATATTCTCTAAATAAAACAAGTAAAAAGAAGGGTTTTTCTCTAGTTTTACAAGACTAGAAATTTAAGCAAATACTGAAACACTTAAACAAAGGACAATTAACAACTAAGGAGAAACGAAAGACAACTAGATTCAATCAATTTAAAGAGACTTCCATTTAGATTCGATTCACTTATTCCTATGGTTGATTTCGTAGCAAGTGCAATGGATTAATATGTCATTGGCTACCGATTTCTAATGTGATTAGGTTCATGTTCACTATTACTAATCCTTAGCAAACAAGTTAATTCAAACAGTGATCAGTTGATTAAACTAATAAGTTTCCTAGTGTTTAGTTCGGATCAAGTGAGAGTTGTAATATTAGTTAACTAAATTTATCAATTCAATCAACTCATGTATGGTTGTTCATCACACATGCTTACACATTAACTTGCTTATTTTCTTATTAATCCTAGGTTCATATTCACTAATACTAGGCATACAATATTGTTTTCACAAAAACCATATGATACAAGCAATTAAGAAGATGTTCATGCAACTTAATAAACTTGGTTATTAACAGGAAATAATTATTGTCATCACATAAGGGTCTTTAACAAGCTTAACAAGACAATTCACCAAATCAAATTAATCCAAGCCATTCAATCAAACCATATTCATAAGTTTATCTAGTCTAAACAGAAGTAAAGAGTTTTTAGCTCATATCTACAACAAATGACATTTTAGAATCAAAATCTAATGATTCAAACATGGTTCACACAAAAGATTAAGATAAAAGTAATGTTTGTTTGCCTTTGATCTCTTCAAAATTGACTTCTAGTTGAATTCTCGAAAACCACAGTTCTAAGAACCCTTCTGGCCTCCAAAAATCGTCCAAAGCTTCCAAAATTAATTAAGGTTTTGAATGAAAGTGTTTCTATATATAAATTCTGAAAACAGATCCAACTCAACGAGTTTTTTGACCCAACTCGTCGTGTTGGTCATTAAAATCGCGTGTACGGAAAGTCAGCATCAAGAATCGCGAACTTTCTGATCAACTCGTCGAGTTGATGGACAACTCGTCGATTTAGTATGGAATCAGCATTTTCGCAAAACATGAAAGTCGTCCGAAATTGTGTGTAGTTTTCAGAACATTTTGAATCTCATCAATCGGAGTTACGGTTAATGAGATATGGCCAAAACACTGACGAGGGGTCAAGCTGTCCAGCAACATCCTTCTTTCTTCAAAATCCAAGATCCAAGCTTCCAAGTGCTAAATCCGTTTCCTTTTCCATCTGAGCATGTCATTGTTGCTGAAAAATGAAATTATAAACTAATTAAGCACCTTTTGTTCATTAAATGACATAAAATCAACATAAAGTATTAAGATAATATATAAATTATATGACTAAATATGCCCATATCAAAATACCCTCACTTGACTTTTGCTTGCCCCCAAGAAAAACTGAATTTTAACACACTAGTACCACATAAGACAATCCCAATTGAACCCAACCATTATGCCAAGACTGCAACGCATGCATTTGTGTCTAATTTTTTCCTAAGGACCCCCTCAATTCTAAATACTTACAATCCTCATAAACACCCGCCCACTTCTTTTGAACAACGCTCATTTTATGCATCCCTCCGAATCCATCCCCATAAAACTTTCTTAACCTCAAGTCATTTTTGGTTAAATCCCCAAGCACACATACGATAAAATAACCTAGAAAAGAAAATTACAAATAAAAATAAAAGACTTGATAACTTGATAACTTTTTGCCTTGAATCTTCAATGATTTGCAGCTTTCTTCATGTATTTATTCTTTGTCTTCATAGCTTTGTAGATTCTTTCAAACATTTAATCACTCTTTTTTTTTTCAATTTTTTTTCTTTTTTTTCACACTCACTTTTTTTCACTCAAACTAAAAATCCAAGAAAAACATATGCTTACGCAAGACGATTTAACTTCATCATTTATTGGTTAAAGGCATTAGTCTCATGTGCAATGATTACTTAAGCTTTACTGGATACATTTCAAGTACACGATGCTAAACATGTTGCGTCTCTCAAACTAAGCGAGGTTGTTTTTTTGTTCCATGATTTCACTAGAATAAAGGGGGCCACAAATGCATTAAAACGTATATTGGCTCAACTAAACATTTAGGTCCTCATAGAATCATCAAACATAATACTAGCACGGAATCCTAATTGCTTTTATCATGATTTTCTAAATTAAGCCTAGCAAATTTTTTTTTCAATTTTTTTTATAATCTTATACCTAGGATTCTAATGTCACTAATGTAACCAACCCCTTACCCCACACTTAATTTATGCAATGTCCCCATTGCATGTTAAAACAATTAAAGAACATAAAAGTAAAGAGAGAATTGGAACAGAATCCCCTGTGATAGAAGTTGTGAGGTTGATATTCTTCTTTTTAAGCTCCATCTTCAGCTGACTTTGACATGGGAACAACTCATCCATGCCTTGGGTGTCATTCGTCTCGTGTGGTTGACAACTCTAAATATGCAGGAAATTAAAAACTTCTTGGAATCGCCTAGAAATGGTCTTCATAAATGTATATAGTGCCCGCCTTGATTGGAATCGAATCAAATACTTGAAAATAAGAAACTGCGCATCTCGCCGAGTTATAAGTAGAGAATCGTCGAGTTGGATCATAACTCAGCGTAAAAATGTGAAATTCTTCATGAACTCGTCGAGTTTTAAGTGTGTACTCGACGAGTTTTCGGTTCTGTATGGGCAACTTTTCCTTTCTGCTCCAGTTTTGATTTTATGTTCAAGGAGGGTATTAGGGTAATACACCTCCTCTGTTTCTTCAGCAACGAGACTCTTTTTGAACCATTAAAAGCATCAGACTCATAGTTTCACTCAAATCCTCTAATCTTCTCGTAATCGACTCGACCCCTCACTTTTAAATCTCTCACGCTTGTAATTATTCACTCAATTCTCACCCTAAACTCTGCAAGATCAAAAACACAAAACCACGTAATAAAAAGGAAAACAAACATCAAAATAAAAATCCTAAATTATCCCTAAATACTAGAAGTTTAGAAAAGCAAAATCTAATGACGGGTTGCCTCCCGCAAGCGCTTCTTTTTGTGTGAGTCTTGATCTGGACTCTCAAATTAATAAACTTCCAATAAACTCAATGCCAATCCATCCGTTGCATTGAATATCTTCTTTGGTGGACCAATTTGTAAAATTTGGCTCTTTGCTTCAAAAATTGGCCAAACGTGCTTCAATTCATAAATCCCAAGAATCTTGACAAGGGTGGGAACCGGTTGGATACTAATCAGAAATGGATCGCGCTTCAGAACTTTCTCCAAAGTTGGAATCGTCACCCCATTCTTAGAAACACAAACCATATATACAGGGGGCCATGTCGTGGTAATGGTCAAACCACAGGTTGGTTCCTGTAATTCAGCTTGTTCTTATTCTTCGTCTGATCCTTCTGCCAACAATCTTTCCAGCTCCTCCAAGTCTCTTTCTGGATTAAATTCTTCATCTTTTAACTCTAGCTCTTGTGACTCAGATTGTTCTTGTTCGATAGGCAAGATGTTATCTAGCCATCTTCCGAATTTCTTCAAATCATCATCTGAGTCATACTTCTCATCTTCTTGCTCAATTTACTGTACTACTTCCTCAAGAAAAGCATCAAGAGCATCGAGATTTGAAAAATACATAATAAATAAAAATAAAAATTAAACTATATAAAAAATTAAACGATAAAATAAAATCGATAACAATTAGCAAATAAAATTAAATATTTGAACCGTTCCCCGGCAACGGCGCCAAAAACTTGATGTGTGTGGAATGCACTAGTTTTAATCCTACTAACTTAGACACATAAACAAACACACGAAAGGCAGTGTACCTATCGATTAGCAGTTTAGTTCAGGTAAGTAGGGTATCGAACACAGGGAACGGTAAACAATTAAGATTATTAATAATATTCTCTAAATAAAACTAGTAAAAAGAAGGGTTTTTCTCTAGTTTTACAAGACTAGAAACTTAAGTAACTACTTCATTACTTAAACAAAGGACAATTAACAACTAAGGAGAAACAAAAGACAACTAGATTTAATCAATTTAAAGAGACTTCCGTTTAGATTCGATTCACTTATTCCTATGGTTGATTTCGTAGCAAGTGCAATGGATTAATATGTCATTGGCTACCAATTTCAAATGTGATTAGGTTCATGTTCACTATTACTAATCCTTAGCAAACAAGTTAATTCAAACCGTGATCAGTTGATTAAACTAACAAGCTTCCTACTGTTCAGTTCGGATCAAGTAAGACTTGTAATATTAGTTAAATAAATTTATCAATTCAATCAACTCATGTATGGTTGTTCATCACACATGCTTACACATTAACTTACTTATTTTCTTATTAATCCTAGGTTCATATTCACTAATACTAGGCATACAATATTGTTTTCACAAAAACCATATGATACAAGCAATTAAGAAGATGTTCATGCAACTTAATAAACTTGGTTATTAACAGGAAATAATTATTGTCAACACATAAGGGTCTTTAACAAGCTAAACAAGACAATTCACCAAATTAAATTAATCCAAGCCATTCAATCAAACCATATTCATAAGTTTATCTAGTGTAAATAGAAGTAAATAGTTTTTAGCTCATATCTACAACAAATGACATCTTAGAATCGAAATCTAATGATTCAAACATGGTTCACACAAAAGATTAAGATAAAAGTAATGTTTGTTTGCCTTTGATCTCTTCAAAATTGACTTCTAGGTTGAATTCGCGAAAACCACAGTTCTAAGAATCCTTCTGGCCTCCAAAAATCGTCCAAAGCTTCCAGAATTAATTAGGGTTTTGAATGAAAGTGTTTCTATATATAAATTATGAAAACAGAGTCAACTCGACAAGTTTTTTGACCCAACTCGTCGAGTTGGTCATTAAAATCGTGTGTACGGAAAGTCAGCATCAAGAATCGCGAACTTTCTGATCAACTTGTCGAGTTGATGGCCAACTCGTTGATTTAGTATGGAATCAGCATTTTCGCAAAACATGAAAGTCGTCCGAAATTGTGTGTAGTTTTCAGAACATTTTGAATCTCGTCAATCGGAGTTACGGTTCATGAGATATGGCCAAAACACTGACGAGGGTCAAACATTCTAGCAACATCCTTCTTTCTTCAAAATCCAAGATCCAAGCTTCCAATTGCTAAATCCGTTTCCTTTTCCATCCGAGCATGTCATTGTTGCTGAAAAATGAAATTGTAAACTAATTAAGCACATTTTGTTCATTAAATGAGATAAAATCAACATAAAGTATTAAGATAATATATAAATTATATTACTAAATATGCCCATATCAACTGTCCTAGTCGTCGAGTCAGGACTTCGACTCGTCGAGTAGCTCGCTAAAAATCCGCGCATATTCTACCTTCTACTCGACGAGTTAGGGCTACCAACTCGTCGATGAGCCCTTCCAAAATGAATAAATAAATAATTTTAAATGCATACCAGGAACCAGGCGTTACAATTCTCCCCCACTTGTATTAGACTTCGTCCTCGAAGTCTGCTGCATTTGAAAACAACTCTGGGTAGTACTCCCTCATCTCCTCTTCAGGCTCCCAAGTCCACTCCGAGCCCTTGCGGTGCTTCCATTGCACCTTTACCAACTCCACCCTCTTGTTCCTCAAATCCTTCGACTTCCTGTCAAGGATAGCTACAGGTCGCTCAATGTAGTTCAGGTTGTCATCAACCTGAATATCCTCAAAGGGTACTACTGCTGAATCATCCACTAAGCACTTCAACAACTCAAAAACATGGAAGGTGCTGTGGATCTGGCTGAGCTCTGCTGGAAGGTCTAACCGGTAAGCACCTCGACCCACCTGAGCCAAAACCCTAAACGGACCGATGAATCTGGGGCCCAACTTGCATCGCTTCCGGAACCGAATGACACCCTTCCAGGATGAAAGCTTCAGGAGGACCATGTCGCCCACCTGGAACTCCAAATCTGAACACCTCTTGTCGACATAGCTCTTCTGCCGACTCTGAGCAGTCTGGAGTCTGCTCCGGACCTGCTGGATCCTCTCAGTAGCCTTGAGTACTACTTCAGTACTCCCCATAACTCTCTGACCGACCTCACCCCAACAGATTGGGGTCCTACACCTCCTCCCGTAGAGAATCTCAAAGGGAGGTCGGTCTATGCTAGCGTGGTAACTATTGTTATACAAAAATTCCGCTAAGGGAAGATATGTATCCCAACTGCCACCGAAATCCTACACACATGCGCGTAGCATGTCCTCGAGAGTTTGTATCGTCCTCTCGCTCTGTCCGTTTGTCTGAGGGTGGAAAGTGGTGATGAAGTGGAGACGAGTACCCATCTCCTCGTGGAACCGTTTCCAAAATCTGGAAGTGAAACAGACATCTCGGTCTGACACCACCGAAACAGGCACCCCATGTCGTGCCACTACCTCACGCACATATATCTCGGCCAACTTCTCGACTGATATGCTCTCCTGGATCGGGATAAAATGAGCACTCTTGGTCAACCAATCCATAATGACCCATATCGAATCTACTCCACGTGCGGTCAAGCACCTCTCCACATACCACGCTACGTTCCGCTTCATGCAGGGCTACCACTAATCAGGGCGAAGATCCTGATACATCTTCGTCGCCCCAAGATAGATGGAGAACCTCGACTTATGGGTCTCATCCATAAAAACCTTCCGTACTCCGCCACAGTACGGAACCCAGACTCTCCCGTGCAGGGTCAACAACCCTCGGCTATCATAATCAAACGAGGCCACCCGACCTACAATCCTCTCGCACTTCTGGCGCTCTTCTTTCAGGCCCTCAACCTGAGCCTCTCTAATCTGCTCCAATAGTGGAGTGATCACTGTCATCCTCAAAAATATATCTCTAATCGGAGCCGCTACCGCCTTGCGGCTCAGGGCGTCAGCCACCACATTGGCCTTGCCCGGGTGGTAAAGGATCCCACAGTGATAATCCTTTACCCCATCTAACCACCGACGCTGCCTCATGTTCAGATTTGGCTAATCCATGAGGTACCTCAAACTCTTGTGGTCCGTGTAAATGGTACGACAGACCTCGTAGAGGTAATGTCACCAAATCTTGAGGGCGAACACTACAGCCCCCAGCTCTAAATCATGTGTCGGATAGTTAGCCTCGTGAGGCTTCAGCTGCCTCGACGCGTAGGCTATCACATGACCCCTCTGCATCAGAACTGCACCCATGCTCGTAATTGATGCGTCACAATAAACCACGAAGTCATCTACTCCCTCGGGCATAGTCAAAATCAGTGCCTCGCACAACCACTGTCTGAGAGTCTCGAAGGCTGCCTGCTGCTTAGGCCCCCAGCAAAATGTCACCGACTTCTTGGTCAGTCGGGTCAAGGGAACGACGATCTTGGAGAAATCCTGGATGAATCTCCGGTAATAACCCGCTAGACCAAGGAAACTCCAAATCTCAGTTGGAGACCTCAGAACCTCCCACTGCATCACGACCTCTATCTTGGCCGAATCGACCAGAATCCCCTTCTGGTTGACGAGATGCCTTAGAAACTGCACCTTGCGTAACCAGAACTCACACTTGGAGAACTTTGCAAAAAGTCTCTCCCTCCTCAGTGTCTCCAGCACCTCCCTCAGGTGCTCCTCATGCTGCTCCTGAGTCATGGAATAGACCAAGATATCATCAATGAAAACAATCACAGACCGATCCAGCATCGGGCTGCACACTCGGTTAATGAGGTCCATGAACGCTGCTGGAGCATTGGTGAGCCCGAACGGCATCACCACGAACTCATAGTGCCCATAGCGAGTCCTAAAAGTTGTCTTCTAGATATCTCGTCCCCGACTCACATCTGGTGGTAACCTGACCGTAGATGAATCTTGGAGAACCAAGATGCTCCCTGAAGCTAGTCAAACAAATCATCTATCCTCGGGAGTGGGTAATGGTTCTTCAACGTCACTTTGTTCAGCTCCCGGTAGTCTATACACATGTGATGTTACCCGTCCTTCTTCTTCTTCACAAACAGGATCGGGGCTCCCCATGGCGAACTGCTCGGTCTGATGAATCCCTTGTCTAGCAGCTCCTACAGCTGCGTAGACAACTCCTGCATCTCGGGAGGAGCCAACCGATGCGCTGCCTTGGCTATCGGAGCTGCACCAGCGACCAGGTCAATCCTAAACTTAACCTGCCTCTCCGGAGGTATCCAAGTCAAATCCTCTGGAAATACATCAGGGTACTCTCGCATAACTGGTACATCATCCACTGTAGCCTTACCCTTATCCCGGGTATCCATAACATACGCGACATAACCTGCGCACCCCTACTGAAGGTAGCGCCTAGCCCTCACTGATGAGCATAGAGTCAATCCACCCTGCGGTCTCTCACCCTGTATCACTAACCCTCCCCCACTAGGAGTCCGAATCCTCAGTAGCTGCTGCTCGCAGTCGACCACTGCCCCATTGGGGCTCAACCAATCCATACTCACTATAACCTTGTTCCCTCGCAGGGGAATAGGAACCAGGTCCACTAAAAACTGCTCATCGAATAGCTGTAATGTACCACCTCTGTGAACCCTCGCAACCCTAACCAGGGGAGGATTTAGGCCGGGTCACCGGTTGCACCGGCAACCCCTAACTTTTCTGGAGGCAGTGGAAATTTTTTCAAAATCTTTTAAAATTTTTATTTTTTCTACTATCGTGCAACCCCTAACTTTCTCGTGCAACCACTACTGTGAAATCATGCGTCCGCCCCTGACCCTAATGGTCCTGTCATCCGCTATCTCCACATCCAGTGGACAATCTAGATCCCCCGAAGCTCCTACGAATCGCTTACTGAGCGCGAGCGACACAAAAGATCGGGTTGCACCCATACCGTTCACTAAGAACGATCCTATAACAAACACATAAACATAAGTAATAACCAAGATAAGTAGAAAGATAGGGAGAAGATACATACCTGTAACGACATCAGGAGCTGCTTGTGCCTCCTCTGCTGTCAACTGGAAGGCTCTGCTCTTCGCCACTAGAACCTCGATCCGGCCCTGACGGCCATCTGTAATCCTCAATATAGCAGGGGCGGGAGCCGCCACCTTCCCTGTTGCTGCCAAACTCGGACACTGGGACCTTTTGTGGCCCCTCTGATTGCACTGAAAGCAAATCAGATAAGATAATGTGGTGGTGGTAATGGTAGAAGCAGCAGTACAATCCCTACTCACATGTCCAGTTCGGCCGTACATGAAGCAGCCTGAACTACCCGCCATGCACGTCCCCTCGTGTGACCTGCCACACTTTCCGCAGCGGCCTCGACCCTGCTGGCCCTTCCCTCGGGAATCTACCTTGGGCTTTTTGCTTGAACCCTCCACGCCAGACACCAACTTTGGCTTCGTCTTCCTCTCCATCTCTAAATCATTCTCCCTCTCACGAGCCCTAGCAATCGTGTCCTCCAGCGTCTTGCAGTTGGAGCGGCTCACAAACTGGTGGATATCACTCCGCAACATCTCATGATATCGGGCCTTCTTCATCTCCTCGTCCGCCACATACTGCGGAACGAGAAGGGCCTTCTCCCTAAACTTGGCGGTGATCTCTGCCACAGTCTCTGTCGTCTGCTCTAAATTCTGGAACTCCCTCGCTAACTGTTGCACCTCTATCACAGGTGCAAACTCGGCCCTAAACCTGGTTGAAAAGTCACCCCAGGTCATCATATCCAACACTGTATCATCTCCAATAGCTCTCCCAACCTCCTCATACCAGTCCTGTGCCCTGTCCTTCAGGAGACAGGACGCAATTCTAACCTTGTCCCCCTCGGGACATCTGCTAGTGCGAAATGCGTTGGCAACATCTGCCAACCATCTAGTGCTAGCAATGTGGTCCCGAGCCCCATGGTAATCGGGAGCTCCACAAGCCCTGAACTCCCTGAAAGTCAGCGTGCGCGACCACATCATGGCCGCCACCTCAGTATGGAAGGCGCTCAGCTTCTCATCCAGAAGCTCCAAAATACCCTCCTTGACCGAACCAAAGATCACAGGAGTCTGGTCTAGAATAGTACGTGTGATCTCAGACGAGATGAACTCCCTCGTCTGCTCGTCAAGCTGCCTAGCTCCAGAGCCCGAGCCTGATCCCTCACCAGTGCCTGAAGTGCTAACCGACCTAGTACGTAGCATCACCATACTGAAAATACACCATAATAAACATCAGTATACTCATCATATCTCGAGGGATCTAACATACTACAAGTTTCCTGGATTAATCTCAGCCTTCCTTGATTTGAGTACGGATCCTCTGCTTTCAGTAGTACGGGCCCATACTACCTTCCACATCTATCCGTACTTTCCTCAAGAACTTCCTCGACTCCACCAAGTCCCTTCTACCACTACTATTGATCTCATGCTAACTCATCCTAGGCTTGCCCTAGGGTAACCACCAACACACTCTCCACTATCAGCTGCATAAGAAGTCCTTGCTATCTCCCCCTAACTAGCTTGTGAATACTATTACATATCACTAAGACTAGATAATTCTTCGAATAAGAGATCCTACCGCACAACGGTTGGACTCAAACAAGAGCTGCACAATAGAGCTAGACCTAACCATTCTGAAATTATTTAATCCTCGCAATATGTAACTTAACATATTCATTTACTAGTTAGTAAGAGATAACTAGAACTCCTAAAAGCACAAAGCAAGCAGCATTTGAGCATCGAGTACACATAATCAAGCATATCATATTCAGGCCATCACTGACTAAGCTGTATTAGCATGTGGTTCATAAAGCTGAGATACATATAACAGGCATATAAGGCATCCTTCCTAGATCCTTAGCTCTAATCTAGCATGCAATTCTCATAAAGCTGCTACACATATAATAGACACATAAGGCATCCTTCCTAGACCCTTAGTCCTAATCTAGCATGCAATTCTCATAAACATATCATAACATAACTTGAATGGGTAATTTGGGAGTACTTACTTGAGCTCGGCTGATTGCATGCACCACACCCTTTTTCTCTTTTCAATGTTCTTTTCTCTTTTTAAAAATTCTTTTGTAAAAATGATTTTCTTTTGAAAATTTTCATACCATGTCCTTAGTTTGAGTTCGGACACACCGAGAGTGTGCCCGAATCCCTCAAACCAAGGCTCTGATACCAACTTGAAACATCCCCAAAATACAGAGCGGAAATTTCTTTTTAAAATCATTAATAAAACCATAATTCAACCATCATCATATAGAAAAACCATAAATCGTGTATCTCAAAAACACCACATCGAATACTGTATCAAAATCATGTAAAAATATCAGAGTCTGAACATCCCAGGCTAAACTGTGGTGTGTGCCATGCAATCATCCCGAGCCCTTCCCCTTGCTAGTGGAAGTACCTGAAACCAAAACTGAAAATTGTAAGCACGAAGTTTACTGAGTCTCCCCAAACTACCACATACCATACACATATAACATGCAACTAGGAGATACGGGCCCCGCCCAAACTCATGGAGATACGAGCCCCACCCACACTCCGCTAGCTGGGAGATACGGGTCTTGCTCACACTACGCTGACTCTGAGATACGGGCCCCGCCCACACTCAGCTACTACGAGATACGGGCCCCGCCCACACTCGACTATTATGAGATACGGGCCCCGCCCACACTCAGCTGCTAAACATGCATACAAGTATCACACAGACAACAAGTATAACTAAATCTATCAATCAAGCATATATCCATAATCAAACTAAGTTATGAGATACGAGCCCCGCCAACACTCAGCTAACTGGGAGATACGGGCCTCGCCCACACTCAGCTACTAACAGAATCATTCTGCGGGCCGGGCTTGGTGCCGTAGACCCGTTCCTACTGAAGGAAACTCACCTCGTAAGGCTGACTGCTGAAACTCGAGTGAAGAATCTCTGACTACTACTCCGGCGACTCCCCGACTATCAACTACATAATACACTTAATCAGAAATCTGATAATCCTTCTCAGGGTAAAATGACCATTTTACCCTTGGTCAAAGTCAACATCCAGGTCAAATTCAAAGTCAAGGTCAACTCCCAGTCAACCCCAACTCGTCGAGTTATCTCCCAACTCGGCGAGTTCATGTACTACTCAGACTTGTGGTCAACCGAGTCAATTCGACGAGTCCTTTAACAAACTCGTCGAGTTTTGTCTTCCATAAAATCAGGACAACCCAACTCAACTCGTCGAGTCCCTCCTTGGACTCGTCGAGTCTTCAGCTTCCGAGTCCTAACCTTGTCCAATTCACTGATTAATCTCTAAACTCAATGATTTCACCCAAACCAGAAAAGGGGTTCGAGGTTCGCGACCCGACTCGTCGAGTTATAAGAACAACTCGTCGAGTCCCCCTTGTATCAATTCCATACAGTCGATTCTAATCAACTCCAATGCTTCCAACTCGTAGATCTCGACTCCTTAGACTAGCATTACACATAAAGTTGCTAACTTTACGTGCATGCATGGTGATATGAAGCTACAACACCCAATATAAGCTAAAATGGAGGTCTAAGTCATGGAATAGGGCTATGGTGGAATAAAGGTGGCAACTTTGAGCTCCTAAAGCTCAAGAGTGCCCAGATCTGAAGTCCTTACATCCCAAGAGTTCAAATCTCGGAATGACCTTGGAGATTGCCCAAAAATGACAACATACAAGTTCAAATGAAGATCTAAGTGAATAGAAGCCAAGGTATAAGTTTTATACCTCTATCAAGTCAGAAATGAGTCCTTACCTCTGGATCTTCAAAGCCTTTGCTTCCTTCTTTTAACTTTAAATCACAACAATGGCAAAGGAATAGCTCAATATCACTCAAGGTTGATTAGGGTTTCGAGATTAGGGTTTGGAGGTGATGGAGGTTGGGGTGGAGGCCATATATGATGCTTAAATAGGGTGCAAGCCCTAAAGATTAGGGTTTCATCCAGACTATCCTACTCGTCGAGTCAGGACTTCGACTCGTCGAGTAGCTCGATAAAAATCCACGCATATTCTGCCTTCTACTCGACGAGTTAGGGTCACCAACTCGTCGAGTAGCCCTTCCAAAATAAATAAATAAATAAGTTTAAATGCATATCAGGAACCAGACGTTACATAATTAATTCGTAAAGAAATAAAAAAAAATGTTTAAAATTTAAATACAATTAAAGAGGTAAATAAATATTATTGTATGAAAATGTTTCAATATATAAAAACATAAAGATAAATTGATCAGACAATATATTTAATGAGTTCTCAATTAAAAAAACAAAAAATATATCTACTCCAATGTTAATGTTATGTTTTCAACCAAATAGTGATTAAAAAAACTCAAGATATGATCATATGATGAAAAATCAGGAATAATTTATTATTTTACTGAACACAATTAAAAAGATAGTAATTTCATACGATTAATTAAATTAATAATCTAAGTAGAAAACTCATTATAATTGAAGGTCCTATACAGTAATTATCTAAAAATGAAAATATATAATTAGTTCTATTAAAATAACCCAAAAATTGTGAAAGACGTGTGGTTACGAAATAAATGTACTTATAGAACGAGTGACAAACGGGTAGATCTGGGCCATGTATCTTTTTCCAACATTATTATATATAATCACACTTATTAGACACTACTACCAGCTATATTTTATGTAAACCCCTCATAATACGTAAAACTATAATATTTCCTACCTCATTTAGATAATATGTCAAAAGGTCACGAAAACTATATTTCATTGGAGGCAAGCCAGGCATATAAATTCTTATACTGTGATCTATCATTATCTTTCCTTTAGTCCGTTATGTGCACATTTTTAATGAAGGGAATAAAAAAGATAAAACAATATATTTACATGATTTAGCAAAATTCTTATATGTTAAGTATTACTAAACTATTATAAAAACGGTTCACTAATTTTGATGAAAGTTATAGAAATAATTGAAGAATAAGCAAGTTTTCCATTTTTCTTGATACCGCATTGATGGGGAAGAAGCTTAAAAGGAGTTTTTTATGTTTTTTCTTTTTGTTATGTCTTCAAAGGCTATAAAGACGGACAAGAGATGAGCCAAACTCATATGGCTTCTACTCGAGCCAGAGATGAGAAGTTTGTGAAATGGTACGATTTACGCACACTTTGCACTTCGCATGTTGCATCATCATGGATAAGCACGGGTAAGATACTAGATAATGACGTTATCAAATTCGAATTGCTACCTGACAGCCTATGAGAGGCCCAATATCGTCATCAGATCCATTTTTTTGGGGGAACTCTCATCTCTCCCCCTCTGCGATTTTTAGCTCTTATGTTTTTACCGAGTAATTAATCAACTTATATTTTCTTCAATAGTTCTATTCTGTATCAAATCCTGACGTTTTACATAAGCTAAAACTTACAACCTTAATGCGGCGTAAAAAACTTTAAGAACATGAGCCTTTATGTGCAGTTTTTAGCTCTCACGATCAACAAAACATCGGGTAATTGGCTTCCGAATTTTATTTCGTCCGATAATTGGGTAGTTTCTATATACCTTTCTTTTAATCATATATGATCACATAGGATCAATCTGGTTTTTTGGGTGAAACTCGGTAGTTATATTTATAATAATAACTAAATTTATTATTCGCAATTAATCGAGATATAATTTGTTATATTAGTTGTTGATTTGATTGTTTTTCTATCAAATCTGAAATACAACCGAAAATGATATATGCATGGAAAGAAAGATAGAGATATAATTTGTTATATTACTTGTGGATTTAATTGTTTGTCTATCAAAGAACAGAAAATGGTATATGCATGAAAATTATTTCAGCAGTGTCAAAGAACTAGTGGGAACCTTATTTATTTTAAGTTAAACCAAAGGAGATCCAAATCCAATTTTATAATGATTTCTTGGTACCTATCCATCATATTTAATTTGTTGATAATAAAAAGTTAAAAACGTTCGCTGACAAATAAAATGCAGGTCAGGTTCAAAAAGATTTTTTGAGTGTTTTTTTAAGGTTTGAGATAATATTCTAAACTAATTTTAGCAGTCCATATATATTGTTGATCGTTATATGGTTTTATTATTTCTACTTTTATTTTTCAAAAAATATTATTTGGATTTTTATTGTTATGCAGCTTAAATCCATAATATATGATTAGCTAGGGACCTTATATGCATTACTTCTAAAATGGGGGGTCTACTTGAAAACTTTTAAGAACCCTTTCAGCACACCCGCGAAGTCGCCACGCTGCATAATGTTTAGGATTCCAGTTATGATGGACCACCGTCATCAACAGAATCCATCCGACTATAACTACACAGACACCAATTCATAACATTGCATGGCGAACCGTCGACGCAGCAACTCCTCCGCTTTTCAGCTACCCCAAGATGATACCTCTCACTCCACAGAAGCCGGCGGATCCTCCTCGACCCGCCACCCAGTTTACCATGGAATCCGATTGCGAGCTGGGAAATGGGTGTCTGAAATTCGTGAACCGAACAAGTCAAGTCGCATATGGCTTGGCACGTATCCCACACCGGAGATGGCAGCCGCTGCTTACGACGTGGCCACATTGGCACTTAAAGGTACGCATGCGGTGCTAAACTTCCCAGAATCTGTTCTCTCAAATACGCTTCCTGAGTGTTCTACGGCTGACGACATCCGTGCTGCAGCAGCAAGAGCAGCTGCTGCTCGATCACCGGCTTATGAAAGTGGTGAAGGAAGCATGACGGTGGATGCTGCAGATAATATATATACAGCCCCTTCTGCTGGTGTATTTATGGATGATGAAGCAGTGTTTGGCATGCCAAATCTGTTATTGGATATGGCGGAGGGAATGCTCATAAGTCCACCAAGGATCGATTATAGTCCCCCGGACAATGGGGCATATTATTTTGGTGGAGGCAATCTGTGGAACTACTGAAAGTAAACTTCGTATTAACAACCAGTATGCATGGACTATATATATATATATATATATATATATATATATATATATATATATATATATATATATATATATATATATATATATATATATATATATGAATCTATCATTGTTTGCAAGGCAATCTGTTCGCCGGTCTATTCTCCGGCGAGGGTGATCGCTGGGTGGGGGAGGGGTTATTTTTGGTATTGCAGAATGGTATTGACGGATGGATGGGTCTGGAATTTCAAGAATCGGTAGAAGGGGGGAGAGAAGGATAGAAAGTCTCGTTGCTTCAACCACAGGAATGTCACAATTGAGAAGTTAGCAGTCACCTATTATCTTACAAACTTTCCTCCTCAATATGAAGCTCGTGACATGTGGAAATTGTTAGGAAAATATAATTAACTCAATATTGCCCGAAAGAACAAAAAATAAAATATGTTTAGCATGTGTTTAACACAGTTTCCTTAAAACAAATTCGTCTTATATGGATGTTTGTTTTTCGGGATACAACAGTAGAAAATAATTCTTCTAAATTACCCGAACCCTCACTTGGTTCGCGTTGTACCTTGGTTGCAGCAAAAGATGGAAGAAGAAGCAGAAGCACAAGAGAGAAAGATGAGATTGTTTTTTATTCATTCGGTGTATTTTAAACGGTCAACGAGATGCTCAATTTATATTATAAATCATAATTGATGTCACTAAACATCAAAACGTAACAGTCAATTAAATGACATAGTTAATTGATAGATCAAAACCGAAATCTATTATTAATAGTCTTTAATTCGGTTTTGTAACTGTTAAACAAAAAGAAAATAATTGCAAAAGGTCTTTGAACTTTTCTGGTTAATCGGTGGTGCATTCGTACCCGCAGGACACGCGTTCGCACACAAGTTTAGTGAACCGAAGCCAAACTGGCTCGCATTTGCACCCCTCATGCGTGCACACGCAAGAGAGAACATTGGCTCTATAAGTCTTACAAAGATAGCTAGTCTTTGTAGTTATAAACTCATTTTCTTTTCATACTTCCACCAATATAGGATGAACAAAACCCTATTAACACCTTTTTAATCTCTTTCAACTATTTTAGTTTGACAAGTAATTTCTCATTCAATTTTAATTGATTTTGTACATGTAATATATCAAAACGAATGTAGCACGGAGGAGAACACGAATATATAATCATTTGTCTCTTTTTTTTTATTACATTTAGAGTTCAAAATTCGTGCTCGTAAATGAAAAAAAAAACATTTATTGGAAATTAGTAAAACTTACTTTCCAACAATCCCCCACATGGATGAAAATTGCTTCAACAATTTCAAGTTGCTTAGGTAAAATCCAGCAGTTGAATCATGCATAGGATAGGTAGGTATTACCCTTTGAACTTTCCCTTAAGATTCATATTTATTTTACTGATAGACCAGTAGACTTAATGTCCTTGAACTGTTCCTTCATTTGTGTAAATAATCAATACATATCTCACATGATTTTCCCTAGCCTAGTAAGGTTCTCATTGATGTGTTTGTTATGGTCATGTACACTTGCCTGGTTCTATAAGAGCTCTTAGGAACTTGCCCATTCAATTCCATTTGAAGCGATCCCTCTTATCTCTCACATAGGTAATTATATCATAATCATTAAAAGCTAAAGCTTGATGATGTTTAACTTATCATCAACTACTATAAGTTTAACCTACATTACTGTTTATTTATGGGAATGGGTTGGGGTTGACCCCCACAGTGATCCTACATATGTTATATGCAAGTAGGTTGTCCCATTAAACCTAGATCTTGGGATCTCTAATAAACTAGGTTGGGTTTCCCTTCGCAATAACTTATTCGTTCATGGGTTTTAATCTCATTCCTCTTGATGACTTTGCAACTAACTCCCTATTTAGCCATTTGGTTAGCGGATCCACAATATTATCCTTAGACCTTATGTAGTCAATTGAGATAACTCCAGTTGAGAGTAGTTGTCGAATGGTGTTGTGTCTTCAACAGATATGTCAAGACTTACCATTATACATAGCACTGTTCGCCCGTCCAATTTCCGATTAACTATCGCAATGGATTGAGATTGCAAAAACTGGTTTAGCCCATACTGGTATATCTTTCCGAAATTGTTGCAGCCATTCAGCTTCTTCACCACTTTTATTAAGTGCTATAAACTCAGACTCCATGGTGGATCTAGCTATAACTGTTTGTTTTGAAAATTTCCATTATATAGCTCCACCTCCAAGTGTGAACAGAAACCCGCTGGTTGACTTGGAATCTTTAATTCCAAATATCCAATTTGCATCACTATACCCTTCTATCACCTCGAGATATCTTGTATAGTGCAGCCCATAATTATGAGTATACTTTAATTATTGTAATACTCGTTTAATACTCTTCCAGTGTTCATCACTCGGGTTACTGGTATATCTACTTAGTCTGCTTATTGCAAAGGCTAAGTTAGGTCTGGTACAACTCATAGGGTACATCAGACGACCAATAATTCTTGCATATTTGACTTGTGCAACTCCTTTACCTCTATGTTTACTTAGATGGTGACTTGTATCAATTGATGTCCTAGCCACATTAGTATCACCAGAGTTGAACTTCTCAAGGAGTTTGTCCACATAAGGGGTTTGACTTAAGGTAAGTCCATTTGCAGTCCTTGTGATTTTCACACCAAGAATGACATCTTCCAAACCTATATCTTTCATGTCAAATCTTTCCTTTAGCATGTTCTTTGTTGATTGAACATTTTTATCGTTGTTACCAACAATAAGCATGTCATCAACATAAAGGAACAAGATAACATAACCTTCACTTGTGTTTTTAACATAAACACACTTCACATTCGTTAATCTTGTAACCACTTTCCAACATCACATGGTCAAACTTCTGATGCCATTGTTTTAGGGCTTGTTTCAACCCATATAATGACTTTACTAGTTTGCAAACCTTTAATTATTGTCCTGGGGCAACATACCCTTCTAGTTGTTCCACGTAGATTTCTTCTTCTAACTCCCTGTTTAGAAAAGCTATTTTAATATCCATTTGATGTACTTCAAGATTTCTTATAGATGCAACTGCAAGTACCAATCTAATGGACATAATACATGTGACAGGAGAGTACATATCAAAGTAATCAAGACCACTTTTCTATCTATAGCCTTTTATTTCTACCCTTTCCTTGTACTTGTCAATGGAACCATCTGCTTTCATTTTCTTCTTGAAAATCCATTTATAGCCTAGTGGTTTTCAACCTTGAGATAAATCCACTAGCTCCCATGTGTGGTTTTGCAAGATGGAATCCATTTCGCTTTTAATTGCCTCTTTCCATTGAGGTCCTTCAGAGGAGGTAATTGCCTCTTTGAAAGTTTGAGGCTCTCTTTCAACCATGTAGGTGTAGAAATCATCTCCAAAAGACTTCTCAAGTTGTGCCCTTTTACTTCTAAGAGACTCTATTTCTTCCTCTATTTCATTTTCATGAGAGGTGTCATTTTGATCAATTATTTTTGTAGCAATTGTCTCAGCTTTAGCAAGACATGGAAACACATTCTCAGAGAATGATGCGTTTCTTGATTCCATTATTCTGACTTTATGAATTTATGGTATTTTTGAGTCATGCACAAGAAACCGATATGCACTACTATTTTGTGCATATCCAATAAATATGCAATCAACAGTCTTGGGTCCTATCTTAAGCACCTTGGGTGCAGGTACGACGACCTTTGCAAGACACCCCTACACTCGAATATATTTGTAGGATGGTTTTATACCCGACCATAACTCGTATGGTTTTTTATCCAATTTCTTTCATGGTACCTTATTTAAAAGGTAGTTAGCTGAAAGTACAACTTCCCCCCACATTGAGGGTGGAAACCCAGAACTTAACAACATGACATTCATCATTTCCTTTAAGGTACGATTTTTCCTTCCTGCGATGCCATTTTGTTGTGGTGAATAGTTTCATTAAGGTCATGTATTGTACCATGATTTGCATAAAATTCCTCAAATGGTGATACATATTCTCCTCCACGATCACTTCTTAGTACATTAATTGTTTTGTTGAGTTGATTCTCAACTTCACTTTTATACACTTTGAACTTCTCTATGGCCTCATCTTTACTTTTAAGTAAATAGACATATCATAATTTAATGTAATCATCAATAAAAGTGATAAAGTACTTATTTCCACCCTTATATGGAATCGATTTCACATCACACACATCTATGTGAATTAATCCAAGTAGTTTAGTTGTCTTTTGAATGGACTTGAAAGATTGTCTTGTTACTTTTGATTCTACACAAGTGTTGTATTTGTATTTTGAGTCAAAGTGAAAGTGTGGTATGTGTTCAAGTTTAATTAAACGTCGAAGAGTATAAAAATTAACATAGCATGCCAAATATTCGAAGAATCAAGCAATTAAGTAGAAGAGTTATTCATTTCATTATCATTTGGCTTAAGAGCCATTACACAAAGTTTGAACATAGCCCTATCATCATACACCTTACCCACATAGACACCATTTTTGGTTAACACAAATTTATCCGACTAAAAAATCAAGCGAAAACCATGCTTGTTCAACAACCAGCCCGACACAAGATTCTTACGAATTTCGGGTACATACAACACTTCATTCAAATTTAGCTCTCTTCCCGACGTCATCTTCAACATAATCTTCCTAACTCCTTGGATATCAGAAGTTGTTGAGTTTACCTTAAATAACTTATCACCATTGTCCACAACCTTGAAGTTTCTGAACCATTCTCTATTCGAGCAAACATGGCAGATAGCTCCCGTATCAATCCACCATTCCCTTGGATTAGACTCCACAAGGTTAACTACAAAAACAATTGCTGCCAGATCGATGTCAGACACATCTTTGGTTATCTTCTCCACAACATTTGCCTCCCGTGCCTTCTTTGGAAGCTTGCAATTAGCAGCCTGATGACCCTGTTGGTCATAGTTATAGCAGTTTCCTTGAAACTTTTTTCTTGAAAGTTCCACCTTTGGCTCCCAAGTTTGAACCCTTGCCTTTCTTTTGGAATTTTCCTTTTCCAGAGTTGTTCTTCTCGGAACTTTGACCATGCTTCACCACATTAGCTTTCTTAGAAGTAGGGTTATATCTATGCTCTTTTGAGCTATCTTATTGTCCTCTTCAATTTGAAGGCGTTCAATAAGGTCCTCAATGGATATCTCCTTTCTCTTATGTTTCAAGTAATTCTTAAAATCAATCCAACTACAGGTTAGCTTCTCAATCATGTAAGCAACAGAAAAAGGTTCATTAAACCCCATACCCTCGACATCAATGTCATGTAGAAAGACTTGTAGCTCTTGGACTTGGGACATAACAGTTTTGCCATCAACTATTTTATAGTTAAGAAACCGAGCAACCACAAATTTCTTTGTCCCGACATCTTCAGTTGTATACTTTTTGTCCAATGAGTCTCATAGTTCTTTGGTTGTCTTTGTTACACAATATACATTATAAAGTGAATCAACAACACCATTAAGAACATAATTCCTACATAAGAAGTCAAAATGTTTCCAAGCTTCAATTGCATTCAAAGCTGGCACATTTCTTTCTCCTTCAGGTATCCTCGAAGCCTCTTTAATTAAGAATCAAGCAAGATTCAATGTGGTAAGGTAGAAAAGCATCTTTTGTTGCCACCACTTAAAGTGCAATCCAGAGAACTTCTCAGGTTTGTCAGGATGATTGACCGACATGGTCATCATTGGAGCTCCTTAAGCATTAGAAGTACCATTAGGCTTTGGTAGTTGGGAGCTTTCACCAGTCATACTACACATATAAACCAACAGTTTTAGTTAAAAAAATGTAAGACAATTAAATATTAGTACACAATAACAATAACTAAAACTATTAAACAAGAGTCTTTTTTTAGAAAACGAATTCTAGAAACTGTTAAGACGATTCTTTTCCTTGAATTTTGTCTTAGAAAATAATTTCTAAAAATAGAAGCAGAAAAAAAAATTCTCTTAATAAGAATTACAGAAACTGACTTAGAAAACGATTTTTGAAGACAAAATCTGAATGAAAAAAGTTGCATAAACAAGAACTACAACAGAAGATAAAAGCGATTTATTTTTATTTTTTCTTTCAAGTTGCTCGTTTTGTATAAACGATTTGTTTTATGATTGTTAGGTAAATATAACCCAAGATTGCACGAAAGAACAAAAAATAAAATATGTTTATTGAGGCTTGTGTTTAACACAGTTTCCTTAAAACAAATTCATCATATATCGGTGTTTGTTTCCCAGGATTCAACAGTAGAAATCAATTCTTCTAAATTGCCCGAACCCTTACTTGGCCCGGATTATACCTTTGTTGCAGCACAAGATGGAAGAAGAAGCATAAGCACACGAGAGAAAGAGGAGACTATTTTTGATTCATTTGTTGTAATCTAAACAGTCAAGGAGATGCTCAATTTATACTGTAAATCGTAATTTATGTCATTAATTCGGTTTTGTAACTGTTAAACGAAAAGAAAACAATTTCATTGTAATTGATGTCATTAAATCGGTTTTATAACTACTAAACGAAAAGAAAATAATTGCAAAAATGTTCTTGAACTTTTCTGGTTGACCGGTGGGGCATTCGTACCCGTAGGACGTGTGCTCGTACACAAATTCAGTGAACCGAAGCCAAACTGGCTCACATTTGCACCACCCCTGTGTGCGCGCTCAAGAGAGAGACTTGGTTCTATAAGTCTTACAAAGGTAGCTAGTCTTTTTGTAGTTATAAACCCATTTTATTTTCATACTCCCACCCATGTGGGATGGAATAAAACCCAATTAATTTTTTTTAATCTCTTTCAACTACCTTACTTTGACAAATAACTTCTCATTCAATTTTAACCCGTTTTATACGTGTAATATACCAAAAAAATGTAGGATGGAGGAGAACACAAATATATAATTATTTGTCATTTTTTTATTACATTTAGAGTTCAAAATTCATGCTTAAAAATGGGAAAACCCATTTTTTGGAAATTAGTAAAACTAATTTTCCAATAGAAATTGTGTGAACGACAAGGTTCACTTGTTGACGTGTATGTGGCTCGGAAATCTTCTAAACCGGGGAAAAGATTTGCATTTGCTCAGTTTATAAAGGTGGATGATCAAAGAGCTTTAGAGCTTTAGAGCTTTAGAGATGAAATTTCGATCCATTTGGGTAGGTAACTATGATGTTTTTGTTGTTTTTGCAGCGGAAGCCAGATTTAGTAGAGATGGAGATCGAAAGTCTAAGCAAGGGGTCTGCATGTAACGAAACACAAAGAATGTGAAGATAAGTGATAATTTGGGGGTTAGACAAGGTATGTCGTAAGCGGCTGTTGTCAACATGGGAACAGACAAATTTGATAATAATAAGATAGAGCTTAGGAAGGTTACTTTACAGACTGAGGATTTGATGTTCTAGGCAACGTGAATGATGTCCACATGTTGGAAATCAGCCCTTTCTTTAACCCACCAGCAAACTTGCAACTACCTACTTTCATGTATTGCTCAAGGTTATTGGATTTTCAATGTGTTTAGTGCTTACAAATATAAGACTGATTACACAAAAAAAAAAACAAATGACAATCTAACCTATTTATAGACTTCTAACTAAACATATGTACCTATAAAGAAGGTACACATCCTAAAAGTAAACTACCAGAACGTAGGTATACAGTGACTGCATGATCTCCATAATACCCGATCTATTTCCATGCATATCAATTAAAGATATGACCCATTTTCTTTTATTCAGCCTCAACAGCTTCAAATTGTGCTGCAAAAAGGAACTATTAACCCAATTAACCCATTCAGATTACTGACTTGCTCCAGCTGGCCTGAACCATCACGATCCATAACCCGACCGAACTCAAGATTACCCAACATTCACCCTCATAATCTTAATGCCTTTCAAAGTCTCAACTTTTATGATCATAATCACAAAAGTGGTTTTGGTCTTTATGTGAATCTTCGGTCATTTGATTCAACATGTCGATCTTATTCTATTGAAGTGTCAGTCTTGACAATCTGTCGGTCACAATTATCTTTTTCTCTGCCATTCCTTAATCTTGTGTTATTCGTGCTTTTCTTGCTAAAAATTTCGAGCTCTAAAACAGAATCCAAAACATTCCACTTGCTATTGTCTGCTACTTGCTATAGACTTCTAGTTTGTTATTTGCTACAAACCTCTTGCTTTATGTCTTGCTTTTCTTGTGATCACCAAAAGATGATCAACCTTACTGATTGCTTCACCTTCCTGCTTGCTTCATCTTTCTTCTCTATATATTGGTACTCAGACTTTCTTTCTTAGGTAAGCAAGGTCTTTCTTTCACAGGTAAGCAATCGACATCTTCTCTCCATCTTTATTCTTTCTATCTTTCTGTCTTTTTGTGTTTCTTTTTTCTTCTTTCTTCACGCTAATTTGCTTCTGTGCAAACAGTCTTCAATCCTTCGTGCTTGCTACTTGCTTTCTTCCTCTCCACTTGATTACATAGAGTTTCATACCATCTTCTCTTTCTTTTTATGAACCAGGTGTGAACCTGGGTGCTATGATACCAAATGTTGGAAATCGGCCCTTTCTTTAGCCCACCAGCAAACCTGCAAATATCGACTCTCATGTATTTCTCAAGGTTATTGTGTTTTCAATGTGTTTATTACTTTCAAATATAAGACTGATTACACATAAAAAAACAAATGACAACCTAACCTATTTATAGACTACTAACTAAATAGATGTACCTATAAAGAAGGTACACATCCTAAAAGTAAACTACCAGAAAATGAGGATGGATAATTGGGTTAAATGTTTGATAATTAACCACATATTATTGTGGGTTGAAAACCCTATGTACTCACCAGGTTTCCCAACATAACCCACTCAATTTCTTTGTATCACAAGAAACAATAATAAGATACACTAATGAAGATGTCTGGATCTGATGAGAGATTTGAGGAACTATAGACTATAGTAAGATATTGTAAGTCTTCGTTTATGCTTATGTTTCTTGTATCAGTAATGACATCTCGATTTTTAATAAATCACATAAAAAACATTTCTTCTGAAATGCCTTGATTTGATATTATATCATGTCAATGATATTTTTGGAACCAATTCCACAATAAAAGAAATACTCTATTATTAAATAAGCATAAATAAAGTTTTTAAATGACCGTAAATTTGGGGATGTCACAGATTACTCTTGATTTACTCTGATGTTTGAAAAATATGTTTTACCTGGTTCAGTTTTGGAATAAATGGCTGTAAGACTTGATGGTTTAAAATGAAAATTTGTATCTGTATTTTTGGGATGTTACATGTCCGATAGTTAATAAGTTGAAACGTATGACTTAGAGTCTAGAACATAACGGGTAACTGCGTTACGCCGTCATTAATAGACTAGGGAGCTTGATGATGTATCCCATACCGGTTCGTCATGACGCGACTAGTGAAATGATAGTTGGTATCTCGAGATAACAGGAGAGCACATGCCAGGAATGTGTGGTCTCGCCGGGTTGGCTATAGTAATAATCGAACGGGTCACTGCAACAAGACCCTAACTAGCCAGACAGTGGAGCGTCATGGCCCATTCTGGAATCCCTTGCCTCTCACACACGCCAACCACTGCCCATGCAAGGGAAGATGTCAGCAGACGGGTGTACAGACCACTAACAATATTCCCTATGTACCAATCATGACATATAAAGATGAACATGAGGACAACTAGACCAATCCGACACAGGTACTCGAGATATCGTTGCAATGATCCCCATTTGAATTGACTGTCGAAGCACCCTCCCGAGACCTCATACCGGGAAGCGACTAATGTGTTGTTTGATTGTGACTACATGTTCCTTACAGAGACCGATCGCAATGCTGGTATCTAATAATTGGAACGTCATCACAACATTATGCAAGAGGTATACAATGCCCTTATTACGAATAAAAATTAGGTGTTCGTCCTCAAACTTACTGTTGTTATCATTGTAAATTGTATCTGGTTATTAAAAAGAAAGATAATTCTATGGATCTTTAGCACGTTACAAGGCTTGCATTATTAATAACGGGTGAAGCCAATGACTTGGTATCGATTGCAACGAGACATTTAGTCCAATTATCAAACTTACTATGGTCCATACAATTCTCATCCTTTTTGTGTCTCATCAGTTACATGTTAACATGCTTGATATGAAGAATGTCGTTTTTCACAACCACCTAAATGAGACAATTTAGATGCACTAGTCACCATGATTTTAGGATTGTAGGTTTCATGATCATGTTTGTTTATTTCAGCACTCCCTGTATAGTCATAAATAGACCCTAAAATATTGGTTTCATCAGTTTTCATAGTTCATTACTCGACTTAGCTCATAATCGAGCAAAGTCTTTATTATTTATCTATCGTCATGGGTCTCACACACCTTATATATATATATATATATATATATATATATATATATATATATATATATATATATACACACACACTAGCTATGAAACCCGTGTACTACACGAGCTGATTAAGAAAATATAAAGGTCTAAACATTTAGCATTTTTAAAGTAAAATTTTGGAATAAATACTACCAAAATAACGAACAAATAAGTTCTTCAATCTATATTAATAAAAGAAAACTACTTATATATTTTAAAGAAATGATGTATAAGTAAGTACTTCAATATTACATGTTTTAATCTTCACAACCACCTAAATTATACAATTTAGATGCATCAGTCACCATGTTTTCAGGATTGTAGGTTTCATAATCATGTTTGTCTATTTAAACACTCACTTTATAGTCATAAATAAACCCTAAAATATTGGTTGATCAGTTTTCATTACTCGGCTTAGGTCATAATCGAGCAAAGTCTTTATTATTTATCTATCGTCATAGGTCTCACACAGCTTTTATATATATATATATATATATATATATATATATATATATATATATATACACACACACACACACACACACACACACACACACATAAGCTATGAAACTCGTGCGCTACACGAGTTGATTAAAAAAAAGTATAAAGGTCTAAACACTTAGCATTTTTAAAGTAAAATTTTGGAATAAATACCACCGAAATGATGAACAAATAAGTTCTTCAATCTATGTTAATAAAAGAAAACTATTGATATATTTTAAAGAAATGATGAATAAGTAAGTACTTCAATAATGGTTAGATTACTCAATATCGCTTTTTTAAATACAACAAATGGGATATTAAGGTTTTTTAAAACGACATTTAACCTTTTTCCATTTCATGCATATCTATATCCAATAGTCTGTTTCCATTTAGAGCAGTGAAGGTAATCTAAAATTAAAACCAAATTGAAAAAATCTTCTTTAATATTTTGTCGGATGTTATACTCTCATTAATTTTGTCACATATCATTTTGTGTTTATGATAGTTTATAACTCTTAAAATGTTAAAAAAAGGTAAACAAGATATAACTCAATATAGTTTATAGTAAATTATGTCATTAAACTAATTAATCAGGAACTTGTTTGTACATAACATAAAATCAAAGTCAAAATTGAATTTTACTATGTCATAGGTACTAATTAATGAATTTTAGTAAATTATGTCCTTAAACAATTTAGAATTTTAAAATTATCAGGTGTTGCCCTTCGTGCTTGAGGTTGAGGGTTTAACTCTCGTCATGAACATAAGTGGTATTAAAGAGTAGTTTAGGAGTAGATTATATTTGTCGTTAAAAAAAAGCGAAATAATATCCATGTATTATGACATTTATTACATATCAATATTATGTAAAATTTAATAAAATAAAATAAAAAACCATAAACTGCCATGTGAAAAAAAATTAATTTAAAATAGCCATAAAATGACATGAGTCAAAATGAATATAGGTATCACATGTGACAAAAAAAATCTTTATTTATTAGATTAAATTTTCTATAATTATTAAATATCAATATTATGTGAAATTTAATAAAATCGAAAAAACCATAAAGTGACATGTGAAAAAGAATAATAATTTAAAATAGTTATACAATAACATGTGACAAAATGAATGAGTATGACATGTGACAAAAAATATCTTTATTTATCATAGTATAATATAGTATAGTAAACTATATATATATATATATATATATATATATATATATATATATATATATATATATATATATATATATATATATATATATCAATGTTGGAAATGACGGGGATAGGCGGCCGCCTAGGAGCCAAGCGGACAACAACTGCCTACCATTTTTGCTAGACGGTCAAATTAGACGGAGCCGATGAACATCGGTTTTGGCAGGCCTAGGCGGAGCTAGGCAGCCAAAATTTTCAATTTTTCGAATTTTAGAATATTACACTAAAAATTTTCAAATTTTCAAATTTTAAATGCGAAATGTTTTAAATTTTAAATAATACTCCTAAATTTCTAATTTCAAAATCTAATATTTTAAATTTTTAAATATTTATTTCTTAAAATGTAATAATTTTTGAATAAACTATATATATTATATCAAAATAAGTAAATAATCTTAAAATTTTGTCATATTTATTAATTTTGTCAAGATATTAGTAATATTTAATTTATAAAAAATAATTCTAATACAATTAAGGCTCACCGCCTAGGCGCCGATAAATTCCCATATAAACCGATTAGGCGCTTAACCCTAGTCGTCCTGTCACACCCCAAAACCGAAACGGCGGAAATGTTCTAGGGTGAGACAGATTGGTATCAGAGCTATTGTTTATAGTGAGCTAAGTATACAGAACCATACATGGTATACAATTATGAACATTAAGGGGCCTAAGCGCTCTAAACTAAAAGTATACTTTTAAAAATATAAAAAATTTCATAAAAAGTATAAAAGTATACCCGAGTACCAAAATCAGTGTCATAAATAGAACAAAACAAAAGTATTTGGATGTTGGACATTGCGGTTAAACCTGGGCAGTTATGTAATCATGTCTAGGGTCAATATAGCCTGATCAACTATATTCATTCGAGACATGACCAACATATGCTTGGGAGTGACTGAGGTGTTGCAGCAAGCCTAAAACTTACCAAGAATATATACATCAGATATCGATAAGAACAAAAGCATTCAACTTAAAATACTATAGGAGTATTTTAGCTAGAGCCAAATTCAGCATAGAGATTCATTCCCATTATTGCTACCTATTCTTTTCTAAGCGATAACTTACTTGTATTAGTAATCTTTCCTTGCTTATCGCTTGGTAGAACACTTTAATTATGAGGAGGAGATAGCAACAAAGTATCGAGCATACACATACAATACAATAGCGGTATTACTAGATTCGACGTCTATTAAACTATCTCTTTACCCCTATTCTCGCATAGATAACATGGCTGGATTCCATCTCCCTAGCGACCCGTACTTTTCCAATCAAGGAAATGATGGATGGCTCGAGGCAGAGCCAGAAGGAAATCATGAAATTTCTTTGGACAACGACCTTGCAGAACAATTCCCCGAAGAGACTGACTCAGAACACGAAGTCGAGGACTTGCCCCAAGTGGCCCCGATACCAAATCCTAACCACAAACGTGAATTCCAAGGTCCAACGCCTATGTGGGTTGAGAGTTTGAATAGGTGGAGTCACGAGCAAGGCTAAACCCTCCCATACAACAGAAACCGCAACTTCTACAATCTGAACGAGGGAGGCCCTTCCAATCTTGGTTCGCCGAGTGGCTCGCAATGTGGAGCTAGGTGTGGCAACCATTCAACGAACTGTGGAGCTTGGGGTGGATTCAATCGCCAGTACGGATCGCATTCGCCGCCTAGAAATTGCTCATGGGAGAGTTATGAGAGACAATGAAGCTCTGCTGCAAGAGTTAGCTGCAACCCGAGCTAAGGTCATGGAGCTCCGAGCACGCCAATCAGTATACGAAAGACACCTGCTTGATGAGGAACGTCAACCGGCCGAATTAAGGATTCATCCGAGGGGTGCCCGTCGCCGATAGGAAATACTCTACTCATCCTTCCTTTTTGGTTCCAAGAATAGCCTTCATATCTATGCTCTAAGTAGCACTTTTCCCCGTAAACATTCCTGTTTTGCAAGTACTGATTTACTAGTTCCTTATGTTGTCAATTTATTCCTCTGTTGGTATGTTGTAGACCTACTCCTAGGTCAAATTTTCCGAACTTCGTATGATTTCAATACCAACTACAGTGACAACAATCTTATTCCAGTTAAAGATTTTCAGTATCGAAAATATATTCTGGATCAGTAGCATGCAAATGAGTAACTAACTAATATGATTTAGGGAGTTAGTGATTTCACTACTCACACTACGTGTCAGGATTATGGCCATTATCATATCAGTTAAGTAACAGTAAACCAGATTTCGTAACTTCATCAAGAGGGTAGTCACTACCAAGTTCATAAGTCTATGTTACGTAGATCTCTATTATGAGATGCTTCGAACGTCAGAACATGGAACACTCAAAACTAAGATAACATCGATTCGTAACACCTAGGGATTTACCCTCGGGGGTCTTTTTGGACCTTTTGGCAGCATTATGCCACCTTACAAACGTCTCATCAAAAATTCATTCCAGAGTAGCCAATTGAAATCCAAAAGTCAATTTCATATAGACTTCCTTATTGGATAGTTATCGGAACCATTCAGGGTAGCCCCAGGGCGTGAAATTTATAAAGTATATAAATTCATGAAATACCACCACCGATGACTATCGTTCCTCACTAGATCGTTTCCTGACATGTCACAGAACCATGTTTTCACAAGGAGATAACCAACCGACTGGCGAGACACCATTTCGATAGATGGACTTCACTACATTTCAGGCCACAGTCACAGCCGCCGTAAACGCTGTCATTGCATAATTCAACAACCCAAATGGGAATGGGAACAGTTCCAACACTTTAAACCGTAGCATCACACCAGGAAACCAACAAGGGCTTAACTAGGAGGATACTCCAACTCCCAAACCTATGAGTGCTAAACGAAAATTCTGGAGCGTAAGTCATCTCAAAGACTTGCCATGAGACAACAATCCGCGCCAACTCCTACAGCCACAACATCTGCCACTCCAGTGCCAACGCCGGTACGACAATATGCTGGGAATCTACCAATTTGCGAGAAATGCAATTTCCATCACGTAGGAAAATTGCCGTAAATTGCGATGTAAGAACTGAAACAGACAAGGACACACCACTCGTTACTGCAGGGCACCGGCACAGCCAAACACCTCAGTTTTTGGTGTGAAAATGGGTCAAGTTTGTTACAACTGTGGTGAACCCGGACATTTCGAAAGAAATTGTCCAATGAATAAAGGTGGAAAGGAAGCTCGCTTCGAAAGAACCCCGACTCATCACATCACTTCCACTACCGATGCCAGTATAGTTCAAGTATGCCATGCATGTGGTGAAATGGGGCATTTCAAGAAGGACTGTCCGACGGAGAAAAATGATAGAGGAAAAGGAGGAGTGTAGTAGCATAACATGTGAGAGCAACGAGGAACCCCTTCCCCTGTATGAAGATTTTGGTACGTCTTCTAAGAAAAATTTCCTTCAAGATTTAATCCATATTAATATTAAAATTTGGGGAAATTAAAAAGTGATTACAAATAACTTACTCGTCTGAACCAGTCACGACATCCATAAGAAAACTAAAGATCCGTTCAGTTAAGCCGCTATGGCTTAGTATGCACAACAGAGTTGTGTATAACTAAGATATTGCAAACTAAGAGTAAGTGATTCCGCCTTGGTTTTCGTCCCCTGTCTAGTTGTAGATTTGGGGCAGGGTCACTCAGTCGACTTTCTTATGCATTTTAAAATTGTACATAACTTAGATACAACAATCGATCAGAGAAGTATCAAGAAGAATCATAATATAAAAGTGTCTTCACTAGTTGTCAAAACACTTACACTGTTTGTACTTGCTCATCGCGGTACAAGTGTAACAGCGGTAGAATCAAAGAAGACACTAGAATATTTACACATAATGCATTGTCGAACACCCTCAAGATACACTGTAGTAAAGTAATCAATTTTTTCAAATCGGTCTAACTCTTTGTCTCGGTAAAGAGTCTGTGATCATCAATCGTCATGGATTGGTGTGGTCCTCACCATACTAAGTTCACACGTTTCGTCGCCTGGATCGTCAAATTCACAAGACCTCTGTCATTGGTAACAACAAACCGACATAAATCTCTGAGTCGCCTTTTTCATATTCTAGACCCTGAGGTACTCATGCGAGGAGTACCTTACCCTCCGAAAACCTTCCAAAGTTTATTCAGTAAACCCTCCAAAACTACCACTTGTTCAATGGGCCGAGTTTAAGCGTAGAGTCTAACCCAAATCCATATTCATGAGTTAGACAAGAGAGTTGTGTCGAAGAGACGAAAACCTCTTTTTGGAGTTCCAGGTTGGTGACCGTGTCCTTTTGAAGGTCTCACCCTGGAAAACGCATGATACGCTTCGGAAAGCGTGGAAAGGTAAATCCAAGATACACTGGACCATTCGAGATCCTCGATAGGATCGGTCCCGTGGAATACAAACTCCGTTTACCCCAAGAACTTAGTAACATCCATTGTGTCTATCACATCTCGATCCTAAAGAAGCGTCTGTCCGATGAGACACTTGTGATCCTCTCGATAAGATCGAACTAGACAAGAGCTTACACTTCGTAGAGGAACCAGTTGAAATCATGGACCAGGAAGTCAAGCGCACAAAACAAACGTCGTATCCGGATTGTGAAGGTTCACTGGGATACCAAGCGAGGACCTAAATTCACTTGGGAGCACGAGGATTCTATGAAACATAAATATCCTCATCTTTTCCCGAACCTATAATTCGTATTCTATGTTTGAATTTCGGGACGAAATTCCCTCTAAACGGGGGAATGATGTGACAACCCGAAACTTCTACCTTGTACATCTAGTCAATTTAATCAATGTTAAACTCGTTTCTGTTAACTTCTAGCACTGTTTAAGGGTTCATTTAAGCGTTCTAAGCTTGAGTACAACCAAGGTCGAGATTAGGAATGAGTTAGCAAGTCGTATAGTAACAAAATCAGGCCATACACTCCTTTAGGAGGAGTGTATGGTCGTACACATGGGTGTACGGCCGTACACCCCCCTCATGGCCACACACCCACCCCTATATAAAGGGTAGACCCCTTTCCTTTCATTCTTTTCACTCCTTGGCCGCACACTACTCCTTTCTCTCAAGCTTACTCAACCGTGAACCCTCCAAGGCTTCAAAAACGTGAGTAATCCATCCTTTAGCTTGTTGTACTTGAAGAACCTCTTGATCTAAGCCTTGATTCATCAAGTCCCATCATGTTCTTCACCCTTTGAAGGAGTACGGCCGCACACCCTCATGAGGATTGGCCGTACACTCCTTAAAGGCCCTCCAAAGTGAGAGTTTGACCCCTATCTTTGAGTTGGACATGACCCTGGCCTTGATGCACCCAAAAGTTGACATTTTGGGCATGAACATGAAGGGTGTACGACCGCACACCCCTTTGTACGGCTGCACACACACCTTAGGGCCGCAAACCCACTTGGATGATCATTTTAGGCCTTAAACTTGATTTGCAACGAAGCATGGGACCTAGAACACTTCATGGATACTAGTTAGAACCTTGGAAACACCTCAAAGGCACACCTCATCATGAGTGTACGGCCGTACACTCATGGGCCGCACACCCATGGCCGTACACACCTCTAGGGTGGTCGTACACCTCCCTCACTCAATCTCATAAGGTTCTAACACTTAGTGCAAGTGGTTCCAAGTCCCTACAGTGGTTCCCTATCATGTCTAGTAATGAATTACCTTCATTTGACTCCTATATGTGTCATTACATGTTAATTAGGACCAAGTTGTGTTCGAGGCTTCACTTGACACTCAACATCTCATACCGATCTTTCATACAGACCACTCACTCGAGGTGAGTTCATACCCCTACATTTTCCGAGTTTTCAATGTTTTCAGGGGGGGGGGGGGGAATACAAGCCAAACATAACTGATTTTATGAAAGTTACACAAACGGATTTCAGTAAACTTAAAACGGACGAAATCAGTACAAACACACAGTTTCTATAGTTTTACAAAATATTTTAGATATTTTATCCCTTCTGTATTATGCTGAGCATAAGGGACGTTTTCAACGTACGAACTTAACCACATAGTTTTCAGAACAATACATGATTTACACTTACAAACATACAAACTATAATAGGTAATTCATACAAGGTCATACAAATACGTACACACAAACTATATTAGGTATAGTTTGGGAATTCATACAAGGTTATACATATACGTACATACAAACTATAATAGGTATAGTTTGGGAATTCATACCACAGTTTACAAACTCATACTTTATAAACCTTTCAGTTATTTACAAAAAGGGTTTTCAGCATTATTACTTGTAAATTTGTTAGTCTGGTTGGAGACACGTCCTTGGTAACACTCACAAACTTAACTGAGTGAAGGACTAGCACTTGTGATCAGAATCTCCTCGAGGGAGAGCGTGACTGTTGTGTATAGATCTATACGGGACTGACTATCCCGCACCTTGTTTCTAGCTACAGTAGGACCGGCAGGTCTACGGGTGACAAAGTCATAAAAGATACTGGTGCCCGATTCGCGCCATATCAAGTCAAAGTATGGTCATGACACTCACAATGTAGATAACAACGATTTACTTACGTAATAATAATAACACACGAACAATACTTGTTTAGTACAAGTATGGACAAATACATGGTTTCTCAAGGAAAACTATACTACTATACGTACTGGTAGTAACCAGGGTTTTCAAACAGAACATTTCATACAACGGTTTTTCATACAATGTTCATCCTATAATACACCTAGTGGTAGTCCAATCATACAACATTTTACTAAGATTTTCTCACTTTTACTAAAGAAAATATTGGATTTTCTTGGAGTCATGCAAACATTTTCAGAGTTAACAACCGGTTTTCAATATACAAACATCGCTTCTGAACTCACCAGCTTTATGCCGATACTCTTTCAAAACTGCTTGTATTCTCAGGAAATCAGTAGACATGTACTCCTGGAGTCTGAGAAGTCGGAGCAGCAAAGTCATGTCTTTATATTTACTTACAGTTATGATGTATTTGAACAAGACTTAAACAAATGTAAACTTCTTTTTCATACATGTATTCAATGTTTGGTTGTGTTTACTATGATTGCTATGATACGATTGTTGTGATACTACGCATAACGTCCTCCACCCCAGAACGTTTCCGCCGTTCTGGTTTTGGGGTGTGACACGTCCACAGTAATTAATCTTAAAAATTTATCATATTTATTAATTTTGTTAGGATATAAGTAATATTCTTTTTTTTTAAAAAATTAATTCAAATAGAATTAAGGGTCTCCGCCTAGGTGCCGATTAATCCCCGCCTACACCGATTAGATGCTTAACCCTAGTCAATCGTTTGACTCCCACCGAACGACTTTTACAACCTTGATATATATATATATATATATATATATATATATATATATATATATATATATATATATATATATATATATATATATATATATATATATATAGATGCCATTCTTCTTATTGCATAATTTGCCTTTATAGTACAACACATTATTACAACCTGTAGTACAATATTTTTTCTCTGTCCGATTTTTTGGGATTTCAACTACTTACTCGGTATCTCGATTTCTCGTGACAACATTGGAATGCTCTTGTTCCCACATAAGTATGCAATCGATATTTTTTATCATGCCAACTTTTTCAACGGCGAATCTACTCGTACCTTTGCAAACACATTGTTAAAATTTGACACAATGGGTACTCTTGTTGTTGATCTGAGTCTTTATTGGAGTCTAGATGGTGTTTTCGGTATCTCATGTTTACTTAGACTAACATATCTTATGCAGTACAACAAATATGGTTTTACATACATGACACTCGGGAACTACGGTTTATACATCTTAAACAAATACCACAATACATTTGCGATCCTCGAAAACTACAGTTCATACATCTTAAAAAAATATCACAATACATTTGCGACACTCTTTATTATGGTCCCCAAATTTAGGTCTCACCAGTTCATGACCTTATAGTTTATACATATGTCTATTGATGTTATTGATGTCAGCTATCCTACCACGAGATGATCCATATTAGCGTGTTGTGTATTCTTGGAACAAATATGTTATCATGGTCGTAAATCACAAGGATCGTCTCTCGGTCTTGTGTTGAAGTCGAGTATCATGGAGTTGCTAATGTCATTGTTGAGTCTTTTTGATCCTCAATCTCTTTCACGAGCTACATCAGCCTCCCATCACGACCAAAAAATTTTATTACGACAATGTTCGTGTTATGTATTTGTCTTCCAACTCGGTTCAACAGAGGCGAACGAATCATATTAAGATTGACATTCACTTCGTCTATAACAAGGTTGTTATCAGTCAAGTTCAAATATTATACGTTCCATCTTCGTAACAATATGTTGACATCTTGACCAAAAGTATTCCATACAATCTATTTCACAAATTCTATTCCATTTTGAACGTTCAGAATCACCCTCCTAGTCCTACTACATGGAATGTTTTATCTTGGTCTGGTTTTGTATAACTCAATTATCTTTGTCTCTTGGCCCGATTTTGTATAACCCAATTATCTTTGTCTCACTATAGTTAGTGAGAAGAAGTTACTCACTGAAAAAATATACCATATCAAATAGTAACAAATTATTTTAAAATAATCCACACATTTGGTTTATTTGATTTCCAAACAAAAACATCTACCCAAGTATTCGATTTCCAGACAATCCAATTTTTTTCCTTTTTTCTTACTTCATTTTTTCATGGCTTTATGAGTTTTTGTGCAAAATTTCTTTCCATTTAACTTCGACTTATGTTGAGAGTTTTTGACCAAATAAGTGTTTTTAAAAATTTTATTTACCAAATAGGTATAGTTTAAAAAATATTTATAAAATAGGTGTAGTTTCAAGATTTTATATTTTTTCTAAAACTGCTAGCTTTAATTCTATTTTGTTGTTTTTATTCATATACTTTCCTTTGACATTTTCTAAAAGTTTTGCTATTAACTTTTTTCAAAAAAAAAAGTTACAAATATCATTTTTACCTTCAAAACGCAAAATACATACACTTCAATTTTTTTACAATATTTTACATTTAAATTTATGTCCTATATCTTGATAAATGTATATTAAGAAACAAAAAAAACATATATTTATATAAATACCAATGTACACTTTAAAAAGATAATCGCATAAAAAGTATCGTCTTTGTAGGTAAAACCAAATTAACAATGGTTTCAATCATAATCTTCATTTCTAAAAAATGTTGAATCACAAAAAAAATGATAGATATAATGTCAAGAAAAATTGAAGCATGTCAAATCCATCCAAATTTGTTTTCATCATCAAGCACCTTCTTCACCCATTGTTAAAGTAGTTTCTTCGTTTTTCTATCGGTTCAATCTAAGTCATGCCATTATTGCAACATAAATATATATTATTAACATAAAACACAAAAAAACATATCAAATATTGTAAATAGGAAATTTCGAGTTCCATTTTTCATGTCTCTTTCAATTGCTAGAATTAGTTTTTTTTTTTTTTTTTTTTTTTCTAATTGTAAGTGAAAAAACATGTCTAGTTGAAGCATATTAGCTCAAATTAGTATTTTTTTCGGTAAGGCCAAGTGTGTTAAAGAATATATCAATATCTAATTTTAAACTCAATTGCAATCGTTTGCAAACTCTTGCTCATTGTCATTGGCATCACACACAGCAGAAAGCTAGAAAGCCTCATATCAACATTGGCATCACACACAATAGAAAGAAGCCAAAGGTTTTACATTGAGTTTTAACCTAATTTTAAATTGCTCAACGACATCTACAAGTCGTCATTGTTGCAAATGGGTAAAAAGTTATACAAGCTACACATCACCCTATATTTTGTTATATTGTCTCATCACAAAACACATAGACAAATATACTTATATGCTATTTTTAAAAGAAGACCACACTAAGTCATTTCATCAAACATATTATGTGCCTATATACTTACAAACATGTTGAATATCTAAACATAAATTAAATTGGATTGGAATGTGATAGAGATATTATAATTAAACAAACGGTTGTCAGTTCACCAATTTAAGTTTTCACAAACGATTCTCTCAGCTTCCTATTCAATCCCACTGAAACAAATATAATCAGAATCTACACCACATATGTCATTATTGTTGGATTAGTGTGTCTAAGCCCATTACTATAATTGGTATGTACTTGACCCGATAGTAGCATGATCCTTTTAGGTTGCCTTCACTTATGCAACTTGATAGGATGACAAGTGGAGAGAGAGTATGATTTATTATATGAATAATAAATTGGTACTCAAAATGATTTTATTAATATATTACAAGATTAATATATTATTTGGAAATCATATTATTAATTGGTAATTAATCAGAAATTAATCTAGTATTAATTTTGGGATTAAAGGAACTGATTAATAATTGAGGGACTGTTGTGCAAATCATTGATAGTTGCATAATTGGGTTGATGGACTCCATAGAGTGGAGTGGACGAAATCCTAAGGGGGAAGCCCTATAGATTTCGTCCAAGGGATCTAAGGAGGGAGTCCATGGGCTGCTTGGTGCCTAAGCAAGGCATTAGGGTTTCCACCTTAAAACCCTAGCAGCCACATCCATTTAAAGGGCCTCTACATAGGATTTTCGGCCTCCCATGTATATGATTCATTCCCTGGACGATTTCTTTACCTCTCCAAGTCTTCCTTTGCATTGAGTGTTTGTGACTCCATTAGAGGTGCAACACTTGGGGCACTAGGCTTTCAAAAGTCAAGATCTAGCAAGGATTGTACTTGTTATTACTATATAACAAGTGAGGTAATGTTCCAAACCCTTTCATACATATGACTTTTGAAATTGTGTATACTAGGCTTAGGGTTTATGCTTTGGATGATTATTTGTATGTATAAATTGAGAAAAACCTAGATCCAAAGCATTAAGGTTGCATGTACACCATATGAATGTTGTAGTGCTCAAAACTCATCAGTGGTATCAGAGCCTAGGATGTTTTTTCTGTTATATGATGTTATGCTTAATTTTTCAAAGCTGAAAATTTTCTTTTTTTGATTCTGTTTGAGTCCACGATGTGGAATAGCCTTCCACGACACGGAATGGGATCTGACGAAAATTTTCGGGATTTTGGCTAAGATTGGATTTGGATGATTACCATAAATTGTTTTTCTAATAATAAATGTGTTTTATCTATTATGGTAATGCATATCTTAATCCAATTAAAAGATAATTGTCAAACTATAAGATAATTATTAGTTTATATGATAAAGATAATAATTTGTATTATTTAATGTGAATTATCTTGCCATAAATAGAATTAGGTCAAATTTAGATAATGACAGATTATCTTAATTATTTTAAATTTGATCTAGAAAGTTTTGAAAAGTTTCAAAACTTTCCCTCAAGTTTTGGAATTTAAAATTTGATTAAAAGGTTTTAATTTTGAAATATTAAATTCTAAAACCCTAGTGTTTTAAAAGTTAAAAATTACACCCTCATGGATTTTATTAACTAATTAATTAAGTGTTTTAATTAAAAGACAATTAATAAATCCATAGATAGGTTTTAATTTAATTTATTAAAAGATTAAACCATTAGTATTTGAAATGTATAAATACACCCTTATACTATATAAAATTAAAAGTCTAATATATTATATATGTGTAAGTAAAAGGTCAGTCTTACCGTTAGTAGACCTCATTCATGAAGCTGGTATATAAGGGGTGTTTAAGGAAGCGATCTGTAAAATGACCGCCATTGGGTATCCACTTTTACCCACAACACCCTTAACCAGTGGAGGGTCGTTAGTTGAACGAGTTCTATAGGACATTTAAATCCTCATTAAAAGTATAATGAAATATAAAGTAACTAAACATTTTATAAATTCTCAATCTTAGTTACTTTAGGAAAAATGTGAATTTGGTGCTAATCCATGAAATTGCACATTACACCTTATTAGTCGTTAGTGGAGCGTGTGTGGTTAACCGGCACACTAATCTGGGACTAATGTAGGATGGAAATGGGTAGCTCGTAGACTATCATAGATCAATGGAGTGTGTGTGGTTAACCGACACATTGATTAGGTGATAGATGTCTTCAAGAGTACCAAGCTAATTTACATGGTTATTCACACTTTGTTTCTGATCCTCGGTATCCCAGTCACAAACTTGAAGGGCATAATCGAGATTAAACATGCCACTGAAAAGTTCAATGAATCTCAAAGAATCTAGGAGTTTCAATTCATTTAAAACCTAATGTTCATTTTTGTTTTCATGGTGGAAATTGGTAAATCGTCATTTACCTACCAACAAATATTTTGCGATTGGATTACAGCATCCCTTTTTCGAATTATAGAATATTGTGTTGGGTCCTAGCCTTAATATTTCATTTGGGTGTTATATTAAGGATTAAATCAACTAACTTGAATTTCTCCCTTTTGTAGATGTCTAATTCTAACAACTATGGTCTTCCCGAATCTTTTGGAAAAAGCTTTCCACATGAATATGATGTTCCACGATTGGATCATGGAAATGGAAATCATTCTTCACTTCCTCCACCTCCTCCAATAGTTCTCCCTAACCCACGTGTTCGTCGACTTGAAAAGTTCAAGGTCACTCAAGCCCTATTGGCAAGCAAACACGAAGATGAAAAGTTTGTATGTGCTCACGTCTTGGAGATGAAGTTGCATATTGACAGGCTGGGAATGTTAGGTGTCGTTGTCTCAAGGAAGCTAACTGTTGACTTGGTTCTTCAATCACTTCCTAAGTCATATAGCGGGTTCATTAAGGACTACTATATGGAAGACCACGACGTGACCCTCATTGATCTAACCTATTTTCTTATTGCTGCTGAATCAGAAATGATTTGGCGCACTGGTAAAGCAAATTTGTATGGTAGATCTACTTCCCAAACTTCAATGGACATAGGAAATGACAACGATTGTCCAGAAAGGATTTCTTTTCCTAAGAGAAAGAAATCCGCCATGGTCAAAAAGTTTGATCATAAGAGAAAGGCGAATTCTGAGATAGTCCCTTGTGTCATTCCCAAAGAGTCCATATGCTTCTATTACCAAGAGAAGGCGTATTGGATGCGAAGCTGCCATATTTACCTGAAATATCGCAAGGATGGAAAAGTCAAGATGTATGACTCTACTTCAGGTAAGTCCACTATCTAACTCTATTAAGTTCCTATTTATAGATTCTTAATACATGATGTGATAAGATTGCATTTTGATGTTTTGTAGGATCGAAGAAAAGAAAGGGAGCTTAAATGAAGAGTAAGCTGAGTCTGATCACGAAGAAATGGATTTCGATCACATGGTTCGATGATTGGATTTTTTGAGCTGCTACTTAGGAGTTAAATAGATTACTTAGGAATATTTAGTAACATAGTTTTCATTTGTAATTGCGTTGTAAGGACAAGTTTTTCCGCATTTTTATAAATAAAGAGAACTTTTTGATTTTGTCTTATTTTATAATATTCTTGCAATGGCATTAGTGAAAATTGGTGTTTATATATTATTAGCAATGTTGGAAATAAATTTGATTCTTGGTTATATCATTTGTGGTAATGTCGTAACTTACCAAATAAGGAAGGGTTCTCATCACACAAGTTTCAATTGGACAGAAACTTGGAATAATGCAACTTGTATTGTGTGATGTATGAGAACCTTCATCTTTGGGAAATTAAGACTAATTCCTTGTTCACATATGTATGTGAGTCAAGTGAAAGACTGAAGGATCTAGTGCACATTGATGTGTACAAGTCAGATCCACCACAAAGAATGATAAAGGCTATTCGTCATGATTTACTAATGGTTCAGTAAATATGGTTATGCTTACGAGTTTAAGTATAATTCTAATACCTTGAAAAAATTTCAGAGCATAAGCAGAACGAATAAGAAGAATCAATTAGGAAGAAAGATAAATGTTTTCTCCAATCAGAAAGGAAAGGAGAGTACTTTAGTATCATGTATTATGATCATTTTAATGATTATGGAACCATGTGAAAATTGATCCTCTAAGGACACCTTAGTACATTTGTATGGCTAAGAAGAGAAATCAGGAATTGTTGAAATGGTTGAATCAAAAAGGGTGAGTCATACTTCGTTCCAAAAACGAGTCTTAGAGTTATACTCCAAGATTGAGCATTAAGTGACATAATATTAAGAAGGTTTATAACACTCATCAAATGTGAAGTAGAAATGTTTCTTGTTCTTGCACATTTGAAATTGGTAAGTTGTGATGTCTTGGATAAGACAAAGACCAACTAAGACCAATTATATGAAGTGTTTTTCTTGATAAGAATTTGTACTAACACTTGAATATTTGTTTGTCGAGGAACGTTTCTTGAAAGAGAATCTTATATTTCAATAGGTCAGCGGGAGTCTTCAAAGTCTTGAAAAGTTTCAAGAACTAATCAAGAATAAACATATTGTTCATCACTAGCACACGACTTGAGGTTTGTAACCTATCGTGTTGACATATTCTTGTTTCTGTGCTATTCCATTTAAGTTGATTATGCATGTGAGTTCTATGAGTTCTCAATTGTTTGCATAAGGAAAAGCACCTGATCAGTGAAAGTTCATTGATCAGTAAGGGTGATCTGCTCAACAACTTGGAAGACATGGTAGGCCCTGTACTATTAAGTGGCAAGAAATTAAGATTGAACAAGTTCAGTCCATATGAGTTTGGATTTGTTACAAACCTTGGCTTGTGATTATGGTTATGAAAAATTCACATGGATAGGAATACATACACCATAAAATCTAAGTGGCAAAAAGGTTTCTCTCCAATTCATGAAAATAATTGTGAGGAAACGCTTTAACTAAGTAGATTTTAAGGAGACAGTAGTTGTGTTAATTGCGTTCTCAAATTCAATTATGATTACGACATCCCTCTTCATAGTTCGAATTGTGAGAAATGACAAATAGTCTGAACATTCGGGACTTACTGCTATAAGTTCTGAAATAGTTTAGACACACATATGAGCTTTCTAATAAAAGGTGTATGAGCTTAGATAAAGGCTTATCGAAGCATCTCGTGTCAGAAATCTGAACTTTGGTAAGAAAGTCAATAAGTATTGATTTCTAAAAGTCCAGTTGATTTCTAGGTACATGTCAAAGCTAGTGGGAGAATAAGTGTTATGCTAGTAAGGATATAATTATCATGTTAGTGGGAGCATGAATATTGTAAGTGTTGTGAGTTAGCAATGCTACTTATAGGAAACAAAGTTTTGATTTGCAATGAGTTTGAAAAGTTGTCTTGCTGTAGTAAGGGAGAGGATACTTATACTTTATTTCGAATCTAAAAGTTTAGATTGAAGTATTAATCAAGTTGTTGGATTAGTGTCTAAGTCCATAACTATTTTGGTATGTACTTGACCCGATGGTGCATGGTCCTTTTGGGTTGCCTTCACCAAAGCAACTTGATAGGATGAATTATGGAGAGAGAGGATTAATTATGATTTATTAATATATTATGAGAATAATATATTAAAGGAGAAATCATATTGTTTAATTAATATTAGTCAATAATTAATTAAGAATTAATTTTATGGCTAAAGAGATTAACTAAACTTAGGGGACTAGAACTGTCAATTGTGCGATAGTTGAATATTGGGCTAATGGACTCCATATTAGAGGAGTGGACGAATTCTATGGGGGAAACCCATTAGAAATCGTCCAAGGCCTCTAAAGGAGGAGTCCATGGGTTGCTTAGGGCCTAAGCAGTCAAATTAGGGTTTCCTTGTTAGATAACCCTAATAGCCTCACTATTTAAGCACCCCTAGGGCACCAAAAACGTGGCAAACTGATTCCTTAGGGTTTCTAGACGTTTTTGAGTGCCTCTCCTCTTCTCCTTCTTCATTCTCTTGCTCTTGGTGTTTGTGAGCCATTAGAGGAGTGACATTTGTGACTCTAAGCTTTTTCAGAAGCCAATTACTACAAGGAATAGATTGTTATTGCTATATAACAATCAAGGTAAGATCTAAACCCTATTCTTATGTTAATATTGATTATCACATGTTAGATCTAGGGTGTATGGCTTTGGATGATTATTGCATGTTCATTAGACAAACTAGATCCAAAGCTTTAGGGTTTGTATGTACACCATAAGAATGTTGTAGTGATCAAAACCCATCAGTGGTATCAGAGCCTAGGGCTGTTTGTTAATGAATTTGATGCTTATTTGATCGAATATTTCCTGAAAATCGAATTTTTGAGGTTCTGACTGCTTGACTCGCCGAGTCACTTGGTGAACTCGCCGAGTCGGCTATACTCGACGAGTCCAAGGCCTGACTCGACGAGTCAGAGGGTCTGTCAGCTTAATTTCGCGATTTACTTGATGTTTTGGCTTGGGATACTTACCATAAACGTTTTTAATTAGTAAAATCCGATTTTTATTGATTTTGGGTGAATATCCTTGCCAAAATAGTAGATAATTGCCAATTAATCAAATATTTGTTGCCTTATAAGATAATGTTTAATTATTTTAGTTATTTGGTGAATTATCTTGCAAGTAATTGGACTATGTCAAAATTAGATAACCAAATTAATTGTTAATTGCCTTATTTGAATTGTTGATCTAGAATGTTCTTGATAAAGTTTGGAAAAGTTTCAATTTTTCACCCTCTAGGTTTTATAGTTTAAATTTGAACCTTAAAAGTTTTAGTTTTGAAATTTAAATAGTTAAACCCTAATGTTTTGAAATATTTCAAAACTTGCCCTCAAGTTTTGGAATTTAAATTTTTTGATTAAAAGTTTAATTTTTTGAAATTTTAAATTCTAAAACCCTAGTTTTGAAAAAGTTCAAATTACACCCTTATGGTTTTATTAAGTTAATTAATAGTATAATTAAAAGAGAGTTAATAAATCCATAATGATATGGTTTATATTTAATTTATAAAATTAAACCACCCAGTATTTTAAAAGTGTAAAATACACCCTATACTATATATAACATTAAAAGTCTAATATTATATATGTATAACTTAAACTCGTAGTCTTACCGGTAGGAGGCCTCATTCACGAAGCTGGTCTATAAGGGGTGTTTAAGGAAATTGCCTATTAAATGGCGATTGAATGGGTATCCACTCTTACCCACCGCACTCTTGACTAGTGGAGGGTCGTTAGCCGAACGGGTAGGATAGGGCAAACCCTCTCCTCATTAAAAGTATAATGAATAAAGTAACTAAATGTTTTTACTAAATTCCCAAATCTTAGTTACTTTAGGAAAAAGTGAAATCGATGCAATTCCATGGAATTACACTTTGTACCCTTGTCGAGACAATTAGTGGAGCGTGTGTGGTTAACCGGCACACTAAGTTGGGTTTGGCATTGGTAGCGAAGGGTGACTCGATGTTTGTCATAGATCGATGGAGCGTGTGTGGTTAATCGGCACGTCGATTAGGTGACTATAACATTGAGGGCACCACGTACATTCGCATGGTTATTCACACCTTATTTGTGATCCCCGGCATCCCAGTCACAAATGAAGGGCATAATCGAGATTAAACATGACATTGAAAAGTTCAATGAATCTCAAAAGATCTAGGAGTTTCAATTCATTTAAAACTTAACCTTCTTTTCGTTTTTCATGGTGGAAATTGGTAAATCGTCATTTACCTACCTTCAAATGTTCTACGAGTTGGATTACGGCATCCCTCTTCCAATTTGTAGGATATTGTGTTGGGTCCTAGCCTTAATATCTCATTTGGGTGTTTTATTAAGGACTCAATCAACTAAACTTGAATTTTCTCCCGTTTCATAGATGTCAAAGTCTGACAACTATGGTCTTCCAAAATCCGTTTAAAAAAAAGTTTTCCATGTGAAGATGATGTTCCACGATTGTATTGTGGAAATGGAAATCATGCTTAATTTCCTCCACTTCCTTCGATAATTCTCCCTGACCCACGTGTTCGAAGACTTGAAAAGTTCAAGGTCATTCAAGCCCTATTGGCAAAAGACATGAAAATGGAAAGTCTGTATGTGCTCATGTCTTAGATAAAAGATTACATATTGATAGATTGGGATTGTTAGGTGTCGATGTTTAAAGTAAGTTCGATGTTGACTTGGTTCTTAAGTCACTTCCAGAATCATATGGTAAGAGAGTACTATATGATGGACCGCGACATGACCCTTATTGATTTGACTTATTTGCTTATTGTTGCTAAATCAGAAATGATTTGGCGCACCGGTCAGCAAATTTGTCTGGTAAATCAATATCCCAACCTTCTATGGGCAATGGCAACATTGGAAGTCCAGAAAAGTTTACTTTACGCAAGAGAAAAACTGAGTCTAAGATAGTCCCATGTACCATTCCATAAGAATCCATGTGTTTCTACTGCCAAAAGAAGGGGCATTGGTTACGAAGCTGCCCTGACTACCTGAGAGATCTAAGAGATAGGAGAGCCAAGATGCATGACTCTGCATCAGGTAAAATCCACTATCTAACTCTATTAAGTTCATTTTTTTTATTCTTGATACATAATGTGATAAGATTACATTTGGTGTTTTGTAGAATCAAAGAAAAAGGAAGCTTAAAAGGAAAGAAGTGAGCTAAATCTGATCATGAAGAAGTGGATCTTGATCGCATGATTCAAAGATCGGATTATTTTAGCTACTACTTTAGAGTTAGGATAGATCGCTAAATAATATTTGCATAGTTTTTCATTTGTAATCGCGTTGTAAGGATAATATTTTTCCGCAATAAAATAAATTTTGATTTATATTATTTATGTTTCATTGCGATGGATTTTATGAAAAAAAAAATTGGTGTTTGAATGGTTCTATTGTTAGCAATATTGTGAATGGATTTGATTCTTAGTTATGTTATTTGTGGAAATGTCATAAATTTACCAAATGAGGAAAGTTTCTCATCACCCAAGTTTCAATTGGGCAGAAACTTGGAATCATGCAACTGGTATTGTGTGATGAATGAAAACCTTCGTATTTGGGAAATTGAAACTAATTCTTTGTTCACATAAGTATGTGAGTCAAGTGAAGGACTAGGAGATCTGGTACACAATGTTGTGCACTGGTCAAGTCCACCACAAAGAACGATAAGTTTATTCGTCATGATTTACTAAAAGTCTAGTAAACGTGATTATGCTTACAAGATTAAGTGTAATTCTGAATCATTGAAAAGTTTCAATGAATAGCAGAACGAATAAGAAGAATCAATTAGGCAGAAAGGTAAAAGTTTCTCCAATCTAAGAAGAAGGGAGAGTACTTTTGTATCGTGTTTTATGATCGTCTTGGTTATTGTAGGAACCATATTACAATTCATCCTCTAAGGATACCTTAGTGCACTAGTTTGGCTAAGAAGAGGAATGGTGAATTGTAGAAATGGTTAAGTCAATAAGATGTATCGTACTTCGTTCCAATATCAAGTCTTAGAGTCATACTCCAAGACTGTGAATTGAGTGACATAATCTTAAGTAGGAATGTTCTACATTTGCACATTTTGGTAAGTTGTGATGTCTTGGATAAGACAAAGACCAGCTAATACTAAATTGTGTGTAGGTTTGTCTTGATAAAGACATACACTGACTCTTGAATATTTGTTTTGTCAAGAAATGTTTCTCGACAAAAGAATCTTATATGTCAAGAGGTCAGTGGGAGTCTAAAGATCTTGGAAAGTTTCAAGAACAAATCAAGAAGTAAACCTCTTAAACACTAGCACACGACTTGAGGGTTGTAACCTATCGTGTTGACAAAATTTTATTTTTGTGTCAATCCAGTTGAGTGATTATGCATATGAGTTCTACGAGCTCTCAATTGAATGCATAAGGGCAAACACCTTGATCAATGAAAGTACATTGACTGGAATAGGTGAGCTGCTAAATAACTTGGAAGCAATGGTGGGACCCTTGAAGGCAAGAAATTAAGAATGAACAAGTTCTGTCCATAAGAGTTTGAATGTGTCACAAACATTGTCTTACAATTATGCTTATGACAAATTTGCATGGATAGGAACACATGCACCATAAAATCTAAGTGTCATAAGGTTTCTCTCCTTCATGAAAATGATTGTGAGGAAACGCTTTCACTAAGAGAGATTTTAAGGAGATAGCGATTATGTAAATTGCATTCTCAAATTCGATTATGATTACGACATCCCTTTTCATAGTTTGAATTGTGAGATTTGACAATTAGTTTGAACAATCGAGACTTATTGCTATAAGTTCTGGAATTGTTTAGACACACATGTGAGCTGTCTAAAGTAAGGTGTATGAGTTTGAGATGCTTAGATAACAGCTTATTAAAGCATATCGTACTAGAAACAATGAACTTTGGAAGTCAATAAGTATTGTTTTCTAGAAGTTTAGCTGGTTTCTTAATACGTGTCAAAGCTAGTGGGAGCATAAATGTTATGCTAGTATGGATATAATCATCATGTTAGTGGGAGCATGATTATTATTGCAAGTTAGCAATATTAATTATAGAAAACAAAAGTTTCACTTTGCAAAGTTGCATAGGTTGAAAAGTTGTTTTGCTATAATTAAGGGAGAGAATGTTATACTTCGTTCCAAATCTAAAGGTTTAGATCGAGAAATTTTACTCAAATTTAGTCAAAAAGATATATGGATGTTATGTTGAAAGGATTCAACGTAAGAGAATTCTATATATGGAAATATTTGTTGCGTTCTCACACTCGATTATGATTACGACATCCCTTTTCATAGTTCGAATCGTGAGAACATGGCAAATAGAAATATTATAGCAAAAGACTGGTAAAGTATCATGTCATTGTAATATTCGACCATTCTAAAATTTTCCGAATGCCTAAGGCATTAAGAGGGAAAGAGGACTAGAATCGGATTTGACTGAATTAGTTAAACAACTGTCAAGGATGATCTAAAGTTCGCCAAGGATTGGTCGCTTGTGAACAGTTGGAAGTATAGTAATGGAAGGACCATATTGACATTATTATTATTAGATATGATTCTATTAATAATGAGTTGTCATATGGAAAATATGAAAATGTTTCCTTATTGGGAGTTGGACATTAAGAGTTTATGTGTAGATTAGAAAAACTTTTATGCAAGAAGGATGTTCAAAGGAATGTACTTTGAATGTGAGACTTCATGTCTATGGAATTGTCTTGTAACAATCTCCAATAAAGCATTTTCATTGGCCGAGTCTTGGTGACTTTTGTGCCATGATATTACGAAAGGACTGTTGCATAAAGTGTTAGAATCTAACATATTCTATAAGTGGCAAGAATTTGGTATTCTTACACTTGTGGTAAGGATTGGAAATTGTAAAATGAGTGTGATTGAAAATGTTATTCAATTATACTATTTCACAGAGTAAGGACCATAAGTAAACATAGTGTGCATGCTAAGAGCATGGGACAATTGTCGTTATAATTCAAGTAAGAAGTTGATTACCCGAAACAACAAATAATGAGTAATCAGTATGGTGATTAAAATAAAAGTGTTTTATTTATACTCAAAAGTTTGGGGCCATATAAGATTAGTATTATTCTTGTGTTTCAATTTGTATGTTTTGACTTCCTAAATAATTGAGTTATTTGAGAATAATCGAATTATTTGAACGTTCCACAGTCGCTCATACTTTGGGAGTAAGTATGAAAGAAGATTGTCATGAATTCGTGTGTAGATTTTCTAAAGTGTATTAGACATAGCAAAAGTTTGCTACAACGTTCATTAGTGCTTACGAATATGATTTGAGCATTAGATTAAACCCACGCTCACTTGGATCGCTTCATGGATTTTATCACGAGTGATTGGTGAGAAGATAATATCTTATATTCTTGAAACCGAGATGTGTGAGTTGTATCTTGTGAGTCGGTTACACATTGATAATATGTAAACGCACCAGTAACTTGGTGTTATAAAACGTATTGTTGTGTGTGATTCGGTGAGTGGGTACAAGCGAGCATTAAATCGAAGTTTATCCGTTCTTTTTACCCAAAGTGGGATAAAAGCGATATCTGTGGGCCCCTCGATGATTTAGTGATGACAAAGGAAAGTGCTCGGCCGGGCCAAGACTAATTTGATTTGTTCAATTAGTCAGTTGTCATAAATCAGAAATCGGGAAACGACACATAAAATGAGAGAATGATTTCAATCCATGTCTCACGTCTATACGATATCTAGAATGGAGGAATATATGATCCCTTATCTAAAGGACGCGTATCTGATAAGATCAGAGTTGACAACGGCTTTTGAAAGCTACGATTGCGGATCAGGATCTGAAGTCATACGCATAATAGTTATTAGACTTATCCAAGTGGGAGACTGTTGGATTAGTGTCTAAGTCCATAACTATTTTGGTATGTACTTGACCCGACGGTGCATGGTCCTTTTGGGTTGCCTTCACCAAAGCAACTTGATAGGATGAATTATGGAGAGAGAGGATTAATTATGATTTATTAATATATTATGAGAATAATATATTAAAGGAGAAATCATATTGTTTAATTAATATTAGTCAATAATTAATTAAGAATTAATTTTGTGGCTAAAAGAGATTAATTAAACTTAGGGGACTAGAACTGTCAATTGTGTGATAGTTGAATATTGGGCTAATGGACTCCATATTAGAGGAGTGGACGAATTCTATGGGGGAAACCCATTAGAAATCGTCCAAGGCCTCTAAAGGAGGAGTCCATGGGTTGCTTAGGGCCTAAGCAGTCAAATTAGGGTTTCCTTGTTAGATAACTCTAATAGCCTCACTATTTAAGCACCCCTAGGGCACCAAAAACGTGGCAAACTGATTCCTTAGGGTTTCTAGACGTTTTTGAGTGCCTCTCCTCTTCTCCTTCTTCATTCTCTTGCTCTTGGTGTTTGTGAGCCATTAGAAGAGTGACATTTGTGACTCTAAGCTTTTTCATAAGCCAATTACTACAAGGAATAGATTGTTATTGCTATATAACAATCAAGGTAAGATCTAAACCCTATTCTTATGTTAATATTGATTATCACATGCTAGATCTAGAGTGTATGGCTTTGGATGATTATTGCATGTTCATTAGACAAACTAGATCCAAAGCTTTAGGGTTTACATGTACACCATAAGAATGTTGTAGTGATCAAAACCCATCACAAGCTTAGTCATGAGCATATATGATTACCATGTTGAAATGTTTCAACATTGGAAATTATATATATGGCAATATTATGGCAAGAGACTGGTAAAGTATCATGTCTTTATGTAAGACATTATGAATCGTGTCCCATACGCTTCGGGTATAGGATCGATTGCATATGCTGTAATATTCGACCGTTCTGATTTTCCAAATGCCTATGGCATTAAGAAGGAAAAAGGACCAGAACCGGATATGAATAATGTAACATCCGGATTCCCAGGTATTCTATGTTATTCTTTTATTTTGAGTTTGAGAGAAGGGCTCGACGAGTCCACGCCTAGACTCGTCGAGTAGTATCGCGTTTTGCTGACTGGAATAATGAATGGACTCGACGAGTCGGCAGGGTGACTCGATGAGTCCGTGCTGGCGGCAGAAACCCTAAATCTTTTGGCCTGTGCCCTATTTAAGGGTCCTTATAGCCCTTATTTTCGGCTACCAGAAAGAGAAACCCTAGAGAGCTTGGGCGAGTTGTGTGTGAGAGCAAGCCATTTTAATCCTTTTTGGTGTTGTTTTGCAAATAAGAAGGTGTTTCCAGCTAGAGGAGGTCAAGAGGATTGCTAATCCGTGGTTTTCAAGCTTGGATCTGCAGTATTGAGGTAGCAAATCGAACTCTCCTTCTGTTTTGGTTAAGATCTATGAATCTAGGGTTTTCTATACCCTTTTTATGGCTTGAATTGATGAGTTTATGGTCCCTTTATGTGTTAGACTTCAGATCTGGACCCATAGAGGTCCAGAGAGCATTGTCCATCTTGCTTTATGAAGTGTTATGGAAGGAATGAACTTAGGTTGCCATTTTTGAGGCTATTTCTTCAAAAGGAACCATATATGTGTTGCATGAGTGTAAAGGTTTCACCTTTACGTGATTAGTGGGTATGGAAAGGTCAGATCTATAGGTTAGAGAAGCGGATCTGACCTCAGAAGGTCATTTGAGTGTTGCCATGGACGCTACTCGCTGAGTTCATAAGTGGACTCGACGATTCGAGTCGGGGTTGCCCCGCGATTCGTGACATGAGTAACCCGTCGAGCGAAGAGATGACTCGATGAGCCAAGTGAGGCTAGAAGGATTCAGAGGACCCGCATGGACTCGCCGAGTCGCCCATGTGCACTCGACGAGTCGGGTCAAAGTTTGACCGTTGACTTCAGTTGACCTTAGGGTTTTGGTCAAGTTGATTCAGGAGAGTTCAGGGAGGGGTAGAATGGCCTTCTACCCAATCTTTAGAGATGAAACTATGAGAGGGTATTGATCAGGAATGTTATTCGGATGATAGGAGGAGGCTAGGTCGGGACGTTAAGCATGAGAGTTTATCCGACTTCGTACGATGTGAGTCTTCTCACTATATTGTACCTAGGATGGTACCTATGTGTGACCGGAAGGTCTTATATGCTATGAGATGTATGTGCTGTATGCTGTTCTATGATATGTATGTGTTATGTATGTTATGAATGAGAAGGACCGGAAGGTCATTATGATGTGGACCGGAAGGTCATGATGATATGGACCGGAAGGTCATTACGGGTAGGACCGGAAGGTCTACCAGGGTTGTGGGACGGAAGTCCTCTGAGACACAGTAACCGGAAGGTCTTATAGCCTGGAGTGGCGTATATGCGTATGTGGTATTTTGGGGAACTCACTAAGCATTTATGCTTACAGTTGTGGTGTTATGTGTTTCAGGTACTAGCGAGGATCGCGGGAAGGCGCCGGCATGATCCGTACACACTTATGGAGTTTATGTCTTGAGATTCTGGGATATGTTTTGTTATGATAACATTGGATACATTATGTTTTGATATCACCTTATGAATAAAAGTATGTTTTAAAAATAAAAAATTGTTTTGGAAATTTTACGTTGTTACAGGTTGGTATCAGAGCCTTGGTTTGAGGGATTCGGATGCACCTTCGGGTGTATTTGAACTCAAACTGAGGATTTAAGAAAGTTTTTCGTAAACTAAACAATTTTTCTAAAAAGTAAAAGGATTTGAGAAAAGCAGAAGGAAGCAGTGTGTACGATCAGCCAGCGCCCGAACGGTGATTTCCCAAATTACCCTTACATTACGTGTTATGAGATATGTTATGATATGTTATGCATGCTAGAGTAGGCTAGGTATTCATATTAGGACTAGAGTGGCCTGATTTGTGATGCCTTAGCCTAGGAAGATTTCTGCTGCTATGTGATGCTTGAGAGTGAGTAGGTAGCAGTGAGGAGCTTATGAGAGGTCTACCGAAGGGTAGTCTATGCTAGCGAGATGTAGAGTACTTGTGATCTGGGATCCTAGGAGGAGGACTTGGGGTGAATACTGATGCGGTGTGGACGGTAGTATAGGGCCCGTACTACTGAAGACACCATATCAGTGAGCAGTCCAAGTAAAAATCCTTAGGGTACTAGGGAACAAGTATGGTTGAGTGATCAAGTGCGAGTATACTCGAGCGAGTCTCTGATATTTTATGTTGTATTTCAGAGACATCATGGTTGGGACACGCCACAGACCTGAGACGAGCGGCGTGAGTGACCAGGAGCTTCGTCATATGATCCACGATGAGGTGGCTGCGGCGATCCGAGCCGAGATTCTGGAGATGTTTGGGTCTATCAAGACCACATTGATTGAGACCTTTGATGAGCGGTACGCAGCGGTTACTGAGGCTGCGGCTGCTGCAGCTACTGCAGCTGTTGCTGCTGCTAGACCTCAGGGGGGTGACTCGATGTTGTTCCGGGAGTTCAGCAACACGAAGCCACCGAAGTTTGATGGGACGCAGGATCCGATTGCTGCGATGAGATGGATTTCTGATATCGAGGGATGCTTCTACACCTGTTCGTGTCCGGAGCATTGGAGGGTTCGGTTTGCACTGAACCAGCTTCGCTTGGGAGCGAAGGACTGGTGGAAGTTTGTGACGACGAACTTCACTCTTGCAGAGATTTCGGAGGTGACCTGGGAGAGGTTCACCATCATGTTCAAAGATGAGTACGTTCCCCCGGTGGAGAGGGAACGGTTGGCACAGGAGTTTTTATCCCTCAAGCAGGGGACGGAGTCAGTGACTGTGATCACACGGATGTTCCATGAGAGGGCGTTGTTTTGCCATGAGCACGTGTCGTCTGAGCAGGCACGCATGAGTCGGTACTTGAGCATTTTGAGGAGGGATATCAGGGAGTTCGTGGCGAACTCGTCATACCGGACATTTTCTGAGCTCCAGGCAAATGCCCGGAAGAGGGAGATCGAGCTGGAGACTCAGGCCCGGGAGGAGGCCGAGTCTCAGGGGAAGGATCGGCGGCCGGCACAGTCTCAGCCGGCAGCCAAGCGGGCAAAGCCCGCCGATTCGAGATCTGGAGGCCAGATGGGCCGCACTTGTGGGAAGTGCGGCAAGGGACATGATGGAATTTGTCGATCAGGTGCTTGCTACAAATGTAGCAAGGAGGGGCACATAGCCAAAGATTACCCCAAGGGGTTCATGGTTTGCTTTCATTGCACCCAAACCGGACACCGGAAGGCCGAGTGTCCGCAGCTGCGGGGGACAGCACAGGGAGCACCGCAGGGATCTGCCCCTGCTGCCGTGCGAGCTACTGAGGTTCGGCCGGTGAAGGCCGAGGCACCAAAGGCTCGCGGGAGAGCCTTCCAGTTGACAGTGGAGGAGGTCCGCGCAGCGCCCGATGTCGTGGCTGGTATGTATTCTTTAATTTATTTATGCTGAGTTTGAGATATTGTGCTTATATTGTGATATGCGTAGGTACTTTTCTCGTGAGTTATGTACCTGCTTTGGTGTTATTTGACTCGGGTGCGAGTCGGTCATTTGTGTCTTTAGCGTTTAGTCAGCACATCAGTATCCAGCGGGAGGCGTTGAGTCGACCTCTACGAGTTTCCATAGCTGACGAGCGAGCGGTGTATGCTACGAATGTGATTCGAGGATGTGTACTCGAGATCTTCGGTGTTGAGTTCCCGATAGATCTGGTCCCGATTCCAATGGGGGACGTGTGTGTCATAGTGGGCATGGATTGGTTGAGCGGATTTGGGGCTGTTATAGACTGCGAGCGACAGTTGGTGACGATACGAGACCCTAGTGGGGGAGTACTTACGGTGTACGGCGAGGGTACCCGTTCTGGGTCAGCATTTTGTTTGGCTGCTAGAGCGAGGCGGAGCCTACAACAGGGCTGTAGCGGGTTTGTGGCTTATGTGATGGATTCACGGGTGGCCGCAGAGGGGCCGGGTTCGGTTAGTGATGTGCCGATAGTGTGTGAGTTCCCGGATGTTTTCCCCGAGGAGTTGCCGGGTGTGCCTCCCGTGAGGCAAGTGGAGTTTCGCATCGATTTGGTTCCGGGAGCGGCGCCTATCGCCAAGGCGCCCTATCGCCTTGCGCCACCAGAGATGCAGGAGTTATCCTCACAACTTCAGGAGCTGTTGGGGAAAGGATTTATCAGGCCGAGTAGCTCACCTTGGGGAGCGCCGATCCTTTTTGTCAAGAAAAAGGATGGTTCACACCGGATGTGCATTGATTACCGGGAGTTAAACAAGTTGACGGTCAAGAACCGTTATCCACTACCGAGGATTGATGATCTGTTCGATCAGTTGCAGGGAGCATCTTGGTTCTCCAAGATAGATTTGAGGTCTGGATATCACCAGATGAGGGTGCGAGATGAGGATATCCAGAAGACGGCGTTTAGGACTCGTTATGGGCACTACGAGTTTGTGGTGATGCCTTTTGGGCTCACCAATGCACCAGCAGCGTTCATGGATCTCATGAACAGGGTATGCAGACAGATTTTGGACAGGTCGGTGATTGCATTCATCGATGATATTCTGGTGTATTCGAGATCTAGAGAGCAGCATGAGGAGCATCTGAGAGAGATTCTCGGAGTTTTGAAATCGGAGAGGCTCTATGCCAAATTCTCCAAGTGCGAGTTCTGGTTACGGGAGGTCCAGTTCTTGGGGCATCTCGTTAATCAGAATGGGATATTGGTCGATCCGACCAATATTGAGGCTGTGATGAGTTGGGAGGTGCCGAGATCACCCACCGAAATCAGGAATTTTCTGGGGTTGGCCGGCTACTATCGGAGATTTATCAAGGATTTCTCCAAGATTGTCGTGCCTCTCACCAAGTTGACCCGGAAGGGCGTTGCTTTTTCGTGGAGTCCGGAGCAGCAGACCTCGTTTGAGACTCTTCGCCAGAGGTTGTGCGAAGCCCCGGTGTTATCCCTTCCAGAGGGAATGGAGGATTTTGTGGTGTACTGCGACGCATCGATATCGGGGTTGGGTGCGGTGCTTATGCAGAGAGGGCATGTGATAGCGTATGCATCGAGGCAGCTGAAGCCTCATGAGACGAGGTATCCCACCCACGATCTGGAGTTGGGGGCAGTAGTGTTAGCCCTCAAGATCTGGCGTCACTATCTGTATGGGGTTCGGTGTACCATATACACGGACCACAAGAGTTTGAAGTATTTGATGGATCAGCCCAACCTGAATATGCGCCAGAAGAGATGGTTGGATGTAGTAAAGGATTACGATTGTGAGATCCTGTACCACCCGGGCAAAGCTAATGTTGTAGCTGATGCTCTGAGCCATAGGGCAGAGAGTGCCCCGATTCGAGACACTTGTATGCGATTGACGGTGATGACTCCGGTGTTGGACACCATTTGGGAGGCCCAGGCAGAGGCCGTGATACTAGAGAACCGCAAGAGGGAGCGGGTGATCGGGCATGTGTCTGAGTTCATTACCGATAGCCGAGGGCTGATGACCTTTCAAGGTCGGATTTGGGTGTCGTATGCAGGAGGGGCACGTACCATTCTGATGGAGGAGGCGCACAGATCGAGGTTCTCGACCCATCCCGAGGCCACTAAGATGTATTTGGATCTGAAGAGAGACTATTGGTGGCCCTGTATGAAGAGGGATGTTGCGTGGTTCGTTGAGAGGTGCTTGACCTGTCGCCGGGTTAAGGCCGAGCACCAACGTCCGCATGGCAAGTTGCAGCCACTTCAGGTTCCCCTGTGGAAGTAGGAACATATTTCTATGGATTTTATCACCAAATTGCCGAGGACCGCGAGGGGCGTCGATACAATTTGGGTGATCGTTGACCGGCTGACGAAGAGCGCTCACTTCCTTGCCATCAGTGAGAGCTCTTCCGCAGAGAGGCTGGCCGAGTTGTATGTGAGAGAGGTGGTATCGCGTCATGGAGTACCGATCTCGATTGTGTCAGATCGAGATGTACGTTTCACTTCCAAGTTCTGGAAGAAGTTCCATGAGGAGTTGGGTACGAGGTTGCATTTCAGTACCGCCTACCACCCACAGACGGACGGACAGAGTGAACGGAGGATTCAGACGCTCGAGGACATGCTTCGAGTATGTGTTAGACTTCGGAGGAAGTTGGGACACGTACTTGCCGTTGGCTGAGTTTTCCTATAATAACAGCCATCATTCGAGTATTAGAATGCCTCCCTTCGAGTTATTGTATGGGAGGAGATGTCAGACTCCCATTTGCTGGGGAGAGGTAGGGAAGCGCGTGATGGCTAGCACTGAGATAGTGCTTCAGACGACAGAGCAGATACAACAGGTCAGGCAGAGGTTGTTGACAGCTCAGAGTCGCCAGAAGAGTTATGCGGATAGGCGACGATCCGAGCTTGAGTTTCAGGTGGGAGACTTCGTACTCCTGAAGGTGTCTCCTTGGAAGGGAGTGATCCGATTCAGGGAGAGGGGCAAGCTGGGGCCCCAGTACATTGGTCCGTTCAGGGTGACCGCGAGGGTGGGCAGGGTAGCGTATCGTTTGGAGCTACCTACGGAGTTGAGCCAGATTCATGATACCTTCCACGTGTCTCAGTTGAGAAAGTGTATAGCCGACGAGTCGGCGGTGGTACCACTGGAGGATATTCAGGTGGATGCGAGCCTGAATTACGTTGAGAGGCCAGTCGCGATTGTGGATCGTAAGATCAAGGTTCTGAGGAACAAGGAGGTGCCCCTGGTTCAGGTCCAGTGGCAACATCGGAGAGGGTTCGAGCTGACTTGGGAGCCGGAGATGGAGATGCGGGAGCGGTATCTAGAGTTATTTGCAGAGCGAGACTTCGAGGACGAAGTCTGATTCTAGTGGGGGAGAATTGTAACATCCGTATTCCCAGGTATTCTATGTTATTCATTTATTTTGAGTTTGAGAGAAGGAATCGACGAGTCGACGCCTAGACTCGTCGAGTAGGATCGCGTTTTGCTGACTGGATTAATGAATGGACTCGACAAGTCGGCAGGGTGACTCGACGAGTCCGTGCTGGCGGCAGAAACCCTAAATCTTTGGGCTTGTGCCCTATTTAAGGGTCCTTATAGCCCTCATTTTCGGCTACCAGTCCAGAGAGAGAAACCCTAGAGAGCTTGGGTGAGTTGTGTGTGAGAGCAAGCCATTTTAATCCTTTTTGGTGTTGTTTTGCAAATAAGAAGGTGTTTCCAGCTAGAGGAGGTCAAGAGGATTGCTAATCCGTGGTTTTCAAGCTTGGATCTGCAGTATTGAGGTAGCAAATCGAACTCTCCTTCTGTTTTGGTTAAGATCTATGAATCTAGGGTTTTCTATACCCTTTTTATGGCTTGAATTGATGAGTTTATGGTCCCTTTATGTGTTAGACTTCAGATCTGGACCCATAGAGGTCCAGAGAGCATTGTCCATCTTGCTTTATGAAGTTTTATGGAAGGAATGAACTTAGGTTGCCATTTTTGAGGCTATTTCTTCAAAAGGAACCATATATGTGTTGCATGAGTGTAAAGGTTTCACCTTTACGTGATTAGTGGGTATGGAAAGGTCAGATCTATAGGTTAGAGAAGCGGATCTGACCTCAGAAGGTCATTTGAGTGTTGCCATGGACGCTACTCGCCGAGTTCATAAGTGGACTCGACGAGTCGAGTCGGGGTTGCCCCGCGATTCGTGACATGAGTAACCCGTCGAGCGAAGGGATGACTCGACGAGCCAAGTGAGGCTAGAAGGATTCAGAGGACCCGCATGGACTCGCTGAGTCGCCCATGTGCACTCGACGAGTCGGGTCAAAGTTTGACCGTTGACTTCAGTTGACCTTAGGGTTTTGGTCAAGCTGATTCAGGAGAGTTCAGGGAGGGGTAGAATGGACTTCTACCCAATCTTTAGAGATGAGACTATGAGAGGGTATTGATCAGGAATGTTATTCGGATGATAGGAGGAGGCTAGGTCGGGACGTCAAGCACGAGAGTTTATCCGACTTCGTACGATGTGAGTCTTCTCACTATATTGTACCTAGGATGGTACCTATGTGTGACCGGAAGGTCTTATATGCTATGAGATGTATGTGTTGTATGTTGTTCTATGATATGTATGTGTTATGTATGTTATGAATGAGAAGGACCGGAAGGTCATTATGATGTGGACCGGAAGGTCATGATGATATGGACCGGAAGGTCATTACGGGTAGGACCGGAAGGTCTACCAGGGTTGTGGAATGGAAGTCCTCTGAGACACAGTAATCGGAAGGTCTTATAGCCTTGAGTGGCGTATATGCGTATGTGGTATTTTGGGGAACTCACTAAGCATTTATGCTTACAGTTGTGGTGTTATGTGTTTCAGGTACTAGCGAGGATCGCGGGAAGGCGCCGGCATGATCCGTACACACTCATGGAGTTTATGTCTTGAGATTCTGGGATATGTTTTGTTATGATAACATTGGATACATTATGTTTTGATATCACCTTATGAATAAAAGTATGTTTTAAAAATGAAAAATTGTTTTGGAAATTTTACGTTGTTACAACTAAAATTGTTAAACAACTGTCAAGGACAATCTAAGGTTTACCAAAGATTGGTTTCTTGGGATAGTTGGAAGTATAAGTAATGGATGGACCATATTGATATAATTATGAATAGATAGGATTCCATTTAGAATGGATAGTCATATGGCAATTATGGAAATGTTTCCATAATGGGAGTTGGATATTAAGAATCTATGTGTAGGTTAGAAACTTTCATGCAAGAAGGATGTTTAAAGGAATGTACTTTGAATGTGAGACTTCATATCTATGGAGTTGTCTTGTAACAATCTCCAATAAAGCACTTTGTAATATCATTGGCAAAATCTTTATGACCTTGGTGCTATGACATTAAAAAGTTAGAATCGAACACATTCTAATAGTGGCAAGAATTTAGTATTCTTACATTTGTGATAGGGATTTAGGAATTGTGAGATGAGCATCATTGGAAATGTTTTCACTTAATCTATTTTAAAAAGTAAGGACCATAGATAAACATAGTGTGCATGCTTGGAGCATGAGATAACTATTGTTTTAATTCAACTATTGAGTTGATTGCTCGAAACATAATGAAATGAATAATGTGTAATCAATATGGTGATTAAATAATAAGTGTTTTATTTATACTCAAATGTGTTAAGACCATATTGGATTCGATTATTCTTGTGTTTCACTTTGCATGTTTTGACTTCCCGAATAATAAGATTATTTAAACTATCCGCAGTCGATCATACTTTGGAAGTAGGTAATGAGGTAAGACTGTCATGAATCCGATTGTAGATTGTCTAAAGTGTTTAGACATAGCAAAAGTTTGATGCTGTGTTCATGAGTACTCTTGAAATAAGATTTGAGTATTCGATTAAACCCACGCTCACTTGAATCACTTCATGGATTTTATCACGAGTTATTGTGAGACGATAATATCTTATATTCTTGAAATGGAGACATATGAGTTGTTGTTTACTAGTCGGTTGCGCATTAATAATACGTAAACGCATCAGTAACTTGATGTTATAAAACGTATTGTTGTGTGTGATTTGATGAGTAAATAGTAAAAGCATATGAGTCGAAGTTTATCCGTTCCTTTTACCCAATGTGGGATAAAAATAATATATGTGGGCGCCTCGATGATTTAGTGATGACACCTGAAGCGCTTGGCCAAGCCTGGACTGATTTGATTTGTTCAATTAGCCGGTCGTCATAAATCGGAAATCGGGAAACAAACCTTGGACAGAGAGAATGATTATAATCCATGTCTCAGTACATACGATATCTTGTAGAATTCAGGAATATATGATCCCTTATCTAAAGGACGCGTTAATGATAAGATCAGAGTTCGACAGCGGCTTTTGAAAACTACGATTGCTAATCGGATTTTGAAGTCGTACTTGCAGTTATAGTTATTAGACTTATCCAAGTGGGAGACTGTTGGATTAGGTGTCTAAGCCCATAACTATAATTGGTATGTACTTGACCCGATAGTAGCATGGTCCTTTTGGGTTGCCTTCACTCATGTAACTTGATAGGATGATAAGTGGAGAGAGAGTAGGATTTATTATATGAATAATAAATTGGTACTCAAAATGATTTTATTAATATATTACAAGATTAATATATTATTTGGAAATCATATTATTAATTGGTAATTAATCAGAAATTAATCTAGTATTAATTTTGGGATTAAAGGAACTGATTAATAATTGAGGGACTGTTGTGCAAATCATTGCTAGTTGCATAATTGGGCTGATGGACTCCATAGAGTGGAGTGGACGAAATCCTAAGGGGGGAAGCCCTATAGATTTCGTCCAAGGGCTCTAAGGAGGGAGTCCATGGGCTGCTTGGTGCCTAAGCAAGGCATTAGGTTTCCACCTTAAAACCCTAGCAGCCACAACTATTTAAAGGACCTCTACATAGGATTTTCGGCCTCCCATGCATAAGATTCATTCCCTGACCGATTTCCTTACCTCTCCAAGTCTTCCTTTGCCTTGAGTGTTTGTGACTCCATTAGAGGTGCAACACTTGGGGCACTAGGCTTTCAGAAGTCAAGATCTAGCAAGGATTGTACTTGTTATTACTATATAACAAGTGAGGTTATGTTCCAAACCCTTTCATACATATGAATTTCGAAATTGTGTATACTAGACTTAGGGTTTATGCTTTAGATGATTATTTGTATGTATAACTTGAGAAAACCTAGATCCAAAGCATTAGGGTTGCATGTACACCATAGGAATGTTGTAGTGCTCAAAACCCATTAGTTATCTTGTAAGATGTGGTCCTGTAACACCCACGATTGAGCTCGTAAGGCCACAAAAGCATAGGAAGAAGCTTCTACCGTTGAGTACAACCCCAAACCACCACACCTAATTAGTAATGAAGCAAGTCGTCATTGAATGTCCCCAAAGAAAAGAACCCCCTACAAACCACAATGTCCTCAATCGACCCACACAAACCTTTATCAAAGCACAAAGCATCGTCCTCCATGTGAACAGGTTGGCACGTCCTCAGACCAAAGAAAAGTTTGGTGATGCTTATGCAAGATCGAAACAAAATGAGCTCACTCTGGGGATCATGTAACTTTGGAAGAAGACGCATCAAATCAACCGCCTTGGCAGCCCTCTTCATGGTTAACCCTCTAATAAAACTCGCATCTCTACTAACAGCTCCCCCAAGAAGCTCCATCCCCAATAACGGCCGCCTAATGTGAGGGAATAAACCTGCACAAAGTTTCCTACCATCGCATGAAGGCCAAAATAGCTCAGTTTTCTTGATATTCAGTTCAAGACCCAATCCTGGGTTACCACCATTATGTTAATAACCGCTCTGGTGGATTGTTGACAGACGAATTCAAGGATAACGAAGGCTTCAACGAAGATGATCGTCGGAGGTGAAGCAGTGGAGGTCGACAGGATCGCCAGAGTTAAGCAGTCAACTAAGGGTCGTCTGGTGTAGCCGGAGGTGAGAAATGTGGAGGAACCGAGAGTGGGCAACAGAGGTGAGCATCATCGATTGAGAGCCTTTTGGTGTGGCCGAAGACGAGTCGTTTGGAGGATTCACGATGTGGGTGCAATCAAAAAGGGTAGGTTACCGATTTCTTTTTAGAATAATTTACAAATTCACCTCATTAGATAAATATGTTTGAAAGTATACCCTTTTGGTAAATATTTTTTTTAGAAACACCCTTTCGGTCAAAAACTCCTCTTCTTAATACATCCACAAGTCCCACTACACCTTAAAATATTCATAAGCGCGACCATGATTTAAACATCCACCTCCTTATTGTTGGGTTCTTTTGAGTCGAATTGAATCAGTAACTCATTAATCAAAATCTATAATACATGATTGCCATCATACGTAAAATAAAGATATGGTTCATAAATTTTTGCAACAATTTAATTGCATCAAAACTTTTGTTGAATCCACATTAGCCCTGCATACCATCAGTTTCTTCTGCGAAAGCTAAAATCTCACCAGGCCCAGTTTTTTGGGGGGGGGGGGGGAGGGGGGGCAAGAGGTGCAGCCGCACAGGGCCCCGAAAAAAATAGGGCCCGAGTTTTAATTAAATTATATATTTAATAACTAAATATATATATGAATTTATTCAAGGTTTGACATAAAGTCTGAGTGGCTCAGTTGGCATAAGTGCATCCTTTGTTTTGAACGAATCTCGTGCACTACATTTTGATGTTTTAAATTCAAGTTACAATTTTGGTCATTACTTTATGTTATATATTTCATAATCAACCTCTTCTTCTAATATATTTAACCAGTCAGTTTTCAAAAGTTACATAATTAACCCTTGAACTTTTTATAAAATTCCATATGTTCCTTTTTAATTAATTAATTTACTTTTAAGTTTTCGGTAACGACAATTCACCGTCTTAAGTTTGTTTTCCTTATATATTAAAAAATTGTATTAGGGCCCCATTTTTCTTCTTAGCACAGGGCCCTTAAAATCTCCGAGTCGGCCAGGAATCTCACCATAGTCGTAAATGATTTACATATCGTCTTGTGATTATTAGAAGCAAATCAGTAATCATTCCTAAACCCTCCTATTTTGACATCTCTAAATTCTTGAATATCCTCATTCCATCTTTTATAATTTGCATCAAATTTCGATTTACAAATTTTAACAAAAAGTTTCATTCGTACTTGATAAGCAATTCGTTCCTTCTTTCACATTACAAACAATATCCCTCTTCTAGTTTTCTAAATCCACCTTAATAGTTGGCTTTTTTTACCTCTTCTCCATGATACTATTCTATTCTTCCAACTCATGACTCTCAATTTCCTTTTAATAAACTTGTGACCGACAACAAGAGTAGTCATCAAATTCTCTGCTGCCCTACATGCAGTGGATAGCTTTATAACTTTATTTTCCTGATTCTGTTTATGTCTTCAGCTTCACGTCTCTTCTTGTCCAAAATCATGCTCTAGCTCTATCGAATTAATATCGACCACTTAATATAGTCAGTGGCTTGACAGTTGAATAGAAAAACACGTTGGAGATGGCCTTAGAATAACACATTGGCTTCAGTTACATTGTACGGTTGGTAGGTGTTGGTCTTTTCGCCCTACATTTAAGATCCTACTTTTATGAATTAAGGGAGTTGTATGCGTACCTTTTCTTTTTATTTTTTTAATTGTGGATAGTCAAATCATTGTATTTATTTTCTTATTCCGGAAAGTTGTCATTTCTAAAAAAAGTGGCATCCGCGAAACACACACGGCGTCATACTCAATCATGGAGTTATGAAGCACCGACAGAAACTATTCGTCTATAACTACCCACAAACCCAACTTAATTAGATTGCATGGCTAATCGTCGTCGTCATCACAGCTCCTCCGCTTTTCAGCTACCGGTACCCCAAGATGACGAAAACCCACCACCTACCCCTGGCGGCAGTTCCTCCAGCCGCGACCCTGATTACTATGGAATCCGATGCAGAGCTGGGAAATGGGTTTCTGAAATCCGTGAACCAAACAAATCAAGTCGTATATGGCTAGGCACATATCCAACACCGGAGATGGCGGCGGCGGCTTATGATGTGGCGGCACTGGCACTCAAAGGTGAGTATGCAATCTTAAACTTTTCGGACTCTACTCTCTCTACTACGTTTCCTGAGTTCCCCACAGCTGATGACATCCGTGCGGCAGCAGCAAGGGCGGCTGCAGCTCGAGCACCTACTAAAGAAAGTGGTGGTGGCAGCTCCACTGAGATCGGAGCAACCCTTTCTTAATTAGTTCTTACTTCTTAAGAACCATATATCAATAGAAGACGTAATGTCTTTTCCATTCACGTTTCTGCCTATTAATTTTCACTCTAGCATTTTGTCTATCATTATGTGAATAAAGTGAAAAATATTTATGTACGTTGTTGATTTTATCTGGTTTTTGTACAAGTACCTCTAAACTTTCCTGTTGCTCTAATTATTTCTAAATAAGGAAGCAACCAATCTTAATTGTAAAAAATTTCAACCAAATAAATAGAAATATAATTATTATCTTAAGAAATATGTTATCATGTAAAATCGTTATAGTGATGGTTCTAGTGCTAGCTGTTTACATTAATTAAGTTTTTGCCCTCTTTATGTTTTGGTGCTGCTCAAATTCGATGCCTACATTAACCTATTTCAAGAGCTTGGTTCTCGTACTTTTTTACTTTATTTACGTTTTTGCCCTCCTTATCTTGGGCTGCTCAAATTCGATGACTTCATTACTTTTTCTCAAGTGTCTGGTATTGCCCTGTGATCACATTGTTTTGGTCTTAGTTGTCTTTTTGTGGTGGCGTTCCTTTTGTTTGGTGTTCCTTCTCTTTTTAGCCTTTCTTAGTTCGGAGGCTTTTTGTTATGTACTTTGGATTTTGTACGCTAGCTTTTTTATATAAAAAAAATAATAATTAAGAGACATAAATACTGTTTCAATTTGACCTTTTTAATACATTTTTACGTTACTTTTTTGAAAAAACGTGATAAATGCAAAATAAATGTAGTTATACTACTATGCAAAAAGGTTGATTTGGGCCGTGTAGCATTAAAGATCTACTATACGTGTGTCTATGATATTATTGCATATTAGTATTTTATATTATTAAAGGGTATTTACAAAAATGACCTCTAGTCTAGAAATAAACTCATAATCCGAAATGTTTACAAAGTAACCACAAATTCGTAACACTCAATTTCGGACTTTTAATTTTATATCAGATTATGGACGTGTTTGACATAGAGCGTTTAGGTACCTTCTAGCTTCTAATGATTGATAAAACGCTTCGTTATGAAGAAAGAAAGCTCTATTTGACACTATAAGTTTTTTACGTTTAGTTTACACAAAAGACTCCAAATCTAAAAGTTATTTCATGTAGTTTTTAACAAAATGTTATCAACTACTTAGCTATCAACTACTTAGGGCCGGTCCTGAGGATTTAAATATCCTTAAATTCGTTGGACGAGCCGAAAAAAATGTCATTATCGTTATTATAAGTTTTTATTTTAAAATAAAAATATATACATATATAATATAATAAAAAAATTGGGCTTCAAAATTTTTTTTGGGTCATGTGAAGCTACTCAGTTTGTCCCTTACTCGACCCCTCCCCCTCCCCCCCCCCCCCTACCTGCTACACCTTACGAACTAGGTAGTTATATATATATATATATATATATATATATATATATATATATATAGTGTATTTTGCATAACCGAGTATTTGGGCAGAGTAACCACTAGGTAATAAGCTTATCCAAAGGGTGGCTATAATATCAACTAAAGTATTAGCGTTTTCTGGCAACTAACCAACGTAATAACTATATATGATCTTATCTACCAATGTGAATCAGTATAATAACTAGGCATAATATTAGCTAAAATATTTAGGCAGAGTATCTACCAGGCATAATATCATCCTAATTTTATGAGCATAATTATCTAACTATAATTAGTTATAACTATGTAATAGTTGCATTTTAACATGTATTCCCCTCCCCCTACCCCTACCCCTACCCCCTACCCCCGAAAAATGTTTGAAAAATAGGGTGGTGAACTCACTTGTGATTCATGAAACCATTGATGTAAGGTAGAATTTGGGAGTCCGGAACTCGAGAGGCGTTTCGGGAGTCAGTGGCATGGAAATTGAGAGAGTGTGGTGTGTGTTGAGGTGTGAGAAAGGATCAGTTTGAGCTTGCTATTTATTAGGGATTTTTGTGATACATGTCGCACAGTGCACGTGAACCACCCAGTGCTGAGACGTGTCCTCTTCTTATGGTGCCACATCATCCGTATCCTGGAGAATCGGGGTGTCAGAATGCACGTCGTGCGCTGTGCGCGGGTGCATGCGAGATCTTTTTATAAACTTCAAAAATTTGTAACTCTCGCATACGAACTCAATTTTCAACGATTATTATATATATCCATGTAGGCCTCGACGTTTACTACGACTTTCCTTTTGGTCATTTTGGAAACTTTTGACTTTCATTTTTAGCATGTATTTTATAATCTTTTATGATTTCATAAAAATCATAAGTCTTTCACATGTTTTCCATTTTAGGAGTTCTTTGTCTCTTAAATCCTACTTTGAGTAGTACTATGTTTCGTCATTTGGTGACTTTTAAAAAAGATCAGCCGTTCTCCTCGTAGTTTTTGACATTGTAATATCTCATGCACGATAGACTTTCATTTACAAATAATGTAACGCCCTGATTCTCAGGTATTAATATTATGGCTTTAATTTTCAAGTTTCAAGGCCTACTCGACGAGTTGGATGCCCTGGCTCGTCGAGTAGCAGAGGGTTTGGGGCCACGTGTTTAAGTGACCAACTCGCCGAGTCGGAAGAGTGACTTGACGAGTTGGAGCCGGAGGGTGAAACCCTAATTTTCGGGGTTTTGCACCCTATTTAAGGAATCATTAGCCTCCCTTAGTCCCTTACAGCCTCTAGAGAGTCCAGCAAACCCTATTTCGTGTAAGAACTTCATGTGAGTGTGTTTTTGAGCTTTAGAAGGTGGAACTTGTGAAGGGAGCTTGAAGGTCAAGTAGCTAGCAGCAAGGGACTCGTGTAGATCTACAAAATCTATCTCAGTTAGCTTCAATTGAGGTATCAATTCATGATCTTGGCCTCATTTCTTTCTAGATCTCTGTGGATGAAGTTTAGGGCTTTTTGGCTTGGTTATGAAGCTATTGTTGAGTATGAGTTGGATCTGAAATTGCAACTTCAGATCTGAACCCTCCTTGGGATCTAGGTTCATAAAGTTTCTAGCCTTGTCATGTATGAAACCTTCCATTTGAGTTAGAACCCATTTCAAGTTTGGATTTGGCATTATGAGTCACTAGAGCCTTGCATGCACGTAAAGTTTACAACTTTACATGATAGGCATGCCTTGGGAAGTTGGATCTGCAGTATGGAGCCTTAGCATGGCTTAAAAAGCATCTGTATGGATGAAGGACCAAAGGGACTCGGCGAGTCAGTAGAGTGACTCGGTGAGTCCGATGAAGATTGCCTTGGGCTCGGCGTGTCAGACAAGTGACTCGGCGAGTTGGCAAGTTATGCAAGGAACTCGGCGAGTAACTGAGGGTACTCGACGAGTTGAGGTCAACATGGACTGTTAACCTTGGCAGTTGACTTTGACCTTGACCAAGGGTTGACTAGTTGACTTCTGAGGGTATTTTGGTAAATTGGATATTTATAGCAAAGGACATTGGTGAATATAGGTGTGGGAGTTGGAGTTACATTTGGAGGAGTTTGACACTATCTTCCAAGCTACTTGCGAGGTGAATTATCCTCACTGTACTCAAGGTTTAAGGCACCAAGGCCGACCCTTGGTTTTGTTATTGGGATTATTACTATTGTGACATGTTAGTTCGGTATCCTGGTAGATAGGATGGTTATATGATAGTATGATCTGTTAGATCGGTATCCTGGTAGATCGGATGTGGTTATGCTTAGTGACCTATAGTTGGTCTGACTGTCTGCATGCTAGTTGTTATGCCAGTTTGGTAGATCTGTAGGACTACCTGTAGTATCATGTGATTATCTGCATGTGCATTATTTGTGTTATATGTCGACATATTATGTGGGATGGGTTGAGGAGAAACTGCTCCGTGCGGTAACCAACAAACTCGGGAACATTCCAGATACGAGCTGAGGGAGACTCGTAGTGTGGGCTTGGTGGCAATCCAGATGTGAGCTGTGGGCCCGAAAGGCAATCCAGACTCACACTGTGGGACCAGGGGTAATCCAGTCTATAAAGCTGTGGACCCAATACATGTTGTTATTTGTATATTGTTATGTGAAGTGTATCGGTATGTTGGCATTCCAACCCAATGGTTGAGGGCCTGGGGTATTCCATCCTGATGGATGATTGGATCCATAGCATGCTGGTTGTTATTGTATGCGTATTGTTGTGTGTATGGGTATTTTGGGGGTAACTCACTAAGCTTTCGGGCTTACAGTTTCAGTTTATTGTTTCAGGTTCAGCGGATGGCCGCGGGAAGGCGAAGGCGTTACCGTACACTTCCCCGTTTGGTGATTATGATTTCTGGGAACTCTGATGTTTAAACTATTTTGAAAACAAATTGTAATAACTAAGTAGTTTTTTAAATGATTTAAAAGTTTTAAATTGGCTCAAATTTTATGGGTGTTACAAATAAAGTCATATCCCTTTCATACTGAATCAGATTTTTATGAGGCTTATATTTCTGGGATCGCGGTAATAGGTATATTCTAAAAATATAAACCAACTTTCAAGTGGACATACTTTTTCGTGCATAATTTTTGAGTCTTAAATGTTGACGAGATTTAGATTTTGAGTATATTAGGGGATTACAAGACCACCCTTTTATGTTTCTGTGTTTCATTGTTAAGTACCAACGACAGTTATGGCTGTATTTTACAGGTTTTCACATGAACCATCCAAACACTTCATCTTGGTCCTTTGTCTTTAGAAAGTACACTGAGGTCTTCCTTGAGTAATCATCGATAAAATTCACAAAGTATTGACATCAACCATGAGATTTCACAAGAGAAGGACCCTATAGATCTAAGTGAACACACTCTAGGATCTCCTTGCTTGAGTGTTGAACTGAACGGAACTTCACCCTGCGTTGTATCTCTTGAACACAAGCTTAACCAGGTTTAGCATTTCGAGTTGCATCTCCACCAAACAACCCCTTCTCGCTCACTTTCCCCAACTTATTATGCCACAACTTCCTTTCATCATCATACCGATCCAAGGATTGGGATACAGTCACTGTTCCCCCAACCGTACAATGATTCAGAATATAAATCCCATGAGGATTCATCCTTCCCTTCATAACTACAAGAGAACCCTTAGAGACTCTTAACCATTCACCTTCTCTAGAATACTTCAATCCATCTTTCGCCAAAGTACCAAGAGAAATCAAATTCTTTCGAAGCTCTGGGACGAACCATCAATCTAGTTTTCTGACCATACCATTATGCATCTTGATCTGCACCGTGCCACTACCCTTGATGTTGCTCACCCAATCATCACCTATCTTGAATGTGTCATTCCACTCATAGAAGGAGTCGAACCAGTCATGATTGAATGTCATATGATAAGATGATCCAGAGTCCAGGATCCAAGCATCAGCAGTACTAGATGTACATACTGTCAAAACTTCACCATCATCCTCTCTATCAGAATTTCCTTGAATCACGACAACATTGTTGTTGCTTGGTCCAACACCATTATTCCCTTTCTTCAGCAATGGATAATCTCTTCTGAAGTGCCCCTTTTTCTTGTAGTTATAACATTTAATGTTTTCTTTAGATTCGAAACTTGACTTCCCTTTGTTACCTTCAAATCTCTCTGATGTTCTTCTTCTGCCTGCGAACAAATCGGAACTCGAAACTTCTTCTTTAACTGAAACTTTTCTTTTTAGTTCCTTAGACATCAAATAATCCTTCACATCATTCACAGTGAGCATTGTCCTACCGTACAACATGGTATCAACGAAATTCTCATAAGAATTTAGCAGCGAACATAAGAGGATAAGTGCTTGATCTTCATCTTCAATCTTTACATTCACATCTTGTAAGTCTAAGATGATCATATTGAAGTTGTCTAGATGATCCTTCACTTGGGTGCTTTCCGACATCCTAAGAGTATAAAAACTTTGCTTCGGATATAGCTTGTTCATCAGAGAATTGTTATGATACTTTTCACACATTTTCTCCCAAAGCCCAGATACACTCATTTGATCCACGACCTGTCTCAGTACTTTGTTTTTCAAACTCAACAGAATAGCGCTACGCAGTCTTGCAAGAATATCCACCTTCCTTTCAGTCGCCATGTCCTTTGGCAGTTTTTCTTCTCCTTCCAGTGCCGCTGCACATCCTTGTTGAACCAAAAGAGCCATCATCTTCACCTTCCATAAAGTGAAGTCATTTGAACCATTGAACTTCTCCAAATCAAACTTGTGAATAGAAATCTTCATTCATAGGAATACAAACCGCAGCTCTAATACTACTTGTTAGAAAATCAGACGATTCTTGTCAAGAATTAGAACAGATCTGATGCCACTTTCCAAGCTATGATACCATTGGTTAGGAAGTAAAGCGGATAACAAGCAAAACTAAAAGCACACAAAGACTCAATATTTACGTGGTTCGGTCAAGGTCACCTACGTCCATGGGCAGGAGGGGAGTATTCTTTATTTCAGAGCTCTCAAGCAGAGGTTACACGTACAATTCACCAGAGATTCGCCTAACACTCTAGAATTCAAGATACATAATAACCTAACATGCATCCCTATTTATACTTGAGAGATCATACCTAAAACCCTAATGGGCCAAGCCCATTGGCCCATAGGCCCATGAAAGGTGCTAACCAATCAAATTCCGCCATGAAGAATCTTCTAGAACATTCATCCATGTCATACACCCCATAAGCATCATCAACACACATGATGGAGCACCTTGTACCATAGTGGAGCATCATGATGCACATGTGGCGCATCATGAACACTAATGAACCAATATACATAATGATGGCATAACATGTTGTATTTCTTGAACATGAGCATCTTCTAAGCATATGTGGATAAACATGACATATCAAAGGAATCAAGATGGCGCATCATGTACCAAGATGGTCTATGATGGTGCAACATCTCTTCCATGACACAAAATCTCTCTAAATGGCGCAACATTCCGTCAAGATGACGCAACTTCATCCTATTGGCACAACTCCACTCCCTCATGGCGCAACATCTATTAGATGTCACAACATCTCTTTAGTATGGCGCAACATGCACCCAAATGGCACAACTCCTTCCTTTATGGCGCAACATCCCTAAGGATGGCACGACTTCCCTCTACATGGCACAACATGATGCTCTATGTGTTGGATTAGGTGTCTAAGCCCATAACTATAATTGGTATATACTTAAATTGATAGTAGCACAGTCCTTTTGGGTTGCCCTCAAGACAAGCAACTAGACATGATGTTTTTGGAGAAAGAGGTTGAGTTATTATTTGATTAATAAATTGAAATAAATGATTTGTTAATATATTATGAGAATAATATATTAATTAGAAATAGTAATATTTAATTAATATTTAATCAGAAATTAATTGGAATTAATTTTGGGATTAAATGAATTAATTAAAAGTGCAGGGACTGAAGTGTAATTGTTCAATAGTTGAGCAAGAGGCAATCTAGAACCCTCCATAGGCTTGGACGGTTTTCTTAAGGCCTAAGGGTTTCTAGAATAGTCTTTGGTGGATAAACAGGAAAATGGATAATTACCCGGTTTAAGATAATCTTGGATTAGGGTTTATCTAGGGCTTCCTGACTGCACTATATAAAAAACCTAAACCCTACCATTTTCGGCCACTTGTTCTTTGGAATACCTAGCCAAAATTTTGAGCCTCTCTCCTCCTTCTCAATCATCTTCCATTGCTAGTGTTGGGTGTGAATCACTAGAGGCATGACATTTGTGACGCTTGCTCTCAAGGCTTCATCAACACAAGGATTTGCATTGTTATTACAATATAACAAGCAAGGTATGATTCTTCTAATCCTTATTTTGTGTATTTCAAAAATATGCTAGAAGATTAGGGTTTTCTATTTTGTTGTTCAAGTTGTATGTTCAATTAGAGAAAACATAGATCAATTATTTAGGGTGTCGTGCACACATAGGATTATTTGTTTTGCATAAAACCCAACACTGGTATCAGAGCGTAGGTTTAGTTTTCTATTGAATTGATACAATGGTTGAACTTGAACAAGAAGGAGCAAACAGAATCATCATTATATTCTGCAAACACGGCGTGGTGTTCTTCCACCACGGCGTGTTGGCATGCGAACTCGTCCAAACACAACATGGTGATTGTTTACCACGGCGTGTTGGACAGTCAGATCCTCAAATTTCGGTTTTAAAGATATCTCATGAATTGATTAGGATAATTACTTTTAATAATGTTTTTAATTGTATAAAACTGAATATTTTTAAAATGTAATTTGATATCCTTATCTTGAATTCATGATTGGTTTATTTTTAATTCAATTAATTGAATATTAATTTTGAAATATTAAAATATAACCTAGTATTTTTGAAAAAGTTTTAAAAAATACACACTTATATTATATGTAACATTAAAAGCCTAATATTACTATATATATAAGACAAGTCAGTCGACCCGCTAGTACGCCTCATTCACGAAGTCGATCTATAAGGGGGAGTATAAGGAAATTGCCTACAAAATGGTGATTAAATGAGTGTCCACTCTCACCCACCGCTTCCTTGATTGGTAGAGGGTCGTTAGCCGAATGGGTTTGATAGGACAACCTAATCATCATTAATAAGTATAATGAATTGTAAAGTAAGTAAACATTTTTTATAAAATACCAAATCCTAATTACTTTAGGAAAAATGTGAACTTGTATGCTAACCCATGAAATTACACATTGCACTTTATGAGTAGTTTGTGGAGAGCATGTGGTTAACTGACACACTGAAACGTCCCAAATATAAGACTCAATAAAACTAGGATTCCAAAACATTGTCATACAAATCCAGATAAACAAATGTATCAATCATCAGGAATTAATTGCAAAGAAAAGACAAATGAATGCAAGATATAAAAAGAATTTGATTAAAAGAAAACAATTTTGGAAGAAAGTTGGAATGAATTCAAATCAAAGTTCTGTCAACTCATCAAGATCTTTTAATCAAAATATTGATTCATCTCAAATTCCGGAACCGAAATCAAGTAATTCACCAAAGTCACAGTTTTCAAAACCGATTGCTAAAACGAAAAATATTCATACTGAAAACAAGGTTGTTTCAGATCCAAAAATTACTCTCAAAGAATACGAAGCAAAGTTGAAAAAGGAATAGAAAGAGTTTTCGAAAAAGATGGCTCCAAAGTTCAAAGAATATATTCTTCGTAAATCTAATTTTGTTGAAATCAACCTTTGTTATAAAAAAATTGAAGTTTTTAAAATGGAACAATGGATGAACAATACTTTGAAAAGAAAATCATTTTGGATTGACAAAACAAAAATTTTTCCTGTTCAAATGAAATTCCTACAAGGACCCAAGTTAGTTTGGGTTCCTAAACCTTTTTAATTTTTGCATGTTATGTGTGACGAGCAGTATGATTCGGAATGGTATATTGATAGCGGTTGTTCTCGTCACACGACAGGAAGGAAAGCAGAATTGAGAGAGTTTCGAACTTTTAAAGATAGAGGAAAAGTAAAATATAGAAACAATGCCACTGGAGAAATAAAGGGATATGGCATGATCACTAATGGATAATTCATAATTCGAAAGGTAGCTTACGTTGAAGGTTTGCAACACAATCTAATTAGCGTTTCTCAATTGGTTGTAGGTACAGGTCTCAAAGTATATTTTGATGAAGAAGGTTCAGAAATCATAGAAAAGAAATCTAAAACTATTCTTCTGAAGTCAAGATGGAAAGTGCTCACAAGGCTCAATCTAGGGCTAGGATTACAAGAGAGGGTGTTGGAGAGGTGGAGGTTGAGAACTGAATGGGTTTGGCGGAGTTAAGAAGCTTAAATAGGGCTCAAAACACGAAAATAGGTTTTGGGCATTGATCGTGTACGCCCAACGTACTAAATTTACACCCAGTGTACTAGGGATGCCCTAGTACACCCATCATACAACTTGAGTATGCCCAATATACGTGTCTCAACCCAAAACCGCCCTAACTTCAAACGGTCATAACTTCTTCGTCCCAATTCTGTTTTCGACGATCTTTGTATCCACAGAAAGGTATTGAAGAGCTCTACAATATTATCTAAATATCTTGGACTAAAACCTTCTCGAACAAAAATCCATATTTCATGCAAGAACCCGAGCTATGACTTTTCCCCGTTTTACCCTTGACTCCAAAACACAATTCAAAGGTTTAGATCTGATAGCCATCATTACCTCCTTCCAAAAGGTATAAACATTGCCTCCTTAAGGCCCAAAGCCTTTGCACAATCGACTTCTAGCCCACAGCCCTGAATCACAAAATGATCCCGAACAGGGTGTTACAACTCTCCCCTACTTAAATTAGATTTTGTCCTCGAAATCATTCCTTACTATCTCCTTTACCGAACTAAACGATCCTGACTGAACTCCTTGAATCCGAAAAATGAATGGGGAAGTCACCTCGCTCTGATGATTGCCTGCCCTTACTGTTCTGGAACCCAAAATAGCAGATATCACAAGCCCTAACGAAGAATGAACCTCAACTTTTTCTCATAAGCCAACAAATATCCAACCGCTATACCTGAAATTGAAAACCCTGAACAATGTAGGACTCCCAGACAGACGGAACCAATCAAAATTGTTCCCACAAAGACTCAACTTCACAACCCGAACCGAACAAATCTATCCGGCCTGAACAAATTTATAGATACCTAAAAACATATACACCCCGACCACCTACCAGATCCATGATAAAATTCGATCCTAACATACGATTGCCTTCCAATAATCGAACCCCTCCTAAGCAGAACTCACATACTGACGATGGACGAATCCTTGCTCCTGCTAACCTTAACCGATAAAGGACAACCATCACTACTCAGCTCAAAACCAGGAATCCAATACCTTATCAGACTTCCCGACATACAAAACCATTCTAAATCACAGCCAATATGGATCCACTTTTCAATCTAATCCGAACAAAATCCTTACGACCCTAAATTATCCTGCTAACCAACATTCGCATTTTCGATCTATCCAAGATCTTTTGAGCTCCGAGCTGATCTACCAATTATCTGAAGTGTCGGATTCCTGAACGATCGCTGAAACTGACATCCTTTCAAACGACTGTACCACGAGACTCTATCCAAGAGTCTGTCTGGTCAATCTATCCTAACCTACTTGTATATAAGGCTTCAACATCCCTCCTGTTCCAACCAGGGATATCATAACCAACCATCACACTGATGTAATGTAACTTACTTTTCTCGAAACGAATGCTACATGTTAGGGCGTGTCAAACCCAACAAATAAAGGGGTATGATATACTCCAAAAGAACACTACTATATTGCACTAAAAGGTAGTACAAGGCAAGTAGGGTCGATCCATAGAGACACAGAACAATTGGTCTATACCTCTTTGCACAAGGTACTATGGTCACCAATAGTAAAGAGAGGGGGGTTTAGAATGTTATGATTAAACAAACAACTAAAAACATAAGTAATCAACTAAATGTGTGAATTAAATTCAGAATTTGTAAGGACTCCAAATCTATGTATGACAACTTAGCAATTCGATTCCAAGATAACATGATATTTGCTCAATTCCATCTAAGTTGGTACTTGAAAGTGTTAACAAGCTCTAACACTTCCCATTCACCACATTAATTAACCAAAACAAGCTCTTTGATTAACCCTAACCTTACTAACCTAATCTAAACAAGCTCTTAGAATTAGATTGAAAGATTGCATTAAACTTTATGTGAATGTTCCCAACAACACCCAATACTCCTCACAAGCTCAGGAGCATAAGAGTGTGTGAATAAGATTTACACTAAATTCATTCAATGGAAATCTGTTTAGTGCTTGTTACTTGTTCAATTTCACAAAACAATTACGAATTTTGTAAAAGAGATAACTTGAATGACCTAACCCTAATTCAAATGGTCAATAAGAATCACAATTAGAATCAAACATTCGATTAAATCAAAATCAAATTCACTAGATAGAAATTAAAGGCAAACATCAAGCCATATGATTGAAATCACAACTAAGAAGTCAAGACATGAAGTTGGAGAAACTAGGGTTCTAGCCGCACATGGCTAGAACAAGATCACAAGAATAAAAGATGGAAATAATGTGCAATTACAACTTACAAATAAGAGAAATAATGTTTCCAAATGATAAATGATCAAATCCTTGCAAAAACCTTCGAAATACCCTCTCAAAATGTGCTCTGATATGTTGTGTGTGTCTCTAAATGATCCTAATCCCGAGATATGAAAAATAGGAAAAACTGCCAAAAGGCAGTTTTTTGGGTCGAACACGGCCCGTGTTAAAATAGAGTAAATCAACACGGGTCGTGTTAACTGAAAACATAGCCATCAATCCTCGATTCCAGCTCTAAAGTACGATGCTCAAAAGTGCACAGCTGGCCGAACACGCCCCGTGTCCAAATAGGCAAAAGAGACACGGGCCGTGTTCAGTGAAGTCAACATGTCTTGATCTGGTCAAACACGTCCCGTGTTAGCTTTGTAGTGTAATCCAACACGCCCCGTGTTGCTCTCTGTGTGCTGATCCAAACTTGATTTTCTCAATTCTTCCGTTCTTCGCTTGATCATCCCGCAATCTTCACTAATGCTTCCCGGCACCTCCAAAAGCGCGCTCCAACATCCGGTTTACCTGAAAGAGACATGAAAGTGTGCAAATAAGGTCGTTCTAGAGACTAACACGAATATGATAATAATGCAAGAATAATGAATTATAACTAAGCTAAATACATGCATAAAAGGGACTAAAACTTGTGCAAAAAGGTGCACAAAATGCACCTAACACTACACATCTAACTGTAGTCTTACATTATGACCGACCCCATACGCCCACATCCTTCCTTGATCCCACGAATGTTGTGGCCATCCCATAGTCTCACAACACTTCTATTACTACCTGCCAACCTAGTGAATGCTACGGCCACCCCGCAGTCTTACAACATTTTTGTCACTACCTGCCAACCTAGTGAATGTTACGGCCACCCCACAGTCTTATAATACTACTGTCACTGCCTGTTAACCTAGTGAATGCTACGGCCACCCCGTAGTCTTACAACACTTCCACACCGCCATGGACCCAACCCATGGTCTTATTGTGCATCTACTATACCAACCATAATCATCATGAGTCAAAACCTCATCCGGCTATACCCCAATCAGGTGTTTGGGTTATGCTTCGAAACCCAAAGCCTTCATCAGACAAGAACAGACAAAGAGGCTCTAACACAATCCCTTCACCTGAAACTAATCACATACCCTCCATGCACCACCACTAATGCGCAAGGTAAATAGAAATCTCATTCCTTGTGTAATTCCATAGTCCAAGCGGTTCTCCCCTACTTGGATTCAACTGCGCTCTTCCAACCACAAATTTGATAGATTTCCAATCTATCTCGCAACCTAACTACTCGAAGTTGCCAACAACCTGAGCCCACAAGTACAAGCGTTCCATTACTAGCCAATCCTAGCGAACACACACCTGGAAAATTGAATGAATACTCCCCGAAAGATCTACGAGCTCAATATTCCCAAGCACTTTCCACTGAATCCACTATAAGTCCTCGTCGACTTTATCGGATGACGAAGAACAAAATCTCATCTATCGCAACAGGTACTAAACCAATTCAATGACGTACTTGCACTAGAGTAATTCCCATGAGAACCTGCAACTAACCACACTTCGAAGGTATGAACTTGACAATTATCGATCTTACACCCACGATCAAACCAATTCCTCATTGCCTCGTATTCCTGAATGACCCCTACAATTCCTGCATTCAAACCCAACACGCCCACCTTGCGGATTCCTTGAGTTCCTTACTGATACCACCAAAGATCGAACTGGCTGTTGGTCTTCTCTCACTTAAATCTTGCTATGACGGTGGTTAATGCCTCCCACATCGACATCCAAAACTAGCTCCCCCGGATATCTTCTAAGCACGACTCTCGGTATGTAAAATGGCATATGAATATTCTCAAAATAAAATATCTGTGACGTCAACTGGTGGAACTCGGATCTCCTCAGCTCGTGACTGTAATGCTCGGATCCTCACCATGGAAACATCCACTCTGCCCTCACGACCATCAGTGATCCTCAAAGTACCTGGAGCAAGTACACATACTGCTCCACCCCATAACATCGGACAGTCGACCTTCTCGTGGCCCACCTGGTTGCAGTGGAAACATAACAGACTCGTACCCCAGGGACAATCTCTGCTGACCTGACCAAGAATGGCACACTTATAGAAACCCAAACCCCTAAATAAACAAACTCCATCTGTGACAACCCGTAAATTTCTATTTTGTAAAGTCAATCCAATCAACCAAAATTCAGACTTAATTTTAGTGCCTTTTAGCCTTGTTAAGGGTCATTCTAATGAGTTTTAAGCCTAGTACACTTAAGGAATAAGTGTTTTGAAGTATTAGATCGAGATCAGAAGGCTGCACCCGAACCAGAAAATCCAACACATGAGGTTCACGGCCGTAAACCATGTTCACAGCCGTGAACACTCTTCTAGCCGTGAACCCCTCTTCATTTGTATGAAGTTCCTTCATAATTTCTTCATTTTTCACATCTTCAATTCTAGAACTCTCAAAACTCTCTCAAGTATCATCAAGAACACTCTTCTTTCTCTTCAAAATCGTAAGTGATTCATCCCTTGTTACTTGATATCTTTCTTATTCACAAGAAACTCTTTGATTTCATCCATGAATTCAACACTTTTGGTTTAGATCTTCAAAAGACCATCTTTTCACCAAGAACACACACACTTGTTCTTGGAGCCGTGAACACCTTCAAGACTACCATTAAGTAAGTATCCTTTCCATACACTTGCTATCCATTAGAAGCTCTTGATTTCCAACCATAAAACAACCACTTGTGCAAGATCTTCAAGAGTTCACGGCCGTGAACCCTTCATGTGGCCGTGAACCCTTCATAAGATCTTGATATGGTTGTGAACCCTCCTTCCTTGGCCGCAAACCCTTCATTAGACAAGCCTTGGGCCGTAAACACTCCATGTGTGGCCGTAAACTCCCCTTGGCCGTGAACACATCTTTGTGTGGCCGTAAACTCCCTTTCATACAATCATATGTGATTGTAACACTTCATTACAAGTGTTTCCTAGTACCTAAGGTTGTTCCCTTACATGATTAGTTGTTATATACACTAATTGTATACATATATGTATCAATATATGTCATTTAGGACTCGTTTGTGCCTCGGGACTTCATTTGTGGAACTTCTCATCCTTACTCGAATCTTCAATTGAATCACCCACATAAGGTGAGTTCATACCCCTATAATCTATCTTTTAAATGTTTTTAAATGCTTTTAAGGGGGGAAATACAAGTTGAACACAATAAATATTGTGTAAATATTTACCATTGATATCCATCACATTAAAAGATTTCTTATGCTTTTGTAAGTAATCAAAACGATTCAAAAACTCTTTTTAAAGTTATTAGTTTGTTGTTTGTAAAACTTCTTTCTTAAAGTACATGCTTAACTCGGTAGATAATTGAGTCTTCTCTTCAATTCAGTATCAGTTCAAACAAACATACTAGTAAACTATAATAGGTACAGTTTAGGGGTTTAGTTCATACTACAACTAGTACAGGGAGGAAAATACTATAACTAGAACAGGAAGGAACATACTATATTCTAGAACAGAAGAACAAATCATGATTTACATACTTATACTTTACACACCCAGTAACCTAGGAAGGGAACATATCATTAACGCATTGTTCTGAACAAAAGATGATAATAAATATGGTATAAGGTTACATATATATATATATATATATATATATATATATATATATATATATATATATATGTGTGGGGTACATCTACAAAGTACCGGACAATAATAAATAAAACATGTTAATATATACAAAACTCACAACAATATCGACTGAGGCGTTAAGAGTGCAGGATTTCATTACTTCTAGTAGTCGTCCTAACAATAGAACAACGCCACATAACTTACTCGTAACATGAACATTCAGTTAGAAGGGGGCCTATAATGCTAACTTTATGATTCCTCGGTAGATACATCAGGGATATATATTAATCAGATCCGACAGGCAGTAGGATGTGCGCTTTCCGCTTCATTTCCTGTTCCTTGTTTGGTTGTGGGCTTAGAGCAGATTCACACAATCTACTATCTATTCGATCTTAGCTATATATATTTTGTAGACACCAAGTAATCATAGGGAGTAACAGGTATGGTTCAGGTCATAGCATACAAATTCAGTAAACCGTTTTCGAGTACAAAACATACTTTTCAGATAGAACATTAAGTTAACTAAACTAGAAACTTATCTATAAAAGGTTTAAATCATTTTATTAAACCGGTATAACTTAAAGGACCTTTAGTGGTTAATTCTATAATACCTTAGTTTATACATAAGAGTTATATATAATTAATATCCGATAGGCAGTTGAATGTGTGACTTCCGCCTTACTTCCTGTTCCTTGTTTGGTTATGGGCTTAGGGTAGATTTACACAATTAACTATCTGTTCGATATTAGATTATATATAGCGAATATAAACTAAGTGATTATAGAAGGAACTATTGTGGTTACCATTTTTAATAAAGGAAATATAGGTTTTTATTAAAGAATGTTTTCATCAAATATAAAGGAACTATTACAGTTAACTTCGTAAGTACCAAATGAATACACCAGGGTTATATATAATGAAGATCTAACAACAATGTGATGTGTGACTTCCGCCTCATTCCTTGTTCCTTGTTTGGTTGTGCGCTTAGGGCAGATTCACACAACCGATTGTCTGTTTACTCTGGGTTTTATATAACTTGTATCCATTTAGTACGAATAGAAGGAATTGTAGAGTCTTTTTTACTTATCATTCATCACACATGAAAATATAGGATTTTCTGGAGGAACAAGCGAATTTTTTCTAAAGAACTTACTTTTCATCACTAAAATACTTATGAACTCACCAGCTTAAATGTTGATCTACTCTTTCAAAATAACTTGTATTCTCAGGAAACTAGTAGACATGTACGCACTCAGGGATTCAGAAGATGGAGCATAGTAGCTTCATATCTTGTTTTGTTATTTACTTTAGAGTCAACCTTTTATGAATCTAATACTTTGTAAACACTTTAATATTAATGCAATGGTTGTTTGTTACTTTGATTACTATGATGCATGTGTTGTGGTACTAAACATGACGTCCTCCGCCCCCGAACGTTTCCGACGTTCCGGTTTGGGGGTGTGACAGATTGGTATCAGAGCATTGTTTATAGTGAACTAAGTATATCAACCTATAAAATATATACAACTATAAATGCAATGGGGCCGAAGTGCTCTGTCTAAAAGTATATTTTAAAATATAGCAATATTCTTATAAAAATATACATACCTTAATACATATATACATACTAGAACAAGTAACACAGGAAGAACAGAACATAAGTATTTAAAGGTTGGACACTGCGGTCAAACCTGGACAATTATGTTATCATATCTGGGATCAATATAACCTGATAAACTATATTCATTTGAGATATGACCGACATGTGTTTGGGATGATGTGGTGTTGCAACAGTCTTAAAACTTACCTAACTCTATTCAAGGGATTTCTAGATCAGAACATAAAGTTAAAATACTATAGGAGTATTTTATGATACTATAAGACAACAAGAAGTTTAAAACATACCAAGTTCATTACATTAAAATACTATAGGAGTATTTTAGGCACTATATAAATAAGTTATGTGATAATTTAAAGACCCTTCTGGTAGGTCTATAATTCCAGTGTGTTTACTTCCAAGATTTTATATAATTGAGATTTTATAGACTTAGAATGTGTGATCTATGCTCTACTTCCTGTTCCTTGTTTGGTTGTGGTTTTAGAGTAGGATCACTTATTCGAAGGTCTATTTAATCTTAAATTATATAAAACTTGTGTACACTGCGCAATTATAGGAGGACCTTGTAAGGATCACCCCATAATGTTTCACTTAATCTCATTGATTCTTTAGACACTTCCATTCTCGCACGACAAACCCAGATAGATGAACCACTCCATCATAGCAGTCAGCAGAGGAGTCAAGGAGGAACAAGAAGAAGTTCATGTAGAGTTTTTCAAATGAGGGATCAGCCGAAGAAACCAAACGTCCTATGCATCACACTAATAAATAATAACCTTACTTGACTTAGTGAGCTAGTGAATACACTACTCACATTATGTGTTAGGATTATTTCTTTTTCATGCAGCCAGTAACGGATATTCAATTCACAGAAATTCATTCGAGAATAGCCACTTCTGATTCATAAAGTTTATTTTATGTAGACTCCCTTTATGAATTGTTTCCAGAACCCTATGAAAGTCAGAACCGGATACATTCAGGACTAGGATAACTTTGTCATTCAGCTTTCGGCTTATAACCACTGCTATAGACTTATCTCCTTTTAATCTTTGTATTCATTCTAGCAAAAGATGTCTCGCGGTAGACCTGTAAGGCGCATAGTCAATACCACAACAAAGAATCCACCACCACCACCACCTCCACTGCCACAATTTGATACTGCTGCTCTCCAAGCAGCGGTAACAGCTGCAGTAACAGCTGCTATAACTCACCTCCACGCAAGTAGAACCAGTAGATCTGGTAGCGGTACCCACCTAACTAACCCCGGAGTTACCCATGGACGCCCACGGGAGTTTTCATATAAGGACTTCATGGACTGCAAACCCAAATCCTTTAATGGAAATGGGGGAGTCATTGCTCTGATGCGATGGTTCGAGAAAACAGATTCGGTCTTCGAAATCTGTTTGTGCCCAGAAGGGAGCAAAGTGAAGTTTTCTGCCTGCACCTTCTCCGATAGAGCCCTAACATGGTGGAATAACCATGTTAAGTCACTGACCTTGTCAATGGCTAACTCGATAGGTTGGGAGAACCTAAAAGAGATGATGTTGGAAGAATACTGCCCAAGGGGCGAAGTTCAAAGGCTGGAACAAGAGCTATGGGAGCATACCATGGTCGGCTCAGACATAGTGACCTACACTGACAGGTTTAGTGACCTGGCAGAGTTGTGCCCCGGGATGGTTACCCCGGAGAGTAAAAAGATAGAAAGGTACATCTGGGGTTTAACTACCCCGACTCAGGGGGATGTACTGTCTTCTAACCCAACTACCTTTGATAGCGCCAAACGCTTGGCCCAACGACTCATTGACCATGGAGTCCGCCATGGCGTGGTAGTCCCCGTTCCCGAGCCATCAAAGAGAGGGGACTATAATCGGAAGTCGGGGAACAAGAGGAAGGAACGAACGACACAAGAACCCCCGCAGGAGCAACAAGTGGTTACTGTATACGCCGCCACAACACCTGCTACTCCAGCACCTGCCAGTCGATATGTTGGAACTCTCCCGAAGTGTGGAAAGTGTAACTACCACCACACTGGAGTATGTCGGGAAATGCAGTGCATGAACTGCCGCAGGAAGGGGCACACTACCTGTTTCTGTAGGGCACCGGCACAACCGATCTCCCAAGTCCCCGGAGTTGAAGTAAACCAGGCCTGCTATGGCTGTGGCGAGACATGACGCTACAAGAGGGACTGCCCGATAACGAAGAACTCAGGCACGGATGGACGAATTCTGATGATCACCACAGGAGAAACTACCCCGGAATCACCAGCGAGCAGCGGTACGTCTTCGAAATAAAACAATTACTTTTAAAATTTTAATTTATATTTAATATAAGATTAAAATTGGGGATACTAAAAGTAGTTATAAAAACTCACTCGTCTGAACAAGTCACAACATTCATAAGAGAACTAAAGATCCGTTCAGGTAAGCTATGATGGCTTAGTATGTACATCAGGGTTGTGCATAGCTAAGATTTTGTAGGCTTAGAGTGAGTGATTCTGCCTCATTTCCTGTTCCTTGTTTGGTTGTGGATTTAAGGCAGAGTCACTCAGTCGACCGTCTTATTCATCTTAACTATACATAACTTGTATATGCCAGGCGATCATAGAGGTACCGAGGAGGATCATATTATAAAGTATCGACACTAGTTATCAAAGCACTTTCACTGTTAGTACTCGTTCATCGCGGTATGATTAGTGACAGTGGATTTATCAAGGAAGAAACATAAAGCACTAGAAAGTCTACACCAAATACATTGTCGAGCACACTCGGGATACACCATCGTATAACAAACGTTTCTTTCAAATCTGCCTAACATGTGTTTCAGTAAAAAGTCCATTGTCATCATCCGTCATGGATTGTGTGACATCCCCAAATTCACGGCCAGAAAAGACCGGTTTAATTTATGCTTTTGAAATAATTTCAGAGTAATCATTTGATTAAAAGTGTTGCGGAATTTGTTCCCAGAAAAACATGATAAATATGTTATCAAATCATTTCCGAAGAAATGTATTTTATTCACTTAAACCATTGGGATGTCATTGTCAATACAAAAACATAAGCATAAACAAAACTTACATTCATTTACACTAGTGATCTACTTCTATTTTAATCTCTCAGTGTAAAGCAACTTCGTATCGATACCTGTGATACAAATAAACTGAGTAGGTCAGGCTTGGGAGCCTGGTGAGCATATAGGGTTTTCAACCCACAATAAATAATTTATTATGCTTAAACATCAAACAATCAACCCAATTACCCAATCCCCATTGTCTTATTTATTTCTTAAGGATTTACCCTAAGAATCAACTATCACTCATTCCTAAGGATTCATCCTAAGGAATAGGCATGAAGTCCATCGCTGCCCAAGGTTTATACTACAAGCACTAACAATGTCGATCCCCACATACTGATCCTATACAGTGATCTTACTAGATCTAGCCTAAAGGATCGATATCAACAACCAACTAATGAAACTGCTTCGGATAACAACTAAGGATTCATCCTAAGAATCAACTAATGAAACTGCCCAAGGTTTATACTACAAGCACTAACAACGTCGATCCCCACATACTGATCCTATACAGTGATCTTACTAGATCTAGCCTAAAGGATCGATATCAACAACCAACTAATGAAACTGCTTCGGAAATCCCCTAGCAGCAAACAAGGATCGATAAAGATATCGAATGAATGGAATACGTTTAACCACGAACCTTTGTTCATAAAAGAAATAACCACAAGACTATTAAGTCAGGGGTAGTTATCAATGCCTAGGCTGTGGTCTGAATATCGTGAGGTATGTAGCCCCCAGACGCACCCTATCCAACATCGAACTTTGCCTAGGCTGTGGTCTGAATATCGTGAGGTATATAACCCCTAGACGTACCCTATCCGGCAATGGAAATGCTGACTAATGCCTAGGCCTGTGGTCTGAACCCCCAGACTCACCCTATCTGGCATCGGAAATGAAAACACTGACTAATGCCTAGGCTGTGGTCTGAACCCCCAAACTCACCCCTATCCGGCATCGGAAATGACAACACTGACTCATGAAGCTCGTCCGATCACTTCACAATAGAAACGAAGACTCCAAAGCTCTTCAAAATAAAAGCATAGGGAAAATACTAATAAAGTACTCACGTACGCTCCCGTACCCCGACACGTAATAGTGTCAAAAAGAAGAACTAACGGATGAACACATAGTTCAAAAACAAACACTTAATGAACGTATAGTTCGATAACACCTTATGAACATATAGTTCAAACATACCTACCAATTACATGTCTGCTAACGTTCCACTGGACTATCTAAAATAGTCTGTGGCCGTTGTATATACTCTGCTAGATGACTAGATCATCTTAAACATCGATATCTCTCATCACTTTTATTTCATCACACATCATCTAATTTATCTACCCATGTTTTACCCAACATATTTGTAGATAAAAATACATACACAGTTTAAAACTTGTATAAAATATCAAGTCAATAGTCACCTCAAATAAACAATTAATATATTTACACATAGCACGTATTTTAAGGTAAATACTTCATATCTATGTGTAAGATGAAGGTGACTATACACTCACATGATTTAATGATAACCAGGCAGCACTTCATTGCCTAAAACGATCGTTTCTAATAAAATCGGGAGTTTTATTGAGAAACCGGGCTCTGCGAGGGTCAGGCTTCGAAACCGACAAAATAAATTTCCCAGGTTTCTCGGGCACTCCGGGACGTGTTCCGGGCGTTGGAATTAATCTCGGGGCCTTGGGGAAGTTCAAAATAGCTAAAATATTGAAAAATGGGTGAAAAATGACAAATTTGGAATTCTACCTGGAAGATCTCGCATCCCTTCTATTTATAGGGCCGATGTTCGGACTCTGGAGGCTAAGAAGCGAGCATGTGGCAGCAGCAGGGAGGCTCGGATGCGGCAGCTGGCACGCTTCGGACGCGAGGAGTCACCGGCTTCGGATGTGTCATCGGTTGGGTCTCCGACTCGGACACCTGTGCGACACGGGTCGGATGTACGAGGGCCGAGACTTCGGTCGAATCCGAAAGCAACACGCGACTGCCAGCTGCTCGGATGACTCAACCATTTCGGACACGTGGCACATTTTGGACGAGGGTGACGTGGCCGAAGCCACCTATGCGAAATTTCTCGGTTTTTGTGCAAAAACTTCTAAAATCCATAACTTTCGCATACGAGCTCCGTTTTTGACGTTCTTTATATGCACGCGTAGGTAAAATTACGCTCTACAACTTTTGTTTAGACTTCGTCGGCTAATTTTGAATTTAATTTTTATATTATTATTTTTAACAGACCGGGACAGGAAATCCGTTAAAAATTCATAACTTCTTCATCCGACGTCCGTTTTCGTCAGAATTTTTACCGTTGTACTACTATTTACAAGACCTTCGATTCTCGTTTAGGTCGTGTCGGCTAAAAATCACTCGATCTAAAATTCGAGTTTTTAGCTGTCTACTGCTAAGCTGAAACTTCGAAAAATCATAACTTCCTCATACGAAGTCAGATTTGGGCGTTCCTTTTATACCTACTCTCGGTTTAACGAAAACTATGAGTTTCGTTTAGATCACTAAGGCCAAAAAGTAGTTTATCGAAAACTCACTTTTTACGACATTCGGCACCGTGCCAGTTTTGTCGCGAAACTTCGACAGGTCATAACTTCTTCGTTATAACTCGGATTTCGGTATTCTTTATATATCCGTAATCCTTGTCACGCCCACTACAAGTTTCTTAATAGATATCGGCTTTATCTAATATTTATTTTCGACGCTCATTTTTATTCTTAATTAATTAAACGCTAATAATTAAGCATAAAACACACAATTTTCACATAATTCCTTTTCATTTCTTCTAAATGAGTTAGAAAGGTTAATCTAGACCATTATGTCAATATTAATGCCTAGCCTAGAAACACGGGCATTACAGATTGGCATGGTCCTCACCACACCAAGTTCATGTGTTTCGAAATTCCATTGCCTTAACCAACAAATTAATGAAACCCTTGTCATTAGTAACGACAACCCGGCCTAGATCTCAGTATTGTCTCTTGTGTTCTAAACCCCGAAGTACTTATGCGAGGAGTACCTTGCCCTCCAAAACCTTGCCGCCTTTTACTCAACAGACCTTCTCGAACTACCGCTCGTCCAACAGATCAAGTTCAAGCACAGAGGCAAAGGACGAATACAGCCCACCTATCACTATTAAGTGTATACACGATGGTGGTATATAATTATGATTATGCAGATTTAGTATGTGTGTTTCCGCCCTATCTCCTGTTCCTTGTTTGGTTGTCGACCAGGGGCAGAGTCGCATATCCGACCGTCTTACTAATCTTAATTATATACGACTTGTATATGAAGGGTTTGAGCCATAAGAACTTTCCTATGTGCACATGAAAACCCTAATGCTTGGATCTAGGTTTCTCTAATTGAACATGCAATGTATCCAAGACTTACAATTCTAGATCTAGTGAATACAATTCAAGTTTGACATAAGAATTCAGATCTAGATGATTACCTTTAGTTGCTTGCTCGAATCTTCTTGTTCTTGGAGCTTAGAGTCACAATTGTCACTCCTCTAATGGTGTAACGACCCATTCCCGGTACACATTTCTTATTATTATACTTCTTGTTTTAGAAGCTACTCGACGAGTCGGTAGCCTAACTCGTCGAGTAGCAGCGGGTCTGCACGTGAAATTAACGTGGCGACTCGACGAGTCCGATATTCCCGACTCGGCGAGTCCGCCAGTCTGGATGAAGCCCTAATTTTTAGGGAGTGTACCATATTTAAACCCCATTATAGCCCCTAACCAGCCTCCTTCACCTCTCAGAGACTTATTCCCGAAACCCTAGCCTCCTTGAAGTGTGTGTGAGTGATTTTTGCCCTTGTGAAGGAATCTTGGTGCATTGTTGAGCAAGAAGAAGAAGGAGAAGGTAGAAGAACTCAAGGAAGAAGAAGTAGATCCAGATTATACTCCTCTTTGGCCATCCTTTCTGGTAATAAAGCTTTCATCTTGGTTATTGTATTGCTAGATCTAGTTTGTCCCCAAATTGTTGGTTTTGAGCTCAAAAACCCCAAATCCCTAGTGATGAAGCTTTGTAATCAAGCCATATCTCAGATCTAGCCTCTCTTGAGTTCCAGGAGCTCAAGAAGGCCACCTTTTGGCAGCCATGGCCTTGTTCTAGACAAGTAACCCCCATTATAGCCAAGTTTGAGTGTTATTGCTTCATTGCATCATAGATACACGTAAAGTTAGCAACTTTACGTGTTCAGATTGTCCCAGAAGCCTAGATTTATGAATTAGATGCATTGAAACTGATTAGAATCTACTGAATAGAATCTGCATGTAAAGGACTCGGCGAGTCGTTCTTCGGACTCGGCGAGTCAGGACGCGAGTCTTAGATTCCCTGTTCAGTAGAAGCGAGTCTGTTTAGCGAGTGGAGTAAAGACTCAGTGAGTTAAGACATGGGTCTGAGTGTAGAGGGACTCGTCGAGTCTACGCCCTGACTCGGCGAGTCCAAGACAATCTTCTTCCCACAAGAACAGACTCGACGAGTTGTCCATACAACCCGACGAGTCATAGACTGGACGTGTTCATATGATGAAGGAGGACTCGACGAGTTGTTCATACAACTCGGCGAGTCAGATAAAGGTTGACTCGATGTTATTATAGAAGGAGAACTCGTCGAGTCTTCGCTAAACTCGACGAGTAGAGTCGGGAAAGGGAGTAGAAGGAAAGATAGGTACTCGACGAGTTGGCGGCCCAACTCGGCTAGTCAGGTCAACGGATTATTGACTTTGACAGGGGTAAAATAGTCATTTCACCCTAAGATTTGTTATCAGTGTTTGATTAAGTGTCTTTTGGGAATTGTAGCCGGGGAGTTACCGGAGCAGCAGTCAGACAGCTCCCGAGCAGCACTTCAGCAGCCAGCCTTACGAGGTGAGTTTTCCTTCCAGTAGGAACGAGTCTACAGCCACAATGTCGACCCGTTTAGTTAGCAGTAGTTTCGGACTACGATCCGATGCAGTAGTTCAGTATGCTTGGTGTCTTTGTGATACATCCATGGTATGTGTTAAGTGTTCCGGACTATGGTCTGATGCAGTATGCAATATATGTGTTCATATTATACGTTATGCTATGCTATGTTCAGTCAGTTCCGGACTTCGGTCCGATGCAGTGGGCAAGGCCTTAGTCAGTTCCGGACTTCGGTCCGATGCAGTGGGCAAGGCCCTAGTCAGTTCCGGACCTCGGTCCGATGCAGTGGGCAAGGCCCTAGTCAGTTTCGGACTTCGGTCCGATGCAGTGGGAAAGGCCCAGTATGTGTGTTATATATTATTGTATGGTATGTGGTAGTTTGGGGGAGTTCACTAAGCTTCGTGCTTACAGTTTCAGTTTTGGTTTCAGGTACTTCAGCTAGCAAAGGGAAGGGCTCGGGATGATGGCATGGCACACACCACAGTTTTAGCCTGGGAGTTAGACTCTGATATTTTGATATGATCTTGACACTAGTTTCGATTTGATAAATTTATTATGACATTTTGAGATACATGATTCATGGTTTTAACTTCTAATGTTTGATATTATGGTTTAGTAAAGTTTTCAAACAAAAATGTTTGGGTTGTATTTTTGCGATGTTTCAAGTTGGTATCAGAGCCTTGGTTTGAGGGATTCGGGCGCACTCCCGAGTGTGTCTGAACTCAAACTAAGGAAGTGGTATAAAGTTTTCAAAAGAAAAGAGTTTTAGAAAAGCAAAAAGAAACTTAAAAGAAAGAGTTTTAGAAGAGCAAAAAGAATTTTTAGAAAGAAAAGAACTTTGAAAAGAGAAAAAGGGTGTGGTGCATGCAATCAGTCGAGCTTAAGTAAGTCCTCCCAAATTATCCATACAAGTTTATGCTATGTTATGATTACCAGCTTTGTTAGAACAGAATGCTAGATTAGGACTAAGGATCTAGGAAGGATGCCTTATGTGCCTGTTATATGTGTTTCAGCTCTATGAAAACTGCATGCTAGTACAGATTTGTCTGTATGATAGCCAGAGTAGTATATGCTTGATTATGAGTACTCGATGCTCGAATGCTGCTTGCTTTGTGCTTTTAGGAGTCTTAGTTATCTTTCACTAACTAGTAAATGAATATGTTACGTTACATATGGTGAGGACTAAATAATTTCAGAAGGTTAGGTCTAGCTCTATTGCGCAACTCTTGTTTGAGTCCAACCGTTGTAGGGTAGGATCTCTCATTCGAAGAATTATCTAGTCTTAGTGATATGTAATAGTATTCACGAGCTAGTTAGGGGGAGGTAGTTGGGACTTCTTGTGCAGCTGATAGCCGAGAGTGGGTTGGTGATTACCCTAGGGCAAGCCTAGGACGAGAGTAGCAGAGAGCAGTGATAGTAGAAGGGACTTGGTGGAGTCAAGGCAGTTCTTGAGGAAAGTACGGATAGATGTGGAAGGTAGTATGGGCCCGTACTACTGAAAGTAGAGGATCCGTACTCGAATCAAGGAAGGCTGAGATGAGACCAGGAAACTTGTAGTAGTAGCGAACCCTCGAGATATATCTGCATTCCTGACGTTGTCATTATGTGTTTTTCAGAATGGTAGTTTTGCGCCCTAGACCAGCAGTCGGCAGGTCAGGTGTCGGTGAGGGATCGGGATCAGGCTCGGGGCCGAGCATTTGGATGAGCAGACTAGGGAGTTTCTCTCCTCAGAGGTTACTCGCATCATACTCGAGCAGACTCCTGTGATCTTCGGTTCGATCAAGGAGGGTATTTTGGAGCTGATGGACGAGAAGTTGAGCACATTCCGTGTTGAGGTGGCGGCCATGATGGGGTCACGCACCCTCACTTTTAGGGAGTTCAGAGCATGTGGAGCTCCTGATTACCATGGGGTGCGAGATCCCATTGTGAGTACCAGGTGGTTGGCGGATGTCGCCAATGCATTCCGCACCAGCAGATGTCCCGAGGGGGACAAGGTCAGACTAGCATCCTGTCTCCTGAAGGACAGGGCACGAGATTGGTGGGAGGAGATCGGACATGTCATGGGAGATGACGCAGCTCTCGATGCGATGACCTGGATCGATTTCACTACCAGGTTCATAGCCGAGTTTGCACCGGTTATCGAGGTGCAGCAGTTAGCGAGGGAGTTTCAGGATCTTACTCAGACTACTGAGACTGTGGCAGAGATTACCGCCAAGTTCAGGGAGAGGGCTCTTCTCGTTCCTCAGTGTGCGGCTGATGAGGAGATGAAGAAGGATCGTTATCATGAGATGTTGAGGAGTGATATCAGACAGTTTGTGAGCCGGTCCAGCTGTAAAACGCTGGATGACATGATTGCGAGGGCTCATGAGAGAGAGAGAGAGAGATTTGGAGATGGAGAAGAAGAGGAATCCAGAGGCGGCATCTGGCACAGGGAGTTTGGGCAAAAAGCCCAAGGTATCGGATCACATATCCAGAGGACAGCAGATCCACAATAGGTGTGGCAAGTGTGGGAGATTGCACGATGGGGCGTGCAAGGCAGGGATCTCCGGCTGCTACAAGTGCGGTCGGACCGGGCATATGAGTATAGATTGTACAGCCACCACCACTACCACAACAGCTGATCTGATTTGCTTCCATTGCAATCAGAGGGGACATAAAAAGTCCCAGTGCCCGAGTTTAGTAGCAGTAGGGAAGGTGGAAGCACCTGCCCCTGCTACTTTGAGGAATACAGACGGCCGTCAGGGTCGGGCTGAGGCGCCAGTGGCGAAGAGTAGAGCTTTCCAGATGACAGCAGAGGAGGCGCGAGCGACTCCTGATGTGGTGACGGGTATGTATTTTCCTCTTATCTCTGTATTTAGTATTGATTGTTTCTTATGGTTATGTGTTTGTGTATAGGGTTGTTCTTAGTGAACGGCATTTCAGCTACATTATTGTTTGACTCGGGGGCTACCCGATCGTTTGTCTCGCTTGCGCTTAGCAAGCGGTTTAGCAGAGCTCCGGGGGAGCTGGACAGTCCACTTGAGGCTCAGATAGCTGATGACAGGACCGTCAGGGTCGCGAGGGTACATAGCAGTTTTCAGTAGATCTGGTTCCTATTTCCCTGCGAGGGAATAAGGTCATAGTGGGTATGGACTGGTTGAGCCCCAATGGGGCAGTGATTGATTGTGAACTGTAGTTAGTGAGGGTTCGCATTCCTAGTGGGGAAGAGTTAGTGATTCAGGGCGAGAGGCCGCAGCGCGGACCGATTCTGTGTTCAGCAGCGAGAGCGAGGCGCTACTTTCAGCAGGGTTGCGTGGGGTACGTCGCCTATGTTTTAGATGCCCAGGAGAAGGGCAAGGCGACAGTTGATGATGTACCGGTAGTACGCGAGTACCCGGATGTATTTCCAGAGGATTTGCCTGGGATACCTCCTGAGAGACAGGTTGAGTTCAGGATTGACCTGGTTCCTGGTGCGGCTCCAATAGCCAAGGCACCATACCGTTTGGCTCCTCCCGAGATGCAAGAGTTGTCTACGCAGCTGCAGGAGCTGCTAGACAAGGGGTTTATCAGACCGAGCAGTTCACCATGGGGAGCCCCGATCCTTTTTGTGAAGAAGAAGGACGGATCACACCGTATGTGTATAGATTACCGGGAGTTGAACAAGGTGACGGTGAAGAACCGTTACCCACTTCCGAGGATAGATGACTTGTTTGATCAGCTCTAAGGAGCATCTTGGTTCTCCAAGATTGATTTGCGCTCCGGTTATCATCAGATGCGGGTCAGAGGTGAGGACGTACAGAAGACCGCTTTTAAGACCCGCTATAGACATTATGAATTCGTGGTGATGCCATTTGGGCTCACCAACGCACCAGCCGCGTTCATGGATCTCATGAACCGCGTATGCAGACCGATGTTAGATCGATCTGTGATAGTGTTCATCGACGACATCTTGGTCTATTCCAAGACTCAGTAGCAGCACGAGGAGCACCTGAGGGAGGTGCTAGAGACACTGAGGAGGGAGAAACTTTTCGCAAAGTTCTCCAAGTGTGAGTTCTGGTTGCGCGAGGTGCAGTTCCTTGGACACCTCGTCAACCAGAAGGGTATACTAGTAGATCCGGCCAAGATAGAGGCCGTGATGCAGTGGGAGGTCCCGAGGTCTCCATCTGAGATTTGGAGCTTCCTAGGGTTGGCAGGGTACTATAGGAGATTCATCCAGGATTTCTCTAAGATAGCAGTTCCGCTCACTCGACGGACCAAGTAGTCGGTGGCATTTCGCTGGGGGCCTGAGCAGCAGGCAGCATTTGAGACCCTCAGGCAGAGACTGTGCGAGGCACCGATTCTTACCCTGCCAGAGGGAGTGGATGACTTCGTAGTCTACTGTGATGCTTTGATCACAGGTATGGGAGCACTGTTGATGCAGCGAGGGCAAGTGATAGCTTATGCCTCTAGACAGTTGAAGCCTCACGAGGCTAACTATCCGACGCACGATTTAGAGCTGGGGGCAGTGGTGTTCGCCCTCAAGATTTGGAGACATTACCTCTATGGGGTCCGTTGTACCATCTACACGGATCACAAGAGTTTGAGGTACCTCATGGATCAGTCGAATCTGAACATGAGGCAGCGTCGATGGTTAGATGTGGTAAAGGATTATGACTGTGAGATCCTTTACCATCCGGGCAAGGCCAACGTAGTGGCCGATGCCCTAAGCCGCAAGGCGATGATGGCCCCGATCAGAGATATATGTCTGAGGATGACAGTGATTACTCCATTGTTGGAGCAGATTAGAGAGGCACAGGTTGAGGGCCTAAAGGAGGAAAGACAGAAGTGCGAGAGGATCGTGGGCCGAGTAGCTTCTTTCGATTATGAAAGTCGAGGATTGTTGACCCTTCATGGGAGAGTTTGGGTGCCGTACTGGGGAGGAGTACGGCAGGTGTTGATGGATGAGGCCCACAAGTCTCGGTTCTCCATCCACCCAGGGGCGACAAAGATGTACAGAGATCTTCGACCCGATTATTGGTGGCCCTGCATGAAGCGGGACGTAGCTTGGTACGTGGAGAGATGCCTGACCTGCAGGAAGGTCAAGGCAGAACACCAGAGACCCCACGGCAAGATGCAGCCATTAGACATCCCCGTATGGAAATGGGAGGATATCACCATGGATTTCGTTACTAAGCTTCCCAGTACTGCACGTGGAGTTGACTCGATTTGGGTCATAGTGATCGGTTGACTAAGAGCACGCATTTTGTACCGATCCAGGAGAGTATATCGGCCGAGAAGTTAGCCGATATTTATGTACGAGAGGTTGTGGCACGTCATGGAGTGCCTGTTTCGGTAGTATCAGATCGAGACGTCCGGTTCACTTCCAGGTTTTGGAAGCGGTTCCATGACGAGATGGGGACTCGTCTTCTTTTCAGCACCGCCTTCCACCCTCAGACGGACGGGCAGAGTGTATCGCCCGTAGATCCGGGCTAATCAATTTAGAGATAATAGGGGTCGAAAACGACTTTTCGACAAAAGATTATTTAGAATAAATAATCTTAACCAAGTTGTAGAATATGTCTCAAGGTTTCCGTACATATAAAGAACGCCGAAATCCGAGTTATAACGAAGAAGTTATGACCCGTCGAAGTTTTACGGCAAAACCGGCACGGCACCGGGAAGCATAAATAGTGAATTTACGATAGAGCGACTTTTAGCCTTAGCGACCAAAACGAAAGTCGTAGAATATGTTAAACCGAGAGCGTCCATAAAAAGAACGCCCAAATCTGACTTCGTATGAGGAAGTTATAATTTTTTGAAGTTTCGGCTTAGCAATGTACAGCCCGAAGTTCGAATATTAGATCGAGCGGTTTTTAGCCGACACAACCTAAACGAGAATCGAAGATCTCGTTAATAGTAGCGTACCGTTAAAAAGACAGACGAAAACGAACGTCGGATGAAGAAGTTATGAATTTTGAACGGACCAATCCTGTCCCGGCCTGTTAAAAATATAAAATTTAAAATAAATTCAAAATTAGCCGACGGAGTCTAAACGAAAGTTGTAGAGTACGGTCCCACGTACGTGTAGATATAAAGAACGTCAAAAACGGAGCTCGTATGTAAAAGTTACGAATTTTTAAAGATTTCACTCGAAATTGCGAAGTCTGATGAGAAGTTGATGACGTGGCAGCATCTGGGCCGCCGCTTGCTGATCACGGCTCAGCCTTCGGATTCGGACACCTGGCTCGCAAAGCGCAGCGCGTACCAGAAGAACGTAGCGCGTCCGAAGGGAACGCTGCGCGTACTCATTCTGCGGTCCGAGGAGGTCAACGTCGCACCACCGAGGCTTCGCCATCTGTCCGTCTTATCCAAAGCTACGCCCCGCGTAGCTGCTGAACGCCCAGCGTTCCGAGAGGGCTCGTAGGCTATAAACGGGGGCGAGGGTTTCCGGATTTTTCACACCAATTCTCATTCTCTCTCTAGTTTCTTTCTCTCTCTAGCTCCCCAAACCACCCCTAAGCCCTAGGAAAAATCCCTAGCACCTAAAGGAAGCCCCGAGGCTCACGAAGTCCCGAGAAAAAGGGTCTTTCGGTTCGGAAACGCTGCTCCGAGCAAAGCCCGGTTTTCTTTAAAATTCGTTGTAAGTGAGCTACGCCTACATAAATTTTAATATAACTTTTAAATAATTATAGTAATGTTATTAGGTCCTTAAAATAATTATTTGGGCTATTATTATGAGTTGTATAAGAGTGTTGCTTAACGCTTATATAATAATAATAATAGCTAGACTATTAACTAGTCTCGGTGAATATTGAGCTAAACCCTAGTGGTAATGATACTAGGTTTTGTCGAGGGAAATTGTTTTAAGAAGTAACGAAGCGCTATCCGAATGCAGAATCACCACCTTATCAGGTGAGTGCATAGTTACTTTCATCTTACATATAGATATGAAGTATTAATATAAATTACGTGCTATGTGTGTATACTGTCTGAATACTTGCTGTCTATGCATGGATGAAACGTTTTATACATGTTTTAAATGATATAAACTGTATATGTATTTTATATCTACAAAATGTGTTGGGTAAAACATGGGTAGATTAGAGGTGAGATAAATGATGAGCGATGAAAGATGAGATAAATGATGAACGATGAAAGATGAGATGAATGATGAGCGATGATATATGAGTGATAAAATATGGTGCAAATCGATGACCTAAGCGATGAGCCGAAGCGATGAGCCAAAGCGATGACCTAAGCGATGAGCCAAAGCGATGAGCCAAACGATGACCCAAGCGATGGCCCCGTCATCTAGCAGAGTATGGATGACAACCACGGACTATTCTAGACAGTCTAGTGGAACACTAGCAGGCTCGCAACCTGTAGGTATTGTGAACGATGTGTTCACCCGGTGTACTCTAAAAACCCATTGACAGGTATTACGAGCGGACTCTTAAAAACGATGTTGTCACTAATCGAGATAAACCCTGGTGACTATGCAGACTTAGTGCCGATTCCTTAGGATACTCCTTAGGAATGAATGAACGAGGAATAACTGAATCTTAGGGTAGATCCTTAAGAGTAAAGAAGATAATGGGGGATGGGTAATTGGGTTGATTGTTTGATGTTTAACATAATAATTATATTATTGTGGGTTGAAAACCCTATGTACTCACCAGGTTTCCCAACCTGACCCACTCAAGCTTATTTGTATCACAGGTGTCGATATGAAGCTACTTTACACTGAGGGATTTAAAAGAGATGTAGATCACTAGTGTAAATGAATGTAAGTTCTGTTTATGCTTATGTTTCTGTATTGACAACGACATCCCAAGGTTTTGAAAATGAATAAAAATATATTTCTTCGGAAATTCTTTGATAACGTATTTATCATGTTTTACTGGAAACAAATTCCGCAACACTTTTATTAAAAGAGATACTCTGATTTTTATAAAGCATAAACAAAAATCGGTATATTCTGGCCGTGAAAATGGGGATGTCACACAGAGCGAGAGGACGATTCAGACTCTCGAGGACATGCTTCGGACATGTGGTCTAGACTTTGGTGGCAGTTGGGATACTTATCTTCAATTAGCGGAATTTTCGTATAACAACAGTTACCACTCCAGTATAGACCGGCCTCCCTTTGAGATGCTCTACGGGAGGAAGTGTAGAACCCCAATCTGTTGGGGCGAGGTCGGTCAGAGAGTCATGGGGAGCACTGAGGTGGTGCTTAAGACCACATATTTGATACAGCAGGTTCGTAGCCGGCTCCAGACGGCTCAGAGTCGGCAGAAGAATTACGCCGACAGGAGGCGTTCTGATTTGGAGTTTCAGGTAGGCGATATGGTCCTCCTGAAAGTGTCACCCTGGAAGGGTGTCTTCAGGTTCCGGAAGAGGGGCAAGCTGGGCCCCAGGTTCATTGGTCCCTTTAGGGTTTTGGCCCGGGTGGGTCGGGTTGCTTATCAGTTAGATCTTCCAGTAGAGCTCAGCCAGATTCACAACACTTTCCATGTGTCTCAGTTACGGAAGTGTTTGGTGGATGAGTCAGCAGTTGTACCGTTGGAGGATATTCAGGTTGACAGTAGCCTGAATTACATCGAGAGACCAGTTGCAATCTGGGATCGGAAGACGAGGACCTTGAGGAACAAGATGGTTCAGCTAGTGAAGGTGCAGTGGCAGCACCGGAAGGGTTCGGAGTGGACATGGGAGACCGAGGAGGAGATGAAGGAGCATTATCCGGAGTTATTTTCAGATCCAGAGACAGCAGGCTTCGAGGACGAAGTCTAAGATAAGTGGGGGAGAATTGTAACGCCCCGTTCGTGGTACGCATTTCTTATTATTATACTTCTTGTTTTAGAAGCTACTCGACGAGTTGGTAGCCTAACTCGTCGAGTAGCAGCGGGTCTGCACGTGGAATTAACGTGGCGACTCGACGAGTCCGATATTCCCGACTCGGTGAGTCCGCCAGTCTGGATGAAGCCCTAATTTTTAGGGAGTGTACCCTATTTAAACCCTATTATAGCCCCTAACCAGCCTCCTTCACCTCTCAGAGACTTATTCCCGAAACCCTAGCCTCCTTGAAGTGTGTGTGAGTGATTTTTGCCCTTGTAAAGGAATCTTGGTGCATTGTTGAGCAAGAGGAAGAAGAAGGTAGAAGAACTCAAGGAAGAAGAAGTAGATCCAGATTATACTCCTCTTTGTCCATCCTTTCTGGTAATAAAGCTTTCACCTTGGTTACTGTATTGCTAGATCTAGTTTGTCCCCAAATTGTTGGTTTTGAGCTCAAAAACCCCAAATCCCTAGTGATGAAGCTTTGTAATCAAGCCATATCTCAGATCTAGCCTCTCTTGAGTTCCAGGAGCTCAAGGAGGCCACCTTTTGGTAGCCATGGCCTTGTTCTAGACAAGTAACCCCCATTATAGCCAAGTTTGAGTGTTATTGCTTCATTGCATCATAGATACACGTAAAGTTAGCAACTTTACGTGTTCAGATTGTCCCAGAAGCCTAGATCTATGAATTGGATGCATTGAAACTGATTAGAATCGACTGAATAGAATCTGCATGCAAAGGACTCGGTGAGTCGTTCTTCGGACTCGGCGAGTCAGGACGCGAGTCTTAGATTCCCTGTTCAGTAGAAGCGAGTCTGTTTAGCGAGTGGAGTAAAGACTCAGTGAGTTAAGACATGGGTCTGAGTGTAGAGGGACTCGGCGAGTCCAAGACAATCTTCTTCCCACAAGAACAGACTCGACGAGTTGTTCATACAACCCGCCGAGTCATAGACTGGACGTGTTCATATGATGAAGGAGGACTCGACGAGTTGTTCATACAACTCGGCGAGTCAGATAAAGGTTGACTCGATGTTATTATAGAAGGAGAACTCGTCGAGTCTTCGCTAAACTCGACGAGTAGAGTCGGGAAAGGGAGTAGAAGGAAAGATAGGGACTCGACGAGTTGGCGGCCCAACTCGGCGAGTCAGGTCAACGGATTATTGACTTTGACAGGGGTAAAATAGTCATTTCACCCTAAGATTTGTTATCAGTGTTTGATTAAGTGTCTTTTGGGAATTGTAGCCGGGGAGTTACCGGAGCAGCAGTCAGACAGCTCCCGAGCAGCACTTCAGCAGCCAGCCTTACGAGGTGAGTTTTCCTTCCAGTAGGAACGGGTCTACAACCACAATGCCGGCCCGTTTAGTTAGCAGTAGTTTCGGACTACGGTCTGATGCAGTAGTTCAGTATGCTTGGTGTCTTTGTGATACAAGCATGGTATGTGTTAAGTGTTCCGGATTATGGTCTGATGCAGTATGCAGTATATGTGTTCATATTATACGTTATGCTATGCTATGTTCAGTCAGTTCCGGACTTCGGTCCGATGCAGTGGGCAAGGCCCTAGTCAGTTCCGGACTTCGGTCCGATGCGGTGGGCAAGGCCCTAGTCAGTTCCGGACCTCGGTCCGATGCAGTGGGCAAGGCCCTAGTCAGTTCCGGACTTCGGTCCGATGCAGTGGGCAAGGCCCAGTATGTGCTTTATATGTTATTGTATGGTATGTGGTAGTTTGGGGGAGCTCACTAAGCTTCGTGCTTACAGTTTCAGTTTTGGTTTCAGGTACTTCAGCTAGCAAAGGGAAGGGATCGGGATGATGGCATGGCACACACCACAGTTTTAGCCTAGGAGTTAGACTCTGATATTTTGATATGATCTTGACACTAGTTTCGATTTGATAAATTTATTATGACATTTTGAGATACATGATTCATGGTTTTAACTTCTAATGTTTGATATTATGGTTTAGTAAAGTTTTCAAACAAAAAATTTTGGGTTGTATTTTTGGGATGTTTCAAATGGCTTACAAACACCAACTAGCAAGAGGATGATTTGGAGAGAGGAGAGAGAGGTAGAAATCTGCTCTAGGGTTCCCAAGGAAGCAAGGTGGCCGATTTCTCCAACCCAAGGTGTTTATTTATACTGTGAGCTTCTAGGGTTACATCCTTATACCCTAATTGAATAACTTAATCCCTAAGCAATCCAAGGATCCTTCTAGAGTAAGGCTTGGACGAATTCAAGGAGCCCATACTCCTTAATTTCGGCCACCCTATAATCCATAAGGATCCATAGCCCAAAAACTAACTATCACACAATTGACAGTTCCAGTCCCCTTTATTTAACTAACCTCTTTTAGTCACCAAATTAATTCCTAATTAATCCATGACTAATATTAATTAAATAATATGATTATTCCTTTAATATATTATTCTCATAATATATTAATAAATCATAATATCTTTTCTCTCTTCATAAATCACCCTGTCAAGTTGCTATGGTGAAGGCAACCCAAAAGGACCATGCACAACTGGGTCAAGTACTTACCAAATATAGTTACGGGCTTAGACACTAATCCAACAGTCTCCCACTTGGATAAGTCTAGTAACTATAAATGCAAGTCTAATACGATTAGCAATCGTAGCTCTCAAAGACGTTATCAAACTCTGATCTTATCAGCAACCTGTCCTTCAGATAAGGGATCGTATAATCCTGTGTTCTAGATATCGTGTGGACAATTACATGGAACATTGTCATACTTATTGTCCATCAATTGGTTTCTCGATCTCAGATTTATTTGACATAGAACTTAATTGAACACATCAATTCAGTCCTGACCGGGCCCGACACATAAGTCAAATCAAATCATCGAGGGGCCCTGATATCGCTTTTACCCTCTTAGGATAAAAGGAACAGATAAACTTCAACTTATATGTATTTATTATCCATTAATCAAATCATACACAATAATGCGTTTTATAACATCAAGTTACTGATGCGTTTACTCATTATCAATGCACAACCAATTAGCAAACAATAAACCATATATCTAGGTTTTAAGACCATATGATATTACCATCTTGCGATCACTCGTGATAAATTACATGAAGTGATTCCAGCAAGTGTGGGTTTATTCCAATGCTCAAATCAAGTTTATAAGCACTCATGAACGTTGCAGCAAACCTTTGCTATGTCTAATACATTTTAGACAATCTAAACACCAATTCATGACAGTCTTCATTCATATCTACTTCCAACATATGAACGACTGTGGACCGTTTGAATAATTCGATTATTATCAAATAACTCAATTATTCAGGAAGTCAAAACATGCAAAATGAAACAATAGGTAAATGATTAACATAAGACAGTAACATTACTAATAAATAATACTCTTTTATTTAATCATCGAATGTTAATTATAATTTATCTATTACACGTTTCTAAACCATCTAATCTAAACTAATATCGTCCTTCAGGCCAATGCTCCTAGCGTGCTGCAAGTGCTTAACCCTGCTCAGTCCCTTCGTAAGAGGATCTGCTGGGTTATCCTCTGACGATACCCTCTTCACTACGAGGAGTCCCTCTTCCACCCGATGTCGAATAAAGTGATATTTTCTGTCGATATGTCGAGATCTACCGTGATCTCTTGGTTCCTTGGTCAAGGCAACCGCTCCTTCAATATCACAGAAAATCTCCATGGGCTCCTTTATGGCTGGCACAACTCCAAGGTCTCCAATGAAGTTCTTCAACCATATCGCCTCCTTTGACGCTTCGCTCGCTGCAATGTACTCTGATTCGCACGTTGAATCAGCTACGGTTTCCTGCTTGGAACTTTTCCAAGTCACTGCTCCTCCATTGAGGGTAAAGACCCAGCCCGACTGCGAACGATAGTTGTCCCTGTCGGTCTGGAAACTGGCGTCACTGTACCCTTGCACCTTTAAGTCACCACTCCCACCGAGGACTAGAAACTATTCCTTGGTCCTCCGAAGGTACTTAAGAATATTCTTGACCGCGATCCAATGCGCTCTGCCAGGGTTCCCTTGATATCTGCTGACCATGCTCAAAGCGAAGGCCACATCAGGACGAGTACAAGTCATAGCATACATGATCGAGCCAACTGTGGAAGCGTAAGGTACTCGGCTCATCTCTGCTATCTCGACTTCAGTACTCGGACTTCGAGTCTTACTCAACTTGGCATTACTTTGGATTGGTAACTCCCCTTTCTTTGAATTTTCCATACTAAAACGTTTTAGTACCTTGTCCAAGTAAGTATTCTAACTAAGTCCTATTAGTCTCTTACTTCTGTTTCTCACTATCCTTATTCCCAAAATATAGGAAGCCTCTCCGAGGTCCTTCATAGCGAAGCACTTCCCGAGCCAGGACTTAACCTCCTGTAGTGTCGGGATGTCGTTTCCTATGAGTAGTATGTCGTCGACATACAATACGAGGAAGCTTACTACACTCCCACTGGCTTTGACATATACACACGATTCATCTTCGCTTCGCAGAAAACCAAACTCTTTGACCTTCTCGTCAAAACAAAGATTCCATCTGCGTGATGCTTGCTTAACTCCATAAATGGACTTCTCAAGCTTGCACACTCTATTGGGATGCTTCGCATTGACAAAACCCTCTGGCTGAGCCATGTAAACGTCCTCAGCCAACTTCCCATTAAGGAAAGCGGTTTTGACATCCATTTGCCATATTTCATAGTCATGAAATGCAGCAATGGCCAGCATCACCCTGATAGACTTTATCTTCGCAACTGGTAAGAAGGTTTCGTCGTAGTCAACTCCAGGAGTTTGAGTGAAACCCTTCGCAACCAATCGCGCCTTATAAGTGTGTACATTTCCATCCACGTCAGTCTTCTTCTTGAAGATCCACTTGCACCCGACCGTCTTACGACCTGGTACATTGTCAACCAAATTCCAAACCTGGTTATCATACATGGATTGAATCTCGATGGCCATAGCCTCTTTCCATTTCGCAGACTCTGGGCCTGCCATGGCTTCCTTATAGCTGTTAGGTTCGTCCATATTCACTAGTGTACTATCACTAATGAATGTATCCCCTTCCATAGTAATATGAAAACCATAAAACTGGGGTGGAACACTAAACCTTTCGGAACGTCTAAGAGGTAAGGACTCGTCAATCAGTTCAATCGGAGTTGCCTCCTCAGGTTGAGCGCCAGTGTTAGAGGTTCCTTCATCGCTCGACTCTTGAAGCTCTTCAAGATCGATTTGCCTCCCACTGTCTCCTTGGCTTATGAGTTCTTGCTCTCGGAAAACCCCTCTTCTCGCAACGAAGACAACATTGTCACTCGGTCTGTAGAAGAGATATCCAAAGGATTTCTACGGGTAGCCGATGAAAATACATCGCTCACTACGAGGTTCGAGCTTGTCGTGAGTCTCTCGTCTTACGAAGACCTCGCAACCCCAAACCTTGACATGTGCCAACGAGGGAGCTTTATCTGTCCACATCTCGTGAGGTGTTTTGGCAACCTTCTTTGTAGGGACTAAGTTAAGGATATGGGCGGCAGTCTCTAGGGCATACCCCCAAAATGAGATAGGTAGTGAAGCACGACTCATCATGGAACGAACCATGTCTAGCAAGGTTCGATTACGCCTCTCAGCTACACCATTCAATTGTGGTGTCCTAGGTGGCGTCAATTGCGAAACATTCCGCATTCCTTGAGGTAGTCGTGGAATTCAAGACTTAGGTACTCTCCACCTCGATCTGATCAAAGCATCTTGATTTTCCTGCCCAACTGATTCTCCACTTCTTGTTTAAACTCTTTGAACTTTTCAAAGGTTTCTGACTTGTGCTTGATTAAGTAGATATACCCATATAACCTATAATCATCTGTGAAAGTCACATAGAAGCGATTCGCATCCCTTGTGGTGGATCTAAAGGGTCCACATACATCTGTATGTATGAGATCCAATAAACCCTCACCCCTCGTACAATTTCCAGTGAAGGGTGACTTGGTCATCTTTCCAAGTAAACAAGACTCGCACACGTCATCGTCCCTAAGGTCGAATGACTCCAACACTCCATCCTTTTGGAGTTGGGCTATGCGTTTCTTGTTGACATGTCCAAGACGACAATGCCACAAGCATGCTTTATCCATACTATTGGAAGAATCCACACACAACACATCATTTCCTAAGTTGTCTACAACCATCACAGTTTCATATATTCCATTACAAGGCAATGCTTCAAAATATAAAACATTATTAAAATAAGAATAAATAGAACCCTTTTCATTATCAAATGAATATCTAAAACCTTGTATATATAAACCATGAAATGAAATGATGTTTCTAGCCATATCTGGCGAATATAAACAATTATTCAAATTTAAATCTAATCCATTACTAAGCACTAAGGAGTAAACTCCAATCTTGGTCACAGGCGACGATCTTCTGTTTCCCATGATCAGATTCATCCTTCCACGCTCCACATCCCTATTTCTTTTTAGTCCCTGCAAATCAGAACATATGTGAAAACCACATCTTGTATCAAGAACCCAAGAAGTAGCATGTGATAAACTATTAGATTTAATTGTGTAAATACCTGCGAAAGAAGGCTTGATCTTTCCATCCTTGATGGCCTGCAGATATTCTAGGCAACTTCTCTTCCAATGCCCTATCTTGTGGCAGTAGTGGCACTCTGCCTCTTTAGGGTTTGAGTTGGGTTTAGCATAACCAACTTTGGTTCTACTAGAAGAGGTGTCATCATGGGACTTTCCCTTGTGGTGGCCCCTTGAGGGAGCCTTCCTCTTCTTACCCTTCCCTTGCCCTATTGCCAAGACAGGGGCAGCAGCAGGAGTTGGAGTTGATGCAACAGATTTATCCTTGAGGTTGCTCTCAGCAGTCCTCAACAAGCCCTGAAGCTTGCTCAAGGAGACCTCTTCCTTATTCATGTGGTAGGTCATGCGGAACTGGCTATAGCAGGAAGGCAATGAGTGAAGGATGATGTCAATTGCCAGCTCTTCATCGAAGTTCACATTCAACTTCAGCAGGCGATCAACATGTCTCTGCATCTTTTGCAGATGGGCAGTAAGGGACTCTCCATTGCCCATTTTGGTAGTGATCATCGAAGTGATGATCTCGTACCTCTCTTGCCTAGCGCTCTGGTGGTAGCGTTCCAACAGATCCTGATGCATCTCGTAGGGGTACTTGTCCTCATAGGACTTCTGGAGTTCAGCAGTCATAGTCACTAGCATGATGCAATGGACTTTCATGGCATCACGCTCGTGAGCCTCATAGGCCGCGATCTCTTCGGCGGTAGCAGTGTCGATGGCAATCTCCTTTAGCTTCTCATCGAGGACATACTCTTTGTCCTCGTAGCGAGTGACCATGCGAATGTTGCGGATCCAATTACTGAAATTGGTCCCATCAAATATCACTTTCCCACACAAGTTCATGAGTGAGAATGAACCAGAGGAGTTTGACCCAGAAGCGTTGTTGTTTGCGTTCGACATCTGAAAAGGAAAAATAACAAAGTTGATTAGAAATGAATTTCCCTAATTAATCACCCAAATGAAAAATTAGGGCAAGGAACCAACAACATTATTCACAAATTAGAAAAGGGATGCCGTAATCTAACAAGTAAATAATTTGAAGGCAAGTGAATGTCGATTCACTAATTCTCCACCATGAAAAACGAAAAGGAAATTAGGTTTTAAATGTATTGAAAACTCCTAGATACTTTGAGATTCATTGAACTTTTCAATGGCATGTTTAAATCTCGATATGCGCCTCTAGTTTGTGACTGGGATGCTGATAACGTCTATTTTATGTATATATTTATGATATTTTCTTATTATTTTATACTATGTTTTTATGTTATTTAGACTAAAAGATACTTAATAAGTTTTGAAATATTCAATTACAGTTAAAATGGGAGCTGGAATACAAAAGGAAGAGAATGGAGCTGAAAAGATGCAAAAAGGATATTGCTGGCAGATTGACCCCTCTTCAGTGTTTCGGGTATATCTGATGACTCGTAAGTTGAAAGAGTTGAAGATACCAAAAAAAGAGAGAGAGAGAAATTACCAAAAAGTTGAAAGAATTTTGGAGCAGTCAAGTATGAAATCCAAAGATCAAAACTCTGAAGAATCAAAAAGTTGAAGATACCAAAAATCAAACAAAAAGGTGGTGAATTCAAAGAAACCAAAGCAAATATCAAAGAAGAGATGAATTCCAAGAGCTCCATTGTGGTATCAAAGTGTAATTATTTATAGAGTTTATGTATGCTTGGTAGTTTAACCAAAAATACCTTGAGGTAAAGAAAGATTTCTGAGGATTGATTCGGAGGGTTGCAAAAATGAATGTTGTATAAGCTAAGGGGTGAAGGTTCAGAAAGATCGTGAGTATTTAGGAATGAGAAGTTCTTAGGAATTGTAGACACAAATACATGCATTGCGGTCTTGGGATAATGGTTGGGTTTGAAATGGATTATTCTATGCGATATTGGTGAGATAATAAAATCAGTTTTGCTTGAGGGCAAGCAAAAGGCTAGTGTGGGGTAGTTTGATAACATCTATTTTATGTATATATTTATGATATTTTCTTATTATTTTATACTATGTTTTTATGTTATTTAGACTAAAAGATACTTAATACGTTTTGAAATATTCAATTACAGTTAAACTGGGAGCTGGAATACAAAAGGAAGAGAATGGAGCTGAAAAGATGCAAAAAGGATATTGCTGGCAGATTGACCCCTCTTCAGTGTTTCGGGTATATCTGATGACTCGTAAGTCCAATTGACTAGATACAAAATGTTCTGAAAACTAGACGAAATTTCCTACGACTTATGTGAGAGGGTCTTTTTACTAATTCGGGATTTATCTTATCCAAAATCGGCCTTGAAGATGAAGCATAAAAGCTGGACGGAAATTCCCTCCAAGTTACTTATTCCCCAAGCACCACTTACCTTATTTTTATTTGCTTAATCCCTAAGCCACCATTAGTTTCCTTATTCCTATCCAACTCTAATATTCCATATTAATTCCATCTCCATTCAATTATAAATACCCCATATCATTCACCCATTTTCATAATCTATGATATTCCACTTCGACTTGTGCGACAAGAAAACTTCATAACTCCCGTTTTGAGGGTTTAGAAGGCGGCCGGAAGGCCGTTAAGCTGACAGGAGCAAATATCTAAAGGATTAGAGAGTGGATTCGTGTCGGTAATCATGTGGTTTGTTATCGTGACCATGTTTAGCATTCCATTGTGATGCCACTATGTGTTTACTTTCTGATTTTGGTGTTAAAACCATTTGCTTTGTGTTTATGATTAGATGAAACCTTGATTTATGGATTAATTGCTATTTGGATTGTTTTATTAGTGTTTAATTTATCTTTCTAAGCTTGTTAAAGATCCTTATGTATTGATGATAATTATTTTCTGTTAAATATCAAGTTATTGAGTTGCATGAGCATCTTCTTAATTGCTTGAATCATATAGTTTTGTGAACATAAGATTATATGCCTAGGAATAGTGAACATGAAACTTGGGTTAACTAGAAAATAAGTAAATTAATGTTTGAGTATATGTGACGACCAATCACATATAAGTTGATTGAATTGACAAATTTAATTAACTATTATTACAAGTCTTGCTTGATACGAACTGAACACTAGGAAACATGTTAGTTTAATCAATTGATCACTGCTTGAATTGACTTTTTTGCTAAAGGATTAGTAATAGTGAACATGAACCTAATCATTTTAGAAATCGGTGAACATGAATAAATAAATCTGTGTGTGCAATTATCTATGATTTTAAGATGTAATCTGTCTAAACCAAAGTACCTAAAGAGATTTGTCTTCCTGTCAGTTTATCGAGATTTGCTATTTAGTTGTTCATTTGAGATGTAATAAACCCTTTCTTTACTGTTTTTGTGTGTTTTGTGTAACTTAAAATCAAACATTTTAAATTAATTCACTACCGTTCCCCTTGAGTTCGACACCCTTGCTTATCAAAGCTATATTATACTCGATCGGGTTCACTGCCTGTAAGGTGTGGTTTAGATGCGATAAAATAGGAATTATAAATAAAAAAACTAGTGCATTAAAAATACACATCAGATGCCGAGGATCACAAAGTGGGTGTGAATAACCATGCAAATGTACATGGTGCCCTCATTGTTACAGTCACCTATTCGATGTGCCGGTTAACCACACACGCTCCATCGAACTATGACAAACAATGAGTCACCCTTTGCCACCTTTGCTTAGAACCCAATTAATGTGCCGGTTAACCACACACGCTCCATTAACGTCTTAGCAAGGGTACAAAGTGTAATTTCATGGAATTGCATCAAATTCACTTTTGCCTAAAGTAACAAAGATTGGGAATTTTATGAAAATATTTAGTTACTTTATATAGATTCATTATACTTTTAATGAGGAAATGTTTGCCCTATCCTACCCGTTCGGCTAACGACCCTCCACCAATCAAGGAAGCGGTGGGTGAGAATGGACACCCATTAAACGACCATTTTATAGGCCGTAACCTTATACCCCCTTTATAGATCGGCTTCGTGAATGAGGCCTAGTAACGGTAAGACTAACATTTAAGTTATATATATATATATATATATATATATATATATATATATATATATATACATATATATATATATATATATATATATATATATATATATATATATATATATTAATCCTATAATATTATAAGTATAAGGGTGAATTTTAAAACTTGTAAAATTCTAAGGTTTGAAATTTAAATAGTCCAAGTTAAAACTTTTAATCACAAAACATAAATTTCAAAACTTGAGAACAAGTTTTGAACTTTTCAAAACATAAAGGATCAAATAGAAAATAATATAAATCAACTAATTAATTTAATGATTATCTAAATTTGACCTAGTCAATATTACTTGCAAGACAATTTAACAATTAATTCAAATAATCAATTATTATCAAATAAGGAAATTATTATTTAAACAATTGGTAATTATCTTTTGTTTTGTCAAGGATACAGTCAAACATATGATAAAATTCAGATTTTATGGACCCAAAACGATTTAGGTAAGTATCCTTAAGCAAAACAGCAAGAAATCCCGAAAATCACTCTGACAGACGCTCCGACTCGCCGAGTCCCATTATGGACTCGTCGAGTTCATATGACTCGTCGAGTCCACAATGGGACTCGGCGAGTCTGTCAGTCAGGGGGCAGAAAAAACGATTTTTCAAGGCAAGAACAATCAAACAATGCATCAATTCAATAGAAATCAACCTAGCTCTGATACCATTGAAGGGTTTGAGCCATAACAACTTTCCTATGTGCACATGCAAACCCTAATGCTTAGATCTAGGTTTCTCTAATTGAACATGCAATGTATCCAAGACTTACAATTCTAGATCTAGTGAATACAATTCAAGTTTGACATAAGAATTCAGATCTAGATGATTACCTTTAGTTGCTTGCTTGAATGTTCTTGTTCTTGGAGCTTAGAGTCACAATTTTCACTCCTCTAATGGCTTACAAACACCAACTAGCAAGAGGATGATTTGGAGAGAGGAGAGAGAGGTAGAAATCGGCTCTAGGGTTCCCAAGGAAGCAAGGTGGCCGATTTCTCCAACCCAAGGGGTTTATTTATACTGTGAGCTTCTAGGGTTACATCCTTATACCCTAATTGAATAACTTAATCCCTAAGCAATCCAAGGATCCTTCTAGAGTGAGGCTTGGACGAATTCAAGGAGCCCATGCTCCTTAATTTCGGCCACCCTATAATCCATAAGGATCCATAGCCCAAAAACTAACTATCACACAATTGACAGTTCCAGTCCCCTTTATTTAATTAACCTCTTTTAGTCACCAAATTAATTCCTAATTAACCCATGACTAATATTAATTAAATAATATGATTATTCCTTTAATATATTATTCTCATAATATATTAATAAATCATAATATATTTTCTCTCTTCATAAATCACCCTGTCAAGTTGCTATGGTGAAGGAAACCCAAAAGGACCATGCACAACCGGGTCAAGTACTTACCAAATATAGTTACAGGCTTAGACACTAATCAAACAGTATACACGAGGTGATGATAGATGGACCAGGTATGAATCTTATCATGAGCGTCAGGGCAAAGTTGCCCAGGTCTATGAGTGGGTATTCTGCTATTCAGAGGAGCACAACCCAGGAGTACTACTAGGAAAGCTAATTTCGGGACGAAATTCCATCTAACGGGGGGTGATGTGACAACCCGTAAATTTCTATTTTGTAAAGTCAATCCAATCAACCAAAAGCCAGACTTAATTTTAGTGCCTTTTAGCCTTGTTAAGGGTCATTCTAATGAGTTCTAAGCCTAGTACACTTAAGGAATAAGTGTTTTGAAGTATTAGCTCGAGATCATAAGGCTGCACCCGAACCAGAAAATCCAACACATGAGGTTCACGGCCGTAAACCATGTTCACGGCCGTGAACACTTTTCTAGCTGTGAACCCCTCTTCATTTGTATGAAGTTCCTTCATTATTTCTTCATTTCTCACATCTTCAAGTCAAGAACTCTCAAAACTCTCTCAAGTATCATCAAGAACACTCTTCTTCACTCTTCAAAATCGTAAGTGATTCATCCCTTGTTACTTGATATCTTTCTTATTCACAAGAAACTCTTTGATTTCATCCATGAATTCAACACTTTTGGTTTAGATCTTCAAAAGACCATATTTTCACCAAGAACACACACACTTGTTCTTGGAGCCGTGAACACCTTCAAGACTACCATTAAGTAAGTATCCTTTCCATACACTTGCTATCCATTAGAAGCTCTTGATTTCCAACCATGAAACAACCACTTGTTGAAGATCTTCAAGAGTTCACGGCCGTGAACCCTTCATGTGGCCGTGAACCCTTCATAAGATCTTGATATGGCCGTGAACCCTCCTTCCTTGGCCGCAAACCCTTCATTAGATCAAGCCTTGGGCCGTAAACACCTCATGTGTGGCCGTAAACTCCCCTTGGCCGTGAACACATCTTTGTGTGGCCGTAAACTCCCTTTCATACAATCATATGTGATTGTAACACTTCATTACAAGTGTTTCCTAGTACCTAAGGTTGTTCCCTTACATGATTAGTTGTTATATACACTAATTGTATACATATATGTATCAATATATGTCATTTAGGACTCGTTTGTGCCTCGTGACTTCATTCGTGGAACTTCTCATCCTTACTCGAATCTTCAATTTAATCACCCACATAAGGTGAGTTCATACCCCTATAATCCATCTTTTAAATGTTTTTAAATGTTTTTAAGGGGGGGAATACAAGTTGAGCACAATAAATATTGTGTAAATATTTACCTGTGATATCCATCACATTAAAAGATTTCTTATGCTTTTGTAAATAATCAAAACGATTCAAAAACTCTTTTTAAATTTATTAGTTTGTTGCTTGTAAAACTTCATTCTTAAAGTACATGATTAACTCGGTAGATAATTGAGTCTTCTCTTCAAGTCAGTATCAGTTCAAACAAACATACTAGTAAACTATAATAGGTATAGACTACAACTAGTACAGGGAGGAAAATACTATAACTATAACAGGAAGGAACATACTATATTATAGAACAGAAGAACAAATCATGATTTACATACTTATACTTTACACACCCAGTAACCTAGGAAGGGAACATATCATTAACTCATTATTCTAAACAAAAGATGATAATAAATACAGTATAAGGTTATATATATGGGGTACATCTACAAAGTACCGGAGTTATATATATGGGGTACATCTACAAAGTACCGGAGTTATATATGGGGTACATCTACAAAGTACCAGATTTTAATTAAAAATGGTACATCTACAAAGTACCGGACAATAATAAATAAAACATGTTAATATATACAAAACTCACAACAGTATCGACTGAGGCGTTAAGAGTGCAGGATTTCATTACTTCTAGTAGTCGTCCTAACAATAGAACAACACCACATAACTTACTCGTAACATGAACATTCAGTTAGAAGGGGGCCTATAATGCTAACTTTATGATTCCTCGGTAGATACATCAGGGATATATATTAATCGGATCCGACAGGCAGTAGGATGTGTGCTTTCCGCTTCATTTCCTGTTCCTTGTTTGGTTATGGGCTTAGAGCAGATTCACACAATCTACTATCTATTCGATCTTAGCTATATATATTCTGTATACGCCAAGTATATAAAAGGTTTAAATCATTTTATTAAACCAGTATAACTTAAAGGAGATTTAGTGGTTAATTCTATAATACCTTAGTTTATACATAAGAGTTATATATAATTAATATCCGATAGACAGTTGAATTTGTAACTTCCGCCTTACTTCCTGTTCCTTGTTTGGTTGTGGGCTTAGGGCAGATTCACACAATTAACTATCTGTTCGATATTAGATTATATATAGCGAGTATAAACTAAGTGATTATAGAAGGAACTATTGTGGTTACCATTTTTACTAAAGGAAATATAGGTTTTTCTTAAAGAATGTTTTCATCAAATATAAAGGAACTATTACAGTTAACTCCGTAAGTACCAAATGAATACACCAGGGTTATATATAATGAAGATCTAACAACCATGGGATGTGCGACTTCCGCCTCATTCCTTGTTCCTTGTTTGGTTGTGCGCTTAGGGCAGATTCACACAACCGATTGTCTGTTTACTCTGGGTTTTATATAACTTGTATCCATTTAGTACGAATAGAAGGAATTGTAGAGTCTTTTTTACTTATCATTCATCACACCAGAAAATATTGGATTTTCTGGAGGAACAAGCGAACTTTTTCTAAAGAACTTACTTTTCATCACTAAACTACTTATGAACTCACCAGCTTAAATGCTGATCTACTCTTTCAAAATAACTTGTATTCTCAAGAAACTAGTAGACAGGTACGCGCTCAGGGATTTAGAAGATGGAGCATAGTAGCTTCATTTCTTGTTTTGTTATTTACTTTAGAGTCAACCTTTTGTGAATCTAATACTTTGTAAACACTTTAATATTAATGTAATGGTTGTTTGTTACTTTGATTACTATGATGCATGTGTTGTGGTACTAAACATGACGTCCTCCGCCCCCGAACGTTTCCAACGTTCCGGTTTGGGGGTGTGACAGATTGGTATCAGAGAATTGTTTATAGTGAACTAAGTATATCAATCTATAAAATATATACAACTATAAATGCAATGGGGCCGAAGTGCTCTGACTAAAAGTATATTTTAAAATATAGCAATATTCTTATAAAAATATACATACCTTAATACATATATACATAATAGATCAAGTATCACAGGAAGAACAGAACATAAGTATTTAAAGGTTGGACACTGCGGTCAAACCTAGACAGTTATAAAATCATATCTAGGATCCAAAATGTTGCGGGTGATCTCCTACGAGATGAAGTCTCACGTCTGCTCATCCATCGATTCAATTCCAACACCTGAGTCTGAACCAACCTGAACCTCCTCCATTGTGACATCCCCTAATTTCTCGGCCAGAAAAGACCGATTTAATTTATGCTTTTTAAAATAAAATCAGAGAAATCTTTTCAAAAGATGTTGCGGAATTGGTCCCCAAACAACATATGATAAAAGTTTATCAAAACCCTTCATTAAGAAGGTATATATTTTCCATATATATATATATATATATATATATATATATATATATATATATATATATATATATATATATATATATATATATATATCAAAACCTCGGGATGTCATGTTCCGATACAGATCAAAAGCATAAACAAGACATTATAAGCCTTACTACAGTTATTTACAACTACCGGCCTATAATCCAAAAATCTCACGTCATCCTCCGACTATGCTCGGGGTCCACTACCTGTAACATAAAAAGCTGAGTGGGTCAGGCTTGGGAGCCTGGTGAGCATATAGGGTTTTCAACCCACAGTAATAATAAACTTATTAAGTTTACCAATCAACAATAACCCTGATTAGCCGTTCCCGTTATCCTCACTTTACGTCCCTAAACACTTTTCACAAGGGACCTAGCCTAAAGAATATCATCGGGATGGACACTACTGCTAAGGGGTTTCCTCAGCCACACATGTCCTAAAGGCAACCATGAGGGGGATGGAGTACAACGAACAAACACCCAAGTTCATTAACACCTACAGGTTGCGGGCCTGCTAATGTTTCCCACTGGACTGTCTAGAAAGTCCGTGGTCGTCATCCAAACTCCGCTAGATGACTGAATCTCAAATCACATCGAGACCTCTCATCACTTTAGTTTATCACACACCAACTATCTACTCATGTTCTACCCAACATATTTGTAGATAAAAATACTTATACAGTTTAAAACTTATATAAAACATCAACTCAACAGTCACCTCAAATAAACAATTAATATATTTACACATAGCACGTATTATAAGGTAAATACTTCATATCTATGTGTAAAATGAAAGTGACTATACACTCACATGATTTGATGATAATCGGGCAGCAATTCGTTTCCTAAAACGTTTGTTTCTAATAAAACCGGGAGTTTTATTGAGAAACCGGGCTCTGCAAAGGTCGGGCTTCGAAACCGAAAAGATAAATTTTCCGGGCTTCACGGGCACTTCGTGGCATATTCCGGGGCTTATACTCGATACTGGGGCTTTGGGGGATGTTAAGATGAAGAAAATATGAAGAAAGGGGTGAAAGATGGTGATTTTCTAAATGTATCCGAGAAGGCTCGCAAGCCCTCTATTTATAGGGGTCCGAAGCTCCTGATCTGACGGCTGAAAAGCCTCCAGGTGGCGAAGATCCGAGGCTCGCAGGGGGATGGCTTGCACGAGGTCTGCGCGTGCGAAGGATTGCTGTCCTCTCCTGATTGGACCGAGGTCTACTGGTCCGAAGTAGGGTTCCGTGGCTTCTTGCGAGGGCTTCAGACATGTGAAGGAGGACACGCGTCGGACATGCATTGGACCGCTCAACAGCTCGGATGACTCAGCCTCGTTTCGGACATGTGGCACATACGAGGCGAGGACACGTGGCTAGGACACATGACTCACCAATTTCGGACACGTGGCACGATCTAAGCGAGGGTGACGTGGCAAAAACGTGACTATGCGAATTTTCTCGATTTTTGTGCAAAAACTTCTAAAATCCATAATTGTCGCATACGAGCTCCGTTTTTGATGTTCTTTATATGCACGCGTAGGTAAAATTACGCTCTACAACTTTCGTTTAGACTTCGTCGGCTAATTTTGAATTTAATTTTTATATTATTATTTTTAACAGACCGGGACAGGAAATCCGTTAAAAATTCATAACTTCTTCATCCGACGTCCGTTTTCGTCAGACTTTTTACCGTTGTGCTACTAATGACGAGACCTTCGATTCTCGTTTAGGTCGTGTCGGCTAAAAATCACTCGATCTAAAATTCGAGTTTGTAGCTGTCTACTGCTAAGCTGAAACTTCGAAAAATCATAACTTCCTCATACGAAGTCAGATTTGGGCGTTCTTTTTATACTTACTCTCGGTTTAACGAACACTACGAGTTTTGTTTAGATCACTAAGGCCAAAAAGTAGTTTATCAAAAACTCACTTTTTACGACATTCGGCCCCGTGCCGGTTTGTCGCGAAACTTCGACAGGTCATAACTTCTTCGTTATAACTCGGATTTCGGCATTCTTTATATATCCGTAATCCTTTTCACGCCCACTACAAGTTTATTAATAGATATCGGCTTTATCTAAAATTTAATTTTTGACGCTCATTTTTATTCTTAATTAATTAAACTCTAATAATTAAGCATAAAACACATAATTTTCGCATAATTTCTTTTCATTTCTTCAAAATGAGTTACAAAGGTTAACCTAGACTATAATGTCAATATAAATGCCTAGCCTAGAAACACGGGCATTACAATTCTCTCCCCCTTAGGATGATTCCGTCCCCGGAATCACACATCAGCAAACAAATGCGGGTAGCGACTCATCATGTCACTCTCCGTTTCCCAAGTGAGATTTGGCCCATTCGTATGTTTCCAACGCACAAGCACTAAATCGACCATCTTGCGTCTCAGCTTCTTAGTCTTAAGGTCAACGATTGCCTCAGGTTCTTCGATCAACCTCTTGTTTTCATCCAACTTTAACTCAGAAATGGGAATTATATCGGGCACATCTCCCGTGAAATTTCTCAAATAGCACACATGAAAGGTATTATGAATACCCTCAAGTTCTTCCGGTAATTCTAACTTGTAAGCTTGATTCCCGATCCTCTGAAGAACTTTAAATGGTCCAATAAACCTTGGACTCAACTTTCCCCTCTTACCAAATCTTATAAGTCCCTTCCACGGCGAGACTTTAAGTAAAACCGAATCTCCAACATCGAAGGATATCGTTTGTCTTTTCTTGTCAGCATAACTCTTTTGTCGATCTTGAGCAGCTAACATCCTTTCCCTTATCACTTTCAACTTTTCAGCAGTCTGATGGACTATTTCAGGTCCCATAAACTGCTTTTCCCCAGCTTCCAACCAGCATGATGGCGTTCAACACTTCTCCCCATACAAGGCGTGATAAGGTGCCATCTTGATGCTCGAGTGGAAACTATTATTATAGGAAAATTCTACTAGAGGTAAGTGTTCATCCCAATTACCTTGGAATTCTAGGGTACATGCTCTCAGCATATCCTCCAATGTTTGAATCGTTCGTTCGCTCTGACCATCGGTTTGAGGATGGTAAGCTGTACTCAAACACAACTTGGTACCCAATTCCTCTTGTAGACTTCTCCAAAACCTTGAGGTAAAACGGCTGTCATGATCGGATACAATCATTAACGGAACACCGTGTAGCCTCACAATTTCCTTCACGTAAGAATTCGCAAGTTTATCCATAGACCATTTCTCATTAGCGGCTATGAAATGCGCACTCTTAGTGAAGCGATCAACGACCACCCAAATCATGTCGTGATCGTTCCTTGTTCTGGGCAGTTTAGTCACAAAATCCATAGTGATATCTTCCCATTTACCCATGGGTACAGGTAAAGGTTCTAAACTCCCATACGGTTTCTGATGTTGTGCCTTAACCCTAGCACAAGTTACACACTCGGCAACATACTTAGCAACATCGAGCTTCATCGTCGGCCACCAGTAATAGGGTTTTAGGTCCCTATACATTTTCGTACTGCCGGGATGAATCGAGTACATGGTTTTGTGAGCTTCTTCCATTAGAAGACCTCTTACTCCTCCCGTCTTAGGTACCCAAATCCTATCTTTGAATACCTTCAATCCTTGACCGTTTGTATCAAACACCAACGTTTTGCCCAAACGTTCCTCCTTCCGGTCAATTTTCTCTAAAGCTTCCTCCTGAGCTTTCTTTATACTTTCCACAATTGTCGAGACAACTTCAATTCTCAACGCTCTTGGCCTTCTCTTTTCAAGATTTACCTTCCGACTGAGAGCATCAGCAACAACATTTGCTTTACCAGGGTGGTAAAGTATTTCACAGTCGTAGTCCTTGAGTAGTTCCAGCCAGCGCCGCTGTCTCATGTTCAATTCCTTCTGATTAAAGAGATATTGAAGACTCTTATGATCAGTGAAAAGTTTACACTTAGTACCATAAAGATAATGCCTCCATATCTTTAAGGCGAATACAACCGCTGCCAACTCCAGATCATGAGTGGGGTAGTTCATTTCATGCTCTTTCAACTGCCTCGATGCATACGCTATCACTTTATCCCTTTGGGTCACAACACATCCTAACCCAACTCCAGAGGCATCACTATAGACTGCGAAGTCCTTAACTCCTTCAGGTAACGAAAGAATTGGTGCTTCACACGGTCTCTTCTTTAACTTTTCAAAGGCCTCCTTACGCTTTTCATTCCAAGCATAAGTAGCTCCTTTGTGGGTCAAAGCTGTTAATGGAGTAGCAATCGAAGAAAAGCCTTGGATAAATCGGCGATAATATCCGGCTAATCCTAAAAAGCTTCGAATCTCCGTAGTACTTTTTGGTTGTTCCCACTTCATCACAGCTTCGATCTTTGCTGGGTCAACCATTATTCCTTCTTGGTTAACCACATGACCTAAAAATTGGACTTCTTGAATCCAAAATTCACATTTGGAGAACTTTGCATACAGCTTCTCCTTTTTCAAAACTTCTAGCACTTCACGCAGATGCTTATCATGCTCCTGCTTGCTTTTCGAATAGATCAAGATATCGTCTATGAATACTATCACAGATTTATCAAGGTATGGTTTACAAACCCTGTTCATCAAATCCATGAAAGCTGCTGGGGCATTGGTTAATCCGAACGACATAACCAAAAATTCATAGTGTCCATATCTTGTTCTGAATGCAGTCTTTTCGATATCCTGCTCCCTCACCTTCAGTTGATGGTATCCTGACCTAAGATCGATCTTCGAGAAGTAGCTCGAACCTTGCAACTGGTCGAACAGGTCATCGATCCTCGGCAACGGTTACTTGTTCTTTATTGTCGCTTTATTCAGCTCTCTGTAATCGATGCACATTCTCATGCTCCCGTTTTTCTTCTTTACAAACAACACAGGGGCTCCCCAGGGTGATGAACTAGGTCGAATGAAACCTTTGTCCAATAACTCCTGAAGTTGTGACATAAGTTCTTTCATTTCGGTTGGTGCTAATCGATAAGGTGCTTTGGCTATTGGCGTCGTTCCTGGTAACAAGTCGATACGAAACTCAACTTGTCGATCAGGGGGCAATCCAGGAAGATCTTCGGGAAAGACTTCCGGATAATCACACACCACCGGAATATCCTGCACCTCCTTCTTTTCCTTCTTAGCATCGATCATGAACGCTAAATATGATGTACACCCCTTGGCCAAACACTTTCTGGCTTTCATTAGGGAAATGATTCCAGAATTTACTCTGCGTTTGTCTCCATACACCATAAACGACTCTCTTCCGGGCGGGTTTACTTTTACTATTTTCTTCCTACACAATATTTCGGCGTCATTGGCGCTAAGCCAATCCATTCCTAAAACTATGTCGAATCCATTCAACTCGATAGGCAATAATTCCTCGTGGAACTTATTCCCATCCAAGTCAATGAGGATATTTTTCATACGATGGCTAACAGGTACAAACTTGCCACTAGCAATCTCGACTAATAAGGCATTAACTAGTCTATCTACAGGCAAAGCTAGTTTTCTATCAAATTCATGCGATATAAAGGAGTAATTGGCTCCAGAATCAAACAAAATTTGTGCAGGCAATTCGTTTACGAGAAAGGTACCTGAAGCGACATCGACTTCTACTTTTGCAGCTTCAAGGGTCATCTGAAAGGCTCTCGCCTTCGGCTTTGGTGGTAGATTGGGCTTTGCTGCATCCTTCCTCTTTGGACAGTCTTTAAAAACATGTCCTTCTTCACGGCAATCAAAACATACCCTGTTGTCGGACGGACACATATTGGCATAATGCCCAGTCTTTCCACATTTGTAGCAAGTCACCTCCTCACTACATTCCCCAGAGTGATTTTTCTTGCACTTCTCACACCATTTCACTTCACCTCCTCCTCCTCCAAACTTCTTAGACTTAGAAAATTTGCTTCTCTTGTTGGAACCTGACGTTCCTTCAAATTTTCTCTTTTCACCAACTTCTGCCCTCTCCAGACCTTTCTCCCTGATCTGAACCTCCACATTCTTAGCAGCCTAGATGGCGGCTTTCAAAGTGGGTGCTTGCTTAACCATCGGACCAAAGTCCGCTGGTAATCCGAGGGCAAACTTGTTAACCTTAGAGAGTTCAGTTGGAACTAGGTAAGGAACAAGCTTCATCTTTTCAGTAAAACTAGCAGCGTATTCAGTAACGCTCATCTTTCCCTTCTTTAAATTCTGGAACTCATTATTAATTTCCAGAAGATCCTGCTCAGAGCAGTACTGCAATTTCAGTTGTACCACAAAATCTTCCCAAGACATCTTACTAGCTTCTCCCTTAGGCATCGAATTAGCTAGTAACTTCCACCAGTTCAACACACCAGACTTTAATAGATGAATTGTAAGTGCGGTCTTTTGTTTTTCGCTGCACTCACAGCTTTCAAACATCGTCTCCATTTCGGAGATCCAATTCATGACTTCCATCGGTGTCGGACTCCCAGATAGACACGGTGGTTTAGATGCCATGAAATCTTTATATTTGCACCCGCATCCATCAGCTCCTCCATCCTGGTTGTTTTGTCTAACTATCGGTGGGTTGGCTTGACCATGAGTCCCACTATAGTTCCCTCCTACTGATTGCCCTTCATTTAGTACGGGCTGTTCAACAGGTATCGTAGTCTCTTCCCTATTCTGTTGTAGTAATCGCCTCGTCTCCTCCATTTGGCGATCCAGCATCGTCTGTATCATTGCTTGTACCCCAGCCATCGTCATTGGCTCAGGTGCAGCTCCTACAACAGGTACTTGCTCAACTACTTGAGGTTGAGGCTGTTGATCCCTATTTCCGTTTGCATTTGCAACTCCACTACGAGTTCTTGCCATTACAATCTATATACCGAATAAGGCGAATTTAGGTCTTTATCCATGTTAGACATTTCGATTCCCTTATCACTCCGAAACGTTTACATGTTAGTTCTAATCTCGTAATCATACGCTTAGAATCCTACACACATAAGGTTTCCAGATCCGGTCGGCAATAGACCATAGATCCGAACAATTAATGGCACACATGGCAAACACATAGCATTTAGCACATAAGGGTATTTTAGGCATCTTTCCTAAAATAAACTAGTGCTCGTGTCTAAAATATGGTAGACACTCATCTCACAATCATCACTTAGCATTCTAAGTTTAAGTCTAGAAATCCTACAATTTATTAGTTCGCTTAAACTAATGCTCTGATACCAACTGTGACATCCCCTAATTTCTCGGCCAGAAAAGACCGATTTAATTTATGCTTTTTTAAAATAAAATCAGAGAAATCTTTTCAAAAGATGTTGCGGAATTGGTCCCCAAACAACATATGATAAAAGTTTATCAAAACCCTTCATTAAGAAGGTATATATTTTCCATATATATATCAAAACCTCGGGATGTCATGTTCCGATACAGATCAAAAGCATAAACAAGACATTATAAGCCTTACTACAGTTATTTACAACTACCGGCCTATAATCCAAAAATCTCACGTCATCCTCCGACTATGTTCGGGGTCCACTACCTGTAACATAAAAAGCTGAGTGGGTCAGGCTTGGGAGCCTGGTGAGCATATAGGTTTTCAACCCACAGTAATAATAAACTTATTAAGTTCACCAATCAACAATAACCCTGATTAGCCGTTCCCGTTATCCTCACTTTACGTCCCTAAACACTTTTCACAAGGGACCTAGCCTAAAGAATATCATCGGGATGGACACTACTGCTAAGGGGTTTCCTCAGCCACACATGTCCTAAAGGCAACCATGAGGGGGATGGAGTACAACGAACAAACACCTAACACCTACAGGTTGCGGGCCTGCTAATGTTTCCCACTGGACTGTCTAGAAAGTCCGTGGTCGTCATCCAAACTCCGCTAGATGACTGAATCTCAAATCACATTGAGACCTCTCATCACTTTAGTTTATCACACACCAACTATCTACCCATGTTCTACCCAACATATTTGTAGATAAAAATACTTATACAGTTTAAAACTTATATAAAACATCAACTCAACAGTCACCTCAAATAAACAATTAATATATTTACACATAGCACGTATTATAAGGTAAATACTTCATATCTATGTGTAAAATGAAAGTGACTATGCACTCACATGATTTGATGATAATCGGGCAGCAATTCGTTTCCTAAAACGTTTGTTTCTAATAAAACCGGGAGTTTTATTGAGAAACCGGGCTCTGCAAAGGTCGGGCTTCGAAACCGAAAAAATAAATTTTCCGGGCTTCACGGGCACTTCGTGGCATATTCTGGGGCTTATAAACGATATCGGGGCTTTGGGGGATGTTAAGATGAAGAAAATATGAAGAAAGGGGTGAAAGATGGTGATTTTCTAAATGTATCCGAGAAGGCTCGCAAGCCCTCTATTTATAGGGGTCCGAAGCTCCTGATCTGACGGCTGAGAAACCTCCAGGTGGCGAAGATCCGAGGCTCGCAGGGGGATGGCTCGCACGAGGTCTGCGTGTGCGAAGGCTTGCTGTCCTCTCCTGATTGGACCGAGGTCTACTCGTCCGAAGTAGGGTTCCGTGGCTTCTTGCGAGGGCTTCGGACATGTGAAGGAGGACACGCGTCGGACATGCATTGGACCGCTCAGTAGCTCGGATGACTCAGCCTCGTTTCGGACATGTGGCACATGCGAGGCGAGGACACGTGGCTCGCATGACTCACCAATTTCGGACACGTGGCACGATCTAAGCGAGGGTGACGTGGCAAAAACGTGACTATGCGAATTTTCTCGATTTTTGTGCAAAAACTTCTAAAATCCATAACTTTCGCATACGAGCTCCGTTTTTGACGTTCTTTATATGCACGCGTAGGTAAAATTACGTTCTACAACTTTCATTTAGACTTCCTCGGCTAATTTTGAATTTAATTTTTATATTATTATTTTTAACAGACCGGGACAGAAAATCCGTTAAAAATCATAACTTCTTCATCCGACGTCCGTTTTCGTCAGACTTTTTATCGTTGTGCTACTAATGACGAGACCTTCGATTCTCGTTTAGGTCGTGTCGGCTAAAAATCACTCGATCTAAAATTTGAGTTTTTAGCTGTCTACTGCTAAGCTCAAACTTCGAAAAATCGTAACTTCCTCATACGAAGTCAGATTTGGGCGTTCTTTTTATACTTACTCTCGGTTTAACGAACACTACTAGTTTCGTTTAGATCACTAAGGCCAAAAAGTAGTTTATCGAAAACTCACTTTTTACGACATTCGGCCCCGTGCCGGTTTGTCGCGAAACTTCGACAGGTCATAACTTCTTCGTTATAACTTGGATTTCGGCAGTATTTATATATCCGTAATCCTTGTCACGCCCACTAAACGTTTCTTAATAGATATCGGCTTTATCTAAAATTTAATTTTTGACACTCATTTTTATTCTTAATTAATTAAACCCTAATAATTAAGCATAAAACACATAATTTTCACATAATTCCTTTTCATTTCTTCAAAATGAGTTACAAAGGTTAACCTAGACTATAATGTCAATATAAATTCCTAGCCTAGAAACACGGGCATTACATCCATGAGTGGTCATGACAATACTGAATAACAACCATACAATAATAGGAACATAATCAAAGAATCCTCTTCCCACAGGCTTCCTATATTCTTCGTGACTCCCCTTGATTCGAGTATGGATCCTGTTCTTTCGGTAGTACGGACCCAATACTACCTTCCACACCTACCCATACTTTCCTCAAGAGTTATCCCAAATCCTCCATGTCACCTTCTTAAATCGATACTCCAAGTACCTGCTAAACAACACAACCCAACCCGCTAAATCACTTCCTAGGCTCTCCTAGGTTCCCGACCTCACCCTGCCATCAGCTGCTGAAAAACTCTCAATAAGGTTAGCTAACCACATCATGAATACAATCACATGCAAAAAAGATTCGATAACCCTTCGAGTAAAAGACTCAACCCTACAACGGTTGGACTCGGACAAGAGTTTCAAAATAGAGTCAAATCCATCACTCTGATATTATTTAACATTTGCAACATGTGGCTTAACATATTCACTTAATAGTTAACTCACATCACTAAGAGTTCCACAAAGCACAAAGCAAGCAACATTTGTGCAGTAACACTCCAATCCATAAAACAAACAAAGGGCATCCCACACTCACATGCTACTACCATGCTAGGAACTTCTACTCTTACTTCCGGTTTCCTTATGCATGCAAATTATACACAATCCAGGATCAAATAGACTATCGAATAAAAGATTCTACCGTAGGACTACAACCAGACAAGGAACGGGAAATAAGGCCAAATCAATCATTCTAGGGCTATATATTCCTAACCGTATACATTTTTTAAAGCATACACTTAGCAATTACGGTTACCAATACATATTCCCAATCATAGTATCGAATGCATCCTAGGCTACAAGGCATCACATATCAGTCCGATCTATCATGAAATTATTGAAAGTATCCCTAGCCTTATCCTAGCATGTGAACATTCATATCATATATCATATCAACATGTATGGGTATTCTGGGAATCACTTACTTGAGCTAAGCTGATTGCACACATCACACCCCCTTTTTCTTTATAAAAATATTTTCAAAAACTTATTTTCTTTAAAAAAATATTTTTAGAAACTTATTTCTTTCAAAAGATTACCAATTCCTTAGTTTGAGTTCAGACATACCCAAGAGTGTGCCCGAATCCCTCAAACCAAGGCTCTGATACCAACTTGTAACGTCCCAAAAATCCAAGGTAAATTTTTTTTCACTTTTAAAACAATAAATCATACAAATGAGTTGTTCTAAAACCGATCAAAGTGAATATATCATTTAAACATCATAGTAATATCATTATTTGCCAATGCGGAAAACTCTGGGGGATGTTGTGTAGTCATGTCGGGCCCTTCCCTTTCGAATCGAAAGTATTTGAAACCATAAATATGAAACCGTAAGCACAAATCTTAGTGAGTTACCTAAAATACCACATACCAAAACATACAAGTGTCATAGGCTACCCACATGGTCTTTCCTTGTAGTGTCGAGGGCCAAATCTTGGTCTTACATACAAGTGCCAGCGGCCAGATCCTGGCCTTTCATACAAGTGCCAAGGGCCAGATCTTGGTCTTTCATACAATTGCCAGGGGCCAGATCCTGGTCTTTCGTACAATTGTCAGGGGCCATATCATGGTCTTTCATGCAAGCATCGCAGGACAACTAGCATTCTACATAACAAGTAATGAGTCGGCATTGGTGCCTTCGACCCATGGATATAGTGAGAAAAGTAAGAAAACTCACCTCACAATCTGAAAAGAATAACTGCACCGATCACTACTCTAAAAGTTATCTCTACCGGTCACATATACAATTAACAGGAACCCAAATCTCAAACTATAAATCAAATTACCTAAAATGCCCTTAGGTCAAACTTAGTCAACCCTAGTCAAAGTCAAAGTCAACGGTCAAGGTCCAAAAGTCAATATTTCTTCCCAGCGGACTACGCCATGCGTACAAATAGAGTACACCTAGCGTACTCTGATGTTGACCAAAAGCGGCGTGCTGACTGCGTACGTGCAACGTACCACCAGCTACGCCCAGTATACACAGCCCTGTCCCAAAACTTCACAAAGAGCTTATTTCATTAAGCCCTTACGTCCAAAATTCAGATCCAAGCCTAAAATGATGTCCTAAGTCATAAAGTTTCCAACTTTATGACTTTGCATGGCTATAAAGTGCTTAATTTCGAAAATCCTAAGTTCTTAACCCAATAAGACATCACAACTCTTGTATGGAAGGGATAGAAGGGCCAAGATCATATTTTTATGGTTCATAATAGCTCCATAATGGATAAAGTTTCCTACTTTATCCATTAGAATGGTTCCAACAAACAAGATCTAGTCATTAAGTCTCAAAGGGACCAAAAAGTGCATCTTTTTGTACTTAATCCATTAAGTACAAGTCTCCAACCTTCATATCTGAATCAAAATGGTGTTTAGATGGATAAAGTTTCCAACTTTATCCATAACAAGGTCACAAACTTTCAAGATCTAAACTTTATGCACTTAAAGTGACCAAAAGCTCATAACACCCAAAACTAGTTAGATCTAACAATTTCATCATAAAGATTCAAACTTTATACCTCTAGAAGAAAGATCAAGGTGCACAAAGTCTGGATCTACAAGATCTAATGCAACCAACACTTATTCAATGAGTTCCTTCTTCTCCAATGTGCACAAAGAGCACTCCAAAGCACTTAAAAACACCTTCTTTTTGCTCACAAGGCTCAATCTAGGGTTAGGGTTACATGAGAGGGTGTTGGAGAGGTGGAGGATGAGAATGGAAAGGGTTTGGGGGAGTTAAGGTGCTTAAATAGGGCTCAAACCATGAAAATAGGGTTCGGGCACTAATCGAGTACGCCCAGCGTACTCAATTTACGCCCAGCGTAATAGGGATGTCCTAGTACGCCCAACGTACGTGGATCAACCCAAAACTACCCTAACTTCAAACGGTCATAAATTCTTCGTTCCAACTCCGTTTTAGACAATCTTCATATCCACATAAATGTCTTGAAGAGCTCTACAATAGTATCTAAATATCTTGGAATAAAAACTTCTTGAACAAAAATCCACATTTCATGCAAAAACTCGGTGTATGACTTTTCCTCATTTTACCATTTGACCCTAAAATACAATTCAAAGGTTTAGATCTCATAACCATCATTACCTCCTTCCAAAAGGTCTAAAAATTTCCTCCTTAAGGCCCAAAGCCTTTACACAATCGACATCTGGCCCACGGACCTGAATCACAGAATGATCCTGAACAGGGTGTTATAGCTCGACTAGTTTGAGCATTCTATTTTGTGTTTCCTTGGGCCTTGTTTTCTCCAGTACAAATTTCCACAGGCCGTGGAAATGTGTGAAGGGTTTTGAGCATCCTGACACTCCTAAGGTGTACATGCAATCCTAGAAACTTTGGATCTATGTTTTACTATGAATACATGCAAATTTGTTTTTCCAAGGTTAATAACCTATCTAGCATGGCATGGGGAACTTTAAACATAAAATCCAGATGAATTACATACCTTTCAATAGTGAGTTGATTCCTTGGAGTTTGAGAGCCAAGCACCAATAATATGGATGCCTCAAATGGAAATCACAAATCACCACAAACTTTGCAAAAACTATGAGAGTGTATGTTTTCTTGTAGAAATCGGCCACCTTCTTACACACACACTTAGTAGTGAAATTTCAAGCATCATAAGCCCCTTTATATAGTGTATGGAATTAGGGTTACATCCATGTAAACCCTAATACCCATGACTCTTCCTTTCCAATGATCCATGGGTTAAAAGCTCCATGGACTATCCAAGCATGCCAAGCCCATTCCAAATGAGTATTAGCCCACACTTATATAAATACAAGAGCCCATATTTAATTAGTCATCTTTTTGATCACCAAATTAATTCTAAATTAATTTATGATCAAATACTAGTTAAATAATATGATTTCATATTAATATATTATAACTTATAATATATTAATAAATCATAAACATACAATTTTCAAAGGTTTAACCATACAATAGTTCGGGTGAAGTGCAACCCAAATGGACCATGCCGGGTCGGGTCAAGTATATACCAAATAAAGTTATGGACTTAGACACCTTATCCAACAATGTGGACGTGGGTTTAGTGGCAATTTCTCATCTTTCTTAAATTTGGGTACTGATTTCATTATTCTATCTATCCGGTTTTGGAGCAGAAGGGGCGATTTTTTGGAGTAAATTGAGTTTGATTAACACTTAGGAACATTTATTTGATCTTTATAAGCACCTTAATTTCATTTTCTAGACTTGTGATCTTGGTATAATCATGTGTGGATAGATAGTTTCTCCAACTTCATGTATTGACTTTTTAGTTGTGATTTCAGTCGTATGACTTGATGTTTGCTTTCAATTTCTATTCAGTGAATTTCACTACTAGAAAATAGCCCGTTAATGAAACGCAAACAATGACACATATGGATTTATGATACATATTTTTTGTGTGTCCTAAAAATAATGTCAGTTTTCTAAAATTTGAAGGATAGAGGACACACATTTTTGCGTGCCCTAATATTAGTGTCCAACAAAAAAAAACAAGGAAGGAATTTATCATAAAAAGTGTGTCGTGTAAATGTGTCGTTTTATATTTATTAGGAAGGCGCGCTCTCGGTTTTTTTAATAGCCTATGGGGAGAAATGAAATCCCAAAAAATTAAACACCTGTATGATGCATCTCTTCTTCTCCTTCTATAATCCTCTACCAAAAAACCATAATAATCCTTTTGAAGCAGCTCGTCTTCCTCTACCTCTACACACACTCTCTCTCCCTTCTCTTTGCAAGCCCTAAGCCACCACCACCAGCATCGAACCCCATAAGCTTTAAGAGTTCAGAGTGCATCTAGAAAACTAAGCACACACTTTCGCCATCTCAAGATGTCGGTTCAAGATCAGCCACTGGACCTTCATTCTCTCCATTACTTCTCTATTTTCTCTTCACAAACCCTAAATCGCCGCCACCGCCATCAAACCCCATCGGAGATTTTGGAGCGCGTCTAATGAAATTTGATCATCGGCGACGCAATAACGGTTCTCTCTCACACTCGAACCCTAGCTCTCGCTTCCTACCCTCCTACATCTCTATTCTCTCAGTCCGACCACCACACCATGCATGAACACCGCCAATCGATGACGTCACGATGCCTGCAGTTCTGACTCCTCTCAAATTGATAGTGGCATGACTTTATTTGACATAGCAGCAGGGAATCAAGGTCAAGGAGGGCATGAGAGCATCATCAGTATGTGGACTTATTATATGAAGTGACTGCTGCTCCTCACTGTATCACACGTGTATTATCTGATTGAATTTGGAGTCCCACCTTCCTCCTCAGAAGGTAGTAATGGTTTAGTCAAGGTTTAGTATGTTTTTACTTCTAATTTGTGTGTTTATTTTGTCTAGCTTTTGTCTTTGCTTCAGTTTCAGAGAAACCTTTATCAATTTCATCTTTATAGTTAAGCATAATAATCTTGATACTTGATTTTAGCATTTTTCTGCAGTTTTATTTATCAACTGGGGGTTGAAAATATTGGAAATCTTGTTATGTAAACTCTCTTATACATGTATATGTTATGTATCTGTCTTTTTTTGCAATGAATATGATTTCTCATGGTCTAAATTACTACGACTTTTATTTTCAAACAAAACTGAATGGTGAACAAGCAACAAAATGGGGTCCTTCTTGTTGATAAGATACCACTATTCAAGGAAGCTGGCTTGGCAAAAGGGAACCACCCTTCTAGAGCAATACACAATGGAACTAACTTAGAGTAGAGACTTTTTAGTAAAGTTGTGGGTTCTGGATCCAATCTACTCATTACAAGGGGAATATATGGGCCAATCGTACAGTTGGCTTTAAACAGGTAATTGAAATAATCATGCATGTTTATTAATTTCACTTTAGATATATAAAAAATAGTTGTGCTATTTGAAATTGATACATTTATAGGCGAACAAATATGAAATATTTGATGTAGCAACCCACATGAGATTTTTCCAAAATTAATGTTCTCTTTAAATCTTGATGTTATATAAAGTTAAGATAACATTTTTCCTTTCAGCATGTAAGTTTTATTTGCAAGGAAAGCAATGTGATTATGTGACAGATACATTCTTGAGAAATGCTTATATAAGCTTAGTGAAATATTTTAACTGAAACAAGAGAAATGAGAAACCACACAATTTGATTGTTCAAATTTGAGAAAAAATTTAGGATTATGGTACCTGATGTAAAGAAGGCATTGGATAAGAATCCTTCAAAACAAGTCGGTTCAGCTAATGAAAATATGTTGAAGACTGGAAGATTGGTTACACAGTCAAATCTTGATCTGAAAGAGGTATTTAATTTATTTAATGAATATTGTACAATTTTTTTTAAAATTAATTTTGGGTAATAATGTTTGTTTGCTAGAAAGCTGGTATGACAGTTCAAGCAGAGAGACTGAATTTCCTCCGTTTTTTGTCACATTTTAGAGTTGTTCATAGAAAGCTGGCATGACAGTTCAGCGGTTTGCTTCTTTCACTTTATAATAAATCTTTTTTTAATCAATTTAAAAAATTTATATAATTAAAAACAGATCCCTGAAGATCTGGAGGTGGGGTATGTACCTATTAGCATGGGGGCGCGTTCCCTGGTCTTTATCTGTTTACAAGTCCTTCAAGATTTATACGCCCTATTAAACAAAAGTTTCGAGAGGAAAAAAAGAATAATATTGAACTGATTGGTCCCTTTGAACATGTAAATATATAACTATATTTACATGGTCAAGAAATAGAAATCTTTGTTTTTAAGAAAGTGAAAAATTTAAGGTTTTATTTTTATTGCATGTTTGTTGGTAGGTGTATATAGAGATAGAGTGTCCAGATGGAGGAAATGGTGGAAGATTAATGGAGTTTCCTGCTACTCATGAAGAAATTCATCCAACTGGAATACTTAGTGTTGTTGGTAATCTTACCCCTTGTTCTGATCATAATCAGAGTCTAAGAATTATGTACCAGTGTCATGTCTTTATTTATTTGTTTAAAAAAATAACTTTTTCATGTAGTATTGCTTTAGTAGTTAAAAAGATTGCGAAATCTCGGTTTTATACTTGCAGATGGCAAAACAAACAATGGGGTTCTCTTCACAAGGAATCAATTATCGTGCAGATCAAAAGCTTTATCACCTTCAGGTTTCTCTTTCTTTTTTAACAGTTTTATACCTTTTTTTTTAAAATAATCTTTTTATATAAATTAGTTCTTGCAGACTCCTCAAGCTCCGATTGTTCGCAATGCTACATATGAAAAGTTCGGTTTTATTATCTCTAAACTGAACTTTCTAATTGTGTTGCTTTGGTATGTGTTTTAAGTTTCTTTTTATTGGCATTTTGTTACAGATTATTCGCATAAATATATGTATTTTAAAATTATTATATCTCAACTTGCACTTTTAACCAATGCAAAGTAATCTTTGGCTAATTTAGCATTGACCTAACACATGCTTCACCTGGCACAAAATGGCTAAAGAGAAAATACCCGAGCATCCTATTTTGAGATCAGTTGTAGATATATTAGGGAAAACTCCTGCAACATTGATCATTTTTGCTTAGTTGGTTCTTTGTAAGTTCTAGAACATGAACTGATTAACTTTAAGTTTGTAACCGATATACAGAAGTAACAGAACTACATGTCGTTATTATGAAAAATACGAGTTGTGATCCACTTAAACGACCAAAAAATGAGACAACACTTACCTGATTAGTTGGTTCTTTGGTTCTTTTCAAGTTTAAAGTGATGTTCCATTTGTGGACAGTAAGTTAATTATCATTGTTGTGCATATGTTTGTTTTGAGTTTAAACTTGTAAATTCTTTAAAGTTTACTGTAAACATGATTGTACAGTATCTTATATGCAATGTTCGAAACATGGAATAACATAGTCTTTGGAAACTTGGAATACATAGTCATAGTTTGACTTAGTTAGTTGCTTATTTAGTTTATTAGTTTCTTGTTTTCAAGCTTCTTATAGTCACTAATTGGTTTCTTATTATGCTTAAATCTTAACAGCTATCATGGCAGCCTTCAACAATATTTTTGGATCGACACCTTCTAGTTCTATGTTTTTCTTAGTGGTCTGTATATATTAATATATAATATTTTTATGTTTACACAGCAACCAGATGTTGTGAATTCTAGTAGAAGATATCGTGTACGTGTTCTTGTCCTACTATTATGGATTCGGGAACATCCTTGCTTACTGGTCCAACTGTATGTATCTCAAGTGAAGCATCTGTTAGAACTATTAATCTCAGGGATTTCAAGTTTTTCATATTTCTTGTATCTAATTAGTTTGTAAATTTCGGTTACAACTTCTATTTATTTGTTTTATCTTTCCACAGAACGATTATTTGTATGACATCAAATTTTATGCAATGAATTGTATTTTTTGAATATGATATTTTATTTTCTATTATGAGACATTAAATGCAAATTTAATTTGAAAATTAGTAAATCTATAAATAATATTTTTTTAAACATTACAATACGCACAAATGTGTGTCATCCTCATTTATGACATGACCTTTCTTGACAGGGGCTTTAATGATACGTAATGTGAGTCGTAAATGCGCGTCGTAAGTTTATGACATGCAAATGCGTGTCGTCTTCTTTATGACAGGGCCTACCCTGACACGCATTGCGTGTCGTAAGAGTGCGCCGTAAATGCTCGTCGTAAGCTTACGACACAAAAATGTGTGTCGCCTTCCTTTATGACAGGGCCTTCCTTGACACGCATTTGCGTGTCATCTGTGGCTTTTGTAGTGGTGTTGATTATGATGGCATGTGCGGAATAAGAAAGATCTAGTGAATCATCATACAAAATCAAGAACACATGGAGTAAATAAATCTTGTTAAGCTCATATTAGATCTAGAAAGAATATACAAAGTGGGTCTTGTACAAATTCTCGATCTAGTCTAACACTCCAAATGGTTCCTTACATAATGGGAGTCACTCACTTCCTATTTATAGGAAAAGACTCCACCCATTTACGCATACAAGAGGGTAAGCCACATCCAATGATAACTTTGCACCCTAACATTCTCCCCCTCAAAGTTAGGATTGGATGTCCCGGGTTCAATATCCAACGAGCTCGCGCGATCAAGACCAAACTCCCCCTCGAAGTAACACCGGTCTTCAAATCCGCAAATGAATACCCGAAAAACCGGCTTCGAATACCCATCATTCTCCCCCTTTTTATAATAAAAAAAATGATTATAAAACCCATTAAGGGTGAGAAGTGCCCGTGGATTAATCTTCATAATACTCCCCCTTGATGTGTGCCAAAAATGAAACACTGAAAAACATGCACGGAAAAACAATCACGAAAAAGCCTTGAAAATTTTCCAATTTATGAAAAATTTTGACTTTTAGGTAAGAGTTGCAAGATTTTCCAAAATCCAGGTAAAAGTTGTCACTTTCTGAATTTTGCAGGGACCCGTTGTGTCTAAAACAGCTTAAGATGCGAAACACTCCCCCCCCCCCCCCCCCCCTTTGTGAAACTGGGCATAAAGTGTAAGTTCACACCAATTACAGAGGATCGGAAATGAAAATTCTTCAATTTCTCAGCTTTGTTAGCCCATGTTCGAAATTGGATCTTTTGTGCCAAAATTTCGAAACTGCAGGGGCCAACTTCAAAACTACCGCACAACTCTTCAAAATGTCGAAATTATACCCCAATGTCGAATATGGGTATAAACTGTAAGTTTCGACAAAAATGTAGGGGCTTGAAATGAAAATAATGTTACTTTTCTCCCAATCTGTTGATTTCGAAATGATTTTAAACTGCCATGTCTTCGAAACTTTAAGTACCAATTTTGAAACTTTTGTGTTTCTTTCTTCTTCAATTCGTTACCCAGGTAACGAAAACTTCCCGTCTCACTTTATTAATCCTTCCCAACTCGTTATCAAGCTTACCTGGGTAACGAATTGAAGAAGAAAGAAACACAAATATTTCGAAATTGGTCCTTGAAGTTTCGAAGACACGGCAGTTTAAAATATTTCGAAATTAGGATTGATTTTTGGACAGATTGGGAGAAAAGAAACATTATTTTCATTTCAATCCCCTACACTTTTATCGAAACTTACAGTTTATACCCATATTCAACATTGGGGTATAATTTCGACATTTTGAAGAGTTGTGCAGAAGTTTTGAAGTTGGCCCCTATAGTTTCGAAATTTTGGCAGAAAAGATCAATTTCGAACATGGGCTAACAAAGCTGAGAAATTGAAGAATTTTCATTTCGGGTCCCTGCAATTGGTGCGAACTTACACTTTATGCCCAGTTTCGCAAATGGGAGAGTGTTTCGCATCTTAAGTTGTTTTAGACGCAACGGGTCCCTGCAAAATTCAGAAAGTAATAATTTTTACCTGGATTTTGGAAAATCTTGCAACTCTCACCCAAAAGTCGAAAATTTTCATAAATTAGAAATCTTTCAAGGCTTTTTCGTGATTGTTTTTCCGTGCAAGTTTTTCGGTGTTTCATTTTTGGCACACATCAAGGGGGAGTATTGTGAAGATTAATCCTCGGGTTCTTCTCACCCTTAATGGGTTTTATAATCATTTTTTTATTATAAAAAGGAGGAAAATGATGGGTATTCGAAGCGGGTTTTTCGGGTATTCATTTGCGGATTTGAAGACCGGTGTTACTTCCAGTTGACTTGACTCGCCGAGTTGTTCTACCAACTCTTCGATTCCATACTCCTCCGATCCATTACAACCCCCGACTTAACTCGTCGAGTCTAGCAAGAACTCGACGGGTTCTCCTTCAACCATACAATTCGGGACCATCCTCAACTGACTCGCCGAGTTGTATGAACAACTCGTCGAGTCCACCTTCATAATTAAGGAGATTGCCTTGGACTCGTCGAGTTCCTCCTCGAACTCGTCGAGTACTATGATCTTCATGCCCAATATGGACCCAGACTGGCCGGGTCCTTCACCAACTCAACTCACTGATCTAACTCATAACCAGAAGGGATTTGGGTTTGCGACCCGACTCGCCGAGTCTATGAACCGACTCGCCGAGTCCGCTTTGTGACATCTCAATTCTGTCAATTACAGTCCATTTCATTGCTTCCAACTCATAGATCTAGACTCTTAAGGCTAGCATTACACGTAAAGTTGCTAACTTTACGTGCATGCAAGGTGCTATGAATCTAAAACTCTTAATCCAAGCTAAAATGAAGGTCTAGGACATAAAATGGAGCCATAGCTGGATAAAGCTAGCAACTCTGAGCTTCTAAAGCTCAAGAGTGCCCAGATCTGAAGCCCAATACATCCACAAGGGCTTAATACTCGGATTAACCTTGGAAATGGCCCAAATATGGGAAAAATACAAGCTAGAAAGAGAATCTAGATGATTAACAGTCAAGGTATAAGCTTTATACCTTCAGATGATCTGAAATGCCACACCAACTCTGGATCTATAGCTCCTTCTTGCACCACTAAGAGTCTCCTTCCTTCTCCAAGCTTCAAATTACTCACAAAGGCAAGAAACTATCTCAATACTCCACAAGGTTGATTAGGGTTTCGGGAGTAGGTGAGGGGAGTGATGGAGGCTGGGGTGGAGGCCTGAAATGTTGCTTAAATAGGGCACCAAGTCCCGAAATTAGGGTTTCCAAACCCAGACCAGACTCGCCGAGTCAATCTCTCCGACTCGTCGAGTCGGTCACTTAATCCGCGACACGAGACACGCTCCGACTCGTCGAGTTGACCCCTTTGACTTAGGGTTTTTCTTTCCTTTCTAGGTCTTCTGGATTTCGGGTGTTACAATAGTATGTATTTACGTTCGGGTATTTTCAGTTGGGTTGAAAGGTTTAATTCTTAGAACACCCTGATTCTCGAGTATTTTAATTGTATGATACTAAAATGAGAATTCAATTGTTTCGACATTTTCATTTATGTACTGGTTTGGCCTGTTTAGATAATCTTATGTTTGTTTATGGGTTACACTAAAATTGGGGGGGGGGGGGGGCAATTGTTGGTGATTTAAGTGTCAATTGTTTTGTGTAATTAGAACTGACATGTGAGCAAAAGAGCTTATCGTTTGTACTCTATATTATATGTTTGGTGAATGCGGAGTGCATACATATATAAGATCGAATTATAAGTCGGAACGAAAGAAAAGCGGGGATCAAGGGGCAGCGCCCCTAGTGGGCTCCAAGGAGAGCCCCCGGCGTTGGGTGATTATGGTAAGATTGACAAATCTTTTTCAGATCATTGATTATGCCATTAATTTCGAGATTTGATTAACTAATTTAGAAGATTAAACCCTAATCTCGCATGCATATATACGGCTCCTCTTTTGAGCCGTATACAGAACCCTTTTCTCAGCTCTTCTTCTTCTTCTAAATGGATGCTCAGAATTCTCTAGCGATTTGGCTTGTGTTTTTGTGTCTAGATACACAAGTGTCTTTTTGGATTATCCTAGACTGGTTTTCCACCATCACCCTACATAATATCCTCCAACAAGATAGCGAGAGAGATGGTCGTGATGGTCTGAAGAGTAACGGTTGTCCAATAAGGAAACGATAGAGAAGTCAACAGTGCAGGTAAGATGGGAGGCATCAAGTTAAGACTAGAGTGAGATGGGATGGGTTTTTTTAGATTTTAGTGGGAGGGAGATAAGGTTGTTAAGATGGGTTGAGCTCTTAAATGATCGCCAATTTTTTTAATAAAATAGTTTTTAATATTAGTTTTTAGTAACAAATGTTTTAGTAAAAGAAATCACTTTTTTATTAAAACATATTTATTTTTTTGTATTGTTTCTTGTTATATTTTTCCTTTTTATAACCACTTACTTTTTGTTATAAAGGGTTAGTGATATTAAGTACAATTTTCGTTCTTAGTTTACGACTTATTCGGTTTTCAGTTTTTCGGTTCGGTTCCAATTCTGGTTCCAAATACTTTCTTATTGTAACATATTTCTTAGTAGAACTGAAACTGGTTGGAACCGGTTAGTAGTATTCGGTCTGATATTCAGTTTTCGGTTTTTCGATTCAGGTATGGTTCGATCCGGCTCCGGACTTGTGTACATGCCTAATTTAAACCACCCGGTTAACATAAAGCGCACATTAAAAGTTAATTGTGGGAGTATATTAGTATTAGATAATAGATACTCATGTATTGAATTGTTTACATTAATCTTGTATTTATCCTACTCCTTAGATATAGGAGTATTTGTTGTATTCTCTTATTATAAAAGCAATACATATGTCACACATCTTTGTGTGGTTAATTCAATAAATATTATATGGTATCGGCTTCTCTCCTTCTTCAATCTTTTTTCTTTTCTAAACCCTAATCCGATCTTGGCTCCTTCTCATGGCTCCGTCCATTTCTGATGATGGATCTTTTTCCATGAATACCCTCCTCCACATGATACCCATTAAGCTTTCTTCTACTAACTATCTTCTCTGGAAGAACCAAATACTACCTCTTCTTTCTTATCAGAAGCTAACCAACCACATTGATGGTACCCCTTCTCCCTCAGAAACCATCACTGTTGAAGACAAACAAGCTACGAACTCTGCCTTTGTTACTTGGAAAGAGCTTGATCAACGTGCTGACATTCTTCTCAATTCCTCTCTCACAGAGGAGGCTTCCGCTGAAGTTCTTGGCCTCACCACTACCCATTCTATTTGGACATCTCTCGAAGCTGCCTACAGCAACTCTTCTGTAGAACGGATTCACTCGCTGAGAGATTCACTAAGGAAGCTGTCCAAGGGTACCTCTTCTGTTTCAGAGTATGGAAAAAAATTTAAGAATATTTGTGACAGGCTAGCTGCAATCGGTCAACCTGTTGACGATATGGATAAACTCCATTGGTTTCATTGTGGATTGGGTGCCTCCTATGAAACCTTCTCTACTGCTATTCGTACTTCCAAGCCATCTCCCTCTTTTCGAGATCTTCTATCTCATGCTGAAAGTCATGAATTGTTCTTACAGTCCCTTCATGGTTCGTCCACACCATATGCATCTTTTTTCTCTCAACAAACTCGGGCCAGTAACACCACTTCTAGAGGTGGTCGAAATCATAATTTTACAAATGGTGGTGGTCGTGGAAGCTTTATAGGTGGCAGAGGACGTGGTGGTCGTCGTCCTCCTCACTCCCAGCTATATACAACAAATGGACACTATGCTTCTGCATGTCCTAATTTACACACCTATGCCTCCAATGCTTCTTCTTCTGATGCAAATCTAGCTCAGTCTTTCCACTCTCAGTGCCATGTCACTCAAGGAAATCCGGACTGGTATGTCGATTCTGGTGCTACTTCTCACATGACTTCCACACCAAATAACGTGTCTCACACAACTCCGAATACAGTTAATATGCATGTCACTTTTGGTAATGGACACAAGCTTCCTGTTTCTCATATTGGTCAATCCATTCTCCCTAATAAACTATTACTACGTGATGTTTTGGTCATTCCACATTTAACAAAAAATATTCTTTCTATCAGCCAACTTACAAAGGATCAACCGGTTGATGTCTTATTTTCTCAACCATTTTTTACTATTCAGGACAGGGTAAGCAAACAAGTGATAGCACGAGGTCTATGTTAAGATGGATTATGCGTACTCAAGAATGAACCCACAGCTTTGATTGCAACTGTTGGATCTTCAAGAAAAGCCTCTTTTGAACTTTGGCATGCTCGTTTAGGACACATTTATTTTGAAGTTATTTCTAGTTTACATAAGTTGGGTCTTTTATATGTGACTTCTTTGCTTCCAAAACCAGTTATTTGTAAACATTGTCAACTTCCTAAGGGAAAACGATTACCTTTTGAGCTTAATCCTAAACGATCTTTACATCCATTAGATTTAATTCATTGTGATTTGTGGGGCCCTGCTCCTGTTGATTCTGGTGGCTATCGTTACTATGTTGTTTTTGTGGATGACTACTCATGTTTTACATGGTTTTATCCTTTAAACACCAAATCTGGCTTGTACCCGGTTCTTGTTCCCTTCATCAAGTTAGTTCAAACACAATTTTGTAGAAAGATTAAAGTTTTTTAAAGTGATGGAGGTACAGAGTTTGTTAACCACACGGTTCGTCAAATTTTTGAGGATAATGGCATTTTTCACCGTCTATCTTGTCCACATACGCCTCAACAAAATGGGCAAGCTGAACGTAAGCATAGGCATATTGTGGAAACAGGGATTGCAATGTTATTCCATTCTCATGTACCTGCATCTTTCTGGGTGGATGCCTTTAGTTCTGCAACATTTATTATAAATCGTTTGCCTACCAAAGTTCTCGACCATCGCTCACCTTTTGATCTGCTTTATTCAAGACCTCCTAATTATGGTAATCTTCGAACCTTTGGTTGTCAAGTGTATCCGTATCTTTAGGATTATTCAGCTCACAAACTTGCACCAAGAAGCATACCTTCTATTTTTATTGGTTATCATACTCAATATAAAGGTTATAAATGTCTCGACCCGACAACTTCTCGCATCTACATCACGAGACATGCTCGCTTTGATGAAACTATTTTCCCCTTTGCAAACCAAATAACTCATCAAGATTTAAAAAATTTGATGTTCATACTTTTCTTGAAGATGGTATCGTCACGACATCATCATCACCTCACGATGGGTCCTCATCTTCAACCAACACAATTACTAATGTTGGGCCTTCTCCTACCGATGCAACAGTTCATCCCATTACTCCATGTGGCCTCTGCCAACCTGATTTATCATCCATGCCCAGCCCTACGCCCGAATCTTTTCAACCTACTCCATCTTCGGCTTCATCACATCATGATGATTTCACATCTTATGCTGAAGAGAATGCTCCTTCGCTACCTGAACCAGGTTCATCGTATCCCATGATAACACGCTCCAAATCATGTATTTTCAAAACTCGCCATCTACCATATTTCGCTACCATTGCTATGCACAGTCTTCATGCCTCCTTGTTAGCTGATCACGTACCTAGAGGCTTTAAAACAGTTGCCAAAAATCCTCACTGGATGCTTGCGATGACTAATGAGATGGATAGTTTAAAACATAATAATACTTGGTATTTAGTCCCGAGACCTCTCAATGCAAATGTTGTTGGTTCTAAATGGGTGTATCGCACCAAATATAAAGTAGATGGTACTATTGAATGATTTAAAGCACATCTTCTTGCACAAGGTTTTACTCAAGTTCATGGCATAGACTACTCTCACACCTTCAGCCCTGTTGTCAAAGCCTCAACTGTGCATATTGTTCTCTCTCTTATGACATGCAAATGCGTGTCGTCTTCTTTATGACAGGGCCTACCCTGACACGCATTGCGTGTCGTAAGAGTGCGCCGTAAATGCTCGTCGTAAGCTTACGACACAAAAATGTGTGTCGCCTTCCTTTATGACAGGGCCTTCCTTGACACGCATTTGCGTGTCATCTGTGGCTTTTGTAGTGGTGTTGATTATGATGGCATGTGCGGAATAAGAAAGATCTAGTGAATCATCATACAAAATCAAGAACACATGGAGTAAATAAATCTTGTTAAGCTCATATTAGATCTAGAAAGAATATACAAAGTGGGTCTTGTACAAATTCTCGATCTAGTCTAACACTCCAAATGGTTCCTTACATAATGGGAGTCACTCACTTCCTATTTATAGGAAAAGACTCCACCCATTTACGCATACAAGAGGGTAAGCCACATCCAATGATAACTTTGCACCCTAACATTCTCCCCCTCAAAGTTAGGATTGGATGTCCCGGGTTCAATATCCAACGAGCTCGCGCGATCAAGACCAAACTCCCCCTCGAAGTAACACCGGTCTTCAAATCCGCAAATGAATACCCGAAAAACCGGCTTCGAATACCCATCATTCTCCCCCTTTTTATAATAAAAAAAATGATTATAAAACCCATTAAGGGTGAGAAGTGCCCGTGGATTAATCTTCATAATACTCCCCCTTGATGTGTGCCAAAAATGAAACACTGAAAACCATGCACGGAAAAACAATCACGAAAAAGCCTTGAAAATTTTCCAATTTATGAAAAATTTTGACTTTTAGGTAAGAGTTGCAAGATTTTCCAAAATCCAGGTAAAAGTTGTCACTTTCTGAATTTTGCAGGGACCCGTTGTGTCTAAAACAGCTTAAGATGCGAAACACTCCCCCCCCCCTTTGTGAAACTGGGCATAAAGTGTAAGTTCACACCAATTACAGAGGATCGGAAATGAAAATTCTTCAATTTCTCAGCTTTGTTAGCCCATGTTCGAAATTGGATCTTTTGTGCCAAAATTTCGAAACTGCAGGGGCCAACTTCAAAACTACCGCACAACTCTTCAAAATGTCGAAATTATACCCCAATGTCGAATATGGGTATAAACTGTAAGTTTCGACAAAAATGTAGGGGCTTGAAATGAAAATAATGTTACTTTTCTCCCAATCTGTTGATTTCGAAATGATTTTAAACTGCCATGTCTTCGAAACTTTAAGTACCAATTTTGAAACTTTTGTGTTTCTTTCTTCTTCAATTCGTTACCCAGGTAACGAAAACTTCCCGTCTCACTTTATTAATCCTTCCCAACTCGTTATCAAGCTTACCTGGGTAACGAATTGAAGAAGAAAGAAACACAAATATTTCGAAATTGGTCCTTGAAGTTTCGAAGACACGGCAGTTTAAAATATTTCGAAATTAGGATTGATTTTTGGACAGATTGGGAGAAAAGAAACATTATTTTCATTTCAATCCCCTACACTTTTATCGAAACTTACAGTTTATACCCATATTCAACATTGGGGTATAATTTCGACATTTTGAAGAGTTGTGCAGAAGTTTTGAAGTTGGCCCCTATAGTTTCGAAATTTTGGCAGAAAAGATCAATTTCGAACATGGGCTAACAAAGCTGAGAAATTGAAGAATTTTCATTTCGGGTCCCTGCAATTGGTGCGAACTTACACTTTATGCCCAGTTTCGCAAATGGGAGAGTGTTTCGCATCTTAAGTTGTTTTAGACGCAACGGGTCCCTGCAAAATTCAGAAAGTAATAATTTTTACCTGGATTTTGGAAAATCTTGCAACTCTCACCCAAAAGTCGAAAATTTTCATAAATTAGAAATCTTTCAAGGCTTTTTCGTGATTGTTTTTCCGTGCAAGTTTTTCGGTGTTTCATTTTTGGCACACATCAAGGGGGAGTATTGTGAAGATTAATCCTCGGGTTCTTCTCACCCTTAATGGGTTTTATAATCATTTTTTTATTATAAAAAGGAGGAAAATGATGGGTATTCGAAGCGGGTTTTTCGGGTATTCATTTGCGGATTTGAAGACCGGTGTTACTTCCAGTTGACTTGACTCGCCGAGTTGTTCTACCAACTCTTCGATTCCATACTCCTCCGATCCATTACAACCCCCGACTTAACTCGTCGAGTCTAGCAAGAACTCGACGGGTTCTCCTTCAACCATACAATTCGGGACCATCCTCAACTGACTCGCCGAGTTGTATGAACAACTCGTCGAGTCCACCTTCATAATTAAGGAGATTGCCTTGGACTCGTCGAGTTCCTCCTCGAACTCGTCGAGTACTATGATCTTCATGCCCAATATGGACCCAGACTGGCCGGGTCCTTCACCAACTCAACTCACTGATCTAACTCATAACCAGAAGGGATTTGGGTTTGCGACCCGACTCGCCGAGTCTATGAACCGACTCGCCGAGTCCGCTTTGTGACATCTCAATTCTGTCAATTACAGTCCATTTCATTGCTTCCAACTCATAGATCTAGACTCTTAAGGCTAGCATTACACGTAAAGTTGCTAACTTTACGTGCATGCAAGGTGCTATGAATCTAAAACTCTTAATCCAAGCTAAAATGAAGGTCTAGGACATAAAATGGAGCCATAGCTGGATAAAGCTAGCAACTCTGAGCTTCTAAAGCTCAAGAGTGCCCAGATCTGAAGCCCAATACATCCACAAGGGCTTAATACTCGGATTAACCTTGGAAATGGCCCAAATATGGGAAAAATACAAGCTAGAAAGAGAATCTAGATGATTAACAGTCAAGGTATAAGCTTTATACCTTCAGATGATCTGAAATGCCACACCAACTCTGGATCTATAGCTCCTTCTTGCACCACTAAGAGTCTCCTTCCTTCTCCAAGCTTCAAATTACTCACAAAGGCAAGAAACTATCTCAATACTCCACAAGGTTGATTAGGGTTTCGGGAGTAGGTGAGGGGAGTGATGGAGGCTGGGGTGGAGGCCTGAAATGTTGCTTAAATAGGGCACCAAGTCCCGAAATTAGGGTTTCCAAACCCAGACCAGACTCGCCGAGTCAATCTCTCCGACTCGTCGAGTCGGTCACTTAATCCGCGACACGAGACACGCTCCGACTCGTCGAGTTGACCCCTTTGACTTAGGGTTTTTCTTTCCTTTCTAGGTCTTCTGGATTTCGGGTGTTACAATAGTATGTATTTACGTTCGGGTATTTTCAGTTGGGTTGAAAGGTTTAATTCTTAGAACACCCTGATTCTCGAGTATTTTAATTGTATGATACTAAAATGAGAATTCAATTGTTTCGACATTTTCATTTATGTACTGGTTTGGCCTGTTTAGATAATCTTATGTTTGTTTATGGGTTACACTAAAATTGGGGGGGGGGGGCAATTGTTGGTGATTTAAGTGTCAATTGTTTTGTGTAATTAGAACTGACATGTGAGCAAAAGAGCTTATCGTTTGTACTCTATATTATATGTTTGGTGAATGCGGAGTGCATACATATATAAGATCGAATTATAAGTCGGAACGAAAGAAAAGCGGGGATCAAGGGGCAGCGCCCCTAGTGGGCTCCAAGGAGAGCCCCCGGCGTTGGGTGATTATGGTAAGATTGACAAATCTTTTTCAGATCATTGATTATGCCATTAATTTCGAGATTTGATTAACTAATTTAGAAGATTAAACCCTAATCTCGCATGCATATATACGACTCCTCTTTTGAGCCGTATACAGAACCCTTTTCTCAGCTCTTCTTCTTCTTCTAAATGGATGCTCAGAATTCTCTAGCGATTTGGCTTGTGTTTTTGTGTCTAGATACACAAGTGTCTTTTTGGATTATCCTAGACTGGTTTTCCACCATCACCCTACATAATATCCTCCAACAAGATAGCGAGAGAGATGGTCGTGATGGTCTGAAGAGTAACGGTGGTCCAATAAGGAAACGATAGAGAAGTCAACAGTGCTGGTAAGATGGGAGGCATCAAGTTAAGACTAGAGTGAGATGGGATGGGTTTTTTTAGATTTTAGTAGGAGGGAGATAAGGTTGTTAAGATGGGTTGAGCTCTTAAATGATCGCCAATTTTTTTAATAAAATAGTTTTTAATATTAGTTTTTAGTAACAAATGTTTTAGTAAAAGAAATCACTTTTTTATTAAAACATATTTATTTTTTTGTATTGTTTCTTGTTATATTTTTCCTTTTTATAACCACTTACTTTTTGTTATAAAGGGTTAGTGATATTAAGTACAATTTTCGTTCTTAGTTTACGACTTATTCGGTTTTCAGTTTTTCGGTTCGGTTCCAATTCTGGTTCCAAATACTTTCTTATTGTAACATATTTCTTAGTAGAACTGAAACTGGTTGGAACCGGTTAGTAGTATTCGGTCTGATATTCAGTTTTCGGTTTTTCGATTCAGGTATGGTTCGATCCGGCTCCGGACTTGTGTACATGCCTAATTTAAACCACCCGGTTAACATAAAGCGCACATTAAAAGTTAATTGTGGGAGTATATTAGTATTAGATAATAGATACTCATGTATTGAATTGTTTACATTAATCTTGTATTTATCCTACTCCTTAGATATAGGAGTATTTGTTGTATTCTCTTATTATAAAAGCAATACATATGTCACACGTCTTTGTGTGGTTAATTCAATAAATATTATATGGTATCGGCTTCTCTCCTTCTTCAATCTTTTTTCTTTTCTAAACCCTAATCCGATCTTGGCTCCTTCTCATGGCTCCGTCCATTTCTGATGATGGATCTTTTTCCATGAATACCCTCCTCCACATGATACCCATTAAGCTTTCTTCTACTAACTATCTTCTCTGGAAGAACCAAATACTACCTCTTCTTTCTTATCAGAAGCTAACCAACCACATTGATGGTACCCCTTCTCCCTCAGAAACCATCACTGTTGAAGACAAACAAGCTACGAACTCTGCCTTTGTTACTTGGAAAGAGCTTGATCAACGTGCTGACATTCTTCTCAATTCCTCTCTCACAGAGGAGGCTTCCGCTGAAGTTCTTGGCCTCACCACTACCCATTCTATTTGGACATCTCTCGAAGCTGCCTACAGCAACTCTTCTGTAGAACGGATTCACTCGCTGAGAGATTCACTAAGGAAGCTGTCCAAGGGTACCTCTTCTGTTTCAGAGTATGGAAAAAAATTTAAGAATATTTGTGACAGGCTAGCTGCAATCGGTCAACCTGTTGACGATATGGATAAACTCCATTGGTTTCATTGTGGATTGGGTGCCTCCTATGAAACCTTCTCTACTGCTATTCGTACTTCCAAGCCATCTCCCTCTTTTCGAGATCTTCTATCTCATGCTGAAAGTCATGAATTGTTCTTACAGTCCCTTCATGGTTCGTCCACACCATATGCATCTTTTTTCTCTCAACAAACTCGGGCCAGTAACACCACTTCTAGAGGTGGTCGAAATCATAATTTTACAAATGGTGGTGGTCGTGGAAGCTTTATAGGTGGCAGAGGACGTGGTGGTCGTCGTCCTCCTCACTCCCAGCTATATACAACAAATGGACACTATGCTTCTGCATGTCCTAATTTACACACCTATGCCTCCAATGCTTCTTCTTCTGATGCAAATCTAGCTCAGTCTTTCCACTCTCAGTGCCATGTCACTCAAGGAAATCCGGACTGGTATGTCGATTCTGGTGCTACTTCTCACATGACTTCCACACCAAATAACGTGTCTCACACAACTCCGAATACAGTTAATATGCATGTCACTTTTGGTAATGGACACAAGCTTCCTGTTTCTCATATTGGTCAATCCATTCTCCCTAATAAACTATTACTACGTGATGTTTTGGTCATTCCACATTTAACAAAAAATATTCTTTCTATCAGCCAACTTACAAAGGATCAACCGGTTGATGTCTTATTTTCTCAACCATTTTTTACTATTCAGGACAGGGTAAGCAAACAAGTGATAGCACGAGGTCTATGTTAAGATGGATTATGCGTACTCAAGAATGAACCCACAACTTTGATTGCAACTGTTGGATCTTCAAGAAAAGCCTCTTTTGAACTTTGGCATGCTCGTTTAGGACACATTTATTTTGAAGTTATTTCTAGTTTACATAAGTTGGGTCTTTTATATGTGACTTCTTTGCTTCCAAAACCAGTTATTTGTAAACATTGTCAACTTCCTAAGGGAAAACGATTACCTTTTGAGCTTAATCCTAAACGATCTTTACATCCATTAGATTTAATTCATTGTGATTTGTGGGGCCCTGCTCCTGTTGATTCTGGTGGCTATCGTTACTATGTTGTTTTTGTGGATGACTACTCATGTTTTACATGGTTTTATCCTTTAAACACCAAATCTGGCTTGTACCCGGTTCTTGTTCCCTTCATCAAGTTAGTTCAAACACAATTTTGTAGAAAGATTAAAGTTTTTTAAAGTGATGGAGGTACAGAGTTTGTTAACCACACGGTTCGTCAAATTTTTGAGGATAATGGCATTTTTCACCGTCTATCTTGTCCACATACGCCTCAACAAAATGGGCAAGCTGAACGTAAGCATAGGCATATTGTGGAAACAGGGATTGCAATGTTATTCCATTCTCATGTACCTGCATCTTTCTGGGTGGATGCCTTTAGTTCTGCAACATTTATTATAAATCGTTTGCCTACCAAAGTTCTCGACCATCGCTCACCTTTTGATCTGCTTTACTCAAGACCTCCTAATTATGGTAATCTTCGAACCTTTGGTTGTCAAGTGTATCCGTATCTTTAGGATTATTCAGCTCACAAACTTGCACCAAGAAGCATACCTTCTATTTTTATTGGTTATCATACTCAATATAAAGGTTATAAATGTCTCGACCCGACAACTTCTCGCATCTACATCACGAGACATGCTCGCTTTGATGAAACTATTTTCCCCTTTGCAAACCAAATAACTCATCAAGATTTAAAAAATTTGATGTTCATACTTTTCTTGAAGATGGTATCGTCACGACATCATCATCACCTCACGATGGGTCCTCATCTTCATCCAACACAATTACTAATGTTGGGCCTTCTCCTACCGATGCAACAGTTCAGCCCATTACTCCATGTGGCCTCTGCCAACCTGATTTATCATCCATGCCCAGCCCTACGCCCGAATCTTTTCAACCTACTCCATCTTCGGCTTCATCACATCATGATGATTTCACATCTTATGCTGAAGAGAATGCTCCTTCGCTACCTGAACCAGGTTCATCGTATCCCATGATAACACGCTCCAAATCATGTATTTTCAAAACTCGCCATCTACCATATTTCGCTACCCTTGCTATGCACAGTCTTCATGCCTCCTTGTTAGCTGATCACGTACCTAGAGGCTTTAAAACAGTTGCCAAAAATCCTCACTGGATGCTTGCGATGACTAATGAGATGGATAGTTTAAAACATAATAATACTTGGTATTTAGTCCCGAGACCTCTCAATGCAAATGTTGTTGGTTCTAAATGGGTGTATCGCACCAAATATAAAGTAGATGGTACTATTGAATGATTTAAAGCACATCTTCTTGCACAAGGTTTTACTCAAGTTCATGGCATAGACTACTCTCACACCTTCAGCCCTGTTGTCAAAGCCTCAACTGTGCATATTGTTCTCTCTCTTTCCGTCCTGCATCAATGGCGTCTCCACAAACTAGACGTTAAAAATGCTTTTTTGCAGGGATAATTAATTGAGACTGTATATATGGAGCAACCACCTGGGTTTGTAGATCCTCAATTCCCAAATCATGTTTGCAAATTATCCAAAGCTCTTTATGGCCTAAAACAAGCTCCACGGGCTTGGTTTCGTCGTCTAAGCTCCTTTTTACTATCAAATGGCTTTGTCTGTAGCCAAGCTGATACGTCCTTGTTTATCTTTTCTCATGATTCATGTATTTTATACTTGCTAGTTTATGTTGATGACTTGATTCTCACAGGCAACAATGAATCAATCATCTCCTCCTTTATTGCTCGTCTTCATCGGGAATTTGCTATTAAAGATTTGGGTGATCTAAATTATTTTTTGGGCTTAGAAGTTGCGTATACTTCAGATAGACTCTTTCTTAGTCAAGCTAAATATGCCAAAGATATCCTCACAAGGGCTAACTTACTTGACTCAAAACCTGTTTCCACTCCATTGCCTACGCATGAGATTTTCCAATCTCATGGTGTGCCTTTCTCTGATCCAACTCTCTATCGATCTTTAGTGGGTGCTCTTCAATATTTGACTATCACTAGACCCGATCTTTCCTATGCAGTCAACCAGACAAGTCAATATCTACATGCTCCTACTAATGATCATTTTCAGTTAGTTAAGCGTATCTTACGCTATGTCAAAGGCACAATCTCCTTTGGGCTCACATTTACACGTCCCCATTCCAATCACATCTTGGGCTACTCGGATGCTGATTGGGCCCAATGCATTGAAACGAGACGATCCACTTATGGTTATTCTATTTTCCTTGGTGGAAACTTGATATCATGGAGTGCTAAGAAGCAACCAACTGTCTCCAGGTCCAGTTGTGAGCCTGAGTATAGGGTCATTGCCAATGCTGCTGCAGAAATCGTATGGACTACACATCTTTTGCGTGAGCTTCATGCATTACCTCCGGACATTCCTACTTTATTATGTGACAATAAAAGTGCATTTTTTCTCACTCAAAACCCGGTTTCTCATAAGCGTGCCAAACACATTGATCTAGACTACCACTTTGTTAGAGAACTTGTTGCTACTGGTAAACTTCACACCAAGTATGTCTCCACCAATCTCCAGGTGGCCGACATATTTACTAAGAGTCTTCCGCGTCCTCTTTTTGAGAAATTTCGAGCCATGATCCGTCTTGGCTCGAAATGGTTTAACAGAATATTTTGTGTTTTTTTTCTCTCTTTGTTAACCAATTTAACAAATAAAGTTAACATGAAAAATAACCAACTTTTCAAATAGCTTACCCTCTTTAACAAAATAAATGGTGAACAAAAACAACAATGAACCCGACTTAAATAACAGGGATAAAGATCTGCTTCTCATAGTTGGTTTTTTTTTTTTTTTGAAAACTATATTGCATTAAAGTTGCAAAAAAGATTATTTAACGTTTATGGTCAAATTATGACAGGTGACAACTCATGCATGACTAAGAAACCAAGATACTAATTAATGCTCTCTTGTTTTTATCTAAGCAAAACATATGATCTCAAATAAATGTTTCAAAACTATTTGTAAGTTCTTACATTTGTACACCCAAGATCTCCTTGGGGAATCTACAATAACCGAAACATGGCAAGAGCTAAGGTAAAACTTGCTAGAATTCTTAATGAAAGCAAGAGACAAGCTACCCTCAAGAAACGGAAGGAAGCTTTGATCAAAAAGCTGCAAACGATCTACATGGAGTGCAGGGCGGAATCATGCATGATGATCTGTGATGGTCCAAATGATCCAGGCACAAACGACTCAATGGTATGGCCATCAAGGCAAGAGGCTGAAGAAATGATATCTGGATTCATGAGTTTACCTGAGCATCAAAGAAGCAAGAAGATGATCACTCATGAGAAGTTTCTTGAGAGTATATTGGTACGAGAGAACAACAAGCTACAAGCATTGAAGAGAAAGAATGGCCAAATGGAGATGGAAGATATCTTGCACAAACTCCTAATTGAGCCTGCCTCTGTTGAATTAGAGAGTGAGAAATTGAGTCAAACATATTTTTATATAGAAGATTTGATCCAAAAGATTGAAAGCAAAGAAAGTTCTTCCCAAAATGTTGGTTTTCCTTGATGGTTCTTTGTTTTGTCAAATCTTTAGTTTAGTGTCCCTGTCCGAATAGGCAAATAACCAAACCATGTCTCTCTTTCAGCCTTTATTATTGGAATTTCTAGTTGTATCGTTTTGTCTAAATGAAAAAAACTTGGTATTATTATTTTAAATAGTGTTTACGTGGTATTTGTTATACTACTTGAAAGGAATATGGGGATCTGCCTAATTTTAATATTTTTGATCAATTGTTTCGTAAAAACAACTACAATCATTTTAATTTTGAATGTTTAAGATAATTATATAGAAAAATTTTCAAAATAAAATCTTCTTATTTGTATAATATTGAATGAGCAACCAAAAATACACATTTGTAGGAGAAAGATTTTCTACACAAATTTTTTAGCATGGCAAATATTTGAAAACAGTTGCTACAAAAATATTTCATTATTATTTATTTTTAACTTTTTGATATTGTAAAAATTAAAAGGAAAAAAACAATATTAGCTTATTCCCTACAAATTATTGGTGGTTTAATTAAATTCCCTACAAGGGGATATATGTACATCTGTTATAATATTTTTAAACATAAAAAAAGGTAAACTTTTATCATATATATTAAATGTGTTCACAAGATCTTTTAGTGATTATGAGAGTTCTTAGTTTTTTTTTAATGTTTATTAAATAATGTGTGTGTATATAGGAATGATCATTTGAGAACTCAAAGTTTCTCGAGAACCCGAGAACGAAAGGTGGAACGTTGGATCAAAAAAAGGAAAGGTCGAGATGCAAGGTGGCGTTTTTGTAAATAAGTAGACAAAAAGAGAAGGAGGGGTATCATAATTAATTCAGTCAGGGGTATTATAGGAATAAAAGTATAATTAAATGATTTATTAAATCTAATATCTGATAAAATAAATTTTCATCTCTCTCTCTATCCTACCCGTTTTCCTCTCTCGCTCAAACCTACGATCCATCCTCCGACGAATCACCTCCGTCGAATAGCCTCCAACCTCCTCCATCATCCGCCGTCGATCGCCTCCCTCCTCCTTTCACCAGCCACCTCTACCTCTATCGACCGCCACACTCCTTGATCTCACGTTCTTCATAGAAAAAACTCCACTGAAGATGCTTTGATTTTGAATCGGTTTGTCCGCCATTATTGCACATCCGTTCTCCTTTGTTTCTATATCATCATCGGACTACTCCATTACGATCGAGATCTCTCTTCTTACCCTATCGTTGCGCCAACTACTGATTAGATAACAGAAGGAGAAAAGGATAAGTGTTCTTCATTTATTCTCATATTTGTAACTAGCGTTGCTTGTTTTCTATTTTATTTCTCTAATCTTGAATATTGTATTAGTTTTCTTCACCTTGATGGATTTTCAACCGTTCAGAGTTGGAAAATATCTTTTGTTTGTTTTTAGCACACAACGTGTTTGTTGAAATGCTTCAAAGAATGTTTTCACCATTTACCTTTGTTAATTGTGCTTCTGTATTGGTAATTTCATCCCATTGACTATGCTTCTTGTGACCTGCCACCTGAGGATATTTCCAAACCAAATGATTGGCAAGATTTTGTTGACTAGCTATCACTAAAGATGATGCTACAATGCCAAATTAGGGAAATATTTGTTAACTATTAGAAGTTAACTTGGAAATCCACATTTACTTTCTCAGTTAAGTCATGCTTTATGTCATAAGTAAAGAAGAAGTGGTTTGTGTAACGACGTAAATTTTAAAACAATTTTTCATTTTTCAAACATAATAAAACTCATATGATATTCTCAAAATCTCGTGTATCAAATGTCATCACAATAAAACATATCCCAGAATCTTAACACATAATCCTCTGCCAGTGTGTACAAATCATTACGGCGCCTTCCCGCGATCCTCGCTGGTACCTGAAACACATATCACATAACATGGTAAGCATAAATGCTTAGTGAGTTCCCCAAAATACCACATACAACACATAAGCCACTCGAGGCTATAACTCGGTATGACCCTCCGGTCAATGTGTCTCAGCGGGACCCTCCAGTCCCGTAGCTCGTTGGACCCTCCAGTCCGGTCTAGCTCATTGGACCCTCTGGTCCGGTCTAAATCGTTGGACCCTCTGGTCCAGTCTAAATCGTAGGACCCTCCGGTCCGGTCTATATAACACATAGCATACATATATCACAATGCACATAAACTCAAACATACACATAACACATAAGACCCTCCGGTCTGCACATAGTTACCACTCTAGGTAATGTATAGTGAGAAGATTCACCTCGGGTAATCTCGGAAAGTCTCGAACTCGAATCACTGATCTAGCCTCCGCCTAATCACATAAAGTAATTATCACTAATTAATACAGCTCTCAAAGGCTAGACTAGTCCCTCCCTATATTCTCTCAGAAGGGGAAAAGACCATTTTACCCCTCCAATGGTCCAATGTCCAAATGTTGACCAAACTCTAAAAGTCAACCCCAATCAACGGTCCAACTTTGACCGGACTCGTCGAGTGCACTCGGGTGACTCGGCGAGTCCATGCGTGTCCTCTGAATCCTCCTAAGGCCTCACTCGACTCGTCGAGTTAACCTTTCTCTCGACGGGTTACCACTGATCACGAATCGTGGTGCAACACAATCCGACTCGTCGAGTCCTCTCATGGACTCGACGAGTTCCTTCCATGAGAATGCTCAAACGACCTTCTGAGGTCAGATCTGTTTCTCTAAGTTATAGATCTGACCTTCTAACACCCAAAAGTCACATAAAGGTCTGAACTTTATGTTCATGCATCGCACATATGGCTCTATTTGATGAAATAGCTCTAAAAATGGAGTCCTAGGCTCAATACTCTCATGTAACAGCATAAAGCTTGGTTGTTGGGACACTCTGGACCTCTCAAGGTCCAGATCTAAAGTCTATTCCTCAATGGGACTTCACATGCTACATATTCCAACTAAAGAAAAGGTAAAGAAACCCTAGATTCAAGAGATCTACTATATACACGAAAACAGGCATGGATTCATACCTCAACAGCAACCTTTGGTGAAGTAATGGTAGGTCTGAGCTCCTCAATCAGCCTAGCTTGAATCCCCTCTCTCCTTCTTGCAAGAATGCACTAAAGGTGATGCAATTAGCTCCTTCCCTCACTTTCTATGCTCTCTGGTTCGTTAGGGTTTTCTCAAGTGGGTGTGTGGCCGCAATGAGGGCCATAAGGACCCTTAAATAGGGCACATGCGTGAAGATTTAGGGTTTCTGTCCACAGCGCGGACTCGTCGACTCGTCGAGTCCATTCATTAATCCTAGTCAGCAGTCGCAATCCTACTCGACGAGTTTAGGTGTCAACTCGTCGAGTCCCTCTCCTTGACTCAAAAATAAATACTCAATTTATGATACTTGGAAATCCGGATGTTAAAATTCTCCCCCACTAGAATCAGACTTCGCCCTCGAAGTCTCGCTCTGCAAACAACTCTGAATGCTGCTCCCGCATCTCCGTCTCCGGCTCCCAAGTCAGCTCGGACCCTCTCCGATGTTGCCACTGGACCTGAACCAGGGGCACCTCTTTGTTCCTCAGAACCTTGATCTTCCGATCCAAGATCGCGATCGGCCTCTTAATGTAATTCAGACTCGCGTCCACCTGAATATCCTCTAGTGGGACAACCGTCGTCTCATCGGCTATACACTTCCTCAACTGGGATACGTAGAAGGTATCATGGATCTGACTCAACTCTTCATGTAGCTCCAGACGGTATGCTACCTTACCCACCCTCGCGGTCAACCTGAACGGACCAATGTATCGGGGCCCCATCTTGCCCCTCTTCCTGAATCGGATCACTCCTTTCCAAGGAGATACCTTCAGGAGTACGAAATCTCCAACCTGGAACTCGAGCTCGGATCGCCGCCTATCCGCATAACTCTTCTGACGGCTCTGGGCTGTCAGTAACCTCTGTCTGACCTGTTGTATCTGCTCAGTCGTCTTAAGCACTATCTCAGTGCTACACATCACTTGCTGCCCCACCTCTCCCCAGCAGATGGGGGTCCGACACCTCCTCCCATATAAAAGCTCAAAGGGAGGCATACCAATACTCGAATGGTGGTTGTTGTTGTAAGAAAACTCAGCCAAAGGTAGGTATGTGTCCCGACTTCCACCGAAGTCCATAACACATGCTCGAAGCATGTCCTTGAGTGTCTATATCGTTCGCTCACTCTGGCCATCCGTCTGTGGGTGGTAAGCAGTACTGAAGTGCAATCTCGTACCCAACTCCTCATGCAACTTCTTCCAAAACCTGGAAGTGAAACGCACATCTCGGTCTGACACAATCGAGATCGGCACTCCATGCCGCGACACCACCTCTCTCACGTAGGTCTCTGCCAGCCTCTCCGCAGAAGAGCTCTCACTGATAGCAAGGAAGTGAGCGCTCTTCGTCAGCCGGTCCACAATCACCCAAATTGCATCAACACCCCTCGCGGTCCTCGGCAATTTGGTGATAAAATCCATAGAAATCTGTTCCCACTTCCACTGGGGAACCTCTAATGGCTGCAACTCGCCATGCGGACGCTGGTGCTCGGCCTTAACCCGGCGACAAGTCAAGCACCTCTCTACTACCCATGCAACATCCCTCTTCATATAGGGCCACCAGTAGTCTCTCTTCAGGTCCAAATACGTCTTAGTGGCCCCGGGATGGATCGAAAATCTCGATCTATGCGCCTCCTCCAACAGAGTGCTACGTTCCCCGCCCGTATACGGCACCCAAATCCGACCACGAAAGGTCATGAGCCTTCGGCTATCCGTCACAAACTCGGACACCTGTCCAATCACCCGCTCCCTTTTGCGGTTCTCTGGTCTCACAGCCTCTACCTGGGCCTCCCGAATAGTATCCAACACCGTAGTCATCACTGTCATCCTCATACATATGTCTCGAATCGGAGCACTCTCCGACCTTCGGCTCAGAGCATCGGCTACCACGTTAGCCTTGCCCGTGTGGTACAGGATCTCACAGTTATAATCATTTACCACATCCAACCATCTCCTCTGGCGCATATTGAGGTTGGGCTGATCCATCAGATACTTCAAACTCTTGTGGTCTGTGTATATGGTACACCGAACCCCATACAAATAACGGCGCCATATATTGAGGGCGAACACCACTGCCCCCAACTCCAAATCGTGGGTGGGATACCTCGTCTCATGAGGCTTCAGCTGCCTCGATGCGTATGCTATCACGTGCCCTCTCTGCATAAGCACCGCACCGAACCCCGATATAGACGCATCACAATACACCACAAAATCCTCCATTCCCTCCGGAAGGGCTAACACCGGGGCTTCGCATAATCTCTGGCGAAGAGTCTCAAACGAGGTCTGCTGCTCGGGACCCCAAATAAAAGCAACACCCTTCCGGGTCAATCTGGTGAGGGGAACGGCAATCTTGGAGAAATCTCTGATAAATCTCCGATAGTAGCCGGCCAACCCCAGAAAACTCCTGATCTCGGTGGGGGATCTCGGCACCTCCCAACTCATCACAGCCTCAATCTTGGCCGGATCGACCAATATCCCATTCTGATTAATGAGATGTCCCAAGAACTGGACCTCCCGTAACCAGAAATCACACTTGGAGAATTTGGCATAAAGCCTCTCTGATCTCAATACTCTAAGGATCTCCATCAGGTGCTCCTCATGCTGCTCTCTGGATCTTGAATACATTAGAATATCATCGATGAACACAATCACCGATCGATCCAACATCGGCATGCACACTCGGTTCATGAGGTCCATGAACATCGTTGGTGCATTGGTGAGCCCAAAAGGCATCACCACGAACTCGTAATGCCCATAACGAGTCCTAAATGTCGCCTTCTGGATATCTTCATCACGCACCCTCACCTGGTGGTATCCAGACCTCAAGTCTATCTTGGAAAACCAAGACACACCCTGCAACTGATCGAACAGATCGTCGATCCTCGGTAATGGATAACGGTTTTTGACCGTTAATTTGTTCAACTCCCGGTAATCAATGCACATCCGGTGTGAACCATCCTTTTTCTTTATAAAAAGGATCGGCACTCCCCACGGCGAGCTACTCGGTCGGATGAATCCCTTCCCCAACAGCTCCTAAAGCTACGAGGATAACTCCTGCATCTTCGGTGGCGCAAGGCGATAGGGTGCCTTGGAAATAGGTGCTGCCCCCGGAACTAAATCGATGCGGAACTCCACCTGCCTCTCGGGAGGCACGCCCAGCAACTCCTCGGGGAAAACATCCGGAAACTCTCGCACTATCGGTACCTCACCGACAGAACTCGGCCTCTCTACGGCAACTCGTGTATCCATCACATAGGCTACAAACCCTCTATAGCCCTGTTGTAGACTCTGTCTCGCTCTAGCAACCGAACAAAATGCTGACCCAGATCGGGTACCCTCTCCATACACCGTAAGTACTCCCCCACTAGGGTCTCGTATGGTCACCAACTGTCGCTCGCAGTCTATAACAGCTCCAAATCGGCTCAACCAGTCCATGCCCACGATGACACAGACATCACCCATCGTAATCGGTACCAGATCTATCGGGAACTCAACACCGAAAATATCGAGTACACATCCTCGAATCACATCAGTAGCATAAATCGCTCGCTCGTCAGCTATAGAAACTCGTAGAGGTCGACTCAACGCCTCTCGTCGGGTACTAATGTGCTGGCTAAACGCTAATGACACGAAAGATCGACTCGCACCCGAGTCAAATAACACCAAAGCAGGTACAGAACTCACAAGAAAAGTACCTATACATACCACAGTATAATCACAATATCTCAACTCAGTATAAGTAAATAAAAGAATACATACCAGCCACGACATCGGGCGCTGCGTGGACCTCCTTTGCTGTCAACTGAAAGGCTCTCCCGCGAGCCTTCGATGCCTCGGCCTTCGCTGGACGGACCTCGGTAGATCTAGCAGCAGGTGCAGATCCCTGTGCTGATCCCTGAAGTAGCTGTGGGCACTCAGCCTTCCGATGGACAGTCTGGTTGCAGTGAAATCAAACTGCAAACCCCTTGGGGCAATCCCTCGCGAAATGCCCCTCCTTACCACACTTGTAGCACACCCCCGCTCTGCACACCCCCTCATGGCTCTTGTCGTACTTCCCACAAGTGCGGCCCTTCGGACCTCCAGATCTCGAATCAATGGGCTTTGCCCGCTTGGATGCCGGCTGAGACTATACCGGCCGCCTATCCCTCCTCTGAGACTCGGCCTCCTCCCTGGCCTGAGTCTCTAGCTCAATCTCCCTCTTCCGGGCATTCGCCTGGAGCTCAGCAAATGTTCGGTATGTCGAGTTCGCCACGAACTCACGAATGTTCCTCCTCAGTATGATCAGATATCGGTTCATACGTGTCTGCTCGGTAGACATGTGCTCAGGGCAAAACAACGCCCTCTCATGAAACATCCGTGTAATCACAGTCACGGACTCCGTCCCCTGCTTGAGGGACAAGAACTCCTGTGCCAATCGTTCCCTCTCCGCCGGGGGAACATACTCATCTCGGAACATGGTGGTGAACCTCTCCCAGGTCACCGCTATAATCTCTGCAGGAGTGAAGTCTGTTGTCACAAACTTCCACCAGTCCTTCGCTCCCAAGCGAAGCTGGTTCAGCGCGAACCGCACCCTCAGATGCTCAGGGCAAGAACATGTATAGAAGCACCCCTCAATGTTAGAGATCCATCTCATCGCGGCTATCGGATCCTGAGTCCCATCAAACTCTGGTGGCTTCGTGTTGTTGAACTCCCGGTACAGCAACGAGTCACCCCCCTGTGGCCTAGCAGCGGCAATGGCTGCGGTGGCCGCAGCAACAGCAGCATCGGTAAGAGCAGCATACCGCTCGTCAAATATCTCAATCAGCATGGTCTTGATAGACCCAAACATCTCTGGTATCTCAGCACGAATGGTTGCTGCCACCTCATAATGAATCATCCTGCGAATCTCATCATCGCTAACACCGCTGCTCTCTGGAGTGTGGCGCGTACCCACCATAATGTCTCTGAATCACAACACAAAAGAAATCAGAGACTCGCTCGAGTATACTCGCACTCGATAACTCAACCCTACTCGTTCCTTAGTATCCTAAGGATTCTTACTTGGACTGCTCACTGAGCCGGTGTTTCCAGTAGTACGGGCCCTATACTACCTTCCACACCGCATTAGTATTCACCCCAAGTCCTCCTCCTAGGATCCCATATCACAAGTACCCTATATCTCGTGAACACAGGCTACCCTCCAGTAGACCACTCATAAGCTCCTCGCTGCTACCTACTCACTCTCGAAGTAACTCATAGTAGCAGTAATCTCCTAGGCTAAGGCACCACAAATCAGGCCACTCTAGTCCTAGATATGAATACCTAGCCTACTTTAGCATGCATAACATATCACATAATATCTCATAACACATAATGTAAGGGTATTTTGGGAAATCACCGTTCGGGCGCTGGCTGATCGTACACACTGCTCCGTTCTGCTTTTCTCAAAAATCTTTTACTCTTTTTAGAAAAGTTGTTTCTTTTATGAAAAATTTTCCCAAATCCTCAGTTTGAGTTCAGATACGCCCGAAGGTGCATCCGAATCCCTCAAACCAAGGATTTGATACCAACTTGTAACGACGTAAATTTTAAAACAATTTTTCATTTTTCAAACATAATAAAACTCATATGATATTCTCAAAATATCGTGTATCAAATGTCATCACAATAAAACATATCCCAAAATCTCAACACATAATCCTCTGCCAGTGTGTACAAATCATGTTGGCGCCTTCCCGCGATCCTCGTTGGTACCTGAAACACATATCACATAACACAGTAAGCATAAATGCTTAGTGAGTTCCCCAAAATACCACATACAACACATAAGCCACTCGAGGCTATAACTCGGTATGACCCTCCGGTCAATGTGTCTTAGCGGGACCCTCCAGTCCCGTAGCTCGTTGGACCCTCCAATCCGGTCTAGCTCGTTGGACCCTCTGGTCCTCTCTAAATCGTTGGACCCTCTGGTCCGGTCTAAATCGTAGGACCCTCCGGTCCGGTCTATATAACACATAGCATACATATATCACAATGCACATAAACTCAAACATACACATAACACATAAGACCCTCCGGTCTGCACATAGTTACCACTCTAGGTAATGTACAGTGAGAAGACTCACCTCGGGTAATCTCGGAAAGTCTCGAACTCGAATCATTGATCTAGCCTCCGCCTAATCACATAAAGTAATTATCTCTAATTAATACGGCTCTCAAAGGCTAGACTAGTCCCTCCCTATATTCTCTTAGAAGGGGAAAAAACCATTTTACCCCTCCAATGGTCCAATGTCCAAATGTTCACCAAACCCTAAAAGTCAACCCCAGTCAACGGTCCAACTTTGACCAGACTCGTCGAGTGCACTCGGGTGACTCGGCGAGTCCATGCGTGTCCTCTGAATCCTCCTAAGGCCTCACTCGACTCGTCGAGTTAACCTTTCTCTCAGTGGGTTACCACTGATCACGAATCGTGGTTGTTGGGACACTCTGGACTTCTCAAGGTCTAGATCTAAAGTCTATTCCTCAATGGGACTTCACATGCTCCATATTCTAACTAAAGAAAGGGTAAAGAAACCCTAGATTCAAGAGATCTACTATATACACGAAAACAGGCATGGATTCATAACTCAACAGCAACCTTTGGTGAAGTAATGGTAGGTTTGAGCTCCTCAATCAGCCTAGCTTGAATCCCTTCTCTCCTTCTTGCAAGAATGCACTAAAGGTGATGCAATTAGCTCTTTCCCTCACTCTCTATGCTCTCTGGTTCGTTAGGGTTTTCTCAAGTGGGTGTGTGGCCGCAATGAGGGCCATAAGGACCCTTAAATAGGGCACATGCTCGAAGATTTAGGGTTTCTGTCGGCAAAGCGGACTCGTCGAGTCGACTCACCGACTCGTCAGCAGTCGCGATCCTACTCGACGAGTTTAGGCGTCAACTCGTCGAGTCCCTCTCCTTGACTCAAAAATAAATACTCAACTTATGATACTTGGAAATCCGGATGTTAGAGTTTGTAAGATAATTTTGATCTGTTCTTATCTTAATTGTAGTTACAGGCCTATTTTTGGATTTGGTGGGGCTCTTTTAGAGTTTTTCACATTGGTACCAACACTCATCTTATATTGAAAAAAAACCAATAGATTTCTTACTTGTATTCATCTTGATTTCTAGGTGTGTATCAAAATGGACACAAAACAGGAGTCTGAATGGAATGCACCACATAGTATCTTTATCAGTGAAGATCTTTTGACTGTGCTAAGCTTTAGCTGCAATTTCTTGCAGTTGTAGACAGAAACTGTTGGCTTTATCAAGGCCAGACATTGCAATGGGCAATCTATAGGTAACTCAACTGATTATTACTTTTTTAGTAACAAAAATTTATAATTTAATGAAAAAAAAACTAATTTCAGGTACAATGCATGTTGGCTTCCATTGCTTGCTAAACATTCAGAGTCTAAAATCATTGAAGGACCTTTAGTTGTTCCTCTTGATTGTGAATGGATTTGGCATTGTCTCGGACTTAATCTGGTATATGATTATGAAACAAATACTCATTTTTCCAATGATAATTTCTGTAAAAAACTTTATGTTCTTGATATATTTTTTTACATGTTAGATACAAATCAGATTATGAAAAATTCTATGGAAGTATTTCTAACACCCGATTCCTGGTATATCTTTAATTCAACAATTATATGTATTTTCTCTGGGACTCGACGAGTTGGTGGCCCAACTCGTCGAGTAGAGACGGGATCCGCGAGAAGTTTAAGTGACCTACTCGACGAGTTGAAGACTGACTCGGCGAGTAGGAGTTGTTTGGGTAAAACCCTAAATTTGAGGGTCTGCACCCTATTTAAACGTTTTATTGTAGCCTCCATCGTCCCTTATGCTTCCAGAGAACCTCATATCGAAACCCTAGCCGCTTTGAGTGATCTAAGGCCATTTTTGGTGCTTTTGGGTGGTTTGTGAAGCTTGAAAGGAAGGAAGAAGCTTGGGAATTCGAGTTGGGGCTTGTAGATCCAGAGATCTTATTCCATCTTCAGCTCAATCAAGGTAAATGCCCCCTGTTTTGGTCTTCCATTTGGTTGTTCATCTTTAGGGCTTAGATTTTGGGTGCATTTAGGGCTTTCTAAGCCATTTTCGGATTTGTGAAGTGATTCATGGGGTTCTACTTTCAGATCTGAGTCATTGGAGGGGTCTCATGGCATAAAGGTGCCAACTTTATGGCCATGAGAGCCCCATACACATTGTAGAGCGCCTTTTATGGATTTTTGAGCCAAAAACCCCATGCATGTGCACCAAGTTTGGAACTTTACGTATAAAATGGACATTAAGAGACCAGATCTATGGTTTTGAAGTGTAAAGACCCATTTAAATCGACTGTATAGTAAGGGTCAAGAAGGGACTCGACGAGTTGTTCTTGGAAATCGGCGAGTCGGTGTGTAATGACCGCTAAGTCCTTTCTGTGGTTGGACCAGTGGTTCGGGAAGGAAGTCCCGTAAATGTTTAGACTCGTAAAGGGACCTGGGAATCATGGGACTCGACGAGTGTATGAACAGACTCGGCGAGTCCAAGGCAATCTCCCAACCTTTGAAGATGGACTCGACGAGTTGTTCATACAACTCGGCGAGTCATAGACTGGACACGTTCTTATGAGGGAGATGAACTCGCCGAGTTGAAGGAAGAACTCGGCGAGTCGGATGAAGATGGTCCCGATGGTTTGAATGAAGGAGAACTCGACGAGTTCTCGCAAGACTCGACGAGTGGTGTCGGGGTTGGATCGGGTTAGTGGATCATGGACTCGACGAGTTGGTAGACCAACTCGACGAGTCAGGTCAACTGGGTGTTGACTTTGACCAATGTTGACTTTGCCTGGTTTTGGTATTGACCCTGGTTGGGTTGTATGTTCGGTTTGATGACTTGAAGGTTGTCATATAGGGATTGAGGAGTCGAGGAGAGCCGACCTTCACGCCGAGGACAGATCAGACACTACACGACATCGAGGTGAGTTACCTTCCAGTAGAAGTGGGTCTAAGGCACCAAGGCCGGCCCACTAGTTATTGTTAGTTGGGACGATTATCTTTGTGATAATTGTCTGGTCTGTTATTGTTGGATATGTGAGTATGCTAGATTGCTGGATATGTGAGTATGCTAGTTTGCTAGTTAGTATGTTATGTGAGATAGTATCAGTAGTAGGGGACTAGTCCCCGATCCGGTCGCTAGGACCAATGGGTAGGTCGGACACCCCAGATATGTCTGACAGCATGATTATGATATGATATTATTGTTGGATTAGTGTCTAAGTCCATAACTATTTTGGTATGTACTTGACCCGATTATGAGCATGGTCCTTTTGGGTTGCCTTCACCATAGCAATATGTAGGATGAATTAAGGAGAATTATGATTTATTAATATATTATAAGAATAATATATTAAAGGAGAAATCATATTGTTTAATTGATATTAGTCAAGAATTAATTAAGAATTAATTTTGTGACTAAAAGAGATTAATTAAACTTAAGGGACTGGAATTGTAATTATAAGATAATTACAAGAGTGGGCTAATGGACTCCATAGAGTGGAGTGGACGATATTTATGGGGAAGCCCATAAGATTTCGTCAATGACTCTAAAGAAAGGGATCCATGGGTTGCTTAGGGCCTAAGCAGTCAGATTAGGGTTTCCTAGTTGTAAACCCTAATAGCCTACACCTATATAAAGAGCCATTTATGCTCAAAAACGTGGACAACTCTTAGATTAGGGTTTCTGGACGTTTTGGCTGCCTCCTCTCTCCTCCCTCTTCATCCAAGTTGCTTAGTGGTGTTTGTGACTCCATTAGAGGTGCAACACTTGAGGCACTAAGCTTTCTGAAGCAAATCAAAGCAAGGATTGATTGTTATTGCTATATAACAATCAAAGGTAATTACTAAACCCTTATTTCAGTTCTTATTTGATAGATCTAGGGTTTATAAGTCTTGGATTCAAAGCATGTACAATAGAGAAACCTAGATCCAAGCATTAGGGTTTGTATGAGCACATAGGATTGTTTCTTATGCATAAAACCCTACAGTGGTATCAGAGCCTTGATTGGTTTCAATTGTATGTGATGCTTAACTGTTTTGCTTGCTGAAAAACGAATTTTTTGTCTCTGCCCGACTCAACTCGTCGAGTCAGTATCTGGACTCGGTGAGTTGGCCCTACTCGGCGAGTTCAGAGCTGACTCGGCGAGTTTGTGCGTCAGGCAGAGGATATTTCGAGATTTTGTCGCTGTTTTGACTTGGATTTGATGCCTAAATCATTTTTTGAAGTTAAAATCCGAATTTTATCTTAATTAAATGATTATCCTTGCCAAAACACAAGATAATTACCAATTGATTAGATAATAAATTCCTTATATGATTAAAATTGATTATTTGTATTAATTGGGTAACTTATCTTGCAAGAAATTGAATTAGGTCAAATATAGATAATCACTAAATTAATTGTTTGATTTATATTATTTGTTATTTGATCCCTGGTAAGTTTGAATAGTTTCAAATTACTCCCTTTAGGTTTTATAGTTTAAATTTGAACCTAAAAGTTTGTTTTTGAAATTTAAATAGTTAAACCCTAATGTTTTGAAATGTTTCAAAACTTGCCCTCAAGTTTTGGAATTTAAAATTTTGATTAATAGTTTAATTATGTAATATTTAAATTCTAAAACTCTAGTATTTTGAAAAGTTCGAATTACACCCTCATGGTTTTATTAAGTTAATTAAAAGAGAAAGTTAATAAAACCACCTAGTATTTTAAAAGTGTAAAATACACCCTATACTATATATATGTAACACTAAAAGTCTAATATTATATATATGAGTAAAGAGTCAGTCTTACCGTTAGTAGGCCTCATTCACGAAGCTGGTCTATAAGGGGTGTTTAAGGAAATTGCCTATAAAATGGCGATTGAATGGGTATCCACTCTTACCTACCGCACTCTTGACTAGTGGAGGGTCGTTAGCCGAACAGGTAGGATAGGACGAAACCTTCCATTATAAGTATAATGAAGTACAAAGTAACTAAATGCTTTTACAAATTCCCAATCTTAGTTACTTTAGGAAAAAATGTGAATTTGTATGCTAATCCATGGAATTACACTTTGTACCCTTGTCAAACGTTAGTGGAGCGTGTGTGGCTAACCGGCACACTAATTTGGGATTGACATTGGTGGCGAAGGGTGGCTTGATATTTATCATAGATCAATGGAGCGTGTGTGGCTAACCGGCACATTGATTAGGTGATAGTAGCAATTGGGTGCACCACGTGATTCGTATGGTTATTCACACCTTGTTTGTGATCTTCGGCATCCCAGTCGCAAACTTGAAGGGCATAATCGAGATTAAACATGCCATTGAAAAGTTCAATGAATCTCAAAAGATCTAGGAGTTTCAATTCATTTAAAACTTAAAAGTCTTTTTCGTTTTTCATGGTGGAAATTGGTAAATCGTCATTTACCTACCTTCAAATATTCTGCAACTAGATTACGGCATCCCTCTTCTAGGTTGTAGAATGTTGTGTTGGATCCTAGCCTTGATGTTTCATTTGGGTGTTACATCAAGGATTCTTATCAACTAACTTGAATTTTCTCCCGTTTTGTAGATGTCTAAATCTTACAATGGTCTTCCCAAGTCCCTTGGAACAAGCTTTCCAAATGAAGATGACGTTCCACGATACGATCAAGGAAATGAGAGTCATGCTTCACTTCCTCCACCTCCTCCAATTATTCTCCCTAACCCACAAGTTCAAAGGCTTGAAAAGTTCAAGCTCACTCAAGCCCTATTGGCAAGTAAACACGAAGATGGGAAACCTGTGTGTGCACACATCTTAGAGATGAAGTCACACATTGATAGGTTAAGGATGATGGGTGTCGATATCTCAGAAATGTTGGCTGTTGACTGGGTTCTTCAGTCACTTCCTGAATCATATAGTGAGTTTGTTAGAGAGTACTATATGATGGACCATGACGTGACCCTCATTGATTTGACCTATTTGCTTATAGCTGCTGAATCAGAAATGATTTGGCGTGCTGATCGAGCAAATTTTTCTGGCAAATCAAACTCCCAAACTTCAATGGACATTGAAAATAGTGACATTGGAAATCCAGAAAAGGTAAATTCTGAGATAGTTCCTTGTGCCATTCCAAAAGAGTCCATCTGCTTCTACTGCCAAGAGAAGGGGCATTGGAGACGAAGCTGCCCTGTTTACCTGAGAGATCTAAGAGATGGGAGAGTCAAGACGTGTGGCTCTACTTCAGGTAAAATCCAATAACTAACTCTATAAGTTCCTATTCTTTGATTTTCAACACATGATGTGATAAGATTACATTTTGATGTTTTGTAGGATCGAAGAAAAGAGAGGAAGCTTAAGGGAGGAAGTAAGCTGAATCTGATCGTGAAGAAATGGATTTCGATCGCATTGCTTGAAGATCGGATTTTTGAGCTACTACTTTAGAGTTAGAATAGATTGCTTAGAAATTAAAATAGCATAGTTTTCATTTGAATTGCATTGTAAGGATAAGTTTTTCCGCAATAAAATGAATTTTGATTTCGTCCTATTTATTTATCCTTGCAATGGCATATGTGAAAATGGATGTTTATGTATTTCTAATTTTAGCAATGTTGAATTGGATGTGATTCTTGATTATGTTATTTGTGAAATGTCGAGGATTTGCCAAATAAAGGAAGATTCTCATCGCCCAAGTTTCAATTGGACAGAAACTTGGAATCATACAACTTGGTTGTGTGATGAATGAGAAACTTCATATTTTGGAAATTAGACTAATTCTTTGGCAAAGTGTCAAGAGAAGGACCAGGAGATCGAGTACACTAGGTTGTGCTTTGATCAAGTCCACCACAAGAGTGATAAAAATATTCGTCATGATTTACTAAAGTTTAGTAAATATGGCTATACTTATAAGATTAAGTATAATTCTGAGTTGATCGAAAGAGTTTCAATCAATAGCAGAACGAATAAGAAGAATCAAGTAGGCAGAAAGATAAAAGTTTCTCTATTCTAAGAAGAAGGGAGAGCACCTTTTATTGTGTTTTATGATAAGTCTTAATGATTAAGAACTATTTCTCGATTGATCCTCTAAGTTAGTCTTAGTGCATTTGCATGTCTAAGAAGAGGAATCGAGAATTATGGAAATAGTTAAAATCAATAAGTCAATCATACTTCGTTCCAATATCAGGTCTTAGAGTCAAGATTGTGACTTGAGTGACAAGTCTTAAGTAGGTTTATAACACTCGTCAGATGTGGAATTTGGAAAAGTTTTCTTATTCTTGCACATTTGAAATTGGTAAGTTGTGATGTCTTGGATAAGACAAAGACCAACTAGAACCAATTATGAAGTGATAGTCTTGATAAAAACTACACTAACTCTTGAATATTTGTTTTGTCAAGGAATGTTTCTTGACAAGAGAATCTTATATGTCAAGGAGTCAGTGGGAGTCTTAATGGTCTTGAAAAGTTTCAAGAACAAATCAAGAGTAAACCTAGTTGATCATCACTAGCGCACGACTTGAGGTTTATAACCTATCGTGTTGACATTATCTTATTTCTGCGCCATTCCAGTTGAGTTAATTGTGCATGTGAGTTCTATGAGTTCTCATTTGAATGCATAAAGACAAAGCACCTTGATCAATGGAAAGTACATTGATTTGTAGGGGTGAGTTGCTTGGAAGACATGGTGGGCATTCCTGTTACCATGAGGCAAGAAATCAAGATTGAACAAGTTCAGTCCATATGGTTTTGGATCTGTCACAAGCTTTCGTTTTGACAAATTCACATGGATAGGAACACATACATCATAAAATCTAAGTGTCATAAGGTTTTCCTCCTTCATGAAAATGATTGTGCGGAAATGCTTTCACAAAGAGAGATTTTAAGAAGATAGCAATTGTGAAAAATTGTATTCTCAAATTCGATTATGATTACGGCATCCCTTTTCATAGTTCGAATTGTGAGATTTGGCAATTGATCTGAACATTTGGGACTTAGTAACTAAATTGTTTAGACACACATGTGAGCTATCTAAGGCAAAGGTGTATGAGCTTAAAAAGCTTAGATAAAGGCTTATCAAAGCATCAGGTATTAGAAATATGAACTTAAGGAATTCAATAAGCATTGTTTTCTAGAAGTTCGATTGTTTTCTGAATACATGTCAAAACTAGTGGGAGCATAAATGTTATGCTGGTAAGGAAATAATCATCATGTTAGTGGGAGCATGATTATTATGGTAAGTATTGCAAGTTAGCAATATTAATTATAGAAAACAAAGATTCATTTTGCAAAGTTGCAAGGGTTGAAAAGTTGTTTTGCTATAATTAAGGGAGAGAATATTATACTTCGTTTCAAAATTCTAAAGCTTAGATCAAGAAATGTTAATAAGTTTAGTCAAGGATACATAGTGCATTCTCAAAATTCGATTATGAGTACGGCATCCCTCTTCATAGTTCGAATTGTGGGAACATGGCACATAAAATATTATGGCAGAAGGATGATGAAGTATCATGTCTTTATGTGAGACATTATGCATCGTGTCCAATACGCTTCGGGTATAGGATCGATTGCATATGCTATAATATTTGACCATTCTAAAATTTTCCAAATGCCTAGGGCATTAAGAGGGAAAAGGGACTAGAACTGGTTCTGACTAAAATAATTAAACAACTATCAAAGGACGATCTGAGGTTCACTGAGGATTTGTCGCTTGTGAGTAGTTGGAAGTATAGTACTTGATGGACTATATTGACATTATTATGAATAGATAAGATTCTATGAAGAATGAGGTGTCATATGGCGAATATGGAAATGTTTCCATTAATGGGAGTTGGATATTAAGAAATATGTCTAGATTAGAAACTTTTATGCAAAAAGGATGTTCAAAGGAATGTACTTTGAGTGAGAGACATCACATCTATATAATTGTTTTGTAACAATTTCAGATAGAGTACTTTGTAATTTCATTGGCCAAGTCTTGATGTCTTTTGTGCTATGACTTTACGAAAGGATCGTTGCATAAAATGTTAGAATCTGACATATTGGGGACTGTGAAATGAGTTTCATTGGAAAAGTTTTCCAAGTGATCTATTTCATAAAGTATGGACCATAGGAAACCAAAGTGTGCATGCTTGGAGCATGGGACAATTGTGGTTATAATTCGAGTGATAAGTTGATTTTCTGAAACAGTAAACAATGAATAATGAGTAATCAATATGGTGTTTAAATAAAAGTGTTGTTATTTACGCTCAAAGGTTTTGGGGCCATATAGGATTAATATTATTATTGCGTTTCATTTTGCATGTTTTGACTTCCAGAATAACTGGGTTATTCGAACCTCCACAGTCGGTCATACGTTGGAAGTAGGCATGAAGGAAGACTGTCGTGAATCTGTCTGTAGATTGTCTTAAGTGTTTAGACATAGCACAAGTTTGCTGCAGAATTCATGAGTGCTTTGATAAGATTAAAGTATTGGATTAAACCCACGCTCACTTGAATCACTTCATGGTTTTATCACGAGTGATTGTGAGACGATAATATCGTATATTCTTGAAACCAAGACGTGTGAGTTGTTACTTGCTGATCAGTTGCACATTGATGATAAGTAAACGCACCAGTAACTTGGTGTTATAAAACTTATTGTTGTGTGTGATTCGATTAGTAGGTGCAAGCAAGCATTTGAGTCAAAGTTTATCCATTCCTTTTACCCAAAGTGGGATAAAAGCGATATCTGTGGGCCCCTCGATGATTTAGTGATGACAAAGGAAAGTGCTCGGTCGGGCCAGGACTGATTTGATATGTTCAATTAGTCGGTTGTCATAAATCGGAAATCGGGAAACGACACATAGACTGAGAGAATGATTTCAATCCATGTCTCATGTCTATACGATACCTTGTAGAATGGAGGAATATATAATCCCTTATCTAAAGGACACGCGTATCTGATAAGATCAGAGTTGACAGCGGCTTTTGAAAGCTACGATTGCTGATCAGGTTCTGAAGTTATGCAAAAATAGTTATTAGACTTATCCAAGTGGGAGACTGTTGGATTAGTGTCTAAGTCCATAACTATTTTGGTATGTACTTGACCCGATTATGAGCATGGTCCTTTTGGGTTACCTTCACCATAGCAATATGTAGGATGAATTAAGGAGAATTATGATTTATTAATATATTATAAGAATAATATATTAAAGGAGAAATCATATTGTTTAATTGATATTAGTCAAGAATTAATTAAGAATTAATTTTGTGACTAAAAGAGATTAATTAAACTTAAAGGACTGGAATTGTAATTATAAGATAATTACAAGAGTGGGCTAATGGACTCCATAGAGTGGAGTGGACGATATTTATGGGGAAGCCCATAAGATTTCGTCCATGACTCTAAAGAAAGGGAACCATGGGTTGGTTAGGGCCTAAGCAGTCAGATTAGGGTTTCCTAGTTGTAAACCCTAATAGCCTACACCTATATAAAAAGCCCTTTATGCTAAAAAACGTGGACAACTCTTAGATTAGGGTTTCTGGACGTTTTGGCTGCCTCCTCTCTCCTCCCTCTTCATCCAAGTTGCTTAGTGGTGTTTGTGACTCCATTAGAGGTGCAACACTTGAGGCACTAAGCTTTCTGAAGCAAATCAAAGCAAGGATTGATTGTTATTGCTATATAAAAATCAAAGGTAATTACTAAACCCTTATTTCAGTTCTTATTTGATAGATCTAGGGTTTATAAGTCTTGGATTCAAAGCATGTACAATAGAGAAACCTAGATCCAAGCATTAGGGTTTGAATGAGCACATAGGATTGTTTCTTATGCATAAAACCCTACAATTATGTGTTAGTAGTAGGGGTGAAATAGTCCCCGTGTTCGGTTGAGATAGACCGGAGGGTAGGTCGGCACCCCAAAATGGCTTGACATGGGTAGGTCAGCACCCCCGGCTTGACATGGGTAGGTCAGCACCCTAGAATAGCTTGACATGGGTATGTCAGCACCCCAGAATGGCTTGACATGGGAATGACGGGCGCCCCAGAATTGCCCGGTAGTATGTATGCTATGTGGTTGTATGGTGTGTGGTATGATGGGGGAACTGTTGGATTAGATGTCTAAGCCCATAACTATTATTGGTATGTACTTGACCCGAGAGTAGCATGGTCCATTTGGGTTGCATATCATCAGGACAATTTGTTAGGATGGACTTTTGAGATAAGGTTATTTATGGTTTATTAATATATTATAAGTTATAATATATTAATATGAAATCATATGTTTTAATTAGTATCGATCAAGAATTAATTTGGAATTAATTTAGTGATCAAAAGAGACTAATTAAATCTATGGGGACTAATTATGATAATTAGTTATATTTATATGTGTTGGGCTTATGATCCATGTTGGACCAAGTTTATGTATGGATACATAAAGAGTTGGGCCACATGAGCCATGGATCATAAAACCCATGGGTATGGATTATGGGTTATACCCATGACCCTTGGAATCCTACATATAAATAGGTTACTCCATAGCCAAAATCACCACTTCTTTTCTTAGAGAAATATGGAGGTGTTTTGGTGCATGGAATTCTCTCTCAAGAGCCACCTTTGTCCTAGGTGTGTTGTGATTCCATTTGAGGCATTTCATACTATTGGTGCTAAGCTCTTAAGGCCAAATACATCAAGACTTCAAGCCACATAAAAGGTATGTTTCCCTAACTAGTATATTATATGGTTTATGTCAAATGCATGCTAGTTATAGGTTTAATGCCTTGGAAACCATTTGCATGTATAATAGAGAAAACATAGATCCAAGGTATTTAGGGTTGTATGTGCACCATAGGATGTTTGTAATATACTAAAACCCAACAGTGGTATCAGAGCCATGGGTTGTTTTCTATTATATTTGATGCAAATGTATTTTTTTTTCAAGTTGAAGGGAAAAAAAAAGAAAAAAAACATGAAGTTTGTCAAATTTTATGATAATTACTTGATTTTATGAAAAACTAATTATTTATAAAATTTGAGTCACTTTACTACAAGAGTTGAATTAGGTCAATTTATTAAAAGATAGAATGATATGATTATTTTATTTGTTTTAAAAGTTTGATCTAAATGGTTTTAAGGAGTTACAAATTTTGTCATAAAATTTTGGAACTCAAAAGTTTTTTTTAAAGTTATGATCTTAAGAGTTTTGAAACTTCCATAAGTTATGGATGTGAAATGTCTCATTTATTAACTCTTTAGGTTATGAATTCCAAGAGTCTTCAAAGGATAATTGTCAAAGTTTCAAGATTTGTATTAGTTTATATGATTATCTAATTTCTTGAAAATTGTTGATGTGAATTATCTTTACTTATGAGTTTAATCTAGATCATAGAAAAATTATTTGATTATTGTGTTAATTGGAATATTTGATCTTAATGGTTTTTATGAACTCCATAACTTGTCCTCAAGTTATGGAAAGTGAAGAGTTTTTCTTTTTAAAGTGTCATTAAGTCTCATAGGTTATGAAAATAGAAGAGTCACTATTTTTAATGTCATCATTAAATGATTTAATGTCTTCCATAACTTGTCCTCAAGTTATGGAACTTGAATTTTTTTTTTCATTAAACCTTAATTAAACTCATAAGTTATGAAAAATCCAAGAGTTTTGAAAGGTTTCAAAACATGTCCTCAAGTTTTGGAATTTGTAAAGTTACCCCCATGTATACCTTAATTCCAAACTAGACCTTAGAATTTTAAAAGTTTAAAATTCAACCCTTATACTATTATTATAATTTTAATTATATAGATATGTATAAGATAAAGTCATCTTACCATTAGTAGGCCTCATTCACGAAGCCGGTCTATAAGGGGGGTATAAGGTTACTGCCTATAAAATGGCAGTTTAATGGGTGTCCACTCTCACTCACCGCTTCCTTGACCGGTGGAGGGTCGTTAGCCGAACAGGTAGGACAAGGACTATAATTCTCCCTTCATTATAAGTATAATGATAAATACTAAGTAACTAAACACTTATAAATTCCCAATCTTAGTTACTTAGGAAAATGTGAATAAGGTACTAATCCATGAAATTACACTTTGCACTTTGTTTAAGCTGTTAGTGGAGCGTGTGTGGTTAACCGGCACACTAACCTGGACTTAACAATGTAGGCAAAGGGTAACTTAATGTTTATCATAGTATTGTTGGAGCGTGTGTGGTTAACCGGCACATCGATTGAGGGGTAAATATTAAGGGTACCAAGTATATTTGCATGGTTACTTCACACCTTGTTTTGTGATCCTCTGCATCCCAGTCACAAAACCTGAAGGGCACACTCAAGATTGAAACATGCCATTGAAAAGTTCAATGAATCTCAAAAGAATCTAGGAGTTTCAAAACCAATTAAAACCTAATAATACATTTTGTTTATCTTGGTGGAAATTGGTGAATCGTCATTCACCTACCTTCAAATATTTTATAGCTTGGATTACGGCATCCTTCTTCCAAATTATAAAATAGTTTGTTGGGTCCTAGCCTTAATATATCATATTGGGTGTTATATTAAGGACTTAAATCAACTTTCCGTGAATTTCTCCCATTGTTGATGTCTGGTTTAGACAACAATGATCTTCCCAAACCAAGCTTTCCTAATGAATATGACTTCCCGAGTTTGGCTCATGGAAGTCATACTTCTCTTCCTCCACCTCCTCCAATTATTCTCCCTAACCCACAAGTTCAAGGTCACTCAAGCCCTAATGGCAAGCAAGGTCTATGTGTGATCACATCTTAGAGATGAAGTCACATATTGACAAGTCGGGAGAGTTGGGTGTCAAAGTCTTGAGAAAGTTGGATGTTCAATCACTTTCTAAGTCACATAGTGAGTTCCTTTGGGACTACTATGAAACAGACTATGACATGAACCTTAATGATCATATCTATTTGCTTGCTGCTGCTGAATCAGCAATGATTTGGAACGATAGTAAAGAAAATTTGATTAGAATATCAACTTCCCAAAAACTTTATGGACAATGACAATGGTGACACTGGAAATCCAGAAAAAGCATTCTCTTCCCAATGGAAAGGGATTGGCCATAGTCAACCCGGTTGACCAAATGGTAAAGAGAAAGGCTAAGTCTGAGATAGACCCATTACCAAAGGGTCCATATGTTTATTTTGCCAAAGGAAGGGGCGTTGATTGCAAAGCTGCCAAATTTACCTAAGGATGTTAAAGTCAATAAGTTTGACTCTACATCAGGTAGAGCCCATTATCTAACTCTGTTAAGTTCTATTCTGAGATCCTCATTACATGATGTGACTGGGTCACATGTTGATGTTTTAAGAATCAAAGAATAGAGAGAAATCTTAAAGGAAGTATATGTTGATTCTGATCGCGAAGGTGGATTTCGATCGCATCAGAATTTTGAGCAGTTGCTTAAGAAGTTATGATATATTGCTAAGGAATAGATAACAACAATTTTTCATGTGGATTGTAAGGATAAGTTTTTCCGCAAAGTTTTAAAATAAAAGAAAATTATTTAATTTTATTTATTTGAAGTATCCTTACAATGGCATTTGTGGAAAATTGTTGCTTATATGATTCCACTGACAACAATATTGGAAAATGGATTTGATTCTTTCATTTGTGGTAGTGTCTAAATTTACCAAATTAGGAAAGTTCCTCATCACCCAAGTTTCAATTGGACCGAAACTTGGAATCATTCAAGTTGAATAGTATGATGAATGAGAACTTTCAAGCATTGGAAAATCAAGACTAATTACTTGTTCACATGGATGTGTGAGTCAAGTGAAGGACTAAAGGGATCGAGTACACATTCTTGTGCACTGGTCATGTCCACCACAAATCTCGTTAAGACTATTTGATTTACTAAAGTTTAGTAAATATGGTTATACTTACAAGTTTAAGTATAATTCTGAAACATTGGAAAAGTCTCAATGTATGGCAGAACGAATGGGAAGAATCAAATTAGGCAGAAAGATAAAAGTTTCTCAAATCTGAAAAGATGGGAGAGTACTTTAGTATCATGTTTGTGATCATCTTAATGATTTAGAAATCATATCACAATTGGTCCTCTAAAGGTCATCTTAGTGCATTCTTATGACTAAGAAGAGGAGTCATGAATTGTTGAAATGGTTAGATCAAGAAGATGAGTCATACTTCGTTCCAAAACAATTCTTAGAGTCATACTCCAAGATTGTAACTTGAGTGACATATCTTAAAGAAAGGTTTAAAACACTTATCAAATGTAAGAGTAAAAGTGTCCTACTCTTGTACATTTGAAATTGGTAAGTTGTGATGTTTTGGATAAAACAAAGACCAACTAAGGCCAATTGTGTGAAGTGTTTGTCTTGATAAAGAATCCGCACTATCTCTTGAATATTTGGCAAGATAGTCTTATATGTCAAGAGGATAGTGGGAGTCTTAAAGATCCTAAAAAGAATTTCAAGAACTAATCAAGAATAAAACCTGAGGTTCTTCACTAGCACACGACTTGAGGTTTATAACCTATCGTGTTGACATATTCTGTGCCCATTCCAGTTAAAGTTGGCTTTGCATAGGAGTTCTGAAAGTTCTCAATTGGTTGCATAACAACTTGGAAGCAATGGCAGGCCCTGTACTGCCAGGTGGCAAGAAGTTAAGATTGCATAAGTTCAGTCCATATGAGTTTGGATTTGTCATTATCCTTGTCTCGTGACTATGGTTTTGACGATTCACATGGATAAGAACACATACACCATAAAATCTAAGGGTCATAAGGTTTCTCTCCGATTCATGAAAATGATGGTGAGGAAACACTTCCACCAAGTAGATTTGAAGCAGATGGCAAAAGGTCTAAACAATTGAGACTATGATTACGGTATCCCTTTTCATAGTTCTGAAATTGTTTAGACACACATGCCTGCTATCTAAGGAAAGGTGTATGATTTTGATAAAGTTTTATCAAAGCATCTCGTATCAGAGTTCTGAACTTTGGTAAGAAAGTCAATAAAGTATTGATTTCTAAAAGTCCAGCTGATTTATGAGTACATGTCAAAGCTAGTGGGAGCATAAGTGTTATGCTAATAATCATCATGTTAGTGGGAGCATGATAATTATTGTTAGTGTTGCAAGTTAGCAATGTTAATTATAGAAAACAAAAGTTTCAATTCGTGAGGCTGCAGGGATTGAAAAAGTTGTTTTGCTATAATTAAGGGAGAGGATATACTTCATTTCAGTTCTAAAGGCTTAGATTGAGACCTTAATCATCTTTAGTCAAGAATATATATATATATATATATATATATATATATATATATATATATATATGAATTTCATGTTGGATTGGTTCAACTTAAGGAAATTCTATATATTGCGTTCTCAAAATTCGATTATGATTACGGCATCCCTCTTCATAGTCAAATTTTGAAAACATGGCAAATAAAAATATTGTAGCAAAAGACTGGTCTAGAATCATGTCTTTATGTGAGACATCACGAATCGTGTACCATTTGCTTTGGGTACAAGATCGATTGCATGTGCTATAATATTTGTCATTTCTAAATTTTTCCAAATGCCCAGAGGCATTAAGAAGGGAAAAGGTCTAGAATTGGATATGACTAAAATGATTAATCAATTGTCGAGAACAATCTGAGGTTTACCAAAGATTGGTTGCTCAGGGACAGTTGGAAGTATAGTGCTAATTTTGGAAGGACCATATTGACATATTCTGAAAAGAGGCATCTCTTATTCAGAAGTGATAGTCAAAATGAGAATATGGAGTTGTCTCCATAGGTGGAAGTTATCTGTGTAAGATTAGAAAACTTAATGCAAGAAGCATGTCCAAAGCAATGTACTTTGAATATGAGACTTAGTTTCCATGGAGTTGATCTCCATTGGAATACCTTATAATGACTGTTGACAAGTCTTTGTGACTTTGTACATATTCATTACAGGAGGGTCAGTGCATATAAGTTTAAAATCTAAACAGATTTCGATAAATGATAGGAATTTGAAATTCTCACATTTTTCGATAAGGATTTGGGAGTGTGAAATTAGAATCATTGAAATTATGTTCAATTGGTTTATTTCACAAAGTAAGGATCATAGACAAACATAGAGTGCATACTTGGTGTATGGCAAAGCTATTGTTTAAGAAAAACATAGTGTACATGCTTGGAGCATGGGACAACTAGTGTTTTTAATTCAAGTATAAAGTTGATAAAACCGAAACAATGAATAATGAGTAATTAGTATGGTGATAAATAAAAGTTTTTATTTATATTCATAGGGTTTGATACCATATTTGATTCATTTATTCTTGTGTTTCACTTTGCATGTTTTGACTTCCAGAATAACTAAGTCGCTCTTCCTGAATGATTAAGTTATTCAAACCATCCACAGTCGGTCATATGTTGGAAGTAGATATGAATCAAGACTGTCATGGGTTGGTTTGTAGAGGTCCAAGTTGGTGGACAAAGTGGTGCTACAACACTCATGAGTGCTCATAAGTTCTGAGTATTGGATTCAACCCGTGCTCATTTGAATCACTTCATGGATTTTATCACGAGTGATCATGAGACGATAATATCTTATATTCTTCAAACCTAGAGATATGAGTTGTTACTATGAGTTGGTTATACATTGATTGCACGAAAACGCATTTGGTAACTCGATGTTATAAAACGTGCCTTTGTGTATGATTCAACAAGTAGTAGAACAAGCCATATGAGTCGAAGTTTATCCATTCCTTTTACCTTCGGGATAAAAGCGATATCTGTGGGCCCCTCGATGATTTAGCGATGACACATGTGAGTGCTTGGCCAAGCCAGGACTGATTTGATTTGTTCAATCAGTCAGTCATCATAAATCGAAAATCGGGATACAACAAATGGACAGAGAGAATGATTATAATCCATGTCTCAGTCCATATGATATCTAGAATGGAGGAATATATGATCCCTTATCTAATGGACGCGTCATTGATTTGTTCAGAGTTCGACAGCGGCTTTAAGAGCTACGATTGCTAGTCGGGTTATGAAGTCGTACTTGCAATAATAGTTTTAGACTTATCCAAGTGGGAGACTGTTGGATTAGATGTCTAAGCCCATAACTATTATTGGTATGTACGTGGCCCGAGAGTAGCATGGTCTATTTGGGTTGCATATCATCAGGACAATTTGTTAGGATGGACTTTTGAGAGAAGGTTATTTATGGTTTATTAATATATTATAAGTTATAATATATTAATATGAAATCATATGTTTTAATTAGTATCGATCAAGATTTAATTTGGAATTAATTTAGTGATCAAAAGAGACTAATTAAATCTATGGGGACTAATTATGATAATTAGTTATATTTATATGTGTTGGGCTTATGATCCATGTTGGACCAAGTTTATGTATGGATACATAAAGAGTTGGGCCACATGAACCATGGATCATAAAACCCATGGGTATGGATTATGGGTTATACCCATGACCCTTGGAATCCTACATATAAATAGGTTACTCCATAGCCAAAATCACCACTTCTTTTCTTAAAGAAATATGGAGGTGTTTTGGTGCATGGAATTCTCTCTCAAGAGCCACCTTTGTCCTAGGTGTGTTGTGATTCCATTTGAGGCATTTCATATTATTGGTGCTAAGCTCTTAAGGCCAAATACATCAAGACTTCAAGCCACATAAAAGGTATGTTTCCCTAACTAGTATATTATATGGTTTATGTCAAATGCATGCTAGTTATAGGTTTAATGCCTTGGAAACCATTTGCATGTATAATAGAGAAAACATAGATCCAAGGTATTTAGGGTTGTATGTGCACCATAGGATGTTGTAGTATACTAAAACCCAACAGGAACTCACTAAGCTTTGTGCTTACAGTTTCAGTATTGGTTTCAGGTACCACTTCGTCCAAGGGGAAGGAGTCGGCGGTGTTATGTTTTCTGGGAATGTACTCTGATTTATTTTACTTTTGACGATATGATTTTCAGACACTTTGTTATGTTTCTTTTTACAATGACATGGCATGGGAAATGTTTTGGTAAACCGAATTGTGAAATACTTAATTAAAAATGAAATTTTTGGGCTTGAATTTTGGGATGTTACAAGTTGGTATCAGAGCCCTGGTTTGAGGGATTCAGACACACCCTCGGGGGTGTCTGGACTCAAACCGAGGGATTTTAAAGATTTTTTCACAAAGAAAACGGTTTTCTAAAAAATTCAAGTTAAGGAATTTGAGAAAGAACAAGGTGTGTGATGCGTGCGACCGACCAAGCTCAAGTAAGTTTTCCCAAGATACCCATACTTGTTATGTTATGACATGTGATATATGATTCTGAGAACTGCATGCTAGACTAGGGATAAGGATCTAGGAGGACGCCTTGAATGCCTGTTGTATGAGCTGTATGCTAGGACAGTCTAGTCAGTAGTAGGATAGCCTGGTTAGGTTATGCTTGATGTGGTTACTCAATGCACGAATGCTACTTGCTTTGTGCTATAGGGGTCCTGACTAACTTTAACTAACTAGTGAGCGGATATGTAACAGTATCCGCAAGCTAGTTAGGGAAGGGTGGTGGGGACTCCTAGTGCAGCTGATGGCGGAGAGTAGGTCGGAGAGTGCCCTAGGAAAGCCTAGGATAAGATTAGTTGGAAAGGGATATTGGTTAAGGGACTTGATGAAGTTTAGGCAATCCTTGAGGAAAGTACGGATAGATGTGGAAGGTAGTATGGGCCCATACTACTGGAAGCAGAGGATCCGTACTCGAGTCAGGGAGGGCTGAGATGGAACCAGGAAACTTGGAGAGTGTGTGAGACCTCTCGAGAGTATGTATGATCCTGACGATTGCGTGTTTATTTTCAGTATGGTGGTTACACGACATGGAGCAGGAGGTTCTGGATCAGGATCAGGATCGGGCTCGGGTGCAGGATCCGAGCAGGTTGAGGACGAGCTACACGAGTTCATCGCGTCTGATATAACGAGAGGTATCCTTGAGTCGACCCCGGTCATTTTCGGGTCGATCAAGGAGGGGATTATCGAGTTGATGGAGGATCGCCTCCGATCATTCAGGAGTGACTTGGCGTCTGGCCAAGCGGGTACGCGCACACTGTCCTTTAAAGACTTCAGAGGGAGTGGTGCGCCGGATTTTCATGGGGTGAAGGACCCCATTGCTGCCAGGAGATGGATCGCAGACATTGAGTCTGCGCAGTTGACAAGCTTCTGCCCGGAAGGGTCGAAGGTCCGCTTTGCTGCGGGATGTTTGAGGGACAGAGCTAGAGACTGGTGGGAGTCGTTTGGTGACTCGTTGGGAGCTCCAGCCGTCGAGGCTATGACGTGGTCAGATTTCGTGACCAGATTCAGGGCTAAGTTTGCGCCGGCTGTGGAGCTTCAGCAGCTGGCCAGAGAGTTTTTGGATATGAGGCAGACTACGGAAATTGTGGCGGAGATCACCGCCAAGTTCTGGGAGAGAGCATTGTTGGTACCCCAGTATGCGGGGGTTGAGGAGATGCGGAAGACCCGCTACCATGATATGTTGAGGGCTGATATTCGGGAACATGTCAGCTATTCAGCCTGCCCGACCCTGGAGTCTATGATTGCCAGGGCGCGGGAGAGGGAGCTCAATTTGGAGCACGTCAGGAAGAGGAAAGCATAGACTGAGCAGGTGACAGGGGTTTCGGGGAAGAAACCCAAGGGATCCGACGTTAGGTCGAAGGGCCAGCCAGGCCAAAGCCGCTGCAGGAAATGCGGCAGGCCGCATGAGGGAGCTTGTAGAGCGGAATCGACCGGCTGCTACAAGTGCGGAAAGACGGGGCACTTTGGCAGAGATTGTACTGCCCCCGCCCCCACAGTGCAGATGTCAGACCTGATTTGCTTCCGTTGCAATCAGAGGGGCCATAAGAAGGCCAACTGCCCTAGATTGATAGCAGCGACAGTAGCAGCGTCAGCGGCGGCGCCGACTCCAGTGACAGCGCGAGTTACGGATGGCCGGAAGGCCAAGGTAGAGGCTCCAGTGGTGCGGAGCCGAGCATTTCAGTTGACAGCCGAGGAGGCACGCGCTGCACCCGATGTGGTGACGGGTACGATTTCTTTTTTTTTTTGCTTTTATGTTATGCCGCTGTGATTTTGATATGCTATGTATGTGCTCTGTTTAGGATCGTTCCATGTGAACGGTATCCCAGTTCAGGTATTGTTTGATTCGGGTGCTACCTGATCGTTTGTCTCTCTTGCGCTTAGCAAGAAATTTCCTGAGTCTTCGGGCATGTTGGATTGCCCTTTAGAGGTCAAGATTGCGGACGGCCGGTCAGTGCGAGCATCTGAGGTCTACCGAGATTATGTTTTGAGGCTGTTCGAAGAACGTTACCTGGTAGACTTGGTTCCCATACCTTTGCGGGGGAACAAGGTTATTATTGGTATGGATTGGCTAAGCCCCAATGGGGCAGTGATTGATTGCGCGCAGCAGTTGGTGCGGATCAGGACCCCAAGTGGGGGAGAGCTGGTGATTCAGGGCGAGAGGCCACAGCGAGGACCAGCTTTATGTTCAACAGCGAGAGCTAGGCGCTACTTTCAGCAGGGTTGCACAGGATTTGTCGCCTATGTTATGGATACCTGGGAGGCGGGTAAGGCGACAGTAGGCTATGTGCCAGTGGTATGAGAGTTTGCGGATGTATTCTCCGAGGAGTTTCCTGGGATACCTCCGGAAAGGCAGGTAGAGTTCAGGATCGACCTAGTCCCTGGTGCGGCTCCGATAGCCAAGGCACCGTATCGGTTGGCTCCTCCTGAGATGCAGGAGTTGTCTACACAGCTGCAGGAGCTGTTAGACAAGGGATTCATTAGACCGAGCAGTTCACTCTGGGGAGCCCCGATTCTGTTTGTGAGGAAGAAGGACGGGTCGCATCAGATGTGTATAGATTATCGGGAGCTGAATAAGGTAACGGTAAAGAACCGTTACCCACTCCCGAGGATTGATGACCTCTTTAACCAGCTATAGGGATTATCTTGGTTCTCCAAGATTGATCTGCATTCAGGATATCATCAGATGAGGGTCAGAGAGGAGGATGTGCAGAAGACCGTGTTTCGGACGCACTATGGTCACTATGAGTTTGTGGTGATGCCTTTCGGGCTCACCAATGCTCCTGCCGCGTTCATGGATCTCATGAACCGCGTGTGCTGACTGATGTTAGATCGGTCTATGATAGTTTTCATTGACGACATCTTGGTATATTCCAAGACTCGAGAGCAGCATGAGGAGCACTTACGGGAGGTTCTGGATACCTTGAGGAGGGAGAACTTGTATGCGAAGTTCTCCAAGTGCGATTTCTGGTTGCGGGAGGTGCAGTTTTTGGGGCACCTTGTCAATCAGAACGAGATCTCGGTTGACCCGACCAAGGTGGAGGCCGTGATGAGATGGGAGGTTCTGAGGTCTCCATCTGAGATTCGGAGCTTTCTGGGATTGGCAGGCTACTATCGGAGATTCATTCAGGACTTCTCCAAGATAGTCGTGCCCTTGACCAGGCTGACGAGGAAAGCCGTGGTCTTTCGCTGGGGGCCTGAGCAGCAGGCTGCGTTTGAGACTTTGAGACAGAGATTGTGCGAGGCGCCAATCTTATCCCTGTCGGAGGGCATGGAGGATTTTGTTGTATATTGTGACGCGTCCGTCTTAGGTTTGGGCGCGGTATTGATGCAGAGGGGGCGTGTTATTGCTTACGCTTCGAGGCAGCTGAAGCCTCACGAGGCGAATTATCCAACGCACAATTTGGAGCTGGGGGCCGTTGTTTTCGCCCTCAAGATTTGGCGTCATTACCTCTACGGGGTTCATTGTACCATTTACACGGACCACAAGAGCCTGAGGTATCTCATGGACCAGCCAAATCTGAATATGAGGCAGCGTCGGTGGATTGATGTGGTAAAGGATTACGATTGTGAGATCCTCTACCACCCGGGGAAGGCCAATGTCGTGGCTGATGCGCTTAGCCGCAAGGCAGCGCCGATCAGGGACATTTGTCTGAGAATGACAGTTATGGCTCCGCTGTTGGAGCAGATTCGGGAGGCCCAGAAGGAGGCCATGAAGGAGGAACATCGGAAGAGCGAGCAAATTGTGGGCCAGGTTTCCTCCGTCGACTATGATAGTCGAGGATTGTTGACTCTTCACCGTAGGGTGTGGGTCCCTTATCATGGGGGTGTGCGCCAGGTATTGATGGCAGAGGCGCACAAGTCCAGGTTCTCTATCCATCCCGGGGCGACGAAGATGTACAGGGATCTTCGTCTCGATTATTGGTGGCCCTGTATGAAGAGGGACATAGCTTGGGTTGTGGAACGGTGCCTGACCGGTAGGAAGGTCAAGGCTGAGCACCAGAGACCTCACGGAAAGGTCCAGTCGTTGGATATCCCGCTGTGCAAGTGGGAGGATATTACTATGGACTTCATTACGAAGCTTCCCAGGACCGCGTGAGGAGTGGATTCGATTTGGGTCATCGTTGATCGATTGACCAAGAGCGCCCATTTTATTCCGATTCAGGAGAGTATTTCGGCCGAAAATTTGGCCGACATCTATATTAGGGAGGTAGTGGCGCGGCACGGGGTGCCAGTTTCAGTGATCTCGGATAGGGATGTGCGGTTCACTTCCAAGTTTTGGAAGAAGTTTCACGACGAGCTGGGTACTCGTCTACATTTTAGTACCGCCTTTCACCCGCAGACGGATGGTCAGAGCGAGCGGACCATCCAGACTCTGGAGGATATGTTGCGGGCGTGTGTTTTGGACTTCGGAGGTAGTTTGGATACTTACCTTCCTTTGGCAGAGTTCTCTTATAATAACAGTTATCATGCGAGCATCGACAGTCCTCCTTTCGAGATGTTGTATGAGAGGAAGTGCAAGACCCCGATATGCTGGGGAGAGGTCGGACAGAGAGTTATGGGGAGTACCGAAGTAGTACTCAAGACTACGGAGAGGATCCAGCAGGTTCGGAGCAGGCTTCAAACCGCTCAGAGTCGGCAGAAAAGTTATGCCGACAAGCGTCGATCGGACCTGGAATTCCAGGTCGGGGATATGGTGCTCCTGAAGGTGTCGCCTTGGAAGGGCGTCATTCGATTCAGGAAGCGGAGCAAGTTGGGCCCCAGGTATATTGGACCCTTCAAGGTTATAGCCCGGGTGGGCAAGGTGGCGTTTTTGTAAATAAGTAGACAAAAAAAGAAGGAGGGGTATCTTAATTAATTCAGTCAGGGGTATTATAGGAATAAAAGTATAATTAAATGATTTATTAAATCTAATATCTGATAAAATAAATTTTCATCTCTTTTTCTATCCTACCCGTTTTCCTCTCTTTCTCAAACCTACGATCCATCCTCCGACGACTCACCTCCGTCGAATAGCCTCCAACCTCCTCCATCATCCGCCGTCGATCGCCTCCCTCCTCCCTTCACCGGCCACCTCTACCTCTGTCGACCGCCACACTCCTTGATCTCACGTTCTTCATAGAAAAAACTCCACTGAAGATACTTTGATTTTGAATCGGTTTGTCCGCCATTATTGCACATCCGTTCTCCCTTGTTTCTCTATCATCATCGGACTACTCCATTACGATCTAGATCTCTCTTCTTCCCATGTCGTTGCGCCAACTACTGATTAGATAACAGAAGGAGAAAAGGATAATTGTTCTTCATTTATTCTCATATTTGTAACTACCGTTGCTTGTTTTCTATTTTCTTTCTCTAATCTTGAATATTGTATTAGTTTCCTTCACCTTGATGGATTTTCAACCGTTCAAAGTTGGAAAATATCTTTTGTTTGTTTTTAGCACACAACGTGTTTGTTAAAATGCTTCAAAGAATGTTTTCACCATTTACCTTTGTCAATTGTGCTTCTGTATTGGTAATTTCATCCCATTGGCTATGGTTCTTGTGACCTGCCACCTAAGGATATTTCCAAACCAAATGATTGGCAATATTTTGTTGACCAGCTATCACTAAAAATGATGCTACAATGCCAAATTAGGGAAATATTTGTTAACTATTAGAAGTTAACTTGGAAATCCACATTTACTTTCTCTGTTAAGTCATGCTTTATGTCATAAGTAAAGAAGAAGTGGTTTGTGAGATAATTTTGATCTGTTCTTATCTTAATTGTAGTTACAGGCCTATTTTTGGATTTGGTGGGGCTCTTTTAGAGTTTTTCACATTGGTACCAACACTCATCTTATATTGAAAAAAACCAATAGATTTCTTACTTGTATTCATCTCCATTTCTAGGTGTGTATCAAAATGGACACAGAACAGGAGTCTGAATGGAATGCAGCACATAGTATCTTTATCAGTGAAGATCTTTTGACTATGCTAAGCGTTAGCTGTAATTTCTTGCAGTTGTAGACAGAAACTGTTGGTTTTATCAAGGCCAGACATTGCAATGGGCAATCTATAGGTAACTCAACTGATTATTACTTTTTTAGTAACAAAAATTTATAATTTAATGAAAAAAAACTAATTTCAGGTACAATGCATGTTGGCTTCCATTGCTTGCTAAACATTTAGAGTCTAAAATCACTGAAGGACCTTTAGTTGTTCCTCTTGATTATGAATGGATTTGGCATTGTCACGGACTTAATCTGGTATATGATTATGAAACAAATACTCATTTTTCCAATGATAATTTCTGTAAAAAACTTTATGTTCTTGATATATTTTTTACAGGTTAGATACAAATCAGATTATGAAAAATTCTATGGAAGTATTTGTAACACCCGATTCCTGGTATGTCTTTAATTCAAGAATTATATGTATTTTCTTTGGGACTCGACGAGTTGGAGGCCCAACTCGTCGAGTAGAGACGGGATCCGCCGGAAGTTTAAGTGACCTACTCGACGAGTCGGAGACTGACTCGGCGAGTAGGAGTTGTTTGGGTGAAACCCTAAATTTGAGGGTTTGCACCCTATTTAAACGTCTTATTGCAGCCTCCATCGTCCCTTATGCTCCCAGAACACCTCATATCGAAACCCTAGTCGCTTTGAGTGATCTAAGGCCATTTTTGGTGCTTTTGGGTGGTTTGTGAAGCTTGAAAGGAAGGAAGAAGCTTGGGAATTCGAGTTGGGGCTTGTAGATCCAGAGATCTTATTCCATCTTCAGCTCAATCAAGGTAAATGCCCCCTGTTTTAGTCTTCCATTTGGTTGTTCATCTTTAGGGCTTAGATTTTGGGTGCATTTAGGGCTTTCTAAGCCATTTTCGGATTTGTGAAGTGATTCATGGGGTTCTACTTTCAGATCTGAGTCATTGGAGGGGTCTCATGGCATAAAGGTGCCAACTTTATGGCCATGAGAGCCCCATACACATTGTAGAGCACCTTTTAATGGATTTTTGAGCCAAAAACCCCATGCATGTGCACCAAGTTTGGAACTTTACGTATAAAATGGACATTAGGAGACCAGATCTATGGTTCTGAAGTGTTAAGACCCATTTAAATCGACTGTATAGTAAGGTTCACGAAGGGACTCGACGAGTTGTTCTTGGAACTCGGCGAGTCGGTGTGTAATTATCACTAAATCCTTTCTGTGGTTGGACCAGTGGTTCGGGAAGGAAGTCCCGTAAATGTTTAGACTCGTAAAGGGACCTGGGAATCATGGGACTCGACGAGCGTATGAACAGACTCGGCGAGTCCAAGGCAATCTCCCAACCTTTGAAGATGGACTCGATGAGTTGTTCATACAACTCGGCGATTCATAGACTGGACACGTTCTTATAAGGGAGATGAACTCGCCGAGTTGAAGGAAGAACTCGGCGAGTCGGATGAAGATGGTCCCGATGGTTTGAATGAAGGAGAACTCGACGAGTTCTCGCAAGACTCGACGAGTGGTGTCGGGGTTGGATCGGGTTAGTGGAGCATGGACTCGACGAGTTGGTAGACCAACTCGGCGAGTCAGATCAACTGGGTGTTGACTTTGACCAATGTTGACTTTGCCTGGTTTTGGTATTGACCCTGGTTGGGTTGTATGTTCGGTTTGATGACTTGAAGGTTGTCGTGTAGGGATTGAGGAGTCGAGGAGAGCCGAACTTCATGCCGAGGACAGTTCAGACACTACACGACATCGAGGTGAGTTACCTTCCAATAGAAGTGGGTCTAAGGCACCAAGACCGGCCCACTAGTTATTGTTAGTTGGGATGATTATCTTTGTTATAATTGTCTGGTCTGTTATTGTTGGATATGTGAGTATGCTAGATTGTTGGATATGTGAGTATGCTAGTTTGCTAGTTACTATGTTATGTGAGATAGTATCAGTAGTAGGGGACTAGTCCCCGATCCGGTCGCTAGGACCAATGGGTAGGTCGGACACCCCAGATATGTCTGACAGCATGATTATGATATGATATTATGTGTTAGTAGTAGGGGGTGAACTAGTCCCCGTGTTCGGTTGAGATAGACCGGAGGGTAGGTCGGCACCCCAGAATGGCTTGACATGGGTAGGTCAGCACCCCAGAATAGCTTGACATGGGTAGGTCAGCACCCCAGAATAGCTTGACATGGGTAGGTCAGCACCCCAGAATGGCTTGACATGGGAATGACGGGCGCCCCAGAATTGCCTGGTAGTATGTATGCTATGTGGTTGTATGGTATGTGGTATGATGGGGGAACTCACTAAGCTTTGTGCTTACAGTTTCACTTTTGGTTTCAGGTACCTCTTCGTCCAAGGGGAAGGAGTCGGCGGTGTAGCAGCTCATCACACACACACATGGTTTACGCATAGAGTTTTCTGGGAATGTACTCTGATTTATTTTACTTTTGAAGATATGATTTTCAGACACTTTGTTATGTTTCTTTTTACAATGACATGGCATGGGAAATGTTTTGGTAAACCGAATTGTGAAATACTTAATTAAAAATGAAATTTTTGGGCTTGAATTTTGGGATGTTACAGTATTCTTGACAACTCTAATGTTGTCTCTTCTATTAATCAAAGAACATCAAGAAAGGAAACAGAAGAAACATGGAACAAATTATACCGTAATGAACCCTATGAGTATGACATGTCACGTGCTTCCTCAAGTGAATTTTTAGAAACTTTATATAATGGAGGAACTCAAAGCTTTTCCAAATATGATTTTGTTTTAGCTGTTGAAAGACAAAGCCCATTCTTTTACCCGGTAAACCTTAAAACCAGCTAAAGATTACTATAAAAAGTTAAAAATAACTTTTTTTTTGCAGAATTGTTTGAAACCCTACTCTTTGTGACAGGTGTCAAGGCCTCATTTCAAGAAAGATCTATTCCTTCAAGATACACTTATAATCTCATGATTTGTGGGGTTTTCCTTTCTTCAAGAGTAGAAACTACAAACAGATTCATTGAATGTATGTGTGATGTGTCACAAATATCATTCAGATTTTTCCATTCAGGTTCCATCAAGCTATAGTCGTGAGAGCTTTCTACAATTGCATCTTTCTTGGATTTCAGGTAATTCTCACATAATATCAAAAAATTTATATAGAAAAATGATGATGAATAAAGAGATTTACATGTGAATCACTTGTGATTCACATGTGAATCACTTGTGACACATGTGAATCATTTGTGACTTAGATGTGAATCACATGTAAATCATGTGAATTAATTATTTTTTTCTAACCATATAGTTTATTTTAATTGCTTTTATATTAAGCTTCAAAAATCACTTGTGATTTACATGTGAATCACTTGTGATTTACATGTGAATCATTTGTGATTCACATGTGAATCACATGTAAATCATATTAATTATTTATTTTTTCTAACCATATAGTTTATTTTAATTTGTTTCATTTTAGCAATATATCACAAGTGAATCACCTATGAATTACATGTCATTCACATGTAAATCACAAGTGAATCATATGTAATTCACAAGTAAATCACAAGTGATTTACATATGAATTACATGTGATTCACATGTAAATCACATGTAATTCACATGTAAATCACATATGAGTTGCATGTGATACATATGTAATTTACATATAAATCACATGTAATTCACAAGTGATTCACATATGAATTACATGTGATTCATATGTAATTCACAGTAAATCACAAGTGAATCACATATGAATTACATGTGATTCACAAGTAATTCACATGCTAACCACATGTAACTCACAAGTAAATTTCATATGAATTACATGTGATTCGCATATAAATCATTAGTGAACCACATATAAATTACGTCTATATGCACACATGTATTTTTGTGAGTTTTCTTGCATTAATCATTTTTTTTTCTTGTAGATTTGGAAGAATTTGTGGAAAACATTGAAGAGATGAAAATGATAAATTAAAGAAAATATGGAACACGAATACATAAAAACGCTTTGAAATTTTGTTGTATTTTTTGGTTTTTTTATATTTTATTTTGTATCGAATAAAATACTTTTATTATTGTGTTTATATATTATTAAATATAAATGGATTTTTTTATATGTTAACTTACGAATATTATAGTATATATATATATATATATATATATATATATATATATATATACTTGAAAAATATACATATATACATCTAAAACGTTGATTTTTTTTTTGTTAAAAAAATTAGAGTTTTATTTTTTTTTAAATATTCCAGTTTTTTTTAATTTATTGATTTTTAAAAATTTACTTTTTAAAAAAATTGCAGCTTTTTTTAAAAAAATTACAGTTTTTTTTAAATACAATTTTTTTAAGAAAGTTACAGTTTTTTTGAAAAAATTGCAGTTTTGCTTTTGAAAAAACTGCAGTTTCTTTTTAAATTGAAGTTTTTTTTTAAAAAATATTTTTTTCAATTAAAAAATAAAAAAATCTCCATTTGTATAAAAAAAATCGAAAATTATTTTTTTTTAAATCCGAAATTTGATTTATTATGTTCATTTTTAGAACTTTTTATTAATATTTCCAATAAGAAAAAGAAATTAAACATTAAATTAGATCGGTAAGATGACGATCATGCCATTAATGAATTAATTTTGATCTAACGTTCCACCTTTAGTTCTCAGGTTCTCGGAAAACTATGAGTTCTCAACGGATCTCAACCCTATATATATATAAGGTTCAATTGAGAAGAAAAAAAAAGGTTGAGAATGTGGGAATCATTATCAGTCACACATTTATTTTGCCGCAAAACACTTAGGTGTACTGGCGGAAATGGGTAACGGATACACATGTGTTTTTCAACCAAACATGTTTCCTTAAACTATGCTAATCATTACTTTAATATATCAATATGATTTTAAATATATCAAAATTCATAATCTTTATAAAGTTATTTTTATCGAAAAATGATTTTAAATATATCAAAATTCAAAATTTTTTATTTTCTTTAAACATGCATCCATATTGATATAGTTTTAAGATAAAATAATTTTTTTTAGAGTTTCAACTCTCGTTATTCATAAGTGAATAAAAATACATCAGATTTTTATTACAGTACATTCGTTATTCACTTATGAATAAAACGTATGTGTAGCTTTTTTTACAGTTTAAGTATCGTTTATATATGAATATAATATGTAATAAAATTTTCTTACCTAAAATAATTTTTTTACATCATCTTTCTTCACATGTTATATTTATATATGAATAAAACGTGTATTAGTTGTCGACATATGTTATATTCATATATGAATAAAACATTTATCAGATTTTTGTTACAGTTCATTTGTTATTTATATATGAATAAGTAGTATGTTAATAAAAGACGTAGTGTTTTGAAATTTTGAACTAATTATTCATATATGATGTTTTGAAATTTTGAACTAATTATTCATATATGATTAACAAATGACCTATAACAAAATTATGATAAATGTGTTCTTCGTATATATATATATATATATATATATATATATATATATATATATATATATATATATATATATATATATATATATATATATTCCACCTGTAATTTTTTTTTAGAGTTTTTAAATATATATATATATTTGACATCTTTAAACTTTGCACTGTTAATTTTTACCAAACAAAAAGTTATAAAATTTGTCTTTTTTATTCAAAAGTTTTTCTAGATAATGATTTTGGCCATGTTTTACAAATTGATACCTAAGAAATCATATTATTTTTATTTGTAGATATTAGAAATATCATACCGATTTTTTAACTTCATGTAAACACTTTTGATATACACTATGAAAGCACTCGCTAGTTAAACAATCCATATCAAACTACGTTTAGTTACACAAAGTGGCGGAGCCAATATAGAAGGAGTGGGGTGTTTGGACTTTGAAGAGTATATACGGCCTTGCTAAAATGATGGTGGAAACCAAGATGTATCAGTTCTTTCATTTGATTTATCGGTTAGTGAAGTTGTCGTTGGTCTTGCCAGTTGCAACCGCAACGGTAGAGAGATGTTTTTCCGTGATGAAGCTTGTAAAGTCGGATTTGCGGAATCGAATTTCGGATGATTTTCTAAATGATTGTGTAATTTGTGCGGTTGAAAGAGAAGGATTTTCAAAGATTACAAATGAAAATGTTATCAAACGTTTTTTTAGCTATGTGCCCTCGTAGATTTCAACTGTAAAATGACATTTAGTTGAATGTTTTAATATTATTCTACTTTTTTTTATTATTAATTTATACCGGTCAACGGTCAACTATGCACCCACTTGACTTCCGGACTGGATCCGTCACTGGTTACACATCATATCAAAAACTGTTAATAATGGTTTCAGCTTCAATTTGAATATTTTAGCATACAATTAGATCAATCACATATATGTCAAACAAGAAAGAAAATCAACCAGACATGTGGTTCCACTGGAATATGAGATTTCGGTCTACTCCACGGTAACCTCGCTTCTATTTCTCTTATTTCCTTGTCTTACAAGACAATTACAATCTTCTTAGATTGGATTACCGATTTGACTAATTGATACTTGAAAAACTTATATAACTATACACTATACAGGGAAACACTTTTTAATCTATCTTTAACAGACCACAGTTGAGAACTCTCTCTTTCTTTCACAGAATGAACATATGAAATCTCAAATCTTTGAAGTTTTCTTTTTGGGGGATTTTGTTGTTGTTATGCTATCGTATCTAGATGTAATCTACAATCAATGAAACTCATTAGTAAGATGGAAAACAGGAAAGATGGAACCTTGAGATCAGAAAGATGAAATCAAGAAACATGAAACCAGAAAGATGGAACCTTGAAATCAGAAAAAACAATGTTAATTATATACTTAGAATATGAGGAATTTAAAGTTAGATTTTAGAACCTTTGAATCTCGATAGAGATGGTAGCAGTTGAGGAGGCGCCGGAGGTGAGCGTTCGTAGAGGACGACAGTCGACGACATGGATTAAGTGCCAACGTTTGGTGTGGCCTGAGATGGTGGCATCTGGCTGGAGATGGATACCACCGGAGGAATCAAGATGTAAACGCGAGTTATGGAGTAGGGTAGCAAATTCTTTTTTGCTATTTCAAAATATCCTTGTTTTACATAGAAAAATTTGGGCTCTCCATATCGATAGGTCATGCACCATTGATTGCTTTAAGCCTTTTTAAGACAGACTCTGATAACCATTTAAGATGAATAAGAAGATATATAAGAGAAAAATATAAAATAATATTTAATTTCTCATATCGAAAATTGACGGATCAAATTGTTGTTTGGACACTAATACCAGACTACACCAAGAACAACGACGTTAGTGGCAAGATTATTTATGTTATCACTTTTGCCTTTTTGTAACTAATTTTATATTTGTACCTTATTGTAAATATCTAATCAAAACCAATTATAGTATTGAGTTTTATTAAATGTTGATGAATATCTTTGTATGTTATAACTTTTTCTATACTATATAATAAAGTAGAGAAAATTATAATATTAAAAAGTTGTAATATTATACAAATAAATTAAAACACATTCGTGCATTTACGTTAATATTATGATACTTAGGCTAGTGGATGTATCATAAGATATCATGATTCTCATCTTTAAATTAAAAGAAAATCAGTTAATAAAGTGAAATCTATTGAGATAATTAACAAAAATAATTGTTGAAATTTGACACATGCACTTTGCAATTGCATAGCGGCGGTGTCATCTTTGCAAGTTGTAACGAAAAATCTTAAAAAGCCAAGACTACCTGATTACCCACATTGATATCAGCACGTGGTCCACGCTTTTTTTTTATTGCTGGCTCTGAGTGTAATATAAATTGAATTCGTATTTTGATAAATAATTCGTCATAAATGTTATAAAATATTTTTTAAATGCCAAATATTTTTTTTTAAAGTTACAGTTTTTCACAACTCAATTTGAGATTGTTATACATTTTTTAGTATAGCTATTAGCTATTTTTAAAACATGGATGAGATTTATTGTAATTCACCAATATTCGTAATAATATTTTGTGTAAATGTCTTATTTAGATATTTTTTTATTATTAAACTATTTATAAAAATTAATCACATTTATGTAGAAAAAAAAATGAATATACATATCTAGTTAGTGTTATTAAGATGTCAGTGTTAAATTATGTAACACCCCGACTCTCAGGTATGAACTTTACAGTCTTATATTCAATTTGAAAGGTCTACTTGACGAGTTGGATGTCTGACTCGTCGAGTAGGAACAAACTTGGCCGCGTGTCTTAAGTGACCAACTCGACGAGTTGGAGCTGGAGAATGAAACCCTAATTTCAAGTGTTTTGCACCCTATTTAAAGGGTCATTAGCCTCCCTTACAGCCCCCCCCCCCCTTGAGCTCAGAAACCCTAAATCGTGTTTACTCTCCATATTTGTGTGTTTTTAAGCTTGGAAGGTGGATCTTGGTGAGAAGAGCTTGAAGTTCAAGAAGCTTGGAACAAGGAGAAGTTGTAGATCCGAACTCTACTCCATCTTAGCATCACATTGAAGGTAACAAGTCGTTACCTTGGCTCTCCCTTAGCTAGATCTCTTCTTTCATGGGTTTAGTGCCCTTTCTAGTGTATTGTTGTGGTATTTTCGGATTTGGGGCAAGATCTGAGGTTGTAACTTCAGATATGGACTCCTTTAGCCCCTTATTGTCATAAAGTTTCAGTCTTTGTTAAGCTATGATCTTCCCTTTGCCTTAAGCTTCTTCCTTAGCCTAGTTTTGGCTCTTGAGACCTTGCATGCACGTAAAGTTTGCAACTTTATTGTAACATCCCAATTTTCAAGACCAAAAATTTTGTTTTTAATTAAGTAACTTATAAAACAGTTTACAGAAAAACATCATCGATTCATATCATTTCATAAAACCATAGTCACGTGTCTCAAAACCATATCATAAAATAGTAATAATGTCAGAGTACAATCCCAAGAATCTCATAATGCAAAAATCATATATGTGTGTGTGTGCGTGATGCGCTGCTACCGTGCCGACTCCTTCCCCTTCAAAAAAGAGGTACCTAAAAACAAAACTGAAAACTGCAAGCACAAAGCTTAGTGAGTTCCCCCATCATACCACATACCATACATAGCACATACCGTATAACACATCTGGGTACTGACTACCCCTTCGGTCTCTTTCAACCGGTAACTTGCCTAGCATATCAGGGTGCTAGCCTACCCCTTCGGTCCTGTCGACCGGTACCTAGCCTAGCATATCAGGGTGCTGGCCTACCCCTTCGGTCCTGTCGACCAGTACCCGGGACTATTTCACCCCCTACTTCTACCACATTTCATCCTCGTGCGTAACATATAAATCATATACTGCCTAGCTTATTCGGGTGCTGGCATACCCCTTCGGCCCTATCGACCGGTACTAGGGTCTATCCTACCCTTTGTACCATTATCACATATCATCATAGCATACCAATACATAACATAACATACCAGATAATTATCACAAAGACAATCATCTAACAAACATCTCCAACTAGTGGGCCGTTTGTGGCCTTAGACCCACTTCTACTGGAAGGTAACTCACCTCAATGTTGTGCAATAACTGAACTGTCCTCGACGCTGGAATCGACTCCTCTCAAACTCCTACACATAACAACCTTCCTTAATTACCATTTCATACTCATAACCCTTTCAAGGGTCAACTCAGGTCAAAGTCAAAGTCAAGGTCAACACCCTGGTCAAAGTCAACTTTTGGTCAAAGTCGACGTCTGGTTGACCCAACTCGCCGAGTTGGTCCACCAACTCGTCGAGTTCCATAATCCACTAAAATCCTGCAACTGCAATCCTACTCGTCGAGTTCTCCTTCATACAAAATCGGGACCTTTTTGCTCTTGACTCGCCGAGCTCGTCCATGAACTCGTCGAGTCCTTCTTCATACAAGTTGAAGCGTTTAGTCCTTGACTCGCTGAGTTATTCCTTGAACTCGTCGAATTCTTCTTCATATAAGTTGGGACATTGTCTTGAACTTGTCGAGTTCTTTTGATCTTCAAGTCCATATTCACGTCTATCTTGTTGAGTCCTCTTCTAGACTCAACCAGATCGATCAGAACAGAAAAGGTTGGGGAACCATAACCCGACTCGCCGAATCCTATGAGCGACTCGCCGAGTCCCCCAAAGTCCAAGTCTACCAAGTCGATTTTAGTCGGGCTTAATGCATCCATAACATAGATCTGACCTCCTAGGGTCGATATTGCACGTAAAATTACAAAGTTTACGTGCATGTAAGGTGTTATGAGCTAAGAACAACATTTCCAAGTCTAAAATGAAGTCTAGGCCAAAGGGAAGGGCTAAAGCATGATAATTTCATAAACTTTATGGATAAAGAGTCTGAAAGGGATCTGGATCTGAAGTTACAACTTCATATTACACTCCATACTCAAAAAGGTTCACAAAATTGCTAAAAGATGGCCCTAAACTCAAATATAGAGAGATCTAGCAATAGAGAAAAGGAAGCAACTTTATACCTTAAAGGGACTTGAAATGGAGCTTGAACCCTGGATCTACTGCTTCCTTGAACCTTCTAGCTCCTTCTTCTTCCTCCTCTAGCTTCAAGATCACACAAATACTCTAAAAAATGACTCACACACTTGCAAAAGCTCAAGGGTCACGAGTTAGGGTTTTCTGGACTAAGGGAGACGACGGGGGCTGCATGGGAGGCTAGTTAATGTGTTTAAATAGGGTGCAAACCCCTAAAATTTAGGGTTTCATCCATACAGGTCTACTCGTCGAGTCGGGGCTTCCGACTCGGCGAGTAGACTCTTCCACCCGCGTCCAATCCTTCGCATCTACTCGACAAGTTGGGCCTCCAACTCGTCGAGTCCCTGTGTAAATATGCAAAAACTTATAATAAAAATATGTACCGGGAACCGGGCGTTACATTTACATGATAACTAGGCCCTAGGAGACGAGATCTACCAATTGGAGATTTGGAGTGCCTCAAAATCATCTGGACAAGAAATGGACTGTATGAACTCGACGATTCAGATAAGTCAACACAACGTGTGATAATCCGGAAATCTCTATCTCTAAGTTACCTCGATCATTTAAAGTCAGACTCGTTTCTCATCCATACGCAAATTTTCAACGAATCAAACACATAAGGTGAGTTCATACCCCTATATTTTCCAAGTTTTTAATGTTTTCAGGGGGGGAATACAAGTAAAAGCACAAGTAATCTTGTGTTCGAAAATATTATTTGATTTAATATATTCTCCATCATTAGCATACATCGAACGTAGAAATCAGTTTTACAAAACGGGTTAGGATACAAACCTTGCAAAAGCAGTTTTAAGAACTAAGGAAACAAACTTATCAATTAATAAATAAAAAATATTATTTTATAAGGATTCATGTTAATAACGAGAAGGGTTTTCATATTATTATTCGTGGATTCGTTGAGAGAACTACAGTGTGAGACGCCTTGTAACCAGAGTCTCCTGGAGGGAGAGCGTGAGTTTGTGTATAGATCTATACGGGAGTGACAATCCCGCACCCTGACTATTAGCTACAGTCAACCGAGGGTGACAAACGTCATTTTTCACGACGCACGTCCGAGTACGTCGTAATGTTGATCGTCCATAGTATGGTTATAAGAATCCACAGGTGCAACAACGACTCGTCCACGTAATAATAGATCGAACGAACTAACATTAGGGTTAATAACTATGTGATAACTTAATATATACACCAGGGTAATATGAAGTTAACATCCGACTTACAGTGGAATGTGTAATCTCTGCCTCATTTCCTATTCCTTTTTTGGTTGTGGGCATAGGGCGGGATCACCCAATCGACTGTTTGTTCGATCTAGATTTCTATAACTCGTATGTACTAAGTGATCACAGGAGGATATTAACAACACTTTCGGTATTCAGAATAACACGTTTTCAACCAGTTTTATTTATGTAATAAGACTAATATACATTACTGGAGGTAGCCAGGGTTTTCCAAAAGAACAATACTTAACCAATATAAGTATGGTAGATACTTAGGGAAAATATAGGATTTTACAGAGTAAACATCTGTATTTTATAAACAGTTGGTTTATTATTCAACTAACGAATATTCATATTAATTCCATGACTCCTTAGTTTATGCATTCGGGTTACGTATGAAGAATACCCGATAGACTGTGAAATGTGTGGTTTCCGCCTCATTCCCTGTTCCTTGTTTGGTTGTGGGTTTAGGGCAGATCCACACAATTAACTGTCTATTCGATATTGGTTTATGTGTAACTAGTATGAACTAATAAGTCATAGAAGGAATGGGCTTAATCATGCTTTTCATCAGAAAATATGGGATTTTCTTGAGGAACACTTTCAACAGATATCAAAGGACCAATACAGTTAACTTTGTAAGTATCTAGTGAATGCTTCAGGATTATGTACAAGAGGATCCGACAATCAGTGGAATGTGTGGTTTCCGCCTTACTTCCTGTTCCTTGTTTGGTTGTGGACTTGGGGCAGAACCACACAATCGATTGCTTGTTCGATCTGGATTGTATATGATTTGTATACACTAAGTACTCGCAGGAGGAACTGGTAAAAAATCATTTTTACTTAAGGTTTATAAATTCATTATATCAGAAAATATAAGGTTTTCTGGAGAAAGATAACGCACTTTTCAAAAGAACAAATAACAGTTTTTCCAAAACAAAACGCTTACGAACTCACTAGCTTTATGCTGATACTCTTTCAAAACCTACTTGTATTCTCAGGACATTAGTAGACAGGTACACGCACGGATTCAAGAAGACGGTGCATAGTAGCTTCGAGTCTTTACTTGTATTCACTTTTGGAGTCAATCATGTATGATTCAAATGTAATGTAAACACTATACTATTAATACAATGGTTGTTGTTGCTTTGATTACTATTATTCAATTGTTGTGATACTGTATATGACGTCCTCCGCCACCGAACGTTTCCGCCGTTCCGGTTTGGGGGTGTGACAGATTGGTATCAGAGCATTGTTTATAGTGAACTTAGTATATCAACCAGTAAAAGATATACAACTATAAATAACAATGGGGCCGGAGTGCTCTGACTTAAAGTATACTTTTAAAATAAAAGTATTTTACGAGAAGTATACTAATAATCATATATACTAAGAACAAGTATCACAATAAGAACAAATAAGAACAAAACGAATAAAAGTATTTAGATGTTGGACACTACAGTCAAACCTAAGCAGTTATGTAATCATATATGGAATAAATATAACCTGATCAACTATATTTATTCGAGATACGACCAACATGCGTTTGGGAGTGATAGTGGTGTCGCAACGAGTCTAAAACTTACCTAACTCTATATACAAAGTATCCCTAGAACAAAACATAAAGATAAAATACTATAGGAGTATTTTTAGGCACTATAACAAACTTATATGAGAACTAAAAGACCTTGACTGGCAGGTCTATAGTTACGATGTGTATGCTTCCAGGGTTATATATAATTGGGATCTTATAGACTTAGAAATTTGTGGTCTTCGCTCTATTACCTGTTCCTTGTTTGGTTGTGGTTTTAGAGTAGGATCACCTATTCGAAGGTCTATTGGATCTTGGTTATATACAGCTTGCATGCACTGCTTGACTATAGGAGGACCCAGTTTGGAATCATCAATAACTATAGAATAAATGTTCTAATTAATCTCATAAGATTCATTAGACATCCTCATTCTCGCGCGAACAACCTAGATATAGATAGCCACTCCAACCACCAACAGAGAAGTCAATGAAGAATTAGAGAGGGTTCATAAAGTGGGTTCCGAGAAGGAATCATGCGAGGAGGAAAATCTCTCATCAGGAGGTACTGGACATCTGTGATAGAACCCGAAGAATGAGCTACAGTGAATTGGAAAACTATAAGAAAGTTCAGAGACAACAAATCCCCGCGGCTGAATTCAGGACCATCATAACTAGGACAGGAAACCCCTATCGCGGCGCGCAAGGTGGTAGAGCACCATATACGTCATACTAATAATTAACTAACTAATATGATCTAGTGAGTTAGTGATTACACTACTCACACTATGTGTCAGGCTTATCGCCTTTATCATATCAGCTAAGTAACAGTAAACCAGATCCATAACTTCATTAAGAGGGTAGTCACTATCAAATTTATAAGTCTATGTTGCATAGACCTCTGTTATGAATTGCTTCGAAAGTCAGAACATGATGCCTTCAGAACTAAGATAACCTCGATTCAGATAACACTCGACTTGTAACCACTACAGACTTACCCTCGTATCATCTTTTAAACCTTATAGTAGAAAGATGTCACCGAAGAAGTCGAACAGAAACAAAAACATCGCACCACCGCCACCTCCTCGGTATGACCCGGTTGTCTTTCAGGCGGCAGTAACAGCCGCAGTGACAACTGTCTTGACACAAATCAATGCAAGTGGTACCAGTGGATCGGGTAGTGGAACCAACAACTCTAACCATGGACACGCAATGGAGTGCTCATACAAGGACTTCATTATTTGCGGACCCAAATCCTTCGATGGAAATGGGGGAGTCATCGCCCTGATGCGATGGTTCGAAAAGACAGAATCGATTTTTGAGCTCTGCGGGTGCCCAGAAGGGAGCAAAGTGAAGTTTGTTGCCTGCACCTTCTCTGACAGAGCCCTTACATGGTGGAATAGTCATGTCAAGTCATTGACTCTTCCGAAAGCAAACGCAATGGGCTGGGAGAATCTAAAGCAGATGATGCTGGAAGAGTACTGCCCGAGGGGCGAAGTGCAAAAACTAGAGCTTGAGCTGTGGAATCTTACCATGGCAGGCTCAGACATAGATGCCTACACCGATAGATTCATCAATTTAGCTGCACTATGCCCGGGGATGGTTACCCCAGAGAGCAAGAAGGTAGAGAGGTACATTTGGGGACTACCTTCTCCAATCCAAGGAAACGTATTAGCAACGAAACCTCTTACGTTTGACAGTGCCAAACACCTGGCTCGAACCTTGGTGGACTATGGGATCCGTTAAGGCATAATGGACCCCGTCCAGGAGTCAACCAAAGGAGATGATGATAAAAAAAGGCCTGTGAGTGGGAAGAAGAGACAATCAACACAAGGACCCTCCGAGGGACGACATACGGGTGCGGCCTATGCTGCCATAACACCAACCACTTTAATACCAGGTAGTCGTTATGCTGTAACCCTCCCTAAATGCAATAAGTGTAACTTCCATCACACCGGAAGGTGTCGGAAGTTGTATTGCAAGAACTGCCTCTGAAGAGGATACACCATCCACTTCTGTAGAGCACCGGCACGACCAATCTCTCAGGTCCCATTTGAGGAGACAAGTCAGACCTGCTACGAATGCGGAGAAGCAGGACACCACAAAAGAGATTTTACATTGGCCAGAAACCCTGATGAAGAAGGAAGGGTGCTAATGATCACTGTAGGAGATTCTACCCCGGAAACCACATGAGAACAGTGGTACATTTTCCAACCTAATCCTGACTATCATAGTTTCCTCCTCGTCTAAACTAAGCACATAGTTTATGTAGAAACTAAATACTCTTTCTGGTAAGCTATAATGACTTGGTGTAAACATTAGGGCCATATATAATTAAGAACCAATAGACTTAGAGTGCGTGACTCCGCCTTATTTCCTGTTCCTTGTCTGGTTGTGGATTTAGGGCAGAGTCACTCAGTCGACCGTCTTGTCAATCTTAATTATATATGACTTGTAGACACCAAGCGATTATAGAGGGACCGGATGGGGATCATAATATCAAGTATCAATCACTAGAACAATCTTTCAGTTAATACACACGTAAAGCAACGCAAAACTATCGTAGTAGTAATATCAGGAATCAAAACAAAAAGCACCAGAAACATACACCCAGATGCACTAATGTTCTAACAAAGCACTCTTTCCGAACTAACCTAACACGTGATCCGATGACGTCATCCCGTCTATTTTAGCTGAGTCCACGCTACACCAAACCCACGTGTCACCGAGGAGACCCTTTGCCTTAAACCGACCGAATAAAAAAACTCTCGTCACTCATAACGATAAACTAGTTGCGAACCTCGAAATTTCATCTCGCTTCAAACCTCCGAAGTACTCATGCGAGGAGTACGGTATTCTCCTGTAACCTTCCTTAAGTATTCCCAGCAAACCATTTTGGAAATACCACTCGCGCAGCAAGTCAAGTTCAAGCACAGAGGATAGGGACAGATACTGTTAGCCTATCAATGTTAAATGTACACGTGAGGGTGGTATATAATTAAGATTCTACTGACCTAGGATGTGTGTTCCCGCCCTATCTCCTATTCCTTGTCTGCTTGTGGACCTGGGACAGAGCCACCCATCCGACCGTCTTGTCAATCTTAATTATATATGACTTGTGTACACGAGACAGTGATAGATGAACCAGGTATGAGTCCTACCACGAACTTCAGGACAAAGGCTGCTCAGGACCACAAAAGGGCATTCTACCAGTTGGATGAACGTGGTCAGGCAAGTCAAACCTACACACCATTCACAGACCGGAACAGCAGATACAACAAGTGATGATCCGCTGAAACACCCAGCGAGGATCTGAATTCACTGGAAGAATGCGAGGGTTTTATGAAACCCAGGTACCCTACCGATCCTAGAGAAGTGTCTATCCAATGAGATACTTGTGATACCCCTCATATTTTTCCAAGTCCATGATTTATATTCCATGTTTGAATTTCAGGACGAAATTCCCTCTAACGGGGGGATGATGTGACAACCCAAAAATCTCTATCTCTAAGTTACCTCGATCATTGAAAGTCAGACTCGTTTCTACTATCTTTTAGCATTATTTAGGGTCTGTTTGAGTGTTCTAAACCTAGTACATTCAAGGTTTGGATCTGGGGATGAGTTCTTTTCAGTTCATCGAGTTGCATTCAAGCCGAACACTCCTTCAAGAGGAGTGTACGGCCGTATACCCATCTATGGCCATGAACTCACCCCATATGTATCATGTTCCTTCACTTTCACCTCAAGATCTTCGAACTTTAGTGTTTATTCGAGGCTGGAGAGTTTGACTCGTTCCGAAAACCGTTCCCAAGGTGTGTACGGCCGTACACAGGGTCCACGGCCGTACACAGGGTCCACGTCCGTACACCACCCTCTATATATATGCAGTGTTCTTTTCTTCTCATTTTTCCCTCCTCCCAACCGAGATCACTCCCATTCTCTCTCAACTATCATCGGCCGTGAACACCCCCAAGGCTCCAAAAACGTAAGTATTTTAACCTTTAACTTGTTATACTTGAAAGACCATTAGATCCAAGCCTCGATTCTTCACATTTCAGCATTACCTTCATGATCTTGAAGGGTGTACGGTCGTAAACCCTTCATAGGTGGCCGTACACACCCTAAAGGAGTCCAAATCGAGTGTTTTGCCCATCTTCTTGTTGAACATTAGACCCACTAGCTTCCCCATGGATCAAATCACCCTTTTTGCATGTTTCTTTCATGGGTGTACGACCGTACACTCCATGGCCGTACACTCATGGCCGTACACACTCACTTGACCGTACACACTCACTTGATCGTATACCCCTGGCCGTACACTCTCATGTATGGCTGTAAACCCCTTTTAGTCAATCACATGTGATTGTAACACTTAGTTTCAAGTGTTTCCTAGTCCCTATGGGTGTTTCCTTGCATGTTAGTTGTCCAAAACACTAATTACAAGCCTATATATGCTATTATATGTCATTTAGGACTCGTTGTGTCTCAGGAATTCATTCGTGGAACTTCTCATCCACACGCGAACTTTCAATCGAATCAAACACATAAGGTGAGTTCATACCCCTATATTTTCCAAGTTTTTAATGTTTTCAGGGGGAATACAAGTAAAAGCACAAGTAATCTTGTGTTCAAAAATATTATGTGATTTAATATATTTTCCATCATTAGCATACATCGAACGTAGAAATCAGTTTTACAAAACGGGTTAGGATACAAACCTTGCAAAAGCAGTTTTAAGAAATAAGGAAACAAACTTATCAATTATGAAATAAAAGATATTATTTTTGGAAGTCCAGAGAAGCTTTCTCTTCCTAATGGAAAGGGATTGGCCATGATCAAGCTATTTGGCCAATGGTAAAGAGAAAGGCTAAATCTGAGACAATCAAGTGTACCATTTCCAAAGAGTCCATATGTTTCTTTTGCCAAAAGAAGGGGCATTGGTTGCGAAGCTGCCGAATTTACCTGAAAGTTCATAAGGATGGTAAAAGTCAAAAAGGTTTGACTTTGCTTCAGGTTAAAGTCCATTATCTAACTCTATGAAGTCTCTTTTGGAGATTCTTAATACATGATGTAATGTAATTACATTTTGATGTTTTGGAAGAATCAAAGGAAGCTTAAAGAAAGAGTGTGCTGATTGTGATCGCGAAGATGGATTACGATCGCATGGTTCGATGATCAGAATTTTGAGATGTTGCTTAAGAGTTATGATATGTTTCTAAGGAATAGATAACAACATGTTTTTCATATGTATTTGCATTGCATGGATAAGATTTTTCCGCAAAGTTTAAAAATAAAAGAAAATTTTGATTTATTTATTTTAAGTATCCTTACAATGGCATTTGTGAAAAATTGTTGTTTATATGTTTCCATTGATAAGCATTACTAGAAAATGGATTTGATTCTTTCATTTGTGGTAGTGTCATAATTTACCAAATAAGGAAAGATTCTCATCACCCAAGTTTCAGTTGGATAGAAACTTGGAATCATGTAACTTGTACTGTGTGATGAATGAGAATTTTCATCTTTGGGAAAGTAAGACTAAGTCCTTGTTCACATGTATATGTGAGTCAAGAGAAGGACTAAAGGATCGGGTGCACTAGGTTGTGCGCTGATCGGGTCCACCACAAAGAATGATAAGATTATTCGTCATGATTTACTAAATTTTAGTAAATATGGTTATGCTTAAAAGTTTAAGTGTAATTCTGAAACATTGGAAAAGTTTCAATGTATGGCAGAACGGATGAGAAGAATCAAATAAGGCAGAAAGATAAAAGTTTCTCCAATCTGAAGAGATGGGAGAGTACTTGAGTATCTTGTTTTATGATTATCTTAGTGATTATAAAACCATATCACAATTGATCCTCTAAGGACACCTTAGTGCATTTGTTTGGCTAAGGAGAGGAATCATGAATTGTTGAAATGGTTAAATCAAAAGATAAATCATACTTCGTTCCAAAAATCAAGTCTTAGAGTCATACTCTAAGATTGTAACTTGAGTGACATAATCTTTAAAAAATTTATAACACTTGTCAAATGTAGAGTAAGATGTTTCCTATTCTTGTACATTTGAAGTTGGTTAGTTGTGGTGTTTTGGATAAAACAGAGACCAACTAAGACAAATTGTGAGAAGTGTTTAGCTTGATAAGAATCCGCACTAACTCTTGAATATTTGTTTTGTCAAGGAATGATTCTTGACAAAAAAGAATCTTATATGTCAATAGGTCAGTAGGAGTCTTTAAAAATCTTGAGATGGTTTCAAGAACTAATCAAGAGTATTGTTAATCACTAGCCCACGACTTGAGGTTTGTAACCTATCATGTTGACATATTCTTATTTATGTGCCTATTCCAGTTAAAGTTGACTATGCTTGTGAGTTCTATGAGTTCTCAATTGTTTGCATAACAATGTGGAAGCAATGGTAGGCCCTTGAGCTGCCAAGTGGCAAGAAATTAAGATTGAACAAGTTCAATCCATATGAGTTTGGGTTTGTCACTAACCCTGTCTTGTGATTATGTTTTGACAAATTCACATGGATAGGAATACATACACCATTAAAAAAAATCTAAGTGTCATAAGGTTTCTCTCCGATTCATGAAAATGATGGTGAGGAAACGCTTTCACTAAGTAGATTTTAAGTAGATATCAATTGTGATATTTGCATTCTCATGTCGTTAGTGGAGCGTGTGTGGTTAACCGGCACACTAACTAGTGAGAATGGCAAAAGGTCTAGACAAACATGTGAGCTATCTAAGGAAAGGTGTATGATTTTGATAAAGGCTTATCAAAGCAATCTTGTATCAGAAATATGAACCTTGGTAAGAAAGTCAATAAAGTATTGATTTCTAGAAGTCCAGCTGATTTCTGAGTACATATCAAAGCTAGTGGGAGCATAAGAGTTATGCTAATAATCATCATGCAAGTGGGAGTATGATAATTATAATAAGTGTTGCAAGTTAGCAATGTTAATTATAGAAAACAAAAGTTTCAATTGTAAAAAAGTTGTTTTGCTATAATTAAGGGAGAGGAAATTGTACTTCATTTCAAATCTAAAAGCTTAGATCGTGAGATTTTAATCAAATTTAGTCAAATATATATATGAATGTTATGTTGGGATGGTTCAACATAAGGAAATTCTATATATGGGAACATTATTTGCGTTCTAAAATTCGATTATGATTACGGCATCCCTTTTCATAATCTGAATTGTGAGAACATGGCAAATAAAATGGCAAATAAAAGGACTGGTAAAGTATCATGTCTTTATGTAAGTCGTGTCCCATATGCTTCGGGTATAGGATCGATTACATGTGCTATAATATTCATCCATTCTAATTTTTTCAAATGCCTGGGGCATTAAGAGGGAAAAAGGATTAGAAGTGGATATGACTAAAATGATTAAGCAATTGTCGAGGACAATCTAAAGTTTACCAAAGATTGGTTGCTCAGGGACAGTTGGAAGTATAGTGTTAAACTTTGGAAAGAACCATATTGACATACTCTGAAAAGAGGCAACTCTTGTTCACAAGTGATAGTCAAAATGGGCATATGGAAATGTTTCCATAGGTGAAAGTTATTCTTTAAATCTGTGTAAGATTAGAAAACTTAATGCAAGAAGGATATTCAAAGGAATGTACTTTGAATGTGACACTTCGTTTCCATGGAATTTATCTCCATTGGAATACTTTGTAATGTTTGTTGCCAAGTCTTTGTGACTTGGGCATAGTCATTACAAGGGGATCATTGCATATAACAGATTACAGTAAATGGCAAGAATTTGGTATTCTTACATTTACAATAAGGATTGGGATTGTGAAATGAGCATCATTGAAATATTGTCAATCGATCTGTTTCACAAAGTAAGGATCATTAGACAAACATAGTATGCATACTTGAAGTATGGCATAGCTATTGTTTGGACAAACATAGTGTGCATGCTTGGAGCATGCCATGACTATTGTTTTAGTTCAAGTATTAAGTTGATAAATCGAAACATTATACAATGAATAATGAGTAATCAATATGGTGCTTAGATAAAAGGTGTTTTATTTACTCTCAAAGTGTTGGGGCCATATAGGATTAGTATTATTCTTGTGTTTCACTTTGCATGTTTTGACTTCCAGAATAACTAGGTCGTTCTTCCTGAATGATTAAGTTGTTTAAACCATCCACAGTCGATAATACGTTGAAAGTAGGTGTCAAGGCAAGACTGTCATGAAGCTGGTTTGTAGATTTCCAAGGTAGTGGACATAGCAAGAGTTGCTACAACATTCAAGAGTGCTCATAAGTTCTGAGTATTGGATTAAACCCACGCTCATTTGACTCACTTCATGGATTTTATCACGAGTGATCATGAGACGATAATATCTTATATTCTTCAAACCTAGAGATATGAGTTGTTGCCTATGAGTTGGTTATACATTGATTGTACGAAAACGCATTGGTAACTCGATGCTATAAAACGTGCCTTTGTGTATGATTCAACAAGTAGTTAGTACAAGCATATGAGTCAAAGTTTATCCATTCCTTTTACCCTTAAAGGGATAAAAGCGATATATGTGGGCCCCTCGATGATTTAGTGATGACACCCTAAGTGCTTGGCCAAGCCTGGACTGATTTGATTTGTTCAATTAGTCGGTTGTCATAAATCAGAAATCGGGAAACAATAAATGGACAGAGAGAATGATTATAATCCATGTCTCAGTCCATATGATATCGAGAATGGAGGAATATATGATCACTTATCTAATGGATGCGTCATTGATTTGTTCAGAGTTCGACAGCGTCTTTTAAGAGCTACGATTGCTAGTCGGGTTATGAAGACATACTTGCAATAATAGTTATTAGACTTATCCAAGTGGGAGACTGTTGGATTAGTGTCTAAGTCCATAACTATAATTGGTATATACTTGACCCGGCCTAGCATGGTCCATTTGGGTTGCATGGCATCGAAACATTTGGATAGACCTTTTATGAGAAGAGGATATTTGTGACATATTAATATATTATAAGTTCTAATATATTAATATGAAATCATATTATTTAATTAGTAGTGATCAAGAATTAATTTGGAATTAATTTAGTGATCAAAAGAGACTAATTAAATATATGGGGATTGATTGTGTAAATCATTCATTCTTATATATGTGGGCTTATGATCCATGATTCCTTATGTTGGGTTTAACCCATGTGGTGACCCATGGATACTCCATGGAGGTTAAAACCCATGGAGCATAAGGAATGGGTAAATTCATGGGTTACATGGTGTAACCCTAATGTGCACACTATATAAAGACCCCATTGGTTGGTGAAATCAGCACTAGTGCATACACAAGAGGGCAAGCCGATTTCTAGAGTGAAGTATCTCTTCTCATGGTTATTCCAAGTTGTTTTGATGTTGTGTGAACCTTTTGAGGTGTCACACTTTGAGCACTAAGCTATTGAGCTCCATGGAATCAAGCTACAACAAAGAGGTATGTAATTCTACTAGATTTTATATTACATGTACTTTATATTATGCTAGTTAGAACAATGCCTTGGAAAAATGATATTTGCATGTATAATAGAGAAAACATAGATCCAAGGTATTTAGGGTTGCATGTACACCATAGGAGTGTTAGAATGCTCAAAACCCAACAATAGCGCCTGCCCCTGTGACGTTGAGGATCACCGACAACCGTCAGGGCCGGGCAGAGGCACCTACGGTGAGGAGCAGGGCTTTCCAGCTGACCACAGAGGAGGCACAAGCAGCTTCCGATGTTGCAGGTGTATATCTTTTGCATTCCTATCAGCTTTTATTTATGATTTTATTGTTATGGTATTGCATCAATATTGGTAAAAGTATTTCAGAACTTTGTGGCCTGATTATGATTGAGTTATATGCCATTTTCATACCTTGGATTTTAGAATAGTAGTTAGAGGTAGTTCCCTTTTAGATAAGGTTCTCAGGATGCAGTAACTATAGCAAGCGTGATTAGAACTCGGGATATGTGTCGCTAGTTTTTCAAGAGACGTATTGATTGGTACTAGTCAGTTAGATCACTAGCAATTGTGAGCGTCGGATTACGAGCAGATCGATCGTTGGATGGTAAGAAGGATGGGGAATCCTTTCCAAGGATGTGAGTTGTAAGGAGTTAGTTGAATTAAAGTGAGGGAGAACCATCCAAGTATTCAGGAGCAGAAGTAAGTGCGAACCGGGATAAGTTCACATCCTGTTAGGTAGGGAAGCAGCCCAATTGACCATTTGGATAGAGTAGTGCAGGAATTGGAAGTTTGGGAAACTTCCCGACGTAGAGTTCGTGTATTCACGACAATAGATAGCTGGTTTGAGAAACTAAGTCGGAGAATTTCCGACAGGATGCGGGTTTAGCCAGGATGTAAGACTACGGGATAGCCGTAGCATCCACCAGCAGTCAGATAGTGAGAAAAGGGTTGTAAGTCTACGGGATAGTCGTAGCATTCATTAGCAACCTAGTTAGCGGAGTGTGGGCGAAGGGCCCGTATCTCCTAGTTAGCGGAGTGTGGGCGAGGCATGTATCTCCTAGTCAGCATGATAAGAGTCAGGAAAGGATAGCAAGTTGATATTCGAGGAGGAGTGGGCCTGCATATCCCTAGAAAGGTGATACCTATGGGAGAGGCCGCTCCGAGATATAGTTTGGGTGGGACCCTTGGGCGAGGCCCGTGTACTTATAGCAGCGCAGGTGGGACCTGGTAGAGACCGTAGGGGATCAAGGAACTCAGGACTTATAGAGCCAAAGTGGCAAGGTAGATAGAGCAGGTTTAGATAGCCGAAGTTTCTTCGGAAGTCGCTGGGAGCGACTGAGAGATTGAGCTTGGGTTCAGTAACCGGTGGGAGTCCGGTAACCCAGATGATGGCAGACCAGTTGGGACCAGGGTGATCCCGGTTCATCCGGAAAGCGGATAAGAGACAGAAAGATCTTCAGACAGGTAGTGATAAGAAAATTATGGAGTAGAGCAGCTAATTGACCGAGAGGTGCTAAGTCACTCACAGTTGGATTAAATAATCTCAGAGTAAAGGGTTTGACTCTATTGCGTAGCTCTCGTATGAGTCTAACCGTCGCAGGGATGAATCCTATACTTGAAGGATTATCTGATTTTCATGCTGAGTTGAGCGTTTATCATCTAGACATAGTAAGTGGAAGCATTCAGTGGGTAACAGTGAAGGGACCAGCACTGGGAGTGGCTGGAGATTAAATACAGCAAAGGATCTGTCCTTCGTAGAGACAAGAAAGGTTGTTGCTTATGTACAGTTTCCTAGGGAAGGCAATCAATTGCACAGGGTAATGGTTGGACCTCAGGAGGTCAAGTGTAGCGGTCCTTTCGGGGATCGGACTGAGCAGACAAGGTTAAGCGTTGTATAAGACTGGTTGTGAGCATTTAGGCTAGTTTGGAGTGGCTACTGTGACCCATGAGAAGTACCCGAGATAAGTATTCGCAGAAGACTTTGAGGATGAAGTCTAGTTTAAGCGGGGGAGAGTTGTAACACCCAGTTTTGAAAGTACTCGGTTGTGGTCTCGGAGGCCAAAGGGTAGGGGCGATTCGGTCTTTTATGGGTCTCGGGTTTATTTGTAAGGTTTTAGGTTTGGGGGCATGACTAAGAGCGTAGGGTTTCCCGCCACCTTTTCGTGGATATAAAGTTCGTCGGAAACGGACTTAGGACGAAGAAGTTATAACACTTTGAAGTTATTGGCATAAATGGTCCTTAATGGAAATGTTTGGCAAGCAAGTCACATGCATGCAAGGGAGGCATGCACGTGTTTGGCTGGTTACGCCCAGCGTAAGTTGGGTTACGCCCAGCGTATAAAGTCATTTAGTCGCGGGTGCGGAGAGGCGTACGCCCAGCGTACGAGAAGTACGCTCAGAATCACTAAACCCTAATTTTTAGGGCATGTCACTATCTAAAGAACATTATGCCCTAGATATCAGCCTACCTCTCATCTTTAGACAGCCACCACGAAACCCTAATCCTCCCTTGAGTGTTCTTGGAGCTTTGGAGGCCATTAGAGAGCATTTTGGTGTTGTGAAGACATTTTCCAAGCAAGCAAAGAGCATAGCAAGGTGGTGGTTCAAAGGAGAAGCTGTAGATCCGAGATTGTTGCTTCATTTCAGATCATCTTGAGGTATAAAGCCTGAAACATTCCTCAAGTATGCTTAGGTCTATGTTAATGGAGTTTTTGGACCTTTTAGGTCCCAAGAATGGACCTTTATGACTCAACTCATTTTCTAGGTCTAGGGTTGCCACCCTTAGTGTCATATGAGTCCCATAAGCAGTAAAGTTTCAATCTTGAGGGTCCATTTGTGACTATGCATGAGATCTAGTCATTTCCATGGAAATTTGTTGTCACATTTCAAGTTTTGGGCTCATTTGGTGGGTTGCAAGCCACCGAGTAATCAACTTTATGGATTAAGACGTTGAATAGGACTTGGATCTGTAATTATAGCTTCTGGAGTAGAGTATTAAGCACTTAATGGGAAAAGTGGCTTAACAGAGGAGTACGTTGGGCATACATACAGGTACGCGCAGCGTACACTCCATTCAGCCAGCACGCTTAGCGTACAGAGGAGTACGCCCCGCGTACTCATCAGTTATTGGCTTGGCAAGTTTTGGGCCTCGGGTTGGGCCATGCTTTGGACCTTGGGTCTGTGGGCCGTAGTGGGCCATCAGAAGTCAGATAATTTGGGCCAAGAACATGTTTGGGCTTAGGGTAAGTCCCATTATAGGGATTGGGCCCACTTTTATAAATTGGGCCATTAGTGGGCCACTAGTGGGCCACTAGTGGGCTTGGGAAGCCTACCTAGTGTTGGGCCTTTTATATTATGGTTTTAGGCCCTAGATATGGACCAAGTTGGACTAGAGGTAAAATGGTCATTTTACCATAAGGAGGATTATTGGTTTTTGGGCTAAGTGTTATTTTGGTACTGATAGCTCGAGGAGACAAAGGAGCTGCAGTTCGGGGAATTGCCAGTTAGCAGTCATAGGTTTATCTGCGGGATTTCAGCAGTGCAAGGTGAGTCTCCTCACTGTATGCATGGGTCTATGGCCACAATGTCGGCCCATTATGTTTGTGTATAGTAGGAAGACCCGGGGGTTAGCCCTAGGCATTTTTATGATATATGTTCCAGATTACGATCTGATGCCGGGTGAGGCCCGAGGTATGTTAGTATGTTAGAGGTCTTTGTGATTCTTGCATGTGTTGGTAGTATGTTTCCTGACTAGGTCTGATGTCGGGGTAAGCCCGAGGAATGTTATATGTTGCATAATAGATTATATTTGTTGTCTTTGTGATACATGTATGTGCTTGGTATGGAGGTGAGTGTGGGCGAGGTCTCGTATCTCATCAATAGCCGAGTGTGGACGGGGTTCCATATCACATCATTCAGCAGAGTAGGGGCGAGGCCCGTGATAGGAGAAAAGTGAGTGTGGGTAGGGGCCCGTATCTCACTATCAGCAGGAGTGTGGACAGGGTTCCACGACTCGTCAGTAGCAGAACAGGGGCGATGTCCAAGTTAGGGGAGGCCTTAGAACGGGAATACAGTAGAGTATGTTTGCTTTATGTGCTAGTATGTTTATGTGATTGTATACGTATAGCGGGTGGGGCCGGAGACAGGCGAGGTCTAAGAGAAACAGATTTGTATACCGAGCAAGACTTGATGCCAAGCGGGGCCTGATGCCGGGCGGGGCCCGATGCCGGAGCGAGTTCGATGTCGGGCAAGTCTCGATGCAGCGGGCGGGGGCCTAGTATGTGGTTATGTGTATGGTATGTGGTAGGTTGGGGAACTCACTAAGCTTCGTGCTTATGCATTTCAATTTTGGTTTCAGGTACTTCCGGTAGCAGAGGGAAGAGCTTGGGATGACTGCATCGCACACACACACCATGATGTTTAGCATGTGATGTTTTACTCTGATTTTTGATGTGAAACTCTGGAAAAAAAATGTTTTGATGAAATGTTTTCATAACTTATGGTTTTATTAGTGAATTAAAATTAAAATTTTGGTCTTTTGTTTTGGAATGTTACACTCTTAAAATGAGACATCAAACAAGAAATCCCCTTAGACCCCACATGTCCATCTAGACAACAATGAAACCCCCGAAAAGGACAGGGTCACGTACCGATCGAAGAAGTAGAAAAAAAATACGAATTTGCTTTCATTTTCTATTTAAGTTTGGAAGTTTAATTTATTTCTTGAACTTTTTTAAAAGTCATCCTTGAACTTGTATTTCGGTGGTTATTTTTAGTCATTAAAACAACGAAATTCAAGTCTTAGAATAATTAAAAACAAATTAAAGTTGTAATTTTTAGTAAAACATGAACAGAAGATATCGTAACAAAATTTAAACTTAACAACGGCTTTAAAAAAAACAAAAAGTTAAACAAAATTGATGCTTTTAAGTTAAAGTGTAAAACATAAAGAACAAAGTTATTATTTACTTTAAAATTAATTAACGTAGAATAAAGGAATGATATTATATTGTTTTCTTAAACAGTGGAAAAGGTGTAGGAACACGAAACTCACAGGCGATACGGGGAACGTTTGAGATAATTGATAGTGATAAGGACCAACAACAGGCAACAGCTGTGTCTCCAACCCCAACTTGCAACTTACCCACCCCCAACTTGCAATTTACCCCGGCCTGTCTCTTTATCATCTATATTTCTACCATTAGCTATTGGTGCGGCAGGATGTTAAAATATATCACTGTCTTTCGCATTAAGGAGTTGAAATATGTATTTTTTCTCTAAAAGATCGAAGGTTTAAGTCTCGTTGTAGATAATAGAATAATTTAGGAATATGATTTAGTGGGTGTGTATTAGCCGTTAAAAAAACATGTTCAAATATTTTTTATATTTAAAAGTTATAATCTCACATGTCATGTCATATATAATGTTATAACATCTAATAATTTACATATCATTATTTTTTTATTTTTTTCGGTTTATTTTTTTTTATTTCTTTATTTTTCGATTTATTTCTTTTCTATTTCTTTTTTTATCTATTTTTTGTTTATTTTTTAATAATTATAAAAACAAACATAAAACATTTCATTTAAACTAGGTGGGGAACCCCCGCGTTGCGGGGGTCGGATGCGACAATTTTTTCTGTTGTTTGTAAATGTTAGTTGACGAACTATTTTTTTGTAGTTTGGGTATCATTTTGTTGTCGGTCTGTCTCAATTCATGAGTCCATTATGTGGCATCTAATAAGTTACTATGCTCCTTTGCCAAATAGCTCTTAAGTGGCATTATCAAATTAATGTCTTTTTTCTCCCTTTGCAAGTTGCAAATGCAAGTTAAACTATTTATCGAAATATATACTTCATAGGTTTATTGTTTGGTTAATGGGATGGGACTGGGGTGGTGGCCACGTCTTCGGTTTTTTTTTTTTTTTTTTTTTGTACCTGGATTGTATTTGTTGAACTACTTTGAGTATAAAGAATGTAAATAAATACATAAACGAATAAATAGATGTTGTAGCTCTTTTCGTTCTAACAGAATCTATTATTTATGTTATTAATGTTATTTGGGGTGTTTCCTCAATTTCATTAAAACAGCCTAATCTTACAACAAATTACTAATTAAATGAAAGGTAATTTACAACCCAATAAACAAAACCTTTTGAAAGCAGGAAACAGAAATAAAACTTAGCTGCAAAATTTCTTATCAGGACTCTGCCATTTCAGATTCCAAATCTTCCCAGAAAGTTGTTTCAGGTTCATGCATATCCAATTTCTAGCACCTGTTACAATTACAAATCTACAAAGTAAGGTATGTTTCTTTTTTTGTATTGAAATCAAGATACATTTATTAAGATAGGATACTTACCTTTCGCTCTTCTTTGAGGTAAAAAAACCTTCAAGTTTGGCATAAACCTTTTTAGTTATCTTCGTTGCTTCATCATCGTGTGGTGGGGCTGCAGACACAAAGGCAATAAACCACACCCGCTCATCATTTTGCACGATAAATTTGAAACATTAGGGATACTTTTGTCCAAAACTGTTAAAATAAAAAAAAAATAACTATAAAAATAGTATGCAAGGGCAGTTTCATCCAAAATTGTTAAATTCAATTTTTTTAAGTATAAAAACATTATGCAGGGGCATTTTCATCCAAAACTATTAAAATCAAAATTTTTTAACTATAAAAATAGTATGCAGGGGCAGTTTGGTCTAAAACTGTTAAAATCATTTTTTTTAAAGTTTAAAAACGGTATGTAAGGGCAGTTTGGTCAAAAAATAGTATGTATGATGAAGTTATAAACCTAGATTCTTCATAATCAATATATTTTGATGATATGAAATCATAAATTTACCTATTTGCATTCATGATACATACACACAACAAATAAATCAACATTCAACATTCTACCATATTAGATTATTGACTAAATAACAGTTTTGGTCTGTGGTTGTTATTCTCATACAGTTTTTTGTTGATAAAATACCAACACTATTCTCACTTTCATAAAGACTGAAAATGTTATGCAAAAAGTTTGTTTTAATGAATTTTGTTGACGGCAATTTTTCACACTTCTCATCTGTAGAATACTCCCACCATGGAAACCATGTATTAAAATAAAGCTAAAATAAACAATTTTATAAAAATTAGTTTATCTGTGAAAGTTTGTTTTGTTAAACCTTACCATGGTGGGGACATTGGACATGACCCTCATTTACAATGGCCAAACGAAGAGGGCATGTTGTATGTGCACATGCATCTTACTTCCTCATTCTTCTCACGAAATAATACCCAACTTTCTTCAAGGTGTCAATTGGCATCTGTATTGTTAATAAAAAGATACAATTTTTATTATAATTGTATCATGTGGAAAAACTACAAAATGGAAATGAAAATGGCTTCCAAAATCATCAAAATCATCGATATAATCATAACCATATGTTAAAATCACCTCCACATTCATTTAAAATCTCAATAGCAAGGTCTAATTGATCATTCAGATACCTATCTAACAAACTAAAATCCGATTTTACCTGGCTTCCGCCTTCTACATCGTTCTGACGCCGCCGTAGCGGCGACAGTGGATTTTGAGGAGGAGCCAGTTTCGGCCGACGACGGTGGCGACAGAGACAAACGAAGACCTCAGCGGCGCAAAGGAACGGAAACATAGCGCAAATGAAAGCGATAAGTAAAGGAGAACAGAAGGAGAATCAGATTACGTAACCTATGACCACTGAGCCAAATTAAGTTTAAAGTATAATGGTGTAGTAAGGAAAAATGAAAGTAAAATGATATAAATAATAAAGCAATCTAGAAAAGTAGAATGCTGTAATGAGAAGAAATGAAAGTAGCAACATACTTAAAGTAGCAAACTTTGTGCATCACTGAAGCTCAGAAGCACAACAGAGCCGATCATCCATGTTTTTATCCCCCATCTTTTTCCTGGAATAAAAGCCATAAGTAAGGAATTTACATATCGAAAAAAGTTAGAAAATTCCAATATTTTATATTCAGAATCAGAATTTATTTGTTTGTATGGCAGAAAAACCATGAAATGTTACCTTCTTGATATAATAACCGATGCTATTATCCCATCCAGAAGCCATTTAGGGCGGTGGTGAGCGAGTGGCAAGATTGGCACGGCCGTTCTCCGCCAATCTATGTTCATGTACAGTCGCCATGGTGTAAGCTGATTCGCCACATGAAGTTGTTTCCAACACATTTTTCCGGGAAAAACTACCATTACTAACAACACCTTTCTTCCTGCTGTCACCAACCTCTATAGGGGAATATCAAGAACCATCTATACATTTGGTAAAAAGGTTGAATCAATGAAAGCCTCACTAATAGAAAGAAATGAAAGGGTAGATCATACCTAGTATCGACTTTAATATGTTCGGTCTTCATACCAGTCAAACAGAAACGTTACCGTTTTACAACAAATCATTACACATTAAAGAAATGATATTAGATAAATGGATATTAGAGAAACGATTAGCTGTTCTCATCACCGTCTTTCAAATGACTTCGATGTTCTAACTAAAATCAATTAGTCCAGATGATTTTATCATTTATGAGAATTATGATCATACGTAATCCGTAATTCATAAATGGCCTATTTATCAACCATCATATTCGAGTTTTTGACCATACTGTAAATAGAATGATAGGAAACTTCTACCAACATGTGGATGAGCATTGCGTATTAGGTGGTTCAATGTGGTGGCACCACCCCATATAGCAGCACCCTGCCTGTGGACTATGGCTAAGCAGGTTCATCAGTGGATCTATTTTTCGAATGAACTGAGCTTTCCACAATGATTTATCAGTCAATTTCCTAACAAATTTCAAAAAAAGAAATCAAAATCAATGACTTTAAACATTGAAAATTACAAAATAAAGCACAAAGGAAAAGCCACATGAAGCAGGTGATTGTTTCTTTAACCAACGAAATCAAATCATATATATTTATAAATCCAAAAAGTCAAATGCTAGCCTAATAGGTTTTCACCTTCTAATTAGGTACAACAATAGAGAACAAAAAAACAGAAATTATCAGATAATGTACATCAATAGAGAAAACAAAAGGATCCATTTTTAGATGGTTGAATAAAGTACCTTTGGAGGGAGCTTAAGAACATGAAGATAGATTTTCCCTGGTGAGTGGTTAGAGCAGGTGAGACAACCTGAGAGAATTTGTTTTCGTCAGCTTACCAATCACTCAATAAAGTGTTAACAACTTAAAGATGCACACACAAAAGTTCACAAATCATGCGTTCATCTTATTGTTTTAACTTTAATCAATCATACCAACAGAAAATTATCAGGAGAATTACCCAGATATTGGTAATCGTAATCCCCCAAAATACCAAGGATTTACACACAAACGAAGAGGAGACAAAGAAAGAAGGAGATTAAAAGCTTAGTGAAAGCTTAGCTGAACGACGACAAAAGCAGCAGAAGGTGGTGTCTTCACTTTGAAGAAATACGGTTATTCCAGCTCGCTTGTCACCTTTGTCAACAGGAACACCCATTTCATCCCTGTAGTGGAATCAACAATCATTATAATTACATATTCAAAATATATTTAAAGCATAGTACTTTTAGATTATTTCTTATCAGGGTAAATGAACTTAGTATAATCTCTTTTTTAATTAGATAACAAAATCAAATAAGCCAAATGAATAAGAGGGAAAATGATACCTGCAAATCCTTTTATTGATCCGACCGTTCTTCATATGTATGTTAAGTAAAGATATCCCGACATTCTTGCCAGACAATCCTGAATTTCAACCCCACAGTTATGTGTGTGTCTATGGGGAAAGTCAGTTTCAGCACCTACATACCTGCATTGAATAACCTAGTGAATTAGTCATGTTTCAAGTGCAAAACTAAATGGAAAAAATGATCATATCAACATGTGTTTCTTGTTGTTTCCTGTTCTTTCTCCTTTGCCATACATTCCTTATACCATCGTTAGAAGCAAAGACAATACCGAAACCCACTTTTTTAAGAACGAAGCTATCAACAAATCTTGAAGGCCATTATCCATATCACCATATGTAGCAGCAGATCTTTACCATTAGAAAATTTCAACATGAAGTTAGAGGTTTTTATCATGTTTGTAGTTCAAAAGATTGACTTGGAGCATGCAATATATAACATGTTACACATACTATTGTGACTAAAATCGTTCAATCATCAACACAATAACGTCTGTACTCTCAAATTTACACCTAGATTACAAGCTTATTAGGCTAAATGCTCCAATATTTCTAGTAAAAGCTTATAAACAACTAAAGGATAAGACAAAATTGTGTGTGGCATACATTAGGATGTATTTAGTTTGATGCGAATTGAAACAAAATCAAAAGCAAAATTCAAAAAACTTTTCAATTTCTCTATTAAGACAACAAAAAATGGCAATTTGGTACGTACAGGGCACATTGCTAAAGAAAGTCGTTTACAGATTTATAATGTAAACGTCATCAGGAGATAGACGTTCATAGTCTTCTAAATTTCTATATCTAGTGAACAACTACGATTTAGGGTTCAATACTAACCCAAAGATTGAGGGGGACAGGAATGGAGATACACAGATGTCGGCCAAACCACCTCCATCACACAACCCAAACACAAAGAAGGGTTCAATAGTTACCTGAGAATTCAATCAAAATCGTTCAAAAACAAAGTTGGATGAAATTAAAGAAGAAGAACATATGAGGAACCTGGTGGAAGATAAACACCAGAAGCGCTCATCGTATTTTGGAATAAAGCGTCGTGGTGGGTAGCGGAATTGCAGAAGAAGAGGATTAAAGGAGAGCGAAACAGTCGTGCAGTCGGACGGTTGCGTGAAGTAGAAGAACCATCGACCTGCCGAAGATGATGGAAGGCGTTATGGATCCATTCGTCGCCGAGCTGTGTTTATATCCTTCCCAATACTGGTTTAGGGTTTTCTAGAGTCGATGGGAAGCAGCGGTAGCAGCACTGTCCGGCTTCGTCGTCGGTATCTGGAAACATTACAAGACGACCGCCAGTGTCTCTCGTCTAACCCGCAAAAGCCCTACGCTTCTCTGTCAAATATTGTAGCAAACCTTTGTTGCCTGCGCTTTGCGGCGGAACCGGCGACTGCACCGGCGGCGAACACGGCAGCTTCTTTAGGCACCAAAGCCACAATAGCCAGCGGGTGTTTCATGAGCTGTGGTACCTTCAGTGTGAATTTAGATTAGATGGCGAAAATGGAGGAATCCAGAAAAAAAATCATGGGAAGCACATGAACCGAGGCAGAACCGGCGGGGAGACGTGGGAATGACACGTATCAGCCCCATCCTTATCTTTACACCACTGTTAATAAATTAAGGGACCAAATTGTCAATACCACAAACTTTAGTGTCAAAAATCTGAACCACTAAAAATATGAAAACTCATGGGCCATTTTCGCCAAAAAAATCAAGATGTTCACTATTCCTAAAAAGTGTCCATCTTTAATATATATACAAGACATCGAATGGAACACAAACAAAAGTATAGGGGTCGGATATGTAAATGAAGGGACCAAAGGTGGACAAAGGAGGCCAATTTTACTATTCTTTTGTTCTACAATTTTAATATATATATAATAATAAATCCTAATTTAGACAACATTTAAAAAAACATTACATGAAGAAAAAAAAACGTTACAAGAAAATAAAATACGATAATCCTAAATTGAAAAACATAAAATGATAGTCCTAGTCCAAATATCTCTTGCAGATCTTTTCCTTCGTCGCATGAAGCACTCCAAATCTTGTCGTGACATATCTTCCGCACTCGTTGAAGAATTGTCAAATCCTTCATCATTTGATCTTCTTATGTTTGACGACGAAGGAGACTCTTTCTTTTGTTATTAGATTGTGTTGGTTAAACTTTTTTCATTTCCGTCAACTCTTGTGCCCTTTTTTCAGCTTCATTCATATGTCGTTGAGCGCGCTTCACTTTGTCGTGTCCGACCAGTCGACGTGGATGGGGGGGGGGGATCTCTTCGATGTCGTTGGGGATGTCATCGGTGTCGGCATTGAGGTTGATGTTAGTTCGTGCGTCGGAAACATTAAACGGACTTGAATTGCCTGACCTATTTGAATGTATCTCCGACGATATTGGTGTTTTAATCCATTTTGGATCTTTTCTCACAATCTCCCATTTTTTTCATACTAAAAAACGTGACCCATTTCGACATGATATTGCTCCCTCACAACTCTAAACACATCAAAATCGTTGGCACCACTTCGCTTTTGCGAAGAAAGTTTGCTGAAAATCTCATTATACTTGGTGCAACTACAGCTGATTGGAGTCCATTTTCTACTAAGCATATCGACATTGAGGTTTCTTCATAAGCGTATGAAAATTTCCAATCGCGGCTTCCCAAAAACTAACTCTCCTCATATCATTTCCTATAGTCGGATTTTTCGATGCCCCGCACTACTTGACCGCCAAAGCGTACTCTTCCTCTGATGTCTACCATAGCAGAGGTTCTTTTACTTTCTGCGATATATTTCCGTTTCTTTTTCCCTTTCCTTGTACCTCTCCGACTACCTTCCAGTTGTGTTTCGGGCATCGTATCTTGCGTTGGTTGTGTGAATGGTGGTTGTGTGGTTGTTTGTGACATATAATCAAAAGTATTGAAAATGTTTTGTTTCATGTACGACAATGTAGGAAATTGCATTAGAGTGAGGTGAGATTAAAATAGTTTCCTTAAAATGGTATTTGTGGTGAGTTTTGAAAATTGAGGAGGTTCATATAACTCCTATATTACGTGAAACCCATCAGAACGAATGTATTTGTGTTTGATGTAAAATGAGATAAAGATAAGAACGGTGTAGTAAAAATGGTATTTAAATGTAGTATATATAGGTAAAAATTAATATTTAATTTTTTTTTAAATTTAAAATTTGACCGTTCCAATTGAAAAAATATGCACATTACGACTCGTTTCGATTGCAAAAGATGACAACATAACGGATGAGGTGCGGTGTTTGCATGTTACCACGTCGTTGAGGGTGAGCCACGTCGGCTCTAACACCCCTCAACAGCCCATACCGACTCGTCTAAATTACACTAAAACAATAATTTCATATTCTTTAAAATTGTGATATCTAATATTTAACGTACAAGTGAGGGTTCCTTGTATATTAACATTTAATGATTAATGAAATGTTTGAGTAGAAGGATCAAAGGTGTACAGTGAGTTGATAGTTTTTCTATCAAAATACACTTTCTCCCAACCTTCTTTTTTCCCCGTCCCCAGCTGTCTCCTTATCATCCCTCACTCCGTGTTTATTTTCTTATCACCTCCCATGGCCATATTATATATATACAAAGTACAAACATTCACTCTCTCAAACTAAAATTCACTCATAATAACTTCCCAAACGACAATTAATGGCTACTTTTATCCGATTCCATACCCCATACTCGACAATGTCAACTGAATCTTGTTCAACTTCCGATTGTAGCACCACCGCAAGTTTTTCCGACGAGGAGCTCCTCTTAGCTTCAAGAAACCCCAAGAAGCGAGCCGGGAGGAAGAAGTTCAAGGAGACACGCCACCCTATTTACCGGGGTGTGCGGCGGAGGAATTCCGGCAAGTGGGTGTGTGAGATCAGAGAGCCGAATAAGAAAACGAGGGTGTGGCTGGGGACGTATCCCACAGCTGACATGGCAGCCAGAGCTCATGATGTGGCGGCTTTGGCTATGAAGGGGCGATCAGCGTGTTTGAATTTTGCTGACTCGTTGTGGCGGCTGCCGGTCCCGGAATCTAGTAATGTGAAGGACATTCAGAAAGCGGCAGTGGAGGCCGCTGAGGCTTTCCGGCCGGCGGATGAGGTGGAAGAGAACAAGGAGTTGGCGGCGGTAAATGGGTTGTATATGGATGAGGAAGCGATTTTTGGGATGCCGGGGTTTCTTGCCAACATGGCGGAAGGACTGATGCTACCACCACCTGTGACCGTTGGATACGACAACTGTGAGGATGACGTGGAATTTAGTTTTGACGCGTCATTGTGGAGTTTCTAGAAGTTTAGCCAGATTGATGGATACGCAAATGTGCCATTGAAACTTTGAAAGACTCTTAGAGTGAATAAAACAGACTATTATAAATTTATAATCAAATATTAGTTAAAAAGTATAATGCATATGTTTTTAAAAACGGATCATCACTCAAATATGATGTCTTTTCATAACCAGGGGGGATATAGGCTATCTTTCAAAATTTTCCATCAGATATAAATTTAAATTTAAATAGATCTTTTGATAATTACGGGTTAAGTAGTCACCTCAACACCATATATCCCTCACATAAAAGGGAATGAGAAAGAGGGAAAAAAATGGTGTGATAATATGTGAAAAAAATAGTGTGATACAAACCTCCACATCATCACCAATTCAAAATTCACCACGACAGGGGTGATGTGAAAAAAACGGTGTGATAATATGTTAACGTCGTTGGGGGCATACAAAAAATATAATTGTTTATTTTTTAATTTGTTTCTTCACTACCAATACATTATACACACATACATCAAAAGGTTTATAACCTACCTATTTGAAAAGAAAGTTGATCCATTTTATTCTATGATTACATGTAAAATATGTTAAAGTATTGGATCCGCCCTTGACGGAGAGCCTAGTCATATTTTGAGTCATTTATAAAACGATCATTATCTTCAAAATAGATTTATTTCGAATCTACTTTGTGACCAGTTATATTTCAAACTCATTTTTTGGGCTAAAATTTGATGACAGAGAAAAGTGTATTCCGAAATTTCTAGGAAATACAAGGCATAAAGCTATATCTTGTTAATATGATCTTAACCATTCATAGAATATATGTGATACTTTTATATTGATTTTTGGTTATCATTATGTTCTTTCTTGTTAAGACATTTTATTCCCATAAGTTGGCTATCATTATGTTTATTTTTGTTTAGCAACGTGGATATAAAAATTGATCGTTTTAAACACTTTCTTGAAGTATCCTTTTGACTTTATTTTTTCTTGCTATCACGAAATTAACTTTAGCATAATCCAATCAAGACATCAAGTTCTATTTTAGGCAGCTAATGACTGAATATATGTTGAGGTATGTTCTAAATCAGATCTATCATCGAGCCCAATAATTGCACTTAAGTTGACATGAAACCCTAAAAAATCGTTCCATTTCGAGGTGTGACCCCCTTTTCTCTCCTCATGTATCGTTTTAAGGATATTACTTAACCAAACAAGTCAAATTGATGTGATTCGATTATTACTTTTACATGGTTCTACCACTTAAATCCAAAGATTGATCCACCTATATGTAAATAGCCTTATACCCCAAAAGTCCAAAACCATATACATGTTGATTAAAAAAAAAAAAAAAAACCCAACAAAAAAAAGGAAGAATTAGAACACTGGCCTAGACCGGTTTAGCCCAGCCGGACATCACATATCAGGACCGGACCGGCCTTAACAATATCAAAAGCCCAATCCTTTTTGTACATCTCCACTATAAATAGTAACAAGTCAACTAGCATTTTATATCATCAAACTCAAGACTCAAGAGAATAAAAGTCAAAATCCACAAGCCCACTTCCAACTTCCAATTCAACAAACAAAATCAGACCTGAGGGACGCCGATAGCTGCGTGCACGACACCCACCGGATAACCGACTCCGCAACCACAAGATCTAACGGCTCAAATTCTCCCAATCCGATCGTACGGTTCCTCTTACTATGAATCCCCGATATCCTCGACCCACCTCCCCTTTTAACCTCACCCAATCTCTGCTCTTTCACTTCCCTCGTATCCAGACCCAACAAGCACACGGACACGGGCGGGTCATGATCCGTATCTGGACCCGGCCCAAAGAAGGAGAAACTTGGCATGGAATGGATCGGGGTGCAGAAGTCTAGGGTGGTAGTGTTTGATGACCCGGACCCGGACCCGCCACTGCTACGGAAAGAAAACCCGCAGGAGTTCACGAGAGGTGTCACGGGCTCCACAAGGAATGAAGAAAACGATGACTTGCAACTGAATGTTTCACATATGATTGGAGATCCGAGCCCAAAGCTGATGTCATCGTTTCGGGCCATGAATAAAGATGATGTTGGGCTTCCTGCTAACTCAAGTTGTTCACAAGTTGGAGGTGATTTAGGTATTGGGCCAATGCCACTAGTCCATGTATGATCTACAAACCCAATGAACAAAACATTTAGCTGATAGCTGATAAAAAATGACGTTTGGTAGAAACTAGCTGATAAGCTAGCTAGAAAGTGTTAAATGACAAAAAGGCTAGAACCCTTTTGCCACATCAAAAAATATTGAGTAGTAAATAAAGTGGGTTTTTTTTTTTGTAAAAGATTACCAAGAACTTGTTGAGCGGTGAGCCTCACAGAAGGATCGGTATGGAGCATTCCTCTGATCAATTCTTTGGCGGAATCAGAGATTCCATTCCAGGGATCTGGCTGGAATCTCAAAGCAGCAGCTCTAACTGCATCAAATATTCGCGATTTAGTCTTCCCCCAAAATGGTGGCTTCCCACTAAGAAGAATGTACAGAATTACCCCTGCACTCCATACATCAGCAGCTTGGTTGTAACCTCCTGCCAATACCTCCGGTGCTATATAAAACGGACTCCCAACTGTCCCATGCAAACTTTCTCCTGTTTGGTCAACAAAAGTCAGCACCTCCTATCCCATAGCAATTAATAAACTCCAAGTTTTCTATATATAGAAAGATATCCAAGTAACGTGTTTTGAATATGCAAGTTGAAACTGATTATTTATTGCAACTTCAAGAATCGTAATTACAATTTACAAGATTCGGATTTAAAAATATCATGAGGATTTAGAATATTATACCTGGATTAATGTATGTTGCGAGGCCAAAATCAGCCAACTTGATCTGAGAAGATGATGCTTTTGTTGCTAATAAAATATTTTCGGGCTTTAAATCTCTATGAACAATACCTTTATCATGACAAAACCTCACCACTTGCATTAAATGCCTGAATAAGATCCGAGCCTCAGATTCAGAAAATCTCCCCTGTTTTTCTAACCGATGAAAAAGCTCTCCACCTGCACATAACTCCATAACCAGATGAACATAACCTTCTTCTTCATAAACTGCTTTGAGATCAACCACGTTTGGATGCCCAGACAACCTAGTCATGATCTCAATCTCAAGTTTGATGCTTCTTACATCTTCATCAGTCACGAGTCTGTTTTTTGATATTGATTTGCAGGCCAATACCTCTCCCGTCAATTTATCAGAGCATTCTCGGATTATACCAAATTGCCCCCACCCCAATTGGTCTCCAAGAACATATCGATCTTTTAGATTTGAGATCTGATCGGTTTCTAGTATGGTTTCTGTCAAGCTATCGACTTTGAAACAGTTGTGGAATTTGAAAGATGATTCGTTATATCTTTTGGTGTCGCTCTTGGCAACGGCCATACGAAATCTTTGTAAGAATCGAGAAATCTGAAAACCCTAATTTTGGGTGCGAAGTTTCAAAGTATTGAACACCCCTAAATTTGTTTGACTTTGAATCATCCACTGACTTTTCAAGCCTCTGATTGAAGTCAAACTTTGGAGGTCATGATTCTTGCGAAAGTTACAATGTGATTCAACGTAAATCTACCCTCTGAGCAACTCCAGCTGGATCTGTAAAAACATAAGAAGAATCCAACTTTTTTTAAATTTCAAATTTTTCGAAATCGAAAGCTCGTGTAAAACTCTACAAGATGCATACTTTTTGATTGAAAAACAAACGAATAAGGTTAAATTTCTGACACATCGCATACTTTAAACTGATCAAATCGAGAATACCACATGAATAAACTTTCTTGAAGCACATATACAACACTTAAACCACTTCAAAACCCTAAACTACAACGTCCATGAACAGCAGAGCATGGAAAGCATTAAAGAATAGAAATCAAAGACAGGCCAATCAAGATTCAGTTTGAAAAACGACAACCCAGATCTAGAAATTGATTTCGATTCAAGAAAAGGTTTCAAAATTTATTAATTTCAGGAGAAAGAGAAAGAGTTTAACCTGGAGAGAGAGTCAGAGAGATAGATTCAAGTTCAAGAACGTTGAAGTGGGTTTAGAAATTGATTCTCCCCACGAGAGGGGGGAGGTTATGGGGTGTGGGCTCTGATGGTTTCCTTCTCCTTTGAACTTTTTGCCCAATTTAACCTAAAATTAAAAAGCCACCCCCACTTCCTTGTGTTCCTGTGTTATGTTTTGCACTTATGAGCTGAGCTGATATATTTGTCCTCTTATTGTTTTTTTATTTTATTTATTTTGCCCTTTCCCCTTGTTTTCGATGTTCAAAACTTTATTTTCATAAGAAGATATGTGCGAATTTTAGTAAACTATGTCATTGTTGTTGGCTGGTAGTGAAAGTGGATGGAATATATAATACTACAAATATTCAATTAATTTTCATTTATTACTTAATTAAGCCAATCCCATATAAATAATATGATTAAAGATTCTGAAATCCGTATATGCTTTAGTAATTTATTATTTACATATTTAAACTTAGAGATTGTTAAGAATTACTTGAGGAGCAAACAGAGAATTAAAAAAAAAAAGGTGTTAGGCCGCAACTTTTGAAGGCGACAGAGAGTCATCCCAATCCATGTGAAACACCGTGTACACATCCAATTCGTCAGTTCAATAATTTAAATGTTTCCTAGGTCCCACGAATTATTGGAGCAACTGTAGTTTTATTCTCTTCAAATTTGTGGTATTTTTACAGGGCTACTCGTATAAGAATAATTCATTATTGTAATATTTATTTAATTATTTATAAATTTTTGTACTGTTAAAAAAATCTTAGATCTTATTTTCATTCTATGTATATAAAAAATTGAACTCTTACATAATACTATAATTATATGTTACTGCATTTTTTTGAAAACAGCAAACGAATAAACGGTAGCCTATAATTATATGTTACTGTATTTTTTTAGAACCAGCAAACGAATAAACGGTAGCCGCTCCACCTATAAAGACCCGAGTTCGAGCTCCTTTATAGGGCAAACTCGAAACTCAAAGGATTTTCAAGGAAAATTTTCACCACATGGAGCACCTAAAAAGATGATTCAAAAAAATCGAACTTCTGACCTCACGCCCCACATGAATATAAAACTTAAGTTGGACATCACTTGCAATATGTTATTATGTAACTATTGATATTAGAGTATTTTTTTATTTTATTTTATTTTTTAGAAATCATAGTATACATATGCATACATTACTCTAATTATAAATCTATACATTTCGTCTATAACATGATTGAACCCTTAGTTTTTGGCTGAAGACACCTATCCATCAAATACAGATACCGCTAGACCAAATGTCTTTTAGTGAATATCATAATTTTCTGTTTGACATAAATACGATTTTACTTTTAAAGTTTGACGGAATGATTGTTGTTTAGGACATGGTTTGCCAACTAAGTCATGGCGAACACCGTCCCTTGGTGTGTGGTGCATATGAAAACCCTGAAGCCATGCTTTTTCCTCTCTCTTTTCTCTTTTTCTTCTTTACTTCAATTTTCTCTCTTCTTTTTTATTATTTTTCCAATTTGTTTACACTATAAATAAAACCATTCATCATCCAATTTTAAGACAACAAAAATATCTCTTTCATTTTTGTGTATCTTGTTTTAAGTTTTTAGGTTTTACATTTCATTCTACTGTATTTCTTTTGTAAACTTTTTTAGTTTTAAATTTCATGTTATAATTAAATATGATTGTTTGCTTTATCTAAAAATAAAAATTCATTTTTTCATAAATATATTATTATTATTATTATTATTATTATAGAATTGTGTTATTTTTTATAAATTGATAACATATGTTTTTTAAACATTTGCGAAACACATTTCAATTGTATATTTATTTGTATAAATTTTACTGTTTAATGTAATGTAAGTAGATATTTTAATCAAGTGCAATCACACAAGAAAAAAAATTTAGGATGTTTTAATTATTATTTTTTTTATATTTTTATGTTTTTAAGTTTTTATTTTTTTGTTATGTATTTTTACTTTCAATTAATGAAATTTTTAGTTTTTATCTATATGAAATTGTTTAAACAAAATTAAAAAATAAAGGTGGCATGGTATGACAAACCTTTCATTATGTGTGGTAACAATTTTAGACAAATATGCAAAAAAATGAAATGGAACGGTATGAGTAGCCAATCATAAACTTTTATAAAAGGTAGCACAAAAAATTCCCAATAATAAGATATTTTTTTTATATTACAATTTCATTAAATATAAGAAACTAGCACAAAAATGTTAACAGAAATGTTATCATGATGTAGTAAATAATCAATAATAAGTTTTTTTTTTAATTGTTGTCGTACCACAATGGTTTTCAAGCCTCTTCATTAATTTACATATTGGCTAATTGAATAGATTGGGCTATTAAATACTTTACATTTATTTATTTGGTAGATGAATTTATTTGGGCTAGTAGTTGCTTATTCTTGTTCAGTTCATGAGGTGTACCATATATTTAAAAAATTAATAAAAAAAATCTACATTTTTTCCCGTAGGGAGAAAACAAGGGGTAGCAATTGGCCAACCAAGTAGCTCCGCCAATGACTAGGATGACACTAATATGACTTGCAAAACGGAATGACAACTATGACATCACTCCTTTTAGTCTTATAAGTAACGCAATGGTTGAATTTTTCACGTCTGTTTCGTGATGGATATAAAGCAAGAAATGAGAACACTCGTTTAATTAATTGAAGGCATGCATTTTGTTCTTATTTCCTTTAAGAAAATGACCATCACATGCTTATTTATAGCTTTCATAAAATACGGTTGATCAATAAAGTGAACAAAGTGCCGTGGCTTGATTAACCAAAAGATCTAATTAATCAACATGAGATAATGTTACATAAAGAATAATGTTGTATAAATCCACGGGAGTTAATTTCTCTTTTATCTATTAGTACAATGAGCTTTGTTAAACAACTAGTACTTGGCAATTGTTAGAAACATTTTAAACCATTTTTGTACAACTTATTTAAAGTTCACTTTCATATTAAATCCAACTCATTCCTTTTTTTTAACCAAGATAATAATTTTAAATTTTAGAACAAAAATAAAACAGTATTAATAATTAAAATTTTCATAAACTTAAAAAAAATGTCAATAAAAAAATACATTACTCCGATTAACAACGTGAAAACCTAAAATTTAAAAAATATAAATATTTTGTCTTCGTCATCATTGGATTGTTGCGTTCTATAAAAATATATACATAAACATTTATAAGTTTAATTATAAATAAACATTTATAATAGCCACTAGAAGAGAATATATGATTGTTGCATACACCTCTTAAAATCGAGGAGGTCATGGACATATCTTAGGTAGTGTTTGTTTTTTGTTTGCAGATCTGCGTGACCTCTTCTGTCTGCGCCGCGCAGACCACGCGCAGACATTAGCCTTCGCAGACTGTTTGTTTTTTTGAAGACTGCAGACCTAAAAATGTCTGCGCGCCCTCTTCTTGGCGCAGATGTGGACCAGAGTCTTCTAACATCTTCAGACATCTTCTAGCCTAAAAAAACATATATATCTTTATTTTTTTAAGTTTTTTTTAATTTATATTTTTTTCCAACTTTATTAATGATAAACAATTTGAAAAAAAAAATTACAAAACTTAAAAAAAAAACATTCGACGATACAAACATGATATTTTTGACAAATTTATAAATAAAGATTTATTACAATAATAGTCGTTGAAGTTGTTTATATAAATATGAAAAAAAAATCATAATATATTCTTATATTTTTTTGCCAAATTTTGTAAAACATTATTTAATACAATATCGTCAATTTCTCGAGAAAATATTTATGGTACCTTTTTAATGGATTTAATTGAAAAAATCGAAGTTTATTTCCATCCATTTATGTATCAAATTATTTGATCACTAATCATAATGTTTAGTTATAACTTTGCAACCAAGGTTGTTGGTTTTTATCAAATATATACGTTAATTCATACCATTTTTATTTTTATTTTTTATACAATAATACATAAAAGTTGATCTAGATTCGTTAATTATTTATAACAAAGTCATAAAAATATTAAAAAAATCACTTTGAAGTTTAAAAAAATCAGTTTATTTAGATTTCAGTTTATTTTAGTAGCCCGCAGATGTTAAAAAACAAACAGTCTTCTTTTTTCAGACTGCAGACGTTTGGTCCACCTCTTCTACTGCAGAGGTCTACAGATGTAGTCCGCAGACTGCAGACATTTTGTCTCAGAAAAAACAAACAGCACCTAGCCTTGATCCCATGAAAGAGTTAATAGACCTTAAAGACAATGATCATTATCATGTCCTCGTTTTAAAGCTTTATCTTGTTTCATTTATGTTTTTCATACTTGTGTTGTAACTGTGGTTGATGGGGTTGTGTGTTTCAATCTCCGTGTTTTGTTTGTGTTTTTGTAATTCTACTAAAACCATAAAAAAAATTAACATCCAAATTTTATAACAAAAAAAAAACTAGCTAGAGACTAGCAAAATACAAAATTAAAGCATGGTTGGATTTTGCAACCACGCATTCCAATTAATCCTAGCCTTAAAGTTATGAAAAAAAACAACGATAAGGATGCTCGATAATATTATCATAAATAAATTGTTTTCTATACTTTGAAGGCCAGAATAAAATATAGTAGCATTTATGTACATCGAAAGCATTGAAAGGACTGTCATAAACATCGATTACACTATCACCATTTCCATTCTAAACGTTGGTCGAGCATCGATCCACGCTATCATCTCCGTAGCCAAAAAAAACCCAAGAATATGCAAATCGAGCCACATAGCTACACGTCTCTAGTTTTGTTGCGCCAAAGAACGGAATCCAACTTCACTCCTCTCTCCACCATATTAGATCTGAAAAGAAGCACATCTAACAAAAAATGTCATATAAAAACATTAACCTTTATCGGAACAAATATATTTCATCTAGTAAAAGTTCCTCCCACAGACAATCGATGGGCATTGATATGTCTCCTAGCTGACTTAACTAAGAAAACCCCAGTATAATCTAAATCTCATTTCCATTTATCTTGATTGGAAACCAACAGCACTAACCTCAACAATCAACATATTCATTAAATTATCAAATTGCATGGACTCTTCTCCATCCTTAATAGGACTGACGCCAATAAAAACTCCACCTATTAGAAGACCAAAAATCACAAACTGAAACATTCCTCAAAGAAGACAAATCAAAGAGTTTGTAGAACTGAACCTTAAAGATCAAACTGCCACACTAAACATCAGACCAAAACTTAGCAAAAGACCCATTCCCAATCACTATAGACATAGAATTACTAGGAATAAAATCCCTCTGATACAAGTTGTTTATCGAGCCAACAATTTTTCCATACCCCCCCCCCCCCTGAAGGAGGCTGAGAGTCACCCAAAATACCTCCATCATCCCCATCCAACCATTTAATAACTCTAACCCATAACAAATCACATTCATTAAAAAAAACATCCAACTTCATTATACAACAAGGAAAAGTTGAAAGCATCCAAGCTACCAATATCCAACCCACCATTCTCTCTAGAATCAAGAGTAACACCCCATTTCACCTAGTGTATACGTCGTTGATCCTCCTCCATACAAATTCGTTCAAGTTTCAAAGTACTTGTCAAGATCAATAAAAGTGATGATTACTTATGTTGAAACACTTAACAAACAATACTCATAAATACAAGAATGTTTTCATGGAGAATATGGATTTTGGAGTAAAAGCTCTTAGGTTTTCTTTTTGTTTTATTGGATCTTTCTCTCCAGTTACAAACGAAATAGAAAATTACAACCAAAATGGCTAGAGGTTCCTCCTTTTTATCTCTTCCAAACCTCATATTTATAGTTAAATATGTGGAACAAGTCATGGGGAAATGGTGAAAAGGAAAATGAGAATAATATCCCTAGAAATATGGTTGTGGGTAAACCTACATGGTACAAGTATCTCATACATGGCTACAAATATGTCATGAACCTGTATGGCAACAATTTATTCTTGAACCATGGTGACGTTTGTTTAACAACACTTGATCGGTTTGTTTTCTTACTTTGAGATCTGACGGATATCTTCAAGAAGATCCACCCGGACCACATACCCAAAAAATTAAGATTTATAAGGCTCCAACACATGACAAACGGTAGTTCGGTGTCTAAAAAGCGAAATGAAGTAAATACCTAGCTCCGAAGATTAACGATTGCAGTAGTGTGGGTATGCAAAGTGTTTAAACTCAGCTAATGAATAACGTCTCACTGAAAAGCCCTTAACCAAAATGTTGGTGAATAACTCTCATGTAACATCCCAAAATTCAAGACCAAAAATTTTATTTTTAATATAAGAAAACACTTAATAACTTTGTTCCAAACATTGAAAACATTTCATTTAAAACAAATATCAGAGTCTAATCCCAAAGATCACATAATGCAGAACAATATGGGTGAATGCGTTGCGATCGTCCCGAGCTCCTTATCTATAAACTGAAGGTACCTGAAACCAAAACTGTAAACTGTAAGCACGAAGCTTAGTTGTAACATCCCAAAATTCAAGGCCAAAAATTTTGTTTTAATTAAGTTATTATATAAAACCATCAGTATAAAAACATCCATATTAATATCTCATGTCAAAACCAAAGTGTCAATAATCAAAACATATTATCATAAAACCATATCAGAGTGTAATCCCAAAGATCTCATGTGCGGAAAACATAGTGTGATGCGTTGCGATCAAGCCGACTCCTTTCCTTTGAAAACGAGTACCTGAAACCAAAACTGTAAACCGTAAGCACAAAGCTTAGTGAGTTCCCCCATAATACCACATACCATACAATCATATAACATACATATACTGTCATGCATATCTGGGTGCCCGACCTACCCCTTCGGTACTCTCAACCGGATACTGCCTAGCATATCTGGGTGCTAGCCTCCCCTTCGGTCCTCTCGACCGGATACTACCTAGCATACCTGGGTGCTGGGCTCCCCTTCGGTCCTCTCGACCGGATACTGCCTAGCATATCTGGGTGATAGCCTCCCCTTCGGTATCTTTCAACCGGTAACCGGGGACTATTTCACCCCCTAACACTACCACATAAAAGCATAGCATAAACACATAAGTCATATACTGCCTAGCATATCTGGGTGCTGGCCTACCCCTTCGGTCCTGTCGGCCGGTAAGTGGGGACTATTTCACCCCTACTACTACCACATAATATCATATCACATATATCATAATCTGTCTAGCATAGTTGGGTACTAATCTACCCCTTTCGGCCCTATCGACCAGTAACCGGGGACTATTTCACCCCCTACTACCACTATCACATAACATTATATCATGCTAGCACATAAACATAACAGGTAGTAGCAAACATAGACAATTATCACAAAGACAATCATCTAACAACAACTCCTACTGGTGGGCAGGCATTGTGGTCGTAGACCCACCTCTACTGGAAGGTAACTCACCTCACACTGCTGAAGTCCCGTAGACACAATCCCACACTGCTGAAGTCTCGCAGACGCAACCCCATCTGCTGGATGACAGATTCCCGAACTGTCAACACCAAAACAACACCCAATTAATAATTAGGTCCCAACACATAACCAATAGTACATTCTTTGGATAATTACTACATTACCCCAAGCTTGGCTCATTCAAGCCCAAGGCCCAATCCATAGGCCCAAAGTCAATTAGGAATCAAGCCCAACACATGGCCCAATTTTCCAAATTGGGCCCAGGTGTCACATCCCGAAACTTTGTCCGTTTCCGTTACGCGATTTCCGTTAATAAAATTTCGAATTCATTAACTTTTCCGTCAAACTTCTTGGTTTAGAAAATAATCTAGTTATATATAATTAAATTATTTACGATTCAGAACCAAAAATCGCGCGGAAACCCGAATATCTCGAAAAAAAATCAATCAAATCCGGCCTAAGTGAGTTTACAGCCGTAAACTAGTTTATGACCGTAAACTCGTTTACGACCGTAAACTCGTTTACGGCCGTATACCTGTTTACGGCCAGCAAAGAGGGGACCCCCCACCACCGACCACAAAACCCCTATAAATACGAGACCTCCACCTTCATTTGAACATTTCTGGCCGAAAACTCTCTCCTTCTCTCTCTAAAAACCTTGACCGTAAACACCTAAAAACACCTTCAAACTTCGGGAAACATCGAGAAGCACCGTTTGGAGTCACTTCGGAACGTCTGAAAACGCTTATCTCTTCGAAATCAGCACCATCATTCTTGAGTTTACGATCCATCTTCAAAGACCGTAAACCCTGTTCTTGAGTTTACGGTCCAAGCTTTCAAAGACCGTAAACTCTGTTCTTGAGTTTACGGCCATAAACTCATCAAGCCTTCAGAAACCGTAAACTACCAGTCGACCGTAAACCCTTGTTCACGGCCGTAAACACCTTTTAAGTGGTGTTTTTGGCTGAAAACCCACTTTCATCGATTCGATCAAGTCCCGGTAACATTCCTCAACCGAATACAAGTGTTCCTCTAACACTTTATCTAACGAAATCGCTAATTTAGATACATATATGTATTTATTTGATAATAGGATTTCGTTAAGTGTCACGTGCAACAACTCGAGGATCTTCATTTCAGTCAACGCTTTCACACAACAACTGTGAGTTCATACCCCTACATTTTCCGCATTTTTAATGTTTTCAGGGGGGAATGCAAGCTAAACATAAATGTTTTCAAAAACTTATGCAAATCTCATACTTTAACCCTTTTGTACTGTGTTGAGCATAAGGGACGTTTTCACTAAAAATTGCATAGTTTTTCCGGACACGCTATTCACTACATTATACATGCGAACTATAATCGGTATAGTTTGGGCTTTTCTAAACATAACAAGTACAAAAACTTTCACTACTAAACCTATGTGCTAAGACAGAAACAGTTTACAGTTACATCACTACTTTATCATGGTTTTCATAACGGTAATTATCACTACATACGGTACACATACGGATTTTCACTATGGTAGAAAGCGACTACACTACATGTAAACTAGATTGTACGATACTGTGAGGCGCTACTTCACTACTGTACCCTTAGGTGTACAGGGATAAATCCTATCATTGTATAACCAGAGTCTCCTGGAGGGAGAGCGTGAGATTTGTGAATAGATCTATTCGGGACTGACAATCCCACATCTGGACTGCTAGCTACAGTTAGGCGGGCACGCCTGAGATGTACAAATGTCATTTAACTCGACGCCTGAAGAACGTTGGAAAGGTCTCTAGTCATATCAAGCATGGTTATACGACTCACAATATGTATAAATCACCTTTAGTTTACAACTTAACACTCTTCAACAGTTTAATCTATGTTAAATAGAACTGATAAACACTACAGCTGGAGAACTTTCAGGGTTTTCAAACAGAAACGAGCATACAATGGTTTCACGTACGAAATGTTATTACATCATGATTAGCATTAGCTAGTCACATGAAGTAATAATTTCGCATATCACTATAGTTTTCAGTGACAATCATTCATGGTTTTATACAGAATTGAAATCACTACTTTGTCACTAAAGAAAATATCGGATTTTCTTGGAATTATACAATTATTTTACGAACTCATCAACGATTTTTCACTGCAAATCACTGCTTATGAACTCACCAGCTTTATGCTGATACTCTTTCAAACTGCTTGTATTCTCAGGAAATCAGTAGACAGGTACTTGCTGGATTTTCGAGGAACTGGACCAATAAGAGTTTTAAGTTTATACTATACAAAGGTATTAAATGTAATTCAAACAAAGTTCCAGACAAAGTTTCAAACTGATGTAAACATTTTTATTTTAGTATTCACTGTACTGGTTGTGTTGCTATGATTGCTATTATTCATTGGTTGTGATGCTATACATGACGTCTTCCGCCCCGGAACGTTTCCGCCATCGGTTTCGGGGTGTGACAGATTGGTATCAGAGCCCTTGTTTATAGCGAACTAGTATACCGAACCTTACGTGGTATACAACTATAAACACTAAGGGGCCTAAGTGCTCTACGCTAAAAGTATACATTCAAAATATAAAGTATTTTTATAAAAAGTATACGGGCATGCATACATAACAAAATTCATGTCACTAGAAGAACAGAACAAAAGTATTTGGATGCTGGAACGCTGCGGTTAAACCTGGGCAGTTATGTAATCATGTCTAGGGTGAATATAGCTTGATCAACTATATTCAGTCGAGACATGACCAACATGTGCTTGGAACTGACTGTGGTGTTACAGCAGGCCTAAAACTTACCAACAATCATCTCACATAAAATACTATAGGAGTATTTTTTTTGCTAGAGCCAAACTCAGTATACAGATTCACTCTAAGCGTTGCTACCTCTTCTTCCTTAAGCGATAACTTACTTGCGTCAGTAACCTTTCTGTGCTTATCGCTCGGTAGTATACTTTTATTATCAGGATGAGATATATTTTGTTATATATATATATATATATATATATATATATATCGAGGACTTACCATCCTCTTCTTCCTGATTGTTTCTAGAACAAGATGCCTCCTCGACCAAGACCCATCAGAAGGAACGACGACACTCCGCCACCACCACCACCTCCTCAGTTCGATCCCGTCATGTTCCAGGCAGCAGTTACCGCCGTCGTGACTGCAACAATGGCACAAGTGAACGCTGGTGGGGCTGGAGGTGGAACTGAACCACAGAGACAAGATGGAAGTCAGGGACATCAAAAAGAATGTTCCTACAAGGACTTCATGACTGCAAAACCCACGTCCTTCGACGGAAATGGAGGTGTCATCACCCTGACTCGATGGTTCGAGAAGATCGAATCCATCTTCGAAATTTGCGTTTGTTCTGAAGCAAACAAGGTGAAGTTCGCCGCCTGCACCTTCACCGACAGAGCCTTGACCTGGTGGAATGGTCGAGTCAAAACCCTAACCCTGCCAGTGGCTAACGCCATGGGTTGGGAAAGACTGAAGGAGCTCATGCTCGCGGAGTACTACCCGAGGGGTGAAGTGCAAAAGCTAGAACACGAACTCTGGAACTTGAAGATGAAGGGTTCCGACATCGCTGCCTACAACGCGAGATTTTGTGATCTGGCTCTCCTCTGTCCGGGAATGGTCACCCCGGAAAGCAAGAAAATCGAAAGATACATCTAGGGACTAACACAACCAACAAAAGGGAATGTCTTGGCTACTAGACCGATTACGTTTGAAAGCGCCAAGGATCTGGCACAAACTCTGATCGATCATGGAATCGATCTGGATGAGGTGGCAGCTGTCTCCGAGCCACAAAAGGAAAGCGGTGGGAAGAAGAAGAAGTTTGGTAACAAACGAAAGGGTCAGTCTTCACAGGAGCCCTCCAAGAAACAACAAACAGTGGCAGTTCATGCTGTTACTGCTCCTGCTGCTGCTCCCACTGCTGTTCCAACCACCCAATCTCCTACCGGTGGTTATGCTGGCAAACTACCCCTGTGCAACAAGTGTAACTTCCATCATCACGGACCCTGCCTTGAGTTGAGTTGCAACAGCTGTGGAAAGAAAGGACACACAGTTCGATACTGCAAGACACCGACTCAACCAACCAACCAGGCTCCGGGAGCGGGCGCTGGTCAAACTTGTTATGGATGTGGAGAGGCTGGGCACTTCAGGAGAAACTGCCCCAAGGCAACAACTGGTGGCAATACAGGGAGAGTTCTGGTGATGGGCCAGGAGGAAGCAGTTGCTGATCCTACCGTTGTTTTGGGTACGTTCCTCCTTGACAACTCTTATGCATGCATTCTCTTCGATTCTGGTGCGGAGAGGAGTTTTGTTAGTCATACATTCAAACATCTAATCAAATGTAAATCCCAACCTCTAACCGAAACATTTACCGTCGAGATGGCTAACGGAAAGAAGGAGAGCACTAACGACATATTCATAGGCTGTACTCTTACTCTAGACAATTATTCGTTTCCCATCGACCTTATGCCTGTGTCCATCAAGAGTTTCGACGTCATTATCGGCATGGACTGGTTAAGCTCCAATCATGCTGATATTCTTTGCTTCGAGAAGGCTATCCGTCTCAATCTTCCCTCTGGCGAAACCCTCATGATTTACGGGGATAAGCCTAGCTCGAACCTTCGTATCATTTCGTGCATCAAAGCTCAGAAGTATCTACGGAAGGAGTGCCATGCATTCCTAGCTCATGTTGTCGACGAAACGTAAAAAGTTAGAGACCTCGAGAGCATCCCCGAAGTCTGTAACTTTCCTGACGTTTTCCCCGAAGATCTCCCAGGAATCCCTCCCGAGCGCCAAGTCGAGTTTCGTATCGACTTGATCCCCGGAGCTACTCCTGTAGCTAAATCTCCTTACCGTTTAGCGCCAGCAGAAATGCAAGAATTATCCAGTCAGCTCAATGAGCTGATCAGCAAAGGATTCATCAGGCCGAGTTCCTCACCCTGGGGAGCTCCTGTTGGATAAGGTGTCTAAGTCCATAACTTATTTGGTATATATTTGACCCGACCCGGCATGGTCCATTTGGGTTGCACTTCACCCGAACTATTTATATGGATAACATTATGAGAAGAGTATATTTGTGGCCTACTAATATATTATAAGTTATAATATATTAATATGAAATTGTATTATTTAATTAGTATTGATCTTAAATTAATTATGAATTAATTTAGTGATCATAAGGTGACTAATTAAATAATGGGTTATTGTACTTATATAGTGTGGGCTAACACTCATAAGGAAATGGGCTAAGCTTGAATGGAAGTCCATGGATGATCCATGGAGCTTTTAACCCATGGATCCTTGGAATAGGAAAAGACATGGGTTATTAGGGTTTGCATGGTTCACAACCCTAATCGTCTACACTATATAAAGAGGCTTGTGGTGCTTGAGAAGAGACTATGTGTGTGTGCATAAGGTGTGGCCGATTTCTAGAGTATTAGAGTGCTCTCTCATAAGTTTTCCAAGTTTGTGGTGATTTGTGATTTCCATTTGAGGCATTCACATTATTGGTGCTTGGCTCTCAAACTCCCAAGGAATCAACTCACTAACAAAGGTATGTAATTCTTCTAGTATCTTTTATGTTTAAAAGTACCACATGTATGCTAGATAGGTTATGAACCTTGGAAAATTATTTTTCATGTATTTTAGACAAACATAGATCCAAGGTTTCTAGGGTTGCATGAACACCTTAGGAGTGTTAGTTTGCTCAAAACCCAACAGTGGTGTCAGAGCCTAGGCTTGTTTGTTTGATACTTGATGCAAACTTGTTGAAAAACTCAAGTTTTCTGCATTCTGCAGCATGAACTCGCCGAGTCCATGAGTAAATTCATCCTACTCATCGAGTAGGTTCGTGCACTCGACGAGTAGAAGCCTCAGAATGCAGATTTTCGAGTTTTGCTGCTGGAAATGGACTAGAAACATTACCCTAAACTGTTTTGGTGTTATAAAACCTGTTTTAGATGGTGTAATGTTTATGCTAATCCATTTACAATGGCTTATATCAAAATTGCATGATGATATGTGTTCATATGTTCTTGGAATTTTTGATATGATGTTCATGTTCTTATGAATTATTGTTAGATCATAGGAATTATTTGCTAAATTGTTTATTGATAATTCTTGATCATTTATGTGTTTTAATGGAGTCCATAATTTGTCCTCAAGTTATGGATTTCCAAAGGTCACTTTCATTTATGCACACTTAAAACACATAAGTTACATGAAAATGAAGAGTCTTCATTTTATGAACCTTTAATTCATAAGTTATGAAATGAAAAGTTTTGAATACTTTCAAAACTTGTCCTCAAGTTTTGGAATTTGTAAAGTTACACACACTTTAATATACTTTAATTCCAAACCCTTAGAGTTTTAAAAGTTAAAATTCAACCCTTATACTATTTATAACATTAATGGTTAATTATTATATATATGTATAAGATTAAGTCGTTTTACCGTTAGCATGCCTCATTCACGAAGCCGGTCTATAAGGGGGGTATAAGGTTGTTGCCTATAAAATGGCAACTTAATGGGTGTCCATTCTCACCCACCGCTTCCTTGATCGGTGGAGGGTCGTTAGCCGAACGGGTAGGACAATGACTTTAAATTCTCATTAAAAGTATAATGAATATTATAAAGTAACTAAACCTTTAATAAATTCCCAATCTTAGTTACTTTAGGAAAATGTGAATATGGTGCTAATCCATGAAATTCACACTTTGTACCTTACCAAGTCGTTGGTGGAGCGTGTGTGGTTAACCGGCACACTAACTTGGACTAGTAAGGATCACGAAGGGTGACTTAATGTTTATCATAGATCGGTGGAGCGTGTGTGGTTCACCGGCACATTGATTAGGTGATAATATTAAGGGTACCAAGTGAATTTGCATGGTTATTCACACCTTGTTTTGTGATCCTCGACATCCCAGACACAAAACTTGAAGGGCACAATCGAGATTGAAACATGCCATTGAAAAGTTCAATGAATCTCAAAAGAATCTAGGAATTTCAAAACCAATTAAACCTAATAATTCTTTTCGTTTTCATGGTGGAAATTGGTGAATCGTCATTCACCTACCTTCAAATATGTTATAGCTTAGATTACGGCATCCCTCTTCTAAGTTATAATATATTGTGTTGGATCCTAGCCTTAATATTACATTTGGGTGTATTATTAAGGATTCGATATATCTAATCTAAACTTGTTTTCTTCTTTTCAGATGTCTTCCAACAACAAAGCTTCGGGCTCTAACCCTACTGGCTCCTTTTCCCTCATGAACCTTTGTGGGAGGGTCATATTTGATGGTTCCAACTTCATGGATTGGATCCGGAACATCAGGATGGTCACTCGTTACGAGGACAAGGAATATGTCCTCGATAAGGAGCTAAAGGAGCTTGATGAGTCCACTGCTACTCCTGAGGAGGTCGCTGAGTATCAGGCACCTGAAAGAGATGCCACTAAGGTGGCATGCATCATGATGGCCACCATGACAGCTGAACTCCAAAAGTCCTATGAGGACTATTACCCTTTTGAGATGCATCAGGATCTGATGGAAAGGTACCATCAGAGTGCTCGTCAAGAGCGGTATGAAATAATCTCCTCCATGATCACTACTCGTATGAAGGATACCGAACCAATCACGAGCCACATGCAGAAAATGCAAAGGTATGTGGACCGTCTAATGAAACTGAATGTGAACTTCCCTGAGGAGTTGGCAATTGATATCATTTTGCACTCCTTGCCATCGTGTTATGATCAATTTCGTATGACATACCACATGAACAAGGAGGAAGTCACACTCAGTAAGCTTCAAGGACTTCTGAAGACTGCCGAAAGTGGTCTTAAGAGTAAGTCGGTTACTACTCCTACTCCTACTACTACCCCTGTTTTGGCTATCGGGCAAGGCAAAGGGAAGAAGAGGAAGCACCCTTCGAAGGGTACCAAGGGAAAGTCCTTTGAAGGCTCCTCATCTGGAACCAAAGGTGGTTCTATCACTCCTTCTGCCATCCCTAAGGACGATGAATGCTTCTACTGTCAAAATAAGGGGCACTGGAAGCGAAACTGCCCAAAGTACTTGCAGGATGTCAAGGATGGGAAAGTGAAACCATCACATGCATGTATATACACTATATTGTCTAATAACTCACCATATTCTAATTCTTGGGTTCTTGATACAGGTTGTGGTATTCACATCTGTTGTGACTTGCAGGGCCTAAGAAGAAGTGAGGATGGGGAGCACGGAAAGATAAACTTAATCATGGGGAACAAGAAGGTTGCACCTGTTGCCAAGATTGGAGTTTATACTTTGTTGCTAGATAGTGGGTTAAAGTTAGATTTGAATAAATGTGTGTACTCGTCTGAAATGGCGAGGAATATTATTTCCTTTCATGCTTTGTACAAACAAGGTTTTACCTTTTCTTTTGATAATGAAGTTGGTAGTATTAATGCTTTCTTTAATAATGTTCTTTATTTTAAAGCATTACCTTGTGATGGTGTGTATGAAGCTGTATCGGTTGTAGATAATTTAGGAAATAATGTATTATGTATTGATTCTTCTACTAGCTTGGATAAAGCATCTTTGTGGCATTGTCGTCTTGGACATGTAAGCAAGAAACGCATAGGCCAGCTCCAAAAGGATGGAGTCTTGGAGTCGTTCGACCTCAAGTCGGATGATAGTTGTGAGTCTTGTCTACTTGGAAAAATGACAAAATCACCCTTCACTGGTACTTGTGCAAGGGGTGAGGGTTTGTTGGACCTTATACATACTGATGTATGTGGACCATTCAAAACCGCCACAAGGGATGCTAATCGCTATTATGTGACTTTTATTGATGATTTTAGTAGATATGGTTATGTCTACTTAATCAAACATAAGTCAGAAACTTTTGAAAGGTTTAAAGAGTTTAAACAGGAAGTAGAAAATCAATTGGGCAGGAACATTAAGATGCTTCGATCTGATCGAGGTGGTGAGTATCTTAGTACTGAGTTCCTCGACTATCTTAAGGAGTGTGGGATTGTCTCACAATTGACACCTCCCAGGACACCACAGCTGAATGGTGTAGCTGAGAGGTGTAATCGAACTTTGTTGGACATGGTTCGCTCTATGATGAGTCGAGCTTCGCTACCAATCTCTTTTTGTGGGTATGCCTTAGAGACTGCCGCCCACATCCTTAATCTAGTCCCTACAAAGAAGGTTGCCAAAACACCTCATGAAATGTGGACTGGGAAAGTTCCCAATTTGGACCATATCAAGATTTGGGGTTGCGAGGCTTTCGTGAGGCGCGAGACTCATGACAAGCTCGAACCTCGAAGTGAAAGGTGTATTTTCATCGGCTACCCACAAAAATCCTTTGGTTACCTCTTCTACAGACCCAGTGAGAATGTGGTCTTTGTGGCTAGGAGAGGGGTCTTTCGAGAGAGAGAATTTATAAACCAAGGAGACAGTGGGAGGCAAATTGACCTTGAAGAAATTCAAGACTCAATTGGTGAAGGAACCTCAGACACTAGCAATCAACTTGAGGAGGAAATTCCTGTTGATCCAACTGACGAGTCTATACGTCCGAGGCGTTCCACAAGGGTTAGGAACACACCTGAGTTTTGTTATGGATTTCATATTACTACGGAAGGTGATACATTTATCAGTGAAAGTACACTGGTAAATCTGGATGAACCTAACAGTGTTGAGGAAGCCATGGCAGGCTCAGAGTCAGCTAAATGGAAGGAGGCTATGGACAGCGAGATACAGTCCATGTATGACAATCAAGTTTGGAACTTGGTTGACAATGTACCAGGCCGTAAGACAGTCGGGTGCAAATGGATCTTCAAGAAGAAGACCGACATGGATGGGAAGGTGCACACTTATAAGGCTCGACTGGTTGCGAAGGGTTTTACTCAGACTCAGGGTATTGATTATGATGATACCTTTTCACCAGTAGCAAAGATTAAGTCCATTAGGGTTATGCTAGCCATTGCTGCATTTCATGATTATGAAATATGGCAAATGGATGTGAAAACCGCTTTCCTTGACGAAAAGTTGGCTAAGGATGTTTACATGAATCAGCCAGAAGGTTTTATCAGTGCAGAGTACCCCAATAGAGTGTGCAAGCTTGAGAAATCCATTTATGGATTGAAACAAGCATCTCGAAGTTGGAATCTTTGTTTCGATGAGAAGGTCAAAGAGTTTGGTTTCTCAAGAAGTGAAGATGAGTCCTGCGTGTATGTCAGAGCTAGTGGGAGTATAGTTAGCTTTTTGGTACTGTATGTGGATGACATACTACTCATAGGAAATTACATCCCAACCTTGCAGGAGGTTAAGTCCTGGCTTGGGAAGTGCTTTGCTATGAAGGACCTTGGAGAAGCTGCCTATATCCTAGGGATAAGGATATTAAGAGAAAGGAGTAAAAGACTAATTGGACTTAGTCAGAGTATCTACTTGGATAAGGTGTTGAAAAGGTTCAACATGCAGAATTCCAAGAAAGGAGAATTACCGATCCAAAGCAATGCCAAACTGAGCAAGGCTCAGAGCCCGAATACAGAAGATGAGATAGCTGAGATGAGTCGATCACCTTATGCTTCCGCTGTTGGCTCGATCATGTATGCTATGACTTGTACCCATCCTGATGTGGCCTTCGCTTTGAGCATGGTCAGCAGATATCAGGGGAACCCTGGCAAGGCTCATTGGACTGCAGTAAAGAATATTCTCAAGTACCTGCGGAGAACTAAGGATTGGATCCTTACCCTTGGTGGGAGTGATGACTTGAGAGTAGTAGGGTATAGTGATGCTAGCTTTCAGACTGATAGGGATAACTTCCGCTCTCAGTCGGGCTGGGTCTTTACCTTAAATGGAGGGGCAATCACTTGGAAGAGTTCCAAACAGGAGACTGTAGCTGATTCGACTTGTGAATCAGAGTACATAGCAGCGAGTGAAGCGGAAAAGGAGGCGATATGGCTGAGGAACTTCATCGGAGACCTTGGAGTTGTACCAGCTGTTAAGGAGCCTATGGAGATTTTCTGTGACAGCAATAGTGCGGTTGCCTTAGCCAAGGAACCAAGAGATCATGGCAGATCCCGACACATTGACAGAAAATATCACTTCATAAGACACAAGATAGAAGAGGGACTCCTCGTGGCAAAGAGGGTATCGTCAGATGAGAACCCTGCGGATCCCCTTACGAAGGGACTGCCGAGGGTGAAGCATTTGCAGCATGCGAGACGCATCGGGCTGAGGGACGATATTAGTTTTACAGATTAGATAGTTATTACTGAAACTTGTAAAATGTAATCGACGTTTGATGATGAATAAAAGTTGTGATTTATTTATGAGTAAGGTGTTGCTATCATTGTCAATTATTTACTATTGTTTCAGCTTTGCATGTTTTGACTTCCAGAATAATAAGTTTATTCAAACTCTCCACAGTCGGTCATATGTCGAAAGTAGGTATGAATCAAGACTGTCATGAATTGGGATTGTAGATGACTAAAGGTGTTTAGCCATAGCAATGGTTGCTACAACATTCATGAGTACTCATAAGTTATGAGTATTGGAATAAACCCACGCTCACTTGTATCACTTCATGGAATTCATCTCGAGTGATCGTGAGACGGTAATATCATATAAGTCTTCAAACCTAGAGATATGAGTTGTTACCTATGAGTTGGTTGTGCATTGATTGCACGTAAACACATCAGTAACTTGATGTTATAAAACGTGCCTTTGTGTGCAATTCAGTAAGTAGTAGAACAAGCATATGAGTCGAAGTTTATCTGTTCCTTCTAGAAATAGAAGCGATATCTGGGCCCCTCGATGATTTTGTTTTGACCTATGTACCGGGTCCGGTCAGAACTAAATTGATGTGTTCGATTAAGTTCTTTGTCAAACAAATCGGAAATCGGGAAACAAACTGCTGGACAATAAGTAAGACATTGTTCCATGTATTTGTCCGGCTGATATCATGAGAGCAGAGGATTATGTGATCACTTATCTAAAATGGCGCTTCATAGTTCAACAGAGTTTTCGAGAGCTACGATTGCCGGTTGGTTCCTGAAGCCATATAGGCAAATACAGTTATCAGACTTATCCAAGTGGGAGACTGTTGGATAAGGTGTCTAAGTCCATAACTTATTTGGTATATACTTGACCCGACCCGGCATGGTCCATTTGGGTTGCACTTCACCCGAACTATTTATATGGATAACATTATGAGAAGAGTATATTTGCGGCCTACTAATATATTATAAGTTATAATATATTAATATGAAATTGTATTATTTAATTAGTATTGATCTTAAATTAATTATGAATTAATTTAGTGATCATAAGGTGACTAATTAAATAATGGGCTATTGTACTTATATAGTGTGGGCTAACACTCATAAGGAAATGGGATAAGCTTGAATGGAATTCCATGGATGATCCATGGAGCTTTTAACCCATGGATCCTTGGAATAGGAAAAGACATGGGTTATTAGGGTTTGCATGGTTCACAACCCTAATCATCTACACTATATAAAGAGGCTTATGGTGCTTGAGAAGAGACTATGTGTGTGTGCATAAGGTGTGGCCGATTTCTAGAGTATTAGAGTGCTCTCTCATAAGTTTTCCAAGTTTGTGGTGATTTGTGATTTCCATTTGAGGCATTCACATTATTGGTGCTTGGCTCTCAAACTCCCAAGGAATCAACTCACTAACAAAGGTATGTAATTCTTCTAGTATCTTTTATGTTTAAAAGTACCCCATGTATGCTACATAGGTTATGAACCTTGGAAAATTATTTTGCATGTATTTTAGACAAACATAGATCCAAGGTTTCTAGGGTTGCATGAACACCTTAGGAGTGTTAGTTTGCTCAAAACCCAACAGCTCCGATCTTATTCGTGAAAAAGAAAGATGGATCCTTTCGGATGTGCATTGACTACCGAGAGTTGAATAAGCTTACCATCAAGAACCGATATCCCTTACCCAGAATCGACGACCTCTTCGACCAACTTCAGGGAGCCAGTTATTTCTCAAAGATAGATCTAAGATCAGGGTACCATCAGTTGCAAGTTTATGAGAATGATGTACCCAAAACAGCATTCCGAACTCGCTATGGACACTATGAGTTTGTAGTAATGCCCTTTGGTCTAACCAACGCACCTGCAGTATTCATGGACCTGATGAATCGGGTGTGCCGTCCTTTCTTAGACAAGTTTGTGATTGTGTTCATCGACGATATACTTATCTATTCGCGGAGTGAGAATGATCATAAACAACACTTAAGGCAGGTGTTGGAAACATTAAGGGCAGAAAAACTATACGCGAAATTCTCGAAGTGCGAATTCTGGATCAGGAGGGTAAATTTCCTAGGACACGTGATTAGCAAGGAAGGAATACACGTGGACCCTTCCAAGATCAAAGCGATTGAGAATTGGTTTGCACCAAAGACACCCACGGAAATCCGACAATTGTTGGGTCTCGCGGGCTATTATCGCAGGTTCATCCAGAACTTCTCCAGAATCGCTAAGCCTTTAACTACCCTGACACAAAAAGGTGTAACCTTTAGTTGGGGAGTTAAGCAAGACACTGCGTTTCAAACCTTGAAACAGGCTCTATGCAGCGCACCTATCTTGTCCCTGCCCGAAGGGACGGAAGACTTCGTAGTCTATTGTGATGCATCCAATCAGGGCCTTGGGTGTGTGCTCATGCAGAGAGGAAAGGTCATCGCCTATGCCTCGAGGCAGTTGAAAACACACGAGGTCAATTACACAACTCATGATTTGGAGTTGGGAGCAGTGGTCTTTGCGTTAAAGATCTGGAGACACTATCTCTATGGAACCAAGTGCACTATCTTCACCGACCATAAGAGCTTGCAGCATATTTTTGATCAAAAGGAGTTAAACATGAGACAACGGCGATGGGTAGAGCTACTCAGTGACTACGAGTGTGAAATTCGCTATCATCCTGACAAGGCCAATGTGGTAGCAGATGCCCTCAGTCGAAAGGAGTATTCAGGGCGTAAGGTGAAGGCACTAACAATGACCATCCATTCCCATTTATCCGCGCAAATCAAGGAGGCTCAGCTGGAAGCCTTAAAACCAGAGAACATGCCGGGTGAAGCCTTGAGAGGAATGGAAAAGAACCTAGAGATCAAGGGAGACGGAGTCTATTATTTCATGGGCCGGATCTGGACCCCAAAGTTCGGTGGTTACAGAGAGGTTGTAATGAACGAAGCTCACAAGACTAAATACTCCGTTCACCCAGGTTCGGATAAGATGTATCTGGATCTCAAACAACTCTATTGGTGGCCAAACATGAAAGCAGAGATTGCTATCTTCGTGGGCAAGTGCCTGACTTGCGCCAAGGTGAAGGTCGAATATCGGAAGCCCTCAGGTCTACTTCAGCAGCCGGAAATACATGAGTGGAAGTGGGAAAGGATAACCATGGATTTTATCACCAAGTTACCCAGATCTCCGAGTGGGCACGATGCCAACTGGGTAATTGTCGATCGGTTGACGAAGTTCGCCCACTTCCTGCCAATCAAAGAAAGCTTCAAGATGGAGAGACTCACACGGATCTACCTTCAAGAGATAGTTCGCCTTCATCGTGTACCTGCATCCATTATCTCCGATCGAGATAGCAGGTTTACATCGAGGTTCTGTCAGTCACTACAGAAAGCTCTTGGAACTAAGTTGGATATGAGCACGACTTATCATCCGCAGACTGATGGACAGAGTGAGAGAACAATTCAGACATTGGAAGACATGTTGAGAGCCTGCGTCATCGATTTCGGCACATCATGGGACACTCATCTTCCTTTGGTTGAATTTTCCTACAACAACAGCTACCATAACAGCATCAAGGTTGCGCCGTTTGAAGCCCTCTATGGCCGTAAGTGCAGATCCCCTCTATTCTGGGCTGAGGTGGGTGACACGCAGCTAGCCAGGGGTCAAGTTCCCGACAGTACTCTCACTGGTCCTGAGATCATGCGAGAGACAACTGAAAAGATTGTGCAAATCCGAGAACGACTGAAAGCCTCACGAGATAGACAAAAGAGCTACGCCGATAAGAGACGAAAACCCTTGGAGTTCCAGGTTGGTGACCGCGTCCTTCTGAAGGTCTCACCCTGGAAAGGCATGATACGCTTTGGGAAGCGTGGAAAGCTAAACCCAAGGTACATTGGACCATTTGAGATCCTTGTTAGGATCGGTCCCGTAGCATACAAACTCCAACTACCGCGAGAGCTCAGCAACATCCACCCTGTTTTCCACGTATCGAACCTAAAGAAGTATCTGTCCGATGAGACACTTGTGATTCCTCTCGACGAAATCGAATTAGACGAGGGTCTACACTTCGTGGAAGAACCTATCAAAATCATGGATCGGGAAGTCAAACGAATAAAACAAAGTCGCATTCCGATAGTGAAGGTTCGCTGGAATGCCAAGCGGGGACCTGAATTCACTTGGGAGCGCGAAGATCAGATGAAACAGAAGTATCCGCATCTCTTTCCTAATCCATGATTTGTGTTCTATGTTCGAATTTCGGGACGAAATTCCCTCTAACGGGGGGATGATGTCACATCCCGAAACTTTGTCCGTTTCCGTTACGCGATTTCCGTTAATAAAATTTCGAATTCATTAACTTTTCCGTCAAACTTCTTGGTTTAGAAAATAATCTAGTTATATATAATTAAATTATTTACGAGTCGGAACCAAAAATCGCGCGGAAACCCGAATATCTCGAAAAAAAATCAATCAAATCCGGCCTAAGTGAGTTTACAGCCGTAAACTCGTTTACGACCGTAAACTCGTTTACGGCCGTATACCTGTTTACGGCTAGCAAAGAGGGGACCCCCACCACCGACCACAAAACCCCTATAAATACGAGACCTCCACCTTCATTTGAACATTTCTGGCCGAAAACTCTCTCATTCTCTCTCTAAAAACCTTGACCGTAAACACCTAAAAACACCTTCAAACTTCGGGAAACATCGAGAAGCACCGTTTGGAGTCACTTCGGAACGTCTGTAAACGCTTATCTCTTCGAAATCAGCACCATCATTCTTGCGTTTACGGTCCATCTTCAAAGACCGTAAACCCTGTTCTTGAGTTTACGGTCCAAGCTTTCAAAGACCGTAAACTCTGTTCTTGAGTTTACGGCCGTAAACTCACCAAGCCTTCAGAAACCGTAAACTACCAGTCGACCGTAAACCCTTGTTCACGGCCGTAAACACCTTTTAAGTGGTGTTTTTGGCTGAAAACCCACTTTCATCGATTCGATCAAGTCCCGGTAACATTCCTCAACCGAATACAAGTGTTCCTCTAACACTTTATCTAACGAAATCGCTAATTTAGATACATATATGTATTTATTTGATAATAGGATTTCGTTAAGTGTCACGTGCAACAACTCGAGGATCTTCATTTCAGTCAACGCTTTCACACAACAACTGTGAGTTCATACCCCTACATTTTCCGCATTTTTAATGTTTTCAGGGGGGAATGCAAGCTAAACATAAATGTTTTCAAAAACTTATGCAAATCTCATACTTTAACCCTTTTGTACTGTGTTGAGCATAAGGGACGTTTTCACTAAAAATTGCATAGTTTTTCCGGACACGCTATTCACTACATTATACATGCGAACTATAATCGGTATAGTTTGGGCTTTTCTAAACATAACAAGTACCAAAACTTTCACTACTAAACCTATGTGCTAAGACAGAAACAATTTACAGTTACATCACTACTTTATCATGGTTTTCATAACGGTAATTATCACTACATACGGTATACATACGGATTTTCACTATGGTAAGACGCTACTACACTACATGTAAACTAGATTGTACGATACTGTGAGGCGCTACTTTACTACTGTACCCTTAGGTGTACAGGGATAAATCCTATCATTGTATAACCAGAGTCTCCTGGAGGGAGAGCATGAGATTTGTGAATAGATCTATTCGGGACTGACAATCCCACATCTGGACTGCTAGTTACAGTTAGGCGGGCACGCCTGAGATGTACAAATGTCATTTAACTCGACGCCTGAAGAACGTTGGAAAGGTCTCTAGTCATATCAAGCATGGTTATACGACTCACAATATGTATAAATCACCTTTAGTTTACAACTTAACACTCTTCAACAGTTTAATTTACGTTAAATAGAACTGATAAACACTACAGCTGGAGAATTTTCAGGGTTTTCAAACAGAAACGAGCATACAATGGTTTCACGCACGAAATGCTATTACATCATGATTAGCATTAGCTAGTCACATGAAGTAATAATTTCGCATATCACTACAGTTTTCAGTGACAATCATTCATGGTTTTATACAGAATTGAAATCACTACTTTCTCACTAAAGAAAATATCGGATTTTCTTGGAACTATACAATTATTTTACGAACTCATCAACGATTTTTCATTGCAAATCACTGCTTATGAACTCACCAGCTTTATGTTGATACTCTTTCAAACTGCTTGTATTCTCAGGAAATCAGTAGACAGGTACTTGCTGGATTTTCGAGGAACTGGACCAATAAGAGTTTTAAGTTTATACTATACAAAGCTATTGAATGTAATTCAAACAAAGTTCCAGACAAAGTTTCAAACTGATGTAAACATTTTTATTTTAGTATTCAATGTACTGGTTGTGTTGCTATGATTGCTATTATTCATTGGTTGTGATGTTATACATGACGTCTTCCGCCCCGGAACGTTTCCGCCATCGGTTTCGGGGTGTGACACCAGGCCTATACATGGTCTTATTCTAAGGCCCAACATCATATAATCATTAAGGCCCAAACTATGGCCCATCTATGGCCCAATTTTCCAAATTTGGCCCAAACCCCTTACATGGGCCTTACCCTAGGCCCATTAAATTATTCTAGTCCAATTGCTTGACTTTGGATGGCCCATTAATAACCCAATCATCAAGGCCCAATAGAGAGGCCCAACAATAAACCCAAATGAAATTAGGGTTTCACATAAAGTGATGATTAGGGTTAAGTTTCCTACTTAACCCATTAAGGACTTAATCTATTAAGTCCAATATCGCTTAGATTAATCTTTGCCAATGATTATTATTTAATATCTCAAGTTATTAAATAATTTCCGTGTGTCCCGATTAATTCCCCCAAATTAGGGTTTCATGGCATTAGGGTTTTCCAAACCCTAATTAGGGTTTCCAACCCAATACTAGCTCATTAATTAATTTGTTGGGCTTTTAGATCAATTAGGGCTTTATTGGGCCTATTAAGCCCACTAGAATATTATTAAGCCCATTAGGGTTTTAATAGGTCCATTAGAGTCCATTAGGGCTTACAAGGCCCATTAGGGTTTACAAGCACCCTAAACGAATCAAACTCACAAAGCAAGCACACCGCCACCCGACACGGCGGCCGGTGGCGGCAGGAGGCGGCAGCCACCACCCTATGGTGGTGGTTTGATTTTTCCTTTCATTATTCCAATTGCTTTACAATTTACAATGAACTCACAAATAAACACACACACACTACACTAATTAAACATGCACAGCCACCCTATGGTGGCCGGCGGCGGCGGATGGTGGCGGTGGCCTTTTCTTGTTTTTCCAGCCATCACACTGTTGGAACTAGCTAGCTTTTCACAAGCTTTTCAGGAAATAAGAACCAATGTAACATGAGGAAAAACGTAAGAGATATTAGGCAAAATGCTTCTGTGTTTTATTTCAAAGTAAAATGGGGATGATAACAGCGTATATTTTGCGATGCTACTTAAAGAAAACTTGCAGAAATAATCGGAGCTAACTCCACTAAGCCAAAGACTAGGACTTAGTGGCTTTGAATTATTCTACTACTTCTACTAAAAAAACGTGCATAAAACAAATTAAAATACACTGAATTACTTTGACATTCTCCCCTTAATTTAGTGTTTTGTGATTGGTTTTATTCCAATCAAGTCCCTCATTTCTTCGTGCTTGATCCTTGCCATTGTCTTTGTGAGAATATCAGCCTTTTGCTTCGTGCCACACACATGATTCACAACAATCTCCCCATTTTCGACACACTCTCTAATAAAGTGATACCTTATGTTTATGTGTTTGCTACGCCCATGAAAAACCGGATTCTTCATCAAATCTAAGGCTGAACGATTATCAACAAAGAGAGTCACAGGTGGTACTTTTTGTCCTGTTATATCAGTTAGAAGTCAGCGGAGCTAAATGCCTTGACAGGCTGCTGTGGTTGCAGCCATAAACTCTGTTTCACATGATGATAGAGCTACACTTCGTTGCTTCTGTGATGCCCATGTTACCAGATTCCCATTCATATAGAATGTTGTCCCACCTGTGCTCTTCCCATCATTCATATCTTTTCCAAAATCACTGTCAGAGTACCCTATAAGGGTGACTCTACCTTCACTTCTGGTGTAAGTCGAGCCATAATTTAAGGTACCCTTTATGTACCTAAGTATTCCTTTTACAGCTTGGAGATGCTTGATTGTTGGTTTCTCCATAAATCTACTTACTACCCCTACTGAAAACGAGAGATCCGGACGAGTGTGAGTTAGGTACCTTAGAGCACCTACAATGCTTCTGTATTCAGTAGGATCAACCAGTTCTCCTTCTTCATTCTTGCTCAACTTTATCTTGTGCTCTATTGGAGTTCTTGTGGCATTACAATCCAGCATTCGATTCTTGTTTAAGAGATTCTTTGCATAAGCCTCCTGTTTCAATGTTATTCCTGTACTGTGTTGGTTGACTTCGATTCCTAAGTAATAAGTCAACAGGCCAAGATCACTCATCTCGAACTTAACTTTCATCTCCAGCTTGAACTCCTTTACATCTGAGTTGCAGCTTCCTGAGACCAAGAGATCATCGACATACACACCCACAATTAATGTGTTTCCTCCTTTTCTTCTTGTATAAATTGAATACTCTTGTAAACATCTGTTAAATCCCAGCTCCTTCAAATAACTATCAAGGCAGGCGTTCCATGCCCTTGGCGCCTGTTTCAACCCATATAGAGCTTTTGACAGTTTGTATACCTTACCAGACTGACCTTTCTTCTCGAATCCCTCTGGCTGTACTACATACACTTCTTCTTCCAGCTTTCCATTCAAGAATGCTGACTTCACATCGAGATGATGGACCTTCCACCCATTTGCACCGGCGAGAGCTAAAATCACTCGAACAGTTTCAATTCTAGCTATCGGCGCAAATACCTCTTCATAATCTACCCCATGCTTTTGCACATAACCTTTTGCTACAAATCTTGCCTTGTGCTTTATGATCTTCCCTGCTGGATCTCACTTTACCTTGAATACCCATTTCAAGCCGATCGGTCGTCGATCCTTTGGAAGTTCGACTAGGCTCCATGTCTTGTTCTTTTCTATCGATTCTATCTCTGCTTCCATCGCCTTCACCCATTCTCATTTGTTCTTTGCTTCATGGTACGATGTGGGCTTCTCTTCATCTTGGACCAACATCAATCGGTCTATTTCTTCTGCGGTCATCGGCACTGTGCTTTCATATAGGTCCGTGAGAAGGCGATAACGTTTCGGGGCTCCACCACCTATGGAACTAGACGTTGTGCTCGACTGATTTGCCGGTGAGTTTGGAGAATTTGGTGTTATCGGAGAATTTGGGGTCGATGGAGGATTTGACGTCGATTGTGAGTTTAGGGGTTCTTCAAGTGGGCCTGTATTAGGAGTGGTGGGCTCCGATTCATTCATACTCCAGTCTTCATCATCTGGTGGCCCATAATTATTTGATTCATCTGGGTTTTCAGATCCATCTCCATAATTCTCATAACCGTCATTGTTGACCTCAGCAAAGTCAAAACCAACAACGGTGAAAGTCACGCCCGGCATATTTCTGATCTTTGTAGTCTTCTCCCATGTCCATGTTTGATTTTCTTCAAACACAACATTCCTACTTACAAACATTTTCCCTGTATCAGGATCCAATAACCGATACGCCTTTGATCCCTTCTCAATTCCCAAATGTACCACCTTTTTACTTCTTTCATCTAATTTATTTAGATGATTCTTTGCAATCATCATATGTGCAACACACCCAAAGACTCGAAGATGCCCAACATGTGGTTTTCGACCAGTCCACATCTCATAAGGTGTTGAGTCATCGAGAGCTTTGGTGTTGATCATGTTCAAGACATACACCGCATGGTTCACTGCCTCTCCCCACAGTACTTCCAGTACATTCATAGTCTTCAGATTACTCCTCACCATCTCCAAAATCGTCCGGTTTCGTCTCTCCACAACCCCATTCTGTTGTGGAGAGTATGGGGATGTGTAATGACGCTCGACACCAATTTCATTGCAGAATCTAGTGAACTCATTAGACAAGAACTCACCACCACAATCCGTCCTTAACACCTTTATCTTCTCCCCTGTTTCAGTTTCCACTTTTGCCTTGAAATTTTTAAAAGTTTGAAAGGCTTCATCTTTGGTTTTTAGCAAATACACCCACATTACTCTACTAAAGTCATCAACAAGTAACATAAAGTACCTATTGCCAGCAGGTGTGGGAGGTGTAACGGGTCCACACAAATCACCATGTATGAGCTCTAGCTTCTTCGATGCTCTGTAATTTGTATGTGATGGGTAGGGCTTCCTGGACTGTTTTCCCACTAAGCATCCTTCACACGGTTGTGTTGGAATGTTTATCTTTGCCATTCCTTCAACCAATTGCTTGTCTGACATCTCCTTTAATGCTCTAAAGTTGACATGCCCCATTCTCGCGTGCCATAGCCACGTTGGATTTGTGAGTTCAGCAACTAGACACGATGAACTCACCTCCTCCAGTTCGATTTTGTACAGTTGAGTCTGAGATCTAGGCACCTTCATCAGCAATCTACCCCCTTTGTCATGAACCCATAGAAATGGTTCCTTTATCTTGATCTCATCACCTCCTTCAGATAACTGACCAAGACTTATTATATTGCTGCACAAATCTGGTATATAATACACCTCCTGAAGCTTTCTTTGATCTCCATTCTTGCATTGAAATACAATTGACCCCTTTCCTTCAATTCGAACTCTGGACTCGTTGCCAAATCGTACATAACCCTGTATCATCTTGTTTAATTCTCTGAATTTACTCTTGTCACCGGTCATATGATTGCTTGCCCCTGAATCCAAATACCACACTTTTGATTGACGTTGTTCATCTTCCTTCCCTTTCAAGTGTGGATTCACCCTCTCTTCATTCGAGAACACTTCTCCTATTTCTTCCTTTGTTTCAAGTGAAGCCAACAACAGAGCAGGTTCGTTCTCTACATGATCTTGAATCAAATTGTTTTCTTGTGTTCTTTCTTTTCTGGGATTTTTGCATTCAGCCGCATAATGCCCATGTTCTTGGCAATTATAGCACAGGACCTTACTTTTGTCTTGATTGCTTGTTGCTCTACGTTGGCCTTCTCTCTGTTGTGGTAATTTCCTCGTCCACGACCACCTCGACCACCGAAATTGCTACTTCTGCCACGACCTCTGCCTTTTCCTCGTGAGTTCCCTCGATTCCCTATGAACTTGGAATCGTCATCTGACTTTTTCTTGTATCTTTCGGACCATTCTTGGTGTGTTAGAAGTAACTTTCGATCATCCTTCTCTTCATGCCCTTTCATTCGTTCTTCGTGGGCCTTTAAACGACCTACGACTTCTTCGACCGTCATCGTCTCCAAATCTCCAAATTGTTCCAAGGTGGATGCAATTTGAAGGAATTTGGACGGGACTGCTCGTAATAGCTTCTTCACTACATACGATTCTTCAATTATGTCACCCAATGCTCGTATAGTGCTCACAATATTGTTTACTTTCACAGTAAACTGGTCTATCTCCTCCGATTCTTTCATCTTTAACGCCTCAAACTCTGTTTTCAAAGTTTGAATTCGTGCTGTCTTTACTCTGTCTGCTCCCAGAAACATCGTCTTCAAGGCATCCCATGCCTCTTTTGCTGTCTTTTTCTCCGATAGGGACAACAACAGATCCTCAGGGATACCTTGGTAGATAGCTGCCAAGGCCATCATGTCCCTTTTTGGATCTACAATTGTGTTTGATGTTCGTGGCTCGACTGCATCCCATACTCCTTGAGCCAGCATAAACACTCTCATCTTGATTGCCCAAGCTGCATAATTATCTCTTGACAACATCGGATAATGGAGTGTCAATTGCCCTTCTTTCTGACCATTGCTATTTCCTGAATTTCCTGTCATCTCTTCACGAGATTGATACTTGGGCATGCACCAGGTTGTGCTTTGATACCACACTGTTGGAACTAGCTAGCTTTTCACAAGCTTTTCAGGAAATAAGAACCAATGTAACAGGAGGAAAAACGTAAGAGAGATTGAGGTAAAATGCTTCTGTGTTTTATTTCAAAGTAAAATAGGGATGATAACAGCGTACATTTTGCCATGCTACTTAAAGAAAACTTGCAGAAATAATCGGAGCTAACTCCACTAAGCCAAAGACTAGGACTTAGTGGCTCTGAATTATTCTACTACTTCTACTAAAAAAACGTGCATAAAACAAATTAAAATACATTGAATTACTTTGACACACACACCACATACAACACTCTATCAGCAAATAAACATGCTCATAACACCAAAATATGCATCTCCATTGCTAAAAACGCACCAATCTCGGCCAGCCCCCATGGCGGCGAGAGGCAGTCGGACGGAAGACGGCGGAGACCCATGAAGACGGCAGCAACGATACAAGCGTCCACAGCGGCGCGCCAATGACCGGGGAAGCTGCCCGCTGCAACAGATTAATGTCCGACGACGATTGGTCTTCAACGAGAACAGCAGCGGCACGACGTCGGAAGCGTCGCGGTAAGGCTACGCGGTCGGAGGAACACTGACGACCATCGTGAGGTGTGTTGCGGCTGACGGCAGAAGGTGGAAGAAGAAGAAGAAAGGTGGAGCGGGGTGGCGTAGATCGTCATAATGACAGAATTAGTCCCTGCCCTTCAATTCTCTTTCAAATGAAATCCAAAACTTACATTTTAGCCCTCCCTTCCATAATTCCTTACAAAATAAAACCCCTGATTTACAATACAGCCCCTAAGCCTCTAAAATCCCATCAAATGAAGTCCCAGAAGTTACAATTTAGTCCATAAATTACCAAACGGCCCCTAATATCTTAATTATGACATAATCAGCCCTTCCACCTCATTTCCTTTTAAATTAAATTCAAATAATTACCACGGAGCCCCTGCCTTCATAAATAATTATAAACTGAGTCCCAAACTCACGCTTTTAACCCCCGACTTCTAAAAATGTGGCAATTAACTCCTCGAACCCAACACCCTGCATATATAATTATTTATTTAGGCTACTATTCGTTCATTAATTTATTTATTTAACTAATAAATAGACGGATGTTACATTAGTGAGTTCCCCAAATACCACATACCATACATATCAACTGGGCCATATATGCCATACATACTGTGAGCCATACATATCAATCATATATCAAATAAGGTGCTATGTGCCACACATAGTCTTGCTGTTATGTCACGGGCCGCCACGTGGTATTTCTTGCCAAGCCGGGGGCCACCCCCTGGGTCTTACAGACAAGTGCCAAGAGCCGCCTCCTGGTCTTCCATGCAAGTATCATAAAGACAGCTAGCATACATACTACTCTACTTAGTTATTGAGCATACATTGTGCCAGGAGCCACCTCCTGGTCTTACATGCATATTGCCTAAGGCTAACCCCTGGGTCTTCCTATCATACATAATAACATATTGTGTGCCAGGAGCCACCCCTGGTCTTTCATACATAGTGCCTAGGGCTAACCCCCGGGTCTTCCTACCATACATAAACTAAATGGGCTGGCATTATGGCCGTAGACCCATACAAACAGTGAAGAGACTCACCTCACAAGCTGACTGTAGAATCCTGCGAATAAACCTCTCGCTGCTAACTGGCAGATCCCCAAACTGCTGATCTCTCGACTCCCCGAGCTACCATTACCCAAAATAAAAATTAGTCCAAAACAATAATCCTCCTTAGGGTAAAATGACCATTTTACCCCTAGTCTAACTTGGTCCATATCTAAGGCCCAAAACCATAATACAAAAAGGACCAACACTAGGTAGGCTCCCCAAGCCCATTAGTGGCCCACTAATGGCCCAACTTGCTAAATTGGGCCCAATCCCTCTAATAGGCCTTACCCTAAGCCCAAACATATTCTTGGTCCAAATTATCTGACTTCTGATGGCCCACTAAGGCCCAAAGAACTAAAATCCAATGCATGGCCCAATCCGAGGCCCAATACACGCCAAGCCCATATTTGTTGAGTACGCGGGGCGTACTCCTCTATACGCTAAGCGTACTGGCTGAATGGTGTGTACGATGCGCGTACATGCATTTACGCCCAATGTACTCCACTTTTAAGTCACTTTTACCATTAAGTGCTTGATACTCTATTCCACCGGCTATAAACCACCGGCTATAAACACAGATCTAGGTACTCTTCAACATTTTAATCAATAATGTCACTGACTTGGTGACTTTACATGACTATAATAAGCCCAAACTCCAAAATGCCATTCTATTCTCATAAAAATGATCTTAACTCATGCATGAACCCAATAAGACATCCAAGATGGCAACTTTCTGCCTTATGGACTCATTTAGAACTGAGAGTGGCAACTCTAAGTCTAGGAATCAGATTTGAACCATAAAGCTCTATACTTGGGACCCAAAATAGTCCAAAACCTCACTATACTAGATCTAAGCATACACGAGGAAAGTTTATGGCTTTATACCTCAAGGTGATCTGAAATGGAACCACAATCTTGGATCTACTGCTTCTTCTTTGATCCACCACCTTGCTATGCTCTTCTCTTGCTTGGAAAATGGCTTCACAACACAAAAATGCTCTTCAATGGCTTCCTAAACTCCAAAAACACTCAAGGAAGGGTTAGGGTTTCGTGGTGGTTGTCTAAGGATGAGAGGGAGGCTGATATTTAGGACATTATGTTCTTTATATAGTGCTTAGCCCCCAAAATTAGGGTTTAGGATCTCTGAGCGTACGCTGGGCGTACTGCTCGAACCTCCCGCATTTCACTTTTCCAATACTACGCCGGGCGTACCCCAGCTTACGTTGGGCGTACTCGCCTAGTTGCCACCTTGCATGCATGGGCTGAAATGCAAGCTTTTCCATTCAGGGGCCAATTCTGCCAACAACTTCAAAGTACTATAACTTCCCCGTTCTAAGTCCGTTTCCGACGAACTTTATATCCACGAAAAGGTGGCGGGAAACCCTACGCTCTTAGTCACACCCCCAAGCCTAAAACCTTTCCGAATAAACCCAAGACCCATAAAAGACCGAATCGCCCCTACCTTTTGGCCTCCGAGACCACAACCGAGTACTTTCAAAATTGGGTGTTACATCTCAGCCCTAACTTAATTGTGATTAAGTCACTAGGCATAATGAATATTGTTGTATGAGGTTTATAAAAGCCGAGTATGTTTGACATGTATGCAAAAGTGTGGTGTGCTCGCTTTTATATAAATGAATGTTTCAAATTAATGAACATATGTACATGTATTAAACGTTGTGTACTTAAACATATAAATAAACATGCATCATAATAGCTTGAATCCTTAAAATACTATAGAGTTTCATAACATGTTTGTTATAATATGCAATGTCACATAAAAATCATATAATTTTGTATCGTATAGTATTTCTTGTGTGAAATGGTTATTTCTTGATAAAATAACTAAAATACGTATATGAAAAATTTATACTAGTTTATTCGTAACAATATGGTAAATTGCTAAATAATAATATTTTTATAAACTAGATTTATTTTATTTTCGCATAAAAAAGAAATTGATTTGTATAAACAAAATGTTTAGGCACATGTATTCCCTCCCGAAATAATTAAAATATTAAAAAGGGGCCGTAAGCACTCACCCTTGAAGCGTGAGTTTCAATCGTTCGAATTCGCTATCTTTGAGAAGCTTGACGTGAGAAACCGTAAATCTGCAATTCTTGAACATTGAAATACTTCTCAAGACTGTTTTGTAACAAATATGTACTATTTGGGATTGATTTGTAACTTCACTAAAGTATAGGGGCTTTTTGGTAATTTAATTAAATGGTTAGGACTATTTTAGTAAAAAAATAATACCAAATGAGGGGTTGTTTTAAACAAATAGGTTTAATGTTTGGGTTTGGGACCAATTTTGTAAGGTATTTGTCGAATGGGGGTAGATTTTGATAAATTTAAATGCAAGTTTGAGTTTCTTTAAATTTTGACTTGGTCAAAATCAAACGTGTTTTTGTTGAAGCCTTGGAGACGATCGGTTGGTCAAACTTAAGGGAAATTAGGGCTTATTTGTCCCCGTCATTTATTGAAGGATGAAAGGAATAAACGAAAGCGGGTGGAGTTGGGTGATAGCAGTCGGGAAGAGACGCACGAAGGAAGGGGGAAGGAAAATGCGAGGGCTCGCGACTTATGAAGAAGTTTCGTCGGAGGCGTTTCCGGAGTTCGGTCGAACCGAAGGAAGAGAAGAGACGAAAGCAGAGAGGCTCTCTCTCTTTCCCGTCCGGCTGCTAGATGCGAGGAAAGATGAGGTCCGAAGAGACGGAGGGGGATCGGTCCGGGGAGGCGTCGCGAGCAGCGACTTCAGTGAAGATGAGACCTTCGGAGGTCGTTGGTCGCTAGGAACAGAAGAGAGGGTGTGAGGGTGGGGCTGTGGTGGTTGCACGGTGGCCTCACGGTCGGCTGTTCATCGACGAAGATGGAGGCGAACAGAGATAGTGATGGTGGAACAAGGAGAGCAGGTGAGGGGGTCCGGTGGTTTTTGCTTGAATATCACAGGTCGTTTTCTTCTTCTTCTTTTTTTTTTGGTTTGTTTTCGCAGAATTCGATAGGCTTAAGCAGGTGTTTGGGATTGATTCTTGACAGAAATTGATGAATGGAATGGTGTTTGGGGTTAATGTTTTACAGGGAATCGATGGGTGTTTGGTTTCTTTGTTTGTCATGAAAGGGAACACGAAAAATGGGACTGTGATCGTGGCTAGAATAGGGAGGGGCAACAACCTCCTTCTTTGGTCTTTACCTGATATTGAGAGAAAGAATGCAAGTGAGAGTGAGATGGGGATGATAATCTGATCCTTAGATTTGATTTGATTTTAGGTTGAGTTTGAGTGTTCAGCTGTGCAAAACAAGACTTAGAAGAAACCTTAAATTTTGGCTGTCATTTTAAGGGTAAAGGGTAAAGAGTATAAGTTTTGTTTTAATATTTTATATAATGTATTTGTTTCAATGTGTATGTAATGTGTGTGTATTGAGGTATGTTTTAATTAGGTATGTATTTGTGTGCATTTGTTTGATTTGTTTGATTTGGTATGTATTATTGGTGTTTTCCTTTGGCATACACATATATGTATACTTAATATTTTTACAAACCATTTCTTAATAATTTTAATCTACTTTCATTTATCATGCATTATATATATATATATATATATATATATATATATATATATATATATATTAATTTGTTAAACCTTGGTATGTTAAATTTAAAATACACATATATAATATATATAACCAACCACATGTAATTGATCATGACACATGTCCATACCCATATATACATACATATATATGGTCGTTCACGAAATTATTGAGTCTTGCGCTATTTCCATCGTTAAATCCACCACAACCAGTTTGGATTTCTATATTTTTCCGGAATACATTACCAATAATAGAAATTATGTCGAAATCAATGGTTTAAGGTTTCACGATTAACAATCTGAAAATGTCTGATTTTTTTTTTTAACTTTTATAAATATTTTTACTACAAATATTTCAAATATGAAATTAAATATTGTGCTATAGGCCAAAAATGCTTTCAGAATTTCCATTTGAGGTGTGCAAGTCCGTCAACGGATAAAAGCGATTTTAGCGGTTTTAAGAATATCAGTATTATACTGGTTTTGGATTCTTAAAACGATTGTATCTTTTGCATACAAACTCTGTTTTGGACGTTCTTTGTATTTTCGAAATCAGGGAAACACATACTACGAGACTTGAGTGTTTTACTTGATAAAAAATTTCAGTTTTTCAGACGTATTCCTAGAGTTGCAGTTTGAGTTGTTTGATTTGTTTGCCAGATTACATATTTGGTAGTAAGATACCATCTGGTAGACTGGTATCTTATAATAGTTGAAATGAACTCATTTATTTCACATAAGATGCACTAAAACTCAATTAGTCAAATTACCAAGAGGTTTACTATGAACTTGACCGTTCACAGTCTTTGACCTAAATTTCGGGATGTCACAAACCTGCTGAATCAATTTCGTCGTTTTAAGTATCACTTCCGTACTCCCCATGACCCGCTGACCGACCTCACCCTAATATATCGGGGTCCTACACTTCCTCCCATAGAGCATCATAAAAGGAGGTCGATCAATGTTGGCGTGATAATTGTTGTTATATTAAAATTCCGCCAAAGGAAAATATGTATCCAACTATCGCCAAAATCCAGTACACATGCTCGCAGCATGTCCTCTAATGTCTGGATAGTTCGCTCATTCTGACCATCAGTCTGATGGTGGAAAGTCGTGCTAAAATGCAGACGAGCACCCAACTCATCGTGGAATTTCTTCTAGAACATGAAAGTAAATTGAACATCCCTATCAGAGTACCATCAGGATGTGTACGGTCACGCCTTCGCCTTCCTACGATCCTCGGAAGTACCTGAAACCATAACAAAAAACTGTAAGTCAACGCTTAGTGAGTTTCTCCCAAAGTACCACCACACAATACACATATCATATACAAACAAGTATGTTGGGTCCAATCAGTCATCGAACTGGAATACCCCCGGGTCTACAGCCATCGGTCTGGATTACCCCTGGCCCAATCAGTCATCGGGCTGGAATGCCAATATGCAACAGGTCCACTCAGTCATCGGACTGGAATACCAATATACAGCGGGCCCACTCAGTCATTAGACTGGAATACCCTCGGTTTCACTCAGCCATCGGGCTGAATACCCCCGGTCTGTTGACTCACGCACAAAGTAGTAAAGTCTCAACCCAACACAATATGTCGACATATAATATATAACAAACCAAATCAACAGACAGATAATCATGCAACCAGAAATCAGAGGTAGTCCTACAAATCTACCGGTCTACGCATATCGGCAACTATCATATAATCATACAGGTCTATCCCATACTCAGCATATCATGAATCAATATATAATAGGATATCAATCCAATGGGTCGGCCTTGGTGCCTTCGACCCGTAAGTACAGTGAGGAAAACTCACCTCTCAATCTGAATAATAGCTGATGAAGTCCCGATTCCAAATCTCAGCTCTAACCGACACCTATCCATCCAAATGAGCAATTCTCAAACACAATCCAAAATACCCAAAATACCCCTAGGTCAAACTTGGTTAAAATCAGGTAAAAGTCAAAATTCCCACAAAGTCAACCGAGTTAACCCTGCTGAGTACACCCAACGTACAAGACGATTGACCAGGTACGGGTCTGTTGACCACATACGCACAGTGTACACCTTGTATGCCCAATGTACGCATCTGGCTGCCAACCCAACTCATTAAGAGCTTAATCCTTAAGCCCTTAAGTCCATTTTCCAGATCCAAGTCCAAAATGATGTATTTTACCATAAAGTTTTCAACTTTATTGTCTTGCATGGCCATTAAGTGCCCAACACCAAAGATCCTAACCTCTTAATCCATTAAGACCATGAATGAGAAGAAACTAGTGTCCAAAATTACATTTCTATGACTCAAGAGGCTCCAAAACCTCTGAAAGGACAACTCAAATGGATTAGAGTAACCCCTACTCATATCTATGTGTAAGATGAAAATGACTATACACTCACTTGATAAGGAGTGATTCGGACAACACTTCGCTTCTTAAAATAATTTCCTTCGATAAAACAAGGAAGTTTGCTTGAAAACCGGGCTCCGCGCGGGCAAAGTTTCAAACTTAAAAACTCCTTTTTTCGGAGCCTTCGGGCGCTCCGGGGCTTTCTTCTAGTGCTAGGGAGGTTCCCTAGGCTTCGGGTGGATTAGGATGGCTAGAGAGAGAGTAGAGTGAGAAAGATATAGCTTAAAAGTGTGAGAAATGAGGCTGCCTCGCACCCCTATTTATAGGGTCGAGGCCTCGCAGTACGCGGGGCGTAGTAACACGCGTCGGATCTTCGGTGGAGCATCGTGGCTTATTTAGGACCACAGGAGAAGTCAAACCGCACAGCGTACTCCTCCTCGTACGCGGGGCGTACTTCTGTACGCAGGGCGTCCGAAGGTACGCTGGGCGTACCCCTCGCATCAACTCGCAATTTCTTGTCTCGACTTCTAAAATTCATAACTTTCGCATAAGATCTCCGTTTTTTACGTTCTTTATATCCACGCATAGGCGGGACCGTACTCTACAACTTTTGCTTAGACCCCTTCGGCTAATTTTGACTTTATTTTTTTTAAAAGTTATATTTTTAACAGGCCGGGATTATAAAGTCCGTTAAAAATTCATAACTTTTTCATCCGACTTCCCTTTCGTCTGTCTTTTTATCATTGAGCTACTATTAACGAGACCTTCGATTCTCGTTTAGGTCGTGTCGGTCGAAAACCGTTCGATCTACTATTCGAACTCCGGGCTGTGTACTGCTAAGCCGAAACTTAGAAAAATCATAACTTCCTCATACGAAGTCAGATTTGGGCGTTCTTTTTATGCACGCTCTCGGTTTAACGAACACTACGACTTTCGTTTAGATTGATAAGGCTAAAAAGCATTGTATCGTAAATTCACTATTTACGTCACACAGTGTCATGCCGGTTCTGTCGCAAAACTTTGACATACCATAACTTCTTTGTTATAACTCGGATTTCGGCGTTCTTTATATATCCGGAATCCTTGTCACGACCACTACAACTTTATTCATAGATATCGGGTTTATCTAACATTTTATTTTTGACGATTATTTTTATCATTTATTTATTATATTATTATAAACAAGTAATAAGCACACAAAAGCACATAATTCACATAATATTCAAGTAATTCATCTTTATTACTTTAAAACGAGTTACAATGGTTGACCTAGACTATTACATTATCATTAATGCTTAGCCCAGAAACACGGACGTTACAATTCTGTCCCCCTTAGGATGATTCCGTCCTCGGAATCATGCATCAGCAAACAAATACGGATAGTGACTCATCATGTCACTCTCCATTTCCCAAGTGAGATTTGGCCCATTCGAATGTTTCCATCGCACAAGCACTAAGTCGACCATCTTGCGTCGCAACTTCTTCATCTTACGGTCAACAACCTCCTCGGGCTCTTCAATTAGCTTCTTATTCGCATCCATCCTTAACTCTGAAATTGGAATTATGTCGGGAACTTCTCCCGTGAACTTCCTCAAATAACACATATGGAATGTGTTATGAATATCCTCTAGTTCTTCTTGTATTTCTAGCTTGTAAGCTTGGTTCCCAATCCTCTGAAAAACTTTGAACGGTCCAATGAACCTCAGACTCAACTTTCCTCTTTTCCCAAATCTTATAAGTCCCTTCCACGGTGAGACTTTAAGCAAAACCGAATCTCCAACTTCGAATGTCACTGGTCGTCTTTTCTTGTCAGCATAGCTCTTTTGACGATCCTGAGCTGCTAACATCCTTTCCCTAATTACTTTCAGCTTTTCAGCAGTCTGATGGACTATCTCGGGGCCCATAAACTGCTTTTCTCCAGCTTCAAGCCAACAAGACGGTGTACGACACTTTTATCCATACAAAGCTTGATAAGGTGCCATCTTGATGCTCGAATGATAACTATTGTTGTAGGAAAATTATACCAGAGGTAAATGTTCATCCCAGTTACCTTGGAACTCCAGGGTACACACTCGTAGCATATCTTCAAGTGTTTGAATCGTTCTTTCGCTCTGACCATCGGTCTGCGGATGGTAGGCTGTACTTAAACACAACTTCGTACCCAATTCCTCTTGTAGACTCCTCCAAAACCTTGACGTGAAACGAGTATCACGATCTGATACAATCGTTAAAGGAACACCGTGAAGTCTTACTACTTCCTTCACGTAAGCATATGTGAGCTTATCCATAGACCATCTTTCATTGGTCGCTATTAAGTGTGCACTCTTAGTGAACCGGTCAACGACCACCCAAATCATGTCGTGACCGTCCTTCGTTCTGGGCAGTTTAGTGACAAAATCCATGGTGATGTCTTCCCACTTACCCATGGGTATAGGTAAAGGTTCTAAACTTCCATACGGTTTCTGATGTTGTGCCTTAACTCTCGCACATGTCACACACTCGGCCACATACTTTGCAACATCGAGCTTCATTGTCGGCCACCGGTAGTAGGGTTTAAGATCCCTATGCATTTTCATGCTGCCGGGATGAATCGAGTACATGGTATTGTGAGCTTCTTCCATCAGAAGATCTCTTATTCCTCCCGTTTTGGGTACCCAAATCCTATCTTGGAATACCTTCAATCCTTGATTATTCGTACCAAACACCAGCGTTTTTCCCAAACGCTCTTCCTTTCGGTCATTTTTCTCTGAAGCTTCTTCCTGAGCTTTCTTGATGCTCTCCACAATCGTTGAGACAACTTCAATCCTTAATGTCCTTGGCCTTTTCTTTTCAAGACTCACTTTTCGGCTTAAAGCATCACCTACGACATTTGCTTTTACAGGGTGGTAAAGTATCTCGCAATCGTAATCTATAAGCAACTCTAGCCAGCTTCGTTGTCTCATATTCAATTCCTTCCGATTGAAGAGATACTGAAGAATTTTATGATCAGTGAAAAGCTTGCACTTCGTGCCGTAAAGATAATGCCTCCATATCTTTAGTACAAATACTACCGCTGCCAAATCCAGATCATAAGTGGGGTAGTTCTTTTCATGTTCTTTCAATTGTCTCGATGCATATGTTATCACCTTATCCTTTTGGGTCAGAGCGTAACCTAACCCAACTCCAGATGCATCGCTATAAACTGCGAAGTCTTCAATTCCCTCGGGCAGAGAAAGAATCGGTGCTTCCCACAACTTCTTCTTTAGCTTCTCGAAGGCTTCTTCGTGTTTCTCACTCCAAGTATAAGTGGCTCCTTTATGGGTCAAAGCTGTAACACTCCATTTTTCAAGTAGCTTCAAATTCATCCCTTGAATTTTAATTATGTCATTTTTGGCCCTTGGTTTGGAAGGAAGTGGTAAAAGGAGGCGCTAGTGGCAAAATGGGAATTTTTGGGAATCTGAAGTAGTACGCTGGGCGTACATGTGAGTAAGCTAAGCGTACTAGGGCGTGCCCTAATACGCTGGGCGTACGCGTGCTAGGGTGGAACCCTAACTTTTCGGGTTTGTGGATTATTTAAGCACCTTATGGACCATTTCCTCTCATCTCTTTCAACCTTCACACCTCCCTTAGCCGATTTGAGAGAACCCTAGCCTCCTAGTGATCATTCTTGAGCTTAGAAGTGTGTTTTTGTGCCTTTAAGAAGAAGCTTGTGCATCAAGGAGTCAAGGAGGGAAGATTGGCATGTAGATCTTGGTTCATCATCTGTTTTGGGAGCTCCAGAAGGTACAAAGTTGTTACCTTTGTGCCTATTTCTTCTAGATCTATCCTTGGTAGCTTATTTGCATTCTTTTGTCCCACAAAGTCCCATTATAATGCATAAATCATTTTGGATGATATAAGCTGTCCTTTCAGACCCTAGGATGGGTCCTAATGTTGGGTTTTCTATGCATCAAATACACTCTAAAACTAGGCAGCGGAAAAATCGAAACAACGATATACCTAAGTGTACATGCATCCTATGGATCTATGGCTTCATGCTAATTACATCAACCCTAGAAAACTAAAACATAAGTAAGAAAACATACCTCTTATGTATCCCTTGATCTCCATGCTTAAGATCTTGAACCTCCATGAAGTTGCTTGGATGAAAGGATCCAAACCAGAATCCCTCTAATGGTATCACACCCAATGACACCAAAGAGTGGAATAAAAATAACTAGGAGAAGGGTCAATTTCACAAACCCAAAGGGGTTAGAAATCGTCCCTAAGAAGGGGAGGAAGAAGGGTTGGCGAAACTTCAAGCCAAGGTGCAAGGAGGAATGAAATCCCTAAGGCCCTATTTATAGCCTTGGATGCCTCCTTAGGTTTAGTAGTCCTTCCCATGTGGGATGGGAGCATAACCACGAAATTTCACTCCTTTCCCATGTGGGATGGAGTGATTTTCATCCAACCCTAATCCCATAAGGGTTCTGGAACATTCCTGATTAACCAACTATCGATTAATGAACATTCAACCCTTTAATTAATTAAACTGTTAATTAATTCCCATAATATATTTCCAAAATATATTTCCAATTAGTTTCTAATTAATTATTAACCATAATAATTAATAAACCAATTTCTCCTTTATTTATTCTACTCAATTTGGGTCTTGAGGGCAACCCAAAAGGACTCTGCTATTATTAGAAATATTACCAATAGTTAATGACCTTGGACACTATTCCAACACCTAAGGCATAAAAATGAGGTCCCTTGAGCTAGTTTGGTCCCTAGTTCTTTGTAGGAGGTCTTAATGGATTAAGAACATGTATTGAGCCCTTTTCAGCCGACCAAAGTCTTATGGAAGTTCTTTGTAGGAGGTCTTTATGGTTCTAGAGCACATTTTAGTAGTGGATCTGAAGTTTAAGCTCAAGTGCTTAATCCCTTAAGCACTTATGGAAGTTTTAAGACCTGTGAGGTTACACCCCGCGTAGGGAGGAGTACGCCTCGCGTACTCGGTCTGCGTCCCCGTATCTTGTTCAATGCGAGGCCTCGTGTACACTGAGCGTACCTCAGGAGTACGCCCCGCGTACGCGACTGTTTTGGGCTTCTTTGCTTTGGGCTTTGGGTATTGGGCCATCTGTTTGGGCCTTGATGTTTGGGCCCTAATGGACTCTCTGGATTGGTGAGTCTTGGGCCAATTGGAGGATTAGACCTTTGGAAAAGGCCCGATAAGGATTTGGGCCCAATTTGGAAAATTGGGCCAATAATGGGCCTTGTATATGTGGACTTTTGGATCATGGATTTGGTACTGGGCCTTGGACCAAACATCATACATTGGAAATACACACTTACATAGTTTACATATTGAATATGAATGAAACATAGCAACCAAACATCATACATTGGAAATACACACTTACATAGTTTACATATTGAACTTGTTCATCAGTTACATAAAAGTAAGAAAAGTAAAATTTCTTGAAGTCGCACCACTTGATCTCATAACCGATCTTATTACATGTTACTGGATCCCTGAGAATACAAGTCGTTTTGAAAATCGTCAACTAAAAAGTTGGTGAGTTCATAAGCATTTTTATATAAAATGGTTTTGTACTTGTTTAGAGTAGTTCTCATAGTGTTTTCAGAAAATTCGATATTTTCTATAAAATAATTTGTAAGTCTCGTTCTAAAACTGTGAATATATGCATGCCTGTCCTAGGTTATCTTTTGTTTGCAAAAGTAAAGCGAACGTTCCCAGAAAATCCGATATTTTCTAAAAAGAAATGGTTTGAAATATTTGTGTCCGATCTTATATTAATGCATGTGTGTTAATGTTTGCGAGAATAAAAAGAGAATGATCCCAGACAACCCGATGTTGTCTGCGTAAGAGAATGCTGGAATCTCAACCCCCGAGGTTGAGGACCAGCGCGTATAGGTTACCGTTTTATCCAAAAAGAAGGTTTCCCGTAAATTTTATAACGTTAATTCCTCTAAGTGAGCTGTTATAACCATACTAGATAATGACAATTTTGCCTGTCATGGCGTTTTTGGACCCGGAAGGAATAAGATAAGGTTTTTGTCACCCTAGACTGGCCTAGTCTAACTGTAGCGAACAGCTCAGGTCTGGGGTGTCACCCCCGTATAGATCTATACACAAACTCTCGCTCTCCCTCCAAGAGACTCTGGTTATAACTACAGGCTACGATTGTACACTCATTAGGTGTCAACCGACACGTCTCACTAGATCCTTAATCAAATTTACGCGGAAAAAGAAAGAAAAACATATAAGGTATATTCCATGCCCAATAAACATGTAAGTGGACAACTAAGGCCCACTACACGTGTATATTATTTCCAGGCTCAAAAGGAATGAGAATGTATATCCCGGGCCCAATATACATGTAAAAGGACAACTAATGGCCACTAAACATGCAAAAGGACACTAAGGCCCACTAAACATGTAAAAGGACACTAAGGCCTACTAAACATGTAAATTAATTTTCCAGGCCCAATAAAGGAAAGAATATATATATATATATATATATATATATATATATATATATATATATATATTAAATACATATAAGTTAACAAGTCTAGATGTTTTAAAAGTATATATAAGTTATACAAACTTGTATCTAACACATGTATAAGAGCTTTTAGCATGATAAAAATAATTTCTTGTTTTTGAGCCCTTTTTGTCCCTGTTTTTAGAAAACTTATAGAAAAATCATCGTAGGTCAAAATTCGGATCCGTAAACTCTGAGAGTTTGGAAAATGAGTCTAATTTATTCATAATTTTTATTAAGATTTTTAATGGCCTAAAATCAGTGTGAAAATGTTCATCTTCACAGACTGGTCCGAAATCATTCCTGAAATGATAGACCGTGTTGTAAAAATCGCCAAAAATTGTAGAAAAATCGTATGAATGCGTGAGGGTAGTCATTTTAAAGGTATAAACCTGAAATTTCTGCATGTAAAATAGTTTTGAAAAATATTATAATTAAGGTGGTCAAAACAGTCAGTAAGTAGACCAAAATGTTTCTGTTAAAAGCTGATTTTTGAGTTTAGGTTATACATGTTTGAACACAACACTTATTTTTGCCATTTTGAGGGTATAATCCCATATCTACAAGTTTATATGTAATATATATGACAACACATACTATTCTCATGGTTTTATGAAGATATAAGTGATAAACTTCATGTTCAAGTAAAGATCTAAAAGTTAAACACATAACACAATGGTACATGCAAATATCCAACGGTTAAACGAGAGTTGACTTGTATCCTCCCCCGAAAACATGAAAAATACGAAAGATATGGGGGTATGAAGCTCACCTTGGTGTTTTCAAGATGTAGAAGAAGAAGATGGTGAAACTTTGAACCTAGCTTGAGTTCTTGGTGAGATTCTTGAAAATGGTGGTGTTTCTAAGAGTTTAACACACAACAAAAGTGTGTAAACAAGGAGTTGTTGTCATAAAAATGTTTATCTTACAAAGATTACAAGAAATTCTTACCAAATTTTATGATCCTTTGAAGAAGAAATCTTTGAAGCACACACACTCACACAAAATCTTAGAGAGAGGATGAGGGAATGTTGAATGTTGAGAGAAAATGGGTTTGAAAGATGAAGTTGTGAGTGAGGTTGGAGAGGGAGAGAGATTCAAGAGTTAGAGAAGAGAGAGGAGGAAAGAGAGGGACCATAGAGTTTGACTCCTAGCTATTGATGTGAAGGAAATGGATGTTTGTTTCACAATATGCATGGATACATGGAGGGTAAAGTTGAGGTGGCAAGTTAGGAAAAATCCTTTCTTTTGTTCTTTTTTTTTTTAAAAAGTGGGCTAACCGTTCGAAGAGGGATCTTCGGCCCAAGAGATTAGCCCATGAAGGGAAAAATTCGATTTTTGTTTGGCCCAAAAAGTCCAAGAGGAGAAGTTATCGGCCCAATAAGGCCTAATAAGGATGTCTTGGTCCAATAAGGGTTTTAGGTTGAGAATTTATGGGTTAAGGCCCAAAAATGACTGGGTTTGGCTTATTGGATCGAGTTTTGGGTTTGAATCACAATATATGAAAGTATGAACTTAAATGGCATTGAAGTTTTGAATTTCGCTAAATGAAATGTTACAAGATTATACACAGAGATTTTTCTTGTACAAGTCCAACTTCCTAACCCAAATTTGCTAGTTGTGACATCATCCCCCCGTTAAAGGGAAATTTATACCGAAATTCATTCTAAAGCAGCTCTCAAATACTAAGGAAAAGATTCGGGTATCTCCGTTTTGTCTAGCCTCTTCGGTTGTCTCCCTGGTGTTTTCGAGGTCGGTGACAGTGTCATCGGGTACTTGCCCTTTGGCTAGTTGGGTGTTGGTAATCTCATCCCAACACATAGGTATTCTGCCTCTGCGTCCTATATGATGAAGTGAGTGGATGGTCACGGTTAATGAGGATCGTGTACTTGACGCCCTAAAAGTAGTGTCTCTAAACCTTAAGGCGAACACCGTTGTCACCAAGTTAAGGTTGTGTGCGGTATAGTTGGCATCATACTTCTTATGTTGGCATGGGAGTTTCTTACTACGGGGTTCTGAACTAGTGGGAGGTCGATATTTGCTTGTTTCTGAGGGTGGGTTGAGTAAGTCTTCGATCCGGGATAGGAAATATCGATCCTTGAGGATGGGTTCATTCGATTCTTAGTAGTCAGGGGTCCTATGAACACTTAGCCTTTCCTATTTATGAGTTGGGTAGGCGTTCATAAGGTTCAAGTCTTGGTTTGATAACTCTCATACTTAGTGGGTCGTTCCATCGACCGAATACCTTCGGTGTTTATGTTGGTGCTAAGTGGCCTTGGTGGTCTGGCTACGAGAATGGCTCCATGGGTTGAGTCGATCTCCAAACTCAACTTGGCATGTAGGTGATATTTCCGAAAGGACTTTGGAAACACCTTAGGGGGTTATAAATCTCTAGGTTACCCTCGGTATCCTTTGCTCCTTGTTTCTTATCCCTATTAAGGGCTAGGAAAGAGTGTGGTATTACTTGCACGGGTACCTAGTGGTTTAGATGCCCGGGATAATTCAAGGATTGTCGTTACAAGTTGTAGGGGTTTCGTTAATCGATTGGTTAAGGCAAAAACACTCGTTGGCACATGAATTTCGTATGGTGAGGATCAAATCAGCCCATGTCAATTGACACCGTTGGGTTCCTTATTGTAATAGATGTTGGATTGATCTGAAAGGGATGGTTGTTAAAAATGATAGTGTGTTCTATGTACACGTTTGCAATGTTGCCAATTTCGTCCTTGGTATTCCTACTGTGGCTACTTCGTTCTGAATTTTTGGGTGTCCTAGCAATACGAGTGCCTTGGTATAAACGATGTGATTTCGTAGTGTGATTTCTATTAGACCTCTCTATGATGGTTTGATGTAGCCTAGTCGTATAGAATTTAAGATTGAAAAGATTGTAGACTGAGTGGTCATGCCCTAAATCCGCAGTCAGACAAGGAACAAGAATTAAGGTGGAACGACGCACTCTAAGTTTGTAGAATCTTAATTACACATGACCTTACGTCTACACTAAGTTATCGTAACTTCCGCAAGGATCTTTAGTTTTTCTACGAAGGATATGATTAGTTCGGATGAGGGAGCAATTTATGATTTTTGCTGATAAAAATCTTGGTGAAAATTCGATGCTTAAATATTTTTTTTTGGAAACGTACCAAAAATCTTGGTAGGGTTCCTCGCTGCCCATTCATGTCCAGTTGTAAAACTCCTCATGCTCCTCCGTCATTTCTCTCCGTTGGACAATTCCTCTTGAAATGTCACGTTTCACCACATGTGTGGCATACTGGACTTACTTCTAGGTTGAGGGTTGGAGTGACGCATGGGGTCGAGGCCCTACAGCGGCGAGCGGTGTGCCCCTTCTTGTTGTACCTTTTGCAATGAAATTCCCGGCAGACTCCCTGATGATGGTAGCTGCACTTGCTGCAGAGTGGGAGGTTTCCATGATATGGTCTTCTCGGTGCTGGGGTAGGGGGCAAGTGGGTGTAGGGGCTGCTACAACTTGTTGCCTTTTGGTAGGCCCTTGAGTCGAAATGCTTCCTTTCTTGTTCCCTAGCTTTCGCTTCATGACCTTAGGGTTGGAGTTTGGGTTGTCTTGGTAAGTTGTCCCTCGTTGGTTTCCTTGGTTGTTACTACGGTTGGAGTTATCGACACCATTTCCATTTCCATTTGGGTTGTTGGCGTTGAGTTGTGCCATGACAGCTGTCACGGCAGCTGTTACAGTGGCTTGGAAGGCTGCGGGGTCCATCTGCAGAATTAGTGTTTTGCCGGCTAGCTGGTTGTTTCCATGGGAAGACATGATTCTGTTGCATGATGAGAAATAGGTTCGTGAGTAACTATGGTTATTTCTAGTCGTATCTCATCTATGATTATAGATATGAACTTATGCATGTACGCATATAATTCACATGTTTTGTTGCACGATTCTCGTTGTCTCGTCCCACATCCCTATAATGTATTAATGGTAGTATGTAGAAATAGGTATTGTACAAATGTTAAGTTATCCTAATAGATTATAGATATCAGATCCTTAAGTTGACTCGGGTTACACGAGTTCTTGGAGGGTGTACCTCTCTTGATTTACTACTACTAGTTGTGAAGAATTACATGGTAAACCTAGGACTTAGTGCGAATAGTGTAATGACTCTCATATCCCTAAATAGCGTACAAGGTGTCCAACCATTTCGCTCATTTCACGAGTGGCCTCTTCCGCTCTCTGCTCTGCTAAGGTTGCCCTAGCCTCAGCTTCCATGAGTTGTTGCCTTAGGGTGGTCACCTCCTCTTCTAAGGAGCGGAGATGATTGGTAAGGTCTTCCTGTTCTGCGTGTTGGTTCGGTATTGCTTCCGAGGGGTGAGACTTGCTAGGGATCTCTCCGGCGTCTTCATCCATGTCTGACTCCTCATCAGAATCCTCTCCCTCGTAGTTCATCTATTGGTATTCTTCAGGACCCTTTTCTGGGTTCTCCCCCTGCACTTCCTCTGGTTCTCCCTCGATCCATTCGTTGGCTATTACCGCAGGGTAGTAAGGGTCTTTGGGGTGAAGTCAGCCATGTTGCCTTTGTGAGAATGGAGATATGAGATACATGCAGAAGATTTAAGTGTGGAGGTCATATGGTATTCTAAAATGCTACTATAGTATTACATGTTTGATCCTAGGGCTTACTGATGTACGAAATCGATACGTTTTTAGACTTGTTGTTATTGTTTAGTATCATAAAATACTCCTATAGTATTTTAAACCTTAGGTTCGGTTCTAATGCTCCTTTGCATGTAAGGTTCATAAATTTTAGACTCGTTGCAACACTACCCTCACTCCCAAACACATGTTGGTCGTATCTCAAATAAATATAGTTGATCAGGCTATATTTATCCCATATATGATTACATAACTGCCCAGGTTTGACTGTAGTGTTCAACATCTAATTACTTTTGTTTTGTTCTTATTATGATACGATTTTAGCAAGTATGTATACTTTTAGAAGATACTTATATTCTTAAGGTATACTTTTAGTCAGAGTGTTTTTAGTCCCATTGTATATATAGTTATATATCTTGTATGGTTAGATATACTAGTTAACTATAAACAATGCTCCGATACCAATCTGTCACACCCCCGAACCGTGACGGCGGAAACGTCTGGGGGCGGATGACTTCATGTACAGTATCATAGCAATTGAATATGAATGAAACATAGCAACCAACCATCATACATTGGAAATACACACTTACATAGATTACATATTGAACTTGTTCATCAGTTACACAAAAGTAAGAAAAGTAAAATTTCTTGAAGTCGCACCACTTGATCTCATAGCCGAACTTATTACCTGTTACTGGATCCCTGAGAATACAAGTCGTTTTGAGAAGCGTCAACTAAAAAGTTGGTGAGTTCATAAGCATTTTTATATAAAATGGTTTTGTACTTGTTTAGAGTAGTTCTCATAGTGTTTTCAGAAAATCCGATATTTTCTATAAAATAATTTGTAAGTCTCGTTCTAAAACTGTGAATATATGCATGCCTGTCCTAGGTTATCTTTTGTTTGCAAAAGTAAAGCGAACGTTTCCAGAAAATAGGATATTTTCGAAAAAGAAATGGTTTGAAATATCTGTGTCTGATCTTATATTAATGCATGTGTGTTAATGTTTGCGAGAATAAAAAGAGAATGATCCCAGACAACCCGATGTTGTCTGCGTAAGAGAATGCTGGAATCTCAACCCCCGAGGTTGAGTACCAGCGCGTATAGGTTACCATTTTATCCAAAAAGAAGGTTTCCCGTAAATTTTATAACGTTAATTCCTCTAAGTGAGCTGTTATAACCATACTAGATAATGACAATTTCGCATGTCATGGCGTTTTTGGACGCCGACGGAATAAGATAACGTTTTTGTCACCCTAGACTGGCCTAGTCTAACTGTAGTGAACAGCTCAGGTGTGGGGTGTCACCCCCGTATAGATTTATAAACAAACTCCCGCTCTCCCTCCAAGAGACTCTGGTTATAACTACAGGCTACGATTGTACACTCATTAGGTGTCAACCGACATGTCTCACTAGATCCTTAATCAAATTTACGCGGAAAAAGAAAGAAAACATATAATGTATATTCCAGGCCCAATAAACATGTAAGTGGACAACTAAGGCCCACTACACGTGTATATTATTTCCAGGCTCAAAAGGAATGAGAATGTATATCCCGGACCCAGTATACATGTAAAAGGACAACTATGGCCCACTAAACATGTAAAAGGACACTAAGGCCCACTAAACATGTAAAAGGACACTAAGGCCCACTAAACATGTAAAAGGACACTAAGGCCCACTAAACATGCAAAATGACACTAAGGCCTACTAAACATGTAAAAGGACACTAACGCCCACTAAACATGTAAATTAATTTTCCAGGCCCAATAAAGGAAAGAATATATATATATATATATATATATATATATATATATATATATATATTAAATACATATAAGTTAACATGTCTAGATGTTTTAAAAGTATATATATGATATACAAACTTGCATCTAACACAGGTATAAGAGCTTTTAGCATGATAAAAATAATTTCTTGTTTATGACCCCTTTCTGTCCGTGTTTTTAGAAAAATTATAGAAAAATCATCGTAAGTCGAAATTTGGATCCGTAAACTCTGTGAGTTTGGAAAATGAGTCTACTTTATTCATAATTTTTATTAAGATTTTTAATGGCCTCAAACCAGTGTGAAAATGTTCATCTTCACAGACTGGTCCGAAATCATTCCTGAAATGATAGACCATTTTGTAAAAATCACCACAAATTGTAGAAAAATCATATGAACGCGTGAGAGTAGTCATTTTAAAGGTATAAACCCTAACTTTCAGCATGTAAAATATTTTTGAAAAATATTATAATTAAGGTGGCCAAAACTGTCAGTAATTAGACCAAAACGTTTCTGTTAAAAGCTGATTTTTTAGTTTAGGTTATACATGTTTGAACACAACACTTATTTTTGCTATTTTGAGGGTATAATCCCAGATCTACAAGTTTATATGTAATATATATGACAACACATACTATTCTTATGGTTTTTATGAAGATCTAAGTGATAAACTTCATGTTCAAATAAAGATCTAAAAGTTAAACACATAACACAATGGTACATGCAAATATCCAACGGTTAAACGAGAGTTGACTTGTATCCTCCCCTGAAAACATGAAAAATACGAAAGATATGGGGGTATGAAGCTCACCTTGGTGTTTTCAAGATGTAGAAGAAGAAGATGGTGAAACTTTGAACCTAACTTCAGTTCTTGGTGAGATTCTTGAAAATGGTGGTGTTTCTAAGAGTTTAACACACAACAAAAGTGTGTAAACAAGGAGTTGTTGTCCTAAAAATGTTTATCTTACAAAGATTAAAAGAAAGTCTTACCAAATTTTATGATCCTTTGAAGAAGAAATCTTTGAAGCACACACACTCACACGAAAGCTTAGAGAGAGGATGAGGGAATGTTGAATGTTGAGAGAAAATGGGTTTGAAAGATGAAGTTGTGAGTGAGGTTGGAGAGGAAGAGAGATCCGAGAGTTAGAGAAGAGAGAGGAGGAAAGAGAGGGACTATAGATTTTGACTCCTAGCCATTGATGTGAAGGCAATGGATGTTTGTTGGACAATATGCATGGATACATGGAGGGTAAAGTTGAGGTGGCAAGTTAGGAAAAATCCTTTCTTTTGTTCTTTTTTTTTAAAAGTGGGCTAACCGATCCAAGAGGGATCTTCGGCCCAGGAGATTAGCCCATGAAGGGAAAACTTCAATTTTTGTTTGGCCCAAAAAGACCAAGAGGAGAAGTTATCGGCCCAATAAGGCCTAATAAGGATGTCTTGGTCCAATAAGGGTTTTAGGTTGAGAATTTATGGGTTAAGGGCCAAAAATGATTGGGTTTGGCTTATTGGATCGAGTTTTGGGTTTGAATCACAATATATGAAAGTATGAACTTAAATGGCATTGAAGTTTTGAATTTCGCTAAATGAAATGTTACAAGATTATACACGGAGATTTTTCTTGTACAAGGCCAACTTCCTAACCCAAATTTGCTAGTTGTGACATATGTGGGCATTCCAACCCGATGGTCGTGGGCCAAGAGTATTCCATCCCGATGGATGATAGGACTCGTAGTATGTGGGCATTCCAACCTGATGGTTGTGGGCCGAGAGTATTCCATCTCGATGGATGATTGGACTCGTAGTATGTGGGCATTCCAACTCGACGGTTGTGGGCCTGGGGTATTCCATCCCGAGGATGATTGGACCCATAGTATATTGTCATTCCAACCCGATGGTTGAGGGCCTGGGGTATTCCAACCCGATGGTTGATTGGACCCATAGTATGATGTTTGTTATTATATGTGTATGGTTGTGTGTATGGGTATTTTGGGGGTAACTCACTAAGCCTTCAAGCTTACATTTATTTATTATTGTTTCAGGTACAGCGGATGACCGCGGGAAGGAGAAGGCGTGACCGTAGACTTCCTCGATTTATGATTATGATTTCTGCGAACTCTGATGTTTAAACTATTTTGAAAACAAATTGTAATAACTGAATGGTTTTAAATGCTTTAAAAAGTTTTAAATTGGCTCGAATTTTATGGATGTTACAAGTTGGTATCACAACCTTGGTATGAGTGAATTGGAGGAAACACTCGTGTGTCTCCTGTCTAAAACTGAGGACAAGGTTTTAAAACGATTTTCTGAAAATGTTTTCAAAATAATCAAAGGAGGATGCAAGTGTACGATCAGCCGGAGCCAGTAAGTAGACCCCAAAATACCATCCAGTTATTCGATTATGTGATATGTTAGAACAACATGCTAGTACTAAGATAGGGATCCTCAGGAATCATATGATAGAACTGCCTGATCTTTGATGCCTTATCTTATGTAGAGTACCCCATTTATTGTTTATGACTCTTTCGCATGTGAACTAACTATTGGGTGAATACTCTAAGTCACATGCTACATGGGTTAAATGGTCTTAGGGTAAGGGATTTGGTCCTGCTGCGCAACTCTTGTATGAGTCCAACCGTTGTAGGATTAAATCTTTTAACCTAAGATTGTTTAAGTCGTGCGGCATGTGATTGTATTCATGCAATAGTTAACTGGCACCAATAGAGGGTAGTGTCGCAGTTCATGGATGGTTGAGTTGTACGAGGTTAGTAGACCAGTTATGAGATATTTATCCTTCCTCTAGGAGTGAGGATTGAGCGCTTGCTATGTTTATGTATATTGTTAGGGTGTTGTGGTAATACTTGAGACAAATATGGGTAGGTGTGGAAGGTAGTATGGGCCCGTACTACTGAAAGCACAGGACCCATACGCGTAGCAAGGAAGTCACAACCCCTAAGGTTTGGTTGGGAGTAGGTTCCCCGTCGTTTATGCGGATTATCTGATATCTTCTTGGTATATGTTCCAGTATGGTGATGGCAAAACGGATTAAGGCGGGATCCGGATGAGGATTGGGAGCGAGTGGCCAGGATAGGTCGGTATGGTCCGTTGATCAGATATGGGAGATGATTTCCGTGGAGGTTTCTCAGATTTTGCGAGAAGAATTGCTCGGTGTCGTGGACCGGGTCACCGTCAGGGTGATCGCCAAGTTCGAGGAACAAGTTGCAGTCTTGCACTCTATGAGAGATGTTGCTACCGGGATGACTACTGGGGGAGTGTCGGTGGTAAGGTCACAACTAGGGAAGAGGAAGAGGGACTTTTCAGCAGAGGACGAAGAGTGGGAGGCTGCTAACCTGGGTACTGGAAGTCGAGAGGGTCAGGAGGTGTGTGGAAAGTGTGGGGGGACCCACATATTTTCTTGTCACAAATTCAGGTGCTACAAGTGCGGGGAGAGAGGGCATGTGCAACGAGATTTCAAGATGGATCAAATATGCTTTCACTGTCACCAGCCAGGTCATTTCAGGTCCTGCTGTCCTACGCTGAGGACGGAAGGAATTCGGATTCCAGCGGTGATCGTTCCTCAGGAGGTCAAATTCGAGTCGCAATAAGCCTCTGGTATGTAATTGAAAACCCCCATTCTGTAATAATATTATGGTCAAATCGTCTTTGATCGGTAATTATTTTGTCTTGGAATATTGTTGAGTGTGGAGAAGCAGTAATTTCAGGTTAGTTGCTTGTTTTGTCTGATATATGTGTTGCGGAGTTTCATGAGTCATTAGGTCATTGGAGGTGTTAGGGAGAATTTATTGTTAAAGGATTGTAGATGGTTATGATCCGAAGATGCATCCAAGGATAAGGAGTTAGGATAGAGAATCGCCAGTCTAGGACGAGCAGTTGTAATTCAGAAATTCAGAGGTCATCAGCGAGAATTCGGATTTTCTTGAAGTTTGGTTACTTCGTATCGAGAGGATTGTCTTGCGTGGGTTAACCCCTCTAAGGTTAAGTATGGTAATACTCGATTGGGACGGTTAAGTCGTGTATTAGCTTCACCACCAGTGGGTAGTGGTTAGTACTCTAACTGGGGGAGAATTGGGAATTCTCAGATGGAGCATCAGCCATTGAGGGTTTTGTTTAGCTGCCAGGGCTCGGCAGTACTTTCAGCACGAGTGTGCGGGCTATCTAGCGTATGTGGTGGATACACGGGTCAGGGATCAAACCACGGTTTCCCGAGAAGGTGGGTAATCAACAGGAGGTCTAGAGTTAGGTCGGGATTATAGTCTGCAGATTGGATCAGGAGTTCGGGACTCCAAGTGGAGGAGAACTAACTATATAGGAGAGGGCACCAGGATGTGTCCAGGGTTATGCTCAACCGACTTAGGGTGGTCCGGATAAACTGCAGGCCCATCGGGGCAAACCAGTCAAGCCAAAGGCCCGTAGAACGGTCCAGACAGGCTGAAGGCCCGGAAAGGCGGTCCAGACATACTGAAGGTTCTGAGAACGGTCCAGACATGCTGAAGGCCTGGAGAGGCAGTCCAGACATGCTGAAGGTTCTGAGAGTGGTCCAGATAGGCTGAAGGCCCGGTGAGGCGGTCCGGTCATGCTGAAGATTTTGTATGTATTTTGTTAGATCTACGTTCCGGTATTGAGCGCGTCGTTTTGTGATTATCACTCTTGGAACCGTATGTTATGTGCTTGTTGGTTATCACCTATAGAATGCCCTTAGGGATTGTCGGTGGCTATGTAGGAGAGTCTGAAAACTCTTGGGGTAGCAACTTGTTCTATAAGTGGATAGTGTATGGTGAGGTTTCAGTACTGTAACACTTTTTGGTGTTGTGAAGGACATGGATTATGCCTTCTTGGGCAACGGAGGAGGTGAGTATCTCCAGGATGGAGTGTTGGGCAACTGAAGTGATGACAGCGGTGTCGATAGATTATCGGGAGCATTCCAGTCATGAGTTGAGGGCCGGAGAGGGCATACCAGACTCATGTTGTGGGCTCAGAAGCAATCCAAACCTATGTTGAGGACCATGTAAGGGTATTCCAGTCATAGGTTGTGGGCATAGAGATTGTGATGATTATGCCTCTTGTAGGAGCGCGTTCGGAATGGATGTATTGTTGAGATTCGGGGGAGTTGTACTCGGTTGTGACGAATCGGGGGATTGTGGATGAGACGCAAGGATAGATCCTTGGATCTCAAGTTAAGAGTAGACCTGAGTTATGTTCATAGAGGTATTCCAATCTAGGGTATTTCATCCTGACGATGACTGTACCCTATGATTGATTGGACCTGATATGTTTGGTATTCCAACACGAGGGTTGATTGGGCCAAACATGTGTGTGATACGAGGGTATTCCATCCTAGGGATGACCGGACCCGTCGTAGGCATGCCTGGTATTCCAGCCCGAGGCTGATTGGGCCAGGTATGAGTGTTCATGCTAGTTAGTTGGTTGTGTACGTGTGTGGTTTCGGGAGCTGAAGGACGCATTATCCTGTCAGCACACAAAAGGTATGTGCTTCAGAAACGGGGAGGGATGGGTCCCCGATACTTTAGATCCATAGCATTATTCGCTTCTTGCAGCTGCGAAGAGATGCAAATTGGATGAGAAGGCGGTAACATCGTTGAGTGATGTCCAGGCCGGAGAGCGCCTGAGCTACGCATCGAGGCCAATGACTGTTTCTGTGAAGGAAGGAGAGGATCCTACGAAGCAAGGAAGACCTTTGGTAAAGGTGCAATAGGAGCACCAGAGGGGATTCGAGTAGGATTGAGAGTCGGTGGCCAAGAGCCGGGAGCATGACCAGAATTTGTTCGCCACAGTAGGCTTCGAGGACGAAGCCTAGTTTAAGTGGGGAAGAGTTGTAACACTCTATTTTTCAAGTAGCTTCAAATTCATCCATTGAATTTTAATTATGTAATTTTTGGCCCTTGGTTTGGAAGGAAGTGGCAAAAGGAGGCCCTAGTGGCAAAATGGTGATTTTTGGGAATCTGAAGTAGTACGCTGGGCGTACATGTGAGTACGCTGGGCATACATATATGTACGTTGGGCGTACGTGTGCCAGGGTGGAACCCTAACTTGTAGGGTTTGTGGAGTATTTAAGCACCTTATGGACCATTTCCTCTCATCTCTTTCTGCCTCCACACCTCCCTTAGCCGACTTGAGAGAACCCTAGACTCCTAGTGATCATTCTTAAGCTTAGAAGTGTGTTTTTGTGCCTTTAAAAAGAAGCTTGTTCATCAAGGAGTCAAGGAGGGAAGATTGGCTAGTAGATCTTGGTTCATCCTCTGTTTTGGGAGCTCCAGAAGGTACAAAGTTGTTACATTTGTGCCTATTTCTTCTAGATCTATCCTTGGTAGCTTATTTTCATTCTTTTGTCCTACAAAGTCCCATTATAATGCATGGATCATTTTGGACGATATGATTTGTACTTTTAGACCCTAGGATGGGTCCTAAGGCATAAAAATGAGGTCCCTTGAGCTAGTTTGGTCCCTAGTTCTTTGTAGGAGATCCTAATGGATTAAGACCATGTATTGAGCCCTTTTCAACCGACCAAAGTCTTAAAGTTTAAGACTTTATGGTTCTAGAGCACATTTGAGTAGTGGATCTGAATTTTAAGCTCAAGTGCTTAATCCCTTAAGTACTTATGGAAGTTTTAAGACCTGCGAGGTTACGCCCCGCGTAGGGAGGAGTACGCCCCGCGTACTCGGTCAGCGTCCCCGTATCTTGGTCAATGCGAGGCCTCGTGTACGCTGAGCGTACCTCGGGAGTACGCCCCGCGTACGCGACTGTTTTGGGCTTCTTTGCTTTGGGCTTCGGGTATTCGTCCATCTGTTTGGGCCTTAATGTTTGGGCCCTAATAGACTCTCTGGATTGGTGAGTCTTGGGCCAATTGGAGGATTAGACCTTTGGAAAAGGCCCGATAAGGATTTGGGCCCAATTTGGAAAATTGGGCCAATAATGGGCCTTGTATATGTGGACTTTTGGATCATTGATTTGGTATTGGGCCTTGGCCCAAATTAGAGAAAAGGAAAAATGGACTATTATGCTATGTGGGACCCTTGGTCAAGATTGATATTCCGATAGTTGACTTAGTACTCGTTATTTTGGATAGTTCGGGATTTTTGGTGAGACAGTGACTCGGGAATTGGATTCTTCAGTTCAGATCGACATTGCGAGGTGAGTTATCCTCACTATACTCAAGGGTCTAAGGCACCAAGGTCGTCCCTTTGATTTGTTATTTGGAATTGTTACTGTTGTGATATGTTAGCTCGTTATCCTGGTAGATAGGATGGTTATATGCTAGTATGATCTGTTAGATCGGTATCCTTGTAGATAGAATGTGGTTATGCTTAGAGACTTGTAGTTGGTCTGAGTGTCTGTATACTGTTAGGTGATTACCTGTTATATGTGCACATGCTTGTTATGGTAGTTGAGGGTATTCCATCCCGAGGATGAGTGTACCCTAGTATGTTGTCTTTATAGACCGTTATATGATTATCTGATATAGGTGCACATGTTTGATTGGTTGTGGGCATTCCAACCCGATGGTTTTGGGCTGAGATTATTCCATCCCGATGGATTATTGGACTCGTAGTATGTGGGCATTCCAACCCGATGGTTGTGGGCCGAGAGTATTCCATCCCGATGGATGATTGGACTCGTAGTATGTGGGCATTCTAACCCGATGGTTGTGGGCCGAGAGTATTCCATCCTGATGGATAATTGGACTCGTATTATGTGGGCATTCCAACCCGACGGTTGTGGGCCTGGGGTATTCCATCCCGAGGATGATTGGAACTATTGTATATTGGCATTCCAACCCGATGGTTGAGGGCCTGGGGTATTCCAACTCGATGGTTGATTAGACCCATAGTATGTTGTTTGTTATTATATGTGTATGGCTGTGTGTACGGGTATTTTGGGGGTAACTCACTAAGCCTTCGAGCTTACATTTATTGATTATTGTTTCAGGTACAGCGGATGACCGCGGGAAGGCGAAGGCGTGACCGTACACTTCCTCAATTTATGATTATGATTTCTGCGAACTCTGATGTTTAAAATATTTTGAAAACAAATTGTAATAACTGAATGGTTTTAAATGCTTTAAAAAGTTTTAAATTGGCTCAAATTTTATGGATGTTACAAAAGCTGTCAATGGAGCAGTTATCGAAGAAAAGCCTTGGATAAACCTTCGGTAATATCCAGCTAATCCTAGAAAGCTTCAGATTTCCGTGGGACTTTTCGGTCGCTCCCACTTCATCACAGCTTCCATCTTTGTTGGGTCAACCATGATCCCTTCTTGGTTAACCACATGACCCAAGAATTGGACTTCTCGAATCCAAAAATCACATTTAGAGAACTTTGCGTACAACTTCTCCTTCTTCAGAACTTCCAACAATTCTCGCTAGTGCTTGCCATGCTCCTGGTTGCTCTTTGAGTAAACCAGAATGTCATCTATGAACACTATTATGGATTTATCGAGGAATGGTTTACAAACCCTGTTCATCAAATCCATGAATGCCGCTGGAGCATTGGTTAGTCCAAACGACATAACCAAGAACTCATAGTGTCCGTATCTTGTTCTGAATGCGGTTTTCTCAATATCTTGTTCTTGCACCTTCAGCTGATGATATCCTGACCTAAGATCGATCTTGGAGAAATAGCTCGAACCTTGCAGCTGATCAAACAGGTCATCAATCCTTGGCAATGGGTACTTGTTCTTCACTGTTGCCTTGTTTAGCTCTATGTAATCTATGCACATCCTCATGCTTCCATCTTTCTTCTTCACGAATAACATCGGCGCTCCCCAGGGTGATGAACTAGGTCTAATGAAACCGTTGTCCAACAACTCCTGAAGTTGCGTCATAAGCTCCTTCATCTCCGTCGGTGCTAATCAGTATGGTGCTTTTGCTATTGGTGTTGTTCCTGGTAACAAGTCTATTCGAAATTCTACTTGTCTATCAGGGGGTAATCCAGGAAGATCCTCTGGAAAGACTTCCGGATAATCACACACCACTGGTATATTTTGCATTTCCTTTTTCTCCTTCTTAGCATCGATCACAAATGACAAGTATGATGTGCATCCTTTCGACAAACATTTTATGGCTTTCATTAGGGAAATGATTCCAGAATTCACTCTACGTTTGTCCCCGTAGACCACAAATAACTCTTTCCCAGGCGGGTTCACTCTTACTATCTTCTTCTTGCACAATATCTCTACATCATTGGCGCCAAGACAATCCATTCCCAGTACGATGTCGAAACCATTCAGATCAATAGGTAACAGCTCCTCGTGGAATTTGTTTCCGTTCAAGTCGATGACGATATTCCTAATGCAATCGCTAACAGATATGAATTTGCCACTGGCAACTTCTACAACTAGGGCATCATCAAGTTTTTCTATAGGCAATGCAAGTCTTCCACCAAATTTATGTGATATAAAGGAGTAATTTGCTCCAGAATCAAACAATATATTGGCAGGCAATCCATTTACAAGAAAGGTACCTGAAGTGACGTCCGCTGCTTCCTTCTCGGCTTCGAGTGTCATCTGGAAAGCTCTGGCTTTTGGCTTCGGTGGGACATTAGGCCTTGCTGCCTCCTTCTTCTTCGGGCAGTCCCTCAAGAGGTTCCCTTCCTCATTACACCCATAACAACTTTTATTGTTGAAGGTGCAATCATTGGCATAGTGCCCAGGCTTTCCACACTTAAAACAAGTGACCTCCCCGTCACATTTCCCATGGTGCTTCTTTTTGCACTATTTCGCTTCGCCTCCTCCTCCTCCTCTTGAACCAGACTTCAAGGATTTACTTTTCTTGTTGGATCTCGAAGATCCATCGAACTTCCTCTTCTCACCCATCTTCGTTATCTCCAGACCCCTTTCTTTTAACTGGGTTTCAACATTCTTGGCTGCTCTAACGGCTGCCTTCAGCGTGCTTGCCATTTTGACTGTTGGGCCAAAGTCTGATGGCAATCCGTTAGCAAATTTTTCTATCTTGGTGAGTTCAGTCGGCACCAAGTAAGTAAATAACTTCATCTTCTCAGTAAACACAGTAGTATAGTCATCAATGCTCATTTTCCCCTTCTTCAAGTTCTGGAACTCATTTTTTAGATCGATCAGATCTATCTCGGAGCAGTACTACATCTTCAACTGCTCCAGGAACGCTTCCCAAGACATCTTCAAAGATTCTCCTCGTTGCATCGTATCCGCCAACAATTTCCACCAGCTCAAGACTCTGATCTTCAGTTGTCGAACCGCAAAGACGGTTTTCTGCTTATCACTACAGTTGCAGCTTTCAAATACCATCTCCATTTCGGAGATCCAGTCCATAATCTCCAAGGGCTTTGGGTTTCCGGAAAGACTTGGTGGTTTGGCACCCAAAAAGTTCTTATACATACACCCATCTATGTCGATTTCCTTCTCCATGTCATTCCTTCTCACCACTGGGGGTTCAACTTGATTGAAAGTGCGGTTGTTATTCCCTTCTTCAGACTCTCCGTCATTTAGTTCTGGTTGTTCAACAGGCATCGAACGTTCATCTCTGTTATTCAGCAACACTTTTCTCATTTCTTCCCTCTGTTGAGCCATCATAGCCCGAATCATGGCTTGTACTCCAGCCATTGTGACTTGGGGTTGAGGTCGCTGATTCATGTTTCCATTTGCGTCTCCAGCTCCACTTCGGGTTCTTGCCATTTCGATCTATACACCAAATTAGGTGAATTTAGATATTTATTCACGATAGACGTTTAAATTCTCCTTATCACTCCGAAACGTTACATGCTAGTTCTAATATCGTAATTAAACGCTTAGAATCCTGAACACGTAAGGTTTCCAAATCCGGCCGGCAACAGACCATAGATCCGAACAAATAAGGCAAACAAAAATCATTTAACATAAAAACATTTTAGACATCTTTCCTAAAATAAACTAGTGCTCGTGTGTTAAATATGGAAGACACTCATCTCACGATCATCGCTTAGCATTCTAAGTTTAAGTCTAGAAATCCTACAAATTCCTAGTTCGCTTAAACTAATGCTCTGATACCAACTCTGACATCCCCATTTTTACGGCCAGAAAAGACCGATTTCGTTTATGCTTTTATAATAAAACCAGAGTAATCTTTCAAAGAAAAGTGTTGCAGAATTTGTTCCCAAAACAAAATGTGATAAAAAAATTTATCAAAGCATTTCTTAAATAAATGTGTTTTCATTACAAAACTCGGGATGTCATCATCGATACATATCATAAGCATAAACCAAAAACATCATAGGCCACAAAACAAAGTTTGGACTCAAAACAACATAGGCCTTGCAACATATATTTATTTTCTACTGGCTTAAAATTCCATAATCTATCGTCAGATCATCCAACTATGCTTTTTCCACTACCTGTAATACAAGAAACTGAGTGGGTCAGGATGGGGAGCCTGGTGAGCATATAGGGTTTTCAACCCACAATAAATAAGTTTATTATTTTCAATAATCATTCAACCCGTTTACCCGTTCCCGTTATCCTCACTTTACATCCTTAAAGCATCTATTAAAAGGGACCAATCCTAAGGAATTTCATCGGGATGGACCCTACTGCTAAGGGGATTCCTCGGCCATATAGTTCCGTAAGGCAACCATGGGGGGATGGAGTACACCGGTGAACACATCGTTCACAAACACCTACAGGTTGCGAGCCTGCTAGCGTCCCACTGGACTTCCTAGAAAAGTGTGTGTAAGATGAAAGTGACTACACTCGCTTGATAAGGAGTGATTCGGACAACACTTCGCTTCTTAAAATAATTTCCTTCGACGAAACCGGGAAGTTTGCTTGAAAATCGGGCTTCGCGCGGGCAGAGTTTCAAATCGAAAAACTCTTTTTCTCGGAGCCTCCGGGCGCTCCGGAGCTTTCTTCTAGTGCTAGGGAGGTTCCCTAGGCTTCGGGGTGGATTAGGATGGCTAGAGAGAGAGTAGAGTGAGAAAGAGATCGCTTAAAAGTGTGAGAAATGAGGCTGCCTCGCACCCCTATTTATAGGGCCGAGGCCTCGTAGTACGCGGGGCGTAGTAACACGCGTTGGATCTTCGGTGGAGCATCGTGGCTTATTTCGGACCACAGGAGAATTCAAACCACGCAGCGTACTCCTCCTCGTACGCAGGGCGTACTTCGGTACGCTGGGCGTCCGAAGGTACGCTGGGCATACCCCTCGCATCAGCTCGTAATTTCTCATCTCGACTTTTAAAATTCATAACTTTCGCATAAGAGCTCCATTTTCAACGTTCTTTATATCCACGCGTAGCCAGGACTGTACTCTACAACTTTCGTTTAGACACTGTCGGCTAATTTTGACTCTATTTTTAAAGTTATATTTTTAACAGGCCGGGACTATAAAGTCTGTTAAAAATTCATAACTTTTTCATCCGATGTCCGTTTTCGTCTGTCTTTTTATCGTTGAGATACTATTAACGAGACCTTCGATTCTCGTTTAGGTCGTGTCGGTTGAAAACCATTCGATCTACTATTCGAACTCCGGGTTGTGTACTGCTAAGCCGGAACTTAGAAAAATCATAACTTCCTCATACGAAGTCAGATTTGGGCGTTCTTTTTATGCACGCTCTCGGTTTAACGAACACTACGACTTTCGTTTAGATTACTAAGGCTAAAAAGCGTTGTATCGTAAATTCACTATTTACGTCACGCAGTGTCGTGCCGGTTCTGTCGCGAAACTTCGACATGCCATAACTTCTTCGTTATAACTCGGATTTCGGCGTTCTTTATATCTCCGGAATCTTTGTCACGACCACTACAACTTTCTTCATAGATATCGGGTTTATCTAACATTTTATTTTTGACGTTTATTTTTATCCTTTATTTGTTATATTATTATAAACAAGTAATAAGCACATAATTCACATAATATTCAAGTAATTCATCTTTATTACTTTAAAAGGAGTTACAATGGTTGACCTAGACTATTACATCATCGTTAATGCTTAGCCCAGAAACACGGGCGTTACATATTGTGGGTATGTTATCTTTTGCTTTCTCTTTGGTTGTTATCAGTATTTATGTTGCTTGGAATTTTGTATCGGTTTGGGTAAGCTTTATCTTTGGTTTAAATCTCTGTTAACTGTTTGGGTAGTATCATCAACAATTTTTATATGCCATTTTCAATGCCATGAATCATTAGTGGGTCAGTAAGGGGTTGTATCTTCTTGAGCGAGTTTCAGTGTGTTCGGTTGTTGTTCCGGTTCTTTGCCGGGATCAGTTCAGGGGTATTGTTTGGAAGGTCTATGGTCAGGTTCAGTGGGTTAGTTCTTTAGTATAGTCTGGGGTTCATTGGTTTTAGAATTTGAGCTTGGTTCGCCACTAGGAGTGTCAGGGGAATTGATCTATTGTTGGGGTTTCGGTCTTTGTCACCAGCATAGAGGACTTCAGAATTTGGGTGTTGTATCATTGAAAGCGTCTGGGTTGTTGGAATTATTGAGATTTCGGGGAGTGTTTATATGGATTTAGAGAGTTGTGCGGACATTGGGATGGGCTAGTGATGGAACACTAGTTTTGGTAAGCGCAGGTTGTCGGCGGTTCGATGATAAGGAAGAAAGATGGATTGGTAATCCATCAGACCTTGTAGGATAGGAGAACTTCGTCGAATCGAAGTGGGGGAGAACCCTTCAAATTTCCGAGAGCGGAATCTGTCGTGAAACTAGGATGAGTTTCACATCCCCGTCAGGAAGGAAGGCGGCCCAAGTAGCCGTCTGGGTTGAGGATTGCATGGGTTGGGAGGTTTAGAAACTTCCAACAGTGGGTTAGCATCTTCTTGGTGATGGATAGCAGGCTTATAGATGGATCCAGTTTGGGGTTCCAAGCATGACCCGAGCCCCAGATTGGGCGCTTGGTCTGATGTGTGTTCGACTCAGGAGGAGTATGGATGGGATGATAGATGAGCGGTAAGACCATGGCAAGATAGGAGTGTTGTAAGACTGTTCGGTGGCCCGTAGCATCCACTAAATTGGCTGATAGTGTGGGAGTGTTGTGAGACTTTGGGGTGGCCCGTAGCATTCACTAGGTAGGCAGTTAGTGTGGGAGTATTGTAAGACTGCGGGGTGCCCCGTAGCATTCACCAGTTCTTGTGCAGCGGTGACTGGTGAGGGTGTGGCAAATCCATGATTGGTTATGGATTTCTTCAGACGGATTAGACTAGGGTGGGTGAGTTCGTAAGACGGTGGGAAGGCCACAACATGCGTGGAATCAGGAAGTGGTAGGTCGTTGGAGGCCGGTTGTGATATAAGACTACAGTTGGACATGTAGCATTCACTTTTTAGCATTGCATTTGGTGGCATCAGGTTTGCCGGGCTGTTATGATCGGTTGGATCCATAAGTGGCGGGATAGCTAGGACAATTATTGCCAGTTGAGGATTTCATTCGGAATTCGTGTGGGGCAACTGTGTGTTCCTTTTGACTCAACAACCGGTCGGGAATCCGGTGATTCAGTTAGTTGGCATATAAGTTGGGACCAGGGAGATCTTGGCTGCTTTTGGAAAAAAGCTAGGGGTATCAAGATAAGTTAAGGCGGTCTTAGTGATTTGGGACTTGTGTGTGGAGTCTCTTGTTATTCAGAGAATATGCTAAGTCACTTGCAGCTTGTATTGATTAATCTAAGAGTAAATGATTTGACCCTGTTGCACAACTCTCGTCTGAGTCTAACCGTTACAGGGATGAGTCTTCTACTCGAAGGATTATCTCAGCCTTCTGTCAAGTATAAGTGTTCTGCAGTAATAAATGGTTAGTGATTTTGTTCCCATTAGAAGCATCAAGTCAATCAAGGATTGGAAGAATTCTGTTTAAGTCTAGACTTTAATGAGGATTGGGCCTAGTAGTGATTTAGTATGGGCGGTCTGCCGGGGAGTCAGGCCAATTCGAGATTTCAGGTTTTGGGGAAAGTAGAGGTGGTTTAAGGATTCGTTGTTCTTCTGGTTGGATAGTTCTTCTAGGGTTGGGTTTGGTTGCCTTTGGGAAGGTTGTTGTACGCATGGGGTTGTGGTTGTGTTGTTCAAGTTGTATGGTGTGCCGGGAATGATAACGAATGATTTTGAGCACGAAATCTAATTTAAGTTAGGGGGAGTTGTAACACTCAGTTTCGAATCGTTTCGTTATTTGGGGTCGTGGCCCAATTATCATAAGGCTTAGGGCCTTGGGGAAGGAGGGTATTGGCACTTTTTGTATGGGGGAGTTATAGATGAAGTAATCCAAGTGTTCAATTGTGTTTCGAAGCCCAATGGTATAATTGTAATTTTGGCAGTTCGGGACTTTATGAATTTTGGGTCTTTGTTCGGGAAGTTTTAAGGCGAGGGTGATTTGATAAAAGTGTAGGGCTTCTCATCACCTTTCCGTTGATATAAAGTTTGTTGGAAACGGACTTAGGGCGAAGAAGTTAGGGCCAATTGAAGTGCACGTATTTTGGGGCTTGGTCGAGTTCGTGGGGCGTACTCACCAAGTACGCTGGATGTAGTGAGTTATTTGGTCGTGGGTTCTTTTGAGTAAGCCGAGCTTGATGGGCTTGAGCCATAAGAACTATCCTATGTGCACATGCAAACCCTAATGCTTGGATCTAGGTTTCTCTAATTGAACATGCAATGTATCCAAGACTTTCAATGCTAGATCTGGTGAATACAATTGAAACATAACATATGAAATCAGATCTGGATGAATACCTTTTTATTGCTTTCTTGAATCTTCTTGTTCTTGAAGCTTAGAGTCACAATTATCACTCCTCTAATGGCTTACAAACACCAACTAGCAAGAGGTTGATTTGGAGAGAGAGGAGAGGTATAGAAATCGGCTCTAGGGTTCCCAAGGAAGCAAGGTGACCGATTTCTCCAACCCTAGGGGTCTATTTGTACTATGAGCTACTAGGGTTACATCCTTAACCCTAATTGAATAACTTAGGCCCTAAGCAATCCAAGGATCCTTCTAGATGGAGGCTTGGACGAATTCAAGGAGCCCATACTCCTTAATTTCGGCCACCCTATATCCCATAAGGATCCATAGCCCAAAAATCAACTATCACACAGTTGACAGTTCCAGCCCCCTTTATTTAATTAACCTCTTTTAGTCACCAAATTAATTCCTAATTAATCTATGACTAATATTAATTAAATAATATAATTATTCCTTTAATATATTATTCTCATAATATATTAATATAATAATATTATCTTCTCTCTCTTCATAAATCACCCTGTCAAGTTGCTATGGTGAAGGCAACCCAAAAGGACCATCCATCATCGGGTCAAGTACATACTAAAATAGTTATGGACTTAGACACTAATCCAACAGTCTCCCACTTGGATAAGTCTAATAACTATTATGCATATGACTTCAGATCCTGATCCGCAATCGTAGCTTTCAAAAACCGCTGTCAAACTCTGATCTTATCAGTAACGCGTCCTTTAGATAAGGGATCATATATTCCTCCATTCTAGATATCGTATGAACTGAGACATGGATTTTAATCATACTCTCTGTTCATGTATTGTTTCCCGACTTCCGATTATTACGACTGACAATAGACTACAATTGAACACGTCAACTTAGTCCCGGCTTGGCCAAGCGCTTAGGGTGTCATCACTAAATCATCGAGGGGCCCACAAATATCGCTTTTATCCCACTTTGGGTAAAAGGAACGGATAAACTTTGACTCAATGCTCGCTTGCACTCACTCACCGAATCACACACAACAATACGTTTTATAACACCAAGTTACTGGTGCGTTTACGTATTATCAATGTGCAACCGACTCGCAAGATACAACTCACACATCTCGGTTTCAAGAATACAAGATATTATCGTCTCACCAATCACTCGTGATAAAATCCATGAAGCGATCCAAGTGAGCGTGGGTTTATTCCAATACTCTAATCTTATAGCAGCACTCATGAACCCTGCATCAAACTTTTTCTTATGTCTAAAACACTTTAGACAATCTACAGTCAGATTCATGACAGTCTTCTTTCATTCCTACTTCCAAAGAATGAGCGACTGTGGACGGTTTGAATAATCTCATTATTCGGGAAGTCAAAACATGCAAAGTAAAACACAATAATAATACTAATCCTATATGGCCTCAAACCTTTGAGTATAAATAAAACACCTTTTACTTAATCACCATATTGATTACTCATTATTTGTTGTTTCGGGTAATCAACTTCTTACTTGAATTATAACTACAATTGTCCCATGCTCTTAGCATGCATACTATGTTTACCTATGGTCCTTACTTTGTGAAATAGTATAATTAAACAACATTTTCAATCACACTCATTTCACAATTCCTAATCCATTAGTGTAAGAATACAAAATTCTCACCACTACTAGAATATGTTAGATTCTAACATTTTATGCAACAGTCCTTTCGTAATGTCACGGCACAAAAGTCACCAAGACTCGGCCAATGAAATTACAAAATCACAAAATACTCTATTGGAGATTGTTACAAGACAATTCCATAGTCATGAAGTCTCATATTCAAAGTACATTCCTTTGAACATCCTTCTTGCATAAAAGCTTCTAATCTAGACATAGATTCTCGATATCCAACTCCCAATATGGAAACATTTCCATATCTTCCATATGACAACTCATTATAAATAGAATCTCATCTATTCATAATAATGTCAATATGGTCCATCCATGACTATACTTTCAACTATCCACAAGCGACCAATCCTTGGCGAACCTTAGATTGTCCTTGGCGGTTGTTTAATTATTTTAGTCAAATCCGGTTCTATTCCCTTTTTCCCTCTAAATGCCCTAGGCATTTGGAAAATTTTAGAACGGCCGAATATTACAGCATATGCAATCGATCCTATACCCGAAGCGTATGGGATACAATCCGCAGCGAAAACGTGATACTTTACTAGTTTCTTTCTATAATATTGTCATAATATTTGTATTTGCCGTGTTCTCAAAATTCGAACTATGAAGAGGGGTGCCGTAATCATAATCGAACTTTGAGAATGCAAATAATAAATATACCCTTGACTAAATTAAAATTTCTCGATCTAAGCTTTTAGATTGGAAACAAAGTATAACATTCTCTCCCTTAATTATAGCAAAAACAACTTTTCAACCCATGCAACTTTGCAAAATGAAACTTTTGTTTTTCTATAATTAATATTGCCAACTTGCAATACTTAAATAATAACCATGCTTCCACTAACATGATGATTATATCCATTCCAACATAACATTTATGCTCCCACTAGCTTTGACACGTATTCAGAAACCAGCTAAACTTCTAGAAAACAATACTTATTGACTTCCAAAGTTCATTGTTTCTAATACGATATGCTTCGATAAGCCTTTATCTAAGCTTCTCAAAATCACACACCTTTCCTAAGACAGCTCACATGTGTGTCTAAACTAATTTCGAACTTATTTTACTAAGTCCCAAATGTTCAGACTAACTACCAAATCTCACAATTCGAACTATGAAGAGGGATGCCGTAATCATAATCGAATTTGAGAATGAAATTTATATAATCGCTATCTCCTTAAAATCTCTCTTAGTGAAAGCGTTTTCTCACAATCATTTTCATGAAGGAGAGAAACCTTATGAAACTTAGATTTTATGGTGTATGTGTTCCTATCCATGTGAATTTGCCATAAGTATAATCGAAAGATAATGTTTGTGACAAATTCAAACTCTTATGGATAGAACTTGTTCATTGTTAATTTCTTGCCACCAAGGGTCTCACCATTGCTTCCAAGTCGTCTAGCAGCTCACCTATGCCAGTCAATGTACTTTCATCGAACAAGGTGCTTGCCTTATGCGGTCTATTGAGAACTCGTAGAACTCATATGCATAATCACTCAACGGGATTGGCACAAAAAATAGAATTTTGTCAATACGATAGGTTACAAACCTCAAGTCGTGTGCTAGTGATCATTGATTAGGTTTATTCTTGATTTGTTCTTGAAGCTCTTCAAGATCATTAATACTCCCACTGACCTCTTGACATATATGATTCTCTTGTCAATAAACATTTCTTGACAAAACAAATATTCAAGAGTTAGTGCGAAATTCTATCAAGACTAACACTTAATTTAATTTGTTCTAGTTGGTCTTTGTCTTCTTCAAGACATCACAACTTACAAATTCCAAATGTGTATGAATAAGAAAACTTTCTCTATTCCACAACTGATAAGTGTTACAACCCTACTTAAGATGTGTCACTTAATTTTAATATTCGATATTGGAACGAAGTATGATTTATCTTAACGACTTAACCACTATAGCAATTCCTGATTCCTTTTCTTAGCCAAACTAGTGCACTAAGGTATCCTTAGAGGATGGATTGTAATATGGTTCTTTACAATTAAGACGATCATAAAACCTGATACAGAAGTACTCTCCCTTCTTCTTAGATTGGAGAAACTTCTTATCTTTCTGCCTAATTGATTCTTCTCATTCGTTCTGTCATTTATTGAAACTTTTCAATGGTTCAGAATCATGCTTAATCCTATAAGCATAACCACATTCACTAATCCTTTAGAAAATATGACGAATAATCTAATTGTTATTTATGACGAACTTAACTGGTGCACAACATCGTGAACCCGTTCTCCTAATCCTTCACTTGACTCTTTGTTAAGGAATTAGTCTTAAAATTTCTAAGTATCAAGATTTCCATACATCACATGATTCAAATCATTTGATTCCAAGATTCTGTCCAATTGAAACTTGGGCGATGGGAATCTTTCCTTACTAAGAAAATTTCCATAAATAATATAACTAAGAATCACATCCATTTATTATAGAAACATGCAAACATCAATTTTCCACAACGATTTCATTGCAAGGATATAAATAAATAAGTCAAACCAAAAATTTATTTTATTCATAAAGCAGCGGAAAAACACGTTCTTACAATGCAAAATCAACTGAAAAACTATGTAATCAAATGTTCCTAACAAATCTATCATAACTTTCTAAGCTCAAAATCTGATCTTCGAATCCATGCGATCGTAATCCATTTCTTCGTGATCAGACTCATCTTGCTCTTCCATCAAGCTTCTTCTCTTTTCTCTGATCCTGCAAAACATTCAAATGTAATCTTATCACATTATGTATTAAGAATCAATGAATAGGAACTTAATGGAGTTAGATAGTGGATATTACCTGAGGTAGAGCCATACTTCTTGACTCTCCCATCTCTTAGATTCTTCAGGTTCTCTGGGCAGCTTTGTATCCAACGCCCCTTCTCTTGGCAGCAGAAACAGGTGGCTTCTCCTGGAGTGACCACGGAAGCATGGTTGGTTGAGTTACCAGACAAATATTCTCCATTACTTTGCCAAATCATTTCTGATTCAGCGACAATTAGCATGTAAGTTAGGTCAACGAGGGTCGCGTCAATATCCATCATATAATACTCTCTTATGAACTTATCATATGATTTAGGGAGTGACTTAAGGACCCAGTCTATAGCCAACTCCTTTGGGAAAGTCGCACCCAACATTATCAACCTATCGATGTGTGATTTCATCCCTAGGACGTGAGCACACATGGATTTTCCATCTTTATGTTTCATTGCCAACAGGGCTTGAGTGATATTGAACCTTTCAACTCTTCGGTCTTGTGGGTTTGGGAGAACAACAGGAGGAGGTGGAGGAAGCGAAACCAAGCTAGTCCACAATGCAAGGATTGATCTTTCACCTTCATTGTGTAAAATACTTTCACTATGAGTGGGAAAACATTTTCCATGGGATTTGGGAAGACCACGGTTAGATTCGGACATCTACAAAAGGGGAGAAAAATCAAGTCAGTTGATTGAGTCCTTAATAAATCACCCAAAATGAGATATTAAGGCTAGGACCCAACACAATACTCTACAACTTGGGAGAGGGATGCCGTAACCCAAATTGCAGAACATTTGAAGGTAAGTGAATGACGATTCACTAATTTTCCACCATGAAAAACAAAAAAGAGATTAGGTTTTAAATGTATTGAAAAACTCCTAGATCCTTTGAGATTCATTGAACTTTTCAATGGCATGTTTAAATCTCGATATGCCCCTCGATTTGTGACTGGGATGCCGAGGATCACAAAACAGGGTGTGAATAACCATGCAAACTTACATGGTGCCCCCAATGTTACAGTCACCTATTTGATGTGCCGGTTAACCACACACGCTCCACCGAACTATGACAAACATTGAGTCACCATTTGCCACCTTTGCTTAGAACCAATTAGTGTGTCGGTTAACCACACACGCTCCACTAATGTCTTCGCAAGGGTACAAAGTGTAATTTCATGGAATTGCATCAAATTCACTTTTGCCTAAAGTAACTAAGATTGGGAATTTTGTAAAAGCATTTAGTTACTTTATATAGATTCATTATACTTTTAATGAGGAAAGGTTTGCCCTATCCTACCCGTTCGGCTAACGACCCTCCACCAATCAAGGAAGCGGTGGGTGAGAATGGACACCCATTAAACGGCCATTTTATAGGCCATAACCTTATACCCCCCTTATAGATCGGCTTCGTGAATGAGGCCTACTAACGGTAAGACTAGCATTTAAGTTATGCATATATATTTATCAATCTTATAATATTATAAGTATAAGGGTGAATTTTAAAACTTGTAAAATTCTAAGGTTTGAAATTTAAATATATCAAATTAAACTTTTAATCACAAAACTTAAATTTCAAAAACTTGAGGACAAGTTTTGAACTTTTTCAAAACATAAAGGATCAAATAGCAAATAATATAAATCAACTAATTAATTTAATGATTATCTAAATTTGACCTAGTCAATATTACTTGCAAGACAATTTACCAATTAATTCAAATAATCAATTATTATCAAATAAGGAAATTATTATTTAATCAAATGGTAATTATCTTTTGTTTTTTCAAAGATATACTCAAATATATGATAAAATTCGGATTTTAATGACCCAAAACAATTAAGGCAAGTATCCTCAAGCAAAACAGAAAGAAATCCCGAAATCAACTCAGACTGACGCTCGGACTCGCTGATTCCCATTATGGACTCGCCGAGTTCATGCTACTCACCGAGTCCACAATGGGACTCGCCGAGTCTGTCAGTCAGGGGCACAAAAAAAAACGATTTTTCATGTAAAAAGCAATCAATCAAAGCATCAATTCAATAGAAATCAATCTAATCTCTGATACCACTGATGGGTTTGAGCCATAAGAACTATCCTATGTGCACATGCAAACCCTAATGCTTGGATCTAGGTTTCTCTAATTGAACATGCAATGTATCCAAGACTTTCAATGCTAGATCTGGTGAATACAATTGAAACATAACATATGAAATCAGATCTGGATGAATACCTTTTGATTGCTTTCTTGAATCTTCTTGTTCTTGAAGCTTAGAGTCACAATTGTCACTCCTCTAATGGCTTACAAACACCAACTAGCAAGAGGTTGATTTAGAGAGAGAGGAGAGATATAGAAATCAGCTCTAGGGTTCCCAAGGAAGCAAGGTGACCGATTTCTCCAACCCTAGGGGTCTATTTATACTATGAGCTACTAGGGTTACATCCTTAACCCTAATTGAATAACTTAGGCCCTAAGCAATCCAAGGATCCTTCTAGATGGAGGCTTGGACGAATTCAAGGAGCCCATACTCCTTAATTTCGGCCACCCTATATCCCATAAGGATCCATAGCCCAAAAATCAACTATCACACAATTGACAGTTCCATCCCCCTTTATTTAATTAACCTCTTTTAGTCACCAAATTACTTCCTAATTAATCTATGACTAATATTAATTAAATAATATAATTATTCCTTTAATATATTATTCTCATAATATATTAATATAATAATTTTATCTTCTCTCTCTTCATAAATCACCCTGTCAAGTTGCTATGGTGAAGGCAACCCAAAAGGACCATGAACCATCGGGTCAAGTACATACTAAAATAGTTATGGACTTAGACACTAATCCAACATAGCCTACTAAGGGGTACGTGGGGCGTACTCCCTTCAGCATGAAACCCTAAATTTGAGGATTTTACCATATTTAAGTCATAAGTTAGCCTTGGGTTGCCTTGTTTAACCAGCCTCCTCACCCTTTAAAACCCTAATTCGTTCCTTAGCTTATGTTTGGTGCTTTTGAGCTCTTGTGAAGCTTTTGTGGAGGATTTAGTGCATCTTGAGGGGAAACAAGAAGCTTGAAGACTCATTATTTGGAGGACGGCTTGGAGATTCAACTTTATCATCTTATTTTGGTGGCTTGTGAGGTATAAAGTTCAAACCTTGCCATTTCATGTAACGACCCAAAAATCAAGGGTAAAAATTTCATTTTTATTTAGCTAAAACATTGTTACCAGTTATTTCAAACATTTCAAATCATCGTTAAGTAAATCATTTATCAGAGTTCATCCCAAAATCATTCATTGCGGAAATCATAGGTGTGTGCACTACGATCAATCCGAGCTCTTCCTTTCCAAATCGATGATACCTGAAACCAAAACTGTAAACCGTAAACACAAAGCTTAGTGAGTCCCCCAGATCATACCCCACACATAATCACATAACACATATCATATTAGCTATGAAAGCTACATATATCACATAAGCCATGCATACAACATATAAGGAAGCCATGGAAACCCTCCAGGGTCTTACACCTAATGCCACGGGAACCCCCACGCGGTCTTATCTGCCATGGGAACCCCCACATGGTCTTACTGCCTTGGGAACCCCCACGAGGTCTTCCTACCTTGGGAACCCCCACAAGGTCTTCCTGCCTTGGGAACCCCCACAAGGTCTTCCTACCAAACAGACATAATGCAAACTATACAATCACATATACTAGGATGCCATGGAAACTCTTCAAGGTCTTATACCAAATACCACGGGAACCCCCACGTGGTCTTCCATGCAAATGTCATACTATAATAACGCATAATCAATCAACAATCCACATAGCATAAAATGGGTCGGCCTTGGTGCCTTAGACCCATTGGTATGGTGAGAAGACTCACCTCTCACGAATGTTGTGCTGATAAACTAGAATCAGATATGTCCCACGCACTGCTCCTCCTCAACTGCCTATAACCATTAACTTGTCATAATCCCATAATTACCCTCAAAGTCAACTCTGGTCAACCCTGGTCAACAACCAAGGTCAACAGTCCTTGTTGACCTCAACTCGTCGAGTGCATCTAGCAACTCGTCGAGTTCCTACTGAGTCAAGAAGACCTGGTCAAACCCTAGCCAACTCGCCGAGTTCACTTGATATCCAGAAGGCGGGGACACCCAACTCGACTCGTCGAGTTCCTAGAGCAACTCGTCGATCCCCCCTTCCTTTTTGCTTGTTGTGATGATACACCAAATCCAGGGACTCCAGGGCTTAGATCTAAGATCCTAAGGTATCTAGAAGGATAAAGTTTCCAACTTTACCTTCTAGAACCGCTCCAAATGCTCTAAGGCCCTTAACAAATGTTGGAAAGTTCCAAAGCTTTTCCATATGGTCCAAAACTCTAGAGATATGAAATCCCTCCTTCCTAGAAAGGTTTCTATTCCTCCAAACATTCCAAAGATGAAGGCTTTATGGACATGCATGTCCAATACATGTCCCTAGTTTAAAAAGGCCAAAAAGAGGGAAACATACCCTAAAACCCTTACATGGTGTCCTTGCTCAACCAAAGGCCAGATCTAGCCCACCTTGGGACCATTTTGCTCTGGAGATTCATAAAGTTTCAAACTTTATGAATCCCATGCATGCATTCAACAAGAAGGGTAGGAAATGAAGGGTAAACTCAAGATCTAGCCATATTCTTTAATAAAAATCGAGTCTTGAAGACTTACAACAGTCCACAAGATGATTAAGCTCAAGGATGGGTGCTTGGTTTGCTGGATCTTCTCACCATCTCCTTCTTCTTAAGCTTCAAAGGTCACTCTAGCTCACAAAATGGAGGAGAATGGGGATTAGGGTTAGCACAGACGTTCTTAGGGTTTGGAGGCTGATGGGAGGTCAGCCTCAAGGCTCATAAGGAGATTATATAGGGTGCAAACCCTAAAATTAGGGTTTTATCATTACAGCGCCTACTCGTCGAGTCGGCCTTCCAACTCGTCGAGTAGGGTGTAGATTTTGCGTCCTTGACTTGCCCTCTACTCGACGAGTTGGACTCCCAACTCGCCGAGTCCACACAGCAAAACCCTAAATCTTAATTAAATTAAGTAATACCTGGAACATGTGTTACATTTTAATTCATAGATCTACTCCTTGGCATGTTTTTGGTCATTTTGGTCCTTTTGGTCCTTTTTGGTTGGTAATTGGGTTTTAAGGTCGTTTTTGGAGCTTAGCTTTATAGATCTGGACATATTAAAGGTTCCTTAGGCATAAAGGTGCAAACTTTATGGTGGTTGTGGTATTATGCATGTATTAAGTCATTCATTAAGCTCTTTTGAGCTCTAGAGCCCCATTTAGCCATCCATGCACATAAACTTGGCAACTTTATGTGGTTAACCACCTTGAGGAAGTCAAATCTGAGTTTGGATTAAAGTCTTAATGGGTTAAGAGCTGAAATGGAAAAGTTGGCCATGTTGGTGAGTACGTTGGGCGTACAAGTTTGTACGTTGCGCTTACAAGCCTTTCATGCAGTACGCTGAGCGTACAGGCTGAGTACGTCCTGCGTACTTAGAAGGCTTGGGTTTCATTGTTTTGGGCTTCGACTTTGGGCTAGGATGGGCTTGGTTGTATTGGGCCATGTTGGGCTATCATGATTTTATGGTTGGGCTATTGAGACTTTATTGGACACTCTTGGGTGAAGGCCCATGAAAGGGATTGGGACCAATTTGTAAAATTGGGCCATATTTGGGCCTTAGGTGCTTGTGTTAGATTTTGGGCTTTTGGGTCATCTAGATTGGTCCTTGGCCTTGGGCCAAGTTAAAGGAAGGGTAAAAAGGTCTTTTACCCTGATTTGGACTCTTAGTGTGAGTCGGGACCCAATCATTAATTGGATGTTATTTGTGATTGATAGTGAGGGGATTTTAGCGGATCTGCAGTAAGAGATTTATTTGTGGGTTCAACTGTTTGAGGTGAGTCTCCTCACTGTACTATGGGTCAAAGGCACCAATGCCGGCCCATTTGGTTTATGTTATTAGAAGATCAGGGGTGGCCCTTGGCATTTGTATGAAAGACCCGGAGGTGGTTCCTGGCAAATCTCTATGCAAGATCTGAGTTTGGACTCTGGTAGTTAACTAGATAAGTAGTTGTAGATTGTAGGCTAGTTGTCTTGGTGATGCTTTCATGGAAGACCAGGAGGTCGCTCCTTACACTTGTCTGTAAGATCCAGGGATTTGGCCCCCCGACCTGGCAAGAAAAGCCCATGATACGGCTCGTGGCATAATGGCAAGACTATGGTTGGCACATAGCACCTCCTATTGCATATTTGATATATATGACTCGTATGTTATGTATGGTATGTGGTATGTTGGGGAACTCACTAAGATTTGTGCTTAAAGTTTTTGTTTATGGTTTCAGGTACTTCTGGTTCGAAAGGGAAGGGCCCGGCTTGATCGCAACGCATACACCCATATTTTCCACAATCTTGAGATTTTGGGATTGTACTTTGATAACTGTTTTTATTATAAAATATCTTTAAGGATTTGAGTAAATGATAAATGGGTGTTTTGGTTGTTTTAAAAATGAAATTTTTACCTTCTTATTTTGGGACGTTACAACATCTCAAACCAGTTCAACCAGATACATATCATCCCTGACTCTTGGAATGTATAATATAACGAAAGATAATCTTTTAGATAAAGACCAAGAAAACTTCAAGAGATTCTGAATCTCATACGGAGACCTCGAAAACTCCCCAATCATAACTGCCTCTAACATCAAGAACCCCTTGCAGATGCACAAGCAATAACTTTGACAGTTCATTCATAGCACCGATTCTCTATATAGAAACAAATGGATTACCGCTTACCTCATCCACAAATCCCCAACTATCAGTTCATTGCCAGGATCATTCATATATACAAGAGGAGTCACTCTCATAGTTGGGATACATCAGAGACAACAAAAGTTGTCGCTCCCAATTCACTTCCCTGATCACTTGAAACCATCAACTAGCACCTGACCTGCTTATATCCAAAGAAAGAAGACCCTTGATCTCATCTCAAGGCAACCATACCACAAGAATCCTCTTATGCATTCCTATATTGCCATACTGCCGCCAAAAACCGCAACCATCTAGCCACATGTTGGGTGTACATCCCAACTTTGAAAATCACATATTTGTTCTCTCTTTCCTCCGAACACGGAAAGCTAGAAGAACACAACGCCCGTCATATATAGTGACACTCCAATCCATCTGCCAATCACTTAGCCTCCGGCTGCAATCCTCGAGTCGATCATAACAATCGCTTATTTCTTGACTCTCGCGACTCCACTGGCACTACCTCGAGCAAGGCCCTCAATACCTCAAAATCAACTAACTTACCTAGGTATGCACCGTTCTAACCCAGACTTACATGGCCACTGAGGCCCAAACAATCACCGGAACCATCCTCAACCTGAACAATCATAACCAAAAGATCGACATATACAGAATCATTGCCACGAATCATGCTATCTACCCTCAACCAGCTCCTTAGAATCCTCATGACTTCCCTCGATTTGAGTATGGATCCTTTGCTTCCAGTAGTATGGATCCTTTGCTTCCAGTAGTAAAAATGATGATTCAGGCCTTTTATTGAATCAAGGATTCTATTTTAGAACGTTTTGAGTCAAAAGAGATTAGATGGGATGATAGGGTTTTTCATTACCTTTTCGAGCATATAAAGAACGTCGAAATCAAATTTAGGACGCGAGAGTTATGACCATTAGAAGTTAGGAAGGTTTTGGGTTTAGGCTAGTACGTTGGGCGTACAGGGCGTACTCTAGGCGTACTAGGCTTAAATGATCGCGGAGGTTCACCCTAGTATGTTAGGCGTACCAGGAGTACGATGGGCATACATACATCAGAAGCAAACCCTAATACTTGGGTCTTGAACCCTATTTAAAGACATTAACTTATTGCAAACCCTTCTTACCTTTAGCATCCATCCTCTCTAACCCTAAATTCGAAACCCTAGCCCCATTTGTGAGATTCTTGAGCTTTGAGTGTTTTGGAGTGTTCTTGGTGCATCTTGGAGAAGAATGAGCTCATTGGAGAAGTGTTGGTTTTCTTGGAGCTTGTAGATCCAGACCTTGTTCATCTTGATCTTTCTTCTGGAGGTATAAATCTTCAAACTTGATGGTTCTTTTTGTAGATCTACTTTTGGGTTATAATTTCCATGTTTTGGTCCTATGGTTTTGGTTCTTGTGAGTAAAAGCTACTCCAAAGCTTAAGAGCGTCATTTATTATCAGACATGAGGTTCATGTAGCATAAAAATCGAATCTTGATGAGTATAATTCTTCCACGCATGAGTTAGTGGCCTTTTTTTGGTGAAGTTATGACTTTAGGTATTTGGTTTGGACATCATTAAGACATGCAAAGTCATAAAGTTAGGAACTTTATGACTTAAGATGTCCCTTGGAATCAGATTTGGAAGTTAGACATTTTGTCTTAAGGACTTAAGAGCTTAGAAGGAGAAATGGGGCTTCAGCATGCAGTACGTCGGGCGTACTAGGGTGGTACGCGGGGCGTACTCACTAGAATGGCTTTTGGGCCATTTTTAGGCCTTGGGTCTTTTGGGTGTTGGGCCAGGAATCTTTGGGTCAAGTATGGGAAGGGTAAAATGGTTTTTTAACCCTTAGCATAATGGAATATGATTGGATCTTAGATTATGGGTGATTGCCTTAAATATTGCTTAGGGATGATTTTGGATATGTTTAGTCTGAGGAGCCTGGTAGCAGTAGCGCGTGTGTGATTCAGCTATCTCTAGATTGAGGTGAGTCTCCTCACTATAGTTGTGGGTCAAAGGCACCAATGTCGGCCCACTGGAATGTGTTAGGTAGAATGTTAGCTGTCTTGGTGACTCTTGCATTATATGTTAGGTTGGGCCATGGACATGCATGTAGGGCTAGGCCTAATTGCATGAGAGGGTTGGGCCCATTGTATGTTGGGATAGGCCCATTATATGACGGGCTAGGCCCAAATGTATGATGGGTTTGGCCCATTGTTTAGGAAAGGCTAGGCCCATTATTATAGGTTGGGGCCAATGTTTTGGCTAGTCTTGGAAGGGTAAAATGATCTTTTACCCAGAAAGAGAGAGTGAATATGAGTTGAGACCCTTGGGTGTGAATTAATTACTTTGATTTCTAATTAGGGTCTTGTGGTGTATTGTTTAGTGTGGGGAGTTCCACTTTAGGCAGCTCGAGAGCGGTATTCGTTTGTCTACAGTTTGAGGTGAGTCTTCTCATTGTACTATGTAGAATGCTAGCTGTCTTTGTGATACTTGCATGGAATACTTCAGGGGTAGCCCGTGACATTTGTATGAAAGAGTATGGGGGTAGCCCATGACACTTGCATGAAATACCATGGGATAGTCCATGACACTTGGATGTTAGACCATGAGGGTAGCCCATGACACTTGGTTGTCAGACCCTAGGGGTAACCCATGACATTCCAGGGAAAAAAACATAGGGGTAGCCCATGACAGTTGTATGTATAATATGTGGTATTTTATGGAACTCACTAAGCTTTGTGCTTACGGTTTGTGGTTTAAACATTTTTCAAGTAATTCTAGTCTATGCAGTTATCGCGGTCCAAAATCTAATCACGGTCACAACTCCTCTATTCAGTGGCGTAGCCAAGATTTTTTTTTAGGATATGCCAAAAAAATATACAAAATATGAACGAGTGATAAAATTCTTCAACCCTAATTCCTTTTATTTAAAAAAAGTATATATTGTACATACAATATATATGTAACCTTAATTTTTTTGTGGGTGGGCCAAGGCCTACTCTTGCCCTATATTGGCTACCCCCTGCCTCTATTCCAAAATCTGAATCCAATCAGTTCACTGAATTACGTAAAATCAATCAATTAAATATTCCTTATAAATAAGTTAATCGTTTTTATATAATATTAATCTATAGAAAAAAAGGAAAAATGCGATAGAATCAGAAAGAAAAAGCAATCCGAATAACTAAAATCGATTTTGTGAAATAGCGGTAAAAAACCGAGATCTCGATGTTGAAATAGCGGCCAGTCTCGGCTAATCTCGACGATATTAGCGGCTCTGCTATTCTAAGTGTTATTTGAAACCGCAATTTGGCCAACAGCCGCGAAACGCTATCCGACCAAGATTTCATCGAGATCTCGACGCAATTAACTGCCCATCTTCCAGTTCCAGAGGGAATGGTCCGACTTGACTGCATTGCATCCCCTTATGGTTTTTTTCCGCATTGAATACTTTGATATACTCTGATGTTGAAAATATAATTTTACTGACTTTTGGTTTTAGATCAATTGGTTGTATGACTCGATGTTTTAAAATGAAAATTTTATTGACGTTTTCTGGACGTTACACAAAAACTGGAGCTTATTGTCAAGCTTACTAGGCTGAAAATGGGAGAATTTCATATATATCATTTTAAACCTCAAAATATCATATTTGCCAAATTTAATTTATTAATATCATATTTAACCTTAATAAACCTTCAAAGTATCATATTTGTCCAAATCATTTTTTATAAATTTTTTTATAGTTTATAATCATATTTTATATCTTAGAATTATTATAATAATTAAAAATTTTAACTATAGTATCCTTAACTCTATGATATAGAACGTCTACTTCTAAATTGTTGGAAGTCTACTTGACAAACAAAACGCTTCATCTTCAACCCTCTCCATAGAATGTATGATTTGATTGCTTAGTTTTTGTTGTTGTTGATTATTGTAATTTTATAGACGGAGGATATTTTATATATTAACATTGATATTTTGATGTTTAAAAAAGACATATATGATATTTTGATATTTAAAAATGACATATATGATCTTTTGATATTTAATAATGATATATATATATATATATATATATATATATATATATATATATATATATATATATATATATATATATATGATATTTTGATGTTTAAGAAAGGTATATATGATATTTTAAAATTTTATGAAGGTTAAATATGATATTTAGAAAATAAGTCGGACAAATATGATATCATGATGTTTAAGAATGCATATATGAAATTCTCCCACTAAATATCTCGATCTAACAAAGTTAAAATAACTATTATGAGATTTATTTCATAGTTTTTGTATCTTTGTTTATAAATTTTTTCACTATTCTAGTGATATTAAACTAATTTCACTATTCAAAGTAGAGTTGTTTCTATTGTTATTATACTAACTAGTTGTAAGACCCGTGTATTACACGAGTTTACTAAAAAAATATGGTGATCTAAACATTTAGGAAGGTTAAATTTATAAGAAAAATGAGAAAATTATTGAAATTAAAATGTTCATTTCTCTTTTAAATTTAAACAAATGATTTAAATAAATAAACAAAGGAAATAACTGGTCTCCAATTTAGAAATTTAGAAATTAGAAGGAAAGTTGCATTAATAAAATTGATATTCATTTATTATTACATTTATTACAATTATTACATTTATATGGAGTTTAATAAAAAAGAAAAAAACGATAAAATAACATTTGGAAAAAATTAATTTAAATTAACCAAAAATGACATATGACAAAATAAATAAGAGTATGCCATGTGACAAAAACGATTTTTACTTATTAGAGTGGATTTTAAACTCATTAGTAGGATCCTTACATGGATAAAACTTCTAGCTTAAAGCTTATTTATTTGTTGATGTTAGTAAAAATACTTGATAGAAAATACTATAAATTACTTTCATACCCTTTGCATTTGATATCCTATACTTTGCCAGAAGCTGTGGAGCTACTTAATAGAGTCCAACAGGTCATGCATAGTAATGTTATGACTCCAAGATCTATAGATGTTTTTAAAAAATTAGTTTTGTCATCCAAAAAAGGGTTGCGGCACATCTTATTGCTCTTTTACCCGCTAAGTCTATTAAATATTTCTTATGGATTAATAAATATTAGTATTTTCATATAAGCGATATACATTTTCAGAAACATGAAAATATTTTCAGAAACATGAAAATGACAACCAAATATTTAAATGCAATATTTCACTTATTTACTTGTTGATGTTAGTACAAAAAACTTGATGAAAATACTATAAATTACTTTCAGACAGGAGATACACATTTTCACAAACATGAAAATTACAACAAAATATTTAAAAGCAATATTTCACTTATTTTTGTTCTTCTTGAGTTCTTCTTCAAAGGTTAAACATAACCTTAATGGCGCTGCCGCCACGTGCACTCGTCTCAAAAGCTTCTTCCACTTCCTTCTGAGAGAAACCAAATCTATGAGTTATCAATGGCTTCACATCAATCTTCCCACTTCTCAAAAACTCCAAACACAAAGGCCACGTGTTCTTGTACCGGAAGATCCCCACCACATCAACCTCCCTAATCAACCACCACCACCACCACCATTCAGTTTTTCGGCAACCAAATCAAATTCTATAAACAGAGTTCAAAAAGGAAACTCACCTGGCGGCTGCCGGAGTAAGCGGAACAGTCATCTCATGGTGGCCCATCCCCACCAGACACACTTTGCCGCCGGCACGTGTGGCGGTGAGAGCCGTTGTCATTGTCTTGTTGAAACCTGCGCAATCAAAGCTCACATCCACTCCACCTCCCATGGCTTTCTGTATCGATTCCACTTCTCCTTCCACATCCTAAGTTCATTAAACAAATAATTTCAGCCGATCGATTTGCAATTAAAAATTTAGGGTTTAGAGATCGACAAAACAAAACCTGAATATTAATCGAGACTTTGATGATTTCATCTGCTCCAAGCTCTTTTGCGACTGACAACCGGTTGTCATCAACATCAACAATAACGATTCTCGGAGCTCCAAAAGCTCGAGCAGCAAGCATGGTGACGAGGCCGATGGGCCCCGCCCCCATGACCAAAACATTTGTTTCAGGGCCTATATTAGCACGACGACAAGCATGGACTCCGACACTCAACGGTTCACACATCGCACCTTCTTCCAAACTCACATTTTCCGGCAGTTTGAAACATAAATCCGCTGGATGCACCACCTGTTGATTGAACCCATAATCAAAATTAGGGTTTCAACATCTTATTGGGGACGATGACGATGTAAAAGTATAAAACTTTACCTGATTGGCAAGAGATCCGTGGACGGGAGGAGTGGCGAAAAATTTCATATCCGGGCAAAGATTGTATCGGCCTTCTTTGCATTGTGTGCATCTCCAGCAGCTAATTCCAGGCTCAAGAGCTACACGATCACCAGGGACAAGATCCTTCACGTTGCTGCCAATTTCTTCAATCACACCAGCACATTCATGTCCGATAACCATCGGTTCTTTCACCACAAAATCTGCACATCTTAATGTCTGCGTATGTTTTCACAGTAAAATTTGTATCGGGAATCAATTACATCGATTGTTACTTTATATATTCTATCAAGCAAATAGCAATAATAATTAAGAAGCATCCATAATTCAAAAGAGGGTTCTGATTATTCAATTTGGCGAAATCACATAATCCAGAATCAGATGAAACCCTAAAAGGGGTGAGGGGGATGATGACGGACCTTGAGATAGTGAACATCACTACCGCAGATACCCACAGCTTTCATTCTTACTCTAACATCATAAGGCCCTGAATCAATTCAATCAAGTTGATCAACTATTGAAATTAATCTCGATTTACTTGTACAAACTTGAAATTAAGAAGTGGAAGATGAAGATAGAAAGGATACCAAGAGGTGGAAGCTTAAAGGGCTGGATCTTGAGGGTGTTGATGGAAACAAGCCAAGCAGCCATGTTTTCTTCTTCAACATTTGAGCCATCACTCTTTCCTCCCTTACCCATCTCTCAATCTCTCTACAACTTTAAAATGATCGATGAGGACTGATATCGCTACTTGTTCTTCTTCTACCCTTGTGGTGATATATACTTGTCTATTTTTCTGCAATTTTTATTAATTTGTGATACTAAAATTATGAATTTGGATAAGAATAGGATTGTAAAATTAAAAATTGGAAATGAAAGGTAAATATATTAATATAAAATTCATGCATCTCATCGACAAAAGTATAGGTCGATCGGACTGATATACACGTGTATTATTCATTTATCATCGATTCATATATTTTATCCATTTATATCGTATGAAACCTCTAATAAAATCTTAATATTTTATACTATTTTATAGTTTAATCTAAAATTAATTTTTTTTATAAAAGAGGCAGATTACCGGCTAAAACTTCGGAATAATCTTTTGTGGCCAGTTTTACAGATTTAGCCGGTATCTCGTCTTTTTTAGTTAATCTTTTTTTTCTTTTAAATTTCTTCCATTCATTGCTCATTTAATTATCATCGTACAATGAGTGAGATGTCAAACGGGCAACAAGCTGCGCCGCTAAGCCTTTTTGTATGGTAAAGCTAATTCTTTTAAAAACTACATCCGAAGATGACCTTTAAACTAATGTATATTATATGATCTAAGTTAATATGTACCATTCCCCGTCTTCTTTCTTGCGCTCTTACTAGGCTCACCGTGTGTTTTCGTTGTCGTCGTCGAACCCAACAACAAAAAGCTTACTCACATGCATCGTTAACTCCATCGATTTTCCAAAATCATCCATTTAGAACTTTGCGATCATCTTTCAATCTCCAAACTTAGATTTTTTGTCATTGAAAAGGTGGGGACATTACTTTGACTAGTTTTTGGAATGAGATGTGGTTTGTTTTTTTTTTTTTTTTTGAAACGACAAATAAATTAGAAACCGCTCACCATGACTAGTAAGGAGCTAAAAACATGGGAGGAACAAAATGTACAGTTACAAGTCTAGAAAAGAAAGGGGCAGACAACACCAATAAACCAAATTACTAGGGGCTAAGTTACCTCTATGCTTACACCATAAAAATTATAAAGACATGATATTATCAACAATCTTCGTAGGGGATGAGAAACTCTGGTTGGACACTCTGTTATTTCTCGTCATCCATACACACCAAAGTAAACAATATAAGATGGAAGTAATGATTTTGCGTTTTCTCAAGCAATTGCCCCACTTTGTAGCTAGAGGTGGCAAAAACTGACTCGACACAAAACCCGACACAAAATAAACGGGGTTGGGTAAAATATTTCAACCCGTTTAATTAAACGGGTTGACACGATACGACACGAAAAGTAAACGGGTAAGGTTAGGGTTGAAAATTTCAACTTGAAAATGACCCGTTTATATGTAAGTTTTCTGAATATTTTAAATAAACTAGAAAGACTAAAAACCAAAACAATACGTAAAAGAAAATCTTTGGGTTGACTCGTTTTGTAACGTGGAATACACTTAGTTGTCTTAGTCAAGACTTTCATTTTTAATATTTTTGTTATCGCCCAAATTACACAGTCCCCTCAATCATTCCCCCCTCCTCATGATCACTCCCTTTTCCTTCCAACTCATATTCATTCCATTTTGCTCTCTAAACTTAATATACATTTGGTCATTTCGTCTCCCAACTATTACATTTCCTTTCCACCTATCCAAATCATACTCTTTTAACATGTTTACTGTTTCGACCTCACATGACACGACACATTTTGAGCTATACCCTTAACTCGAAACACAAAACGAACTCAACACAAAAATAAACGGGTTACCAAAGGGCTTCTAGCTCAACGGTATTAGGTGGTGCCCTCCCTCTTTAAGGTCGAGGGTTCAAGTCTCGTCGTGGACATAGGTGAAATTAGGTGTTATTTTAAGAGTAAACTATATATATTTATATTTGTCGGTTCTAAAAAAAATTAAACGGGTCGTGTTAGGGTCAATCTCTCTCAACCCGTTTACTGTTTTGACATGACACGAACCCGACACGACACGACACGTTTGCTAGGTCTATTTGCAGCATAGTCAATGAAATCTACAAGTCCATAAAACTGCCCAGTTGGGATACCACACCACCTCAAAATCCGTTCCCTAGCAGTTGTGGCAAAATTACAATTGATGTCAACACATTTTTGTGTCCGATTTATAATATCCAGGCAGAGTCTATTGAACATGTTCATTGATTATGAGTGTGACTTGATTTCTTCCATTTAGCATTAGGTTGGTCATTGGCGGGGGTTGATATCCCATCGTATGCTATAGTGCGTGAATGACTTTCTTGTGTATATCATTTGAATATTTATAATGCGCCAAGGAAATACTTGCAGGCGGTTGTCATTATTACATTCTAGTCTATTTGGAGCTTCTGGAATGCTTTAGTTTTTGGCAAGAAAAAATCGATGAAAAAACATTTTTCATGACAAGGAATCTAAGTTTGGAGATTGAAAGATGATCACAGAGTTGTGAATGGATGATTTTGGAAAATCGATGGAGTTAACGATGCTTGTAAGTGAGCTTTTTGTTGTTGGGTTCGACGACGACGACGAAAACACACGGTAAGCCTAGAAAGAGCGCATGAAAGAAGACGCAGAATGATACATTTTAACTTAGAACATATAATATACATTAGTTTAAAGGTAATCTTCAGAAAAATCCAAATATTTTGGTTATTGGTAAAAAATAATGAAAATGCCTCAAAATTTTGATCAATTAATGAAAAAGCCCCAAAATTTGGATCAATTAACGAAAAAATACAAGATACCGGCTAAATCTGTGAAACCTTCCACGAAGGGTTATTCCGAAGTTTTAGCCAATAATCTGTCTTTTTTTGTAAACAAAATTTAATTTGGGACTAAATCGTAAACCGGTCCAAAATATTAAAATTTTATTGGAGATTTTCTTTTATCTCACTATCACCATCATTATTAGTATTTAGTAACACCCTATACAAAAGAATAAACCCTATACAAAGAGTAAGTTACATAATTGGTCCCTATGATTTGATCAAATTAACAGTTTTAATCTAATATTTAGAAAAACTAATACTAAAAGTCTCTGAGTTTTCCAAATCCTACACAAATTGGTTCTTCGCGCCTTAAATCTTAAAGGAATAAGTGTTAGGGGCTGTTTGGTAGCCTCTTAATTTTTCAGATTAAGAGTGTTTGGTAGCATAGGAATAAAAGTCTCTTAATTTTCTAAAAACCTCTTAAAGTTTCAGACTTTGGCTCGTATCTGAAAAAAAAATCACGCGTCCTTCCCTCTTTTACCCTCATGCGCTGCTGATATGTCTGCCTCCAAAACAAAACACCCACGTTCATATCTTCTCTTCCGTCTCCTCCGACCTCCGACCCTGTAGAGCGTCGATCACCTCCTCTGACCTCCTCTCGTCGTCGACCTCCCTGAAATCGACTCCATCAGCCGACCATCGCCTCTACCTGCGCCGCCATTTCCACCGGTAATGAACCCCTCCATCTTCCTCAAATTCGCCGACTGTGGTAAGTTTTTTTTTATCCCGAAAGTCATGTGATTCAAATTTCAAAATCGTCGACTGTGGCAATGAACCCCTCCACCACCTCTGTGTGATTTTTCATTCCCCCTCGTTTTTATTTGCATTTCTTATTCTAGACTATATAATCCAAAGTTCCATTCAATCAATTTTGTAATTACGCGGTCAATTTCCTAGGAGTTCACTCATTACAGCTCTTATACCCGCCAACTGTTTGTGAAAAGTCATGTTGCATCCTCACAAATCAAAGTCCATGCGTCTCTTCAGGTATGTGATATGTTCTTCATTTTTTTGATAAAATTGGTTGTTTAGCTGCTAAAATTGTATGTTTGCTGAAATTGTTTGTTTATCTCCTTTACATCTGATGAAATTGTTTGTTTATATGCTAAAATCATGAAATTGAGATGTAACATTTACATAGGTTAGAGTTGCAGGGGAGAAGAAGATGGAGTGATTTCTTTATTTTTTCATGATTTCTTTTACTTGTAATTGTTTATTAGGGTTTGATTGATTGGTCTTTTGTTCTACATGACGTAACATGGATATGGCTTATATCAGTTATAGTTGTTCAGTATGATTGGAACCTGACATTCATCCAATTCGTGTTGCAGAAGGCTATAGGATTACTTCAAAGATCGATGTTGATCATATGCAACGAATGTCACACATGAAGAAATCCAAGATAGGAAAGACATCAAAACGGAAGGATATGGTTCAGTTAATTTTAGAAAGAACAAATTGGAATAGTTTTTGTGTCGTGTTTGGAAATATTTATGTTTGGATTTTATTTGAATTTTAGTACTATTTGGTGGATTTGAAAATATTTTTGTTTGATTTGGATTATTTATTGTGTTTATATATATTTTTTATAATTATTCAAAGAGTTTGTTCAGTTATTTTTTAAAACAAAAACATTGAAATAAACAAAAGTTATACAGAAGGGTAAAATGGTCATTTTTATCATTCAGCATAGCAATTCAGATGTTCCAACCAAACAGTATGTTATAAATTCAAATCTTAAAAATTCAGACCCTCTTAGAAATTTAGACCTCTTAAAAATTCAGATCTTAAAAATTCAGACCCTACCAAACAGCCCCTGAGTCTTTTTAAATATGATAATTTTGCATTTGGTCTAAAATAACAGAAACAAGGACCATTCTTTTAAAGCCTATTAAATCAACAAAAAAATTTAATAATATCTCAAGTAAAATTTAGACAATTTTATACGTTTAGTTTCTATTTTATTTTCTTTGGATGACCACTAAAAGTAACATTTATTATGTATTTTATCCTTCTTGTAAAAACTATGTTTAGTTTTTCCATTAACTCGTGGTAAAAAGAAAATTTGACCCTTATTTTTATGTTTATTACTATTTTTGGTATTAATCTATCTATATATCTTATAAAGCTAGCATTTTTCCTTGAACCTCATGCATTTGAAACTACCAAGACTATATAAAATCATTTTTGCTCACACCACATTCATTTGAAACCTCCATCTTTTAACTAATACAACTCAAAAGTCTTCTTAATAATGATTTACCACTCAAAGGTTTTATAACCTATATTATGATTAATAAGCACTTAATGAAACGTTTACTATAAAAGGATCAATCTTTTGGGTAGACATGCATACAAATCACATACAAACTTCATAAAGAAACAAGCTTAAATGTTTTTTTATTGGTTTAAGGTCTTATGACCACTTTTCGATATATATTATTATGTTATAGCTTTTAATTTGTAAGTTTGTTATATACTAATTATTTATAAATTTTTCTTGGTTTTGGATTCTTTTATTACAATTGTTGTATGTTGTGCTTTAATCGTTAATGTATATTAGATCAGATAGATGTTATCGATCATATGTTATATATTGTGATGTAGATAATATTTAATTAGATATGTTAAATATTATCGTTTGTTTTGTACCGCTTCAAAAAAGTAACTAAGTAAAAGTTGTGAATATTTTAAATTTTCCATGTAAATCTGAAAGATATATTTTTTTTCTTTTTACCGTATGTATTTGAAATTCTCATTACTTTGCAATTTCTTTATAATAATCATTATATATTGGTTAATAATCTTAAATTGGTGTAAAACGCTAATTGTAATCCTAAAATTAATTAAATTTGAATATTAAATTAACATATTTTACTTATATTTAGTTTTGATATGTTATTTCTTAAATTGTCAGTTTAAAGTCATAACTTTTGAATAATTTGTATAAAATACATAAATTGTTAATTTAAATACAGTGTTAAAGTACTAACTTAAATGAAATTTTCAATTAAACTTATAGAAAATCCAATGACTATTTTATAAATAGTTATAAGTTATAAATTATAGTGTTAAATGTAAAAACTAAATTGTAATCCCAAATCAATTAGAATATTTCCTAAAACTATTTTTATAAACATTAATAATTTCTAAATAAGTATCTTACAAATAACTTATAACGATAATAGTTAAAATAATATTGTTACCTTTAAAAACAAAAATAATGTTTGATGTTTTAAATAACTACAGTAATAGAAATTAAAAAGTTAATCAAATGTAGTTTTTAAAATGACGATTAAGCCTATATAGTTTTAATAGATTTAATATGATAATATAATTCAAAATAATTAATATTTTATACTAAATTAGTATAAGAATTATTATATCAAAGTTAACTATGTTTAAATTTATAATTGTATTATGAGCAAGGTATTCGCCTAGTTTTATATAAAATGTGTAAACACATCCCCCTCCATCCACTCGTCTCATCTCCTCCCCCAAGATCTCCAACCGTGCATCACCACCACCAACCCACCACCACTAGGGACTCCTATTTAACATAAAAGGGAAAAGGAAAGTGTTCTAACAAAATATTGTTCATCAGAATAATAAAGCACAATATAACAGTTAAACAAAAGTCAGATTACTTTTCCTGTAAGGTATTTCAGTAATCAATATTATTAGATGTTTTCCGGTAAGGTATTTCGAGTTCACAAGTATGCGTTAGTACAGGAGCATTCATATAAAAATAAATCAAATTAGCTTTGATTTTAGTAAAACAAAAAAATTATTAAATAAAATATATCTTTTATAACATATTAAAATAAACATACGCATTCGTTTATAGAAACATTATACATATATTTGAAAAATATTACGCATACATTTAAATACGTTATGGTGTTATAGTTATTAAACAATATTAAAACTTTAAATACACTTAAAACAAATATCATATTTAATATATTATATTATAGTATAATTAAACAAATTCAAAATTATAAAATTAAACTAAAACCAATTAAATAAGTTAAATATATGTATAAAATCAAATTTAAGTGGTCAATTATAACAACCGAAACTTAACACTTTTTTATAAAATAATAAATAATTTTATTTTATATTTATAGTAACATTATTCATAATTTTATTTATGAACAAAATAAAATATCTATCTTAAACTCTAGAAATAGAGCTTACTCTCTGGTATTACGGTGTTGTTGGAGATGAGATACACATTATCCTCGTGCATTCTTTGATTTTTCGTCTCAATAATTAGTAGTCGTGAGAAAAAGGTACATCATGCCTAATAATTTGTATATCCATCTTGATTTTCACCTTCAAATCAAACCAACCAATAATCGACTTCGACAGTTGTACTGCTGCTTTCTGAAAGATGATGCACAGTCACACACAAGAGAATGAGAATGAAGGTGGTGAAGAGACGAACATGGCAGCTTGGCTTCTTGGAATCAAGAACCTGCAAATTCAACCTTACCATCTTCCTCCTCTAGGTTCTTATTCTTTCCCAATCATTTCACCTGCAACAAAAATTGAATAAAAAATACTCTACACTTCAATACCAAAATTCAAGATGCAAACAGTGTAAAATATTCTATATAATCTTTTTACACTTGATTTTTGTTCAACGATTTAGGCCCTAACGATGTAAAAGTCGAGATCAAGGCTCTCGGAATTTGTGGGAGTGATGTTCATCACTTCAAGGTACGTAAACGTAAACCTCCCTTCTAATTCATATCCCAGACAGATAGCGTAATTAATTCAGTTCATTGATTTACCGTTTTGATTATTTAGAACATGCGAGTTGCCAATTTCATAGTGAAAAAACCAATGGTAATCGGACATGAATGTGCTGGAATCATCAAAGAAATCGGGCACAACGTGAAAAGTGTAGCAGTGGGTGATCGAGTAGCCCTGGAGCCTGGTATCAGTTGCCAAATCTGTAATCTTTGCAAAAATGGAAGGTACAATTTATGCAAAAAGATGAAGTTCTTCGGTTCTCCCCCAACCAACGGCGCTCTTGCAAATCAGGTAAACCTAGTTAATCTCCTGTTACTAAATGCAGAATAACAACTCGATTTTCTTTCGAATCATTCACAGGTGATTCATCCTGAAAATCTGGTGTTTAAGCTACCTGATAATGTGAGCCTGGAAGAAGGTGCCATGTGTGAGCCACTTAGCGTTGGTGTACATGCTTGTAGACGGGCCAATGTGAGCCCAGATACTAAAGTCTTGATCTTCGGAGCTGGGCCTATTGGGCTTGTAACCATGCTGGCAGCCCGTGCATTTGGAGCACCCAAAATCATCGTTGCTGATGTCGATGATCTTCGATTATCATTCGCAAAGGACCTTGGTGCAGATGCCACCATTCAAGTCTCGAAAAACATCCAGGTTTTAAAAAAAAATCATGATATTATATAAATAAATTATCAAGTCTTAATTAATGTACGTTTTTATTTTATTGGACAGGATATAGAAAAGGAAACAAGAAAGATTTTGGAAGCCATGGGTGAGAGTGTGGACATAAGCTTTGACTGTGTTGGGTTTGATAAAACAATGTCAACGGCTCTGAATGCCACCCGGGCTGGTGGTAAAGTCTGCCTTGTGGGATTGGGACAGACTCAGATGACCATCCCTTTGGTTGCTGCAGCTTCAAGGTTTCTTTCATTTACATTTTACTTCACACACACACACACACATAGACATAGTAGATTGGTATTAGCCTATATTGTTAACATGAATGTTTGATGACAGGGAAATTGATGTTATTGGGATATTTAGATACAGAAACACATGGCCACTATGTATTGAGCTTCTGAGAACCAAAAAGATTGATGTGATGCCACTTATAACTCACAGATACAAGTTTACACAACAAGATGTCGAGAAAGCATTTGAAACAAGTGCTCAGGGTGGTAATGCAATTAAGGTTATGTTTAATCTTTGAGGTTGATTTGTTAAAGTATGTTGTATAGGGACTAGACAATAAATATTATTGTACACTAAGTTTTCTTATATGTATACTTTTGTAATGTATGTTTTGTATCCGAAATTCTCTCAAACTTGCAAACAACTCCAGCCTAATGGTTTAAACACATCACCTTTTTTTAACAACTTTCTCATTTTCATAGCATCATCCCATCTCTCAGCACTTGCATAAATGTTTGATGAAAGAACATAATTCCCACTGTTATCAGGATCCAATTCAAGGAGTCTGTTAGTGGCAATCTCTCCTATGACTATGTTTCCTTGAAGCTTACAAGCACCTAGTAACATCCTCCATATTATCACATCCGGATCCATTGGCATTTCTTTCATAAACTCATATGCTCTTTCAACATCACCTGATCTACTCAACATATCAACTACACATCCATAATGTTTCATTTCTGGATGCAATCCATAGTCTCTTTTCATGCTCTCAAAATACTCCAAACCTTTATCCACCATGCCAGCATGAGCACAAGCAAGCAACACCCCTACATATGTTCCATGACTTGGCTTAGTGTTCTCCATTAACATATTGGAGAAGAGGTCAAGGGCGTAATTGGCATTTCCATTCACAGCAAGTCCTGAAATGACTGAGGTCCAGGAAACTGAATCTTTGTGTTCCAGTTTTTGAAACACTTCTAATGCCTTCTCTGTTGAGCCACATTTACAGTACATATCGATCAAAGAGTTCCCAACGTATAAATCCTGTTTTATGTTGTTTTTACAAATGTAGTCATGGACGGATTTGCCCATATCGATTGAGCCTAGATGAGCACATGCAGAGAGCACGCTAGCAACTGTGATTTCATCAGGTTTAATGTTTGTGTTCATCATGTCGATAAAGAGAGTTAATGCATCAGAGAATTGAGAACTTTGAGAGTAACCAGTGATCATCGTAGTCCATGAAATGACATCTCTTTTTGGCATTTTATCAAATAGCTTCCGTGCATCTGTTAAGTCGCCTGCTTTTGCATAACCTGAGATCATGGCATTCCAGGAAACCACATTCTGTTCCTCCATTTCATCAAATACTTCACGAGCCAAATCCATTGAACCATGTCTTCCATGCATATCGATTAAAGTGTTTCCAAGGTAAACATCCATTTTTATGATATTATCTTTAATGTACTTAGCCATGGACAATCCGATGCTCTTGTCACCAATGTTGATGCATGCTAATATAACCTTCACCATTGTTACTGAATCAGCGATCAGATCAGCTTCTTGGAGAAGATCAAAAAGACGTAAAACCTCTTTATATCTGTTAGATTGACTATACCCACAAATCATGGAGTTCCAAGAAACCAAGTCTCTCTCAGGCATTTCATCGAACACTCTCTTCGCACATTCCAACTGCTTACATGAAGCATACATATGAATTAGTGAGTTGCAAACATAAAGATACGATCTGAACCCCATCTTAAACGAATGTGCGTGAATTTTTTCTCCATAGCTAGCATCTTGAGCACGACCACAAGCTTTTAAAACATATATAGAGGTCAGGTTATTTCCTATCAATCCTCGGTCGCGCATTTCATCAAACAAATGGAGTGCAAAAACAGGACGATCGCTCTGCGCAAAGCATCGGATCACAATGTTCCAGATAGACAAAGTGGGTCTTTCAATTTGGTCAAATACGAAAAGGGTCCTCTGCAGATTACTTGGCTGAAGAGAATAGGATTGGATTACGGGAAATATTGATGATGGGTCAGTGTGGAGATGGGTTTTAATCAACCGAGCGTGAAGCTCTTTAACGAATACCAATTTCTCCATCAACCCACGATTTAATCAGGGATCGCTGAAACAGGGGAACTTGCAATTTACGTCTTCATTAAGTTAAAATAGAATCACTGTTGGCAGTTGAATAGCGACATCTTGATTTAGGGTTTATAATGGTCACTTGAGTGGAAGAGACTTGGTGTCGTGCTCGAAGATATGAGATAAACATGCCACTTGTGGTGAAGGTTCTGTTTGTTTCTCTCGGAAGATGAAAGAAGAAAGAGGAGATTTGGACGAATCACATCTTATTTAGGTTGAGGAGAAGACATGGACGGTGCCTGCCATTTTCAGGTTACTATTCAAAGGATAATCATAAAATAACCACATCAATTTTTAGAATTAGAGTGAATGATTTAACTTTTATTATATTTATTAAAATAATCATAAAAAATGAGTATTTTGGATTTTAAAAATATATAATTTAGAATTTGTCTTCATTTCAGCCGAATAATTTCAAAAAATCTTTGTTTGACTTTAATTTTTTTTTTTTTTTTTGGAATTAACAATTTTCAACACACTTTTATATATATATATATATATATATATATATATATATATATATATATATATATATATATATATATATATATATTTTGGGGTGGTTATGTATGATATATTTATTTCATATTTATTTAATTTGGGTTTAATATTCTCTAACAAATTTACAAGTTTTAATAAGTATGACTCAGAGACAAGACCAGTGATTGGTTGGATTAGCGTAAAACGCGCAGATAAGGACATAAGTCACGGTGCCGGACCACAATCATCGTCGGGACAATTTGCCTCTGTTCATCGTTATTAAAACAAGTAAGTTTTCTTAAAGAAATTTAAAGCAAAATTATTTAAATATGAGTAAATTTTCACGCATACTATCTAAAAAATATATTCCTGGTAAAAATGTCGGTAACGAACACGATTATGATACTCAAATAAATTCTATTGAAGAAACCGTTAATGGCATAGAATAAAGTTTGAATGATTGGACAATACCTAAAACTAATGTTAATACAATATATAGAATATGAACTTTTGACTATTTTCAAGGTTATTCTATTAAAATGACAGAACAAACTTTGTCTATTGGTCAAAACCAACAAAATTTACATTTATTATCATCACGATCTATTCTAGAACATAAAATAAAATATAAATTTTTACATGTTGGTTTAGTCCAAATTGCTATCAAGCCTTTATTCAGACTTGGAATAGATGCCCCTGTTCTCCTTATTTTAAGAGACAAGAGACATAAAGATTTTCAAAATTCTATTTTAGCTATGGCTGAAACAAATATTGCTAACGGACCTATTTATTTCAATTGTTATCCAAATTTTTCTGTAGGGTTATTTGATAAAAATATTTTAGATACTTTAGTATTAACTGTAGAAACAAAAAATTTAGAATTTAAAGATGATACAAAGCCTTTAGCAATAATTTATCGTGTTTGTTACAAAACCATGACAACTACACTTGAACCGAAAACACGTTTATCGAGTCCTAAAAATGAAACAATTATTTTTGAAGCAAATACTAACCATACCAAAGTTCACACACCGAAAAGGTTAAAATGGTCTGATATAACTCAATCATGTAACTGGAATTTACAAAATGTTATCGATCCAAAACCACTAGACTCTTCAAAACAAATCTCAAATATTATAGAATATAATGATGGTTCAGTAGATATAAATTTTTCTTCCTTAAAAATTTCATCATCCAGATTATCGACTTCTTTTATCCCAGAAACAAGTTCTTCAAAATCTCCGTTATCAAAGTCAAGATCTTTAAAACTAAAAACTGTTGACTATACTAATTCTATTCCCAAACCATTATATTAAGATGACCAAAATAGTGAAAATAGTTTTTCTAGTCCTACTAAATCAAATTTTATTGATGAACTCCAAAATTTTAAACAACAAATATGAGTTCTAAAGTACAAATTAATTGTTCAAAAAATAATAAGCTTTGGGCTAATATGTTAAAAAGACATTGGAAGATAAATTCTAATATATGCAAAACCATTCAACATTTAGAAGAAACTAGAATTCATGAAGATTATAATTTATACAAAATACTTCCATATACTAATGAATATAATAAACAAATAGAAAAAATTTCTAGGCTAACTATAGGAATAAAAAAATACGAAAAATCACGAAGTCATGATTTAGAATCAATAAAACATATTTCTTCAATCCTAACAAAAACAACCTGTTAAAATGAATTTCTCAAATTTAGAATATCAAGTTGACTTTGATTACTTAAAAAATATTGAGTATTTCAAAGATTACAATAATAAAAAAAGAGCTTGGCACGAAGAAAAGTTTTCATACTACTTAAGATTTCTCCATTTAGGCCTTTGGGAAGATTATGTTTTATCAAATAAAATTCATTCTCCTTTTTTTTCAATGGTTTGAGTTAATTTATGCCCCTAAACATAAAATAAATTACTCATTTAAAAATAATTCTATCACTCCCATTTTAGAGAAACAATATAAAGATATTATTTCTAATAAAGAAATTATTGCTAATTTTCCACCAAAAGGAGAAATTATTATTAACGATATGTTTATTGCGACTCCTTTAGTTCAAGCCCCAAATCAATTAACTACAGAAAAGGGTCTTCAAAAAATCATTTACCAAAATAATTATGCAAATGAAACATTATCTAGTATTACCGAGCATTTAGTTAAAATTGAATAAGCAAGATATGGCAAGCACTAGCAATATAAGTTTATTGCGACTCCTTTAAAAATCATTTACAAGAATGATAATAAGCAAGATATGGCAAGCACTAGCAATATAAGTTTTGTTCCTTGTCAAATCGATGGTAATTTTAATCTAGGAAATACGGATTTAATTAACGAATTAGAAAAAAGACTTTCAAAACTCCATATCTCAAACACTAACAGTATTAATACCCTTACAAATGATGAAGCTGAAAATAGTGATATTAATAGTGAAACAAATTTTGAAACCCTTGCTCGACAATTTGATAATTCAAATGATGATATTAGTCAACTCACTAATGATTTTTCAAATCTTAATAAAATTCATCAATCAAAGCGAAGCTCTTTCGGAAAGAATCCAAAGCCAACCATAAGAAATTATTGGAATAGGCCCTCTCTTCCAGATGTGCAACTAGAAGAACGAACTTTTCAATTTGATCGTTCTCAATATGATGGTAATTCTGTTTATGAATGGAATGTTGATGGCCATTCTGAACATCAAATTATGAATATTGTACAAGAAATGACTATGGCTGCTAATGCTTATAAAGCTCATAATAATACTCAACTTCAAATTGTTAATATTATTACTTCCGGTATTACTGGTAGTCTCAAAGGATGGTGGGATTTCTATATTTCACAAGAAGAAAAAGATTATATTTTATCTGCTAAGAAAACTATTATAAAACAAGAAAATAATCAACAAATACAAACGTTTGAAGATGATATGGTTAACACTTTAATTTTTGCTATTATCAAAAACTTTGTAGGAGATCCTACTACTTTTCAAGAAAAAACTTCAGAAATTTTAATGAATTTACATTGCAGAAAACATACTGATTTTAGATGGTATAAAGATAATTATCTTGTTAAAGTTTTTTCAAGACCTGATTGTAAAGAGTCTTATTGGAAAGAACGTTTTATTGCTGGCCTTCCAAAACTCTTTGCTGAAAGAGTTAGACAAAAATTAAGAGAAAGTTTTAATAATACCATCCCTTATCAAAATTTAACTTATGGAGATCTAATAAACTACATTAATAAAGAATGATTAGCAGTTTGTGCTGATCTTAGGTTTAAAGAAAAGCTCAAAAAAGATAGAATTAACAGTAAAAATGAATTGGGAAATTTTTGCCAACAATATGGTTATCAGCCCTTGAATGGTCCGTCTACTTCAAAATCTAAAGTATATAAGAAAAGACCTTCAAAATATTTCAGAAAAAAGAATTATAATCTTCCAGAAAATTATAAAAAAGGCCAAGATTATGCGTCAAAATCCAAAAAACCTTATAAACCAAATTATAAAAAATCTAAGAGAAAATCAAAAGACATTATTATTTGTCATAAATGTGGGCGTAATGGTCATACAGCTAATAATTGTTATGCTAAGACAAAAATAAATGAGTTAAATGTTTCTGATGATTTAAAAGAACAAATAAGAAAAATTATTTTAAATACTGATTCAGATTCCGATCAAAGTATTTCTGATTTTCAAACAAATGATTTAAATATTCTCGAAAATACTACTTCAAGTTCAGAAGATTCTGATGTTTGCGAATGTATTGGTAAATGTCATTGTAAAAATTTAATCAATGTAATTACTAGTAGTTCTATTAACGTTCTTTCACAAGATGATAAAGATCTTTTAAACTCTCTTGATTCTATAAAAGATAAAAATATCCAAGAATTATTAATAAAGCAGATGCTTAATAAAACTAATAATATAACTCCTGATAATAATGAAAATTTTAATTTAAAAAATATATATGAAAGATTTACTGAAGCAAAGTCAATCTCTATGCAAGAACTTCAAGAAGAATTAAAAATAGTAAAACAAGAGATAAAAGAAATAAAAAATAAAATTTTAATTTTAGAAAAGGAAAAACCTTCTATTTTTAAAAACAAAAATATAGAAATTAATAAAGAAGAAGAAAATAAAATTAAAAATGTAACTATTGGAAAAATTATAAATAATCAAGTTTCTCAAAAATGGAACACTCAAATTACTTTAGTCAAGGATAATTTTAAAATCAACCTAACTGCTTTAATTGATAGTGGCGCTGATATGAATTGTATTCAAGAAGGAATTTTTCCTACACAATTCTATGAAAAAACTGCATCTAGACTTACTGGTGCCGGAGGTACAAAATTAATTGTAAATTATAAAGTTTTCGATGTTCATATTTGTAATAACCAAGATTACTGTTATAAAACTCACCTAATTTTAGTAAAAGATCTATCTTCTCCTTTAATTCTAGGAACACCTTTTATTACAAAACTATATCCTTTTATGGTTCATGATGATGGTATAAGAACCAATGTTTTTGGAAAAGAAATTATATTTAAATTTTGTGAACCTCCTCTATATTCAACAATTAATGTCCTTAATTATAAAACACAACAAGCTAAATATCTTATTAACGAAATAAATAATGTTCGAATAACTAATCAATTAAATGACAATAATATTCAAAATAAAATAATAGCTTTAAAATTAAAATTTGAAAAAAATGTCTGTTCTAATATTCCTAATGCCTTTTGGAATAGAAAACAACATATTGTAAAATTACCGTATATAAAATTTTTGAATGAAAATGATATTCCTTCAAAATCTAGAGCCATTCACATGAATAGTGAACTAGAAAGTCATTGTAAAAATGAAATTCAAGATTTAATAAATAAAAAACTTATAAGACCTTCTAAATCACCATGGTCTTGTTCAGCATTTTATGTTATGAATGCCGCAGAATTAGAAAGAGGATCACCAAGATTAGTTATCAATTATAAACCTTTAAACAAAGTTTTAGAATGGATTCGTTATCCTATTCCTAATAAACGAGATTTGCTAAAAAAAACTTTATGATTCAAATATATTTTCAAAGTTTGATATGAAATCAAGATTTTGGCAAATACAACTTCATGAGGAAGATAAATACAAAACTGGTTTTAATGTTCCCTTCGGGCATTTTGAATGGAATGTAATGCCTTTTGGATTAAAAAATGCCCCTTCTGAATTCCAAAATATTATGAATGATATCATAATTCCTATAAGTAGTTTTGCTATTGCTTATATTGACGATGTCCTAATTTTTTCAAAATCAATTGATCAACATTTCAAACATTTAAATCAATTTTATGATTTAATTTATCAAAATGGTTTAGCTGTCTCTGCAGCAAAAATGCATTTATTTAAAGATGAAATTCGTTTTTTAGGGCATGATATTGTCAAAAACACTATTAGACATATTACAAGAAGTTTGCAGTTTTTTACTAAATTTCCTGATGAAATTAAGGATAAAAAGCAACTTTAAAGATTTTTAGGATGCTTAAATTATATCCATGATTTTTTCAAAGATTTAGGGATTATATGTAAACCACTTTATAACAGATTAAAAGATAATCCTGAACCATGGACTCAAAAACATACAGATATAATTAAATATATAAAACAAAAGGTTCCTACTTTGCCATGTTTAAATTTACCTCATCCCAATGCCAATATCATAGTTGAAACCGATGCTAGTGATATTGGATTCGGAGGAATTCTAAAACAAAAATTTGTTAATTCAAAAGAAGAACAATTGGTTCGATATTACTCTGGTGCATGGAATGATACACAAAAAAACTATTCAACTGTCAAAAAAGAAATTTTAAGTATTGTTTTATGTATTAAAAAATTTGAAGATGATTTATTTATGAAAAGTTTTTTTATTAAGAATAGATTGTCAATCTGCAAAAACTATTTTAGAAAAGGATGTGAAAAATATTATTTCCAAACAAATTTTTGCTCGATGGCAAGCCCTTTTAGGTAACTTTGATTTCGAAATAGAATTCATAAAAGGCGAAAATAATTCGCTTCCTGACTTTCTTTCTCGAGAATTTTTGCAGGGAAAATGAGTTCATCGTCCTCTTCCAAACATGATGACAAGAAACCCGTCTATCAAAAGCTTGTTCCATTTCAAAATCAAAATCGTTTTTCTCCTTTAACCCCTACTTCTAAGAATTCACAACTTTATTCTAATATCCTTCAATCAAAACTTGTTACTCCAAAAGTTACTTCAACAAACACGATAAACCCTTTTGTAAGACCTTTTACTCCTCAAACTCAAAATTCTGTGACTCCTAGCCCTCCTACAAAAACTCCTTATGTTCTTAATCCAAATTTCTTAAGAGTTCAAATTCTTGAAGATTTTCAAATCCATAAGTTACATCAAGGTTTTCATATTCTCACAAATCATCTTTTTGGTCAAGGGAAAACCTTTATGTTGATTCATATAAAACTCGAGCATATTATCAAGCTATTTTGCAAGAATCTGGTTCGGTCAATTTTGTTCATCGTTCTAATTCAAAAGAAGGAAACATTGATTTTAGCAAAGCTCACATCATCAAAATCATTTCTCCAGAAAGTTGGGTTCCAAACCTTCATTCTGAAAAACCTCTTATAAGTTATCCTGCTTATCCCAGATTTTCTTACTATGATTATCAAGATGCCTGGACTAAGGCGTTCTTTATTCGAAATTATTCACACTCATGGTTTATCTTCTTTGATTTAAACTTCAATTGTGAATACCCAAGATGGTTTATCAAATGGTATAAATATATGAGAATTCTTCCAAATTGTTTACCAAAAGAAATTTACGATGGATATCTCAAATTTAAGGAATTGTTTATTCAACAAATTCCAGAATTTGAATATATGCTACAATTCACTATGATATTCAGAGTTCCATGGATAATGTCTTGGACTTTTCATTATCAAGAAGCAAATGATACCTCTCCTCCCTGGCTTAATCGACAATTTCGCTCAAAATGGTGGGATAAAATGAAGATTTCTCAAGCCAGTGAACAAGCAGTAATTAAATATTATCAAGAAATATATATTCTCAAGCCAGTGAACAAGCAGTAATTAAATATTATCAAGGAATATATATTCAAAGTGATGTGGATTTAATTTCAAGAATTAAAGATGCTGCTACCTCTTCTCCTGAAGAACTTCAAAACTTACTTCAAGAAATTCGCCAAACTCCATCAGTTTCTGACGATTCTCCAAAATCTATAAAGAATGGTTTATTTCAAGACGCTCAAGACCCTTTTGATGATCCTTATGAAGAATAAGAAATTCTTAAATTTGGTGTAATACCTTCAATGTAGGGTATTTCGTTTGTTCTATTTATCAAATCCATTATTTTCAAATACGAGTGTGTATATACTGTGTAATTTTACACTATATGTATTTATAGTGTATAAAACAAATATTATCAAATTTATTATCAAAATTATTTAGTCTTATCAGCAATAATAATATGAAGACAAAAAACTTTACAAGATGCTCCATAATGGATAATATGAAGACAAAAAACTTTAGAAGATGTTCTATGATGATATGCTTTATCAAAATGTGATATTTACTGATTACAAAAGACAATTTCTTCAAAAGATGAAAGTGACAACCACTTACAAATAATTGATTGGCCATTGAATCATACGGAAAGATTTCACTACAAGATTTCAAGGTTTTGAAGACTTCAAGAGGAATATAAATAGACATCATGTGTTAGTAGAACAAAGCAAGCAAAAATATTCATTCTCTAAAATATGTTCATCCTATGTCTAAAAAATCTCCAAGAGTCTCTCTTTCTACTAGCAGATGTTCAAAGTCTCTAGATTTTCAGATAATTCTTTCTCTAGAAGTATGTACTGATTGTAATTAAAGCTTAGTTCAAGAAGGTATTATCTAAAATATTTATTCAATTGTTGTATTGCTTTTATTGACGATGATAGTTTCATTTCGAGTTGTTCTAACTATTAATTCTACAAGATTTGAAATTTTTGTTAAAATAGTACTCGTTTTTAATAATCAAATTAATCAAATTCATGCTTGAATTATTTAATTATGTCTAACAAAATCTTGATGAATTGTATTCTTAATAGAGATATTCTTTTAAAAATACAACAAATCCAAGAATCTATAAATAATTCTGAGCAAAATCTCAAAGATTCTTACAAACCTAATAATCTAGGTACGATTTTAAATAATAATCATATTCATGATGTTAGACAATTCATAAGAGTTAGTATTAAAATTCGTTACAAGCAAATACGTTATCTAAAAGCAAAACTATTTGTATTTTAAATTATCATTTATGTCTTTTAAACATTAATCATAATCATTATAATCATTAAACATTATTTGTAAACATATTAAAAATTAAACATTATTTGTAAACATCTTGATAAAAATATGTAAGAAAATATGGTATATATATATATATATATATATATATATATATATATATATATATATATATATATATATATATGTTTGTATCTAAATTTACTTTAGTATTGACAAGTTATTTATTTTATTAGATTTCAATAGAAAGTAATTTTTCGATAAGTTCTTTGGATTTTAGACCTTAGCTAGTTAAGTATTTTGTCCTATATATATATATATATATATATATATATATATATATATATATATATATATATATATATATATAATTTATATATATATATATATATATATATATATATATATATATATATATATATATATATACTATTTATATATATATACTAGGGAAGTCGAAGCCGTGTTAAACACGACCCAGTGTCGTCAATTTTTTGTCATATAAAACTATGTCTAGATGAAGTTATCATGGTTGGTAGATTAAAGAATGTATATATTTTATGTCCTATCTTCCATATTTATCTTCCATATTTAATTCAATTGCAAGATTCTCATAGATGAACTCGAACAGTATACCCTCTACATAGTATATATACATAATATATATATATATATATATATATATATATATATTCTTGCTCATAGATGAACTCGAACAGTATACCCTCTACATAGTATATATATATATATATATATATATATATATATATATATATATATATATATATAAGTTCTTTAGCCGTAAAATATCTTCAATACAATTGAAGTGTAAATTCAACAAATAAAATTTAATAAAAGATATTCTCAGCCCAACTATTTTCTTCTACAGAACAAGGACAGTGTAATACTTGCACTCAAGAATTATTGTAAATGGTGAAAGTTTCTTCCTCGGGATTTGCATAACTCCTTCCTACATTTTACAAAAAGAAAAAATTATTCCAAGATTATTGGTAAGTGGGAAATAGATTTGCTAAAGCTCTAAAAGGTTAATGTAACTTGACTGACTTGCGAAAATAGTCATTATTGGTAAAATATTAAAAAATGAAAATGTAAAAGGCAACAACTTACAACTTTTTGAAGAATGAGTTTTGGGGCCTGTCACTTGACCCAGTGTTGCCATGTATTATGTACATAGATAATGGTTAGACGAAGTTGGAATTGCTACAACACACAAATAAACATGTAATTGGAGGTGTATACAATAATTAATAACAATAGATGGTTACTAATTTCGAATAATGAAGGGATTAATGTCATTTTGAGAGAATGCATTTCATATAACTAAATGATTACTAATATGAGCGGTGTACTTTTCATTCATGTCATCTTACTTTCTATTAATGTCATTTTACAGCAACCTGCTTACCATTTATGCCATCCTACAACTATTGTGCCTTTAAATAGATAGCAGGTTACTATACATTCACTAAAGTACTCTACTTATGTCATTTTACAGCAACATACTTTCTATTAATATCATTTTATAGCAGCCTACTTTCCATTTATGCCATCTTATATTGTTCATTATATCAATTTATAACAGCGTGCTTTCTATTTATGTCATCTGAGAACTATTGTGGCTTTAAATGGCAAGTATGTTGCTACAAATTGACTAAACTACTCTGATGAAGAGGTGTTGGTTGGTGTTGTAGGTTAAACATTGGTTAAAACTAATTAAAGGGTAAAATAGTCATTTTCGATGGGACATAGACCTAAATATTAAAAAACTCTCCGGTAAAGACTAAAATTTGAAAAATAATCATATTTGTACCTGATCCAACATGAGTATAAATAGAAAAAACATGCTCTAGTTTGTCGACTATAATTCCCCTTTTCCAAGATTTGTTGATTCTACTTCATCTTAAATTTTCAGTAGAAAGAATCTACTTGACATGATGCAATTCTTTACATAAATGTAATCAGATTAACAGAAAATAGAAATAAAGAATATATAACAGGAATCAGGAAACTAACAAGAAAATTAGTACACAAACTGGTAAAATTTTGTCATCGAGTTCTTGGCTTCTGCCATATAACATCTGCAAATCTGCAACAATAGAAGTGGGTAAGCCTCAATTCAAACCTGCAAAGGCAGAATATCTTCATGAGAGATGAAAATGAAGAATTTGAACCTGAAAAAAAAACGTTCATATTTTTAATCTGTCATCGTTTACGAAATCAAAAACCAAAATAGATGGAAAAAAAAAACAAATAAAATGGGAAGATGCTAACAGGTTTACCCTTTAAGCAATGCATGAAATTTTATCAAACAACTTTGGGGAAATTCAGAATAAACAAGTCTCTCAATCTTTCAGCAAATGGTAGGTAAAATACATCGAAACCATTAACCCTTTCACAGAAGTCATCTTTTTCCCTTCTGGAGGTTTTGAAAAAGAAAGAAACAAATATGAGGTATATGTAAATGTTAGTATGTATATTAGAATGTACCATAATTGAAGGGTTATTTCTGCAACTTGTTTGGTTAAGTTCTTATAAATGGTATCTTCAACAGCTGCGAGAAAAAAAAGAAGTAAATCTTAAATATATATATTTCATCAGCTAAATTTGATGACTATGGAAGAAATCGCAAACATAATACATGTTCAATGAATATAAAAGAGGCCAAAAATCCAAATTCAGTGGGTTTTAACATGAAAGCACAAACTCTTTGCAATAATTATATTACAACTCAAGCAAAAGCTACCGAGAATCATCAAAACACGGAATAATATTCAAAGTCACTACACTTATGCGTTTAATTATACTATTTGTCTATTTACCATGGTTTCACCAAACAAATAGGGCAAAAACATTTTTAACGCAAAGAAATTGTTAATCCTAACTTACAAATAGATCAAAATAAGTAGGGGAAATCTAAACTAACCTAACCTGAAAGAAAAAGAAGAGTATTGGGTAAGTAATGATAAAATATTAATTTATAAATCATTAAAGGTAGAATATATAGCTGACTTTTGAAGAATAGATGTTGGTTGACAACTGGATAAGTCAATCCATCTTCAGAATTACATACAGACTAAAAAAAATTATAATCCATAGCTAGTTTACAATTCAGTTCATATATTGAACCAATTTGCTAGAATTTGAATTTGAAGGCACCAAATCAAGTTCAGAATCAAAATTGGTGAACTATCAACTAAAGAAAATTAAAGTAACAAAAGAAGTTCCGATTTGCTTTCTAAACCACAAATTTTCATGATTATGTGTGTATGTGTGTGTTAAAAAAGATAATGTTAGAAAAGAGGACGGAAAAAGGAACACCGATTGTACAATTTTAGTTGATTCCCTCTGATGAGGCAACATACCAATAACACACCAAGAAGAACCAACACCCCTCCCACCTCCTATTACATTCCTCATGTAATTTTGACATGTCAATTGTGAAATAAAATTAAAATGAGACCAGATGTCTAGCCAACAAAACACAGACATGAAAGAAAAATCACACCACCATGTATCCCAAATCCAAAGTCGTTATACCCAAAAGATACACCATCACTCTCTTTCTTGAAACAACCTAACATTCACTACTTCTTCCATAGATCATCAAGAATTGGTTCAAAAATAAGATGAACTAAAAACAGAAATATAAACAAATTTCAAATCATAAGCCGTTTAAACAAAACAAATTGTAGATTCTAAAGTCAAAGTACTTAGTATCAGTGCAATTAGGTTTAAATAATACTATTAACCTAGTCTTGCCAACCAAGGCAGCCTTGTTATTGGGGTTGAGTATCAACAATCACGAGAACCATCCAAGTAATTTACTGAAAAAATTACATCCAATATACCTTCTTGATAGGAATAAAAAAAATCATATAATGAGATGAATAGGATAGATGAACAACTAACCTCTACACCGAAAATGGAGCTTATTGTAGAAACTTGAGTCACCGTGGAAATTAAATGTCGTGACGTCGTGATTTTTCTGATGGTTATTCATCGAAACAAAAAGAGACGCAGTGGAGAGTGAAGAGGGAAAAGAGGGAAGCGGTGGAATAGAGAGCTTGGAGACATCATCCCCAAATATCGATTTTCCCGTCACCTTGCTCAGCGTCGTTAGCTAATCAACATCGTCACCCACCCCAAACACCACAATCATCGTCATTCACTTCCAGTTTACTGGTATATCTTTAATACGAAGCGAGAGAGAGAGAGAGAGAGAGAGAGAGAGTGGAATTTACACCCCGCCTCTCCATTACTGGAGATTATACTCCACGCGCCAATCTCATTATAAAATTCCACAGTAAGTATACAAAATTCTCTGCTTAATTCTCAAGCTCTCCCACTTTCCACTTTCCTCTAAATATAGAGCATTGGATTAAAATATATAGTATACCTAGGACAGCAAAGCTATGGAATATATTTGTCAGCAAAAAATAGGAAAAAAATTCGATTAGAACCTGATAGAAGTTGAAATTGAAAGACATTAAAAGTTCTTGTACAGGTTATTTAATATAGGCGGCATGAATCTGGTAACTCCCAAGGATCAGAATTATTAGCATCGACCTCAGGGATGATGCGCCTCAAAGTATGGTACCACAAGTTCTTCATTTGTCGGGTGGAACCAGAAAGCAAGAAGGCAATCTCAAGACACCGTTTTACACAAAATTCAGGATAACGGTTTAACCCTTTCAATTTCAAAACCAAATTGAAGCCCTAATCGATTCTTGTAAAGCAAGGGATAACTACTTCGAAATTTTTCAACACCAAAATACAGAAATTAACTGAGGGGAAACAAGGGATCGACAGCCAATCGGAAATACCCTTATTTTCATAGAAACAGAAATACAGGGGAAAAGCCGTCATAAATAAAATAGAATTTACCATTGTAGAGAAGAGATGTAGGAGGTGTGTGATGGTCTCCATCTGCATGTGTAGACAAACTAACAGGAAGAGGATATCGTGTGGTATGGATGACAGAAAAGGAGAGCTTTAAATAGTAATGTATTGGGAAAGCTACTGGTGTACTGGGAAAGACAAACCTGGACGCGTGTACAAGGAGAGAATGAGAAGGAGGCAGGTGTCCCGATGACTCATCAAGGAAACAGTAGTGTGAGTGATTGACTGATTGTCCTTCACGCAATCCATGGACCATCCACTCTAAACCCGAACCAACAACCAAAATTCAGCAAAAATCCAGAGAAATTCCCACAAAAATACTTGTTAATGCCTCCAGCTCATCCACTTTTCCTAAGAATCTAGAGCAACGAGCGTACTTTTATATATATATATATATATATATAAAAGTCCAATTGAGAAAAATAAAAAAATTGAGAATGGAGTAATCATTATCAGCCACTTATTTATTTTTGTCTCAAAAACCTACGTCGTACCAGCATAAATTGGAAAGTAATACACATGTGTTTTCCAACAAAACATGTTTCCTTAAACTATCTTAATCATTACCTTAATATATATAAAAACATAGTTTTTTTTCGTTTTTTTAATTTTTAAGAAAATATTTTTATCGAAAAATGATTTTAAATATATCAAAATTCACGATTTTTTATTTTCTACAAATAGATATCCATATTGATATACTTTTAAGATAAAATAAAAAATTTATTTTTTTTATATTTTCAGCTATCGTTATTTATAAGTGAATAAAAATGCATCAAATTTTGCTACAATACATTCGTTATTCACTTATGAATAAAAATATATAATTATTTTTTTTACGGTTTAAGTATCATTTATACTACTTATTCATATATGAATAACAAGTTAACTGTAACAAAAATCTGATAAATGTTTTACTCATATATGAATATAAAATATGACGACAACTAATATACGTTTTATTCATATATAAATAGAATATATGACGAAAGATAATGTAAAAATATATATTTTAAGAAAGAAAACTTTATTACGTGTCATATTCATATATGAACGATACTTAAACTATAAATAAAAATTAAGCATACGTTTTATTCATAAGTGAATAACGAATGTACTGTAATAAAAAATCTGATAGATTTTTATTCACTTATGAATAACGAGAGCTGAAACTCTAAAAAAATTAATTTTTTATTTTATCTTAAAACTATATCAATATGGATGTCTATTTATAGAGAATAAAAAATTATGAATTTCGATATATTTAAAATAATTTTTCGATAAAAATGGCTTTCTAAAAATCAAAAAAAAAATATGTTTTTGTGTATATTAAGGTAATGATTAGCATGGTTTAAGGAAACATGTTTGGTTAGAAAACACATGTTTATCCGTTATCCATTTCCGCTGGTACGCTTAATTGTTTTGCGGCAAAATAAATGTGTGGCTGAGGGGTCGTTTGATAGTTGCTGATTGGGTTAGAGCTGACTGAGTTAGAAGCTGAATGGGTTAGAAATGCTGACTGAGTCCACATCTGACTGAATTTATGCTGTTTGATTATTTATCTGACTGATTGTGCTGAATGATAAAAATGACCATATTATCCTTATGTTTTCCTTTTGTGTTGGATAAAATAATTATAAAAATAAAAATTATCACATAAAATCCAAATTAAACATACATCATTTAAAATCCAAATACAAAGTGTAATACAAAACCCAAATACACATTGTCATACATAATAAAAAAGTATATCATTTAACGTGAACCATTTGAAAGTAACTGATTAGCAATCTGGTCACACAAAGTAGTCATATACTCAACGGCTTCTGAACCCCATTCTATGCCTTGTATGTGTTGGCCCTCACTTCCTCCACCTCCCACATTAGGAGTAACCATAGTGTTTTGTTCAAAGTACGTAAATAGGTCATCTTGAATATCATATTTCTTTATAAAATTATGGACCGCAACACAGGCAATGACTATGTCTCTTTGCACTGGAAAAGGATAAGGAGTCATACGTTTTAAAATTGGAAATATCGCCTTCAATACACCATAAGCACGTTCAATGATATTTCTAAGTTGTGCATGAGCATGATTGAACCTTTCTTCCTTAGTTAAAGTTTTGTTTCTTCGAAAATCGGCTAACCAATACCTAGTATTGCGGTAAGGAGCCATAAATCCACGGGTGTTGGTGTATGCGGCATCACAAATGTAATATTTATCTGTAGATAGTGACAAATTAATCATATAAATAATATAGATAATAAAACTTATAGAAAAATGACAAACTTGGTGGAGGGAATGGAAATCCAGAAGTCGGATTAAATGCAACTTCTTTCAAAACTTTAGAATCGTGTGTTATGCCCTCCCATCCAGCCCATACAAAGGTGAATATCATATCAAAATCACAAATTCCTATTACATTTTGATAACATTCACATTTTCCTCTTCCCCTATAGCGAGTTTGTTCATCAACGGGCACAACTGCATGTACAAGTGTTCCATCTAGTGCACCTAATGCTCCAGGAAATATGTTTTTTGCCCCTGAATATGAATGCAAAAAAAAAAATTAGAACAACAGAAGGAAAACAAACCTATTCCTGCGATCGTTGTTGATGGATTTTGCTGCTGTTGATCGCTATTTCTATTTATCGCTTCCTTGATTGATGTTGCGGCTATTCACCAATTCTCTTCATGCGATCGATGTTCTTGCTGTTGGCCGATGTTGTAGTTGCTGGAAGTTAAACGTGGGAGGGATGATTGCAAATCTGATCGCAGTAGAATATAGGGCAAGCGATATGTTTTTTTGATTTTTTTCTCGGTCCGTCAAGTAGAAAACAAGGACCGAGTCCTCTCTTTTTTTGGACCGGATCCTAATGTTGGACCGAGTCCTTCCACCTATAATCAAAATCAAACGTGCCAATTGATTTTTTATGGACTCAGTCCCACTTTGGACCCAGTTAGATACCATATAAAACGACCCCTGAGAATGATTCTCTCATTCTCAACCTTTTTTTTCTCAATTGAACCCTCCTCTCTCTCTCTCTCTCTCTCTCTCTATATATATATATATATATATATATATATATATATATATATATTCCAAAATGTATATTTCATATAATCTAAAAGGTAGTCCTAAAAAAAATTAATATAATTAAAATATTAAAAGTCAATAATATTTTGGTAGAATTCATAGAATTTTTAGAATTAAAGTGAATGATATAACTTTTATTATATATATCAAAATAATCATAAAAAATGATTATTTTGGATTTTAAAAATATATAATTTGGAATTTATTTTCATTTCAACCGAATAGTTTCAAAAAATCTTTGTTTGCCTTTAATTTTTTTTATGGTGACTTGGTAAGGCATGCTGAAGATATGGTTGATAATCTATTGACCCTTGTTCAAATCCTAGCGTGAGTTGTCTTCGCAGCAGGAAGCTGTTGGACAAGGAGCTCGTTGTATCAAGTGGTTTCTTTTCGGGATCGTTGATGTTTAGGTCATAAGGTGTTTAGGTCGCTCAGGTTGAGTATCGATTGTTGATGGATTTGTTAGCCCGTTGCATAGATTGCTATTTAAAGTCCAAGATGAGCAGTTGATGATCTGCCAATCTACTTCAGAGTTTGGTATATGTAGTTTCACATGGGCTTTGTTCAATAGTGTATTGGTTTAGTGGATTAGTTGTAAATGCATTCTCGATCGTTGGTCATTTCGTTCATCGTCAATAGCTGAGGTTCTTCGAAAGTTTTGAGCTGTATCAGTGGAATTATTGTTCATAGTACGCTCGGGTTTGGCAACTATCCTTGGTTATTGGGAGTTCGGACGTCGGAGTGGTATTGTTTACTTTTTTAGGTGTGGCTTTGGATCTGGGTGGAATCTAACTTGAGCATGTCGTGTCGACAGGGTTGGTATTTGAATTGATCCGACCAAGGTTTTAGCAGCATTTAAGAAAAGGGGCGCGATGCATGCAATCAACCGAGCTCAAGTAAGTATTTCCTAAAATACCCATACATGTGTTATGCTTATTGTTTTTGGTCGTGGGTTCGAGTCCCACAGATGGCGCCAAATGATGCAACTTCGGCTCCGACCACCTGCTCTGAGAGTGTGCTTCTACGCCGGAGACAGATCTGTGAGGTCACAACAAACAAAGTCGTTAGATCCGAGCATCAGTATGAGTATATGAGAATTGCATGCTAGATTAGGGATAAGGATCTACTCATGATTGCATGATAGAATGCTAGGAGAGATGCCTTTATATTCCTATTGGTTGAGCTTTTAGAACTGCATGCTAGTATGGATTTCAGATTGTTGGATATAATGGCCTGATTAGGTGAGGCACTGGTTAGATTACTCGATGCTCGAATGCTGCTTTCTTTGTGCTTTTAGGTACCTTCAATAATATCGGCTAACTATTAAGCGAATACGTTAGGTTACATGTTGTGGGGATTAGATAATTTTACAAGGTTAGGTTTAACTCTATTGCACAACTCATGTTTGAGTCCAACCGTTGTAGTGTGAGACCTTATAGTCGAAGAATTTTCTAGTGTCTGTAGCATGTAATTGTATTCATGAGGTAGTTAGAAGGTATTAGAGGGAGTCTCTTCTACACCTGATGGAGGAGAGTGGTGTGAAAGGAACCCTAGGACAACCTAATAAGAATGTTAGAATGTTTTTGTGTGATCATTCTCGGAAGAGGGATCCAAAAAGGAGAAACTAGGAGGGTTAGTAGCATGTACCCGGTTGAATTTGGGTATTTGTGGTTGGATCGGACGATAGTGGACATGAGTAGTTACTTAGAGGATTCAGAACAATTCTTGAGGAACATACGGATAGGTGTAGAAGGTAGTATTGGGCCTGTAATACTGAAAACACAGGACTCGAGTCGAGGAAAAATTTCGGGAATTCTAAGGAGCAAATTGAGGGTAGATCGTATGGTTTGGCACCATGACTCATTGCAATGTGTTTCCGTCTTATTCAGTTTATTGGGTATGGTTGCTCAGGCTGAGGATGGATCTGGTGATTGTTTGGGCCTTAGTGGCCATGTCAGTTTGGGTTTGAATGGTGCAAACCTATATGAGTTAGTTGGTTTTGAGGTCTCGAGGGCCTGAATCGAGGTAGTGTCACTTAAGTCGCAGGACTCAAGAAGGAAGTGATTGTAATGATCAGCTCAAGGATTGCAGTCGGAGGCTAAGTGATTTGCATATGGATTGGGATGTCACTATCCACTATGGGGTTTATGTTCTTCCAGCTTTCCGTGTTCGGAGGAAGGAGATAGCAGACATGTGATTTTCAGAGTTGGGATGTAGACCAAGCATGCGGCCATATAGTTTCGGTTTTTGGCAACAAGTATGGCAGTGGGGGAATTCACAAGAGGATCCTTGTCGTATGATTGCCTTGAGATGAGATCAAGGGTCTGTTTTCTTTGAATTTAGTTAGGTCAGGTGCTAGTTGGTTGTTTCATGTGATAAAGGGATGTGATGTGACACCAGTCAAATGTTGGTCAAAAATAAATTGATCAATAATCGTAATTGGGATGAACCAAGTGGTAGAGTTTGTAACAAGGTTTCCAAAAACATAAAGAACACTGAAATCCGAGTTATAACGAAGAAGTTATGACCAATCGAAAATCCGCGATAAAACCGGCAAAACACTGTTTAGTGTAAAAAAGCGAATTTTCGATAAAAGGCTTTTTAGCCTTAACAATCTCAATGAAAGTTGTAGAATATGTTAAACCGAGAACGTTCATGAAAAGAACGTAAAAATCTGACTTCGTATGAGGAAGTTATGATTTTTCGAAGTTTCGGTTTAGCAGTAGACAGCTAAAAATTCGAAATATAAATCGATCGATATTTAGCCGACGCAACTTAAACGAGAATCGAAGGTCTCGTCAAAAGTAGCACAACGGTAAAAAGACAGACGAAAACGGACGTCGGACGAAGAAGTTATGAATTTTTAACGGATTTCCAGTCCTGGTCTGTTAAAAATAATAATATTAAAAATAAAGTCAAAATCAGCCGACGAAGTCTAAACGAAAGTCGTAGAGTATGATTTTACCTACGTGTGCATATAAAGAACGTCAAAAACGGAGCTCGTATGCGAAAGTTATGATTTTCGCAAGTTTTTGGCACAAAAATCAAGAAAATGTGGAAAACCGGGAAATTTCGCTGAGTCACCTCGGACACGTCACCCCTCGCATGCGAGGCTTCCCCGTGTCCTCCACGTGTTCGCTTCTGGTTGGACCGCATTTCACGTGTCGCCTTCTGAGTGGACCGCATCCGAGGTCCAATAAGCTTCGGACACCCTCGCAGGAGACACCCCGCGGATGCTCCTCGGATGACCCTCGCACCTTCGTGTAGCCTGCCCATTGGACCGAAGTTGGGTCCAATCCGAAGCTGCCAGATCCGAACCGACCGTCCGAACCGAAGCCTCGCGAAGCCACCTGTCTGAGCCGAACCACCATTTTACTGCCTGTCCGAGACACGTGTCTCCTTCCCTCTGCTCCGGATCCGAGGCTGCGGCCTATATAAGGCATGCGAGCCTTCTCGGATGAAAGACACTTTTTCACCCCAAATTTCTCCAAAATTCACATTTTAACCCCGTAAACTTTCTCACGACCCCCCAAGGCCCCGGTATCGTGTCTAAAGCCCGAAGCAAGCCCCGGAGCCCCGGAATTCTCGAGAAGTTATCCTCTCTCCAGTCGAAGTGCTGCCCGCATAAGGCCGGTTTTTACTCAAAAACTCGCGGTTTCTTCGAGAAAGATCATCAATAGAAACGGAACGCTGCCCGAATCACCACTTATCGAAGTGAGTTCATACCCCTATAATTTACCTTTTCAATGGTTTTTAAATGCTTTTTAGGGGGGAATACAAGTTTAACACAATAATAAATTGTGTTAATAACTGTGTGTGATAATAATCACACAGAAAGTTTCCGTATGCTTTTAAGAATTACCAAATACTTCCAAAATAACTTAAAGCCATGTTAAATCTTAAAAGTCATGTAAACTCCGTTAAATTCTTTGAAAAATGTTTTATAAGCTATTTCAAAGTATAAATGCCAAAATCATGTTTATATATGTATAAATATATAAATAAGATTTGAAGGGCCTAGGACTAATGAATTACCTTGTTTCCTTTTCCTTGTTTGGATGTGGAGTTAAGGTGGTGTTATTTGTCCGAATGTCGTTTTCTCCTTAATTATATATATATTATACATATATGAGTATAAAAGGTTACTCCTTTTAGTATCATTACCTTTGTATCAGGCTGAGCAAAGGTGATCATCCATGAGAAATCATTCTAATCAGATAGAACATATAAATTATAATAGGTATAATTTATGATCCAAAACTAAATATACAAGTATGATTCACGACTGTATACTTTCCAAGGAAATTACCAAAATTCATTCAACTATACCAAGATATGTATAATACCTTTGATATACGAACAACATATTAAAGAAGTAAAGATACATTATACCGGGTTTGCATTAGCGAAGGTACTATACAGAGTACCAGAGTTAGCAAACACGAGGTAATAATACATTCTACCGGGTTTGCATTAGCGAAGGTACTATACAGAGTACCAGAGTTAGCAAACACGAGGTAATAATACATTATACCGGGTTTGCATTAGCAAAGGTACTATACAGAGTACCCGAGTTAGCAAACACGAGGTAATAATTCATGATTCAAGTATACTAGAATACACTGTTTTACAAGAAACCAGGGTTTTGATTCAAAACAAATCAAGGGTTTACACTTATCAAATACATCTTAGAAATTCTAATTCAAGAACACACTGTCAATCATTATTTTAGAATGATTGGGCTTTTCATAAATAATACACATGTAACGTTTATATGCTTTTTATGAGACACTAAGTTCAGGTTGTTTAATTCATTTTAGACAACATAGGAAAAGCCCTGAAATTATAACCAGAATCTCCAGCCGGGGATCGAAACAAGTGTGTGTAGATCTATATCGGGATTGACAACCCCACACTCAGGCTGCTAGCTACAGTCAGGTTTATAAGCCTATGAGTGACAATTGTTATCACCAGTTTAAACGCCCACAAAGCGTTTGTTTCAGGCCATCAGTCATAGTATGGTTATAATAACTCGTTAAAAAGATATTAACAATACGTTAGTGTATAAACAACTAAACTAAAGTACACCTTCAAAGTACCAGTTTAAGGAATACAAAATACAATGGTTCAATACAGTTTTCAATAACAGCTGGTGGAGCCAGGCACACTCTCAGTTACAAGTTTTCATAAAGGAATACAAATACAAAACATGAATACAAAGATAACGGTTTATGGGATTAAACCACTTTTACAAAGGGGAATATAGTCAGTTACTTTCAGCAAACTAGTATAACATAAAGGACCTTTAGTGGTTAATTCTATAATTCCTTAGTTGCTACATCATAGTTATACATAAGTAATATCCGATTGACAGTGAAATGTGTGACTTCCGCCTTACTTCTTGTTCCTTGTTTGGTTGTGGGCTTAGGGCAGATACACCCATTAGGATAAAACACTCTGACCAAGAGTTATACTTTAAAAATATATCAATATTTTATAAAAGTATAAGTACATGCAGAGTATATATACCAGAATGAGTATCACAAAAAGAACAAAACTAAAGTATTTGGATGTTGGACATTGCAGTTAAACCTAGACAGTGACGTAATCATATTTGGGATCAATATAGTCTGATCAACTATATTCATCCGAGATATGACCAACACGTGTTTGGGAAGTGATTGTAGTGTTGCAACTAGTCTAAAACTTACCTAAGTACCAGAAGAATTCTAGAACCAAACATAAAGACTAAAATACTATGGGAGTATTTTAGGATGCTATAACAAGAAAACTGAAAACTTGTTAAGTTCTTGTATCTAGAAGTCTAAGAATCAAACTCATAACTAAAATAACATGGAGGTATGTTACATACCTTTGGGGAAATGTTAAAAAGATCTTTTCTGATAAGTCTATAATTACTAAGTGGATACGTTAAGGTTATATATAGCCGAGATTTTATAGACTTAGAATATGTGATTTTCACTCTACTTCCTTTTCCTTGTTTGGATGTGGTTTTAGAGTAGGATTAGCTATTCAAAGGTCTATTTGATCTGGATTATATATAATCGGTACACACCATGTGATTATAGGAGGACCAAGAAGGATCACCTTCGTAAGAATTTAAATTTTCTCATAGATTCTTTAGACATTCCCATTCTCGTATACACCCGTTAGATAAACATAGTTACTCCAGCAATCAATAGAAGAGTCAAGGAGAATCCAACAGAATTTCATTAGGAGAATCCCAAGAAAGAAACATAGGAGAAGTAAACAAACTATAGAAATCATTTAGTGCCCTTACCCTATTGAGGACGCCAATGAGAGATTCGCATGAACTTCCGAGATTCAAAATCTTCATTACGAAGTAACGGGGATCAGTGTCAGAATCGGAAGTAAGACAACCCGGGAATTCAATATACCTACAGAGGAGAAGGACACCCTATAGATACCAGGAGAGAACAAATCATTACCACCCAGAATAGAACAGAGAACAAAGGAAAACCACGAATGATTCATGTGAAGTGTTTGAACACCTTTTCATCTAAGTAATAACTAGTAAATCGGTTCAACCTAGTGAGTTAGTGATTTCATTACTCACATTAGGTTTGGAGCTTATCCTCTTTTCCTGCACGGCTAATAACAATAAATCAGATCACAGAATCTTAATTGATAGTGATTACTTCCCAAATTCATAAGTCTATTTTATGTAGACACTGTTATGAATTGTTTTCGAATATTTTCGAAAATTGGGAAACGATATCCACCAAACGAATGTAACTTAGTTCGGATGATACTCGGTTCCTAACCACTCTAGAAACTTATTTCTATTCCTTACCAGGACTGCATCATAGGGATGCAGGTCGAATCATTAAGAACAATATAACAAAATGAAAGATTTATACATGGATACAAATGGTTAGAATACATCTAGAGACACGATAGTCACTAACGAGCTCATTTCTTATCACGTAACAGAATCATACCTCCAAAGAAATGTAACTAACCCACTAGCGAAACACCAATTCTTCAGATAGATGCGGCTACGTTTCAAGCTGCGGTCACAGCAGTTGTAGCAGCTGTCATGGCACACCTTAATACTAACAATGCAAATGTTAGTAGTAATGCTATCGGTAACCCCGATCGTGGTGATGGCCAAGTACTGCAACGAGCACCTACTTGTAAGAACACCTTGAACCTTAAGCCTAATATCCTTAAACGAAAGTTCGAGGACAAGAAAGGGAGTTGTTCAACTCAAGAACCTAACATAGGGCAACGAACTGGGGCAGTCAATACCCCCATTAGCCCTGTTATTCTAGCACCAACCAAGTCGTACTTAGGAAACCTCCCACACTGCAGCAAGTGCAACTACCATCATCATGGAGTTTGCCGAGAGCTGCATTACAATAGATGCAACATGAAGGAGCATACTGCTCGCATCTGTAGAACTCCGGTTGAGTTCATCACTCCAACCACCGATGTTGGAACCATTCCCATATGTCACCTTTGTGGGGAAATAGGACATTACAAGAGGGACTGTCCAACAGAGAAGAACAACGGGGGAGCAGGAGGAATTTGATCCCAATACATGGGAAAGCATCAAAGAACCCTGCTATATTTTGGTACGCTTCCAAACCCCGATAACTATCTAAAATTATGATTACTCTTCCGTTCAAATTAAATCACAACAATAATATAAAATTTGAAACCCTAACAGGTAAGCTATAATGACTTAGTGTATACATAAGGGTCATTTATAATTAAGATTTGTAGACTTAGAGTGAGTAATCCCGCCTCATTTCCTGTTCCTTGTTTGGTTGTGGATTTAGGGCAGGGTTGCTCAGTCAAAGGTCTTACCAATCTTAATTATACATGAATTGTATACACCAAGCGATTATAGAGAGACCTAGTAAGGATCGTTCCATGAAAGTTCATAATTTCAAATTATCAGAACCCTTGTATTGGTAGTACCCACCAATTTCGAATAAAAAGGGGTTTGTAACGATATTAACAGAATAAAACTAGAAGCGCTGAGAACTTAGGTACATAGGATATCACCCTAGTAATCATTCGTTCTAGAACGACTTAATATCTATTTCGTCGAGAAAATTCTGACATCCTCATTCGACATGGTTTGGCCTGGCCCTTACCATGTGAAAATTCTTATGTTGTATAAGAGAACATTTTCCTTAATCAGCCGTAAGATGAAATTCTTCCAATCCATAACACAAAACCCTTAGGTTGTCTCTCGTTTCAAAACTTCAGAAGTACCCATGCGAAGAGTACCACGCCATTCTAGCCTACTCAGTAGACAGGAAACTTCAAACGAAAAGCACCGAAGTAGTCTTAGAAGTCAGTAACTACCGAAGTACCTCAATAGATCTCATAGGAAAATCATCGAACCATAGGTCAAGTTCAAGAATAGAGACTAAGAACTCATTGAGTTAATCTATCGCTGCTAAGTGTATACACGAGAGTGGTATATAAGTTAGACTTAACAAGATTAAGGATGTGTGCTTCCGCCCTATCTCATATTCCTTGTTTGGTTGTGGACCTGGGGCAGAGTCACCCATCCGAACGTTTTGTGAAATCTAAAATATATACGACTTGTATACACGAGGTAATGGTGGATGAGCCAAGTATGAGTCTGATCATGAACTTCGGAGCAAAAGCCAGCATCATGCATTCTACCAGGTGGAATTCAACATGAGACCACGACGGTGGGTCGAGCTACTAAATGACTACGAATTTGAAATTCGTTATCATCTCGACAATGCCAATATAGTAGCTGACACCCTAAGTCGGAGAGAGTACCCAGGTCATAGTGCCAATCAGGGACTATGATAACCCATTCAAATCTCTCCACACAAAGTAAGGAGGCTCAACAGGAAGCCTTGAAACCGAAAATGTGGCAAGTAGAGAAGATGACTAGAACGTGTGAGTGCACGGTATTCCAATGTCTGTTATCTCCACTGAGATAATAGAATCATCTCCTAGTTCAGGCCGTCACTCAAAAACCTCTAGGAACCAGAGTAGTCATGATTCTATGGGATCGACTATGGTAAAGAATGGGATATCCATTTACCAATTAGTCGAGTCCTTTAACACGCTAGCATTCAAGTTGCTCCATTCAAAACCTTTTGTGGTCACAAGTGTAGATTCTATCTGCACCAGACTAAAGTAGGTAATACGCAACTAGCTAGAGATCTAATTTCCACACAGCACCCTCGCTGATCTGGAATTCATCCGAGAAACTACCAAAAACAAAATACGAATCGGGAAGCACCATAAAGCTTCCAGAGTTAACCAGAGAAGTTACGGCTTCGATAAAAGAAAACCCTTGGAATTCCAGGATTGATGACCTTGTCATATGAAGGTCTCACTCAGGAAGGACAAGATGCGCTTGAGAAAGCGTGAAATACAAAACTCAAAGTACATAGGACCATTTGAGGTTATTACCAGAATCGGTCTTGTACTTTTAAAATTAAACTACCACCAAAAACTTAATAACATTCATCCCATCTTTCACATATCTAAAGAGGTGTCTATTCGATAAAACACTTGTTATTTCACTCAATGAAATCAAGTTAAATAAAAGTCTACACTCTGTAGTAGAACCAATGAAAACCATGGATAGGGAAATCTAAAGAACCACGCTAAGTCTCATCCCATTAGTGAAGGTTCGCTGGATTACAAACCAGGGACCTGAATTCACTTGGGAAAGGAAAGATTAGACCTAGTCCATGAGTATCACTTTAGACTTAATTTCGGGACGAAATTCCCTCTAACGGGGGGATAATGTGACACCAGTCAAATGTTTGTCAAAAATAAATTGATCAATAATCATAATTGGTATGAACCAAGTGGTAGAGTTTGTAACAAGGTTTCCAAAAACATAAAGAACACTGAAATCCGAGTTATAACGAAGAAGTTATGACCAATCGAAAATTCGCGATAAAACCGACAAAACACTGTTCAGTGTAAAAAGCGAATTTTTGATAAAAGGCTTTTTAGCCTTAACAATCTCAATGAAAGTTGTAGAATATGTTAAACCGAGAACGTTCATAAAAAGAACGTAAAAATCTGACTTCGTATGAGGAAGTTATGATTTTTCGAAGTTTCGGTTTAGCAGTAGACAGCTAAAAATTCGAAATATAAATCGATCGATATTTAGCCGACGCAACTTAAACGAGAATCGAAGGTCTCGTCAAAAGTAGCACAACGGTAAAAAGACAGACGAAAACGGACGTCGGACGAAGAAGTTATGAATTTTTAACGGATTTCCAGTCCCGGTCTGTTAAAAATAATAATATTAAAAATAAAGTCAAAATCAGCCGACGAAGTCTAAACGAAAGTCGTAGAGTATGATTTTACCTACGTGTGCATATAAAGAACGTCAAAAACGGAGCTCGTATGCGAAAGTTATGATTTTCGCAAGTTTTTGGCACAAAAATCAAGAAAATGTGGAAAACCGGGAAATTTCGCTGAGTCACCTCGGACACGTCACCCCTCGCATGCGAGGCTTCCCCGTGTCCTCCACGTGTTCGCTTCTGGTTGGACCGCATTTCACGTGTCGCCTTCTGAGTGGACCGCATCCGAGGTCCAATAAGCTTCGGACACCCTCGCAGGAGACACCCCGCGGATGCTCCTCGGATGACCCTCGCACCTTCGTGTAGCCTGCCCATTGGACCGAAGTTGGGTCCAATCCGAAGCTGCCAGATCCGAACCGACCGTCCGAACCGAAGCCTCGCGAAGCCACCTGTCTGAGCCGAACCACCATTTTACTGCCTGTCCGAGACACGTGTCTCCTTCCCTCTGCTCCGGATTCGAGGCTGCGGCCTATATAAGGCATGCGAGCCTTCTCGGATGAAAGACACTTTTTCACCCCAAATTTCTCCAAAATTCACATTTTAACCCCGTAAACTTTCTCACGACCCCCCAAGGCCCCGGTATCGTGTCTAAAGCCCGAAGCAAGCCCCGGAGCCCCGGAATTCTCGAGAAGTTATCCTCTCTCCAGTCGAAGTGCTGCCCGCATAAGGCCGGTTTTTACTCAAAAACTCGCGGTTTCTTCGAGAAAGATCATCAATAGAAACGGAACGCTGCCCGAATCACCACTTATCGAAGTGAGTTCATACCCCTATAATTTACCTTTTCAATGGTTTTTAAATGCTTTTTAGGGGGGAATACAAGTTTAACACAATAATAAAGTGTGTTAATAACTGTGTGTGATAATAATCACACAGAAAGTTTCCGTATGCTTTTAAGAATTACCAAATACTTCCAAAATAACTTAAAGCCATGTTAAATCTTAAAAGTCATGTAAACTCCGTTAAATTCTTTGAAAAATGTTTTATAAGCTATTTCAAAGTATAAATGCCAAAATCATGTTTATATATGTATAAATATATAAATAAGATTTGAAGGGCCTAGGACTAATGAATTACCTTGTTTCCTTTTCCTTGTTTGGATGTGGAGTTAAGGTGGTGTTATTTGTCCGAATGTCGTTTTCTCCTTAATTATATATATATTATACATATATGAGTATAAAAGGTTACTCCTTTTAGTATCATTACCTTTGTATCAGGCTGAGCAAAGGTGATCATCCATGAGAAATCATTCTAATCAGATAGAACATATAAATTATAATAGGTATAATTTATGATCCAAAACTAAATATACAAGTATGATTCACGACTGTATACTTTCCAAGGAAATTACCAAAATTCATTCAACTATACCAAGATATGTATAATACCTTTGATATACGAACAACATATTAAAGAAGTAAAGATACATTATACCGGGTTTGCATTAGCGAAGGTACTATACAGAGTACCAGAGTTAGCAAACACGAGGTAATAATACATTCTACCGGGTTTGCATTAGCGAAGGTACTATACAGAGTACCAGAGTTAGCAAACACGAGGTAATAATACATTATACCGGGTTTGCATTAGCAAAGGTACTATACAGAGTACCCGAGTTAGCAAACACGAGGTAATAATTCATGATTCAAGTATACTAGAATACACTGTTTTACAAGAAACCAGGGTTTTGATTCAAAACAAATCAAGGGTTTACACTTATCAAATACATCTTAGAAATTCTAATTCAAGAACACACTGTCAATCATTATTTTAGAATGATTGGGCTTTTCATAAATAATACACATGTAACGTTTATATGCTTTTTATGAGACACTAAGTTCAGGTTGTTTAATTCATTTTAGACAACATAGGAAAAGCCCTGAAATTATAACCAGAATCTCCAGCCGGGGATCGAAACAAGTGTGTGTAGATCTATATCGGGATTGACAACCCCACACTCAGGCTGCTAGCTACAGTCAGGTTTATAAGCCTATGAGTGACAATTGTTATCACCAGTTTAAACGCCCACAAAGCGTTTGTTTCAGGCCATCAGTCATAGTATGGTTATAATAACTCGTTAAAAAGATATTAACAATACGTTAGTGTATAAACAACTAAACTAAAGTACACCTTCAAAGTACCAGTTTAAGGAATACAAAATACAATGGTTCAATACAGTTTTCAATAACAGCTGGTGGAGCCAGGCACACTCTCAGTTACAAGTTTTCATAAAGGAATACAAATACAAAACATGAATACAAAGATAACGGTTTATGGGATTAAACCACTTTTACAAAGGGGAATATAGTCAGTTACTTTCAGCAAACTAGTATAACATAAAGGACCTTTAGTGGTTAATTCTATAATTCCTTAGTTGCTACATCATAGTTATACATAAGTAATATCCGATTGACAGTGAAATGTGTGACTTCCGCCTTACTTCCTGTTCCTTGTTTGGTTGTGGGCTTAGGGCAGATACACCCATTTGACTGTCCATTCGATATTGGGTTATATATAATCAGTTTAAACTAAGTAATTACAGAGGGAAACTATTGAGGTTATCAGGTAATCACCTCAGGAAATATAGGATTTCCTGGAGAAACCAGTGAACTTATTTAAAGAACTTAGGGTATACTTAACAGAACTAAAATACTTATGAACTCACCAGCTTAAATGCTAATCTACTATTTCCAAATAACTTGTATTCTCAAGAATCCAGTAGACAGGTACACTCCCGAAGCTTTTGAGAAGACTACCTAGTACCGTACCGCGACTCTTGTCTTCTACCGTACCTACTTTAGTGTTTGAATATGTAATGTTTAAACACTTATGTAAAACTTATACTTATTAATGCAATGGTTGTTTGTACTTTGATTACTATATTGCATGTGTTGTGATAGTTACCTAAAGTCCTCCGCCCCCGAATGTTTCTGCCATTCTGGTTTGGGGGTGCGACATGTGAATTGGGATCGACAACTTTTGTTGTCTCTGATGTAACCTGACTAAGACAATTATGCTTCTTGTATTTATGAATAATACTCGCGATGAATTGTTTGCTGGGGATTTATAGGTAAGTTGTGTGGTAGTCTATTTGTTTCTAGACAAAGAATCGGTGCTATGAATAGACTGTCAGAATTATTGTTTGCGCATCTACAAAGTATTTTTGATATTAGAGGCGGTTATTATTGAGAAGTTTTCGAGGTCTCCATTTGAGATTCAGAATCTCTTTGGGTCTTCTTGATCTTATCTGGAAGATCATCTTGCACAGTGTTATACATTCTAGGGATCAGGAAAGCTATGTATCTGATTGAGTCGATTTGAGATTTGGTCTATTTGCAATTCCATTTTGTGGTAGTTCGAACCCTAGTGGGGGAGGGGGGGGGACTGGGTATTCTGCTTAGAAGATCATCGATCCGTTCGAGTTTATGGATTCGGCAAAATAGGTCACAGGTATCTACGATTCGGGTATGCGAGATTTTGATTCAAGATTTGGTGAAAATGAGGTGTAGGGAAAGTTGCCATCAAATGTATGTGTTCAGAAATGCGTGAGTTTTGTTCGCGGCGGGAAGTTGTTGGACAAGGAGCTCGTTGTATCCAATGGTTTTTTTCGAGATCGCCGATGTTTAGGTCATGAGGCATTTGGGTCACTCAGGTTGAGTATCGATTATTGAGGGATTTGTTAGCTCGTTGCATAGATTGCTATCTAAAGTCCAGGATGAGCAGTTGATGATAGGGGTGAGCATTTGGACCGAACTGGACCGGACCAGACTGGCTCTTGGACCGGACCGGTTATGGAGAATATTGTGGACCGTGGACCGGACCGGTTATGGAGAATATTGTGGACCGTGGACCGGACCAGATGAGTCGTGTCCGTGTCCATGTCCGGGTTTTCCGGTTCTTGGATCCGTTTGGACCGGTACAACTTTAATTGCATAGAGTAAAAGTCGTTAAAATAAGTTTTTGGGTTTGATAGAACTCGTTAAAATGAATATGTTGTTGGGTTTGATACGATACAACTTGTAAAAATGATTACGTTCTCGTTTCATGCATAACTAATCTACCTTGATGTTATAATATTATAACTTGCAAAATTTATTTTCCAAATAAAAGAAACTAACATATAAATCAAGTTCACCAAGATCCCTTTCATATGATTTATCTGTCAAAGATACATAAAATTCAAAATTATTGTCTAAAATAATAGTTAAAAAGCTGAAATATTTCAGCTTTGATAGCTCAACTTTGAAAGATTGTAACTCACTGAATATAATACCAAAATCAACAAAATTATAGTCTAATTTCATCTAAAAACTGTAAACTAAATGTTGGAAAAAACCGCAGTTCAATCCGAATTAAAATTAATGAGTTATGGTTGTTTAAAAAAATTCACAGATTACAAAATTTTAAAAACCTTGCTGAAAAACTGAAAATTTTCAGCTTTGATAGCTCAACTTTGAAAGACTGTAACTCATTGAATATAATACCAAAATCAACAAAATTATAATCAAAATTCATCTAAAAACTGTAAATTAAACGTTTGAAAAAACCGCGTGTCAATCCGACTTAAAACGAATGAGTTATGGTTGTTTAAAAATTTTCACAGATTACAAAATTTTAAAAATGTTGATGAAAAGCTGAAAATTTTCAGCTTTGATAGCTCTACTTTGAAAGACTGTAACTCATCTAATATAATACCAAAATTAATAACATTATAGTCTAAATTCATCTATAAACTGGAAATTAAACGTTGGAAAAAACCGCGTGTCAATCCGACTTAAAACGAATGAGTTATGACTGTTTAAAATTTTTCACAGATTACAATTTTTTTAAAAATCGGGTCCAACCGGTTCTAAACCCGGTAAAAACCGGACCGGTTTTGATGGATTTCTAGAACCGAGAACCGGCCCGGGGGTCCAAAAAAATGGTCCAGTCCATCGGTCCAAATGCTCACTCCTAGTTGATGATCTGTCATTCAACTTTAGAGTTTGGTATGTGTAGTTTCACATGAGCTTTATTCAATAGTGTATTGGATCAATGAATTATTTTTAAATGTGTTCTTGATCGTTGGTCATTTCGTTCATCATCAATAGCTGACGTTCTTCGAAAGTTTCGAGTTGTATCGATGGAAGTATTGTTCATCATAGGCTCGGGTTTAGCAGTTGTCATTGGTTATTGGGAGTTCGGATGTCGGAGCGGTATTGTTTACTTTTTTAAGTGTGGCTTTGGATCTGCGCGGAATCCAACTTTGGCATGTCGTGTCGACAGGGTTGGTATTTTGTAACGTCCTGTTCCGAATCGTTTCCTATGTGGGGGCGGTGACCCGAAGACCGAGTATCAGCATGCTTAGGGCCTTTGAGGAAAAGAGATTTAGACCCAATTGGGTGTGGATAATGTAATTTGGATGACCCGGGAGTTCGGTCTGTGCTTTGGAGCCAAGGGGTTTTTCGGTAAAGTGTCAGTTCAGACTTTTATGAATTTTAGATTTTTGTTCGGAACGTTTTAAGGCAAGGATGAGTTGATAGAAGTTTAGAGCTTCTCGTTACTTTCTGTGGATATAAAGAACATCAAAATCGGAGTTGGAACGAAAAATTTATGCCCGTTTGAAATTTGGTCAGTTTTAGGTTATGCTGAGTACGTTGGGCGTACAGAGGGGCGTACGTTGGGCGTACTAAGGCACCTTGAGTACGTTGGGCATACCATAAGTACGTTGGGCGTACGCATTCAGTGCCCAAACCCTATTTTCGTGGTTTGAGCCCTATTTAAGCTCCTTAACTCCCCCAATCCCACTCCATTCTCAGCCTCCACCCCTCCAACACCCCTTCAATGAAACCCTAACTCTAGTTGAGCCTTGTGTGCTAAAAGAAGGTGTTTTTGAGTGCTTTGGAGTATGCATTATGCACCTTGGAGAAGAAGGAACTTCTTGGAGAAGTTTTGGTTGCATTGGAGCTTGAAGATCTGGACTTTTTTCACCATGATCTATCTTCTAGAGGTATAAAGTTTCAATCTTGATGATGCATTTGTTAGATCTATCTAGTTTTGGATATTATGAGCTTTTGGTCATTTTAGTGCATAAAGTTTAGATCTTGAAAGTTTGTGACCTTGTTATGGATAAAGTTGGAAACCTTATCCATCTAAACATCATTTTGATTCAGATCTGAAAGTTGGAGACTTGTACTTAATGGATTAAGTTGAAAAAGATGAACTTTTGGGTCCCTTTGAGACTTAAAGACTAGATCTTGTTTGTTGGGACCATTCTAATGGATAAATTTGGAAAGTTTATCCATTATAAAATTATTATGAACTATAAAAATGTGATATTGGCCCTTCTATCCCTTTCATGCAAGAGTAGTGATGCCATCTTGGGTTAAGAACTTAGGGTTTTGGACATTAAGCATTTTATATCCACACAAAGTCATAAAGTTGGAAACTTTATGACTTAGGACATCATTTCGGGTTTGGATATGAGTTTTGGATGTAATAACTTAATGGAATAAGCTCTTAATGGAGTTTTGGGACCGGGCTGCGTACGTTGGGCGTACCTGGTGGTACATTGCGCACACGCGGTCAGCGCCACGCTTTTGGTCAACATCAGAGTATGTTGGGCGTACTCTCTTGGTACGCAGGGCGTACTCCACTGGGAAGAGATATTGACTTTTGGACCTTGACCATTTGACTTTGACTTTGACTTTGACCAAGATTGACCAAGTTGGACCTTGATGGTATTTTGGGGAGTTTGATTGTGTTTGGTCTTTTAGTTGGAGTAGGTGTTTATTTGAGAGCTTGGATTCGGAGTCGGGACCTCATCAGCTTTTGTCCAGTTTGCAAGGTGAGTTTCCTCACTATACTTTTGGGTCGAAGGCACTAAGTCCGCCCCATTGGATTGTTATCCTGGTTTATCGCATGCTGGTATGTTGTAGCGATTTGTTAGATCTGTATCATGGTATGTAGAATGGTGCTATGCTATAGTGATCTGTTAGATTTGTATCCCGATATGTAGGATGGTGCTATGCTTAGTGATCTGTTAGATCTGCCTGTTATCTGTTATGGCTATATGTTTACCACTGGCATATGTTGACGTGGTGTGGTTGGGTTGAGACTGTACTGCTTTGTGCCGCCAGTTAACAAACCCAGTAATGTTTATATCGATATGTTATATGTATGCTTATCTGTTATGTATATGTCGACATGGTTTATGTGTGGTTGGGTTGAGGCGGACCAATGTAGACTGAAGGCCAAGAGACCCAATGCGGTCCGGATAGACTGAAGGCCCGTGAGGCGGACCAGTCAGGCCGAAGGCCCGGAGAACGGTCCAGATAGGCTGAAGGCCCGGTGAGGCGATCTAGTCATGTTGAAGGTTCTGTGAGCGGTCCAGATAGTTTGTAGGCATGTGAGGCGGTCCAGTCAGGCTGAAGGCTTTGTATGCATGTTGTTGTTCGCTAGGTTATCTATTTTTGTGGTGGTATTTTGGGGAACTCATTAAGCTTCGTTCTTACAGTTTGGTTTATGGTTTCAGGTACCTCAGTGGACAGTGGCAGGGCGAAGGCGTGGCTGTACACATCCTTGGTTTTAGAACTGATTGGATCTTGGGAGACTCTGATTTTAAATAATGTTTTGGAAATAATAGTTTGTAAACACTTTTATTAATAAATGGGTCGCTTTTGAAAGGTTTAAATTTGTTGAAATTTTTGGGTTGTTACATATTTAAATTGATCCGACCAAGGTCTTAACAACATTTCTAAATAACTTTGGAAGTTTTATTGAGCTATATACATATTGGTGGAATCTTTTCAGTTTCAGTCAAAGGGTAGGACCTTGTTTCAGTCATTTATGAGGATGTTTCTGTTAACAATTGAGGTTCGTCATTTCGTTAGATCTACTGGTACTTCACCCTTAAGTAAGGTCATGAGGAAAAAGGAATGCAATAGATCTAGGGTTGGTTTTTGGGTTGTTTTGGTGGCGATGGTGATGATTTATTGTGGTCACCAGATTGGTTATGGTCATTAAAGAAGACAATAGGGGAGGAGAATGTAAGAGGCAAAGAAAGGGAATATGCAGGTGTAACAGGTAAATAAAGGGCGAGTGGGATGGGGTGGGGTTTATTTTCTATTTTAGAACTAATTAATGTTTAGTAAATATTAAAGAAAATTAAAAAAAATATATTAAAAATGTAAATCGGTCTTTTCAATTTTAGCATGGACCAAATCCACAACCAAACCTGCTAAAATTGACAAAATTTGCAAATTTGAAACCATAGGGACTGATCAAATCCACAAGCAAACCTGTTCAAAATGACAAAATTTGCAAATTTGAAACCATAGGGACTGTAACCATATATATTGACAAACCAAAGGGACCAAATTTTTAGTTTTTCCCTTCAACTGGAGTTTAGTGGTTGAGGAGTGAAATGTCACACAAGAGGTATATGGTTCAAAGTTCCGCCACCCAAAATATTTCTAATGTTTCGTGATTGATCTCCCACGTAGGGATGTCAACGTGACCAAACGTGGAGGAAGTAGCCTCTCCCACCCTTGAATTCCCTTTTCCCTCGACCTCGACCCCGAATTTCCCCATCACCCATAACCTGCCCCCGAATTTCCGGATCACCCCATTCCTAATCTCGTTTTTCCCCGAATCGTATGTTAACCCCGTCTGGCCACCCCCTCATCTTTTAGCCTTTTTACCCTATTTTTCACTCATTTAGTTCGTTTAACCTTACAAATTACACTAATTATACAATCCTAAACCCAAATCCATGGAGTACTTTCTATCTAGGAACTTCTACAATAGATTAAGTATTGTTGCCTTTTTTAGGGTTTTCTTGAGCTTAATCATGATTATTTTGTAGCTCTAGTGGGTTGTTTCTTGTTTTTTTAATCATGGGTAAGAATCGAAAAGTCAAACATAATAAAAAAAATCTTTGGAAAAAAATTGAATTGTATGTGACATTCATAATGGCTTGAACTTGGATGAGAGCTCTGAATATTCCAAAACCCATGAGGCTGAACAGAGTGGGATCCCTAAACCTCCTCGCTACGGTCACTAACAAATCGAAACACCGCCCCCTAGTGCTCGCTAGGGGGCTTGCTATGAGGCAGTCGCTAGGAACTTGGCAAGACGAGAGAGAAAGATTTTATGGAAGCTGATTGGTGGAAAAGGTTTTTCCGGGGAGGATGAAGACACAAAAATCATGATTCGGTAGTTTTGGTCCCTCGAATTTAGCCTTATAACAGATTCGATCTCAACTTACAATTTCTTTTACAATATAAATTTCTAGAACTAACACAAAATCCCCTAAAAACCTTATTGTAACTTTTTTAATTTAATATCAAATGTTTGTGTTTTAAAAATATAATTTATTTGATATTAATTATTTATGGTTTTAAAAAAATATAATTTAATTAAATTTGAAAACGAAAAAAATAAAGTGTTACGAGTGTTACCACTCTTTGCCAAATACTAAGAATGAAATATTAAAAGGAAAAAATAACATGACACCCAAAAAGATAATATGACAAGATATTAGAAGTGTTACCACTTTTCACTTTTTTTTAGAGACAGAGCAAATATTCCACAATGTGGCATACCCTAAACAAGGAAGGGTTTTTGACATCCATATTCTCATATGGGCCCTGAGTTAAGTTAACGTGGGCATTTCAAATGGTGGGTTTTTACCATTTTTATTAGTTTTTATATTTTATATAAACTTACATATTTCAAAGGATTATAATTATTTTGCCATACTTTTGGTGGATATGGTCATTTCGTCAAACAACAACCAATCAAATTGTGACCTCGTTATTAAGGGTAAATTTGCAATCCGAAGATGTTAAGTGTAGAAAGTCATCTTGACCAAATTCGACGATTTCTTAGCCAAAACTAGTCAAACGCTAAAAAAAATGACAAATATTTAATATTATTGACTTAAGTGACAAAAAGTCAAAAAGCAAAAGTTGTGGTTGCTTAAATTCACCTAATCCTTTAAAACGTTGACAACCAATAATTCAAGAAAACATTTAGTTGTTGAAATATTGCTTTGACGGAGTTTGAGCTCATCCATTCTCGCCTTCATAAATTCCATTGACCATGCATTGCCAACCCTCATTACACTCCATCCGTACAACCATCATACACGTAATGTAATTAATAAAGATTTCATTTATTTACATATGAAAACACAAATAGTTTTCATACAAAATTTATGCATTAAATATATTTTAGTTATGTGCAAAAAAATTAAAAGAATATGTGAAAACCATGGTTGTCAAAATCGCGATCCTACGATCCTAGGTATGAAAAACGATCCGGATCGTAAACGGATCGTATTTGGGGTAGGATCGCAGATAGGATCGTAAGATCGTAGGATCGGGATCCGATCCGATCCTACCTTTCCTTGATTTTTTTTTTTTTTTTTTTTTTGCAAATGAAATCATTTTACCACTTTATGTCTTTTATCCGTTTACCAAGTTACCCGTTTATCATTTTATATTGTGACTTATGACTAATATTTTGAAGTTTTTATAACTTTTTAACAAAAAATTGAATGCTTAAAATATTTTTCATGTATTAAAATTATAAATTAAAATTATGTTTCATTTTGTAGGATTTTAGGATCCCAATCTCGATCTTACGATCCCGATCTTACAAACCCAAAAACGATCCTATGTAGGATCCCGATCTTGACAACCTTGATGAAAACTAGTATTAATTAATATGTTTAGGAAGATTTGTACCCATCCTTCTAAAGTGGTGGATAACATCATTTCGATTGTTTTTGGTTGGGTCAAGCACATGTGTAATTTTGGAAATTATAATTGGGTTGATTGGTGTTTCTATCCCTTTAGTGTCATGTAAGTGTTTGCATGTTGTTTTGTTTTGCTTTCTGTTTGTCCGATCTTTGTCCCTCGGAGGGGTTCTTTTGTTTATTTATAAAAAATTTGCGCCATTTCCCAAAAAAAAAATGTTAAAAAAAATATATTTAATTAACTTTTGACTTAACCTACTGGCTACTGAACAATATACAAGAATGCATTATGGTCTCCTATTTCTTAACCGCTTTAAGTGAATAATCATGTTATGTGTTTTTTTGGTTGTATTATGATATGTTTAGACTTAGTCTATAGCATGTGAATGAGAACGAGTCGTATAAAACTATTATGATGTTTAATAACTAAGAGTACATAAAATTTAAGTGAACTATTATGATGTTTAAATAACTAAGAGTACATAAATTAATAAAGGGTCCCAATTTAGAAATTGACCGCAAGAAATGGCTACTCATTCGCATTCTGGGGGTACAGTTAGTTGAGTGGGTGGGTGGGTGTCTCATAGGATTAGTTCATCGGTTTTTGGGATTTTATGGTTGAGATTTTCCCTTTATTGGTCCAACGTAGTTGCAGTTGTCGCGGGGAATACACCATGCAATTTGTTTACGCAACTTTTAAGGTGGAGGTCGAGTTTTTAGTTTACTTTGTTTTTTTTTTTTTTTTGAACGGCAGAAATATATTAAAAAAAAGCTAGCCATTGGCTAGAAGGTACAAAAATATTCTAAACAAAACAAAACAAGGCAACATATAAAAAAAAAAATAAAAAAAAAAAATAAATACTGCCTATAATAACACTCGAGGATCGGGTCGCAACACCACTCAATCCACCTTAGATTTTGATCATAAATATGTTAAAGTGTCAAGATGTCTTTCAAAAAACTTGTAACGGAGGAGGGAGTCATTCCATCCCAACCCACTGAAACTACTACCACATCAGTTTTTCTCTTTTATTTTTATTCATTTTTCCCAACCCACAACACACAGAAACCTATATTTTTCAATCAAATCAACTCATTCGATTAAAAAAGATACAAAACAATCAAGATAAAATCTTAATTAGTAATAGAGTTACCGCTTGTACCACTCATTCTTCAGCGGGTTGTTTAATTTGTTTCACTAACTCACTTCATCATCTCTCTCAGGGACGATCCTAGACAATTTGGGGTCTGGGGCAAAATAAAAAATGGGGCCCTTATTTTATTTATTTATTTATTTATTTTGTAAAGGAGGGCAACATCTCCATGAATTTTTATTAAATAAAAAAATAATACAATTGAAGGCTGGGGACTCCCCACCTATGGAATAATAGGATTCGGGACAAGCCTCACAAGCCAAACAACCTAGCAACTATTAATACAAAACAACAAAATATAAAAAGCCAGAACATGAACATGCTCTGGACCCTAATACATAAACATAACACACACACACACACAAAACTAAATAAATTTACAATTACGAGCTTTTTTAAGTCATTATAGAATCAAATTCAATACTATTCAACAAATATTTTTCAATGCACAACATAAGCAAACCATTTAATCTTTCTTGTGACATTGATGATCTCAAATAATTTTTTTTTAATAATTTTAGTTTTGAAATTCGAGAAAAAAGTAAACCCATGAGTGTTGACCAGAGAGTATTTATAGTTATGATAGTTATAGTTAGTAGTTTTATTCAAATTGTAATACATGAAATAAGTGATAACATGGGTAGTATTTCACTTTGAAATCCACCAACATATAGATGGAAGAAATAGGTAAGAATTTTCATTAACATGCATGAAAAGACAATGAATTTTCAATTGTATGCAAAAAAAAACAACAACAAACTATCAACTATATGCAAGAAACAACAATGAACTTTCGTTTGAAAAATCCATTTCTTCCTATTGGAGGCAAGAAACGTCAATGAAAGTAAACTGCTATAACGGAAAATCAAATGAAAGTACATTGCTATATGGTTGAGATGATAAAAATGAAAGTGCATTGGCAAAAACAAAAGTACACTTATATAAGCTGCTAAAAGAACCCTTTAATCTATCAAAAATATATTAAAGAAAAGAAAAAAAAAACTAATACCTTAACATAGGCAATTCGACCAACAATCGCACAATCCTTAAAACAACGAAACAAACATGAATCCACAGTCTAAATCAATCTATAAAGAGCAAAAATACTATTGATTTTGCCAAAGTGTCGCATGTTAACTATTCTTACAAATTAGGTCCATTGCAGGTTATTTTCTATTTTATAGAGAATATGAGAAAGGAATTTTCTAGTGATTTATTTGCATATAAGAAGATGCCTTTACTGCTTCTTCACCTATAGAGTGTACTTAAAAACTTTAAAGATTCTCATTTTGCTATAATAATTAAATTCAGTTGGTCCCTTAATACCATAGATCGATTTTGCAGATTCTTGACAAAACGAGTTCACAAATTCAGAAATTAGACTTACAAAGATAAAAACTTCTGATTCTAAAAGAGTACTGTACTTTACTTCAAATTTCAGACGAAAACGATTCAAAAAGATTGAAAGAAATCCAATCTGATTCAAATTTAAAACGAAACCAGCTATTTCAGAAAAATGAAATCAGAAATTAGAAGTGAGAGAGTGAGTATTGTGTATTGCAGTATTGGGAAAACTCAGAAAATCAAAAAATGGAAGAATATCAGAAGAATAGTTTAATTGTTTAACGTGAACTAGAAATAGAAGAATGAGAACTAACCGTTATGGTGTTTGGCGTCGAGAGAGATGGACGATGGTGTCGTTTGGATTTTCCATGGAAACGAAGCCGAAGATTGAAGAGGTTAGATTGCGCCTTGGAAGTTGGAAATGCAGTAGGTAAATAGGCAGTCGCTTACTCCCGTTTCTTCAATTTGGATCGATGGATTGGCGCTTGATAAGTGATAATATTGGGCCAAAACTAGTCCATAAGGCATAAAAATATGGGTTGTCACTAATATAACCCAATAACATTGTAACATCCCAATTTTCAAGACCAAAATTTTGTTTTTAATTAAGTAACTTATAAAACAGTATACTGAAAAATATCAAAGATTCATATCATTTCATAAAACATAGTCACGTGTCTCAAACCATATCATAAAATAGTAATAATGTCATAGTACAATCTCATGAATCTCATAATGCGGAAATCCTCTATGTGTGTGATGCGCTGCTACCGTGCCGGATCCTTCCCCTTCGACGAAGAGGTACCTGAAACAAAACTGAAAATTGTAAGCACAAAGCTTAGTGAGTTCCCCCATCATGCCACATACCATACTATAAACATACTGCCAGGCATATCTGGGTGCCCGACCTACCCTTCTAGGCATACCGGGGTGCCTAACCTACCCCTGTCAGACATACCGGGGTGTCCGATCTACCCCTCCAGTTTATCTCAACCGGTTACGGGGACTATTTCACCCCTACTACTACCACGTAATAACATAACATAATCATACTTTCAGGCATACTGGGGTGCCCGACCTACCCATTCGGTCCTTACAATCGGTACATGGGGACTATTCCCCCTACTACCACTATCACCTAACGTCATAATATACGAGCATATAGAACATATCAGATAGTGGAAAACCCAGGTAATTATCACAAAGACAATTACCTGACAAACAAATCCCTACTAGTGGGCCGATATTATGGCCGTAGACCCACTTCTACTGGAAGGTAACTCACCTCAATGTCGTGAAGTGTCTGAACTGTCCTCGATGCTAGAATCAACTCCTCTCAAGCTCCTACACATAACAACCTTCCTTAATTACCATTTCATACTCTTAACCCTTTCAAGGGTCAACTCAGGTCAAAGTCAAAGCCAAGGTCAACACCCTGGTCAAAGTCAACATCTGGTTGACTCAACTCGCCGAGTTGGTCCACCAACTCGTCGAGTTCCATTATTCACAAAATACTGGAACTTCGATCCTACTCGTCGAGACTTTCAAGAACTCGTCGAGTTCTCCTTCATACAGAATCGGAACCTTTTTGCTCTTGACTCGCAGAGTTTGTCCATGAACTCGTCGAGTCCTTCTTCAAACAAGTTGAAGTGTTTAGTCTTTGACTCACCGTGTTCTTCCTTGAACTCGTCGAGTTCTTTGAACTTCAAGTCCATATTCATGTCCATCTTGCTGAGTCCTCTTCTAGACTCAACCAGATTTATCCGAAACAGAGAAGGTTGGGGAACCATAACCTGACTCACCGAGTCCTATGAACGACTCGCCGAGTCCCCCAAAGTCCAAGTTCATGCAGTCGATTTCATTCGGGCTTAACACATTCAAAACGTAGATCTGACCTCCTAGGGTCGATATTACACGTAAAGTTATGAACTTTACGTGCATGCAAGGTGTTATGAGCCAAAAACACCATTTCCAAGTCTAAAATGAAGTCTAGGCCAAAGGGAAGAGCTAAAGCATGTCAATTTCATAAAATTTATTGCTATAGGGGCTGAGAGGGATCTGGATCTGAAGTTACAACTTCAGATCACACTCCATACTCCAAAAGGTTCACAAAATTGCTAAAAGATGGCCCTAAACTCAAACATAGAGAGATCTAATGAATGAATGAGCAAGGTACAAACTGTTGTATTAGTGTCTAAGTCCATAACTATATTTGGTATGTACTTTACCCGACTCGGCATGGTCCATTTGGGTTGCATGGCATCATGCATTTGGATAGACTAAAATGAGAGAAATAACACTTAAGGTTTGGTAATATATTATAAGTTCAAATATATTAATAAGATTATTTAATTAGTATTGATCAAGAATTAATTTGGAATTAATTAAGTGATCAAAAGGAGACTAACTAAGTATATGGGTTGATTGTGTAAATCATCCATACTTGTATAGTGGGCTAATGCTCCATGGATTATCAAGTTGGGCTAAAACCCATAGGATGGTCCATGGGTGCTCCATGGTGTTTTTGTACCCATGGATCATGGAAATGAAAGGTCGTGACAATTAGGGTTTACATGGTGTAACCCTAATTGTGACAAACTATATAAGCATCTTATTCTTTTCAAAATTGGCACCATGAGGCAACCATGTGAGATTATGAAGAAATGGTGAGGGCTAGCCGATTTCATGAAGTGTTCATTTCTCTCTAAGTTATTCCAAGTGCATTTGATGTTGTGTGAACCATTTGAGGTGTCACACTTGGGGAACTCGGCTCTTAAGCATCAAGGAATCAAGCTACATAAAAAGGTATGTCTTCTAACTTGTTTTATTATCCAAGTATCAAAGATTGTATGCTAGATATGGTAATACCTTGGAATAATCATATTTGCATGTATAATAGAGAAAACATAGATCCAAGGTATTTAGGGTTGCATGTACACTTAGGAATGTTAGAATGCTCAAAACCCAACACAAACTTTATACCTCAAATGAGCTGGGAATATGACAAAATCTCTGGATCTACTTGTTTCCTCTTGATCTCCCAAGTTTCCTCCTTCTTCTCAAGCTTCAAAAACACATAAAATGGCACAAAGTAGCTCAAGAACACTCACAACTGATTAGGGTTTCGAGAATAGGGTCTGAGGGTGATGGAGGCTAGAGTGGAGGCCAAATAAGTTTTTTAAATAGGGTGCAAACCCTAAAATTTAGGGTTTCATCCAGACAGGTCTACTCGTTGAGTCGGGGCTTTTGCCTCGGCGAGTAGACTCTTCCACCCGCGTCCAAAAATTCTCATCTACTCGACGAGTTGGGCCTCCAACTCATCGAGTCCCAGTGTAAAAATGCAAAAAACTTGTATTAAAAGTATGTACTGGGAACCAGACGTTACAAACATGTATAAATATGGGGCCCTTTGGTATTTGGGGGCCCGGGGCGGTCGCCCAGCTTGCCCAGGCCCATGGGTCGGCCCTGCTCTCTCTCTACTTTCTCTCTCTTTCATTTTCTCTTGTAGCATGTGTTTTAAAACTTGTACTTTAGTTGTTTTGTATTTTTTTTAATTGAGTGAGTTGAGTGGGTTGAGAAAGATAAGATTTCCGTGTGTTGTGGGTTGGAAAAGATAAAGAAAAATGAGAGACAAAAATTGATGTGACCGTGAGTTTAGTGGGTTGGGAGGGAATGACTCCCTCCTCCCTAATGATCAATAACTTTTGAATGTTTGAAAAATTTTAATGTGTTAAAGTCAATAACAAAAATTTGAATCAAAATCTTATATTGATAAGTTGATATCTTCAGGGTCGGCCTTAGTCATGTGTGGTAAATGAGACTGTAAGGACTTGTATCGTTTAGGGGTTCAAGTTTTTTTACATTAGTATTAAAAACGGATTAGGACATATCAGTGACGGATTAGTGATTAATTTTTATTTTGGTTATTTTTTTAATAATTATCGACTTATCGTAATATTAATGATTTTTGGTTATATAAAAAATATATTAAATTTTGTTTTGATTATTTTTATAACAATTATCTCATATGGTTTTCAAAATCAACGGACGAACCTCTTATATTTTTCTCTAAAGCTTTATTAACATGTGTGTGTGTGTGTCTATATATATATATATATATATATATATATATATATATATATATATATATATATGGTTTACTAACTATTGTGTGCCAGAATGCACAGATCTGGACCAGGGATGGAATAGAATCAAATGTCATGATCTGAGAGTCTATGATATTACAATAGAGTAATATATACCATATAATCACACAATTTTCAGCATAAGAGTATTTTGGTCAATTTACCTATATTAAAAATGGAAATTTCCGGATTTTAAGGGATAATTAATTCCTTTATTTTTAAAACTTTGAATATTTTAAATTAATTCAAATTTAAAAGTCCGATTTTATTCTGTCAGAATGACAGAATCCCAACCATAAACTAATAAATATATTTTTGATTTTATTTTTGCAGAATACATTTTCAATGCAATTATATTTGATAATTGACCTGATTTAAGAATAAAATATTATTCATATACATCCAACTTGGGTCTATGATTTTATTCTTAATATACATCCAAAATTAAATACAAATTCATACATATTCTTACAGACTAATATCTTTATACATTTCAATATAATTATACATATTCTAACAGAATATCATCAAAAATTAATAAAATTCTTAAAAAATAGCATTCGTGAATATACAATTATTGAACAAATACATTTGTTCCTTTTCAATGGTCCATATAATCAACTTGATCTTCACATATATACTTGTTGTTGAACTCGATTCCAAATATTTCTCTTGTATGATCAATATTGAATTCCTTCTTCATGCAATTCTGAAAGAATAAGATACATTACTCGTTAGTGTTACCAGTTAAACAAATATACTTGTTGTTAACAAACATTCTCAAATACATTCTAACATAATGTATTTATATAAATAATTTCTAAAGCATGTATTTACATTCTTCTATATGCATAAACATTCTAAAGCATGTATAAATGTATTCTGTCAGAATTACCAGCAACACATGTTTTATGTAATATTTATATTCTCATAGAATGAAAGTGCAGAAAAACCCATAAGTAAAAATTGAAGAAAATGCACAAACCAATGAGTAAGTGCATAAAAATAACAAGTTTTATACATGATAGCTCATATAAAATTCAATGCTTAGGTTGAATTGGAACTTAAGCATTGGAATCCAAGATTTCATTCTAACAGAATTGGAATTCGAGATTCCATTCTGGCAGAATTACCCTCATCATATTAGATACCAAGATACTATTCTGGAAGGACTACACAACATCCCTGTTCATCAAAGATATACATCAATAATTCACAGAATGAAACTAAAAACATCAAGAATAAATGATCATCATAACTTCATTTTTTTTCCTAAAGAATAAAATCGAAGAAAAAAACAACCAAATTCAAACCACCCTAATTAAACCAATTTCAATTTCAAATACAAAGAAGAACAAAAATTAAAAAAATTAAGATGTTCTTTTCAAAATATTTACCTGGTACAAACCAAAAAGGAAGGAACTTGAAAGTCGTTCATTCACAAAGACAACTATTTTTACCATTTGTTTCCTACGCGTGTTATCAATTAGCCATTGATGTGGAGTTTGCACCATCAGTAGGCATGGCGGCATCATATGGAGGCAAAAAAATCGGATATTATGGTGCGATGTTGGCTGATACTAAAGGGAAGAAGACGAGAATGAGAGAAAGGTCATCACCGACATCAATTTTTCTATCTTCGAATCGCCGACGATGGTTGGAAGCTTCGTTCGTCAATAAGCAAATGAGAGGAGATAGAATTATAATACGTACGATATGAGAGGTTAGGGTTAAAGAGTTGGTCAAACAGTTTTTTATGGTAATTTCCATAATTTAAGGGATTTTATTTTAATTATCATATGTTAAGTTACATAACTACCCTTATAAGAATTATTAATCTTAAATTCCTATTGTTTCCTACATGCACACAATAGTTGTTAGAAACATTTGAACCTAGCGCTCTCTCTCTCTCTCTCTCTCTCTATATATATATATATATATATATATATATATATATATATATATATATTGCCACTTGTCACATTCTCATTTAATTTGCTAAATGTCATTTTGTGATTATTTTGAATTACTTTTTTTTTCCACATGCCATTTTATAAGTTTTTCTATTTTTTTTAAATTTCACATAATATTTTAATGTAATAATTGCAATAAATGTAATAATAAATTAATATCAATGTAATTAATGAACTTACCTTTTAATTTCAAAATTCTCAAAATTAAAGCTCATTAGTTTTTTTGTTTATTTATTTAAATTTAAAAGATAAAAAAAATTTCGTTATAATAATTTATTATTTTTTTTACTTTCTTTTAAATTCAAAGTTCTCAAATATTTTGACATTTATATTTATTTATTTTTAATTAACCCATGTAATACGTAAGTTTCACAACTAGTATATATATATATATATATATATATATATATATATATATATATATATATATATATATATATATATATATATATATATATTGGATATGTTCGACAAAACTAGTTGGAAACTAGATGGTTGAAGTTGAAAGTTGGTAATCGGTATTTGGAAGCTGAAAGTTGAAAGTTATAGTTTTTATTTATTTATTTATTTATTTATTTTTGAGTGAAACGAAACTTTACATCAAAATAATAATATAGTTCAATATATATTGATGAAAGGCAAACGAGCAACAAGTTGCGTCGCTAGCCGTTTTTGTATGGCAAAACTAATTCTTTTGAAAACAACTGTGGATCTAGGAGATATGTAGGGGTGTTCGTTTGGATGGATCGGTTTGATCCGATCCAATCAAGTGAATCCAAATTGATTTCGGTTTTCAAAACATGGATCCTAATAGTCCAAACTAAATTCAAATCTGATCCGATCCAATCCAATTGCAATTCGGTTGGATCGGTTTTTATAATTCGGTTTTCAAAAATCGAAACATTTTAAAACGACATATAATTATAATATTACCCAACTTTACACAAGAAGAGAAAACAAATTATTTCGTTGTGATTTGAAAATTATAAACAATTACTAAGAAGATATATTATAGTTAAATATTTTATAGATAGAAAACTTTTGAGAGAAAATGCATATTAATGTTTTTTTTTATCATGTGAGACGTTTTGAACCTATTTGAAAAAATAAATTACAAAATTAATAAATAACTATAGATATATATTATAAATAAATGTTTATTCGGTTTTTTTGGACTATTCGGTTCTTATTTTATAAACCAAAACCAATCTGAAATCCAAAATAATAATTCGGTTTTTTTTAAAACCAATCCAAATATCCAAATATCCGAACCAAATAGTCCAATCCAAATTGTCCAATTGGACAATTCGGTTTTATCCAAACAGTGAACAACCCTAGAGATATGACATTAGAATGCATGACCCGTTGGACTCTGTTGAGGAGCTCCACCGCCTCTGGTGCGAGAAAACCAAATGTATCAAATGCAAAAGGAACAAACACATGTTGATTTTCTATACATGCATTCTCGTGCTTTGCCACTTTGCACGCAACGACTTTTAAAGCGGCATGCCCTGCTGTGAAACCCCCGCTCCACAAACCGACGAGAGGAGAGACCTCCGTAAGATCCACACACGCGTGCTTCCCTCCTACCCATCCAAAGACCAAAATGTCAGCCGGCCTGAGTGTGGATCTTCCATCCTGCGGGTCCGTCAAAAAGTTCACTGACGCTTCTTTCTTCGCAGAAATACCAGCACGCCGACAAGCATCAAAGAGAACATCCCTAACCACATCATGTTTGTACTTGAAACCAGGGAGCTCTATACAATGAACCGCATGTTCCCCAAAAGTGTCCAAACATGCCTTGCGGCAAATTGGGCATATCTCGTCAATTGGGAATAGAGGAATCATGAGGCGGTAACAAAGGATAGTTCAGTACTCCGCAGGAGATATATGCTGGCCGAGGCCATCAATAGGGATTGTTAGCAGAAAATCCTAAGCATGAGGTACCCGAAGACACTCAAAAACTGCTTTCTGTCTAACAGCCATGTTGAAGTCGACTTCCATATCTTTGACGATTTTTCTAAAAAGGGCACACGCGAATGCTTTTTGGGATTTAGGGGGGGTGTCCTTATTAGTGAAATCGCTACAGTCGAATCTCGGAATCATATCGCGAAGACGATTCATATCACATAGGTATCAGATTCCATACCACTTATGTCACCGTCACGTAAGATATGGTCTTGTAATGCCCAAGATTGGGCCCTCGAGGCTACATATGCGTAGGAGGAAACCTCGTATGGCGAGTACAAACCCAAACTTATGTATAATTGTTTTCAAGACAAAATTGCAAAAATGGTCCCTGCGTTTGTCAAAATTAAGTGGTTTTGGTCCAAAAAAGTTTGTTGATGCATAGGTGGTCCAATTTCGGATACATCGTGTGGCTTTGGTCCCTATAGTTGCCATTTGTTTGTGGTTGTGGTCCACCCCAACCTAAAATGACTAATATGCCCATTTAGTAATTCTTTTTTAATTTCTTGACAAAATTGCAAAAATGGTCCCTGTGTTTGTCAAAATTATGTGGTTTTGGTCCAAAAAAGTTTGGTGGTGCATCGGTGGTCCAATTTTGGATACTTTGTGCGATTTTGGTCCTTATAGTTAGCATTTTTGTGTGATTTTGGTCTATACCCAACCTAAAATGACTAATATGCCCTTAAAATTATTTTTTTTCTATTTGTTTTAATTGAATTCTAATTCCTTTAATTAAAAGAAAACAAAAAATATATATCACCCCACGAATCTCTCTCTCACACACATCTCTCACACACACAGAACTAAACATTTTAGATCAAACATTCACCCAAAAAAAATCATCCGTGTTCTTCAATGTGTTCATCAAAAAAACAAAAAAAATTATCAACGATTTCCATTTTATGATAAACAAAAAACTCCTCGTTATCTTCAACAGTTAATCATCAACAAACTATTTAGATCACACAGCTCAGATCTCAAATCGATGTACCCCTCCTTCTCTCACAATCACAGGTACTCTCCTTCCAGTTCTAGCTTCAATCGACAACAACCACGACCCTCCCTTCCTCTTATTCTGTTCTGATTTGATTCTCACCCTACCTTCTTCGATTCAGATCACACAAGCTTGGTGATGGTGTGTCTGGTGGTGCTGATTGGAATTATGTGGTAAATCAAGAAGAGATTAAGGTTGGTGAACATGAGAGAAGAAGGTGAGGAGGGCTGATTAGAAGGGGTGGTGACAGGATGGTTGTCGGATCTCCATTATTTCTCACCATTATCGAACCTCCATCATTGCCCACCATGGAGCTTTCAAACGACGGTATAAGCAGAGCATGAGCTTTAAAATGACAGTGGAGGCAGATCAGGAGCATTAAAGTGACTTAGAAGTTCAATCAAACAAAACAGAGCATCGAAAAACTAACTTTGAAGATGGATGAGATGGAGCCCCCTGTGGAGGAAGAGAAGCACGATCTGACGCAAGCCCTAATTTAAAAAAAACGAGTTCAGGGGGACTTGGAAGAATCTTCGATGGTTGATGATGTTAACGGAGAAGCTCCAAAGGTGGCTTTAAGGAGAGGAATTTTGGAGAAGCTCCACCATTATCAGACATTGGATGCCATGTTTCAATTAATGGTCATAAGATGTAGGAGAACGAGAACCTGAGGACAACAGTGTAGGGGTTGATGAAGCAAGGAACGAACAAGTGGGGGATACAGGGGGTAAGCTGGGTGGTGATCGTATAGAACAAACGGTATCGACCTAAAATGCAGGTCCTAGCTCCGACGATAGCTTTGATGCATCGATATGGATTTTGGGTGAGTGTGTGTTCTTGAGACTATGTGTTTGTGAAGTAATGGACTCCGATCTAGGATCTGAAACCGCTTGCTTACAGTAAACTGCAAATGGGAGAAGGCCACCGAAACCCTAGAAGTATCGGGGGTCAAATGGAACCGGTGATGAAGGATGTTGGTTCCAGATAATGTTAGTTCCAGATATTAGTGATGAGTATGGAACCGGTGATGAAGGGCTTCTTTAATATAAGAGTGGGGAATGGGTTATTGTTTTATTATTTTTGTTTTAAGTTAAAAAGATATAAATTAAATTAGTTTATGTATTTCAACAATTAAAGAAAATGAAAAATATAAATTATAAGGGTATAACCGTCATTTTAAGTGTATAGGGACCAAAACCAATAGAAAAATCTAATTTTGGACCAGTGGTGCACCAACATTTTGTTTTGGACCAAAATCACATAAATTTGACAACCACAGGGACCATTTTTGCAATTTTGTCTAATTTCTTTCATTATTCTTTTAATATATTTTAATTAAAAAATCAAAAATAAAATTCCACCCACCACCTCCCCCTATCTCTATTTCCTTATATCTCCCAAGAACATAATTGTAACGCCCGGTTCCTGATAGGTATTTTAAATAGAATTCTCATTTTTGCAAAGGGACTCGACGAGTTGGAGGCCCCAAACTCGTCGAGTAGAAATGGGAATAAGTTTGGACGCGGGTTGAGAAACCTACTCGACGAGTTGGAACTGGTAAATGAAACCCTAATTTCGGGGTTTTGCATCCCATTTAAGCATCCTATTCTCCACTTGTTGGCCTCATTTGATGCCTCCATCGTCATAAACCCTAGCTAAGAAACCCTAATCCGTTTTTGAAGAGTTTTGAGCTATTCTTTGTGATTTTGAAGCTTGGGAAGGAAGGAAAAGCTTGGAGATTCAAGAGGAAGACAGTAGATCCAGAGTTCAAGCTACATTTCAGACTTAATTGAGGTATAAAGCTTATACCTTGGCTTTCTTTCACTTAGATCCTCATTTAGGATAATATGTTATCACTTTTGGGCCATTTTGAAGTCATTGTCGGGATTTGAGTGTACTATGGAGTTGTGACTTCAGATCTAGGCACATATGAGCTCATGAAGCTCAAAGTTGCCAGCTTTATTAATCCATGGCCTAGATCTCCTTTATAGTTTTGTTTTCGTGTTTCTAGCTCATAACACCATGTATGGACGTAAAGTTAGCAACTTTATGTGTTATGCTAGCCCTAGGGAACCAGATCTATGATTTAGAAGCATTGGACTCGATGGGAATCGACTGGATGAGTGAGGACTAAGAGAAACTCGACGAGTTGCTCATGCAACTCGACAAGTTGGATCGTGATTGCCTACTTTTTTGACTCCGGAGCAAACCCAATAAGTCTAGGATATGACTCAGTGAGTGGATAAGGTTCTCCGAGTTTTAAAGACTGAGGAACTCGTCGAGTGCAAGGAAGAACTCGACAAGTTGTTTCGGTTTGTCCCGATTCTGTTTCAGGGTAAAAAGTCGACGAGTCGAGTGAATGAGTGAGGACTAAGAGAAACTCGACGAGTTGCTCATGCAACTCGACAAGTTGGATCGTGATTCCCTACTTTTCTGGCTCCGGAGCAAACCCAGTGAGTCTAGGAGATGACTCAGTGGGTGGATAAGGTTCTCCGAGTTTTGAAGACTTAGGAACTCGTCGAGTGCAAGGAAGAACTCGATAAGTTGTTCCGGTTTGTCCCGATTCTGTTTCAGGGTAAAAACTCGACGAGTCTGAGGAAGGACTCGACAAGTTGGATCGTCATTTCAAGATATATGGATCATAGGACTCGGCGAGTTGATGGACCAACCCGGCGAGTTGATGGACCAACCCGGCGAGTTGAGTCAACCCGAACGTTGACTTTGACCATAATGTTGACTTTGACTTGGACTTTGACCAAAGTTGACCCCTGTAGTGTTATGAAGTACAGAATGAGTTCAAAAAAGTAGTTTCAGGTAAGGGTCTAGGCCCAATTGGAAATTGGGCCATATATAGGGCTTTTATGGACTTTATTGTTTTGGACCTTATTGGTTTTGGGCTTGGGCCTTAGTTATGGGTCTTGTTGGGCTAGGGGTAAAATGGTCATTTGACCCCAAGATTTGGATTATGGTTCATGGTTTAGAACTTAGTTGCTAATTGGATTTTGTGTTGGAAATTGTTAGCTTGGGAAGCCGTCAGGGTAGCAGTTAGGGAGTTCGGGCAGCGAGCTTCAACAGTGTGAGGTGAGTTACCTTCCAGTAGAAGTGGGTCTAAGGTCACAATGCCAGGCCACTAGTAGGAGTTGTTTGTTAGATGATTGTCTTTGTGATAATTGTCTGGTATGCCACTATCTGTTATGCTTTATTTGCTAGTATGGTATGATGTCATGTGATAGTGGTAGTAGGGGGAATAGTCCCCGTATCCGGTCAAAAGGACCAAAGGGGTAGGGCGGGAACCTCGGTATGCCTGACAATATGTTTATGCTATGTTATTATATGGTAGTGGTAGGGGTTAAATAGTCCCCGTAACCGTTTGACATACACCGGAGGGTAGGTCGGGCACCCAAATATGCTTGACATGGGGTAGGTCGGGCACCCCGGTATGCCTGACAATGGGGTAGGTTGAGCACCCCGGTATGCTCAGCAGGGTAGGTCGAGCACCCAAATATGCCTGACATGGGGTAGGTCGGGCACCTCGGTATACCTGACAGTATGTGATTTGTATGGTATATGGTATGATGGGGGAAATCACTAAGCTTCGTGCTTACGGTTTACAGTTTTGGTTTCAGGTACTTCGTTTTCAAAGGAAAGGAGTTGGCTCGATCGCAGCGCATCACACTATGTTTTCCTCACATAAGATCTTTGGGATTACTCTATGATATTATTTTATGATAACATGTTTTGATTATTATACTTTGGTTTTGACATGAGATGTTATTGTGGATGTTTCTTATATTGTTGGTTTTATAATAACTTAATTAAATGAAATTTTTGGTCTTGAATTTTGGGATGTTACAAGTTGGTATCAGAGCCTTGGTTTGAGGGATTCGGACACACTCTCGGGTGTGTCTGGACTCAAACTAAGGACTTAGTATGAAATTTTTTAAAGAAAAATCATTTTATAAAAAGAATTTTGAAAATAATTTGAAAAGAGAAAAAGAACTTTGAAAAGAACAAGGTGTGTGATGCGTGCAATCGGCCGAGCTCAAGTAAGATTTCCCCAAGATAACCATACACGTTATGATATGTTATGTTATGATATGAATTGAGAATATGTGAACTACATGCTAGATTAGGGCTAAGGATCTAGGAATGATGCCTTATATGCCTATTGTATGTGCTTGTATACCTGCTTGCTAGTACTGATCAGTCAGTGGTAGGATGGCCTGTTTAGGTTATGCCTGATTGCATGAGTCATAGAATCTCATGCCAGTATAGATTCCTGATAAGAGAATTGAATGGTTTGATTGTAGTATGCGGTTAGATTTTTCCATTGTCAAAATGTTGTTTGCTTTGTGCTTTGTGGGGCTCTTAGTAATGTGAGTTGGCTACTAAGTGAATATGCTAAGTGACATGTAGCACAGGCTGGATAATCTCAGAGTGATAAACTTGACCCTATTGCGTAGCTCTTGTATGAGTCCAACCGTTCTAGGGATGAGACTTTTACTTGAAGGATTATCTGATCTCTACTACATGTGGCTATATTCACAAGGTAGCTAGTTGACATTATTGGTAATCTTTCAGTAGTTAAGGACTGGGTGGGTTCGGGAGCCTAGGAAAGCCTAGAATATGTATCAATGGGTTAGTAGTGAGGTTTTGTGAGACTTGGGTGCATCAGTTTGAGGAAGTGACTTGGAGGATTCAGGAGGATTGCCGAAGAAAGTATGGATAGGTGTGGAAGGTAGTATTGGGCTCGTGCTACTGAAAGCACGGGATCCATACTCGAATCGGTGAAAGTCTTGTAGAATCTGAGAAGCTTCGAGGAGGAGAATCATTGAGTATGTCTTGATCAGTGGTTTTGCGGTTTTCAGTTTGGAGATGAGCACTCAGGGATATGGTTCTGGTTCAGGATTCGGTCTCGGCTCAGGTGGTGAGCTAGTCAGGGGAAGGACTGCTAAGATTTTGAGTTTGCGTTGGATTGAGGAGATGGAAGGTGGAGATGGAAGGTGTTTTCCACACTGGTCCCTACCCCATAGGAGCCAAGGTTCGGTTCGCTTTGGATCTCCTGTATCGGGCGGCAAGGAGCTGCTGGGAATTGATTGTTGGATTTGATATCTAAGCCCATAACTATAACTGGGATGTACTTGAACCGATTGTAGCATGGTCCTTTTGGGTTGCCTTCACCAGTGCAATTTGATAGGATGGACGTTTGAGAATAAGGTAATTTATGATTTATTAATATATATTACAAGTGTAATATATTAATATGAAATCATATTATTTAATTAGTATTGATCAAGAGTTAATTTGGAATTAATTTTGCGGTCGAAAGAGACTAATTAAGTATATGGGGATTGATTGTGTAAATCAATTATTCTTATAGTGTGGGCCAATGATCCATGATTATTTAGATAGGCTAAACCGATGAGATAATCCATGGATAGTCCATGGAGGTTAAACCCATGGAGCATAAGAATGTGAAAGGTCATGGAGCATTAGGGTTTGCATGAATGTAACCATAACCTAACAACACTATAAAAACATACCCCTAGTGCCAAAATCGACACCCATTGCATTCTAAGAGAGTGAAGTTGATTTTGTGCCAAGTAATCTATTCTCTCAAGCCTCCTCTTGCATATTGGTGTTTGTCAACCATTAGAGGCATCACACTTGAGGTGCTCAAGCTTTCAAAGGTCAAGAACTACAAGTCCTTCTAAAAGGTAAGTCATCTAACTAGTTGTATTGTTCATTTGACAATTTGTATGCTAGTTAGAAATACACCTGATTTTTATGGTTTCCATATTACTACTGAAGGTGATACATTTATCAATGATAGCACACTGGTAAATTTGGATGAAACTAACAACTACAAGGAAGCCATGGCAGGCCCCGAGTCTGCAAAATGGAAAGAGGCTATGGACAGCGAGATTCAGTCCATGTATGACAATCAAGTTTGGAACTTGGTTGACAATGTACCAGGTCGTAAGACAGTCGGGTGTAAATGGATCTTCAAGAAGAAGACCGCCATGGATGGAAAAGTACACACATATAAATCGCGACTGGTTGCAAAGGGATTTACTCAAACTCCGGGAGTTGACTATGATGAGACCTTCTCACCAGTAGCGAAGATTAAATCTACAAGGGTTATGTTGGCCATAGTTGCATTTCATGATTATGAAATATGGCAAATGGATGTCAAAACTGCTTTCCTTAATGGAAAGTTGGCTGAAGATGTTTACATGAGTCAGCCAGAGGGTTTTGTCAACGCAAGGTACCCTAATAGAGTGTGTAAGCTTGAGAAATCCATTTATGGATTGAAACAAGCATCTTGCAGATGGAATCTTTGTTTTGATGAGAAAGTCAAAGAGTTTGGATTTTCGAGAAGCGAGGATGAGTCCTATGTATATGTCAAAGCTAGTGGGAGTATAGTGAGCTTTCTGGTATTGTATGTAGATGACATACTTCTCATAGAAAACGACATCCCAACCTTGCAGGATGTTAAGTCCTGGCTTGGGAAGTGTTTCGTTGTGAAGGACCTCGGAGAAGCTGCTTATATTCTGGGGATAAGGATATTGAGAAACAGGAGTAAAAGACTAATAGGACTTAGTCAAAGTACCTACTTGGACAAGGTGTTGAAGCGTTTCAGCATGGAGAAATCCAAGAAAGGTGACTTACCTATCCAAGGAAATGCCAAACCGAGTAAGACTCAGAGTCCGAGTACAGAGGCTGAGATAGCAGAGATGAGTCGAATACCCTATGCTTCCGCAGTTGGGTCGATCATGTATGCTATGACTTGTACTCTCCCTGATGTGGCGTTTTCTTTGAGCATGGTCAGCAAATATCAAGGGTATCCTGGTAATGCTCATTGGACTGCGGTTAAGAGCATTCTTAAGTACCTACGGAGGACTAAGGACTGGGTCCTTACCCTCAGTGGGAGGGATGACTTGAGAGTAACAGGGTATAGCGACGCCAGCTTTCAGACCGATAGAGATAATTTCCGCTCTCGGTCGGGATGGGTGTTTACCCTGAATAGAGGAGCAGTAACATGGAAAATTTCCAAGCAGGAGATTGTAGCTGATTCAACTTGCGAATCAGAGTATATAGCAGCAAGCAAATCATCGAAGTAGGCGATATGATTGAAAAACTTCATCGGAGACCTTGGAGTCATTCCATCCATAAAGGAGCCTGTGGAGATTTTCTATGATAATGAAGGGGTGATTGCCTTAACCAAGGAACCGAGAGATCATGGTAGATCCAGGCATACCGATAGAAAGTACCACTTCATAAGACATCAAGTAGAAGAAGGACACCTCGTGGTAAAGGGGATATCGTCAGAGGACAACCCAACAGATCCCCTTACAAAGGGACTGACTAGGGTTAAGCACTTGCAGCATGCGAGGGGCATTTGTAATGCCCCGATTCTCGAATACCAATTTATGGTTATAAATTCTCATGAATTCAAGATCTACTCGACGAGTTGGTTGCCTGACTCGTCGAGTAGCAGCGGGTTTGGGCCACGTGTTTAAGTGACCAACTCGCCGAGTCGGAAGAGTGACTCGACGAGTTGCAGCTGGAGGGTGAAACCCTAATTTCCGGGGTTTGGTACCCTATTTAAGGGATCATTAGCCTCCCTTAGTCCCTTTGCAGCCTCTTGAGAGTCCAGAAACCCTAATTCATGTGTGTGCTCCATATTAGTGTAAATTTCAAGCTTGGAAAGAAGACCTTGATGCAAGGAGCTTGAAGGTCAAGAAGTTGGAGGCAAGAACGTTTATGGGTCTGAAGTCTATCTCAGCTAGCTTCATTTGAGGTATCAATTCATGATCTTGGCCTCATTCCTTTCTAGATCTATTTGGATGAAGTTTAAGGCTTCTTGGCTTGGTTATGAAGCTATTCTTTGGTATGAGCTCAAATCTGAAGTTGTAACTTCAGATCTGAACTCTCTTTGATTTGTAAGTCCATAAAGCTATTAGCTTTGGCAAGTATGAACCCCTCCTTAAGTGTAAAACCCCATTTCAAGCTTGGTTTTGGCATTTTGACTCAGTAGAGCCTTGCATGCACGTAAAGTTTGCAACTTTACATGATAAGCATGCCTTGGGGACTTGGATCTGCAGTATGGAGCATTTGGCATGGCTTAAAAAGCATCTGTATGGATGAAGGACTGAAGGGACTCGGCGAGTCGCATGGTAGACTCGGCGAGTCATATGAAGATGGTCATGAACTCGACGGGTTGGATGAACAACTCGGCGAGTCCGATGAAGATTGCCTTGGACTCGGCGAGTGGCATGGTGACTTGGCGAGTTGGCAAGTTATGCAAGGAACTCGGCGAGTAGCTGAGGGTACTCAGCGAGTTGAGGTCAACATGGACTGTTGACTTTGATAGTTGACTTTGACTTTGACCAAGGGTTGACCGTTTTGACTTTTGAGGATAATTGGTAAGCGGGTAATTATGAATTGGATCATTAATGGTTATAGGTGATGGAGTTTGGGGCAGTGTTCGAGAGCGCGATTTCGTGGTTCAGTCCGACATTGCAAGGTGAGTTATTCTCACTATACTCAAGGGTCTAAGGCACCAACGCTGGCCCTTTGATTTGTTATTTGAGATAGTTACTATTGTGATATGTTAGCTCGACATCCTGGTAGATAGGATGGTTGTACGCTAGTATGATCGGTTAGATCGGTATCCTGGTCGATCAGATGTGGTTATGCTTAGTGACCTATAGTTTGGTATTACTGTGTGTATGCTAGTAGGAGATTACCTGTTATATGTGCACATGATTGAGCAGTAGTGGAGGGTATCCCATCCCGAGGATGATAGGGCCCTAGTATGTTGTCTTGTAGACTGTTATATGATTATCTGATATAGGTGCACATGTTTGATTGATAGTATGTGGGCAATCCAACCCGATGGTTGTGGGCCGAGAGTATTCCATCCCGAGGATGATTGGACTCATAGTAGTTTGGCATTCCAACCCGATGGTTGAGGGCCTGGGGTATTCCATCTTGATGGATGATTGGACCCATAGTAGTTGTTGTATGTGTAGGTGTGTGGGCATTCCAACCCGAAGGTTGTGGGCCGAGAGTATTCCATCCCGAGGATGATTGGACTCGTAGTATGTTGGCATTCCAACCCGATGGTTGAGGGCCAGGGGTATTCCAACCCGATTGTTGACTGGACCCATAGTATGTTGTTCATTGTTGTATGTGTATGGTTGTGTGTATGGGTATTTTGGGGGTAACTCACTAAGATTTCGGGCTTACAGTTTCAGTTTATTGTTTCAGGTTCAGCGGATGGCCGCAGGTAGGCGAAAGCGTGCCCGTACACTTCCTCAATTGACGATTATGATTTCTGGGAACTCTGATGTATAAACTATCTTGAAAACAAATTGTAATAATCGAATGGTTTCAAATGATTTAAAAAGTTTTAAATTGGCTCGAATTTTATGGGTGTTACAAGTTGGTATCAGAGCCTTGGTTTGAGTGAATTAGAGGAACACTCGTGTGAATCCAGTCTCAAATCAAGGAAAGATTTTCAAAATGATTTTAAATGGTTTTCAAAATGAGTAAAGGAGGATGCGAAGTGTACGATCAGCCGGAGCCAGTAAGTAGACCCCAAAATACCATACAGTTATTTGATATTATGTGATATGTTAGAACAGCATGCTATTACTAGGCTAGGGATCTTCAGGAATTGCATGATAGAATTGCCTGATTACATGATGCCTGTTAGCCTAGGGTTTTCCTTATATGAAATTGACATCATTACTGTAGTTATTTAGTGTAGGCATCACGGTTATACATAACTAAGATCTTATAGCCTGAGAATGTTTGATTTGGCCTTATGTTCTGTTCTTGTCTGATTGGGAGCTTAGGGTAGGATTGGATATTCGAAAGTCTATAGGGTCCAGCGTTATGTATGGCTAGCATACACTAGTGCTGCAGGGGTTGGTGGAAGTTTCATGGATGGGTGGGTAGTGAGAGGCCGGGAGGCCAGTTATGAGATATTTAGCATTCCTCTAGGAGTGAGGGTTTATCGCTCGCTATGTACATATATATGGATAGGGTGTTGTGGTGATACTTGAGACAAATATGGGTAGGTGTGGAAGGTAGTATGGGCCCGTACTACTGAAAGCACAGGACCCATACGCGTAGCAAGGAAGTCACAACCCATAGGGTTTGGGTTGGGAGTCGGTTCCCAGTTATGGTGTGGAATATTCGAGACGTCTTGAGACCGGATCCAGGTTAGGATCGGGAGCGGGCAGCCAAGATAGGCCAGCATTTTCAGGGGATTGTGTTAGTGAGATCATCCGTGAGTAGGTGATCAAGATTGTCCGGGGGCAGTTTCCGGAGATGTCAGGTCTATTAAGACCGCAATGGTTGAGTATTTCAACGAGCGCTATGCAGCCATTGCCGAGACGGTTGTCGTGGAAGCTTAAACAGCTGTAATGACGACAAGGGGAGGAGTTGCTCGAGCTTCCCAGTTCTGAGACATATTCTGATGAGCAGAGGGCTGCAGTTATTTGGGATCGGGAAGATGATCTGTACTCGTTATATTTCCGCGGGTGGAGCGGGAGAGGCTAGCATGTGAAGTTTCTAGATTTGAGGCTCGGGGGTTTGCTCGAGGCCGGAACGTGAGTCGCGGGAGCTCCGGAAGGGAGTGATGATTATGTTCATCTGGGGTTTTGCAGCTGGAAGGGGAATGATTTATTGAGGGATTTGATTATCGTTTTGTAGAGCAAGGGTTGTGCTCTCTCAGTTTTTCGAGCTCGAAGGAGTGAGCATACTTGTGACCCCAGTATCAGGTTGTATTCCAGCCCAGGGTCAGTTGGTTGTAGGAATAGGCAACATTATTTCAGCATCAGTGAGCACAGAACGGTCAACGTGGCATAAGTATTTGTGAGGTTCGGTTTGCCTTGAATCTCTTGTATCAGATGGAAAGGATTGATTGGCCGATCTATTTCACTTTCAGGATTGTAGACTATGTCTTGGGAGTAGTTTGTAGCCCGGTTTAGGGCAGAGGTTGTTTCAGCTGCTGCAGTTCAGCTGTGGGCGTTTGAGCTGGTATGCGAGTCAGGGTGCGAACCCTGAAGAGAATGATTTCTAGATCCCAAGAGCGGGAAGATTTTTTGGGACACCTTTGGAAAAGGGGTATTATGTGGGAGGCCTGCGGATAGGGTCCCACAGAAGGGTTATTCATCATTGTCAGGATTCAGTGGTTAGCAACCGTTAGTGATTGACGGACTAAAGCGCCAAGAGAAGTAACTCGTTGCCGAGGTATTAGTTGGAGCATCTAACTTGTGGTATTCAGGACATGAGTGTGGGGTCGTTCAAGCATTAGTGGCTGACGGTTTCACTGGGATTCAGGAAGTGTTCATCTGGTTCTTAGAAGTGTGTGATGAATTGGGACTAACTAGCAACGGAACACTAGTGGGAAAGAGTTGGTTGTCATCGAATCGATCGTTGGGAAGTGAGAAGGATTGAGAATCCTCCAATTTTCATGTATTATGAAGGCTTAGTCGAATCTAAGTGGGGGAGTGTTACCCCGAGATGCGGAAGTGGGAGAGCTTTTGAAACGGGGATAAGTTTCACAACCCGACAGGGAGAATGGAGGCCCTAGTAGTTGCTTGGTTTGAGGGTTGTGTTGATTGGGGGTTCGGCAAAACTCCCCAACATAAGAACACGTCTTCTGGGTGCTTGATAGCAGAAGTTGGGGAACCAGGTTGGAGTTCTAGTCAAGAATCGAGTTCAGTTCGAGTATTAGGTCGAGGGTGTGCTCGACTCTGAGGGTTTTTGGATTGATATATTGAGGGTTTTGTTAGCTGCCAGGGCTCAGCGGTGCATTCAGCATGGGAGTGCGGGTTATTTAGCGGGTGTGGTAGACACGCGGGTCAGGGAACAGACCTCGGATTTCCGAGAGGGTGGACGATCGACATGAGGCCTAGGGTTAGGCTGGGGATATAGTCCACAGAGTAGATCAGGAGTTCGATTCCCAAGTGGGTGAGAACAGGATGCATGGGAGAGAGCATCAAGAGGGGTGGTCCAGGGAGATGCTCAACAGTTTAGAGCAGTCCAGATAGACTGAAGGCCAGTGGGGCGTACCAGTCAGACCGAAGGCTCGGAGAACGGTCCAAACAGGCTGAAGGCCCAGAGAGGCGGTCCATACATGCTGAAGGTGATGGGTTTTGAGCATTCTAACACTTCCTACGTGTACATGCAACCCTAATAACCTTGGATCTATGTTTGTCTAATTATCATGCAAAGTTGAATTCCAAGGTTATATTCCTATCTAGCATACATGGGGAACATTTTTAACTTGAATGAAAGATAGAATAACTTACCTTGTTGTTGATTATGATCCCTGAAACCTTGTGAGCCTAGCACCCCAAGTGTGATGCCTCAAATGCTTCACACAACACCAAATGCAAAGGAGTAAACTTTGAGAGAATCTTACACTTGCAAAATCGGCTCTAGCCCTCTTGTTTCTTAGTGTCACCGATTTTGGGGAGAACACCTTTGTTTATATAGTGTGTTGCATTAGGTAAACCCTAATGTAACATGACTCTTCATTTCATGATCCATGGGTTAACTCCATGGAGCATCCATGGAGCATCCTATGGGTGGAACCCAACTTGATAATCCATGGAGCCTCTTAGCCCACTATATAAGATATGGAAGATTTACATAATCTACCCATATATTTAATTAGTTATCTTTTGATCACTTAATTAATTCTAAATTAATTCTTGATCAAACTAATTAAATAATATTATTAATATATTAGAACTTATAATATATTAATAAACCATAAGTGTTCTTTCTCTCATTTTAGTTTATCCAATTGCATGGTGCCATGCAACCCAAATGGACCATGTCGGGTCGGGTCAAGTACATACCAGAAATAGTTATGGACTTAGACACCTTATCCAACAGTCTCCCACTTGGATAAGTCTAATAACTATAACTGCAATACTTCAGGAACCGATCGGCAATCGTAGCTCTTTCAAGGTCTCTCGGAACTGAGAAGATGATGATACGCCATTTAAGATAAGTGATCATATAATCCTCTGTTCTAGATATCAGCCGGACAAATACATGGAACAATGTCTTACTTATTGTCCAGCAGTTTGTTTCCCGATTTCCGATTTGTTTGACAAAGAACTTAATTGAACACATCAACTTAGTTCTGACCGGGCCCGGTACGTAGGTCAAAACAAAATCATCGAGGGGCCCATATATCAGCTTCTAATCCAAGAAGGAACAGATAAACTTCGACTCATATGTTTGTTCTACTACTCATTGGATTATACACAAGAGCACGTTTTATAACATCGAGTTACCAATGCATTTTCGTACAATCAATGCATAACCAACTCATAAGTAACAAATCATATATATAGGTTTGAAGACTTATATGATATTACCGTCTCACGATCACTCGAGATAAATTCCATGAAGTGATTCCAGTGAGCGTGGGTTGAGTCCAATGCTCAGAACTTATGAGCACTCATGAATGTTGTAGCCATGTCCAACAACTTAGACCTCTGCAACCAATCATGACAGTCTTGATTCATACCTACTTCCGACATATGACCGACTGTGGAGGTTCGAATAATATGATATACCAAACATAATTATTCTGGAAGTCAAAACATGCAAAAGAAATATAGTAAACGATCGACAAGAGATAGCAACACTTTACTCATAAATAAAACACCTTTTATTCATCATCTAATGTCAATTACACTTTACAAATTTCAAGGTTATCTAACTACTAAATCTAATATCATCCTTCAGCCCTATGCTCCGAGCATGCTGGAGATGCTTAACCCGAGTCAGTCCCTTTGTGAGGGGATCTGCTGGATTCTCATCCGATGATACCCTCTTTGCCACGAGGAGTCCTTCTTCTATTCGATGTCTGATGAAATGGTATTTTCTGTCGATGTGTCTGGATATCCCGTGATCCCTTGGTTCCTTGGCTAAGGCAACTGCACTTTCACTATCACAGAAAATTTCCATTGGCTCTTTAATAGCTGGTACAACTCCAAGGTCTCCAATGAAGTTCTTCAGCCATATCGCCTCCTTTGCTGCCTCGCTAGCTGCTATATACTCTGATTCGCAAGTTGAATCAGCCACTCTCTCTTGCTTGGAACTCTTCCAAGAAATTGCTCCTCCGTTTAAGGTAAAGACCCAGCCTGACTGAGAGCGGAAATTATCCCTATCAGTCTGAAAGCTAGCATCACTATACCCTACAACTCTCAAGTCTTCACTCCCACCGAGGGTAAGGACCCAGTCCTTAGTCCTCCGTAGGTACTTGAGGATATTCTTTACCGCAGTCCAGTGTGCCTTGCCAGGGTTCTCTTGATACCTGCTAACCATGCTCAAAGCAAAGGCTACATCAGGTCGAGTACACGTCATAGCATACATGATCGATCCTACAGCCGAAGCATAAGGTATTCGACTCATTTATGCTATCTCAGCCTCAGTACTAGGGCTTTGTGTCTTACTCAATCTGGCGTTACTCTGGATGGGTAACTCTCCTTTCTTGGAGTCCTGCATGCCGAATCTCTTCAGCACCTTATCCAAGTAGGTACTCTGACTATCCCAATTAGTCTTTTACTCCGGTCTCTCAAGATCCTTATCCCTAGAATATAGGCAGCTTCTCCTAGGTCCTTCATAGAGAAACACTTCCCAAGCCAGGACTTAACTTCCTGCAGAGTTGGGATGTCATTTCCTATGAGTAGTATGTCATCCACATACAATACCAAAAAGCTAACTATACTCCCACTAGCCTTGACATATACACAAGATTCATCTTCACTCCTAGAAAAGCCACATTCTTTGACTTTCTCATCAAAGCAAAGATTCCATCTGCGAGGTGCTTGCTTTAACCCATAAATGGATTTCTCAAGATTACACACTCTATTTGGGTACTCTGTATTGACAAAACCCTCTGGATGACTCATGTAAACATCCTCAACCAACTTTCCATTAAGGAAAGCGGTTTTGACATCCATTTGCCATATTTCATAGTCATGAAATGTAGCTATGGCTAACAAAACCCTAATAGACTTAATCTTGGCCACTGGAGGAAAGGTCTCATCATAATCAACTCCCGGAGTTTGTGAGAAACCCTTTGCAACCAGTCGTGCCTTATAAGTGTGTACATTACCATCCATGTCGGTCTTCTTCTTGAAGATCCATTTGCACCCTACAGTCTTACGACCTGGTACATTCTCAACCAAGTTCCAAACTTGATTGTCATACATGGACTGTATCTCGACTCATCATGGAACGAACCATATCCAACAAGGTTCGATTACGCCTCTCAGCTACACCATTCAACTGCCGTGTCCTAGGAGGTGTCAATTGTGAGACAATCCCACATTCCCTAAGATAGTCGAGGAACTCTGAACTAAGATACTCACCACCTCGATCGGATCGAAGCATCTTAATGTTCCTGCCCAATTGATTCTCGACTTCCTGTTTAAACTCTTTAAACCTCTCAAAAGTCTCTGACTTATGCTTGATTAAGTAGACATATCAATATCTACTGTAATCATCAGTAAAAGTCAAATAATAACGATTAGCATCCCTTGTGGCATGTTTGAAGGGCCCACACACATCCGTGTGTATAAGATCCAAAAAACCTTCACCCCTCTCACAAGAACCTGTGAAGGGTGACTTTGTCATTTTTCCAAGTAAGCATGATTCACAACTATCATCTGACTTTAGGTCAAATGACTCCAATACTCCATCCTTTTGGAGTTGGACTATGCGTTTCTTGCTTATATGTCCAAGACGACAATGCCATAATGATGCTTTATCCAAGTTATTATCATTAACAGAATCAATACACAATACATCATTTCCTAAGTTATCAACCACAGATACAGTTTCATACACACCATCACAAGGTAATGCTTTAAAATAAAAAACATTATTAAAGAAAGCATTAATCGAACCAACTTCATTATCAAATGAAAAGGTGAAACCTTGTTTATACAATGCATGAAAGGAAATAATATTTCTTGCCATTTCTGGCGAATAACAACATTTATTCAAATCTAAACTAAACCCACTACTTAGCGATAAAGTATAAACTCCAATCTTGGTGACAGGTAAAGCTTTCCTATTCCCCATGATTAAGTTTATTCTTCCATGCTCCACATTCTCACTTCTTCTTAGTCCCTGCAAATCAGAACAGATATGAATACCACAACCGGTATCAAGGATCCAAGAGTTAGAATGGGGTGAATTATTAGATAAGATAGTGTAAATACCTGCATGGTTGGGTTTAACTTTCCCATCCTTCACATCTTGCTGGTACTTTGGGCAGTTCCGCTTCCAATGTGACTTTTCATGGCAATAGAAGCATTCGGCCTCTTTTGGGTCAGAAGAAGGAGTGACGAAACCTTTCTTGGTTCCACTTGAAGAAGAGCCATCAAGGGTCCTAGCCTTGGTACCCTTCGAAGAGCTCTTCCTCTTCTTCCCTCGACCTTTCCCGATCGCCAAAACCGGGGCGGAGTTTGGAGTAGGAGTGTTAACAACCGACTTACCCTTAAGACCTGTTTCTGCGGTCTTGAGGAGTCTCTGAAGTTTTCTGAGTGTGACCTCTTCCTTATTCATGTGATATGTCATGCGGAATTTATCATAGCACAATGGTAAGGAGTGCAAAATGATATCTATTGCAAGCTCCTCAGGGAAGTTCACATTAAGCTTCAGCAACCGATCCACATACCTTTGCATTTTCTGCATGTGGCTCGTGACGGATTCCCCGTCCTTCATCATGGTTGTTATGATAGAGCATATGATTTCATACCTCTCTTGTCGTGCACTTTGATGGTATCTTTCCATCAGATCTTGGTGCATTTCAAAAGGGTAGAAGTCCTCATACGACTTTTGGAGTTCCGCTGTCATGGTGGCCAACATGATGCATGCCACTTTTGTAGCACCCCTTTCATGTGCCCGGAAGTCAGCGATCTCCTGGGGAGTTGCAGTGGTCTCATCAATCTCCTTAAGCTCCTTGTCAAGGACATATTCTTTGTCCTCGTAGCGGGTAATCATCCTGATGTTTCTGATCCATTCATTGAAGTTGGATCCATCAAAAATGACTTTCCCACACAAGTTCATAAGGGTAAAGGAGCCACTAGGATTAGAGCCAGAAGCAGCATTGTTTGAAGACATCTGAAAGAAGAGAACAAGATTAGTTTAGATATTAAGAGAGTCCTTAATAAAACACCCAAATGTAATATTAAGGCTAGGATCCAATCACAATATATTATAACTTATAAGAGGTATGCCGTAATCCAAGCTATAACATATTTGAAAGGTAGGTGAATGACGATTCACCAATTTCCACCATGAAAAACGAAATATAGATATTAGCTTTTTAATTGGTTCTTAGAAATTCCTAGATTCTTTTGAGATTCAATGAACTTTTCAAAGGCATGTGTCAATCTCGAGTGTGCCCTCCAAGTTTTGTGACTGGGATACCGAGGATCACAAAACGAGGTGTGAAGTAACCATGCAAATCACTTGGTACCCTCAAGGTTTATCACTCAATCGATGTGCCGGTTAACCACACACGCTCCATCGATGCTATGGTAAACCTTAAGTCACCCTTTACCTACCTTGTTAAGTCCAAGTTAGTGTGCCGGTTAACCACACACGCTCCACCAACGACTTAAACAAAGTGTAAAGTGTAATTTCATGGATTAGCACCTTATTCACATTTTCCTAAAGTAACTAAGATTGGGAATTAATAAAAGCATTTAGTTACTTTATAATATTCATCATACTTTTAATGAGAATTTATAAGTCCTTGTCCTACCCGTTCGGCTAACGACCCTCCACCGATCAAGGAAGCGGTGGGTGAGAGTGGACACCCATTAAGTTGCCATTTTATAGGCAACAACCTTATACCCCCTTATAGACCGGCTTCGTGAATGAGGCGTACTAGCGGTAAGACGACTTGACGTTATACATATATATATTAGTAACTTATAATATTATAAAGTATAAGGGTTGAATTTTAACTTTTAAAATTCTAAGGGTTGGAACTAAAGTTTTAATCAAGACTTTACATGTTCCAAAACTTGAGGGCAAGTTTTGTAAACTTCCAAAACTTTTCATTTCTTATAACTTATGAATTAATTGAGTAATAAAAATGAAGACTCTTCATTTTTATAACTCTTGTGTTCTTTTAATGGCTTTAATAAAAGTGAGACTTTTGGTTTTCCATAACTTGAGGACAAGTTATGGACTCCATTAAAACACATTATGATCATGAATTAAACTACCATGAAGGTTACAAACAATTCCTATGATCATCTAATCTTCATAAGTTCAAGAACATGAATATGAACACTTTCAAGAATCAAAAATTACACTTAAAAAAAAAACTTGTAATTTTAATAATTGCCATTGTAAATGGATTAGCATAAACATTACACCATCTAAAACAAGCTTTAAAACATCAAAACAGTTTAGGGTAATGTTTCTAGTCCATTTCCAGCAACAAATGTGCAAACTTTCATACGAGCAGAAAACAGAAAAACGATTTTTTTTCAAGCTGTTTGCACACAAAAAAAAAACAACAAACAAACCTAGGCTCTGATACCACTGATGGGTTTTGAGCATTCTAACACTTCCTAAGTGTACATGCAACCCTAATAACCTTGGATCTATGTTTGTCTAATTATCATGCAAAGTTGAATTCCAAGGTTATATTCCTATCTAGCATACATGGGGAACAAATTTTAACTTGCATGAAAGATAGAATAACTTACCTTGTTGTTGCTTATGATCCTTGAAACCTTGTGAGCCTAGCACCCCAAGTGTGATGCCTCAAATGCATCACACAACACCAAATGCTTTTGGAATGACTTTAGAGAGAATACACACTTCTAAAATCGGCCTAGCCCTCTTGTTTCTTATGTGTCGCCGATTTTGGTGGAGAACATGTTGCTTATATAATGTGTCACATCTAGGGTTACACCGTGTAAACCCTAATGTGGCATGACTCTTCATTTCCATGACCCATGGGTTTGTAACTCCCATGGAGCATCCTATGGGTGGAACCCAACTTGATAATCCATGGAGCCTCTTAGCCCACTATATAAGATATGGAAGATTTACATAATCTACCCATATATTTAATTAGTTATCTTTTGATCACTTAATTAATTCTAAATTAATTCTTGATCAAACTAATTAAATAATATTATTAATATATTAGAACTTATAATATATTAATAAACCATAAGTGTTATTTCTCTCATTTTAGTTTATCCAATTGCATGGTGCCATGCAACCCAAATGGACCATGCCGGGTCGGGTCAAGTACATACCAGAAATAGTTATGGACTTATACACCTTATCCAATAGTTTCAGGTTCAGCGGATGGTCGCGGGTAGGCGAAGGCGTGACCGTACACTTCCTCGATTGACGATGATGTATAAACTATTTTGAAAACAAATTGTAATAATCGAATGGTTTCAAATGATTTAAAAAGTTTTAAATTGGCTCGAATTTTATGGGTGTTACAGCATTGGGCTAATGGATGATATTCGTTTTAGTAATTAGATAAATCGAAAATTGTAATAGCTAAATTGTAATTGATATTTGATGATTAAATAAAAGGAGTTTTATTTATAAGTAAAGTTACTGTCTTGTGTCAATTATTTACTATTGTTTCACTTTGCATGTTTTGACTTCCAGAATAATAAAATTATTCAAACCATCCACAGTCGATCATACGTTGGAAGTAAGTATGAAAGAAGATTGTCATGAGTTGGCTTGTAGATTGTCTAAGGAGTTAGACATAGCAAAAGTTTGCTACACCATTCATGGGTGCTCCTAAAATAAGATTTGAGTATTGGATTCAACTCGCGCTCACCTGAATTACTTCATGAAATTTATCACGAGTAATTGTGAGATGATAATATCATATAATCTTTAAACCAAGATATATTAGTTGTTGACTACGATTTGGTTGTGCGTTGATGGCGTGAAAGCGCATCAGTAACTTGATGTTATAAAACATGTCGTTGTGCATGATTTGATGAGTAGTTAGTACAAGCATATGATGTCGAAGTTTATATGTTCCTTTTATCCTAAGAGGATTAAAAGCGATATCTTGGTCCCCTTGATGATTCTGTTTTGACTATGTGTCGGGCCCGATCAGAACTAAATTGATGTGTTCAGTTATGTTCTATGTCAGACGAATCGGAAATAGGGAAACAAATTGCAGGACAATAAATATGACTATGTTCCATGTATTTGTCCGCATAGATATCTTGAGAACAGAGGAGTATATGATCCCTTATCTGAAGGACGCGTCACTGACTAGGTCAGAGTCCGACAACGGCTTTTGAAAGCTTACGATTGTTAAGGCGGATCCTGAAGTCACATTGACAGCTATAGTTATTAGACTTATCCAAGTGGGAGACTGTTGGATTTGGTGTCTAAGCCCATAACTATAACTAGGATGTACTTGACCCGATTGTAGCATGGTCCTTTTGGGTTGCCTTCACCAGTGCCATTTGATAGGATGGACTTTTGAGAATAATGTCATTTATGATTTATTGATATATATTACAAATGTAATATATTAATATGAAATCATATTATTTAATTAGTATTGATCAAGAATTAATTTGGAATTAATTTTATGGTCAAAAGAGACTAATTAAATATATGGGGATTGATTGTGTAAATTAATGATTCTTATAGTGTGGGCCAATGATCCATGATTATTTAGATGGGCTAAAACGATGAGATAATCCATGGATAGTCCATGGAGGTTAAACCCATGGAGCATAAGAATGTGAAAGGTCATGGAGCATTAGGGTTTGCATGAATGTAACCCTAGCCTAATAACACTATAAAAGCATACCCCTAGTTCCAAAATCGACACCCATTGCATTCTAAGATAGTGAAGTTGATTTTATGCCAAGTATTCTATTCTCTCAAGCCTCCTCTTGCATATTGGTGTTTGTGAACCATTAGAGGCATCACACTTGAGGTGCTCAAGCTTTCAAAGGTCAAGAACTACAAGTCCTTCTAAAAGGTAAGTCATCTAACTAGTTGTATTGTTCATTTGACAATTTGTATGCTAGTTAGGGAGAATGCTTTGGAAAATTGAAAATATGCATGTATAATAGAGAAAACATAGATACAAAGCATTTAGGGTTGCATGTGCACCATAGGAGTGTTATAGTGCTCAAAACCAACAGTGGTATCAGAGACTAGGATTGTTTTCTGTTATACTTGATGCTTGTTAGTTTTCCAAGTTGAAAAAATCGATTTTTTTGCATCTGACTGATGAACTCGCCGAGTCCACTGGATGACTCGACGAGTCCACTCAATAACAGACCAACTCGACGAGTCCAGTTCATGTACTCGCCGAGTTGGTGCTCCTGTGTGCAGATTTTCGAGTTTTTGGCCAGAATTGGATTAGGATCATTACCCCAAACTGTTTTTTGAACCATGATATCTGTTTTTTGATATGGTAGTGATCATGCTTATCCAATTAAAAGATAATTGTCATAATTTCAAGATTTGTATTAGTTTATATGATTAGGCTAATTTCTTGAAGATTGTTGATATGAATTATCTTGTTCTTATGAGTTTAACAAGATTATTTGATTATTGTGTTAATTAAAAATTGATCTAAATGAATTTTAATGACCTCCATAACTTGTCCTCAAGTTATGGAAAGTGAAAGGTCTCATCCATTAAAATGCAATTAAACTCATAAGTTATGAATATGAAGAGTTTTGACAAGTTTCAAAACTTACCCTTATGTTTTGGAATTTGTAAAGTCTCACTAATTTAACTTTAATTCCAAACCCTAGAGTTTTAAAAGTTAAAATTCAACCCTTATACTTTATAATATTATAAGTTTAATATATATATATATATATATATATATATATATATATATATATATATATGTATATGACAAGTCGGTCTTACCGTTAGTAGGCCTCATTCACGAAGCCGGTCTATAAGGGGGTATAAGGTTACTGCCTATAAAATGGTGGTTTAATGGGTGTCCACTCTCACCCACCGCTTCCTTGACTGATGGAGAGTCGTTAGCCGAACGGGTAGGATAGGACATTAATTCTCCCACATTTCACTTTAGGAAAGTGTGAAAATGGTGCTAATCCATGAAATTACACTTTGCACCTTGTTAAGTCGTTAGTGGAGTGTGTGTGGTTAACCGACACACTAATCTGGGACTGACAAAGTGCACAAGGGAGTTTGTCATTCTAGGGGTTTAGGTTGCTACAAGTACGGCGGGGTTGGTCATGTCAGCAGAGATTGTTCTCATGGGGCAAGCCCATTATGTTTTCACTGTGATCAGGTAGACCACAAGAAGGCCGACTGTCCGAGGAGGAGGGGAGGAGCAGCGAAGGCGCCTGCTCTGGCTATTTTTCAAATATGTGATGGTCGAGAGGGCGGGGTAGGAGCCCTAGCAGATAGGAGTCAGACCCCGCATTATCATACATGAGAACTCAGAACTCTAACAGGCGATGTTGCGGGTATGTATCCTTGCCTTCCTTCAGTTTTATTTGTACATTGTTGTGGGAATTTTGTTTGGTTTGGAATATTGTAGCGGGTTGGGTAAGTGTATCCCTGATTTATTTCTTTGCTCCTGTTGGGTTATATCTTCAAATATTGTCATATGCCATTTGCATACCGTGAATTACTGTGTAGTTAGTAAAAGGTCGTTCCCCTTTTTCTGGATCGGGGTGTTCGGTGTTCTCTCGGTTCGTAGTGGAGATCGGTAAGGGGTACTATGTGGAAGGCCTGAGGTTAGTTTCATCAAGCTAGTCCACCGTATCGACGGGATATAGTGGCTTCATCATATGTTCTAGTATGATCGGTGGTAGCCTATGAGAGAACTTATGGGTTCTAGCACTACCGACGTTAGGAGAGGAGTGGTAGCAGAAGGATGCGGGTGTAGTCGCATAGGTTGTTTGACCATTGGATGTTCTAAGGAAATTGTACTCTTCGTGTGGGTCGTGTTTGATTAGAGTTCAGTGATTCTGCGAGGATTCGTCAGCCAAAGCAAAAGTTAAGGATTCTAGTCGCCAGCATGGAAACCCAAGGAGTTGGTATAATCTCGTGGAAAGTGGATTGAAGTATCGAACTGGATCCGATTTCAAGAGTAGTCTTCAAGATTTCAGAGGGTGAGTGATCTTAGGGTCGACGGGTAATTGATCACTAGCATTGGTAAGCACAGGGTGTCATCAGTGGATTATTAGAAAGCAAGAAGGACTTGGGAATCCTTAAATTCTCACGTGTCGTGAAGACTTAGTAGAATCTAAGTGGGGGAGAATCGATCACGTATCCAGGAGCAGAAATAAGTGTGAAACTAGGATGAGTTTCGCATCCCCGATAGGGAGAAAGGCGGTCGAGGGGCCGTCTAGGTTGAGGATTGTGAGTTGGGAGTCCGGAACAAGTTCCAACATTTGGTTCACACTTTTTCCTTGGCATCGGATAGCAGGCCTCGGGGAACAGGTCAGGGATTTCAGTCAGGACATGAGTTCAGCTTGGAATATTAGATCATGTATATGTGCTCGACTTTGGGTGTGTTCGGACTAGTAATCAGCGGAAGGACCATGGTCAACGGTTGAGTTAGCATGAAAAGTGTTATAAGACTGCGGGATAGTCGTAGCACTCACTAGCAGTCAGTCAGCGTGTAAAGTGTTGTAAGTTTGCGGGAGTAGCCGTAGCATTCACAAGGTTGTCAGACAGTGATAGAAGTGTTGTAAGTCTGCGGGTGTAGTCGTAGCATTCACAAGGTTGTTAGATAGTGTTAGAAGTGTTGTAAGACTGCAGGTGTATCCGTAGCATTCACAAAGTTGTCGGATAGCGTTAGAGTGTTGTAAGCCTGTGGGGGGTAGCCGTAGCTTTCATTAGGTTAGTAGATAGTATAGGAGTGATGTTAGATCACGAGATGAACCGTAGCACCCACCAGTTCTTTTGCAGCAGTGAGGATGTGGAAAATCCATAGATTGGGTTACGGAATTACCCTGATGGGTTAGATCTGGTTGAGCCAGTGATAAGACCATAGGAACACCATCGCAGTTACGTGAGCAAGGAGGAGATGGACCGTATAAGGTCGTTTGTGATATAAGGCTATCTTTGGTCATGTAGCATCACTCTTATCTTGGATTTGGTGACGTCAGGATTCGACGTTTGGACCCGATTGTTTGGGTCAGAAGGTCGTTGGAACCATAGTGGCAAGTAACTAATGGCAAATATTGTCAGGTGAGGATTTCGTTCGGAAGTCACGAGAGGCGACTGTATGGGAGCCTTTGGCTCAGTAACCAGATAGGAACCTGATATTTCAGATGAATGGCAGACAAACTGAGACTAGGAAGGTCTTGGTGGATTTTGGAAAGCAGCCGAGAAGCAATTCAGTGTTTCAGGCAGATCAACGTTTCGGGCAGTATTGGTGTTTTTAGGATTTCATGTACGGACAAAGTAATTGAATGATTGGGAAGCGATAAGCCACTCGCAGTGGGATTAAATAAACTCAGAGTAGTTGATTTGACTCTGTTGCGCAGCTCTCGTATGAGTCTAACCGTCGCAGGGATGACTCTTCTACTCGAAGGATTATCTGATCCTCCTGTCAGGTGTAAGTGTTATGTAGCCGTTTATGGACAGTGACTTGTTCCCTTTTCAGCAGCAGCGTGAGGGGTGACAGTTTGGTCTGAGAGGTCTGACAGGGAGCCTGACCACTGAGACCTTAGGGTTCGGACTCCAAAGAAAGTAGGATGGGTTTTACTTGAGAGATAGAGGAGTCATTCTTCACCGAGTTTGAAGAATTACTCTAAGAATGATTTTAGTAGTTCAGAATAGGCTTATATATATGAACAAAGTTAGAAGGGTCGTGATTGTTTCGCTAGCAGTTTGGGAATTGATGGAGAGTTGTTTCAAGTAGTTTCAGCATGGGCAAGCCGTCGGAAGCCAGGTTACGATAAATTTCAGGTCTCAGAAGGTAGAAGTAGCCTTCAAGAGTTGAAGGTTCGGGTGGTATATCCTGGATAGAAGTTTCGGTGGCCTTGGGAAGGCCATTCATCGCGCGGGGTGATGGGTGTACCCTCAGGATGGCAAGTGTCAGTGTTGGTAAGAAACGTCAGTTGGTTCATGACAAATCTAAGGAGACGCGGGCTTATAGCGTGAGTCATTTTTAGGGATAGGTGATTGCGGTAGACTTCGAGGACGAAGTCCAAGATAAGTGGGGGAGAGTTGTAACGCCCGGTTCTTGGTGGGTATTTTAAATAAGAATTCTCATTTTTGCAAAGGGACTCGACGAGTTAGAGGCCCCAAACTCGTCGAGTAGAAATGGGAATAAGTTTGGACGCGGGTTGAGAAACCTACTCGACGAGTTGGGGAGGACCAACTCGACGAGTTGGAGTTGGTAAATGAAACCCTAATTTCGGGGTTTTACACCCTATTTAAGCAACATATTCTCCACTTGTTGGCCTCATTTGCTGCCTCCATCATCATAAACCCTAGCTAAGAAACCCTAATCCATTTTTGAAGAGTTTGAGCTATTCTTTGTGATTTTGAAGCTTGGGAAGGAAGGAAAAGCTTGGAGATTCAAAAGGAAGTCAGTAGATCCAGAGTTCAAGCTACATTTCGGACTCAGTTGAGGTATAAAGCTTATACCTTGGCTTTCTTTCACTTAGATCCTCATTTAGGATAGTATGTTGTCACTTTTGGGCCATTTTGAAGTCATTGTCGGGATTTGAGTGTACTATGGAGTTGTGACTTTAGATCTAGGCACATATGAGCTCATGAAGCTCAAAGTTGCCAGCTTTATTGATCCATGGCCTTTCTCCATGCCCTAGATCTCCTTTATAGTTTTGTTTTGGTGTTTCTATCTCATAACACCATGTATGGATGTAAAGTGTGACATCCCCATTTTCACGGCCAGAAAAGGCCGATTTTGTTTATGCTTTATAAAAATCAGAGTACCTCTTTTAATGAAAATGTTGCGGAATTTGTTCCCAGAAAAACATGATAAATACGTTATCAAAGCATTTCTGAAGAAATGTATTTTTCTTCATTTTAAAACATTGGGATGTCATCGTCAATACAGAAACATAAGCATAAACAGAACTTACATTCATTTACACTAGTGATCTACATCTCTTTTAAATCTCTCAGTGTAATGTAACTTCATATCGACACCTGTGATACAAATAAACTGAGTGGGTCAGGTTGGGAAACTTGGTGAGTACATAGGGTTTTCAACCCACAATAATATAATTATTATGTTTAATCATCAAACAATTAACCCAATTACCCATCCCCATTATCTTATTTACTCTTAAGGATCTACCCTAAGAATCAACTATTTCTTGTTCATTCGTTCCTAAGGATCATCATAAGGAATAGGCACGAAATCCATCGTTGCCAGGGTTTACTCAACGGGCACTAAATCCATAGTTGCCAGGGTTTGGTCAACAGGCACTAAATCCATAGCTGCCAGGGCTATTTCGTTTATCAACAGTATCGTTTCCGAGAATCCACTCGCAATACATGTCAATGGGTTTTTATCACGTTTATCGACAATATCGTTTCCGAGAATCCAATCGCAATACATGTCAATGGGTTTTTAGAGTACATCTGGTGAATACACAGTTCAAAACACCTACAGGTTGCGAGTCTGCTAGTGTCCACTGGACTGTCTAGAATAGTCCGTGGTTGTCATCCATACTCTGCTGAATGACGGGGCCAACACATGGGTAAAAGGCTTCTCTCATGGTTTACCTCTCACCCTTATCTCATGGTCTATATCACTTCTCATAATTTTATTTTTGTCACACAACAACTATTTCATCTACCCATGTTTTACCCAACACATTTTGTAGATGTAAAATACATATACAGTTTAAATCATTTAAAACATGTATAAAAATCTTTCACCCAGCACAGACGGCAAGTATACAGACAATATGCACACATAGCACGTAATTTATATTAAATACTTCATATCTATGTGTAAGATGAAAGGGACTATGCACTCACATGAAAGGTGGTGACTCGGAACTCGGACAACGCTTCGTTATCTTAAAACAATTTTCCCTTGACAAAACCTAGTATCAATACCACTAGGGTTTAGTCTAACGTTAACCGAGACTAATTAATAGTCTAGCTATTATTATTATTATATAAGCGTTAAACAACACTATATAACTCATAATAATAGCCCAAATAATTATTATAAGGTCCTAATAACATTACTATATTAAAACATAAGCTATACTAAAGATAGGTTAGGCATAGCTCACTTACAGCGGGTTTTTCTCAAAAACCGGGCTTCGCCGGAGCAGCGTTCCCGAGCCGAAAGGCTCCTTTCTCGGGACTCCGGGAGCCTCGGGGCTTCCTTCGGGTGCTAGGGAGGTTCCCTAGGCGTTTTGGGGGGTTTAGGGGCTAAAGAGAGGTTCTAGAGAGAGAGAGAGAAGAGGTTGGAATGGTGTGAAGAATGAGGGAACCCGACACCTCTATTTATAGGCTGGAAAACAGCTCTACTTGTCGAGTAGGTCCTCCTACTCGTCGAGTCCATGCCACATGCCACCTTCTGGTGGCTTGCCTTGGGGAGAAAGCCTTGGCCGATAATCAGCCACGTCACCCCTTTTGCAGCAGCACCCTGCCGACTTCTAAACCCCGTAACTTTCGCATACGAGCTCCGTTTTCGATGTTCTTTTTTCCCACGCATAGGTAAAAACAAGATCTACAACTTTCATTTAGACTCCATCGGCTAATTATTGACCGATCTTAAATTTAACAGTAGGATGAGATTAGACTATTAAATGACCACGAAGAATTCATAACTCCTTCATACAGACTCCGTTTTCGTCTGTCTTTTTACCGTTGCGTTCCTATTAATGAGATATTCAACTCTCATTTAGGTTGCGTAAGCCAAAAACCGCTCGAACTAAAATCCGAGTTTCGGGTCGTGCACTGCTATGCCAAATCTTAGAAAATTCATAACTTCCTCATACGAAGTCAGATTTGGGCGTTCTTTTTATGGATGTTTTCGGTTTAACATATACTACAACTTTTTTTTAGATCACTAAGGCTAAAAAGTCCTCTATTGTAAATTCACTATTTACGTCTCCCGGTGTCGTGCCGGTTTTGCCGAAAAACTTCGACGGGCCATAACTTCTTCGTTATAACTCGGATTTCGGCGTTCTTTATATGTACGGAACCCTTGAAACATATTCTACAACTTGGTTAATATTATTTATTCTAAATAATCTTTTGTCGAAAAGTCGTTTTCGACCCCTATTATCTCCAGATTGACTAGCCCGGATCTACGGGCGTTACATAAAGTTAGCAACTTTATGTGTTATGCTAGCCCTAGGGAACCAGATCTATGATTTAAAAGCATTGGACTCGATGGGAATCAACTGAATAAGTGAGGACTAAAAGAAACTCGACGAGTTGCTCATGCAATTCGGCAAGTTGGATCGTGATTCCCTACTTTTCTGACTCCGGAGCAAACCCAGTGAGTCTAGGAGATGACTCAGTGAGTGGATAAGGTTCTCCGAGTTTTGAAGACTGAGGAACTCGTCACTTTTGGGCCATTTTGAAGTCATTGTCGGGATTTGAGTGTACTATGGAGTTGTGACTTCAGATCTAGGCACATATGAGCTCATGAAGCTCAAAGTTGCCAGCTTTATTAATCCATGGCCTTTCTCCATGCCCTAGATCTCCTTTATAGTTTTGTTTTGGTGTTTCTAGCTCATAACACCATGTATGGATGTAAAGTTAGCAACTTTATATGTTATGCTAGCCCTAGGGAACCAGATCTATGATTTAGAAGCATTGGACTGGATGGGAATCGAGTGAATGAGTGAGGACTAAGAGAAACTCGACGAGTTGCTTATGCAACTCGACAAGTTGGATCGTGATTCCCTACTTTTCTGGCTCCGGAGCAAACCCAGTGAGTCTAGGAGATGACTCAGTGGGTGGATAAGGTTCTCCGAGTTTTGAAGACTTAGGAACTCGTCGAGTGCAAGGAAGAACTCGATAAGTTGTTCCGGTTTGTCCCGATTCTGTTTCAGGGTAAAAACTCGACGAGTCTGAGGAAGGACTCGACGAGTTGGATCGCGATTTCAATATTTATGGATCATAGGACTCAACGAGTTGATGGACCAACCCGGCGAGTTGAGTCAACCCGAATGTTGACTTTGACCAGAATGTTGACTTTGACTTGGACTTTGACCAAAGTTGACCCCTGTAGTGTTATGAAGTACAGAATGGGTTCAAAAAGAGTAGTTTCAGGTAAGGGTCCAGGCCCAGTTGGAAATTGGGCCATATATAGGGCTTTTATGGACTTTATTATTTTGGACCTTATTGGTTTTGGGCTTGGGCCTTAGTTATGGGTCTTGTTGGGCCAGGGGTAAAATGGTCATTTTACCCCAAGATTTGGATTATGATTCATAGTTTAGAACTTAGTTGCTAATTGTATATTGTGTTGGAAATTGTTAGCTTGGGAAGCCGGCAGGGCAGCAGTTAGGGAGTTCGGGCAGCGAGCTTCAGCAGTGTGAGGTGAGTTGCCTTCCAGTAGAAGTGGGTCTAAGGCCACAATGCCGGCCCACTAGTAGGAGTTGTTTGTTAGATGATTGTCTTTGTGATAATTGTCTGGTATGCCACTATCCATTATGCTTTATGTGTTCGTATGATATGATGTAATGTGATAGTGGTAGTAGGGGGAATAGTCCCCGTATCCGGTCGAAAGGACTAAAGGGGTAGGTCGGTCACCCCGGTATGCCTGACAGTATGTTTATGTTATGTTATTATATGGTAGTGGTAGGGTGAAATAGTCCCCGTAACCGGTTGAGATACACCGGAGGGTAGGTCGGGCACCCATATATGCCTGACATGGGGTAGGCCGGTCACCCCTGCATGCCTGACAATGGGGTAGGTTGAGCACCCCGGTATGCTCAGCAGGGTAGGTCGGGCACCCAGATATGTCTGACATGGGGTAGGTCGGGCACCCCGATATGCCTGACAGTATGTGATTTGTATGGTATGTGGTATGATGGGGGAACTCACTAAGCTTCGTGCTTACGGTTTACAGTTTTGGTTTCAGGTACTTCGTTTTCAAAGGAAAGGAGTCGGCTCGATCGCATCGCATCACACTATGTTTTCGGCACATGAGATCTTTGGGATTACACTCTGATATTAATTATGATAACATGTTTTGATTATTGACACTTTGGTTTTGACACGGGATGTTATTACAGATGTTTCTTATACTGTTGGTTTTATAATAACTCAATTAAATGAAATTTTTGGTCTTGAATTTTGGGATGTTACAATAATCCCACCCATCGTCGTTTCATCCCGTCTGGCTACCACTGGAAAACATCCCCGAAGCTTTAGTCGTTACTGATACTTCATCTGCCACCACCATAAGAAAATCGGAGCACATCTATTTCAGTTTGTCTACTCCATCTGGCCTCCAGCAATGATATGAACACACACATATGAATTTCAAAAATCGAGTGTCGGACCTCCATCCTCGCCCACCATTATAGGACCTCCATCATCATTCATCTACACTCTGTCGCCGTCAACCCCTGTCGCTACTTCTCCCTTCATCTCTCTTAGAGTCAGATCTGCTCCGATCTGTTAACCCACCCTCATCATCGCTACCTCTACTTTAATGTAATCCCATTGGCTGAATGTTAAAGTTTTAGAGGGTGAAAGAGACAAGATGGACAGATAAGGGTGGAGGAGATGAGAGGCGATGTTTGGGTGTTGTCGGAAATGCATATGTGTAGGGGTAGATAAAGAGGGAGATCTAGCGGAGATGAGAGGCGGCAGATTTGTTTTTACACTTTTGTCAACCACAAGGAACATTTTTACACTTTTGTCTTGTTTTCAACAAAATTAGTTTAAGCTTTTTAAGATGTAAAATAACATAAGACATAAAACCTAAAAGTAAAAAGTTTTTAAAAGCTTTTATAGTATTTTGATCATGTGTTTTTTTTGTATAAAATAAAAAGTTTAAGTTTATACTTCAAAATATTTTTTTAATTAGTTTTTTTTCTTAAAAAAAGATAAAAGCTAGAATTTATTATTCGAACATAAATAGTTTAAAGAAACTTGATGCTTGCATAACTTATTTATTTATTATTATTATAAATAAAATGAAAACTAGTAATTATTTTATATATTGCCTCCATCAATATGTCATTTTGTTACACTTTATAGTAATTATGCCTAACCCCTAATTGATTAGGTTTAGCAATTTCTTGATTTATAGAGGCCTCCTAGTCCTATCAAATACCTATTATGGTTTTGAAGAACGTCAAGTGTGCGTCCGGTTTAGAATGAATGGCCAAAAACATATAGTGTTTGGTTAGTTTTACCTTTCTTCTTTCGTTTAAAACCTACTCATTGGTGCCTAACTCATTTATAAAACTAAAAGAATATTTATACATGTATAAATCCAAACAAAAAAAAACTATTATCTAAAAAAGTATACATTTATATTCATATGAAATATCGTGCCAATCATACCGCTTATTATCATTAAAAATATACGAAATTGGTTAAAAGTAAAATAATATAAGTCAAAATCGTATAATTCTTACAAATATTCTACCACATGTTAGGTCATTGCAAATCTTTATAATCTTGTATAAGTCAAAAGTGCTTAGTAATTTACATTAAAAAAAATTCTACCCCATGTTATATTAAATAAAATTTTCCGGTATACTGCTTTCTATTTTTTAGCTGAAATTTGGTCATTGCAAATCTTTATAATCTTTTACAAAACATAGTCTTGTATAAGTCAAAAGTGCTTAGTAATTTACATTAAAAACAATTCTACCCCATGTCATATTAAACAAAAATTTCCGGTATACTGCTTTCTATATTTTAGCTGAAAAAAAAATAGTTTTAGCTTATAAAAAAGCTAGTTAATAAGTAAGTTTATAAGCCATGATAAAGTATTTCTATGGTCAAACCAAGCATCAAATAGCAGTAAGCTCAGAAAACAAACTGATGTCAAATAGAACCATAACCTATGGTAATTATGCAATTTCAAAATACCAACAAATGACAAGTATTTTCATTTCTAGTATCAAAAGGTGCAATAAGTGTCTTCAGAAATACAGTATTCATAACTATTACTTAGGGAAATACATAAAAACAACTTTTGATATTTTTGGCGTTTTAATTACTATATTAGTATATTTTATTTGGACAAAATTGTAAAAATGGTCCATGTGGTATGCATTTTTTTGGGGTTTTGGTCCAACCCACAAGTTTTTTTGGCTTCGTGGTCCTTTTGGATTGGTTTTTTTTTTTTGTGAAAATGGTCCCTGTAGTTAACTCCCGTTAAAAATAATTCGTTAACCCCCTCATGTGCCTTCCACGTGAGGGTATTTTCGTCTTTTTACTTCTAGGGACCATTTTTGCATAAAAATGTCAACGCTTCCTTTTACCTTTTATCCCTCATTTACATTCCCAAACACCCGTCAACTCCCCACCTCCCTCCTTCTTCCTTCTGCTCCATTAAACCTGCAAAAAAACCTCATTCCTTATCCAAAGAACCAAATCGAAGCAACAGAGACAATGTCATACGTTAAAGTCGAATTGGTGTACATAATGTGGCAGATCAGACCAAAAAATGAAGTTGTGGACGTATCATCAGTATATGGTAAGTTGCTATGTTTTCTTTAACTTTCCTATTTTGCATTTTTCCCTTGACTTGTACTAAAATCTGCAAAATTTTGACTTCGTTATCATGTACAATTTTGACTTGTAGCGGGTGCACCCACATGGTTTAGTATTAAGCTTCATCACGGTGGGAAGTTTACTAAGTTACCTCATATAAAGTACATTGGAGGTGAAGTGCGTTATGTTGATTATGTGGACATACATGAGTTTTTTGTACATGAACTTGATGCCATAATGCTTGACCTAGGTTACCCAGACCTAGGTGAAGGTTCTTGTAGCAAGAGGTTTAATTTAGAGGATATTGATGATTTAAAAGAGAAGGAAAACACCGCTGAGGGTGTTAAGGAGGTTTACGAGGCTGCAACTGTCGTTGAAGGATGCTACAAGCCATTACTTCAAATATTGCTAATGTAGGGGATGAGATGACTGGGGTTCAGGATAATGACCATATTGAAGGATGCTACAACACCCCACCTGTTAATGATGATGAACAATTTAATGAGCTTTTTGATAACCTTATGGACAATTTACTTGGAAGTGATGAGGATGCTGAAGAGTATGAAGGGGATGATGAATCTCAAGAGAGTGATGCAGAGTATGAAAAGGATGAAGGTGATATTGAGGATGGGAAACAATCTAAAAATGAAGATCAAGTGGATGCATAATGGTTGAGGAGAACAATATACAAGATGTTGATGTGGACATGGCAGACTTCTGTCTAAATGTTGAAAGTGATGTTGAAGGAGCATGTATTAATGATGTTCATGGTCATGAACCCGAAGATATGGAAGTGGTTTTTAGAAAACCTTGGGGATGACTTGGAGCTTGGAAGCAACTCAAATTATACTTTTATAAGTGACAGGAAAAAGGTAAATTGCATTTCATCAATTGGTCATTTAGATTGTGTTTTTTTTGTTAATTAATTCTAATTATTGTCGTTTGAGTCATATAGGGTTTACAAATTGTATTTGATCAATTGTTTCCCAATCCCGAGCATAGATATTGTATCAGACATATTCATGACAATATGAGAAAGAAGTGGGGACAAACTGAGTATAGGGACCACTTATAGAGGTGTGCATTAGCAACCACCATTCCCGAGTTTGAGCATTTGATGAAGGAGTTTAGTGAGTATGATAAGAAGACATGTCAATGGTTGATGCAGATTCCTCCTGTACATTGGGAAAGGAGTCATTTCTCAGGTAATTGTATATGTTTCAATATGGTGATTATGTGTTTCAGTTATTTATCAACATTAATTGTATGTTATTGTAATGTGCAGGAAGAGCAGTTTCTGATGTGTTGATTTCAAACATGTGTGAAGTGTTTAATGGGAAGATAGAGAAAGGCAGGGACAAACATGTGATTGCATGTTTAGACTTCATTTGGGAGTATCTAATGAAGAGGATATGCAATGTAATGAAGGAAATGGAGAAGGCTAAAGGTCCACTAACACCCACAGCAACAGACATCCTAGATGCAAGAAAAAAAAGCTGCTTCACAATATATTGCTAGGTGGAATGGGGCAGACAAGTATCAGGTCACTAGAGCTTTACAAGATCCGCATGTGGTGGATATTAGGAACCAAAACTGAACTTGCAGAAAGTGGGAATTAATGGGAATACCTTGCAGGCATGCAATTGCAACTCTGAATGAATTGAACAAAGACTCAGAGGCTGAGCTTGACATTTACAAGTAGGTACACAAGGTGTATTGGCTAGAGACATGGCAAAAAGCTTAATCATTTAAGGTGGAGCCAATTAAGGGGAGACCCATGTATCCTAAAAAGTAATTGTCCAACAAAGCTAATCCCTCCTCCACATCGCACTCAGGTGTAAAGGACTAAGAAAAAAAACAAGACAGAGTGAGGGTGAAAAGTTAAGCAAAAGGCAGAGGGCAAGTCAAGGTGATGGAGTCAATGCTACACAACGAGAAGGTTCCCAAAGATCAACAAATGATGGAGTGCAAAAGTTATCAAGGAAGCATATCAGTGTTGCTTGTAGCAAATACAAGAATAAGGGACACAACTCTAGGACCTGTAAAGGGCAAGGTGAGAATCAGTCCAAGAAGTGATTTTGGTTGTTTGTTGTGGTGCAATGACTATTTGGTTGTTTGTCGTTAAAAATTGTTGTTTGTTTTTGAATACTTTTAGTTATGGTTTGATGATGTGGTTATGTATGGTTCACAGACACTTTTATGCTTAATTTGGTAATTGTTTTTGGTTCCACGTTAATGAAATGTGCATTTTGGTCAAATTGTGACACATATTTTGGTAATGTACTTTTGTTACATTTTGGTTCTATTTATGTGTTTATATTTGACTATTGATATACATTTTGAACACATTTTTACACTTGGATATCATTTATATCATTAACAACATTGGAATTCATTACAAACATGATCAAGTCAACTTACAACAAAATGATACCATTTTTATACCAATACATTGGAATTCATTACCCTTCATCACTTTATCAACAAAAAACCCCACATTTGTCTAACCCTATCCCTTACAAAGACCAAATACCAAAGATAACAATCACAAACATAAACCAACTTTCACATAAATACATTTTCAGCTTGAAACCTTCATCCTTAAATGCATCACACCTTGCCACCAACATGTTGTTCCTGCTTAAAAGTCCATTGCACTATTCCTCTAACATGTTGATACTTCTTACCAGCCCATTGCACCTTTCCTCCATCATATTGATGTTTCTTAGCAGACCAAGTATGATGGTTTTACTCCTAGCACACATAGGCGGGTCAACCCACCCGATAAACCCACAAACAGAATCCTTAATAGGACAGACATAAAACCTCCTTCCGGGATTTGGTGGTGTCCAAGACGTTTTCACCAAAGCGAGCTTTCCACAAAAACAAACCACCGTTGTTCGATTGCAGGTATATAAAGGGGGTTTTATTTTTTCTCTCGCAAAAATGGTCCCTAGAAGTAAAAAGACGGAAATACCCTCACGTGGAAGACACATGAGGGGGTTAACATATTGTTTTTAACGAGTTTAACTACAGGGACCATTTTCACAAACAAACCAGTCCAAAAGGACCATGAAGCCAAAAAAATTCGTGGTTTGGACCAAAACCGCAAAAAAAATGCATACCACAGGGTCCATTTTTACAGTTTTGTCTTTTATTTCAGTCGATTAAAATCACAATTTTTTAAAGAAATTTCTATTGCGACCATCATTGTGATTTTTTTTTTGAACCATTGAATTTCTAAGCAATTTTCATATCACTTCTCTACATTTATTTTGCTATTTCTGAAAATGAACCAATGAAATGAATAAAGAAACATTCTTCTAAAAAGTAGATGTTTTTGGAATTTGTTGTAGCCAAACACGAAAGCATTTTAATATCTCAAATCATCCAACACAATTTTCATAAGACCGCTTCCAAGTCTGACAACTTCATAGTATACATTGAACGAGTATCAACACATGAAAACATATCTCTGATCGCATGAAAACGTGGAAGTACTAACTCTAGCCAACAACCAATGCACACCCAAGTATGGTCCGCCAATTCACAAGGTAATAAAAAGTGACTAACATCTTTGGTTTGTGCACTACAACAAGCCTACAAAACTATATCCAAATCAATCCCTCTAGTTATCAAGTTTGTTCTAGTATGGATCCAATTTTGTAAAACCCTCCAAGTCAAAGCATTTAACTTTTTAGGAACTAACTAATTCCATCTCGTCTTCTCAATCCCAACAACTAGCACTACCTCATCAATATGGCATCTAGTAGCGCAAACTGAGAAGTCATTAGTGTTAGGTTTTAAGCACTTTAACAAACAATTTAAACGATTTAACACAAAGTAATAATGCAAACCAAAAAATAAGAACAAAGTGTTTTACGTGGTTCATATGATTAGAGTGACTAGCTATGTTTACAGGCGGACGAGAGAGAGAAAGAGAGAGAGAGAGAGAGAGAGAGAGAGATTATATTGATATTGGCAAATGACAATTATGTTATCTTTGCTTACTTCGGTCAGATTACAAGAATAAGGAATCTATTTATATGAGAAAATAACCTAAAGACCGGCAAAAAAGCCAGACCCATAAACTCTAAACAAACTAGCCTCTGACTGATATAGGAACTAGCATATAAAAACTTTCTTCCAATAACACTGCCCCTGAATCCCATAAGGGGCGTCTCCCCCTTAATCCCTTCTTTCTTTTGGGAGCGAGGCCCCATGCATGGTCTGCCTAACGGCTATAATGTCAAAGAGTGAATCATGATCCACAAATCAACAATGATGTTTATCCAAGTCCCACATCCACATATCTTTTATATTTATCTAAATATGAGTAGAAAGAGCTTAGACCAAATCCACATTTGCGTACCTTCGGCCCCTCCCACACGTTCTACTCCAATTCCAACTTATCTAATGAATTTTAAGCCAACAATCTCTATCCCTTTAAAGCAAAAAACAAACTTGGAAATCGAACCATGATAGGTTCATCTCGAATCTAAACATCCTTCTAAAACAATGTATTAGAACCATCACCAACATGTTTTTTAAACCCAAGACAAGAATAATACCTCATAACACTAGTTAATAGGACCAACAATCCTTGACCACAATAGTCATCATTCGACCTCCACCCTCCAACACTCCCATGCAAAGCTTTTACGACATTCACCTAAAGAGCATCCGAGTCATTTACAATACGCCAACAACACTTTTGAAGAAGCGCACCACTAAATGCAAAAAACTCCCAACATGAAGACTACATTTATCCTTGGAAGCAACAATTGTATCCCATTTTCAGCCAATGTATTTATTTTTTTAAAGTCTAGAGAAAAAGAACACTTGTATCATGAAGTTGGTTAATAGAACCAAAAATCGTAACCATTGATTTATGGCAAAACATGTGTTAAACATAAGATGACTTCTCATTTACCAACTAGGCATCGAAGATAGTTTATAAAATAGCATCTTGTTTTCTAAAATAACATCTCACTTGTTGGTTTAGCAAGTTATACACATACATATAGGGGTTTAGCAATTTATCACATACATATAGGTAACGAATAGTCATTTTAAAAAGTTAGCTATTATTTTAGAATATCTATCTATATATATATATATATATATATATATATATATATATATATATATATATATATATATATATATATATATATATATATATAATGCATCTAGGTTAATGAGAAATCATTGATTTTAATACCCTCTAAACCGAACAAATAAAATCACAGTGGAAATTTCTTTAAAAAATAAGTAATTTTTATTGAATGAAATAAAATATAGTAATTAAAAAAAGTACCAAAATCTACTAGTGGTTTTTTTTTTTTCTAATATGTTTCATTAGTGGATTCAATTTTTTATACTTAATTATATAACTAATTTTTTTTTATTGTGAGTTATATTATGTGTTTAGGATTGTATATAACTTATATTTGGATGAAATTAATAAATAATTATCATGTTGATTACCCAAAATTAAAAGTAAAAGAATATTTCTATATTTTTCTACAAATGGTCATATAACCCACGATGGCTACAGTTGAAAATCCGTTGCTAGGTGCAAGTCTTTATTAAGCAACTCCAAACCTTCCCCCATAACCATCACCCCAAAAAGTCTCCCCCACTACTCTCCATTTCTCTTATAAAGCAACTCAAACTCCGATCAACATATTCAGTTATCTCAAAATACCTCTCACTGTGTGTGAAGAAGAAGAAGAAGATGCCTGAATTCATGAAATCTAAAACAGTTCAAACAACACTAGCAGTAGCAGATGCGCTTTCCTTTTACTGTGCGATTACAATAGTAGCACTCATGCTCACCGGTGCTTTTAGAGATGATCAGAATTTCAGTTATTCCCTCAGCACCACCGCCGGAGGAGGAGGAAACAGGCTGCCGGTGCTGAACCGACGGCCATGTGATGAGATATACGTGGTCGGAGAAGGAGAAACTCTTCACACCATAAGCGATAAGTGTGGAGACCCGTTTATTGTGGAAAAAAACCCTCATATCCATGATCCCGATGATGTTTTCCCTGGCCTCGTCATCAAGATCACCCCTTCTTCTTCTTCCTCTTCTGGTTCATAAATCAGCAGATTTTCTTTTTCTTTTTCTTTTTCTTTTTGTAATTTGATATCCCTCGTTATGTAACAGATGTGGAGAATTGATCAATGATAACATACTAGTTCTTATTATCTATTTTTTTTTGTCTTTATGTAAATATGATATTTAGCTTCGAAATTATGGTTTCACATATACTTTTTTTATAGTTTATAATCATTAAAAAGATGATTAAAACCATTTATACTCTTAACTTTGTAAGTTTTAATTGTAGGTAGCTTTCGTGTCATATTAAGCCTATGATGAAAAATGTGAGATTAGACTCAAAGTTCTATTATTCTTGTTAAATTTGAAGAAACCCAATTAGAATTATAAAGTTAATATCCATGACTCCAATTCATGAAGGTTCTAGTTGTCTTCGTTTCTAAATCATTTATAAAATCTCAGTAACATGCCATATGTTGATGTGGAATATTATTAATAAAGTAATGGTCAAAAGTTAGAATTTGGCAAAGGTGAGGGGGGTAATAAACAATGAATAAGTTAATTCCTTTTTCCCATTGGAGAATGGAGAACCAAAAATGTAATTTTGTAGTCGGTTTCAAGTCGGGATTTGTTGAATCACTAGTATAGAAATAAATTGTCAAAAGGAATCACTATTATAGACATCCTATGAAGAAAGTGTGTAGGCCTCAGTTTTTTATTTTTTACAAAAATAAGTACAATAAATAAATTATCTTTACTACAACTACGAATCTTATTAAAATTTTAATTGAAACTCTTATAACTATTCAACATATGTCTCGGTTGATTAATAAAAATATGATCGTCAATTTCAACTAACAATATTTAATTGATTAAATAATGGTACAATGACAATTCTAGTAAAGTATAGTTGTAAATTTATCGATGGTTTGCTGTCATGTTAGAGCCAAATAGAAATTCGAATATGACAACAGCAGTAACATCCAAATTATGAGGCTAAATATTTTGACCATTAAATATAAAAATTGAATAAAATAATGTTGTTCGGGTAATCCTCGAGTTAAATAATTTTTAAAGTTCAAATCAATAGTATTTTTTTTTTGCTAGAGTTATTTTATAAGATATTGCTAGATACTAAACATTAAAATTCTGTATTATTTATTAGACTATAAGAGTGAAAAGTATAGGATGGATAACTCACTAAATGAAATCTAGAGGGGAGTAAAGTGTAGATATAGAAATAAGAAGGTCAAGCTTTAATAAAATGAAATCAAAATTTGGGCAGAAGCGCTTTCACAACCATTTGAAAACAGAAATCAGAGATGAAGAGGGAGAAATACTTAACGAGAGAGAAATAGTTTTCCGGCGAACCTTCTATGTTAAGAAGTGAAATTTAACGGGATCTGGTAGGTTTAATGTTCACAGGTTGGATCCATAAAGTTGATAATTTCAGTTGATGTCACCGGAAGGTATTGAGATAGAAAGTGATGTTAAAGTGGCGTGGTCACCGGATCCGAGTACCGATTGTCTCCTCCGGTTAATGAATGGAAAGGAAGTGGTTCTAGTTAATATCTCCGGAGAGATCGATTGGATTCATGGTAATTGTTCGAAGTTTTCGTTGGCATGAAGCTATCAACCATTCCTAGTGCGTTTTGCTGGGTTTTAATTATTTCGTCCGGCGAGCTTGGCAATGATGACGGATTCTGAAAATCGATCTAGACCAACCGTTGAATGGAGAGAGAGAGAGAGAGAGAGAGAAGAAGAAGAAGGTGATGCAACGATTCCTCCGACGAGAAGCTTTGGTGGTGAAGAGAGAAGACTAGGTTTCCGGTGGCGGCGGCAACTCCAACAAGATGAATTCAGGTTCAGGAATGATCGTGGGATCAAGTTGATTTGAGTTGATGAGTCGATGAGGCTGTAGTCTGTATGATTTGTGTTTTCCGGCAGCGTTTGGGACCTCCATTTGTAGCTCCGACGAGTCTAAGGGGAGGTTGATGAGTACGGCAGAAAAATCCAGTTTTTACTGTTTTAACTTGGTTTCGTATAGAGAAATTAGGTTTTAATTATTTCTTACATTTAGCTGGGCTAAGTACTCTACTGGATTATATCAAAGCCCAAATGAGCAATATGGTGGGCTAAGCATTTGACACACAAGTTCGTCAATGGAGTAAAATAAATAGTTAGATAAATTTTTAAGCTGCTTAGTTATAATTTATTAGCTACATGTTACTTCAATTAGAATAAATTAGATTTATTCAAAGACATAAATCAATTTATAAAGGTCTAAATGAATTCTATTTTGAAGACTAGATAGTTAAGTCTAATCTTAAGCTTGAGATTTTCACCTATCGGTCAAAACTTTAGTCTATTTAAGAACAATGTAAAATACATTTAGACAATATGTTTATCTTTTATACTTTTGTATCTTAGAATGATGCGAAGAAGAGATAAAAAAATATGATTTATATCAAGACTTTTCTGACATCGTGATGTTATGAGGATTTGATGTTGATTTATCAGTTGATAGAATGTAAATTGACTGGGAATACAAGTCTCTATCTTATTCTCACACTTGACATTTTGATTTTATATTTGAATTATGTTTTTCCTACTTGAAGTTTGATATCATATATATTTTGTTGTTTGATTTCACTTGATAATGTTATTTGTAGCATTTACTTTCTATGTCTATACTCTATACCACTAGTACTTATTTGCATTCATAAAATATTTTTGCGATATTTATTGTTTTGAGAAAAATCTATGCATAGTTTGAAATGGTTTTGAGATCCTACTTGTTGCATACATGTTAGGATGGGTTGACTGAGAGATCTTAGGAACCCAAATTTGACAATTATCCAATTGGTTTGTTGTGATTAGACTTTTATATAATGTTCACATGTACAAATAGAGGCTAGTTATTCTTTATGTGAGCTAGAGTTGATGATTTTCTAGTTTTGTTTGAACTTAGACAAAAGTTGGAGGTAACCATTCTCTATGAGTCTCAAGTTAAACCATCAATTTTTGTGAGTTGGAATTTATAAGAATAACAAGGGTTGGAAATAGTCGTATGCATTGCATATTATTTGGTTACTTATTCTATATTTACCCTTTTAGAACTTTGACATGATTTTTTAATCTTTGCTAACGTATGCTGAACTTCTTGGATTTGTTTGGAACTATGAGTTGGATAATACCCTCTTTGGTTTAGTTTGGGTCCTCAGAACCCTAATTCTAATTGGGTTTGGAATACTTCTAAAGTAACTCTTGTTTTGGATAATGGAATGTTAATTCCCTTGTTATACATTGTGGATTAGTAAACCCTTGATATTTGATTTGGTTATTATCTTATTTGGATAGAAATTTTGAGTTATTAAACTCTTTAAGTTTTGATTCATGGATTTTATAACTTTTTTTATTAATATGGTGTAACATCCCAAAAATCATGACCAAATATTTTCATTTTAAATATAATAATTATGAAACCATTTGTCTGAAAACAACCATAGTATTAGTTCATATCAAAACCAGAGTATCAGTTCTCAAATCATATCATGATAAAACAATGTCAGAGTACAAATCCCAGAAATCTCATATTCGGAAAATCGTGTGTGTGATGCGCTGCTACCGTGTCGGCTGCTTTCCTTTTGAAGAGGAAGTACCTGAAACCAAAACTGAAAACCATAAGCACAAAGCTTAGTGAGTTCCCCCATCATACCACATACCACATACACATAATGCCTATCCTTCGGTATCTTTCAACCGGTATCTGACTGGCATAACTAGGAGTTGGACTCCCATTCGGTATCTTTCAACCGGTAACCGGGAGCTGGGCTCCCCCTCGGTATCTTTCAACCGGTAACCGGGAGCTGGCCTCCCCGTTGGTATCTTCCAGCCGGTAACCGAGGACTATTTCACCCCGACCACTACCACGCAATAACATAACATGAACATACTGCTAGGCATGCATGGGTACTATCTACCCCTTCGGTATCTTTCAACCGGTATCCGGGGACTATTTCACCCCTCCTACCACTAACACATAATACCATAGCATCCTAGCACATAAAGCATATCAGATAGTGGCATACCAGATAATTATCACAAAGACAATCATCTCAATCATAAGCACCTACTGGTGGGCTGACATTGGTGCCTTTAACCCACCTCTATTGGAAGGTAACTCACCTCAATGTCGTGAAGTAGTTGAACTATGCTCGGTGTTGGGATCAACTCTCCTCCAATTCCTACACATAACATCTCTTTTAATTACTCTTTCAAACTTATAACCCCTTTAAGGGTCAACTCTGGTCAATGGTCAAGTCAAATGTCAACACTCTGGTCAAAGTCAACATCCTGGTTGACTCAACTCGCCGAGTTGGTCCATCAACTCGTCGAGTTCCATAACCCTGAAATCCCGATCCTAATCGTCGAGTCCTTTCGTGAACTCGTCGAGATCATCCTCAAAACATAGTCAGGACTTTCCGTTTGAACTCGTCGAGTCCTTCCATGAACTCGTCGAGTTCCCCTTCATACAAGTCGGGGCATTTCACTCGTAACTCGTCGAGTTCCTCTTCATATATGTTGGGACATTTGCTATCAACACGCCGAGTTCATCCTTGGACTCGTCGAGTTCTTTGATCTTCAAGTCCATAAACACGTCCAACTCGCTGAGTCATCTTCTAGACTCAACAAGTTTGCTCAGTAACAGAAAAGGTTAGGGAACCACGACCCAACTCGCCGAGTCCTAAGAATGAACCGTCGAGTTCCCCAAAGTCTAATTCCTTACAGCCGATTTTAGTCGGGCTTAATGCAACCAAAACGTAGATTTGGTCTTCTGAGGTCGATATAACACGTAAAGTTACAAACTTTACGTTCATGCATGAGTTATCTAGCTCAAAAGGCCCTAAAATGAGGTTCACAAGTTGCATGAGACTCCTATGGCCATAAAGTTGGCACCTTTATGCCATGGAGTCCCTCAAAGGTTCCAGATCTGAAGTCAATACCCCAAAACATGCTTGCATCCATGAATGGTTCCAAAATATGCTCCTAACATCCCTAAACTACTCCATGAAGAGATCTAGTAAATGAATAGTCAAGGTAGAGACTTTATACCTCAAATGAACTGGAAATGGAGCACAAACTCTGGATCTACTTGTTTCCTCTTGAACCCCCAAGCTTCTTCTTCCTTCTCAAGCTTCAAAATCACCAAGAACACACAACAATGGCTCAAGAACACTCACAATGGGTTAGGGTTTCGTGACTAAGGTGTGACATCCCCATTTTCACGGCCAGAAAAGACCGATTTTGTTTATGCTTTATAAAAATCAGAGTACCTCTTTTAATAAAAATGTTGCGGAATTTGTTCCCAGTAAAACATGATAAATACGTTATCAAAGCATTTCCGAAGAAAAGTATTTTTATTCATTTTAAAACATTTGGGATGTCATCGTCAATACAAAAACATAAGCATAAACAGAACTTACATTCATTATCACTAGTGATTTATATCTCTTTAATCTCTCAGTGTAATGTGACTTCATATCAACACCTTTGATATAAATAAACTGAGTGGGTCAGGTTGGGAAACCTGGTGAGTACATAGGGTTTTCAACCCACAATAAATAAGTTTATTGACTTTATCAAACCAAACAAACCCGATTACCCGTTCCCGTTATCCTCACTTTACGTCCCTAAAACATCTAACACAAGGGACCTAGTCTAAGGGACTTTCATCGGGGTGACAACACATGCTTCGGGGGTTCCTCAGCAATTCATGTCAAATAAGGCAACCATGTGGGGGATGGAGTACTGCTGGTGAGCACACAGTTTAAATAAACACCTACAGGTTGCGAGCCTGCTAGCGTTCCACTGGACTGTCTCGAATAGTCCGTGGTCGTCATCTATACTCCGCTAGATGCCTGGATCATCAATAACATCTATATCGAGGCCTCTCATTATTTTATTTGGTCACACAGCAACTATTACATCTACCCATGTTTTACCCAACACGTTTTGTAGATGTAAAATACATATACAATTTAAATCATTTAAAACGTGTATAAAAATATTTCACCCAGCATAGACAGCAAGTATTCAGACAATATGCACACATAGCACGTAATTTATATTAAATACTTTATATCTATGTGTAAGATGAAAGAGACCATGCACTCACTTGAAAAGGTGGTGATTCCGAACTCAGATAGCGCTTCGCTTTTTAAAAATAATTTCCTTCGACGAAACCTAGTATTATTACCACTAGAGTTTAGAATATTATTCACCGAGACTAATTAATAGTCTAGCTATTATTACTATTATATAAGCGTTAAAAAAATACTTATATAACCCATAATAATAGCCCCAAGTACTTATTATAAGTTCCTAATAACGTTACTATAATTAAATAAAAGCTATATTAAAAATAGCGTAGGTGTAGCTCACTTACAGCGGGTTTTATAGAAAACCGGGTTTTACTTGGAGCAGCGTTCCCAAGTCGAAAAGCTCTTCTTCTCGGAGCCATCGAGCACTCCGGGGCTTCCGCCTCGTGCTAGGGAGGTTCCCTAGGCTTTTCGGGGGGTTTCGGGGCTAGAGAGAGGTTCTAAAGAGAGAGTAAAGAGAAGAAAGAATGGGAAAGGTGTGAAGAAAATGAGGGTGGGAGAGGTTATATTTATAGGGTGAAAAATGGCTGAACTTGGTGCCACATGTCACCATCTAGTGGCAAGACTTGGGGAGAAAGCAATGGCCAAGACTGTGCCACATCACCCATTTTCGCACAACACACTTCCGACTTCTAAAATCCGTAACTTTCACATACGACCTCTGTTTTTTACGTTCTTTATATCCACGCGTAGGTAAAAATAAGATCTACAACTTTCATTTTGACTCCGTCGGCTAATTCTCGACCGATCTTAAATTTAACAGTACGAGGAGATTATACTGTTAAATGTCCGCGTAAAATTCATAACTTCTACATACGGACTCTGTTTTCGTCTGTATTTTTACCGTTGAGTTCCTATTAATGAGATCTTCAATTCTCATTTAGGTCGCGTAGGCCAAAAACCGCTCGATCTAAAATTCGAGTTTCGGGCTGTGCATTGTTATGCCAAATCTTAGAAAATTCATAACTTCCTCATACGAAGTCAGATTTGGGCGTTCGTTTTTTGTATGTTCTCGGTTTAACGTATACTACAACTTTTGTTTAGATTTCTAAGGCTAAAAAGTCTTCCATCGTAAATTCACTATTTACGTCTCCCGGTGTCGTGCCGGTTTTGCCGTAAAACTTCGACGGACCATAACTTCTTCGTTATAACTCGGATTTCAACGTTCTTTATATGTACGGAACCCTTGAGACGTATTCCACAACTTGGTTAAGATTATTTATTCTAAATAATCTTTTGTCAAAAAGTCGTTTTTGACCCCTATTATCTCTAAATTGACTAGCCCGGATCTACGGGCATTACATAAGGTCTGGAGGTGATGGAGGTTGTAGTTGAGGTCAGATAAAGTGTTTAAATAGGGTGCAAACCCTAAAAATTAGGGTTTCACTCTGGCAGACCTACTCGTCGAGTCGAGGCTTCTCAACTCGTCGAATAGACTTCAAGTCCCGCATCTAAACTTATCCCATTCCTACTCGACGAGTTACATATGGTCCATATATCATTTACTCTTGGTTATTTAAGTCTTAGTATTCTATTTTTTTTGGTTTATTAATACTTATGGTATTTGTTGATTTTTATTTTGATTTTGGAGGTTAGTCTCGAGTATGATGATTGTCATCATCATTACTCTAAATGAGTCAGCCTTAGTATTATCAATAGACAATTTCATTGTCTAACTTATTTTGACTTATTTTAAGATTTAAAACTTAAGAGTTGCTTAAAAGATAGTGAAGATATTTTGAAGGTCTTAGGTCGTGTGGTTGCATTTGAACCGGTGTTATTAAATTGAATAATGTCTTGCTCTTTTTAAGCAAAACTTTATATTTTGGTATTTGGGGACCTAATTCCGCACAAAAGATATTTTTAAAGAATTTTAGAAACTTGTTTTAAAGTATGAGACCTTATGTTTTCTACAATTAAAAACAATGAACTTGTGTTATTAAAACTCAAATAGTTTTTACAATGTATTTTAAAACTACCCCAACGATGTGTGTTTCACAATCAACCACCCCCACCGGTTTTTGAACCTCAATCGAATTAACCCCCAATATCCAATAACTTGTTTTTTGAAAATTTATTTAAGAACAAAAGCTAGGTGAAAGCAACATAAAAATCGTAGACAATAATTCTCACATTATCACATAACCACTCAAGTATTATTGGAGCATCTGCGTAGAAGAAGCAACGAGAAATCATCAACCCATTATTGCCAATTTATGCATCACATAACACATTGTGATTAATTTCTTCTTGTTGAACAATGCTAATCAACATGAAAGGAGAAAGCGGGTCATTTTGATGCAATTGGAAATTCAGACATAAGAGATAAACTCACCAAGATGGATGTCATATAGTTTAGGCAACCCCAATCCAACCGTTCATTTTAACATCAGAACATATATTTTAGAGCATTTCATTTAAGCATTCTTATTTGAAGAATCGTATGTCTTTCAAAATCAACTTTAGACCCAATTAACTTCTTTTTTATGTTTCTTGCACCATTCAATAATTTCATTTACCATTAAGAATTTAATGACCGTTAATGAAAACCGATTTCTCTATACAAATGATATCATCTCTAGCATGATATAACCGGTTGGCTTAAAGTTTACCACTAATTTTTATTGGTGTCCTATCAAGATAATAAGCTGGTAGTCTGTCACAAATTTGGGTCATTCACTTCAAGAATCAACATTATAAAGGAAAAGATTTAAACCTTTTAGAATGAAAATTAAATATTGTAAGCTTCACCAAATTTAAAACGATTTGGGTCATTCACTTCAAGAATCAACATTAATTTCCAAAACCTTTTTTTAGGATCATTTTTTGAGCCGATTGATTTTTTTTTTTTAATCTGGATACCAATACTTGATGTTACTTTTAAAAATTTGTAACATTTTTTCTTAAGAAAAGCCATATGGTTTTGCGTAGTACAACCTTGAATGTTCCAAGAACACTAAACACATTTTCAAACCCCTCAACATAGTGTCGTGCCAATGGTTGGGGCAGTTTAGATGATGGCTTAGATTCCATATGAAAAATGAAAATTATTTTTGTTTAAAAAAATGTTAGTATAAAAAAAACAAAAAAAAAATAAAATAAAATATGATATATAATGTATAGCGACTGCGCGGAAAAAAGAAAGAAAATTGAGTCAGAAAAAGATTAGTGTTGAAGACTAAGGGACGTGCGATTTTTATGGAATGATCATCGTATTGGGCCTCTCACCACCATTGATCGAAGATTTTGTTTTTGTCAATGGTAACAAAAAAGTCGATTCATAATAAATCGATTCTGATTTTTCACACAACCTTCTGATTTTCGATTTCATTTTCTGTTTTTTAACTTTTTTTAATATATTGATTATGATAATTTGATTTCACGCATCCTTCAAAAAATTAACCATGTATTCGTGATAATTTGATTTTAGATAGCCTCATCGATTTTGATTTATGATTCGTGTTAATCTGATTAGTGTAAATTGTAAGATTCTGCTATTGTTTTTTACTTCTTTGCAATGGCGGATCTACTATGGTGCCAACGGTGGCACCGGCAACACCTAGTTTTTCTAGATGTAGTGCAAAATTTTCGATTTTTTTTTCTTTTTTCTACTATAAAATGTGCCACCGGCAACACCTACTACGGACCGGCAACACCTACTACAGAATCTTGCGTCCGCCCTTGCTTCTTTGATGTTATTTTCTAATAAAAAAATTAATTTGTCTGTTTTTTTTATGATTTTCTTTAGATAATTTGAAACCTCAACATCATAAGTTTTGAAATCTTTGTTTTTTTAGCCTAGAAAATGATTTGGAAATCTTTATCCTTATTGTTGGAAAACGATTCGCATCATAAATTCACAATTAGATATTTTCATTTTCTTTACGTATTTTTTTCTCATTGGAATTGTTATTAGTTTAAAATACTAACATGTTGCATATAACTAATATTATTACAAAAACAATTTATGGGTCATATTTAAGAAAAAAACAAAACAAAAATACGGCCTTCCTTTATTATTTTTTTACGGGCTTATTTTTTTTATTTTCCTTTGTTATTTCTTTACTATTACTATGAGGGCTATTTTTTTTTACATGGAAATTGGAAACTTCAATCAACTTCGACCGGTCCTCTCATGTCTCTATAAGGAACCACAAATGGAAAATCCTAAAAGGTGTTGGATCATAATCAAATAATCAATGACAACTTCCTTAAAACATATGGATTATGATCCAATCGATTTTTTCACCAATACAAAACCAAAAATGTTTGGAAACAAATCAACCAACCCCTCCGGTAGCAAAAAAAAACGAACAATGCTCAATTTAGGAGCTTGCTGTTCCATTGGGTTTGTCAAAATTATTGAATATTTTAATGACGTAGAAACTCAATATAAAAATCCGTAGTAAAGTATTCTAAAAAGGAATAAAGATAAATCAATAAGCAAATCATTTAAGTTTCATCCTCAACATAACTTTTTTTAAGAGTAAACCGTTTGATAGGCTCTATAAATGACATGATTCACAAACTTCATAATATAAATGATAATGATACATATAGACATAGTATAATTCAACTCATGTTAGTTTGATCGCATCAACATGCCGTTTCCAAAAAAAAAAAAAAAAAAAAAAAAAAAAAAACTTCCATATATAATGGGATTGATGTAGAATATCTATAACATTTGATTAGATTGATGTTGCAACATTTAAGTATAAATCAGGAAGTGTAAGTTTTGGAAATATGGAATGTATCTGTTTCTTTCATTCTATGCAATTTGTCCTTTTTTCAATGATAACAATTTTTTAAACACTTGTTAATTAATTAGTCTGCCCCAGTAACACCTTTGCGACTATATTATCCTATACCCATTAATCCATTATTAGTTTGGTACAGTTACGTGTCCACAAAAATAATTTTGTAAACTATAAAATTATGCATTTTTATAATATTAAATCAAGGTTGGGCCGAATGGGTCGGCACCGGATCCTACCATCACTCAACAGTTTTGTCAAATAGTCATTATATGACGACTACCTTTTTGTATTCGACACAAATACCTGTCCCTTCATTTGTTTTTTTTTTCCCTCTTTTAGTCTTGTTCCAACACAGTTAAACACCCTTCCTCCTTTATAAAACAATAAACTTTGATGAAAACAATAAACTTTTATGAAAACAGAACATATTTTTGTCTTTGCTTTCTAGTGACGAATTCATATACTTTCTCTTGTGTTTGTGTCATAATAATCATAACGGAATGAAATTGTCTAATAAAATAGATGTCACCCTTGTAATTAATAGAACAAATAGTTTTTCTTTTGTCATGTCTCCTTAAGGTCGAGGGTTCAAGTCCGTCGTGGACATAGATAGAATTAAGAAGTAGTTTAAAACTAGATTAGATTTATCGTTCAAAAAATAATAATAATAATAATAATAATAATAATAATAATAAATAGTTGTAGTATCCTCAACGATGCACATACAATTGCAACGTTATAGAAAAAACCTAGGATAATGAAACTTGATTTGGCCAACATTTGAAAACGGCGTACGGTTCACCTAATGAGCTTAAAATACTAATAGCTAGATGTAATGATTTTTATAAGAGATATACATCAAAATGACCATTTTTCTTAATTAAGGTGGAAGGAGTTGTTGGATTAATCGGTTTATCACAAGAAGAAATCTAGGAGAATTTTAGTTGTAGGGGTATTTTAGGAAACATTCCTTTTATGTAGTTTTTTGTATTAGAGTAGGAGTCTAGTTTTATTAGTATAAATAAGATTAATGTTTAAGATGTTTAAGTTAACTTTTTTCCAGTAATAAAATTCACAAAGTAATTCATCGTTCTTGTTCTTTTCTTCTTCTTTATCACGTGGTATACCTACACTTGGTATCAGAGCCTAGGCTCGTGAAGGCGTAGGGCGGCCGGTTTGAGAGTCGGTTTCAAGAAAATTGTAGCCTTTTTTTGTTGCGGGGCAGACACAGCGAGAACCGGGTTCGGTTTAAGGGGGTGTGGATTGTTTTGAGCACGAGGTGAAACATCTCAACAGCAACCCCAATTTTTCTTGATCGGGCTTGTTCTAAGGTAGAGAGAGACTAACCGGAGGCGCGGAATAAACAGACGGGAAGATGTCAAAGCGGGTGGATTTGATTCGGTTCGTTTTACGGGTGACGGAAAACGGTAAAGGTGGTTGTGACCTTGTCTTGTTGTTCGGTGGAAGAGTGTTCTCGGAACAAGCTGGATTAAAGAGGTCGTGGTTGTCAAAAGCAGAATAGGATGTCGTTTGTTAAAGAAGGAGGTTCAATGACGTTTCAAGTTCCGATTTTGAATCCAACGAATTATCCGGTGTGGGGAATCAAAGTCAAGTTGATTATGGATGCATACGACATATGCGAGAAGGGTGAATCGAGGGCGTTCGATGGAAGAATTTCTCAGAATATGATGGATCAGCAAAGGTATGGCTGTCAAGATAAGAAAAGAATGGACAAACAACATGGTGTGACCATTATGGCGGTGGAAGTTCAAATCGGATGGCTTTGGATCTGGCCAGGGAGAGGTTGTGAATCCGGGAAAAGTCGAGATGGTAATAAACGTGCCCAACGGGATGCCATGGTACATGTTGTGTGTGTTATGACTAATCAAAAGGTATGGAGTTTGGACAAGATCGAGGTGGAGATCGGGTGTCCGGGAAAGCTCGAGAATCACGGTGGTTGCTGCCTTAGGTTAAAAGGTTGCTGGAACAATGTACAATAATATTTTGTGTGGTTTGGTGATGATGATAGCAAATAGCTCTCAGTATTCAAATGTTGAACATGGTGTTGCTTAAAGCAACTGTTGTCGACGAGTTTTGCTGGTGGAGCAGCCGATAGGTTGACGATGAACAAAGGCTGTGAATGTGGTCGTGTTTGTCGGTGGTTAATGGCAGAGAAACACAGTTGTAAGTGATAGGCATGGAAAAACCGATTAAGTGAGTGATTGTTGGATTAATTGGTTTATCACAAGAGGAAATCTGGGACAATTTTAGTTCTAGGGGTATTTTAGGAAACATTCCTTTTATGCAGTTTTTGTGTTAGAGTATGAGTCTAGTTTTATTAGTATAAATAAGGTTAATGTTTAGGATGTTTAAGTTAACTTTTTCCAACAATAAAGTTCACCAAGTAATTCCTTGTTCTTGTTCTTTTCTTCTTCTTTGTTCGGTTCATACCTTGGGCACCAAGGTAATATCGGGTGGTATACCTACAGGAGTAACGGCTAAATCCTAAGAGCTCTTCCATGGACGATTTCCTTCATTTCCCATGGTCATTTGAAGGTTGCAAGTCGATTTGTTGAAATCATCGCCAAATCCCTTCATATCCTAGCTTGAAGGTAGGTTTCATTTTTATTTTCTTCTCACATTTGATTCTAGCGTTTGCGTGGGTATCGAGTTTGAGTTTCATGCTATTCTTTTGAGTTTATGTCAAGTTCTAGTTGTTATTTAAGTTCCACTTCATGATTCAACCAAAAAGTTTCATTAAGTTGCTAGATTACACTCATGAAAGTGTGGGGAAGAATTTGTGACAGTCGTCAAAATTCGAGTCGGTTTTAGATTTGACTAAACTTAGTTGCACATATAGGCACTACACATACTAGACTTAGTAACTAGAAGCTAAGTTATAACCTACTAGAAACTTGGAAACAATTAGAATCAATGGATAGTGTGCATAGATTTCACATTGATATGTGAATTCTATAACTACTTAACTGTAGAGACTATCCATATTTTGGGTCATTCTTTGACTCGAACACCATTTCATGAATCATATACACACATCATGCACTTGACCTAGTAGTAGAAATTAGGTCAAAGTCTCATAGAAACTTAAGTCAAAGTTGAAGACTAGGACTAGTATACTTGATTCCTCAATTTCGCTTGAATCTCGGAGTCACTACATAGAATGCCAATAAACCGATAAAAATAAATTACAAACATTATTTATAACTATAAAAGAGTTATAATACCATTAGATAATTTAAAGTCTCAAATATTCTATTTATTTTGATATCCAAAGATTTACAAAATCTCAAGACCCTAAAAGCCATAAAAACTCATATTTATAAACTTTAACCTTAAAAATTCTATAAAAATAATTATGAAACTTATAATATGATCTTATAATAATTAAAATTATGAAAATGCATTTAAGGAAAATAAAATTTAAGTCATTAACAATTGCCCTAAATTTATAAGTCAAAAATCAAGGTTTCATGAGCAAAAACTTGGTTAGGGTGTATATTTTATAAAAAGTTTGATATTTTTATAAAGGAAATAAAATTTTTTATAAAATTAAAAGAGAGGGAGGGCATTTTACACTCAAAATCGTCCACCCTCTTCCCAAGATGCTTCCCCTCTTCCCAAAACACATAATCACTCCTCTCTCACACTCCATCTCCTTCACTTCTCTCTCTCTCTCTCTCTCTACACTCTCTCTCACACTCCACCATTTACCACACTCAAACTCTCTCTTTCCCTCTCTAAAACCACTAAATTCTCCAGCCAAGAACATCTCTTAACCTTCAAATCTTCATCTTCTAGGGTTGTTCTTAATGGTAATCACGAAAATCCTTCAATCTCTTTCACTTTTCTTTCTAGTTTTAAAGGTTTTTCTTGCATTTCCTTGTTCTTCTACACCATTCTCTTAGAAAAATTGTGTGAATGTTCATTCACTTCAGTTTTGATGATGATGGTGGTAGATTTTCACCAAAAACATCTTGCATGTTACAAAATGGTGAAGATCCATGACCTAAACCTAAGTCAAAACCATGGAAATGCACTTTTCTACACGTTTTGGTGGAAAATCACCACATGCATCCAAAGTTTTCTTTCAAAAACGAATTTTAAACATTTCAAACTCATGAATGAACTTCAAACAAACATGCATGTGATGATCTTCAAGCTTAGAAGCTAGATCATCAAAGTATGTTGTTAAAAGCTTTCAAATATGTTCATGAAGGATTTATTTCCAAATAAATATCAAAACTCCTTTTCTGACCAAATCCGATTTTTCCCAGATTTCTACCAACAAAATGAGATGTTCTACAAATTTCCAGAAAATAATTCATTTATCTTGAATTATTATAATTATTGAAATAAAATAGGGCAATAAATCATATAAAATACTTTCTGAGGTCTATAAATTCTAGGTAAATTCGTGGATGACCCCTATGCTACATAATGATCCCACATTAAATTTCATCGATTTTTGCTATTGTTTAATATGGTTTTGAATTTTCTTTTCGTTTAGCCCCAATAAATCATAAAACCGCTTTAGATAATTTGACAAGGGTATATAATAATTTTCGCAGCTTATACTCTCTGTGGAAGACTTAGAAAAATATTTTCAGATTTTTCATAATGCACTCCTATTTTTCCCCGATTTTTGTATTTATAATGGCCTAAAAATAGAAAAAATAGTTCTGCTCACCCAAAATTCATGAAAATTTACCCGAACACTTTTTAGTACATTAGGAGGCTACATAAAAATGTTGATGATTTTTCTCTTCTGTATACTATTTTTCTCCTATTTTCTAAGATTAAATACACTTAAATACACAAAATCGGATTTCAGTATATAAAAACCACATTTGGTATTTTTCCCAGATTATTTACTCTGTAAATGAAGTGTACAAAAATTTTTGTAATTTACTTTAACTGTTTAATAATTATTCTCCAATTAACGATTATTTAAGAGGATAAAACAAAGAAAAATAGAAAGACTAATTAAAATATATATTTTATATTTTTCACACCTTCTACATGTATAATAAAAGTGTTACAAAAAGTTTGGGTAATTTTGGAAACTGTTTTCTATTTATCCCCATTTTTATTAGAATAAATGCATAAAAATCATAAAATTGGGTTAAACAGTTTAGAAACCCCTTTTTATATTTTTCCCAGCTTAAGTATGTATAATGACATTGTTATAAAAAGTTTGGGGTATTTTCATAACTGATTTCTATTTTTCATGAATTTGTATCTATTTAGAGAATTAAATATATGAAAAATGGTTATACATATTCATAATCCATGAAAATTTATCTAGAAGTCTTTTAGTACATTTAGAACCAAAATCTGAAGTTTGGTAATTTTTATTAACTGTTTAGTATTTTTCATGATTTTATGGTTATTCAAGAAACTAAAATCGTGAAAAATAGTCAGACAAATCAAAATTTCAAGAAAATTTATCTTGAGGTCTTTGACTTCAATTAAAACTAAAGTGCAAACTTTGGGAAATTTTAGAACTAAATTAATTTAGTTTTTGAATATTTAATCATTGGAATACCTCTTAAAATGTTAAATATTAGCATTTCAATAATGGGAAATTTCCACTTAAATTGTTATATAACAATTGATTCATTGAAATTAAATTTTCACAGAAAAATGTTTGTAACTTATCAATATTAAATTTTGACACACTATTGGCATAATTCTATTGTAGTAGTATGTATACTAGCGTTAGATTTCGATTAGAGACTCATTAGTGTGTAACATCGTTGTACGAAAACGATAGTGGTACGAGTGGAGCGTAGTTCAAGGCACCATTTGCATCATCTCAATGCATATTGTGAGTATTCACGCACTCCCCTATTTTCAGTTTTTATGTTTTGGGGTGGAAAAGCATGTCCCGAAAAATTATTATTTGAATGTTGTATTTAAATTGATTTGTATCAAACATGATTGCTATTTTATTGCTATATCTCTCTATGTATGTCTATGCAACACGGAACATGAGAACTTATCGTACTAAGGCTCTTCCCTTATCTCTAACCATTAACTCTTTGAGCCAATGGTCATTATGGATATCGCTATTAGGAATTGACAACTCCTCACTCGCCCTATTGCTGGAGTGCATGATACCATATTCATCTATGGAACGATAAGCATAGATCTTGATAGGGCTTCAGTCATAGGTTTGGTTGAGACTCATTGTTTGCTCATACACATACAAACTCGTTACTTATTATAGCAATAAACTTGTTTATTATTTATAGCAATGAACTTTGTTTCTCATTACAACAACGAACTTTTATTATTGAAAACTCATATACATATTTTAGCAATGAAATTGTTTGCTCCTTGTAGCAACGAAATTGATTGCTCATTTTAGCAATGAAACTTGTTTACTCGTTTGAGTAACGAACTTTATCTTCCATGAGAATATGAATGTTGCATGTTATTTGGGCAACATACCTTATCTCTCATGATGACAAAGAACTTTGTTTTTACAAACTTATTTACTCATTTTAACAATATACTTTTATTATTGGAAAATTTTATCAAAACTTTGATTTCAATTCATGGAACCAGTATTATTTTGTTTATCTGTGAGTACTCACCAACTATTTTTATAGTTGACGCTCGTTTTACATGCTTTTTCAGGAATCATCGAGTAAGTGGCACTTAGGGACACTTCACTTTTAGGAGCATTCGCATGTGTTGTATTTCAATTTACATTGTAATTTCTTTTAAAAGTTGTTCAAACCCATTGTGAATTTGTAATGATTTTTAATACTATGGTTGGTGTTGTCTTTTAACTTTTGCGATGAAACCCTTTGTACTGCCACACCCTGTGTTTCCGCTTTAGCTGGGTGTGACAGAATTCCAACCCTTACTCTATGGATTTCGAATATAACGGTTTGATTTGTGAATACATGATGCTTGATGATCATTTCATGTATCAAGATCATCATCCATGGTTGGGTTTGCAAATCATAATTCCATTCATGTCTAATTGAGTTATTGTGTTATGGTGAAGTTTTAGGGTTTTTCCTAACCGTAGCTTCTCAAATTCAGGGCCATGATCCTTGTGGGGTTATAAACTTGTTTTCAAATCTAATTCATGTATTCTAGTAGGTCATAGTAGTAAACCATTTAGATATATTTTGTGTGTGTGTGTGTGTTTGGAACGACATATCTATTTTGTGTTTAAGCATGATCTAGGGATTCAATGTCAATGCATGAGATTTTAAAAGTAACTTCAATGTTGATTTACTAAGTAATGGAAACTAACATGAATTGAAGCACTAGATCATGTAAATATTGGTTTATTGATGATTGACTGAATTGAAATGAATTTGAAAACAAATGAAGTTTGAGTTGTAACAGCCCAAGAATCATCAATTCCAACTAATGAACTCAACAGAATTGAGCAATCTATGGTGAAATAAGTAAGATAAAAGCTTATTAAGTAATTTGGAGGTTCATTAAGAACTTATTGGTTTACAGGACTTAATTGATATATAAAAATGATAATGGGACCTGTTTGTGTCATAAATGGCTATTAGTGAAGTTTGGTAGGGTTTATAGGTCATAAGAGAAAAGTATATCGCCTAATGAGGTAAAACTCACATTTCCACTGTATTGGAGCCCGAGCGGGCTTGGGGAGGAATTTTGTCACCAAAATTGTTTTACTTGTAAATTTTGCATATCTTTCTGTTAATTATCTGGGTACCAGCAATCCTTTATCTGAGGACTGTTGTGAGTTTTATAATGCTTATGTGCAAGAAATATTTGTAGACAGAAAATTATCTGATGATGCATCAAAGGAGCTAAAAATAAATAAGCTTGGGGAGGTGGAAGTAGATATGATTTCTACTGAAGGTGCTGTTACGAAGTTGCCAGAAGCAGATAAGTTTGGGGAGGAGGAGAAATTAATTTCTGCAAAGGAAAAATCAGAGAAAAAACTGAAAAGAAAAAAACTTTTGGAAAAAAGAAAAGGAGATGGTGAATACTAAGAAGGATCTGAAAAGAATAATACCTGAAGAGGAGGAGAAGACGATTTCTACTGAGAAAAATGTGATTTCTGATAAGAAGTTGAAAAAGAAAAAAACAGAAAAAAAGAAGATTTTCGGAAAAAGAATCAGAAAAAGAAAGAGAATCAAGAATTTGAAGAAAAACTTATCTGATAAAGTTATGAAGTCTTTCCAGTTTGTTGTACAACCACCAGATCCACCCATTATGTCAGATTTGAAGGGATCGGGAGTGAGGAAGAAGAGTTGAGAGAGAAGTCTCAACCACACCAGTTTAATCATTTGTTTGTAAGTGAAATACCATATCAATCTGCCCCATGGGTACCTATGTCAAAAAATACACTTAATAAGTATATGTATCATTTTGATATAATGTGGGTAAAAAATTGTATACATGTTAAACTCCTGTAAATTAGAGACGAGTGCCATACGTTCTTTAGTAACTAGCTGTTGAGGGTATCTCCCAAAAAATCCTTGCTCTAGCATAGACAGTATGGAGACTCTCACCATGTCTTAATTACTTAATTGATGAAGGAAGTTATTGAACACGTGCGTAAGGTCAGCCACACTCACCGAAAGTGAAAGCGGCACAAATGGAAACACACGTTCTCTGAATTATGCAAAACCAGAACTGGGATGGAAATAATCCCCGAACCGCAAGCCGGTGACCAAGCATAATGTTTTCCTGTCAAAGCAAACCTGATAGTCGCTAACCAGAAATAGAAGCTCTTCTAGGTCAACTGGATCAAAAGTAGTAACTTCCTTGCACATAAGATAGTAACATAGTTCGACACCCATCGACATGTTCACGCAATCACCAAACACATGATTGCCTAAATATCGCCCCCACAATTTGACCAGTTTTGTAAGCGCGCCATGATTTCACGCCCAAGTTCAGGCCTGTAGGTTGTAGTAACAACCGCTTCGTATGTTCTATCATGCTACAATCAAAAGAATTATTAATTAGGGATTTTTATATGTATGTTCTGGAGCGGAAAAAATATTTTTTTATTGTATTCCAGAATTAGGATTTTTGTATGTATGTTCCGGAATCCAAATATCGGATACGGTATTCCGGACCATAAATTCCGGACCAAAATTCCGGACCCAGTTCATTGTATTCCGGACATGATTATCGGATTCCACAAATCTTTTTCGGATTCCAGACACATTCCGTACTAGAGAAAATTAGGGTTTTTGATAACGATGTATCATGTAGTATAAATGTATAAGTCCATGTAATTCTATAATTGCCTTAACACGATTAAGATTTACAGAATACCCTATAATACCTATATAATTACGTAAACTAAACGTTTTTTAACGTATAATCTAAATAAATGCATTTAATTAGAAACAAAATAGAAACTTACAAATAAAAACTGCATTTATTTACTGCTATCAGAAGACATTTTCAGTTGTAGATGTGTCCGGAAGGGGATGTATGGTAATCCGAAACAAGGGATGTCGAAGTTCACTCTGAAACGTGTTAAGTGGTATTTATAGGATAACCATATTACCAGGTCGGAACTATCTACCCGTTTAACCGAATTTGAAATCGGGTCTGTAACGCCCCATTCCGGACCAAATGGTCATTTTGCAAAAAAATAAAAAAAAGGTTATATTTCTTAAAAACAACCAAAAAAATGTTAGATTACTCAATTTCCCTTGATAATATCTTTTATTTGATGGAAATTTTTATCTAACAATAACTGTTTATTAATTTTTTATGTTGTAATACTGTTATTTTTTCTCCAATTTCACATAATGGTAATACATTTTGTGAGATAATATCATCTCCACGCAGAGAGAATATAATAAGATTATTGTAAAATAATATTCTTTTTAAACAACAAATGTAATAAGATTGACTAAGAAAACATCACTTGTTAGACATAATGAATAACATAATATTACATTAAAGTAATACTGTATGTCTTTATTCATGTTATCTGAACAACATGATTATTTTTCTCTAAGATTATAGAATGATAATAAAATAAACTAAACTACAATTTCAAAATAATCTTTTTCACAGATACCCATAAGTTTTTATCATATATGTGAAAAGGCCATTGAATTCTATTAAAAAAAATCGCCGTTGATGACTTGTTTACCGTTTTAAATCTTAAATGTATAAACTATATGATTTTTGTCTTTTTTCTTTTTCAAAAAGTATTAAGTCATATTTTAATCGTTAATAATCTTACAATATAAGATTTTACCCAATATTTTCTTTTTATGATTATCCTTATATTTATACCTACTTTAGGTCATTAGGTGTCACAAGTAATCTCGTTGTAGTTGATTTATTTTTAGATCCACATTTTTTTTCATGTTTTTAGTTTTCTTTTATATGTTCTTTAAAATGTTTTATTCTGTTTTATAGGTAAACTTTCTATTTTACATTTCTTTATAACTATTCTATACATTTAATAAAAGGTAAATTACACTAACGTCTCTTGTGTATGTGTCAAAACGTACGTTTAGTTCATATTTTCAAAAATTAAATCGGGTCGTCCCTCATATCGTTAACAGGTGCATGTTTCGTCTCTCGCAGACATAAAATGACTATCTTGTCATTTTTTTCCTTCCATTTATTTTTCATTTGTTTATAGTTTATCTACTATTTTTCATTTGTTTCTTTTTCATTTATTTTTCAAAAACTAAAACTATTCTCCCTTCTTTTTCAACTACATCCGACAACCAGTCACTTTCGGCCACTAGTTGTGACCGACCACCAGCCAACTCCGGAAAAACACCACCATTCATTTCCAAAATAGAAAAAACACTTGAAATTAAACCCTAAAATCAAACCTTCCATACCCTAGATCTATTGATCTACAAATCACTCAAACAAAGAAGGGAGAACAGAGGATATGAGGAAGATTGTGGCCGAACACCAACTCTTCAACCTCTTGTCCTACCACTTCCATGAAACCTGCAACTCCAGTTGTCTTCTCCCCAAACTCGTTTGAAAAAAAAAATCCCAGAAATTGTTTTAGTGAGGAGAGTCGATGTGATCTATTCAGACGTCATTCTTATTCTACCAGACATCGTCGTTCCCATCTGTTTCCTTCTTCTTGGTCTCGAAGTGGTGATGATCTGTCGTATGATGGTGTAGATCTGAGACGATGATGCGAAGATGACGGTCCTCTGGCTCTCTCTAAGATAATGGTACACAGACAACAATGGTTCGAGAAATTGGAGTTGGTCCATTCACCGACTAAGATGAAGGCGTTTCTATTCAAGGTTGACTTCGACAAAGCCTTCAACTCTGTCAACTGGCATTTCTTAGACTCCTTGACGGCGCAAATGGGATTTGGTCACCGATGGCGCTTTTGGATTAGAGGTTGCCTTGCCTCCTCAAGAGCTTTGATTCTTATTAACGGCTCCCCCACTTCCGAGTTCCCCATCTCCAAGGGCGTTAGACAGGGAGACCTTCTCTCTCATTTCCTTTTTATTCTTGCCATGGAAGGGCTGAACGCGACAATGCGATCAGCATGTCAAAATGCTATTTTTATCGGCATACATCTCCCTAATAATGGGCCTTCTATTTCCCATCTTTTTTATCGGCATACAGAATTCTTCGTTGCTTCCATGTCGTCTCCGGTCTCCGTGTTAATTTCCACAAGTTTAGAGTCTTTGGTTTAGGGTTGGTGGACAACGAGATTCCAGTTGTGCCAAAATCCTTGGATGTGAAGCAGCCACCTTCCCTTTTATTTATCTTGGTGTTCCTGTGGGGGCCAACATGGCTCATAAACGCAACTGGGCTCCGGTTATGGATCGAATTATGTGACAACCCAGAGCTTCTATCTTGTACAACTATTCAATTCGATCAATGTTAAACTCATGTTGTGTAACACCCATAAAAATTGAGCCAAATTAAAACATTTTAATTCATTTCAAAACCATTAAGTTCATACATCTCGTTTTCAAAATAGTTTATTATCAGAGTTTTCCCCCAGAACCATATCTCATAAATCATAAAACATGAGGAGCGGTACGATCACGCCTTCGCCTTGCCACGATCTCCTGAAGTACCTGAAACATAACACTACAACTGTAAGCCCGAAAGCTTAGTGAGTTACCCCCAAAATACCAACCACATATAATCATACTCATAACATATCACAAATAGAACAGCCACGCACATCGGGTCTACTGTGTGACTGGTCTGCCCGCTCCGGGCCTTCAGTCCACCTGGTCCACCCTCCGAGGCTAGTCATATACATCGAGTCTACAGTGTGATTGGTCCGCCCGCACCGGGCCTTCAATCCACCTGGTCCACTCTCTGAGTCTACAGTATGACTGGTCTGCCCGCACCGGGCCTTCAGTCGGCCTGGTCCACTCTCCGAGCCTCGGCACGTCTGGTCCGCCCTCTTGGGGCCTTCAGCCTATCCGGACCGCTCGCTGGGCCTTCGGAACATTCGGTCCGCCCTGGGTATGTTGGCCTACAGCACAAAGCAGGACCCGCCTCAACCCAACCCCAGTCCAACAACCATGTGCACATAAACATATAATCATATACAATCCTCAACCAGACAAACAGTCTAACAGATCACATAGCATATCAATATCCTAACCAGGATTCCGACCTAACCGGTCACTAGCATAACATTACCCTATATCCCGGGTACCGACCTTAACCAGGTCTCTAACACATACCATCCTAACTACCAGGATGCAAACATAGCAAAGCAATATCATAACAACAACTACCCGGATTCCCATCCGATAAAGGGCCGGCCTTGGTGCCGTAGACCCTGTCGATATAGTGAGGATAACTCACCTTGTGGCTGCCGAAATCCTGCAAATCTCTGACTGCTGACCCGCCGGGAATCCCAACTATCACATGTAAATCATCACATTAGAATCCATCATGACTTTCTAGGCCAAGGGCCCACAACAGTCATTAAGTCCATCATCCTCTTATTGGGCCAAGACCCAAAACCAAATCCTCATACAAAGCCCAATATTGGCCCAATTTACTAAATTGGGCCCACCTCACCAAATGGGCCTAGATCCAAGGTCCATAATAATTATTGAGTCCAAATTACTCCATCCATAATGTCCAGTCACGGCCCAAGCTCTATTAGCCCAATAACAGCCCAATCTCTTATGGCCCAAAATGAAAACTCAACAGAGGGAGTATGCTGGGCGTACACTTCTTGGTACGCTGGGCGTACAACGATGCTCACGGATTAGAATCGGGACACATACCCACTACGTTGGGCGTACTCCCATTTACACGTGGCGTAACCTCGCTGAACTACAACTCCACATAAGATCTTAATGGCTTAAGCTCTTAAGCCCAAACTTCAGATCCATAGACCAAATATGCCTAGGATTCATAAAGTCTCAAACTTTATTACTTGGGACTTCCATAAAGCTCTTAACCCACGGTCTTAATCCATTAAGACCTACCTATATCACATATGAGGCAACCAAAGCCCTTGGGACCTCATTTTTCTTACTCAAGACCTCTCCTAAGGTCTGAAAGGACAGCTAATCTCGACCAACTCGAATCATGCATCAAGATGAGGGTTTTTGGGACAAGAATGGTGTCAAAACTTCACCATACATAGATCTACACAAAATAGATGTCAAGCAAGAAGCTTTATACCTTCAAGTGGTTGCAAAGGATGATGCTATCTCGGATCTACAAGCTCCGGCCACCAAGTTTCCTTCTTGCCAACCTCTTCTTTCTTCTTCTAAGCTTTCCTTTGCCAAACTAAGCTCCACAAGGTCAAATATCCACAACAATGGAAGAAGAACGGCTACTTAGGGTTTCTGAGAGTAAGAGGGCAGATATGGAGGCTAGGGTTGGAACCATAATGTTCCTTATATAGTGGCTGGCCCTAAAATTAGGGTTTTAAGACTCTGAGCGTACGTTGGGCGTAACTCTAGTACGCTGGGCGTACGCGTCCTTGCACCCGCGGTCATTCACCCTATTACGCTGGGCGTAACCCAGCCTACGCTGGGCGTACCCACGCGTGTCCCAAAGGCATGCATGGCCTTCCTCGTCAACTCTTCCCATTAAGGGCTATAAATGTCAATATCCTCAAAGTGTCATAACTCCTTTATTCTAAGCCCGTTCCCGACGAACTTTATATCCACGCGAAGGTGGCGAGAAGCCCTACGCTTCTATCAACATACCCCGGTCTGAAACCTTCCCGAATGAAACTCATTGCCCACAAAAGACCGAAACGCCCTTACTCTTGATCTCGGAAATTCATAAATAAGTACTTTTTGAACGGGGCGTTACAATTCTCGCCCACTTAAATTAGGCTTCGTCCTCGAAGCCTGTGGCACACAAACTTCCAGATGATACTCCTAGTGCCTCTGATCTCAGATCGGCTCAGATTCCCTCAAACACAGGTATCGAACCTCTAAAATCCATCTCTTCCCTTGCAGGGTTCCGATCAACTGCTTCAAGCCGGCCACCGGCTTCTTTTCTCTGATGACAACGCTCGTCAACTGAGTGCCACCTGAAGACACTACCTTACTTTTGTCCCATGCATTCATTCGCAACTTGTGAAACGGGATACCACAACACCCACTGAGCCCTTGCCATGGTACTAATCCATCTTCCTTCGCCCAAAATTGGAGATAACCCTGATAAATTGCAACTTGGAACGAATCTTGTTCCATCCTCGGGTTCTACCCCTTACGCTCTGTCAGGATACTACATCCCTCAGCACCGGTCCAGACTATTCTCGAATCTGTTTACCTGCTGTCTCACCTTCCTCTGTCCCAATCTCCAATTGGGAATCCCTTACCTTCTCCTCTTCTAAGGAGACCGAAGACATGCATGCGAATCATCGAACATTGCCACAACGGGCATCTCAACGGGCATCCAACCCGTATGTGCTTCCATATACCTGGCACAATCCTAATGCTTACTACCAAGCACTTTTGATCATCCATTTACTCTGCCGCCTCCCTCTCAGAGGACCCATACTTCTAGTTGGACATGACCCTAGCCTTGATTCACCTTAAAGTCAACAAATTGGGGATGAACATGAAGGGTGTACGGCCGCACACCCCTTTGTACGGCCGTACACACCTCTTATGGCCGTAAACCCACTTTGATTAAAATTTAGGCCTCAAACTTGCATTACAACTAATCATAGGACCTAGAACTATTTCTTGATGCTTCATAGGGCCTTGAAACACCTCAACATGCACACTTTTTCATGAGTGTATGGCCGTACACTCATGGACCGTACACCCATGGCCGTACACCTCCCTCACTCAATCATATATGGTTTTGGCACTTAGTTTAAGTATTTCCAAGTCCTTAGAGTGGTTTTCCATCATGTCTAGTAGTGAAATACCATAATTTGACTCCTATATGTGTTATTGCATGTTAAATAGGATCCAATTGTGTTCGAGGCTTCACTTGTCAATCGGCATCTCATATCGATCTTTCATACTAACCGCTCACTCGAGGTGAGTTCATACCCCTACATTTTTCCGAATTTTTAATGTTTTCAGGGGGGGGGGGGATACAAGCCAAACATAAATGATTTCATGAAACTTTTACAAAAGGATTTCAATAAACTTAAAACGGATGAAATCAATACAAACATACAGTTTCTGTAGTTTTACAAAATATTTAGATATTTTATCCCTTCTGTATTATGCTGAGCATAAGGGACATTTGCAACTTACAAGTTAACCGCACAGTTTTCAGATCAATACAAAGTTATACATATACAAACACACAAACTATAATAGGTATAGTTTGGTAATTCATACAAGGTTATACATATACAAACGCACAAACTATAATAGGTATAGTTTGGGAATTCATACAAGGTTATAAATATACAAACACACAAACTATAGTAGATATAGTTTGGGAATTCATACAAGGTTATACATATACAAACACACAAACTATAGTAGATATAGTTTGGGAATTCATACAAGGTTATACATATACAAACACACAAACTATAGTAGATATAGTTTGGGAATTCATACAAGGTTATACATATACAAACACACAAACTATAGTAGATATAGTTTGGGAATTCAATACATGGTTATACAAATACATACACATATCTTTTATGAATAATATTTAATAAAAGGGTTTTCTCGTATTATTACTTGTAATATCGTAAATCTAGCTTGAGATACGTGTCTTTGGGTACAATTACATGTACTAGTGGAAGACTACCCCTTATGATCCAGAATCTCCCCGAGGGAGAGTGTGATTTTTGTGTATAGATCTATACGAGACTGACTATCCCGCACCTTGCTGCTAGCTACAGTAGGACCGGCAGGTCTACGGGTGACAAAGTCATAAAGGATACTGGTGCCCGATTCGCGCCATATCAAGTTAATGTATGATCATAAAACTCGCAAATAGATAACAACGATTTACTTATGTAGTAATATACTATACATGAACAGTGATTATTTAGCATAAGTATGGACAAATACATGGTTTCTTTATGAGAACTAAAACCACCAAAGATACTGGTAATAACCAGGGTTTTCAAACAAAATATTTCATACAGAGATTTTCATACAAAATTCATCATACAATACATGTAGTAGTAGTCCAATCATACAAACATTTTTACTAATGCTATCACACTTTTACTAAAGAAAATATTGGATTTTCTTGGAACATACAAAACATTTTCATTGATTCATTTCCAAGATTTTATTTCAAAAGATGCTTATGAACTCACCAGCTTTATGCTGATACTCTTTTCAAAATTGTTTGTATTCTTCAGAAACCATTAGACAGGTACCTCGACAGACTTTTTAGAAGTCGGAGCACCTAGAGTCACGTCTTTTACTTTTCTTATACTTTTCGGATGTATAAGAATACGAAGAAAACTGATGTAAACACTTATTATATATATTTAATGTAATGGTTGTGTTTACTTTGATTACTATGATACAAATGTTGTGATACTATACACGACGTCATCCGCCCCCGAACGTTTCTGCCGTTCCGGTTTGGGGATGTGACAGATTGATATCAGAGCTATTGTTTATAGTGAACTAAGTATAACGAACCTTACATGGTATACAACTATAAACACTAAGGGGCCGAAGTGCTCTGAACTAAAAGTATACTTCTAGAATATAAGTATTTTATAAAGAGTATATAAGTATCCGTAAGTACCAGAAACAGTGTCATAAGTAGAACAAAACAAAAGTATTTGGAGGTTGAACACTGCAGTTAAACCTGGATAGTTATGTAATCATGTATGGGATCAATATAGCCCGATCAACTATATGTATTTGAGACATGACCAACATGTATCTGGGAGTGACTGTGATGTTGCAGCAAGCCTAAAACCTACCAAACCATATACATCAAGAGATCGATAAAACAGAACATACAACATTAATTAAAAATACTATAGGCGTATTTTAATTACTATAAAATAACAGCAAAGTATCGAGCATACAATTATAATACTATAAGAATATTATTAGACTCGACGTTTATTAACTATCCCTTTCACCTCTATTCTCGCGTAGATAGCATGGCTGGATTCAATCTTCCGGGCGACCCGTACTTTCCCAACCAAGGAAATAATGGATGGCTCGAGGAAGAGCAAGAAGAAAATCATGGAATTCCTTTGGACGATGACTTCGCCGAACAATTTCTTGAAGAGGCTGACTCAGAACCTGAAGTCGAGAACCTACCTCAAGTGGCCCTAATACCAAATCCTAACCACCGACTTGAATTCCAAGGTCCAACGCCTATGTGGGTTGGGAGTTTGAATAGGTGGAGCCACAAGCAAGGCCAACCCCTCCCATACAATGGAAACCGCAACTTCTACAATCTGGACGAAGGAGGTCCTGCAGACAGGGCCCTCCCAATCCTGATAAGCCGAGTGGCTCGCAATGTTGAGCTAGGTGTGGCAACCCTTCAGCAAACTGTGGAACTCGAAGCGAATTCAAGCGCCAGCACGGATCGCGTTCATCGCCTTGAAATTGCTCATGGGAGAGCTATGAGAGACAATGAAGCGCTGCAGCGAGAGCTAGTTGCAACTCGAGCTGAAGTCATAGAGCTCCGAGCACGCCAGGCAGTATACGAGAGACGCCTGCTTGGTGTGGAGCGTCAGTTGGCCGAATTAAGGATTCATCTGAGAGGTGCCCGTCGCCGATAGGAAAGACTCTACTCATCCTCCCTTTTGGTTTAAGGAATAGCCTTCATATCTATGCTCTAAGTAACTCTTTTCCCTGTAGACATTTCTGTCTTGCAAGTACTGTTTCACTAGTTCTTTATGTTGTCAAAAATTTCCCTCTGTTGGTATGCTGTAGACCTACTCCTAGGTCAAATTTTCCGAACTCTGTGTAATCTCAATACCAACTATAGTGACAACAATATTATTTCAGTTAAAGATCATCATTATCAAAAATATATCCTAGATCGGTAACATGCAAACTAAGTAACCCTATCAAAGTTGTACTACTATTTCATCTTCGAAATTTATGACTGGGAAATGCCACCTCACGAGCGTCTCATCAGGAATTCATTCAAGAATAGCCAATTCGAATCCAAAAGTTTATTTCATATAGACTTCCTTTATGGATGATTATCAGGACACTATAGAAATCGGATTACAACACTCTTGGAAACCGGTATAATCTAGCTAAATTAACGCTCGTGCAATACACACTTCCATAGAATACATCTCAGGAACATTATCAGAACCATTCAGGGTAGCACTCCAAGGCGTGAAATTTATAAGTATATAAATTCGTGAAATACAACTACCGATGACCATCGTTACTCATTAAATCATTTCTCGTCATGCCACAGAACCATGTCTTCACAAGGAGGTAGTCGGCCAACGGGTGAGACACCAACTCTACAGATAGACTCCGCTACATTCCAGGCTGCGGTCACAGCAGCCGTAACGGCTGTCATGGCACAATTCAACACCAACAACCCAAATGGGAATGGAAACAGTTTTAACACTTCAAACCGTAGCAACACACAAGGGAACCAACAGGGGCCTAGCCATGATGATACTCCAACTCACAAACCTAAGAACAATAAACGAAAATTCTGGAACAAAAAGGAGTGCAAGTTATCTCAGAAACTTGCCAAGAGACAACAACCTGTGGCAACTTCTGCAGCCACGACATCTGCCACTCCAGCACCAATGCCAGTACGACGATACGCTGGAAATCTACCAGATTGCAAGAAATGTAACTTCCACCACGTAGGAAAATGTCGCGAATTGCAATGTAAGAACTGCAACAGACAAGGGCACACCACTCGTTTCTGCAGGGCACCGGCACAATCAACCCCCCAAGTTCTTGGTGTGAAAATGGGTCAGGTTTGTTATGATTGTGGCGAATCTGGACATTTCAAAAGAAATTGTCCAAGGACTAAAAATGGCGAAGAAGCTCGCTCCCATAGGACCCCGACTCAACACATCACTTCAACTACCGATGCTAGTAAAATTCAAGTATGCCATGCATATGGTGAAATGGGGCATTTCAAGAGAAACTGTCCGACGGAGAGAAATGACGGAGGAGAAGGAAGAGTGTAACGACATGACATGTAGGAACAATGAGGAACCTCTCTCTCTCTCTCTCTCTCTCTTTGAGGTTTTGGTACGTCTTCTAAATAAAAATTTCCTTAAAGATTTAATCTATATTAATATCAAAATTAGGAAAAATTAAGAAGTGATTATAAATAACTCACTCGTCCGAACAAGCCACGACATCCATAAGAGAACTAAAGATTCGTTCAGGGAAACTATAATGGCTTAGTTTATACATCAAGGTTGTGTATAGCCGAGATGTTGCAGACTTAGAGTGAGTAATTCCGCCTTAATTCCTGTTCCTTGTCTGGTTGTGGACTTAGGGCAGAATCATTCGGTCGACCGTCTTATTCATCTTAACTATACATAATTTGTATATGCCAAGCGATCATAGAGATACCAAGAAGAATCATAAATATGAAGTATCTTCACTAGTTATCAAAACACTTGCACTGTTTGTACTCGCCCCTCGCGGTACAAGTGTGACAGTGGTAGCACCAAAGAGAGAACAGAAAACACTAGAACATATACACAAAGTACATTGTAGAACACGCTAAAAATACACTGTCGTATAGCAATCAGTCCTTTCAAACCGGTCTAACTTTTGTCTCTGTAAAGAGTTTGTTATCATCATTAGTCCGGGATTGGCGTGGTCCTCCCCATACCAAGTTCATACGTTTCTTATAAATCGACAACCCGACATAGACCTCTGAATCGCTTCTCTCATATTCTAGACCCCGAAGTACTCGCGCGAGGAGTACCTTACCCTCCGAAACCCTTCCAAAGTATACCCAGTGAACCCTCCAGAACTATCACTCATCCAATAGGTCAAGTATTGACTTAGAGATTTTCACGAATCCATATTCAAGAGATAGACAAAAGAGTCGTGCTGATAAGAGACGAAAACTTTTGGAGTTTCAGGTTGGTAACCGTGTTCTTTTGAAGGTCTCAACCAGGAAAGGCACACTACGTTTTGGGAAAGCGTGAAAAGTTGAATCAGAAACACATAGGGCCAATTAAGATTCCCACTACGATCGGTCCCGTAGCATACAAATTTCATTACCCGAGAACTTAGCTGCGTACATTCTGCCTCCCACGTGTCGAACCTAAAGAAGTGTCTGTCCGATAAGACACTTGTAATTTCCCCTCGACAAGATCGAACTAGATGAGAACCTTAACCTCGTGGGGGAAACCAGTAGAGATCATGGACCGAGAGATCAAACAAATGAAGTAAGGTCGTATCCTAATAGCGGAGGTTCACTGAAATGACAAGCGAGGGCTTGAATTCACTTTAGAGCGCGAAAATTTAATGAAACAGAAGTACCCTTATCTATTACAAGTTCATGATTAGTATTCAGTGTCTGAATTTCGGGACGAAATTCCCTCTAACGGGGGGATGATGTAACAACCCGGAACTTCTATCTTGTACAACTATTCAATTCGATCAATGTTAAACTCGTTTCTGTTGTCTTTTAGCACTGTTTAAGGGTTCGTTTAAGTGTTCTAAGCTTAAGTACAACCAAGGTTGAGATTACGGATGAGTTATCAAAGTCGTAGAGTAGCATTTCGGGCCATACACTTCTTCAGGAGGAGTGTACAGCCGTATACATGGGTGTGCGGCCGTACCCCCCCCCCCCCTCATGGCCGCACACTCAAGGTGGTGGGTCACCCACCCCTATATATATGAGTAAACCCCTTTCCTTCATTCCTTTCTTCCTTGGCTGCACTCTACTTCATTCTCTCTCAAGTTTCTTCAACCGTGAACCCTCCAAGGCTTCAAAGACATAAGTATTTCATCCTTTAGCTTGTTATACTTGAAAGACCTCTTGATTCAAGCCTTGGTTCATCAAGTTTCATCATGTTCTTCATCCTTTGAAGGAGTATGGCCGCACACCTTCATAAGGTTGGCTGTACACCCCTTAAAGGCCCTCCAAAGTGAGAGTTTGACCCCTATCTTCTAGTTGGACATGACCCTAGCCTTGATTCACCTTAAAGTTGACAAATTGGGCATGAACATGAAGGGTGTATGGCCACACACCCCTTTGTACGGCCGTACACACCTCTTAGGGTCGTAAACCCACTTTGATGAACATTTAGGCCTCAAACTTGCATTACAACTAAGCATAGGACCTAGAACTCTTCCTTGATGCTTCTTAGGGCCTTGAAACACCTCAACATGCACACTTTTTCATGAGTGTACAGCCGTACACTCATGGACCGTACACCCATGGCCGTACACCTCCCTCACTCAATCATATATGGTTTTGGCACTTAGTTTAAGTATTTCCAAGTCCTTAAAGTGGTTTCCCATCATGTCTAGTAGTGAAATACCCTAATTTGACTCCTATATGTGTTATTTCTTGTTAAATAGGATCCAATTGTGTTCGAGGCTTCACTTGTCAATCGGCATCTAATATCGATCTTTCATACTAACTGCTCACTCGAGGTGAGTTCATACCCCTACATTTTTCCGAGTTTTTAATGTTTTCAGGGGGGATACAAGCCAAACATAAATGATTTTATGAAACTTTTACAAAAGGATTTCAATAAACTTAAAACGGATGAAATCAATACAAACATACAGTTTCTGCAGTTTTACAAAATATTTAGATATTTTATCCCTTCTGTATTATGCTGAGCATAAGGAACATTTGCAACTTACAAGTTAACCGCACAGTTTTCAGATCAATACAAAGTTATACATATACAAACACACAAACTATAATAGGTATCGTTTGGGAATTCATACAAGGTTATACATATACAAACACACAAACTATAATAGGTATAGTTTGGGAATTCATACAAGGTTATAAATATACAAACACACAAACTATAGTAGATATAGTTTGGGAATTCATACAAGGTTATACATATACAAACACACAAACTATAGTAGATATAGTTTGGGAATTCATACAAGGTTATACATATACAAACACACAAACTATAGTAGATATAGTTTGGGAATTCATACAAGGTTATACATATACAAACACACAAACTATAGTAGATATAGTTTGGGAATTCAATACATGGTTATACAAATACATACACATATCTTTTATGAATAATATTTAATAAAAGGGTTTTCTCGTATTATTACTTGTAATATCGTAAATCTAGCTTGAGAGACACGTCTTTGGGTACAATTACATGTACTAGTGGAAGACTACCCCTTATGATCCAGAATCTCCCCGAGGGAGAGCGTGATTTTTGTGTATAGATCTATACGGGACTGACTATCCCGCACCTTACTGCTAGCTACAGTAGGACCGGCAGGTCTACGGGTGACAAAGTCATAAAGGATACTGGTGCCCGATTTGCGTCATATCAAGTTAATGTATGGTCATAAAACTCGCAAATAGATAACAATGATTACTTATGTAGTAATATACTATACATGAACTGTGATTATTTAGCATAAGTATGGACAAATACATGGTTTCTTTATGAGAACTAAAACCACCAAACATACTGGTAATAACTAGAGTTTTCAAACAGAATATTTCATACATAGATTTTCATACAAAATTCATCATACAATACATCTAGTAGTGGTCCAATCATACAAACATTTTTACTAATGCTATCACACTTTTACTAAAGAAAATATTGGATTTTCTTGGAACATACAAAACATTTTCATTGATTCATTTACAGGATTTTATTTCAAAAGATGCTTATGAACTCACCGGCTTTATGCTGATACTCTTTTCAAAATTGCTTGTATTCTCAGGAAACCATTAGACATGTACCTCGACAGACTTTTGAGAAGACGGAGCACCGAGAGTCACGTCTTTTACTTTTCTTATACTTTTCGGATGTATATGAATACGAAGCAAACTGATGTAAACACTTATTATATATATATATATATATATATATATATATATATATTTAATGTAATGGTTGTGTTTACTTTGATTACTATGATACAAATGTTGTGATACTATACATGACGTCATCCGCCCCCGAACGTTTCCGCCGTTCCGGTTTGGGGGTGTGACAAATTAGTGGCAGACTTTCTAACTGGAAATCAAAAAATTTATCCTTTGGTGGCAGATTAATCTTAGTCAAATCAGTCCTTGGGAGGATGCCCCTGTATTACTTTTCTTTGTTCAAAGCTCCGGCTTCCATCATGGAGAACATTAAAATCAGACGTCGTTTCCTTTGGGGAGGATGTGAGGAAAGTAACAAAATTCACTGGGTAAAATGGGATACTGTCCTGGCTAGTAAAGAATGTGGTGGCCTCGGTGTTGGGTCTATGAGGAGTATCAATATTGCTTTACTTTTCAAATGGATCTGGAGAATAAAGTCAGATAACACAACACTTTGGAGTCGGGCTATTTGCGTTATTCATAACTCCTTTTCGAAACCGCTATCTAATCTTTCTAAGAAGTATTTTCCAGGCGTTTGGTATAATATTGGTAAAATTATGCAAGATCTTGAAGCTTTAGGCATCAATCCCATGAAGATTCTCAAGTGTTCGGTGGGCTCTGGTACTAACACCCTCTTTTGGCATGACTATTGGCTGGGAGATGAACCTCTTTCCTCTCGATTTCCTCACCTGTTGGCCCTTGATGTGAAAAAATCTTGTTTTGTTTCTGAGAGAATTTTCGTCAATGGTTGTTGCTGGAAATGGAAAAAAAACGCCAAGGCTCCCTTGTGAGATCGGGGAGTGGGACAAATTTCAAGATTATTTCTGTAACTGGTCTGTCTCTAATTCCCCAGACAGGTGGACTTCTACCTTGGCTACTGATGGCGGTTTTTATGTAAATAATTTAAGACATATTATCGATTTTAAAACCACATGTGCTGTTGATAATCCAATCATCTGGACTAATGAGGTCCCCCGCAAAGTAACCGGTTTTGTTTGGCGCGCATGTATGGATCGCATTCCTTCTGTGGTGGCCCTTTTCTCTTAGAGGCGTCTCCATTCCCACCTCCTGTCACTTTTGCTCTAATGGACTCGACTCTACAAATCACATTTTGATTGGCTGCTCGTTCGCTACTGAGGTGCTTCAATGGACGTTAAAATGGTGTAATATCCCATGACAGACTTTTGATTCGGTGAAAGACCAGGTGGGTTTTGCGGCTAATTGGGGTAGATGTCCAAAGAAGAGAAGAACCTTGATTGCCATTGTGTACGGTTACCTTTGGTTTGTCTGGAAAGCCAGAAATGACATGATGTTTAAAAAAAAAGCATACCACCCCTACGAATAAGACAGACCACATCATTATTGAGGTGTACAATTGAGTGAACTTTAGGGGCAATTTGGGTAGATTTATCTGGTTGAATTGGCTCTGTTGTCCTTTTAAATCTATGTAATCTTGTTTTGTTTTATTTTTGCTCCGCCTGTCTCTTGTAGGTGTGTGCTTGTTCTGTCTTGCTTACTGCTTCTTTTATAAATCGTCGTTTCAAAAAAAAAAAGATCGGACATAGACTAAAACCGCAACAAAATCATTTGTTAGGTACGAAACATGCAAATTTTAATGAGATGTGGAACGGTTAGAACTAATTTTTAAAAATAATGACTAAACGTATTTTTTGATACATACACGATCGGTGTAATATACTGTATAAAAAATATATAAAGATCATTGTTATGCATCATCATAACAATTCTCACATTTCTTTTCACTTTTGTGTATATTATTTGGCATCGTGACAATTACATCGATAATAAAATAATAAATAGAAAGAAAAGAAGCACATATGGGCAAATAAACACAAGACAAAGAATTTTGAAATTTTAGATAATTATTATCTATTTTTGGTCAATTTGTTTTAGGAGGCTGCTCATTCAGTCGTCGCAATCCATTTCCGTCAAAATTAAATAAAAATTTTCATCCTGCTTATTATTATTTTTTTAATAAAAAAACTTAGCTACATATTTATTTTCATTTTAAAAACATATATTCCCAAATCGTTTGGTGTTATATTAACATATAACTAGTGAACATAACAGATCATAAAACATTAAATTAAAATATAAATCCCAAAATAAAAATTAAATGAAAGTTTGAGCGTATTCGGTACGGAACGTTTTCGAGCGTTTGAGAAATTCTAGTTTCTAACGTTTGACAAAACGTTCCGTTTCAAACAGAAAGTCTCGTTTGGTACAACGAGCTTCTAGCGTTTACTTTAAATAAAACATCCCAAATCAATATGTTACTTCACGTTTAACAAAACGTTACCAGCTAGAAGCTATCCGCTACCCGCTATTTTTGCTGAACACACCCAATAACTTATGCTTGCAATTTATCGATTTGTTATAAATTAAATATCTTTTTAAAGATTTCATATTATAAAATACGTCATATTTTTCAGAATTTTCCATTTTAAACTTATTTTTTTTTTCATTTAAAAATGAAAAATATCCGATAAAGCCCTAATTGTCGTTTAATCATAATTTTTATTTTTTAAATAGAAAAATAATGATTATTTTATATTTTGCCCAAATTAGCAAAACAATTCTTATTTTTTTCTCCAATAGAAAATGACAGATTATTGTATAAAATTAAATAATCGAGATTTTTCTGTTCAAAAAATAAATGTTGGGATTAAACCGCAAACTTACCCAAAATATTGAGACTTTATCGGAGATTTCTTTTTAAAAAAATTTACATTATTTAAGATATGTTGGTTTTGGCATTTTATCGGTTGACTTGTAATTAACACTTATTTTTGGAAAAAAAATCATCATAGATTATGTAACACCTCAAATTTCAAGACAAAATTTTCATTTTTAATTCACCAATCATTACTCATAAATTCAATTTATCACATAAATTAGAAGTTGTTATCTAAACAATATCAGAGTATCCCAAAATCCACAAGATCTCATAAGCCGACGAATGTGTACAATCATGCCTCCACCTTCCCGGAATCTACAGAAGTAGTTGAAACACATTTAAATCAACACGGTAAGTACGAAGCTTAGTGAGTTCCCCAAAATACCACATACACAAATATTAGTCTCTCATGGCTAAATCTCGAAAGGGACCCTCTGGTCATGTGTCTCAGTGAAGACCCTCCGGTCTCACGTCTTGATATGGACCCTCCGGTCATAACTCAATATATATGCATAATCATATAACAACATAAGTCACAAATACAGGATGCATAATAACACATATCATAATGTAAGCAAATAAGACCCTCTGATCAATAATGTAATAAGATCCTCCGGTCAGTAATGTAAATAAGACCCTTCGGTCAATAACACGAATAAGACCCTCCGGTCACACATAAATTACCACACATGTAAGTATAGTGAGAAGACTCACCTCAGATGATGAACAGATCCTACAATTGCTGCTGCTGCACACCGACCCCTAACACTGAGCCAAACCCATAATTAAACTCAATTAGGATCTAAGACCAAGCCCCCACACATTAAGTCTAAAGATGATCCACTAATCTAGCCCATAAATAACCCAAGCCCATTGGGCCCACCAAGACCCAACCCTAAACTTAAGTCCAAAATGGCAAGCCCAACATAAGGGTCCAAGACATATAATATATTCCTCAGACCAAAAATCCCCAATACAGCAAGCCGAAAGCCAAGACCCAAACACTTAAGGCCCAAGACGAGATCTAGCCCAAAAAGCCCACAACGAGATTACGCGGGGCGTACCTCCCTTGGTACGCTCATCGTACACGTAAATCCTGATCGGGGAACTTAAATCAGTACGTGGGGCGTATTGCACCTTACACTGGGCGTACTGCTCTAATACCAAATTGTAACACCTCAGAAATGCCAAGAGGGGCAACTCAAAGCTCTTGAATTGATAACAACCACTAGATCCCACCCATGAGATCCAAAAGAGGACAATTATTACATAATCATAGATCTAGACTTCTAAAGAGCAAGTTCAAATCTTTATACCTCAAATGAGCTGAGAATGGAGTGGAGAGTCTGGATCTAACAGCCTTCCCTTGGACTCCAAACTTGCACCAATCACCTTCTTCAAGAACATGCACCAAAATGCACCCAGAAACACAAAAATAAGCTCACAACACTCTTGGGAGGGTTAGGGTTTTCGAGAATGGGTCTCAAAGACTTTAGAGGCTGAGAATGAAAGAGCCTTGAGCTCATAAAGATGTTTAAATAGTGCCCAAACCCTAAAATTTAGGGTTTGACACTTTGCTCATTACGTTGGGCGTACCCCCCATCCTACGTTGAATGAAATCATATAATAAATGGTTTTGTATCTGCTAATTTGAAGAGTAAATGTTATGTGTCAGCTAATTTGATGACCCAAAGTTCTATGTTGTGAACTTGAAAAAAAAAATTATTATTTTTTATTGATATGATTATCGATGGGGAAAATTGAGTCTCAAATGAATTTAATAAAACTTTATTGACCAAATAAGTGAAAACAGAGATGGTATGCCAGCCTAGACTGTTGTTCTTCACCCACAATAATATTTGAGTATACAACACATAGATTATGATATGGAATTTAAGAACAATAATTGAATACAATATTTCTCCTTGTTTTGAAAATAATGTACTATTTCGTCAAATTTTATTGTTAAACACTAAGAACACCATAAACATCAACGAGAACAAGAACAAACAGATAAATCAAAACAAAGAAATTTTGGTCAAAACAAAAAAGTTTATTAGAAATAAGAGTTTTTTGAGGGAAAAAAAACAATAGTTTTTATCTGAAATTGTAATTAATTGACGGCAAAGCTAGGGATGAAAAGAAAAAATTATAAAATATGAGGATTTAAAAAAAATAAATAGATTTAAACATAAAATATTTATAAAAGATATTTTATAATATTATCCATTTTATAAATAAAGAAATATAGGTTTCATCATCGTGAAAATTAAAATAAAACCATTGAAACTAGACATGAGCTATAGTCGACTTCAAATGTAATACATATCTTTTAAACATAAAATATTTGTATAAGATATTTTAGTATAATATTAACCTTTTTATAAATAAAGAAATATAGGTTTCATTATCGTGAAAATTATAGTAAAACCATTGAAACTAGACATGAGCTATAGTCGACTTCAAATGTAATACTTGGAAGTTGGACCAGCAGAATGAGCAATAGCATGCATGATAAATTAAAATGTGTCTTCATCGTTCGAGTCATCAACTTTGACATTAGTATTAAACTTTTAATAGCCGTCTTTAATTTACAAGAACCAAAAGCAACCCTTTTTTAATGTTATTAATTTTTTTTTTTATAAATGACATATATCAACTAAAATCAATAAAACATGTAACGTTTATTTGAAGGGCGAATTTATATACGTAACGTTTATTTGAAGGGCCAATTTCTATATAACAAATTAATATATAAATAATATATGTTTGGTATAACTACCACTCTACCAGGTAACCGTAGGTTTAATTAGTATCGTTATTTGAAAATGTAGATGTAAGTTTTTAAAAGTATAAAAATATAAAACAAAAATGTTAAGAGCTAAAATGCTAATAAAGCTTTCCAAAATAGTTTTTGTATTAATATTTTTATTTAAAATAAAAAAAAATCAAACTTTTTATTTGATTCTAATTTTTTCTAATCAAACATAAGACCCACATAAAATGTCCTCTTTACATGATAGAAACAAAAAAATATCCAGTCTTCTACTAAACCATAATGAGGGATAATTATAATATCTCAATTATTCAAATGACTAATATCTAAAATTTAAGTTGAAAGCCATATGAATGAATAAGTCATTCAAAATATATTTAAAAAAAAAAAAAATTTACATCCATTTAACTATTTTATAACAATAATATTATTTTGGGAATAGTGAAATAAATACTATTCAAGATCAAAAGTAAAACAAAGTGAAACAGGTCAACAAAGCCGAAATAAAACGGCAAGCGGACGTCCAACCCAATATTCTGGCGCCACATACACGCCCACTCAAATCCTTACATATCTATATGACTAGATCTCTCTCTATATATATACAATTCATATTCATCCCATTTCCCTTTATAGTTATACCTCACCAAAAACAGATATAATCATCATCACCATCATCATCTTCGTCTCTGTATTCGCCGATCAGATATGGCGTCATCATCAAGAGCGCCGATGAGTTACGCCGAGGCAGCTCAGTGGTACTGTATCATATTTCTCGTGCTTCTCGTTCTATTAAACTCTTTTACAGAAGACAATTCTCTGATCAGGAAGGTAAATCCGGCGTCGGGTCACGGTTGCGAAGAGATTTATGTCGTCGGAGAAGGTGAAACGCTGCACACTATCAGCGAAAAGTGCGGCGACCCGTTTATCGTCGAAGAAAACCCGCATATCCATGACCCGGATGATGTATTCCCTGGACTGGTCATCAAAATCACCCCTTTCGGTCCCCGTAACTAGATAAAGATTCAATTCGAACACCAATTTTTGTACTTTTTTTTTTTTTTTTTCATTTATACACTACACAATAATGCTCTTTTATAAAATAGTTTAGATGGTGTATATTTTGTAGCAAGTTTTATATGGACAAGTGAGATTTTTAGCTTCAAAGTTTATAATATTAGAAGTAAAAAAATAAATTTAAGATGTGACAATACATGTAGTTTCAAACGAATGATGATTATCAATAGGAAAATATGTATGAATTTGTAACTATGATTATTATTGCGTATCCCTATTACTTGTCTTCAAATCATTTGATTATTTGATTATTATTGTAGCATTTATTACATAATACAAAATACAATATTTAATCAAAGTGGATAATCTTTTGGGAACTATCCACGGTGAGAATAAAAAGGTATTTACTTCGTTGAGAAAATATTAAGGAAAAGTATATGTTTCACATCAGTCTAATACACATAAAATATATAAGTATTAAAATATGGTTTATGACGCAAAAACACTATATTTTTTCAAATATTCGGTTTAAGCACTATTATTTAATAAGTTCTGAAAAAACCACCATTTTTTAATAAAAAGTTTCAATGCTACCATTATTACTTGTAGTATGCTAGGTTAATTATGAAAAAAAAAATTATATTTTTTCAAAAGTTCGGTTTAACCACCAATTTATGGGTGATTTTTTTAGCAAAAATAGAATTGATGGTTGTTTTAGTACAAATGCGAGTAGTGGTTAATATAGAACTTTTATCTAAAAATGAATAATTTTTTTTAGCACAAATAAAAATTGGTTGATTAAACCGGATATTTAGAATCATATAGTGTTTTTTTTCCGTCATTCACCCTACTAAAATATTATAATAAAAATTGGTCGCCATATTTGCACAGTCGTGTGCAACAAGGCCTATTATAGTGTTTTGTGTTGGATCATTATCTTCTATAACAATCTTTTCTTTTTCAAAATGAAAATGAATATCATATATAATCAATGTTTTTAGTACTGCGTAATCTTTAAAAATAAATAAATCATGAAAATATTTTTTTGATGTTATGGACTAGAAGACGGAGTCAAAATGTAAATGGTATAAACTTTCTAAAAATTGGGCCATACGAAACTTCTTAATAGCATCCGAAGTTAAAGAAAAGAAAAAAAGAAGAAGATGGGCCATACAAAATCTCTTAACATCGAACTATTAGTCCATTGATAACATCCCATTCCGGTCCAGCGTTATGAAAATGGCTTTAGCCCAAATTACCCTAACTATTTAGAAGAGAGTACATAACACATGAAGAAGAAGCAACAGGAACACCTCTAAGGCTAGACGGTGTGGACTCGGCTTATCTCGGCATTGGGCTCGGCGAGCTCGGCAAACACCGCGCCGACCCCTCGGTTTGGCAATTCGGCTACTATTCACTGAGGAGAGAGACGTTGGAGATGTATTGGGATACGAAAATGGGGGGTCAAATGTGACCGTTTTTTCAAAATAAAATTTAAAAAATCCTATTTTTTACCTTAAATACATACCAATATTTCATATATTTTACCTCATTTCACAACCTTCAAATTATCAGTCAAACCATTCAATTTTTTTTTTGAAAAAAATGGCTTCCTCCTCCAACTCAAAAGCTCAAAAAATACCAAACGAAACACTCAAAACCCAAACGTCTCACTTTCTTCACCAACATTCATCCAAAACCAACGCGATCGGCCTATTTATTCTCCACCGAATCTTCATTTTGGTGGTGTTTACTTCCTATTTCAAGCCCAAAATCAACCTCAATACCAAAATCAACCGCAAATAAACTTCTCATCCCAAATGATGCATGAGTTCAATCCATTTGATGATCTTCCCGAGTCCCCAATGAACCACCAAACCGAATTTCAAACTGAAGCGGAACCCGAAGTCTTCTTTGGAGCGCTACTTGAACTTTGCACAAGAGAAAGAAAAAACTCGTGCTATGTCCATTTTAACGAGACCACAACCGAGCTATCTGGACGCGAACGAGAAATGACTTTAATAGCCAAAGAGGAGCTTGCAAAAAAAATATAACATCTAGTTTGGGTTTTACATTTCTATGTTTTTTTAAATTTCTAGGTTTGTAATTTGAATTTCTATGTTTTTTTTGGTGTGTTGTATTTTAATTTTAAATTTAATGAATTTAAAGTTTTTTAAAAAAATGTTATGTTTAAATTATTTATTTTGTATATTAAAAAAATAACATAGGAAGTGTGGCAACCCGCGCCTACCAAATGACAAGTTTTGCTAAGAATGTGGGAAGTATGATGTGGCGCCTACGTGGACCGTGGCAAATGTGACACCACACCCACCAGCCTAAGGCTCAATGCAGTCGATGTGGGGAACTGGGGATACATGCCAATTACATAAATCTGACTGTACGAAAAGTCAGAAAACTATATTGTATTACTCCAACTCCAACCGCGACATGTTTCTTTTTGCGTTCATGTAAACCGAGGTTTCAATGAATTTTTTCAAAGGCTTTTCATCTTCAAATAGACATATCGGAACAATACATCAATGTTTAATTCACTCCCCTACTATAATTAATTAATGACACCATTTTAGGTTGTCTATGGTGTTCCACGATCTTTTTCTAGCCATAAATCGAATGAAATTTGAGACCGATCAAAACGACATGATGTATCTTTTGGTATTAACGATTATATAGGAAGCTCCACTCATATCATGTGTGTTTGTAGAACTTCTATGTGCTATCCTAATAAAACTATAAGATCCATTTTGGTTTGGCTATATGTTTGTGTCACACCCCCAAACCGGAACGGCGGAAACGTTCGGAGGTGGATGACGTCATATGTAGTATCACAACAATTGCATCATAGTAATCATAATAAACACAACCATTACATTGAATATATATATATATATATATATATATATATATATATATATATATAAAGGTATTTACATCTGTTTGATTCATGTTTTTATACATCAAAAGTATAACCAAAAGAAAAAGACGTGACTCTATACGCTCCGTCTTCACAAAAATCTGTGCGAGGTACCTGTCTACTGATTTCTTGAGAATACAAGCAATTTGGAAAGAGTATCAGCATAAAGCTGGTGAGTTCATAAGCATGTTTTTGTAATGAAAACCCTGTCATTGAATCTGTAAATTGTTTGTATGCTTCCCAAGAAAATCCAATATTTTCTAACATATATGTTTATTAATGTGTTCTGTAGTAGTGTATAATGTATTAGTTTGTACGTCTGGTTACCACCAACTGTATTGTATAACATTGTTTGAATGAAAACCCTTTTTATGAAAACCATGACTATCACCAGTAATGTATACAATGTTCTGTTTGAAAGCCCTGATTATCACCAGTAATATATAGTAGTTTCATTACTTAAAATAAAACTATGTGTTGAAATCCCTAGGATCCTCCAATTGTACTACGAACTAGTTTTATTATTAAAATAAAACTAAAGAAGAATGTAGTCCCGTAAACAATAAGGTTAGTTTATACTATTGTGAGTCGTATAACCATTCTTGATATGACCTAGTGACCTTTACGACGTTCTTCAAGTGTCGGATAAATGACATTTGTCACCCCAGGCATGTCTGCCTAACTGTAGCTAACAGTTCAGGTGTGGGATTGTCAGTCCTGAATAGATCTATTCGCAAATCTCACGCTCTCCCTCCAGGAGACTCTGGTTATACTATGATAGGATTTAACCTGTACCCCGAAAGGTACAATTGAAGTGTTGTCTCACAATCCTGTATTAACTAGTTTACGTGTAGTTCTGTATTGATCTACTGTATTTAAACATGTATGTATACTGTATGAGGTAATAATTATACTTAAATAATTATTAAATGTTATACTCTTGTATTAATGTATATCATAAACTAAATCTGTCATAGTTTATAAGTTTTGCTATGTAAATCTCTGAATTCGTAAAACTGTGTATTGAAAACCCAAACTATACCTATTATAGTTTGCATGTATGATGTGTACTTGGTTTATGTACTGTTCTGAAAACTAAGCAAATTTGACTGTAGTTTGAAAAAGTCCCTTATGCTCAGCATGTTACAAAAGGGATAAAATATCTAAATATTTTATAAGTATGTGGAAACTGTAAGATTGTATAAATTTGCATCAGTTTTAAATGTGTTGAAATCCTGTTGTATAAATGCACAAATTCATTTGTGTTTGGCTTGTACTCTCCCCCCGAAAACATTTAAAATCATAAAAGCATAGGGGTATGAACTCACTGTTAGTCGTGTGAATAGTCGGACAGCGAAAACTGAGAGTGAAGACCCTCGAGTTGATGTATGCGGCACTCAATGGGATCCTAATACAATTAATACATATATGTATTTTATTAGTGAAACCGTTATTTATAGTGTTGGGAAAACACTTGTTTTCAGTTTAGGAATGTTACCGGGACTCGATTGAATCGGAAAAGCGGGTTTGCAGTCAAGATTCACGGTGTGAAGGCGTTTGCGATCGTGAAGGGTTTTCGGCCGTGAACTGTCCCTTAAAGGGTTTACGGCCGTAAACGAGTTTACGGTCTTTGAAGGTTTGAATGGTGTACGGCCGTAAACAGTTTGCGGTCTTTGAAGATTTGAAGGGTGTACGGCCGTAAACTCAAGAACAATGATGTTGGATTCGATGAAAGAGGGTGTTTTGATGTTTACGGTCGAGAGGTAGAGAGATATAATGAGAGAGTTTTCGGCCAAGAAGGTTCAAATGAAGGTGGGGGTCCCGTATATATAGGCTGGGGGTATGGTCGGTGGTGGGGGCCACCTGGCACTGGCCTCAAACAAGTATATCATCAATGAACACTATTACGATAGTAGCCAGCGAGACCCAAGAATTGATGGATTTCTGGATAAACCTGCGATAGTAGCCAGCGAGACCCAAGAATTGATGGATTTCTGTGGGCGTCTTTGGTGCTGACCAATTGTCAATCGCTTTGATTTTGGAAGGGTCCACGTGTATGCCTTCCTCGCTAACCACGTGACCAAGGAAAGTTACTTTTCTGATCCAGAATTTGCACTTTGAAAACTTTGCATAAAGTTTCTCCGCCCTTAGTGTTTCTAACACTAGCCTCAAGTGTTGTCTATGATCTTCCTCACTCCGAGAGTAGACAAGTATATCATCAATGAACACTATTACGAACTTGTCTAGGAAAGGGCGGCACACCCGATTCATCAGGTCCATGAATACAGCGGGTGCGTTGGTTAGACCAAAGGGCATTACTACAAACTCGTAGTGACCATAGCAAGTTCGGAATGTTATCTTGGGAACATCACTCTCATGGACTCACAACTGGTGGTACCCTGATCTTAGGTCTATCTTGGAGAAGTAGTTGGGACCTTGAAGTTGGTCGAAGAGATCTTCGATTCTGGGTAGGGGATAACGTTTTTTGATGGTAAGCTTGTTCAGTTCACGATAGTCTGTGCACATCCGAAAGGATCCATCCTTCTTTTTCACGAATAGAATCGGGGCTCCCCAAGGTGAAGAACTTGGTATGATGAATCCCTTGCTGAGCAGCTCATTGAGTTGACTGGATAACTCTTGCATTTCTGCCGGCGCTAAACGGTATGGGGATTTAGCTACAGGAGTAGCTTCGGGAATTAAGTCGATACGGAACTCGACTTGGCGCTCGGGAGGGATTCCGGGAAGATCTTCGGGGAAGACATAAGGAATGTTGGTGACTTCGGGGATGCTCTCGATGTCTTTAACTTCATACTTTTCGTTAACAACATGGGCTAGGAATGCATGACACTCCTTCCGCAGATATTTCTGGGCTTGGATGCATGAAATGATACGAAGGTTTGAGCTGAGTTTATCACCGTAGACTATGAGGGCTTCGCCCGAGGGCAGATTAAGACGAACGACTTTTTCATAACAAAGGATATCAGCACGATTGGGGCTCAACCAATCCATGCCGACGATGATATCGAAGCTTTTTATGGAAACTGGCAAAAGGTCGATTGGGAAAGAATGGTCATTTAGGGTAAGGGTACAGCCTATGAATATGTTGTTAGTGCTCTCTTTCTTTCCGTTAGCCATCTCAACGGTAAATGTTTCGGTTAAAGGTTGGGATTTATGTTTGAGAAGATGCTTAAATGCATGACTAACAAAACTTCTCTTCGCACCAGAATCGAAAAGAATTCATGCATAAGAGTTGTCGAGGATGAACGTGCCCGTAACAACGGTGGGATCAGCAATTGCCACCTCTTAGCCCATCGCTAGCACTCTTCCTGTGTTGCAAAATGTTGTTGCTTTAGGGCAATTCCTTTTGAAGTGCCCGACCTCCCCACAGCCATAGCAGGCTTGACCAACGCCCTCTGCAGGAGCCTGATTGGTTAGTTGGACTGGTGTCTTGCAAAATCGAGCTGTGTGCCCCTTCTTGCCACAGCTGTTGCACAACATCTCCTGGCACTGCCCATGATGATGGAAGTTGCACTTGTCGCACCTTGGAAGAGTACCATCATATCTGCTGGCAGGTGCTTGAGTTGCGGGAACAGCGACAGGAGTGGTAGCAGCATGAACTGCCACTATTTTCTGCTTCTTGGAGGGCTCCTGCGAAGACTGGCCCTTTTGCTTGTTCCAGAATTTCTTCTTCCCGCCACTCGCCTTTGGTGGTTCGGGAGCGGCTGTCACTTCATCAAGATCAACCCCGTGATCTATCAGGGTCTGCGCTAGGCACTTGGCGCTGTCAAAAGTAGAAGGCTTAGCAGCCAAGACATTTCCTTGAGTTGGGGGCGTCAATCCCCAAATGTACCTTTCTATCTTCTTGCTTTCCGGGGTGACCATTCCCGGACAGAGAAGAGCCATATCGCAGAATCTAGTTGTATAAGTAGCAATGTCGGAACCCTTCATCTTCAGGTTCCAATGTTCGTGTTCCAACTTCTGCATCTCACCCCTTGGGCAGTACTTGACAAGAATAAGTTCCTTCAAACTTTCCCAACCCATGGCATTCGCTACCGGCAGAGTTAGGGATTTGACCCGGCTATTCCACCAAGTCAATGCTCTGTCGGTGAAGGTGCAGGCGGCAAACGTCACCTTGTTTGCCTCAGAACATGCGCAGATCTCGAAAATAGATTCGATCTTCTCGAACCATCGGGTTAAGGCAATGACTCCTCCATTACCATCGAAGGATTTGGGCTTGGCATTCATGAAGTCTTTATAGGAACACTCCTTCCGGTGTCCCTGACCTCCATCAAGGTTACGGGGATCGGGTCCACCTCCTGATCCGCCAGAGCCACCCGGATTAATCTGCGACATTGCAGCAGCTATAGCGGCCGTAACTCCTGCCTGGAACAATGCATGATCGAACTGAGGGGGTAGTGGCGGTGGAGGGTCGTTGTTCTTCTTGTTGGGTCTCTTCCTGGGAGGCATCTTTCTCTAAAAGATACAAGGGAAAGAATGACGATAAGCCTCCTGTATGATCATGAATCGAATATTTCGAGCAAAATATATCTTAATCCTACAACGATAATAAAGACCTATAACGATAGCTACTAACATTAACAAGGAACTGCAGGTCTTTCGTTATAAGGATTTGTACTAGTAGTGATGACTCTGTGCAATGTTATAATACCATAAAATACTCCTATAGTATTTTAACCATGTGTTTTCATTAGTATAGGATTTGGTGAGTTTTAGACTTGTCGCGACACCACAGTCACTAGCAAACACATGTTGGTCATATCTCAGACAAATATAGTTGATCAGGTTATATTGGCCCCATATATGAGTACATAACTGCGCAGGTTTAACCGTAGTGTCCAACTCGCCCTAAATACTTTTATGTAGTTCCTACTATGTTATAGCTTTTTGTACGTATGTATACTTGTATACTTCTTGTAAAAATACTTGTAGTTTTAAAGTATACTTTTAGTTACAGAGCACTTCGGCCCCTTTAGTGTTTATAGTTGTATACCATGTAAGGTTCGGTATACTTAGTTCACTATAAACAAGAGCTCTGATACCAATCTGTCACACCCCCAAACCGGAACGGCGGAAACGTTCGGAGGTGGATGACGTCATATGTAGTATCACAACAATTGCATCATAGTAATCATAGTAAACACAACCATTACATTGAATATATATATATATATATAAAGAGGTATTTACATCTGTTTGATTCATGTTTTTATACATAAAAAGTATAACCAAAAGAAAAAGACGTGACTCTATACGCTCCGTCTTCACAAAAATCTGTGCGAGGTACCTGTCTACTGATTTCCTGAGAATACAAGCAGTTTTGAAAGAGTATCAGCATAAAGCTGGTGAGTTCATAAGCATGTTTTTGTAATGAAAACCCTGCCATTGAATCTGTAAATTGTTTGTATGCTTCCCAAGAAAATCCAATATTTTCTAACATATATGTTTATTAATGTGTTCTGTAGTAGTATATAATGTATTAGTTTGTACGTCTGGTTACCACCAACTGTATTGTATAACATTATTTGAATGAAAACCCTTTTTATGAAAACCATGACCATCACCAGTAATGTATATAATGTTCTGTTTGAAAGCCCTGATTATCACCAGTAATATATAGTAGTTTCATTACTTAAAATAAAACTATGTGTTGAAATCCCTAGGATCCTCCAATTGTACTATGAACTAGTTTTATTATTAAAATAAAACTAAAGAAGAATGTAGTCCCGTAAACAATAAGGTTAGTTTATACTATTGTGAGTCGTATAACCATGCTTGATATGACCTAGTGACCTTTACGACGTTCTTCAAGTGTCGGATAAATGACATTTGTCACCCCAGGCATGCCTGCCTAACTGTAGCTAGCAGTTCAGGTGTGGGATTGTCAGTCCCGAATAGATCTATTCACAAATCTCATGCTCTCCCTCCAGGAGACTCTGGTTATACTATGATAGGATTTAACCTGTACCCCGAAAGGTACAATTGATGTGTTGTCTCACAATCCTGTATTAACTAGTTTACGTGTAGTTCTGTATTGATCTACTGTATTTAAACATGTGTGTATACTGTATGAGGTAATAATTATACTTAAATAATTATTAAATGTTATACTCTTGTATTAATGTATATCATAAACTAAATCTGTCATAGGTTATAAGTTTTGCTATGTAAATCTCTGAATTCGTAAAACTGTGTATTGAAAACCCAAACTATACCTATTATAGTTTGCATGTATGATGTGTACTTGGTTTATGTATTGTTCTGAAAACTAAGCAAATTTGACTGTAGTTTGAAAAAGTCCCTTATGCTCAGCATGTTACAAAAGAGATAAAATATCTAAATATTTTATAAGTATGTGGAAACTGTAAGATTGTATAAATTTGCATCAGTTTTAAATGTGTTGAAATCCTGTTGTATAAATGCACAAATTCATTTGTGTTTGGCTTGTACTCTCCCCCCGAAAACATTTAAAATCATAAAAGCATAGGGGTATGAACTCACTGTTAGTCGTATGAATAGTCGGACAGGGAACACTGAGAGTGAAGACCCTCGAGTTGATGTACGCGGCACTCAACGGGATCCTAATACAATTAATACATATATGTATTTTATTAGTGAAACCGTTATTTATAGTGTTGGGAAAACACTTGTTTTCAGTTTAGGAATGTTACCGGGACTCGATTGAATCGGAAAAGCGGGTTTGCAGTCAAGATTCATGGTGTGAAGGAGTTTGTGGCAGTGAAGGGTTTTCGGCTGTGAACTGCCCCTTAAAGGGTTTATGGTCGTAAGCGAGTTTACGGTCTTTGAAGGTTTGAATGGTGTACGGCCGTAAATAGTTTGCGGTCTTTGAAGATTTGAAGATTTGAAGGTTTGAAGGGTGTACGGCCGTAAACTCAAGAAAAATGATGTTGGATTCGATGAAACACGTGTTTTAGCTGCTCTAAAACAACTTCCAAAGGTGCTTCTTGATGATTTTCGGAAGAAAGAGGGTGTTTTGATGTTTACGGTCGAGAGGTAGAGAGAGATAATGAGAGAGTTTTCGGCCAAGAAGGTTCAAATGAAGGTGGGGGTCCCGTATATATAGGCTGGGGGTATGGTCGGTGGTGGGGGCCACCTGGCACTGGCCGTAAACACGTGTACAGCCGTAAACGAGTTTACGGCCGTGAACATCACTCCGGCCGAAAACTAAAAGAAAAATCGGGTTTTTCGCGTGATTTTGTTTCCGACTCATATATAGAATTTGATTATATAACTAAATGATTTTTCCAAACCAAAGGAATTTGATGAAACTCAATAAAATTCAAATTTTATTAACGGAAATCGGCTAACGGTAACGGAAAAAGGTTCGGGTTGTCACAGTTTGGTCCCTTTAGCTCTTTAGTCGAGCTTAACCTTGTGACACCCGTTTTTCAGAATGGGTCAAATAATGATATAAAGGAGTCAAATACATGGTTTTGAGGAGAACCGTATGCCACGACATGGCGCATGGAGTTCCATATTTAAACATGTTTCTCTAGTGCATGAAGAACGTGTTTCTCTGGTGAGCTCCACGGCGTAGCAAAAGGATGGTCACAACATGGTAGCTGTTGCAGCCCAAGCCTATGATTTTAGGGTTTCTCCCATATTTAAACACCTTAACTCCTGGATTAGGGCATCTCTTTCAACCTCCATCTCCTCATTTCGAAACCTTACCCCTCCCATCCCTCCTTTCCATGCTTGTGAGCTTGTTTGATTGGTTGGAGGCATTGTTCTTAGTTTTTGATGAAACTTAAAGAAGAAGGAAGTTCATTGTGGTGTAAGGAAGCAAGGAGCTAGATTGGATCCATCATTCTTTATAGAGTTTGAGTTGTTGGAGGTATTAAGTTCACATCTTGACCTTTGTTCTTCTTGTTTCAAGTTTGAGCTCATTTTAGATTATTTTGGTCCCTTCCATCAATGCTCTTGGAGTTTGAGGAACTTTAGAGCTTGTTGTGACCCTCAAATGGTCCTTAGGTTTCTGAGAATGAGAAAAGAGTCATGATTTGATATATTTTGGGTCCATGAGCAAGTTAGGTTCGTATTAAGGACTTAATGCACTTTGGGATTAATATCTTGTCAACTTTATCCATTAAGTCAATAGGAAGGATTAGATCTGAAGTTTTGAGCCTTAATCTGTAAGGATTAAGCTCTTAATAAAGATTTGAGGAAACTCCCAGTTTCCACGACGTGGCAAAAGAATGACCACGACGTGGTGAGGTTCCGATTCATGATTGTTTTGTCTTTTTATTCCCACGACGTAGCTAAGGAGAGCCCACGACGTAGCGTTGACGTTGACTTGGTTAACCGTTGGCTTTGTGGACCTTTGACCATTGACTTTTGACCAGTTTTACTTGGGGTCAAATTTGGAGGATTTTGGTATGTTAATTGAGGATCTATCTTTTTCGGTATTAGTCGGTTCGCGGGATTGAGCAGTGCAAGGCATGATAAGGTTGTTGTGCTTCTCCAATTCTTCAGTTCAGGTGACTTTCTTACTATGCCACGTATCCCATTGTATATCATTTGCATGGTAGGATAGATGTACTACTAGAGTACAAGTATGCTAGTTGACTAGAATAACTCCTCGTTATGCATGTGCAGTGTAGAACACTTGGTGTTATGGTATGTTAGACCGGTAGGGTCTTGCCTGATGATCATATGATATTGTTAGGAGTTATGTTGGGCAGGGTAACTAGGGAAGGTTAGTTGTCAAGGGTATGTAATATGCTAGTATATTATATGGTGGTGATAGTTTGGGTTATATGTAGTCTAAGTTGGATAACCTGAGAACTCTTGGTATAATGCTTTATTGTGATGTTCTTGTCTGATTGTTCGCTCTTGGGTGGATCATCTGTTCGACTGTCTATCTGAACCCTGATTGCATATGACTTTATGGATTGTTTCAAAGACCAATATCTGGCCCTTGTCATTATACGGAAGACTAGGATGTAGCTCCTGGAAGTGGAGTCTGGGTTGGGCCTGTTTACTCCTTGGGCGGGGCCTGTTTTGTATGGTTGGGCGGAGGCCCGTTATGTATGCTTGGGCGGGGCCCGTTACGTGAGTTGGGCTGGGACCGTGTACTCTTGGGTTGGGCATGTTACATATGATATATGTATGTGGATAGGAGCTTTGGATGCTCGACACTAGAGTCGAAGATTGTATGTGGATGCATTTTATATATGGTGGAATATGTGGTATACTGGGGAACTCACTAAGTTTTATGCTTACAATTATGGAATAAACATTTTGTAGGTTGTTCGTGAGAAGAGCTCGACGAGATTGTACACGCGCATCAAAGATATTCGTTTGCGCAGTTTTTTAAACTTAACTATGATAATGTATGGTTTTCAATGAATCAAATGTTATTCAATGGTTTTGAAACAAGGGTTTTAATCGATTGACTATTTTATGAGCAAAAATCTCTTTGAAGTTTTTGGGACGTTACAAACCTAATTAACTTTCCTATTTATATCTTGTTTTCCTTTTATTGTAATTGAACTCTCTTTTATGATTCAATAATGAAACCCTAACAATATTTTGTTCATTAGTTTACATGGTATTAGAGGTGTACTTGGTCCGTCGTTTATGATCATTGGAGGCAAGTTGTAGGTAAAGTTGTGGCATGCCGTGGATCGAGGGCTTTGATTATTGTTCGTATTCATTTGATTTTGGATTTTTCGTTGTTTTCACTTCGTGATTTGTGTGTCGCCTCCGCGAAAATAACTTTTTCGTCGATATCTCACTGCGATTTTATATTCGCGTCGAGATTTTTGTTCAGAGTACAAGTTTTGATAAAGTTTTATGCTTGTTATTGTCAATATGGCTCCAAAAGATGACTCTCTTCAGTCCATTAGTACCCAACTTGATGGCAAAAATTATGCTTACTGGAGTTATGTTATGAAGAATTTTTTTGCGAGGGAAGAACATGGGAATTGTGGCAAGTATACGAAGCAAACCAACTATTGAGAAGGATGAAAATTATGCAACCTTATTGGAATCATGGGAGAGTGATAACTCCAAGATTATCATTTAGATTAAAAATTTTGTAATTTAGCCTATTGGCACATAGTTGGCAAAGTATGACATTGCAAAGGAAGTTTGGGATCAATTGGCTAGACTCTACATACAGTCTAGTTTTGCAAAACAATATCAGTTAGAGTTTGATATTCGAGCCTTCGAACAAAATAGACTGAGTATTCAAGAGTTGTATGCTTCTATGTCTAATTTGTTGGATCAATTGGCTCGAACTGAACTGGCTAACCTAAATGCCATCCAGCCTTACATTTCTAGAAGGGATGACCATCGTCTGGTTCATTTTTGATGGCTTTACGTTCTGATTTCAAAGGCCTATGTGGATGATAGTTTCATTTTATTTACTTCTTTTTATAGTTTATTTTAGCACATTCCATCTCATTTTAGTTAATCTTCATGCATATTTTCTCTTTTTGTTATTTTTCTCCTTTACCGGGTGCTTTCCAGTCTTTTGAGCTTATTTGCAGGATTTATCGAAGACTATTTGTCATTGGAGGTATGGAAGGAGTGCGGGACTATTAGGGGCTTGCAATTTGTTCGTGAACTTGAAGTGTGGCGATTGGGCTCGGTGTCAGTACAAGCGGGATGCGCGTTGGATTTTATATTGGACGAGGACTCGAGTTGAGGAAGATTAAGGAGCATTGGATCAATCAAAGAAGGCTTTGGAATGACACAAATGGGCTCTAAAGAATTATGCATGTGGGCTGAAGTGTGAATGAGAAGATTGGGCTAGATTGCATGTTAAATGGCCCAAGTCCCACATTCAGCGTGACCCACGCGGTCCGCGTGGACCCATACGCGGTCCGCGTGAAATGTGCTAACTTGATTCCGAGTTTTGACTTGTTGACTCTACTTGTGGAAAGTTGGTGGGTAGCTTTTGGGCAATTTTTTGAATCGGGAATTAAACCTTATCTGTTGGAGTTTGGGAGCATTGAAGAGGATTATCACTTGAAGAACACACACAATTCTCTCTCAAGAAGGTTTTGGAAGATTTGAAGATTTTTGGAAGATTAGTGTAATTTCTTTCCATCTTGCAACTAGAACAATGTTTGGTACCACTAAACTATCTTGCATTTCTCTTATTTTGGCCATGCTTGGCTAGATTTTCATTTGGTTGACTTGGATGTAATTGCTTGAATGTTTTGGTTATTTTGAAGAATTCCATGAATTTGTGTTGAATATCTATGATTATATTTTCTATGAAAACTTCCTTCATGTTTGTATATCTCTAGTCATGAATATTGATATGTGAATGTCATTTTTGTTGGTTAAATTCTTGGCTAAGTAATGGGTCTTCAATTTAACAAGCAACAATTAGTTTAAATGTTTGTTTTCATTTCATTTAGACTAAGAAAATATTTTCTCCATAGTGGTAATGAAAGCAATAGATTACTCTTTGGATTTGGTGACTCTTAAAACCTAATGCTAATTGATTTTCACAAAATTACATGCTTCATTAGTTTTGTGACTTTGATTTAGGAAATGTACTATGAGCTTCTCTAGTCATTTTAATACAAAAGAAGAGTTGAGGCAAGTTATGCTTATAAATTGCTATAGCCAAGTTAGATTTTAAACACAAGTATTGCACCTTGGTATTCTCATGATTATTCAACCAAATATTCAAGTAATGAAAGTCCAAAGTCAATTGTCTTTCTCTTATTGATTTTACATCAAAATCTTGCTTTTGTTAAATTGTCCATTTAAATCATAGTTTAATTCTAGTTTGTTTCAAGTATTTCAAAACACCAAAACCCCCATTTTTAATTTATTGTCATTTTCCAAGTATTTTTACAAAGAGATTTTTCATAGAGATATTAAATTGAACCAATCTCCGTGGATTCGATCCCTTTACCACTATACACTATTTTAGTGTAAAAGATTTAGGGTTATTAATGTTGTTGGCCTCGACAACCACCAAATTTTGGCGCCGTTGCCGCGGATTGGTTTATTTTTAATCAATTTGTTTCTCTATGCCAGATCTCAGCGTACAGGTGACTTGATTTACAACCCAGAAATTGAAAAAGAAGCAAAGCATTTGGCGAAGGAAAAGCGAATTGAACGTGGTCAAACTTCTAATCCTCACGGGGATCCGGAGGTTGAACCCGCTTCATCAAGTGACACAGAACCCGATTCTAGTCCCGACCCTCGCCAAGAAATTCCCGAAACACCACCTCTACAACAAAATCCACCCATTATTAAACCAATTGCAATAGCGGACGGAGGAGTTCCAGAAAGAACTTTGAGGCAAATGATGGAAACCGATGTTACACAAACTCCAACCGGTATCAATTACCCGGTTTTGGAAGGAGGTTCGAAATTGAAGTCAAGTTTAGTCCATCACCTCCCAACTTTTCATGGATTGGAGAATGAAGACCCTCATAAGCACTTGAAGATGTTCCACATTATTTGCACTAGTATGAAGCCACAAGGGTCAACCGATGACCAAATCAAGCTAAGGGCATTCCCCTTTTCATTGGCCGATAGAGCAAAAGATTGGTTATTCTATCTTCCCCCGGGGTCGATCAACTCATGGACCGACATGGAAAGAGCTTTTCTTGATAAGTTCTATCCCGCTTCAAGAGTCTCAAGTCTTAGAAATGAGATTTGTGGAATCCGCCAAGGTCAAAATGAGACTTTTCATGATTATTGGGAGAGGTTCAACAATTTGTGCTATAGTTGCCCACAACATCAAATTCCGGAACAACTCCTCATTCAACACTTCTATGAGGGATTGTTACCAATGGAGAGAAGATTAGTTGATGCCTCAAGTGGTGGTGATGTCCTTAGTAAAACTCCACAACAAACAAGACAACTTTTCAACACCATAGCCGCGAATTCCCGACATTTTGGCCCTCGCCAAGATATGAAGAGAGAAACTCCACAAAAAGTCAATGAAGTGGGAACATCGAACCTCGAGTCTCAAATCAAAGATCTAACCTCCGTTGTCCAAAAGCTAGCCATGGGACAAACGCCAAAAGTGATGGTTTGTGGGATATGTGCAACAATAGGACATCCTACGGATATGTGTCCAATTCTCCAAGAAGATGCGGAACATGTAAATGCCATGGGAGAGTTCCAAAATTACCACAACAAGCCATACGGTTACCAAAATGCTTACAATTCAAGTTGGAAGCCAAATCCCAACATGAGCTACAACCCAAGACCATTACCTCAAAATGCATTGGTTAGACCTTCCTATCCATCACCACAACCTCATTACCAACATCCACAACCACACTATCAATCCAAACCACACCATCCGCACCACCAACAACCTCCTCAATCCTAACCAAGTAGCTCCGGAATGTCCCTTGAAGACATTTTCAAATCCCTAGCCACTAGTACCCAATAATTCCAAAAAGAGACAAGAACTAGTATCTCCAACCTTGAAGCACAAATGGGAGATATAGTTACATCCATAAGCAAGTTGGAGTCCCGTGGTAAAATCCCTTCTCAAACCGAAAAGAATCCAAATGTCAATGTGGTGACCTTGAGAAGTGGCAAACAAACCGGAGAAAGTAGTTCAAAGAAGAAGCCAAGGGATGAAGAGGAAGAAATAGAAGTCATTCCCCTTGAAGAACCTATGGTCAAGAATGATGCACAAGCCGGAGCCCCAAAGAAGACAACCCCTCTAGTGACTTCAATAGCCACTTAACCGCCATTCCCCTCCCGACTTTCAACTTCGAAGAAGAAAATGGAGGAGAAAGAGATTTTGGACACCTTCCGAAAGGTGGAAGTAAACATCCCTTTACTTGATGCAATCAAGCAAATCCCGAGATATGCAAAGGTTTTGAAAGAACTTTGTACCAACAAGAGGAAGTTGAAGGGAAATGAGAAAATTTCGATGAATGAAAACGCATCCGCGTTTTTACAAAGGAAGCTTCCACCCAAGTGCAAAGATCCGGGAATGTTTACGGTTCCTTGCAAGATAGGAGATGTCACTTTTAGTAGTGTCATGCTTGACCTTGGTGCTTCTATTAACGTCATGCCCTATTCGGTGTATGAATCATTGAATGTTGGATCTTTAAGTGAAACCGGTGTCATAATATCTCTTGCGGATAAATCAAGTGTCCTTCCTAGAGGTGTTTTGGAGGATGTCCTAGTGCAAGTAAACCAATTGGTCTTCCCAGCGGATTTCTATGTGATTGGTCTAGATGAACAAGTGTCCTCAAAGTCGGGTATAATTTTACTTGGGAGACCATTCTTGAAGACGGCTAGAACAAAGATTGATGTGTATGCGGGAAGCTTAACAATGGAGTTTAATGGTGAAACAATAAATTTTAACATTTATGATGCTATGAGATATCCTAGTGATGTTTCATCCTTGTGTTTTGTTGATGTTATTGAACCATTAACCCAAGAGTTGTTCGAGTTGTCTAATGGTGACACGTTGGAGATGGTTTTGAGCAAAGGGTTTGATTGTGGAAAGTTAGCCAAGAAGTTGAAGCTCTACTCACTAGACCCCGAAGTTGAAAGATTGGTTAACAATTTGGAGATCAAGAAGACCACTCAATTTAGTGTGAAGCAAGTTGAATTACCTCAAACTCACACAAGATTGCCACCCTCCCTTGTTCAACCTCCGGAATTAGAATTGAAGGTCCTTCCTCAACATTTGAAGTATGCGTACTTAGGAAACAACGAGACTCTTCCGGTCATCATTTCAACTCACTTAACCGAATGTGAAGAAGAGCAACTCCTCAAGGTTTTGAGGGAGCATAAAGAAGCCATGGGTTGGACGATTGCGGATATCAAAGGGTTGAGCCCCTCCACTTGCATGCACAAAATTCTAATGGAGGATGAATGCAAGCCAAGTAGAGACGCGCAAAGAAGGTTGAATCCGCCAATGATGGAAGTGGTCAAGAAAGAGATTTTGAAGCTCTTAGATGCGGGAATGATCTATCCAATCTCGGATAGCAAGTGGGTGAGCCCGGTGCAAGTCGTTCCAAAGAAGACGGGAATCACGGTAGTCGAGAACAACAAAGGTATGATGGTCCCCACCCGTGTGCAAAACGGGTGGAGAGTATGTATTGATTACCGCAAACTCAATGCAAGCACAAGAAAAGATCACTTCCCATTACCTTTCATTGACCAAATGTTGGAAAGGTTGGCCGGGAAATCACATTATTGTTGTCTAGACGGGTACTCCGGTTTTCACCAAATCCCGGTGGCACCGGAAGACCAAGAAAAGACAACATTTACATGTCCATTTGGCACTTTCGCATACCGGAGAATGCCATTTGGATTATGTAACGCCCCAGCCACTTTCCAACGTTGCATGGTTAGTATCTTTTCCGAATATGTCAAAAACATAATTGAGGTTTTTATGGACGATTTTACGGTATATGGAAATTCCTTTCAAGAGTGTTTGACCAATCTCACCAAAATTTTGAAAAGATGTATTGAAACAAATTTGGTTTTAAATTTTGAGAAGTGTCATTTCATGGTGAGTCAAGGTCTCATTTTGGGTCACATTGTGTCAAATAAAGGAATTGAGGTAGATAAGGCCAAAATTGATGTTATTCAAAGCTTACCTTACCCGACTTGTGTTCGGGAAGTTCGTTCTTTTTTGGGCCATGCAGGTTTCTACCGACGATTCATCAAGGACTTTTGAAAGATAACAAGACCAATGTGCCAACTCTTGCAAAAGGATGTTGATTTCGAGTTCAATGAGGCGTGCAAAGAAGCTTTCGATAAGCTCAAGGAGTTGCTTACATCCACCCCCATCATGCAAGCGCCAAATTGGGATCTCCCCTTTGAGATCATGTGTGATGCAAGCAACTATGCAATAGGCGCCGTTTTGGGTCAAAAGAATGGACGAGCCTCCCATGTGATCTACTATGCATCGAGAACACTAGACAATGCTCAAAGCAACTACTCTACTACGGAGAAGGAGCTATTGGCCATAGTGTTCGCCTTGGAGAAATTTAGACAATACCTACTTGGTACCAAGGTCATTGTGTATTCGGATCACGCAGCTCTTAAGTACTTGATGACGAAGAAAGATGCAAAGCCTAGACTCATTCGATGGATTTTATTGTTACAAGAATTTGATTTGGAAATCCGGGACAAGAGTGGATGCGAGAACCTTGTTGCCGACCACCTAAGTCGGATCACCTCAAATGAAACTCCTCTCCCTTTGCGGGACGAGTTTCCAGATGAGCATCTCTTTTCCCTTACTCAATCTACTCCTTGGTATGCCGATATCGTTAACTTTTTGGTCACGAAAAGGTATCCCGACACATTCACACGTGCTCAAAAAGACAAGCTCAAAAGTGATGCAAAATACTATGTGTGGGATGAACCTTATTTGTGGAAACATTGTCCCGATCAAATTATTAGGCGATGTGTGCCCCAATAAGAGCATCAATCTATTTTACAATTTTGTCATGAACTTGCTTGTGGGGGACACTTCGGACCTAGCCAGACCTTGAGAAAGGTCCTTGAGTGTGGACTATTTTGGCCAACCATGTCACACGATTGTTACTTGTTTTGCAAAAGTTGTGAACGGTGCAAAGGACGGGGAACATTTCACAAAAGAATCAAATGCCACAAAATCCCATCCTTGTTTGTGAAGTTTTTGACGTATGGGGGATTGATTTCATGGGTCCATTCCCCGTTTTGTTTGGCAACGTTTACATCTTGCTCGCGGTTGACTATGTTTCTAAGTGGGTTGAAGCCAAAGCTACACGATCAGACGATGCCAAAACGGTTATCGAGTTTTTGAAGTCTAATGTTTTTGTGAGGTTTGGTGTGCCTAGGGCCTTGATCAGTGATAGGGGGACGCATTTCTGCAACAAGATGATGGAGGCTTTATTGAAGAAGTACAACGTGACCCATCGTGTCTCAACCGCCTACCATCCCCAAACGAATGGTCAAGCAGAAGTTTCGAATCACGAAGTGAAGAGTATTCTTGAGAAGACGGTAAATCCCTCAAGGAAAGATTGGAGTTTAAGGCTTGATGATGCCTTATGGGCCTATCAGACCGCTTACAAGACCCCGATAGGAATGTCGCCCTTTAGGTTGGTTTTGGGAAAGCCATGTCATCTACCCGTCGAATTAGAGCACCGTGCATTTTGGGCGGTCAAGCAATGTAATTACAATATTGATGAGGCGGGTAGGCAAAGGAAGCTTCAACTTCAAGAGTTGCAGGAGTTGAGAAATGACTCCTATGAAAACTCAAGAATTTACAAGGAGAGAACAAAGCTTTTCCATGACAAGTCCATTACCCGCAAGCATTTTGAACCGGGACATAGGGTTTTGCTTTACCATTCGCGATTGAAATTATTTCCTGGCAAGTTGAGGTCAAGATAGATGGGTCCATTTGTTGTGCTAAAAGCCTTTGAGCATGGAGCGGTTGAGATTCAAAGTGAAGAAACGGGGCAAATATTTAAAGTCAATGGGCACCGTTTGAAGCCTTTTTATGAAGGTTTTAACGCAAATGTCCTAGATGTTATCCAATTGGATGCCCCGGTGTACTGAAATCGGAAGGGAAGCACGTCTCGCCAAAGACGTTAAAGAGGGGCATTTTTGGAAAACTAAAAGTTTTCATCTTTTCTAGTTCCGAATAAATGTCGTAGATAGACCATTTTTGCATTTAACATCTCTTCTTCTTCCTTCTTGCGGTAAAAGAATGTTGGATTTGAAGCCCCGGTGTTCGTATTGGTCAAAGAGCAAAAATTCAGAAAAATGGCAAAAGAATTCACGCGGTCCGCGTGTACTCGCAATACCGTCCGCGTGGTTTATTAAAACGGAACGCGTGACCTCTTCGAACTTGTCCGCGTCCATTTTCAGAAGACAGAAGTAATTCAGGGGTATTCAGGCGGTCCGCGTGTACTCCAGGTCCTGTCCGTGTGGTTTATACAAACGGACCGTGTGTGATGCTTCCTATTGTCCGCGTCCATTTTCGCAAGTCAGAATAATTTTTGGTTTATTCACGCGGACCGCGTGTACCCGCGTCCGCGTGACTTGTTGACCAGCGTTGACTCGTTTTTTACCAGGTTTGACCGCAATTTTTAACCCCTACATACCACCAGCCGGGCCTTCTACCCTTCTTCTCCTCCATTCTTCTCCCCTTAACCTCCATTAGAGTACCTCCATCTCCACCACTAAAATCCAGTTTCCCGTCAAACCGCCGGTCGGAATTCCGCGAGACCACCGCCATTCTTCACCAATTTCCGAGCTCTACAAACCCAACTAAAAAACCGGTCCGATTTGTTGCTGTAACTCCGGGCGACACCACCACTCAACCGCCACTTTCCGGCCGTTTTCCGGCCAACTCCGGCCACCTCTCGTGATACCGACACCACCATTGTGCTCCTCTTGGACAAGGCTACAAACCCCACCAAAATATCTCTCAAAGCTCGCCGGAATTTCAATCCATTGCCGGATTCATCGGGTTTTCACGGTAAATTGCTTCTCACGGGATATTGAACAAAGCTTTAAGCTTGGGGTGGAGAGTTGCAAGATTTTCAAATCCCGATTTTTTTTGCGCGTAAATTTTGAACTTTCAACAAAGACGGGTACTTTCTTTCCTTTATTTTAATTGATCAATATGCATGTCTCTGAACCACAATTCATATGCTGTTGCATCAAATGAGTTTAAGAATTATTTCTTGCTTTGATTGCTGAACTGCTTTAGAAGTCCATAGGGAGCCGGTTGGTGATTTGGATTGAATTATCGTTTGTTGAGATTGTGGTTCGTGTAGTGGTTATTTTTCGTACAGGTAGTCCATGTCCACATCTAGGAAGCGCCCGGCTGCTGCCCGAGGCAAAGCCCCGACTAGAAACCAAGATGATGCTCCCGATATTCCAAGATTTCGGGATGCCAAGGCAGCCGAAAATTACACGAAGAGCTTGCCTAGAAAGGTTGCATCCACCAAGTTTGTGTGCAAACCCACGCTTATCTCATTAGGGGTTCTTGAGGGGGTCACCCAATTGTTCCGTAATATTGGGTGGGAAAACCTTCTCAATCTAATGGCACACACTTACGAGCTCCCTACTAGAGAGTTTCTGGCCCATTGCGGGTACGATAGCGAAAGAAAAAAAGCCGCATTCCAACTTTTGGGGGACCGAAGGTTTAATGATTTTGCTACAATAAACAACATCTTGGGCTTACCTTCTTCGAGCACATCCACGATTTTCGACGTTTTGCCTGCTGAGTTCAACCACGACTCGTTTTGGACGGAAATCACCGGGGGTATCTTTTCATGTGCCGGTCGGGATAAAGCAACATCCATCATTCACCCGTGCCTCTGCATTGCCCATTGCATCTTGGTGTGTATAGTTTTTGCCCGCAAAGAAGCAGGCCAGGTCACAAAAAATGAGCTCTTCTTCCTTTGGTGTATGACGCGGCGTGCAAACCCGCCAATCCCGGACTTTGCTTCGTTCTTTTTCCACAAATGCGCACACATGAGAACCAAAACGTCCGGTGATATTTGCATTGGGGGATTTGTCACACTTTTGGCTCGCGGTCTTGACCTCGAGCTCCCAGACGAATACCAGCCTGTTGACAACATAAATCTTTTGGATGAGCGCGCTCTCGTAAACATGCACCACATCCGCCGAAGGAACAGGAGCAGCTTCACATGATATTGTCCTCAAGGGGTCGAATATCTCATTCTTCCCGACCCTCGAGTCACCAACTTCACCTTCCACGATCGCACTCAGTGGAGACTCGCGAGGACCATCACTCAGTCAGTCAATGAGGATGTACTCCAGGATCAAGATGATGACGAGATGCATGTGGATGACGAGCCCGACGATGAGCCCACCCATGGTCCACAGCACGCCCAGCCCCAAGCACCTCCCGGATATTACCCGTTTTCCCCCAATTTTGCCGAGCGGTTCGACACTCTTTGCATCTCCAACCAAATCATGTCCCAGCAAATGCACCATATGTGGGGGTGGCACCAATCCCAAAACCATTTTGAGAACGTCCCACTTCCACCTCCCTATCCATACCCCCCACCCACCCACCCTTATCTCCCTCCACCTTACCCTTACCCCTACCCCCAATACCCATATCCTCCTCCCGACCCCCCGGTTTAGGTACTTTCGCCTCGCCCCAAGCATTGAGGACAATGCTTATTTCTAAGCTTGGGGTGGGGTATTTCCTTTTCTTTTTAATTTATCATGCATTTTAATTAGGTTGCATAGCATTTTAGTCTAAATTGCATTCATTTTTTTTATATATAAAACCTCCAAAAAGATTTTATTTTTCTTCTTTTTCACTTTTATTTTTTCATGGCATTTAGCCTAGGGCATAAGCATTCATGCACTTTTGTCATCTCTTTATTCTCATCTCCGAACATCTTTACTTGAAAGACACGACGCACCTTAATTACAATTCTTTTGGAAAGTCACATAACAAATAAGAATCGCTCTTAGGGACTTTCAGTTGTTGCTTCTTCTCTTATATATACGTGGGGAGAGAGTGCAAGTAGCTGTGCATATGAATCAACCCATGTCAAGTGTGGCATAAGTAGGGGACAACTTAGCCCCGTGCCGACCAGTCCCTCACCTGAATTCTCCGTGCAAGCCACAATCAAACCCCAAGGAAAGGAATAAAAACTAGATTGTGCTATTTTGAGATCTTAGTGTCTAACTGCTACAATTCACATCATATCTCACTACTTTATGATTTAGACACATTTTTCCCACTTGATCTCGAATTAGCCTTAGTGTAGTTGTGCTCGTTTGGGTTAGACTTAGACTCTGCTTATAGTTGTATATAGTTTTGTATTTTTATTTTCAGGCTTTACTTGTAAAACTCCTGTGGTAAACCAAAAAAGTGAGTCTAGTTAAAAAAAACATTATTAAAGGAGAGACAACTACCCCCTTTTCCAGTTTTGTTTTGTTTTATGAGTCAAAAGTAAACTGTTTCAAAAGTATCGTTCGAAAAGTTTTGCATCAATTTACTAAAAATAAATAAAATAAATAAATAAATAAATAAAAAGGGGTTCAATAAAGTCTAGTATTTAGTTCGTGCACTTGAAATTTCATATGTAACCAATTTGTTTGGAGAAGTCAAACTTTTGATATTTTGTGGAGTTTGAACCTTATGTTTGTTGGTTCTAGTCTTAAAAAAAAAATTTAAAATTTAGTTTTGAAAAGTCGGATATTATCGCAATCATAAAATGCGAGTGTAGTTATATATTTTTAGTATTTTATTCTTTGTGTCTTAAGTATTTGTATTTGTTTTTGTAATATGTTTTTGGGGTTTTGTTGTCCAAAAAAAAAAAAAGGTCGGGCCACGGAGTTGTATCCGTTTGATTGTTTTTGTAAATGTTTAGTTTTTCGGATTCTAGCTCATGTAATTAGTTTCTAGTTGATTTTTTTCTAGTTAGATATCATTTTTGTTGGCAACTACGATGGCGCCCTTCACTCATCGCGTGCTAGACTCTTCGCTCTACATGGATCATATTTTGGTGGAAGCACTTACTCTTCTAGATGATTGTAGTTTGCCAACTTTTGTGCATAGCTCGCTTCTTGCCATTTTTGGCCCGTGTTATCTTTCTCTAGGTTTTATTTCTTGATGTGGGGTTGAAGTTGTGAGGAGTGAGGAACATTCTAACCGAGGGACACTTTCTCATGGCTAGTGGGCTAGATCGGACCCCGAAACAATGTCACATAAACCATACTAGTGAAGTATGCATGCTCGTTTTGCATCTTGATCAACGTGTATCCCTTGCTAGAAAGGTAACAAAGGCTCGTCCCTCAAAGTGATTCTTACCCCTATAAATGGATTATATGTTTTTATTTTAAGGACGTGTTGTGAATTTCCACCTAAGATGTTCATTCTTTTTTCTTTCTAGGATAATTCATCCCAAGTCATTTTAGTCTTGTCTTACTTGAGGACAAGTAAGGTTTAAGCTTGGGGTGATTTGATAGTTTCATTTTATTTACTTCTTTTTATAGTTTATTTTAGCACATTCCATCTCATTTTAGTTAATCTTCATGCATATTTTCTCTTTTTGTTATTTTTCTCCTTTACCGGGTGCTTTCCAGTCTTTTGAGCTTATTTGCAGGATTTATCGAAGACTATTTGTCATTGGAGGTATGGAAGGAGTGCGAGACTATTAGGGGCTTGCAATTTGTTCGTGAACTTGAAGTGTGGCGATTGGGCTCGGTGTCAGTACAAGCGGGATGCGCGTTGGATTTTATATTGGACGAGGACTCGAGTTGAGGAAGATTAAGGAGCATTGGATCAATCAAAGAAGGCTTTGGAATGGCACAAATGGGCTCTAAAGAATTATGCATGTGGGTTGAAGTGTGAATGAGAAGATTGGGCTAGATTGCATGTTAAATGGCCCAAGTCCCACATTCAGCGTGACCCACGCGGTCCGCGTGGACCCATACACGGTCCGCATGAAATGTGCTGACTTGATTCCGAGTTTTGACTTGTTGACTCTACTTGTGGAAAGTTGGTGGGTAGCTTTTGGGCAACTTTTTGAATCGGGAATTAAACCTTATCTGCTGGAGTTTGGGAGCATTGAAGAGGATTATCACTTGAAGAACACACACAATTCTCTCTCAAGAAGGTTTTGGAAGATTTGAAGATTTTTGGAAGATTAGTGTAATTTCTTTCCATCTTGCAACTAGAACAATGTTTGGTACCACTAAACTATCTTGCATTTCTCTTATTTTGGCCATGCTTGGCTAGATTTTCATTTGGTTGACTTGGATGTAATTGCTTGAATGTTTTGGTTATTTTGAAGAATTCCATGAATTTGTGTTGAATATCTATGATTATATTTTCTATGAAAACTTCATTCATGTTTATATATCTCTAGTCATGAATATTGATATGTGAATGTCATTTTTGTTGGTTAAATTCTTGGCTAAGTAATGGGTCTTCAATTTAACAAGCAACAATTAGTTTAAATGTTTGTTTTCATTTCATTTAGACTAAGAAAATATTTTCTCCATAGTGGTAATGAAAGCAATAGATTACTCTTTGGATTTGGTGACTCTTAAAACCTAATGCTAATTGATTTTCACAAAATTACATGCTTCATTAGTTTTGTGACTTTGATTTAGGAAATGTACTATGAGCTTCTCTAGTCATTTTAATACAAAAGAAGAGTTGAGGCAAGTTATGCTTATAAATTGCTATAGCCAAGTTAGATTTTAAACACAAGTATTGCACCTTGGTATTCTCATGATTATTCAACCAAATATTCAAGTAATGAAAGTCCAAAGTCAATCGTCTTTCTCTTATTGATTTTACATCAAAATCTTGCTTTTGTTAAATTGTCCATTTAAATCATAGTTTAATTCTAGTTTGTTTCAAGTATTTCAAAACACCAAAACCCCCCATTTTTAATTTATTGTCATTTTCCAAGTATTTTTACAAAGAGATTTTTCATAGAGATATTAAATTGAACCAATCTCCGTGGATTCGATCCCTTTACCACTATACACTATTTTAGTGTAAAAGATTTAGGGTTATTAATTTTGTTGGCCTCGACAACCACCAGTGGAACTATCTTGCATCGTACACCTCTACCCACTGTTGATTAGATTGTTCATGAGTTAATTGCTGAAGAAACTTGCATCAAGTCACATGCTGACAAATGGTCTAATTCTATCACTACTTCAACTGTCTTTGTTGTTTCACAACAAACTCATAACTCTAATCAAAATTGTCCTAGAGTTGCATTTGATGAATGTGCCTTCTACAAAAAGAAAAACCACTAGAAATCTCAATACCCTTTTTTGTTAAGCAAGGGAAATCAACAACAACAAACTAGACCATATGTACAATTTTAGCCTCCTCAACAAAAATGGTCTTTTGGAAAGTTTTCCCCGCTCCCATCTTTTCCACCTTTTCATCCACCACAGTTCATTGTTGCAGATACATCTTTGGTAGAGACTGAAACAATTGTTACACCACCATCAACTTTGGATCCTCATGTTGGTGGAAAGTTCAGTCAGTTCCTTGCCTCCAATCCTACCGCCATGTCAGCATCCATGTCTCACTCAGGTCTTTCCTTATCTGTTACTTCAGGTATTCCTTATGTTGGGAATCTTAAGCATCAAATACACATCTAAGGTACGAAAACAATCAAAAGATTTATCTAAGTGTACATGCACCATAGAATCTAGGTTTTACTAGTTTTAGCAACATACTTTAAAAATCAACAAAAGAAAGGAATCACTATCCTCTTGATTGCTTGATTGTGATCTTGTGACTGCCAGTTCGTCGCAATGGATGAAGGATCCAACATAACACCCCTCTAACAAAGTCAGACCCACAACACCAAAAGAAAAAGGAAGAAACCCTAGTTTAGGGTTTATGTAAAGTTCACTAACCCTAGGACATAGGTTATGAGTTTTGTATACTAGGAGAGAGGAAGAGATATGGACGATTTCTAGGTAAACAACTAGCTCTAGGGTTTGACTCATAGCAGTTTATTTATATGCAACAAATAGAATCCTAAAAGGATTCAAAATCTAGGGTTAATCCATATCTGATTTAAACATGTCATATCCCTATCCAGGAACATCTTAAAACCATCCATATGAAGCTCTCAAGGAGCTTCTAGAATATTCCAATCAATCTATTGGATTAATTATTATCCACGCTCGTTAATTAATTAAAACCTTTTAATTTATTACCAAAATAATTTCTAATTAATTTATTAATTCCTTAATAAATTAACAACTTATTTAATCTTCATTTCCTTATGCTATTTGGGTCATGAGGGCAACCCAAAAGGACCCTGCTATTATTAGAAATATTATCAAAACAGTTAATAACATTAGACACTATTTCCAACAGTCTCCTACTTGGACAAGTCGTTAACTTTTCATTGTCTTAATATTTTACCAACGATCAACAGTTGGCGACCAATGGAATACATGTTCCCGACTTCAAACGCATGTCATCTCCAAACCGCCTGTTAGGCAGCTAAATAGTAAACCACTCAGCTCCAAACTGGAACTGTTCAAAAGTCGAACGGTTTTTAATATGTATATAGTTTAGGCAATTACCTGGTTACATGGTCATCTTCTTTATGTGGCAAGGGAAATATTCATTAAAGTTTTTATATTGTGGCATGATTATTTTTTATAACAATAATGCCCAAAAGACTAATATTTGTATTGGATTTTGAAAAATTATGTGGTTACCCCATTTCTTTTCTTGTAGTATTGTTGATGTGGATAAGTTACATGTTTAGTAGGCATTTAGAGACATAAATAGGAAAGAATGCTAGCTTGTAACCCAAATCGTCATGGGACGTTGTGTGTGTGGGGATAGTGGGCAGCTATAAATGATCAGATTTTATTATTATATATATTAAAATAAAAAATTTATAATAGCTATAAGAGTTATTTTTTTCTGACTCGACCTGAGCATTTAAGGATATTTAAATCCTCAAAACTGGCCTGGAAATCGTTATTTTGAAATCAATGGTTTCATCCTCTTTAATACCTCAAGATAATTTCTAAATATGGATGTGTTTGGTTATCAAATATATGTTACCGTTTTCATGTATTTGAATAATTGGCGTTGTCATTTTCATATAGTTATTAGTATTGTCATAACATAAATCATTTTTGAAGATGTACAATTTTCCCTAAATAACATAAAATTAGTTGGAAAACTTGCCGTATCCATCTACTACTTACCATTTTATTTATTATTTTTTATATTTTTTGATATGATAAGTCTAATGACCAAATCCATATTTTATCTTTAAAACAAAATATATAAGAACCAAAATAGAAGAACTGTTGATAGAAAACCGTAGATTGTTGATCAATAGCTTGACTTTCACTACAAATAATACCATTTTCATATGAGTAATAGGTTACAACCAAGTAACTAATATGGGCCTTGGAGATTTTTCGTAAAATTAATTTGGATATTAACAAATTACATTCTCATTTAAAACTTATTGGAAAAAAATTAATTGTATAATATTATATATCAAATAGACATTGTAACTTAATACAATGAGTTATGTTATATCTTTTTATAAATTCTGTTTGATGAACTCTATCAACGAAACATTTGATATGCAATAATAAAAGATGAAATTACTGTTTATGTTTTGATGAAGAAAAACATTTTGGTTTCTCATATGAGATTGAAATCAAGCACTTCTTATGAAAGAATGAACGTGTTTATTTTTCGTTCCTCATGAAATGGAATCAAATATTATATTGTAATCATTTTCGTTTGGTACAAGTATTCTTTAACCATTTAGTATCACATGCACATATTAAAAAATCACATGTTTACACCAAAGATTGCCGCATTATAACTCCATTTTTGTCTAACTGGTAATGAATGGACCTAAATATGTGGTCTTTCAATAGTGACCGTTTGGTTGGTGGATTTGGTTAATTTGAATTTATGTTAATCTGTAATAACATTAAATGTTGTGATTGCTTCTGTTATTTGAACCAGGCGCTTGATAAGTTCTTGAAGGATGTCTTTAAGGGTTTCACTTCATCTAAAGGTCTTTTTCTTGATTTTAATTGGGGTTGGATATCATGGCTGATCTTGATAAGAGACACGATGTAGATTGATGCAATTCAAAACTGTAGGGATTTGTGGGGAAATCTTTTCGATTGATTGGGTCCCGATCTATGTAATAAATAGAACACCATTTCCACCTATTGAATAATTGGGATTTGTGGGATGAATCATGAATGTGCCAAGTTCGGGACTTTCATGGATGTGTTTCTTGCTATGAAAGAAATTCAAGTTTCGTAAAGTTTTTTATTCCTATTTACTAGATCAAGATATATATATATATATATATATATATATATATATATATATATATATATATATATATATATATAAAAGTTCAAATGAGAACCACTAAATATTAGTAACATTAAGAACCCTTTTCATTAATGGTATTTATGTCAAAATATATTTTTAACATTACACACCTAATACTTAATTATAGTAAAATATGACATTTGAACTAAGTCTAGGGAATACTATGTCAATATAGCTATAATATAGGGTCCATCAGTGTAAATAGGCATATCATCACTTTTAGAAAGAGATCCTACAATGAGCTTTTCTTCTGTAGTTCTTTTTCTTTGTAATTCTTCCCATCTTTCTTCAAATTCTTCCCCTAACAAACTAATATCCAAAGAATTAATTTTTTGAAATCATTTTTAGTAAATTACATGAATTGTCCCTATGGTTTAGGGTAATTTGCACGTTTGGTCTCTAATTTATTTTTTTAACTTGGAAGGTCGTTACTGTTTGTTTTTGTTACACGTTTGGTCCTTGTCTTACCTAAAAAACTATTTTTCCCTTGATTGTTTAATTTATTTAAATAAACACACCCCAACCCCACCTCTCTTACCTTACCTTACCTACCCCACCATTTTTCTTTATTTAAATAATAGTCTTTTTAGGTAAGACAGGGACCAATCGCGTAACAAAAAAAATAGTAGGGACCAAACGCGTAACAAAAACAAACAGTAGGGACTTTCTGAGTTAAAAAAATAAGTTAGGGACCAAGCGTGCAAATTACCACAAACCATAGGGACCATTCATGTAATTTACTTAATCATTTTTTGTTATTTTAGGATTTCTTCTACAATTTCTTCCAAATTTATACTTATACTTCCAAAAATGCACAGCCTTAACAAACATTCATCAGATTTTTAAGAACTATATTATCTCTCTCTCTCTCTCCTGGTGATATCCACCATTTTCACCATCACCGACGGCGAACTTCCTCTGGAGAAAACCACCGTCAGCTAGCACTATCGTCTGACCTACTACCGCCGCTACTAGGTCGCCGAATTTCAAGCCGCCAGATGTATCTGAACCTCCGATATGTCGTGAACTACCAGATCTACCAGATCGTTTGATTTATTTAGATCAGATCTATATCTGGTCGGATTTTCACCGGGATCATCCATATCCATCGTCAACGAGCACCGACGACTTCATCGCCCCATAACCACAACCTTCCTGTACCACCAACGACGATCGCCACCACCTGCAATCGTTCCAAATCTACATAGGTCTGGTCAGATCTGCTTAGATCTGACATTTAGATGCGATTTCGTTAAGCCTTTTGTTTTCCGGCGAGCTTCTTTGCTTCAGATCGTCGGGAGAGTCACTAACCGTCATCATCATCTCAGATCTAATGCCAAATACATACCGATTTCTCGAATTTGACGAGATCTGTTGTGTCTGGTGTATTTTCAAACATAAATCTGATGTTTACAAAGCATTTCATGGTGGCCAGTTGTTGTTCCACTATCACCTCAGATCTGAAAACAACGTGCATATAAGGTGTTTGATGAAATGCCTAAACGAGATCTGCAAGTTTTTATGTTATAAATAAGTGTTTAAAATTTTGTATTAAGCTGTGAACTAGTGTCTGAAATGTATATTATATTATGAATTTTGTTTTTTTTATGCATTAGTCTGTGAATTAGTGTCTAGAATGTTGAATTAAAAAAACATTGAATTAAACTTTAAATTAGTGTCTAAAATATTGAGTTGAACTTTGAATTAGTGTGTGAAATATTATATTAAACGTGAATTCTAATTTTTTTATGCAGATCTGAATTTTATATTTGTAAATGTAATGTATTAAACTGTGAATATGTGTTTTTTATGTATTAATTTGTGAATATATAAGTTATTAAGTTGTGAATGCGTATTTTTTTATGCACTAAGTTGTGAATTAGTGTCTGAAATATTAAATTAAGTTGTGAATTAGTGTCTAAAATGTTGAATTAAACTGTGAATTCTGATTTTTTTATGCATATATGATTTTAGAGGGAAGGATGTTGGCGGTGTTAGCACCGATGGTCGGTGGTCGATATGGTTGATGGTAGTGGATGTTGGTGGTGGTGGTAGAGTAAGAACATGTTCTATTTCTCACTCATCTTCATCTTCTTCACTGATTCTTCGATGATTTCAGATAATTTATCCTCTTTTATTATTCATGTATATGTTTTTTTTCTTTTAATGTTTGCTTCTGAAATATGAGATAATTTATTTATGTATTAAACTGTAAATGAGCTTTTTATACACTAAAATATGATATTATACTTGTAAATGAGTTGTTAATACATTATATTAAACGGTGAATTTTATGTATTAAGTTGTAAATTTTATTCACAACTTAATATAATAATTTCACAATTTAATACACAAATATGCCTCCAAATATGAACGTATAAATGTACGCTTTAAGTTGAGAATATGGTTGTGAATATATAAATTTTGTTTATTAAATTGTAAATTTATTATATTAAGCTGAGAATTTTGTGTATTAAAATATGAATTAAGCTGCGATTTGACTGTAATAAACTATGATTTTTTTTTATGATTTTTTTGTTTGCTTATGAAATATGAGAAGAAGGAATCATTATACACATATATGATTTTCTCTAATTTAAATTAATTATATAAAATTTAAAATGTGAATATTGTGTAAATTAAATGTTGAAAGAAGCACTGGCCTCCAGATTAAAAGGTATAATTATATGTTTTAAGTTAAGAATATGATATTTCTATATACTAAATTGTAAATTTATTATACTAATTTGTGAATTTTATGTAGCAAACAGTAATTGACAATATTAAGTTTTGAATTGACTGAATTTTGCTTTAATTGTTTTTATAAAAATTGTATAAAAATATGAATGATGTATGTATGAATTTTTGTATTAATGTTCTTATGAATATATTTATTTTGTGTGTATAAGTAGGTAAGAATGCATTAGTTTTTATAACTATTTTGTATTAAATTCAAAATAAGTGAATTAATAGGTTTATTAAACTATGAATGTAAATATCTAACATGTCATTGTGTGACTATATATACAAATCTGATTTGGAAGGAAAACTGGTTGCGACATTGGTGGAGGTGGTTGGTGGCGGCATGTGGTGGTGGTAGAGTTGGGTTTGAGTTCTCTGAATTTGAGAATTAGTATAAGATGAATTGTATTAAGTTGTGGATTTTTGTGTATTAAACTGGAAATTGACTGTATAAAGTTGTATATTATATAAAACTTGTGTTAAAATATAACTGAATGTGTGAATGAAAATGTTAGACTAAAAAAATTACAATTTTTCCGTTTTCTTACCAAAAAAGATAAAAGTTATAGTTTTAACATATTTGGTAATATTCACATCATATATTTACTTATGAAATATAGGTTCTTAGGGTTTTTAACATTTTATGGTTCTCATTTGAACCACTTCATATATATATATATATATATATATATATATATATATATATATATATATATATATATATATATCATACATACTTATAAAGCTAGCATTTTTTCTTCAATCTCATGCATTTGAAACCCCCTTTTTTAACTTCCTCAAACCGCATTCATTTGAAACCCCCTTTTTGCAACTCAAAAGTTTTCTTAATTATGATTTAACACTCAAAAGTTTTATAACTTATATTATGTTTAATTAGCATTTAGTGAAAAGTTTACTATAAAAAGGTCAATCTTTTGTGTCTTTTGTGTTACATAAAATCTTACATGTAAGAAGGATTTGAAGATATTGTGATTCAAAAGTTTTCATATAGTTGAAGCATTCACGATCCAAATATGATGATTTGAAGAAATGAGTTATGTCGCATCGATGGTAATTGTAATATGACTTTTTATTTCAACCAAAACAAATGAAGCTTTTCTATTCTTTCTTTATATCCGGTTTCTCATTTAGTCTTTATATGTGATTTGTGTGTATTACTCAATCTTGAATGTGACTCTCCAAAAATCAATGTTTTGCTTGGAATATCTTTCTGATTCTTATTTTTCAAGAAAAATATTTTGATTGCAGGTTAGTGAAGAATTGTCATCAAGTTTCTATGGTTGAATGGTGTTAAATGAAGAAAAAAGATTCATAAAATTGATATAGGTTTTTTTGTTTGAGCAAAGTTGATGAATGTTAGTTTTTTCTTTTGATTTAAATGTATGTTTTTGTAACATCTTCATTTATATATTCAACCACACAATGCTCTTATTTATTTGATTATGTTTATTTTCTATTTTTTTTGTTGGGTTATCCTACACAACATATTTAAAAGATAACATAATTTTGAACATTTGATATGTAATTATGATAGACTTATCATGATATGTTCTTCATATGAAAGTAATTTATCCATATTACTACGACAAGAATTACATATGACATTTACGAATATATATATATATATATATATATATATATATATATTATATGTGATTTGTTTAACATGTATATGCACCTATGTATGTTATAAATTTATAATTAAATATCTTTATGTTTAATAATTGAAGGGATTAAAATGATGCATCAAAACCAATTATTTAGACGAATATAAAAATAATAATAATAATAATAATAATAATAATAATAATAATAATAATAATAATAGTAATAATACATTTCCAAATACCGCATTCATTTGAAACTCACACTACAACTCAAAAGTTTTCTAATTTATGTATATTTAATAGTTACAACTCAAGATTTTTTAACTTATGATTATTAATTAGTAATCGCTAATAACCTTTTATTTTTCTTTCTTTTATAAGGTTGTAAAGTTTTGCTCATTAAAAACATTAATGTATTTGAAGAGATTTGTGATTTAAATATGAAGAGTTAATATAAATGTTATAATATATGTTTTAGTGTTTTTATGTTACTAAAAGTTTTAGTGTTTATTTTTCATATTTATTATTATTCGTTGTATATATATCTTTTTTAATACAAATGTTATAATAGATGTTTTTCTATTTTTACGTTACTAAAAGTTGCAGTTCATATTTTTGTTCATACGTTTTGTTTCCCGTTATATTATCATTGATTTGATATATAATTTATACAATTTTAAACGGTTTATAAAATTATCAAATAATTGTATATATCACAATGACTTAAAAATTAAACTTAATGTTTAATAAAACCAATATGTTAACTATATGTTTGTTTTACTACAAACATTTTGTTTCAAAGTAGAAATATTAAATAATAATTTGGTAAAAGTTATTATTTTAACTATATAATTCTATTCTCGCGCAACGTGCGGGGATTCGCCTAGTATATATATATATATATATATATATATATATATATATATATATATATATATATATATATATATATATATATATATAGAGAGAGAGAGAGAGAGAAAATTAATGGATTCCACGTTTATAGGAATTTAAACATAAATAAGAACAAAAAAATATGAAGATATTTAATTTTTCAAAAAGATTTTTACAGTTTATTCAGGTGGAAAATGTTCTTGCTAAGTAAATTGTATTCCATATGGGTTGGTAGTCGTTATTTAATTACTCAAAGACACAAATATCGTTATTTTTTTATATAATAATCCAATAATTAAAAAAAAATTTATTTTATTAGCTTCTTTGACAGAACTGTTTTTATTGATAATAATATCAAGGTCATACATATAACCACACCATTATAAACATTTATTAATTTAAATATATATATATATATATATATATATATATATATATATATATATATATATATATATATATATATATATCTTCTAGTTTTTTGAGATGCAAAATCATTAATAATATTATAAAGATCAATATTGTCTAACATATTTTTCTCTATACACACAATAATCAAACCCTTCAACTTTTCTTATGACACCAACGATCTTAAATAATTATTCAATAACTTTAATTTTGAAAAAACTTATCTTTGTAAATGCTACTGTTATATGAATGGTTAATAAAATTTTATATGCAATAAACAATTATCAGTTTAACAAATTTCAAAATTCAACCGCAACCTCTATATTATTAGATAAAGTTATTTGCAACATTTTTAATTCGTCAAAAAGATCATTTGAATCCGCATTAGACACATTGTCATTATTAAAAGTAGTTGCAAACTTTATATATCGTTTTGTAAATTCATTTTTATCTAATGACTTTAATTTCTTGATTTGTATAAAATTCCAAAAATACATTCAAAATTTATTAATTTTTCAAATCTAGTATTTAATGAAACAATCGTCATATCCACAACAACATAAAAGTAATAAGCCTTAAATTGTTTTTCGATTATTGTATTCCTAGTTCGTGATTAGTTTATCAAAAAAAAATTTATAATAACACGACGTCTTAATCGATTTGTAGGTTCAACATCCATATTAAATGCAATAGTTTTAGCAATATTTATACTTGAAGCAATCCCTTTATTTCTAAAATTCTTAAAAAGTGTCATTATATTATGTAATTGGTTAATAGTGGCATCAAGACAAATAGATTTAGATTGAAGTATTTTATTTACCATATTAATAGCAAATAAAATTTCATAACAAGTAAAAATTCAAAACTATCGATAACACTAACTAAATTTTTAGCTTCACTTTTTTATTTTGGGTTATCACATGATCTAGTGAATTCTATCAAAGCTAATCATATCTGAATAGCTTGACATCTAATTGTTTTGACACTTAAAGTTGAAACATTATCTAGCAATACTTTATATCCTTTAGTAGAACTAGAAAACAATGTATATATGCATCGTACAACACCAAAAAACAACACAACTTTAACAAAAGAAAGTGACTTATCACTAATAGTAAGGTTAAAACTATGACAAACACATGACATATATAGCTCAACGATTAATTTCCAAGTAGTTGTTTGTTAACCCATTGGTGTTTTTCTTTCATATTAATATCATTATCATAACCTCACCCTTACATCATTCACATCAAGATCTAGCAATTTCAATGCATCTAATAATTCATTAAAAATCTCAAACCAAAAATATCACCCACTTTTAAAAATTCCAAAAAATATCCAACAACTTGGATTTTGATAGAAAACAAATTCACACATTTTGTCAAATTAATTTGCTCTTGATGACTCAAATTCTGAGTATAATAAAAAATTATAGAAAAATATTTTGTCTCTTTTGATTTTAATCGTAAAATTTCTCACCAAGTGACCTAAAAGAGAAATTAGTTTAAGGGCGTGTTCATAGCGGGTAGCGGACAACGTTGTGTTAAAGGCTACGTGAGATACTTTTTAGATGTTGAACGTTTTGTTTAAACTAAACACTAAAAACGTGTAGTGTCAAACAAAACTTTTTTTCAAAACATAGCGTTTTGTCAAACGTTCCGTGTCAAACACGTCATAAGTTGAATTTCCGAAAAAAGATAATGATAAGGATTTTCATAATTTTCTATATGTCTAACATGATCTTGATTTCTCTAAACATTGCAAAATGAAATTCAAACTTTTTTTGTTTAATTATAGTTGACAAAACGGGTTTAATTCAGTTTATATTTTCTGAAAAGAATTATAATGAAAAATATGAATTGATTCATTCATATATGAACTCGTATTTTTGTTTTATGGTTTGGTTTTCAAATTGCAAGATGTGTCGGCATAAGCATCCATAGAAGGTTAAAGGCTTACAGCCCTATCTTTTATGTGATAGATACATGTCAAACATGAGTCCTGCTTCTTGGCCAAAAAAAGTCTCATCTTTACAATTCGTCTTACAAGTTACAAAATGGATAGCATAAGCTTGTAGAGATGGGTTTTGAGTGGTTGGAATTAATATTATTATAATATTGCAAAATATATTATAATCTTTTAAACAATGAATATATTATAATCTTTTAAACAATTCGTCTTACAAGTTAGAAAACGCAATTTCATTTTTAGGAGGAGTTTGTTCGCTTGAATCTATTAAAATTCAATTAAGACTCCAAATTGACCACATTATCGTCTCTCATATAGTGTTTGGTTTCATTTTTTAAGAGGCTTGAATTTGATTGGAATCTAATGAATTCCACTCAAACAAAGGAAAGTTAAGAGAAGTTTGAGGTGTGGTGGACAAAACTACCTAGTAGCTACTAATTACTAACTGATAGCTGATAACTGATAATTAAAAGCTGGAAACGGTAGTTTGTTTTTTTTTTTTTTTTGTATATAAATTTTCGGTAAAAATAATTGAAAATTTTTAAAACATTTAAATTATATAAAATGACATCTTTTTTTTTTTAAAAAAAATTGTTTTGTTAATTTATGCTTATTAAAGGAGTTATATTGTCTAGTTCCATTTTAGAAAATGATAACTAAATCAATTTGCAAAAATATAAATGAGTTTTTTGTTAAAGCTAATTGAAATACCTTTTGGATTTGGATTTTTTTGTTTAAGCTAAAACTAGAAAACTCCAACTGTCGAACGAAACATTTTTTTAATGATTTTCTTAAAAGCTAAAAACTAAAAGCTTCCAAAAACTACGTGCCGAACACATCCAAAATATTTTTGAAATGAATAAAATGCATCGATATCCAAATTAATTAGAATAACTCATACTATAATTCTTTTTTGTTATATTTCTTTTGCAAGTAGGTTCAAAAAACTATAATGTAAATTATGTAATAGCATATAAATTTTTTATTGATTTTATATAGAAATTATAGAATTTTCATCTACTAATTTTTATTTTATTTTATTAAGCCTATAGGCGGATCTACTATGTATCTCGGGGTAGCCCGGGATACCCCTCAAAAAAAATTTAGTAGTGTAATTTTTTCCGGAATTTTTATTTCTTATTGTGTATTACACGATTTTTTTTTGTCGGGGATACCCCTTTATTTATTCGGGATAACCCTTTACATTGATCCTGGATCCACCACTGATTAAGTCATAGTTTATAAACTCTTTCAATAAACAAAAATACATTACTTTCCATCACTTATTTCAACTAAGTTCTAAAAAGTTGGTTATGTCTCTAAGGCTTGTATTTGATGTCACATTTTAACAAAATGTCTTCTTAAGTTATATATATATATATATATATATATATATATATATATATATATATATATATATATATTATATAAAAAATTGCCGCCTTACAAATAATGTGGTTTGTCACGGCTGGTAACAGTTTGAGTTTTGACATTACTGTCAAGTCAGGCATAACGTTATTTAGAACATTTATTTCAAGTTTAAAATCCATGACATGTTTAGATATAAGTTAAATAATTTTTTTTGGAAACATTTCTACCATTAGGTTAAAAGAATTTAAATTTCATTCATATTAATAATATTAATAAGAAAGAAAATTTAGTTCTTTTAGTTTTTTAACCCTTAGAAATATTCAATTTCTTAGAATTTGACAGACTCTAATTCCATTAATTTTGCCTCAAAAACGTTATAAAAAAATAATTCATTACAGTTCCTAAATATTTAATTAGAATGACAGAAATCATTAATAAAAAAAAATTAAAAAAAAACACAAAATTCCCTTTGTGAAATTCTAAATTTAACTTTTAACTTAATTTTATTGTCATTCTCTCTCTCTCTCTCTATATATATATATATATATATATATATATATATATATATATATATATATATATATATATTAATGAGTTTTACTCTTATATTTCATATTTACTATTATAATATTATAGTTATTATTTTCATAGTTTTAGTGTATTTATTTTTTTGTTTATTATTGTTATTATTCTTATTGTCACGGCGTTGTATACTTTCCAGTTAAATTGTAACTCCATCTTATTTCTTGTAAACGTGACAAGCAAAACTAAAATTTTATTTAAATTTCATAATATAAAATTTTGTTGACAATTTCGTTGTATTGATTCTTGAAAGACATCATTCATCAAACCAACCATCCGTAAACCGTACATCATTAATGTTTAGTAAGTTGTCAGATTTTTATTTATGCTTAACATCTTATCGACATATATATACATAAAAAGTTAACAAAAATGTCACTATCTATTTATAAGCAAAACCTTAAAATGTAACTTTTTTGCGTTATGATAGATTTTTAATTAAAATATCTTCTACCAAATGAAAAAACTTAACACGGAATAATAATTATTATCAACAAGTAATCAAATAGACTCTTTCAAAGGAAATTGTTATCGTCTAGAAAACGATATCATAAGAAAAAAAATTATAATATTAATATTTTATTGTACAAATACTTGTGACTCAAAATTTATAACAAAATATGGTGTGTCGTCATAGCAATTAAGGCAGTGTTTGCAAACGCACAAACGCTGGTAGTTCATCCACTTCAAATAGTCAATCCTTTCTCACCAATCCTTCTCTTTTAATATCATCTCCTCCATTTCATTCTCAAATCCACCATGGATCGGAGCTGCCGCACACGGCAGTCCACCGCCATTTCTCATGCATCTCCGTTTATCTTTGCAATCGTCGTCTTCTTTCTTGCTTCTTCTTCCACTTCCGAAAAAGGTTTGTAACTGATCATCAAGCTTATTGAATAGAATTCATTCAGTACGTTATTAACTCAGCATCGTCATTAATTAATTACTCTTGAATTTCTTCACAGCTCCATATCCCACATTTGCAAAAGACGCAACGAAAGCTCCGGCGGTGTCTTCCTACGATTACATTGTAGTCGGCGGTGGAACTTCCGGTTGCGCATTGGCAGCCACACTTTCACAAGGCGCAAAAGTTTTAGTCCTTGAAAGAGGGGACTTACCATACGGCATCCCATCCGTGAACACCATAAACGGGTTTATCACCACTCTCGCTGACCTCACTCCGACCTCCGCCTCACAAACCTTTGTGTCCACCGACGGTGTTATCAGCCAGAGGGCTCGCGTCCTCGGCGGTGGGTCTGCCCTGAACGCCGGTTTCTTCACCAGGGCGAGTCCTGATTATGTTAACAAAGCAGGGTTCGACCCGAAACTGGTGAAGGAGTCGTATGAGTGGGTGGAGAAGAAGGTGGCGTTTGAGCCGAAGGTGTTGGCATGGCAGGCGGCGGTGAGAGATGGGTTGTTGGAGGTTGGAGTGTTGCCGGATAATGGATTTACTTATGAACACATTTATGGAACTAAAGTTGGTGGTAGCATTTTTGATGTGAATGGCAATCGACACACAGCTGCCGATTTGTTAGAGTATGCTGATCCAACCAACATTACTGTCTTCTTGAATGCAACTGTGCACCGAGTATTATTCAAAACCGATGGTAAACAACATAATATTTTTTTCTACATACAATCGTCACTAGCCATACAAAATATTAAATTAATTATATATGCATACTTTTTAGACCATGTTACGTATCAAATTGTCCTACGGCATAGCACATTGTTGTAGAAATATACTAAGATCCTAGAGTTGTAGTTGTGGAGTTGGCATGTGAGGGTTTGTTTGATAGTTGTTGATGAATCCAGTCTGATTAAGACTCGGCCATGAATCTGACAGAGTGAGAGACTTCTAAATGTGATATGAGACGGTATGAAATTGATCGGATCAGACCAGTCTCTTTTCAAACCTAGTAAAAAGCATATCAAACAACCATAAGAGTTTCGGTTACGATATAGATTGATGTTTTTATATTTTATGGAACAGAAAGGAGAGCACGGGGTGTTTTATACAAAGATATGGAAGGGAAAGAGCACATGGCATATTTAAACGCAGGGTCATTGATGAGTGAAGTGATATTATCAGCTGGAACACTTGGGAGCCCACAGTTGTTGATGTTAAGTGGTATTGGGCCTGCTAAACATTTAATGGCCCATGGGATCAAAGTGGTATTGGACCAGCCTATGGTTGGACAGGGCTTATCTGACAACCCAATGAACCTAGTACTCATTCCTACGCCCCGACCCGTAGAGATTTCACTCATTGAGATCGTGGGTATAACCCGATTCGGAAGCTTTATTGAAACCGCAAGTACTCATATTAACTTGCCATTGCTCAATAAATTCAGTTCCCACTTTGGACATTTTGCTAACCAGGTTTGTATTATCTTTTTTATATAACCACCTAAACTATTTTAGGTAATGATTAAATCGTTATATATATATATATATATATATATATATATATATATATATATATATATATATATATATATAATATATATATTTTCTAATTTGTTTAAACAAAATCGTTTTCTTAATATTTATGTTCTGATTGTAATATTTTCAGACAACAAAACTTGAGAGGCTAAGATCTATAATTGGACATCAACTCAACATAGATCCATCAGGATTTGATGCTGGACTCATCCTTGAAAAGGTAATGGGCCCACTTTCTTCCGGTGTTCTAGAGCTTGAGACAATAAATCCCAATGATAATCCTAAAGTCACATTTAATTACTTTAAAGACCCTCGAGACCTCCAACGATGTGTTCAAGGGATGGAAACCATTGTAAAGGTGTTGGAATCGAAAGCATTATCATCATTCAGAGAACCATTAATATCAGTTCAAGATTTACTTGCTTTGGTTGTGGCTTTACCTCTGAATTTGAGACCTCGACATGTGAATACTGCATTCGATCTTCAACAGTATTGTATTGACACTGTGATGAGTATTTGGCATTACCATGGAGGATGTCAAGTTGATAGAGTTGTTGATCACAACTATAAAGTCATTGGTGTTGGTGGACTACGTGTAATTGATAGTTCAACACTTTTGAATTCTCCTGGAACAAATCCTCAAGCTACTATGATGATGATTGGAAGGTTAATACTTAATACATATATATGCATTATTAGTTTAATAGAAATATATTCAAATACTAGAGATTAATAAGATTTTATTTTATTATTATTATTATTATTTTTAAATAATTCAGGTATATGGGGCAGAAAATGCTTGAAGAACGATTGACACTTCGAATGAAGTAGGAAATGTGACAGGGAAATTATACTCTTTAAAAAAATGTTGGAAGTTGTGTTTTATATTTCATATAGAGGTACTTGATGATATATGTTTTGTATTTTATTAAAACCGTTTTAGTAAGTTTTTATTTAGTGTCGGTGGATTATATTGTAAGTTAGTTCTTTTGCATTGAAATTTTCCTTCCAGAGAGATAATGAAATTATTAATTAAAAAGGATTTTTTTTTCAACGAAAGTAAATTTTATTAGAAAAACATAGTAGGAATAATTACTCGTTTACCCGCTACGTCTATATAAAACTTTCTTCTTTATTTAATACAATATATATCGTCGGTTTGAAGCTAAGGTAATAATAATTACTTTAAATCAATCCATATTTTAAGCCAATGATGGGTTGCTACTCAAACTAACCAATCTAAACTTTCTCAATAAAATACCCATTTGTACCCACCATATCATGTACTCTAACATTATGTAAGGAGGCCACTAAAACACCGGTAGAAGATATAAGTCCCACCTCCACGATATCACTAGAATATGTAATAACCACTCTTTGAAGAAGAAAATCTAAGTTTGTTATTTCATCTTCATCACCACTCGAACGTAAAGATCAAAGCCAACTTCAATGCCAACCGTAATTATTTGCAATTAAATAATCTATTGAGTAAATTACATGCAATCACCCTCGTTCAGGTGCTGACACGTTCAGTCCCTATTTTCACAAATTAACTCAGATCGTTCTTTGTTTGGTTAAAAGTTGCATGTTTCATCCTTTGTTAATTTAAATTTGCACGCTTACGATACATGAAATGACTGTTATGTCTTTTTTGTACTTTTTTTCTAATTAATTTAATGTATTTATTATTATTAATAATTTAAAAAATAGGAAAAAATATGGCCCCACTTCATCTCTCTCTTTCTCTCTCTTCTATAAAACCCTAAAATGACACTTCCTAATCGACGATCTAACACACCAATTTTTAATAAATCAAGATTTGTACTCTAGCACAGTATTAACAAGTGGCAAAAGATCTTCAGTTGTTTTTTTATTTTTCTTGTTGTGTTTCACTTTTCTAAATCTGATGCCATTTTGAAAAATGAGGGAGTGGCTTCATTGAAGCAGTAGCGGCAGAGAGTTATATGAATGATAATTTCGAGGTCAAGCCAAAGAACTCATCGTAGGAAGCGTTACAGATATGGATAGGGTTGTGTTGGGTGATGAAGATAACTTGTTTGCTAAATTACGTATTGTCGTTGATTAGGGAGTGTGGACGTCAGAGTTCCACATGCAGTGTACGTCGGAGTTCCGCACGCAGTAAACGTCGAAGTTCCACATGCCCGCCTTCGATTTGTCGTAGCCTTTCAATCAAACGATTTATGGTTCAGTAAATGCCGAAGTTCCACACACAGTGTGGAGGAGTCCGTCCTTTTGTGACTCCGACAACACTGAGAGTCTAAAATTAGAAATTTTCAAATTTCCATCATCGTTTAGCAAAAAAAATCGGGTTTTTAGATCTCAATGTACGATTCCATTCTCCCTTGTTTTAATCGTTAACCACGACCTCATCATTATTAGGCTCTCTCGTCGAAATCCAATTACAGATCTAGAGACAGTAGAGACAACGAAGTTACTTTTTACATAGTAGTTCATGAATCGAGAGTTTTAGGGTCGTCAGCGGGTCTTCTCGTCGAAGAAGTAGTGAGAGATGGAAGATATTCGGTATCAGAGTAGAGAGAGGTACAATAGTCCGTTATTTTTGTTTCAAGAGAGTTGGGGGCTAAAGGAAACATAGGAAAATGAAAGGTAAATGGGGAGGGGGGGTGGGTTGGGTTGGTGGAGATATTTTTATTTCTTTTTTTTTTTAATTTAAAAATGATAAATAAATAAAAGAAACTTAAAAAAGAAATTATTAAGGGTAAAATAGATTTTTATGTCCGAAGGGATGAAGTGCACAAGTTTTAAACAAATGATAGACGGTTCGAATAAATTTTTGATAATAAAACTGAATATGTCTTTTGGCACCTTCACAATGTAACATCCAAAAAACCATAATAAAATTTTCATTTTTAAAACCCTTTAATAATCCATAAACCATACAAAACATAGTTTCCCAAAAGCCATAATGTAAATCAGAGTATCCCAAAATCATAAGCCAACGAAATATACAAGGATGATGTGCACAATCACGCATTCGCCTTGCCCCGATCATCTGATGTACCTGAAACCATAAAATCAAACTGTAAGCACAAAGCTTAGTGAGTTCGCCCAAACTACCACACAAAAACAAACAAATATACATATTGCATGTTGGGTCCACAACCTCCTGGTTTGATTACCTTAACCTACAACCTCCCGGTTGGATTGCCATACATATTGCATTATGGGTCCACAACCTCCCGGTTGGATTACCTTGGCCCACAACCTCCCGTTTGAATTGCCATACATATTGCATGTTGGGTCCACAACCTCCCTATTGGCTTACCCTTTTTGGCCCATAATCTCCTAATTGGATTGCCTCGGGTTTGTTGTCTTACAGCACAAAGCAGTACAACCTCAACCCAACCACACTATGTCGACATATGTAACAGATAAACATATAACTAGCAAGTACAGGTAATCATACATATCTACCAATCTAACATATAATCAGCATAGCATCATCCTATATACCAGGATACATAACCTAGTGGGACGACATTGGTACCTTCGACCCACGAGTACAGTGACGAGAAACTCACCTGAACAACTCAATAGAAGCTCCACAACTACCTCAAAAACAACACAACTAACCCAAGCTTCCTAAAACCACGAGGCTAATCCTTAGCTAAATATTCAATTCTACCTAAGTTTGACCAAAAGTAAATCTGGTCAAAAATTCAACAGTCAAAGCTAAGGTCAAAATTCCCAACAACAACTTTCCACGTCGTGGCCTTCCTTGGCCACGTCGTGGGCACTAAATGCCAAAATAGTCACTGATTCCCCAATTGATATGCCATGGCAGCCTAAGGCCACGCCATGAGGACTAGTCTGAACAGCTCAAACGAGCTTAATCCATTTTCTTCCGATTTCAAGAGCTCCAAAGCTCAGATATGATCCTTTCCAAGGTCTTAATGGATTAAGTTTCTAACGTTATCCATTAGGAAGGTCCAAACCACCAAGATCTAGACTTTAAGTCTTGAAGTGGTCCAAAAATGCATATTTTTCAACTTAATCCCTTATGTCCAAGTCTATAAACTTCAGATCTGAATCAACATGATGTATAGATGGATAAAGTTTCCAACTTTATCCATAACAATGTATCAAGCTTTCAACATCTAAACTTTAATACCCCAAAATAACCTAAATGACCAAGGTAACTTGCATGGCTGAAAGGGAAAGCAAAAGATTAAAACTTTCCTAGTCCAAGAGGTCCAAGAAAACATTTTAAACTGATCAAAAGAGTGTTGGAGTCCAGATCTGAAACATACAATGCTCTTGGGACCTTGGAGAGTAATAAAGTTGCAAACTTTATTCCCAACTCTCACTAAAAACTCATTAAAATGGACCAAAACACCAAATACACTTAGATCCATGATGAATATGCAATAAAGTTTGGAACTTTATAACTTACAAAGCTCTAGAAGGTAGATGAAAGTTGAGATCTCCAATTGCCTAGCTTCAAGGATCAATCTTGCATGAAAACATTGCTCCAAAACCACCAAAAACTCAAAAAATGGATGAAAGAGGAGAGGGGAGGCTCAAATCTTGAAAATGGAGGTTGGGGTTTCTCCCATGAGGTTCTAGATATGATGGAGGCTAATAAAATACCCTAAAACATGAATCCTTACCTTTAAATACATTGAAAACCCTACAAATTTCGTGGGCTTTGGGCTGCACAGTTCTCATGTTGTGAGAATATATTCTAACCTCGTGAGGACTCTCACGTCGTGAGAATTACTTCTCACATCATGATAACGGGGTTTCACCCAATTTCACTTCAACTTCAAACAATCATAACTTCTATATACGTGGAAAAGTATTGACGAGCCCCATACATCTTTCTAGTTAATATTGGCTTAACACATGTCGAGCTAAAAACCATAATTCATGAAAGAAGTCTAAAACATTAGTTTTCCTATTTTACCCTTTGACTCAAAGACACAAAACAAGGATTTAATCACTTATCCAACATTGTCATCATCCAATAAGGTCTAAACCTTTTTCCCTTAAAGCCTGTAACATACACGTTCAGTTATCGTGTTTTGTAGTTTAAAAATAAATAATATTATGAAATATTATATGATATTGAGCATTGAGTTCTAACAGATAGTTTTTACTATAAATTAAGTAAAACTATGTTTAGAATCACTCGGAAAATATTGGAAGCCTTATGAGATTCCAATCAAATGTCAAATATTGAAATTTAACGAAAATATAAAATTTGAAATAAGTAAAATTTTATTATTGAAAGTTGTAGATAATTTCGTTAGAAACATTTAGGCGAAAACCTCATCGAAACCGAGTTATAACGAAGAAGTTATGACCAATCGAAGATCCGCGACAAAACCGGCAAACACTATTTAGCGTAAAAAGTGAGTTTTCGATAAACTACTTTTTAGCTTTAGTGATCTAAATGAAAGTCGTAGTATTCGTTAAACCGAGAATTTTCATTAAAAGAACGTCCAAATCTGACTGCGTATGAGGAAGTTATGATTTTTCTAAGTTTTAGTATAGTAGTATACAACTAAAAACTCGAAATAAATATCGAGTGATTTTTAGCAGACTTAACCTAAACGAGAATCGAAGGTATCGTCAATAGTAGTACAACGGTAAAAAGACAGACGAAAACGGACGTCGGATGAAAAAGTTATGAATTTTTAACGGATTTTCCTGTCCCGGACTGTTAAAAATAATAATATTAAAAATAAGGTCAAAATTAGCTGACAGAGTCTAAACGAAAGATGTAAAGTATAATCTCGTCTACGTGTGCATATAAAGAACGTCAAAAACGGAGCTCGTATGAAAAATATATGAATTTTTGAAGATTAGGGCACAAAATCCGAGAATTTCCGCATACATGCAAGGCCTAGAATCAACCACGTCATCCGGATCTTCGCATGCTGCCCCGTGTCCGAAGCTGCTGACTCATCCGATGCGCCGCCCAGTCCGAGACCGGCGCGTGTCTTCGTGGTGGAGGCATCCGAAGCGAGCCACCTGGCCCCTCGCATGCGAGCCACGTGCTCCTCCCCCTCGCCCTCGCTGAGCCGCGTGTCCTCCCTCTTCTCTCCTCGGTCTGAAGCCTCCCCTATATAAAGGGAGGTGCGAACCCTCCCGGTTTTGATTGGAAAATTCATACTTTTTACACATTAAACCCTCCTTTAAGCTGCTTAGCATCCCCCGAAGCCCCAGGATCATACCTAACACCCGAAAAACGTCCCGAAGTGCCCGAAGACCCCGAGAAATTTATCTTTTTGGTTTGAATCTCAACCCTCGCAAGGCCCGGTTTTCAATAAAAACTCCCGGTTTTCAATAAAGCTCCCGGTTTTCATCGAAGAAAATTATTTATAGGAACGAAGTGCTGCCCAAATTACTATTTTAACATCCGATTATTCCACGGTGAGTTCAAATTATATGAACAATTGTATGTTCTGTGTTATATGTTCAATATGCTTTCCCGTGTTTTTATGAAAATGTGTTATACCTTTGACTTGAAGTGAATGACTAAGCATCACTTGGGTACTGGTATGTAGCCTTTGACCATGAAGTGTATGTGTAAGCATCACTTTGGCACTGGCAGAATGTTGGATAGGGCTGAAAGCCTGTAAAGTCTAGCAAAATGTTTATTCAGAAATAGTTTATTTTTTGTGCCACTTGGGCTAAAGTCTTATTGATGTATATCAAGTTGAAATTGTTGTATCTCATTGATTGTAAATCTTTGAATCAGATCATTTATTAATATGGAAAGCAGGACATATGATACTCATCTGTCTTTGTTGTTCTTTGTTCCTCTTTGCTTCTGTCATATTGGTATATATATGGCATAACGTTATATTGTATCTATTTTTGAACTCACTAAGCGTCACCGCTTATCCCTCTCAGTGTTTAACTATTTCAGGTAATAAGGATCCAATATAGATATATATTGTTGGAAGATTTAGAATAGTTAATAATATTACTTTTGTTTTTAGTGATCATGTATGTATAAAATTATAATTTCCTGGGTAGTTATGTAATATACTAAAACTTAGTCGGTTTGTATCCAGTCTTTTGTAATTAAACTATCAATGTAAAATATTGTTTATAAATATGCATGTAGCATGTTTTGGAGTAATATGATGTAAAATTCAGAAAGGAGTCCTTTAAATCATGGTATCAGAGCAGTAGTTTAAGTGAACTAAATACCACGGATTGATATTTAGACTTAAACCGTCAGAAGTTCAATATATGAACGGATTCATTGTAAGTATATGGATACAAACCATAGGAAAGATTTAAGTAAAGTATTAGGTACTGATAAATCCTAAAATATTATATTACTTTAAATTTTAAGAACAATGGCTGAACAAGTGGGTAGCCATACACCATACGTAGGTGGAGATCCTCGTCCTGATGAAGCAAATACTCCAGCATCCCTTCGTGAGGAGCGACTCTTGGGTAAACTTACTGGTGTTATTCGGCAGACTCTTGAAGAACACAAAAAGAATGGTGATAAAGGAAAAGAGAAAGTCACCGGAGAATCTTCAAAAGGAGAGACGAGACGTCCTTCATTCAAAACTTTCAAGAGTAATGGTGCTACAGAGTTTTCAGGTGTTCTTAATCCCATTATTGTTCTTACATGGATCCAGAACACAGAAAAAGTATTTCGTATCTCTCATGTGGTTAATGAAGACAAGGCTAACTATGCTTCTGCAATGCTCATCGGAGAAGCCTTAGTCTGGTGGGAAGCAACATTCGAAGCTCTCAACGAGTATGACCAAGAGAATTTATCTTGGGAAATGTTCAGAACTCGCTTGCTAGGAAAGTATTGTCCTCTAGACATGAGGAGAAGATTGGAGAAAGAATTCCTCGAGCTTAAACAGGGAGGAATGACTGTGATTGATTATGAAAATCAATTCAATCAAAAAGCACGGTTTGCTACAAAGTATATTCCAACTGAAGACGATAAAATTCAGTTATTCCTGGATGGACTACGGTATGAAATCCGCGATTTCGTGGCTAATCGGGATGTTCTGTCATTTGATAAAGTTGTAGAGTATGCTCGAAAGCGTGAGCATGACTTAGAAATACGTGGTGCCACTCTTTCTGTTCTGAAGCATCCACGTATTGATCAAACCGTTCCTATTTCCTCTATTCCACCAGCTCAATCTATTCGAACTGATCCTGGTAAACAAGTGCAATCTCATAATACCGCTCGTGGCCGCGGTAGATCACAATCTTTTTCTCTTCAATCGCCATCGTGTCGAAATTGTGGAAAGAATCATCCGTGTGAATGCAGATTAGAAGAAGGATCATCGGTCTGTTATGGATGTGGAGAAGTAGGCCACATGAAGTATGTTTATCCGATGAAGAATGTTACATGCTTTGCTTGTGGTGTTGCTGGCCACAAGAAGCATTTCTGACCTACTCTTACTAGTCAAATGACGAGAAGTCAAGCTTCTGTTCAACAACCGGCGAGAAGTCAAGCTCCTGTTCAACAACCAAAGAGTAGTCCGACTAAAAAGGAGGAGGTACCAACATCTAAAGGCCGTGCATTTCAAATTACCACGGAAGAGGCACGTAAAGACCCGAATGTTGTGACTGGTACATTTCTAGTCAACTCTAGACCTGCTCATATCTTATTTGATTCTGGTGCCTCAGATTCTTTTGTTTCTCATGAATTTGCGCATTCCTTTCAAATTGCTTGCTATGCACTCGCGCAACCATTTCATGTAGATACTGCGGGAAGTATATCATTACTTGCTGATAAAGTATATAGGGATTGTGTGATAGAAATTGAAGGCTATAATTTTCTCGCTAACCTGATTCCTATCTCCTTGCCCAACTTTGATATTATTCTCGGCATGGATTGGTTGTCAAAGAACCGCGCAGAACTCTTGTCCTATGAAAAGATAGTACACATTCCTATTGAAGGAGAGAATCCTATTTATGTCTACGGTGAACAAAGACTTAAAATCGTAAAAATAATCTCTTTCCTAAAAGCTCGTAAATTCATATCGAAAGGGTGTTCTATTTATCTGGCCTATACAATTGATATCTCAAAAGAGGAAAAGAAAATAGTAAATGATGTTCCCGTTGTTAATGAATATCCTGATGTTTTCCCCGAAGAATTGGCTGGACTTCCTCCGGATAGACAAGTAGAATTCCGAATTGACCTTGTGTCTGGTGCTGCTCCGATTGCAAAGACTCCTTATCGTCTTGCGCCAGCTGAAATGAAAGAAATGATGATCCAACTGCAGGAATTACTTGATAAAGGCTTTATTCGACCGAGTACCTCTCCTTGGGGTGCTCCAGTGTTATTTGTCAAGAAGAAAGACGGTTTGATGCAAATGTGTATTGATTACCATGAGCTAAATAAAGTAACTATCAAGAACAAGTACCCACTACCTCGCATTGACGATTTGTTTGATCAACTTTAGGGTGTTAGCTATTTCTCGAAGATTGATTTGAGATCTGGCTATCATCAGTTGAAAGTACACGAGCAGGATGTACCGAAGACTGCTTTTCGTACTCGATATGGAAATTATGAATTTCTTGTCGTGCCGTTCGGTCTGACAAATGCTCCTGCTGTATTCATGGATATGATGAATCGCGTATGCCGTCCAATGCTCGACAAATTTGTCATCGTATTCATTGATGATATTATAATCTATTCCAAGTCTGAATCTGATCATGCCATTCATATTCGTGAAATATTAGAACTTCTTCGAAAGGAGAAACTATATGCTAAATTCTCGAAATGTGAATTTTGGCTTTACCAAGTTCAATTTCTCGGCCATGTGATTTCTGGTGACGCTATATCCGTAGATCCTACCAAAATTGAAGCCATTCAGAATTGGGAAGCACCCCGTAATGCTTCTGAAATTCGTAGTTTCTTGGGTCTCGCGGGATATTACCGGAGATTCATTAAAGATTTTTCGCGTATAGCTGTACCTCTCATGAGTCTTACACGAAAGGAAGCAAAGTTCGAATGGAGTGAAGCCCAAGAAAAAGCTTTCTCAACTTTAAAAGATCTTTTGACTCATGCTCCAATCTTATCACTTCCAGATGGTGATAATGATTTCTCCGTATATAGCGATGCTTCAAGGTTGGGACTCAGTTGTGTGTTGATGCAACGTGGCAAAGTGATAGCCTATACCTCAAGACGACTGAAACAGTATGAAAAGAATTATCCCGCCCATGACCTCGAAATCGCTGCGGTAATATTTGCCCTAAAACTTTGGAGGCATTATCTTTTTGGTACAAAATGCCAATTGTTTACTGACCACAAAAGTCTCAAGTATATATTCAGTCAGCAAAATTTGAATATGAGACAACAACGATCCATGGCGCTGATCAAAGACTATGACTGTGAAATCTTGTATCATCCTGGAAAGGCCAATGTAGTTGGCGATGCACTTAGCAGAAAGGTTTATTATAATAGTGTGTGTTATGATATTACTCACACTACAGTAAAGTTCACTATTTTATATGAACTAGAGAAATGGCAAGTAGAAGCCTTAAAGCCAGAAAATGTGAAGAAAGAAGGGATGGTACATTATACTGATGTTTTACTTGATGATCCACGAGGATTGAATGTATTCAAGAATCGGCTATGGATGCCAAAGATTGGTAGATTAAGAAAGAATATTTTAGATGAAGCTCTTAAGTCTAAGCTATCAATACATCCTGGTACAAGTAAAATGTACTATGATGTAAAAGCTGATTATTGGTGGCCTGGATTAAAGAAAGACATTACAAGATACGTACAGGAATGTTTAGTATGCTTACAAGTCAAAGCAGAGCACCAAAAGCCTTACGGAATTCCAGAAAGCCTTAGTGTTCCCGTGTGGAAATGGGAAGAGTTATCCATGGATTTTATTACCAAATTGCCAAAGGCTGCTAGACAGAATGATAGCATTTGGGTAATTGTCGACTGACTGACTAAGAGCGCACATTTTCTTGCCATGCGTGAAACGACTCCAATGGTGAAATATGCACAAGTATACTTAGATGAAATTATTGCAAGACATGGTGTGCCACTAAAGATTATTTCCGATCGTGATATCGCTTCACTTCTCATTTTTGGGCGAGTATGCAACGTGAACTGGGATCTCGAGTTGCTCTCAGTACAGCTTATCATCCCCAGACAGACGGTCAGACGGAGAGAACGATCCAAACAGTAGAAGATATGCTTCGTGAATGTGTCTTGGATTTCGGTGGTAACTGAGACAAATACTTACCTCTTGTCAAATTTTCATATAATAACAGTTACCACGCTTCAATCAAAATGCCACCATATGAAGCACTATATGGACATAGATGCCGTACTCCATTATGTTGGCGTGAAATAGGACAAAAAAATCCTTGGAGGCCCTGAAATGATTCAAGACACCACTGACAAGATTCAAATTGTACGAGAAAGAATGAAAGCGGCCCAGGATCGACAAAAGTCCTATGCAGAAAGGAGGAGACGACCCATAGAATTCCAGGTGGGTGATTTCGTAATGCTGAAGGTATCCCCGTGGAAAGGCATTATGCGGTTTGGGAAGAAAGGAAAACTAAGTCCTAGATTTGTTGGTCCTTTCAAAATCATCCAGAGGATTGGTAAACAAGCATACCGCTTAGAATTACCAGAAGATTTGGCAGGTATTCATATGTGTTTCATGTGAGTTATCTGCGTAAATGTTTAAGCATATATGATGAAGCGGTTCCATTATCCGAGATGAAACTAGATAATAAGTTAAGATATGTAGAAGAGCCTGAAGAAATCGTAAACGAAAGAACGACTAATCTACGAAATAAAGAAGTGGAGTTGGTGCTTGTCAAGTGGAAACACCATAGAGGCCTAAATTATACTTGGGAAAATAAGAATGAGATAAGAGCGAAATATCCCCATTTGTTTTAATCGCTGTAATTTCGGGGACGAAATCCTCAAAAGGATGAGGTATTTGTAACATACACGTTCAGTTATCGTGTTTTTGTAGTTTAAAAATAAATAATATTATGAAATACTATATGATATTGAGCGTTGAGTTCTAACAGATAGTTTTTACTAGAAATGAAGTAAAACTATGTTTAGAATCACTCGGAAAATATTGGAAGTCTTATGAGATTCTAATCAAATGTCAAATATTGAAATTTAATGAAAATATAAAATTTGAAATAAGTAAAATTTTATTATTGAAAGTTGTAGATAATTTCGTTAGAAACATTTAGGCGAAAACCTCATCGAAATCCGAGTTATAACGAAGAAGTTATGACCAATCGAAGATCCGCGACAAAACCGGCAAACACTATTTAGCGTAAAAAGTGAGTTTTCGATAAACTACTTTTTAGCTTTAGTGATCTAAATGAAAGTCGTAGTATTCGTTAAACCGAGAATTTTCATAAAAAGAACGTCCAAATCTGACTTCATATGAGGAAGTTATGATTTTTCTAAGTTTTAGTATAGCAGTATACAACTAAAAACTCGAAATAAAGCTCGAGTGATTTTTAGCTGACACAACCTAAACAAGAATCGAAGGTCTCGTCAATAGTAGTACGACGGTAAAAAGACAGACGAAAACGGACGTCGGATGAAGAAGTTATGAATTTTTAATGGATTTTCCTGTCCCCGTCTCTTAAAAATAATAATATTAAAAATAAAGTCAAAATTAGCTGACAGAGTCTAAACGAAAGTTGTAGAGTATAATCTCTCCTACGCGTGCATATAAAGAGCGTCAAAAACAGAGCTCGTATGCAAAAGATATGAATTTTTGAAGATTAGAGCACAAAATCCGAGAATTTTCGCATGCATGCAAGGCCTAGAATCAGCCACGTCATCCGGATCTTTGCATGCTGCCCCGTGTCCGAAGGTGCTGACTCATCCGATGCGCGGCCCAATCCGAGACCGACGCGTGTCTTCGTGGTCGAGGCGTCCGAAGCGAGACACCTGGCCCCTCGCATGCGAGCCACATGCTCCTCCCCCTCGCCCTCGCTGAGCCGCGTGTCCTCCCTCTTCTCTCCTCGGTCCGAAGCCTCCCCTATATAAAGGGAGGTGCGAACCCTCTCGGTTTTGGTTGGAAAATTCATACTTTTTACACATTAAACCCTTCTTTAAGCTACTTAGCATCCCCCGAAGCCCCGTGATCATACCTAACACCCGAAAAACGTCCTGAAGTGCCCGAAGACCCCGATAAATTTATCTTTTCGGTTTGAAGCTCAACCCTCGCAAGGCCCGGTTTTCAATAAAAACTCCTGGTTTTCAATAAAACTCCCAGTTTTCATCGAAGAAAATTATTTATAGGAACAAAGTGCTGCCCAAATTACTATTTTAACATCCGGTTATTTCACGGTGAGTTCAAATTATAGGAACAATTGTATATTATCTATATGTTCAATATGCTTTCCCGTGTTTTTATGAAAATGTGTTCTACCTTTGACTTGAAGTGAATGACTAAGCATCACTTGGGTACTGGTATGTAGCCTTTGACCATGAAGTGTATGTGTAAGCATCACTTTGGCACTGACAGAATGCTGGATAGGGCTGAAAGCCTGTAAATTCTAGCAAAATGTTTATTCAGAAATAGTTTATTTTCTGTGCCACTTGGGCTAAAGTCTTATTGATGTATATCAAGTTGAAATTGTTGTATCTCATTGATTGTAAATCTTTGAATCGGATCATTTATTGATATGGAAAGCATGACATATGATACTCATCTGCCTTTGTTGTTCTTTGTTCCTCTTTGCTTCTGTCATATTGGTATATATATGGCATAACGTTATATTGTATCTATTTTTGAACTCACTAAGCGTCACCGCTTATCCCTCTCAGTGTTTAACTATTGCAGGTAATAAGGATCCAATATAGATATATACTGTTAGAAGATTTAGAATAGTTAATAATATTACTTTTGTTTTTAGTGATCATGTATGTACAAAATTATAATTTCCTGGGTAGTTATGTAATATACTAAAACTTAGTCGGTTTGTATCCAGTCTTTTGTAATTAAACTATCAATGTAAAATATTGTTTATAAATATGCATGTAGCATGTGTTGGAGTAATATGATGTAAAATTATGAAATAGGTCCTTCCAAAGCCTAAGACCTTTACTTGATCCAATTATTGTCCACAATCTCGAAATAAGAATTTTCTCGAAACAGGATGTTACAACTCTCCCCCACTTAAACTGGATTTCGTCCTCGAAATTCATCTTGGTTAGAATCTCTAAAGTTAATGTCAACATATCACTCAAGCTCTCTCTAACCCCTTCGAAATCAAGGCATATATACAGATAAGTTGAGAGATCACTCAGAAACCCACAGCTGCCAAAAAACAATCCAATAACTTGGAAATACTCAACCGCAACCAGAACTGTAAGACCCAGCTTCCAGAGAGAACCACTCATACTGGGAACTCTCAAAACTACAACCACAAATCAACTCCATCAATATACTTCCCAAAACCGGGAACCCATCAGTCTAAACTTCAGAAACCATTCCGTAAGATTGATGATCATCCATATGTCGTACCTACCCCCAGTCCCTGACTGGGAACACCACCAAATCATGTAGAAAACATACTTAAAATACATCGATCGTGAATTTCCAACAAATCCTCAAATCCAGAAATTGTGCCTAAAAACCATCAATATACACTTGACTTCCTGACAAGTCATCACCAACCCATTCCTCCCGCGAGCATAATGATCATTCATCCAAGAATCTCATGTTGCATCCAAATCACCCATCAGCTCAGGTGTACATCCACCTGACAAATCACTCGAGACATTTACAACGAACTACATGAATTGAGATTTCAGAACCGATACCCAACATTGGTAACAAAACTCCTAATAAACAGTCTGCCAACAAATGGGGGTTCATAATGTAAACATTCACCAAGAGACTTCTGATGCACAGCTAATACTCCCAAAAAACTTTTACTGTCCACATGATCCAAACCGGCTGGTCACTGAGTCTCCCGAATCCCAACAATGCACTAACACCCAAACATGCCAATAAGAATAACGATCCGAGACCTAAGAGTCCCAATCAAATGACTATCGGGTCCCATGCATGTGATCATACAACCATTGGTTCACGATACATCGTGACACCTTTTAACCACTAAAACGATAAGCTCACGGTACTATGCCGATCTTGTCGTTATTCCATCACTGCCCTGAAGACTCACGACCAACACCACAGGGTCCTAAAGGTGCTCAACTGTAACATCCCGAAATTCAGGTACAACTATTTAACCCTTCTTTTTATTCAAAGTGTCAAGTTTAGCCCTTAAGGGAAATTGGTAGCAAATAAGTACGCTGGGCGTACTCAAGAGTACGCTGCGCGTACTCATGCGCTTATTTTGGACGCGGACTCGCCTGAGTACGCTGGGCGTACCCAGGGTTACGCTGGGCGTAATGTGTCCAGATGCAAACCCTAATTTCTGACTTGTGCACTATATATTGTATGCTAAGGCTCATTTCTCAGCCTCCATAGCAGTGAGTAAAACCCTAAGAGAGAACTTTCCATCGTCCTTAGTGAGTGTGTGTGATTTTGGAGCTAAAAGTGCCTTGGGGTGTTAGTGAAGAAGAAGGAGAGGAGCTTGTGGAGGCTAGAGCTTGAAGTGCAAGTTTGGATCTGAGATCTACAGAGGAAGGAGCTGCTTTTAGAGGTATACAGTTCAAAACTTTCCCCTTCTTTTGGTTTGTTGTTGCATGGGCCATTTCTAGGGTTAAAAGTCCCAAAGGTGGAGACTTTATGAGTGTAAGGTGCTCCATGGTCCGAGATCTGTCCCCTTTCAGTGATATTTGTGTTTTAGATCCATAAAGTTTCCATCTTGGTCGTTGATATGAGGACATGCTAGAGTTTTGAGCTTTCTAGGGCTAGAAATGGAATATTTCGGGTGTTAGTGACTTGTTCGGCCATGCAAAGGCTTAAAGTCATCGACTTTATGGATTAAGAGGCTTAGAAATGGTCAGATCTAGAAGTTGGACGTGAGTCTTAACTGTTTAAGACCTCAAGAGCTGAAGGACTGAAACTGGGAGTTACGCGGGGCGTAATCCCAGTACGCGCAGCGTAAGGGGTCGCGCACCCCGTTTCTGTGAGGACGCCGGGTACGCCCAGCGTACATGTTTGGTACGCGCAGCGTAACTCGGAGGGTTGACTTTTGTTGACTTTTAGGGTTTGGTCAACTTTAGGGTCTTTGAGCCATGGAGGGGGTAAAATGGTCTTTTACCCTTCTAAGAGTACTAAGAGGAGGAATAGTCTAGCCTTGAGAGACATATTGATTTAGAGTGTTTATTTTATATGATTAGGCGGAGGCTAGACCCGATTTTACAGAGTTCGAGCTTTACCGAATTACCCGAGGTGAGTCTTCTCACTATACTTTACCTAGAGTGGTAATTAGAGTTATGTGACAGAGTATTTTGTATGCTTTTGCATGATGTGATGTCTATGTGATGTATGCTATGCATGTTACAGAGTTTACAGAGTTAGGACCGGAAGGTCCACAGAGTTAGGGCCAGAGGGCCCACAGAGTTATGGGACTGGAGGGTCCCACTGACACACATTGACCAGAGGGTCAAACAGAGTTATAGCCTCGAATGGCTAATATGTGTTGTGTGTGGTATTTTGGGGAACTCACTAAGCATTTATGCTTACAGTGTTGTGTTATGTGTTTCAGGTACCAGTAAGGATCGCGGGAAGGCGTCGGCTTGATCAGTACACACACGAGAAGCTTTTATATTATGATCTTGGGATGTGATGTTATGATTTGACTATGTGATACAATGGTGTTTTTATAACAATTATGGATGAAAATGTGTTTTATAAAATGTGAAAAATTATTTGAAAATTTGGGTGTTACAAGTTGGTATCAGAGCCTTGGTTTGAGGGATTCAGGTGCACCTTCGGGCGTATCTGGACTCAAACTGAGGATTTGAGAGGTTTTCAAAATAAAATTCACAAAATTTTCTCAAGAATAAAAAGTTTTTGAAAGAGCAGAGCAGAGCAGTGTGTACGATCAACCAGCGCCCGAACGGTGATTTCCCAAAATACCCTTACATTATGAGTTATGAGATATGTTATGATATGATATGCATGCTAGAGTAGGCTAGGTATTCTTATTAGGACTAGAGTGGCCTGATTGTGATGCCTTAGCCTAGGGATCTTACTGCTAGGAGGTGCTTGAGAGTGAATAGATAGCAGCGAGGAGCTTATGAGAGATCTGCTAGAGGGTAGATTATGTATAGAGAGAGTAGAGTAGTTGGGACTTAGGATCCTAGGAGGAGGACTTGGGGTGAATATTAATGCGGTGTGGACGGTAGTATTGGGCCCGTACTACCGAAGGCACCGGATCAGTGCGCAGCCCAAGTAAGAATCCTTAGGATACCAGGGGTCAAGTAGGAGTAGGATATCGAATGTGTGTGCACTCGAGCGAGTCTCTGATATTTTTGTGTTGTATTTCAGAGAGACATCATGGTTGGGACACGCCACACTTCTGGGAGCAGTAGTGTTAGCGACGAGGAGATCCGCAGATTGATTCACGAGGAGGTGGCTGCTGCCACCAGAGCCGAGATACCAGAGATGTTTGGGTCTATCAAGACCACCCTGATCGAGACATTTGACGAGCGCTATGCTGCTCTTACTGATGCTGCTGTTGTTGCGGCCACCGCAGCCGTCGCTGCTGCGAGGCCACAGGGGGGTGACTCGTTGTTGTACCGGGAGTTCAGCAACACGAAGCCACCAGAGTTTGATGGGACTCAGGATCCGATAGCTGCGATGAGGTGGATCTCTGACATTGAGGGGTGCTTCTACACATGTTCATGTCCGGAGCACCTGAGGGTATGGTTCGCTTTGAACCAGCTTCGCTTGGGAGCGAAGGACTGGTGGAAGTTTGTGACAACACACTTCACTTTTGCAGAGCACGCTGCGGTGACATGGGAGAGGTTTACCACTGTGTTTCGAGATGAGTACGTTCCCCCGGTGGAGAGGGAACGTTTGGACCAGGAGTTTCTGACCCTCAAGCAGGGCACCGAGTCTGTTACAGTGATCACCAGGATGTTTCATGAGAGGGCGATGTTCTGCCCTGAGCACGTGTCTTCCGAGCAGGCACGTATCGGTATTTGAGTATTTTGAGGAGAGACATCCGCGAGTTCGTGGCGAACTCGACATACCGGACATTTGCCGAGCTTCAGGCAAATGCCCGAAAGAGGGAGATTGAGCTAGAGACTCAGGCTAGGGAGGAGGCGGAGTCTCAGGGGAGGGATCGGCGACCGGCACAGTCCCAGCCGGCTGCCAAGCGTGCTAAGCCCGCCGATTCGAGATCAGGGAACCAGAAGGGCCGCACTTGTGGCAAGTGAGGCAAGAGCCATGAGGAGGTATGTAGAGCAGGGTCTTGCTACAAGTGTGGCAAGGAGGGGCATATGGCCAAGGATTGCCCCAAGGGATTTACAGTTTGTTTTCACTGCAACCAGACCGGACACCGGAAGGCCGAGTGTCTGCAGTTACGAGGGTCAGCTCAGGGAGCTTCTCAGGGATCTGTCCCTGCTGTTGTTCGAGCTACAGAGAGTCGGCCGGTGAAGGCCGAGGCGCCGAAGACTCGTGGGAGAACCTTCCAGTTGACAGCGGAGGAGGTCCGCGCAGCACCCGATGTTGTAGCTGGTATGTATTCTTTCCTCTGTTTATTTTGAGTTTGTGGTGTTATGCTTATATTGTGATATGCGTAGGTACATTTCTTGTGTGTTCTGTACCTTCCTTGGTGTTATTTGACTCGGGTGCGAGTCGGTCTTTTGTGTCACTAGCGTTTAGTCAGCACATCAGTACCCAGCGTGAGGCGTTGAGTCGACCTCTACGAGTTTCCATAGCTGACGAGCGAGCGGTGTATGCTACTGATGTGATTCGAGGGTGTGTACTCGAGATCTTCGGTGTCGAGTTCCCGATAGATCTGGTCCCGATTGCAATGGGGGACGTGTGTGTCATAGTGGGCATGGAGTGGTTGAGTCGTTTTGGAGCTGTGATCGACTGCGAGCGACAGTTGGTGACGATACGAGACCCTAGTGGGGGAGTTCTTACGGTTTATGGCGAGGGTACCCGTTCTGGGTCAGCATTTTGTTCAGCCGCGAGGGCGAGGCAGAGTCTACAGCAGGGCTGTAGTGGGTTTGTGGCTTATGTGGTAGATACGAGGGTTGGTGCAGAGAGACCGAGGTCGGTCGATGAGGTCCCGATAGTGCGTGAGTTCCCGGATGTTTTCCCCGAGGAGTTGCCGGGTGTGCCTCCCGAGAGGCAGGTGGAGTTCCGCATCAATTTGGTTATGGGGGAAGCGCCTATCGCCAAGGCGCCCTACCGCCTTGCATCCCCAGAGATGCAAGAGTTATCCTCGCAGCTTCAGGAGCTGCTGGGGAAGGGGTTTATACGGCCGAGTAGCTCGCCGTGGGGAGCGCCGATCCTTTTTGTCAAGAAAAAGGATGGTTCACACCGGATGTGCATTGATTACCGAGATTTGAACAAACTGACGGTCAAGAACCGTTACCCCTTACCGAGGATCGACGATTTGTTCGATCAGTTGCAGGGAGCGTCTTGGTTCTCCAAGATTGATTTGAGGTCTGGATATCATCAGATGAGGGTGCGTGATGAGGATATCCAGAAGACAGCGTTCAGGACTCGTTACGGGCATTACGAGTTCGTGGTGATGCCTTTCGGGCTCACCAATGCACCGGCAGCGTTCATGGATCTCATGAACAGGGTGTGCAGGCCGATGTTGGATCGTTCGGTGATCGTCTTCATTGACGATATATTGGTGTATTCGAGATCCAGAGAGCAGCATGAGGAGCATTTGAGGGAGATCCTGGGGGTTTTGAGATCGGAGAGGCTGTATGCCAAATTCTCCAAGTGTGATTTCTGGTTGCGAGAGGTCCAGTTCTTGGGACATCTTGTTAATCAGAATGGGATATTGGTCGATCTGGCCAAGATCAAGGCTGTGATGAGTTGGGAGGTGCCGAGAACCCCCACCGAGATCAGGAGTTTCCTAGGATTGGCCGGCTATTATCGGAGATTTATCAGGGATTTCTCCAAGATCGTTGTGCCTCTTACCAGATTGACCCGAAAGGGTGTTGCTTTTTCGTGGGGTCCGGAGCAGCAGACCTCGTTCGAGACACTTCGCCAGAGATTATGCGAAGCCCCGGTGTTAGCCCTCCCGGAAGGGGTGGAGGATTTTATGGTGTATTGTGACGCGTCGATATCAGGATTGGGTGCAGTACTTATGCAGAGAGGGCATGTGATAGCATACGCATCGAGGCAGCTGAAGCCTCATGAGACGAGGTATCCTACGCACGATCTGGAGTTGGGGGCTGTGGTGTTCGCCCTCAAGATCTGGCGTCACTATTTGTATGGGGTTCGGTGTACCATATACACGGACCACAAGAGCTTGAAGTATCTGATGGATCAGCCCAACCTGAACATGCGTCAGAGGAGATGGTTGGACGTAGTAAAAGATTATGAGTGTGAGATCATGTACCACTCGGGCAAAGCTAACGTGGTAGTCGATGCCTTGAGTCGCAGGGCAGAGAGTGCCCCTTTGCGAGATGTTTGTATGAGGTTGACAGTGATGACTCCGGTGTTGGACACCATTCGGGAGGCCCAGGTGGGGGCCATGAGACCGAAGAACCTCAAGCGAGAGCGGGTGATTGGGCAGATATCAGAGTTCATTGCCGATAGCCGGGGGGTTATGACCATCCAGGGTCGGATTTGGGTGCCATTTGAGGGTGGGGCACGTACTATTTTGATGGAGGAGGCGCACAAATCGAAGTTTTCGATCCATCCCGGGGCCACTAAGATGTATTTGGACCTGAAAAGAGATTATTGGTGGCCCTGTATGAAGAGGGATGTGGCTTGGTTTGTAGAGAGGTGCTTGACCTGTCGCAGGGTTAAGGCTGAGCACCAGTGTCTGCATGGCAAGTTGCAGCCACTTGAGGTTCCCCAGTGGAAGTGGGAACATATTTCCTTGGATTTTATCACCAAATTGCCGAGGACTGCAAGGGGCGTCGATGCAATTTGGGTGATCGTTGACCGGCTGACGAAGAGTGCTCATTTTCTTGCTATCAGTGAGAGCTCTTCCGCATAGAGGCTGGCAGAGGTGTATGTGAGGGAGGTGGTATCGCGGCATGGCGTACCAATCTCGATTGTGTCAGATCGAGATGTGCGCTTCACTTCCAGGTTCTGAAAGAAGTTCCATGAGAAGTTGGGTACTAGGTTGCATTTCAGTACCGCTTACCACCCACAGACGGGCGGGCAGAGTGAGCGGATGATTCAGATGCTCGAGGACATGCTTCGAGCATGTGTGTTGGACTTCGGAGGGAGTTGGGACACGTATCTGCCTTTGGCTGAGTTTTCTTATAACAACAGCCACCATTCGAGCATTGGTATGCCTCCCTTTGAGTTATTGTATGGGAGGAGGTGTCGGACTCCCATTTGTTGGGGAGAGGTAGGGCAGCGAGTGATAGGCAGCACTGAGATAGTGCTTCAAACGACAGAGCAGATACAGCAGGTTAGACAGAGATTGCTGACGGCCCAGAGTCGCCAGAAGAGTTATGCGGATAGGCGTCGATCCGAGCTCGAGTTCCAGGTTGGAGATTTTGTACTCCTGAAAGTGTCTCCTTGGAAAGGAGTGATCCGATTCAGGAAAAGTGGCAATTTGGGGCCCCGGTACATTGGACCGTTCAGGGTTATTGCGAGGGTGGGCAGGGTAGCATATCGATTGGAGCTACCTGCGGAGTTGAGCCAGATTCATGATACCTTCCACGTGTCTCAGCTGAGGAAGTGCATAGCCGACGTGTCGGCAGTGGTACCATTGGAGGATATTCAGGTGGATGCGAGCCTGAATTATGCTGAGAGGCCAATCGCGATTATGGATCGGAAGATCAAGGTTCTGAGGAACAAGGAGGTGCCTCTGGTTCAGGTCCAGTGGCAACATCAGAGAGGGTCCGAGCTGACTTGGGATCTAGAGTCAGAGATGCGAGAGCAGTACCCGGAATTGTTTGCAGCATGAGACTTCGAGGGCGAAGTCTGGTTCTAGTGGGGGAGAATTGTAACATCCCGAAATTCAGGTACAACTATTTAACCCTTCTTTTTATTCAAAGTGTCAAGTTTAGCCCTTAAGGGAAATTGGTAGCAAATGAGTACGTTGGGCGTACTCAAGAGTATGCTGCGCGTACTCATGCGCTTATTTTGGACGCGGACTCGCCTGAGTACGCTGGGCGTACCCAGGGTTACGCTGGGCGTAATGTGTCCAGCTGCAAACCCTAATTTCTGACTTGTGCACTATATATTGGATGCTAAGGCTTGACAGCCTCCATAGCAGTGAGTAAAACCCTAAGAGAGAACTTTCCATCGTCCTTAGTGAGTGTGTGTGATTTTGAAGCTAAAAGTGCCTTGGGGTGTTAGTGAAGAAGAAGGAGAGGAGCTTGTGGAGGCTAGAGCTTGAAGTGCAAGTTTGGATCTGAGATCTACAGAGGAAGGAGCTGCTTTTAGAGGTATACAGTTCAAAACTTTCCCCTTCTTTTGGTTTGTTGTTGCATTGGCCATTTCTAGGGTTAAAAGTCCCAAAGGTGGAGACTTTATGAGTGTAAGGTGCTCCATGGTCCGAGATCTGTCCCCTTTCAGTGATATTTGTGTTTTAGATCCATAAAGTTTCCATCTTGGTCGTTGATATGATGACATGCTAGAGTTTTGAGCTTTCTAGGGCTAGAAATGGAATATTTCGGGTGTTAGTGACTTGTTCGGCCATGCAAAGGCTTAAAGTCATCGACTTTATGGATTAAGAGGCTTAGAAATGGTCAGATCTAGAAGTTGGACGTGAGTCTTAACTGTTTAAGACCTCAAGAGATGAAGGACTGAAACTGGGAGTTACGCGGGGCGTAATCCCAGTACGCGCAGCGTAAGGGGTCGCGCACCCCGTTTCTATGAGGACGCCGGGTACGCCCAGCGTACATGTTTGGTACGCGCAGCGTAACTCGGAGGGTTGACTTTTGTTGACTTTTAGGGTTTGGTCAACTTTAGGGTCTTTGAGCCATGGAGGGGGTAAAATGGTCTTTTACCCTTCTAAGAGTACTAAGAGGAGGAATAGTCTAGCCTTGAGAGACGTATTGATTTAGAGTGTTTATTTTCTATGATTAGGCGGAGGCTAGACCCGATTTTACAGAGTTCGAGCTTTACCGACTTACCCGAGGTGAGTCTTCTCACTATACTTTACCTAGAGTGGTAATTAGAGTTATGTGACAGAGTATTTTGTATGCTTTTGCATGATGTGATGTCTATGTGATGTATGCTATGCATGTTACAGAGTTTACAGAGTTAGGACCGGAAGGTCCACAGAGTTAGGGCCAGAGGGCCCACAGAGTTATGGGACTGGAGGGTCCCACTGAGACACATTGACCAGAGGGTCAAACAGAGTTATAGCCTCGAATGGCTAATATATGTTGTGTGTGGTATTTTGGGGAACTCACTAAGCATTTATGCTTACAGTGTTGTGTTATGTGTTTCAGGTACCAGTGAGGATCGCGGGAAGGCGCCGGCTTGATCAGTACACAGACGAGAAGCTTTTTTATTATGATCTTGGGATGTGATGTTATGATTTGACTATGTAATACAATGGTGTTTTTATAACAATTATGGATGAAAATGTGTTTTATAAAATGTGAAAAATTATTTGAAAATTTGGGTGTTACATCAACCATCAACCTACCAACTTGTAGGAACCCAATCAACATCCATCTCAATCACTAATTAAACACATCATGAGTCATACCATACTACAACACACAATTCCCTTCATAGAACAGGCTACTACCAACGTAAAATCAGACGAAAACATGTCGCACACAACCAACGAATTAGATAGGCGGTTGTACTCTTGCTCCAAATCAAAGGCTATTAAACAAATAAGAACCATACCAATAAATTCAAACCAAGTGTTCTCATTCTATTTTACTCAGTCCACATACACCCCCAAGGGAAACACATAACCAACCCTAGATCTATTGTATTCCACCTTTCTTACAACCTTACCCAAAGGGCGAGGTACCAGTAGATCTAACCGAAATGACGAACCTCAACCGCTAACAGAAACGTCCTCATGAATGGCCCTTACAAAGATCCCACACCTTAATTGAAATTGAACAGATCCTACAAACACATAACTACCTCGAAAAAGCTTCCAAAGTTATCTAGAAATGCCGTTAAAACCCCGAGTCTGCTACGAATCATACTTCCATAATCAACATTTAAGGGTACCCATACCTAAAAATTAAAAGGTACAATGTACAGATTTTGACGATGGTTGACGCATCCATTGACTTCCACTGATACAGCTCGAAACTTATGAACAAACTCAGCTATTGACGATTAACGAATGACCAACAATCGAGAATGCATTGACAACTAACATGACCCAATACACTACTGAAAAGAACCCATGTGGGACTAAACATACTCAACTATGAAGTTGATTTACCTATCAACAACTACCCAACCTAGACTAAAGATAGCAATCAACACAGCGAGATGACAAATCCCTAAACAACCGACACTCAACCTGAGCGACCCAAACGCCTCTTTATTCATATACATCCCGAAAGGAACCAATGGCTACAACAAGCTCCTTTACTAATAACTTCCTACAACAAAGACAACTTATACATTCCTGAGCACATATATCTTATGGCAACTTGCCTTGCACCCCGTTTTTACCAAATCTTGGACCAAAATCTCGCATACCCGAATCACAGATACCGGTGACCCATTCTTCTGAAACCATAAACTCTAACAGATCGATGATCCTCCAAACAGAATACCCACTTCTCCCCCACTTAGGGTTCGAACTACCATCAACTGACATTGCAAACATGCTAAAACTCAACTCAACCATATACATAGCATCCATGACCCTTGGAATGTTTAACACAATGCAAGATAATCTTCCAGATAAAGACCAAGAAAACTCAAAGAGATTTAGAATCTAAGATGGAGACCTCGAAAACTTTCCAATCATAACTGCCACTAACCTCAAGAATCCCATGCAGATGCACAAATAATAATACTGACAGTCCCTTCATAGCACCGATTCTCTATTTAGAAATAAATGGACTTGTTAGGCGTGTCAGACCCAACAAATAATAGGGGTACGATATACTCCAAAATAATCCCACTATATTGCACTAAAAGGTAGTACAAGGCAAGTAGGGTCGATCCACAGAGACACGGGACAATTGGTCTATACCTCTTTGCACAAGGTACTATGGTCACCAATAGTAAAGAGAGGGGGGTTTAGAATGCAATGATTAAACAAACAAATTTAAAACACGAGTAAACAACTAAACGAATGAATTAAGTTCAGATTTTTGTAAGGACTCCAACTTCATGTATGACAATCCAGCAATGTGAATCAAAGATGACAAGACATTTGTTTCATTCTATCTAAGTTGGTACTTGAAAGTGTTAACAAGCTCTAACACTTTCCATTCACCATATTAATCAATCAAAACAAGCTCTTTGATTAATCCTAACCTTACTAACCTAATCTAAACAAGCTCTTAGAATTAGATTAAAAGATTGCATTAAGCTTATTGTGAATGTTCCCAACAACACCCAATACTCCTCACAAGCTCGGGAGCGTAAGAATGTGTGAAAAGATTTACATTAAATTCATTCATAAGAAATCAATTTAATGCTTGTTACTTAGTTCAACTCACAAAACAATTACGGATTTTGCAAAATGAATAACTTGAATGACCTAACCCTAATTCAAATGGCCAATAAGAATCATTATTAGAATCAAACATTCGATTGAAATAAAATCAGTTTCACTAGATAGAAATTAAACACAAACATCAGGTCATATGATTTGATTCACAACCAAAAAGTCAAAACATGAAATTGGAGAAGTTAGGGTTCTAGCCACACATGGCTAGAACAAGATTAATAAGTTTAAACGATGAAATTAAGTGCTAAAGTGCTTACAAAGAAGGAATTAAAATGTTTCCCAATGATTAACGGACAAACCCTTGCTAAAACCCTTGAATTCTCCTCTCCAAAAGTGCTCTGGTATGTTCTCTTCTTCCCCAAAATGACCCCATTCTCGACATAAGGAAAATAGGAAAAACTGCCAAAAAGCAGTTTTTAAGTTGAACACGGCCCGTGTCAATATAGAGTAAATCAACACGGGTCGTGTTAAGTGAGAGCACACCCTTCAATCCTCGATTCCAACTCTAAAGTATGATGCTAAAAAATGCTCAACTGGACCAACACGCCCCGTGTCAATATAGAGTAAATGAACACGGGTCGTGTTCAGTGAGGTCAAAATGCTTGGGATGGTCAAACACCCCCCGTGTTGGATTTCTAGGCCAAACCCAACACGCCCCGTGTTGCCCTCTGACTCCGAGTCCAAACTTGATTTTCTTAATTCTTTCGTTCTATGCCCGATCATCCCGCAATCTTCACCAATGCTCCCCGGCACCTCCAAAAGCGCGCTCCAACCTCCGGCTTACCTGAAAATGTCATTAAAGAGTGCAAATAAGGTTGTTCTAGAAATTAACCTAAATATGATGAAATGCAATAAAAGCAAATAACAATTATGCTAAAAACATACATACAAAGGGCTAAAGGTTGTGCAAAAAGGTGCACAAAATGCACCTAACAAATCTCCCCAAGCTTAGACCTTTCTTGTCCTCAAGAAAGAACAAGAAACAGACAAAACAGGACGATTTCTAGATGACAAAAAGAAACTTAGAACAAAAGGGGACGGGAAGGTTCTAAGGACTCGGGATGAATGCATGCAATGCAAACCATGAAAAAGGAAAAGAAAAATATGTACAGAAGCACTAAAGAAACAAAATGTATCAAAAAAAAATTTAAGGCACAAGTAAATAATCTATATAAGTACGATAAGACTTTACATCAATATTGCTCCAATCATTAATACCTAGGCAACCATCCTGCTTCCTTCCATATAGCACAGACTCCCAAAGTGAGGAAGACCCGAAACGGTGTAACCCAATAATCCAACCCTAGTTTTATTAAAACTTTATACCTTACTAAGCTTTATGGGCGAAAATAACATAATCCGGATCTCATGTCCTTAAGACTAGATGGCCAAGAATCAGAATCGACGCATCCTTAAGAACCCGTCACGGCGAATCAGCTTTCGCTGAAACAGTGAGCCCACCCGAAGGGGCCCAGCTCCTATGCTTTCACTTTTTCGAGAGCCACAAGTATCATATCACACAGTTATTCATTCGCCAGATTTGACTTTGAATTGGCTTTTGATTTGATTGAACTTTGATTTGTACTTCGTTTTGAATTTGGATTCTTCAATCTTCATTTTTGGAATTTCTTGAGATTTCTTCGTTTTGGCACTTGAAATTCTGATTTGGGTACTAGATATGACAATTGTACCCTTCCTTCTTTCTTGACTGTGTGGATCTGATACTTAAGCTGTAACATCCCAATTTTCACATCCAAAAATTTCCTTTTTGATTAATTGATTTGTAAATCATTTGTAATAAAACACCATTCGATCATATCATTTCATAAAAATATATCTCGTGTCTGAAAACCAAATCATGAAAATAATAATAATGTCAGAGTACAATCCCAGAACATCTCATAATGTGAAAAACCAATGCGTGTGTGTATGATGTGCCGCTACCGCGCCAGCTCCTTCCCCTTCGCTGAAGAGGTACCTGAAACAAAACTGTAAACTGTAAGCACAAAGCTTAGTGAGTTCCCCCATCGTCCACATACCATACAATCATATAACATACATACTGCCAGACATTTCTGGGGTGCCCAACCTACCCGGTACGACCATTTTGGGGTGCCGACCTACCCGTACGGCCATTCTGGGGTGCCGACCTACCCGTGTCAAGCCATTCTGGGGTGCCGTCCTACCCATGTCAAGCCATTCTGGGGCGCTGACCTACACATGTCGAGCCATTCTGGGGTGCCGTCCTACCCGTGTCAAGCCATTCTGGGGCGCTGACCTACACATGTCGAGTCATTCTGGGGTGCTGACTACCCTTCGGTCCTAACAACCGAACCTTCGGTCCTAACACCTAGCCAACTCGCCGAGTCCCTAACCTTCCATTTGTCCTTATCCACGACTCTACTCGTCGAGTTGGGCCGTCAACTCGACGAGCTCTTCTCTCATATGAACGTCACATGAAAAATCATCCGACTTGCCGAGTTGATGAACAACTCGTCAAGTCCACCTTCATCTGATTAACAAGATCTGTCCTCGACTCGCCGAGTTGATGAACAACTCGTCGAGTTCTAAGAAGATTGCCTTGGACTCGCCGAGTCCGTTCGTGCACTCGCCGAGTCCAATGAACTTCCAGAACAATGGCTTAGTCCAGAACGTTGGGTCACTCCCCGGGACCTCCCTGAAACCTTTCCACACTCAACTGGGTCCTTGACCCTTAACAGATATGGGGCTCAAAGCCTCGGACTCGCCGAGTCCAAGAACGGACTCGCCAAGTCGGTCATGACCACACTCTAAATCCTTGATTTCTGATGTACAACCTTTGATCAAAAGATAGATCCAAGCTTCTATAATCGATCTAGCACGTAAAGTTACAACCTTTACGTGCTTGCATGGGACTTTGAGCTCAAAAGGTCCTAAAACAAGCTCTTACAATGCATGGGGCCTTCTTTGAGTGCAAAAGCCACTCCTTTCTGCCTTGTAACCCCCTAAGGACCTAGATCTGAAACATCAACCCCAAACCATGCTTGCAATCATGGTTGGTGACCAAAATGGCTTAGAAAAGCCCTAAAACTCCATGAAATGGGATCTAACAAAAGAATAAGCAAGGTATAGACTTTATACCTTCTGTAGACTGGAAATGATGCTCAAAATCGGATCCTTCTAGCCTCCTCTTGATCCTTCAAGCTTTTCCTTCCTTCCATGGGTCACAAAGCACCAAAATCACTCCAAATGCCTTAGATTGCTTCAATAACGGCTAGGGTTTGCTATGGGGGTCTTCTGGGAGTAAATGCGACGAAGGAGGCCGAGTTTAAGGTGTTTAAATAGGGTGCAAACCCTCGGGTTAGGGTTTTTTTTGTCCAGACAAGGCCTACTCGCCGAGTCCGGGACCCGACTCGCCGAGTCCACAGCTTAAACCCCGCGTCTCAACCCGCTTCTACTCGGCGAGTTGGTCCTTCAACTCGCCGAGTCCAAGGCCAAAATTACAAAACATTTAAAGAATTAAATAAAAGAATACGTACCAAGAACCAGGTGCTACAAATCTCCCCCACTTATTTTAGACTTTGTCCTCGAAGTCTGCTGCTCGTTCCTGAAACAGCTCGGGGTAATGCTCCATCATCTCGTCCACCGGCTCCCATGTCCACTCCGACCCCTTCCGGTGTTGCCACTACACCTTCACGAGTTCCACTCTCTTGTTCCTCAAATCCTTCGACTTCCGGTCAAGGATCGCTACAGGCCGCTCGATGTAATTCAGGCTGTCATCAACCTGAATGTCCTCCAAGGGTACCACTGCTGAGTCGTCCACCACGCACTTCCGCAGCTGAGAGACGTGGAAAGTGCTATGGATCTGTCTGAGCTCGGCTGGCAGATCCAACCGGTACGCCACCTTGCCCACCCGGGCTACAACCCTGAAGGGCCCAATGTACCTGGGGCCCAACTTGCCCCGCTTCCTGAATCGGATGACGCCCTTCCATGGCGACACCTTCAGGAGAACCATATCCCCGACCTGGAACTCCAGGTCTGATCGGCGCTTGTCGGCATAACCTTTCTGCCGACTCTGAGCAGTCTGAAGCCTGCTCCGGACCTGCTGAATCTTCTCTGTCGTCTTGAGCACTACTTCGGTGCTCCCCATGACCCTCTGGCCAACCTCGCCCCAGCATATCGGGGTCCTGCACCTCCTCCCATACAACATCTCGAAGGGAGGACGTTCGATACTCGCATGATAGCTATTATTATACGAGAATTCCGCCAACGGAAGGTAGGTATCCCAGCTACCTCCGAAGTCTAAAACACATGCCCGCAGCATATCCTCCAGAGTCTGGATGGTCCGCTCGCTCTGGCCATCCGTCTGCAGGTGAAAGGCGGTGCTGAAATGCAGACGAGTACCCAACTCGTCGTGGAATTTCTTCCACAACCAGGAAGTGAACCGCACATCCCTATCCGAAATCACTGAAACTGGCACTCCGTGCCGCGCCACCACCTCTCTGATATAGATATCGGCCAATTTCTCGGCCGAGATGCTCTCCTGAATCGGGATAAAGTGGGCGCTCTTGGTCAATCGATCGACGATGACCCAAATCGAATCCACTCCCCGCGCGGTCCTGGGAAGCTTGGTGATAAAATCCATCGTAATATCCTCCCATTTCCACAGCGGAATATCCAACGGCTGCATCTTGCCGTGTGGTCTCTGATGCTCGGCCTTGACCTTCCTGCAGGTCAAGCACCGCTCCACATACCATGCCACATCCCGCTTCATGCAGGGCCACCAATAGTCAAGACGAAGATCCCTATACATCTTCATCGCCCCGGGATGAATGGAGAATCGGGATTTGTGCGCCTCCTCCATCAAAACCTGGTGCACGCCTCTGTGGTATGGAACCCACACCCTGCGGTGTAAAGTCAGTAATCCCCTGCTGTCATAGTCGAAGGAGGAAACCTGACCCACTATACGCTCACTCTTCCGATGTTCCTCCTTCATGGCCTCCTGCTGGGCCTTCCGAATCCGCTCCAATAGCGGAGTCACCACTGTCATTCGCATGCAGATATCCCTGATCGGCGCCGCCTTGCGGCTAAGCGCATCGGCCACCACGTTGGCCTTCCCCGGATGGTAAAGGATCTCGCAGTCGTAATCCTTCACCACGTCCAACCACCGACGCTGCCTCATGTTTAGATTCGGCTGATCCATGAGGTACCTCAAGCTCTTGTGGTCCGTGTAAATCGTACAACGAACCCCGTAGAGGTAATGACGCCAAATCTTGAGGGCGAACACAACAGCCCCCAGCTCCAAATCATGTGTTGGGTAGTTCGCCTCGTGAGGCTTTTGTTGCCTCGAAGCGTAAGCGATAACATGCCCTCTCTGCATCAATACTGCGCCCAAGCCTGAGATGGACGCATCACAGTACACGACGAGATCCTCTATGCCCTCTGGCAGGGCTAAGATTGGCGCCTCGCACAATCTCTGTCTCAGTGTCTCGAATGCAGCCTGCTGCTCAGCCCCCCAACGAAAAACCACGGCCTTCCTCGTTAGCCTGGTCAGGGGTAAGGCTATCTTGGAGAAATCCTGGATGAATCTCCGATAGTAGCCAGCTAATCCCAGGAAACTCCGAATCTCAGATGGAGACTTCAGAACCTCCCATCTCATCACGGCCTCCACCTTGGCCGGATCTACCGAAATCCCATTCTGGTTGACAAGGTGCCCAAGAAACCGCACCTCGTGCAACCAGAACTCACACTTGGAGAACTTGGCATACAAGTTCTCCCTCCTCAAAGTCTCTAGAACCTCTCGCAGATGCTCCTCGTGCTCCTCCTGCGTCTTGGAGTAAACCAAGATGTCATCAATAAACACTATCACAGACCGGTCTAACATCGGTCTACACACGCGGTTCATGAGGTCCATGAACGCGGCAGGAGCATTGGTGAGCCCGAAAGGCATCACCACGAACTCATAGTGGCCATAACGTGTCCGAAACGCTGTCTTCTGTACATCCTCCTCTCTGACCCTCATCTGATGATACCCTGAACGCAAATCAATCTTGGAGAACCAAGATGCCCCCTATAGCTGGTCAAAGAGGTCGTCAATCCTCGGGAGTGGGTAACGGTTCTTCACCGTTACCTTATTCAGCTCCCTATAGTCTATACACATACGATGCGACCCGTCCTTCTTCTTCACAAACAGAATCGGGGCTCCCCAAGGCGAACTACTCGGCCTGATGAATCCCTTGTCTAGCAGCTCCTGCAGCTGCGTAGACAACTCCTGCATCTCGGGAGGAGCCAACCGATATGGTGCCTTGGCTATCGGAGCCGCACCAGGAACTAGGTCGATCCTGAACTCCACCTGTCGCTCCGGAGGTATCCTTGGCAACTCCTCGGGGAATACATCCGCGAACTCTCGTACTATGGGCACATCGCCCACCGTCGCCCTACCCGCCTCCCGGGTATCCATAACATACGCGACATAACCTGCGCAACCCTGCTGAAGGTAACGCCTAGCTCTCGCTGCTGAACACAAAGCTGGTCCTTGCTGTGGCCTTTCGCCCTGAATCACTAACTCTCCCCCACCTGGGGTCCTGACTCGCACTAGCTGTTGTGCGCAATCTATCACCGCCCCGTTGGGGCTTAGCCAATCCATACCGATAATCACCTTGTTCCCTCGTAAAGGTATGGGAACCAGATCCACCAGGTAGCGCTCCTCAAATAATCTCAGTACACAATCTCGGAAGACCTCAGATGCTCGCACTGATCGGTCGTCCACAATCTTGACCTCTAGAGGGCAATCCAACGTGCCCGAAGACTCAGAAAACTTCTTGCTAAGCGCAAGAGAAACAAACGATCGGGTAGCACCCGAATCAAACAATACCTGAACTGGGATACCGTTCACATGGAACGATCCTAAACAGAGCACCTATCAACATCATAAACATCATATAAATAATTCAGAGGGAAAGAATCATACCCGTCACCACACCGGGTACGACGCGTGCCTCCTCGGTAGTCAGCAGAAATGCCCGACTCCTCACCATCGGAGCCTCTGCCTTGCCCTGCCGGCCATCTACAATCCGCAGGGTCGCTGGAGCTGACGCCTTCACTGGCGCTGCTGCTGCTGTCAACTGGGGGCAGTTGGCCTTCTTGTGGCCCCTCTGGTTGCAGTGGAAACACAGCAACTCAGACGTCTGAATAACAGGTGCAAGGGCGGTACAATCCCTGCTGAAGTGCCCCGTCTTGCCGCACTTATAGCAGCCCGATGACCCCAATCTACATGCCCCCTCATGTGACCTGCCGCATTTCCTGCAGCGGCCCGGTCCTGACTGGCCTTTCGGCCTACCATCTGATCCCTTGGGCTTCTTTCCCGAAGCCCCTATCGTCTGTCCCTCCTCTGCCTTCCTCTTCCGGATGTGCTCCAGATCTATCTCCCTCTCCCTTGCCCTGGCAATCATAGAATCCAGGGTAGGGCAAGCTGAAAAACTGACATGCTCCCGAATGTCGGCTCGCAACATGTCATGGTAGCGGGTCCTCCTCATATCCTCATCACCCGCATACTGGGGCACCAGTAACGCCCTCTCCCGGAACTTGGCGGTGATCTCCGCCACAGTCTCCGTCGTCTGCCTCATATCCAAAAACTCCCTGGCTAGCTGTTGAAGCTCTACAGCTGGCGCAAACTCTGCTCTGAACCGGGTCACAAAGTCCGGCCATGTCATAGCCTCAACAGCCGAGGCTCCCAATGAGTCACCAACAGACTCCCACCAATCTCTAGCTCTGTCTCTCAAACACCCTGCTGCATATCTCACCTTCGACCCCTCGGGGCAGAAGCTGGTCAGCTGCGCAGACTCAATGTCTGCAATCCATCGTCTGGCCACAATTGGGTCCTTCTCCCCGTGGAAGTCCGTCGCACCACTGCTCCTGAAGTCCTTAAAGGACAGTGTGTGAGATCCTGACTGGCCAGATGCCATGTCACTCCTGAACGCCCTGAGGCGGTCCTCCATCAGCTCAACTATCCCTTCCTTGATCGACCCGAAAATGATGGGGTCGACTCAAGGATGCCTCTGGTGATCTCTGACGCGATGAACTCGCGTAGCCTCTCATCCACTGGTTCGGAACCTGAACCCGAACCCGATCCCTCTCCCGAACTGCCAACTGTTGGCCTCGAACGTAGTACCACCATTTTGCAATACTTAACGACAACTGTCAGTGGTACTGATACATCTTAGAGGGATCACATCTACTGCAAGGTTCCTGGTCTCACCTCAGCCTTCCTCAATTCAAGTACGGATCCTCTGCTTTCAGTAGTACGGGCCCATACTACCTTCCACATCTATCCGTACTTTCCTCAAGAACTGCCTTGACTCCACCAAGTCCCTTCTACTACTACTGCTGATCTCATGCTACTCTCATCCTAGGCTTGCCCTAGGTAACCACCAACCCACTCTCCGTCATCAGCTGCATAAGAAGTCCCTGCTTTCTTCCCTTAACTAGCTCGCGAATACTATTACATATTACTCAGACTAGATAATTCTTCGAATGAGAGATCCTACCCTACAATGGTTGGACTCAAACAAGAGCTGCGAAATAGGGCTAGACCCAACCTTCTGGAATTATTTAGTCCTTGCAATATGTAACTTAACGTATTCGTTTACTAGTTAGTGAAAGACAGCTAGAACTCCTAAAAGCACAAAGCAAGCAGCATTCAGACAAAGGAAACTACTCAAGCAAATATATTTCCATAAGAAGAAACTGTACTAGCATACAATGCTAAGCTCATACTATCAAGCATAACCTAAACAGGCTATCCTACTGCTGTCTAATCAATACTAGCATGCAATTATCATAAAGCTGAAGCACATAAAGCAGGCACATAAGGCATCATTCCTAGATCCTTAGTCCTATTCTAGCATGCAGTTCTACTGAAACTGGTAAATCATAACATGAACTTGTATGGGTACTCTGGGGAAAACTTACTTGAGCTCGGCCGGTCGCGCACATCACACACCTTGTTCTTTCTCAAAACTCTTTTACTTAGCCTTTAGAAAATCATTTCTTTATAAAAATCTTTTAATCCCTCGGTTTGAGTCCAGACACCCCCGAAGGTGTGTCTGAATCCCTCAAACCAGGGCTCTGATACCAACTTGTAACATCCCAATTTTCACGTCCAAAAATTTCCTTTTTGATTAATTGATTTGTAAATCATTTGTAATAAAACACCATTCGATCATATCATCTCATAAAAATATATCTCGTGTCTGAAAACCAAATCATGAAAATAATAATAATGTCAGAGTACAATCCCAGAACATCTCATAATGCGGAAAACCAATGCGTGTGTGTATGATGTGCCGCTACCGCGCCAACTCCTTCCCATTCGCTGAAGAGGTACCTGAAACAAAACAGTAAACTATAAGCACAAAGCTTAGTGAGTTCCCCCATCGTCCACATACCATACACTCATATAGCATACATACTGCCAGACATTTCTGGGGTGCCCGACCTACCCGTACGGCCATTCTGGGGTGCCGACCTACCCGTGTCAAGCCATTCTGGGGTGCCGTCCTACCCGTGTCAAGCCATTCTGGGGCGCTGACCTACCCATGTCGAGCCATTCTGGGGTGCTGACTACCCTTCGGTCCTAACAACCGAACCTCGGAGACTATTTCACCCCTACTACTACTATCCCATATATCATAGCATAATCTATTTTCAGACATATCTGGGGTGTCCGACCTACCCTTCGGTCCTAACAACCGAATCTCGGGGACTATTCCCCCTCCTACTACCTCTATCTCATCAAACATATCATGCTAGCAGCTAAACATATCATAACATACTGTTAGGCATATCAGGGATGCCTAACCTACCCTTCGGTCCTAGCAACCGAACTCTATCACTATCACATATCATATTACGCTAGCATATAACATATTAGGTAGTAGCAACACAGATGAATATCACAAAGACAAACATCTATCATACGATCCCTACTGGTGGGCCGGCATTGTGGCCGTAGACCCACCGCTACTGGAAGGTAACTCACCTTGTAGTAGCTGCTGATCTGTGCGGGAACTCTCTATCTGCTGCTGCTGCTCCGGAAATCCTCCGGCTATAAATCCCATAAACACACAATCAGAGTCTGATATCTACTCTTTGGGTAAAATGACCATTTTAACCCTGATCAAGTCAAGTCAAAGTCAAAGTCAACTTCCAGTTGACCTGACTCGCCGAGTTGGCTAGCCAACTCGCCGAGTCCCTAACCTTCCATTTGTCCTTATCCACGACTCTACTCGTCGAGTTGGGCCGTCAACTCGACGAGCTCTTCTCTCATATGAACGTCACATGAAAACTCATCCGACTCGCCGAGTTGATGAACAACTCATCGAGTCCACCTTCATCTGATTAACAAGATCTGTCCTCGACTCGCCGAGTTGATGAACAACTCGTCGAGTTCTAAGAAGATTGCCTTGGACTCGCCGAGTCCGTTCGTGCACTCGCCGAGTCCCATGAACTTCCAGAACAATGGCTTAGTCCAGAACGTTGGGTCACTCCCCGGGACCTCCCTGAAACCTTTCCACACTCAACTGGGTCCTTGACCCTTAACAGATATGAGGCTTAAAGCCTCGGACTCGTCGAGTCCTAGAACGGACTCGCCGAGTCAGTCATGACCACACTCTAAATCCTTGATTTCTGATGTACAACCTTTGATCAAAAGATAGATCCAAGCTTCTATAATCGATCTAGCACGTAAAGTTACAACCTTTACGTGCTTGCATGGGACTTTGAGCTCAAAAGGTCCTAAAACAAGCTCTTACAATGCATGGGGCCTTCTTTGAGTGCAAAAGCCACTCCTTTCTGCCTTGTAACCCCTCTAAGGACCTAGATCTGAAACATCAACCCCAAACCATGCTTGCAATCATGGTTGGTGACCAAAATGGCTTAGAAAAGCCCTAAAACTCCATGAAATGGGATCTAACAAAAGAATAAGCAAGGTATAGACTTTATACCTTCTGTAGACTGGAAATGATGCTCAAAATCGGATCCTTCTAGCCTCCTCTTGATCCTTTAAGCTTTTCCTTCCTTCCTTGGGTCACAAAGCACCAAAATCACTCCAAATGCCTTAGATTGCTTCAATAACGGCTAGGGTTTGCTATGGGGGTCTTCTTGGAGTAAATGGGACGAAGGAGGCCGAGTTAAGGTGTTTAAATAGGGTGCAAACCCTCGGGTTAGGGTTTTTTTGTCCAGACAGGGCCTACTCGCCGAGTCCGGGACCCGACTCGCCGAGTCCACAGCTTAAACCCCGCGTCTCAACCCGCTTCTACTCGGCGAGTTGGTCCTTCAACTCGCCGAGTCCAAGGCCAAAATTGCAAAACATTTAAAGAATTAAATAAAAGAATACATACCAAGAACCAGGTGCTACAAATCTCCCCCACTTATTTTAGACTTCGTCCTCGAAGTCTGCTACTCGTTCCTGAAACAGCTCGGGGTAATGCTCCATCATCTCGTCCACCGGCTCCCAAGTCCACTCCGACCCCTTCTGGTGCTGCCACTACACCTTCACGAGTTCCACTATCTTGTTCCTCAAATCCTTCGACTTCCGGTCAAGGATCGCTACAGGCCGCTCGATGTAATTCAGGCTGTCATCAACCTGAATGTCCTCCAAGGGTACCACTGCTGAGTCATCCACCAGGCACTTCCGCAGCTGAGAGACGTGGAAAGTGTTGTGGATCTGTATGAGCTCGGCTGGAAGATCCAACCAGTACACCACCTTGCCCACCCGGGCTACAACCCTGAAGGGCCCAATGTACCTGGGGCCCAACTTGCCCCGCTTCCTGAATCGGATGACGCCCTTCCATCGTGACACCTTCAGGAGAACCATATCCCCGACCTGGAACTCCAGGTCTGATCGGCGCTTGTCGACATAACTTTTCTGCCGACTCTGAGCAGTCTGAAGCCTGCTCCAAACCTGCTGAATCTTCTCTGTCGTCTTGAGCACTACTTCGGTGCTCCCCATGACCCTCTGGCCAACCTCGCCCCAGCATATCGGGGTCCTGCACCTCCTCCCATACAACATCTCGAAGGGAGGACGGTCGATACTCGCATGATAGCTATTATTATACGAGAATTCCGCCAACGGAAGGTAGGTATCCCCTAGTTATGGGTCCCCTAGTTATGACAGCTGATTCTAGACTTCCGGTAACTATCCGGTCGCCTCGGGTATTTTGTTTTTTTTCATTTGATTTCACGTTTTCCCACTTCATGGAGCTATTGTATGTAAAGAGTGTCATCATCTCGTACATTTTTTTTTGTGATGAATATGATTGCAAATGATGAAATGCAAAAACTTGAAATAAAAAATAAAAATAAAATGTTTTTGGGTTTTATAACTGCAGAATGAAAGAAAAAGGAATATATATATATATATATATATATATATATATATATATATATATATTATTTTTTATTATTTATTTATTTATTTATTTTTTATGATGATGCATGGATGCATGAACCTAATGTGACTCTACCCCTCCCCAAGCTTAAAGATAAGCATCGTCCCCGATGCTTGAAGAGGGCGGAACAACCTAAAACGGAGGAGGAGGAGGAGGAGGATAATAATCGGAATTTCGGGTCCAAGCCCAAAAAGCTTCCTCATGTTTGCATTGACGGTCTTGATCCCGATCGTACTGGGTAGTAAAGGAAGAGAAACTCTGAGTGAGGCTTGCAATATCTTGCTGGTAGGTGTCGAGGCGGGTATGGATTGACTGAAATTCATCCATATACTGTTGATGATAAGACGGGGGCGCAACATAATGGGATGAGCTGGCACCACCGGTGGGAGGAGCATGGTGGGGCTCCTCCTCCTCTTCATCATCATCATCACCGCCTTCCTCGTTTTCTTCACTTTGCTCATCTACCTCAGTGGAGTATGAGTGGGGGAAGATGTATGGCATGATTTGCCAATCGGTCATGTGAATGGGGTTTCGGATATCAATAATGCCTTTGTTTTCTAGTGTGATGAGGAGCTTTGGATCATGATTTTGACCCACGGTCCAGTGGTGTGTGCCATCCGCTGCCGAACGGAATAGTCGCATGGACTCAAGGACAGCAGTGGTTAGATAAGGCTCACCCGGCAGTGGCTGGTGGGGACCGGGGTATAGGGCTCGGACTTGGGCGCTCTTGGCGAGCATATTGACAATACCCCCACAATAAATCCTTCCCGATCGGGATGTGCTCAGGCGGATGAGTTTGTGGCACAAAAATTGACCATAATGAGGAACGAGGTTGTCCTCGGGATGAGCCATTGCATAAAGGATTTTGAGCTATAGCGCGCTGATGGTGCTTCGCTCCTCTCTAGGGGCGACGAGCGAAGCAATGATTCTATGGGCCACCTTCATCACGGGATGGATAAGTGATGAGGCTTTAGCAGCGCTAGAGACGTATGGGTGTAAATGGGTGAGTTGGTTCCACCATGTCAAATCAAAGTATCCTTGAATTGGGTCAGTGGGGCCAAATGTGTTTTCAGTTGGGGCCCCAACAATGGCATTAATTTGATCCAAGGAAATCTCATAATCTTGATTCATGAGACGGAAGTAGAGGATCCCATGGTCCAAATAAACTGAGGATAGAAACTCAGCTGTTGGGACTTTGTAACTCAGTTCGTGGACCCTCAATAACCCGTGCCATCCTATGTTGCGAAACAGGGTTTGGACTTGTTTATAAATGTGCAATTCTTTAAGGGATGGCACATGCGCAAACTTTTGGATGGCATGACCACGCTGAAGGAATGCCTCAAATTTGCCCTCTTGAATTGGGCCAACACACACGACACCACCATGAGCCGGGTTGGGTTGTGGGGATGGGGACCTAGGTGGAGGTGATGGGGATGGGGACCTAGGCCTACTACGGCGGGCGGATGATTTGGTGCGTCTAAGACTTTTAGAAGGTTCACCTTCCATAGTCAATTTGGGACAAATTAAAAGTCAACCGGTCAATAAGTCAAAAGAAGTCAACTGTTGACGGGTCTAGTCAACACGAATTCAACCACCAAAATTTCGTGGGAAATTTGGTTTTGAATGATTTCCTATTGAGAATCACGTCCAATTTGACCACAATTGCAAGCAATTTGACTCAAGAACACAAATCTCACAAGTGAAGAGTTGGAAGGAATTTACCGAATCGTGCGTGGGATTGTGTTGTTCTTGATGTGAAAGACCTTCTTCAACCTCCCCAAGCTTGCCCTTTTGAAGATTAAGACACAAAAACACCAAAATCATATGAGATTTTTGGACCTACGGTTTGTCAAAACCCCCAAATCCACCATTAGAATGCAAGAAAATGATGTTTAGGATGGAGAAGATGAAGTATAGATGATAAAAATCAAACCTTTTTGGAGATGCAAGCCAAAATCTTGTAGAAATTGAAAGGTTTTGATGAAAATCGGACCTAGGGTTTTTGTTGGGAGAGAGGGGCTGTTATGAGGTGATTGTGGGGGTAAATGAGGCCAAGTCCCGATTTTTTTCATTAAAAACCACCAGGCCTGTTGCGCGAACACGACCCGTGTTCCCACAGGCCAAATTGACACGCCCCGTGTTGGGGGTTTTTAGGCTGACTGAAGCACGAACACGACCCGTGTTGAGCATAAGGCAAAACTCAACACGGCCCATATTGCTCTCTGTATGCGTCAAGGTCAATTTCTTATGAACACGACCCGTGTTCACTTTGGGCCAAAATCCAACACGACCCGTGTTGGTCTCTGGATGAAAAATGGACAATTTTTCATGAACACCCCCCGTGTTCAATTTAGGCCAAGTGGGGCACGACCCGTGTTGGGCTCTGGATGCTATTCCCCACTCTTTTGAACTTAAAAATTCCCTCTCATTGAAATGAAATGCTTTTGCACCCCAAGGTCCGTTTTTTGGTTTGAAAACAATGACAAAACACATTTGGAACATTAAAAATCATAAAAATGCAAAGAACGAAATGTTTTAAAGAAAAATGACGAAAATACCCCCGGGTTGCCTCCCGGTTAGCTGCCCTTGTTTTAAGTCGTTGGCTCGACTTTGCCCCCGAATATGCTGCAGTCTTGGTACGTGGGGTTCTCCAACACATCAACCTCCTCATTCTTCACCTCGAATCCTTCATAAAACGGCTTCAATCTATGACCATTAACTTTGAATGTTTTACCGGTTTGCTTGCTCGTGATTTCCACCGCACCATGGTCAAACACCCTTGTGACCACGAAAGGACCAACCCATCTTGATCTTAACTTCCCTGGAATTAACTTGAACCTTGAGTGGTAAAGAAGCACCTTTTGTCCTTGCACAAAAGTCTTCCGGGAGATCATTTTGTCATGGTACGCTTTTGTTTTCTCTTTATAAATCATGTTGCTTTCGTACGCATCATTCCGAATCTCCTCTAACTCTTGAATGTCTAGCTTCCTTTTGTTTCCCACTTCATCTTCATTCATATTGAATTTCTTTATAACCCAAAAAGCTTTATGTTCAAGCCCAACCGGAAGATGGCATGCTTTTCCAAACACCAGCCTATATGGGGACATACCAATGGGGGTTTTAAAGGCATTACGGTATGCCCATAAGGCATCATCTAGCCTTAAGCTCCAATCTTTGCGGTTTGGGTTGACCGTTTTCTCCAAGATGCTTTTGATTTGCCTGTTTGAGATCTCGGCTTGTCCATTGGTTTGGGGATGATAAGTTGTTGAGACTTTGTGTGTCACCCCATACTTCTTCAAAACAGCCTCGAGCATCTTATTGCAGAAATGGGTCCCGCGGTCACTTATGAGCGCCTTTTGTGTGCCAAACCGTGAGAAAATCTGTACCTTGAGAAAATCTACCACAACTTTGGAATCATTAGTACGGGTGGCCTTAGCCTCCACCCATTTGGACACATAGTCCACCGCCAATAAAATGTATGAACAACCAAAAGAGGGCGGAAATGGTCCCATAAAGTCAATACCCCATACATCAAATATCTCACACACTAAAATGGGAGTAAGGGGCATTTGATTCCTAGAGCTTAAGGACCCGAATTTTTGGCACTTTTCGCAATGTGCACAAAACACATAAGAATCATGAAATATAAAAGGCCAAAAGAATCCGCTATCTAGAACTTTCCTAGCTGTCCTTTGGGGTCCAAAGTGACCACTACAAGCATAAGAATGGCAAAAATTAAGGAGAGATTGTACCTCTTTTTGCTCAACACACCTTCGGATCATTTGATCTGCACAGTACTTCCAAAGGTACGGCTCGTCCCAAATGTATCGCTTGGCTTCCTTCTTGATTTTATCTTTTTGCCAACGGGATGAATCTGGGGGAAATTGACTTGTGACCAAATAATTGACGATATCTGCATACCATGGTGCTTCTTTGGCTACAAATAGATGCTCGTCTGGAAATGTGTCACAGATTGGTATAACATCTTCGGGTGATACAATGCAGCTTAGATGATCCGCAACTAAATTCTCCTTTCCACTCTTGTCTTTGATCTCAATATCGAACTCTTGCAAAAGCAGCATCCACCGTATTAACCTCGGCTTCGAATCTTTCTTTGTAAGTAAGTGCTTTATGGCTGCATGGTCCGAATATATGATCACTTTAGTTCCAAGGAGGTACTGTCAGAACTTCTCTAGAGCAAAGACAATAGCAAGAAACTCTTTCTCCGTTGTGGTGTAGTTGCCTTGTGCACTATTAAGGGTCTTTGATGCATAGTAGATGACATGATGTGCTCGGTCAACCTTTTGTCCCAAAACCGCCCCAACCGCGGTATTGCTAGCATCGCACATGATCTCGAATGGAAGATCCCAATTAGGCGGATGTCAACAAGTCTTTTAAACGATCAAATGCCTTCTTACATTCATCATCAAACTCAAAATCAGCCTCCTTTTGTAGCAGTCGACACATCGACACCGTGATTTTGGAAAAATCTTTGATGAACCGCCGATAGAAACCTGCATGGCCAAGAAACGAACGAACTTCCCGAACATTTGTCGGGTAAGGAAGACTCTTGATAACATCTATCTTAGCTTTGTCAACTTCCAAGCCTTTTTGGGACACAATATGACCTAAAATCAATCTTTGTCCACCATGAAATGGCATTTTTCATAGTTAAGCACAAGGTCTGTGTCAATGCACCTTTGCAAAATTTTTGTTAGATTGCTTAAACATTCATCAAAGGAGTTTCCATAGACAGTGAAGTCATCCATGAAAACTTCAATGATGTTTTCAACATATTCAGAAAAAATGCTCACCATGCATCTCTGAAATGTCGCGGGTGCATTCCATAGACCAAAAGGCATACGCCTATAAGCAAATGTGCCAAAGGGACAAGTGAAGGTGGTTTTCTCTTTGTCTTCCGGGGCTACCGGAATTTGATGAAAACCCGAGAAACCATCCAAACAACAGTAATGAGATTTACCCGCCAATCTCTCTAACATTTGGTCAATAAATGGCAAGGGAAAATGGTCTTTTCTCATTGAGGCATTCAACTTTCTATATTCAATACAAACCCTCCACCCGTTTTGCACACGGGTTGGCACCAAATCTCCCTCGGAATTTTTGACAACTGTGACACCGGCTTTTTTCGGGACTACCTGAATGGGGCACACCCATTTACTGTTTGAGATAGGGTAGATCATACCTGCATCCAAAAGATTCATGATTTCTTTCTTTACCACCTCCATCATGGGTGGATTCAATCTCCTCTGCGCCTCTCGAGTTGGTTTGAAGTCTTCCTCTATTAGAATCTTATGCATACACAAGGAAGGGCTCAACCCTTTTATATCAGCAATCGTCCACCCAATAGCTTTCTTATACTTTTTCAACAAGGTTACCAACTCATCTTCTTCTGCAATAGACAGCTTGTTGAAAATTATCACCGGTAATGTCTTTTTCTCTCCAAGATAGGCATACTTGAGATGGTCGGGAAGAGCCTTCAACTCAAGAGTCGGTGGTTGTACTATGGAGGGGAGAAGTTTTGGATTGGAACTCTTTAGCTTCATGTGTGGTGGTTCAACTCTCATGGGTTGTGCTTTTTCCAAGGAATTGATTACTTCAATCAATTCATCCTCCAATGCGTACTTGTCAGCCAAATTCTTAATCCCTGTCTCATCAAAGTGTTTGCTCAAGATGGTGGTTAGCACATCTTGGCTTGACATCTCAAAGAAATCATTAGTACATGTATCAATAACATATATGAAGTTTAAAGAATGAATATCACTAGGATAACGCATGGATTCAAAGATATTAAAGTTAATCACCTCACCATCGAACTCCATGGACAAAGTACCATTGGCTACATCTATTTTTGTTTTTGCGGTACTCATAAAAGGTCTCCCCAAAAGGATGGAGTTCGATTGTGGGGTGTTTTCATCACCCATATCCAAAACATAAAAGTCAGCGGGAAATACAAGTTCATTAACTTGCACTAACACGTCCTCCAATACACCTTTCGGGTGTACGAAAGACCGATCGGCAAGTTGAATGATAACTCTGGTTTTTGATAAAGGACCAATTCCCATTGTCTTATAGCTTGAATAGGGTAAAACATTGATTAATGCTCCAACATCAAGCATGGCACGTGGTACAAAAAGGTTACCCATTTTACAAGGAACCGTGAAAACACCCGGGTCCTTGCATTTTTTGGTAGCCGCTTTTGTAATACGGCTGAGACATTTTCACAAACTTTCACAGTTTGATTTCCTTTAAGCTTTTTCTTAGATGTGCAAAGTTCCTTGAGGAACTTAGCATATCTAGGAATCTGTGTAATAGCATCTAAAAGAGGGATATTGATTTCAACCTTTCGAAACATGGCCATGATTTCATCATCTTCTCGCTCTCTTTTGGTGCTTGCCAACCTTGAAGGAAATGGAGCTGGTGTGACTTTCACTTCGGTCTCTATGGGCTTCTTTGACTTGGAAGTACTTTTCCTTTCCTCTTCTTTGATAGCTTCTTCCACCTCTATCTCATTCTCTTCCTCTTCTTCATCCGACATCTTTGGACCTTCATAGCTTTTCCCACCTCTTAAAGTAATGGCACAAGCATTGTGTTTCGGGTTCTTCTCCGTTTGAGATGGTAGCTTGCCTTGTGACTCCATCTTACTTACGGATTGAGCAAGTTGTGACACTTGTTTCTCCAAGCTTTTTATGCTTGCCTTGGTTTCTTGTTGGAAGCTTTGAGTGCTTGTGGCAAGGCTTTTCACTATGTCCTCTAAGGACATATTTGATGAACCCGCTTGTTGAGGAGGGTGTTGTGGCTGCCTTGGCTGGTAATTTTAAGGTTGGAAGGGTGGTCTTTGTTGATTTTGAGGAAATGGTGATCTTTGCTGGTATTGATATGATTGATTTGACTGATAATTTCCTTGTTGGTTTCCTCCCCAACCCTGATTATTGTTCCATCTCTGATCACCTCGTGGTTGCTCATAACCTCTATGATTTGACCCGGAATAGCCTCCCATGACTTTTGCTTCTTCATAATCTTCCTCTTGGAGTTGTGGGCACATATCGGTTGGATGCCCCACTTGAGTGCAAATACCGCACGGGCGGGGTGTGGGCTGCACACCTTTGTATTTGGCCAACATCATTACTACTTTTGTGAGCTCGGACAATTGAGCTTCAATCTGAGGAGTTTGAACTTTCTTTACACCTCGGGGTGCATCTGTGTACCATTCTTCATCATGGCTTGAATGTTTGGAATCTTCAGACATGTTCTTGATTAGATTGTGAATCTCGGTTGGGGTCTTATCGGGTAAAGATCCGCCACTAGAAGCATTGAGAAGTCTTCTTTCCATTGGGGTCATGCCTTCAATAAAGTACTGTAGGAGCTGATACTCGATAATCCCGTGCTTTGGACAACAGGCACATGGTTTCTTAAATCTTTCCCAATATGTGTGGAAAGCTTCTCTTTTGTGTTGCTTGATCCTGATAATTTCCCTCCGTAGGGTCAAAGCTTTCATTTCGGGAAAGTACTTATCCAAGAACAACCGTGCAAGGTCTACCCAAGTAGTCACCGTCCCCGGTGGGAGGTCATAGAGCCAGTCTTTGGCTGCGTCTTGCACTGCAAAGGGGAATGCCCTAAGCTTGATCTGATCCTCCGTGACATTGTGTGGTTTCATACCCACACATACTACATGGAACTCTGTGAGAAACTTGTGAGGATCTTCATTTTCCAGGCCCCTAAATGTTGGGAGTAAGTGAATGAGGCCGGATTTTAGTTCCAAGTTGGTGACGGCTGGGTATGTGATGCAAAGAGGTTATTGAGTAACCTCTTGTCTTGACCATTGACGGAGAGTTTGTTCGGGTGGTGGGTTTGGAGGACCTCGATTCCCTCCAGGGTTGTCTGCCATGGCTTGAGAAGTGGGTGATGTTTATGTAGGTGAAGTGTTTAGGATATTATGAACAGGTGAAGAGGGTGGAGTGGTATTTATGGGTGAGGATGGTTGTGGTGAGAGTGATGGGCTTTCTGTTTCTGAGGCTGATACACTTGAGAGGGGTATATCCTCCCAAATGTTGATGACTGGGGGAGTAGATCATGAAGAAGTACCGGAAACAGGTTGCCTCTTACTAAGCTTGGCTTGCTTCCTTAACTTCTTTGCAGTCTTTTCTATCTCCGAGTCAATTGGCAGTGGTGTACCTGTACGAAAAGATCTAGGCATAAACAATTAGTAACACCGTGTCCCCGGCAACGGCGCCATTTTGTTAGGCGTGTCAGACCCAACAAATAATAGGGGTACGATATACTCCAAAATAATCCCACTATATTGCACTAAAAGGTAGTACAAGGCAAGTAGGGTCGATCCACAGAGACACGGGACAATTGGTCTATACCTCTTTGCACAAGGTACTATGGTCACCAATAGTAAAGAGAGGGGGGTTTAGAATGCAATGATTAAACAAACAAATTTAAAACACGAGTAAACAACTAAACGAATGAATTAAGTTCAGATTTTTGTAAGGACTCCAACTTCATGTATGACAATCCAGCAATGTGAATCAAAGATGACAAGACATTTGTTTCATTCTATCTAAGTTGGTACTTGAAAGTGTTAACAAGCTCTAACACTTTCCATTCACCATATTAATCAATCAAAACAAGCTCTTTGATTAATCCTAACCTTACTAACCTAATCTAAACAAGCTCTTAGAATTAGATTAAAAGATTGCATTAAGCTTATTGTGAATGTTCCCAACAACACCCAATACTCCTCACAAGCTCGGGAGCGTAAGAATGTGTGAAAAGATTTACATTAAATTCATTCATAAGAAATCAATTTAATGCTTGTTACTTAGTTCAACTCACAAAATAATTACGGATTTTGCAAAATGAATAACTTGAATGACCTAACCCTAATTCAAATGGCCAATAAGAATCATTATTAGAATCAAACATTCGATTGAAATAAAATCAGTTTCACTAGATAGAAATTAAACACAAACATCAGGTCATATGATTTGATTCACAACCAAAAAGTCAAAACATGAAATTGGAGAAGTTAGGGTTCTAGCCACACATGGCTAGAACAAGATTAATAAGTTTAAACGATGAAATTAAGTGCTAAAGTGCTTACAAAGAAGGAATTAAAATGTTTCCCAATGATTAACGGACAAACCCTTGCTAAAACCCTTGAATTCTCCTCTCTAAAAGTGCTCTGGTATGTTCTCTTCTTCCCCAAAATGACCCCATTCTCGACATAAGGAAAATAGGAAAAACTGCCAAAAAGCAGTTTTTAAGTTGAACACGGCCCGTGTCAATATAGAGTAAATCAACACGGGTCGTGTTAAGTGAGAGCACACCCTTCAATCCTCGATTCCAACTCTAAAGTATGATGCTAAAAAATGCTCAACTGGACCAACACGCCCCGTGTCAATATAGAGTAAATGAACACGGGTCGTGTTCAGTGAGGTCAAAATGCTTGGGATGGTCAAACACCCCCCGTGTTGGATTTCTAGGCCAAACCCAACACGCCCCGTGTTGCCCTCTGACTCCGAGTCCAAACTTGATTTTCTTAATTCTTTCGTTCTATGCCCGATCATCCCGCAATCTTCACCAATGCTCCCCGGCACCTCCAAAAGCGCGCTCCAACCTCCGGCTTACCTGAAAATGTCATTAAAGAGTGCAAATAAGGTTGTTCTAGAAATTAACCTAAATATGATGAAATGCAATAAAAGCAAATAACAATTATGCTAAAAACATACATACAAAGGGCTAAAGGTTGTGCAAAAAGGTGCACAAAATGCACCTAACAAATCTCCCCAAGCTTAGACCTTTCTTGTCCTCAAGAAAGAACAAGAAACAGACAAAACAGGACGATTTCTAGATGACAAAAAGAAACTTAGAACAAAAGGGGACGGGAAGGTTCTAAGGACTAGGGATGAATGCATGCAATGCAAACCATGAAAAAGGAAAAGAAAAATATGTACAGAAGCACTAAAGAAACAAAATGTATCAAAAAAAAATTTAAGGCACAAGTAAATAATCTATATAAGTACGATAAGACTTTACATCAATATTGCTCCAATCATTAATACCTAGGCAACCATCCTGCTTCCTTCCATATAGCACAGACTCCCAAAGTGAGGAAGACCCGAAACGGTGTAACCCAATAATCCAACCCTAGTTTTATTAAAACTTTATACCTTACTAAGCTTTATGGGCGAAAATAACATAATCCGGATCTCATGTCCTTAAGACTAGATGGCCAAGAATCAGAATCGACGCATCCTTAAGAACCCGTCACGGCGAATCAGCTTTCGCTGAAACAGTGAGCCCACCCGAAGGGGCCCAGCTCCTATGCTTTCACTTTTTCGAGAGCCACAAGTATCATATCACACAGTTATTCATTCGCCAGATTTGACTTTGAATTGGCTTTTGATTTGATTGAACTTTGATTTGTACTTCGTTTTGAATTTGGATTCTTCAATCTTCATTTTTGGAATTTCTTGAGATTTCTTCGTTTTGGCACTTGAAATTCTGATTTGGGTACTAGATATGACAATTGTACCCTTCCTTCTTTCTTGACTGTGTGGATCTGATACTTAAGCTGTAACATCCCAATTTTCACGTCCAAAAATTTCCTTTTTGATTAATTGATTTGTAAATCATTTGTAATAAAACACCATTCGATCGTATCATTTCATAAAAATATATCTCGTGTCTGAAAACCAAATCATGAAAATAATAATAATGTCAGAGTACAATCCCAGAACATCTCATAATGTGAAAAACCAATGCGTGTGTGTATGATGTGCCGCTACCGCGCCAGCTCCTTCCCCTTCGCTGAAGAGGTACCTGAAACAAAACTGTAAACTGTAAGCACAAAGCTTAGTGAGTTCCCCCATCGTCCACATACCATACAATCATATAACATACATACTGCCAGACATTTCTGGGGTGCACAACCTACCCGGTACGACCATTTTGGGGTGCCGACCTACCCGTACGGCCATTCTGGGGTGCCGACCTACCCGTGTCCAGCCATTCTGGGGTGCCGTCCTACCCATGTCAAGCCATTCTGGGGCGCTGACCTACACATGTCGAGCCATTCTGGGGTGCCGTCCTACCCGTGTCAAGCCATTCTGGGGCGCTGACCTACACATGTCGAGCCATTCTGGGGTGCTGACTACCCTTCGGTCCTAACAACCGAACCTTCGGTCCTAACACCTAGCCAACTCGCCGAGTCCCTAACCTTCCATTTGTCCTTATCCACGACTCTACTCGTCGAGTTGGGCCGTCAACTCGACGAGCTCTTCTCTCATATGAACGTCACATGAAAACTCATCCGACTCGCCGAGTTGATGAACAACTCGTCAAGTCCACCTTCATCTGATTAACAAGATCTGTCCTCGACTCGCCGAGTTGATGAACAACTCGTCGAGTTCTAAGAAGATTGCCTTGGACTCGCCGAGTCCGTTCGTGCACTCGCCGAGTCCGATGAACTTCCAGAACAATGGCTTAGTCCAGAACGTTGGGTCACTCCCCGGGACCTCCCTGAAACCTTTCCACACTCAACTGGGTCCTTGACCCTTAACAGATATGGGGCTCAAAGCCTCGGACTCGCCGAGTCCAAGAACGGACTCGCCAAGTCGGTCATGACCACACTCTAAATCCTTGATTTCTGATGTACGACCTTTGATCAAAAGATAGATCCAAGCTTCTATAATCGATCTAGCACGTAAAGTTACAACCTTTACGTGCTTGCATGCGACTTTGAGCTCAAAAGGTCCTAAAACAAGCTCTTACAATGCACGGGGCCTTCTTTGAGTGCAAAAGCCACTCCTTTCTGCCTTGTAACCCCCTAAGGACCTAGATCTGAAACAACAACCCCAAACCATGCTTGCAATCATGGTTGGTGACCAAAATGGCTTAGAAAAGCCCTAAAACTCCATGAAATGGGATCTAACAAAAGAATAAGCAAGGTATAGACTTTATACCATCTGTAGACTGGAAATGATGCTCAAAATCGGATCCTTCTAGCCTCCTCTTGATCCTTCAAGCTTTTCCTTCCTTCCATGGGTCACAAAGCACCAAAATCACTCCAAATGCCTTAGATTGCTTCAATAACGGCTAGGGTTTGCTATGGGGGTCTTCTGGGAGTAAATGCGACGAAGGAGGCCGAGTTTAAGGTGTTTAAATAGGGTGCAAACCCTCGGGTTAGGGTTTTTTTGTCCAGACAGGGCCTACTCGCCGAGTCCACAGCTTAAACCCCCCGCGTCTCAACCCGCTTCTACTCGGCGAGTTGGTCCTTCAACTCGCCGAGTCCAAGGCCAAAATTACAAAACATTTAAAGAATTAAATAAAAGAATACGTACCAAGAACCAGGTGCTACAAATCTCCCCCACTTATTTTAGACTTTGTCCTCGAAGTCTGCTGCTCGTTCCTGAAACATCTCGGGGTAATGCTCCATCATCTCGTCCACCGGCTCCCATGTCCACTCCGACCCCTTCCGGTGCTGCCACTACACCTTCACGAGTTCCACTCTCTTGTTCCTCAAATCCTTCGACTTCCGGTCAAGGATCGCTACAGGCCGCTCGATGTAATTCAAGCTGTCATCAACCTGAATGTCCTCCAAGGGTACCACTGCTGAGTCGTCCACCAGGCACTTCCGCAGCTGAGAGACGTGGAAAGTGCTATGGATCTGTCTGAGCTCGGCTGGCAGATCCAACCGGTACGCCACCTTGCCCACCCGGGCTACAACCCTGAAGGGCCCAATGTACCTGGGGCCCAACTTGCCCCGCTTCCTGAATCGGATGACGCCCTTCCATGGCGACACCTTCAGGAGAACCATATCCCCGACCTGGAACTCCAGGTCTGATCGGCGCTTGTCGGCATAACCTTTCTGCCGACTCTGAGCAGTCTGAAGCCTGCTCCGGACCTGCTGAATCAAAACAAGCTCTTTGATTAATCCTAACCTTACTAACCTAATCTAAACAAGCTCTTAGAATTAGATTAAAAGATTGCATTAAGCTTATTGTGAATGTTCCCAACAACACCCAATACTCCTCAGAAGCTCGGGAGCGTAAGAATGTGTGAAACGATTTACACTAAATTCATTCATAAGAAATCAATTTAATGCTTGTTACTTAGTTCAACTCACAAAACAATTACGGATTTTGCAAAATGAATAACTTGAATGACCTAACCCTAATTCAAATGGCCAATAAGAATCATTATTAGAATCAAACATTCGATTGAAATAAAATCAGTTTCACTAGATAGAAATTAAACACAAACATCAGGTCATATGATTTGATTCACAACCAAAAAGTCAAAACATGAAATTGGAGAAGTTAGGGTTCTAGCCACACATGGCTAGAACAAGATTAATAAGTTTAAAAGATGAAATTAAGTGCTAAAGTGCTTACAAAGAAGGAATTAAAATGTTTCCCAATGATTAACGGACAAACCCTTGCTAAACCCCTTGAATTCTCCTCTCCAAAAGTGCTGGTATGTTCTCTTCTTCCCCAAAATGACCCCATTCTCGACATAAGGAAAATAGGAAAAACTGCCAAAAAGCAGTTTTTAAGTTGAACACGGCCCGTGTCAATAGAGAGTAAATCAACACGGGTCGTGTTAAGTGAGAGCACACCCGTTAATCCTCGATTCCAACTCTAAAGTATGACGCTAAAAAATGCTCAACTGGACCAACACGCCCCCCGTGTCAATATAGAGTAAATGTAACATCCCGAAAATACCAGCTAAAAATTTCATTTTTAAATTAGGTTAATTCATAAAACATAGTGCGGAAAACATGAGAGTGTGTGATATGTCCGAGAACCGGTAACGTCATAGTAAATATTCAGAGTACATTCCAGAAAATCCATAGTGCGGAAAACATGAGAGTGTGTGATATGCCGCTACCGCGCCGACTCCTGTCCCCTAGCTGAAGAGGTACCTGAAAACAAAACTATAAAACGTAAGCACGAAGCTTAGTGAGTTCCCCCATAATGCCACATACCATGCAATCATATAATGAGTAACTAAGGGATACGGGCCTCGCCCACACCTATAGAGATACGGGCCTCGCCCACACTCTGCTATCCATGGAGATACGGGCCTCGCCCACACTCCGCTACTAAACCATAACATACAAGTATCACACAGACAACAAGTATAAGCAATTCTATCATACTGGCATATAACACAATCAAACTCGGCTATGAGATACGGGCCCCGCCCACACTCTGATACTAACATATCGTCTATACGGGCCGGCCTTGGTGCCTTAGACTCGTCCCTACTGGAAGAAAACTCACCTCGAGAGTAGCTGCCAAAAACCTGCTCAGACTACGCCTGGCTGCCGCACCGGTAATCCCTCCGGCTATAAATCCGTAAACATGGATTAGGTACTCATAAATACCCCTAAGGTCAAACGACTGGTCAAAGTCAACCTCCTGATTTACTGGACTCGCCGAGTCCATTTGGCGACTCGCCGAGTCCTTCTATGTCTAGCCCGACTCTGACTCATCGGGTCCCTGTTCCCACTCACTGAGTCAGCCTGACTCGCTAGACGGGGACAACTAACAAACCCGCGACTGGACTCGCCGAGTCCAAGGGGGTGACTCGCCGAGTCCGACGAACAGATCTCACAAATCGCTCCAATCTTCCATCAGAACATCAACCTTGGAGATTTGGAGATTCTGGGACTATAGCTACACGTTAAATTGCTAATTCCACGTGCGACTACGGAGGGTTCGACCTCCTACACTTAAACCCTTCTTATCCTAGTGACTGATCATATGACTCGCCGAGTTGGAAGAACAACTCGTCGAGTTCAAGGCTATATTCAAGGGACTCGCCGAGTTTGAAGAACGACTCGCCGAGTAACAGGCAATCTTCATAGGACTCGCCGAGTTGTTTATCCAACTCGCCGAGTCTAAGGTCATCTTCATGGAACTCGCCGAGTGCACTTTGGCACTCGCCGAGTACCCTTCGACTCTTCACCCATTCTGGCCAAAACTGAGACATGCAATGGTTCCAAACCATAAATCTAAGCTCCTAGGGTATAAACACACGGAGTTTGGGAGGTTTAAGGTCTTGAAATCTACATATAAGGGACAAAAAGGGAATCTATTATACTAAAGATTTAGAAGGAGCTTTCTTACCTGGTTAGGAGCTTCTCCCAGGGTAGATTTCGGATCTACCACACCTCCTTGCACCCTCCAACTTCCTCCTTCTTCTCTTAAGCTTCAAACTTCCTTCACCAAGCCAAAATCACTCTCAAGGATCAAAACGGGCTAGGGTTTTGCTCTCTAGTTCTTCTGGAAGAGAATGGGACGAAATGGGTGTTTTAGAATGGGTAACATAGAGTGAAATGTCTGAAAATAGAGCTTCATCCAGACAGGTGGACTCGCCGAGTCCATGCATCGACTCGCCGAGTTCACCGCTCAAAACCCGTGTCCACCCTGCTGCTACTCAGCGAGTCGGGACGCAGACTCACCGAGTTCGTGGCAAAAATAAGATAAAAAACTTAAATAAAATCATACCATGAACCCGGTGTTACAAATCTCCCCCACTTATTTTAGACTTCGTCCTCGAAGTCTGCCGCTCCCTTTCAGAACAGCTCCGGATAATGCTCCATCATCTCGTCCGCGGGCTCCCAAGTCCATTCCGAGCCCTTCCGATGCTGCCATTGCACCTTCACCAGCTCCACCCTTTTGTTCCTCAGTTCCTTCGACTTCCGGTCTAGGATAGCCACAGGCCGCTCGATATAATTCAGGCTGTCATCAACCTGGATGTCCTCCAAAGGTACCACTGCTGAATCGTCCACCATGCACTTCCGCAGCTGGGAGACGTGGAAAGTGCTGTGGATCTGACTGAGTTCGGCTGGCAGGTCCAGCTGATATGCCACTTTGCCCACCCGGGCTGCAACCCTAAACTGTCCAATATACCTGGGACCCAACTTGCCCCGTTTCCTGAATCGGATGACGCCCTTCCACGGTGACACTTTTAGGAGAACCATATCCCCGACCTGGAACTCCAGGTCTGATCGGCGCCTATCGGCATAACTCTTCTGCCGACTCTGAGCAGTTTGAAGCCTGCTCCGGACCTGCTGAATCTTCTCTGTCGTCTTGAGCACTACTTCGGTGCTCCCCATGACTCTCTGTCCAACCTCGCCCCAACATATCGGGGTCCTGCACTTCCTCCCGTACAACATCTCGAAGGGAGGACAGTCAATACTCGCGTGATAGCTGTTATTGTATGAAAACGCGGCTAAAGGAAGATAGGTATCCCAGCTACCACCGAAGTCTAAAACACACGCCCGCAGCATGTCCTCCAGAGTCTGGATGGTCCGCTCGCTCTGGCCATCCGTCTGCGGGTGAAAGGCTGTACTAAAATGCAGACGAGTACCCAGCTCGTCATGAAACTTCTTCCAGAACCTGGAAGTGAACCGCACATCCCTATCCGAAATCACTGAAACTGGCACCCCGTGCCGCGCCACCACTTCTCTGATGTAGATATCGGCCAATTTCTCGGCCGAGATGCTCTCCTGAATCGGGATAAAGTGAGCGCTCTTGGTCAATCGATCGACGATGACCCATATTGAATCCACTCCCCGTGCGGTCCTGGGAAGCTTGGTGATGAAATCCATCGTGATGTCTTCCCATTTCCACAGCGGGATATCCAACGGCTGCATCTTGCCGTGCGGTCTCTGGTGTTCGGCCTTGACCTTCCTGCAGGTCAGACACCGCTCAACGTACCATGCTACATCCCGCTTCATGCAGGGCCACCAATAGTCCAGACGAAGATCCCTATACATCTTCGTTGCCCCTGGATGAATGGAGAATCGGGATTTGTGCGCCTCCTCCATCAGAATCTGGCGCACGCCTCCAAGATATGGAACCCACACCCTGCGGTGTAATGTCAATAACCCCCTGCTGTCATGGTCGAAGGAGGAAACCTGTCCCACAATCCGCTCACTCTTCCGATGTTCCTCCTTTATAGCCTCCTGCTGAGCCTCCCGAATCCGCTCCAAAAGCGGAGTCACCACTGTCATCCGCATGCAAATATCCCTGATCGGCGCCGCCTTGCGGCTAAGTGCATCGGCCACCACGTTGGCCTTCCCCGGGTGATAAAGGATTTTACAATCATAATCCTTTACCACATCAAGCCACCGACGCTGCCTCATATTCAGATTTGGCTGGTCCATGAGGTACCTCAAACTCTTGTGGTCCGTGTAAATCGTACAGCGAACCCCATAGAGGTAATGACGCCAAATCTTGAGGGCGAACACAACAGCCCCCAACTCCAAATCATGCGTCGGGTAGTTCGCCTCGTGAGGCTTCAGCTGCCTCGACGCGTAGGCGATGACATGCCCTCTCTGCATCAATACCGCGCCCAAACCTAAGATGGACGCATCGCAGTATACAACAAAATCCTCCATACCCTCTGGCAAGGCTAAGATTGGCGCCTTGCACAATCTCTATCTCAGTGTCTCGAATGCTGCCTGCTGCTCAGTCCCCCAACGAAAGACCACAGCCTTCCTCGTTAACCTGGTCAGGGGTAATGCTATCTTGGAGAAATCCTGGATGAATCTCCGATAGTAGCCAGCTAATCCCAGGAAACTCCGAATCTCAGATGGAGACTTCGGAACCTCCCATCTCATCACGGCCTCCACCTTGGCCGGATCCACCGAAATCCCGTTCTGGTTGACAAGGTGCCCAAGAAACTGCACCTCGCGCAACCAGAACTCACACTTGGAGAACTTAGCATACAAGTTCTCCCTTCTCAAAGTCTCTAAAACCTCCCGCAAATGCTCCTCATGCTGCTCTCGCGTCTTGGAGTAAACTAAGATATCATCAATAAATACTATCACCGACCGGTCTAACATCGGTCTACACACGCGGTTCATGAGGTCCATGAACGCGGCAGGAGCATTGGTGAGCCCGAAAGGCATCACCACGAACTCATAGTGGCCATAACGTGTCCGAAATGCCGTCTTCTGCACATCCTCCTCTCTGACCCTCACCTGGTGATACCCTGAACGCAAGTCTATCTTGGAGAACCAAGATGCTCCCTGAAGCTGGTCAAAGAGGTCGTCAATCCTCGGGAGTGGGTAGCGGTTCTTCACCGTTACCTTATTCAGCTCCCTATAATCGATACACATCCGATGCGACCCGTCCTTCTTCTTCACAAACAGAATCGGGGCTCCCCAGGGTGAACTGCTCGGTCTAATGAAACCCTTGTCTAACAGCTCCTGAAGCTGTGTAGACAACTCCTGCATCTCAGGAGGAGCCAACCGATACGGTGCCTTGGCTATCGGAGCCGCACCAGGGACTAGGTCGATCCTGAACTCCACCTGTCGCTCTGGAGGTATCCCAGGCAGCTCCTCGGGGAATACATCCGCGAACTCTCGTGCTACGGGCACATCGCCCACCGTCGCCTTACCCGCCTCCCGGGTGTCCATGACATATGCGACATATCCTGCACAACCCTGCTGAAGGTAACGCCTTACCCTCGCTGCCGAACAGAAGGCTGGCCCTCGCTGTGATCTCTCACCCTGAATTACTAACTCTCCCCCACTTCGGGCTCTGACTCGTACTAACTGTTGCACACAATCTATCACTGCCCCATTGGAACTCAGCCAATCCATACCAATAATGACCTTGTTTCCCCGCAATGGAATGGGAACTAGGTCAACCAAATACCGCTCTTCGAACAACCTTAACACACAATCTCGGAAGACCTCTGATGCTCGCACCGACCGGTCGTCCGCAATCTCGACCTCTAAAGGGCAATCCAACATGCCCGAGGACTCAGGAAACTTCTTGCTAAGTGCAAGAGAAACAAAGGATCGGGTAGCCCCCGAATCAAACAACACCTGGACTGGAATACCGTTCACATGGAACGATCCTAAACGTATATACACAGAGCACATATCAATATCATAAATCTCATATAAATAGGTCAGAGGGAAAGAATCATACCCGTCACCACATCGGGTGCAGCGCGTGCCTCCTCGGCTGTCAGCTGAAATGCCCGGTTCCTCACCATCGGAGCCTCTGCCTTGCCCTGCCGGTCATCTGTAATCCGCAGGGTCGCTGGAGCTGGCGCCTGTACTGGCGCTGCTGCTGTCAACTGGGGGCATTTGGCCCTCTTGTGGCCCCTCTGGTTGCAGTGGAAACACAGCAACTCAGATGTCTGAATAACCGGAGCAGGGGCAGTACAATCCCTGCTGAAGTGTCCCGTCTTGCCACACCTGTAGCAGCCTGTCGATCCTGATCTACACGCTCCCTCGTGCGACCTGCCGCACTTCCTGCAGCGGCCCGGTCCTGAATGGCCTTTCGGCCTACCATCTAATCCCTTGGGCTTCTTTCCCGAAGCCCCTATCGTCTGTCCCTCCTCTGCCTTCCTCTTCCGGATGTGCTCCAGATCTATCTCCCTCTCCCTCGCCCTAGCAATCATAGAATCCAGGGTAGGGCAAGCTAAAAAACTGACATGCTCCCGAATGTCGGCTCGCAGCATGTCATGGTAGCGGGTCCTCCTCATATCCTCATCACCTGCATACTGGGGCACCAGTAACGCCCTCTCCCGGAACTTGGCAGTGATCTCCGCCACTGTCTCTGTCGTCTGCCTCATATCCAAGAACTCCCGTGCCAACTGCTGGAGCTCCACCGCAGGCGTGAATTCCGCCCTGAATCGTGTCACAAAGTCCGGCCATGTCATAGCCTCAATGGCCGCGACTCCCAAAGAGTCACAAACCGACTCCCACCAATCTCTAGCTCTGTCACGTAGACACCCTGCTGCAAATCGTACCTTCGACCCCTCGGGGCAGAAGCTGATCAGCTGTGCAGACTCAAGGTCTACAATCCATCGTCTGGCAGCAATGGGGTCCTTCGCCCCATGGAAATCTGATGCACCACTGCCCCTGAAGTCCTTAAAGGACAGTGTGCGTGGTCCTGACTGGCTAGCCGCCATATCACTCCTGAACGCCCTAAGACGATCCTCCATCAACTCTACAATACCCTCCTTGATCGACCCGAAGATGATGGGAGTCGACTCAAGGATGCCCCTGGTAATCTCTGACGCAATGAACTCGCGTAGACCCTCATCAACTGGTTCGGACCCTGATCCCGAACCCGATCCTGATCCTGAGCCTGAGCCTCCCGCTCCCTGTCGTGTGGTCACCATACTGCAAAACATAGCATAACCACCATCATACTATATTCCACTAACAAGGCTCACATTCATATCACAAGTCCCCGGTCTTGTCTCGGCCCTTTTTGAATCGAGTACGGATCCTCCGCTTTCAGTAGTACGGGCCCATACTACCTTCCACGTCTATCCGTACTTTCCTCAAGAATTGCCTCAACTCAACCAAGTCCTTTCTACTAATACTGCGGTTCTCGTGCTACTCTCGCCCTAGGCTTGCCCTAAGTAATCGCCATCCCACTCTCTGCCATCAGCTGCACAAGAAGTCCCTGCTTTCTTTCCCTAACTAGCTCGCGAATACTATTACATATTACTCAGACTAGATAATTATTCGAATGAGAGGTCCTTCCCTACAACGGTTGGACTCAAACAAGAGCTGCGAAATAGGGCTAGACCCAACCTTCTGAAATTATTTAATCCTTGCAATATGTAACTTAGCATATTCGTTCACTAGTTAGTGAAAGACGGCTAGAACTCCTAATAGCACAAAGCAAGCAGCATTCGGGCATTGAGTACACATAATCAAGTATATACTACTCTGGCTATCGTACTGACTGACCTGTACTAGCATGCAATTCTCAAAAAGCCGAAACACATAAAGCAGGCACATAAGGCATCATTCCTAGATCCTTAGTCCTATTCTAGCATGCTGTTCTACTGAAACTGAAACTGATAATCATAACGTAAACTTGTATGGGTACTTTGGGGAAAACTTACTTGAGCTCGGCCGGTCGCGCACATCACACACCTTTTTCTTTTTAGAAACCCCTTTTACTTAGTCTTTAGAAAATCATTTCTTTATAAAAATCTTTTAATCCCTCGATTTGAGTCCAGACACCCCCGAAGGTGTGTCCGAATCCCTCAAACCAGGGCTCTGATACCAACTTGTAACATCCCGAAAATACCAGCTAAAAATTTCATTTTTAAATTAGGTTAATTCATAAAACATCGTTACAAAACATTCATAATATTAATTTATGTCCGAGAACTGGTAACGTCATAGTAAATATTCAGAGTACATCCCAGAAAATCCATAGTGCGGAAAACATGAGAGAGTGTGTGATATGCCGCTACCGCGCCGGCTCCTGTCCCCTAGCTGAAGAGGTACCTGAAAACAAAACTATAAAACGTAAGCACGAAGCTTAGTGAGTTCCCCCATAATGCCACATACCATGCAATCATATAATGAGTAACTAAGGGATACGGGCCTCGCCCACACCCATAGAGATACGGGCCTCGCCCACACTCTGCTATCCATGGAGATACGGGCCTCGCCCACACTCCGCTACTAAACCATAACATACAAGTATCACACAGACAACAAGTATAAGCAATTCTATCATACTGGCATATAACACAATCAAACTCGGCTATGAGATACGGGCCCCGCCCACACTCTGATACTAACATATCGTCTATACGGGCCGGCCTTGGTGCCTTAGACCCGTCCCTACTGGAAGAAAACTCACCTCGAGAGTAGCTGCCAAAAACCTGCTCAGACTATGCCTGGCTGCCGCACCGGTAATCCCTCCGGCTATAAATCCGTAAACATGGATTAGGTACTCATAAATACCCCTAAGGTCAAACGACTGGTCAAAGTCAACTCCTTGGTCAAAGTCAACCTCCTGATTTACTGGACTCGCCGAGTCCATTTGGCGACTCGCCGAGTCCTTCTATGTCTAGCCCGACTCTGACTCATCGGGTCCCTGTTCCCACTCACTGAGTCAGCCTGACTCGCTAGACGGGGACAACTAACAAACCCGCGACTGGACTCGCCGAGTCCAAGGGGGTGACTCGCCGAGTCTGACGAACAGATCTCACAAATCGCTCCAATCTTCCATCAGAACATCAACCTTGGAGATTTGGAGATTCTGGGACTATAGCTACACGTTAAATTGCTAATTCCACGTGCGACTACGGAGGGTTGGACCTCCTACACTTAAACCCTTCTTATCCTAGTGACTGATCATATGACTCGCCGAGTTGGAAGAACAACTCGTCGAGTTCAAGGCTATATTCAAGGGACTCGCCGAGTTTGAACAACGACTCGCCGAGTAACAGGCAATCTTCATAGGACTCGCCGAGTTGTTTATCCAACTCGCCGAGTCTAAGGTCATCTTCATGGAACTCGCCGAGTGCACTTTGGCACTCGCCGAGTACCCTTCGACTCTTCATCCATTCTGGCCAAAACTGAGACATGCAATGGTTCCAAACCATAAATCTAAGCTCCTAGGGTATAAACACACGGAGTTTGGGAGGTTTAAGGTCTTGAAATCTACATATAAGGGACAAAAAGGGAATCTATTATACTAAAGATTTAGAAGGAGCTTTCTTACCTGGTTAGGAGCTTCTCCTAGGGTAGATTTCGGATCTACCACACCTCCTTGCACCCTCCAACTTCCTCCTTCTTCTCTTAAGCTTCAAACTTCCTTCACCAAGCCAAAATCACTCTCAAGGATCAAAACGGGCTAGGGTTTCGCTCTCTAGTTCTTCTGGAAGAGAATGGGACGAAATGGGTGTTTTAGAATGGGTAACATAGAGTGAAATGTCTGAAAATAGAGCTTCATCCAGACAGGTGGACTCGCCGAGTCCATGCATCGACTCGCCGAGTTCACCGCTCAAAACCCGTGTCCACCCTGCTGCTACTCGGCGAGTCGGGACGCAGACTCGCCGAGTTCGTGGCAAAAATAAGATAAAAAACTTAAATAAAATCATACCATGAACCCGGTGTTACAGTAAATGAACACGGGTCGTGTTCAGTGAGGTCAAAATGCATGGGATGGTCAAACACGCCCCGTGTTGGATTTCTAGGCCAAACCCAACACGCCCCGTGTTGCCCTCTGACTCCGAGTCCAAACTTGATTTTCTCAATTCTTCCGTTCTACGCCCGATCATCCCACAATCTTCACCAATGCTCCCCGGCACCTCCAAAAGCGCGCTCCAACCTCCGGCTTACCTGAAAATGTCATTAAAGAGTGCAAATAAGGTTGTTCCAGAAATTAACCTAAATATGATGAAATGCAATAAAAGCAAAGAACAATTATGCTAAAAACATACATACAAAGGGCTAAAGGTTGTGCAAAAAGGTGCACAAAATGCACCTAACAGGACTACCACACACCTCGTTTACAAATCCCCAAACATCAATTCATCTTAAGAATCATTTATAAATACAAGAGGCATTGTTCTCATAGTCGAGATACATCAGAGACAACAAAATTTATCGCTCCCGATTCACTTCCCTGATCACCTGAAAGAATCAACTAGCACCTGACCTGACTATATTCAAAGAAAGCACACCCTTGAACTCATCTAATGGTAACCATACCACAAAGATCCTATTGTGCATTCCCACACTGCACACTTGCTACCAAAAACCGTAATTATCGATCCCCAAGCTGGGTCTACATCCAACTTTGAAAATCACGTGTCTAATCTCTCTTTCCTCCGAACACTGAAAGCTGGAAGAACATAACCCCCGTCGTAGATAGTGACATCCCAAACCATCTGCCAACCACTCAGCCTTCGGTTTCAATCCTCTAGCCGATCATCACAACCGCTTCCTTCTTGAGTCTCGCGACTCAAATGGCACTACCGTAAGCAAGGCTCTTGAGACCTCAAAATCAACTAACTCACCTAGATCTACACCATTCAGACTCGAACATACATGGCCAGTAAGTCCTAAAAAATATGTAACACCCTGACTCCCAGGTATAAAATTTAAAAGCTTAAAGCCATATTCTTGGACCTACTCGACGAGTTGGTTGCCCCCAACTCGTCGTGTAGAAGTGGATCGGGCTGCGTAATTTATGAGGTCTACTCGACGAGTCGGAGGACCCCGACTCGACAAGTAGGAGCTGGAAAATGAAACCCTAATTTTTAGGGTTGCACTCTGTTTAAAGGACCTTAAGTCCTTTCCACCAGCCCCTTACCACCTCTTGACAGCCAGAAGAAACCATAATCAGTCTAGACGTTGTTCTTGAGTGTTTGTGAGATTTAAAGGGTGCTTTTGGTGCATTTTGTGAAGAAGGCTTGAAGCCTAAGGAGCTTGGAGCAACGAGAAGCTTGTAGATCTGACTTTACTTCATCTTGGCATCATTTTGAAGGTAACAAGTCGTTACCTTGACTTATCTTTAGCTAGATCTCTTCATGCAAAGGTTTAGGGCCATTTATAGCATATTTGTGAGTCAATTCGGGTATTAGGCATGATCTGAAGTTGTAACTTCAGATTTGGACTCCTCTTAGTCCCTATAGTCATAAAATTATCAGATTTAGCAAGCATTGACCATTCTCTTTGGGTTAAACCTTTCCCTTATCTTGGTTTTGGCATTTAGGACCATGCATGTATGTAAAGTTTGCAACTTTATGTGGAAACCATGCCCTAGGAGGTTAGATCTGCAATATGGAGCTTTGGGGTAGCTTAAAAACATCTGGATGAGAAATGGACTGAAGGGACTCGACGAGTTGCATAGCCGACTCGACGAGTCGGTTGAAGATTGCTTGTATTGGTTCTGCATGAACTCGGTGAGTCAAAAAGAAGACTCGATGAGTTAGTTAGGGTTTTCCCGACATTTGGACCCCGCAGGGACTCGACGAGTTGTTTGGAAACTCGGCGAGTCAATTAGGGTTTTTATGATTTCCTGAGTTCTTAAGGAACTCGATGAGTTGCTAACTACACTCGACGAGTTGGGTCAACCTGGACTGTTGACTATGACTTTGACCAAGGGTTGACCAGTTGGACTTTTGAGGGTATTTTTGGTAATTTGGGATTCTGATGAACTTGGTCCTATGGTGGTTATAGGTGGTTGAGTTCGTGACTGTGATTCGGGAGTTTGATCTTATCACTACAGTTCGACATCGTGAGGTGAGTTTTCCTCACTATACTTAAGGGTCTAAGGCACCAAGGCCGGCCCTTTTTGGATTGTTATCCTGATATGTGATTGTGACTCCGGCAACACTGAGAGTCTAAAATTAGAAAATTTCAAATTTCCATCATCGTTTAGCAAAAAAAAATCGGGTTTTTAGATCTCAATGTACAACTCCATTCTCCCTTGTTTTAATCGTTAACCACGACCTCATCATTATTAGGCTCTCTCATCAAAATCCAATTACAGATCTAGAGACAGGAGAGATAACGAAGTTATTTTTTTACATAGTAGCTCATGAATCGAGATTTTTAGGGTCGTCAGCAGGTTTTCTCGTCGAAGAAGTAGTGAGATATGGAAGATATTTGGTATCAGAGTAGAGAGAGGTACAGTAGTCCGCTATCTTTGTTTCAAGAGAGTTGGGGGTGAAAGAAAACATGGGAAAGGGAAAGATAAAGGGGGGGGGGGGTTGGGTTGGTGGGCAGATTTTTTTTCCTTTTTTTTAATTTAAAAATAATAAATATATAAAAGAAACTTAAAAAAGAAATTATTAAGGGTACAATAGATTTTGATGTCCAAAGGGATGAAGTGCACAAGTTTTAAACAAATGATAGACGGTTCAAATTAATTTTTGATAATAAAACTGAACATGTCTTTTGGTACCTTCACAATGTAACATCCCAAAAACCATAATAAAATTTTCATTTTTAAAACCCTATAATAATCCATAAACCATACAAAACATAGTTTCCCAAAAGCCATAATGTAAATCAGAGTATCCCACAATCATAATCCAAAGAAATATCCAAGGATGATGTGCACAATCATGCATTCGCCTTGCCCCGATCATCTGATGTAACTGAAACCATAAAATCAAACTGTAAGCACGAAGCTTAGTGAGTTCGCCCAAAGTACCACACACAAACAAACAAATATACATATTGCATGTTGGGTCCGCAACCTCCTGGTTGGATTACCCTAGCCCACAACCTCCCGGTTGGATTGCCATACATATTGCATTCTGGGTCCACAACCTCCCAGTTGGATTACCTTGGCCCACAACCTCCCGTTTGGATTGCCATACATATTGTATGTTGGGTCGACAACCTCCCGGTTGGATTACCCTTTTTGGCCCATAATCTCCTAGTTGGATTGCCCCGGGTTTGTTGGCTTACAGCACAAAGCAGAACAACCTCAACCCAACCACACTATGTCAACATATGTAACAGATAAACATATATCTAGCAAGTAAAGGTAATCATACAGATCTACTAATCTAACATATAATCAACATATCATCATCCTATATACCAGGATACATAACCTAGTGGGTCGACATTGGTACCTTCGACCCATGAGTACAGTGAGGAGAAAATCTCCTGAACAACTCAATAGATGCTCCACAACTACCTCAGCAACAACTCAACCAACCCAAGCTTCCTAAAACCAAGTCGAGGCTAATCCTTAGCTAAATATTCAATTCTACCTAAGTTTGACCAAAACTCAAACTGGTCAAAAAGTCAATGGTCAAAGTTAAGGTCAAAAATGCCAACAACAGCTTTTCACATCATGACCTTCCTTGGCCACATCGTGGGCATTAGATGCCAAAATAGTCGTTGATTCCCTAGTAGCCACGTCCTGGCAGCCTAAGGCCACGCCGAGGGACTAGTCTGAACATCTCAAACGAGCTTAATCCACTTTCTTTCGATTTCAAAATCTCCAAAGCTCAAATCTGATCCTTTTGAAGGTCTTAATGGATAAAGTTCCTAACTTTATCCATTAGGAAGGTCCAAACCACCAAGATCTAGACTTTAAGTCTCGAAGGGGCCAAAAATGCATATTTCTCAACTGAACCCATTAAGTCCAAGTCTCCAACCTTCAGATCTGAGTCAACATGATGTATAGATTGATAAACTTTCCATATTAATCCATAATAATGTCTCAAGTTTTGAAGATCTAAACTTTAATACCCCAAAATAACCTAAATGACTAAGATAACTTGCATGGCTAAAAGGGAAAGAAAAAGATCAAAACTTTCCTAGTCTAAGAGGTCCAAGAAAACATTTTAAACTGATCAAAGGGTGTTGGAGTCCAGATCTAAAACATACAATGCTCGTGGGACCTTGAAGATTAATAAAGTTGCAAAGTTTATTTCCAACTCCCACTAAAAATTCATTAAAATGGACCAAAACACCAAATACACTTAGATCCAAGATGAATATGCACTAAATCTTGGAACTTTATAAATTACAAAGGTCTAGAAGGTAGATGAAAGTTGAGATCTCCAATTGCCAAGCTTCAAGGATCAATATTGCATGAAAACATTGCTCTAAAACCACCAAAAACTCCAAAAATGGTTGAGAGAGGAGGGGGGAGGCTCAAATCTTGAAAATGGAGGCTAAGGTTTCTCTCAAGAGGTTCTATATATGATAGATGCTAAGAAAATACCATAAAACATGAACCCTTACCCTTAAATACCTTGAAACCCCTAGAAAATTCGTAGGCTTTGGGCTGCATAGTTCTCATATCATGAAAATACATTCTCTCCTCGTGAGAACTGATTTTCAATCAATCTCACTCGAACTTCAAACAGTCATAACTTCTTCGTTTCAACTCCGTTTTTGGCGATCTTTATATCCACAAAAAGGTATTAACGAGCCCCATACTTCTATCTAGTTAATTTTGGCTTAACACATGTCGAACAAAAAATCATAATTCATGAAAGAGTCTAAAACATCACTTTTCCCAATTTACCCTTTGACTCTAAGACACAAACCAAGACTTTAATCATTTATCCGACATTGTCATGATCCAATAAGATCTAAGCCTCATTCCCTTGAAGCCCAAGACATTTACTTGATCCAATTATTGTCCACAATCCCGAAATAAGAAACTTCTCGAAACAAGATGTTACACACAATGAACGATTCGTATAATTTACTCTAATCTACTCGAGACACATTCCAACAACTTCAAGATAGACGTGGGCACTTGAAAATTAGAAAAAATAGGAACTCCCAAGACTTCACAAAACATATTTGAACAAAGTAAGACATCCTTCGATTGAAAATGAATCCACTTTCCCCAAATAAATTAATTGTAATTTTCCATCCTTCAAATCCAATAAAGTAGTTTTGGTGACTACTTTTTCCATTTCCATATGGAGGGTGTGTTCGACATGCAGTTTTTGAGGACTTTTAACTTTTAGTTTTTAGGAGAAAAAATTAAAAAAAAATATATGTCTTCATTCGACAACAATAATTTTTAGTTTTTGGAGTAAACAAAAAAACTTCAAATCTAAAAGGTACTTCAACTAACTTTTAACAAAAAGCTTTTTAAAAATTTTAACGAATTGACTTAAATATTATTTAAAATAAATAAATCATATCCATACTCCTCGTAATTATTTTATACGATTACATATAAATATATTTTAACAATTATGGTGTCTTTATATTAACAATCATATCAATGGATTTTTTTTAATTTATTAATCTTAATCTAGATAAAGATATTTGTTATATGAATTTATAAACCAATATTAATATTATAAAATAATGTTACTTCCTTTAAAATGCTAAACACTCATAATATGTAAAGAAATATTTGTTCTAGGTTCTTACAAAATTGAAAAATGTTATTTAGTTTATTTGTACAAAATTCATCACTTACTAATATGCATAAAAAATGTAACGTCCCAAAATGTCAATCAAAATTTTCATTTTAAATATCGAGTCATACAACCAATTGTTCCAAAACCATATAAAGTAAAAGTGTATTTTTCAAACATCAGAGTATCTCAAAAGTAACCAATATCGGAAAAGCCATCAGTGGATGCGGTGCAGTCAAGTCGGGCTCTTCCCTTTGAAACTGGAAGTACCTGAAAAATGTTAAACCACAAACCGTAAGCACAAAGCTTAGTGAATTCCCCAAACTACCACATACCATGCAAATGGGCCCAGCCCAACACACAAATAAATGGGACCAGCCCAACATATAAATAAATGGGTCCAACCCAATATATATAAATAAGCCCAATCCAACATATAAATAAATGGGCCCGGCCCAACATATAAATAAATGGGCTCAACCCAACTTATATAAATAGGCCCAACCTAACATATAAATAAATGGGCCCAGCCCAACATATAAATAAATTGGCCCAACTCAACATATATAAAAATGGGCCCAACCCAACATACAATTAAATGGGTCCAACCCAACCTACACATGCAAGAGTCACAAAGACAACTAGCACCATACATAACACAATTCAATGGGTCGACATTGGTGCTTTCGACCCACGAGTATAGTGAGAAGACTCACCTCAACCCTGAAGACAATACAAACCACCCACTAGAGCTGACGGTATCAAGCCCCCCTTTGCTAAATATATCCACAATAAAACCCTAATTAACAATTAAGGAATTGACTGGCCCACAAAAGGTATAGGCTCACTATTAAACCTCCTTTGGGTAAAAGACCATTTTTCCCTTCTCATACTAAGTCCCAACATGGTTGACCAAAAGCCAAATCGGTCAAAAAGTCAACGGTCGACACTCAGTTGACTTGCGCCCTGCGTAACTGATCTACGCCCAGCATAGAGCTATGCCCTGCGTACAGAGGCTACACCCTACGTAGAGCCCCTAATCCCAAGAAACCTTCTATTAAGCTCTTAATACGACAAGCAAAACTCTCAAACTCCAGATCTGATCTAAATAAATGCCTTAATGAATAAAGACTCTTACTTTATCCATTTGCATGGCAAAGGTGAACACACAACCAAATTCTAAGTCCAAGATGACACATTTTTTTCAACAACTCATGCATGGATGGATGAGAGTGCCCAAGCTCTCATTTTTATGACTCTGAACCTCAAAAACATCAGAGTTCAAATGTTCTGGAGTAACCCATACTCATAAGGGCCAATTTTAAGTGACAAAAACCATAAAAAACCCATGAGCAAAGTAGAACTTACAAAAGGAACATCAAGATGCAAACTTTATACCTTATGGAGATAGGTGATGAAGTGTAAATTCTGGATCTAGAAATCTTGGAGCTCACACTTGCTTCTCCAGTGGACTCATTCTTCAAGAATGCACATAAAAATCACACTAATGCTTCCGAAACTGACAATTAGTGGCTTGGGTTTCAAAGGAACAATATGAGGTGATGGAGGCTGGTTTTGGGAAGGTTTCCAAGAAGTTAGGGCCCTTAAATATGGCTCAAAACCTTACAGTTTGGGTTTTGGTCAGCAACGGCTAAGCCTTGCGAGGCAAAATCTATGCCATGTGTAGATCATTAAAATTGCGATCTGATTTCAGCATTTACGCCATGTGTAGCTCTCATACGCCCTGCGTAGGGCAAAATCCCCAACTCCCAATTCAACTTCAAAATTTCGTAACTTCTTTGTTTCAACTCTGTTTTCAGCGTTCTTTATATGCACATAAATGTATTAAAGAGCCCCACAATTCTATCTAGTTACTTTTGGCTTAACGCATGGAGAACTAAAACCACAATCATTATAAGAAGCCCAACATATAACTTTTCCCATTTAACCATTTGGTTCCAACACATGAATCAAGGGCTTAGATCTCATAACCATTATTATCAACCTTCAATAAGGTCCAAACTTTACTTCCTCAAAGCCTAAATCCTTTAAATGATGGAATTCCGATCCACGAACCCTGAATTAAGGAATGTACCGAAACAAGATGTTACAAAAAAAAGATTTTACCAGTTAAGAAACTTAATGGTGCATTTGATATTTAAATTTTGGATGATTTTTAACTTTTAATAATTATAGTTTGGAAAAATTAAATTATCATCATTATATTTTAATTTTAGTTTATATTCATATGTCATTTTATTTAATTTTACATATTTTAAAAGTTTCTAGCTACTTGTGTTGAGCACCCATATACAAATAAAAATTACTAACTATCGGCTACCAGTTTCTAGCTTCTAGCTACTTTTGTTGAACGCGCCTGAAACATCCCAAAAATACAGTCCAAAAATTTCGTTTCGGAAATTATTATAAAACCATAAACCATCCATAATCATAAAGAAAACCATATATCATGTATCTCAAAACATCATATCAATACTGTGACATAATCATATGACAGGAATATCAGATAATCTCCCAGGCCAGAAATACTGTGGTGTGTGTTATGCTATTAAACCGAGCCCTTCCCTTTACTAGCTGAAGTACCTGAAACCAAAACTGAAAACTGTAAGCACGGAGCTTAATGAGATCCCCTAAACAACCACATACCATACACATAACATATAACAAATAACATAACTCTAGGACTACTCCCAATTGCATCGGGACGAACCCGACATCAGACTTCTGTCCGGCATCGGGCTCACCCCTGCATCAGACTACGTCCATCGGGCTCACCCCGGCATCGGGCTTGCCCCGACATCGGGCTTACCCCGACACATACACATCATAACATATATCATAAACATATAACATAACATATAAACTGCATCGGGCTTAACCCGACATCGGGCCGAAGTCCGGAACACATAACTGATAGCATATAAATTAACATGCATTGGGCTTACCCCGGAACACAAAACACATAACAAATACACTAACATACATCGGGCTTGCCCGACATTGGGCTTGCCCCGGAACACATAACACATAACATGCATGAATCACAAAGACATCAAGCATACATATACTCTGTAACAGCCCAATTTTCACGCCCAAAAATTTCATTTTTATATATTACTTTAATTAAAACATTCGGAGGAAAAACATTGTCAAATCATAACATCTCATAAAACTATGTATAATGTCTGAAAATCCAAATCATAAATAGTGATAATGTCAGAGCACAATCCCTAGGAAACTCATAGTGCGGAATCTGGGGTGTGTGCATGATGTGCAGCTACCGCGCCGGCTCCTTCCCCTTCGATGAAGAGGTACCTAAAACAAAACTGAAAACTGTAAGCACAAAGCTTAGTGAGCTCCCCCATCGTACCACATACCATAAAATCACATAACATGCATATTCTGTCAAGCATATATGGGTGCCCGACCTACCCCTTCGGCCCTGTCGACCGGGTAATGCCTAGCATATCTGGGTGCTGGCCTCCCCTTCGGTCCTGTCGATCGGATACTGCCTAGCATATCTGGGTGTTGGCCTCCCCTTCGGTCCTGTCGACCGGACACTGGGGACTATTTCACCCCTCTACCACTACCACATAACATGTATCACATAATCATATTCTATCTAGTATGACTGGGTATGACTACCCCTCTTTGGCCTTATCGACCAGAGATCTTAGGGACTATCTCTCCTACTGCTATTGGCATATAACATCATATCATACTAGTACATAACATATCAGGTAGTAGCAAACCTAGATGAATATCACAAAGACAATCATCTAATATACGACTCCTACTGGTGGGCCGGCATTATGGCCGTAGACCCACCGCTACTGGAAGGTAACTCACTTCGTAAAGCTGACTGCGGGAAAACTGCTCGGCAACTGTCTGACTGCTGCTCCGGTAACCCTCCGGCTATAATCCCACAAAACACTCAGTTAGAACCTGATATCTACTCTTAGGGTAAAATGACTATTTTACCCCAGACCAAGTCCAAGTCAAAGTCAAAGTCAAAGTCAAAGTCAAAGTCAACTTCCAGTTGACCCGACTCGCCGAGTTGGGTCGTCAACTCGTCGAGTCCCTATCTCTTCAACTGCCCTCCTCCACGTCCCTACTCGTCGAGCTTAGCAACGACTCGACGAGTTCTCCTTCTAACACAACCTCAGATGAACCTTCATCCGAATCGCCGAGCGGTATGAACACTCGTCGAGTCCGTCTTCATCCTAAGAACACGTCCTGTCCTCGACTCGCCGAGTTGTATGAACAACTCGTCGAGTTCATCTTCAAGGGTTGGGAGATTGCCTTGGACTCGCCGAGTCTGTTCTAGCACTCGCCGAGTCCTATGAACTCCAGGTCTAAAACTAAGTCCAGTGCATTGGGTCACTCTTCCTGTCCTGCCACAACCCTTCTAACACCCAACTGAGTTCTTTTGACCCTCAACAGATATGGGACTCAAAGCCTTGGACTCGTCGAGTCTCAAGAACGGACTCGCCGAGTCGGTAACGTCCACACCCTAAATCCTCGATTTCTGATGTACAACTCATGACCAAAAGATAGATCTAGGCTCTTACAATCGTTCTAGCACGTAAAGTTACAAACTTTACGTGCATGCAAGGGACTTTGAGTCCAAAAGGTCCTAAAACAAGCTCTTGGGTTGCATGGAGTCTTTCTTAGGTGTAAAAGCACCCACTTTCTGCCTTGTGACCCCTCAAAGGACCTAGATACGAAGCCTTGTCCCCAACCATGCTTGCATTCATGGTTGGCTACCTAAAATGAATTATAAAAGCCCTAAATCTCCACAAAATGGGATCTAGCAAATGAACAAGCAAGTTAGCAACTTTATACCTTCTGAGGATTGAAAATGAAGCACAAACTCGAACCCCTCTGGTCTCCTCTTGTTTCCTTAAGCCTTTCCCTTCCTCCTTATGGTCACAACTAGCAAGATCCACCAAAAATGCTTTAGTTCTTCTAAAAAACGGCTAGGGTTTGCTTATGGGGAGTTCTGGAAGCATTGGGGACGAAAGGGAGGCTGAATAAGTGGTTTAAATAGGGTGCAAACCCTCATCTAGGGTTTTTGTCCGGACAGCGCCTACTCGCCGAGTCCGGACACGGACTCGTCGAGTAGGTCATTAAACTTTTGTGTCCAATACGCTCCGACTCGACGAGTTGGACCTCAACTCGCCGAGTCCAAGGCCAAAATGCAAGATACTAGAATAAAATACATACTAGGAACCAGGTGCTACATACTCTCCTCGGGACCGCCCTGACATCAGACCGAAGCACAGAACTACTATCAACTAAACGGTCCGACATTGTGGCCTTAGACCCGTTCCTAATGGAGAGAAACTCACCTCTCAATCTGGCTGCTGAAAACTCATGCAAGGTAACTCTGTCTGCTGCTCCAACTACTCTCCGGCTATTATGACCAAATAAACACTTAGTCAAAAACTGAGAATCCCACTAAGGGTAAAATGACCATTTTACCCCTGCTCTAACTTTGGACCATATCCAAGGCCCAATTCTAACTAATCCTTATAAGTCCACTCATGGCCCACTAAGGCCCACTAATGGCCCAATTTTCTAAATTGGGCCCAACTTCTCAAATGGGCTTTTCCTCACAAGCCCAACAAGTCCTTAGGCCCTTAACTGAGTTCTGAAGGCCCATCATGGCCCAACTACTGCTATGTCCAAAGCTTGGCCCAAACCGAGGCCCAATAACATAAAGCCCACTATTTGAGCGTACGCTGAGCGTACCCTTCTGTACGCTGCGCGTACTGCTTGAATGGCTTGTACGCTGTGCGTACTGGCGTGTACGCGCAGCGTACTCCCCTGTTAAGCCATTTTCTCCAAAATTGCTTAATCGCTTAAGACACTACGTCCAAACTACAGATGTGAGTCCAATACTTCGTCCTAACCCATAAAGTCGATCACTTGGTGGCTTGCAACTCACCAAATGAACCCAACTCTAAAAATAGCAATAAACTTCCATGGAAATGGCTAGATCTCATGCATGGCTACATAAAGGCCTCAAAGCTTGCAACTTTACTGCTAAAGGAACACTTTGAGCTTCAAGGGTGGCAACCCTAAGCTCAGAAACGAAGTTGCATGAACAAGATCCATTCTTTGGACCTAAAAAGGTCCAAAGCTTCAAAACCCTAGATCCAAGCTTCTAAGAGGAAAGGTAGGAGCTTTATACCTCCTTTGGGTGCAAAAATATGAACTAGTTCTAGATCCTTGAGCTCAAGATACTCAAGTGCTTCTCCTCCAACTTCTCTTTACTTATTCCAAGCCTTTCTTCACCAAAAATGAACTCAAAAAGGTCAATCACACACAACAATGGAGTATGAGGTGAACTAGTGTTTTCTAAGGGTGAGGGACTGGTGAGGAGGCCAGAGGGGAGGCTATAATGGGGTATTTATATGTCTTAAACCCTAAAAATTAGGGTTTGGCATCTGCCCGCGTATGCTGGGTGTACCTCTTGGTACGCTGCGCGTACGCCCCCGAGTCCCTCGAATCCATTGAGCCACTACGCCCCGCGTACGCCAGGTTACGCCTAGCGTACGACTTATGGGCAGCCCAGCTTCTTGACCCATTTTGCTAAGGTCCACCGCAAAAGGTCCATTGTCCAAGTGTTAGCCCAAAGCTAATATTTACATAATTTACATAATACCTCGAGAGATGGATGTTACAACGCCTCATTCCAGAGATATTTCCCTTGGATTCCAGAGATTTTTACTTGGATAAATTAATACAAAGACAGTATGTCATATACAAATTTCGCTAAATACAAACTGTTGGTGATTTTGTATCAGTAATATTATTTGAGTGTAATGGGTTTGTTAATCAATGTTACCTTGATAAATATTAAACAAAATAGGGGTATTGTGGAATGCACATTTGTTTAAGTTTGTCTTGATTAAAAGTACATTGCAATTTAGGGGCGAAACCCCTTAACTGATGGGGGTCTGGGGGCAACGCCTCTTGGAGCGAGGTCCAAGGGGAGGCAGCCCCTGGCGGGGTCCAAGGGGCAGAGCCCCTGAATAGGGTCGAAATCCGAATTTTTAGTAATAAACCCGGTTTTGTGATCCAAGTTCTAGACTCGTTTTTTTAAGTTAGTTTGTGACAGTTTATGTGATAATTTTTGGACAGGAAGTTAGGATCATGTTACATGATCAATTTCGAAATTAGATTGGTACACTTTTATCATAACATCTTCTTCATTCTCTCTTCTAGAATAGTGAGTTTTATCTGATTAGAGATTTTCTAGTGTACCATCGAATTATTTTAATCTAAATGTGTTTCACAACTCTAATTGATCCAAGCAATTTTATACCATGTTTTTCTAACACAAACAATGTTAGGCACATTTTTAGTATACTAACGACCTATATTAAGGCATTACACGCGTAAAAATGGATGAGATATATTTACCTCATTCGAACCCATCAGAAAGATTTTAAAAATATGTTGATCATATACTTCCTTAATGATCATATATAATCCTTCCACGAAACGAGTAAAAGAAAATGTAAAAGAGAATCACCTTGAATAAATCTTGCTTAAATTGAAATTCATCAGAGGGAGCCCCATTGACCAAACTAGAAGACAAAGAAGTCCAAAAAAAGATTTCATCCAGCCACACATGTGACAACTGCCAATTTTGGATCCAACAGAAGTCAAACAAGTCAACAAAAGTCAACAAGTCAACAAAGTTAACTTGACCCATATTAGAATTTTAGGTGAATCTTGATATTCCCTAATGTACAATTTCCAAGTATTAATATGAAATACCACTCTATTCACCGATTATTGAATAAAAATCCTATTTTGGATTTACAACGTTAATTTCGATAATTCCAACATACATTATTTTGGCATAAATAATATTATGAACACAATAGGCTATTATCTTTATTGATAATGATCTTTTTTTTAATAGTTTGAATTTTTATGATTCAAATTAAGTAGTTTTGCATTTTTATGCCACACTTTTTATAAAAACTAACACTCTTTTTATAAAAGTCCAACATTTTTATATAATAAAAAAAGTTGACTTGGTGATATGAGGGTTGCATCTTTTCCAACAAAAATTGTTAACTAACATATATCAAGACATTATCCAACATATAACACGGCAAACATCACTTCACCCCACCCCACCCCCTCCCCCTCCCCCTCCCCCTTAACTTGCGGCCGAGAGGCCCCTTCCCTCTCACCATCTTCATCTTTCTTCATCCTTCTTCACCTTTCCTCTCAAGAACAAGTCCAAGTTTCTCCAAAGATCATTACCTCCAAGTTGGTTCTTAGGATTTTTGGTAAGCATTCCTCATTAATCTAGTGTTTCTACACATTTTCCTACTAGTTTCATCTCATTTACACACATTATCATGTGTTAAAACCCATAGGATAATACCATCTTCAAAGAGTTCTTCAACCACCTTCAAGTGTTCTAAGCTTGAGGATCTTCATTTCCATCTCTTCATCCAACCACAAACACACTCAAGGTGAGTTCATACCCCCATATTTTCTAGATTTCATGTTTTAGGTGGGGGGGGAGGGAATACAAGTAAAGTTTGGTTTATAACACAAATGTTTGCATGTTTCATTTTTATCTTGTATACAAGGCATTATTCTTCATGAAATGTGTAACGTCCGGTTCCTAGTATGTATTTTAAATCAGTTTATTCATTTTTGTACAGGAACTCGACGAGTTGGAGGCCCCAAACTCGTCGAGTAGGAATGAAATTTGGACACGGGATTTAAAGCCTACTTTTCGAGTCGAGAGCCTCAAATCGACGAGTAGGGATGCTAGAATGAAACCCTAATTTTCAGGGTTTACCATCCTATTTAAACACCTTAACCTCCAAAGGTTGACCTCATTTACAGCCTCCATCATCCCAAACCCTAGATTTAGAAACCCTTATGCTTTTTTGAGCTTGTGTGCCATTTTTGAGTGAAACTTGGTGTGTTTTGAATCTTGTGAAGGAAAGAGAATCTTGGGGGTTCAAGAAGAAGCTAGTAGATCCAGAGACTCTATTTCATTCTCATCATTTTCTCGTAAGCAAGTCTTAAAATTGCTTAGTACTTCTTAGATCTCTTTATTATCATTTTATGGGGTTTTTGGTCCAAGAAGCTTGATCTTTGGGTTATGGACGTCCCAAGTGGGTAAACCATCAGATCTGGAATCATGGAGGGCTTTCATGGCATAATGGTGCAAACTTTATGGCCATTGAAGCCCCATGCAAGCTATATGATGTCATTTTGGCCTTTTAAGCTCCAAAAGGCCATGCATGGAGTGAAAGGAGGAACCTTTATGTGTTCATGTAGTGCTTAGGGTCTAGATCTCTGTTTGTATGCTTTAGTTTGAAGTATGGATGGCTTGTGGACCAAGATCTAGGTCCCAAAGAGTTAGGGTTTGAGCTAGAACCATTAAGTAAGGGTATTAACGGGTAAAGTTGGAAACTTTACCCTTAAAAGGACATTTTCAGTGTATAGGATGAGTATAGGGCTTAGATCTGAAGATTAAGGGCTTAATCCATTAAGATGAAGCAACAAACTGAAGAACTCGGCGAGCCCATAGTGGAACTCGATGAGTTGGGACGAAGTGTACCAATTCTGTTAAAGGAAAAACTCGACGAGTTCAAGGATGACTCGACGAGTTGACTAAGAGAAGTCCCGATGCTGTAGATAGGAGGAACTCGCCGGGTTGTGAAAGAACTCGACGAGTTGGATCACGATTTCAGGGTTTATGATTCATGGAACTCGACGAGTTGATGGACCAACTCGGCGAGTTGAGTCAACCCAATACGTTGACTTTGACTTTGACCAAGGTTGACCCGTGAAGGGGTTTTGAGTATGAAATGTTATCTAAGAGGTTGTTCTGTAAAGGGTGTGAGTAGAGCCGTTTGCGGAGCACGGACTTTCAGCTACTTCACAACATTGTCTTTATGATAATTGTCTGGTATGCTACTATCTGGTATGATTTATGTGCTAGTATGCTATGATATTATGTGATAGTAGTAGTAGGGGTGAAATAGTCCCTGGTTACCGGTTGAAAGAGACCGAAGGGGTACACAATACCCATATATGCCTAGCAATATGTTTATGATATGTTATTATGTGGTAGTGGTAGGGGTGAAATAGTCCCAGTAACCAGTTGAGATAAACCGGAGGGTAGGTCGGGCACCCAGGTATGCCTGACAGGGGTAGGTCGGACACCCCGGTATGTATGACAAGGGTACGTTGGGCACCCCGGGATGCCTAACAGGGGTAGGTTGAGCACCCCGGTATGCTCAGCAGGGTAGGTCGGGCACCCAGATATGTCTGGCAGTATGTTTATTGTATGGTATGTGGTATGATGGGGGAACTCACTAAGCTTCGTGCTTACAGGTTAACAGTTTTGGTTTCAGGTACCTCTTCTTCGAAGGGAAAGGAGCCGGCATGACTGCAGCGCATCACACACTCGATTTTCCGCACATGAGACTCTTGGGATTTGTACTCTGACATTATTTTCCTATGATATGTTTTTGAGAGATACTTGACTTATGATTTTTCATGATATGAGATAACACTGGTGGCATTTTTAGTAATCTGTTTTATGAATCTTTAAATTAAAAATGAAAGTTTTGGTCTTGAATTTTGGGATATTACAAAATGTGGTTATTACTTTTTGTTGAACAATTACTTGTGGTATGTTAGTTTTGAGATGCAATACTAAGAAAAACAAACATAAACTATGTTATATGTTCATAATAAGAAGTTATATTTACAAAACTACAAAGACTAAGATTTTTATGGACAAGATATGACATTTCTAACAAAATTGGTTATAACTTAGTTATTATACCATTTTTGTGGGATATAACCCAAAATATGTTGTTTTGGACATGTATTTTGAAACTAGACAAAAATACAAAGGAGTTAGATTTACAAAAAGAAAACTCAAAAATCTATCATTTTATGTAAAAATGGATTTTTAAACAAGAGTGGACATAAAACGTTTATGACATCATTTTGTGGGTTTTTTAACTAAAAATATATGGTTTTCAAACATATAAAGTATTTTGAGTTAAATCCCAAAAATGGTAAAAATAAGTTTTACAATGTTATATTTTTCTAGTTACCGGTAAATATCGTTAAAAGTGCAAAAACTAGAAATTGACTTTTTCATACCAAATGTTTTCTATATTTGTGTTAGATGTAAGTTTATATGATTTAAGCCTTAAAACATCTAGACATGTTAACTTTATATATATATATATATATATATATATATATATATATATATATATATATATATATATATAATGAACTTAACAAAACATTTAAAATAAACTATAATTGGTATAGTTTGTGGGTCGTAATTACTACATTATTATTTTGGACGAAACATATAATTATTTAAAAGTATAATTATTTGTTACACTACGAAATCACTATGGAATAGTAATACTTTCACTTATAAAAAGGGTTTTCATTACACTAGACATAAACCTGTTAATACAATTTTGTGAGACATGCCTTCACCGTACCCACTTGAGTACATACTAAAATTCCTGAATTATAACCAGAGTCTCGGTAAGAGAGCGTGACACTTGTATATAGATCTATACGGGACTGACCACCCCGCACCCAAGTTGTTAGCTATAGTTAGACCGACAGGTCTAGGGTGACAAATGTCTAACATTCTGACGCCTGAAGAACGTCGTAGCAGGTCACTAGTCGCTAGCATGGTTATAATAACTCACATGGGGTATTAACAATACATTTGGTTTACGGGGTTATCATACATTCAATTAGTTTTATATAATGATAAAACTTCATAATACTATTTCCAGTACAACACTACTTACATTTTTGGTCTTGGTTTTAAGACTTACAGCTCATTTTTAAAGAAAATATTGGATTTTCTGAAAGCGCACTCTATCATTTTACAAGGAAAAGTTACCGATTTTTCTCATACAAACTCTTATGAACTCACCAACATAATTGTTGACACTTTTTCAAATCCACTTGTATTCTCAGGAAATCAGTAGACAGGTAACCAAAAAGGTTTTGAGGATGGGGCGTCGCAGCGTCGCGTCATTTACTTTTGTCATATGTATTTGGTATCAAGTAAACAATGTTTTGGATATAATGTAAACTTATTAATTATCAATATGATGGTTGTATGACTTTGATCACTATTATTCAGTATGTTATGATAATGTACATGAAGTCATCCACCCTCAGACGTTTCCGCCGTTCTGGTTTGGGGGTGTGACAGATTGGTATCATAGCATTGTTTATAGTGAACTAAGTATATCAAACCATGTAAGATATACAACTATAAATACAATGGGGCTAAAACACTCTGACTAAGAAGTATACTTTTAGAATATAATAGTATTTTTTGTAAAAGTATACGTACACGCATACATACTAAAATAGTGTCATAATAAGAACCATATAAAAAGTATTAAGATGAGTTAAACACTACGATTAAGACTAGATAGTTATGTAATCATATCTGGGATAAATATAGCCTGATCAACTATATTTATGCGAGATATGGCTAAAATGTGTTTGGGAATGGTCGTGGTGAACAACGAATCTAAGACTTACCAACCCTATATACCAATAAACTCTAGAATCAAACATAAAGTTTAAAATACTACAGGAGTATTTTAGAATACTACAGAGTCATACACTTAAACCCTTTATGTATTTCTCATATCTCTATTCTTGCACAGACGTCATGGAAGGATTCCATATGCCTGGAAACCCCCAGTTCCCTAACCAGGGAAATGACGGTTGGATCGAGGAGGATCCCGAAGAGGATCCTGAGGAGATAATGGAGGAAGACCCCGAAAAGGATCCCGAATAGGATCCAGAGGAGGAAGAAGATGAGGAGGAGATAGAGGAGGACTCGAACGCAGAGTCTGAGTTCATTAATCCTCCCTATGTCGCCCGGGTTTCTGCACATCGTCAGGGCTACCAGGGGCCCACGCCCCGTTAGGCAGAGGACCTGGAGAGGTGGAGCAGACAGCAACACCAGCGTTCCCCATACGGCATGGAGCGAGGTTTCTATAACCTCAGTCACGGAGGTCCGACAGACAGGGCCCTCCCTGTCATGGTTCAGCGGACCACGCATCTCGGGGATTAGACCACGGCATCGGCGAGTCGGATCTTGGAGGTGGGGGTTGCCGCAGAGGTCACCGCCGCACAGTCTCGACGGCTGGAGAGGGACTACGTACGGACATGTAGTATCATTGACCGCCTCCAGGAGGACCTCACCACCGCTCGGGCGGAAACGAGGGAGTACCAAGAGAGACACTCGACCCTCGAAGAGAGGGTAATCGCAGTTGAGCGCCGGGTAGCGGAGATGCAGGCCTCCATGACTTCATCCCATGGCCCACAGGAGACCACACGCCGCGAGTAGGGCTCATGTAACATCCCAAAATCGAGACCCAAAAAATTTTGTTTTAAAGTATATTACTTGTAAAAATAACTAACGGAAAACAGCATTGAAAGCCTTTCAAACATAAAGTCTCAAATCATTAGTCTCAAAAACTGTTTTAACAAATAGTACAATATCAGAGTACAATCCCAGGGTTCTTAAATGCGGAATCATGTGTGTGCGATATGTTGTTACCCTGTCGGCTCCTTCCCCTTAGATGAAGAGGTACCTGAAACCAAAACTGAAAACCGTAAGCACAAATCTTAGTGAGTTCCCCCATCATACCCATACCAAATAATGCATAATCCTCGATATCTTCCAACCGGTAATTGTCGAGCATAGCCAGGAGCTGGGCTCCTTTCCTCGGTATCTTTCAACCGGTAACCGGGAACTAACCTCCCATCCGGTATCTTTCAACCGATAACTGGGAGCTACCCTCCCCTTCGGTATATTTCAGCCGGTAACCGGGGACTATTAACCCCCTACTACTGCTAACACATATCAAGCACAATAAGCATATCAAGCACAGTAAACATATCAAGCACAATAATCATATCAGGCACAATAAACATATCTCATATCAACACTAGATAATTATCACAAAGACAATCATCTATCCAACACTCTTACTTGTGGGCCGGCATTGTGGCCTTAGACCCACTTCTACTAGGAGGGAACTCACCTCAAAGTCGTGTAGTGTCTGCACTGATCTCGGTATGAAAACCAACTCTCCTCGAATCCTCGGTCCCTACACAACAACTTTTCTAACTTATCAATCCATACTCGTAACCCTTACAAGGGTCAACTCTAGTCCAAGATAAAGTGAAGGTCAACACCTTGGTCAAAGTCAACTTCTAGTTGACTCGACTCGCCGAGTTGGTCTACCAACTCGCCAAGTCCCCATGTCCACAAAATGCCATAATCACGTCCCTACTCGTCGAGTCTAGCAAGAGCTCGACGAGTTCGCCTTCAACAACACATCGAACTATCTTCAACCGACTCGTCGAGTTCATCTTCATCCATATGAAGGTGTTCAGTCTATGACTCGCCGAGTTCTCCTTGAACTCGTCGAGTCCATCTTCATGTGGTTGGGACATTGCCTTGAACTCGCCGAGTCTGTTCATCCACTCGTCGAGTCCTATGATTTCCAGGTCCGAAACAGCCCCTAGTAGGTTGAGTGTTCCTTCCACTCAACTAAAACCATTTCCAGAAGACGTTTGGGGGAAAAATGCGTCCCGACTCGCCGAGTCACCCAAGCGACTCGCCGAGTCTCTCCTTGTCCAAAACTATACAGTCGATTATAATGGTTCTTAATGCATCAAAACCATAGATCTGACCTCCTAGGGGCCATTTTATACGTAAAGTTCCAATCTTGACGTCCGTGCATGGGGGTTTTTGGCTCAAAATCCATAAAAAGAAGTCTACAAGATGCATGGGGTGCTTATGGCAACAAAGTTGGCACCTTTATGCCATAAGGACCCCCAATAGCTCCAGATCTGAAGTGCAACTCCAAGCACACACACAAAATCCGATTATAGCTTCTCTAAACTCATAAAAAGGGTAGGAAATAGCCCCAAATCAAGATCTAAGAGATAGATGGTCAAGGTTCCAGCTTTTTACCTTGAATGAGCTGAGAATGAAGAAAAACCTCTGGATCCTCTTGCTTCTACTTGAACTCCCAAGCTTCCTTCCTCCTTTCCAACTTCAAAATACACAAAAAGGGTACCAACAAGCTCAAGAACACACAATAAAGGCTTAGGGTTCGAGTTAGGGTTTTCTATGGGTTGGGAGGGACGATGGGGGCTGGGTTTGGGCGTTATAAGTTCTTTAAATACGGGTGCAAACCCAAATATTAGGGTTTCATCCAGACAGTCCTACTCGTCGAGTCGGTCTCCCGACTCATCGAGTAGGTCACTTAATCCCCGATCAACAGTCGAGTCTACTCGACGAGTTGAGCCGCTAACTCGCTGAGTCCCAGAGCAAAACATGGAGTTACTTGAATTAAAATGTGTACCAGGAACCGGTGTTACAGCTCATACTACTCACATTTTGTTATACACTAGATTTACGTGTAAGCGTTGGTGCTACTCTTTCTTGTATGTGGGTTCGACCCTACGGATAAGTGATTATACTTTTCGAGGGGTCGTTATGCTGTCAAAATTGGTTCTTTTTATTTTCTCTTGATGTATTATAGACCTTCTTAAAGGTCAATTTTCACAAAACTATGTACTAATATATATTATCAATGGAATGGGCATGCATTTTATTTCATTGGGTGTTGTTGTTTGTTATGCAATTGTTTAGTTATTATAGTAAATTTCCATTTATGAATTGCTTGAAAATTACAATAACAACGAGACTTAATACATATATAATCGAGACATTCATTTACGGTAATGCCCGACTCATAACCCTTATCGAAGACTTACCATCATTCCACCTTTAAACTTTATGGCAGAAAGATGCCACCACGAAGAGTTATCAGACGTGTCGTCAACACCTCAGAAACTCCACCACCACCACCTCCACAGATGGACTCTTTCATTTTCCAGGATGCTGTAACAGCCGTTGTGGCTGCTGCCATGGCCCCAATTCAGCAGTAACGGCACGAATGGGAACGAGAATGGAAACGACAATGGAAGCGGGAACGGGACTAACAGTTCCAATATGGGCGAAAGCCAAGGGCACCAACGAATGTGCTCCTACAAAGAATTCATGAACTTCAAGCCCAGGACCTATCATGGCGATGACGGGGTCGTCACTTTGACAAGATGGTTTGAGAAAACTGAGTCCATATTCGAAATTTGTGCATGCCCAGATGAATTCAAAGTCAAATACGCAGCGTGTACATTCGCAGACTCAGCCTTGTCATGGTGGAACGGCCATGTTAAAACTCTGACTCTTGCTGTGGCCAATGCCATGAGTTGGGAGGACCTGAAAGTTATGATGTTGGAGGAGTACTGCCCAACGAGCGAGATGCAAAAGCTGGATCAAGAACTGTGGGATCACACCATGAAGGGCTCTGATATTGCCACTTACACTGTCCTATTTAATGAACTGGCAACTTTGTGCCGTGGGATGGTCACCCCAGAGGCCAAGAAAGTGGAACGTTACATCTGGGGGCTATCCCCTCACATTCAGGGAATGGTCATATCCGCCAACCCAAGCACCTTCGACAGTGCCAAGCGTTTGGCGCAAACTCTTGTCGACCAGGGAGTCCGTTAGGGCATTATAACCCCCACGCCCGAACAAACAAAAATGGGGAGACAACAAGTGAAAGTTTGGGAATAAGAAAAGGGGCCAACCCGCTCAAGATCCTGTCAAGAAACAACAAACTGTGGTCGTCCATGCCGTCACCGCCCCTACTGCCCCTGCACCAGCCAAACAATATGTTAGGACTCTTTCGAAATGCAACAAGTGCAACTACCATCACTATGGAGCCGGTCGAGAACTGCACTGCAACAATTGCAACAGGAAGGGTCATACCGCTCGTTTCTGTAAGGCGCCAGCACAACAAACCACCCAAGCCGCTAATGCTGGGGTAAGTCAGGCTTGCTACGGATGTGGTGAGATGGGGCATTTCAAGAAGGAATGTCCGAAGGCAAAGAGCAGTAATGGCGGAGGCATGGGAAGGGTTTTAACAATAGGGCATAAGGAGGCCATGAAGGATCCTATTGTGGTTACTGGTATGTTTCTCCTCCATAACTCATATGCATGCATACTTTTCGATAGTGGTGCGGAGAAAAGTTTCGTGAGCCACCAGTTTAAACATTTACTCAAACAGAAGCCCCAATCGCTAAATGAAACATTCACCGTAGAAATGGGAAATGGAAAAACAGAAATCACTAAAGATATATACATAGGATGCACTCTAACTCTAAACAACCATTCCTTCTAAATCGACCTAATGTCGGTCACAATAAGGAGTTTTGACGTTATCATTGGCATGGATTGGTTAAGTCCTCACCATGCCGATATCCTGTGTTACGAAAAGTCCGTTCGCCTTAACCTGCCAAATAGCGAAACCCTCGTCATTTATGGCGACAAACCCGACACAAACCTACAAATCATCTCTTGCATCAAGGCCCAAAAGTATCTACGCAAGGAATACCACACCTTCTTAGCCCACGTTGTTGATGGGAAACAGGAAGTGAAAGACATCAAGGATATTACAAAAGTCTGTAACTTTCCCAATGTGTTCCCAGAAGACCTTCCAGGAATACCACCCGTGCGCCAAGTCGAGTTCAGAATCGACTTGATCCCTAGAGCTACCCCCATAGCCAAATCCCCATACTGTTTAGCACCGGAAGAAATGCAGGAATTGTCCAGTCAAGTGAACGAACTGCTGAGCAAAGGAATCATCAGACCGAGCTTCTCACCTTGGGGAGCACCGGTCTTGTTCGTGAAAAAGAAGGACGGATCATTCCGCATGTGCATAGACTATCGATAACTGAACAAACTCACTATCAAGAACCGTTATCCCCTACCTCGAATCGACGACCTCTTTGATCAACTGCAAGGATCGAGCTACTTCTCAAAGATCGATCTAAGGTCGGGGTACCATCAACTGCGATTCCAAGAGGGATATATATATTCCTAAAACGGCATTTAGAACCCACTACGGTCACTACGAGTTTGTAGTGATGCCCTTCAGGCTGACTAATGCGCCCGCGGTGTTCATAGACCTAATGAACCGTGTATGCCGACCTTACTTAGATAAATTTGTGATAGTATTCATCGAGGACATACTAATCTATTCACAAACTAAGGAGGACATAGTCAGCACCTACGACAGGTCTTGGAGACGTTAAGGGCGGAAGAGCTGTATGTGAAATTTTCAAAATGAGAATTCTGGATCTGAAGGGTGGACTTATTGGGACACGTAGTCAGCGAAGAATGGATACATGTAGATCCCTCCAAAATCAAGGCAATTGGAAAACTAGGCAGCACCTAGAACACCGACAGAGATCCGCCAGTTTTTGGGTCTTGCTGGCTACTACCGAAGATTCATACAAATTTTTTATAAAATCGCAAAGCCGCTCACTACCTTGACTCAGAAGGGAGTGATTTTCAGTTGGGAGGATAAACAAGAAACTGTCTTCCAAACGCTAAAACAAGCCCTATGCAGTGCTCCAATCTTGTCCCTCCTAGAAGGAACTGAGGACTTTGTGGTCTATTGTGATGTGTCCAAGCAGGGCCTAGGATGCGTGCTTATACAACGAGAAAAGGTCATTGCCTATGCCTCAAGGAAACTGAAGACTCATGAGGTCAATTACACCACGCACGACTTCAAATTTGGAGCAGTGGTATTTGCCTTGAAGATCTGGAGACACTACCTTTACGGTACAAAATGCACCGTCTTCACTAATCATAAGAGTCTTCAACACATTCTCAATCAAAAGGAGCTCAACATGAGACAACGACGATGGATAGAGATTCTAAATGACTACGAATGCGAAATTCGTTATCATCCAGGCAAGGCCAACGTAGTAGCAGACGCCCTAAGTCGAAAAGAATACTCGCGTCGTCGAGTAAAATCATTGACCATGACCATCCCTTCACACCTGTCCACACAGATCAAGGAGGCACAACTTGAAGTCTTGAAACCCGAGAACGTCGCAGGTGAGGCCTTGCGGGGAATGAACAAGAACCTTGAAGCCAAGGAGGATGGGGCTTATTATTTCATGAACTGAATTTGCACACCGAAATTTGTAGGGTACAGAGACGTTGTCATGAACGAGGCTCACAAAACCAAATACTTCGTTCATCCCGGTTCAAACAAGATGTATCTGGATCTCAAGAAACTTTATTGGTGGCCAAACATGAAGGCAGAAATCACTACCTATGTAGGCAAATGCCTGACTTGCGCCAAAGTCAAGGTGGAATACCAGAAGCCCTCGGGTATGTTGCAACAACCGGACATACCCGAGTGGAAGTGTGAGTGGATAACCATGGACTTCATAGCCAAGTTGCCCAAGACGACGGGTAGACTTGACACCATCTGGGTGATCGTTGACAAGTTAACCAAATCTGCACACTTCCTACCAATAAAAGAGACCGACAAGATGGAGAAGTTAACAAGGACGTACATTAAAGAAATTGTACGACTACATGGTGTGCCAATATCTATTATCTCCGACAGAGATATCAGATTCACTTCACGATTTTGGCAATCACTACAAAAGTCCTTGGGAACCAGACTCGACATGAGTACATCTTATCACCCTCAAACCGACAGGCAAAGCGAGAGAACCATTCAGACGTTGTAAGACATGTTGTGAGCTTGTGTGATAGACTTTGGTAAATCCTGGGATACCCATACTACTCACATTTTGTTATAGACTAGGTTTACGAGTAAACGTTGGTGCTACTCTTTCTTGTATGTGGGTTCGACCCTACGCATAAGTTATTACACTATTCGAGGGGTCGTTATGCTGTCAAAATTTGTTCTTTTTCTTTTCTCTTGATGTATTGTAGACCTTCTTAAAGGTCAATTTTCACAAAACTATGTACTAATATATATTATCAATGGAATGGGCATGCATTTTATTTCATTGGGTGGTGTTGTTTGTTATGTTATTTCAAAATCAAATTTAAAATGTATAAAAAAGTATCTTATTTCATTAGCACAAACTACCACGTCATTAATAATTAAAGAGTCATCTCAAACTTGTCGATCATTTATAAAATCTGACTGAACCGTCCTGATAACCAAGGAAAAAAATGCAGCTAAGATGATTTGCTAAAATCTTTGACAACGTTTTGTATCGACAATTAATCAAATTAATCGGTTTATAGAAAGTTTAAAAAAGTGGTTGTATAGTGATATAGTGCAGATGAGTTATAAGAAATTTGATTTTTGTGAAACGTGTGTTTTAAAATAGTTTGTAAAATTAATCTCATAGATATAAAAACAAAATATAAAAATGTTAATTTAGTTTTGAATTCGCGTTATTCAATTTATAAAATATATTAAAAAATTAATAGAAACAAATGACAGTAATCCATTTTCGGTTAATCAAAATCTTCTAAGGTTGTGTTCGACACGGAGCGTTTGAAAGCTTCTAATTTCTAGCGTTTGACAAAACACTTCATTTTGAACAAAAAATCTCGTTTGACAATACAAGCGTTTAGGTTAAACAAAACGCTCTAAATCTAAAAGCTACATTACGTAGCGTTTAACAAAATACTACCTGCTACCCGCTAATCGTTATCCGTTACCGGCTACCCGCTACTTATTAGTTTTGTCGAACACGCCCTAAATACCAAATAACTCGAATCTTATTTTTTTATATGGGTTATTTAATTTACCCTTAATTCCATATATGATATGTCTAGTATTATCATCAAAGCAATGTACTTAACAAAATGATATAATTTTTGGGAAGCCAATGTACTTAACAGCATGATGATTATCTCTTGATTTTTTTTTTTTTTTTAAATTTCAGTGTATTATAATAAATTGGTATATATTTAGGATAATTTATCTCCAACCTATTATTTTATATTTTATATAAAAAAATATATTAGTTATATATTTTTTAACTTTATATATTTTCAGAACTAGTCCTTTTAATTATTGATCTTTTATATCCTAACATGTCTGTTTGACTTACGGTCTGATTCAATCTTTTCATCAGTCAAACAAAGCATATTAAACATACAAGCAAACCCTACTAGTCTAACTAAGCATACAATTATATCATTGTATTAAATAGACATCCAACACATAGATGATTCAATAATTACATAAATAATATAGTGAGAAGACTCGTCTAATCTAACAGTAGCAATCTCAACAAGTTTCTCAGTCTCTAAAAGATAAATAACTATCACAAACCACCTAGAAACCAAATAGACGTCCAACCTTAACAATATAGCTCAATCTCAACAAGTTTAACCAAAAGTCAAACTTGATAAAAAAAAGTCAACGGTCAACAGACCTACGCATAGTGTACACCAAATGCCAAAATTGGCGTGAAATCACAACGCCACGCACCACGTTACCTTTAGTTATGCATACTGTAACATTGTTTATAACAACCAACTTTTTAAGTGTTTAATTCCTTAATAAAATACCCCCAACATTTGCATGTACAAACACCAACATCTCCCAGTGAAGTAAAAATGGGACCAAAAGCCACCAATTCCTTGCATAGCATAAAGTAGAATACCAAAATCCAATCTAAGTACCACAATGGGTCCAGAAGACCCCAAGCCTCAATCTTTGAACCTGGAGTTGTCCAATATCCATCCAAATACCATTAAAGGGACCAAAACATGTTCTAAAACCTACATCTACAAAGCAAGGAGCATAAATCTTAGAACTTGAATACTTATAAGCATAAGGAAAGGCTGGATCGTCAATGAATCAAACTTCCAAGCACCACCAAGGTCTTTCTTCTTCTGCAAACAGTTATATTTCACAACTTCATATACACATGTTATGTATTGTATTTTAATAAGTCACGATAACGGGATAACTCAGTTTTATTTTGTTACAAAAAATACATATTTTTCAATGTGGTTCGGTTTTTGGGTTATTTAGTTCACCCCATGGTTAAACCCTAGTAAGCATTATAAATTTATTTCCTAAGTTCTATTTATTTGCTTGTTTCATTCACTGAGAATGAACTATTCTTTACGAAAAGGGTCATAATGGCCATACAAATTATAAGGTTTTGTGTAAAACACCTTAATCGATTCATATTATTGATATGAGTATATATACATGAGATTACAATCAGATCCTATATAATAGGAATACAACAATATATTATAAAAGTATACAAGATATTATGATATTTTATCTCTAATACCCCCCCCCCCTCAAGCGAAACGGTGGTGGAGCGACCCGAAGCTTGATACGAAACTCTTCAAAAAGCGGACGCGGAAGACTTTTAGTAAAGATGTCTGCAAGCTGCAAGGAAGTTGGGACAAATCAAGTATGTAATTTTCCAGAAGCAACCAACTCACGAACAAAGTGATAGTCAATGTCAATATGCTTGGCACGTTTATGTGAAATCGAATTTTGACTGAGGAATAGGGCACTACGATTGTCACAGAGCAAAGTTGGCCGGTCTGGAGGAAGAGCATGTAATTCGCGCAACAAATGAGTACTCCAAATAATTTCAGCAGCGGTGTTGGTCATGGCTTGATATTCAGATTCAGTGCTTGAGCAGGAGACACTGGGTTGTTTCTTTGCACTCCATGAAACTAGATTGCCACCAAGAAAAATAGAATAACCATAAGTAGAACGACGTGTCTCAATACACCTAGCCCAATCAGCATCAGAGTACCCAATCAACGAGGATGCCGGTGGAGTAGTAAAATGAAGCCCATAATTAAGAGTGCCTTTAACATAATGAAGGATCCTTTTGACAGCTTGGTAGTAAGCGATAGTAGGAGCATGCAGAAATTGACTCACTTAGTTGACAGCATAAGAGAGATCCGGGCGAGTGATGCTTAAGTACTGTAAAGCTCCAACAAGTGAACGATACAAAGTGGGATCAGAATATGGAGATCCATGAGACACAAGGTAATCATTGGTGGATAATGGAGTGGAAACAGGTTTAGCATCAAAATTTTTAGCACGATCAAGTATGTCACGAGCATATTTTGCTTGAGTAAGAAACAAGCCTTTGTCATCTTCCATGTAAGAAACTTCAAGACCCAAAAAATAACTCAGTTGCCCAAGATCTTTAATTGCAAATTCCGTATGCAGTTTAGCAATGAAGTGACGAATAAGAGAGGAATCACTGCCAGTAAGAATGATGTCATCAACATAAACTAGAAGATACAAGACTTGGGAGTTTTGTTTAAAAATAAACAGAGAAGTATCCGCACGACTGCAAGTAAACCCAAGAGTGACTAAAAAAGAGCTCAAGCGTTGAAACCACGCACGTGGAGCCTGTTTTAACCCATAAAGTTCCTTCTTGAGACGACACACATGATTTGGAAACCGAGAATCAGCAAAGACCGGAGGTTGCTCCATAAAAACTTTGTCATCAAGAACACCATTTAAGAATGCGTTGTTGACATCTAACTGATGAAGAGGTGTAACATCCCGAAATTCAGGTACAACTATTTAACCCTTCTCTTTTGTCAAATTGTCAAAGTTAGCCCTTGAGTGAAAAGTTGTAGCAAATGAGTACGCTAGGCGTACTCAAGGGTACGCTGCGCGTACTCATGCGCTTGAAATGGACGCGGACCCTTAGAGGTACGCTGGGCGTACCAAGGTTACGCTGGGCGTAACCGGCCCAGATGCAAAACCCTAATTTAGACTTGAGCCCTATATAAAGAAGGTTATGGCCTTATCCTCAGCCACCATTTGAGTGAGTGAAACCCTAAAAGAGAGCCAACCTTCGTTCTAAGCTTGTGTGAGTGTTTTTGGAACTAAAGTGCCTTTGTGTGTTAGTAAGGAAGAAGAGGAGATTCTTGTGAAGGCTAGAAGTTGGAGTGCAAGCCTTGGATCTGAGTTCTACAGAGGGAAGAGCTTCACTTGGAGGTATAAAGCTCAAAGCTTTCCTTGTTATTTTGATTTGTGCTTCATGGACCATTTCTAGGGTTAAAGTCCCAAAGGTGGAGACTTTATGAGCATAAAGGACTCCATAGACCTAGATCTGTCCCTTTTCAGTGATATATGAGTTATAGATCCATACAGTTTCCATCTTGGTCGTTGTTATGAAGTCATGCTTGAGTTATGAGCTTTCTAGAGTTGGGAAATGGAATGTTATGGGTGTTAGTGACTTGTCCAGCCATGCAAAGGCTTAAAGTCACCAACTTTATGGATTAAGAGGTTTAAAGAAGGTCAGATCTAGAAGTTGGATGTGAGACTTAACTGATTAAGACCCTAAAAGCTAAGAAGTCTGAAACTGGGAATTACGCTGGGCGTAATCCTAGTACGCGCGGCGTAGGGGGGTTCATTCCCTGATTCTGTGAGGTTGCCGGGTACGCCCAGCGTACAGGTTTGGTACGCGCAGCGTAACCCGGAGAGTTGACTTTTGTTGACTTTTAAGGTTTTGGTCAACATTTGGACTTTGGGTCAGGGAGGGGTAAAATGGTCTTTTACCCTTCTGTGGGATTATAGAAAAGGGATGTAGTCTAGCCTTGAGAGCCGTTAATGATTTGAAATAATTACTTTATGTGATTAGGCGGGGCTAGGTCGTTGTTTCGAGATTCAGGGATATCGAGCACGTGAGTTACTAGACATCATACGAGGTGAGTCTTCTCACTATACATTACCTAGAGTGGTATTTATGTGTAGACCGGAGGGTCTTGTGTGCTATGTGTATGAGATTATGTGCATTGTGATATATGTATGCTATGTGTTGTATAGACCGGACCGGAGGGTCCAACGATGTAGACCGGACCGAAGGGTCCAACGACACAGACTGGACCGAAGGGTCCGACGAGCTATGACCGGACCAGAGGGTCCAACGAGCTACGGGACTGGAGGGTCCCGCTGAGACACATCGACCGGAGGGTCGTATTGTAGCCTTGAGTGGCGTATGTGTTGCATGTGGTATTTTGGGGAACTCACTAAGCATTTATGCTTACAGTTGTTGTGTTATGTGTTTCAGGTACTAGCGAGGATCGCGGGAAGGCGCCGGCATGATTCGTACACACTGAGAGGATTTATGTATATGAGATCTTGGGACATGTTTTGTTATGTTACAGTGGACACATTATGTTTTGATGATTATCGTACGAATGAATATATGTTTTAAAATGAAAAATTGTTTTGAAAATTCACGTTGTTACAAGTTGGTATCGGAGCCTTGGTTTGAGGGATTCGGGTGCATCTTCGGATGAATCTGAACTCAAACTGAGGAATTGAGAAAGTTTTCATAAAATATTTTTTTTTCTGAAAAGAGTAAAAGATTTTGAGAAAGGCAGAAGGAAGCTGTGTGTACGATCAGCCAGCGCCCGAACGGTGATTTCCTAAAATACCCTTACATTATATGTTATGAGATATGTTATGATATGATATGCATGCTAGAGTAGGCTAGGTGTTCATATTAGGACTAGAGTGGCCTGATTTGTGATGCCTTAGCCTAGGAAGGATTTTGCTGCTATGTGATGCTTGAGAGCGAGTAGGTAGCAGTGAGGAGATGATGAGAGGTCTACCGAAGGGTAGCCTATGCCAATGAGATATAGAGTACTTGTGATCTGGGACCCAAGGAGGAGGACTTAGGGTGAATACTGATGCGGTGTGGACGGTAGTATAGGGCCCGTACTACTGAAGACACCGGAGCAGTGCGCACTCTAAGTAAGAATCCTTAGGGTACTAAAGAGCAAGTAGGGTTGAGTATCGAGTACGAGTATACTCGAGCGAATCTCTGATTTCTTTTGTGTTATATTTCAGAGACATCATGGTTGGGACGCGCCACCACCCAGGAGGCAGTGGTACCAGTGGTACCAATGATGAGGAGATCCGTAGATTGATTCATGAGGAGGTGGCTGCGGCCATTCGAGCTGAGATACCAGAGATGTTCGGGTCTATCAAGACCACGTTGATCGAGACTTTTGATGAGCGGTACGCCGCTCTTACTGAGGCTGTTGTTGCTGCGGCCACCGCAGCTGTTGCTGCTGCCAGGCCGCAGGGAGGTGACTCGTTGCTGTACCGAGAGTTCAGCAACACGAAGCCACCAGAGTTTGATGGGATGCAGGACCCGATTGCTGCGATGAGGTGGATTTCTGATATCGAGGGATGCTTCTACACCTGCTCGTGTCCAGAGCATCTGAGGGTTCGTTTTGCGCTAAACCAGCTTCGCTTGGGAGCGAAGGATTGGTGGAAGTTTGTGACGGCAGACTTCACTACAGCAGAGCTGACTGCGGTGACCTGGGAGAGGTTCACCATGATGTTTCGAGATGAGTATGTTCCCCCTGTGGAGAGGGAATGTCTAGCCCAGGAGTTCTTGTCCCTCAAGCAGGGAACTGAGTCTGTGACAGTGATTACGAGGATGTTTCATGAGAGGGCGTTGTTTTGCCCTGAGCACGTGTCGACTGAGCAGGCACGTATGAGCCGGTACTTGAGCATTCTGAGGAGGGATATTCGTGAGTTCGTGGCGAACTCGTCGTACCGGACATTTGCCGAGCTCCAGGCAAATGCCCGGAAGAGAGAGATCGAGCTGGAGACTCAGGTCAGGGAGGAGGCCGAGTCTCAGAGGAGGGACAGGCGACCGGCACAGGCGCAGCCGGCAGCCAAGCGGGCAAAGCCCGCTGATTCAAGATCTGGGGGACGTATGTGTTATCGTGGGAATGGATTGGCTGAGCCGATTTGGGGCTGTGATAGACTGCGAGCGACAGTTGGTGACGATTCGAGATCCTAGTGGGGGAGTGCTGACAGTTTATGGCGAGGGAACCCGAGGCGGGTCAACATTCTGTTCGGCTGCCAGAGCGAGGCAGAGTTTGCAGCAGGGCTGCAAAGGGTTCGTAGCCTATGTGATGGATACACGAGAGGCCGCTGGAAGGCCAAGTTCGATGGATGACGTTCCGATAGTGCGTGAGTTCCCAGATGTTTTTCCCGAGGAGTTGTCGGGAGTGCCTCCCGAGAGGCAGGTAGAGTTCCGCATTGATTTGGTTCCGGGGGCAGCGCCTATCGCCAAGGCGCCTTATCGCCTTGCACCGCCGGAGATGCAGGAGTTATCCTTGCAGCTTCAGGAGCTGCTGGGGAAGGGGTTTATTCGACCGAGTAGCTCACCATGGGGAGCGCCGATCCTTTTTGTCAAGAAAAAGGATGGTTCACACCGGATGTGTATTGATTACCGGGAGTTAAACAAGTTGACGGTCAAGAACCGTTACCCATTACCGAGGATCGACGATTTGTTCAATCAGTTGCAGGGAGCGTCTTGGTTCTCCAAGATTGATCTGAGGTCTGGATATCACCAGATGAGAGTACGTGATGAGGATATCCAGAAGAAGGCGTTCAGGACTCGTTATGGACATTACAAGTTCGTGGTGATGCCTTTCGGGCTCACCAATGCACCAGCAGCATTCATGGACCTCATGAACAGGGTGTGTAGACCGATGTTGGATCGTTCGGTGATCGTGTTCATCGACGATATATTGGTGTATTCGAGATCTAGAGAGCAGCACGAGGAGCATCTGAGAGAGATTCTCGGGGTATTGAGGACGGAGAGGCTTTATGCCAAATTCTCCAAGTGCAATTTCTGGTTGCGAGAGGTCCAGTTCTTGGGGCATCTCGTCAATCAGAAGGGGATATTGGTCGATCCGGCCAAGATCGAGACAGTGATGAGTTGGGAGGTGCTGAGATCTCCCACCGAGATCAGGAGTTTTCTAGGATTGGCCGGCTATTATCGGAGATTTATCAGGGATTTCTCCAAGATTGTCGTGCCTCTCACCAGATTGACCCGGAAGGGTGTTGCTTTTTCATGGGCTCCGGAGCAGCAGACCTCGTTTGAGACGCTTCGCCAGAAGTTATGTGAAGCCCCTGTGTTAGCCCTCCCGGAAGGGATGGAGGATTTTGTGGTATATTGTGACGCATCGATATCGGGGTTAGGTGCAGTACTTATGTAGAGGGGGCATGTGATAGCATATGCATCAAGGCAGCTGAAGCCTCATGAGACGAGATATCCCACCCACGATCTGGAGTTGGGGGCAGTGGTGTTCGCCCTCAAGATCTGGCGTCACTATTTGTATGGGGTTCGGTGTACCATATACACGGACCACAAGAGCTTGAAGTATTTGATGGATCAGCCCAATCTGAATATGCGTCAGAGGAGATGGTTGGACGTGGTGAAGGATTACGATTGTGAGATCCTGTACCACCCGGGCAAAGCTAATGTTGTAGCTGCTGCGATGAGCCGTAGGGCGGAAAGTGCCCCGATTCGAGGCACTTGCATGAGACTGACAGTGATGACCCCGGTGTTGGACACCATCCGGGAGGCCCAGGCAGAGGCCGTGATACCGGAGAACCGCAAGAGGGAGCGGGTGATCGGACAGGTGTCCAAGTTCGTTATCGATAGTCGAGGGCTGATGACCTTTCAGGGTCGGATTTGGGTGCCGCATGCAAGAGGAGCACTTACCATTCTGATGGAGGAGGCGCATAGATCAAGGTTCTCGATCCACCTCGGGGCCACGAAGATGTATTTGGACCTGAAGAAAGATTATTGGTGGCCCTGTATGAAGAGGGATGTCGCGTGGTTTGTCGAGAGGTGCTTGACCTGTCGCCAGGTTAAGGCCGAGCACCAGCGTCCGCATGGCAAGTTGCAGCCGTTTGAGGTTCCCCAGTGGAAGTGGGAACAGATTTCCATGGATTTCATCACCAAATTGTCGAGGACCGCGAGGGGTGTCGATGCAATTTGGGTGATCGTCGACCGGCTGACGAAGAGCACACATTTTCTTGCTATCAGTGAGAGCTCTTCTGCGAAGAGGCTGGCAGAGTTGTATGTGAGGGAGGTGGTATCACGACATGGGGTGCCGATCTCGATTGTGTCAGATCGAGATGTACGTTTCACTTCCAGGTTCTGGAAGAAGTTTCACGAGGAGTTGGGCACGAGGTTGCATTTCAGTACCGCTTACCACCCCCAGACTGACGGACAGAGTGAGCGGACGATTCAGACGCTCGAGGACATGCTTTGAGCATGTGTGTTGGACTTCGGAGGAAGTTGGGACACGTACTTGCCGTTGGCTGAATTTTCCTACAACAACAGCCACCATTCTAGCATTGGTATGCCTCCCTTCGAGTTGTTGTACGGAAGGAGGTGTCGGACTCCCATCTGCTGGGGAGAGGTAGGACAGCGTGTGATGGGTAGTACAGAGATAGTGCTGCAGACGACAGAGCAGATACAACAGGTTAGACAGAGGTTACTGACAGCTCAGAGTCGTCAGAAGAGTTATGCGGATAGACGACGATCCGAGCTTGAGTTCCAGGTGGGAGATTTCGTACTCCTGAAGGTATCTCCTTGGAAAGGAGTGATCCGGTTCAGGAAGAGGGGCAAGTTGGGGCCCCAGTACATCGGTCCGTTCAGGGTGACCGCGAGGGTGGGCAAGGTAGCATATCGGTTAGAGCTACTTGCGGAGTTGAGTCAGATTCATGATACCTTCCACGTGTCTCAGTTGAGGAAGTGTATAGCCGACGACTCGGCGGTAGTACCACTGGAGGATATTCAGGTGGATGCGAGCCTGAATTATGCTGAGAGGCCAATCGCGATTGTGGATCGAAAGATCAAGGTTCTGAGGAACAAGGAGGTGCCCTTGGTTCAGGTTCAGTGGCAACATCGGAGGGGGTCTGAGCTGACTTGGGAGACAGAGTCAGAGATGCGGGAGCAGCATCCGGAGATGTTTACAGCATGAGACTTCGAGGGCGAAGTCTGGTTCTAGTGGGGGAGAATTGTAACATCCCGAAATTCAAGTACAACTATTTAACCCTTCTCTTTTGTCAAATTGTCAAAGTTAGCCCTTGAGTGAAAAGTTGTAGCAAATGAGTACGCTAGGCGTACTCAAGGGTACGCTGCGCGTACTCATGCGCTTGAAATGGACGCGGACCCTTAGAGGTACGCTGGGCGTAACCGGCCCAGATGCAAAACCCTAATTTAGACTTAAGCCCTATATAAAGAAGGTTATGGCCTTATCCTCAGCCACCATTTGAGTGAGTGAAACCCTAAAAGAGAGCCAACCTTCGTTCTAAGCTTGTGTGAGTGTTTTTGGAACTAAAGTGCCTTTGTGTGTTAGTAAGGAAGAAGAGGAGATTCTTGTGAAGGCTAGAAGTTGGAGTGCAAGCCTTGGATCTGAGTTCTACAGAGGGAAGAGCTTCACTTGGAGGTATAAAGCTCAAAGCTTTCCTTGTTATTTTGATTTGTGCTTCATGGACCATTTCTAGGGTTAAAGTCCCAAAGGTGGAGACTTTATGAGCATAAAGGACTCCATAGACCTAGATCTGTCCCTTTTCAGTGATATATGAGTTATAGATCCATAAAGTTTCCATCTTGGTCGTTGTTATGAAGTCATGCTTGAGTTATGAGCTTTTTAGAGTTGGGAAATGGAATGTTATGGGTGTTAGTGACTTGTCCAGCCATGCAAAGGCTTACAGTCACCAACTTTATGGATTAAGAGGTTTAAAGAAGGTCAGATCTAGAAGTTGGATGTGAGACTTAACTGATTAAGACCCTAAAAGCTAAGAAGTCTGAAACTGGGAATTACGCTGGGCGTAATCCTAGTACGCGCGGCGTAGGGGGTTGCATTCCCCGATTCTGTGAGGTTGCCGGGTACGCCCAGCGTACAGGTTTGGTACGTGCAGCGTAACCCGGAGAGTTGACTTTTGTTGACTTTTAAGGTTTTGGTCAACATTTGGACTTTGGGTCAGGGAGGGGTAAAATGGTCTTTTACCCTTCTGTGGGATTGTAGAAAAGGGATGTAGTCTAGCCTTGAGAGCCGTTAATGATTTGAAATAATTACTTTATGTGATTAGGCGGGGCTAGGTCGTTGTTTCGAGATTCAGGGATATCGAGCACGTGAGTTACTAGACATCATACGAGATGAGTCTTCTCACTATACATTACCTAGAGTGGTATTTATGTGTAGACCGGAGGGTCTTGTGTGCTATGTGTATGAGATTATGTGCATTGTGATATATGTATGCTATGTGTTGTATAGACCGGACCGGAGGGTCCAACGATGTAGACCGGACCGAAGGGTCCAACGACACAGACTGGACCGAAGGGTCCGACGAGCTATGACCGGACCAGAGGGTCCAATGAGCTACGGGACTGGAGGGTCCCGCTGAGACACATCGACCGGAGGGTCGTATTGTAGCCTTGAGTGGCGTATGTGTTGCATGTGGTATTTTGGGGAACTCACTAAGCATTTATGCTTACAGTTGTTGTGTTATGTGTTTCAGGTACTAGCGAGGATCGCGAGAAGGCGCCGGCATGATTCGTACACACTGAGAGGATTTATGTATATGAGATCTTGGGACATGTTTTGTTATGTTACAGTGGACACATTATGTTTTGATGATTATCGTACAAATGAATATATGTTTTAAAATGAAAAATTGTTTTGAAAATTCACGTTGTTACAAGAGGCCATTTATGCATGATGGCTAAGGATAGAACAATACGAATTGTGGCAGCCTTCACGACAGGACTGAAAGTGTACGTGTAATCAATACCGGGAAGTTGAGTGAAACCTTGGGCAACAAGACGAGCCTTAAGGCGTTGTATGGAGCCATCAGAATGATATTTAGTGCGATACACCCATTTTGAGCCAACTACATTAGCTTGAGAAGGACGTGGGACTAAATCCCATGTGTTATTAGATTGTAAAGCAGTCATCTCTGCTTCCATGGGATAACCATTGAGGATTTTTGGCAGCCGATTTAAAACCACGTGGTTCCTTAGACACAAAGAGAGCCTTAATTAAAGGAGTGTGCTGAACACATGAGATATTTAGAATATGTCGAGGTTTAAAAATCCCATTTCGGCCACGAGTGAGCATAGGATGTTGACACGGCACCGGTGGAGGTGGTGGCGATTGAGGCGGAGCAGGTAGTTGATCGTGGATGGGCTGCGGAGGATCATCCATAGGCGGCTGGTCATCGATGAGAGAATCGTGTATAGGCTGTGGTTCGAGTACTGGCTATGAATCGGCAGAGGAGTGAGAACCCGAACATAGGGGTCAAAATGATGACTGCGTATGAGATGGAGCAGGCGTGTGATCAGGGGGCGATAAGAGCACTGATGGTGTGTGTAGAGGAGACACATCTTCAAATTGTGAAAGCACCAATGAGTTTTGATCAGTAGATGATGGAGTGACATTGAATGGAAAATTAGTTTCATCAAAAACTGCATGACGAGTAGTATATATGCGATTAATGGTAGGATCCAAGCATTTATATCCCTTGTATTGTGAGGCATAACCAATGAAGATACATGGTGTGCTGCGAGGAGAAAGTTTATGCGGTGCATAGTCACGCAAATATGGAAACCTCGACAACCGAAAGGCCGAAGAGAAGCATAATCGGGTACCTTTTCAAATAATAGATGATATGGAGAACTGTTATCCAATAGCTTAGTAGGAAGACGATTGATGATAAAAACTGCTGCACTAAAGGCATCGACCCAAAATTGAGCAGGAGCACTAGCATTGAATAACATAGCAAGACCGGTTTTAGTGACATGACGGTGCTTGCGTTCGGCACGACCATTTTGTTGCGGAGTATGAGGACAAGAGATTTGATGATGTGTTCCATTCGTCATGAACAAAGTACGTACACGATTGTTAAGAAATTCAGTGCTGCCATCACTTTGTAAAATTTTCATCTTGCACGAAAATTGTGTCTGAACAAAAGCAAGAAAAGCTTGAAATACCTCAAAAAAAATCAGATTTTCGTTTTAATGGGTAGAACCATGAGAACCTAGAGAAGTCATCAATAAAAATACAATAATATCTATAACCATCAGTAGAAGAAACTGGTGCCGGACCCCATAAATCACAATGAACTGAATCAAGCACATGTAAAGATCTTTTAACATTAACATCAAAAGACAAATGCTTGCTCTTAGAAAGTTGACAAGACGAAAAAATCCCAGGTTTAGGTAACAATGAGGAAACAGATAAATGCCCTAATTTATTTAAAATAGAGATAGTATCAAAAGCAGCATGACCTAATCTAGAGTGCCAAAGTTCATATGAAGCTCGTAATTTTGAAGATCTTAAATCAGCAAGAAAAACTTTGTGACCATGTTTGAGTACGTACAACCCATTCTCACATTTGCCCTTTGCTATTATTTCCTTGGTGACGCGGTTCTGAATAGCAAAAAAGGGGTTAGAAAATAAAACGTCCACCGGAGAATCCATGGTTAACTTACTAATAGAGAGAAGATTTTTGGTAATGTTGGGAACAACCAGAACATCCGATAATTTAAGATCTCTTGACAAAGATAATGAACCAATATGAGAAATATGAGAGACATTACCATTACCAAAGAGAACTTGTTCACTGCCTGCGTAAGAAGAAGATGAGTCAAGACTGGAGGTGGATGGCGTCATATGGGCAGTAGCACCGGTATCCACATACCAATCGGGAGCATTGGTGGTAACATGGCATTGATTTTGAAAGGCTTGAGAGAGATTTGCTTGAGGGTTGTAACCTGGTCGGGCAAAAGACGAGAGATTTGGACAAGAGTTCACATAATGACCATTGTTTCGGCATAATTGACAGTGGGGAGGTCGTCTACCATTTCGACCACGACCACCGGAGAAGTTGCGGCCACGGCCTCGATTGCCATTTGAGCCTCCTCGTGCAGCTTGGGAACCTGTAGACTGTTGTCGATTTGCATTAAAAGCTGCTGGAGGTGGATTAGATTCTTGAATGACAGCGAGAAAGAGTTTGTGGCCTTCTGCTTGCGAAACAAGACTAAGAAAAGATGGCTTTGGTGTGATTGTCCGTTGTGTGGTAGAAAACGTCTCAAAAGAAGACCCAAGACCGCATAGAAACCAGTGAGTCTTGTCTAAATTATCAACCGGATGACCGATTGCAGAGAGCTGATCACATATAGAACGAAATTTTAAGCTAAATTCAAAAACAGATGAGGTACCCTTTTTTAATTGTCGGAGAGTATCTTGAAGGGTTTGTCTTCGTTCTTGAGAATCCTGGCGATAAGCACGCTCAAGGTTGAGCCAAACATCACGAGCTGTGGCGAGATTCAAGGTCTCAGCCATGGCAGTTTCTGAGAGAGAAGATTGGAGGATGAGAAACGCCTTTTGATCAGCTTCAAGCCACACAACATAGGCGGGATTGGGAGTGCTAGTACCCTCGACAGTGGTGGTGGAAGGCGGTGCAACTTCTGCGCCATCAATGTGGGTTTTTAGCTTCTGATATGCGAGAAGCGGTAGGATTTGATTACGCCAGATGAGGTAATTAGTGGGTGATAGTTTAACAGTGATCATATGAAGGATCGTTGAGAGGGGAAGGGTTGAATCAGAAGATGAAGAGCCTGGCGCCATGAGAGAGACGAGGAAGAGATGAAGGAGTCGAACCCTAGGCTGATACCATATAAGGTTTTGTGTAAAACACCTTAATCGATTCATATTATTGATATGAGTATATATACATGAGATTACAATTAGATCCTATATAATAGGAATACAACAATATATTATAAAAGTATACAAGATATTATGATATCTTTTCTCTAATACAAATAAAACTATGGATTATAACTAATCATAATGAATAGATATGAATTTGAATCATGAAAAGGTATCTAATTGATCACTTGATTATCCGAACACCAACTTGATTAAACCTGGTTGGTAATTTAGGTAATTTAGGTTTATTCGGTTTGATTTTTGGTTGTCACAAAATCCTGACAAACACTTATAAAGGGACCAATAGTCCAATAATTCACATCACACAAATTATTGGAATATTTTAACGTGAAGAAAAAAGTCGAATGGCTACGGGATATGCCTCATAAAATCCATCCACCAAATCTAAATAGATTTCACCATCGCGTTGGGAATAACTTCAACCCCCCCTCCCCTCTTTCTTTTTTGTAGACGTATAAAATAAAAGTAATTAATTAAGAATCAAATTGGTGTCACATAACCCAAAACTTAATAAAATGCATATAACCTCTTCAATTGTTTTATAAATAAGTTATATTGTTATTATTAGGCTAAGAGGAGTGGTGACACTCTTGGCACCTTGCCACTTAAGCATTTTAGTTGTCACATCATTTTTCTCCATTTAACACTTATACTTAACATTTGGTAAGGAGTGGTAACACTCTTGGCACTCAATTTTTTGTATTCTTTTTTCTAATTTAATTTAATTACTATATTTTAATAAATATATTTTTTCTATTTACTTTTTGTAATTTAATTTAATTACTTTATTTTAATAAACAAATATTTTTTATTTAATATTAAATAATATATATATATATATATATATATATATATATATATATATATATATATATATATAAAGTAATTCAGAGATTTGATTCCATGCATAAAGTAGTGATTTTTGTTTTTACTATGCATACTGAAAAAGTGAGCCTGCAAAAACATGCAACCAATGAAACACAAATTTGCCTTTCTCTTTCATCTCGCTAACATGTTGGCGACTAAACAATGGCGAGCCCCCTAGTGAGAGCTAGGGGGCGGTGTTTCCTTCAAGTTGGCGAGCATGCCGACCTTCTTAGCGAGCACGACTCCGTTCAGCCTTATAGTTTTAATTGAGTCTATTTCATCTAAACTACAATTAGAGTATATACAAATTTTGGTATTTGTATTTTACTTAAAATCGCAACTTGGGACCGCTAATGGTGTAGGTTTTTCATTTAAGATCTTTCTCATCCACCCTTTTGTTTTCTGTAAAAGCATTTTTTTCATCTTCTGCTGTATTTGGTTGAAAAGGTGGAATCCAAATAGCTTTAAATGGAGGACTTGGAAGATATGTCCATTTTGGTATAGATGCATTGGCCTTCTTTTTATTTCCAAATAAATTTCTCTAATCATTTCACCAATCAACTTCATTGCTCTAAAAAGAATTTAAATATTAGTAAAATAAATGCATTTGATATTTATGTGTTAATTTTATTTAATAAAAGTACAATATCATCTTATCAAACCAAAGAGTCAATTTCATGGCATTTTTTATACAATTGATTCAACAAGAGAATATAAATAATGACATGAATGGGAAAAGACACTTTTTTTTCAAAAGCATAAATGTTTTTAGGCATATACTAATTCTTGGATGGTTTATTCCATCGTCCCAATTCTATATAAATGGAAATTACATGGTCAAACCAACCAACTCACAACTTATAACTCACAAGCTTAATCCAAAAAGTCAAAGAGATGATGGATCAATCATCAAGCGAAATCAGTTAAAGGACTACTTTCTATTGGCATATTTATTTAAAATATGTAATCCATGATTATTAGTCTTATTATGATATGCCAAAGGAGAGTTGCCCTGTAACTGTTTATTGCTTATATGTTATTATGTTACATAACGACCGTTTTTTAGAAGGTAACCTTTTAAAGTATATTTTATTTTTTTGCTTTTTTAGTTCATTTTTAATTTGTTATTCCTTTTTTTTTAAGATGGACTGGATTCAAGCAATCCCAAGGTGGCATTGACTAAGCCCAGTTGCTAACCCTGTTTATTACTATTTATGAAGTATGATCAAAGAATTATTCTTACATTACTACTCAACATTTTCTGTTCAAAAGAGTAACAAGTTTAAATACGAATTTTACAAGTAGAAATGGCGATTCCAATTCATCCATCAAAATTGGGTTTGATTTAAGCTAGTTTTATTTTCGACAAAACTGCATATTTGGTCCTTGTGGTTTGTAAAAATCTTTAGATGGGGTCCAAAAAGTTTCCAGCTTACACAGAAAATCCAAAATCAAGGTTTTTCTGGGTTTTTAGTCCAAATTTTTTTGAAAAGACGATTATACCCTTATTTATTTACTTTTACATTTTTTTTTTTACATTTTATTAACATTTCAATAATAATAATAATAAGAAAATAGGTAAAACTCTATCTCTCTTACGTCTCTTTCTCCCTCCCTCCCTCCACTAATACTTCTCTCTCTCTCTCTCTCTCTCTCTCTCTCTCTCTCTCTCTCGGTGTATTTTCATCAGAGATTAAAGACCCATCGACGAATTCCCCTTCTCCGTTCTTCGTGCCACTGAGTTGTGCTTCTCCGACTATTACTAGGGTTTCATCTCTAGATTCAAGACCCACTGACGAGTTCTCCAACTCCGGCGATAGCTCTAGACATGTATCGGTGGTGGAAGCTCCGACATGTAGCAGTGGTGGGATCGCAAACAGAAGGATGAAAACATGGAGCAATAGTGGAATCACTATTAAACCCTCTTTTCAATGATGTATCCTTCAAAATCTCGATACACTTGAGTCAACCCAAACCTCAATTTCTATGCAAACCGTCTTATTGCAGTGAAATTATGGAACCCCCAAATGGAATATGGTTTAGACTGAACACAATCACAATAAATCGAGAAAAAATTGAAAACCCAGATGGTCGGTTTTCCGACGCGATCCATCGACAAGAAAACCTCATCGGGGGTTGTTGTCTTCGATCCATCGACAACAATGGGCATGGGAAGCATTTGGGTGATTCTTCTTTAATAGGAGGGGTTGCAGTCGACGTCTCCGGCAGGCCCGTCGTGGCTTCCTTTCTCATCGTCGGTAGTGAAGGAGTCAGGGGTGTTTGGGTGGTGTTCCTCGACCAATCGCCACAAAGGAAGGGGTAGCTCCGGTGCTCCACTCGACTGCTTCCTTTCTCGTTGTAGGCTGTGGATTTAAGCAGTAGCAGTAACGATCAAAGGGGGTGTTTGGCTGAGATCGGTGAGCAGATTAGGAAGAGGAGGAGTACTGTCATGGTGGCGATTGGTGGTCTCCTAGTTCCACCGGTTTCCTCCTACGCCAGAGATGCATAACTGGTGAAGGGAGTTAGCGAGAGAGAGAGAGAGAGAGAGAGAGAGAGAGAGAAAATGTATGGGTGGGTGGGGGATAATATATTTCTTTTCTTTTTATTTTTAAGACAAAATGGTATTATAATAATTGTAAAAAATTAAAAAAATTTTAAAAGGGTATAATCATCTTTTCAAGTTTTTTGGGACTAAAAACCCAGAAAAACGTTGATTTTGGACCTTTTGTGCAAGCTGGAAACTTTTTGGACCCCATCCAAAGATTTTTGCAAACCACAAGGACTAACTTTGTAGTTTTGTCTTTATTTTCACATGTCATAGTTTTAAAATAAACAGATCAATTCTATACAAAATTTTAAAAATAGATAAAAAAAAAGTTATTGACAGATCAACTAACCCATTTTGATCCGTATTAGTTCAAAACTATTATTTGGAATATGTTATTTTCATGAATGCATGCTATCAAGCATTATTAAAAGTTAAAACAGTCTACATTTGCATTTGATAGAAGAAATATTCACAAGAAACCGTTTCCTTAGTTTTACGAATTTTATTTTATTTTATTTTATTTTTTGTAATTTTTCTCATAATTTTCAATGTAACTACTTTAATCTTACCATTTATACTTTTAGGCTACTGGTGTGGGCAACATGTGTTAACAGTAGATTGTTGTTAAGCCTTAAGCACCAAGGTAAAAGAAAGAAGCAAATGGTTGATTCTCTTGTGAACCACTTACAAAGCACAAAAAAGAACTAAACTTCATGAGATATTTTTATTGATTAATCAAAAACTGAACCTACATATCTATTTATACTAAAGATATTAGACTCCTATTCCAATACCAAAACTAAAAAAAGCTATTGTCTATAATCAAAGTTTTCCTAACATAAAACAAACTTTTCTTTTAACCGGTTAATCCAACAATCACCACCTTAATTGGTTAAGTCACTCGTTCAAAACAATGTTGGTTCCTCTTTGATTAGACCCACCTCTTCTTTTTCCCATTTAGGACACTCGTTGCTATAGTGACCAAACTCACCACATTTTGTAACATTTAATGTGACTTTTATCCCGGACACGTTCATTACCATCTCGACTTCTCCCGGACCCCGACCTCTTCCCCGACCACGTCCAAAGTCATCCCGATTTGAACGTCCATTGTCACAATGCTTGCAAACATGTGATTTTTCCTCACTAACCAACAACAACCCACCTTTAGTGTCCTTCACTTTCTTGGTTCCTCTTATACGCTCCTCGTATGCCTTCAATCTACTAACCGCTTCATCGAATAACATCGAATCCAGCTCGAAACATTGCTCTATTGAAGCCACGATTTGAAGAAACGACTTAGGCATCAAATCAAGTAACTTTTTCACCAAATCAACCTCTTCAAGCTCATAACCAAGACTCCTTGCTTTTGAAGCTAAACCAGATAATTTCGTCACAAAATCATCAACCGTTTCACCCTCCTTCATGCACAAAATTTCAAACTCCCTCTTTAAGGTTGCAAGTCGAGCCGTTCTCACCCGATCCACTCCCAAAATGCCATGTTTTCAGCCCATCCCACACTTTATTTGGGTCGGTGTAACTCGCCATTTGCAACACCATGTCACCTGGTATCGCTTGAAATAAAAAGGAAAGAGCTTGTTTTGACTTCTTTTGATCTGATGCTTCACCTAATGCCTTCGGTTCGACCGTCTCCATATTCTGTGTGCATCCATAATCGAATTGACTTTGACCACCCAAACCGGATAATTCGTTGGAGTCAAAACCGGAACTTGATACGTCATCGAACCTCCTTCTTTAACCAACGACATCCTATTCTCCTTTTAACAACCCCGACCTCTTTAATCAAGCTTGTTCTGAGAGCACTCTTCCACCGGACAACAAGACAAGGTCACAACCACCTTTACCATCTTCCATCACCCGCAAAACGAATCGATTCAAAGCCACCCGCTTTGAGGTCTTCCCGTTCGTTTATTCTGCGCATCCAATTAGTCTCTCACAAGCCCGGTTAAGAGAAACCGGGGTTGCTTGTAATCAACCTCGAATCACACCCCCTTCAACGTAACCGCTCTGATACCAAATGTTAACAGTAGGTTGTTATTAATCCTTGTGCACCAAAGTAAAAGAAAGAAGCAAATGGTTGATTCTCTTCTGAACACTTACAAAGCACAAAAAAGAACTAAACTTTCTACAATATTTTATTGATTGATCAAAAACTGGAACCTACATATCTATTTATACTAAAGATATTAGACTCCTATTCCAATACCAAAACTAAGAAAAGCTATTGTCTATAATCAAAATTTTCCTAACATAAAACAAACTTTCCTTTTAACCGATTAATCCAACATCATGTTATTACATGTTATCATACCCAAAATGTCCACCTCATCATCCTAGTCACATTTTTTATGTTAGAACACCCAATGTGAAAATAGACAACACCAAATAACATGTGATAACACTTCCCATTTTCGATTTCTTTTTTATTTTTTTATGATTTTATTTCTATTTTTCTAATTTGTTTTATTTTTTTAATTATCATAATATTTATAAAAAAACATATACATTAATAAAACATAATTCAATTAAATACTAAGTTAAACGTACCATTTTAAAACTAAAAACGACATTACAAAGCAAAAAAAAAAAGAATGACAAAAAAAATACGATAGTCATAATAATTTAAAAAACTTAAAACCGATGCACTATTCGTCGTCCAAATATTTCAGCTCGATCTTTGCATTCATTTTTCCGAGCACTTGCGTTTGTCTTGGTGGCATATTTTCGTCGCTAGTCGTTTGAATTGCAAAAATTAGTAGGGAGACCCTCTTTTATGCATGAAAATAAACATCGGTTATATAAATTCTCAAATTTATAAAAGAAACAAAAAAAGTATGAACTAATCAGGCAAAATCCACCCGCCACCTGAAGCATGGGTTTGACAAATGAAGGATTATACGCCAGCCATTTCTATCAATGTAAAAAAATTGATATATTTTTCTATTAATTCTAGACCCCTTGTACCTGAGAGGATCTAAACATGGCTTCACCAAGTTGATCTATTACTTATGAGATAAACCTCACTTCCATCAAATATTCATTAAAAAAACATATTATTTTATGAACATAAAATCATGCCAGTAGAGAATTCGAATTTGTTTCCAAAGATGATGTAGTCAAAAGTAGAGCATAAAACTACGTTTGGCCAGTCGTTTTGACAAAAAAACATATTATGTTAAATCGGTGTACAACAGACAAAAAGGAAAGATCACAAATACTTCAGAGACCATTGACATATCAATTTAGTATTAGAAAAAATTAGCTTTTCAAGCCTTGCTACATCTTCAAGAGTTTGAGAACTGACTATGGAAGTTTGCACATAATACGATAATGTTATTGAAACATGAAGAATTTCATAAATGTTTAATCTCATAAAACTTTGAATCAATAAGGTTCTAGTGAAAGACAAATCAAGTATACTAATTAATTTGTAATCAAAGAAAGATAAACAATAGTTAACTTACAAAAAAGCTTCACCTTCCTCTAGTCAAGTCAACTGATGGGCAAAAAAGCCTTAGACCTTTTACCTGGCTAAGATAGGACGAAGGGCAACAAAACTTTAGACATTTTAAAAAAGTAGACACCTGAAAATTGAAACATTTAGTTGCAAAATAAATAAGGATTAAAAAAATATCATTGTTTGTAACGTGTTTTCAGTTATCTAACACATTCATATGAACCCATAAGTTAGAAATCAGATTCAGTAACTTAACACATTCATACGAACCGAAAAACTGGAAATCAGATTCTTTAACTTCATAAATCCACATAATAATGTATGGGTATAAAAAATTGAACACAAAAGCAACAACTATATGGCACGTAATAGGAATGCGAGACCATACCTTAGTTTGTTAGTATCACTGTTTTAACATAAGTTTTAGCCTATAATAATAGATCAAAAATAAAGTTAATTTTTCCCCAAAAAAGCATATCAGAAACATTATCTATAGATTTTAGATGCACAACAACAAAAATATATTAATCACAATCCAATAACATAAAAATGAGGGAGTTAGATACATGCATCCGATGATGGAGTTAGATACATGCTTCAATCCAAACAAAAATTTGTATTCAAAACAAACCCACATAAACAACAAATTAATGTCTAAATTTATAAACTTACTGGGAAAAAATCTCATGATATAGTCGTTCGATCTGAGAGCCATAAGAGGGCTGAAAAATTGGGGGACACTATCCAATGAACGCACCTTGACGATTGCAATGGTTGTTGGTATTGGTGGAGAAAAACCAGACTAATCCCCTAAATTGAACCTTGGAAATCACTCTGATAATGAAATTAACCACCCCATCGACTCCCCTCGTCTGATTCTTCATCTTCCCGAAGTAGTTGCACCTCCAGCAATCTGACGATAGCAGCAACATCATATATATATATATATATATATATATATATATATATATATATATATATATATATATAGGACGATTTTAAGGGGTAGCACTTGCTTATAGCAAGTTCCGTCGGGACGATTTTGTGGAATTAAATGAGCACATCATCGCAGATTGGAGGATGTAAAGTTCAAAAGCAAGATCAGATATAAGGGAAGGCGAGCGAGAATCGAGAGATATCTACAGAGATTGAGGAAAATGAGGATTCAACATTGAATGTAACTATAACTCCTAAAATTTTGGTATGAATTAGTCATCACATGCTATTTTCAATCAGACTCCTAATTCTTATCTTGACTTTTTCAAATGTTGACTGAATTTGATTTCACAACATAAAGTCATTGTACATGATGCAGTAATGACTAGTACCTCTTAATTTTCAGCCTTTGACCAAATATGTATGTGTGTGTGTGTATATATATATATATATATATATATATATATATATATATCTTATACTATATTATAAATCATATTAATCATATCTTGAATTTTAAGAGACATAAGTTATAAATCTTTTTGTACAAATCAACTATGCATAAATAAATCATTAATACTTGCCAAAAATTTAAAAACTTGAATTAAGGAATGTTAAAAAGAAAATTAATTTGGAGCAAAATGACAATTTTAAAATATTATGTTCATGTACATAAATTAATTCATATTTCTTAAACTAGACATCGATATTAATTAATTTACATAAAATGTATAATAAGATAATATAAATATAAGGTGTAAACATAAATATTTTATTTAAAAGTTGTAATTTTTTTATTACATAATAACTAACAATAAAATCTAATAATTATTTTACCGTAAGAAAACTATACGTCACAAGAGCTATTTATAGTCGCCGCTTTGTGTGGGCCCACATCTACTATATATATATATATATATATATATATATATATATATATATATATATATATATATATATATATATATATATATATAGAGAGAGAGAGAGAGAGAGAGAGAGATAGAGGGTTCAATTGAGAAAAAAAAGGTTGAGAATGAGGGAATCATTCTCAGCCAATCATTTAATCTAAGCATAAAAAGACACGGTGGCAAACTTGTAAATATGATAATAACCTTCAATCTCAAATACGTAACTGTAGAGAATTAGATAACAGTTCAAACTCATTCCTAATCAATCGTTCATCATCCAAATATCTCATCCAACTTTCACCAATCATCTAGATTTCTTCAATTACACCATCATCAACGTCATCCACTGTTAATCAATCATCGATCTTCGTCAATAACATGTTTATCAACACCATTCAACAGTTGACAACAAAAATTCGTTTTTGGTTCTTTTAATCTAACATTCAATTCTGCTTGAATACCATCAGATCTTCAACATTTACGATTAATTATACTCCCAGCGTTATTAGATCAACATCATCGATAATCAACAAAAAATCCACTTCATATCATTCATTCAACATCGATCATCAAATAAAACTTCAAAATTAAGGTTAGAAAAAGATCAAATCGTTTTTTTTTAATTTCATATAATTCTCTATCAATCTACTATTTTGTAAGATTTAAATAGTCAAAGTATCATGTTTTTAACATTTTTAAAAAAGTTAACTTGTATGCACTCCAACTGTTTGATGAAATGAATAAACTAAATTACCACGTTATATTCACATATGAATATGTTTTCTCACCTAAATCAGTATATGATTATTAAAACACAAAACAAATATGCAAGTCTGTATGTTATTCATATGTGAATAACATATAAAAATTATATATATTTGTGAAAATACCTTGTAATATTCATATGTGAAAATACTGTGTAACATTCATAAGTAAATATATCATCTAATATTCACAAGTGAATATACTATGTAATATTCACATATGAAAATATCATATAATATTCATAAGTGAATATACCATCTAATATTCACAAATGAATATAATATGTAATATTCACAAATAAATGCATCCTCTAATATTTAAATATGAATATACTATGTTTATTATATGTTATATTCATATATGAATGATACTTAAATTGTAAAAAAAAATAATCATACTTTTTATTCATAAATGAATAACGAATGTATTATAGTAAAAACCTGACGCATTTTTATTCATTTATGAATAACAATAGCTGAAAATATAAAAAAATAAATTTTTTATTTTATCTTAAAACTATATCAATATAGATGTCTATTTGTAGAGAATAAAAAATCATGAATTTTGGTATATTTAAAATCATTTTTCGATAAAAATAGCTTACTAAAAATTAAAAAAAAAAACAAAAAAAAAACTATGTTTTTGTATATATTAAGGTAATGATTAACATAGTTTAAGGAAACATGGTTTGTTGGAAATCACATGTCTATTCCTTTCCCATTTCCGCCAGTACGACGGAGGCTTTTGCGGCAAAAATAAATAAATGGCTGAGAATGATTCCCTATTCTCAACCTTTTTTATTTTCTCAATTGAACTTACCTCTCTCTCTCTCTCTATATATATATATATATATATATATATATATATATATATATATATATATATATATATATATATATATATATATATATATATATATATATATATATAATGAACGTGCATATGTGCACATTTGTATTTTTCAAAATATGCATATATTGACATCTACGGGTTTCATTTTTTTTCTTTTTCCTTTCTACTTTGTGTTTTTTCGATCTTTTTACTGGCTTAGACGAAGCCTTTAGGGTTGTGTGGTGATGCTGGTTTTGAAAAATTGTGGCCGAAAAAAAGTTACCAAGTTTTTAGACAAATATTGGTTCTCACATAACAAACGAAACAAAGAAATTACTCGCAAAAGTTATATTATTTGCTACTAAACCAACAACGCATCAACTAGAGAACATATTTTTCTGAATATATATATATATATATATATATATATATATATATATATATATATATATATATATATATATATATATATATATATAATACAGTTATAGAATGATGGCGAAAAAGGGAGGCGGAGCACTACAAATTGAGATTGACTTGGAAACAACATTCATGTGTTTTTGTATAAAAACATAATCGTATCGAGGCCATTATGCATGACCAACAATTCTAATGAGACCAAGAACGAGATTACATATATTAGACAAGTATCCAAAGATATATAATCCGCAAAACCTTAAATAGATAAAAATAATTATCGTTGCGACTCTTTGCAGATAATAAATTAGGTTTGGGCCGTTAGCTATCATAAATCATATTTTCAAAAGATCATTAGTACTCACTAAAATTTATCCGTTTGCTTTATGTCATACCAAGTATTCTCATGAAGTTGCATTTAAAGTTTCACGAATATTATCATCACTTGATTAAGTTTTAAAAAAAAATATGATTTTGTGGCAGCATACTACCTCAACATATTGTGTTTTAGTGTAACTTTTTGTAAATGGTTACCAACTTACCATCACATGTTTAAAAAGTTAAAAGTTTAGGAAGATCCGAGGTGCTCAAAGTCCAGTTGTGACGTTGTCCACCGATCAAACCATGCAAGCAAACATGTATGATATCCCGACACGTGTCACAATCTGCAGGGCATCCTATCCCTGGTTTAATCTGAACCGTTGACTTACGATGTAGAAAACTGGGATTAGGCAGGGGTCCAGTTCACAAAGATAAGGGGTTTGGTACATAAATAAATGTGTTTTAGTTTAATTAATTAATAATTAATTAGTTTTCTTTTATTTTTAGCATCAACTTAATTCCTTTCTGTTACAAGTTCTCTTTTAAGTTTTAACTTCATCCATGGACCATGGTTACGATTTAGATTGAAAACTAGTTAACCAAATTCATCTGTTTTTCGTCTACTAAATCTCACCACACTTTTGTGCTTTCCTCACTGGAATTCATTTCTCATAAAACATGGCGACGTTTGATAAGGAGAATATGGAATCCGAAGAGGAAGATGTTAAAGTTTTATCAAAATCTGATCCTTTGCTCGGGGATCCACCGGTGTACACCATAACGCCAATCCCACAACGTCCGCCGCCGCCGATGGAAGTTACAGTGTTCAAGGAGGAGCCAACGGAAAACGATTCAAAAGGTTCGACGCCGGTGTCAAAACAAATGTTGGTGGCGCAACCACGGAGGGCTTCTAAAGACCGCCACACGAAGGTGGAGGGCCGTGGCAGGAGAATCCGCATGCCAGCGGTGTGCGCTGCTAGAATCTTCCAGTTAACTCGGGAACTCGGTCACAAGTCAGACGGCGAGACGATTCGGTGGTTGTTGGAGCACGCGGAGACGGCTATCATTGAAGCCACCGGAACGGGGACTGTTCCTGCAATTGCCGTTAATGTTAACGGGACGTTGAAAATTCCGACGACATCAAGTAACGGCAAGGATGGGGAAGATGGTAGGAAAAGACGGAAAAGAGGCAGCGAGTTTTATGACGTCAATGATTCATCGTCATCCAATTTCGCCCCTGTGGCCCCGGTTGCTCCACAAGGACTTGTCCCCTTATGGACCAACGCCGGTATGCACGGCGGAGCTTTCTTCATGATCCCACAAAGCCTTCCCGGCGGAGGCGGAGCATCCTCTGCCCAGTTGTGGGCCATACCCACCGGTTTTAACATCGGAGCAAGACCCATTCCCAGTTATGTGTCAGCAATCCAAGCAGGCGGAGGTGGAGGTGGAGTTGAAACGCCGTCAGGATCCGTATCAAACAATAGTGAGAGTGAAGATAAATCTGGGAAAGTTTTGACGAAATTGGCTCCGAGTTCAAGTTCAGTTAATACAAGTCAGATGATTAGGAATTTGTCTTTGAAGATTTACGAGAAAAGAGAGCTTCAATTGATGGTTGGTTCGACAAATCCATCTTCTTGATCGAATTCGTTATCAATAATCATTTAGATTATGAGTTGAATTGGAAGCAGAAAATGTTTTTATGTATTGTGTTTATTATTTTGATTTTTTAATAAGGTTAAGGGGGTTGGGTTGGGTGGGATCCTAGTGGCAGTGGGTCCCTGTTTGGGTTGTGTGGTCGATGAGATGTCGCGTGCATAAGTGGGGTTTGGAGACATGGTCATGGACCCTATTTTATCCTTTTGGTTATGGGGCATTGGGGGCTGCCATCAAAACCTCCAACAGAGGACACGTGTCGTAGAATAAAAATAAAAACATTATTAATCTACTATAATAAATGAATATCAATGTCATATGTCAATCTCTCATAAGTTTTAATACTTGTCATATGATATTTTTAAAATAAAATAAAATTCACATGTCAATTTTTAGATTTTTCAATTTTTAAAATTAAAGTCACATAATAATTATGTGTATCTATATGTAAAGTATTAAATATAATAGATGTCATAATAAATTGCAATTAATATGTTTTTCATTCCTTATTTTAAAATTTTATTTTAAAAAATATTTATTGTTTATATTTTGATATTTAATCTTTTTTTTAATCAACCCGTGTATTACACGGGTTTTACACCTAGTTTATTAACATTTATTAATCATTAATAAATAAAATGGTACTTCTTGTTGTGAATTTTAAATCACATCTAAAATTTCCACCATACAATTTCGGATTTCCCATACAAAATTACAATGTAGTGTAGTAATTGCTATGACAATATTGAAAAGGTCCATAGAAAACAAAAAAACGGCTCTATAAATTTGAGTCCCGTGATAGTGTGCGTAAAATGACACCCATGTTGAATATGTTTTTGACAAAAATAATTATAAAACTTAATTTTAGTTTTCAACAAATAATATTAAAAGAAATATAAAGGATTCTTTCGAATTATATATATATATATATATATATATATATATATATATATATATATATATATATATATATAGGGACGGACCTAAAAAATTTTCGAAGAGGTGGCAAAAAATAATTTAATCTATTTTATGGGGGCAAAAAAAATTTAAAGAGTAAAAATATGTTATTTTGAAAGGGTAAAATAATTTTTTCAAAAAAATATACCTATTTATTATTATTATTATTTTTTGTAGGGGGCAAATGCCCCCACTGCCCCCATTGTAGGTCCGCTATATATATATATATATATATATATATATATATATATATATATATATATATATATATATATATATAAATATGTTTTATATACCATTTAAAAACCTCTAAAAGTTTATGCATAATGGATAGAAGTTTATAATACAACTAGGTTAAAACCCGTAGGACCCACGGGTAATGAATTATAATTGAATTTTAAAATTAATTAAATAATAAAATAAAATTTCATTAATTTTGACAACTTATGAATTGTAATATTGAATTTTTCAAAAACTTTTTGATTTGTAAGTATTTAATTACAAACTAAATCATAAGTATTTAATTAGAAATAGAGTTTTTTGAAAACCCTTATTTTTGGTGCATGATTCTTGTTGGACATACGCAGATGATGCATTACCGGTGTGTGTAATGAAATTAACATAAAATAAACAATACGTAATTATAAATAAATAAAGTAATATGATGGATTAAGTGTGATTTGCTAAAAATGAATAAAATATGCTACAAAAAAGTTAGCTACAAATTTTGAAAAACTTCCTTATAAACAACATTGGAAGTTTTATTTGTGACTTTGCCATCTTTATCTAAAATTAATAATTTTAATCATTCTCTGCTTTGAACTCTAGATAAGGCAACATACAATTGTCCATGTGAAAAAACTGGATCTTTGAGAAACAAACCAACCTTTGATAACGATTGTCCTTGACTTTTATTAATAGTCATTGCAAAACATATGGCCAAAGGAAACTGTCTTCTTGTGAATTTGAAGGGAATCTTTTTTTCTGATGGAGTTAAAGACATTCTTGGAATAAAAGTCCGGTTTCCAATATTAGTTCCAGTTATTATACGTGCCTCAATAACACGTTTGCCCAATGATAACACCTGTAGTCTTGTGCCATTACATAAGCCGTTTTTCTGATCAATATTTCTCAGTAACATTACTGAAACACCAATTTTTAAAACTAACTTATGATTTGGTAAACCGGATACTTTGAGACCATTTAATACATCAGGAGAGTATAAATTTGAATCAAACTGATCATGGACAAATTCGGATTCACATATGTTGTCTGAACTTAAATATTCAACTTCATCTCCTGGAAACTTGTTAAGCAAACGGTCGTTTATTTCCTGAACAACTTCATTTTTTGGAGCAAGTATCGCTCTTTCTTCGAAATAATTTGTGTTATTATAGTTCTCCAAAATTGACGGATATACAAACTCAATTAAGGAACCTATAGGATCATGTGAATCATTAATGAGAATATCATCAGGAATATCGATAATCGTTTCACCGTCATTCGGACCACCAAGTTTGCCTTCTCCTATATCCAATAGCCAATTTGCAAAATCTCTTATTTTTCGTATATCAGATTGATCCCTTCCAACAGTTAGCCTCATGTTTTTTGTTAATCTATGGACTTTGCAATGTTGCCATAAATATGAAGAACTCAAAGAAGCATTTATAATGTTGCCACCCAGAACAACAGGTAGAATCTGTCTAAAATCTCCTCCAAAGACAATAACTTTCCCTCCAAATGGAATATTTGAGATGGTTGAATTTCCACACCTTAATAAATCCTTCAAAGTTCGATCTAAAGCTTCAAATGCATGCTTATGGACCATAGGTGCTTCATCCCAAATTATTAAAGAGGTTTTTCTTATTAAGCTAGCCAACTCACCATCTGGATTTATTTTACAAAAAGAATCCTCTGTAAGTTCAAATGGAATTATAAATCGAGAGTGTGTTGTTCTACCACCGGGCAATAATAAGGAAGCAATACCGCTTGAAGCAACATTTAAGAAAATATTACCATCAGATCTAATTGCTGCTGATATTGTATTCCATAAAAAAGTTTTACCCGTTCCACCATAACCGTAAACGAAGAAGACAACTCCTTTATTTTCTTGAATAGCACTCATGATGTTTAGGAAAATGTTACGTTGCTCATTTGTTAATGCAAGAAACATACGATCATAGTCATTCTTTAAAACGGGAATGTCGTAATCTAGCTCCTCGGTGATTAGTCGATTGTTTGAAGAAGAAACGGATTCAACATCTGGGTATGGCATATTTTTGAAGTTTTTGAGAGTAGAGTTGTTTCGAAGTAAAATTTGTTCTATTTCGAACAAAGTTAAGTTTTTAAGTTCATCTACTCCGAGTGACAATTCTGCACGAAAATATTAAATAATTTAGAAAATATGTGGTCGATATCTAATAATTTTATTACTAATTATACAATGGCTGTTGAATAATAAAAAGAAATTAAATAAAGTAAAAAATAAGAAAAAAAATGCAATACATGCAGACTTAAATCTTTGTCGTTGGTTATATAGAATTTCATCTGCCAAATATTCTCATGTATTTTCCCAAACGACCTCTGGTTTAGACATACTATTACACATCAACAATGTAGCAAATAAGAAGCGTAGATAAAAACAAGATCCAGAATGACTTGCTTCTTTAATTGCATCAATGTATTCCTTGTCATCATCTAATAGCCCGAGTGCATAACAAGCATCTCTAAAAGAAGAATGTCTTTGACCATTTACCGTGAGAATTTCATCAAATGATGTCGGACCTTTTACTTTATTTAAAAGAATCCTTAAGAAATATGCTTCATCTAGTTTAGGTGAAACCAAATGAATTCTACTGATGGCTTTTCCTACTTTCCTTCGCTTCCAAAACCGACCATTTAATATCCAAACAAACTTTGTAGGAAATTCAACATATGTAAGTTTTCGTGCTTCACTGTCGATTGCATTACACTCCATCCAAGATGTGAACTTTGAAGCCGCAACAGAAGGTTTGTCAAGAACATCATCAATATCATCGTCTTCACCATATACAATCTGTTGTTGATTAGGTAGATGAAAAGGTAGTCTGACAACAGAAGGATATCTGCAATGAACATCATATTTAAAAATTCGCCATGATGCTTCACATGCTGATAAATATCTACAATCGTAATATTCAGCTATTTCATCGACCACATCATTATTTTTACATTCATTGTTGGCTGGTACAACAGCAACTGTAGCTCTGTCAGGACCCTTATTTATGTATTTAAACAAATACTTTATAGAAGATCCCTGATTGCACCATTCAATATTAATATGTGCCTGGTATCTTTTCAATAGATATTTGTTGTATGGAACAACATTTCTATTATCCAACCTTACACCTGATTTTTCTACAAAATGATCATCGTTTCTTCGCATATATAACGGAAAACCATTTTGATCAACAGACGAATGATTACAGAATTGTTTTGGAAAGTTTTTAGAACACTTTTTGTCCACCATGCATGGACAATTCATATTTTCAGCTCCACATGGACCATGAATCATAAACTCATTCACAAGGGAATACAATTCAGGATCTTCAATTCTGTCTGGTATCTCGGCTGAAATTATCGAATCGATAAGTTCAACAGTTGGTAGCTTGTTGTCAGAATGCATGAATAGACATATATGACTATGCGGCAAACCTCTTTTTTGAAATTCAATGGTATAAACATCTGTAAAAGAATTTGCAAAAAAAAAAAGAAAAAAGAAAATGTGATTAGATTATAAAAACATATAAAAAATATAATAATAAGAGTAATGTTTTATAAATAATTAAAAAATATAGTTTTAATTACATGCTTGAACTTTGCCGAAAATTTGATTCTCCCTTAAGTCTTTAATGAATGCATCAAGCTTGATCTTGAACAACCTACATAATATATCAGGCTTGTGTTCTGGTTGAAGTGAAGTATCCTTAAGAAACCTTTTAATCTCAGGCCATTTGGGATTACACGTAAAGGTTATGAAAAAATCAGGATATCCAAACCATTTACATAGTGACATAACATCCAAATAGTTTTGCAGCATATAGCGTGCTCTACCAGTAAAGGACGAAGGTAATATGACACGTTGGCCGACATTGGAGATATCAGTCGTTCCTTGAGCTTTTTGGTTACGTAAATTTTCATAAGAATCACATCTAAGAACATGTTGTTGCCTACGTATGTAGTACAATCTCTCTGTTTCCATCATAGTATAGGCATCTACCAGAAACTGTTGAAACAACCTTTTTGAATTAAGAATGAGAGAGAACGAATGATCTCTATCTTGAATCCTATAAGCGAAATATTCTCTCATTGTACATTTCGCACGCTTGGTGTTGGTCGTAAATGACACACCTCTATGAAGAATGTCAACACTGTAACCATCATCCCCATATGGAAATAGTAATGGATATTGGAGAGGAAGGTACGAAGGATGCAACTCACTGATACGTTGTAGAGAGCCATTTTTTGTTTGAACGACGATATCCCTCTTTTCAATTGAATCAGAAATGTCACCAATAATTAAAGCAGCAACCTCAGAAGCAGTCGGTAGGTTATATGTTCTTCCATCCTGCTCCCTTCTCCCGATAAGTCGTAATTTCATATCAACTTCTGGATTTTTCAGAAAAGTATCTCTCACCATCCTATAAGATCTAACCAAGACATTATTTGAATCCAACATCACCTTAATATCTTCAATAACATCACTATCAATTGATGTTGATTGATCCTTTTCCCCACTAAAATAAATAAATTTATACATAATATTAGTAATATATATATATATATATATATATATATAATAATAAATTATGAATAAGAAGTTTGAATAAATACCGAAAACATCTTTGTCTATTTGCAATTTCGTTCTCAATATCATAAATGTATAACTGAGAGAATTTTGGTTCCGATCCTTTTGCTGGTAAAAGACTTCCAATACTATGATAATTTTGACCACCCAATCTGAAAATGTATGGAGCGTTTCCTCTATTGATTGAAGAATCAATTTTACCACCCATCGACGTAAAAGAAAACATTGAATTGTAACGTCAAATGTTTTTCATGAAGTGCTTGCTTTTAGAATCCGTATTTCGGAACATTTTTTCATAAGTTGAGGGTGCTTTCTTTAAATCTGGAAGTTGAACTTTGCCGTAAGGACAACATAATGAATAATCCGTGTTCCCCTTTTCTTTACCTCTAATGGATTCATTTCTCCATAACTTTGCATGACATGTTTGACATACAACATGTTGATCACCATGATCCAAATATTCTGTAAAATAAAAGTGTAGAAGAAAATATCAATGAAATTTAAAAGTATATACAACATAGTATTTGAAATGTAAAATTGATATTATTTTTTGATTACCATTTGAGATACCAACAATAAGATTTTCATTGTTGACTTGATGTATATTTTCTACATCTTCTGTCAAATCAATCAATGGGATAAGGGATAAATTTCTCGTCTTCGTTTTTAATTTATGACATCCTGGATTTAACTTGATTGATGATGAAGAATTGGTTACTGTAGATGCATTTTTTGATGTCATTTCATTTGAAAGTACATAGTACTGTCTTTTGTTTGGTAACTTGGAAGTGGCATATTTATCGAAACTGATGTTATCTGACCAAAAAAAATAAAATAAGTATATATATATATATATATATATATATATATATATATATATATATATATATATATATATATATATATATATATATATATATATATCGATTATATACAAAATGGATAATAGTATATTTTAAAAACAATAAATAATTACCATTTCTAATGTTAGATAACAGATTTATAACATTTGTAATGTTAGAAAACGGAGTTCTAACATCTGTAAAGGAAGGACAGTATTGTATGGTTGTGTTATGCATTGCAGGTGTTGTAAATGAATTGACATTTTGAGTTTGACGAACAATGTTGGTTGATTGATCTGCAAATAGCAACAACTTATAAAACTTGTAAATATAGGTATACAACTATCTAACAGTAAAACATAGAATATAAAATACTAATACGGTTACAGTTAATGATATTTTTTAAGAGATGTTGTAATGATGTACTTGGAACGTTCGATGTTGGTTTCATTTTCTTCGATCTTTTAATTTCGAAATATATTTTTCTTTGTCTTCTTTTCTCTCTGGCCTGCATGTGGTACATGTTACTGTTGTTTTCTGCATAAGAAGACATATGATAGGATATGAAATGTGAAATTAGGTAAATAATATGTTTATATAATACAATTGAAGTTAGTTAAAATTAAATAAATAATAATAATAATGTAAATGTATTTATAAAGTTACCTTTCTTACTTCGTTTATTAAAATGTGTAACAAAATTTGCAAATATTAATTTATTCATGTATAATATTTTTAAAAAAATTAGTCAATTGAAATCTTTAAAATTTAAATAATATAAAATAGAAATTTAATATTTGTTTATATTGTGTAAAAGAGAAATTAATTAAAAATATTAAAGTTAACATGAGTCGGAGTAAGATCCAAAGGTAGATATGGGTCGGTCGGATCCAAATAAGATTCGAAACCGACACTTAGTGTCAGTCGTCACATGTATTGTAGTTGCAGAAAGAACTCCGGTAAAAGAAGTCGCAATACTCTCCCAACAACTCTCTCTCTACAGACGTCTTCTTCATCACTCACTCTGTCTATCTTTCTCTCTCTGTGTTTGTGTTTTCGTATCAGTAAGCCTAAAACCCAATTGGTTTCACAGAAAATTTGAAATTTGGGTGTTTGTTTACAACGACTCCAATCGGCCATAGACGGTCGTCGAAGATTAGCCGTCAATGACTCTCCTTGATTCCCCCACAATCGATCGCAATCAACAACGCATGAAAGGGAACCTCGAAGATTTCATCTACGATGCCCTCTCCTCCTCCGATTTGGTCTCCGTCAGGATGAAAAAAGACGATCCAAAGGGAGACTCTCCTTCTTCCAGTGCCACCATCAATTATTTCCCTGATGTGCATCATGACTCATCATCCTCATTTCCAACCTAGGGCTTATTCCATTTCCATCTGTTCTTTCCCCAATTTCAACCAATTTTGCGTTCGGATGATATCAGGGAGAAACCCACCATGAATATTAGTTGGAAGCGTATGATGCAAGCAATGGGCCCGACCCAAAATCAAAAGATCCGACCCAATATGAGTTAGAGGAATGTATATTTCCTTTCTTTTGAAGGGAGTGTCTCTAAAATCCTTCAAAATTCCAAAACAAATCCTCAAAATTCCACATAAAATCCTCATTAAAACTCCCTTCATCCACTTTCCTTGCTTTTTAAAGGAGGTGGTTTATATATATATATATATATATATATATATATATATATATATATATATATATATATATAAAAGTTGTAAATACAATAATATTTAGAAACTAAATTGAGTTATAAATCAATCATACTTAAAAAAAACAATTAATAACCGAGAACATGGATTCTAGAGAATTTAGAAAAATAAAATAAAAGAGTGATGACAGGGATGAGGGACAGAATGATGCCATGTGGATTTTAATACAAAAACAAAGAGAAATAACTTTTATGTTATAACATGTGGGTTAAGTTGGGTAATATAAAAATTGAAAACTACATTTTATTATATAAAAATTATGATCGGCAGCTTTACAAAACTTAAAATTGATAAATTTCAATAAAATAATAATTTTTATAATGAAAATTTTATTTTGTAGATTATATTTTTAAACTAATGAAAGTTAATGTATTATACTTTTAAATAAATTAAAATCTCATTTTACATAAATTTGCTTTTGATAATTGGCTAACGTTTTGCTTAAAATTTAATATTTTTTATAAACTATAAAAATCATAACCATAATGGGCTAAAGGCTAAAAGGCCCATAAACAAGTGGGCTAATGATATATAGGCTAACATCCCCCCTCAAACTCACAATGTCATAGCAATACGCATTGAGAGTTTGTCACACAAGAACCGAAACCGAAAAGCCGATAGAGCCTTCGTAAAAATATCTGCAAGCTGCAAGGTTGATGAAACAAGCGGAAGCGATATGGTCTCGAGCTGTAGGCGATGACGGGTAAGATGACAATCAATCTCAATTGCTTCGTCCGCTCATGAAAAATAGAATTTCTCGCAATTTGTATCGCACTTTTGTTATCACAATGCAAGGGAGTAGATGAAGAAATGCGAACTCCCATATCCGCAAGTAGCCATCGTAACCAGATAATCTCACATGTAGATACAGCCATAGCCAGCCTCCGTGGAAGATATAGAAACAACGTCCTGTTTCTTGATCTTCCATGAAATGAGAGACTCTCCAAGAAATACGCAAAATCTAGTGGTGGATTTACGATCATGACGATCTCCATCCCAATCAGCATCACTATAGTACGTAACTCAAGAGAAGACGTCGAGAGAAACAAGAGTGTCTGAAACAGAGTGCCACGAAGATATCTCAGAATACGGAGAACATCTCCCTAATGAACAAATGTAGGAGCAGTAACAAACTGACTGACAACATGAACAACATTAGCAATATCGGGACGAGTAACTGTGAGATAGACCAAACTTCCCACAACAGTGCGATAAAGGTTCGGATCAGACAAAGGAACACCATCAGTAGGAGAGTACCGTGCATTGGTTTCAAGAGGAGTATCAACTGTCCGATTCTCAGAGAGGCCCGCCCGTGTAAACAAGTAAGATATATATTTAGTCTGAGAAAAGAAGATACCCTTTCTTAGACTGAGCTACCTCAATACCCAAGAAATAATGCAGCAAGCCCAAATCCTTCATAACAAATTGATGAGCTAGGTCATGCTTCAAAGACTCAATACCACCATGGTCATCACCAGTAATAATCATGTCATCAACATATAAGGACAAAAGAATTTGTCCTATATTCGAGCATCTAACAAACAAAGCAGAATCATGATTACTCTGGACAAATCCAAGAGAGGTAATCACTATGGAGAATTTCTCAAACCAAGCACGATGGGCTTGCTTGAGACCATACAAAGCTTTATGAAGCCGACAAACCTCACCCGACTGATGCTGAATTCGTGGGGGAGGAATTATATAAACCTCTTCATGGAGGTCACCATTTAAAAATTCATTCTTGACATCCATTTGAAAGATCTTCCACTAACGAACGGATGCAACTGCAATCATAGTACGTACTGTCGTCATCTTTGCAACTGGGGCAAATGTCTCCTCGAAGTCAAAACCGTACTGTTGGGAATACCCTTTTGCTACAAGTCTGGTATTGTACTGCTCAACAGACCCATCATCTTTTGTTTTTATCTTTTACACCCAAACGACAACCTATCATATTTTTCCCAGGAGGAAGAGAAACAAAATCTGATATATGAGTCTGATGAAGAGCAATGAGTTCCTCAGCCACAACATTCTGCCAAAGAGGATCTAAAACAACTTCTCTATACGATTCAGGTTCATACAGATGATGGATACTTGTTATAAATGAAGCAAATGGTCTTGAGTATGTGGAGTAAGAAATATATGGAAGCTTGGTGGATTTGACAGGACGAGTAGATTTCCTGAGGGGTGGTGGTGGAGGTGAATCTTCAATTTCAACAGTCGGAGGAGCAGACTCAGGAACAAGGGGAGTCAAGGAATTCTCTGAAGAAGTGGGTGTGTCATGAGCTGAACGATCAGGTGGCATAAATGGGTCTCGAGCCTCTATCTCTTCATCAAAAGGATCAATATGCAGAAGATCAGACTTCGTTACAATGTGGGTTGTAGCAGGAATCAAGTATAAAGGAATATGTTCCAAAAAAGTGACATGCTGGGAAACATATAACTTCTGACTCACAGGATCATAACAACGATATCCTTTCTATCCAACACCATACCCCAAAAATACACAAATAGCAGATTTCAACCCCAACTTGTTCCTCTCAACATGAGGACGAAGAACAAAACAAGTACATCCAAAAAATCGTAAGGAAGAGTAGTCTGGTAGATGACCATATAGCTTCTCAAAAGGAGACATTCCTGAATTTAATGAAGTAGGGATACGATTAATCACATAAACAACAGTTAGGACTACTTCTCCCCAAAAGGCACTAGGGACTTGCGCAAACAGGAGCAATGAGCGGGCAGTCTCAATAATATGACGGTGTTTTCGTTATGCCACACCATTTTGCTGAGGAGTGTCAGCACACGATGACTGGTGTATGGTACCATCAGAAGCAAGTAACTTAGTAAAATCATTATAGGTATATTCACCCCCTAAGTCACACCTGAAGCACTTAATCACAGCCGAATGTTGAGTTTTAATAAGAGCTCTAAAATTGCTGTAAATACCAATGAAATCATATCTGCATTTCATAAGATAAACCCATGTATATCGAGTATAATCATCTATAAAAGATACATAATAGGTTGACCCACCCTTTGTGGATACTGGTGCAGGACCCCACACATCAGAATGAATAATGTCAAAAGGAGCAGTAGAACAAGACATACTTTTATTAAAAGGTAAAGCAAAGAATTTTTCCAGTTTACAACCACTACAATCAGAAATATCATAATTTTTCAAATGGCCCAAAACACCACTAGATGCTAGAAAACTCAAACGTGATACAGACACATGTCCCAAACGAGAATTCCAAAGATAAAACTCAGACGACAAAGGACTCAAACGAAAAGAAGACAAATCAATGCTAGAGGCAGCAATAACAGATACTTTGAGAACCTCCAAGACATACAGTTCCCCCACCCTACGGCCAATCCCCATCACCTTCTGGGTGTGTTGATCCTGTATAATACAGACAAAATCAGAAAAGAACACCCACTTACCAGACTTACATAACTCGCTGACTGAGGCAAGATTCAAAGTAAGTTTGGGAATGTAATAAACATCAGGGAGAGTGATATGAGAAATAGAAACAGACCCAACACCCTCAACCAGCATAGATGTATCACTAGCAGACATAACAGAAATAGATGACACATGTGACAAAGAAGTAAATGATGACTAGTGGGGAGTCATGTGATGGGTTGCACCAGAATCTAAAATCCACAAATATGAGGGAATACCTGATGTACCAGATGAAGTAGGACCAGAAGGAGACATGGATGCAGACATGGCAGTGGGATTAGAGGCCAAATACTTTCTGAAACTCTCAAAAACCTTGGGATCCAATGAAAATGGTGGCATGTTTCCAACATATTCTGTGTCAAATGGTGGTGTAGCAGCAACAACAAACTATAGAGGGCGAGGTGTCCAAAGAGGAGTACCAGAGGAACGTGGCTGAAACTTCTATTGACCAGACCTATTTTGTTGTCCCGACTGAGCCTGACCAGATTTACCCTTGTTGACTAATAATGGACACTGAGCTTTCCAATGATTTTTCTATTTGCAGAATGCACACTTATCATAAGCGACCCTTGAAGTTTGTCGAGACTGATTAAAGGAAACAGCAAGCACAACAGGAGTGGAAGTTGGAATGGAGGTTGCTTTAAACCCTTTTTCCGCATGAGACTTGATACGAGTCTCGTCGGCAATCAACTCATGAACAACAAAATCCACTAAGGGAAGGGGAGAGCGATGAAGAATCGTTCCTCGTAGGCCTTCAAAATCAGAACACAAGGCCGTCAAGAACTGGACCAAACATTGTTTTCCCTCCTAGCAATGTAAGGCTCAAAATTTTTTAACTCTTTAGATTCGGTAAGAGCCAATTGATCCCATAAATCAGACATACAACATAGAAATCTTCAATGCTCTGGTCATTTTGTTGAAGAGCGTGAATGTCATATTCTAACTAGTATTGTTTAGCAAAATTAGACTGAGTATACAGTCTCTCCAAGTGATTCCAAACTTCCTTTGATGTGTCATATTTAGCCAACTGCATACCAATAGACTGAGTAACATAATTAATAATCCAAGTAATGACCTCACTACAAAAAATATGTCATTTAGTGGCACACAAAAAGTGTCACTAAAACCCCCAAAAATGTCACTAAAGGCTTCTAAGAGAATCAGTGACACATATAATAAGTGTCACTAGAAACGATCCCACTAAAACGCTTTAGTGACACTTTTTGTTTTTGTCGCTGCAGGTTTTTAGGCTTTTAGTAGCATTTTCTTATTTGTCACAATAGAAGAAAAGTTTTTTGTGGCATAAGTTTTGTGCCACTAAAGCTCATGTTATTAAAAAATTCGTTCAACTTTTAGTTACACAATTTAAGATTTTAGTGGCACTTTTTCTATTTGCTACAAAAAAAATTATAGCATATTTTGCATCCGTAAATGCTCATGAGATTCTATAATTTAGGCTATTTATATATGTATAGTTTTTATCTATAATATAAAATAATATAAATTATTAAATTATAGTGGGTAGAAAATAATTAAAATTCCATTGTTTTTCATCAATATTTTTAAACTTTTTGAATCCAATATCCAAGTAAATATCAGATACGTATAAATGTGAAATCAAGTACATGCTAAACAAAAAATAACCGAACAAAAATAATAATAAAGAACTTCAAACTTAATTGCAGATGAACTTCTTCCCCAAATTTCATGCTAGGTTGAATAAATTATGTTATCTAATACGCTCGAATCAATACTAGCAATTCATGTCCAAAAAAACAAAGACGATTCAAAATTAAGTTAAATAAGGCATAGTTTATCAAATAAATAATATAACATTAAATAAGGCATAGTTTATCAAATAAATAATATAACATTAAACACAAATCAACTGTCTATAAGAAAAAACGGGAGACGAAAGCACATAAAACTGATTACCATTGTTATGATGACTTTCAGAAGATCATTTTTGGTTGACTTTGGTTGACTGACTTAACTTTCAGTTATATGATCATCAATGGCTACAAAATATAATGAGGAATTACATATATGAGTTATATAGCACATTTCATATGTCGGATGTGTATTATTAAATTATGAAATACTAGAATAAAAAATCTTTGATATAAATATAAATACGACTTAGAAAATTCTATATTCTGGTAGCCACCATGATAAAAGAACTCATTCATTAATTCAAGTTATTTAATAGGAAATGGAGATTCATACATTCCATGTTTCATGAGTACCTCAATGTCCTATTTATACATACTTAAAAATTACTTTGTTGCCCTATTAGTATTTTACATGTCTACGGTTTTGCTAAGTTGCTAACTGACTTTAGCTACCACATAGGTATACTAACCAAGTCTTAATACAACATCAACTCTCATGAGATTTAAGCCCCTGCACCTGTCCTTATTCCTAATATATCCTGATAGTTACTCTAGTTAATAAAACTAATGGAAGAAAAAAGGCTAAAAGATTACCACATAGAGGCTATCTGCTAGTCTAGAACTAGGTTGAGCCTTAAAAGAAGAATTGTCCTAACAGCTTATAAAATGATATCTTACTTGCAAAATCAAGATCTTTGTGGAAATCTTCAATTGTGTTTGATGATGTCCCTCACTCAAAATGAGCCTATTTGTAGCCTAAGCCAGAAAAAAGATTAAACATGACATTTAGTTCAACCTAAGCTACATGTAAAAACAAACTACTTTGTTCTTGACATGTTTCTTTAGCTATCAAAGGAACCATTATGTCAGCAACAGAATCATAATTTACATGATATGTGTAACTGCACAAATGCTAAAGTGACGAAGGAATATATATCAAGATAGTAAATATAAGAATTACATCCACTTCATTGAATCAATGGATCTTACAGTGGTTCAGGAAGCTCTTCTTTCATTAACAAACCATCTTTAACAGGATCATCGAGGGATATCAAAAGTGTGTTACCATAATTTGCATCCTGGAAGTGAGCATTTGCAACATTTATCACTATTCTGTTTTAGGAAGTACATATAATATGGATACATTATAGAAAACAGTCAATTTATTAAAAAAATGCTTTATCATCTGTCCAGAGTACAGGGATCCCTCTTCATTAGCCTTCCTACCAGGTGAAACAATTGGGAGAACCTGCATTAACAAAAATGAGAATTATAGAATCATATACACCTGAATGAAAATGGAATACTCAGGTCATACTCTTATAGCGACACAATACACTGAAAGTACAACTTTCAATGGAGCATTGATACATAAAGGTCTTGGATGCCAAACTGAATACCATAATGTTAAAAATGATAACAGATACATTTATTGTATATCTAGTACTTGAGTTCTTAATGTCATTTAGAGATGTGACAAGTTTTATATCCAAAATCAAAGTTGTTGAACTTATTTATATGATCAGTTGCTACAAAATAACTACATGTAATACATAAATATAATTTATAAAGCACATTTGGACCTGCTAAAGTTGCAACCAGCTTCATGAAGCCAGTCTTTGAACGGATCCATGCATTCTGCTGTTGGGATAATGTTGCTTTAGGGGTCAATTTGGTAATTGGACTGGAGCATATAGGGCACTTGCAAGGCCAAAATACAAAATCATGGCGCCAATACTCTGTGATATAACCACCTGTATAAAGACATGATATGATCCAAGTGATAGCACGATCCATAGGTGTTCAGGAAAAAACATATTTAGGACACACTTTAATGTATATAATAATCAACTAATGAAAGACTCAATAGATCCTAACTTCCATTAACACCAAAGGGAAGAATGAAGATGATTGCAATTTCCTTTAGCCATTGATCCTCTTTAGAATGAAAAACTTAAGCCACTGTCAACTTCACATAAAAATGCAAAATACTATGCAAAAGTTGAAGATAATCACATTCAACGAAAACGCATAGAATTTGTAGCATATGTTTGTTGTTATCAAGTGGACTGTGTCAATGCAAACCAGAGTTTTCACCCAGCCTCCCTAAAAATGAATCTAGTCAAGATCATTGCACACTTGTGTCAACAAACATAATCGCATTTGTAAGTTAACCACAATGAATTCGTTCAAGTCTAAATTCAAGCATAATTTTATTGATTTCCTTGTTTGTTCGATGAATTAATCATCCAACAAGCAAATGATACGCTATGGTTACTTACCTAATTAATCGAAACAATCCTATTGTATGCATAATTCCTCATAAAAGCAAGCAAATGAACAAGCAAATTTATAATTTATCAACAACATGAAAACATCACATACCGCAGTACCAATGGCCACAAGGACCACGCCATGGAGAGGAGAAGGAGCCGAAACAGATAGGAAACAGTCGTCAGCCGGCGGTCCATATCGAACGGTCAATGTTTTCCCTCCTTATCAGGAACTAAATCGGTTGTGCTGACTGTGTTCCAAATTCTTCAGTTTCAGATTCCATATCGATATCGGGATATTACAAGTAGGATGAAGATATCGACTCTTGGTGATGAAAATGGAGACGAATCATGAACATGTAAAAAATACGCGTACGATTCATATCAGAGAATTAGTTAGGGTTATGATTTTGTATATCAATCACTCTCAACGAATTTATATGTATCTCGTGTGTATGCCGACAAAAGAAAACATAGAAGTTATCCACTGCTACCAATAATTTATTAGTTTTCTTTGCTCATACTCGTGGTCTTCAAAATCAAAAAATGTTCAGATGGACCAGAATTGTGATTTTGGTAAGATTAGGGACCAATTTTTTAATTTACTCTTAATTATACTATGTAATATATTTTTAATAAAAAGAACTTTTAATGGAATATTAAAACATTATGCCACTAATAATTATAAATATTAGTGACATAAAATGTTAAATAATTGTGAATATTAGTGACATAAAATGTTAAGTGCCATTAAATCTATTAATTTTTATAATGACACATAAAATATGCCACTAAAAAATATGATATAGTGGCACATAGAACATATGTCATTAAAAATGTATGCCACTAAATGACATATTGTTTGTAGTGCATTGGAGTTATCAGTCTCCCAAGCATCAACCAATAAATCAAAATTCTCAGCTTGAGGCGCTGAGGGTTTGGCTTTAGTCCCAGTGACATAGGCCCACATACTCTTCCCATGAAGGAAGTTCTTCATAACGTTACTCCAATACGTATAATTCTTTCCATCTAGACGAAACCTGATTGACTGAAGGGAATCATCCTTTCCAGTCATGTTGACAATTAATGAATGACCACAATAACAGTATAGCAATCTGATAATGAGAGGAGTAACAAACCAACGGAAGCAATCAATCGGACAACAAGAAATCGAACAACAACAACGAATCAGCAGCAACAACAAACGAATACCATCAAGCAAACGAAATTTACCAATGAAAAAACATCAACAGTTTGAGCGAAACTTCCTTTGAAACTGTACAGATGACTGCTACAAAAAGTTTCTAACAATGTATCAAACCTCCGCTCTGATACCATGATAACATTGTCATATGATTATGATAAAGAGAAATTACAAGGGTTCTCAATGAAAAGCATAAATACTACAAATAATAAAGCGGATATAAATACTAGCTAGACAAAACCATAATGGGCTAAAGGCTAAAGGGATCATAAAAAAGTGGGCTAATAATATATAGGCTAACAATTCTCATATATAAACTTATGTTGTTCTCTTTTCAAAAAATCCATGAATAAGAAGTTTTAACTATATCTTCGTAAATGTGCAAAATATGACGAATAAGAGTTTTAATATATAACTAAAGAGGCTATTTTGTATAAGAGGAAAATAAAAGTTTTAATGGAAAAGTACATAGGCTTAATTGAATATATGAGTCTCTTTGAATGTGAAACTAGGTTTGTGTTAAAAACACAGAAAACCAAATGTTGTTATTTGGAAATGACCTAGTTGTTAAAGAACTGCTATAGCCCTTATTAGGCAAAGTGAAGATGTTGGAGGCAGAGCATAGAACACGGTTCTATTCTAAAAGAACAGGTCATATGACATTACAACTAAAGGACCCGGTTGTATAGTTAAAAACCGGCTTATTGAATTTGGCATATAGCCCGGCCACTCATTCTGAACTGTGTCTTATAGATATATCTCTTATAAAACCCGGTTTCTGTAAAATATAATCCGGTTTTTCTAAAAATCGGGTCCTATATGGCGGGTCTTATGTCCTTTTTTGTAGTAGTACACTACTTATCTCTTTATCATCTAAAAAAGGTCATGATTTTAATAAGAAAGCTCATGATTTTAATAAGAAAGCAATTATGATATTTGTTAGTATAGGAGAAGACTTTAAAACTTAATAATCAAGCCTATAACTATAAAGCCTAATGGATGTATAAGACCGTAAAAGTCATGCACCTAAGTTAATTAGGACGTAAATAAATAACTTTTCCCCGATTTTATGAAATTTGGTAGATTATAAATCAATTTAAATTATGGATAGTATTTGCATTCAATACCGGATTGCAGAAAATCAGTTTATAGGGATTCAAATTGAATGATGCAAAGGTAAAACCAGATAGTGAAATGATGCAATGGGTATATATGAGCAATTTCATTTTGATGAAAAATGGTTTGTGGAAGTGACACGTAAAAATGATTCATTTATTAAAATGGGAAGATGTGAAATATTATCAAATTAAATATGAAATACATTAATTTTAGGGAATATTTCTCATTTAAAAACTATGAAATGCATTATTGGTGACACCATAGAGGCTAGAAGGGGCTATTAGCGACATTTTTTCCATCCGCATTCTTGGTGACACCATAGAGGCTAGAAGGGGCATTAGCAATGACCATGTATGTGTCACAACTATTGCTCAATTTTCCTGTAATGTGACTGCGTCAAAATTTATAACCTATCGGTATTAGAAGTCGGAAAGTAGTTTCCCTCCTCCAAGGTAAAGTTTTGGGGCTCAAGTTTTGTTTTGCACTTTAATGTAGTTTAGGATAAATTAGTAGTAGTTTAGAAGAATATAATTGAATTTTTTTAAGGATTGGAAACAAAGCTATACTATATTTCAAGTTATACATATATTACACACTAGGTGTAAAACTCGTGTATTACACGGGTTGATTAAAGAAAATAAAATATTAAAATGTAAACAATAAGTATTTTTTAAAATAAAGTTTTGAAATAAAAAATGAAGAAACATATTAATTACAATTTATTATAATATTTATTACATTTGATACTTTACATATATATAAGTATATATAAGATTATGTGGCTTTTTAATTTTAAAAATTGAAAAAATTATAAATTGACATTTGGATATTATTTATTTAAAAAATATCATAAAATGACAAGTGTCAAAACTAATTAGAGATTGACATGTGACAAAATTATCTTCATTTATTATAGTTAACTAGGTGTGAGACCCATGTATTACATGAGTTTATTTAAAAAAAATTAAATATAAAATTTTAACAATTTGAAAAGTTTGAATTTATAAGAAAAATGAGAAAATTTTTGAATTATTAAAATTAATGAGACTTTAATGTATTGAATACATTACATATATAAACCTTTCTAATAAATATCTTACATATATATTACTTTACATATTAAATGTGAAATTTTAATTTAATAAAATGAAAAATACAATAAAATAACAAGTGGAAAATAGAAAATTTAAAATTTTTAGAAAGTGTCATGTGTCCAAATGAAGGAGAAGAGGACATGTGGCAAAAAACATTTATTTATTAGAGTATATTAATAACTTAAAGAATTAGAAGAAAATGTAAATTTAATAAAAAAAAGTAAGAAAAAGAAAAAACGAAGAAAAATTTGATATATTCCCCTTATTCTTTCCATCTTATGCCCTAGAACTTTCTAACCCCACTTCTTCCCTGTACACCAAACGACCGAATATATATATATATATATATATATATATATATATATATATATATATATAAATATGTTTTATATACCATTTAAAAACCTGTAAAAGTTTATGCACAATGGATAGAAGTTTATAATACAATATGAAATAGGTTTAGGTTTTACATAATATACAACAAAACTAGCCATGAAGTTTCCAGATTCAAAATCCGGCCCAATTGTTGTTTGCAATAATAGGATGGACCAAAATTATAATAGCTACTTTATGGATCTGGAGTGGACTCTAGAGGTTTACAAATACTACTCGTATTTTATAGATGTGTCTGATTTTTTGAAAAGGATTTTTTTCACCGGGGCATATAGCCGGATATATGTTAAAAAATTTAGTTAAGCTTTTTTTAGAAGACAAAAGAAATAAAAGCATTTGTTTGTTTCTTTTTATAGAAAATGTAAAAATACTTCCAACGTTGCAAAACAATTTTAACTCTTAACATTCAAAGTTTTGTCTTTTTTTTCGATTTTTCCGATTTGGGCTTTTTCTTTTATGGGTTTTTTTTGTTTGCTTTTTCCAATTTGTGTTTTTTTCTTTAAACCTGTTTTGTTTTGGATCATCTCTTGTTCTTGGTTGATTTTGTTTTTAATTTGAATATGATTCTTATTGATTTATTGAATCTAATGGTTTTCAAAAATGATAATGATGACGGTGGTAATGACTCTAGTAAGGTTGTTGGCAAATGATGATTTCATTTTAATTTAGATGATAAAAAATAAATTTGAACTTACAAATTTTAAAAAACAAACAGTTTGTTTATACAAACTGCAGACTTCTGGTGTATATATCTTCTTCTATAAACATGTAGAAAGTTCAAACATTTTAACTTTTAAAAAACAACCACCACCTAAATCTATATGTTATGAAGAACTAAGGGAGGACACAAGTATTGTTTGTAGACACAATAAATGAAACAGAAAATGGCAATATTCATATCAATTATCAACAATCATGTTATACAAACTATCAATTATCACACATGCTTCTCCAAAGTGTTTTAAGTAATAAGTCATCATGCAAAAACAACATCTGATCTCAAAACATACTTCACTCCTTTTGTAACATTTCTTGCTTCATGCAGCATACACTTGGCTCCATGGATATGAAACAGGGCCATTCCTTCAGTGGGACTTACCTAAAACACACACACAACACAATTAATCAATCAATCAAAAAACAATAATCACAAGGATGCAATTTTTGTACAAAAGATATACTAACCTCTGCTACAAGGCTATTTCGTGGACCATAAAACACAGTTTCACCACCAACTAGAGGTTCAAAGAATTCATGTGATTGTGAATTGTTGGCATCAAATTTAAGTTTGGACTCAATATCACCACTGAGATATATTAACAAGGTATAATGAGTGCGTTTTCCTTCTCCAAGATCAACACTTTCATCAATATGTCTACCAAAACGTTGACCAGTCTTGTACCTGAGTCAACATATAGCATAATTAGCATTACATGGAACAACTATCTTGTTAAACCAACAGGTGACAAGTTTGAACAAACCTGTAAAGTCTAATATTTGGGTTTAGCCCAACAGCAACTTTGCCTCGAATAGTAATATCAGAAAAGTGTTTGCTAAGACCAGATTCCCATAGTGTATCAGCAAGAACAGGATCATTTACAGCAATACGATCATTGTCTCTGTAAGCTTCACCTTTTGTGGGTCCAAGACTTCCTTGGTGGACAAACCCAATTGCTTCCGCTGTTTTTACAAATGCTTTTGATTCAGCAGCTGTTAAGAAATTCTGCACCTGAGAATCTTAAACAAAAGAGGAACCACTTAGAGCATACAATATCCTGGAGGTATTTAACTATCCCTAACTTTAATTATGATTCTGCAAGAAGCAGTAATCACTTTATTAATGGACATGGACATCCAAGTTCACCATCAATTGAATCGCATGATATTTGCTGCATCTAATACTCGTCAGCGCAATTAAAGCCCTAAAACGAAGTACTTTAAGTTCATAACTTCAATTTGACTCATGTCGATAGCAGATTTCAATAGATATTTAATATGTTGATGTGGTATGAGAAGAACCGGTTACTCTTATACGATCAGTTATAAATCTTGTGAAGATTCGACTAAAATAACAAGTACGGAGGATCCAGAAGAGTCTAAAATGATATTAGTTTTTTAGACGAAAAAACACAAATTGAAACTTAATTGCACCACACACTAATCAGATCAAACCAATCTAAATGAGAAAAAAAGATAAACTTAAACTGACTATAAACCCAGAAATTGGTTGGGGAAGAAATACATAGGTAAACATACAGTAAATAGATCGTAATCTTTTAGTCGAGTAACACGTAGATTAGATTTAGGCTTGATGAGTGGCCAATTCGACTCCGTCTTCTTCGATTTCTTCGCATTTCCTCCGTCTTTCTTTCGATCCCCCATCCTTCTCTTCATGAATATCACTCCTCTTCGTCAGATTTCATGGTTTATAAACCTAGAGTCCAGAGGAAACTTTTTTTTTTTTTTTTTTTTTTTTTTACAGTAAAATGTTAAGGTAGTCTTTGACATTTTGACGGTAACTCATTTTTAGTAGGTAGTTAAGATTTTACTGTAAAAAAAATAAAATTTAGGATTTTTTTGTCAAATAGTTGAAAATATTGGGACTTTAATGTATAGTCTTGGTTTCACTATAAACAAATAATTTTATAGTCTCATGAGATCCAATTAAGAAATTTTAATTGTGATTTTCTTCGCCGCACCACTGTTTTTCTTACCATCATCATCTTTATCCTGTTATAATCACGATCAGGTAAAACCTGCAAAACCCATGCCACCATCTTCTGTTTTTCTGATTAAAGACTACCAGCAACTCAGACTCAATAACGGGGTCATGGTTTCTCGAGGACCTGCAAAGAGGACAGAGGTGAGCTTCGAATGTCTTGGTCTAATGGTCTTGGAGACATATGCAAAAGAGAGAGCGAAATAGGGTGAGAAGACTTGTAAAGCTTTCTTTTTGGTTCGCCGCCAAAAAGTGACAGATTGTAGAAACACAAACAGCACACGCTTAATCAAAAGGGTGTGAATGTGGAGAATGGTAAGAAAGGTATTTTCGTCTTTTCCGGCTTCTTAGTTCTCCATTTTTAGGACTGCAAAAAGCCAACATAACCCTGATTTTTTTCTTTCTTTCTTGATTATCTCCATTTTTTTCAATGCCGGTTTGTTGAGATTAAAAAAAATCATTTAAGAAGAAGCAAACGTTAAGCATTTCAATAGGATGTAGCTGACCAAAGCAGGTTTTAATAACTCTTATGCTTAAATACTATCATACCATTCAGCTTGTAACCAAAAAATGATATATACACTAAAGTACTAATATTTTCAACGATTTGACAAGAAAATCTAAAACTTTATATTTTTGACATCAAAGTATTAGCTACCGGCTTACCGGCAAAAATGGTAAGCGTGTCCAAAACCGTTGGTAGTTAAGACTTTACTATATATATAAAAAAAATTATGTCTTTCTTGTCAAATCATTGAAAATATTGAGACTTTAGTGTGTATATCCTATTAATAAATAGATAAAATAAAAAGGAAATATATTGAAATAAAAGAAATTTTTGTTCATGTGTTTCGTTAAAAAGAAAATGGAAAGAGGTTGAAAGAAATTGAAGAAAAAGTCTCTTCTAATTTTCCTTCTAATTTGGAAGGATTTGAAAAGAAATAAATAAAATGTTTAATTTTTCTTTTGCTTATCTCCAACTCGGGAGATTGAATATTGATAGGTTACTTGAGGGAACCAAGATATAAAGACAAGAAGCACGGACATAAATCATAGAACATCCATCCTTGAAAAATTATGTAACATCCAAACATATGGTCCCAAAAATTGCATTTTAATAATAAATAAAAGAGTGTTTTCCAATAACATCCAGACATTTAAATAAAACTCAATGTATCATTTTTTCATAAAATCAGAGTAAACATCATAAGCGGAATCTCAACGGTGTGTGCGATGCAGTCATCTCGAGCTCTTCCCTTTACAACCGGAAGTACCTGAAACATAAACTAGAAACCGTAAGCACAACGCTTAGTGAGTTGCCCCAAAACACCACATACCATACATACAATAACATATAGTGGGCCCCGCCACGTCATCGGTCCCCGCCCATTCATCGAGCTGAGCTCGGAAAACATATAAACACATACACATGCAATGTACACATCATACAAATAGTCAGCGGGGCTCCGCCCGGCATCGGACCTTAGTCCAAAAGCATATAAACACATGTACATGCAAGAGTCACAAAGACAGCTAGCATACTATCAGCATAACATAAACATGGGTCGGCATTGGTGCCTTCGACCCGCTAAACCCGGTAAGGAAACTCACCTCGAATACAGAAAGGTAGCTGAACGGATCCCAGCTCCGAATATCGACTCAACTCAACCCCTAAACAAAAAAGATTTCCTTAAGTTTTGCACAAAATGCCCAAAAGCCCTATAAAGGTCAAACTTGGTCAAATACTAAAGTCAAAGTCAAAGTCAACAATCTGAGTTGACTCAACTCGCCGAGTTCATCCATGAACTCATCGAGTTCATCTATCTGTCTGCAAAGTCGGGAGAAATCGATCCAACTCGCCGAGTTCCTCCATGAACTCGTCGAGTTCACCAGAAATTCAACATATTAATCCATTAAGCCGACCTTAACGAAGCTAAGAGCTTCATAACTTAGATCTTAACTGAAATAGCCTCTAGAAGGGTAAAGTTTCCGACTTTACCTCTATGAACCATCAAAATGGGTTCAAAACCCAAACCCTAGGCTTAAAAGGGTAAGGACTTAATCATTAAGCACTAAATCACCAAAGGCATAACCCCAAACTATAGATCTTGCCCTAAGAGCTGAAATACCACGTAAAGTTTCCAACTTTACCTGCAAGAATACTTGAAAGAAGCTCAAATGCTCAAAAGAAGCCATAAGATGGACTTAATGAATGCATGGAGCCCTTAAGACCATAAAGTTGGCACCTTTATGCCAAAAGAGCTCACGAGGACCATAGATCTGGAAGAATAGCACTTGGGACGACCTACAACCCCACCAACCACCCAAACATGGCTAAAAGCATCTAAACTAACCCAAAAGAGATCTAATCAAATATTAAGCAAGGTTAGAACTTTATACCCGAAATATGTTGGAAATGATGCAAAGAATCAAGATCTGAAGGCTTCTACTTGAATCACCACCTTGCACCAAGCTTCTCCTTCTTCCAAGAGCTTCAAACACACCAACACACACTCACAAAGAGCTCACAACACTCAAAAAGGCTTTAGGGTTTCGAGATTAGGGTTAGAGGCTATGGAGGCTGGAAATGAGGCCAACACCTGGGACTTAAGGTGTTTAAATATGGTGCAAAACCCTAAAATTAGGGTTTCCTCCTGAGCGGCCAACTCGCCGAGTTGAGGCACCTCAACTCGGCGAGTTGTCTCATGAAATCCCGCGGTCAAGACAACTTCTACTCGACGACTTGAGGCTTCCAACTCGCTGATTTCTCCAAGGAAATATAACAATTGCAAAGATAAATTCATACCGAGAACTAGGTGTTACAAATTAGGCATTGTACCATCATTTTTGGTAAACATGGAGTGAAGGCATATATATTTTGTTTTTTAGTTTTTATTTCATTTTGTCCAACCTAAAATGTATGTGTTATTATATTTTTCATAAGAGTCAGATGTAGCACTTGATGTACAAAATTAAGATCTTTCAGCAGTCGTTATATTTTTCATACCTGAAGACCCGGTGGTCATACATATAGATGAAATTTGTGACTCCCTTGTTACGCGTACGAGTCTTGTGCTTCCAGTAGAACGGGCCCATACTACCTTCGACACTTACCCGTATTTGTTCCAAGTATCATCACAAACTACCCAATAACAAATTCACAACTAGGATACGCATATATCTTATCCTCGCAATCTCGAGAGTAGCTAAACATTCCTTAACAGGCCTGCTACCTACACATACTCACTCATGAAACTTCCACCAACCTTGTAGCCACTCGTGCATGCTAATCATACAAAATGTTGGATCCTATACACAGTCGAATACTTGACCCTACCATAAGCCCTTTATCATACAAGAATAGGAAATAAGGCTAAATCAAACATTCTCAGGATATAAGATCATAGTTATGTACAACTATGATGCACACACTAAGCAACTACAGTAATCATCAATAACAAATAACAGTGTGGTAACTTGGGGTATACTTCTTGCTCCGACTGATCGTACACATCGCATCCCTCCTTGGTTACTTTTGAAAACAAATTTTCTTTGAAAACCTTTTCCAGTTCCTTAGTTTGAGTCTGGACTCACACGAATGTTCATCCAATTCACTCAAACCAGGGTTCTTATACCAACTTGTAACATTCCAAAAATCACAATAAATTTTTTCATTTTTAATTTAAAAGAAATCATTGTTTTCAACCAAATCATATCAAATCAAGTGTCAACTACAAATACTCCCAAGATCAATGCATCATAAAAATCTTCCAAAACATATCATCGAAGGATGTGTACGATCACACATTCGCCTTGCCCCGGTCATCCGAAGTACCTGAAACATATAACTGAAACTGTAAGCCAAATTTTAGTGAGTTACCCCAAAGTACCACCACACAACATATAATAGCATGCATATTGGGTCCACAACTAACAGACTAGATTACCCCCCGATCCACAACATGAGTTTGGCTTGCCTTCAGGCCCACAACTCATGTTTGGCTTACTCCCAAGCCCACAACATAAGTCTAGCTTGCCCTTTATGGGCCTACAACTTATGTATGGCTTGCTCCCAGGTTTATTGGCTTCCGCAAAAAGCAATAACGCATCAACCCAACCATAATATGTCGACATGTACATAACATATAACATATAACATTAACAGATAATCATATAACTAGTCAGCACAACAAGCTGATCTACAGATCACTACCGCATAGCAACATCCTATATACCAAGATACATATCTAACATATCACTACAGCATAACGACATCCTATATACCAGGATATACAGTCTAGTGGGCCAGAATTGGTGCCTTCGACCCACGAGTATAGTGAGGAAAACTCACTTCTTGATCTGAAAAGATAGCTGATCACACCACAACTCCACGTACTAACTCTACGGGTCACCTATACAATAAATAGTGACCTTATCTTAAAATATTGCCCAAAATACCCAAAATACCCTTAGGGAAAAGTTGGTTAAAACCATGGTCAAAGGTCAATGTCAACAAGTCAACCTAGCCAGTCGCCATGTCGTGGCTAGCTCCTGCCACGCCGTGGTGACTATAGGACAAAACAATTGCATGGCAGCCATTCATCACGTCGTGGTGACCCATTCTCCACGTCGTGGTGACTGTTCAGACCGACTTAATCCAATAAGCTCTTAATCTGTCAAACCAACCATTCAAACTCCCCATAAAGCATTCTCTCATCCAATAAACCATAAAAATCGTTGCTTTATAGACATGCATGTCCAATGCATGTCTTGAACTCAAACTAGGTAAAAATAGAGTAAAAAGGGCCAAGATCACATGTAAGAGTTCAAAACTCTAACAAATTCCAGATGCAACACTGCTAACCCCAAAGGGACTGTAGGGATTCATAAAGTTGGCAAATTTATGGAATCCCAACACTCCAATATGTCCCAACATTAAGAATATGGCATAGAAACCTAAATCTATGCACAATAAATAAAAAAGAATGGAACTTGAGGACTTACGAAAGTCCAGGAGATGCACAACAAGGAGATGAGAAGAGTTTCTTGATGAATCCAAGCCCAAAAGTCACATTCTTCTTCTAATACCCAAAAATCAACACAAAAGGCTTAGAAAGAAAGTTGGAGGTTATAGTTTGCTTGGAGGCCGAGGGTGAGAAATCCTAGCCATCACATTCCCTTAAATAGGGGCACAAACCCCGAAGATTAGGGATTCTTATTAAAATGCAACCACTTCGTGGTTATATGCCTCCACGTCGTGGTGGTCATTAAAAACTCGTGATACATCATCCATCACCACGTCGTGGGATGCCTTCACCACGATGTGGTCCCTCCCAAAAATCCAAAAATACATTCAATTTAAATACCTCCAGGAATCCGAATGTTACACCGATTTTCGTAAAGTTTATATCCATGTGACCCTCTCACAGTGAACTACTATTTTCCTTAAGAAACATTATACTAAAACGTTATAATTTTTTTGTTATTATGCAATATGTACAATGATATACATGTTGTGTTATAAAAAACGTTACCATTTCACTACTTGAGTTCTCATTTACATATATTTAGACAAAATATATGTTGTAACACATAATTTGAGTTTTTTTATGATCATTACGAGTACAATTCTATTGGTCTACGAATTTCTATGCGATGCTGTAATCTGATTATGTGTAAAGTATGAGTTGTGATATATTGTTGCTTCTCTATGGATAAATTAACTAGGGTAAAAATTTACATGATAGACACCATGAGATGATAAATTTGCATGAAATGAGTGGTTAGGTTCATGATAGAAATGGGGGTTGTGTTTGATGATTAAAATTTGAAGTTCATACATGTTGTGATTCTGGTATAACATGTTCATCTTGGAATTAGGGAATACATGCTAGTAGAGAATATTGTTTAAATGGTGTATTTTGTTTACATGATTTTAGAATATGATTTGTGGTGTAATATGCCTTGAATTAATGAATAAAGTACAAGCATGGTTACATAATGTCGAATGGTGAGGAGTGTGTAAGACCCATGCGAGCGAATTAATTAATTATAAATTAATTAAAAAGGGGACACGTATAGAGGGGTTAAAGGGTAGGAACCTAATTTTAGGCGCGTATCCTATTCAGATTTAGTGGTGGAAGAATATCATTTTCCAAGAGCTTAAGCCAAGGCGATTTCGAATGGCTTTCTGGATAACCATTTCGAAACATGGTACCTGTGCACAACGGTGTACGGGAACTGGAATGATGTTGGCTACACGGTGACATCAGATCAAACATCATTTTTAATTGGGGAAATACCAATTGCACCACTCTCGAACAACAATGCATCGTAGTTGTACATGCAAAGTTGGAGTAGTGAACGCGGAGAACTAGAGACAATGTTGCGGGTGAGAGTCGCGCCTCACTTGGCGTACTGGGTCGTCAGGTCATCTTAGTAGCGAATGGGGTTGTTCTTTGCAGATTAATGGTGCTATAGACCCTATCTAGTAGTGGACATTATAAGCAATTGTTGAGAAGAAAATCATATAATAATTACCACAGTGAAAATGTCAAGACTAATATATACATTATATATTAATAATAATAAGCGATGTGTGATGATTAGTATGGAACGTGTTGCATGCCTATGTGTATGACCAATTATATTGCATGTAATGTGTTTTTTTCCATACCTGTTATACTTGAGATTGACTCACTATGATGATGCTAACACTTGTTTCTTATGTTGTTTGCCAGGATTGCCTTGCATTGGTACAAATTGTTTAGAGATGTGGTATGGTGAGGTTTGGACTCTTTTTGGGTAGTTTCATATTCTATTAGATGATGTCACTTTGACTCAATGGAAGTCATTTTAATGTTTCTCATAACCCACAAGCTCAGTTGTCCCGTAACATTTGTAGTTCGACTAGTGTTGCACATATTGGGGAAATGTAATATCGTCTTAGGGTGATGCTTGAAGTGCAGGGATTAAAAAAGCGTTGCAAGTTGTTGATTGATGTATAAGTAGAAAGAGAAACTTTATATAGTCTAAGGGTTATAGCAGGGTATGGAAGTTGGAAAACAAAATAGGTGTACAAGCCTTTAACCTAAACTAGGGAGACATGAGACTTCATGGTAATGCCATAAGCATATATATATATATATATATATATATATATATATATGCATGTGTGTGAGCATTAGTATTGGGCTCGTACTATCATAAGCACATGACATATATTTGAGACTGGAGGAACCATAACCTGAAGACCCGGCGGTCAGCACGCCGTATGCTGGTCAACCACCGAGTACGCCGCGTGTACAGAAAAGTACGCCCAACGTACTTGGCTGAGTCGACTCGGTCGGGTTGGCTCGGCTGGGTTGACTCGGCTAGGTGTTGACTTTGACTTTGACTTTGACCAAAGTTGACCAAGTTTGACTTAATGGTATTTTGGATTGTGTTTGAGAATTAGTCATTTGGATAGGTGACGGTTAGAGCTGAGATTCGGAGTCGGGACCTCATCATCTATTGTTCAGATTGAGAGGTGAGTCTTCCTCACTGTACTTATTGTTGGATTAGTGTCTAAGCCCGTAACTATATTTGGTAAGTACTTGACCCGGTTGTGCATGGTCCTTTTGGGTTGCCTTCAGCATAGCAACTTGACAGGTTGATTTATATAGAGAGAAGAGATATTATTATATTAATATGTTATAAGAATAATATATTAACATAATTAATATTAGTCATAAATTAATTAGGAATTAATTTGGTGACTAAAAGAGGTTAATTGAATAAAGGGGCTTAAACTGTCAAATGTGTGATAGTTGTGTTTTTGGGCTATGAATCCTTATGGATATTAGGGTGGCCGAATTTTAGGGTTAGGATATCTTAAATTCGTCCAAGCCTCATATCTAGAAGGATCCTTGGATTGCTTAGGGCCTAAGTTATTCAATTAGGGTTAAGGATGTAACCCTAGTAGCTCATAGTATAAATAGACCCTATGGGTGAGGGAAATCGGACAATCTTCTTAGATTGAAACCCTAGAGCCGATTTTCTCATCCCTCCTCTCTCTCTAAATCATCCTCTTGCTAGTTGGTGTTTGTAAGCCATTAGAGGAGTGACAATTGTGACTCTAAGCTCCAAGAACAAGAAGATTCAAGCAAGCAACTTAAGGTATTCTTCTAGATCTGATTTCATGTGTTATGATTCAATTGTTATCTCTAGATCTAGCATTGTAAGCCTTGGAAACATTGCATGTTCAATTAGAGAAACCTAGATCCAAGCATTAGGGTTTGCATGTGCATATAGGAAAGTTCTTATGGCTCAAACCCATCAGTGGTATCAGAGCCTTGATTGATTTCTATTGAATTGATGCTTTGGTTGATTGTTTTTTGCATAAAAAAATCGTTTTTGTGCCCCTGACTGATGAACTCGGCGAGTCCCATTGTTGACTCGGCGAGTAGCACCAACTCGGCGAGTTCATAATGGAACTCGGCGAGTTCAAACGTCAGTTAGAGTAGATTTCGGGATTTCTTGCTGTTTTGCTTGAGGATACTTGCCTTAATTGTTTTGGGTCATTAAAATCCGAATTTTATCATATATTTGAGTATACCTTGACCAAACAAAAGATAATCACCATTTGATTGAATAATAATTTCCTTATATGATAATAATTGATTATTTGAATTAAATTGGTAAATTGTCTTGCAAGTAATATTGACTATGTCAAATTTAGATAATCATTAAATTAATAGTTGATTTATATTATTTGCTATTTGATCCTTTATGTTTTGAAAAGTTCAAAACTTGCCCTCAAGTTTTGAAATTTAAGTTTTGTGATTAAAAGTTTAATTTGAATAATTTAAATTTCAAACCCTAGAATTTTACAAGTTTTAAAATTCAACCCTATACTTATAATATTATAAGATTAATATATATATATATATATATATATATATATATATATATATATATAATATGTATAACTTAAATGCTAGTCTTACCATTAGTAGGCCTCATTCACGAAGCCAATCTATAAGGGGGGTATAAGGTTATGGCCTATAAAATGGCCGTTTAATGGGTGTCCATTCTCACCCACCGCTTCCTTGATTGGTGGAGGGTCGTTAGCCGAACGGGTAGGATCGGACAAACCTTTCCTCATTAAAAGTATAATGAATCTATATTAAGTAACTAAATTATTTTACAAAATTCCCAATCTTAGTTACTTTAGGCAAAAGTGAATTGATGCAATTCCATGAAATTACACTTTGTACCCTTGCTAAGACGTTAATGAAGCGCGTGTGGTTAACCGGCACATTAATTGGGTTCTAAGCAAAGGTGGCAAAGGGTGACTCGTTGTTTGTTATAGTTCAATGGAGCGTGTGTGGTTAACCAACACATTGAATAGGTAACTGTAACAATGAGGGCACCATGTACATTTGCATGGTTATTCACACCCACTTTGTGATCCTCGGCATCCCAATCACAAACGAGAGGGGTATATCGAGATTTAAACATGTCATTGAAAAGTTCAATGTATCTCAAAAGATCTAGGAGTTTTCAATACATTTAAGACCTAATTTCTTTTCGTTTTTCATGGTGGAGAATTAGTGAATCGACATTCACTTGCCTTCAAGTTATTTACTTATTAGATTACGACATCCCACTTCTAATTAGTGAATAATGTTGTTGGTTCCTAGCCCTAATTTTTCATTTGGGTGATTAATTTGGGAAATTCATTTCTAATCAACTTTTTTCTTTTTCCATCTCAGATGTCGAACGCAAACAACAACGATTCTGGGTGAAACTCCTCTGGTTCATTCTCACTCATGAACTTGTGTGGGAAAGTGATCTTCGATGGGACCAATTTCAGTAATTGGATCCGCAACATTCGCATGGTCACTCGCTACGAGGACAAAGAGTATGCCCTCGACGAGAAGCTTAAGGAGATTGACATTGAAACTGCTACTGCCGATGAGATCGCGGCCTACGAGGCCCACGAGCGTGATGCCACGAAAGTCCATTGCATCATGCTCGCGACTATGACTGCTGAACTTCAAAAGTCCTATGAGGACAAGTACCCCTACGAGATGCATCAGGATCTGCTGGAACGCTACCACCAGAGCGCCAGGCAAGAAAGGTATGAGATCATCACTTCGATGATCACTACCAAAATGGGAAATGGAGAGTCTCTTACTGCCCATCTGCAAAAGATGCAGAGATATGTTGATCGTCTGCTGAAGTTGAATGTGAACTTCGATGAAGAGCTAGCAATTGACATTATCCTTCACTCATTGCCTTCCTGCTATAGCCAGTTCCGCATGACCTATCACATGAATAAGGAAGAAGTATCCTTGAGCAAGCTTCAGGGCTTGTTGAGGACTGCTGAGAGCAACCTCAAGGATAAATCTGTTGCATCACCTCCCACTCCAGCTGCTGCCCCTGTCTTGGCAATAGGGCAAGGGAAGGGTAAGAAGAGGAAGGCCTCCTCAAGGAGCCACCACAAGGGAAAGTCTCAAGATGGCACCTCTTCTAGTGGAACCAAAGTTGGTTCTGCTAAACCCAACTCAAACCCCAAGGAGGCAGAGTGCCACCACTGCCACAAGATAGGGCATTGGAAGAGAAGCTGCCCAGAATATCTGCAGGCCATCAAGGATGGAAAGATCAAGCCATCTTTCGCAGGTATTTACACAATTAAATCTAATAGTTTGTCACATGCTACTTCTTGGGTTCTTGATACAGGATGTGGTTTTCACATATGTTCTGATTTGCAGGGACTAAGAAGAAATAGGGATGTGGAGCGTGGAAGGATGAATCTGATCATGGGAAACAGAAGATCGTCGCCTGTGACCAAGATTGGAGTTTATTCCTTAGTGCTTAGTAATGGTTTAGATTTAAATTTGAATAATTGTTGCTATTCGCCAGATATGGCTAGAAACATCATTTCATTTCATGGTTTATATAAACAAGGCTTTAGATATTCATTTGATAATGAAAAGGGTTCTATTTATGCTTATTTTAATAATGTTTTATATTTTGAAGCATTGCCTTGTAATGGAATATATGAAACTGTGATGGTTGTAGACAACTTAGGAAATGATGTATTATGTGTGGATTCTTCCAATAGTATGGATAGAGCATGCTTGTGGCATTGTCGTCTTGGACATGTCAATAAGAAACGCATAGCCCAACTCCAAAAGGATGGAGTGTTGGAGTCATTCGACCTTAGGGACGATGACATATGCGAGTCTTGTTTACTTGGAAAGATGACCAAGTCACCCTTCACTGGCACTTGTGCGAGGGGTGAGGGTTTATTGGATCTCATACATACAGATGTATGTGGACCCTTTAGATCCACCACAAGGGACGCAAATCGCTTCTATGTGACTTTCACAGATGATTATAGCAGATATGGGTATATCTACTTGATCAAGCACAAGTCAGAAACCTTTGAAAAGTTCAAAGAGTTTAAACAAGAAGTGGAGAATCAATTGGGCAGGAAAATCAAGATGCTTCGATCTGATCGAGGTGGAGAGTACCTAAGTCTTGAATTCCACGACTACCTCAAGGAATGTGGAATAGTTTCACAATTGACGCCACCTAGGACACCACAATTGAATGGTGTAGCTGAGAGGCGTAATCGAACCTTGCTAGACATGGTTCGTTCCATGATGAGTCGTGCTTCACTACCTATCTCATTCTGGGGGTATGCCTTAGAGACTGCCGCCCATATCCTTAACTTAGTACCTACGAAGAAGGTTGCCAAAACACCTCACGAGATGTGGACAGGGAAAGCTCCCTCGTTAGCACATATCAAGGTTTGGGGTTGCGAGGCTTTCGTAAGACGAGATACTCACGACAAGCTCGAACCTCGTAGTGAGCAATGTATTTTCATCGGCTATCCACAGAAATCCTTTGGATATCTCTTCTACAGACCGAGTGACAATGTAGTCTTCGTTGCGAGGAGAAGGGTTTTCCTAGAGCGAGAACTCATAAGCCAAGGAGACAGTGGGATGCAGATCGATCTTGAAGAGCTTCAAGAATCGAGCGATGAAGGAACCTCTAACACTGGCGCTCAACCCGAGGAGGAAACTCCAGTTGAACCAATTGACGAATCCTTACCTCTTAGACGTTCCGAAAGAGTTAGTGTTCCACCCCAGTTTTATGGTTTTCATATTACTATGGAAGGGGATACGTTCATTAGTGATAGTACACTAGTGAATATGGACGAACCTAACAGCTATAAGGAAGCCATGGCAGGCCCAGAGTCTGCAAAGTGGAAAGAGGCTATGGATAGCGAGATCCAATCCATATATGACAACCAAGTTTGGAATTTGGTTGACAATGTACCAGGTCGTAAGACGGTCGGGTGCAAGTGGATCTTCAAGAAGAAGATTGTCGTGGATGGAAACGTGCACACTTATAAGGCGCGATTGGTTGCGAAGGGTTTCACTCAAACTCCTGGAGTTGACTACGACGAAACCTTCTCACCAGTTGCGAAGATAAAGTCTATCAGGGTGATGCTGGCCATTGCTGCATTTCATGACTATGAAATATGGCAAATGGATGTCAAAACCGCTTTCCTTAATGGGAAGTTGGCTGAGGATGTTTACATGGCTCAGCCAGAGGGTTTTGTCAATGCGAAGCATCCCAATAGAGTGTGTAAGCTTGAGAAGTCTATTTATGGACTTAAGCAAGCGTCTCGCAGATGGAATCTTTGTTTCGACGAGTAGGTCAAAGAGTTTGGTTTTCTGCGAAGCGAAGATGAGTCTTGTGTATATGTCAAAGCCAGTGGGAGTGTATTAAGCTTCCTCGTATTGTATGTCGATGACATACTACTCATAGGAAACGACATCCCGACACTGCAGGAGGTTAAGTCCTGGCTCGGGAAGTGCTTCGCTATGAAGGACCTCGGAGAGGCTTCCTATATTCTGGGAATAAGGATAGTGAGAGACAGAAGTAAGAGACTAATAGGACTTAGTCAGAACACTTACTTGGACAAGGTACTAAAACGTTTTAGTATGGAGAATTCAAAGAAAGGGGAGTTACCAATCCAAAGTAATGCCAAGTTGAGTAAGACTCAGAGTCCGAGTACTGAAGTCGAGATAGCAGAAATAAGCCGAGTACCTTACGCTTCCGCAGTCGGCTAGATCATGTACGCTATGACTTGCACTCGCCCTGATGTGGCCTTCGCTTTGAGCATGGTCAGCAGATATCAAGGGAACCCTGGCAGAGCGCATTGGATTGCAGTCAAGAACATTCTTAAGTACCTTCGGAGGACCAAGGAATGGTTTCTAGTCCTCGGTGGGAGTAATGACTTAAAGGTGCGAGGGTACAGCGACGCCAGTTTTCAGACCGACAGGGACAACTATCGTTCGCAGTCGGGCTGGGTCTTTTCCCTCAATGGAGGAGCAGTAACTTGGAAGAGTTCCAAGCAGGAAACTGTAGCTGATTCAACGTGTGAATCAGAGTACATTGCAGCAAGTGAAGCGTCAAAGGAGGCAATATGGTTGAAAAACTTTATTGGAGACCTTGGAGTTGTGCCAGCCATAAAGGAGCCCATGGAGATTTTCTGTGATAATGAAGGAGCGGTTGCCTTGACCAAGGAACCAAGAGATCACGGTAGATCTCGACATATCGACAGAAAATATCACTTTATTCGACATCGGGTGGAAGAAGGACTCCTCGTAGTGAAGAGGGTATCGTCAGAAGATAACCCAGCAGATCCGCTTACGAAGGGACTGAGCAGGGTTAAGCATTTGCAGCACGCTAGGAGCATTGGGCTAAAGGACGATATTAGTTTAGATTAGATAGTTTAGAAACATGTAATAGATAAGTTGTTATTAATATTTGATGATTAAATAAAGGAGTATTATTTATTAGTAATGTTACTGTCTTATGTTAATATTTTACCTATTGTTTCATTTTGCATGTTTGACTTCCTGAATAATTAAGTTATTTGATAATAGTCGAATTATTCGAATGGTCCACAGTCGTTCATATGTTGGAAGTAGATATGAATGAAGACTGTCATGAATTGGTGTGTAGATTGTCTAAAGTGTATTAGACATATCAAAGGTTTGCTACAACGTTAATGAGTGCTTATGAACTTGATTTGAGCATTGGAATAAACCCACACTTGTTGGAATCACTTCATGAAATTTATCACGAGTGATCGCAAGATGGTAATATCATATGGTCTTAAAACCTAGATATATGGTTTATTGTTTGTTAATTGGTTATGCATTGATAATGCGCAAACGCATCAGTAACTTGATGTTATAAAACGCATTGTTGTGTGTGATTTGATTAGTGGATAATAGATGCATATAAGTCGAAGTTTATCTGTTCCTTTTATCCTAAGAGGGTAAAAGCGATATCAGGGCCCCTCAATGATTTGATTTGACTTATGTGCCGGGCCCGGTCAGGACTGAATTGATGTGTTCGATTAAGTTCTATGTCAAATGAATCTGAGATCGAGAAACCAATTGCAGGACAATAAGTATGACCATGTTCCATGTAATTGTCCGCACGATATTTAGAACAGAGGATTATACGATCCCTTATCTGAAGGACAGGATACTGATAAGATCAGAGTTTCACAGCGTCTTTGAGAGCTACGATTGCTAATCGGATTGTGTTTGCCTCTATAGTTACTAGACTTATCCAAGTGGGAGACTGTTGGATTAGTGTCTAAGCCCGTAACTATATTTGGTAAGTACTTGACCCGGTTGTGCATGGTCCTTTTGGGTTGCCTTCAGCATAGCAACTTGACAGGTTGATTTATATAGAGAGAAGAGATATTATTATATTAATATGTTATAAGAATAATATATTAACATAATTAATATTAGTCATAAATTAATTAGGAATTAATTTGGTGACTAAAAGAGGTTAATTGAATAAAGGGGCTTAAACTGTCAAATGTGTGATAGTTGTGTTTTTGGGCTATGAATCCTTATGGATATTAGGGTGGCCGAATTTTAGGGTTAGGATATCTTAAATTCGTCCAAGCCTCATATCTAGAAGGATCCTTGGATTGCTTAGGGCCTAAGTTATTCAATTAGGGTTAAGGATGTAACCCTAATAGCTCATAGTATAAATAGACCCTATGGGTGAGGGAAATCGGACAATCTTCTTAGATTGAAACCCTAGAGCCGATTTTCTCATCCCTCCTCTCTCTCCAAATCATCCTCTTGCTAGTTGGTGTTTGTAAGCCATTAGAGGAGTGACAATTGTGACTCTAAGCTCCAAGAACAAGAAGATTCAAGCAAGCGACTTAAGGTATTCTTCTAGATCTGATTTCATGTGTTATGATTCAATTGTTATCTCTAGATCTAGCATTGTAAGCCTTGGAAACATTGCATGTTCAATTAGAGAAACCTAGATCCAAGCATTAGGGTTTGCATGTGCACATAGGAAAGTTCTTATGGCTCAAACCCATCACTTATGGGTCGAAGGCACCAAAGACGGCCCATTGGATTGGATATCCTGTGATATGATAGTATGTTATTATGATGTAGAGATCTGTTAGATCGGTATCCTGGTATATAGGATGTTAGCATGCGGTAGTGATCTGTAGATCTGCTTGTTTGTCTGTTGACTGGTTATATGTTTATCTGTTATGTATATGTCGACATGTTATGTTTGGTTGGGTTGAGGCGGTCCTGATTTGTGCTGAAGGCCAGTATACACGGGGCGGTCCGGATAGACTGTTGCCCTGCGAGGCGGTCCAGTCAGGCCAAAGGCCCAGAGAGCGGTTCGGATAAGTTGTAGGCCCTACAAGGCGGACCAGTCATGCCGAAGGCTCAGAGAGCGGTCCAGATAGGTTGTAGGCCCTGCGAGGCTGTCCAGTCAGGCTGAAGGCTCATTTATGCATGATGTTGTTTGGTATGTTTATGTGGTGGTACTTTGGGGGAACTCACTAAGCTTTGGCTTATGATTTTAGTTTATTGTTTCGGGTACTTCTGATGATCGCGGAAAGGCGAAGGCGTGACCATACACATCCTCCTGTTTTATGGCCTTATGATTTTGGGATACTCTGATATTGATAAACACTTTGGTAATAATGAATTTGTAAACATTTTATGATTATGGGTTGTTTTGAAAAGTATAAAATTATTGTGATTTTGGGATACTCTTATATTGATGAACACTTTGGAAACAATGAATTTGTAAACATTTTATGATTATGGGTTGTTTTGAAAAGTATAAACTTATTGTATTTTTTAGAGGTTACAGACGCAGCGTGGCATGCCTCCCTATTATGGCTATATATATGAACGAATTTAGCCCTTTTCATCACACAATTCAAATCAAATCTCTCTAATATTTCTTCCACCCTTGAGTCCGTTTTTTAGTTAATAAGCACTTTAGTGAGGCTATGAGATATCTAGGAGCCCGACAAATATAAGCTTTCGGGTCGGAGTTATGCCTGCGAACTTTCTAGTTTTTCGTCAAAAAAACTTTGTAAGTTATGTTGCACTTACTATGCTTTAATTGTAACTTATGTTTAAGTTCATTATCGTTATTATGAACCTATAAAAAAGATTTGTCAATGATTTCATTTCATAATACTGATTGATCTACTTACATGAATATTTTATACATACCAAACAAATCCTACCTCCGATATGATCTTACATGGTTGTTCCTTATTTGATAGATCTTGATGTATTCATTGTGATTGTTAATGAATCCGAGAAGTGGTTATAAAACCCTTATAAATACGAACGAATACTGAAGCATATTAATATTCGTATTTAGGATGTTGGAAAGGTCTAAGCTGAAGTCTTAGCCATGGAGCTAGCTTTCTCGATGATCTTCCACCTCCATCACGTGAATGCATAGTTACTTTCATGAACATGATTTTAATACAAATATTATTAAAAGTATTAAATATTTGTTGAAACTTTATATGTGATTTATGTGCTTATTGACTATAATATGTGTTAAATGTATATTTGATGACATTCGTTGTGCGAACCAGATATGGTTCTATGTGTGTTAATATGTATATATGATATTATCACATGATAATAATAATAATAATAATAATAATAATAGTATTTTTACTGAGGAGATATATGTATATTAATATGTAATACTCTGTATTAAATGAATACACTAAATTAGGATATTGTTGCATAAACAGAGTTGGTATTGGAAGATGATGATAGGGATTGTAGACTAAGACGTATAAGGGACGTATAGATCCAATTAATCTGGATAATACTATGGTCATACTCTATATTGATGATTTTGTGAATATTATATTGACGATGAATAGTGAACTAGTCTAGTTGCAAACTAAGGTTTGTTAAAAGACATTTAGTACGAGTTAAGTTGAAGAGATGCTAGATTTACCCTGTATTGTAAAGATATTACATATGCAGGAGCTTTAGGATGATTATAGGTATCACAATCTTGTTTAGTTATACCCTAAGACTTAAAAGAGATGCTTGGTTCAATTAAGTTTGAAAATTGGGTAGCATCTTATCAAGGGTGTGTGTGAGATGGGAACAGATAGTATAACTCTGTTCGATGACATTGATGATTTGGTGGAGTATTGATATAGCCTTATTTAACTATGTATTTTAGGCCATTATTCTAATATATTTGAGTAAAAATGTTATAATTTAAGATATATGATACTTGATACACTTTGAAATGTTAAATTACAGTTAAAATCGGAGCTGGGATGCAAAAGGAGGAGAACGGAGCTGAAAAAGACACAAAAAGGATGTTGCAGGCTTATTGACCTTTATTCAGTGTTTTGGATGTTCCTAATGACACGTAACTCTGATTGATGAGATTCAAGATGTTCTAAAAAATAGACAAAATTTTGGCCGACTTTCGTGTTTATGCCAAATTCTAATTCCCAGTCCCCACATTTTTGAAAAGCCATTTCCATGGCGTGGAAAATCAAAATAATTCCATCTTCCACGGTGTGGCAAGTCCTTTTCCACGCCGTGGCATCGCTGTAACCTATAAATTAAGTTGAAAATTAGCCCTAATGACATATCTTCAAACCTAATTCGTTCCCTACGAAAATAAACCCCATAAGTGTCATTTTGAGGTAGGGATGAAAGTGAGTCCAAACCCGGACCAGATGGACCCGGACCCGGAAAACCTGGAACCGGTTAACGGGATTTTGTAGAACCGGAAACCAGACCGGTATATAGGAACCGGTTCCGGTTCGGTTCCGGGTATGGTTCCGGGTAAAGTGGTTCTAGAACCGAAAAACCCGGAAACATCAAAGTGGGTAGGTTGGAACCGGATAAAGTGGGTTTAGAACCGGAAAACCCGGAAAAAACTAGAATTTTTTGGTAATTACTTACTACTTAGTGGGTTGAACTTTGAAAATTTTCATATTGATATCCCGACTTTGGGGGACTGTAACTCATTGAATATGAAACCAAAATTAACAAAATTATAGTCTAAAATCATGTACAAACTACAAAAACAAATAGCTGAAAAATTGAAAATTTTCAGTTTTGATATCCCGACTTCGGAGGACTGTAAATCATTGAATGTTAAACCAAAAATGACAAAATTATAGTGTAAACTCATGTACAAACTGTAAACTACAATTTGGAAAAAACCATATGTCAATCCGACTTCAAACGAATTAGATATGCATGTTTTAAAACTTTCACCGAATACAAAAAAACTGAAAAACTAAAAACTTCCAACTTTGATATCTCGACTTTGGAGGACTGTAAGTCGATGAATATAAAACTAAAAATGGCAAATTTACAGTCTAAAGTCATGTACAAACTCTAAACTACATGTTGGAAAAAACCACATGTCAATCGGAGTTGAAACGAATGAGATATGCATCTTTTAAACGTTTCACAAAAACCGGTTCCGGTCCTAAAAGTGGTTCCGGTTCCAAACACCGGTTCCGGTTTTTAGACCCGGTTTACCCGGACCCGATGGACCCAAACCCGGATTACCCGGGACCCGGATAAAGCCAATTTTTAAACCCGGAACCGGAACCGGTTCTATATATTCTGGTTCTAACGGTTCCGGTCCGGTTTTCCGGTTCTAAATCTCATCCCTATTTTGAGGGTCTAAAAAGTGGCCTTAGGGCCGTTAAGCTGATTTGAAGCAAAGATATGAAGGATTCAAGAGCTAATTCATGACAGAAATCATTCAGTTTGTTGTTTTGACCATTATTAGCATTCCATGTGATTCTATCTGTGCTTTACTTTCTGATTTAGGGCTTCAAAGCCCTATTGCTTTGTGTTAGACTAGATGAATAATTGATATTATGGTTAATTTGGTATTTGGATTATTTATTTTTGTTTAACTTATTTTTTCAAGTTTGATTGAAAGATCCATATGTGTTAAAGATCGCTACTTTATTTCCTATTGCTGAATTAGCGTTTAGATGCCCATTTTGACTGTGTTAATTTGAATCATAATTGTCTATGATCACTGGTAATTATAACTAGTATTGGATCAAGAACTCAGGTAAGGATAATAGAGTTATGAAGTTTAATGTGTTTGCATGAATAGATGATCATTTTATGCATGATTTATGTAACATCCCAAAAACACGATATTATTTTTCATTTTTAAATTAAAAGAAACCATTGTTTTCAATCCCAACCATATCAAGTCAAGTGTCAAATACAAATATTTCCCCAAGATCAGAACATCATAAAGTCTCCCAAAATATATCTTCGAAGGATGTGTACGATCATGCCTTCGCTTTGCCACAATCAGCAGTAGTGTAACGGCCCAAAAATCACGACATAAAATTTTTTGTTTTTAAATTAATAAATCATCAATACAATTGTTTCCATAAAATCAGAGTAACCAACATTTAACAAAACATCATTTAACCAGAGTAATTCAGAGAACGCGGAAACATGTGGTGTGTGCTCTGCAATCATCCCGAGCTCTTCCATGCAATAAAATAGAGTACCTGAAACATAAACTGAAAACTGTAAGTACAAAGCTTAGTGAGTTCCCCAAAATACCATACCACATACGACCACAGATTATCATGCACATACATAAAGCTGCCATGGGCTCCCCCCCATGGTCTTTACCTGGAATGCCATGGGCTCCCCCACATGGTCTAATATCCAAGTGTCATGGGCTCCCCCATGGTCTTTACTTGGAATGCCACGGGCTCCCCCCGGGGTCTTCTATGCAAGTATCATAGAGACAACTAGCATACCACATATCACAGAAACAACTAGTACCACATAATACATAACGGGCCGACATTGGTGCCTTCGACCCATGGATATAGTGGGAAGACTCACCTCGCACTACTGAATCATACAGAAGCACCCTTGGCTGCTGGCTGACAGATCCTCAACTACTAATAACAAAACAAACCAATACCCAATTAACAATTGGGTTCTAATCCATAAACATAACCTTAAACTTGGGGTGAAAATACCATTTTACCCCTAACCTAGCCTTGACCAAAACTATGGCCCAAACTGAAATCTGAAAGGCCCAAAAGGCCAATTAACCAATCAATGGCCCAATTTTCCAAATTGGGCCCAAACCTCTACATGGACTTACCTTAAGGTCCAACCATCTTTCTAGTTCAAAACACTTGGCATTCCGATGGCCCATTAGCCCATAACCATTCAAAGCCCAAATATGGCCCACTCATGGCCCAATTTTCCTTGGTCCAAAAACCTGTTTTCCAGATGTCCACGAAGGCCCACGACAACTTAGTCCAAGAAATGGCCCAACCCGAGGCCCATAATTGCGAAGTCCACTCTGACTGAGTACGTAGGGCGTACTCAGCAGTACGCTACGCGTACTCGCTTAATGGCTTGTACAATGCGCGTACTGGCTTGTATGCCCAACGTACTCCCTTCTTAATCCCAATTTTGCCATTAAGCACTTAATGCTTAGCCCATAAGTCCAAACCACAGATCCGAGTCCCAAATATCGTCTAGACCCATAAAGTCACTGCCTTGGTGACTTTGCATGCCCCAAATGAACCCAAACTCCAAATATAACACTCTACTACCCAGGAAATGGTCCTAACTCCTGCATGGATGGATTTAAAATGAACCAAAACTCATAAATGGTAGATCTAAGACATCAATGATGAAGTTCAAAGCTTTATACCTCCAATAAACTGGAAATGAGACACATAAGCCATATCCATAATCTCCTCCTTGATTCCTATCCTTGCACCAAGCTCTATCTTCATAGAAATGGACCAAAACACCAAAAATGGACACCATAAGCTCAAGATACCACCATGAAGACTTACAGACGAATTCTAGGGTATTAAAGGGTGGGGGTTGACTTAGGAAATGAAGAAAGAGGGTAACATAATGCTTATATAGCGTACAACCCTAAAATCAGGGTTCTCAATCTATCCTTCATATGCCCTACATACCACCTCGTACGCCCAGCGTACGAGGCCTCGCACCCCGACCCAAACCTCGCAACTACGATGCGCATATTCAACACTACGCCTTGCATAACCGACTTCACATCAGTACGCCCTGCGTACTAGGGTTTTTCACAAACCCTAATTCTTCTGAAGGCCACAACTCTCTCGATATAACTCCGATTACAACAATCTATATATCCCTAAAAGGCATCGAGACGCTCTACACTATTATCAACTCAAAATGGGAACAATGCAAAACAGGATGTTACAAGAAGTACTCGAAACAATAAACTGAAACTGTAAGCCAAATCTTAGTGAGTTCCCCTAAAGTACTACCACACAATATAACATATACGACATTGCATACTGGGTCTAACTAGTCATCAGAATGGAATACCCCCGGGCCAAAGCAGTAAAACCTCACCCCAAACCATAACATGTCGACATATACATAACATATATCATATAACCGGTTAACAGGAAAACAGGCAGATCTACAGATCACTACCGCATGGCAATATCCTATATATATATATATATATATATATATATATATACCAGGACTCAATTCTAGCATTTCAATACAACATAGCAACATCCTCTAACCAGAATACATGATTCAGTGGGCTAACATTGGTGCCTTTGACCCATGAGTACAGTGAGGAAAAATCACATCTCAGTCTGAAAAGATAGTTGATCAACACGCTGCTTTGAATACGAACTCTACCGATCATCTTTACAACAAATAGTGACCAAATCGTAGTCCACATATCAAATACCCAAAATACCCTTAGGTCAAACTTGGTCAAAGTCAACATAGCTAGTCGCCACGTCGTGGCCACAAACCGATAAAATAGGCGGGTCCTGACCAAGTCACCACGCCATGGTAACCTTAACCACACTGTGGTGATGAGTCTGGACAACTTAAACCATTAAGTCGTTTACTTCAACTATCTGAGCTCCCAAAGCTCAGATCTGGTCCTTCCCATGGTCTTTATGGATAAAGTTTCATCCTTTATCCTTTAAAACCCTCCATAAGCCAAAATCCCAACCCTAACCTCTAATGGTAACTTAAGGCATCAAGACTCTTGTTAAGCACCCAACCCTTACAATTGCACCTCCACAGTTTCCAGAAGGATTTCATGATCCTAAGAGACCTTCAAAATCGTGGCTTTATGGACTTGCATGTCTAATGCATGCCTGTTCCATTTTTGGTCAAAAATAGGGTTTTATGACCAAAACCCCCATGCATGACATCAAAACTCGATTATAATTCAGATCCAAGACACTAAATGCTACACTTGATCTGGAGATTCATAAAGTTGCAAACTTTATGAGATCTCATTACTTAAATCCATCAAATCATGGAAAAGGGGGACAAAATCCAAAGGTCTAGCAACATGGTAAGAAAAAGGTTGAATCTTGGTCACTCACCACGATCCAGGGGATATGCTAGCTGGAGAAATGATGCTTTCTAAGTAACCACCACATCAAGAGCTTTTTTCTCCTTCAAAATCACCAAAAACACCAAGAATGAGCTCACAACTTCAATGGAGGCTAGGGCTAGGGTTTCTGATGTTGGGAGGAAGATGGAGGTTGAAACCCTAGACTTAGTGTCCTTTATATAAGGTCCCAATCTCGAAATTAGGATTTTCACTAAAAGACCTGCCTCGTCGTGGTGCCCAAGACCACATTATGGCGGGTCATTTGAATGCTGCAATTCAAAACATTCTGCCACATCGAGGTGATGCTCCACCACGTCGTGGCAACCCTAATTTAAATTTATACATAAAAGTAAATTTATACATGGACCGAATGTTACAATTTAATTCCTATGATCATTAGGATTAATAAAGTTCAAATCTTGCTTAATACGAACTCAATAATAAATTTATGGATAATTAATGCTATGAGGATGAAATTAAGAGTGTTTAGATTCATTAGGATTAATAGTCTGATCATGATGCTAGTCTTATTAGGAATCAGTGAATAATGAATGAATAATCATTGCACTTGAGTAATTAACTAAGATTTTGAGATGTAATCCAATTTAAACCAAAGTGCCTGACGTGATTCGTTTCCAGTCAGTTAATCTAGTTAGCTTAACTGTTTATTTATTGAGCTTTCTTAATCAAACCCCCATCTTTTTACCGTTTTCATTTATTTAATGTAACCTATAATATAATATTCTAATATAAATTCACTATCGTTCCCCTTGAGTTCAACACCCTTGCTTATCAAAACTATATTATACTCGATCAGGTTCACTGCTTGTAAGGTGTGGTTTAGATGTGATAGAATAGGAATTATAAATAAAAAAACTAGTGCATTAAAAATACACATTAAGTACGTATTACGTACAATATATATTAGTATTCCACCTCCTTTATAGACAACTAGAAATGGAATGACTGTGATGGGCAACCGATAGGCGCCTGGATGACCTGTCTGTAACAGACCAAAGGATGGCCAGTCATATGTCGGAGTAGGATGACGACCACTGACTAAACTCAGTCTTTTGGAAACACTATTAAAATCATAGTATGTATGTGTTAATGAATTATATTGATCCATATGAATAGGATCATATGCTCATTCAATGTACTCCATCCCCTCATAGTTGCCTTTATTGACTAACATCTGGTGCCAAGGACACCCTAAAGCAGCATAGTCAACTTGCTGCTTACAATGATCCATCAGGATAGATCGCATAAGATCATTGTATTAGGGTCAGTATGTAAGGAACGACAGGATGGCTAATTCAGGAAAATGTTTTATAAATGTTTGTGTTATGTTGATTGGATGACAATTAGTTTTGCAGGTTTATTAATTATGAGTTATTATCACAATAACATTGTGGGATTGAAAATCCTATATATCTCACCGGGTTTCACAACCTGACCCACTCAATTTTTATACATCACAGGTAGTGGTGTTAAGACTGCAAAATATTTAAATAGGATGCTGAGTGATTGAAGAGAAAACCTGAAATAGTGTTCAAGACCATTAGGTCTTTACGCTGTAACATATGTTGTGTATTGATTATGACATCCTTAGAGTTTTAATATTTTTAGACAATCATTTATACTCAAAATGTTTTAATGTAATGAGATTTTCTGCAAACAAATATGTTATGAATTTTAAAAGCATAAAGAATTTTTTTTTTCATTTATGAAAAATAGGGGACGTCACAGTTTGGTTGAGATTTCAATTAGTTTCATTGAAAGGAAGTATATGTTTAATAAAGAAAAAACTGCAAGATTGGTCCCTGTGGTATTCAAAAAACATTGGATGGGGTCCAAAATCTTTCAAACTTGCATGGAAAGTCCAAAATAAAAACTTTTCCGTGGTTTTGGTCCTAAAAAATACGAAAGGACTATTTTGCCCTTATTATTTCTTTTTTACATTTATTTATTTATTTATATGTTTTAATAATTAAAACAAAATACCCTACCCACACCCACAGACGGTACCTTCCTCCCCCCCTCTCTCTCTCTTTCTTTTTCTCTCTCTCACACACACACACTCGACTTCATCTTCTTCATCTTCCTTCTTCACCGCCGACTACATGTCCTCCCTCCTCTCTCCACCATCTTCATAATTGACTTCCATCCTCCTCCCTTTCCATTTGTCACTTGCATCATCTTAATTCTCCATTGTGACCTAATGACTTTACAGTTAGTATATGTGAAGTTGGAGAGATAAGCCATGGCTAACCATCAAGATGAAAATTTGATCAGCCTATGTGCTTTGACTCGTCTTCGTGATACGATTTCGGGATTCGGCTGTAGCGGTTTCACTAATAAGGACACCCCCCCTAAATCCCAAAAAACATTGGCGTGTGCCCTTTTTAGCAAATCGTCAAAGATATGGAAGTCGACTTCGACATGACTGTTAGACAGAAAGCACATTTTGAGTGTCTTCGGGCTCCTCATGCTCAGTATTTTCTGCTAACTATCCCTATTGATGGCCTCGGCCAACATATGTCTCCCGTGGAGTACCGAACTATCCTTCGTTACCGCCTCATGATTTCTCTATTCATAATTGATGAGATATGCCAAGTTTGCCGCAAGGCATGCTTGGACACTTTTGGGGAACATGCGGTTCATTGTAGGGAGCTCTCTGGTTTCAATTACCGACATGATGTGGTTAGGGATGTTCTCTTTGATGCTTGTCGGCGTGCTGGTATTTCTGTGAAGAAAGAAGCGCCGGTGAACTTTTTGACGGACCCGCAGGATGGAAGATCCACACTCAGGCCAGCTGGCATTTTGGTCTTTTGATGGATAGGAGGGAATCACGCTTTTGTAGATCTTACTGGGGTCTCTCCTCTCGTCGGTTTGAGGAGCGGGGATTTCACAGCAGGGCATGCCGCTTTGAAAGCCGGTGCGTGCAAAGTGGCAAAGCACGAGAATGCATGTATAGAAAATCAACATGTGTTTGTACCTTTTGCATTTGATACATTTGGATTTCTCACGCCAGAGGCGGTGGAGCTCCTCAACAGAGTCCAACGGGTTATGCATTCTAATGTTATATCTCCTAGATCCACAGATGTTGTTTTCAAAAGAATTAGTTTTGCCATCCAGAAAGGGCTAGCGGAGCAGCTTGTTGCCCGTTTACCTTCCATCGATATGTATTGAACTATTTTTTTTATTTAAAATAAAAATACATTCTAATTGTCACTCGCAACTGGTATATTCACCCTTGACATCATCAGAGATCTTGCTGGTAATCTACACAAATTGATCTCTCGTTTCTCTCTCACTCCTCCATTAAAATCTGTCCAGCCTATCCCTCATCCCCCTCCATCTGCCACCTATGTCATCCAGTAACTAGCAAAACCAGAAAAGATATTACAGATCGGTAATTACAAGTTTAAAAACCAAACCTAAATTTCAAAAATTAGAAAAAAATGATTACAAATTACAAGTCGATGCAGACCTTTGTTCATTAAAAAGATGTGGATTTCTGTCCTTTAGAGAAAAGCGACCGGTTGTGGTCGTCGGAGAAGACAGAATGATGGAGAAGGGAAAGAAAGCGTGGAAAGACAGGGGAGTAGACACCCTCCGTCAAATCGGGTACTTTGAGGAATACATGGAAATGAAGAGGGGGAATGAGGGTTTTTTTCGACGGGAAGGAGGGAGGTATGAAGTGTCGATGAGGGTGGGGTGAGCCGTCGGAAAAGATGAAGGTGAGGTAGGTGGTTTTGTTTGGGATATGTGTGTGTGTGTGAGAGAGAGAGAGAAAGAGAGAGAGAGAGATAGAGTGAGAGAGAGAGAGAGGCCAAAGAGTGGAAGTCGGAGGGGGGCCGGAAGGGAGGATAGGTGATTCCATTTTTTTATAATTATTAAAGGGGGTGAGATTTTATTATTTATTTTGTTATTATTATTTAAATACGTAAACAAATAAAAAAATATAAAATATAAATGATAAGGGTAAAACAGTCTTTTGAAATTCATCAAGGACCAAATTCACGGGAAATTTCTGATTTTGGGACCAAATTCACGGGAAACTAATGATTTTGGACCTTCCATGCAAGTTGGAAAGTTTTTGGACCCCATCCAAAGTTTTTTGAATACCACAAGGACCAATCTTACAGTTTTGTCATTAATTAAATATGTTGTGTTAGGTTTGAAGTTTTGAACCTGAATTTAATATGTCAAACTGGTTCAAGTCTACTTTTTTCTAAGATGCTAATCTGTAGAATTGAACTCGTCTGTAAAGTGTAAACTGGTCGAACCAAATCAAAAATTTGGTATGCGGCTCTATGAATTAAAGAAAGCCTGAATCTTAAAAAAATAGTTTTAACTTTTAATTTAGACAAAACTATAAAATTGGTCCTTGTGGTTTTACAAAAATTGTGGACATGGTCGAAAAAGTTTTTGACTTGCATTGAATATCCAAAATCAAGAATTTCTTGTGGTTTTGGTCCTGAAAAAGTTAAAAGGAAAAGTTTTCTCATTTCATTTTTTTAATATTTAAATAATTACTTTAATAATTAATAAATAAAAAATCCATCCCACACCCAAACGATGATACACTTCCTTCCTCCCATCTTTCTTTCTTTCTCTCTCTCTCTCTCTCTCTCTCTCTATATATATATATATATATATATATATATATATATATATATATATATATATATATATATATATATAGCACAAAAATTGGCACCCTCCTCCTTCATCTCCCTCCTCCCCCCTTTTCCCCGCCGACTACAAGTACCCCCTCCCCTCACTTTTTTCCCATCGGCCTCCATGCTCTACATAGTCCCTCTCCATCCGCCACCTAAGTCATTCAATAACCAACAAAACTAGAAAACAAACATCAAATGTAATTTAAATGCACTATAATCGATATCCTCACCGGAAAGAAAACATGGAAAGACAGAGGAGCAGACACCATCCTTCAAATTGGGTACTATGAGGAGCTACCAGAGATTACAACTCCCATTTCATGTATCCTGCTCTCCTCCATCACCACCGCAGATCGCGATTGACACCTATAAATTCTCACCAATATGCATCTTTGATTAATCTGCTTCAAGTTCTTCGAACAAATCACGCTTGGGAGGGTGTGGTGGAGATGGATCTCTAGTGACGTTGGCGGAGATAGATCTCGATTGTTCTCCATTTTTATGGTTCGTAGTGAGAGAGAAGGTGAAGGGTGGGAAACCATGGAAATAAAGATGGGGAATGGAGTGTTTTTTTTATGGAAATGAAAGACGGTGAGGTTCCGATGACATTGGGGGTGGGCCACCGGAAAAGATGAATGTGAGGCGAGTGGTGTCATTCAATAACCAACAAAACCATGAAGAAAACATCAGAGGTAACTGGGATGCACTATAATCGATATCCTCATCGGAAAGCAAACATGGAAAGACAGAGGAACAGACACCCTCCGTCAAATTGGGTACTCTAAGGAGCTACCGGAGATTCCAACTCCTATTTATTGTATCCTGGTCTCCTTCATCACCAATGCAGAACGTGATTGTCACCTATAAATTCTCACCAATATGCATCTTTGATTGTTCTGCTTTCAGTTCTTCGAACGAATCAACGCTTGGGAGGGTGTGGTGGAGATGAATCTCTAGTGATGTTGGTGGCGATATATCTCGGTTGTTCTCCGTTTTCATGGTTCACAGTGAGAGAAAAGGTGAAGGGTGGGAAACCATGGAAATGACGATGGGGAATGAAGTGTTTTTTTTATGGGAATAAAGGAGTGGCGAGGTGCCGATGACGGTGGGGGTGGGCCGCCAGAAAAGATGAAGGTGAGGTGGGCGGTGTCGCTTGGGATGAGAGAGAGAGAGAGAGAGAGAGAGAGAGAGAGAGAGAGAGAGAGAGAAGAGAGCAAACGAGAGTGAAAGTCGAAGGGTAGGGGTGTTATTGGTGGGGAGGGGTAGGGGTGTTATCTTTATCATTTTTTTAGTAATTATTAAAATAGATGGGATTTTATTTGTTATTTTTTATTATTATTTAAATAATAAAACAAATAAAAGATGTAAAAAATAAATGATAAAGATAAAATAATCTTTTTTAAATCTATCAATGACCAAATTCACAGAATAAATTCTCATTCTACTAGATTAAAATAAATGATAAAGAGAAAATAATATTTTTTTCATTTTTTTAATTTTTTTGAACATTTTGATATAAATTGAAAATATTTTAGACGCAATCGACAGTTTTTATAAAACCACGGGGATTAGTTTTCTAGTTTTATCTTTAACTTAATATTTTAATATTTTAAGAGATCACCAACATTCAACATACCAACTCATCAAGCCATGCCGAAAGTGATAATGGGCTATAAAAAGCCCAACATAGTCGATTAGAGCTAGAGGTTTAGACGTTAGAGTTATTGCTTCTCATTGGCAAGGCCGTAACCGGATGTTGGTATTTAATTACATAATTTCATCATTGTTTGGCAATTCGATGTTAAATCTTTGTTTAAATTCGAATCTGAGCAACGTGTACTTGAATATTAGGCTCTGTGTAAAATGAACAAACATGCTTATTTTAACAAGAAAAAAAACATATACAACATTTTAAATTTGTTTAAAATGTAAGATGTTTTGGAAGGCTATGTGAATTGTGAGGTGGGGTTCCAAGTCCAAGTTAAATAAGGAAATGTCGTGGTCCTTACGTTAGGTGAATTCTCACTATCGTCCATTTAGGTAGGTCATAAGAGACAAGACAACCAAAGTACAATCTAATTTCTAGTTGACTGATTTTTCCTTAACAACACGGAAAAATAATAATAATACGTTTATGTTAATTGATTTTATATCCCATTTTGTTTGATCCTAATATCACATACATAAAGTAAAAATAAAAATAATCAAAACCCGTTCAACCATCTATTTAATCTCTCTCTCTCTCTCTCTCTCTCTCTCTCTCTCTCTCTCTCTCTCTCTCTCTCTCTCTCTCTCTCCATGAAAAAGCTAGATATTAAATGAATTTCATAATTGTATGCATATTAAATGATATCCATAATTATAATTCTTATTTTATGAAAACTAATTAAATTCATCATTAATGTCAGCAATAAGTCAATAATATTCTTTCAGAATGAATTGACATCTATGTTTTCATTTATGAGTTTGTGTTTTGTTTTAGGACTCACTCACTCAAAATACAAAAAAGTTGTCTGGAACATGGAGAACTAGAGTGTATTGTAGTAGAATACATTCTCATTCTGCTTGAATACACTGTTATTTTGTTAGAATAAACTCTCATTGTGATAGAATACACCTCGTTCTCCATGTTCCAGTCAATTTTGTTGTATTTTGAGTGAGTGGATCCTAAAACAAAACACGGAATCATATATGAAAGAGAAATTAAATATCCTCCTACCTTTTCTTCCTACTTATCTTCCTACTCATGTAAAATGGTGACATGTGTCATCATTTCAAATGGGTAAGAGGATATGTAGGAAGAAAAGTAGGAGGATATTTAATTTCTCTATATGAAAACCTAGATATAAATTTATTCTGAAACAATATTATTGCTGACATTAATGGTGAATTTAATTAGTTTCCATAAAAAAAGAATTATAATTATAGATATCATTTAATATAGATACAATTATGGAAATCATTTAATATCTATCTTTATTTGATTAAATTATAATTTAATTTTTATTAAGTTCTTATTGGTCCATTCCGGCACACAATAAATGTGGGAAACTGTAACACCCGTTTTAGGTACGAGTCAATTCATTTAAATTTCAGAAATTCATTCTTGGGCTGCCATGACGTGGTGGGGCTTCATCACGATGTGGCATTATTTTCTTGACTGCAGGTTTAATTGACCCGCCACAGTGTTGCAATGGGTGCCACGACATGGCAACCGATTTTGGAGAAAACCTAATCCCTGGGCTTTGGGCCCTATATAAAGGACTTTATGGACATGGTTTCAGCCTCTATCACCCTCTCAAGACCTAAAATCATAACCCTAGCCTCCCATATGTGATATTGAGCTTTTTATGGTTTTTGGTTGCATTTTGAAGGAAGGAGAAGAAAGTGCTAGCCCAAAGATCAACCAACAACTCCTCCCCATCCTTGGAATCACTCTCTAGACCGTTTGTAAGTCCTCAAGTCTCCATTTTGATGATTACTTCGTCGTAGATCTAGCTTTATTAGCTTATTTTGGTCCATAAGTGATGTTTGGTTGAATTGATGTGATAAAGGTTGCAACTTTATAACTCTCCTGAGTCCCATGAGTAATATATCTTGTGGATCTAGATTTTGGTTGAGATAATCAGCCTTGCATGAGTCTTGGTCATCTTTCTGCTCATTGACCTAAATGGAATCTAGATATGCATTGGACATGCATGTTTAGAAAGCACCAAACTTTATGTTAGATCTATTATTTCAAACCCTTCTGGAGTTGGTTTGGATATGGACTTTGAGGAAAAGTGCTTAATGGTTAACCATGTCATGAGTTTTTCCATTATTAGACCTTGGTTTGGAGATCTTGTCTTATGAAGTGTATTAATGGGTAAAGTTGGAAACTTTATCTATTAAGGCGTTGAGAAGGAGTGGATACAGATTTTTGAGCCTTTGATTTTGAGTTAAAAGCAGCCTAATTCCTTTAAGCTAATCAGATTGCTCACTACGGTGTGGCACTAGGCCACCACGGCATGGCGAGTAAGGGATCAGTCGATTGTTTTGTCATCTTATGCCCACGTCGTGGCCAAGGAAGACCACGACATGGAGGCCAACTGTGTTTGACTTCAACTTTGATTTGGGTTGACTTTTGGCCAACCCTTTAGCTTTGGAAGGTAGGCTAAGAGTTACCTTGTATGAGTATCTAGGTGTGGTGTAGCACTTGTCTTGACTAGCAGTGAGAGCAGCAAAAATTGTTTATCGTCTGAGAGGTGAGTTCCTTTACTGTACTCGTGGGTCGAAGGCAGCAATGCTGACCTACTGGATTATATTTGTAGGATGATAGTTGTCTTTGTGTCACTTACTGTTATGCTTGTATGTTATATATATATATATATATATATATATCATTATCGGTAGGGCCCGTTATGCTGTGGGCGGGGCCTGTATACGATCTGGTCGGGGCCTGTTATGCTGTGGGCGGGGCCCGTATGCAAGTTGGGCGGGGCCCGTTATGATGTGGACGGGACCTGTATGTATGTATGTGATACGTGGTATTTTGGGGAACTTACTAAGCTTTGTGCTTACGGTTTAAGTTTATGTTTCAGGTACTTCCAGCTCAAAAGGGAAGAGTCTAGCTTGATCGCAGCGTATCCATTCATGTTTTCTGCACTTTTATGATTTTGGGAATTGTACTCTGATGACTGTTTTACTATGACATACTTTTGTATGGATTGATATGAATATTTGATGGTTTGGGTTGAATTAAAAATAAAATTTTTACCTATGATTTTTGGGATGTTACAAGTTAGTACCAGAGCCTTGGTTTGAGGGATTCAGGCACACTCTCGGGTGTATCTGAACTCAAATTGAAGATTTCTAAAAATCTTTTATAAGAAAATAATTTTCTAAAAAGGTTTCTAAAAGAAAAGGGGATGTGATGCGTGCAATCAGGCGATCTCAAGTAAGTTTCCCCAAAATATCCATTCATGTTTATAGTTTCAGTATGTGTATATGTGAATAACACGCTAGAATATGTCTAAGGATTTGCTTCTAATTGCATGATAGGATTCTAGGAGAGATGCCTTATGTTTCGATTGTATGAGCCTTTAGAACTGCATGCTAGGATAGAATCCAAGTGAATAGATAGTATGACCTGATTGGTAATGAACTGGTTTAGAACCCAATGCTTGAATGTTGCTTGTATTGTGCTTCTAGGGACTCCACTGGTGTCGACTAAGTATTAAGCGAATGCGTTAAATTACATGTTATGGGGATAAGATGATTTTTGAAGGTTGTATTCAACCATATTACGCAGCTCTTGTTTGATTTCAACCGTTATAGGGTGGGATCTAGCATTCAAAAATTATCTGATGTCGATTACATGTAACTGTATTCGTGAGGTAGTTAGAAGGTATTGGAGGGGGGTCTCTTATGCAGCTGATGGCAGAGGGTGATGGGAACAGGAATCCTAGGAAAGCCTGGGATATGTCCTAGCGTATAGGACGCTCTATAGTATGAGTGAAGTAATGGATAGTAAGGAAGTGACTTGGAGGATTCGAGGCATTCCTTGAGGAAGGTATAGATAGATGTGGAAGTTAGTATTGGGCCCGTACTACTGAAAGCACATGATCTATACCCAAGACAAGGAAGAACTTGATGAATTCGAGAAACTTCGGGAGTGTGAACCTCTTCGTGCGTATACTAATTGTTTTATTATGTTTCGACATGGTGATGACACGTGGCGGAGCAGAAGGTTCAGGATCAGGATCGGGTTCGGGCTCGGGGCACCGAACCAATTAACGATGGATTGCGCGAGTTCAACGCATCTAAAATTATGAGAGGCATACTTGATGCGAACACGGTGATGTTCGGGTCGATCAAGGAGGGTATCATCGAGTTGATGGAGGATTGTCTCCGGACCATCAGAGTCAAGCTAGTTGTTGGTCAATATGGAGCCCACACTTTATCCTTCAAGGATTTCAACGGGTGTTGGGCATAGGAGTTATTTGGGGAGAAGGACCACATTGTCACCAGACGATGGATAGAAGACATGGAATGTGCTCAAATGACTAGCCTTTGCCTCGAGGGGTCGAAGGTGAGGTTCGTTGCAGGCTGTCTGAGGGAACGAGCCCGAGATTGGTGGGAGGAGTTTGGCTATGCTCTAGGAGCCCCAGTCATTGAGGTCATGACCTGGTCGGATTTTGTGACCTAATTCCGAGCGGAGTTTGCGCCGGCTATTGAGGTGCAACAGCTAGCGAGGGAGTTCCTAGACATGCGGCAGACAATTGACACCATGGTGGAGATCACCACCAGGTTCCGAGAGAGAGATTTATTGGTACCCCAGTATACGACAAATGAAGAGATGAGGAAGAATCAGTACTATAACATGCTAAGATCATATATTAGGGAGTTTGTTAGCTTTTTAGTTTGTCCGACATTAGAGGATATGATATCCAGGGCCCGGGAGAGGGAAATCGATTTGGAGCATATAAAAAAGAAGGAGGAGCAGGTACAGACATATGGGGGTTCAACAAAGAAACCCAAGGTTTCCGAGTCTAGATTGAGGGGCCAACAGGTTCGGGGCTGCTGTGGCAAGTGCGGCAGGATGCATGACGGGTTTAAAGGGTGAGTGGCTTGGGCTACTTTAAGTGAGGCAAGACAAGGCACTTAAGCAGGGATAACCCTGTCACCACTACCACCCCTGTTTCATGTCTGGTTTGTTTTCATTGTAATCAGAGGGGACACAAGAAGGCCGACTGCCCGAGTTTGATAGCTGGAGCGGTTGCAGCACCCGCTCCAGCGACATTAAGGATCACTGATGTCCAGGAGGGCAAACAGGAGGCCCTGTAGTGAAGAGCAAGGCTTTTCAACTGACAGCCGAGGAGGCGCGTGCGACTCCCGACGTGGTTACGGGCATGTTTTCAATTTATTTATGCGCTTTCATTATTGTTATTGCTTATATGTTTCATGTTGTGATATTTAGGGATGTTCTCAGTGAATGGTGTTACAGCCATAGTTCTGTTTGATTCAGGCGCCACCCGATTATTTGTGTCTCTTGCGCTTAGCAAGAGGTTCGGGGATGATCCAAGGGAGCTTGATTATACATTAGAGGTAGAGATTGTCGATGATCATTCAGTACGAGTATCGAGATTACATCAAGGTTGCGTTATGGAGCTATTCAATGAGAGGTATCCAATTGATTTGGTTCTCATTCCTTTGCGCGAGAACAAGTTGATCATAGGGATGGATTGGTTGCGCCCTAATGGGGAGATGATCGATTTCGGGCACCAGCTAGTGCGGGTTCGAACCCCAAGTAGGGGAGAACTAATTATTCAGGGCGAGGGTGCTCTGCACGGATCGGTTATCTGTTCAGCTGCAAGAGCTAGGAGATATCTTCAGCAGGGTTGTTCAGGTGTTGTGGCTTATGTATCAGACACCATGGTGGAGAGACAGAAGATTATGGAGGATGTGTCGGTAGTTCGAGAGTATTCAGATGTATTCTCGGAGGACTTCCTTGGATTACCTCCGGAGAGACAGATGGAGTTTCGTATAGATCTGGTTCCAGGTATGGCACCGATAGCCAAGGCACCCTATCGGTTAGCACTGCCAGAAATGCAGGATTTGTATACACAACTATAGGAGCTGTTAGCAAGGGGTTTGTCAGGCTGAGTAGTTCGCCCTGGGGAGCACCGATTTTGTTTGTGAAGAAGAAGGATGACTGTTAACACGCTGTCGCGCGCGTATTAAACAAGTAAATTATCACTGCTTGTTGCACTAAAAATATAGCACAGGGAAGCAGGGTCGAATCCTCAGGGACACAACCTAAAAGTCAATGCCTTTTTGCATCAGGCACATCTAGTCAAAACAAAGGGGGTTTTAATTGTAAACTAAAAACTAAAATGCAGTGATATTAAATTAAATGAAAGTCAATAATAAAAACAATTCCAGTTCTGCTGCGACTTTCCTAATCTTGCAACTGATCCAGATCTGATTATTTGAGATGCGTTCTATCTAAGCTGGTACTGAGAAAAACTAACAAGCTCTAGTAATTTCTCTTTTACCTAAACTAGTTAATCAAAACAAGCTCTTCAATTAACCCTAACTTTTTACTGTTCAATTAAATGAGCTCTTAATTAAATCAGAAAAGTTGCATTAAGTTCTTTGTAAAAATCCCAGCAATACCCAATACTTCTCACAAGCTCGGAAGCGTAAAGATATGATTTTTACAGTTTATACCAGAGTTAAATCCCAAAACGGAACCAATCTGATACTTGTTACTTTTACCAATTTATTAGAACAATTACGGATTCTATTAATTGATTAACTAGAATGATAAAACCCTAGCTAGGTGATTAGACTAACAAGAATTCAAATCAAACATTCATTAAGCTTAAAACTGAAGAATCTAGATAGAAACACAAATAAAAAATCAGATCTAATGATCAATCACATGAAAAGTACTTGTCTTTGCAGAACTGAAAACTAAGGTTTTAGCCAGACATGGCTAAAATATGATAAAAATAAATGAAAAGAGACATCAAACAACTAATCTTACTAATCTACTTGAAGGAGATGATCCACAGTCTTTAGATCTTCAGAAATCGTTGAAATCAGAGAAGAAACGTCTCCAAAATCATATTTTCGTCGTCTGGTACCTTTGGAATCGCCAACTTAGGTTACTGGAAGGTTATTAGGGTCTATTTATACGTCCATGAGCAAAAACGATGTGCATGCGATCGCATGTATCAAAGCTGCGATCGCAGGTTTTGAAGAAAACGCGTCTCGTGCCTTTTTAATGAAGTAGGATGCTATTTTGGCACTTTTTAGCCAACCTGCGATCGCATGTACACAACCTGTGATCGCAGGTTTTCATTTTTCATTTCCGGATGAATTTTTGGCACTAAAAAACCTCGAATCCAAGCTGCGACCTAACCTGCAATCGCATAAAGGCCCCATGAGATCGCATAAAGGCAACCTGCGATCGCATGTTGTGCCTAAGACGTCCGAAATTTTGTCTACTTTTCAGATCATTTTGAATCGCCTCAATCGGAGTTACGGTTCTCGAGATATGGTCAAAATACTAACAGGGGGTCAAAGCTGCCAGCAACATCCTTTAACTTTAGATTGCATATTCTATCTTCGTGTAATCAATTCGATCTAATGTTTCTTGACCAAAGCATCTTCCAATAATTCCACAACATACTCCATAAGTTCCAAGCTCCATTTTAAGCTCCAAAATACGCATCCAACTGCTCCCAAAGCACTGCTCCATTCAAACTATCTGAAATTGACATAAAAACATGAGCAGTACGGGAATTCTTACGAATTACATGAGCTGAACATTATTTAAATAAATGAAATGCAAATGTAAAAAATATGATACTAAATAATAATGAAAACTACCCTAAAAGATGCCTAAAATGGCATCTAACAATGACTCCCACAGGATGTGCATCAATTATTTGGAGCTAAACAAGCTAATGGTGAAGAACCGTTATCCGCTTCTGAGGATTGATAATTTTTTTGACTAGCTGCAGGGTGCGTCTTGGTTCTCAAAGATCAATACGTGTTCAAGCTACCACCATATGAGATCCAGATACGAGGATATCCAAAAGACTGCTTTTAGGACTCGTTATGGTCATTACGAGTTCGTGGTGATGCCTTTCGGGCTCACCAATGCCCCAGCCGCGTTCATGGATCTCATGAACCGCGTGTGTAGACCGATGCTGGATCGGTCTGTTATTGTATTTATTTATGATATCTTGGTCTATTCTAAGAGCAAGGAGCAGCATGAGTATCATCTGCGTGAGGTTCTAGAGACTCTGAGGAGGGAGAGGCTTTATTCCATGTTCTCTAAGTGCGATTTCTGGTTGCGTGAGGTGCAGTTTTTGGGGCACCTTGTCAATGAGAAGGGGATATTTGTTGATCTGGACAAGATCGAGACCGTAATACAGTAGAAGGTCCCACAGTCTCTATTTGATATTCGGAGCTTCTTGGGTTTAGCAGGGTATTATCGTAGGTTCATCGATAACTTCTCCATGATCGTAGTTCTGTTAACTAGGTTGATGAAGAAGTCTGCTACTTTCAGTTGGGGGCCTGATCAGCAGGCGGTGTTTGAGACTTTGAGGCAGAAGTTATACGAGGCTTCGATCTTGACCCTGCCAGAGGGTGTGGACGGTTTCGTGGTGTATTGTGATGCATCGATTTCGGGATTGGGTGCATTGTTGATGTAGAGGGGCCGTGTGATAGCTTATGCTTCGAGGCAGCTGAAGCCTCATGAGGTGAATTACCTCACTCATGACTTGGAGCTGGGGGCAGTGGGTTTTTCCTTCAAGATTTGGCGACATTACTTGTATGGGGTTCGTTGTATCATTTACACACACCACAAGAGTTTGAGATATCAGATGGACCAGCCAAATCTGAATATGAGGCAACGCAGGTGGCTTGATGTGGTGAAGGATTATGATTATGAGATCCTTTATCACCAGGGGAAGGCCAATGTGGTGGCCAATGCTCTCAACCTCAAGGTGGTCAGTACTCCCATCAGGGATGTTTGTCTGAGGATGACGGTGATTACTCCACTCTTAGAGAAGATTCGGGAGGCTCCGCTTGAGGCTATGAAGGAGGAGCACCGAAAGAGTTAGCGCATAGTGGGCAAGTTGCTTATTTTGATTATGATAGTTGGGGATTGTTGACCCTTCATCGGGGAGTTTGGGTTACATATTGTGGGGGTGTGCGACAGATTTTGATGGAAGAGGCACACAAGTAGAGATTTTATGTTCATCCGGGAGCAACAAAAATGTACAGAGATCTCCGACCCGATTATTGGTGGCCCTACATGAAGTGGGATGTGGCTTGGTACGTGGAGAGGTGATTAACTTGCAGGAAAGTCAAGGCCAAGCACCAACGACCTCACAGCAAAATGGAGCCATTGGGTATTCCCGTTTGGAAATGGAAGAAGATCACGATGGACTTCATTACGAACTTGCCAAAGACAACGTGGGGAATGGATTCGATATGGGTCATCGTGGACCGATTGACCAAGAGCGCTCATTTTATTCCAGTATTTCGAGAGGTGGTGGCATAACATGGGGTTCCAGTATCAGTGGTTTTAGATCGGGATGTTCTGTTCACCTCCAGGTTTTGGAGGAGGTTCCATGAGGAGTTGGGTACTCGGTTACACTTCAACATAACTTTTCACCCTCAGAACGATGGTTAGAGCGAGCGGACTATCAAGACCTTGGAGGATATGCTTCGGGCATGTGTGATGGATTTTGGTGGTAGACATTGGCTGAGTTCTCTTACAACAATAGCTACCACATCATCATTGATTGACCTCCCTTTGAGATGCTCTACAGGAGGAAGTGTCGGGCCCTGATTTGTTGGGGTGAGGTCGTCCAGCAAGTTATGGGTAGCACGTAGATATTACTCCGGACTACTAAGTCGATCCAGCAGGTGCGTGGAAGGTTGCAGACCGCGCAGAGCCGCGAGAAAAGTTATGCTCATAGGCGGTGGTCATATTTAGAATTTCAGGTCGGGGATATGGTACTTCTGAAGGTGTCACCGTGGAAGGGTGTCATCCAATTCAGGAAGAGAGGAAACTTGGGCCCCAGGTATATTGGACCATTCAGGTTGGTTGCCCGGGTGGGCAGGGTTACATATTGTTTGGATTTGCCCAAGGAACTGAGTCAGATCCACAATACTTTTCACGTCTCTCAGCTGCGGAAGTGTTTGGTTGATGATTCCGCAATGGTCCCTTTGGAAGGCATTCAGGTGGATGAGCGCCTGAATTATATAGAGAGACTGATTTCCATCTGTGACATCCTCATTTTCACGGCCAGAAAAGACCGATTTTGTTTATGCTTTGTTTAAAAATCAGAGTAATAATTTAAATAAAAGAGTTGCAGAATTTGTTCCCAAAACAAAATTTGATAAAGATTTATCAAAGCATTTCCATAGAAATGTATTTCATTAAAAAGACTCGGGATGTCATGTTCGATACAGATCAAAAGCATGAACAGTACAACATAAGCCTTACTACATTATTTCGTATTTACAGGCCTAAAATCCCTTATCTCTCATCCAAACATCTATGCTCATGCGCCACTACCTGTATTACAAGAAACTGAGTGGGCCAGGCTTGGGAGCCTGGTGATCACATAGGGTTTTCAACCCACAATAAATAAGTTTATTAATTTCATCAACCAAACAAACCCGATTACCCCTTCCCGTTATCCTCACTTTACGTCCCTAAAACATCTAACACAAGGGACCTAGTCTAAGGACTTTCACGGGGTGACAACACATGCTTCGGGGGTTCCTCAGCAATTCATGTCAAATAAGGCAACCATGTGGGGGTATGGAGTACTGCTGGTGAGCACACAGTTCAAATAAACACCTAAAAGTTGCGAGCCTGCTAGCGTTCCACTGGACTGTCTAGAATAGTCTGTGGTCGTCATCTATACTCCGCTAGATGACTGGATCATCAATAACATCTATAACGAGGCCTCTCATTATTTTATTTTGTCACACAACAACTATTACATCTACCCATGTTTTACCCAACACATTTTGTAGATATAAAATACATATACAGTTTAAATCATTTAAAACATGTATAAAATCATTCATCCAGCATAGATAGCAAGTATACAGATAATATGCACACACAGCATGTAATTTATATAAAATACTTCATATCTATGTGTAAGATGAAAGTAACTATGCACTCACCTGTTAAGGTGATGACTCGGTACTCGGACAGCGCTTTGTTATCTCAAAACAATTTTCCCTTGACAAAACCTAGTATCAATACCACTAGGGTTTACTCTAACGTTAACCGCGACTAATTAATAGTCTAGCTATTATTACTATTATATAAGCGTTAAACAACACTCTATATAACTCATAATAATAGCCCAAATAATTATTTTAAGGTCCTAATAATGTTACTATAATTAATTAGAAGTTATATTAAAAATAGCGTAGGCGTAGCTTACTTACAGCGGGTTTTATAGAAAACTGGGCTTCGCTTGGAGAAGCGTTTCCGAACCGAAAGAAACTACAAAGAGAAGTGGAAATGTGCAAGAAATCCGGCTGCCTTCGCAAGGTATTTATAGTGCCAGCCTCGGACGTACGCTGGGCGTAGTCCTCGGCTACGCGGCGCGTTCGTCGGATAAGATCAGCAGCTGGCGAGACACGTGGCGCGGTTCTGGTGGTGGAGCGTGGCCTCTTCTCGGACCGCATAAGACCGAGGTACGCTGGGCGTACCCGACCTCGAACGCAGGGCGTAATTTGCGAGGCGACGTGTCGCATTCCGAAGCGAGCCTTTGATCAGAAATGGACGGCCCAGATCGAGCCACGCCATCACTATTCGCACCAGCTTCGCAAATTTGAGTTCCAACTTCAAAAATTCGTATCTTCCTCATACGGGATCCGTTTTCGACGTTCTTTATATCCACGCGTAGGCAGGAACGTAGTCTACAACTTTCGTTTAGACTCCGTCGGCTAAGTTTGACTTTATTTTAAAATTTATATTTTTAACAGGCCGGGACAGGATTGGTCCGTTAAAAATTCATAACTTCTTCATCCGACGTCCGTTTTCGTCTGTCTTTTTATCGTTACACTACTATTAACGAGATCTTTGATTCTCGTTTAGGTTGTGTCGGCTAAAAACTGCTCGATCTAATATTTGAACTTCGGGTTGTACACTGCTAAGCCGAAACTTCGAAAAATCATAACTTCCTCATATGAAGTCAGATTTGGGCGTTCTTTTTATGGACGCTCTCGGTTTACCGTTTTCTACGACTTTCGTTTAGATCGCTAAGGCTAAAAGTCACTCTATCGTAAATTCACTATTTACGCTTCCCGGTGTCGTGTCGGTTCCGTTGCGAAACTTTGACGAGTCATAACTTTTTCGTTATAACTCGGATTTCGGCGTTCTTTATATCCCCATAATCCTTGTTTCGACCACTACAACTTTATGTAGAGATATCGGGTTTATCTCACACTTTAATTTTGATGCTTATTTTTATTCTTTATTTATTACACATTTATAAATAAGCATATAAAGACATATAATTCTCATAATACTCAAATATTTCATCTTTATTATCTCAAAAAAAGTTACAATAGTTGACCTAGACTATTACATCATCTGATAATGCTTAGCCCCAAAACCCGGGCGTTACACCATCCTCGACAAGAAGACGAAGATCTTGCGTAGCAAGGTTGTGAGCTTGGTAAAGATGCAGTGGCAGCACCGCAAGGATTCAGAGTGGACATAGGAGTTCGAGGAGGAGATGAGGGAGCATTACCCTGAGTTTGTTTTCGAAGGGACTTCAAGGTTGAAGTCTGATTCAAGTGGGGGAGAGTTGTAACACCCGTTTCAGGTATGCGCCAATTCATTTAAATTTATAAATTTATTCTTGCGTTGCCACAACATGGTGGGGCTTCACCATGACGTAACACTATTTTCTTGACTGTGAGTTTAATTGACTCGCTACGACGTGGCAACCGATTTTGGAGAAACCCTAATCCATCGGCTTTGGGCCCTATGTAAAGGTCTTTATGGCTAGGGTTTCAGCCTCCATCACCCTCTCAAGACCTGAAATCGTAACCCTAGCCTCCCTTGTGTGATATTGATCTTTTTGTGGTTTTTGGTTGCATTTTGAAAGAAGGAGAAAAAGGTGCTAGCGTAATCTGACGATTCGGTCTTTTATGGTCTCGGGTTTATTCGTATGGTTTTACGCTTGGGGGCGTGACTAAGAGCATAGGTTTTCCCGCCACCTTTGAAGTTATAGCACTTTGAAGTTATTGGCCTAAATGGTCCCTAATGGAAATGTTTGGCAAGCAAGTCCCATGCATGCAAGGGATGCATGCACGTGTCTGGCTGGGTATGCCCATCGTATAAGGTCGGTTGGTCGCGGGTGCGGAGAGGCGTACGCCTAGCGTACGAGAAGTACACCCAGAGTCACCAAACCCTATATAGGGTTATGTCACTATAAAAGAAATAATGTGCCTCAGGGGTCAGGCTCCCTCTCATCTTTAGACAGCCACCACGAAACCCTAAACCACTTTTGAGTGTCCTTGGAGCTTTGGAGTAGTAAAGCCATTTTCCAAGCAAGTGAAGAGCATAGCAAGGTGGGGGATCAAAGGAGAAGATATAGATCTGGGGTTATTGCTTCATTTCAGACTTTATTGAGGTATAAAGTCTTGAACTTGTCTCTTGAATGCTTAGATCTATTATGATGGAGTTTTGGACCTTTTTGGTCCCAAGGATGAAGCTTTATGGTCCAAATCTGATTCCTAGACTAAGGATTGCCACCCTTGGTGCTAAATGACTCCCTAAGACAGAAACTTGTCATCTTGGTGGTCTTAATGGGCTCATGCAAGAGTTAAGACCATTTTCATGGAAGTAGAATACCATTTTTGGAGTTTGAAAATGTTTGGGACATGTAAAGTCACCAAGTCAGTGACTTTATGGATTCAGACGTTAAGAGGAACTTAGATCGATGATTTGGACCACTGGATAGAAGCATTAAGTGCTTAATAGAAGAAAGGGCTTAACAGGGGAGTACGTTGGGCGTACAAGCTGGTACGCGCAGCGTATAGGCCACCAGCCCAGTACGCCCTGTGTACAGTTGAGTACGCCCCGCATACTCAGTCGGAGTGGGCTTTGTGTTATTGGGCCTCGGATTGGGCCATGCATTGGATTTTAGTTCTTTGGGCCTTAGTGGGCCATCAGAAGTCTATAATTTGGGCCAAGAATATGTTTGGGCTTAGGTAAGGCCCAATAGAGGGATTGGGCCCAATTTATAAAATTGGGCCATTAGTGGACTTAGAAAGATTAGATGGAATTGGGCCTTGGTTATGGTCCAAATTAGAGCAGGGGTAAAATGGTCATGTTACCCTAAGAAGGATTATTGGTTATGGACTAAGTGTTATTTGGTATTGATAGCTCGGGGAGCCGAAGGATTAGCAGTTCGGGAATTGCCAGTTAGCAGCCAGAGGATTATCTGCAAGTCTTCAAAAGTGCAAGGTGGGTCTCCTCACTGTGTTTATGGGTCTACGGCCACAATGCTGGCCCATTTAGTTTATGTATGGTAGGAAGACCCGGGGGTTAGCCCTAGGCACTATGTATGAAAGACCATGGGGTAGCCCCTGGCACCCAGTATGCTATTATGTATGACAGGAAGACCCAGGGGTTAGCCCTAGGCAATATGCATGAAAGACCAGGAGGTGGCTCCTGGCACACTGTATGCTTATTATCTAAGTAGAGTAGTATGTATGCTAGTTGTCTTTGTGATACTTGCATGGAAGACCAGGAGGCGGCTCTTGGCACTTGTCTGTAAGACCCAGGGGGTGGCCCCCGGCTTGGCAAGAAAGACCACGTGGCGGCCCGTGGCATAACAGCAAGACTATGTGCGGCACATATCAACTTATTTGATATATGATTGATATGTATGGCTCACAATATGTATGGCATGTATAGCCCAGTTGATATGTATGGTATGTGGTATTTGGGGAACTCACTAAGCTTCGTGCTTACGGTTTACAGTTTTGGTTTCAGGTACCTTCAGTTTTCAGAAAAGGAGCTCGGGACGACCGCATCGCATTCACCCATATTATTCCGCATTATGTGATCTTTGGGATTAGACTCTGATATTTATTTTAAATGAAATGTTTTCAATGTTCAGAACAAAGTCGTTAAGTGTTTTCTATTTATTAAAAATGAAATTTTTGGTCTTGAATTTTGGGATGTTACAAGTTGGTATCAGAGCCTTGGTTTGAGGGATCCGGGCACACTCTCGGGTGTTTCTGGACTCAAACTGAGGACTTGGTATGAGAATTTTCAAAGGAAAAAAATCATTTTTTTATAAAAAGAATTTTGAAAGGAATTTGAAAAGAGAAAAGAACTTTGAAAAGAAAGGGGTGTGATGCGTGCAATCGGCCGAGCTCAAGTAAGTGGTTCCCAAAATACCAATACATGTTTGTTATGTGATATAATATGTTTATGTGATTCACATGCTAGATTATGGCTAAGGATCTAGGAGAGTTACCTTGTATGCTTATGTGAGCTTGTAGATCTGCATGCTAGAACTGATCATCCAGTAGTAGGATGGCCTGTTTAGGTTATGCCTGATTATATGAGCCTTTGAATTACATGCTAGTATAGATTCCTGATAAGAGGATAGAATGGCTTGTTTGGTTAGATTTTCCGTTATCTGAATGTTGCTTGCTCTGTGCTTTGTGAGACTTCGAGTGATGGGAGTTAGCTATTAGATGAATACGTTAAGTCACATGTGACCAGGGTTGAATAATCTCAGAGTGATGGATTTGACCCTATTGCGCAGCTCTCGTATGAGTCTAATGTTGTAGGGACGAGTCCTTTACTCGAAGGATTATCCGAGCCTCGTCACATGTGATGGTATTCATGCAGTGGTTAATTGGCATTATGAAGAGTCTTTCAGCAGCTGAGGACTGGGTTTGGGATAGGAGATTTCCCTAAGGTAAGCCTAGGATATGTTTCAGTAAGCCTAGCGGTGCGGTATAGTGAGTTATGGTGTTTGTATTGAGAAGGTGACTTAGAGGATTCGGGATGATTGCTGAGGAAAGTATGGATAGGTGTGGAAGGTAGTATTGGTCCCGTACTACTGAAAGCACAGGATCCATACTCGAATCGGTGAAAGTCTTGGAGAATATAAGAAGCTTATGGGGAAAGGACCCTTGGTTATGTGTTGACTTTTGGAATGTTGTATTTCAGTTGGAGATGAGCTTTCAGGGAGATGGTCCAGGATCGGGTTCAGAATCAGGTGCAGACGCTGAGCCGATTAGCGAGCAGTTGCGAGAGTTCATTTCATCAGAGATTTCTCGTTGTGTTTCAGAGATAGTGGATGAGCGCTTGGGCGCGTTTTGTACGGAGGTTATGGCTATCATTGGATCTCGCACACTGACCTTCTGAGAGTTTCGTGCTTGTGGAGCTCTTGCGTTTCATGGGGAGAGGGATCCCATTATCAGTAGGAGGTGGTTAGCGGATATGGATAACGCGTTCAGGACGAGTTTCTGCCCCGAGGAGGCGAAGGTCAGATATGTTTCCTGCCTGTTGAAGGATCGGGCACGTGATTGGTGGGAAGAGGTCGGTAGTGAGTTGGGTGATGATTGGTCGATGTTATGTCGTGGGATGACTTCTCGACCAGGCTTCGAGCTGAGTTTGCACCATCGATCGAGGTACAACAGTTGGCCCGAGAGTTTCTGGATCTCCGCCAAACCACGAAGACTGTGGCAGAGATCACTGCCAAGTTTTGGGAGAGGGCTTTATTGGTACATCAGTATGTAGCAGATGAGGAGATGAAGAAAGTGAGGTATCACGACATGCTGCGGGATGACATTAGGAAGTTCGTGAGTATTTCAGGGTGCGGGACCCTGAACGATATGTTCTCTAAAGCCCGAGAGCGGGAGATTGATTTGGAGCACATTGAGAAGAGGATGTCAGATCATGTGTATACTTTGGAGGGTCCCGGGAAGAGGCCTAGGACTTCAGATCAACGGTTGGTAGGCTAGCAAGGCCGAAGGTAGTGCAACACGTGCGGGAAACTGCACGAGGGAGTTTATCGTTCCAGGGGTTCAGGTTGCTACAAGTGTGGCAGGGATGGTCACGTCAGCAGGGACTGCCCCCAGGGGGCAAGCCCATTATGTTTTCACTGCGATCAGGTGGGCCACAAGAAGGCCGACTGTCCGACGATGAGGGGAGGGGTAGTAAGCGCGTTTGCTTCCGACACTTTGAGGATCACTGATAGACGAGAGGGAAGGACAGGAGCCCCAACAGAGAGGAGTCGGACTTTGCAATGACATGCAGGAGAGATCCGGATTACAGCAGGCAATGTTTCAGGTATGTATCAATTGCTCTTTTTCGATTCTATCTGTATTATGGTTGTTGTTGCCTCGGTCTCGGGTAAGAGTATGTGTGAGTTATCTCCCTGCCTGTATTCGGATTGTATTTACGAAAAATGTCATATGCCAATTGCATACCGGGACTTATTAGTAGCTAGTGTAGGGTCATTTCCCTTTTCTGGTTCGAAGTGTTCAGTGTTATCTCGGTTACGGCCAAGATCAGTTCAGAAGCATCATGAGAAATCTGCGGTCAGGGTTCAGCAGGATGATTATCCACCATCGTCAGGATTCGGTGAAGTTCAATCTTTGTGCTAGGGATAGCTTTTGGAGGCATCAAGAGAAGCAGTATATTTTACCCTTATACCAAATTTGCAATATACAACAAACCTCAAGGACCATTTGTGTAATTTTGTAAATTTGAAATTTTGTATATATATAAATTATAATATAAATTTTGTATATATGTAAATCTTATTATATATATATATATATATATATATATATATATATATATATATATATATATATATATATATATATATATATATATATCAAGGTTGTAAAAATCGCTCGACGGTAGCTCGACGGTCGACTGGTGTTAAGGGATTAATCGGTCTTGGCGGGGATTAATCGGGGACCATAGATTATTAATAATATATATATATATATATATATATATATATATATATATATATATATATATATATATATATATAATTTCAACAATTTGATAATTTTTTTTATCTTTTTGACATTTTCTTTTCTATTTTTATTTTATAATTTTAGTTACTTATAGATTTTTAATGTTTTTATTTATTTTGATTCAAGTAAATAAACTTTACTTCGATTTTCTTTAATTTTTCTTATTTGTGGATTGAAGCGTTAATGTTTTTTTGTTTTAATTTTATGCCGTTACATTTAATGGTTTTTTTACTTGGATGCTTCGCAGTTAATATCGTTAGCAAGTTTATATTTGCATTTGTCATCATCATTATTTCACATTTTGTTTTATAATTTTAGTTATTTATTATTCTTCTATTGTTTTTATTTATTTTGATTCAAGTAATGAAAAATAGAAAAACAAAAAACAAAAACTCAAACACCAAAATTGTAATATACTATAATATTTTATTACATTTTACATTTTTCATTTTTTTTGGTTTTTTACGTATTTTTTAAATTTTTTCGTATTTTTTTTCTTATAATCATTTTTTGGTTTTTTTCGTATTAGTTACAAAAACCATAAATAATTAAAATTATAAAAAAAATAGAAAACCAAAATAACTCAAACACCAAAATTGTAATATACTCTAATATATTCATACATTTTACACTTTTTGGAAAAGGTTAAAAAAAAGTTATCAAATTGATGAAAAATAAAAAGAAACAACGAAAAAATTAAACTAGGAAAAAGTTAAAAAATAATACGAAAAAATAAAAAAAATAATACGAAAAAATAAAAAAAAATAAAAAACAAAAAAACCAAAAAAGGACGAAAAGTGTAAAATGTATTAATATATTATAGTATATTACAATTTTGGTATTTGAGTTTTTGTTTTTCTATTTTTCATTATTTGAATCAAAATAAATAAAAACAATAGAAAAATAATAAATAACTAAAATTATAAAAAAAATAATAGAAAACAAAAGGTGAAATAATGATAATAATAGATGCAAACATAAAGTTGACAACGATATTAACTATGGAGCATCCGAGTAAAAAAAAAACATGAACCGTAACCGCATAAAATTAAAATAAAAACATTAACGCTTCAATTCACAAATAAGAAAAATTAAAGAAAAAACGGTTTCAACATGGTTTATCGTATTTAAGTTTATTTACTTGAATCAAAATAAATAAAAACATTAAAAATATAATAAATAACTAAAATTATAAAATAAAAATGGAAAACAAAATGTCAAAAAGATTAAAAAAAATTATCAAATTGTTGAAATTATATATATATATATATATATATATATATATATATATATATATATATATATGTATATAATTTATATTTATAATATATACATATACAGAATTTATATTTATAATTTATATATATACAAAATTTCAAATTTATAAAATTACACAAATGGTCCTTCAAGTTTGTAGTATATTGCAAATTTGATACAAGGGTAAAATAGTATTTTTGTTTTCATTAAAATCTAAAAGCTGAACAGTTAGATTTAATGGTGGGAGGACCTTTCATGTAATTTTGGAAACCACAGGGACCAGTGGCGTGATATTTTCTTTGAAAGTCCTCAAAGCGAGATATTTTGCAAACCACAGGGACCAATTATAAAAATTTGTCTAAACAATTATAACTTTTTTAACCAAAAAAAATCAACGTTTTAGGTGCATATATGCATAATTTTCAAGTGCATGTATGCATGTTTCTTATATTATAATATTCATGTTTTAGGTGCCTATATGCATATTTTTCAGGTGCATATATGCATGTTTCTTATATTATAATATTCATAAATAAATCATAAAAAATATATTTTTATTTACTAATCTATAAATGCAATAGTACAAGTATTTTGTTCAATACAAAATAAAATATAAAAAACAAAAAATGCTACAAAATTTAAAAGATTTTTCATGTCTTCGTGTCTTGATTTTCATATATTCTTCAATTTATCATTTTTCACCTCTTAAATATTTTTCACAAATTCATCCAAATCTACAAGAAAATAAAAAATAGGTTAATGCAAGAACACTCACAAAAATGAATATGTATATATCATGTAAGATTCACATGTGATTATATAATGTGATATTCACGCGTGATTGTATCTTTTAAGATTCAAATGTGAAATTCACAAGAAATTTTTTAAAAAAAATAACGAAGAACACTTACACAAAATGCATGTGTGCATATAGTTGTCATTCATATGTGATTCAGTTGTGATTTACATGTGAATCATATGTAATTCATATGTGATTCACTTGTGATTCATATGTAAATTACATGTGATTTACATGTGAATCTGTCACAACCAGGAAATTCTAATGCTTTTGTAAACATTAACAAGGATAACATTTGTAACTAAAACTTGAAAGCATACATGATGTTATTCAATGACAACAAAATTTCATCAAACACTCTATACAAACACTTCAAATGGTCAACAAAAGATTGGAAACCCTAAAAATCCCGGTTTAAATCCATTATGGACTAGGATTTCCTTATTGGGCCTAATGGACCAATAAGTTTCCAATTTGACTTGTATGGGTTTAGAACTCTTAATTGGGCTCTAATTCAACCCACCTTCATGAGATTTGACATTTTGGGCCATATTGGGCCTAAAATGGAAAAAACTACTCCAATAAGCCTTATTGGGCCATAACCAGCCTAATTAACCTTGTTGGGCCATAACAAATCTAATTAGCCCTAATGGGCCATAAAATTTATTCTTTTATGCAAATTGGGCCGTAAACTACCCTAAAGGCCCAATGGGCCGAAAACTTCTTTATGGACCTCATATTTTCGAACCGAGATGTAACATCCGGATTCCCAGGTACCTTATTTTAAGTATTTATCTTGAGTTTTAGGGAGGGACTCGGCGAGTAGGCGCTCAGACTCGCCGAGTAGGATCGCGCATTTCTTGTCTGATTTAATGAAGGACTCGACGAGTCGATGCGTGGACTCGGCGAGTCCGCGCTGTAATTTGAAACCCTAACTCTCGGGGTCTGTGCCCTATTTAAAGGCCTTTATAGCCTCCATTGCGGCCACTTCACCACTGAGAAACCCTAGAGAAAGAGAGAGAGAGCGTTTGTGGTGCAAGAGGAAGGCTAATTCACCATTTCTTATGTGTTTTAGCAAAGGAGAAGTGGTTTCCAACAAGAGGAGGTCAAAGGAGCTGTGGATCCAAGGTTTCAAGTTCAGATCTACACTTTTGAGGTATCAAATCGAACTTCCTTTATGTTTTGGGTTAAGATCTATGATTTAGGGTTTTCTATAACCTTGGAAGACTTGAAGAGTTGAGTTTATGGTGCCTTGCTGGGTTAGACCTCAGATCTGGACCCATAGAGGTCCAGAGAACCTTCCCCATTCTGCTTTTTGTTTGTTCATGGAGGATTAGAGACGAGGTTGCCATTTTTAGAGTTATTTCTCCATTTATGACTTGATGTGGGTTGCATGCACGTAAAGGTTGCACCTTTACGTGACATTTGAGCACTTGAAGGGTAGATCTGATAGTTAGGGAAGCAGATCTGACCTTAGAAGGTCATTTGAGTAAGAACATGGAAGCAACTCGTCGAGTCCATAAGTGGACTCGACGAGTCGAGTCGGGGTTACCCCGCGATTCGTGATAGGAGAAACCCGTCGACTGGAAGGATGACTCGACGAGCCAAGAGAGACTAGAAGGATTCACAGGACCCGCATGGACTCGCCGAGTCGCCCTTGTGCACTCGACGAGTCGGGTCAAAGTTTGACCGTTGACTTTCGTTGACTTTAGGGTTCTGGACAAGACTGATTCAAGAGAGTTCAGGGAAGGGTAAAATGGCTTTCTAGCCAATCTGTAGAGATGAGGCTATGAGAGAATATTGATCGGGAATGCTATTTGAATAATAGGAGGAGGCTAGGTCGGGACGTTGAGCACGAGAGTTTATCCGACTTCATTGAGGTGAGTCTTCTTACTATACTGTACCTGGAAGGGTACCTATGTGTGACCGAAAGGTCTTGTATGCTATGATGTATGTGCTATATGCGGTTATGTGATATGTATGTGCTATGTATGTTATGTATGGTAAGGACCGGAAAGTCAGGATGATATGGACCGGAAGGTCAGGAGGTTACGGACCGGAAGGTCGATACGGGTAGGACCGGAAGGTCTACCGGGATTTGGGACGGAAGTCCCCTGAGACACATGGATCGGAAGATCCTACAGAGTTATGGCCTGGAAAGGCGTATGTGTGGTATGTGGTATTTTGGGGAACTCACTAAGCATTTATGCTTACAGTTGTTATGTTATGTGTTTCAGGTACTAGCGAGGATCGCGGGAAGGCGCCGGCATGATCCGTACACACTCATGGAGTTTATGTTATTGAGATTCTGGGACATGTTTGTTGGATTAGGTGTCTAAGCCCATAACTATAATTGGTATGTACTTGAATTGATAGCAGCACAGTCCTTTTGGGTTGCCCTCAACCTAGCAACTGGACAAGGAAATTATGAAAGGAGAGATATTAATTTATAAGATTAATGAATTAATATAAATGATTTATTAATATGTTAAAAGATTAATATATTAATTAGAAATCATTATGTTTAATTAGTAGTTAGCCAGAAATTAATTAGAATTAATTTTGGGGTTAAAAGAATTAATTATAAAGTGCAGGGACTAGTTTGCAATTAATTAATAGTTGAGTGGAAGGTTCCAGAACCCCCTTGGAAGGAGGTGGACGAAATTCTTAGGGGAAACCCTAGAGATTTCGTCCAAGGGGTCCAAATAAGGCCTTTGGATCTTGCTTAGGCCCTAAGCAAAGGATAACTAGGGTTTTCCCTAAACCCTAGATCCCTCAGCTATTTAAGGAGCCTCCTGGCTCACATTTGAGGTCACTGATTTCTTTGGAAGAAACCCTAAGGCCGAAATTGCATACTCTCTCCATCCTCTCTCCTCCAAGTTTCCTTCTTGCTAGTTCTTGGGTGTGATTCCATTAGAGGCATTACATTTGTGGTGCTAAGCTTCCAAGAAGATCAAGATCAAGATCAAGAGGATTATCAATTGTTTGCTATAACAATTGAAAGGTATGTAACTCCTAAACCCTAGTTTGTTAATTTCGAAATTAGCCTCTCTCCTCTAGGGTTCTTGTTTTGCAATTCAAAGTTATATGTTCAATAGTTAAAACATAGATCCAAAGTAGGTTGCATGTGAACTTAGGAATTGTTTTCTAGTTTATTTGTTTTACCTAAAACCCATTAGTGGTATCAGAGCCATTGTTTGTTTTAAATTGAATTGCTATAATTGTTGAATTGCAAATTAGGGTTTATAGCTATTAAACCCTAAAGGCCAAATTTTCGATTTCTAGGGTTTTGGATAAAAGGGTTTTTTCGAAAACCCTAGCCTCCAAAGAACCCTAATCGAAATTAGGGTTAGGGTTTTGAAAACCCTAGCCTCCTCCCTTGTAAATTTAGAAATTGCTAGAAGTTTTAGGGTTTCTTGTTTTGGATAATTGTTACTTAATTAGATTAATTGGATAATTATCCTTACCCTATTTTTCGAAATTTAGAGGGATAAGGATTAGGATTAAATTAATTGATTAATTTAATTAGATAATCCTTACAAGATTTAATAATTTGATTAATAGTTAATTAAAAGATAAATATTAAATCTAGTTAATTGGTTTATTTAAATTTAAATTTAATAGTTTGAATTTCGAAATTTATATAAACCCTTGAAGTTTTAAAATGTTTTAAAACACACCCTATATATGTATTATGATTAAAAGTTTAATATTATATATGTATAAGAATATGGTCAGTCAAATCGCTAGTATGCCTCATTCACGAAGCTAATCTATAAGGGGGGTATAAGGAAACTGCCTATAAAATGGTAGTTGAATGGGTGTCCACTCTCACCCACCGTTTCCTTGATTAGTGGAGGGTCGTTAGCAGAACGGATTTGATAGGACAACTACTTCTCATTAAAAGTATAATGACATTAAAGAAAGTACTAGAACATTATTTTTAAAATCCCAACTCTAGTTACTTTAGGAAAAATGTGAAAAGTATGCTAATCCATGAAATTGCACATTATGCTTTATTGGTCGTTAGTGGAGCGTGTGTGGTTAACCAGCACACTAAAGGGCACTAATAAAGAGTAGTAATGGGTATCTCATAATTGTCATTTTGATGGAGCGTGTGTGGTTTACCAGCACATCAATAGTTAATGATAAAGACAATGAGGTTACCAAGCACATTTGCATGGTTATTCACATCTTGTTTGTGATCCTCGGCATCCCAGTCACAAATAGAAGAGCATAATCTGAGATTAAAACATGCCATTGAATAGTTTCAATGTATCTCAAAAGAATTAGGAATTTCACTTCGTTTGTTTCGTCTAATGGTGGAATTGGTGAATCGTCATTCACCTACCTTTATGAAATTTACACTTGGATCTCGGCATCCCATTTCTAAGTTGTGAATCTTCATAGTTGGATCCTAACCTTGATATTTTATCTTTGGGTTATTATATTGAGGTATCTTGAAATCTAACTAAAACTTTCTTTCTTTTCAGATGTCTACTCCTGGAAACACTTCTGCTTCATCCTCCTCCAACCAGAACTTCTCTTTGCTCAATATCTGCTCCAAAGTCGTTATGGATGGCTCAAATTATAACGATTGGATGCGCAACATCAAGATGGCTCTTCGTTTTGAGAACAAAGAATATGTTCTTGAAAAGGAGCTCAAAGAGCTTGATGAGTCTGAAGCTACTCCTGAAGATCTTGCTGCCTACAAGAAACATTACGATGATGCTACCAAAGTGGCGTGCATCATGGTGGCAACCATGTCCCCAGAACTGCAGATGTACTATGAGGACTACTGGCCTTTTGAGATGAACAAGGACCTTATGGAAAAGTACCATAAGCGAGCTCGTCAGGAAAAGTTTGAAGTAGTCAAGTCACTCATGGCTTGCAAGATGAAAGAAGGGGAATCGGTTGTGTCACATGTGCAAAGAATGAAACGCTACATAGAGCGTTTGGTCAAGCTCAACATTCACTTTGATGAGGAATTGGCCATTGACATGGTCTTGAACTCACTACCTGATTGTTATGGTCAGTTTATTCTAACTTACCATTTGAACAATACTGAGCAGACCTTGGCCCAATTGCACAACTTGTTGCAGACAGCTGAGGCAGGAATGAAGGGTAAAAGTATACCCTCCACGCCTACAAGTGCCCCTGTGTTGGCTATTGGACAGGGAAAGGGGAAAAAGAGGAAAGGTCCTCCCAAGCAAAACTGGAAGAGCAAGGCTCAAGCTGGGTCGTCTAGTAATGGCCCAAAGGCTAAGCCCAATGGTTCCACTCCCCATGTTTCTGATCCAAAAGAGGCCGTTTGCTTTTACTGCAATCAAAAGGGGCATTGGAAGAGATCTTGCCCACAATATCTGCAAGATATCAAGGATGGCAAAGTGAAGCCATCTTCGGCAGGTATTTACACTATTTCTGCTAATAACTCATTATCTTCTCGTTCATGGGTCCTTGATACAGGATGTGGTTTTCATATATGTTCTGATTTACATGGACTAAAGGAAAGTGAGGAGATAGAGCGAGGAAGGATAAACTTGATCATGGGAAACAAAAAGTCTTCACCAGTGACCAAGATCGGAGTTTATCAGCTTCTGCTTAGCAATGATGTTAGATTAGATTTAATAAATTGTTGCTATTCGTCTGAGATGACGAGAAACATTATTTCATTTCATGCATTGTTCAGACAAGGTTTTACATATTCTTTTAATGATTTGAATGGTTCAATTTCTGTTTATAAGAATGGTGTTTTTATGTTTGAAGCTTTGCCTTGTAATGGTGTGTATGAAACAGTGACTTGTGTTGATAGCCTAGGAAATAGTGTACTTAATATTGACTTGTCTAATAGTGTAGACAAGGCATGCTTGTGGCATTGTCGTCTTGGACACATTAACAAGAAACGCATAGCCCAACTCCAAAAGGATGGAGTGTTGGAATCATTTGACCTAAAATCAGATGATATGTGTGAATCTTGTCTTTTGGGAAAGATGACAAAATCACCATTCACAGGGTCTTGTGAAAGAGGTGAAGGTCTGTTGGATCTCATACACACAGATGTGTGTGGGCCCTTCAGATCAACTACAAGAGATGCTAATCGATTCTATGTGACTTTCACTGATGATTATAGCAGATATGGATATATCTACTTGATCAAGCATAAGTCAGAAACTTTTGAAAAGTTCAAAGAGTTTAAGCATGAAGTCGAAAATCAATTGGGTAGAAAGATAAAGATACTTAGATCCGATAGAGGCGGGGAGTATCTTAGTATCGAGTTTAACGACTATCTGAAAGAATGTGGGATAGTCTCACAATTGACTCCTCCTAGGACACCACAGTTAAATGGTGTAGCTGAGAGGCGTAATCGAACCTTATTAGACATGGTTCGTTCTATGATGAGTCGGGCTTCGCTTCCCATTCACTTCTTGGGGTATGCCTTAGAGACAGCCGCCCACATCCTCAATCTTGTCCCTACAAAGAAGGTTGCCAAAACACCTCATGAAATGTGGACAAGGAAAGTTCCCTCGTTAGCACATATTAAAGTCTGGGGTTGTGAAGCTTTCGTAAGACGAGAGACTCACGACAAGCTAGCAGCTAGAAGTGAGAAATGTGTTTTCATTGGTTACCCAAAGCAGTCTTTTGGATATTTGTTCTACAGGCCTAGTGAGAACGTGGTCTTTGTAGCACGAAGAGGAGTCTTTCTTGAAAGAGAGCTCATATTCAAAGAGGACAATGGGAGCACTATTGACCTTGAAGAAATTCAAGAGTCAGCCAATGAAGGAACCTTAGATGACACTAGCACTCAACCAGAGGAAACAGTTCCTGTTGAACCAATCGATAACTCATTACCTCTTAGAAGATCCACTAGGGTGAGTGTGCCACCTGAGTTGTATGGTTTTCATATTACTTCAGATGGTGACACATTCATAAGTGACAGAACACTGGTAAACTTAGATGAACCAGTCACTTATAAGGAAGCAATGGCAGGCCCAGAGGCTTCCAAGTGGAAAGAGGCAATGGACAGCGAGATTAAGTCCATGTATGACAACCAAGTTTGGAATTTGGTTGATAGTGCACCAGGTCGTAAGACAGTTGGGTGCAAATGGATCTTCAAGAAGAAGACAGACATGGATGGAAATATGCACACATTCAAGGCTCGACTGGTTGCAAAAGGTTTCACTCAAACCCCAGGGGTTGACTATGATGAGACCTTCTCGCCAGTGGCTAAGATTAAATCTATTAGGATATTGCTCGCCATAGCTGCCTTTCATGATTATGAAATCTGGCAGATGGATGTCAAAACTGCTTTCCTTAATGGGAAGTTGGCTGAAGATGTTTACATGAGTCAGCCAGAGGGTTTTGTTGATGCAAAGTTCCCCAATAGAGTGTGCAAGCTTGAGAAATCCATTTATGGATTGAAACAAGCATCTCGCAGTTGGAATATTTGCTTCCATGAGAAAGTCAAAGAGTTTGGTTTCTCTAGAAGTGAAGATGAGTTCTGTGTGTATATCAAGGCTAGTGGGAGTATAGTAACTTTTCTGGTGTTGTATGTCGATGACATATTACTCATTGGTAACAACGTTCCAACCTTGAAAGAAGTTAAGTCTTGGCTTGGAAAGTGTTTTGCCATGAAAGACCTTGGAGAAGCTACCTATATTCTTGGGATTAGAATATTGAGAGATAGAAAGAAGAGACTAATTGGACTTAGTCAGAGCACATACTTGGATAAGGTACTGAAGAGGTTTAGTATGGAAAAATTCCAAGAAGGGAGAGCTACCTATCCAGAGCAATACCAAATTGAGTAAGACTCAATGCCCGAGTACAGATGTTGAAATAGATGACATGAGTCGTGTACCTTATGCTTCCGCTGTCGGATCGATCATGTACGCTATGACATGTACTCGCCCTGATGTGGCATTTGCTTTGAGCATGGTCAGTCGCTATCAGGGAAACCCAGGTAGAGCTCATTGGATAGCAGTTAAGAATATACTCAAGTATTTGCGAAGGACAAAGGACTGGGTCCTTGTGCTTGGTGGCAGTGATACTTTGAGAGTAGATGGTTACAGTGATGCCATCTTTCAGACGGATAGAGATAACTTTCGTTCTCAGTCGGGCTGGGTGTTTTTACTGAATGGAGGAGCAGTTACTTGGAAGAGTTCCAAGCAAATTACGGTGGCTGATTCTACTTGTGAATCAGAGTACATAGCAGCAAGTGAAGCGTCGAAAGAAGCAGCTTGGTTGAGGAACTTCATCGGGGATCTCGGAGTTGTTCCAACCATCCAGGAGCCAATGGAACTGTTCTGCGATAATGAAGGAGCGGTTGCCTTGACAAAGGAACCGAGAGATCATGGTAAGACCAGACATATCGACAGAAAGTACCATTTCATCAGACATAGAGTTGAAGAAGGCCATCTTATAGTAAAGAGGGTGTCATCTGAAGATAACCCAGCAGATCCCCTCACAAAGGGTCTGAGTAGGGCTAAGCATATTCAGCATGCTCGGAGCATAGGACTGAAAGATGATATTAGTTTTAGTAGTTAGATTAGTTTTATTCTGAAACTTGTAACAAAGTAAATGTAATTGACTTTTGGTGATTAAATAATAAAGTATTATTTATAAGTTTGGTTTCTGCCTTTTGTCAATTGTTTATTATTGTGTTTCATTTTTGCATGTTTTACTTCCCGAATAATAAGATTATTCAAACTCCACAGTCACTCATACTTTTGGAAGTAAGTAGTGAATTAAGACTGTCATGAACTAGATTGTAGATTGTCTAAGGATAGACATGGCAATAGAATTGCTGCAACGTTCATGAGTACTCAGAAATTGAGATTTGAGTACTGGATAAACCCTCGCTCAGAGTATCACTTCATGGAATTCATCACGAGCAATACTGAGACGATAATATCTTATAATCTTGAAACGAAGATATATGAGTTGCAATTTACAAGTCGGTCATGCATTGGTGATACGAAAACGCATCAGTAACTTGGTGTTATAAAACGTATTGTCATGTATAATTTGATGAGTAAAAGATACAAGCATATGAGTCAACGTTTATTCATTCCTTTTGCCCTAATAGGAAAAGCGATATCTGTGGGCCCCTCGATGATTTGGTGTTGACTTATGTGCTGGGCCCAGCCAGGACTAGATTGATGTGTTCGATTAGAAGTCCTACATCATCACAAATCAGAAATCGGGAAACATAGATTCTGGACAAAGAGATTGATTACATCCCATGTATTTTGTCTAGGGATATCTGGCAGAACGAAGGATTATATGATCACTTATCTTAGGACACGTAACAGACTGGGTCAGAGTTCGGCAACAGCTTTTTGGAAGCTACAATTTGCTGGTCAAATTTAGAAGGCATACTAGCAATTATAGTTACAGACTTATCCAAGTGGGAGACTGTTGGATTAGGTGTCTAAGCCCATAACTATAATTGGTATGTACTTGAATTGATAGCAGCACAGTCCTTTTGGTTTGCCCTCAACCTAGCAACTGGACAAGGAAATTATGAAAGGAGAGATATTAATTTATAAGATTAATGAATTAATATAAATGATTTATTAATATGTTAAAAGATTTATATATTAATTAGAAATCATTATGTTTAATTAGTAGTTAGCCAGAAATTAATCAGAATTAATTTTGGGGTTAAAAGAATTAATTATAAAGTGCAGGGACTAGTTTGCAATTAACTAATAGTTGAGTGGAAGGTTCCAGAACCCCCTTGGAAGGAGGTGGACGAAATTCTTAGGGGAAACCCTAGAGATTTCGTCCAAGGGGTCCAAATAAGGCCTTTGGATCTTGCTTAGGCCCTAAGCAAAGGATAACTAGGGTTTTCCCTAAACCCTAGATCCCTCAGCTATTTAAGGAGCCTCTTGGCTCACATTTGAGGTCACTGATTTCTTTGGAAGAAACCCTAAGGCCGAAATTGCATTCTCTCTCCATCCTCTCTCCTCCAAGTTTCCTTCTTGCTAGTTCTTGGGTGTGATTCCATTAGAGGCATTACATGTGTGGTGCTAAGCTTCCAAGAAGATCAAGATCAAGATCAAGAGGATTATCAATTGTTTGCTATAACAATTGAAAGGTATGTAACTCCTAAACCCTAGTTTGTTAATTTCGAAATTAGCCTCTCTCCTCTAGGGTTATTGTTTTGCAATTCAAAGTTATATGTTCAATAGTTAAAACATAGATCCAAAGTAGGTTGCATGTGAACTTAGGAATTGTTTTCTAGTTTATTTGTTTTACCTAAAACCCATTAATGTTTTGTTACGACACAGTGAATACATTATGTTTTATGATTATCGTGTGATTGGAAATATGATTTAAAAATGAAAAATTGTTTTGAAAATTTACATCGTTACAAGTTGGTATCAGAGCCTTGGTTTGAGGGATTCGGGTGCATCTTCGGATGAATCTGAACTCAAACTGAGGAATTAAGAAAGTTTTTCATAAAATAATTTTTTTTCTAAGAGAGTAAAAGATTTTGAGAAAGGCAGAAGGAAGCAGTGTGTACGATCAGCCAGCGCCTGAACGGTGATTTCCCAAAATACCCTTACATTATGTGTTATGAGATATGTCATGATATGCATGCTAGAGTAGGCTAGGTATTCATATTAGGACTAGAGTGGCCTGATTTGTGATGCCTTAGCCTAGGGAGATTTCTGCTGCTATGTGATGCTTGAGAGTGAGTAGATAGCAGTGAGCAGCTTATGAGAGGTCTACCGAAGGGTAGCCTATGCCAGCGAGATGTAGGGTGCTTGTGATATGGGATTCAAGGAGGAGGACTTAGGGTGAATACTGATGCGGTGTGGACGGTAGTATAGGGCCCGTACTACTGAAGACACTGGAGCAGTGCGCACTCTAAGTAAGAATCCTTTGGGTACTAAGGAACAAGTAGGGTTGAGTTATCGAGTGCGAGTATGCTCGAGCGAGTCTCTGATATTATTATGTTGTATTTCAGAGACATCATGGTTGGGACACGTCACAGACCTAATCCGAGTGGCGTGAGTGACGAGGAGCTTCGTCAGATGATCCACGATGAGGTGGCAACGACGATTCAAGCCGAGATTCCGGAGATGTTTGGGTCTATCAAGACCACATTGATTGAGACTTTTGATGAGCGGCACGCAGCGGTGACTGAGGCTGCGGCTGTTGCAGCTACTGCAGCCGTGGCTGCTGCCAGACCTCAGGGAGGTGACTCGTTGTTGCTTCGAGAGTTCAGCAACACGAAGCCACCAGAGTTTGACGGGACGCAGGATCTGATCGCTGCGATGAGATGGATTTCTGATATCGAGGGATGCTTTTACACGTGTTCATGTCCGGAGCATCTGAGAGTACGGTTCGCGTTGAACCAGCTTCGCTTGGGAGCGAAGGACTGGTGGAAGTTCGTGACGACGAGCTTCACTCTTGCAGAGATTTCAGCGGTGACCTGGGAGAGGTTCACCACCATGTTCAGAGACGAGTATGTTCCCCCGGTGGAGAGGGAACGGTTGGTTCAGGAGTTCTTGACCCTTAAGCAGGCTACTGATTCTGTTACTGTGGTTACCAGGAAGTTGCATGAGAGGGCGATGTTCTGCCCTGAGCAGGTGTCTACCGAGCAGGCACGCATGAGCCGGTATTTGGGTGTTTTGAGGAGGGATATTCGGGAGTTCGTGTCGAACTCGACTTACCGGACATTTGCTGAGCTCCAGGCAATTACCCAGAAGAGAGAGATTGAGTTGGAGACTCAGGCCAGGGAGGAGGCCGAGTCTCAGAGGATGGATCGGCGGCCGGCACAGTCTCAGCCGGCAGCCAAGCGGGCAAAGTCCGCTGATACGAGATCTGGAGGCCAGAAGGGCCGCACTTATGGGAAGTGCGGAAAGGGACATGATGGGGTCTGTCGATCAGGTGCTTGCTACAAATGTGGCAAGGAGGGGCATATCGCCAAAGATTGCCCCAAGGGATTTATGGTTTGCTTTCATTGCAACCAGACTGGCCATCGGAAGGCTGAGTGCCCGCAGTTACATCAGGGATCAGCACAGGGATCTGTACCTGCTGCTAGGGTTACCAAGGTTCGGCCAGCGAAGGCCGAGGCACCGAAGGCTCGCGGGAGAGCTTTCCAGTTGACAGCGGAGGAGGTCCGCGCAGCGCCCGATGTTGTGGCTGGTATGTATTCTTTATTTATTTATGCTGAGTTGAGATATTGTGCTTATATGATGATATGTGTAGGTACTTTTCTTGTGAGTTCTGTACCTGCCTTAGTGTTATTTGACTCGGGTGCGAGTCGATCATTTGTGTCGATAGAGTTTAGTCGGCACATCAGTAGCCGACGAGAGGCGTTGAGTCGACCGCTACGAGTTTCCATAGCTGACGAGCGAGCGGTGTATGCTACAGATGTGATTCGAGGATGCGTACTCGAGATCTTCGGTGTTGAGTTTGTTGGGTTTTGAGCATTCTAACACTCCTATGGTGTACATGCAACCCTATAAACCTTGGATCTATGTTTTCTCTATTATACATGCAAATATTAACTATTCCAAGGTTTCATCCTAACTAGCATATTATGAAGCACCTATACTACAAAGTTCTAGTTAGATGACATACCTTTTGATGTAGCTTGATGTCTTCAAGCTTTAAGAGCTTAGCCCCAATAGTGTGGAAGCCTCAAATGGAATCACAAATCACCAAAACACATTGGACCGCTTTGTCCAACATCTTAGACCTCTACAAGCCAACCCATGACAGTCTTGATTCATATCTACTTCCAACATATGACCGACTGTGGATAGTTTGAATAACTTAATCATTCAGGAAGAGCGACTTAGTTATTCTGGAAGTCAAAACATGCAAAGTGAAACACAAGAATAAATGAATCAAATATGGTATCAAACCCTATGAATATAAATAAACACTTTTATTTATCACCATACTGATTACTCATTATTCATTGTTTCGGTTTTATCAACTTTATACTTGAATTAAAAACACTAGTTGTCCCATGCTCCAAGCATGTACACTATGTTTTTCTTAAACAATAGCTTTGTCATACACCAAGTATGCACTCTATGTTTGTATATGATCCTTACTTTGTGAAATAAACCAATTGAACATAATTTCAATGATTCTAATTTCACACTCCCAAATCCTTATCGAAAAATGTGAGAATTTCAAATTCCTATCATTTATCGAAATCTGTTTAGATTTTAAACTTATATGCACTGACCCTCCTGTAATGAATATGTACAAAGTCACAAAGACTTGTCAACATTCATTATAAGGTATTCCAATGGAGATCAACTCCATGGAAACTAAGTCTCATATTCAAAGTACATTGCTTTGGACATGCTTCTTGCATTAAGTTTTCTAATCTTACACAGATAACTTCCACCTATGGAGACAACTCCATATTCTCATTTTGACTATCACTTCTGAATAAGAGATGCCTCTTTTCAGAATATGTCAATATGGTCCTTCCAAAATTAGCACTATACTTCCAACTGTCCCTGAGCAACCAATCTTTGGTAAACCTCAGATTGTCCTCGACAATTGCTTAATCCTTTTAGTCATATCCCATTCTAGACCTTTTCCCTTCTTAATGCCTCTGGGCATTTGGAAAAATTTAGAAATGACAAATATTATAGCACATGCAATCGATCCTGTACCCAAAGCAAATGGTACACGATTCATGATGTCTCACATAAAGACATGATTCTAGACCAGTCTTTTGCTACAATATTTTTATTTGCCATGTTTTCAAAATTTGACTATGAAGAGGGATGCCGTAATCATAATCGAATTTTGAGAACGCAATATATAGAATTTCCTTAAGTTGAACCAATCCAACATGAAATTCATATATATATTCTTGACTAAAGATGATTAAGGTCTCAATCTAAGCCTTTAGAACTGAAATGAAGTATATCCTCTCCCTTAATTATAGCAAAACAACTTTTTCAATCCCTGCAGCCTCACAAATTGAAACTTTTGTTTTCTATAATTAACATTGCTAACTTGCAACACTAACAATAATTATCATGCTCCCACTAACATGATGATTATTAGCATAACACTTATGCTCCCACTAGCTTTGACATGTACTCAGAAATCAGCTGGACTTCTAGAAATCAATACTTTATTGACTTTCTTACCAAAGTTCAGATTTCTGATACGAGATGCTTTGATAAAACTTTATCAAAATCATACACCTTTCCTTAGATAGCATGCATGTGTGTCTAAACAATTTCAGAACTATGAAAAGGGATGTCGTAATCATAGTCTCAATTGTTTAGACCTTTTGCCATTTGCTTCAAATCTACTTGGTGGAAGTGTTTCCTCACTATCATTTTCATGAATCGGAGAGAAACCTTATGACCCTTAGATTTTATGGTGTATGTGTTCTTATCCATGTGAATCGTCAAAACCATAGTCACAAGACAAGGATAATGACAAATCCAAACTCATATGGACTGAACTTATGCAATCTTAACTTCTTGCCACCTGGCAGTACAGGGCCTGCCATTGCTTCCAAGTTGTTATGCAACCAATTGAGAACTTTCAGAACTCCTATGCAAAGCCAACTTTAACTGGAATGGGCACAGAATATGTCAACACGATAGGTTATAAACCTCAAGTCGTGTGCTAGTGAAGAACCTCAGGTTTTATTCTTGATTAGTTCTTGAAATTCTTTTTAGGATCTTTAAGACTTCCACTATCCTCTTGACATATAAGACTATCTTGCCAAATATTCAAGAGATAGTGCGGATTCTTTATCAAGACAAACACTTCACATAATTGGCCTTAGTTGGTCTTTGTTTTATCCAAAACATCACAACTTACCAATTTCAAATGTACAAGAGTAGGACACTTTTACTCTTACATTTGACAAGTGTTTTAAACCTTTCTTTAAGATATGTCACTCAAGTTACAATCTTGGAGTATGACTCTAAGAATTGTTTTGGAACGAAGTATGACTCATCTTCCTGATCTAACCATTTCAACAATTCATGACTCCTCTTCTTAGTCATAAGAATGCACTAAGATGACCTTTAGAGGACTAATTGTGATATGATTTCTAAATCATTAAGATGATCACAAACATGATACTAAAGTACTCTCCCATCTTTTCAGATTTGAGAAACTTTTATCTTTCTGCCTAATTTGATTCTTCCCATTCGTTCTGCCATACATTGAGACTTTTCCAATGTTTCAGAATTATACTTAAACTTGTAAGTATAACCATATTTACTAAACTTTAGTAAATCAAATAGTCTTAACGAGCTTTGTGGTGGACATGACCAGTGCACAAGAATGTGTACTCGATCCCTTTAGTCCTTCACTTGACTCACACATCCATGTGAATAAGTAATTAGTCTTGATTTTCCAATGCTTGAAAGTTCTCATTCATCATACTATTCAACTTGCATGATTCCAAGTTTCGGTCCAATTGAAACTTGGGTGATGAGGAACTTTCCTGATTTGGTAAATTTAGACACTACCACAAATGAAAGAATCAAATCCATTTTCCAATATTGCTGTCAGTGGAATCATATAAGCAACAATTTTCCACAAATGCCATTGTAAGGATACTTCAAATAAATAAAATTAAACAATTTTCTTTTATTTTAAAACTTTGCGGAAAAACTTATCCTTACAATCCACATGGAAAATTGTTGTTATCTATTCCTTAGCAATATATCATAACTTCTTAAGCAACTGCTCAAAATTCTGATGCGATCGAAATCCACCTTCGCGATCAGAATTAGCATATACTTCCTTTAAGATTTCTCTCTATTCTTTGATTCTTAAAACATCAACATGTGACCCAGTCACATCATGTAATGAGGATCTCAGAATAGAACTTAACAGAGTTAGATAATGGGCTCTACCTGATGTAGAGTCAAACTTATTGACTTTAACATCCTTAGGTAAATTTGGCAGCTTTGCAATCAACGCCCCTTCCTTTGGCAAAATAAACATATGGACCCTTTGGTAATGGGATTATCTCAGACTTAGCCTTTCTCTTTACCATTTGGTCAACCGGGTTGACTATGGCCAATCCCTTTCCATTGGGAAGAGAATGCTTTTTCTGGATTTCCAGTGTCACCATTGTCACTATCCATAAAGTGTTTTGGGAAGTTGATCTTCTAATCAAATTTTCTTTACTATCGTTCCAAATCATTGTTGATTCAGCAGCACCAAGCAAATAGATATGATCATTAAGGTTCATGTCATAGTCTGTTTCATAGTAGTCCCAAAGGAACTCACTATGTGACTTAGAAAGTGATTGAACATCCAACTTTCTCAATACTTTGACACCCAACTCTCCCGGCTTGTCAATATATGACTTCATATCTAAGATGTGATCACACATAGACCTTGCTTGCCATTAGGGCTTGAGTGACCGTGAACTTGTGGGTTAGGGAGAATAATTGGAGGAGGTGGAGGAAGAGAAGTATGACTTCCATGAGCCAAACTCGGGAAGTCATATTCATTAGGAAAGCTTGGTTTGGGAAGATCATTGTTGTCTAAACCAGACATCAACAGTGGGAGAAATTCACGTAAAGTTGATTTAAGTCCTTAATATAACACCCAATATGATATATTAAGGCTAGGACCCAACAAACTATTTTATAACTTGGAAGAGGGATGCCGTAATCCAAGCTATAAAATATTTGAAGGTAGGTGAATGATGATTCACCAATTTCCACCAAGATAAACGAAATGTATTTTTAGGTTTTAATTGGTTTTGAAACTCCTAGATTCTTTTGAGATTCATTGAACATTTCAATGGCATGTTTCAATCTCGAGTGTGCCCTTCAGGTTTTGTGACTGGGATGCCGAGGATCACAAAACAAGGTGTGAAGTAACCATGCAAATATACTTGGTACCCTTAATATTTACCCCTCAATCGATGTGCCGGTTAACCACACACGCTCCAACGATACTATGATAAACATTAAGTTACCCTTTGCCTACCTTGTTAAGTCCAGGTTAGTGTGCCGGTTAACCACACACACTCCACTAACAGCTTAAACAAAGTGCAAAGTGTAATTTCATGGATTAGCACCTTATTCACATTTTCCTAAGTAACTAAGATTGGGAATTTATAAGTGTTTAGTTACTTAGTATTTATCATTATACTTATAATGAATGGAGAATTATAGTCCTTGTCCTACCTGTTCGGCTAACGACCCTCCACCGGTCAAGGAAGCAGTGAGTGAGAGTGGACACCCATTAAACTGCCATTTTATAGGCAGTAACCTTATACCCCCTTATAGACCGGCTTCGTGAATGAGGCCTACTAATGGTAAGACGACTTGCTCTTATACATATAATATATTAAACTTTTAATATTATAATAGTATAAGGGTGTATTTTAGACATTTAAAATACTTGGTGGTTTAATCTATTAATTAAACTAGACTTTTAATTTAATTAAACTCAAACCATATATTTATGGATTAATAATACTCTTTTAATTAAACGCTTTAATTAACTATTAATAAAGTCAATAAGAGTTAATTTGAACTATTCAACAAAACATCATAATTCCAATTATTAAAATCAAAATTAAAACCATTTAATTAATTGTTTAAGTTATGAACCCAAGAGTTTTAGAATTCAATTCTTTTTTTCATAAAAAACTTTTCTCAAATTCCAAAACTTGAGGGCAAGTTTTGTAATTCTTGAAAACCTTTGGATTCCATAACTTATGGAATTAATGGTGTTTTATGATGAAACTTTCCATGTTCCATAACTTAAGAACAAGTTATGGAATTCTTTAAAACATTAACACCAAATTTTGTCACTCCATAAAAACTTTGAATCAAATTTTTTTTAAAAAACTTTCATATCCATAACTTATGGAAGTTTCAAAAACCCTTAAGATCACAACTTTAAAAAAAACTTTTGAGCTCCAAAATTTTATGACAAAATATGTAACTCCTTAAAACATTTAGATCAAACTTTTAAAACTAATAAAATAATCATATGATTTTATCTTTTACTAAATTTGACCTAATTCAACTCATATAACAAATGATTCAAATTTTACAAATAATTCGTTTTTCACAAAACAAGTAATTATCTTAAAATTTGACAAACGTCATGTTTTTTTTTCCTTTTTTTTTCAACTTGAAAATAAAACATTTGCATCAATATAACAGAAAACAACCCATGGCTCTGATACCACTGTTGGGTTTTGAGCATTCTAACACTCCTATGGTGTACATGCAACCCTATAAACCTTGGATCTATGTTTTCTCTATTATACATGCAAATATTAACTATTCCAAGGTTTCATCCTAACTAGCATATTATGAAGCACCTATACTACAAAGTTCTAGTTAGATGACATACCTTTTGATGTAGCTTGATGTCTTCAAGCTTTAAGAGCTTAGCCCCAATAATGTGGAAGCCTCAAATGGAATCACAAATCACCAAAACACATTGGAAGAACTTGAGAGAATATGTATGCATACTAAAATCGGCCCACTCTTATTTTCACACACTTGTTCCAATTTTGTGAGCCAATGACCCCTTTATATGTTATGGAGGATTAGGGTTACATCCATGTAAACCCTAATACCCATGACCTTTCATTTACATAGGATCCATGGGTTAAAAGCTCCATGGACCATCCATGAAAGCTTAGCCCAACCTAAATGAATTTGGCCCATTCCATATATATAAGAGTCCATATTTAATTAGTTCTTTTTGATCACTTAATTAATTCTAAATTAATTCTTGATCAATACTAATTAAATAATATGATTCCATATTAATATATTAGAACTTATAATATATTAATATAAATCATAAATATACTATTCTCAAAAGACTATCCATATAAATTGTGCCGGTGAAGTGCAACCCAAATGGACCATGTCGGGTCGGGTCAAGTACATACCAAATATAGTTATGGACTTAGACATTAATCCAACAGAGTTCCCGATAGATCTAGTCCCGATTGCAATGGGGGACGTATGTGTCATAGTGGGCATGGATTGGTTGAGCCGATTTGGGGCTGTTATAGACTGCGAGCGACAGTTGGTGACGATACGAGACCCTAGTGGGGGAGTACTTACGTTGTACGGCGAGGGTACCCGATGTGGGTCAGCGTTTTGTTCGGCTGCCAGAGCGAGACAGAGTTTACAGCAGGGCTGCAGCGGGTTTGTAGCCTATGTGATGGACACACGAGAGGCCGCTGGGAGGCCAAGTTCGGTGGATGACGTTCCGATAGTGCGTGAGTTCCCGAATGTTTTTCCCGAGGAGTTGCCGGGTGTGCCTCCCGAGAGGCAGGTAGAGTTCCGCATCGATTTGGTTCCGGGGGCAGCGCCTATCGCCAAGGCGCCTTATCGCCTTGCGCCGCCAGAGATGCAGGAGTTATCCTCACAGCTTCAGGAGCTGCTGGGGAAGGGGTTTATTAGACCGAGTAGTTCCCCTTGGGGAGCACCGATCCTTTTTGTCAAGAAAAAGGATGGTTCACACCGGATGTGTATTGATTACCGGGACTTGAACAAGTTGACGGTCAAGAACCGTTACCCATTACCGAGGATCGACGATTTGTTCGATCAGTTGCAAGGAGCGTCTTGGTTCTCCAAGATTGATATGAGGTCTGGATATCATCAGATGAGAGTGCGTGACGAGGATATCTAGAAGACGGTGTCCAGGACTCGTTATGGGCATTACGAGTTCGTGGTGATGCCTTTCGGGCTCACCAATGCACCAGCAACGTTCATGGATCTCATGAACAGGGTGTGTAGACTGATGTTGGATCGTTCGGTGATCGTGTTCATCGACGATATACTGGTGTATTCGAGATCTAGAGAGCAGCACGAGGAGCATCTGAGAGAGATCCTCGGGGTATTGAGGACGGAGAGGCTTTATGCCAAATTCTCCAAGTGCGAGTTCTGGTTACGGGAGGTCCAGTTCTTGGGGCATCTCGTCAACCAGGATGGGATTTTGGTCGATCCGGCCGAGATTGAGGCGGTTATGAGGTGGGAGGTGCCAAGATCACCCATCGAGATCAGGAGTTCTGGGATTTGCCGGCTACTATTGGAGATTTATCAGAGATTTCTCCAAGATCGCCGTGCCTCTCACCAGGTTGACCCGGAAGGGTGTTGCTTTTTTGTGGGGTCCGGAGCAGCAGACCTCGTTTGAGACGCTTCGCCGGAAATTATACGAAGCCCCGGTGTTAGCCCTCCTGGAAGGGATGGAGGATTTGGTGGTGTATTGTGACGCATCGATATCAGGGTTGGGTGCAGTACTTATGCAGAGGGGGCATGTGATAGCGTATGCATCGAGACAGCTGAAGCCTCATGAGGCGAGGTATCCCACCCACGATCTGGAGTTGGGGGCGGTGGTGTTCGCCCTCAAGATATGGCGTCACTATTTATATGGGGTTCGGTGTACCATATACACAGACCACAAGAGCTTGAAGTATTTGATGGATCAGCCCAATCTGAATATGCGCCAGAGGAGATGGTTGGACGTGGTAAAGGATTACGATTGTGAGATCCTGTACCACCTGGGCAAAGCTAATGTTGTAGCTGATGCGCTGAGTCGTAGGGCGGAGAGTGCCCCGATTCGAGACACTTGTATGCGACTGACAGTGATGACTCCGGTGTTGGACACCATTCGGGAGGCCCAGGCAGAGGCCGTGATACCGGAGAACCGCAAGAGGGAGCGGGTGATCGGGCAGGTGTCTGAGTTCATTATCGATAGCCGAGGGCTAATGACCTTTCAAGGTCGGATTTGGGTGCCGTATGCAGGCGGGGCGCAAACCATTTTGATGGAGGAGGCGCATAGATCGAGATTCTCGATCCATCCCGGGGCCACTAAGATGTATTTGGACCTGAAGAAAGATTATTGGTGGCCCTGTATGAAGAGGGATGTAGCATGGTTTGTTGAGAGGTGCTTGACCTGTCGCAGGGTTAAGGCCGAGCACCAGCGTCCGCATGGCAAATTGCAGCCACTTGAGGTTCCCCAATGGAAGTGGGAACATATTTCTATGGATTTTATCACCAAATTGCCGAGGACCGTGAGGGGTGTCGATGCAATTTGGGTGATAATCGACCGGCTGACTAAGAGCGCTCACTTCCTTGCTATCAGTGAGAGCTCTTCTGCTGAGAGGTTGGCAGAGTTGTATGTGAGGGAGGTGGTATCGCGTCATGGAGTACTGGTATCGATTGTGTCAGATCGAGATGTACGATTCACTTCCAGATTCTGGAAGAAGTTCCATGAGGAGTTAGGTACGAGGCTGCATTTCAGTACCGCATACCACCCCCAGACGGACGGACAGAGTGAGCGGACAATTTAGACGCTCGAGGACATGCTCCGATCATGTGTGATGGACTTCGGGGGAAGTTGGGACACGTATCTGCCGTTGGCTGAGTTTTCTTACAACAACAGCCACCATTCGAGTATTGGTATGCCTCCCTTCGAGTTGTTATATGGGAGGAGGTGTCGAACTCCTATTTGCTGGGGAGAGGTAGGGCAGCGCGTGATGGGTAGCACTGAGATAGTGCTTCAGACGACAGAGCAGATACAGCAGGTTAGACAGAGGTTACTGACGGCTCAGAGTCGTCAGAAGATTTATGCGGATCGACGACGATCCGAGCTGGAGTTCCAGGTGGGGGACTTCGTACTCCTGAAAGTATCTCCTTGGAAAGGAGTGATCCGATTCAGGAAGAGGGGCAAGCTGGGGCCCCGGTACATTGGTCCGTTCAGGGTGACTGCGAGGGTGGGCAGGGTAGCTTATCGGTTGGAACTACCTGAGGAGCTGAGCCAGATTCATGATACCTTTCACGTGTCTCAGTTGAGGAAGTGTATAGCCGACGAGTCGGCAGTGGTACCGCTGGAGGATATTCAGGTGGATGCGAGCCTGAATTATGCCGAGAGACCAATCACGATCCGGGATCGGAAGATCAAGGTTCTGAGGAACAAGGAAGTGTCCCTGGTGCAGGTCCATTGGCAACATCGGAAAGGGTCCGAGCTGACTTGGGAGCCGGAGTTGGAGATGCGGGAGCAGCATCCAGAGTTGTTTGCCGAGCAAGACTTCGAGGGCGAAGTCTGATTCTAGTGGGGGAGAATTGTAACATCCAGATTCCCAGGTACCTTATTTTAAGTATTTATCTTGAGTTTTAGGGAGGGACTCGGCGAGTAGGCGCTTAGACTCGCCGAGTAGGATCGCGCATTTCTTGTCTGAATTAATGAAGGACTCGACGAGTCGATGCATGGACTCGGCGAGTCCGTGCTGTAATTTGAAACCCTAACTCTCGGGGTCTGTGCCCTATTTAAAGGCCTTTATAGCCTCCATTGCGGCCACTTCACCCCTGAGAAACCCTAGAGAAAGAGAGAGAGAGCGTTTGTGGTGCAAGAGGAAGGCTAATTCACCATTTCTTATATGTTTTAGCAAAGGAGAAGTGGTTTCCAACAAGAGGAGGTCGAAGGAGCTGTGGATCCAGGGTTTCAAGTTCAGATCTACACTTTTGAGGTATCAAATCGAACTTCCTTTCTGTTTTGGGTTAAGATCTATGATTTAGGGTTTTCTATAACCTTGGAAGGCTTGAAGAGTTGAGTTTATGGTCCCTTGCTGGGTTAGACCTCAGATCTGGACCCATAGAGGTCCAGAGAACCTTCCCCATTCTGCTTTTTGTTTGTTCATGGAGGATTGGAGACTAGGTTGCCATTTTTAGAGTTATTTCTCCATTTATGACTTGATGTGGGTTGCATGCACGTAAAGGTTGCACATTTACATGACATTTGAGCACTTGAAGGGTAGATCTGATAGTTAGGGAAGCAGATCTGACCTTAGAAGGTCATTTGAGTAAGAACATGGAAGCAACTCGCCGAGTCCATAAGTGGACTCGACGAGTCGAGTCGGGGTTGCCCCGCGATTCGTAACAGGAGAAACCCGTCAAGTGGAAGGATGACTCGACGAGCCAAGAGAGACTAGAAGGATTCACAGGACCCGCATGGACTCGTCGAGTCGCCCTTGTGCACTCGACGAGTCGGGTCAAAGTTTGACCGTTGACTTTCATTGACTTTAGGGTTCTGGTCAAGACTGATTCAAGAGAGTTCAGGGAAGGGTAAAATGGCCTTCTACCCAATCTGTAGAGATGAGGCTATGAGAGAATATTGATCGGGAATGCTATTTGAATAATAGGAGGAGGCTAGGTCGGGACGTTGAGCACGAGAGTTTATCCGACTTCAATGAGGTGAGTCTTCTCACTATACTGTACCTGGAAGGGTACCTATGTGTGACCGGAAGGTCTTGTATGCTATGATGTATGTGTTATATGCGGTTATGTGATATGTATGTGCTATGTATGTTATGTATGGTAAGGACCGGAAGGTTAGGATGATATGGACCGGAAGGTCAGGAGGTTACGGACCGGAAGGTCGATACGGGTAGGACCGGAAGGTCTACCGGGATTTGGGACGGAAGTCCCCTGAGATACATGGATCAGAAGATCCTACAGAGTTATGGCCTGGAAAGGCGTATGTGTGGTATGTGGTATTTTGGGGAACTCACTAAGCATTTATGCTTACAGTTGTTATGTTATGTGTTTCAGGTACTAGCGAGGATCGCGGGAAGGCGCCGACATGATTCGTACACACTCATGGAGTTTATGTTATTGAGATTCTGGGACATGTTTTGTTACGACACAGTGAATGCATTATGTTTTATGATTATCGTGTGATTGAAAGTATGATTTAAAAATGAAAAATTGTTTTGAAAATTTACGTCGTTACACAAGATAAGAAGTGGGCCAAACTAAATTACCTCCTTCCTCCTAGCCCAAGAATTCGGCCCAAGATAAAAAAAAGAGAGAAATAAGACTAATGGGTTATTAAGGGGGGGGGTGACACCTCAAAATTGTATGGGGGATATCCATGCACCATTCTCACATCCCCATGCATCTATCACCTCACTACTTCTCTCCTCCCTCTCTTCTTCTTATCTTCGGCCGAGGATCACACACACACACACCTCACTTGAATTTTCTCTCAAACACTCACAACAACAACCCCTCATTTCCTCTCAAAATTTCGAGATCTGGGGCATTTCAAGAAGGTTTTTCCATAAAAATCATCATCCTTGGTAAGTTGTTACTTAGATCCATGTCTTAGTTTCTTTATTTCATCAAAAATCTCCTCTTAACTCATGCAAAATTCGTGATCTACTCCTTAGAATCCATCTAAACCAAAGTCCTCTCAAGAAGCTTACTAGGGCCGAAAATCACATCAACCTTTTCCATTTCTTCTTCAAAACTGTGAGCAACTAAGCGAGGTGAGTTCATACCCCCTTGTTTTCGGTTTTTACTTGTTTTTGGGGGGAGAATACAAGTGCTATGTGTTGATCTATGTGTGTATGCGTGTTATATGTGATTTCTCTGGTTTGTGTTGTTAAAATATGATATTATTTGCTATATCTTGAAATCTATGGCTAAAATGTGAAGGATACATAAACAAATAACATAATAAACATCATACTTCAAAGATCTAAGAGTCTTTAGGCTTAAGAAGTGAAAACAAAGTAAAAAATCCTTATAAGTGTCATTTTTGCAAAAATAACAAAGATTTGGGTAAAACATGATATTTTCGGTTTTACAAGGATAAAATAGTATTATTTACATAAAAATCTTACTTTTATGAAGATAACACTTTTCTAGGGGTAAAAAACATAAGTTATAGCTTATTGGGCTTACATTTGGGCCTCACGGGTTTTTGGGCCCAAAGTTGCAAAAAATGAAGAGTTTTGGGGGCTGAAGTGGTAAACTTATCAAAATATGAGTCTAAAACGTGAATAAAGTATTTTAGGGGCTGAAAATGACTTTGATGCAAAAATTTGACTAAAAATGCAAAGTTTTTGATTTTGGGGTCAAAATTGTAAAACTTACGGAATTTGAGCCAAAATGTAAACTTTTTACAAATAAGGGCTGGAAATGGCAAATAAAATAGTTTTGGGCTGAAATTATTATATAAATAAAGTTTGGGTTAAAAATGTCAAGAAAAATGGTTTAAGGACCAAAAATGTCAATTTTCATAAAAAGGGACTAAAAGTACCATTTTTATAAATAAAGGGGCTGCAATGGTCAAACTAAATGTTTTTGGGCCGAATAGACAAATATTAAATTATTGGGTTAAAAATATCAAGTTTATAACGCATGGTTTTTTAAAAATGTTCATATATATATATATATATATATATATATATATATATATATATATATATATATATATATATAGAAGTAGGTTCATGCGAAAACATAAATATCTTGCGAAAACGCGAAAACAGATTTTATCTTATAAAAATCAAACACATGTACTATAAAAAAATAAATTTATTAGCAATAAATTAAAGATAATAAGTTTACATTGGATGATGTTATGGTAATACAGATTTACGGTTTTAATAAAAAAAAATTTCACGTGCTTAATCATTTTTAAATTCATGTTTTCATAATAAAAATGTTAAAAATCATACTTTGCTAATATAAAACAATTTCTCATCTATCATCGATTATCATCATGTATTTCAAAGTTTGGATGAATTATTTTCCAAAATATAATGTTGAGTTAACACAATATCATATGTTTTTATTGTTTTCGCGTTTTCGCAAATTATTTGCATTTTCGCATGAACCCTCCCATATATATATATATATATATATATATATATATATATATATATATATATATATATATATATATATATATATATATATATATATATATATATATATATATAACCAAGCTTCGTTATAAATCAAACGTCAAAGTATTTTAACACTTCGAATAAACATTTAGCTTACAACAAATACCTACACTACGAACTTAAAATCGATAAACTAAAAATGATTAAATGATTGGGCTAAAAAATCTTCTGTTCGTGCTATTGGGTCTTTATGGCCCAATATCATGATAATTGGGCCCAATATATTCACACATGTTTATTGGGCTTTCGGTGACCCAATTACATACCCAATGGGCATTTATCAGCTTTAACATGCTATTGGGCCTTAGTGGCCCATTTGCATTGCTAATATGGTCCTAAACATTCATCATATGCTTAATGGGCTATAACGTGTCCATAGCATACTCGACAGCCTGTATTAACATACAAAGTTAGTGGGCCTCCGTTGTCCTCTTTTCTTTGTCTGTTAGGCTTACCTTATATTCACGAAAACATAAATCGGGATTGTAAAACAATGTCATTCAATTTCATTTGGATTTAGTGAGAAATAACGGGTGACACCAATAAGTGTCGGTCGTAGTCTGTAGTTATAATCAGAGTCTCCTGTAGGGAGAGTGAGAGTTTGTGTATAGATCTATACGAGGGTGACTCCCCCACACCTGAGCTGTTCGCTACAGTTAGACTCGGCCAGTCTAGGGTGACAAAATCTTAATTCAAGACCGGCATTCGATAAAATGCCAAGACATGCGAATTAGTCATTATTATGCATGGTTATAACGACTCACATAGAGATCCATTATCATCTAAGTAATCATGGGAAATCATATTCATACGCGGTGACGATGCAAAGAGATTATACAATAATACAAAACTATCATACCTTTTATATAGGAAAACATCGGGTTTTCCGGGGAACAACATTATTCACTTCTACTTACAACAACTATAATACAAGGAACTATTATGAAAGACATTTCACTTTTACATGTTTTGAAATCATATAGACGTATACTTATGGATCATCACATTTTTTTTTGTAAACAATTTTTGTTACAGAAAATATCAGGTTTTCTGGGTTTTACAAACAATACAAAACATTTTCACATCAAATCTGCATATGAACTCACCAACATTATATATGTTGACCGTTTTCAAAATAACTTGTGTTCTCAGGTAACCGTTAGAATGAAGAATTATCAAGCGTGTTTCTGAACGTCTTTTGTGTGATGTTAATCGATAAACAATTTATGTTTTGGATTATGTAATGTAAACAATGACGGTTGTAATGTATTAATTCATGGGGATGTTTATGTTATGTTTCATGTATATTCATTGTGATGATATTTCAATTTAAGTTACACGAGCCCTCGGACGTTTCCGTCGTCTCGTTCGGGGGTGTGACAGAATCACATGTAATTCATATGTGAATTACATGTAATTCATATGTGATTCACTTGTGATTTACATGTGAATCAGTATACAATTATAGTCTTGCTTCCAATTAATTACCAAAAATATTATGCCAATTCACACAAATCACATATGATTTGTAATTGATTATTGTCATTGGCCAATTAATCACTACACACTTATAGTCGTGCTTCCAATTAATCTGTAACACCCGGTTTTGAAAGTGTTCGATTGTGTCTTCGGAGGCCAAGAGTATAATCATAATCTGACAGTTCGGTCTTTTATGGGTCTCGGGTTTTATTCGAAGGTTTTAAGGCTTGGGGTGTAGCTAGGAGCGTAGGGCTTCTTTCCACCTTTTCGTGGATATAAAGTTCGTCGAAAACGGACTTAGAACGAAGAAGTTATAGTACTTTGAAGTTGTTGGCAGAATTGGTCCCTGAATGGAAAAGCTTGCATTTTAGCCCATGGATGCAAGGTGACAACTAGGTGAGTACGCCCAACGTAAGCTGGGGTATGCCCATCATAGTGTGGATAAGTGAAAAACGGGAGGTTCGAGCAGTACGCCCAGCATACTGGAATTACGCCCAACGTAGTGTCCAGGATCTTCAAACCCTAAATGTGCACTATTTAAGCAACTTAAGACTCAAGGCTCTTCATTATTTCAGCCCCCACTGCGCCTTAAGCCTCTTTTCGAAACCCTAACCCTAATTGTGAGTTTGTGAGCTTGGAAGGCCATCTTTGAGTGTATTTTATTGTTCTTGAAGAAGAGTGATCATCTTGGAGACTCATTGATCAAGGAAGAGCTTTTGGATCCAGGTTCCCCAGCTCATTTGCAAGTCTCAGAAGGTATAAAGTTTCTATCTTGCTATCTTATAGCTTAAGATCTAGATTAGGGCTTGTTTGGTGCTTCTTATGATCATATGGACTATCTTTTAGGAGTTTGAGCAACTACAGAGCTTAGGAAGAGTAGATCTGAGGTCCTTTGGTCCTTCTACCTCATAAAAGTGTAGTCTTGATGAGTACTTTAACCTCATGCATGGACCAAGACCCTTGGAAAGGTCTTAATGGGTTGTTGGGAACATATAGAGCATGTAAAGGCATAAAGTTGGCAACTTTATGCCTTAAGACGTCTTAATGGACTGAGATATGGAGTTAGATGTTGAAATCCCAAGTATTAAGTGCTTAATAGCCATTTGTGCATGACTGACTTGTACGCTGCACGTAGCAGCATGTACGCAGCGCGTACCGATCAAACCCTAGTACGCTAAGCATACTGAAGGGGTACACTGAGCGTACGCACTCAGAAGGATTTTGGGCTTCGTGTGGGCTGTAAGCCTTTTTGGGCCTGGACTTGTTTTGGATTGGTGGACTAATTTTTCTGTTTTGGGAAATGATTGCTATGGTTGGGCCTTATTGGGCCATATGGCCCGTTTAAATAGTTTTGGACATAGACTTTAGGCCCGTTAGCAAGGAGAGACTTTTTGGGCCATTGTGAAAGGTCTTGGGCTAAGAAGGTGTTTGGACTTTAGGATAGGGTCCAATAAGGGTTTGGGCCCAATTTGGAAAATTGGGCCACTAATGGGCTTCTATGGAGTTCATGGTTTTGGACTCTATTGGTTTTGGACTTGGGCCTTATTTAAGTATCTCGTGGGCCAGGGGTAAAATGGTCATTTTACCCAAGTATGGATTATGGATCATGGTATAGAACCCAATTGCTAATTGAGTGATATTTTGGTATTGATACCTCGGGAGGTCGGCGGGGCAGCAGCTAAGGAGTTCTTGCTTGAAGCTTCTGCATTTGAGGTGAGTCTCTTCACCATACCAATGGGTCTAAGGCACCAAGGTCGGCCCATTCAGTTAGTTGTAGTGTTTATTGTAGATTCACTACTGATATGTCTGGTATGCATGTATATGTGTTATGCTAGTTGTCTTTGTGATACTTGCATGGAAGACCATGGGGGGAGCCCATGACACCTGAATGTAAGACCATGTGGAGAGCCCATGGCTTTCCTATTAAAGACCATGGGGGGAACCCATGGCACTTGGATGTAAGACCATGTGGAGAGCTCATGCCTTTCCTATTAAAGACCATGGGGGGGGGGGCATGACACCTAGGTGTAAGACCATGTGGGGAGCCCATGACATCCTGGAGTAAGACCCTGGAAGGAGCCCACGACATCCGTATATGTTTATATGCATGGTTATGTGATTGATATGGATATGTGATTGATATGGTTTACGTAGCTGTTATAGCTGATATGGATGATGTGGTTATGTGGTTTGTGTGGGGTATGCTCTGGGGAACTCACTAAGATTTGTGCTTACGCTTTACAGTTTTGATTTCAGGTATCATCGATTTGGAAAAGAAGGGCTCGGATTGATCGCATTGCACTCACCTATGATTTCCGCAATGAATGATTTTGGGATAAACTCTGATAAATGTTTTACTTAATGATGATTTGAAATGTTTGAAATAAACGGTATCAATGTTTTAGCTATATTAAAAATGAAAATTTTACCATTGATTTTTGGGTCGTTACATAATCATAGTCGAAACTGTGACAAATCAACATATAACTTTCAACATACTAGGAATATGCATATGTGAATATGAGATTTGTATACTAATTTGCACCTAGATGACATTTCTATAATTATGTAGATTTTTCAAAGTACATGACTCTAATCGGAAGAAATGAAAGTATAATTCTATTATGTAAAAAATAGTTTATTTAACAATATTTTTTTTATTTAATTAAAGTATATATTTATAAATACAATTTTTTTTGTTTATTTATCAATATAATTTTTTTATTTATACATATACAATATGTATATGTATAATGGAAAATTAAGCTCATTAACAAAAAATGAAAAGAAATGGAAGAACAAGTTGTGCAAAATACAAGAGACCAGTCATCTTCAAAGGATATCGAGAGAAACAGATTCGCAAGTTGTTACTAGTGCCTCACTTCCTCCATTAAAGTTAATAAGATAACTTAGTTTATTTTTTTTGGCAAATTACAGTATTACCTTTTACCGAACAGGTAATTTTTTTTGTTGCATAAAATAAATCCATTGGTACCCAATTTCTCTTTTCATTTAAGTCATTATTGACTTACAAATCACATCCTCCTAGAGGTGGACGCAGGAATTAATATTAGGGGTTTCACAATTTTTTTTACCGGTCAAACATAATATAAAACATAAAAATAATTCATTACGTCTAATACAATTTTTTTTCTGGTCAAACATAATATAAAACATAAGATAACAACGATCTATTACAATTTAAATTTGTCATCTTCGTGCATACATCTTTTGAAATCGCTCCATTACTTTTTCATTCTCAACTTTCGCAAGTGCTTCGATCTTAACATTGCAAAACAACGCGTCGTTCAAAAGTAATTGCCAATTTCATCTTTGAAAAACATCTTTCTACACTTTCGGTCACTACGGGTAACATTAAATCCAACTTTAAAAGCTTATAAACCAAAGGATAAGACCGATGCTTCCCCATACTAACCATCAAACGAGAAAGGTTGGAAATTCCTTTCAAACTAGTGAAGCGCTCATCTTTGATGCAAGAGTGATAAAATAGTTCAAGTTGTCCTTCAAGTTCTGTCATATCCGAATCATCAAAGTCATACTTGCACAACTTACCCAACTTCAACAACTTTAATTTGTCAAGTTGTACAAATGAATCACAAGGGCTCAAAGCACCCCATGTATTCTAGTAACTGTAATCTTGTAATCTTTGACCTATCCGCCGGGTCCTTTGAAAGATCTTTCAAGTCAACATTATCATTAGGTTCATTAGAGAATGGTGTTTGTGGAGTTGCATTAGAAACCGAAGGGATTGATTGACTGGTGATTGGTGCTTGTGGAGTTGCATTAGAATTAGAAACGGAAGGGATTGATTGATTGGTGATTGGTGTTTGGGAACATTCTTCACCACTTTCATTAGGATTAGGTCTTGGTCTTTTGGTAAAAAAACCACTTAGTTTAACCTATAAAAACATAACAATTACACCTAATCAAACAATAACTTCAATAAAACATAGAAATTTCACAAAATCAAACAATAAATTCAATAAAACATATAAATTTCACCTAATCAAACAAAAAAATTCAATAAAACATAGAAATTTCACCTAATCAAACAATAAATTGAAAAGAGAATAAACAAAAAGCTTAAAGGAAAACATAAAATTGGTGTATGTTTGTTACTTTTTGATAAGCTCTAATGAATTGTTGTTAACACGTTACAGGAAGCAATTTAGCACCTCAGAGAGGCAATACCGCTCAACCCCACTATTATTATTATGTATGCAACAAAAGGTACAATTAAGTTTGAGCTTTGACTGAATTTTTACATTTTTTATTGTAGTTTTATGTGTGTGATTTCTTGTAACATATACAATATGATCATTAACAATTGTCCATGTAATCAAGTTAAGTGTGATAACCCGTTTTGTAAGTCATTATAAAGTCAATAATGACTGAAATGAAAAGAGAAATTGGATACCAATGGCTTTTATGCAAAAAAAAAAAAAAAATCATGACCTTTTAGGTAAAAGGTAATAGTGTAATTTGCCCAAAAATGAACAAGTTATCTTATTACCTTTAATGGAGGAAGCAGGGGCGGTTCTGGCTAGGTGTCCGGTGTGGCACCGATAACACCTAGCTTTCGCGTACGTAAAGGAAAAATTTTCGATTTTTTTAAATTTTTATTTGTTGTGCCACTACGTAAAAAAAATCGTGCAACTATTAAAAACATTTTGTGCAACTACGTAAAAAAATGTCACTCTATCGGGAATTACCAAGTGAAAAAAACAATTACAAGCTTACAACCTATAATTAGCTACATAGGAGCCCAATGCTTTAATACATTACTGTCTAATAGCCCAACGCCCCAAATAAAACACTAATTGGACAAAATAGCTTAATTATAATTGCTCGTAAAAAATAGCCAAATTCTAATTCACTAATTGTATTATCGGCTAGAAGAAAGTAAAAAAACAAACGGTGCCAATACTACAAAAATATCCTTTAATGACACGCATTGCGTGTCATAAAACCCACAGACGACACACAAATGTGTGTCAAGGAAGACCCTGTCAATGTCATAAAGAAAGACGACACACATTTGCGTGTCATAACCTTACGACGCGTATTTACGACGCGCATAGATCACACGCAATGCCTATCAAGGAAGCCCTTGTCATAAAGGAAGACGACACACATTTGTGTGTCGTAACCTTATGACGCGTATTTACGACACACATTACGTGTCATAATTTTAAATGTTTAAAAAAATATTTTTTAATATATATATATATATATATATATATATATATATATATATATATATATATATATATTATAGATTTACTAATTTTCAAATTAAATGACAATTAATTTCTCATAACACAACATAAAATACATTATATAACAAAAAAAAAATTATTTCATACAATAATTGTACCAACATTCATTCAACTAATCTACTTTGTATTTCATACAAAAAATCTATTTCATACAATAAATGTACATCAAAAGAAACCATTTCTTTAATTCCTCTTTGCAACCTAGGAAGAGCATAAGATAGTAAACCGACATTGTGTATCTCAATTAATAAATTTTTTCAATCAATCTATAAACCTTTGATGAACACACTTTCTGTTCCATTTCCATACATTTCACCAGTGCATACAAACAACGATAAGTTTTTGATTTTTCACCACCAAAAATAATAATTTTACATAAAAAAAAAAGAAATAACACGAATCGGTAGTTTACCTCATTTTCTAACTTTTTCTCTCAAGATTTTTCTCACCCATTTTATTTCTAAGTTTTTGCAAACCTCTAAGAATACTACTGATTTGTGAATCACAGTCCTTGACCTTTTTATGGGTTATATTTAGCTCACTTTATGCTTGACTATGTTCATCTTTCAATGAAATAACCTGCACAAGTGAAAATGTCATCATTCGTTGTATAGGGGGGGGGGGGTTGCATTTAGCTCACTTTGCTTTTCATTAACATCAAATTTAGCTTTTCCAAGCTCTTGCTTGATTCTTTTTATTGTTTCACTAAGTTACATCACACATAAATACAAAGTATAGAAACAAATTATAAGATCAATAACGAATAAATGAGATAGACCCATTAATTAAAAACAAAATAGAGTGGAACCTGCTATGTATCCACCTTAAATAAGTAGCATCTTATTATATTTTAAAAACTACAATGATATAATAAGATCAAGAGAAAAAAGAAAATGGAAGCTACCATCTGGAGGCTCAGTTGAAAGGACACTGAAAACATGTGCATCTGAAGCATCAAGTCCATCTGCATGAAAAAATAATCGCAAAGAAGAATGCAATGGACCCTTATGTAGCCATCTTCAAATATAATAATAAACAAAAATATGTCAAAAAAGACAAAAAAAAGTTTAAAACTTTGGTTAGGAATTACCTCTGTGATAAGTATAATGTGATTTGGGCGCTGAGGAGCAGTCAAGAATGTCACAGAGTTGATAGGTAGGCCATCACGAGTTCTCAAATCTGCAATTGGTGACGAATTTTGATCATCCCAAATCTTTATCTATTCAACCAAATTTCACAAAAGCACAACTCAATTAGTTAATTTGTTGATATTTAATAGACATTGTTAAAAGTAATTTCACAACCAAATCTCAACATACATTTTCCAATTCCAACAACAGGAACTTCCTACAAAAAGTGAAATCATCCATCAAGTCAAGTTTTATGTAATCTGTGAAAGCACATACACAAGATGGGAAAAGGCCAATTTCAATTTCGGTTCCAGTCATGGGGTGTGGTGTGGGTCTTAGAGCAACACCAGCACGTCCCAATCCAGACCCGGAACCCATGGCCTTACCCATGGAGACATTAGAAATAATAGGGGTTTTTCTTGGTTTTTCCATCCTCTTTTTGTTACGCTTTATAGACACATGCATAAATACATAACTAGTAAGCATCATATTCATATAACAATTAATATGATATGTTTGATAGTAGAATCACTAGAGGAGAAGAAGAGATGAAAAGACATCAAAGGGGTAATTAATTACTTACTTAAAGAATATCATTTTCGTGACTTTTGCTTGCTTTTGTTTTAACAGGCCTTAGTCCTCTGATGATTTCCATGTCATTTATTGCTGCATCAAGACCATTTTTGTTCTGTGCAACATTTCTAATACCACAGTTCACTACGATCTTGGAAACCTTAGGGACCTACCAATACGATGTTTCACATATAAAATCAAAACAATTTGCTAAACAATTATTAAATTACACCAATTTCTTAATTTCAAAAATGTGTTAGTTGACTGATGAATGATCAATAGACACATAGATTAATCGCATCTTTACAAAATGTGATAACATGATAAGGTAAACTCAGGTCAACTGATCAATTTTTGAGATAAAATGTTTAGAGCTCGAAATGGATGTCACCACTTTGGGATAACACATTACTCACACTAAACTGATAAATAATTTGAATTTTAGACAAACACCTCGTAATCTCATTTAGTTGGACGAAATCAATACTAATCTTCAATAATCACACAAGTTTCAAAAGAAAATTAAATACTAAGAAGTTACACATCACTCTAATTGAGTGGCATGCTCCCTAATTTATGAAAGCGATTTCATAAGTAAAATTGAATATATTTTCCATAAGGAACAACAGAAAGATAAACACATATACGGAAACTTTGAATAGATGAAGCCTCGTAAGCTCATTTAGGTATGTAGAACTAGGTACTGGTTTTCATGATTAACACTCAATAATATTACAAAATAAAACCTTACATATAACTCTAATCAACATTATCCCTAGTTTCTACAAGCAATTTAATAAGTAAAACTAACAATATTAACCATTCTGTGAAATGAAGAACTGAGAATAGAAATTCAAATGATATACCTGAAGAAAATTAGTGTGATTAAATTCTTCCTTGAGCAAAGGAATAATCTTTCGTAGGTGGAGCACCACCAGACGATGATGAAGCGGGGGGAATCGTGAGATCCAGAGGTGGAATCACTAGTATCACAGGTGGGGTTCCGACGACAGGTGCAAGTGATGAAGCAATTGGTTTAGAGCTAGAACTCATGGATAGAACATATATGGTGGCGGCGAAGATTCTGGAGCTCGTGGTGGTGTAGCACCGGGAGCTGCTGGTTTAGCGAATAACTCCATTGCAAGAAGAATGAAGGAGTTGAGAGAGCTTGAGGATGAGGGTATCAGGATGATTCTGTTTGCATATGTGAATAGGGTTTCATCTTGCAAATTTTGCTCGATGGTGGTGGACATGATGGGAGATTAGGGTTTCGAATTGTGTGAGTTGACCGAGGATGGCCGCTACCTGAGCCAATTCAAGATCCATAAGACGATTGATCGGAAGACGCCATGGATGCAACGATGGTTTTGTGAGATGATATCTCCCATGGTGTTTTTTGAAGAGATTGAGGGAAGAGAGTTAAAAGGTCGGTAGGGTTTGCATTAGTACCGAGAGGAAAACGAGAGAGGGAAGCGGTCAAAAAAATGAGGGAGTGAACTAACCTAAATCATCCAAGGCGGGGTTTTTCAATTTTTGGGGATTTCTTTTCCCTCCAACTAGCTACTAAGGATGAGACACGCGTTCATCTAAAAAATTATAAAAGGACAGGTAACTTTAGGTCACACAAAAATGCGTGACCTAAATCCTTCAAATTTTATAAGAGATGCCATTTTTTTACGATACCCACTTTTGCGTATCATAAATCGGCGTGTGTCATTATTCACGTGTCATTGAAGGTCTGTTTTCTAGTAGTGCAACTTTATTCAAACCTTTTCAAAAGCCAACAAAAAACATTTTATTAGCATACAGATGATATGGATAGGTGGTTGTTGATACCAACAATGAAGTAGGAGGAGAGGATATACCACATCCACTAATAGGCAGTGCAGGAAGAATGCATGTCTCTAAACCCTCAATGCAATACGAAGTCATGATCGAGGCAGTTGAGAATCACATGCCTCAAGTCATCATTGTTGATGAAATTAACACACAGTCTGAAGTTATTGCTTTTCACATTGCTAAAACAAGAGTCATCCTTATTGTAGTGCCCATGGTGACCGATTGGATCAAGACCGGTGTTGCCTGGTGGAACAACCACATCCACCAGAGCCACCAGTCCAACACGAGCAGGAGCTCAAACCTGAGAAAAAACAAGTAGTTGTTGATGAAAAATGATGCATATTGGATAATCATAACGTTTTTTTACGCTGTTTATAAATAGATAAACGCTTCATCATAGTATTCTTCCTCATAAGAGGAGGTTTCATTAGAGAGATTGTTACACATGAGCACACTTTGTTTAACACGAGGTTTTTTATGAAAGAAAACTACAAAATTAAAAGTTCAAACTCATAAAACTAGGAATAGTAATGGAACTTACCTGATTTGCAACGAGAAATAATCGACTTTATGTGTACGATTTCTATCATCCATGCTAGAAATCGTTGGTGATTTTGTTGAAATTGACGGTGATTTTGTTGGACATCGAAAATAATTGTGGTCCATCATCGATCTTCACTGTATGTGTGTGAGTTCAATCTTCAACGAAGATCTCTTTCTATACGACGTGATTACATATACTTCGGCTATCAAAGATCCACCATCGAACATTATGGTCTTCAACAATCTACTATCGCAATCGAAGATTAAAACTAACGACATCGATCTCTTGGCTCGTGGATTCACCATAGATGATACGGAGGATAAGGACCATGGATTGGTAGTCATCTTTGATCGTCAGAAAAAGTAGAGGTGGTGAATGGAAGGAGGAGGGAAGCGGTAGATGTAGATACAAGAAATACTATGAAGAAGACGTTGGGGAAATAAAGAGTAATTTAGGGATTTTCAATAAATTGATAATTTAATTTTGTTGATTTTTTTGAAATATATTATTATACAAGATTTACCCCTAAGGTCAAATGATAAAAACCTAAAATGCCATTAAGTTCATTATAATTACAATTATGCCATCTTTAATCTAATTCATCAAAAAATTCAATCTAACATTCCACCTTTAGTTCTCGAGTTCTCGGGAAACTATGAGTTCTCAAATAATCCTCCCTATATATATATATATATATATATATATATATATATATATATATATATATATATATATATATATATATAGACACACACACACTCACACTAGGTTAAAACCCGTGTACTACACGTGTGATAAGTTAAAATAACATATACTAACAAATCTCTATCAATCTAAGAAACGTTGAGGAAAAGACCGACCTTAGCTCAGTTGGTAGAGCAGGAGGATTGTAGACCTTAGCAAAGGATACGACCAACGGAAATTGTCTCATTTGGAATTTGAAGGAATTATTTTTTTCAGAAGGATTTAAACACGTTTTTGGAATAAAAGTCTGGTTTACAATATTACTTTCAGATATGATAACTGTCTGAATAACACGTTTGCCGAATGTTATCGGGTTCTCCTGAAACTATGAGTTCTCAAATAATCCTCCCTATATATATATATATATATATATATATATATATATATATATATATATACACACACACACACACACTAGGTTAAAACCAGTGTACTACACGGGTGATAAGTTAAAATAACATATACTAACAAATCTCTATCTATCTAAGAAACGTTGAGGAAAAGACCGACCTTACTCAGTTGGTAGAGCAGGAGGATTGTAGACCTTAGCAAAGGATACAGCCAACGGAAATTGTCTCATTTGGAATTTGAAGGAATTATTTTTTTCAGAAGGATTTAAACACGTTTTTGGAATAAAAGTCTCGTTTACAATATTACTTTCAGATATGATAACTGTCTGAATAACACGTTTGCCCAATGTTATCGGGTTCTTGGGAAACTATGAGTTCTCAAATAATCCTCCCTATATATATATATATATATATATATATATATACACACACACACACACACACTAGGTTAAAACCAGTGTACTACACGGGTGATAAGTTAAAATAACATATACTAACAAATCTCTATCTATCTAAGAAACGTTGAGGAAAAGACCGACCTTAGCTCAGTTGGTAGAGCAGGAGGATTGTAGACCTTAGCAAAGGATACAGCCAACGGAAATTGTCTCATTTGGAATTTGAAGGAATTATTTTTTTCAGAAGGATTTAAACACGTTTTTGGAATAAAAGTCTCGTTTACAATATTACTTTCAGATATGATAACTGTCTGAATAACACGTTTGCCCAATGTTATCGGGTTCTTGGGAAACTATGAGTTCTCAAATAATCCTCCCTATATATATATATATATATATATATATATATATATATATATATATATATATATATATATATATAGACACACACACACACACAATTTACATACGATTCAATCTATTATCAATGCTCCAACAATTGGTAATATCGTAATCCGAAAGACAAAAGCTCATGTTTTTTTCCGGTTCTAATAGCTTACGTTACACTTAAAAATCTTGTTTTGGATTAATAATGGGCTAATGTAGATTTTCGGCAAGAGCTTACGTTTTGTTCCAATTTCAAATTTGCGGAAACTGCAAAGATCAAGCGACGTTTCTTGTTTATTGGTTTTCTGAGTCCACTAGATTATGCCTCTTATTTCTGATTGCAATCATGCTCTCGTTTTTATTGTCGACTGAAATTAAACAAGTATCCCACTCTTCTTGATTTCTAACCTGATGGTCTCTCGTTTTTATATTCTGATTGTTGTCACTGATTAACAAACGTAGCAAACTAACACACATACTTTGAATTATTGAATTTATGACTTCACATTAGTGCATTATGAAATCTGATTTCTATTTTGAGTGATTTCTCTAATTCCTAGTTTCCTCTAGTTTCTGTAAATTTGTTCATGCTTTGTGTCATATGCATAGTTGATTAGAATAATGTTTAAGATTTTCATTAGTGTTAATGTTATATCATATATAATTTTTAGAAATTATGCCTCCTAAACATCAATTAGGTAATGAAAAACATAAAAAATGAAGGTTTAAGAAAGTTTCAATGTGGGGATCTTGATAGGTTTATCCAAAAAAACTCAAGTTTCTTCTTAAAATCAAAACAGTGGTGATATTAATGTTGATAAGGCGGATGTTTGATAGAGATCAAAATTGAAGTTGTAAAGTCCTACTTATAGTCCATAATGTTACAACAAAAGACTTAATGGATTGGCTATGAGAATATGTTCTCACCTTCGCGTGGATATAAAGATCATATAAAAGGTGCTAGTAACAAATAAGTATGAGGGTTAGAAGTTGGGACAAAAGTTGTCCTAAAGCTGGAATGGAATCAGCCATGCGGATATTGATCTACAACCACCACAACATGGCCATATGCTCACTATGATGTGGCGAGTGTTAAAAGTGATTCAGGAGAAATTATTCATTTTAAGACAAGGACAATGTACTTTGCACCTCGATGTGGTATATGGGGACCACAACATGGTAAAGAAGAGTAGGATGTTATGAGAAAAGTTGCCACAACGTGGAAAGAGAGATGACTGCGGGTCATTTAAGTCACTACGATGTGGTGAAACCCTTACCACGTCGTGGTAATCGCATAGATGACAAGGCTGTTAATCCTTTATTCTCGCCAAAAACACCACCCAAGCCCTCTAGGGATGAGCTCTGGTGGATTGGAAAAGGGAAAAGAAGAGAGAGACAATCAAGGGTGTTTATGGCTTGGCTTGGAGATTAAGAGCTCATGAGGTAATCATTTTAACCATTTCCAAGCTAATTAGGGATTTAATGATGTTTTGATGATTTCAGCTAGATATGTTAGACTATGAAAAGAAATCTTATTATTAGTGTTAATGAAAGTGTTCATATTCCTTAAACAAGCTTTGTATGTGATTTCCATGGTGAAATATATGTATGTGAAGTTAGGGTTTGAAACCCTAACTAGTGATTATGTTGAATTGATGCATTAGAGTATATTGTAATGAATTGGGTATTATGGGATTCTTAATTCATTGATTGGAGTAGATTAAGAAATATAAATTGAGTAGATTGAGTTATGATCCATTAAGTGGTTATTTTGATTTAAAGAGACAAAACCACTTAATAGGCTAAGGCAAGTATTAAGATGCTTATGTATGTGTATGATTAGGCCTAAGAGCAAAGAAAATGGATCCATAATGCGTCAATGACAGAGTAAAGGAAAATAAGACAGTTAGTCTTCATTAACTGACAAGGAGTTATTACTCTCTCTTTCTCTAGATTATATATATATATATATATATATATATATATATAATTGTATGTTGAATCTCGGGGCACTAAGTGAATGTCCCCAAGTAATGAGATAAAGACGGATTAAGATTATATGTGTAAGATCATGTATCAGTGCGTGTACGTATATTAAGAGTATGAATGATGTATACATTAGATACATGTAAAAGAGCATGTATGTCTACCTAGAGTATGTAAGATTATATGAGAATGATATTTGCTAATCATAAGGGTAAGTATGAATGTCTAGAGATTAATGGTATTGTGTAGAATACCAATATCCCACTAGAAATATATAGATTAAGTACTTAATCAGTTAAGTACTATAAGAGTAGTATGATATCTCTTGATGGGATAAAGACATAGATTTTATATGGGACAAGAGTCATATGATGAGTCACACACCAATGAAAAAGATGTTGATAAAGATTGTTCCTTCGGGGATGAGAGATAGAGGTTCCTTCCGGGAAAGAAGTATGATTCTTTTGGGAATAAGAGTATGGTTCCTTCGGGGACAAGTAGTATTGATTCCTTAGGGAATGAGACTATTACCCCGCGGGTAAGGAGATGGTGATCCTTTGGAGATGTAAATAGATGATAATCCCTTTTTGGATAGACGATTCCTATGAGAATCCAGATTGAGTATGATTAGAGCAGATAGAGAAAAGGTTCCTTGAGAGACACAAGATAAGAGAGTTCTTTATTAAAACTTAGAGATAATTTGTGAGGGATTAAGAGTAAGGAATTTGTTAGGGATTCAAGGGGAGAAGAATGATTAAGGATCTATGAAGAATCATAAGAGAGAGGAGTAAGACTGGATAAGTGTAGTGAGTAAGGTAGTGTGATGTTATTTACTTAGAGTATGATATGAGATGGGACTGTTGGGTCTACATAAGAATAGAATGTTGAGGCATTAGAGACGAGAATAAAGAAGAGAAATAGTATATTAGATAAAGAGTAGATAAGAGATAGAGAAGAGAAGAGAAAGACCAAAGAATAGAGTAAGAAATAGTAAAGAGAGAAGTATAAAAGAGGTAGAGTAGAGAAGAGATAGAAGTAGAGACATAGATAGAGTATATGTAGAGCATGAGAAGAGATTGAGAAGAGGATAAGAAAAGAGTATGAGAAACAAAGTAGATGGGGTGAGAAAGAGTAGAAAGAAAGATTAGAGAAGAGTAGAAGAGAGAGATGAAGTAATAAAGAATAACGGTGTTTGTTATTAGAGAAAGAGTTAGACCGAAAAGTATGAGAAAGAAGAGCAAGAAGAAAGATAAGAAAAGTAAAAAGAATAACTCAGTAGAAACGTTGTGTCTGATGTTGCATAGATGTTTATGTTTTTCAGGTTTAGGTAGCAACAACCGTGGTACCAGAAGAGAAGACAAGAGCATAATGACCTAGACTATATAATCTTGTTGTTCTTTTATGTAATAGATTATATATATATTTTTTTGTAAACCTGTGATTTTTCCTTGGATGTAAAGTGTTTTAATTTGTATAAAATTCCACAATTGTTAGATAAAACTCTAATATATCCCTTATACTAGATGTTAGAGAATCCAGGTCATTACAACTGGTATCACATCCATAGTTAAAGTGAATTAGGTTGGTGTATCCATTCCTAGTCTTAAACTATCGAAGATAGATGAGAAGCAAAGAGTGTGAGCTGGTTTATTGATAAACCTTGCGAAGAGATCATGGTACACGGTTGGATATATGCGAAGATAAAGAAAATGAAGAGTATGAGTCCAAAATGTTAGAGAAGAAAAAAAGGTAATTTTGTGAAATGAAGAAAATGGACTCTCCAGTTAATGAGGTGCCAATAGTATGTGGAAAGAATGATATTGCACTATTATGAAAGAAAGATGTGTTAGAAGTGATGAGTCCTATTAGATGGACACTAGATAGAGTATGTGTCCCAAAGAGTATAGTTAGTAGAGATTTAGAGATAATGAGGAAAAACAGAGGGACATAAAAAGATAAAGATAGAAAAGAGGATAGAAAAAGTAGAAAGTGCAAGAGGGTTGTTATGTACAGAAAAAATATTTCGATAGTCTATCTTGGAAAGAGTTAAAGTGTAAAGAGGTGTGCTTATGAGTACTAGAGTAGATTTGGCATTGCTTACGATGCAAGTGGCCATACAGAGGAGAGAAAGTCCATTGTTGAATGGAAAGTGTGTGGGATGTGAAGAGTATAACTTGCACCATGTTGTTAGATGCTATGGTGATTGCATTGACCAAAGAAAGATTAGAAAAGGAATGAGAAAGATATGTAGGTAGAGAGAAAGTGGTGCGACAAGTGTCATGATGAACACTTAAGAGAAGGAGATAAATAGTAGAAATGTTCCAATGAAGGCGGTTGAGGTCTAAGGAACGTGAGAAAACGGGTTAAGACTTCTACGAAAGTAATATATGTAGAGTATTCAAAGTAAAGGGTCACTTTGTTAGTGTGCCTATAAGAGAGAAAGAAGAGGATGTGTAGCTCCTATAATGAGAAAAGATGGACCCAAAAATGTTTATTGGGTCTAATTCCAAGGTTTCCATAGAAATTGAAAATGGTGACAATGGTGGTCCAGAAAAGATTTCTCTTCCTAATGAAAAGGATCGTCCAAGATCAAATCGTTTGATTGTATGGTAAAGAAAAAGAAAAACTAGTTCTGGGATCATTCCAAGTGTTAACCCAAAAGAGTCCATCTATTTCTACTATCAATTGAAGGGACATTGGAAACGAAGCTGCCCAAATACCTAAAAGATCTAAGAGATAGTAAAGTCAAGTCGAGTGACTCTACTTTAGGTACATCCATTATCTGACTCCATTGTTTTATAAGTTCCTATTCATAGACTCTTAATACATGATGTGATGATCACATTTTGATGGTATTAAAAGAGTTAAGAGAAAGAAGGAAGCTTGAGCAAGGTGAGCCAAATCTGATCATGAGAAATAGACTTTGCTCACATGGTTCGAAGATCATAATTTAGAGCTACTACTAAGGAGTTGGGATAATTTAATGGATTGCTATTGCTCTTCAGAAATATTCAGAAACATAGTTTTCATTTTATGCATTGTAAGGATAATTTCCAAATTTTCGTTTATTTTCAATAAAAGTGAAATTTTTGGTTTATCTAGTTGCCTTATTTTATATTTCCTTGCAATGACATTTATGAAAGTGTTGGTTACATTTCTGATAATAGCAATATTAATTATGGATTTGATTCTTATGATATTGCTTATGGTATTGTAATAATTAACCAAATGAAAAAGAAATATCATCACCAAGACACCAACTGGACAGATACTTGGTGTTGTACAAGTCACATTGTATAGTATATGAGAATCTTGTTCATTGGAAAATTATAACTAATTCATTAATCACATGTTTATGTGAGGCAAGTGAAGGAATAATGGATCTAGTACATGTTGATATAGACTATTCAAATTCATCATAAAGGATGATAACTCTATTCATCATGATTTACTGATGCTTTAGTAAGTATGGTTGTGTTTATAAGATTAAGCATAATTCTAATACCTTAAAAAGATTCAAAGTGTAGCAAAACGAATGAGAAGAATCTATAAGGCAGAAAGATAAAAGTTTCTATAAATCTGAAATCTAGGAAAGGTGAGTACTTTAGTATCATGTTTTATGATCATCTTAATAATTGTGGATTTATATCACAATTGATCATCACATCTTAGTGCAATTGTATGACTAAGAAGAGGAATCAAATATTGTTGGAATTAGTTCGATCAAGAACCTAAATTTCTTAGATCATAAATCTTTGATGTATGTTGTGTAATTCATTTCATATCATTGCATTGTAGTTCAAATGACTATATATCAATATGTCATTAATTAAACTCATCTTCCATTATCAACTTGCGACTTTTCCCACTAAACATGAAACTTCACCATCTAATTCATTTAACTATAGATTCAAAGATTCATACTGTGATTTGGTATGTGTAGATACTTGAATATTGCTACAAGGAGTAGAATCCCTCATTAAATGGTGAAATTTCACAAATAATCGCCTCTCAAGTAGCTCGCACCTACTTTATCTTTATTTGGGTCAAATCTATGAAGAACTTACCAAAATAAACATTCCCGACATAAAATCCACTTACTGCCTAAAAATTCATCCAAGCGGAAGTAAACTGTCTAGGAGGATTTTACTAAAACTATAAAACATATGTAGTTCCTAAAATCGTCTAGCATGGTGCAAAAATTGTCCATGATGATTTTCTTCTCATACTAGTAGGTCGTATATTACGATCTTGTTTTATTCATAACCTTTTCACCCTTAATCCGATTTAGGTGATTCAAAATGCTATAGAAAGAGGAAAGAGTCATTTGCATGTGTTGCTGAAATTAACGGTTCAAAATAAGTTATGCCCACTTAAAATCATGGCCAATAAAAGTCAATGTAGGCCAACACAGTTAGTAGGCTGGGAGGCGTCTAAACAGTGTCTAATGTCAAACAATTTTTATCCTACAATAGGGTACACCACAACCTCGATGTTGTATACCATATGTCATGTTTCCACCAATCGAACACATGTTTAAAAGATAGAACAAATAAAGCGAGATGCATATCATATTCAACCTTACATCTTTTTTCCTTAGCCAAATACAAAACCAAACAAGTGTCATCCATCAGGTGATGTATATGTGCGTCTACTATATTATGTTGATCATTAAACAAGATGCACATGGTTTTTTATCTCGTTAAACATCATACAAAATGTCATTTTGATGTAACTTGAGTCGATGATTTCTTAGACAAAGACTAGACATAATTTAGTGGAACTTTTCCAAAGTGGTGCACAAGTACAATCACCTAAGCACATTCTACAACTCATCAATGCACAACTCAACCCAAATATATTTTGACTCTTAAAATGAAAATTAAAAAATCGTTGAGATGTTCTCAGCAACACATTATTGTTTCATGAGTGCATTAGTTACTTGTATATTTATGTCCTTACACATATGAATGTTAACCCTTCCAACAACTTCGCAAGACTTTGGTACAAGTCTTGAAAACTTGTATAACATCCATTCTTTCCACACTTAACCATCCACGAGGATGGCATAACCCCCATTGTAGGAGGATGTTACATTCTATTATCGATCACTGATTTTGTTACTGGTGATTCTCTCGTATCATGGCGAAGTAAGAAACAATCTCTTATAACATGTCCGACTTTCGAAGCTAAATATCAGACTCTAGCATATACAATTCAAGAAATTAATTTGGTTACATTGGCTCGTGGTTTATTGCCTTACTGGACGCTCATCGGTTTCTTCCTACAATCATACGGTGTGATAACATGAGTGTCATTCATATTACCCATGATACAATGAGCATATGAAACATATTAATTGTAACTATCTCTTCTTCATAGTATAAATAACATATAATATGAATAACATGCATAACCTTTGGACATCAATCTCGCCTTTTATTTTATCACCCGGTCATTGTATATGACTATCACAATGCAAGCGCATAACATTATTTTAGATACCTTAATATGGATTAATTTTAGGTTATACTTATTTTAAAAAAGGTTGAATAGAAATTGTTTAAAACATACGCTAAAATGGATATGATTAAATATAGTTGAAAATGTATTCAAATGTTACTCACATACCACATAATTAAATTTATAATGTTTATGTGTTTATTCCATTAACTAGTTGTTACATCCTAAAATATAAATAAGAAGAAGCAAACCTATATTTTCCATGAATTTAAAAAATTATCCGTTGGACCCAACTAGTACACGACCTTTATGATTTGGTTATATATATCTATATATAAAAAATCAAAGTAAATACGACAAAGAGGAGGGAAGCAAAAACACATGGTGATGTTACTTGTTACTTGTTAGTGTTGGAGACAAGAACGCTCCTCATGACCTCCGAATTTCGTTTAAATGATTTTCGTTTTCTGCGAATCATACAAAATAAACACCATATCAGATGACTAACCCTATTATTCCCTCTCTCTCCTCATTGTCTCTCAAATTTTCAAAAATTAACCAAAACAAAACAACTTTTTTCAAAATCTACCAAATTTACCTATAAACTCATCTTATGGTAATAGATGTGACAAAATTAAAACATGGAACATATTGGGTAACAAGTAAAATAGTTGCTATTAATATATGACTGAAAGACATAGACATAATTTGAGCCAAGATTGGTTGACTCATTAATAGATTTTTAGTTTTCTAACTATTTAACAGAAAATAGTAATTAAAAATTTATATTATTATAATTATAACGTGTTTTTTTTAGTAAAATGAGATGCAAAGTTGTAATCATTTGAATATATGTCAAAACCATACGTTCAGGTTTAGATGTAAAGTATTTTTTTCTTTTTTTGAATCAAAGATGTAAAGTATTCAATCGCATGACAAAACCCAAGTTGTAGCAAACATGATTTTAGGGTTGACATGTCGAAAAATTTACACTAAAACGAATTTTTTTCGAAAAAATCTACATTATGCTCTAAATTTGGGGGATTACATCGGCCACTTTGGGAACCCCTATGTTCGCCACTGTATATCTTAATATGATTAACATTTATTTTTAATCAAATTAAGATTATGGCTTTTATGTAACAAACAAGATATTAAAATTAATTATTATATTTATATATATTAACCGAATATGATAATAAATTGTAATGATCAATTATAATTTGTACTAAATCATCATTTCATTATTATGGTAATTTAATTTCCTTATAATTTAATTACATCATATCTAACAACCCATAAGGTAAATGAATTGGTTTCCTTTGGTATACCATTTATATTTATATTTATAAGCACATTTCTTATTGAAAAACAATATCTAGAGAGGTCGTTGAATTTTTTTTGAAGTGTTTCAAACACACAGTCTCATTTATTAGGAAAAAACACGCCCAAAAATCACATTTTTTTAATGGCGGATGCATTAGAAAACTAGCAATGAGCTAGAACCAAAACAAAATACAAACATTACAAGTTACAAGTCTTACAAGAGGAAACATACCAATCAAACCAACAACCAAAATTAAAAGAAGATCCGCACTTAATCCAGTTGTAAACATTTAGCTGAATTTCATCCGTCACTTTAAATGGGAGACTAAATTTGTATCATTTACATCAAAATGACCAAAATTGGCAAATATATATAGTAAACGAGGTTACCATGTATCACATATTAATAAATATATGGTGTATGTATATACCATAATTAAGCATCGTGACCTCCACAAACCTTTTCGAAATTTTGAATAGTCGACATGAGTCAGGAATAGTTGTGTAGGTAACGAATCTGAATCTGAGACTCGGACACGTGTTTATATGTTTAGAACAAATTGGCATAGAAATGATATTGAATTATTAATTTCTATTAGCAAGACAACAAAAGATTATTAAATGACTAGCAAAAAACATGCTAGAAAATTTAACATTTTACATTAATGGATTTCAAGTCAATTTAGCCAACTAATTTTGAACTTCTAACACATGCAAGCAAATCTAATAAAATGAAAGGTTAATAATTTATAAGAGTAATGAATTTAGTCATTGGAGTTTTTGATTTTATGTGGTTTACCAACGAACTTAAAAATGATGTTCAAATATACCATTATTATTGGTTATTGCAGGTAAACAATTTTTACGCACCTCTGGAGAGCGTGGAACTTCCAGCGACATCTTCAATCATTCTTTTGCCGACTATTCTGGCAAAAAAAGAAATCGTGTTCACATGTTTCATTTTTTTCCACTGAACACGTATATGCAATCATTTTTTTTACCATTGAACACATGTCTGAAAATCAATTATCGTGTTTAAGAAATCGTTTTAAAAAAAATCATGTTCAAGAAATTGTTTTTGTAGAACCATGTTCAAGAAATCATATTTGCAGGCAACCAGACACGTCCTCAGGAAATTAGTTTTGCAGATCCTATGCTCATCTCCAAAAACCTATTGTATCGATTTTGTTTTTGAAATCATTAAGAAATCGTTTTTGCAGATCCTATGATCATCTCCAAAAACATGTTGCATCGATTTTGTTTCCGAAATCCTAGGGGTGTCAAATTGGATAGTCGTGTTGTGTTTTTGTCTGATACGACACGACATGACAATGTTTTATGTAACACGAACACTACACAACACGATGTCGTGTTTATTTTCATTAACACGAAATCGAGTCGATTAAAACACGACAAAAACGACACGAAACGACAAACATAAAATAATTCAATTATTTGTTTATTTGATTCATACTTAGTCACAATTAACAAGACAAGCACGAAAACATAACAAACACATGCTAAATCGTGTCAATTTCGTGTCAAATTTTAAACACGAACACGACTCGACCCGAACTCGTCTTTTTTACACTTGACACGAACACAAATTCGAATTTCTATTTCGTCCAATTTCGTTTTATGTCGTGTATTTTTGTTGTGTCGTGTCATAAATTGAAACCCTTACGAAATCGTATTTAAAAACTTGTTTTTAGAGACCGATGTTCAACAAATCATTTTTGCAGATCATGTGTTCATGTTTAAAAACTTGTTGCATCAACTTTGTTTCCAAAATAATGTTCAAGAAATCGTTTGTACATAGCAGTTGCACATACCAGTTTCCCTTACAATAAGAGAATCGTGCCCCCCTCCCCCCACGGGCTGCCGAACACCTGAGCACACTTTACATCGTAGGAAGCTCACTAATAAATGCGACAGCCTTGAAGTTTCTCATATAGACCTACGGTAACTCTTTCCAATCTCGACACAAAAATATACATGGTATAAAAAAGCATAATCTTGCTAGAATAAATGAACACAAGCATGTATACACATCATGGTCTTTCCATGTTACATTATTGCATATCTAACAAGTAGACGACACAAACCATTTTGTATTATCTATTTTGTCTAATCTATAGGTTGCAAGGTACTAACTGCCATCGATGAAGTTACTACAACACCAACTACCATTAATATAACGACACCAGTTTCCCCTACAATCTACCTCACAAGCATAAAAAAAATAAACCCTTTGGGATCACCCCTTGACGTTTCCTTTGTGCCAACTTAGGATAAATCCTAAGGGAAGAGGGAAATTTTAGCACTGTGTCACTCATCCTTACAATATACCGACACTGATTGACATTAATATAATGACACATGTTGTTACTAATGTAAATGACGCCAGTTACCATTACTATAAACGATACCAAATGGCATTGATTTTTTTTCTCTGGAATTATCATGTAGATCATGCATCCATTACTTTCACATAAAGTTAGGATGAGGGCCGCCTCCCTAATTGCATTCTTTGTAATGCGTCAGAGACCCTTCTTTTTAACATGAAATCTGAATACTATATTGGCATATGCATGCATCTACCACTTTCACATAAATGTCGTATGAGGGCTACCTCCCTAACTACACTCTCTATAATGCCTCAGAGGCCCCTACTTTTAATAGAAACATGGTCTAGCTACACCAAGACATAATTATATGGAACTTTTAGAGATTATCAAGGGACATTGATACTTATTGTTCAACCTAAAACGATTGATGAAAATTCAAACACATCAGAATGAGAGAGGGGGGGGGGGGGGGGGGGGGGTACTTAATGGTGTTGGGTCACCTACTTATATCATGCATATATTTTTATTCCCACGTTTCCCCCATCTGGTAAAAGAGAAGGAAAATCATGTCTTGCCTCTTTGTACCCCATTTTCTCTCATTGCCCAATTTCCTTGTTTCCTCACTATCTACTCATTGTCTCCTCATTTGTACCATAAATAGGAGGCCATGTCCACCCTTTAAAGGACACAAATGAGAGGGATCCACATTAGACTCTCTCCTTTACATACAACTCTCTTATCATATAAGATGGTTATATCCAGCATAGAGAAACCATCTTCCTTTTTTACATGATATAACTTGATCGTTAGATCGTACTCCCATGGGGAAGTTCTAACACTTTCTTCTATGATGGTGGCTAGGGACCAAGTTGGGAACTCACCAAAAACTCACAAATCACAAATGCCCAATCCAGATCTACACCTAAAGACCGTTGGTTTCCTTATGTATGAAAATTATACACAATATAAGATCAAATAGAATGTAGAATAATGATTCTACCCTAAGCCCACAACCACACAAGGAACAAGAAATAAGGCTAAATCAATCATTATAAGGATATGTGATCCTAATTGTATACAATTTAAAGCATACACTTAGCAATTAACATTGTCAGTCTAGAATCCAAGTAGCACCTAACATTCACTTCCTCCTAGGCTATAAGGCATCACACATAATAGGAAACTATATCATGCATATCCTGAAAATGTCATTATCCTTATTCTAGCTTACAACTCATATAATAGCATACTAAAACATAATACTCATGTATGAGTATTTTAGGAATCAATAATTTGAGCTTGGCTGATTGCACGCATCACAACCCTTTCTTTGTAGAAACCTATTTAGAAAAAATTCTTTTTCTTAAAAAAGAGTTATTAATTCCTCAATTTGAGTTCATACACGCCCAAGGTGTACCTGAATCTCTCAAAGCAAGACTCTGATACCAACTTGTAGCATCCCAAAATACTAGTAAATTTTTTATTTTCAACCACCAAAAACCATACAAACATTTGTTAATAGCCAACTAATGTTTAAATATATTCCCAAATATCATAGTAAATCAAAACAAATAACGCATAAATAAACTCTAGGGGATGCCGTACGATCACACCGAGCCCTTCCCTTTGGAACCTGAAGTACCTGAAATATTTAAACCACAAAATCATAAGCACAAATTTTAGTGAGCTCCCCAAAATACCACATAACACAAATACAATTGCCATGGGCTACCCCCATATTCTTTCTTTAAAATGCCATAGGCTACCCCCATGGTCTTATATCTAAGTGTCATGGGCCCCATGGTTTTTCCATGCAATGACGATGGCGAAATCCCGGTCTTACAAGCAAGTGCCATGGGCTACCCCCATGGTCTTGCATGCAATTATCATAATGACAACTAGCATTCTATAGAGTATAGTGAGAAGAATCACCTTGCTTATGAAGTCAGACAAACCACAACTCAATTCCACGAATAGGTGCTACAACCCACCTATCGAATCACATAAGGTCACACTTAGCCTACACTCTAGAACTAATCATTTGACTAAAAGTCAAAAAGGTCAAAAGTCAATGGTCAACGTTGACTTCAGCAGGCTTCCACGTTATGGCTAAACCGTGGCCAAGTCGTGGTTGAACTAAACCCCGAGCAACATCTCAGTTGCAGCTCACTCGGATGGAGGCAAATCCATTGCCAAGTCATAGTAATCATGCTACTATGTCATGTCAGAGTTTGTCCAAAACAATCGTGAAATCCACAGTCGCCATGTCGTGGCGAGCAGACTGCCACGTCATGGGTACTGGACTTTCTCAGCTTAATGGATTCAAATTTCAATCCTTTAAGCCACCCACTCAATCCATCCAAAAAGCTTCCTAACTTCCATTACAACCTAAAGATCAATGCTTTTTAGTCATGCATGTCCAATGCAAGGCTAGAGCTCAAGCTAGGTTAAAAACGGAGAAATAACACGAAAATCTCATGCATGGAGCTCAAAACAGCAACAAACTTCAGATCCGAAACATATGCTCATTAAGGGACCTCAGGGACCCATAAAGTTGCTAACTTTATGGAACCCCACCATTCCAACTAGCTCATCCTTAAAGAAAAAGGGACAAAAACCTAGATCTAGAGACATAGAACAATAAAGCTTGGAACTTGAACACTTACAAAGGTCTATGAGAGTGAAAGGGAGGTGATAGAGGCTGAGGGTGTGAAAAACCTAGCCATCATATCCCTTAAATAGGGACACAAACCCTAAAATTAGGGTTTAGCATAAAATGGTTGCCATGTCGTGGCCACTATTTTGCCACATCATGGAGCACACTTAAGCAGCGCATCTCATACTGCCCTGCCATGTCGTGGTGATACTTCCAGCACGTTGTGGCCAACTAAAAATTCAAAGTTTACTTTTAAAAATTCAGACCTCGGTGATCTGGATGTTATAAAGAATATAACGAATCTTGCACGGATACTTCATTGCTTCCACGTGTCATTGGGGCTCAAAGTCAATTTCCATAAATCTCAAGTCTTTGGTATTGGGGTGGATATGCATGAGGTTACTCGTTATACACTCCCCTTGGGGTGTGAACTGACAAAACTCCCACTCACTTACCTTGGTGTCCCTGTAGGTATAAATACGAATCAAAAGAAACATTGGGACCCCGTGATAGAAAGATTCCAATCCATGCTTAATTCCTGTAAAGCAAAAACGTTGTCACTTGGTGGACGTTTAACTCTTACCAAATATGTACTTGATAGTCTTTCCTTATACTACTTCTCACTATTTGTTGCACCTAGTGGGGATATCAATATATTGGAAAAAATATGAAGACAATTCCTATGGGGCGGCTCAGATGAAATGAAAAAAAATCAATTGGGTGTCATGGGAGAAGGTGGCATCTCCAAAAGAATAAGGTGGCTTCGGTTTGGGATCGTTGAGGGCACTTAACTTATTACTGATAGTCAAGTAGTGGTGGAGACTAAAGGAAGGGGTGAACGGCATATGGAGTAAACTTACCAAAGGCATACACAATTTTTCCAATAAACCATTAGAATATATGGCTAAAAAGATGTATACGGGTGCATGGAACAATGTGACTATAGTTAACGATGACCTAGCCAAGATGGGGATATATATATATATATATATATATATATATATATATATATATATACATACATATATATAAACTAGGTGATTAAAAAATGTTGGTGCGGGAGTTAAAACACTATTTTTTCTTGATAAATGGCTTGGAAGTACAACACTTAAAGTTGAGTTCCTTGAGTTGTACACATTAGAACGTAAGAAACATTGTAAAATCAGGGATAAAATAAAAATAGGCGAGGTATGGTGGGATTGGAAGATTGCACTCACATCAGTTAGCGAAATCAGTGAATTATAGGTGTTATCATCCAGGATTAGTACCTTCCAACCAAGCACAAGATCGGATTTCTGGTATTGTAGTTTTTCTACTGATGGGAGATATCATGTTGATGTGTTAAGAGAAAAAATTGACAAACCAAGTGTGACTCCAAAGGAAGTAATCATACAATGGGTGTATGAGGTACCAATCAAGGTGATGTGTTTTATATGGAGGGCAAAATTAGAATGCATTCCAACCAAATGCGCTCTAAAAAAGGTATCAACATTGATTCCATATTATGTGTACATTGCAATTCGGCTGATGAAGATATCAACCATGTTCTAATTAAGTGTCCGATGGTAGAAGAGGTATGGGTAGATGAGGTATGGGATTGGGGTTTCCCGTGGTGCGATATTAGAAAACCCCAACCCGCTAACATTGGAGATATGGTGCCGTTTTGTACATAATGGGAGAAATGTTTGAAAAGGAGGAAAAATCTCATCAGCATATGTTACGATGCTATGTCGCTGGTTTGGAAGGCCATATGCGATTGGGTCTTAAAAGAAACCGTTTGTCCCCAACGAAGGTGGATGATAATATTAAGTCCCTTGTATTCACATGTATTAAATGTAGGAGAAAGGATTGCTCCTTTAGTTAGATAGAATGGTGTGTAAACCCCTTTTTGTGCATGTAAATATTTGTACTCCTCTTCATTTTGTTGGCCTCTTCTAGTTACTTTCTAGAAGTTGGTCTTTTTTATTATCTATATCAATATATTTGTCCGTTAAAAAAACAACTACAATTTAATAATGATACTAGTTAGCACATATTTTCAATATTTAATTAGTTAATTATTTAGTTTCTTATCGTATTGCATATAAAATAGTTTAAATAAATAAGACATTCATAGATGTATATATTGGAAGAACTCTTTTTATATTATGACACTAGGTGTGAGACCCATGTACTAAATGGTTTCATTGTTAAATAACATATTTAAACTTCAAGTATTTTTTAAGTAAAACTTTGAAATAAATACAAACGAAATGATAATAAGTAAGTAATCTAGTTTATACTAATAAAAAAATCATTGACATATTCTAAATAATTGTGTTGAATATCAATGTGTAAAAATTAAATATTTTATAAAGTAAACTTTCGAAATAAATAAAATAAAAACATGAATAAGTGGGTAATCTAATCTCTACTAATAAAAAAACTATTGACATATTGTAAATAATTTTTATGAATCACAAATTTCCAAAAACTTTTTTGAATACAACATTAGATTTCATATTGCTAAGTTTACCGTTGTAACATCCATAAAATGAGCCAATTTAAAACTTTTTAAATCATATAAAACCATTCAGTTATTACAATTTGTTTTCAAAATAGTTTAAACATCAGAGTTCCCAGAAATCATAATCATAAATCGAGGAAGTGTACGGTCACGCCTTCGCCTTCCCGCGGTCATCCACTGAACCTGAAACAATAAACTGAAACTGTAAGCCCGAAATCTTAGTGAGTTACCCCTAAAATACCAACCTCAACAATACCATAACCATATCATATAACAAACACAGAACAACCATGCAATTCGAGTCTACAGTGTGACTGGTCCGCCCTCATCGGGACTTTAGTCCACCTGGTCCACTCTCTGAGTCTACAGTCTGACTGGACCGCCCACGCCGGGCCTTCAGTCTATCTGGCCCACTCTCCGAGCCTCGGCACGTCTGGACCGCCCTATCGGGGCCTTCAGCCTATCCGGACCGCTCGCCGGGCCTTCGGCCTGACTATGTGCCCTCCCGGGTCTGCAGTCTATCCGGTCCGCCCTGGGTATGTTGGCCTACAGCACAAAGCAGGACCCGCCTCAACCCAACTCCAATCAAACAACCATGTGCACATATAACAGATAATCACATAACAGTCCATAGACAACATGTAACGACGTAAATTTCCAAAACAATTTTAATTTTAAAACATACTTTTATTCATCAAAACAATATCAAGCAACTGTATCCACTGTCATAATAACAAACAAATCCCAGAATCTCAAAACATAATCTCTATGAGTGTGTACGGATCATGTCGGCGCCTTTCCGCGATCCTCGCTAGTACCTAAAACACATAACACACAACTGTAAGCATAAATGCTTAGTGAGTTCCCCAAAATACCACACACCACATATACGCCTTTCCAGTCCATAACTCTGTAGGATCTTCCGATCCAAGTGTCTCAGGGGACTTCCGTCCCAAATCCCGGTAGACCTTCCGATCCTACCCGTATCGACCTTCCGGTCCGCAACCTCTTGACCTTCCGGTCCTTATCATACATAACATTCATAACACATACATATCACATAACAACATACAGCTCATACATCTCATAGCATATAAGACCTTCCGGTCACACATAGGTACCCTTCCAGGTACAGTATAGTGAGAAGACTCACCTCAACGAAGTCGGATAAACTCTTGTGCTCAACGTCCCGACCTAGCCTCATCCTATTATTCAAATAACATCCCCGATCAATATTATCTCAAAGTCTCATCCCTAAAGATTGGGTAGAAGGCCATTCTACCCTTCCCTGAACTCTCTTGAATCAGTCTTGACTAGAACCCTAAGGTCAACGAAAGTCAACGGTCAAACTTTGACCCGACTCGTCGAGTGCACATGGGCGACTCGGCGAGTCCATGCGGGTCCTCTGAATCCTTCTAGCCTCCCTTGGCTCGTCGAGTCATCCCTCCACTCGACGGGTTACACCTGTCACGAATCGCGGGGCAACCCCGACTCGACTCGTCGAGTCCACTTATGGACTCGGCGAGTTGCTCCCATAACAACTCTCAAATGACCTTCTGAGGTCAGATCTGCTTCTCTAAACTATAGATCTGACTTCCCCACGACCAATAACCACGTAAAGGTCGAAACTTGACTCACATGCAATGCACCCAAGGCTTTCCTTGGTGAAATGGCTTCTAAAATGGCAACCTAGTCTCCTTTCCTCCATGAACAAACATAAAGCAGAATGGGGAAGGTTCTCTGGACCTCTATGGGTCCAGATCTGAGGTCTAACCCAGCAAGGGACCATAAACTCAACTTTTCAAGCCCTAAAAGGTTATAGAAAACCCTAAATCATAGATCTCAACCCAAAACAGAAATGAAGTTCGATTTGATACCTCAATAGTGTAGATCTGAACTTGAAAACCCTGGATCCACAGCTCCCTTGACCTCCTCTTGTTGGAAACCACTTCTCCTTTGCTAAAACACACAAGAAATGGTGAATTAGCCTTCATCTTGCACCATAAACGCTCTCTCTGCTCTCTAAGGTTTCTCAGGGGTGAAGTGGCCGCAATGGAGGCTATAAAGGCCTTTAAATAGGGCACAGACCCCGACAATTAGGGTTTCAATTTACAGCGCGGACTCGCCGAGTCCACGCATCGACTCGTCGAGTCCTTCATTAAATCAGACAAGAAATGCGTGATCCTACTCGGCGAGTCTGAGCGCCTACTCGCCGAGTCCCTCCCTAAAACTCAAGATAAATACTTAAAATAAGATACCTGGGAATCCGGATGTTACACAACAAACCGATCTAGCAGATCATATAGCATAGCAACATCCTAACCAGGATACCGACCTAACCGGTCACTAACATAGCATCATCCTATATACTAGGATTCCGACCTAAACCAGGTCACTAAACATAATGTCGTCCTAATTACCAGGACGCAGATCTAACAGATCAATAAGGATATCAAACAAATACCAGTATACAATCCGAGAAAGAGCCGGCCTTGGTGCCTTAGACCCTGTTGATATAGTGAGGATAACTCACCTCGCAAGTAGCTCGGAAGATAGAGTCAAACTCCTCCAAATGTAACTCCAACTCCCACACCTATATTCACCAATGTCCTTTGCTATAAATATCCAATTTACCAAAATACCCTCAGAAGTCAACTAGTCAACCCTTGGTCAAAGTCAAAGTCAACTGCCAAGGTCAACAGTCCATGTTGACCTCAACTCGTCGAGTACCCTCAGCTACTCGCCGAGTTCCTTGCATAACTTGCCAACTCGCCGAGTCACTCGTCTGACACGCCAAGCCCAAGACAATCTTCATTGGACTCATCGAGTCACTCTACTGACTCGCCGAGTCTACGATAATCTTCATCGGACTCGCCGAGTCGACCATGCCACTCGCCGAGTCCCTTCGGTCCTTCATCCATACAGATGCTTTTTAAGCCATTGTAAGGCTCCATACTGCAGATCCAACTTCCCAAGGCATGCTTATCACGTAAAGTTGCAAACTTTACGTGCATGCAAGGCTCTAATGACTCATAATGCCAAATCCAAACTTGAAATGGGGTCTAACTCAGATGGAAGGTTTCATACATGACAAGGCTAGAAACTTTATGAACCTAGATCCCAAGGAGGGTTCAGATTGAAGTTGCAACTTCAGATCCAGCTCATACTCAACAATAGCTTCATAACCAAGCCAAAAAGCCCTAAACTTCATCCAAAGAGATCTAGAAAGAAATGAGGCCAAGGTCATGAATTGATACCTCAAATGAAGTAAACTGAGATAGATTTTGTAGATCCACACGAGTCCCTTGCTGCTAGTTACTTGACCTTCAAACTCCCTTCACAAGTTCCACCTTCCAAAGCTAAAAAAACACACTCAAATGAAGCTCTCACACGAAATAGGGTTTGCTGGACTCTCTAGAGGCTGTAAGGGACTAAGGGAGGCTAATGATTCCTTAAATAGGGTGCAAAACCCCGGAAATTTGGGTTTCACCCTCCAGCTCCAACTCGTCGAGTCACTCTTCCGACTTGGCGAGTTGGTCACTTAAACACGTGGCCCCAAACCCGGTGCTACTCGACGATTCAGGGCATCCAACTTGTCGAGTAGACCTTGAAACTTGAAAATTAAAGCCATAATATTAATACCTGAGAATCGGGGCGTTACAACCGTAATTATCTAAAATTAATATTTTTAATCCATCTATATTTTTAACTCTAGACAATGCAACATATAATTGTCCATTAGTGAACATTGGTTGTCTCAATAACAACCACACATTCGATAACGACTGTCCTTGACTCTTGTTTATTGTAATCTCAAAACATACAACCAATAAAAATTGGAAGCCACAAAGACCAAAAGTAATAGTACGAGCAATAAGGACCATTCCTTCAAGTTTCGGAAGTCACAAATACCATGTTCCTAATTTTTTTTTAACAAGGACAAGTTTGTGACTGTTGGTAAACCATAAAAACTATTTATGTAATTTTTTCTTAATTAATATGTACTAATAAAATTAATTAATATGAATTTACAAATGAAATATTACTATCATTAATATACATTAATTAATATATTGATAGAAATAAAATTCAAAAATAGAAAGTTTTTATGTACATTAATATATATTAATTAATTAATATATTAATAAAATAAGAGAAATACATGTGACATAATGATCTTTATTTATTGGTATATTCTATGATGCAAAAGTTAAAGGACACAAAATGATCATTTATATAAATTTTAGTTAATGTTTAATTGTGAATTTAAATATATAATCAATGCGATATACAATTAACCGAACTGATATTTAGGTTGCTATAATTAGACAAAATTGCAAAAGTGGTCCCTATGGTATGTATTTTTCTGAGGTTTAGTCCAAACCTCGATTTTTGGTTTCGTGGTCCTTTTGAACTAGTTTTGTTGCAGATTTGGTCCCTTAGTAAACTGCAATGACTTTTAATACCCTTGGTGTATTTATTTTCTATTTGTCTTTCAATTTTTTAATGTTTAATACTTATTTATTCATTTTAATAATTAAAAAAAAATGAAAGGGCCTCTCTCTCTCCCTCCCTGTGTGTGTATGTGTGTGTGTTCTCTCTCTGTGTGTGTATGTGTTTATGATATCTGAAAATGAAAATTCAAGAACACATATATCAGGGTCGAGTTCTCTCTTCTCCCTCTAATTTTTGCAGGCTGAAATGAGTTTCAAGAACATGATATCCAGATTTGGGTTCAAGCATATATCATGTTTAGATCTGGGTTCAAGAACAAACCCTTAAAACAGATCTGGAAACAAGTTTTTGGAAATGAGCTTCAAGAACAAACAATAAGTTGCTTCACATGCTTCCCACGAACTTGAATCCCCACATCAAAACCAGAAATTGAAGTGGAATCAGGCGCATGAGGTTGCACGAGGTGAAGAACAGGGGTTCCCAACTGATGTTCAAAACCATGGCTTCCATCAAATCACCCTCCCCAGCTTCAGATCTGTTTAGATCTTGAAAACAAACTGATCCGACGGAGGTCTCTATCTCCTCTCAACACCACTCATGGCAGCTCAAATGGTTTTTCAGATTCGTTGCCGTTTAGGGTTTCAGCCGCCGATCTCTCTTCATCTCCGACGATGTTGTTGTTCCAGCTCTGAAACGAGGGTTTGCAAGCTCAAACAAGAAGGACGACTACACCCCCTTTCCTCTCACCTGCAGATCGACTTCGATCCTCCGTTGCAAACCTTGGCAACTGGAAACCACCACCGCCCCGATCTGCAACTCAACGAAGACGATGGTTGAGCCGCTGCGAACTGGAGCTTCTTCTTTACTGATGTGCAACTCGTTCTTCCCTTTGCTTAAACTTGTTCTTCATGTTTCTTTCATGGAGGTCAAAAAGGTATTTGCAATATTTAGAGGAACAGATATGGTGGAAAAGGGTTTGGTTTCGTCTGGTCTGGAGGGGAGATGGTCGGAGGTAAGGGGGTAGTGGTGGTCGGAGGTGAGGGTCTGATCTTGAATGAAGTTGAAGTCCAAAATACTAAGAGAGAGAGAGACCCCTCTCATTTTTTAATTATTAAAATGAATAAATAAGTATTAAACATTACAAATTTGAAAGAAAAATAGAAAATAAATACCTTAATGGTATTAAAGTCATTTCAGTTTACTGAGGGACCAAATTCACAACGAAACTATAAAGGTATTAGGGTTGAATGTTTATATTTCTATATATTTTAATCAATACAGGGAGAAGGATTTATATAGCCGTGATATACAAATAAGTAGGAGATAGACTAGGTAAACATTGGCTGACTAATATACATGTGGTAAATTAAATCTAATTATCATTGTATCGTAATACGCCCCCGCAAGATGGAGGATCCATCGGAGACTCCAATCTTGGATCGTAGACGAAGAAATGGGCCGCGACTGAGAGGCTTTGTGAGGGCATCAGCAAGTTGGTCATTAGAGTGAATGTACAGAACTTTTAATGAGCCAGCAACAACTTTTTCCCGTACAAAATGGTAGTCTAATGCCACATGTTTCATGCGTGAGTAATACACCGGATTAGCACATAGATAGGTGGCTCCTGTGTTGTCACAATAAAGTGTAGGAGGTGTGGATTGAGTGACGCCAAGATCAGTGAGCAAGTTTTGAACCCATGAAATCTCAGATGTTGCATTTGCCAAGGCTTTGTATTCAGCCTCGGTGGAGGATCTAGAAATTGATTTTTGTCGTGCAGATTTCCATGAAATTATATTAGATTCCAAGTAAAGTATGTAGGCAGTTGTGGAGCATCCTCCATTTGTGGTGCCTCCCCAATCAGAATGAGAAAATGTTGTTAAATTAAGAGGAGAACATTTTATTAAGTAAAGACCATGATGTATCGTACCCTTGAGATAACGTAATACCCTTTTGAGTGCCTGCCAATGCGTTTCTGAAGGAGAGTGCATAAACTGTGCTAATCGGTTAATAGCAAAAGACACATCAGGTCTGGTAAAAGCAAGGTATTGTAGAGAGCCTAACAGTTTGCGATACGGTGTTGGATCGACACCTGAAGAGCCATCCATGGAGTGGAGTACTTGTGAAGAGTTTAGCGGTGTAGCCACATCTTTTGCACCGTCCATATGGAATTGAGTAAGGATATTCTGGATATGACGATGTTGGGACAGGAAGAGACCATTAGCAGTAGGAATAACTTCTATACCAAGGAAATGATGAAGAGGACCTAAGTCCTTTATAGAGAAATGGTTTGAGAGAGTGTTGATGAAGGTTTGAATAAAGCTATTGTTATTACCGGTGAGTACAATGTCGTCAACGTACACCATGAAGAAGCATAAGATATTGTTGTGATTATAACTGAACAAAGAGGCATCTGCTTGAGATTTGCGAAAACCACAAGTGAGGAGGAAAGAATTTAATTCAGTGTACCATGCCCTTGGGGCTTATTTCAAGCCATAGAGGGATTTTCGAAGTTTGCATACATTTTTAAGGAAATCGGAATGGATGAAGCCAGGTGGTTGGGTCATGAACACTTCTTCATGGAGTGTGCCATGAAGAAAGGCATTATTTACATCTAGTTATCGTAGGGTCCAATTATGTGAAAGGGCTAGAGATAGGATGACACGAATGGTGACAGGTTTGGCTACTGGACTAAAAGTGTCGAAGTAGTCCTTTCCATGTTGTTGAAGAAAACCTTTGGCTACGAGACGGGATTTGTATTTGGAGATGGTACCATCGGGATTGCGTTTGACTCGAAATACCCACTTGCAGCCAATTGGAGTATGGTTACTAGGAGGAACTAACTCCCAAGTTCCATTTTGGATGAGAGCATTGAACTCTTGATCCATTACATGACGCCACTTAGGATCTTTAAGTACTTGAGTATGCGTATGGGGTTCAATGGTAGTGGGTATAGGGTGAAGAGTAGTTGTGTTGACAAACGAATCATTAAAGTATTTGGAATTCTTTTTCCTGGTGCGAATAGTGGGTGAAGGAGAGTTGACTGGAGTTGCAGGATCAGGTAAGGGTGATGCAGTCGATGGTGGTAAAGAGGTTTCAGAGACGGATGGTGATGTTTGGTTTGAATTTGGTGATAAAGGTGTGGATGGGGTTTGCGGATCAGCTGTGGAGGAGGTAGTTCGGAACTGAGTTCGACAACTTGAGGTGGGTGTTTGAATTGATGTTGTTGTTTGTTTTGATGAAGGAGTACTGAAGGATGGGGTAGGAGCTGCTGAGGAGGTGTTATTTGTGTTTTCGGTTTGTAGATTGTGGGTGTTTTTGGTATCGAAAGGAGTAGTAGTTTGTGGAGGGGTTGGTGTAGTATTGGTGTTTGTTGAATCAAAGTTGGATGCATGGGAATGAGGAGTATCAGTAGGAGATGGTGAGACAAGGAAGTGATCTGGAGTGGGTAAGGATATATTTGAGGTTGAAAGAGATGGAAAATTATTATCAACAAACTGGACATGACGCGAGTGATATAATTTATGTGTGAGAGGGTCATAACATTTTTAGGTAGATTTTGAGGTTGAATATCCAAGAAAAAGACAAGGAGTGGATCGTGGTTGGAGCTTAGAGGTGGTGTAGGGTCGTAACCATGGGTAGCATAGGCAACCAAAGGGTTTGAGTTTGGTGTAGTTGGGTGTTTGGCCAAAAAGACGATGGTATGGTGAGTGATGATGAAGAATTGAGGTTGGAAGGCGGTTGATTAGGTAGACAGCAGTTTCAAAGGCATGTGATCAGAAGGTTAAATGAGGTTTGGCATAGTGAAGAAGAGATAAGCCTGTCTCAACAATGTGGCGATGGCGCCTTTCAGCTGTACCATTTTGTTCAGTGGTATGGGGTGGTGTAGTGTAATGGGATATTCCATGTGTTTTGAGAAAGGATGAAAGACCCATGTACTCACCACCATTGTCACTAAAGATGAAGATGATTGGTGTTTGTAGGAAGTTTTCAACAAACAGCTTAAATTGAGGAAAAAGAGTGACAACATCTGATTTCTTTTTCATTGGATAGAACCACACATATTTGGAATAATAATCAACAAAGATAACATAATAGGTGAATTTGTCAACAGAAGTTTGGACAGGGCCCCATACATCAGAGTATATAAGTTGCAGCGGTTTGGAAACAATAAAAGAATTGGAGCCAAAAGGTAATTTATGACTTTTATTGACTGAACAAGATGAACAATGCATATCCGAAAGTTTAGAACTAAGACCTAATTTGGAAAGAAGACACTTAAAAACTTTGGTGGAGGGATGTCCTAAGGTGTGATGCCATTGACTGGGTGAGGTTTTGATGACAAAGTTGATTTGCAGGTTGGATGGTAGCTTGGCATAGTAAACATCTTCAAAGTTCTCCCCCCGCATGAGCAACGCCCCCGTGCGAAGATCCTTCACAAGAAAATAATGGGGAAAAAATTCAACATAAACCCAGTTAGTCTTGCATAATTTTGCAACAGAAATAAGGTTCTTTTTCAACTGTGGAACACATAACACATTAGGGACATTTAGTGTTTTAAGTGAAGTGTGTATATGTTTAGAACCAACGTGAGAAATTTGTAGACTGTTACCATTCCCGAGAACAATTTCATCAGGTCCACCATAATCAGAGACACTTTGAAGGTTGGAACGATCACCTGTAACATGATTGGAAGCACCACTATCAAATAACCATGGTGATGAAACAGGGGATGAACCAGCCATGGTGACATTGGCAACTGGAGAAGATGATTGTAGATTGGCAATAGTAACATTGTTTTCTCGTAGAAACCTCAAAAGTTTGCGACAATCATAGGTCATATGACATGGAATGTTACAATACTGACAAAAGGTGTTAGATTTGGAAGGTCGATTACCACCTGGGCCGGAAGAAGACCAATTGGTGCGATTGGGTGGTCCACGTTGCTGGTTAGAGAACTGATTGCTGGAGCCACGTTGCTGGTTTGAGTTGTCTGATCTCCCATTTGAGCGATTGGATTGTCGATGTGTGTAGTCGACAGTAGTGAGCACAGGAGTGGTGGAGGAGGATTGTTCTTTGAGAGCACGTTCAAAATCACTTAATTTGTCAAACAATTCAGAATAGGAGAGGGGGTTTTCACGTATTTTAATGGCAGCAACAATTGTGCCATATTCATCACCAAGTTGGGAGAGAACATGAACAAGTAGGTCTTCTTCTGTGATAGGACTCTGTGCTAGAGCTAGGTCATCGGCAATGGCTCTCATGTCTTGCAAATATTCAGCAATCGTGTGAGTCCCTTTTGGGTTTTTGACAAGTTTTGACTTGAGAGAGATAACTCGAGATCGAGAAGCACTGGCAAAGCTGGCATTGAGCCGTTCCCAGGCGTCTTTGGATGTGGTGGCGGAAGAGATTAAGGGTTGGATTGAGTCAGAACAGCAGCCAAGAATTGCACTGAATATTGTTTGATCTTGACGATACCAGATTAGGTATTCTGGATATTGTTTGGAACCATCTTTGTCTTCTAGTAGTCGTTTTGGGGCTGGTTGTTCACCGGTGATAAAAGTGTCAAGTTCAAGTCCGATTAGAGCAGATTCAACTTGATGTCGCCACACTGGGAAATTATTTGCAGTGAGTTTTATGGGAAAGTGAGTTGCGGCAGTGATTTGTATAGTTTTGGCCATTTGAGGCAATGAAATAAGGATGAAGAGAAAGAAGGGGATCGACTCTTTAGAGCAATTTGGGGCTCTGATACCATATAAAGGTATTAGGGTTGAATGTTTATATTTCTATATATTTTAATCAATACAGGGAGAAGGATTTATATAGCCGTGATATACAAATAAGTAGGAGATTAAGTAGGAGCTAGACTAGGTAAACATTGACTAACTAATATACATGTGGTAAATTAAATCTAATTATCATTGTATCGTAATAGAAACTAGCTCAAATGACCACGAAGCCAAAAAAATCAAAGTTTAAACTAAACTTCACAAAAAATACACATATTTTTACAAATTTGTCCTATAATTATAAAGCAAACTGTGCCATGGGCAATATTGGAATTTTTAGAAACATAGAGGGGGACCGGTGCATTCTAACAGTAACCCCTATGAACATGTAAGTTGGCTCTTGGACAAATGGATATATAATGGGTGTTATACTTTTATTTACTACTACCAAGTAACCTGCAGTTTGTTTCAAAAATAATGTTATTATATTACTAGGGCAAAATTAAAAATTAAAAATATGTTTCTTGCCGTCAGAGTCCACATTAATGACATAAGACTTCAAAAAAAATATGAATATTAAAACATAGTAGTGTAATAATCAAAGTTTGTATAATGGAATCAAATGACTAAGTAGGGGCTATTTAAAAAAAAAAACAAATCATCCAGTGTTAAATAATATTAACATCTTAATATTTTAGAAAATCAATGTTTTAAAATTTTTTAAGCGGTTTAAACCAATTCAGAAATAAAATATTACTTAAATGGTTACAACCGTTAAAACATAAAAACGTGACCTTAGTTGTAATGTCCTTTTATTTCTTAACATTTTCATTTTTCAAAGGTCTTGTAAATAATAAGTCTTTCCCTTCTCATCTATGTAAGGGAATCCACAAGCCTTACTCCACTTTGTTATGGTTTGAAAAGTTGGTTAATTGTTCATAGTTATTAATTGAATCAAATCTGATTGAGTAAAAAAAAACTCAGTCTCTTATCAGACCCAATATGATACATATTAGATAATATATAACTGAATTAGAGATTTCTAATTATAGTATTAAACGATTAGAATCTGATCAAATCAGGCCTAATCTCTTACCATATCCAGTAAAAACATCAAACATCCCCTAAGATCATGTTAACCGTAAGTTTTGATAGAAATATCTATGAGAAATTAAATATTCTCCTACATTTTATTTATATTCATCCTCCTACCATATCAAATGTTGACATGGGTCTTATTTAATAATAAATTTAATAAAATTAATACTAATTTAATCCACTTGTCATTATTTGATATGAAAGAAAAATAAATAGGAATAAAATGTAGGAGAATATTTAATTTCTAATATACATAGTCACAAATATATGTACATATAAATCCATCTAGGTATTGAAGCATACCTTGTTAAGAAAGAATTCAAAATGGTAGTTGGAAAAAGAATGTACACAAGAGTATTATTGTAGTATGGACCAAGTACGTACGCTCTGTCACTAAAAGCCACGTGGGCTCCATCAATGATCAATATTTTCACCAAAAGGGCCATTATGTTAGCACAACATAACACAAGACCATAACACCATCGCAGACCGACTGAGTTCACTTAGACCCGTTACAATTTCAACATCTTTATGTCACATTAAAATTAGTAATAATTAATAAAAGAAACGTATATGTTATAACGTAACCAGTTATTCTTCATTAACACTTCTTTTGAGAACACTTGTTTAAATTTGAACCATATATAATATATAATATTATATATATAAACTAGTTTATAACCCGTGAGAATCACGGTTATAAAATTAATTAAACTTTTATATTAAAAATCAAAATTATTAATCAATTATTTTAAATAAATTATTAGTTAAGAGATATTTTTTAGTTATATAAAATTATAATCGTTGATTTAAATAAATATATGAAGTTATATCACCTTATAATCTGTATTAATTTAATTTTATTTTTTAATCTAATGTTATTAATTTAATATAATTATAATGAAAAAGTTTAAAATTTGAAATTTAAAATGGAGAATCAATTAATAATTTAATGTAATTAGAATGAAAATTTTAAAATTTGAAATCTGAAAGTGATAATTAATATGTTGACAAGTGGCATAATATGTAACATAAAATATTAATGAGGAGTTTTAATAGTATGACACTTGGCAATAGAAGAATAAACATATTCATTTATTAGAATAAGGATTTCTTATCTTTTTACAAGACTATTTAGTTATACCATAATTTATTTATCTCAACGAATTAGGATAGAGTAGATAGGAATGGGATGGTAAAGTGGGGGAACCTGGCACAAGTACAAACATTTGAATGAAATGCAAAACGGGTATATGATTGCAGATCCCTAGAAAACTAATTTAATCCCCACCATGTCACATTCCAATTTTTTTATTATGTTTTAGACATATTATATTGATTATACTCAAGAATAATGCAAATAAACTTACACATCACGTACTTTGCTTGCTGTAAAGTTTCTTTGTTTCAAATATCATGTTTTTAGTATGGGTTGTATGTAACAAGTCTCATATTAACAGAGATTAAAATGTTTTTTAACGGCCAACCATATATCAAAAAACAAAAACCACTAATGAGCTAAAAAATATAATTACAAAATTTTCATGGGATTTTGAAGCCAATTTAATCAGACTAACGAACACTTGCAATTCCTATTAGTATACCACAAACAAATCACTTTGAAGTCTCCAAACATGGTCGGTCCTGAGGTTTCAAATGCACAGGACGAGACGGAAAAAAGACATTCACGCCCTAACGTGTAACTAATTAAATTACATAAACTATTTCTTTTAAACGATGATAAACTTTATAGCAATAAACATAGCAAAATCATAGTATTTTAGTGAGTAATTACATATCATAACAGCTGACCGAAGACCCGTGACGCTCTCCTAACATTTTTCATGAAAATGGTTATGAGGAAACATTTTCGCTAGTAGATTTTAAGGATATGATAAAGATCAATACATATATTGGTTGTATTAATTACATTCTCAAATTCAAAATATGATTACGACATCCCTCTTCATATTTTGAATTGTGAAGCCTAATTAGAGGTTTGACGAAGCATCGTGAAATAGGAATCTACACTTCCATGAGAAAGTCAAAGGGTATTGATTTCTAGAAGTCCAGTTAATTTATGACTACATGTCAAAGCTAGTTGGAGCTTAATTGTTATGATGGTATTGCATGTTGACAATACTATTCATAGGGAATAATGTGTCTAGTTTGCAAGTTGCAAAAGTTGGGAACTGTTTTGCTATAGTGGACTTAAGGGAGAGTGCACTTATACTTCGCTGAGAATCTAACGGTTTAGATCGTATAGTTTAATAGTACTTAGTCAAAATCATATATGAATAGTGCGTTGAAATGTTTCAACATAAAAGATTATATATGGAAACATTATAGCAAGAGATTGAACAAATATGAAATCCTTATATAAGATATAATGAATCAAGTCTCATATGCTTCGAATATAGGATCGATTACATATGCTATAATATTCGTTTATTCTAATTTTTCAAATACTATGAGCATTGTGAGAAAAAGGGACTAAAGTTTTAAGTGACTAGAGTTATTAAACAAAATGGCAAGAACATTCTAAGGTTTATTAAAGATTTGTTGCTTGTGGACAGTTGGAAGTATGATATTGTTTTGGAAGGACCATAGTGACACGTTTTGGATTGAGATGATTTTTGGTCAGAATTGATGGTCATATTGGAATATGAAATGATTCCATAATGGGAAATGGGTATATGGAAATGTTTCCATAATAAGAGTTGGTTATAAAATCTACATGTGAGTTACACTTTAATGCAAGAGAAGTGTTCAAGGAGTGTTCCTTGAATTTAAGGCTTCATAACCATTGAATTGTTCTAAGTAACAAGTTACAGTGGAACATTCTGTAATATCAAAGGCTCAGTTTCTATGACTTTAGAACCTCAACATCTCAAAAGGACAATGCATGTAAACAAGAAACTCCACTACATTTTAGATAGCGATGAGAATTAGGAATTGTGAAATGAGCATAATTGGAGCAATGTACAGTTGATCTGTTCACAGAGGAAGGACCATAGATAGGCATAGTATGCGTGTTTAGAACATGGCATCACTGATGTTACATAATGCAAGTAGTTAGTTGATTACACGAAATAATTTACAACCAATAAATTCGTAATTGTTATGGTGATTAAATAATAGGCATTTATTTATAATCAAAGTGTTTGATGTCATAGTTGATTAATTTATTATTGTGTTTCACTTTGCATGTTTTACTTCCTGAATATTTTTATTATTCAAAATTCCACAGTCGATCATACTTTTGGAAGTAAGTAGTGACTTAAGACTATCACGAATATGTTGTGGATTGTCTATAGAGATTTGACATTGCATGGGGATTGCTGCAAAATTAATGAGTACTTGGAAAAGGAGATTTTAAGTATTGCATAAACCGACACTTAGAGATTACTCCATGGCTCAATCAAAAGTAATTCTAAAACGATAATATTAACTATTCTTAAAGCAAATATATATAGCTCATAGTTTACAAATTAGTTATGCTTTGGTTTACTCAAACGCATCTCGTAACTGGATGGTATAAAGGGTTATTTCATGTATGATTTGGTGAGTAAAAGGTTTGACTATATAGTCAATGTAATTCGTTCTTTTTTCCTGAATAAGAAAAAGCGATATCTTTGGGCCCCTCGATGATTTGAGTTGATCTATAAGAACCAGGTTTGGTCCGGACTAAATTGATGTGTTCGATTTTGTAGCCTGAATTTGATAATTAATCGGAGACTGAGAAACAAACAAATGAACATAAGGTTGATCATTTAATCCATGACTCTATTTATACGATATTTTGAAGAACGAATGAATAGTTGATCACTTATCTTAGGGCCGAAGTTTGTTTTGAATCAGATTTCGGCAGTGGCTTTGGAAAGAACTCTTTGTTGTTTGGTTATACTTGTAATTGTAGTTATAGACTTATCCAAGTGAGAGACTGTCGGATTAAGGTGTCTAAGCTCATAAATAAATTGGTATAAACTTGAAAATAGAAGCAAAGTCCTTTTTGGGTTGCCTTCATAACGAGAAATAACTAGAAATGATATTAGGAGAGAGAGAGAGAGAGAGAGAGAGAGAGAGATAAATGATTTGTTAATATATTATGTGATTAAAATATCAATTGGAAATAGATAATTGATCTGTTAATTTGTTGCGTGATTAATAAATTAACATGAGATCAATAGTTAAATAATTAATATCATTAATTGATAAATTAATGAGAAATCAATAAGAATTAATTTATTTGTTAATCAGAATTAATCTGAAATTAATTTGGGATTAATTGGAATTAATTAAATGTACAAGTGGTGAATTGTAATTGTTTAATAGTTGAACAATAGAAGTAATTCTAGAACCATCCATGGTATGGACGGTTTTGGCTTGATTCTGAGGGTTTTTAGAAGCCTCCTTGATGCAGATAAGGAAATGATTTGACTTGAGATTAAATCTATTATTTAATTAATTCAAATCCGGTTTTGCCTGCAACTTACCTAAATTATAAATAGGACCCCAAGACCAACAAATTCCGTTCATACCTTTGCCTACAAGCTTAGGAACGAATTTTCTATCCCTCTCCTCTCTTTCCTCTTCATTCTACGGTTTTTAGGATTTTAGGTGTGAGCCATTAGAGACACCATACTTTTGATGCTTGCTTTCTATAGACACAAAGGAAAGGATCAAAGATTTATTTTCTATAATAAATCTAAAGGTATGTAAACCCTAATTCATGAATTTCGATTTTCATAGAGATCCTTTAGGGTTCTTGAATTTCATAGTATATTCCTGTCAGTTAGAGAAAACATGTATCCTTTATAGGTTGCATGTGAACTTACGTGTTAAGATTTTCCACTTTACATGTTTTTGATAACCTATAAAACCCATCAAAAATTAACATAGGAAAAGGAATTTCTTTAATTAAATCTAATAGTTGTGAATTGACTGGATATGTGGATGTTGATTGAGCTAAGTGTTTATCATCTAGAAGATCTTTTATTGGATATTTGGTATGTATTGGAAAATCATTTGTTTCCTTGAAAGCATGAAACATGCAACTGTTTCTCGTTCTTCCACGGAATCTGATTATTGGGCTTTGGGTTTTATATCTTGTGAAATTCTTTGGATTTTGAAAATTATGTTTGATTTGGCAATTAAAGAGTTAACTCATGTTAATGTTTTCTGCGATAATGAATCTGTTATTTGTTGGATTAGGTGTCTAAGCCCATAACTATAATTGGTATGTACTTGAATTGATAGCAGCACAGTCCTTTTGGGTTGCCCTCAAACCTAGCAACTAGACAAGGAAATTATGAAAGGAGAGATATTGATTTATTATAAGATTAATAAATTGATATAAATGATTTATTAATATGTTAAAAGATTAATATATTAATTAGGAATCATTATGTTTAATTAATAGTTAGCCAGAAATTAATCAGAATTAATTTTGGGGTTAAAAGTATTAATTATAAAGTGCAGGGACTAGTTTGCAATTATCTAATAGTTGAGTGGAAGGCTCCAGAACCTCCTTGGAAGGAGGTGGACGAAATCTATAGGGGAAACCCTAAGGATTTCGTCCAAGGGGCTTTGGATAAGGCCTTTGGATTAGCTTAGGCCCCAAGCAAAGGAGTATTAGGGTTTTCCCTAAACCCTAGATCCCTCAGCTATATAAGGAGCCTCCCAGCTCCTAAATTCGGCCACTCCTTCTTTGGTGAAACCCTAGGGCCGATTTTGCATACTCTCTCTCTCTCCTTCAAGTTTCCTTCTTGCTAGTTCTTGGGTGTGATTCCATTAGAGGCATTACATTTGTGGTGCTACGCTTCCAAGAAGATCAAGTTCAAGAGGATTATCAATTGTTTACTATAACAATTGAAAGGTATGTAACTCTTAAACCCTAGTTAGTTATTTTCGAAAATAGCCTCTCTCCTCTAGGGTTCTTGTTTGCAATTCAAAATTATATGTTCAATAGTTAAAACATAGATCCAAAGTAGGTTGCATGTGAACTTAGGAATTGTTTTCTAGTTTATTTGTTTTACCTAAAACCCATCAGTGGTATCAGAGCCATTGTTTGTTTTAAATTGAATTGCTATAATAGTTGAATTGCAAATTAGGGTTTATAGCCATTAAACCCTAAAGGCCAAAATTTTCGTTTTTAGGGTTTTTGGTTCAAAGGGTTTTTCGAAAAAACCTAGCCTCCATGAACCCTAATCGAAATTAGGGTTAGGGTTTTGGAAAACCCTAGCCTCATCCCTTGAATTTCGAAATTTGCTTGTTATTTTAGGGTTTTATCTTATTTTGGATAATTATTACTTGATTGGATAATTATTGTCTAATTGGATAATTGAGAAAAATAAGGAAATTATCCTTTACCCTAATTTTCGAAATCTAGAGGGATAAGGATTAGGATTAAATTAATTGTTTAATTTGATTAGATAATCATTACAAGATTTAATAGATTAATTAAAAGTTAATTAATAGATAATTATTAAATCTAGTTATTTGGTTTATTTTAAATTTAAATTAATAGTTTAATTTTTCGAAATTTATATATAAACCTTAAAGTTTTAAAAAGTTTAAAACACACCTTATATATGTATTATAATTAAAAGTTTAATATTATATATGTATAAGAATATGGTCAGTCAAATCACTAGTATGCCTCATTCACGAAGCTAGTCTATAAGGGGGGTATAAGGAAACTACCTATAAAATGGTAGTTGAATGGGTGTCCACTCTCACCCACCGCTTCCTTGATTAGTGGAGGGTCGTTAGCAGAACGGATTTGATAGGACAACTACATCTCATTAAAAGTATAATGTTATTAAAGAAAGTACTAGAACATTATTTTACAAAATCCCAACTCTAGTTACTTTAGGAAAAAATGTGAAAAGTATGCTAATCCATGAAATTGCACATTATGCTTTATTGGTCGTTTGTGCAGCGTGTGTGGTTAAACAGCACACTAAAAGGCACTAATAAAGAGTAGTAATGGGTATCTCATAATTGTCATTTTGATGGAGCGTGTGTGGTTTACCAGCACATCAATAGTTAATGATAAAGACAATGAGGTTACCAAGCACATTTGCATGGTTATTCACATCTTGTTTGTGATCCTCGGCATCCCAGTCACAAATAGAAGAGCATAATCTGAGATTAAAACATGCCATTGAATAGTTTCAATGTATCTCAAAAGAATTAGGAATTTCACTTCGTTTATTTCGTCTAATGGTGGAATTGGTGAATCGTCATTCACCTACCTTTATGAAATTTACACTTGGATCTCGGCATCCCATTTCTAAGTTGTGAATCTTCATAGTTGGATCCTAACCTTAATATTATATCTTTGGGTTATTATATTGAGGTATCTTGAGATCTAACTAAAACTTTCTTTCTTTTCAGATGTCTACTCCTGGAAACACTTCTGCTTCATCATCCTCCAACCACAACTTCTCTTTGCTCAACATTTGCTCCAAAGTCGTTATGGATGGCTCTAACTATAACGATTGAATGTGTAACATCAAGATGACGCTTCGATTTGAGGACAAATAATATGTCCTTGAAAAGGAGCTCAAAGAGCTTGATGAGTCTAAAGCTACTCCTGAAGAATATGTTGCCTACAAGAAACATTATGATGATGCTACAAAAGTGGCATGCATCATGGTCGCAACCATGTCCCCAGAACTGCAGAGGTACTATGAGGACCACTGGCCCTTTAAGATGAACAAGGACCTTATGGAAAAGTACCATAAGCGAGCTCGTCAAGAAAAGTTTGAAGTAGTCAAGTCACTCATGGCTTGCAAGATGAAAGAAGGGGAGTTGGTTGTGTCTCATGTGCAAAGAATGCAACGCTACATAGAGCGTTTGGTCAAGCTCAACATTCACTTTGATGAGGAATTGGCCATTGACATGGTCTTGAACTCATCACCTGATTGTTATGGTAAGTTTATTCTAACTTACCATTTGAACAACACTGAGCAGACACTGGCCCAATTGCACAACTTGTTGCAGACAGCTGAAGCAGGGATGAAGAGTAAAAGTATAGCCTCCACTCCTGCAAGTGCCCCTGTCTTGGCTATTGGACAGGGAAAGGGGAAAAAGAGGAAAGGTCCTCCTAAGCAAAACTGGAAGAACAAGGCTCAAGCTGGGTCATCTAGTAATGGCCCAAAGGCTAAGCCCAATGCTACCATTCCCCATGTTTCTGATCCAAAAGATGCAGATTGCTTTTATTGCAATGACAAAGGGCACTGGAAGAGAAGCTGCCCAAAATATCTGCAGGATATCAAAGATGGCAAAGTGAAGCCATCTTTAGCAGGTATTTACACTATTTCTTCTAATAACTCATTATCTTCTCGTTCATGGGTCCTTGATACAGGATGTGGTTTTCACATCTGTTCTGATTTACAGGGGCTAAAAGAAAGTGAGGAGATAGAGCGAGGAAGGATAAACTTGATCATGGGAAACAAGAAGTCTTCACCAGTGACCAAGATCGGAGTTTATCAACTTTTGCTTAGTAATGATGTTAGATTAGATTTATTAAATTGTTGCTATTCGTCTGAGATGACGAGAAACATTATTTCATTTCATGCATTGTTCAGACAAGGTTTTAAATATTCTTTTAATGATTTGAATGGTTCAATTTCTGTTTATAAGAATGGTGTTTTTGTATTTGAAGCTTTGCCTTGTGATGGTGTGTATGAAACAGTGACTTGTGTTGATAGCTTAGGAAATAGTGTATTTAATATTGACTTGTCTAATAGTGTAGACAAGGCATGCTTGTGGCATTGTCATCTTGGACACATTAACAAGAAACGCATAGCCCAACTCCAAAAGGATGGAGTGTTGGAATCATTTGACCTAAAATTAGATGATATGTGTGAATCTTGTCTTTTGGGAAAGATGACAAAATCACCATTCACAGGGTCTTGTGAAAGAGGTGAAGGTCTGTTGGATCTCATACACACAGATGTGTGTGGGCCCTTCAAATCAACTACAAGGGATGCTAATCGATTCTATGTGACTTTCACTGATGATTATAGCAGATATGGCTATATCTACTTAATCAAACATAAGCCAGAAACCTTTGAAAAGTTCAAAGAGTTTAAGCATGAGGTCGAAAATCAATTGGGCAGGAAGATAAAGGTACTTAGATCCGATAGAGGCGGGGAGTATCTTAGTATCGAGTTCAACGACTATCTGAAAGAATGTGGGATAGTCTCACAATTAACTCCTCCTAGGACACCACAGTTAAATGGTGTAGCTGAAAGGCGTAATCGAACCTTGTTAGACATGGTTCGTTCTATGATGAGTCGTGCTTCACTTCCTATTCACTTCTGGGGGTATGCCTTAGAGACAGCCGCCCACATCCTCAATCTTGTCCCTACAAAGAAGGTTGCCAAAACACCTCACGAAATGTGGATGGGGAAAGTTCCCTCGTTAGCACATATTAAAGTCTGGGGTTGTGAAGCTTTCGTAAGACGGGAGACTCACGACAAGCTACCAGCTAGAAGTGAGAAATGTGTTTTCATTGGTTACCCAAAGCAGTCTTTTGGATATTTGTTCTACAGACCTAGTGAGAACGTGGTCTTTGTATCACGAAGAGGAGTCTTTCTAGAAAGAGAGCTCATATTCAAAGAGGACAGTGGGAGCACCATTGACCTTGAAGAAATTCAAGAGTTAGCCAATGAAGGAACCTTAGATGACACTAGCACTCAACCAGAGGAAACAGTTCCTGTTGAACCAGTTGATAACTCATTACCTCTTCGAAGATCCACTAGGGTGAGTGTGCCACTTGAGTTGTATGGTTTTCATATTACTTCAGATGGTGACACATTCATCAGTGATAGGACACTGGTAAATTTAGATGAACCAGTTACTTATAAGGAAGCAATGGCAGGCCTAGAGGCTTCCAAGTGGAAAGAGGCAATGGAAAGCGAGATTAAGTCCATGTATGACAACCAAATTTGGAATTTGGTTGAAAGTGCACCAGGTCGCAAGACAGTTGGGTGCAAATGGATCTTCAAGAAGAAGACAGACATGGATGGAAATGTGCACACATTCAAGGCTCGACTGGTTGCAAAAGGTTTCACTCAAACCCCAGGGGTTGACTATGATGAGACCTTCTCGCCAGTAGCTAAGATTAAATCTATTAGGATATTGCTCGCCATAGCTGCCTTTCATGACTATGAAATCTGGCAGATGGATGTCAAGACTGCTTTCCTTAACAGGAAGTTGGCTGAGGATGTTTACATGAATCAGCCAGAGGGTTTTGTTGATGCAAAGTTTACCAATAGAGTGTGCAAGCTTGAGAAATCCATTTATGGATTGAAACAAGCATCTCGCAGCTGGAATCTTTGCTTCCATGAGAAAGTCAAAGAGGTTGGTTTCTCTAGAAGTGAAGATGAGTTTTGTGTGTATATCAAGGCTAGTGGGAGTATAGTAACTTTTCTGGTGTTATATGTCGATGACATATTACTCATTGGTAACGACGTTCCAACCTTGAAAGATGTTAAGTCTTGGCTTGGAAAGTGTTTTGCCATGAAAGACCTTAGAGAAGTTGCCTATATTCTTGGGATTAGAATATTGAGAGATAGAAAGAAGAGACTAATTGGACTTAGTCAGAGCACATACTTGGATAAGGTACTAAAGAGGTTTAGTATGGAAAATTCTAAGAAGGGAGAGCTACCTATCCAAAGCAATACCAAATTGAGTAAGACTCAATGCCCGAGTACAGATGAGGAAATAGCAGACATGAGTTGTGTACCTTATGCTTCCGCTGTCGGATCGATCATGTACGCTATGACATGTACTCGCCCTGATGTGGCATTTGCTTTGAGCATGGTCAGTCGTTATCAGGGAAACCCGGGTAGAGCTCATTGGATAGCGGTTAAGAATATACTCAAGTATTTGCGAAGGACAAAGGACTGGGTCCTTGTGCTTGGTGGCAATGATACTTTGAGAGTAGATGGTTACAGTGATGCCAGTTTTCAAACGGATAGAGATAACTTCCGTTCTCAATCTGGCTGGGTATTTTTACTGAATGGAGGAGCGGTTACTTGGAAAAGTTCCAAGCAAGATACAGTGGCTGATTCTACTTGTGAATCAGAGTACATAGCAGCAAGTGAAGCGTCTAAGGAAGCAGCTTGGTTAAGGAACTTCATCGGAGATCTCGGAGTTGTTCCAACCATCCAGGAGCCTATGGAACTGTTCTGCGATAATGAGGGAGCGGTTGCCTTAACAAAGGAACCGAGAGATCATGGTAAAACCAGACATATCGACAGAAAGTACCATTTTATCAGACATAGAGTAGAAGAAGGCCATCTTGTAGTAAACAGGGTGTCATCTGAAGATAACCCAGCAGACCCCCTCACAAAGGGTCTGAGTAGGGCTAAGCATATTCAGCATGCTTGGAGCATAAGACTGAAAGATGATATTAGTTTTAGTAGTTAGATTAGTTCTGAAACTTGTAACAAAGTAAATGTAATTGACTTTTGGTGATTAAATAATAAAGTATTATTTATGAGTTTGTTTGCTGCCTTTTGTTAATTGTTTATTGTGTTTCATTTTTGCATGTTTTACTTCCCGAATAATAAGATTATTCAAACTCCACAGTCGCTCGTACTTTTGGAAGTAAGTAGTGAATTAAGACTGTCATGAACTGGATTGTAGATTGTCTAAGGATAGACATGGCAATAGAATTGATGCAATGTTCATGAGTACTCAGAAATCGAGATTTGAGTATTGGATAAACCCTCGCTCAGAGTATCACTTCATGGAATTCATCACGAGTAATACTGAGACGATAATATCTTATAATCTTGAAACGAAGATATATGAGTTGTAATTTACAAAGTCGGTTATACATTGGTGATACGAAAACACATCAGTAACTTGGTGTTATAAAACGTATTGTCATGTATAATTTGATGAGTAAAAGATACAAGCATATGAGTCAACGTTTATTCGTTCCTTTTTCCCTAACCGGAAAAGCGATATATGTGGGCCCCTCGATGATTTGGTGTTGACTTATGTGCTGGGCCCAGCCAGGACTAAATTGATGTGTTCAATTAGAAGTCCTACATCATCACAAATCAGAAATCGGGAAACATAGATTCTGGACAAAGAGGTTGATTTCGTTCCATGTCTTATGTCTGGGGATATCTTGCAGAACGAAGGATTATATGATCACTTATCTAAGGACACGTAACTGACTGGGTCAGAGTTCAACAGCAGCTTTTGGAAGCTACAATTTGCTGGTCAAATTTAGAAGGCATACTAGCAATTATAGTTACAGACTTATCCAAGTGGGAGACTGTTGGATTAGGTGTCTAAGCCCATAACTTTAATTGGTATGTACTTGAATTGATAGCAGCACAGTCCTTTTGGGTTGCCCTCAAACCTAGCAACTAGACAAGGAAATTATGAAAGGAGAGATATTGATTTATTATAAGATTAACAAATTGATATAAATGATTTATTAATATGTTAAAAGATTAATATATTAATTAGAAATCATTATGTTTAATTAATAGTTAGCCAGAAATTAATCAGAATTAATTTTGGGGTTAAAAGTATTAATTATAAAGTGCAGGGACTAGTTTGCAATTATCTAATAGTTGAGTGGAAGGCTCCAGAAACTCCTTGGAAGGAGGTGGACGAAATCTATAGGGGAAACCCTAAGGATTTCGTCCAAGGGGCTTTGGATAAGGCCTTTGGATTAGCTTAGGCCCCAAGCAAAGGAGTATTAGGGTTTTCCCTAAACCCTAGATCCCTCAGCTATATAAGGAGCCTCCCAGCTCCTAAATTCGGCCACTCCTTCTTTGGTGTAACCCTAGGGCCGATTTTGCATACTCTCTCTCTCTCTCTCCTTCAAGTTTCCTTCTTGCTAGTTCTTGGGTGTGATTCCATTAGAGACATTACATTTGTGGTGCTACGCTTCCAAGAAGATCAAGTTCAAGAGGATTATCAATTGTTTACTATAACAATTGAAAGGTATGTAACTCTTAAACCCTAGTTAGTTATTTTCGAAAATAGCCTCTCTCCTCTAGCGTTCTTGTTTGCAATTCAAAGTTATATGTTCAATAGTTAAAACATAGATCCAAAGTAGGTTGCATGTGAACTTAGGAATTGTTTTCTAGTTTATTTGTTTTACCTAAAACCCATCATTATTAAACTTGCATATAATCCTATTTTTCACGAGAAAACCATGCATTTTGAGGTTAACTTTCATTTTATTAGAGAAAATGTTATGGGTGGTATTTTAAAAATCTTTAAAATTAGTTCTTCTAATAAAAATGTGGATATTTTGACAAAATCTTTAATCAATTCTCAACATGATTTTCTTTCAAAACGAATTGCTCTTTTTTATCCGTTTTGTAAGGGTCAATGTTGATTAAGCTGTTAAGTTTGAGCAAGGGTGTTGAAATGTTGTAGTATTTCAAGTCAAACTTAACATCTTTTACTGTTTGGATATGTTTTGTATATTATTGTATTTTGGAGGGCTTGTTGGTAAGTTATGGTAAGTTTAGTTTGTAAAAATTTATTGGTACGAGGGTATATTTTGTTCATGTTCAAATTTTGTGGGTTGTGGCTCAAATATATAAAAGTTGATGAAGAGGAAGCGCAAATCTTATGCTTCATGGGTCGGATGCTTGACCCGACTATATATGTATTGTGTATGTGTTGTGTGCTCATTCAGACGAATACCACACACAAATACTAATATGTTCTCTCGTTCTCTCAAGAAAGTTAGGGTTAGTTGTGCTAGGGTTTGTTCATCGAGTTCATACAATCTTCATATTAGAGTGTTTTGTATCTTGAGTGTAGGTTAGGATTACTGTAGACAGGATTGAGCTGTAAAGTGTCATGTACAACGCTGATTTCTAGTTAATAAGGAAACTATTAAAGTTGTGAATTTGTGTGTTTGTGCATTTTATCAGTTTCTTTACAAATAATTCTCTTGTTCTTATTCTTGTTAATATTGCATATGATTTTCTCAGAGGCTTTCAACATTAAAACTAGCAGGAATGTTCTATTGTTATGGGAGCTAGTAGAAATATTATTGTGTCAAGTTAATGAAGGAAAAGCGTATATATCAAAATCTAATTTTTCGGATGCTTAGATTGTTGTGGGTGAAAAATAGCATTCCAGGGTAGCATTAGAGGTGCACATATATCGGTTTTTGAATTGATTTTGATTTTTTATAATTCATTTTTTTAAACGGTCTATATATATATATATATATATATATATATATATATATATATATATATATATATATATATATATATATATATATATATATAGAGAGAGAGAGAGAGAGAGTTAAGAACAAATAAGAAGTTAATAATACCGATAAATTGAGAACTTTTCCACGATGAAATTTTAAATAATTATAATAACATGAAGCATATGTTGTAATTGTCTAAAGGAGTCATAGAAATATCGTAATCTTTTTTCAATGTGGATATGTGCATATTTTTGGTCACTTTACATGCATATGTCTATATGAAAACTATGCACAAATGGACATTAAAAAAATTCATATTTTTACATATTGTTTGAAACGGATCCTCCATATATTGTGTAAGTATATATTTTGTGGTGTTTTGATTGAAAAATCTAATTAGAAGAAAAATATCTAAATTTCATGCATTTTGGTGCTTCATGAAGTTACTGTCTAACAACTTCCGATAAGTATATGTAAAATTATAACACATGTTTCTACAAATGTCATTTATTACTTTCAAGAAAATAAGAAAGAGGGTTTTTGGGAAAAACCTTGTTTGCGGCGTGTCATTTTGTAGGTAGCGGTGCGTGCCACATCATTATAGGTGTCGATGTATCACATCAAAAAGCCCAAACCCTAATCTCGGGCCTTGAGCCCTAATTAAATGCAATAACTATTAGTTGTATATATTATTTATATAATAATATTCTGTTGTATCTTAGATTAGAATAGTTTGTATCCTACTTTATAGATTTATGTTGTATATATTCGGTATTCCTATCAATGAAATCTTTGACCTTTTCAAAAGAGTTTACATGTTCTAGGGTTTCCACATTTATCCATTCTCCATCTCCAGAAACCCTAGAGCACACAAACCTTAGCCTCCTTTCATCCTTCTTATGATTTTAGTGCCTTTAGAGTGTTACTTGAAGAACAAGATTGTTATTTTAGTATAAGGAAGCAAGATCTAGTGGAGTCTCAATCTTTTACTCATATTCTTAGCTATGTAAGTCATCAAGTTCCAACCTTTATGGTTTTTGATTGCTAGATCTATGATTTTGAGCATTTTAGGTCCCTTTTATGCCGATTCATTGAGTTTAGGAAAACTCTAAGTCCAAAGTTTATTTAAAATGGCTTTCTAAACCCATTCTGGTGAAAGGAAATGAATGTTAACCTCTTATTTGAACCATGTAGGAAGATTTTTCTAGCATTTTGGACTCATTTTGGATCTAGGGTTAGAGTTGGTCATGATAGAGGCATGCATGTGCATAAAGTAGGAAACTTTATCCATTAAGATCATCTTTATGAGAGTTTTAGAAAGTATCATGTGACATCCCCAAATTCACGGTCAGAAAAGACCGGTTTAATTTATGCTTTTAAAATAATTTCAGAGTAATCTTCTGATTAAAAGAGTTGCGGAATTTGTTCCCAAAACGAAATATGATAAAATAAGATTTTCCAAAGCATTTCTTAAAGAAATGTATTTTCATTATATAACAAAACTCGGGATGTCATGTTCCGATACAAACCAAAAGCATAAACGACACATTATAAGCCTTACAACAGTTATATACACTACAGGCTTATAATCAAAATATCTTGATAAGTTGTTCAACTTATGCTCTCGCGCTACTACCTGTAATACAAAGAAAACTGAGTGGGTTAGGCTTGGGAGCCTGGTGAGCATATAGGGTTTTCAACCCACAATAAATAAATTTATTAATTTCATCAAACAACAATAACCCGATTACCCATTCCCGTTATCCTCACTTTACGTCCCTAAAACAACTATCACAAGGGACCTAGTCTAAGGTTTTTATCGGGGCGACAACACTGCATTGGGGGTTTCCCATCAATTTATGTCAAATAAGGCAACCATGTGGGGGATGGAGTACAGCAAATGAACGCGCAAGCTCATTAACACCTACATGTTGCGAGCCTTCCAACGTTCCACTGGATTGTCTAGAAAAGTCTGTGGTCGTCATCCATACTCCGCTAGATGACTGGATCACAATAACATCGAGACCTCTCATCATTTTATTTCATCACACATCAACTATCTATCCATGTTTTACCCAACATATTTGTAGATAAAAATACATATACAATTTAATTTATTTAAAAATCTGTATAAATCATTCATTCATCATCCATCTCAAATAAATAAACAATATATAATCACATAGCACGTATTTTATATAAAATACTTCATATCTATGTGTAAGATGAAAGTGACTATACACTCACTTGATTTAACGATAATCGGGCATCACTTCGTTTCCTAAAACAATTGTTTCTAATAAAACCGGGAGTTTTATTGAGAAACCGGGCTCTGCGAGGATTGGGCTTCAAAACCGAAAAGATAAAATTTTCCGGGGTCTTCGGGCACTTCGGGGCGTGTTTCGGGTGTTGGAAATGATCTCGGGGCTTCGGGGGAAGTCAAAATAGTGAAAATATGAGTTTAGGGGTAAAAAGTGGCAAAAATCCAAACTTACCCAGAAAGTCTCGCAGCCCTCCCTTTTATAGGGTGCGAGCTTCGGATCTGAGGGCTGAGAAGCGAGCACGTGTCAGCAGATGCGAGGGGCTCCAGATGGCTCGCATGCGATGGGGGCAGGTGGCGGGTGCGAGGCCCGGATGACAGGTGGCTCGGTTCGGATGGAGGCACGCGTCCGAGTTTGGAGGCTACAACGCATCGGTGACTAAGCTGCTTCGGACACGAGGCGACACGCGGCCTGCTTCGGTTGGGCCTCCCTTCGGTCGAATCATAATCCGACACGGGGAATGCATGCGAGAATCTGGGTGACGTGGCCGATCCGGATAAGGCTTATCCATGCGAGATTCCTCGGAATTTGTGCCAAAATCTTATAAAATCCATAACTTTCGCATAGGAGCTCCGTTTTTGACGTTCTTTATATGCACGCGTAGGGAAAATTATGCTCTACAACTTTCGTTTAGACTTCGTCAGCTAATTTTGACTTTATTTTTAATATTATTATTTTTAACAGACCGGGACATGAAAATCCGTTAAAAATTCATAACTTCTTCATCCGACGTCCGTTTTCGTCTGTCTTTTTACCGTTGTACTACTATTCACGAGACCTTCGATTCTCGTTTAGATTGTGTCCGCTAAAAATCACTCGATCTACAATTCGAGTTTTTAGCTGTCTACTGCTAAGCTGAAACTTAGAAAAATCATAACTTCCTCATACGAAGTCAGATTTGGGCGTTCTTTTTATACATACTCTCGGTTTAATGAACACTACGACTTTCATTTAGATCACCAAGGCTAAAAAGTAGTTTATCAAAAACTCACTTTTTACGTCATTCGGCGCCGTGCCGGTTTTGTCGCGAAACTTCGACATGTCATAACTTCTTCGTTATAACTCGGATTTCGGTGAGGTTTTCGCCTAAATGTTTCTAACGAGATTCTTTACAACTTTATCCTTAGATATCGGCTTTCTTTAATTTTTATTTTCAACGCTTATTTTTATTCTTAATTCATTAATCATAATAATTAAGCAGATAAGCACATAATATTCACATAATTCCTCTTTATTACTTCAAAATGAGTTACAAAGGTTAACCTAGACTATTACGTAAATATTAATGTCTAGCCTAGAAACACGGGCGTTACATATGAGCTTCTGTCTTCGAAGATTAAGTTCTTAACAAGAAAAATGATTATGCCTAGAAAAGTGCGACGCGACCAAGGAAGGATCGCGACACGAAAAATGAATGATACCGCTACTATTTTTTTTATCTAGTGGTCGCGACGCGACCAAGAGCTTGCGAGTGACGCGACTGACCGTTAATCGTTGACTTTTTGATCAGTTTGTTTTTTGGTCAAACTTTGATGGATTTGAGTATTTAAATGTGGTACGATCTTTGTTTCGTATTAGGTGGTTTGTGTGAGCTATTCGTTTGAGGAAATTGTTTTTGAGATTGTGATTGGTAGATTCAGATGATTTTTCTCACTATACTATGTGAGACATTAAATGTCCTTGTGCGGTATAATGTGTGAGTATTGTTAGTATATACTATATAGATATGTGGGTAAACTAGATTAGTCTTTTCTATGTTATTTGGAGGGTCATATGGGTGGTTGGCTAAGAGCGTTCGGGCCCAGTAAGAGGATGGCTAGGAGTCTCTAGGTCAGTGGGATGATGACCCACTGAGGTGTTGATTGTTAGTCGGCTGGGAGTCTACAAGTTAGGTGGGAAGTTGACAACATGTCTACTGACCCACTGAGGTGTTGACTGTGAGTTTACCGTTGTTATGCATTGTATGTGTGATGAAATGTAAGGTATATTGGCGAACTCATTAAGCTTTGATTTCCCCTCCCAACGCCAACAAACAAGTGTTGTGGAAATTTATTTATGCAAGATCCCACGTCCAAGAACCTTACGAAAAGCATTTAAAAACTTTCTGTTTTTATTGTTTACGTTTTAAAGTTAAATATGTTTCTCGTTGTTCCATTGACAGCGGGAAGGGCGTGGCTTGATTGTATGTGCATCGTGATTGATATGTTTTTGGATTTCCACAAACTTTGAACCATGATTTGATTGTGATTTGGTGTTTGAAACAATTTGATACTTACTATCTTTTTATGAAAATAGTTTTGTGTTGCTTACTTATATTTTAAAAAGAAAAATTTGGTTTGAAATTTGAGACATTGCAAAAATGATGAATTTACCCCTTGTTTGTTTCATGTTTCTTTATTTTCGAATTCTGGGCACCGTTTTTGTTATTGAGTTGAAGATATGAATAAGAACTGTGATTGAATTAGCTCCCCATCGTCACCATAACAACCTCCATCCTTATACTCTCTTCCTTATATGTTCTTCACCTCATCTCAAACGACCCCTTGAGGACAAATTCCTCCACCCTTCACCTTTAACTTTGGTCACCACTCTCCTCTCTCCCCTAATCATCATCTTCGTATCCTACTCTTTTTCATGATTACATCTCGACGATTACCTTCCTATTGTCGTCTTGTTGTTGTAACTTCTGCCAATCTGCGTCCACTATCCTTTGCTCTGGTGAGCACCGTCTCCTCTTCATTTACAGACTCATCCACTCATCACGTTTCTTTTCCATCAACACTTACAATTTAGATCAACGTCGAAGATGAATAAGGTGTTGATGGAAGGGTTGGGTTATTCTTAACTGTGATAATTTTGGTGGCTTGCCGATGACAAATATGATGTGAGGAGCGGTTGGCTTTTTATTATTTGTGACGGTGGTTCAACGACAAGTTCAAAGGCTGGAGTTGTAACATGGGGCCTCTTATTTAATAACTCAATTAAACATATATATGGAAAAGGCCAAATCAATAAATGACAAAACAAGTGTAATTTGATACTTCTCTTTCAAAAAGAGAAAGAAAAAAAAAAGAAAAAAAAAAGTGTAATTTTGACATTTAACGATACAAGACCGGAGGTAACGGGCTTAAGGACCAAATCTGATGGATTTGGAAACTATAAGGACTATTGATATCAAATTTTCAAAAGTAATAGCAAACCTGCTAAAAGAAGCATACCGTACGGACCAAAACCGTAATTTATAAGGACTAAAAGTAATAATACCCTCTCTCTCTCTCTCTCTCTCTCTCTCTCTCTCTCTCTCTCTCTCTCTCTCTCTCTCTCTCTCTCTCTCTCTCTCTCTCGTGTGTATGTGGTAATAAAAAAGTGAAAGGGTGGGCGTAGCATTTCGTCATCTTGGCTGTGTTTATATTTTAGTGAAAGAGCGAGAGCGATGATACTGTCGGAGTCTGCTTTTTCATGGAGGATCCGCCTTTTTCGGTCCCCATAATCCTACTACACTACCACTTCCCCATGTCATTTTCCTAATCCATCTCCATCATCAAATATTTCCACTCTAAATTTCAACACCATGAGAAAACATTGGCTGCTCTGCAAGGTTCCTGACGGTGATTATAATGCTACTACCAAACACTCTTCAAGTTCTACCACCAACACAAAGTCCGCCGGAAAATCAAGAAAAAGAGGTGGAGTCAGACCCACGTCTTCTTCTTCCTCATCCTCATCGGGTGGTTGCATGAGTGCCATTTTTCATCTCTTTGATATTCAACACCATCATTTTCCCTTTCGCCAACCTTCCTTGATCATCTCCGATTCTTCCATAAATATCCCTCAAGAACCCAACTTTATCCTCAAAGGTAATTACCCTCTTTCTCTTTTTCTCTCTCGTTTGATCGCATTTTGTGCAGAATTGTAACAGTGTAAATTATAGGCGTGGAAGCACCCAGGAACAGCTTGGAGTTAGAGGAACAAGAACCCAATGTCCAAGAAGCTGCTTCTTCTTCATCATCATTGTCAAAAGTTAAGCAAGATACAGACTTTATCATTCCTGTAAGTTTTTTTTAAAATTTTTAAATTTTTTATTTTTATTCAATAAACGATAAGATTGTATAAAGCAAGTCATGATGGTGGTAATTATTGTTTATCGTTTATGGCGATAGGGTCGTTGGACTCATAATTAATTCAAAACTAATAATTTTACAGGTTGGTGGAATTCAAATTAAAACAAAAAGATCAAGATTAATGGATGAAGTATCATCAGAATGCAGCAGCTCTCCTGGTTCAAAAACACCAAGTCTTGTTGCAAGATTAATGGGTCTTGATCTTCTTCCAGAAAACTCATCTCCAAGAACTTCTTTATCATCTCCAAGACCTTCATCTTCTTCCTCTCATGCCACCCCATCAAACCCTCTTTCAAAATTATCATCACATAACATTAGTACGCACTCCTTGCCGGCGACACCACGGATATCGACCGCCGCCAGGCCGTCGACGGAAGTGGACTATCACCACCGCCTTTCCCTCCAAACCACTAAAGAAAACAGGCGGAAATATGGTGAGTCGACTACAAGCGAGTATGCGAAGCAGATTGCGCAACAAGTTAGGGAAAATATCAGCAGGAGAGTTGGTGCCGATATTACCAACACCATGAAAAGGAAAGAACATAGAAGAGATGAGTGTCTTGTGGTACTCAAACCGAAGAGACAATCACTACCACCATCCGCCATTAATTATTTCGATGATCAAGGTACGAATTGAATTATACTAGTATATGAGTATATGACAACAAGTTTTTTATTAGGAAACGTATTATATATGAAACAGTTTAAATAAAATTCTTTTCAGGACATGTACGAGCAAAAGAAAATGAACCAGTTCCACTATCTTGCTCATCGAGGCTCAAATTACTGGAGATCAAGAGCAATTTCAATAAACCCATCTCAAATTCAGCAAAAACTTCGCCATTATCATCATCTACAGAAGTTATGAAAAGTCCATCGTCATTATCATCAAGCAGATCACCACAATTGATCAAGGAGGAAGTACAAGTGGTGAAGCAGGAGAATCCAGTGATGAAAGTGCAAAAATGCAAGAGAATCGCAAGTGAAAAATATGATTTGAGATTGAAAAAAGTGCATCAACAAGAAGAACCATTGACGAAGAAATGCAACAAGAAGTCAACTCCATTATCAAATCATCTTGTGAATGTCAACACAACAACAAAATTTATTTCTTTCAAGAAAGACATAGACATGGCGTCTCCTTCCTCAACAACATTATCTCAAAAACAAGTACATTGCCTTACCTAGTACCAACAGTGTTTTATATATTTTTTACCTTTTTTATTTTCTTTTGTTTTCGCCATTTTCGAATACTTAATATTTTATATTTTGATTTTCAAATTTTTTACGAGATATATTATTGATATTTACAGGTGCCATTAGAGAGCATCACACAGTTACCTAGTTGTCAGAGCCGGTCATACAAAGAGACCCACAAGCTCTGGTTCCAAGATAACGTCAGTAGTAATGGTAACGGTGTGGCCGCCATTACCACCACCACAACCGGTGGTCGTTTGGTTTCCGACTATCTTGAGTACATTTCAAGAATCCTCAGTCACGCCGGAATTGAAAAAACCACCCCAATCTCCGTCACCCATTGGTATTCCCCATCCCACCCTCTCCACCCTTCAATTTTCCATCAGTTGGAAAAACTCATTAACCCCACAGTCACCACCAACTTCATCACTCGGAAACTCATATTCGACGTAGCAGACGAGCTTCTTGTGGAAATCTTGAAGCCTTACATAAGTTTTAAACCATGGGCGGCGGGACGGAATTCATATAAAATGTACGGGTCGGAACTGATCGGAAAGTTATGCGAAAAAGTTAGTTCTTTTCCCGCGGCAGATTGCCGGGTGTTGGAAGATATTGACGCTGTGATTGAGGGTGACATGAGGAGCTGCACTAAGGTGATCGGAGAGATAGCATTTGTGGAGGAGGCGGAGGAGCTGGTGGCGGAGATGGAACGTGACATGGTTGACACGCTGGTGAATGAGATGGCAGGGATAATATGGCACGTTGGTTGCGGAGGCAGGATCTGACTGAGGTCACATGGTTGATTCACGTGATCAGATGCCATTCGTTAAGGGGTGCACGTGAGGGGTCCAAAGTAAAAAAGAACGGAACTCAAAGTGTTTTAAGATATGGCTCAAAAAGAAGGGACACATCCCCCAGCTTTACAAGGCCATCTAAAGAGTCACAATTAAGCTTCATGTTTCTTTCCCTTTGTAAACATTACATTTTAGATTAGTTAAGTTGTGTGCCACTTTCTTGTTGCTTCTAAAACTTGTTAATTCTCCATGTGTGCTTCCATCAATTAAAACAAGAATGTAAACAATGTCGAGTTATGTGAATATATGAAACATTAATCGGTTGTAAGTTCAGCGTATAAAACAATGTAAATTATGTAAATATTATCATTTCCTTCTCATACATTCTGTACGAGTGATTTGTCCCAAGGGATAATGACTTGATAGGGTAAGATATTTTTTTAAATGTACATATTTAGTCCTTATTCTTTTTTTTTGTAAAATAAACTCTTATACTTTATTAATATGTACACATTAGGTCCTTTTCACCGGATTCTATAGGTTTTGCTGACGTGGAAGAGTTTATTTTACAAAAAAAAAAGAATAAGGACTAAATGTGTACATTTCAAAAAGTATCTTACCCTATCAAGTCATTTTCCCTTTCTTTTATTTCGTGAATGAAATACCCAGGTGGCATCCACATATCCACAACGAGATTTTTCCAACTTTTATTCATCATGAAAAAGAGGGAGAACCCCGATCTCCGGCGACTCCTTTGTGTGTTCCTACACATCACTGGTAGCAAGGAGGAATGATGGCAAAAACAATAAGGACTAAATGTATACATTTCAAAAAGTATCTTACCCTATCAAGTCATTATCCCTTGTCTAGCATGAAAATGATAACTATCAAAACTTTTATATGTTTGTCCCCGTGATTTCAATTTCTTATGCAGTTAGTCCATATGAGTTCATTTTGTAACAAAAATGATTTGAAATCACAAATTTATCCATGATTAGTTTTTTTTATTAGTTTTAAATTTTAAATTTTTAATTTAAATAAATAAAAACCCAAATCTATAAACCCACAATTTCATCTTGTTAGCGTAATATTATTATGTGTATGTATTATTACTATATAGTGGACTATATACTAATAATACACACATACGCCAAATCCAATGTTTTTGACAAATTTGTGTATTTTCGGAATTTTGTCAATAACTAATTTAAAACTGATATCAAGTCCTTTCAATGCGATAATGGAGGTGAATATAACAACCAAAACTTTTATCATTTTTTTTCCTCAAAACGGTGTCCAGTTTCATTTTTTGTGTCCTTACACCTCTCAACAAAACAGAAAATCTGAATGCATGCTTCACACTTTAAATAATGCAATTCACACTCTTTTATTTCATGCTCGGCTTCTTCCTACTTATTGGACCGAAACACTTCATATGAAGACTCACCTTCTAAACATTCTACCATCGACCACCCTCAATAATGACATTCCCTTTTATAAACTATACAATAAACACTCATCTTAATTATGACCATCTCTATGTGTTTGATTGTCTTTGTTTCCATCATATTGATGCTTCTCACAAACTCACTTATTGGACCGAAACCAATGTTTTAAAAACCGGTTTTTTAGTTTAACCGGTGTGGTGACCGGTTCCCGGTTTAACCGGTTCGACCGTTGGGTTAACCGGTTTCTATAATTTTCATCATTTTTACTATTTTCCTACACATACATACATCTATAAATCATGAAATTGACGTTTACAAGTTCGAACATTAAAAATACACATAAAAATATGTTGTCCAAATGTATTAAAATAACACATAACTATAAGTTTTACATCAATCTATATACATAAAAAAGAAAATAAAATATAGTTTTAGATGAATACAAACACATAAAAAAAACTTTATAACATTTACCATATGTTTTTATTTAGAAAAAATTAAATAGATTTGAAAAAAATTACTAAACTTTATTATGCAAATAATTCTTTTCCATGTGTTTTATTCGGCTTAACCGGTTCAACCGGTTTATTTTGACCGGTTCAACCGGGTTTTTCTTAAAACTGGCCGGTTCAATCCTGTTTAGAAATCGACGTAAAACCGGTGATAGTTGAACCGTTCCCTCTCCCGGTTTCCGGTCCAACCGGTTCGACCGGCCGGTTCAAACCGGTTTTTAAAACATTGACCGAAACTCTTCATATGACGACTCACCTTCTAAACATTCTACCATCGACCACCCTCAATAATGACATTCCCTTTTATAAACTATACAATAAACACTCATCTTATGACCATCTCTATGTGTTTGATTGTCTTTGTTTCCATCATATTGCTGCTTCTCACAAACTCTTTCCAAGATCAACTTCATGCATCTTTCTTGGTTACCCAATAAACCACAAATGAATCTGTTGTCTCAACCTTGACACAAATAAAATCATCATATATATCTTGTCATGTGGTATTTGATGAAACTGTTTTTCCATTTTGGTCAATGACATCGAATAAAGCACCTTCCTACATATTTCTTGATGATTCTGACTCTTCGCATCCTATCACCTCAACACTGACGCCAACACATCTTAGTTCAACCATGGCCGATCCTATGTCGCCACATATGAACCATACAACCCAAAGCCCATGTAACATCTCAATTTTCAGTTATTTTACATTTTGACCCTTGGTATGATAATTGGTTGCAAATTTGGTCCCAAATGGCATTTTAATGAAAGGTGGAGCCACTATGTGTACGTTAGGCGTAAATGGTCAGGGGTTAAACCCTAAATTTTAGGGTTTATGTAACATCCCCCTCTGGCACGTATCACAATATTGTCCATTTTGGGCCACTCGGCACGAGGACTTCCCAGGGGGTCACCCATCCCGGTACTACTCCCGCCCGAGCACGCTTAACTGCAGAGTTCTTATGGGATCTGCTGCCCTCACGGCTTTAAAACGCGTTGTGACAAGGAATGTATCCACACCTCTCTTATAAGAAAGTGATTCGTTCTCCTTCCAAGCCGATGTAGGATCAGGTGCAACCCCCCCCCCCCCCATTATAGGGTTCGACGTCCCTGTCGAACACATCGACTCGTGCCCCAGCTCTGATACCATTTGTAACATCCCCCTCTGGCACGTATCACAATATTGTCCCTGATCCTACATCGGCTTGGAAGGAGAACGAAACACTTTCTTATAAAGGGGTGTGGATACATTCCTTGTCACAACGCGTTTTAAAGCCGAGAGGGCAGCAGATCCCATAAAAACTATGTAGTTAAGTGTGCCCGGGCGAGAGTAATTCAGGGATGGGTGACCTCCTAGGAAGTTTTCGCGCTGGGAGCCCAAAGCGGACAATATTGTGATACGTGCCAGAGAGGGATGTTACAAATGGTATCAGAGCTGGGGCACGGGTCGATGTGTTCGACCGGGACGTCGAACCCTATAATGGGGGGGGGGGGGGGTGAAGGTGGGTAGCACCTGATCCCACATCGGCTTGGAAGGAGAACGAAACATTTCCTTATAAGGGGTGTGGATACCTTCCTTGTCACAACGCGTTTCAAAGCCGTGAGGGCAGCAGATCTCATAAGAACTCTGCAGTTAAGCGTGCTCGGGCGGGAGTAGTACCGGGATGGGTGACCCCCTGGGAAGTCCTCGTGCCGAGTGGCCCAAAGCGGACAATATTGTGATACGTGCCAGAGGGAGATGTTACAGAATGCGGTTGTCTTTAGGTTGTGGTTGTGGTGGCTAAAGGTGAGGCTAAGTGGGGCTAAAGGTGGTGGTGTCCTTTTCCATCAGATTATCTAAATTCATATTTTTAGATTGTAAGAGAAGTGTAAGGGATATGAGTGTAGGTATGGGTATTGTTATTATGGGACCCTTTATTTTAATATTTAAATAAATTATAGTTAAAAAATCTAAAATAATTTGAAGATGGTAAAAGTCTTTAAAAAAAATCCGCTGACACGAACCGTATAGTAAAAGAAGATAAGGACTAACCATACAAATTTATTCAAACCACAAGGATCAATCCTATAGTTTTGTCTACAATGTTATTCGATCTATAAAAGTTAAATGGAAAATATTTTTATGAACAAAATTATTTATGGTTTATTCTATATGCATTTCTAATTGTTTTATGTATCATCTTTGTAAATGGATGCATGTGACTTTATTTTTTTATGTGAATAATATTTATATATAATAACATCCTTATTTATTCGTTAATTATTTTATATTAAAAAGTTTTTTTTTTCATTGTTCAATTCAAACTTTATTGAACTTATATCTATTGAAACGAATGTTCCATTTTATTATAGTTGAATTAATTTTATTAAATGACTACAAATTCTATTTTATTTAATCATTTGATTAAATGACAACTAGAAATTCTATTTTATTTAATATTTGATTAAACTATAAATCTCAGTATGGATCACTGGATTAAATATAGAACATTAAAATTTTAAAGGATCGTTTGTTTATAAGATTAAGTTTTGGTTTTTTCTTAAGTTGAAGGATTTACTTGGTTGTTAAGATTCCGATCTTGATCTTAAGATCTTACGATATTAAGATTCTATTAGCCAAAAACGATCTTGATCTCACTAAGATCTATATGAAGCAAGATCTATAGTGAGATTTTAGGATCCCGACTAGGTTCCTAAGATCTTAATACGATCTGATCTCACCTCTCTAGTTTTATTATATAGTCGAACATGAAAAATTTGTATATTCAACTTGAAATCGAGCATCATAAGTTATAAGAACTCTCATAGAGCATCATCACTGCATCACATATTATGCATGTTCCACTCATCATATTCTCTTTATTATCTTAAGACTTTAGTTATAGATCATAATGATCTTGTTTCTTTTTGTAATTGATATGTTTTATTCATAATTTTTATGGTTTGCAACAACAAAAATTATGGTTCATGTTTAAAAAATTAAAATTGGCTCCATATCAACGTTTTAATCGACATCGAGTAATAATGTATATTGTACATTCAAGACCTTACGAGAATATTTGAATATGAGTTCATTTTGATAGGATCTTCCGATCCCGATTTGACTTTATGATCACGATCTTACAACACATAAAACGATCTTAGGTAAGATCCCGATATTGATAGCCTTTTCTAATAAACAAGACTTAAGTTACTTATGTATTTTTTTAACAGCAAATATAATCTACTCTTATGCTACTACTTAATTTCACATATATAAATGACGAGACTTGAACCTTCAACCTCAATAAGAGAGGACAACATCTGATACCGTTAGGCTACAAACTCTTGATACATATGTATTTTTTGATGATATAAAATAATTGATTGAAAAAAATCAGATATTATAATAATTTTTTGAGTTTATTGTTGTATTCGATTAAGGCGTATATATGTATATTTTTTTAAAATTTGTTCTTTATTATACTTTTCTATAATTTCTCTTTAATATACAATTATTTTTTCAAATATTTTCAAAGTGTTATTTACCGTACTTTATTGTAACATAAAATATAAAATTTCATAGAAAAATAAGCAAGACTTTATGGCTAGTACCTTTCTTTTGAACATTTTTGTAGTATATAATTTATATTATTAAAATCTAGATTTTGTAATCTTGTTTGTTTTTTCATAACATCTATAATATTATCATGTTAAGGGTCATTACGTCAATTAAATTTAAATAAGTGATATAGTTCCGGATAACTTTGGAGATACCGATGGGGTATCAGCCGTGGATTTCCGTGAAGGATCCACTACCCAAGATATGAACCAACCAGGGGAATCCGACACGTTCTCATATTTAACTAAGATTCTTTACTTTTTAAATAAAAAATTGCTAAAAGAATGAAATAAAAAATAAAGTTTCCAACAAATTCATAGCAACATTATAAATGATAATTTAATATTTTTCATTATATTATATAGTTCGATTTTATTGTACTTTTTTTTGTTGAACGTTAATTACAAGATCATATATATATATATATATATATATATATATATATATATATATATATATATAAAACAAAAAAACCCTAAAAATACAGAAAAAAAATTACTTAGAGATCACAAATATTTTTTTGATTTTAAATTCTTAAAAATCACACCTTTTTTTATAAATTCGCTGAAAAAAAATTGATTTTTTTTTATTTTTGTTCTTATTTATTTATTTATTTTGGTTTTTTTTTTCAAAAAAATTTCAGCGAAAACATATAAAATGTTACGATTTTCAAGAATATAAAGTCAAAAAAAAAGATTTGTGATCTCTAAGTATTTTTTTTTATGTATTTTTATGATTTTTAGGGTTTTTGTTAGGGTTTTTTGTTTAATAGAACATAAACCTATATATATCGCTATTCTAATAAATGAATAGTTTAATCTTCTTTTGCTAAGTGTCATTCTAATAAAACTCATCATTAATACTCCCTCCGTCCCAAAATTATTGTCCACAGACAAAAAACACATAGATTAAGAAAAACAATCATTAGTTTTGTCTTTTTGAGTAAAATGACCCTCTTTTCCTTTTCTAAAACCAATGAGAAATGTGCGTTTGTAATTATTCAAGTTTACTTTATTAAATGTTAGGGGTAATATAGTAAGTGTATATTTACTTTTGGTAGTGGACAATAATTTTGGGACAAACTAAAATAGTAAGGTGGACAATAATTTTGGGACGGATGAAGTATTATGTTATGTGTCATGTAATATATTAGACAACTCATTTCAAAATTCAAATTTACATTTTCTAATTATATGTTAAATTTGAAGTTATAACAACTTTAAAAATTTGATATATCTCTTAGTTAATAATTTATTTAAAATGATTTATTTAAAATAATTGATTAATAATTATAATTTTTTATTATGAAAGTTTAATTAATTTTATAACATGTGGTTCCCACGGGTTATAAACTAATATATATATATATAAACTTTATTCACTTATAAAATAATTAAAATGTCTGTCAAATGTTTCATACACAAAAACGAAAAACAGATTGGATGCAAAAATTTGGGACGTGGTAGTATTTAACTAAATTTGCGTTCTGTTGTTTTGAAATTGAAATAATTACATAACTCTATTTACAATAAAAATTGTGTGCTAATTATTTACATGTTATTATTATTATTATTTTATCATAATATTGGTACAACTCTTTACATTTACAATAAAAAACTTTGTGCTAATTATTTACATGTTATTTTTTTTTATCATAATATTGTGTATGGGCACATATCTAGATATAATTACGTAACACTTCAAACTGCATTAAAACCGTTCAAACCGCATCGCACCGTATAAAGCGGTTTGGAACCTTCGTGGTGCGGTATTTGGTTTTTGAAAATCTCTGTACGGTGCAGTTTGTGGTTTTGACTCTAAACCACACCTTCCACACCCCTATTTATCATAATTTGAAATAGATAGTAATATATGTAGAAAATAAAAATAGAAGAATATTTGATTTCTCTAATATAACAATTCCAACATCGGTAAATTATGAGGGGAAGTTTTGACTGTGTTCGTATATAAAATGTTATAATTATTTCTATAGATTACGTTCATTTATAACAAAACAAATATTTTTCAATTCGAATAAATATGACAATAAATAAAAATTGTATTAGTTTTTAAGAGGACATGTTATTATGTGAAAAAGAAATGAGATTCAATTATCTACTTTGATAAAGAGACAAGAACAGTAGGTCGAAGGGACAGAATAGTAATTATGAATGCAGAAAAAACGGGAAAACGTGGTGAAGTCACCCAAGTGTTTATGATGATTTTGAAATTCGTCAAATCGAAGCCCAAATGTCTTTTCGATCACATCCACTGATGTCATATGCTCTTGATTTTCTCAATTAATTAATATATTTGTCACAGTTTATAGTATTAATTAATTATTGATATAAAGGATATTGAATTTTAAAATTAAAACTATTTTTATAAGAATAAGATGTTATCGTATTTCTAGTTTAAATTTAATAAATGCATGATTAACACTAGTCACGATTTAGATACTCCATTAAACAAGGTTTGAAACTTAAGATTTTCTATTGAAAACTCGTAACAGTGTGCTTAACTATCATTATGACTATCTTTCTCTTATGGTACTAAAAACACACATCATAATTTGCCCCATTGGATATACGATTTTCAAATATATTTCCTTTCAAAACAATAAAATATACGATAATGCCTCGTACAAATTCACAGGAATAATACGATGAAGAAGGTTTTATTTATTTATTTATTTTTCTTTCACGCTACCTCTATCCACTACACGCGTGACTTTTACATTTATGAGTTGTTGGTTATGTGAAAAAAATAATATTACCAGTCTTTAGTTTAAAGATTAAAAATAGACACAATTTATAGGGTTAACCGTTGGCATAGTTATTGTAAATAATAGACCACACAGGAACAAACACTGAAACAAGTATAACAAAAGAGCAAATAGAACATAATAATTGAGTGGATATTCTTGCAAGAAAACTAACAAAACACACACTTGTGTTATTAGAAACCGATGCATGGAGTGGAAGGAAGTTTACAATCGATGGAGAAGGATGTGTTTTGAATGAATAAAAATAGCCAACCTAGACATCTATTTATAAGCTAACTGATACAAAGTAATCCCACGATCATTATTGATCTTCTAAGTTTGTTTAAATACACATTAAGGATCCTAAGTTACCCAATAATGGTCACATTATCTCGCATGTTTTATTCCGACGATGCGATATTCGTAGACAAATGGGATAAAAGATGCATAAAAAATTTGGCCCGAATCCTTAAATGTTTCCGCATTTGTTCAGGCCTCAACGTCAACTTTCATAAGTCAAAAGTATTCGGCATTGGTACAATCGTCTCAGAACTTCATAGCCAAGCCCAAGTGTTGGGATGCCTTGATGGAACTTTCCCTTTCACTTACCTGGGGGGTTGCAGTCAGCTCAAAGATGTCACTAAAGAAACATTGGAGGCCTATCATTGAGAAATTTCAATCAAGGTTGTCGGGATGGAAAACAAAATCATTGTCTTTTGGGGGGAGACTCATATTAATAAAATTAGTTCTCAACAGCCTTCCAACCTACTATTTTCTCTTTTCAAAGCCCCTAATCGTATCATCGATGGCTTTGAGAAACTAAGACGGAGATTTTTATGGGGTGGTGATGATTCTAAAGCAAAAATCCATTGGATCTCATGGGCAAAGATTGTTGGTTCTAAAAAAGATGGAGGCCTTGGAGTGGGGAACTTGAAGGTCCAAAATCTAGCGTTACTCACTAAATGGTGGTGGAGGCTCAAAGTTGATAGTGAGAATTTATGGAAACAAAGCATCGTGCGTATACTCAACCTGAAAAGGAAACCGCTAACATACATTGCTAAGAAATTCATCCCAGGTGTTTGGGGCAATATCCAAAAAGCAATCAAAAGCTTACCTAAATTCCAAACTTTGTCTAACAATATTTTCTATTTGGTACCATACTCTAATATAGATATTCTATTTTGGAAGGATATTTGGTGTGGATCATCGTCTCTCTATGGCAGATTCCCCCGCTATTTGAGCTCGAATCTATGAAAAGATGCTTCGTCAACAAGAGAGTATGTATGCCATTTTCCATCTTTGTTTTTCTGGAAGTGGAAATCAAAGCTAAAAAGTGTTGAAGTCTTGTTGGATTTATTAACCTTATGCTCTACTATCAGATAATATTTCACGCCGAATGTATCTGTAGGGTTTAGATTCAACCCCAATCCTGATGATGTATACACAGTGAATTCCATGAGAAAGTTACTTGACTCGACAACAACAAACCTCAATGGCCCAGAGTTATCTAAATTGAAAGAGATCTCGTTACAAGTCAAATTCCTTGTATGGCGAGCCATTTTAGGAAGATTATCGGTTGCTACTAATTTGGCTTGTAGGGGTATATTCGTCAACAACAGTATATGCTCCTTATTTGGATCAGAGGCGAAATCTAAAGACCATATACTCATTAGGTGTGAGTTTGTGCAGGAGGTGAGGAAATGGGTGATGAACTGGTGTGGAATCCTAAACAGAAAATTCATAACAAATTCTGAATTCCTACATTACGCTGCTAATTGGGGACATTGTCCTAGGAAAAGATTGATTCTCAATGTAATCTTCTTCTGCGTACTTTGGTATATGTGGCTAGCAAGAAATGACAAATTGTTTAATAATCTAAGTTCATCCCCCACAAAGATTACAAACAACGTTATCTCTCAGTCGTATGTCTGGTATAAATATAGGAGCTCATTGGGATGTGGTAGTTAGGTCGATTGGAGTATATCACCATTTAAACACCTATTAATGTAATATGTAACTATACTTATCCATTGCCTAATGTATTTGCTACTTGGTAATCGTTGTGGCATATATATATATATATATATATATATATATATATATATAGGCTTAGGTTATTCTATTCAAAGTAATTATTGTGTTATTGTATGTATAAATGTGGGCCAATCAATTTCACTTATTTTAAGAAAGTGAATAATACATATTATTAAATTAAAGATAATTAGAAAATACCATCTCATTTCATTTTAAGGGTATTTTAGTCAATTAACATAAACTTAAAAAAGGAAAATTGCATATTTTAAGGGATAATAAATTCTATTACTTTTAAAAATCTGATTGTCGTGATGATAATTCTCGGATATTCTGACAAAATATATTTATCAAAAATAAAAATATTCTTAAACCATAAAATAATAGAAATATTTTTGAACCTATTTCTTGATCATAACTTTAAAAACTTCTTGGAGAATAACAAATTCTTGAACCATCAATTGAATAGTAAAAGCAAACATTACATTAATTCTTATAGAATACGGGTAACAATTGCTAAGAATTACATTTATTGTTAAAGAATAAAACTAAAAAAACTTTCAAATCGGGAAAAAAAACATCAAAATCTAACAAAGACACTAATACATTCTAAAAGACTAATGATGCTAAAATTAACATCAATTTCATGGTTCATTCTTCAAGTATCAGCTGCTTCTGTGAGAAAATATCAATATTCCCTTCCAACAGAATTGGAATTCGTGATTCCATTCGGATAGAATTGGAATTCAAGATTCAGTTACGATATGCATTCTGTTGGAAACAAGCAGCCCACCTACGGCCGATGGCTCCATTGAGGCAGCTAACCCCACATCTCGTCCATGCATCCACTGAGTCTGATGAAAACCTTCAGCCACACCGAGACCTCCTTTGCCCTCGCCTTCTTCCTCTTTTGTATCTTCATCACACTATTACCACAAGTGAAGCCATTGAATTCCATATCAGAATGTAAAACTGCAATTTGAGCATCTCACAAAACCTTCCATCTTAAACTGAATCTGACTATTTTACCCTTCCATCTTAAACTGATGTTAGAATGAAGAAATAAAACTGCAATATGAGCATCTCACAAAACCTTCAGCGAAGCATTGTTTCATTCTTTCCCATACAACATAATCAGAATGTAAACGAGTTGTTATAACCAAAAAAATTAAATTAACCCCCAATTTTAAACAATTTGAGCATCTCATATTCCCCCTAGATTATCAAACAATTTATGTGTAACGCCCGTAGATCCGGGATAGTCAATTTAGAGACGATGAGCATCAAAAATGAGTTTTTGATGGAAGATCATTTAGAAGGATTAATCTTAACCAAGTTGTAGTATATGATACAAGGGTTCCGTACATATAAAGAACACCGAAATCCGAGTTATAACGAAGAAGTTATGGCCCTCCATGGGTTCTAATTAACACTTCATAACAACAACTCTAAAGATTTAAGCTAACCCCTTTTCTAACTCTCGGAAAGGGTGAAAGACCATTTTACCCCTCCATGGTCTCCATAATCCATAACCTGACCAAACCCTAAAAGTCAACGGAAGTCAACATTCGAGTCAACAGTCCATGTTGACCCAACTCGTTGAGTGCATCTATGCGACTCGTCGAGTTTCTTTGTTTCTCTAAAAAGCTGGGGAAGATCCAACTCAACTCGCCGACTTGTCTCATCAACTCGCCGAGTTCGTAACACGTCCAGACTATTGGGGAAAACCCTAACCAACTCGTTGAGTTGGCTCATCAACTCGTCGAGTCCCTTCAGTCCATTCTCTTATTCAGACGTTTTTAAGAAGAACCAAGGCACCATACTCTAGATCTAGCCTTCTAAGGCTGAAGTATCACGTAAAGCTGCAAGTTTTACATCCATCCATGGCATCTAGGGCTCAAAATGCTAAAATAAAGGTCTATGGGGGTTTAATGCATGAAAGCTGGCCAATAGCTTGATAAAGCTTGAATCTTTAGGCCCAAGGGACCCCATACTGTCCAGATCTGAAGTCTCAACTCCATGGCAAGCTCAAACAACTTAAGGACCCAAAGAAAAGATGGAAATGGCCATAAACTCCCCGGTGAAGAGATCTAACCAAACAATGATTAAGGTGATAGCTTTTTACCTCCAAATAGCAGCTAGCACTAAAAGAACACTGGATCCAAGGGCTCTTTCTCGTTCCAAGCCTTTTGCTCCTCAATCTCCTTCTAAAAATGCACTAGAACATACAATATTAGCCTCTCTCTCTCTCTCTCTCACTCACATATAAGTATAGTTCGATTAGGGTTTCTCTCAGTGTGTCAAGGTGATAAGGGAGGCGGAAATGAAGGCTTAAGGTCCTTTAAATAAGGGACAAATCTTGAAAATTAGGGTTTTCACACTCAGCTCCTACTCGTCGAATTGGGGTTCTCCAACTCATCGAGTAGACTTTAAAAATCATGCGGCCATTTAAACTCTCTACTCGGAGAGTTGAGGCCTCCAACTCGTCGAGTTGCTCTGACAACATGAATATAAATTAATTAAATATTATACCTGGGAGTCGTGATGTTACAATTCTCCCCCACTAGAATCAAACTTCGCCCTCGAAGTCATCCTCCGAAAACAACTTTGGGTACTGCTCCCGCATCTCAGACTTTGGCTCCCAAGTCCTCTCGGATCCCTTCCGATGCTGCCACTGAACCTGAACCAAGGGCACCTCTTTATTCCTCTAGACCTTCACCTTCTTATCCAAGATCGCTATCGGCTTCTCAATTTAGTTCAGGCGATCATCAACCTGAATGTCCTCTAAAGGGACCACTGCCGTCTCATCGGCTACACACTTCCTCAGCTGGGACACGTCGAAGGTGTTATGAATCTGGCTCAACTCTGTAGGCAACTCTAACCGATAAGCTACCTTACCCACTCGAGCGATCACTCTGAAAGGACCGATGTATCTAGGGCCCAACTTGCCCCGCTTCCTGAATCGGATCACCCCTTTCCATGGGGATACCTTCAGGAGGACAAAATATATAACCTGAAACTCTAGCTCTAAACGTCGCCGGTCTGCATAACTCTTCTGACGACTCTGAGCCATCAGTAATCTCTGTCTGACCTGCTGGATCTGCTCTATCGTCTTGAGCACTATCTCAGTTCTCCCCATCACTCTCTACCCTACCTCCCCCCAACAGATGGGAGTCCGACACCTCCTCCCGTATAAAAGCTCAAAAGGAGGCATACCGATACTGGAGTGATGGCTGTTGTTGTATGAAAACTCAGCCAAGGGCAAGTAAGTGTCCCAACTTCCACCGACGTCCATAACACATGCGCGTAGCATGTCCTCGAGCATCTGAATCGTCCGCTTGCTCTGCCCGTCTGTCCGTGGGTGGTATGCGGTACTGAAATGCAACCGGGTACCCAACTCCTCATGAAATCTCTTCCAGAACCTGGAAGTAAAACGCACATACTGATCTGACACTATCGATGTCGGCACCCCATGCCGTGCCACCACCCCTCGAATGTAGATCTCGGGCAATTTCTCCACAGAAGAGCTCTCACTTATAGCCAAAAAGTGAGCACTCTTCGTCAACCGATCTACAATCACCCATATCGCATCGACACCTAGCAGGATCCTCGGTAATTTGGTAATAAAATCCATGGAAATATGCTCCCACTTCCATAGAGGAATCTATAAAGGCTGCAACTGGCCATGAGGACGCTGGTGCTCCGCTTTGACCTGACGACAGGTCAAGCATCTCTTGACTACCCATGTCACATCTCTCTTCATACAGTGCCACCAATAATCCCTTTTTAAGTCCAAATACATCTTGGTGGCCCCCGGATGGATCGAGAATATCGACCTATGGGCCTCCTCCATCAAAGTACGTCGAGCTCCACCCGTATATGGTACCCATATCCGCCCACGAAAGGTAATAATCCCCTGACTATCCGTCTCAAACTCAGAAATCTGCCTGACCACCCGCTCTCTCTTATGGTTCTCTGGTCTCACAACCACCACTTGGGCCTCTCGGATGGTATCTAAGACTGGAGTCATCACCGTCATCCTCATACATACGTCTCGGATCGGAGCACTCATTGCTCTACGACTCAGGGCATCGGCTACCACACTAGCCTTGCCAGGATGATACAAAATCTCACAGTCATAGTCTTTCACTACATCCAACCACCTCCTCTGTCTCATATTTAGGTTGGGCTAATCCATAAGGTACTTCAGGCTCTTATGGTCCGTGTATATGGTACACCGGACACCATAAAGATAGTGGCATCAAATCTTGAGGGCGAACACCACCTCCCCAAACTCCAAATCGTGGGTGGGATTCCTCGTCTCGTGAGGCTTCAGCTGCCTTGACGCATATGCTATCACGTGTCCCCTCTGCGTCAAAACGGCACCCATCCTCGATATAGATGCATCACAGTAGACTACAAAGTCCTCCACTCCCTCAGGAAGGGCTAACACTGGAGCTTCGCACAATCTCTGGCGAAGAGTCTCGAATGAAGCCTGTTGCCCGGGCTCCCAGAAAAAAGTAACACCCTTCCTGGTCAATCTGGTGAGAGGAACGGCAATCTTGGAGAAATCTCTGATAAACCTCTGATAGTAACCTGCCAGACCCAGAAAACTCCTGATCTCGGATGGGGATCTCGGCACCTCCCATCGCATAACTGCCTCAATCTTGGCCGGGTCAACTAAAATCCCATTATGGTTAACGAGGTGTCCCAAGAACTGGACCTCTCATAACCAGAATTCACACTTGGAGAATTTGGCATAGAGCCTCTCCATCCTCAATACCCCAAGAATCTCCTGCAGATGCTCCTCATGCTGTTCCCTAGACCTCGAGTACACCAAAATGTCGTCGATGAACACGATCACCGACCGATCCAACATGGGCCTTCACACCCGGTTCATGAGGTCCATGAACGCTGCCGGTGCATTGGTGAGCCCGAAAGACATCACCACAAACTCGTAGTGCCCATAACGAGTCCAAAAGGCCGTCTTCTGAATATCCTCTTCGCAGACTCTCATCTGATGATACCCAAATCTCAAATCAATATTGGAAAACCAAGACGCCCCCTGCAACTGATCGAATAAATCGTCGATCCTCGGTAGTGGATAATGGTTCTTGACCGTCAGCTTGTTCAACTCCCAATAGTCAATGCACATCCGGTGTGAACCATCCTTTTTCTTGACAAAAAGGATTGACGCTCCCCATGGTGAGCTACTCGGTCTAATAAAAGTATAAAACCCTTCCCCAGCAGCTCCTGGAGCTGCGAGGATAACTCTTGCATCTCGGGAGGCGCAAGGTGATAAGGTGCCTTGGCAATAGGCGCCGCACCCGGAATCAAATCAATCCGGAACTCCACATGCCTCTCGGGAGGCACACCCGACAATTCCTTGGGGAAAACATCTGGGAACTCACACACTACTGAAACATCGGAGATAGAACTCGTCCTCTCAGTGGCAACTCTCGTATCCATCACATATGCTAAAAAGCCCATGCACCCCTACTGTAGACTCTGCCTCGCCCTGGCGGCAGAGCAGAAAGCTGAACCAGATCTAGTTCCCTCGCCATACACAGTAAGTACTCCCCCACTAGGGTCTCGTATGGTTACCATCTGACGCTCACAGTCAATCACTGCTCCAAACTGGCTCAACCAATCCATGCCCACTATGACACAGACGTCACTCATCGCTATCGGCACCAGATCTATTGGAAACTCAACACCAAAAATCTCTAATACACATCCCCGGAATACATCAGTGGCAAAAACTGCATGCTCATCGGCTATAGAAACCCTCAGCGGTCGACTCAACGCCTCGCATCTAACACTAATATGACGACTAAAGGATAAAGACATGAAAGATCGACTCGCACCCAAGTCAAATAACACCAAGGCAGGCACAGAACTCACAAGAAAAGAACCTATATGCAACACAATATAAGCATAAACAAATCTCAAAATAACATATATAAGGAGATATATACCAGCAACAACATCAGGCGCTGCGTTGACCTCCTCCGCATTCAGCTTGAATGCTCTCCCATGAGCTCTCGGAGCCTCGGCCTTCCCCGGCCTTCCGGTGGCCTGTCTGGTTGCAGTGAAAGTAATTCGAAAATCCCTTAGGACAATCCCTCACCATATGCCCCTTCTTGCCACATTTTTAGCAAATCCCTTCTCAACAAGATCCCTCGTGGCTCTTGTCGCACTTGCCACAAGTACGGCCCTTCTGGCCTCTTGCTCTAGAATCAGCGGGCTTAGCCCGCTTTGTCGCCGACTGCGACTGCACTGGTCTCCTGTCCCTCCCTTGCTGCTCTCCCTCCTCCCTGGTCTGAATCTCCAACTCAATCTCTCTCCCCCTGGCATTGGTCTACAACTCAGCCGATGTCCGATAAGATGAGTTCACCACGAACTCGCTGTAACGCCCGTAGATCCGGGCTAGTCAATTTAGAGGCAATGAGTGTCGAAAACGAATTTTCGGCAAAATATTATTTATAATAAATAATCTTAACCAAGTTGTAGAATATTTCTCAAGGTTTTCGTACATATAAATAACTCCGAAATCCGAGTTATAACGAAGAAGTTATGGCTCGTCGAAGTTTTACGGCAAAACCGGCACGACACCGGGAAGCGTAAATGGTGAATTTACGTTGGAGTGACTTTTAGCCTTAGTGATCTAAACAAAATTCGTAGAAAACGTTAAACCGAGAGCGTCCATAAAAAGAACGCCCAAATCTGACTTCGTATGAGGAAGTTATGATTTTTCAAAGTTTCGGCTTAGCAATGTACAGCCCGAAACTCGAATTTTAGTTCGAGCGGCTTTTGGCTTACAAGGTCTAAATGAGAGTTGAAGATCTCATTAATAGGAACTCAACGGTAAAAAGACAGACAAAAACGGAGCTCATATGCGAAAGTTATGGACGAAGCTTAGTCTCTACTTTTCGAGCGCGGCGAATTCGATACAGTTTTGTAAATCCGAGATAGAATGAGAATTAGCCAACGAGGTCTAAATGAGAGTTGAAGATCTCATTAATAGGAACTCAACGGTAAAAAGACAGACAAAAACGGAGCTCGTATGCGAAAGTTACGGACGAAGCTTGGAGACTACTTTACTATACAATTCCTATAAATAAGAGATGAACTCTTCATAATTTCCTCACACCTTCAAACCTTTCTTTCTCTCTCTAACTTCTCTCTAACCTCCCTAAACCCCTCCCAAGTCTAGGGAACCTCCCTAGCACGAGAAGAAAGCCCCGGAGCGCCCGACGGCTCCGAGAAGAAAAGTTTTCGGCTCGGAAACGCTGCTCCAACGAAGCCCAGTTTTTAATAAAAACTCGATGTAAGTGAGCTACGCCTACGCTATTTTTAATATAACTTTTAATTAATTATAGTAACATTATTAGGACCTTAAAACAATTATTTGGGATATTATTATGAGTTATATAAGAGTGTTGTTTAACGCTTATATAATAATAATAATAATAATAATAATAATAATAATAATAATAATAATAGCTAGACTATTAATTAGTTGCGGTTAACGTTAGACTAAACCCTAGTGGTATTGATACTAGGTTTTGTCGAAGGAAATTGTTTTAAGAGTAACGAAGCGTTGTCTGAGTTTGGAATCATCACTTTAACAGGTGAGTGCATGGTCCCTTTCATCTTACACATAGATATGAAGTATTTTATATAAATTACGTGCTATGTGTGCATATTATCTGAATACTTGCTATCTATGATGGATGAATGATTTTATACATGTTTTAAATGATTTAAATATATATTTATTTTATATCTACAAATACGTTGGGATAAAACATGGGTAGATGAAATAGTTGGTATGTGATGAAATAAAATGATGAGAGATAGGTGATGATAGGAAGGTGATGATAATTAGGTGATGGATAGGTGATGATGAATCGGTGATGTAGGATGAAAGATACTATAACCTTGTCCGACAATTTGGAGATGTAGTCATCTACTAGAGTATAGATGGCAACCACGGAATATTCTAGACAACCCGTGGAAACACCAGCAGACTTATAACCTATAGGTGATGAATTACGAGTCCAGGTGATGTGGTGACTGTATATTCATGCGATGATACTCTAACCCTTACTATCAATTACGAGTTCAGACGACGTTGTAACTACGTATTCATGCCTTAGGAACGAGCATATAAGGAAATGTGAGGTAGAAAGATGAGAGGTAAATATGATATAGGAGATGACCCTTAAGATAATTCTTTAAGGAATATTAAAGAAGATAACGAGGATGGGTAATCGAGTTGATTGTTTGATGTTTAAATATAATAATTATATTATTGTGGGTTGAAAACCCTATGTACTCACCAGGTTTCCCAACCTGACCCACTCCAGCTTATTTGTATCACAGGTGTCGATACGAAGCTACTTTGCACTGAGAGATTTAAAAGAGATGTAGATCACTAGTTTAAATGAATGTAAGTTCTGTTTATGCTTATGTTTTTGTATTGACGATGACATCCCAAATGTTTTAAATGAATAAAAATACATTTCTTCGGAAATTCTTTGATAACGTATTTATCATGTTTTTCTGGGAACAAGTTCCGCAACATTTTTATTAAAAGAAGTACTCTGATTTTTATTAAGCATAAACAAAAATCGGTCTTTTCTGGCCGTGAAAATGGGGATGTCACAGTTGGTATCAGAGCATTAGTTTAAGCGAACTAGGAATATGGATTTATTTCTAGACTTAAACTTAGAATGCTAAGCAATGATTGTGAGGAGTGTGTCTTAGGTAATACACCTGAATAGACATAAGCACTAGCTTATTTAGTGAAAATGCCTAACATGCTTTTATGTGATAAATGATTTATGATGCTAAATGTCTGAACGGATCTATGGTCTGTTGCCGACCGGATCTGGAAATTTTATGTGTTCAGATTTCTAAACGTTTAGATACGGTATTAGAACTGTCATGTAACTTTTCGGAATAATAGGAAGATTTACACGTCGATCGTAAATAAAATCTTTCCTATCTTAATTATCGTCATTATACACCAAACGTCTATAGATCGAATGGCTAGAACCCGAAGCGGAGTCGTGAACGCAAACGGAAATGGGAATCAACAGCCCCCGGTGATTGAGCAAATACCTGTTGTAATGGGAGCTGCGCCTGAGCCAGTCACCATGGCTGGAGTACAAGCCATGATTCGGGCTATGTTAGCTGAACAAAGGGAGGAAATGAGACAGATGTTGCATGAAAATAGGGACGAACCTACCATGCCCATCGAGCAAACCAAGCCGATTCCCGAGCAATCGGAGGAAGGGAACTATAGCCGCCAAGTGAGTCAAGTAGGGACTCAAGGTGAACAAAGGGATGACCCGGAGAGGGGAAACGACAAGGATGGGCGAAGGTATAACAACTTCTTGAGTGCAAAACCACCAAGTCTTTCCGGAATCCCGAAGCCGGTTGAGATTATGAACTGGATCTCCGAGATGGAGATGGTGTTTGAGAGTTGCGACTGTAGCAACAAGCAGAAAACCGTCTTTGCGGTCAGGCAACTGAAGAGCGGAGTCTTGAGCTGGTGGAAGATATTGGCAGATACGATGCCTAAGGGAGAAGCAAGTAAGATGTCTTGGGAAGATTTCCTGGTGCAACTGAAAATGCAGTACTGCTCTGAGCAGGATCTACTAGAGATCAACAACGAGTTTCAGAACCTAAAGAAAGGAAAAATGAGCATCACCGAGTACGCTGCAAGTTTTACGGAGAAGATGAAGCTTGTTCCTTATTTAGTTCCAACAGAACTTTCCAAGGTCAACAGGTTTGCCAATGGATTACCAGCGGACTTTGGTCCAATGGTCAAACAAGCAACCACTTTGAAAGCCGCCATCTGGGCAGCCAAGAATGTTGAGACCCAAATAAGAGAAAAGGGTCTGGAGAAAGTTGAAGTTGGCGAGAAGAGGAAGCTGGAAGGATCCTCAAGACCTGATAATAAGGGAAAGTTCTCGAAGTCTAACCTGGACGACCGAAGGAATGGAGCCAAGTGCTGTGAGAAGTGCAAGAAGAAGCACTTCAGAAGATGCGATGGAGAAGTGACGTGCTATAAGTGTGGTAGGACCGGTCACTATTCCAGAGATTGTACATTCGACAACAAGAAGTGCTACGAATGTAGAAATGATGGGCATATTTCAAAGAACTGTCCAAAGAAAAACAAAGCTGCAAGACCAAATGCACCGCCGAAACCAAGGGCATTCCACATGATCCTCGATGAAGCAGACAACAACGCGAGGAATCAAGAATTAGGACTTCTTACCCGAAGATCGGATTATGCAGTAGCCATAGTTTCGTATGATGTAGCCTAGTAGAGGCATAGTCTAGGGTGAACTTGAACACCTATGTAATCGTTTCAAGAAATAATATAAAACCTTCGTTTTGTTATCTGATGTGTTAAGTTATTGTGTGGTTTTCTTGTATGGTGACTTGGAAAAACTGCGAGACAATACTTGGGACGAGTATGAGTAGGTGTGAATGGTAGTAGAGGCCTATACTACCGGAAGCACAGGACTCACGCTTGGATCAGGGAAAGTCACAAGGTTACCAAGAAGCTAGTAATTGATTTCGTTTTATTCGAGTATGTCGTTACCATCGAAGATGATTGTTATTTCGACCCTAGTGGTCATATCAAATTGAGTTCGACTACGATAAGTAGGTTACGTGGTTCAGAGAACCAAGTTTGATGTAGCGTCCGACTTAAACCAAAAGATTGAAATCAAAGCGATCAATAGAAGTATCGCGATTGTCGCTAAAAAGGCTTGTATCTAGAGATACTAAGTTTTAAGATGTGATTATGTCACATTAGAACATGAAGGAATGTATAGTCTGTTCTGGAATTTAACTCTAAGAGATTTGAGTTTACGCACACGATGAGAGGTCATTAGAATATGACACATCGGTACGGTGTAGTAACAGAGGAGCTTATCTTAAGATTTCTAAGAAGAAGAAGGAGTCTCCATCAAGGATCGAGATTGTGACTCGAATGTCATAGTTTGGAGTCTAACGAGCAGGTGCAAGTTCGAGCACCGCTTGCAGTCAAGAAGACCAAAAGTTAGATACACATTTGAAGGAACATAGAAGTTACGATTAATACCTAGGATGAAGAGATAACGTATGGAGTCATTATACAACCCTGTTTTGTTGATGATTCCGGGACGTAATCATCCTAAGGGGGAGATAATTGTAACGCCCGTAGATCCGGGCTAGTCAATTTAGAGGCAATGAGTGTCGAAAACGAATTTTCGGCAAAATATTATTTATAATAAATAATCTTAACCAAGTTGTAGAATATTTCTCAAGGTTTCCGTACATATAAAAAACTCCGAAATCCGAGTTATAACGAAGAAGTTATGGCCCGTCGAAGTTTTACGGCAAAACCGGCACGACACCGGGAAGCGTAAATAGTGAATTTACGATGGAGCAACTTTTAGCCTTAGTGATCTAAACAAAAGTCGTAGAAAACGTTAAACCGAGAGCGTCCATAAAAAGAACGCCCAAATCTGACTTCGTATGAGGAAGTTGTGATTTTTCAAAGTTTCAGCTTAGCAATGTACAGCCCGAAACTCGAATTTTAGTTCGAGCGGTTTTTGGCTTACGAGGTCTAAATGATAGACAGACAAAAGAGTTGAAGATCTCATTAATAGGAACTCAACGGTAAAAAGACAGACAAAAACGGAGCTCGTATGCGAAAGTTATGGACGAAGTTTAGTCTCTACTTTTCGAGCGCGGCGAATTCGATACAGTTTTGTAAATCCGAGATAGAATGAGAATTAGCCAACGAGGTCTAAATGAGAGTTGAAGATCTCATTAATAGGAACTCAACGGTAAAAAGACAGACAAAAACGGAGCTCGTATGCGAAAGTTACGGACGAAGCTTGGAGACTACTTTACTATACAATTCCTATAAATAAGAGATGAACTCTTCATAATTTCCTCACACCTTCAAACCTTTCTTTCTCTCTCTAACTTCTCTCTAACCTCCCTAAACCCCTCCCAAATCTAGGGAACCTCCCTAGCACGAGAAGAAAGCCCCGGAGCGCCCGACGGCTCCGAGAAGAAAAGTTTTCGGCTCGGAAACGCTGCTCCAACGAAGCCCGGTTTTTAATAAAAACTCGCTGTAAGTGAGCTACGCCTACGCTATTTTTAATATAACTTCTAATTAATTATAGTAACATTATTAGGACCTTAAAACAATTATTTGGGATATTATTATGAGTTATATAAGAGTGTTGTTTAACGCTTATATAATAATAATAATAATAATAATAATAATAATAATAATAATAGCTAGACTATTAATTAGTTGCGGTTAACGTTAGACTAAACCCTAGTGGTATTGATACTAGGTTTTGTCGAAGGAAATTGTTTTAAGAGTAACGAAGCGTTGTCTGAGTTTGGAATCATCACTTTAACAGGTGAGTGCATGGTCCCTTCATCTTACACATAGATATGAAGTATTTTATATAAATTACGTGCTATGTGTGCATATTATCTGAATACTTGCTGTCTATGATGGATGAATGATTTTATACATGTTTTAAATGATTTAAATATATATTTATTTTATATCTACAAATACGTTGGGATAAAACATGGGTAGATGAAATAGTTTGTGTGTGATGAAATAAAATGATGAGAGATAGGTGATGATAGGAAGGTGATGATAATTAGGTGATGGATAGGTGATGATAAATCGGTGATGTAGGATGAAAGATACTATAACCTTGTCCGACAATTTGGAGATGTAGTCATCTACTAGAGTATAGATGGCGACCACGGAATATTCTAGACAACCCGTGGAAACACCAGCAGACTTATAACCTGTAGGTGATGAATTACGAGTCCAGGTGATGTGGTGACTGTATATTCATGCGATGATACTCTAACCCTTACTATGAATTACGAGTCCAGGTGATGTGGTGACTGGTCTCTCAGTAGACTCCTCAAATGCTCATCTAGGTATCTCTCCTAGATTGCTCCTCGACTCAAACTCTCTCTAAAAGATTCCTGCTAGGTACTCCTACTCAGCACATACACAGAGAAAATAGCAGATAATATCAATCAATAGCATCCCCTAGGCTAAGGCATCATGAATCAGGAAACTCTAGCTCTAAATTCTGAAATACCTAGCATGTCCTCTAGCATGCAATTCTAATATCTCATAAGTATCTCATAATATAAACAAGTAATAGTATTTTGTGAAATCACCGTTCGGGCTCTGGCTGATTGTACACACTGCTACGTCTCGTTTTCTCTTTAAAACTCTTACTCGTTTTAGAAAAATCATTTCTTTTTAGAAAATTTTCTCAAATCCTCAGTTTGAGTCCAGACATACCCGAGAGTACATCCGAATCCCTCAAACCAAGGCTCTGATACCAAATTGTAACACTCTAAATTTTCAAACAAAATTTTCATTTTTAAAACCACATAAAACCCTATATCACATTTCTCAAAAACCCAAATGTATAAATTGTTCAAAACACAAGACCACAAAATGTTTGATAATATCCCAGAATCCTCAAAAACATAATCTCAAACTGGTGTGTACAATCAAGCCGGCGCCTTCCCGCGATCCTGAGAGGTACCCGAAACACATTTCACACAACACTGTAAGCACGAAGCTTAGTGAGTTCCCCAAAATACCACATACACAAATAATAAGCCTCTCATGGCTATAGCTCGGCATGGACCCTCCGGTCATGCGTCTCGGTGAGGACCCTCCGGTCTCACGGCTCGGTATGGATCCTTCGGTCATGTGTCTCAGTGAAGACCCTCCGGTCTCACAGCTCGGGTTGGACCCTCCAGTCCTGTATCTCAGTGAAGACCCTCCGGTCTCACAACTCGGTTTGGACCCTCCGGTCCTAAATCAGTAAGGCACATAATAATATATAACATAAATCACAAAGACAAAATGCATAATATCACATAACTCAGTATAAGCACATAAGACCCTCCGGTCAATAACTCAAATAAGAACCTCCGGTCACACAGTATTACCACTCAAGTAAGCATAGTGAGAATATGTTTCAGGTCAATAACTCCTTGAGGTCCCTTGGCCATTATATGTTTCAGATTTAGACTTTCATGTTGACTAGTGCCATGTATGGAGTTTTAACTCTATTTCTTACCATTTTGATCTAGTTTTGGGAGAGACATGCATTGGACATGCATTTCCATCAAGTAAGGATTTTTATGGTTCATTTGAGGGCAAGGAACCCTTTTGGAAAGTTTGAGCAATTAAGAAATTAAGTTCTTAATGAGAAAAATGACATTTCTGGAAAAAAAACCACGACATAACCATAGAGGACCCCATGATGTGGTGGAATCCTTCATGTCGAATGTTTTTCCTAACATGCCCACAACGTGGCCAACAGGTTTCCACGCTGTAGTGACCATTGACTTGGTTGACCGTTACCTTTTGTTAACCGTTGACCTTAGACTTTTGACCAGTTTGACCTTGGGTCAAACTTGGATGTTTTGGGTAGAGGATTAAGGATTTATCTTTATTTTGTGTTAGTCGGTTTGCGGTATTGATCAGTGCAAGGAGTGAGAGTGTTTTTGTGCTTCTCCGGTTATGTGACTTAGGTGAGTTTTCTCACTATGCCACACATGACATTGTATATCCTTTGATTTGGATAGTTACCTGATATGTATGTGCAATATAGGACACTTGGTGTCATGTTATGGTAGACTATCTTGTGACTCATGTATGAAAAACTATGGTTGGATCACAACACATGTATGAACAAATGTGGTTGGATTACAACACTTATATGAAATACTATGGTTGGATCACAACACTTGTATAGTTATGGATGGTTAGGGTAATGATAGTTTTGGATGGTTATTGTGTGCATATACTCTTGTTACAAAGCCTTATTGCATGCTTCTTGTTTGATTCGTTGCTTTCGGGTAGACCGCCTGTTTGTCTGTCTATCTAATCCATGACTACATCTGACTTTATGTATTGTATGAATGTAACATCCCAAAAATCACGATAAAAATGTTCATTTTTAATTTATAAGAAACCATTGTTTTCAAATCAAAACCATATCCATCAAGTGTCAAATACAAATATTCCCAAGATCCGTGTAACATAAAATCTCTAAAAACATGTCACCGAAGGATGCATACGATCACGCCTTCACCTTGCCACGACCATCTGAAGTACCTAAAACAATACACTAAAACTGTAAGCCAAAGCTTAGTGAGGTCCCCCAAAGTACCACCACACAACATAACATAAACAAACATTGCATGTTGGGTCCAATCAGTCATCGTACTAGAATACCCACGACCCAATCAATCATCGGACTGGAATGCCAATATGCAATGAGTCCACTAAGTCATCGGACTGGAATACCCTCGGGTCCATTCAGTCATCAGACTGGAATACCCCTGGTTTGTTGGCTCACGCACATAGCAGTAAAGCTTCAACCCAAAACCATAATATGTCGACATATACATAACAGATATTATATAACATGTTAACAGGTAAACAGACAGATCTACAGATCAATACCACATAGCAATATCCTATATATCATGACTCAATCTAACATATCAATGCAACATAGCAACATCCTCTAACAAGAATACATGGTTCAATGGGCCGACATTAGTGTATTCGACCCACAACTACAATGATGAAAACTCACCTCTCAGTCTGTAAAGATCGCTGAACAGGACACTGCTCTGAATATCAGCTCTACCGGTGACCTCAAAATACCCAAAATACCCTTAGGTCAAACTTGGTCAAACCCTGGTCAAAATCAATCCACACTCAAAAGTCCTACAATCCACTAGTCACGACGTGACCTAATAAGTCAAAACAATCAAGGAATGAGATCCTCACGTCATGACACCCTTGTGTTCATGTCGTAAGAACGCTCTGATCAGAAGTTCTTAAGGAAACTCTTAATCTCTTTTTGGCCAAGCAACCAAATCCTCCATAGTGTCTTATTTACTCCAAAACATCATAAAAATCATGGCTTTTTGGACATGCATGTCCCAAACACTAACTAGGGCATAAAAGAAGCAAATGACACCAAATCTCATGTAAGAGTCTTAAAACTCAATCATATTCCAGATCTTACAACTATAACACTCAAGTAACACTAGAGATCCATAAAGTTGGTAGCTTTATGGGTTTCAACCACTACATCATCTTGTATATGAAAGATTAAGCATAAAAACCTGGATCTAAGCTTATAGACTCATAAAGTAATGAACTTGATACTTACAAAAGGTCCAAAAGGTGTGCAAATGCTTGATGGTGAGACTTGAATGCAAAAATTATGGACTAGATTCTATTCATTTCCTTCTCCTTGGCTAAAATCACCACAAATAAGCTCAAGATCAAATATGGATGCTAGGGTTTCAAAGGGGAGTGCAAGGAGGTGATGGAGGCTGAGGGTGGGCTAACCCTAGCCCTCACTTCCTTTAAATACGGAAATAAAACCCCCAAAATTAGGGTTTCCTCACAGGCAAATCTCACGTCGTGAGCCATTGTGTTCTCACGTCGTGAGCCCAAAGGTGATGCGTGATTGCATTAATCTCCTCACGACGTGACATACATCTCTCACGTCATGAGTAAGGTAAAAACCTTTGAATTTTTACATTGACAATTTCTCACTTGAACTGAATGTTACAATGAAACACCTGGATCTGGCCCCTGGCATTGACTTGTTATGTACGTTGGGTTGGGCCGGTTATATGAGTCTGGATTGGGCCCATTATACTCTTTGGGTTGGGCCCGTTATGTATGATGTATGCTTGTGATTAGGAGATCAGGTAGGTCGGCTTTACAGTTGAGGACTTTGTGTGGGTGCATTGTATATATGATGGAATATGTGGTATAATGAGGAACTCACTAAGATTTATACCTACAGTTGTAGATAAAATGTTTTGAAGGTGTTCGTGACAAGAGCTCGGCGGGACTGTACACATGCATCGAACATAATGATTTTCGATGTCATGTAATTGAACTCTGATAACATTAGGGTTTCAAACAAATGAATGTCATTTATTGTTTTTAAGTTAAAGGTATTTAATTGGTTAATTTGTTTCCAAATGAAATCTCTTTGTAATTTTTGGGTCGTTACACCTTGGGCGCGACGCGTCCTCAGATAAATATGTTATATTTTCGAAAACTCTACTTGGTTGACAAGTTTCCTAACTTGTGCAACAAAAAAATGGAAACATGAAGATTTTTTGAATTTTGGATAATAACCTCTTGATTTTAAATATTATTTAAATAGTATTTAAATTATAATATTTATTTTAAGATAAGTATTTAGTAATATTTAAATAATATTTAAATTTGAATATTTATTTATAATTTTAAATATTAACTGATTAGAGAAATAAATTTAAATATTTATAAGGTAAAGATCAAATTTAAAATGTTTAAATTTACCTACATATTATAATAAGATTATTATATGTATGAGAGATTATTACACACATGTATCCTCACTTGTTTAGTAGAAACATAATTAGTCAAGACAATACTACACTCACCAAATCTAATGCCTAAAGATAGGTTTAAGGAGGATTCTTCGATTCCTAATAAGGTCGATTTTTAAAAGTCCTTAGGCTTACCACCCTCACCGACTCTTTGCGTTTTGAGATTGGTGTTACCGAAAGGGTTTGATAGGATAATTGTTTGAAAGTTAAAAGTATTAAAACAAAATTCTCGTTTTATTAAAAATGTGAGTCGTATACTACTCGTGAAAACACACATTTTCTTTATATTATGTTGATGGAGCGTGTATCGTTAACTTACATGCCAATTTGAGAATAATTTGGATCGAGGGTCACACACATGGTTGATTTACCATCTGTCCTATGATCTGCGACATCCTTGTTATAGAATAGAGATGAGCATAATTCGAGATTAACATGTCATTGACCCCACTCAATGAATCTCAGAATATCATGTTTACGGATGATGATATTAACTTAATTACTTTTAGTTGGATTAAAATAGGTCCAATTGTAATTCTATTAGTTGGCATGCTTTAAACTCCTCCCCTATTTTAGAATGTTTCTTGTAATTTGGCTAGAGTTCTCGCTTGTGCCTTTCTACTTTCTCTTGTTTTAATGATATTTTTTTCCGTCATTCCAAAAAAAGTAGATGTTATATTAATTAACAAATAGCAATATAATAACTAAATAACGAATACAATACTTTTTCGCCATCAATAAATTCTTGATTAATTCTAATTTTTTCAGTATGACGTAACTCTTCGGGAAGTCTACAGGTTTCATATTAGAATCGAATATCCATTTTTGTAAGTTTTATTTAGGGAAAACGACCTAGAATGGCAATATAGTTTCTTATTTTGTACATGTTTACTCATTGTTATTATTAATTTTTTTGTGTAAAATAAACCCTTGAACTTATTGTTTTTATACACATTCAATCCTTATAACTGACTACTCAATGTTAAGTTCTCAGTTCATACACATTTAGTCATTTATATATATATATATATATATATATATATATATATATATATATATATATATATATATATATATATATATATATATTTGCAAAATAAGTCCTCGTTGATTTTGTACACATTTAGTCCTTATGATGAGTTTCTTCAGGTTTTGTTCACGTGACATCCTATGTGAGACAATCATTAATGAGGTGTGCTCATGCATGACTCGTTTGGGAAGTGGAATAATGTGTTCCTTATCTTGGTTTTCGTAATAGCATTTCACTTTTGATATTAGTAACTATTATTGTATAATATCAACTATATTTAATACCAATACAAACTTCATTCAATAGCATACCAACTGCATTACATCAGGTGAAGGAACACATTAGCCATAATGATTTCAATTATTAGAAAGAGTGTCATCATTCACAACAGTTAGTAGTATTAGTATTAATAACAGTCTTTTTGGGTTACACACAATGACATATTTAAGTAATTATTGACATGAGAGTTTATTGGGGATAAGTTTGTTAATTTATTAGTGATTAATAAATTAATAGAAGTTTGTGATGTGTCTCCTTAGTCTTCGCGAAATAACCCTAATCATTCTAGGGTTTTAGTATTTTGCGATTCAATGTGGTTGAGACATGAAACCTCCTCTTTAACAACAGCAAGCTCACATTCAAAATTCGGGGTCAATTTGAAAAGAACAAAAAATTTATTTGTTGAAAAATGGTCAAAATCGACATACGAATATATTAGGAAAGACTCTAAACTTCTTTCAGGGTGTTATTTTGTCTTGGAAGTGAAAATTCAAGTTGGAAGAAAGCAATCATAAATAATCTCGTTATCTGTTATGAAGATAGATGAAACTAAAGTCGAAGACATCTTCTTGGAGAAAACTAGAGCACCGACATTTTTTGGCTTATTCATGAATTCAATTACTGATATAAGTGAGGGACGAGCCACGTATGAGCACACCACATTATTATTTGTTCCACGTAGGATGTCAAGTGAGCAAAACCTAATGAAAATCGGTTATAACGACTGAATGTATACAAAAAACAACAATAAACATTAAGGACTAAATATATCAAACTAAAAACTTAACTTGGAATAGTCATTCATAACATGTAGTAGCCAATCATAAAGACCGAATGTATACAAAACAAGTTAAATGACTTGTTTTACAAGAAAAAACACAATAAAGACTAAAAGTGTACAAAAATGAAAACTATATTACCCTTTTTAGGTAATTTTCCGTATGGAGTTACAAATAACGAATATAAATTCATTTTGCAAGAATTACTCAAAGAGAATATGGTTAGGATAGCTTGTAAAGTAATTGCATGAGATTTCCTCGGGTGTGTATTACTGTATTTGTTAGAAAAAAACATTAGGCAACATGGAGTCGAGTCGCCAAGGAGTTGGAATACCGCCCCCTAGCACTCACTATGGGGCTCACTAAGCTAGAGTCGCTAACACCTTAACGAGAGGAGAAAGAAGGGCAAGCATGCATGTGATTGGTTGATATGTCTTTGACCAGATTCTTGACTGCAAACCTAAAATTCAATAAATTTTCAACCACCTTCATTAATAATAAAAAAACGTTTTTACCATCTTTTATTCAAAATTTCAAATTATTTCAACCACTATAAATTAAACTACACTCTCAACATTTCACACACACAAAATATCATTACCTCTCTTACAAATACTCTCAATTAACCAAACAAAAATGTCTTCATCTACCTAAAAAAAAACTTCAAACCTTCCATCTCCAAACCCTCAATCACCAAACCTTCCATTACCAAACATTCCACCACCACCATGTTATCGATCTTCATTTGATCAACTAATTCATTTACTAGATAGTTACTACGATCCTTCTATGGCTCCACAAATGTTTCCATTCGATCCGTATTCTTCTCAACCCATGTCATTTTACTAAACCCAACCTCAAACTAATTTCTAATCCCAACCAATGTTTCGTCCAAATTCTGATCTTGATCCGTTTGGGACGGTTCAAGAAACCCAATTCTTTTCACAACTCAACCCCAAACTAATTTTCAATCCCAACCACGCCGCCTAGTCGATGAGTCAACCGATTCTTCCGTTCAAGAGCCCGTTCAAGAGTCGTTTCAAGAGCCCGAAGTCGAACCAAAAGGAAAAAGTAAAGGAAAAGGGAAGGCTCCATCCAAAGGATGGACAAATGATGAAGAGAGGGCAATAGCGCAAGCATGGTTTGATGTGTCGGAGGATCCGGCGACGATCAACAACCGAGATTCGATAACCATTAAAAATAGAGCTTGGATTAGTTTTTGTGTCCTAATGAAAAAGGAGTATCGCAATGCTAATCAACTTTACTTGAAATGGAGGACCGTCAACAAAGCCTCATTGGAGTTCAATAACATCTGAAGATCCAACTCGTCTTATGGGACGAGACAGAGCAAAAAGAAAGCTGAAAGGAGCACAAAGTTCATCGAGTGAAGTGGAGGAGATAAGAAGCGACATCAAAGGGTTGGACGTTAAGCTTGAGGGTTTTTTGGAATTGGGAAAGGAAAAAGAAAAGAATCATGCACTGAAGCTTTTCTTAAACCTGAGAAAGGACTTGTCCGAAGAAGATTGTTTGATTTTTAACAATTTGAGTAAGAATATTGCTAAACAATACAACTGAGATAAGGCAGAGTATTTTTATGTCTTAAATGTAGTTTTAATTTATGTTTTACGTCTAATAGTAAATCATGTTGTAGGTTTTAAGTCAAGTTTTTAGATTTTAAGTAAGTTTTTAAATAGTAAGTCTAGTTTTAATTTCTTTAATCGTATTTTATGTTTTAAATTATTCTAAAATAATGAGCATTTTAGCGAAAAACTCACGTAAATAAGATTTTAATGCGAAAAACTCACGTAAATAAGATTTTAATGTACATTATTTTTTATTTCTAATTTGACATAGTTTTAATTTTTAAACTTTCTTTAAAAAAACAATAATTTTTTTTTATTATTTTATTTATTTATTTATTTATTTTATTTTTTTTTGTCAAATTAGCCCATTTCTAGGTTGTTGGGTGGCTTTGAGGGTAAAATGACAATTTGTTTTTGTTTATGTGATGTTGGTATGTGAAATGATAAATGAACTATTATAAAATGTAAAATGGACATAATTAATATAAAACGGTTAAAATAATGCGATTAGGAGTGACTCTCTCAAATGAGAGGTCATAGGTTCAAGTCTTATTAAGAGACATATGTGGTGTTTAGGATTAGATTAGGAGTAACATAGTTTGGCTTTTAAAAATAATAATAATAATAATAAAAAACGGTGTCAAATTAAAAAAAATGACTTGTGGCATAAATACCAAAATTATATTATACTTTCTAGGAAAAACAACTTGTTTATGACAAAAGATCTTCAAATTCAATCACCGAAGTTAGTCTTTTTTTTTTTTTTGGTTTGATTTTTGTAATATTTGTTAATGCAGTAGCAGTGCTAAACGTGGTATATATCAGTTTTGGTCTTACAGTCTTACTGCCTGCTTTAATTTTAAACAACGTATATAGATAGACTTTAATAGGTACTTATACTTTTTCATGATATAAATAAAAGTTTTTGACAAATATTATTACTATAAAAGAGTTGAAGCAAACTTAGGTTGATTAAAGTAAAAATAAAAATAAAAATAATGTGAAAAAAGTGATGTAAAAGAATAGAAGAAGGCAATGAAAAAGGTCTGACTGACCGAGCATGAATATGTACGAGTAGGACTACCAGTTTCTGGGCAGCAGTGAACCAACCGGCGTTAATCATGCAATTATACTCCATGGACCACCGCTACCAAACCAGATCCATTCACCTGCCAAATACCCATCATCTTTTTATCTTCTATACATTTTTTTTTTATTTTTATAAATTTAAAAACTATTCACTTACTTACAAAATTATGGTTTGTGTAGTGTGGTTATATTTTGATTAGACTTGACAATGTTGAGTTTAAAATATTAAATGCGTTGAGAGAGATTACCCTAATCAAGCCCTTTTATTTTCATGTTAGGTCAACGAGTTAGGATTTATACCTAGTAAATGTATTTAGTCTTGACGGGTCAAAACAAGAAAGATGAGCTACAAGGGCAGAAAGGAAACAAGTGAAAGAAATGAAAAGAATAGGGAGTTAAGAGGTGTAGGGGCAAGATCATGAGGAGGGAATGAATGAGTGGGACTAAATCATTTCCATAACCCGATACAAAGTTTTTATTTTAGTATGATTTTGGATTTGTGTCATTCTAATTTATCTTTAAAAAAAACTTAGTTTCAAATTGAAATTCTTAACCCTAACTTTACTTATTTAAAACTTTACTTGTTTATTTAAATGGGTTGAAAAATGTTTGGTAGCCAAACATGTGTATTTATTGATGGGTGAGTTTTTGTGTTTTGATTTTTGATGGTGTATATTCCTCCAATATATATATATATATATATATATATATATATATATATATATATATATATATATATATATATATATATATATATATATGCAAATTTAAGAAAAGGAAAACACAGTATAAGGTAAAAAGGTACAGAAATTTATGGTAATGTACCATGTATGAATTAGAGCTGCGGTGGATGTGGATGCGTATGACAAAAAAGCAGGACGAGGGACGACATGTCTTGTTCTTGTAGTTATAGTTGTGTCATGAATTTACGTTTACCTGCCGTGAGTCGTGATTTATTACTTATTATATTATATTATAATATATAATATAATAAGCCCACAATAAAAACTGAATTCTGCCTTGCCTGTTTTACGCCCAGCCCACATCAATTTTGGTCCTCAGATCCCAGCAGATTTAGTACTACTACTACTACAGGACTAATATGTAATAGTATCATTTAAAAACCTATGAAGTGAGTGAGTGAGACTAATTTCTTACAACTGTCTCTATTTAATATTTATAGCCTGGTTTAAATTAATGCAAACAGCTGAGACTTCATTTATTCATTTCAGTTTAAAAGTTTAAATTACATCTTCCCACTCCCTAATTTCATTTCTCTCCAACTTTAGCCCACTGGTTCTACATTAAAATGGATTAGTGTTGTATACAATCACTTCTATGAAATGTCTACTTTAATTCCTTACAATGTTTATGTGAAAAAAATGACTGGTAACAAGATGTTGTCATGTCATGTACCTTATTTATTTACTATATAATTTTTTTTTCTTCCTGATATGTTACTGTCATTGCTATGAAATGACTTATCACATTTGTTTTTTTTGTTGGAAGGTCCGAAAGACCCCACCCCGATTTTTCTAGTCTACTGGTCATCTTTTTTCAAGGTTACATAACACTCCAAAGTCAATAATAATATGTAAAGAATTCCAAAGTTAAAAGAGAGTAGAGTAGAGTAAGAGTCTGCATGCATTTACTATTCTTAGGTCCACCTGATACACCACAGAGTAAAGTGAAGAGTGAAGACCATGTTTGAAAAATAAATAAATAATACTCCAATAATTAATGAACCTGAAATATCAAATCATAATGAAGGATATGATGGATTCTGTAAATTTAAAGGCACCGTCCCCTATGGCTTTGATTTTTGCAACTACAGTACAGGAAAGGAATCTACTACTACACCACAGCCACAGCCACAGCCACAGGGTAGCAGTCTACTTACTTCCTAAACAAATCCTAGTTAACATTGGACGCTAGAATCAATGACATATGATGGACAAAGAAAGCAACCCATATTAAATAAATCATATCTTTTTTTTTTTTTTTTTTTTTGTAATATATTTATGAAGAAAGACCTTTTACAAATGTAAACATAATTTTGATAATTGAAAAATGGGGCGGGGTGTATGTATATACCATATACCTGGAAGAAAATTTAGTCAAAGCCAGCACCAGTCCAACTGGTTCCTCTCTTGGGTATTGCTCCAATTCCTCCTCCTTGACCTTTATTATTAGGTCTCCCTGGGATTGCATTTTTCTTTTTACCCCTTGTCATCCCTTCTTGTACATCTCCACTTGTCTTTTCATTATTATTAGATGATTCTGTAATAGTAGTAGCTGCAGCTTCCACACTATTACTATTAGAAGGAACCGATACCTCCACACCTGTCCTCCTCAAATTCAATGCAGGTTCCACTGGACTCGCACCCTACAACACAACACAACAAACCAACCATAATTATTACGAATTCAACTCATGACAATATCATTATTATCTCCTTAATGGAACAAAGTAAATATATGTTGCACTGAATAAGTAATTGGGAAATATAAAGTACAAATTTTATTATGGTATAGTGTTTAGAAAGTATGATGTCTAATTAAACAATGATGGATTCATGATTACGCATTTGCAAATTGAAAAATATATTCAAGTTTTGTAGGATTAAATATGACAAGGGATGTCTTATTTAAAAAAAGTATCAGATCTGGAAATAATGGAATGCAAATGTCAGAAGAATGTACAAGTCAAACACAATGTCAACACGATGAGTTTAGGTGTAAATTTGGTTTAATTCTCTATAAGCAGCTTCATCGGATAACGCATGTGGAATCCAAATGTTGTTAAGCTTTATAATAGTAGATTTTATGCATTTTGGAGAGTAGGTTGCTGTATAATGAAAATTTAATATTTTATGCATTTTTGGTGTAGATACTTTACATGTATATAAGATGCATGTTGTTATGTGTAATACTTTATTAAGTAGATATAGGTACTAAAGTGAGATATGATGTAGAAGATGATAGTATTAGTATTAGATATGAAAATGAATTAATAAGAATATACTAGTACCAGTATTGTTTTAATTTACATAACAAGTGAAGTGTCATATTGTATTTATTTAATTGTTAAATAACGACACTTTGATCGACTACAATGACACACATACAAAAAACAGGGAAACAAAAAAAAAAAACAGCCCAAAAAAGCCTAGGCTTTTTAGCTCAAGCAAAACCCTTGAGCCTTTAATGGGCCAGAATTTCATCCATTTATTTGGGCTTTTTGGCCTATGTATACCCGGGATGCCCATTTATTATCTATCTAGGTCATAAAAAGTATCTTCTAAGCTAGTAACTTCAAGCTTTTCAAATTAAATTCAGTTTTGATGATTCTTTGATCTTTAATGCTAATCATTCTATGCAAACTAAGAGCTCCTTTAGGTTATGATTATATTGATTAAGGAGGTTTTTTAAGAGCTTATTTGAATTCCTTACACTAATGAAGAAATTAGGTTATTTAAGCTTTTTAAATGACTATAATCAAATTGAAACCTATTGATGATTAACAAACTACTTGGGATTGTGGATGAAACTCACTGTTAGATCCTTTCCCCATATCATATTTTCACCATTTGATTCATTTCCTTATTTTACAAATTCCCTTTTGTGAATAGTATAGAAAATTAAACAAACATATTATTGCATTAAAAAAGGAAACAGAGAGAAGGCTTACAGCTCCCAAAAATGCAGATGACCTTCTTGGATTCAAAGCCTCTAGCCGCCTTTTTAGCTCCTCTAGTCTAGCAAACTGAGAGCTACTGCTTTCTTGGACCTATAAAACATAAGTGAGTATACATTATACAATACACTGAAAACAGAAAAATAGTGTTATGTAGAATACCAAATTATTCAAATCTTCACATAGTTTCTGCTTGAGTGCTTCTTCATCCTTCACTGCCTTTGATGCAGCTTCCAAAGCCTGTGACATATACAAATATTGGCTATGATCAGCTTTGTAAATGAGAGGGACAAAAGATGAACATATATCAACAGAAAGACTCAAACCTTCTTTGCCTCTTCTTCCTTCAACTTAGCAAGACGAATCTTCTCTGTTGACATTTCGATTTTCTTCCTCATATGTTCAAGTGCTACAAGATGTCAAGATGTAAATGAGAAAAAAGTAATACTTAGACACACAAAGGAGAAGCACCATCACTAATGTCAAAAAGCATATAAATATAATGCACCAATGACCAACCAGCTTTCTTTGGTCCTGCTGTGAGTTTCATCTCCATTGTGAGACCTGTAAGCTCTCGCTCAACATCACGGATTTTGGAATAATTCTCTTCAATGTATCTGAAAGTTCCAAGGGCAAATCAGGAAGAATGAACAATAAAGAAATATATATTGTAGAAAAATATGCTTAGGTAATATTAACATGTAACATAAAGAAACACATGGTGATAATGAAGGAGCCTACTGAAAATCAAGAAACAAAGCTATTTATATATTATAGGCATTCATGATGTCCTAAAATGAAGTTCTCTTAGTTGCAGATTTTTCTCCTCTCTTTCACACAATGAAGTCAGAACATGTACAGTTCTTCTATCGATGAAAATATGTAAATGAGAATAGTTCTTCTTCTCATTGTTGTAGAATGTATAGTGAGAAGCAAACTATGGAGTGACATACTAAATTCTTAAAAGTTGTTTCTTACATTAGATATGTATAGCTAGAACTTTGGGCAGGTGGCTTGTAACATTATACCAATTCTGAAATCTGAACTACAGATATCAAAGAATTATAAGTTGACATTTCATGGTCATTTGTGAATTCGAGTAATATCAACCTACATGGTAGCACTTTTAGTGGCCAATGTATTCCATCAGCTAACCGAAAAGCTTCTCAATTTACTCGAATTATAGATAGAAAGATGGTCAACATTATACAATGAAGGGAAGGAAGAGAGGTATCCCAAGTAGAGAAAACTTAAATCCCTTTACAGAGCTTCTTGAGTCATATTACAGTGATACTTTTTGCATCATTCTAGAAAAGATCATCAAATATGGAGAGAAAAATCCACGCACACAGCAAATCAGCAATCATTAGCAAGTTTAAATGTGGTTTCCTTTAATAGTAGAGATCAAGGAATTGATGTCAATTCTGAGCATTCTTAAATTGTTCTTTTTATAGCTGAAGTTAAGCAGCGAAACAGATTTTAATGGCGAAATAATTGAAATTCATTCTATTAACATCCAAGAAAACCTAAATAAGCTTCATAAAAACCTAATCAAACAGTACCGTGCTACTATTTATAATATATAGTCTGAATTACGGGTTTAACAATACCAGAAATATAGTATGCGAACATGCAAATGAAAAATCAGCAGATCGAATAACAAATTCATAGGTGGAATGAAACGTACTTTCTCAACTGAAGCTGCTCCTCTTCAATCATCTGAAATTAGAATGACATGAATTAACATTATCACTTAGAATTATAAATCAGTCAAAACCATGAACATATAGGCCATAGCAAATCAACACGCACCCGCTCGGTGTGGGCGATGACAGGCGATTCGCGAACGAGACCATCCGGACCGATCTCCGTGACAAACGAACGATCAGTTGCCATTGTTGATGGTTGTGGATCTGTCTGATGGATCGATGATAAGTGATGGTTTGCTGGAATCAGGGGAAGTTGAAGGACTGAAGGTAAATCTGGGTGGTGGCGTATAACAAGCGTCAGGAGATTTGCAATTTCAAACAACTGCACATGCCATAGGTGCCGGTGGCACGATCAATTGCGGGATTTTGTTTAGTGTCAATTAAAAACTTGTATCAACAATTTTATTAAAAAAATCGAATTAAACACTTTTTTATGTATTTTCTGATTCATTTCGAAAATTCGAGGATACAGGAACTCTGTTGTAACTCGCCATTCATTACACTAGCTCCCAAATCTAAAGATCCGACCTCCCTGGTAGACTTCAGGCCCATTAGCTTGATAGGCTGTATATACAAGATTATATCCAAAGTGTTGGCAACTAGATTAAAGTCAGTAATCGGGAGTGTTATCGACGAAGTCCAGTCGGCTTACATGGAGGGTAGAAGTATACTCGAAGGGCCTCTAATAGTCAATGAAATATGCTCGTGGGTCAAAAAAACAAAAAATAAGGTGTTACTCTTCAAGGTAGATTTTGACAAAGCGTTTGATTCCGTCAAGTGGAAGTACCTTGACTCAATCCTTAATCAAATGGGATTTGGGAATAAGTGGAGAATGTGGATTTGAGGATGTCTGTCACCTGCCCGTGCTTCTGTTATCATTAACGGCAGCCCAACTAAAGAATTTAAGATATCAAAAGGGGTGAGAGAAGGCGACCCTTTATCCTCAGTTCTATTCATTATAGCAATGGAAGGGCTAAACGTATCCATGAAGACTGCTGGTGAGAAAAACTTATTCAAGGGTATAAAAATTCCAGGAACTGACACCAAAATATCGCATCTGTTTTACGCCGATGATGCGTTATTTGTGGGAGAATGGTGCAGAGCGAATATGAAAAACTTGGCATGTATCTTACACTGCTTCCATGTGGCCTCTGGTCTCAAGGTTAACTTCTACAAATCCAAAGTATACGGCGTGGGGGCATCAAGTTGTGAAACTGCACGGGGGCTAGGATACTCGGCTGTGAGGCTGGTGCTCTACCATTTATCTACCTTGGAGTACCAGTTGGGGCCAACATGAACCTAGTTAGAAATTGGCAGCCAATTATTAACAAGTTTCAATCAAAACTCACAAGTTGGAAAGCAAAAACACTATCTTTCGGGGGGAGATTAACTCTTATTACTTCCGTGTTGGGAAATCTTCCCACATATTACCTCTCGCTGTTTAAAGCTCCGATAGGTGTAATTGAGAAACTCGAAAAGCTAAGAAGATCTTCCCTATGGGGGGGGGGGGGGACAGTGAAGGGAATAATAAAGTACATTGGGTCTCATGGAATAAAGTAACTAGTCCTAAAGAGTTGGGTGGTTTAGGTGTTGGTACCATACGAGCTCTGAACATAGCACTACTAGTCAAATGGTGGTGGAGACTGTGGAATGATTCATCAGCTCTATGGAGTAAGATCATACGGGGACTTCATAACTTATCCAACAAGCCTAAAGACTATCTTTCTAAGAAATATCTTAGTGGTGTATGGAACAACATAACATGAGTAAAGAATGACTTGGAATCTATGGGAATGAATATCAATGATGTATTTAGACAACGTGTCAAATCTGGTGACAACACTCAATTTTGGAGCGATACTTGGATCGGATCTCTCGAATTAAAAAAGGTATATCCAGCTCTTTATGATATTGAGGCTCAAAAGAGATGCAAGGTGAAGGACAGAATCAATGGAAACGGGGATATCAGTTGGTGTTGGAAGACCAACCCATCCAACTATGGGTTGCAGAACTACCTATTGAGTTTAGTCCAGAAGATTGAATCTGTTGGGTTGCACCCTGGTGCAAATGATACTCATTGCTTAATTGCCCCTGATGGTATCTATCGAGTAGCGGCCCTCAGACATTTAATTGACCACAACCATATCAATAATCCCTCTCATGGTATGATTAGCCGGTGCAAGTTAATCCCAATAAAGGTGGTGGGTTTCATCTGGAGAGATGTGCAAGGTCGTATACCTTGTGCTATGGAACTTATTCACAGGAACATTCCAATTGATTTCATGTATTGCGTTTTTTGTGTAAACCAGCAGGAGAATGCAGATCACATACTCATCAAATGTTCGTTTGCGTGTTTGGTTCGAGAAAAATTCTCAGTTGGTGCGGGGTTAAGGATATGGTTGTAAACACAGTGGGGGAGCTCATTAAGTTTACACACAAATAAGGAAACTGCTCCAATCACAGGAAAAGATTCTCTGCAATATGTTATGGGATGCTATGGATTATTTGGAAATCTCAGAATAATAGAGTATTTCAACGATTGGCATGTTATCATAATCAAGCGGTCGAGAACATTAAGTCCTTAGTTATCTTTGGATCAAATATAGGGGTAAAAAACGTATTTGTAGTTGGGATAATTGGAATGTATCCTCTTTTTCTATTTATTGATATGTATTTGCTGTAACTCTTTGGACCTCGTTTAGTTTCTTGCTAGCGGGGTCTTCTCTATAAAATCTCGGCCATTTCCAAAAAAAATTTATGATTCATTAAAACCATAGGTTTACAATCATTTTTATCCTTTTTCTCAGATTTATCTAATAAACCGAAAACTTCTGTAAATGTAGGGGTTTTAATGAGCTAGGAAAAAAAACTTATAAATTTCCAAAAAAAAATAAAATCGAACATTTCTATCAAACTTAAAGACTTTTATAACATTAAGCCGTCCAATTATTCATGTTATTACCAACACGGACCAAACTTTTCAAGACCAAAGTCTTAAACAGTTGGATTGTTGTCTTTGGGTCAGACCCGTATACACTATACACCTTCAATTGTGGGGCCTGACTTTTCAAGACCAAAGTCTTGAACAGTTGGATTGTTGTCTTTGGGCCAGACCCGTATACACTATACACCTTCAATTGTGGGGCCTGACAGCCTCAAGGCTCAAGCCCTAAATGGATGATCATTGCTTTTCCTCTCTATCTTAGATAGAGGTGCACATTTGCCAATTAAAAAAATGATTTTTTTTTTGTTTAAATTAGTTCGGTTTTGTTATCGGTTTGGATTAAAACATAACCAATATTGATTGGTTTCTTGGACTTTAAATGCTTGACCGGTTTTGATTATTGAAAACTGTGTTTGAAATAGTGGGTTTTGGTTAAAAGACTTGTTTTTTACTAAAATTTTATTCCAAATAATTACCATCGTAAGACTATGAAGACATGATTTACGAAGGTCGAAGGGGCTACCCTCCACACTTTGATGTTTCTCTACGGCGATTTAGTAATGGTTTAGGAGCTATATGTTGCATTGGTGTGATGAAACATTGACGAGGCTATTTTAAATCGTTCTTTTGTTGTTGGTGGTGATGAATCAGTGAGGGGAGATAAAAAAGTGAGTGTCGGTGACTCCAATAATGGCTGCAATAGTAGGAATACCTTCGAGATTGATCTTGAAGGATTTGGATTATTTTTGGTGTTAAATGGAAAGATACACACATTTGAATGGATGATCGAATTCATAGGGTGGCCGGTTACATTGGTTGTGTTTTGAGAAAATCAACAGCTCCTGGTGTATGCATAAAATTAGATGTTGGTACAATTGTAAACGGTCACGAAAAAACCGTGGTCTTCCAAAATCCTTACAACCACTACAAAACCGCCAATTCGATTAAGTTGAGCAGGTTATAAAAAAACCGGTTTTGGTTTTTTCTATCAGTCAGAAAAAAAAGGTTTGATTTGTTCATCTCTAATCTAAGGGGTGGTGTGGTGTATAGTGCAAGGTATCAACAATTAATATAATGAAATATTTATTCCAAGTATTTTAACCAATAATCCATGGTGTAGACTATAAGGAGGACTATTACAAGCATTATTGTTACATTTCAGCTATTTGTTAAACCCTAAACAATAAATCCTAAAGTTAGACAATTACATCACAACCGTGGGATTTACCTAAACATCCATAGCGACAATACATGTACATTATAGCTATATTCAGCCTTTTTGTTTCAGAAATCGGTAGACTTCCTCTTTTGTTGGCATAGCTGGTATCGCACCTTTCTTAGTCACAACCAGTGCTCCGCATGCATTTGCAAAAAGAAGAGCTTCTCTTAGTTGTGTCTCATCCTACAAACACAACAATGGGTTACAAAACATAAGCATAATCTGACCAATATGCGTTTGTTACAGATTGGACAAAATGATGATGAGAATGACATTTACATCTTTTTGCACATACGAGAGAGAGATATCGAGAGCGAATCTCTATACCACCTATTTTGATGGGACCAAAAATTTCAATTTTTATCTCATTGACATTAGTCTTAGTCCAATGAATGCCAAACGGATATCAGATGTTATACATTGTAAAGATCTCTATTTGAAGCCAATATGCTCAGAATCCCACCAACAAAAGCATCTCCAGCACCCGTTGTATCAATAGGCTTCACCTTCACTCCAGGTACTCTACCCTTAAATTGCTGCGAAACATAACAACACATGTTAGAATATCTATATAATGTAAGAATAAATCTTGTCCCATTAAGCCCATTAAGTGAAAAAGAAAAGTACCTTAGTGTAATATCTACAACCTTGTGCTCCTTCACTAACAAGGAAAAGTTTAAGATTTGGATGAAAAAGCTTCTTCAACACCACATCATCGTCGTAAGGATCATCACCCCCGGTCAAGAACGTAATTTCATCCTCGCTTACCTGCCAAGTCATCATCGAATACATGGATCACATCTATGATATATATATATATATATATATATATATATATATATATATATATATATATGACCATAAGTATTTATACCTTAATGACATCAGCTTGGTCCCATATGCTCATTATGCCCTCTCGAGCCGCATCCGGTGATGGCCATAATGGTAATCTCAAATTCACATCATAAGAAAGGATGCTTCCGGATTTCTTGGCTATGGCCATTGCAGCTACATGTGTTGATTTACATGGCTCCTCTATCAAACTAATCGATCCAAAGTGAAATATTCTTGCCTAAATCAATTACAAATAAACCAAAAGTCATATTCTTGCTAGTTGCTACCCAAAAATAGCAACATCCTTTCAAAATTTTAAGTATTATAGCATTTATTAAAAAGAAAATGATAATAAAGAAGAGAACCTGTTTAATAAGATCCACATCAAGTTCGGATTCATGAAGTAACATATCTGCACTAGGATTACGAAAAAATAAAAACTCCCGCTCACCATCGGATTTGAGACTGACAAAAGCTAAAGCTGTTCTGGCCTTGTGATCAAATCGCATGCCGGAGTTGTTTACGTTGTTTTTCTTCAAAATGTTAGCCAACATGTACCCGAATTCATCATCGCCAACCTAAAAACGAATCCCAGATACAAATCCGGCTGATACTCATGGTTCGTAGTAATAAAAGTTAGAATTTGATCGGATATTTTCCTGCAGCTTACCTTGCCAATAAACGCCGATGAACCTCCGAGTCTTGATATACCGACGGCAACATTAGCCGGAGCACCACCGGGAGCTTTCTCAAACGCAGGTGCTTCTGCAAGTGAGACTCCAGAAACAGAAGGTACAAAATCGATCAACATTTCGCCGAAGCATACAACAAGTGATCTCATCGCCTCGCCTGAATCAAGAAGCCAAATACAATTACCCAAATGATTCCTAATCTGCTCATTTATGGAAAACTTCCCAATTTATGACGACTATGGAAACCCTAAACAGCTCTATATTTAGCCCATGGTTAAGCAAGAAAAGATCGAGAATATTCAAGATGATTCAAGAACCAGAATTTCAAAGAAAACATCCCCCATCGTTTTACACAGACTCGCGAAACAACATCATAAGCATTATTATTTAATAATCAACTTCAAGGGTGTAAAGGAAAGAAAAGAGTGGAAGAACCTGAAGTTGGGCTTTCCAATTCCGCCATGTGGGTATGAACTATACAACGAAAAGTCACTACTGAGGAGTTATACAAGTAGGAATCAAGAAATACAGAGGGGGAAACAAGTAACTCGAAGCTTTGTTTCAAAAGGGTACCAAGAATTGCAAGTATGGAAGCTTGGGGAAGAGAGTGCGAGAAGAAGAAAAATGAGGATAAAATTGCTGGCTTTCAATCGTCAATATATCTATCTTCTCTTCTAACCTAATAAATCAAACTATTTGCTGCCACATGTCACTTAAAGACTGTTGCCATGTGTCTTGTGTTTTCAACTTTTTTTATAATGACAGATATTTTTAGACAAAAGTGCAAAAATAGTCTCTACGGTATGCATTTTTTCGAGGTTTAGTCCAAACCTCGAGTTTTTTGGCTTCATGGTCCTTTTGAGCTAGTTTCATTGTGGATTTGGTCCATCGGTAAACTGAAATGACTGTAATACCCTTTGTAACGTCTCGAAAATAGTAATAAAAATTTTCATTTAGAAGTCAATCAAGTCATTCATTAATTGTTTAAACCCACATCAAATCATAGTATTAAAACATCATAGTACAAATTATTTCAAATGCGGAAACCATGAGGGACGGATGATGTGTCATCACGTCGGGCCCTTCCCTTTCCAATCGGAAGTACCTGAAACCATAAATGCAAATTGTAAGCATAAAGTTTAGTGAGTTCCCCAAAATACCACATACACAAACATACAAGTGCCATGGGCTACCCCCATGGTCTTTCCTTGCAATGCCGAGGGCCAAATCTCGGTCTTACATGCGAGTGCCATAGGCTATTCCCATGGTCTTTCCTTGCATTGTCGATGGCCAAATCCCGGCCTTATATACAAGTGTCAGGGGCCAGATCCTCGTCTTTCATACAATTTCCAGGGGCCAAATCCTCGTCTTTCATGCAATAAAGACAACTAGCATTCCACATAACAAGCAATGGGTCGGCATTGCTGCCTTCGACCCATGGATCTAGTGAGGAAACTCACCTCAACTGATGAATACCCAGACAAATGTTCGGGTTGTTGGACTGGAAAAATCTTTGTGCTAACTAAACAAACAAAGTCCCAATTAATAATTGGGACATAACCCATAACTAAAAATCTACATTACTTGCCTAGTGTCCAAAGTAAAAAGGGCCAATTAATCTTTTTCTTTTAAGCCCAATAAAATATCCTAGGCCCAACCCAAAGGTCATCCAAAGTCCAAAATGGGCCCAAAATCAGAAGTGACCCATTACCATGAAAATCAATGGTCGAAGCCTAACAAGCAAAGCCCAACGATAAAGGCCCAAAGTCACCAAATCTGGACTGGGTCGTACGCCCGGCGTACCAACCGGTACGCGCAATCTACTCGACCGAAGCGGGAAAGGATCGCGCCTGAGGTGCAGTACGCGCGACGTACTGGAAATTACGCCCAATGTATGCACCCCTAAGGCAAAACTCATGCTAAGGTCTTAATACCTTAAGACTGTACGACCAAAATTCAGATCTGAGCTTAATAAGACCCTTAAGGCCATAAAGTTGCAAACTTTATGCCTTTGCATGGCTACAAGAAGCCCAACTCTAAAAACCTAGCTTACTCAAACCTTTTCTACACCATAACTCTTGCATGGGGACAAATCAAGATCCAAGCTTGCATTTTTATGACTTAAAATGCCTTAAAACGTCTGAAAGGACACGTTAAAGGCTTTTGAGTACCTTTTACTCACCAAGCTCTTGGTTTTGGGACAAAAGGATGAAAATCAAGGATTAACTAAGATCTAAAGAAACATAAGACAAGTTTGGAGCTTTATACCTCTAAATGGTGCACAATGAAAAGAAGATGTTGGATCCAAAGTCTTGAGAGCAAAGCCTACTCCTTGAAGGTCCTTCTTCACAAACAAGGAAGCACACAACTCACTCCAAAAGCTCAAAATGCTCAAAATATACTAGGGTTTGTAAGGAGGGTCGATCTTGGGATGGAGGCTGATAAAGGGAAAGTTTTTGGGGCTATAATGGTGCTTAAATAGTGCACAAACCCTAAATATCAGGGGTTTGGTCAGAACCACGTACGCCCGACGTACCAGAGTACACAGCGTACTGACGCGGCCACAGTACGCCCAGCGTACCAACGTGTACGCCCAACGTACTCGAGCAGCACCTAAAAGTCACGGATTTTGACATTGGGGACCCTTTTTGCAACAATTCATAACTCAATGGTCCAAAAGCAAACCTGGAAAACAGATGTTACACCATTGGGCTATTTGTTTTCTATTTTTTCTTTCACTTTTTTTAAATCTAATACTTATTTCTTTATTTTAATAATTATTTTAATAATTAAAAAAATATGGGCCCACCCCCTATCTCTCTCCCTCCCCCCCCCCCCTAAAACACATCTCGACCACCATTGAAGCTACCACCAAACACTAGTACACTTTCATATCCTTTTCCTTTAATATGAGACGAATCGAAAATAAAACACAACATGAGGTATCAATTCAAGTCCTATATATACATAAGAATATAGAAATCCATTTGGTATCAACATATCAAAGCATCGAACCCCCTCTCTATTAGAACCGAAAGTTGCCTTCTGCTCCCACAGATCCACTGCGATCAACTTCGTAAGCAACCCTAAATCAGATTTGAGTAAAAAGCTTCACAAATTGATTATAGAACATGAGGTAAAATGTACTCATGATACAGTTAAAGTCGAAAGATATTTTGAAAATAAAGAGAATGAAGAGATCCAGGTAGCGGCGGCGGCGGTGGCTGAGGAGGAGTAGTTGTACTGTGAGGCGTTGTTGTTCCTTTTACATTCCTCCATTGATTCTTTAGTGCCTAATCAAACATCATCCATGGTGGATCGATCCAGTTAGAGAGGAAACATATGAATGGTTTCCGATGTCACCGAAGACAACCTACCACCCCTACATCCCGTCGACAGAAGATGAATAAGCCTTCGCATGTCATCGTCCTCCTGTTGTCGAGCTGATTTCATCTCCACCTCTGGTACTAATCAATTTAAACTTCTGATTTCTGGTTTATATATGTGGTTAATAATCAGTTTAGGCTTCTGATTTCTAGTTGTTGTGGTTAGATAACTTTTGATTTCATCTCTGTTTTTTCTTTATCAGTTAGACATGGTTTAGTGAAGGATGTTGATGTAGGAATATGGGTTTTGCAGAGGTTACATGAATTTTGTGATGGAGTTGAAGGGCGACTAACGGTCTTCTGATAGAGGGTAGTGACTGTGATTGGTGGCGGTGACAGGGTGGGGGTAAGTTAAAAGGAATGACAATAGAGGTAGGAGATACTTATTTTATTGTTGAACAATGGAAATAAAGGGGTGCTGGTTCTTTAGGGTTGCTGACGGGAAGGGAGCAGATAACAACTTCGATTCTAATAGAGAAGGGGGTTCGATATTTTTGGAGGTGAAGGAAAGACAAATATGGGTGTGTGTGTGTGTGTGTGTGTTTGAGAGAGAGAGAGAGAGAAAGACTAGGAGGTGGGGCACTCTTATTTTTTAATTGTTTAAATAAATAAGTAAGTATTAGATTTAAAAAAATAAAAGAAAATTAGAAAACAGATAGCCCAAGGGTATTACAGTCATTTCAACTTACTAAGAGACTAGAAGGTGGGGCACTCTTATTTCAGCCGTTTTTCACCGTCATCAATTGGGTGTATCTGTCTCTAGCGCTTGGATGGACTTCTATGAGGTTTGTTAAGATTATGGTAGTTAAGGTTAAAGGAATGTCATTTTTTCCGCAAAAAATGTTTCAGATGCACGTCATTTATCAATTTCTCTTTCTCTACACACAAGTAGCCAATACAATTCTTGCTAAAATCGTTATGATTTATTTCTTTTTGTAGATATCTGATGGTATCTTTCGATGTTATGTTGTGATCGTGGTTTTTGTGATTGTTGCTCATTCATCATCAAGTTCTAGAAGATTGTCTCAAATCTTGGTTTTCGTTTACTTTTTAGTAAATTTATAAAACATTGTATATATTCTTGCTGGAAAATTTGGGTGTGAATTAACCTAAATATTGTGACTTGAATGTATCCTACTCATTTTGTAAAAAAGCTTAATTTTCATATTAGTTTACTAATTGCAACAAGTAGTTTCATGTGTTTAAAATCTTAGGCTACATTCATCTTTTAGCATCTTTTCAACTCTTCATTCTCCTTAGTTGCGTTTTCTTAATGATGAAGGTGTTCACAATGAACTCTGGCAAGAATTTTTGTAGATACACTCACCTAGGAGACCTGATGTCTAGTTCTCTAAGCTTTTGTTTCTTTCTAACTTAGTGGTTTAAACAATCATATGTTAGTAAATTTCTTTTAGAAAAAATAGCATTTGCATTCTGATATATTTGGTTTAATACTTTCACATGTAAATACTTTTGAAAGAAAAATCATGAGCAAGAAATTAATAAAATTATAATTTATATCTATTGCAAGTACTTATAACTTGTTCTCCAATCTGTATGTAAAACAAAACATAATTCACAACAAATCAATAAAAGTGATTTCTGTCGTTTATTTTTTATATACATTCTAAACTCTTCGACAAATCCATAAAAGCAAATATTGGTCGAGTATATTTATGTAACATCCCAAAAATCCGAGTAAATGTTTCATTTTCAAAACAATCCAAGATAATAATTGTATACAAAACATTGTTTCAAAAGTACTAATCCATAATCAGACTATCCCAATAATCCAATAACATAAAATCCAAAGGAATGTGCACGATCACGCATTTGCTTTCCCCTGATCCTCTGAAGTACCTGAAATAACAACTAAAACTGTAAGCTAAAGCTTAGTGAGTTCCCCCAAAGTACCACCAGACAGCATAACAAACGACAACATGCATACATGAGCCTTCAGCCTAACTGGACCACCACACCGGGGCTACAGTCTATCTGGACCGCTCTCCGGGCCTTCGGCCTGACTGGACCGCCACGCATGCCTTCAGTCTATCTGGGCCACCCTGGGTATCTTGGCCTTCAGCACCAGCTGCTCCTCCTCAACCCAACAAACCATAACATCTCAGCATATACAAATAACCATCAATAACCAATAACTCAGGTAATCATACAGATCCATCCATCTAACGCATACTCAGTGAACACATGTAATCATATAGATATACCAACCAAACACATACTCAACACACCATCAAACCAATATACCAGGATCCATGATCCAGTGGGCCGGATTTGGTGCCTTCGACCCACAAGTACAATGAGGGAAAACTCACCTCTCAGTCCGAAATGATCGATGAACATAACACAGCTTCGAATATCAGCTCTACCGATCACCTATCCAACAAATATTGACCAATTATCAATTACAACTCAAAATACCCTTAGGACAACTTGGTCAAAACTGGTCAAATGTCAAAGTCACAAGTCAACCTATAGCTGACCGACACGTCGCCACGCCGTGGTGGTCCAAACCACGCTGTGGTCACGGTTCCCTGAACATCTTAACGGGATAAGTCAATTTCTTCGATCTCAGAGGCTCCAAAGCCCAAATCTGGTCTATTATGAGGTCTAGATAGATAAAGTTCCAACTTCATCCCTTAAGTCCGTCCAATGAGTAAGGATCTCAAATTATAAGTTCAAAAAGAGCAAAAACTCAACATGGCTTAACATTAAGCTCATAATCCCTAAAGTCCTTTCGTCGAGAACTCAGTTTTGATCCCAAATGACATTCTAAGTCATAAAATTTCTAACTTTATGACTTTGCATGACTATAAAGTGTCCAAATCATAAACGATAACATTTCACAATACTACAAGTCACCAAATGCATGCATGGAGGAAAGGAAAGGGTTAAGATTCTATTTTATAACTCTAAACACCCCAAAACGTCCAAAAAGGCAACTCATGTAGTCTTGAGTAGTCCATACTCATATAAACCAAAAATATGGGACTAAAAGCACATAACTTCTAACTTTAGCAAGATCTAGAAAGATAATCATCAAGTTCAGAACTTTATACCTCATGGGGGTTACTCAAGAGGTGTACAACTCAGATCTACAAAGCTTGGAGCTCTTTTCTTGCTTTCCAATGGCTTCCTTCCCTCTACAATGGACACCAATCACCAAAATGAGCTTAAAACACCACCAATGGAGATTAGGGTTTGAAAGGAACGGAGTGGGCAATGGAGGCTGATGGGGGTAAAAGGTGTTGGGGGTTAATGATGCTTAAATAGGGTGTAAACCCTAAAAATTAGGGTTTTTCTCCAACAACGACTACCATGTCATGGCACCTATTGCCACGTCGTGGTGGTCCATCAAAAACCCGCAGCCCAAAAAGAATTGCCACGATGTGGTGGAACTCCACCACGTCGTGGCCACCCAGAAAGCATTAAACATTTTTCAATTTAGATTCATACCTGGAACGGGTGTTACAATTCTCGCTCACTTGAATTAGACTCCGTCCTTGAAGTCCTTAACTGCGAATAATTCTGGGTAATGCTCTCGTATCTCTTCCTCAGGTTCCCATGTCCACTCGGAATCCTTCCGATGCTGCCACTGGACCTTGACCAAAGATACCACCTTGTTGCGCAAGGCCTTTGTCTTTCTATCCAAAATCATCATTGGCCTCTCAACATAGTTCAGGAGATCATCAAGCTAAATATCAACCAAAGGAACAACCGCTGAATCATCAGCCACATATTTTTGAAGCTGCAAAACATGGAATGTGATGTGAATCTGACTGAGCTCTTTAGGCAAATCCAACTTGTAAGCTACCTTGCCAACCTTGGGAATCAACCGAAATGGACCAGTATACCTGGGCCCCAACTTTCCCCTCTTACTGAAGCGTATTACACCCTTCCAGGGTGATACCTTCAGCAAAACCATGTCACCGACCTGAAACTCCAACTCAGATCGACGCTTGTCAGCATAACTCTTCTGCCGACTCTAAGTTGTCTGCAATATTTGTCTAATTTGATGAATAAGCTCTGTCGTCTGAAGGAATACCTCAGTCCTTCCCATGATTCTATGTCCAATCTCTCCCCAGCATACTAGGGTACGACACTTCCTCCCATAGAGAAGCTCGAAAGGCGGCGTATCGATACTGGAGTGATAGCTGTTGTTGTAAGAAAACTCGGATAGGAGAAGGTATGAGTCCCAACTCCTACCGAAGTGTAGGACATAGGCTCTGAACATGTCCTCAAATGTTTGAATGGTCTGCTCACCGTGACTGTCGGTCTGCAGATGATAAACAGTGCTAAGATGCAACCTCGTACCCAGTTCCTCATGGAACTTCTGCCAAAAACGAGATGTGAACCGAACATCTCGATCAGATACAATGGAGACTGGAATACCATGCCGAGCAACAATATCATATAATAATCATATATATAGCAGAAATTAAAAAGAAAATAAAAGATTGATGTTCAACAAAGCGATACAAAAATGGATTACATTTGCAATTATGAATGTTGTCAAAACAACAATATCCCACATAATTAACTTTCTTTGATCTCTATGATGGTCCCCTATATGAAAATCTCATAATTACAATTACGAAAAAGAGCTGAAGATAAGATCTTTTGTTCAGTTACAAAACAATTGGTAACCAGTTAATTGATATACTTCCGCTTTCCCACCCTCCCAAGTTGTAGAATTGTTTGTTTTCCTTTTTTTTAAACACATAAATTTGGCTCAATACTTATTTAATATTAAATTAATAATGATAGAAATTCTTGACTATGCTCTGGATTTTAAGTCCAGATTTTCCCCTATTTCTGAAAAAATCTTATTAAGGCATCATACTTTAAAAAATATATCCAATTATGGCGGTTTATTTGGAAGAATATTGATCTAGCTGGATAGTGTTTTCAAAGTACGTTGCTATTTATTATTAAGGAAACGAGGTTTTCTTTGTATTTGAATGAGATTGCTATAGTTTATTAATTTTTCAAGTACAGTTTTCTAATAAGGAAAAATGAAAGAATATCATATAATAAACAAATAAAAGAAACTATTTTTCTATTTCTTTCATGTGACCCTACTGGCCATGCTCCGCACGGGTTAGGAGGAATTTGGTGTTTTTTTTTTGCAGTTTCATTGTTTTTTCTGTGTTTTTTTGTTTTTTTTTGTTTTTTTTTATTTTTTTAGATTTTCATTATATACTTGTGTTTTTAAATCCACACTACAAACACAAATAAATAGAACAAATTCAATCAAAATGTTTAGTGTATTGATTCTAATCACTAAAAACCATATAAAAAAGATAACAATGTGAAGATTTAGAAAACTAATTGCCCATGTTTGATGTTACCAAAATCATATAAATAGAAATATGTTGCTATTACCTTCCAATTCTCTTTCTTTATGTAGTTTGTAACCTTGAAGTCCTTTTTATAATCCTTTTGAACCTACAATTCAGAAACAATGATGATAAGGAAGAAGATAAGTTATAAAAGAAAACTATTTAGAGTGAAATCACACCAAGGGAATTTTAAAAATTTTACAAACACTCAAATACTTATCAACACAAATGCCCACTGATTAACCTGGAAATAGTTGGAAGGAATTTTTTTCCTATATCATCGTCCGGAGCCTATTATCCAAAATGTATAAAAATCAAATTAATTATAACTTCATAAAAACGGTTAAAAGGTAATTCGATAGAGAGATATATATTACCTGTGGATCTTGGATAGCAAGTAGTGATCGTGTAACATCCCGATGATGAGATGCTTCTAATTTTAACCCTATAATTTAACTATGTTGCATTTTGGTCCCTAAGTTCAAGGATGTTAGGGTCGAAATGTTGTAATAGTCGAAGTTTGTATTTAGGGTCTTCGAACATTTATATAATGTATTTTACTAGGACATAATATTTTAAGCTTCATGTTTAGTCCTTAGTATATTTTTTGTACGCTTTTCTCTTCTATAAATAGGAGTGGTTACTAGTGTCTTAGTAACGAAGTCTTTACAGAATATTCATTGTACTCTGTAAAATTTGCAAAAGCGTAATAGAGCCAAACAGATCATATTTACATCGGTGTTCAAATCTTTCAATTCTACTTTGAATTTACTCTCTAATTCGTTCAATACTTGATTCATTGTCTCATCAATTGGTATCAGAGCAGGAATCATATCTCTGATCTGATTTTCACTTTGTTCAAAAGGTTTTTGAGTCAACTTTTTGATTCAAAAGTTTCCGCACTTTTTGAAAGTGAAAAATTGTTTAGATCTAAGTATGTGATTCGATTCTGCACTTAATTAATTGAATCGAGTATTCTAAGAGTGATTGTGATTTGAATCATACAGTTTGTTGTCAAATTCTCAAAGTTTCTTCAAAAATTCTCAAGGATCTATTCCGTACAACAATGACGTCATTCAATCTGAATTCCATGACTTCATTTTCTCATCTTCTAGGATCATCCACCAAAATTCCTATGCTCATCCCTGAGTATTACGATCAGTGGGCTGATCGTATGCAGGATTATCTCAATGGATTGGATGAAGAACTGTGGAATTGCATTTCTAGCAATCTCAATCCACCATCGAATGTTCAACCAATTGGTTCTTCCTCTGGAAACTCTGAAGTTGAAAATCAATCTGATCGTCTGAAAAAGCTAGAGAAAAGGTGTGTAAGAGAGCTAAGAGGAGCTTTGCCTCCAGTTGTTTACAACTACGTGAGGAGTTGTACAACTGCAAAGGAAATCTGGAACAATCTCAAGGAAAAATTTCAGGGAAGTGAGAAGACGAAAGTTAATTCTGTGAAGCAATGTTTAGTGGAGCTGAAGAACTTCAGACAGAAAGATGGTGAAACAATTGAAGTTTATTACGATCGTCTTAATGAATTGATATATCGATGCAATCGATATGGTATCACTAGATCAACCATGGAATTCAATCTGATATTTGTTATGGGACTTCGAAAGGAATGGCGTAGTGTGAGCATGATGGTGAAGAATCAACAGAGCTTTGATACGTCAACATTGAATGACTTGTACAACCAACTTAAGACTCATGAAAACGAAGTCTTTACAGAATATTCATTGTACTCTGTAAAATTTGCAAAAGCGTAATAGAGCCAAACAGATCATATTTACATCGGTGTTCAAATCTTTCAATTCTACTTTGAATTTACTCTCTAATTCGTTCAATACTTGATTCATTGTCTCATCAATGGAAGAGTACAAAAAGGGCCCTAGTGGCATTTTCATAAAATTGGCCTTGGGGGAGTACGCCATGCATACTAGGGCGCGCCCTAATACACTGGGCGTACATATCGTACGTTGGGCGTACTTTCCATATATGGAAACCCTAATCTTTTGGGGTGTAGCTCATATTTAAACCTCATTATAGCCTCTTTTCCCATCATTTCATTAGCCCCCATCCTCTTAGAATGTTTTGCAACCCTAATTCACCTTGTGAAGCCATTCCAAGCTTAAGAGCGAGTGTGTTTTTTGCTTTGAAGAAGAGGGAAGGAAGTAGAGCTCATCTTGGAGGAGTAAAGCACTTTGGATTTGGATTTCTACCTCATTTGAAACCTTTTGAAGGTATAACGCTTGCAACTTTACCTCTCTATCGTATAGATCTAGAAATGGGTGTTTTAATGATGTTTTTTGGTCCCAAAATGTTAGATCTTGAGCTTGGCTTGTTCTTGATTCATTCAGTTGTATTTCAGACCTTAGTAGAAGTCTTAAGTGATAAAAATGGAGTCCGAATGGTTGGTTTTGTCCCATGCATGTTATGGAGAGTATTAATGAAACATCCCAAAAATACAATCCAAAAATTTCGTTTTAAAACTTATAATAAAACCATAAATCATCCATCATCATAAAGAAAATCAAGAATCATGTATCTCAAAACATCATGTCAAATACTGTATCAAAATCATATGAGAAAAATATTAGAGTCTAAACATCCCATGCTAAAACTGTGGTGTGTGCCATGCAATCATCCTGAGCCCTTCCCCTTGCTAGTGGAAGTACCTGAAACCAAAAACTGAAAACTATAATCACGAAGCTTAGTGAGTCTCCCCAAACTACCACATACCATACACATAACATGCAACTAATGTTGGGTTTTGAGCAAACTAACACTCCTAAGGTGTTCATGCAACCCTAGAAACCTTGGATCTATGTTTGTCTAAAATACATGCAAAATAATTTTCCAAGGTTCATAACCTATCTAGCATACATGGGGTACTTTTAAACATAAAAGATACTAGAAGAATTACATACCTTTGTTAGTGAGTTGATTCCTTGGGAGTTTGAGAGCCAAGCACCAATAATGTGAATGCCTCAAATGGAAATCACAAATCACCACAAACTTGGAAAACTTATGAGAGAGCACTCTAATACTCTAGAAATCAGCCACACCTTATGCACACACATAGTGTCTTCTCAAGCACCATAAGCCTCTTTATATAGTGTAGATGATTAGGGTTATGAACCATGCAAACCCTAATAACCCATGTCTTTTCCTATTCCAAGGATCCATGGGTTAAAAGCTCCATGGATCATCCATGGACTCCCATTCAAGCTTAGCCCATTTCCTTATGAGTGTTAGCCCACACTATATAAGTACAATAGCCCATTATTTAATTAGTCACCTTATGATCACTAAATTAATTCATAATTAATTTAAGATCAATACTAATTAAATAATACAATTTCATATTAATATATTATAACTTATAATATATTAGTAGGCCGCAAATATACTCTTCTCATAATGTTATCCATATAAATAGTTCGGGTGAAGTGCAACCCAAATGGACCATGCCGGGTCGGGTCAAGTATATACCAAATAAGTTATGGACTTAGACACCTTATCCAACAGTCTCCCACTTGGATAAGTCTGATAACTGTATTTGCCTATATAGCTTCAGGAACCAACCGGCAATCGTAGCTCTCGAAAACTCTGTTGAACTATGAAGCGCCATTTTAGATAAGTGATCACATAATCCTCTGCTCTCATGATATCAGCCGGACAAATACATGGAACAATGTCTTACTTATTGTCCAGCAATTTATTTCCCGATTTCCGATTTGTTTGACAAAGAACTTAATCGAACACATCAATTTAGTTCTGACCGGGCCCGGTACATAGGTCAAAACAAAATCATCGAGGGACCCAGATATCGCTTCTATTTCTAGAAGGAACATATAAACTTCGACTCATATGCTTGTTCTACTACTTATTGAATTGCACACAAAGGCACGTTTTTTAACATCAAGTTACTGATGCGTTTACGTGCAATCAATGCACAACCAACTCATAGGTAACAACTCACATCTCTAGGTTTGAAGACTTATATGATATTACCGTCTCACGATCACTCGAGATAAATTCCATGAAGTGATACAAGTGAGCATGGGTTTATTCCAATACTCATAACTTATGAGTACTCATGAATGTTGTAGCAACCATTGCTATGGCTAAACACCTTTAGTCATCTACAATCCCAATTCACGACAGTCTTGATTCATACCTACTTCCGACATATGACCGACTGTGGAGAGTTTGAATAAACTTATTATTCTGGAAGTCAAAACATGCAAAGCTGAAACAATAGTAAATAATTGACAATGATAGCAACACCTTACTCATAAATAAATCACAACTTTTATTCATCACCAAACGTCGATTACATTTTAAAAGTTTCAGTAATAACTATCTAATCTGTAAAACTAATATCGTCCCTCAGCCCGATGCGTCTCGCATGCTGCAAATGCTTCACCCTCGTCGGTCCCTTCGTAAGGGGATCCGCAGGGTTCTCATCTGACGATACCCTCTTTGCCACGAGGAGTCCCTTTTCTATCTTGTGTCTTATGAAGTGACATTTTCTGTCAATGTGTCAGGATCTGCCATGATCTCTTGGTTCCTTGGCTAAGGCAACCACACTATTGCTGTCACAACAAATCTCCATAGGCTCCTTAATAGTTGGTACAACTCCAAGGTCTCCGATGAAGTTCCTCAGCCATATCGCCTCCTTTGCCGCTTCACTCGCTGCTATGTACTCTGATTCACAAGTCGAATCAGCTACAGTCTCCTGTTTGGAACTCTTCCAAGTGATTGCCCCTCCATTTAAGGTAAAGACCCAGCCCGACTGAGAGCGGAAGTTATCCCTATCAGTCTGAAAGTTAGCATCACTATACCCTACTACTCTCAAGTCATCACTCCCACCAAGGGTAAGGATCCAATCCTTAGTCCTCCGTAGGTACTTGAGAATATTCTTTACCGCAGTCCAATGAGCCTTGCCAGGGTTCCCCTGATATCTGCTGACCATGCTCAAAGCGAAGGCCACATCAGGACGGGTACAAGTCATAGCATACATGATCGAACCAACAGTGGAAGCATAAGGTAATCGACTCATCTCAACTATCTCATCTTCTGTACTCGGGCTCTGAGCCTTGCTCAGTTTGGCATTGATTTGGATCGGTAATTCTCCTTTCTTGGAATTCTGCATGTTGAACCTTTTCAACACCTTATCCAAGTAGATACTCTGACTAAGTCCAATTAGTCTTTTACTCCTTTCTCTTAATATCCTTATCCCTAGGATATAGGCAGCTTCTCCAAGGTCCTTCATAGCAAAGCACTTCCCAAGCCAGGACTTAACCTCCTGCAAGGTTGGGATGTCATTTCCTATGAGTAGTATGTGATCCACATACAGTACCAAAAAGCTAACTATACTCCCACTAGCTCTGACATACACGCAGGACTCATCTTCACTTCTTGAGAAACCAAACTCTTTGACCTTCTCATCGAAACAAAGATTCCAACTTCGAGATGCTTGTTTCAATCCATAAATGGATTTCTCAAGCTTGCACACTCTATTGGGGTACTCTGCACTGACAAAACCTTCTGGCTGATTCATGTAAACATCCTCAGCCAACTTTCCATTAAGGAAAACGGTTTTGACATCCATTTGTCATATTTCATAATCATGAAATGCAGCAATGGCTAGCATAACCCTAATAGACTTAATCTTTGCTACTGGTGAAAAGGTTTCATCATAATCAATACCCTGAGTCTGAGTAAAACCCTTCGCAACCAGTCGAGCCTTATAAGTGTGCACCTTCCCATCCATGTCGGTCTTCTTCTTGAAGATCCATTTGCACCCGACTGTCTTACGGCCTGGTACATTGTCAACCAAGTTCCAAACTTGATTGTCATATATGGACTGTATCTCGCTGTCCATAGCCTCCTTCCATTTAGCAGACTCTGGGCCTGCCATGGCTTCCTTAGCACTGTTAGGTTCATCCAGATTTACCAGTGTACTGTCACTGATAAATGTATCACCTTCCGTAGTAATATGAAATCCATAATAAAACTCAGGTGTGTTCCTAACCCTTGTGGAACGCCTCGGAAGTATAGACTCGTCAGCTGGATCAACAGGAATTTCCTCCTCAAGTTGATTGCTAGTGTCTTAGGTTCCTTCACCAATTGAGTCTTGAATTTCTTCAAGGTCAATTTGCCTCCCACTGTCTCCTTGGTTTATAAATTCTCTCTCTCGAAAGACCCCTCTCCTAGCCACAAAGACCACATTCTCACTGGGTCTGTAGAAGAGGTAACCAAAGGATTTTGTGGGTAGCCGATGAAAATACACCTTTCACTTCGAGGTTCGAGCTTGTCATGAGTCTCGCGCCTCACGAAAGCCTCGCAACCCCAAATCTTGATATGGTCCAAATTGGGAACTTTCCGAGTCCACATTTCATGAGGTGTTTTGGCAACCTTCTTTGTAGGGACTAGATTAAGGATGTGGGCGGCAGTCTCTAAGGCATACCCCCAAAAAGAGATTGGTAGCGAAGCTCGACTCATCATAGAGCGAACCATGTCCAATAAAGTTCGATTACGCCTCTCAGCTACACCATCCAGTTGTGGTGTCCTGGGAGGTGTCAATTGTGAGACAATCCCACACTCCTTAAGATAGTCGAGGAACTCAGTACTAAGATACTCACCACCTCGATCAGATCGAAGCATCTTAATGTTCCTGCCCAATTGATTTTCTACTTCCTGTTTAAACTCTTTAAACCTTTCAAAAGTTTCTGACTTATGTTTGATTAAGTAGACATAACCATATCTACTAAAATCATCAATAAAAGTCACATAATAGCGATTAGCATCCCTTGTGGCGGTTTTGAATGGTCCACATACATCAGTATGTATAAGGTCCAACAAACCCTCACCCCTTGCACAAGTACCAGTGAAGGGTGATTTTGTCATTTTTCCAAGTAGACAAGACTCACAACTATCATCCGACTTGAGGTCGAACGACTCCAAGACTCCATCGTTTTAGAGCTGGCCTATGTGTTTCTTGCTTACATGTCCAAGACGACAATGCCACAAAGATGCTTTATCCAAGCTAGTAGAAGAATCAATACATAATACATTATTTCCTAAATTATCTACAACCGATACAGCTTCATACACACCATCACAAGGTAATGCTTTAAAATAAAGAACATTATTAAAGAAAGCATTAATACTACCAACTTCATTATCAAAAGAAAAGGTAAAACCTTGTTTGTACAAAGCATGAAAGGAAATAATATTCCTCGCCATTTCAGACGAGTACACACATTTATTCAAATCTAACTTTAACCCACTATCTAGCAACAAAGTATAAACTCCAATCTTGGCAACAGGTGCAACCTTCTTGTTCCCCATGATTAAGTTTATCTTTCCGTGCTCCACATCCTCACTTCTTCTTAGGCCCTGCATGTCACAACAGATGTGAATACCACAACCTGTATCAAGAACCCAAGAATTAGAATATGGTGAGTTATTAGACAATGTAGTGTAAATACCTGCATGGGATGGTTTCACTTTCCCATCCTTGACATCCTGCAAGTACTTTGGGCAGTTTCGCTTCCAGTGCCCCTTATTTTGACAGTAGAAGCATTAAGCATCCTTAGGATGGCAGAAGGAGTGATAGAACCACCTTTGGTTCCAGATGAGGAGTCTTCAAGGGACTTTCCCTTGGTACCCTTAGAAGGGTGCTTCCTCTTCTTCCCTTTACCTTGCCCGATAGCCAAAACAGGGGTAGTAGTAGGAGTAGGAGTAGTAACCGACTTACTCTTAAGACCACTTTCGGCAATCTTTAGAAGTCCTTGAAGCTTACTGAGTGTGACTTCCTCCTTGTTCATGTGGTATGCCATACGAAATTGATCATAACACGATGACAAGGAGTGCAAAATGATATCAATTGCCAACTCCTCAAGGAAGTTCACATTCAGTTTCATTAGACGGTCCACATACCTTTGCATTTTCTGCATGTGGCTCATGATTGGTTCGCTATCCTTCATATGGGTAGTGATCATGGAGGAGATTATTTCATACCGCTCTTGACGAGCACTCTGATGGTACCTTTCCATCAGATCCTGATGCATCTCAAAAGGGTAATAGTCCTCATAGGACTTTTGGAGTTCAGCTGTCATGGTGGCCATCATGATGCATGCCACCTTGGTGGCATCTCTTTCATGTGCCTGATACTCAGCGACCTCCTCAGGAGTAGCAGTGGACTCATCAAGCTCCTTTAGCTCCTTATCGAGGATATTTTCCTTGTCCTCGTAACGAGTGACCATCCTGATGTTCCAGATCCAATCCATGAAGTTGGAACCATCAAAGATGACCCACCCACAAAGGTTCATGAGGGAAAAGGAGCCAGTAGGGTTAGAGCCCGAAGCATTGTTGTTGGAAGGCATCTGAAAATAAGAAAACAAGTTTAGATTAGATATATCGAATCCTTAATAATACACCCAAATGTAATATTAAGGCTAGGATCCAACACAATATATTATAACTTAGAAGAGGGATGTCGTAATCTAAGCTATAACATATTTGAAGGTAGGTGAATGACGATTCACCAATTTCCACCATGAAAACGAAATGAATTATTAGGTTTAACTGGTTTTGAAATTCCTAGATTCTTTTGAGATTCATTGAACTTTTCAATGGCATGTTTCAATCTCGATTGTGCCCTTGAAGTTTTGTGAGTGGGATGCCGAGGATCACAAAACAAGGTGTGAATAACCATGCAAATTCACTTGGTACCCTTAATATTATCACCTAATCAATGTGCCGGTTAACCACACACGCTCCACCGATTTATGATAAACATTAAGTCACCCTTCGTGATCCTTACTAGTCCAAGTTAGTGTGTCGGTTAACCACACACGCTCCACCAACGACTTGGTAAGGTACAAAGTGTGAATTTCATGGGTTAGCACCATATTCACATTTTCCTAAAGTAATTAAGATTGGGAATTTATTAAAGGTTTAGTTACTTTATAATATTCATTATACTTTTAATGAGAATTTAAAGTCATTGTCCTACCCGTTCGGCTAACGACCCTCCACCGATCAAGGAAGCGGTGGGTGAGAATGGACACCCATTAAGTTGCCATTTTATAGGCAACAACCTTATACCCCCCTTATAGACCGGCTTCGTGAATGAGGCCTACTAACGGTAAAACGACTTAATCTTATACATATATATAATAATTAACCATTAATGTTATAAATAGTATAAGGGTTGAATTTTAACTTTTAAAACTCTAAGGGTTTGGAATTAAAGTATATTAAAGTGTGTGTAACTTTACAAATTCCAAAACTTGAGGACAAGTTTTGAAATATTCAAAACTTTTCATTTCATAACTTATGAATTAAAGGTTCATAAAATGAAGACTCTTCATTTTCATGTAACTTATGTGTTTTAAGTGTGCATAAATGAAAGTGACCTTTGAAAATCCATAACTTGAGGACAAATTATGGACTCCATTAAAACACATAAATGATCAAGAATTATCAATAAACAATTTAGCAAATAATTCCTATGATCTAACAATAATTCATAAGAACATGAACATCATATCAAAAATTCCAAGAACATATGAACACATATCATCATGCAATTTTGATATAAGCCATTGTAAATGGATTAGTATAAACATTACACCATCTAAAACAGGTTTTATAACACCAAAACAGTTTAGGGTAATGTTTCTAGTCCATTTCCTGTAGCAAAACTCGAAAATCTGCATTCTGAGGCTTCTACTCGTCGAGTGCACGAACCTACTCGACGAGTAGGATGAATTTACTCATGGACTCGGCGAGTCCCCCCATGGACTCGGCGAGTTCATGCTGCAGAATGCAGAAAACTTGAGTTTTTCAACAAGTTTGCAACAAGTATCAAACAAACAAGCCTAGGCTCTCATACCACTGTTGGGTTTTGAGCAAACTAACACTCCTAAGGTGTTCATGCAACCCTAGAAACCTTGGATCTATGTTTGTCTAAAATACATGCAAAATAATTTTCCAAGGTTCATAACCTATCTAGCATACATGGGGTACTTTTAAACATAAAAGATACTAGAAGAATTACATACCTTTGTTAGTGAGTTGATTCCTTGGGAGTTTGAGAGCCAAGCACCAATAATGTGAATGCCTCAAATGGAAATCACAAATCACCACAAAACTTGGAAAACTTATGAGAGAGCACTCTAATACTCTAGAAATCGGCCACACCTTATGCACACACACATAGTTTCTTCTCAAGCACCATAAGCCTCTTTATATAGTGTAGATGATTAGGGTTATGAACCATGCAAACCCTAATAACCCATGTCTTTTCCTATTCCAAGGATCCATGGGTTAAAAGCTCCATGGATCATCCATGGACTCCCATTCAAGCTTAGCCCATTTCCTTATGAGTGTTAGCCCACACTATATAAGTACAATAGCCCATTATTTAATTAGTCACCTTATGATCACTAAATTAATTCATAATTAATTTAAGATCAATACTAATTAAATAATACAATTTCATATTAATATATTATAACTTATAATATATTAGTAGGCCGCAAATATACTCTTCTCATAATGTTATCCATATAAATAGTTCGGGTGAAGTGCAACCCAAATGGACCATGTCGGGTCGGGTCAAGTATATACCAAATAAGTTATGGACTTAGACACCTTATCCAACAACTAAGAGATACATGCCCCGCCCACTCTCATGGAGATTCGGGCCCCGCCCATACTCCGATGTCTAGGAGATTCGAAACCCGCCCACACTCCGCTGTCTAGGAGATTCGGGCCCCGCCCACACTCCGTTATCTAGGAGATTCGGGCCGCGCCCACACTCCGCTGTATAACATACATACAAGTATCACACAGACAACAAGTATATCTACTCCAATCAAACAGTCACATAACTATACTCAAATAATACTACGAGATTCGGGCCCCGCCCACACTTGGTTGCTATAAGATTCGGGCCTCGCCCACACTCAGCTACTATCATATCACGTATACGGGCCGGCCTTGGTGTCGTAGACCCGTTCCTACTGAAGGAAACTCACCTCGTAAGGATGACTGTTGAAAACTCGAGTGAAGAATCTCTAACTGCTGCTCCAGCGACTCCCCGACTATCAATTTCATAATAACACTTAATCAAAATCCGATAATTCTTCCTAGGGTAAAACTACCATTTACTTCCTGGTCAAAGTCAACGCTTGGGTCAAAGTCAAAGTCAAGGTCAACTCGCAGTCAACTCAACTCGTCGAGTTATCTCCTAACTCGTCGAGTTCTATGCTATCCGGTCTTGTGATAAACTGAGTTAACTCGTCGAGTCCCTTCACAGACACGTCGAGTTCTACCTTGTAAAGAATCGAGACAAAACGACTTAACTCGTCGAGTCCCTCCTTGGACTCGTCGAGTTCTTCAGTTCCCGATTCCTAATCATGCTCAACTCGTAGAGTCATCTCCTAGACTCAGCGGGTTCACTCAAAACCAGAAATGGTTAGGGGACCACGACCCGACTCTCCGAGTCGCATGAACAACTCGTCGAGTCCCCCAATGTCAAATCCATACAGTCGATTCTAATCAATTCCAATGCCTCCAACTCAAAGATCTGGACTCCTTAGACTAGCATTACACGTAAAGTTGCTAACTTTACGTGCATGCATGGTGTTATGAAGCTAAAACACCCACCACAAGCTACAAATGGAGGTCTAAGTCACGGAATAGGGCCATGGCTGAATAAAGGTGGCACCTTTGAGCTTCTAAAGCTCAAGAGTACCCAGATCTGAAGTCCCTACATCACCAAGATTTCAAGTCTCGGAAATAACCTTGGAAATGGCCCAAAAGTGACAATATGCAAGCTCAAATGAAGATCTAAGTGAATAGAAGCCAAGGTATAAGCTTTATACCTTTATCAAGACAGAAATGAATCCTAAGCTCTGGATCTTCAGCCTTCCTCCTGCAACTCCAAGTCCTTGCTTCCTTCTTCTAGCTTTAAATCACAAAAATGGCAAGAAAATAGCTCAAGACCACTCAAGGTTGATTAGGGTTTCGAGATTAGGGTTTGGAGGTAATAGAGGCTGGGGAGGAGGCCAAATATGATGCTTAAATAGGGTGCAAGCCCTAAAGATTAGGGTTTCATCCTGGCCGTTCTACTCGCCGAGTCGAGACTCCAGACTCGTCGAGTAGTTCACTTAAAACCCTGGCATGTAGGTTAGACCTTTTGAAAAGGTTAGGTTGGATTCTCATCGCTTTTCACGTTTGGCAGCTGCAAAGGCACATATTGGATGAGTAGGCGGTTGTATTGTTGGGTGATGTTCAGGTCGGAGAGCACTTGAATTATGTAGGGAAACCAGTGGCAGCATCGGAAAGGATCCGAGTAGACTTGGGAGCCAGAGTCCAAGATGCGGGAGCATTATCGTGAATGGTTCGCCGCAGCAGGCTTCGAGGACGAAGCCTAGTTTAAGTGGGGCAGAGTTGTAACATCCCATTTTTCCAGTAGCTCCAAATTCATCCCTAGGATTTTAATTAGGTCATTTTGGCCCTTGATTTAGAAGGAAGTGGCAAAAGGAGGCCCTAGTGGCAAATTGGTAAGTTTGGAGACTTAAGTAGTACGTCGGGCGTACATGTGGTACGCTAAGCGTACTAGGGCGCGCCCTAGTACACTGGGCATACACATGTGTACGCTGGGCGTACGTGTGCCAGGATGGAACCCGAACTTTTAGGGTTTGTGCAATATTTAAGCACCTTATGGTCCATACCCTCTCATCTCTCTTAGCCTCCACACCTCCCTCAGCCGTCTTTATAGAACCCTAGCCTCCTAGTGACCATTCTTGAGCTTATAAGTTTGTTTTTGGTGCCTTCAAGAAGGAGCTTGTGCATCAAGGAGGCAAGGAGGAAAGATTGGCTTGTGGATCTTGGTTCATCATCTGTTTTGGAAGCTCCAGAAGGTAAAAAGCTTGGAACTTTATGCTTTTATGAGATAGATCTAGTCATTCTAGCTTTATGGAAGCATTATTGTCCTAAAAGTCCCAAAATGGTGCATGTTATGTTTTGGACGAAATGGGCTGTCCTTTCAGACCCTTGTTGAGGTCTTAAGTGGTAAAAATGAGATCCCAATGGCTTAAGATGTCCCATGCATGTAGTAGAAAGGTCTTAATGGATTAAGACCTTGGATTAAGAGCTTTCTGGACGTCCCAAGTGGTAAAGTTCGAGACTTTATGGTTCCCAGACACTTTTAGTCGATGGATCTGAAATATGGTCTTAAGTGCTTAAGCCATTAAGCACTTAGGAGAGTTTTGGTTCAGTCGCGAGTACGCCCCGCGTAAGTCCAGTACGCCCAGCGTATTGGGTCAACCACCCCGATGGTGGTCAACATCCGGAGAGTACGCCCAGCGTACCAGAGGAGTACGCCCCGCGTACTTCCTCTGTTGGGCTTGTGGCATTTGGGCTTCGGGTTTTGGGCTGTGTTTGGACTAGATGGGCTTGGGTTTTGCTGGACTCTCTGAATAATTAGATTTGGGCCAAGTTTTGATAATGGATCTTGGATTGAGGCCCAATTAGGGAGTTGGGCCTAATTTGGTAAATTGGGCCACTAATGGGCTTTGCATAAGGACTTTCAAGTCAAGGACTTGGTATTGGACTTTGGACCAATAAAGAGAATGGACTTAATGAGTTGTGTGGACCCTTAGTCAAGATTGTTATTGTCACACCCCCAAACCAGAACGGCGGAAACGTTCGGGGGCGGAGGACGTCATGTTTAGTATCACAAGACATGCATCATAGTAATCAAAGTAATAAACAACCATTATATTAATATTAAAATGTTTACAAAGTAGGTGTTTCACATAAGATAGATTACACAAGTAAATGACAAAACAAGACATGAAGCTACTAGGCTCCATCTTCTAAATCCCCAGAGCGCGTACCTGTCTATTAGTTACCTGAGAATACAAGTAATTTTGAAAGAGTAGATCAGCATTTAAGCTGGTGAGTTCATAAGTATTTAAGTGATGTATTAGTAAGTTGAAAGCTCTTTTAGAAAAGTTCGCCTATTCCTCAGAAGATCCTATACCTTCTGATATGATGAAATATAAGTATAAATGACTCTACAATCCTTTCTATGAGTACTAAATGAATAAAATTATATAGAATACAGGTCAAACAAACTAGGGATGAAAGTGGGTCCAAACCCGGACTGGAGGGACCCGGACCCGGAAAACCCGGAATCGGTTAACGGGATATCTCGACTTTCGGGGACTGTAAGTCAATGAATATAAAACTAAAAATAGCAAATTTATAGTCTAAAATCATGTACAAACTCTAAACTACATGTTGGAAAAAATTGCATGTCAATCGGAGTTGAAACGAATGAGATATACATCTTTTAAACGTTTAACAAAAACCGGTTCCGGTCCTAAAAGTGGTTCCAGTTCCAAACACCGGTTCCGGTTTTTAGACCCAGTTTACCCGGACCCGATGGACCCAAACCCGGATTAACCGGAAACCGGATAAAGCCATTTTTTAAACCCGTAACCGGTTCTATATATTCCGGTTCTAACGGTTCCGGTTCCGGTCCGGTTTTCCGGTTCTAAATCTCATCCCTAAAACAAACAATCGATTGTATGAATCTGCCTTAAGCCCACAACCAAACAAGGAACAGGGAATGAGGCGGAAGTCACACATCCCATTGTTTGTTAGATCTTCATTGTATATAATTTTGGTGCATTCATTTGGTACTCACGGAGTTAACTGAAATAGTTCCTTTAGTAAAAATATAGTAACCACAATAGTTCCTTCTATAATTACTTAGTTTACACTAATTATGTATGATCTAATATCGAACAGATAGTTAACTGTGTGAATCTGTCCTAATCCCACAACCAAACAAGGAACAGGAAGTAAGGCAGAAAACACACATCTAACTATATGTCGAATATTACATATATATAACCCTGATGTATAAACTAAGGTATTATAGAATTAACCACTGAAGATCCTTTAAGTTGTACTGGTTTAATAAAATGGATTAAACCTTTTACTGTTAAGTTTTTAGTTTAGTTTACTCAATGTTCTATCTAAAAGTATGTTTTTGTACTTGAAATTGGTGTATTGAATTTATATACTATGACCTAACCTATACCTGGTACTCCTTATGATTACTTGGTGTATACAATATATATATAGTCAAGATCGAATAAATAGTAGACTGGGTACATCTGCTCTAAACCCACAACCAAACAAGGAACAGGGAATGAAGCGGAAAGCACACATTCTACTATCTGCTGGACTCAATTAATATATATCCTAGACGTATCTTTCGAGAAATTATAAAGTTAGCCTTATTAGTCACCTTCTAACTGAATGTTTATGTTACACATTTTACTTATGTTTAATGTTTTTCCTTGTATCATACATCGTGTTTGCTAACCCTGGTACGTTGTATTTGTACCTTTGTTATTGAAACCCGGTATGACATTGTACCTCGTGTTTGCTAACCCTGGTACGTTGTATTTGTATCGTTGTTTGTGCAAACCCGGAATGATATGTTATTACTTCGTGTTTGTTAACTTGAGTTTTACATATGTTTATGTGTTTCTTATATCATACTCCGTGTTTGCTAACCCTGGTACGTGGTATTCGTACCTTTGTTATTGAAACGCGGTATGACGTAAGTGTCATTATTCAAGTTTACTAACCCTGGTACGTTGTATTTGTACCTTTGTTATTGAAACCTGGTATGACGTTGTACCTCGTGTTTGCTAACCCTGGTACGTGGTATTCGTACTTTGGTTTATACAAATACGCTAATTCCTGTGTAATTTCATGTTTTGTTCTTCTGTTATAGTTATAGTATGTTCCTTATGTTATAATTGTAGCATGTTCGTTCTGTTATTGTATCTTAGTATGTTCTCGTTATAGTATCTTAGTATCTTCTCTTGTTATAGTATCTTAGTATCTTCTCGTTATAGTATCTTAGTATCTTCTCTTGTTATAGTATCTTAGTATCTTCTAGTTATAGTATGAATCGAACCCCTAAACTATACCCCTTATAGTTTACTAGTAATTTACTTGAACTGTTGTTGAAAAGACTCATTTTTCTACTAAGTTATGATTGTACTTTAAAAACGGAGTTTTGTTAAACTATAAAGTAACATAACTTTAAAAGAGTTTTTGAAATGTTTTGACTACTTATAAATAACATAAGCAATCCTTTAAAAATGTTTATAACAAACAATTACACAATTAACATTGTGTTCAACTTGTATTCTCCCCCTTAAAAGCATTTAAAACAGTTTAAAAGATTGATTACAAGGGTATGAACTCACCTTATGCGGGTGATTCAATTGCAGCTTCTCGTAAGGATGAGAAGTTCCACGAATGAAGTCCCGAGACACAAACGAGTCCTAAATGACATGTATGGCATGAATATAGTGTTTATAAGCAACTATATGAAAGGAAACACCCCTAGGGACTTGGACTAAGTGGTGGAATCACATGTGATTCATCAAAGGGATGTTTATGGCCAAGAAATGGTGTTTACGGCCATGGGTTTACGGCCATGGAGCTTTGGGCCGTAAACTCATGGTAAAAGGTGCATAAGAGGGTGTTTGAATGGTAGGGAAGTTTGAGGACTATTGCTCTACAATAGGGTGAGCAAAACTAACCTTTTAGAAGGTGTTGAGGTGTTTACGACCACACTAAAAAGTGTATGGCCATAAACTCTCCAAATGGTCTCATTTTGGGTCTTAAAGGCAAGGGGTTTCAACGGTTCAAGTGTTCCAATGGTTAGCAAGTGTCTATAAGTGTTTAAGGCTCAAAACATGACAAATACAAGGGTTTACGGCCAATGGAGATGCTCCTGGCCATAAACACTCATTGATGTTGAGTTTGGTGATGTTTCAAGGCTAGGATCTAGTGCTTAACATGGCTAACTAGAAGATAGATGGAATACTCACACTTTTGAGGCCCTTATATGAGTTTGCGGCCACCAAGAACAAGTGTGTGTTCTTGGTGAAAGATAAAGATCTAGCAAAAATTTGATTTCCATGGATGAAATCAAAGGGTGATTCATGAGTCAGAAGGATAACAACAACTAGAGGGAAGAACCACTTACTTTTTGGAAGATCGGGAATGAAAATCTCGATGATACTTGAGAGAGAAATCAAGTGTTCTTGAGGTGAAAGTGTAAGAATGAAGGAAAAGTGAAGGATTTGAGACTTTAAGGGGGAGTTTACGGCCAACCTTGAGTCCATGGCCGTAAGCTCATGTTTTATGGCCGTGAACTCCTTTTGATGGAGTTTAAGGCTTGAATGTTGCACGATGACTCTAGCAGGTACTTCCTAACACTCATTCCTTAAGTGTACTAGGTTAAAACTCCTTAGAATGACCTTTAACAAGACTAGAACTCATTAAAAATGAGTCTGACACTCAGTTGAGTTGAATGGCTGGACTTTACAAGCCAAAAAATTTCGGGTTGTCACAGTTATGTTGTGTAATCACTTGGTTTTATTATATGGATAGTTCGAGATCATTGGTGAGGCGGCGATTCGGGAGTTCGACTCTTCAGTTCGGATCTGACGTTGCGAGGTGAGTTGTCCTCACTGTACTCAAGGGTCTAAGGCACCAAGGCCGGCCCTTTGATTTGTTATTTAGGATTGTTACTATTATGATCTGTTAGATCGGTATCCTGGTAGATAGGATGGTTATATGATGGTATGATATGTTAGCTCGGTATCCTGGTAGATAGGATGGTTATATGTTGGTATGATATGTTAGCTCGGTATCCTGGTAGATAGGATGGTTATATGCTGGTATGATATGTTAGCTTGATATCCTGGTAGATAGGATGGTTATATGTTGGTATGATCTGTTAGATCGGTATCCTGGTAGATAGGATGGTTATATGTTAGTATGATCTAGTTAGATCGGTATCCTGGTAGATCGGATGTGGTTATGCTTAGTGACCTATAGTTTGGTATGACTGTCTGTATGCTGGTAGGAGATTACCTGTTATATGTGCACATGATTGATTGGTAGTTGAGGGTATTCCATCCCGAGGATGATAGGACCCTAGTATGTTGTCTTTATAGACTGTTATATGATTATCTGATATAGGTGCACATGTTTGATTGGTTATGTTGGCATTCCAACCCGATGGTTGAGGGCCTGGGGTATTCCAACCCAATGGTTGATTGGACCCATAGTATGTTGGCATTCCAACCCGATGGTTGAGTGCCTGGGGTATTCCATCCCGGTGGATGATTGGACCCATAGTATCTGTTATATATGTATTGTGTGTGGGCATTCCAACCAGATGGTTGTGGGCCGAGAGTATTCCATCCCGAGGATGATTGGACTCGTAGTATGTGGGCATTCCAACCCGATGGTTGAGGGCCTGGGGTATTCCATCCCGATGGATGATTGGACCCATAGTATGTTGTTTGTTATTGTATGTGTATCGTTGTGTGTATGGGTATTTTGGGGGTAACTCACTAAGCCTTCGAGCTTACAGTTTCAGTTTATTGTTTCAGGTGCAGCGGATGACTGCGGGAAGGCGAAGGCATGACCGTACCCTTCCTCGATTGATGATTATGATTTCTGGGAACTCTGATGTTTAAACTATTTTGAAAACAAATTGTAATAACTGAATGGTTTTAAATGATTTAAAAAGTTTTAAATTGGCTCGAATTTTATGGGTGTTACATCCCAAGTCCACTCTGAACCCTTGCGGTGCTGCCACTGCACCTTCACTAGCTGAACAACCTTGTTCCTCAAGGTTTTTGTCTTGCGATCCAGGATCGCCACCGATCTCTAATTGTAGTTCAGGCTGTCGTCAACCTGAATGTCCTCCAAGGGTACAATCTCTGAATCATCGACTAAGCACTTCTGCAACTGGGAAACATGGAAAGTGATGTGGATCTGACTGAGCTTTGCCGGTAGATCCAACCGATAAGCCACCCTGCCCACTCGGGCTATAACCCGGAAGGGACCAATGTACCTGGGGCCCAACTTGCCCCGTTTCCGGAACCGAATGACACCCTTCCAAGGTGACACCTTCAGGAGGACCATGTCGCCCACCTGGAACTCTAAGTCTGAACGCCGCTTGTCGGCGTAGCTCTTCTTCCGACTCTGAGCAGTCTGGAGCCTGCTCCGGACCTGCTGGATCCGCCTTGTAGTCTTGAGTACTACCTCAGTACTCCCCATAGCTCTCTGACCGACCTCGCCCCAATAGATTGGGGTCCTACACTTCTTCCCGTATAGCATCTCGAAGGGAGGTCGGTCTATGTTGGCGTGGTAACTGTTGTTATATGAAAATTCCGCTATCGGAAGATACGTATCCCAACTGCCATCGAAATCCAAAACACATGCGCGTAGCATGTCCTCGAGATTATGTATCGTCCTCTCGCTCTGTCCGTCTGTCTGAGGGTGGAAAGTGGTGCTGAAGTGGAGACGAGTACCCATCTCCTCGTGAAACCGCTTCCAGAATCTGGAAGTGAAACGGACATCTCGGTCTGACACCACCGAGACAGGAACTCCATGTCGTGCCACTATCTCACGCACATATATCTCGGCCAGTGTAACATCCCAAAACACAGTCTGAAAATTTCGTTTAATTTAATAATAAAAACCATAGTCAATATACCTCATATAAAAATCATAAGCAATGTATCTCAAAATATTATAACAACTGTCAAGTATATCAGAGTATAAACATCCCAGGCTAAACAAATGGTGTGTGCACTGCAATCTTCCCGAGCTCCTCTTTTGTAAACTGAGTACCTGAAACCAAAACTGAAACTGTAAGCACGAAGCTTGGTGAGCTCTCCCAAACTACTACATACCATACAATAACATATAAACACATATTGGGCCTTCCCACTGCATCTGACCGAAGTCCGGCAACTGCATCGGACCGAAGTCCGGAACTGACTGGGACCCCGTCCCCTGCATCGGACCGAAGTCCGGAACTAACTGCATCGGACCGACGTCCGGAACTAACTGGGACCCCGTCCCCTGCATCGGACCGAAGTCCGGAACTAACTGCATCGGACCGAAGTCCGGAACTAACTGGGACCCCGTCCCCTGCATCGGACCGAAGTCCGGAACTGACTGAACATAGCATAGCATAAACATACCTACTAACATGAATACATATACTGCATACTGCATCGGACCAGAGTCCAGAACACATAACACAAAACATGCTTGAATCACAAAGACATCAAGCACTCTAACTACTGCATCGGACCGAGGTCCGGAACTACTGCTAACTAAACGGGCCGGCATTGTGGCCGTAGGCCCGTTCCTACTGGAAGGAAAACTCACCTCACACTGCTGAAGTCCTGCTGACAAACCATAGCTGTTGGATGACAGATTCCCGATCTGTCAATATCAAAATAACACCCAATTAATAATTGGGTTCCACTACATAACTATAAATACATACTTTAGATAATTACTACATTACCCCTAGCATGGCTTACCCAAGCCCAAGGCCCAATCCAAAGGCCCAAAGTCAACTAGGGATCAAAGCCCAACACATGGCCCAACTTTCCAAATTGGGCCCAAATCTCTACGTGGACTTCCCTTAAGGCCCAATTGTTCAGTCCAGTCCAACATGTCTCATTCTAAGGCCCAATATCATACAATCATCTAGGCCCAAACTATGGCCCATCTATGGCCCAATTTTCCAAATTGGTCCCAATCCTTCATATGGGCTTTACCCTAAAGCCCAACTAATTACTCTAGTCCATTTGATTATCCTTGGATGGCCCAACACAAAGCCCAAGTGAATATTAAGGTTTTCTCACTTAGCTCATTAAGGTCTTCATCCATTAAGTCTTTTACTCTACTAGATAATTGATATGGAGAAATTGGGCTTAATACACAATCCAATCTCAATGGCCCAAAAGTGGGTCCAAATAAGTCCAAGGCCCAAATACTCATAATTAGGGTTTTTCACCCAAACATGGCCCAATAGGCCCAAAACTAACCCTTAAGCACATTAGGGTTTTGCTAAGTTCATTAGGGTTTTGCTAGTGGGGCACCACCCACTACCACCTCGGGTAGTGGTGGTAAATGGCGGCTCACGGCGGCGGCCACCACCTTACGGTGGTGGTTACTATTATTTTTTATTATTCATTGCTAATTACAGTTACAAAACTTTAATCCAAAATCACCCACACATTAACTAACACACACACAGCCACCCTAGTGGTGGCCGGCGGTGGCTCGTGGCAGCAGTGACTCTTCCATGAACTCCGGCTAACCAAAATACCCAAACACGCATAACTAATAGAAATACAATCACACACACCTAAAACAAAACAAACACACACAGCCACCTTATGGTGGCCGGCGGCGGCAGGTGGTGGCGGTGCTCGCTCTTGATTTCCGGCTAGACCAAACGACCACACTTCACTCGAACTTGAAGCAGCAACGCACTCGAAACCTTGTGAAATACAAGCAGGGTCGTACCTTGGGACGCTAAGCAACAACCGCAGTGACATGAGGGCTGCATAGGCGGCGACGGCAAGTCGTGGCTGGAACACGACGACCACTAGAACGGCAGCATCAGCGACTAGCAGCGGCAGGTGATGATGAGAGTCCGCCATCGACGGTACCGGCGCAACAGCGGTAGCAGCGAATGGCAACAGAAGAGGGTCCTTTGCTCGGCTTCTATTGATGGCAACGCAACATTCGACGCCACCGGGAAACGATGGAGGTGGCGGCACTAAACGGCAACACCGCTGCTCCTCAGCGCCATAGCGACGGACGTGGGCTGGGGCAGCCACCCAAACGCAAATAGCAACATACCCACGAACGAGTTCCTAATCCCTTGAGTCTCTTCGTCTTGCCGGCGGTGGAACTAGGTGGCTGCTCCGGTGGTTCTTTGGTGATGGCGGCTGGGAGGAGAAGAGGAAGGGGGTGGCGGCTGTAGGTGCTCCCTTCAGTTTAGGGTTTGTGTTTTTCCAACGATGGGGAAGGGGTCACCGGGTATATCCCGTGTCCTCATGAAACTTTGATCAATTTATTCAACTTCAGCCCCTCCATCCTAATTTGTTTTCAAACTAAATCCAAAACATACCAAATAGACCCTGCCCTCAGAAGTCTTTACAAACTGAATCCAAAACTTACTTTTTAAGCCCTGATCCCATAAATTTCTTTCATAAAAGATCCCTAAATCACCAATAAACCCTTAAGCCTTCAAATCTTTTCAATTTAAGTCCTGAACGTACACTTTTAACCCTCGACTTTCAAAATTCTTCACAAACTAGTCCGGGACTTACATTTATTAATTTATTTAAATAAACGGGGCGTTACAACTCTCCCCCACTTAAATTAGATTTCGTCCTCGAAATTATTCCTTACCATCCTTTACACGCTAAACTACTCAAGTACATGATCACCATCCTGGCACACCCTAGCCTTCCCAGGGTAGTCGTGACCAATCTTCGCAAAGCCCTAAAAGCCTCGGGTGAACGAATTCTTCGCAACAAGATAACATCTACTCCGTCCGAAATTTGCTGTTTCGAGATGGTCTGAATCCTTGACAGACCACTCATACTGAATCATTATCTCTGTATACAGTCCACTTGTCTCTCAGCTGCTTACTTAACTTCTGACAACTCGGGGCTCACACTAGAAAACAGAATCACAAATCCACTTATCCCTGTGATTCACTTATACTTGGCCAAAACTCGGATCATCCTGCTGTAAGTGACATAGCATAACCTAAGTTATCTGTGACTCTAACCATACATGAAATCCCCAAATGCCATTAGTGCTTAAGACACTGACTGTCTGAAGCATTGAAATTTCTGAAACACTGAACTGCCTGAAACCCTGACTGCCTGAAACACTGAACTGTCAGAACACTAAACTGCCTAAAACAGTATGCCGCTACATAGCTGTTTTCCAAAACTATTGAGATCTTCCTGGTCTCAACTCATTGGTCAGTCATATGAAAACACAATTTGAAATATCGGGTTCCAGCCCGGCTGCGGAGTCAATAGGACTCCCACTTAGTCGTCTCATACGTCTTCTGAACGAATTCCTTCTCTAGAACTAGTTACCATGCCCCTGAGGCTCTAATAACTTTCTGATCTAACTGATCGAGTCCATACGTCGAATCCTGACGTCACCAAACCCAAGGCTAAAAGTGATTGCTACATGACCATTGGTAGCCTCATGTCATGAATGACCTTAAGCAGACCCCTGCTTCCTTGCTCTCATATCTGTAGTGGCGCTTCTATAGTCTTATCACTGGCTTAACCAGGTCTAATCCGTTTAGGAAATTCCGAAATCCAATCTGTGGATTTCCATATCCTCACTGCTACACCCGAACTGGTGGGTGCTACTGTCCTTCCCGCGTCCTAACAACGCACTCACGCTATCTACAAACCTAGTGAATGCTACGGCTACACCCGCAGACTTACAACACTCTAACACTATCTGACTGCTAGTGAATGCTATAGCTACTCCCGCAGACTTACAACACTCTAACACTATCTGACTGCTAGTGAATGCTACGGCTACACCCGCAGACTCACATCACTCTAACACTATCTGACTGCTAGTGAATGCTACGGCTACTCCCGCAGACTTACAACACTCTAATACTATCTGGCTGCTAGTGAATGCTACGGCTACACCCGCAGACTTACAACACTCTAACACTATCTGGCTGCTAGTGAATGCTACGGCTACACCCGCAGACTTACAACACTCTCCATACTGGATCGAACACGCGCTTGACCCGCACTCAGTTGGACTCATGTCCTGACTGGAATCCCTAACCTGATTCCCTAAGGCTTGCTAGCAAACATTACGGGAAAACGATCTCCTTATTGGCAAGTTTTTCCGAACTTCCATCTCACACTATCCTCAAACCATAAAGCCGATTAGGTTGTCTTCCTTCCAAACAAGGATGCGAAACTTATCCCAGTTTTAAAACTGCTCCTTCTGAATCCTTGGATGATTCTCCCCCGCTTTACTTCAACTAACGTCTTACGGCACACAATACTGGAAGGATTCTCAATACTTCTTACCATTCTATGCCCAATCTACTGAAAACCACGTTTACCATTGCTAGTGTTTCAATACTAGTCAGTCCAAAAGGTCACACCACCTCTAAGAACCCGAATAAATCTCTGGTAATAACCCGCTAGACCCAGGAAACTCCAAATCTCAATTGGAGACCTCCGAATCTCCCACTGCATCACGGCCTCTATCTTGGCCGGATCGACTAGAATATCCTTCTGATTGACAAGGTGCCCAAGAAATTGCACCCCGCGCAACCAGAACTCACAATTGAAGAACCTTGCGAAAATTCTCTCCCTCCTCAAAGTCTCTAGCACCTCCCTCAGGTGCTTCTCGTGCTGCTCCTCAGTCTTGGAATAAACCAAGATGATGATGTACTTTCCCAATCCCGTAATCTGGGGAATTGCTCTATCACTATTCGCTAATGCTTCTCGGCATGCAATTGGAATATGACATCTCTTGAAAATATATTTCAATCACAGATAGAGGATAACCCAGAGTCACACTCACTCAAACCCTTGGAACGAAAGGCTCCCTTGTGCAGTTTCCCGCAAGTGCTGTACTGAATCTAACCCTGCTGGTCTCTCAAAAGCTGATCCAAAATCTAGGGTCTCCTCCCGAGACCGCTCAATATAAGCAACTGATCTGATTCCCTCTCACCAATGTGCTCCAAGTCCATATCTCGTTCTCAAGCTCTAGAAGTCATATCATTCTGGGTCTTGCACCCCGAGATACTCACGATCTCCCTGCTATCACTCTACAGTATGTTCTGATAACTTACCTTCTTTATTTCCTCATCTGCTGCATACTGTGGTACCATATAAGCTCTTTCCCAAGACTTGGCAGTGAGCTCTGCCACAGTCTCAGTCGTCTGGTGGAGATCTAACAACTCTTGCGCCAACTGCTTCGCCTCAATCGCCTGGGCACACTCTGCCCAGAATCTGGTCTAAAAGTCATCCTATGACATAGCATCAACCGCATCATCACTCAACCTTCTACCAACCTCTTCCTATCAATATCGTGCTCTGTCCCTTCATGAGACAAGAAGTAAATCGGATCTTGTCCCCTTTCGAGACCACAGCTGGTACACAAAGTGTTGGCGACAGCTGTTAACCATCTGCCACTAGCAATGGGGTCTCTAGCCCCCATGATAATCTGGAGCTTCACAAGCTCTGAACTCCTGAAGCATCAACGTATGCATCCATATCCTGACTGCTGTCTCAGTGCAGAATGCACTCATCCTCTAATCACAATCTCTAAAATACCCTCCTTGATCATGCTGAAGATCACAAGAGTCTGGTCAATGATACTACGCATAATTCTCAGATGGAATGAACTCCCTCATCTGATCATCAATCTGCCCGGCTCCAGAGTCCGAGCCTGATCCCTCGTCGACACCAGAACTACCATGTGGTCTACCACGTAGCGTCACTATACTCGGTAATATACCCTCACTAACATCACAATACTCATCAAAATTCGAGGGATCTCACACACTACAAGTTCCCTGGTCTTACCTCAGCCTTCCTTGATTCAAGTACTGATCCTCTGCTTTCAGTAGTACGGGCCCATACTACCTTCCACATCTATCCGTACTTTCCTCAAGTACTGCCTCGACTCCACCAAGTCCCTTCTACTACTACTGCTGAGCTCATGCTAATCTCATCCTAGGCTTGCCCTAGGGTAATCACCAACCCACTCTCCGCCATCAGCTGCATAAGAAGTCCCTGCTTTCTGCCCCTAACTAGCTCGCGAATACTATTACATATTACTCAGACTAGATAATTCTTCGAATGAGAGATCCTACCCTACAACGGTTGGACTCAAACAAGAGCTGCGAAATAGAGCTAGACCTAACCTTCTGAAATTATTTAGTCCTTGCATTATGTAACTTAACATATCCGTTTACTAGTTAGTGAAAGACAACTAGAACTCCTAAAAGCACAAAGCAACCAGCATTCGGGCATTGAGTACACATAATCAAGCATATACTACTCTGGCTATCATACTGACTAATCTGTACTAGCATGCAGTTCTCAATAAGTTGGTACGCGTATAACATGCACATAAGGCATCCTTCCTAGATCCTTAGCCCTAAACTAGCATGTAGTTCTCATAAAGCTGATACACATACAATAGGCACATAAGACATCCTTCTTAGATCCTTAGTCCTAATCTAGCATGTAGTTCTCATAAAGCTGATACTCATATCATAACATAAACTTGTATGGGTAATTTGGGAGTACTTACTTGAGCTCGGCTGATTGCATGCACCACACCCTTTTTCTCTTTTGAAAGTTCTTTTCTTTCTAAAAATTCTTTTTGCTTTTCTAAAACTTTTTTCTTTTTAAGTTTCTTTTTGCTTTTCTAAAACTCTTTTCTGTTGAAAACTTTATACCACTTCCTTAGTTTGAGTTCAGACACACTCGCGAGTGCGCCCGAATCCCTCAAACCAAGGCTCTGATACCAACTTGTAACATCCCAAAACACAGTCTGAAAATTTCGTTTAATTTAATAATAATAACCATAGTCAATATACCTCATATAAAAATCATAAGCAATGTATCTCAAAATATTATAACAACTGTCAAGTATATCAGAGTATAAACATCCCAGGCTAAACAAATGGTGTGTGCACTGCAATCTTCCCGAGCTCCTCTTTTGTAAACTGAGTACCTGAAACCAAAACTGAAACTGTAAGCACGAAGCTTGGTGAGCTCTCCCAAACTACTACATACCATACAATAACATATAAACACATATTGGGCCTTCCCACTGCATCTGACCGAAGTCCGGCAACTGCATCGGACCGAAGTCCGGAACTGACTGGGACCCCGTCCCCTGCATCGGACCGAAGTCCGGAACTAACTGCATCGGACCGACGTCCGGAACTAACTGGGACCCCGTCCCCTGCATCGGACCGAAGTCCGGAACTAACTGCATCGGACCGAAGTCCGGAACTAACTGGGACCCCGTCCCCTGCATCGGACCGAAGTCCGGAACTAACTGGGACCCCGTCCCCTGCATCGGACCGAAGTCCGGAACTGACTGAACATAGCATAGCATAAACATACCTACTAACATGAATACATATACTGCATACTGCATCGGACCAGAGTCCAGAACACATAACACAAAACATGCTTGAATCACAAAGACATCAAGCACTCTAACTACTGCATCGGACCGAGGTCCGGAACTACTGCTAACTAAACGGGCCGGCATTGTGGCCGTAGGCCCGTTCCTACTGGAAGGAAAACTCACCTCACACTGCTGAAGTCCTGCTGACAAACCATAGTTGTTGGATGACAGATTCCCGATCTGTCAATATCAAAATAACACCCAATTAATAATTGGGTTCCACTACATAACTATAAATACATACTTTAGATAATTACTACATTACCCCTAGCATGGCTTACCCAAGCCCAAGGCCCAATCCAAAGGCCCAAAGTCAACTAGGGATCAAAGCCCAACACATGGCCCAACTTTCCAAATTGGGCCCAAATCTCTACGTGGACTTCCCTTAAGGCCCAATTGTTCAGTCCAGTCCAACATGTCTCATTCTAAGGCCCAATATCATACAATCATCTAGGCCCAAACTATGGCCCATCTATGGCCCAATTTTCCAAATTGGCCCCAATCCTTCATATGGGCTTTACCCTAAAGCCCAACTAATTACTCTAGTCCATTTGATTATCCTTGGATGGCCCAACACAAAGCCCAAGTGAATATTAAGGTTTTCTCACTTAGCTCATTAAGGTCTTCATCCATTAAGTCTTTTACTCTACTAGATAATTGATATGGAGAAATTGGGCTTAATACACAATCCAATCTCAATGGCCCAAAAGTGGGTCCAAATAAGTCCAAGGCCCAAATACTCATAATTAGGGTTTTTCACCCAAACATGGCCCAATAGGCCCAAAACTAACCCTTAAGCACATTAGGGTTTTGCTAAGTTCATTAGGGTTTTGCTAGTGGGGCACCACCCACTACCACCTCGGGTAGTGGTGGTAAATGGCGGCTCACGGCGGCGGCCACCACCTTACGGTGGTGGTTACTATTATTTTTTATTATTCATTGCTAATTACAGTTACAAAACTTTAATCCAAAATCACCCACACGTTAACTAACACACACACACAGCCACCCTAGTGGTGGCCGGCGGTGGCTCGTGGCAGCAGTGACTCTTCCATGAACTCCGGCTAACCAAAATACCCAAACACGCATAACTAATAGAAATACAATCACACACACCTAAAACAAAACAAACACACACAGCCACCTTATGGTGGCCGGCGGCGGCAGGTGGTGGCGGTGCTCGCTCTTGATTTCCGGCTAGACCAAACGACCACACTTCACTCGAACTTGAAGCAGCAACGCACTCGAAACCTTGTGAAATACAAGCAGGGTCGTACCTTGGGACGCTAAGCAACAACCGCAGTGACATGAGGGCTGCATAGGCGGCGACGGCAAGTCGTGGCTGGAACACTACGACCACTAGAACGGCAGCATCAGCGACTAGCAGCGGCAGGTGATGATGAGAGTCCGCCATCGACGGTACCGGCGCAACAGCGGTAGCAGCGAATGGCAACAGAAGAGGGTCCTTTGCTCGGCTTCTATTGATGGCAACGCAACATTCGACGCCACCGGGAAACGATGGAGGTGGCGGCACTAAACGGCAACACCGCTGCTCCTCAGCGCCATAGCGACGGACGTGGGCTGGGGCAGCCACCCAAACGCAAATAGCAACATACCCACGAACGAGTTCCTAATCCCTTGAGTCTCTTCGTCTTGCCGGCGGTGGAACTAGGTGGCTGCTCCGGTGGTTCTTTGGTGATGGCGGCTGGGAGGAGAAGAGGAAGGGGGTGGCGGCTGTAGGTGCTCCCTTCAGTTTAGGGTTTGTGTTTTTCCAACGATGGGGAAGGGGTCACCGGGTATATCCCGTGTCCTCATGAAACTTTGATCAATTTATTCAACTTCAGCCCCTCCATCCTAATTTGTTTTCAAACTAAATCCAAAACATACCAAATAGACCCTGCCCTCAGAAGTCTTTACAAACTGAATCCAAAACTTACTTTTTAAGCCCTGATCCCATAAATTTCTTTCATAAAAGATCCCTAAATCACCAATAAACCCTTAAGCCTTCAAATCTTTTCAATTTAAGTCCTGAACGTACACTTTTAACCCTCGACTTTCAAAATTCTTCACAAACTAGTCCGGGACTTACATTTATTAATTTATTTAAATAAACGGGGCGTTACAACTCTCCCCCACTTAAATTAGATTTCGTCCTCGAAATTATTCCTTACCATCCTTTACACGCTAAACTACTCAAGTACATGATCACCATCCTGGCACACCCTAGCCTTCCCAGGGTAGTCGTGACCAATCTTCGCAAAGCCCTAAAAGCCTCGGGTGAACGAATTCTTCGCAACAAGATAACATCTACTCCGTCCGAAATTTGCTGTTTCGAGATGGTCTGAATCCTTGACAGACCACTCATACTGAATCATTATCTCTGTATACAGTCCACTTGTCTCTCAGCTGCTTACTTAACTTCTGACAACTCGGGGCTCACACTAGAAAACAGAATCACAAATCCACTTATCCCTGTGATTCACTTATACTTGGCCAAAACTCGGATCATCCTGCTGTAAGTGACATAGCATAACCTAAGTTATCTGTGACTCTAACCATACATGAAATCCCCAAATGTCATTAGTGCTTAACACACTGACTGTCTGAAGCATTGAAATTTCTGAAACACTGAACTGCCTGAAACCCTGACTGCCTGAAACACTGAACTGTCAGAACACTAAACTGCCTAAAACAGTATGCCGCTACATAGCTGTTTTCCAAAACTATTGAGATCTTCCTGGTCTCAACTCATTGGTCAGTCATATGAAAACACAATTTGAAATATCGGGTTCCAGCCCGGCTGCGGAGTCAATAGGACTCCCACTTAGTCGTCTCATACGTCTTCTGAACGAATTCCTTCTCTAGAACTAGTTACCATGCCCCTGAGGCTCTAATAACTTTCTGATCTAACTGATCGAGTCCATACGTCGAATCCTGACGTCACCAAACCCAAGGCTAAAAGTGATTGCTACATGACCATTGGTAGCCTCATGTCATGAATGACCTTAAGCAGACCCCTGCTTCCTTGCTCTCATATCTGTAGTGGCGCTTCTATAGTCTTATCACTGGCTTAACCAGGTCTAATCCGTTTAGGAAATTCCGAAATCCAATCTGTGGATTTCCATATCCTCACTGCTACACCCGAACTGGTGGGTGCTACTGTCCTTCCCGCGTCCTAACAACGCACTCACGCTATCTACAAACCTAGTGAATGCTACGGCTACACCCGCAGACTTACAACACTCTAACACTATCTGACTGCTAGTGAATGCTATAGCTACTCCTGCAGACTTACAACACTCTAACACTATCTGACTGCTAGTGAATGCTACGGCTACACCCGCAGACTCACATCACTCTAACACTATCTGACTGCTAGTGAATGCTACGGCTACTCCCGCAGACTTACAACACTCTAATACTATCTGGCTGCTAGTGAATGCTACGGCTACACCCGCAGACTTACAACACTCTAACACTATCTGGCTGCTAGTGAATGCTACGGCTACACCCGCAGACTTACAACACTCTCCATACTGGATCGAACACGCGCTTGACCCGCACTCAGCTGGACTCATGTCCTGACTGGAATCCCTAACCTGATTCCCTAAGGTTTGCTAGCAAACATTACGGGAAAACGATCTCCTTATTGGCAAGTTTTTCCGAACTTCCATCTCACACTATCCTCAAACCATAAAGCCGATTAGGTTGTCTTCCTTCCAAACAAGGATGCGAAACTTATCCCAGTTTTAAAACTGCTCCTTCTGAATCCTTGGATGATTCTCCCCCGCTTTACTTCAACTAACGTCTTACGGCACACAATACTGGAAGGATTCTCAATACTTCTTACCATTCTATGCCCAATCTACTGAAAACCACGTTTACCATTGCTAGTGTTTCAATACTAGTCAGTCCAAAAGGTCACACCACCTCTAAGAACCCGAATAAATCTCCGGTAATAACCCGCTAGACCCAGGAAACTCCAAATCTCAATTGGAGACCTCCGAATCTCCCACTGCATCACGGCCTCTATCTTGGCCGGATCGACTAGAATATCCTTCTGATTGACAAGGTGCCCAAGAAATTGCACCTCGCGCAACCAGAACTCACAATTGAAGAACCTTGCGAAAATTCTCTCCCTCCTCAAAGTCTCTAGCACCTCCCTCAGGTGCTTCTCGTGCTGCTCCTCAGTCTTGGAATAAACCAAGATGACGATGTACTTTCCCAATCCCGTAATCTGGGGAATTGCTCTATCACTATTCGCTAATGCTTCTCGGCATGCAATTGGCATATGACATCTCTTGAAAATATATTTCAATCACAGATAGAGGATAACCCAGAGTCACACTCACTCAAACCCTTGGAACGAAAGGCTCCCTTGTGCAGTTTCCCGCAAGTGCTGTACTGAATCTAACCCTGCTGGTCTCTCAAAAGCTGATCCAAAATCTAGGGTCTCCTCCCGAGACCGCTCAATATAAGCAACTGATCTGATTCCCTCTCACCAATGTGCTCCAAGTCCATATCTCGTTCTCAAGCTCTAGAAGTCATATCATTCTGGGTCTTGCACCCCGAGATACTCACGATCTCCCTGCTATCACTCTACAGTATGTTCTGATAACTTACCTTCTTTATTTCCTCATCTGCTGCATACTGTGGTACCATATAAGCTCTTTCCCAAGACTTGGCAATGAGCTCTGCCACAGTCTCAGTCGTCTGGTGGAGATCTAACAACTCTTGCGCCAACTGCTTCGCCTCAATCGCCTGGGCACACTCTGCCCAGAATCTGGTCTAAAAGTCATCCTATGACATAGCATCAACCGCATCATCACTCAACCTTCTACCAACCTCTTCCTATCAATATCGTGCTCTGTCCCTTCATGAGACAAGAAGTAAATCGGATCTTGTCCCCTTTCGAGACCACAGCTGGTACACAAAGTGTTGGCGACAGCTGTTAACCATCTGCCACTAGCAATGGGGTCTCTAGCCCCCATGATAATCTGGAGCTTCACAAGCTCTGAACTCCTGAAGCATCAACGTATGCATCCATATCCTGACTGCTGTCTCAGTGCAGAATGCACTCATCCTCTAATCACAATCTCTAAAATACCCTCCTTGATCATGCTGAAGATCACAAGAGTCTGGTCAATGATACTACGCATAATTCTCAGATGGAATGAACTCCCTCATCTGATCATCAATCTGCCCGGCTCCAGAGTCCGAGCCTGATCCCTCGTCGACACCAGAACTACCATGTGGTCTACCACGTAGCGTCACTATACTCGGTAATATACCCTCACTAACATCACAATACTCATCAAAATTCGAGGGATCTCACACACTACAAGTTCCCTGGTCTTACCTCAGCCTTCCTTGATTCAAGTACTGATCCTCTGCTTTCAGTAGTACGGGCCCATACTACCTTCCACATCTATCCGTACTTTCCTCAAGTACTGCCTCGACTCCACCAAGTCCCTTCTACTACTACTGCTGATCTCATGCTAATCTCATCCTAGGCTTGCCCTAGGGTAATCACCAACCCACTCTCCGCCATCAGCTGCATAAGAAGTCCCTGCTTTCTGCCCCTAACTAGCTCGCGAATACTATTACATATTACTCAGACTAGATAATTCTTCGAATGAGAGATCCTACCCTACAACGGTTGGACTCAAACAAGAGCTGCGAAATAGAGCTAGACCTAACCTTCTGAAATTATTTAGTCCTTGCATTATGTAACTTAACATATCCGTTTACTAGTTAGTGAAAGACAACTAGAACTCCTAAAAGCACAAAGCAACCAACATTCGGGCATTGAGTACACATAATCAAGCATATACTACTCTGGCTATCATACTGACTAATCTGTACTAGCATGCAGTTCTCAATAAGTTGGTACGCGTATAACATGCACATAAGGCATCCTTCCTAGATCCTTAGCCCTAAACTAGCATGTAGTTCTCATAAAGCTGATACACATACAATAGGCACATAAGACATCCTTCTTAGATCCTTAGTCCTAATCTAGCATGTAGTTCTCATAAAGCTGATACTCATATCATAACATAAACTTGTATGGGTAATTTGGGAGTACTTACTTGAGCTCGGCTGATTGCATGCACCACACCCTTTTTCTCTTTTGAAAGTTCTTTTCTTTCTAAAAATTCTTTTTGCTTTTCTAAAACTTTTTTCTTTTTAAGTTTCTTTTTGCTTTTCTAAAACTCTTTTCTGTTGAAAACTTTATACCACTTCCTTAGTTTGAGTTCAGACACACTCGCGAGTGCGCCCGAATCCCTCAAACCAAGGCTCTGATACCAACTTGTAACATCCCAAAACACAGTCTGAAAATTTCGTTTAATTTAATAATAATAACCATAGTCAATATACCTCATATAAAAATCATAAGCAATGTATCTCAAAATATTATAACAACTGTCAAGTATATCAGAGTATAAACATCCCAGGCTAAACAAATGGTGTGTGCACTGCAATCTTCCCGACCTCCTCTTTTGTAAACTGAGTACCTGAAACCAAAACTGAAACTGTAAGCACGAAGCTTGGTGAGCTCTCCCAAACTACTACATACCATACAATAACATATAAACACATATTGGGCCTTCCCACTGCATCTGACCGAAGTCCGGCAACTGCATCGGACCGAAGTCCGGAACTGACTGGGACCCCGTCCCCTGCATCGGACCGAAGTCCGGAACTAACTGCATCGGACCGACGTCCGGAACTAACTGGGACCCCGTCCCCTGCATCGGACCGAAGTCCGGAACTAACTGCATCGGACCAAAGTCCGGAACTAACTGGGACCCCGTCCCCTGCATCGGACCGAAGTCCGGAACTGACTGAACATAGCATAGCATAAACATACCTACTAACATGAATACATATACTGCATACTGCATCGGACCAGAGTCCAGAACACATAACACAAAACATGCTTGAATCACAAAGACATCAAGCACTCTAACTACTGCATCGGACCGAGGTCCGAAACTACTGCTAACTAAAAGGGCCGGCATTGTGGCCGTAGGCCCGTTCCTACTGGAAGGAAAACTCACCTCACACTGCTGAAGTCCTGCTGACAAACCATAGCTGTTGGATGACAGATTCCCGATCTGTCAATATCAAAATAACACCCAATTAATAATTGGGTTCCACTACATAACTATAAATACATACTTTAGATAATTACTACATTACCCCTAGCATGGCTTACCCAAGCCCAAGGCCCAATCCAAAGGCCCAAAGTCAACTAGGGATCAAAGCCCAACACATGGCCCAACTTTCCAAATTGGGCCCAAATCTCTACGTGGACTTCCCTTAAGGCCCAATTGTTCAGTCCAGTCCAACATGTCTCATTCTAAGGCCCAATATCATACAATCATCTAGGCCCAAACTATGGCCCATCTATGGCCCAATTTTCCAAATTGACCCCAATCCTTCATATGGGCTTTACCCTAAAGCCCAACTAATTACTCTAGTCCATTTGATTATCCTTGGATGGCCCAACACAAAGCCCAAGTGAATATTAAGGTTTTCTCACTTAGCTCATTAAGGTCTTCATCCATTAAGTCTTTTACTCTACTAGATAATTGATATGGAGAAATTGGGCTTAATACACAATCCAATCTCAATGGCCCAAAAGTGGGTCCAAATAAGTCCAAGGCCCAAATACTCATAATTAGGGTTTTTCACCCAAACATGGCCCAATAGGCCCAAAACTAACCCTTAAGCACATTAGGGTTTTGCTAAGTTCATTAGGGTTTTGCTAGTGGGGCACCACCCACTACCACCTCGGGTAGTGGTGGTAAATGGCGGCTCACGGCGGCGGCCACCACCTTACGGTGGTGGTTACTATTATTTTTTATTATTCATTGCTAATTACAGTTACAAAACTTTAATCCAAAATCACCCACACGTTAACTAACACACACACACAACCACCCTAGTGGTGGCCGGCGGTGGCTCGTGGCAGCAGTGACTCTTCCATGAACTCCGGCTAACCAAAATACCCAAACACGCATAACTAATAGAAATACAATCACACACACCTAAAACAAAACAAACACACACAGCCACCTTATGGTGGCCGGCGGCGGCAGGTGGTGGCGGTGCTCGCTCTTGATTTCCGGCTAGACCAAACGACCACACTTCACTCGAACTTGAAGCAGCAACGCACTCGAAACCTTGTGAAATACAAGCAGGGTCGTACCTTGGGACGCTAAGCAACAACCGCAGTGACATGAGGGCTGCATAGGCGGCGACGGCAAGTCGTGGCTGGAACACGACGACCACTAGAACGGCAGCATCAGCGACTAGCAGCGGCAGGTGATGATGAGAGTCCGCCATCGACGGTACCGGCGCAACAGCGGTAGCAGCGAATGGCAACAGAAGAGGGTCCTTTGCTCGGCTTCTATTGATGGCAACGCAACATTCGACGCCACCGGGAAACGATGGAGGTGGCGGCACTAAACGGCAACACCGCTGCTCCTCAGCGCCATAGCGACGGACGTGGGCTGGGGCAGCCACCCAAACGCAAATAGCAACATACCCACGAACGAGTTCCTAATCCCTTGAGTCTCTTCGTCTTGCCGGCGGTGGAACTAGGTGGCTGCTCCGGTGGTTCTTTGGTGATGGCGGCTGGGAGGAGAAGAGGAAGGGGGTGGCGGCTGTAGGTGCTCCCTTCAGTTTAGGGTTTGTGTTTTTCCAACGATGGGGAAGGGGTCACCGGGTATATCCCGTGTCCTCATGAAACTTTGATCAATTTATTCAACTTCAGCCCCTCCATCCTAATTTGTTTTCAAACTAAATCCAAAACATACCAAATAGACCCTGCCCTCAGAAGTCTTTACAAACTGAATCCAAAACTTACTTTTTAAGCCCTGATCCCATAAATTTCTTTCATAAAAGATCCCTAAATCACCAATAAACCCTTAAGCCTTCAAATCTTTTCAATTTAAGTCCTGAACGTACACTTTTAACCCTCGACTTTCAAAATTCTTCACAAACTAGTCCGGGACTTACATTTATTAATTTATTTAAATAAACGGGGCGTTACAACTCTCCCCCACTTAAATTAGATTTCGTCCTCGAAATTATTCCTTACCATCCTTTACACGCTAAACTACTCAAGTACATGATCACCATCCTGGCACACCCTAGCCTTCCCAGGGTAGTCGTGACCAATCTTCGCAAAGCCCTAAAAGCCTCGGGTGAACGAATTCTTCGCAACAAGATAACATCTACTCCGTCCGAAATTTGCTGTTTCGAGATGGTCTGAATCCTTGACAGACCACTCATACTGAATCATTATCTCTGTATACAGTCCACTTGTCTCTCAGCTGCTTACTTAACTTCTGACAACTCGGGGCTCACACTAGAAAACAGAATCACAAATCCACTTATCCCTGTGATTCACTTATACTTGGCCAAAACTCGGATCATCCTGCTGTAAGTGACATAGCATAACCTAAGTTATCTGTGACTCTAACCATACATGAAATCCCCAAATGCCATTAGTGCTTAAGACACTGACTGTCTGAAGCATTGAAATTTCTGAAACACTGAACTGCCTGAAACCCTGACTGCCTGAAACACTGAACTGTCAGAACACTAAACTGCCTAAAACAGTATGCCGCTACATAGCTGTTTTCCAAAACTATTGAGATCTTCCTGGTCTCAACTCATTGGTCAGTCATATGAAAACACAATTTGAAATATCGGGTTCCAGCCCGGCTGCGGAGTCAATAGGACTCCCACTTAGTCGTCTCATACGTCTTCTGAACGAATTCCTTCTCTAGAACTAGTTACCATGCCCCTGAGGCTCTAATAACTTTCTGATCTAACTGATCGAGTCCATACGTCGAATCCTGACGTCACCAAACCCAAGGCTAAAAGTGATTGCTACATGACCATTGGTAGCCTCATGTCATGAATGACCTTAAGCAGACCCCTGCTTCCTTGCTCTCATATCTGTAGTGGCGCTTCTATAGTCTTATCACTGGCTTAACCAGGTCTAATCCGTTTAGGAAATTCCGAAATCCAATCTGTGGATTTCCATATCCTCACTGCTACACCCGAACTGGTGGGTGCTACTGTCCTTCCCGCGTCCTAACAACGCACTCACGCTATCTACAAACCTAGTGAATGCTACGGCTACACCCGCAGACTTACAACACTCTAACACTATCTGACTGCTAGTGAATGCTATAGCTACTCCTGCAGACTTACAACACTCTAACACTATCTGACTGCTAGTGAATGCTACGGCTACACCCGCAGACTCACATCACTCTAACACTATCTGACTGCTAGTGAATGCTACGGCTACTCCCGCAGACTTACAACACTCTAATACTATCTGGCTGCTAGTGAATGCTACGGCTACACCCGCAGACTTACAACACTCTAACACTATCTGGCTGCTAGTGAATGCTACGGCTACACCCGCAGACTTACAACACTCTCCATACTGGATCGAACACGCGCTTGACCCGCACTCAGCTGGACTCATGTCCTGACTGGAATCCCTAACCTGATTCCCTAAGGTTTGCTAGCAAACATTACGGGAAAACGATCTCCTTATTGGCAAGTTTTTCCGAACTTCCATCTCACACTATCCTCAAACCATAAAGCCGATTAGGTTGTCTTCCTTCCAAACAAGGATGCGAAACTTATCCCAGTTTTAAAACTGCTCCTTCTGAATCCTTGGATGATTCTCCCCCGCTTTACTTCAACTAACGTCTTACGGCACACAATACTGGAAGGATTCTCAATACTTCTTACCATTCTATGCCCAATCTACTGAAAACCACGTTTACCATTGCTAGTGTTTCAATACTAGTCAGTCCAAAAGGTCACACCACCTCTAAGAACCCGAATAAATCTCCGGTAATAACCCGCTAGACCCAGGAAACTCCAAATCTCAATTGGAGACCTCCGAATCTCCCACTGCATCACGGCCTCTATCTTGGCCGGATCGACTAGAATATCCTTCTGATTGACAAGGTGCCCAAGAAATTGCACCTCGCGCAACCAGAACTCACAATTGAAGAACCTTGCGAAAATTCTCTCCCTCCTCAAAGTCTCTAGCACCTCCCTCAGGTGCTTCTCGTGCTGCTCCTCAGTCTTGGAATAAACCAAGATGACGATGTACTTTCCCAATCCCGTAATCTGGGGAATTGCTCTATCACTATTCGCTAATGCTTCTCGGCATGCAATTGGCATATGACATCTCTTGAAAATATATTTCAATCACAGATAGAGGATAACCCAGAGTCACACTCACTCAAACCCTTGGAACGAAAGGCTCCCTTGTGCAGTTTCCCGCAAGTGCTGTACTGAATCTAACCCTGCTGGTCTCTCAAAAGCTGATCCAAAATCTAGGGTCTCCTCCCGAGACCGCTCAATATAAGCAACTGATCTGATTCCCTCTCACCAATGTGCTCCAAGTCCATATCTCGTTCTCAAGCTCTAGAAGTCATATCATTCTGGGTCTTGCACCCCGAGATACTCACGATCTCCCTGCTATCACTCTACAGTATGTTCTGATAACTTACCTTCTTTATTTCCTCATCTGCTGCATACTGTGGTACCATATAAGCTCTTTCCCAAGACTTGGCAATGAGCTCTGCCACAGTCTCAGTCGTCTGGTGGAGATCTAACAACTCTTGCGCCAACTGCTTCGCCTCAATCGCCTGGGCACACTCTGCCCAGAATCTGGTCTAAAAGTCATCCTATGACATAGCATCAACCGCATCATCACTCAACCTTCTACCAACCTCTTCCTATCAATATCGTGCTCTGTCCCTTCATGAGACAAGAAGTAAATCGGATCTTGTCCCCTTTCGAGACCACAGCTGGTACACAAAGTGTTGGCGACAGCTGTTAACCATCTGCCACTAGCAATGGGGTCTCTAGCCCCCATGATAATCTGGAGCTTCACAAGCTCTGAACTCCTGAAGCATCAACGTATGCATCCATATCCTGACTGCTGTCTCAGTGCAGAATGCACTCATCCTCTAATCACAATCTCTAAAATACCCTCCTTGATCATGCTGAAGATCACAAGAGTCTGGTCAATGATACTACGCATAATTCTCAGATGGAATGAACTCCCTCATCTGATCATCAATCTGCCCGGCTCCAGAGTCCGAGCCTGATCCCTCGTCGACACCAGAACTACCATGTGGTCTACCACGTAGCGTCACTATACTCGGTAATATACCCTCACTAACATCACAATACTCATCAAAATTCGAGGGATCTCACACACTACAAGTTCCCTGGTCTTACCTCAGCCTTCCTTGATTCAAGTACTGATCCTCTGCTTTCAGTAGTACGGGCCCATACTACCTTCCACATCTATCCGTACTTTCCTCAAGTACTGCCTCGACTCCACCAAGTCCCTTCTACTACTACTGCTGATCTCATGCTAATCTCATCCTAGGCTTGCCCTAGGGTAATCACCAACCCACTCTCCGCCATCAGCTGCATAAGAAGTCCCTGCTTTCTGCCCCTAACTAGCTCGCGAATACTATTACATATTACTCAGACTAGATAATTCTTCGAATGAGAGATCCTACCCTACAACGGTTGGACTCAAACAAGAGCTGCGAAATAGAGCTAGACCTAACCTTCTGAAATTATTTAGTCCTTGCATTATGTAACTTAACATATCCGTTTACTAGTTAGTGAAAGACAACTAGAACTCCTAAAAGCACAAAGCAACCAGCATTCGGGCATTGAGTACACATAATCAAGCATATACTACTCTGGCTATCATACTGACTAATCTGTACTAGCATGCAGTTCTCAATAAGTTGGTACGCGTATAACATGCACATAAGGCATCCTTCCTAGATCCTTAGCCCTAAACTAGCATGTAGTTCTCATAAAGCTGATACACATACAATAGGCACATAAGACATCCTTCTTAGATCCTTAGTCCTAATCTAGCATGTAGTTCTCATAAAGCTGATACTCATATCATAACATAAACTTGTATGGGTAATTTGGGAGTACTTACTTGAGCTCGGCTGATTGCATGCACCACACCCTTTTTCTCTTTTGAAAGTTCTTTTCTTTCTAAAAATTCTTTTTGCTTTTCTAAAACTTTTTTCTTTTTAAGTTTCTTTTTGCTTTTCTAAAACTCTTTTCTGTTGAAAACTTTATACCACTTCCTTAGTTTGAGTTCAGACACACTCGCGAGTGCGCCCGAATCCCTCAAACCAAGGCTCTGATACCAACTTGTAACATCCCAAAACACAGTTTGAAAATTTCGTTTAATTTAATAATAATAACCATAGTCAATATACCTCATATAAAAATCATAAGCAATGTATCTCAAAATATTATAACAACTGTCAAGTATATCAGAGTATAAACATCCCAGGCTAAACAAATGGTGTGTGCACTGCAATCTTCCCGACCTCCTCTTTTGTAAACTGAGTACCTGAAACCAAAACTGAAACTGTAAGCACGAAGCTTGGTGAGCTCTCCCAAACTACTACATACCATACAATAACATATAAACACATAACTGCATCGGACCGAAGTCCGACAACTGCATCGGACCAAAGTCCGGAACTGATTGGGACCCCGTCCCCTGCATCGGACCGAAGTCCGGAACTAACTGCATCGGACCAACGTCCGGAACTGACTGGGACCCCGTCCCCTGCATCGGACCGAAGTCCGGAACTAACTGCATCGGACCGAAGTCCGAAACTGCATCGGACCGAAGTCCGAAACTGCATCGGACCGAAGTCCGAAACTGACTGGGACCCCGTCCCCTGCATCGGACCGAAGTCCGGAACTGACTGCATCGGACCGAAGTCCGGAACTGACTGAACATAGCATAGCATAAACATACCTACTAATATGAATACATATACTGCATACTGCATCGGACCAGAGTCCGAAACACATAACACAAAACATGCTTGAATCACAAAGACATCAAGCACTCTAACTACTGCATCGGATCGAGGTCCGAAACTACTGCTAACTAAACGGGCCGGCATTGTGGCCGTAGACCCGTTCCTACTGGAAGGAAAACTCACCTCACACTGCTGAAGTCCTGCTGACAAACCATAGCTGCTGGATGATAGATTCCCGGTCTGTCAATATCAAAATAACACCCAATTAATAATTGGGTTCCACTACATAACTATAAATACATACTTTGGATAATTACTACATTACCCCTAGCTTGGCTTACCCAAGCCCAAGACCCAATCCATAGGCCCAAAGTCAACTAGGGATCAAAGCCCAACACATGGCCCAACTTTCCAAATTGGGCCCAAATCTCTACATGGACTTCCCTTAAGGCCCAATTGTTCAGTCCAGTCCAACATGTCTCATTCTAAGGCCCAATATCATACAATCATCTAGGCCCAAACTATGGCCCAATTTTCCAAATTGGGCCCAATCCTTCATATGGGCTTTACCCTAAAGCCCAACTAATTACTCTAGTCCATTTGATTATCCTTGGATGGCCCAACACAAAGCCCAAGTGAATATTAAGGTTTTCTCACTTAGCTCATTAAGGTCTTCATCCATTAAGTCTTTTACTCTACTAGATAATTGATATGGAGAAATTGGGCTTAATACACAATCCAATCTAAATGGCCCAAAAGTGGGTCCAAATAAGTCCAAGGCCCAAATACTCATAATTAGGGTTTTTCACCCAAACATGGCCCAATAGGCCCAAAACTAAGGGGCTGTTTGAAACTCGTCTGACCGGTCTGAGTCAGCGATTTCAGCTGACTCGGTCAGACAGGAATCTGTTTGATGTGGGTTGATTCGGTCAGCATGTCTGGCGGAATTGGCTGAGTTGGTCAGCTTCCAAGACCCATATGACTGGCAAAAAAGACCTCACTACCCCCGATCTATTCTTCCCCTTCGTGACCTAAAAGAAAAACGGCAGCGACATCTTCCAGGTTCTCGTCGGCAGCTTGCAAGTTCGCCATCCCAATCATCGATCTATACTTCCCCTTACGTCTGTCCACACAGGTACGTTGTTTCCCTCCTCTGTTCAAATCGAAGTTCGATTTTGACTTTATTTAGTCAAAACTCCATCTTCTTGGCCGATGATTGAGCCCCTTACTGTTGCTAATTGAATTAATGGGTCGGTCCCCTCTAAATACTTGAATGGTAATGCTTTAATTGAATTAATGTTAGGTTACAGCCCCTTATCATGAATCGTCCCTATATGTGTATATGTGCTTCAAATATTCAAATAAAAAAACCAATGTGCTTGGTATGTTATGTAATATGTCAAACTTTCATTAGGAATCTTTCCCCTTTTCCCATACATAATTCGAATCCTTTTTGTTGTAATGTTATGAAAACTGAAATTGTGTATGAATAATCTCTGAAATTTGAAATTGTGTGTAATGTATGTAATAGATTATGAAATCAGAATTTTTTTTCTTTGTATAAGCTATTAAATCTGATTTTTTTGCTTGTATAAGCTATGAAATCAGATTTTTTTTTGTATGATGTTATTGTCTAATGTTATGAAATCTCAAATTGTATATGTATAAGCTATGAAATCAGAATTTTTTTTCCATGTATAAGCTATGTAATTGGTAGAAAATTGTTGACTTTGATTTAACTATTACTATTTAGGATTATGTTGATCTCATTGGTAGACAATTGTTTTATGTTTAAATATTTATGTTAGCTTGTTATTTATGTTTTAGGATGTTGGTTTGGAACGAAAGTGAGGACAAAACTTTTCTTGATGCATGTATCCATGAATTAACCACTAATGGTCGTGAGGGTTCTGGGCTTAAGGCTAGTTCATGGAAGATAGTACGCGAAAAATTGATGAACGAACACGGTAAAGAGGTTGATCAGAAGCAAATGAGAAACCACTTTGACTACTACAAATCAAAGTATGTTGCTTGGGTGAAACTGAAAAACAAAACCGGCAATATATGACCCTATAAAAAATAAATTTAACCTGACTGATGAACAATGGAAGGAAGAAGGGAAGGTAATATTTTTATAACAAATACTATTATAATTATTTTTATAAAAAATACTAATATTTATAGAAATTGTAAACAGCTGAACAAGTTTGTGTTGTCATTGAAAACTAAACCCCTGCTGTTTCCTGATCTTTGCACCCCAACTATTTGAAGGGTCGACCTCAACCGACTTTCAAAGTTGGGGGCCATCTTCTACACTCCCTCGTCCTGTAGAAGAGTTTAGTGCCCATGATTTTGATGATGATGTTCCAATGGAAACCTCAACACAACACGTAGGTGCAAGTGAAGAATCTTCGGGGTGTTCAAAAAATACGGAAGTTGGTGGAAGCAAAAGAGTTGGTGGAAAAAATAGAGATGCAAGGGCATTAGAAGTTGAAGAGGAGATTGTCAAGCTTGCAAGGTCGTTAGTGGAAAAAAAATGAAAGAATTGAAAAAAGTGAAATGGATAAGGATGTTGATGCGTGTATGGAGAAATCAAACAAAATGGAATGGGGAGAAGAAGATGAAAGACACAAGACCGCTCTTTTGCTATTTGGTGAAAGTGTCGATGTTAGGAAAGTTTGGTTACGACTTTCGCATACCAGTTATGAGTCGTGGGTGATGGGTGCGGGTAGGAAGTATGGTTACCTTTGATGACGTTTACTATGTTTTTGTTGCATGACTTTTTGTTATTTGCATGACTTTTGGATCCTATGTTTGATGACTTTTTTGGATGTTACTTTGGATGATGTGTAATAGTTTTTTTTGTTATGTGACTTTTGTTACTTTGGATGATATTTGGATATTGAATATGACTTTTGTTATTTACTAGTTTTTTGTTATATGACTTTTGTTACTTTAACATGCTACCTAATTGTTTGTAACAGGTCAAGTATGGTTTCTGATGGTGAAGTTGTAGCTTTTCTTTTACTTGTGTTTTATTGGTTGAGGTCAAACCGGCGCAGGCTAATCAGAATTCATAGAATTAGAGATAACAATTCAAGCGGGTATGCGTATACGCAAGATTTGATGTATGGAGACCCTACACAATGTTTCGATATGATGCATCTTACACAAGAGGCATTTGTTTTATTATGCAACCACTTTACCCAAAAAAAATTGGTTGCAAGCTAGTAGGACAATAAGCATTGAAGAGAAGATGACTATATTCTTACATGTTATAGGACATAATGAACATTTTCGCGCGGTTAAGGGAAGATTTCATCACTCCACACAAACGATTCATCAATGTTTTCATGAGGTCCTAACAGCAATGATGTGTTTTGCAAAATAAATTATAGTACCAACAACTCCTAATCCAACAAGACATAACTCGGAACGACATAGACGGTTAAAAAATATTTTTTCCGGAGCAATATGTGCATTAGATGGAACTCTTGTACATGCGGTTGTACCCGTTGATCAACAAACTCGTTATAGAGGAAGAGGAAAAGGAGAATGTTTTCAAAATGTAATAGGAATTTGTGATTTTGATATGATATTCACCTTTATTTGGGCTGGATGGGAGGGTATAGCACATGATTCAAGAGTTTTGAAAGAAGTTGCATTCAATTCGACTTCTGGATTTCCATTTCCTCCACCAGGTTTGTAATATTTATATAATTTTTATTATCTATCTTCTTTATATAATATGTGTCATTATATAATATGTGTCACATTCATTTGCAGATAAATATTACCTTTGTGATGCCGCATATACAAACACTCGTGGGTTTATGGCTCCATACCGCAATACTAGGTATTGGTTAGCCGATTTTCGAAGAGGCAGACCTTTAACTAGAGAAGAAAGGTTCAATTATGCTCATGCACAACTTAGAAATGTTATTGAGCGTGCTTATGGTGTTTTGAAGGCGAGATTCCCAATCTTAACAAAAATGGCTCCTTATCCTTTTATAGTGCAAAGAGACATAGTCATTGCTTGTGTCACGGTCCATAATTTTATAAGGAAATACAATATAGAAGATGACCTGTTTAGAAATTTTGAGGACACTACGGTTACTCCTGACGTCTAAAGTGGGGGAATTGATAGAGAAAACATACAAGACATAGAATCGGGTCCAGAAGCCGTTGAATATATGCGTGTTTTGCGTGATCAGATTGCAAATCAACTACTTTCACCTACTTTACGTTAAATTATTATGTTATTTTGAATTTCATTATGTTTTTATTTGGATATTAAATGATTTATGTTTAATTTACATTTTGTATGACATTTTTTATTTGTGTGTAATTTATATTTTGTATGACAATATGTATGTTTTTATAATTATTCAGCAACTTAATCCATCACTATATATAACAGAAAGGTAAAATTGTCATTTTTCATCACTCAACATATTCATACAGATATACAATCAAACAACAGGATTTCTTACTCAGTCAGGATTTCTTACCCAGACAGTCATTTCCCAGTCAGCACTTTCTCAGTCAACAATTATCAAACGGGGCCTAACCCTTAAGCTCATTAGGGTTTTGCTAAGTTCATTAGGGTTTTGCTAGTGGGGCACCACCCACTACCACCTCGAGTAGTGGTGGTAAATGGCGGCTCACGGCGGCGGCCACCACCTTATGGTGGTGGTTACTATTATTTTTTATTATTCATTGCTAATTACAGTTAAAAAACTTTAATCCAAAATCACCCTCACATTAACTAACACACACACACAGCCACCCTAGTGGTGGCCGGCGGTTGCTCGTGGCGGCAGTGACTCTTCCATGAACTCCGGCTAACCAAAATACCCAAACACGCATAACTAATAGAAATACAATCACACACACCTAAAACAAAACAAACACACACAGCCACCTTATGGTGGCCGGCAGCGGCAGGTGGTGGCGGTGCTCGCTCTTGAATTCCGGCTAGACCAAACGACCACACTTCACTCGAACTTGAAGCAGCAACGCACTCGAAACCTTGTGAAATACAAGCAGGGCCGCACCTTGGGACGCTAAGCAACAACCGGAGTGACATGAGGGCTGCATAGGCGGCGACGGCAAGTCGTGGCTGGAACACGACGACCACTAGAACGGCAGCATCAGCGACTAGCAGCGGCAGGTGACGATGAGAGTCCGCCATCGACGGTACCGGCGCAACAGCGGTAGCAGCGAACGGCGACAGAAGAGGGTCCTTTGCTCGGCTTCTATTGATGGCAACGCAACAGTCGACGCCACCGGGAAACGATGGAGGTGGCGGCACTAAACGGCAACACCGCTGCTCCTCAGCGCCATAGCGACGGACGTGGGCTGGGGCAGCCACCCAAACGCAAATAGCAACATACCCACGAACGAGTTCCTAATCCCTTGAGTCTCTTCGTCTTGCCGGCGGTGGAACTAGGTGGCTGCTCCGGTGGTTCTTTGGTGATGGCGGCTGGGAGGAGAAGAGGAAGGGGGTGGCGGCTGTAGGTGCTCCCTTCAGTTTAGGGTTTGTGTTTTTCCAACGATGGGGAAGGGGTCACCGGGTATATCCCGTGTCCTCATGAAACTTTGATCAATTTATTCAACTTCAGCCCCTCCATCCTAATTTGTTTTCAAACTAAATCCAAAACATACCAAATAGACCCTGCCCTCAGAAGTCTTTACAAACTGAATCCAAAACTTACTTTTTAAACCCTGATCCCATAAATTTCTTTCATAAAAGATCCCTAAATCACCAATAAACCCTTAAGCCTTCAAAACTTTTCAATTAAGTCCTGAACGTACACTTTTAACCCTCGACTTTCAAAATTCTTCACAAACTAGTCCGGGACTTACATTTATTAATTTATTTAAATAAACGGGGCGTTACAGCCAGCTTCTCAGCCGATATGCTCTCCTGGATCGGGATAAAATGAGCGCTCTTGGTCAACCAATCCACGATGACCCATATCGAATCTACTCCACGTGCGGTCCTGGGAAGCTTGGTAATGAAATCCATGGTGATATCCTCCAATTTCCACACGGGAATGTCTAGCGGCTGCATCTTGCCGTGTGGTCTCTGATGCTCAGCCTTGACCTTCCTGCAGGTCAAGCACCTCTCCACATACCACGCTACGTCCCGCTTCATGCAGGGCCACCAGTAATCAGGGCGAAGATCCCGATACATCTTTGTCGCCTCAGGATGGATGGAGATCCTCGACTTATGGGCTTCATCCATCAGAACATGCCGTACTCCGCCCCAGTACGGAACCCAAACCCTCCCATGCAGGTTCAACAACCCTCGACTATCGTAATCAAACGAGACCACCTGGCCTACAATCATCTCGCACTTCCGGCGATCTTCCTTCAGGCCCTCAACATGTGCCTCCTTAATCTGCTCCACCAGTGGAGTGATCACTGTCATCCTCAAACATATATATCTAATCAAAGCCGCCACCATCTTGCGGCTCAGGGCATCGGCCACTACATTGGCCTTGCACGGGTGGTAAAGGATCTCACGGTCATAATCCTTTACCACATCTAACCATCGACGATGCCTCATGTTCAGATTTGGCTGATCCATGAGGTACCTCAAACTCTTGTGGTCGGTGTAAATTGTACAACGGACCCCGTAGAGGTAATGTCGCCAAATCTTGAGGGCGAACACTATAGCCCCCAGCTCTAAATCATGCGTCGGATAGTTAACCTCGTGAGGCTTCAGCTGCCTCGACGCGTAGGCTATCACATGACCCCTTTGCATCAGAACCGCACCTATGCCCGTAATCGACGCGTCACAATAAACTACGAAGTCATCAACTCCCTCGGGCAGAGTCAAAATCGGTGCCTCGCATAACTGCTATATGAGAGTCTCGAAGGCTGCCTGCTGCTCAGGACCCCAACGGAATGTCACCGACTTCTTGGTCAGTCGAGTCAAAGGAACATCAATCTTGGAAAAATCCTGGATGAATCTCCTGTAATAACCCGCTAAACCAAAGAAAACTTCGAATCTCAGTTGGAGACCTCGGAAGCTCCCACTGCATCACAACCTCTATCTTGGCCGGATCGACCAGAATACCCTTCTGGTTGACAAGATGCCCCAAAAACTGCACCTCGCGCAACCAGAACTCACATTTGGAGAACTTTGCAAAAAGTCTCTCCCTCCTCAATGTCTCCAGCACCTCCCTCAGGTGCTCCTCATGCTGCTTCTGAGTCTTGGAATAAACCAAGATATCATCAATGAAAACCATCACAAACCGATCCATCATCGGTCTGCACACCCGGTTCATGAGGTCCATGAATGTGGCTGGAGCATTGGTGAGCCCAAACGGCATCACCACAAACTCATATTGACCATATCGAGTCCTAAAAGTTGTCTTCTAGACATCCTCGTCCCTGACTCGCATCTGGTGATAACCCGACCATAGATCAATCATGGTGAACCAACATGCACCCTGTAGCTGGTCAAACAAATCATCTATCCTCGGGAGGGGATAACAGTTCTTCACCGTTACCTTATTAAGCTCCCGGTAGTCTATGCACATCTGATGCGACCCATCCTTCTTCCTCACAAATAGGATTGGGGATCCCCATGGCGAACTACTCGGTCTGATAAATCCCTTGTCTAGCAGCTCTTGCAGCTGTGTAGACAACTCCTGCATCTCGGGAGGAGCCAACTGATATGGTGCCTTGGCTATCGGAGCCGCACCAGGGACCAGGTCAATCCTGAACTCAACCTGTCTCTCCGCAGGTATCCCAGGTAAATCCTCCGGGAATACGTCTGGGTACTCTCGCACTACCAGTACATCATTCACTGTCGCCTTACCCTTATCCCGGGTATCCATAAATAAGGCGACATAACCCGCGCAACCCTGTTGAAGGTAGCGCCCCGCCCTCGCTGCTGAGCATAGAGTCAATCCATCATGCGGCCTCTCACCCTGAATCACTAACTCTCCCCCACTAGGAGTCTGAATCCTCACTAGCTGCTGCTCGCAGTCGATCACTGCCCCATTGGGGCTCAACCAATCCATACCCACTATAACCATATTCCCTCGCAGAGGAATAGGGACCAGATCCACTGAAACTGCTCATCAAATAACTGTAGTGTACAACCTCTATGAACCATCGCAACCCTAACAGTCCTATCATATGCTATTTCCACATCAAGTGGGCAATCCAGCTCCCCCGGAGCTCCTACGAATCGTTTGCTGAGCGTGAGCGACACAAAAGATCGGGTTGCACCCGAATCAAACAGTACCAAGGCTGATATATCGTTCACTAAGAATGATCCTATAACAAACACATAAACATAAGCAATAATCAAAATAAATAAAGAGATAAGGAGAAGATACATACCCGTAACGACATCAGGTGCTGCTCGTGCCTCCTCTGCTGTCAACTGGAAGGCTCTGCTCTTCGCCACTGGCGTCTCTGTCCGGCCCTGACGGTCCTTTGTAATCCTCAATGTAGCCGGGAAGGTGCCACCACCTTCCTTGCTGCTGCCAAACTCGGACACTGGGACCTCTTGTGGCCCCTCTGGTTGCACTGAAAGCAAATCAAATAAGATGATGTGATGGTGGTGGTAGGAGTACAATCCTTGCTGACATGACCAGTTCGGCTGCACTTGAAATAGCCCGAACTACCAGCCCTACACAGCCCATCATGCCCCCTGCCACACTTGCCACAGCGGCCTCGGCCCTGTTGGCCCTTCCCTTGGGAATCTACATTGGGATTTTTTCCCGAACCCTCCATGCCAGACACATAATCTGGTTTCCTCTTCCTCTCTATCTCCAAATCAATCTCTCTCTCACGAGCCCTAGCAATCATGTCCTCCAGCGTCTTGCAGCTGGAGCGGCTCACAAACTGGCGGATATCACTCCGCAACATCTCATGATATTGAGCCTTCTTCATCTCCTTGTCCGTCACATACTGCGGAACGAGAAGGGCCCTCTCCCTAAACTTGGTGGTGATCTCCGCCACGGTCTATGTCGTCTGCTCCAAATCCTGTAACTCCCTCGCTAACTGTTGCACCTCTATCACAGGTGCAAACTCGGCCCTGAACCTGGTCGAAAAGTCACCCCAGGTCATCGCATCCAAAACTGTATCATCTCCAATGGCTCTCCCAACCTCCTCCCACCATTCACGTGCCCTGTCCTTCAGAAGATAGGACGCAAGTCTAACCTTGTCCCCCTCGGGACATCTGCTAGAGTGGAATGCGTTGGCGACATCCACCAACCATCTGGTACTCGCAATGGGGTCCCGATCCCCATGGTAATCGATAGCTCCACAAGCCCTGAACTCCCTGAAAGTCAGTGTGCGCGACCCCATCATGGCCACCACCTCAGTGCGGAAAGCGCTCAGCTTCTCATCCATAAGCTCCAAAATACCCTCCTTGACCAAACCAAAGATCACAGGAGTCTACTCTAAAATGCTGCACGTGATCTCAGACGAAATAAACTCCATCTTCCGCTCATCCATCTGCTCGGTTCCAGAGCCTGAGCCTGATCCCTCACCTGTGCCTGAAGTGCCAATCGGCCTAGTGCGTAGCGTCACCATACTGAAATACACCATAATAAACATCAGTATACTCATCATAGCTCGAGGGATCTAACATACTACAAGTTCCCTGGATTCATCTCAGCCTTCCTTGATTCGAGTATGGATCTTCTTCTTTCAGTAGTACGGGCCCATACTACCTTCCACATCTATCCGTACTTTCCTCAAGAACTGCCTCGACTCCACCAAGTCCCTTCTACTACTACTGTTGATCTCATACTAAACTCATCCTAGGGAAATCACCAACCTACTCTCCGCTATCAGCTGCATAAGAAGTTCCTGCTATCTACCCCTAACTAGCTCGTGAATACTATTACATATCGCTAAGACTAGATAATTCTTCGAATGAGAGATCCTACCCTACAACGGTTGGACTCAAACAAGAGTTGTGCAATAGAGCTAGACCTAACCTTCTGAAATTATTTAGTCCTCACAATATGTAACGTAACATATTCATTACTAGTTAGTAAAAGATAACTAGAACTTCTAAAAGCACAAAGCAAGCAACATTCGAGCATCGAGTAAACATAATCAAGCATATCTCTCTCATGCTATCCCTGACTTATCTGTACTAGCATGCAGTTCATAAAGCTGAGATACATATAACAGGCACATAAGGCATCCTTCCTAGATCATTAGTCCTAATCTAGCATGCAATTCTCATGAAGCTGATACACATATAATAGGCACATAAGGCATCCTTCCTAGATCCTTAGTCCTAATCTAGCATCCAATTCTCATAAACATATCATAACATAACTTGTATGGGTAATTTGGGAGTACTTACTTGAGCTCGACTGATCGCATGCACCACACCCTTTTTCTATTTTCAAAGTTCTTTTCTCTTTTAAAAATTCTTTTCGTAAAAAAAATGATTTTCTTTTGAAAATTTTCTTACCAATTCCTTAGTTTGAGTTCAGATACACCCAAGCGTGTTCCCGAATCCCTCAAACCAAGGCTCTAATACCAATTCGAAATATCCCAAAAATACAGTCCAAAAATTTCGTTTTAAAACTTATAATAAAACCATAAATCATCCATCATCATAATGAAAATCAAGAATCATGTATCTCAAAACATCATGTCAAATACTGTATCAAAATCACATGAGAAAAATATGAGAGTCTAAACATCCCGGGCAAAAGTTGTGGTGTGTGCCATGTGAGGTGTGTAAACTCAACTAGTTTTGAACCTACTTTTAATTATAAATTAACACACAAAAGGCAGTGGACCTATCAATTGTGGTATGGCTAAATAAGTAGGGTATCGAACTCAGGGAACGGAAAATTAAAACTAATAGCTAATATTATCTAAAAGACAAGTAATGTAAATAGGGTTTTCTCTAGTTTTACAAGACTAGAAACTTAAACTAAAGCTTAACTAATCAACTAATAGCTGAAAACACGTAAAGACAACTAAATTCAATGATCAAAAGGGTTTCTGTTTAGGTTCAACTCCTTTACTCTTATGGTTAATTTTTATGTTAATGTAATAGATTAATTGTTATTGGTTACCGATTATGGTGATTAGATTCACATTCGTTATTACTAATCCTTAGGAAATAGATTAATTTAAGCAATGATCAAGTGATTAAACTAATAAACCTCCTAGTTCAATTATTCGGATTAAATAAGACTTGTAATTAGCTAATTGAATTGGTGATTCAACTAACCTCTTGTTGATGGTGTATCAATCAAGCTCACACATTAATTTACCCATTCTCTAGTTAATCCTAGTTTCATATTCATTATTCCTAGGCATATAGAAATGTGTTCACATAAATTTATATGAGATAAGCAATCAAGAGATGTTCATGCAACTTAATTACTTAGCAATTAACAGAAAATAGTTATGGTTAATGCACAAGGGTCTTTAACAAGCTTAATTTAACAAAATCACCAATTAACAATTAATCAAAAGAATGTATCAAACCATAGGAGCAAATTCGTCTTTCCTAAACAGAAACTAACTAATTTAGTTAATGATTTCAGTGTATGAAAACCTAAAAACGAATCTAAATAAACCAAACATCATTCTATTCAAAGGTAAGTAGAAAATTTACTAGATTGCCTTATTCTTTTGAGATTAGGGTTCTTCACACGTTTTTCTGATCTCCAGCAAGTTCCTTAGTCGCCAAGTAAGTTCTCCAAAAGCCAGAGAGGCCCTCCACAGTTTTCACATCCTACCCTAATAGCATGGATGGATTGGTCCATCTTAGTCATTCTTCGGTCCATGCTTTCCAACTTTGCCATCATTGTTGCCATGTCATCGGTAATGGAATTCACCGCCCCTCGAGTCAAGTTATTCCTTGGGTTATGGTATTCTCTAGAGTGCTTAGAGAATTCTTCAATTAGTTCCTTGATCACCGGGGGTGCCTTCTTTGTGAGAGGCCCTTGCGAGTCAAGGAGCTGCCTAGTTGTTACATTGACTCCATCATAGAAAATGGAGACTTCTTGTTGGCTATTAAGATCATGATGTGGGCAATTCCTTAGTAGACTTTTGTATCTCTCCCATGCCTCATAAAGGGACTCTCCAGCTTGTTGTTCAAAGTTGGCAATAACTTTCTTTAACTTGGCTATTTTCGAAGGTGGGCAAAACTGGTCAATAAATTCTTCTTTCATCTTAGCCCATGTAGTGATGGATCCGGGAGGGAGTGACTTGAGCCAATCCTTTGCAACACCTTTGAATGTAACTAGAAGCATACGAAGCAGCTGGGTTTCGCGAGGCACATTTGGAACATTAAAATAATCAGCTACATCATTGACTTCATCCAAGTGTTTATAGGCATCTTCGTGGTCTTTTCCGTAGAAGGGAATTTCCTTGAGTTGAGCAAGTATGTGGCCCTTTAGTTCGAAAGTGGCGGTAGCGGGAATTGCGGGTTGCACAAGTCCCGGGCCGGTATCGTCACATATTCTCTTCTTCCATTCTCCCATGGGAACTTCATCGATGTTGGCCATGGGATTAGCTAGTTCGCCTTCAAAGTCGCTTTCTTCTTCGTATTCGGTTTCGTAGTCGTATTCGAACTCGGCTTCTTTTGGATTATCTTCAATATTCTCTAACTTTCTTTCTTCGCTCTTTCGACTGCTGGTCTCTCCTGGTTTCTTGTTCTTTTTCTTCCCAAAAACCGTTTTCAAGCTCGCAAAAGGTGACTTTTTAGGTGTATTAGAGCTTTCAACCTCTTTGCCTTTGTTTTTCCTCAAAGCGGATTCTGGGTCTTCAAGTGGAGGAGCCAGGGGTGTATTGGATCCTCTGGTCATGTACTGCCTGCAAACAAAACAAGAAAAACGCGTAAAACGAACAAAAACAAAATAAAATACGAAACTGTATAGCAGCGACGGACTCGCCGAGTCGCTTCGATTGCACTCGGCGAGTTCAACGCAGAAACAGAAAAATTACTTACTAACTTCTAAAAACAAAAAACTTTTAAAACTTATCCTAATTACTAAATTACCTAAAAAAATAACTTTGTGCAAGATAAATCTCACACAAAGGATCGATAAAGCTAGAAATTAGAATTAATTCTTGAACCGTTCCCCGGCAACGGCGCCAAAAACTTGATGTGTGTAAACTCAACTAGTTTTGAACCTACTTTTAATTATAAATTAACACACAAAAGGCAGTGGACCTACCAATTGTGATATGGCTAAATAAGTAGGGTATCGAACTCAGGGAACGGAAAATTAAAACTAATAGCTAATATTATCTAAAAGACAAGTAATGTAAATAGGGTTTTCTCTAGTTTTACAAGACTAGAAACTTAAACTAAAGCTTTAACTAATCAACTAATAGCTGAAAACACGTAAAGACAACTAAATTCAATGATCAAAAGGGTTTCTGTTTAGGTTCAACTCCTTTACTCCTATGGTTAATTTTTATGTTAATGTAATAGATTAATTGTTATTAGTTACTGATTATGGTGATTAGATTCACATTCGTTATTACCAATCCTTAGGAAATAGATTAATTTAAGCAATGATCAAGTGATTAAACTAATAAACCTCCTAGTTCAATTATTCGGATTAAATAAGACTTGTAATTAGCTAATTGAATTGGTGATTCAACTAACCTCTTGTTGATGGTGTATCAATCAAGCTCACACATTAATTTACCCATTCTCTAGTTAATCCTAGTTTCATATTCATTATTCCTAGGCATATAGCAATGTGTTCACATAAATTTATATGAGATAAGCAATCAAGAGATGTTCATGCAACTTAATTACTTAGCAATTAACAGAAAATAGTTATGGTTAATGCATAAGGGTCTTTAACAAGCTTAATTTAACAAAATCACCAATTAACAATTAATCAAAAGAATGTATCAAACCATAGGAGCAAATTCGTCTTTCCTAAATAGAAACTAACTAATTTAGTTCATGATTTCAGTGTATGAAAACCTAAAAACGAATCTAAATAAACCAAACATCATTCTATTCAAAGGCAAGTAGAAAATTTACTAGATTGCCTTATTCTTTTGAGATTAGGGTTCTTCACACGTTCTTCTGATCTCCAGCAAGTTCCTTAGTCGCCAAGTAAGTTCTCCAAAAGCCAGAGAGGCCCTCCATTCGGATTTGTGGCTTCTGTTTATATATATCTCGAAACAGGGGTTACTCGTCGAGTAGCCCACCGACTCGTCGAGTCCCTTTGTTGAATCCGTATGCGGCAAGGACTTCTCATATTTCTTCGCTAACCTTCGTATGGACTCGTCGAGTAGTCGTCCCTACTCGCCGAGTAGCTTCAGAATTCAGCATTTTCCTTCTTTCTTCCATTCCCCAGCTTTCGATCGTGACTCCTGCTTCCTTTTACTTCCGAGCTTCCCTTCTGGACTGAAAATACAATTTGAACATTATTAAGTACCTTTTGTCCATAAAACGTAAATAATTAGCTAATAAATTACATAAATCTATACTAAAAATATAGCTAAGTATGCAAATATCACCATGCGATCATCCCAGGCCTTTCCCCTTGCTAGTGGAGGTACCTGAAACCAAAAATTGAAAACTGTAAGCATGAAGCTTAGTGAGTCTCCCCAAACTACCACATACCATACACATAACATGCAACTAAGAGATACGAGCCCTGCCCACACTCGGCTGCTATAAGATTTGGGCCCCGCCCACACTCAGCTACTATCATATCACATATACGGGCCGACCTTGGTCCCATAGACCCGTTCCTACTGAAGGAAACTCACCTCGTAAGGCTGACTGTTGAAAACTCGAGTGAAGAATCTCTGACTGCTGCTCCGACAACTCCCCGACTATCAAATTCATAATAACACTTAATCAAAATCCGATAATTCTTCCTAGGGTAAAATGACCATTTTACCCCTGTTCAAAGTGAACGCTTGGGTCAAAGTCAAAGTCAAGGTCAACTCCCAGTCAACCCAACTCGTCGAGTTATCTCCTAACTCGTCGAGTTCTATGCTATCCAGTCTTGTGATAAACTGAGTCAACTCATCGAGTCCCTTCACAGACTCGTCGAGTTCTACCTTGTAAAGAATCGGGACAAAACGACTTAACTCGTCGAGTCCCTCATTGGACTCGTCGAGTTCTTCAGTTCCTGAGTCCTAATCATGCCCAACTCGCTCAGTCATCTCCTAGACTCAACGGGTTCACTCAAAACGAGAAAAGCTTAAGGGACCACGACCGACTCGCCGAGTCGTATGAACAACTCGTCGAGTCCCCTAATGTCAAATCCATACAATCGATTCTAATCAATTCCAATGCCTCCAACTCACAGATCTGGACTCCTTAGAGTAGCATTACACGTAAAGTTGATAACTTTACGTGCATGCATGGTGTTATGAAGCTAAAACACCCACCACAAGCTACAAATGGAGGTCTAAGTCACGGAATAGGGCCATGGCTGAATAAAGGTGGCAACTTTGAGCTTCTAAAGCTCAAGAGTGCCCAGATCTGAAGTCCCTACATCACCAAGAGTTCAAATCTTGGAAATGACCTTGGAAATGGCCCAAAAGTGATAATATGCAAGCTCAAAGGAAGATCTAAGTGAATAGAAGGCACCAAACTCGGCCCACTAGTTTATATGGTATTTGATGTTAGTGGATCCACGGGAGCAACCAATGTAGTTGAGAAAGGATCGCGATATTCTCGGGTCTCTTCATTTCAGGTGAGTTTCGGCTCATTGTACCATGGGTCAAAGGCACCAAACTCGGCTCACTAGTTTTCGGTTATCTGTTAGTAGAGGGATGCCATAGGGATTGTATATAGTAACGTAGGATAGACTGAGTACTTTTGACCTAGGCTCTAGTACTTGTTCCTCGTTTGGTTGTGGTTCTAGGGTAGGGTCATATGTCCAGGTGACTATATCACCTCTGGTTCGTATGACACGGTGAGGTAATGATCTGTTGGATCTTTATTTTGGTATCAAGTATGTTGATATGATGTAGTGATCTGTTAGATCTGTATTCTGGTATTGAGTATGATGATATGCTGTAGTGATTCGTTAGATCTGTATTCTGGTGTCGAGAGTGTGCTGCTATGTTGTAGTGATCTACGAGATCTGTATTCTAGTATTGAGTATATTGATATACTGTAGTGATTTGTTAGATTGGTATCCTGATATGTAGGATGTTGCTATGCTATAGTGCACTTTTGGATCTGTATGTCATATGTACTTACTGGTTATCATCTGGTGGAGTGCCTTAGGGACTGTCTGTGGTTATGTAGGATGGCCTCATAACTCTTGGTCTAGGCTCTCTTACGTGTTCCTTGTTTGGTTGTGGCTCTAGAGTAGGATCATCTATTCGGGTGGCTATCTCACCTCTGGCTACATATGATTACACATTTCATGGAGGTTAGCTAGTAATGGGACTGTGTGCTATGAGAGGACTTTGTAGGCGGGAGTGAGTTGTATGATTGTTGTTTGCTTGTTTTATGTGCCTGTTTGATCTTTATTTGTTTATATGACGAAATATGGTGGTGGTGGGTTGAGGCGGTCCTGCTTTGTGTTGTAGGCTAAGATACCCTGTGCGGGACGACTGTAAGCTGAAGGCACAAAGGCTTGGGATGAGTGATTAGGTTGAGGCGGACCAGTGTAGACTGAAGGCCAAGAGACCTGTGGCGTCTCGGATAGACTGCAGGCCTAAGAGGCGTACCAGTTAGGCCAAAGGCCCAGAGAACGGTCCATATAGGCTATAGGCTCGGTGAGGCATTCCAGTCATGTTGAAGGTCCTGTGAGCGTTCCAGATAGTCTGTAGGCCAGTGTGGCATTCCAGTCATGCTGGAGGCTCTGTATGCATGTTGCTTGTTATTATGTTTAGGTGGTGGTATTTTGGGTGAAACTTACTAAGCTTTATGCTTACCCAGTTGTTTATGGTTTCAAGTATCATCGGTGATTGCGGAAAGGTGAAGGCGGGACTGTACACACTTATCAGCAACATTGAGGATTCCGCGTTTTCTATAATACTTTGATTTTAATAAATGTAATTCGGAATAAACGGTTTTCTCAAATAATGGATTAATAAATTGGGAAGTTTTACCTTGATAAAAATGAAAAATTTTGGTTTTGAAAGTGGGACGTTTCAATTTGGTATCAGAGCCTTGGTTTGAGTGATTTGGAGGAACACTCGTGTGAATCCAGTCTCAAACTAAGATCCAAGAATTTTTGAAAAATGTTTTTGAAAGAAATAATCTGTAATAAAAAGGGGTGGGCTAAGGACATAGGCTTGGTCTCTTGTCATGTTCTTGTCTGATTGTTGGCTTGGGATCGGGAACGTGGGTCTTGGCTTAACCTTGAATTTTCAGGAGGATGCGGTGTGTACAGTCAGCTAGAGCCCGAACAGGAGAGTGGCTCCCAAAATACCCATATTGGTTATGTTTGATGAGATTTGATATGTGAATTGTTAGAAAAGCATGCTAGTGGATAAGGTTCTTTTAGAAACCGTTGGATAAAAATTTCTGATTTTGTGATGCCTTATGATATAGGTAGTTGCTTGTTTGATGTATATTAGTTGATTTGGATTGTTGTGTGTATGTTGATTAGTTGTATATGGCTGGATTGGATAGCCCTAGAATAATCGACTTGGCGTTTCTTCTTGTTCCTTGTTTGGTTGTGGACTTAGGGCAGAGTCGATTATTCAATAGTCTATCTGGTCTCGTGTTGTGTACAACAAGCATGCACAAAAGCAACCAGTTGTGCGAGAGTGTGGGTGATCCTAGGAAGAGTACCTAGGAAGTCAGTGGCAGCTCATAGCGGAAGTGGAATTGGCATATCTAGGAGTGGTCTAGTGTTGTGACTTAGGACCTTGGGAGGAATTCCAAATCGACTACATATAGGTGTGAAAGGTAGTATGGGCCCGTACTATTGGAAGCACAGGATCCGTATGAGATTCAGGAGGAATTATGAGGCTGCTAAGTGACTGATAGGAGTAGGGCCTGGTGTGTAGTGCTCTGTATTGTGATGTCTGATCTTTTCTTAGCATATTTGAGTATGACCGCTATTGGAGGTTCAGGACCAGGAGTCAGAGCAGGTGGCCAGGATGGGCCAAAATTGATTGAGGACTGGGTTAAGGAGATCATTCGTGAGGAGGTTGTTTGTTTTGTATGGGGGTAGATACCGGATCTTATTGGGCCTCTCAAAGCCGCTATGATAAAGTACTTCGATCACCGATATGCTACCCTTTCTGAGGTGGTTGTTGCTGCAGTTACCGCAATTGTTGCTACCGTTGGGATTTGAGGAGAAAGAGCTTTCCTGTACCGGGACTTCGACGATACGAAGCCCCCAGTGTTTGACGAAATTCAGGACCTGATCATTGCCATGAGATGGCTGTCAGATGTGAAGGGATGTTTCTTTACCTGCTCTTGCCCAGCTGACTAGAAGGTCAAGTGCGCCCTGAAACTTCTTCGGTCGGGAGCGAAGGATTGGTGGATGTTGGTTACTAGTTCATACACCTCAAAGTAGCGAGTTGCAGTATCATGGGAGCAGTTCTCTGGGATGTTCCGCTCGAGATATGTTCAATTGGTGGAGCGGGAGAGGCTGGCCCAGGAGTTTTTGGATCTGAGGCAGGGGTCTGAGTAGGTGACGGAGATCACCAAGATGTTCAGAGAGAGAGCTATGTTTTTCCCTGAGTTTGCTGCTTCTGAGCAAGCTCAGATGACCCAGTATTTAGGCATGCTCAGGTCGGATATTCTTCAGTTTGTATCTACTTAGCGCTATGGTTTATTGGTGGATTTGTAGGAGGATGCTAGGCGGCGGGAGATTGAGATGGAGCTCCAGGCAAGGTAATAGAGGCAGAAGCTCCATCATATAGATCTAGAATTGGGTGCTTTAATGAGGTTTTTTGGTCCCAAAATGTTAAATCGTGAGCTTGGCATGTTCTTGATTCATTAAGTTGTATTTCAGACCTTAGTAGAGGTATAAAGTCATAAAAATGGAGTCCCAATGGTTGGTTTTGTCCCATGCATGTTATGGAGAGTCTTAAGACATTAAGATGTTGGGTTTTCATGGATTAAGCACTTATTGAGAATGCAAGGTCATAAAGTTGGAAACTTTATGACTCCTAATGACATTTTGACATTGGAGCTGCATTTGGACGTATTAAGTAGTTATATTAAGCACTTTATGGGAAGAAAATGAAGTCTGGGAATTACCCCCAGCGTACCTGGGAGTACGCCCAACGTATGCAGTCAACAACCTCGATGTTGGTATTCGGAGGAGTACGCCCTACGTACCTCCAGAGTACGCCCTGTGTACGCTCGCCGGGTTGACTTGGCTGGGTCGACTCGGTTGGGTTGATTCAGTTGACTTATGGATCTTTGACTCTTGTTGACCCCGTTGACTTTTGACCAAGTTTGACTTTAGGTCAAACTTGAGGACTAGATTGGTGATTAAGGTTTTATATGGTATTTGATGTTAGCGGATCAGCGGGAGCAAGTAGTGTAGCAGGGAACGGATCGCGGTATTCTCGGGTCTTTACATTTCAGGTGAGTTTCGCCTCATTGTACCGTGGGTCGAAGGCCCCAAAGTCGGCCCACTAGTTTCGATTCTCTGTTAGTAGAGGGATGTCATAAGGACTGTATATAGTCACGTAGGATAGAATGAGGACTTTTGATCTAGGCTCTAGTACTTGTTCCTCGTTTGGTTTTATTTCTAGGGTAGGGTCATCTGTCCGGGTGGCTATCTCACCTCTGGTTATATACGGTCATACATTTCGTAGATTGTTGCTACTTAGTATGAAACGGTGTGGTAATGATCTGTTAGATCTGTATTTTCATCTCGAGTATGGTGATATGCTGTAGTGATCTGTTAGATCTGCATTCTGGTATTGAGTATGATGATATGCTATAATGATCCATTAGATCTGTATTCTGGTGTCGAGAGTATGTTGCTATGTTGTAGTGATCTACGAGATCTGTATTCTGGTATTGAGTATATTGATATGTTGTGGTGATCTATTAGATCGGTATCCTGGTATGTAGGATGTTGCTATGTTATAGTGCGCTGTTGGATCTGTATGTCATCTGTACTTACTGGTTATCATCTGGTGGAGTGCCCTAGGGACTGTCTGTGGTTATGTAGGATAGTCTGAGAAATCTTGGTCTAGGCTCTCTTGGCTGTTCCTTGTTTGGTTGTGGCTCTAGAATAGGATCATCTGTTCGGGTGGCTATCTCACCTCTGGCTACTTATGGTTACGCATTTCATGGAGGTTAGCTGGTAGTGGGACTGTGTGCTGTAAGAGGACTAGTAGGCGGGAGTGAGCTGTATGATTGTTGTTTGCCTGCTTTATCCTTGTTTATTTATATGACGAAATATGGTGGTGGTTGGTTGAGGCGGTCCTGCTTTGTGCTGTAGGCCAAGATACCTTATACTTGATAGCAACAAGCTCAAAAATTAATGAAACAGCCTGCTTGAACATCCTTATTAGTTCTTCTCTGAGAGTTTAGTTTTTTTTTCCATAATGAAGGCGCAAAAAAGAAAAAAAAAGACTAGGAACAAAGATAAGCGTTAGACACACAAAGAACCAAGCAGATTCGGTAGTTTACCAGAATGAAAGACAATGAGAGAATTGGGTGACAAGGTTTCTGCCCCCCGTCAGAGAGCTGGTCGAGGAGAAACTTGTATTGTTTAAGGTGGCTCAACACATACCATAAAAGAAGCCATGGCTGGCAGTTAATAGGTCACTGTAGAAAATCAATCAATTGGAAGATTTGTAGACTGTAGTGCAAATGCAGTTCATGATCAAGCAAACACATTTGATAGCTATTAGGATTGGAGATAATTAATGAAAAAGAACGAGGTTGATTATGATAAAGGCAAAAGCTTTGCAGATTTCATTGAGAGAAAAATGTGTACTTGCAATAACGCAAAAAGAAAAAGGGAAACATGCATGCATGTGTATATATATATATATATATATATATATATATATATATATATATATATATATATATATATATATATGAGGGTTCAATTGAGAAAAAAAAAGGTTGAGAATGGGGGATTCATTCTCAGCCAATCATTTAATTAGCATCTTAACATAAGATACACGGTGGCAAAATTGTAAATATGATATGATATCCTTCAATCACAGATACATAATTGTGGATAATTTGATAACAATTCAAATTCATTACTACTCGATCGTTCATCATCCAAATTTCTTCTCCAACCTTCAACGATCATCCAAATTTCTTCAATTAAATCCTCGATCAACATCATCCAGTGTTAATCAATCATCCATCTTCGTCAAAAACACGTTCATCAACATCATTCAACAGTAGACAAAAAAAATTGTTTTTGGTTCTTTCAATCCAACCTTCAATTATGCTTGAATTCGAGCATATCTTCAACATCTATGATTAATTATACTCCCAGTGTTATTAGATCAACATCATCGATAATTAACAACAATTTCACTTCATATCATTCATTCAACATCGATCATCAAACAAAACTTCGAAATTAAGGTTAGAAAAACATCAAATCATTTTTTTTGAAAAATTTCATATAATTCTCTATCAATCTACTATTTTATAAGTTTTAAATAGTCAAAGTATCATGTTTTTAGCATTTTTAAAAAAGCTTACTTGTATGCACTCCAACTGTTTGATGAAATGCATAAACTAAATTAGCACATTATATTCACATATGAATATGTTTTCGCACCTTAATCAGTATATGATTATTAAAACACAAAACAAATATACAATTTTATATGTTATTCATATGTGAATAACATATAACAATTATATATATTTGTGAATATACCTTGTAATATTCATATGTTAATATCCTGTGTAATATTCATATGTGAATAAACTGTGTAATATTCACATATGAATATACCATCTAATATTCATAAGTGAATATATCATCTAATACTTACAAGTGAAAATACTATGTAATCTTCAGAAGTGAATGTATCGTTTAATATTTAAATATGAATATATTGTATCATATTCACAAGTGTATATACTATATATTATTCATATGTGAATATACTGTGTAATATTCATGAATGAATATACCATGCAATATTTAGATGTGACTAGAATGTGTAATATTCACAAGTAAATATACCATATACTATTCACATGTGAATCTACCATATAATATTCATATGTGAATATAGTATGTAATATTCATTTGTGAATATACCATGTAATATCACATGTAAATATACAATATAAACAACATATATCATATAATATTCACATATGATTATACATTCATATGTGAATATACCATGTGATAATTAGAATGTGATAAATCGTTATTATTATGAACTAAAAGTATATTTTTAACATTTTTTTATGTGTATTCACATGTTTTTCAGGTATCGTTATAACTCAATAAAAGAATAACATTTCAATCAATGGTTGGTTCATATCCCGGTGGTTGACGATTGGTTGACGTAATTGAGAAGATATCATTGACGAAGACAATATGTTTTTATATTTACGTGTAAATGTTATACAATTTAATATATTCTTCATTTTGATCGTGTTAAATTTAAATGCAAATGATATTCATTAACCAATACAATGTTGTTTGTCTTAGTATAATGTTGATTTTACATGTAAAATAATATTGTTACAATATACAAAAAAACTATTCACAAACCAATTCTTATAGTGTATTATTTATTTTTATATATAAATGTTGTATTCACAAAATAAATAAATCAACATGCATAGTTTATTCACATAAATAAAAATAACAGATTACAATGATGTTTTTACTAGTGTGATTGAAGTTAGTAACATCATCAGTAAATATGTCGTAATGATTTCTAAACTTTATTCATATATGAATAAATAGTATGTCATGATGATGACACTAGTAGGAATGCAAATTTAGTGACATCATCAAAACAATTTGCCGCAATGAAGTTTAGTCTCGGAATTGGACGAAATTCGCATATTTGATGTAAAATGGTGCGATTTACAAAACTCACCGCTTCGCCGTGACGTACGGTGTTTTTCGGCCATTCGGGACTGTTTAGGGACTCAAAATGACGTTTTTCTATTTTTATAATTTTCCGAAAATAAAGTTATCATTTGTTCACAAATGAATATAACATTAATAAAAATATATATGCTTATATAATTATTTTATTAACCTAAAAAGATTAGTTGTATGTGAATAAATATATATTCTTATCAAATAATTTTTTTTCTTTAATTTTATATATTTTGTAGTCCTCGGTTTTATTGACAGTTTTATTCATTTGTGAATAATACATATATATTCACATTTGATTATTACATATATATTAATTTGTGAATATTATATATGTTCACATGCGGATATAATTCTTATATGTTATTCACATATGAATTACAAACTTGCTTAGGACCTCAAAACAATGTTTTTTTTCCAAAAAAAATACATTATCACTTATGAACAAAAAGTATGATTAATTTTTTTATAACTTAAGTATCATTCATATATGAATATAGCATATAATAAACATAGTATATTCATATTTAAATATTAGACGATGCATTCAATTGTGAATATTACATAGTATATTCACTTGTGAATATTAGATGGTATATTCACTTATGAATATTATATGATATTTTCATATGTGAATATTACATAGTATTACATGGTATATCACATGTGAATTTTACATAGTATATTCACTTGTGAATATAAGATGATATATTCACTTATGAATATTACACAGTATATTCACATATGAATATTACAAGGTGTTTTCACAAATATATATAATTTTTATACGTTATTCACATATGAATAACATACAGACTTGCATATTTGTTTTTTGTTTTAATAATCATATACTGATTCAGGTCAGAAAACATATTCATATGTGAATATAACGTGGTAATTTAGTTTATGCATTTCATCAAACAGTTGGAGTGCATACAAGTTAACTTTTTTAAAAATGTTAAAAACATGATACTTCCAATTCAAGTTATCAATTCCAAATCATCATATACTTTCGATTTCGACTTTGAAGCGTGCAATTCCGATTTTCATTTCATTCCAAAAAAAATCCCGATTCCAGATTTCTTTGTAATACTGATAATCAAGCCGCGAACTGTTCCGATTAGAATATATGTTCCAATTTCAAAAGCTTCCGACTTCAGATGCGACATCCTATGTCTGATCGATTTCACATTTTGATTTTGATTTCCGAAAATCCGATTAGGAACCTGTGAGTACCGATTCCGAGTCCTTCAATGTTGATTATGACTGCAAGTCCAGAACTCCAATTCCAATTTCATGAACAACAAAGAAATTCCGATTCCAACTGAGTTCGTTTGCGAATCTGGGAAATTCAAATTCGGAGTATTCAACAAAGAAATCGATGTTACGTATTTGAGATTGAAGGTTATTATCATATTTACAAGTTTGTCACCGTGTCTTTTATGCTTAGATTAAATGAGTGGCTGAGAATGATTCCCCAATTCTCAACCTTTTTTATTTTCTCAATTGAACTTGTCTCTCTCTCTCTCTCTCTCTCTCTCTCTCTATATATATATATATATATATATATATATATATATATATATATATATATATATATATATATATATATATATATATATATATATATATATATACACTGCAAATGTAACTATGATAATAATAGTCTAATTAGACTATATATAAAAAAACAAAACTAGATATATAAGTATGCTAACATAGCTGGCCATGAACAAACATCAAGTAATCACCAGCGTACAATTTATGAGTGAGCGGACACAAGAAAAGTATTGTTCTATTGACATCGTTATCTTTTTATTTGTATTATTTTACATTGGAAAAATTTGATGCAAAGCTATTGAAACCTTAAAATACTAGTCTATGTCTGTGCATACCTCGAAGATAATTAAACCACAACACTGACCTTGACATTTGAATTTCGGTTGTTTGCAAGTATAATTCCGATGATACCATCCTACTTATGGGGTTTAATTTCTAAAGCCTAATCACACGGATCTTGCATTAACTAAAAAGGTAAATTGTACCGAATCCGCCTCAAGATCATCATGTGAGTGATAATCGCAGAATACCAAAAGTCAAGGGATCGTGCCTGATCTTGAGCCTTATATCTCACTTTTAGGATTAATTCCACTTCCCATTGTACAATCGAGCTCCCATTGGGCGGGTTAATCTTGTGTGGACTAATGTTTGCATGGACTATTATTCTTTCCCTTTATGCATTCCATTAAGTTATATTCACTTCATGGAGCGATTACAACTCAAAAGAACCCTTGCACTCATAGGTATCTTTGCACATTCTAAATTAGATCTTTTTGATCGGCTAACTCACACACTCATAACGTACTCCTAAATCATATATGTGTCCCAAGCAGTTGGGGACACCTTTGCAACAACATGATACTGCTAAGCAATACGCGCTTTGGTTTCTTGATCAAGTTATATCAACAAAATCAAGGATTCAAATCCTATTAAGCATGACCAATATGTATTGTACTAATTATGAACTCCACACAAAAAAAAAAAACATTCATTTAATGCAAATAGATCATATATTGGTATAACAACAATGTGCCAATGTGACAACTGGTATCACTTACACACATATATATTACAAAACTATATGAAAGCACAACCTACATTTATGTTGATCAAACAAGCTCTGAGGAGTGATAAAGATTTTTTGTTTGAATGGGAAAAACAAATGGAAAGATGGCAAATATTTTCTCTATGAACTTATCCAAGCAAACTTACCTTCACTAGTTCTAGCAGTTCTCATGAAATTCAATAGTCATTGGCTACGGCCGTTAGTCTTTGTTGCAACATGGAGAGATCCGTCAACACTTGATCATTAGCCTGCAAGAATTATCTACCGAATGAGCTAGATTTGATGTTCTTCTAACTAATTAAAGCAAGCATTTAATGCATGGCTGAAATTACAAATATTAGGCGATATGTTATAAACGAACTCATATATTTACCTCAGATTGGATAGAGAGAAGTAACCGTTCGTTTACTTTAGTAGAAGTGCACGTTATGATATTAAGACCTTCTTCGGTAATCGCTTTAAGTACTGCTGAAAGAGGGACACCACCTTCTGTTGAACCACTATTGATCAAAATCTGTATTCCCCCTTTACAAGAACTGATGGAGACTGTATTTCGGAATGGATGCGTTACATTTTTTTCATTACTATTCATCATCGGACCAGGAACACTTGTCTCCACGTCTTTCTTGAGCCGATCTCTCTTGACACTTAGAACTTTAATGCTTTCCTGCATGTGTTTTATGTAGTTGACTGCTTGATGCATGTGATCCGATGTAGATCGTTTTCCCTGAACACCAAATTCAAAAATAAATAATTTAGGTCTTCGATAGTCTATGAAGTGACTCGTACGTGTGTTTCCCCCTCTTTCCAATTTTTCCGGAATGATTTATAAAAAAATTATATTATAAAATCATACGTATATGCAGTATTTTGGGAAGTAAACCTAAATTAAAGTAGCTCACCTTGACGAATTCGAGGGGAAGTAGACCTCTAAGTGAAGCATAAAGCTTTGCCATATCTTGCCTGCGCTGCCTTTCAATCTCTCTATGAACCAGTTTTCTCTGTGTATGTTCATCTTTACAATCTCCTTCCCCACCATCAGTAGTAACTGAATTAGGTTTAGACGAAGGAGATTGGTCCCCCTGTCGTTTTCTTGCCTTGCTGACTGATATGTTTGAATTGCCCTCCATGTTAACATGATTATGAAGCTCCACTATAAGATCTTGCTGATTTGTTGCCGGTTGTTGGAAGGAAATCGAACAAGGAATCTCATGAAATACCAGCTCATCACTTTGCTGGAAAGAGAACATAATATACGAAGCTGATCTTTAAGCCCACAAAGATTTGATTAACGATGTATTTGGTGGATATGTTTATAGAATACACGTTTAGTAGTGATTCCAGAGATACGTCTGGTTATGAGATCTTCAACGGTAGGGACGATGATCAGGTTATCAAGATTTCTTAATATCTTTCCTATTATTTATTAAGTAGTATTTTTGTGTAAATATTTTAAAATTCTTGAGTACCACCAGCCAAATATCTTTTTCCTTTTTTTTTTCTTTTGAAAGGACATTATTTAATGCTTTTCATTATTTAATTAAGTTTAAAAACTGTCGTTGTGAACATATTGAAACCCCATCTATCTGTATTCACACTGAGCAGTGGACCAACATCCATGGAAGCATCATTTTCACCCACTCCGTATCTCCATTGATCATAATGCTATCCGGAATGGAACCAATTTCACACGTGAAAATCCTAGGTGGCACCCCAGGAGACGCATGAACTGTTGAAAAACCAAACTAATAGACACGCAAGGAAACCGACAAATAATATTGAGAATTATGTGTCGATTAGTTGCGAATAATAGATCCAATTATTATTATTATATTTACCAAGTTTCGTCCAAAACCAGATCAATCCTTCACGATTAGATCTGATTATAAGAAAGAAAGAAGAAGATTGTCCTGTTGTTGGACGAAATTAAATGCAAGACAGAAAGTAAAATCGACCTGTTAATGGCTGATCTTGAACTTCAAATAACTGCACGGATCGGACTCCTGTCCTTAAAGGTTTTTACTTCGCTTCTACTGGCTGTAAGCAAAAGAGTAAAACCCCAGGATTTAATCCAGATCTATCGATCGTCCAACAACACTGGAAATCGACAAACACAAAGTGAATACTCGGAAACCAGAAGAAAAAACGCAGAGAGTGGGAGGGATCTTTTATTTTCGTGAGTGTCAAATGGCTCCTAGGGAGCAGTATTTATAGGTATCGAAACCCTAGAAGGCATAAAACGGGGCCCCATAGGCCGGCCCCAGAAATCCTAGGGCGACGACTTGCTCTCCAAGCAAGCCGATTCCTGATCCTTCTAGAATGCCCCGATGACTTATCCTCCACGAAGTCAACGCCGGTCAACCATTTGACCGGATCGGTCAAACCGGCTTGACCCGAACTCGTCAAAAATAAAAGCTCCTCAGCTCCCAGCGACCGATGCGTCGTGCCAAGTGCCAAGTGCGCCATTTCGCGCACTCGCGTCGTCGGCTAGTGCTAGGTTAGGCTAGGCGCGCGCGTAGGCTTGGCCCATTCCTTTGATCCACTAAAGCCTTTGAAGGCCGATCAAGGGAATAAGCTTATAAACCCACAAAAGTTTCTTCCTACCACCAATGTGGGATACAAAGGAAATAGCCAACTTGCAATTCCTTTATATATATAAAGTTCCAACAATCCCCCACCAAGTTGGAAAGTTTCCTTTCACTCAGACAGATGATGTCACTTGGGTGTCACGAAGATTAAACCCTAGTTTAATGGGAATTAAACCCTAGTTTAATGGGAACAAACAAGAAGAGACCGATTCAATGGTATCCTTATAGGTTTAAACCATGAACCTTAATGACCTCTCCGGTTTACCCCCACACATCACAAGTCATCTTTGTGTTCTCCCTGAGCGCTAATATGGCCATGCGTTATAAACCCCTTTCATGACCCTTTAGAAGATAAACCACTAATCTTCACTTGAGGCGGCACCACCTCTAGATCATATAGGCAAAGTTTTACAACATCTTCGTTGCTTAGATGTCTCCAAAACTTTGTTAAGAGTTGTAACTCAACCTCTTTCTCGGCAACGAAGTACTATCCTACTTTACATGGATCTATCATTAATGATAGTACCTTCTATCGTTAGTGACTTCGTTGTTACCCTTTAAACTTGAGAATTAGGAGCACTAATGTCAAGTTGGGTTTCCATCACTAAGCGATTCTATTGTGGTTTTAGACCCATGACTCTCGTGGTAGATGTAACTGTTGGGTTTTGAGCATTCTAACACTCCTAAGTGTACATGCAACCCTAAATACCTTGGATCTATGTTTTCTCTATTATACATGCAAATATGATTATCCAAGGTATTATCCTAACTAGCATACCAAAACATTGATACTAGGATAATAAAATAGATAGAATACATACCTTGTTGTTGTTGCTTGACTCCATGAAGCTTGAGAGCCTAGTGCCCCAAGTGTGACACCTCAAATGGTTCACACAACATCATGAACTCTTGGAATAACCATGAGAAGAAGACATACATGTTCAAATCGGCTAGCCCTCAAAATATGTATCACTAGTGCCAATTTCTTGAACTAAAGGGGTTCTTATATAGTGTGGCTATTAGGGTTACACCATGTAACTCATGACTTTACCCATTCCTTATGCTCCATGGGTTTTAACCTCCATGGAGTATCCATGGATCACCACATGGGTTAAAGCCAACATAAATGAATCTTGGATCATAAGCCCACATATATAAGAATGAATGATTTACACAATCAATCCCCATATATTTAATTAGTCTCTTTTTTATCACTAAATTAAGTCCAAATTAATTCTTGATCAATACTAATTAAATAACATGATGTCATATTAATATATTAGAACTTATAATATATTAATATGTCACAAAATGTCTTTTCCTCATAAACGGTCTATCCAAATGTTCCGATGCCATGCAACCCAAATGGACCATGCCGAGTCGGGTCAAGTACATACCAATTATAGTTATGGACTTAGACACTAATCCAACAGTCTCCCACTTGGATAAGTCTAAAACTATTATTGCTTATGACTTCAGGAACCAACTGGCAATCGTAGCTCTCAAAAGCCGCTGTCGAACTCTGACCTTGTAGATGAACTCTGACCTTTGTCAATGACTTGTCCATTAGATAAGGGATCATATATTCCTCCATTCTAGATATCATATGGACTGAGACATGGATTATAATCATTCTCTCTGTCCATTTGTTGTTTCCCGATTTCCGATTTATGACGATTGACTAATTGAACAAATCAAATCAATCCAGGCCCGACCGAGCACTTACATTTGTCATCACCAAATCATCGAGGGGCCCACATATATCGCTTTTATCCCGAAGGTAAAAGGAATGGATAAACTTCGACTCATATGGCTTGTTCTACTACTTGTTGAATCATACACAAAGGCACGTTTTATAACACCGAGTTACCGAATGTGTTTTCGTGCAATCAATGTACAACCAACTCATAGTAACAACTCATATCTCTAGGTTTGAAGAATATAAGATATTATCGTCTCATGATCACTCGTGATAAAATCCATGAAGTGATTCCAATGAGCGCGGGTTGAATCCAATACTCAGAACTTATGAGCACTCATGAGTGTTGTAGCCCCTTGTCCAACATCTTAGACCTCTACAAGCCAACCCATGACAGTCTTGATTCATATCTACTTCCAACATATGACCGACTGTGGATAGTTTGAATAACTTAGTCAATCAGGAAGAACGACCTAGTTATTCTGGAAGTCAAAACATGCAAAATGAAACACAATAATAATAGAATCTAATATGGTATCAAAACCTATGAACATAAATAAAACACCTTTTATTTATCACCATATGATTACACATTATTCATTGTATACTGTTTCAGCTATCAACTTTATTCTTGAATTTAAAACAATAGTTGTCCCATGCTCCAAGCATGTACACTATGTTTTCTAAACACTAGTCATGCCATACACCAAGTATGCATACTATGTTTGTCTATGATCTTCACTTTGTGAATTAGATCAATTGAACATAACTCCAATGATCCTCTTTCACAGTCCCAAATCCTTACTGCAAATGCTAGAATTCCAAATTCATGCCATTTACTGAAATCTGTTAGATTCTAAACTTATATGCATTGATCCTCCTGTAATGATTATGCACAGAGTCACAAGGACTTGACAACAAACATTACAGAGCATTCCAAGGAGATCAACTCCTTGGAAACATCCTTCTTACATTAAGTTTCCTAATCTTACATAGATTGAATAATTTCTAACTTTGAAACATTTCCATATTCCGTTTTGACTATCACTTCTGAACAAGAGTTTCCTCCTTACAGATTATGTCAATATGGTCCTTCCAGAATTATCATTATACTTCCAACTGTCCTTGAGCAACCAATCTTTGGTATACCTTAGATTGTCCTCGACAATTGTTTAATCCTTTTAGTCATATCCAATTCTAGACCTTTTCCCTTCTTAATGCCCCAGGCATTTGGAAAATTTTAGAAAGGATGAATATAGCACATGCAATCGATCCTATATCCGAAGCATATGGGACACGATTCATGATGTATCACATAAAGACTAAACCAGTCTTTTGCTATAATATTTCCATTTCAATTTGCCAAGTTCTCATAATTCAGATTATGAAAAGGGATGTCGTAATCATAATCAAATTTTAGAACGCAAATAATGGACCCTATATTAGAATTTTCTTATGTTGAGCCATTCCAACATAACATTCATATATATACTTGACTAAATACGATTAAAACCTCAATCTAAGCTTTTAGAATTGAAATGAAGTATAATTTCCTCTCCCTTAATTATAGCAAAACAACTTTTTCAACCCCTGCAGCCTCACGAATTGAAACTTTTGTTTTCTATAATTAACATTGCTAACTTGCAACCTTTATCATAATTATCATGCTCCCACTAACATGATGATTATTAGCATAACACTTATGCTCCCACTAGCTTTGACATGTAATCAGAAATCAGCTGGACTTCTAGAAATCAATACTTTATTGACTTTCTTACCAAAGTTCAGATTTCTGATACTAGATTGCTTTGATAAAACTTTATCAATATCATACACCTTATCTTAGATAGCTCACAGGTGTGTCTAAACAATTTTAAGAACTATGAAAAGGGATGCCATAATCATAGCCTCGATTGTTTAGACCTTTACCACTTCTCACAAGTCCATGTTAGTGTGCTGGTTAACCACACACGCTCCACTAACGACTTTGAGAATGCAAATATCACAATTGCTATCTAGCTAAAATCTACTTAGTGAAAGTGTTTCCTCACCATCATTTTCATGAATCGGAGAGAAACCTTATGACACTTAGATTTTATGGTGTATGAGTTCCTATCCATATGAATTTTGTCAAAACCATAATCACAAGACAAGGTTACTGACAAATCCACACTTATATGGATTAAACTTGTGCAATCTTAAATTCTTGCCATTTGGCAGCTCAAGGGCCTGCCATTGCTTCCAAGTAGTTGTGCAACCAATTGAGAACTCTAAGAACTCATATGCAAAGCCAACTATAATTGGAATGGACACAGAAATAGTCAACACGATAGGTTATAAACCTCAAGTCGTGTGCTAGTGAAGAACTTTAGGTTTTACTCTTGATTAGTTCTTGAGACTTTCAAGACCTTTTAAGACTCCCACTGTCCTCTTGACATATAAGACTCTCTTGTCAAATATTCAAGAGATAGTGTGGATTCTAATCAAGACAAACACTTCACACAATTGGCCTTAGTTGGTCTTTGTTTTATCCAAAAACATCACAACTTACCAATTTCAAATGTACAAGAGTAGAAACCTTCTACTCTTACATTTGACAAGTGTTTTTAAACCTTCTTTAAGACATGTCACTCAAGATACAATCTTGGAGTATGACTCTAAGAATTGTTTTGGAATGAAATATGACTCATCTTCTTGATTTAACCACTTCAACAATTCATAACTCCTCTTCTTAGCTACCAGAATGCACTTAGAGGATGAGTTGTGATAAGGTCTCTTAATCATTAAGATGATTATATAACATGATACTCAAGTACTCTACCATCTTTTCAGATTTGAGAAACTTTTATCCTTCTGCCTAATTTGATTCTTCTCATTCGTTCCGCCATACACTGAAATTTTTTCCAATGCTTCAGAATTATACTTAAGCCTGTAAGTATAACCATATTTACTAAACTTTAGTAAATCATGACGAATAGTCTTATCGATCTTTTGTGGTGGACTTAATCAGTGCACAAGAATGTGTACTCGATCCTTTACTTGACTCACACATCCATGTGAACAAGTACTTAGTCTTAATTTTTCCAATGCTTGAAAGTTCTTATTCATCATGCTATACAACTTGCATGATTCCAAGTTTCTATCCAACTGAAACTTAGGTGATGAGAATCTTTCCTTATTTGGTAAATTTAGACACTACCACAAATGAAAGAATCAAATTCATATTTCCACTCTTGCTCTTAATGGAATCTTATAAGCAACACAGTTTTTCACAAATGTCATTGTAAGGATATTTTAAAATAAATAAAATCAAAAGATTTACCTTTTATTTTAAAACTTTGCGGAAAAACTCATCCTTACAATCCATATGAAAACTTGTTGTTATCTATTCCTAAGCAAAATATCATAACTCCTAAGAAGTAGCTCAAGAATCCGATCTTCAAACTATGTGATAGAAATCCATCTACGCGATCAGATTCAGCATATTCTTTCTTTAAGTTTCTTCACTTTTTCTTTGATTCTTAAAACATCACCATGTGACCCAGTCACATCATGTATCAAGAATCTCAGAATAGAAACTTAGCAGAGTTAGATAGTGGACTTTACCCGAAGTAGAGTCAAACTTATTGACTTTAATATCCTTAGGTAAATTTGGCAGCTTCGCAACCAATGCCCCTTTCTTTGGCAATAGACCCTTGATAATGGGACTATCTCAGACTTAGCCGTTCTCTTTACCATTTGGTCAACCGAGTTGACTATGGCCGATCCCTTTCCATTGGGAAGAGAGAGCTTTACTGGATATCCAATGTCATCATTGTCAATGTCCATAAAGTTTTAGGAAGTTGATCTTAGCAAATAGATAAGATCATTAAGGGTCTTGTCATAGTCTGTTTCATAGGAGTCCCAAAGGAACTCACTATGTGACTTAGAAAGTGATTGATCATCAGCTTCCTCTAGACTTTGACACCCAACTCTCCCGGCTTGTCAATATGTGACTACATCTCCAAGATGTGATCACACATAGACCTTTGCTTGCCAATAGGGCTTGAGTGACCTTAAACTTTTCAGGAACTTGTGGGTTAGGGAGAATAATTGGAGGAGGTGAAAGAAGTATGATTTCCATGGGACATCATCTTCATTTAGGAAAGTTTGTTTCAAGAGATTTGGGAAGATCATCTTTTGGGAGATATTCAAGAGAGTTGATTTAAAGTCCTTAATATAACACCCAATATGAAATATTAAGGCTAGGACCCAACAACCTATTTATAACTGGAAGAGGGATGCCGTAATCCAAGTTATAAAATAGTTGAAGGTAGGTAAATGACGATTTACCAATTTCCACCATGAAAAACGAAATATAATTAAGTTTTAATTGGATTTGAAACTCCTAGATCTTTTGAGATTCATTGAACTGTTCAATGGCATGTTTCAACCTCGAGTGTGCCCTTCAGGTTTTGTGACTGGGATGCCGAGGATCATAAAACAAGGTGTAAATAACCATGCAAATATACTTGGTACCCTTAAGTGTTTACCCCTCAATCGATGTGCCGGTTAACCACACACGCTCCATCGATACTATGATAAACATTAAGTTACCCTTTGCCTACCTTGTTAAATCAAGCTAGTGTGCCGGTAAACCACACGCGCTCCACTAACCGACTTAAGCAAAGTGCAAAGTGTAATTTCATGGGTTAGCACCTTATTCATATTTTCCTAAGTAACTAAGATTGGGAATTTATAAGTGTTTAGTTACTTAGTATTTATCATTAATGCTTTTAATGAAGGGAGAATTATAGTCCTTGTCCTACCCGTTCGGCTAACGACCCTCCACCAGTCAAGGAATCGGTGGGTGAGAGTGGACACCCATTAAACTGCCATTTTATAGGCAGTAACCTTATACCCCCCTTATAGACCGTCTTCGTGAATGAGGCCTACTAACGGTAAGACTGACTTTCTCTTATACATATATATATTATTAACTTATAATATTATAAAGTATAAGGGTTGAATTTTAACTTTTAAAATTCTAAGGGCTTAACTTGGAATTAAAGTATTCATAAGAGAAAACTTTTCAAATTCCAAAACTTGAGGGCAAGTTTTGAAATTATTCAAAACTAATTAATTCCATAACTTATGTGTTTAAATTAGTTTTAATTAAAAACTCTTCAAGTTCCATAACTTGAGGACAAGTTATGGAAGACTTTAAACTAATAAAAGAATGTAATTTTTCTTTATTTTGTAACTTATGGAATTAATTAAGGTTACACATTTTATTACTTAATGAAGTGACTCTTGAACCTCCATAACTTGAGGACAAGACTCTTCATTTTTGTAACCATTGCCAACTTTTATGAGTTTTATGAAACTTAAATGTGACTTTTCATATAACTTGAGGACAAGTTACAAAAACACATTTTAGAATCAAATCTTAGATTAAAATGGATTGAAAACACATAATCAATTAACTTTTCTATTAATCTAAGCAACTCATAAGAACAAGATAATTCAAATCAAACTTTTTCATGTAATTAGCCTAATCACTAAACTAATACAAAACATGAATCTATTGACAATTATCTTTGAAATTGGATTAGTATGAACATTACCACATCAAAAACAAGTTTATAAGTTCAAAAACATCTTAGGGTAATGTTTCTAGTCCATTTCTAGCCAAAAAACTCGAAAATATGCTGTCTGGGGATCCTACTCGTCGAGTGTATCAACCTACTCGCCGAGTAGGATGATTTTCTTCATGGACTCGGCGAGTTCATCAGTGGACTCGGCGAGTCCAGTGCCCAGAATGCCCGAAATTCGACTTTTTCAGCAATTTGCATCAAGTATAATTGAAAACAAGCCTAGGCTCTGATACCACTGTTGGGTTTTGAGCATTCTAACACTCCTAAGTGTACATGCAACCCTAAATACCTTGGATCTATGTTTTCTCTATTATACATGCAAATATGATTATCCAAGGTATTATCCTAACTAGCATACCAAAACATTGATACTAGGATAATAAAATAGATAGAATACATACCTTGTTGTTGTTGCTTGACTCCATGAAGCTTGAGAGCCTAGTGCCCCAAGTGTGACACCTCAAATGGTTCACACAACATCATGAACTCTTGGAATAACCATGAGAAGAAGACATACATGTTCAAATCGGCTAGCCCTCAAAATATGTATCACTAGTGCCAATTTCTTGAACTAAAGGGGTTCTTATATAGTGTGGCTATTAGGGTTACACCATGTAACTCATGACTTTACCCATTCCTTATGCTCCATGGGTTTTAACCTCCATGGAGTATCCATGGATCACCACATGGGTTAAACCCAACAAATGAATCTTGGATCATAAGCCCACATATATAAGAATGAATGATTTACACAATCAATCCCCATATATTTAATTAGTCTCTTTTTGATCACTAAATTAAGTCCAAATTAATTCTTGATCAATACTAATTAAATAACATGATGTCATATTAATATATTAGAACTTATAATATATTAATATGTCACAAAATGTCTTTTCCTCATAAACGGTCTATCCAAATGTTCCGATGCCATGCAACCCAAATGGACCATGCCGAGTCGGGTCAAGTACATACCAATTATAGTTATGGACTTAGACACTAATCCAACAGTAACCAAATCTCTCGTCAGAGGTTTGGTAAAAGGATCTGCCAAGTTTCTACTTGTCTTGACATAGACAACCTTAATGGTACCACTTTCAATTAGTTGTCTCACAAAATTGTGTTGCAGACCTACATGTCTAGACTTCCCATTATATACCGCATTATATACTTTAGACAGTGTGGCCTCACTATCACAGTACATGGGTATTGAAGGCATAGGAATATCCCACAAACGGATATCCATAAGTAGATCTCGAATCCACTCTGCCTCTTTGCCCGCTGCTGCTAAGGCAATTAGCTCTGCTTCCATCGTTGAATGAGCTATGCATGTCTGTTTCTTGCTCGCCCAAGAAATAGCAGTATAGCACCACCAGCTAGAGTATAAATCCAACCAATTGTTGATTTTGAATCACTAGTGTGATCAATCCAGCTGGCATCAGAATAACCTTCAAGTATTCCTTTAGATGACGAATACGTCAACTCAAAAGTACTTTTCCTTTTCAGGTATCCTAGTACTCTACCCACTGCCTTCCAGTGCTCCGTCCCTGGATTAACAGTATATTGAATCAGTTTGCTTACAGCGAATGCGATGTCAGGTCGAGTGCAATGAGTAGCATACATCATGCTTCCAACTGCACTAGCATATTCCAGTTGAGCCACTGCTCGACCAGAATTCACCTTTAGTTTCACACTTGAATCAAAAGGAGTGTTGAATTCTTTAATGTTCAAATGTTGAAACTTTGTCAGAACTTTCTCTATATAATGAGATTGACTAAGAGAAATCTGACCACCTGTTCTTTTCACCTTGATACCAAGAATTGTATCAACTTCTCCAAGATCTTTCATCTTAAAGTTTGAGGATAGGTATTTCTTCGTCTCAAGAATACCTTCTAGGTGAGTGCCAATGATCAGCATATCATCAACATAAAGACATATAACTACCATGTAATCGGATGTATATTTGGAATAAATACATATGTCAGCACTATTGTGCTGAAAACCAAAGGCAGTCACAGTGGTGTCAAATCTCTCATGCCACTGTTTAGGAGCTTGCTTCAACCCGTACAAGGATTTAACAAGTCTACACACTTTGTTTTCCTGTCCAGGTATCACGAAACCTTCAGGTTGCTCTAAGTAAATCTCCTCCTTAAGATAACCATTTAGAAAGGCTGTCTTCACATCCATTTGATGAATGTACAATCCTTTTAAAGCTGATATTGCTATAAGAGTTCTAATAGAACTAATCCTAGCAACTGGGGCATAGGTATCAAAATAATCGATACCTTCTCGCTGCCTATATTCCTTAGCAACTAATCTTGCTTTATAGGCAGATATGGATCCATCTGGATGATACTTTCTCTTGAATATCCACTTGGATCCTATGGGTTTTCTCCCCGTGGGTAGATCAGCTAACTCTCAAGTTCCATTACCCATGATTGAATCCATTTCGTCATTGATGGCTTCCTTCCACAAAGGCGCATCTCGAGACGTCATTGCTTCAGTAAAGGTCTTAGGATCATCATCCAAATTAATGGCAAAGATGAACTCTCTCGTCACTTTCATTTGTGTTCCTTCGACCAAATAAGAATAGAAATAGTCTCCAAAACTTTTCTTTATTCTAGCCCTAGTACTTCTCCTTGGTTCCTCTACAATAGGAGGAGGTGGGAGTAATTCTCGGGAAGTACTTGTAGGTGTTGTATGACTGGAGTTTTCTTCATCCCTAGAAAACTTATCCTCAAAGAATTCCACATCTCTGGATTCCACAACAACACCTGATTCAATATCTAATAACCGGTAAGCCTTGCTATTGTGAGCATATCCAATAAATATACTCTTATTTGCTCGTGCTCCCAATTTGGTTCGCTTAGGATCGAGAGTCCGATAATAAGCAACACCCCCCACACTTTCAAATAGTCTAGGTTAGGCTTTATACCTTTCCATAACTCATAAGGGCTTGTAGGAATCACACGACTAGTGATCCTATTATGAACATAGCAAGCAGTCAATAGTGCTTCCCCCCACAGATTGTTTGGTTGGCCCGATTGGTTCAACATACAGTTGACCATCTCACAAAGGGTTCGGTTCTTTCTTTCAGCCAAACCATTCTGTTGGGGAGTGTATGGTGAAGTTCTCTCATGTTTGATTCCATTCTCTTCACAGAATGTGTCAAACTCTTGGTTGAAATATTCTCTGCCTCTATCCGAGCGAAGAATTTTGATGTGTCTTTCAAGTTGATTTTCGACCTCAGCCTTATATCGTTTAAATGCATCAAAAGCTTCATCTTTTAATCTCAGCAAATAAACATGTAGATATTGACTGGAGTCTTCACAAAATGTGATGAAATACCTTTTTCCTCATCGAGTAAGGATTTCATTTAACTCACATATATCAGAATGAATCAACTCAAGTAATGATGTGTTTCTCTTAACTGATGGAAATGGTTTCTTAGTGAACTTTGATTTCACACAAGTTTCACATTTTTCAAAATCTATTGTGTCATATTTTAACATTCCTTTAGTTTGCATTTTTTCAATATTTTTAACATTAGTGTGAGCTAAACATTTATGCCATAAAGAAATTGAACAAACAAAATAACCATAAAAGTTCACTTCATTCACATTAGCAACCAATCCACCAATTACATCATTACCAACACTTGACACACTAGCAACACTAGAACTACCACTCTCAACACTAGGACCACTCATATTACCCTCATCACTAAGGCACAAATGATACATCCCTGAACAATTGTTCGCCCTCCCAACATATCTTCTGCCTTTAGTGATCACAATTTTGCCTCTCTCAAGCACCATCTTGAACCCTCCCTTGTCAAACTTGTCCGCAGAAACCAACCCTTTCGAGATAGTAGGAACATGAAGAACATATCGAAGGGTTACCCATTAACCACGTGTGAACTTCAACCGAACATCACCTCTTCCTTGAACTTCAGCTCTTTGTCCATCAGCACAGACGACGACCGTTCCATGTGGCATTGGGCGGTAAGTGCGGAAGCTCTCTCGTTGCCCACAAACATGCACAGTGGCTCCAGTGTCCACGAACCATCCTCGAGCACTGATTGCTCAGGTAAGGGAGGAGATCATAAAAATCTCTCCAAGGTTCACACTTGCCACCATGTCAGTCACCTGCTCGACTGCATGTGCTACCGGTCCTGATTTGCGATCCTTGCATTCTCTCGCATAGTGCCCAATCTCTCCGCAGACGTGGCAAGGTCCGACCCTCTTCGGCTTTGAGTTAGGATTCTGATGTCCCGATTTCTTGAAGCTTTGTTTCTTGGGTCCGAAGTTCTTCTTGTTCTGTCCCCCAGACTTGCCTTTGTGACTAGAACCCCCAGCTGACACGTGATGCACACTCGATCCGACTTTACCACACTTGTCCCTGATGCGAGTTTCCTCCTCAATGCGGAGGTGTTTCATCAGATCATCCAAGGAGTAGTCCTCAGATTTATGCATCATTCTCTTAGAGAAATCTTTCCACGAGGGTGGCAGTTTTGCGATGATCGCACCAACCTGAAAGAGTTCTGGAATAGAGATGGAAAGTGCGTTCAACTTGTTGACCATGACTTGGAGCTCATGCACTTGCTCCATGATTGATTTGTCATCAGCCATTTGAAACTCTAGGTACTTAGACACAAGGTACTTGTTAGTACCTTCCTCATGTGCCTTGTACTTAAGTTCCAACGCATTCCATAACTCTTTTGGATCTTTGACCGGTGCGTAAAGATCATAGAGCCGATCAGATAGGGAGTTCTTGATGTGACCCACACATAGTTCCTCAGACTCTCTACGTAGAGTCCTTTGCTTTTCCAGTTCTGTGATGACTGTTGGGTCCATAGTTTTCCCCGCCTCGGGAATTAGATTAGTAGGAATTGGTGCCAGTTTTGGGTCCAACACAAAGGAGAGCTTCAAAACATGAAGCATGAACTTGAACTTTTCGGCCCAACGGGTGTAGTTCTGACCATCGAATTGGTCAAGTTTGGAAAACTCTTGGTTCATGAAGTGGAGGCTAGCAGTAGTGTCCATTAGTCTGTTAATGTATCACAATAAAAACCTTTAAGAATGTTGAAAAACCAAACTAATAGACACGCAAGGAAACCGACAAATAATATTGAGAATTATGTGTCGATTGGTTGCGAATAATAGATTCAATTATTATTATTATATTTACCAAGTTTCGTCCAAAACCAGATCAATCATTCACGATTAGATCTGATTATAAGAAAGGAAGAAGAAGAATGTCCTCTTGTTGGACGAAATTAAATGCAAGACAAAAAGTAAAACCGACATGTTAATGGCTGATCTTGAACTTCAAATAACTGCACGGATCAGACTCCTATCCTTAAAGGTTTTTACTTCACTTCTACTGGCTGTAAGCATCAGAGTAAAACCCCAGGATTTAATGCAGATCTATCGATCTTCCAACAGCACTGGAAATCGACAAACACAAAGTGAATACTCGGAAACCAGAAGAAAAAACGCAGAGAGTGGGAGGGAGCTTTTATTTTCGTGAGTGTCAAATGGCTCCTAGGGAGCAGTATTTATAGGTATCGAAACCCTAGAAGGCATAAAACGGGCCCCATAGGCCGGCCCCAGAAACCCTAGGACGACGACTTGCTCTCCAAGCAAGCCGATTCCTGATCCTTCTAGAATGCCCCGATAACTTATCCTCCACGAAGTCAACGCCGGTCAACCATTTGACCGGATCGGTCAAACCGGCTTGACCCGAACTCGTCAAAAATAAAAGCTCCTCAGCTCCCAGCGACCGATGCGTCGTGCCAAGTGCGCCATTTCGCGCACTCGCGACGTCGGCTAGTGCTAGGCTAGGCTAGGCTAAGCGCGCGCGTGGGCTTGGCCCATTCCTTTGATCCACTAGAGCCTTTGAAGGCCTATCAAGGGAATAAGCTTATAAAGCCACAAAAGTTTCTTCCCACCACCAATGTGGGATACAAAGGAAATAGCCAACTTGCAATTCCTTTATATATATAAAGTTCCAACATGAACAACGCCCCCAGGGTCGGTGGGTTGGGTGTGGCGTAAGTGGTAGGACGGAGGAAGACGCTGCATCTGATTGGTGGTGAATCTGGCCCCTCACAATCTCCCTCTTTCTCTCTCTTTCTTTTTGCCCCCTTCACCACCAACCCACCGGTGAACACCATTTCCATACCCTGGTGGGTTGGTTGTGGAATGATAAAATGTCTACGTGTCCTCACCTTCACTCCGTGACGACTCCTCTTGGCCTAAGTTGGTTGTTAGCTAGGTTTTATTTGCAATAACTCGATTTGATTCTTGGTATATCATTATCCAAATAAAATTATTAGCTACTTAATTAGTAAAATATTGATGTATTATTTGATGACAACAAATAAAAGATTATGTATCCTTTGATGTAATAATTAGGAGTGTTTTACAAAACTAACCAATAGCCGGATGCTAGCTAGAAACAATACTTTATAGCTGAAAGCTGGTATCCGTAATATTGTAACTTGGTTAATGTATTAAACTATGCGTATTGTAACTTATATATTTTTATAATATTTAAAGTTTAATACATATACCGTGATCCAATTTTTCACAGTTTAATATAAAAAATATCGGTTCTTATATTTCCGAAGCTTCTTGTGATTCTTAATTGCTTTTTTTATTGAATATATGTGCTTACTATTTAATATATATTGAGTTATCTATATATTTTTAATGTTTTGCATATCTAACCCTCACCCTTTAATCATATTTATTTTTAACCTTTTACTTATATTTTAGTTTTAAATATTTTTTTATTTATTTGCTAATTAGTTATTTGTATTAAATACTTAACGACATTTCATTGATGATATATATAAATTTATAATGATTATATAATATTTTCAAGTTTTTTATATAATTATGATGTATTAAATTTTTTTCTTATTAATTTTTTTCGAATGATGTATTATAATATATTTCTTTTAAAACAATATATTGTAATATTTTCAATAATTTATAATATGATGTGTGTTTGAAAATAACTAACTAACTGAGAGGGTTTAATAGAAAATTTTAAATAAACAACCATAAATTAGTTAAAATTTGTAAAAAATACTATTGAAAAAAGGTTAGCTACTCCATATGCTATTCAATTATATGTTAAAGTTTATTCAATTATATGTTAAAGTTAATGAAATAATAATCTATATATTTATATATCTATATATTCATTATAATAGATGTCAAAATACTTCAACCACATGCATTTGAAAACTATCTTATTGTATTAAAAGTTTAACACATTGGATAGGAGAGTTAAATCTTGAATGTTATAATTATGGATTTCAAGAAAATTAGATGACCAATATGAGTAGATGATGCAACTAGACTTCTCGTTTCTATAATTTTAATACGTTATTTTTGTATTAGAGGTAAATGATGCTGCTAGACTTCTCGTTTTGGAGCAAAAGATGATACTTGATAATTATTTTACGTGTGATTTTGTCGATGTTCAGAGATTATTTCTGTTAACAACTATTTAAAAATTCGCAAATAGAGTCATTCTATAATATGAAAACCAAACATAATGATAATAATAAGATTGAAAAATACCCAACGAGTATTTGCAGGAGTGGTAATACTTCTTGAGTGAGATAAGCAGTTGTCGTCACTTCTAATATAGAAAAACAGTCAACCAATATTTGCTGTTAGGCGATCTCCACTGCAATGAACTCTTAATTGTTCAATTTATTGTCACATCAGCATTCCACTAACTATATCATTTTATATATTAATCTCTACACTCCATTAAACTCTTAAGACTTCAATGGTACATCAACATTTTATTATATTTTTTTATAAATAATATTAATAAATAAAACTAGAATATTACATTAATTAAAAATTCAAAGTTACAATTACTAAATATTGATTAAAGATTACAATTTAAAAATTAAAAGTTATGAATAATACATTAAATAATAACTACAATATCTAAAATACAAATTTTACTACATATTGTATTTTATTTTAATCTCGTCACAACGGTTTCTTCAAATTTTACGTCCATCTTCCGACATGGTATTTGGATCCATGAAAATGATTGAAATCTCTTCTTTCTTTACCTTTTCTTATTTAATTTTCATCTTTTTTTTCTTTCAGTGCATTCTTCATATCAAAAGAGTTTTGGTAGCGTTCGAAACTCTTTTTACTTTCTTCTATATGTTTTTCAAGTATTTCATCAAGCCTATGACCAGATGACGAAGTGGAATTAATAGCTTTTCCTTTTGCTGCATTCCTACTAATTGGACGAGTTGTAACTTCATCATTATCCAGGTTAATGAAAGATTTTGTATTTGATGAAGACATAGACGCCCCAGATGCACTTCTTGAATCTTTCCATTTGGGTTCATTTTTAAGGATATTCCAAATTGGGTTGTGCCTAAAATTGACACCATATCTTGCATGATAATGCTCAAAAGCTGCACTTTTGAGATCATCCTCATACCATCCACTGAGGTGTTGACCTTTCACCACTATATATATATATATATATATATATATATATATATATATATATATATATATATATATATTTGATTAAATGCAACTGCAGGTGGTTTCATGTAATGTCAATGAATTTTGAGGTTGGCTTGAGTTCTCGCAACGTTCAACTTGTTGTTTATTTCATAATACACATTAATCTGTTGCAAGAATTCTTTATCACGTTGTTGACTTCTAGTAATGTTGTCATCTGGAATTTGTAGCCAATCTTTTGCCAACGATATTTCTTTTTCTTTGCTCCAGTAGTTTTTGATTTTTTATTTTTTGTGATTTGTTAGTGGGAGTTTTTGTTGGTGTTGGCTCATTTTCCGAAATATGGGAAGGATCTATCTTGGTAGAATTGGGGTATGCATTTTGGTAGGGATGGTGTGGAGATATGGGTATAAATGTTGTGGATGATTGTTTGGATTTGGGTATGTATATTATGGATGATTGTTTGGATTTGGTATGGAAATTGGGGATGATTGTTTGGATTTGGGTATGGATGTTGTGGATGATTGTTCGGACTTTCGGGATCATACAAAGATAACAAGTGTGTATAGTAATTTCGATTCATGATTCACGTATCAAATGGTTGGTATGTGTGAATGATAATATAATAGGTCATCTTTATTTGTAGAGTTGAAAATCTTGTATGCATTTGCCTTTAATTTGAATTTCATTTGACTTTAATTTGAATTTCATAGGACTCTAATTTCAATTTCATTTGACTTCAATTTGGATTTCATTTCACTTTAATTTCAATTTCAATTTCATTCGAATATAATTTGGATATCATTTTACTTTAATTTCAACTTCATTTGAATATAATTTGGATTTCATTTTACTTTAGTTTGGATTTCATTTGAATATAATTTGGATTTCATTTTACTTTAATTTGATTTCATTTAGATTTAATTTGAATTTCATTTAGAAAATATATTTTTGCTATAAAAGAATACAACTAGAGATGCACAAACTCCGAATCCGATCTGATCCGATCCGGTTCGATAACGTCAATCAGAATCCGGTTTCATCAAAGATCCGATCCGGTTTCAAACCGGTTTTAACCGGTTTTCCCTTACCCGAATCCGAATCGATTTAATCCGATCCGAAATCCGATCCAGAATTTACAAATCAATAAATAAAAAACATTTTTAGGACCTCATATATAACACAAAATGCAACATAGGTTCATTAAAATAGTTAAAACATACATCAAACGTCGAAATAGAAAGAGTTTAGAAACTAGTTAACTAATAATAATAATAATAATAATAATAATAATAATAATAATAATAATAATAAAGTGGCTTTATAACATTTTGCCAAATAGAAAAAGGTTTTGTGGTCTTCCACTTCGTGTCACCTTCACTAAAATGTACTTCAACCGCCACACAAATGGTTAGGGGTCTCATCAATACCATATTCTTCATCTTCGTCTTCATCTTCATCGTCATCGTCTTCATTTTCTTCCGGAGGTGTTGATAAGCCTTGTGCATATTCTTCATCCATTATCTCTGGTTCAATATTTTGTGCTAGTCGGTCTTCTAGTGATGCCAAGTGTTGTATACGTTCCACCGAATCCAAGTAATCCTTCAAGCAAACGCAAACCTCTACCGCAACCGGTGTAAGATTCGTCCTCAACTTTGATAAAACTCTACCACTAAAAGAAAAAACGGATTCCAAAACTACTGTGGAAGCTTGGACGGTTAGGAAATTGCGGGCCATGATGGAGAGAATAGGAAATTGTGCTTCCTTTTCCCTCCACCAAGCCAAAAGATCCAAAATTTTAAATTGTGGTGCACTCGAATTTTAAAAAGTTTGACCCCATATAAATTCCAAGTTCGCTACTAGGGGTTAATGTACGTGCTCGTTTGTTTTGTTCCTCCAAAAGGTAATTATAGAGGTCTATATGAAAATCCGTTCGACCCCCACTACTACCCGATGCACCACTAGTAGAGTCGGTTACACTTGTAAAATTGTTTGACATATTGCCATATTTTGTAGCGTAAATGTCAAACAAATTAGTAAAAGTATTATTAAAATTGTGTATTTGGTTATGGATGTAGTTTAAGTCATCTTTGTGCAAATTTAAAGAGATGGAAATTTTGGTAATCAAAGTCTCTACACCCGTAACATTGATACATGGGTTTAATGTTGCGACACAAGTAAAAAGTGGTGACATTTCTTTGAAATATTTGACTAATTTTTGTCTCATTGGTCTCGTAACCAAAACAAATATGTCACTTCTTTGTTAAAAATGCTCCAATTGCGCGTACATCAACCATAATTCATTTAATAACAATGGACTTGTAGGATAATACATACCCGATAAACAAATGGTTGATTGTTTAAAAAATTTTAACATTTCCACAAACTCTTCCATCAAATCCCAATCAAAATCCGAAACCAGGTTTTTTCTTTTTGAAATTGTGTCGTAAAATAATTGCAAAACGATTCTTTGACATGTCAAACTTTCAAACATCATGCATATCAAACTCCATCTAGTGTCAACATCCCAATGAGGACTATATGAAGTTACGTTAATGGAAATGACAAACTTTCAATATTTTTCCATTGTAACTTTATTTTTTCCAAAAACTCTAGTTAACACATTTTTGAATTTTTCAATCGTTGAATCTATCATTTTTAAACCATTTTGTACCGCTAGATTAATAATGTGACAAACACATTTTTGAATTTTTCAATCGTCGAACTCCATCTAGTGTCAACATCCCAATGCGGACTATATGGAGTTCGACATAATGTGTTTGTCATATTAAAGAAACACCGATTTTTATATTTAAAAATCATAGTTGCATATCTTTTTTTGGCTATATCCCAATACTTTAAAGCATCACGTCTAAGAGAAGTGCGACTTACTTGTCGATATTGTGGTTGCATTTTTTCCCGCAAAATCCTTGTTGATTGTGGGTTGTCGAAGTAGTTGAAAAGCAAGCCCTCTGGAATCACGAACTTGCAAAAGCTTTCACGAATGTCATCATTGTTGTAAATAAAGATCGCCCCGTCGGGAGTAATATTTGGTTGATTCGGATCGCCTTGACCTTTTACAAACGGACAAGTTTTTGTTGCATGACTCAACGTACTATTGTCATCTTTTCTCAAAAACATCCCACACTTCTTGGATCTCTCTTTTTCCTTCCCGTTCGACAACAAACACAAATCATAATGTTCCCACACTTCTTTATTCCGAGTGGTTGGTATGATTTTCACCACCGTTGCATCCGAATCTTGACCCGCGGTAGAATTTATCGAGCTTATTTTTGTGGATTATTATGAAACTGGAAGTCTAAACGTAGTAGAATTTTGTGTAATATTGAAAACTAGCAAATGCCATCTATTTATATGTGTTAAGAAGGTCATAAAAGTCAAGAAATAGTCAAACTAACCGTTTTTTGGAGCTTACTAACGGTTTGAAAAAAAATTGATTTTTTTCGAAAATGCCTGTTTTTAACGGTTAGAAAAAATCTGATTTCAAACCGGTTTTGGATCCGGTTTACGATCTGGGGTCGATCCGATATTGCGTCCGAAACTTCAAACCAGTTTCAATCCGGTCACCGGTTTAATCCGAATCGGTTCGGTCAAAACTGACCAAATCTGGAATCCGGATCGGATCGGATCCTATGGGTCAATCCGGTTTTGTGTGCATCTCTAAATACAACCTATTTTATTATTTCATACCTACCAATTCAAACTATTTCTTAATTTCTTTTTATACGTTTTCATCATCATCCTCAAATGATTCTGCTTCTGAATTCATAATCAACCATCTCACAAGTAATTCTACATTTCAACTATATAAGGAGCTAAAATGCATGGAAGCAGATTAGTCAGATGCTGAAAGTTCAAGATGTTCTGGATAAAGTCGAAGATATATAGATAGAAATCGTGAAGAAGGACATGAATATCTTTGGAAAGACTATTTCGATGTGCATCCTATTTTCCCACCTCAAATGTTTAGACGGAGATTTTAGATGAGGCAAGAACTATTTGTTCAAATTGTTAACGATATCTCTAACCATTCTATTTATTTTCAACAAAGAAAAGATGCTCTAGGTATCAATGGTCTTTCCCCTTTACAAAAATGCATTGCTGCCATACGCCAGTTGACATATGACACAACTGGTGACCTCTTTGATGAATACATATGAATTGGTGAATCAATTTCAATCAAATGTCTATAAAACTTTTGTCAATATGTGATTGAGGTTTATTCAAGCAATTATTTAGGAAAACCTAATGCTAATGACATTCAAAATTTAGTACAACAACATTCAGTCTTGTTGAGGTGGATAACTTTCTCAGAATCTAAGTAATCTCCCATGACATGGTTGAATAGGGATTAAACCCCCTGCTCCCCCCCCCCTCTTCATTCATTAAACTTAACCCACAATGCTAACTTCATTCCATTCAACACCACATCACAATTTTTGACCCATTAAACCATCCATGAAACCCCGATTGGGGATGACCTTATATATTTGTCAAAAAGTTTAGAATGTATATAAGAACAAATGACATAATTCACTTTTATTGATTTATCATGAATTATGTTTTGTTTTACATACAAATTGGAGAACAAGTTATAAGTACGTGAAAATAGATATAAATTACATTTTTATTAATTTCTTGCTCATGATTTTTCTTTCAAATCTATATAGATGTGAAAAAATTAAACCAAATATACTAGAATGAAAATGCTATTTTTTGTAAAAGAAATTTACTAACATATGATTGTTTAAGCCTATTAAGGTAGAAAGAAACAAAATTTTAGACAACTAACCTGACATCTGGTTTCCTGGATTAGAGCATCTACATTATTTCTTGCCAAAGTTTAGTCTAAACACCTTCATCATCAAGACAACGCAACTATGGAAAATGAAGAGCTGAGAAAAATGATAAAAGATGAATGTAGCCTATGATTTTAATTATTTGTAAATTGCTTATTGCATTTGTTAAACTAATCTGAAAATTAAGCTTTTTAACAAAACGAATAGGATACATTCAAGTCACAATATTATATATTATATAAATATATTAATATACATGTAACATAGGAATAGTGAACTTTAGACACTATAGGTTTTGGCCACAATAATTTAGGGAGGTTAACACTTTTGGTCCTCGGCTTAGGTTTCGATTCGTCAGTGTTTTAATCTGTATGCTCACCCTTCTAAAACCATTCAAGAAAGACCCTCTCCTTCCTTTTTTCTTCACAATTGAGACTGTAAACGCTCTTACCACCACCACCCTATACATCGCCGCTCACCACCACCACCATATATGCCACACCTTACCACCACCTGCAACCTACTCTGACTTCTCCATTAACCAGCGTCACACCTACTAGGCCTTCTTCGTTTGTAACATCCGGATTTTCAGGGACATTATTGTGTATGTTAATATTGAGCTTTAAGGAGGGACTCGACGAGTTGAGGGACCAACTCGCCGAGTCGAGTCGAGATTGACCGCGTGGGTTTAATGAGCGGACTCGATGAGTCCAAGGATGGACTCGCCGAGTAGGCACTGGGCAGAGAAAACCCTAAGTTCCGGGGTTGGAGCCTATTTAAAGGAACTTATGATCTTGGGTGCGCCTCATATCTCCTGTGAGAAACCCTAAATCGCCATTGGAGCCAAGGAAGAGTTCTTGTGATGAAATCAAGTAGTTTTGGTGTGGTTTTTCAAATGAAGTGAAAGGATTCAGCTTGAAGGACCAAAGGAGGTTGTTATTCTGAGACATCTAAGCAAGGATCTCCATTTTGAGGTAGTATTTCGCCCCTTCTTTCTGTTTTGTGTAAAATCCTTAAATCTAGAGTTTTCTTTACCCTTTCTTGGATTGTATATGATGCATATGAGGTCCCAATGTGGAATAAGCTTTAGATCTGGACTTTAAGAGGTCCAGAGAGTCCCAATCTTCCAGCTTTATGCAGTCCCTTTGGGGTTATGGATCTAGGTTGCCATTTTAGGAGCTATTTCTTCATATAAGGGCATAAGAGTGTTGCATGAGCTTAAAGATTGAACCTTTACGTGATTATTGGGTGTAAGAAGGTCAGATCTATAAGTTAGAGAAACAGATCTGACCTCAGAAGGTCTTTTGAGTGTTGCCATGGAGGGAACTCGCCGAGTCCATATGGGGACTCGACGAGTCGAGTCGGGTTGCCCCGCGGTTCGTGACCAGTGGTAACCCGTCGAGTGAAAGGTTAACTCAACGAGTCGAGTGAGGCTTTTTGAGGATTCAGAGGACACGCATGGACTCGCCGAGTCACTCGAGTGCACTCGACGAGTCTGGTCAAAGTCTGACCGTTGACTAGAGTTGACTTCAGTTGACCTTGGGGTTTTGGTCAAGCTGATTCAAGAGAGGTCAGAGAGGGGTAGAATGGTCTTCTACCCATTATTAGGGATGAGAACATGAGAGGATTTTTATTAGAGATGTTATCATTTTGATAGGAGGAGGCTAGGTCGGGTTATCGAGCACGAGAAGGTATCCGACATCATGCGAGGTGAGTCTTCTCACTATACATTACCTAGAGTGGTATCTATGTGCAAACCGGAGGGTCTTATGTGTTATATGTTGAGATTATGTGCATTATGATATATGTATGCTACGTCTTATATAGACCGGACCGGAGGGTCCAACGACTTACGAGGCCAGAGGGTCCTCGAGTAGACCGGACCGGAGCGTCCAACGATTCAGACCGGACCGGAGGGTCTAACGAGCTAGACCGGACCGGAGGGTCCAACGAGCTATGGGACTGGAGGGTCTCGCTGAGACACATCGACTGGAGGGTCGTACCGATTTATAGCCTCGAGTGGCGTATGTGTTGTATGTGGTATTTTGGGGAACTCACTAAGCTTCGTGCTTATCGTGTTATGTGTTATGTGTTTCAGGTATCTCCGAGGATCGCGGGAAGGCACCAGCTTGATTGTACACACCAGAGAAAGAGTTATATTTTGAGGATCCTGGATAATTAATGGAGTTGTGGTTGGAAAATTAATAAACGAGATTTCTATACAAAATGTTATGAAAAGTATGTGGTTTTAAAATGAAAAATCTGTTTGAAAAATTACGGTGTTACAAGTTGGTATCAGAGCCTTGTTTTGAGGGATTCGGATGCACCTTCGGGCGTATCTGAACTCAAACTGAGGATTTGAGGAAAATTTTTCATAAAAGAAACAATTTTTCTAAAAAGAGTAAAAGATTTTTGAGAAAATCAGAACGGAGCAGTGTGTACGATCAGCCAGCGCCCGAACGGTGATTTCCCAAAATACCCTTACATTATGTGTTATGAGATATTATGTGATATGCTATGCATGCTAGAGATAGGCTAGGTATTTCATACTTTAGGACTAGAGTGGCCTGATTTGTGATACCTTAGCCTAGGAGTTGCTATTATATGTGATGTGCCTCGAGTATGTACTGAGTATGAGTATCCAGCAGGAATCCTTTTAGAGAGGGATCTGAGTAGAGGAGTAATCTATGAGAGATACCTAGATGAACATTTGAGGATCCTACTGAGAGAGTATTCAGATGCCCGCGTGGGGTAAAGTTGCTTGAGTTCAGTGATATCCCTTGAGTATGAGGAGAGCAAGTGGGTAATAACCTATAGTGGTTTTACATGTTGGTAGAGATTATTCGATGCCCGAATGCTGCTTGCTTCGTGCTTTGTGGAACTCTTGATGATGGGAGTCACCTACTAAGTGAATATGGCGATATTCAGGAGGTAGATGGCTGGCATCATAAGGAGTTCTTCAGCAGCTGATGGTGGAGAAGTGTGAGAACCTAGGAAGAGCATAGGAAAGGGTGACCCTAGTCAGATGAGTACGCTGACAGAGTAGAGCATTTCGCAGAGGAGCGAACACACGTGACAGGATTGGTGATCGAGAAGGCTGAGCAACTACTTAGGAACTCGGGGATGGTCCGTGCAGAAAGTATGGGTAGATGTGGCAGGTAGTATGGGCCCGTACTACTGAAAGCAGAGGACCCATACTCGATACAAGGAACATTCCGGAGGATCTAAGTAGCAGATCGAGAGGTGATTTCATGGTTCGAGTATCATGATTTGTAGCAGACCGAGAGGTGATTTCATGGTTCGAGTACCATGATTTGTAGCAGATCAGGAGGTGATTTCATGGTTCGAGTACCATGATTTGTAGCAGATCGAGAGGTGATGTCATGGTTCGAGTACCATGATTCGTAGCGGATTGAGAAGAGATAACATGGTTCGGGTACCATGATTCATAGCTAATCGAGAGGTGGCCACATGGTTCGAGTACCATGACCCTTGGCGGTTAGTGTTACTGGTTCTACCAGTTATTCCGTTGTGATTGTCTAGACTGAGATCAGATGTGAAAAAAATATGGGGCCAGAGGGCCATGATGATCGAGTTTTAGTGGAGCATCCCTTAAAAGGGAAATCGAGTTAGCTCCGAGGGATTGCTGGTGAGATGCCAGTGGGAGTCGCAAGACTCAGGGATGAGTAGGGATGGTGCGTTATGGGAGAATACGGTTTGGGCTGAGTGACCGGCCGATGGTGGGAATGTCATTTTCTGTGACCTGAGCGGTACTATTTATGTTCCTGTGGGAAACAGGAGAGGTATTGAGATTTTCGGTTTCCAAGGTTGGGGGTGAGCCCTGTAGGTTAACTTTGGTTACGATCTTTCATCAGAGTATTTGGGCAGTATGTCTGCCGAGAGGTAATGTTAGAGCATGAGCAGGTTGTCAGCGGGGACTGAGATGGTTAAGGACAAGGATACACCCTATTTGAGCATAGTAGGGCATGTATTAGCTGCAGCGGCAGAGGAGAAAGAAGAGGATATTGGGGCGGTGGCTCTTTTTGTCTATGATGAGTATCGAGTGTGGTAATGAGGACTCCACTCTTATTACAACCCACATGATGGAACGTTGGTTGAAGAGTCGAGGATGAGGAATATGTTAGTTCGTTATTTTCAGACTGAGAGTCAGGGTTACGACTGGACAGTTGAGATGTCCGGTAGTAGGATGGTACGAGATTCTGAATGACTAGAGGTAGTCATGATGAGAAGTTTCTGAGGATTTCATCAGAGATTCGGGGTATTTGGAATTGCTTGACCTCCATCGGGGAGATCATCGAGCATTGCGTATCACCTTCCAAGAGTAGGTGCGATGTTATTTGTAAAAACAGTCTGTGAGTTAGATGGTTGGCGAACCAATTGGTGATGGTTCGAACCCTGAGTGGGGGAGAACCGGGTACTTTTGAGGAGAACATATATTTGTTCGAGGGCGGTTAGGGAACTGGATAGAGATGGCCTGCGGTGCGGATTCCTGAAACCAGGGTTATTGGTGGTCAAGGAGAGGTACAGAGCGAGATAGTGCATGTGGTACGTGTTTGAAAAAGGATGAGTGTCTCCACAGCAAGTGGCCGTTGGTCAGAGATCTTGTGGTGGTTAGGAATCCTTCAAGGTTAAAATGGTGAATTCGAGGTGGTTGGCTTGTGAGGTTAGTTCGGCGGTTGAGGAATTCTGGTTCAGAGTATGGGCTATTATATGCAGTATGGGAAGGGAAGAAGTTGATTGGGCAACCAACTTCAGGGTCGTTATGAGTATTCTTGCATGAGTTTTGAGCAATAGAGGAGGAAGTTTCGGATTGTCATCTTCGTGTTCGGAGTCGTTGGCAATTCCCCCGTGTTTTAATTTGGGAGAAGGAGTATTCCGGGGATACAAGTGGCACGAGAGAAAGACCGGTTGCGAGATTCCGAGGAAGCAATGCGGTATCTGAATATGATGCCATGAGTATGAGATCAGTGGTAGAGTCAAGACACTGCGAGGCGTTGTGACGGTATTCTGGGGTATCCGAGTTTAATGTCCTAATTCTCGGATTATTTTGAGTTTTGAGTTGGAGATGACGAGTGGTGTACCGAGTGTCTATGGTTCCGGTGGGGGCCCTTCAGCTAATTGAAATCAATGGATTTATTTGAGAATGTGAATTGCAGCGAGAAAAAGAGGTTTTGTCACGAAGGTGGTCGTCCGAAGTAGTGATGCTTAGCCTGGAGGGGTGTATGTGTACCTATCTATGCTGGGCCGCAGAGCATGAGTTAATGATCGCAGTGTGGTGTCAACCTGAGGATGAGATTGTGAAGTGGTAAGAGTAAGTGCGGTAAGACTGCGGGGAGCTGCAGTTTCAATGATTCAGTGAGAGGTTGTGGTGATGCTACGGGGAGCCGTAGTACTCACTATTCAGTGAGAGGTTGTGGTGATGCTACGAGTAGCCGTAGTACTCACTATTCAGTGGGAGGTTGTGGTGATGCTACGGGGAGCCGTAGTACTCACTATTCAGTGAGAGGTTGTGGTGATGCTACGAGGAGCCGTAGTACTCACTATTCAGTGGGAGGTTGTGGTGATGCTACGAGGATCTGTAATACTCACTATTCAGTGAGAGGTTGTGGTGATGCTACGGGGAGCCGTAGTACTCACTATTCAGTGATAGGTTGTGGTGATGCTACGGGGAGCCGTAGTACTCACTATTCAGTGAAAGGTTGTGGTAATGCTGCGGGGAGCCGTAGTACTCACTATTTAGTGAGAGGTTGTTGTGATGCTGCGGGGAGCCGTAGTACTCACTATTCAGTGAGAGGTTGTTGTGATACTGCGGGGAGCCATAGTACCCACTAGTCAGCAAGAGAATGTTGCGACGAAGTACTCTCTGATCAGAGCGTGAGATAGAGGAGTTTTGGGCTTGGGAAGCCCTAATATTTGAGTTTTGTGGGAGCCTGGTGGTCGAATCAGGGGTGAGACTGGGATCTCCATAATTGTCGGGAGTTGTTATATTATGAATTGAGTAATGGTTGACACAACCAAAGGGAAGTGGATAAGTGAAAAATGCATGAGTTGCGGGTCATGACTCATGAGTTGAGTGGTTCGTTGGGACGAGTGGTTCCAATTCTGTGCCGGATCAAACTCTCGAGTTGAGTTCGATTCTAGTGGTGTATCGAGTAGACAGAATGAGATTCCAGATTCAGAGATGCATTTCATTTGGAAGGGGGTATTGTTCCATATGGTGTCTTGGACCGGAGTGGGTCAATTCGTTGGTATGAGAAAACCGTGAAACGCATGGAACTAATGAGTAGTGGACGACAGAGATCGAGAGTGAGTCGAATTCAGTATTCGCTTGAGGTACAGCGAACTCCGTGACTGGTGTGTGTCACACTGGGCCGAGATAGTGGTTGTGGAAAGGAAGTAGACGAGACGTTTTGGGACATGCAAGGGGTAACCTTTAGAGGTTCAGCTGCTGGGTCGGGTGAGGACCCGGTGCTCAGTTTTGAGAGGGGAGCTGAGGTTTATGTTTGTTAGATGCCGGAGGACGCTTCAGAACAAGCATGATTATTATTTGTGTTTGAGGTCAGGGTGTTGAGGATTCATTGTTCAGATGGATTTGATTGCAGTACAGTGGATGAGTCCCTGGTGTGATGTGATCCTTCCATTCCTTGGTATATGATCTGGGTCCTTTATTATGTCTGGGACGAGTGATCGGTAGCCAGTTTTGGGCATGGACTTGTTTTTATCGGTCCCCACCAGAGAATCAGAGGTGCAGTGAGCTATCAGGGTTTATTATTCGAGGAGCGAATAACAAGGTGACACCTGAAGAGAGCGGTCTGGCTGTGTATCGAGATACTAGAGTTTCCAAACTCTTGAGAGTCAGGAGGGGTAGCGTAGTGGCAGATGGGTCTGTCCTTTTCCAGGGAGGAGTTCCTGTTAGAATTCAGGTGTCTAGAGAGGAAGATAGTTGTGTGGTATGAGACCCTTTCGCTGGTGCTGTTTGGTTATTGGATTAGATCTATATGTTGTGGAGGAGCGATTTCGAGGGCGAAATCTAATTCAAGTGGGGGAGAATTGTAACATCCAGATTTTCAGGGACATTATTATGTATGTTAATATTGAGCTTTAAGGAGGGACTCGACGAGTTGAGGGACCAACTCGCCGAGTCGAGTCGAGATAGACCGCGTGGGTTTAATGAGCGGACTCGACGAGTCCGAGGATGGACTCGCCGAGTAGGCACTGGGCAGAGAAAACCCTAAGTTCCAGGGTTGGAGCCTATTTAAAGGAATTTATGACCTTGGGTGCGCCTCATATCTCCTGTGAGAAACCCTAAATCGCCATTGGAGGCAAGGAAGAGTTCTTGTGATGAAATCAAGTAGTTTTGGTATGGTTTTTCAAATGAAGTGAAGGGATTCAGCTTGAAGGACCAAAGGAGGTTGTTATTCTGATACATCTAAGCAAGGATCTCCATTTTGAGGTAGTATTTCGCCCCTTCTTTCTGTTTTGTGTAAAATCCTTGAATCTAGGGTTTTCTTTACCCTTTATTGGATTGTATATGATGCATATGAGGTCCCAATGTGGAATAAGCTTTAGATCTGGACCTTAAGAGGTCCAGAGTCCCAATCTTCCAGCTTTATGCAGTCCCTTTGGGGTTATGGATCTAGGTTGCCATTTTAGGAGCTACTTCTTCATATAAAGGCATAAGAGTGTTGCATGAGCTTAAAGATTGAACCTTTACGTGATTATTGGGTGTAAGAAGGTCAGATCTATAAGTTAGAGAAACAGATCTGACCTCAGAAGGTCTTTTGAGTGTTGCCATGGAGGGAACTCGCCGAGTCCATATGGGGACTCGACGAGTCGAGTCGGGTTGCCCCACGGTTCGTGACCAGTGGTAACCCGTCGAGTGAAAGGTTAACTCGACGAGTCGAGTGAGGCGTTTTGAGGATTCAGAGGACACGCATGGACTCGCCGAGTCACTCGAGTGCACTCGACGAGTCTGGTCAAAGTCTGACCGTTGACTAGAGTTGACTTCAGTTGACCTTGGGGTTTTGGTCAAGCTGATTCAAGAGAGGTCAGAGAGGGGTAGAATGGTCTTCTACCCATTATTAGGGATGAGAACATGAGAGGATTTTTACTAGAGATGTTATCATTTTGATAGGAGGAGGCTAGGTCGGGTTATCGAGCACGAGAAGGTATCCGACATCATGCGAGGTGAGTCTTCTCAATATACATTACCTAGAGTGGTATCTATGTGCAGACCGGAGGGTCTTATGTGTTATATGTTGAGATTATGTGCATTATGATATATGTATGCTATGTGTTATATAGACCGGACCGGAGGGTCCAACGACTTACGAGGCCAGAGGGTCCTCGAGTAGACCGGACCGGAGGGTCCAACGATTCAGACCGGACCGGAGGGTCCAACGAGCTACGGGACTGGTGGGTCCCGCTGAGACACATCGACCGGAGGGTCGTACCGATTTATAGCCTCGAGTGGCGTATGTGTTGTATGTGGTATTTTGGGGAACTCACTAAGCTTCGTGCTTATCGTGTTATGTGTTATGTGTTTCAGGTATCTCCGAGGATCGCGGGAAGGCACCGGCTTGATTGTACACACCAGAGAAAGAGTTATATTTTGAGGATCCTGGATAATTAATGGAGTTGTGCTTGTAAAATGAATAAACGAGATTTCTATACAAAATGTTATGAAAAGTATGTGGTTTTAAAATGAAAAATCTGTTTGAAAAATTACGGTGTTACATCGTTCATCTTCAAAGTGTGGCCTAAATTTGGTGAATCCTTAACTTCCAGCGGCTATCACACATCCAGTAAGTTATGTTATCTTTATTTATATGAAATTTTGATGTTCGCCAGGGGAAGTTTTTGGAGCCATCCCTGATAAAGTTCATGACATACTTTTAATTCTTTTATTAGGGTTCAAGGTCATGAGATTTTTAATTTGAGTTAAGATTAAAATTAAGAATGCTCTAAAAAATCAAAGATTTAAGTTAAAAAATACAGAAAATGGTATCTCTTCTTTTTGTTTTACGTGTATACACCCGCTCTAAAACACTATGTGTCCTATAGCCGGGTTTGAGTCTCCCTTCTAAGGTTGGTGTTACATCTTATAACTTCGGTCATATTATTACGCTCGTACCCGTGTCGTCTTTGTTGTTCTCTTTCGGTACATCTTTTTTCAATTTCTCAAATTCCAATACGGTAACTGTTGGATTAATGTCTAAGTCCATAACTATATTTGGTATGTACTTGACCCGACCCGGCATGGTCCATTTGGGTTACACTTCACCGGCACAATTTATATGGATAGTCTTTAGAGAATAGTATATTTATGATTTATATTAATATATTATAAGTTCTAATATATTAATATGGAATCATATTATTTAATTAGTATTGATCAAGAATTAATTTAGAATTAATTAAGTGATCAAAAAGAACTAATTAAATATGGACTCTTATATATATGGAATGGGCCAAGTTCATTTAGGTTGGGCTAAGCTTTCATGGATGGTCCATGGAGCTTTTAACCCATGGATCCTATGTAAATGAAAGGTCATGGGTATTAGGGTTTACATGGATGTAACCCTAATCCTCCATAATATATAAAAGGGTCCTTGGCTCACAAAATTGGTACAAGTGTGTGAAAATAAGAGTGGGCCGATTTTAGTGTGCATATATATTCTCTCAAGTTCTTCTAAGGTGTTTTGGTGATTTGTGATTCCATTTGAGGCTTCCACACTATTGGGGCTAAGCTCTTAAAGCTTGAAGACATCAAGCTACATCAAAAGGTATGTCATCTAACTAGAACTTTGTAGTATAGGTGCTTCATAATATGCTAGTTAGGATGAAACCTTGGAATAGTTAATATTTGCATGTATAATAGAGAAAACATAGATCCAAGGTTTATAGGGTTGCATGTACACCAGTGGAGTGTTAGAATGCTCAAAAACCAACAGTGGTATCAGAGCCTGGTTGTTTTCTGTTATATTGATGCAAATGTTTTATTTTCAAAGTTGGAAAAAAAAAGAAAAAAAAAACATGACGTTTGTCAAATTTTAAGATAATTACTTGTTTTTGTGAAAAACTAATTATTTGTAAAATTTAAATCATTTGCTATATGAGTTGAATTAGGTCAAATTTAGTAAAAGATAAAATGATATGATTATTTTATTAGTTTTAAAAGTTTGATCTAAAGAGTTTTTTGAAACCTCCATAAGTTATGGATATAAAAAGGTTTTTAAAAAAATTGATTCAAAGTTTTTTATGGAGTTACAAAACTTGGTCTTAATGTTTTAAAGAATTCCATAACTTGTTCTTAAGTTATGGAACATGAAAAGTTTCATCATAAAACAAGTATTTAACTCCATAAGTTATGGAATCCAAAAGTTTTCAAGAGTTACAAAACTTGCCCTCAAGTTTTGGAATTTGGAAAAAGTTTTTTTATGATAAAAAAAAAAGAATTGAATTCTAAAACTCTTGGGTTCATAACTTAAACAATTAATTAAATGGTTTTAATTTTGAATTTAATAATTGGAATTATGATGTTTTTATTGAATAATTCAATTAACTCTTATGGACTTTATTAATAGATAATTAAAGTGTTTAATTAAAAGAGAATTAATAATTCCATAATGACATGGTTTAAATTTAATTAAATTAAGAGTATAGTTTAATTAATAGATTAAACCACCAAGTATTTTAAATGTCTAAAATACACCCTTATACTATTATAATATTAAAAGTTTAATATATTATATGTATAAGAGCAAGTCGTCTTATCATTAGTAGGCCTCATTCACGAAGCCGGTCTATAAGGGGGGTATAAGGTTACTGCCTATAAAATGGCAGTTTAATGGGTGTCCACTCTCACCCACCGCTTCCTTGACTGGTGGAGGGTCGTTACCCGAACAGGTAGGACAAGGACTATAATTCTCCCTTCATTAAAAGTATTAATGATAAATACTAAGTAACTAAACCTTTTATAAATTCCCAATCTTAGTTACTTAGGAAAATGTGAATAAGGTGCTAATCCATGAAATTACACTTTGCACTTTGTTTAAGCTGTTAGGGGAGCGTGTGTGGTTAACCGGCACACTAACCTGGACTTAACAAGGTAGGCAAAGGGTAACTTAATGTTTATCATAGTATCGTTGGAGCGTGTGTGGTTAACCGGCACATCGATTGAGGGATAAATATTAAGGGTACCAAGTATATTTGCATGGTTACTTCACACCTTGTTTTTTGATCCTCGGCATCCCAGTCACAAAACCTGAAGGACACACTCGAGATTGAAACATGCCATTGAAAAGTTCATTGAATCTCAAAAGAATCTAGGAGTTTCAAAACCAATTAAAACCTAATAATACATTTCGTTTATCTTGGTGGAAATTGGTGAATCGTCATTCACCTACCTTCAAATATTTTATAGCTTGGATTACGACATCCCTCTTCCAAGTTATAAAATAGTTTGTTGGGTCCTAGCCTTAATATATCATATTGGGTGTTATATTAAGGACTTAAATCAACTTTACGTGAATTTCTCCCATTGTTGATGTCTGGTTTAGACAACAATGATCTTCCCAAACCAAGCTTTCCTAATGAATATGACTTCCTGAGTTTGGCTCATGGAAGTCATACTTCTCTTCCTCCACCTCCTCCAATTATTCTCCCTAACCCACAAGTTCAAGGTCACTCAAGCCCTAATGGCAAGCAAGGTCTATGTGTGATCACATCTTAGAGATGAAGTCACATATTGACAAGCCAGGAGAGTTGGATGTCAAACTCTTGAGAAAGTTGGATGTTCAATCACTTTCTAAGTCACATAGTGAGTTTCTTTGGGACTACTATGAAACAGACTATGACATGAACCTTAATGATCATATCTATTTGCTTGGTGCTGCTGAATCAGCAATGATTTGGAACGATAGTAAAGCAAATTTGATTAGAAGATCAACTTCCCAAAAACTTTATGGATAGTGACAATGGTGACACTGGAAATCCAGAAAAAGCATTCTCTTCCCAATGGAAAGGGATTGACCATAGTCAACCCGGTTGACCAAATGGTAAAGAGAAAGGCTAAGTCTGAGATAGTCCCATTACCAAAGGGTCCATATGTTTATTTTGCCAAAGGAAGGGGCGTTGATTGCAAAGCTGCCAAATTTACCTAAGGATGTTAAAGTCAATAAGTTTGACTCTACATCAGGTAGAGCCCATTATCTAACTCTGTTAAGTTCTATTCTGAGATCCTCATTACATGATGTGACTGGGTCACATGTTGATGTTTTAAGAATAAAAGAATAGAGAGAAATCTTAAAGGAAGTATATGCTGATTCTGATCGCGAAGGTGGATTTCGATCTCATCAGAATTTTGAGCAGTTGCTTAAGAAGTTATGATATATTGCTAAGGAATAGATAACAACAATTTTCCATGTGGATTGTAAGGATAAGTTTTTCCGCAAAGTTTTAAAATAAAAGAAAATTGTTTAATTTTATTTATTTGAAGTATCCTTACAATGGTATTTGTGGAAAATTGTTGCTTATATGATTCCACTGACAGCAATATTGGAAAATGGATTTGATTCTTTCATTTGTGGTAGTGTCTAAATTTACCAAATCAGGAGAGTTCCTCATCACCCAAGTTTCAATTGGACCGAAACTTGGAATCATGCAAGTTGAATAGTATGATGAATGAGAACTTTCAAGCATTGGAAAATCAAGAATAATTACTTGTTCACATGGATGTGTGAGTCAAGTGAAGGACTAAAGGGATCGAGTACAAATTCTTGTGCACTGGTCATGTCCACCACAAATCTCGTTAAGACTATTTGATTTACTAAAGTTTAGTAAATATGGTTATACTTACAAGTTTAAGTATAATTCTGAAACATTGGAAAAGTCTCAATGTATGGCAGAACGAATGGGAAGAATCAAATTAGGCATAAAGATAAAAGTTTCTCAAATCTGAAAAGATGGGAGAGTACTTTAGTATCATGTTTGTGATCATCTTAATGATTTAGAAATCATATCACAATTAGTCCTCTAAAGGTCATCTTAGTGCATTATTATGACTAAGAAGAGGAGTCATGAATTGTTGAAATGGTTAGATCAGGAAGATGAGTCATACTTCGTTCCAAAACAATTCTTAGAGTCATACTCCAAGATTGTAACTTGAGTGACATATCTTAAAGAAAGGTTTAAAACACTTGTCAAATGTAAGAGTAAAAGTGTCATACTCTTGTACATTTGAAATTGGTAAGTTGTGATGTTTTGGATAAAACAAAGACCAACTAAGGCCAATTGTGTAAAGTGTTTGTCTTGATAAAGAATCCGCACTATCTCTTGAATATTTGGCAAGATAGTCTTATATGTCAAGAGGATAGTGGGAGTCTTAAAGATCCTAAAAAGAATTTCAAGAACTAATCAAGAACAAAACCTGAGGTTCTTCACTAGCACACGACTTGAGGTTTATAACCTATCGTGTTGACATATTCTGTGCCCATTCCAGTTAAAGTTGGCTTTGCATAGGAGTTCTGAAAGTTCTCAATTGGTTGCATAACAACTTGGAAGCAATGGCAGGCCCTGTACTGCCAGGTGGCAAGAAGTTAAGATTGCATAAGTTCAGTCCATATGAGTTTGGATTTGTCATTATCCTTGTCTTGTGACTATGGTTTTGACGATTCACATGGATAAGAACACATACACCATAAAATCTAAGGGTCATAAGGTTTCTCTCCGATTCATGAAAATGATGGTGAGGAAACACTTCCACCAAGTAGATTTGAAGCAGATGGCAAAAGGTCTAAACAATTGAGACTATGATTACGGCATCCCTTTTCATAGTTCTGAAATTGTTTAGACACACATACATGCTATCTAAGGAAAGGTGTATGGTTTTGATAAAGTTTTATCAAAGCATCTCGTATCAGAAATCTAAACTTTGGTAAGAAAGTCAATAAAGTATTGATTTCTAGAAGTCCAGCTGATTTCTGAGTACATGTCAAAGCTAGTGGGAGCATAAGTGTTATGCTAATAATCATCATGTTAGTGGGAGCATGATAATTATTGTTAGTGTTGCAAGTTAGCAATGTTAATTATAGAAAACAAAAGTTTCAATTCATGAGGCTGCAGGGATTGAAAAAGTTGTTTTGCTATAATTAAGGGAGAGGATATACTTCATTTCAATTCTAAAGGCTTAGATTGAGACCTTAATCATCTTTAGTCAAGAATATATATATGAATTTCATGTTGGATTGGTTCAACTTAAGGAAATTCTACATATTGCATTCTCAAAATTCGATTATGATTACGGCATCCCTCTTCATAGTCAAAATTTGAAAACATGGCAAATAAAAATATTGTAGCAAAAGACTGGTCTAGAATCATGTCTTTATGTGAGACATCATGAATCATGTACCATTTGTTTTGGGTACAGGATCGATTGCATGTGCTATAATATTTGTCATTTCTAAATTTTTCCAAATGCCCAGAGGCATTAAGAAGGGAAAAGGTCTAGAATTGGATATGACTAAAATGATTAAGCAATTGTTGAGGACAATTTGAGGTTTACCAAAGATTGGTTGCTCAGGGACAGTTGGAAGTATAGTGCTAATTTTGGAAGGACCATATTGACATATTCTGAAAAGAGGCATCTCTTGTTCAGAAGTGATAGTCAAAATGAGAATATGGAGTTGTCTCCATAGGTGGAAGTTATCTGTGTAAGATTAGAAAACTTAATGCAAGAAGCATGTCCAAAGCAATGTACTTTGAATATGAGACTTAGTTTCCATGGAGTTGATCTCCATTGGAATACCTTATAATGACTGTTGACAAGTCTTTGTGACTTTGTACATATTCATTACAGGAGGGTCAGTGCATATAAGTTTAAAATCTAAACATATTTCGATAAATGATAGGAATTTGAAATTCTCACATTTTTCGATAAGGATTTGGGAGTGTGAAATTAGAATCATTGAAATTATGTTCAATTGGTTTATTTCACAAAGTAAGGATCATAGACAAACATAGAGTGCATACTTGGTGTATGGCAAAGCTATTGTTTAAGAAAAACATAGTGTACATGCTTGGAGCATGGTACAACTAGTGTTTTTAATTCAAGTATAAAGTTGTTAAAACCGAAACAATGAATAATGAGTAATCAGTATGGTGATAAATAAAAGTGTTTATTTATATTCATAGGGTTTGATACCATATTTGATTCATTTATTCTTCTGTTTCACTTTGCATGTTTTGACTTCCAGAATAACTAAGTCGCTCTTCCTGAATGATTAAGTTATTCAAACCATCCACAGTCGTCATATGTTGGAAGTAGATATGAATCAAGACTGTCATGGGTTGGTTTGTAGAGGTCCAAGTTGGTGGACAAAGTGGTGCTACAACCCTCATGAGTGCTCATAAGTTCTGAGTATTGGATTCAACCCACGCTCATTTGAATCACTTCATGGATTTTATCACGAGTGATCATGAGACGATAATATCTTATATTCTTAAAACCTAGAGATATGAGTTGTTACTATGAGTTGGTTATACATTGATTGCACGAAAACGCATTGGTAACTCGATGTTATAAAACGTGCCTTTGTGTATGATTCAACAAGTAGTAGAACAAGCCATATGAGTCGAAGTTTATCCATTCCTTTTACCTTCGGGATAAAAGCGATATCTGTGGGCCCCTCGATGATTTAGCGATGACACATGTGAGTGCTTGGCCAAGCCAGGACTGATTTGATTTGTTCAATCAGTCAGTCATCATAAATCGAAAATCGGGAAACAACAAATGGACAGAGAGAATGATTATAATCCATGTCTCAGTCCATATGATATCTAGAATGGAGGAATATATGATCCCTTATCTAATGGACAAGTCATTGACAAGGTCAGAGTTCGACAGCGGCTTTAAGAGCTACGATTGCCAGTTAGGTTTTGAAGTCATACTCAATAATAGTTTTAGACTTATCCAAGTGGGAGACTGTTGGATTAATGTCTAAGTCCATAACTATATTTGGTATGTACTTGACCCGACCCGGCATGGTCCATTTGGGTTGCACTTCACCGGCACAATTTATATGGATAGTCTTTAGAGAATAGTATATTTATGATTTATATTAATATATTATAAGTTCTAATATATTAATATGGAATCATATTATTTAATTAGTATTGATCAAGAATTAATTTAGAATTAATTAAGTGATCAAAAAGAACTAATTAAATATAGACTCTTATATATATGGAATGGGCCAAGTTCATTTAGGTTGGGCTAAGCTTTCATGGATGGTCCATGGAGCTTTTAACCCATGGATCCTATGTAAATGAAAGGTCATGGGTATTAGGGTTTACATGGATGTAACCCTAATCCTCCATAATATATAAAAGGGTCCTTGGCTCACAAAATTGGTACAAGTGTGTGAAAATAAGAGTGGGCTGATTTTAGTGTGCATACATATTCTCTCAAGTTCTTCTAAGGTGTTTTGGTGATTTGTGATTCCATTTGAGGCTTCCACACTATTGGGGCTAAGCTCTTAAAGCTTGAAGACATCAAGCTACATCAAAAGGTATGTCATCTAACTAGAACTTTGTAGTATAGGTGCTTCATAATATGCTAGTTAGGATGAAACCTTGGAATAGTTAATATTTGCATGTATAATAGAGAAAACATAGATCCAAGGTTTAGGGTTGCATGTACACCATAGGAGTGTTAGAATGCTCAAAAACCAACAGTAACAACTAAGAAGGACTTATGGGAGCAATTAGGCATAATTTTACTCATTCAATTAACAGTTTGTTTTCATACCTTGATTGATTTTCATAACTTGAACCACTCGATTGCAATTTGTAGTATGAGTAATGTTATCATGTAAAAATGACTTTTTTCCTGAAATTGGAGTTCGATTAGTTTAACCACTCAACCTGTAACATCCTGTTTCAGATTGTCCGTGATTAGGGTTCATGGGCTGCAAACTGGGTATGAGGAGGTCTCGGGGTTGCGGCGAGTTTCTTGAAGAGTAGGGTTTCCCGTCACCTTTCCATAGATACGAGGTTCAAGGAAAATGGACTTATAACAAGGGAGCTATGACAGTTTGAAGATTGGTCAAGATAAGTCCTTTAATTGAAAAAGGTGGCAGCGGAGTACGCTGGGCGTACGTGTGTGTACGCTTAGCGTACTCATGCGCGTGACTTTTGAGCAGAGCCATATAGTACGCTGGGCGTACCAGAGGGTACGCTGGGCGTACTAGGCACAGAAGGAAAAACCCTAATTAAGGAGTGTCCCTATATAAAGAATGTGATGGCCTCATTCCTGGCCACCATTCTCAGACAACAAACCCTTCTAACCCTAAATCTTCGTTCTTATAGCTTGTGAGTGCATTTGAGAGCTTGTGGGTGAATCCTTGTGTTCTTGAAGTGAAGAAGAAGCTTTGGAGAAGGAGTGAGAGTCCAGGCCCTTGGATCTGAGCATATATGTGTTAGGAGCTTCATATAGAGGTATAAAGCTTCAAGATTTCTCACTCTTTTGTTTTGTGCATTTTTAATGGAGTATTTTAGGGTTTTGTCCCAAAAGATGGAGAGTATATGAGACAATGAGCTCGAGAGACCTTGATCAACCCCCTTTTAGTGTATTTTGTGGAGTAAAGTCATAAAAATCCAATCTTGGACGTTAGAACCAAGTCATGCATGAGATATGAGCTTCATGAGAAAAAGGGATAAGTGTTTTGAGTGTTTGTGACCAAATCATCCATGCAAAGGCTTAAATTCATTGACTTTATGGAGTAAGAGCTGTTAGGGAGTCCAGATATGAGAGATGAGCTAAGGTCTTAACGGGTTAAGACCAAGAGAATGGACTAAGCAAAACTGGGTGTACGCCCAGCGTAAGTTCCAGTATGCCCCGCGTACTGGGTTGGTGTCCCTGATCATTTTCATGCATGCGTGAGTACGCTGAGCGTACCAAGAGAGGTACGCCCCGCGTAACTTCACTGTGGGGTTTTTGGGCTAGATCTTATTATGAGCCTTAAGGGTTGGGCATGAATCTTTGGGCTTGTGAATTTGAGACTATGAGCAGGGAAATATTATAATTATGCCTTGGGCCCTTGAGTTGGGCTTGTCACTTGTGTAACGCCCGCAGATCCGGGCTAGTCAATTTAGAGACAATGAGCATCAAAAATGAGCTTTTGATGGAAGATTATTTACAATGAATAATCTTAACCAAGTGGTAGTATATGTTACAAGGGTTCCGTACATATAAAGAACACCGAAATCCGAGTTATAACGAAGAAGTTATGGCTCGTCGAAGTTTTACGGCAAAACCGGCATGACACCGGGAAGCGTAAATAGTGAATTTACGATAGAAGACTTTTTGGCCTTAGTGATCTAAACAAAAGTTGTAGAATACATTAAACCGAGAACATACAAAAAAAAAGAACGCCTGAATCTGACTTCGTATGAGGAAGTTATGAATTTTTGTAAGATTTGGCACAGCAGTGCACGACCCGAAACTCGAATTTTAGTTCGAGCGGTTTTGGCCTACGCGGCCTAAATGAGAGTTGAAGATCTCATTAATAGGAACTCAACGATAAAAAGACAGACGAAAACGAAGTCCGTATGAAGGAGTTACGAATTCTTCGCGGTCATTTAACAGTCTAATCTCCTCCTACTGTTAAATTTAAGATCGATCGAGAATTAGCCGACGGAGTCAAATGAAAGTTGTAGATCTTATTTTTACCTACGAGTGGATATAAAGAACGTCGAAAACGGAGCTCGTATGCGAAAGTTATGAATTTTTGAAAATCAGCTGATTTCCACCCTGTGTGCGATGCCACGTGTCAGCACCAGGCTCAGACTTGGAGCCCAAGTTGGCTCACGACGTGAGCATCATAAAACTCACGACGTGAGTGACCCTCCAGCCTCCTATAAATAAGAAGTGAAGCCCTCTTCATTCCTCACACCTCCAGTCACTTCCCTCTGTCTCTAGAACCTCTCTCTAGCCCCGAAAACCCCTGAAAAGCCTAGAGAACTTCCCTAACACGAGGCGGAAGCCCCGGAGTGCCCGACGGCTCGGAGAAGAAGAGCCTTTCGGCTCGGAAACGCTACTCCAGCGAAGCCCGGTTTTGAGAAAAACCCGCTGTAAGGGAGTTACGCCTAACCTAACTTTAGTATAGCTTATGTTTCAATATAGTAATGTTATTAGGACCTTATAATAAATATTTGGGCTATTATTATGAGTTATATAAGTTTCGTTATAATATCTTTTTAACCACTCGCGGTACGAGGAATCTGGTTTAAAGGGTCGCATAGGGTTGTTGGATTTCAGAAGTGCTATATGCCAAAATAATCCTGCCCTCCGGTGTTTTATGTCTGGCCCCTGTCTGTACATAGTGGTTGGAAAATATTGTTTAAACGCTTATATAATAATAATAATAATAATAATAATAATAAGACTAATAATTAGTCACGGTGAATATTAGACTAAAATGTAGTGGTAATATTACTAGGTTTCGTTGAAGGAAATTATATTGTTAAGAAGCGAAGCGCTGTCCGAGTTTGGAATCATCACTTTAACAAGTGAGTGGATAGTTCATTTCATCTTACACATAGATATGAAATATTTTATATAAACTACGTGCTATGTGTGCATATTATCTGTATACTTGCTATCTATGCTGGATGAACGATTTTATACAATTTTTATATGATTTAAATTGTATATGTATTTATATCTACATAATATGTTGGGTAAAACATGGGTAGATGGAATATGAGTTGGACGATAAGTTGAGAGGTAATATAGACCATGAGGTAAGGGTGAGAGGTGGACGATGTGAGAAGCCTTTTTCCAAATGTTGGCCCCGTCATCTAGCAGAGTATGGATGACAACCACAGACTATTCTAGACAGTCTAGTGGAACACTAACAAGTTCACAACCTGTAGGTGTTGTGAACGATGTGTTCACCGGTGTACTCTAAAAACCCATTGGCCTGTATCGCGAGTGGATTCTCGAAAACGATACTGTCAATAAAACCCTGGCAGATGCACCTAAAGGACTCTACCGGCAGAAGCGCCTAATAGAGAACCTCATAACCCCGACAGATGTGCCTAAAGGACTATACCGGCAGATGCGCCCCCTAAAGAATGTCACAATTTTGGAACCTGCACCTAAGTGATAATATTAGTAGCTGTGCTTGACAGATGTGTCATTAGCAACGATGGATTTCGTGCCTATTCCTTAGGATAACCCTTAGGAATGAATGAACGAGGAATAGCTGATTCTTAGGGTAGAATAAAGAAGATAATGGGGATGGGTAATTGGGTTGATTGTTTTGATGCTTAAACATAATAATTATATTATTGTGGGTTGAAAACCCTATGTACTCACCAGGTTTCCCAACCTGACCCACTCAAGCTTATTTGTATCACAAGTGTCGATATGAAGCTACTTTACACTGAGAGATTTAAAAGAGATGTAGATCACTAGTGTAAATGAATGTAAGTTCTGTTTATGCTTATGTTTCTGTATTGACGATGACATCCCAAATGTTTTAAAAATGAATAAAAATACATTTCTTCGGAAATGCTTTGATAATGTATTTATCATGTTTTTTTGGAAACCAATTCCACAACACTTTTATTTAAAATGTTACTCTGATTTTTAAACAAAGCATAAATAAAATCGGTCTTTTCTGGCCGTGAAAATGGGGATGTCACAACTTGGAATTGAGAGTTGGGCCTCGGGAGAGCCCATTCATTATTGGGCCTTGGTGGGCCCAATGGGTTCTAAGTTGTTGATGATCTGGTTAGTGGACTTCCTTTAGACCTAATGAGTGAGAGTATGGACTTAGTTCCTAATTGGGTTATTTGTGGATTTGGCTCAGAGTTAGAGGCTGGTGCGTAGCAACAGCGTTATAGGGGCTGTTCATCATCCAAGGTGAGTCTTCTCACTATACTTACCATGAGTGGTATCCCTCTGTGAATTATTCTGAGTATTCTTATTATGTGTTACTGAGACCGGAACGGAGGGTCCAACGAGCTGTGAGACCAGAGGGTCCTCACTTAGACCGGACCAGAGGGTCCAACGAGCCATGGGACTGGAGGGTCCCACTGAGACACATTGACCGGAGGGTCTTACAGAGTTATAGCCTCGAGTGGCTAATGTGTGTATGTGGTATTTTGGGGAACTCACTAAGCTTCGTGCTTACCGTGTTATGTGATATGTGTTTCAGGTTTTCTCAGAGTTGCGGGAAGGCACCGACTTGATTGTACACACCAGAGGAAGAGTTATGTTTCGAGGATCCTGGTTTATTAAATTAAACAATTATGGGGTTATGTTTTGTAAACTTAATAAATGCGATTTTTGTGAAATGTGTTATGAGAATTATATGATTTTAAAATGAAAAATTTGCTTGAAAATTTACGTCGTTACAAGTTGGTATCAGAGCCTTGGTTTGAGGGATTCGGATGCACCTTCGGGAATATCTGGACTCAAACTGAGGATTTGAGAAAATTTTTTAAAATAAATGATTTTTCTAAAATGAGCAAGAGTTTCTAAGAAAAAAACGAGAAGGAGCAGTGTGTACAATCAGCCAGAGCCCGAACGGTGATTTCCCAAATTACCCTTACTTTTTTGTGTTATGAGTTATTATTGAGATGTTAGTGATGCATGCTATAAGATAGGCTAGGTATTTCATATTTTAGGGCTAGAGTTGCTTGATTTGTGATGCCTTAGTCTAGGAATTTTTCTAGGACGATCTTGTTGGAGATAGTGTCTAAGTCCATAACTATATTTGGTATGTACTTGACCCGACCCGGCATGGTCCATTTGGGTTGCACTTCACCCGAACAATTTACGGATAATCTTTTGAGAATAGTATAAGTTATGATTTATTAATATATTATAAGTTCTAATATATTAATATAAAATCATATTATTTAATTAGTGTTGATCTATAATTAATTTAGAATTAATTTAGAGATCAAAAGTATGACTAATTAAATATGGCCTCTTGTATTTATATAGTGTGGGCTAATGCTTATTTGGAATGGGCTAGGCTTGCATGGAAAGTCCATGGATACTCCATGGAGCTTTAACCCATGGATCTCATGGAAATGAAAAGACATGGGTATTAGGTTTACATGCATGTAACCCTAATCCACCACACTATATAAAGGAGGCTTTGGTTTTTGAAATTGCACTAGTTGATGTGTGTAAACTAAGAGGTCCGATTTCAAGAAGTTTGTGACTAATCTCTCAAGTTTCCAAGTTTGTGGTGATTTGTGACTTCCATTTGAGGCATCCACATTATTGGTGCTAGGCTCTCAAACTCCAAGCAATCAACTACTACTACAAGGTAAGCAATTCTACTAGTTTTATTTGATTCAAGTACCCCATGCCATGCTAGTTAGGATAAGAACCTTGGAAAAATAATTATTTGCATGTATCTTAGTCAAACATAGATCCAAGGTTTCTAGGGTTGCATGTACACCATAGGAGTGTTAGAATGCTGAAAACCCATCAGATCTGTGTGGAAAGTATGGGTAGATGTGGCAGGTAGTATGGGCCCGTACTATTGAAAGCAGAGGACCCGTACTCGAAATAGGGAGAATTCCATAGGTTCTAAGTAGCAGAGTGAGAGGAGATAACATGGTTCGGGTACCATGATTCATAGCAGAGTGAGAGGAGATAACATGGTTCGGGTACCATGATTCATAGCAGATTGAGGGGTGATCACATGGTTCGAGTACCATGATTTGTGGCGGTTAGTGCTTCTGGTTTTACCAGTTGTCCTATGGTGGTTGATTAGTCTGAGATCAGATGAAAGAGTGTGGGGCCAGAGGGCCATGTCGAGCAAATTTTAATGGAGTATACCTTGAAAGGGAAATCGAGTTCGTTTCCGAGGGATTTTATTGGTGAGATGTTAGTTTGAGTCGCAAGGCTCAGGGATGAGTAAAGATGATGCTTATTGGAGGATCGAGGTCTGAGTCGAGCCATCGGATGATGGATGAGACGTCACCTTTTGTGGCAGGAGTTGCGTTGTTCCCGTTTTCTGGGAGAAGCGAAGGAGATATCGAGTTTCCGGTTTCAGAGTTTGGAGGTAAACCCCGTGGGGTAGCATTGGTGGTGACCTTTTCATCAGGATGTGTGAGCAGTTTGTCTGTTGTGAGGTATTTCTGGTACCATGGAGTCATTAGTGAAGGCTGAGATGGAAGAGACCCAGGAAGGTGCCTTTTTGAGTGTGGCATGCTTTTAACAGCAGTTTCAGGTGGTTAAGAGGAATATGTCGAGGTGGTGGCCCTCGTTGTTATGTTGTGTATCGGCTGTGAGAGTAAGGTCTCGTGCTTTGATGATTCCCGTGTTGGGAGGCTGGTCGAGAAGTCAGAGACGAGGTGTGTGATAGTGCATTGTTTCCGGACCAAGGGTCAGGGTTATTTCGGAACAATTGAGGTATCCGGCGGTGTGATAGTCTGAGGTTTCGAGATAACCAGAGGCAGTCAAGTTGGGAGGATTCTGAGATTCTTGTCTGAGTTACGGGATATTTGGGGTCACTTGGTTTCCATCGGGAAGATCATTGAGTGTTTTGCGTGGTACGTTCCAAGAGTCAAGTGTGATGTACCTAGTGATGGTTCGAACCCTGAGTGGGGGAGAACTGGGTATTCAATTGAGAAGATCAGCAATTCGTTCAAGTGCAACTGATTATGGAAATCTGCAGTGCGGACACATGAAACCTGGGATATTGGTGGATGCGGCGAGGTGCGAGGCGGGATGGTGTATGAGTATGTGCTTTATGAAGGATGAGTAAATCCACGACAGGTGGCCGTTGGTCAAAGGATTTATGATGGCTAGAAATTTCGAGTTTGCAAATGTTGAGTTCGAGGCGGATGGGTCGCTGAGTTCAGGGTGCAATAGCTGAGATTTGCGGGTATATGTATAGATTATAATCTGTACTCCAGAAGAGGGCAGCAGTTGGTTTGTCAATCAAATTTAGAGTCGGTATGAGTAGTTCCTATGGGCGGTGATCATTAGAGAGTGGAGCTTCGGATTTTCGTCAACGTGTATTCAGTCGTTGACGATTCCTCCGTGTTTCAATTTGGGAGATGGGAGTATTTCAGGGTTTCGAGTTGTGTAAGTGGAAGATAATTGGTAAAGGCAAGACCGCATGAGACGTTGTGTTAGTGTACCGAGGTACCCGAGTATGAAGTCCTAATTTTGGTCATGTTAGGACTCGAGATGTGAGATGGCGAGTGGAGTACCGAGTGATTTTGTTCCAGTGGGAACCCATCAGTTAATTGTCGCCGGAGTGAGACTGTCTAAGGGTGTATCTGTGCTGAGACTAGTGCCTTGCTTGTGATAACTTACATCAGGAGTGGTGGTGCATAAGTTGGGTGAGTGTAAGCACTTATCTATGTTGAGCTGCGGAGCATGAGTTAGTGAACTCAGTGTGGGGATGACTTGATGATGAGGTTATGGGGTGATAAAGGAGCAAGTGGATCCGGGTGGGAGTAATCGCTTGAGATTATCAGGAGAAACCGTGGAATGAGCCCATGGTGAGTCAGTAAGCGAGAGAGTTTTGTGATACTACGGGGAGCCGTAGTATTCACTGGATAGTGGGAGAGGGTTGTGATACTGTGGGGAGCCGTGGTATTCACTAGTCAGCCAGAGAGTGTTGTGATACTATGAGGAGCCATAGTATTCACTGGTTAGAGCGAGAGTGTCGTGATCCTACGGGGAGCCGTAGTATTCACTGGTTAGAACGAGAGTGTTGTGATACTGCGGGGGACCATAGCAGTCAGTAGTCGATAAGGGTGAATACTGTTCTTCTGGGAGCTGTAGTATTCACTAGTCAGAGTATGGCGCAGAGGAATTCTTAGGCTTGGGTAGCCTTACCACTTGAGTCTTCGGGAGCCTGGTTGCTAAACCAGAGGCAAGACGGGGGTCTCCGTATCGGTTGGGAATCGTTGTATTCCTGGGTTGAGTAGAGATTATCGTAATCGGAAGGAATTGAAGAGATGGTGTGTGCATAAATTCACGAATTTTGGGTCATGAGTTGAGTACGAGATTGGAATTGAGTTGTTCCAATTCTGCTGTTGAATCAGACTCTCGAGCTCGAGTCCGAATCCATTCGTGTATTGAATAGGCATGATGAGGTTCCGGATTCGTAGATGGGTTTCATTTTGAGAAGGGTATTGACCTCCATCTGATATCTTAGGCCGGAGTGGATCAGTTTCGTTGATATGAGAAGTACCGCGAGACGCATGAAACCAGTGGGTGGTTGACGACAGAGGTCGGAGGTGAGACGATTTCAGATGAGTTGTAGCATTCGCTTGGGGTAAAGCGAATTTCATGACTTGCATGTCGCGATGGGCCGAGATAGTTATCGTAAGAAGGAAGTCGGTGAGACATTTTTGGTTTGTAATGCGTAACCTTTAGAGGTTCATCTTTTGGGTCGGGAGCTGACCTGATGCTCAGTGTTGAAGGGGATAATCGAGAGAAAGCTGGGGCGTATGTTTATAGATATCCGAGGATACTTCCAAGCGAGCATGATTTTTTCTTGTGTTTGAGTTTGTGGTTCTTTCCTTCCGATGAGTTCTAGTACCTGTTCAGGCGGTAGGTCCTTAGGAGATTATGACCTTGTCGTTCCTTTTGAGTTGCGATCGGGATCAATTAGAGAATCAGAGTTGGAAGAGTGTTCTTAGAGTCTGATAGCCGATGAGCGGTTAGCAGGATGATGTTTTGGTGAGGGTGGTCTGGCAGGGAGATAGACCACTAGAGTTTCAAGTTCTAGAGAGTCGGATCGAGTATCGTCACGACAGTTGGGTCTGTCCTTCTTCGGGGTCGGGAGCCCCTGCCGAATTCAGGTGCTTTTGGATGAGATTGTTGTAATTTATGGGGTCTATTCGGTGGTACTTCTCGGGTTTGGGTTCGATCTATGTGTTGATAAGGAGCTATTTCGAGGGCGAAATTTGATTCAAGTGGGGGAGAATTGTAACATCCTGTTTCAGATTGTTCGTGATTAGGGTACGTGGGCTGCAAACCGGGCATGAGGAGGTCTCGGGGTTGCGAAGAGTTGCTTGAAGAGTAGGGTTTTCCGTCACCTTTCCATGGATATGAGGTTCAAGGAAAATGGACGTATAACAAGGGAGCTATGACAGTTTGAAGATTGGGCAAGATAAGTCCTTTAATTGAAAAAGGTGGCAGCGGAGTACGCTGGGCGTACGTGTGTGTACGCTTAGCGTACTCATGCGCGTGACTTTTAAGCAGAGCCACCTAGTACGCTGGGCGTACTAGGCACAAAAGGAAAAACCCTAATTAAGGAGTGTCCCTATATAAAGAATGTGATGGCCTCATTCTTGGCCACCATTTTGAGACAACAAACCCTTCTTACCCTAAATCTTCGTTCTTATAGCTTGTGAGTGCATTTGAGAGCTTGTGGGTGAATCCTTGTGTTCTTGAAGTGAAGAAGAAGCTTTGGAGCAGAATGAGTGAGAGTCCAGGCCCTTGGATCTGAGCATATCGGTGTTAGGAGCTTCATATAGAGGTATAAAGCTTGAAGCTTTCTCACTCTTTTGATTTGTGCATTTTTAATGGAGTATTTTAGGGTTTTGTCCCAAAAGATGGAGACTTTATGAGATAATGAGCTCCAGAGACCTTGATCAACCCCCTTTTAGTGTATTTTGTGGAGTAAAGTCATAAAAATACAATCTTGGACGTTAGAATCAAGTCATGCATGAGATATGAGCTTCATGAGAAAAAGGGATAAGTGTTTTGAGTGTTTGTGACCAAATCAGCCATGCAAAGGCTTAAAGTCACTGACTTTATGGAGTAAGAGCTATTAGGGAGTCCAGATCTGAGAGATGAGCTAAGGTCTTAATGAGTTAAGACCAAGAGAATGGACTAAGCAAAACTAGGTGTACGCCCAGCGTAAGTTCCAGTACACCCCGCGTACTGGGTTGGTGTCCCCGATCATTTTCATGCATGCGTGAGTACGCTGAGCGTACCAAGAGAGGTACGCCCCATGTAACTTCAGTGTGGGCTTTTTGGGCTAGATCTTATTATGGGCCTTAAGGGTTGGGCCTGAATCTTTGGGCTTGTGAATTCGAGACTATGAGCAGGGAAATATTATAATTATGCCTTGGGCCCTTGAGTTGGGCTTGTCACTTGGACTTGAGAGTTGGGCCTCGGGAGAGCCCTTTCATTATTGGGCCTTGGTGGGCCCAATGGGTTTTAGGTTGTTGATGGTCTGGTTAGTGAACTTCCTTTAGACCTAATGAGTGAGAGTCTGGACTTAGTTCCTAATTGGGTTATTTGTGGATTTGGCTCAGAGTTAGAGGCCGATGCGTAGCAACAGCGTTAGAGGGGCTATTCATCATCCGAGGTGAGGCTTCTCACTATACTTACCATGAGTGGTATCCCTGTGTGACTGAGATGTCTTATGTACTTATTTGTGTATTGTGATATTCCACATTATGTCTCTGTGAATTATGTTGAGTATTGTTATTATGTGTTACTGAGACCGGACCGGAGGGTCCAACGAGCTGTGAGACCAGAGGGTCCTCATTTAGACCGGACCAGAGGGTCCAATGAGCCATGAGACTGGAGGGTCCTACTGAGACACATTGACCGGAGGGTCTTACAGAGTTATAGCCTCGAGTGGCTAATGTGTGTATGTGGTATTTTGGGGAACTCACTAAGCTTTGTGCTTACTGTGTTATGTGATATGTGTTTCAGGTTTTCTCAGAGTTGCGGGAAGGCACCGGCTTGATTGTACACCAGAGGAAGAGTTATGTTTCGAGGATCCTGGTTTATTAAATTAAACATTTATGGGGTTATGTTTTGTAAACTTAATAAATGCGATTTTTGTGAAATGTGTTATGAGAATTATGTGATTTTAAAATGAAAAATATGCTTGAAAATTTACGTCGTTACACAACCAGTTCTGTACAGCTCCCAACTAGAAGTCATTGAATGTAATTATTCTATTTCCTCTTTCTTATTAATCGCCTATTTAATTTTATTTGTTATTCATTGTTGTGTGGTGAGAAGTGTCATGTTTGATTGTAATTATCAATGTCGTTTTCAAATTCAGTTGTTTGGGGCTCTTTTTGCAGGTGAATCGGTAGCAATTTTAGGTATACCTGATGATATTCCTAACATTTATGTCATAGTTTTTGTTTATACCACTGTCACTCTCATTTAGAAAGGTAACATTAGCTTCTCCTTGCTCTCGATTCTCTACTTTCTGCTTCTTCAGTGATGTTTGAATAAAATACCCGGTAACTTATTAAACACACAATGAGCTTGATATATTCAGAAAGGCTTCAGATATGGTTGTAGTTCTTCATCTTTGGTGCAATCATTTTCTCAAAATGAGGCAAGCGGAGATGACAACAAAGAAGATATTAAAGATGAGTGAATTTCAGTAAATAGCATCTTCCTTTACATAAAAAATGGGTTAAATTTTGGTTAAATTTTTTTATAATGTATTGAATAGGTTGAACAGGTCGAAAGCCAACAAAATATTGTTAAGTAATTACAGTTGACAACTTCCTGGATTGCTTTGTTAAACAAAATGAGGCAGGACAAGAAATGCAATTTACCTATTAAATTTATTTATAATGAACATCCTAAAAGTTGCTCCGATACTGTTAAAATAGGTAGAATACTAGAAATAGCAATGCACTTTACTTATTTGTATATGTATGTATGTGTGTCACCTGATGTATTTGTGTGATCTGATCTCTATGTGTGTTTAATCTGATTTTTATGAGTGTGTAATATGATATATATATATATATATATATATATATATATATATATATATATATATATCTTATTAGTACGTGTGTCATATGATTTTTTTCAACTTAGGAATAGACAATGATAATACTAAAACTCTTTACTTTCCTACTAATTAATCATTATAACCTAATTTTTTTTAACTTGTTGTATTTAATTGTTGGATATTGAGATGTATATATAGCGCATGATTGTAAAGTAGATAGTTATGGTTTCAAGAATAAGATGAAAGAAAAGAAGACTTGAGAAGACCTAAAACTCTACTTTAAAGGTTAGGTCATTGGCAATATTTTGGTTTTTGATATCATTAATATTGGTTCTTGTTTATATTTTTTCATTTAAAAAGTGTCTTATGTAATATATAATGAATAATTAAATATTAACAAAAAATAACTTTGTGATGGATGCCATGAATAATATCTTATTCATTGTCCATTTATGATATATTAACAAAACGAAATCCCAAATAATTAAAATATTGTTAGACATTGATGGATGACATAAGTAATATATAATAAATAATTAAATATTAACAAAAAACGACTTTATGATATCGTAGAGATTAACCATGAATAATGCTTATGACATGTCCTTAATGAAAAGTCATGGAAAAGTAAGGTTCAAACGATGTTATTATGAAAATAGAACAAGAGCATCGTAATGATTATATCATATTAATAGAGAATTTTATTAAAAATTCTTCTTTAATGTAACATTTTTTTAAAAGTTTTTTTATAATATTTAGATATTCATTTAACTTACACGTTTGTGATTATTCTCTTTTAGAATATTTGATGTGTCTTTTTAAAAAATCTTTTTTAATGTCATTTTAATCGACTTAAAAGTATATTTTAAATACAATTTTTCTATATAAATAATAATTTTTATTTTTTTGTATTTAATATATTAGATTATTAGTCAAAAAAACTTAAAACTATATAATATATAACTAAGAGGGATACAATGTTAATGATATAAGACAAGAGATACTATAATAAATAGACAAAACTTTAAAAATGGTCCCTATTGTATGTAATTTTTCCACGATTTTGTTCAAATCACAACGTTTTTGGATTGGTGGTCCTTTTAACAATGTTTGTATATAGAAAAGGTCCCGCCCTAAATTCAAAAGACTAAAAAACCTTTAATATACTTACTTTTTGATGCGCCTCAGATTCTCCGCACCTTATACTCTAGGCATAATCCTGGACTCTAGGCATGATATTGGACTGAGTAAAGCTTGGAACAATCGAACCTGAATCACACCACAAAATAGTAAGTCGTTCACTAGGAGGGTTCCCGATAGAATGTTATGATGCTTAAGTTAGAAAACAGAACTCAGAATCGATTTCAATGAATAGTGAATTGAATCGGTTGTGTGTGCCTTTTGCAATGCATTGTGGCTACCTATATACTTACCTTCCTCTGGAAGTAGCGACGTGGGACGTGTCGAGCATGAGGTAGTCTAGTCGTCATTAATGCACTCGTTGTCGAAGGTACAAAGGTTGTACTGAGGCTAGGTCATTAGTCTTATCAGTTTGTTATTTGTGAGTTGTTGTGAAGTGTAAGTACAGTAAAACTTGTATCGTGATAAAACCAACATAGTGTTGCTTGATCTTGTCGAGCACTCAAGCAATCGACCCTGCTTATTCGGGTGGGGCCTTCAGAAGACCCCCTCCTTTGATTCAGTACCCTATTCCATGTCAAACCATATTTTTGGGAGGTACATATTCGCAATAGGCATATACCTCAGTAAGTCCCCCTAGTTCAGATTATTAAATGACAATTCGAATTAATTGCTTCGCTACCAAGATTTCACCGAAAACAGATAAGCTCATAATTAACATAAATGTCCGATTGGACAGTTATCCACTATTGCGACGTGTTTTCAAAATTCAAAACTTGTTCCCCTATTTAAAAAGGGAAACCAACTGTTCACTCCAACCATCGCCAACCCCCCTCCCTTTGGGCTACATAGCGATTTACTCAATCTTCTTTTAATCTGGCTTACGTTTTCCTCTTTTTCCTTTTTTGAGATCGACGATTAACTACTATAAGATTTATATCGCCCTATTTAAAAAGGGAAACCAATCGTTCACTCCAACCATCGCCAACCCCTCTCCCTTTAGGCTGCATAGCGGTTTACTCAATCTTCATCTGGCTTACGTTTTCCTCTTTCTACTTTTTTGAGATCGGTGATTAACTACTATAAGATTTATATCGCCCATGTCACTCCCATTGGGTTTTGAAAGATAATGTGTTTTGTGATGTTTTCCATAGCCCTAGACGTCCCCTTCCTTGTCTTTGTTTCGTCATAGTTACATGACGATGGTTACCAATGATTAGATATCTTTCTCCCTTTTTTCGTCGGGGTATTGATATTTGTGATGGCTTACCTTCATCTATCAAAAAATGGAAACAAGAGTTCTTCTTTGTCAACTCCTCGACTTTTACCGATCATATGAAGTTTGGCAGTATTTTAGATCGGGATTCCGATCCTGCCCCTGAGTTGACTACCATGAAGCGTGAAAACATCAATAGACTTGTTGCCAACTATGTGGTTTGCGCCGATCTGATGAATCAACGTTAGAGTTTGAAAAATTGGGTACTCCCTTGATGGGTTTCATAGGTTTTAAAATTCATGTATAATGCGGAAAAATAAAACTTAACAATTAAGAGTACATGCAACCTATAAGGATATATGTATTCACATTAAAGGCAACATACTATGAACTAGAAACCCTATAAAAACGCTACTATAATCGAAATTGCTAAGTTAGGGTTACATACCTTTTGAATTGTTATTGTAAACAATTCCTTTGATTCCTTCCTTTGTAGAACTTCAGAAAGCTAGCAACAAAAGGATGATGCCTCTAATGGCTCACACCCCAAAACTAAAAACTAGAACATAAGAGAGGATAGAGGAGAGGGGAGGCAAATTTTGGCTAGGGTACCTTTGAAGAAACAAAAAAAATACAAGCCCTACGCCTCTTTATATAGCTGCCAGGAAACCCTAAAAATCCTAGAGTTGAACATAAAATAATCTTATTTCAAATCATGGTAATTATCTACTTTCTTTTTATTAAATGGAGCATTCTAGATTGCCCTCCAAGGCATCCAAAACCGTCCACTCCAAGAGGTTTCTAGAACCTCTCATTTGCTTAACTATTAAGCAATTACCAAGCAGCCCTTGGACTTCTAATTAATTCCAGTTGATCCCAAATTAATTCTAACCAATTATTAATTAATTTAATCCATTTATAATTAATTTATTAATCGCATAATAAACTAATAAATTATTTCCTCTCTCTACAAATATCATTTTAATCAGTTTCTAGCTATGAGGGTAACCCAAAAAAGAATTTGCTTCTAATTACCAGTTTATACCATTTTAGTTATGATCTTATACACCTTAGTCCAACATTCCTGGGGAGTCATTAATAAGTCTCTAGTTCTTTCCCTGAGAAGTAGTGATCCGACATTGTTGGAGCGACTTCATCGACGTCATCTTTCAAAAGGTACCAAAATCCTATGAGGGTCCCGTTACTATGTTTGCCTTATCTCATGACATGGATGCTGCTTTTGAGTCTGAGCCAAGCATTGATTCATCACTGCAGATGAATCTCAATGAATTATCTGGGCCCGTCCTTGTTCGTTCTGAGAGGAATACTGCTAAAACTAATCAGGCCCATGGTAAGCCGCCTAGCGCTTCATATAAATCAAGATTTATGGGTAAGGGTTACTCAAAGGTGAAGACTAGTGAGGATGATGTTGCCGATGTTGGTGGGAAAAAGACGATTTCCTTGGATGCTCTGATGGTTCGTCCTAATGAATATCTTGTTAAAACTTCTCCCAAGCAATCACTAAGTCTTCGATCTCTTGGCTCTAAAGAGAAGACTCTTGAGAAGTTTGTTGTTGATTTTTCTCTTAATTCTAACTCTCTTAATCATTCTGTTTACAATTTCGTCGAAATTTTCGAACCATTTCTCGATTGTCGTATTTATCTGACCCTATTTTTACTGCCATTGTTAATGCTATTTCGACCTTCTCTTTATCATCCGTCCCCCTACTCCTGTTGTTAACCTGAAGCCTATCCAATCGAACTCTTCGGTTTTCACCACCACTCCCTTTCTTGGTGAGACAGTATGAAAACTCTCTCTCGGAAAAGCGACACTACTAGGTGTTCTTTCCACCAACAACTATTTGGTTCTACCGTTCACTCCAACATATCTTCCTCGACCATTATTATAGTAAGCCCTGCTTCTACTCCACATTCTTCTATCATAGCGGTTATGTCATGCCTTTACTATCACTGCTACCGAGGCTATTGACTTGGATTCGCTGATCCCCATCACTGATTTGTCGGACTCTACTTCTGATGACCCACTTCTTGACGCTTCCATTCCTGTATCCTCGGGTCCTCCAAGAACTGGTATGTGTTTTATTTTTTTCTTTATATTATACACTCCTTTTCAATGGTTCTGGACTAACTTGTTTGCTTCGGATGTGTAGGTACACTTTCCATTGAGAACCCGACTTCTCTTCCTACTTTGATGTCCCTGGCTTCCTCGCTTCCATCCTTCCTTCATCCCTTTATGACCACCAAATTCATTCACAAGGATGGTCTTGGGAGCATGACGGATGAAGAGGGAATGGATAAGGACCGCACTCGTATTTTACAGTGTCTTCATTAGATGAATGAAGTCTCTTTACGCAGTAAAGCTCATCATGCTTCGATTGTTGCTGAGGAGATGGAGCTCGAGAAGCTATCTGAGGCCATGGAGGGGGTCCACATAAGTTATCAAGTCCTAAAGAGAGAAAAAAGCATATGTTGTCCAGGAGAAATCCATCTTGGTTTCCGAGAACGAGCGACTACTCCGTAAGTTGGACAAGGATTCTCGTCAACAGTCGGAGCTATAAAAAGTTGAGCAAGGATCTTCAAGCGAAGGTGGATGACGCGCTTGTCGTGCTGTTATGGTGAGAGAGTTGGAGGAGGTTACCAAGCAGTTAGTTTTGGGTTTTATTTCAAAATTAGTTTCATAAACTAGAAAATTTGGCAAACGGAAGACTTGAGATTTCAAAAATAACATAAACAATTTATACCCACCAAGGATCACCTTGAAAGTTGTAGAAAGATTAAATCACCAACCAAAAAAGATAAAGAAATAACAACCTTTGTAGTTCTTTGGGTCCTCTTGGGAGGCTTGGAAGTTGATGAAGAATGATGAACTTTAGAGACACCAACAATGACTCAACTTGATGTAGAATTCTAGTTATTTTGTATCAAACTTTTAAGACTCTTAAGCTTGAAGTTCATAAGCAATATGAACTTCAAGAGATCATAAGCAAGATATTAAATCTTCAAAAGATGAACCAAAAGTGATAGAATGGGAGAGAACATGCAAGTTTCGGCCATACCAAGTCTAAGACCAAAAATGAAAGCCTCGTCTCTCTTAATGCATAAAGTGAAGTCTTTAACCAAAAGGTCTTATCACTTTTAAGCAACCATGTCCCTAACTCATTATTATGTCCATGCATGCACGCTAGCTTTGAATTCTTTTTACTAAACAAATGAAAAACCCATACCTTAGAGAGGCCATGGTTTTCATCAAAAAAGAATGCAAGTAGTTTATAAATTTTATACACTTCCTTTATCAAATATAAACCTTGAATTTTTGGTAAAATACAAAAGGAATTCATCCCGTCCAAAATATTGTCCATGACATGTTAATTCGTACCATATGAAATAAGTAATGTTACTTGCAAATGCGAATTATTATTTCCTACAAATAAATAATTTCCAATTAACTATAAGAGTTTATTAAATATTTATTAAAATCAATTTCTAATAAATAGTCAATTACATCAAGTTATTATTAGTGTGACCCATTAGTATCATATGTTAATTAGCAATATCACTTTAATATGATTCTTGAGCATACAAGTTCCTTAATTAGGTGTTCAACTTTTGGTAAGGTACCTTAGATGTCTAAATCTCAACACATAAGAGGAACAAATCTCATCTTGACTACATAAGTCTCTTGCATATTTCACACCATACCTGAAAATGGCTTTTATAATTGCCCGGCTAAGGACCAACATTGACCATATCAAAGCATAGTGCTCCCTACACATAAGTCCCACTATGTATCTCAGGTGCTAAGGATACAAAGATAGCACCTTTAAATCAAGTATCATTCATGATAGTGATCCATGCAGTGATCTTGATGTGGGTCAGTTTAATACTAGTTCTCTGAAAAGTACCTATTAAACTTGGTTACAACCCATTGCCTACTTTCATCTGGTGAGAGTCAACCAATCCAATTCATATTAGTCTTACTTTATAATTTCTCCCATAATTATAACCGACTATGGACTTTTAGAATAATATGATTATTCATGGATTAAACATGTTAATATAGAATACAACAAGTATTGATGTTATTATCATATCCTAGTATATCAAAAAATTATATAATAGTTGTTTTCACAATGTTCCAATATACAAATACTAAATCCAAATCAAAATCATATTTCTAGAATAACAAAATCTTGCAGTGGAAGTGTGACCATTCATACTTAGATCAGAAGGACTTTATTAATGGGTTCGACTAAACTTAATTTGTGTGAATTCTAAGAATACTATCATCTCCATATTTGAATTTACTCTAGGTATAGTTAGATATCTTGGAGCATATGATTGGTGTTCTTTTGTGACATAGAGTCCCTTATCTTGATTAAGTATGCTCTCGAAGTCACAAAGATTTCTATGTGATCCTTGAATGCAAGAAATCAACATAGTTTTTCAATGAACCCATTCATCTAATCCTATTTGATCTCAACATATAAAGTAGTGTATTCTTATCTTGTAGTAGTATGTGTCATTTTGTTTTTCTTGGACCTCATTCCAACTAAGCTTACTCTTTATCCCACAATGAAGTCATAATCTAATTATAATTCATAATTATCTATATTTTCTTAGAAATCAGAATCTTATGTAGCTCTTTACATGAAGATTTTGGTCTAAACGAATCATCTCATATACATTCTCTTAGTTCTTCTAAAGTACTCTTACAATGTTCCTATAGTCATCCGGCGACTTAACCATGTATCTAGTTGGTATCTTATGATATGCTTACAACATGATCATATACCTGGTCTTATGCATAAAATGGCATAAATGATGGATTCATTTTCCAAGTATATCGAATATAAATCATTTCAGCTAGTTTAAACCTATAAGCTAGGTCCTTTTGAGGCTGGCTCAAACTTAGTGCCATGTGACAATGCCAAGATTTCTCCAAAGGAATCTTCTATCTTGATCTATTTCAAGATATTGTCAATATATGAATAAAGATATAAAACTTTTAACATTCATTTTATCTATCCCTATAGATTTTTCATTCCAAGAATGTCTCATGTACTTTCCAAGTCTTTCATCTTAGAAACACATTCCAAGTCAAGGTGAAAAGGCCTGGCATGGTCAGAATGTAATTTCTCATGATTAAGTATGTCTCATTCATACAAGATTAGGAATGTCACTATGCTCCCACTAGTTCTTAGTAAACACACATGTTCTATTCATTTTGATATAAAATCATACCTTCTAGTTTCATATTAAAATGATGATTACAATATCCATAAGTTGATTTCAAGGTTTACATATTCTGTTAGGACAACATGGATTAAGAAAACCTCTATGCTAATCTATATAGATATATTCTAGTAGATGTCTATTAAGGAAAACGGTCTTTCTTGAAATCTATTTGCTATATGTCATTTTGAGAATATGAATGTATAGTAAATAATATCCGTGTTGATCTAATCATAGCTACTTGTGAAAAAGGTTTGATCATAGTCAATGTCGTGAGTATGATAAGGACCATAGTCAATGACATGAGTATGAGAAAATCTTTTTATAAGAAGTCTTGCTTTAAATGTGTATAGTTATCCATGTAATGTATTCTTTCTAGAAGAATCACTTACTGCTTCTAGCCTTGCAATAAAGAGGAAATTTAATCCATACCATACTTGATTATCATACATGAATTATATCTCATGTTCATGACTCAAAGTCATTAATCAGATTCGAGATCTGACATAGCATCTTGATATTTGATGGATTTTCCAAAAACCATCAATAAAAGCTCATCAATGAGCGATTCCATAATTCTCAAGTCATAGATGATTTCTACCACTAAGGCGAACAATTTGTGTTTGTGAATAACTATTATTCAAGTTTAACAATCTTTGTTAAAACTAGTATCAACTGTAACTACATCAGGTTATGGTTCTTGAGTTTCTTCAAGTTCCATGTACCTCCCACTTGATTTGTTATTAGAATATTGCTTTCTGCTAACTCAGCTTTCACAAGAATAATAGAACTTATTTTTGATAGGTTTGCATATAATAATCTAAGCCACATTTAGATTATTGTACAAATATGTATTTAGTAGATTTTGGGTTTAGAGGTTTTAGTCCAACATAGGCTTCAAAACCACAAAACATTTAATTAAGAAAGGGATGGAGCATTTCCAAACAAAATCTTATAAATAAAATGTTTTATTTACATACTAGTTGGTATCTTTACTCAAGGTATAATTGATAGTGTTATAGGTGTTATTCCAAGGAAATAAAAGGAGGACATTTCTACCGATTAGAAAGTAAATCATACCAAGTAAGATTTAATTCATCATTTATTATCATTATGGCCTTAAATAGTTCTTACCGGTTTGTATCTCAACTTTATATTTGAAAACTTAAACAAAGGTTTCACAATTATGCTTTAACATGTAAAATACAAATATAACTACTATAGTTGTTAATAAAGATGATTTGGTATCTGATGCTTAATCTTAGACATTCATTAGAAAGGAAGTCATGCATCATAGTGTATAGTTGCTTAATAATTTATTATTCTCTACTACTTAGTGAAAATATCATTCGGAATCTTTTATATATAAATAGATCTCACATATGTAAAATAAAATACATTATTCACCTTCAAAGATCCATTTCTTGAAGTTGGAATATGTAAACATCATTTATATAATAAAGATAACAATGTCAAAGATGATTTTGATTCAAAACAAGTTGAAGTCAAAATATTTTGCATATAGAACTTGTTATTTATAAAACATTGATATTTGCTTTATAATTCTTATTAAGAGATCTAGTCTCATAAAAAGAATTTTAATCATTTCTGAATATGAAGGTGATCATTATGAAAAATGATTCAAGTAAATAATCGATCATAAATTAAACTAAGAAATATTTAGACAAGCTAAATTAAAACATACATTGTTCCAAAATAAACATTGGTTTATATTACAAGTACATAATGTTCCTAGCATAATTAGCAAACTAAACTCCAAGAGTGTAGTTCCAACTTGATTGTGTTCAATTGGTTACTCTTCAGTAAATATCTATAAGCCATTTACAAATATTATATCAAAATTAAGTACCAAGTACTTATGTGTATATGAAAAATATAAGTTCTATCAAGTAGATACCTGAAGTACCAGTCTATTCCAGACTTTCTTTCCAGACAAGAGGAGCAACCCCTCTTCTAGTAGTTTCTCCATAAAAGAAACAAGATCCATTTATGTGAGTCTTATTGGATCTTTTGGGCTTAAAGGTGTTCAGTCCATAAAACATTGGCCTCTTAGATCACACAAAGTGACTCATTTAGCCTTGCACTATTCCAAATGTTTGAACTAGTTTAAAACAAAATATCACTATATTTATTGGAATATTGTTTAAGCTGTTATATCATATATATATATATATATATATATATATATATATATATATATATATATATATAAATTTATTCAAGAGTTCCTGGAAGTTAGGAATAACTATTCCTAGGTTGATGTTAGAAACATCTTTAGCATCACATTGATGCCTTTATTAGGTATCATGTTCAGTCTATTGCTCAAAGTAGGTTTGTTTAGGACTAGGACCTTTAAGTGTATATAAATTCATATCTCTCACAAGATTTTCTCTGAAGACATGAACCCATTCATTAAAATTGTATATATTGAATGTTATTGTTTTAGTAAGTCATTAAAGAAAATGACAAATCATGGTAATGAGAATGGATTATTTGTCTACAAAATTTTAACAAAATTCATTTAGTATTTTCAGTATTTAAACTCTTTAATAATTGATACCCTTGTAGTTTCCAAAAACATTAATTATCAAAGTCTAGGATCCAAGTTACAAAACAAATAAATGGGTAGATGACCTCTATCCCATTTATTTTAATCCAACATGGTAGATATCGATTATCAGTTATATCTTACTATATAATTCTTAGATTTATGGAATCACTAATAACAAATTTAACTAGACATGTTTAATCACATCTATGCCTCAAAACTCTCTTTCTAAGGTGAACTTTATCACAAAACATTTCTGATCAAATTATCCAATTTGAAAAACATATGTAATCGACCTATAACTTGGTTATAGTAACTGCGAAGACACTCTGACTGTCAAAAGATAACATTGAGCGGTTAGGTGACCTTTATCCCACTAGTGCATACAAAAGATGTGTGAGTGTTCTTCAAGATGGATTGCATAGACTTGAGGTTTGAAAGGGTCTTTTATATGTTTTATAATTCTAGTATTAAAAAAATATGATATCATGATAATTTCATGCATCCAATCAATCATGGTATCGATTTTCCAAAAAAAAATCACATTTAAGGTTAAAATATAAAATTCGATTTTATATTTTGACGCGGTTCAATTTTAACAATAATATATAATATTAAGTATGAGTTTGAGCCATATAGAACCTTATTTATTACTTAATAAAACTTCCTTTTATTTTTAATATTTCAGAGTTTGAATAAGTTATAAAATCACCATTTTAGACTTATAATTTTACAATTTTAAAATTTGTCGTTATCAACGTTTTAATAAAACCGTTTTATATTTTAAAGTTAGAACTTGTTACAACTTATGTTATCATTTTGTAAATTGAAAACCAAACTTCATGTGATGTTTATTTTGTCCAAAAAATAATTTGAGTTTGTGAAAATCTAATTTATCAACTACACAAAATATTTGCTTAAAAATAAACAACACAAGCATGCATTATAGTGTAAACAAGCCAAGTTCTAGTGACACTTTTATGAGCCAACATAACAGTGTGAAGTCCTTCTCTAATGAACCAAATGTACCAAAGTCTTCAAGTTGTTCTTCATGTTGACTTCAAATGTAACACCCTCCCTTGAAACCCTAAACCTTTGTGTTGTGTTTGATTGATATTTATTTGTTCATAAGATGTAATAGAATATATATATATATATATATATATATATATATATATATATATATTCATTTGTTTGTTTGTTGTAATATTTAGTTAGACTAGTTGTATATCTTTTTAAATGTAACAAGATGATGAAATGACCACTTTCAAGATGACTTAACCACTTTAGACCATAATCCCAACCATGAGCTTCTACTCATGGTTTTGGGCTTAATTATAGTCTTAATGGTTTAAGTGTTACAACCTTTACAAGATGAAGATTAGAAGTTCTTTTGCAAGCAAGAGTTGTCTTGGCAAGTAAGAGCTTGAAGACCTTTTGAAGAGTCTCTTAAGTTCTTTAGGAAAGAATTAATAATTACTGTGATTGCTCACAAAAATTATTACTAGACATAGCTTGGTTTATACACATTTTAATGCATACATGTGATGTTTATTTTATGTTGTTGTATGTTGTGTTTTATGTATAAAAATAGATTTTACATGTCAAATAATATTTTAATGTAAAATAATGTCACTTATAGTTTGAGTAAAAATATTTAAAAGGCAACATAAGATGTTTATAAATGACTATCTATAAAAACGTTTTTACGGGTTACCAGTTAAAAATCGATTTTTTGTTGAAAATAATTTTATTGTAAAACTTATAAATAGCCAACTTTAAAATATTTAAAATGGTTTAAAAAGTGTTTAAACATTATATAAACTCGATGTCTTTATAATAAATAAAGAGTTTTTATTAAAAAGACTAAAATCGGTTTATAGCGTTATAATTGTAAATAATAAAACTAGTGATTATTTTTACGTCGAAACTTAATATAAGCTATTAGTGTTTTAAACATAACGCAACATGTTGATATTATGTTTTATGCATGCCAAATAAGATTTAAAACATAAGTATCATCACCTAAGTTTTGGTTTATCAAAATATGACTTTTATCATAAGATGTATAAAATTGAGTTTATTAAATAAAATGAATTTTATTCTACAAATTCATAAATTCATAAGATTTTGATTGTTAAAATGAGATTTAAAATTTTGATTTTAGAAATCATCCAAAACTCTAAGCCTTAAGTATAAAATGAAGTTTTATTAAGACTATTACCGGTTCTTAACCTCTCTACGACTAAACTTTAAAATATCGGATTTTGGTTTATAATTAATCGCGGCTAATGGTAAATAAAATGAAATTTTATTTTGAACCTAAAGAACCTTATAACAAGTAATATGATTTTTACAAAAGGGTACATAAATTGTTGGATGTATGCAATATTCATGAGACTATGTTTTTTATAACTATAATTGTAAAACACATATAAAACATTTTCTTAAAAATGCAAGTCATTGTCGTCCTTTTGAAGGACACTCGGAATCATTTGTATGGTCTTAGCGGGCGATGGGTCACCTAACCACTAGCATTGTCTTAATATTTTTGGGGTATTTTTGTAGTTTCTAGTGACGAAAGGGTCACCTTGTCACAAGTTAGTTGCTATACTACAAGTTGTTTCAAGTAGGAAGACTTGATCAGAATCTTGTGTGATAAAGGTCACCGAAGCATGAGAGGTCCGACACATAGATGGGATCAAACATGCCAAGATAAGCAATAATTGTTTGGGATCCCATTGTGTAACACCGTAAATTTTCAAATATAATTTTCATTTTAAATCGCACAATTCCCATAACACATTTCACAAAAAATCTCATTTATTTAATTTACAAATCACCACTCCATAGTTGTTTGATTAAAATCCAGGATCTTCAAAACATAACTCTTCCACTGGTGTGTACAATCAAGCCGGTGCCTTCCCGCGATCTTGAGAAAACGTGAAACACATAACACATAACGCGGTAAGCACGAAGCTTAGTGAGTTCCCCAAAATACCACACACAAAATAATTAGCCACTCGAGGCTATAGCTCTGTAAGACCATCCGGTCAATGTGTCTCAGTGGGACCTTCCTGTCCCACGGCTCGTCAGACCCTCTGGTCCGGTCTCTGTGAGGACCCTCTGGTCTCATTGTTCGTTGGACCCTACGGTCCGGTCTCAGTGAGGACCATTCGGTCTCATGGCTCGTTGGACCCTCCGGTCCGGTCTCAGCAATACATAATATAGCAAATATCACACAGACAAGATGCATAATATCATATAACCCAAATAAGCATATAAGACGCTCCGGTCACACAAAAATTACCACTCTAGGTAAAGTATAGTGAGAAGACTCACCTCGAAAGCAGGTGAGCAAATAACCTCGCGCTCGGATCTCGAACAAGCCTTCGCCTAACACAAAGGATGAATATCTCTAGTTAATACTCTTTTCAAGACTCAAATAACTGAAGGCTATTCTTCTCTCTCTAACTCTTTGAAGTGGATAAAAGACCATTTTACCCCTCCATGGTCTCTATTACTCAAGTTGACAAAAACCCCAAAGTCAACAAAAATCAAGCTCGAGTCAACAGTCCATGTTTGACCCGACTCGTCGAGTGCACTCTTGCGAATCGTCGAGTTCCCTCGTATCCTCAGAAGTCTCAAAAAGTCCAGCTCAACTCGCCGAGTTGACCCCCAACTCGCCGAGTTATCGCACAATCAACCCATCGGGACAAACCCTTACTGACTCGTCGAGTCAGGCCACAGACTCGGCGATTCCCTTTGATCAGATTCCTCATTCAGACGATTTAAGGTAGATCCATCACTCCAAACACCAGATCTACCATCCTAAGGGTCGATTTTCACGTAAAGCTGCAAGCTTTACGTTTAAACATGGCATATAAGACTCATAATGCCAGAACATGCTCCTACAAGGGCTAGATGCACAAAAGCTAGACTCTAGCTCAATAAAGCTTGGATCTTTGGTCTCTCAAGTCCTTCTACAGTCCAGATCTGAGGTTTCAACCTCATGATATGCTCAAATAACTCATTTCCAAGAATGGATGAGAGAAAACCCTCAAAATCTCCCTAAACTAAGATCTCACAAAGGAAAGGTCAAGATAGGAGCTTTTTACCTTTGCACTGAAGCTAACCAGTGGAGAACTCTGTATCTAGAGCCCCTCCTTGATCAAACACACCAAGTTCTCCAAATCTCCTTCAAAGGATGAACAAAACCACTCAAATTATCTTCTCACTCACTCTCTAGCTCTATTGGCGATTAGGGTTTGCTCTCAGGGGTGTAGGGTAACTGGTGAGGCGCAAATGGGGGCATAAGTTCCCTTATATAGGCCCCAACCTCGGGAAATTAGGGTTTCTCTGCCCAGAACCTACTCGACGATTCGGTTCTCTGACTCGTCGAGTCCACTCATTAATTTCATGCGAGCAACTCGACTCGAATCGACGAGTTGGACCCTCAACTCGTCGAGTCTCTCCATAAATCTCAAGATTAAAATACAAAATAATGTACCTGAAATCCGGGTGTTACAATTCTCCCGCACTTGAATTTGATTTCGCCCACGAAATCTCCCCTCAACAACACATAGATCGAACCCAAAAACCCGAACAGCACCACTGAAAGGATCTCATACCACTCAGATATCTTCCCCATGGACACCTGAATCCAAATAGGAACTTCCAAACCAGAATAAGACGAACCTTTCTACTGCTACGACGCCCCCTTCTGACTATCCAGACTTCGGAAACTCTAGTGTCCTGCCTCTCTTCCAGACCGTCCTCTCAAGATATCACCATGATAATTGCTCCTTGAATAACAGACCCGAATAACTCATTGCCCCTCCGATTCTCTCGTTGTGACAGATAAACCAAGACCATGCCCAAAAATCGGCTGCCGATCACTTAAACCAAATATATTAAACAATTCAAATCACACTCAAAGAAATGAACGGATCACATCACACCAGGAACCCATCCTCTGAATTGTAATCAAAACCCATCTTAACTATGAACTCTCAACACCCTGCCCTCAGACACAAGAAACGATCATTCTTGCTCAGCAGTATCCTCCGACATCTAACAAACATAAACCCCAACTCCCTCCTCGAATATCCCCTTTTAACACTGAGCACTAGGTCATCTCCCGACCCAACAATTGTGTTGGGTTTTGAGCAAACTAACACTCCTAAGGTGTTCATGGAACCCTAGAAACCTTGGATCTATGTTTGTCTAAAATACATGCAAAAATAATTTTCCAAGGTCCATAACCTATCTAGCATGCATGGGGTACTTTTAAACATAAAAGATACTAGAAGAATTACATACCTTTATTAGTGAGTTGATTCCTTAGGAGTTTGAGAGCCTAGCACCAATAATGTGGATGCCTCAAATGGAAATCACAAATCACCACAAACTTGGAAAACTTATGAGAGAGTATACAAACACTCTAGAAATCGGCCACTCTTATGCACACACACATAGTGTCTTTTCAAGCACCAAAAGCCTCTTTATATAGTGTAGATGATTAGGGTTATGAACCATGCAAACCCTAATAACCCATGTCTTTTCCTTTTCCAAGGATCCATTAGTTAAAAGCTCCATGGATCATCCATGGACTCCCATTTAAGCTTAGCCCATTTCTTAATGAGTGTTAGCCCACACTATATAAATATAATAGCCCATTATTTAATTAGTCACCTTTTGACCACTAAATTAATTCATAATTAATTTAAGATCAATACTAATCAAATAATACGATTTCATATATTAATATATTATAACTTATAATATATTAATAAGTCACAAATATACTATTCTCATAATATTATCCATATAAACAGTTCGGGTGAAGTGCAACCCAAATGGACCATGCCGGGTCGGGTCAAGTATATACCAAATAAGTTATGGACTTAGACATCTTATCCAACAAATTGAACCTCCAAAGGTTACCGGACATGCTCCAAAACGTCTCGCTGACTTCTTTCTCACAATAACTATCTCGGCCCACTGTGACACACAAGTCACGAAGCTCGCTTTACCCCAAGCGATTACTATAATCCCAACTGAAATCGTCTCACCTCGACCTCTGTCGTCAACTATCCATTAGTCCCATGTGTCTCATGGTTTTCCCATACCACGAACTGACCCACTCAGGTCTAAGACACCAGATGAGAAACAATACCCCTTCCAAAATGAAATCCATCTCTAAATCCGGAAATCTCATTCCGCCTACTCAATACACCACTAGAATCAAACTCAACTTGAGAGTCTGGTCCGGCACAGAATTGGAACCACTCGTCCCAACGAATCACTCAACTCGCGACCCATGACCCGCAACCCACGCGTACATCACTTCTTCGATTTCTTCCAATTGCGGTCTCCACAGCCTAACTTAGAATATAATGATTCCTGACCACTGTGGAGACCTCCGTCTCTTTCCCGATCTGGCCACCGGGTTCCCGAAGACTCAATCCAATAAGGCTACTCAAGCCTAAGAACTCTCATGCGTCATGATCTAACTAACGAATAACACGGCTCCCCGCAGCACCACAACACTCTCTCACTGGCTAGTGAGTACTACGGCTCCCCGCAGTATCACAACACCCTCTCGCTGACTAGTGAGTACTACAGCTCCCTGCAGTATCACAACACCCTCTCGCTGACTAGTGAGTACTACGGCTCCCCGCAGTATCACAACACCCTCTCACTGACTAGTGAGTACTACGGCTCCCCGCAGTATCACAACCTCCTTTCACTGACTAGTGAGTACTACGGCTCCCCACAGTATCACAACACCCTCTCGCATATCACCCCACAATCTCATCCTCAGGTCATTACTTCACTGCGTTCACTAACTCACGCTTCGCGGACCAACATAGATAAGTACACACACCCACCCACGCTAAGCATCACTACACCTGACGACCACCTTCGGGACAAAACACTGTTTCTCGCTACATTTCACATTCTCATATAATCCCGCTTGATGTCAATTAGCTGAAAGGGCTCCCACTGGAACCGTAGACACCTGATACGCCACTATCTCATAACTCAAGTCTCAAAATAATCCGAAATTTAGAACATCCTACTCGAATATCTCGGTACACCATCACAGAACCTCACGATGTCCTGCCTCAACTACTGATCTCCTACTTATGGCATCATACACAGATATGTCAATGCATTCCTTCAGAACCTCATAACTAATCTTCATTTCACACAACATGTAACTTCAGAATGTTCCAACTCTCAATTGAAACACGGAAGAATCATCAACGACTCAGAACACGTTGACGAACATCCAAAACTCCCTCCTCTATTTATCAAAATCCCATGCAAGAATACCCATACCGAACCGGAAACTGGCTGCCCAATCAACTTCTACCCTTACCAAAGTGCATATAACAACCCATACATTGAACCAGAAATTCTCAACCGATGAAAGTATCCTTACGAGCCACCACACGGTCTTCGACCGATGGCCACCTGTCGTGGGGACACTCATCCTTTCCTTAACACATACAACATGCATTATCTCGCTCTGCCCTCGCCTCGACCACCAATAACTCTGGCCTCATGTGTCCGCACCGTAGATCTCCATAACCATTTCTCTAACCGCACTTGAACGGATCTCCGATTCCCCTCAATAGAACACCCAATTCTCCCCCACTCAGGGTTCGAACCATCACCGATTGGCATGCCAACAATCTATTACATAGATTGTTTCACCAGGTATGTCATACTTGACTCTTGAAACGTACTACGCAATCACTCAAGGTTCTTCCCAATGGAACCAAGCAATCTCCAAATATCCTGTCTCGGACCAAAAATCTTGAAATCCTCCCAATGCAGGAATAATCATAAATGCAAGAGACCTCACTCTCATTGTCGATACACAACTTAGACAACGAAAACCACCGCCCCAAAGACGCTCCCCTTGATTACCTGACATCGCTGCTAACACATGCCCTACTATACTCAAATAGGGTATATCCTTGTCCTTGATCATCTCAGTCACCATTGATGATCCTCTCTTACTATAATACTACTTTACGGTAGACATACAGCCCGTATACTCTGGTCAAAGATCGCAACCGATGCTACCCCACATGGTTTACCCCCAAGCTCAGAAACTGAAAGTCTCAATATCTCTTCTGCTTCTTACGGAAAACGAAAATAGCACAACTCTGGTCACAGAAAGTGACATCTCCCCTATCGGCCGATTGCTCAATTCAAACCGTAATCCTCCATAAATCACCATCTTCTACTCATCCCTGAGTCTTGCGACTCCAACTGGTATCTCACCAAAAATCCCTCGGAAACTAACTCGATTTCCCTCACAAGTTATGCTCCATTGAAACTCGTTCAACATGGCCCTCTGGCCCCATACTCTTGATGGGTTTTGAGCATTCTAACACTTCCTAAGTGTACATGCAACCCTAATAACCTTGGATCTATGTTTGTCTAATTATCATGCAAAGTTGAATTCCAAGGTTATATTCCTATCTAGCATACATGGGGAACATTTTTAACTTGAATGAAAGATAGAATAACTTACCTTGTTATTGATTATGATCCTTGAAACCTTGTGAGCCTAGCACCCCAAGTGTGATGCCTCAAATGCTTCACACAACACCAAATGAAAAGGAGTAAACTTTGAGAGAATCTTACACTTGCAAAATCGGCTCTAGCCCTCTTGTTTCTTAGTGTCACCAATTTTGGTGGAGAATGGGTTTCTTATATAGTGTTGACACATCTAGGGTTACACCATGTAAACCCTAATGTGTCATGACTCTTCATTTCCATGACCCATGGGTTTGTAACTCCCATGGAGCATCCTATGGGTGGAACCCAACTTGATAATCCATGGAGCCTCTTAGCCCACTATATAAGATATGGAAGATTTACATAATCTACCCATATATTTAATTAGTTATCTTTTGATCACTTAATTAATTCTAAATTAATTCTTGATCAAACTAATTAAACAATATTATTAATATATTAGAACTTATAATATATTAATAAACCATAAGTGTTATTTCTCTCATTTTAGTTTATCCAATTGCATGGTGCCATGCAACCCAAATGGACCGTGCCGGGTCGGGTCAAGTACATACCAGAAATAGTTATGGACTTATACACCTTATCCAACAGTCTCCCACTTGGATAAGTCTAATAACTATAACTGCAATACTTCAGGAACCGATCGGCAATCATAGCTCTTTCAAGGTCTCTCGGAACTGAGAAGATGATGATACGCCATTTAAGATAAGTGATCATATAATCCTCTGTTCTAGATATCAGCCGGACAAATACATGGAACAATGTCTTACTTATTGTCCAGCAGTTTGTTTCCCGATTTCCGATTTGTTTGACAAAGAACTTAATTGAACACATCAACTTAGTTCTGACCGGGCCCGGTACATAGGTCAAAACAAAATCATCGAGGGGCCCAGATATCAGCTTCTAATCCAAAAAGGAACAGATAAACTTCGACTCATATGTTTGTTCTACTACTCATTAAATTATACACAAGAGCACGTTTTATAACATCGAGTTACCAATGCGTTTTCGTACAATCAATGCATAACCAACTCATAAGTAACAACTCATATATCTAGGTTTGAAGACTTATATGATATTACCGTCTCACGATCACTCGAGATAAATTCCATGAAGTGATTCCAGTGAGCGTGGGTTGAGTCCAATGCTCAGAACTTATGAGCACTCATGAGTGTTGTAGCCATGTCCAACAACTTACACCTCTGCAACCAATCATGACAGTCTTGATTCATACCTACTTCCGACATATGACCGACTGTGGAGGTTCGAATAATATGATATACCAAACATAATTATTCTGGAAGTCAAAACATGCAAAAGAAATATAGTAAACGATCGACAAGAGATAGCAACACTTTACTCATAAATAAAACACCTTTTATTCATCATCTAATGTCAATTACACTTTACAAATTTCAAGGTTATCTAACTACTAAATCTAATATCATCCTTCAGCCCTATGCTCCGAGCATGCTGGAGATGCTTAAACCGAGTCAGTCCCTTCGTGAGGGGATCTGCTGGATTCTCATCCGATGATACCCTCTTTGCCACGAGGAGTCCTTCTTCTATTCGATGTCTGATGAAATGGTATTTTCTGTCGATGTGTCTGGATCTCCCGTGATCCCTTGGTTCCTTGGCTAAGGCAACTGCACTTTCACTGTCACAGAAAATTTCCATTGGCTCTTTAATAGCTGGTACAACTCCAAGGTCTCCAATGAAGTTCTTCAGCCATATCGCCTCCTTTGCTGCCTCGCTAGCTGCTATATACTCTGATTCGCAAGTTGAATCAGCCACTGTCTCTTGCTTGGAACTCTTCCAAGAAATTGCTCCTCCATTTAAGGTAAAGACCCAGCCTGACTGAGAGCGGAAATTATCCCTATCAGTCTGAAAGCTAGCATCACTATACCCTACAACTCTCAAGTCTTCACTCCCACCGAGGGTAAGGACCCAGTCCTTAGTCCTCCGTAGGTACTTGAGGATATTCTTTACCACAGTCCAGTGTGCCTTGCCAGGGTTCCCCTGATACCTGCTAACCATGCTCAAAGCAAAGGCTACATCAGGTCGAGTACACGTCATAGCATACATGATCGATCCTACAGCCGAAGCATAAGGTATTCGACTCATTTCTGCTATCTCAGCCTCAGTACTAGGGCTTTGTGTCTTACTCAATCTGGCATTACTCTGGATGGGTAACTCTCCTTTCTTGGAGTCCTGCATGCCGAATCTCTTCAACACCTTATCCAAGTAAGTACTCTGACTAAGTCCAATTAGTCTTTTACTCCGGTCTCTCAAGATCCTTATCCCTAGAATATAGGCACCTTCTCCTAGGTCCTTCATAGAGAAACACTTCCCAAGCCAGGACTTAACTTCCTGCAGAGTTGGGATGTTATTTCCTATGAGTAGTATGTCATCCACATACAATACCAAAAAACTAACTATACTCCCACTAGCCTTGACATATACACAAGATTCATCTTCACTCCTAGAAAATCCAAATTCTTTGACTTTCTCATCAAAGCAAAGATTCCATCTGTGAGGTGCTTGCTTTAACCCATAAATGGATTTCTCAAGCTTACACACTCTATTAGGGTACTCTGTATTGACAAAACCCTCTGGCTGACTCATGTAAACATCCTCAGCCAACTTTCCATTAAGGAAAGCGGTTTTGACATCCATTTGCCATATTTCATAGTCATGAAATGCAGCTATGGCAAACAGAACACTAATAGACTTAATCTTGGCCACTGGAGAAAAGGTCTCATCATAATCAACTCCCGGAGTTTGTGAGAAACCCTTTGCAACCAGTCGTGCCTTATAAGTGTGTACATTACCATCAATGTCGGTCTTCTTCTTGAAGATCCATTTGCACCCTACAGTCTTACGACCTGGTACATTCTCAACCAAGTTCCACACTTGGTTGTCATACATGGACTGTATCTCGCTGTCGATTGCCTCTTTCCACTTGGCTGACTCAGGGCCTGCCATGGCTTCCGCGTAACTGTTAGGTTCATCCAGACCTATCAGTGTCTCATCACTAATAAGTGTATCACCTTCCGCAGTAATATGGAATCCATAGTAATGCTCAGGTGCATTCCTAACCCTTGTGGAACGCCTCAGAGGTACAGACTTGTCAATTGGCTCAATAGGAGTTTCCTCCTGAAGTTGAGTGCTAGGGTTTGAAGTTCCTTCACCACTTGACTCTTGAATTTCTTCAAGGTCAACTTGCCTCCCACTGTCTCCTTGGCTTATGAACTCTCTCTCTCTCGAAAGAAAGCCCTCCTAGCTACAAAGACCACATTTTCACTAGGTCTGTAGAAGAGGTAACCAAAGGATTCCTGTGGGTAGCCGATGAAAATACACCTCTCACTTCGAGGTTCGAGCTTATCATGAGTCTCGCGTCTCATGAAAGCCTCGCAACCCCAAATCTTAATGTGGTCTAGTTTGGGTACTTTACCAGTCCACATCTCATGAGGAGTTTTGGCAACTTTCTTTGTGGGAACTAGATTAAGGATATGGGTGGCAGTCTCTAAGGCATACCCCCAAAATGAGATTGGTAGCGAAGCTCGACTCATCATGGAACGAACCATATCCAACAAGGTTCGATTACGCCTCTCAGCTACACCATTCAACTGCGGTGTCCTGGGAGGTGTCAATTGTGAGACAATCCCACATTCCCTAAGATAGTCGAGGAACTCTGAACTAAGATACTCACCACCTCGATCGGATCGAAGCATCTTAATGTTCCTGCCCAATTGATTCTCGACTTCCTGTTTAAACTCTTTAAACCTCTCAAAAGTCTCTGACTTATGCTTGATTAAGTAGACATATCCATATCTACTGTAGTCATCAGTAAAAGTCAAATAATAACGATTAGCATCCCTTGTGGTATGTTTGAAGGGCCCACACACATCCGTGTGTATAAGATCCAACAAACCTTCACCCCTCTCACAAGAACCTGTGAAGGGTGACTTTGTCATTTTTCCAAGTAAGCATGATTCGCAACTATCATCTGACTTTAGGTCAAATGACTCCAATACTCCATCCTTTTGGAGTTGGCCTATGCGTTTCTTGCTTATATGTCCAAGACGACAATGCCATAATGATGCTTTATCCAAGTTATTATCATTAACAGAATCAATACACAATACATTATTTCCTAAGTTATCAACCACATATACAGTTTCATACACACCATCACAAGGTAATGCTTTAAAATAAAGAACATTATTAAAGAAAGCATTAATCGAACCAACTTCATTATCAAATGAAAAGGCGAAACCTTGTTTATACAATGCATGAAAGGAAATAATATTTCTTGCCATTTCTGGCGAATAACAACATTTATTCAAATCTAAACTAAACCCACTACTTAGCGATAAAGTATAAACTCCAATCTTGGTGACAGGTAAAGCTTTCCTATTCCCCATGATTAAGTTTATTCTTCCATGCTCCACATTCTCACTTCTTCTTAGTCCCTACAAATCAGAACAGATATGAATACCACAACCGGTATCAAGGACCCAAGAGTTAGAATGGGGTGAGTTATTAGATAAGATAGTGTAAATACCTGCATGGTTGGGTTTAACTTTCCCATCCTTCACATCTTGCTGGTACTTTGGGCAGTTCCGCTTCCAATGTGACTTTTCATGGTAATAGAAGCATTCAGCCTCTTTTGGGTCAGAAGAAGGAGTGACGAAACCTTTCTTGGTTCCACTTGAAGAAGAGCCATCAAGGGTCCTAGCCTTGGTACCCTTCGAAGAGCTCTTCCTCTTCTTCCCTCTACCTTTCCCGATTGCCAAAACCGGGGCGGAGTTTGGAGTAGGAGTGTTAACAACCGACTTACCCTTAAGACCTGTTTCTGTGGTCTTGAGGAGTCCCTGAAGTTTGTTGAGTGTGACCTCTTCCTTATTCATGTGATATGTCATGCGGAATTGATCATATCACGATGGTAAGGAGTGCAAAATGATATCTATTGCAAGCTCCTCAGGGAAGTTCACATTAAGCTTCAGCAACCGATCCACATACCTTTGCATTTTCTGCATGTGGCTCGTGACGGATTCCCCGTCCTTCATCATGGTTGTTATGATAGAGCATATGATTTCATACCTCTCTTGTCGTGCACTTTGATGGTATCTTTCCATCAGATCTTGGTGCATTTCAAAAGGGTAGAAGTCCTCATAGGACTTTTGGAGTTCCGCTGTCATGGTGGCCAACATGATGCATGCCACTTTTGTAGCATCCCTTTCATGTGCCCGGAAGTCAGCGATCTCCTGGGGAGTTGCAGTGGTCTCATCAATCTCCTTAAGCTCCTTGTCAAGGATATATTCTTTGTCCTCGTAGCGGGTAATCATCCTGATGTTTCTGATCCATTCATTGAAGTTGGATCCATCAAAAGTGACGTTCCCACACAAGTTCATAAGGGTAAAGGAGCCATTAGGATTAGAGCCAGAAGCAGCATTGTTTGAAGACATCTGAAAGAAGAGGACAAGATTAGTTTAGATATTAAGAGAGTCCTTAATAAAACACCCAAATGTAATATTAAGGCTAGGATCCAATCACAATATATTATAACTTAGAAGAGGTATGCCGTAATCCAAGCTATAACATATTTGAAAGGTAGGTGAATGACGATTCACCAATTTCCACCATGAAAAACGAAATATAAATATTAGGTTTTTAATTGGTTCTTAGAAATTCCTAGATTCTTTTGAGATTCAATGAACTTTTCAAAGGCATGTTTCAATCTCGAGTGTGCCCTCCAAGTTTTGTGACTGGGATACGGAGGATCACAAAACGAGGTGTGAAGTAACCATGCAAATCACTTGGTACCCTCAAGGTTTATCACTCAATCGATGTGCCGGTAAACCACACATGCTCCACCGATGCTATGGTAAACCTTAAGTCACCATTTACCTACCTTGTTAAGTCCAAGTTAGTATGCCGGTTAACCACACACGCTCCACCAACGACTTAAACAAAGTGTAAAGTGTAATTTCATGGATTAGCACCTTATTCACATTTTCCTAAAGTAACTAAGATTGGGAATTTAATAAAAGCATTTAGTTACTTTATAATATTCATCATACTTTTAATGAGAATTTATAAGTCCTTGTCTTACCCGTTCGGCTAACGACCCTCCACCGATCAAGGAAGCGGTGGGTGAGAGTGGACACCCATTAAGTTGCCATTTTATAGGCAACAACCTTATACCCCCCTTATAGACCGGCTTCGTGAATGAGGCGTACTAGCGGTAAGACGACTTGTTGTTATACATATATATATTAGTAACTTATAATATTATAAAGTATCAGGGTTGAATTTTAACTTTTAAAATTCTAAGGGTTGGAACTAAAGTTTTAATCAAGACTTTACATGTTCCAAAACTTGAGGGCAAGTTTTGTAAACTTCCAAAACTTGAGGGCAAGTTTTGTAAACTTCCAAAACTTTTCATTTCTTATAACTTATGAATTAATTGAGTAATAAAAATGAAGACTCTTCATTTTTATAACTCTTGTGTTCTTTTAATGGCTTTAATAAAAGTGAGACTTTTGGTTTTCCATAACTTGAGGACAAGTTATGGACTCCATTAAAACACATTATGATCATGAATTAAACTACCATGAAGGTTACAAACAATTCCTATGATCATCTAATCTTCATAAGTTCAAGAACATGAATATGAACACTTTCAAGAATCAAAAATTACACTTAAAAAAAACTTGTAATTTTAATAATTGCCATTGTAAATGGATTAGCATAAACATTACACCATCTAAAACAAGCTTTAAAACATCAAAACAGTTTAGGGTAATGTTTCTAGTCCATTTCCAGCAACAAATGTGCAAACTTTCATACGAGCAGAAAACAGAAAAACGATTTTTTTCAAGCTTTTTGCACACAAAAAAAAAAACAACAAACGAACCTGGCTTTGATACCACTGATGGGTTTTGAGCATTCTAACACTTCCTAAGTGTACATGCAACCCTAATAACCTTGGATCTATGTTTGTCTAATTATCATGCAAAGTTGAATTCCAAGGTTATATTCCTATCTAGCATACATGGGGAACATTTTTAACTTGAATGAAAGATAGAATAACTTACCTTGTTGTTGATTATGATCCTTGAAACCTTGTGAGCCTAGCACCCCAAGTGTGATGCCTCAAATGCTTCACACAACACCAAATGAAAAGGAGTAAACTTTGAGAGAATCTTACACTTGCAAAATCGGCTCTAGCCCTCTTGTTTCTTAGTGTCACCAATTTTGGTGGAGAATGGGTTTCTTATATAGTGTTGACACATCTAGGGTTACACCATGTAAACCCTAATGTGTCATGACTCTTCATTTCCATGACCCATGGGTTTGTAACTCCCATGGAGCATCCTATGGGTGGAACCCAACTTGATAATCCATGGAGCCTCTTAGCCCACTATATAAGATATGGAAGATTTACATAATCTACCCATATATTTAATTAGTTATCTTTTGATCACTTAATTAATTCTAAATTAATTCTTGATCAAACTAATTAAATAATATTATTAATATATTAGAACTTATAATATATTAATAAACCATAAGTGTTATTTCTCTCATTTTAGTTTATCCAATTGCATGGTGCCATGCACCCCAAATGGACCATGCCGGGTCGGGTCAAGTACATACCAGAAATAGTTATGGACTTATACACCTTATCCAACAACTCTTTCACATATGATCTTAGTCTACCAATTACAACAGAATAACTGGTAAAACCAGAAGCACTAACCACCACAAGTCATGGTACTCAAACCTTGTGGTCACCTCTCGATCTGCTATGAATCATGGTACCCGAACCATGTTCTCTCTTCTCAACCTGCTACGAATCATGGTGCTCGAACCATGTTCTCTCTTCTCAATCTGCTACGAATCATGGTACTCGAACCATATTCTCTCTTCTCAATCCACTACGAATCATGGTACTCGAACCATGTTCTCTCTTCTCAATCCGCTACTTAGAACTTCTGGAATTCTCCCTGTTTCGAGTATGGGTCCTCTACTTTCAGTATTACGGGCCCATACTACCTGCCACATCTACGAATACTTTCCACACGGATCGTCCCAGATTTCCTGAGTAGCTGTTCAACCTTATCGATCACCCATCCCACTACGCAAGTTCGCCCTCCAGCGAATACTCTCCTCCATCAGCGTACTCATATGACTAAGTTCACTCCCTAGGCTCTTCCTAGGTTCTCACACTTCTCTGCCATCAGCTGCTGAAGAACTCCTCATGATTCCAGCCATCTACCTCCTGAATATAGTCATATTCACTTAGTAGCTGTCTCCCATCATCAAGAGTTCCACAAAGCACGAAGTAAGCATCATTCGGGCATCGAATGACCCCCACTAACACATAAAGCCACTCTGGCATATACTTCCTCTTACTCTATTCCCAACTCAAGAGACATTGCCGACTTAGGCAATCCTACCTCTCGAGGTATCTGACGACTCTACTCAGCACATACTCAAAAGCATATCACAGATAGTAGCAACTCCTAGGCTAAGACATCACAAATCAGGCAACTCTAGTCCAAAAATATGTAATACCTAGCCTATCTCTAGCATGCATAATATCTCATAAAATATCTCAGAAATATCTCATAACACAAAGTAAGGGTATTTTGGGAAATCACCGTTCGGGCTCTGGCTGATTGTACACACTGCTCCTTCTCGTTTTCTCTTAGAACTCTTGCTCGTTTTAGAAAAATTGTTTCTTTTGAAAATTTTTCTCAAATCCTCAATTTGAGTCCATACATCCCGAAGGTGCATCCGAATCCCTCAAACCAAGGCTCTGATACCAACTTGTAACACCGTAAATTTTCAAATAAATTTTTCATTTTAAATCGCACAATTCCCATAACACATTTCACAAAAAATCTCGTTTATTTAATTTACAAATCGCAACTCCATAATTGTTTGATTAAAATCCAGGATCTTCAAAACATAACTCTTCCACTGGTGTGTACAATCAAGCCGGTGCCTTCCCACGATCCTGAGAAAACCTGAAACACATAACACGATAAGCATGAAGCTTAGTGAGTTCCCCAAAAAACCACGCACAAAATAATTAGCCACTCGAGGCTATAGCTCTGTAATACCCTCTGCTCAATGTGTCTCTTGCGACTCGTCGAGTTCCCTCGTATCCTCAGAAGTCTCAAAAAGTCTAGCTCAACTCGTCGACTTGACCCCCAACTCACCGAGTTATCGCGCAATCAACCCATCGGGACAAACCCTTACTGACTCGTCGAGTCAGGCCATGGACTCGGCGAGTCCCTTTGATCAGATTCCTCATTCAGACGATTTAAGGCAGATCCATCACTCCAAACACCAGATCTGCCATCCTAAGGGTCGATTGTCATGTAAAGCTGCAAGCTTTACGTTTAAACATGGCATATAAGACTCGTAATGCCAGAACATGCTCCCACAAGGGCTAGATGCACAAAAGCTAGACTCTAGCTCAATAAAGCTTGGATCTTTGGTCTCTCAAGTCCTTCTACAGTCCAGATATGAGGTTTCAACCTCATGATATGCTCAAATAACTCATTTCCAAGAATGGATGGGAGAAAACCCTCAAAATCTCCCTAAACTAAGATCTCACAAAGGAAAGGTCAAGATAGGAGCTTTTTACCTTTGCACTGAAGCTAACCACTGGAGAACTCTAGATCTACAACCCCTCCTTGATCAAACACACCAAGCTCTCCAAATCTCCTTCAAAGGATGAACACCACTCAAATTAGCTTCTCACTCACTCTCTAGCTCTATTGACGATTAGGGTTTGCTCTCAGGGGTGTAGGGTAACTGGTGAGGCGCAAATGGGGGCATAAGTTCCCTTATATAGGCCCCAACCCCGGGAAATTAGGGTTTCTCTGCCCAGAACCTACTCGGCGAGTCTGTTCTCTGACTCGTCGAGTCCACTCATTAATTTCATGCGAGCAACTCGACTCGACTCGGCGAGTTAGACCTCAACTCGTCGAGTCTCTCCATAAATCTCAAGATTAAAATACAAAATAATGTACCTGAAATCCGGGTTTTACACATTGTCTAGGAGTTACATATCTTATGCAATTGATAATCGCTACCTATCGAGTTTGATTAAGGAGATAGGATAAAGGGTCGCCTTCCATTCACTTGTTTCGTTACTTGGATCCTAGACTTTAGTAAATTAATGTTTTAGAAATAAAAAAGGTATTAATTTTTTAAAGACTTAATATTGAAAATGCTAAATGAAATTTTGTTAAATTTTGTAAATAATTGTTAATACTCTTACGCCCTGCAAAATCTCTATCTATCTATCTCTCTCTCTCTCACTCTCTCTCTCTCTCTCTTGTTACGTTTCAAGAGATAGTAAAATTGGATGATTATAATTTATATAACTGGTATAATACCTTGATGTTCTTCCTTAAGTATAAATAGAAATTATATATACTAAAAGATCTCATACATGAACAACCTCTGCAAACCAGTCAGTTTGATCATGATGCTTTGATGGAAGTATTATTGTGATGATACTGATGTGTCTCACATTATACTTGAGTAATTAACCTTGACTTGCAGAAAGTCTGGCATAATTATGAAACATGTCCGATGTCTCATCCAGAAAAGAATATATTCATTATGAAGCGATGTATTCTGTGTTAAGAATACTTTCTCATAATATTATTTATGAAGTAAATCTATAAGCTTTCATTGAAATGATAGTTCTGATCGTAACACCTAAATATTCAAATGGTATTTGATTGAAACTTATCTATGTCATAATCATCATGACTATATAAATATGAACCACATATACCAACATAAAAATGATGGAATTTTTTAAGGCAAATGAGCTTGATTCATTTGATATATGTGAATCCTATTTATATGAGAAGATGATTCGCAAGTGTCTTTATCTATTAGTAGTTAAAGAACAAAAGGCTTGACAAAGAATTATACATAAGTGATGTATGTAATCTTTTCAATCCATGAACAGATTTGGTGATAGATACTTTAGTCAATTTCACTGACGACTTTTATTCGTTATTGTTGAAACTTTTGAGTTGCTCAAATTGTTTCATAGTGAAAATTGTAGTACAACTTAATGAGACCATCATTAAATTTTAATTGTTATAAAGAAAATGAGTTTTGTAAACCAAGTCTTCTTGGAATATATGAGGAGTTGTTGAATCAATTCATAACTCATTCCGTCAAAAACACTCACTTGTCACTAATATGGTTCTTGTGGCATAGGATCACTTGGTCACTTGGATCTGTCTTATGATGTTCGAGGTAGCCTTCGAATTCTCTAGTGGGATAGGGTCACATGGCCACTGTCTGGATGTCGATAGTACAAGTTTTTGAAGAGAATACAACATAGACCTTACAATCTATCACATGATGTTTTAAAGATCTATTTACTTTATAAATTTTTGGAGTTATGCTTACCGCAACATATATATATATATATATATATATATATATATATATATATATATATATTGAATATGAGAGCACACAGACTCCCTATCTTTCAATTTGCACGCCATGAGGGCCTTGACGAATTTGTAACACTCTTGTCTAGATTTCTTGAGAAACATTTTAGATAGAGTCTGATTCATTTCATAGGGCTAGTAGTCCTCATTGGTCTTTTAGACTTTACGTGCCATGGTTGCAATCATAATGCAAGCGACTTTTATTGTGACGTCAATGTGCTGGTTATATTCAACAATTTCTTCTAGAGTAGCAGATTCTTCGTCAATTTCATGAACTGGAGTGTCGAGAACATACTCTTTTTTCTCATATATCAACATCATTTTCAAATTTTGCAACCAGTCCATGTAGTTAGGACTAGTAATCTTGTCTTTTGAAAGTATAGACGAGAGAGTGAAGTTGTGAGTGGTTGGAGGAGGAGGATGAAGTTCACCATTTCCAGACATCTAAAACAAGACAAGATTTTAGTTGGTTGATTCATTTCCTTAATATTTTAAACCAAATTTATATTGAAGGCTATGATCTAATAATGCAATTCGTAATTAAGAAGAGGGATACCGTAATCTAATTGAGAATTCAATTTAGGTAGGTAAAGAATTTAACCAATTTAAATCTAGTATGAAATTCCTAGATCATTTGAGATTCATTAAAATTTTCAATGGCATGTTTAATCTTCATTATGCTCTTCAATTTGCGATTAGGATGCCGAGGATCACAAATAAGATATGGATAATCATGCAAACACATGTGACATGTTGGAGGTCCTTTATAGTCTCACATTGACGTACCGATAAACCACACACGCTCCATCAACAATCATAAATTCGAGTATATACCATCATTTCATCTTTCTAGTCCCGCATTAGTGTGTCGGTTAACCACACACGCCCTAGTAACGACTCACAAAGAAATGATGTGCGTTTTTATGGATTAACATATAATTTCAAACTTTTCTAAAGTAACTATAGTGAGATTTTTAGAAGGTTTTAGTAATTCATACATTATACTTTTAATGTGATTATGTCCTATCAAACTCGTTCGGCTAATAACCCTCCACCACACAAAGAAGCGGTGGATGAACAGGACACTCATTCAACGGTTATTTTATAGGTCGTTTGTTTATTCCTCTTTTATAGTATGGCTTCGTGAATAAGGCAGATTATTGCTTTGACTTCCTTATAATGATACATATAGTAATCGACATTTATGCATATGTATACGGTGTATTTTAAAACTTTTAAAATTACAAAGTTCAAATCATATTAATTTAATTAACATTTAATAATTAATATTTTAACTAAATTGGATTTAAGAACTATACCATTATAAATAAATGTTGTAAGGCAAAGAGGCAAAGGACTAATTGATTGCAAAAGGTGCTCCAATGCTTTCCTTAGTTGTAAGGCAAAGAGACAAACGACTAATTAATTCACTGTTACAAAAGCTGCTCCCATGCTTTCCTTAGTTAAATTTGTCTAGAGTATCAAAGTCTTTGAAGAGAATATATATTTTAAAAGAACGAAAATCACACATGTAGCAATATTATAGCAATATTAATGACACATTTTCCTTGTGTCATTAATCATGGGCGGCAGGTTGTGTTTACTATATATATATATATATATATATATATATATATATATATATATATATATATATATATATATATATATATATATATTACCTCCTACATTTTATTCCTATAATTATTTCTACCCACTAAAATTATGACAAATCACCATTCAATTTAATTTTATTTGATATATTCCTAATATAACCTTAATGAGTTAGTTAAAAAAAATATGGAATGATGACATTTGTCATAATTTTATTGGGTAGGAACATTTGTAGGCATAAAAAGTAGGAAACAATTTAATTTCTCATATATATATATATATATATATATATATATATATATATATGGGGTTGAGATCGGTTGACAATTCAAAGCTTCCCGAGAACCCGAGAACTAAAAGTGGAGCGTTGGATTAAAAGTAATTCGTTAAGAACATAATCGTCATCTTGCCAATCTCATTTAATGTTTAATTTTTTTGTGTTATTTAATATATTAATATAAATGTCTAAAAATTAACAAAATAACTCAAAATTTCGAATTTATTTTTTTTAAAAAAAAAAAATTTTGATTTTTTTAAAAAATGGAGACTTTTTAATTTTTTTTCAAAAAACATGAATTTTTCAAAAAAATAAAAAAATATATTTTTTAAAAAACTGCATTTTTTTTAAACTGCATTTTTTCTAGAAAAAAAGATGCATTTTTTTTTTCAAAACAACTGCATTTTTTCTAGAAAAAAACTGCATTTTTTTTCAGAAAAACTGCATTTTTTTCAACAAAAAAAAAACTGCGATTTTTATAAAAAAGTGCACTTTTTCAAAACTGCATTTTTTTAACAAAAAAATCAACGTTTTAGGTGCATACATGCATATTTTTTCAAATGCATATATGCATATTTCTTATACTATAATATTCGTAAGTAAATTATAAAAAATCTCATTTTTATTAATCAATCTATAAACATAATAGAAGTATTTTATTCGATACAAAATAAAATATAAAAAAACTACAAAGATTCACAATGTTATCATTTCTTCATATCAAGATTTCCATATTTTCTTCAATTTATCACTTTTCACCTCTTCAATATTTTTCAAAAATTCTTCAAATTCTACAGGAAAATAAAAAAAAATTGATTAATGCAAGAACACGCACATGTATATATCATCTAAGATTCACATGTGATTATATAATGTGATATTCACATGTGATTGTATCTTTTAAGATTTAAATGTGAAATTCACAAGAAAATTTTAAAAAATAATTAACGAAGAACACTTACACAAAATGCATGTGTGCATATAGACGTAATTCATATGTGATTCGCTTGTGATTTACATGTGAATCACATGTAATTTACTTGTGATTTACATGTGAATCACATGTAATTGATATGTGATTCACTTGTGATTTACATGTGAAATACATGTGATTAATATGTGAATTACATGTGATTTACATGTGAATCACTTATAATTCATATGTGATTAACTTGTGAATCACATGTAATTCATAGGTAATTCACTTGTAATTTACATGTGAATCACAAATTAATCATGTGTGAATTACATGTAATTCATATGTGAATTACATGTTATTTACATGTGAATCACATGTAATTCATATGTGATTCACTTGTGATTTACACGTGAATCACATGTAATTCATATTTACATGTGAATCACAAGTGAATCATATGTGAATTACATGTGATTAAAATGTGAATCACATGTAAATCACATGTGAATTAATAGTTTCATTCAAAACATGAGTATATAAGAAATGATGATAAATAGTTTAATAAAATAGAAATTAAAAGATAATTTGGAGTTTGATGTTTATTTACCTCCATGTGTTTGAATATTGACAATAGATCTTTGCACTGATTAATCTTGAAACATTCGTTTGTTGATATATCTAATACTCTTACTGTTTTGTCTATTTATTCAAAATAGACATTGACTCTCAATTTCAACTCACTGATGCCTCATGAATTCGTCATAGCTCCTCTCCTGCATAGCAACAATGACAAATTACCTCAAACCATATGTTGAAATATTAACGCATTAAAGATTAATAAAATTTAAAAGTTAAAATTATGATGAAATTAATGTGGTTTACCTTGATTAGGGGAAGATCATCTTCACGGATACTACACCCTCCGACAACCATTACATATGCACCTGCAAAATGCAAACCAATCAGAACGGTAAAACTTGATAAATAAGAATAGAAGAAACACCAAACTTGGTGGGGGTTAGTAATGGTGACCTAATTTCCAGGCGCAATTTAGGAAATCGCGGGAAAGAGAGAGTTCGACCACGACTGTTCCGTCGCCAATGAGAAAACGTCTGTTGCCGCCGATGGTAGAAGGTAGTGATATTACGACGCCCTAAATCTCATTTAATCAATTCGAGATTTCAAAGAGAGAAAAAAAAGGTTTACGTTTGAGGAGAGAGTGGTGGCGCGTAGATGTGTACCTGTAACCACGCGCATTGAAAGAGAATAGAGCCGAGAGAGATGGAAGATTGAGATATAACTGAAATGAGTTTAGATTTTCATATGAGATATAACTGAATTGAGTTTCGAAGTAATCACTGAAATGGAAAGATATTTACCTGGAACTTGACATCAGGTTCAGAAAGGGATTTTAGATCTTCGGAGGAGACGTAATCAACAAAATTGACAGCAGGAGCAACATGATCAAAAGAAGCTATGTTTTCGTCATTAACATTCAGATCCAAAGGCTGTTTAGGGTTAGGTTTTGTGATGGAATTCAAGATTTTAATAGACTTTTTAGGGCGTTCAGGGGTTAAGGGCAATGTCGAGTGACGCCATGGACCGCCGATGGATCAAGCTTCTAGTGACTCTTTGCGAGGCAGAGGTTACTTTTGAAAACGGTGAACTGGTAATCGTCTTCTGGTTTGGAATGTAGATGGGGAATGGCGTCGATCGAAGGAGATGGAGGTGGTTGGACGCGAGGAGATGTGTGTATAAGGAGTAATTTCTTTTAACCCTAAAATGCCCTTAATATCATTTAATTTCAATGCCCCGTCCCTTTATTTTTCCACTTATTTACAAAAATGCCACAATGCATCGTAGTCATCCCTTTTTTTGATCTAACGCTCCACTTTTAGTTCTCGGGTTCTCGGGAAACTATGAGTTCTCAAATGATCCTTACTCTCACTCACACACACACACACACACACACTCTCTCTCTCTCTCTCTATATATATATATATATATATATATATATATATATATATATATATATATATATATATATATATATATATATAGAGAGAGAGAGAGAGAGAGAGAAAGAGAGGTATGTTCAATTTTTTTTATCTATTGTGTGTTAGAATGCAGCAATAAGAAAATTTAATAAATTAAATTATTATTTAATCAAATAAAGATAGATATTAAATAATTTCCATAACTATATGTATTTTATTAAATGATATCCATACTTATAATTCTTTTTTATGAAAACTAATTAAATTTGTTATTAATGTCAACAATAATATTTTTTTAGAATTAATTCTTATCTAGAAAAATGAAAGTATATTCTAATAGAATAAGAGTGTATTCTAGTAGACTACACTCTCGTTCTTTATATTTCATACAACTTTATTGTATTTTAAGCGAGTAACTGTTGAAACAAAACACGAATCTATACATAAAAACTTAGATTCGAATTCATTCTGAAAGAATGTTATTGCTGATATTAATGACGAATTTAATTAGTTTCCATAAAAAAAGAATTATAATTATGAATATCATTTAATATAAATACAATTATGAAATCATTTAATATCTATCTTTTGTTTAATTAAATAATTATTTAATTTTATTAAATTCTATTGGTTCATTCTACCATACAATAAATATAACAAACGCATTAACCTAGCCATATATATATATATATATATATATATATATATATATATATATATATATATATATATATATATATAGAGAGAGAGAGAGAGAGAGAGAGAGAGGAAATGGTTTAAATGAGAACTACAAAAGATTAAGAACCATAAAAACCCTATTAATTAGTAAATATTTACACAATAATCTTATTAAACATGTTAAAATCCTACTCTTTTTTAGTCTTTTTGGTACCAAACGGGCAAATTTGTAATTTTTAAAGTCTAATATTTCCATTCGTATATGTTTTCATATTTTAACAGAAAACTTATATAAAATACAACTTTAGAAAATCCATTTATAGTTTAATGCAAAAAATTCACAACTTAATACAAACCATTTTACTGTAATTCACTAATTCAAAGAAGTACAAAACTCAAACTCTACCACCACACACCGCCACCAACTATATGTATCAATATCATAACTATCATTTCTTCCAAATCAGATTTGCAAATAAAAGTCATGCATTAACAACTTAAATATTACATTCAAAGTCTAATAAAACGTATTAATTCGCTCGTTTTGAATTTAATGCAAAACAATTATAAAAACTAGTGGATTTTTACAAATGTATACAACACAAAAAAATAAATATTTTCACAAGAAAATTGACACAAATTTTTTTACATAAATCATTCATATTTTAACACAAATTATAAAAACAAATCACAGAAAAATGCAGTTAATTCACAGTTTAAACAAAAGACTCCTTCCTCCTTCCACACAACATCAAACTAGTTCCCTCCACCGGCCACCACCTTTCCCGCCTGTAAGTCCCTAATATGCTTGTGTATCAATCAGATCCGTTTGATGGTGCGGAATCCCAATCAAACGGATGATGTCAGATCAAATAGAAGAGAAGGAGAAGAAGAAGATGATAAATCTTGTATGTCTTGATATGAATGAAGATCCGAATACAAGATTCACACACACTAACACACACTCTCTTTTCTCTCTCTCTAGAACACCTTCAAATGCACACACTTAAGCTCCTCTATTCTATGTGTTCATCTTTTACTTCACATGCACTCCTCACCCTATATATATATATATATATATATATATATATATATATATATATATATATATATATATATATATATATATATATATATATATATATATATATGGACCTAAGGCCAAGCCCAAAATACAAATAATCCAATGCTCGGTCCAAGCTACAATTAATCCTATACTATTTTTGGCCCAAATAATAAAAACAATAAATGCTTAGAAAAGCAAAGTATAAACCATATTTTTGACCCAACAATCTCCCCCTTGGTTTATAGCTTTCTTTTCTTTTCTTAAATGACCCAACAAACTCCCCCTAAAAAGTAGCTGGCTTTTCTTGTTAATCTTTATTGGGAGCTTTGACTTCAACTTTAATCTTCAAATTCTTCACAACTTCAAGATGAACTTGATGAATCTTCAATGAATGACTTCATCTTGAGCAGTTGGGCTTTTCTTCAGAATTTGACATTGAACGCACATTGGGTGAGGAGGCTTCTTGTACTGATTCTTGAAAGATAGTGCTTTCAGCTTGAGAATCTTCAGAGAGAACGACAGAGAGAACAAATCTTCTGGATCACTTTAGCAGGTTCAAGATAGTAGCAGACTGATTGAGGAGGCTTCAATGCAATCCGTCACATAATCTTCAATTGCAGCTTCACCTTGCTTCTGGGGTTGAAAGATTGAATGTCGAAAGAATAATCTTCATTTCTTGCTCCTTCGAATGAGAATTCTTCGATGATCACGGATGAAGCCTTGGCTCAGAAATCTTCGACACAAACTTCCATGAGTTTCATCTTCACCTGAATTCACTATTCAAGACAAAACAAAACTAAAAGAAAAATTTAGCACACAATATTTTTGGATTTTTCATATTTTCTGAAAAAGAAATAAAACATAAATAACACTATTTTTTTTTTGGATTTTTTTTATTTTTTTATTTTTGTTTGGTTTTTAAAATTTTTAATTCTCCCCTAATATTTAAATTAGAAGAAAACTATGAACAAATTTAACAAAAATAAAAATGATATCTAACTTTAAGAGTGATTTGGGATCAAAGTTTTTAGACAACCTTTATCCGTTTATCAGTACCTCTCCCTTCATGAATAGATCTGGTCAATCGCCGGTATTGTGGTCCACTTAAACACGAGAGATTGTGACAAAATTAGGACATACTATAAGTGACAAGACAATGTGATCCTAAGTTCCTAGATAATATTCCTTAAGGACCATTCAGCTGACGACGACCAAAGATATTGTTGTCCACCTAAATTGAGCAGCGAGATCTACAGACAATCTGTAAGTGTTCAGTTTTAGTTGTACCAGAACATGTTTCCCGCTTCCTGATATGCTCCAGTAATCAAGGACTTCTAGAATACTCCTTACATCGGGTGAGCAGACAATTATTAAGATAGAAGATAGATTTAGAATGCATATGCTATACACCCAGGTCGGATCTCTTCCAATCTCGCAGAGGGTGAAACATATGACTAACCAGATTTAGAGGGATTGAGAAGTAGAATGGTGCATATGTTGTGTACCAGGTCGGATGTATTTCAATCACGCAAAGGAGACATCATATGACTAACAGACAGGAAGAATTGCATAGATAGAAGATGCATAGAAATAGAGTTGCATATGTTGCAGTCCAGGTCGGATGTATTTGAATCACGCAGAGGAGGCAACATATGACTAACAGAAGGAAAGCAAGAAAATAATTTTCTACAGACCTACTTTATCAGAATTCCCCAGTCGCCCCATCAATACCGGAATTAAGGACAAAGTCCGTACATCGAGGAAGAGTTAAACCACAGTTCTAGATACGGATAACTTTAATGTGACCGGTGGATTATCATGTATATCTCCCTGATCAGCCTATCTGAGCGTCGTATTGTCAGGCTAAATGGATCTATCTAGGTCAAGATTTTTCAAGTCTCTAGATTCCTTAAGTTCATTAATGCCTAGTCAAGTCCATTTTAATCTCTCGTGCCTACCAGCGCATCGAACACAGAGCCTAGACAATTCAGATTCAGCCCCTTACACAGATTCAGATTGCATGTTATCACATGATTATATCACTTCCCAAAATATCTCCCTCAAGCACATTCCATAACCAACATATTTTTGGATTTTCTGATTTTCTAATGTTTTTGCATTTTTTAAAACTTTCTAATTTTTGTTTTGTTTTTATTTGTCCCCCTAAATTTGTGCATAGGAGAGAAACGAAAGTAAATGCGCAAATTTAAACTATCCTAAAACAAAAATTAGTCTTTAAAGCGAATCAGCTTAAGAAAAACTCAGGAGTATAGAGAAGAAAACTCAAACCGTAAGTCACCGATTGAATTTGCATCCAGAAGGTCTGAGAACAGCACGCGTAATCTCAAAACAGATCCAAAAATTCTTCATGTCATTAAGCACAAACCCCGTTTGTGATCTCTTCCTTTCTTCCTTTCCCGCAAAGGACACATACTCTCAAACAATGTTCTGAGTGTTGTACAGTTGAGAGATGTCTCCTATCATGTGCCAGGAACAGCCACTACCAACAAACCGAAGTCTGATGATATGCCTCCATAGCTGCTCCGACACAGCGGGATTAGTTGGTCTTTGGAACCCAGTCCATTTTGAAACTAGGTTGACCTTTTTCATCCTTGCACGGTACTCTCTCCCATAACATGTCCTGCTTATCACAAACAGAAGATGTAGAAATTTTAAAATCGTTAGAAGATTTGGGAGAGTGAGACTTTGTAACCCATTTGTAGTTGGGTTTAACCCATTTCTTTTTCGATCTGATGGGTGGCTCGGTACTTGATTTTGAACTTGATGTCGACCGTTGAGATGACTTTGATTTTGGCTTCACGTGAGCATCTCTTGGATTTGGCTTCTTGGCCGACATTCCCTTCTTGCCCTTGGGATTCAGATTCTTGGCCTTGTGGGATTGATTCTTTGCCTTCTGTGCGTTCCAGTCGCCATTGTCTGAACGTGACCTTGAGGGGTTTCTTTTGGAGTATCTCCCTCTTGGTGCGTTCTGCCACCCTTGTGTATAGTAGGGAACGTATGCGCGATTAGGACAATTTCTGGCAATGTGTCCAGGTGTTCCACAGTGAAAACATGTCTTTTTCTTCACTGTGAAGTTGTTTCTTCCTGCCCCTGGTGGCGTAACCTTGCCTTGTCTCTTATTGTTCCCACAAGCACAATTGCAGCATGCATTCTGTTTAACTTGATTTGGTGGCATGTACTTCTCAACAACAGGTTGATCAGAAGCAACTGAGTTCGAAGCAACAGATTCAGAGCTCAAGGAGATGTTGGTGTGTTCAGTGGTTTTCTCCTTGTTCTCATCTTCTGCTACTTTACTATCAGACACACTCTCTTCAGCTGCTTGCTTGGATTGATTTAAGGATTGATCTGCAGGGGAAGTAGAAACGTTAGCATTTTCAACATTAATAAATCCCCCGAAACAAAACCAGATGGCTTGACATAAACCATGAATGGTTCGTTGGTAATCTCCTCTTTAGACAAAGGTTGGTACTGATATGTATGATTAAAAGGAGGAGGTACATTATCGTATCCTAAACCCTTTGACTGATTATGTTTAAATTGCATGCAATGGTCTATCATGTTGCAACTACTTCGCTTGATACATCAAACTTTTTAAAATCAAAATTTGCAGTTTCAAATTGCCCTTTTAATGTATCAAGCTCAGTAATTAACTCATCATTCTGTCTCTTGATATAATCATAATGTTCACATTTTTCACTGTAGTCTTGCTGAATTCTCTTAAAGTCCTTTATTTTTGTTTCTAATTCAGCCTTCAGGGGTTTCTGTCCTTTCCTGAGTTGATATCCTTCATATCTCAGGTCCTCAACTTCTCTTTTTAATAAATTAATTTGTTCCCGAAGAAATTTAATCGTATCTTCACTAGATAGTGTACATGAAACTTCACATGATTGAGAACATGAAACTTCATTGACCGGGATGTTTGCGGAACTCATTGTTTTTCGACAATTCAAAGCGTCAAGTTCTTCAATTATATCAGCAAGACTAAGACGATTGAGATCTTTTGTCTTGTTGATGACAACCACGTTCATATCCCACGATTTCAGAAGTGAATTCAATAGCTTTTTGTTTATCTCAGATTTAGTCAAGAAGATCCCAACTATATTCATCTCAATAGTAAGTGTAGTAAATCGCTTCAACTGAGCTTCCAGGGTTTCTCCAGGGATATAATCGAACATGTTGAAATTTTGTCTTAACATATCCTGACGACCTTCTTTCATGTCTTCAATTCCATTGTAGACCTCAAAAACCATTAAAAGTCAAATTTAAAGAGTCAAGCTTAAAAGTCAAACTTAAATTTAAAAATGTCCTTTGACTATAAACCTCAAAAGTCAACCTTAAAAGTCAAATTTAAAAAGTCAAACTCAAAAGTCAAACTTCAAAAGTCAAACTGAAAAGCTAAATTTGAAAATTTAAAAGTTAAATGAGAAAGTCAAAGGTCAAATTTTAAAAGTCAAAATCAAACTTTTAAGTCAAAATTCAATTTAGAAATTTAAAAAATTAAAAGCTAAAATTTTTGGAAGAATATAGAATTTAAAATTGAAAGAAATTGAATTTTGGGGTTGAAAGTGTCCAATTGGCGAAATTAGGTGCGAATGGGAGTGTATTTGAATTAAAAACGGAAGACTTGAAACAACAAGCAGCCTAGCTGAGTTGAAACAACAAGCAACCTAGCTGAGTTGGTAAGGCGCGAGTATGTTGAACCAGAGGTCCCCGGTTCGATACCCGGCACCCTCAAAAATCCGTCCGCCCATTTCCTTTTTTTTAAATGTACGCTGAACAAAAAACAAACACCGCTGAATGCTGCTGAACGCTGAATTCCCTAGCCGTCCAAGCCGAGTCGCACACGTTCGAGCCGCAAACCGCCGAGCCGTATACTCCGAGCCGCAAGCCGCCGACTGTAAACTCCGGCGACCGTAAACACGTTTACGGCCGTAAACTCTGGACCGTAAACCCTTCAAACACCGTAAACACAGCTTCAGATCGCGAAAAAAACGATGTTTTTCACCATTTTTGCTCCAAAACTCGATCAAAAACTCGTTTTTATGAAAAATGCGAAGAACAAACCCCCTAATTTTCAGAGATCTATCCAAAAACGCAAGAATCTTTCCAAAATAAGATCAAATAAGCTCCAGATCTTACAAAATTGACTGATACAATCCAAGTTCTGATACCAATTGTAAGTCCCCAATCTGCTTGTGTATCAATCAGATCCGTTTGATGGTGTGGAATCCCAATCAAACGGATGATGTCAGATCAAATAGAAGAGAGGGAGAGTTGCCGACCTTCGCCTCTTTTACTTCAGCGCTGACTTTTTGATGTTGGTTTAAGGTAATCAGGTAATATGTGTGCTTTTGAAGTGATTTTGACTCTTTTTTTCCTCGATTTTGCGTATTGTAATTTTATTTCACGCCATAACTCTCACTCTGTAGCTCGATTTTGTGTCTCCTTGGAAATTCAGTAACCATACTAATCGATTTTGCTTTACACACCTTTAATTGCCGTCGTCTCCTTCACAAGTTGGGACCGTCTTTCTCAACCTTTTATTTCATGCCCTAATTATCACTTTGTAGGTCGATTATGCATCTCCTTGCAAATCCAATTACCCCACTGGTCGATTTTGCTTTACAGACCTCCAATTGTCCCCACCGATTTCATAGATCATTTCTTCCTGCTCTCATCTTGCTCTTCTCGATGCTTCCCACCGGTCTAATCTGGTCGGCTATTTGTCTGCCTTCCGGTTCCTTCCACCACTCCCATTGATTTTGCTCCAGGTATGTAACACTTGCCTTGGTAAAGAATTCCTCGATTTTTTCATCCACCACTTCTATTGGTTTTTTTCTTCCTTTTTATTTTCTCTTTCTTTTTTCTACTGTATCTTGCAGGTGTGGCCTTTCCTCTCTTCTTATGTGTGTTGTCAATAGGTAATTTTTACAAGCGCATATCCATATTTCCTCTGTACGATAATCATGTCTATCTCATCACTATCGGCGCTGGTCATTATTCTCTTCCAGTTGTTGACGCCAGTTGATTAGTCGAAGACCGAAGGGTAAAATGGGCCATTTATGTAAATTCTTAAAATTACAGGAATTAAAGTGTAACTTTAAAACTGTCATAAGGGTAAAATGGTAATTGATTGTTTACCTATGTTTAGCAATTCCTACAATCTCTCTCTTTCTCTCTCTCTCTCTCTCTCTCTCTCTCTCCTATCTCTCCCTCTATATCCCTGTTTCTGCATTTTTCACAACCCTAGGGCCTCCTCTCATTCCAGCCGCCGTTGGGCGTGAAGAAGCAGCGAAGTTTTGCTCATCTCTTCCGGCTGTGAGGTGTGAGTCGTCGGTCTTGGTGGGTGCTTTGCTCCAGTCGATAGAAGATGAGCGGATGGGCTGTTCGGTGGTCACGCAGCCACAAGGAGGGGAGGCGATCAATCGTTGGGTGGGAGAAGCACCTCCGGTGCTTCACTGTTTCGCAGAGGAGAAAATGAAAATAGCAATGGCGGCTGGAGGGCGCTTCTTCTGTCTCGATGGAATGAGGGAAGGGGTCTCGATGGGGCAGTTGCTTCGATCGGTAATGATTCTCTTCTTTTTTCTTTTTATTTTGACTGTAAATCAATGAAGTTTAATAAATAGGTTTAGATGGGTGTTTGGGTTTGGTTGTTTGACAGAAATTGATAGAGATGAAAAGAAGAACAACGAAAATTCCTTTTTCTTTGTTTGTTTTGATAGAAACTGATGAAGGTATGAATATTTGGGTGTTGATGTTTTGCAGTGAATTGGTGGGTTTTTGTTTCTTGATCATCCATATCTCACAAAAAGATTTTATAATTATACATATTGATTTTACCGTAGAGTGCTGATTTTGTTTGAGTGTTAATCTTTGCTTGAGTGTTCAGGAGGTAGAATGGTTGCAATGGTTGGACCAACTGGAAAAATTTCTGAAGAACAGAGGCAAAAAAAGAAACATAATCCTAATTTTCGAATTTTTTCGTAATAATTTCTTGAAGGGGGTGCGTGAATGGTTGTATTTATTTATGAATAACACGTGTATTCATTTATGAATAACATTGTAGTTATGTGTGAATGGTTGTATTCATTTATGAATAGCACGTGTATTCATTTATGATAGAATGTGTATTAATTTATAAATAACAGTGTATTCATTTGTGAATTGCAATGTATTCGTGTGTGAATGATTATATTTATTTATGAATAGTAGTATATTCATGTGAATGGGTGTATTTATTTATGATTAGAGGTATTCATTTTATGAAAAAATGATAATATTTACACTATTTTTTATTTTCAATTTATGAAAAATGCATTGAATTATTTGTAATTTGATGTGGTTTCATTTATGATTGGAAGTGTATTGATTTGGGATTGGATTTCTATTCATTTTTTTTAAAAACAAAAACGTGAAATAGTAGAAAATAATATTTTTTTTTAAGATTTTCTTTTCAGATTTAAAATAAAAGGAAATATTAATTTTTTTAGGTAATTTTTTTGAAACGGTCATAAATAATTTTTGGGAAATATCATAAAAAAATATTTATATATATTTCATTAACTAAAAGGAAATATTAATTTTGTTAGGTAATTAAAATCATTATCCCTAGATTTTAGGAAATCATTAATTAATATTTATATAAAGTTACTAATATACCCTTATAAAATGATTGATCCAGAACTGTTCTCGCGTTCTCAACCTTTTAGGTGTTCTCATTTGATCATCTCCATATATATATATATATATATATATATATATATATATATATATATATATATATATATATATATATATATATATATATATATAGAGAGAGAGAGAGAGAGAGAGAGAGAGAGGAAATGGTTTAAATGAGAGCTACAAAAGATTAAGAACCATAAAAAACCTATTAATTAGTAAATATTTACACAATAATCTTATTAAACATGTTAAAATCCTACTCGTTTTTTGTCTTTTTGGTACCAAACGGGCAAATTTGTAATTTTTAAAGTCTAATATTTCCACTCGTATATGTTTTCATATTTTAACACAAAACTTATATAAAATACAACTTTAGAAAGTTCATTTATAGTTTAATGCAAAAAATTCACAACTTAATACAAACTATTTTACTGTAATTCACTAATTCAAAGAAGTTACAAAACTCAAACTCTACCACCACACACCGCCACCAACTATCTGTATCAACATCATAACTATCATTTCTTCCAAATCAGATTTGTAAATAAAAGTCATGCATTAACAACTTAAATACTACATTCAAAGTCTAATAAAACATATTAATTCGCTCGTTTTAACTTTAATGCAAAACAATTATAAAAACTAGTGGATTTTTAAAAATGTATACAACACAAAAAATAAATATTTTCACAAGAAAATTGACACAATTTTTTTTTACATAAATCATTCATATTTTAACACAAATTATAAAAAAATCACAGCAAAATGCAGTCAATTCACAGTTTAAACAAAAAATTCACACTTTAATGCAGTCAATTCACATTTTTAAACACAAAAATCACAGTTTAACACAAAAATTCCATAGTTTAATATAGTCAATTCATAATTTAAATAAAAAATTTGACAACTTAATGCAGTTAATTTAATGTTTAAAACACAAAAATCACAGCTTAATACTTAAAATTCACAGCTTACTATATATATATATATATATATATATATATATATATATATATATATATATATATATATATATATATATATATATATATAGGAGTAGGATCAGTTGAGAACACCAAAAAGGTTGAGATCGCGAGAACACATCTGAGCCACTTAAATATTCAAATCTAAGGCTATTATCAAACGAGTAATTTATGTTGATTCTAAAACTATCGGTAGTAAAATGTAACTTTTAAAACGGCATAAGGGTATAACAGTAATTGAAACTTTAGGTCAATCCTATAATTTCTCATTCCCATTCTTATTTCCATTAAAGATTGTCGTTTCCCTATTCATTCCCCTATCAAACGATTTTTGTAGCCCTAATCGGACCTGCAAGCTGCTGTGAAGATAAAGACTATTGATGGAGTCTTCGATCACCTCATTTCTCCTTCGTCTTCGATCTTCAACAATCCATTTACCTCTTACCAATCTGCAACGCCGCCGCCTCCTTCTGCTGCCCTAGCCCCGACAGCGCAAGCTTCGCCGAAGATGGTGCAGCGACGTCGACTTCCCTGACCATTGAGGCGTCTCAGAAGAGACGAGGATTTGAGACGAGGACACGGGAGTGGATTCAAAGCATGAAACACAATTTGAGGTAATTTGGTTGAAGGAAATCGAGATACGGAGGGAATAAATCGAACGCACATGGGTGTATATCAATTCTCCTGTTCTAAATCTACAATCGATGATTTTTTTGAGGTTAATGGTCTTCATCGTGTGTATATCAATTCTCATGAATCGATTTTTGTTAATTTTAATCCAATATCATATTTTTTCATCAATTTTCTCGTTCCTGTTCTTATAGTCAATTTGATTTCATGATTATTAATTTGATTCATCTCGAACATGAAAATTTCTGATGATCTGTGAGTGAAATCGATCTTTGAAGAATCGATTTGGTGTTTGATTGAATGCTAATCTCGAAGTCTGGTGATGAATGGACGAACCAATTAGATGTGAAGACTGAATCGCTTTGCTGGGATTATCGGATTCTTGGTTGTTTACAGTGATTCTGATTTTGATCGGAATTAATTTGATGACTGGTTCGTAATCGCTAAATGGGTTTTACATTCGGGGCTTAAGACATCGGTTAATTCAGAATCTGTGATAAAGCTGAGTCGGAATGGTTGAGATTGTTCTACATAGTCAAAACCATAAAAGTCAAAATCGACTTATGTAAACGAAGAACAGTGGATTGTTGATTTGGTTGTGGAGGGCGTATTTGACATCGGGTTCATTGGCTTTGTATCTGGGACGATTGGGCTGTTTGATGAAATGCGTGAGAGAGGTATTCATTTGTGAATAGTTGGGTATTCATTTGTTAATTACAATGTATTCATTTGTAAATAGCAGTGTAATCATGTGTGAATGAGAGTATTTATTTATGATTAGATGTATTCTTTTATTCATTTGTGAATACCAGGGTATTCATTTGTTAATAACAATGTATTCATTTGTAAATAGCAGTGTAAACATGTGTGAATAAGTGTATTTATTTATGATTAAAGGTATTCTTTTATGAAGAAATGATAATTTTTACACCTCTTTTGTTTTCGGTTGATTAAAAGAAAGGTGGATTACTTGTAAATTGATATGTATTCATTTGTGATTATAGTAGTATTAGTTTTTTTGAAAAAAAAAAATCGTTATAAATACAAATGTATTGATTTGGGGTTGGATTTCTATTAATTTTTTCGAAAAAAAAACGTGAAATAGGATAAAAAAATTATTTTTTAAGAAAAAAAAATTAATTTTTATTAGTTTAAAATTTTTTTTTTGATAAAAATATTTTTTATATTTCATTAATAAGAAAAATAAAAAATCAAATATTTCCTTCTTTTTTGGTAACTGATCCTAAATTTAAGGGAATTTGATTGATTTTATTTTATTTTAATTTAATTAAAATATACAATTACTAATATGATCTTATATATTGATTGGTCTAAAACTGTTCTCACGTTCTCAACCTTTTAGGTGTTCTTATTTGATCCTTTCCCTATATATATATATACACACTGAAAGAGAAGCCCCTCATGAACAATACCTGACCGAGTACTATTCATCGGGTTACTTACCATGGTCATCGCCTCTTTATCTTCCCTCACTACCTCTCTCATCCAGTATCTTCCAATATCTTCTCGATTTTGTTTACCTCCTCTCAAACAACGAAAGACTTCTTCCTCCTTCCACACAACATCAAACCAGTTCCCTCCACCGACCACCACCTTTCCCGCCGCCGCCTCAAGCAGAGTTGCCGACCTTCGCCTCTCCTACTTCACAGCTGACTTTTTGATGTTGGTTTAAGATGATCAGGTAATATGTGTGCTTTTGAAGTGATTTTGACTATTTTTTCCTCGATTTTGCGTATTCTAATTTTATTTCATGCCATAAATCTCACTCTGTAGCTCGATTTTGCGTCTCCTTGGAAATCTAATTACCATACTGATCGATTTTGCTTTACACACCTTTAATTGTCGTCGTCTCCTTCACAAGTTGGGACCGTCTTTATCAACTTTTTATTTCATGCCCTAATTATCGCTTTGTAGGTCGATTATGCATCTCCTTGCGAATCCAGTTGCCCCACTGGTCGATTTTGCTTTACAGACCTCCAATTGTCCCCACCGATTTCATAGATCATTTCTTCCTGCTCTCATCTTGCTCTTTTCGATGCTTCCCACCAGTCTAATCTGGTCGGCTATTTGTCTGCCTTCCAGTTCCTTCCACCACTCCCATTGATTTTGCTCCAGGTATGTAACACTTGCCTTGGTAAAGAATTCCTCGATTTTTTCATCCACCACTTCTATTGTTTTTTTTTTTTTCTTCCTTTTTATTTTCTCTTTCTTTTTTCTACTGTATCTTGCAGGTGTGGCCTTTCGTCTCTTCTTATGTGTGTTGTCAATAGGTAATGTTTACAAGCGCATATCCATATTTCCTCTGTACGATAATCATGTCTATCTCATCACTATCAGCGCTGGTCAGTATTCTCTTCCAGTTGTTGACGCCAGTTGATTAGTCGAAGACCAAAGCCAAGTGTTAACTTCACCATCCGCGACTTACTCAAGTTATGGAGATTCAACTCACCCTTCCCAGAAGAAAGCTTCTTAGGTAAAACCAAACCACTTTTTATTAAGTTGTATGATTTAGGCTTTAAATTGGTTGTTTGCTTCCTTTTAGAATTAGGTTCGTTTTGGTTATTGATATTTCTTGCTTATTTGATTTTAATTTTTGAGTATATAGCTGCTAAGTTCTATCAATTTGGATTAGGGTTGGGTTTAATTTGAACGTCCATCAATTGTCCGGTAGTTTGCCAATAAATGTATACAACCTATAATGTAATTGGATCACTTCATTTGATTACACCCAAAACCACTCAGCTCTTCCGTTACCTCCATAGTAAGTAGTATCTGAAAACCTATTTTTCTTCCGGATTTTGTTGACAAAATGAATTTTTGTTTTTTTTAGAGGTTATTAGAAGATTTATGTCGGTAGATTCATGTTGTATTTGGATTCTTTTCAGTTCTATCATTCTTTCATTTACACGAACCTAATTTTACTATCCGTTTATTATCATCAAAAGTAGTTAAAAAATAGTCTTTCAGACAGATAAACATTATGTCTACTATGCTTCCGTCTATTGATCTTGGTTACATTGATGACAATCACTTAAGCTCTCATCAAAAGGCCTCTTAAATGTTTGATCTTTAATAAGTCATCATAAGGGGTTATCATCGTATGAACCCAAGGATACAAAGGTAAATTTGTTATTCTATTTTGTGTATTTGTGTGTGTTGTCTATATGTGTAAATGCTTGTAGTGCAGGTAAAGGTATCAACAAATTCTTAAGGTACTGAAAATCTACAACCAGGTTTATTTGAATCTGACCCTGATGTCTACGTCAGAAGACTTTGTTAAACCTATCCAATTATAGCAAATTTACTTATTAAAGCATTTCTCGATTTTTTAGTTTCGCTATGAAGGTCGCACAAGCGAATAGGGTTAATTTGAATGGTCAAAAGCTCTATACATGTCAATGTTCTCAAGCAAACTAAATGGTAATATTTATAAAATAATCCTTTTGGATAAATCCAAAACTTAAACTATTTAATGGATGAGCAATGTTGAATTTTCTGTCTAGAATTTTTTTAAGTGGTATACTGGTATTCCAAAAGTTTTTTTCATCCACAAATCTTGGCACCCTATATATTCACTTGGGACGAGGATTTTGGATTGGATAGTTTCGACACCGAAGGTAAATGTTTTAAAATGTTGTACTTTTTTGTAACCGGAAAGTAAATAGTTTTAAGATTTTGTAGTCTGTGATACACAAACATTTATTTAATTACTAACACCTAACACCTTAATTTTTTTTATCAAACACAGGTTTGTTGACACCATGACACTTGCTTTCTGCCGGAATGCATGGTTTTGTGTTTGGCATATGGTCTGATACGCAGGACGACTTGGTCCATGGATGGGGTCTGGACTTTTCTCTTACGAGATGTGTCGACTGCTAAGGTGATAATATATATAATTGAAAATTACATTTTTTTTTCTTCAAAAAATAAATAAATATGAAAATTTGCAATAAAAAGCTCGTTGCTTAAAACAACTTGCTCACGAAAAGATAGAAGTTGTAAATGCTCAGTGGATTGTTCATCACTCGGGAACCAGACGAGCTTTTTCTCAAAATCCCGTTTACCAAAATAGCAAGGTACTAACTAATGACATGGTTATTCTTAATGTGTATACTATTCGAAGAGAGATTGGAGAGTTGGATGACCGAAGAAGATTTATTTTGGTGGGGGCCATTTTTTTTTAAAAGTTAGACATTTTCCAAAATTGAATTTTGACCAAATTGTTTATTTGATTAAATTTAAACCATTCATGTTTATTAAATCTGGAATATATATATATATATATATATATATATATATATATATATATATATATATATATATATATATATATATATATATATATATATATAATCTACACTCTTTAGACTATTTAAACAAAAAGGCATGAAGAACAAAAAAAAAGACTTCACAACTCACATCTCCAATAGGTATAAAAGGATTTGTAGATGTTTTTAGTATATAAATGGAAAGGTTCGATGAAATTTAAGTAGATTTACAATTCTCACATCGACGGATAGTTGTAGGTTTGGAGAGAGTTATTAGAGGATGAGAAGTCTAAACTTCAAGTTTAAAAGTTTTATTTTTATCTTTATAATTTTTTAGGGGACAATTTACAAATTTATTAGTAAAATTTATAAAAATTTCTAACAATCATTTTTAAATTTCGTGACATTTGTTGTTGAATCCACATATCACAACACAATATCCATTAACAATGTACTAACAGTGAATCACTTTTGTTGAATTAAATAACAATTCAATTAGCTATTTGATGTTAACATTAGCACCAAATATGGTGTGATGGTTTCATGACCTAAAAATAAGTTTTTAAAGTCCCAAATCCTGCTTGATTTTTTAGGTCATGTAGAACCAAGAATAAGTGGACATAACGTTAAAGATCAAGAGGCAACCAAGGTACAAGTGACTAAATCCTTATATAGAAAAATCAAAGATGATATTTTCTGATTAATCCCATTATCTCTAGATTGTTGTACAAATGAGGCTAATAGGTTTTCAATTGAAAAAATCTATTAGGAAGTTGCAATTGACTTTCGTATATTTTTTATTTTAACAATGTACTTCCATTTTCATTTTCATATTCAAGCATTTTACATGGAAAATTCACATATTTATAGCATTGTACTTATGTACTATCACTTTTTTTGGTTATTAGGACAATATACTTTAGACAACCAATACGAAAAATAACCAAATTACCATTCGTTTGTCGTGCTTAGCACGAGCCTCAAACATACCTAGTATATATATATATATATATATATATATATATATATATATATATATATATATGCTTTGACGCGCTAATTTTTACGACTTACGGACAATTTGGTTGATTTTTTCCTGTTTATCTTAATACGAAACTTATATTTTTATAATATATTGATATATATTATGTATTAATCCTATTTTCTTCGACGTTGGTCACTTTTCGTAAATAATGATGGGTGCCAAAAATCGTAATTGTTACATTATATATATATATATATATATATATATATATATATATATATATATATATATATATATATATATATATATATATATATATAGAGGCTTAGGTTATTTTGTTTTTACTAAGTATTGTGTGCCAGAATACACAGATCTGGACCAACGGATGAAATTAATCAATGGACATGATTTGAGAGTGTATGATATTATAATGGGGTAACATGTACCATATAATCACACAATTTTTAGCAAAAAGGTATTTTAGACAATTAACTACATTTATAAAAGGAAATTTTCTGATTTTTAGGGATGATTAATTCTCCTAATTTAAAAAAAAATCTGAATTTTTTAATTAATTCAATTTCAATTTTTACCGATTTTATTCTTTAAGAATTTTATTCTAATAGAATATTATTGAAGAAAAACAAAATTCTTGAATCAGATGTTGAAAAATAACAAACATTCTAATATATTCTTATACATCCGAACTTAAATACAAATTCTTACAGACTAAAATCCTTATAAATTTTAATATAATTATACATATTCTAAAAGAACATCAACAAAAATAATTAAAATTCTTAAAAAATAACAACATTCTGCTAGAATACTCTCGTTCAATTTGTTTTCTTCATTTTCCATATCAATGGCAGCCCCTTCAAAACCTAAAAAAAAAAAAAAAAAAAAAAAAAAAAAAAAACATGATCAACTTTAAAATATTATAACTTTCAGTATATTCTAAAAGAATAAACTATAAATTCTAATAGAATGTGTTAGACATTAAAAACTTTTAATTTATTCTAACATAATGTAATACTCAAGTCACTTGATCAAGTATTCCCCGAATCATGAAATCATATTATGAGAATAATTTTCATGATATCATATTCTGTCAGAATAAGTGGCATATCGAGAAAAACATCTATTACAAAAAAAAAAAAAACATATTCTAATCGAATCATATAATCTAAAGTGCAATTACCAATTAATTCTAACAGAATATATATAAAATGAAATACCGACCATCTCCATGGCTGTCAAAAAAATGTAATTCCTTCCAGATGCCCCATCGGGATTCCAACAGGTTTTCCTTTTGATCTCAAGCATCTTCTGTCGCAAACCTATGTATAAATAAAATCCATCTTATATCACTATTTCCCCATCCATTTATAAAAAAAAGGATTTCCAACTACAAACAACTGTTACTTATTACCTTACACAAATTGTCGTCACTCCCAGAATATATTAGATGGTTGGCTTCATCAGCAAAGCACACATTGTTTACATCTGACTGCATCATGTAACAACCTATGTTACTCTAATAAATAATCCAACCAATTCATAACAAATCAATCAAGATCCACAACAAGTCGTCCATGAACAAGTATTTAGGGTATACTAAAATGGGTATACTATTACCGTATGTGCTTGAATTCTAAGGGAAAGTCTGTTTGCTTCAACATCATAAACATAGATTGAATCATCAATACTTCCAGCTACAAGTTCTCTACCATCAAAGAATGGTGTCTCAAATTTCTGAAAAAATTAAAAATTTAAAAAAACCCAACTCAAAAAACTTAATCAAAGATCAATAAAGTTCATGTAAACTTACCAGCATCTCCTCGTTAACTGGTGATTCAAGAACAGATTGAGTAACCCCAAGTTTCTTGATTTTTCGCACAAATAAGAAAGGGGAAGGGTTTCCCCGTTGATTGATACTTCTAGTCATTCAGCCCCTGTTGCCCTCGCTTCATCCTCCAAACACCGAGAGGCATCAATTTCTCTTCCCAATGAAAGACAAGAGGCGATCGTTCTTAACAGTGGTCCTCCTTCTCGATCAGAATGCACATATCGAAGTACTTTTCCCCCAATGATTCTGCCTCATGCTTTCCTTCGTGTATCTTTCATCGCCTCGTTGTGTGCCTTTTCCCTTTTTCCCGATCAAACAAAAAACAGGTTGGAAAAAGCCCTACAATTCTGATTGGTTGGGGAAATAAGCCACAATCGATTTCAATGGGGTTGGACATTATTTGACGATGGGAGAAGACGGTGGGAGCACGGTGGGCTAGGTTTATAAGAAGGAGATGACGAATAAAGAGAGAGAGAGAGAGAGAGAGAGAGAGAGAGACTAGGTCAAATGTATTTATTTTATTTCCTTAATTGCAGGATTTCAATTAAATGATTTCCTTAATTAAACGTACAAAAGGTCCAAAATACCCTTTAATGATTTATTTAATTATTTATTATTTCTTGAATTCTCATTGGTGCATTTAGGCACACAATAGTTGCTACAAACATTTGAACCTAGCTCTCTCTCTCTCTCTCTCTCTCTCTCTCTATATATATATATATATATATATATATATATATATATATATATATATATATATATATATATATATATATATATATATATATATATATAGGCTTAGGTTATTCTATTCAAACTAAGTATTGTGTTATTGTATGCATAATTGTGGGCTAATCATTTTACTTAATTTTGGAAAGTGAATAATACATATTATTAAATTAAATATAATTAAAAAATACCATCTAATTTCATTCTAAGGATATTTTAGTCAATTAACATAAATTTAAAAAAGGAAAATTGCATATTTTAAGGAAAATAGATTCTATTAATTTTAAAAATCTGATTGTATGTATGATAATTCTCCTAATTCGAAAATTCTGACGGAATATTTTTATCAATATATTGAAAAATAACAAATATGATTAAACCATACAAGAATACACATTCTGACATAATATATATTTTGATTTAATGAACTTCTTGAAGAATAACAAAATTTTGGATACAAGTTAAAAAATTTTCATTACATTCTTAGAAAAGAAAAAATATATATATACTATTCTATGAGAATGTTACACGTATTAATAACAAAAAAACACAATATATAAACCATTCTACCAGAATATACTATTATATTTTTTTTTCATTATATTGTATATTATTCTGGTAGAATAATCCATTCTTTTTGGAAGATCGGTGGTCATTGTTCATCTTCATTCCATACAATGTTCATCTTCAAGATTCTATTCTGACAGAATCAGAATTCAAGATTCCATTCCAGTAGAATGTTGTAAGTTTCATATGTACCATGTTTTGCTTTGATATCTCTCGTTTCGTACCTACAAAAATAATGGTATTCAACACTTGATCATTATAAACCAACAATATAAGATAAAATTCAATCATAAAGAAGCAAACCAAAATAAAGTCACGCAAAACCCATTAAAGAGAAATAAAATTTAAACAAAACCATGATGAAAATTGTTTAAAGATGGCAAAAAAAAAGGAAGACAAAAATACCAAATCTACGCCTAGATAAGGAGAGGTCTTGTTCTGGTCAACACTTTGTTTTCTCAACAGCATGAACATCATCGAGTAATTCAAGATTCTTCCATCATTCCATGGGATTGTCAAAAAAAGGACCTTCAGAAAAGACTGCTAACAATGGATTATGAATTCCTAATATAAAACAATATAACAAATGTAAATTAATTTTCAATTTTTTTTTAAAAAAAGTGAAGGAAGAGAGTTGTTCACTTTGTTGCATCCCCACCTGTTCCGAAACTTGATGATCCCTGCATTATTTACAAAAAGTTACAATAAGAAAAAAATGTCCGGAATCACATTCCATTCCGTTGTAATGCTCAATTCCATTCCCTCTTTGATTACTGCATACCAAAGGATTACATACATGTGAATATATTTTGCGGGCAGCTTCAAGTTGAGACATTTCAGCATCAAAGGTGCTCACTAGCATGATGTATGATCACTATGATGTCGAAGCCATATAATTTTCTCATGCACATATTGCATATACATTTGTATGTTATGAACATTACAAGGTGCCCGACCACTAAGATACACCAGAGTTTTTTTTCATGAAAAGGTGCCCTAGGGCTTCGTCTTTGTACAATTTTGACTTTTCCTCGAGGTTGCATTCCAGAATCGATATTAATGATCGGAAATGTAAAGCCATTGGAGATGAAGATGTGTTTCCAATGTTCGAATCGTCTTCGTGTCTAGGGCTTGTGTCAGGTGAAGACGATGAATCTAGATTGTGTCCGACACGGTGGTCACGCAGGCATGCGTTTAATTCATCGCTGAAATCAGTTAGGGTTTTGATTTAATTCATAACGTAACGAGCGAGATGGTGGTTTCCATCATTGGGGAAGGCGGTGTTTGACGTATTCGCCACCACCAAGGACCCCGACTTCTTCACTTCTGTTACTGATCGATTACCACCACCAAGACCACCTCTATTCGATGCTTGATCGCTTGATTATTCCCTCTCCCCGATCTATGAAGAAGACGATGAAGGGCAACCCCACAAAGGGTCGCTGGTGTCGACCGGAGTGCCGCTGTGCTGGAGGATTTCGAGCTCGACGAGACCGAGAGACCTGTACTGCGTTTAAATCTCGTTTCCATCGATTGCTCAATTTAGGGTTTTCAGAATCGGTTTTTAGATAAAGAGGGGAACGAGATTCAATAAAAGTCAATACCATCATTATAGCGATTATTTTTGGAAGTTATTAAACAAATTACTAAATTACCCTTATTTATTTATTTAATTATTTAATTTTGATTGCCCACATTTATGCATACAATAACACAATAATTACTTTAAATACCTGAACCTATATATATATATATATATATATATATATATATATATATATATATATATATATATATATGAGAACGGTGGATATACACTACAATATATATAAATTTAGGTACCCAAACCGATTATAATACAATTTTTTTTGTATCCTATATATTGCATGTAATCATACAGAGTGCTTAAATTTCAAACCTAACTTGATTTACATCCATGATTTTCGAAATTTTACTATTATTTTCCTCTTCTCTCACTTCTTTTTGTCGAATACCTACGAAACTATATGTATTATAGTTGCAAATGAAAATTATGTAAGACGAAGTTAATAATGAAATTTCTAAAATTTTTAGAAGTAAATCAAGTTAGGAGTTAGATTTTAAGAACTTTGGACGATTATAATGTATGTATGATACAAAAACGATGTGGTATGATGAGGTTGGGTACCTAAGCTTATATAACTTGGGTATATTCACTTCTATATATATATATATATATATATATATATATATATATATATATATATATACATATATATATATATATATATATATAAAGTTCAACAACAAACTCAAATTATGGGAACGAACTAACGAACACAATAACAACCATCAAATTCAATTTATCTTTCGATTACATTGGATTGATGCGACAAGGTCATCGGTTTCTTACATTGGTCGCTACAATTGACGATTGGGCAACCACTACTCGACTGATTCTGAATTTTATAGCGTCATCCTCTAAATTTGGAGTTTCTGACACCATCCCTCACCCCATTACTCCGATCAACACCTCTTTCTCTTGTTTGTCTCCTCTTGCATTCTCGATCAACACCTCTTATCGTCGATTTTTTTTAAAAAAAAACTTTAATGTTATAAAGTCAATTTGTATGCATCGAACAGATGCATAGTTTTGTTACTTTTATTTTCAAAATTTGTGTTGAACAATTTGAGGAACCAAATGACATTTTAGATTCGATTTTCATTTCACAACTACCATAATATTCAAATACAAAGATTGGATCAGGTATTGATGAGAATCATTCATTGTATTCTAATGAACATGCGATTTTTATGTAGAAAAACATTTTCAGTACAATGAGTTTTTCTGTTCGAACAGATACATAATTTACTTTCTTCTGTATTCAAAATTTAAGCCAAACAATTTTTGAAATATCACATGACATTTTAGATTCATTTTGCATTTCACAAAATGCATTTTTATATTTTATGTGAAGTATATTATTATTTTCATATATGTTTCTTAAATTTATAGCTCATGTTAGTTGTACATTGAACACTTGTACATGTAATTGAAAAGAAGTAAATGTGTGCAAAATATATATTTCCTTTAAACTTATAAAATGTTCAAAGGAGTATGAAATACACAAATTATCAGGAGTCGAGAATACGTAACACAAAAAACAACCCAAACAAAAAACCCAAAATCGTAGCGTGAAAAAAAGTGCAACAATCAAAACCCTAAAAAATGAATAATTCAAAGAAATCAAACCAAACGAAATACAAAAGCGAATTTAGAAAATTATACAAAAAATCGCCAAATGTCACAACTCCACATTCGTGACGAGATTGACAAATAGCAAAGAGATTCACACAATAGCATCGAAAATATCGATCAAATAATATTTTCGCGACGCGATATAATAGATCATGACGTGAAAAATGACGAAAAACGAACAAATCAAACCAGGCAGTGACGAAATAATCGCAATAATACCCTCAAAACGGCAAAATCAAACAAATCAAACCAAAAGAACATAAAGAAACTATGAAAAACATATCAAACAATCGTAGAAGACGAATTGAACACAACTATTGTGACATCTCCATTTTCACGGCCAGAAAAGTCCGATTTTGTTTATGCTTTATAAAAATCAGAGTACTTCTTTTGATAAAAATGTTGCGGAATTTGTTCCCAGTAAAACATGATAAATACGTTATCAAAGCATTTCCAAAGAAATGTATTTTTTTCATTTTAAAACATTTGGGATGTCATTGTCAATACAGAAACATAAGCATAAACAGAACTTACATTCATTTACACTAGTGATCTACATCTCTTTAATCTCTTAGCGTGATGTAACTTCATATCGACACCTGTGATACAAATAAGCTTGAGTGGGTCAGGTTGGGAAACCTGGTGAGTACATAGGATTTTCAACCCACAATAATTTAATTATTATGTTTAAACATCAAACAATCAACCCAATTACCCATCCCCATTATCTTCCTTACTCTTAAGGTCTACCCTAAGAGTCATCTATCCTGCATTCGTTCATTTCGAACTCCCTTACTTCCAGGGTTTATAAGACAGACACAAATTCCATAGCTGCCAATGCACTAAATCCATAGCTGCTAAAGTTCATTCATCAGGTACTAAATCCATAGCTATCAGTGTAGGTACTAAGTCCATAGCTACCAACGTTTATCTAACAGACACTAAGTCCATAGCTACCAGGTAATAAGTCCATAGCTACCAACACCTAACAGTTACTAACTCCATAGCCACCCGTGTTTACCTAATAGGTATTAAGTCCATAGCTACCAGTGTTTCTCCAATAGACACTAAGTCCATAGCTGCCGATGTTATTTATTAGACACTAAGTCTATAGTTGCCAATGTTTACTCACATCATCTTTTATCTCTCATTATTCATCTACCCATGTCATACCCAACATATTTGTAGATATAAAATACATATACAGTTTAAATCATTTTAAAACATGTATAAAATCATTCTTCCAGCATAGACAACAAGTATTCAGATAGTATGCACACATAGCACGTAATTTATATAAAATACTTCATATTTATGTGTAAGATGAAAGTAACTATGAACTCACCTGATTAGGTGGTGACTCGATACTCGGACAACACTTCGTTATCTCAAAACAATTTTCTCTTGACAAAACCTAGTATCAATACCACTAGGGTTTAGTCTAACGTTAACCGCGACTAATTAATAGTCTAGCTATTATTACTATTATATAAGCGTTAAGCAATACTCTTATATAACTCATAATAATAACCCATATATTTATTATAAGGTCCTAATAGCATTACTATATTTAAACATAAGCTATACTTAAGGTAGGGTAAGCATATCTCACTTACCAGGGGTTTGGATAGGAGCCGGGCTCTGCAGGGTCAGAACTTCCGAGCCAAAATCTCTTCTTCTCGGAGCTTTCCGGCGCTCCGGGACTCGCCTCTAACACCTCAGAGGTGTTAGGGAAGGGGGAAGAGGGTTTGGGGGTAATGGGAGAGAAAGAGTATGAAAGGTGTGAGTTTTGTGGATGATTTACGCCTCTATTTATATACTGTCTGGGCCTTCTCACGTCGTGAGACAAGGTGCTCACGTCGTGAGCTTTGCGTAGGCTCCAAGGTGAAGTATGGTGCTGACACGTGGCGCCGGACGCAGGTAAAACAAGCAATCTTTAAAAATTCATAACTTTCGGATACAAACTCCGTTTTTGACGTTCTTTATATCCACGCGTAGGTAAAGACAAGATCTATACCTTTCCTTTTGAGTCCATCAGCTAATTCTCGACCGATTTTAAATTTAACAGTATGAGAAGATTACACTGTTAAATGTCCGCTTAAAATTCGTAACTTCTACATACGGACTCCGTTTTCGTCTGTCTTTTTACCATTGAGTTCCTATTAATGAGATATTCAACTTTAATTTAGGTCGCGTAGTCCAAAAACCGCTCGAACTAAAATTCGAGTTTCGGGTCGTGCACTGCTATGCCAAATCTTAGAAAATTCATAACTTCCTCATACGAAGTTAGATTTGGGCGTTCTTTTTTTGTATGTTCTCGGTTTAACGTATACTACAACTTTCGTTTACATCACTAAGGCTAAAAAGTCCTCTATCATAATTTCACTATTTACGTCTCCCGGTGTTGTGCCGGTTTTGCCGTAAAACTTCGACGGGCCATAACTTCTTCGTTATAACTCGGATTTCGGCGTTCTTTATATGTACGGAACCCTTGAGACATATTCTACAACTTGGTTAAGATTATTTTATCTAAATAATCTTTTGTCGAAAAGTCGTTTTCGACCCCTATTATCTCTAAATTGACTAGCCCGGATCTACGGGCGTTACAACGATGATATCATGTAAACTAATAAGAATCTACAAAGAACTATAATAATATAGAGAGAGAAAACGATTAGGGTTACAATTACATTATTGTTTTAAAAAAAGAGTATAAACATCTAGAGTTAAACTAGCTAATGGGCTTTACATAAATCCTAATACAAAAAGTGTCCAAATAACTTATTATCCTAACAACTTTTAATATTAACTAGTAAAGAACCCGCGGCTACGCCGCTATTGGGTTAATATGAGAAAAATCGACAAACTTTAAAAGATATGTGCTGAAAGTGTAAATCGCCACAAATAGGGGAGAAGGTCGACAACCCCTAAAATTAGATGTCAAAATTGTACAACAACAAAAAGAAGGGACACTGGTGGAGAAAATCCAAAAATGTTGTTGCAATAGTGTGAAAGCTGCCAAAGATGGGAAAATATGGTGGCAAAAGTCTTAAGGATGTTTTTTGTGTTTTTTATGTCAAAATGTAAAAGTTTTGAATGTAATGACGAAAAGTGTCAAAGTCACTAAATTTTTTTGGCAAAAACGCCAAAATGTAAAAGTTTTTACTGCAAGGAAGAAAATTGTCAAAGTCGTTAAAGATTTGTGGCAAAAACCTAAAGGCACAAAAAAATGTAAAATTTTCACTTCAAGGATGAAAAGTGTCAAATTTACCAAAGATTAGTGGCAAAAACCTAAAGCCACAAAAGGTACTATTCGTAAGGTCCTTTGAATTATATATATATATATATATATATATATATATATATATATACTAGTATGGTACCTGTGCTGCGATGCAGCAGACGATGAATAGTTTCATTCCGGCGATTGGTTTTACTTTCCACAAACAACAAATAGTTTGATTTTGTGTAACACCCCTAAAATTTGAGCAAATTTAAAACTTTTTAAATTATATAAAATCATTCAGTTATTACAGTTTGTTTTCAAAATAGTTTAGACATTAGAGTTCCCAGAAATCATAATCATAAATCGAGGAAGTGTACGGTCACGCCTTCGTCTTCCCACGGTCATCTGCTGAACCTGAAACAATAAACTGAAACTGTAAGCCCGAAAGCTTAGTGAGTTACCCCCAAGATACCAACCTCATACAACCATAACATGTCATATAACAAACCCAGAACAACCATGCATCTCGAGTCTACAGTGTGACTGGTCCGCCCGCACCGGGCCTTCAGTCCACCTGGTCCACTCTCTGAGTCTACAGTCTGACTGGACCGCCCACGTCGGGCCTTCAGTCTATCTGGTCCACTCTCCGAGCCTCGTCACTTCTGGATCGCCCTCTCGGGGACTTCAGCATATCCGGACTGCTCGCCAGGCCTTCGGCCTGACTAGATTTGCCCGTCTCGGGCCTGCAGTCTACCCGATCCGCCCAGGGTGTTTTGGACTACTGCACACAGCAGGACCTACCTCAACCCTTTCTCCCATACCAATCAAACAATCATGTGCACATAAATATCATTCGCTAGCATGTATATAATAGATAATCATACCGATCTAACAGATCATTAGCATAACAACCATCCTATAACCAGGATACCGACCTAACCGGTCACTAACATAACATCATCCTATATACCAGGATACCGAGCTAAACCAGGTCACTAACATAATATGATCCTAACTACCAGGATGCAGATCTAGCAGATCAATAAACATATCAATAAATACCCGGATACAAATCCGATAAAGGGTCGGCCTTGGTGCCTTAGACCCTGTTGATATAGTGAGGATAACTCACCTCCCAAATGTCGCACTGGAGTGATAGGCTAAACTCTCGAATCACCAACACGAAATCCACCACCTACAGTTACCATACAACCCTTTTTCATAAATTTCCAAATTACCAAAATACCCCCAGAGGTCAACTGGTCAACCCTTGGTCAAAGCCAAAGCCAACAGTCAAGGTCAACAGTCCATGTTGATCCGACTCGTCGAGTGCACTTTACCGACTCGTCGATTCCTTCCTGAACTCGAGAAGTCGTGAAATCCTTGGTTGACTCGTCGAGTTTTCCCGCAACTCGTCGAGTTCATACGTGTCCAAGGGTTGGGGAAAAACCCTAGCTAACTAGCCGAGTCATTCGACTGACTCGCCGAGCCCAAGGCAATCTTCAACGAACCCGTCGAGTTGTTCATCCAACTCGTCGAGTACATGACTATCTTCATATGACTCGCCGAGTTGACCTTGCGACTCGCCGAGTCTCTTTAACCCTTCAACCATACAGATGCTTTTTAAGTCATGCAAAGGCTCCATATTTCAGATCTAGTCCCCCAAGGCATGTTTATCACGTAAAGTTGCAAACTTTACGTGCATGCAAGGCCCTAGAGACTCTAAATGACCAATCTAAGCTTCTAATGGAGCTTTACACCTTAGGAGAGTCTCATTCTTGCAAGAGCTGGAAACTTTATGGACTTAGAGACCCAAGAGAGTTCAGATCTGAGGTTGCAACCTCAGATCTTAGCTTAGACACAAGAAAGGCTTCCTAATAAGCTAGAAAAGCCCTAAAATCCACCCAAAATAGATCTAGAATGAAAAGGGTTTAGGATAACGACTTAATACCTTCCAAAAAGGATGCCAACTGAGGTAGATTTCTGGTTCCACACGTTCCCTTGCTTCTAGATACTTGCTCTCCAAGCTTTCCTCTCCAAAGATTCTCTTCCAAAGCTTAAGAATACACAAATGGAGCACACTCACACGAATTAGGGTTTCTGGACTCTCAAGAGGCAGTAAAGGGAGGCTAAGGGGAAAATGATCCTTTAAATAGGGTGCAAAACCCCGGAAATTAGGGTTTCTTCCTCCAGCTCCTACTCGTCGAGTCCCTTCTTGGACTCGGCGAGTAGGTCAGTTAAGTGTGCGGCCTAACCCGCAACTACTCGACGAGTCAGGCAACCAACTCATCGAGTTGACCTTGAATCCATGAGAATTTATCACCATAAATTGATATTCGAGAATCGGGGCATTACAATTCTCCCCCACTTGAAATAGACTTCGTCCTCGAAGTCCGCCTCGGGCTCCCACGTTCACGTAGACCCTGTTCGGTGTTTCTTCCGTACCTTTACCAAAAGTACCTCTTTGTTCCGCAGACCCTCACCTTCTTCTCCAGAATGGCCACGGCCTCTCAGCATAATTCAGGCGGTCATCGACCTGAATGTCATCCAACACAACCTTACTCTAACTAACTCGCAATCTGGAGCCTGGATCTGGTCTGGCTCCCTAACAGACCACTCATACTAACCATCGCTGATTCTCTTCCCAACACCACTAACGGACTATTCAACCTCGGGATTCTAAGATTCCTACCCGAAAGTAGAACCATGGATCACATTCTGTTGAACCCCTGTGCCTACGACCTACCGTTAGCCCGTACCGGGTTCCTTGGCCTACTACATAGAGCAAGACCACCTCAGCCCGATCTAGCACAACACGCCACCTAATAGCCCATCCGGATAAAATGTCCACACAGTACCGACGATCATTTAACATGTCGCTCCTTGTCGTCGACCACATCCATAGAATACAACTCCGCAAGCGATTACCGCAAACAACATACCTACCACTACCGGCCCACCATCAGGGCACTCATATCTATCTCATACCACCCTTCGGGTGGGAATACCAATATGCCAAGTCCAAATGATCATAGGGTCCGGTCATCCTCGGGATGGAATACCCTAGATTGAACTACCAACATGTCGAATTAATTCATCCATCGAGTTGAAACTCCCAGGGTTTGTTGGCCTACCGCCTCAACCCTGCCGCTCCTCTTGAGCCTTCGTGCCTACGACTTCTAGTCGGCCCGCATTGGGTATCTTGGCCTGCTGCATAGAGCAGGACCGCCTCAACCCTTCCCACATATAATGTGTCGCCATAGACGATCAGGAGAAAAATCTATCTTGAACGCGCTCCTACAAAAGACATAATCAACACAATCTCTATGCCCACAGCCTATGACTGGAATACCCTCACATGGTCCTCAGCATAGGTATGGATTGCCTCTGAGCCCACAACATGAGTCTGGTATGCCTTCTCCGGTCCTCAACTCATGACTGGAATGCTCCCGCTAACCCATCGACATCGCCGTCGACACTTCAGATGTCCAGCACTCCGTCCTGGAGGTACTCATCCCCTCCATTACCCAAGAAAACCTAATCAATGTCCTTTACAACTCCAACAAGCGTCACAGTGCTGAAATCTCACCCTATACTATCCACTTGCAGAACAAGTTGCTACCCCGTAACACACATATAAACTCAGAACCTAATCATGAAACTAACAAAACCCATGCAAAGTCTTCAGCATACTCCATCAGCATGTTCAATACTTGGGGACAGACCTACTGATTGCTATAACATAGCAACATGCTCAATACCTGCACATAGATCTACAAACACACGCGCCTAGAGTCTTCAGCATGACTGGACCGCCTCACCAGGCCTTCAGTCTAACTGGACCACTCTCGGAACCTTCAGCATGTCTGGACCGCCTCTCTGGGACTTCAGCCTGTCTGGACCGTTCTCCGAGCCTTCGGCCTGACTCGTACGCCCCACCGGCCTTCAGTCTATCCAAACCGCTCTAAACTGTTGAGCATCTCCCTAGACCACCCATCCTGGTGATCTCTCTCATGCGGACTGTTCTCACCCACTTGGGGTTCCGAACTCCTGATCCATTCCGTGGACTCTAACCCCAGACTAACCCTAGGCCTCATGTCGATCGCCCACCTTCTCGGAAAACCGTGGTCTGTTCCCTGTCCCGCGTATCTACCACATACGCTAAATAACCCGCACACCCGTGCCGAATGTACTGCCAAGCCCCCGGCAGCTAACAAAACCCTCAATCTATCAATCCAAAAACCTTCAGAGTCGAGCACACCCTCGATCGAATACTCGAACTGAACTCAATTCATGACTATAACTCCAACCTGGTTCCCCAACTTCTGCTATCAGCACCAAGAAGACGTGTTTCTTATGCTGGGGATTTTTACCGAACCCCCAACCGACACAACCCTCAAACCAAGCAGCCACTCTGGCCTCCATTCTCCCTATCGGATTGTAAAACTTATCCCCGTTTCAAAACCTCTCCCGCTTCTGCATCCCGGGATGATTCTCCCCCACTTAGATTCGACTAAGTCTTCACAATACATGAAAATTAGAGAATTCCCAATCCTTCTCACTGTCCAACGATCGATCCGATAACAGCCAACTCTTCTAACTAGCGCTCCAACTAATACCTCGGCGACGAGCTACTTCCCTTGGTGCTTTCGCCCGCCAACCCATGACGGTTACTAAAACCACTAAATCCTGACAATGCTGAAGAACCATTCTGTGGGATCCTGTCCGCAGACCTCCCACGTAATGCCCCTTTTTCCAAAGGTGTTCCAAACAAGTTTCCCGCTCAAACGTTCACAACTGCACTGCAGTAGCTGAAGCAACCCCTTCCCTAAACCGGGCTACAAAATATTCCCAAGACATAGTCTATAATCCCAAAGTTTCAATATGTCGCACTATCAATCCTTACCACCTGATACAAGAATTCCAAGGTAAACCGGACCTCACAAAATACTTATGTCACATCGACCCATCTGCGCTGAATTAATATCGCCAATCCCTGCAACCAACTGACCCAAAGCTGGAATACAGCCCGGTCTTGGGTCACAAGCCTGCTCACTCCTTTGAGCTCGAAAAAACTGAAAGGACACAACCCTTGCCATAAATGAAAAAAAGAATTCTAATCAACCACTCTACTTCCCATCCTCTAAAGAATCCCTGAACTCTAATCACCTACAATCCTTTGATAATAAATTTCTCCTGACACCTCCAATGGCCTAACAACTCATGAAACTCCGCACCACATAGATCAGACATAATAGGCAACTAACCCGAAATTACTGCTTATCCATACTCAACAATATTCTAAGACAGAATAAATACCGATCACAGACGACTTGAACACAATATTATTACAGAATGGGGTTTTCCAATTACATACCAGAGACTTCTTGCGGCTCGACCTTGACCTCCTGAGGAACGATGATCGCTGGAATCTGAATTCCTTCCGTCCTCAACGCATGACAGCTGGACCTGAAATGACCTGGCTGGTGACAGTGAAAGCATATCTAATCTTTCTTGCAATCCCGTTGCACATGCCCTCTCTCCCCGCACTTGTAGCACCTGAATTTGTGACAAGAAAATTTGTGGGTTCCCCCACACTTGCCACACACCTCGTGACCCTCTTGACTTCCAGTACTTAAGTTAGTTGTCTCCAACTCGTCGTCCTCTGCTGAACAGTCCCTCCTCCTCTTTCCTAGTTGTGACCCCACCACCTGCACTGCCCCAGTAGTCATCCCGGTAGCAACATCTCTCACAGATTGCAACGCTACAACTTGCTCCTTAAACTTGGCGATCACCCTGGCGGTGACCCGGTCCACGACACCGAATAATTCTTCTCGCAAAATCTAAGAAACCTCCATGGAAATCATCTCCTGTATCTGATCGACGGACAATACTGGCCTATCCTGGCCACTCGCTCCCGATCCTGATCCGGATCCCGCCTCAAAATCGATTTGCCATCACTATACTGAACATATACCAGGAATATATCAGATAATCCGCATACATGACGGGGAACCTACTCTCAACCAAACCCTAGGGGTCGTGACTTCCTTGACACGCGTATGGGTCCTGTGCTTTCAGTAGTACGGGCCCATACTACCTTCCACACCTACCCATATTTGTCTCAAGTATCACCACAACACTCTACCATGTACATATACATAGCGACCGTTAAATCCTCACTTCTAGAGGAATGATAAATATCTCATAACTAGCCTTCCGGCCTTTCACTACCCACCCATCCACCAACTGCCACGCGACCCTCCTTTGGTGCCAATTAACTATTGCATGAATACAATCACATACCGCACGACTTAAACAATCTTAGACTAAAAGATTTAATCCCACAATGGTTGGACTCAGACGAGAGCTGCGCAGTAGAGCCAAATCCCTTACCCTAAGACCATTTAACCCATGTAGCATGTGCCTTAGAGTATTCACCCAATAATTAGTTCACACACGAAAGTGTCACAAACAACCAATGAGGTACTCTACATAGGATAAGGCATCAAAGATCAGGCAATTCTATCATACCATTCTTGAGGATTCCTATGTTATTACTAGCATGTTGTTCTAACATATCACATAATATCAAATAACTTGTATGGTATTTTGGGGTCTACGTACTAGCTCCGGCTGATCGTACACTTCGCATCCTCCTTTCTTATTTTGAAAACCATTTAAATCATTTTGAAAATATTTTCCTTAGTTTGAGACTGGATTCACACGAGTGTTCCTCCAATTCACTCAAACCAAGGCTCTGATACCAACTTGAAACACCCCTAAAATTTGAGCCAATTTAAAACTTTTTAAATTATATAAAACCATTCAGTTATTACAGTTTGTTTTCAAAATAGTTTAGACATCAAAGTTCCCAGAAATGATAATCATAAATCGAGGAAGTGTACGGTCACGCCTTCGCCTTCCCGCGGTCATCTGCTGAACCTGAAACAATAAACTGAAACTGTAAGCCCGAAAGCTTAGTGAGTTACCCCCAAGATACCAACCTCATACAACCATAACATGTCATATAACAAACCCAGAACAACCATGCATCTCGAGTCTACAGTGTGACTGGTCCGCCCGCACCGGGCCTTCAGTCCACCTGGTCCACTCTCTGAGTCTACAGTCTGACTGGACCGCCCACACTGGGCCTTTAGTCTATCTGGTCCACTCTCCGAGCCTCGGCACGTCTGGACCACCCTCTTGGGGCCTTCAGCCTATCCAGACGCTCGTCGGGCCTTCGGCCTGACTAGATTTGCCTGTCGCGGGCCTGCAGTCTACCCGGTCCGCCCAGGGTGTCTTGGCCTACTGCACACAGCAGGACCTGCCTCAACCCTTTCCCCTATACCAATCAAACAATCATGTGCACATAAATATCATTCGCTAGCATGTATATAATAGATAATCATATCGATCTAATAGATCACTACCATAACAACCATCCTATAACCAGGATACCGAACTAGCCGGTCACTAACATAACATCATCCTATATACCAGGATACCGAGCTAAACCAGGTCACTAACATAATATGATCCTAACTACCAGGATGCAGATCTAGCAGATCAATAAACATATCAATAAATACCCGGATACAAATCCGATAAAGGGCCGGCCTTGGTGCCTTAGACCCTGTTGATATAGTGAGGATAACTCACCTCCCAAATGTCGCACTGGAGTGATAGGCTAAACTCTCGAATCACCAACATGAACTCCACCACCTACAGTTACCATACAACCCCTTTTCATAAATTTCCAAATTACCAAAATACCCCCAGAGGTCAACTGGTCAACCCTTGGTCAAAGCCAAAGCCAACAGTCAAGGTCAACAGTCCATGTTGACCCGACTCGTCGAGTGCACTTTACCGACTCGTCGATTCCTTCCTGAACTCGAGAAGTCGTGAAATCCTTGGTTGACTCGTCGAGTTTTCCCGCAACTCGTCGAGTTCATACGTGTCCAAGGGTTGGGGAAAAACCCTAGCCAACTAGCCGAGTCATTCGACTGACTCGCCGAGCCCAAGGCAATCTTCAACGAACCCGTCGAGTTGTTCATCCAACTCGTCGAGTACATGACTATCTTCATATGACTCGCCGAGTTGACCTTGCGACTCGCCGAGTCCCTTTAACCCTTCAACCATACAGATGCTTTTTAAGTCATGCAAAGGCTCCATATTTCAGATCCAGTCCCCCAAGGCATGTTTATCACGTAAAGTTGCAAACTTTACGTGCATGCAAGGCCCTAGAGACTCTAAATGACCAATCTAAGCTTCTAATGGAGCTTTACACCTTAGGAGAGTCTCATTCTTGCAAGAGCTGGAAACTTTATGGACTTAGAGACCCAAGAGAGTTCAGATCTGAGGTTGCAACCTCAGATCTTAGCTTAGACACAAGAAAGGCTTCCTAATAAGCTAGAAAAGCCCTAAAATCCACCCAAAATAGATCTAGAATGAAAAGGGGTTAGGATAACGACTTAATACCTTCCAAAAAGGATGCCAACTGAGGTAGATTTCTGGTTCCACACGTTCCCTTGCTTCTAGATACTTGCTCTCCAAGCTTTCCTCTCCAAAGATTCTCTTCCAAAGCTTAAGAATACACAAATGGAGCACACTCACACGAATTAGGGTTTCTGGACTCTCAAGAGGCAGTAAAGGGAGGCTAAGGGGAAAATGATCCTTTAAATAGGGTGCAAAACCCCGAAAATTAGGGTTTCTTCCTCCAGCTCTTACTCGTCGAGTCCCTTCTTGGACTCGGCGAGTAGGTCACTTAAGTGTGCGGCCAAACCCGCTGCTACTCGACGAGTCAGGCAACCAACTAAGCATTTTTACCAAAATACTCCCTCATTATTACTTAACCAACTAAGCATTTAATGGAACATTAAATGCAAAGTAAGGACAAAACTGTCATTTTATTAAATAAAGTTAGTGTCAATTAATGTTTTTCTTAATATGTGTGTTTTTTGTCTGTGGACAATAATATTGGGACGGAGGGAGTATTTTTCTATCATATCAAATATTGACATGTGTCACATTTAATGACACATATAATTAAATTATAATATTTTAATCCACTTGTCACTATTTTATGTGGGTATGAAGATAATAGTAACAAATTATAAGAGGATATTTAATTTCTCTTTGATTAATTCTAATAATTTGTTAAAGTTTTTATAATAAAAATCAAGATATAAATATATAGTATTACGAAATTTCGGACTTTTGAATTGACTCACTTTATAAATTAAATTATAAAATATAAAATTTAAGAATAAACTAACCTACAATAAGAACATAAATAATTCTAAATAAAATAATGTAGAATAATTTAGAATAGCATAATAATCTAGTTTCATAATTTATGTTTTGGGATATTCTTGACGTTTTAGATTTTTTTTTTCCATGGAAAAATTTGTTGATTGTATTCAATTTCCTATGTAGAGTTACACGTTTCATTATTGATTGTATTCAATTTCCTATCTAGAGTTTGACATGAAACGTGTACATATTACTCATGAGATTCCTTTTTAATAGGGGCTACATATTACTCATGAGATTCTTTTTTAATAGGGGCTATAATACTGCACCGCCTTATTACTGGTATTATTTTTTTTGGAAACGGCAAATGATTAAACAGAAGTCTACTCGCATATTTCAACGAGCACCCCGGGTTCGAGCTCCTTTATAGGGCAAACCCAGCCCCCATAGGGGTTTTCAGGGAAAATTTCCCCACATGTGGCACAAGTTTAAGAGGCACCCAAATTGGATTTTGCAGGGATTGAATTCCCGACCTCTAACCCCACGTGGGTATTAAACCCGATACCTCTTCCCAGCTAGGCTGAAAGTCATTGGTCTAGTATTATTTAGTTTAATTATTTACACCTAATATACTAATCAATTTTACCAAATAATTTTGTGATTATTTACAACTACTATACTAATCAATTTTTTTTACCATATCTTATGCATTTTACCAAATACTTTTGTGATTATTTACACCTACTAGAGTAATCAATTTTTTTTTATCATATCTTAGTACACCTATGAATATTATCATAGGGAAACAAACGATTCATATAACATTCAATGTGAAATATAGCCACCTATTGACTTTACTTTATTGGAAATATAACTAAATTTTTTATTACTATATTGTTTAACATAAATATATTCAAAGTAATTTAAATCATATTTTATATTACCCGTAATTTAAGTTCAAGGTGATAAACAAAATGTATCATTTTTTATTTTTATATTTCATCAATATCGTTTCATGTTTTACCATTTCAAAAGTTTGTTAACTGAAAAATTATTTTAAGTTTACTATCAACACTATAAAACTGGATATCTATGTTACTATTTTAATAAATCATTATTCCTGAATATCATTGAGATATCTGACAAAACTGTTAATTAAGTGACAGAAAAAAATAAAATGGTTTTCAAATATTATTTAAAATTAAATATAATTTCATAAGTTTTGATAGAAAGTTACATTTATTGTCTTCAATAAAATATTAAAAGTTCATAGTTAAAACTTGTTTACAAATCTAATGAAAATAACTGAAAATTCCTTTTATATTAACGCAAGCATGATTGGAATATATAAAAAATTGCTCATCCATACTTCATATAACAATAATAAAGATGAAAACCATTAAACTTGATATATAAATGAAATACATATTATAATCTAAACTCAAATCTAAGACTCACCACTCATCATTTTTGATAACCTAAAACTATCGATTCACTTTAAGTTCATAAACCAAACCCAACAGAAAAATGTAAAAGAAAAAATAATAATAATAAATAATATACAACGGTGTACATAACTTTTGCCTACTTAACGCCTTTGTTCTTGTTTGCTTCTGATTTGCAAGAACAAATCCACTAACAATCACCTGCAAAAAGAAACATGCTTAAAAGGGATAGTAAATATATAATTTTGTACGCAAAGCTTTTCAAATCAAATAAGTAAAAAATAAGTTCTAAGAAGAGAGGAAAAGTTATTCGTAACAAACATCCACAAATCAAAAGATAAAAAAGAGCTTGAAAAGAATAACAATCTTTATTGATCGAGAGATATCTTTCAACACAGTCAAAAACCAATTCTTAAACTTGTGAAATCAAACAAAAAGAAGAGATATACGGTTTTTTTTTTTACATATCTAGGGGTTCTATTACAGATCTAGGGTTTCTAAAGGTTAAGAACGGTAGCAAGTGGTGCCAGGGAGAAACCTGTAACACCCTGATTTTCAACCATCGATTAAATGACAAATAATCGTTCCAGCATCTTCCAAGATCAATTCTAGCACTTAACTATTGACTAAACTATAGCGGAAGCAAAATAAAATAAAATAAAGTCTTCAACCGAAGAGCTTCGGGTGTTACATCTTTGCGGAACTCCTTTGTCGTCTTGTTGATCAGTCCTTCTCTATAGCCTTCTTACTGCCACTTGTTTGATAGTTTCCTCGATGTCATTATGTCTTAACCGAAGCTTACCACGATACCCGCACCCTTAATTTGCTAGAACTCCAAAAACTCTTCAAGAACTTCCAACCCCTATTACTCCTTCGATTTTCACTCGATTTCCCAAAATTCTTGTGGGGTTTACACTTGATTTTTCGTGCTATATATAATGCCTAAGTCTATAACCGGTGAAACCCTTTCATTTGCTCGAATTTAACTGGTCCAATGAAGATGACGGTTTTTGCCATTAATCTCCATAATTCTCTACTAATTACCTCATTATTCCTTGAATTAATCATTATTATAATGATATAATCTAATTACATATATATTTTTATATCTTAAAATTTAAGTTATCACAAACTTCCCCCCCTTAAAGGAATTCCGTCCTCGGAATTTGAACTAAACAACCAAATAAGGGTATTGGATCTTCATACGTTTCCCCATGTCGCATCTGACTCTTTATGCTACTTTCACTAAGCTTTCATGAGTTATATCTCCACATTCCTTAACTTCTTGACCAGATAATCTATTCCTCGTTGTAAACTCTTCCAAAATGATGACATGAAACTATGATTCTGATCATAAATAGACAAGCGAATGATCTTATTAATAACTTTTCCCACAAGTATGTTTCACCCAATGACACAATTTAAGGGAACATTTTAGATATCCAGAGAAAGAACCAATGGTCCACTTCCCTTCCCACTTGGCACAACACATCCATTATGCTCAAGCATTTAAATATCCAAGGAAATGAGTAACATCTCAAATCCTATCCCCGTCGGTCTCAACACACCCGTTATGTTCCCGACTATCATACACCCATGTCCCCATTAAATGTGTCATCATACACCAGTTAAACAAATCTAAAAACTTTCCACTTATCCTCTTCCATGGATTCTTTCTGACTCTTCTTCGGTCCACCCAGTAGTCTGACGCTTACATAAATTCTCATCATTTTGAATCTTACTTGATTCCTTCCTTATCTTATTACTTTAGTGTATAAGTACAACGTTAACCTTCCGTAATAAGTAAAGATCTTACACCTTCTTTGACTTTTGGTAATCCATGCACATCTACAACGTCCCATCCTTTTCAAGTAGGTTATACAACTATTAAATAAATCCTTTCATCCTTATTGGTGCTAACCAATAGGACTTTCGAGAACTCCCTTACCAATGATATATTTGTCATATCATGTTTTCCTATTTCGTACCCATACCTGAATAGCTTTCTTACTATAATCTATGTTAACTTGGTTTTGAACAACCAATCCATTCCTACCATGATAATCAAACAACATAGTGCTACGGGTGCTAGTATTAATGGTGCTAAAAGAACTGTTTATCTAAATCAAACAATCATCAAATTTCGTTCTTACGATTACACAATGATCATCATCGATCTTTATTTCTAAAGCTTTTGCACCCATAATTAGGAACTTACAAAAAGTAATGAAAAAAAAATGTTTGCATCTACATTCAATAACACCCATAATATAGAGTTTACTAAGAAAGCACATGCCACTATATCGGGGTATCATGAGCTTCCTGAGCTGTCATATGGAAAACTCTTCCTTTTGTCCTTGTCGTTTCTGCCTTTTCATCTCCCGACCGATTCCCTTTCTATGTCATCATTCGTTGATTATTGTTACCCTTACTTTGAGGACAGTTTGACCTGATGTGATTTGGGGACCCACACCCATAACATACTTTTCCCACTTTACAATCAGAAGCGATATGTCCTATCTTTCCACATTTGTAGCAAGTTCTTTGATTCATATTACACTCCCCTTTATGGAATCGTTTGCATATAGTACATTGTTCTATTCCAGACTGTTGCTCATAGTTACAATCTGAACTAGAAGTCTTGCCTTTCTTTGAGTCTGTATTTAAACTTTCCAACTTCCGTTTTCCTGAATGCTTATCCTCACCCTGACGATTCTTTTCCCGCTCTCGGCCTTCCGCGGCGTCTACAGCAGACTGAAAGGTACCTGGTTTCTGAATTTCTACAAATTCACGAATGGCAGTTTTTAGTCCCCAAATATACCTTTCCACCCTCCTTTCCTCCGTAGACACGTAAAACTCTGCAAATCTAGCTTTCTCAGTGAACTTAGTGGTGTACTCTCTCACAGTCATATTCCCTTGTTCTAAACTCAAGAATTCTTCCTCCAACTGTTTAACCGTGTTCGAGGGCAAAACTTTTCTTTAAAAATTCTTAGAAACTCATCCCACGACATCTTCTTGGCCGCCTCACGCCCCTTAACTTCCTTCACCATGCCCCACCAATGTATTGCCTCCCCTTTTAACATTGTTGCAACATAAATCACCTTGTCCTCATCCGCACATTTGCTAGTATCAAATGTTCCCTCGATCTCCATGATCCATGTTGATAACAAAACGGGATCAATTTCTCCATTAAATATGGGTGGCTTACAATTCATGAACGTCTTGTAACTACAACCCCTTCGTTCATGGTTGTCAATGTGCCTTGATGGTTGTGCAATGCTTGGGTCGGGATTTGTATTTGGTGTACTATACTCGTAGTTTTCTTCACCTCCGCCCAAGTTACCCTGGTACTCACTTATTATTGCATCTCATGCCTGAGCAACTACATTTGGCAAGGTGGCTTGTATCGCCTGAGCAATCTCATCAGCCAACTCTTCTCTAGTGATCATATTTGTCGCACGACTGCTTCCGCGACCTCGACCTCTACCGCGGTGGGAGCCGGAGCTACCTTGGCCAGACGGTGCAGCTATTGGTGCCGTTACAGTTCCTCGCCCTCTTCCTCTACCCCTGGCTCCTCCTCTTCCTTGGCCACGTCCACGACTCGCATTAGGGATCAATGGAATTTCCGGTACTTCTTCAGTTGCTCTAATATAAGCTCCAACTGGGATTTGTTCTTCCTCCGGGATGACTCTAGCAAACCTTCCAGATCTCCGTGAAGACATGATACCTACAAGCGAGATGTGATCTAGTTTAGTTGTTTGATTACCTCTCGTTCCTTCCGTCTAAGCTTAAGTGTTTATGCAAACACCTAATCTGCTTAAACAACGGCTCTGATACTAACTTGTAACACCCCGATTTTCAACCATCGATTAAATGACAAATAATCGTTCCAACATCTCCCAAGATCAATTCTAGCACTTAACTATTGACTAAACTATAGCGGAAGCAAAATAAAATAAAATAAAGTCTTCAACCGAAGAGCTTCGGGTGTTACGTCTTTGCGGAACTCCTTTGTCGTCTTGTTGATCAGTCCTTCTCTATAGCCTTCTTCCTGCCACTTGTTAGATAGTTTCCTCGATGTCGTTATGTCTTAACCGAAGCTTACCACGATACCCGCACCCTTAATTTGCAAGAACTCCAAAAACTCTTCAAGAACTTCCAACCCCTATTACTCCTTCGATTTTCACTCGATTTCCCAAAATTCTTGTGGGGTTTACACTCGATTTTTCGTGCTATATATAATGCCTAAGTCTATAACCGGTGAAACCCTTTCATTTGCTCAAATTTAACTGGTCCAATGAAGATGACGGTTTTTGCCATTAATCTCCATAATTCTCTACTAATTACCTAATTATTCCTTGAATTAATCATTATTATAATGATATAATCTAATTACATATATATTTTTATATCTTAAATTTAAGTTATCACAAAACCGGAAAATATCGTTGACGGCAGCGTCAGGAGGAGGAAGCTAATGTGGCGGTGGATGGAGGTGTCGGCAGGAGGTTGAAGAGATGGGGAGTTGTATCTGAGGAGAAATATGAGGTTTCTTAAATAAAGAGATATGTTTCTGATAACATGTCATGTATCTTTTTGTGTTTCTTTAAGCCTTATGGATGATACACATTGCTTTAAAAATTGTACATGAAGTATAGTTCAATTTGATTGGTTTAAATCTATTCACATTGTTATAAATTTATAATTCATCTCCTTATTTTTAAGACATTGTCTTAAAATTTAATGGGTCCCAATTTATGTATGTAAAATAGTATAGATATATCAAATGAGCTTCTTGGTTATACTACTCCATTTTAGTTGTTTAATATTCATGTATCTCAATGCTACTTTTCTTACTAGAATCTAGTTAGTTTTAATAAAATTATGTCGTTATGGCCATTTAAATGTGAGATTCTTCCAATGTTATAATGCGGGATATAAAAAAGATTAACCGACAAAAAATTATGATTGTTTGTAGTGAACTTTTTTAACACCCTTTTGTCTTTTTTTTCATTTGTCCATAAAGAATTCTATCAAATATTTAAAATTGAAACCTCTGAAAACAATCTTTGTTGGTGATTTTAATGTTAACAGACATTTGGTGTAACCGATGCTAATATGTGAGCTAAGGGCTTGTTATTTGTATTATATATTATATGTTTGATGAATGTGGAGTGTTTGTATATATAAAATCGACTTATAAGCCGATACAATAAAATAACGGGAGTCAATGGGGTCATGTCGTCTTGTAGGTTCATAGGATACCCTAGCGGGGTCCAATGGGTAGAGCCCTAGCAGTGGCTCTTCTATTGAGTCGTCATTAGACCCTTTGAAGCTCTCTCTCTCTCTCTCTCTCTCTCAATAACAAACTCAGAATTCGTCTGACAATTTGATTTGTTTTTCAGTGCCTAGATTCATAAGTGTCATTTTGGATTATCTTGGACTGAATTTCCTGTAATCCGGACATAAGGTGCAAATATTAGTTTGAGAAATGACCTTACACGATCCATTAGGACTCTGATTTTCCACCATCACCCTACTACACCCCCAACGACTTTTTCTAATATTACTGTTTTTCAAAATTTTAGATTTGTATCGTGATTTGGTTTTGAATTAAACCTCTTGAAGTCATTTCAATTGTCCATTTCATATTATTATAAAATTGTGGTTTTTGGTTTTTTATTTTTTTCTAGGTCAAACCCGATGAATAGCAATAGTGCGATCCTAATAACTCGTCCAATAATTGTGAAAACATAAATAAATCAACTAAACTTATTGCCCCTCTACCCCACTTATAAAGGGTTACTTTAGATTGTTAATCATTTTTAGGACACAATCATTTTATGTCGATCCGCGGGTGGAGGATGGATACATAGAACACGCATCTCCATGTAGCAATTTCGCCATTCATGCGACAATATTGTCAAATAGATTAAAGTAATCCAAAGTATATTAAAACAGATGAAACTTGTTAAGTCAATTATTTATTAAAAAACTGGAAACCACGGGTGATATATTTAAAATTATTATATAGTATATGATGCTTAGCCGCTCCACCATAAATCATCAATGTTCCACCATATCTACAAACCATTATTAGTATTTTATTTGGATGAATAACTTAAAAAGGTATAAAATTAAATGAAAAATGAAAAAACATAATCTCAGTTGATTATTAAGCCAACGTGCATAATACCAAGTATATCACTCTAAAGAATTATTTTCCATTTCTCTTTGACGTTCGAATTCTTCATTCTGCAAATGGAAATGGAATTACAAGATTGAAGATTGCAACTTCAAAAGAACGAATAATGTTTTATTCAATTAGAAAAAGAAAAAAAATGATTCAGTTTACTACTGCTCCTTCTTGATTTGCAGATTCATAATGGTTGCATGCATAAAAGCCATCGCTTCTCTTTCCATGATCTAACCATTGACCAAGACATCCTACATTTTCAACTTTATAAATTTATTAAAATAATACAATTATAATGTACGATGCTTAACAAATTGCATTTATAATATTGTATAAGTTAACTTATTCATGGAAATTCTCCATGGAAAAGTTAAATATGCTCATCAAAGGTCTTCTTGATTGACTGAAAAACAACTAAAATTAACAGATCATTTGTTTGGTTAATTTCAGCTCTCACTCCTGAAAAACACTAAAACACAAAAACACACGGTAAAAAATTAGGGGTTTGGGGATAATGAAGATATGTCAACCATGAAACCATAGTTGAGCTAAAAGATGAAATTCAAATGAAAGATACTTAAAATGATAAAAATCAGTTGAAATGAACTTTGCAGATACATTAAATTGGAAATTGGGCAACGATGATTTTCAGCCCATCTGAATGACTTTGTTTTCTGAAAAAACATCGAAATTTCCCTAACAAACCGATCTCTGAAACCCTAACATTTACGAGCTTTTAAATTGGTTCGGGAGATAGGAATGATTCTAAAAATCAAAAATCGAATGATTAGTAAAATAAGTACCATTGAAACGTCAATTTTGTCATAATCATGTATGATAAATATTCTTCCTCCAATCGATTTGGATTTAGTAAAGGTCTACAGTGAACCCTTTTCTGCCACTAGTAAATCAAGAGAAAGGTAAGGAAGCTTCTACATGTGGAGGGAAAGTCTGATCCTTGACAGAGAAAAATATCCTTAAATGATACCAGCTCAAATTTAAATTAATATTAAAAGAATACCAACAAATCAAATGTTTGGAGTTCGCAAACCTAGAATGAGGATTCAAATCCATGTCGATACAGTTACGTAGAGTCGTAATCGGGTGTCGAAATTGGTATATGACTGATCAAGACTTTGCAACTTCCAACGTTTGCTTCTTCTCTGCTACCCTCTTCATAAGAAGCAGTGATGAGATAAATTGTGTACCATTGAAGGAATTTTCATTAGAGAATGAGAGATAGACACACATATACGGTGTGAGTTTGAAATTTGAAAAAGAAAAAAACCGGATATCTTGATTTTAGAATCGCTAATTATGGGATTGATCTTAATAAAAAAACCAGACTATCCATTTAGATAGCTAGTAAACGGAATTAAAAATATTTTTGCTGATTTTTCGGGATATAGACATAGAATGGAGTAATTTTTGCTAATTTGTAGGGATAGGATCGAACATAATTGAGGCTCAAAAGTGAGCGGGAAAGCAAAATAATGGGTGAACAACAAAATGTCATGTGGAAGGATGGGGCATATTGAAGTGACATGTGGCATTTAGGGGAAGCAATTATTAGGAATGGGGATAACAAAGAAAAATTGTTATTGTTAAAATACCATCTTTATGACTATACTCAGAGGAGGCGTAGTTATATGAGTGCAAAAGTAGGTCTTGTTCAACCCACACAAATTTGAAGTGAAATATATATTATATATAATTTATATATTAATTTGAATAAAAAACACTAAGCCTTGATATGCTCTATTTCATTCAAAACTTTAATTCATAATAAAAGAAATAATTTACTTGTTGATGCACGTTATTAAAGAATTGAGGCAAAAGTTTTTTGATTAAAGAATCCAGACAACCGTTTTTTGAATAGAGCAAATTGTATTTCAATCTTCACAGGTAATTCCTCGTTCATCAAGTTCGTATACTAATATATTTTTTATTATCCTAATTAATCAATTACTTCCAACTTAAACGAACAATTTACTTTAAAACCACATATTCTTACATTTTGGTACTATTTGAAGTATTTTGCTACTTGTTCATATTTTGTAATGTAACGTCCTGTTTTTCAACTCAGATGTTTCAATTTTATATATTATAATATATCAGAGTATGAATACATTGTGTGTAAACATGTTGCAAATGCGCGTGTGTACAATCAAACAATGCCCTTCACACGAGTACCTGAAAAAGATTTGTATTCAACTGGGTAAACACGAAGCTTAATGAGTTCCCCAATATATCATATCTCACAATACATATACAATGCACACACATGATGGCCAACAACATAAACTTGGTTCGCCCTTTGGCCTTCAACGTGAAGCTGGTACGCCCCTTTTTGCCTACAACATATAGTTAGTCCGCACTTGGGCCTTTAGCATAACAGGTAACGCGTCGAACAAGTATTAACCTATAATACTTTAACCTACTAATTTCTATGATGATCTGGTAATGAAAACTAGATCCTTCACACCGAAAGTTCTATCAAATAAGGATCAGCCAGGCCAGATAGTCATGAGGGAGGATCATTTCAGTGTATAGCCTTTTTAAAATCCAACAACCAAGCCAATGTGACCATTCTAGACACCTCTTTTGTAAGTAGATCAATCAGCATTATAACTGAAAATACTAACAAATCTTATTTATATATTCATAACAACAATAGTGAATAAATATAAGTTACACTTAAGGCATAATAAGTATAACCTAAACTACAGAAAGTTTCTAATGGAACCGAAATATTGTATTCGCAGAACCTTGATACCGAACACTTCTATCTGCCCGGCTCACTGCCTCAGAGCTTCGCTAATGCAGTCGGGAATTTAGAGAGAAAAGGCGAAGAGATATGAAGGAGTTCCAGAGAGGTTCTGAAGCAAAGGGATGAAGGAAATGAATGAAAATTGTCGCTATTTATGGCTGATTTTGGCATGCACGCCGCGCACATGGTCGGGTGCATGATGCGTAATTGGTCAAAGATTTTGATGCGGCTTCATGCATAAAGCGACACATGGCAAAATTTCGGTGGTGTTTCAGTGCATGTCGTGCATCAGGTCTGTGTGCGCAGTTATGGACGAAGATTTTTGATTTCTTAAAATTTCCATATCTTCTCCGTACGAGCTCCATTTTTTACGGGTATTATATCCACGCGTAGGTATCGACGATATCTATATGTAACGTCCCAAAATATAAGACAAAAAAATTCATTTTTATAATAATAAAACCATCATCCAAAACGTGTTCATCAAACTGTAAAAGAAAATCAGAGTATGTCAATAATCATCCAAGTATATCAAGTCAACAAAATGTTGAACAACGTGGTGTGTGCGATGCGATCATCCCGAGCCCTCCCCTTTCGATCCGGAAGTACTTGAAACATAAACTGAAAACCGTAAGCATGAAGCTTAGTGAGTTCCCTAAAATACCTCATACCACACTTATCAAACGTACAATGGGCCATGCCCCACAACCATCGAACCCCGTCCGACATTGAGCCCCACTCGGAACAGATCTGTCAATATCATGTGATGGGCCCCGCCCAACACACCCATCAGGCCTCGCTTGGTATCGGTCCCCACCCGGAATACATACGATATATAAAATACATGTAAAAATTACTAAGATAAATAACATACAATACACTCATCAGGCCCCGCCTGGTATTGGAACCCGCCTGATATACATATCATATACCACACATGCATGAGTCAAACAGAAAACTAGCATCCTAATCATAATAACTCATGGGTCGACATTGGTGCCTTCGATCCACTAAACACTGTGAGGAGACTCACCTCAAACTGCTGAAACAACCAGATAAATGCTCGGACTACAGATCCGGAAAAATCTCTGCGCTAATCAATCAAATGAAACCCAAATTAATAATTCGGCCATAAACCCTAACTAGGAATCTCATTCATTTTTCTAAATCCCAGGGTAAAAGACCATTTTACCCTTTCCTTACTTGGCCTAATAACCGAGGCCCAACCCAATTGCTCCAAAAGCCCAATATGGCCCAAATTCCTAAATGAGGCCCAAAGCCCATTATGGGCCCAAATCCAAAAAGGGCCAAAGCCTAACAAATGGCCCAAAGTTAGAAAGACTATTGGCCCAAAAAATCCCAAAACCCTAATAGTCCAAATATTGCCCAAATCACAAAAGTCAACAAAAGTCAAGGCTACTGAGTACGCCCAGCATACTCAGACTTACGCCTAGCATACACAATCTTTGGCCAGCGTACTCCGCAGCAAGACCAGCTTGTCATAAATGCTTAATCAATTAAGCCACTATGTCTAATTCTCAGATCTGACCCTAAATTATGTCTTAACACGTAAAGTTGGCAACTTTACTCCTTTACATGTCTTAATAGGACCCAATACTTAATAAATTCCATAATAAGAACCCTAAATCATGCATGGTCCACTATAACTCATCAAGATTGCATTTTTTTGAACAAGGGACCTCAAAAATGTCAAGATTTGACATCCTTATCTTCTGGAGTAGCTCATACTCTCATGCATGACTTAAAGGACCATAAAAAGCACAAAAACAAGCCCTAACTAGATCTAACAAAAAATCAACCATCAAGTTAAGAGTTTTATACCTTAAAAAGCTTTCCAAGTTGATGATGATTCTGGATCCACAAGCTCTGGCCACACCAATGCAACTTCCAAGAGTTCATCTTCCTTCAAAATCACTAAAAACACACTCAAGGTTCACCTCTAAGGTCAAATCACTCAAAAGGGCACTTAGGATTTCGTTCTTAGGGTTTGGAGAGGTGGAAGTTGGTCATAAGAGAGTCCATAAGTGTCTTAAGGTGTTTAAATAGGTCACAAATGCTAAAAATTAGGGTTTTCCCCAGCCGACCGTACGCCCTGCGTACTCCCACATAAACCCCGCATACATGGGTGCCTCCGTGACCAAACCAACGAGCCAGTACGCCCGACGTACTCATAGAGTACGTGCGACGTACTCGGCTAGGGACCAATTTTTCAAGGATTTTGAATGAAGGGCTTGAAAGGTACATACCTAAAATTACAAATGTTGCACTACAACTTTCATTTAGACTCCATCGACTATTTCTCATTTTATTTTTAAAGCTATATTTTTAACAGGATTAGACTGTTAAAGCCCATATAAAAATCAGAACTCTCACATATGATTTCATTCTTGACTGTCTTTATATCGACAAAATCATATGGACGAGATCTCCAACTCTCATTTAGATTGTTTTTCCTAACAATCTACCAATCTCTAATTCGGTTTCTGTGTCTTACATTGCTGCGCTGAAACTTCTAAGAATCATAACTTTCTCTTATGAAGTTAGATTTGGATGTTCTCTCTACGCACGCTCTCGGTTTTGCGATTAGTACAACTTTCGTCAAGACTATTTATCCTAAATAGTCTTTTATTAAAGATGATTATTTACGTGAATGGTCTTTTATACTATACGGCGAAAATGGGGTGTTACAACTCTCCCCCACTTATAGAGATTTCGTCCCCGAAATCCTACTCCTAGTGCACCTTAAGATAATTCATATACTATCCAACTAGGGTTTCATTATATCAACTAAGGATCTAACTAACATTGCTGCACCAAATTCATTCCTCCTTACTTATTTGTGGCCGTAGAACTTTGTAGGCGTACTCCCGAACTCCTCGCGAAATCTTCCAAAATCGAGAATTCGTCGTTTTCAGAAATTATACGCTACGATTGACGATCGTATTCAGACGTAAAATGTCGACACAGTCGACTGGATTGACTACGAAAATTTATTTACGACGTCCTAACCGAATCCACTTTGCGGAATATGCCTTTAAAAATCTTACGTTATGTTGATAAACTCATATGAAACTAGATTACAAACGACATTCCAACCTAGTTCAGGTGTTTCAACATCCTGAAGTTTATCCAACATTACTACAATGGGCTTACTAACTTGAAAACTCTGGAACCAATTAATCAATTACTTCCAACTTAAACGAACAGTTTACTTTAAAATCACATATTCTTACATTTTGGTACTATTTGAAGTATTTTGCAACTTGTTCATATTTTGTAATGTAATGTCCTGTTTTTCAACTCAAATGTTTCAATTTATTTATTATAATATATCAGAGTATGAATACATTGTGCGGAAACATGTTGCAAATGCGTGTGTGCACAATCAAATTGTGCCCTTCACATGAGTACCTGAAAAACGTTTATATTCAACTGGGTAAACACGAAGCTTAGTGAGTTCCCCAAGATATCATATCTCAAAATACATATACAATGCATACACATGATGGCCAACAACATATAGTTGGTTCGCCCTTTGGCCTTTAACGTGAAGCTAATACGCCCCTTTTTGCCTACAACATATAGTTAGTCCGCACTTGGGCCTTTAGCATAATGCTAGTTCGCCCGTTGGCCTACCCTCAACTCCCCACATAATATATTAATAGTACAACAGGAAATAATCCAAAACTACAGACAATTAACAGAACTAGCCTAATATCATACAATAGGGCAACTATATCCTAACATACAAAGGATATATACTGGAACACATAATATAGTGAGAAAACTCACCAAGACAATTACTACAATGATTGACAGATATTCCTTCGGCATAACAGGTAACGCGTCGAACAAGTATTAACATATAATACTTTAACCTACTAATTTCTATGACGATCTGGTTATGAAAACTAGATCCTTCACACCGAAAGTTGTGTCAAATAAGGATCAGCCAGGCCGGATAGTCGGGAGGTAGGATCATTTCGGCATATAGGCTTTTTGAAATCCAACAACCAAGCCAATGTGACCATTCTAGACACCTCTCATGTAAGTAGATCAATCAACATTATAACTGAAAATACTAACAAATCTTATTTATATATTCATAACAACGATAGTGAATAAATATAAGTTACACTTAAGGCATAATAAGTATAACCTAAACTACAAAAAGTTTCTAATGGAACCGGAATATTGTATTGGTAGGGGTGTTCGTTTGGATGGATCGGTTTGATCCGATCCAATCAAGTGAATCCAAATTGATTTCGGTTTTCAAATCATGGATCCGAATAGTCCAAACTAAATTCAAATCCGATCCAATTACAATTCGGTTGGATCGGTTTTTATAATTCGGTTTTCAAAAACTGAAACATTTTAAAACAACATCTAATTATAATATTACCCAATTTTACACAAAAAACGAAAACAAATTATTTAGTTGTGATTTTAAATTTATAAACAACTACTAAGAAGATATATTATAGTTAAATATTTTATAGATAAAAAACTTTTGAGAGATAATACATATTGATGTTTTTTTATCGGGTGAAACGTTTTGAACCTATTTGAAAAAATAAATTACAAAATTAATAGATAACTATAGATATATATTATAAATAAATAAATAATAAATGTTTATTCGGTTTTTTTGGACTATTCAGTTCTTATTTTATAAACCAAAACCAATCCAAAATAATAATTCGGTTTAGTTGAAAACCAATCCAAAAATCCGAATATCCGAACCAAATAGTCCAATCCAAATTGTCCAATTGGACAATTCGGTTTTATTCAAACAGTGAACAGCCCTATGTATTGGCAGAACCTTGATACCGAGCACTTCTATCTGCCCTGCTCACTGCCTCAGAGCTTCGCTAATACAGTCAGGAATTTAGAGAGAAAAGGCGAAGAGATACGAAGGAGTTCCAGAGAGGTTCTAGAGGAAAGGGATGAAGGAAATGAATGAAAATTGTCGCTATTTATAGCTGATTTTGGCGTGCACGTCGCGCACATGGTCGGGTGCGCGCTGCTCAAATTGTCAGAGATGTTGATGTGGCTTCATGCAGAAAGTGTCACGTGGCAAAATTTTAGTGGCGTGTCAGTGCATGTCGTGCATCTGGTCTGTGTGGGCGGTTACGGGCGAATATTTTTGATTTCTTAAAATTTCCATATCTTCTCCGTATGAGCTCCATTTTCTACGGGTATTATATCCACGCATAGGTATCGACGAGATCTATATGTAACGTCCTAAAATTTAAGACCAAAAATTACATTTTTATAATAATAAAACCATCATCCAAAACGTGTTCTTAAAACCATAAAAGAAAATCAGAGTATGTTAATAATCATTCAAGTACATCAAGTAAACAAAATGTGGAACACCGTGGTGTGTGTAATACGATCATCCCAAGCCCTCCCCCTTCGATCCGGAAGTACCTTAAACATAAACTGAAAACCGTAAGCATGAAGCTTAGTGAGTTACCCAAAATACCTCATACCATACATATCAAACATACAATGGGCCATGCCCCACAACCATCGAACACCGTCCGACATTGAGCCCCACTCGGAACAGTCTTGTCTATATCATGTGATGGTCCCCGCCCAGGACACCCATCAGGCCCCGCCCGACATACATACAATATATAAAATGCATGTAAAAATCATTAAGATAAATAGCATACAATACATCATCAGGCTCGCCTGGCATCGGACCTCGCCCGGTATACATATCATATTAATAATTGGGCCATAAACCCTAACTAGGAATCTCATTCATTTGTCTAAATCCTAGGGTAAAAGACCATTTTACCCTTTCCTCACTTGGCCTTATAACCGAGGCCCAACCCAATTGCTCCAAAAGCCCAATATGACCCAAATTCCAAAATGAGGCCCAAAGCCCATTATGGGCCCAAATCCAAGAAGGGCCAAAGCCTAACAATGGACCAAAGTTAGAAAGACTATTGGCCCAACAAGGCCAAAACCCTAATAGTCTAAATATGGCCTAAATCGCAAAAGTCAAAAAAGTCAAGGCTGTTGAGTACACCCATCGTACTCAGACTTACACCCAGCATACGCCATTTTTGGCCAGCGTACTCCACAACAAGACCAACTTGTCATAAATGCTTAATCAGTTAAGCCACTATGTCTAGTTCTCAGATCTGACCCTAAATGATGTCTGAACACGTAAAGTTGGCAACTTTACTCCATTGCATGTCTTAACGGGACCCAATACTTAATAAAATCCATAATAAGAACCCTAACTCATGCATGGTCCACTATAACTCATCAAGATTGCATTTTTATGAACAATGGACCTAAAAAATGTCAATATCTATCATGATTGTCTTCTGGAGTAGCTCATACTCTCATGCATGACTTAAAGGACCATAAAAAGCACAAAAACAAGCCCTAACTAGATCTAACAAAATGAACCATCAAGTTAAGAGCTTTATACCTTAAAAAGCTTTCCAAGCTGATGATGATTCTGGATCCACAAGCTCTGGCCACACCAATGCAACTTCCAAGAGTTCCTCTTCCTTCAAAATCACTAAAAACACACTCAAGGTTCACTTCTAAGCTCAAAACACACAAAAAGGTACTTATGGTTTCATTCTTAGGGTTTGGAGAGGTGGAAGTTGGTCATAAGAGAGTCCATAAGTGTCTTAAGGTGTTTAAATAGGGCACAAACCCTAAAAATTAGGGTTTGCCCCAGCCGACTGTACGCCCTGCGTACTCCCACGTACACCCCGCATACGTGGCCGCTTCCGCGACCAAACCAACGAGCTAGTATGTCCGGCGTACTCATATAGTACGCCCAACGTACTCGTAGATTACCCCCGACGTACTCGGCTAGGGACCAATTTTTCAAGGATTTTGAATGAAGGGATTGAAAGGAACATACCTAAAATTACAAATGTTACACTACAACTTTCATTTAGACTCCATCGACTATTTCTCATTTTATTTTTAACAAGATTAGATTGTTAAAGCCCATATAAAAATCATAACTCTCACATATGATTTCATTCTCGACTGTCTTTATATCGACAAAATCATATGGACGAAATCTCCAACTCTCATTTAGATTGTTTTTCCTAACAATCTACCAATCTCTAATTCGGTTTCTGTGCCTTACACTGCTGCGATGAAAATTCTAAAAATCATAACTTTCTCTTATGAAATCAGATTTAGATGTTCTCTCTACGCACGTGTAACATACACGTTCGGTTATTGTGTTATGTAATTTTAAAACTGAATAATATTATGAAATATTATATAATTATGAGCATTGCGTTCTAACGGATAGTTTTTACTAGAAATGAAGTAAAACTATGTTTACAATCGCTCGGAAAATATTGGAAGTCTTATGAGATTCCAATCAAAAGTCAAATATTGAAATTTAACGAAAATATAAAATTTGAAATAAGTAAAATTTTATTATTGAAAGCTGTAAAGAATCTCGTTAGAAACATTTAGGCGAAAACCTCATCGAAATCCGAGTTATAAAGAAGAAGTTATGACCAATCGAAGATCCACGACAAAACCGGCACGACGCCGAATGACGTAAAAAGTAAGTTTTTGATAAACTACTTTTTAGCTTTAGTGATCTAAATGAAATTCGTAGTATTTGTTAAACCGAGAATTTTGATAAAAAGAACGCCAAAATCTGACTTCGTATGAGGAAGTTATGATTTTTCTAAGTTTCAGCTTAGTAGTAGACAACTAAAAACTCGAATTTTAGATCGAGTGATTTTTAGCCGACACAACCTAAATGAGAATCGAAGGTCTCGTCAATAGTAGTAAAACAGTAAAAAGACAGACGAAAACGGACATCGGATGAAGAAGTTATGAATTTTTCACGGATCATAATTTTCCCTACGCGTGCATATAAAGAACGTCAAAAATGGAGCCCGTATGTGGAAGTTATGGATTTTAGAAGTTCGGGGCAGAATATCCGAGAAATATCACATGGATAAGTCTGATCTCGGTGAGTCACCTGCCCCGTGTCCGATGCTGATGATGAGTCCGAAGTGGTCCTGTAGAAATCCGACGCGTGTCGCAAACGTGGTGTGTCCGAAGCGAGCCACGTCTCGCCTGCGAGCTTCGACGCACGTCCCTCCCTCGCATCCGAGCTTCGCATCTGCTGCCGCGTGGAGCTTTCTCATCCATCGATCTTCGGTCTTGCACCCTATAAAAGGGGGGGTTGCGAGATCTCCCGGCTAGATTTAGAAATTTGGCATTTTTCACCCCTAAACTCATATTTTCACTATTTTGACTTCCCCCGAAGCCCCGAGATCATTTCCAACACCCGAAACACGCCCCGAAGTGCCCGAGAAGCCCGAGAAATTTATCTTTTCGGTTTGAAGCCCAACCCTCGCAGAGCCTGGTTTTCAACGAAGAAAGCTAATTATAGTAACGAAGTGCTGCCCAAATTACTATTTTAACCCCCGGTTATTTCACGGTGAGTTTAATATATAGGAACAATTGTATGTTATGTGTTATATGTGCTATATGCTTTCCTGAGTTATTTTGGTTTTTATACTCTTGATCATGTAGAGCATGTCTCGTATCACTTCTGGTATTGGCTTTGAGCCTCTGGCCATGTAGAGCATGTCTCGTATTATTCTGGTATCGGATTTATGCCTTTGGACATGTAGAGCATGTCTCGTATCACTTCTGATATTGGCTTTGTGCCTTTGGCCATGTAGAGCATGACTCGTATAACTTCTAGTATTGGCATAGGGCTATGTAGGGCTGAAAGCCTGTATATTCTAGCAAAATTATAATAAGAAGTTGTATGTTTTCTGTGCCATTTGGGCCAAAGTGTTATTGATGTATATCAAGTATTGAAATTGTTATGTCTCGTTGATTGTATATCTTTGAATCAAATCATCGATTGATATGGAAAGTTTGTCTCATGATTCACATATGCCTTTGTTGTTCCTTGTTCCTCTTTGCTTCTGCCATATTGAAGTATATATATGGCATAACGTTATATTGTATCTATTATTGAACTCACTAAGCGTCACCGCTTACCCCTCTCAGTGTTTAACAATTGCAGGAGATAAGTAACCAGTATAGTCGTATATAGTTGGAAGATTTAGAATAGTTTATACTATTACTTTTGTATTTGGGTTTATGTTTGTATAAAAAATTATAATATCCTGGGTAGTTATGTAATATACTAAGTTGTATCCAGTCTTTTGTAATTAAATTATCAATGTAAAATATTGTTTATAAATATGTATGTAGCATATTTCGGAGTAACAATATTGTGAAGTATGAAAGTTTGGGTCTTTCAGAAATACGAAAGTTTAGAAAGGGGTTCTTTCAGCACGTTCTTGGTTTTGCGATTAGTACAACTTTCGTCAAGACTATTTATCCTAAATAGTCTTTTATTAAAGATGTTTATTTACGTGAATGGTCTTTTATACTATACGGCAAAAATGGGGTGTTACAACTCTCCCCCACTTATAGAGATTTCGTCCCCGAAATCGAACTCATAGTGCACCTTAAGATAATTCCTATACTATCCAACTGGGGTTTCATTAGATCAACTCAGGATCTAACTGACGTTGCTACACCCAATTTGTTCCTCCTTACTTATTTGTGGCCATAGAACTTCGTAGGCGTACTCCCGAACTCCTCGCAGAATCTTCCAAAACCGGGAATTCGTCGGTTTTCAGAAATTATACGCTACGATTGACGATCATCTTCATATGTGGAATGTCGACACAATCGACTGGATTGACTACGAAAAATTATTTACAACATCCAAATCGTATCCAATTTTCGGAATATGCCTCTAAAAGTCTTACGTTATGTTGATAAAACTCACACGAAACTAGATTACAAACGACATTCCAACCTTGTTCAGGTGTTTCAACATCCTGAAGTTTATCCAACATTACTACAATGGGGTACACAAACAATATTGATTTCATAAACTTTTCCCATGTTATTTTTGAAATTAAATAAAGTAGTAATGTTGTCTTATTGGTTTTAGAACATTAGAAAGGTGCTACTATATACCCCCTCACTCACATAAATCGTCACATTATAGGGGTACACAAACAATATTACACTCATATTAGGGGGTACACAAGGCAAAAAAATTTCGTCATTAGAAACATTAAAACTACTTTTTTAGTTAGTTCGATTTTCAGGTTTAAAAAAATAATTGCCATAAAAAAAGTTATTACATAACATATTTCATTGTTATTTTGAATTCTCAATCAATTTGATGGTTTCATAAACATTGCCGATGTTATTTTTGAAATTAAATAAAGTGGATGTCGATGTTTTTATAGTTGCAAGTGTTAGGGTGCAAAGTCACTCTTGGATGTATTTGTGCTATACTCATTTGTATGTGTATGATGAGTTGTCTTTCCTTTATAAGGAAGTGAGTGACACTCATTTTATGTAAGGATCATTTTGGAGTGTTAGACTAGAGAGAGAAATTTGTACAAAGCCATTTGTATATCATTTCTAGATCTAATATGAGCTTACACAAATTTATTTACTCCTTGTGTTCTTGAGTTTGCATGATGATTCACTAGATCTTTTCTTATTCCGCACATGCCATCATAATCAACACCACTACAACAAGTGTATTCCCGATTTCCACTTTAAAACAAGGTATTACACCTTATTTTCATTTTAAAATATAAACGATCAGTCACGTAAATAGACGTCTTTGATAGAAAGACTATTTACGATAAATAGTCTTGACAAAAGTCGTTGTAATCGCAAAACTGAGAGCATGCGTAGAGAGAACGTCTGAATCTGATTTCATAAGAGGAGGTTATGATTTTTAGAAGTTTCAGCGCAGTAGTGTATGACACATAAATCGAAATAGAGATCAGTCAATTGTTAGGAAAAATAATCTAAACGAGAGTTGAAGATCTCATCCATATGATTATGTCGATATAAAGACAGTCGAGAACATAATTCATACAAGAGAGTTATGATTTTTATACGGACTTTAACGTCTAAGCTTGTTAAAAATATAACTTTAAAAATAAAGTCAAAATTAGTCGACGGAGTCTAAATGAAAGTTGTAGTCTCGTCAACAGCGACGTCTGAACAGAAAGAACGTCAAAAATGGAGCTCGTATAAAGAAGATATGTTTTTTTAAGAAACGGAAAATTCACATGAGCAGGCTCGTGCGCAGACAAGGTGCTCTGCGCGCACTAACACTTCGACACAGACCTCTGAATTTTCGCCACATGTCAAGAGACGACTGAAGCCACATCAACCTTGTCTAACCAGATGCATGGCGTGCAGGTAAGATGCACAGCGCGCATATCGTTTTTCAGCCTATAAAAGGTAGCAACCCCTCATTTGACGTTCACACAATTCTCTCGAGTTTCTCTCAACTTTGAGCCCATTTTCCCTTAGTTTTAAGTATCTGTCAAAGCCCTTAGGTCCCTAAGAACCCGAGATCTTGAAGTTAGCAGGTCGAAGTTCTGCCAATGTAATTCCCAAACTTTTGTTTAGGGAATCTCTGTAAGTTAAATTACACTCAATGTTATGTTAGTGTAATTTATATTTATATTCATAAGTCGTTGTTATGATCCATAAATAAGATTTATAAAAAACATCATAAATAGTCCGTGTGCTTTCCCCAGGTCTTAAGTTTAATCCACATGCTTTCAAAACATCATAGATGGTCACTGTGTTTTCAAAACTTTTGATGTTTGATCCTTTTTGCTAACTCTGTTAGCTTTTGGTCGTTAAATATTATTTGATTATTATATTCAAAGGGCATTTCCATCGTTTCCCTACCACATGGACCATTTATGATGTTTTGTCTTATTATATATATATATATATATATATATATATATATATATATATATATATATATATATAAAATTTAATTTTAAAAGGGTCCCACCCCATCACACACACACACACACACACACACACACACACACTCTCTCTCTCTCTCTCTCTTCCAAATCCCAGTCACAACCCTAGCTGGAAAACCACCACCATGTCCGACGCTGCAACCCTAGTACCCTAGATCTTCGACGCCTCGTCTTCTCTTACTCGGTGCCGCCCTTACACACCTCCCAACCAGCGACACCTTCTACCTTCTTTCTTCGGAGAATCAGATTTCAAAGAGGTGAAAAAGGACACAAAACCACTATTCTTCAATTTGTCTTTAAGCCTTGATCATCACCCTAACTTCTTGTCTTTTGTCGTTTATGTTTTATGTGCCTGAATGATCAAATCTTCCCCTTTCTTCTCCTGCATCCGTCAACGACCTGTGTTCTTCGGTCCAGAACTTCAAACACCGAAGCAACCATCTAGTTTCACTTTAATAAATCTGGTGCAATTGCTAGGGTTTTGTCCATGGTCAACACCGTCAAATTCAGAATCATGAAAGTTTTCATCACCAATTTGCCTTTTGAAATTTACTAAATTCAGCATATCCCTTCAACCCCAAAAAATAATTTTCCTCCCATTATTTCCCATTTCAATATTTTTGGTTTCTAGTTACAAGACCAATTCTTCGAATCTTTCCAGAAATTCCTAATGTTTTTCATTACCCATCAACCCGGATCTATCTTTATGCGTAGATCAAGAACCTTGATTTGGAAAGGCTTATTCTTTTGTTGCTAAAGTGATGATCCATACTCTGATGAGGTAAGTAGGAGATCTAGGTGCAACAATAAAATAAGCATAATTTATAGGGGTCGCTTTCCATGGTAGCCACTAGGTTTGATCGAGCTTCAAAACCTGACGTGGAACATGTTCAATTAAGAGAGAGAGAGAGAGAGAGGGAGAGGGAGAGAGAGAGAGAGAGAGAGAGAGAGAGGGAGAGAGAGATAGGAAGAGAGAGAGAGAGAGAGGAAGAGAGAGAGAGAGATAGATGGGGTTGGACCCTTTGAAAATTAAATTTTATATATATATATATATATATATATATATATATATATATATTAAATAAGACAAAACATCATAGTTTTTCCCTATGCTAGGGAAATGACATAAATGCCCTCCGAATATAATAATCAAATAATATTTAACGGCCAAAAGCTAACAGAGTTAGCAAAAAGGACCAAACATCAAAAGTTTTGAAAGCACAGGGACCATCTATGATGTTTTGAAAGCACAAGGACCATTTATGATGTTTTTTCTAAGATTTATCAGTAATTCTAGTTATAATGTTGATTGATCTAATTATGGGAGAGGTGTCTAGAATGGTCATGTTGGCTTGGTTGTTGGATTTCAGAAAGGCTATACACCGAAATGATCATGTCTCCTAACTTTCCGGCCTGGCTGGTCTTTATTTGATAGAACTCTCGGTATTCATTGGGATTAGTGAAAGATTTAGCTTTCATTATTAGATTATCATAGGAACTGATAAGCTATAGTATTATAGGTTAATATATGTTAGATGCGTTACCCGTTAAGCCAGAGGGATATCTGTCAATCGTCGGATTAATTGTCCAGGTGAGTTATCTCACTATACCATGTAGTACAATATATATCCATGTATGTTAGGATAGAGAACTAGTAGAGTATAGCTGATAGAATAGTCTCTATGTGCTTAAGTGTAAACTGGTAGAGTAGAAAGTATAAATGTTCCTATAGAATCTAAAGTGCGGTCTCTATGTGTGTAATAGTTCTGATATTAGAGTTAATTAGAGGGTTGATAGCAGAACGACCAAATTACGGGAGCCTATAGACCCGCATAGATTTAGTTAGGGTTTATGGCGGAACATTCAAAGTACGGGAGCCAATAGACCTGCACAGATTGAGTTAGGGTTGATGGCGGAATGACCAAAGTACGGGAGCCTATAGACGCGCATAGATTGAGTTAGGTTTGATGGCGCAACGACCAAAGTACGGGAGCCTATAGACCCGCATAGATTTAGTTAGGGTTGATGGCGAAACGACCAAAGTATGAGAGCCTATAGACCTGAGTAGATTTAGTTAGGATTGATGGTAGAACGACAAAAGTACGAGAGCCATTATATGTATGCATGTATATGTATTGTAGTATATGGTATTCTGGAGAACTCATTAAGCCTCGTGCTTACCCAGTTGAATATAAATATTTTTCAGGTATTCATGAGAAGGGCAAGTTTCGACTGTATACATGCGCATTCAGAACATGTTTCCGTATAACTATGATATATTTGAATAAATAAAAATGAAAAAAATTGGGTTGAAAATCGGGACTATAAAAGTTAGGTGACAACTTTACATTGTAATATTATAATTTTTAAACAGTCTGGTTCAACATTGATGTCTTTACTACAGGTTCACTGAATTTCGAGATTTCTAGCAAATTCAAATAACTTGTTATAATTTCTGATGGTCATTATGAATATGAAGTTAAAAATGTCAGTCATACTATTAAACCCACAATGCAACTTTCTTTTAAATTCTTGGTAAAAGAAACTGACACACAATGCAATACATAAAAAAGAAGCAAGGGCACAACTCCATCTGACTAAAACTCTCAATTATGTATAAGATGCAAATCAAAATAAACCAAAGAAACAAACACATCATTTTCAATATGATCAAATTTCTTTAGGCCGAAGTAAACCATATTTATTGAAAGAGTGGAAACATCATATATTGAACGGAAAAAACAACACTAATTATCATAATTTTTGCTCCAATAAAATATATAGTGATTTATAAACCATTTATATAATGAAAATTTGCTAAACCCAACAAGATGATTGGTAGAAAGCTAACTTCAACAACATTTAAAAGTAAAGTTATTGATAAAATGAGGTCACCTTGAGGTTAAGAGATGTGTTAATGGGTCTAAGTAAATTTGAATGACAAATAGATAATATTGAATAACATAGTATCTTTCATTTAACACAAGTAGAAATCTAGCACCATAAACCCCATTCCTTGTAGATTACCCAAACAACATCAAGAATGAGTATGGTTCATAATGTTATTTGTTTCTCTATGCCTTCATGCTAGACTCCACTTATCAACAAAACCAAGATCAACATCATCTTTTGTGAATTGAAAGTTGAAACTAATCCACTTGTAAAAATGAAGTTCTTTGATGCCCAATTCAACAAAGAAAATATCAAGTTTTTTTATTTCCATAATCAGTATACTAAGTTCTTTAATTACCAGGTCAAATTCTGAAATCGTAACAAATGGTGATCTTACTGAGGTTACATTTGATGGTTGGAACCTATACATCACATTTGTATAGACTCTTTTCAGATACATCTTTCTCAGCCCATTATTATTATGTTACTTTCAAATGTGTTGTGACAATGCATACTTGCTAATAGATTCAGTAAATTCAACGAACCTATACATAATTAAACAATAATAAAAACCACAAACATAAAACATATACCATTTGGAGAAATTTTTTACCTCTTATGTGTAGTCTTTCTTTAACGTTCACAACCATTTAGAACTTCAAACTCCCCAAATATCATTTCTCCTTTCCAATGAAATATATGATAAAAATGAATCAGACAACCTAAAATTAAAGCTACTAAAACATCACTTACCTTTAGGGTTTTGATTCTTGAAACCAAATATTTGTACAAACACATGTATTGTTGTAATAAACCCTAGAAACCTAAATCCCCAAATCAAGAATCGAACAAAATGGAAAAACTCATTAAATGCTACTACCGTTTGATTGTCAAATTACTCCATACCACCATTGAAGAAATTGGACGCCAAAAATTGTATAATAAGACAAGTTTGTCCACTCAATTCCAACCATTCAATTAGCGTACCAGGGCACAAAACTTTTGGAACTTAAGAGATATTAGTAAATTATGAATATTGCAAGAACCAAAATGAAGAACGTGCACAAACCTGCATGTATAAGGAAAACCTAAATGATGTAAGATGCATACGAAAAACCTGGAAAAAAATGCATTAGTTGACAATAAGGTTGTGAGAAGGAGGAGTTTTCTCCCTTAAAGGTGAAGAAGACGATTCATGGAGGTTTGTTTCAAATTTCAATCGTACAACCAAAATCTATCAGAAAATCACAATCTTATTAGAAACTAAATATATGGAGATCATTAACCTAAAGAAAATAATAAAAACTCACAAAGTATTACTGTGAAAGAATCGTTATGATCCATAACTCACATGATTTACAACTTTTCAACATGATTGTTTCTTTAACATCGATGACTTCCATGTGGAAAAAAACCTATAATTCAAACAACAAAAGCATTAATTCCTTTTTCCAGGAATGTCGACGTCGAGTGAGAAATAAAGAGTGAATAAACATTTAGTTTGAATTTGAACGTTGAAATTTGAAAACTGGAGAAGATTACATGCTAATTTCCCGTGGAATTCATTGAATTGATAGTGTTAACTATAATAACTAATAATTTGGTGAAATTGAAAGTAAACCCAAAAAATCAGGAAATTAGCTACAGTTTAAAAGGGAGGTTGTATAGACAGGGTAAAAAGCCTTAGAAGGTGCCACGTGACAAAGAAGTAGGCTAGGAAAAAGACATGTGGCAAAGTTAGGATTTGTTTATTCGAAGAGGTAGAAGATGCATTTTTACTTGCACGACATATATTTGAAATCTCCATGACTTTTCAAATTATTTCTAGTAATTATTATAAATTGGTTAATAATGATAAATTAATATAAAAACTAAATTCTAATCGTAAATTAACTAAACTAAAATATTAAAATATCATATTTTACTTCTATTTATAAAATTATGACTTTAACTTTTTAATATATTATAGTTAACTTATTAGTTTAAATATGTTGTTGTATGTGAGTAATTGTCATTTTAAAGTCATAATTTTTGTATAATTTATGATTTTATGCAAAATAGTTTTTTTTTGAACCGACAAATCTAATCTACTTCTAAGCTAACAACACCTATTCCACCTATGTCCACGACGGGACTTGAACCCTCGACCTCAAAGAGGGAGAACACCATCTGATACCGCTGGGCTACAAACCCTTTGGTTTATGCAAAATAGTTAAATTATTATTTTCAATATAATGTTAAACGATTAACTTAAATCAAAATTTTATTTAAACTTGAAAAAAAAAATGAGAGACTATTTTATAAATAGTTAAAAGTTTTAAAAAAACATGACACTACTTTTTTATATTCATTAATAATTTTCAAATAAGTAGCTTAAAAATAACTTACAATAAGAATAGTTAAAAGTAATATTATATAAAAAATTCTAATGTTATCTTTAAAAACAAAAAGAATGTTTGTTGTTTTAAATAATCACAATCAAAGAAACTAACAATGTTCATCAAATTAATTTTAAATTCTGAAACAAGATTAAATTAATTAAGAGTTTTCAAATACGTTATTTTAAATAACTTACAACAACAATAGTTAAAAATAATATTATATACAAAAATTATATTGTTACCTTTAAAAACAAAAACAATGTTTGATGTTTTAAATAATTACAATGACATAAATTAAAATCTTAAGCAAATAAACTTTTTAAAACTATATTTAATTTTATTCATGAGTAACCTGCAGGTAGAGACCATTGAGATAATTGAGATTATAGAATTTAAAATATATCATTATCATATAATTCAAAACAAACAATGTGTATAACAACTTATTATAAGATTTATTATATAAGATCTAACAACAACATCATTGAAATATTAAAAAAACATATATTTGTAAAGATTTCAAATATATTGTTGTATTCTGCGTAATGCGCGGTTATTCGGTTAGTTGAAACTAATAGTATGCATCTTCTACAAACTATTGGTTAATGTAATTGGTTTTTTATTATAATATTCCAACTCTTCAAATTCCAACTAAGAGTTATTTAATATTAAACTACTACTATTCAAAAGGTTTTTTCTAGTTGTGGTATTTAATTGATACTAATGGTATTTAAGTGATACTTATGTTACTTAATTAAATATGATTTAATTTTTTAAAATATGATTACTTAATTAGATGAATAACATGAACATTTAATGTCTAGCTATATAATATAATCAAATATTTTTTACATAAATGAAAATAATATTATGTTATTTCTATCATTTTGAATTTTTCATTATAATATATTTTATATGTTTGTATCCATATAGTGTTCTTAAAAATGACTATTTAATTAATTAATAAAAAGTCATTTGACATAAGAATCGGTAGGTATTTAGTGTATTTCATTGTAGGAAATATGTTTATGTTTTATTTGTTAATATATAATAAATTAACCATTTTTTTCAAAATATATTATATAATTTTAAATATAGATAGAATTAAAAGATTACATCAAAAACTACAAACTCATTATTATGAACTTAATTATAATATTTATAAATGACGAAGTGTATATTTACTTATTTTTTATTTAGGTTAAAAAAATTCATGAAGAGTTTGCAATACAAAATGATTCCTTTTAGTTATTACATTTTCATTATTGAAAGTTGTTTTATATATATATATATATATATATATATATATATATATATATATATATATATATATATATATATATATATATATATATATATATATATATAGGGAAGGGTTATTTGGAAAACAAAAAAACCTTAAAAAAACCCTAAAAATGCATAAAAATGCATAAAAAAAATACCTAGACATTACAAAACTTTTTTTTTGAATTTTTTTATTAAAAAATCGCAGCCTTTTTGACAATTTCGCTGAAAAAAAAAATTATTTTTTTTTTGTAAAAAAAAAAAATTTTTCAAAAAAAATTTCAGCGATTTCAATTAATCATGTAATTAATTAACATAAAAAGAAAACGTGTGAGTTTCAAATGAATATGGTTTAAAATAGATGGTTTATTTTGAATCAAATATACATTTTGATTGTGTTTTTTTCATAAGAGTTGTATAGATAGATATAGATTTAATTAATTAGCTATGAATAAAATTTAAAATAAAAAAACAAGTTGTAAAAAGTTATCGATTTTGATATATTACTCTGACTATCCACAAGTGTGTGTTTGGGAGGCAGGTTTTTGAGTGATTTTAGCTTTTACAAAATGATCCATTTGAATTTTGAATAATAAACTTTGTGAGTTCGAATTTTTAGTTTTTAGTATAAACAAAAAATTTTAAATCTAAAAGCTTATTCATGTAGAGTTTAAGAAAAAAATGTAGAGTTTAAGAAAAAAAAATTATTGAGTTTTTTTAATCAATTTTTAGAATTGTCCATTTATTTATTATGTTTCACATTTAGCTTTTAGACAAATAGTTTTTTATATAATTCAAAAGTTTTTAGTTATTTTTCTCCAATACTCATATAACAAATAAAAGTTATAGCTAACAGCTGCCATATAGTTTTTTTTATCAAATACACTCTTAAGACTGGTGGGTGTGGGCAAATTAGTTATCACACCCAAAATATGTCTCCTCACATGACATGTCAAAATAATGTTATAACACCAAATAGAGGAAATAGACAACTAGTTATTACACCCTCAACTTTCCATATCATCATTTTTTTCTTTTTTTCGGTTTTTTTTTCTTTTTTCAATTTATTTATTTTTGATTTTTTTTCAATTAAATTTTTTGCAATCACGTTGGATTATTAAAAAAAATGAAACATGCAGTTTAATTAAATTCTAAATTAACCATAACATTTAAAAACTTAAAATAACATTACACACACAAAAAAAAATAAAATAAATAAATAACATTGTCCTATAAATTTAAAAACAATCCACTAGTTATCAAAATATTTTTTTTATGATCTCCTTCATCTTTTAGAGCACTCGCACATCTCGTGGTCCCATATTTAATTCGCTAGTCTGGAGAATTGCTAAATCATTTGTTATTTGATCTTCTTCCGCTCGCTTACGAAGAAACTCAAGTGTTCACGTTGCACATCAACATTTTATTGGGCGATTAGATTGTGTTGGTCGAACTTTGCTTTTATTTTTGCCAACACTTGTGCCCTTATATCAGTTTCGTCTGCGTGGCGTTGAGCGCGCTTCGCTTTGTCGCGCCTGATAGGCGACCGGGGAGGGGGGGGAAGATCTCTTCGATGTCATCGGGGATGTCATCCGTGTCGGCGTTGAGGTCGATGTTAGTTCGTGCGTCGGAAACTTCAAACGAACTACAATTACGAGACCTCTTTGATTGTGACTCCGACGATGTTAGTGCGTTAATCCATTTTGGATCTTGCTTGACAATCTCTCAAATTTTTTCAAACTCGAAAGTGTGCCCCATTTCCACTTGATATTGTTCCTGTGTAGCTTTGTACACATCAAAATCATTCGCACCACTTTGCTTTTGGAATTCTAGTCTAATGAAAATCTCATTAAACTTGGTGCACCAACGACCGATCGCAATCCACTTGCTACTAAGCGTATCGATATTGCGATATGATTGTTTCTTCATAAGCGCGTGGAATTTTCCGAGCACGAATTCCCAAAACCCAACTCTTCACATATAATTTCCTACGGTTGAACACTTTGAAGTCTCGCACCACGCCACCGCCAACGTGCACTCCTCTTCCGGTGTGCACTAAAGTGGAGGTTCTTCTTCACTTGTCGCGACTGTCCCTTTTCTTTTCCCTTTCCCTTTCCCTCTCTATTCCTCACTACCTCCCTCTTGTGTTTCGAGAACAAATGTTGGTTGTGTGGGTGGTGGTTGTATGGTTGTTTGTTACATGGAAGCGAAAGCACTGAAAATGTTTTGTTGAAGATTTGAGTTTTGTTGCATGTAAGGGGGATATAGGAAATTGCAGTGGTGGTGAGTTCGGAGTAAAAAAGTTTCCTTGAAGCAGTATTTGTGATTATATGGACGGATGTGTTTGTATTTGGATGCAGGGTGTTCGGGTTTTACTCCATACTTGATTGAAAGGAAAAATGGTTTTTTTTTTTAAAGTTGAAAGAAGTATGAAGATGAGAGAAGATTATGTATTTAAAAATTATGTATATGTATGTAAAATAAAACAAGTTCAATTTTTTTTGTTTTACCTAATGACCGTTCACCAACGTCATATTTTTGACCGTTCACCGTGTTACGTTTCGTTATGTGGGCAATGGAAGGCAATGAAATCGACGATAATGGACGAAAACGAAATAGGGGGTGGTGTGTAGCCATGATCACGACGTTTTTGTCAAGCCACGTCACAAAAACGAAGTTGGCGTTGCCCACACCCGTCGCTCTAAATGATTGAGAAAAAAGACCAACTCAGACATGCAACGCAAGGATGAAAACGTTTACGAAAATACGTCCAACTTCGACTGGCCTTATATATCACTTTAGCTACCACGTATGTAAAAATAAAAAATTAAAAACTCATACAACTATTTATGCATGAGGTATCAATCGCATTTGCTTTGGCTTCTAGTAAGGTCTTAGAAAAACACATGAATAGAAAGTAATAATACAATAGGATACTGAAAATGAAAAGTCATACTAGTTAATGTGCAAAAGTGGTCATAAATGCAATTTGTACATATTTCTTGAATTGTGGATGTGTAGCTCTGGACCATTTTCCATTCCTGCATCGCGGTCCTTCATCTTACCACAGCCAACCTGCCATCACGAACCATTCGGGTCCCAAGTTGCTTTATTTCTCTTTAAGTCACATAGATCGAAAAGATGAAGTTGACCTAAATAAGATCAATTTTTTGCTCTAATTATATAACTATTTTCTTTAAAAGTAGCCAAAATTATAAGAAATGACACAATAGTTAATCGGCTGCAATTTTATTTATGGACTGTAATTTATAATGTTATGCATTAAACACAGTGGCGGACCCTCATAGGGGCCTGAGGGGGTCATGGCCTCCCCGGGGGTCATGGACTGTAATTTGTTTATTGCTATTTGTTAATTGTTTCTAAATTTGATTGTGCAGTTTATATGAACATGAAAAAACAACCTACTATTGATGGATTTTTCAAAAGAAAACAATCAAGTTCTACTCAAGATTCCGAAAACCCACCAAATATTGTTTTGGATGAAGATACCCCCACGCCTGATGTTCCTATTACTGAAAACCGTTTCAAAAAACCTCATCTTGAAAATAATGAAATTGATCTTAGTACACTAGAACGAGATCCTGGTTTGCGTAAGCAAATTTATGATTATCCAATTAATCAACGAGATACTATTATACGAGCATATATTAATCATGGTCCCTTTCAACAAACTCTTTCTGTATATCCTAAATCTGGACCAGAAACCCATAAACGTAGTTTTCAAGCTTCTTGGTTTAAGTTATATCCTTGGCTTGAATATTCAAAGAGCGTAGATGTTGCATTTTGTTTTCCATGTTTTCTATTCAACAAGCCTTCTGGAATGGGACACTATGGCCAACGAGCATTTACTATAGATGGATTTCATAACTGGAAGAAAGTTGGTGGAAAAAATTGCTCCTTTTTGAATCACATAGGGACTGAGTGTACATCTTTTCACAATGTTGCACAAAAATCATGTGATGATTTGTTAAATGAGACGCAAAATATACGAAATGTGTTTGAGGCATTTACAGAAGAGGAGCATAAAAATAATAGATTGAGATTGAAGGCTACTATTTATACAGTCCGTTTATGTGCATTTCAAGGAATTGCATATAGAGGCCACGATGAAGGATCAGATTCCATAACACAAAGGAAATTTTCGTGAAATATTGAAGGCACTTGGCGTTTTTAATACAGAGATGGAAGAATTGTTTCGTACTGCTCCTAAACATGCATTATATACATCACCATCAATTCAAAAAGAGATTTTAAACCTTATCTCAACCAGGGTGAGGAGGATGATTTGTGAGGAGATTAATGGAGGAAAATTTTGTTTAGTTGTTGATGAAGCACATGATCAGTCTAATAAAGAACAAATGTCAATTGTTTTGAGATTCTTAAATAAAGATGGCTTCATTATGGAGTGTTTCTTTGGGCTTGTTCATGTACCTGACACTACATCACAAACTCTTAAGAATGCAATTTATTCTGTATTGTCATATAACAATCTTGATCTTAAGTCAATTCGTGGTCAAGGCTATGATGGTGCAAGTAATATGCGAGGTCATTTCAAGGGTTTGCAAGCATTGATTTCAAATGATTGTCCATATGCATATTATGTTCATTGTTTTGCACATCGATTACAATTAGCATTAATGGCTGCTTCCCAAGGAGTTGTTGCATTACAGAAGTTTTTTACTCGATTATCTTTTGTTATCAATGTTATTGGTGCTTCCTCCAAGCGTACCGACCAACTTAGAGATGCACAAGCTGAGGAAATTGCATATAAGATTTCTATTGATGAGTTAGAGACAGGTAGATGTCTTAATCAAATTGGTACATTACAACGAGCTGGCGATACTAGATGGAGTTCTCACCTCAAATCAGTTTCGAGCTTAATTAAAATGTTTAGTCCAACTTGTGAGGTTTTACTTAAAATTATTAAAGATGGCACCGGTCCAATCAAAGGCGACGCAGATTCAGCACATGAGGCTATTACTACATTTGAGTTCATTTTTGTTCTTCATCTCGAGAAATAAATAATGGAGATTACTGATTTACTTTGTCAAGCTTTACAAAGACAATCTCAAGATATTTGTAATGCATTGAGGCTAGTTGCATCCACCAAATTGTTATTGCAAAAAATGAAAGATGAAAGATGGGATGGTTTGTTGTCTCTTGTTATGTCGTTTTGTCAGGAACGCAACATTGATATCCCTGATATGTCTTCTCCATACTTTAGTAGAGGGGCTCGAGCACGTAACGAGCATAGTGATCATACACTTGAGCATCATTACCGGGTGGATATATTTTATGAAGCAATTAATTGTCAATTAATGGAACTAAATCATCGATTCAATGATAGATCAACGAAGTTGCTTCGACTTTCAACAACTTTAGATCCTAAAAGTGTCGATGAGCCTTTTCGAAGTGGTGATGTGATTAAGTTAGTAGAGAAGTTGTATCCCGAAGATTTCAATAAACAAGAGAAAGTAGTTTTGAAGATACAACTTCAACATTATGAGATTGATGTCGTTCAACATGTAGATTATAAACTATTGACATCTATATCAGAATTGTGTCAATGGTTGATAAAGACAAAAAGAGTGGCGAACTTTCATCTTATTTATCGAGTAGCGAGTCTCATACTTACTCTTCCAGTTTCTACTGCTACAACGGAGAGGTCATTTTCGGCAATGAACCTCATTAAAACAAGGTTACGGAATAAAATGGAAGACGAGTTTTTGAATGACTCATTGGTTTTGCACTTCGAACGAGAACTTGCTGAAAAAATTAGTTTAGACACAATTGTACAAGACTTTAAAAATGCAAAAGATCGTCGTGTTCCACTTTGAAAAACGATGTAACAATATTTATATTAGTTTTCATGTTTACAATTTTAATATGTCATAGTTTTGCACAAAATAAAACTTGCTTATATATTTTAATTATGAAGTTTTGATTCCGGCCCCCTATTTGTAGTGCTTGTGTTCCGCCCTACAATCTCACTTAAAAAGATGATATAACATATGAGATTGAGGAGAACAAATCATATATAAGGCAGAGGAAATCACAGATAACCAAATGGTGTCTGTGATTTATCATATGCCAAATTAGGTAAATTCGTTTTTATGTATTTTATACTTTGAAATCACAATCCAAATGCCGAAATTACATACCATGATTTTGATGGCTATATCTACCGTTTTTTTTTTCTTTTCTTATTTGAAGGAATATTTTCAAAGAATATTCTAGATTTGGTTTTTTCTCTTAAAAGAATAAAGTATTATTTTAAAATTAAGTTCATATAAAAGTAAATTACTGAAATTATACCTTTACTCCCTTTTTTTGCATTTAAATTTCATATTGATTTTCATTTTCATTTTGATTTTCATGTAACTGATTATGATTTTAGAATCCTAACTCACGTTATATATATATATATATATATATATATATATATATATATATATATATATATATATATATATATATATATATATATATAATTTAATTTAAAAATAAAAGAAAAAAATGTTATTGATCTCAAGCCAAAGAGGATGAAGACGGTGACTACAAAATAAGACATTGCATGGATTTATATGGATATAAGAAGATGACCAAGACGGTATGTGAAGAGGATGAAGACGTTAAAGGATTTGAAATCAATTTTCATGGTTTAATAGTGGTATATGAATAGGATGATGACGAGAAGGATCTAAAATTAATTTCAAGGATCGTGGGTTTGGTGATGGTCGTTGGAGGATCTGAAATCGAGCAACAATAAAGAAACTGAACAGAAAAAAGAGCAAATTTCCATCCTTGTTTAGTAGAAATCAAACAAAGGTGTACATCTAATGGTTTCATGTCATCGATGGTGGAGATGGTCCAATGGTTGCAATGGTCTAGTGGTTTTTGACAGCCGATGGTGGATTTACAGTGTAGATCGGCAGGTGGTCTAGTTGTTTCGAGCGGTATGGTGGTGGATCTAAAATCGAGAAACAATTGGTGGTGATTACTGGAGGATCTGAAATCAACCAACAATGGTAAAATTTAGTATAAAAATAGCAAATTCGCCTCATCGAAGTATTAGAAGTTAAACAACAGTGCAGAAATCGAGCAACAATCGAGAAAGGTGACATTAATGTTTTTCTATTTTTATTTTCAGGATTCAAGTCTTCATCATTCTCCCATAGTGCATAGGGTAATCCTCCATCCCTTAATTCAAAAAAAGTTGAAGGTATGAATGTTGATGTTGGTTCCCCTGATCAAGATACACATTTTCATAATTCTCCACCTCTGGTCCAACCTAATCCCACCTCATCCGCTACTTCTCCAAACCTTAACAACCAGATCCTCACATCACTTAACACACTGATTGGGTTATCTCAACTCTTTTCAGATCGATTGGATCATCTCGAGGCTGACGTTGCTGAAATCAAACAAGTTGTGTGACCCCCTAACACTTTCGCCTTTGTTCATCCTCCTCCTCCCAACAATCATCCGCCACCGCCACCACCTCCTCCAACACATCCTCCACCTCCTCTTCATCCCTCAAATCTACTTTCTGATGGGATATGAGCCATCGTCAAAGACCAAATCGGGACAACAGAAGCAACAATATTTTCTGGTATGTGGACTTGTAACAACTAGCTATGACACAAACAATCTATGCAACTTTATGGACTTAATAGAACGAATCATGCCTTCGTGTTTTTCTTCGACTTCTTAGGTCTCGCCAGTTAATCGAACTTGAGAACCCAACATAGATTTCCTCTCTTGTGATCACACCCAAGACGCAAAACACCAACAGGTTTGAAAGTAACTCAAGAACAAGCAGGAATACGACTCGATTAAAGAATCAGGCAACAACCACGACGTGGAAAACGATGTACCACAACGTGGCGAACGAGATCTAACTATTATAGGGTTTTTCTTTAGATTTTCAAACTTTGGTGGTGAAAGACTAATTTCTTATGCATCAAAAACCAGATTTTGACACTTTCTATATATAGGGAGGTGATTTGAAACCCTATAGATAATTAATTACCAAATATAGTTGTAATTATCTACGCTTTTGGTAATCAACCAAGTATCAAATCATTCTAGAATATTCCATATTATTTATATTTCTGATAAATTAATTAAACTATTAATTAATTAACAAAACAAGTCCCTAAAATAAATATCTTTTAGTTCTTCTTTACTCTCCTCTTGCGTGTAACCCAAAAAGACACTACTATTTATAGTAATATTACCGGCTAGTTATGTGAAAGACCCTCACTTTCGTATTTCTGAAAGACCCAAACTTTCATACTTTGACAGTATAGTTATTCCAAAACATGCTACATGCATATTTATAAAACAATATCTTACATTGATAAAGTGATTACAAAAGATTCGATACAAACCGACTAAGTTTTATTATTTTACATAACTACCCAGGATATTGTAATTTTTTTATACAAACATAAACCGAAATACAAAAGTAATATTACAACTATTCTAAACCTTCCAACAGTATATGACTATACTGGTTACTTATTCCCTGCAAATTTGTTAAACATTGAGAGGGTAAGCGGTGACGCTTAGTGAGTTCAATAATAGATACAATATAACGTTATGCCATATATATATATATATATATATATATATATATATATATATATACTTCAATATGGCAGAAGCAAAGAGGAACAATGAACAACAAAGGCATATGTGAATCATGTGACAAACTTTCAATATTAATCATTGATTTGATTCAAAAATATACAATCAATGAGACATAACAATTTCCATACTTGATATACATCAATAAAGCTTTGGCCCAAATGGCACAGAAGACATACACTTTCTGATTAAACATTTTGGTAGATTTCAGGCTTTCAGCCCTGTCTAACCTTCTGCCAATGCCATAGAATAGAAGTCATTCTCTTACGGAGACATGCTCTACATGGCCAGAGGCTACATACCAGTACCATTGTGAATCTAAGTCCTTTCACTGATCACATGGTCAAAGGTATAACTTTGCTACTAAAAATAGCGAATAAAAATAACACGGGAAAATAACCCGGAATAATAACACTGAAAAACACATAGCACATATAACACATAACATACAATTGTTCCTATATATTAAACTCACCTTGAAATAACCGGGGGTCAAAATAATAATTTGTGCAGCATTTCGACTCTAAATATGACTTTATTCGTTGAAAACCGGGAGATTTATTGAAAAACCGGGAGATTTATTGAAAAACCGGGCTCTACGAAGGTAGAGATTCAAACCGAAAAGATAAATTTTTCGGGCTTCTCGGGAACTTCGGGACGTGTTTCGGGTGCTAAAAATGATATCGGGGCTTCGGGGGATGTCAAAATAATAAAAATATGGATTTAGGGGTGAAAAATGGCAAAAATCCCATTTTACCCGGGTAATCTCGCAAGTCTCCTATTTATAGGGGTGAGGTCCGAAGGTCGGCCGAGAAGAGGCGGTGCCAGCGAGGGGCTCGGACGCGACACGCGTCGCACATGTGAAGGCAGCAGGTGGCAGGCTGCGAGGGTCTCCAGGTGTCTCGCATGCGAGGGGCCAGCGAGGCTCGGAAGGACACGCGGCTCGTGCGAGAGCTCGCCACCGAAGCCATACGTGTAGTCAGAGGATTGGACCGCAGCTCGGACTCGGAAGGATCGCGACACGCGTCGGACACGAAGCAGGTGACTCACCAAGATCGGATGACGTGGCATGCTTATCGCGAAAATTCTCGGAAATTGTGTCCAATCTTGTAAAATCCATAACTTTCTCATACGGGCTCCGTTTTTGACGTTCTTTATATGCACGCGTAGGGAAAATTATGCTCTACAACTTTTGTTTAGACTTCATCGGAAAATTTTGAATTTATTTTAATATTATTATTTTTAACAGACCAGGGCTGGTAAATCCGTTAAAAATTCATAACTTCTTCATCCGACGTCCGTTTTCGTCAGACTTTTTACCGTTGTACTGCTAATGACGAGACTTTCGATTCTCATTTAGGTTGTGTCGGCTAAAAATCACTCGATCTAAAATTCGAGTTTTTAGATGTCTACTGCTAAGCTGAAACTTAGAAAAATCATAACTTCCTCATACGAAGTCAGATTTTGGCGTTCTTTTGATCAAAATTCTTGGTTTAACGAATACTAAGACTTCCATTTAGATCACTAAGGCTAAAAAGTAGTTTATCAAAAACTCACTTTTTACATCATTCGGCGCTGTGCCGGTTTTGTCGCGGATCTTCGATTGGTCATAACTTATTCGTTATAACTTGGATTTCGATGAGGTTTTCGCCTAAATGTTTCTAACGAGATTATCTACAAATTTCAATAATAAAATTTTACTTATTTCAAATTTTATATTTTTCGTTAAATTTCACTATTTGGCTTTTAATTGGAATCTCATAAGACTTCCAATATTTTATGAGTGATTCTAAACATAGTTTTACTTCATTTCTAGTAAAAACTATCTGTTAGAACTCAACACTCAATTTCACATAATATTTCATAATATTATTAACTTTTCAAATTACATAACACGATTTCAAAACATGTATGTTACAAATACCTCCTCATTTTGAGGATTTCGTCCCCGAAATCACAACGATTAGACAAATGAGGATATTTCGCTCTTATCTCATTCTTATTTTTCCTAAGTATAGTTTGGGCCTCGATGGTGTTTCCACTTGACAAGCACCAACTTCACTTCTTTATTACGTAGATTAGTCGTTCTTTCATTTACGATCTTTTCAGGGTTTTCTACATATCTTAACTTATTATCCAATTTCTCTTAGGATAACGGAATCGCTTCATCATATACGCTCAAGCATTTGCACAGATAACTCACATGAAATACATCATGAATACCTGCCAAATCTTCAAGCAATTTCCAAGCGATATGCTTGTTGACCAATTCTCTACATATTTTTGAAAAGTCCAACAAATCTAGGACTCAATCTCCTTTTCTTCTCAAATTTCATAATACCTTTCCACGGGGATACCTTCAGTATCACTCACTTGGAATTCTATGGGTCGTCTTCTCTTTACTAATAGGACTTTTGTCGATCATGGGCCACTTTTATTCTTTCTCGTATAATTTGAATCTTATCAGTGGTGTCTTGAATCATTTCAGGACCACCAAGGATTTTCTGTCCTACATTATGCCAACATAATGGTGTTCACAGTTACTATCGAACTCTAAGACACATGCACGAAGCATATCTTCTACTGTTTGGATTGTTCTCTCCGTCCAACCATCTGTCTGGGTATGATAAGCTGTGTTGAGAGCAACTCGAGATCCCAATTCACATTTCATACTTGCCTAAAAGTGAGAAGTGAGGCAAGTATCACGATCGGAAATAATCTTTAGTGGCACACCATGTCTCGCGATGATTTCGTCTAAGTAAACTTGTGCGTATTTCTCCATTAGAACCGTTGTATGTATGGCGAGAAAATATGCACTCTTAGTCAGCTGGTCGACAATTACCCAAATGTTATCATTTTATATAGCAGTCTTTGGCAATTAGAGTAGCACCAGGCATATGGTCAATTCGGAATTCTGCTTGCCTATCCGGAGGTATTCCAGGTAAATCTTCGGGAAGATCATCAAGATTTTTATTAATAATGGAAACATCATTTATAGTTTTCTTCCCCTTTCTTGAGATATCAACTGCATTAGCCGGATAAGTAGAATATCCCTTCGTTATAAATTTACGAGTTTTTAAGAAAAAAGTTATTATTTTCAACGTAGACATAAATAGAATCCTCTTCTTCAATAGGGATGCATACTATCTCTTCATAGCACAAAATTTTTGTTTGGTTCTTTGACAACCAATCCATGCCGAGAATAATATCAAAGTTGGGCAAGGAGATAGGAATTAGGTTCGCAAGAAGATTATAACCTTCAATTCCTATGACACTATCTCTATAGACTTTATCAGCAAGTAATGATATATTTCCTATGTTATCTATATGAAATGATTGGACAATTGTGTAACAAGCAATTTGAAAAGAATGTGCGAATTTATAAGGCACAAAAGAATCTGAGGCATCACAATCAAATAAGATGTGAGCAGATCTAAAGTTTACGAGAAAATTACTAATCACAACATTCGAGTCCTAACTTACTTCTTCTGTGGTAATCTAAAATGTACGATATTTAACTTTTGGTTTGCCAAACGATTGTCAAACTCTTTAAACTTCTTAGTTACTAGCGGTGCTCAAACCTGCACCCGCTCATCATTCTCTATTGGGCCTTCGATCCTAATCTTTGAGTTAAAACTCAATTCTCATTGCAGACTCCTGCTCCTTCTTGGTTTATAGACTAAACCCAAGATAAGGCCTTTACTTTTGCTATAACAACAACTCGAATGGTCTTATTCTAATGACCTTTGATTTTATATCACACAAGACACATAACGAACCAAACTCTTGTATTAGAATCAGATCGAATAAATCGAGCTGATGGAATAGAGAAAACAAAAAGAGTTTGATCAACACGTGGATGCTTCAGAACAGAAAGAATAGCACCACGTATCTCTAATTCGTGCTTTCGGACATACACATCAATTTTGTCAAATGACAGAATATTTCGATTGATTACGAAATCACGGATTTCATACTGTAATCCTTCCATGAATAACTAAATTCTTCATCGCCTTCATAACAGGTAACATCTCTAGTTAGTGGTTGCTCAATTCTTTAATGAAGATTGTTATATTTCTATTGACCATCTCGACCATCTCCTTCTTGACTGAAGTTTCGTCATTACTCAATACATGGATTTCTAAACCAATCAACTTTATCTTTGTAGATTTATATTAATCGGACTCCACTCTTTATGACATTAAGATTTGAACGATAATTATATTTTTAGTCATTACCGAAACGAAGGTAACGACACACATGAATAAAACGGAATCATTTACTAGCTTCTTGGTAACCTTGTGACTATTCCTGATCCAAGCGTGAGTCCTGTGCTTCCAGTAGTATAGGCCTCTACTACTATTCACACCTACTCATACTCGTCCCAAGTATTGTCTTGCAATTCCCAAGTCACCATTCAAAAGTTTTCACAAAGCAACTTTTCACACCTGAGTGTGTTCAAACAAGTACATACAACAATTCCACCTAGACTCAACTAGGGTTTTCGCGTTTCTATCAAACATATCTTGGATTACTTATACTCGTCTTCTAAGATTCTTCTCACGCATATGCTCGATCTAGCATATTCTAATACTTTTTCATAGGTCGATAGAATTTTACTTCCAATTCTTCATATAAATTCTTTCTCGGGTAGTGTCTACTCTGCAAGACATACTACACCCTAAATTTACTCTACCAGTGTAGAGACAAACGGTTTTCAACTACTTGCATCATCTTCTAACTTATGTAATTCACCATGCACATTTGTTGGTTTCATTATCCTTCCATGACATCGTTATTCTTGTATCTGAGTAAGTCTAAGTCTACTTCATAGGAGTCTATCCTAAGAAGTCTGCATTATAGCTACATCTCAGCAAGCTCTACTAGCTTCAACTTGGTTCTCTACCATTCCTAACTACAAAATTTCTTCTCATACAATCCTATGGGTGTATTGTTTCTTCAACTAAGCATTCTACCTTACTCAAACAAGTAAGTTACTTAACCTTTTATTACTAAATGACTTAATTCACCATCCTAATCATGTATGTTAAAGTCGGCTTAACACACAATGGAACTTCCATGAGGATGTGATAGAAGTCAATCATCACTCAGTATTATTAAATACTAAGTCTGAGCATCATGTATAAAGTTACTACTTGAACTACATACTACATCACAAAGTCTTGGCCTATTGAGTCTGAAAAACTTCATTAGCCTTTCCTTTGATCTTCATTTAATTCTTCTAAATCTTGTACCACATTAATTTCAATACTGTTGAAGTATTTGTTGGGTTTTCAGCATTCTAACACTTCCTAAGTGTACATGCAACCCTAATAAACCTTGGATCTATGTTTGTCTAAGGTACATGCAAAATATTATTTTCCAAGGTTTATAACCTATCTAGCATGGCATGGGGTACTTTTAAACATAAAAGGACTAGATGAATTACATACCTTTTGTTGATTGTTGATTCCTTGGAGTTTGAGAGCCAAGCACCAATAATGTGAATGCCTCAAATGGAAATCACAAATCACCACAAACTTGGAAAATGTATGAGAGAGAATACTAACTCTTAGATTTCAGCCACCACTATTACACACACACTTAGTGTCTTTTTCATGCAACATAAGCTTGTTTATATAGTGTACATGGTTAGGGTGAAACCCTAATAACCCATGTCTTTTCCTCTTCCAAGGATCCATGGGTAAAAGCTCCATGGATCATCCATGGACTTCCATATAAGCTTAGCCCATTAACAAATGAGCATTAGCCCACACCATATAAATACAATAGCCCATGATTTAATTAGTCACCATTTGATCACTGAATTAATTCATAATTAATTCAAGATTAAAACTAATTAAATAACATGACTTTATATTAATATATTATAACTTATAATATATTAATAAATCGTAAGTATACAATTCTCATAAAATTATCCATAAACAGTTTGGGTGAAGTGCAACCCAAATGGACCATGCCGGGTCGGGTCAAGTATATACCAAATAAGTTATGGACTTAGACACCTTATCCAACAGTCTCCCACTTGGATAAGTCTAATAACTGTATTTGCGTATGTTACTTCAGGAACCAACCAGCAATCGTAGCTCTCGAAAACTCTGTTGAACTATGAAGCGCCATTTTAGATAAGTGATCATATAATCCTCTGTTCTCATGATATCAGCCGGACAAATACATGGAACAACGTCGTACTTATTGTCCAGCAGTTTGTTTCCCGATTTCCGATTTGTTTGACAAAGAACTAAATTGAACACATCAATTAGGTTCTGACCGGGCCCGGTACATAGGTCAAAACAAAATCATCGAGGGGCCCAGATATCGCTTCTAATCCTCCAAGGACTAGAAGGAACAGATAAACTTCGACTCATATACTTGTTTCTACTACTTGTTGAATTATACACAAAGGCACGTTTTATAACATCAAGTTACTGATGCGTTTACGTGCAATCAATGCACAACCAATTCATAGGTAACAACTCATATCTCTAGGTTTGAAGACTTATATGATATTACCGTCTCACGATCACTCGAGATAAATTCCATGAAGTGATACAAGTGAGCGTGGGTTGAATCCAATACTCATAACTTATGAGCACTCATGAGTGTTGTAGCCATGTCCAACATCTTAGACCTCTACAACCAACTCATGACAGTCTTAATTCATATCTACTTCCAACATATGACCGACTGTGGATGGTTTGAATAACTTAATCATTCGGAAAGAATAACCTAGTTATTATGGAAGTCAAAACATGCAAAGAAAAACATAATAATAATCGAATCCAATATGGTCTCAGAACCCTTTTGAATATAAATAAAACCACCTTTTATTTATCACCATATTGATTACACATTATTCATTGTATAATGTTTCAAATAATCAACTTAATACTTGAACAAAAACAACAGTCGTCCCATGCTCCTAGCACGTACACTTTGTTTTTCTAAACAATAGTTATGCCATACTCCAAGTATGCACACTATGTTTGTCTATGATCTTTACTTTGTGAAATAGATCAATTGAACATGATTCCAATGATGCTCATTTCACAATCCCAAATCCTTATTGTAAATGTAAGAATTCCTAATTCCTACCATTTACCAAAAAAAAAAAACTGTTAGATTTTAAACTTATATGCACTGATCCTCTCTTAATGATTATGCACAAGGTCACCAAAACCTTGTCATCAGTCATTACAGAGGATTCCAAAGGAGATCATCTCTATGGAAACGAACTCTCATATTCAAAGTACATTGCTTTGAACATCCTTCTTGCATAAAAGTTTCTAACTTTCTCATAGATTCTTAATATCCAACTCCCAATATGGAAAATTTCCATATTCCTATTTTGATTATCATATCTGAACAAGAGCTACCTCTTTTCAGAATATATCCATATGGTCCTTCCAAAATTTAACACTATACTTCCAACTGTCCCTGAGCAACCAATCTTTGGTGAGCCTTAGATAGTCCTCGACAATTGCTTAATCATTTTAGTCTTATCCAATTCTAGACTTTTCCCTTCTTAATGCCCTAAGCATTTGGAAAATTTAGAAAGGATAAATATTATAGCACATGAAATCGATCCTATATCTGAAGCATATGGGACACGATTCATGATGTCTCACATAAAGACATGATACTAGACCAGTCTTTTGCTACAATAAGGGTGAATATTATAGCACATGAAATCGATCGTATATCCGAAGTATATGGAACACGATTCATGATAAAGACATGATACTAGACCAGTCTTTTGCTACAATATTTTTTATTTGCCATGTTTTCAAAATTTAACTATGAAGAGGGATGCCGTAATCATAATCGAATTTTGATAACGCAATATATATAGAATTTCTTTAATTTGAACCATTCCAACATAAAATACATATATATATCCTTGACTAAAGATGATTAAAAACTCAATCTAAGCTTTTAGAATTGAAATGAAGTATAATTTCCTCTCCCTTAATTATAGCAAAACAACTTTTCAACCCCTACAACTTTACGAATTGAAACTTTTGGTTTTCTATAATTAACATTGCTAACTTGCAACGCTAAACATAATAATCATGCTCCCACTAACATGATGATTATCAGCATAACACTTATGCTCCCACTAGCTCTGACATATTTCCAGAAATCAGCTGGACTTCTGAAATTTAGATTCGTACACCCTTTCTTAGATAGCTCACATGTGTGTCTAAACAATTTCTAGAACTATGAAAAGGGATGCCGTAATCATAGTCTTAATTGTTTAGACCTTTGCCATTTCTCACAAGTCCATGTTAGTGTGCCGGTTAACCACACACGCTCCACTAACGACTTTGAGAATGCAAACATCACAATTGCTATCTACTTAAAATCTTCTTAGTGAAAGCATTTCCTCACCATCATTTTCATGAATCGGAGAGAAACCTTATGACACTTAGATTTTATAGTGTATGAGTTCCTATCCATGTGAATTTGTCAAAACCATAATCACAAGACAAGGTTAGTAACAAATTCAGCCTTACATGGATTGAACTTGTTCAATCTTAATTTCTTGTCATCTGGTAGCACAAGGCCCACCAATGCTTCCAAGCTGTTATGCACACAGTTTAGAACTAACAGAACTCATATGCATAGTCAACTTAATAGGAACAGACACAGAAACAAGAATTATGTCAACTTAATAGGTTTCAAACCTTAAGTCGTGTGCTAGTGATAAAACTCAGGTTTTACTCTTGATTAAATCTTGAAATCCTTTCAGGATCTTTAAGACTCCCACTGTCCTCTTGACATATAAGTTTCCCTAGTCAAGAACCATTCCTTGACAAAACAAATATTCAAGGGATAGTGCAGATTCTTATTAAGATAAACACTTCACACAATTGGTCTTAGTTGGTCTTTGTCTTATCCAAGACATCACAACTTACCAATTTCAAATGTACAGGAGTAGAAAACATTTTACACTACATTTGATAAGTGTTTTAAACCTTACTTTATGTCACTCAATGTTACAATCTTGGAGTATGACTCTGAGAGTTGTTTTGGAACGAAGTATGATCCATCTTCTTGATTTTAACCATTCCAACAATTCATGACCCCCCATCTTAGTCATAACAATGCACTAAGATGTCCTTAGAGTATGAATTTGTGATATGGTTTCATAATCATTAAGATGATCATAAAACCATGTATGATCCATCTTTTTGATTTTAACCATTCCAACCATTCATGACCCCTCATCTTAGTCATAACAATGCACTAAGATGTCCTTAGAGTATGAATTTGTGATATGGTTTCATAATCATTAAGATGATCATAAAAACATGATACTAAAGTACTCTCCCATCTTTTCAGATTTGGGAAACTTTTATCTTTCTGCCAAATTTGATTCTTCTCATCCGCTCTGCCATACATTGAAACTTTTCCAATGTTACAGAATTATACTTAACCTTATAAGTATAACCATATTTACTAATATTTAGAAAATCATGACGAATTGATCTTTATGGTGGACCTTGACCAGCACACACCCAGTGTACCTAATTCCTTAGTCCTTCAATTGACTCACATATGCATGTGATCAATGAATTAGTCTCAATTTTACAAAGATGAAAATTCTCATTCATCATACAATACAACTTGTATGATTCCAAGTTTCTGTCTAACTGAAGCTTGGGTGATGAGAACCTTTCCTCATTTGGTAAATTCAGACACTACCACATATGAGAGAATCAAACTCATATTTCCAATATTGCTAGAAACATACAAACATCAATTTTCCATAAATGCCATTGTAAGGGGATATAATATATAACTAAACAAAACTTTTATTTCTTTATTAAAATGCGGAAAAATATTCCTTACAATGCATCTTCAAATGAAAACTATGATATTACATATTTCCTAGCAATCTATCATAACTTTTAAGTAGTAGCTCAAAAATCTGTTCCTCGAACCATACGATAGAAATCCATCTTCGTGATCGGATTCAGCACACTCTTATTTTAACCTTCCTTTTGCTCGATCCTGCTAAACATCAAGATGCAACCTAGTCACATCATGTAATAAGAATCAACAATTAGGAACTTTAACAAAGTTAGATAGTGGACTTACCTGAAGCCGAGTCAAACATTTTGTCTCTACTTGCTTTCAAATATTTCAGGTATTCAGGGCAGCTTCGCTTCCAATGTCCCTTCTCATGACAATAAAAACATATAGACTCTTTGGGAATGGTACACGAGACAATCATAGACTTAGCCTTTCCCTTTACCTTTTGGTCAACCGGGTTGACCAAGGCCGATCTCTTTCCATTGGGACGAGAAAGCTTTTCTGGACTTCCAATGTTACCATTGTCCATGTCCATGGAAGTTTGAGAATTAGACCTTCCATCAATATTTGTTTGACCATTGCGCCAAATCATTGCTGATTCAGCAGCAACAAGCAAATAAGAAAGATCTATTAGGGTCATGTCGTGATCTGTCATATGGTAGTCTTTAATAAACTCACTATATGACTCAGGAAGCGACTGAAGAACCCAGTCAACAGCGAACTTCCTTGAAATAACAGCACCCAACATTCTCAACCTGTCTATGTGTGACTTCATTCCTAAGACATGAGTGCACACAGGTCTTCCATCTTTATGTTTCATTTCTAGTAAAGCTTGAGTGATCTTGAACCTTTCAAGTCTTCGGGCTTGTGGGTCAGGGAGAATAAATGGAGGAGGTGGGGGGAGTGAAGCATGATGTTGATGGACATCATCTTCAAGAGGAAAGCTTGTTTCAAGCGATTTGGGAAGATCATAGTTGTCTGAACCAGACATCTACAATGGGAGAAAATCAAGTTAGTTGATTCAAGTCCTTAATATAACACCCAATATGAAATATTAAGGCTAGGACCCAACACAATATTTTATAACTTGGAAGAGGGATGCCGTAATCCAAGCTATAAAATATTTGAAGGTAGGTGAATGACGATTCACCAATTTCCACCATGAAAAACGAAATAATTTATTAGGTTTTAATTGGATTTGAAACTCCTAGTTCTTTTGAGATTCATTGAACTTTTCAATGGCATGTTTCAATCTCGATTGTGCCCTTCAAGTTTTGTGACTGGGATGCCGAGGATCACAAAACAAGGTGTGAATAACCATGCAAACTCACTTGGTACCCTTAATATTATCACCTAATCGATGTGTCGGTTAACCACACACGCTCCACCGATCTATGATAAACATTAAGTCACCCTTCGTGATCCTTACTAGTCCAAGTTAGTGTGCCGGTTAACCACACACGCTCCACCAACGACTTGGTAAGGTACAAAGTGTGAATTTCATGGGTTAGCACCATATTCACATTTTCCTAAAGTAACTAAGATTGAGAATTTATAAAAGGTTTAGTTACTTTATAATATTCATTATACTTTTAATGAGAATTTAAAGTCATTGTCCTACCCGTTCGGCTAACGACCCTCCACCGATCAAGGAAGCGGTGGGTGAGAATGGACACCCATTAAGTTGCCATTTTATAGGCAACAACCTTATACCCCCCTTATAGACCGGCTTCGTGAATGAGGCCTACTAACGGTAAAATGACTTGATCTTATACATATATATATAATAATTAACCATTAATGTTATAAATAGTATAAGGGTTGAATTTTAACTTTTAAAACTCTAAGGGTTTGGAATTAAAGTTTATTAAAGTGTGTGAAACTTTACAAATTCCAAAACTTGAGGGCAAGTTTTGTACTATCCAAAGCTTTTCATTTCATAACTTATGAATTAAAGGTTCATAAAAATGAAGACTCTTCATTTTATGTAACTTATGTGTTTTAAGTGTGTGTTTAAAAGAAGTGACCTTTGGATATCCATAACTTGAGGACAAATTATGGACTCCATTAAAACACATAAATGATCAAGAATTAGTCCATTTCCAGCAGCAAAAGTCGAAAATATGCATTCTGAGGCTCCTACTCGCCGAGTGCACGAACCTACTCGGCGAGTAAGATGAGTTTACACATGAACTCGGCGAGTCCCCCCATGGACTCGGCGAGTTCATCAGTCAGACAGCAAAAAAAATCGACTTTTTATCACTATTTTGCATCAAGTATCAAACAAACAAGCCTAGGCTCTGATACCACTGTTGGGTTTTCAGCATTGTAACACTTCCTAAGTGTACATGCAACCCTAATAAACCTTGGATCTATGTTTGTCTAAGGTACATGCAAAATATTATTTTCCAAGGTTTATAACCTATCTAGCATGGCATGGGGTACTTTTAAACATAAAAGGACTAGATGAATTACATACCTTTTGTTGATTGTTGATTCCTTAGAGTTTGAGAGCCAAGCACCAATAATGTGAATGCCTCAAATGGAAATCACAAATCACCACAAACTTGGAAAATGTATGAAAGAGAATACTAACTCTTAGATTTCAGCCACCACTATTACACACACACTTAGTGTCTTTTTCATGCAACATAAGCTTGTTTATATAGTGTACATGGTTAGGGTGAAACCCTAATAACCCATGTCTTTTCCTCTTCCAAGGATCCATGGGTAAAAGCTCCATGGATCATCCATGGACTTCCATATAAGCTTAGCCCATTAACAAATGAGCATTAGCCCACACCATATAAATACAATAGCCCATGATTTAATTAGTCACCATTTGATCACTGAATTAATTCATAATTAATTCAAGATTAAAACTAATTAAATAACATGACTTTATATTAATATATTATAACTTATAATATAAATTAATAAATCGTAAGTATACAATTCTCATAAAATTATCCATAAACAGTTTGGGTGAAGTCCAACAGTATTTATCACCATCTTCGGTTCTTCCGATTCTATAAACAATCACTGCTTCAATCAGGACAACGGTGGAACAACTTCATGGATTTGTACCAACACATTTATCTCGCCCAAATGTGTTTCAAACGTACATCATTCTTCTAAAGATGTTATTATTTCATCAAATTTATACTTTGAATGTACAACACCACTCTATTGGTATTAATACACTATTTACGATTTCACTTGGTAAATATTATTTTACGATATCCCTCGATCGTTTATCTACAAACTTATCGATGTCGACTATCATAGGTCTCTTTATCACTTCGAAAAGTTTCATGTAAATTCTAATACAGAAATTCTTAGAATTCTAAGCATAAAATTTTCTCTTCTAAATCAAGGTCGGCAACAGACCGTAAACTCTCTTAAATAATAGCAATAAGGCAAGCAACCTAAGGTATGCTATATGCATTTATCATTTAGCACATATTAGAATATAAAGCATATCTCCTCTTAATATTCTAGTGCTTGTTTCCATTTCGGTATTCAACCTAAGTATACCAGATACACATCGTATCATCTTCACTTAATAATTCATGTTTAAGTCTAGAAATTCTCAAAATTCCTAGTTCACTTAAACTAATTCTCTGAAAATTTTGAAGTAACTTAATATCTTAGAATAGTAGGGTTTATCACTACTCAATACCCCACTTAAGTATTTCCTATGGTTTGTATCCATATACTCCTAATGAATTCATTCATATATTGAACTTCCAATAGTTTAAGTCTAAATACCAATCCATGGAATTTAGTTCACTTAAACTACTGCTCTGATACCATGATTGAAAGACCCTCACTTTCGTATTTCTGAAAGACCCAAACTTTCATACTTTGACAATATAGTTATTCCAAAACATGCTACATGCATATTTATAAAACAATATCTTACATTGATAAAGTGATTACAAAAGATTCGATACAAACCGACTAAGTTTTATTATTTTACATAACTACCTAGGATATTGTAATTTTTTTATACAAACATAAACCGAAATACAAAAGTAATATTACAACTATTCTAAACTTTCTAACAGTATATGACTATACTGGTTACTTATTCCCTGCAAATTTGTTAAACATTGAGAGGGTAAGCGGTGACGCTTAGTGAGTTTAATAATAAATACAATATAACGTTATGCCATACATATATATATATATATATATATATATATATATATATATATATATATATATACACTTCAATATGGCAGAAGCAAAGAGGAACAAGGAACAACAAAGGCATATGTGAATCATGTGACAAACTTTCCATATTAATCATTGATTTGATTCAAAAATATACAATCAATGAGACATAACAATTTCCATACTTGATATACATCAATAAAGCTTTGGCCCAAATGGCGCAGAAGACATACACTTTCTGATTAAACATTTTGGTAGATTTCAGGCTTTCAGCCCTGTCTAACCTTCTGCCAATGCCATAGAATAGAAGTCATTCTCTTACGGAGACATGCTCTACATGGCCAGAGGCTACATACCAGTACCAATGTGAATCTAAGTCCTTTCACTGATCACATGGTCAAAGGTATAACTTTGCTACTAAAAATAGCGAATAAAAATAACACGGGAAAATAACCCAGAATAATAACACTGAAAAGCACATAGCACATATAACACATAACATACAATTGTTCCTATATATTAAACTCACCTTGAAATAACCGGGGGTCAAAATAATAATTTGTGCAGCATTTCGACTCTAAATATGACTTTATTCGTTGAAAACCGGGAGATTTATTGAAAAACCAGGAGATTTATTGAAAAACCGGGCTCTACGAAGGTAGAGATTCAAACCGAAAAGATAAATTTTTCGGGCTTCTCGGGAACTTCAGGACGTGTTTCGGGTGCTAAAAATGATATCGGGGCTTCGGGGGATGTCAAAATAATAAAAATATGGATTTAGGGGTGAAAAATGGCAAAAATCCCATTTTACCCGGGTAATCTCGCAAGTCTCCTATTTATAGGGGTGAGGTCCGAAGGTCGGCCGAGAAGAGGCGGTGCCAGCGAGGGGCTCGGACGAGACACGCGTCGCACATATGAAGGCAGCAGGTGGCAGGCTGCGAGGGTCTCCAGGTGTCTCGCATGCGAGGGGCCAGCGAGGCTCGGAAGGACACGCGGCTCGTGCGAGAGCTCGCCACCGAAGCCATACGTGTAGTCAGCGGATTGGACCGCAGCTCGGACTTGGAAGCGACACGCGTCGGACACGAAGCAGGTGACTCACCAAGATCGGATGACGTGGCATGCTTATCGCGAAAATTCTCGGAAATTGTGTCCAATCTTGTAAAATCCATAACTTTCTCATACGGGCTCCGTTTTTTACGTTCTTTATATGCACGCGTAGGGAAAATTATGCTCTACAACTTTTTCGTTTAGACTTCATCGGAAAATTTTGACTTTATTTTAATATTATTATTTTTAACAGACCGGGACTGGTAAATCCGTTAAAAATTCATAACTTTTTCATCCAACGTCCGTTTTCGTCAGACTTAATACCTTTGTACTGCTAATGACGAGACCTTCGATTCTCGTTTAGGTTGTGTCGGCTCAAAATCACTCGATCTAAAATTCGAGTTTTTAGTTGTCTACTGCTAAGCTGAAACTTAGAAAAATCATAACTTCCTCATACGAAGTTAGATTTTGGCGTTCTTTTTATCAAAATTCTCGGTTTAACGAATACTACGACTTCCATTTAGATCACTAAGGCTAAAAAGTAGTTTATCAAAAACTCACTTTTTACGTCATTCGGCGCCGTGCCGGTTTTGTCGCGGATCTTCGATTGGTCATAACTTCTTCGTTATAACTCGGATTTCGATGAGGTTTTCGCCTAAATGTTTCTAACGAGATTATCTACAACGTTCAATAATAAAATTTTACTTATTTCAAATTTTATATTTTTCGTTAAATTTCACTATTTGGCTTTTAATTGGAATCTCATAAGACTTCCAATATTTTATGAGTAATTCTAAACATAGTTTTACTTCATTTCTAGTAAAAACTATCTGTTAGAACTCAACACTCAATTTCACATAATATTTCATAATATTATTAACTTTTCAAATTACATAACACGATTTCAAAACGTGTATGTTACATTATGGTTATGGGTACTAATCTCCATCACCTTCACCACCTCCTCTACATCCTCAACACATCATTGATACTTCTATTGGGTCTGCTGATGATTCCAAAAAGGGGAGAATGAATTTGAGGACTCTTCGTTTTTTGAGGAACAAGTTGGTTATGACTATACTAGAACTAAACTTGTTACAGACTCTAAAGATGAGAAGTAAGAGAGTGATGATGATGATCATAATAACACCGGGGAAGGGCTATTTAGCATTTCATTTCTAGGGGACTTCGTTCATGAAAAGTCTATTTTTACTATTCTTCTAATTACAAACCAACATATAGAGTGCTCTCAGCGTCAGGAGGAGTCATCTGCTCAGGAGAGACTAGAGTTTCATTAGATGATATCGCGGGTATGTTATCTTTTGTTTCCTTCATGCCTTATTATCCGTATATACATATATACATATATATATATATATATATATATATATATATATATATATATATATGTGTGTGTGTGTGTGTGCGCGCTTTTGAATCACGTGCTTGAATGTGTGAAGAGTTATCTTGGTCGAGTTCTCTGTTATTTCCTGGTTGATATTATCAAGGATTGATGTGTATATATATATATATATATATATATATATATATATATATATATATATATACCAATTTTGCATGCCGAGAGTTATGAGTGGGGCACATCTTGTCGAGTTGGATTTAGATGGACAGGTAGATTGTTGTGGGCCATTGATGGAAACAAATCAGGGGTATCGCTTGGAAGATCAGTAGTTAGATTTCAAAAGTGTTGCGTCCCTCAACCGGGATGACGATCGTTTAAGGAAGGAATTTTGGGTCTGGTCGCTATCATTGCTAGGGAAGGAGCAGTAGCAAAAGGATGATGATGGCGGTCGCATGAGCTTGTTCAGACAATTGGAAGTGTCAAATAAATTTAGAAGTTGTATCGGTTAAAGATGGTTAGAATGCATAAATCATTTAGTGATTGGGGTGTAGAATGGTAATCCATCATTTCCGGTAAGGGGAATCATTATTCGTTGCTTCCAGTGAGTTTGGTAGTGTGTAGCTAAGTCCAAGTAGGGGAGAACCGTTTGGATGTCTGAGGGTAGAATCAGGTGTGGAACCCGGGAGAGTTTCACCTCCTAGTTGGGAGAGAAGTCAACTCAAGTGGCATTCTGGATAGAGGTTGTGCAAGGTTGGGAATTTAGAAGCTTTCAACATTAGACTGGTGCATTCATAGTAACGTATAACAGACACGTGGATGGATCCATGTTGAGGGTTGTGTTAGAGCCTCTTTGTCCGTTCTTTTCTGATGAAGGTTTTGGGGTTCGAAGCATGGCCCGAACACCTGATTAGGATATAGACAACATGGGTTCAACTCATGATGATCATGGTTAGCTTGTTAGTTACACAGTAAGACCATGGGGTGGGTCCATGATAGTATGAAAGTACTGTAAGATTACGTGTCATCCATAGCATTCACAAGGTTGACAGGTAGTATGGAAGTGTAGTAGGACTACGGGGCAGCCATAGCATTCACAAGGTTTTCAGGAAGTTGTGGGAGTGTTGTAAGACTACAGGGTAGCCGTAGCACACACATAGATACTAGAATGTCAAGGAAGTGATGTAAGTCTGCGATGTAGTCGTAGCATTCACCAGATTGAGGTAGGCCACGGTAGGAGTGGTCGTTGGGTTGAAAGAGGATCAACGCATGCCTGGGTCGAGGCAGACAGTATTGTCGGAGGATTACTCTTTGTTTGGGATGAGGATCACTGAATCCGAGGCGAGGCTAGGCCTGTAACAACACTCGATTGGGTGAGACCCGTGGGCGAGTCCCATATGGTTATTATAAGGGAGGGTGAGACCCGGTGGAAAATTGGTTGGAGCAAGGTATTGGATCACGTTTAAAGTGGGATGACTCTATGGCCAGTGATTGGTATCTTTGTGATGTTTAGGCTAAGGTAGTCTTTATCAGTTAGACTCTTAGTAGGAGCCTGGTGGTGAGACCAGGTGTGAGACTGTCAGTCTCAGCGGACAATTGGGGATTTGATATCTCAGTTTAGTGGAAGGTTACCGGAGAATTGGAAAATTTCGGATAGAATGCAAGTGTAGATCTTTGGATTTTGGGATACGAGTTATGTACTGGGTTGGAAAATGGAAGAGACTCATATTGGGAGTCATCTTTATATATATATATATATATATATAAAAGATCTTTTCGTCAGCAAATTATGCGTAAGGAATCTGCCTGCTAAAGGTATCAGTTGGATAATTCAGGATCAAAAGGATGTTTTTTAGTTCAGATTGCAGTAAAAGGTCCTAGTGATTGTGTTTCAAGATGGTCCTACCTGTGTGGAGGTTAGGTAAATTCTTGAGGGTTTCAGAGTTATAGCAGTGAGGTGTTGGTTTGTCAGTTAGCGGGCCAATAATTATTCACCATTAAGGTATATGAGTTCTATTAAAGTTAGGCTTCAGTGGTAGCATTGGAAGGTCTCTATGAGTATGCGTCAGCATCTTTGATGGAGCGGGGTTTGAGAGGAATTGGTTAGGATGTCGGGCTGCCAGGAAGGTGTTAAGGAGTGATTTCGAGGACGAAATCTAATTTAAGTGGGGGAGAGTTGTAACACCCTATTTCTAATCATTTCATAATTTGGGGCCGTGACCCGAAGATCAGTTATCATAAGGCTTTGGGCCTTGGGGAAATAGAGATTTAGATTCCTTTGGATATGGGTAATGTGGCTTAGGTGATCCGAGAGTTTGGTTGGTGCTTTTGGAGCCCAAGGGTATAACCATAAAGTGATAGTTCGGGCATTTTATGAATTCTGAATTTAACTTCAAAAAGTTTCAAGGTAAAGGGGAGTTGATAGGATTATAGAGCTTCTCATTACCTTTCTGTGGATATAAGGATCTTCGAAATCGGAGTTGAAACGAAAAAGTTATGACCGTTTGAAGTTAGGGCGGTTTTGGGTTAAGCCGTGTATGCTGGGCGTACTATGCATACCTAGAGTACGTTGGGCGTACGCGATCAATGCCCCAACCCCATTTTCGTGGTTTGAGCCCTATTTAATCTACTTAACTCCCCCAAACCCATTCCATTCTCAGCCTCCACCTCTCCAACACCCTCCCTTGAAACCCTAACCCAATTTTGAGCCTTGTGAGCAAAAGAAGGTGTTATTGAGTGCTTTGGAGTGTTCTTGGTGCATCTTGGAGAAGAAGGATCTCATTATAGAAGTGTTGGTTGCATTAGAGCTTGTATATCCAAACTTTGTTCACCTTGATCTTTCTTCTAGAGGTAAAAAAGCTTGAATCTTGATGATGCATTTGTTAGATCTAGCTAGTTTTGGGTGTTATGAGCTTTTGGTTACTTTAGTGCATAAAGTTTGGATCTTGAAAGTTTGTGACCTTGTTATGGATAAAGTTGGAAACTTTATCCATCTAAACATCATATTGATTCAGATCTAAAGGTTGGAGACTTGGCCTTAATGGATTAAGTTAAAAAAGATTAAATTTTGGTACCTTTGAGACTTAAAGACTAGATCTTGGTTGTTTGGACCATTCTAATGGATAAAGTTGGAAACTTTATCCATTATGCGGTCATTATGAACCTTAAAAATGTGACCTTTGTCCCTAGCTTTCCTCCATGCAGGGTCTTGGATGTCTTAATGGGTTAAGAAGTTAGGGTTTTTGGATGTTGAAGAGTTAATAGCCATACAAGACAATAAAGTTGGAAACTTTATGGTTAAGGATATCATTTGAGGGTTAGATCTGGGTTTTGGACAAAAAATCTTAAAGGATTAAGCTCTTAATGGATTGGGAGGATGGCAACCGCGTACGTTGTGCATACCAAAGGGTACGCTGCACGTACGTGGTCAACCCCTTGACTTCTGATCAAGGCATAGTACGCCCCACCTACGTGTTGAGTACGCCCAACGTACTCAGCTGAGTTGACCCGGTCGACTCGGTTGACTTTTGACTTTGACCAAGTTTGACCTAAGGGTATGTTGGGTAATTTGATTTATAGTTTCAGATTTGGGTTCCTGTTAATTTTATAGGTGACTGGTAGAGATAGCTTTTAGAGGAGTGATTGGTGCAACTATTCTTTTAGACTGTGAGGTGAGTTTTCTTACTATATCCGTGGGGTGAAGGCACCAATGTCAGCCAATTACGTTGTTATGTATAATTGTAAGGTCCTTATTACTAGATCCAAACCAGTGATCAAAACAAACAATAATAAGAATGAGTAGAAGAAAAGAATTATCAAGCAATGCACACGTTCATTCAGAAAAACATCTGGTACACCTTGAAGATACACACACACTGACCGTAAACACTATGATATGTCACCCTGTGACAGACTCTGACACATACTATATATAGGAACAGACTGGCCGTAAACAGGTTTACGACTGTAAACTTGTTTACGGCCGTGAACACAACTCAGCCGTAGACTCACTTCAACAAGCTACAAAACAACTCAAACATGAGCAAGACCCTATAAGACTTATAAAAATGATTGCCTAGCCCAAAACACTACTCTATGACCTATGAATCTCCCCCTTGGTTTGTGGCTAGCATAAGCTCGATCTTCTCTTATCATGGGTTCTCTAGCAGCCTCACGTCCGATCTATCTATTGCCCCCATCTAAAGCCTGTTGGCAATGATCTTTGCAACCATTCCTGTGTACTCTTTAGCGGCTGTCTCCAAGATGTCTGATTTGCAAACTATTTGATGACTTGCCAAGGTGTGAATGTCTCTCTCCCTGAACCTCAGAAGATCCATAGCTTCAGCAAGTCGAAGAACAATGTCACTGTCGGAGAACTTGATAACTGTAGTGGCTGTGGCCTCATCAAAGGCCCAAAATTCCATTTGATCCAGATATCCATCTTGAAAATGTTGAGGAATTGGGATTTCTTTTGTCTGTTTAGTAGCAGGCCACAACACTATCTTCATTGGCTCGTTGGTTCGAGGATCTAGCACATCCTTGTCTTTTCTAACTAGAGATTCTGCAGTCTTCATCCCAGAAAAATTCTCTTTCACCTCTTTCTCCAGAAAGAGTTTGAAGTTAGAAGCCTGAGGATCCTTGGAGGGATTGTGGAATGAAGCATTTGAAAGCTCTATAAGATCAATTTTTGTCCAGGAACAAAAATCTTGTGCATTTTTGTAGTATTCAGGAGCGCCAAATTTCCTTTTCACCAACCACATATTTAAATCAGCATGATATCCCCACATCCTAATTCCCGATCGATTTTCAAACTCATCACCAAACTTTCGTTTTTTTAGGATCAGTCACTGTGAGCTGAGGTTGGACTCCACTGCGGTTCTCATCAGAGCTCCTCATGAAGAGTACTCCTTGTTTCTTGTCAACAATGACTTTTCTCTTTGCATGCTTGATAGTGATTCGAGGATTGGCATTGACAGGCTCAGTTTCGAATCGATTGACAATTCGTGTGGTTCTGCGAGGTGCAGGATCCACAAGGTTGTCATTTTGAGAGGGCTGGACAGGGACACTAGAAAGACCTTCAGTGGCGGCAGGCAAATCCACTTATGACTTGAATTTGTCACCAAATTCTTCATAAAGTTTATTCTTCAATTCATAGTAGCATGCAGTCAAAGCTCTAAGGTGATTTTGGAGATCAGTTATTTGTTTTGATTTGGCCCTGTTGTCAGCTTCTACATCTGAATGACGAATGTCAAGATTACCTATCAAAACATCTTTTTCGATGATTGTCCGTTTTAACACACCAATCTTAACCTTGAGCTTTGTGTTAGAAGGCTCAACTCCCCCAGATCTACCTTCCTCAATAGATATGACTTTTCCACGAGGAGGAAGGCCTATTGCTTCTTGTGCTGCCAAGGCTTGAGCAAGTCTTTCAGAGGTGATGTTATGATCAGGTCTTGGAAGGGAGGAGCCTCCAGGAGCTGAAGCACTCCCTGCTTCAAAGATGGTTCTTGGTCCTTCATGATCAGGAGCAATTGAAATAGTTGGAGTAGTAGCTGATGTTGTGATTGCAGGCTGAATGGGTGAGGTCTGTTCCCGAATTAGTACCCCCGGCCTCGGATCAGGTCTTCTTCGCTTCAATGAAGGCGGGGAGGAGTGTGTCACATGTGGATCACTCACAAATGGCGTAGAAATTGGAACATCAACATTAAGGGGAGGAAGCCTTGATGTTGTATCTGTATCGATTGGAGTACTGGCCATCTGTGCAGAGGAAGGAGGCGTAGCTTCTCGAACATTTTCCACTTCATGTGTCTCCATTGCCGGTTGAGCAACTTCATGGACATTGTCAAGGAACATGTCAAGGTCCTCGTTTGTAGGGCAATAATCATCCCCAAATTCGAAGTTCAAATCAAAATCATTTGGTCCTAACATGTTAAAATTGCATGTCCCAGACATATCTCCTCCAAAAATTGAGTCATCGTCTTCAAATCCCTCTTCTTCACCACCATCATCACCAGTATTTACATTATCATGAAAGTCACTCTGCACTTCCACATTCACCATATTATCATGTTCCTCTGCTACAATTGTAACAGGAGGAACTGTCTCATCTTCATGGTCAGAGGCAGTTATCACATCATCCTCAGATTCCAGATGTTCAGAGGACTCTTCAGACTCAGATGAAACACCTAGCTCCGCAAATGCTCCAAACTTCACCAAGGGATATTTACCTTGAAACATGACTTTACCCTTACGATTTTGTTTGATTAAACCAACAGGGTTTGATCCAAGAGATTTCATATCAAGTGTTTCTCCTGCTTTCTCAATCTCTGGGTATTGCTCATTGATGATCACTTGAAGGAATCTTGGATACATGAAGAATTTGTCTCTTTTCTTTCCTTCAAGGTTCTCAACAAGTTCGTCCAAGATGAACTTGGAGAAATTGAAATCAAACCCTGCAGCCAGAGCAGTGATTGCGCCTGTATTCCGTAGAGAGATTTTGTCTGCCCCAGATCTCCTTCCTGAGATGCAGCTCACAAAGACATGAGCTAGAAGCCTCCAATATGGTGGTAACAGCTTCTTGAGAGTAGGAGGAAAATCCCCTTATCTCATTTTACCAAGAAGTTCTTGAGCTTGATCCATTGCAATCTCATTTGGGAAACTTGATTGATCTTCAATTCTTAGCACCTCCCTGATGATTTGCTTTGTTGCTATGACTTTGCATCCCTTGATAGTAGCTTCAATACATTTTGAACCATCATCCCCCTTTTTTACCACAACAGTCATCCAGAACTCTTGAATCATACTTTGATAGACCACTGGATTAAGAGTCAGAGCAGTGGCTAAGCAGCATTTCTTCAAGCCATGGATCATAGACTTGAATTCACCCTGAGCTACTGGGGGGTCAACCAAAAAGATCGCCAAATTGTGGCTATCAGCAAATTTGAGTCCAGCCATTTGACCTGCACTTAACCAAGCCAAGTGAGAAAACAATTTATTTAATCATTTAAGACTAAGGTTTTACTCGTTATAACAATTTAATTAGGATTTAATGGTGTTTAAGTGTCAAAAACAGTCGAAATGTCCAAAAATTGAGTGTACGGTCAGGAAGGGGGTGTATGACCGTAAACAGTGTACAACCGTAAACTGGTTACGGCCGTAAACTGGTGTACGACCGTAAACTGGTGTACGGCTGTAAGATCTTCAATGGCCGTAAACTCTTCAATGGTCGTAAACGCCGACAGTTGTCAATTAATCCTTCGATTTAAGGTTGTTTCTTTGTTAAAATGGCTTTCCGATGATCGCAATGGACATACCTACAAACGTAAACAATCAATTTCGAGATATAAACACAAAGTAGAATGAATCGATGAACAGCCTTGAGAGGATTTGAGAGAGGTTTACGGCCGCAAATTTGAAAATGAGAGTGAATGAGTTTACAGTCGGGTTCTGTACCTTATATATCCGGACCCAAGACCCGGTCCAAAACCCATGGACAACAACCCAAAAGCTTCAAAAATAAAGCCCAATACCCAAAAACAATTAAAAAATAATGCATTCTGAGGACAAAAAAAAACAAAAAAAACAAAAAAAAACAAAAAAAAAAACAAAACAAATTCTAAAAATTAAACTAAACAAAATTTTAATTTTTTTTTAGTTTTTTGATTTTTATCAAGATAAAAATAAAAATAAAAATAAACATAAAAATAAAGTGTGAAATTAAAATGAATTAACACTAATTTCACATCAACTAACGCTAATAATATTTTTTTATGCGATTGGGATCAAAGTTTTTAGACATTCGAAATCCGTTTATCGGTACCTCTACCTTCATGTCTAGATCTGGTCGATCGCCAGTATTGTGGTCCACTTAAACACGAAAGATTGTGACAAATTTTTGACATACTATAAATAACAAGGCATTGTGACCTTACATTTCTAGATAAAATTCCTACGGACCATTCATCTGACGACGACCAAGGATATTGTTGTCCACGTAAATTGAGCAGCGAGATCTACAGGCAACCTAGTGATTGTTCAATTTTAAATGTACTAGAACATGTTTCCCGCTTCCTGACATACCCCAATAATCAGGGACTTCCAAAGTACTCCTTACTTTAGGTGAGCAGACAATTATTATGGGAGAAGTCAGATTTAGAATGCATATGCTATACACCCAGGTCGGATCTCTTCCAATCTCGCAGAGGGTGAAACATATAACTAACCAGATTTAGAGGGATTGAGAAGTAGAATGGTGCATATGTTGTGTACTAGGTTGGATGTATTTCAATCACACAAAGGAGACATCATATGGCTAACAGATAGGAAGAATTGCATAGATAGAAGATGCAGAGAAATAGAATTGCATATGTTGCAGTCCAGGTCGGATGTATTTCAATCACACAGAGGAGGCAACATATGACTAACAGAGAGAAAGCAAGAAAATAATTTCCTGCAGACCTACTTTATCGGAATTCCCCAGTCGCCCCGTCAATACCGGAATTAAGGACAGAGTCCGTACATCGAGGAAGAGTTAAACCACGGTTCTAGATACGGATTACTTTAGTGTGACCGGTGGATTCTCATGTATATCTCCCTGCTCAACCTACCCAAGGTTCGTATTGTCAGGCTAAACGGAACTATCTAGGTTAAGGTTTGTCAAGTCTCTAGATTCCTCAAGTTCATCTATACCTAGTCAAGTCCATTTAAATCTTCCGTGCCTACCAGCGCATCGAACACAAAGCCTGGACAATTCAACTTTGGTACATTACACAGATTCAAATTGCATGTTATCACATGAATATATCACTTCCCATCATGGAGTCCAGTTCATGATGAATTGTTGAGTTTTGTGAATCCATTTTTCTAATTTTAAATGATTTTCTATTTTTTTTATAAATTTTCTTGATTAAATGAAATGAACTTTAAAACAAAAATGAGATCTGGTTTACGGCCGTAATCAATACACACTAGTTTACGACCGAAAGCTGTTTACGGCCGTATACTCGAATACGGTTGGATAGATTACGGTCAAGCAAGAGTTTCTGGTCTCTGAAGATTAACTGTTTACGGCTTTAGAATATTAGCTGTTTATGGTCGTACTCCCTTGAACACCAATAACCGTAAACTCCTAGAGACGATGAAAACAAGTGTTTTTCAATCAGTTCTTGATTCCCTTAGCTGTGAAAACACGATATAATGCATAACCAAGCCTTGAACAACAGAGAAACTGAAGCTTCTCTCAACCGTAAACACCACTAAAGTTTGTTTTGACACCAAATTTGCTCTGATACCAATTGTAAGGTCCCTATTACTAGATCCAAACCAGTGATCAAAATAAACAATAATAAGAATGAGTAGAAGAAGAGAATTATCAAGCAATGCACACGTTCATTCAGAAAAACGTCTGGTACACCTTGAAGATAAACACACACTGACCGTAAACACTACGATATGTCACCCTGTGACAGACTCTGACACATACTATATATAGGAACAGACTGGCCGTAAACAGGTTTAGGGTCGTAAACCTATTTACGGCCGTGAACACCAACTCAACCGTAAACTCACTTCAACAAGCTACAAAACATCTCAAACATGACCAAGACCCTATAAGACTTATACAAATGATTGCCTAGCCCAAACCACTAATCTATGACCTATCAATAATGCTAGTTGTCTCTATGATACTTGCATGAAAGACCACAATCTGGCCCCTGACAATTGTATGAAAGACCAAGATCTGGCCCTAGCACTTGTATGTAAGACCGGTATTTGGCCCTTAGCATTGCAAGGAAATACTATGAGGGTAGCCAATGGCACCTGTATGTAAGACCGGGATTTGGCCCTCGGTAATGCAAGGAAAGACCATGGGGGTAGCCCATGGCACTTGTATGTTATGGTATGAGGTATTTTAGGGAACTCACTAATCTTTGTGCTTACGGTTTCATATTTATGGTTTCTGATACTTTCGGTTCAAAAGGGAAGGGCCCCACGTGACTGCAAAGCATCCCCCAGAGTTTTCTGCATTAGCAATTAATGATAATACTATGATGTTTAAATAATATATTCACTTTGATTGGTTTTGTAACAACTCATTGTATGTTTTATGGAATTTAAATGAAAATTTTTACCTTAGATTTTCGAAACGTTACACATGGTACATTGACAGTGGATGCTCCAAGCACATGACCGGGCACAAAGGATATCACAAAGATTTCAAGATCACAACGCCAGGTCAGTATGTTACTTTTGGAAACAACATGAGGTGAGAATTTATAGGACATGGAAACATATCGAACGAGAACTTTACCATTAAACGTGTAGTTTACGTAGATGGTCTTAAGCATAACCTTTATCAGTGTTGCACAACTGTGTGACAATGATCATGAGGTTTTGTTCACCAAAACCATGAGGTTGATCATGGATAGCAACAAGCGCATCCTTTTAGATTCCCCACGAAATGGGAACATGTATCCACCTGATATTGAACTAATTGAGGGAACCCTAGATATTTGTCTTCTTTCCAAAGCTGCTTCTGACATCAGTTGGTTGTGGCATAGAAGACTCTCTTACCTCAACTTTGGTTATATCAACAAACTCATAGGAAAGGATCTTGTGAGAGGACTACCATTGTTAAAAATTAACCATGATATAATTTGTGTTGCCTGTGAACAAGGAAAAATTCCCAAAACACTACACGAAAGTATAAGAGAACATAGTGTATCTGAACCTCTTCAGCTTATACATATCTATCTGTGTGGTCCCATTACAGTTCCTAGCTTAAGTGGTAAGAAATACATCCTTGTGATTGTTGAAGACTATACCAAATTCACTTGGGTTTACTTTCTGCGAACCAAATCTAAAACCACCAATGAACTGATTAACTTCATTTTCTACATAGAAGTTAGGGTAGGCAAGCCACTTAGAAAACTGAGAAGTTACAATGGTGGCAAATTCAAGAACAATGCTTTAGATAGCTTTCTTGTATCCAAAGGCATCGAGCACAACTTTTCTGCACCCTACACTCCACAACAAAATGGTCTAGTTGAATGGAAGAACCAGACACCATGTGAAGCTGCTCGATCCATATTGATCTCCGTAAACCTTCCACAATACTTTTGGGCCGAAGCCACTGCAACTGCTTGTTTCACTCAAAACAGATCCCTCATCAACAACAAACTTGAAGTCACTCCTTATGAAGCAATGAACAAGATGAAGCCCAACATCAAATTCTTTCACATATTTGGCTTTCGTTGTATATAAAGAACAATAGGGATCAATTAGGGAAATTCGCTACCAAGGCTGATGAAGGTATCTTTCTTGGATATTGTCTTCATGTTGCAGCCTATAAAGTTCTGAATAAGCGAACTAGGGTGATAAAGGAAAGAGGTTATGTCATATTCGATGAAAGATATGTGAGGGTTTTAGATCCAAATCACTTTGGTCCTCAAATGGTAGTACCTTTTGATAAAATGAACCAACCATCACCTGATAATGCTTCTACTCCATTCCATGCTATTGAAGTAGATTTCAAATTCATCTTTTCATCTTAATCCATAACCCTAGCATCAAAAAAGCTCACAAAACAGCTTCTCCTGATGACTCTCAACATCATCAACCAACAACATACTCCAGTTCCACCAAAGCTTATGTTGAGAGGGAACCATCTACCCCAACAACCCATCATCAATCTGGACCAGTCATAAATCCAGTCACTGCATCTTTTGATGGGGAACCACCTTTGAATGATTCCATTCCTAAAAGTCAATTGAAAACCTCAGAACCATCCAGTTCATGGTTTCAGGGGGAACCCTACTTAACTGGCACCAGTCTTTCTCACTCCAGTCCTTCTACTCCATCTGGTGGATTCAAGAGTGAAACAATTGAGGGAGAACCACCTATTATAGGGAGTTCTAGACTCTTTTAAGATGATCTTTTTGAAGGAACATTCACTTATGATTATCCACCATGTCTAAATGAACAATATGAGACAGTCTACACCCCTCCAACTCTTAAGGAAACTCGTCTCACAAAATGGAAAAAGGATTATTCCTGTCGATCAAATCATAGGTGATCTAGATTCTGGAGTAGTTATCGCTCAACAACCAAGAATGAATTCCTATACGCAAGCTTTCTATCCATGATAGATCCCAAAGGAATCAAAAAGGTTCTACAAGATGCAGATTGGGTCAAATCAATGCAAGAAGATTTAGTTGAATTTGAACGCAACAACATGTAGGACTTAGTGCCAACACCAGAAGGAGTATTAGTTGTTGTGTAACACCCGGAATTCAGAAGGCTAATTAAGGAAATAAAATCTTCAATTAAGAGGCCAACTCGTCGAGTTCAAGGGTGAGAACTCGACATGTTGGAATAATTGGGCACGTGGGAATTTAAAGACCAACTCGATGCGTTAAGAGGACCAACTCGACGAGTTAGACGGGGTTTAGGAAACCCTAGATATGGGATTTTGCACCTTATTTAAACACCTTATGCATTAGGGTTTGGCCTTATTTCCAGCCTCCACTATCCTAACCCTAGATCTCGAAACCCTAATGTTATTGTTGTTGGGTTTTATGTACTCTAACATCCCTATGGTGCACATACAACCCTAATGCTTTGGATCTAGGTTTTCTCTAGTTATACATGCAACAAAAAAAATCCAAAGCATGAAACCTATAACTAGCATACAACTTGATATTTGAAACATAAACAAGTTAGACAATTACCTCTTTGTTGTAGCTTGTAGAGTTTTTGCCTTTCAAGAGCTTAGTGCCTCAAATGTTGCACCTCTAATGGAATCACAACACACCATGAACAAATGGAGAACTTTGAGAGAGAGGTTAGACACACCAAAAACGGCTATACTCTTCATGGAATACACAAAGTACCAATTTTAGGTTTTAGGGAATACATATATAGTGTAGAATTCCAAGAGTCATATGTAAACCCTAATTCTTACACTTAGGCTTATGATCCAATAACTCATATGGACTAACTCTTCATGGACTCTCACATAAACTTAGTCCATCATGGATCAATAGCCCAAACCATATGTATCACTGATTTACATAATCAGTCCCAATTAATTTAATTAGTCTCTTTTGATCACTAAATTCATTCCAAATTAATTCTTGATCAATACTAATTAAATAATATGATTTCTCAATACATACCAATTATAGTTACGGACCACGCTACTTTCGGGTCAAATAAATACCAATTATAGTTACGGACTTAGACACCTAATCCAACAGTCTCCCACTTGGATACGTCTAATAACTATAACTGCAAGTACGACTTCAAAACCGACTAGCAATCGTAGCTCTTAAAAGCCGTTGTCGAACTCTGAAGCGTCCTTTAGATAAGGGATCATATATTCCTCCATTCTAGATATCGTATGGACATGATACATGGATTATAATCATTCTCTATGTCCATGTGCTGTTTCCCGATTTCCGATTTATGACAACCAACTGAGCACCTTTTATTTAATCACCATATTTATTACACATTATTCATTGTATAATGTTTCGATTAATCAACTTAATACTTGAATTAAAACAATAGTTATCCCATGCTCCAAGCATGCACACTATGTTTGCCTATGGTCCTTTCTTTGTGAAATAGACACATTTTCGATGAAACTCATTTCAGAATTCCAAATCTTTATCATAAGTGTAAGATTCTAAACTATCATGCAATGATTCATTTTTTAATGTCATGGTACCAAAGTCATAAAGACTTTGCCAATGATATTACACAATATTCCATTGGAGATTGTTACAAGACAATTCCCCAGAATTGAAGTCTCACATTCAAAGTACATTCCTTTGAACATCCTTCTTGCATTACAGGTTCTAACCTACACATAGATTCTCAATATCCAACTCCCAATATGGAAACATTTCCATATTTTCCATATGACAATTTATTCTTAACAGAATCCTATCTATTCAGAATCATGTCAACATGGTCCATTTATTACTATACTTCCAACTGCCCACAAGCAACCAATCCTTAGCGAACCTTAGATTGTCCATGACAGTTGTTTAACCACTTTAGTCATATCCGGTTCTAGTCCTTTTCCCTCTTAATGCCCTAGGCATTTGGAAAATTAGAACACATGAATATTATAGCATATGTAATCGATCTTATACCTGTAGCATATGGGATATGATTCATAATGTCTTACATAAAGACATGATGTTTAACCAGTCTCTTGCTATAATATTTCCATATATAGAATTTTCAGATATTCATATATACTCATGACTAAGTTTGATTAATACTTCAATCTAAGCTTTTAGATTTGAAATAAAGTATAAGTATCCTCTCCCTTACTATAGCGAAACAGCTTTTCAACCTTTGCAACTTTGCAAATTAGAACTTTGTTTCCTATAAATAGCATTGCTAACTCGCAACACTTACCATAATAATTATGCTCACACTAGCATAATAATTATTATCTTACTAGCATAACACTTATGCTCCCACTAGCTTTGATATGTATCCAGAAATCAGTTGGACTTCCAGAAATCAATATTTATTGAATTTCTTTCCATAGTTTAGATTTCTGATACGAGATGCTTCGATAATCCTTTATCTAAGCTCATACATCTTTTATAAGAAAGCTCATATACGTGTCTAAACTATTTCAGAACTTACGATAGTAAGTCCCGAATGTTCAAACTATTTTCCATTTCTCACAATTCGAATTATGAAGAGGGATGCCGTAATCATAATCGAATTTGAGAATTCAAATATCACAATTGCTAACTCTTTAAAATCTACTTAGTGAAAGCGTTTCCTCACAATCATTTTCATGAATTGGAGAGAAACCTTACCACTTAGATTTAATGGTGTATGTGTTCCTATCCATGTGAATCTATCATTTCCAACAATTGTCATAAGACAAGGCCTATGAAAAATTCAAACTCATATGGACTGAACTTGTTCAATCTTAATTTCTTGCCACTTGGCAGCATAAGGGCCTACCATGTTTTCCAAGTTGCTTAGCAGATCACCCTTATTGATCAATGAACTTTCACTGATCAAGGTGCATTGCCTTATGCAAAAAACTGAGAACTCATAGAACTCACATGCATAGGCAACTTCAACTGGAATGGGCACAGAAACAAGAATATGTCAATACGATAGGTTACAGACCTCAAGTCGTGTGCTAGTGATAAACAATGGTTTATTCTTAATTAGTTCCTGAACCTCTTCAAGATCTATAAGACTCCCACTAACCTCTTGACATATAAGATTCTCTTATAAAGAAACATTCCTCGACAAAACAAATATTCAAGAGTTAGCGCAGATTCTTCTCAAGGAAAAACACTTCATACAATTGGTCTTAGTTGGTCTTTGTTTTATTAAAAACATCACAACTACCAATTTGAAATGCGCAAGAGTAAGAAAACATTTTTCTACTCCACATTTCATGATGTGTTATAAACCTTCTTAAGATTATGCCACTCACGTCATAATTTTGGAGTATGACTCTAAGACTTGATTTTGGAACGAAGTATGACTCATCTTCTTGGTTTAACCATTTCAACAATTCAAGATTCCTCTTCTTAGCCATACAAACGCACTAAGATGTACTTAGAGGATCAATTGTGATATGGTTCCATAATCACTAAGATGATCATAAACATGATACTCAAGTACTCTCCTTTCCTTTCAGATTGGAGAAACTTTTATCTTTCTGCCTAATTTGATTCTTCTTATTCGTTCTGCCATACAATGAAACTTTTTCAATGATTCAGAATTACACTTAATCTTGTAAGCATAACCATATTTACTAAACTTTTAGTAAATCATGATGAATAGTCTTATTGTTCTTTGTGGTGGACCAAACCAGTGCACAACCAAGTGTACCCGATCCCCTAGTCCTTCACTTGACTCACATATACATGTGAACAATGAATTAGTCTTAATTTCTCAGAGACGAAGGTTCTCATTCATCACACAATCCAAGTTCCATGATTCCAAGTTTCTATCCAATTGAAACTTGGGTGATGAGAATATTTCCTTATTTGTTAAATTTTTAACACTACCACAAACGAAAGAATCAAATCCATTTTCCAATATTGCTAACAATATATAATCACCAATTTTCATAAATTCCATTGCAAGGAAATATGAAACAAGATAAAATCAAAATTTTCTTTATTGTGGAAAATCTTGTCTTTACAATGCAATTACAAATGAAAACTATGTTACTACATATTTCTAAGCAATCTATCATAACTCCTAAGTAGCAGCTCACAATTCTGATCATCGAACCATGCGATCGAAATCCATCTCTTCGCGATCAGACTCAACATGTTTTTCCTTTAAGCTTCCTTTCTTTTCTTCGATCCTACAAAACATCAAAATGTGATCTCATCACATCATGTATTAAGAATCTTCAAATAGGAACTTAATAGAGTTAGATAGTGGACTTACCTAAAGCAAAGTCAACCACTTTAACTTTACCATCCTTTGTGATCCTTCAGGTAAATAAGGCAGTTTCGCAACCAATGCCCCTTCTCTTGGCAATAGAAACAAACAGGCTCTCTCGGAATGGTACACGAGACAATCACAGACTTAGCCTTTCTCTTTACCATTTGGTCAAACGGTTTGACCTTGGCCAATCCCTTTCCATTGGGAAGAGAAAGCTTTTCTGGACTTCCAATTTCGCCATTGTCAATGTCCATGGAAGTTTGGGAAGTAGATCTTTCAATCAAATTTGCTTTAACAGTGCGCCAAATCATTTCTGATTCAGCAACAATTAGCAAATATGTAAGATCGATAAGGTTTACGTTGTGGTCTATCATATAGTAATCTTTAACTAACTCACTACATGACTTAGAAAGTGAATGAAGAACCAAGTCAACAGCCAGCTTCCTTGGGAACACGACACCCAACATTCCCAGCCTGTCAATATGCAACTTTATGTCCAAGACATGAGCACATATAGACTTTCCGTCTTCATGTTTGCTTGCCAATAGGGCTTGAGTGATCTTGAGATTTTCAAGTCGACGAACATGTGGGTCAGGGAGAATAATTGGAGGAGGTGGAGGAAGAGAAGTTCCACTACAGCACGAAGAAGAGATTAATCTTTCACCTCGATCATCTTGTGGAATATCATCTTTATAAGGAAAGCTTTTTTCCAAAAGGATAAGGTAGACCATAGTTGTCAGAACTAGACATCTACAAGGGAGAAATTCAAGTTAGTTGATTTAAGTCTTTAATATAACACCCAAAATGAAATATTAAGGCTAGGACCCAACACAATATTCTGCAATTAGGAAGAGGGGTGTCGTAATCCAATTCCAAAATCTTTGAAGGTAGGTAAATGACGATTTACCAATTTCCACCATGAAAAACGAAAATGAATATTAGGTTTTAAATGAATTGAAATTCCTAGATTATTTGAGATTCATTGAACTTTTCAATGACATGTTTAATCTCGATTATGCCCTTCAAGTTTGAGACTGGGATATCGAGGATCACAAACAAGGTGTGAATAACCATGCAAATTAGCTTGGTACTCTCGATGTCATTAATTACCTAATCAATGTGCCGGTTAACCACATACACTCCATTGATCAATGATAATTTACGAGAAACCCATTGCCATCCTTCATTCGTCCACATTAGTGTGCCGGTTAACCACACACGCTCCACTAACTGACCAATAACGTGCAATGTGCAATTTCATGGGTTAGCATCAAATTCACATTTTTTTTCCTAAAGTAAATAAGATTGGCAAGTTTTTAACACCTTTAAAACATTTAGATCAAATTTTAACCTAATAAAATAGTCATAATTTTATCTTTTTACCAATTTGACCTAATGCAACTCTTATAGTAAGATAACTTCAAATCAAAGAATTACAAACAATTAGCTTATTATATAAACTAGTAATTATCTCAAGATTTGACAATTAATCTTTTAATTGGATGAGGTTAATCACTACCATATAAAAAAAGATTTTATGATATAAAACAGTTCATGGTAATGATCCTAATCCAGTCCTGGCCAAAAAACCCGAAAAAATGCAACCAGCCTATCCAACTCGTCGAGTCAGATACTGGACTCGTCGATTTGGCTTGATCTGTGCTTGACTCGTCGAGTCAGATCATAGGACTCGTCGAGTCCACTGTCCAGACAACAGTTTTTCAATTTTTCCAACTTTGAACGAATAACCAATGCATCTATATAACAGAAACAACCCATGGCTCTGATACCACTGTTGGATTTTATGTACTCTAACATCCCTATGGTGCACATACAACCCTAATGCTTTGGATCTAGGTTTTCTCTAGTTATACATGCAACAAAAAAATCCAAAGCATGAAACCTATAACTAGCATACAACTTGATATTTGAAACATAAACAAGTTAGACAATTACCACTTTGTTGTAGCTTGTAGAGTTTTTGCCTTTCAAGAGCTTAGTGCCTCAAATGTTGCACCTCTAATGGAATCACAAAACACCATGAACAAATGGAGAACTTTGAGAGAGAGGTTAGACACACCAAAAACGGCTATACTCTTCATGGAATACACAAAGTATCGATTTTAGGGTTTAGGGAATACATATATAGTGTAGAATTCCAAGTGTCATATGTAAACCCTAATTCTTACACTTAGGCTTATGCTCCAATAACGCATATGGAATAACTCTTCATGGACTCTCACATAAACTTAGTCCATCATGGATCAATAGCCCAAACCATATGTATTACTGATTTACATAATCAGTCCCCGTTAATTTAATTAGTCTCTTTCGATCACTAAATTAATTTCAAATTAATTCATGATCAATACTAATTAAATAATATGATTTCTCAATTAATATATTATACTTATAATATATTAATAAATCAAAAATAACCTCTTTCTCAATTATCCATCCTATCAAATTACCCTGGTGAATGCAACCCAAAAGGACCATGCTACTCTCGGGTCAAATACATACCAATTATAGTTATGGAGTTAGACACCTAATACAACAATTGTGAGTGATTGTGAGCCATTTTGAGTGTTCTTGTGTGTGTTTGAAGCTCTTGGAAGGAAGGAAAGTTTGAAGGAACAAGGAAGAGTTGCTAGATCTAGAAACCTCACTCCATTTTCGTCACTTTCTGGTAATCAAGTCTCAAACTTGCCTAAAATTTGATTAGATCTACTTCTTAGCACCTTTTTGCTTGTTTTTGGTCCAAATGACATGGTCCTTGAGAGTTGGACGTCCCCAATGGAAAGCACTTTAGATCGAGAGTCTTGAAGGACTTTCATGGCATAAAGGTGCCAACTTTATGGCCATGGAAGTCCCATGAAAACTTTAAGCCATCATTTTGGCCTTTTGAGCTCTTAATGGACATGCATGTAGAGAAAGCTAGGAACTTTACTTGATATTTTGGTTCTTATGGTCTAGATCTATGACCTCATGGTCTACCTTGTAGTTTTGGTGGTTTTGGATTAAGACTTTGGCCCTTTTGGGTTGGGGTTTGAGCTTATTCTCTTTAGGAAGGGATTAATGGGTAAAGTTGGAAACTTTACCCTTCTAAAAGGTATTTCCAGTCTAGATCTAGAGTATTGGGTTCAGATCTGAAGAATAAAGGCTTAATGCATTAAGAAGGAGTAAACAGACTGAAGAACTCGTCGAGTTCATGAAGGAACTCGGCGAGTTGATGTGAGTATGACCCGATTCTGTTAAAAAGGAAAGAACTCGACGAGTTAAGGGATAACTCGACGAGTTGAGTCAACTTGGAGCAATAACTTTGACTTTGACTTGGATGTTGACTTTGACCTTGACTTGACTTTGACCAAGGTTGACCCCTGTAGGGTTATGAAGTACGGAATGGGTTCTAAAGGGTAGTTCCATGTAAGGGTTTAGGCCCAATTTGGAAAATTGGGCCATTGATGGGCTTTCACGGATTTTATAGTTTGGGCCTGGATGGGTCGGGGGTGAAATAGTCATTTCACCCCAAGTAAGGATTATGGATCATGGTTTGGAACCTAATTGCTAATTGGGTGATGTTTTGGTATAGATAGCTCGGGGAATTGTCAGGGCAGCAGCTAAGGATTTCATGCAGTAAGCTTCAGCATTCGAGGTGAGTCTCCTCACTGTTTGTATGGGTCGAAGGCACCAATGCCGAATCATTTGGTTTATGTGTTGTAGGAAGACCCGAGGGTTAGCCGTAGGCATTATGTATGAAAGACTAGGAGGTAGCTCCTGGCACACTGTATGCTAATTAGCTAAGTAGAGTAGTATGTATGCTAGTTGTCTTTGTGATGCTTGGATGGAAGACCAGGAGGTGGCTCTTGGCACTTGTCTGTAAAACCCAGGGGGTGGCCCCCGGCTTGGAAAAAAAGACCACGTGGCGGCCCGTGGCATAATGGAAAGACTATGTGTAGCACATAGCACCTTTATTGATTATGATATATGTATGGCTCATGGTTATGTATGACAATATGTGATTTATGTGCTTATATGCTAGACAGTATCCGGTCGAAAGAGACCGAAGGGGTAGGCCAGCATCCAGATATGCTAGGTAGTATGTTATATGTATGGTATGTGGTATTTGGGGAACTCACTAAGCTTCATGCTTACGGTTTTTAGTTTTGGTTTCAGGTACCACTGGTTTTCAGATAAAGGAGCTTGGGACGATCACAGGGCATACACCTATGTTTTCCATAATATGTGATTTATGGGAATAAACTCTGATAAATGTTTTATTTAAAATGCTTTTCAATGTGTGAACCAAGTTACAACTGTGTTTTAGTAATATATAAAAATGAAATTTTTGGTCTTGAATTTTGGGATGTTACATGTTGGTTCAAGATAGGTCTGTAGAAAGAAGAGTGGTGGAGATGGAGTTATAATCAGGAACAAAGCTAGACTGGTTGTCAAAGGCTACTCGCAAAAAGAAGGCATAGACTATGATGAAACATTTGCACTTGTTGCAAGAATAGAATCCATTAGGATTTTCTTGGCATTTGCTCCTCACAAGAACTTTAAGATTTACCAAATGGATGTGCAGTGTGCATTCTTGAATTGCGAAATCGATAGGGATGTCTTATTGGGTTTTGGTATACTAAAACATCCTATGGTGCACATACAACCCTAAATGCTTTGGATCTATGTTTTCTCTAATTATACATGTAATATTGTTTCCAAAGCATTAAGCCTACAACTAGCATACAATTGACATAAACAACATAAAATACTAGTTAGGAGTTTACCTCTTTATGTAGCTTGTAGAACTTGCTGTATTTGGCCTTTAAGAACTTAGCACCCCAAGTGTGATGACTCAAACGGTCCACAACACACCTAGAACAAAAGAGAACTTGAGAGAGATGTTTCTTGCTCCAAAATCGGCTCTAATGAACTCCAAAAACTCTAGTGGCCGATTTTGGGTGCTAAGGGAGTCCTTTTAGAGTGTGGCAAAGTCTAGGGTTACATCCATGCAAACCCTAATGCCCATGACCTTTCATATTACTTAGGCTCCATGGGTTAAACCTCCATGGACTACAATATTGGTTTAGCCCATCCTAAATAACAATTGGCTCACACTATAAGAATCATTGATTTACCAAATCAATCCCCATATATTTAATTAGTCTCTTTTGATCGCACAATTAATTCCAAATTAATTATTGATAAATACTAATTAAATAATATGATTTCATATTAATATATTAGAACTTATAATATATTAATAAATCATAAGTAACCTCTTACTCAAGTGTCCATCCTATCAAATTGTCCTGGTGATATGCAACCCGAAATGGACCATGCTACTCTCGAGTCAAGTACATACCAATTATAGTTATGAGATTAGACACCTAATCCAACAGTCTCCCACTTGGATAAGTCTATTTACTATTATTGCAAGTACGACTCCAAAATCCCAACTAACAATCGTAGCTCTTAAAAGCCGTTGTCGAACTCTGACCTAGTCAATGACGCATCCATTAGATAAGGGATCATATATTCCTCCATTCTAGATATTGTATGGACATGAGACATGGATTATAATAATTCTCTCTGTCCATTTATTGTTTCCTAATTTCCGATTTATGACGACTGACTAATTGAACAAATCAAATCAGTCCAGGCTTGGCCAAACACTTAGGTTTGTCATCACTAAATCATCGAGGGGCCCACATATATCACTTTTATCCATATAAGGGTAAAAGGAATGGATAAACTTCGACTCAAATGCTTGCTTGTACTTACTCATCAAATCACACACAACAATATGTTTTATAGCACCAAGTTACTGGTGTGTTTACATATGTCAATGTGCAACCGACTTGTAAATTACAACTCACATGTCTTGGTTTCAAGAATATAAGATATTATCGTCTCACAATCACTCGTGATAAAATCCATGAAGTGATTCAGATGAGCGTGGGTTTAATCCAATACTAAAATCTTATTACAGGAGTACTCATGAACACTACATCAAACTTGTGTTATGTCTAAAACACCTAGACAATCTACAGTCAGATTCATGACAGTCTTGCCTCAATACCTACTTCCAAAGTATGATCGACTGTGGATAGTTTGAATAACCTAGTTATTCGAGAAGTCAAAACATGCAAAGCAAAACACAAGAATAATCGAATCCAATATGGTCTCAGAACTTATGAATATAAATAAAACACCTTTTATTTAATCACCATATTGATTACACATTATTAATTGTATAATGTTTCAATTAATCAACTTAATACTTGAATTAAAACAATAGTTATGTCATGCTCCAAGCATGCACACTACGTTTGCCTATGGTCCTCTTCTTTGTGAAATAGATCAATGGACAACATTTCAATGATGCTCATTTCACAATTCCAAATCCTTATCGTAAATGTAAGAATACAAAATTCTTGTCATTCGCTATAATCTGTTAGATTTTAAACTTATATGCAATGATCCTCTTGTAATGACTATCCACAAAGTCACAGAGACTTGGCAACAGACATTTCAAAGTATTCCAATGGAGAACAATTCCATGGAAACGAAGTCTCACATTCAAAGTACATTCCTTTGAACATCCTTCTTGCATTAAGTTTTTTAATCTTACACAGATTTAAAGAATAACTTTCACATATGGAAACATTTCCATATGCACATTTTGACTATCACTTCTGAACAAGAGTTACCTCTTCTCAGAGTATGTCAATATGGTCCTTCCAAAATTCAGAATATACTTCCAACTATCCATAAGAAACCAATCTTTGTTAAACCTCAGATTGTCCTCGATAATTGCTTAACCATTTTAGTCATATCTCGTTCTAGTCTCTTTTCCCTCTTAATGCCCTAGGCATTTGGAAAATTATAACAGATTAATGTTATAGCATATGTAATCGATCCTATACCCGAAGCATATGGGATACGATACATAATGTCTTACATAAAGACGTGATACTTTACCAGTCTCTTGCTATAACATTTCCATATATCAATTTCCTTATGTCGAATCTTTTCAACATAACTAAATTTGATTAAAATCTCAATCTAAGCTTTTATATTTGAAATGAAGTATGAATTCCTCTCATTTAATTATAGCAAAACAACTTTTCAAACCCTGCAACTTTGCAAATTGAAACTTTTGTTTTCTATAATTAACATTGCTAACTCGCAACACTTAACGTAATAATTGTGCTCCCACTAGCATAATAATTACATTCTTATTAGCATAACACTTATGCTCCCACTTGCTTTTACATGTACTCAGAAATCAGCTGGACTTCTAGAAATCAATACTTATTGACTTTCTTACCAAAGTTCATATTTCTGATATAAGATGCTTCGATAAGACTTTATCTAGGCTTCTCAAACTCATACACCTTTCCTTAGATAGCTCACATGTGTGTCTAAACAATTTTAGAACTTACAGCAATAAATCCCAAATGTTTAGACCTTTGCCATTTCTCACAATTCAAACTATGAAGAGGGATGTCGTAATCATAATCGAATTTGAGAATGCAAATAACACAATTGATATCTCCTTAAAATCTACTTAATGAAAGCATTTCCTCAAAATCATTTTGGAGAGAAACCTTATGACACTTAGATTTTTATGGTGTATGTGTTCCTATCCATGTGAATTTTTCATAACCATAATCACAAGACAAAGTTAGTGACAAATCCAAACTCATATGGACTGAACTTGTTCAATCTTAATTTCTTGCCACCTGGCAGCACAAGGGCTTGCCATTGCTTCCAAGTTGTTATGCAAACAATTGAGAACTCATAGAACTCACATGCATAGTCAACTTTAACTGGATTGGCCACAGAAACAAGAATATGTCAACACGATAGGTTACCAACCTCAAGTCCTGTGCTAGTGATTAACAATAGGTTTGCTCTTGATCGGTTCTTGAAACTATTCAAGATCATTAAGACTCCCACTGTCCTCTTGACATATAAGATTCACTTTGTCAAGGAACATTACTTGACAAAACAAATATTCAAGAGTTAGTGCGGTTTCTTATCAAGACAAACACTTCACACAATTGGTCTTAGTTGGACTTTGTCTTATCCAAAACATCACAACTTACCAATTTCAAATGTACAGGAGTAAGAAACATTTTACTCTACTTTTGATAAGTGTTATAAACCTTCTTAAGATTTTGTCACTATAGGCACAATCTTGGAGTATAACTCTAATACTTGATTTTGGAACGAAGTATGATTTATCTTTTTGATTTAACCATATCAACAATTCACGATTCCTCTTCGTAGCCATACAAATGCACTAAGATGTCCTTAGAGGATCAATTGTGATATGGTTTCATAATCACTAAGATAATCATAAAACACGATACTTAAGTACTCTCCTTTCTTCTCAGATTGGAGAAACTTTTTATCTTTCTGCCTAATTTGATTCTTCTTATTCGTTCTGATATACATTGAAACTTTTCCAATGATTCAGAATTACACTTAATCTTGTAAGCATAGCCATATTTACTAAACTTTAGTAAATCATGACGAATAGTCTTATCGCTCTTTGTGGTGGACCTGACCAATGCACAACCAAGTGTACCCGATCCCCTAGTCCTTCACTTGACTCACATATACATGTGAACAAGGAATCAATCTAAATTTCCCAAAGACGAAGGTTCTCATCCATCACACAATTCAAGTTTCACGATCCCAAGTTTCTGGACAATTGAAACTTGGGTGATGAGAATTTTTCCTTATTTGGTAAATTTTGACACTACCAAAAACGAAAGAATCAAATCCATTTTCCAATATTGCTATCAATGAAAACATATAAACAACAATTTTCACAAATGCCATTGTAAGGAAACTTAAAATAAGATCAATTTCAAAAAATTTCCTTATTTACAAAAATTACAGAAAACTTATCCTTACAATGCAAATATATATGAAAACCATGTTGTTATCTATTCCTAATCAATCTATCATAACTCTTAAGCAACAGCTCAAAATCCTAATCATCGAACCATGCGATCGAAATCCATCTTTTCACGATCAGAATCAGGTTACTCTTCCTTTAAGTTTCCTTTCATTTCTTCGATTCTACAAAACATCAAAATGTAATTACATTACATCATGTATTAAGAATCTCCAAATAGGAACTTAATAGAGTTAGATAATGGACTTACCTGAAGAAGAGTCAAGCTTTTTGACTTTACCATCCTTGCGATCTTTTAGGTAAATATGGAAGCTTCGTAACCAATGCCCCTTCTTTTGGCAACAGAAACACATGGACTCTTTGGGAATGGTACATGGGACTATCTCAGACTTAGTCTTTCCCTTTCCCTTTGAAAGAGAAATCGTTTTTAGACTTCCAATGTTTCCATTGTCAATGTCCATGGAAGTTTGGGGAGTAGATCTTCCAATCAAATTTGCTTTACCAGTGTGCCAAATCATTGTTGATTCAGTAGCAACAAGCAAATAGGTAAGATCGATAAGAGTCATGTCATGATCTGTCATATAGTAGTCCTTAATGAACTCACTATACGGCTCAGGGAGTGACTGAAGAACCAAGTCAACAGCCAACTTCCTTGAGACATCGACTCCTAACATTCCCAACCAGTCAATGTTTGACTTCATCTCCAAGACATGTGCACACACAGACCTTCCATCTTGGTGTTCGCTAGCCAATAGGGCTTGAGTGACTTTGTGGGTCAGGGAGAATTATTGGAGGAGGTGGAGGAAGTGACGTTCCACTACAACACGAAGAAGGGATTAATCTTTCACCTTGATCGTCTTGTGGAATATCATCTTTATGAAGAAATCTTTTTCCAAAAGGATGAGGAAGACCATAGTTGTTTGAACTAGACATCTATAAGGGAGAAATTCAAGTTAGTTGATTTAAGTCCTTAATATAACACCCAAATGAAATATTAAGGCTAGGACCCAACATAATATTTTACAATTCGGAAGAGGGATGCCGTAATCCAAATGCAAAATATTTGAAGGTAGGTAAATGACAATTTACCAATTTCCACCATGAAAAACGAAATTGATTCTTAAGTTTTAAATGAATTGAAATTCCTAGATCTTTTGAGATTCATTGAACTTCTTAATGGCATGTTTAAATTTGGATTGTGCCCTTCAAGTTTTTGACTGGAATGTCGAGGATCAAAAACAAGGTGTGAATAACCATGCAAATTAGCTTGGTACACTTAATGTTACAGATCACCTAATCAATGTGTCGGTTAACCACACACGCTCCATTGATTTATGATTAACATCAATCTACCCTTTGCCACACACTGTCAGTCCCAGATTAGTGTGTCGGTTAACCACACGCGCTCCACTAACGACTTAACAATGTACAAAGTGCAATTTCATGGGTTAGCACCAAATTCACATTTTTCCTAAGTAACTAATATTGGGAGTTTATAAGTGTTTAGTTACTTGGTATTTTCATTATACTTTTAATGAGAATTAATGTCATATCCTACCCGTTCGTCTAATGACCCTCCACCAGTCAAGGAAGCGGTGGGTGAGAGTGGACACCCATTAAACCTCCATTTTATAGGTAGTAACCTTATACCCCCCTTATGGACCGACTTCATGAATAAGGTCTACTAACGGTAAGACCGACTTTTTACTTATACATATAATATATTAAACTTTTAATATTATAATAGTATAAGGGTATATTTTAAACTTTTAAAATACTAAGTGATTTAATCTATTAATTAAACTATACTCTTAATTTAATTAAACTTAAACCATGTCATTATGGAATTATTAATTCTCTTTTAATTAAACACTATAATTAACTATTAATAAAGTCCATAAAGATGTAATATGAATTATTCAAAACATCAAGATGCTAAAACAAAATTAAAACTATTTAATTTATTATTAAGTTATGAACCCATGAGTTACACTTTTGAAAACTTTTCAAAGAACTTTAGTTTTAGAGTTCAATGTCTCATAAAAAACTTTTCAAATTCCAAAACATGACGGCAAGTTTTGTAACTCTTGAAAACTTTTAGAGTTCCATAAAAGAGACTTTCCAAGTTCCATAACTTCAGGGCAAGTTATGAAACTCTTCAAAGCCATTTATAACAAATTTTGTAACCTTTGAAGACTCTTGGAATTCATAACTTAAAGAGTTAATGAATGGGACTTTTCACATCCATAACTTATGGAAGTTTCAAAACTCTTAAGATCATAACTTTTAAAAAAGACTTTTAAGTTCCAAAATTTTATGACAAAATTTGTAACTCCTTAAAAACATTTAGAACAAACTTTTAAAAAAAATAATCATATCATTCTATCTTTTAATAAATTGACCTAATTCAACTCTTGTAGTAAAATGACTCAAATTTTACAAATAATTAGTTTTTCATAAAATCAAGTAATTATCTTAAAATTTGACAAACTTCATGTTTTTTTTTCAACTTTGAAAATCAAACATTTGCATCAATAGAATAGAAAACAACCCATGACTCAGATACCACTGTTGGGTTTTGGTATGCTACAACATCCTATGGTGCACATACAACCCTAAATGATTTGGATCTATGTTTTCTCTAATTATACATATAGTATTGTTTCCAAAGCATTAAGCCTACAACTAGCATACAGTTGACATAAACAACATAAAATACGAGTTAGGAGTTTACCTCTTTATGTAGCTTGTAGAACTTGTTGTATTTGGACTTTAAGAACTTAGCACCCCAAGTGTGATGCCTCAAACGGTTCACAACACACCTAGTACAAAGGAGAACTTGAGAGAGATGTTGCGAGCTCCAAAATCGGCTCTAATGAACTCCAAGAACTCCAGTGGCCGATTTTGGGTGCTAAGGGAGTCCTTTTATAGTGTGGCAAAGTCTAGGGTTACATCCATGCAAACCCTAATGCCCATGAACTTTCATATTACTTAGGCTCCATGGGTTAAACCTCCATGGACTATCCATGGACTACCATATTGGTTTAGCCCATCCTAAATAACAATTGGCCCACACTATAAGAATCATTGATTTACCAAATCAACCTTCATATATTTAATTAGTCTCTTTTGATCGCATAATTAATTCCAAATTAATTCTTAATCAATACTAATTAAATAATATGATTTCATATTAATATATTAGAACTTATAATATATTAATAAATCATAAGTAACCTCTTACTCAAGTGTCCATCCTATCAAAATTTCCTGGTGATATGCAACACGAAATGGAACATGCTAATCTCGGGTCAAGTACATACCAATTATAGTTATGGGCTTAGACACCTAATCTAACATGTCTATCTTCAACAACCTCCTGGATTCGAAGATCCAAAGTTCCCTAACCATTGCTATAAGCTTCAAAAGGTTGTCTATTGATTGAAGCAAGATCCAAGATCATGGTATGGAACATTGTCCAAATTCTTAGAAGATTCCAAATTTCAAAGATGTTCTATCGATCCCACTCTCTTTAGGAAAATCCACAACAACCATCTGATCGTTGTGAAAATATATATCGACGACATCATATACGATTCAACCAGCAAGGATCTTAGTGATGAGTTTGCTGAGCTAATGAAAAGCAAATTTAGGATGAGTATGTTGGGCGAGCTTAACTACTTCCTAGGTCTACAAGTTCGTCAATCTCCTAAGGGAATCTTCATCGGTCAAGAAAAGTATATCAAAAACCTATTGAAGAGATACTTCATGGAGAATGCATCAACTACAAAGACACCAATGCCTTGATGGGAAATCTGTAGATCAGAAGCACTATAGAGGAATGATTAGCTCATTACTGTACCTTACATCTAGTCGACAAACTTCATGTTTTCAACATGTTTGTGTGCACGCTTTCAAGCCAATCTAAATGAATTGCACCTCATGGCAGTAAAAAAAATTCAAATATCTAAAAGGAACTGCTTCATTGGGTCTATTCTATCCTGCTAAAGGCAACTTCTATCTCCAAGCCTCTACTGACTCAGATTATGGAGGATGCAAGCTCGACAGAAAGAACACTTCTAGTAACTGTATATTCTTAGGATGCAAATTGGTCAGTTGGACTTCAAAGAAACAAACATTAGTTTTAACCTCTACTGCTGAAGCTAAATACGTTGATGCCTCTAGTTTCTATTCTTAAGTGCTCTGGATGCAAACAAATTGAGAGATTATGGATTCAAAATGCAAAAGATCCCCATCTATAGTGACTCTAAGAGTGCAACTGCAATCTCTCACGATCCAGTCAACCACTCAATGACCAAGCACATTGATATTAGGTATCACTTCCTAAAATATAATATTTAGAAAGGTCATATTGAGCATCATTTTGTTCCTACATATGAAGAGACTGCAGATGTGTTCACAAAATCTCTAGATGAATCCAAGTTCTTACATTTTTAGGACGACTTCGAAGGTCTCACCGTGGAAGGGTGTGATACGCTTCAGGAAGAGGGGGAAATTGGGTCCTCGGTATATTAGACCAATCCGTGTGATCGTCAGGGTATGCACGGTGGCCTACCGGTTGGATTTGTCGAGTGAGCTCAACCAGATCCACAACACTTTCCATGTTTCACAGTTGCGGAAGTGCATGTTGGATGATGATACAGTGGTCCTCTTGGATAATATTCAGGTCGATGAACTCCTGAATTATATTGAGAGGCTAGTAGCGATAGTGGAAAGAAAGATGAAGATTTTGCGCAACAAGGAGATACCTTTTGTAAAGGTTCAATGACATCATCGGAAAGGCTTCGAGTGGACCTGGGAGCCAGAGGCAGAGATACGGGAGCATTAACTGAGTTATTTGCGACAGCCGACTTCGAGGACGAAATCTAGTTAAAATGGGGGAGAATTGTAACATCCCGATGATGAGTTATTTTCAATTTCAGCCCTAAATATGAAATAATGTTGGATTTTGACCCTTGGATTGAGGAAGGTTGCAAAAATGGCCCAGAGTGGCATTATGGTAATTTCGGCAAGGAAGTTAGTACGTTGTGTACGCTAGGCGTACCGGGGCGGACCCTAGTATGTTGGGTGTACATAAGGTCTCATGGCGTACGTGGAGAAACTTCAAACCCTAATTTTTAGGGGTTTTCCCATATATAAGCATCATTATCTCTCCTTTATCATTACCTATCCAATCTCCAACCTTCATTTTGTTACTTGCAACCCTAAACCCTTGTGTGTGATCCTTTAAGCTTAAAAGTGTGTGTTTGTGGTGCCTTTGAAGGTAGGTGAAGAAAGAAGCATCATCTTCGAAGATCAAGAGCTTCTAGATCCAAGAACACCTCACCTTGAAGCTCCACTTTGAGGTATAAAGTTATGAACTTGATGATTCTAGGCATAGATCTAAGTTTGCCATTGAATTTGTGTCGTTTTGGTCCCATCCTTTGGGTATTTTGATCATAAGCTACCCCAATACATTTAAGTTGTCCTTTCAGTCACTTTGAGCTATCTAGAAGCATACAAATGAAGTCTTGGTCATATCTTTCTTTCCATGCATGTGTTTTGAGGTCTTCATGGGTTATGTGGTTCAGGTTTTTGATGTTAAGACCTTATTGGCCATGCAAGACCATAAAGTTGGAAACTTTATGATCAAAAATGTTATTCGAGACTTCTATCTGACTTTGGACGTGGAACTTTGGAGTATTAAGCTCTTAATGGGGTAAGGGCTGCACAGGTGCGTACGTTGGGCGTACCAAGTGGTACACTGCACGTATGCGGTCAGCACCCCGTAATCTGGTCAACCATCAAGTACACCTTGCATACAGAAGAGTACGCAGAAACGTACTCGGATGGGTCGACTCGGTTGAGTTGGCTCGACTGGGTTGACTCAGCTAGGTGTTAACTTGACTTCTGACCGTTGAACAAGTTTGAACAAAGGTATTTTGGGGAAAATATTATTAATGGGAAATGTTTGGATATTTAGGATTTGGATTGATCCGGTTGTCGGAGATGGTAGTTATTCAGACTACTTTCAGACAGTGAAGTGAGTTTTCCTCACTGTACTTATGGGTCGAAGGCACCAAGGCCGGTACATTGGATTGATATCCTGGTTTACCGTACGTTGCTATGTTGTAGTCATCTGTTAGATCTCTATCCTGGTATATAGAATGCTGCTATTATGTAGTGATCTATTAGATCTGTATCCTGGTATATAGGATGTTGCTATGATGTGGTGATTTGTTAGATCTGTATGACTACCTGTATATGCTAACTATTGGTTGTTATGGTATATGTTACATATGTTGATATGTGATGGTACATTGGGTTGAGGCGGTCCTGCTTTATGTGGAAGGCCAAGATACCTAGGGCGATCTGGATAGACTGAAGGTCTGTGAGGCGGACCAATCAGGCCGAATCGTCGAAGAGCGGTCATATAGGGTGAAGGCCCAGCAAGGCGATGCATTCATGTTGAAGGCTCTTTATGCATGTTGTTGTTGGTTATGTTTATGTGGTGGTACTTTGGGGGAACTCACTAAGCGTTGGATTACAATTTTAGTTTTGTTTCAGGTACTTCGGAGGACCGTGGCAAGGCGATGGCGTGACCGTACACATCCTTGGTCTTATATTGTTGATCTTGGGAGACTCTGATTTTTAATAATCTTTTGGGAACAATGGATTTGTAAACACTTATTTTTAGTAAATGGGTTGTTTTGAAAAGTTTAAAATTGGTTGTGATTTTTGAGATGTTACAGTAGGAAGTAGAGTACATCAAATGGACACGAAGTCCATCACCTACAGGTTATAAACATGTGTGTGTTTCACGGGACTGTCATCAAATAGTCTGGTGGTTGTCATCAATGCTCTATTAGATGTCTTCATCTCCTAGTACAGTAGTACCAGTAAGTTAAGGCCTTTTATTATTATTTCCACCTCTCATAATCCATCTCCCTCTTTATTCTATTCTTCCTTCATTACCCATCACTACCCAATATATTATAGGTATGAAAATACATATATAGTAAATCATATAAAAATCACCTTATATTATTTCATCTAACATAAAGCATTTTGGTTACGGATAATAAGCAAATATAGCATTTAATTATCTAAATACTTTATATCTATGTGTAAGATGAGAGAAACTATGAACTCACCTGACTTAGGTGAACCACTGACAATTTCGGCATAGCTTCACCTTGGTGCTTTATCTTTTCCTCTAACGAGACCTAGGTTCGCATTACTATGCTTTAGTCTTATATTCCTGGCGAATAAAGATAGTCTAGAGTCCTCACTAATCTTAATGTCTACTTTAAGATCTATCAAGTAAGGAACAACTCGGTAGGATCATATCGGAGATAGGGTTCATTTGTATACAGAGTATACTGTTTGGAAATCACACTTTAAACACATCACTAAATCCAACCTAAACATCATCCCTATAAGTAGATCAGTCAGTTTACTGACTTGAAATAACTAATAAATCATAATTATAGGTTCATAATAACGACTATGACTATAATTAAAAGTTACACTAGAATAAAATAAGTGTAGCTGAACTTACAAAGTTTACTGATGAAAACTAGGAATTATGCGGGTAGATGTCTGATCCGGGAGCTTCTATTCTCTGGCTATTTGACACCACAGGGCTTCATTAAAGGGTTTGGGAACTCGAGAGTATCGGGACTAAGGGGTGGAAAAAGCTCTAGAGGATTCAGGTGGAGTTGAGATGATGAAATGGTTGGAACTCGAGGGTTTATATAAGCTGAAAAGCGGTGCGCATCGCGCACAAACCAAGTGTGTACCATACATTTGGTCAGAAAAGGGTGACCTGTCGTTCTCTGCGTGGTACCACATGTCGAGCATCTGGTGGAGTGCCAGTGCGTGACGCGCATGTAGAAATTTATGTTTCTTCAATAAGTCATATCTTCTTCATACGAGCTCTGTTTTTGACGGGTTTTATATCCACACGTAGCTATCGACGAGATCTACAACTTTCATTTAGACTATGTCGGCTAATTTTGACTTTATTTTTAAATTTATATTTTTAACAGGCTTATACTGCTAAAGTCCGTTAAAAATTCATAACTTTCTCATACGATATCCGTTCTCGATTATCTTTATATCGACAGATAGGTATTGACGAGATCTTCAACTCTTGTTTAGATTGTTTTTCCTAACATTCGACGGATTTCAATTTCGGTTTCTGAGGCGTATAATGCTACACTGAAATGTTAGAAAAATCATAACTTATTCTTATGAAGTCAGATTTGAGCATTTTCTATATGTACAAAATCCTTTTCTCATATAGCATAACTTTGGTTAAGATTATTTATCCAAATAATATTCTATCAAAAATTCAATTTTAACACTTATTATACCTTAATTTACTAGCACGAATCTGTGAGTGTTATAGATGTCTTAATGGATAAAGTTGGAACTTTACCCATCAAGACCTTGAAGAGTTTCAGATCCGAGCTTTGGAGCTCTTGGGATTAGGACATAAGATCTTAATCCATTAAGTTGTCCATATGTAGTTGCCACGACGTGGTGGCATGCATGCCACAACGTGGTGGCTGATCTGGTCGCGACTGCTTTGTCGTGAAGCTGCCACGACGTGGCCAATAGTTGGCGACGACGTGGAGGTCAGTTGGTGTTAACATTGACTGTTGACTTTTGGTCAAATTGTTGGCTTTAGAGTGTAAACTAAGGTTTCACCTTGGGTGTTTACATAGGTGGGTTGTAGAACCGGTTTTAGGTTTGTACAATTTGTGGTATATTCGAGTGTGATGTGAGTCTTCTCCCTATACTATATAGGATGTTAGTCGTATTTGTGATACTTGCATGAAAGACCAGGATCCGACGTCTGACATGTGTATGAAAGACCAGGATTTGGCCCCTGACATTTGTATGGAACACCGAGATATAATCCCTGTGTAACGCCCCAATTCTCGAATATCATTTTATGGTGATAAATTCTCATGGATTCAAGGTCTACTCGACGAGTTGGTTGCCTGACTCGTCGAGTAGCAGCGGGTTAGGCCGCGCACTTAAGTGACCTACTCGTCGAGTCCAAGAAGGGACTCAACGAGTAGGAGCTGGCAGATGAAACCCTAAATTCTAGGGTATTGCACCCTATTTAAAGGATCATTGGCCTCCTCAGCCTCCCCTTAGAGCCTCTTGATAATCCAGAAACCCTAATTTGTGTGAGTGTGCTCCATTTGTGTATTCTTAAGCTTTGGAAAAGGATATTTGGAAAGGAAAGCTTGGAGAACAAGTATCTAGAAGCAAGGGAACGTGTGGGATCTGAAATCTATCTTAGTGGCATCCTTTGGAAGGTATCAAATCGCTATCTTGACCTCATTTCATTTCTAGATCTCTTTTGAGAAAATTTTAGGGCTTTTCTAGTATGTTTGGAAGCTTTTCTCGTGTATCAGCTAAGATCTGAAGTTGTAACTTCAGATCTGAACTCTCTTGGGCCTTTAAGTCCATAAGGCTTCCAACTTCAACAAAGATGAGACTCTCCCTAGGTGCAAACCTCCATTTGCAAGCGTAGTTTGTCATTTTAAGACTTTAGGCACTACTAGAAAAACAGCCTTTTACGACGTACAATGCGTGTCGTAAAACGCTCAGACGACGCGCAAATGCATGTGAAGGAAGGCCCTGTCATAACGAGAGACGACACGCTTTTGCGCGTCGTCTATTTACGACGCGCATTTACGACGCACATTTATGACACGCATTTACGACGCTCAGTTATGACACGCAATGCGTATCAAGGAAGGCCCTGTTATAAAGGAAGACGACACGCATTTGTGTGTCGTAACCTTACGACGCGCGTGTTTATGACACGCAATGCGTATCAATGAAGCCCCTGTCATAAAGGAAGACGACATGCATTTTTGCGTGTCATAATTTTAAATGTTTTTAAAATTATATATTTTTGATAGATTTACTAATTTTCAAATTAAATAACACATTAAAAGTCTCATAATACAAAATAAAATACCATAAACAATAAAGATAATTCATTGCACTAATATATCAAATACAAATAATCATTCCAATAGTAAGTAAATGTAACACATGGCTAATATTGCATAATATTTATTATAGAAAACAAAACATGTACAACATTAAAAGAAACTCGTGACTAAATTCTCCTTTGACAATCTCCTTTCTAAGAGAATAACCTGGATGCAGGAACTTTGAGAGGCTGCAGGGCATGGAAGGAGGTTGCTAGAGCTGTCACAACCTGCACATGGCAAATCGGTACAAATAAGAAGCTTGAAGTTGAAGGACCTGTAGTCAATTTGAAAAACATCCTAGATGAAATTTGTTTAATGTTGTCCACCATTGTTACCATAAACATGAGAAAAATTACTACAAATTTTAGAATTTGCAGACAAGTTGCTGAATTGACATACAAAAGGCACCAATAATAAAATAACTTGACTCATATGTTGTGAAGTATATGCAACAGGACCTCCACCATAAATTAATATTTCAGATCCTTTAACCTAAAACCATAAAATTATGATGATTGATGATAATTAAAGAGTCAGATGTTAAAAGTGTTCAAATGTGAGATGTGATAAGGTTTACCCTAAACTCTCTACAAACGATACAAACATCATATATTCTTAACAAAAAGACCTTGTGGATTAATATCTACTACCAAATACCCAAAATACCCTTTTGAAATTTTTGTATAACTTGCATATTATTCTTCCAGATTTCCATTATTATCATCTACTATCAAGTTCAAATCTTCATAAAGAATAATGAATTAACAGATATATGTATATGTGTATACATATATACACATGCATATACATATATACATATAACGAATAATAAGAAATTTTACTTTTACTTTTAACTTGAAAAGAAATTACCCGTGGATCTTCTCCTGCAGCTGGACCAGTACTCAACAACAAGCTTTGAGAAATAAGAATCCGACTCCATTAGCTTGGAGGGCGCATCATATTCCATCATTTCACCAATAAGGAAGATGGCTTGTTGTTATCATGATAGCTCCATCAACTGAACATAGAAAGTCTTCATTTTTTTCTGTGTACTATTGAACATTGCTGGAGTGGATGCTAATCTACAAAAACATCACTGAAAATAATTAACAAGATCATAACACCCAAAAAGAAAATAATCAAAATAAATGAAGAAATGATTACAATTACATTACCCGTATTGCACAACATCAAAGCCTACACCAGCAATTCCCCGAGAAGCTGCATCCTGGAAAAAAAACATTAGGTTAATGTATTGTTTCATGCTGAAAAAGATGAGGTGTCTGTTGGAGATAGTGTCTAAGTCCATAACTATATTTGGTATGTACTTGACCCGACCCGGCATAGTCCATTTGGGTTGCACTTCACCCGAACAATTTACGGATAATCTTTTGAGAATAGTATAAGTTATGATTTATTAATATATTATAAGTTCTAATATATTAATATAAAATCATATTATTTAATTAGTGTTGATCTATAATTAATTTAGAATTAATTTAGAGATCAAAAGTATGACTAATTAAATATGGGCTCATGTATTTATATAGTGTGGGCTAATGCTTATTTGGAATGGGCTAGGCTTGCATGGAAAGTCCATGGATACTCCATGGAGCTTTAACCCATGGATCTCATGGAAATGAAAAGACATGGGTATTAGGGTTTACATGGATGTAACCCTAATCCACCACACTATATAAAGGAGGCTTTGGTTCTTGAAATTGCACTAGTTGATGTTTGAAAACTAAGAGGGCCGATTTCAAGAAGGTTGTGACTATTCTCTCAAGTTTCCAAGTTTGTGGTGATTTGTGACTTCCATTTGAGGCATCCACATTATTGGTGCTAGGCTCTCAAACTCCAAGCAATCAACTACTACTACAAGGTAAGTAATTCTACTAGCTTTATTTGATTCAAGTACCCCATGTCATGCTAGTTAGGATAAGAACCTTGGAAAAATAATTATTTGCATGTATCTTAGTCAAACATAGATCCAAGGTTTCTAGGGTTGCATGTACACCATAGGAGTGTTAGAATGCTCAAAACCTCTCAGTGGTATCAGAGCCTAGGCTTGTTTACTTGATACTTGATGCAAATAGCTTTAAAATGGATTTTTTTTGTTCATTGCACGTATGAACTCGCCGAGTCCATCGGGGGACTCGACGAGTCCATGAAGAAATGCATGCTACTCGTCGAGTCTGTTCATGCACTCGACGAGTAGAGGCTGCAGTGTCTAGATTTTCGATTTTTGCTGCTGGAAATGGACTAGAAACATTACCCTAAACTGTTTTGGTGTTATAAAACTTGTTTTAGATGGTGTAATGTTTATGCTAATCCATTTACAATGGCTATTATAAAAAATTACAAGTTTTATATAAGTTATTTATGATTCTTGAAATTATTGATAATCATGTTCTTGAACTTATGAGATTAGATGATCATAGGAATTATTTGTAACCTCCTTGGTAGTTTAATTCTTGATCATTATGTGTTTTAATGGAGACCATAACTTGTCCTCAAGTTATGGAAAACCAAAGGTCACACTTTAATTAAAAACCATTATAAGCACACATGAGTTATAAAAATGAAGAGTCTTCATTTTAATACTCAATTAACTCATAAGTTATGATAAATGTAAGGTTTTGAAAGTTTACAAAATTTTCCCTCAAGTTTTGGAACAAGTAAAGTCATATTAAAACTTTAGTTCCAACCCTTAGAATTTTAATTATTAAAATTCAACCCTTATACTTTATAATATTATAAGTTAATATATATATATATATATATATATATATATATATATATATATATGTAAGAACAAAGTCTTCTTACCATTAGTAGGCCTCATTCACGAAGCCGGTCTATAAGGGGGGTATAAGGTTGTTGCCTATAAAATGGCAACTTAATGGGTGTCCATTCTCACCCACTTCTTCCTTGATCGGTGGAGGGTCGTTAGCCGAAAAGGTAGGACAAGGACTATAATTCTCATTTAAGTATGATGAATATACTAAAGTAACTAAACCCTTATTAAATTCACAATCTTAGTTACTTTAGGAAAATGTGAATATGGTGCTAATCCATGAAATTACACTTTGCACTTTGATTAAGTCGTTAGTGGAGCGTGTGTGGTTAACCGGCACACTAACCTGGACTTATCAAGGTAGGTAAAGGGTGACTTAATGTTTATCATAGTATCGATAGAGCGTGTGTGGTTAACCGGCACATCGATTGAGGGGTAGTACATTAAGGGTACCAAGTAATTTGCATGATTACTTAACACCTTGTTTTGTGATCCTCGGCATCCAAGTCACAAAACTTGAAGGGCACACTCGAGATTGAAACATGTCATTGAAAAGTTTAATGAATCTCAAAGAATCTAGGAGTTTCTAAACCAATTAAAACCTAATTAAATATTTCGTTTTTCATGGTGGAAATTGGTGAATCGTCATTCACCTACCTTCAAATATCTTATAGCTTAGATTACGACATCCCTCTTCTAAGTTATAAAATATTGTGTTGGGTCCTAGCCTTAATATTACATTTGGGTGTATTATTAAGGACTATCTTTACATCTAATCTAATCTATTCCTTCTTCTTTTCAGATGTCTTCCAATAACAATGATTCTGGCTCAAACCCTACTGGCTCCTTCTCTCTCATGAATCCTTGTGGGAGAGTCATCTTTGATGGATCCAACTTTATGGATTGGATCAGAAACATCAGGATGGTCACTCGTTATGAGGACAAAGAATATGTCCTTGATAAGGAGCTAAAGGAGATTGATGAGTCAACTGCTACTCCAGAGGAGATTGCTACATTTCAGGCACATGAAAGGGATGCTACTAAGGTAGCATGCATCATGATGGCCATTATGACAGCTGAGCTCCAAAAGTCCTATAAGGACCACTACCCTTTTGAGATGTACATGGATTTGATGGACCGCTACCATCAAAGTGCTCGTCAAGAAAGGTATGAAATTATCTCCTCCATGATAACTACCCGAATGAAGGATGGTGAGACCATCACGGCCCACATGCAGAAAATGCAAAGGTTTGTGGATCGTTTGAAGAAACTAAATGTTGACTTTCCTGAGGAGATAGCAATAGATATCATTTTGCACTCCTTACCTTCATGTTATGATCAATTTAGAATAACATACCACATGAACAAGGAAGAAGTTACACTTAGTAAACTTCAAGGGCTTTTAAAGACTGCAGAAAGTAGTCTTAAAGGCAAGTCGGGTGTTCCTACTCCTCCTACTCCAACTGCGGCCAATGTCTTGGCAATCGGGCATGGCAAAGGGAAGAAGAGAACGAACCCTTCTAAGGGTACCAAGGGTAAGACCCTTGAAGGCTCCTCTTCAAGCAAAACCAAGAAATGTTTTGTTACTCCTTCTGCTAACCCTAATAAGGCTGAATGCTTCTATTGCCATGAAAAAGTCGCACTGGAAGCGAAACTGCCCAAAGTACCAGCAAGATGTGAAGGATGGGAAAGTAAAACCCAACCATGCAGGTATATACACTATATTGTCTAATAACTCACCTCATTCTAAGTCTTGGGTCCTTGATACAGGTTGTGGAATTCACATATGTTCTGATTTGCAGGGACTAAAAAGAAATGAGAATGTGGAGCATGGAAAGATAAACTTGATCATGGGGAACAGGAAAGCTTCACCTGTCACCAAGATAGGAGTTTATTCCTTATTGCTAAATAGTGGGTTTACATTAGATTTGAATAAATGTTATTATTCGCCAGAAATGGCAAGAAATATTATTTCCTTTCATCCATTGTATAAACAAGGTTTTACCTTTTATTTTGATAATAATAATGGTGGTATTGATGCTTTCTTTAATAATGTTCTTTATTTTAAAGCATTACCTTGTGATTGTGTGTATGAAACTGTATATGTTGTAGATAACCTAGGAAATAATGTATTGTGTATTGACTCTTCCACTAGCTTAGATAAAGCATCTTTATGGCATTGTCGTCTTGGACATGTAAGCAAGAAACGCATAGGCCAACTCCAAAAGGATGGAGTCTTGGAGTCGTTTGACATAAAGTCAGATGATAGTTGTGAATCTTGTTTGCTTGGTAAACTGATAAAGTCACCTTTTACTGGCACTTGTGCTAGGGGTAAAGGTTTGTTGGACCTCATACACACAGATGTGTGTGGACCCTTCAGAACCGCCACAAGAGATGCTAATCGCTTCTATGTGACTTTTACTGATGATTTTAGTAGATATGGATATGTCTACTTAATCAAGCATAAGTCAGAAACCTTTGAAAAATTCAAAGAGTTTAAGCAAGAAGTGGAGAATCAGTTGGGCAGGAACATTAAGATGCTTCGATCCGATCGAGGTGGTGAGTATCTTAGTACTGAGTTCCTTGACTATCTTAAGGAATGTGGGATTGTCTCACAATTGACACCTCCTAGGACACCACAGTTGAATGGTGTAGCTGAGAGGCGCAATCGGACCTTGTTGGACATGGTTCATTCCATGATGAGTCGAGCTTCGCTACCAATATCATTTTCGGGGTATGCCTTAGAGTCTGCCGCCCATATCCTTAACCTAGTCCCTACAAAGAAGGTTGCCAAAACACCTCACGAGATGTGGACTGGAAAAGTTCCCAATCTAGAACACATCAATATTTGGGGTTGTGAGGCTTTCGTGAGACGCGAGACTCACGATAAGCTCGAACCTCGAAGTGAGAGGTGTATTTTCATCGGCTACCCACAGAAATCCTTTGGTTACATCTTCTACAGACCCAGTGATAATGTGCTCTTTGTAGCAAGAAGAGGAGTCTTTCGAGAGAGAGAATTTATAAGCCAAGGAGACAGTGGGAGGCAAATTGACCTTCAGGAAATTCAAGAGTCAAGTGGTGTAGGAACCTCAACCCCTAGCCCTCAACCTGAGGAGGAAACTCCTGTTGAGCCAATTGACAAGTCTGAACCTCTGAGGCGTTCCACAAGGGTTAGGAATGCACCTGAGCATTATTATGGTTTCCATATTACTGCAGAAGGTGAGACACTTATCAGTGATGAGACATTGGTAAGTCTGGATGAACCTAACAGCTATGCGGAAGCCATGGCAGGCCCCGAGTCTGCCAAATGGAAAGAGGCAATGGACAGCGAGATACAGTCCATGTATGACAATCAAGTTTGGAACTTGGTTGACAATGTACCAGGTCGTAAGACAGTTGGGTGCAAATGGATTTTCAAGAAGAAAACCAACATGGATGGTAATGTACACACTTACAAGGCACGACTGGTTGCAAAGGGTTATTCTCAAACTCTGGGAGTTGATTATGATGAGACCTTTTCACCAGTGGCCAAGATTAAGTCTATTAGGGTTCTGTTAGCCATTGCTGCATTTCATGACTATGAAATATGGCAAATGGATGTCAAAACCGCTTTCCTTAATGGAAAGTTAGCTGAAGATGTTTACATGGTTCAGCCAGAGGGTTTTGTCAGTACAGAGTATCCTAATAGAGTGTGTAAGCTTGAGAAATCCATCTATGGATTGAAACAAGCACCTCGCAGATGGAATCTTTGTTTCGATGAGAAAGTCAAAGAGTTTGGCTTTTCGAGATGCGAAGATGAATCTTGTGTATATGTCAAGGCTAGTGGGAGTATAGCCAGCTTTTTGGTATTATATGTGGATGACATACTACTCATAGGAAATGACATCCCAACCTTGCAGGAAGTAAATTCCTGGCTTGGGAAGTGTTTCGCTATGAACGACCTTGGAGAAGCTGCCTATATCCTAGGGATAAGGATTTTGAGAAACAGGACTAAAAGACTAATTGGACTTAGTCAAAGCACCTATGTGGACAAAGTGTTGAAAAGGTTCAACATGCATAATTCCAAGAAAGGTGAGTTACCTATCTAGTGTAATGCCAGACTGAGTAAAACTCAGAGTCCGAGTACAGAGGCTGAGATAGCTGAGATGAGTCGAGTACCATATGCTTCCGCTGTAGGCTCGATCATGTATGCTATGACTTGTACTCGTCCTGATGTTGCCTTTGCTTTGAGCATGGTCAACAGATATCAGGGGAATCCTGGCAAGGCTCACTGGACAGCGGTAAAGAATATTCTCAAGTACCTACGAAGGACTAAGGACTGGGTCCTTACTCTTGGTGGGAGTGAAGACTTGAAAGTAGCAGGGTATAGTGATGCTAGCTTTCAGATTGACAGGGATAATTTCCGCTCTCAGTCGGGCTGGGTCTTTACCCTAAATGGAGGGGCAATTACTTGGAAAAGTTCCAAGCAAGATACAGTGGCTGATTCCACTTGTGAATCAGAGTATATAGCAGCAAGCGAGGCAGCAAAGGAGGCTATATGGCTAAAGAACTTCATCGGAGACCTTGGAGTTGTACCAGCTATAAAGGAGCCAATGGAGATTTTCTGTGACAGCAACAGTGCGGTTGCCTTAGCCAAGGAACCAAGAGATCATGGGAGATCCAGACACATTGACAGAAAATATCACTTCATCAGACATCGAATAGAAGAAGGAATCCTCGTGGCAAAGAGGGTATCTTCGGATGAGAACCCAGCAGATCCCCTCACGAAGGGACTGACTCGGGTTAAGCATCTCCAGCATGCTTGGAGCATAGGGCTGAAGGATGATATTAGTTTTAGTAGTTAGATAATTTTGAAATTTGTAAAGTGTAATTAACATTTGATGATAAATAAAAGCTATTATTTATGAGTAAAGTGTTGCTATCTCTTGTCAATCGTTTACTATTATTTCTTTTTGCATGTTTTGACTTCCAGAATAATTATGTTATGGTATATATCATATTATTCAAACTCTCCACAGTCGATCATATGTTGGAAGTAGATATGAATCAAGACTGTCATGGGATGGCTTGTAGAGGTCTAAGATGTTAGACAAAGCGGGGCTACAACACTCATGAGTGCTCATAAGTTCTGAGTATTGGATTCAACCCACGCTCACTGGTATCACTTCATGGAATTTATCTCGAGTGATCGTGAGACGGTAATATCATATTAGTCTTCAAACCTAGAGATATGATTTGTTGCCTATGATTTGGTTATGCATTGATTGCACGAAAAAGCATTGGTAACTCGATGTTATAAACAGTGCCTTTGTGTGTAATTCAACAAGTAGTAGAGGAAACATATGAGTCGAAGTTTATCTGTTCCTTCTAGGATTAGAAGCGATATATGGGCCCCTCGATGATTTTGTTTTGACCTATGTACCGGGCCCGGTCAGAACTAAATTGATGTGTTCAGTTAAGTTCTATGTCAAACAAATCGGAAATCAGGAAACAAATGTTGGACAATAAGCAAGACCATGTTCCATGTATTTGTCCGGCTGATATCTAGAACAGAGGATTATATGATCACTTATCTAAAATGGTGCTTCATAGTTCAACAGAGTTTTAAGAGCTACGATTGCTGATCGGTTCCTGAAGTCATACTTGCAACTATAGTTATTAGACTTATCCAAGTGGGAGACTGTTGGAGATAGTGTCTAAGTCCATAACTATATTTGGTATGTACTTGACCCGACCCGGCATGGTCAATTTGGGTTGCACTTCACCCGAACAATTTACGGATAATCTTTTGAGAATAGTATAAGTTATGATTTATTAATATATTATAAGTTCTAATATATTAATATAAAATCATATTATTTAATTAGTGTTGATCTATAATTAATTTAGAATTAATTTAGAGATCAAAAGTATGACTAATTAAATATGGGCTCTTGTATTTATATAGTGTGGGCTAATGCTTATTTGGAATGGGCTAGGCTTGCATGGAAAGTCCATGGATACTCCATGGAGCTTTAACCCATGGATCTCATGGAAATGAAAAGACATGGGTGTTAGGGTTTACATGGATGTAACCCTAATCCACCACACTATATAAAGGAGGCTTTGGTTCTTGAAATTGCACTAGTTGATGTGTGAAAACTAAGAGGGCCGATTTCAAGAAGGTTGTGACTATTCTCTCAGGTTTCCAAGTTTGTGGTGATTTGTGACTTCCATTTGAGGCATCTACATTATTGGTGCTAGGCTCTCAAACTCCAAGCAATCAACTACTACTACAATGTAAGTAATTCTACTAGCTTTATTTGATTCAAGTACCCCATGCCATGCTAGTTAGGATAAGAACCTTGGAAAAATAATTATTTGCATGTATCTTAGTCAAACATAGATCCAAGGTTTCTAGGGTTGCATGTACACCATAGGAGTGTTTGAATGCTCAAAACCCCTCAGTGTCAACAGGGAATTAGATACTATCCACATTCTCATAATTTAAAATACCCCTAAACCAAAACATCCATAAATATGAGACTTACCTCTGTGTATATCTGTGAGGAGTCACAAGACACAGGATGATTTGTGTATGTGACAAAGGCATAATCAGCTCTAAAAAAACAAAATAATAAATAATAGTTTCTGTTAAAACTTACCACCATTCCTAAAGGGTTATGCCAGTTGATCTCTTGGTTATAATCTTCTCTAAAATATCTAGCAAATTCTGGTGTATGAACAAGACACTAAATAGCACTATTCATAAAGCAAATGTTTCCAAAATTCAGCAAGCCAGTTAGGCCACCAGAAGAGCCACGTGTATTAACACCAACACTGACAGGTGTCTGTGTTTGTGTCTGTGTTTTATCTTCTGATTCTTTGATTGTAGAAGACAAATTCTGAAGTTGTGACAATTCTGAATTGTTGTTAGTTTTAGAAGGCTCTACAAGTCCTGTTGACTCATTTTTAGCAAACCCGTTTTCTTGAACATCGTTTCTACATCCACCACCATTGTCAATGGCTTCCACCAAGATCTGTATTCAGAAAAAAAAACATCAAGTAAAACATGTTATGTAATTAATGTCTGTAAAGATATCACTAAAGTAACTCACCAAATTTCCTCTTTTATACCCTTAAGGGCCACATAAATGGTCTTTTCTTTTTTCTCTTTTTTTTTAAAAAAAAAGTGTTAAAAGATATTCAAAATTTAAAAAATAAAGAAATGACAAAATAGGACAAGTTTGCAACTTTTTGTCCCACATGACAAGATGGGATAGGGAATTTTGCGTATGTGAAAAAGACTTGAATACCCTCCTCGTCTTTATTAATTATTGTAGAGAAGTAAGTAAGTAAGAGATTTTACTTGTGTGTTTTTGTAGAAAAAAGCAGTTTAAAGAGTTGATGCTCTAATTCTTGATGTGAGAAATCACTTTTTTTAAGTGATCCACTTGGAGTTGAGTAACAACGTGTCCATGGCTCACTTCATTGAAAGTAATGCAATAGCTGACAAGGGGGGTAGGGGTAAAATAGGAACTTTCAACTTTATATAATCTTTAATCAACAACTATTTAGTATGAAAAAAATAAAATATATTGTAACCTGAGGGTTTCTTGAGACCCAATACATATCACCATCGAAATCTCCATTTGCAATTTCATTTGCCACTGATCTTCTTCCTTTTGTGGAAAAAAAATATTGCAAATTTACCATTTCCAATAAAATCTTCCAACTCTTTTACATATCTAGCATTCAGAACATGAATGTCTCCAAAATGAAGACCTGGATTTCTGTAGACTAAAACCTTCCCTGATATCTGACCATTTTCACTTCATATGTATCTACGTTTCTGAGAAGAACAATAACAACAACAACAAAAAAAATATAGCAATGATCAGACTGAGACTGATTTCATATCCTCTTGCTATACGAATTTAAAGTAATCAAAACCAAACACCTGGTTCCATAAAACCCCATTGCTAACATTTACGAGTTCAGAATAACTTCTAAACCGTCATGTGCGGAACAATTTCACACATAAATGTAAAGTGAGCCAAAAACCCTAAAACGGAGTAAACAGCAAAATCGGGTATTTTCGAATGCAGAAGATGAAATTAGGAAACGATATATCGAAAAACAAAAGAAAAATATCAAAATTAACACCACTGTACAAGTACATACAATTACAAAAAGTCTTCACACACAAAAAATATACATTGACATTGAAGCAGGAGACCAAAGCAATGAAATATGAGAAAGCAGAACTTACTGAGTGAGGGTTGAGCGAGCTAGCGAGAATTCTGGAGATGGAAATGAAGGAGGGTTGGATCTAGAGATGATATGGGCACCGGGAAGAAGAAACATGAAATTTTGAGAGATGATTTTGGCTCTGAAATATTTTCGTTTCTCCCTCCAAATTGTTAGCGTTGTTCATCAAGGGGTTGAGAAATTGAGGAATGTTAGAGAATTTAGATGGATAGATTATAGATGGTTTACCTTCACCCAATCTTCCCATACATCATCATCATAGCATATTAATCTGGAATCTGCACTTTTCCATTCTATACCAAATGCATCTTTCATATCTGTGATTGCATCACAGTTCTTCTTTAAGGTTTTGAGCCTTGATTCGATGTGGGGACTGGCTTTGAGATTGCATCCAGGAAGCTTTGATTTCAGTTCTTTCTCCAGGACAGTTGTGTATCCACTTCTGAATTTTGTCTTGAGGTCCTCTTCCATCTTCTCCCTCGACGGTGACTTAAAAATCCGACAGCCCTACACAAAAACTTGAACAACTCCCTCTCTAGCCACTAAGACGAACGAACGGAAGATTAGGGTTATTTTGGGATGTTAAGGGTTCGGTTAGAGGGGATGTAAGAACTAAATGTATGAGAAATCGGCCCTAACATAAGAGCCCAATGGGGATCTCTACATCAAAATGAGGCTTTCATCTCAAGGGTACCTGACGTCAACATGTGGCTGCCAATTAGGGTTTTTTTTTCATGTAGAGGATGTAGTTGGAGGTTTTCTTGCAGATTAAAGCCCGAGTTGTGTTGGACGAACGAATAAGGGTTGGAGGTGCTGGATGTAGGTGAAGATGAAGGCCCTAGGTTTTCTTTCTAGCTAATTCACAGATTAGCATCGCTGGAAGAAGGTGGAGGCATCAGTAGAGGGAACAAGGGAGACTGATAGAGGAGCAAATAGGCGGGGTGTTTAATTTTTGGGATGTCATTCCCCCCCGACTAAAAACGCGTGTTTCATTAAAAAAATTATAAAACGACATGTTCAGATGACGCGTATTTTATAATAAGCGCCCTCCGTGTTTTTTTTGTGAGACACTAATTTTAGGGCACGCAAAATGCGCGTCCTAAATTCTTCAAATTTCTAAAGATGTGACATTATTTTTAGGGCACTCCCTTTTGCGTATCATTAATCAGTGCGTGTCGTAAAAAGCGCGTCATTAAAGGTCTGTTTTCTAGTAGTGAGGGCTTTGCATGCACGTAAAGCTTGCAACTTTATGTGATAAACATGCCTTGGGAAGCTGGATCTACAATATGGAGCCTTAAAATGGCTTAAAAAGCCACTGTATGGATGAAGGACTGAATGGACTCGGCGAGTCGAATGAATGACTCGGCGAGTCCGATGAAGAATGTCATGGGCTCGGCGAGTCAGTCGAATGACTCGGTGAGTCGGATAGGATTTTCCCAACCTTTGGACACGTATGAACCCGACGAGTTGTAAAGGGGAAACTCAACAAGTTGGCCAAGGAGTTTGCGGCCACTGGTATTAGGAACTCGACGAGTCGCTCCAGTGACTCGGCAAGTTAGCGGGTTATGCAAGGAACTCGGCGAGTGGTTGGTTGTACTCGACGAGTTGAGGTCAACATGGACTGTTGACCTTGACAGTTGACTTTGACTTTGACCACGGGTTGACTATTGGAATCCTGGCGTATTTTCGGAAATTGGAAATTTATGAACATGGTTTGATGGTAACTATAGGTGGTGGAGTTTGTGTCGGTGATCCGACAGTTTGAACTTATCTTTCGAATCGACAGTTGCGAGGTGAGTTATCCTCACTATATCAACAGGGTCTAAGGCACCAAGGCCGGCCCTTTATTGGATTTGTATCCGGGTAATTGCTTGATATGTTTATTGATCTGTTAGATCTGCATCCTGGTAGTTAGGATGGTATTATGCTAGTGACCTGGTTTAGGTCGGTATCCTGGTATATAGGATGATGTTATGTTAGTGACCGGTTAGGTCGGTATCCTGGTTATAGGATGGTTGCTGTATTAGTGATCTGTTAGATCGGTATGATTATATGTTATATACATGCTAGCGTATGATATTTATGTGCACATGACTGTTTGATTGGTATGGGGGTTGGGTTGAGGCGGGTCCTGCTTCGTGATGTAGGCCAAGATACCCAGGGCGGACCGGATAGACTGCAGGCCCAGGAGGTCACATAGTCAGGCCGAAGGCCTGGCGAGCGGTCCGGATAGGCTGAAGGCCCGAAGAGGGCGGTCCAGACGTGCCGAGGCTCGGAGAGTGGGCCAGATAGACTTAAGGCCCGACGCAGGCGGTCCAGTCAGACTGTAGACTCAGAGAGTGGACCAGGTGGACTAAAGGCTTGGTGCGCGCGGACCAGTCACACTGTAGACTCGAGATGCATGGTTGTTCTGTGTTTGTTATACGATATGTTATGGTTGTATGAGGTTGGTATTTTGGGGGTAACTCACTAAGCTTTCGGGCTTACAGTTTCAGTTTATTGTTTCAGGATTAGCAGATGACCGCGGGAAGGCGAAGGCTTGACCGTACACTTCCTCGATTTACGATTATGATTTCTGGGAACTCTGATGTTCAAACTATTTTGAAAACAAACTATAATAACTAAATGGTTTCATATGATTTAAAAAGTTTTAAATTGGCTCAAATTGTATGGGTGTTACAAGTTGGTATCAGAGCCTTGGTTTGAGTGAATTGGAGGAACATTCGTGTGAATCCAGTCTCAAACTAAGGAAAATGTTTTCAAAATAATTTTCGAATGGTTTTTAAATAATAAAGGAGGATGCGAGTGTACGATCAGCCGGAGCCAGTAAGTGGACCCCAAAATACCATACAAGTTATTTGATATTATGTGATATGTTAGAACAGCATGCTAGTAATAATATAGGGATCCTCAGGAATCGTATGATAGAATTGTCTGATTTTTGATGCCTTATCTTATGTAGAGTGCCTCATTGATTGTTTGTGGCTCTTTCGTGTGTGAACTAACTATTGGGTGAATACTCTAAGTCACATGCTACATGGGTTAAATGGTCTTAGGGTAAGGGATTTGGTCCTGCTGCGCAGCTCTTGTCTGAGTCCAACCGTTGTGGGATTAAATCTTTTAGTCTAAGATTGTTTAAGCCATGCGGTATGTGATTGTATTCATGCAATAGTTAACTGGCATCAATGGAGGGTCGTGTGGCAGTTGGTGGATGGGTGGGTAGTGAGAGGCCGGGAGGCCAGTTATGAGATAGTTAGCATTCCTCTAGGAGTCAGGGTTGAGCACTCGCGATGTATATGTATATTGTTAGTGCGTTGTGGTGATTCTTGAGACAAATATGGGTAGGTGTGGAAGGTAGTATGGGCCCGTACTACTGAAAGCACAGGACCCATACGCATAGCAAGGAAGTCACAACCCCTAGGGTTTTTGATTGGGAGTTGGTTCCCGGATTGTTATGAGGAGTACCTGATATCTTTTCGGCATGTCTTCAGCATGGTGGTTACACGACGATTCGTGACGGGATCCGGATCAGGGTCAGGACAGGGCGATCAGGGTGCCCCGACAGCACCCAAGGTCATCAGTCGGGGTGGACCAGCAGTGACAGAGGATCGAGTCAGGGAGATCATCCGTGAGGAGGTGGTCGGGATTGTCCGGAGTCAGATTCCGGAGCTGTTTGGGTCTATCAAGACGGCTATGATAGAGTATTTTGATGACAGATACGCAGCCCTAGCTGAAACGGCTGCCGCAGCAGCTACAACGGCTGTAACAGCGGCAGGGGAGGAGCCGGTCGGGGCTTCCAGTATCGGGAATTCGACAATACGAAGCCCCCGACTTTCGATGGGATCCAGGATCCTATCATAGCCATGAGGTGGCTATCGGACATCGAGGGATGCTTTTTCACGTGTTCCTGCCCGACTGACCAGAAGGTCAGGTTTGCTATGAACATGTTGAGGTCCGGGGCGAAGGACTGGTGGAGGTTGATGACAGGGTCTTATTCGGATGAGCAGAGAGTTGCAGTTTCTTGGGATCAGTTTAGGGAGATGCTCCGCTCCCGCTACATTCCACGGGTCGAGCGTGAGCAGCTAGCTCAGGAGTTCTTGGAGTTGAAGCAGGATTCGGAGTCGGTGACAGAAATCACCCGTTTGTTCACTGAGAGGGCGATGTTTTGCCCGGAGTTTGCTTCCGAGCAGGCTCAGATGACACGATATCTGAGCATGCTCAAGACTGACATTAGGCAGTTCGTTGCTACCTAGCGATGTGATACGTTGCTGGATTTGTAGGAGGCCGCTAGGCGGTGTGAGCTGGAGATTGACTTACAGTTGTGAGAGCAGAGGTAGTCCCCGGTGCAGTCACAGTCGGCGCCAAAGCGGTCCAAGACCGCTGATTCTAGGGTTGGAGGTCAGAGCGGACGCACTTGTGAGAAGTGCGGGAAGGGTCATACCGGAGTTTGTAAGTCCGGTGGTGCATGCCGCAAGTACGGAAGGGAGAGGCATTATGCGAGGGATTGTTGTCAGTTGGCCCCGGTTCAGGGCTTGAGGATTTGTTATCACTACCATCAGGTTGGTCACATGAAGGCCAACTGTCCACAACTTGTTGCATTGAGGACTACTATCACGGGTCAGGGCAGAGAAGAGCCTCCGAGGGCTCAGGGACGTGCCTTCCAGCTTACGGCAGAGGAGGTCAGGACAGTGCCAGATGCGGCCGCGGGTACGTTCCATCTCTAATCTTGTTGTTTATGATTAAATTGTGAATTTTTCCACCTCTTACTGCTTGAGTCATTAGAATATAGAAGGGTCGGGGGAGTTTAGTATCAAGGGGTCGTAGCCGGTTAGTATCCATGGGTGTTGGAGAATGGAAGTTAGGGTATAGAATCACCATTCCAGAACCAGTAGCTGTGAATCAAAGATGCAAAAGTGTTCAGCTAGGATTCGGTTTCTTTTGAAGTCCGGTTGATCAATGTCAGGAGGGTTGTTCTACGGAGGTTGTCCACTCCAGGGTTAATCGTTCCGTAGTTAAGGGTGATAATGCCTAGTAGGGATGGTAGAGTTGTGTTTTGATTTCGCCGTCAGTATGTAGTAGTTAGTGTCTCAAGTGGGGGAGAATTGGAAATTCTCAGATGGAGCATCAACCGTTGAGAATTCTGTTAGTTGCCAGGGTTCGATAGTGCATTCAGCACGAGTGTGTGGCTATTTAGGGCATGTGGTATATATGCGGGTCAGGGAACAGACCACGGTTTTTCGAGAAGGTGGGCGATCAACATGAGCCCTAGGGTTAGGCCGGGGTTAGAGTCCACAGAATGGGTCAGGAGTTCAGAACCCCGAGTGGGTGAGAACAGTCATCATGAGAGAGATCACCAGGATGGGTGGTCTATGGAGATGCTCAACGTTTAGAGCGGTCCGGATAGACTGAAGGCCGGTGGGGCGTACCAGTCAGGCCGAAGGCTCGGGGAACGGTCCAGACATGCTGAAGGCCCAGAGAGGCGGTCCAGACATGCTGAAGGTTCCGAGAGTGGTCCAGGTAGACTGAAGGCCTGGTGAGGCGGTCCAGACATGCTGAAGACTCTGCGTGCGTGTGTTTGTAGATCTATGTGCAGGTATTGAGTATGCTGCTATGTTATAGCAATCAGTAGGTCTGTCCCCAAGTATTGAACTTGCTGATGGAGTATGCTGAAGACTTTGCATGGGTTTTGATAGTTACATGATTAGGTTTTGAGTATATATGTGTGTTACGGGGTAGCAACTTGTTCTGCAAGTGGATAGTATAAGGTGAGGTTTCGGCACTGTGACGCTTGTTGGAGTTGTAAAGGACATTGATTAGGTTTTCTTGGGTAATGAAGGAGATGAGTACCTCCAGGACGGAGTGCTGGACAGCTGAAGTGTCGACGGTGATGCCGATGGGTTATCTAGAGCATTCCAGTCATGAGCTGAGGGCCGGAGAGGGCATACCAGACTCATGTTGTGGGCTCAGAGGCAATCCAGACCTATGCTGAGGACCATGTAAGGGTACTCCAGTCATAGGCTGTGGGCATAGAGATTGTGTTGATTATGTCTTTTGTAGGAGCGCGTTCGGGTTAGACTTTTCTCTGGATCGTCTATGGAGACACATGATATGTGGGAAGGGTTGAGGTGGTCCTACTCTATGCAGTAGGCCAAGATACCCAGTGTGGGCCGAATGAAAGTCGTAGGCACGGAGGGAATCTTTCAACTAAAGCAATGAGATGCTTAAATGGAATTTTTTTAGTTCTAATAAATCAGGAGGAATTTAATGACAGGACATGAATTCAAGTCCTGGATTTTAGAATTGAGAGAGATATTGAGAGAGATCAAGAATTCTCACTATTTCTTAGATTCCTGGACCTCAAGAGGAGCGGTAGGGTTGAGGCGGTAGGCCAACAAACCCTGGGAGTTTCAACTCGATGGTTGAATTGATTCGACATGTTGGTAGTTCAATCTAGGATATTTCATCCTGAGGATGACCGGACCCTATGATCATTTGGACTTGGCATATTAGTATTCCCACCCGAAGGGTGGTATGGGATAGATATGAGTGCCCTGCTGGTGGGCCGGTAGTGGTAGGTATGTTGTTGGTGGTAATCGCTTGCGGGGCTGTATTCTATGGATGTGATGGACAACACGGAACGACATGTTAGATGATCGTCGGTACTGTGTGGACATTTTATCCAGATGGGCTATTAGATGGCATGTTGTGCTAGATCGGGCTGAGATGGTCTTGCTCTATGTAGTAGGCCAAGGTACCCGGTACGGGCTGACGGTAGGTTGTACGCATAGGGGTTCAGCAAAATGTGATCCATGGTTCTACTTTCGGGTAGGAATCTTAGAATCCCGAGGTTGAATAGTCTGTTAGTAATGTTGGGAAGAGAATTAACGATGGTTAGTATGAGTGGTCTGTCAGGGAGCCAGACCAAATCCAGGTTCCAGGTTGCGAGTTAGATAGAGTAAGGTTGTGTTGGATGACATTCAGATCGATGAGCGCCTGAATTATGCTGAGAGGTCGTGGTCATTCAGGAGAAGAAGGTGAGGGTTCTGCGGAACAAAGATGTACTATTGGTAAAGGTGCGGAAGAAATACCGAACAGGGTCTACATGAACGTGGGAGCCCGAGGCGGACTTCGAGGACGAAGTCTAGTTCAAGTGGGGGAGAATTGTAACGCCCCAATTCTCGAATATCAATTTATGGTGATAAATTCTCATGGATTCAAGGTCTACTCGACGAGTTGGTTTCCTGACTCGTCGAGTAGCAGCGGGTTAGGCCGCGCACTTAAGTGACCTACTCGCCGAGTCCAAGAAGGGACTCGACGAGTAGGAGCTGGCAGATGAAACCCTAAATTCTGGGGTATTGCACCCTATTTAAAGGATCATTGGCCTCCTCAGCCTCCCCTTAGAGCCTCTTGATAATCCAGAAACCCTAATTCGTGTAAGTGTGCTCCATTTGTGTATTCTTAAGCTTTAGAAGAGGATCTTTGGAGAGGAAAGCTTGGAGAACAAGTATCTAGAAGCAATGGAACGTGTGGGATCTGAAATCTATCTTGGTGGCATCCTTTGGAAGGTATCAAATCGCTATCTTGACCTCATTTCATTTCTAGATCTCTTTTGAGTAAATTTTAGGGCTTTTCTAGTATGTTTGGAAGCTTTTCTCGTGTATAAGCTAAGATAAGAAGTTGTAACTTCAGATCTGAACTCTCTTGGGCCTTTAAGTCCATAAAGCTTCCAACTTCAGCAAAGATGACACTCTCCCTAGGTGCAAACCTCCATTTGCAAGCGTAGTTTGTCATTTTAAGACTTTAGGGCTTTGCATGCACGTAAAGTTTGCAACTTTACGTGATAAACATGCCTTGGGAAGCTGGATCTACAATATGGAGCCTTAACATGGCTTAAAAAGCCACTGAATGGATGAAAGACTGAATGGACTCGGCGAGTCGGATGAACGACTCAGCGAGTTCGATGAAGAATGCCTTGGGCTCGGCGAGTCAGTCGAATGACTCGGCGAGTCGGCTAGGGTTTTCCCAACCTTTGGACACGTATGAACCCGACGAGTTGTAAAGGGGATACGCGACGAGTTGGCCAAGGAGTTTGTGGCCACTGGCATTAGGAACTCGACGAGTCGCTCCAGTGACTTGGCGAGTTAGCGGGTTATGCAAGGAACTCGGCGAGTGGTTGGTTGTACTCGACGAGTTGAGGTCAACATGGACTGTTGACCTTGACAGTTGACTTTGACTTTGACCAAGGGTTGACTATTGGACTCCTGGGGTATTTTGGGAAATTGGAAATTTATGAACATTTTGATGGTAACTATAGGTGGTGGAGTTCGTGTCGGTGATCCGACAGTTTGAGCTTATCTTTCGAATCGACAGTTGCGAGGTGAGTTATCATCACTATATCAAAAGGGTCTAAGGCACCAAAGTCAGCCCTTTATTGGATTTGTATCCGGGTAATTGCTTGATATGTTTATTGATCTGTTAGATCTACATCCTGGTAGTTAGGATGGTATTATGCTAGTGACCTGGTTTAGGTCGGTATCCTGGTATATAGGATGATGTTATGTTAGTGACCGGTTAGGTCGGTATCCTGGTTATATGATGGTTGTTATGTTAGTGATCTGTTAGATCGGTATGATTATATGTTATATACATGCTAGCGTATGATATTTATGTGCACATGACTGTTTGATTGGTATGGGGGTTGGGTTGAGGCGGGTCCTGCTTCGTGCTGTAGGCCAACATACCCAAGGCGGACCGGATAGACTGCACGCCCAGGAGGGCACATAGTCAGGCCGAAGGCCCAGCGAGCGGTCCGAATAGGTTGAAAGGCCCCGAGAGGGTGGTCCAGACGTGCCGAGCTCGGAGAGTGGGCCAGATAGACTGAAGGCCCGACGCGGGCGGTCCAGTCAGACTGTAGACTCAGAGAGTGGACCAGGTGGACTGAAGGCCCGGTGCGGGCGAACCAGTCACACTGTAGACTCAAGATGCATGGTTGTTCTGTGTTTGTTATATGATATGTTATGGTTGTATGAGGTTGGTATTTTGAGGGTAACTCACTAAGCTTTCGGGCTTACACAGGATCAGCAGATGACCGCGGGAAGGCGAAGGCTTGACCGTACACTTCCTCGATTTACGATTATGATTTCTGGGAACTCTGATGTTCAAACTATTTTGAAAACAAACTGTAATAACTGAATGGTTTCATATGATTTAAAAAGTTTTAAATTGGCTCAACTTTTATGGGCGTTGCTCTTAAAAATCTGGTGGGAATTTATTTTGTATGTACTTGAGCTTTAAAGATTTTGGTTTTTTATTGCAGATGTTTGTGTTCATGTGTTAGGTTTGTCTAGTGCACACCATGTGTTCACTGAAATGCTTGACCAAGGAATCAAACCCAATGTAATTACATACACACAATTGATTCTTGCAGTAAGCTTTTGAGTTTTTGGGAAGGATGATTGGAGAAGATGAAGAGGGTGATTGTTTATTGTGTGTAAGAGAGAGAGAGAGAGAGAGAGAGAGAGAGAGACTTTTATTTTTTTGAATTAGTTAAATAAATAAATAAATATTTAGATTTTAAAAAATGAAAGAAATGAAAAATAAATAACCCAAGGGTATTTCAGTCATTTCACTATTCATAGGGACCAAAAACGCAAGACAAAACTGCAAATTTAGTCCTTGTGGTTTGCAAAAAACTTTGGATAGGGTCCAAAAAGTTTTCGACTTGCATGGAAGGTCCAAAATCAAGGTTTTTCTGTGTTTTTAGTCCAAAAAAACTTGAAATGACGGTTATACCCTTTTACTTTCTTTTTTATTTTTTTTTTCATTTTTTAAATACTATTTTAATTTAAAAAAGAAAATAAAATAATTCTCTCTCTCTCTCTCTAACATTTGTTCTGCTTCATTTTGAAGTTGTCTTATTTATTTATATTTACTTATCTTCCATCTAGAATATGTATAGTCCGTCTTCCTCATTTTCGCTCTTTAGGGTTTCGTCTGTACACTGCTTCCTGCAACAGGATTTTTCTGCAAAAAAAAATTCACTCGAGGTTTTCATCTAGGTTTTTTCACTTGCACAATTTCTCTACGATGGCGGCGGAGAAGCTTAGGGATTTAAGTCACCTGATTGATGTTGCTTTACTTGATGCTACTGTTGCTGCCTTCTATGGCACCAGATCTAAAGATGAGGTTTGTCGCAATTTCTTATCCCCTTACCCCTTACTTCTTTAAAATTCGACCAAGAATGTGATGCCCGGAAACAGTTTGCACTAGTTTACGGATTTGGGCTTAATTGCTGACTGTTTGACTATCATATATTCAACTCTATGTTGTTACAATAGCACATCCATCCCACTCTGATGATGCTTATTCCCCTCTATCAAATATGTTACAACAACATGAAAAGAGATCGCAACTAGAAGAACAATGTTTGACTGAAAAGTCAAAATCGGACTTTGATTAGAACGAAATCTTCATTTTTGTTTGGTGATTCTGGAATCTTTATTTTTATCGAACCTGTGGAAGATGTGGTGGAGCTGGTCGGAATCCATACAACAAGAACGCGATGTTGATGGTGGTAGGAGTAATGAAGTAGTGGTGGTGGTGGTGAGTTCGTGGATCTATTGTTGGTGGTATGGATTGTAAGAATCATCAAATAAAAATCGGGTGATAAGTAATGGGAAAAGTTAGAGTTCTAGCAAACATGGAAGAAGATGAAGTCTTCCCATTCACAAAAGAATTGGGTTCATCAGATTTGTATCGGGGAAGAAGAAGAAGTTGGTTGGGGGTTTGACTTTTCCTTTTTACTGACGAGAGAGAGAGAGAGAGAGAGAGAGAGAGAGAGAGAGTTATTTTCTTTTCTTTTTTAAATTAAAATAGTATTTAAAAAATTAAAAAAAATAAAAAAGAAAGTAAAAGGGTATAACCGTCATTTCAAGTTTTTTTGGACTAAAAACACAAAAAAAACTTTGATTTTGGACCTTCCATGCAAGTCGAAAACTTTTTGGACCCTATCCAAAGTTTTTTGCAAACCAGAAGGACTAAATTTGCAGTTTTGTCAAAACGCAATGAAACTAGCTCAAAAGGACTACAACGCCAAAAAAGTCGAGGTTTGGACTAAAACCCCAAAAAAATACATACCACAGGGACTATTTTTGCAATTTTGTCTTTTAAAAATCCATAGGGACCGTTTGTGAAGTGTTGTCTAAAAGTGATTGGGTGGTGTCCCGATATGAGCAGCATGACTTCCTAAGTAATGATAGGGTTCTTAAATGACCCACGTGGTCTTATGCACATTACCAACATGATAAGATTAATTCTTTTATACTATTAGGCGACATGTATAAAATGTATTATATTTGTGTTATTTTTATAGTTTAATCTTTATATTTTATTTGTTCAACTAAAGTCATTTACTTTCGAATAAAAAATCCGCTCTTAACTCATATTTCGTTTAACGGATATTAAAAGTGAGATTTACTTATTATTAAACATTTTGTTTACTATCAAATGAATTTTCTAAAGACTTTTCATTTAGTTTTATTGTACATGTATAACAGTCAAAACCAGAGTATATCATCTTCAAACATAATAAGTTATTTCATATATAATGCCCCTTAACACCCAGGGGCGACCCAGTTACTTGTATTGGGGCTTTCATATATGTGGACGATAATGGCTTTATTCAGATTATTGAAACCAGTTCTTTGGAATAGTTGTTTTTAATAAGGGCTTAGTTACATTTTTTTTGTTCAAATATGCATATCTTTATACCTACTTTTCGACCCAAGACCTTACCTTAATCACTGGAAAACCCTTTTTTTTTATTTCAAGGTCAGTGGTAGAGCGGTCGGCTGGTAACTGACTAGTCGGGCGTAGGTTCGAATCCTACTTGAAAAACTTCCCTGGACTTTTTTGACTCTCTGCTTACTCCAGCCGTAAGTAAACTCGTAGAATGGGATGTCATCCACTGACTCCTAATTGCGAGAATAGAATTTCCCTCCTAAGTCATCGAAAAAGAGGAGGCCTAGCTATGATATGAAAAGGCTCCACGGATGACTGGGGCTTAGGGCAAAAGAAAAGGAAGATCGTCTTGACTCTCTTAACTATGGTAAAATAGTTAGAATGTAAAAGAAACACATGCTTCACTCTCGCTTTCAGTATTTTGACAAGAATAAGGGGCGGGAAGAAGCGAGCCTCTCAGAGAAAAAAGTGCTAGTTGTAGCGCGCTAGCGCGCATTTGACTAAAAACATGGAAAGTAAAGGCTCTGGGCAACGAGTGGGGGGAGCCTTGACTTGAAGCATTGTACAAGTGCTTAAGGCTCCTTCGGGCCATGGCCACAACTATCATATAAGGCAAGGTTTGGAAGCAAGCTACCTGCGCCTATCGGCGGGAACTGGGCTTGGCTTGGTTAGTAGTGCCCGCCCATTCTGTCTCGCCCGCCTGCCGACCCATGAATTCTTCAGAGCGGGCCGGCAGGCCGGGCGTACGGGAACCGTCGAAGAAGTGCCTCAACGCGCCGCAGCCACTACTTTACTTTGACTCCTTTTATGCAATTATGAACTCCACGTAACTTTCTCGATTCCAAGGCAACTTATCCTTTTTGAGTTGACGTAACAAACTACGCGATCCTCCCAATGAAGCCAACATAAATCCGATCCGAATAAAAAAAATAAAAGGCAGTTTCATTATGGTAGTATACCAGCCACCTGTTCTGGAACTGGAAGTTCCAATCGGAGCATATAGATCCGTAAATGGATTTGTATGTATAGCAACTTCAGTCGTGTTCGTCGTTTCTTGAAAGTATCTTTTTTCTGGGAACATGGTCAACCAGAAATTCGGGACACCTTTAAAGGAGAGTGAGCCATCCCTTTAAGAAGGGCCTTATCGCAAAAAGTCTCTTTGAAAGGTCACTCTCATGAAAAGAAAAACTTCCTCTCTGTCGAGGATTTTCCTCACTAAGCTTTTAGGAAAGTCAGGACAAGGACTCTAATTGTAACATAGACAACCCCGTCTTCTCTTAGCTATATGCTAAACACTAGTCTTTGCCTTTCATCACTGCGTTCCGGTTAGTTCAGGTCGGTCGATAAAATCCTCCGAGTGACTGACCATCACTGACGACTCGTGAGCTCGCAGGTCTCATAGGATGGGATCAAAGAGGAAAGCCTTTCTCTTCATTTCATTGACGGGTTGGAGAAATGTTCACGACGTAAGTCAGTGGAAGCAAACAGGCAATCGGCTGCCTAAAGGACCCCGTGGTTGAAGGCTAAGTTCATTCTTCGATATATCTCACTCCGCTATGCTAGAAGACTGAGCAGCTTCAGTTGATTACCAACCTCGAGTTCAACAACTATCGGGTAAAGCCTAAACCTTACTCCTTTCCTTCTATCGGAACTGGCAACAGATCTCTAGATCCGATGCAACTAGAAGTCAATCGATTCCGTCTAAGAATGGTTTCAGTCCAAACCTTTATTGTCGAGTGAAACTCCGCTTCTTAAGAGCTTCTTTGGGCAGACTCACTCCCTTACTCGCTGGGTTGGCGTATCCAAGGTAGCGCCAGCAGCAAGCGTAGGGGTTACTAAGTAAGTGCGTTCGTTAGCGCGTTACCTTTTCTCGCTTGCTAGACACGAAAACTAAGGATAGACGCGATGGGATAGCAAGCAAGTTTGTTGAAAGAGGGGAAGTAGATTCTAGATCTGCTGAAAACCAGGTTATAGGGCTATATCTTTCTTCCATGGTAGGGCTAGGGGCAGTGTGGTTGTAAGTCACTCCTTTTACTTTCCCTCCTACAATTACAATGGGAAGGGACGAGACAGCCTTCTTCTAAACTAAATAAAATAGGATTATGCTTTCACTGTTCCCAAGGTATCTCCTGACTCGAAGATTAGGGCTTCTTCCCCCATCCGAAACTGGAGAATCAACCCTCGAGAGACGACTAAACTATACGCGACAGGTTGGTCTAAAAGGGAAAGAAAAAAGGTGACATGCATTCCATTCGGGGACATAATAGTGATGACTATCGAGCACACTCTGTTATATCGATCGTATTGTGCTAGGTCCTAGTCATTCTTACTGACTTAGCTAATTCAATTCTTTCTTCTGGGAAGCCCTTTTTATAATGAGAATTCAATACCTTTCTAATGAGATGTGATCTGTCTAGGGCTAGCTGAACTAAGCCTCATCTGAGGAGGAAAGTTTGCAGCTTGATTCCTTCTTAGTTTTGGGATATGATTCTTCGCATCTCGAAACAAAAGAGGTTTTGCTCAAAGGCTGACGTAGAAGAGTTTCGGTATTCAAATGATCTCTTCCTATTCCATGACATTTATTGGATAACTTATCCCAAGGAGTGAAGCTACAATAGACCCAATTCATGTTTCTCCGTCAAGAACAAGATGAAGGGGGGAGGATGAGATCTTTAGGCTGGTTAGTGGGGGTCCATGGCTAAGATGGAATCTTCACCTTTGTTTTCAAGCTATCAAAGCCGGGAACCAAAGAGGTTTAGGATCGATTCCTTATTCCCCAAAGGGAGTTGTTTCCGACCATCCTAAAGAGAATCAAGATATCCTAGGAACCGGAAGAGACTGCTCGGGATGAATGTCTGGGTAACAAAGTCGAGGAGGTGTAGTCAAGGAGATAACTCCCGAGGAGAGTGATAGGTCCCAAACAAAGAAGGGAGGATATGGAAGAGAGGGTTGATACTGGGTCAACTATGACAGTGACTGAGGGGGACTTGCTCTGTGATAAACAAATGACTCATCTGTTTCAGTAAAGACCGAAAAGAAAGACCCGTTGTTCTATTTCTGTGTTACCTTTTCTTCCTCGTCAATGCGGCTCGTCCCTTCCTTGGTGAAAAGGGGGACCCCCTCCGCCGATGGTTTTCGAGCGTCTATCGATGCTGGCCCTTCCCTTTCCATTCTATCAGCGGGACATAGGGCTCTCCTCGGCTTTGAGCTCTTCCCCCGATGCCTGAATGCTCCTTTACCGAGCAGAGGACTCGCTTTCTTTGCTAAGTTCTCAATCTTCCACTATACCCACTCATGTCCATTCTTAAGCCATGTGGCTTATTTAATCCACAAAAAAAATGCAATTGCTATTTTTTTGGCCTTTTTGCATTTAACCCAAAAACAAAATAGGATTCTACAATGCGTATGGATAATGTACTTTGTTTGATCTACATATCAGTACGGGGTTAAAGGGTAGAAAAGGCAACGTAATTAACCTCATATGGCTAACTTTTATTTTTATAAAATCAAGTCAAAGCAAATGTCAAAACTCTCACGAATCAACTTCAGCTCATCCATGACTTCAGGTCATCAATCATATATCCTGTATGTAAATCTGTATCAAAACATGTAATCATTCTGAGGTAACAAATAACTTAAAGGTCAAAGTCGAGGTGAAAATCAAAGCCAAAGGCAAAATTACTTGACCCTGCTCATTTTAGACTAATTTCAACATGCAAAATGACCTAGATGTCCATCCCCACAACTCTATAGCAGCTAGTTTTAAGCATATTCGTAACTCTATTTTTTAAATAATCCCATATTCAAGTATTGTTGTAATGTTTGTTACTCATTTCAAATTTAAATCTCAAAACATAAAGATGTTTACCTGCATATCAATTAGTCATGAGAATGTTGACTAACTCCAATATGTAAATATTAAAGGAATAAATAGTTCGTATCTGTAGGATGTAACACAAGGGGAGAAAAAGTACATTAGGCAACAAGAGAATAACCTTATAACCATGAAAAGGAAAAAGTTACAAGATTATGCATATGTTGGTACCTGAGATGAAGAGGAAATCTTAAGGTGTAGAGGGATCACAGAATTCCACTTTCTGCTTTGCCTTGTCATATACTACCACCTAAATAGAATGACAATTAGTGGGAATGAGTAATTACATTACAGTACCAGAAAACAACTTGTCATGAAAATTAAGCTCAATAAGCACATTAATTCCCTTGCTTTGATTACTAAGAGTGGAGGAAAGTATGAAAATAAGACCAGTTTACCCATCTAACCTAACAAACAAATAAATTGCACACACATACAGAAAAATGAAATAAGTGAATGAGCTGCAGATGAAATTGTCTTGTCATGTGATTTTTTTATATAGCACAAGGACTTGCACAATAGCTTTTCAATTGATTGTTTTGTCGTCACTTTCAAATAAGTTGATTGCTATTCTCTTCTTGATTTTTTATCTAGTTGATTTCTATTAAAGTTTGGATTCTCATTACCAGGAAAGGCGCATATGAAACCTCCTCTACCCTCTGACATCTTCTAGTTCCATATTAGGATCATGGCCAATCTATAATTTATTCGCCAGACATTTGCTGCACATCACAGATCAATAATGCCCAACATTAGCTACAAACTTTGTGTTTAAAGCAAGACTTTTTGACCCGTTTTTCTCGTCATAATGCCATAAAAACATTAGTAAAATTAAAAACAAATAGATATGTCAATTGGTGGTTCTAATTTATCAATAAGATCGATAACAATAGACTCACTTACCCCTCAATGATGATTCGTGAGCTAATTTGAACTAAAACTCCAACTTGAGTACGGGAAATAACCTATCCATCTTGGCCTATCCATATAAAATTAAGGTTATATATATATATATATATATATATATATATATATATATATATATATATATATATATATATATATATATATATATATATATATATATATTTGTTAAATAAAATGAATTAGGGTTATGATATGGCCTATTCCATTTAAAACTTGAAATTAGTATAAGAGAATAAATTATTGTCTATGTCGATTAGAATGTAAGACAACATCGTATGCAACTTAAAATAAACAATTTAGTTAGTAATGCATATATATAGTTAAATTTTGTTATCGTTTGAAGAATTTTGTCACTCGTTCATATTTTGTATATTATTTGACCTACCGTAAAATAAAATCTTGGCTACGCCGCTATTTCGAAAAGAATTAAAAATCCAATTTGGACACCTCAAAAGTATAAAGAACTATCTAAATCAACTATTAAAAATAAATCAAACTTTTTTTCAAAACTATGTGACACTTAATTTGGCATAGAGCAATTATTGATAGTGCCTTGTTCAAGTTCTAGAGTATAAGTTTTATGATTTTATTCGATTCGCACTAATCGAGTTTGAACACTTGCTGCAATCCAACGGCTCCAATTAGTGACTCATCTAAACCGGATTACGAAATTTCTTAACAAACCAGGCCCGACCCAATAGTGGGAAGCTGACCTGGACGGCCTTGAGCCACCCTTCGGTTTGGGCTTCAAAATTATATATGTGTGATATCTTATATGTATTACATGTTTTACAAAAATGTTTAATATGGAATGAGTAAGTAAGGCCGAATTCCATCTTTATATTTTTTTCAATTAATTATAACCCAAATATTTCAAACAGCTTTTTTGTTATAATATAAGATTGGTATGTTATATTGGTTAGCACGTTTATATGTCTGGGTTCAAATTCAAAACATCAATTTGTCTTCTACAAATCTAATATAAAAAATATGACACAGACGCACAAAAGTTGTATATGAATTCGATAAGAGAAATTAAATTACCTTCTACATTTTATGCCTATAATTATTCCTACCCACTAAAATTATGACAAATCATCATTCAATTTAATTTTATTTGATATATTCCTAATATAGCCTTAATGAGTTAGTTAAAAAAATATGGAATGATGACATTTGTCATAATTTTATTGGGTAGGAACATTTGTAGGCATCAAAAGTAGGAAACAATTTAATTTCTCATTGGATAATTATTTTCATAATCACCGGCTATGACATAATCACCTGACACCTGTTAAAATTTTGTCAACTTCAATTCAAACAAGTCATATATATATATATATATATATATATATATATATATATATATATATATATATATTTCTCTTTAAACACATTTCCGTTATCTTAATTGCCAAGAAAACACAATTTACTTATTATACACTTAACCAATTAAATTTTTATACGAAAAGACGTTTGTATACTCCACTTCAATTCTGTTTTTTCTAGTATATATATATATATATATATATATATATATATATATATATATATATATATATATATATATATATATATATATTATTTTGTTTTTACTAACTATTGTGTTTCGGAATGCACAGATCTGGACCAACGGATGGAATTAATCAATGAACATGATTTGAGAGTGTATGATATTACAATGGGATAACATTTACCATATAATCACATAAACTTTAGCAGAAGGGTATTTTGGACAATTAACTGCAATTATAAATGGAAATTTTCGGATTTTTAAGGATAATTAATTCTCTTAATTTTAAAAATCTGAATTTTTTTAATTAGTTCAATTTTAATTCTGACTTCATTTGTAAACATAATCGATTTTATTCTGTCAGAATATTTTTTTTTTGTTAGAATGATGTTCTTTCAGAATTTTATTCTATTAGAGTATTATTGAAGAATAACAAAATTCTTGAATCCGATGTTGAAAAATAAAAACATTCTAATATATTCTTATAAATCCGAACTTAAATACAAATTCATACATATTCTTATAGACTAAAAGTCTTATACATTTTAATCTAATTATACATATTCTAAAAGAATATCAACAAAAATGAATAAAATTCTTAAAAAAATAACAACATTATTAAAATGTGAGTATGATCAAACTTTATTCATTCTTCAAGTTATTCCTATTAGGTCTTCAACACATTCTTCCAGTCGTTCTTATCATAAATACAACAAAAACTAATAATTGTTAAAAACATGTTACTTGGAATTAACTATCACTTTATATATTCTGGTATAATACATAAAATATGAGAGAATACATAGATTTTATTCTGGCAGAATATATTCTGACATAATATATAGAATACATTCAAAAGTATCGTATTTACTGCTAATATAATTTTAGATTCCAAATACACAATAACGAGGGACAATAGAAATTGGAATTCAAAATCACAAATTGAACCAAAATAATACACAAATTAATTCTGACAGAATACATCACAGAATACACTTAAATCATATTATTTTCTTCTATATGACAAAAAATACATCACAAAATGTTTTTACTTTTCCTATCTTGAAAAATAAGGAGACCGAAATCTAATTTTGTCAGAATAATAGGCATCAAATTGATGAGTGTTACTAACCTCATTCTAAAAGAATATTGTGTTTTCTCATTCTATAAGAATTTGAAGATTTAAAATAATATTAATTATAAACTGTATTGGTAGAATACTAAACTTTCCATGAGTTCCCTTTAAAAAAAGGCCTAAACATTAATGAAGAAACCTGATAGGACAGCAAGAAAAAAAATCATTATTTATAACCAAATACATCATAAACATGACTTATTATGGAGATCACAATTCATTGCTATACACAACTTGCTATTAAATTAGATAATAAAAAAGGAAAACAATAAACTAGCGATTAAAAATGAAAAACAATCAGCAATATAAAAACAATTAATAAACCATTAGTTGAGGTAATAAGTATTTGATAATCATGTAAAAAGAAGAAATATTTTACCGTATGTATGAATTTTAATCACAAACATTTTACGAAAACTTAATTCATGTGTACAAAGTCATTAAACACAACAATCGTCCTTAATTCAATAAAGGAGAGTCGCTCGATAAAATATTTATCCTTATAAAATAAACAGGAACACGAATACATACCTTCAATACTTTGGTGTTCAATTCATCAATACTTCGGTGTTCGGACTGATCCCCCATGTGTTCGTCGTCGCACACTTTGACGGAGAACAGAATTGAGCGTCGATTGACAGCAGTTTCCATGAACGACAAACCAACCAGAACTGAATCAAGGATGAAATTGGCATGGAGGTGGAGACCGGGAGTATGACGACGTCATTGATGCCTTTTTGGGTCCAAGATGGAGGCGGATATGTAGTCGACGAGGAGAACAAACAAAGAAGATGGAGGAAGAAAAATAGGTTATGATGCGACTGAATAGAAGGATGTGTATTAGTAGGTTTTTTACTAGGTTAAAAAAAGAATAGTTGCCTTCGTTGCCTTCCAATTTCTACCGGGTTTGACTTTGATATATAGATAATAAATATATTAATTATCTATCATAATTAAATATGCAAAGATTACTATAATACCCTTAAATAATTTATTTAATTATTTATTTTTTCCTAAATTCCTATTGGTGCATTCATGCACACAATAGTTGTCAAAAACATTTGAACCTCTCTCTCTCTCTCTCTCTCTCTATATATATATATATATATATATATATATATATATATATATATATATATATATATATATATATATATATATATATAGAGAGAGAGAGAGAGAGAGCGAAAGAGAGAGAGAGAGGTAAGGTTCAATAGAGAACCATAATTAACAACAAATCAACGAACCAATCATGAGCGTCGGAAATCATAATGATCAACGGACAAGAAAATAGATGTACACTTGTACATTGGACGCACACACATCAGATTATACCAAAAAATTCACCTCTTTTTTTCGTTTAAAATTTTTTTAGGCCACATTTTTTATCAAAAAAAACTCGAATATACCGTTGTTCACGATTTTTCGTCCTCTTTCCATAGAGATCCATGTTGATATATAAAAAATGATTTTTTTTTCGAAAAAAACCACTTCATTTTGTTATTTTTTTCAATATTTAAGTTTAATTTTATCAAAAAAAACTAATTATACCAAAAATATTAATTTTTATACTCTATTAATAAACATCAACAACGATTAAAAAAAAAAACTCGATCAGTGTAGATTGACACTGTGAATCTAAACTGTAAATATTTTAATTTTTAACATTCACAATGTGAAAAATCTCGATCAGTTCAGATTTACATTGTGAATCCGACTTACTATTTATTCACACTGTGAATCCGAGAAAGTTCACAATGTGAATCTGAACAGGTTCACAATGTGAATCTGCATTGAAATATAATTTTTTTTAACATCAATATGAATCTATGTTTAAATAGTACCAAAAAGTATGAATTTTGATATATTTATTAATTTTTTTCTATAAAAAATGGACCTTAACTTTTCAACAAACAAAGAAAATGAAGTGAGTTTTTTGAAAAAAAAATCATTTTTTATATATCAATATGAATCTTTATGGAAAGGCACGTAAAATCACGAACAATGGTATATTGGGTTTTTTTTTGATAAAAAACATGGCCTAAAAAAAATTAAACTAAAAAAAAGAAGTGAGTTTTGTTATAATCTGGTGCATGTGCGTCCATTGTAAAAGTCTACAACCCTTCATTTTGCCGTTGATCGCTTTAAATTTCGACGTTTTAGATTAGTTCCTTGATTAATAATAGTTCTCTCTCTCTCTCTCTCTTTCTCTATCTCTCTCTCTCTCTCTCTCTATATATATATATATATATATATATATATATATATATATATATATATGGGAGGGTTCACTTGAGATTAAAAAAAATAGAGATCTTAAGATTCAACCTCAGCCACGTATTTCTCATTTGCCGCTCTAATGCTCCAGCGTACCGGCAGTAACAGTGTATGCCTAATCATAAATGATTATATGGCACAGAGGTATAATCATATAGGATTATACATATTTGTACGTATGTGCCTAATCATAAATGATTATACATATAGGTTTGTTCATAGATTGAGTAATCATAAATGATTATGACAGTTGGTGGCAGAAGAGGTGGTGGTGACAGAGATGGCGGTGGTATAAGTAACGGAGGTGACTGTGGTGGGGTCGACTGGTGTCAGAGGTGGTGCTAGTGGTGGTGGCGGTGGCAGTTATGGTGGTGGGAATGGTGGCGGAGGAGAAAGAAACGGGCGACACTGTATAATCATTTATGATTATACCAGGCCCACCGTGTCAGTACGCCAGAGAGTTAGAGCGGCAGATGTGAAATACATGGCCGAGGTTGAATCTCAAGATCTCTATTTTATTTTTAATCTCAACGGAACCTCTCTCTCTCTCTCTCTCTATATATATATATATAATATATATATATATATATATATATATATATATATATATATATATATATATATATATAAGTCTAAATCGAACCTGAAAAGCCGGTCTTCTTAAAACACCAATAACAATTAGTTTTGTAAAATGGTTCCGATGGTTTTGGGTCAACATTAGTTTTTTTTACGGTTTGTATGGGCAACTCTCACCGGTGTTATTCTGATGATGTGGCATACCAAAAAACGTTGTTGCAAGCCTAGAACACCATCCCCGATCTGCGTTTATGCACATTATGTTAGCAGGGATTGTTGTGGTAACGAAAGGAAATGATGTCTTTTTTAATGTTGGCTTCTTACGACCCTCTTTGTGCGTGCTAGTTTACCAACGAAGAAGACAATAATTTTTCGGTTTGGGCAGTTTTGGCCCCTCAAGTTCTACATTCTTGTGAGTTAACCCCTATCCAAATTTGTCTTACAAATCTGATTTCCAAAAAAATACCAATGGGACCTTGGACTTTTATAATCTACATTATTATTATTATTATTATTATAGTGTGTTTTATTAATGAGAAATTAAATATTTTCCTAGTTTTTGTGTGTACTATCTTCCTACATATTTTAGACGGTGATATATTTGTTTTTTATAATTATTTAACAAACGAAAAAAAGAAAATAAAAAGGATGACATGGAAGTTAGAAGGTGTTCTAACATGTTATTTGATTGCCCATTTCCACATTCGGTATTATAACACGGTATATGATTAAGATGGTGAGGTGACAATTTTAAATGTTTAATGCCCTTCTTGTATCTGTCCTAGGCCTATAATAGGTTTAGACTTCAAGGTTTAATGCTTAAAGCTTTGTTTTAGTCTGCTTTATAGTTTGGGCTAATTTCGTTTTGGCCCAAGCTTTGTTTTGGGTTAAAGTAGAAGATACTATGAATTTCTTCTCCATATTCCATAACATTCTGTTTGATTAAAAACATTTTGACATTGGTCTAGTCTATTTCACGGGGATGGGGTCCATGAGCCTCTCTCAATTGAACTACACATACTTTACATTTTCTAAGCAGCATAGAATCCGATTATGTATATCGCTGAATTAATGTGTGGAATTTTCTCACCTACTATTCTATGAAACATGTTAGTATTTTTCTCAAAATCTCAGTCCGGATCATTAATTCATTTAGAAACATTATATATATATATATATATATATATATATATATATATATATATATATATATATATATTAGTGAAATGCTGCATCATTATAAATATGAAATATTGCAACATTCGCTGTAACATAGAAAATGAAAACAATATCACGATACCACACGAGTGACTCCAATACCCATAAGTTGGTTGTTAAATCTTGTTAATGCTGAGAAGTATATTGCTTTTGGGCGGTTGGCATTAAGAAGTAAACCTGTTAAATACCGGACAAACGACACATCTACTTTGCCGTTTAAAAATAAAACATTAAGCATACATTTATGATCGACTATTAATTTTTAACTACTTTGGCTAATGTCATTTTCACATTTAATGTTTGCAGACATGACTAGAACTAATTAGATGTGTTTAATTGAATTTTAATATTATTGGAAACATAAGAAGAATAGCAGTGTGTATACCCCAAAAAACTCAACATGGTCAAACATTAAATCCCATTGCTTAAATTAAATTAAACATCAACAAATCTGGTCAAACTTTATGTTTACTTACATCTGTATAAAACTGTTCATGAAAAATTTCTGTAAAACGGTTATTCTTCACCTACCCTGTACCACACCCACAACAACCCTGCCCCACAAGCATCTCAGTAAGTAAATCATGTACACAGTGGTCTGCTAGTTATCAGATACAATACAAGAGCCGAATCCATATTGAAATTAAAACTTTGTTTCAAGCATACCACACCATATCCATTAGTGTCTGTTGATGAAAATTTGATTTGGAAAGTCAGCGTAGTTTCCTATGGGACTTGAAACGAGAAGGGGGTGAGGGGGAATATTCCACAGGTAAAGGTGGTGGTTCTAGATCCCCAGAGAGCATAGCCACTACTTCTTTCATAGAAGGCCGAAATGCAGGGGACTTTTGTAGGCAAAGAAGTGCAACTTTAATACAAACTAAAGCTTCATCCTTATCTAAACTATGAACAGATTGATCCACAAGATCAAGAAGCTTCCCTGCACGTGCAAGATGACGTGCCCATGATAAAAGATTTGCCCGTTGAAATTCCGACATTGGGGATCCAGTTACTTGTAATGGCCTCCTTCCAGCAATCACAACTAACAGTAGAACCCCAAAGCTATAAACATCACATTTTTCTGATAAATCACCACCACATGAATACTCAGGGGCAACATAACATACAGTTCCCCTCATGCTTGGTGTACTGCTGATGCCGCCACTTTTGGGTATCTCACCGCTTACTGAGTCATGACTGGTGTGGCGTTGCCGCCATAGTTCACCGCTGAATCCATCCAACCACCAATCCATGCTGCCTCTGCTACCTCTGCTTCTGCTTCTGCTTCTCTTCTTTCTGTCCATGTACATTTCATCATCTTTTGAAAAGCTATCAATATTGATGGATTCCTTTCTCTGTTTCTTCTTGTTCTTCTTTTTCTTTTTTGCGAGTTCTTCACTGTATTCCTCCTTCCACCATTCCCTGGCTGGTCGTCTTTTCTGTTTCTTCACGTTCTTGTCTTCATCCAATGACATCCACCAATCCAGTCGCTTTTTGTTCTTCTTTGGCTTCTTCTTCTCTGATTTTCCTGTTTGAGTTGCACTGGATGAAGCTCCGGCTGTGATCCATTCGGTTTTTGGTCGCTCTTTTTTGATTTCACTCCCAATCCATTCCATCACGTAATCCTTTACACGTCCTGATTCAGACATGCTGTTGTCTTGTTTCCACCACCAATCCTTCCCTGACAAACTCTTCTTTCTGGTCCTGCTTTTCTTCAAAGTCGCACCACCGCTCTCCAGGCTTATGGCATCCAGATTTCCCTCTGAGACACTCACATCACCTACTGGACCTGTTTTTGGCGATTGGATGAACGTCTCTGGTGATGTCTCAGCAATCGGAGCTGTAACAAAACTTTCCGGTGATTGATCCGGAACTATACTAAACTCTTCACAGACTGTGGTGGTTGCCAGACTTTCAGTCTCCTCGAAGACTGATCCGTTATCCTCCATTATTGAATTACCTACCTTTTTCCCTTCCTCGATCTTACTATTCAAGTCAATTCGATATTCGTCTTCTGGTTTTAACCTAGCTAAACCAAAATCCCCAATCTTCGCATTGAAATTATGATCTAAGAGTATATTACTAGGCTTTATATCACCATGAATAATCGGTGGATCACAATAATGATGAAGATACTCGATACCTTTAGCGATATCAATTGCAACCGACAGCCGCTTTTTCCACTCCTTTAGCTCCGGAGACTTGCGATGAAATAAGCAATCTTGTAAGCTTCCGTTAGTCATGAGCTCGTAAACAAGCACCATTCGCCGTCGTCTCCTATCGGAAGAAAAACCAACAACGGAGAGGATACGATCAGAATCGATTTTTCCGGCAAAGAAGAGTTCGTTCTGAAATTCGCGCTCGCCTTGGAGAGAACCGGCGTCCATGACCTTAACGGCAACATCCTGGACCTGGTTATTAATTAGGGTTCCACGGTAAACGGAACCGAAACCGCCTTGACCGAGGCGGTTTGAGGGGGAGAAGGAAGAGGTAGCGCGGCTGAGCGCCGTATAGGAAAACTTGTGTGGAGGTTTAGAGTCGGAAGGGGCGGTGCGTTTTCGTGTTGTAAACTTGCGGAAGCAGAGGGTTAGGGCTATGAGGAAAGAGAAAGCAACCGCTAGCGGAGGAGCAAGGCGGATTTGGTGCTGGTCAGGTGGCGGTGGCTGTGGAGATGGAGACGGAGGCGGAGGTAGTCGAGATGGCATGATGAGAGAGAGAGAGAGAGAGAGAGAGAGAGAGAGAGAGTAATTACATGGACAGCTATACGACTATCTAAAGATCGGATCAGAGCAGGATCTGTGTGTTTTTGACTTCCCTTTTCTCTTCTTCCCAATACCAAATGCCAAAAACCCTTCAATAAATATATTTATAAAACGCAATTCCTATTTGTGTTGTCTTTTTTATTAATCTTAAAAATGTAATCCAAAGAATAATAATTGTTTATTTAGAATATATATAAGAACTATATTTTTTTCTTTTAAATTTCAATTCAGTTATCAATATTGAAAATTATTAATATACAATTAAATCTGGAAGAAAAAAAATTACTTTGAGAAATATGGAATGTATTTGCTTATTGCCTTATTCAAATTTTTATAATTAATTAGAATAAAATTGGTATAATTTGGTTGAGGCTTTTTTTTACATAACTTCATATAAGATACTTCCTTTTTTTATAAAGCTACTATCTTTGTTTTTGATATACTTTCCAGTGAAGATAATTACTTTATAGACCAAATTATATTACTCAAAATATGAATATTAATACAAAATAAACAACGAGTGAAACTCACAATAAAAACATTAACATAAATGGTTAGAAGGACCGATTATATTACTATTAGGAAGCAATCAAGGGCTTTGCGTTCTTCGTTTATTAATAATATATGTATTTGGGATTAATTTAACATTTTGACATGGTCAATGATAGTGCCTGCTATTGACCTGAATAGCATACTCAATACTCTTCCTAAATCTAATTATTTTTATTTTTGACAAATTTTTATTTGACTTTTAAAACTGAAATTATTACAATATACAACATTATATTAACAAAAGATACATATTATTACAACAGACCTATTTAAATTTTTTTGATTTGTATGTTCTTCATAACTATGACAGCGATATTATATTTAATCTAAGGTTACTAGGCTGGCATGTCGTTTTTTATTGCATTTGTTATACGAGATGGAACAGTAAATGAATACCTAACTAATTGGCATGTCGGTTTTTTTTTTTCGGTTCCAAAAAAAACTAATAATACGAATAATGAAACAGAAAGGCAAAATTTTGTTTTGCATATTGAGTGAATCTCAAGCCCATCGTCTCTTACCTTTTGCTATAAAATATGATTTTTATATTATTGCCATAATATTATCAATTTATGTCATTTCAAAATAAAATTATCATGTTATATTTTGTGTAACAAAAGATACTTTAGACTTAAAGTGTTATACATATTCTAATTGGTTTTCATATTTTATTTAAATCAGAAATTACGTATTTAGATTATTATAATGTTCTTATTAATATTTGGTTAATTACTCATAATATGACGTAACCTATAAGTTAGAATGATATAATAGCGTGGCTGTAGTTAAGTTTGGCCTTTGGGGCAACTTATAATAATTCTAAACAATTCCACACCGACTACGTCCTTTTATTATTATTTATTATTCATTTTAAATTGGAAATAAATGTGATTAATTTTACAACGGGCAGTTGGTGAGGTGTGAAACATCCACTTTCTTATATTAACTTTCTTCACCGAATCTAATTACCTAAATTCAATTCATGGGCTATTCATTTATTTTGGGACACGTATTTCATAAAGTAGTATATTTAATTTTTTTTGTTTAACTGCGTGTAATTAGGAAAAATAATAATTACTCTGTTAAAATGTGATTTATTTTCGAGAGGGCCATAAAAAGAGAAAGGGATGGACGGAAAATGAGAGAAAGATTGTTAGAATCAAAATATGTGAGAAAGCAAACAAAAGGAAGGTCTTTTTAAAAGAAATTAAAACATAAGCGTGTGTTTTAAAAGATGTGTTTTTAGACATATAACAAGGCATTTTGAGAAATATGATCTCAAATTTCACATATAATAACATTTAATTAAATTTTTTTTCTAGCTAGAAAAGAAGAAAAAAAGAAAAAAAAAAGTGGATAGAAGAGAATATGATGCTTTAACTTTAAGTTCTAGAAACTTAGATAATTAAGCCTTTTGATCTTTTTTATCACACAGCCTTTTGAGGATCAAAAACAAAGGGGGCAATATTCCTGCAGATGATTTAACAATAAAAAAAAAAGTAACAATGATGCCCCAATCAACTTTAATGGGTAAAAAGTTGGGCCAAATTTTGAACTTGGATGATTTCTTGCTCCGACTTGTCACAATCAAACTCTTCCTCAAACGAATCACATTCTAAGTCATTGATTTTCTCACATAAACCACGTTTTATGCGATGTGTAATACAAAACTCTGTTGCATGTCTTCTAATTTTGAATTCAAAATTAGTTTTAGTTAAGTTTTCTAAAATTTACCAAAAAGGCCAATGAAATTTGTACTGATTTTAATTGAAAATTTTAGTCTTTAAAATATAAAAAAGATATAATAATTGTGTTACATAGAATTTGGAATAATTAATATTAACTGAAGTTGACTGATATGCATAATTTGTTGCGTCTTATTTTTGAATATTATCCCTAAGTAACTTATAATCAAATAATTAACTGTGTATGTATTTGTCTCTTTTTTGTATATGTGTGATAATATTTTCACTTATGTGATAAGCTTATTGAATAACGATGGAAAGTGAATATTCAAAAGAGTGCATGTGTGAGACCATGTGGAAACTAATGACTTTGTATTATGTGTATAACTTATGTGATACGACGGTTGTATATTAAATGGACCTACCCTCCGAATGCAACTCCACGTCCTAAGGTCTTTTCGCTGTCTTTTATAATATAAACAATCAATATAAATTTTGTATCTACCAAAATATCCATAAAGTATTTTTAAATGGTGATGTATACACAAAATTAAGTAATTGCATTTATCACTGGTTAAGTGGTTATCTAAATCTTCATATTTAAGGAGAATGGTCGTTTTTAAGGCATAAGATAGAAGGCGCAAGTGATTGGATAAGTGGTTACCGGTTAGCTTTGAGTAATCGACCTCTTTTTAAGGTCGTCAAATTATGGATGACCATTGATGGCAAATGGGGTAACACCGTAATACATTGGTAAAAACAAATAAATAAATAAATAATGGTTTTTTAAATGGACTTTGAGAAGACGAACGACTTTCTTAATTGGAATTACTTTGAAGTAGGGATGAGCATTAGGACCGCCAGAATCGGAACCGGAACCGAACTGGAACCGGAACCGGAATTGTTAACAAGGTCCGGTTACCGGTTCTTCATTTTTAAGAAAACCGGAACCGGTTTAATAATTTTTCCGTTTTTTAAAATGTGCATAACTCACTCATATGAAGTCGGAATTATTTGATTTTTTTCCAACATGTAATTTGGAGTTTGGAATTCATTTTTTACTGTACAAACATATGTTTTAGTTAGATATTGAATCAATCACATGTCCCAAAAGAAAGAATATCGATGCTGCGTTTTTTCTATTTCAGCATGTTTTTTTGTTTTTTTGAATCTGTCCCATTTTTTTAAACGTGCATAACTTATTAATATGACGTCGGAATTACTTAAATTTTTTTTCAAACATGTAATTTGGTGTTTGTACTTCATTTTAGACTATAAAAACACATATTTTTGTTAGATAATGAATCAGTTATAGACATCAGAAGACAACATATCAATGCTACGTATTTTCTGTTTTAACATTTTTTTTATTTGTCCCGCTTTTAAAATGCGAATAACTCACCCATATGAAGTCGGAATTACGTGATTCTTTTTTCATCATGTAATTTAGTGTTTGTACTTCAATTTAGAATGTAAAAAGTCATAATTTGGTTAAGTATTGAATCACTTACAAGCTCCAGAAGATAACATATCATCTATAATATTTCAACCGGTTCTAGTTTAAAAAATAACCGAAAAACCGGGACCGGAATCGGTGCTAGAACCGGCGGTCCGGTTCCCGGTTCTTATAATATAGGAAAACCGGTTCCGGTTCCGAACCGGTTCGGTTCTAAAGCGAATAACTCACCCATATGAAGTCGGAATTACGTGATTCTTTTTTCATCATGTAATTTAGTGTTTGTACTTCAATTTAGAATGTAAAAAGTCATAATTTGGTTAAGTATTGAATCACTTACAAGCTCCAGAAGATAACATATCATCTATAATATTTCAACCGGTTCTAGTTTAAAAAATAACCGAAAAACCGGGACCGGAATCGGTGCTAGAACCGGCGGTCCGGTTCCCGGTTCTTATAATATAGGAAAACTGGTTCCGGTTCCGAACCGGTTCCGGTTCCGAACCGGTTCGGTTCTAAAGCTCATCCCTACTTTGAAGACGTGTATGAGTTTCCTTCATAAATGACGAATATGATTGAGAGGGTTTTTAAATTCGATGATGGGCTCAGTCTTGGTCAATGAAAACTTGACTTTTAAGTTTCAAATCAAGAGGAGGTTGAAACAAAAGACTCCATTTTTGAGTTTCAATCGAGAGGGGGTTGAGACAAGACATGATGTTAAGCTCTTGTATCAAAGGTGGCTTGTGATAGGAAGCTTGATTGTTTTTAATCAAGCTTTTTTATTGAAAATGGAAATGGAGATTCTTTAATAAGGAAAATATGATTTGGACCAACGTGATTAAAAGTATTCATGGGTGTTAGGGTCACGATCCTCAATCCTATCCAGGATCTCGGATCTCAAATATATCTAAGGATCCTTAAACGTATACAGGATTCCAGATCTTAAAGGAGTCTCACGATCCCGAACATACATCGGGATCCTGAACATTGTCATTATTATTTCCTAACAAGTTTAACGGCTATATTTCTTGTTTATTTCTCACATGTGCAGAAATGGTCATAAGACTCACTTACAACAAAGAATCACTTCAACCAGGCTCAAAACCCGGGAATACCAAGTCAAAGACTCATTCACAACAAAGAATCACTTCAACCGGCTATATTTCTTGTTTATTCCTCACATGTATAGAAATGGCCAACATAAGACTCATTCACAACGAAGAATCACTTCAACCAGGCTTAAAACCCGGGAATACCAAGTCAAAGCACGTAAATACCAGTTCAGTTGGATCCCGAAAATATCGGACTTTTAGTTACTTAACCTAGACTATATATACACCTGTAAAACACACACAACGGACACAATTCTTTGACACCTTACAGACCTAGAGCTAGGAAAACACTTGTACTCGTATTTTCATCATCATCTATGTAATTTACATTCAAATCAATAAGATCAAACAAGGCAGGTGATCATTATCACCTCCCAAAGTTTTATGTCGAAGATCATATCAAGGATCAAGGGCTTTCCTTGTAAACCACTTGTGCAATTATGTTCTAATTTCGTTAATCACTTCAACTATAACACCACAGCCTCTCATGCAATTTGGTTGATATACATTTGATCGATTTTTGACCAAAACAATTTGGCGCCCACCGTGGAGCCGTGGTGTTCATAATTCTCGAAAAATCATGTCCACGCAATCAACCTTATCTTCTTCCTCTATTTTTCCTATTTCTTCTAAAAATCTCCCACCATATCCAAGTGGACTTCCCGATCAGAGGAAAAATCTGGATATCTCGAAAAAGAACACCTCTCCATCAGCCATGGGAATCTAGGATCCCTGGGACTCCAGGATCCTCCTGTTCTGATCTTTAACAACGAACTTTTCTCCATGGTGAAGATGGTAACGCAAAAACTGAATCAACAACACTAGGACAACAAAACATTGCTCAAAGAAATGGAAAGAAGAAGAGCAGACATCCACAAACCGCATGAAACAACACCTTCGATTTTGCAACCCAAGATCCTCAATTTCGACAGCGCGGGATCCTTAGGGAATCGTCAATATACTACAACCTCGGAACCTGTTGTTGCTTCGACTTGGGGAGCAATCCCAAATAATCAAGCCCCAGTGATGCAGGATCCTAACAAAAACTTCACTACCCTTAAAAACCAAGACACTGATAACTTACTAAATAATAATGCATTTAATACTAACTTTGAGGATCTTGATGTGGGTATAAGTCCTATCATGGCTAGGGAACTTCAAAAACTAAGACGGATGATCTCGAAGTGTACCAGGAATAGTCCAACATATACCATAAGCATCCCCCACAAGCCACAGGATCTCGAGATTTGCTTCCGCAATAGCTGGTACTGAAGTTCTAAAACACTTCTAGACTCCCAGCATGAAGCCTTACGACAGAACTATGGATCCTGAGGAACACGTAGCACAATACATGGAAAGAATGGAAAACATTCTCATCTTATTACACTTAAAATAAGCTTGTTTATGCAAGGGTTTTGGTTCAACCCTCACAAGATCAGCCTTGTAATGGCTTCTTAATGTTCATCCTTATTTCGTTACTTGTTTTGATCATTTAGTTAACCTTTTTAATAATCAGTTCTCTTGTAGCAGGACATTCGAAGGGATCACTAGTGATCCATATCGAGTAGTCCAGGATCCTAAGGAATCCCTTAGGGATTTTGTAAACAGGTTTGGTAGGGAAGTGTTGAACATTCCCCATATTGACATGGCCACTGTCGTGGAAGCTTTTAAAATGAGCCTAAAGAAGGATTATCCATTCTATGAGGATCATGTGATGACATCGTGCAAGAGAATGGATGAAGTCAGAATTAGAGTGTTGAGATTCATCAGACTAGAAGAAGAAAAAGAAATTCAGAAAAAGACTAGCACCCCAAATTCATATTACAATCTTAATAGGAAGTCCGAGTCCTCGGCCCAAATATCCTACAAATCAAAATCGTACTTCAAACATGATCATCGTAGGGTTAATACCCTAGAAGATGATGGGGAAGAAGATGAATTCCCCATAATCACTGAATATTGTTTCTCTCAGGATATTTCAGGTCTAATATTTGTCATGCAAGTTCTTGGCAAGAAAGCAAGGTGGCCAAGGAAATGAGAGAAATCGAGTGGCTCGAAAGACAAATCTAAATTGTGTGCATACCATAAAGGTATCGGCTACATCACTAAGTTTTTCATAGCCCTCAGAAAGGAGATTAGCTATCTCCTGAGCAAAGGACATCTCAAATAAATCCTAGGAAGACGAAAAGAAAGATCGAAGGAGAAGGAGCAGGATCCTGCCAAGATCCTGGAAAAACTAGGATCCCCTCCTCATGACGCTAAGGTAATCAATGTTATCTCTGGGGGTTCTATAATTTGTGGAACTTCTTACTCTGTAGCAAAAACACGCTAAGATATCCTAGGAGAAGAAAGAAGAAAGTCCCTAAAAGAACACATCGATTACAAGCAAGAAAGAAGTCACCTTCGATGAACAGGATAGAGAGAACATTCAAGATCCTCACCATGATGGATCGGAAATAACTCTCTACATCGTCAATCACTTTGTCAGAAGGATCATGTGATGGGTTATGGAGGTTACAAGTTCAATGCCATAAGCGGAAAATAATCAAAAACAATTTCAATTAATTAGGGCACATGCAACCTAGTTTGATCTATGTCTTTTAAGTAAATCAACATACTATGAACCCTAGGCTACAAAAATTTTCCTATGATCTAACTAACTCATAAGAACAAGAAATACTAACCTTGAAGATTGTTGTTGTAAACAATCTTGATTTCTTCTTCCAAACCTTTGGTAGCAAACGCCACAAGTGTCGCGCCTCTAATGGTTCACACTCAAACCCTAGCAACCAAGGGACTTGAAGAAAGAGAGGAGAATATAAGCAAAAATCGGAATTTCCTTTAAGGAATAAGGCATGGAGGAAATTAAACCCAAAGATGGGTTTATATAGGTGTTAGGAAGGTATTGGATAAGGCAGGTATCTCCAAGATAACCCTAATCCCTTAACTTCCTCCCTAAGGCATCCAAAGCACCCTTAGAGCTCAAGGAAACCTTAGAAACATTCTAGATTTCATTCCCCGTCTTTACGGGATGAGGAGGAGGAAGATTTGGAGAAGCATGATGTCCATTTCCACCATTGCTCAAAAAGAGAAAACAATTTCACCTTGATCTGAAAGTGGAAGATCATCTTCAGAAGGAAGATGAAACCCATTTCCAAAAGAATCAGGTTGACCATTGTTGTCTTGACTTGACATCTATAATAGGAGAAAAGAGAATTCAAGTTAGTTAATTTTTAATCCTTAATTATTAACCCATAAATTTTAAATTAAGGCTAGGATCTATATTTTCGATTCGATCTTTGAAGATGGATGTCGTAATCAAATTCGAATCTATTTTAGGTAGGTAAAGCTTTTACAAGTTTCAATCTTATGAAACTCCTAGATCTTTTGAGATTCATTGAATTTAATCAATGGCATGTTTAATCTCGATTATGCTCTCGGTTTTGTGACTGGGATGCCGATGATCACAAACGAGATGTGAATAATCATTCAAATTAGTTTTGTACTCTTAATGTCATTTATCATCTCGTTTTCCTAAAGTAACTAAGAGTAGGATTTAGAAAATAGTTTGGTTAGTTTTTTATCATTATACTTGTAATGAGTTTATGTCCTATCAAACTCGTTCGGCTAACGACCCTCCACCATATAAGAGAGTGGTGGGTAAGAACAGATACCCAATGGCGGTTATTTTATAGGCCGTTTCCTTAAACCCCCTTATAGTATGGCTTCGTGAATGAGACGTACTAGCGGTTTGAATGACTTATCTTATACATATAATATATGTTAAACTTTTTAATTATATATACATAGTATAAGGTGTATTTTAAAACATTTTAAAATTCCAAGGGTTTAATCTTTTAATAAATTAAACTTTTAATTTAATTAAATTTAAACCTTTTATGAATTTATTAATTATCCTTTAATTAATAATTTAATTAAATTATTAATAACATCCATAAGGATGTATTTTAAACATTTCAAAATACCAAATATTATTTGACATTAATTATTAAGTTCAATTAATATCTAGATTTATTGTTTAAACATTTACAAAACAATCATATTAATCACAAAACAATTAATCAAGTCAAATACTAATCTCCTTAATTATAGGCTTTTAAGTTATCATGCTAGATAACCAAAATCGGATTTTGGATAAAATATGGCAAGGATTTATTACATAAAAGCTGTTAAGGCAGATTTGGTCCAGATTTTCAGATCTGGCCGAGCTCACGTCGTGAGCTGCGATTAAACCTAAACTGGTTTATTTTCTGATTCACCAATGTGAAAATAATTGAAAAACAACCCTAGGCTCTGATACCACTGATGGGCTATGGAGGTTACAATTTCAATGTCATAAGAGGAAAATAATCAAAAACAATTTCAATTAATTAGGGCACATGCAACCTAGTTTGATCTATGTCTTTTAAGTAAGCAACATACTATGAACCCTAGGCTACAAAAGTTTTCCTATGAACTAACTAACTCATAAGAACACGAAATACTAACCTTGAAGATTGTTGTTGTAAACAATTGTAACACCCGGAATCTTGAGGAGCAGTTGTTGGGAATAAATCTTGTTTTTGGGTTGGACACGGCGTCTTGGAGGAACCAACACGGCATGTCTAGATTTGAAGAATTGCGACTTTCATTAAGGCCAAAACGGCGTGCTTGTGTCTTAACACGGCGTGTTGGTGGCTGGTGGAGAAAACCCTAATTTTTAGGGTGTTGCAACCTATATAAAGGCCTTAAGTCCTCATGGTTGGCCTCCTTACCAGCCTCCATTGCCATTAAAATCCTAAAATTGATCTTTAAGTCTGTTGATGGTGTTCTTGAGATAGTAAGAGGTTCTTGGTTCTCATTTTTGGTCCTTGTGAAGGAAGAGGAGATCTTGAAGTTGCATTGCTTGGTGAGAAGACTGTGGATCCAGAATCATCATCTTGTGGGAAAGCTTTCTGAGGTATCAAGTTTTCATCTTGTCTTATACATGTTTAGATCTCTTCATATTGTGCTTTGTTATGGTTTTTGGTCACTTTTTGGGTTGATGAGAGATTGAAGTCGTTTTAAGGGCTTATTATTCCAGATCTGAGTTTGTTTTGGTCCCTTTGAGCATAAAGGTGCAAGATTTATGAGATCTTTGGTGTCATGCATGCATTAAGTCAATTATTAAGTCACTTTTTAAGCTTAAGAGCTTCATTTAGACATGCATGAACGTAAAGTTGGCAACTTTACGTGATTTCCAGCTCAAGGAAGTCAGATCTATGTTTTGGGGCTATGTCTTCAAGGATTACGTGCTTATTGGTTTAGCCCTTGCACTATCAAGCCTTTTTGGTTGGGTTTGGACCCTTTTTGGTAATCCCTATGGGTAAAGATGGAAACTTTACCCTTCTAAGTCATATTTTGGTCTAGATCTGAGCTTTGGAGCTCCTGGGGTCGAAAAGGCAACTGAATGTATTAAGCTGTGGGAACTCTGGCAAACACGGTGTGTTTTCAAGTTGACACGACGTGTTGGCTAAAGTTTTCCCGTCTGTTCGTATGCTCGCGGAACACGACGTGGTCAAAGGGAACACCACGTGTGGGCCAACATGGACTGTTGACCTTGACCGTTGACTTTGACCATGTTGGACTTTGAGGGTATTTTGGGTATTTTGGAATCTTGATGGAATTGGTCACTTGGTGGATGTAGGTATTGTGTAGAGAGCTGAGATTCGGAGTCGGGCCTCATCAGTTTTGTTCAGGTTGCGATGTGAGTTGTCCTCACTGTACTTTCGGGTCGAAGGCACCAATGTCGGTCCTTCGGATTGTTATCCTGGTTTATCGTATGATTGAGTACTGTAGTGATCTGTTAGATCGGTATCCTGGTATATAGGATGATGTTATGCTTAGTGATCTGTAAGATCTGAATGATTGTATGTTGACTGGTTACTTGTTAGCTGTGTAGCGTGGTTAGGTTGAGATTGTACTGCTTTGTGCGGCCAGTCAACAAACCCGGTAAAGTTGATATCAATATGTTATATGTATGCTTATCTTTTATGTAGATGCCGACATGGTTTATGTGTGGTTAGGTTGAGGCGGTCCTGCTCTGTGATGAAGGCCAAGAGACCCAGGGCGGCCCGGATAGACTGAAGGCCCGTGAGGCGGACCAGTCAGGACGAAGGCGTGGAGAACAGTCCAGATAGGTTGAAGGCTCGGTGAGGTGGTCCAGTCATGCTAAAGGTTCCGTGAGCACTCCAGATAGTCTGTAGGCCGGTGAGGCGCTCCAGTCAGACTGAAGGCTTTGTATGCATGTTGTTTGTTGGTATATGTTATCTACTTGTGTGGTGGTACTTTGGGGGAACTCACTAAGCTTTGTGCTTACAGTTTTGGTTTATGGTTTCAGGTACTTCAGTGGACTGTGGCAAGGCGAAGGCGTGACCGTACACATCCTCGGTTTTCAGCTGACTTGATCTTGGAAGACTCTGATTTTAAATAATGAATTGAAAACAATGGCTTTGCAACACTTCTATTAGAAAAAGGGTTATTTTAAAAAGTTTTAAATTTGTTGAATTTTTGGGATGTTACAACAATCTTGATTTCTTCTCCCAAACCTTTGGTAGCAAGCACCACAACTGTCGCACCTCTAGTGGTTCACACCCAAACCCTAGCAACCAAGGGACTTGAAGAGATAGAGGAGAATAGAAGAAAAAATTGGAATTTACTTTATGGAATAAGGCATGGACGAAATTAAACCCATAAAGGGGTTTATGTAGGTGTTAGGAAGGTATTAAATAAGGCAGGTATCTCCAAGATAACACTAATCCCTTAACTTCCTCCCTAAGGCATCCAAGGCACCCTTAGAGCCCAAGGAAACCCTAGAAACATTCTAGATTCCGTTCCCCCTCTTTATGGGAGGTTCTAGAATTCCTCAATGCTCAACTATTGAACATTGTCACTTTTAGTCCTCCTACATTTAATTAATCCAACTAATCCAATTAATTTTTGATTAATTACTGATTAAATAATACTATTTCCAGTTAATATATTACTTTCATAATATATTAACAAATTATTTATTTTGATTTCTAATTAATTTATTAACCATATAATAAATTAATAAATCATTCTCTCTCTCTCTCTCTCTCTAAAAGCTATCCTATTCAATTGCTAGGTCTGAGGGCAACCCAAAAGGAACGTGTTACTACCAATTCAAGTTTATGCCAATTATATTTATGGGATTAGACACCGAATCCAACATCCTGGTATATGGAGGATCCTCGATGAAGATCATACTCTTAGATGCTATGACCAGGATGAACATCCCAGAATCCGAGACAATCACAAAATACCCAGTGTTGATAGGATTCAACGGTGAAACGAAGCATATGGTTGGAGAGATTAAATTGTCTATCTACATCGAAGGGGTAAACTCTATGCAATGCTTTTGTGTTAATAATGCTTTGTATTCCTATAACGTTATACTAGGTAGACCCTGGATCCATGACATGAAAGCAATACCATCAACATACCAACAATGCATCACGACGCCTACCCCAAAGCCAAATCGAAACCAACCCTTAGTCAAATAATTAATTCTACCCAAGTTTGAAAAAAAGTCAAACTGGTCAAAAATTCAATGGTCGAGTGAACTCAGATTACCCCCACGACGTAACAATTCCTTTGCCATGTCATGGTCACGTCCAAACAAAATAGACGCGATAAATCTCGCCACCACTTTTCGGCCTCCTTGGCCACGTTGTGGCTGTCGGTCAGAAAAGCTTTTCTCTTCTTTAAGAGCTTAATCCATTAAGACCAAAACTTATAACATCAGATCTGGTTCCTAATAGCTTCATAATGGATAAACTTTTTATCCATTTGGATGGTCCAAACAAATAAGATCTAGTATTTAAGTCTCAAAGGGATCAAAAATGCATTTATCTTAACTTAATCCATTAAGTCCAAGTCTCCAAACTTCAAATCTAAATCAATATGATGTTTAGATGGATAAAGTTTCCAACTTTATGATGAGTTTTTGTAACGCTCTGTTCTGAATTGACTCCTAGAATGAGGTTGTGGCTCGAAGGTCGGTCATTGTAGGGATTATGGCTCGTGGGAAGGTAAGATCTAGACCCATTTGGGTGCGGGTGATGTATTAGAAGTGATCCGGGTGTTCAGTTCGTGTTCTGGAAGCCTAGGGGTATTTCGGTAAAGTGGTAGTCGGGCTTTTGTGTAAAATGGATTTTTGTTCGGAAGTTCTTAAGAAACGTTTGAGTAGTTAGAAGTGTAGGTCTTCTCGTCACCTTTCTGTGGATATAAGGATCGCCAGAATCGGGCTTATAACGAAGAAGTTATGGCCTTCGGAAGTTTCGTGGTTTTCAGGCTTAGCCGAGTACACGGGGCGTACACAAAGCGTACGCGGGGTGTACTAGTGAAGAAGGCAGTACGCTGGGCGTACCTTGGAGTACGTTGGGCGTACCTTGTAGTACGCTGGGCGTACTGACTAGGATGGTCGCGAAGGTTCCCATGAGTACGCTGGGCGTACTCCAGTCAGATCAGAACCCTATTTTAGGGTCTTGGACCCTATTTAAGCCCCTTATCTCATAACCTAACCCTAACATCTTCAGCCTCCATCCCTCTAAACCCTAGAAATCGACCCTTAGCCTCCATTTGAGTGATTCTTGAGCTTTTTGGTGATTTAGTGGGTTTTTGGGTGCTTATTGTGGAAGAAGGAGTTCCTTGAGGAAGCATTGCTTGGCTTGAAGCTTGTGGATCCAAGCCCTAATCATATTGATCTAACTCCAGAAAGTATAAAGTTTGGATCTTGGTGGCTTTCTCATGTGGATCTAGTTGGGTTATGACTTGTTATGTTTGGACCTTAAAGAAGAAGGAACTTGGTGATCAAGCTATGGTTGGAGTCAAGCTTCTAGATCCAGAACCTTCATCAACTTTGCAAGCTTTTGGAGGTATAAAGTCTCAACCTTGACAATCTTTCATGTAGATCTAGCTAGTGGTTTTTGGTTATGGTTTTGGTCCCAAGGATGAAGCTTTATGGTTTAAATTCGATTCTTAGACTTGGGGTTGCCACCCTTGATGCTATTTAAGTCCCTAAGATAGAAAGTTGCCATCTTGGAGGTCTTAATGGATTCATGCAAGAGTTATGGTCATTTTCATGGAAGTAGATTGTTATACTTTGATTTTGGGTTCATGTGGGTCATATAAGTCACCAAGTCAGTGACTTTATGGATTAAGACGTTAGGTAGAGCTCAGATCTGTAATTTGGTCCCTTGGTTTGAAGCATCAAGCACTTCATGGATTTTGTGCATCAGCCGTTTGTACGCTGGGCGTACAATGTTGTACGCTGCGCGTACAACCCTTTTGCCCAGTACGCTAAGCGTACAGAAGAGGTACGCTGGGCGTACGCTTTCAGGAGGACTTAGGCCTTAGTGGACTTCAGACCTTTGGGCCCTAATGGTTTTGGGCCTGGACTTGCTGTTTGTTGGGCCTGAATGTATCTTGGGCCAATATTGGAATGGTTGGGCCTATTGGGCCTGATGGCCCAATATAGAAATGGACTTCACATTGTGGGCCTCAGTTTGGGCCAATTCTTGGATTAGGTTGTTGTGGGCCTTCATGGGCCAATTGGGGTCAGGATTATTAACTAAGGAGAATATTTGACTTTAGAATAAGGTCCATTAGAAAGGTTTGGGCCCAATTTGGAAAATTGGGCCATTGATGGTTTTATGTACATTATTGTGTTGGGCTTTTGTTTTGGTTTGGGCCTTAGTTTTGGATCATACTGGGCCATAGGTAGAATGGTAATTTTACCCCATGCATGGATTAAGGATTATGGTATGAGACCCAATTGTTAATTGGGTATATTGATTGGTATTGATAGCTCGGGAAGTGGATAGGCTAGCAGCTAAGGATTTCTTTCGGGAAGCTTCTGCATTCGAGGTGAGTCTCCTCACCATACCAATGGGTCTAAGGCACCAAGGCCGGCCCATTATGCATTATGTGATATGCTAGTTGATTCCGTGTTATGTGGTATGCTAGTTGATTATGTGGTATGTGATATGCTAGTTGTCTTGTGATGCTTGCAAGGAAGACCTCGGGGGGGGGGGGGGTTCCCGAGCCACTAGGGTGTAAGACCTTGGAGGGTTTCCATGGCATCCTTAGTCAAGACCATGTGAGGGTTTCTATGGCATTGGGCTAAGACCATGTGGGGTTTCCCATGGCACCCGGAGTAAGACCCCGGAGGGTTTCCAGGGCATCCTTATATGTATGGTTGGTGTGACAGTGGGCTAAGACCATGTGGGGGTTCCTATGGCACCCGGAGTAAGACCCTGGAGGGTTTCCAGGGCATCCTTATTTGTTTGTATGCATAGCTTGTGTTATTGATATGGTTGATGTAGCTGTTACAGCTGATATGGATTATGTAATTATGTGGATTATGTGGGGTATGCTCTGGGGAACTCACTAAGCTTCGTGCTTATAGTTTTGTTTATTGGTTTCAGGTATCATCGTTTGGAAAATAAGAGTTCGGATTGATCGCAGTGCACGCACCTATGTTTTCCGCGTTGAATGATTTTGGGATGAACTCTGATAAATGGTTTTAATTAACGATGTTTTAGATGTTTGGAATAAATGATATCTATATTTTGACTATATTAAAAATGGAATTTTTACCCTTAATTTTTGGGTCGTTACAAGTTGGTATTAGAGCCTTGGTTTGAGGGATTCGGACCTACTTTCGGGTGTGTCTGAACTCAGACTGAGGATCTGTAAAGCTTTCAAAAGAAAAAAATGTTTTAAGTAAAGAATTTCTAAGACAAGAAAGGGTGTGGTGCATGCAATCAGTCGAGCTCGAGTAAGTTTCCCCAGAATACCCACATTTGTTATCTGTTATGATTTGATTATGAATCGGTGAATCGCATGCTAGTTAGGGCTAGGGGAGATGCATGTATATGTTGTATGAGTTGGTAGACTTGCATGCTAGAGCTGAGTAGTCAGCAATAGGTTGGCCTGATATGTGGTGCTTGTAGCCATGAGGTAATTGGATGTCATGCTAGAATGAGAATGATAATTGGTATTTGTAACTGCAATGTGAATGTTTTGAAAATTATATACGGTTAGGATCTTATAGCCTTAGAATAGCTGATTTGACCTTATTTCCTGTGGTCTTAGGGTAGAGTCTATTATTCGACAGTCTATTGGATCCTGTTCTGTGTATAATTTGCCTGCATAAGGCAGCCGGCAGCGAGGGTGGAGGTGGAAAGCATGGATCGTGGTTTATGGGTCGAATGTTCTATGATAGTTCTGTTGGATAAGGTGTCTAAGTCCATAACTATTTCTGGTATGTACTTGAACCGACCCGGCATGGTCCATTTGGGTTGCATGGCATCATGCATTTGGATAGACTAAATGAGAGAAATAACACTTGTGGTTTATTAATATATTATAAGTTCTAATATATTAATAGTATTATTTAATTAGTATTGATCAAGAATTAATCTAGGATTAATTAAGTGATCAAAAGATGACTAATTAAATATATGGGTTGATCATGTATATCATCCATAACTTGTATAGTGGGCTAAAAGGCTCCATGGATAATCAAGTTGGGTTAAACCCATTGAATGCTCCATGGAGGCTCCATGGGAGTTACAAACCCATGGGTCATGGAAATGAAGAGTCATGCCACATTAGGGTTTACATGGTGTAACCCTAGATGTGACACACTATATAAGCAACATGTTCTCCACCAAAATCTGCGACACTAAGAAACAAGAGGGCTAGAGCCGATTTTGCAAGTGTAAGATTCTCTCAAAGTTTACTCCTTTGCATTTGGTGTTGTGTGAAGCATTTGAGGCATCACACTTGGGGTGCTAGGCTCACAAGGTTTCAAGGATCATAATCAACAACAACGTAAGTTATTCTATCTTTCATTCAAGTTAAAAATGTTCCCCATGTATGCTAGATAGGAATATAACCTTGGAATTCAACTTTACATGATTATTAGACAAACATAGATCCAAGGTTATTAGGGTTGCATGTACACTTAGGAAGTGTTAGAATGCTCAAAACCCATCAGTGGTATCAGAGCCTAGGTTTGTTTGTTGTTTTTTTTTGTGCAAACAGCTTGAAAAAAAATCGTTTTTCTGTTTTCTGCTCGTATGAAAGTTTGCACATTTGTTGCTGGAAATGGACTAGAAACATTACCCTAAACTTTTTTGATGTTTTAAAGCTTGTTTTAGATGGTGTAATGTTTATGCTAATCCATTTACAATGGCAATTATTAAAATTACAAGTTTTTTTTTAAGTGTAATTTTTGATTCTTGAAAGTGTTCATATTCATGTTCTTGAACTTATGAAGATTAGATGATCATAGGAATTGTTTGTAACCTTCATGGTAGTTTAATTCATGATCATAATGTGTTTTAATGGAGTCCATAACTTGTCCTCAAGTTATGGAAAACCAAAAGTCTCACTTTTATTAAAGCCATTAAAAGAACACAAGAGTTATAAAAATGAAGAGTCTTCATTTTTATTACTCAATTAATTCATAAGTTATAAGAAATGAAAAGTTTTGGAAGTTTACAAAACTTGCCCTCAAGTTTTGGAACATGTAAAGTCTTGATTAAAACTTTAGTTCCAACCCTTAGAATTTTAAAAGTTAAAATTCAACCCTTATACTTTATAATATTATAAGTTACTAATATATATATGTATAACGTCAAGTCGTCTTACCGCTAGTACGCCTCATTCACGAAGCCGGTCTATAAGGGGGGTATAAGGTTGTTGCCTATAAAATGGCAACTTAATGGGTGTCCACTCTCACCCACCGCTTCCTTGATCGGTGGAGGGTCGTTAGCCGAACGGGTAAGACAAGGACTTATAAATTCTCATTAAAAGTATGATGAATATTATAAAGTAACTAAATGCTTTTATTAAATTCCCAATCTTAGTTACTTTAGGAAAATGTGAATAAGGTGCTAATCCATGAAATTAGACTTTACACTTTGTTTAAGTCGTTGGTGGAGCGTGTGTGGTTAACCGGCACACTAACTTGGACTTAACAAGGTAGGTAAATGGTGACTTAAGGTTTACCATAGCATCGGTGGAGCGTGTGTGGTTTACCGGCACATCGATTGAGTGATAAACCTTGAGGGTACCAAGTGATTTGCATGGTTACTTCACACCTCGTTTTGTGATCCTCGGTATCCCAGTCACGAAACTTGGAGGGCACACTCGAGATTGAAACATGCCTTTGAAAAGTTCATTGAATCTCAAAAGAATCTAGGAATTTCTAAGAACCAATTAAACACCTAATATTTATATTTCGTTTTTCATGGTGGAAATTGGTGAATCGTCATTCACCTACCTTTCAAATATGTTATAGCTTGGATTACGGCATACCTCTTCTAAGTTATAATATATTGTGATTGGATCCTAGCCTTAATATTACATTTGGGTGTTTTATTAAGGACTCTCTTAATATCTAAACTAATCTTGTCCTCTTCTTTCAGATGTCTTCAAACAATGCTGCTTCTGGCTCTAATCCTAATGGCTCCTTTACCCTTATGAACTTGTGTGGGAAAGTCACTTTTGATGGATCCAACTTCAATGAATGGATCAGAAACATCAGGATGATTACCCGCTACGAGGACAAAGAATATGTCCTTGACAAGGAGCTTAAGGAGATTGATGAGACCACTGCAACTCCCCAGGAGATCGCTAACTTCCGGGCACATGAAAGGGATGCTACAAAAGTGGCATGCATCATGTTGGCCACCATGACAGCGGAACTCCAAAAGTCCTATGAGGACTTCTACCCTTTTGAAATGCACCAAGATCTGATGGAAAGATACCATCAAAGTGCACGACAAGAGAGGTATGAAATCATATGCTCTATCATAACAACCATGATGAAGGACGGGGAATCCGTCACGAGCCACATGCAGAAAATGCAAAGGTATGTGGATCGGTTGCTGAAGCTTAATGTGAACTTGCCTGAGGAGCTTGCAATAGATATCATTTTGCACTCCTTACCATCGTGCTATGATCAATTCCGCATGACATATCACATGAATAAGGAAGAGGTCACACTCAACAAACTTCAGGGACTCCTCAAGACCGCAGAAACATGTCTTAAGGGTAAGTCGGTTGTTAACACTCCTACTCCAAACTCCGCCCCGGTTTTGGCAATCGGGAAAGGTCGAGGGAAGAAGAGGAAGAGCTCTTTGAAGGGTACCAAGGCTAGGACCCTTGATGGCTCTTCTTCAAGTGGAACCAATAAAGGTTTTGTCACTCCTTCTTCTGACCCTAAAGAGGCTGAATGCTTCTATTGCCATGAAAAGTCACATTGGAAGCGGAACTGCCCAAAGTACCAGCAAGATGTGAAGGATGGGAAAGTTAAACCCAACCATGCAAGTATTTACACTATCTTATATAATAACTCACCCCATTCTAACTCTTGGGTCCTTGATACCGGTTGTGGTATTCATATCTGTGCTGATTTGCATGGACTAAGAAGAAGTGAGAATGTGGAGCATGGAAGAATAAACTTAATCATGGGGAATAGGAAAGCTTTACCTGTCACCAAGATTGGAGTTTATACTTTATCGCTAAGTAGTGGGTTTAGTTTAGATTTGAATAAATGTTGTTATTCGCCAGAAATGGCAAGAAATATTATTTCCTTTCATGCATTGTATAAACAAGGTTTCACCTTTTCATTTGATAATGAAGTTGGTTCGATTAATGCTTTCTTTAATAATGTTCTTTATTTTAAAGCATTACCTTGTGATGGTGTGTATGAAACTGTATCTGTGGTTGATAACTTAGGAAATAATGTATTGTGTATTGATTATGTTAATGATAATAACTTGGATAAAGCATCATTATGGCATTGTCGTCTTGGACATATAAGCAAGAAACGCATAGGCCAACTCCAAAAGGATGGAGTATTGGAGTCATTTGACCTAAAGTCAGATGATAGTTGCGAATCATGCTTACTTGGAAAAATGACAAAGTCACCCTTCACAGGTTCTTGTGAGAGGGGTGAAGGTTTGTTGGATCTTATACACACGGATGTGTGTGGGCCCTTCAAACATGCCACAAGGGATGCTAATCGTTATTATTTGACTTTTACTGATGATTACAGTAGATATGGATATGTCTACTTAATCAAGCATAAGTCAGAGACTTTTGAGAGGTTTAAAGAGTTTAAACAGGAAGTCGAGAATCAATTAGGCAGGAACATTAAGATGCTTCGATCCGATCGAGGCGGTGAGTATCTTAGTTCAGAGTTCCTCGACTATCTTAGGGAATGTGGGATTGTCTCACAATTGACACCTCCCAGGACACCGCAGTTGAATGGTGTAGCTGAGAGGCGTAGTCGAACCTTGTTGGATATGGTTCGTTCCATGATGAGTCGAGCTTCGCTACCAATCTCATTTTGGGGGTATGCCTTAGAGACTTGTAACACCCATATTTTCAAAACAATTTTTTTCACATTTTAATAAACACGTTTTCATTCATAATCGTTATAAAAACACCATTGTATCACATAACATCATATCCCAAGATCATAATAAAATCTCCCCGCGTGTGTACTGATCAAGCCGGCGCCTTCCCGCGATCCTCGCTGGTACCTGAGACACATAACACAACACCGTAAGCATAAATGCTTAGTGAGTTCCCCAAAATACCACACATAACACATATTAGCCACTCGAGGCTATAACTCTGTTTGGCACTCTGGTCAAAGTATCTATGTGGGACCCCCCCCCAGTCCCATAACTCTGTGGGCCCTCTGGCCCTAACTCTATGGGTCCTCTGACCCTAACTCTGTGGACCTTCCGGTACTAACTCTGAAAACTCTGTAACATACATAGCATATAACACATGGAAATCACATCATGCAAAAGCATACACAATACTCTGTCTCATAGCTCTAATTACCACTCTAGGTAAAGTATAGTGAGAAGACTCACCTCGGTTAACTCGGTAAAGCTCGAACTCTGTAAAGTCGGGTCTAGCCTCCGCCTAATCATACGAAATAAACACTCTGAATCAATACATTTCTCAAGGCTAGACTATTCCTCCTCTTAGTACTCTCAGAAGGGTAAAAGACCATTTTACCCCTCTCATGGCTCAAAGACCCTAAAGTTGACCAAACCCTAAAAGTCAATAAAAGTCAACGGTCAAACTTTGACCCGACTCGTCGAGTGCACTTGGGCGACTCGGCGAGTCTACACGTGTCCACTGACTCTCTTAGATCCTCTCTTGGCACGTCGAGTACTTCCCTTGACTCGACGAGTTCCACCTGGCATGAATCGCGGGGCCACCCCGACTCAACTCGCCGAGTCTCAAGAACAACTCGGTGAGTTCCAACTTGAACTCGGACTCCTGACCCTCCCTGACTCACCGAGTCATTCTCCCAACTCGACAAGTCCACTCACTGAGTGATTAATGGGCAACCTTCATACTACTCGTCGAGTCTGTTCTTTGCACTCGGCGAGTTCATGCCATGCATAACTCAAAACAACTTCTGTCTGTTCCATACAATCATAGATCTGGCCTCCCCCAGCATGATAATCACGTAAAGTTCGGACCTTGACACACATATAACTTCTAAATGGTCCAAAATGATGATTTAGCCCCAAAAATGACATTCTAAGCTCATGACTCCCACAATGACTCATAAAGCTCCAAGGGTTAAGGTCTCTGGACCCCCTTTGGGTCCAGATCCAGAACACAAACTCGAGAAGGGCCAAACACTCCACTTAATCATCCTCTAAAAGGGTTAGAAAACCCTAACACTAGGAATCAACACCAAAACTGAAGAAGGTCCGAGAATAATACCTCAATACAATCTCTATGAGCTCAAAAACCACCAAAACCGCACCTCCTTCAGCTTCCTCTTGCCTTGAACACTTCCTTCTTGTAAAAATACCCACAAAAGCTCAAGATTGGCCTCTCCTTCCTCACAAGCACTCTAGATCACTTAGGGTTTCTCTCTGGGGGTTGATGGCCGCAAATGACGGCCATAAGGGCCTTTAAATAGGTCCCAAACCCGGAAAAATTAGGGTTTCATTAAACAGTGTGGACTCGCCGAGTCCACTCATGGACTCGCCGAGTCCGGTCATTAATCCGGATGAGAAATCGCGACCCTACTCGGCGAGTCTAAGCACCAACTCGCCGAGCCCCTCAACAAATTCCAAAATAAAATAATAAAATAATATACCTGGGAATCCGGATGTTACAACTCTCCCCCACTAAAATCAGACTTCGCTCTCGAAGTCTCACTCTACAAACAACTCTGGATGCTACTCACGCATCTCTCACTCTGGCTCCCTGGTCAACTCTGACCCTCTCCGGTGTTGCCACCGGACCTGCACCAGGGGCACTTCCTTGTTCCTCAGAACCTTGATCTTTCGATCCACAACCGCAACTGGTCTCTCCACATAATTCAGGCTCGCATCCACCTGAATATCCTCTAAGGGCACCACTGCTGACTCATCAGCGATACACTTCCTCAACTGAGACACGTGAAAAGTGTCATGAATTTGGCTCAGCTCCGTAGGTAGCTCCAAACGATACGCTACCCTGCCCACCCTGGCAGTCACCCTGAAAGGACCAATATACCGAGGTCCCAACTTACCCCTCTTCTTGAATCGGATCGCTCCCTTCCAGGGAGATACCTCCAGGAGTACGAAATCGCCGACCTGGAACTCGAGCTCTGGCCGACGTCTATCCGCATAACTCTTCTGACGGCTCTGAGCTGTCAGTAACCTCTGCCTGACCTGCTGAATCTGCTCGGTCATCTGAAGCACAATCTCCGTACTACCCATCACACGTTGCCCGACCTCGCCCCCGTAAATGGGAGTCCGACACTTCCTCCCATACAACAGCTCAAAGGGTGGCATACCGATGCTCGAATGATGGTTGTTGTTATAGGAAAACTCCGCCAAGGGCAAGTATGTGTCCCAACTCCCTCCGAAATCCAACACACATGCCCGAAGCATGTCCTCGAGCATCTGAATCGTCCGCTCACTCTGCCCATCGGTCTGGGGGTGGTATGCGGTACTAAAATGTAGCCTCATACCCAACTCCTCATGAAACTTCTTCCAGAATCTGGAAGTGAAACGCACATCTCGATCTGAGACGATCGAGATCAGCACTCCATGCCGTGATACCACCTCCCTCACGTACAACTCTGCCAACCTCTCCGTGGAGGAGCTCTCACTGATAGCAAGGAAGTGAGCGCTCTTCGTCAACCTGTCCACAATCACCCAAATTGCATCGACGCCCCTCGCAGTCCTTGGCAATTTGGTGATAAAATCCATGGTAATCTGTTCCCACTTCCACTCGGGAACCTCCAATGGCTGCAACTTACCATGCGGCCTCTGGTGCTCGGCCTTAACCCTGCGACATGTCAAGCACCTCTCAACAACCCATGCTACATCCCTCTTCATACAGGGCCACCAATAATCTCTTCTCAGGTCCAAATACATCTTAGTGGCCCCGGGATGGATCGAAAACCTAGATCGGTGTGCCTCCTCCATCAATATGGTACGTGCCCCGCCCACAAATGGCACCCAGATCCGACCCTGGAAGGTCATAAGCCCTCTGCTATCGGTAACAAACTCCGATACATATCCGATAACCCGCTCTCTCTTGCGGTTCTCCGGTCTCACGGCCTCAGCCTGGGCCCCTCGGATGGTGTCCAACACCGGAGTCATCACTGTCAATCTCATACAAACGTCCCGTATCGGGGCGCCCTCCGCCCTACGACTCAGGGCATCGGCTACAACGTTAGCCTTGCCCGGGTGGTACAGGATCTCACAATCGTAATCCTTTACCACGTCCAACCATCTCCTCTGGCGCATATTCAGGTTGGGTTGATCCATCAAGTACTTCAAGCTCTTGTGGTCCGTGTATATGGTACACCGAACCCCATACAGATAGTGACGCCAGATCTTGAGGGCGAACACTACAGCCCCCAACTCCAGATCGTGGGTGGGATACCTCGTCTCGTGAGGCTTCAGCTGCCTCGATGCGTATGCTATCACATGCCCTCTCTGCATCAGCACCGCTCCCAGCCCCGATATCGATGCGTCACAATACACCACAAAGTCCTCCATCCCCTCCGGAAGGGCTAACACTGGGGCTTCGCATAGTCTCTGGCGAAGTGTCTCGAAGGAGGCCTGCTGCTCTGGTCCCCATGAAAAAGCAACACCCTTCCGGGTCAACCTGGTGAGTGGCACGGCGATCTTGGAGAAATCCTTGATATATCTCCGATAATAGCCAGCCAACCCTAAGAAACTCCTGATCTCGGTGGGGGATCTCGGCACCTCCCAACTCATAACTGCCTCAATCTTGGCCGGATCGACCAATATCCCATTCTGGTTAACGAGGTGCCCTAGGAACTGGACCTCTCATAACCAGAAATCACACTTGGAGAATTTGGCATAAAGCCTCTCCGATCTCAAAACTCCAAGTAACTCTCTCAAATGCTCCTCATGCTGCTCTCTGGATCTCGAATACACCAGTATATCATCGATGAACACGATCACCGAACGGTCCAACATCGGTCTGTATACTCTGTTCATGAGATCCATGAACGCCGCCGGTGCATTGGTGAGCCCGAAAGGCATCACCACGAACTCGTAATGCCCGTAACGAGTCCTGAACGCTGTCTTCTGGATATCCTCATCTCGTACTCTCATCTGATGATATCCAGACCTCAAGTCGATCTTGGAAAACCAAGACGCTCCATGCAACTGATCGAATAAGTCGTCGATCCTCGGTAAGGGGTAACGGTTCTTGACCGTCAGTTTGTTCAGCTCCCGGTAATCAATGCACATCCGGTCTGAACCATCCTTTTTCTTGACAAAAAGGATCGGCGCTCCCCATGGCGAGCTACTCGGCCGTATAAACCCCTTCCCCAGCAGCTCCTGAAGCTGCGAGGATAACTCCTGCATCTCTGGTGGCGCAAGGCGATAGGCGCTGCCCCCGGAACCAAATCAATACAGAACTCTACCTGCCTCTCGGGAGGCACACCCGGCAACTCCTCAGGGAAAACATCCGGGAACTCGCGCACTATTGGGACCTCACCGATCGACCTCGGTCTCTCTGCATCTACTCTCGTATCCACCACATAAGCCACAAACCCACTACAGCCCTGCTGAAAACTCTGACTCGCTCTAGCGGCCGAACAAAATGCTGACCCAGAACGGGAACCCTCGCCGTACACCGTAAGTACTCCCCCACTGGGGTCTCGTATCGTCATCAACTGTCACTCACAGTCAATCACAGCTCCGAAACGGCTCAACCAATCCATGCCCACTATGACACATACGTCCCCCATAGCAATCGGGACCAGATCTATCGGAAACTCGACACCGAAGATCTTGAGTACACATCCTCGAATCACATCAGTAGCATACACCGCTCGCTCGTCAGCTATGGAAACTCGTAGAGGTCGACTCAACGCCTCACGCTGGGTACTGATGTGCTGACTAAACGCTAGTGACACAAAAGACCGACTCGCACCCGAGTCAAATAACACCAAGGCAGGTACAGAACACACAAGAAATGTACCAGCTACCACATCGGGTGCTGCGCGGACCTCCTCCGTTGTCAACTGGAAGGCTCTCCCGCGAGCCTTCGGCGCCTTGGCCTTCGCCGGCCGACTCTCTGTAGCTCGAACAGCAGCAGGGGCAGATCCCTGAGAAGCTCCCTGAGCTGACCCTCGTAACTGCGGACACTCGGCCTTCCGGTGTCCGGTCTGGTTGCAGTGAAAACAGACTGCAAACCCCTTGGGGCAATCCTTGGCCAGATGCCCCTCCTTGCCACATTTGTAGCAAGACCCTGCTCTGCACACTCCATCATGACTCTTGCCGCACTTGCCACAAGTGCGGCCCCTCTGGCTCCCTGATCTCGAATCGGCAGGCTTGGCCCGCTTGGCTGCCGGCTGAGACTGTGTCGGTCGCCGATCCCTACCCTGAGACTCCGCCTTCTCCCTAGCCTGAGTCTCCAACTTTATCTCCCTCTTCCGGGAATTTGCCTGAAGCTCGGCAAATGTCTGGTACGTCGAGTTCGCCACGAACTCTCGTATATCCCTCCTCAAAATGCTCAGATATCGGCTCATACGTGCCTGCTCGGAGGACACGTGCTCCGGGCAGAACATCGCCCGCTCATGGAACATCCTGGTGATCACTGTAACAGACTCTGTACCCTGCTTGAGGGTCAAAAACTCCTGGGCCAAACGCTCCCTCTCCACCTGGGGAACATACTCTTCTCGGAACATAGCAGTGAACCTCTCCCAGGTCACTGCAGCAAGCTCAGTAGGCGAATAGTGCGCTGTCACAAACTTCCACCAGTCCTTCGCTCCCAAGCGAAGCTGGTTCAACGCGAACCGGACTCTCAAATGCTCTGGAGATGAGCAAGTAAAGAAACACCCCTCAATGTCTGATATCCACCTCATCGCTGCAATCGGGTCCTGGGTCCCATCAAACTCCGGTGGTTTTGTGTTGCTGAACTCACGAAACATCAACGCATCACCACCCTGCGGCCTAGTCGCAGCTATAGCTGCAGTGGCCGCAGTAACCGCAGCCTTAGAAAGAGCAGCGTATCTCTCGTCAAATGTCTCTATCAGTGTGGTCTTGATAGACCTGAACATCTTTGGTATCTCTGCCCTGATGGCCGCAGCCGCCTCCTCATGAATGATCCTACGGATCTCCTCATCACTAGTACCGCTGCTCTCTGGTGTGTGGCGTGTTCCAACCATGATGTCTCTGAAATACAACATAATAAATATCAGGGACTCGCTCGAGTATACTCGCACTCGATAACTCCACCCTACTTGCTCCTTAGTACCCAATGGATTCTTACTTAGGGTGCGCACTGCTCCGGTGTCTTCAGTAGTACGGGCCCTATACTACCGTCCACACCGCATCAACATCCACTCTAAGTCCTCCTCCTTGGATCCCAAGTCCCAAGTACTCTACTCTCTTTAACCATATGCTACTCACTAGCAGCTCTCTCATAAACTCCTCGCTGCTATCTAAACACTCTCAAGTAACCCTAGCAGCAAAACTCCTAGACTAAGGCATCACATATCAGGCCACTCTAGTCCTAATAAGAATACCTAGTCTACTCTAGCATGCATAGCATAACTCATCATATATCATAACATAATATATCTCATAACACTAATTACAAGGGTATTTTGGGAAATCACCGTTCGGGCGCTGGCTGATCGTACACACGGCTCTGCTCTGTTTGTCTCAAAACTCTTTTTACTCTTTTAAAAAGTTTTTAGTCATCAAAATTTCTCTGAAATCCTCAGTTTGAGTTCAGATACGCCCGAAGATGAATCCGAATCCCTCAAACCAAGGCTCTGATACCAACTTGTAACACCCATATTTTCAAAACAATTTTTTCACATTTTAATAAACACGTTTTCATTCATAATCGTTATAAAAACACCATTGTATCACATAACATCATATCCCAAGATCATAATAAAATCTCCCCGCGTGTGTACTGATCAAGCCGACGCCTTCCCGCGATCCTCGCTGGTACCTGAGACACATAACACAACACCGTAAGCATAAATGCTTAGTGAGTTCCCCAAAATACCACACATAACACATATTAGCCACTCGAGGCTATAACTCTGTTTGGCACTCTGGTCAAAGTATCTATGTGGGACCCCCCCAGTCCCATAACTCTGTGGGCCCTCTGGCCCTAACTCTATGGGTCCTCTGACCCTAACTCTGTGGACCTTCCGGTCCTAACTCTGAAAACTCTGTAACATACATAGCATATAACACATGGAAATCACATCATGCAAAAGCATACACAATACTCTGTCTCATAGCTCTAATTACCACTCTAGGTAAAGTATAGTGAGAAGACTCACCTCGGTTAACTCGGTAAAGCTCGAACTCTGTAAAGTCGGGTCTAGCCTCCGCCTAATCATACGAAATAAACACTCTGAATCAATACATTTCTCAAGGCTAGACTATTCCTCCTCTTAGTACTCTCAGAAGGTAAAAGACCATTTTACCCCTCTTATGGCTCAAAGACCCTAAAGTTGACCAAACCCTAAAAGTCAATAAAAGTCAATGGTCAAACTTTGACCCGACTCGCCGAGTGCACTTGGGCGACTCGGCGAGTCTACACGTGTCCACTGACTCTCTTAGATCCTCTCTTGGCACGTCGAGTACTTCCCTTGACTCGACGAGTTCCACCTGGCATGAATCGCGGGGCCACCCCGACTCAACTCGCCGAGTCTCAAGAACAACTCGGCGAGTTCCAACTTGAACTCGGACTCCTGACCCTCCCTGACTCATCGAGTCATTCTCCCAACTCGACAAGTCCACTCACTGAGTGATTAACGGGCAACCTTCATACTACTCGCCGAGTCTATTCTTTGCACTCGGCGAGTTCATGCCATGCATAACTCAAAACAACTTCTGAGGTCAGATCTGTTCCATACAATCATAGATCTGGCCTCCCCCAGCATGATAATCACGTAAAGTTCGGACCTTGACACACATATAACATCTAAATGGTCCAAAATGATGATTTAGCCCCAAAAATGACATTCTAAGCTCATGACTCCCACAATGACTCATAAAGCTCCAAGGGTTAAGGTCTCTGGACCCCCTTTGGGTCCAGATCCAGAACACAAACTCGAGAAGGGCCAAACACTCCACTTAATCATCCTCTAAAAGGGTTAGAAAACCCTAACACTAAGAATCAACACCAAAACTGAAGAAGGTCCAAGAATAATACCTCAATACAATCTCTATGAGCTCAAAAACCACCAAAACCGCACCTCCTTCAGCTTCCTCTTGCCTTGAACACTTCCTTCTTGTAAAAATACCCACAAAAGCTCAAGATTGGCCTCTCCTTCCTCACAAGCACTCTAGATCACTTAGGGTTTCTCTCTGGGGGTTGATGGCCGCAAATGACGGCCATAAGGGCCTTTAAATAGGTCCCAAACCCGGAAAAATTAGGGTTTCATTAAACAGTGTGGACTCGCCGAGTCCACTCATGGACTCGCCGAGTCCGGTCATTAATCCGGATGAGAAATCGCGACCCTACTCGGCGAGTCTAAGCACCAACTCGCCGAGTCCCTCAACAAATTCCAAAATAAAATAATAAAATAATATACCTGGGAATCCGGATGTTACAAGACTGCCGCCCATATCCTTAATCTAGTTCCCACAAAGAAAGTTGCCAAAACTCCTCATGAGATGTGGACTGGTAAAATACCCAAACTAGACCACATTAAGATTTGGGGTTGCGAGGCTTTCGTGAGACGCGAGACTCATGATAAGCTCGAACCTCGAAGTGAGAGGTGTATTTTGATCGGCTACCCACATAAATCCTTTGGTTACCTCTTCTATAGACCTAGTGAGAATGTGGTCTTTGTAGCTAGGAGGGCTTTCTTTCGAGAGAGAGAGTTCATAAGCCAAGGAGACAGTGGGAGGCAAGTTGACCTTGAAGAAATTCAAGAGTCAAGTGGTGAAGGAACTTCAAACCCTAGCACTCAACTTGAGGAGGAAACTCCTGTTGAGCCAATTGACAAGTCTGTACCTCTGAGGCGTTCCACAAGGGTTAGGAATGCACCTGAGCATTACTATGGATTCCATATTACTGCGGAAGGTGATACACTTATCAGTGATGAGACACTGATAGGTCTGGATGAACCTAACAGTTACGCGGAAGCCATGGCAGGCCCTGAGTCAGCCAAGTGGAAAGAGGCAATGGACAGTGAGATACAGTCCATGTATGACAATCAAGTTTGGAACTTGGTTGAGAATGTACCAGGTCGTAAGACTATAGGGTGCAAATGGATCTTCAAGAAGAAGACCGACATGGATGGTAATGTACACACTTATAAGGCACGACTGGTTGCAAAGGGTTTCTCACAAACTCCGGGACTTGATTATGATGAGACCTTTTCTCTAGTGGCCAAGATTAAGTCTATTAGGGTTCTGTTAGCCATAGCTGCATTTCATGACTATGAAATATGGCAAATGGATGTCAAAACCGCTTTCCTTAATGGAAAGTTGGCTGAGGATGTTTACATGAGTTAGCCAGAGGGTTTTGTCAATACAGAGTACCCTAATAAAGTGTGTAAGCTTGAGAAATCCATTTATGGGTTAAAGCAAGCACCTCGCAGATGGAATCTTTGCTTTGATGAGAAAGTCAAAGAATTTGGCTTTTCTAGGAGTGAACATGAATCTTGTGTATATGTCAAGGCTAGTGGGAGTATAGTTAGCTTTTTGGTATTGTATGTGGATGACATACTACTCATAGGAAATGACATCCCAACTCTGCAGGAAGTTAAGTCCTGGCTTGGGAAGTGTTTCTCTTTGAAGGACCTAGGAGAAGCTGCCTATATTCTAGGGATAAGGATCTTGAGAGACCGGAGTAAAAGACTAATTGGACTTAGTCAGAGTACCTACTTGGATAAGGTGCTGAAGAGATTCGGCATGCAGGACTCCAAGAAAGGAGAGTTACCCATCCAGAGTAACGCCAGATTGAGTAAGGCACAAAGCCCTAGTACTGAGGCTGAGATAGAAGAAATGAGTCGAATACCTTATGCTTCGGCTGTAGGATCGATCATGTATGCTATGACGTGTACTCGACCTGATGTAGCCTTTTCTTTGAGCATGGTTAGCAGGTATCAGGGGAACCCTGGCAAGGCACACTGGACTGCAGTAAAGAATATCCTCAAGTACCTACGGAGGACTAAGGACTGGGTCCTTACCCTCGGTGGGAGTGAAGACTTGAGAATTGTAGGGTATAGTGATGCTAGTTTTCAGACTGATAGGGATAATTTCCGCTCTCAGTCAGGCTGGGTCTTTACCTTAAATGGAGGAGCAATTTCTTGGAAGAGTTCCAAGCAAGAGACAGTGGCTGATTCAACTTGCGAATCAGAGTATATAGCAGCTAGCGAGGCAGCAAAGGAGGCGATATGGCTGAAGAACTTCATTGGAGACCTTGGAGTTGTACCAGCTATTAAAGAGCCAATGGAAATTTTCTGTGATAGTGAAAGTGCAGTTGCCTTAGCCAAGGAACCAAGGGATCACGGGAGATCCAGACACATCGACAGAAAATACCATTTCATCAGACATCGAATAGAAGAAGGACTCCTCGTGGCAAAGAGGGTATCATCGGATGAGAATCCAGCAGATCCCCTCACGAAGGGACTGACTCGGGTTAAGCATCTCCAGCATGCTCGGAGCATAGGGCTGAAGGATGATATTAGATTTAGTAGTTAGATAACCTTGAAATTTGTAAAGTGTAATTGACATTAGATGATGAATAAAAGGTGTTTTATTTATGAGTAAAGTGTTGCTATCTCTTGTCGATCATTTACTATATTTCTTTTGCATGTTTTGACTTCCAGAATAATTATGTTTGGTATATCATATTATTTGAACCTCCACAGTCGGTCATATGTCGGAAGTAGGTATGAATCAAGACTGTCATGATTGGTTGCATAGGTCTAAGTTGTTGGACATGGCTACAACACTCATGAGTGCTCATAAGTTCTGAGCATTGGACTCAACCCACGCTCACTGGAATCACTTCATGGAATTTATCTCGAGTGATCGTGAGACGGTAATATCATATAAGTCTTCAAACCTAGATATATGATTTGTTACTTATGAGTTGGTTATGCATTGATTGTACGAAAACGCATTGGTAACTCGATGTTATAAAACGTGCTCTTGTGTATAATTCAATGAGTAGTAGAACAAACATATGAGTCGAAGTTTATCTGTTCCTTCTTGGATTAGAAGCTGATATCTGGGCCCCTCGATGATTTTGTTTTGACCTATGTACCGGGCCCGGTCAGAACTAAGTTGATGTGTTCAATTGAGTTCTATGTCAAACAAATCGGAAATCGGGAAACAAACTGCTGGACACAAAGTAAGACACTGTTCCATGTATTTGTCCGGCTGATATCTAGAACAGAGGATTATATGATCACTTATCTGAAATGGCGTATCATCATCATCTCAGTTCCGAGAAATCTTGAAAAGAGCTACGATTGCTGATCGGTTCCTGAAGTCATACTTGCAGTTATAGTTATTAGACTTATCCAAGTGGGAGACTGTTGGATAAGGTGTCTAAGTCCATAACTATTTTTGGTATGTACTTGACCCGACCCGGCATGGTCCATTTGGGTTGCATGGCATCATGCATTGGATAGACTAAATGAGAGAAATAACACTTGTGGTTTATTAATATATTATAAGTTCTAATATATTAATAGTATTATTTAATTAGTATTGATCAAGAATTAATCTAGGATTAATTAATTGATCAAAAGATGACTAATTAAATATATGGGTTGATCATGTAAATCATCCATAACTTGTATAGTGAGCTAAAAGGCTCCATGGATAATCAAGTTGGGTTAAACCCATTGAATGCTCCATGGAGGCTCCATGGGAGTTACAAACCCATGGGTCATGGAAATGAAGAGTCATGCCACATTAGGGTTTACATGGTGTAACCCTAGATGTGACACACTATATAAGCAACATGTTCTCCACCAAAATCGGCGACACTAAGAAACAAGAGGGCTAGAGCTGATTTTGCAAGTGTAAGATTCTCTCAAAGTTTACTCCTTTGCATTTGGTGTTGTATGAAGCATTTGAGGCATCACACCTGGGGTGCTAGGCTCACAAGGTTTCAAGGATCATAATCAACAACAAGGCAAGTTATTCTATCTTTCATTCAAGTTAAAAATGTTCCCCATGTATGCTAGATAGGAATATAACCTTGGAATTCAACTTTGCATGATTATTAGACAAACATAGATCCAAGGTTATTAGGGTTGCATGTACACTTAGGAAGTGTTAGAATGCTCAAAACCCATCAAGTTCGTGGGTCGGGGATTACCCTAGGGTAAGCCCAGGATGAGATTAGTGACATGAGTTACCTGTTTGCGAATTGTATGTATAGGTAGAATTGTTTGTTTGGAGTATGTGGTTAGTTTTCCGTTGTCCGAATGCTGCTTGCTTTGTGCTTTGTGGGACTTCTAGCAATGCGAGCTAGCTACTAAGTGAATATGCTAGGTCACATGTGGCATAGGTTGGATAATCTCAGAGTGATGGATTTGTCCCTATTGCGCAGCTCTTGTTTGAGTCTAACCGTTCTAGGATTGAGTATTTTACTTGAAGGATTATCTGATCTCTGCTACATGTGGCTATATTCATAAGGTAGCTAGTTGACATTACTGGGAATCTTTCAGAAGTTGAGGACTGGGTAGGTTGGGAACCTAGGGGGAGCCTAGAAGGTGCTTCGGTGGATATTGTGTCGTTGTTTAGCAGACATTTGGTACATCATGGGAGTAGGTGACTTAGAGGATTCGGGATGAATCCGGAGGAAAGTATGGATAGGTGTGGAAGGTAGTATTAGGCCCGTACTACTGAAAGCAGAGGATCCATACTCGAATCGGGAAAAGTCTTGGAGAATCTAAGAAGCATGGGAAGGAGAATTCTTGGTTATGATTGGACTGTGGGGATAGCTGCTATGCAGAATGCGGATGAGTACGCAAGGGGAAGGACCAGGGTTTGGTCCCGGCTCCGGTGGTGAGCCAGTTAGCGGAATGATTACCGAGATTTCGAGTTCGCCTTGGATCTCTTGTATCAGGCGGCAAGGGTTGATTGTGCGACTTATTGCGCTTTGGGATTTGAAACTATGTATGGGAATAGTTTATAGCCGATTTAGAGCAGAGGTTGCTCCAGCTTCTGTAGTTCAGCCGTTGGCATTTGAGCTGGCGAGTGTGTCAGGGTGCGAGACCCTGAATGATATGGATCTCAGAGCCGAGGATGGAAGATTGATTAGGAGTACCTTAAGGAGAGAGATTCAGGTCAGGTGAATTTATTGGAGGGTCTTGGGCGGAGACCCAAGAGGTTGGACCAGCCTTTGAGAGGCCAGCAGGATCGGATCCAGTGCAACACTTCCAGAAAATGCATGGCGGAGTTTCGTTCTAAGGTTTGGATTGTCATTGGAATCGGAATGAAGTGTTTCATCATGTTCTCAGGGTGGTCGAGGTGACCTAGGAGGAGGTGGTCAGGATCCATCCAGATGTTTGTGGATATTCTATCTTCGACCATTTCCGGTGGATATCGGGTATTTGTATCGCTTGGGAATTGTGATAAGTTGGATCTCGGGTCGGTTTTCTGCTATTGTCTGGGTTAGCAAGGGTTTTCAAATGCCATTTAGCACATCGAGGAATCTTTGAGAGATCTTCAGACGGATGTATCTCACGGAGTGGATTCCGCGTGCACCGTGATTGCTCCGAGTCGTCGTCGGAATCTGTTCAGTGATTTGGGTTGCTACGGGTATAATAGGTTTGGTCACGTTTCAGGGATTTCCCTTAGGGATCAAGTCGTTATATGTTGTGTTTAGGTGGACGATAAGGAGGTCGACTGTCTGACGATTAGGGAGGAGCGGTGAGCGCACCTGCTCCAGTTAATTTCGGAATTGGTTCAAGGGCTTGAGCGAGGGAGTTATGACCAGTTTTCAGTAGCCTTAGTATTTATGTTTGGAAGAGCCATCAGGATTGCCGAGGGAATAGAGAGTTGTCGCTGAGGATTTAGTTGGACTATCCGTTCGTTGGACTCCGAGGTCTGAGCGTGATATCGCCTTTAAGCGTTTGAAGTCATTGATGTTGTTGGGATACAAGAAGTTTTAGCTGAATTTCAGGAAGTGTGCTGTTTGGACAGGGATATTTTTGGCGTGCTAGCTTTGGTAAGCACCGGCCGTCAGCAAGGGGAACATTGGAACTTAATGAGGATTAGGAATCCTTCAATTTTCGTGTGCCGAGCGGACTTAGTTGAATCTAAGTGGGGGAGAACCGTCCAAGTATCCAGGTCAGAAGCAAGGGTGAAAGTGATGTAAGACTATGGGGGAGCCGTAGCATTCACTAATGGTCAGTTAGGGTATAGTGTTGTAAGACTGCGGGGGAGCCGTAGCATTCACTAGCAGTAAAGAGTGTTGTAAGACTGCGAGGGTGCCGTAGCGTTCACAGATTCTTTCAGATGATACGTACTAGGGTAGGCTAGTTCGCAAGGTTGTGGGGGAGCCACAACTTAGTCAACATCAGGACCAGGGGTGATTGACCGACCAGTTATCCGGGGGGCGAGCCCGGATGGTTATGGGAATTCATGATGGAACCGGTAGAGACTGCTGAGCCAAGGGTTGGATCTTGAGATACAGGATCATGTGGATGATTAGTGCATGTCTCAGTAGGGCTACGACTGGGTAGCCCTGATTTTGGATCTCATAAGAACATGGTGGTTGGACCGAGTGCGAGACTGGTAGTCTCAGGGAATCGTATAGGGTATTTATTAATCGGTCGAGTAAACGATGACGGGAAGTCGTGGTACATTGTGAAAATGCCGATTCGAGGATCTCTGGATAGAAGCAGAGCAATAATTCGGATTTGGATAGGGACCCGAACCGGAATTCGTACAGGATTTTGTTTCAATGAGATGGGTTGTGGGGTATCTATATGCTAAGGGCATCGACGGAAGAATTTTAGGGTGATGAACGGGTTGGTTTGATGGTAGTTCAAGCCATTGTGATGTGTCTCGGGTGGCTCTATCCGTAATGGAGCCACGACATGTCGGGATCAGGAAACGGTAGGTCGAAGGAGACCGGACATGATGTGAGACTATAGTTATTCTGGTGGTATTCACCTTTTTGCGTCAGATTCAGTGGTGACAGGTTGTCAACCTATCACGATCGGATGGATCAAACGGATTGAATGAGATAAGGCAGTTATGGCTAGACGAGGTATCATTTGGAGGTCGCAGGGGACTGCCACGTGTGTTTTTGGCTCAGCAGTCGGGTAGGTGTCCGGTGTTCCGGACAGTTGGCAGACAGGTTGGGACCATGGAGGTCCCCGGTTGTCCTTCAGGAAAGCAGCCATGTGGCAGCAAGGGGAGTAGGAACGACTTCAGTGATTTGGGGGTCCGTGCGTGGAATTGCTTGTTATTCGGTAGTCACAGTTGACCAGTGATTTTGTCCTTTTGGAAGCCTCAAGGTATTTCGAGTGGGAAGTATTCTATCTAGACTGGTTTCTTGTGGAATCAGTTCGATGATGATTCGATGTGGGCAGTCTGTCAGGGAGACAGACCATCTCGAGACTTAAGATTTCAGATGGAGCAGATGTGATCAGGTTGCAAGGAATCCGTTCATCTCCGTGTTCTAGAACCCTATGAGGATTGATTTCAGTTGCCTTGGGTAGGCTGCGGTATTCACGAGTTTGTGGCGGTGTTGCTCAGGTTGTCTGGTATGTCGGGGAAGGTGATGCATGATTTCGAGGACGAAATTTAATTTAAGTGGGGGAGAGTTGTAATGCTCTGTTCCGAATTGACTCCTAGACTGAGGTTGTGGCTCGAAGGTCGGTCATTGTAAGGATTATGGCTTGTAGTAAGGTAAGATCTAGACCCATTTAGGTGCGGGTGATGTATTAGAAGTGATTCGGGTGTTCGGTTCGTGTTCTGGAAGCCTAGGGGTATTTCGGTAAAGTGGCAGTCAGGATTTTGTATAAAAATGGATTTTTTTTCGGAAGGTCTTAAGAAAAGTTTAAGTTTTTAGAATTGTAGGGCTTCTCGTCACCTTTCCGTGGATATAAGGATCGCCGGAATCGGGCTTATAACGAAGAAGTTATGGCCTTCGGAAGTTTCGTGGTTTTCAGGCTTAGCCGAGTACACGAGGGGTACACAAAGCATACGCGGGGCGTACTAGTGAAGAAGGCAGTACGTTGGGTGTACCTTGTAGTACGCTGGGCGTACTGACCAGGATGGTCGCGAAGGTTCCCAGGAGTACGTTGGGCGTACCATATGTACGTTGGGCGTACTCCAGTAGATCTAGCTAGTGGTTTTTGGTTATGGTTTTGGTCCCAAGGATGAAGCTTTATGGTTCAAATTCGATTCTTAGACTTGGGGTTGCCACCCTTGATGCTATTTGAGTCCCTAAGACAGAAAGTTGCCATCTTGGAGGTCTTAATGGATTCATGCAAGAGTTATGGTCATTTTCATGGAAGTAGATTGTTATACTTTGATTTTGTGTTCATGTGGGTCATATAAGTCACCATGTCAGTAACTTTATGGATTAAGACGTTAGGTAGAGCTCAGATCTGTAATTTGGTCCCTTGGTTTGAAGCATCAAGCACTTCATGGATTTTATGCATCAGCCGTTTGTACGATGGGCGTACAATGTTGTACGCTGCGCGTACAACCCTTTTGCCCAGTACGCTAAGCGTACAGAAGAGGTACGATGGGCGTACGCTTTCAGGAGGACTTGGGCCTTAGTGGACTTCGAACCTTTGGGCCCTAATGGATTTGGGCCTGGACTTGCTGTTTGTTGGGCCTGAATGTATCTTGGGCCAATATTGGAATGGTTGGGCATATTGGGCCTTATGGACCAATATAGAAATGGAGTTCACATTGTGGGCCTCGGTTTGGGTCAATTCGTGGATTAGTTTGTTGTGGGCCAATTGGGGTCAGGATTATTAACTAAGGAGAATATTGGACTTTAGAATAAGGTCCATTAGAAAGGTTCGGGCCCAATTTGGAAAATTGGGCCATTGATGGTTTTATGGACATTATTGTGTTGGGCTTTTGTTTTGGTTTGGTCCTTAGTTTTAGATCATACTGAGCCATGGGTAGAATGGTAATTTTACCCCATGCATGGATTATGGATTATGGTATGGGACCCAATTGCTAATTGGGTATATTGATTGGTATTGATAGCTCGGGAAGTGGACAGGGTAACAGCTAAGGATTTCTTTCGGGAAGCTTCTGCATTCGAGGTGAGTCTCGTCACCATACCAATGGGTCTAAGGCACCAAGGCCGGCTCATTATGCATTATGTGGTATGTGATATGCTAGTTGTCTTGTGATGCTTGCAGGGAAGACCTCGGGGGGGGGGGGGGGGGTTTCCGAGGCACTAGGGTGTAAGACCTTGGAGGGTTTCCATGGCATCCTTAGTCAAGACCATGTGAGGGTTTCCATGACATTGGGCTAAGACCATGTGGGGGTTCCCATGGCACCCGGAATAAGACCCCGGAGGGTTTCCAGGGCATCCTTATATGTATGGTTGGTGTGATAATGGGCTAAGACCATGTGGGGGTTCCCATGGCACCCGGAGTAAGACCCTGGAGGGTTTCCAGGGCATCCTTATTTGTTTGTATGCATGCCTTGTGTGATTGATATGGTTGATGTAGCTGTTACAACTGATATGGATTATGTGATTATGTGGATTATGTGGGCTATGCTCTAGGGACTCACTAAGCTTCGTGCTTACAGTTTTGTTTATTGGTTTCAGGTATCATCGTTTGGAAAAGAAGAGTTCGGATTGATCACAGTGCACACAACTATGTTTTCCGCGTTGAATAATTTTGGGATGAACTCTGATAAATGTTTTTAATTAACGATGTTTTAGATGTTTGGAATAAATGATATCTATATTATGACTATATTAAAAATGAAATTTTTACCCTTGATTTTTGGGTTGTTACAGTTTTAGTATACTACAACATCCTTTGGTGCACATACAACCCTAATTACCTTGGATCTATGTTTTCACTAATTATACATGCAAATGGTTTCCAAGGCAATAAACCTATCACTATCATGCATTTGACATAAACCATATAAGATACTAGTTAGGGTAACATACCTTTTATGTAGCTTGAAGTCTTGATGTATTTGGCCTTAAGAGCTTAGCCCCAATAGTGTGGAAGCCTCAAATGAAGTCACAACACATCATGGACAAAGGATGAAACTTGAGAGAAAATTCACACACACCAAAAGCGTCCATATCCTCCAAGAATACATTAGTTGGTGATTTTGGATATGTAGTAACATATTTATATGTGGAATTCCAAAGGTCATGGGTTAACCCAAACCCATACCCATGGGTTTATGATCCATGGTGCATGTGGTCCAACTCTTTATGTATCCATACATAAATTTGGTCCAACATGGATCATAAGCCAAATACATATAAATATAACTAATTACCATAATTATTCCCCATAGATTTAATTAGTCTCTTTTGATCACAAAATTAATTTCAAATTAATTCTTGATTAATACTAATTAAAAAATATGATTTCATATTAATATATTAGAACTTATAATATATTAATAAATCATACATAACCTTCTCTCAGGAGTCTATCCTAACAAATTGTCCTGATGATATGCAACCCAAATGGACCATGCTACTCTCGGGTCAAGTACATACCAATAATAGTTATGGGCTTAGACATCTAATCCAACAGTTTCCCACTTGGATAAGTCTAAAACTATTATTGCAAGTAAGACTCCAAAACCCGACTAGCAATCGTAGCTCTTAAAAGCCGTTGTCGAACTCTGACCTAGTCAATGGCGCGTCCATTAGATAAGGGACCATATATTCCTCCATTCTAGATATCATATGGACTGAGACATGGATTATAATCATTCTCTCTGTCCATTTGTTGTTTCCCGATTTCCGATTTATGATGACCGACTAATTGAACAAATTCAAACCAGTCCAGGCCCGACCGAGCACTTACGTTTGTCATCACTAAATCACCGAGGGGCCCACAAATATCGCTTTTATCCCTCCAAGGGTAAAAGGAATGGATAAACTTCGACCCAAATGTCCGCTTGTACTTACTCATCAAATTACACACAACGATATGTTTTATAACAACCAAGTTACTGGTTGTGTTTACATATGTCAATGTGCAACCGACGCGCAACTACAACTCACACATCTCCGTTTAAAGAATATAAGATATTATCGTCTCATGATCACTCATGATAAAATCTATGAAGTGAGTCAAATGAGCGTGGGTTTAATCCAATACTCGAATCTCATTCCAGGAGCACTCATGAATGTTGCAACAACTTTTGCTATGTCTAAACACTTTACACATCTACAAGCCCAATTCATGACAGTCTTGATTCATAACTACTTCCAAAGTATGATTGACTGTGGAGAGTTTGAATAACCTAGTTATTCGGGAAGTCAAAACATGCAAAGTGAAACACAAGAATAATCGAATCCAATATGGTCTCAGAACTTATGAATATAAATAAAACACCTTTTATTTATCACCATATTGATTACACATTATTCATTGTATAATATTTGGAATAATCAACTTAATACTTGAACTGAAACAATAGTCATGCCATGCTCCGAGTATGCACACTATGTTTGTCCAATCAATAGTTATGCCATACTCCAAGTATGCACACTATGTTTGTCTATGATCCTTACTTTGTGAAATAGACCAATTGAACATGATTACAATGATGCTCATTTCACAATCCCAAATCCTTACCGCAAATGTAAGAATACAAGATTCTTTGCCATTTACTGAAATCTGTTAGATTCTAAACTTATATGCATTGATCCTCTTGTAATGACTATGCACAAAAGTCACAAAGACTTGGTAACAGACATTACAAAGCATTCCAATGGAGAGCAATTCCATGGAAACGAAGTCTCAAATTCAAAGTACATTCCTTTGAACATCCTTCTTGCATTAAGTTTTCTAATCTTACACAGATTTAATGAATAACTTCCACTTATGGAAACATTTCCACATTCCCATTTTGACTATCACTTCTGAACAAGAGGTGCCTCTTTTCAGAATATGTCAATATGGTCCTTCCAAAATTAACACCATACTTCCAATTGTCCATGAGCAACCAATCTTTGGTAAACCTCAGATTGTCCTTGACAATTGCTTAATCATTTTAGTCATATCCAGTTCTAGTACTTTTTCCCTCTTAATGCCCTAGGCATTTGGAAAATTTAGAACGGATAAGTATTATAGCACATGAATCGATCCTATATCCAAAGCATACAAGACACGATTCATGATGTCTCACATAAAGACATGATATTTGACCAGTCTTTTGCTACAATATTTCTTATAATTTGCCATGTTCTCATAATTTGAATTATGAAAAGGAATGCTGTAATCTTAATCGAATTTTAGAACGCAAATAATGTAATCATGACTAAATTTGATTAAAATCTCACAATCTAAGCTTTTAGATTTGAAATGAAGTATAATTTTCTCTCCCTTAATTATAGCAAAACAACTTTTCAAACCCTGCAAAGTACATTTTGCAAATTGAAACTTTTGTTTTCTATAATTAACATTGCTAACTTGCAACGCTTAACATAATAATCATGCTCCCACTAACATGATAATTATTAGCATAACACTTATGCTCCCACTAGCTTTGACATGTATCCAGAAATCAGTTGGACTTCTAGAAATCAATAATTTATTGACTTTCTTACCAAAGTTCAGATTTCTGATACAAGATGATTTGATAAGACTTTATCAATATCATACACCTTTCCTTAGATAGCTCACATGTGTGTCTAAACAATTTTTAGAACTATGAAAAGGGATGTCGTAATCATAGTCTCAATTGTTTAGACCTTTTCCATTTCTCACAAGTCCATGTTAGTGTTCAGGTTAACCACACACGCTCCACTAAAGACTTTGAGAATGTAAATATCACAATTGCTATCTACTTAAAATCTGCTTAGTGAAAGCGTTTCCTCACCATTATTTTCATGAATCGGAGAGAAACCTTATGACACTCAGATTTTATGGTGTATGTGTTCCTATCCATGTGAATTTGTCATAACCATAATCATAAGACAAGGTTAGTGACAAAACCAAACTCATATGGACTGAACTTATGCAATCTTAATTTTCTCGCCACTTGGCAGCACAAGGGCCTACCAGTGCTTCCAGGTTGTTATGCAAACAATTGAGAACTCTTAGAACTCACAAGCATAGTCAACTTTAACATAGAAATAAGAATATGTCAACATGATAGGTTACAAACCTCAAGTCGCGTGCTAGTGATAAACAACAGGTTTTATTCTTGATTAGTTCTTGAAATTTTTTCAAGATATTTAAGACTCCCACTGACCTCTTGACATATAAGATTCTCTTGTCAAGAACCATTCCTTGACAAAGCAAATATTCAAGAGTTAGTGCAGATTCTTATCAATATAAACACTTCACTCAATTGGTCTTAGTTGGTCTTTGTTTTATCCAAAAACATCACAACTTACCAATTTCAAATGTACAAGAGTAGAAAAAATTTACTCTACATTTGATAAGTGTTTTAAACCTTCTTAAGATTATGTCACTCAAGTTACAATCTTGAAGTATCACTCTAAGATTCATTTTCGCAACGAAGTATGATTTATCTTTTTGATTTAACCAATTCAACAATTCACGATTCCTCTTATTAGTCAAACAAATGCACTAAGATGTCCTTAGAGAATCTATTGTGATATGGTTTCATAATCACTAAGATAATCATAAAACAAGATACTCAAGTACTCTCCCATCTTTTCAGATTGGAGAAACTTTTATCTTTCTGCCTAATTTGATTCTTCTTATTCGTTCTGCCTTACATTGAAACTTTTCCAATGTTTCAGAATTACACTTAAACCTGTAAGTATAACCATATATACTAAATTTTAGTAAATCATGACGAATAACCTTATCGATCTTTGTGGTGGACTTGACCAGCGTACAACCAAGTGTACCCGATCCCCTAGTCCTTCACTTGACTCACATATACATGTGAACAATGAATTAGTCTTAATTTTCCAAAGATGAAAAATTCTCATTCATCATACAATACAAGTTGCATGATTCCAAGTTTCTATCCAACTGAAACTTGGGTGATGAGAATCTTTCCTTATTTGGTAAATTATGACACTACCACAAACGAAAGAATCAAATCCATTTTCCAATATTGCTATCAATGGAATCATATAAACAACATTTTTCACAATTCCCATTGTAAGGATACTTAAAATAAATAAAATCAAAAATTTTATTTTATTTTAAAATTGTGGAAAATCTTATCCTTACAATGCAAATACATATGAAAAATATGTTCCTAAGAAATCTGTCATAACTCTTAAGCAGCAACTCAAAATTCTGATCATCGAACCATGTGATCGAAATTCATCAATTCACGATTAGAATCAGCTTACTCTTCTTTTAAGTTTCCTTTGATTCTCCAAAACATCAAAATGCGAACTAGTCACATCATGTAATATGAATCTCCAAATAGGAACTTAATAGAGTCAGATAGTGGACTTTACCTGAAGCATAGTCAAAATTTTTACTTTTACCATCCTAGTGAACTTTCAGGTAAATAGGGCGGCTTCGCAACCAATTCCCCTTCCTTTGGCAATAGAAACATATGGACTCTTTAGTAATGGTACATAGGACTATCTCAGACTTAGCCTTTCTCTTTACCATTTGGTCAACCGGGTTGACTATGGCCGATCCCTTTCCATTAGGAAGAGAAGAATTTTCTAGACTTCTAATGTTACCATTGTCAATGTCCATGGAAGTTTGGGAAGTAGATCTTCCAATCAAATTTGCCTTACGAGTGCCCTAAATCATTGCTGATTCAACAACAACAAGCAAATAGGTAAGATCAATAAGGGTCATGTCGTGGTCTGTCACATAGTAGTCCTTAATGAACTCACTATATGACTTGGAAGGTGATTGAAGAACCCAGTCAACCGTCAACTTCGTTGAGACTTCGACACCCAACTCTCCCAGCTTGTCAAACTGTGACTTCATCTCCAAGATGTGAGTACATATAGACATTGCTTGCCAATAGGGATTGAGTGACCTTGAACTTTTCAAGAACTTGTGGGTTAGGGAGAATAATTGGAGGAGGTGGAGGAAGAGAAGTATGATTTCCATGATCCAATCGTGGGACATCATCTTCATTAGGAAAGCTTGTTCCAAGAGATTTGGGAAGACCATAGTTGTCTGAACCAGACATCTACAATGGGAGAAATTCAAGTCAGTTGATTTAAGTCCTTAATATAACACCCAATATGAAATATTAAGGCTAGGACCCAACACAATATTTTATAACTTGGAAGAGGGATGCCGTAATCCAAGCTATAAAATATTTGAAGGTAGGCGAATAACGATTCACCAATTTCCACCATGAAAACCTAATAGGGTATTGGGTTTTAATTGGATTGAAACTCCTAGATCTTTTGAGATTCATTGAACTTTTCAATGACATGTTTAAATCTCGGTTGTGCTCTCTCAAGTTTGTGACTGGGATGCCGAGGATCACAAACAAGGTGTGAATAACCATGCAAATCAACTTGGTACCCTTAACTTTATCACCTAATCGATGTATCGGTTAACCACACGCGCTCCACCGATCTATGATAAACATTAAGTTACCCTTTGACACTCTTACTAGTCCATGTTAGTGTGCCGGTTAACCACACACGCTCCACCAACGACTTGGTAAGGTACAAAGTGTAATTTCATGGGTTAGCACCAAATTCACATTTTCCTAAGTAACTAAGACTGGGAATTTATAAGTGCTTAGTTACTTAGTATTTATCATTATACTTTTAATGAAAATTATAGTCCTTGTCCTACCCGTTCGGCTAACGACCCTCCACCAGTCAAGGAAATGGTGGGTGAGAGTGGACACCCATTAAACTGCCATTTTATAAGCAGTAAAATTATACCCCCCTTATAGACCGGTTTCGTGAATGAGGCCTACTAACGGTAAGACTGACTTAATCTTATACATATATATATATATATATATATATATATATATATATATATATATATATATATATATATATATATATATATATAAATATTAAACCTATACTATTATAATAGTATAAGGGTTGAATTTTAAACTATTAAAAAACTAGGGTTTGGAACTAAAGTATACATGGGGGGTAACTTTACAATTTCCAAAACTTGAGGGCAAGTTTTGAACAATTCAAAAACTTTTGGTTTCCATAACTTATGAGTTTAAAGCAATTTTAATGAAAAACTCTTCAAGTTCCATAACTTGAGGACAAGTTATGGTAGACTATAAAACATTTAAAAATGAGACTCTTCATTTTACATAACTTATGGAAATCTTATGTGTTTTAAAAATCATAAATGAGACTTTTCATATAACTTGAGGACAAGTTACAAAAACACATATTATGAACAACTTTTAGATCAATTTGGATCGAAAACAAATTATCACATAATTTTCTATTAATCTAAACTAACTCATAAGAACAAGATAATTCAAATCACCAATCTTCAAGAAATTGGCATGAACATATAAACTAATACAAATCTTGAAATTATGACAATTATCTTTGAAATTGGATTAGCATGATCATTACCACATCAAAAACAGGTTTATAAGTTCAAAAACAGCTTAGGGTAATGATTCTAGTCCAATTCCAGCCTTAAAAGTCGAAAATCTGCACTCTGGGCCTCCTACTCGTTGAGTGTATGAATGAAAACAAGCTTCGGCTCTAATACCACTGATGGGTTTTAGTATACTACAACATCCTTTGGTGCATATACAACCCTAAATACCTTGGATCTATGTTTTCACTAATTATACATGCAAATGGTTTCCAAGGCATTAAACCTATAACTAGCATGCATTTGACATAAACCATATAAGATACTAGTTAGGGTAACATACCTTTTATGTAGCTTGAAGTCTTGATGTATTTGGCCTTAAGAGCTTAGCCCCAATAGTGTGGAAGCCTCAAATGAAGTCACAACACATCATGGACAAAGGATGAAACTTGAGAGAGAAGTCACACACACCAAAAGCGTCCATATCCTCCAAGAATACATTAGTTGGTGATTTTGGCTATGAAGTAACATATTTATATGTGGAATTCCAAAGGTCATGGGTTAACCCAAACCCATACCCATGGGTTTATGATCCATGGTGCATGTGGCCCAACTCTTTATGTATCCATACATAAACTTGGTCCAACATGGATCATAAGCCCAATACATATAAATATAAGTAATTACCATAATTAGTCCCCATAGATTTAATTAGTCTCTTTTGATCACAAAATTAATTCCAAATTAATTCTTGATTAATACTAATTAAAACATATCATTTCATATTAATATATTAGAACTTATAATATATTAATAAATCATACATAACCTTCTCTCAAGAGTCTATCCTAACAAATTGTCCTGATGATATGCAACCCAAATGGACTATGCTACTCTCGGGTCAAGTACATACCAATAATAGTTATGGGCTTAGACATCTAATCCAACACTTTATTCATAAAAAGGTCACAAAATTTCAATATCTAAACTTTATGAACTAAAATGACCAAAAATGCTAACACAACTTGCATGGCTTAATGAATAAGCACCAAAGCACAACTTTCTAAGTCCAATAAGTCCCAAGAGTGTTCCATATTGCTCAAAAGGTGTCGGAGTTCTTCCAACTCCCAAAACACAAGATCAAGGGACAAAAAAGTGGCAAATATGACAAATAACTAGATTTATGAAACCAATGAGCAAGTTTGAAGCTATTTACTCACAATGGTCCAAGAATGAAGTAACCTTGTTGGATCTATGCTTGAACCCTTATTCTATTCACCTTGTCACTACCTTATTATTCAAGATTCCACCTTCTAATGGAGAAATAAGCCCATAAATGATTCCAAGGACCAAAACAAGTGAGAGGAGGCTAGGGTTTCTCAAGGAATGATCTTAGGTGATGGGGGCGGGTCATGAAAGGGTTTCCTATAAGTTATAACCCTTAAATAGGGCTCAAAACCAAAGAATTAGGGTTTTGATCTGTCGTACTTATGCCCTGCGTAGCATAACCTACGCCATGTGTAGGTTATTAACCCACGTCCAATATTTCAGCATCTACGCCCTGCGTAACTTTCCTACGCCATACGTAGGACAAAACCCCCAATTTTCACTTCAACTTCAAACAACCATAACTTCTTCGTTTCAAATTTGTTTTTGACATTCTTTATATGCATAGAAAGGTATTAAAGAGCCCCATAATTCTATCTAATTACTTTTGACTTAAAAAATACTGCAAGAAAATCTTTAATTCATGAAAGAAGTCTGAAACATCACTTTTCCCATTTTACCCTTTGACTTCAAAACATAAACCAAGGGCTTGGATCATATAACCAATATAATCAACATCCAACAGGGTCTAAACCCTATTCCCTTGAAACCCAAGGCCTTTACTTGATCCATTTATTGTCCACAATCCCAAAATAAGAAACTTCTCGAAATAGGATGTTACAATATTCTTTAAGGAATCTAACAGTCAAGGAATAAAGAAGATCTTCAAAGGTGTAGGTATAAGGATAACCTCCGGCCATTACAAACTATTCCTCATTAATTGCTTCTTCCATTTTAGATCAAAAAACAAAAAGATCACAAGATCTTGGATATTTCAAGAGAGAGAAAATATATTTGTAACATCCTGATTTTCAAGACCAAAAATTTTGTTTCTGATTAAGTAATTTATTAAAACTGTTTACTGAAAAGCAACATCAATATCATATCAACTCATATCCCATGAGGCAAATGTCATAAAAGCATTTCATGAAATAATAAATATGTCAGAGTACAATCCCAAGAACGTCATAGTGCGGAAATCAAGTGTGTGTGATGCGCTGCTACCGCGCCGGCTCCTTCCCCTTCGCTAAAGAGGTACCTGAAACCGAACTAAAAACTGTAATCCTGAAGCTTACTGAGTTCCCCCATCATACCACATACCACATAACACATAACACATATACTGTCGGGCAATTCTGGGGTGCCCGACCTACCCTGTCCAACCATTCTGGGGTGCCGACCTACACTGTCTGGCCATTCTGGGGTGCCGACCTACCCATGTCAAGCAGTTCTGGGGTGTTGACCTACCCTTCGGTCCTACAACCGAATTCCGGGGACTATTTCACCCCCTACTACTACTACTACCACACATATCATAGCATAATCATATTGTCAGACATATCTGGGGTGCCCGATCTACCCTTCGGTCCTAACAACCGAACTCGGGGACTATTCCCCTCCTACTACCACTATCACATATAACATATCATGCTAGCACATAAACATATCAGGTAGTAGCAAGCCTAGATTATCATCACAGAGACAATCATTTATCAACAACTCCTGCTGGTGGGTCGACATTGTGGCAGTAGACCCACCCCTACTGGAAGGTAACTCACCTCGATGTCGTGTAGTGTCTGCACTGTCCTCGGTATGGAAATCAACTCTTCTCGACTCCTTAATCCCTACACAACATCCTTTCTACATTACCATTTCATACTCATAACCCCTTCAAGGGTCAACCCACGTGTTGGGTTTTGAGCATTCTAACACTCCTAAGGTGTACATGCAACCCTAAATACCTTGGATCTATGTTTTCTCTATTATACATGCAAAATTGAACTTTCCAAGGTATTACCCTAACTAGCATACAAAACATTGATACTTGGGTAATGAAACAAGTTAGATAACATACCTTTTCTTGTAGTTGGAAACCTTGGACCTTTAAGAACTTAGTGCCCCAAGTGTTGCACCTCAAATGGAATCACACAACACCACCAACAATTGGAATAACTTGAGAGAAGAACACTTGCTTCACAAAATCGGCTAGTCCTCACTTCTTGTCCCTTTAAAAAGGTGCCATTTCATGAGCTACGAGGCTTCTTATATAGTGTGCACATTAGGGTTACACCATGTAACTCATGACTTTCCACATTCCTCATGATCCATGGGTTTTAACGTCCATGGAGTATCTATGGGTCACCACATGGGTTTAGCCCAACATGAAGAACTATGGATCATAAGCCCACTTCATAAGAATAAATGATTTACCAAATCAATCCCCATTTATTTAATTAGTCTCTTCTGATCACAAAATTAATTCCAAACTAATTCTTGATCAATACTAATTAAATAATATGATTTCATCTTAATATATTAGAACTTATAATATTTTAATAAATCATAAATATCCTCTTCTCACAAAAGTCTATCCAAATTGTTCCGATGCCATGCAACCAAATAGACCATGATACTCTCGGGTCAAGTACATACCAATAATAGTTATGGGCTTAGACACCTAATCCATCAGTCTCCCACTTGGATAAGTCTAATAACTATTATTGCAAGCATGACTCCAACCCGACTAACAATCGTAGCTCTTAAAAGCCGTTGTCGAACTCTGACCTAGTCAATGACATGTCCATTAGATAAGGGATCATATATTCCTCCATTCTTGATATCATATGGACTGAGACATGGATTATAATCATTCTCTCTGTCTATCTGTTGTTTCCCGATTTCCGATTTATGACGACCGACTAATTGAACATATAAAATCAATCCAGGCCTGGTGTCATCACTAAATCATTGAGGGGCCCACAGATATCGCTTTTATCCACATGGGGTAAAAGGAACGGATAAACTTCAACCCCAATGATCGCTTGTAATTACTCATCGAATTACACACAACGATATGTTTTATAACACCAAGTTACTGGTGCGTTTACATATATCAATGTGTAACTAACTAACAACTACAGCTCACATGTCCCCATTTCAAGAATATAAGATATTATCGTCTCATGATCACTCGTGATAAAATCCATGACGTGATTCAAATGAGCGTGGGTTGAATCCAATACTCGAATCTTATTCCAGGAGTACCCATGAACACTGCAGCCACCTTGTCCTAGACAAACTACAGACCCATTCATGACAGTCTTGCCTCAATACCTACTTCTAAAGTATGATCAACTGTGGATGGTCTGAATAACCTAGTTATTCGGGAAGTCAAAACATGCAAAGTGAAACACAAGAATAATACTGATCCTATATGGCCCAAAGCTTCTGAGTCCCATATTGATCACTCATTATTCATTGTATAATGTTTCGATTAATCAACTTAATACTTGAATTAAAACAATAGTTATGCCATGATCCAAGCATGCACACTATGTTTGTCTAAACAATAGTTATGCCATGTACCAAGCACGCACACTATATTTGTCCATGGTCCTTAATTTGTGAAATAGATCAACTGAAAAACATTTCAATGCTGCTCATTTCAAAATTCCAAATCCTTATTGCAAGTGTAAGAATTCCAAATTCTTGCCACTGCTAGAAAGTGTTAGATTCTAAACTATCATGCAAAGATTCTTTTGTAATGTCTAGGTACCAAAAGTCACAGAGACTTGACCAATGATATTACAAAATATTCCTTTGGAGATTGTTACAAGACAATTCCATGAAATGAAGTCTCAAATTCAAAGTACATTCCTTTGAACATCCTTCTTGCATAAAAGTTTCTAACCTTTTCATCTATTCTTCAACTCCCAATATGGAAACATTCCATATTTTCCATACGACAACTCATTATTAATAGACTCCTGTCTATTCACAATAATGTCAATATGGTCCTTCCATTACTATACTTCCAACTGTTCTTAAGCGACCAATCCTTGGTGAACCTTAGATTGTCCTTAACAGTTGTTTAACCACTTTAGTCATATCCGATTCTATTCCTTTTTCCCTTTTAATGCCCCAGGCATTTGGAAAATTAGAACACGATAATATTATAGCATATGAATCGATCCTATACACGAAGCATATGGGATACAATTCATAATGTCTAACATAAAGACATGATACTTAATCAATCTTTTGCTATAATATTTCTATTTGCCATGTTTTCATAATTTTGATTATGAAGAGGGATGTCGTAATCATAATCAAATTTGAGAACGCAATTAACATTTCCATATATATAATTTCCTTATGTTAAACCATTCCAACATAACATTCATATATATATTTGACTAAATTTGATTAAAATCTCAATCTAAGCTTTTAGAATTGAAATGAAGTATAAATTCCTCTCCCTTAATTATAGCAAAACAACTTTTCAAACCCTGCAACTTTGCGAATTGAAACCTTTGTTTTCTATAATTAACATTGCTAACTTGCAACACTTTCCATAATATTTATGCTCCCACTAGCATAAAAATTATTATTAGCATAACACTTATGCTCCCACTAGCTTTGACCTGTATTCAGAAATAAGGTGGACTTCTAGAAATCAATACTTATTGACTTTCATTACCAAAGTTCAGATTTATGATATGAGATGCTTCGATAAGACTTTATCTAGGCTTCTCAAACTCATACACCTTTCCTTAGATAGCTCACATGTGTGTCTTAACAATTTTAGAACTTACAGCCATAAGTCTGAAATGTTTAGACCTTTGCCATTTCTCATAATTCGAATTATGAAGAGGGATGTCGTAATCATAATCGAATTTTGAGAATGCAAATATCACAATTTCTATCTCCTTAAAATCTACTTAGTGAAAGCGTTTCCTCACCATCATTTTCATGAATCGAAGAGAAACCTTATGGCACTTCGATTTTTATGGTGTATGTGTTCCTATCCATGTGAGTTTGTCATGACCATAATCACATGACATGGTTAGTGACAAAACCAAACTCATATGGACCGAACTTATTCAATCTTGATTTCTTGCCACCTGGAAGCACAAGGGCCTACCATTGCTTCCAGGTTGTTATGCAACCAATTGAGAACTCTCAGAACTCACATGCATAGTCAACTTTAATTGGAATGGGCACAAAAACAAGAATATGTCAACACGATAGGTCACAATCCTCACGTCGTGTGCTAGTGTTTAACAATAGGTTTATTCTCGATTAGTTCTTGAAACTTTCAAGATCTTTAAGACTCCCACTGACCTCTTGACATATAAGATTCACTTTGTCAAGGAACATTGTAAGTCACTAATTCTCTAGATCCAAATCAGTGATCAATAGATATTGCAATAAATCAGAGTGTAGGAGTAGAGGATTGAATCAAATCAAGCATGCACACATTTATATCATATAAATGTCAAATACACCTTGAAAACACACAGATACGTCAACCTATTATAGACACAGACACTTGCTATTTATACCACACCCAGCAGCATATGAGTGTACAGCCACACACGCGTGTGCGGCCGCACACACATGTTTGACCGCACACTGCCATACAAAAGATACAAAACACCAAAACTAACCCCAAGACCCAAACAAGACAATTACAAGATACATGCCTAGCCCAAACCACTATATTATAACCTATCAATCTCCCCCTTGGTTTGTGGCTAGCAGAGACAAGGTCTTCAATCACTTGGTTTCTTGAACAGCCTCAGATCAGACTTACCCGTAGATCCCATCCAAAGTTTTTCATTTATGATCATGGCAACCATTCCGGTGAACTCTTTTGCAGCAGCTTCCATAACCTCCCTTCTACAAATAATTTGATGACGAGCCAAGGTATGGATGTATCTATCTCTTAATCTCAGGAGATCCTTAGCGCTAATGAGACTCAGAACTGTTTCGCTGTTTTTGAACTTTATGGCAGCAGTTGCTGTTTCATCATCATAGGCCCAAAATTCCATATCATCAAGATGTCCATCATTAAAGTGTTGTGGAATCGGAATCTCCTTCAATTGACTGGTAGCAGGCCATAACATTATCTTCATTGGTTGGTTAGTTTCAGGGTCAAGGATATCTTTGTACTTTCTAACCAACGCTCTTGCAGTCTTCATCATTGGAAAGTTATCCCTGACCTGTCTGTCCAAAAACTGCTTGAAGTTGGAAGCGCTAGGATCTTGAGAAGGATTTTGAAATGGAGCTCTTGAGAGTTCGGAGAGGTCGACCTTCGTCCAAGAGTTAAAATCATGAATGTTCTTGTAATATTCTAGGTTTCCAGAATTCCTTTAACCACCCACAACTTAGTCTCAGGATCATATCCCCACATCCTGATCCCTGTACAATCACCTTATTCATCACCAAATTTTCTCCTTTTAAGATCAGTCATTGTGAGTCGTGGCTCTTCTGCTTTATGATTCTCATTAGAACATTTTAAGAAAAGCATGCCTTCCCTCTGCTCAGCAGTGACTGTTCTTTGGCCATGTTTGATTTTGATCCGAGGAATGGCGTGTACCGGTTCCTTTTCAAATCGATCGGCAATTCTTGTTCTTCTAGGAGGGGGTTGGTCAACATGAATTGCGTCTTCGGAAGGCTGACTGGGAGCAGTGGGAGGATCATCAACACCATGAGGCTATTGAAACAAAAATTTGAACTTGTCACTAAAGGCTTCAAACAGCTTGTTCTTCAGACTGAAATAGAAAGCGGTCACAGATCCAAGATTAGTTTGCCACTCGGAAATCTGTTTTGACTTCATTGCATTGTCTTCTTCAAGTTCTGCTATCCTGACATCATGCTTTCCAAGTAAAATGTCCTTCTCAATGTTTTGTTGTTTAAGAATGACAATTTCTTCTTTGAGAGAGGACACATCAGAATCATCATCCCCGGAACGACCTTCCTCGATAGATATTCCTTTTCCACGTGAGGAAGGTCCTGGACTGTGTTGAGCCAAGTGCCTTGCTAGCCTAATAGAGGCATCATCCAGCGAAGGCCTTGTGGGAGAATATTCTTGAACAACTGAAGAGCCTCCTGATTCATAAAAATATCTTGGGCCCTGTTAGGTAAGAATGGGTGGTGCAGTAGTTGTTGTGGTGCCGACTGTGGATGGAGCTGGGGGTGCTTGATGTTGAATGATCACTCTCTGCCTCAGATCAAGGCGCCTTCTTTTCACAGGAGGCAGAGAGGTCTATGTCTGTGTTGGATTACTAGAAAATGGTACAGAAGTAGGAATAGTTGTATCAGAGGGAGGAATCTATGAAACTGCTTCCTTGTGACTTGAAGATTCTACCATCACTCTTGATGTGGGAGGCATTGTTTTGAGAACGTCATCAACAACCCTAGACTCAGTTGCTGTTTGAACAACTTCATTGTCATTGAAAAAGAAACTATCAAGAAACTCTGAACTTGGACCTAGGTCGTCGTGATCAAGATCGATATTAAGTGGAATTTCTTCATTGTTAAAACCAGTGAAGTCCATGTCTTTGAGAAAATCATCATCACCGTCATTTTCTCCATCACCACCTTCAACATCAAAGTTACTCTCGACCTCCACATCTCGCAGATAGTCATGCTCCTCTGCCACGATTGCGACAGGGGAAACACGGACTTCCTCGTTTTCATGTTCAGACGCCGAGATAACAATCTCCTCGGTTTCGGCATGGCTGGAAAGAGCATGGATTCGGAGTTTTCACTACCTTCAGCAAATATTCCAAACTTGATCAGAGGGAATTTTCCTTCAAAATTAACCTTTCCAGGTCGATTTTGCTTCATAAGACCAAAGGCACTTGAGCCGATAGACTTGAGATCCAGAGTCTCTCCTCCTCTTTCGATTTCAGGGTGATTGATATTGAAGATGAGTTGCAAGAACCTTGGGTACATGTAGAACTTGTCCCTCTTGTTTCCCTCGATGTTCAAAATCATCTCACACAAGATAAATTTTGAGAAATTGAAGTCTGTTCCAGAGGCTAAAGCAACAATCGCTCCGGTGTTAACCAAAGAGGTAGAAGCTTCTTGAGAGTGGGGGGGGGGAAGTTCCTTCATAGCCCATTTGGTTCAAAATCTCTTGAGCCCTGTCAAGATCAATCTCCATTGGGAATTCAGACTTGTCACCGATCTGCAAAGTTTCTCGAATGATCCGTTCGGTGACCAAGACCTTCTTTTCGCGCACAGAGGCCTCAAGAATTTTTGCACCCTCATTGTCCTTCTTCACAATTGCGCTACTCCAGAATTCTTTAACCAGATGTTGAAAGATGATCGGACTTGAGGTGAGAGCATGGAACAGGCAGCATCTTCGTAATCCATTCACTATGAATTGAAACTCGGAGTGAGCTTCTGGAGGATCAACAAGGAAAATGGCTAAGGTTTGAAATTTAGCAAAATCGGGTCTTGCCATAATGATCTGAGAAAAACACAGAAATATTCATCAATAATCATCAAGTATTTTCCCAAAAATCAATTAGATTAAGTTTTCATAGGTTAAATTTCAAAATTTAGGGCAAATTGGGGTGCACAACCGTACACAAGGTCCAGCCGCACACGTGGTGTGTGACCGCACACGTGATGCACGACCATACACTGCACATGCAACCGCATACGGGTGCGCGACCGCACACGGTGGCCGTACACGCCTGTGCGACCGCACACGCTCCAAAGCTGGCAAAAAATGACATCCTTCCAATAAACCGTGGATTCATGGTCGATTAAGCTCAAAAATACCATCACGAGGGTCGATTTGAGAGTACTTACAGAGAAGAGTGGTTAATTTCGAGAGAAAAACGAGTTTTTTATGGATCAAGAGAGAGAGAGAGAGAGAGAGAGAGAGAGAGGAAACTTTATGGGTGTGCGGCCGTACTCGAAATCAGAGGGGAAGGAGTGAGTCCGACCAAACCCCTATAAATACCTCCTCCTCCTTTGAAAATGGGCTGCAACCCAAATGAATTTAAGCCCAATACCCCAATACACCTTTTAAAATTGATACATTTCAAGAACTTAAAAAACAAATAAAAATAAAATAAAATCTAAGACTAAAATTAAAGAAATTCAAATTTTCTGGTTTTTCTTAGCAAAATAAAATAAAATAAAAAATAAAAATTTACAATTAAAATTTGAAATTGAAATGAATCAACACTAATTTCTCATTAACCAATGCCAATTTCTTCTTTGTGAAGGGATCAAAGTTGTTAGACAACCATATTCCACTTATCGATACTTCTGTCTTCATGTCCACGTCTAGTCGATCGCCGGTATTGTGGTCCACTTAAACACGAAATGTTTTGATAAATTTTTGTAATTACTATAAGTGACAAGTCATTAGATCTTATGAACATAGATAATATTCCTAAAAGACCATTTAACTGACGACGACCAAAGGTATTGTTGTCCACCTAAATTGAGCAGTGAGATCTAGAGACAATCTATAAAATGTTCAATTTTAATTGTATTAGAACGGGTTTCCCATTTCCTGACATACCCCAACGATCAAGGACTTCCAGAATACTCCTTACTTCAGATGAGCAGACAATTATTAAGGAAGAATTCAGATTTAGAATGCATATGTTGTACACTCAGGTCGGATCTATTCCAATCACGCAGAGAGTGAAACATATGACTAAATAGAGTTTAGAGGGATTTAATAAGTAGAAGGTTACATAGACTGTGTACCAGGTCGGATTGTTAATCACGCAAAGGAGACAGTATATGACTAACATGTAGGAAGAATAGCATAGAAGAAGATGCAGAGAGACAGAGTTGCATATGTTGCAGTCCAGGTCGGATCTTTCGATTACACAGAGGAGGTAACATATGACTGACAGTAAGAAAGAAAGAAAATAACTTTCTACATACCTAATTTATCGGAATTCCCCAGTTGTCCCTTCAATATCGGAATTAAGGATAAAATCCACACATCGAGGAAAGGTTAATCCACAATTCTAGATTTAGATCATTTAATGCATCCGCAGATTCCCATGTATATCTCTCTGCTCAACCTACCCAAGCGCCATATTGTCAAGCTAAATAGAACTATCTAGGTCAAGATCTGTCAGGTCACTAAATCCCTTAAGTTCATCTGATCCTAGTCAAGTCCATTTTAAAACTTTCGTGCCTACCAGCGCATCGAACACAGAGCTTAGACAATTCAACTTTGGTACCTTACACAAATTCAGATTTCCTGTTACCACATGATTATTTCACTTCCCTAAACATCACCTACAAACAAGAGAACTATTAGCAACACATTTTTTATTTTTTGATTTTTTAATGTTTTTGAATTTTTGATTTTCTAAATTTTTGTTTGGTTTTTGATTATTTCTCCCCCTAAATTTGTGCATGGGTCAGAATGAAATTTAAATGCGTAAATTTAAACTAACCTAAAACAAAAATTAGTCCTCAAAACGAATCATTTTCAAAAAGCTCACAAGCACATCGAATCGAGCTTTGTTAAACGGCTTTGTGAACAAATCCGCCACATTATTAGCAGTGGGAACCTGTTCCAGCCGAATGAGCAAACGCTCATAACAATCTCTGATGAAATGAATTTTGATGTCAATGTTCTTGGTTTTCGAGTGTTGGACTGGATTTTTAGCAATCTGAATTGCAGCCTCATTGTCACAGAAGATAGGGGTTTCTAAATAATTCAAACCGTAGTCCAACAGCTGATGTTGGATCCATATAACTTGAGAGCAACAGGCAGAGACAACAACATATTCCGCTTCTGGTGTAGAGGTTGAGACGGTGTGCTGTTTCTTGCACTGCCAAGACACCAGCCGGTCACCAAGGAATTGACATCCCCCAGACGTAGATTTCCTGTCAAGCTCACAGCCTCCATAATTACTGTCAGCAAATGCATATAAATCAAATTCAGAATTTTTCGGATACCAAAGACCCAATTTTGGGCTGCCTTTGAGATACCGAAGGATTCTTTTGACAACAATAAGATGTGAAAGTTTAGGATTAGCCTGATAACGTGCGCATTGAAAAACTGCAAACATGATGTCTGGTCGGCTTGCAGTTAGATACATCAACGAACCGATCATTGATCTGTAATGAGTTTGATCTACGGATTCGCCATCAGTATCTGGAGTCAGCATGGGTCTTTCGGCCATTGGCGTCAGGGCAGGTTTTGCGTCTTGAAACCCGAACTTCTCAAGTATATCGACCACATACTTTGCTTGATGAATCAGGATTCCGGTTGATCTTTCTTGGACCTGAAGCCCCAAAAACATGGTCGTTTCGCCTAACGAGCTCATCTCGAACCTCTTTTTCATCACTCCTTCGAACTCTTTGCAAAGCTGTGGACTTGTAGACCCGAAGATAATGTCGTCAACGTAGATCTGGACTAGAATCTGATCATTACTCACATGCTTGATGAACAAAGTTTGATCGATAGTGCCGCGAGAATATCAATGTTTGAGCAAGTGCTTTGTGAGAGTTGCATACCACGCTCGAGGAGCTTGATGTAACCCATACAACGCCTTGTCCAACTTGTAGACATGATTGGGAAGCTTTGAGTTAACAAACCCAGGGGGTTGATCAATGTAGATTTCTTCCTTCACCTTGCCATACAAGACGGCTGTCTTGACATCCATCTGCTAAACAGTGAAGTTCATGTAAGAAGCGTATGCAAGGAAGATACGGATAGCCTCCAAGCGAGCCACCGGAGCATAAACCTCAGTGTAATCAAGACCCTCAATCTGTCGAAACCCACGAACCACTAATCTTGCTTTATTATGCACTATGACTCCAGAATCGTCTTGCTTATTGCGGTATACCCAGCGAGTGTCAAGAGACTTTTTGCCTTTAGGAAGTTCAACCAGCTTCCAAACCCCAAGTTTTTCAAATTGATTTAGCTCTTCATGCATAGAATCTACCCAGTTGGGCTCATTCAAATCCATTTCAACGTTCTTTGGCTATATTTGAGAGATAAAGCAAGAATAGAGACATGTATTGACATCTCCACTCTGGCTTCTCGTTTTAACACCGTCACCCAGCTGGCCGATGACATTCTCGATCGGATGATCTTGTTGAATGCGTGAAGGTATCTCCTGGCTAATGTCATTGAGTGAAACAGGAAGATTGTGAACGTTAATAACTCCATCATCTGCCGAAGGATCCACATCAGAAGAACTAGTCTCATTAGTAGGATCTGCCAAAAACTTATTTGCAATTTGCTCAGGAAAGAGAAGTTCCATAAACATTTGAGTAACAGCGGAAGCATCTCGTGACATGAACTCTCTTTCATCAGGAGTAAGAGGAGTGGCATCAGCATTTGGAGCATGTTGTTGACTTGGAGATTCTGGACTAGGAATTGGAACAGATGACTCCACCGAAGGAATCGCAGAAGAAACTATCGGCGGTCTGTAAACAACGTTTTCGTCTTCATCTTCAGGTACAAACTTCGAACCCGAAGTAGAACCAGACAAACTATCTGAACACACATTAAACGATTTGAACAATGATGTGTAATCAAATAGCCAATGAGGACCCACTCTAGCATCCGTTTCATTCTCTTCCAGCCAGCGCACATCAAAGGATTCTACAATTTGCTTTGTTCTTTTGTTGTAGACCCTGTACGCAGTGCGAGCAGCATACCCCATGAAATAGCAGTCATTAGCTTTGGCATTAAACTTGGGGTTGGATTCCAGGTGAAGAAGGGTACAAGGGCATCCAAATACACGGAAATGGCTGACAGATGGCTTGTCACCGTATAGAATTTCGTACGGAGTCTTCATCTGAGCTTTGTTGATCAAAACACGATTCTGAACATAGCAAGCAGTGTTAATCGCCTCAGCCCAAAAGAAAACTGGTAACTTTGAGTCACACAGCATCGTCCTTGCAGCATCTTGCAGCGTTCGATTCCTCCGTTCAACAACACCATTTTGTTAAGGTGTGCGAAAAGAACTGTATTGACGCACAATTCCCTTTTCTGCGCAAAAATGATCAAGAACAGCATTCTTGAATTCTGTTCCATTATCAGTTCTAAGCGCCTTCACCCGATTATTTGTTTGGTTCTCTATCATTACGATGAAATTCTTGATCAGATCAGATAGCCTAGCTTTGTTGTTTAAGAAGAAAACCCACGTAAAACGCGAGAAGTCATCGATCACAACGAGACAATATGAGTTTCTATTGATGCTTAGGACATTGACCGGACCAAATAAATCCATGTGCAACAAATAGAGCACCTGGCTGATTGAGTTGATTTGCTTTGGCAGGTGTGGTTTCCTGTGATGCTTTCCTAGAGCACATGACACACACTTTTCAAATGTAATAAATTCTCTGACAGGCAGGCCACGCACCATTTCATTTTTAGCAAGACGATTCAGATTCTTAGCGTTAGCATGGCCGAGTCGTCAGTGCCACAACATAGAATTTTGTTCTGAGACTTTTGAAAATAGGCAGGTGACTTGCTCAGGTATGTTGCTATTCATGTCTATAATGTAAGCATTTCCATCCCGCTTCGATTTGACAAGAATCCACTCATCCGGGATGACAATGTCTGGCTTTAAGATCAGACACTCTTTATTAGTAAAATGTGTTGCATAACCCTTGTCGCAAATCTGAGAGACACTTAACAAGCTGTGCTTTAACTCAGGAGCATAGTTGACGTTCTCGAAACTTAGCACTCCGTTTGTCACAGTTCCTCTCTGAGTGATTTTTCCGCCTTCACCGCTCGCAAAGGAAACGAATCCCCCGTTAAAAGTCTAAATGTCGTTCAATTGGGAGATGTCTTCTGTCATATGCCGGGAGCAGCCGCTGTCGACATACCATGGTCTGACGACATTCCTCCGCAACTGTCCCTGCAAAATGAGCGGGATCATTTAGATTTGGGGACCCAGGTCATTACAACTCTGGGTTGACCCTTAACGATCACAAATTTATCTTTTAATCCTTTTGATTTTGAATCATCATGTAAAGCATTTTCAGAGGATGATGATGATTGGTTGGAAGATAATTTGGGCACCCACTGACATTTAGGTTTCTTAACACGCACAGGTGATTTTGAAGCACTTTTCTTTTCAGTTTGCTTTGAGCATTTGGATTTTCTACCAGAAGTGGTTGAAGATCCAGATTCACTCTTTGACGAAACCGACCTTGGCTTAGCCGAGTTCGATTTTGGCAAACTGTTTGTGACTTTGTTATTGAAAATCTGTTTGTTCTTTTGAAAAACTGCCTTTTTCTTGTTTTTATTAGCCCTCCAAGCATCATCTCGAGGACGAGATCTCGAAGACTTTCTAGTTAAAGACCTTCCTCGAGACTCGTTCTCTCCTCTTTGACACAAAAAATGCACAAATGCCCTATTAGGAAAATTTCTAGCGATGTGACCGGCAGTACCATAGTTAAAACAAATCTGCTTATTATTATTGTAACTGGTACTACCTTTGTCTGTTTTGCTCTCTTTATTGACACTCTTATTTTTACCACAAGAACATGTGCAAGAATCAGATTGAGTGATAGGTGGAGGTGTATCCGGTTGTGTGATTGGTGAAGTGGATGTGCTTGAAACAGGAACATCAAATTCAGGAACATCAGAATTATCAAACAAGTCATCAAATATGTCACAGAAATTTAAATCAACATGATTCGATGCAGAAGTATCACAAGATGTATCATGGACATTAACATCAGAAACAAAAGAGTCATTTTTTGAAATAGAAACATCAGGTTCAGAAACATGTTTATTTTCAGAAACAGATCCTGCAGCTTCTTGCTCTGAGTGACTTAAAAATTGATCTGCATGGGAAGTAGAAACATTAGTATTTTTGACATTAATACTACCTCCCGACACAAATCCATATTTAAGAAATGGCTCTCTATCCATTTCCTCTTTTGACAAAGGGACATTAGTATAGGTATGATTAAAAGGGGGAGGCACTTTGTCATATCCTAAGCCCTTGGACTGATTCTGTTTGAATTTCAGATTAGTTTCTATCATTGATGCAACTACTTCACTTGACACATCAAATTTTTTAAAAGTAAAATCTGCGTTTTCAAATTTGTTTTTCAATGTGTCAAGCTCAGCAGTTACCTCAGCAAGTTGTTCGGTTACATATCGATAATGTGTACTCTTAATACTATACTCTTCCTGAAGTTTTCTAAAGTCCTTGGTTTTTGTTTCTAATTGAGCCTTCAGGGGTTTTTGTCCTTTTCTAAGTTGATACCCTTCATATCTCAAGTCCTCGTTCTCTCTCCGTAAGAATTCTACATGCTCAAGAATATTGTTAACTTTATCAATGCAAGTTTGAGAACAACAGGACTGACTTACCTCATTATTTTCAGGTTCTGAAGTGGAGGATACCATGAAAGCAAACTGCAATTCCATCATTTCTTCTTCAGGATCAACTTCAGCTTCTTCCACAGGGGTATCATTGATTTGAACCAAGTGAGCATTTTCAGGTCCTGAAATATTCAGTGCCTGAATCTGGTCCTCCCAGTCAAAGGACTGAGCAACCACTGCTAAGTTAGCAGTCTCACTGTTGACGACAGCATTTCCGCGACCATTTCCCACTGGAACCATTGTTCGATCATTGTTTACTCTTCTATCTGGTTTGGGACACTCACGAGCAAAATGACCCGGCTCGTGGCAGTTATAGCAGTACAACTTTCCCTTGTTAAACCTTACTTTCTTATCTGTATTCATTCCCCAGTTATTCTTTCCTATTTTCTTATCAAACTGCTTAGCCCTAAACATAGCCATAACAATTTGCCAAGTGATGTCCATTTCCTCCACATCCTCTGGATGAATTTGATCCAGGTCAACAAATGAGAGTTGAGGTGGGAGCTCTCCAGCTACAAAAGCATTGTAGTAATTGATGAGTCCAGTAGCAAGAGCTAAGTTCTCATAAGTTTCTTTGGAATGGGGAACTGGAGCCATAGCTGATGCACTTGAAGAGGAAGCAGCTTGAGGAACAACGAAAGATTGAATTTGTTGATGAGAGACAGATGCTGGAGCAACATATGGTGTAACTGATGGAGTGATAAATGTTTGATTCTGAGGCTGTTGAACAGCAAAAGCTTGACTTGATGAAGAGATATAAGATGAAAAAGCATTATTTGAGGACATTTCAAGATTCGCAGTTGAGTAGGAATTCACATGGTTCATCTCTCGTTGCTTGTCATCAATATCACATGCTTTGATGATTGCCATTGTTTCAGCAAGACTAAGACGATTTAGATCTTTTGTCTTTTTGATAACACCCACATTCATGTCCCACGACTTTGGAAGTGAGTTCAACAATTTCTTGTTTATCTCTGACTTAGTCAACTAAATCCCAACTGTACTCATCTCAGTAGTAAGTGCAGTAAATCGCTGCAACTGAGCTTCCAGTGTCTCTCCAACGACATAATTGAACATGTTGAACTTTTGCCTTAACATATCCTGACGGCTTTCCTTCATATCTTCATTTCCCTCGTAAACCTCTATCAAAGCTTCCCATAGTGCTTTGGCTGAAGTGTATTCTCTAAAGCCTTGCGCAATATCGGGAGATAGAGCCATAGTCAAGGTAGTCAGTGCTCTTTCTTGTTCTTCAATCTTTTCGAAATCCTCATCAGTGTAATCAGCGTATGGTTTGTCAATTACTTGTCCAGCTGGAAGATTCGTAGTTATTCTGATTGGTCCTTTTAGGATGCTTCTCCAAACCTTGAAATCTTTCATTTTGATGTATTTTTCAATTTTGTATTTCCATTCTGGGAACCCTTCTGCAGATAACAGTCGGGGAATGCGAGTGGTTGTTCCCATAACGGAGTCCAGTTCATGATGTAGTGCTGAGTTTTGTGAGTCCATTTTGCTTGAAGTCTTGGCTTTTCAAAAATGAATTAAATTGAAAACCTAACAAAAAAATTTGCTTAAAAATAAGAGATTTAAGCTGCAAGTAGTTTGCGTCCGCACACTCAGCCATACACACTTACAACCGTACACACACTATCAACCGCACACACTCTCAACAGCACACACTTTTAACCGCACACCTTCCAACCGCACACTCAGCCGTACACCTTTCAACCACACACTCAGCCGCACACCTTCAAACAAACTTAGCCGTACACTCACAAAAATCCAATGTTGACACTGATTTGACTCTGATACCAATTGTAAGTCCCTAATTATCTAGATCCAAATCAGTGATCAATAGATATTGCAATAAATCAGAGTGTAGGAGTAGAGGATTGAATCAAATCAAGCATGCACACATTTATATCATATAAATGTCAAATACACCTTGAAAACACACAGATACGTCAACCTATTACAGACACAAACACTTGCTATTTATACCACACCCAGCAGCACATGAGTGTACAGCCACACACGCGTGTGCGGCCGCACACATATGTTTGACCGCACACTGCCATACAAAAGATACAAAACACCAAAACTAACCCCAAGACCCAAACAAGACAATTACAAGATACATGCCTAGCCCAAACCACTATATTATGACCTATCAAACATTACTTGACAAACCAATATTCAAGAGTTAGTGCGGATTCTAATCAAGACAAACACTTCACACAATTGGCCTTAGTTGGTCTTTGTTTTATCCAAAACATCACAACTTACCAATTTTAAATGTGCAAGAGTAAAAAAAAACTTTTACTCTACATTTGATAAGTGTTTTAAACCTTTCTTAAGATTATGTCACTCAAGATTACAATCTTGGAGTGTAACTCTAAGACTTGATTTTGGAACGAAGTATGACTCATCTTCTTGATTTAAACTATTTCAACAATTCACGATTCCTCTTCTTAGCCATACAAATGCACTAAGATGTCCTTAGAGGATCAATTGTGACATGGTTTTCATAATAATTAAGATGATCATAACACATGATACTCAAGTACTCTCCCATCTTTTCAGATTGGAGAAACTTTTATCTTTCTGCCTAATTTGATTCTTTTCATTCGTTCTGACATACATTGAACATTTTTCCAATGTTTCAGAATTATACTTAAACTTGTAAGTATAACCGTGTTTACTAAACTTTAGTAAATCATGACGAATAGTCTTATTGATCTTTGTGGTGGATCTTGACCAGTGCACACCCAGTGTACCTGATCCCCTAGTCCTTCACTTGACTCACATATACATGTGAACAAGGAATTAGTCTTAATTTACCAAAGATGAAAATTCTCATTCATTATACAATACAACTTGCATGATTCCAAGTTTCTGTCCAATTGAAACTTAGGTGATGAGAATCTTTCCTTATTTGGCAAATACGCGACACTACCACAAACGAAAGAATCAAATTCATATTGCTGACACAGAAACATACAAACATCAATTTTCACAAATGCCATTGCAAAGAGATATAATAAAAATAAAACAAAATTTTATTTATTTATAAAATGCGGAAAAAACTTTTCCTTACAATGAAATTACAAATGAAAACTATGTTATTACATATTTCCTAGCAATCTATCATAACTCCTAAGTAGCAGCTCAAAAAACCGATCTTCGAACCATGCAATTGAAATCCATTTTCGCGATCAGATTCAGCATACTCTTCCTTTAAGCTTCCTTCCCTTTGTATGATCCTACAAAACATCAAAATGCAACCTTGTCGCATCATATATTAAGAATCAACAATTAGGAACTTAATAGAGTTAGACAGTAGACTTACCTGAAGCAGAGTCAAACTTTTCGATTCTACCTTTTCTCAGATCTTTCAGGTAGTCAGGGCAGCTTCGCAACCAATGCCCTTTCTCTTGGCAATAGAAACATATAGACTCTTTGGGAATGGTACAAGGGACAATCTCAGACTTAGCTTTTCTCTTTCCCTTGGAAAGAGAAATCTTTTCTGGACTTCCAATGTTTCCATTGTCAATGTCCATGGAAGTTTGGGGAGTAGATCTTCCAATCAAATTTGCTTTTTCAGTGCGCCAAATCATTGTTGATTCAGCAGCAACAAGCAAATAGGTAAGATCAATAAGGGTCATGTCGTGGTCCGTCACATAGTAGTCCTTAATGAACTCACTATATGACTCGGGAAGCGATTGAAGAACCCAGTCAACAGCCAACTTCCTTGAGACTTCGACACCCAATACTCTCAGCCTGTCAATATGTGACTTCATCTCCAAGACGTGAGTACACACAGGCCTTCCATCTTGATGTTTCGTTGTGAGTAGGGCTCGAGTGACCTTGAATTTTTCAAGTCTTTGAACTTGTGGGTCTGGTAGAATTATTGGAGGAGGTGGAGGAAGTAAAGTTCCACTACATCACAAATAAGGGATTAATCTTTCACCTTGATTGTCTTGTGGAATATCATATTCATGTGGAAAACCAATTCCAAAAGATTTGGGAAGACCATAGTTGTCTGAACTAGACATCTATACGGGAGAAATTCAAGTTTAGTTGATTTAAGTCCTTAATATAACACCAAAATGAAATATTAAGGCTAGGACCCAACACAATATTTTACAATTTGGAAGAGGGATGCCGTAATCCAATTGCAAAATATTTGAAGGTAGGTAAATGACGATTTACCAATTGCCATCACGAAAAATGAAAAAGAATTTTAGGTTTTAAGTGAATTGAAATTCCTAGATCCTTTGAGATTCATTGAAACTTTCAATGGCTTATTTAAATCTCGATTGTGCCCTTCAAGTTTGTGACTGGGATGCCGAGGATCACAAACAATGTGTAAATAACCATACAAATTAGCTTGGTACACCCAATGTTACAACCACCTAATCAATGTGTCAGTTAAACACACACGCTCCATTGATCTATGATTAACATCAAGCTACCCTTTGCCAAGCACTATCAGTCCCAGATTAGTGTGCCGGTTAACCACACACGCTCCACTAACGACTTAACAAGGTGCAAAGTGCAATTTCATGGGTTAGCACCATATTCACATTTTCCTAAGTAACTAAGATTTGGGAATCTATAAGTGTTTAGTTACTTAATATTTATCATTATACTTTTAATGAAGGGAGAATTAGAGTCCTATCCTACCCGTTCGGCTAACGAACCTCCACCAGTCAAGGAAGGGGTGGGTGAGAGTGGACACCCATTAAACTGCCATTTTATAGGCAGTAACCTTATACCCCCCTTATAGACCAGCTTCGTGAATGAGGTCTACTAACGGTAAGACTGACTTTGTTCTTATACATATATATAAATATTAAACTTATAATATTATAATAGTATACGGGTAGAATTTTAAACATTAAAATTGTAGGGTTTCGAATTAAATGTTTCAAAAGATAGACTTCTACATTTACAAATTCCAAAACTTGAGGGCAAGTTTTATAACTTTCAAAACTTTTGGAATCCATAACTTATGAGTTTAATATAGGTTTTAATGAAAAGACTCTTGAAAATCCATAACTTGAGGACAAGTTATGGACTTCATAAAAACATTTATGGAAAAAGACTCTTCAAGTTCATAACCTATAAGTTTAATGATCTTTTTAAAAGAAAAACTTTTCATATTCCATAACTTGAGGACAAGTTATGGAGTACATTAAAGGCCATAAAGATCATCAAATAAACTAACAAGCATGTCAAATAAAGTCCATGATCTAGATTAAACTCATATGAACAAGATAATTCACATCAAACAAATTTCATGTAATTAGCGTAAACATACTAATACAAAACATGAAACTTTGACAATTATCTTATAAATTGAATTAGCATGATCATTACCACATAAAAAACAGGTTTATAAGTTCAAAAACAGCTTAGGGTAATGATCCTAGTCCAATTCCAGCTTAAAAACTCGAAAATCTGCACTCAGGGGCTCCAACTCGTCAAGTGTATGAACACACTCGACGAGTTGGTCAGTTTTGTGCTTGGACTCGGTGAGTCCCCTAGTGGACTCGGCGAGTCCACTGTCCAGAACAACAGAAAATTGATTTTTAAAGCATTTCCAAGGAGGTAACATCAAGTATAATTGAAAACAAGCCTAGGCTCTGATACCACTGTTGAGTTTTGAGCATTCTAACACTCCTAAGGTGTACATGCAACCCTAAATACCTTGGATCTATGTTTTCTCTATTATACATGCAAACTTGAACTTTCCAAGGTATTACCCTAACTAGCATACAAAACATTGATACTTGGGTAATGAAACAAGTTAGATAACATACCTTTTCTTGTAGTTGGAAACATTGGACCTTTAAGAACTTAGTGCCCCAAGTGTTACACCTCAAATGGAATCACACAACACCACCAACAATTGGAATAACTTGAGAGAAGAACACTTGCTTCACAAAATCGGCTAGTCCTCACTTCTTGTCCCTTTAAAAAGGTGCCATTTCATGAGCTATGAGGCTTCTTATATAGTGTGCACATTAGGGTTACACCATGTAACTAATGACTTTCCACATTCCTCATGATCCATGGGTTTTAACCTCCATGGAGTATCCATGGGTCACCACATGGGTTTAGCCCAACATGAAGAACTATGGATCATAAGCCCACTTTATAAGAATGAATGATTTACCAAATCAATCCCCATTTATTTAATTAGTCTCTTCTGATCACAAAATTAATTCCAAACTAATTCTTGATGAATACTAATTAAATAATATGATTTCATATTAATATATTAGAACTTATAATATATTAATAAATCATAAATATCCTCTTCTCACAAAAGTCTATCCAAATTGTTCTGATGTCATGCAACCAAATGGACCATGCTACTCTTGGGTCAAGTACATACCAATAATAGTTATGGGCTTAGACACCTAATCCAACAGTCTCCCACTTGGATAAGTCTAATAACTATTATTGCAAGCATGACTCCAACCAGACTAGCAATCGTAGCTCTTAAAAGCCGTTGTCGAACTCTGACCTAGTCAATGACGTGTCCATTAGATAAGGGATCATATATTCCTCCATTCTTGATATCATATGGACTGAGACATGGATTATAATCATTCTCTCTGTCCATCTGTTGTTTCCCGATTTCCGATTTATAACGACCGACTAATTGAACAAATAAAATCAGTCCAGTCCTGAAGCTACACCCTCAATGAACCACAAAATTCCGAGTATGACACCTCTAAGGCTTAGAAAAGGTAGAAATGAACCCTAACTAGAGATCTAAGAGATAGATGGACAAGGTTTCAGCTTTATACCTCAAGTGAGCTGGAAATGGGGCACAACCTCTGGATCTACAAGCTTCCACTCGAACTTCCAAGCTCCTTCTTCCTTCTCAAGCTTCACAATCACCACAAGCACACAAAAATGGATCAAGAACACTCAAACAAGGTTAGGGTTTCGATTTAGGGTTTCTCTGAGTTGGGAGGGACGATGGAGGCTGGGTTGGGACAAGATAAGTTGTTTAAATAGGGTGCAAACCCTAAATATTAGGGTTTCATCCAGACAGTCCTACTCGCCGAGTCGGGCTCCCGACTCGTCGAGTAGGTTACTTAAAACCCGCGTCCAAAGTCTTGTCTACTCGACGAGTTGGGCCTCCAACTCGCCGAGTCCCAGTGTAAAAACATAAAATCTTTAAATTTAAAATACGTACCGGGAACCGAGCGTCACAATATTTGAAGAGAATTCTAGAGAGAGAAAGTAGACCTGAAATGAATTTTAGCAGATCTAGAACGAATATATGAACACAATATGAATCTCTTCGACAAAATTGCTACTAAAACACAAATAAATAACAGATCTAAATGAATTTTCGAATAAGAAACAAAATCAGAACAATGTTCTATGGAGAAAAAAAAATCAAATCTAAATGAATCAAAGAATAGAATTCGATTTCTAGAACAAGAATTCCTTCCAAAAACAGAATACTTACAACACTTGAAGATCGATGTAAGATTCACGAAATCAAATTGTCATTTCGGATTGTTGCTCTTAAAATAGTTGCTTAAACCTCCAAGATTAAGCTCTGATATCACATGTAGGATCCCATGGAGATGACATTGCGGAATTAAGAACATCAAACATGAATCAAACGATAAGGAAGTCAACACAAGGTGTAAATAATTTTTTTAATCTCAATTAGTCTGGAAGGTAATCTCAAGTGTACAAATATGGAAATACTAGGTTATAACCCGTGGGTACCACAGATTAGAAATTAATTTTTTTAATTAAATTGTAATTATTTATTTAAAATTAATAATTGATAATAACATCTTTACTAATTAAAGTTTATATGTTTTGCAGTAATAAGATAACGACATAACTATTGGTTAAAAATACAAACTGGTAGTGGTTTGAAATGCAATTGGCATTTTGTATTTGTAGATATGCAAAAAAAAATATAATTTTATGAAATGAAATATAAATTTAACAAAAAACAAATAACGAAATTTATATGAATAATAAAATTCTACAAATTTTTTTACAAATTTCTAAAAACTTCTTTATACACAACATTAGAAGTTTTATTTGTTAGTCTACCATCTTTTTCTAAAATCGACAATTTTAATCTTTCTCTACTTTGAAGGAAAATTCTGAATTATCGTCGAACGATTGGTGGATACCGTGGCAGTACTAAACACAAACTTATCTTTGTTAGTAGATAGTGGTGTTTGAACGTTATTATTAAAAATATAATTGCCTGAAAAAATAAAAATAAGAATTAGAACGTTATAAATTATTATGAATTATATATATGTGAAGCATGTATTTTTATATTTGTGTATATGGAAATACATACCATTTGAAATTGTTGAAAAGGGTGTTGCAACATTTCTATTTGTTGAAGTTGGATTAATAGTTGTATGTTGATATACACATGATTTGACCGAGTTTATATTTTCCTTGTCTTTGGTAACATATGTATAGTTATCTGTAGATAATCTACGACGACGACTATAGACATCTGTTATATAATGAGAAAAAAAAAAGTTACTAATAATATAAATAATATTAATTATTAAAAAATAATAAATTAAATAGTGTGGCAAATTTTATATAATTTTAATATTAAAAAATAAATTAAAAAAACAAAGATAAATACCATTATTCGACTTGTAAGAAACATGTGTAATAGATGAATCTTGATACATGTGGTAGGTAATATTTTGGATTTTTTATTATCCAAATATATTTTTCTAATTTTTCTCCTCTCTTTAGCATTTGTAGATTCTGTAGTATTATTTGAACCTGTAAAATTGTAGAAAACAATTTAAAGTCATATTTTCTGATATAAAAGTTAAATATATTTTATTTTAGTTTTATTTTATTTTTTAAATAATAATTAATAACATATTTAAAATAAATAAATAAAACATATAATCAATGCAAAATATATTATGAAAATTACCATATTGTGTACAATGAATAACATGTGTAGTAGGTGTACGATGAGACGATGATGTGGCAAATTGTTTTTTGGATTTTTTGTTATCCAAATATAACTTCCTGTTTTTTCTTCTCTCTCTAGCATCTGATGCATTCATGTCCTTGTTTGGTATGTAATGAAAAAAATAGAATATAGTTAAAAATAAAATTAATAATTTAAAACTAACTGTTACAGACGACTGGTAGGTCATGTAATCATGTATAAACTTGAATACATGAATTGATTAATAATGAAATAGCAATAAAACTGGGTCCGGAACGGGTTAAACAATATTTATGTGATGATTATATTAACGGGTTGGAATTATCTATCAGTTTTCCAAATATTAAATCTGGTTAGAAAAGCCCATTCCGGACCAATTGGTTAATTTCAATAATAATAATAATAATAATAATAATAATAATAATTTATGAAAACAACAAATAAAAAGGGTTAGAATCAGTTGGTATTATTTAAAATATAGGGACTAAATACAAACTTTATCTTGGCATCTAACAAAATCGGTGCATAATAGACGATGGAAAAAATAAAACTGTAAAAGGAACATACCAGACGATACGATGGAGGCCTTGTGCAGAATCGGAAGAACAGTGGTCGAAGGAGGATTGATTTCGTGCGATTACAGGGGTTAAAACATGGAACTTTTAGCTAATAGTGAACCGACGAAAGGCTTCTTAACATGCGATTTGAACAGGTAAAAAATTAGGGCTTTTTATAGATGAAGATGCAAATTGGTTGAAATCGGGTGGAATACTTTCTCGTTATTCACTTCTGAGGTCATAACAGTTGTTTATGTATGTGAAAAAGTAAATCCTGAATATATCTCTGAAAAATTTTAGTTCCCGCTAGTCTAATTTCATTTTCGTATTTCAAACATCCCGCTAGTGTGTTACCATTTTTAAAGGGGATAAGGAGAACAGTGTGATGTGATTAGGGATAGATGCGTGTATGTAAATTGTGAAAGGTAGAACCTTTGCTAAATCTGAGTAAATTCGTGAATGCAATGAATTCTGAATTCACTGTTTAAGTAGAAGTCAACAACTTTATATTTTTTTAACTTTTTTTGTGGGTAGTAGAAGAGTAGCAATTAACAACATGGTTGTGTACACACGTTCAACACACTTTTTCCCAATCTTCAAAATACAGAAAACCATTTTTTGCTCCAATTGAATGATTTGACAAAAAGTCAACATCATTACATGTATTTTACTACTTTGCTTACAGGGCAACATCTATTGCAAGGGATAAAAGTGTTGAGTGTCTTCAAATGGAGCTGAGTTAAAGTGACATGCCATACATTTTATCATTTCTACTCCAATGGATTTGTTGATTATCTTGTTAATGTCTGTGAAGAGTGTGAAGAAGTTTAGGTTAAAGCTGGAAGGAAGTACAGGCTGGCATTACATGGTTGTACACAAGGTTAGTATCGTAAATAACCAACCAAACAATGAAGAAAATGTGTTTATAATAACATTTGTTGGTTTGTCTGTCTTTTAGGCCTTGCAAGATGAGAAACCAAAACTTACTTCACTTGGGTGAAAGGTAACTATTAGAATTTTACAATTTACATGTATTTATTAATCATCTTCCAGAAGTCGTTAGGGTAAAATTAGCTATTTTCCCAGGTTGCTGTTATGAAAAAACATTGAAATATATTGGTAGTCAACAACACTTTCTTCATTATTGGAGGGTAGTTTGGACTTTTGATAAATAGTCAGGATCTCATAATTATTGAAGGTTATTTTGGATATTTGGAGAGAGCCATATTTTTTTGTATTTCATATTATAAGAGAAGACTAATGCTTTATAATCTCATATTATTTGCAGAAATGGCTAGAACTATATTCAGAATCGCAAAATGTTCTTAACCTAGAAAGCCCAATGCTTCTATTGAAGAGTGTTTGAAAATTATGGAATGCTGCATTTCTTAGTAATGATAACCAGGTAATTCTTATAGCCCGATGCTTCTATTGAACTGTTTGAAAATTATGGAATACTACATTTCTTAGTAATGATAATCAGGTAATTGTAATGCTACATTTCTGTTTTTATTTTTTTATTTTAATCCATTTATATAGAAAAACTTAACGATTTAGATACATTATTGATGAAACTGATACATATAAACAACATTTCGCATCTTGTTTGGTATTGTTGTAAACTTGTAAACATTTTCGTTCCTTAATTTACCCACAATGAACAACTAATAACATTAACAAAAGTTTTTTTTAATTATAAGATAGATATGCGAAAAAAATTAATGTATAATCCATAATTTATGTAAAAAACCACTAAAACAAACAATGATGTTCAACAAATGTTTCAACCTTCTAAACCACGAATGTAAACAAACAAACTTTTTCAAACTTGCTATTAAAATTAAAATTCAGCAACAGTTTCACAATGTAACCTACACAATTTCTTTACTGTGTTTCAAAACATTTGCATCAGTCTTGAACTGAAAGTTGTGTATGAAATCATCATGCATACAAAGTTGATTAAATGGAATGAATTTATTTGTATTCGAAGAGGTATCAGGGGGATCATCTCCATCAAAACTGTTTTTATAAGAAAAATAAGCATTATTAGTCACATAAAGGGTAACAATAGAAAAAATTGATAAAAAATAAATTACCTTTTTTTTGAAAACATTGATTTCATCAATGTCGGTGTTAATGAAAAGCTTCGTCACGGAAAAATATATGTTAACTGTGGGTTGATCTAAAAAAAATTGTATAAGTGTTATTTAAATTGTTGTAAAATAAAATATAATATGAAAATAAATTACCTCTCAAAACTTTAAGCATTAGTGTTATTTAAATTAGTATAAAATAAAATATAATAAGAAAATTAAATACCTCTCCAAACTTTAAGCATCATAAATTGAAGGATGATAATGATTCGAAGACCGTGTGGATTGTTATCAATAAATTCTTTCATTTTGTGTGTGTGTGTGTAAAACATACTTTGCATCTTGTATTTGGATGTTGAGTCTGTGTTTTTTCATATCGGAATTATCTCGCAACATGTCACCAAAAGCAACTACCAATCCAACTACATCTATGAAAAATAACAAAGAAGAACAAAACATTGTTGTGAATTTAAATAATTAATATTTAAGTCAAACATAAAATTTGTCAATAATTAAAATATATCAACATCAACTAACCGATAGCAATGTTTTGAGGATGTATCAATGAGATAAGAGTTTGATAATCAACAAACTAAAAACCAAATGTAGGTCTAGAAAAGTAATCACACTCCGTAATAACAGTGTTATTGACAAAATTAAGTTTACGATGAAGCCGAATTAACCTCAAAGCACTTATCCTTTGTGATGCAAAGATTGGAGATTTTAGATAAAATGCATGCCCGTCTTTTAGAATATCTTTGAATTTGTAGATGTTTTTTGTTGAGACGGTTGCTTGGATCTTGTTTCCCTAAAAAAGTATGATATAAATTGACATTTATAAGTAAATTATATTAGATTTGTATGTGTAAAGAAAAACTATTTTTAATTTTTCTAATTACCTGTTCATCTATTAAGATCATTTCAATTGAGTATATTTCATCCTTGTTGTACACAGACATTTGCTTCCACAAGTTTATGACACGAAGTTTGAAAGCCAAGTCATCCCTAGTTACATCCACATCAGCTACAAAGGTAACATTTTGTGCTGCCATTTCTGTGAAAAAAAATTAAAATAACAACTTCATAACAAAATATTGTAAGATATTGAAACTGACTTTGCATATACATAACAATCAATAAGAATAAGTATATAAGATTTTCGACCATAAGATACACAACCACATTATAAAGATGAAAATTGCAGTAAAAATTATTGCCCACTTGCGTAGGGCATAATATGCAATTTATTAAAGATAAACAATATTTTTTCTTTTATGCGTATATAGTTTACTGATCAACAGGTTTTTGTTAATCTAATCACATTCACACTCAACAGGGCATAATCGTCAATAACATCCACATCGGCTATGAAGGTATCAACAGGTTATTGTCAAAAACCTTCCGTACATAATAGGGCATAATCATGTAAACAGAATAAATATAGATGAGAAGGAGAAGTGTAAACAGAAGAATCAATATATATGAGAATGAATTACCAGAGTGCCAGAGAACGAAACTATGAAAGACGCAAAGGTAAACAAATAATTTACAAAATAGATCTATATGTAAATGATAACTGATAAAATTGGAAATGCAATTAGATTCCTATTATAATGCATATATATTGGGTAAAAGATAAATCAATCAATTCAAAAATATTCAAAATTGGTTAGAATATGGCAACAGAGTTGCTAATTTGTAGGAAAATTCAAAAATTTCGTATTTAATTTATTTGTATTTAATTTTAATTTATGTAATTGCTTTTCGTATTTAATGCAATGGGCGGGAATTTGTTTCTGCAGAAAATTGAGAGATGGACACGTGGAAAGATGGTGCTTATTGAAGTGCCAAGTGGCATTAAGGGGAGACAATTATTAGGAATGGAGATAATAACACACACACACACACACACTCTCTCTCTCTCTCTTTCTCTCTCTCTCTCTAACACTTAAGACTACAACACTATATATATTAGTGGTATCACAGACTCCAAAATGTACAGTGTGACTAAGCTAAATAAATAGATATATCGAAGGTTCTTCACTTTCGATATGGAGAACATCTATGACCTTCTATAGAAAGGTTGAGTCTTCTACATGAACTTCTATAGAGAAGCTTCTCTATCACCTTCTCTATCACCTTTTCCATGACCTTCTCTATCATAAATGTCACATCACTAGATTCAATATTTCTTGACTCAACAAATTATAAAAAATACGTATTAAATAAAAGACATAAAAAACTAAAAAAAAATATGGAAATCGATTTTTCACATCTTCCACAATGCGTAGAAATAATTATTTCCTCATTCATAACCGATTTCTGAATTTCTTAGTAGATTGCATCACTGTTAAAGTAGTTATTCATAAGGTGGTTGTGTTCGGCCTCATGATTTCTCCGTAAATGAGGATTTCTAATTTTTGAACGCAAACTTTCGGCTTCATTTTCTTATAAATAAGCGAGTGTTGTTCGCATAACGTTCCGATAAATGCTGATTCTCGCAACGCTAACGTATTCGACAAAGTGAGTGATGATGAAAACATTTCCGAATTGTAAATATAAAGAATATAAGAGCTTGATATTTGTTTTGTGGTTTAAAATATGAAGTGTGAATTTGTACTTATAATAGAGAAAAATTACACAAAAAAATATATTTGAAAAATTCCCGTTTAATTTAAGTCACAAGGAACAAACAACATCAACAACTGCAGTAATATCTCATAATGTGGTATACCTAGTTACCCACCACACTACTAGGCGGTGTCGTGTTCATCACACCACCACAATGACATATCGACCACCGCGGTGTACGATTTGTCTGCATACCGATCGGCCTACCAAAACAGGTTAATTAATGTAGGAAAAGCGGAAAGACTTGTGCATGGCTGCAAAGCGGGTTTTTTTTGCTCGGTTGGCGCAACGCCTATCAGCCTTGACCGGGTCATTGCTCGAAAGCCGAACCATGTATGAATGAAGGGTCCACCATGACCCATGTGTTAAGATCTTAATATTTTAAAAAAAGATGTTTATGTTTTATTTTTTTATAAATATAATAGATAACTGCTAATTTAATATTTATGATGTAAAATTGTTTTTTTTTTTTTTTTTTTTTTGTAATTGATTGAAGTTAAATGTTAATTTTATCAACAATATTATCTTTTAGAAAAATTCATGTATCATATTAATTGAATGAATATAAAACATAGTTCACTATAGATAGTGTTAATAAAAACTAATAGATAATACTTATTGTTTCTTAATAATTAGGTATCATTCTTTGTATTTCTAATTAAATCATGCAATGTATAATAGAGATAAGAAAAATATAATGTAATAAGATAGTAAATTTCTTAAAACCACACCAAACAATGAAGTTGAAGACGATACAATACATTTTGAAATTGGATACGCTTAAAAAAAACACTGATCACATATATATTCTTAAAATTTGTTTGGTGCGATTCTAGAAAACAGCACCATATAAGTTTTAGACGCAATAAGAAAAGCTATAGATAGTTCTATTACGTTTAGTGTGCATGTTATATGGGGGAGGGGGGGGGGTATATTTTTAAAATATATTATCGTAGCATATTAACAAAATTTATATAAACTTTAGAGTTAACCATTGGACCAAAGAAAAACATTATCTTTTTAGGTGTTGCTACTTTTTGTATAATGGATTTAATATGTATAAAAAATTTAATGAATTTAGTTATATACAATTGTTTACCTTTGACTTGGTATTAGCAAAAGATGTAAGCTGTTTTATTTGGAGAGCAAGATGGGACCGAATTCCAACTGCTATTGCTCTTTCTAAAAGGAGAGTTCAAGTCCAATCTTTACAGTGCAGTGCATGTGTGTCTGGAATGGAATCAGCGGATCACATGTTACTGGAATGCCCCTTCGCTGCAGAAATTTGGAACCGGATTTGGGAATGGTGTGGTATCACACCTCAACGATGTTCTAGGGTAAAGGAGCTGTTAACTGCCACAACCGTATCTGAGAAATGTCTAAAACGGAAGAAAACTTTGCATTCAATCATTTCTGGTGCACTATGGGGTATATGGAAAGCTAGGAATGATATAGTATTTAACACAAAATTCACCTCCCCAGAATTGGTGTTTGAAGGAATTAGATCAATGGTTCATGTTTGGATTAAGCATCTTTATGGGAAAGGAAATTTTATTTGGGGGGAATGACTTAAATCTCCTTTCTATTTTCTGTAATTCTCAGTTACAAAACTGAATTGTAATCTGCACCCTTTAGCTTCTTGTTAGGGGGTTGCTTTTAATAAAATTTGTCGGTTCCAAAAAAAATTAGCAAAAGATGTTATCAACGAGCATTGCACATTTACTAGGGTTTACAAGCAAACAAATTTTAACCAACTTATAACAATAATAAAAACCAATAAAAATACATCCATTATTGTATCCGAAAATCCAAATTACAACAAAATAAACACAAAGTATACAATTCTGATTTTTTGTCTGATCCAAGTATTTAAAAAAAAAAAGTAAAAAACCACGTGTGGGGGGCTACTCCAAAACCAGCATCATGGTCTCACCTGCTTCTTCTAGATCACATATGGTCCCGGTTTGAAATACACAAGTCACAACTAACATAATATTGCAAACCATGCAAATGTTAGGTGGACAGTTTGTCGTAGTTGTCTCTATTTTATTGGACTCGAGTCAAAACGGAACTAACAAGAAAGTCTTTGCATTATATTTAGATTTTGACACATCAACTATTACATAAAATATAATAATATATGAGCCACATGGAATATATACAAATGTATATACTTTTAACTTTATGTTAAAATCTCAAACTCATCTTCAATAGGTTGTCATGTACGGGTGACGCTAGCAAAATAAAACTTTTTGTACGATAGTTAACGCAAATAACAAATCGTACGAACATCGAGAAATTGAGTGAAAACTCAAATCGAAAAAAATCACTATAAAATCATTATAATAAAGAACATACTCTTTAGGGTTACAAAAAACTAGAATACAGTTTTAAAACTATAGCATCTAATACCCCTACTTAGAATTAGAAATTCAAAAATTAAATATCCTTTTACTTATTCTTCTTATTCATCTTTCTATTATTTTTAAATAATTATAATAAAAATTTATTAATTTTATTAAATATAGGAAATGTTACAATCTTAAGCGTTAAACGTGTAGAAAGATGATAGAAGAAAAAAAAAGGAAGATATTTGATTTCACTTAAAAGTTTAATACAAAAGAATACAAATAAATAGGAGATGTATGTGAGTTTGTATCTAAGGAAATTATATTTTGGGCTTAAGTGAAATACTTGGTCCAATATTTTTAGTGGTTTTTAGAAAATATTTAGAGATTCATCTATTTATAAGGAAAGTAAGTAGAAAACATTTTATTTGTTATAATTATTATAATTGTAAACTATAATACGGCATCATCTAAGTGGCTCAATTTTGTGGCTCAATTTTGGGCTTTAATGAAATACTTGGTCCAAGATTTTTGTAGTTTTTAGAAAATATTTGGAGGTCCATCTATTTATGAGAAAAGTAAGTAGAAAACATTTTATTTGTTATACTTGTTAGGCTTGTTAGGCCATACAGTGCATCCCTAACTGCATATTGCGGTTGCTGAGATGGAACCGCAGTGTGTTGTGAACATAACACCAACCCCGCTAAGGATACCACACACGAAGCTATTATCAAACACTTTTTTCTTAATTTTCGACCATTGTGTGTATGTTGTGTGTGTGTGTGATAAGTTGTGGTATGACATCCACTAGTTTTGTGGAGTGAGAAAAAAATGATGTGACAATGACGTGACAAGACAATATAGAATGGTGTGGTATGATACCCATCAGCTTTACAATTGTAAAAACAATGGTAAAACGCAATACCACATCATCTATGTGGTTCACATCAATCTATTCTAAGGTCTACCGTGACATCCCTATTTTCATAGACAGTTAAAAACTTTTTCTTTATGCTTATTTAAAACAGAGTATTCTTTTATTAGTGTGAAATTTGTCCCAAAACATTATTAATGTGAAATGATATCAATATCAAAAAACATTTCCGAAGAAACGTTTTTCATTAATATTCAAAAGCTTGAGATGTCATAACTGATACAAAAACATAAGCATAAACTTGTTAGTGTATCTCACATAGGTGCGACAGGATAATATAAGTGACTATATATGTTGAAACTCCCCTTCTCTCCACAAGGGCTCTTTTGGAGAGATGATCTTGGACTCCACATATATTTACATGGTATCAGATTCGGCGTTCCGTACCCCCGAGGCTCAGCGCATCCTTGTCTATCCTCATCGAGCCTCCGACTCTGAGGAGGATGTTAGTGTATCTCACATCGGTGCGACACGGTAATATAAGTGGTTATATATATTGGAGCCCCCCTTCTCTCCACAAGGGCTCTTTTGGAGAGATAATCTTGGGCTCCACATGTATTTACAAAACACTTTATATGCCTTACATCAAACTATTTTAATGGTCTAAATCTCATTAATCTCTTAGTAGATTCAAACATCAATATATCCCTGAACCTTCATACTATTACCTGTGATACAAAGAAACTGAGTGAGTCAGACTTGGGATCCCAGTGAGCACATATGGTTTTCAACCCGAATACACATTCTCGTTATTCTCACTCCCTAATCCTAAGGCAATGATCTTATGGGACCTACCTTAAGGATCAATGAGTAGACAATATCGTTTCGGGGATTCCTTAGCAATATATATCATTAAGGAAACCATGGGGTAAATGGAGTACCCACATGAATGTATAGTTCATTAACATTTACAGGTCGTAGACCTGCCTATGTGTGGTTCATTTATCACCTACAGGTCAAAGACATGCCCGTGTATAGTTCGTTTAACATCCACAAGTCAAAAGACATGCCTATGTTTGGATGATTAACACATACAGGTTATAAACATGCATGTGTATAAATTATAAACATCTACATGTTGCAAGCCTGTCCATGTTTCATCAAACTTGTCTAGAATAGTCTGTGATCGTCCTCTATATCTTACTAGATGACTACATTGCTAGTACAATAGTACTATAAAAGTCATGAACTCTCACTGTTATTTTCATCTCTCATCACCCTTCACTACCCAATATGTTATAAGTATGAAAATACATATATGGTTAAATAAAAATCATCTCATATTGATTCATCTAACACAAAATATCTTAATCATAGATAATAAGCACATATAACATTTAATTATCTAAATACTTCATATCTATGTGGAAGATGAAAGTAACTATGCACTCACTTGTTAAAGTGGATGACTTCTGATTTGGACAGAGTTTTGCCTAACACTTTTAGGTTTTCTTTTGATGTGACCTAGGTATACACATCACTAAGTTTTAGTCTTATATTTTTGTGACTAATGATACTCTAGATTCCTCATTAATCCCAATGTTTACATCAAGATCTATCAAGTAAGGAATAATCAGGTAAGATTATATCAAAGATAGGGTCCGTTTGGTATACAGGTTATATTGTTTGTAAATCTCACTTTAAACACCTCACTAAATCTAGCATAGACATCATTCCTATAAGTAGATCAATTAGTATTTTGACTTGGAATCACTGATAAATCCTATTTATAGATTCATAATAACAACTATGAATATAAAGATAAGTTACACTTGAAGCATAGAAAATGCAGCTTAACTTAAAGAAATTTCTAGCGAAAACCGGGAAATTGCACGGACAAAACTCCAACCCGAACACTTCTTTTCGTTGAGCTCCTAGGGCTCCATAGCTTCTACTAAAATATCCTAAAAGCTAAAAAAATCGGATCTTTAAGAAAGTGTTTGAGAGAGACATGGAGATATGGTGAGGAAATAGGTTGAAAACGAGGGGATATATAGCCTGGGAATGGGCACGTGCAACATACATTGTCTGGGGTGTGTCACGCCTCTTGCCGGAAGTGTTGACGTGTCTCCTGTCGTATGCTACCACGTGTCACAATCTGGGTGGGCCGCGTCCCATCATTTGCGCACCATGCCTACTATTTGTGCGCACAAATTTTTAATATTTTTCAAAAATTCATATCTTCTCATATGAGCACCATTTTTGACGTTCATTATATTCATATGTAGCTATCGAGGAATACTACAACTTTCATTTAGACTCTATTGGTTAATTCTGGCTTTATTTTTAAAGTTATATTTTTAACAAACTTAGACTATTAAAGTCCATATAAAAATCATAACTCTTTCATACGACATCCGTTCTTGACTGTCTTTATATCGACGAAATCATATTCATGAGATCTTCAACTCCCATTTATATTGTTTCAGCTAACACTCAACCGATTTGAATTTCGATTTCTGTATCCACACTACTATGCCGAAACTTTTGAAGAAGCATAACTTCTTCATACGAAGTCGGTTTTAAGTGCTCCTTATATCCATAGAATAGTCATTATGGCCACTGCATCTTTAGATAAGATTATTTACTATATCTTAAATGTCTAGCCTGAATTTGCGGCGTTACACCTACTCGGGAGGTCAATCACACAAGACTATCAATATTTTGGACATGTCAAGATTTGAACTATAAACTTCATGTATGTAATTCCGCACCCGATAGATTCCAATCGTGAGGCTTTCATAATTCACAAACTAGAGATTATTATTGCATTTGTAAGATTCTCATAATATAGATTCATAAGATATAAGGAATGTCCGAATGTAGTTGAATTTTATTGTTTAGAACTAAAAGGACTTATACAATAAAAGTCCCAAGTTTTACATGCGTACTTGGGAAAAGCTTAACATTTTTTTGGTTGGCTTTGGTCACAACTTTTACGTAGAGTTATCATTGTAGTCCACTTAACCAGTTTCATGGTTAACTATGTTATCTTTCTTGCAAAATCAGTCCTAAAATTGTGTTTAAAGTCCAAATTTTTACTCTGTAGTTTGCAAACAATTACACCACATGTCCAAAAGTTTTCAACTTACACTATAGGTCCTTGTAGTTTAGGACTGATTTTGAGATTTTCTGGCGAGAATAGGATTCTCCGACGAGACTTTTCCGACGACAGGAGTTTGAAATTGAGGGCATGGGTTTGTCTATGATGGGGAGAAGAGTAGAAAGCTGATAGCGATTTGGAGAATGGAGGGGTGATGGAGGGTGTAATAGCCATTTTCCGGTGAGGGTGAGTTTTCAGCAGCGAGGATCTCCGACGTAGCTTTGAGATGACAAGGTTGGTTGGGTTGTGGTCGCACGAGTGGCACGAACATAGTGGAGGCCTCAATTTGTGGCTTATTGGCGGTTTAGGGGGTCGAATTTGAGGTTGTAGGTGGCTGTGGCGACGTAAGATGACAAAGTTAACCACATGGACTAATTTTGCAAGAAAGTAACAAAGTTAACCATTAAACTGGTTAAGTGTGCTATAGTGATAACTCTGCGTAAAAGTGTGGCCAAAGCCAAAAAGAATGTTAGAACTTTTCCTAATTACGCGTGTAAAACTTGTGACTTTTATGGTGTAAGTCCTATCCAAAATGAAAATTAAGTTTGGTAATGGCACAATTAAAAAGTTTGATAAAATAATTTTAAAAAAGCTTTAATGTTTTATATTGAATGAAATATAAGAAGATTAAAATCATCCCTTCTCTAATAAACAAAACCAAATTATGCCACTTGTCCATTTTCTATACCACTATTTTAACACGTGGCATTTTCTCATAAATCTCAGAAATTACTTCCCTCATAGTCCTAAATTTCGTTCCTGATAATCAGCAATTTAAACAAGAAACAATGATATTATTCCTAGAAATCAGTTAAAAGTTAATCTAATAATTGACCAGTATTAGGCAATAAATCAGCAAAATAATCTTATCAATATATTAGAAACGATGCCCAGTACCTTCCTTTCTAATATACCTTAATCATCCCCTGATTTTAACATTCTTCTCTGTTCGCTTTTCTTGCATCGCTAAGATAGCAGCCTTCGTTGTCTTGCTGCCAACTGTTCCAAGCTTCTTTTTTAAATATGTTCAAATAGGATTGAAGATGCCAACACATCAGGGCTATCCAACTAAACGTTCATTTGTTTTGAAGGATTGCCTATCTGATGAGTTGAAAAACTCTTAGATCGATTAGATCTTCAACAGGTTAAACAATAAGAAATCAAATAAACACAGTAACACAATATAGAATCAAATAATGCTTAATGATTCAAATGTAGTCACGCCTCAGCAGAGCTCGATGAAGAACTTCCACTGTAGAGGCGAGCTAGGGTTTGTAGTACAATACTTTGAATAATAATTAAAGCGATTACCATAAAGGATGCATGCATGCACCTTAAATACTAAACCCTAATAAACAAAACACGGCTGGACAGGCCCAAACCGGAAAACAAAACTGGGCTAAGGACCTAGCCCAAGACGCAACACAATTCAACCCAACAATCTCCCCCTTTGCGTCAAATGGGGCGAGAGACTATTTCGGTTGAGTAACCTTCACCTTCTTCACAACCTTGAACAACCGAGGAATGATAGCAAGAAGTGTCTGCCGAAACTGAATGTACCAGCGTAGCATATCAATAAACAACTTCTTGTCAGCTGCAGTATTTTGATTACACTTGTGAATGATCTCCAAAATATGCTCCAAGCAAGTGGTTGAGAACAGTGCTTGTCAATAAGAGTGAACAGGCACTTTTGACCTTCATTCCTAATGAACATCACAGTATGAAATTTTGGATCAATTTTGCCCTTGACCATCGCGTTCACATTGCCAGTTCTTCCAATTGGTTTGATCGTGGGTCGCTTGTGAATGGCAGATGCGATTTCTTGATCCATCTTTGCTACTTCATGGATGTAGCAAACAAGCATTCGCTTGACGTGGTCAATGATCGGCTGATACTCCTGAGGATTGGACAACAGAATATTGTTGAGGAGAATCCAGTCGTGTGGGTTCAGGTTCGGTAGATCAGCCAGGGAAAAATTATGGACCGAGCTATCTGAGCCTCGGGTCACTTTGAACTTGACATTAACAAATTTCCCAGCTGAATAAGGCTTCAGTACCTTGACCGTCGTAATCTTCTGTGTGCTCCAGGTCAAGTACTAGGGCTGAGCGAACTCAAGATAAAATTCCAACAGATCCCGATCTACCTTCGGGTCCGGAGAGGGAATGACATCAGTTGAGTTGAAGCAATGAAAGATAAATTCCTTTCGGGTGATTGGCATATTGAATTGAGCGTCCTTCGAGTTCTCAAGACCGAACGACATAACGAGTTCGAGCCAGTGAGTACTCGGTTCATCTATAACTTCCCTCTGGAGCGATTCAATGGTCCATTCCGGAAACATGGACTTCTTTCTCTCCAAGAGCTCTTTGTCCTTCATCTCCTTCTCGATATGTTCTTTTTCTTTAAGAAGTTTCTCCTCAATCTCTTTATCAGTGGAATTAGTTTTCTGATAGGGTTTGGAAGGATTCCCACCCGGGAAGTCATCAACTACATCATCTTCTCCAATCTTCTTCTTCTTCTCCCTCTTACTGCCCGAAGCTACATTATCCTTCGGTTCAGCCGTTGATTTTGGATCTGGAGGGGGTTGGGAATGAGCTGCTTTACCTTGTGTGACCTTTTCTCCCCCTTGTTTCGGAAGGACAGAAGCCTCCGGAACACCCTCAATCCGACTAAGGATATCCAGAGCAGGTCTGAGCTTTCGGCTAAATGGCGTCGAATGGAGATTGTCAGGATGGAGTCGTGAGCGTCAAGAAGATGCAACATAATAGAATGAACATCGCCCACGGAGCTACGAATGACTTCCCTTTCAGACTTTAAATCATCAAGCTCTGTCGTGGTAGTACGGAGCTTTAAACGTTGAAGCTTGAGCTGGGAGGTTCGCTTGTCCAGCTTATCCATGATTCGATTTTCGACTGCAAACTCTGCCTACAGCTGAGTTAAACGCTCATCAACTTTCGTATGAAGGTCTTCATTAGCAGCTTCAATGGCTCTGTGCGGGACTTCGAGATTAGTCTTTTCAGCTTTTAGAGAACGCGTGAGATTGTCAACCGAAGCATTCACAGTCTGGGCGTTCTTCTAAGCAGCAGCTTGCAAAGAATCCAAAAACAGTTGAGCCTTATAAATTAGTTTTTCGACTTTTGTGGTCGCCTCCTTAAAATCCTTTGTTGAAGCTTCAACAGCAAGCGAAGCCCTCTAACATTGAGAGGTAGAGGCATAAATAGCCTTTGTTCTGTCAGAGAGAGAGGAAGCATGTTCTTGTACCATCGAAGAGAACAAAGATTTGAGAGCAGCTTCTGAGTAAGCACCAGTGGAGGAGGAAGATAGTAGCTGATCGATCTTATCAGTCACCTCTTTTAGATGGCGCTTTGTAATGGGAGCATCTTCATCATCGTCACTTTGGACACGATAAGGACTGAAGTAAGTGGAATCAAACTCCAAGTCCTCACCGCCAAGAACGGTATTGGTTTCTGTCGAGGGAGTGGGTGATGGAGGTTTAGTGGTAACATGGGTTTCGGGTGCTGAAGAGCAGCCCCCGTATCAGATACGTTGGTCCGAACTCCAGTAGTGGTGGTGGTAGTAGCTTCAGTAAAAATAGGTGTAGAAATGGGAATTGTAGAGAAAGATTGAGATGTGATAATGGGAATGGTGGGAGGTAAGGAGATAGGAATGGAAACAGGTGGAGGAGAAGGTGCTTTGGAGCGAATAATTACCTCTGGTGTAGGCGAACGAGGTGGTGTATCACCACGAACCGAACCTTCATCCTTTGAGATTTCGCTCTCAGAGTCACTAGGAAGAGTTGATTGATGACCAGGAGGCACGTACTCTGAGTCAGAGTCACTCGATGATTGAAGAATTAGCCGGCGAGCAGGTTTCTTGGTTTTCTTTTGCTGGGGCTGGGATGCCGCCGCCTTCTCTGACTTTCGCTTCTTAGGAGTCTGAACCTTTGAGACTTGACCCCCTTTATCCCCCTTTATCGCTTCTGGCTTCTTGCCCCTTTTTGCAGGTTTGTCTGCTTCCTCAATAGATTTTACCATTTCTATAGTGAGTTCCCTTGGACCAGAAGGGGGAAGCTTTTTGTACTCCTGAATCAGCTTGCTTGAAGGAGGCACAGAAGCATACATCGTCTCAGGAACGGAGCCAACGAAAATAAACTTCGACGGATGAGTGACAATGATGTTGGTGGTGTGAAACGTAGCAATGGAAGAAAGCATTGAGTCCGCCATGATAGGAACATGGAAACGATCCATTACCCATTGAGTTATAATAGTCCAGAAGCGGGCACAGGAAATTTCTGTGTGGCGAGAAGAAGATGATAAGCTCTGAACAAGCTGAAGCCACAAGACTAGTCCATAATCCAGATTAAGACCATGGTACAACCCATAAAGCAGAGTCATAAAAGACTTGCTAGCACCGTCAGATCCAGCACTACATTCAGAAAGCCCTTTGAAGAGAAGAGTGAAAAGGCCATTCCATTGAGGAGGAAGGTAGGACTTTTTAAACTTAGTCACAGTGGTTAGGGTCTCAGTGTACCCCATGTTGTAGAACATTGAGAAAAGCTGAACTGTTGCGATCGAATCAGGATTCACCATGGATTCTTCATAAGAAAGCCCTAGCAGAGAGCAAAAACGAGTCTTGGAGATTGAAGCTTTCTGGTTAAGGATGTCGAAGAAAATTTTGTCTGCCCCTTTGTCGTACGTTGCAGAGGAATAGATCTGAGAGAGACAGGACATCAGAACGACTTCGACTGTTGTTAGGGCTTTGACCAGTGGGGAATATTTCAGGTATTCCACCACTTGATACATGTACGTATCGTAGAGAAACGGTGTGAGATCGATCAGCAAGTTCTGATTGGGCTTGATTGCAAAAAGAGTGGAACGTGCAGTAGTTTCTTGAACAGAGGAAGATTCCGCCATTGATGAAGCATGTCGATGAAGAAGATGAACAGTGAAAATTGAATCGCCTTCTTTTGCTTAAGAGATTTGAAGAGTGGTAAAGAATAATCCCACAAAAAGCAAACCCTTATATACGATTGTGTAGAGAGAGAAAAATCGCAAGCAATGATTCCTTAAATCTTGGAAACGACTCCTAAAAAGGCGTGATTTGACAACTTGCAACCCCGATAAAGTAGTGATGACGAATGATGAGGAACGCTTCAAATTCTAGTGCCTTCAATACTTATCCACAATTCAAATTATAAAGCGTTTAAACTTCCTGCTGAGTCACCGCTGAAACCGCCAATTTAATTTTTAATTCCATAATAACCAAAGGCGTTTACTGTGACACATCTCATTGTTTTGAAAATAACTCGAACACATCGTGAAGAACCGAAGCTATATTGAGATAAATAGCTTATGAATGACCAAACAAAAATTTTCAAAATACAAGATTTTCGTGCAAGAGAGTGTGAAAGATAAAGAAATAAATCAAACTATATGTGGGAATGAGTGGTGTCATTTACGACACAAAACAGTGGATCCCGGGCATGAATCTCTTCCTTCAAAGTCAAGAGAGACTTCAAAGTGCTTGTTTGGATTCCCGTTGAATTACGATCAAGTACTTGTTAAGAAGCATTTGAAAGGCATCTTTTATATATAAGGCTATTAAGGGTGGCTTTCGCTTCAATTCTTGATTTCAATACTTGATATAAGACTGAAATAGAATGAAGTACTTGTGAGACCGATGTGGCCTGTTAAACAAGTAGGTTGGGAATATATTCAGTGACTTAGTGAAAAATGTTAAGTAGAAATCTAAAAAAAATAAAATTTGGATCCTTTGGGAAGAAAAGTCTTGGTGAAAAACATTTTCATAAGGATCTCTCAAAAATAAAATGAGATTTCTGTAAACATGCACAAAAAGTATTTTCGTTAATTCCAAGGGTGAAAACTAGAACATTTAATTGTTCACCGTCAATGCATTAAAGGTTTTGAATTTTGGGTTTCACTCGGCACGTAGTGACACAAAACCAAGATCATCAACACAGAAGTTGTGTAACCGTAAACCTCAGTGGTAAAGCTGAGAGTCTCAAGGGTTACAGATATGAGATGAAGTGTGATGGAGAATATATATGAGGAGGATAAAGAAGCGAATGTACCTCTGCTACAAAAGATGGACTAAGCAGAAAAACTCTTAACTCAATTTGAGTAGAGTAAGGTAGCTCATGATCAGAATGAATGTAACAGCCTGATTGGGAAGACAAAATTGGTATATATCAAGTCATTAAGGCTTCACTCAAAATCGTTTGAGGCTTGGGTCAACATGCAGTAGCTGATGGGTTTTAGGTAAAACAAATAACCTAGAAAAACAATTCCTAAGTTCACATGCAACCTACTTTGGATCTATGTTTTAACTATTGAACATACAACTTTGAATTGCAAAACAAGAACCCTAGAGGAGAGAGGCTATTTTCGAAAATAGTAAACTAGGGTTTAGGGTTTACATACCTTTCAATTGTTATAACAAACAATTGACAATCCTCTTGATCTTGATCTTGATCTTCTTGGAAGCTTTAGCACCACAAGTGTAATGCCTCTAATGGAATCACACCCAAACTAGCAAGAAGGAAAGTAGAAGAAGAGAGAGGGGAGGGAGTATGCAAAATCTCGGCCTTAGGGTTTCTTCAAAAGAAAGAGTGACCAAAAACATGAACCAGGAGGCTCCTTATATAGCTGAGGGATCTAGGGTTTAAGGGAAACCCTAGTTATCCTTTGCTTAGGGCCTAAGCAAACCCAAGGGCCTTATCCAAGCCCCTATGGACGAAATTATTAGGGTTTCCCCTAAAGATTTCGTCCACCCTCTTCCAAGGGGGTTCTAGAGCCTTCCACTCAACTATTAGATAATTGCAAACTAGTCCCTGCACCTTATAATTAATTCTTTTAACCCCAAAATCAATTCTGATTAATTTCTGGCTAACAATTAATTAAACATAATGATTTCTAATTAATATATTAATCCATTAACATATTAATAAATCATTTATATATATATATTAATTTATTAATCTTATAAATTAATATCTCTCCTTTCATAATTTCCTTGTCCAGTTGCTAGGTTGAGGGCAACCCAAAAGGACTGTGCTGCTGTCAATTCAAGTACATACCAATTATAGTTATGGGCTTAGACACCTAATCCAACAGTCTCCCACTTGGATAAGTCTGTAACTATAATTGCTAGTATGCCTTCTAAATTTGACCAGCAAATTGTAGCTTCCAAAAAGCTGCTGCCGAACTCTGACCCAGTCAGTTACGTGTCCTAAGATAAGTGATCATATAACCCTTCGTTCTGCTTGATATCCCCAGACAAAAGACATGGAATGTAATCAATCTGTTTGTCCAGAATCTATGTTTCCCGATTCCTGATTTGTGATGATGTAGGACTTCTAATCGAACACATCAATTTAGTCCTGGCTGGGCCCAGCACATAAGTCAACACCAAATCATCGAGGGGCCCACAGATATCGCTTTTCCTGTTAGGGCAAAAGGAACGAATAAACGTTGACTCATATGCTTGTATCTTTTACTCATCAAATTATGCATGACAATACGTTTTATAACACCAAGTTACTGATGCGTTTTCGTATCACCAATGCACAACCGACTTGTAAATTACAACTCATATATCTTCGTTTCAAGATTATAAGATATTATCGTCTCAGTATTACTCGTGATGAATTCCATGAAGTAATACTCTGAGCGAGGGTTTATCCAATACTCAAATCTCAATTTCTGAGTACTCATGAACGTTGCAGCAATTCTATTGCCATGTCTATCCTTAGACAATCTGCAATCCAATTCATGACAGTCTTAATTCACTACTTACTTCCAAGAGTACGAGCGACTGTGGAGTTTGAATAATCTCATTATTCAGGAAGTAAAACATGCAAAAATGAAACACAATAATAAACAATCGACAAAAGGTAGTAGCCAAACTTATAAATAATACTTTATTATTTAATCACCAAAGGTCAATTACATTTACTTTGTTACAAGTTTCAAAAACTAATCTAACTACTAAAACTAATATCATCTTTCAGTCCTATGCTCCGAGCATGCTGAATATGCTTAGCCCTACTCAGACCCTTTGTGAGGGGATCTGCTGGGTTATCTTCAGATGACACCCTCTTTACTATAAGATGGCCTTCTTCAACTCTATGTCTGATGAAATGGTACTTTCTGTCGATATGTCTGGTCTTACCATGATCTCTCGGTTCCTTTGTCAAGGCAACCGCTCCTTCATTATCGCAGAATAGTTCCATAGGCTCCTGGATGGTTGGAACAACTCCGAGATCCCCGATGAAGTTCCTCAACCAAGCTGCTTCTTTCGACGCTTCACTTGCTGCTATGTACTCTGATTCACAAGTAGAATCAGCCACCGTATTTTGCTTGGAACTCTTCCAAGTAACTGCTCCTCCATTCAGTAAAAATACCCAGCCCGACTGAGAACGGAAGTTATCTCTATCCGTCTGAAAGCTGGCATCACTGTAACCATCTACTCTCAAAGTATCACTGCCACCAAGCACAAGAACCCAGTCCTTTGTCCTTCGCAAATACTTGAGTATATTCTTAACTGCTATCCAATGAGCTCTACCTGGGTTTCCCTGATAGCGACTGACCATGCTCAAAGCAAATGCCACATCAGGGCGAGTACATGTCATAGCGTACATGATCGATCCGACAGCGGAAGCATAAGGTACACGACTCATGTCATCTATTTCAACATCTGTACTCGGGCATTGAGTCTTACTCAATTTGGTATTGCTCTGGATAGGTAGCTCTCCCTTCTTGGAATTTTCCATACTAAACCTCTTTAGTACCTTATCCAAGTATGTGCTCTGACTAAGTCCAATTAGTCTCTTCTTTCTATCTCTCAATATTCTAATCCCAAGAATATAGGCAGCTTCTCCAAGGTCTTTCATGGCAAAACACTTTCCAAGCCAAGACTTAACTTCTTTCAAGGTTGGAACGTCGTTACCAATGAGTAATATGTCATCGACATACAACACCAGAAAAGTTACTATACTCCCACTAGCCTTGATATACACACAGAACTCATCTTCACTTCTAGAGAAACCAAACTCTTTGACTTTCTCATGGAAGCAAAGGTTCCAACTGCGAGATGCTTGTTTCAATCCATAAATGGATTTCTTAAGCTTGCACACTCTATTGGGAAACTTTGCATCAACAAAACCCTCTGGCTGACTCATGTAAACATCTTCAGCCAACTTCCCATTAAGGAAAGCAGTTTTGACATCCATCTGCCAGATTTCATAATCATGAAAGGCAGCTATGGCGAGCAATATCCTAATAGATTTAATCTTAGCCACTGGCGAAAAAGTCTCATCATAGTCAACCCCTGGGGTTTGAGTAAAACCTTTTGCAACCAGTCGAGCCTTGAATGTATGCACATTCCCATCCATGTCTGTCTTCTTCTTGAAGATCCATTTGCACCCAATTGTCTTGCGACCTGGTGCACTATCAACCAAATTCCAAACTTGGTTGTCATACATGGACTTAATCTCGCTGTCCATTGCCTCTTTCCACTTGGAAGCCTCTGGGCCTGCCATTGCTTCCTTATAAGTGACTGGTTCATCTAAGTTTACCAGTGTTCTGTCACTTATGAATGTGTCACCATCTGAAGTAATATGAAAACCATACAACTCAGGTGGCACACTCACCCTAGTGGATCTTCTAAGAGGTAATGAGTTATCAATTGGTTCAACAGGAACTGTTTCCTCTGGTTGAGTGCTAGTGTCATCTAAGGTTCCTTCATTGGCTGACTCTTGAATTTCTTCAAGGTCAATAGTGCTCCCACTGTCCTCTTTGAATATGAGCTCTCTTTCAAGAAAGACTCCTCTTCGTGCTACAAAGACCACGTTCTCACTAGGCCTGTAGAACAAATATCCAAAAGACTGCTTTGGGTAACCAATGAAAACACATTTCTCACTTCTAGCTGCTAGCTTGTCGTGAGTCTCTCGTCTTACGAAAGCTTCACAACCCCAGACTTTAATATGTGCTAATGAGGGAACTTTCCCTGTCCACATTTCGTGAGGTGTTTTGGCAACCTTCTTTGTAGGGACAAGATTGAGGATGTGGGCGGCTGTCTCTAAGGCATACCCCCAGAAGTGAATAGGAAGCGAAGCCCGACTCATCATAGAACGAACCATGTCTAACAAGGTTCGATTGCGCCTCTCAGCTACACCATTTAACTGTGGTGTCCTAGGAGGAGTCAATTGTGAGACTATCCCACATTCTTTCAGATAGTCGTTAAACTCGATACTAAGATACTCCCCGCCTCTATCGGATCTAAGTATCTTTATCTTTCTGCCCAATTGATTTTCGACTTCATGCTTAAACTCTTTGAACTTTTCAAAAGTTTCTGACTTATGCTTGATCAAGTAGATATATCCATATCTGCTATAATCGTCAGTGAAGGTCACATAGAATCGATTAGCATCTCTTGTAGTTGATCTGAAGGGTCCACACACATCCGTGTGTATGAGATCCAACAGACCTTCACCTCTTTCACAAGACCCTGTGAATGGTGATTTTGTCATCTTTCCCAAAAGACAAGACTCACACATATCATCTGACTTTAGGTCAAATGATTCCAACACTCCATCCTTTTGGAGTTGGGCTATGCGTTTCTTGTTAATGTGTCCAAGACGACAATGCCACAAGCATGCCTTGTCTACACTATTAGACAAGTCAATATTAAGTACACTATTTCCTAGGCTATCAACACAAGTCACTGTTTCATACACACCATTACAAGGCAAAGCTTCAAACATAAAAACACCATTCTTATAAACAGAAATTGAACCATTCAAATCATTAAAAGAATATGTAAAACCTTGTCTGAACAATGCATGAAATGAAATAATGTTTCTCGTCATCTCAGACGAATAGCAACAATTTATTAAATCTAATCTAACATCATTACTAAGCAGAAGCTGATAAACTCCGATCTTGGTTACTGGTGAAGACTTTCTGTTTCCCATGATCAGGTTTATCCTTCCTCGCTCTATCTCCTCACTTTCCTTTAGACCCTGCAAATCAGAACAGATATGAAAACCACATCCTGTATCAAGGACCCATGAACGAGAAGATAATGAGTTATTAGCAGAAATAGTGTAAATACCTGCCGAAGATGGCTTCACTTTGCCATCCTTGATATCTTGCAGATACTGTGGGCAAGATCTCTTCCAATGCCCCTTTTGGTTGCAGTAAAAGCAAACTGCCTCTTTTGGATCAGAAACATGGGGAGTGGAACCATTGGGCTTAGCCTTTGGGCCATTACTAGATGACCCAGCTTGAGCCTTGCTCTTCCAGTTTTGCTTGGGAGGACCTTTCCTCTTTTTCCCCTTTCCCTGTCCAATAGCCAAAACAGGGGCACTAGCAGGTGTGGAGGGTATACTTTTACCTTTCATCCCTGCCTCAGCTGTCTGCAACAAGTTGTGCAATTGGGCCAAGGTCTGCTCAGTATTGTTCAAATGGTAAGTTAGAATAAACTGACCATAACATTCAGGAAGTGAGTTCAAGACCATGTCAATGGCCAATTCCTCATCAAAGTGAATATTGAGCTTGACCAAACGCTCTATGTAGCGTTGCATTCTTTGCACATGTGACACAACTGACTCCCCATCTTTCATCTTGCAAGCCATGAGTGACTTGACTACTTCGAACTTTTCTTGACGAGCTCGCTTATGGTACTTTTCCATAAGGTCCTTGTTCATCTCGAAAGGCCAATAGTCCTCATAGTACCTCTGCAGTTCTGGGGACATAGTTGCCACCATGATGCATGCCACTTTGGTAGCATCATCGTAATGTTTCTTGTAGGCAGCAAGATCTTCAGGAGTAGCTTCATTCTCATCAAGCTCTTTGAGCTCCTTTTCAAGAACATATTCTTTGTTCTCGAAGCGAAGAGCCATCTTGATGTTGCGCATCCAATCGTTATAGTTTGAGCCATCCATAACGACTTTGGAGCATATATTGAGCAAAGAGAAGTTTTGGTTGGAGGAGGACGAAGCAGAAGTGTTTCCAGGAGTAGACATCTGAAAAGAAAGAAAGTTTTAGTTAGATTTCAAGATACCTTAATAGAATAACCCAAAGATATAGTATCAAGGTTAGGATCCAACTATGAAGATTCACAACTTAGAAATGGGATGCCGAGATCCAAGTGCAAATTTCATAAAGGTAGGTGAATGACGATTCACCAATTCCACCATTAGACGAAACAAACGAAGTGAAATTCCTAATTCTTTTGAGATACATTGAAACTATTCAATGGCATGTTTTAATCTCAGATTATGCTCTTCTATTTGTGACTGGGATGCCGAGGATCACAAACAAGATGTGAATAACCATGCAAATGTGCTTGGTAACCTCATTGTCTTTATCATTAACTATTGATGTGCTGGTAAACCACACACGCTCCATCAAAATGACAATTATGAGATACCCATTACTACTCTTTATTAGTGCCTTTTAGTGTGCTGGTTAACCACACACGCTCCACTAACGACCAATAAAGCATAATGTGCAATTTCATGGATTAGCATACTTTTCACATTTTTCCTAAAGTAACTAGAGTTGGGATTTTGAAAATAATGTTCTAGTACTTTCTTTAATATCATTATACTTTTAATGAGAAGTAGTTGTCCTATCAAATCCATTATGCTAACGACCCTCCACTAATCAAGGAAGCGGTGGGTGAGAGTGGACACCCATTCAACTACCATTTTATAGGCAGTTTCCTTATACCCCCCTTATAGATTAGCTTCGTGAATGAGGCATACTAGCGATTTGACTGACCATATTCTTATACATATAATATTAAACCTTTAATTATAATATATATATAAGGTGTGTTTTAAAACTTTTTAAAACATCAAGGGTTTATATAAATTTCGAAATTTAAGCTATTAAATTCAAATTTAAATAAACCAATTAACTAGATTTAATATTTATCTATTAATTAACTATTAATCAAATTATTAAATCATGTAAGGATTATCTAATTAAATTAATCAATTAATTTAATCCTAATCCTTATCCCTCTAATTTCGAAAAATAGGGTAAGGATAATTATCCAATTAATCTAATTAAGTAACAATTATCCAAAAACAAGAAACCCTAGTTATCCTCTTAGCATATTTCGAAATTCATAAGGGAGGAGGCTAGGGTTTTCAAAACCCTAACCCTAATTTCGATTAGGGTTCTTTGGAGGCTAGGGTTTTCGAAAAAATCCTTTGATCCAAAACCCTAGAAATCGAAAATTTGGCCTTTAGGGTTTAATAGCTATAAACCCTAATTTGCAATTCAACAATTGTAGCAATTCAATTTAAAACAATAATGGCTCTGATACCACTGATGGGTTTTAGGTAAAACAAATAACCTAGAAAAACAATTCCTAAGTTCACATGCAACCTACTTTGGATCTATGTTTTAACTATTGAACATACAACTTTGAATTGCAAAACAAGAACCCTAGAGGAGAGAGGCTATTTTCGAAAATAGTAAACTAGGGTTTAGGGTTTACATACCTTTCAATTGTAATAGCAAACAATTGACAATCCTCTTGATCTTGATCTTGATCTTCTTGGAAGCTTTAGCACCACAAGTGTAATGCCTCTAATGGAATCACACCCAAACTAGCAAGAAGGAAAGTAGAAGAAGAGAGAGGGGAGGGAGTATGCAAAATCTCGGCCTTAGGGTTTCTTCAAAAGAAAGAGTGACCAAAAACATGAACCAGGAGGCTCCTTATATAGCTGAGGGATCTAGGGTTTAAGGGAAACCCTAGTTATCCTTTGCTTAGGGCCTAAGCAAACCCAAGGGCCTTATCCAAGCCCCTATGGACGAAATTATTAGGGTTTCCCCTAAAGATTTCGTCCACCCTCTTCCAAGGGGGTTCTAGAGCCTTCCACTCAACTATTAGATAATTGCAAACTAGTCCCTGCACCTTATAATTAATTCTTTTAACCCCAAAATCAATTCTGATTAATTTCTGGCTAACAATTAATTAAACATAATGATTTCTAATTAATATATTAATCCATTAACATATTAATAAATCATTTATATATATATATTAATTTATTAATCTTATAAATTAATATCTCTCCTTTCATAATTTCCTTGTCCAGTTGCTAGGTTGAGGGCAACCCAAAAGGACTGTGCTGCTGTCAATTCAAGTACATACCAATTATAGTTATGGGCTTAGACACCTAATCCAACAGTAGCATGCTTCTAGGGACATCCAGCTAGTACATAAAAAAAGAATTATACCTGCCCCAGTTCCATCATTGAGAATGATCTGTATACACAAAGTAAATAGAAAAGAAAAGAAAAATATTTTTGGAGTTTATATGATTTTCTGAAAAAGAATTGAAACAGAAAAAGAAAAATATTTTTGAATTTTGTAAGTTTTTCTGAAAAAATAAAATAAAAACAGAAAGAGAGAAATATAATTATATTTTATGAAAAATAAAGGAAAAACATAAAATAATTTGCGAGAAAAGAATATACATACTATACAACCGAAATCACCAGTGAGAGATAGGAGGCGAACAGAGCCCGGTGAAACCGAATCCGAAATAGACCGAGCGTTCGGTGCATTTCGGTTCACAGTAGAACCGAACCCGAAGTGGACTGAGCATTCGCTCTATTTCGCTTCCAACGTTTATTGAGACAAAAAAGATTTCGGTACAGATTCAGCTTCCATCATTCCCAAGCCTTGAAGAATTTTATTAAAACTTGCTTCAGTCAAGGCTTTAGTGAAGATGTCAGCCAACTGATCAGTGGTCCTTACGAAATGAATTTCTACGTTACCGTCTTCCACATGATCTTTGATGAAGTGATACCGCAGTGCTATATGTTTCGTCTTTGAGTGTTGCACTGGGTTATGACAAATCCTCATTGCATTCTCTGAGTCACAATATAGTGGGATTTTCTTCATGTTCAGGTCGTAGTCTCGAAGTTGACTTTGTATCCAGATAACCTGAGATGTGCATGATGCTGCGGCTATATATTCTGCTTCGGCCGTGGAAAGAGATACACAGGTTTGCTTCTTGGATTGCCAGCTAACAAGTTTTCCATCTAGAAATTGGCATCCTCCATTGGTACTCTTTCGGTCCAGTCCACATCCCCCAAGATCAGCATCAGAGAATACTAAGACAAAGAACCCTGATTTGGCTGGGTACCACAGACCGAGAGAAGTGGTTCGCTTCAGGTATCGAAAGATGTTCTTCACAGCAGTCAGGTGAGGTTCGCGTGGATTTGCTTGAAACCTGGCACAATAACACACAGAGAACATTATGTCTGGTCGACTAGCAGTTAGATACATAAGAGACCCTATCATCTGACGATAAAGAGTCATGTCAGCAGCCGGTTTGTCCAGAGAAGGAGTTAATTTTGTGTCAAATGCCATAGGAACCTTTACTTTCGAATCACCCATCATTCCAAACTTTGCGAGCAAGGTCTTCGTGTAAGCCTCTTGATTAATGAAAATGCCTTCGGGTCCCTGTCTTATATTCAAGCCAAGGAAAAAGTTAATAGGACCCATTGAACTCATTTCAAATTTAGTCTCCATCAACTTCCTAAATTCAGCTGTTAAGCTAGGATTTGTGGAACCGAAGATGATATCATCAACATAAATCTGAACAATCATAAGGTGGTTACCCTCTTTCTTACGAAAGAAGGTTGGGTCAACCGAACCTTGCTTAAATTTCGACATTTTCAGGAATCTAGTCAGAGTTTCATACCATGCTCTCGGTGCTTGCCTGAGACCATAAACTACTTTATCCAGAATGTAGCAGTGATCCGGATACTTTTCGTTCACGAAACCTGGTGGTTGCTCAACATATACCGTCTCTTCCAGTTCTCCGTTTAGGAAGGCACACTTTACGTCCATTTGGAATACTTCAAAGTTCTTGTGTGCAACGTAGGCGAGAAAATACGAACTGATTCCAGTCTTGCTACTGGAGCGAAGGTCTCTTCATAGTCTATGCCTTCTTCTTGACAGTAACCTTTCACAACCAGTCTCGCCTTGTTGCGTATTACATTCCCTTCCTTATCCATCTTGTTCTGGAAAACCCACTTTAACCCAACCACAGAAGCATCCTTTGGAGTTGGAATCAATCTCCACACTTTATTTCTTTCAAACTCATTGAGTTCGTCCTGCATAGCCTGTACCCAATCGGAATGATCAAGTGCAGTCTTGACCGTCTTGGGTTCGACTTTGGAGACAAATGAATTAAACATGCAAAATTCAACTTTAGAGAAAAGTGCAGTTTGTTTCGCTTTCAGTTGTGATCGTGTAAGAACTTTTTCAGCCGAATCACCAATAATTTGTGCTTGTGGATGATCTTTGGTCCATTTGATGAGTGGAGGGTAATTAGGATCATATGTGGGGTCCAATTCAGCATTTACTTCTTCTTCAAGTTCAGACTGAGTATCATCGTCATTTAAGTTCGCATTCTCCCCCTCGAATGATGATACTTCTTCAGTTTCAGGTTCAGAATTCTCCCCCTGGAATTGACTTTCAGTTGGAATGAATGATGAAGAGCTCTCCCCCTGGAATTGTGAATCTTGATTCTGTTGAGAAGACGAACCCCCCCTGAGTATGAGAACAGTCTTTTGGAGGTTCGCTTGTTTTTGGTTGTTCGAGTGGTACAGGTTGTTCTTCTGCCATTTTCTGTGCCGCATCATCGATTATCTTCTTCAAGTCATCTACCTTATTGTCTGCAGCTCCAGATTCAGAATGAATTGCCTTTTCTGGTTCATCAAACAGCAGAAGGTACTGTTCAAACAGGTTTGATATAGGTACCGTCACTTTGCCAGAAATTGGAAAATTTTCCTCTACAGAACCTTCGGTTGGCTTCAGTTTCTTGATGTAGTTATCATCGAAGGTTACATAATAGGTCTCCTCTATTTTCTTTGAATGCTTGTTGAGGACCCTATATGCTTTGGAGGTTAAGGAATAACCCAGAAAGATTCCTTCGTCTGCTTTCACATCAAACTTGTTTTTGTGCTCCTTTGAATTGAAGATGAAGCATCTTGAACCGAACACGTGAAAGAACTTTACATTAGGCTTTCGGTTGTTCAAGATCTCGTAAGGAGTGATAGAGAAACGTTTGTTGAGATATGATCTATTCTGTGTAAAACATGCAGCAGCAATGGCATCAGCCCAGAAATACAGAGGTAGTGAAGCGAAGCTCAGCATGGTTCGGGCTGCTTCACACAAAGATCGGTTTCGCCTTTCGACAATACCATTCTGTTATGGAGTGTACGGAGCCGAGAAATTGTGAGTTGTTCCTTTCTCTGCAACAAATTCTTCAAAGTCTTTGTTCTTGAACTCCAACCCGTTGTCACTTCTTATGTTACGAACTACCTTTCGCAGCTGAACTTCAACCTGTTTGATAAAGAGTTTAAGTTTAGGAGTGGCCTATGATTTCTGCTTCAGAAAGAACACCCAAGTGAACCGAGAGAAGTCATCTACTATAACAAGTATATACTTGTTACCGCCAATACTTTCGATTGAAGAAGGACCACATAAATCAATGTGAAGTAATTCAAGTGGTTCAATAATTTTTGTGTTGACTCGAGAAGGATGACTCTGTCGACTTTGCTTTCGCATTTCGCATGCAGCACACAAGTGTTCTTTATCGAACTTCAGAACAGGAAGACCGCGAACATGATCCCCAAGTACCATTTTGTTAATGTCTTTAAAATTCAGATGGGAGAGTCTTCGGTGCCAAAGCCAGCTTTCGTTTGATTGAGCCTTTGTTAACAAGCAGATTGCTGGTTTCCCTCGTATAGGGTTGAGATTCAGAGGGTACATTTCTCCTTTTCGATTCGATTTCAGCAGAATATTTTTCGACTTCTTTTCGATAATCTCTGAGCCCTCATCATCGAATGAAACTTTTAGCCCGGTATCAACCACCAGTTGAGAAACACTGATGAGGTTGTGTTGCAAACCTTCAACATACGCCACTTTTCGTATTGAAAACTCGCCATTTGTAATCATTCCATATCCTTTGATCGTGCCAAAAGAGTTGTTACCGTACTTGACGCTTCCACCATTTGCAAGGGACCGAAACTCCCTCAGTTCTTCCCTTCGTCTCGTCATGTGACGCGAGCAGCCACTGTCTATGTACCATTCATCGTTAAACTGCTCGTCACGTATAACCTGCAAAAATCAAGCAGATTTAGGAACCCAAAGTTTCTTGGGTCCTCGTGAGCCTTTTACATAACAAGGAATTGCAAGAGAAACATCAACTAAAAGGTTCTTTTGGTTAAAGTTGTTTCATCTTTTCTTTTTAAGGTAAAAACTTTGATTTTATCTGATTTAAGCACTTTGGGTGGTGTTTTTGAGTTTGAGAATTTAACGTTAGGAGACTTTCGTTTCTCAGCGTCAGGCCTAATTGACGTCTTCTCGGCGTCTTCTGAATAGAGCTTCCTTTTTCCCTTTCTATCATTCTGTGATTCATAGTGGGAATGAGAGAGATGAGATTTGGGATTAGAATTATGGCTTCGGTTAATGTTCTTACATGGTTGAGATCCGAACGTGCTTTCCCTTTTGTTCCTCTCACAGGTTGATTTAGAACTGAAACCGCTCTTTTGGTTTTTCTGATCCTGAAGACCGAAACTGCTTATTCGGTTGCTATGCCTTTTGTGACATCCCCATTTTCACGGCCAGAAAAGACCGATTTTTGTTTATGCTTTATAAAAATCAGAGTACTTCTTTTAATAAAAATGTTGCGGAATTTGTTCCCAGAAAAACATGAAAAATACGTTATCAAAGCATTTCCGAAGAAATGTATTTTTATTCAGTTAAAACATTTTGGATGTCATCGTCAATACATAAAGATAAGCATAAACAGAACTTACATTCATTTACACTAGTGATCTACATCTCTTTTAAATCTCTCAGTGCAAAGTAGCTTCGTATCGACACCTGTGATACAAATAAGCTGGAGTGGGTCAGGTTGGGAAACCTGGTGAGTACATAGGGTTTTCAACCCACAATAATATAATTATTATATTTAAACATCAAACAATCAACCCGATTACCCATCCCCGTTATCTTCTTTAATATTCCTTAAAGAATTATCTTAAGGGTCATCTCCTATATCATATTTACCTCTTATCTTTCTACCTCACATTTCCTTATATGCTCGTTCCTAAGGCATGAATACGTAGTTACAACGTCGCCTGAACTCGTAATTCATAGTAAGGGTTAAAGTATCATCGCATGAATATACAGTCACCACATCACCTGGACTCGTAATTCATCACCTACAGGTTATAAGTCTGTTGGTGTTTCCACGGGTTGTCTAGAATATTCCGTGGTCGCCATCTATACTCTAGTAGATGACTACATCTCCAAATTGTCGGTCAAGGTTATAGTATCTTTCATCCTACATCACCGATTCATCATCACCTATCCATCACCTAATTATCATCACCTTCCTATCATCACCTATCTCTCATCATTTTATTTCATCACACACCAACTATTTCATCTACCCATGTTTTATCCCAACGTATTTGTAGATATAAAATAAATATATATTTAAATCATTTAAAACATGTATAAAATCATTCATCCATCATAGACAGCAAGTATTCAGATAATATGCACGCATAGCACGTAATTTATATAAAATACTTCATATCTATGTGTAAGATGAAAGGGACCATGCACTCACATGTTAAAGTGATGATTTCAAACTCAGACAGCGCTTCGTTACTCTTAAAACAATTTCCTTCGACAAAACCTAGTATCAATACCACTAGGGTTTAGTCTAACGTTAACCGCAACTAATTAATAGTCTAGCTATTATTATTATTATTATTATTCTTATTATATAAGCGTTAAACAACACTCTTATATAACTCATAATAATATCCCAAATAATTGTTTTAAGGTCCTAATAATGTTACTATAATTAATTAGAAGTTATATTAAAAATAGCGTAGGCGTAGCTCACTTACAACGAGTTTTTATTAAAAATCGGGCTTCGCTGGAGCAGCGTTTCCGAGCCGAAAGCTTTTCTTCTCGGAGCCGTCGGGCGCTCCGGGGCTTTCTTCTCGTGCTAGGGAGGTTCCCTAGACTTGGGAGGGGTTTAGGGAGGTTAGAGAGAAGTTAGAGAGAGAAAGAAAGGTTTGAAGGTGTGAGGAAATTATGAAGAGGTCATCTCTTATTTATAGGAATTGTATAGTAAAGTAGTCTCCAAGCTTCGTCCGTAACTTTCGCATACGAGCTCCGTTTTTGTCTGTCTTTTTACCGTTGAGTTCCTATTAATGAGATCTTCAACTCTCATTTAGACCTCGTTGGCTAATTCTCATTCTATCTCGGATTTACAAAACTGTATCGAATTCGCCGCGCTCGAAAAATAGAGACTAAGCTTCGTCCATAACTTTCGCATACGAGCTCCGTTTTTGTCTGTCTTTTTACCGTTGAGTTCCTATTAGTGAGATCTTCAACTCTCATTTAAACCTCGTTGGCTAATTCTCATTCTATCTCGGATTTACAAAACTGTATCGAATTCGCCGCGCTCGAAAAATAGAGACTAAGCTTCGTCCATAACTTTCGCATACAAGCTCCTTTTTTGTCTGTCTTTTTACCGTTGAGTTCCTATTAATGAGATCTTCAACTCTCATTTAGACCTCGTTGGCTAATTCTCATTCTATCTCAAATTTACAAAACTGTATCGAATTCGCCGCGCTCGAAAAGTAAAGACTAAGCTTCGTCAATAACTTTCGCATACGAGCTCCGTTTTTGTCTGTCTTTTTACCGTTGAGTTCCTATTAATGAGATCTTCAACTCTCATTTAGACCTCGTTGGCTAATTCTCATTCTATCTCGGATTTACAAAACTGTATCGAATTCGCCGCGCTCGAAAAGTAGAGACTAAGCTTCGTCCATAACTTTCGCATACGAGCTCCGTTTTTGTCTGTCTTTTTACCATTGAGTTCCTATTAATGAGATCTTCAACTCTCATTTAGGTCGCGTAAGCCAAAAACCGCTCGAACTAAAATTCGAGTTTCGGTTTGTACATTGCTAAGCCGAAACTTCGAAAAATCATAACTTCCTCATACGAAGTCAGATTTGGGCGTTCTTTTTATGGACGCTCTCGGTTTAACGTTTTCTACGACTTTTGTTTAGATCACTAAGGCTAAAAGTCGCTCCATCATAAATTCATTATTTACGCTTCCCGGTGCCGTGCCGGTTTTGCCGTAAAACTTCGACGGGCCATAACTTCTTCGTTATAACTCGGATTTCGGAGTTATTTATATGTACAGAAACCTTGAGAAATATTCTACAACTTGGTTAAGATTATTTATTATAAATAATCTTTTGCCGAAAATTCGTTTTCGACACTCATTGCCTCTAAATTGACTAGCCCGGATCTACGGGCGTTATAATTATCTCCCCTTAGGATGATTACGTCCCGGAATCATCAACGAAAAAGGATTGTATAATGACTCCATACGTTATCTCTTCATCCTAGGTATTAATCGTAACTTCTATGTTCCTTCAAATGTGTATCTAACTCTTGGTCTTCTTGACTGCAAGCGGTGCTCGAACTTGCACCTGCTCGTTAGACTCCAAACTATGACATTCGAGTCACAATCTCGATCCTTGATGGAGACTCCTTCTTCTTCTTAGAAAGCTTAAGATAAGCTCCTCTGTTTCTACAACGTACCGATGTGTCATATTCTAATGACCTCTCATCGTGTGCTTAAACTTAAATCTCTTAGAGTTAAATTCCAGAACAGACTATACCTTCCTTCATGTTCTAATGTGACATAATCACATCTTAAAACTGAGTATCTCTAGCTACAATCCTTTTTAGCGACAATCGTGATACTTCTATTGATCGCTTTGATTTCAATCTTTTGGTTTAAGTCGGATGCTACATCAAACTTGGTTCTCTGAACCACGTAACCTACTTATCGTAGTCGAACTCAATTTGATATGACCACTAGGGTCGGAATAACAATCATCTTCGATGGTAACGACATACTCGAATAAAACGAAATCAATTACTAACTTCTTGGTAACCTTGTGACTTTCCCTGATCCAAGCGTGAGTCCTGTGCTTCCGGTAGTATAGGGCTCTACTATCATTCACACCTACTCATACTCGTCCCAAGTATTGTCTCGCAGTTCCCCAAGTTATTATCACAAAAACAATTTTAACACATACAAATGTGTCCAAACAATCATATAATTTTTCCTAGACTCTACTAGGACTTCTTCCATACGTATCTTTGATCGTCAATTCTACTTCAACTCGGTTGGTGGTGGAAACTCCATACGATGGGACAACTTCAGGAATTACACCAATCGTTCCATCATCCTGCCGATCGAAGGTGTACTTCGGACGTACCGTACTCCTCTAAACGTACCGCTTGACATTTTCTAAAGCCAAGATACCACTCTTACAATATCTTCCGATAGGTGTCATTCACTATCATAATCCTTTTCATTTCCTCTTTTTACTCAATTCTATATGATTTTTTCACCATGACGTTATTTTCACGGAAGCATGCATTCATTGCATCGAGACGAGAATATAGATAGGGAAGATTTAGACACGTAATCCTGCTTATTACTCTGAAAAGTTACATGCCAATTCTAATACCGTATTTAAACGTTTAGAAATCTAAACACATAAAATTTCCAGATCCGGTCGGCAACAGACCATAGATCCGATCAAACGATAACATCATAAAACATCACAATCATTTAGCACATAAAGCAATTTAGGCATCTTCCCTAAATGGGCTAGTGTTCGTGTCTATTTAGGTGTACTTTCCTAAAATTTATTAGACACACTCCTCACCATCATTGCTTAGCATTCTAAGTTTAAGTCTAGAAATAAATCCATATTCCTAGTTCGCTTAAACTAATACTCTGATACCAACTGTGACATCCCCATTTTCACGGCCAGAAAAGACCGATTTATGTTTATGCTTTATAAAAATCAGAGTACTTCTTTTAATAAAAATGTTGCGGAATTTGTTCCCAGAAAAACATGAAAAATACGTTATCAAAGCATTTCCGAAGAAATGTATTTTTATTCAGTTAAAACATTTGGGATGTCATCGTCAATACATAAACATAAGCATAAACAGAACTTACATTCATTTACACTAGTGATCTACATCTCTTTTAAATCTCTCAGTGCAAAGTAGCTTCGTATCGACACCTGTGATACAAATAAGCTGGAGTGGGTCAGGTTGGGAAACCTGGTGAGTACATAGGGTTTTCAACCCACAATAATATAATTATTATATTTAAACATCAAACAATCAACCCGATTACCCATCCCCGTTATCTTCTTTAATATTCCTTAAAGAATTATCTTAAGGGTCATCTCCTATATCATATTTACCTCTTATCTTTCTACCTCACATTTCCTTATATGCTCGTTCCTAAGGCATGAATACGTAGTTACAACGTCGCCTGAACTCGTAATTCATAGTAAGGGTTAGAGTATCATCGCATGAATATACGGTCACCACATCACCTGGACTCGTAATTCATCACCTACAGGTTATAAGTCTGTTGGTGTTTCCACGGGTTGTCTAGAATATTCCGTGGTCGCCATCTATACTCTAGTAAATGACTACATCTCCAAATTGTCGGACAAGGTTATAGTATCTTTCATCCTACATCACCGATTCATCATCACCTATCCATCACCTAATTATCCTCACCTTCCTATCATCACCTATCTCTCATCATTTTATTTCATCACACACCAACTATTTCATCTACCCATGTTTTATCCCAACGTATTTGTATATATAAAATAAATATATATTTAAATCATTTAAAACATGTATAAAATCATTCATCCATCATAGACAGCAAGTATTCAGATAATATGCACGCATAGCACGTAATTTATATAAAATACTTCATATCTATGTGTAAGATGAAAGAGACCATGCACTCACCTGTTAAAGTGATGATTCCAAACTCAGACAGCGCTTCGTTACTCTTAAAACAATTTCCTTCGATAAAACCTAGTATCAATACCACTAGGGTTTAGTCTAACGTTAACCGCGAATAATTAATAGTCTAGCTATTATTATTATTATTATTATTCTTATTATATACGCGTTAAACAACACTCTTATATAACTCATAATAATATCCCAAATAATTGTTTTAAGGTCCTAATAATGTTACTATAATTAATTAGAAGTTATATTAAAAATAGCGTAGGCGTAGCTCACTTACAACGAGTTTTTATTAAAAAACAGGCTTCGCTGGAGCAGCGTTTCCGAGCCGAAAGCTTTTTTTCTCGGAGCCGTCAGGCGCTCCGGGGCTTTCTTCTCGTGCTAGGGAGGTTCCCTAGACTTGGGAGGGGTTTAGGGAGGTTAGAGAGAAGTTAGAGAGAGAAAGAAAGGTTTGAAGGTGTGAGGAAATTATGAAGAGGTCATCTCTTATTTATAGAAATTGTATAGTAAAGTAGTCTCCAAGCTTCGTCCGTAACTTTCGCATACGAGCTCCGTTTTTGTCTGTATTTTTACCGTTGAGTTCCTATTAATGAGATCTTCAACTCTCATTTAGACCTCGTTGGCTAATTCTCATTCTATCTCGGATTTACAAAACTGTATCGAATTCGCCGCACTCGAAAAATAGAGACTAAGCTTCGTCCATAACTTTCGCATACGAGCTCCGTTTTTGTCTGTCATTTTACCGTTGAGTTCCTATTAATGAGATATTCAACTCTCATTTAGACCTCGTTGGCTAATTCTCATTCTATCTCGGATTTACAAAACTGTATCGAATTCGCCGCGCTCGAAAAATAGAGACTAAGCTTCGTCCATAACTTTCGCATACGAGCTCCGTTTTTGTCTGTCTTTTTACTGTTGAGTTCCTATTAATGAGATCTTCAACTCTCATTTAGACCTCGTTGGCTAATTCTCATTCTATCTCGGATTTACAAAACTGTATCGAATTCGCCGCGCTCGAAAAGTAGAGACTAAGCTTCGTCAATAACTTTCGCATACGAGCTCCGTTTTTGTCTGTCTTTTTACCGTTGATTTCCTATTAATGAGATCTTCAACTCTCATTTAGACCTCGTTGGCTAATTCTCATTCTATATCGGATTTACAAAACTGTATCGAATTCACCGCGCTCGAAAAGTAGAGACTAAGCTTCGTCCATAACTTTCGCATACGAGCTCCGTTTTTGTCTGTCTTTTCACCATTGAGTTCCTATTAATGAGATCTTCAACTCTCATTTAGGTCGCGTAAGCCAAAAACCGCTCGAACTAAAATTCGAGTTTCGGGTTGTACACTGCTAAGCCGAAACTTCGAAAAATCATAACTTCCTCATACGAAGTCAGATTTGGGCGTTCTTTTTATGGACGCTCTCGGTTTAACGTTTTCTACGAATTTTGTTTAGATCACTAAGGCTAAAAGTCTCTCCATCATAAATTCATTATTTACGCTTCCCGGTGCCGTGCCGGTTTTGCCGTAAAACTTCGACGGGCCATAACTTCTTCGTTATAACTCGGATTTCGGAGTTCTTTATATGTACAGAAACCTTGAGAAATATTCTACAACTTGGTTAAGATTATTTATTATAAATAAGCTTTTGCCGGAAATTCGTTTTCGACACTCATTGCCTCTAAATTGACTAGCCCGGATCTACGGGCGTTACAATTATCTCCCCCTTAGGATGATTACGTCCCGGAATCATCAACGAAACAGGATTGTATAATGACTCCATACGTTATCTCTTCATCCTAGGTATTAATCGTAACTTCTATGTTCCTTCAAATGTGTATCTAACTCTTGGTCTTCTTGACTGCAAGCGGTGCTCGAACTTGCACCTGCTCGTTAGACTCCAAACTATGACATTCGAGTCACAATCTCGATCCTTGATGGAGACTCCTTCTTCTTCTTAGAAAGCTTAAGATAAGCTCATCTGTTACTACAACGTACCGATGTGTCATATTCTAATGACCTCTCATCGTGTGCTTAAACTCAAATCTCTTAGAGTTAAATTCCAGAACAGACTATACATTCCTTCATGTTCTAATGTGACATAATCACATCTTAAAACTTAGTATCTCTAGCTACAATCCTTTTTAGCGACAATCGTGATACTTCTATTGATCGCTTTGATTTCAATCTTTTGGTTTAAGTCGGACGCTACATCAAACTTGGTTCTCTGAACCACGTAACCTACTTATCGTAGTCGAACTCAATTTGATATGACCACTAGGGTCAGAACAACAATCATCTTCGATGGTAACGACATACTCGAATAAAACGAAATCAATTACTAGCTTCTTGGTAACCTTGTGACTTTCCCTGATCCAAGCGTGAGTCCTGTGCTTCCGGTAGTATAGGCCTCTACTACCATTCACACCTACTCATACTCGTCCCAAGTATTGTCTCACAGTTCCCCAAGTTATTATCACAAAAACAATTTTAACACATACAAATGTGTCCAAACAATCATATAATTTTTCCTAGACTCTACTAGGACTTCTTCCATGCGTATCTTTGATCGTCAATTCTACTTCAACTCGGTTGGTGGTGGAAACTCCATACGATGGGACAACTTCAGGAATTACACCAATCGTTCCATCATCCTGCCGATCGAAGGTGTACTTCGGACGTACCGTACTCCTCTAAACGTACCGCTTGACATTTTCTAAAGCCAAGATACCACTCTTACAATATCTTCCGATAGGTGTCATTCACTATCATAATCCTTTTCATTTCCTCTTTTTACTCAATTCTCTATGAGTCTTTCACCATGACGTTATTTTCACGGAAGCATGCATTCATTGTATCGAGACGAGAATATAGATAGAGAAGATTTAGACGCGTAATCCTGCTTATTACTCTGAAAAGTTACATGCCAGTTCTAATACCGTATTTAAACGTTTAGAAATCTAAACACATAAAATTTCCAGATCCGGTCGGCAACAGACCATAGATCCGATCAAACGATAACATCATAAAACATCACAATCATTTAGCACATAAAGCAATTTAGGCATCTTCCCTAAATGAGCTAGTGCTCGTGTCTATTTAGGTGTACTTTCCTAAAATTTATTAGACACACTCCTCACCATCATTGCTTAGCATTCTATGTTTAAGTCTAGAAATAAATCCATATTCCTAGTTCGCTTAAACTAATGCACTGATACCAACTGTGACATCCCTATTTTCACGGCCAGAAAAGACCGATTTATGTTTATGCTTTATGAAAATCAGAGTACTTCTTTTAATAAAAATGTTGCGGAATTCGTTCCCAGAAAAACATGAAAAATACGTTATCAAAGCATTTCCGAAGAAATGTATTTTTATTCAGTTAAAACATTTGGGATGTCATCGTCAATACATAAACATAAGCATAAACAGAACTTACATTCATTTACACTAGTGATCTACATCTCTTTTAAATCTCTCAGTGCAAAGTAGCTTCGTATCGACACCTGTGATACAAATAAGCTGGAGTGGGTCAGGTTGGGAAACCTGGTGAGTACATAGGGTTTTCAACCCACAATAATATAATTATTATATTTAAACATCAAACAATCAACCCGATTACCCATCCCCATTATCTTCTTTAATATTCCTTAAAGAATTATCTTAAGGGTCATCTCCTATATCATATTTACCTCTCATCTTTCTACCTCACATTTCCTTATATGCTCGTTCCTAAGGCATGAATACGTAGTTACAACGTCTCCTGAACTCTTAATTCATAGTAAGGGTTAGAGTATCATCACATGAATATACAGTCACCACATCACCTGGACTCGTAATTCATCACCTACAAGTTATAAGTCTGTTGGTGTTTCCACGGGTTGTCTAGAATATTCCGTGGTCGCCATCTATACTCTAGTAGATGACTACATCTCCAAATTGTCGGACAAGGTTATAGTATCTTTCATCCTACATCACCGATTCATCATCACCTATCCATCACCTAATTATCATCACCTTCCTATCATCACCTATCTCTCATCATTTTATTTCATCACACACCAACTATTTCATCTACCCATGTTTTATCCCAACGTATTTGTAGATATAAAATAAATATATATTTAAATCATTTAAAACATGTATAAAATCATTCATCCATCATAGACAGCAAGTATTCAGATAATATGCACGCATAGCACGTAATTTATATAAAATACTTCATATCTATGTGTAAGATGAAAGAGACCATGCACTCACCTGTTAAAGTGATGATTCCAAACTCAGACAGCGCTTCGTTACTCTTAAAACAATTTCCTTCGATAAAACCTAGTATCAATATCACTAGGGTTTAGTCTAACGTTAACCGCGAATAATTAATAGTCTAGCTATTATTATTATTATTATTATTCTTATTATATAAGCGTTAAACAACACTCTTATATAACTCATAATAATATCCCAAATAATTGTTTTAAGGTCCTAATAATGTTACTATAATTAATTAGAAGTTATATTAAAAATAGCGTAGGCGTAGCTCACTTACAACGAGTTTTTATTAAAAACCGGGCTTCGCTGGAGCAGCGTTTCCGAGCCGAAAGCTTTTCTTCTCGGAGCCGTCAGGCGCTCCGGTGCTTTCTTCTCGTGCTAGGGAGGTTCCCTAGACTTGGGAGGGGTTTAGGGAGGTTAGAGAGAAGTTAGAGAGAGAAAGAAAGGTTTGAAGGTGTGAGGAAATTATGAAGAGGTCATCTCTTATTTATAGGAATTGTATAGTAAAGTAGTCTCCAAGCTTCGTCCGTAACTTTCGCATACGAGCTCCGTTTTTGTCTGTCTTTTTACCGTTGAGTTCCTATTAATGAGATCTTCAACTCTCATTTAGACCTCGTTGGCTAATTCTCATTCTATCTCGGATTTACAAAACTGTATCGAATTCGCCGCGCTCGAAAAATAGAGACTAAGCTTCGTCCATAACTTTCGCATACGAGCTCCGTTTTTGTCTGTCTTTTTACCGTTGAGTTCCTATTAATGAGATATTCAACTCTCATTTAGACCTCGTTGGCTAATTCTCATTCTATCTCGGATTTACAAAACTGTATCGAATTCGTCGCGCTCGAAAAATAGAGACTAAGCTTCGTCCATAACTTTCGCATACGAGCTCCGTTTTTGTCTGTCTTTTTACCGTTGAGTTCCTATTAATGAGATCTTCAACTCTCATTTAGACCTCGTTGGCTAATTCTCATTCTATCTCGGATTTACAAAACTGTATCGAATTCGCCGCGCTCGAAAAGTAGAGACTAAGCTTCGTCAATAACTTTCGCATACGAGCTCCGTTTTTGTCTGTCTTTTTACCGTTGAGTTCCTATTAATGAGATCTTCAACTCTCATTTAGAACTCGTTGGCTATTTCTCATTCTATCTCGGATTTACAAAACTGTATCGAATTCGCCGCGCTCGAAAAGTAGAGACTAAGCTTTGTCCATAACTTTCGCATACGAGCTCCGTTTTTGTCTGTCTTTTTACCATTGAGTTCCTATTAATGAGATCTTCAACTCTCATTTAGGTCGCGTAAGCCAAAAACCGCTCGAACTAAAATTCGAGTTTCGGGTTGTACACTGCTAAGCCGAAACTTCGAAAAATCATAACTTCCTCATACGAAGTCAGATTTGGGCGTTCTTTTTATGGACGCTCTCGGTTTAACGTTTTCTACGAATTTTGTTTAGATCACTAAGGCTAAAAGTCTCTCCATCATAAATTCATTATTTACGCTTCCCGGTGCCGTGCCGGTTTTGCCGTAAAACTTCGACGGGCCATAACTTCTTCGTTATAACTCGGATTTCGGAGTTCTTTATATGTACAGAAACCTTGAGAAATATTCTACAACTTGGTTAAGATTATTTATTATAAATAAGCTTTTGCCGGAAATTCGTTTTCGACACTCATTGCCTCTAAATTGACTAGCCCGGATCTACGGGCGTTACAATTATCTCCCCCTTAGGATGATTACGTCCCGGAATCATCAACGAAACAGGATTGTATAATGACTCCATACGTTATCTCTTCATCCTAGGTATTAATCGTAACTTCTATGTTCCTTCAAATGTGTATCTAACTCTTGGTCTTTTTGACTGCAAGCGGTGCTCGAACTTGCACCTGCTCGTTAGACTCCAAACTATGACATTCGAGTCACAATCTCGATCCTTGATGGAGACTCCTTCTTCTTCTTAGAAAGCTTAAGATAAGCTCATCTGTTACTACAACGTACCGATGTGTCATATTCTAATGACCTCTCATCGTGTGCTTAAACTCAAATCTCTTAGAGTTAAATTCCAGAACAGACTATACCTTCCTTCATGTTCTAATGTGACATAATCACATCTTAAAACTTAGTATCTCTAGCTACAATCCTTTTTAGCGACAATCGTGATACTTCTATTGATCGCTTTGATTTCAATCTTTTGGTTTAAGTCGGACGCTACATCAAACTTGGTTCTCTGAACCACGTAACCTACTTATCGTAGTCGAACTCAATTTGATATGACCACTAGGGTCGGAATAACAATCATCTTCGATGGTAACGACATACTCGAATAAAACGAAATCAATTACTAGCTTCTTGGTAACCTTGTGACTTTCCCTGATCCAAGCGTGAGTCCTGTGCTTCCGGTAGTATAGGCCTCTACTACCATTCACACCTACTCATACTCGTCCCAAGTATTGTCTCGCAGTTCCCCAAGTTATTATCACAAAAATAATTTTAACACATACAAATGTGTCCAAACAATCATATAATTTTTCCTAGACTCTACTAGGACTTCTTCCATGCGTATCTTTGATCGTCAATTCTACTTCAACTCGGTTGGTGGTGGAAACTCCATACGATGGGACAACTTCAGGAATTACACCAATCGTTCCATCATCCTGCCGATCGAAGGTGTACTTCGGACGTACCGTACTCCTCTAAACGTACCGCTTGACATTTTCTAAAGCCAAGATACCACTCTTACAATATCTTCCGATAGGTGTCATTCACTATCATAATCCTTTTCATTTCCTCTTTTTAATCAATTCTCTATGAGTCTTTCACCATGACGTTATTTTCACGGAAGCATGCATTCATTGCATCGAGACGAGAATATAGATAGAGAAGATTTAGACGCGTAATCCTGCTTATTACTCTGAAAAGTTACATGCCAGTTCTAATACCGTATTTAAACGTTTAGAAATCTAAACACATAAAATTTCCAGATCCGGTCGGCAACATACCATAGATCCGATCAAACGATAACATCATAAAACATCACAATCATTTAGCACATAAAGCAATTTAGGCATCTTCCCTAAATGAGCTAGTGCTCGTGTCTATTTAGGTGTACTTTCCTAAAATTTATTAGACACACTCCTCACCATCATTGCTTAGCATTCTAAGTTTAAGTCTAGAAATAAATCCATATTCCTAGTTCGCTTAAACTAATGCTCTGATACCAACTGTGACATCCCCATTTTCACGGCCAGAAAAGACCGATTTTTGTTTATGCTTTATAAAAATCAGAGTACTTCTTTTAATAAAAATGTTGCGGAATTTGTTCCCAGAAAAACATGAAAAATACGTTATCAAAGCATTTCCGAAGAAATGTATTTTTATTCAGTTAAAACATTTGGGATGTCATCGTCAATACATAAACATAAGCATAAACATTTACACTAGTGATCTACATCTCTTTTAAATCTCTCAGTGCAAAGTAGCTTCATATCGACACCTGTGATACAAATAAGCTGGAGTGGGTCAGGTTGGGAAACCTGGTGAGTACATAGGGTTTTCAACCCACAATAATATAATTATTATATTTAAACATCAAACAATCAACCCGATTACCCATCCCCGTTATCTTCTTTCATATTCCTTAAAGAATTATCTTAAGGGTCATCTCCTATATCATATTTCCCTCTCATCTTTCTACCTCACATTTCCGTATATGCTCGTTCCTAAGGCATGAATACGTAGTTACAACGTCGCCTGAACTCGTAATTCATAGTAAGGGTTAGAGTATTATCGCATGAATATACAGCCACCACATCACTTGGACTCGTAATTCATCACCTACAGGTTATAAGTCTGTTGGTGTTTCCACGGGTTGTCTAGAATATTTCGTGGTCGCCATCTATACTCTAGTAGATGACTACATCTCCAAATTGTCGGACAAGGTTATAGTATCTTTCATCCTACATCACCGATTCATCATCACCTATCCATCACCTAATTATCATCACCTTCCTATCATCACCTATCTCTCATCATTTTATTTCATCACACACCAACTATTTCATCTACCCATGTTTTATCCCAACGTATTTGTAGATATAAAATAAATATATATTTAAATTATTTAAAACAAGTATAAAATCATTCATCCATCATAGACAGCAAGTATTCAGATAATATGCACGCATAGCACGTAATTTATATAAAATACTTCATATCTATGTGTAAGATGAAAGGGACCATGCACTCACCTGTTAAAGTGATGATTCAAAACTCAGACAGCGCTTCGTTACTCTTAAAACAATTTCCTTCGATAAAACCTAGTATCAATACCACTAGAGTTTAGTCTAACGTTAATCGCGAATAATTAATAGTCTAGCTATTATTATTATTATTGTTATTATTCTTATTATATAAGCGTTAAACAACACTCTTATATAACTCATAATAATATCCCAAATAATTGTTTTAAGGTCCTAATAATGTTACTATAATTAATTAGAAGTTATATTAAAAATAGCGTAGGCGTAGCTCACTTACAACGAGTTTTTATTAAAAAGCGGGCTTCGTTGGAGCAGCGTTTCCGAGCTGAAAGCTTTTCTTCTCGGAGCCGTCGGGCGCTCCGGGGCTTTCTTCTCGTGCTAGGGAGGTTCCCTAGACTTGGGAGGGGTTTAGGGAGGTTAGAGAGAAGTTAGAGAGAGAAAGAAAGGTTTGAAGGTGTGAGGAAATTATGAAGAGGTCATCTCTTATTTATAGGAATTGTATAGTAAAGTAGTCTCCAAGCTTCGTCCGTAACTTTCGCATACGAGCTCCGTTTTTGTCTGTCTTTTTACCGTTGAGTTCCTATTAATGAGATCTTCAACTCTCATTTAGACCTCGTTGGCTAATTCTCATTCTATCTCGGATTTACAAAACTGTATCGAATTCGCCGCGCTCGAAAAATAGAGACTAAGCTTCGTCCATAACTTTCGCATACGAGCTCCGTTTTTGTCTGTCTTTTTACCGTTCAGTTCCTATTAATGAGATATTCAACTCTCATTTAGACCTCGTTGGCTAATTCTCATTCTATCTCGGATTTACAAAACTGTATCGAATTCGTCGCGCTCGAAAAATAGAGACTAAGCTTCGTCCATAACTTTCGCATACGAGCTCCGTTTTTGTCTGTATTTTTACCGTTGAGTTCCTATTAATGAGATCTTCAACTCTCATTTAGACCTCGTTGGCTAATTCTCATTCTATCTCGGATTTACAAAACTGTATCGAATTCGACGCGCTCGAAAAGTAGAGACTAAGCTTCGTCAATAACTTTCGCATACGAGCTCCGTTTTTGTCTGTCTTTTTACCGTTGAGTTCCTATTAATGAGATCTTCAACTCTCATTTAGAACTCGTTGGCTAATTCTCATTCTATCTCGGATTTACAAAACTGTATCGAATTCGCCGCGCTCGAAAAGTAGAGACTAAGCTTCGTCCATAACTTTCGCATACGAGCTCCGTTTTTGTCTGTCTTTTTACCATTGAGTTCCTATTAATGAGATCTTCAACTCTCATTTAGGTCGCGTAAGCCAAAAACCGCTCGAACTAAAATTCGAGTTTCGGGTTGTACACTGCTAAGTCGAAACTTCGAAAAATCATAACTTCCTCATACGAAGTCAGATTTGGGCGTTCTTTTTATGGACGCTCTCGGTTTAACGTTTCCTACGACTTTTGTTTAGATCACTAAGGCTAAAAGTCTCTCCATCATAAATTCATTATTTACGCTTCCCGGTGTCGTGCCGGTTTTGCCGTAAAACTTCGACGGGCCATAACTTCTTCGTTATAACTCGGATTTCGGAGTTCTTTATATGTACAGAAACCTTGAGAAATATTCTACAACTTGGTTAAGATTATTTATTATAAATAAGCTTTTGCCGGAAATTCGTTTTCGACACTCATTGCCTCTAAATTGACTAGCCCGGATCTACGGGCGTTACAATTATCTCCCCCTTAGGATGATTACGTCCCGGAATCATCAACGAAACAGGATTGTATAATGACTCCATACGTTATCTCTTCATCCTAGGTATTAATCGTAACTTCTATGTTCCTTCAAATGTGTATCTAACTCTTGGTCTTCTTGACTGCAAGCGGTGCTCGAACTTGCACCTGCTCGTTAGACTCCAAACTATGACATTCGAGTCACAATCTCGATCCTTGATGGAGACTCCTTCTTCTTCTTAGAAAGCTTAAGATAAGCTCATCTGTTACTACAACGTACCGATGTGTCATATTCTAATGACCTCTCATCGTGTGCTTAAACTCAAATCTCTTAGAGTTAAATTCCAGAACAGACTATACCTTCCTTCATGTTCTAATGTGACATAATCACATCTTAAAACTTAGTATCTCTAGCTACAATCCTTTTTAGCGACAATCGTGATACTTCTATTGATCGCTTTGATTTCAATCTTTTGGTTTAAGTCGGACGCTACATCAAACTTGGTTCTCTGAACCACGTAACCTACTTATCGTAGTCGAACTCAATTTGATATGACCACTAGGGTCGGAATAACAATCATCTTCGATGGTAACGACATACTCGAATAAAACGAAATCAATTACTAGTTTCTTGGTAACCTTGTGACTTTCCCTGATCCAAGCGTGAGTCCTGTGCTTCCGGTAGTATAGGCCTCTACTACCATTCACACCTACTCATACTCGTCCCAAGTATTGTCTCGCAGTTCCCCAAGTTATTATCACAAAAATAATTTTAACACATACAAATGTGTCCAAACAATCATATAATTTTTCCTAGACTCTACTAGGACTTCTTCCATGCGTATCTTTGATCGTCAATTCTACTTCAACTCGGTTGGTGGTGGAAACTCCATACGATGGGACAACTTCAGGAATTACACCAATCGTTCCATCATCCTGCCGATCGAAGGTGTACTTCGGACGTACCGTACTCCTCTAAACGTACCGCTTGTCATTTTCTAAAGCCAAGATACCACTCTTACAATATCTTCCGATAGGTGTCATTCACTATCATAATCCTTTTCATTTCCTCTTTTTAATCAATTCTCTATGAGTCTTTCACCATGGCGTTATTTTCACGGAAGCATGCATTCATTGCATCGAGACGAGAATATAGATAGAGAAGATTTAGACGCGTAATCCTGCTTATTACTCTGAAAAGTTACATGCCAGTTCTAATACCGTATTTAAACGTTTAGAAATCTAAACACATAAAATTTCCAGATCCGGTCGGCAACATACCATAGATCCGATCAAACGATAACATCATAAAACATCACAATCATTTAGCACATAAAGCAATTTAGGCATCTTCCCTAAATGAGCTAGTGCTCGTGTCTATTTAGGTGTACTTTCCTAAAATTTATTAGACACACTCCTCACCATCATTGCTTAGCATTCTAAGTTTAAGTCTAGAAATAAATCCATATTCCTAGTTCGCTTAAACTAATGCTCTGATACCAACTGTGACATCCCCATTTTCACGGCCAGAAAAGACCGATTTTTGTTTATGCTTTATAAAAATCAGAGTACTTCTTTTAATAAAAATGTTGCAGAATTTGTTCCCAGAAAAACATGAAAAATACGTTATCAAAGCATTTCCGAAGAAATGTATTTTTATTCAGTTAAAACATTTGGGATGTCATCGTCAATACATAAACATAAGCATAAACAGAACTTACATTCATTTACACTAGTGATCTACATCTCTTTTAAATCTCTCAGTGCAAAGTAGCTTCGTATCGACACCTGTGATACAAATAAGCTGGAGTGGGTCAGGTTGGGAAACCTGGTGAGTACATAGGGTTTTCAACCCACAATAATATAATTATTATATTTAAACATCAAAAAATCAACCCGATTACCCATCCCCGTTATCTTCTTTAATATTCCTTAAAGAATTATCTTAAGGGTCATCTCCTATATCATATTTCCCTCTCATCTTTCTACCTCACATTTCCGTATATGCTCGTTCCTAAGGCATGAATACGTAGTTACAACGTCGCCTGAACTCGTAATTCATAGTAAGGGTTAGAGTATCATCGCATGAATATACAGCCACCACATCACCTGGACTCGTAATTCATCACCTACAGGTTATAAGTCTGTTGGTGTTTCCACGGGTTGTCTAGAATATTCCGTGGTCGCCATCTATACTCTAGTAGATGACTACATCTCCAAATTGTCGGACAAGGTTATAGTATCTTTCATCCTACATCACCGATTCATCATCACCTATCCATCACCTAATTATCATCACCTTCCTATCATCACCTATCTCTCATCATTTTATTTCATCACACACCAACTATTTCATCTACCCATGTTTTATCCCAACGTATTTGTAGATATAAAATAAATATATATTTAAATTATTTAAAACATGTATAAAATCATTCATCCATCATAGACAGCAAGTATTCAGATAATATGCACGCATAGCACGTAATTTATATAAAATACTTCATATCTATGTGTAAGATGAAAGGGACCATGCACTCACCTGTTAAAGTGATGATTCCAAACTCAGACAGCGCTTCGTTACTCTTAAAACAATTTCCTTCGATAAAACCTAGTATCAATACCACTAGGGTTTATTCTAACGTTAACCGCGAATAATTAATAGTCTAGCTATTATTATTATTATTATTATTCTTATTATATAAGCGTTAAACAACACTCTTATATAACTCATAATAATATCCCAAATAATTGTTTTAAGGTCCTAATAATGTTACTATAATTAATTAGAAGTTATATTAAAAACAGCGTAGGCGTAGCTCACTTACAACGAGTTTTTATTAAAAAGCGGGCTTCGCTGGAGCAGCGTTTCCGAGCCGAAAGCTTTTCTTCTCGGAGCCGTCGGGCGCTCCGGGGCTTTCTTCTCATGCTAAGGAGGTTCCCTAGACTTGGGAGGGGTTTAGGGAGGTTAGAGAGAAGTTAGAGAGAGAAAGAAAGGTTTGAAGGTGTGAGGAAATTATGAAGAGGTCATCTCTTATTTATAGGAATTGTATAGTAAAGTAGTCTCCAAGCTTCGTCCGTAACATTCGCATACGAGCTCCGTTTTTGTCTGTCTTTTTACCGTTGAGTTCCTATTAATGAGATCTTCAACTCTCATTTAGACCTCGTTGGCTAATTCTCATTCTATCTCGGATTTACAAAACTGTATCGAATTCGCCGCGTTCGAAAAATAGAGACTAAGCTTCGTCCATAACTTTCGCATACGAGCTCCGTTTTTGTCTGTATTTTTACCGCTGAGTTCCTATTAATGAGATCTTCAACTCTCATTTAGACCTCGTTGGCTAATTCTCATTCTATCTCGGATTTACAAAACTGTATCGAATTCGCTGCGCTCGAAAAATAGAGACTAAGCTTCGTCAATAACTTTCGCATACGAGCTCTGTTTTTGTCTGTCTTTTTACCGTTGAGTTCCTATTAATGAGATCTTCAACTCTCATTTAGACCTCGTTGGCTAATTCTCATTCTATCTCGGATTTACAAAACTGTATCGAATTCGCCGCGCTCGAAAAGTAGAGACTAAGCTTCGTCCATAACTTTCGCATACGAGCTCCATTTTTGTCTGTCTTTTTAGCGTTGAGTTCCTATTAATGAGATATTCAACTCTCATTTAGACCTCGTTGGCTAATTCTCATTCTATCTCGGATTTACAAAACTGTATCGAATTCGTCGCGGTCGAAAAGTAGAGACTAAGCTTCGTCCATAACTTTAGCATACGAGCTCCGTTTTTGTCTGTCTTTTTACCATTGAGTTCCTATTAATGAGATCTTCAACTCTCATTTAGGTCGCGTAAGCCAAAAACCGCTCGAACTAAAATTCGAGTTTCGGGCTGTACACTGCTAAGCCGAAACTTCGAAAAATCATAACTTCCTCATACGAAGTCAGATTTGGGCGTTCTTTTTATGGACGCTCTCGGTTTAACGTTTTCTACAACTTTTGTTTAGATCACTAAGGCTAAAAGTCGCTCCATCATAAGTTCACTATTTACGTTTCCCGGTGCCGTGCCGGTTTTGCCGTAAAACTTCGACGAGCCATAACTTCTTCGTTATAACTCGGATTTCGGAGTTCTTTATATGTATGGAAACCTTGAGAAATATTCTACAACTTGGTTAAGATTATTTATTATAAATAATCTTTTGCCAAAAATTCGTTTTCGACACTCATTGCCTCTAATTTGACTAGCCCGGATCTACGGGCGTTACACCTTTGTAGACCGAACCTCTGTTTTCGGTTGATTTGGTTAGGAGGACCGAAACTCTGTTTTCGGTTGTTTTCTCCAAGTTGAGTGTGAACGCTGGAGTTTGCTTTTCCTTCCTCCTTTGACTTCGAAGGCTTTTCATAGCGAACGTAATTGGGGTTTTGAGATCGCCAGAACTGTTTCCTTTCAGAGAGATTCTTCTTGTACCTCAAATTCCGTTGATGTTTTTGGTTTAACACCTTTTTCGGATTATTGTGGATGTTGGCCTTTTTGTCTGTTTTTTTAGTATGAGGCTCACTCTTCGGTGAAGATGATTCACTTGACACCTTCATTGGTTCGCCTGAAGGAGTTTTGGTACCGCTTGTACTGGGCACATCAAAGCGTGTTGGATCATTGAGCGGTTATAGTACATACCTTCCTTTTACTCTCCATGATGTTTTCTAAGACAGACCTATTGTTTCATCTGCGTTATCAATTGGTGCTGACCAGAAAAACTCATCACATCCATCAGCATTATCTTCTGCCACAAATGCTGTCAGTTCTGTTGTCTGCTGTTGAGTAACTCCATGAACTTTGTAAACCTGATTTGGAGTTGTTTGAACCTTTTGATATATAACAGCTTTCTCTTTAAGAACTTTGGCCTTATCTTTGGATAGACGAGCGAATTCAACAGAGTTTTCAGAGATAAGATTTTTATTACTTTCGGGTTCGCTCTTGACAAATTCAGAACAATCAACCTCATCCTCTACAGAAATATCACTCATATCATCATCCTCATTGAATTTAGAAGATTTTTTAAAATCAATTTTGTTTTTTGAATTTAACTTCGCATTCAAAGAGTCAAATTTTTGTACAGTTTCGGTTTTGATTTTCAATTTGTCATTTTCATCTAACAAATTTTTGAGCATGTCCTGATGGTCTTTTGACTGTATGAAGGACTCTATTTTGTCAAGACCAATTTTGTAGGCGGGAGATCATCATCAGAAGAAACAACGCTTTCACAGTTATATGCATTAGCATCGATTTCGTCCTCCTTTAACTCAAGAAAGGGCAAAATCGTACGATGTATCTTCTTTCCTATTTCACAATCAAGATGCAATTGAGTAATATTGGTATATAACCGCTTAGCAATTAAACAAAAAACATTTCGTTGTTTCAAAAGCTTTAAATTATCTCTTTGCAAATAAATTGTTTCATCCCTAGACCTAATTAACTCCTTCTCCTTCTGCTCAATCCACATACGCCTCTCCTCACTCTTCGATGATACCCTGCTGATTTGATCAGTTAGGTTAGAATTTGTGACGCGAGTTTGAGACAAACTACTACTAATACTAGAGAATCTAGATTTTAATCCATTTAGTTCTTTTTCATAGTTAGTGATTGGAATTTGCATGGAAACAAGAATGGATTGTACCTTCTTGATCAACTCGTCACATTCGTTGATCTACTCACTGACAGGTTTCGCTACAAAACACCTGTCTTTACGCTCCTTTGCTTCATTCAATCCCTCAACAGCAGTACAACTTTCCACTTGTGACACTCCTGAAGTCACCATTAGACACTTTCCAGCAACGTTCTCCTCTTTCACCAACAAAGCTTCGCCATGAGTAGGCTTCCTTACTTCTTCATCCTTTGAATCGGTTGACCAAACTTCAACACCGCCGAACTCATCGTCAATATTGTTTCCCTGCACAATAAGAGCATTCATAGTACTGTTAGATCCAGCTTTCTTCTTCCTAATTTCCTCCAAACGCCGTGTGAGGTTCGCTTCCTCATCCTCATCTTCGTTCTTCTCAAACATCTTTCTTAGCATGCAGTCTTTGGCAAAGTGATTTTTACCTCCACAGTAGTGACAGTTAAAGCCCGAATCTCCTCCAAGTTTCGTTTCCTTCTTTGGTTCTTCAGTCTGAGAAACACTTTTCGGTTCCTTCTTTGCTTTCTCGGCACTGTAGTTGCCTTGCCAGTTTCGGTTCTTGTTTGTAGAGAACCTTCTCTTGATGAACTTCTTAGGATTTGACACCATCAAGGCATAATCTTCACTTGATAGATCATATTCAGAGAGATCTAAATCTTCTTCTTCCTCAGCATTATTCTTCCCTTTGGAGATTAGGGCCAAAGATCCCATGCCAGAAACAACATTCGTTTCTTTAGTCAAGGCACTTTCATGCGACTTTAATATCCCCACCAGTTTTGCAAGAGAATAACTTTTGAATTGTTCATGTGCCTTCACTGTAGATACCACAGCCATCCATTCTGATCTGAGGCCATTCATGAATGTTACCTTCTGTTCAATGACCTTCCTTTTAATCCCATGCTTTGTCATCTTACTTAAGAGATTATTGAAGCGATCGAAAGCTTGAACGAGCTTCTCTTCAGGCTTCTGCTTGAAGTCACCAAATTCTGAGAGCAACAATGTTTGGATTGAATGCTCAAAATCTTCATCCGTAGAATACAACTCCTTCAATCTGTTCCAAATTTCTTTTGCTGTTGTGCATGAGCGTACCAACCGAAACGTGTCCGATTGTAAAGCAAACCTAATCATCCTCAAGGCTTTGATGTTGCATTGAAACTTTTCCTTCTCATCTTGGGGTATATCTTTCACGTCGTTGATGAGTTGATTGTACTCCTTCTGAGTTTTAATGATTCTATAAGAGCTTGAGTGAGCGAATGGACCTACAGTGATCGCCTCCCAGATCAAGTATCCATTGTCTTCAGAGCCAATCATGTAGTCTTCAAAGTGATGCGCCCAGACCTCATAATTCTGAGTGTATAATATAGGAATCCTTGTCGTCGATCCTATGCTGTTGGAGATATTGATTGGGTTTGACTAAGAATCTTCCATGGAAATGTTGACGTTTGTTTAAAACTGCTTAAGATCAGACTTGTAAATAACGTTAGGGCAAGACTGAATATTCAAAGAACAACGTCAATAGCAGATGACGGCTCTAGTGATACCAATCTAAGCAGAAAACCCTAAGATCTTCTTCAACAGAAGAGATGTGTATTAATTACACAGTCTCCTGCTCTGATACCAATTGATGAGTTGAAAAACTCTTAGATCGATTAGATCTTCAACAGGTTAAACAATAAGAAATCAAATAAACACAGTAAACACAATATAGAATCAAATAATGCTTAATGATTCAAATGTAGTCACGCCTCAGGAGAGCTCGATGAAGAACTTCCACTGTAGAGGCGAGCTAGGGTTTGTAGTACAATACTTTGAATAATAATTAAAGCGATTACCATAAAGGATGCATGCATGCACCTTAAATACTAAATCCTAATAAACAAAACACGGCTGGACAGGCCCAAACCGGAAAACAAAACTGGGCTAAGGACCGAGCCCAAGACGCAACACAATTCAACCCAAAACTATCAAATACCGTGAATTTTGTGATCTTTCTTCGATCTCGCCTTCTTCCTAAATTGAAAAGCATTTTTCGAAATTTGAATTCCTCCCCTCGCTCTATGGTTAATATGTCATCCACAAATTGCATCTTAAAGTGCTACTGGACTGTGGCTGAAGATGACGACGACAAGTGGTTTTTGTAAATTCGGAATTTTTCTCAACCGAGCTCAAGAGTTTTGATTAAAGGTACATTTTTCCTCAAAGTCTTTTATCTTACAACTCATATCTTCTGCTCCTCACCGACGAGCGGCGATCTGCAACTCATATATTTTTCCTCATTTTGTTGTTTATTGTTTACTACTTTTAACCAGAGAAAAGTAGAACGAACCAAGAGCAAGAAAATGCTTTTGAAGGCTTTAAGAACAAGGATTGGTTTTTTTAGTACTTCGATGAAGTCGATACAAAAGATTTTTAGGGGTCCGGTGAGATCTGACTATGATTCCGGCAATCAAGATCTGCAACCTTTGACTAATCCGTTGACCTTTGAGGTTTCAATTTTCCCAGCACTATAACTTTTTAATGATGGTTGTTTAAATGGTATTGCAGGGTCTGTATCCATGTTCACGGTTACCTGAGGTTTATCTTGATTGATACAAATAAAAGCATATGAAAAACGTGATGACTATTTGTTGGTAGTGTTCTAGAGTTCAGATTACATTGAAGGTATAAATATAATTAACATATATTGTAATTTGTTGGACAAAAATAGCTCTGGAAGTGGGACACCTCATTACCTATCGGTGTTTATGTGGTTGTATGTATGTGATTTTGTGTATGTGCATGTATGAGAATGAGACTATGTGACTATGTGAGTGTGTGTGCGTGAATGGTTGTTTATGTGAATTGTTGTGAAATGCAGGTTAAAGGAACTAAGAAGTGGAATAATTTATATCTATGCTTCTTTTGTAGGTTGCAAAATCTTATGCCCCCTGATGAGCAAAAGAAGAAGTCAAGACCTAAAGATGTTTTTGTCACAACTAGCATTCTAGCTAGGAAATTATGTACTCTTGTAAACATTATCTACTGTAACTCGTAACCCTAATTCATGTTATGCTTGAAGTTCAACCTATGGAAACACATTCAAACCTAGATTCATCAAGTAAAGTTGAAAACCCTAGAAATCCCGGTTTAAGTCCTATATGGACTAGGGTTTCCTTATTGGGCCTAATGGGCCAATAAGCTTCCAATTTGACTATTTTGGGCTTAGAACTCTCAAATGGGCTCTCATTGGACCCACTCTCATAAGACTTAACCTTTTTGGGCCTTATAAGCCTAAAATGGACTAGTTTATCTTTAATGGGCCTTATTGGGCCATAACTAATCCAATTAGCTTTAATGGACTCAAATCCATTCTCTTATACAAAAATTGGGCTGTGAGCTACCCTAAGGGCCCAATGGGCCGTAAGTTTTCCTTATGGGCCACATGAACTCGAGCCAAGGCAAGAATGGGCCAAAGTGATTCCTTCCTCTTTCCTTAGCCCATTTCGGCCCAAGTAAAACAAAAAAATATAAAAGAATGGATAAATGAGGGCTGACAATTGTTGTGCCACCTCATAAATATACATAGGGTATCCATGCACCATTCTCATGTTTCCATGCATGTCAAATCATCTCACTCTCTCCCCTCTCCCCTCTTCTTGTTTCGGCCGAAGACACACAACACACACACACTACACAAAAATTCTCTCCATTTCTCTCTAAGGCCATCTCCTTCCTTCCTCCAAAGAATTCTCGAAAATTTGGCTTGGATTCAAGAGTCTTCATCAAGTGTTGTCAATCTTTGGTAAGTCTTTACACATCCAAGCTTCATAACTTCACTCTCTTGTTAGATCATTCCTTTACACAAAGTTTTTGGTGTTTATACTCTTAGAAATCTTCTTGAGTTCGAGATTTACTCAAGGAAGTTGCTAGGACCAAACTCTTCCATTTCTTTTTTCAAAACCGAACCCACAAACCTAAGGTGAGTTCATACCCCTCTATTTTCGGTTTTCATATGATTTATGGGGGAGAATACAAGTAAAATGCGAAGATCTATGTGTATTTGTATGTTATGTGTGATTTCTTGTGTTTTTGTGGTAAATATGTGCTAAAAATGAAAGATATTTCGAGATCTATAGTTCAAGAAGGAAAAATATGTGATCTAGGTCATATTTCACTTAACATGTCAAGATAACCTACTATACAAGCTTTAAAATAAACACACTACAACATAAAATTTATTATTGGACCATTTTTGATAAATAAACAAAAGATGGGGAAAAAGATGTCATTCACGGTTTCTACAAGGATCAAAAGGTCAAAACAGCTAAAATAAGAGTTTTTATAAATATTAGGCTTTTTAAAGGACTAAAAATGTAAATTTTAGCCTAATGGGCTAAAATTTGGGCTTTTCGACTATTTAGGCCCAAAAAATGCGAAAAATCAAATTTAAGGGGCTGAAATGGAAAGTTTTCTCAAAACAGGGGCTATAAACGTATATAAACCTATTTCAGGGGTTAAAATGGCCTTATTTATTAAAAGGGACTAAAAATGCAAAGAGTTTGGATTTTGGGTAAAAATTGTAAAAATTGCAAAAAGTGTGGATTTAAATGCAAATCTTTAAACTAAGGGGCTGAAACTGTCCTAAATAAAATTTTGGGCTTAAAACTGTTGGGTTTTGAGCATTCTAACACTTCCTAAGTGTACATGCAACCCTAATAAACCTTGGATCTATGTTTGTCTAAGGTACATGCAAAATATTAATTTCCAAGGTTTATAACCTATCTAGCATGACATGGGGTACTTTTAAACATAAAAGAACTAGATGAATTACATACCTCTAGTTGATTGCTGATTCCTTGGAGTTTGAGAGCCAAGCACCAATAATGTGAATGCCTCAAATGAAAATCACAAATCACCACAAACTTGGAAAATATATGAGAGAGTATACTAACACTTAGAAATCGGCCACCACTATTACACACACACAAGGGTGTTTTTCATGCAACATAAGCTTGTTTATATAGTGTGCATGGTTAGGGTGAAACCCTAATAACCCATGTCTTTTCCTCTTCCAAGGATCAATGGGTTAAAAGCTCCATGGATCATCCATGGACTTCCATATAAGCTTAGCCCATTAACAAATGAGCATTAGCCCACACCATATAAATACAATAGCCCATGATTTAATTAGTCTTCCTTTTAATCACTAAATTAATTCATAATTAATTCAAGATTAAAACTAATTAAATAACATGACTTTATATTAATATATTATAACTTATAATATATTAATAAATCGTAAGTATACAATTCTCATAAAATTATCCATAAACAGTTTGGGTGAAGTGCAACCTAAATGGACCATGCCGGGTCGGGTCAAGTATATACCAAATAAGTTATGGACTTAGACACCTTATCCAACAAAAACATCATTTAATTAAGTGTTTAGGTCAAAAATGTCAAGAAAAATAGTTCAAGGACCTAATATGTCATTTTTCATAAAAGGGCTAAAAATTGCCAACTTTACCAAAATAAGGGGCTGAATTGGTCAAACTAATATTTTTAGTCAATTATGTTAATAATAAAATAATTGGGTCAAAATATACAAAACTTTATAACTTATGGGTTTTAAATAGAAAAATAACTATTTTTATAAATCTATGAATCGTTATAAAACAAATTGGTGATTATTACGACATATCGATTAAACAACTTCGCAACACTAATACTATACAAAACAAGTAAACATTCTAATTGTTGGGCTTGAAAGATTCTAATCATGCTTATTGGGCCTTCGTGACTCATTAACATGACTTTTGGGCCCAACATAAATAATACATGTTATTGGGCCTCCTGTGACCCAATTACATGCTTAAGGGACCCTCAATGGCTTTTACATGCTATTGGGCCTCAGTGGCCCATTAGCATTGCTAGTAAGGTCCAAATAAATCTTATGCGAAATGGGCCAACGTGTCTTTCGTATACTCGACAGCCTTAAATAACATACGTAATTAGTAGGGCCTAGTAGTCATCTTCTCCTCGTCTGTTAGGCTTACCTTCTCTTCAAGTAAACTAAAATCAGGTCATTAATCAAGGTTAATCAAATTCATTTGGATTAAGCGAGTAATAACGGGCGACACCAATAAGTGTCGGTCGTAGTTTGTAGTTGTAATCAAAGTCTCCTGGAGGGAGAGCGAGATTTTGTGTATAGATCTATACGGGGGTGACTCCCCCAGACCTAAGCTGTTCGCTACAGTTAGACTCGGCCAGTCTAGGGTGACAAAATCTTAAGATCAATTCCGGTGTTCATTAGAATGCCAAGACAGACGAACTAGTCATTATCATGCATGGTTATAACAACTCACATAGAGATCCAATACCATCTAAGTAATCAGGGGAAATCATATTCATTCGCTGTGACGATACAATAATACAAAACAATCATAATATTTTATCGGAAAACATCGGGTTTTCCGGGGAAACCAATATTACTCACTTGTATTTTCAAAAACTATACTGCAAAACTTCTCATTTATACACGTTTTGAAATCATTCACGCATATACTTACAGGATCATCACAACATTTTCATGAAAAGTCTTATTACAGAAAATATCGGATTTTCTGGGTTTTACGAACAACATAAACTATTTTACATCAAACATACTTATGAACTCACCAACATTATATATGTTGACCGTTTTCAAAATAACTTGTATTCTCAGGTAATCGTTAGAACGAGGAAGCATCCAGTGTGTTGAAAGTTTCTTTTGTAGTTGCTAATCACCAAACACTTTATATTTAGGGATCATGTAATGTAAACCATGTACTTGATGTAAACAATGACAGTTGTACTATGTAATGTTTGGTGATGAATGTGTTATGTTTCATGTATATTCATTGTGATGATATTTCAATTTAAGTCACGCGAGCCCTCGGACGTTTCCGCCGTCTGGTTCGGGGGTGTGACAGTTTTTAATTGTGTCCTACCTATCAGATGACAACTTGAAGCCTTTAAAACTGGCCCAATGTTCATACCGTGCTCTTTTATATTGTTGTAATCATATTATATTTTCAACATTTTTAATATAAATGATGACATTTTTAGGCAACTTGAAGCCGCTTGAGTAATTTCATTTGCAGCCTCTTATGTAATTCCATCCACGTCTGTTTTTTTCTCATGATCTTACCATGTTCCACCATCAAAACCCTAAGTATTCAACTACCCACTGTTTGCTCTTCCTCCCAAAATCAGCTTCCGTAAAACACACATCTCTTGATTTTTTTTCTACTTCTTTTTGCTATAGAAGACACCCCCTTTCTCTCGATCTTTGAAAATATTTTCTTTATTTGAAGGAACCAACAAACTCTTACTAATGAACTTTTTATTTTTATTTTTACCAGTATGTCAGATTTTTACTTAATTTTTGTGATTTTCGTGTGAACGCAGGTTAATTTTACCTTGCCAAGGTGCTGATAAGTAGGTAGGTTGTGGTACGTTTCTATTTCTAGCATCAGGTATGCATCACCATTTTTATTATTGCAAATGTATCTGCTTAACAATTAATATGTATCAACGTGCTAATTCGAATCAGAGTACTTTGGTTTTGCGATTTTGTGAAGACAAGGGGATTGATCTAAATATATCTATAGGCAGATGCAAAAACCTAAACTATTTATGATGAAAGATAAGGCATAAGATGGAGGTTAGTATTTTAATTCTTCCCAAAAACCTAAACTATTTATAATGAAAGATAAACAATATTACAAGTTGACTTTATAAAGTATTAATTTTGTCCTCGGAATTCATAAGTGAATATTTGTTTGTGTAGGGGATTTGATTTAAATATATCTATAAGCAGATGCTATAGACTTGGAATTGGAACTCAAAGATTAGTTTTCCCAAAAGTGTTTAGTACGTTGTTATCAGTTTTTGAGTTTTTTTGTTAGTAGGTTGTTAACAGATATTAGTTTGTTATCATCTTCAAAACATCAAGAAAAGACAGATATGCTTTTAATATGTTAAATTGATGTTTGATAGTCTTAAAAACCATATGTTTGACATTGATATCAATTCATGATTTTTAAAGGGCTCATTCACATCAATAACTTTTATTTTGAAGTGTAAGGGTATTATGGTCAAACTATGGTTACACCTTTAAGATTGTTTTAAGTTTCAATGACTTATATTTTAAATGGCCTTTATTTTAAACGGCTCATTCACATCAATGATTTATATTATTAATTATTATGTCTATTAAGTTTCAAAATTGTTTTACTTTGCAGACCCCGTGTAATACACGAGTTATAACCTAGTTTCTAATAAATGAAAGTTTTTTGCCACTTGTCACTCTTACATTAACTTGGACACGTGTCATTTTTTGGTATTTTTGAATAAATATTTTTTCTATTTGCCATTTTGTCATTTTTTATCCTTTCTTAATTAACAAATCAAATTTACACATCAATTAATAATTGCCCTAATTAATAATAGTCAATAAATTACAATATTAATACTTATATATGTTTCCTTTTAAATTCAAATTTTAAATTTTAAATTTCAAATCTAAAATTTCAAATTTAAATAAATTTATGTTTAAACCTTCATATATATATATATATATATATATATATATATATATATATATATATTGTTTTACTAAACCCGTATAACATACGGGTCTCACAGCTAGTAGTAAAATAAACATGATTAAGCATTTAGGCTAGAGTGGGTTTGTTCGATCGGAAATTAACTAGACACACACACGCATATTCAATGTGTGCCGATCGCAAACAGTGGGGTTGAGCACGACAGATCCTGGGAGTGGGTTAGTAGACAGAATCAGAAGATGCGGGAAAGAATGGGTGTGATTGAAAGAGAGATCGAGAAGGAGGAGGGTGTAGCAGGGGTGGCGATAGGTGGTATTAGGGCAACGCAAGGAGCCGAGGGCGGACCTGGTGGTCGGAAATCCATTCAAGAAGTGGATGAATCTACAGGAAATCAATGGGAGTTCTCCCTGTACTTGCTGCATTATCACTTCCGAAGGCAAAACAGGAAAAATCAATTTCATCGGGATAATTATAGACGAGCTTGGAAGATTAAACTCGATTCAAGAAGTGGGACTACATCGATCATTGATGTACCAGGGGTGGTTAGGGATCGCTATTTGTGCTGGAAGTCGAGTTTTTTATGAATATTAACTCATGTGGAGTAACTAAACCTTAATATGAGGTACGATCATCTCTGTTACTGGTTGTTTAGATGCTATTGTAGTCAAGATTCGTACCCATGCCATCTTCATGTTAGAGGTTTAGTAAATTGATGTCATGTATTGAATTCATTAATGATGTATCATGTTTATCATGAATTCAAGTTGTTTAGATGCTATTGTAGTCAAGATTCGTACCCATGCCATCTTCATGTTAGAGGTTTAGTAAATTGATGTCATGTATTGAATTCATTAATGATGTATCATGTTTATCATGAATTCAAGTTGGAATAAGTACTACTTTCATGATTTGGTTAATTCAATAACTTGGGTTCATACCTAACATCACCTATGCTGGTTAGTTAAGTAGTTGGGTTCGAATATAAATCTAAATTAGGATGAAATTGGTGATAATTACTGAAATAAACAACTGATATAAATTGCTTAGTTTGACAATATATACAATCAAATGACGATTGCTGTGTTAATTAATTGTAATTGCCATAACAGATATACAAAGCGTTCACACTGTCACACAATAATACTAGACTTCTGTGGTGGGTTAGTGTTGGAAACACACTTTTTCATAGAAGGATGTAAAAATGTCACAAGTATTACAATCTTTGATATATGCCATGTATGTTGTATATAATATTACATGTGTAGTTGCATCGCAATTGCTGTATTATATTATTATTATTATTGTATTAATGTATTGCACAAGATAGTGGTTGTTTATCATGTAGGTAAATGTCCAGTAGCCCGCTAGTGATCCAAAGCAATCAATCCAATGAATCCATTGTCAAGCCCAATTTAGGCTCTTAGCTATATTGATACTTGATAACTTCGAAATCTACAATAAATAAATAAAAAAAAACTCCAACAATGACTCATTATGTATGATTTAAAGTTTAAACAGGAAATAAAATTTGGTATGGAGCAAGTCGAGCAACATGTCTAAACTCATGGATATGTTACAGTATGGAAACATGATCCAACTTCAAACATTCATAACTTTTAAAGTGTAAAAAACTATATGAACAAAAACTATAGAGTTCATGAAGTATCCATAAAACATTCATAATTTAGTATTTCAAGTTTATCAAGATCATTATTGTTGTTTATTTAACTTTTGTTTTTTAGTCGGTGATTTTAATTGTTACTCTTTAATTTTGAAATTTTGATCAACCCTACCAAAAATAGAACTGTCCTTAAAAGGACATTTGCATTCAGTATTGAAGACAATGAATACTATTCTGAATTTCTCGTCATGGCATGTGTAAAGAGTATTTGTAATCTATTTCAATATTTCATTACATGTCACATGTAACAATCATCCGGAGCACAAAACAAGTTTGAATGTTTGAATTAGAGATGTCAAATATAATTCATACCCGACTAGATAATATATAAAAGAGGCATTTTATTTGTGCTAAAAGCCTAAAATGGATTAAATACTGGTAATAGTGATGTCAAATACATACAAGTCATAACCGACTAGATAATATATAAAAAGAGGCATTTAATTTGTTCTAAAATAAATTAAAAACTGATAATTGATTAAATGTGTTGGACTTTTTTCGGTTGACTAATCAAAGCTGCAAGGAGTTGTCTAAACAATAAGCGTACAAACTGATATACTTATTGTATTGTGATCAGTGATGTTTATATACTTATTGTATTGTGATCAGTGATGTTTATATCTAGTACGTTAAATCTTTGATATAAAAAATTGTCATTTTTAAGTTCCACGGGTGTTGTTGGTAACTTTAAGGTCCACGACCATGTTTTTTTTTTTTTTCGGTTAGTATAAATAAAACGTTTTATGTAAATTTAATGTAAAAATCGAAAAAAATGATACCATAGACATTGGAAAGAAAAGTGAGGGAACATATGGATTTTCTTTATTAAAAAAATGCTAGTTAGTCTTTTCCAACTAATCCATAATATTAATTTGCAAAAGTATTCATTTCTTGGACAAAAAAGCCTCCACACAAAAATATTAGTAAAACGACTACAAATCACTTTTAGTCAAGGTTCTAAAAAGATCGTTATGGCTTTGTCATGGTGTGTAATGACTCCAAAGTTTGTATTTATCTCTAAATAGTAACGAATCTAGAACAAAAAATCACGTGGTTCCTAAATTAAGTGAAGTCAATAAAAAAATCAACAATACTTTTGAGGTCGGGTTATGTACTTTAAAAGAACTAAACCGGTTTAATCGGCTCATGTACCTTGTGCCACCGATTAAAAAATTTAAAAACCGATTGAAATATAACTGAAAAGACATACTGTTTAACAAAAAACTAGTTGAATATTAATTCATTGATAAAACAGCAAACCGAGAGTGAGAGTCTTTGACATGTGAGCTTTCATTTTATTAGAGCAACTTTGTATCATATGTATATGCAAGTATATTTTGAATGAGGGCATAACTTTGACAATATTATTTGTAAAAAAAATAAATAAAAAATAAAAAACCCTTGTATATACGGCTCATGCAATGGGATTTCATCCCATTTCCCACCATCAAGTTGTGTACCATTCATGTTTTTACAAGATAAATATTTATGAAATCTTTAACGTTAATTATATTAATGTTTGGTATATTTTCCCATGAGATTTCATTGAATCATAAATATATACAATAGATTGGGCTACAACACTACTCGGCTAACTATATATATAGGGGCTAATAATACAACAAATGTAGTTACACCAATACACTTTATTCGTTTAAACGAAAGATTGAGAACGGACAATCAAACTGGTTCTAAAGTCCGTGAAAAGAGAGGTCGGTAGTCTCTTCGTGAACTTGTTAGCTTCGACTTTATCCCGTACGAAATGAATGTTAATCTCAACGTGTTTCGTGCGCTGATGATGCACTAGATTAGTCGATAAGTAGACTACACTAACGTTGTCACAATACACAATTGTAGCTTTTACCAGCGGACAGTGTAATTCCCAAAGGAGAATGTACAACCATCATGTCTTAATGACTGCGTGTGCAACTCCCTGATATTCCGCTCAACACTGGATCTAGAAACAGTAGCTTGGCGTTTAGACGACCAAGATATCAAGTTGTTGTTGAGGTAAACATAGTACCCATGCATAGAACGACACGAAGCGGGACATACTCCAAATCAACATCAAAATGAGGCTCTTAGGGATCATGCATATAGACACAGATCTACTGCACGACATATGCTATGACAAGATAGGTGAAGGTCAGATACTGAAGGCCACATGCAAGGCTGCGATAGAAAGTCGAGTCCTTGATCGAAGGACCTATATGATCCAATTTCGTTTGGATATCAACAATTGTGCGAAGCGGATTGCATGAAGACATGTGAGCATGGTCAATAAGGTCTAACGCACATTTTCATTAAGAAAGGAACAAGTCTGAGTGGTCTTATGCAACCAAAATACTAAGAAAATATGACAGGTTACTCATATTAGTCATGGCAAACTCGATAGATAGAAGAGAAGTGATGCGCCAAATTAGATCGACCGAGGATGTTGTTAGCATGATATCATCAACATATACGAGTAGGTATGTAGTGGCAGTACTGTTCTGATAGATAAATAAGGATGAATCAGATTTCATGTGAAGAAATCTAATATGTGTGATGAACTCTATAAACCGGTAGAATAATGCTCCCGAAGCTTCTTTCAAACCATATAGGCAATTCTGTAAGTGGCAATTCAGATGATATGGGTGGTGAAATCCAGGTGGATGATGCATACTTATCATTCAGTTGACTATGCAAGAAAGTATTATTGACGTCGAGTTCATAAATGAGTCTCTAACTCCTGCCATTAGCCACTAAGCGAGATTTATACATGTCTAAAGAACTATCTGCCTTGTATTTGTTTTTAAACAACCATATATATATCTAACAATATTCTCCCATTGGGGCCTCAAGACAAGTTTCCATGTTCCGTTATAAATAAGAGCATCAAATTCATCTTGCATGTTAGTGGTCCAGTTAGGGTCACGAAGTGCATCAAGATGTGATTTAGGCATTAGAGATTCGGTGGTAGTGTGAAATGTGTTTTTAGAAACCACATTAGACTCGAGTCATCATGAGATGAGTAGGAGGAGGTGGATGAGTTGTTGTAGTAGTAACCAACATAGAAGATGGTTGCCGATATTGGGAGTTAACAACGGATATAACGTATCAAAATCCATGTTGCTATCAGATGAATAGGAAGTAGGTGGGTTGTGAGAAGCCGAGCCTAAGGGATGATTTTCAAAGGTGGTGGTGGGAGACTCACGAAGGATCCATGAGATAAAAGAGGCGGGTGAGGGATCTTCAAAGAAAGTGTAAGATGATGGATGAGCAGTTCTTTATGGCCGATAACGGTGAGCCGGTGACTATGTGGTTAAACTTTGGTGAGAGCTCATTGAGGAAGTATGCAACGAGAGTGTTTTCTGGTACCAGGGAGCCGATATTGGCTAGAATTTCGGCAGTGACCTTCATCTTCTCATAATACTCGTTGATCGAATTATCTCCCATAATCATTAGGTGGAGCTCTATGTCAAGTTCAATAATACAACCATCCTTGTTATCACAAAACAAGGCTCGGATGGCTAACCAAATGGAGTTGGTGGTAATTCGGGTTTGGTCATCATGTTGAGGAGAGATTGGGTTAAAGTACCATGAATCCACATCTTTACGAGAGAATTGAGGGTGTGCCACTCGGTACCTTTGGTACCGGTGGGTTTGGAGGCGTCGATCAAGTGACTAAGGACACCAAATTTGGTACAATGAGTTTAAAACAACACCCTCCATAAATCATAAATGAAATGGTTTAAATCAAGGGTAAGTGGAATATAGGATTTGATGTTGGTAATTGCATAGGGTTTCATATTCGCGACAGTAGCGTTAGAGTTAGAGCTTTCTGGCATGGTGACGTTGAAATAGATGGTGAGGAGCGGCTGAGATGAGAGCTACGAATAGGAGAAGAGAGATAGCCGTCATCTGGAGGGCGGTGCCGAAGGCACATGTTGGAAAAAGGGAGCCAACAGTACGGTTGTGGTGGATCTCTTTAGGACTCTGATACCATATTAATGTTTATTATATTTTCCTATAATGAGAGGTTTTATAAAATCATGAATAAATACATTAGAACATAATATTAGGCTACAACACTATTGGAAATGATGCACATATTATAAAATATTATAAAATGTAACTCGGCTAATAATACAACAAATATATATCATCTCTAATAAATGAAGGTTTTTTGCCACTTGTCACACTATCATTCAATTTGCCAAATGTCATTTTGTGGTTATTTTGAATTTTTTTTTTCTACATGTCATTTTATGAGTTTTTCTATTTTATTAAATTCCACATAATATTTTAATTTAATAATTGTAATAAATTTAGTAATAAATGGATATCAATTTCATTAATGAACTTACCTTTTAATTTCAAAATTCCCAAAATTAAAACTCATTAGCTTATTTTATTTATTTAAATTATTTGTTTAAATTTAAAAGATAAAAAACATTTCCATTATAATAATTCATTATTTTTCTTATTTTCTTATAAATTCAAAGTTCTTAATTATTTTGACCTTATATTTAACTTTTTTTTTAAATTAACTCATGTAATACATGGGTCTCACACCCAATACACTAATAAAGTACAAACTATAATGCCTTTGAGCATATAGCATGTCTCCCAAGCTTCAAATTTCTCTTTCTTGAAAATGATGAACATGTTATAAAATGCCTCTAAATTTATTTTGCAAAATCATTATTGTTAATAATTATGGATGTTAGTCATGTACTCATTAAACTTTAACTTACATTTTGAGGCATGTCTTCCTAAATTTATCATGGAAGGGATTCGTATCAAGTGCAAGAGATACTTCATATTTATGACATGTACAGAAGCAGTTTGTGATATACATCGAATATACCAATTTTTAAATAAAATAAGTCCCTAAGTAGTAAGGTTTGAGGGGAGTGGTCTTCGGCACGACCCTCGACATGTTGAGTCAAATCGACATATACTGTGTTGGTGCTCGACATCCCTGCTTTCATGTCCTCTCTCTCTCTCTCTCTCTCTCTCTCTCTCTTCCCCAATTTACTATTTTGACCATTTTTAGTTTGATTTTTAACCATTATAATTACTAACCTTATTAACCATTTTAACCATGTAAAAGGCATATATCTTCAACATCTCTACAAAAAAAATGTATTGCTCAAAAGTCTCCAAGGAATAAAAAAATACCAAATAGAAACATCTCAAACCCTCTATCATTCAACCATCCACAAATGGATTGACCGATTTATTCACCACCACTATTCCATTATATACTGATACGACACTATACTACAATCAATATCCAATGCAAACGACTTCACTCAACCACCCACAACCTAATTCGACCCCTTTAAATGTGTTCTAGAAAGTCAACCCCAACCCCAATCCGAACCTGAACCCAAAAAAGAAAGAGGGCCCTAGTTTCCATTAGGACCAAAATAAGAGAAGACATATGCAATTGCATGGATCGATGTATCGGAGGATCAGATGGTTAGAAACGACAAAAAATAGCCAACTTTTTGGATGCGTGTTACTAAACGTTTCCTCGAAGTGGTGATAATGATGTGATCATTTTCAATAAAGCACAAGAAGTGTTCCGAAAAGAAAACAAAAGAATTCTTAAGCATATCGAGTTTTGGAAGGTTGTAAAAAATTGCAATAAATGGCGTAAAAGGAAAACATCAGAAGCACATGTATGTGGTTGTGGTTCTAAAACTTCCAAAACATCGGACTCGTTCTATACTAAATCGGATGCTCATGTCAGGATCGAGCTCAACGAAAATGGCACATGTAGCACCCGTTTTGCAAGATGGATCAGTGGTCACCTAAAAGAGTCGAATGTTTGGTTTTTGAGGAAAAATACTTGCCACAGCATGGTGTATAGATACCCACGACGTGTCATGGCTTTTTATGATTCTGCTTTTTTTGGTGAGCACCACAACGTGGCATGGAGTGTGCCATGGCATGGTGGCTGTGGCAGCCTAAGCCCATGATCTTTTAGGGTTTCATTCGTATTTAAAGCCTCTAACTTCAAGGTTAGGGCATCATCTTCAGCCTCCAACCTTCCTAAATAAAACCCTAGCCTCCATTTCACCACTCTGAGCCTCCCTCTCCTCTTTCATCCATTTGTGAACTTTTGGTGTTGTGTTGCTGCCTTGGAGAAGAAGAAGAAGATGTCCTTGGTGCATAAATCCAACATGTAAGTTCCCTCACCACACTTGGAGCACATATTCTGGACCATTGTAAGTCACCAAATGCCAACCTTTATGTGCCATGCTTATAGATTTAGGCTTTTATGATTTGTTCTTCATGTTTGCGGTAGTTTGAGTGTTTTGATTTCCATAAAGTTGACAACTTTATAGATCCTTAGGGTCCCTTTGATGATTGGTGTGCTAGATCTGAAGTTTGGATGAGTTTGGTTCCATGTATGAGTTTTTGACCTCAAATTCACCATTTTGACTTAAACAAGTTCAAGACGTGCATTGCACATGCATGTCCATAAAGCAAGGGTTTTTATGAAGCTTATGGACATTTGGAAGTATTCTGGAAGAGATGAGTGTGTGGCTTAATGGATTAAGGGCTTAATACATTAAGTGGCTTAATGGATCGAGGGATTTCCATGTCGTGGCAGGTGCATGGCTACGAAATGGTGATCAACTGTGTTGACTTTTGGCTATTAACTTTGACCATCGACCATTGACTCTTTGACCAGTTTAACTTTTGGTCAAACTTTGAGAGTTGTTAAGCTATAGTCTGAGGTTTAGCTTGTGATTGGTTTAGGAGGTTCATGTAGCTGATTCAATGGGACATTGAGTAGTGATTTCAGCTCTTCGTTCTGGTAAGTCTTCTCACTATATTACCTATGTCATAGTGGTGTGCATACTAGACTTGCTGAGTCTTATTTGTTGATTGTTGTTATGTATATTTATTGATTTGTTGATAACTCCAGGACTGTTGATAGTCCACAAGGTTGTTGATAACCTATAGAACTGTTGTAAGCCCATAGGAATACCACCTTTCTTACAATGTGAAGAAACAAAGACAAAGTCAAAGCATAGACAATAGATCTTGTAAGTCTTAATAATATAAGGTAGGGAGAGGTAAATATCAATAATCACGCCTCTAAAAGCGTCAACAATCATATATATGAACTCCGAAAAAATCTAACAAAGTTTGGTTGAAATATCCCAAAAATACAGTCTAAAAATTTCGTTTTAAATCTTTAATAAAACCATAAATATCATTCAACATGTAAAAATCATAAATCGTGTATCTCAAGAATATCATAACATCTGTCAATATATCAGAGTATAAACATCTTAGGCTGAACAAATGGTGTGTGCACTACAATCATCCCGAGCTCCTCTATTGAAAACCGAATTACCTGAAACAAAAACTGAAAACTGTAAGCACGAAGCTTAGTGAGTCTCCCCAAACTACCACATACCATGCACATAATCATGCTACTGAGAGATACGGGCCCCGTCCACACTCAAGGAGATACGAGCCCCGCCCACACTCCGCTAACTAGGAGATACGGGCCCCGCCCACACTCCGCTAACTAGGAGATACGGGCCCCGCCCACACTCAACCAATCATGAGATACGGGCCCCGCCCACACTCACATACATAAACAAACACATACAAGTATCACACATATAACAAATACACAACCTACCATTATACCAATAACCATACTCAAATAATAATGAGATACGGGCCCCGCCCACACTCAAGCTAATAATGAGATACATGCCCCGCCCACACTCGAATAATAATGAGATACGGGCCCCGCCCAAACTCACATATATAAACAAACACATACAAGTATCACACAGACAACAAGTATAGCAATCCAACAATCTGACTGATATTTATACTCTGGCAATAATGAGATACGGTCAACGCCCACACTTAGCTACTAACATATCACATATACGGGCCAGCCTTGGTGCCTTAGACTCGTTCCTACTGAAGGAGAACTCACCTCACACTACTGAAGTCCCGCTGACAAAACCCTAGCTGCTCGATGACAGATTCCCGAATCTGTCAACATCAAAATAACACCAATTAATAATTGGGTCCCCAACACATATCCATAAATCCATGCTTGGGGTAAAAGACTACTTTACCCCTAACTTAGCTTGACTCAAGTCCAAGGCCCAATCCAAAAGCCCAAAAGTCTAATAGTGAACCAAGGCCCAACTATGGCCCAATTTTCCAAATTGGGCCCAAACCTCTACGTGGTCTTGCCTTAAGGCCCAACCATTTATTCTTGGTCCAACACTTGGCATTCTAATGGCCCAATATCATATAACTTTCAAGGCCCAAACTATGGCCCATCTATGCCCCAATTTTTCAAATTGGGCCCAAACCCTCATATGGGCCTTACCCTAAAGCCCATCTAAATATTCTAGTCCATATGGTCATTCATGGATGGCCCATTATTGGCCCAATTACTAAAACCCAATAGAAAGGCCCAACTCAAGGCCCAAGTGAAATTAGGGTTTCACATAAAATGACGATTAGGGTTAAGTGTTTCTCACTTAACCCATTAAGGACTTAGCCCATTAAATGTCACACCCCCGAACTAGACGGCGGAAACGTCCGAGGGCTCGTATGACTTAAATTGAAATATCATCACAATGAATATACATGAAACATAACATAAACATCACCATGAATTAATACATTACAATCGTCATTGTTCACATCCAGTACATTGTTTACATTACATAATCCCAAAAATAAATTGTTTATCAAATGACATCACACAAAAGACATTCAGACACATGCTTGATAATGCTTCATTCTAACGGTTACCTGAGAACACAAGTTATTTTGAAAACGGTCAACATATATAATGTTGGTGAGTTCATAAGCAGGTTTGATATGAAAATGTTTTGTATTTCTTGTAAAACCCAGAAAATCCGATATTTTCTGAAACAGAAATTGTTTACGAAAAAGGTGTGATGATCCATAAGTATACATGTAAATGATTTCAAAACATGCAAAGGTGAAATGTTTTTCATAATAGTTTCTTGTATTATAGTTGTTGTAAGTAAAAGTAAATAATGTTGTTCCCCCGGAAAACCCGATGTTTTCCGATATAAATAGTATGATAGTTTTGTATTATTGTATCGTCATAGCACATGAACATGATTTCCCAATGATTACTTAGATGGTAATGGATCTCTATGTGAGTCGTTATAACCATGCATAATAATGACTAATTTGCCTGTCTTGGCATTCTAGTGAATGACGGTATTGAATTAAGATTTTGTCACCCTAGACTGGCCGAGTCTAACTGTAGCGAACAACTTAGGTGTGGGGGAGTCACCCCCGTATAGATCTATACACAAACCCTCGCTCTCCCTCCAGGAGACTTTGATTATAACTACAGACTACGACCGACACTTATTGGTGTCCCCCGTTATTTCTCACTAGTCCAAAAGAAATTGTATAAGATTGTTCCACGACCCGATTTATGTTTACTTGAATAAAGGTAAGCCTAACAGACGAAGAGAAGAGGACTACGGAGGCCCACTAACTTTGTATGTTATTACAGGTTGTCGAGTATGCTACGGACACGTTATAGCCCATTAAGCATATTATAAAGGTTTAAGGTCCTATTAGCAATACAAGTGGACCATTAAGGTCCAATAGTATGTTAAAGCTAATAAAGGCCCACTGGGTATGTAATTGGGTCACCGGAAGCCCAATAAACATGTGTGATTATATTGGGCCCAATAATCAGGATATTGGGCCATAAAGGTCCAATAGCACGAATAGAAGATATTTGAGCCCAACCATTGAATCATTTATAATTTATTGATCTTAAATTCGTAATGTAGCTGTTTGTTGTAACTGAGATGTTTATTCGAAGTGTTAAAATGTTTTGACGTTTGATTTATAACGAAGCTTGGTTATACCTATATATATATATATATATATATATATATATATATATATATATATATATATATATATATAACCATGCGTTATAAACTTAATATTTTTAGCCTAATAATTTAATATTTGTCTACTTGGCCCAAAAACATTTAGTTTGACCATTTCAGCCCCTTACTCTATAAAAATGGCACTTTTAGTCCCTTTTTATGAAAATTGACATTTTTGGTCCTTAAACCGTTTTTCTTGACATTTTAGACCCAAACTTTATTTAAATAATAAATTCAGCCCAAAAATATTGTATTTGTCATTTCCAGCCCTTAATTGTAAAAAGTTTACACTTTTGGCTCAAATTCCGTAAGTTTTACAATTTTGACTCCAAAATCAAAAACTTTGCATTTTTAGTCCAATTTTTGCATCAAAGTCATTTTCAGCCCCTAAAAATAGTTTACTCATGTTTTAGACTCATAGTTTGTTAAGTTTTCCAATTCAGCCCCTCAACATTTCATTTTTTTCGCAACTTTGGGCCCAAAAACTCATGAGGCCCAAATTAAAGCCCAATAAGCTAAAATTTATGTTTTTGACCCCTAGAAAAGTGTTATTTTCATAAAAGTTAGATTTCTATGTAAATAATACCATTTTGTCCTTATAAAACCGCAAATTACATATTTTACCCAAACTTTGATTATTTTTGCAAAAATGACACTTAAAAGGTCTTTGACTTTGTTTTCACTTCTTAAGCCTAAAGATCCTTAGATCTTTGAAGTAAATTGTTTATTATGTACTTTGTTTATGTATTCTTCACACTTTAGCCATAGATTTCAAGATTTAGCAAATAACATCATATTTTCACAACATAAACCAAAGAAATCACATATAACAAGCATACACACATAGATCAACACATAGTACTTGTATTCTCCCCCAAAAACAAGTAAAAATCAAAAACAAGGGGGTATGAACTCACCTTGGGTTTGTTGTTTTGGTTTTTGTGAAGAAAAGATGGAGGTTTCGGCCTTGATCACTTCTTGAAGAGAGTTTCGAGTCCAAGATGATCTTTAGAAGCTTAAATCACGAATGAGAGGGGTTTAAAGAGAGATTTCTAGACTATATTTGAATCAAAAGTGTTGGAGTTACACAATAACTTACCAAGAATTGGAAATACTTGATGAAGATCCTTAGAACTCTAGCAAAATTTTGAGATCTTGGAAGAAGAAGAGAATGATCTTTGAGAGTGTTTGGAGAGGATTTGGAGGGATGTGTGTGTGTGTATGTGTTTGGTTCTCGGCCGAAGGAAGAAAAGAGAGGGAGAAGAGAGATGTGTGAGTTGATGGGTGCATGGGGAAGTGTAAGCCTTGCATGGATGTATGGTGGACAATAAGGAGGTGGCACCTCCTAAGTCAACCCTTATCACCATCCTCTTTTTCCTCTTCTTTTTGATGTTGGGCCGAGTTGGGCTTGGTAAAAGAAACATGGATTAACTTGGCCCAATTCCAGCCTAAGTTCGAAACTATGATATTCATAAAGGAGGTTTTCGGCCCATTGGGCTTCTTTGGATGGTTCACGGCCCATTTTGTATAAAAGAATGAGTTTTATGGCCCATTAGGGCTAATTAGATTTGTTATGGCCCAACAAGGTTAATTAGGCTAGTTATGGCCCAATAAGGCTTATTGGAGAAGTTTATTCCATTTTAGGCCCAATATGGCCCAAAATGTCCATTCTTATGAAGGTGGGTTGAATTAGAGCCCAATTAAGAGTTCTAAGCCCAAACTAGTCAAATTGGAGACTTATTGGTCCATTAGGCCCAATAAGAAAATCCTAGTCCATATTGGACTTAAACCGGGATTTTTAGGGTTTCCAATCTTTTGTTGACTATTTAAAGTGTTTGCATAGAGTGATTGATGGAACTTTGGTGTTATTGAATAAACATCATGCATACTTTCAAGTTTTAGTGACAAATGTTATCATTGTTAATGTTTACAAAAGCATTAGAATTCCTAGTTGTGACATTAAGTCCATTATTCCACTAAGCCATCATACAATGGAATCAACATAGGTCATAACTTCAGTCCACTGGTCCAAACACGGGTCCCAAAAGGCCTAAACCGACAAACTCACAATTAGGGTTTTCTAAACCCTAATTAGGGTTTTCAAGCCCAATAACGAACTAACCCAGTCCAAGGTTAGGTGTTTAGGTCCATTAGGGTCCCACTAGGCCGGGCACCACCCACTGCCACCTCGGGAAGCGGTGGTCGGCGGCGGCAACCACCATTTCTAATGGTGGTGGTGGTGGTTCCTACCTAAAAATCGCACATATTACTTCACACATAATAAACACACACACACAGCCACCTCCTACGGTAGCTGGTGGCGGAAAAGGGTGCCAGAAACGGTTGCAGCCACCACCAAAAGGTGGTGGCAGGGGGTTTTCCGTCCAAAATCGCACAAACACCCCCACGAGCACATCAACCAACATGTTCATTCGAACACACACCCATACAACCACCGCCTAGGTGGCAGGCGTCACCGGAAATAATAAAACAACGGCCCAAGGGCCACCGACGGTGGTAATGGCGATTCCGGCGTCGTATCCACGAGAAAGAGAGGAACAATAGGTTGCGGTTGACTTACCTAGCGGTTCCGACGACTCACGACCCTCACACGACGTCGACACAGCCCTCTTTCGGTCTTCGGGTGATCTTCTGGCGGTTCTCGCCACCTCTGGTGGTTCTTCGGTTGCACAACGCAACTCCGGCAGCTAGGTGTGGTGGCTCTTTGATGGCAAGGTGGCCGCTAGGCGGCTTGGTTTGATCGGAGCAACGAACATGGATGGTGGTGGCCGGAAGGGGCGTGCATGGCGGCGGCTTCATAAGAATAGGGTTAGGGTTCTTTGGCTGCACCGCTTTGACGAGAGGATGAAGGGATCAGATTAATCCCATGACTCCAACCAAACTACGCTGCCAAAAATACACTTTTGGTCCCTCCTCCCCATATTATTTTCAACATCAATCCAAAATTTACCTTTTAAACCATGATCCCATAAATTCCTTTCATAATAGATCCCTATATTACCAATAAGCCCCGTAAGCCTTCAAATCTTTTCAATTTAATAAATGGGGTGTTACAACTCTCCCCCACTTAAATTAGATTTCGTCCATGAAATCATTCCTTACCATTCCTTACACGCCCAACCACTCTAGTAACATGGTCACCATCCTAGGCACACCCTAGTCTTCCCAGGGTAGCCGTGACCAATCTTCGCCAAGCCCTAAAATCCGCAGGTGAACGAATTCCTTGCAACATAGTCACATCTACTCCGTCTTAATTCTGCTATCTCGAGAGGGTCTGAATCCCTGACAGACTACTCATACTGAATCATTATAGATGAATCCCGCTGTGGGTGACTTAGCATTACTCAGCAATCTGTTACTTTAACCATACATGAAATCCTAAAATACCGTTTCTGCTTGAGACACCGAACTGTCTGAAGCACTGAGCTACCTGAAACACTAAACTGTCTGAAACAGTATGTTGCGCCCTGGCTACCTTCCAAAATCTACCGAGACCTCCCTGGTCTCAACTCATTCGTCAGTCATCTGAAATACCGGGTTCCGGCCCGGCTGCGGAGCCAAAGGACTCCCATTTAGTCGCCTCACACGACTTCCGAACGAAATCCTCTTCTGTCAATAATTATCACTAGTTATCTTGCCAGTGTGGCTCTAAAAACCTCCTGATCCAACCGATCGGGTCCATGCGTCGAATCCTGACGTCACCAATCCAAGGCTAAAAGTGATTGCTACATGACCAATGATAGCCTTATATCACCAACTACCTTAAGCAATCCATTGCTTCCTTGATCCCAGAACTGTAGTGGCGTTCCTACGATCTCATCACTGGCTCAACCAGGTCTAATTCATCTGGGGAAATCCGTAAACCAATCTGTGGATTTGCCATGCCCTCACTGCTGCACCCGAACTGATAGGTACTGTTGTTCCTTCCGCGTTCTAACCACACGCTCATGCTATCTACTAACCTAGTGAGTGCTACGGCTACACCCGCAGACTTACAACACTCTAGCACTATCTACCAACCTTGTGAATGCTACGGCTACACCCGCAGACTTACAACACTCTAGCACTATCTGGCTGCTAGTGAATGCTACGGCTACACCCGCAGACTTACAACACTCTAACACTATCTGGCTACTAGTGAATGCTACGGCTACACCCGCAGACTTACAACACTTTCCACACTATCTGCTAACCCTGTGAATGCTACGGCTACACCCGCAGACTTACAACAGTTCCCACACTATCTGCTAACCTTGTGAATGCTACGGCTACACTCGCAGACTTACAACACTTCCCACACTAGGTCGAACACATGCTTAACCTAACACTCAACTGGACTCATGTCCTGATTGGAATCCCCAACCTGATTCCCTAAGGCCAACTATCTCGTGACCCCGCTGCATTAGTACCACACCCATACCGTGATCGAAGCGTCACAGTAAACCATGAAATCATCTACACCCTCTGGCAGGGTGAGAATCGGTGCCTCGCACAACCGCTGCATGGGCGTATCGAAGGTTGCCTGCTGCTCAGGTCCCCAACGAAAAACTACCGACTTCTTGGTCAGTCGGGTCAACGGAACTGCTATCTTGGAGAAGTCCTGAATAAATCTCCTATAATACCCTGCCAGACCCAGGAAACTCCGAATCTCGGTCGGAGACCTCGGAATCTCCCACTGCATCACGACCTCTATCATGGCCGGATTGACCAGTATACCCTTTTGGTTGACAAGATGCTCAATAAATTGCTCCTCGCACAACCAGAACTCACATTTAGAGAGCTTTGCAAAAAGTCTCTCCCTCCTCAGAGTCTCTAGCACCTCCCTCAGGGGCTTCTCGTGCTGCTCCTCAGTCTTGGAATAAACCAAGATGACGATGTACTCTCCCAATCCCGCAATTTGGGAAACGATCTATCTCTATCCTCTAATAATTCTCGGTATGCAATTGGCATATGACATCTCTTTGAAAATATAATTCAAACACAAACAGAGGATAACCCAGAGTTACACTTATTCAAACCCTTGGAATGGAAGGCTCCCTCATACAGTTTCCCGCTAGTGTTGCACCGAATCTGGCCCTGCTGGCCTCTCAAAAGTAAATCCTAAATCTTGGGTCTCCTCCCGAGACCCTTCAGTATAATCATCTAATCTGATTCCCTCTTACCAATGTGCTCCAAGTCCATATCCCGTTCTCGAGCTCTAGAAGTCATATCATTCAGGGTCTTGCACCCCGAGATACTCACGATCTCCCTGCTATCATTCTGCAGTATGTTCTGATACCTTACCTTCTTCATTTCCTCATCTGCTGCATACTGTGGTACCATATAAGCTCTTTCTCGAGACTTGGCAGTGATCTCTGCCACAGTCTTAGTCGTCTGGTGGAGATCTAATAACTCTTGCGCCAACTGTTGTGCCTTAATCGCCTGGGCACACTCTGCCCGGAATCTGGTCTAAAAGTCATCCCATGACATAGCATCAACCGCATCATCACTCAACCTTCTACCAACCTCTTCCCATCATTTACGTGCTCTGTCCTTCGGGAGACACGAAGTAAATCGAACCTTGTCCCTCTCGGGAAACGGCTGGTATGAAAAGCGTTGGCGACATCTACCAACCATCTGCTGCTAACAATTGGGTTCCTAACCCCCATGACAATCTGGAGCTTCACAACCTCTGAATTCCTGAAACATCAATGTACGCATCCCTATCATGGATGCTATCTCAGTGCAGAATGCTCTCATCCTCTCATCACAAATCTCTAAAATTCCATCCTTGATCATACTGAAGATCACAGGAGTCTGGTCAATGATATTGTGCGTACTCTCAGATGGAATGAACTCCCTCATCTGACCATCAAGCTGCCCGGCTCCAGAGTCCGAGCTTGATCCCTTGCCGGCACCAGAACTACCATCTGGTCTACCACGTAGCGTCACTATACCCGATAATATACCATCACTAACATCATAATACTCATCATAACTCGAGGGATCTCACACACTACAAGTTTCCTGGATTCATCTCAGCCTTCCTTGATTCGAGTACGGATCCTCTGCTTTCAGTAGTACGGGCCCATACTACCTTCCACATTTATCCGTACTTTCCTCAAGAACTGCCTCGACTCCACCAATTCCCTTCCACTACTACTACTGCTGAACTCATACTAACTCTTCCTAGGCTTGCCCTAGGGTAATCACCGACCCACTCTCCGTTATCAGCGGCATAAGAAGTCCCTGATATCTCCCCCTAACTAGTTCATGAATATTATTGCATATTACTAAGACCAGATAATTCTTCAAATGAGAGATCCTACCCTAAAACGGTTAGACTCAAACAAGAGTTGCGCAATAGAGCTAGACCTAACCTTATGAAATTATTTAATCCTCGCAATATGTAACGTAATATATTCATTTACTAGTTAGTAAAAGATAACTAAGACTCCTAAAAGCACAAAGCAAGCAGCATTCGAGCATCGAGTAAACATAATCAAGCATATCTCTTTCAGACTATCCCTGACTAATCTGTACTAGCATGCATTTCATAAGCTGAGATACACATAACAGACACATAAGGCATCATTCCTAGATCCTTAGTCCTAATCTAGCAGGCAATTCTCATAAAGCTGATAATCATAACATTGTTGGATTAGTGTCTAAGCCTGTAACCATATTTGTCAAGTACTTGACCTGATTGTGCATGGTCCTTTTGGGTTGCCTTCACCAAAGCAACTTGACTGGAGAAATAATAGAGAAAGAGGTTATTATGATTTATTAATATGTTATAAGAATAATATATTAAAGGAGAAATCATATTTGTTTAATTAATATCGGTCAATAATTAATTAAGAATTAATTTTGTGATCAAGTGTAATTAATTAAACTAGAGGGGCTGAATTGTAATTATGTGATAGTTACAAAATATGGTAATGGTTATCCTAAATATGGGTTGAACGAAATCAAGGAGATAAGGATCCTTGAAATCGTCCAAAGGATAAAGGATAAGGGATTTCAAGTCTTATCTTATGATTGCTTGGTGGGCAAGCAACTAGATAAGGATAAGGACTGAAACCTTAATCTCTACACCTATATAAAGACCCCTAAGGCTCATGAATTCGTCCATGCCTTCCCAAGGGGTCCTAGGGACGAAATTCTATACCTCTTCCCTCTCTCTATTACCTCTCCATTTGCTCTTGGTGTTTGTGAGCCATTAGAGGTACTACACTTGTGGTACTTGCTTTCAAAGACAAGAAGATTCAAGATTTAAGTTGTTATTACAATATAACAACAAGAGGTACGTAATCTAACCTTTTTGGTTAATTTCGAAAATAGTAAGCATCATTAGGGTTTTATTATGTGTTCATAATGTTGTATAACTAATAGTGATAACATAGATCCAACTCTAGGGTTGCATGCACACATAGGATTGTTTGTATAAAACCCATCAGTGGTATCAGAGCCTTTGGTTAACTTGTTTTCAATTAGTATTATTCAATTGTATGAACTTGACATATTAGGGTTTATTGCCAATAAACCCTAGGAGGCTAGGATTTTCGAGATTAGGGTTTGCAAACCCTAATTTGCAAAAGTTTGAATAAGATTTTCAAACCCTTTCCTTAAACCTTTAAATTTCGAAATCTAGGGTTTGTCTTAATCCCTTGATTTTCGAAATTGGCCTCCTCCCCAAGATAAGATCCTAAATTTTAGGAATTTGGATTATCCCATATCTTGTAATTATCCTTTAATTGTTATATATGGTAATTAAAGATTTTGAATTATCCTATCCCATGATTTTCGAATTTTAGAGGGATTAAAAGGATTAGGATAAATTAATTGTTTAATTGGTAATTATCCTTCATGATTTAGATAATCCCTTATGATTTAATAATTTAAATTAATAGTTTAATTCAAGATAATTATTAAATCAAGAGTTTTAATATTTAAAATTTTAATTTAAATAGTATTAAATTTCGAAAATTTTAAAGTGAAATTAAAACCTAATTGTTTTGAAAAGTTTCAAAAACTTGCCCTCAAGTTTTGGAATTTAAATTGTTTGATTAAAAGGTTTAATTTTGAAAAAGTCTAAATTCTAAAACCCTAATTTTGAAAAGTTCAAATTACACCCTTATGGTTTTATTAAACTAATTAAGTGTATAACTAAAAGAGAGTTAATAAATCCATAATGATATGGTTTATATTTAATTAAATTAAAAGTGTAATTTATAAAATTAAACCACCTAGTATTTTAAAAGTGTAAAATACACCCTTATACTATATATATAACATTGAAAGTCTAATATTATATATGTATAACTAAAATGCTAGTCTTACCGTTAGTAGGCCTCATTCACAAAGCCGATCTATAAGGGGGGTATAAGGTTATGGCCTATAAAATGGCCGTTTAATGGGTGTCCACTCTCACCCACCGCTTCCTTGATTGGTGGAGGGTCGTTAGCCGAACGGGTAGGATAGGGCAAACCCTTTCCATTAAAAGTATAATGAAGTATAAAGTAACTAAATGTTTTTACAAAATTCCCAATCTTAGTTACTTTAGGCAAAAGTGAATTGATGCAATCCCATGAAATTACACTTTGTGCCCTTGCGAAGACGTTAGTGGAGCGCGTGTGGTTAAACGGCACACTAAATGGTTCTAAGCAAAGGTAGCAAAGGATGACTCATTGTTTGTCATAATTCGGTGGAGCGTGTGTGGTTAACCGGCACATCGAATAGGTGACTGTAACATTGGGGGCACCATGTAAGTTTGCATGGTTATTCACACCCTGTTTTGTGATCCTCGGCATCCCAGTCACAAATCGAGGGGCATATCGAGATTTAAACATGCCATTGAAAAGTTCAATGAATCTCAAAAGATCTAGGAATTTTCAATAGATTTAAAACTTAAATTTCTTTTTCGTTTTTCAAGGTAGAAATTAGTGAATCGTCATTCACTTACCTTCAAATGTTCTGCAATTTGGGTTACGGCATCCCTCTCCCAAATTGTAGAGTATTGTGTTGGGTCCTAGCCTTAATATCTCATTTGGGTGATTTATTAAGGATTCAATCAATCAACTAACTTGAATTATTCTCCCGTTTTGTAGATGTCAAAGTATGACAACTATTGTCTTCCCAAATCCCGTGGAACAAGCTTTTCACATGAAAATGATATTCCATGATTCGATCGGGGAACAAGAGATCATGCTTCACTTCCTCCACCTCCTCCTATTATTCTCCCTAACCCACAAGTTCAAAAGATTGAAAAGTTCAAACTCACTCAAGTCCTTTTGGCAAGTAAACATGAAGAAGGAAAATCAGTGTGTGCACACGTCCTAGAGATGAAGTCACACATTGATAAGTTAAGGATGTTGGGATCGGTTGTCTGTGAGGAGCTGGGTGTTGACTGGGTCCTTTAGTCACTTCCTGAATCATGTAGTGAGTTCGTTAGAGAGTACTATATGATGCATCACAACGTGACCCTAATTGATCTCACCTATTTGCTTATAGCTGTTGAATCAGCAATGATTTGGCGTGCTGGTCAAGCAAAATTGTCTGGTGAGTCAAACTCCCAAACTGCAATGGGCACTGGCAACATCGGAAGTCTAGAAAGAACTAAGTCTATGATTGTCCAATGTGCTGTGCCAAAGGAGTCCATTTGATTTTAATTGCCAAGAGAAGGGACATTGGAGACGAAGCTGCCCTAACTACCTGAGAAATCTAAGAGATGGGAGAGTCAAGATGCATGGCTCTACTTCAGGTAAAATCCATTAACTAACTCTTTTAAGTTCCTATTCTAGATTCTTAATACATGATGTAATAAGATTACATTTTGATGTTTTATAGGATCGAAGAAAAGAGAGGAAGCTTAAGGGAAGAAGTGAGCTGAATCTAATCGTGAAGAAATGGATTTCGATCGCATTGCTTGAAGATTAGAATTTTGAGCTACTACTTGGAGTTAGAATAGATTGCTATGAAATATGTATTAACATATTTTTTCAATTAAATTGCATTGTAAGGACAAATTTTTCCGCAATAAAATAAATTTTGATTTTATATTATTTATTTATCCTTGAAATGGCGTGTATGAAAAATTGATGTTTGTAAGTTTCTATTATTAGCAATAATGGATTTGATTCTTAATTGTATTATTTGTGGAAAGGTCAAGAATTTACCAAATAGGAAAAGTTTCTCATCGCCCAAGTTTCAATTGGATAGAAACTTGGAATCATACAACTTGATTGCATGATGAATGAGAAATTTCATATTTGGAAATTTAGACAAATTCTTTGACAAAGTGTCAAGTGTAGGACTAGGAGATCGAGTACACAAAGTTGTGTGTTGATCAAATCCACCACAAGAGTAACAAAGATATTCGTCATGATTTACTAAGGTTAAGTAAATATGATTATACTCATAAGATTAAGTGTAATTCTGAGTTGATTGAAAGAGCTTCAATCAATAGCAGAACGAATAAGAAGAATCAAGTAAGCAGAAAGATAAAAGTTTCTCTATTCTAAGAAGAAGGGGGAGTACCTTTTATTATGTTTTATGATAGGTCTTAATGATGAAGAACCATATCTCAATTAATCCTCTAAGTGAGTCTTAGTGCAATTGTATGTCTGAGAAGAGGAATTAAGAATTGAAGAAATGGTTAAATCAAGAAGTCAATCATACTTCGTTCCAAAAACAAGTCTTAGAGTTAAGATTGTGACATTGAGTGACAAGTCTTAAGAAGGTTTATAACATTCATCAAATGTGGAAAGTTGTGATGTCTTGGATAAGACAAAGACCAACTAGGACCAATTTTGTGAAGTGTTTTGTCTTGATAAAAGCTACACTAACTCTTGAATATTTGTTTGTCAAGAAATGTTTATTGACAAGAGAATCTTATATGTCAAGGAGTCAGTGGGAGTCTTAATGGTCTTGAAAGGTTTCAAGAACAAATCAAGAATAAACCTTATCATTCATCACTAGCACACGACTTGAGGTTTACAACCTATCGTGTTGACACTAATTTTATTTCTGTGCCATTCCAATCGAGTTAATTATGCATGTGAGTTCTACGAGTTCTCAATGGATTGTATAGGGGCAAGACACCTTGTTCAATGGAAAGTACATTGAAACGAAGGGGTGAGCTGCTCAATAACTTGGAAGTAATGGTGGACCCTTGATGGCAAGAAATTAAGAAGAACAAGTTCTATCCATAAGAGTTTGGATTTGTCACTAACATTATCTTGTGATTATGGTTATGACAAATTCACATGGATAAGAACGAATACACCACAAAATCTAAGTGTCATAAGGTTTCTTTCATTCATAAGAATGATTGTAAGGAAACGCTTTCACTAAGAGAGATTTTGAAGATAGCATTATGTAATTTGGGTTTCTCAAATTCAACTATGATTACAACATTCCTCTTCATAGTTCCAATTGTGGGAAATGGCAAATGGGTCTGAACATTTTAGACTTGTTGATATGAGTCCTAGAATCGTTTAGACATATACATATGAGTTGTCCAAGGAAAAGTGTATGAGTTTGAGAAGCTTAGATAAAGTCTTATCAAAGCATCTAGTATTAGAAATATGAACTTAAGAAATTGTTTTCTAGAAGTTCAGCTAATTTCTGAATACATGTCGAAGCTAGTGGGAGCATAAGTGTTATGCTGGTAAAGAAATAACCATCATGTAAGTGGGAGCATGATTATTATGGTAAGTATTGCCAGTTAGCAATATTAATTATAGAAAACAAGAGTTATACTTTGCAAAGTTGTAAGGGTTGAAAAGTTGTTTTGCTATAATTAAGGGAGAGAATATTGTGCTTCATTTCAAATCTAAAGCTTAGATTGAGAAATTTTAATAAATTTAGTCAAAGGATACATAGTGTCTTCTTAAACTTCGATTATGATTACGGTATCCCTCTTCATAGTTCGAATTGTAAGAACGTGACACATAAAATATTATGGCAAAAGATTGATAGAGTATCGTATCTTTTTGTAAGACATTATGCATCGTGTCCCATACGCTTCGGGTAAAGGATCAATTGCAATTGCTATAATATTTGACCATCCTAAATTTTCCAAATGTCTAGCGCATTAAGAAGGGAAAAGGACAAGAATTGGTATTGACTAAGATAATTAAACAACTATCAAAGGACGACCCAAAAGTTCCATGAGGATTGGTCGCTTGTGAGTAGTTGGAAGTATGGTATTGAATGGATCATATCGACATTATTATGAATAGATAAGATTCTATTAAGAATGAGTTATCATATGGTAAATATGGAAATGTTTCCATAATTGGGAGTTGAAAATTAAGAATTTACATGATTAGAAAATTTTATGCAAAAGGATGTTCAAAGGAATGTACTTTGAGTGAGAGACATCACATCTATAGAATTGTTCTGTAACAATTTTGATAGAGTACCTTGTGATTTCATTGGCCGAGTCTTTGTGATTTTTGTGCCGTGACTTCACAAGAGGATCATTGCATAAAATATTAGAATTTGACATATTCTAAAAGGTGGCAAGAATTTGGTATTCTTACACTAATTATAAGGATTGGGGATTGTGAAATGAGTTGCATTTGAAAAGTTTCAATTAATCTATTTCACAAAGTATGGACCATAGGAAACCAAAGTGTGCATGCTTTGAGCATGGGACAATTGTGGTTATGATTCGAGTTATAAAGTTGATTATCTGAAACATTAAACAATGGATAATGAGTAATCGATATGGTGATAAATAAAAGGTGTTTTATTTATACTCAAAGGTTTGAGACCATATAGGATTAGTATTATTCTTGTGTTTCTCTTTGCATGTTTTGACTTCCAGAATAATTGAGTTTATTAAGAATAATCGAATTATTCAAACGGTCCGCAGTCGTTCATATGTTGGAAGTAGGTATGAATGAAGACTGTCATGAATTGGTTTGTAGATTGTCTAAAGTGTATTAGACATAGCAAAGGTTTGCTGCAACGTTCATGAGTGCTTATGAATATGATTTTGAGCATTGGATTAAACCCACGCTCACTTGGATCGCTTCATGGATTTTATCACGAGCGATTGGTGAGACGATAATATCTTGTATTCTTGAAACCGAGATGTGTGAGTTGTATCTTGCGAATCGGTTACACATTGATAATATGTAAACGCACCAGTAACTTGGTGTTATAAAACTTATTGTTGTGTGTGATTTGGTGAGTGAGTGCAAGCAAACATTGAGTCGAAGTTTATCCGTTCCTTTTACCCAAAGTGGGATAAAAGCGATATCTGTGGGCCCCTCGATGATTTAGTGATGACAAACGTAAATGCTCGGCCGGGCTAGGGCTAATTTGATTTGTTCAATTAGTCAGTCGTCGTAAATCGGAAATCGGGAAACAACACATAGACTGAGAGAATGATTTCAATCCATGTCTCACGTCTATACGATATCTAGAATGGAGGAATATATGATCCCTTATCTAAAGGACAGGTTACTGATAAGATCAGAGTTCGACAGCGTCTTTGAGAGCTACGATTGCTAATCGAGTTGTACTTGCATTTGTGGTTACTAGACTTATCCAAGTGGGAGACTGTTGGATTAGTGTCTAAGCCTGTAACCATATTTGTCAAGTACTTGACCCGATTGTGCATGGTCCTTTTGGGTTGCCTTCACCAAAGCAACTTGACTGGAGAAATAATAGAGAAAGAGGTTATTATGATTTATTAATATGTTATAAGAATAATATATTAAAGGAGAAATCATATTTGTTTAATTAATATCGGTCAATAATTAATTAAGAATTAATTTTGTGATCAAGTGTAATTAATTAAACTAGAGGGGCTGAATTGTAATTATGTGATAGTTACAAAATATGGTAATGGTTATCCTAAATATGGGTTGAACGAATTCAAGGAGATAAGGATCCTTGAAATCGTCCAAAGGATAAAGGATAAGGGATTTCAAGTCTTATCTTATGATTGCTTGGTGGGCAAGCAACTAGATAAGGATAAGGACTGAAACCTTAATATCTACACCTATATAAAGACCCCTAAGGCTCATGAATTCGTCCATGCCTTCCCAAGGGGTCCTAGGGACGAAATTCTATACCTCTTCCCTCTCTCTATTACCTCTCCATTTGCTCTTGGTGTTTGTGAGCCATTAGAGGTACTACACTTGTGGTACTTGCTTTCAAAGACAAGAAGATTCAAGATTTAAGTTGTTATTACAATATAACAACAAGAGGTATGTAATCTAACCTTTTTGGTTAATTTCGAAAATAGTAAGCATCATTAGGGTTTTATTATGTGTTCATAATGTTGTATAACTAATAGTGATAACATAGATCCAACTCTAGGGTTGCATGCACACATAGGATTGTTTGTATAAAACCCATCAAACATAACATAAACTTGTGTGGGTAATATGGGAATACTTACTTGAGCTCGGCTGATTGCATGCACCACACCCTTTTCTCTTTTTCAAAATTCTTTTCTTTTTCTCAAAGTTCTTTTTATAAAAATGATTTTCTTTGAAAATTTTCATATCAATTACTTAGTTTGAGTTCAGACACACCCAAGAGCGTGTCTGAATCCATCAAACCAAGGCTCTGATACCAACTTGAAACATCCCAAAAATACAGTCTAAATTTTTTGTTTTAAATCATTAATAAAACCATAATTATCATTCAACATGTAAAAATCATAAATCGTGTATCTCAAGAATATCATAACATCTGTCAATATATCAGAGTATAACCATCCCAGGCTGAACAAATGGTGTGTGCACTGCAATCATCCCGAGCTCCCTCTATTGAAAACCGAAGTACCTGAAACCAAAACTGAAAACTGTAAGCACGAAGCTTAGTGAGTCTCCCCAAACTACCACATACCATGCACATAATCATGCTACTGAGAGATACGGGACCCGCCCACACTCAAGGAGATACGGGCCCCGCCCACACTCCGCTAACTAGGAGATACGAGCCCCGCCGACACTCCGCTAACTAGGAGATTCGGGCCCCGCCCACACTCCGCTAACTAGGAGATACGGGCCCCGCCCACACTCAACCAATCATGAGATACGGGCCCCGCCTCCTACGGTGGCTGGTGGCGACAAAGGGTGGCAAAAACGGTTGCAGCCACCACCATGAGGTTGTGGCAGGGGGTTTTCCGTCCAAAATTGCACAAACAGCCCCACGAGCACATCAACCAGCATGTTCATTCGAACACACACCCATACAACCACCGCCTAGGTGGCAGGCTTCACCGGAAATAATAAAACAACGGCCCAAGGGCCACCGACGGCGGTAATGGCGATTCCGGCGTCGTATCCACGAGAAAGAGAGGAACAATGGGTTGCGGTTGACTTACCTAGAGGTTCCGACGACTCACGGCCCTCACACGACTTCGACACAGCTCTCCTTCGGTCGTCAGTGATCTTTTGGCGGTTCTCGCCGCCTCTGGCGGTTCTTCGGCTGCACAGCACAACTCCGACAGTTAGGTGTGGTGGCGCTTCGATGGCAAGGTGGCCGCTAGGCGGCTTGGTCTGATCGGAGCAACGAACATGGATGGTGGCGGCCGGAAGGGGCATGCATGGCGGCGACTTCATAAGAATAGGGTTAGGGTTCTTTGGCTGCACCCCTTTAACGAGAGGATGAAGGGATCGGATTAATCCCGTGACTCCAACTAAACTACACTGCCAAAAATACACTTTTGGTCCCTCCTCCCCATATTATTTTCAGCATCAATCCAAAATTTACCTTTTAAACCCTGATCCCATAAATTCCTTTCATAATAGATCCCTATATTACCAATAAGCCCCCTAAGCCTTCAAATCTTTTCAATTTAATAAATGGGGTGTTACATTGGTACTTCGGTAGCAACTGCAGTGCAAGGAATTTGTTACCAAAACCATATGTCTCTACGAGTCTTTATTAGTAACAATGGTGTAGTTGTTATGGAAGGGTTTAGGGTTTGGGAGGAATTGTTGTTTCTGAAATCGAAGGGTGTTTTGGATTTGCTTGAAGGATTTTGCGATCACTTTTCGAATAGGATATTTCGACGCTATGCATGAGTATTATGGAATCTAGATTATGTAGATAATATTTCAAATAACAATTTCTTATCAAGGCACTAATAAGAAATCATAAACTATGAATTTATATAGAATTTAAATTTTTCTGATTACCAAAAATAAGAACAAAATCAACATTAAATGTTGATTTTATAATGTAATTAATGATGACAGTTTCAAAGATAATTATCAAAAATATATTCCAAAAACAATATTTTTCGTAACAATTTCCTCAACAAAATTAATTTTCAAGGCGAGACACTATTGTTGAACCTTGTCATTTTGATCGAACTGAGAGCAAAATTTCCTCAACAAAATTAATTTTCAAGGCTAGACACTACCATTAAACCTTGTCATTTTGATCAAACTGAGATCAAAGTCAATTTATATAAACGTCCATCTCATTAATGTAAATTCTATTAATAATCTATAAATTCTATTATACTAAGATGATTTGTTGACCTAAAATCAGTAGTTACATTAATTATATTAAGATGATTTATTGACCTAAAATCAGTAGTTACATTAACTATATTAAGATGATTTATTGACCTAAAATCAGTAGTTACATTAACTATATTAATATGATTTATTGACCTAAAATCAGTAGTTACATTCATTATATGCATCATATATATGCTTACGAGTCGTTAAAAGATGTTGCATCATATATGCTTATGAGTCGTGAAAAAGATGTTGATTTACAACTACCATTAAGCACCCCATTAATGTAACATGATATAACTTTTTTTTTTAAAATGTCTCCATTCCCTTTGTCGGTGTTTCTGATTTTGAAATTGATAGCTTATGTCTCTTTTGCCCATAGTACCATTCAATTTGCTTTCCACTTGTTGAGGTAATACCAACACATAATAACTCTGTTTGTCGGTTTATCAGTTGATATAAAAATCGGTAAGCTAAAAATTGCAGCAATCTTAAGATTTCTGTATCTTTTGGTCATCTTTTCTCATCTCAAACTAGGAAATTCTCAAATTGCAAGCATACACCTTACAATAGTTAAATCTTAAATCTAAACCAAAAAAATAAAAAAAAAACCCAAAAAGGATTACATGATATGAGAACGAATCTAACACTTTAACATTGCTCTCTCTCTTTTATTGTCGATCCTTAACATCATTCATGGTTTATAGTGGTGACAACCATGTGAGTATAACTGGGCTTCTTACTCTGTGTACACCATCTTTCCAAATCAAAGCCCCAGACTGTGGTGCTGTTTGCCTAGTCTTTGTTGTAAACGTGACCTTGTACGACAGTTTCTGATATTTTTTGGTGAAATTTAATGTAGATGGCTCCACCTTCACATTCACACCTTTGAATTCTGAAACCACAACATGGTACTTTGAAAGCGGAGGTCCGACATTAGTCACAGTTCTATGAACTGTCAAACTAGAAACTCTTTTATCTTCTGGAAACACAACTGAGATAGCCGGGTAGTTCAAATCACTCGGGCCGGAAAGCGAATGATGACATGTCCTATTTGAATACTTAGCGAAAACCATGAGCTGAATTCGGGTCAAACCCTGTGTGCATAAAAAGTCAAAGTAATCTTGTGGGCCAATGTCGTAAATCAAACCCGGGTCAACCGCTTTAGACGGGTTGATATGACCCGCACCATGGTCATACGGGCTGGATAGTCCACCGGTTGAAGAATCATGTAAAGGGTGATAGGTGTTATCATGGATATATGCGGTTGTCATTAGGGCTGATTTTATAGCAGCTGGGCTCCACTCTGGGTGTCTTGCCTTGAGTAATGCAGCAACACCACTCACGTGAGGACATGACATGGAAGTTCCTGAGAGAATATTGAACGCGACTCTCCGGCGATCAGTCTCCAGACTTGATGGCCCCATGTCGCCGGTCCATGCCGCAAGTATGTTCACTCCCGGAGCCACCAGATCCGGCTTTAAAACCTCCAATGACAGGAAATTAGGTCCTCTGGATGAAAAAGCGGCCACCACCGGAGATGGTTTTATACCGATTTTAGTCCCGTAAAATGCGAGATTTGCTGTGGGGTTTCGACCTGTCATCGCATACTGTTTGATTGCTCTTCCTTCTTTTTCTCCGACAGCCACCGCCGGAAGAAGGTGGCAGTCCGCCACGAGTTCCTCTCCGTTGGCGGCGGTGTTGGACAGAATCATGCCGATGCCACCTGCTTGTTTCACCACTTGACCTTTTTGAACTCGAGGACTGATTCCCCTGTCGCATATCACAATCTTCCCGGAAACCACATGTGGGTCCAGAGTTCCTTCCAAACACAGAGAACCTGGGTCGGGGCTACTTGAATTACTCCCGGTGTAAACCACTGGGTACATCATTTTTGGCGATAGATTTCTTCGCCCTTTGTAAAGAGATACTCCTTTTAGCATCGCCCCGGATCCGAGCTTCACAGACCCGGGAAAATCTCGGTCCATGGTGCTTGCTCCGACTGTCGTAATCCATGGAGAAACATTAGTTAGGCTGACCGGGTCAGGCCCACCGTTTCCTGCGGAGCAGGAAATGAGAATCCCCTTCTCCATGGCTCCAAAAGCTGCAATCGATAAACTGTCACGGTGGTACGACGAAACTCCACCGCCTAAAGAAATAGACATGACATTGACTCCGTCTGTCACCGCCTTGTCAACGGCGGAGAGAATATCAGAGCTAAAACACCCACCGGTCCAACACACTTTATAGGCAGCAATTCTAGCTCCGGGGGACATTCCTCGAGCTGTGCCGTAAGCGTACCCCAAAAGATTTGCCCCATGCACCGGCGAACCTGCAACTGTCGCCGCCGTGTGAGTTCCATGCCCGTCTTGATCTCTAGGAGATTTGTATTCTTTCTCCTCGTTTATATTACCGGTGGCAGCTTCGTATCCACGGTAAAACGCTCTAGCCCCGACTATCTTTTTATTACAATGACGCTTTTCGAAACCCCGGCCCACTTCACATCCGCCTCTCCAGTGCGCGGGAACCGGGGTAAATCCAGTGTCGTTGAAACTCTGACTCTCCGGCCAGATTCCGGTATCCAGTACACCGACAACGACGTCGTGATCAGTCAATTTGTCAGTCCAGACGCTCGTACTATCTTGTGGTTCAAGCCCTAGAAACATTGGACTTCGTGTGGTATGAAGTTCATATCTTACCTCGGGGAGTACGCTAACAACGCCATTCTGATCCTCCAGACGCTCCGCTTCCTCCTCGCTCAGCCGTGCCGCCATACCATGGAAAGCCGACTGGTACGTATACATCACCCTTTCTTCTTCTTCTTCTTCATTGAAATCATCCAATGGAACTGCAACTGATTTCACGAGCGATGAGTACCACGAAACATGGTCGGTGAAGGTGGTAGGGATGGCGGTGATATCCATGTGAACAATATAAGTTTTCTTGGAGACGCCATTGTTGGTGGATGAGAGAGCAATGTTGTTGATTGTGAGATAGGTTGATAGATACAGGAATAACCACCATTTGACTGGATTAATCCCACCCATTTCTTCCAATTTTAAATTCTTGGGATAGATGAAACGAAGAAGATGAGTGAAGAAGAAAAAGGCAAATGGAGTATTTTTATTAGAGGCGGTGTGTGGAGTGGAGTAAAGAGTAAAGAGGAGGGTACGTGCTTGGTTCTGTCATCTTGTGCAGGTAATAAAAGTGGTAGTTGTATAATTATGGCGGTTCGTATTTAGTTTTTGGGACATGGACTTTGGCTGGTGATAAGAATTTAATGAATCATTACCACTTCAGGTATTTAAACTTTTAAACACATTAACAATATTAACATTATAATAACGTAGGCCTGTAGCTTATTATGTTATTTAGTGGTAACAAAGGGGATTTATTACTTATCTAAGGTGATGATGATGTTCAAATGACATTTAAATTGTTTATTCCATTAACTACCATGAAATGACAACTAGAAAGTGGGACCTTTATTTCCCAAATTGGAGATATGATACATGACGAAAGATATAGAAAGTAATCTTGTGATAATGGTACTACAAAAAAAAAAAAAAAAGGAACTTTTTTGTACCTTAAGTTTATGTTTTCTTTATAAACAAAATTGGTCACTTGTTATGTATGGCAAATTGGCAATGACAAGATGTAAAACACAACCCCACTGCCAGCGACTCGTTTTTAATGTTCAACGGTTGGTAAAATGGAAGAGTAACTCCCAACAGTTATTAATGATTTACTTATTAATTACTATCTCTTGTTGTAGTTGTAGGCCTGTAGCTTATTATGTGATGGAGCATTTGTTTATCACAAGCACCTGCGCAACAAGAATTTACTGTTGCCGTTTACTGCCGCACATCCCGAGAGACCATACCAGCATTGATATTCTTTTCATTTATAAAAATAACTTAAAAAAAAAAAAAAAAAAAAGTTGACCTGACCTCATTTGCAAAAGGTTTTAGGAAATATACCGTTTCTTTATTTTTTTCAGACATTTTTTCAAAAAATAACCATCATTAAATATTGTAATTCTAAATTTCGAAGTGGTCGAAGGGGGTATCGAACATAAGAAAAAAATTTTAAATAAATAAAATTTTCATATTATATTATTACCCGAAAATCATTTTCAAAATCCCAAAATGATATATTCACAAATCGGTGCTTGTAAATTTTGAAGAATGGAAAGACAAGTTAAGGTCCCCAAATGTGGTAGGTTGAGCTAAGAGCCGAAATATGTTTACCTTTTTTTTTTTTTTCTTTTGGAAACGGTAAATAAATAAAACAACCACATGATTAGCGAGTGACTAGATCATTGGCAAAGTACAAGAAGATTACAAATAAAACGATTAACAAAAATTAAAATGTGAAATACACCAATCAATCCATCTACCATATGCTTTAGAGCTCCGGTATTTAAACCACGAAAACGATTGGGAGGTAATATTATCCGCAATCTTTGTTGGGGTTGTAACCACCTTGTTAAGCGCCTTGTTGTTCTTTGTTATCCAAATGTACCAAACCATGCAATAAAATACTAAAATGAGAATCAACTTTTTCTTAGGGCAATTACCCCAAGAAGCAGCAAAGTCAAGATAGTCTTCCATGTTGGAAAATTGCCTTCCAGTTATATCATGCCATTTTAAAATCCAATCATGTTTATCTTCTGCAACCTTACAAGTTACAAACAGATGGCCCACCGTCTCTGGTTCAATTCTGTAGAGTGTACATAAATTGGACTGGACATTAATACCCCTTTTAGCAAGCTTTGTTGCAACTGGCACTCTCCTCAAGGCAACACGCCAAACAAAACAATGCACCTTAATCAACTATCGATCCATTGTGTGAACTTGACATAGAATCGATTTTCTTCCTCAATGTGTTCACCGTGTATATACCATAAGCATTGGGATTGAATGTAAACCCCAACACAGTGGGTGTGATTATGATATTGTTGAGGGTAGAGCATAGTTCCCGAAATTCCGATTGAACATTATTTCCTCTATGTGATGATTTCTAGCACCATATGAAGCTTGAGTCGGATACTCTTTCAGTAACAAAACACCTTTTCACAAATTCCAATTCATATAGTAAAGGAAATTTATTTTTAAGAGTATCATCACCACACCACCGATCTAACCAAAATAAGATTTACACATTAGAACCAGGAACCACAGAGAACAAGGATTGATGATCGATGTGTACTTCAGGAAGGTTGTTAACTGTCTTGGCTATATTAGACCAGACACCATATACATAATTGGTTTCGTGAATAAATTGTGGATGTTATCAATATACTTCCTCCATATACGGCCAGATAGTGGGCCAGCTGTAGCGTTCTCTATGCGGCCAGATAGTGTGGGAAAGTGTTGTAAGACTGCGGAATGAATCGTAGCATTCACAAATTCTTTCAGATGAGTTACGCCAGGGTGGGTTAGTTCATGAGATTGTGAAAAGGCCACAACATGATTGGATCCTGGAAAAGGTAAGTCGTAGGGGTTCGAGGTGGAGTTGGGCATGTGTAGCCCAAGGTAGGTGGGACCCATGGGCAAGGACGCTCTGTGGTATGGTTTGGGTGCGACCCGTGGGCGAGGCCCGTGTGCTTATAGCAGTGCATGTGGGACCTGGCAGAGACTGTTGGGTCAAGGTATGGGATTTTGGATCTCAGGATTTATGGAGCTAGGAGTCGCGACATGGATGGGGTAGTTTTCGATAGCCGAAGTTTTCTTCGGAAGTTTCAGGGAGCGACTGTGAGGGTGTTCTTTGGCTCAGCAACCGGGTGGGAATTCGATATTCCAGATAGTTGGCAGATAAGTTGGGACCAGGGAGGTCTCGGTTCATTTGGAAAGTGGATAAGAGGCAGAATGATGTTTCAGGCAAAAGTAGTGATGTGAGGATTCTTATGTGTGGAGTAGCTTGCTGATCGAAAGTGCTAAGTCACTTACAGTTGGATTAAATAATCTAAGAGTAATTGATTTGACCCTGTTGCGCAGCTCTCGTCTGAGTCTAACCGTTGCAGGGATGAATCTTCTACTCGAAGGATTATCTGAGCCTTCTGTCAAGTATAATTGTTTTGCAGATGGTTATTGTTAGTGGCTTTGTTTTCGTAGATTGCATCAGGATTGGAAGTAGTATGGTTGGTCAGTTATTCGATGAGGTTTTGGCATGATAATATTTCAACATGAGTGGTCTGTCGGGGAGACAGACCATTATAGATTTCAGATTTCGGATAGGCAGAAGTGGTTTTGCGGGAGCTTAAGGTTTGTTTCATTCAGGATGGAATTTCGGGTATCTCGGGATGGTTGTCTTATGCGCTGAATCTTCGGTTTCTTTCCTCGGATTGTTTGTTTTTGATATGGGTGTTAGTAAGGAGCGATTTCGAGGAAGAAATCTAATTTAAGTGGGGAAGAGTTGTAACACTCAGTTTCAGATTTGCTTTGTTGCTAGGGCTGCGACCCAGTCAACAGTTGTCACGAGACTTAGGGCTTCGAGAAAGGAAGGATTTAGCCCACTTCGGGTGTAGTTTCCATGGTGTAAGTGATCCATGTATTCGATTGTGTCTTCAGAAGCCAAGGGTATGACTGTAATTTGATATCTCGATATTTTATGGGTTTAGGGTTTTGTCCTGAAGGTTTTAAGTCTTGGGTGTGTTGTTTGGAGTGTAGGTATTCTCGCCACCTTTTCGTGGATATAAGGTTCGTTGGAAACGGACCTAGGATGAGGGAGTTATGATACTTTGAAGTTATTGGCAGATTTGGTCCTTTGTGGAAAAAGATTGCATTTCAGCCCATGCATTCAAAGGTGGCATGCACGTGAGTACACCCAACGTAGGAATGGAAAAGTGGAACGTGGGCTTGGGAGTTGTACGCCCAGCGTACGTTCAGGATCCCCAAAACCCTAATTTTAAGGGTTGGCTCACTATTTAAGCACCTTAAGTCACATATGTGAGTCTCTCTTTCATCCTCCAGTGTCTTAAACCCTAAATCTCGAGCTATAGATTTATCCAAGAGTGTTGTGAGCTTTGTATGTGCATTTTTGGTGGATTGAAGTGTATTTCAAGAAGTGGTGGCTTGGTGCAAGGTGGTGGTGCAAGGAAAGGCTTGTGGATCTGGACTCTTTGCTTCATTTTCAGCTCATTGGAGGTAAAAAGTTCTTGGATTGATCATTAGAAGTTGAGATCTATGATTTTATGGTTTTTGGTCCCATTTTGACCTCATGAGCAAGATCTAGTGGTTGGACACCATTTTAGAAGCTTTGAGTTGCCACTCTTGGCAGATTTAAGGTTATAAGTTCATAAAAATGTTTGTTTGATGCTTAGATATGGTCCATGCATGTTCTTGTTGGTTTTAATGGATTAAAATGGTTATTGGGTCTCTTTGAGTCATGTAAATACATAAAGGTGCCGACTTTATGCATTAGGACCTTAGTTGGAAGGCATTATGAGCTTATTATGGAAGGACTTAACGGATTAAGTCATGAATAAAGTTTTGGAGAGTTTGCGGGTACGCCCCGCGTACTGAAGTCTTCGTGGGACGCCCTGCGTACCATTGTGTACGCCAGCGTAAATGGCCTAGTATCGTTTTGGGCTTGGTTGTCACCTTGGGCCTTGAAGTTGGGCCTTGGACTTTGAGTGTTGGACTTCTGAATGGAGGAATTGTTTTTGGAATTGGGCTTCTTTTTGGTCTAGATTATGGGTTTTCCTTATTGGGCTTGGTGGGCCCAATGGGTTTGGGCCTTTGTGGGCCCATAGGCTTGAGCCTTGTGAAACCTTTGGGTTTTTGAGATTTTGTTATTGGCCTAGGAATTGTTGGGCTTTTGGGTAAGGCCACATGGAGTTGGGCCCAATTTGGAAAATTGGGCCATTAATGGGCTTTTATAGATCTTATAGTTTTGGGCCTAATTGGTCTTGGGCTAGGGCCTTGGTTATGAGTCTTGATGGACCAGGGTTAAAATGGTCATTTTACCCCAACTTTGGTTTATGGACCATGGTTTGGAATTCAGTGACTAACTGGATGTTGTTTTGGTAATTGTTAGTCTGGGAAATCGTCAGGGCAACAACTAGGATTTCGTGCAGTGAGCTTTAACAATCGAGGTGAGTTTCCTCCTGAATTGAACGGGTCGAAGGAACCAATGTCGTCCCGTGTTTATGATTATATGCTTACCAGATTATGGTTCGATGTCGGGCGGTGCCCGATAAATATTTATATGCTTTCCGGATTACGGTCCGATACTGGGCAGGGCCCGAGGAATAGTTGTATGTAGGGTTGTAAACGAACTGAACGTTCGGTGAACCGTTCATGAACTGTTCGGCGGGAAGTTCGTTTATTTAATAAATGAACGACATTGAACACAAATTCTCGTTCGTTTAGTTAAATTAACGAACATGAACAATTATCTCGTTCGTTCATTTACGTTCGTGAACGTCCGATTATGTTGTTCGTTTATTTTCGTTCGTTTAAGTTTTTTTTATGTTCAATTGTTTTTTACTACATTACTATATTATAGTTCATTTATGTCCATATATGTTCAATTGTGTTTGTTTATCTTTGTTCGTTTAGCATGTTCACGAACATAAACGAACGAACATGAACAAGACAATTTGTTAAACGAACGAACATGAACAAGAAAACTTCGTTCGTTTATCCGTTCATGTTCATTTGTTTGTTCGGATAACTTAAACGAACGAACATGAATAAGCCTTTGTTCGTGTTCGTTCGGTTCATTTACAACCCTAGTTATATGCTTGTGTCTTCGTGACTCTTGCATGTGTCTGTACTCGTATGCTTCCAGACTAAGGTCTGATGTCGGGTGGTGCCCGATGACTATTTGTATGCTTCGTATCTATGTAATTATTGTATGCGTATGTGTGTTTATTTGATATATGATATGTGTATGCCGAGTTCAACTCGATGCCGGGCGGGGCCCGATGCTGGACTATGTTCGATGCCGGGCGGGGCTCGATGCCCGACTATGTCCGATGTCGGTCGGGGCCCGATGATAGGGTGGGGCCCACTATATGTGATTATGTGTTTGGTATGTGGTATTTGGGGAACTCACTAAGCTTTGTGCTTACGATTTTCAGTTTTTGTTTCAGGTAATCCAGTTTTCAAATTAAAGAGCTCGGGACGATCGCAGTGCATACACCTGTGTTTTCCGTAATATATGATCTTTGGGATTAGACTCTGATAATTGTTTTATTTGAAATGCTTTTTCAAAGTTCTGACCAATGTTACAATAGTTTTTTAATTATATTTAAAATGAAATTTTTACCTTGGATTTTTGGGTCGTTACAGCAGCCATGAATCCAATTCCTCTATTGACCACTAAAGTCCATTTGTTCCATTATAGAATCAAGAAATCGCCAATTTAGTGAGTCAAACGCCTTTTCGAAATCCACTTTGAACATACAAAAAATTTCTTTTGATTTTTTAGCCCACGAACACACTTCATTAATAACAAGTGGCCATCAAGTATGTTCCTTCCTTTGATGTATGTCGATTGAACATCATCAATTATAGAATCCACCACCATTTTAAGACGGGAGGCAAGAAGTTTGGCAATCACTCTGTATAAGCAATGATTAAGTTGAAAGGACGTTAGTCTCCAAGATCTGGTGGGTCATTCACTTTTGGGATGAATGTTATGGATGAAGAATTGCAACCATGTGCAAACCAGCCATGCGATTCAAAGTGTTGTGCAAAATGATATAGATCTGATTTGATGAGCTCCCATTTATTTTTAAGAATTTTGAAAGTATATCCATCCGACGCATGGGCTTTGTCTCCACCACAACTCCATACAGTTTGTTTTACTTCATCGATAAGGAAGAGCTAGTCCAACGCATCAATTTGATCAGAGGAGAGAGATTTGAAGAGATTACTAATTAGTTTTGGTCTTTAAGGCCACTTCTCATGGAATTATCAGCAAAGAAATTATGAACCTCCTGCATTATGTCCTTTGGATTCATATTCCAAGCATCATTGATAACCAAACCGTGTACATGATTTTTGCGATTCTTGCTTTTAACTGTGGCATGGAAGAAAGCAATGTTCTCATCATCGTCAACAAGCCATTTGATTTTCTCCATTTGTTGTACATCAAGCTTTGCGAGTCTCTCTAATTCTCTAATTTTAAGTTTACATTCCTTTCTCTCTAATAGTTCATCATCAGACAATGTCCGAGATTCAGCCAATTGTTCCAATTCAGAAACCCTGGCCTTCGATTGCAGCAACATTCTCGATTCTTCATCATGGTATGCGAGTCTCCATTTGCAAATACAGGTTTTGACATACTTTAGCTTGGACTTGAGAAACATGTCAGGTAAACCAAAACCAATGAAGTAGTTCCATGCTTTTAAAAATTCTTCATTAAATCCGTCTTTATGTAACCATGAGTTAAAAAACGAAACATTGGTGGCCCAAAGTCTTGTTTTGACGGTTTAATAGTTAATGGTGTGTGGTCAGAGTATTCCCGATCAAGAACAATAACCATGGATAGTGGTTGTTGTGCAATGAAGTTAGAGCATACCAAAATTCTATCCAACTTACTTAACTTGAGGACGTCGTCACACATATATGTGAATTTCTTACCGTCGAGATTTAACTCTTGTAATCCTGCCTTTCTAATGAATTCATTAAAATCTTTAACAGTGCGACGAGTTGATACTTTCTTCAACACTTCTTAATGCATTAAAGTCACAAAGAAACATCCAAATGCCAACTATATTCATTTTCAGATTAATTAAATTTGACCAAAGTTTTCTTTTATCTGACTTTGATTGTGGTGCATATACATTGACCACAGTTGTAGCCCCATTCACACCTTTCCATTTACCAGTTATTGAAATGAAGTGTCAAGAGGACATAACCTGACTCTTAGAGAAGATGTTTGGATCCCAAATGGAGACAATCCCACCTGACCTCCCAGTCAGATTCATAAATTCCACATTATAGTCATTATTTCCCCATGCTCCAGCAATATCATCCATGTTTGAGTCAGTCACACGTGTTTCTTGAAGGCATATGAAATCAACCTTATGTAAATGTTTGATTCTGCGTAGCCAATCTATTTTGTGAGATTCCCCATACCCCTTGATGTTGAGACTTAAGCAATTCATTACTTCAATGTGTTAACACCATCACCACTGTTTGCAATTCCAGTAACAATTGGATCATCTTCCCACATCTAAAAGCCAACATCAAGACCGGCCTTGACTAATTTTGTAAATTCACAAGATGGGGACCCCGATTCGTCAACTGAGGGGTCATCCCTGGAATTCGAGTCAGCAGTGGATGCGTTGAGATCAAATAATGAAGCGGGCACAGGTGGGACAGCAGGAGGAAATCCATTTCATGGATATTTTGGAGATCGGGGGGATTGTGCTATATTGGTATCAGGAAACGATTTAGCACCACTAATTCTTCTCCGTTTATCGTTTGATTCGCCTTTTTCAAACTCTGAAATCGTGTTAGCTATGTAGGTCGGTTTAGGAGTGGGGGGCCATTCATCTCCACCGAGAAGCAGTATCGTAGAAATAGGCCTAATTGGTGTGTTGGTATTGGGCTCAATTGTTGTGTTATTGGGTTTAATAACGTTATCCTCTAGGCCTCCTGAGAATTGAGCTGCTTCAGCACCATTATCTCCCGTATCGGAACCAACCAAAACATTAATATGTTGCGACATTTCCCCTTCCAAATTTAATTCAACGTTTCGATTTTCAAGGTCTTCCAACGCCACTGTCGCTGGAGCTACGCACTCATCGAATTCTTCAATAATTTCACCTTCTTCAGGTGCATCATTTTGTTCGACTAGACCTACCCATGTTGCTGATATCGCATCTTCATTAGAGTCTTGATCTTCATCTTACTCTTCTTCATAATTTTCCTCCCCCATGTCATCCTCCACATCATCATCATTATTGTTGTCATGAGGGACAAGTTCTTTCTGGATTGATTTATCAATAGGCGACCAATCTCTATCATATCCCACCACACCAACACGAAATACTTTGTTTTCAAATGAAACGTTAACTACCTCGTTTATGATTGTGGTGTGTTTAGTAATAATGTAAACATTGCCACGAGATAAATCATATGCATTCGAGTCAATGCCAATGATCTCAAGTGTTTTCCCAAAAGCATTTGCAATAAGTGCAAATTTTTCGTTTGATCTAAAGCGTATTGACAAACCATTAATTTTTATCCATGTAATCCTCTCTTGTATCAGGTCGTCATTAAATCCCATTTTGAGCCATTTGAACCAACGGTTCCAGTTGTGTTCGTTGTCATAGAATGCCTTCGCGGATTTTGAGTTGATGAATTTTATGATAATGTTCAAACCACCAATATAGTGTACCACACCGGCAAGATTTCCGTCAAGGGGAAGCAAGGTGGGTAAATCTGTAATATGTTGAATGCTAATGGTTTCACCAACCATCACACAATCAGCCCAACCATCAGAGATTGTTGCAATTTTAATAGTGATGGGATTAGCACCCGATGTCAACAGTCTGATTGATGCACCTCCCGCCACCTCCGCAAAGGTTCTCGTCTCTCTAGTTGCTTGTCATGTCCCCAGATGTGTCTTTGTTGGAGTTGTAGTATAACTGGTATTAGCTTTGACTCCAATGGAGCCATGTTGCTTTTGATAATGTGCTATATTGACTCTAAGAATGCAATGCCCACATCTAAATTTACTCATTTCTTTCTCCAATACTTTTGCATCATGTATATCTTCAAATCTAACAAAAGCAAATATTGAACCTGAACAATCTCTTTTGCCACCAATGTAAATATCCACCACTCTTCCGAACGGCTGGAAGGAGTACCTGAACAATCTCTTTTGCCACCAATGTAAATTAATCTGCATTTTAAAGTCAAATGATCGTCCTTTATTAGTATAATTTTGAAACCAGTTTTACAAAGAATTCTTTTAGAACACAATATTTTCGAAAACAATTTTTCGAAGATATAAATTTCAAAAATGTTATTATTTTCACAAAATTGTTTCAAACCCATTCATGTTAGATAAATCTTATCCAAAAAGAAAAAGTCAATTATTATGTGTTTCTATGCCTAATCAACTAAGCATACTATTTCATGAAAAACATATGCAAAAAAAAAGCCTAACTAATAACCTACTGAAAAATCTAAGTTGAAGAACAACAAGTTCAGAAATCATTTTATGAGTTTCAAACTTTTTGTTTGGCTTCGAAAGTAATATTTCCAGTAAATAAAGAACACTAGTTAAAAAGGTTTGCATTACATTTATAATGAAGAAAACTATAGAACTTACTTGTCTTTCCATTCTTCATTTTTTTTAAATAGGATGTTTTTTTCTTCACGCTGCGTCATAGAAAATCTTTCATGTTGTGACTTTGAGATACTCATTTTTTGTTGCGGGTCTTTAAGCAAATTATAGTTTTAGTTTTGGTTAATGTGCTTTTAGATCAATCTAGTCATGTAGTTATAGTCCAAGTTTTTAAAAATTGATATGACATTTCTTTACGGTTTTCAAAAGTTATAGATGTTGTCTTTGAGGTTGTTATCATCTAAGAGGCTCTGTTAAATGATTGTTAACGACGAAATTTCCCTAGTATCTGTCTTTTTCTTATATTCTTATATTTTTTTAAAGTAATCACCAATACCAATTCCACCACATCACCCCATCATCACCACCATCCATTTGCCATTAGACAAACAATCACCACTCATAACTACCATCAACACCATTACCACTACAACCACCGAAATAACAACACCACTACATCACACCGCCACAACTATCACCATCAATTAGCAATTACCATCACCATGTCTATCACCAATCATCAGCTTCACCATCACCATCATCACAAATCACCTCCAACCACCAACCCCACCAACACCCACTTATTGATGACAATTTTTTTTAACAAAAATAAAAATAAAAAAGCGAACCAGAGAAAACAATAAAAGGCATCCCACACTCCAACCTTTCATCGGGGGACAAAAGCTTAAAAGTAAACACCATCCTTTCACCAAAAAACAATCCATAAAATCATACTGGAAAACGAGTTGAAAACTCTTAAATCAACTCATATGTCCAACGAGATGAGATTGAGAGAGGTGTTTGGTGTTTGTGCAACCGACGTTGAAGGTTGTTTCCTTTCAAGAGGGCGGTGTGGATGCATGTCCATTGTTTGAGGTTATGTTGGATTAGGAGTGGAAGATACCTAGATTATCGATAAACTAGGGCTTATAGGGTTTGATATTAATATTTATAGAAATGGTCCCTGAAAAATAAAAGAAAAATGTCAAAATATCATAAATGACAAAACATAGGCGTTTCTGTCACTTTATAAGCGTTGAACGGTAGAGAATTGACAATAACAACCTCATTGACCATCAGTGGCGGATGAAGTTAAGAAGTAATGGGGTGTATGGCCCCCCACTTATAGGGATGATGAGTGTATTTGTGGACATGTATAATTTGTTTTACCTATTAGTCCTATAAATTCTAAGCTATACGATTTAGTTATTAGAAAAATGGGTGACGGATTGGAAAAATAAGATTAAATTGTATTTAACCAATAAAATTTTGTTTTTCTAACTGATTTTACTATATTGGTTGAGGTATCGAAATCGGGTTTCGGGGAAGATTTTATCCCGGATGGGAACAATTTTCACTTTCGGGTTCGGCGATGGGATTGCATACCCCACCGCCCATTGCCATTCCTAATTTTGAATAGAAGAATAACATACGATTAATAGAATAACAGGGACAATGGATACGCCAGTTGACTTCCGGTCAACGGTCAATGTGCACCCTACTTGACTTCTGCGCTGGATCTGCCACTGTGGACCATGCGTCCAACTTTTGGAAACCACATGAACCAAACTGTAATTTACATATAAATTTTGAAAAGTTTGACTAAAACTGGGGTGGGTGTAAACCACATGAACCAAACTGTAATTTACATAAATTGTCCCTAGCTTGGCAATTCGTATCATGTTTGATGAATTTTTGCAAAGACAGTACCTAAGTTTGAACTCTTGCAAAACGCTAGTTATAAGTAACTCTTTTGTATGGCCTTTAACTATTGCACTGTTATTTATTATAAATAGAGTAATTTTATCATTATTAATTATTGTGGATAATTTTCATGAATAAGCAAATCAAATGAAAACGAGTTGGAGAAAATATAAACCAAGAGGCTCTCTATCAATAGTAAATCTTGCCAATATTTATCTGTTTACACGTTATAGTTTTACATTACACCAATCAAAAGGTCAAAGTACAATACTTACAGACTGGATGCTGGATAACTATTGACACAGTCGGCCCATGGGCCTTGCTGTGCCTCTCCGATAATGAGCCTATTACATTCCCATATCAAACTGGTACACTTGGGCCCGGTCCCAATCCCCAGCTGCAAAACTCTTTCCCCTTCCTTCACTCTCTCTTTCGCTTCCATGTACGCTAATTCATACCACAACGAAGAAGAGGACTGGTTCCCAAACCTATGTAACGTCATCAGTGCAACCTCCATTTCCTCCTCTTTTAACTTCATCTCTCTCCCTATCCCCACTGCTATGGCCTTCCCAGATGTCGGCAAGCAGTAATGTTGTATCACTTTCCTGAAGTTTGGTACGTAAAGTTGTGTCGATTTGTCGAGGAATCTCTTTCTAATCACGGAAATCCCATATCGGATTTTCTCTTCTAATGGAAGAATAGAAGAACCAAGAACATGCAAGTGAGATCGGAGTAATTCTCCAAACGCATGTACTACTGCATCCTTTTTGAAAGTAAACCCGGTGATGCCTTGCAAGTCTTCTTTACCGAGTGCGGCGTTATAAGCTATGTCATCGAACGCACCTTGTGTTCGTAGAGTGTGGACTAATCTGTATTTGGATATCTTATTAGCGGATTTTTTGTTGGTGATTAGAATCGCTGCACTACCTGATCGGAAGAGGCAATTCAGGACCATCATTGGCCGATCTTTTCCTGCATACCAACCTGTCGATAGAATTTCTGTACTAAGAATTACAGCGTTTGAGTTGTTGTGAACTTTTAAGAGGTTCTGCTGTTGGTGTAATCCAGAAAGTTTGGGGACCATTTATGTTTATTTCATTTGTGTTTGTTTCAGTTTATTTATGTAGGAAGTTGTCAAAAGCCATGTTGGCCATTTTCCCTTTTCTTTAGGAAGTAGTAATCAAGTGGTTTCATGTTTCCACATTTCTAGCTGATTAGTAGCTTAAGTAGCATGTAACGTTCCAGTTTTTTAGAGAGAAGATAATCAGAAAATTGCCTCAAAAATACTCTCCATCTTTGCTCTGTTTTGCTGTGTAAAACAGGGGCCTGCAACAATACTTGGTATCAGAGCAAATCTGGTATATGCCCAAGTATCAACCACGAGTGACAGAGATGACGGGAAACAACAATGACAAAGATGGTTCTATCACTTTACACTACCCCATGCTCTCGAGAAGTAAGTATGCTGCTTGGGCAATCAAAATGAAAGTTTTCATGCAGGCTCAAGGTGTTTGGGAGGCAGTAAAACCAAGAACAGCCAATACAGTCGTTGAAGTCCGGAAAGATAAGATGGCAATGGCGGCTATCTACCAGGGTATTCCAGAATATATGCTCCTATCGTTGGCAGAAAAGCAGACAGCAAAGGAGGCATGGGAAACTCTGAAAACGATGTATCTAGGGGCTGATCGGGTGAAGACGGCTAGGGTTCAGACGTTGAAGACTGAACTTGAAATGATGAGCATGAAGGAGTCAGAAACGGTAGACGAGTTTGCTGCCAAAGTCACGAACATAGTTAGCAACGTTCGTGCCTTAGGAGAGACAATGGGAGAGGCATACATGGTCAAGAAGTTGCTTCGGGCAGTACCTAACAAGCTTGTGCAAATCGCATCCACCATAGAACAATTTGCTGATCTAGAAACTATGACAGTTGAAGAGGTCATAGGGAGACTAAAAGCACATGAGGAACAGGTGCGAGGTCAAAGCGACTCTAACGAAGGAAAGTTACTCCTGACACATCAGGAGTAGCTTGAAAAAACGAAGAAGAAGAAGGATGAAGGCCAGAAATCATCACAGCGGGATTCCAGGCAACACAATCCCGGTTCACGTGGTCGTGGGAGAGGCCGGGGGAGAGGTAACTCAAACTGTGGGGGTCACCGTGGTGGAGCTTCACAGTCGAGTCGCGATGGAGGACGGAACACAACAAGCCGAGACAAAAGCACAGTGGTGTGTTACAACTGTCAAGAACAAGGCCATTATGCAGCAGAGTGCAAGAACCCACGAAAGGAAAGGTTTCAGGAAGCCAATTTGATGCAGGGATTTGATGACCAAGAACCTGCCCTATTATTATCTGCATACAGTAAGAGTGAAGTGCATGAAGATGTGTATTTAAATGAAAAGCGGGTGACTCCAAAACTGAAAACAAATGGCTATGAAGCTACAAAATCCAAGATATGGTACTTAGATAATGGGGCCAACAACCACATGACAGGAGAGGAAGAAAAGTTTCGTGAGATAAACAAGACAATAAAAGGGTACGTTCGTTTTGGAGATGGATCAAAAGTGAGAATAGAAGGAAAGGGTTCCATTCTTTTCCAATGCAATAATGGAGAACAAAGATTACTAAGTGAGGTGTACTACATCCCAAGCCTATGTAACAATATCATAAGCTTGGGTCAACTGGCAGAAACCGGTGACAGAATTGTGATGCTTGGGTCGTTCTTATGGATTCACGATCAAACCAGAAGATTACTCATGAAGGTGAAACGATCAGAAAATAGGCTGTACAAAATTGCATTGGAAGATGTGAAGGGTGTATGCTTGCTGGGAGAAGGAAGACAACAAGATTGGTTATGGCATGCAAGACTTGGGCACGTGAATTTCACTGCCCTTAAACTAATGTCAGAGAATGAAGTTGTACATGGTTTGCCACGAATCATCAATCCTTCTCGCCCTTGTGAGTGGTGCTTGGCTGGAAAGCAAACAAGGACACCATACCCCATAACAAACCTCGTATAAAGCAAGCAAGAAACTCGAGCTGGTTCACGGAGATCTTTGTGGCCCCATCACACCTGCAACGCCATCAGGGAATAGGTATTTTCTACTTCTTGTTGACGACTTTAGTCGTGTGATGTGGATATACCTGATGAAGACAAAAGGATGAAACCTTTGATATCTTCAAGAAATTTCGGGCCCTAGTAGAGAATGAAACAGGTGAAAGAATGAAAACATTCAGAACTGATCGTGGTGGTGAGTTCACGTCTAAAGACTTTACCACTTACTGTGAGGCAACTGGTCTAAAGAGACACCTCACAGCACCGTTCTCCCCACAGCAGAACGGGGTAGTAGAGAGAAGAAACAGGACGGTGGTTGAAATGGCAAGAACAATGCTGAAACACATGAGAGTTCCTGAAATCTTGTGGGGGGAAGCTGTGAGACATGCTGTCTATGTACTGAACCGTGTGACAACCAAAGCACTGAAAGAAAAAACACCGTATGAGGCATGGTCTGGAAGAAAACCAAATCTGGAGCACCTGAAGGTATTTGGCTGCATAGCTCACACAAAAGTTGTAAGAGGGCATTTAAGGAAACTCGAAAACAGAAGCAAACCATTGGTGTAATTGGGAACGGAGCTTGGAAGCAAAGCCTATCGTTTACTTGACCCCGACACCGGAAGAATTTGTGTAAGTCGTGATGTCTGCTTCGAGGAAGATAGAGAATGGTCATGGAGCAACTCAGTCAAGTTTAAAGATAACCTTGGTGTGCCGTTTGTGATTGAAGGGTACGGTGATGATTTTATAAGCCAAGAACAAAACGATGGATCTTTTAATGGGGAAGGTAGCAACCACTTGAGAAATGTAACCTACGAAGAGATCTCACAACAGAGCACAATTCAACAAGCCCATGATGAAGAATACTATGACTCAGTGGACCTAGCCCAAGAGAGTCCCCATAACAGCCCATTACCATTGACAGAAGAAAACCCTACCACACCCAACAGCTCAACGGGTTCAAACACTACCTCATCGGAATCAACAGGAGGCGGAGCCCCAAAAAGATACAGGAGGTTGTCAGACATTTACAGACAAGAGGATGAACTGTTACTTACAGCTGACCATGAGGAACCAGAATCATACGCTCAAGCCAGTAAAGAAAGCAAGTGGGTGAAAGCAATGGAAGAAGAATTGTCTGCAATAGAAAGAAACAACACATGGGAGTTAGTTAAACTGCCACGTGATCGAAGACCTATTGGTCTCAAATGGGTCTTTAAAGTGAAACGAGACCCTCTTGGTAATATTCTGAAGCACAAGGCCAGGTTAGTAGCTAAGGGTTACGTTTAAAAGCAAGGCGTTGATTTTGACGAGGTATTTGCTCCTGTGGCTCGTTTGGAGACAGTGAGAATAATCTTGGCTCTCACAGGTATCAATGGGTGGCTTGTTTACCACCTGGATGTGAAATCAGCCTTCCTACATGGCAAGTTAGAAGAGGAGGTGTTTGTATCCCAACCTGAAGGATTCGTGCAGAAAAACAAACAGGAGATGGTGTATAAGCTATCTAAAGCCTTGTATGGACTCCGTCAAGCCCCCCGGGCATGGAACGCACGACTAGATAAACACCTAAAGCTGCTTGGGTTTGTTAGATGTGCTCATGAATACGCAGTGTACACAAGGAAAACAGGTTATAACTCATTGATTGTAGGGGTCTACGTTGATGACCTTATCGTCACAGGAGGAAGCAAGGAAGAAGTTGAACTCTTTAAGAAGGAGATGAATCAAGAGTTTGAGATGAGTGACCTGGGGTTGCTGTCATATTACCTGGGAATTGAAGTATCACAAGAGCTGCGTGGAATAAGCTTAAAACAGGAGGGGTATGCAAGAAAACTATTGGAAAAGGCAGGCATGCTAGATTGCAACCCAACAGAGACCCCAATGGAGAATAACCTGGAGCTCACCAAAGATGAGAGTGGAAAACCTGTGAATGCCACTGAATATAGAAGCATAGTGGGAGGGCTGAGATATCTGTGCCACACACGACCTGACATCTCCTATGCTGTTGGAGTTGTAAGTCGCTTCCTAGAAAGGCCCACCGAACAACACAATCAGGCAGTGAAAAGAATCCTAAGGTACATAAAGGGAACCCTCAACCTTGGTTTGGTGTACACACGAAGCAAAGAAAAGAAGCACATAATTGCATACTCTTATAGCAATCATGCAAGGGATGTGAATGATAGGCGAAGCACAAGTGGCATGGTATTTTACTTGAACAAAAATCTGGTGACATGGAGCTCTCAAAAGCAACAGTGTGTTGCACTTTCGTCATGCGAGGCGGAATTCATGGCTGCAAACTTGGCAACATGCCAAGGCATATGGGTCCGGAGACTTGTTCAAGAAATAACAGGTGAAAAGTTGGGTCCAGTGACAATACTCATTGATAACAAGTCCACACTCGAATTGGTCAAACATCCAGTCTTCCATGGACGTAGCAAACATATAGACACACGCTTTCACTTCATTAGAGACTGCATTGAACGAGGAGACGTCATTGCTAAGTTTGTTGCAAGTGTGGAACAGCAAGCTGATATTCTCACTAAGCCACTGGCAAAGAACAAGTTCAAGGAAATGAGGAACATGCTTGGAATGAAGAGCATCTAGCATTCTGGATTAGGGGGAATTTGTTGGTGTAATCCAGAAAGTTTGGGGACCATTTATGTTTATTTCATTTGTGTTTGTTTCAGTTTATTTATGTAGGAAGTTGTCAAAAGCCATGTTGGCCATTTTCCCTTTTCTTTAGGAAGTAGTAATCAAGTGGTTTCATGTTTCCACATTTCTAGCTGATTAGTAGCTTAAGTAGCATGTAACGTTCCAGTTTTTTAGAGAGAAGATAATCAGAAAATTGCCTCAAAAATACTCTTCATCTTTGCTCTGTTTTGCTGTGTAAAACAGGGGCCTGCAACAATATCTGCGCCATGTCAACAGCTAATGCACTCGCGCTACACCCCATACCGCTAATGTTGAAGCTCTTTATGTCTTCTCTCATTGAGTACCTATTGATAATGATCGACGACAGGGAAGGAGATGGACAAAACCCACTGCAGTTGACTATGAGAATGTCGATGTCGAGAGGGGAGAGTTTGGTTTTTGACAGAAGGTCTTCAAAAACTGGGAACAGAATTAATCGAGCTTCTTTAACGGCTTCTTCGTGGGTTGGTCTTGTTGGGATGAAGTGTAGAGCTGGAGGAAGGTATGTCCTTTCACTTTGCCCTGAAGACACAAAGACCTTTGATATGAAATCAACGCTTTCTTGGTCAAGAGAGAGAACCATGTGTGCGTGTTCAAGAAAACTCGAAAAGGGTACTCTCCAATAGTTTGGTGGCTTTAGGCAAGAGTAGTCTACAAGGTAGATTTCTGAAGACCTTGATACCAGGTAAGTTTTAATGATAATGAAGAGGACAATACCACATACTGCTAAAACATATGATTCTTGTTCCTGGTTGAGAAAAAGAGACGAAAGTAAACTAAGGAGGATTAAGGACAAAATCTTTAAAGAAGTTGATAGACTTCTATGAAAATTTGGAGTGGATTTTTGGAGAAGAGAGCCCATTGCGTGTGAAAGAAAAAAGAGAAAAAGAAGTAGTGATACTATAACTATACTAACATATGACTTGAGGTCAATATATATAGACAATTACAAAACCATTATGATCTATTGATAAATTTGATGAATTTGATTTAGGAAGCTGACCCGAATCGATGCGACGTAGTGGTTTACTTATTGCATTAGTTAAATCTATGTTTAATGTAACTAAGTATTACTTTCAACAAAAATTGTAGATTCAATGACCCTAACATGGTACATTTATAAAACCATTTAGTATAAAGTTGAAACTTCTTTTTCCTTATCCGTCATTGATATTAATCCTTAATTCTATTCGTACTTTGAAATTTGGAATTGATTGTGAAGAATCAAAAGAAATGGGGACATTAGTTGTACAATTTTTTTGTTTCTTAAGTTTCATATGAATCTTAAATTACACTTCTTAATTATTATTTTTTTTTTTAATTTTAATTTGTATACATATTAATTGTAATGTATTAGCTTTAATATGTTATAACTATATAACATAATTATGTAACATATTTAATAAACTATATGATAAAAATATCACGTCAATATTTTCAAAATAATAACAATATTGGATATTAATTTATTTTATTTAAATATGTCAAATTACTTACAGAACGATTACCAAATGAAGACGAACGTTCATAAATGGTCATTGTGGTTTTTCACAATATCAAGTTTAATCTTTTTTTTTTCAATCTCATAGAAGGTGATTTCAATTTCTATCGTGATCGGTCCCTCGCCTATATAAAAAAACTTTTATACCCTTTATTTATTTATTTTTTATTTTTCTCTAAATAAAATTTATTAAAAAAAAAAGAAAAAAAAAATAACACCCCCTATCTTCTTCCCCACACGTCTTCTTCTCCACCCACCCAGATGATATATACATATCTCCTCACACTCTCTCTCTCTCTCTCACACACACACACACACACTAAAATTTAAACACAATTGAACCCTAATACATAATCGCCACCACCGGGTGATCAATGTTGGTGGTGAAATCCCTAGAACCCACCTACGTCAGTGGTGAAATCAAACATGGCAATTGGGTGATCGATGCCTCTCTGTCCCACAACCCACCATCTTTTCCAGTCAACAAGAGCTATCGAGAAAGAAACTCTTACCTTCTTCAATTTTCTAGTGGTGGTGGTGGTGAAGAATCATATCTTTGAATTTTAAGAAGGGGGTTTTAGATTTTTTGATTACAACTTCTCGAGAGAAAATATGGGGGTTAGACGGAGGGCTTGTGTTGATTCAGCAAGCGAGAGAAAATCTGGAGGTAGCATTGAGGAAGCCCTCGTAGTAGCTATGTAGTTTGAATCAAGGGGTGTAGCGGTGATGTATGGTTATCAGACTGAAGATGTAGAGTTGTGGTAATGTAGAGCTCTCGGACTGAAGAAAAGTGTGTGTGTGAGAGAGAGAGAGAGAGAGAGAGAGAGAGAGAAAGAAAGAAAGAGAGAAAGAGGGGGTAATCGTCGGGTTGGACAGTAAATAAAGAAAGAAGGGGGAGGGGAGATAACAGGGGTGGAACGGGGATGTTATTTTCCGACTATGACAATTTCAACGATAGTGTTTTCGGGAGAAGGAAGGTGGCAGTGGTAGGTAGGAAGGGGAACAATGAGAGGTTCCTTGTGTTAGAAAATAAGGGAACAAAATAACAATAAATACAAACTTGATTCAAGGATCGTGTTTATCAAACACTTTGTGAAATCTGTAATTCGTTTTGCCTGGGGTGTATGGATTTAAAAGTGGGATAATCCAAGAATAAACCAATCTGAATTACAGGGCTAATTCAGAATGTGAAACACAGAATACCTTGTTGTTTTTGTGTTCTTGAGAAATAGAACAAATCAATGTATGATTTTCGTGTATGTAAGTGTCAATCGGTTTTCTGGAACTAGAGGGAAATATGGTTATTAGCGGTTGCATGCATAATTGGCGTAAAAAATGTTAGTTAATGGACCCCGCTAGGGGAGCTGCCCCTAAACCCCGCCAAGGGGCTGCAACCCCTTGGAACCCTACATCCAGGGGTGCTGCCCCCGGAGCCCCGTATTCACGAGTTCACATTTATCACTCCGAGTGCGCACCCCGCACCTCCAAGCTCGGTGAGTGAAAATATAACTCAGCCTATCTCAAAAGTAATAATAATTACATCAAAATATATTGATAACACTAAAATCACCAACACCTTGTTAATGGAAAGTTAGGGCAAATGAGGGAAGACTTAAGATAGGAAATGGAGATGTGATGAAGACGATGGGGTTGGGGTAAAGGGGTGGGTGATTTCTATTTTATTTTATTATTACTTTAAATTAAATTAAACAATAAAAAGTTAAAAATAAAATAATGAGGGTATAAAAGTCATTTTATATATGTCGGGGACCAACCACGATAGAAATTAAAACCACATTGACTTTCTATGAGACCGAAAAAATTATGGACTAAACTTGATATTCTAACAAACCACATGGACCATTTGTGAACATTTGTCTCAAAATTATAAAGTTTCATATGACATCTAGAACCAAATAACATACTAATTCTATTAAGTCAATGATAATAATAGATTCAAAGTTTTTCTAATGTTTAACACGTTAATTTAAGAGTAAATTACACGAATGGTCCCTATGGTTTGGGGTAATTTGCGTGTTTGGTCCCTAAATTATTTTTTTAACTCGGAAGGTCCCTACTGTTTGTTTCTATTACGCGCTTGGTCCCTACTGTTTGTTTTTGTTACGCGCTTGGTCCTTGTCTTACCTAAAAAGACTATTATTTAAATAGGAAAAAATGGTGGGGTAGGTAAGGTAAGGCGAGGGGGTGGGGTTGGGGTGTGTTTATTTAAATAAATTAAAAAATCAATGGCAAAATAGTCTTTTTAGGTAAGACAGGGACCAAACGCGTAACAAAAACAAACATTAGGGACCTTCTGAGTTAAAAAAATAAGTTAGGGACTAAACTTGCAAATTATCCTAAACCATAGGGACCATTCGTGTAATTTACTCTTAATTTAATCAACATTAATGACATCCAATAATTTTTTTTTGGAACCGGCAAATATGTATTAATAAAAAATTAAACCCCAACTAGCAAGATGCTAGAAGGGAGAAGGAGACATAGTTTACATAAAAGGAAAAAAACATAAATGAGAGCAGCAAAAGAAGAATAACATCGATTTTCTTCACTTCACCAGAATGGGTATATGCACCAGTCCATCCAATTAATAGGGTAGTTCGAACTCCGGTGTTTAAGCCATACGAACACCATAGATTGTATATTATATGCTATCTTGGTGGGCAATATCCTGATTTTTCTGTAAAGTCTTTCACATCTCGCTTTCCACAGCCACCATATCATGCCATAGTGTAACACCGTAAATTTTCAGACAAAATTTTCATTTTTAAAACACATAATTCTCAATACCACATTCCAAAAACCACAAGTGCCGAATTGTCAAAAAAACAAATTTCATAAATTGTTTGATAAAATCCAGGATCCACAAAACATAAACTCCATCTCAAGTGTGTGTACAATCAAGCCGGCGCCTTCCCGCGATCCTGAGAAGTACCTGAAACACATATCACATAACACGGTAAGCACGAAGCTTACTGAGTTCTCCAAAATACCACACATAACTCAGTAGCCTCTCATGGCTATATCTCAAATTCGACCCTCAGGTCAATGTGTCTCAGTGGAACCCTCCGGTCCCACAGCTCGGGTGGACCCTCCAGTCCTAACTCAGTATAGCTCAGAATAATACACATCATAAATCACAAAGACATAATGCAGGATATCACAATACTCAATATAAGCATACAAGACCCTCCGGTCACACATAGTTACCACTCAAGGTAAGTATAGTGAGAAGACTCACCTCGTAAGCAAGCAAATGAATCTCGTACACGAAACACCGATCTAGCCTCCGCCTAGCACATACGATAATTATCTCTAATTAACTCTTAAATCACAACTCTAAATAAACCAAACTATTTTCTCTCTTTAATCTCTTGGAATGGATAAAAGACCATTTTACCCCTCCATGGTCTCCCTATTCTCTGTCTTGACCAACCCTAAAGTCAACAGAAGTCAACACTCGAGTCAACAGTCCATGTTGACCCGACTCGTCGACTGCACCTATGTGACTCGTCGAGTCCCCTTGTTTTCAGAAGTGTCGCGAAAGTCCCCCTTAGCTCGTCAAGTTGTCTCATCAACTCGTCGAGTCACACGTGTCCAGACTCGTTGGGAAAACCCTAACCGACTCGTCGAGTCAGCTCTCCGACTTGTCGAGTCCTTTCAGACTCTATTCTTATTCAGACGTTTTAAGGCAGATTTACAACCCCAAACTCTAGATCTAGCCTCCCAAGGCTGAGATACCACGTAAAGCTACAAGCTTTACGTCCATGCATGGCACTTAGGGGTTGAAATGCCAAAATAAGTTCCATTTAGGGTCTTAAGCTCACAATCTCCTCTATAACTAAATAAAGCTGGGACCTTTGGACTCTAGGGACCTCACAAGGTCTAGATCTGAAGTCTCAATCACTTGGTACACTCAAAGCCTCAAGGAAGATGGAATAAGCCCCAAAACTCCATAAAATTGGATCTTATCAAACTAGTGAGCAAGGTAGAGACTTTTTACCTTTAACTGAAGCTCTAGATGAAATAACACCAGATCCCACAGCCTCTTCTCGTTCCTTGCTTGATACTCTTCTTTTCTTCTTCACAAAGTGCACCAAAATGCCCAAAGATTAGCTCCCTTTCTCTCTTAGCTCACTAAAAACGATTAGGGTTTCACACAGGGGAGTAGGGTGGCTGGTGAGGCGGAAATGAGGGCTTAAGGTCCTTTAAATAGGACCCAACCCCGGAGATTTAGGGTTTCCTCACATAACGCCAACTCGGCGAGTTGGCTCTCTGACTCGTCGAGTTGGTCATTAAACCCACGTGGTCAATCCGACTCTACTCGACGAGTTGGGCATACAACTCGGCGAGTCACTCAGTCAATCCTAATATATAAATGTAAATATTATACCTGGGAGTCGGGATGTTATAATTCTCCCCGCTAGAATCAGACTTCGCCCTCGAAGTCATGCTCCGGAAACAACTCTGGGTACTGCTCGCGCATCTCGGACTTCGGCTCCCAAGTCCACTCGGATCCCCTGCGGTGCTCCCACTGCACCTTAACCAGTCGCACCTCCTTGTTCCTCAGGGTCTTAAATTTTCTATCCAAAATTGCTATCGGTCTCTCAATGTAATTCAGACTCGCATCTACCTGAATGTCCTCTAAGGGTACCACTGCTGTCCCATCGGCTACACACTTCCTCAACTGAGACACGTGGAAGGTGTTATGAATCTGGCTCAACTCTGCAGGTACCTCCAACCGATAGGCTACCTTCCCCACTCTGGCATTCACTCTGAAAGGACCGATATATCTAGGACCCAACTTCCCCCGCTTCCTGAATCGGATCACCCCTTTCCACGGGGGTACCTTCAGGAGGATAAAATCTCCAACCTGGAACTCTAGCTCGGATCGTCGCCGGTCTGCGTAACTCTTCTAGCGACTCTGAGCTGTCAGTAGCCTCTGTCTGACCTGCTGAATCTTCTCAGTCGTCTTGAGCACTATCTCAGTGCTACCCATCATTCTCTGCTCTACCTCTCCCCAACAGATGGGAGTCCGACACCTCCTCCCATATAAGAGATCAAAGGGAGGCATACCAATACTGGAATGATGGCTGTTGTTATATGAAAACTCAGCCAAGGGCAAATAGGTGTCCCAACTTCCTCCGAAGTCCATAACACATGCACGCATCATGTCTTCAAGCGTTTGAATCGTCCGCTCACTCTGCCCGTCTGTCTGTGGGTGGTATGCGGTACTGAAGTGTAAATCATTAGTGTAAATGAATGTAAGGTCTGTTTACGCTTATGTTTCTGTGTTGACGATGACATCCCAATGTTTTAATATAAATAAAATACATTTCTTCGGAAATGCTTTAATAATATATTTATCATATTTTTGGGACAAATTCTGCAATAATATTCTTCAAAAATGATACTCTGATTTTTAACTAAGCATAAACAAATCGGTATTTTCTGTCCGTGAAAATGGGGATGTCACAGTTGGTATCAGAGCATTAGTTTAAGCGAACTGGGAGTAAGGATTTATTTCTAGACTGAAACTAAGAATGCTAAGCGATGATTGTGAGATGAGTGTCTACTATATTTAGGATTTATGTCTGAATAGACTCGAGCACTAGCTTATTTAGGGGAAATGCCTAAATTGCTTTTATGTGCTAAATGATTTATGATACAATATGTCTTATATGCTTTATGATGCTATCAAATCTATGGTTTACTGTCGACCGGATCTAGAAATTGTATGTGTTCAGATTTCTAAACATTTAATTACGGTATTAGAACTGGCATGTAACTTTTCAGAGCGATAAGGAGATTTATACGCCTGCCATAAATAAAGCTTTCCCTATCTTAATTCTCGTCGTTATACACTGAACGTCTGCTAGAGTGTATAGATCGAAATGGTGAGAACTCGCAGCGGATTAGGAAATGCTAATGGAAACCAACAGCATGAACCACGAGTAATTGAGCATGCATGAGAGGTAGCAGTTGTACCCGAGCCAATCACGATGGCAGGAGTCCAAGAAATGATTCGGACTATGATGGCCGAACAAAGGGAGGAGATGAGGAAAATGTTTCTTAACAATAGGGATGAACCTACTGTACCCATTGTACAACCTGAAATGAACATTGAACAATCAAATGAAGGAAACTATAGTCAAACTGTCAGTCAAGCTGAGCCACATATGGTTAGAAGAAACTAAACTGTTGAGTCTAATTGTGTTGTGTCATGGGCTTGTGTTTTGTATCCGGATTGGGCCTGTCCATCCGTGATTATCTAGTAGGGTTAGACTATAAATATGCATGCATGAATGCATTATAGGGTTAACGTTTTGTTGATTATTACGTTTATTGTTTTGTAACCCTAAACATCTCTACAGTCGAAGTTCTTAATCGAGCTCTTCTGAGGTGTTGAAGTTTTAATCATATGACACATTCAAAGCTATTCTCGTGTTCATAATTACGTTCTTAATTGTTTGTCTGCATAGAATCTAACGATCCTAATTGAACTTTGTTCTAACAATTGGTATCAGAGCGGGAGACTGTGTGATCAATACACATTCCTTCTGTATTCAGAATTCTTTAGGGTTTCCGCTTTTATCGTATAAATAGAAGCTGTCTTCTTCATAACGATGGTAACTCTGTTTCAGATAAAACCCTAACCTCAAGTTTACAGGCTTGATTCTAGCAGCTCACCATGTCTCATGAAGATTCTCAAACAAATCCTATCAACATCTCAAACAGCATTGGATCCACTACCATAATTCCCATTCTTTACACTCAAGACTATGAAGTATGGGCGCATCACTTTGAAGATTACGTGGTTGGATCTGAAGACAATGGCTATCTCATCTGGGAAGCTATCACACTTGGGCCGTTTGTCCACTCAGGAACGAACACGACAGTTAAGTCCCAAAAGGAATACAACAAGCTGGTAGCGGATGTAGAGAAGATGTCACAGGATGAGAAAGACAAATTGTTGTGTAACGTGAAGGCCATGAGAATGATCAGGTTCGCTTTGCAGTCTGACACTTTTAGGTTGGTTGGCTCATGCACGATGGCAAAAGAAATCTGGGATAGGTTGAAAGAACTTTATTCAACCGATGAAGATCTAGAACACTCCATTCAAACCTTGTTGTTGTCAGAATTTGGAGTTTTCGAACAGAAACCAGAAGAAAAACTCATACAAACTTTCGATCGGTTCAATCATCTCCTAAGTAAGATGACAAGCATGGAATAGAAAGAAAGTTGATCGAGCAGAAGGTGACCTTCATGAACGGTCTGAGACCAGAATGGATGGCTGTAGTTTCAACCGTGAAAGCGCATGAACAGTTTAAAACTTACTCACTAGCGAAACTTGTGAGAATACTCAAGTCCCATGAAAGTGTAGTAACCAAAGAAGCGAAGGTAGTTTCTGGTGTGGGATCGATGGCCCTTGTCTCAAAAGGAAAAAGTATTGCAGAAGAAGAAGAAGAGTCTGAAATGTCTGAGTGTGACCTTACAAGCGAGGAGTATGCTATGATGGTCACCAATCCAAAGAAGTTTGCACAAAGAAAATTCCCTGTCAACAAGAACCGAAACTAGCAGGGAAGTTACAGTTCTGAGAAGGTAAAGGATGAAGCGAAAATCTCTTCTCAAAAGGATGAAGACAAGAAGGAGAGCAAGCTTGCAGGAGACTCTGGGTTTGATTGCAATTACTGTCACGACAAGAACCACTTTGCCAAAGATTGCATGCTGAGAAAAATGGCTGAGAAAAGAGATGGTGAAGATGATGAGGCGTACTACATGCGCAAGTTGGAAGAGATCAAGAAAAAGAAGGCGACTAACAGTTCTATGAATGCCTTAATTGTGCTGGAGAATGCAGATGAAGATGAGTTCGGTGGCGTTGAAGTTTGGTCAACCGATTCTGAAGATGAATAGGTGAGAAAGCCCACTCATGGAAGAGCTTATGTGGCAAAGGATGTAGGTTCGGCTGGAAGATGCTTGATGGTCACAGCTGGTGCTTCAACCGAAAGTGCAAGTGAGGAACCGAACCTGAATGAGGACAAATGTTTTGCAACCAAGCCCGTAAGCGAAAAGATCAACGACTGCGATCAGCTGATAAAAAAGGTACAATCCATCCTTGAATCACTTAAAGTTCCAGTAATATATTATGAAGAATAACTAAAAGAATTAAAATTTAAATTTTCTAACTTAAGTGGTAGTCTCATGCAAACTCGCTTAGCGAATTCTAACCTAACTGACCAACTCAGCAGGGTGTCTTCAAAAAGTGAGGAGAGAAGGATGTGGATTGAGCTGAGGGAGGCGGAATTAAATAGGGCTAGGGATGAAAGTATTTATTTGCAAAGAGACAACTTAAAGTTTTTAAAACAAAGGAATGTTTTCTGTTTAATTGCTAAGCGTTTATGCTCTAATATTGCTCAATTGCATTTAAGTTGTGAGATAGGAAAGAAGATTCATAAGATGATTTTACCCTTCCTTGAATTTAAGGAGGATGAGGTCATAGCAGAATGTGAATTAGTAGTATCATCAGAAGAGACATCAATGTCTTACAAAATTGGACTGGACAAGATAGAAACCTTCATTGATTCTAAGGAACACAAATGTATGCTCAAAAATATTTTAGATGAAAATGATAGGTTGAAAATTAAGTCAGACACTATTCAATCATTTGACTTGTCTAATGCCAAATTAACTTCTGAAAATAAAATGAACTTAGAAAATACGTCTGAATTTGATGAGGAAAGTGAGATGAGCGAAATCTCAGTAGAAGACGTTGTTGATTGCTCTGAGTTTATGAAAAGCGAAACCGAGAATGAGAAACCCCTCATATCTGAAAATTCAGTTGAATTCGCTCGCCTGTCAAATGAAAAGCCACAGAAACTCAAAGAAAAAGCTATGGTCTATCAAAAGGTTCCAACAATGCCGAATCAGGTCTATGCAGTTACAGGGGTCACTACAAAACAAACATCAGAGTTGAAAATCCTAGTCGACAAAGACAATGCTGAAGGGTGTGACGATTACTTCTGGTCAGCCCCCATTGACAACGCAGATGAAACCATAGGCCTATCTGAGCAAACTTCATGGAGGGTTAAAGGAAGATATGTTGCTGAACCCATCAACAAACCCTCGAGTTTCGACAAACCTAGCACAAGTGGAACTAAAGAAATTCCTGAAGAACCAAAGAAAGAACCGATAGTTCCAACAAGGACAACCGAAACTCAAAAAGAGAAGCCAAAGGCTAGCTTCAATATCCACAAATCGCAGAAGGAGTTAGCTGAACAGAAACGCTTAAGAAATCAAAGATACATGAAGAATCTGAATGAGCGAAAACGTCATTGGCAATCTCAAAATCCCAACTATGTATCTCCTAAGAAAGAATCCACTGACAAAGGAAAGGAAAAGCCAAATGGAAAAGAAAACTTCAGTCCAAATTCCTACTATTCAAAATCTCAGAACCGAAAGCCTACTTTAGGTCCCAACAACCGAAAGCCTGCTTTCGGTCCCAACAACCAAAAGCCTTCTTTCGGTCCTAAGACAAGTTTCGGTCCTTCCAACTCCCATAACAAAACAAAGTCAGTAAAGGACATCAAAGGAAAGGGAAAGCTCGAATCAAAATCTGAGTTCCACAATAAGAAAAAGTCAGCTGACCCTAGGCGTCAAAAGAAAATTCCTATACCATCTAACAACACACCAACTTATACACCAAAATTTAAACAAGATAAAACTAAAATAAAGGTGTATACCATTAAAAGAAAAGATCAAACCACTCTAGTAAAAAGAACATATTTGGTTGATATTTCTTCTGTAATTCCTTTTTCTGTGAAAAACTCACCAGGACCCAAGAAACTTTGGGTTCCTAAATCTGCTTGAACTTGCAGGTAATAAGTGACGAGCAGTTCGATGATGAATGGTATATATACAGTGGCTGCTCGCGTCACATGACAGGAAGGAAGGAAGAGCTAAGGGAGTTCCGATCCCTAAAAGATGGTGGGTGTGTAAAGTATGGAAATAACTCCTATGGAACAATCAAGGGATATGGTATGATAAATAATGGAGATTTATCGATTCGAAAAGTGGCGTATGTGGAAGGATTGCAACATAACCTCATCAGTGTGTCACAATTAGTTGTGGGAACTGATGGGTTTTAGGTAAAACAAATAAACTAGAAAACAATTCCTAAGTTCACATGCAACCTACTTTGGATCTATGTTTTAACTATTGAACATATAACTTTGAATTGCAAAACAAGAACCCTAGAGGAGAGAGGCTAATTTCGAAATTAACAAACTAGGGTTTAGGAGTTACATACCTTTCAATTGTTATAGCAAACAATTGATAATCCTCTTGATCTTGATCTTGATCTCCTTGGAAGCTTAGCACCACAAATGTAATGCCTCTAATGGAATCACACCCAAGAACTAGCAAGAAGGAAACTTGGAGGAGAGAGGATGGAGAGAGTATGCAATTTCGGCCTTAGGGTTTCTTCCAAAGAAATCAGTACCCAAAATGTGAGCCAGGAGGCTCCTTAAATAGTTAAGGGAACTAGGGTTTAGGGAAAACCCTAGTTATCCTTTGCTTAGGGCCTAAGCAAGACCCAAGGCCTTATCTTGGACCCCTTGGACGAATTCTCTAGGGTTTCCCCTAGGGTTTTTGTCCACCCCCTTCCAAGGGAGTTCTGGATCCTTCCATTCAACTATCAGTTAATTGCAAACTAGTCCCTCCACTTTATAATTAATTCTTTTAACCCCAAAATCAATTCTGATTAATTTCTGGCTAACAATTAATTAAACATAATGATTTCTAATTAATATATTAATCCATTAACATATTAATAAATCATTTATATATATATTAATTTATTAATCTTATAAATTAATATCTCTCCTTTCATAATTTCCTTGTCCAGTTGCTAGGTTGAGGGCAACCCAAAAGGACTGTGCTGCTATCAATTCAAGTACATACCAATTATAGTTATGGGCTTAGACACCTAATCCAACAGTCTCCCACTTGGATAAGTCTGTAACTATAATTGCTAGTATGCCTTCTAAATTTGACCAGCAAATTGTAGCTTCCAAAAAGCTGCTGCCGAACTCTGACCCAGTCAGTTATGTGTCCTAAGATAAGTGATCATATAACCCTTCGTTCTGCTTGATATCCCCAGACAAAAGACATGGAATGTAATCAATCTCTTTGTCCAGAATCTATGTTTCCCGATTCCTGATTTGTGATGATGAAGGACTTCTAATCGAACACATCAATTTAGTCCTGGCTGGGCCCAACACATAAGTCAGCACCAAATCATCGAGGGGCTCACAGATATTGCTTTTCCTGTTAGGGCAAAAGGAACGAATAAACGTTGACTCATATGCTTGTATCTTTTACTCATCAAATTATGCATGACAATACGTTTTATAACACCAAGTTACTGATGCGTTTTCGTATCACCAATGCACAACCGACTTGTAAATTACAACTCATATATCTTCGTTTCAAGATTATAAGATATTATCGTCTCAGTATTACTCATGATGAATTCCATGAAGTAATACTCTGAGCGAGGGTTTATCCAATACTCAAATCTCAATTTCTGAGTACTCATGAACGTTGCAGCAATTCTATTGCCATGTCTATCCTTAGACAATCTGCAATCCAATTCATGACAGTCTTAATTCACTACTTACTTCCAAGAGTACGAGCGACTGTGGAGTTTGAATAATCTCATTATTCAGGAAGTAAAACATGCAAAAATGAAACACAATAATAAACAATTGACAAAAGGTAGTAGCCAAACTTATAAATAATACTTTATTATTTAATCACCAAAAGTCAATTACATTTACTTTGTTACAAGTTTCAAAAACTAATCTAACTACTAAAACTAATATCATCTTTCAGTCCTATGCTCCGAGCATGTTGAATATGCTTAGCCCTACTCAGACCCTTTGTAAGAGGATCTGCTGGGTTATCTTCAGATGACACCCTCTTTACTATAAGATGGCCTTCTTCTACTCTATGTCTGATGAAATGGTACTTTCTGTCGATATGTCTGGTCTTACCATGATCTCTCGGTTCCTTTGTCAAGGCAACCGCTCCTTCATTATCGCAGAACAGTTCCATAGGCTCCTGGATGGTTGGAACAACTCCGAGATCTCCGATGAAGTTCCTCAACCAAGTTGCTTCTTTCGACGCTTCACTCGCTGCTATGTACTCTGATTCACAAGTAGAATCAGCCACCGTATCTTGCTTGGAACTTTTCCAAGTAACTGCTCCTCCATTCAGTAAAAATACCCAGCCTGATTGAGAACGGAAGTTATCTCTATCCGTCTGAAAGCTGGCATCACTGTAACCATCTACTCTCAAAGTATCACTGCCACCAAGCACAAGAACCCAGTCCTTTGTCCTTCGCAAATACTTGAGTATATTCTTAAATGCTATCCAATGAGCTCTACCTGGGTTTCCCTGATAGCGACTGACCATGCTCAAAGCAAATGCCACATCAGGGCGAGTACATGTCATAGCGTACATGATCGATCCGACAGCGGAAGCATAAGGTACACGACTCATGTCATCTATTTCAACATCTGTACTCGGGCATTGAGTCTTACTCAATTTGGTATTGCTCTGGATAGGTAGCTCTCCCTTCTTGGAATTTTCCATACTAAACCTCTTTAGTACCTTATCCAAGTATGTGCTCTGACTAAGTCCAATTAGTCTCTTCTTTCTATCTCTCAATATTCTAATCCCAAGAATATAGGCAGCTTCTCCAAGGTATTTCATGGAAAAACACTTTCCAAGCCAAGACTTAACCTCTTTCAAGGTTGGAACGTCGTTACCAATGAGTAATATGTCATCGACATACAACACCAGAAAAGTTACTATACTCCCACTAGCCTTGATATACACACAAAACTCATCTTCACTTCTAGAGAAACCAAACTCTTTGACTTTCTCATGGAAGCAAAGATTCCAACTGCGAGATGCTTGTTTCAATCCATAAATGGATTTCTCAAGCTTGCACACTCTATTGGGGAACTTTGCATCAACAAAACCCTCTGGCTGACTCATGTAAACATCTTCAGCCAACTTCCCATTAAGGAAAGCAGTTTTGACATCCATCTGCCAGATTTCATAATCATGAAAGGCAGCTATGGCGAGCAATATCCTAATAGATTTAATCTTAGCTACTGGTGAGAAGGTCTCATCATAGTCAACCCCTGGGGTTTGAGTGAAACCTTTTGCAACCAGTCGAGCCTTGAATGTGTGCACATTTCCATCCATGTCTGTCTTCTTCTTGAAGATCCATTTGCACCCAACTGTCTTACGACCTGGTGCACTATCAACCAAATTCCAAACTTGGTTGTCATACATGGACTTAATCTCGCTGTCCATTGCCTCTTTCCACTTGGAAGCCTCTGGGCCTGCCATTGCTTCCTTATAAGTGACTGGTTCATCTAATTTTACCAGTGTTCTGTCACTTATGAATGTGTCACCATCTGAAGTAATATGAAAACCATACAACTCATGTGGCACACTCACCCTAGTGGATCTTCTAAGAGGTAATGAGTTATCGATTGGTTCAACAGGAACTGTTTCCTCTGGGTGAGTGCTAGTGTCATCTAAGGTTCCTTCATTGGCTGACTCTTGAATTTCTTCAAGGTCAATAGTGCTCCCACTGTCCTCTTTGAATATGAGCTCTCTTTCAAGAAAGACTCCTCTTCGTGCTACAAAGACCACGTTCTCACTAGGCCTGTAGAACAAATATCCAAAAGACTGCTTTGGGTAACCAATGAAAACACATTTCTCACTTCTAGCTGCTAGCTTGTAGTGAGTCTCTCGTCTTACGAAAGCTTCACAACCCCAGACTTTAATGTGTGCTAACGAGGGAACTTTCCCTGTCCACATTTCGTGAGGTGTTTTGGCAACCTTCTTTGTAGGGACAAGATTAAGGATGTGGGCGGCTGTCTCTAAGGCATACCCCCAGAAGTGAATAGGAAGCGAAGCCCGACTCATCATAGAACGAACCATGTCTAACAAGGTTCGATTGCGCCTCTCAGCTACACCATTTAACTGTGGTGTCCTAGGAGGAGTCAATTGTGAGACTATCCCACATTCTTTCAGATAGTCGTTAAACTCGATACTAAGATACTCCCCGCCTCTATCAGATCTAAGTATCTTTATCTTTCTGCCCAATTGATTTTCGACTTCATGCTTAAACTCTTTGAACTTTTCAAAAGTTTCTGACTTATGCTTGATCAAGTAGATATATCCATATCTGCTATAATCGTCAGTGAAAGTCACATAGAATCGATTAGCATCTCTTGTAGTTGATCTGAAGGGCCCACACGCATCCGTATGTATGAGATCCAACAGACCTTCACCTCTTTCACAAGACCCTGTGAATGGTGATTTTGTCATCTTTCCCAAAAGACAAGATTCACACATATCATCTGACTTTAGGTCAAATGATTCCAACACTCCATCCTTTTGGAGTTGGGCTATGCGTTTCTTGTTAATGTGTCCAAGACGACAATGCCACAAGCATGCCTTGTCTACACTATTAGACAAGTCAATATTAAGTACACTATTTCCTAGGCTATCAACACAAGTCACTGTTTCATACACACCATTACAAGGCAAAGCTTCAAACATAAAAAACATCATTCTTATAAACAGAAATTGAACCATTCAAATCATTAAAAGAATATGTAAAACCTTGTCTGAACAATGCATGAAATGAAATAATGTTTCTCGTCATCTCAGACGAATAGCAACAATTTATTAAATCTAATCTAACATCATTACTAAGCAGAAGTTGGACCCATGAACGAGAAGATAATTAGTTATTAGCAGAAATAGTGTAAATACCTGCCGAAGATGGCTTCACTTTGCCATCCTTGAAACTATTCAATGGCATGTTTTAATCTCAGATTATGCTCTTCTATTTGTGACTGGGATGCCGAGGATCACAAACAAGATGTGAATAACCATGCAAATGTGCTTGATAACCTCATTGTCTTTATCATTAACTATTGATGTGCTGGTAAACCACACACGCTCCATCAAAATGACAATTATGAGATATCCATTACTACTCTTTATTAGTGCCCTTTAGTGTGCTGGTTAACCACACACGCTCCACTAACGACCAATAAAGCATAATGTGCAATTTCATGGATTAGCATACTTTTCACATTTTTCCTAAAGTAACTAGAGTTGGGATTTTTGAAAAAAAATGTTCTAGTACTTTCCTTAATATCATTATACTTTTAATGAGAAGTAGTTGTCCTATCAAATCCGTTCTGCTAACGACCCTCCACTAATCAAGGAAGCGGTGGGTGAGAGTGGACACCCATTCAACTACCATTTTATAGGCAGTTTCCTTATACCCCCCCTTATAGATTAGCTTCGTGAATGAGGCATACTAGCGATTTGACTGACCATATTCTTATACATAGATAATATTAAACTTTTAATTATAATATATATATAAGGTGTGTTTTAAAACATTTTAAAACTTCAGGGGTTTATAAATTTCGAAATTTAAGCTATTAAATTTAAATTTAAATAAACCAATTAACTAGATTTAATATTTATCTTTTAATTAACTATTAATCAAATTATTAAATCTTGTAAGGATTATCTAATTAAATTAATCCATTAATTTAATCCTAATCCTTATCCCTCTAAATTTCGAAAAATAGGGTAAGGATAATTATCCAATTAATCTAATTAAGTAACAATTATCCAAAACAAGAAACCCTAGTTATCCTCTAGCATATTTCGAAATTCACAAGGGAGTAGGCTAGGGTTTTCAAAACCCTAACCCTAATTTCGATTAGGGTTCTTTGGAGGCTAGGGTTTTCGAAAACCCTTCAATCCAAAACCCTAATTGCGAAAATTTGGCCTTTAGGGTTTAATGGCTATAAACCCTAATTTGCAATTCAACTATTATAGCAATTCAATTTAAAACAAACAATGGCTCTGATACCACTGATGGGTTTTAGGTAAAACAAATAAACTAGAAAACAATTCCTAAGTTCACATGCAACCTACTTTGGATCTATGTTTTAACTATTGAACATATAACTTTGAATTGCAAAACAAGAACCCTAGAGGAGAGAGGCTAATTTCGAAATTAACAAACTAGGGTTTAGGAGTTACATACCTTTCAATTGTTATAGCAAACAATTGATAATCCTCTTGATCTTGATCTTGATCTCCTTGGAAGCTTAGCACCACAAATGTAATGCCTCTAATGGAATCACACCCAAGAACTAGCAAGAAGGAAACTTGGAGGAGAGAGTATGCAATTTCGGCCTTAGGGTTTCTTCCAAAGAAATCAGTACCCAAAATGTGAGCCAGGAGGCTCCTTAAATAGTTGAGGGAACTAGGGTTTAGGGAAAACCCTAGTTATCCTTTGCTTAGGGCCTAAGCAAGACCCAAGGCCTTATCTTGGACCCCTTGGACGAATTCTCTAGGGTTTCCCCTAGGGTTTTCGTCCACCCCCTTCCAAGGGAGTTCTGGATCCTTCCATTCAACTATCAGTTAATTGCAAACTAGTCCCTCCACTTTATAATTAATTCTTTTAACCCCAAAATCAATTCTGATTAATTTATGGCTAACAATTAATTAAACATAATGATTTCTAATTAATATATTAATCCATTAACATATTAATAAATCATTTATATATATATATATTAATTTATTAATCTTATAAATTAATATCTCTCCTTTCATAATTTCCTTGTCCAGTTGCTAGGTTGAGGGCAACCCAAAAGGACTGTGCTGCTATCAGTTCAAGTACATACCAATTATAGTTATGGGCTTAGACACCTAATCCAACAGGAACAGGTTTGAAAGTATCATTTGATGATGAGGGCTCTGAAATAATTGAAAAGAAATCTAAAAAGATTCTGCTCAAGTCTGATCGCAAGGGAGAGATGTATCCTTTGAATATCAATCCAATACAAGGAAAACCAGAAATATGTCTGCTGTCAAAGGCGAACACTGATGAAAGCTGGTTGTGGCATCGACGTCTATCGCACCTGAACTTCAAAGACATTAATAAGTTGGTGCTTGTTGATCACGTTCGAGGCCTCCCTCTTCTCAAATTTCACAAGGAACATCTGTGTGCAGCGTGTGAGATGGGCAAACAAAGCAGAAAGAGCCACCCTACACGACTCAATACAAAGATTGTTGAAGCTCTTGAACTATTACACATTGACTTATGTGGACCTTCGACTATCGAGAGCATCGGTGGTAGTAAGTACATTCTTGTTATTGTAGATGATTTTTCACGCTTCACCTAGGTTTTCTTTCTTAAGCAGAAATCAGATGCAACTCCCAAGTTGAAGACATTCATCAAGCAAGTGGAAGTGCAGCTGAGAAAGACGGTGAGGAATATCAGAAGTGACAACGGTCTGGAATTCAAGAATAAAGATTTTGAGGACTTTCTGGCTGACAAGGGGATAACTCACAATTTTTCAGCCCCTTATACACCACAACATAATGGGATCGTTGAAAGACGAAACCGTTCTTTATGTGAGGCAGCCAGAACCATGCTCAGTTTCGCTTCTCTACCGTTATACTTCTGGGCTGATGCAGTTGCAACCGCGTGCTACACTCAGAATCGATCCTTGCTCAACAAAAGATTCTCAATCACTCCATATGAGATTCTAAACAATCGAAAGCCTAATGTCAAATTTTTTCACATATTCGGTTCAAGGTGCTTTCTTTTCAATTCTAAAGAGAACCGAAATAAGTTTGACGTCAAAGCCGATGAGGGAATCTTTCTGGGTTATTCGCTAACATCAAAAGCATACAGAGTGTTGAACAAACGCTCCAAACGAATTGAAGAAACATATTATGTCACCTTTGACGACAATTACATGAAGAAAGTTCAAAGGAGTGAAAGTGACTTAGGTGAAATATTTCCTGAATCTGGACAGGTCTCGGTTCCTATATCCAACTTATTTGAAGAATACATTCGGTTATTTGATGAACCAGAGAAAGCAGTACACTCAGAAGCAAGAGCGGCAGACAATAAAATCAATAATCTCGAAAAGATCATAATTGAAGCTGCCAAAGAAATAGAATCTGAACCTCCTAAACCGACAGGTGGTCAACCCTCCACTGACTCTCTAAACAGAGGCTCATTGTTCAAGGGGGAGGGTTCATCAGCACCAAAGGTAACCGTAGTATCTTTCGAGGGGGAGAATCCAAAAACGTCCCCAACTCATAGAGGTCCAGGGGAGGGGGAGCATACAACTCCAACCCCACCCAATAGTAGTCCAATCGAGGAAGAGAGTCCAACTCCCATAGAGGATGCAAACTCTAATGCTGCCACAGGTTACACTTCGCCAGTCGAGGGGGAGAAAGAGAATGCAACTGACGAAGGCGAGGGTGATCAATCAGAATTTGAAGAGGAAGTGAATGCTGAATTGGATCCAGCATATGACCCAAATTATCCTCCGTTAGTGAAATGGACCAAGGACCATCCAAAAGCTCAAATTATTGGAGAATCATCTGAGAAAGTACTCACTCGTTCGCAGTTGAAAGCGAAACAAACTGCATTATTCTCAAAAGTTGAATTCTGTATGTTTAATTCCTTTATCTCCAAGGTCGAGCCGAAAACAGTTAATGTTGCACTTGATCATTCTGATTGGGTTCAAGCAATGCAAGATGAGCTCCATGAATTTGAACGCAACCGAGTTTGGAGGCTGATTCCCACACCAAAGGATGCTTCAATGGTCGGCTTAAAATGGGTCTTCAGAAACAAATTGGACAAAGAAGGGAACGTCATTAGAAACAAGGCTCGGTTGGTGGTTAAAGGATATTGCCAAGAGGAAGGGATAGATTATGAGGAGACCTTCACTCCAGTAGCTAGGTTGGAATCAATTAGAATCTTCCTGGCATATGCTGCTCATAAACACTACGAAGTTTTCCAAATGGATGTCAAATGCGCTTTCTTGAATGGAGAACTAGAAGAAACAGTGTATGTTGAGCAACCTCCCGGGTTCGTGAACGAGAAATTCCCTGATCATTGCTATGTGCTGGATAAAGCTGTCTATGGTTTGAAGCAAGCACCGAGAGCCTGGTATGAGACTTTAACTCGCTTTCTGAAAATGTTGAAATTTAAGCAAGGTTCGGTTGACCCAACCTTCTTCCGAAAGAAAGAAGGCGAACATCTAATGATAGTTCAGATTTATGTCGATGACATCATCTTCGGCTCCACGAATTATAGCTTAACGGCTGAATTCAGGAAGTTGATGGAGACTAAGTTTGAAATGAGCGCAATGGGTCCGATTAACTTTTTCCTTGGTTTGAATATTAGACAGGGACCAGAAGGTATCTTTATCAACCAGGAGGCGTATACAAAGAACCTGCTAACAAAATTTGGCATGACAGGAGACTCAAAAGTAAAGGTTCCTATGGCGTTTGGCACCAAGTTAACACCTTCTCTGGAAAAACCTGTTGTTGACATAACACTATATCGACAAATGATAGGGTCCCTTATGTATCTAACAGCTAGTAGACCGGACATTATGTTTTCTGTTTGTTATTGTGCCAGGTTTCAAGCTAATCCAAGAGAACCTCACATGGTGGCAGTGAAAAATATTTTCCGTTACCTGAAGCGAACCTCATCTCTCGGTCTCTGGTATCCTGCTAGATCTGGATTCTTCATTCAAGCTTTTTCTGATGCTGATCTTGGAGGATGTGGTCTGGACCGAAAGAGCACGACAGGCGGATGCCAATTTCTTGATGGAAAACTTGTTAGCTGGCAGTCCAAGAAGCAAACCTGTGTGTCACTTTCAACAGCCGAAGCTGAGTATATAGCTGCAACATCTTGTACTTCACAAGTAATATGGATTCAAAGTCAACTAAGAGATTACGGGTTGAGTATGAAGAAGATTCCTCTCTATTGTGACTCAGAAAGTGCAATAAGGATCTGTCACAATCCTGTGCAACACTCCAAGACTAAGCATATTGCACTTAGATATCATTTTATCAAGGACCACGTAGAAGATGGGAACGTGGAAGTTCATTTCGTTCGGTCCTCTGATCAACTGGCTGACATATTCACTAAAGCCTTACCTGAAGCGAGTTTCAATAAAATTTTACAAGGCCTGGGAATGATGGAAGCGGAGTCAGTACCGAAACCTCAAATCTCTCACTAAAAATTAGACAAGCGAAATGGAGCAAACGCTCGGTCTATTTCGGCTCCAAAATTTTTGGGAACCGAAATGAACCGACCGCTCGGTCTATTTCGGCTCTGGAATTTGAAGGAACCGAAATGAACCGAACGCTCGGTCTATTTCGGCTCAATAATTTTTGGGAACCGAAATAAACCGACCGCTCGGTCTATTTCGGCTCTGGAATTTTAAGGAACCGAAATGAACCGAACGCTCGGTCTATTTCGCTTCACTCTTTTAAGATAAGGTTTCGGTTGTACATTTTGTTTATTTTATTAACTATATTTTTTTGTTTTCTGCTTCTTTATATTTTCTCTTTCTGTTTTTATTACTTTTCAGAAAACTTCAAAAATCCAAAAATATTTTCTCTTTCTGTTTTTATTACTTTTCAGAAAACTTCAAAAATCCAAAAATATTTTCTCTTTCTGTTTTTATTGTTTATCAGAAAAACTCAAAATTCTCTCTTTTTTTTTGGTTTGTTTGTTTTGTTTGTGGGGTGTGTTTGTTTGCTTGTTATTTTAAAAGGTTCCAAAATTTCCAGTACAACATAATTTGGAGCTGAGGCAGGTATGATTATTCTTATATGAACTAGTTAAGGGTCCCTAGAAGCATGCTGATGCATGTCGACCAAAGCCTCTATGACTTCGAGCTAGGCCTTAATGATTCGATCTCTACCAATCGTTTCTTCCCAATCAGGCTGTTTCAATCAATTCAAGTCAAGAGCTACCTTACTCTTCTCAACTGAGTTAAGAGTTTTTCTGCTTTGTCATGTCTTTATAGCAGAAGGTACTTTCTGTTCTTTAAACCACCTTCCTTATTTTCTCCATCCACTTTCGGTTCACCACTGTAACCCTTGAGACTCTCAGTCTTTACCACTGAGGTTTATGGTTGCATAAAATCTGTGTTTGTGATCTTAGATACGTATACCACGTGCTGAGTGAAACCCACAATCCAACACCAACAACGAATTGACGGTGAATTGTAATATTCAAGATCTTACTAGTTACCTAATGAAATCTCATTTTTTTATTTTTTGAGTGATCTTTTATGAATTTGTCTAACACCAAGGCTTTTCTTCCCAAAGAGATCCAGTTTATTTTTTTTTGAGATTTCTATTTCTTCATCAGTCACTATAAAATATATCCCACCTACTTGTTCAACAGACCACATCGGTCTCACAAGTACTTCTACCCACGTTCGGTCTTATGTTAAGACTCGATGTTCGGTTGAAGTTAAGTTACCCTTAGCCTAACAACTAACAGAAGCCTTTCAATGTTTCTCTACAAACAGTTGATCGTATTTTTCGGGAAACCACACAAGCACTTCAAGTCTCTCTTGACTTTGAAGGAAGCGATTCTTGCCTGGAATCACCTGCTTTCTGTCTTCTAATGAGACATCACTCACGTCCAATACACATTTTGCTTTATTTCTTTATCTTTTGTCACTCTATTGCACGGAAATTTTTATTTTCCAACATTCTGGTTGCTGTTGGTTCGATTTTTGTTTAGCTTTTGGCGAAACAGGGGTAATCCTAAATCTTGGCGCGATACTGAATTTCAAACGACGATTGAGGATAAGATTTTGGGCGCGTGAATTTGAATGGTCTCTATACCCACGCGTGCTAACGTATACCTGGGAGTAACCAACCTGTCACATCGCGCTTTTTCAGGCGACGTTTTAGTGATCGCGTCATTATCATGATGATTTTTCTCTCTCCTAGCAACGGTATATAAAGGGTTTCTAATTTTATTTGTCTTTTACCAGCAACAAATTCTCTCAAATTACAAGGCAAGTTGAAACTGTTCATCTTCTTTCTTCGATCAACAATGGCGACTTCTTCATCCGTTCACGATCAAACTGCTTCATCCACATTGCTTTCGATAAAGCCAAATCAGAACATGATTATTGAACTCAATCCGTTTCTATACGATTCATATATGCTACAGGTGGTTGAGTGTTTGAAGTATTCTCCACTGGTTCTAGCCCTCACACGGGTGGAAGCTGTCCCAATGTCACTTTTATCACAAGTTTATTCTACTGCCTCTTATGATAAGAACAAGGAACGAATCTACTTCCAAATCCATTCTCATAAGGCTTCAACTTCAAAAGGGAGATTTTGTTCCCTATTGCACCTAGCTGTGGATTCATCTATCATTTCACCAGACTTCATCACCACTTCTCAACTTTTCTTGATGCTTTACAAAATGGGATACAGTGACGTGCTTACCACAATAACGAAGGTTAAGAAGTCGTGCTTACCATCCCCATGGAATGGAATGCTTACTCTTCTCATCAAGAGTTTGGCGGAGAGAAGTGCTGGATCTGATGGCACCAGTAAGGGTTTTCTAACCCTTCTCTACGGTCTTTACAATGGTCTCAATCTTGATTATGGGACGATTATCTGGTCTCAAGTGGTTCAGAGCCTCAACACTTCAACGCCGCATTCTGAAATCTCATGTGCCCGATTCTGGACTCTCATTACACGAAGGACGATTAATTCTCTGGAAATTACGGTAATGAAGGATGCCCTAGTTGCGTCTATTGCGACGTTTCACACCAAGAAAATCATAATTTCTGATCCTACGAAGTTTCCTCACATTGGTTCTATCCCAGAGACAATGTACAGATGTGTCTCCACTAAGAGTAAACCCATAGCTGAATATCGCAAACTTCCTCCTAAGGAACCGAGAGTTCTATCTCCTGAACAGCAGGCTGCCCTAGATGCTGTGGACAAGCCTAGTAACCGAGGGAAACGGAATACTACCAAGAAAGAGCCAACAGAGGATGATAAGTCTAAGACTGTCAAGTCCAAGAAGCGAAAGTCTACGAAAAGGGGATTCTTCTAAACCAAAGAAGATTAAAAGGATGGCAAAAAGGTCCAAGAGTCCTACTCCTCCCAGTTCAGAACACGATGAGGAGGATGAAGAAGATGAAATTCATCATGAATCACCGAGAGGTAACACTCCTCCCCGATCCCCTACTCCAACCGAAACTCATCATGACAGACCTCCAACACCACCTCCATCACCGAAACAGACAGTTCCAGTTTCGGTTCCTCCTATTACACCACCTCCACCTGTTTCTTCTGTTCCTATTTCTACAACTCCCTTTTCAACTCCTATAATTTCCCATTCCACTACTACTACTATTCTTGAACCGACAGTAGAAGTCAACGTATCTGATACGGGGGCAACTACTGAAACCGAACCTCCTGTCATCACTAAACCTCTTTCACTATCAAATTCAACCGATTCCGGTGCCACTCTCGGTGGTGCTAATGATGAGTATGATTCTACATACTTCAGTCCCTATCGGCTTCCTATCGATGAGGATGATGATGCTCCAGTCACACGTCAACACTTGCAGGGCATTCATGAGAAACTTGATAAGTTACTCGATAACAACAAATCCTACAACGATGTTGTCCTCAAAGCTTTCATGGATACAGCTCTTGAACAATACACTGACTCCATTGACAAATCCACTAAGGCTGTTAATGAGTCTACTTCCTCCTGCAAAAAGGCCACTGCTGATGTTGCTGATATTGTTCATACTACTCAGATCTTTTTCGAGTCACTCAAAGGGCATGCTGATACAAGTGCAGCCAAGGTGCAAGCTTCTGTGGATTCATTTTCCAAGTCTCTTCAAGTGGAGCAGACCAAGTTTGAAGCCGTTCGTTCTTCCATCCAAGCAGACAACACTACACTTATCAGTTCTGTGTCTTCTCGGCTGGAATCTCTTCATGTTGATTTAGCAACAAATAGTGCTTTGAAGGAAGATCTTGCCCGACAAGCATCCACAATTGAAGTACAGAAAGTGCAGCTCGCCCAAGTAGAAAAAGAAATTTCTTTGTTGAAAACCGAAAGGGCCGTTTTTCGAAGCTGTGCAGGGGATGTCAAGGATATGCTGACAATATTCTTGGTGCTCATGATCCTATACTTACTTTGACAATCAGAAATCATCTCACTACAAAACTTCTTCCTGCTCTTGCCATGTTACACGAGATGAAGGGTGTTTCGGAAAGGTTCACACCTCCAAAACAAGGGGGAGAAGGTGCTCATGTTCAACCGAGGGTCATTGTTAAGACAGAATCTGCTCAACCGATAGTCACAACCAAACCGAAGGGTAATGAAGCTTCGGGTTCGGGTTCTTTTATTAAGCAGAAGGAGAACAATGATGACAGTGATGATGACGTTGAAGAAACCATTGCTGAGGCTCTCAACATAAAGAAGAGAGACCGAGAGTTGGATGAAACTCTAAAGGTTGCGAAGGAGGCTGAGGAGAGGGAAAGGAGAAACAAGGAAGAAGAAGAAGCCTTAAACTGTAAAAAGGCCTTGTTTCCCCTGTGGACTAAAGAAAAACTGATCAATGAGGCTATAGAGTTTCCAAGTGTTTACTGGTTGGAACCTGTTGCTTCATTTGATTGTGACAACTCTAAGGACTCGCAGTTCGACATGCCAATAACAAGAAAGGCATTCACATTTCACTGTTTTGACTTGACTGTTGAAGTTCCTTTCCCTCATCCAAAGGTTGACCGAGAGCTTATTGATTTGTATCTGAAGTATGGACAACCTCAGTACTTGACATGGAGTGCACAGAAGATTGTTACTGTCAAGGTACTCAAGCCTTCGTCTGCTGGGAAATTTGTAAATGTCAATTTCAAAATCACACGAGGATCAGCAAACTCTGTGTCGATTATTTCCCTGGCAGACCTTCCAAATCTAAATCCTCATGACTGGATTCTGCTGTTTAACATTCTGCTCACTAATCCGAAAGAATACGAGCCGATTCTTGAACACTTAAAGAGGATGTTGGATTCCTACATCCATGAGGTTGCTGCTATGGATCAGGAGATAGCGAAAGTCATGAACAAGAAACCGACGGTTAAGCCAACATCGAAACCAGGGGATGTGAATAAAATGAAGATAGGCCAAATAGATTCAACACATCTCACTGTGATGTTTACAAAAGGCGAAGCTCACAGCTTTTTATTCGCTCTTGTTGATAAACATTTATTTTCAACCGACTGCTTGGAGCACATCATCAACATCATTCATCGGTGCAAGCAGAATTCGGAAGCAGATAAGAAGAACTTCACGGACATGCTTCGGTAGTACATTACGTTCAGTTATCATCTTTTGGCCATCATACCGAAGGTGTTCAAAACAATAAAGAAGTCTTCTGCAGCTCAACCGAAGTGAGCTTTCGGCTCCATTGACGCAAATGGGGAGATTGTTGAGTCTAATTGTGTTGCGTCATGGGCTTGTGTTTTGTATCCGGATTGGGCCTGTCCATCCGTGATTATCTAGTAGGGTTAGACTATAAATATGCATGCATGAATGCATTAGAGGGTTAACGTTTTGTTGATTATTACGTTTATTGTTTTGTAACCCTAAACACCTCTACAGTCGAATTTCTTAATCGAGCTCTTATGAGGTGTTGAAGTTTTAATCATACGACACATTCAAAGCTATTCTCGTGTTCATAATTACGTTCTTAATTGTTTGTCTGCATAGAATTTAACGATCCTAATTGAACTTTGTTCTAACATAAACCAATGGAAGAAATGATGGACATGGATGGAAGTACACGGATTTCATGGCATCCAAGCCACCAAGGATTTTTGGAAGCCCAAGACCGGTGGAATTCATGGATTGGATCTCCGAGATGGAGATGATGTTTGAAAGTTACGACTGCAGCAACAAACAGAAGACCGCTCTCACATTTACATTGTTGAAGACTAGGGTATTAAGCTGGTGGAAGCTACTAGCTGATACAATGCCCAAGGGAGAAGCTAGCAAGATGTCTTGGGAAGACTTTTTGGTGAAACTGAAAATGCAGTACTGCTCTGAGTAGGATCTTCTAGAGATCAACAATGAGTTCCAGCAAAAGACCCCGGGGTTAGCCCGTGGCACTTGTATGAAAGACCATGGAAGACCTCGTGGGTAGCCCGTGGCACATGTATGAAAGACCATGGGGGTAGCCATGGAAATTATACGAAAGGCCATGGGGGTAGGCCATGCCTCTTGGTTGTAAGACCCTGGGGGTAGCCCATGACATTACAGGAAAAGACTATAGGGGTAGCCCATGGCAACTGAATGTATAGCATGTGGTATTTTTGGGAAAATCACTAAGCTTTGTGCTTACGGTGTAACACCCGGTCTCAGGTACGCATTTAAATTCGAGCCAAACTTCATATTTTACCCTTGGACTCGGCGAGTTGGAGGCCCAACTCGTCGAGTAGGATCGACTCCGGATCGGGGGATTAAGTGACCTACTCGACGAGTCGGAAGACCGACTCGGCGAGTAGGAGCTGTCTGAGTGAAACCCTAAATTGGAGGGTTTGCACCCTATTTAAACATCTTATGAGGCTTCCACCCCAGCCTCCATCACTTTCAAGCTTTTCCCTCGAAACCCTAATCCTCCATAAGTGAACTTGAGCCTTCTTGGTTATTTTGAGTGTTATTTGGTGTATCTTGAAGCTAGTGGAAGAAGTGGAAGATAGAAGACTCAATAGGGAAGGAGTAGATCCAGGAACTACACCTCATTTGCCATCTTTTCTGGTAATCAAGCTTCTAACTTGATATTCTTTCTCTTAGATCTATCTGTCCCCATATTAAGAAAGGTTTTGGCCCAAAAACCTTGGTCCTTGGTGTTGGGACGTCCCAAGTGGTTCATATATAAGATCTAGGATTTTGGGAGGGTTACATGGCATAAAGATGCAAACCTTAGGGCCATAGTAACCCCATGCATCTTGTAGACCTCATTTTAAGGTCTTTTGAGCTTAGGGACCCATGCATGGACGTAAAGTTCTTAACTTTACGTTCTATATCGACTCTGGGAGGTCATATCTACCCTTTGGATGAGAAGAGCTCAACAGAAATCGAGTTTATGGAAATGGACTTTAGGGGACTCGGCGAGTCGTTCTTGAGACTCAGCGAGTCGAGCATTGGTTCCCCAACCTTTTGCTTCGAAGGGATCTGGTTGAGTCCAGGAGGGGACTGTAACACCCGTGTTTCTAGGCTAGGCATTAATATTGACATAATGGTATAGGTTAAACTTTGTAACTCATTTAGAAGAAATGAAAAGGAATTATGTGAATTTTATGTGAATTATGTATTTTATGCTTAATTATTAGGGTTTAATTAATTAAGAATAAAAAATGAGCGTCAAAATTAAATATTAGATAAAGCCGATATCTATTAAGAAACTTGTAGTGGGCGTGACAAGGATTACAGATATATAAAGAATATCGAAATCCGAGTTATAACAAAGAAGTTATGACATGTCAAAGTTTCGCGACAAAACCGGCACGGTGCCGAATGTCGTAAAAAGTGAGTTTTCGATAAACTACTTTTTAGCCTTAGTGATCTAAACGAAACTCGTAGTGTTCGTTAAACCGAGAGTAGGTATAAAAAGAACACCCAAATCTGACTTCGTATGAGGAAGTTATGATTTTTCGAAGTTTCAGTTTAGCAGTAGACAGCTAAAAACTCGAATTTTAGATCGAGTGATTTTTAGCCGACACGACCTAAACGAGAATCGAAGGTCTCGTCATTAGTAGCACAACGGTAAAAAGTCTAACGAAAACGGACGTCGGATGAAGTCTAAACGAAAGTTGTAGAGCGTAATTTTACCTACGCGTGCATATAAAGAACGTCAAAAACGGAGCTCGTATGCGAAAGTTATTGATTTTAGAAGTTTTGGAGCGAAAACCATGAAATTTCGCATAGGTGGCATCGGCCACGTCACCTTCGCTTAGAACGTGCCACGTGTCCGTAATTGGTGAGTCATGCGAGCCACGTGTCTAAGCTGCTGAGTCATCCGATCTCGTGAGCTGATCCGGAGTGGTCCACTGAGAAGGCGACACGTACCCTCTTTCACGTGACCGAGCCCTCGCATGAAGCCACAGACACCCCCTACTTCGGACCTAGAACTCGGTCCAGTAAGAAGCTGCCAGCAAGCCTTCGCATGCGCAGCCATATGCGAGCCCACGTTCCCCTCGCTTCGGATCTTCGCCACCTGGAGGCTTCTCAGCCGTCGGATCAGGAGCCTCGGCCCCTATAAATAGGAGGGTGTGAGACCTCCCAGGGGTATTTTGAAAACTTGTCAATTTTAGCCCCTAAACCCATATTTCTTTCATTCTAACTTCCCCCAAAGCCCCGATATCAATTATAAGCCCCGGAATACGCCACGTAGTGCCCGAGAAGCCCGGAAAATTTATCTTTTCGGTTTCGAAGCCCGACCTTTGCAGAGCCCGATTTCTCAATAAAACTCCTGGTTTTATTAGAAACGATCGTTTTAGGAAACGAATTGCTACCCGATTTTCATCAAAACATGTGAGTGTGCAGTTACTTTCACCTTACACATATATATGAAGTATTTTCTTTAAAATACGTTCTATGTGTAATTATATTGATTGTTTAATTAAGGTGACTGTTGAATAGATGTTTTATATAAGTTTTAAACTGTATATATATTTTTATCTACAAATATGTTGGGTAAAACATGGGTAGATGAATTAGATGATGTGTGATGAAATAAAAGTGATGAGAGGTATCGACGTTTAAGATGATCTAGTCATCTAGCAGAGTATAGACAACGACCACAGACTATTTTAGATAGTCCAGTGGAACGTTAGTAGACTTGTAATCGGTACGTATGTTTGAACTATATGTTCATAAAGTGTTTTTGAACTATATGTTCATTAGGTGTTTTTGAACTATGTGTTCATCCGTTAGTTCTTCTTTTTGACACTATTACGTGTCGGGGTACGGGAGCGTACAGGAGTACTTTATCAGTATTTTCCCTATACTTTTATTTGGAAGAGCTTTGAAGTCTTTGTTCTTTTATGAAGTGATCGGACGAGCTTCATGAGTTAGTGATATAGATCATGAGTTAAATAGTGGGTGTGTGATGAAAAGTGATTTGGATAGATGAGATGATCAGTGATATAGATCATGAGTTGAGAGTGAGTGATGAAATATGAGAAAAGCCCTTACTCAAACGTTGGCGTGAGTGGTGCAATATGAGAAAAGCCCTTACCCAAACGTTGACCCCCGTCATTTAGCAGAGTATGGATGACAACCATGGACTGTTCTAGACGGTCTGTGGAACACTAGCAGGCTCGCAACCTGTAGGTGTTAATGGACTAGAGTGTTCATTCGTTGTACTCTATTCCCCTCATGAGTGCCTTTAGTGCATGTATGGCTGGGGAAACCCCTTAGTATGTTCATCAGCTGTATGGAAAAACCATTGACATGTATTGCGGGGGGGGGGGGGGGGGAACTCGTGGGAAATATCGTCGATGAATAAGAGCTATGGACTTAGCATATGGAAAACCCATTGACATGTATTGCGGGGGGGAAACACCCGTGGGAAATACCGTCGATGAATAAGAGCTATGGATTTAGCACATGGCAACGATGTGACTTCATGTCTTATTTGACATAAATTGCAGGGGGAAGCAATGTTGTCACTTTATAGGTTGTTTTATGTTAGGATGTCTTGTTTGACATAACTTGCTGAGGGAAAGCAATGTTGTCACCCCGATGTTTGTTTTATTTGACATAACTTGCTGAGGAACCCCCAAAGCAATGTTGTCACCCTTAGTGATAATCCTTAGGCTAGGTCCCTTGTGATAGTTGTTTTAGGGACGTAAAGTGAGGATAATGGGAATGGGTAATTAGGGTTATTTTGGTTGATGAAATTAATAAATTTATTGATTGAGAACTTAATAAGTTTATTATTTATTGTGGGTTGAAAACCCTATATGCTCACCAGGCTCCCAAGTCTGACCCACTCAGTTTATTTGTATCACATGTATCGATACGAAGTTGCTTTACACTGAGAGATTAAAAGAGAAGTAGATCACTTGTGTAAATGAATGTAAGTTTTGTTTATGCTTATGTTTTTGTATTGACAATGACATCCCAATGGTTTAAGTGAATAAAATACATTTCTTCGGAAATGATTTGATAACATATTTATCATGTTTTTCTGGGAACAAATTCCGCAACACTTTTAATCAAATGATTACTCTGAAATTATTTTAAAAGCATAAATTAAATCGGTCTTTTCTGGCCGTGAAATTGGGGATGTCACAGTTGGTATCAGAGCATTAGTTTAAGCGAACTAGGAATTTGTAGGATTTCTAGACTTAAACTCAGAATGCTAAGTGTTGATTGTGAGATGAGTGTCTGCTATATTTTAGACACGAGCACAAGTTTATTTTAGGAAAGATGCCTAAAATGTTTTATGTGTTAAATATTTTATGTTAGAGCTATAAGGATGCCTTATATGCTATTATTTGTTCGGACCTATGGTCTGTTGCCGACCGGATCTGGAAACCTTATGTGTGTAGGATTCTAAGAGTATGATTACGAGATTAGAACTAACATGTAAACGTTTCGAAGTGATACGGAGATTTATACGTTTATCGTAAATAAAGCTTTCCTATCTTAAATTCTCGCCTGGTACACCGAACGTCTGTTTGGGTGTACAAAACGTTATGGTGAAGACTCGTAGAGAATTGAGTAGATGGAGGAAATGAAAAGCTTATGATAGTGAATGATACCTATCAGAAGATATCGTAAGAGTGGTATCTTGTCTTTAGAATATGTTTGATAAAATAATGAAACGTTTAGAGGAGTATGGTACGTCTGAAGTACACCTTCGATTGGCAGGATGATGGAACGATTGGTGTAATTCTTGAAGTTGTCCCATCGTTTGGAATTTCCATCACCAACCAAGTTGAAGTAGAATTGATGATTGAAGATACGCATGGAAGAAGTCCTAGTAGAGTCTAGGAAAATTTTATGATTAGTTGAACACATTCATATGTGTTAAATTGTTTTGTGATTTTAGGACTTGGGGACTGCGAGACAGTACTTGGGACGAGTATGAGTAGGTATGAATAGTAGTAGAGATCTATACTACTGGAAGCACAGGACTCACACTTGGATCAGGGAAAGTCACAAGGTTACCAAGGAACTCGTAATTGATTCCGTCTTATTCCAGTCTGTCGTTACCATCGTTTCGGTAATGACTAAGAAGATGATTGTTATTCCGACCCTAGTGGTCATATCAAATTGAGTCCGACTATGATGAGTTTGTTATGTGGTTCAGAGAACCAAGTTCGATGTAGCAGTTGACTTAAGCCGAATTGAAGTGAAGGCTGATCAAAGCGATCAATAGAAGTATCACGTTCGTTGTTAAAGAATTTGGGTTAGGTTTTGTTCTGACCCAAAGGGATAAAGTGATAGCATATGCATTGAGGCAATTGAAGGAGCATGAAAAGAACTACCCCACTCATGATCTAGAGTTGGCAGTGGTAGTATTCGCCTTAAAGATATGGAGGCACTATCTTTATGGTACTAAATGCAAACTTTTCGCTGATTATAAGAGTCTTCAATATCTCTTTAATCAGAAGAAATTGAACATGAGGCAACGACGCTGGTTAGAGTTACTCAAGGACTACGACTGTGAGATACTTTACCACCCTGGTAAAGCAAGTGTTGTTGCTAATGCTCTCAGTCGGAAGGTGAATCTTGAAAGGAAGAGGCTAAGAGCGTTGAGAATTGAAGTTATCTCTACAATTGTGGAAAGTATAAAGAAAGCTCAAGAGGAAGCTTTAGAGAAAACGAAATGACCGAAAGGAGGAACTTTTGAGAAAAACGTTGGTGTTTGATACAAACGGTCAAGGACTAAAGGTATTCAAAGGTAGGATTTGGATACCTAGGATGGGAGGAGTAAGAGGTCTTCTGATGGAAGAAGCTCACAAAACCATGTACTCGGTTCATCCCGGCAGTGCGAAAATGTATATGGATCTAAAACCCTATTACTGGTGGCCGATGGTGAAGCTCGATGTTGCAAAGTATGTGGCCGAGTGTGTAACTTGTGCTAGGGTTAAGGCACAACATCAGAAACCGTATGGGAGTTTAGATCCTTTACCTGTACCCATGGGTAAATGGGAATGTATCACTATGGATTTTGTGACTAAACTGCCCAGGACAAGGAACGGTCACGACATGATTTGGGTGGTCGTTGATCGCTTCACTAAGAGTGCGCATTTCATAGCAGCCAACGAGAAATGGTCTATGGATAAACTTGCGAATTCTTATGTGAAGGAAAGTGTGAGGCTTCACGGTGTTTCGTTAACGATTGTATCCGATCGTGACAACCATTTTACCTCAAGGTTTTGGAGGAGTCTATAAGAGGAATTGGGTACCAAGTTGTGTTTGAATACAACTTACCATCCACAAACTGATGGTCAGAGCGAACAAACAATTCAAACGTTGGAGGATATGCTGAGGGCATGTACCCTGGAATTTCCAAGGTAACTGGGGTAAACACTTGCCTCTAGTAGAATTTTCCTATAGTAATAGTTTCCACTCAAGCATCAAGATGGCACCTTATCACGCTTTATATGGGGAAAAGTGTCGAATGCTGTCATGTTGACTGGAAGCTGGGAAAAGCAGTTTATGGGACTTGAAATAGTCCATCAGACTGCTGAAAAGTTGAAACTGATTAGGGAAAGGATGTTAGCTGCTCAAGAGAGCTATGCTGACAAGAAAAGATAACCGATATCATTCAAAGTTGGAGATTCGGTTTTACTTAAAGTCTCGCCGTGGAAGGGACTTATAGGATTTGGTAGAAGGGGAAAGTTGAGTCCAAGGTTTATTGGACCATTTAAAGTTCTTCAGAGGGTCGGGAATCAAGCTTACGAGCTAGAATTACCGGAAGAACTGGAGGGTATTCATAATACCTTTTATGTGTGTTATTTGAGAAAATTTACGGGAGATGTGTCCGACATAATTCCCATTTCTGAATTAAGGTTGGATGAAAACAAGAGGTTGATTGAAGAACCTGAGGCAATCGTTGACCGTAAGACTAAGAAGTTGTGACACAAAGTGGTCGATTTAGTGCTTGTGCATTGGAAACATACGAGTGGGCCAAATCTCAACGGGAAATGGAGAGTGACATGATGAGTCGCTACCCGTATTTGTTTGTTGATGTGTGATTCCGGGGACGGAATCATTCTAAGGGGGAGAGAGTTGTAACGCCCGTGTTTCTAGGCTAGGCATTAATATTGACATAATGGTCTAGGTTAACCTTTGTAACTCGTTTAGAAGAAATGAAAAGGAATTATGTGAATTTTATGTGAATTATGTGTTTTATGATTAATTATTAGGGTTTAATTAATTAAGAATAAAAAATGAGCGTCAAAATTAAATATTAGATAAAGCCAATATCTATTAATAAACTTGTAGTGGGCGTGACAAGGATTACGGATATATAAAGAATATCGAAATCCGAGTTATAACGAATAAGTTATGACATGTCGAAGTTTCGCGACAAAACCGGCACGGTGCCGAATGTCGTAAAAAGTGAGTTTTCGATAAACTACTTTTTGGCCTTAGTGATCTAAACGAAACTCGTAGTGTTCGTTAAACCGAGAGTAGGTATAAAAAGAACGCCCAAATCTGACTTCGTATGAGGAAGTTATGATTTTTCGAAGTTTCAGCTTAGCAATAGACAACTAAAAACTCGAATTTTAGATCGAGTGATTTTTAGCCGACACGACCTAAAAGAGAATCGAAGGTATCGTTATTAGTAGCACAACGGTAAAAAGTCTGACAAAAACGGACGTCGGATGAAGAAGTTGTGAATTTTTAACGGATTTCCTGTCCCGGTCTGTTAAAAATAATAATATAAAAATTAAAATCAATACTAGCCGACGAAGTCTAAACGAAAGTTATAGAGTGTAATTTTACCTACGTGTGCATATAAAGAACGTCAAAAACGGAGCTCGTATGCGAAAGTTATGGATTTTAGAAGTTTTAGCGCGAAAACCGAGAAATTTCGCATAGGTGGCTTCGGCCACGTCACCTTCGCTTAGAACGTGCCACGTGTCCGAAATTGGTTAGTCATGCGAGCCACGTGTCTAAGCTGCTGAGTCATCCGATCTCGTGAGCTGATCCGGAGTGGTCCACTAAGAAGGCGACACATACCCTCTTTCACGTGACCGAGCCCTCGCATGAAGCCACTGACACCCCCTACTTCGGACCTAGACCTCGGTCCAGTAAGAAGCTGCCAGCAAGCCTTCGCATGCGCATCCATGTGCGAGCCCACGTTCCCCTCGCTTCGGATCTTCGCCACCTGGAGGCTTCTCAGCCGTCGGATCAGGAGCTTCGGCCCCTATAAATAGGAGGGTGCGAGACCTCCCGGGGGTATTTTGAAAACTTGTCAATTTTAGCCCCGAAACCCATATTTCTTTCATTCTAACTTCCCCCAAAGCCCCGGTATCAATTATAAGCCCCGGAATACGCCACGAAGTGCCCGAGAAGCCCGGAAAATTTATCTTTTCGGTTTCGAAGTCCGACCTTCGCAGAGCCCGGTTTTTCAATAAAACTCCCGGTTTTATTAGAAACGATCGTTTTAGGAAACGAATTGCTACCCGATTTTCATCAAAACATGTGAGTGTGTAGTTACTTTCACCTTACACATATATATGAAGTATTTTCTTTAAAATACGTGCTATGTGTAATTATATTGATTGTTTAATTAAGGTGACTGTTGAATAGATGTTTTATATAAGTTTTAAACTGTATATTCTACAAATATGTTGGGTAAAACATGGGTAGATGAATTAGATTATGTGTGATGAAATAAAAGTGATGAGAGGTATCGATGTTTAAGATGATCTAGTCATCTAGCAGAGTATAGACAACGGCCACAGACTATTTTAGATAGTCCAGTGGAACGTTAGTAGACTTGTAATCGGTACGTATGTTTGAACTATATGTTCATAAAGTGTTCTTGAACTATATGTTCATTAGGTGTTTTTGAACTATGTGTTCATCCGTTAGTTCTTCTTTTTGACACTATTACGTGTCGGGGTATGGGAGCGTACGGGAGTACTTTATCAGTATTTTCCCTATAGTTTTATTTGGAAGAGCTTTGGAGTCTTTGTTCTTTTATGAAGTGATCGGACGAGCTTCATGAGTTAGTGATATAGATCATGAGTTAAATAGTGGGTGTGTGATGAAAGGTGAGTTGGATAGATGAGATGATCAGTGATATAGATCATGAGTTGAGAGTGAGTGGTGAAATATGAGAAAAGCCCTTACTCAAACGTTGGCGTGAGTGGTGCAATATGAGAAAATCCCTTACCCAAACGTTGACCCCCGTCATTCAGCAGAGTATGGATGACAACCATGGACTGTTCTAAACGGTCTGTGGAACACTAGCAGGCTCGCAACCTGTAGGTGTTAATGGACTAGAGTGTTCATTCGCTGTACTCTATTCCCCTCATGAGTGCCTTTAGTGCATGTATGTCTGGGGAAACCCCTTAGTACGTTCATCAGCTGTATGAAAAAACCATTGACATGTATTGCGGGGGGGGGGGGGGGGGGGGGACCCGTGGGAAATACCGTCGATGAATAAGAGCTATGGACTTAGCATATGGAAAACCCATTGACATGTATTGCGGGGGGGGGGGGGGGGAACACCCATGGGAAATACCGTCGATGAATAAGAGCTATGGATTTAACACATGGCAACGATGTGACTTCATGTCTTATTTGACATAAATTGTAGAGGGAAGCAATGTTGTCACTTTATAATTTGTTTTATGTTAGGATGTCTTGTTTGACATAACTTGCTGAGGGAAAGCAATGTTGTCACCCCGATGTTTGTTTTATTTGACATAACTTGCTGAGGAACCCCCAAAGCAATGTTGTCACCCTTAGTGATAATCCTTAGGCTAGGTCCCTTGTGATAGTTGTTTTAGGGACGTAAAGTGAGGATAATGGGAATGGGTAATTAGGGTTATTTCGGTTGATGAAATTAATAAATTTATTGATTGAGAACTTAATAAGTTTATTATTTGTTGTGGGTTGAAAACCCTATATGCTCACCAGGCTCCCAAGCCTGACCCACTCAGTTTATTTGTATCACAGGTATCGATACGAAGTTGCTTTAGACTGAGAGATTAAAAGAGAAGTAGATCACTAGTGTAAATGAATGTAAGTTTTGTTTATGCTTATGTTTTTGTATTGACAATGACATCCCAATGGTTTAAGTGAATAAAATACATTTCTTCGGAAATGATTTGATAACATATTTATCATGTTTTTCTGGGAACAAATTCCGCAACACTTTTAATGAAATGATTACTCTGAAATTATTTTAAAAGCATAAATTAAATCGGTCTTTTCTGGCCGTGAAATTCGGGATGTCACAGGGACTCAACAAGGATGCATGTGATTATAGGCCTAGAAATCTTGGGACTCGGCGAGTGTACGAACAGACTCGGCGAGTCCAAGGCAATCTCCCAACCCATGAGGACGGACTCGGCTAGTTGTTCATACAACTCGGCGAGTCACAGACTTGTCACACTCATATGATGAAGATGAACTCGACGAGTTCAAGGATGAACTCGGCGAGCCAGATGAAGATAGTCCTGATGTTATGTTTGAAGGAGAACTCGTCGAGTTCTTGCTAGACTCGACGAGTAGAGTCGGGGTTGGGAACAAATGAAAGAATAGGGACTCGACGAGTTGGTGAATCAACTCGGCGAGTCAGGTCAACTGGGTATTGACTTTGACCAGGATGTTGACTTTAGCCATGGGTAAAATGGTCATTTTACCCTGACAGTAATTATCAGTTTTTGACTAAGTATCTTTATGGAAATTTATAGCCGGAGAGTCGCCGGAGCAGCAGACAGAGATTCCTCACCCAGAGTTACAGCAGTCAGTCACACGAGGTGAGTTTCCTTCCAGTAGTAATGGCTCTACGGCCACAATGTCGGGCCGTTTAAGTTGTAAAGTATGTCGGGGTGAGCCCGATGTCGGGGTTAGCCCGATGCAGTTTATATGTTTCCGGACTTCGGTCCGATGCCGGGGCGGTCCCGAGAAGTAGTTAATTATGCTTGATGTCTTTGTGATTCTTGAATGTATATGTGTTATGTGTTATGTGTTCCGGACTCCGGTCCGATGCCGGGCAAGCCCGATGCAGTATATGCGATTATGTTATATGTATGTGTTATGTGTTCCTGGGTAAGCCTGATGTCGGGGCAAGCCTGATGTATGTTAGTCATTATGCCATGTATTATGTATTTCGGGGCAAGCCTGATGTATGCTTGTTATGTGTTATATGTTATTTGTTCCGGGCTTCGGTCCGATGTCGGGGCATGCCCGATGCAGATTATGTGATTATGCTATGTATGTGCCGGGGTAAGCCCGATGTCGGGGTGAGCCTGATGCCCGATGCGGTCGGATGTCGGGGTGAGCCCGATGCCAGATAGGAGTCTGATGCCAGGTAAGCAGATGCCAGGATTCGTCCCGATGCAATTGGGAGTAGTCCCAGAGTTATGTTATTTGTTATATGTGCTTTGTATGGTATGTGGTAGTTTGGGGGAGCTCACTAAGCTTTGTGCTTACAGTTTTCAGTTTTGGTTTCAGGTACTTCAGATAGTAAAGGGAAGGGCTCGGGTTGATGGCATGGCACACACCACAGTTTTTCTTAGCTTGGGAGTTTACTCTGACATTTTATATGAGACTGTGATATGTTGACAGATTTTATGAGATTTGGAGATACATGTTTTATGGTTATATACTATGGTGATGATAATTATGTTTCTTAAATGCTTTTGAAAACGAGATTTTTGGGTCATATTTTGGGACGTTACATACGGTTTTGTGGTTTTACATTTTTAGGTACTTCCAGTTCGAAAGGGAAGGGCCCAGCATGATCGCAAAACATCCCCCCTCATGTTTCAGCATTTATGACTATTTTTACTCTGATGATTTGATAAACTGTATTGTGGTTGATTTTGAGACATCTGATGTACGGATTAATGATTTTTAAAATGAAAAATTATAACACTGTTTTGGGATGTTACGATGGTGTAACACCCATAAAATTCAAGTCAATTTAAAACTTTTTAAATCATTCAAAACCGATAGTTATTACAAATTTGTTTTCAAAATAGTATCATGTCAGAGTATCCCTAGAATCAAATCATAAAAATATGAGGAGGTCCACGATCATGTCTTCGCCTTTCCGCGATTATCAGAAGTACCTGAAACATAATCAACAACTGTAAGCCTGAAGCTTAGTGAGTTTCCCCCAAAATACCAACGCCATACAAATATAACCATATCATATAAACAACATGCATAATACGTCATCAGTCTGACTGAACCGCCTCTCAAGGCCTGCAGCCTATCTGGACCGCTCTCCAAACCATCGGCACGTTTGGACCGCCTCGCAGGGCCTACAGCCTATCCGGACCGCTCGTCGGGCCTTCGGCCTGACTAATACTCCCTTACCGAGTCTGCAGTTTATCCCGGCCGCCCTGGGTATGTTGTCACAAGCACAAAGCATGACCGCCTCAACCCAAACCCCCAATCAAACAATCATGTGCACATAAATATCATACGCTAGCTAGCATGTACACATAATCATACATATCTAACAAATCACTAATCATAACATCATCCTATATACCAGGATACAAATCTAACCGATCTCTACATAGCATCATCCTATAACCAGGATACAGATCTAACCGATCTCTAACATAGCATAATCCTATAACCAGGATATCGATCTAACAGATCTCTAGCATATCATAATCCTATAACCAGGATACAAATCATAAAGGGCCGACCTTGGTGTCGTAGACCCTGTTGATATAGTGAGGAGAGCTCACCTCACAAGTAGCTCGGGATGATGATGTCAAACTTCCTAATTACAGCTCCAAACTCAAACACCTACATCCACCAATGATCCACTTCCATAAATTTCCAAATTACTAAAATACCCCCAGAAGTCAAACTGGTCGACCCTTGGTCAAAGTCAAAGTCAACGGTCAAGGTTAACAGTCCATGTTGACCCAACTCGTCGAGTGTAACCCACTGACTCGTCGAGTTCCTTCAGAACTCAAGAAGTCATGAAAACCCTAGTTGACTCACCGAGTTTCCAGACAACTCGTCGAGTCCATGTAGTGTCCAGAATGTCGGGAAAACCCTAACCAACTTGTCGAGTCATCTCATTGACTCGCCGAGTCCATGCAGAACCAAAAGCAGGCAATCTTCATCCGACTCGTCGAGTTGACCATGCAACTCGTCGAGTCCCTTCGGTCCTTTTCTTATTCCAACGCTTTTCAGGAAGACTACGGCTCCAAATTGTGGATCTAGCCTCCTAGGGCATGGTTACCACGTAAAGTTGCAAATTTTACGTGCATGCAAGGTCTTAAATGCCAAAACCATGCTAAGGAAGAGGTTTAAGCCTAAAAGAAGGGCCAAAACTTAATAAATTTAATAAGTTTATGACTATAAGGACTTAGAGGAGTCCAGATCTGAAGTTACAACTTCAGATCATGCCCAATACCCGAAATGACCCACAAATATGCTAATGGTGGCCATAAACCCATGAATAAGGAGATCTAACAATAGAATGATTGTAACATCCCAAAATTCAAGACTAAAAATTCCATTTTTAATTCATTAATAAAACCATAAGTTATCAAAACATTTCATCAAACATTGTCATCAGAATTCTATATCAAAAATCAGAGTAAAACATCCCAGGCTAAACATCATGGTGTGTGCGATGCAGTCATCCCGAGCTCTTCCCTCCGCTACCGGAAGTACCTGAAACCAAAACTGAAAACCGTAAGCATGAAGCTTAGTAAGTTCCCCAACCTACCACATACCATACACATAACCACATACTGGGCCCCCGCCCGTTGCATCGGGACTTACCCGACATCGGACTCGCTATGGCATTGGGCCCCGCCCGACATCAGGCCCCGCCTGGCATCGAGCCCCGCTCGGTATACAGATCTGTTTCTCTTAAGCCTCGCCTCTCTCCGGGCCCCGCCCGTTATACATATACAATCACATAAACACACTAACACATAAAGCAAAAATACACTACTAAATTATTGTTCTAAGGCCTCGCCTATCTTGGGCTCCGCCGCTATCCTGCTGCTGAAAGTCATGGAACCCCGTCCACGCTCCTGCTAATGGTAAGATACGGAACCCCGCCCACACTCACTTCTCTCCTATCCCGGGCCCCGCCCCTGCTCTGCTAATAATGAGATACGGAACCCCGTCCTTACTCAGCTAGTGGTGAGATACGGGACCTCGCCCACACTCACCTCCCTACCAGGCACATACATGTATCACAAAGATAACAAGTATAATCTACTATGCAACATATAACATTCCTCGGGCTTACCCCGGCATCGGACCCTAGTCCGGAACATACTACCGACACATGCAAGAATCACAAAGACCTCTAGCATACTAACATACCTCGGGCCTCGCCCGACATCGGATCGAAATCCGGAACATATATCATAAAAATGCCTAGGGCTAACCCTCAGGTCTTCCTACTATACTCAAACATAATGGGCCGGCATTGTGGCCGTAGACCCATGCACACAATGAGGAGACTCACCTCACACTACTGAAATCCCATCGATAAACCTTTGGCTGCTAACTGGCAATTCCCCGAACTGCTGCTCCTTCGGCTCCTCAAGCTATCAGTACCAAAATAACACTTAGCCCAAAACCAATACTCCTTATTAGGGTAAAATGACCATTTTACCTATAGTCCAACTTGGTCCATATCTAAGGTCCAAAACCATAATACAAAAAGGCCCAACACTAGGTAGGCTTCCCAAGCCCACTAGTGGCCCATTAATGGCCCAATTTGCTAAATTGGGCCCAATCTCTCTAATGGGCCTTACCCTAAGCCCAAACATATTCTTGGCCCAAAACATCCGAGTTCTGATGGCCCACTAAGGCCTAAAGAACTAAAATCCAATGTATGGCCCAAACCGAGGCCCAAAACAAGCCAAGCCCATATCTGATGAGTACGCTGGGCGTACCCCTATGTACGCTAAGCGTACAAGCTAAATGGTGCGTACGCTGGGCGTACATGCATGTACGCTCAGCGTACTCCCCTGTTAAGTCACGTTTCCATTAAGTGCTTAATACTCTACTCCATAAGCTACAATCACAGATCCAAGTCCTTTTCAACGTCTTAATCCATAAAGTCACTGACTTTGTGACTTTACATGACCCTAATAATATCAAACTCCAAAAATGATATTCTACTTCCATGAGAATGGTCTTAACTCTTGCATGAGCCCATTAAGACCACCAAGATGACAACTTTGTGTCCTAGGGAGTCATTTAGCACCAAGGGTGGCAACCCTTAGCCTAGAAATCGGATTTGGACTATAAAGCTTCATCCTTTGGACCAAAATGACTTCAAAACCAAACTACACTAGATCTAAGCATACTTGAGGAAAGTTTATAGCTTTATACCTCAAGGAGATCTGAAATGGAACCCCAATCTCGGATCTACTGTTTTCCCTTTGATCCTCCACCTTGCTATGCTCCTCTCTTGCTTGGAAAATGGCTTCACAACACTAAAATGCTCTCTAATGGCCTTTTAATCTCCAAGAACACTCAATGGGGGATTAGGGTTTCGAGGTGGATGTCTAAGGATGAGAGGGAGGCTGACCCTTGAAGCATTATGTTCTTTATATAGTGGCATACCCTAAAAATTAGGGTTTAGGAACTCTGAGCGTACACTGGGCGTACGCCTCTCCGCACCCGCGTCACTTACTCCTCTACACTGGGCGTACCCCCAGCTTACGTTGGGCATACTCGTGCGCCTACCACCTTGCATGCATGGTCCTTTCTTGCCATCTTTCTCTATTAAGGACCAATATTGCCAATAACTTCAAAGTACTATAACTTCTTCGTTCTAAGTCCGTTTCCGACTAACTTTTTATCCACGAAAAGGTGGCGGGAAGCCCTGCGCTCCTAGCCACACCCCCGATCCTAAAATCTTCCGGGTAAAACCCCGGGACCCATAAAAGACCGAATCTTCCCTACCCTTGGCCTCCGAGACTACAACCGAGTACTTTCAAAATTGGGTGTTACAATGATCAAGGTAACGACTTGTTACCTTCAAATGGAAGCCAAAATGGAGTAGATGTTGGATCTACAAGCTCCTTCCCGTTCCAAGCTTCTTCCACAAATGCACCAAAAACACTCTTTTAGCCTCACAAACACTCAAGAATGGGGTTAGATCGCTTAGGGTTTTCTTGTGGACGTGAAAGGGTGGTAAAGAGGCTGGGAGGAAGGACTTAAGGTCCTTTAAATAGGGTGCAAACCCTAAAAAATATGGTTTCATATTCCAGCTCCAACTCGTCGAGTTGGGTCCTCCAACTCGTCGAGTAGGTCCCTTAAGTCACGCGACATTATTCGTTTCTACACGACGAGTTGGGGCATCCAACTCGTCGAGTAGGCCTTTAAACACGACTATAAAGCTGTAAAATTTATACATGGGAGTCGGGATGTTACAGATGGTGCACATATTTATTAAATCTTTTTTACTTTAAGAATCTCATTTATTTTCTAATCATGGAACATGATCATGTTGTGAAATAATAAGTTTGATAGTAAGATATTTATTCAATGTAAAACTATAAAGTTATCCATGACTCTTTAAATATGAAGCAAAATAAAAAACAATTAACTTCTATTTTATTTTTCACAAGAAACAATATATTTAGGAAATGAAAATAAATGATCAAGCTCATGTTTACTTACATTTAACATCTTCTTGCTTCATATACCTATATTTTTTCATATAACAAAAAGGAAATTATAACGCGTGTAATTCTAGTATGTTTATTTATTAATTTTAAAGGAAATACCAAAGATGGTTTGGGAGGGAAGTGACTTCGTGGCACGACCATGTGTTGGTCGTGGCGTGTGACAACGCGTTAAGTCCCAACACGTCCTTATGTTGGTTGTGATGTGTCGTCGCCACTGCCCAAAACCATAGGTATCAGGTTTTGAACATTATTTAAAGGCACTACTCCTAGGTTTTTCTCTCTTATCAGCCTCCAACTCTTCTAGCCTCCTCGCATCTATTCAAGTGTTCTTGGTGACTTTGGTGTAAAACTTAGAGAAAAAGAAAAGTATTTTTGGTACAAAAGAAGCTAGATCCAGAGAGTATAAATCTTCGTGTCGTCTCATATTGACATCTAAGTATTAAAGTTTGCATCTTTATGGATTTTGGCTTCTAGATATAGGGTTTAAATATGTTTGGTCCCTTTTGCCTCGATATTTAATAAATTTCAGAAAATTCTAGGTTTGTGAGTTGATTAAAGGACTCATATGGTTTAGGTGAAAAGAGTGCATACATAAGCTCTCTTTGACCTTTGCAAGAAAGCCCTAGCCTCTTTGGCTTTGTTTTAGATCTAAGGTTACTGTTTAGTATGTTAGGGGCTTGCATGTTAGTAAAGTTTGGATTTTATCTAGTAAAAAATTACAATGAAACTAAGGGGTTTTTGAATCCAAACATTATAGTTAATTATTCTTTTTATTCCTACTACTATATCATCAACGAGAAGTAAAAATAACTCTCCAAAGTTAAGCTCTTCAATAATTTGACCGATTGAAACACCACACTATTTCAAAATCACCAAAGCAAACAAATAATCGTCACAATTATCAACTCAAAAGCTTGTTTATTTTGTTTTGAGATATTTACTGTGTCAACCTCATATCAAGAGCTCTGTAATGTTAATCGTTATAGGGAAAGAAAGGCTCACCCACTTAGCAATAACATCCACACTTTCGACTTGCTATCTCACAAAAAAAAACAAAAAAAATAAACAAGCGTTATTGGTGTCTTATTGTCCCGACTCATAAATCGGATACAAAGAAGACAGAACACCAATGCCATGATTGACAAGATTAACTCGAGTAGGGATCCCATTAAACAAAACTCTCCAAATCAAAACATTAACTTTTATGGAAACACGTTTATATCATCAAGTTTTATAAAGCACCCGATGCATCTTTAGTGACTCAATATGCCTCCTAGTTGCTCCTAGAAACATCACTTCATCGAGTTTTATGAACAAATTGATGGGGGCACAATGACGGTGGTTGATGGTGGTTTACAGTGATGGTGGTGAGCGGTCATAGTGGCGGTAGGTCGTTGTAGGCGTTTTCATATTTTAATAAGTATATCAAGATTAATAAAAATTCTTGTTAAACATAAAAGACAAAGATAAAATATAGTAAAAAATGTATGAAACTTATTTTATAAGTGTCAAGAGCCAATCTTGAAAGATTTTTTAAACCACAAAGACCATCTATGTAATGAGAAAAGTTAGGAACAAAACTTGCAAATCTAATAAACCACAATCATCATTTATGTAATTTTTTCTAAATATAATTTAATTGTCGAAAAAAGATTAAATTCGTTTTTTTTTTTCAAAAAGCAACGAAGTACATATGTAAATGTAATATACCCTTATTACAATTTGGGTTTTTGATATAAAAGTTTTGAAGTTTGTCAAAATGTGACGGTTTTGTCGATGCGACGATTTTAAGTGTGTTAAGGCCTAAAGTATTCTAAGGTTTTTTTTTTGCCATTAAATTAAAAAAAAGGAAAAAAAATAAAAACTCAAGTATGAAATCAAATTTGTAAAAAAACTTTAAGTTTACAAATCTTTTTATGTTTTTACCATAATTATATTTTTCAAATTTGACATGAAAGTTTTTAAGTTTGACAAATTTTATCGGTTTCGTCTCTAAAAACTTGCTATTATAGGTAACAATGACAAAAATGAAATTTTTTTTTGACAAACTTTGGACATTAACTAATAAAAATGGTTATATGGACAAAACTGACAAAATTTGATAAACTAAAAGAATTTGCATATTTCAGAAAGCCCTACAAATTTTCATTATTGTGCACTATTTAGTTATTAAAATTAATAAGCTATGTAGCAAAACTTATAAAAGTTTATTGTCAATATATTGGATAACTATAACCAATGCCCAAAATCATAAGGAAAGAAAGCTTAAGAAATATAAGCAATTTTCCATCCACAATAAATGTGCCTCGATAACAAATCTGTCTTGACTTAGTTAAATATATAATTTATACCCAACTGTCGAATATAGAGTCAAGTCAAAAAACTATAAATAGGATAACTATTGATACTGTCGGCCCATGGGCCCTTAGCAGACTCTCCAACAATCGGCCTGTTACACTCCCATACCAAACTGGTACATTTGGGCCCACTTCCCATCCCAAGCTGCAACACTCTCTCCCCTTGCTTCACTCGCTCTTTCCCTTCCATGTATGCCAATTCATACCACAATGAAGAAGATGACTGGTTCCCAAACCTATGTAACGTCATCAGTGCAGCCTCCACTTCCTCATCTTTTAACTTCATCTTTCTCCCTATCTCCATTATCATCGCCTTCCCAGACGTCGGCAAACAGTAGTGTTGTATCACTTTCCTGAAGTTTGGTACGTAAAGTTCAGTCGATTTCTCGAGGAATTTTTTTCTAATCACAGAAAACCCGTATCGGATTTTCTCTTCTAATGGAAGAATAGAAGAACCCATAACGTGAAAGTTCGATCGGAGTAATTCTCCGACCACATGTAGTACGTCTTTTTTAAGCCTAAACCCTAAGAAGCCTTTGGAGTCTTCTTCACGGATTGCAGCGTTATACGCTATATCATCGAACGCACCTTGGGTTCGAAGAGTGTAGAGTAATCTGTATTTGGATATCTTTTTGGCGTTTTCCTTGTTGGTGATTAGAATCGCTGCACTGCCTGATCGGAAGAGGCAATTCAGGATCATCATTGACCGGTCTTTTCCTGCATACCAACCGTTTGATAAAATTTCTGTACTAAGAATTACAGCGTTAGAGTTCGTGTGAACTTTTAAAAGGTTCTGCGCCATGTCAACAGCTAATGCACTCGCGCTACACCCCATACCACTGATGTTAAAGCTCTTCATGTCTTCTCGCATGGAGTACCTGTTGATAATGATTGACGATAGCGAAGGAGTGGAACAATACCCGCTACAGTTGACTATGAGAATGTCAATGTCAAGAGGGGAGAGCTGTGTTTTTGACAGAAGGTCTTCAAAAACTGGGAACAGAACCATTTGAGCTTCGTTAATGGCATCTTCATGGGTTGATCTTGGTGGGATGTAGTGTAGAGCTGGAGGAATGCATGTCTTTTGACTTTGACCCGAAGTCACCAACACTCTAGACATGAAATCAACACTTTCTTGGTCAAGAGAGTGAACGATACGTGAGTGTTCAAGGAAAGACGAAAAGGGTACTCTCCAAAAGTTTGGTGGCTTAAGGCAAGAGTAGTCTACAAGGTAGATATCTGAAGACCTTGATACCAGATAAATTTTAAAGATGATGAATACGAAACTAACACATAACACCAAAAAGTTAGCATTTTGTTTTTGATTGAGAAAAAGGAACGCAAGCAAACTAAGGAGGATAAACGATAAGATCTTGAAAGAAGTTGATAGAATAGTTGTGCGATTTTGTGGAATGGATTTGTGGAGAAGCAGAGTGTCATGGGTGAACTTAGAAAGTTGCTCCATTTGTGTGAAAAGAAAAGAAAAGGTGCAAGAGATGTGATGTTTTGAGGTCAAATTATATAGACTTGTGCATGGGAAGTGCAGAATGGGGTTTTTCTGCTAATCACATTGATGAGTTTGGTCGGGGAAGGTGACCAGAATGAATGCGAGTTATTGCAGTTTTATCAAAAGAAATTATGCATCAATCATCATCGGTTAATGTTATCTCAAAATAAAAACCCACACAACACAAGTAAATAAGGGGTTTTCTTTATAATTTATACGTATTTGGTAAAGAATGTTGGTACTCTATATATAGTTATTATAAGGTAAAAACCATAGAAGATGAGTCTAGTAGTTTATGGAAACAAAGTATATTGAAAAATGAAAAGTGAAAACATGCATATGCCCAAAAAGATGAGAACATCTTAAATGAAGAAGGGAAAAACTAGATAGCGTGCATTAAAAAGCAGTAGGTAGCTTCTTACGAGTAGTTATGGCAGGGTGTATAAAGTCAAACTGTACATGCAGTATTAATTCATGAAGATTGATTAAACCATTTGGGTAATCGGAATTCTATATATCCTTCTCCCAACACGTATTAATCCCTCTTACCAAGAACATGAACAAATCAAAATCTTAAATTCTAATTAAGGCTTCATTTCATTTAATTTGTTCATATATTATGAGACATAAGTTATGTTAATGGTTTCTTTAGAGTGTTGGGTATGGGCCCATTTTGGGTCGTTATTGCCGACGTGGACACGGCTTAACGTCATGGTAACGTGAGGAACACCACCTCCCATTTGTTTCTCGTTGCTTCCCGTTGCCAGCATAAGACCTGTCAAAACTATTTTTTCTCTCTTTCTCTCTTTCTTCCCTCTGCTTTTCTTCTTTCTTAACGTCGTTTTTCATGAGGAACAGTACCAACCCAACTAGGAATGGTGAATAATACCGAGTAGTCTTAGGTCAATAAGGCTGGAGAATGGTAACGTGGGTGCCGAGGTCCACCTTAGTGCCAAACAGAGAGAAACCAAGTATTTTAACCAAATCACCATCTTCTATATATCGTCTACACTCTAGATATTTCGATTGCTTCTTTAAAACTGAACGTTGTGAGAATGAAGATATTAAGTTAGGCAGTATTATGACATGATAATGGTTTTGTTTCAGTTATGAATTATTCATGCTTGATTTATTTTGGAGACTAGCAAGATGTGTTTAGCAACACACATCATATTCGATATAGCTAATGCTATTGAAATAGCCATTATAATTTGTCTTTTAAAACCAGGGAAAATAACTTATAAGTCCAACGAAGTTTCCAAACCGTTCAAAAAACATCAATCATGTTTTGTCTGTTCAAGAAAAAACCCAATGAACTTAACATTTTATCTAAAAAAGTCCAACGAAATTTTCAAACCGTTCAAAAAACCCCAATCATGTTTTGTCTGTTCAAAAGGTTAATTTCGTTGGGTTTTTTTGAACAAACAAAACCAACGAACTTAACCTTTTGAACAAACAAAACATGATTGAGGTTTTTGAATTGTTTGGAAACTTTGCTGGTCTTACAAGTCATTTTCCCGATATGGTAATAAGCAACATAATCTGGTCTCTTCTTTGACTTTCATAAAATTGAACAAAAGTGTAACTTAGTTGGACTTTTTTAGACAAAAGGTTAAGTTCATTGGATTTTTTGAACATACAAAACACATGATTAGGGTTTTTTGAACGGTTTGGAAACTTCGTTGGGCTTGTAAGTCATTTTCCCTTTAAAACCATATCATAGATATTGGCAAATCTATAACAGAAAACTATGTTGTTTCCAAATAAAAAGTAAAACAATAAAAATTAAATATTCAACAATACTTGTAGCGAGTCAGATCATATATCTTAAAAATTGAGACCAACCAGTTGAACTGGAAAAAAATCATCTGAATTAGTGAAAACCTGGTTAAACGGGAGAGGTTAAACCGGTAAAATACTTTTTTTTTAATAATATAATCTTTTTGAATTCCAAACCAGGCTTTGATATTGCTACCAGGCCCAATTGACTCAATGTTTATAAACAAATCGTGAATTTGTGGTACATCATCTTTACATAACAATTTCAGTCTAAAACACCAAGTCACTTGCTTTATGTAAGAAGCTAAGACTAATACTATAAAAGTCTCAAGTTTTACACGTGTTGAAAAAAATCTTAATATATATATATATATATATATATATATATATATATATATATATATATATATATATTTATTTATTTATTTATAGGTTTTTGCCACAATTTTTACGCAGAGTTATCACTCTAGCTCTCTTAACCGTTATCTTTTTTTGCAAAATTAGGCCCTATAGTTTGCAAAAAAATTGTGGATGAGGTCCAAAAAAATTTCAACTTACCCATTGCAGATAAACTCATGCCCTCAATTTCAACCTCCTGTCGCCAGAAAAGTTTCGCCGAAGAATACTATTGTTATAGAAAAAGCATAAAATTAGGACATGTAGTGTAAGTTGAAACTTTTTTGACCTGTCGTGTATGTTGAAAACTTTTTGGACCTCATTCATATTGCAAACTATAGGGACCAACTTTGCAAAAAAAATAATATAGTTAATCATGAAACTGGTTAAGTGGGCTACAAGGATAACTCTATGTAAAAGTTATGGATAGAGCCAACGAAAAAAAATTAAAGTTTTTCCCAATTAGAACTTGGAACCTTTATAGTATTAGTCCTAAGAAGCTATACAGAAAATTGTTTCATTGTTGAGTCAATCTAGGTGCCTTAAAAGTTGTGGAGGTGCTTCTTCATGTGCAAATTTTGTTTTTATATATGTTTTATTACATGATGGTTTTATAAATGTTTTTTAGCTTTTGTCTGGCATATCATTTTAAATTTAAGTAGGATTGGACTATTATTTTTGGCATACTTTTTTTACTTGAAGTCATTCTTTTTAGTAGGAACTAGTAAGTTACTTTCACGGGGGATTGAAATTGCATAACTTCGGAAGTGTATGGAGCAAACTTATAAATATACGAAAGTCATGTGGCCAAAATATGAAACCAAAAAGCGTAGGGACGAAACATATCAATATATTGCGGGAGTGGCATGGAAGTCGTAATCTGCAGATTTTCTATAAGATAGGGATTATTTTTATAATTTTTTAAAACTCATAGATCGTATACATAAAAAAAATGTATAAGGGCCTTTTCTATAAATTAAAGAGACAATTTTTATAATTTATTTTCTTAACAAAGGTCAAACATACCAACATACGAACATTTTAAACATATGAACTATTTTTGAAATAAAAAACTTCACAATGATGTTTTTTTTTAAATTACAAAATTATAGAGACTAAATATGTCAATATTCAAAACTTTGATGACAAAGATCTAAATCTATCAATATTCGAAAACCTTTGTGTTAAAAATCGAAAATGTAAAAATGCTATGACAATATTCAAAACCTTTTTGGGAAAAATCTAAAATAAAAAAAAATGCTTATAGACTAAATTTGCCAACATCTAAAACATTTGTGACAAAAGTTTGAAATAAAAAATTTTCATTTCAAGTTTTAAATAAGATATAGTTAATAATGGATCGTATATATAATTTTTTTATTACTTTAAATATGAATTCTTTTATATATATATATATATATATATATATATATATATATATATATTATATAAAACATATTAGTCATATCTTCAGTTTTTAAGAGGTATAAGTTAAAAAGTTTTTTGGTACAAATCAATTATGCATAAATAATTTATTAATACTTGTCAAAAGTTTGAAAACTTGAATTAAAAAAAGTAATTAAAAAATTAAATTTGGAGCAAAATGAAAATTTTTAAATATTAAGTTAATGTGTATAAATTTATTTACTTTTTCTTAAACTAGACATCAATATTAATTAATTTACATCAACAGTATAAACAAACAATATAAATATAAGGGCATAAAAATAAATATTTTATTTAAAAATGATAATTTTTTATTAAATAATAACTAATAATAAAATCTAATAATTATTTGGTCGTAAGAAATTATTCGCCAAAAAAGCTATTTATCGTCGCCGTTTTGCGCAATATATATTGGACCTGGACCTGGTAAGTCTCAACAGATTTGGTCTACGGTCCACAATTTTTTGTCAAACCAGTTAGGTCCAAGAGTCGGTCCAATCCGGGTGGTCGAAATGTTCACCCCTACAATCGTAAGAGATAAACAAGCTTTCGACAGGACTTCAACAAGTTGTACCGTATGCACTTAAAATTATATCGGTCCAACGGGTACAAGAACTAAAAAACCCAGATATGGACTGGACCCGGTAAGCCTCAACATGTCCGCTCCAAGATCCATCAGTTTTTGCTAGGCTTGTCCAGTCAAAATGCGCATTCCCATATATATATATATATATATATATATATATATATATATATATATATATATATATATATATATATATATATGCTAGGTTCAAATGTTTTTAACAATTATTGTGTGCCAAAATGCACCAATGAGAATTCAAGAAATAATAAATAATTAAATAAATCATTTAAGGGTATTTTGGACCTTTTGTACTTTTAATTATGAAAATCATTTATTTGAAATCCTACAATTAAGAAAATAAAGTAAATATATTTGACCTATTCGTGTGTGGTAGAACACGTCTCTGACTTGCTCAACAGTTGTAGCCGCCTCCGACTTCATCCACTGCATCACATTCGTCCACCATTCACCGGTGATGTCGCAACCAGCCGATCACTGTCTGCCAATACTTCCACCTCCCGCCTCCATCAGTGTCGTGAGTTCCTCCATCACCACCGATGAAATCGATTTTATTTTTTCTCAAAATTTTATTTTTTTAGATTCTATCAGTTGTTGAAATCGATTTCTTTCTTCACAAAAATTGATTTGTTGAAATCGATTTTATTGCTTCTCTTCCCATCTGTGAAATCCATTGATTATTTGAAATCGACGTTGAAGGATTCAGAATCGGAAGTCACAGGTTAATCAAATCGTTAAGAGTTTCAGTCTCAATATTGAAATCGATTTGGAAGTTATGGAATCGGAATTTGAAAACGGTAATCATTCAGAAGCAAAAACGAAACTGAAATTGGAATCGGAGCTTGCAAGCATTCGGTGATGTAGGCTCGTATGTTTCAACCGATTCACATTAAGAGTTTTGGAATCAGAACTTAAAATCCTTCGAATCAAAATCGATTTTGACTTTTACAAGTCAACAGCGTGTTTTAACAGATAAAATGAAGAAGATGACTCCATCTACAATTTCAGCCCTAGGAAGTTACAAAGATTGGCAGAATTATCCCCGTTTCTAAATCCTTTACTAATCCATGGTTTTAACCATTCAGGACCTCCTGCTGGATGCGGTAATGAATGTTTTTGTAAAATTCTTCTACTTTCTTTTAGTTGGCATCGACATATTGGGAACATTTGTGCTTGAAATTGGAATGATTTAGTGCTAACATTCTACTGTTACTTTTTTTGGAATGATTTTAGTGCTAACTTGCTAGTGTTAATTTTACATTCCAATATTCTATCTTTGACTTCAATTTCACCATTCTGCTCATAAACTTTTTTTTCTATTAATTTTATTGTTCTTTTCATTGTCGACTATTTATTTTTTAGTTGTAATCTAAGTTTTGTATTATCTATGAAAAATGAATAGTATGAATATTTGTTTTTGAATCTCGAAATTATAGCTAGTTGGTTTGTTTATCAACCATAGTAAATTTAGTTTATTCAACATGATATAGGTTTTAATTGCTACCTTACCTCTTTGTTTATATAATTTAATTTTATTCTTTGAATTGCCTTTTACTTTGTTGTGGCAATTTATGAACTAACAACATCACATGGTTGAAGTTATTTGCTAATATATGTATTTCTTGAGATTTTACATAATTTTTCTGTCCTCTAAATGTTCGATGAAATGTCTATAAAATCTCATCTCTTTCATTGTAGTTATAGGATTACATTCTATTCTGTCAGAATATATTCTGCCAGAATAAAATCTATGTATTCTGCCAGAATGTATTCTGTCATATTCTATGTATTCAACCAGAATATATAAAGTGATAGTTAATTGTAAGTAACATGTTTTTAACCATTATTAGTTTTTGTTGTATTTGTGATAGGAATGGCTGGAAGAATGCGTTGAAGACCTAATAGGAATAACTTGAAGAATGAATAACGTTTGATCATACTCACAATTTTAGAATGTTGTTATTTTTTTAGAATTTTATTCATTTTTGTTGATATTCTTTTAGAATATGTATAATTATATTAAAATGTATAAGACTTTTTGTAACACCCAAATTTTCAAAACAATTTTTCACATTTTATAAAACACGTTTTCATTCATAATCGTTATAAAAACACCATTGTATCACATAACATCATCTCCCAAGATCATAATAAAATCTCCCCGCGTGTGTACTGATCAAGCCGGCGCCTTCCCGCGATCCTCGCTGGTACCTGAGACACATAACACAACACTGTAAGCATAAATGCCTAGTGAGTTCCCCAAAATACCACACATAACACATATTAGCCACTCGAGGCTATAACTCTGTTTGACACTCTGGTCAAAGTGTCTCTGTGGGACCCCCTAGTCCCATAACTCTGTGGGCCCTCTGGCCCTAACTCTATGGGTCCTCTGACCCTAACTCTGTGGACCTTCCGGTCCTAACTCTGAAAAATCTGTAACATACATAGCATATAACACATAGAAATCACATCATGCAAAAGCATACACAATACTCTGTCTCATAACTCTAATTACCACTCTAGGTAAAGTATAGTGAGAAGACTCACCTCGGGTAACTCGGTAAAGCTCGAACTCTGAAAAATCGGGTCTAGCCTCCGCCTAATCATGTGAAATAAATACTCTAAATCAATACATCTCTCAAGGCTAGACTATTCCTCCTCTTAGTACTCTCAGAAGGGTAAAAGACCATTTTACCCCTCTCATAACTCGAAGGCCCCACTATAGACCAAACCCTAAAAGTCAACCAAAAGTCAACCCTTCGGGTTACGCTGCGCGTACCAGATGTGTACGCTGGGCGTACCCGGCAGTCTCTCAGAATCGGGGAATGCCACCCCGTTCGCCGCGCATACTGGGATTACGCCCGGCGTAAATCCCAGTTTCAGTCCCTTAGCTCTTGAGGTCTTAAACAGTTAAGACTCACGTCCAACTTTTAGATCTGACCATTTCTAAGCCTCTTAATCCATAAAGTCGATGACTTTAAGCCTTTGCATGGCTGAACAAGTCACTAACACCCAAAATATACCATTTCCTAACACTAGAAAGCCCAATACTCAAGCATGATCTCATATCCACGACCAAGATGGGAACTTTATGGATCTATAACACAAATACCACTAAAATGGGACAGATCTAGGTCCATGGAGCTCATTACACTCATAAAGTCTCCACCTTTGGGACTTTTAACCCTAAAATGGTCGATGAAGCAACAAACCAAATTAAGAGGAAAGTTTTGAACTTTATACCTCCAAATGCAGCTCCTTCCTCTGTAGATCTCAGATCCAAACTTGCACTTCAAGCTCTAGTCTCCACAAACTCCTCTCCTTCTTCTTCACTAGCACACCAAGGCACTTTTAGCTCCAAAATCACACACACTCACTAAGAACGATGAAAAGTTCTCTCTTAGGGTTTTACTCACTGCTATGGAGGCTGAGAAATGAGCCTTAGCATCCAATATATAGGGCACAAGTCAGAAATTAGGGTTTGCACCTGGACGCATTACGCCCAGCGTAACCCTGAGTACGCCCAGCGTACTCAGGCGAGTCCGCGTCCAAAATAAGTGCATGAGTACGCGCAGCGTACTCATTTGCTACCAATTCCTCTTAAGGGCTTAACTTGACACTTTGAATAAAAGAAGGGCTACATAGATGTACCTGAATTTCGGGATGTTACAATTCTCCCCCACTAGAACCAGACTTCGCCCTCGAAGTCTCATGCTGCAAACAACTCCGGACACTGCTCCCGCATCTCTGACTCTAGCTCCCAAGTCAGCTCGGACCCTCTCCGATGTTGCCACTGGACTTGAACCAGAGGCACCTCCTTGTTCCTCAGAACCTTGATCTTCCGATCCATAATCGCGATTGGCCTCTCAGCATAATTCAGGCTTGCATCCACCTGAATATCCTCCAGCGGTACCACTGCTGTCTCGTCGGCAATACACTTCCTCAGCTGAGACACGTGGAAGGTATCGTGAATCTGGCTCAACTCCGTAGGTAGCTCCAAACGATACGCTACCCTGCCCACCCTGGCAGTCACCCTGAAAGGACCAATATACCGAGGTCCCAACTTACCCCTCTTCCTGAATCGGATCACCCCCTTCCAAGGAGATACCTTCAGGAGTACTAAATCACCAACCTGGAACTCAAGCCCCGAGCGACGTCTGTCCGCATAACTCTTCTGGCGGCTCTGAGCGGTCAACAACCTCTGTCTGACCTGCTGAATCTGCTCAGTCGTCTGAAGTACTATCTCTGTACTACCCATCACACGCTGCCCGACCTCACCCCAGCAAATAGGAGTCCGACACCTCCTCCCATACAACAGCTCAAAGGGTGGCATACCGATGCTCGAATGATGGCTGTTGTTATAGGAAAACTCAGCCAAGGGCAAGTATGTGTCCCAACTCCCTCCGAAATCCAACACACATGCCCGAAGCATGTCCTCGAGCGTCTGAATCGTCCGCTCACTCTGCCCATCTGTCTGGGGGTGGTATGCGGTACTAAAATGTTGCCTCGTACCCAACTCCTCATGAAACTTCTTCCAGAATCTGGAAGTGAAACGCACATCTCGATCTGAGACGATCGAGATCGGCACTCCATGCCGTGATACCACCTCCCTCACGTACAACTCTGCCAACCTCTCAGCGGAGGAGCTCTCACTGATAGCAAGGAAGTGAGCGCTCTTCGTCAACCTGTCCACAATCACCCAAATTGCATCATCGCCCCTCGCAGTCCTTGGCAATTTGGTGATAAAATCCATGGTAATCTGTTCCCACTTCCACTCGGGAACCTCCAACGGCTGCAACTTACCATGCGGCCTCTGGTGCTCGGCCTTAACCCTGCGACAGGTCAAGCACCTCTCAACAACCCATGCTACATCCCTCTTCATACAGGGCCACCAATAATCTCTTCTCATGTCCAAATACATCTTAGTGGCCCCGGGATGGATTGAAAACCTCGATCGGTGTGCCTCCTCCATCAATATGGTACGTGCCCCGCCCACAAATGGCACCCAGATCCGACGCTGGAAGGTCATAAGCCCTCTGCTATCGGTGACAAACTCTGATACATATCCGATAACCCGCTCTCTCTTGCGGTTCTCTGGTCTCACGGCCTCAGCCTGGGCCCCTCGGATGGTGTCCAACACCGGAGTCATCACTGTCAATCTCATACAAACGTCCCGTATCGGGGCGCTCTCCGCCCTACGACTCAGGGCATCGGCTACAACGTTAGCCTTGCCCGGGTGGTACAGGATCTCACAATCATAATCCTTTACCACGTCCAACCATCTCCTCTGGCGCATATTCAGGTTGGGTTGGTCCATCAAGTACTTCAAGCTCTTGTGGTCCGTGTATATGGTACACCGAACCCCATACAGATAGTGACGCCAGATCTTGAGGGCGAACACTACAGCCCCCAACTCCAGATCGTGGGTGGGATACCTCGTCTCGTGAGGCTTCAGCTGCCTCGATGCGTATGCTATCACATGTCCTCTCTGCATCAGCACCGCTCCCAGCCCCGATATCGATGCGTCACAATACACCACAAAGTCCTCCATCCCATCCGGAAGGGCTAACACTGGGGCTTCGCACAGTCTCTGGCGAAGTGTCTCGAAGGAGGCCTGCTGCTCTGGTCCCCATGAAAAAGCAACACCCTTCCGGGTCAACCTGGTGAGTGGCACGACGATCTTGGAGAAATCCCTGATAAATCTCCGATAATAGCCATCCAACCCTAAGAAACTCCTGATCTCGGTGGGGGATCTCGTCACCTCCCAACTCATAACCGCCTCCATCTTGGCCGGGTCGACCAATATCCCATTCTGGTTAACGAGGTGCCCTAGGAACTGGACCTCTCGTAACCAGAAATCACACTTGGAGAATTTGGCATAAAGCCTCTCCGATCTCAAAACTCCAAGTAACTCTCTCAAATGCTCCTCATGCTGCTCTCTGGATCTCGAATACACCAGTATATCATCGATGAACACGATCACCGAACGGTCCAACATCGGTCTGCATACTCTGTTCATGAGATCCATGAACGCCGCCGGTGCATTGGTGAGCCCGAAAGGCATCACCACGAACTCGTAATGCCCGTAACGAGTCCTGAACGCTGTCTTCTGGATATCCTCATCTCGTACTCTCATCTGATGATATCCAGACCTCAAGTCGATCTTGGAAAACCAAGACGCTCCATGCAACTAATCGAATAAATCGTCGATCCTCGGTAAGGGGTAACGGTTCTTGACCGTCAGTTTGTTCAGCTCCCGGTAATCAATGCACATCCGGTGTGAACCATCCTTTTTTTTGACAAAAAGGATCGGCGCTCCCACGGCGAGCTACTCGGCCGTATAAACCCCTTCCCCAGCAGCTCCTGCAGCTACGAGGATAACTCCTGCATCTCTGGTGACGCAAGGCGATAGGGCGCCTTGGCGATAGGCGCTGCCCCCGGAACCAAATCAATACGGAACTCTACCTGCCTCTCGGGAGGCACACCCGGCAACTCCTCGGGGAAAACATCTGGGAACTCGCGCACTATCGGGACCTCATCGATCGACCTCGGTCTCTCTGCATCTACTCTCGTATCCACCACATAAGCCACAAACCCACTACAGCCCTGCTGTAAACTCTGCCTCGCTCTAGCGGCCGAACAAAATGCTGACCCAGAACGGGAACCCTCGCCGTACACCGTAAGTACTCCCCCACTGGGGTCTCGTATCGTCATCAACTGTCGCTCACAGTCAATCACGACTCCGAAACGGCTCAACCAATCCATGCTCACTATGACACATACGTCCCCCATAGCAATCGGGACCAGATCTATCGGAAACTCGACACCGAAGATCTCGAGTACACATCCTCGAATCACATCAGTAGCATACACCACTCGCTCGTCAGCTATGGAAACTCGTAGACGTCGACTCAACGCCTCACGCTGGGTACTGATGTGCTGACTAAACGCTAGTGACACAAAAGACCGACTCGCACCCGAGTCAAATAACACCAAGGCAGGTACAGAACACACAAGAAATGTACCTACGCATATCACAATATAAGCATAACACTACAAACTCAAAATAAACAGAGGAAAGAATACATACCAGCTACCACATCGGGTGCTGCGCGGACCTCCTCCGTTGTCAACTGGAAGGCTCTCCCGCGAGCCTTCGGTGCCTCAGCCTTCGCCGGCCGACTCTCTGTAGCTCGAACAGCAGCAGGAGCAGATCCATGAGAAGCTCCCTGAGCTGACCCTCGTAACTGTGGACACTCGGCCTTCCGGTGTCCGGTCTGGTTGCAGTGAAAACAGACTGCAAACCCCTTGGGGCAATCCTTGGCCATATGCCCCTCCTTGCCACATTTGTAGCAAGACCCTGCTCTGCACACTCCATCGTGACTCTTGCCGCACTTGCCACAAGTGCGGCCCCTCTGGCTCCCTGATCTCGAATTGGCAGGCTTGGCCCGCTTGGCTGCCGGCTGAGACTGTGCCGGTCGCCGATCCCTCCCCTGAGACTCCGCCTCCTCCCTAGCCTGAGTCTCCAGCTCTATCTCCCTCTTCCGGGCATTTGCCTGAAGCTCGGCAAATGTCTGGTACGTCGAGTTCGCCACAAACTCTCGTATATCCCTCCTCAAAATGCTCAGATATCGGCTCATACGTGCCTGCTTGGAGGACACGTGCTCTGGGCAGAACATCGCCCGCTCATGGAACATCCTGGTGATCACTGTAACAGACTCTGTACCCTGCTTGAGGGTCAAAAACTCCTGGGCCAAACGCTCCCTCTCCACCTGGGGAACGTACTCTTCTCGGAACATAGCATTGAACCTCTCCCAGGTCACTGCAACAAGCTCAGTAGGCGAATAGTGCGCCGTCACAAACTTCCACCAGTCCTTCGCTCCTAAGCGAAGCTGGTTCAACGCGAACCGGACTCTCAAATGCTCTGGAGATGAGCAAGTAAAGAAACACCCCTCAATGTCTGATATCCACCTCATCGCTGCAATCGGGTCCTGGGTCCCATCAAACTCCGGTGGTTTTGTGTTGCTGAACTCACGAAACAGCAACGCATCACCACCCTGCGGCCTAGTCGCAGCTATAGCTGCAGTGGCCGCAGCAACCGCAGCCTCAGAAAGAGCAGCGTATCTCTCGTCAAATGTCTCTATCAGTGTGGTCTTGATAGACCCGAACATCTCTGGTATCTCTGCCCTGATGGCCGCAGCCACCTCCTCATGAATGATCCTACGGATCTCCTCATCACTAGTACCGCTGCTCTCTGGTGTGTGGCGTGTCCCAACCATGATGTCTCTGAAATACAACATAATAAATATCAGGGACTCGCTCGAGTATACTCGCACTCGATAACTCCACCCTACTTGCTCCTTAGTACCCAATGGATTCTTACTTAGGGTGTGCACTGCTCCGGTGTCTTTAGTAGTACGGGCCCTATACTACCGTCCACACCGCATCAGCATCCACTCTAAGTCCTCCTCCTTGGATCCCAAGTCCCAAGTACTCTACTCTCTTTAACCATATGCTACTCACTAGCAGCTCTCTCATAAACTCCTCGATGCTATCTAAACACTCTCAAGTATCCCTAGCAGCAAAACTCCTAGACTAAGGCATCACATATCAGGCCACTCTAGTCCTAATAAGAATACCTAGTCTACTCTAGCATGCATAGCATAACTCATCATATATCATAACATAATATATCTCATAACACTAATTACAAGGGTATTTTGGGAAATCACCGTTCGGGCGCTGGCTGATCGTACACACGGCTCTGCTCTGTTTGTCTCAAAACTCTTTTTACTCTTTAAAAAAGTTTTTTAGTCATCAAAATTTCTCTCAAATCCTCAGTTTGAGTTCAGATACGCCCGAAGATGAATCCGAATCCCTCAAACCAAGGCTCTGATACCAACTTGTAACACCCAAATTTTCAAAACAATTTTTCACATTTTATAAAACACGTTTTCATTCATAATCGTTATAAAAACACCATTGTATCACATAACATCATCTCCCAAGATCATAATAAAATCTCCCCGCGTGTGTACTGATCAAGCCGGCGCCTTCCCGCGATCCTCGCTGGTACCTGAGACACATAACACAACACTGTAAGCATAAATGCCTAGTGAGTTCCCCAAAATACCACACATAACACATATTAGCCACTCGAGGCTATAACTCTGTTTGACACTTTGGTCAAAGTGTCTCTGTGGGACCCCCCAGTCCCATAACTCTGTGGGCCCTCTGGCCCTAACTCTATGGGTCCTCTGACCCTAACTCTGTGGACCTTCCGGTCCTAACTCTGAAAACTCTGTAACATACATAGCATATAACACATAGAAATCACATCATGCAAAAGCATACACAATACTCTGTCTCATAACTCTAATTACCACTCTAGGTAAAGTATAGTGAGAAGACTCACCTCGGGTAACTCGGTAAAGCTCGAACTCTGAAAAATCGGGTCTAGCCTCCGCCTAATCATGTGAAATAAATACTCTAAATCAATACATCTCTCAAGGCTAGACTATTCCTCCTCTTAGTACTCTCAGAAGGGTAAAAGACCATTTTACCCCTCTCATAACTCGAAGGCCCCACTATAGACCAAACCCTAAAAGTCAACCAAAAGTCAACCCTCCGGGTTACGCTGCGCGTACCAGATGTGTACGCTGGGCGTACCCGGCAGTCTCTCAGAATCGGGGAACGCCACCCCGTTCGCCGCGCGTACTGGGATTACGCCCGGCGTAAATCCAAGTTTCAGTCCCTTAGCTCTTGAGGTCTTAAACAGTTAAGACTCACGTCCAACTTTTAGATCTGACCATTTCTAAGCCTCTTAATCCATAAAGTCGATGACTTTAAGCCTTTGCATGGCTGAACAAGTCACTAACACCCAAAATATACCATTTCCTAACACTAGAAAGCCCAATACTCAAGCATGATCTCATATCCACGACCAAGATGGGAACTTTATGGATCTATAACACAAATACCACTAAAATGGGACAGATATAGGTCCATGGGCTCATTACACTCATAAAGTCTCCACCTTTGGGACTTTTAACCCTAAAATGGTCGATGAAGCAACAAACCAAATTAAGAGGAAAGTTTTGAACTTTATACCTCCAAATGCAGCTCCTTCCTCTGTAGATCTCAGATCCAAACTTGCACTTCAAGCTCTAGTCTCCACAAACTCCTCTCCTTCTTCTTCACTAGCACACCAAGGCACTTTTAGCTCCAAAATCACACACACTCACTAAGAACGATGAAAAGTTCTCTCTTAGGGTTTTACTCACTGCTATGGAGGCTGAGAAATGAGCCTTAGCATCCAATATATAGGGCACAAGTCAGAAATTAGGGTTTGCACCTGGACGCATTACGCCCAGCGTAACCCTGAGTACGCCCAGCGTACTCAGGCGAGTCCGCGTCCAAAATAAGCGCATGAGTACGCGCAGCGTACTCTTGAGTACGCCCAGCGTACTCATTTGCTACCAATTCCTCTTAAGGGCTTAACTTGACACTTTGAATAAAAGAAGGGCTACATAGATGTACCTGAATTTCGGGATGTTACAATTCTCCCCCACTAGAACCAGACTTCGCGCTCGAAGTCTCATGCTGCAAACAACTCCGGACACTGCTCCCGCATCTCTGACTCTAGCTCCCAAGTCAGCTCGGACCCTCTCCGATGTTGCCACTGGACTTGAACCAGAGGCACCTCCTTGTTCCTCAGAACCTTGATCTTCCGATCCATAATCGCGATTGGCCTCTCAGCATAATTCAGGCTTGCATCCACCTGAATATCCTCCAGCGGTACCACTGCTGTCTCGTCGGCAATACACTTCCTCAGCTGAGACACGTGGAAGGTATCATGAATCTGGCTCAACTCCGTAGGTAGCTCCAAACGATACGCTACCCTGCCCACCCTGGCAGTCACCCTGAAAGGACCAATATACCGAGGTCCCAACTTACCCCTCTTCCTGAATCGGATCACCCCCTTCCAAGGAGATACCTTCAGGAGTACTAAATCACCAACCTGGAACTCAAGCCCCGAGCGACGTCTGTCCGCATATTTCAGTTCAGATTCACATTGTATAAGCTGTTCAGATTCGTATTGTGAACGTGTTCAGATTCACATTGTGAACCTTCTCAGATTCACAGTGTGCATAATAATAAGTCAGATTCACAGTGTGAATCTGAACTGATTGGAGCGTTTTCACATTGTGAATGTTAAAATTTGAAATATTTACAGTTTAGATTCACAGTGTGAATCTACACTGATCGAGGTTTTTTGTTTTTTTTTGTGAACATTCTCAGATTCACAGTGTGCATAATAGTAATTCAGATTCACAATGTGAATCTGAACTGTTCGAGATTTTTCATATTGTGAATGTTAAAAATTGAAATATTTACAGTTTAGATTCACAGTGTGAATCTACACTGTTCGAGGTTTTTTTTTAATCGGTGTTAATGTTTATTAATACAGTATAAAAAATTAATTTTTTTGGTATAATTAGTTTTTTTTTATAAAAATAAACTTAAATATTGAAAAAACTAAGAAAATTAAGTGGGTTTTTTTCGAAAAAAAAAATTCGTTTTTTATATATCATCATGAATCTCTATGGAAAGAGGACGAAAAATCGTGAACAACGGTATATTCGTTTTTTTTTTCGATAAAAAACTTGGCCTAAAAAAAGATTAAATGAAAAAAAGGAAGTGAGTTTTGTTATAATCCGGTACATGTGCGTCCATTATAAAAGTTTACAATCTTCCTTTTGCCGTTGATCGCTTTAAATTCTGACGCTTTGGATTGGTTCCTTGATTAATAATGGTGTTCTATTGAACTTTTCCCTCTCTCTCTCTCTCTCTCTATATATATATATATATATATATATATATATATATATATATATATATATATATATATATAAAGGAAAAGTTAGATAAAGAACCATTGTTCTCTAAGGAACCAAATATTTTTTCAAGTTTTAAAGTTTATTCTTTATCGAAAAAAATAAAAATATCTAAATTTATAACTTCTCATTGTGAATGCTAAAAAATAAATTATATATTTTTCGAATTCACTGTGTCAATTCTGATTTACATTGTGAATTTGCACATATTCACAGTATGAATTTGATGAAAAAAATAAATAAATTTTTTTATCGAATTTGATATTATTGGAAAAAGGATAAAAAGTTATGAATTTATGTATTTTTAGTTTTTTTTATTTTTTGAAAAAAAAACACTAAAAGTTGAAAAAAAAAATTAGTTTCTTGGTTCTATGGTTAATAATGGTCAAAGACTAAATTTTAAGAGATACATGACCAAATGTAATATGTACAACCATTTAAAGCATTATAGAAAAACTAGATATTAACTGCTCAACCATTGAAAAAGTCATTCGACCTTTAAATTAGTATTCCTCATTTTCATCCAAATGAATCGGTCAACACCAACTACACTTTATATAGCATCTCCTCTTCACTATTTCAGTCATCACTTCCCTTCACCTCATAACTATACGACTAAGCTATCAATTGCGTGTTATAGCGTTTTGTGGAGGTCGGAAACCGTTATTTTCAACTTAGCGTTTTCATTTCGCAGCACCGCTATTAGCGGCACTATTCACCGCTATTTCAATAACCGCTATAGCGGCGCTACGGGCGCTATTCCATTTTCGTTCACAATTTGGGTCATTTGGTTACTTTGTCAATGAAAAACTAGTTTTAATGATCTCACTACACTTTCATTTTAAAATGCCCAAACAACTAACATAATTAAAAGCATTCAAAGCAACTACGTCTACCGACAACTCTCTTTCTCATCTCTTTCTGTACTCACGACGACTTGAGCTGCTATGGTCGGACTCCATTAATGCTTTTTGTAAATCGAACCACACCTATGAGGCTACGACTTGAGACTTAACTCTTTATATCAACCATGACCTACTAATACGATATTGAACACAGGCAATACAATTAAACTCTATTTGACACTTTGACACTACCTAGTTTCCATATTACCATAATAGAATATTATGTTATGTTTTTATATGACTTTTTAGGTTTATGATATTAATTCTATATAGACTTATAGTAGTAATACTCAAATATATATAACTTCTATATAAATATAATATAAAATTAGAAATTATACGTAATATTAAAAAACCGCTATATCACCGCTATACCACCGTGATAACCGCGATCTCAAATAGCGGCATGTGACTGCTATTGAAATTTTGATCGCGATAACTGCATAGCTATACGATCATCACTCCCCCATCTCCCCCACTGTCCATGGCACAACCAACACACCACCACAAACTCGCCGCCTTCATCACCCGTGACTATCATTTTCCGCCACCAAAACTAACCCTCAAATCGACGGTCTCTCTATGTGTGCATCTGCTATCTCTGTAAACATAGCTAAAGAAACCTGGAAACGAAGCAAATCTAGGGTTTTTTACTTCTGATTTTGTCGATCAGATCTAAAACTTAATGGTTAGTTTTTTGTTTCTTTTCAAGCCCTCATAATCATTTTTCAAATCGTTGCTTTCAATATCATGAGAAACTTTTCATAGGACTTTTTTGTTACCTTTTCATTATCAAGTTTCTTTTGTTGTAGGATAAAATCGGGAAGACCAGCAAGAAATAAAAATATTTATGTGTGTGTAGTGATATCATGCTCCAATCCTCCCTCTCTATCTCGATTTCAATCCTTAACTTACTCTCAATCTTGATATTTTGCAGATAAGAGACATCATGCGATTTCAAGCCCTAAATTGCATCAGTGAGCCTTTTTTGTTTTTCTTATTTTGGGTTTGTTCTTAAGTTAACGACTCACATATAACTCATATCTGATTTGGAAACTTTGTTACTTGCTAGCTAGGTATGTTTCTTCTTCTTTTTATATGATTAAGAGGTATTGAATTTCTCTTGGGTTCTGTTGTTGCTCACAATTCGAGTTTCAGTTGTGGACTCCATTGCTCTCTCACACATATAATTTTTGATGAAGATATGTATCTGTACAGTTTTAGGCCATAAAAAACTAATAAGTTTTGTTCCTGATATGCATAAGGGATTTTGGTTCTTTAGATTTATGGTGTGGACTTGTTGGAGCATTCAAATAAAGGCCAATACCGTATTTTCGAATGGTAATTACATCTTTTTGCTTGCTAATTTCAGCTAATTAACTGTGTAATTGGAACTCATTTCATTGACATTTCGTGTTGGTAACATTTTACTCCTTCTCATTCACTACTAGAAAACAACCCTTTAATGACGCGCAAACAATGACACGCAATGATTTACGATACGCAAAAGCGTGCGCCCTAAAAATAATGTCACTTCTTCTAAAATTTGAAGGATAGAGGACACGCATTTATGCGTGCCCTGAAATTAGTGTCAGAATAGAAAAAAAAATAGAAATACAGAGGGCACCTATCATAAAAAGCGTGTCGTGTAAAGGTGTCGCTTTATATTTTTTTTAAGAAGGCGCGTTCTCCGTATTTTTTTGGGAAATGAAATCCCAAAAAAATTAAACACCCCGCCTGATACTCCTTCTTCTCCTTCTAAAATCCTCTGCTAAGAACCCTAAATCATTCATAACCATTTTCCATTCCCAAAAAAATTAAACATCCCGCCTACTACGACTCCCCAAATCACCCTAAACCATAAATCCCTAAATATTAAGAACCCTAATTTGTTCTTGAGAAACGGTGCCTTAGATCAAAAACTGTGAATTCAACTTCGAATTAGTTCAGGTTCTCTCAATCAAGAACCTCCCCATTCTATAACTCAGAAAAAGCATAAATGCACGCATATTGCACCTGCGCCGGAGTCAGCCGTTCGTTATCCCATATGGTCATCGTCACAGCCTCGAGCTTTATCAACTCCTTCTGCAAGATCTTTCTCGTAAATTCTATCAATCCTAACCTTTCTCTCAATCAAGAAACCCTAACCTTTCTCTCTATTCACGAGCCAGTAATCTCGACAAAGAAGATCAACAACAAAGACCAACTGGTTCGATTTCTCCCTAACCTTTATACTATTACAGGTCAGTACTTCTAGGACCGAACAACCAGTATCTCCCTAAAATTGTTTTTGTATTTGCTGAGGTTAGTTGTTTTGTTTTTTTGGAAAATTAATAGAGGACAAAGTTTTCATTTCAGATGCTTACTAATGTTGGTTTATGTTATGTGTCTGTGTTTGTGTAAAATAACAACACTAGTTGTATAGATTTTCAATAGTTATAGTCTATTATTACCTTATATGAAAATAGTTATACAATATGGTATTTTAAACCCCATGACCTAATTTGTAATTTTTTTTATTTAAAATGATACTTATCATAATTATCTCATATTTTTTGGTTCTTTGAAGGGCGATTGTACAGGAACTAGTATGTTAAAATTTGGTTGCCAGGTACTTTCAACCTCATATTTTACCTCATTACCCCATTCTTAAAGTTATTTTTGTTTTTTTTTTGGGCTTATTTTTACATATTGGAATTTGTTGGTTTATGTGAATCTAATTGTTGCATTATTCAAATTTGTAGGTCTTGTTGATGTGTATAGTGTCAAGCAAAGTAGCTCGGATGTTGTGAAGGCGGGCAACAAGTTCTTGTAGTTCAACTATTATTTGTTGATGACTTTCATCTCTTTCACATTTGATGTATTACATTTGTCTACCATTGGAATGATTATTTGTATGACATTAACTTTTGTGTAATGGATTGTATTTTTTGTATATGGTATTTTATTTCTATTATGAGACATAAAATGCAAATTTAATTTGAAAATTAGTAAATCTATAAATAATTTTTTTTTAAAAAAAATTAAAATTACGATACGCAAAAATGTGTGTCATCTTCATTTATGACATGGCCTTTCTTGACAGCGGCTTTAATGATACGCATTGCATGTCATAAATGTGCGTCGTAAATGCGCGTCGTCTATAGACGACGCGCAAAAGCGTGTCGTCTCTCGTTATGACAGGGTCTTCCTTGACACGCATTTGCGCGTCGTCTGAGCGTTTTACGACACACATTGCGCGTCGTAAAAGGTTTTTTTTTCTAGAAGTGATTAATCATTTTTTTTCTTATTTTGCAGGAGCAGTAAGATTTTATAACATAATAAATCTCTTTTTAGATGAGACATTTTATGAAAAAGGTAACATTTAAATTCTTTGTTCCTATTCACTCATTCTCTTGGTTTTTTCCATTTTCGAGCACTAAGATGAAATTTAATTTTGTTTAACATGATGATGGGAGATGTTGATGTACATAGATGTTGGAGCAAGGTGTAGTAAGGTGCAAGTAGCTAACAAGTTATTAGCAAATGGGGCTATTACATGGAATAATGGTCCTCAAATGATTACAGAAACAGTGTAGGACGCACTAAAACTTAGTTGCACATTCTAGGTCTAGTTGTGGTACGGTCGCAGTACTAAATTAACCCTAGGATTCGATTTTGACCTAAATTCTTAAGTTGTGATTTGATTGCATAGTTTTATGATACAAGAGTGTATCTATAAGATTTTATATAACTTTTTATCTGATTAGTGTTTGATTAAGGTTTTTTATTAATTCTATGTTTCTGTACCTCAAGACTACTCAACAAGGATCGGCCAGGTAGGAAAAGTCAGAGGGCAATACCACTTTAGCATATAGCCATTCTAAAATCCAGCAACCCAAACGACAAATTTTTCCAGCCTAGGAACCTCTCCCGTAAGTAGTCTATCCGGTAATTAATAATAATACTTTTATTAGGTTTAACTAATTCAGAGTTTTATGTCCTAGGTTATAGTCGTAGTTCCTAAGGGATTACTAGTTCGCTATAACCTGTAGCTCTGATACCAATCTGCCACACCCTCGACCGACGGTGGAAAAGGGGGGCGGTTCGAACGTGGGCAAATTGGATCGAGGCATATATATATATATATATATATATATATATATATATATATATATATATATATATATATAGGGAAAATGACGTATAGGCCCTATAATGTTTCTAGGGTTGACCCATTTAGCCACTTAACTTATTTTGTGGCTTAATAAAGGAACGAATTACTCTTTGTCGGGTCGATTAAGTCCTTATTTCAATTTTGAAGGGGTTAGCCGGTCATTTTAAGTCCACCTCCTTCTACTAACACCACATCGGATGCTGACTGTGACTTTCGTCTAATGCCATGTCATTAATTAGTCGCCTCCTTCTTAATGTCGGTATATGCTTTATAAAAGAGCCCTTTTACATCCACTGTTCAACACTTCATCGGTAAACCCTTTTTTGTGAGCTGCTTCTGAATCCTCAAGCATGGAACCCGTATTCTTACAAGTAGATGTCCACTTCCAAGGAATGTTCGCCAGAAACCCCATACGCTACACCGGTGGAATTACTCAGAGGTTTTCGGACATCGATTTCGCAGGAATGGACAAGGATGGGTGTGTTGCGTTCATCAAAAGGTTCACTGGGGAAAAGTGTGAGAAGCTCTATTACTGCCAACCTGATATTGATTTTCCAAAAGGTTTGACTCTAATTTGCAATGACCCCGATTATTACGACTTCATAGCAATTGCATATGAATGTGGTGCTATACTGCCTATGTATGTAGACCATTTTGGGAATAGTAACATACAGGAATGGTTGGATGAACACAAAGACGAGTTTGTTGGTAACGTTGAGGAAGAAGTACTTGATGGTGCAGGACTGGTTAAGGAAGTTGCACCAGGGCATCAGGATGTGGGTGACACAAACGATGAGGAAGACAATGGCGACGATGATGACGACGAGGATGAGGATGTCGATGGTGATGAGGATGACCATCAGAAGCCTCATTTTTTTATAAAGGGTAATAAGAGTCCTAAGGAAAAGATGGGTGACAAAGCAGGTGCATGTGAGTTTTACGAAGAAGGCATGGGTGACAATGAAGATGTTTATCCCGAATTGCCAAACATTTTCAATGATAAGCTCAATTGGAAGGAGCATGAACCTGTTTTAGGTATGAGGTTTGAGAGTCCTAAGCAATTGAAACACATGCTTTGTAACTATGCTGTCGTGAATGGTTATCAATTATGTTTTGTTAAGAATGATACTAAACGATTACTTGTCAAATGTTGTGATGGCAAATGTACTTTTAGGCTTTGGGGTTCTTGGATGAGTGAAGATAAGTCTTTCCAGATAAAATCTCTTATCGGTGAGCATAATTGTGCAAAGAATTTCAAATTCGGATCAATTGTGACTTACAAATGGATAGGGACCCACTTTAAGCACCAATTTTATAACAATCAAAAGATGAGCGTCCGAATGCTTAGAGAGGAGGTAAAAACCGATTTTGGGATTAATGTGAGTATGAGTCAGTGTAGGAGAGCCAAGAAGTATGCATTGACTCTAGTTGAAGGGACAATAGCTGAGAATTATGCAAGATTATGGTCATATGGTGAGGAGATTAGAAGATCAAATCCTGGATCCACAGTTAAAATTTGTGTTGATTCAATGCCTGATGGTAAGAATTATTTCAGCAAAATATACATATGTTTTGCTTCAGTAAAAGAGGGATGGAGGGGAGGATGTAGGAGGATCATTAACCTGGATGGTTGTTTTCTGAAAACTTTTTGTCAAGGGGAGTTGGTTTGTGTTGTGGGTAGAGATGCTAACAATGGAATATTCCCGATTGCTTGGGCAGTTGTTTCTGTGGAAAACAATGAAAATTGGAAATGGTTCTTAGAAACTCTTTCAGAAGATTTGCAATGTTGGAATGATGGTAATGGTTTGGTTCTAATTTCGGATCAACACAAAGTATGGTTCAAAACTACTGCATGTTCTAAATTTAGTTATTGCTATTCGAATTTCAAACATTAATGTGACTTATGTAGGGTTTGATTGAGGCAGTAAAGGTAGCAGTGTTGCAATGGCCATGGGCTCTTTTATAAAGCATATACCGACATTAAGAAGGAGGCGACTAATTAATGACATGGCATTAGACGAAAGTCACAGTCAGCATCCGATGTGGTGTTAGTAGAAGGAGGTGGACTTAAAATGACCGGCTAACCCCTTCAAAATTGAAATAAGGACTTAATCGACCCGACAAAGAGTAATTCGTTCCCTTATTAAGCCACAAAATAAGTTCAGTGGCTAAATGGGTCAACCCTAGAAACATTATAGGGCCTATACGTCATTTTCCCATATATATATATATATATATATATATATATATATATATATATATATATATATAAATTATTTTGGGATTACATTGTTTTGGGATTACATTGTTTGAAAGACAAGCACACAACCTAACATCACTAGAAACGATAAACAGACGGAACTAAACTCCAACAAGCTTCCTAGAAGACCTCTTCCTCCTCGGCACAACAATCTTCCACGCTCATCTCCCTGAGAATACATGTATTTTTGAAAACGTCAACATAATATTGGTGAGTGCACGAGTTTTTATAGTTTTCGGCTTTTATTTGGTTGTATAAATTTAAGAACCCTTTTTCTTTTAGAAAAACGTTTCTTAAAGTATTTTATCAACCCTAGCTTACTATCTTTTTAGGATGTCTAGCGATCCTATCTTATTATCTTTTTAGGATATATTATTAATCCTAATTAACTATCTTTGTAGGATAAATAACATCCATAATGTATTTTATCTACCATTCTAAGGCGTCCCTAATGGTAGTCGGATCTCTAAGGTTTTTGTAATGTATTACCATGAGCCCCCATAATCGATGTTGTTTGACTAATAATTTTCCCCGCCACGACGCTTCATCGAACGTCGAATAGTGAATAATAAGAAAGTTATCTTATCGGGATTATAGCTAGCAATCGCAGGTGGATTTGTCAAACCATGTATAGATCTATACATATCTTTCTAGCTCTCGCAAGATTAACGATTATAGGTATCAGGAAATGCCGAATTTAATCAAGGTATTTATTGGATGAATATTAACAGCTCACTAACGCATTAACCTTATGTATTTATTTTTTATCTTTTATCTTTTATCTTTTATCCTTCCTAGGGATTTTATATAACTATCATAATATAAATCTTTTATCTTATATTTGATAATTATAACTTTTGATCTCATAATTATTTTGTATATATAAGTATTCATATATATATATATATATATATATATATATATATATATATATATATATATATATATATAGGGTTAGGTTATTTTGTTTTACTAACTATTGTGTGCCAGAATGCACAGATCTGGACCAACGGATGAAATTAATCAATGAACATGATTTGAGAGTGTATGATATTACAATGGGATAACATGTACCATATAATCACCAAAATTTTAGCAAAATGGTATTTTGGACAATTAACTACAATTATAAAAGGAAATTTTCGGATTTTTAGGGATAATTAATTCTCATAATTTTAAAATTTTGAATTTTTTAATTTATTTAATTTTAATTCTAACATAATTTGTAAAAATAACCGATTTTATTCTGTCAGAATATTTTTTTGTTAGAATGATGCTCTTTCAGAATTTTATTCTATTAGAATATTATTGAAGAATAACAAAATTCTTAAATCCGAGGTTGAAAAATAACAACATATATATTCTTATACATCCGAACTTAAATACAAATTCATACATATTCTTACAGACTAAAAGTCTAATACATTTTAATATAATTATACATATTCTAAAAGAATATCGACACAAAAGAATAAAATTCTTAAAAAATAACAACATTATTAAAATTAGAGTATGATCAAACTTTATTCATTCTTCAACATTATTAAAATAACAACATTATTAGGTCTTCAACTCATGCTTCCAGCCATTCCTATCACAAATACAACAAAAACTAATAATGGTTAAAAACATGTTACTTACAATTAACTATCACTTTATATATTCTGGTAGAATACATAGAATGTGAGAGAATACATAGAATATATTCTGACAGATCTAAGTTGTGAGAAGAATGAAATTTGAAACCCTAAATTTACTTGCACTCGCTGGCCAAAATCTCAGCATTCTATTGTATATTATTCTACCAGAATAATACATTCTTTGTTGAATATTCTAACAGAATAATTCTTTGTTGAAGCTGTAATCAAGATACTGAAAAAAAAAATTATGTGTCATATCATAGAGTTTAATCCTTAATAAAAAATTCACAAATAACACTGAAAACCATGCAAAATAAAACATTCTTAAAGAATCATTAAACTAAAAGCACAATTACAATGCAAAATTCTAACAGAATGTGTATATGATATAGAATGTATATATTCTTGAAACCAACAAACACCTTCTGGTTCCTAAATTGTATGAACAAACACTTTCAGTTGTATGTTATAGAATATTAAGATTCTTGAATACTAGAGTGCAATAATATACATATACAATGAAAACAACCAAATCTAAAGAAAATAGATGTAGAGTGATTGTTTTTGTTACCTTTGACTTTGGAGACACTTCACTCCTGATACATTTACACAATATATAAAGCATTAAAGTTTTAAAAATCCAAGAAATGAGCTAAAAGCCTAAATTCATATAAATTACCAAACTAGTATGCCATGAAGATTGCCCTCTATTCCACAATTTGTAATGTAACCCCAGTATTCGTTCTTTTCCAACTCCCATAAACGATCAAACCAGTCTAATACACCAACTCAAACTGCCTGGAATGGACCCATAATTGCTCTCGATGAATGGGTCCCCAAGGTTGTTAATAGAGAAATGTTGCAACTGAGACCACGCACCATAATTGAAGTCCAGATTATAAGGATACCCTATTAAAAAATTACAACTTTCAGGAGCAAATTTGACATCAATTGTGTAGCCAAATTGGGGTTTTGAATACAGAACAAGATCATAAACATAAAATTAAATTAAAAAATAGGCAAAAAGATTGTTAACCCAAATGATGTTTTGTCCTTTCGAGCAAGGATTTTCTATATCTGGCCAACACGCTGCCCATATAAGATTCTCTTTCTCCGGTAACCTCATCATCGGCATCAAGCTCTGTTACCTCAAGGCAAGTAGTGTGCACATTTCTTCCCAGAATTATTTCTCTCGGTTTCTCTTTCCCATTAATCGATTTTACACTGTTTATGTGGGAAGCATCAACAACAAATCGGCAGCAGAGGATCATTGACCAACAGGTCGGAACCAGTAGAAGAAAGGTAAATAAGCCACAATCGATTTGGGTGGTTTTAGCAACTCCGATTAGCGGAAGAAGAAAGAAGAAGAGGGTGGGTTTGGGTGGTTCAGTCGACGGAATAGGCGGAGGTCGTGAAAGGTGGTGGCTCAACGATGGCAGTCGACTGTCCTCCTTATTTCTCTCGGTCCAAAGTAGGAATGGGGGTTTTAGGGTTAGGGATGTTGGTTTTGTTGGGTTAAACTAATTAAGGAGAGATTAAATGAATTCTTTTTTACCATAATTAGATATACTAATTACCATTATACCCTTTTTTAATTTATTTAATGATTTAATATTTCCTCAATTCTCATTGGTGCATTTAGGCACACAATAGTTGCTAAAAACATTTGAACTTATCTATCTCTCTCTCTCTCTCTCTCTATATATATATATATATATATATATATATATATATATATATATATATATATATATATCCTAATTCTGGTTATTTGAAAACAGAAATGTTTGGGTAGAGTACCAATTAGGTACGGTGCATATCCCTATATTTGACGAGCATAACTTCTAGGTACAACGTTATCCTAAGGATTTAGTCATTATAACATCTAGGTATTATCTCTTCCTAGAATATCGGGCATCATAACTCTTAGGTATAATATCATAGCTTACAATTAGGCATAATATCTATAACTACATTATCCTAAGGCTATAAGCTTTATAAAATGATTTGATATTTATAGACATATATTTTTTTTTATAAAACCTTTTGATAAGCATGCATCCCCCCCCCCCCTCTGTAATACATTTGAAATAGTGAAATAGGGGCTGTGAACTCACCCAAGTCGCATAAAACCTTTGATGTAGGGTTGAATCGGGCTCGGGACTCCGGGGACCGCTCCAAGGGAAGAAGCTTTCGAAAATGCAGAGAGAGTGAGGGTTGAAGGTGTGCAGAAGTGTTCTGCAAAGCCTTCTATATATAGTCATTGATTTGGGGTGTGCACGGCGCAAATATCTGCGTGTGTCACACATGATCATCTTGGCTCCATCCAGAGAATGTCACGTGTCACTTCCCAAATTGGTCACGTCACTCGCATTTTGCTCAAATCCGGTGTTAGGTGTGCGACATGCACAGACGTTCACCTCACGCGTACGAACCGATTTTGTAAAAATCATAACTTCTTCGTACAAGCTCCGATCGAAGCCCTCTTTATATCTATGTGATGATCTCAATGGGCACTACAACTCTCCTTTAAGTTGTTTTAGCTAGTTTTGACTTTCATTTTCGTGTCTAACGGGGGTAAAAATAAAAGATTTTACAAAAATCATATCTCTCTTATATGGATCCTGTTTTCAGGAAACTTTGTCGTAAAGTTTATATCTTGAGGAGTACTACGAAACTCCTTTTTGCACTTTTAGTCAAGACTCAACCAATCTTTAAGTACCGTTTTGACGTAATTAATTTTAATTACGCGGTTGATTTCTATTTCTATAAAATTCATAACTCTTTCCTTTGGATTCGGATTTTTAGGAATCTTATACCTTTGAGATCATGTTAACGAGTATTATCCAAGTATGTTAATCAGCTTAGAAAATGATATAAATTTTCGGACACTAATTTTTGAGCCTAAAGAACGTTTTAACAAATAAATTTAATGACACATTTGATTCTTATTATCTCAAAAATCAAATATTACAATACTAAATTATTACATCTATTTTTTCTACTCTTTCCTAATGGTGATCAGTGACGAAACCTCTTGGTTGTCACAACGGAGGCTAAAAATGAAGCCATAATTTTGAGGTTAGATGCTTAAATACGGAGGAAACCCTAAAATTATAGGCTTGTGCCTAAGCAGTTGCCACGTCGTGGCCCTTCTCTCGCCACGTCGTGGGGCTCATCAGGATGACACGCTCATTTAAGTCATGTCACGTAGTAGGCATCCTTGCGCTACGTCGTGGCATAGAGTTTTTCCCAAAAACTCCATTTTTTATCCCCGTAAGTTTTTAGTTAAACCATATTGAAAAACGAGTGTTACAACCCAAATTAATGTCGATTGTTTTCATGGAATTCATTACCTTCACAATGGTATTGAAACGTCAAAAACTAATGCATCAGAGAGACGGCAATTTTCCAAACGACTTAGCAAAGCAACCAAGCTGAAGTGAAGCGACAACAATTTTCCAACCGACTACGACTCTATTTCTCTCACTATCCGAGTTTTTTGATTTCTGATTGTCCATTTTGTCAACTAGTTTGCTAATATGTTTCTGACGTGATGTTTGATTTCTAATTCTCTAAAGCTCTACAAGTTTTTCGATTTATGATTGTCCATTTTATAGACTATAAGTTGCAATTCGATATGAGCATCCAAACTTGGTTGTATGATTATGTTTTTGTTTTACTAATAAAGGCAACGTGAAATCGTGTTTATGATTTGGTTGTTCAAGTTGTTTGGACGCATAATTTTGCTCCAACTTCATGGGTACAAAAGCTAGTATAAACATATAAGATCCTAAAATTTCATCTAATGTGGTGATACATGTTCTTGGAAAGGAGTAGGGTAAAAACATTGAAGACGTGTTTGGAAGATTGGAATGGCATGTTATAGATTTCGCTTCAATTATGACGTATATTATTTTACTACAATTGTTAAAGCTTATTCAGCTTTAGTTATTTAATATAATTTCATTATTTTGAAGAGCCACATATTTGCTATTGTTTCGGGCCTCATATTGGCCTGGACCAGGCCTAACATATGAAGATGTAAAAATCCTTATATTTACAACTTCAGACTTAAGTATTGTTCCAAACTAATGTTTTTTATTTAGGTTCCACATTTCTTTAGTAATTCTCAAAAAGTTATAGGCATTACATACATGCCTTGTAAGAGGCATTAATCCATGGAACTAGTACGTTGTTCCTATAACAAATATCTAACTTTAGCCTACCTAAACTTAGCATTCATAATTTAAATGCTAGACAGTGCAATTAACTAGCCACTTGTACTTGGCATTGATAATTTAAATGCTTGACAATGCAACACCCATAATAATAAATAAAATAAAAACTCAAAAATTCTTATATCTATTTTTTTTACAAAATCTGCAAACATAGAACTGACGATGATCTAAAAACACAATTGACCGTTAGTTAGACTTTGAGTTAAATTAAGGAACTTTATTTACTGGAATAGTTAGAAGTTAGATTAGATTAGATCATATCACATCTTATCAAAATGTGACAATAATACAATAACTAACATATATTCATATCAAGTTTTTGATATATTCTGACATTAAACATTAATATGTAATAAAAGACTATAAATATCTTTTGTTTGTCTAAATATTAAATTTATTGTTATTTATTAACTATCGGTTGAGATTTGGATTTAAATTTACATGTAATACAATACTATTTAATGCACTAGTTATATGAATAACTCGGTAATTAATTGCAAATATAAAGTTTAAATTTGCATTCATTTATCAACCTAATTTAATCCAAATATTCTAGAAAATAGAGCGAATACATTATATAGTATGAATGGAGGAGAATCAATATTTTTATAATAAAAAATAGACATAAATTAATAATAAAAAACTGGACGAGAATCAATATTTTTGTAATAAAAAATAGACATAAATTAATAATAAAAAACTCGACGGCTGTTAATAATCATTAATCACTTTACATTATCTTTACAACATTTTTTTTTCATTTTGTAAAACGGCATAAACAACAAACAGAAAAACTAAAAAATGTGTGTCTAGAAAAGGTTAAATCATATATGGCAAGGAAATAATAGGTGAGTAAATACTAAATATACGATAGTGTGAATATATAAACAAAAATAAGTCATATAATATTCAACTTTATTTGATATAATATTATGAAAACCAAACTTTGATTCAAACGCACTTGAATGCACGATATATATGATGATTAAATGATAACCCGTGACTACATGTTGAACACATAACGTAAACGACAACACCCAAACACTTTACACCAACAAAACTCCATTCACAACATCCATCTCTTCCTTCTTTTGCTTCCTCCGCCTCTCCATTATTTATACCCGCCACCGTGCTCCACCACCACCACAACCACGGCCGCCGTCAATGACCAACCTTTACCACCTTCTCGTTGTTTCTCTGGTTCTGATATCCAGTTTTGCTCCTACAATTCAAAACCACTTCGCCACCACACCTCCATTGCCGGTGTTACCCCTCCCGTCGTACTCTCAGCTCAAATGGCAACAAAGAGAGATCATCTTCTTCCATCATTTCGGTGTGAATACGTTTACAGATTCAGAATGGGGCACCGGAAAAGAAAACCCGAAAATCTTCAACCCGAAGGGACTCAACACCGCCCAATGGATAGATGTGGCAGTCCAAACCGGCGTCTCCCTCTCCATCCTCACCGCCAAACACCATGATGGGTTCTGCCTTTGGCCGTCAAAGTACACCGACCACTCCGTCGTCGGAAGTCCATGGGAGAACGGCAATGGAGATGTCGTACAAGAATTTACCAATGCAGCAAAAGCCAGAGGAGTAGACATCGGACTGTATCTTTCTCCATGGGATCGTCATGATCGGAGATACGGAGATATTTTAGCCTACAATGAATACTACATGGCTCAATTACAAGAACTACTCAACAAGTAAGTCTTCAATTTTAGTAATTAATTTTTTCACATTATTATTATTATTATTATTTTTTACATAATAAAAACTAAAAAGATTCTTTAAAAGGTATGCACGTCGAAATCCACCTGGGTTATATGTCTTTCCCGATTCAAACAAACTACTTTTCAATATTATTATAATGCACATAAACAGTGCATACCTTAACTTTTTGCATTCTAGAAAACTTACAACATATTAATATAATGTACATTATGATTCGAAATCTTGAATTCATCATATATATGTAAGTGTGCGTGTAATGATAAAAAAAATCGTAGTGTTTTGCATTTCTTTAGAAAACTTAAAACGTGTTAATATAATATAATTAAATATATTTTCTAAGAAAGTTTTTATAATAAGTATTTTAATCCAAATCTTGAATCTATCACCATGTGTGAGTGCGTGATATGATAAAAGAATACGTAACGTATTGCATAATCTTGAATGTATCACCATGTGCTAACGGTTTCTAAATAAATAAATAACGTTTGTGATAAGTCTTATAAATATTTTTTCTAAGATCTGTTACATTTTCATTTATTTTGGCATTATGGTTATTTTAAATTAATGTTTATTCCACATGTTATGTTATTTTATGGTTTTTTTATTTTATTTAATTCTAGATAGTATTTAAATGCAATAATAAATACATATCAATTTTATTAATGAACTTTCATTCTAATTTCAAAATTACTAAATTAAATATTCATTAATTTTTTTTATTTATTTATTTAAATTATTTGTTTAAATTTAAAAGAGAAAAAAAAACACTTTAATTTTTATAATTCAATATTTTCTCACTTTTCTTATAAATTCATACTTCTCAAAATGTTTAGAATTTTGTATTTAGTTTTTCATTAAAATAAACTCATATTATACATGAGTCTTACACGTATTTATATAATAAGATTCTAATTTATTTTTCAATTTCTTTAATAAATTTGTGTAAATAAAACCATGTTATTGCATATGTTTTATGATAGTGATGTCTTTGGTATGTAGATATGGAAGTGTGAATGAGATATGGTTTGATGGTGCAAAAGGTTCGAATGCACCAAACATGAGTTACCTTTTCAATGATTGGTTTCAAATGGTGGCGGAATTACAAGGCACCATCAACATATTTTCCGACGCCGGTCCCGGCGTTCGCTGGGTCGGAAATGAAAATGGGTTCGCCGGAACTACGTGTTGGTCCACCATTAATCGAACCTCTCTATCCATTGGAAATGGAAGTATTGTCAAGTAAGAATGATGCATTGATGTTGTCGTACTTTAATTGCTTATATTGTTTTCTTCTTAATGAAAATTTTGATAATGGAGTAATAATAATGGTGGTGGGCAGTTATCTCAACACCGGGGACCCGAGAGGGACGGACTGGCTACCGGCGGAGTGCGACGTCTCTGTTCGACCCGGATGGTTTTGGCACAAATCGGAGTCCCCAAAAAAACTCAGCGATCTTCTCGAGATCTACTACAATTCCGTTGGCCGGAACTGCGTTTTATTACTCAATGTTCCACCAAACACCACCGGATTAATCTCTGCAAACGACATTCAACGATTGAAGGAATTCAAATCAGCAATCGACACAATTTTTTCCAAAAACTTAGCGGAATCATGTTCCTTAACAGCAAGTAGCATCAGAGGAGGCAAAAACAGCGGATTTGGACCAGAAGCTATGCTAGATAAGGACCATTTATGGACGTATTGGGCTCCAAAGGATAATGGCAACAAGGAACATTGGATTGAAATCACGGCAACAAACGGAGAGCTGAGATTCAACGTGGTGAGGATTCAAGAGGCGATCGGACTTGGACAGAGGATCAAAAAGCATGAAATTTACGTCGACGGGAAACGTATTGCGAAAGGGACGACGGTGGGGTATAAGAAACTTCACAGGCTTGAAAATGGAGTCATAAAGGGGCGTAGTGTACGGATCCGGGTTATCGGGTCACGAGGAATCCCTTTAATATCTTCGGTTGGACTTCACTTTGATCCTTTTTGGCACCCAATTGGGAGATAGTGAATGGCATCATTTTCATCTTTTTATAATTCTATTTTCGCAATTAAATTATCTTTACCAAAAATGTTCATAGTGTATCTTTTGTTTATCCAAAAAGCAATACTATTTAATTAACTTATTGTCGAAAAAATTAAAATTAGTTTCATTTTATTCGGTTTTTAAAATTGCAAAACTAAATATATCCAAATAAAATTTAATTGGTTTTGAGCTATTTGGTTGGGATAAGCAGGTAAACCAAATAAAATTTGAATTCTAATTTTTTTTTTCTCATAGATAAAGGAAATGAGGAATAAACTGAAATGTTCATCGCTTTTACAAATGTATCGTTACAAATAAAATTTTGCAAAGTGAAATTCGATGCCTATTTTTATTACTTGCGGATGTTTTAGGATTAAACATTTGCAAAGTAATTACATAGATATAAAAACATAATATAAAACTATTAATGTAATTTATTATTTGGTATACTCAAAATATTAAAAAATAAACAAAATAAGGTATTCATATTCGGTTATTCGAACAAAATTACCCAAACTCCATATAACTTAAACCAAATAACCTAAATCTTATTTAGTTCGGATGAGTTATAAGATTTTGGTTTTTTCATTTTCATAAAAAAGTTCATCATATCGTGAAACTAATTGTAACGGTCTTCATCTCAATTTGAGAGGGGAGGACTTGAGGAGGGTTACATTCGCGCTTTAAAGATACTAGACTAGGGAGTGATTTGTAACGTTTGAATTTTTACTTTGAGAAGTTTATTGATCGTGAATAGTGATATTGAAATATATTTGCTTTTATGACAAATGTGTATAGTTGTATATAGTTCAGGGTTGGTTTTGTAAATATTTTGGAAATTTGGTAAAGTCATCGTTGTATCTGTTAGAAGAGAGTAGAAGTAGAGAATCTTGTATATAATGAATCTTCTTGATTCATTCTTTCAATAATGAGAAAAATGGCTTCTATCTCCAATTCATTGAAAAATAACATGATATCAGAGCAAAAGTTTTTCGATCTGTAATTTCTCCATTGCTGTTTTCTCATTCATTCTTTTTCATTTTCGGATTCATTTTTGTATCTGTTCTTGATTCATCATGTCGATTCCTACTTCATCAAGTAGTTCTATAGGATCGATTCCTTCGGGATCGATCGAGATCTCAAATCCTCTTTTTCTCAGCTCTTCAGATAATTCGAGTACTATACTTGTGTCAAAGGTTTTTGATTGAACTGGATTCGCGATGTGGAAGAGATCTATGATTCTTGCTTTATCAGCAAAGAATAAGATCGGTTTCATTGATGGATCTATTGAGAAACCAAATTCTAATTCTCCAGATTATCACAATTGGAACATAGTTAATTCTATGGTCATCAGTTGGTTGCTGAACTCGTTGTCTAAGGAAATAGTTGAAAGTGTTCTTTTCTTGCAAACTGCAAAGGAAATCTGGAATGAAATCAATCAAATGTATGAGCAATCCAATGGAGCATTAATTTTTCAAATCCAAAAGCAATTGTTTTCTTTAAGTCAAGGTTCAGATGATTTTTCCACTTACTTCACAAAGATCAAGCGAATTTGGGATGAGCTGAAAACTATACATGAAATTCCTAATTGTTCTTGTGGATCTGCTGCTGCAATCAACAAATTTCTGGAAGAACAAATGCTTGTTCAGTTACTCATGGGAGTGAACGACTCGTACAAAGCTATTAGAGGTCAAATTCTGATGATGTCTCCTCTTCCTTCAGTTTCCACTGTTCATTCCTTATTAATTCATGAAGAGAGACAAAGAGAAATTTCTGCTAATCCAAATCTGACTACTGATTTTATAGCGATGCATGTTAACAATTCAACTCCAAATTATTAATCATCCAAGAAGTATTGTTCAAATTGCAAGAAAATTGGACATGTTAAGTCTCAATGTTATAGATTGATCGGTTTTCCATCTGATTTCAAATTTACAGAGTCAAAGAAATTTGAGTTTGTTGCTCACAATTGATGGGTTTTGAGCATAATATCAATCCTATGGTGATCATGCAACCCTAATTGCTTGGGTCTAGTTTTTATACTTTGAACATGCAATAAACTTCCAAGACTTATATACCCTAGATCTAGCATACAATTAATCAAATTAACATATAAACGAGGGTTTAGATCTTACCTTGATTGTTATGTAGCAATAACAATCAATTCCTTGGCTTCAGAAAGCTTAGTGCCTCAAGTGTTGCACCTTTAATAGAGTCACAAACACCACTAAGCAATTGGATGAAGAAGGAGGAGAGAGGAGACACCAAAAATGGCTGGAAACCCTAAAAGAAGACTTAGCCACGTTTTTGGGTCTCAAGGGTTCTTTAAATAGGTAGGCAATTAGGGTTATCTAACAAGGAAACCCTAATTTGACTGCTTAAGCCCTAAGCAGCCCATGGACCCCTTCTGGAACATGCCTTGGACGATTTCTAATGGGCTTCCCCATAGAATTCGTCCAACCTATTATTCCAAGGTGATCCATAGCCCAATTGCAATTATCTTATAATTACAATTCCAGTCCCCTAAGTTTAATTAATCTCTTTTAGCCACAAAATTAATTCTTAATTAATTCTTGACAAATATTAATTAAACAATATGATTTTTCCTTTAATATATTATTCTCATAATATATTAATAAATCATAATTAAACATTTCTCTCCTTAATTCATCCTACATATTGCTATGGTGAAGGCAACCCAAAAGGACCATGCTCATAATTGGGTCAAGTACATACCAAAATAGTTATGGACTTAAGACACTAATCCAACAGTCTCCCACTTGGATAAGTCCAATAACTAATTTGCATAACTTCAGAACCTAATCAGCAATCGTAGCTTTCAAAAGCCGCTGTCAACTCTGATCTTATCAGATACGCGTGTCCTTTAGATAAGGGATCATATATTCCTCCATTCTCAAGATATCGTATATACATGAGACATGGATTTAAATCATTCTCTCTGTCTATGTATTGTTTCCCGACATCTGATTTATGACGACTGACAACAGACTACAATTGAACACATCAACTTAGTCCCGGCTTGGCCAAGCGCTTAGGGTGTCATCACTAAATCATCGAGGGACCCACATATATAGCTTTTATCCCACTTTGGGTAAAAGGAATGGATAAACTTTGACTCAAATGCTCGCTTGCACCTACTGATCGAATCACACACAACAATAAGTTTTATAACACCAAGTTACTGGTGCGTTTACTTATCATCAATGTGCAACCGCCCAGCAAATAACAACTCACACGTCTCGGTTTCAAGAACATACAATGTTATCGTTTCACTAATCACCCGTGATAAATCCATGAAGTGATTCAAGTGAGCGTGGGTTTAATCCAATACTTTAATCTTATCAAAGCACTCATGAACTCTGCAACAAACTTGTGCTATGTCAAAACACTCTAGACAATCTACAGACATATTCATGACAGTCTTCCTTCATACCTACTTCCAACGTATGACCGACTGTGGAGGTTCGAATAACCCAGTTATTCTGGAAGTCAAAACATGCAAAGTGAAACGCAATAATAATATTAATCCTATATGGCCCCAAAACTTTTGAGCGTAAATAAAAAAAACACTTTTATTTAAACACCATATTGATTACTCATTATTCATTGCTTACTGTTTCAGAAAATCAACTTATTACTCGAATTATAACCACAATTGTCCCATGCTCCAAGCATGCACACTTTGGTTTCCTATGGTCCATACTCTGTGAAATAGATCAATTGAAAAACTTTTCCAATGAAACTCATTTCACAATCCCCAATCCTTATTATTAGTATAAGAGTACCAAATTCTTGCCACTTTTAGAATATGTCAGATTCTAACATTTTATGCAATGATTCTTTCGTAATGTCATAGCACAAAAGTCATAAAGACTCGGCCAATGAAATCACAAGGTACTCTATCAGAAATTGTTACAAAATAATTATATAGATGTGATGTCTCTCACTCAAAGTACATTCCTTTGAACATCCTTTTTGCATAAAATTTTCTAATCTAGACATAAATTCTTAATTTCGAACTCCCAATTATGGAAACATTTCCATGTTTGCTATATGACAACTCATTATTAATAGAATCTTATCTATTCATAATAATGTCAATATAGTCCATCCAGTACTATATTTCCAACTACTCACAAGCGACAAATCCTCAGTGAACCTCAAATCGTCCTTTGATAGTTGTTTAATTATTTTAGTCAAAATCGATTCTAGTCCCTTTTTCCCTCTTAATGCCCTAGGCATTTGGAAAATTTTAGAATGGTTAAATATTATAGCATATGCAATCGATCCTATACTTGAAGCGTATTGGACATGATGCATAATGTCTCACATAAAGACATGATACTTTATCATCCTTCTGCCATAATATATTATGTGCCATGTTCCCACAATTCGAACTATGAAAAGGGATGCCGTAATCATAATCGAATTTTGAGAATGCGCTATGTATCATTGACTAAATTTATTAACATTTCTCGATCTAAGCTTTAGAATTTTGAAACGAAGTATAATATTCTCTCCCTTAATTATAGCAAAACAACTTTTCAACATTTGCAACTTAACAAAGTGAATCTTTGTTTTCTATAATTAATATTGCTAACTTGCAATACTTACCATAATAATCATGCTCCCACTAACATGATGATTATTTTCTTACCAACATAACACTTATGCTCCGACTAGCTTTGACATGTATTCAGAAAACAATTGAACTTCCAGAAAACAATGCTTATTGAATTCATTAAGTTCACATTTCTAATACCTAATGCTCTGATAAGCCTTTATCTTAGCTTTTTAACCTCATACACCTTTGCCTTAGATAGCTCACATGTGTGTCTAAACAATTCAGAATTTATGTTACTAAGTCCCAAATGTTCAGACCAATTGCCAAATCTCACAATTCGAGCTATGAAAAGGGATGCCGTAATCATAATCGAATTTGAGAATACAATTTTTCACAATTGCTATCTTCTTAAAATCTCTCTTAGTGAGAGCATTTCCTCACAATCATTTTCATGAAGGAGGGAAACCTTATGACACTTAGATTTTATGATGTATGTGTTCCTATCCATGTGAATTTGTCAAAACGAAGGTTTGCGACAAATCCAAAACCATATGGACTGAACTTTTTCAATCTTGATTTCTTGCCTCATGGTAACACGAGTGCCCACCATGTCTTCCAAGCAACTCACCTCTACATATCAATGTACTTTCCATTGATCAAGGTGCTTTGTCTTTGTGCATTCAAATGAGAACTCATAGAACTCACATGCACAATTAACTCAACTGGAATGGTACAGAAACAAGATAACGTCAACACGATAGGTTATATACCTCAAGTCGTGTGCTAGTGATGATCAATTAGGTTTATTCTTGATTTGTTCTTGAAACTTTTCAAGTCCATTAAGACTCCCACTGACTCCTTGACATATGAGGTTCTCTTGTCAAGAAACATTTCTTGACAAACAAATATTCAAGAGTTAGTGTAGCCTTTTAACACTTCACACAATTGGTCTTGTTTGGTCTTTGTCTTATCCAAGACATCACAACTAACCAATTTCAAATGTGCAAGAATAAGAAAACTTTTCCAAATTCCACATTTGACGAGTGTTATAAACCTACTTAAGACTTGTCACTCAAGTCACAATCTTGGAGTATGACTCTTAAGACTTGATATTGGAACGAAGTATGATTGACTTATTGATTTAACTATTTCCATAATTCTCGATTCCTCTTCTTAGACATGCAAATGCACTAAGACTCACTTAGAGGACCAATTGAGAAATAGTTCTTAATCATTAAGACCTATCATAAAAACACAATAAAAGGTACGCTCCCTTCTTCTTAGAATAGAGAAACTTTTATCTTTCTGCCTACTTGATTCTTCTTATTCGTTCTGCTATTGATTGAAACTCTTTCGATCTACTTAGAATTGTACTTAATCTTGTAAGTGTAACCATATTTACTAAACTTTAGTAAATCATGATGAATATCTTTATCACTCTTGTGGTGGACTTGATCAACGCACAACCTAGTGTACTCGATCTCCTAGTCCTTCTCTTGACACTTTGCCAAAAAATTAGTCTAATTTCCAAATATGAAGTTTCTCATTCATCACGTAACCTAGTTGTACGATTCCAAGTTTCTGTCTAATTGAAACTTGGGCGATGAGAATCTTCCCTTATTTGGCAAATTCTCGACATTTCCACAAATAACATAATTAGAATCAAATCCATTATTGCTAATAATAGAAACAATTAAACATCAATTTTTCATACACACCATTGCAAGGATAAATAAATAAGATAAAATCAAAATTTATTTTATTGCGGAAAAAATTGTCCTTACAATGCAATTCAATTGAAAAACTATGTTATTACATATTTCTTAGCAATCTATTCTAACTCTAGATTAGCAGCTCAAAAATCTGATCTTTGAATCCATGCGATTGAAATCAATTTCTTCATGATCAGATTCAGCACGCTTCTTCCTTAAGCTTCCTCTCTTTTCTTCGATCCCGCAAAACATCAAAATGTAATCTTATCACATCATGTATCAAGAATCAAAGAATAGGAACTTACAGAGTTAGATAATGGATTTTACCTGAAGTAGAGTCATATTCCTTGACTCTCCCATCTCTTAGATCTCTCAGGTAGTTTGGGCAGATTCGTCTCCTATGCCCCTTCTCTAGGCAATAAAAGCAAATGGACTCCTTTGGCACAGCACATGGGACAATCTCATGCTTAGTCCTTTCTGGATTTCCAATGATGCCAGTGTCCATTGAAGTTTGGGAGTTTGATTCACCAGACAAATTTGCTTGACCAGCACGCCAAATCATTGCTGATTCAGCAGCTATAAGCAAATAGGTGAGATCAATGAGGGTCACGTCGTGTTCCATCATATAGTACTCTCTTACGAACTCACTATATGATTCAGGAAGTGACTGAAGAACCCAGTCAACAGCCAACTCACCTGAAATCTCGACACCCAACATCCTTAACCTGTCAATGTGTGACTTTATCTCCAAGACGTGTGCATACACAGGTTTCCCATCTTCGTGTTTACTTGCCAATAGGGCTTGAGTGAGCTTGAACTTTTCAAGCCTTTGAACTTGTGGGTTGGGGAGAATAATTGGAGGAGGTGGAGGAAGTGAAGCATGACTCTCATTTCCTTGATCGTATCTTGGAACGTCATCTTCATTTGGAAAGCTTGTTCCAATGGATTTGGGAAGACCATTGTAAGATTTAGACATCTACAAAACGGGAGAAAATTCAAGTTAGTTGATAAGAATCCTTGATGTAACACCCAAAAGAAACATCAAGGCTAGGATCCAACACAATACTCTACAACCTAGAAGAGGGATGCCGTAATCTAGTTGTAGAATATTTGAAGGTAGGTAAATGACGATTTACCAATTTCCACCATGAAAAACGAAAAAGAAATTTAAGGGTACGATGTGTAATGGATTTGGGAAGACCATTGTAAGATTTAGACATCTACAAAACGGGAGAAAATTCAAGTTAGTTGATAAGAATCCTTGATGTAACACCCAAAAGAAACATCAAGGCTAGGATCCAACACAATACTCTACAACCTAGAAGAGGGATGCCGTAATCTAGTTGTAGAATATTTGAAGGTAGGTAAATGACGATTTACCAATACTCTACACCCTTCGCCACCAATGTCAATCCCAAATTAGTGTGCCGGTTAACCACACATGCTCCACTAACGTTTGACAAGGGTACGATGTGTAATTTCAAGGATTAGCATACAATTTCACATTTTGCCTAAAGTAACTAGAATTTGGGAATTTTTAAAAGCATGTAGTTACTTTTTACTTCATTATACTTTTAATGGAAGGTTTCGTCATATCCTACCCGTTCGGCTAACGACCCTCCACTAGTCAAGAGTGCGGTGGGTAAGAGTGGATACCCATTCAATCGCCATATTATAGGCAATTTCCTTAAACACCCCTTATAGACCAGCTTCGTGAATGAGGCCTACTAACGGTAAGACTGACTGTTTACTCATACATATATATAATATTAGACTTTTAATGTTATATATAGTATAGGGTGTATTTTACACTTTTTAAAATACTAGGTGGTCTAATTTAATAAATTATACTTTTAATTTAAATAAATGTAAACCAAAACTTTATGGGTTTATAAAATCTCCTTTAATTATACACCTTAATTAATAATTAAAACCATAAGGGTGTAATTTGAACTTTTTCAAAATACGAGGGTTTTAGAATTTAACATTTTAAAATTAATCTTTTAATCAACTTTTAAATTCCAAAACTTGAGGGTAAGTTTTGAACTTTTCAAAACATTAGGGTTTAGAATTTAAATATTTCAAAAATTAACTTTTAATCAAAAATTTAAATTCCAAAACCTGAGGACAAGTTTTGAAACCTTTCAAAACATTAGGGTTTAACTTTAAATAAATGTAAACCAAAACTTTATGGGTTTAAATATTTCAAAACAAAACTATTAAGTTTAAATTTAAACTATAAAACCTAAAGGGTGTAAATAGAAACTTTTCAAACTTACTAGGTCAAATATTTATCTTATAATAATCCTATATTATCCATATTTAATCAAATCCATCAATTTTGATAAGGATAATCATTCCAAACATAAAAAATCGATTTTAGGCAATAAAAACGAGTTTTGGTAATTATCCACATCAAAATCAGACCAAAAATTCAAAAAAGTCGGCAACTGAACAGCCAACTCGTCGAGTCCTCTTTGGAACTCGTCGAGTTCAAGCTACTCGTCGAGTTCTAAGAGAAACTCGGCGAGTTCATCAGGCAGACAGCAAGAAATTTCGATTTTCAGGTCTTTAGCAGTTCAATTATGCATATATTCAATAGAAAAACGACCTAGGCTCTGATACCACTGATGGTTTTGAGCATAACATCAATCCTATGGTGATCATGCAACCCTAATTGCTTGGATCTAGTTTTTCTACTTTGAACATGCAATAAACTTCCAAGACTTATATACCCTAGATCTAGCACACAATTAATCAAATTAACATATAAACTAGGGTTTAGATCTTACCTTGATTGTTATGTAGCAATAACAATCAATTCCTTGGCTTCAGAAAGCTTAGTGCCTCAAGTGTTGCACCTCTAATGGAGTCACAAACACCACTAAGCAATTGGATGAAGAAGGAGGAGAGAGAAGACACCAAAAACGGCTGGAAACCCTAAAAGAAGACTTAGCCACGTTTTTGGGTCTCAAGGGTTCTTTAAATAGGTAGGCAATTAGGGTTATCTAACAAGGAAACCCTAATTTGACTGCTTAAGCCCTAAGCAGCCCATGGACCCCTTCTGGAACATGCCTTGGACGATTTCTAATGGGCTTCCCCATAGAATTCGTCCAATCTATTATTCCAAGGTGATCCATAGCCCAATTGCAATTATCCTATAATTACAATTCCAGTCCCCTAAGTTTAATTAATCTCTTTTAGCCACAAAATTAATTCTTAATTAATTCTTGACTAATATTAATTAAACAATATGATTTTTCCTTTAATATATTATTCTCATAATATATTAATAAATCATAACTAAACCTTTTTCTCCTTAATTCATCTTACATATTGCTATGGTGAAGGCAACCCAAAAGGACCATGCTCATAATCGGGTCAAGTACATACCAAAATAGTTATGGACTTAGACACTAATCCAACAACAATGTTGCTGACAATACTCCAGACAATAATCAAGGAATTTCCCCTGATCAATACAAACAACTTATTGAACTTTTATCAAAGGTCAACATAAATGAAGTTACTCGTGTTAATTATGTTCTTACTGATGGTGCTATGGACACATCAGGTACTTTTCTTGATTCTCATGGAAATCATGTTTCTTATGCATTCAATGTTGTTATGGGTTCAAATCAAGAACAGTCGACATAGATATAGATTCAGGGGCTTCAGATCACATTTGTTGTGATAAATTGCTTTTCACTACCTTAAACAATTTTTCAAGATCTCATTTGATTGGGTTACCAAATGATCATTCTATACAAGTTACTCAATATGGAACTGTACCCATTCATGACAAAATCATACTTTCACAAGTGTTATATGTTCCTGAGTTCAAGCACAATCTCATTTCAGTCTCAAATGTCACTTCTCAACTTAAGGTTTGGGTGATTTTTACTGATGGGTTTTGTGCAATGTAGGCCCCTTTATCCAGGAATAAGTTCATCATTGGAAAAAGGATTTAAAATCTCTATGTAACGCCCCGATTCAAGGTATGGATTTAAATAAAAGGTTAATTGGTTTAATGTCCTACTCGACGAGTAGTAGCGGGGTTGTAACGCGTATTTAGTGACCTACTCGACGAGTCCACTAAGGTTGACTCGACGAGTAGGAGCTGGTAGATGAAATCCTAAATCCCGGGTTTTGCACCCTATTTAAGGAATGATAAGCCTCCTTTGGCCTCTTTGCAGTCATTTGAGAGCTCAGAAAACCCTAATACGTGTGTGTGTGTGTCCTTTGTGTGTTTGAAGCTTGAAGAGAGGATCCTTGGAGGGGGAAGGCTTAGAGGAGAAGGAGATTGGAGCAAGTAGAGTGTAGGAATCAACTCTTATCTCAGTTATCATCTTCTGGAGGTAACCAAATCGCCTTTTCTTTGTGAATCTCTTCTATTGGTTGAGTTTTAGGGTTTTTGGTGAGATATTAAGTTGGAAAGATAAGCTATGGGCTAGATCTGAGGTTGTAACTTCAGATCTGGACCCTCCTTGGATTCTATAAGCATAAAGTCTCAGTTTTGGTCATGATTAAGGTCCCTCTTGAGCATGAAGTTCCATTAAGGACTTAAAATAGGCATTTAGAGCCTTTATAGCCATGCATGCACGTAAAGTTTGCAACTTTACGTGATAAGCATGCCCTAGAAGCTTGGATCTGTGATTTGGAACCTCTGCATGGTTCAAAACAAGTCTGTATGGAAAAAGGACTGAATGGACTCGGCGAGTCGCAAGGTTGACTCGGGGAGTCACATGAAGATGGCCGTGGACTCGACGAGTTGGATGAACAACTCGGCGAGTCCGATGAAGATTACCATAAAACTCGGTGAGTTGAAGAACAACTCGGCGAGTCGGATGAGTTTTCCCCAAGTTATGAATGTGTGTGTGTCCGTCGTGTGCAAAAAGGAAAACTAGACGGGTAGCCTTAGAGTGGGTCGAGAATCGGGGAAACTCGACGAGTCACCTCGATGACTCGACGAGTGGGATAGTGCTTCAAGGAACTCGACGAGTAGCTGAGGGTACTCGGCGAGTAAGGTCAACATGGACTGTTGACCTTGACTGAGGACTTTGACTTTGACCAGGGGTTGACTAGTGGGTTATGGAGTACCTTATAAGGTTAAGGACTTATGAGTATATTGTGCTATGATATTAGGTGGTGGAGCCTGTGCCAAGTGATTCGAGAGTTGGGTTTTATCTTCCGGGTTGACATTTGCAAGGTGAGTTATCCTCACTATACTAAGGGGTCTAAGGCACCAAGGCCGGCCCATTGGATATGTTATCCTAGCAGTGTTAGATGTTGGGTATGAGTTAGTGTTGCATGCTAGTGGTTATACCAGTTAGGTAGATCTGTAGGACTACCTGTGATGTTATATGATTATTGCATGCTCAGTGGTTATGTTATGTTATGTGATTGTTATATGGGATGGGTTGAGGTTGTACTGCTTCGTGCGGTAGCCAACAAACCCTGGGAGCATTCCAGTTACGGGCTAAGGGAGACTCGTACTGTGGGCTCGGGAGCATTCCAGTTACGGGCTAAGGGATACTCGTACTGTGGGCTCGGGAGCATTCTAGTTACGGGATGAGGGAGACTCGTACTGTGGGCTCAGGGGTATTACAGTCTGTAGGGCTGTGGACCCGTTATGTGCTGTTCTGTTCAGTTTTTCTATGATATGTTATTGCTGACATGGTTATGTGGACTGTATGTGTATCGGTATTTTGGGGGTAACTCACTAAGCTTTCGGGCTTACAGTTTCAGTTTATTATTTCAGGTACATCAGGGGATCGTGGCAAGGCGAAGGCATGATCGTACAGCTCCTCCTGTTATGTTTATGTTTCTGGGAATACTCTGATAGAATGTATTTTGAAAACAAAGTTGTAATGTTTTGATGAACTTGACATGTTTTGAAAGTTTAAATTTGTTCGAAATTTTTGGGTGTTACAAGTTGGTATCAGAGCCTTGGTTTGAGTGAATTGGAGGAACACTCGTGTAACTCCAGTCTCAAATCAAGGAAAGGATTTTCAAAATGATTTTTCAAAAAGGTTTTCAAAATAAATAAAGGAGGATGCAGGGCGTACGATCAGCCGGAGCCAGTAAGTAGACCCCAAAATACTATACGAGTTATCTGATTATGTGATATGATAGAACAGCATGTTAGTGCTAGGCTAGGGATCTTCAAGAATTGCATGATAGAATTGCATGATTACATGATGCCTGCTAGCCTAGGGTTTCCTTTATATGAGATTGACATCATTACTGTAGTTGCTTAGTGTATACATCACAGTTGTACATAATTAAGATATTATAGCCTGAGAATGCTTGATTTGGCCTTATGTTCTGTTCTTGTTTGATTGGGAGCTTAGGGTAGGATTGGATATTCGAAGGTCTATAGGGTCCAGCGTTATGTATGGCTAGCATACACTAGTGCTGCAGGGTTGGTGGAAGTTTCATGGATAGGAGGGTTGAGTGAGGCCGGGAGGCCAGTTATCAGATGTGTATCTTTCCTCTAGGGTGAGGGTTGAGCGCTCGCCATGTTGTGAATTCCGCTAGGGCATTGTAATGATGCTTGAGACAAATATGGGTAGGTATGGAAGGTAGTATGGGCCCGTACTACTGAACGCACATGACCCATACGCGTGTCAAGTAAGTCACAATCCCTAGGGTTAGTAGGGAGTTGGTTCCCAGTGATTTATATGGATTATCTGATATCTTGTGGTATGTTTCAGAATGGTGATGACGAGGCGCTTCATGGCTGGATCCGGTTCGGGATAAGGATCAGGGGACAGAGGCCAGGAGGGGCCGACAGCACCTGAGCCGGTGGTGCAGATGGGTACAGAGGAGTTGGATGCCAGGATTCGAGAGATCCTGCATGATGAGGTTGCTACTGCATTCCGGGCTCAGTTACCGGAGATGTTCGGGTCAATTAAGACCGCCATGGTGGAGTATTTTGATGAGCGTTATGCAACCCTTGTAGAGACAGCCGCCGCAGCAGCTGCATCAGCTGTATCAGCGGCAGGAGGAGGAGTTGGTAGAGGTTTTCGGTATAGGGACTTCGATAACACGAAGCCCCCTACTTTTGATGGGACGCAGGATCCCATCAAGGCTATGAGGTGGATTTCAGACGTGGAGGGGTGTTTCTTCACCTGCTCGTGTCCTGCTGACCAGAAGGTCAGGTGTGCTCTGAACCTTCTTAGGTCTGGGGCCAAGGACTGGTGGAGACTTGCGACTGGGTCGTACACTGATGATCAGAGAGCTGCTGTTACTTGGGAGCAGTTCATGGATATGTTCCGCGCCTGTTACATTCCACGGGTTGAGCGGGAGCGATTGGCACAGGAGTTTCTGAGTTTGAGACAGGATGGGGAGTCGGTGACGGAGATCACCCGGATGTTCACTGAGAGGGCGATGTTTTGCCCGGAGTTTGCTTCAGAGCAGGCTCAGATGACCCGCTATCTGAGCATGCTCAAGACGGATATCCGTCAGTTTGTGTCTACCCAACGATGTGATACTCTTCTAGAGTTGCAGGAGGCCGCCAGACGGCGGGAGTTGGAGATTGAGCAGCAGTTGAGAGAACAGCGGCCGGCCCCGGCACATTCTCTGCCGGCGCCGAAGCGGTCTAAGACCGCTGATACTAGGACCGGGGGTCAGCAGAGCCGCACTTGTGGGAAGTGTGGCAAGGGTCATTCTGGTGTGTGTCGAGCCAGCAGTGGGTGCCACAGGTATGGCAAGGAGGGGCACTATGCGAAGGAGTGTCGCCAGGCCGTTTCGATACCGAGTATGAAGTTATGTTACCATTGTGATCAGGTTGGCCATTTGAAGGCCAACTGCCCGTTACTCGCCGCCAAACCGACGCAGGCTCCAGCGCCAGCTACTTTGAGGATCACAGATGGGAGACCAGTCAGGGCAGAGCCTCCGAAGGCTCAGGGTCGTGCCTTCCAGCTTACAGCGGAGAAGGCCAGAGCAGCACCAGATGTGGTTGCTGGTATGTTTCTATCCTTTATCTTGTTTCCTATATCTGTTGTATGCTTATCTGTTGTACCTGTGGTTAGGTACGTTTTTAGTGAACTCCTTGCCTGCTTTGGTCTTATTTGACTCGGGGGCGAGTCGGTCCTTCGTATCTCAGTCGTTTAGTAGGGAGTTCAGTGCGCTTGTGGGCGAGCTAGAGTGTCCGTTGCGAGTGTCTATCGCCAACGAGCACGGGGTTTCTGCTTTTTCAGTTTATAGAGGGCGTGACTTGGAGATTTTCGGGGTATCCTTTCCAATAGATTTGATTCTGATTCCCATGGGGGAGGTGTGCGTGATTGTGGGCATGGATTGGATCAGTCGGTTCGGTGCTATGATTGATTGCGAGGGCCAGCGAGTGGTAGTTCGAACCCCAAGAGGGGGAGAACTGATTGTATATGGCGAGGGCACCAGAGTGGGATCAGGGTTTTGTTCTGCTGCCAGGGCTCGGCAGTACATTCAGCACGGGTGTGCGGGTTATCTAGCGTATGTGGTAGATACGCGGGTCAGGGATCAGATTTCGGTTTCTGATGTACCGGTGGTCAGGGAGTTCGCAGATGTGTTTCCGGAGGAGTTGCCAGGGATACCTCCGGAGAGGCAGGTCGAGTTCAGGATCGACCTGGTGCCAGGTGCGGCCCCTATTGCTAAGGCGTCGTACCGATTGGCACCATCAGAGATGCAGGAGCTGTCGTCGCAGCTACAGGAACTGCTAGGCAAGCAGTTCATTCGACCTAGCAGTTCTCCATGGGGAGCACCGATACTTTTTGTCTGGAAGAAGGACGGTTCGCACCGGATGTGTATTGATTACCGGGAGTTGAATAAGTTGACGGTGAAGAACCGTTACCCACTCCCGAGGATAGACGATCTCTTCGATCAGTTGCAGGGCGCATCTTGGTTTTCCAAGATAGACTTGAGGTCTGGGTATTATCAGGTCAGGGTCAGAGAGGAGGACGTGGAGAAGACCGCGTTCCGAACTCGTTATGGACATTACGAGTTCGTGGTAATGCCGTTTGGGCTCACCAACGCGCCAGCAGTGTTCATGGACCTGATAAATCGGGTCTGCAGACTGATGCTTGATCGCTCGGTCATAGTGTTTATAGATGATATCTTGGTGTATTCCAAGACCCGAGAGCAGCATGAGGAGCATCTGAGAGAGCTGTTGAGAGTTCTGAGACGAGAACGGTTGTACGCCAAGTTCTCGAAGTGTGAGTTTTGGTTACGAGAGGTCCAGTTTCTCGGACATCTCGTTAACCAGGAGGGGATTTTGGTCGATCCGGCCAAAATCGAGGCGGTTATGCAATGGGAGATTCCGAAATCTCCCTCAGATATTAGCAGCTTTCTGGGATTGGCAGGGTACTACCGGAGGTTCATACGGGATTTCTCCAAGATTGCAGTACCCTTCACTTGTTTGACGAGGAAGGGGGTGGATTTCCGATGGGGTCCCAAGCAGCAGAGGGCGTTTGAGACCCTCCGTCAGTGTTTGTGTGAGGCACCAGTATTGACACTCCCGGAGGGAGTTGAGGATTTTGTGGTGTTCTGTGATGCATCCATCACAGGTTTAGGGGCGGTCCTCATGCAGAGAGGACGAGTGATAGCCTACGCATCACGGCAACTGAAGCCGCATAAGACGAGATACCTTACGCATGACTTGGAGCTGGGGGCGGTGGTGTTCGCCCACAAGATATGGAGACATTACCTCTATGGGGTCCGTTGTACCATTTACACTGATCACAAGAGCTTGAGACATATCATGGATCAGCCGAACCTGCACATGAGGCAGCGCAGGTGGCTGGATGTAGTCAAGGACTACGATTGCGAGATCCTTTACCACCCTGGTAAAGCGAATGTGGTTGCGGATGCTTTGAGCCGCAAATCGGCTGGGTCTTCCACACCCGCGGTATGTATGAGGATAGCGGTGGATTCTCCGCTTGTGAGTTTGATCAGAGATGCCCATGTAGAGGGCATGTGACCGGAGAATTGGAAGCTGGAGAGGATCAAGGGTGAGAATACCCGGTTTGTACAGGATAGTCGGGGACTATTGACCCGATGCGGTCGGGTGTGGGTTCCGATGTCTGGTGGGGTTAGGCAGACGGTTATGGAGGAGGCTCATAAGTCTCATTTCTCTATTCACCCGGGGGCCACCAAGATGTACCGGGATTTGAGTTTGAGCTATTGGTGGTCGTGCATGAAGCGAGAGATCGCTTGGTACGTCGAGAGGCGCTTGACCTGTAGGATGGTCAAGGCCGAGCATCAGAGGCCGCATGGAAAGTTGCAGCCCCTAGAGATTTCCATGTGGAAATGGGAACAGATCACGATGGATTTTATTACCAAGTTGCCGAGGACGGCAAAGGGGTTTGATGCTATATGGGTCATCGTGGATCGATTGACCAAGAGCGCCCACTTCTTGGCTATACAGGAGAGCTCATCGGCCGAGAAATTGGCCGAATTGTACGTTCGCGAGATCGTGTCTCGCCATGGGGTTCCTGTCTCCATTGTCTCTGGTCGGGATGTCAGGTTTACCTCCCGCTTCTGGCAAAAGTTTCACGAGGAGCTGGGCACGCGGTTGGACTTCAGTACATCATTCCACCCACAGACAGACGGCCAGAGCGAACGGACTATTCAGACCCTCGAGGACATGTTGAGGGCGTGCGTCATTGATTTTGGTGGGAGTTGGGATTCTCACCTACCGCTTGCGGAGTTTGCCTACAACAACAACTATCATTCTAGCCTTGGCGCCCCGCCATTCGAGCTGTTGTACGGGCGGAGATGTCGCACCCCGGTCTGTTGGGGTGAAGTTGGACACAGAGTGATGGGTAGTACGGAGGTAGTCTTACAGACTACCGAAAAGATCCAGCAGGTGCGTTTGCAGACCGCTCAGAGTCGGCAGAAGAGTTATGCTGACAGACGCCGATCTGAGTTGGAATTTCAGGTGGGTGACATGGTACTCCTGAAGGTCTCGCCCTGGAAAGGCGTGATTCGGTTCAGGAAGAGGGGAAAATTGGGTCCCCGATATATTGGGTCGTTCAGGATCATTTCCAGGGTTGGCAAGGTAGCTTACAGGCTAGAGCTGCCGGAGGAGCTTAGTCGGATACACAGCACTTTCCACGTTTCGTAGCTGCGAAAGTGCATCATGGACCAGGAGGCAGTAGTATCGTTGGATGATATTTAGGTCAATGAGCGCCTGAACTATGTGGAGAGACCTGTGGCCATTTTGGAGAAGAAGATGATGATTCTGAGGAATAAGGATATATCTTTGGTGAAAGTACAGTGGGAGCATCGAAGGGGGTCCGAGTGGACGTGGGAGACGGAGGCCGAAATGCGGGAGCATTACCCGGAGTTATTCGCTGTAGCAGACTTCGAGGACGAAGTCTAGTTCAAGTGGGGGAGAATTGTAACGCCCCGATTCCAGGTATGGATTTAAATAAAAGGTTAATTGGTTTAATGTCCTACTCGACGAGTTGGTTGCCCTACTCGTCGAGTAGCAGCGGGGTTGGAACGCGTATTTAGTGACCTACTCGACGAGTCCACTAAGGTTGACTCGACGAGTAGGAGCTGGCAGATGAAACCCTAAATCCCGGGATGTTGCACCCTATTTAAGGAATGATAAGCCTCCTTTGGCCTCTTTGCAGTCATTTGAGAGCTCAGAAAACCCTAATACGTGTGTGTGTGTGCCCTTTGTGTGTTTGAAGCTTGAAGAGAGGATCCTTGGAGGGGGAAGGCTTAGAGGAGAAGGAGATTGGAGCAAGTAGAATGTAGGAATCAACTCTTATCTCAGTTATCATCTTCTGGAGGTAACCAAATCGCCTTTTCTTTGTGAATCTCTTCTATTGGTTGAGTTTTAGGGTTTTTGGTGAGATATTAAGTTGGAAAGATAAGCTATGGGCTAGATCTGAGGTTGTAACTTCAGATATGGACCCTCCTTGGATTCTATAAGCATAAAGTCTCAGTTTTGGTCATGATTAAGGTCCCTCTTGAGCATGAAGTTCCATTAAGGACTTAAAATAGGCATTTAGAGCCTTTATAGCCATGCATGCACGTAAAGTTTGCAACTTTACGTGATAAGCATGCCCTAGAAGCTTGGATCTGTGATTTGGAGCCGCTGCATGGTTCAAAACAAGTCTGTATGGAAAAAGGACTGAATGGACTCGGCGAGTCGCAAGGTTGACTCGGCGAGTCACATGAAGATGGCTGTGGACTCGACGAGTTGGCTGAACAACTCGGCGAGTCCGATGAAGATTACCATAAAACTCGGCGAGTTGAAGAACAACTCGGCGAGTCGGATGAGTTTTCCCCAAGTTATGAATGTATGTGTGTCCGTCGTATGCAAAAAGGAAAACTAGACGGGTAGCCTTAGAGTGGGTCGAGAATCGGGGAAACTCGACGAGTCACCTCGATGACTCGACGAGTGGGATAGTGCTTCAAGGAACTCGACGAGTAGCTGAGGGTACTCGGCGAGTAAGGTCAACATGGACTGTTGACCTTGACTGAGGACTTTGACTTTGACCAGGGGTTGACTAGTGGGTTATGGAGTACCTTATAAGGTTAAGGACTTATGAGTATATTGTGCTATGGTATTAGGTGGTGGAGCCTGTGCCAAGTGATTCGAGAGTTGGGTTTTATCTTCCGGGTCGACATTTGCGAGGTAAGTTATCCTCACTATACTAAGGGGTCTAAGGCACCAAGGCCGGCCCATTGGATATGTTATCCTAGCAGTGTTAGATGTTGGGTATGAGTTAGTGTTGCATGCTAGTGGTTATGCCAGTTAGGTAGATCTGTAGGACTACCTGTGATGTTATATGATTATTGCATGCTCAGTGGTTATGTTATGTTATGTGATTGTTATATGGGATGGGTTGAGGTTGTACTGCTTCGTGCGGTAGCCAACAAACCCTGGGAGCATTCCAGTTACGGGCTAAGGGAGACTCGTACTGTGGGCTCGGGAGCATTCCAGTTACGGGCTAAGGGAGACTCGTACTGTGGGCTCGGGAGCATTCCAGTTACGGGCTGAGGGAGACTCGTACTGTGGGCTCGGGGGTATTACAGTTTGTAGGGCTGTGGACCCGTTATGTGCTGTTCTGTTCAGTTTTGCTATGATATGTTATTGCTGACATGGTTATGTGGACTGTATGTGTATCGGTATTTTGGGGGTAACTCACTAAGCTTTCGGGCTTACAGTTTCAGTTTATTGTTTCAGATACATCAGGGGATCGTGGCAAGGCGAAGGCATGATCGTACAGCTCCTCCTGTTATGTTTATGTTTCTGGGAATACTCTGATAGAATGTATTTTGAAAACAAAGTTGTAATGTTTTGATGAACTTGACATGTTTTGAAAGTTTAAATTTGTTCAAAATTTTTGGGTGTTACACTCTACATCAGGAATTACAAGACTTTGAAGAATCCTGCATTTGTAGACAATTTTTCCAAAAATTGTATGAACTGTAATAAGATTGATAATAATCATCTGTGGCATTATAGATTAGGTCATTTACCAATCTATAAGATGAGAAGTATGTCTTTACTGAAGAAAGATTGTAATGAACAGACTTTTGATTCTTGTGGTATATGTCATCAAGCAAGACAACATAAATTGTCATTTACTACTAGTGATTATGTATCAAATAATCCGTTTGATCTTCTTCATGCTGATGTTTGGGGACCCTATAAAGTTGAGACTGATAATGGTTTTAAATATTTCTTAACACTTGTTGATGACTATTCAAGATGCACTTGGGTACACCTGATGAAACATAAGAGTTTTGCATTTACTCTTATTCAAGCCTTTATCAAGTATGTTAAGAATCAATTCAACATCAATGTTAAAACTATAAGAACAGACAATGCTTTTGAAATGGGTTCAAGCAATGAAGGTATTAAGTTTTTTCAAGAACAAGGAATCATTCATCAAAAATCTTGCCCCCATACCCCTCAACAAAATGGAATTGTTGAGAGTAAACATAAGCACTTGTTGGAAGTTTCTAGAGCACTATTTTTTCAATATGGAATTGGTAAAGCTTATTGGAGAAAGTGTGTTCTTACTGCTGCATATATTATCAACATAATACCTTCCAAGATTATCAACAATTTTTCACCATATGAAATGTTGTTCAAAGTCAAACCATATCTCAACAACTTAAGGTCTTTTGGATATCTATGTTATGCTTCCACAAATTCTCATAATAGAGATAAATTCCAACCAAGAGAAGATACTTGTATATTTGTGGGATATCCTTTTGGGCAAAAAGGTTATAAGGTTCTCAATTTAAATACCAAGGGTATTTCTGTCACAAGGAATGTTGTTTTTGTTGAAGACAAATTTCCATTACACAATGGTTATACTTTTGATTCCTCATATTTTTCCTACTGTATTTGAAGAACCTTCTCAGTCACTAAATGAAACTCAACATTCTTTTTGTTGAAATGATCAATTCATTGAACTGAATGATCATATTCCTGAACCACCTCAATCACCTCAACAAAATCCTACTCAACCTCAACCTCAATTACGAAGAACAACCAGAATATCTGTCAAACATGCCCATTTAAACGATTATATCTGCTCAAATATTCAAACTCACGATGATTGTTTTGATGAATGTTCCAACACAATCACCAACTGGTTCATACCAGACAAGCCATCTTTTGATCACTATATCAATCAAGTTGATTTCTTAGCATTCAATGTTCAATCAAAAATTGTCGAGCCCCAATTTTATCATCAAGCTAATGGAAATCCTTTATGGGAAGAAGCAATGAAGAAAGAATTTGATGCATTACATTCTAATCATACCTGGGATATAGTTCCTCTTCCAAAGGGTAAGAAACCAATTTCATGCAAATGGGTTTATAAAGTGAAGTACAAATCGAATGGAACAATTGAGAGGTACAAGGCCAAGCTTGTGGCAAAGGGCTTCACTCAAAAGGAAGGTATTGACTTTCATGAAACCTTCTCTCCAGTCATAAAATTCAATATAGTCAGATGTCTTATCACTCTTGCAGTTAAAAAGGCTTGGAAAATCCATCAATTTGATGTAAATAATGCCTTTTTGCATGAAACTGTCTATATGAAATTACCTCCAGACATGGATTCTTCCTCAACTATGGTTTGCAAATTGAAAAGTCGTTGTATGGGCTCAAACAAGCATCACGTCAGTAGTATGACAAATTATCATCTGCTTTACATGATAAAGGTTTTATAAGGTCAAAGAATGATCATTCATTGTTCACAAAGAAAAGTGAAAATTCATTGGTTATTGTAGCGGTTTATGTGGATGATGTTCTTGTGACTGGCAACAATGAACAAGACATCCTGGATTTGAAAAGATTACTTCATAAACGATTTCAAATAGAATATCTAGGAATGATTAATTTCTTCTTAGGTCTTGAATTTATTCATACCCAAGATGGGATCATCATGTATCAGCACAAGTACATAAAGGAATTACTTGCTGAATATTCTGTTTCATCATCATCCCAATTTACTTCTCCACTTCCAAGCAAGCTTAAATCCCTCTATACTAATGATGATCCTCTCGTAGATGCCACATCATATCGACAGTTAACAGGCAAACTTTATTTCTTATTACATACACGTCCAGATATTGCATTCACTGTGCAATTTCTGAGTCAATTCAATAGTTCTCCTTGTCAAAGTCACTTTGATGCAGAAAAACATGTATTGGTTTATTTACAAAATACAATCTCCAAAGGTTTACTTTTGAATAATAAACCAAGTTATCAGCTGGAGGCTTTTTGCGATTCCGATTGGGCAGCCTGCCCAACTACCCGACGTTCTATTAGTGGTTATTATATAACCATGGGAGGTAGTCTTATTTCCTGGAAGTCAAAGAAACAAGCAACTGTTTCTTTATCTTCTGCTGAAGCAGAATATCATTCCATGAGAAGGGTATGCTCTGAACTTGCTTGGTTAAGTCGATTGCTTACAGAATTTGAAATTCCCGAAATTACCCCTATTCCTTTACATTGTGATAACATGGAGGCAATATATATTGCAAAGAATCCAGTCTTCCATGAACGCACAAAACATATCGAACTTGATTGTCCTTTTGTGCGTGAAAAGCTTCAAGGAGGATTGATTACATTGTTCCACATTCCTACTAAACAACAACCTGGTGATGTTTTCACTAAAGTCTTAAATGGTTCAGACCATAATGACGTTGTTTTCAAGTTGGGTATGATTGATCATCCTCCAACTTGAGAGGGGGGGTGGGGTATTGGAATATATTTGCTTTTATGACAAATGTGTATAGTTGTATATAGTTCAAGGTTGGTTTTGTAAATATTTTGGAAATTTGATAAAGTCAGTCGTTGTATCTGTTAGAAGAGAGAAGTAGAGAATCTTGTATATAATGAATCTTCTTGATCCATTCTTTCAATAATGAGAAAAATGACTTCTATCTCCAATTCATTGAAAAATAACAAGTGATTTATAAGTTTTTTTTAGATCTAGAACAAACATTATGAATCTCGTTAAAATAAGATACATAAAGATAGATATGAACAATCATGTCTTTATTGAGGGTAAAGTTCACAAAGATTACATCCGGCATACGTAAAACGAAAATCAATTTATGAGCAGACAAAATGAGAATAAAGTCAAAGTAAATAGTAAGTCATGTAAATAAATAAATCGTAACACAAACATATGAATGCAAAAACCTAATAAATTCACTTGAAAGATTATATTTTTATTTAAAATGGGTTTCAGCTGGCCATAGTGACTCCACGTATTTTCAAGGTCATAGGAGGAGAGTGTCTCGCTCTTTGGACGATATGCTAAGGCACCGAAGGTCGTCACATACATTTCTCATGGTTAGCTTGTAACCGAAACCTCCCATGTAGGGGGAGTTGGTGTTTTATCCCATAGGTCACTATATTAATATGTAGTATTGACCTGTATGAGTTGTAAAAAAAAATAATAATAATAATTAAATAAAAATCTAATTGGCAGTTATTCGTCGAGTGATGTTATATAGGCTTTTTTGGTTTTTTTCAATTTTTTTCTCTATTATTTTCAGTACACTTTTACTTTTAAAAATAGAAAGTGGACGAATCCTACATAGAGAAAGTCCAAGAAATATTAATATCGTTGTGGGCCAAAAAGCAAAATTGTTTACATCATATGAGGAGTACCATTCTCGTGAACATTTGCAATTTTTTGAAAGTAATATAGTTAAATATATTGAGGTGATAAATATTTTTACTTATTAGTACCAGCTCTTAAATAAAAAGTTAGCTGATAAAAAATAACGTTTGATAAAATTAGTTGAAAGATATAAAATGACATAAAAGGACATTTAAAAAAATATGTTTCTATAATTAATTAAGGGGTATATTTGAAAAAAATTTAAAATTTTCTAAAAAGCTACTTTAATAGCTTTTTAAAAAGCTAGCTTATAAGTTACTTTTTGGCTTGCTAAACATGACAACTTAAAAAAACTTGAAAAAGAAGTTAGTTTATCAGCTAGTTATTACGCGTCAAACACAACTTTAAAATATTTATAAGGTTAAATTGGATGACGAACATGGAAGAACGAAGAACATTTCATATTTGTGGATGCATTAAAAATGATTTAAGCTAGCCATAGTATGCCATATAAATTAGGGTGTTGACATATCCACTTTTTTTTCTTCCTACCACTTAATAAAAAAGTACTTTTCCAGTTATACCCTTTCCATTAATTAAACAAAATATATGAAAAGAAATAGAAAAAACGGCTTTAGCTAATCTCCTTCCTAATCGGCTTTCAAGAATCCCACTCTTTTAGTCGCTGCTCCTTCTGCGCAGGTTGCGGTCGAGTTGCTTCTTCTCCGCTCTCCGGTGCAGCTCGCTGGTAGTCGTTAGTACTTCGTCGGTCATAGATGCTTTAGTTATTGCTGATTTCATCAGTTTAGCCATCAAGGGTAAAGAACAGAGCATCTTACATGTTTGATTGTATTATTGATTGCATTTTTTTATCTGATTAATAAGTTTTCTAATTCATCCTTTTTAAGGACATGTTGGTTATATTGTTGATATCATTAGTCTAATTTTTTTTATTTTTTTGTTTCAATTGGTTCATAAGGTCTCTAATTATATTGTTGTTTTAGTATGTTCATAATGTAATGATCATACAACTGATTTCATGTGTTTCAATCTTTTTGTAAATTGTTGATTGTGTTGTTGGTGAAATTTCTGAATAAGTTTTTTAAGTTTGTTGATTCCATTTATCATGTGATTGTAATGTATTCAAAGTTGTTGATTCCATTTATCATTTGATTGGAAGAGATATTGGCATATTGTTGTTTTACTGTTAAAGCTGATTGGAAAGGACATTGTCATAAGATTGTTGATTCCATTAATCATCTGCTTGGAATGGATACAAAGTTTTACTGTTAAAACTGATTGTTAAAATTGATTCAATAAATCAGAATGGATTTACATATCAGAATGAAGAACTCTATTTAGCTAACTCCAAATTTGAATATACGATGAATTACTGAAGAATGTAAGAGATTTTTATTACACTAAAGGATATGTCGTATCTATTCGAGATTCAAGTAAAGACAAATTTGTCAAGTTAAAATGTGATCGAGGAGGTTCGAATCAAGGTAGATTTTGTAGTGGAGATAAAAGGACGAGGAACACTGAATCTCGTTTGATTAAATGTCCCTTCCAGATTGTAGATAAAAATGGAATTGATGGTGCTTGGGTCCTTAATGCTAAAAATTTGACTCACAACCATGAACCCTCTATTAATATCTCTATGCATCCATCAATCCATCGATTATCACCGGATGACGTAAAAAAGTGTAAAAAACATGACGCTTTCTAGCATACCCCCATGGCAAATACTTTCTGCTTTGCGTAAAAAGAACCAAAACCTTCTAGCAAATTCTCGAACTATGTACAACTTGAAGGCAAAACTTCGCAAGGAAAAGTTGCAAAATCGATGAATGGTTAGTGCCTTATTTGAAGATCTTGAAAAAGAGGGTTTTATTTATGATATTTTATATAATACATTAGGGCATATAACTCATTTTTTCATTGCACATCCTTTTTCAGTTAAATTGACCAAAGTCTTCTCAACTATCTTTGTGATGGATTGCACATACAAAACAAACAAATATAACATGCCTCTCCTTGACATCATTGGTGTCTCATGCTTTAATACCTCCTTTTATTCTAGGTTTGTTTTTAATTTTTTGGAGAAAGATATGAAGGTAGTTATATTTGGGCATTAAGTGCATTTAAGAAGATTCTTGAAAACCATGACTCGTCCGTGATTGTGACTGATAGAGAGTTAGCATTAATGAATGCCATAAAGATGGTATTTCTGAATACAACAAACCTTTTGTGTATTTGGCATATCGAAAAGAATGTGTTAGCAAATTGCAAGAAGCATTTTAACATACTGAAGAATTTGATATATTTATGTCAAGTTGGACAAATGTAGCATATTCAACTACACCAACTATTTTTTAGAATAATTGGGTTGAATTTGAGTTGCTTTATCAGACGTAGAAAGTTGCAGTTGAGTATATAAGAAACACATGGTTGCTCTAGAAAGAAAAATTTGTTAGTGCCTGGACAGACAATTGCTTGCATTTTGGTAAGCGTTAATCTTCAAGGGCTGAAGGTGCTCATGCCAAACTTAAGTCCTATCTACAAGTATCTACCGGTGGCTTTCAAGAAGTTAAAGAAAAAATTTGTCTTGCAGTTACACATGAATTCAACAAGATTAAAGTGAAACTCGCAAGTGAAAGAATTCAAGTTCTTCTTAACATAATGTGTCTACTTATAGAGAACTTTTGTATCATGTATCTCATTTTGCACTAAAGGAGATACATGTACAATATGACAAAAATGGTAATATTTACAAAGATTGTACTTTTAAATTGTTATAAACAATAATTTCTACATTAACCGTTGGTTTTTTCAGGTTCAATGAATCCTTGTACCGGTCATTTTATGGCGACCATGAGTCTTCCTTGTCCTCACAAGATAAATCATTTGCAAAGAGGGCCACTTTCCTTGGATCTCAGTCATCCACATTGGAAAATTGATACATTGCGCCTTAATTCTGAAGATAATTCACACAATGTAACATCTCGATTCCCAGGTGTGATATTTAATCCTTTAAGCATGTTTTTCCATTGGAACTCGGCGAGTTGACAGCCTCAACTCGGTGTGTTGAAGGGCTTTAGGGTCGCGCATTTTTATAGACCAAATCATCGAGTTGGTAAGGAGAACTCGACGTGTTGATGGCTGAACGGGACACCCTAATTTTTAGGGTTTTGCACCCTATATAACCTCCTTAAGTCCTTAAGGGTGATCTTTTATCAGCCTCCAAACCCCCATATCGGCCCTTGTGAAACCTAATCACCCTTCCCTCTCATTTTGTGAGCTAGTGTGGTATTTTTGGAGCAAAAGGAGAAGAAGTAAGAACAAGGAGGCAAGGATCTAGCAAGAAAAGCTCTCATCTTCAGTTTGGCACTCTTCTAGACCTTTTGTAAGTGTCCAAGATCCGATTTTTACTCCTTTATGTAGCTAGATCTTGAGTTTTGTCTCTTTTTCTCCTTATTCTTGGATCTTGCTATGGATGGATTTCATAAAGGTTGTAACTTTATGAATCTCCAGGTTAAGGTGACCTTATAGTGGTTTGGATATGGTCTTTAGCCAAGTATTGATGCCATGCATGGAGTTTAGGTCACATTTTCCCTTTTTAACCCATTTTGGGTTCAAGACATGCATTAGGCATGCATATCTATAAAGCACCAACCTTTGGGACGTTTTTGAGGCTAGAATCTCTTCTGGAAAAGTTGGGATTTCTGATCTCAAGGATTTTTGCTTAATGGTTAAGCCCTTGAGTTTTCAGGCCATATGGAGGGGTTTTTGAGCATTTAAAGTAGCCCCAAAGGATAAAGTTGGAAACTTTATCCTTTTAGACAACATTTGAGTTTAGATCTGAGCCTTAGAGTCCCTGGGATCAAAGAATCAACTGAATGTGTTAAGCTGGGGAAAACTCAGCGAGTTTTCCAACCAACTCGCCGAGTTGGCTAAGGTTTTCCCGACATTCTGAGTACTATAGAAACTCGACGAGTTCATGGGTGCACTCGACGAGTTGGGTCAAATGGACTATTGACCTTGACCGTTGACCTTTGATTTGACCATGGTTGACCAAGTTTGGCTTTTGAGGGCATTTTGGGTATTTTGGGATTTTGATGGAATTGGTCACATGGTGGTTGTAGGCTTTTGAGTCGAGATCCGAGATTCGGAGTCAGACCTTGTCGGTTCTGCACTGCTTGAGAGGTGAGTCTTCCTCACTATACTTGCGGGTCGAAGGAACCAATGTCAGCCCATTGGATTGATTTCCTGTTAGGCATGTTGCTATGTTGTTATGATCTGTTAGATCGGTATCCTGGTAAATAGGATGTTGCTATACTATTATGATCTGTTAGATCGGTATCTTGGTAAATAGGATGATGCTATGCTTAGTGATCTTTTAAATCTGTTTGACTGGTTGTAGACTGATATATGATTATTTGTTATATGCGTACATGCATGATTGTTGGCATTCCAACTCGATGGTTGAGGGGCCTGGGGTATTACAACCCGATGGTTGATTGGACCCATAGTGTGTTGGCATTCCAAACTGATGGTTGAGGGGCATGGGGTATTCCAACCTGATGGTTGATTGGACCCATAGTATGTTGGCATTCCAACCCGATGGTTGAGGGGCCTGGGGTATTCCAACCCGATGGTTAATTGGACTCATAGTATGTTGGCATTCCAACCCGATGGTTGAGGGGCCTGGGGTATTCCAACCCGATGGTTGATTGGACCCATAGTATGTTGGCATTCCAACCCGATGGTTGAGGGGCCTGTGGTATTCCATCCCGATGATGATTGGACCCATAGTATGTTGTTTGTGTATGTATTTTTGTTTTGATTGGTATTTTGGGGGAACTCACTAAGCTTCGTGCTTACAGTTTTGGTTTATGGTTTCAGGTACTTCAGTGGACCGTGGCAGGTGAAGGCGTAACCGTACACATCCTAGTGTTTTGGAACTTATGAATTCTGGGAAAACTGTGATAATGGAAATATTTTGAAAACTATGTTGCAAACGATTCCGATTTTAAATAATGTTTTAGAAACAATGGTTTTTGTAAATACCTCTTTAGTGAATGGGTTGTTTTGAAAAGTTAAAAATGTTGTTGAAATTTTATGAATGTTACACACAATGATGTCACCAATGAATTTGATGTGTTGCTTAGTGAGTTATCTTCAAGATACCAAATGTGGCCTTTAAGTGAGAAAGAATTTGCCATTTCTATCATTACTAAACTTTTGACTGAATTTGATATATTGTTTGAGCCTGTGATTCGTCGACCAAAGGGTAGGCCTTCAAAGCAAAAGAGAAAAGACGAATAAGTTCTACCGCACGAGACCCTTCAAGATTTGAGCTTGTGGAATCATCACAAACACATAATCCTTCGACTTCTACTTCTATCTTACAAATGAATAATGAAGTGTCTAAAAATGACTTAATTGATTTAAATGCAGATCTAACTTTTTCAATTGATGATATGCAATAAGAGTAGGGTGAATGTTTCTTTATCGTCAAACTTTTTTTAACATTGTTTTGATTTGAATATTTTGGTTAGACAACTTTCTTTTAACATTATTTTGATTTCAATGCTTCTTTCAATGTTACTTTCCTGGGTATGTGGTGTATGGGTATATAGTGCATGGGTTTAACTATTTTGTTTATGAAGCAAGTTTGTACAACAAAAAGTGACAGGGAATAGGGGTGAGCATTTGGACATGTGGACCGGATCGGTGAACCGGACCGGACCGGACCTTTGTTGGACCCCGGGTCGGTTCTCGGTTCTAGGATTTGATCAAAACCGGTCCGGTTTTTTTCCCGGCTCCGGGTAAAAACCGGTTTTGGACCTGCTTATATATATATATATATATATATATATATATATATATATATATATATATATATATATATATATATATATATATATATACTAGTTTATAACCCGTGGGAACCACGGATTATAAAATTAATTTAACTTTCATAATAAAAATTTATAATTATTAATCAATTATTTTAAATAATTCATTTTAAACAAATTATTAATTAAACCGGTTTTTTTACCGGCTCCGGGTAAAAACCGGTTTTGGACCTGCTTATATATATATATTAGTTTATAACCCGTGGGAACCACGGGTTATAAAATTAATTTAACTTTCATAATAAAAATTTATAATCATTAATCAATTATTTTAAATAATTCATTTTAAAGAAATTATTAATTAAGAGGTATATCAATTTTTTAAAGTTATTATAACTTCAAATTTAACATATAATAGAAAATGTAAATTTGAATTTTGAAATGAATTGTCTAATATATTTATATGACACATGTCACATGGCATAATATTAATGAGGAGTTGTATTAGAGTGACACTTGGCAAAAGAAGATTAAAACTATTAGGATATGGATATATATATATATATATATATATATATATATATATATATATATATATATACTAGGCGTAACCTTGCGCGTTGCGCAAGAATGCATTTAAGTGGTTAAAATAATTATGGGAAAAAATAGAAATATGTCGAAATTTATGTTTTAGTCATGTTTTGGGTATTAACCGAATTATCAAATAACATAAAAATCCATCAACTTATATTTTGATACTATCTAATATAGTTCATACCTTATAAACTTAACTTTTACTTTTATAATATCCAATATATATTATAACTTTTTGTATAACATTAATATAATCTACTTTTCTTATGTCCGATAATATTTTTTGGATAAAATAAAATATAAGTTGTTTTGAATGAGCTATTAATAAACAATATTGAACTAATAAACTTTGTATTACACTATTTATATTACACCAAAACATCCAAGATTTCATATATGAACTTTCAAATATTAAACATTGAAATTAAAAATAAAGTCATACAAAATATATCATTATACATAAATGTCATCAAGAGTTTTAAAATAAGTCGATTAGTAAATATGATATTTAATTTTAATTACATATTTTGCAAGGCGTACGGTTGACTTTATGTTGGTGCGCCGAGATCCCTCTTCCTTAATTTGTACCTAAAAAATTAAGGTGAATAGGAATATAAAATAGATATTACTAAGCATTAGTATAAATAATTAAAAATGGTATGTGGATCTCCTACCACCGGTTAAAGACAACATACCTTTCTAGTGGTATCGATTCCTATGTGAAATTGAAGTAGTTATTCTATGTACACATTGTTTTCTAATTACATAAACAAATATGAGTAACAAAACATAAAAATGTTATCTTTATGTAGGAAAAATATTTTAGTTAACTAACAAATTAAATAATATTTTTATTATTAAAAAACATTAATATTTTTATTAATCAATCAATTAAGTAACACATGTTGAAATTAAGTAACACATGTTGAAATTTTTACAATCATTATTAAAAAGCATTTGAAATATTAGATTTTAAATGAATTTTGGTTGAAGTGTTTTGACTAGGCATGAGCAAAAGGACCGAACCGGCCAGACCAGGACCCGACCCGGGAACCGGCTTCGGCCAAAATCAAGAACCAAACCGGCCCGACGGTTCTACCGGTTCCGGTTCTACCGGTTACGTTTCCGGGTCCTGTTTTTGCCGGTTTTTCGATTGTGGAACCGGTCTTTGAGAAATAGCAACGTATTTTGGGGTTACGGTTTCGGTTTATGCCCAGTTATTGAATGTGATTATAAGCTCGAAGATCAATAACATAAATGCAAAACTGTTATGTTTTTTATATACATATACATGGATAAATATTATTGTATTTTGTTTGTTTTTGTTAAATATCTGAATGATAGGATACGGATAAATTTTTACATCATTTTATATTGTTAAAAATGTGTTATAGTTAGAGAAGATGGTACGGTAATGAAAAGATGAATATCATAAACAAGATATTGGATTCGTCACTATCATCTATCAATCTGACCGTTCTACGCTAGCTAGTTTAAATCACGTAATCTGTTGTTTGATTTTGGGTTTATGACAGGGCTTGGGGAGTCATACTGTTGACTTTGGCATTTATATGGCAACTTTACACTTTGTATTTGCTTGTAAATCTCCATGAAGATCACGAAACAGGAGTGCGATACAGGAGATACATGCAATTGGCAAATGCAACCTTTGGTATGAAATCTACCACAACTTTATTAATTTTGTTACTTTTAATTTCTATATGTATAATATCTAATGTCATTTACACAAGATTTATATTTGTCACTCGGTTTAAAATGAGCTTAAGCCACCTGAGTCGCCGAGTCGTGCTTCAGTGGATTCCGTGGGTAAAGACTATCCGGTCCGGTTCCCGGTTTTGGGCCGGTTCCAACGACCGGTTCTTACCGGGTCCCGGTTCCAAATATTCACGAAATTATAGTATTAGTCCTGACCCGACCGGTTCCATCGGGTTACGATTTTGGGACCTGTTTCGTCCGGTTCCCCGGTCCGTTTGCTCATCCCTAGTTTTGACCTCTATATATATATATATATATATATATATATATATATATATATATATATATATATATATATATATATATATATATATATATATAGAGAGAGAGAGAGAGAGAGAGATGGAAAGTATAGCATATGTATGAGTTTTAATTAATTATCTTTTTGAAACGGTACAATTACAAAACAAAAAAAAAACATATTTAAAATATTTAATTAAATATTTTCGACATTACCCTATATAACATATGATCAATATATTAACGATTAAACCACAATATACAACGATTATATTACAATAATCCAAAAACGAAGAAAATATAAAAATGAATTAGTATAACAAACTTACAAATTAAAAGCTCTAATATAATAGCATATCTCCAAATGTGGTCATAAGACCTCAACCCAACACAAAACCTTTAAGTTTGTTTTCTTTTTGAATTTTGTATATGATTTGTATGAATGTCTTCCCAAAAGATTGTTTTTTTTATAGTAAACTTTTCAATAAATGCTAGTTAAACATAATATAAGTTATAAAACTTTTGAGTGTTAAATCATAATTAAGAAAACTTTTGAGTTGCATTAGTTAAAAAGGGGGGTTTCAAATGAATGTGGTTTGAGGAAGTTAAAAAAGAGGGTTTCAAATGCATAAGATTCAAGAAAAAATGCTAGCTTTATATATATATATATATATATATATATATATATATATATATATATATATATATATATATATATATAGGGAAATGATCAAATGAGAACACCTAAAAAGTTGAGAACGCGAGAACAGTTCTGAACCAATCAATAGATAAGGGCATATATGTAAACTTGTCTTTTAATTAAATGATATTTTCCTAAATTTTTGGGATTCTAATTGACTGTTACCAAAAAAATAATTGTTTTTCCATTTTCTTTATATCATTAATGAAAGAGAAAAAAAGTTATCAATTTAAAATGATTTTTATCTTACTTTACGTGATTATTGTCCATAAATGAATAAATATCAAACTAATTTATTGAGTATACAATCGATTAAAAATATATAACAGTTAACTAATTTTGTAATTTAATTTTGTCAAATAATGTCATATTCATAACTGAAAATGTCATGACTAGATTTGTCTTTTTTTTTTGTTCATGAATTGATATCAAAAAATGTTTAATGATTCATCATTTCTTTGCAAATGAATACGCCTTTTATTACAATCATAAATGAATACAACTCTAATCATACATGAATAAATTTACAAGAACACAAAAAAATATCTAAATTGCTATATTTTCAGTAGTTATATTCATATAAGATTATAATGTGAATCATAGATGAATTACTACAAGATTGTTTTTTTTCTTTATATTTTCTTGCTGCTATCATACATATATAAACGAAGAGGGACGCCCTTGATCCTACTATCAATTTTCATGCTTTAAGGTTATCCTTATTAGAAACATCAAGCTCTAAATTACACCTGTTCAAAACAAAAATCATTAAGATATTAAATCATGTAATTATAATATACTTCTATTCATTGATGTTTAACTACAAATGAGACATTTGACATTGTATTCATATAAGATTACAACTGAAACTTTATCTAAAAAACATAGTTCTAATCATTAACAATTAATCAATCCGTAATACTGATTCACATCTATTACCCTCGTTTTCTTTTTCCTTGTTCTTTTCAAATGAATCAACCAAAACAAAAACCAAACCCATTTTTACCCTTCTTCTTCCTCCCTATCAAAAACTCAAAAACTTACCGATGAGTTCAATCGCAACACCCCTTTGTATGTTATTAAAGGCAGTAGAGCTGCCATCGCCCCCACTACTGCTGTCGGAGCTCTTCCCTCCATCATTCATTCAATGTTCCCTCTTCCCTCTATATTCCCCTCTCAAAAACCACAAAGCTCAAACACCCAGTTGAGCCTATCAAATTCTGCCAAACATCAAACTCCAAACACAATAACACATATCAAACCCCACTGATTTCAATAAGAACAATAAAAAAAAGGATTCAGTATGTTCTTCTTCTCCCATTTCCTGTGAAAATAATAGCCAAACACCCCCAATGGATTGATGTTTCATCTGTTTTGTTCTTTTTATTGTTCTTATCAAATCAGGAAGAAGATGAAGCAAAGAGAATACTAGAGATTCTTACCTCGGTTTACTGTTGGCGACAGATTCAAGAAGGACAGAGGATCGCTGGTCGTTTCCCCCTCTTAACGGGTCTGCCATCACTGAACCACCGGGCCAAAAATCTTTTGCCTTCATTTTTCCATTTCAGTGATCAGTCAAGCACCAAAAGTCAACTAGTGGCTTGTTATTTCACTCTATATCAACAGAACCTGTGATCAATTTCAAGAAAGAAAGAAGAGAATTTAAGAAGGGTACGATCGATTAAAGAAGAGAAGAGGTCCAATTTTAGTTTAATATTTGATACCATTACCTGTGATTTTTTCTTGTGCGTGGCGTCGATCGAAGAGAAATAAGAGTTGTATAGATTCGATTTTTGGGTCTGTGATTTTTGGGTCTGTGATGGTGTAATACTGGGTGATGCCCAGATCGATGATGGCGTGAGTTTTATGAAACCCTAAAAAGAAGAGGTGGAAATATATACACGATAGATTAAAGGAAATATATGAACGGGTGAGAAATTATAAGAGATAGTAAAGTTGAAATTCCTGTTATGTCCTTCTAACCATTTAAAAGTTACATTTTAATGCCAACAGTTTAAGAATTTTTCATAAATCCCCCTTTCAATAATGACCTTAGATTTAAGTATTTAAATGGTCCAGATTTGTTCTCGCGTTCTCAACCTTTTTAGTGTTCTCATTTGATCCTACTCCTATATATATATATATATATATATATATATATATATATATATATATATATATATATATATATATATATATATATATTATGTGAAATTCTTTAAACAAGTATATCTTATTCGTTTTAAGTCGGATTGACATGCGGTTTTTTCTAACGTGTAATTTAGAGTTTTTTTGATGATTTTAGACTATAATTTTGTTATTTTTGTTGTTATATCCGATGAGTTACAATCTTTCAAAGATGAGAGATCAAAGCTGAAATATTTCAGTCTTTCAGTAAGAAATTTAAACTTTTGTATTATGTGAAAATCTTTAAACAAGAATATGTCATTCGTTTTAAGTCAGTTTGACATGCGGTTTGTTTCTAACGTGTAATTTAGAGTTTGTAGATGATTTTAGACTATAGTTTTGTTGTTTTTGGTGTTATATTCAATGAGTTACAATCCTTCAAAGATGAGATATCAAAGCTGAAATATTTCAGTTTTTTAGCAAAAAATTTAAACTTTTGTATTATGTGAAGTTCTTTAAACAAGTATATCTCATTCGTTTTAAGTCGGATTGACATGAGTTTCTTTCCAACGTGTAATTTAGAGTTTGTAGATGATTTTAGACTATAATTTTGTTGTTTTTGATGTTATATTCGATAAGTTACAATCCTTCAAAGATGATATATCAAAGCTGGAATATTTCAACTTGTCAGCAAGAAATTTAAACGTATTCTGTGAAATTCTTTAAACAAACATATCTTATTTGTTTTAAGTCGAATTGACATGTTTTTTTTAACGTGTAATTTAGAGTTTGTAAATGAATTTAGACTATAATTTTGTTGTTTTTGGTATTATATTTAATGAGTTACAATCCTTCAAACAAATTGTATAAAATATAAACAATCAAAATTTGACCGGTCCAAAGGGAACAAGAAATGGAAACATTTTCATTTTTACGAGTTGTACCGTATCAAACCCAAAAAAATATTCATTTTAACGAGTTGTAACGTATCAAACTCAGCAACATATTCGTTTTAACGAGTTATATCAAACCCAAAAATACGTTTTAACAAGTTGTATCGTATGCATGTAAAGTTGTACCGGTCCAAACGGGTCCAAGAACAAATGGTATAAAATATAAACAACCTAGACTTGGACCCCGTAAGTCTCATCCGGTCTGGTCCACGGTCCACAATATTCTCCGAAACCGGTCCGGTCCGATCTAAATGCTCACCCGTAATAAGGAATAAGTGATAATTATTGACACCAAAATCAATGTTAAAAATTAATGTGATTTATTTAGATTTTACATAACACCGAAGGGTTCGAAAAACATAAATATTTGAAGTTTAGGTGACGATGAAAATTAGTAGACTATTGACGTTATAAAGTGATAACTAAAGAATAAAATGATGTTTTATTAACAAAAAGAAATAAAAAAGCAATTAATAAATAAATAAATAAATAAATAAATAAATAAAACCTTTTCTATCAAGTGGAAGAATAAAATGAACAAGTGTATTATCACCTCCCTCCCTATAAATTATACCTTAACACCTTAAACTTAATCACTTGAGAGAAAACAATTAAAAAAGTTTCCGTTGCCGGGACTTGAACCCGGGTCTCTCGGGTGAGAGCCGAGTATCCTAACCAACTAGACTACAACGGATTTGTTTATTTAATTTCACATTGAGAAGAACACATAAACTGTGGCGTCCTGGACAGTTGTGTAAGCAAAATACTTTCCTAACCACTATATCTGTTTATTTTCCCGATAATGTTACTGTGGATGCATTCTTTATTGGTCTTTCATTTCAACTTGTTAAATCATTCTGGTAAAAATAATTCTAAATTTTTATTATTTGATGTCAAGTAAATCAGATTTAGAATTTTAGATAACTTAATAAAATATTTAATGTCAAGTACTCAGGTTTCGATATTTTGGTAATTAATTTAGGTCAAGTAATCTGATTTAGGTAACTGAGTAAATTATTTAAGATATTTAGATAATTGGTAAAACATGTAAATAATCCATTATCAAAGATAATTAAATTGTAAATTTACTTATGCAGTTTGACACTTTGACTTAACTGATTTTCTTAGAATCTTCTAAAATTTTAAAATCAAAATAAATCGTTTTAGGATGTATGTTGTTCCACTATTTTGAGCTCATAAATTTTGCTAATATTCTATGATTGATTGTCACTACTCCTTCTCCTTAACCCTCCAAGCTTAATCTTTATCAAGGTCAAGCTAATCTTCTTTCAAATCCAACTGAATATAGAAAGCTTATTGGAAAGTTGAACTATTTGCCTCACGCTCGGCAAGACTTATCTTATTCGGTTTAACATCTTAGTCCATTCAATCAGAAGCCAACTAAATCTCATCTAGATGTTGCATTACATGTTTTGAAATACCTTAAGACGGTGTTTGGTATGTGGGACTGGATTGGACAGAACATAACTGAATTGGATTGGACAGAACTGAACAAACTTTTTTATAGTGTTTTAGTAAACATAGAACAGAACAAAACAAAATGTCAAAATTACTAGACTGTCCTTGATTTCAGTTAATAAAATACAAGCAATCTAACTTAATAATTAAGTAAGAACATAAACCCTAAATCGTTATCCAGCGAATGTGAGATTCAATTATAAAGAATATTCAATACTACGTCAAATTTAATCCAATAATGAAAAATCTCAATACCCACTAGTAGTCTCACTAAGGGCATTTTAGTAATTTCATCTATTTATCGTTAGTTAGTAGTTAGTCTTGGTAGTTAAAGTTAGTTAGATGCTTCAATATCTTATGTCACTGCATATACACCTTGTATATACAATGAGAAAGTTTTCATTCATAGATGATTCTCTCTCTCTCATGTCGTTTCTTTCATTTCATCTTCCTTTCTCATGAAATGTAACAAATAGTGTTTCTTGAATCTTGATCAAAGTTATTAGCCTTAGAAGTTAAACCCATAGGCCATAGCAAATATGAGTTCAAAGACTTAACCAAGTTTAGACATCATACAAGAATATGAAACCAACAAATGGAGTCCTTCAATACACAACTACAAAACATAAATTTTAGTTAGCGAAAATGTTGATTAAAAACGAGGAAATGCATACAAGTGGAGTCCTTTATCCATGTGAAGGGTGAACATGGTTCTATAAGTAGCTTCTTCACTCTCATCCACAAGTTTGAACTTGAAGAAGTAAATAAGAAAAGCCGCAATAATCTTCATTTGTCTGTAAGCAAATTCCTTCCCCAGGCATGTCCTTGGCCCACCCTAATCAAACAAACATCCAATATTTAAAACAGGAGACAAATAACACTAAAAAAATCAAACATATAATAATAAAAATAACACCAAAGACTAAATCATTAAGAGACCCAAAATCGAAAAAAGTCTAGGGGGAAAAGTAAAAATATATGTTTGTTGGAGGCAGGTACCTGAAAAGCGGTGAGCTTGAAAGGACTTTGAGGTCGAAAAACGCCATTGTGGAGCCATCTTTCGGGTCGGAATTCCTCTGCGTCGGGTCCCCAAATTTGGGTCATCCTTCCCATTGGATACGACATATAACCCACATAGTCACCTTTCTTGATCTTGAACCCATCTGGTAGAACATCGTCTTTCTCCGCACACTTGCCATTCTTAAAAAAAAAAAAAAATACATATTACATGTTATTGCTTTACTATGTATACATACATATAGTAAATATGCAAAACAGAAGTTACCAATGGAATTGCAGGATAGAGTCTGAGTGTTTCTGTTAAGGTTGCGTGAAGATAATGCATTTTGTCAAGAGCAACTTCGGTCAACTTTATCTTAAACTCATCGGTAGATGTATGATCATTTCCATTGGCTTCGGTCGCCATTTTCACTTCTTCTGCAATCTTTTCTTGAATCCTCGATTGCTTGCAAAGCACATAAAAGAACCAAGACATCGTGTTGGCAGATGTATCCTTTCCGGCAAGGATAAAACTCAAAGATATATCTCTCAGATACTTATCGGTCATATTTTCTGGATCCTTTTCACTTTCCATCAGAAATCTCGACAGTATATCTTCTTTATCTCTCTGTCATAACCACAAAAAGAGAAGTCAAACACTTGAAAAGTTCAAAATTGGAAACAACACAAGAGGTTTAGAGTTTACACACATATATATAAAGATACCTCTTCGTTTTTCATCTGTTCCCGCTTGTTTCGTATCAATTCATATACGAAGTTATCGATAATTTTGATTTTTTCTTTGAGAGCGGATTCGGAACCAATATTAAGATACCTCTTCACCTTCCATAGAAGATCCACAAATCGCCAATATACTAAACCATTTGATGCATCAAACGCTTCCATAAACCGATTACCGGCCTCATTTGAACCAGATAGAGTATCAAGTTCAAATCCAAATCCCACCTCAAACATTGCATCTAAAGTCGACCTCATCAACAGATCCTGCGCGAAAAAGAAATAGAAAGCAAATGAAACAAAACTACAGTTAATTCATATCGCTTTTAGGTGATCGAATATTCACCTGCAAATCCATCGAATCCTCAGCAGCTGCTAGTAATGAAATCTTTTTCACTAGTTTAGCAGTATTGGACTTGAAAATAACGGTGCTAAACTCTCGTAAAACTTTGGTTGAGAACTCTAAGCTTGCAAGCTTTCGTTGGTGGCTCCACTTAGCTCCGTCCACAACAAAAATCCCATTTCCAAAAAGATCACTCATGATATCAACATTGTACTCCCCCTGTAATTGTAAACAACAACTTCATCGACTCTGTTACTTCCGTTAACCCTTTAATTATAAATCAGGTAGAAAGATACATGATAACTATACCTTGCCGTAGTTTGCGAAATTGGTCTTCAAAATGTACTCAGTGTTAACAGGATCAACTGTATAAACTTCACTGTGTGAAGGTGTGATGAGACGATAAGTGGGATACCTTTTCGCCATTAGTGTCATGTAATCGTGAAGCTTGTGGAAGTGTATGAGTTGATTTGTTATTGGTCCGATGATGGGTGGCCGGTGATCAGTTGACAACAATTCTCTGAAGTAAGGTACAAGCACCAGAGCCAATAGTACTATCAAAAATGAAGTGAGAATCCCGATAACTGCGAGGATGAACAACGGTGAAACGTAAAATAATACTGTGAGAAGGACGATGGTGGTTGTGGTAAGAAAGAAGGGAGTCCTCATATTGTGGAGACACCATTTGTGAATGACCATCGTTTCTTGTTGTTATAAGGGGATTAATTTGGGACCTTTGTTATTTGTTATTAATAATTTATAGATGGATTTGCGTAGACGGTTTTTATTTTTATTGTGTTTTAATGGTTATTATCACCACAAACCCACCAAATTATATAGCTCATTTATTTGGCTTTAGTTAATGTTCAACGACTTTTCAAATTATTTTATCCAATTAACCCTAGTTAAACCCAACTCCCATTCGATCAAAACACGACTGATAGAGTATCCGTTTGCTAACATCTCTATTGCAATTAACAAAAAAAATGGTAAATAAATTATGAATAACACCCCAAAAGAATGAGAAACAAACTAGATTAACCAAAAAGGACATGTAAACACTGTTAAGACCCATGGGTGTACTACGTACATGGTGCGGGTAGTGCCACCTGCCACTGCACATCTGCACGGTAAGACTGCTAGGAGCGGGCGACGCGCTTGCGCATTTTTTAGATGTGGCAATCAAAAAACGGCGTTATAACGCCTTGTACACCGCCCCCCTCTCATGTTATTTGGTGTTATGTTAAGAAATGTTATCATGGCCACGGGAAGTAACGTAAGAATTAACCAATCAAAAGCCATTATTTCACTCTCTCTCTAACTCTCTTTGTATCTCTTAACATGTTATAACATTTGCACACCATTTCCTATATAAATCAAATGGTGTTAAAGATAACATGACATGTGAGTTGGCAAATTTTTAGTATGATAACATGTTGCCCATACCCAATAGCCTAACACCACACCATTGTACCTGGATGATTAACTGAACATCATTAATGTCAAGTCCTCTTGCTACAACATTTGTGGCCACTAGTGTCATAAACTTGCCAGATCGGAATCTCGCAACATCATAGGGATGATATGGATGAGGAGCGGGTCTCCAAAGATGACTGGCATATTCAGCCAACGAACAAAACATGTTGTCATAAATATTTTCAACAATCAACAAAACTTAATTTGGAGAATTCGCTGAGCTTCTCCAATATCCTTTTTGTAATGCCTAACTTGTCATTGATGGTCAACACTGTTCTTGTCATAAACATCTTGATTAAACACATATAATCATATAATCAGATCATAGTATTGAAAAACTAAAAGTCTACCTTCCAATGTATGTACCATCACAATGCACCCACTTGGAGGTCGGGCAACAAACCAGCTACCTTCCAAGGCATGTATGTCTCATAAACCTAAATTTTTATAACCTTCTCTCTCTAATTCAAACTTTCTTATTGGACAAGTGAAGTTGAGTTAAACTTCAACTTGTTTGTTGTAACCACTTTGGTAAACTTATATGCGAGATTCTTTGTGCAAAGAATATTTGATATTTCTCAATGACAGTATGCCATTTCTATCATTTATTAATCTTGGTAATCCAGTTGGTGATCTAATGTCTAAATCAGTAATTGGGTTTTCGATTATTGAAATGTTCAAAAGGAAAGTATCTAGTTGGAAAGAACAAAACTTATTGATCGACACATGCTCACTTTATTGAAACATATGTTGAGCAGTTTTTGATTTGATTATTTCTCCATATTTAAGGCATCCAAAAAAAGTTTTGAACATGATAGGAAATTTAAGATGCATGTTCTTTTGGGTAGAGTCTACTAAAACCAAAAAGATTTCATGGGTGGCATGGAGAAATGATTTGTCCAAAACAAATCACGGGGGCTAGGTCTAGGTAGTTTAAAATCCGAAAAACTTGATTCTACTACCCAAATGGAGAAGATTTAAATTGAAAAATAAGTTGTTATGGAAAAAAACGTTGCTTTTCACGGGTGGACGGGGCTCTCTCAGACAACAACTCCAGGGGTAGACCTTAGTGGGAGCCCAGGATAGCCCTGCTACCCCCTCAAACTTTTAGACACAATGTAAATTTTTTAATTTTTTTTTCGGTTTAGTGTAATTTTCCTTTGTGCTATCCTGACATTTTATTCTGGTCCTCTACTTGACAGCTCGCAAGAGATTGAAGTTGGGGTTTTGGTCCAAGATTGCTTCCTTAGAGGATGAATAAAATAAAGTCAGTATTACACTATCATCGCATTTCTTAAAGTGATTGGATTAGGTTAAACGATCAAGTTTTGTTAAGATTGTTGTGTTTCAGAGACCCCACTTTATCAGCCATTCCATTTGATGTTGATCGAGATAGTATTGTGATATACATATTAGTAAAAGGAGACACCTATTGGTTACTCTTGTGGGTATGGAGGTGTATCATTTGAAGAGGAACAATACCATGAACATCTCATGTCTATTCAAACATTATTGGATGCATTTAATTACCACGGATTAGGCTGGAGGGAGTGTTGTCACCGAAACCGCACTCCATTCACTGCCATATGTGTGTCACATCACTTTTTACCACACAAGTGTGGTTTCTTGACACACCCAAGGAGTGGTGCCACACTCTTTCCTTTTTTTTAATAATTTAATTAAAAAAAACTTCCTTTTTAATTAAAAATAATAATTTTTTAATACTTCAAAATAAAATAAAAAATATTACATTGCATTACTAAAAATTTAAAAAAAAAAACACATAACATTAAAAAAAAATCCTACACTTAAAAAACACACATCAAACGATTAAAATAACTTAAAAAAAACACAAATAAAACAACTAAACCATACTACATAAAGTCGTTCTCCGAGAACTCGTCTTCCGAGTCATCCGGTGGATCCAAATTAAGGTTAATGTGTTGAATCCTGTAAATGTGTTCCAACAAGTCTGTGCGAAGATTGTGAAATGTTTCAGTGCAACGTATCTCTGCTCTCCTGTTCATATACTCTTCGCCACCAATTTCTATTGGTTGTGTCTCGGGTATGGTTTCTTCCTCGTCAAACACACATATCGATCTTTCTTCGTCTTCAATAATCATGTTGTGCAATATAAGACATGTATACATGATTTCTTGAGGTTTTTCCTCGCCGAAATAAATTGTTGGTTTTTTCAATATGAACCAACGTTTCTTAAGAGCTCCAAAAGCACGCTCGACATCCTTCCTAGCTCTTTCTTGAGCTCTCTTGAATTTTTTTCGTCTAGAACCATGTGGACACGTAAACGATTTAACAAACACATCATACTCGGGATAGATCCCATCAACAAGATAATAACCATACTTATATGGCGTTCAATGCACTTCAAAAGAAGAATTTGGTGCAGATCTGTCATATATGTTGTTAAATATAGGTAAACGATTAAAAGCGTTGATGTCGTTAATCGAACCGGAAGAACTAAAAAAAGCATGTCAAATCCATAGATTATGTGATGCAACTGCTTCAAGTATGACCGTTGGGTAACCATGATCACCTCGGGTAAATTGCCCATGGTGTGAGGTAGGGCAATTTTCTCATGCCCAATGGAGACAATCTAAACTTCCTATCATTCCAGGAAACCCATGCACACTAGCATGATGAGCTTGCAATTGTAAGATGTCATTACTTGTAGGCTTACGTAAATATTTTGGGCCATAAAACTGAATCACAGTTTTGCAAAAATAGTGGAGACTATCTCGTGCAGTCCTAGCAGACATCCTAAAACTTTCGTCCAATGCATCAGGCGTAATGTCATATGCTAACTGACGAAGCGCGGCCGTGCATTTTTGTAAGGGAGTGAAACCGGGTGTACCTCTAGCATCAAAATGTTGTTGGAAAAAACTGCACTCCCTCGTTACATCTTCAACTATACGTTTATATAAACGTTTGAACATTCTGAAGCGCCTACGAAAATAGTACCCTTGATAGGTGGCATTCTCTTGAAAGTAGTCTTGTACCAAACGTTTGTTCGCTTCTTCACGATTTCTGCAAATATATATATTCATGTTCTCCGTTTGAGAACTTCCGGCTGTGTTATTGCATAAAATATCATATGTTTGTTCCGTCATTTGAGCACAAACAATAGCAGCATCAAAAATAACTTGAAATTCTTCAGAAGATGAAGAAGATGACAATTTCTATTAATTTTGAGAGAGAAAGCAATAGAGAAACGTAAAAGTTTGGTTTTGGTTTGAAAAATAATGAAGTAGATGGTTTAATTTATAGGAAAAATAATAATAATAATAAATTAATTAATTAATTAATTAATTAAATGTCAACAGTTTTGACCGTTCAACGGTCAAATTCCCTATTACCAAATCAAAAACCGCGGCCAAAAAGGGGTGAGGTGCGGTCTAACCGCACTCGAAACCGCACCACTCCCTATAGTCTTAGAAGACTCACGGATTTGGTTGCTTGAAAACTCGAAACAGTACTTGGTAGGATCCTCGGGAGAAGACGTTGATGATATGTCACTTTTCATAGAGGTCACATCCCAAGTAGAAAATGGAACAAACTTCTTTAATCTCATCAAACAATAACATGGAATCAATAGATTCATGTAAGGTGCAAAAAAATTCACACCTAACACTTAGAATTTGTTGGTGAAAACATGCATTATATTGTTACAAACGAGGAAAAGCATACAAATGGAGTCCTTTATCCATGTGCAGGGTGAACATGGTCTTATAAGTAACTTCTTTACTCTCATCAACTAGTTTAAACTTGAAGAAGTAAACAAGAAAGGCAGCAAGAATCTTCATTTGTCTGTAAGCAAATTCTTTCCCTAAGCATATCCTTGGCCCAGCCTAATCAAAAAAACATATGATTTCAGTAAGGACAAACTAAAAAAATCAAAAAAACAAAACGAAACAAAAAAAGATAACACTAACAAAAAAAAAAACGAATATAAATATACATACAAATTAAATGTAACTACGAACCCTAACTTATTGAACAAATCTTATTGAGTAAAATAACAGTAAAATAAATCGTTTACAATTAAATAAAAACTCAAACATCCACAAGTCCAATAATGCGTCAGATTTTACCAAAAAAAAAATCGTAAAAATATAAATTTGTTAACTCATTTGATTTTTTTAACAAGCGTTGGAGCTCAAATGTGAACGTACCTGAAAAGCGATGAACTTAAAAGGACTTTGAGGTTGAAAAACGCCATTTTTAATCCATCGTTCTGGTCGGAACTCTTCAGCATCCTCTCCCCAAATGTATGTCATCCTTCCCATTGGATACGCCATATAACCTACACCATCTCCTTTCTTGATCTTGAACCCATCTGGAAGAACATCATCTTTCTCAGCACACTTTCCATTCTGATACACGATTGTTAAAAAATTGTGTTAACTAGATCCACAAGCAACGGATACCAGTTGTATAGTTGTTGAATCCTTGAATAGGGATCATACCAACGGAACTGCGGGATAGAGCCTGAGTGTCTCAGATAAAGCTGCATGGAGATAATGCATTTTTTCAAGGGCAAGTTCGGTAAATTTGATTCGAAATTCATCGATGGATGTATGATTATCAGCTTCGATTGCCATTTTCACTTCATCTACAACCTTTTCTTGAATCCATGGATGCTTGCAAAGCATGTAAAAGAACCAAGTGAGTGTGTTTGCAGATGTATCTTTTCCAGCAATCACAAAACTGAGAGATATATCTCTCAGATACTCATCGTTCATATTCTCCGGATCGTTTTCACTTTCCATCAGAAATCTCGACAATATGTCTTCTTTATCTCTCTTTACCTCATGACCACGCACAAAGAAAGCATTGAAATCAGAAACAGTTGAAGGGTTAATCCAATGGAAAGAAAAGATTTTAATTACTTTTACGCATATAAAGATACCTCATCATTTTTCATGTGTTCCCTCTTGTTTCGTATCAATTCATATACGAAGTTATCGATAATTTTGATTTTTTCTTTGAGAGCGGCTTCGGAACCAATATTAAGATACCTCTTCACCTTCCATAGAAGATCCACAAATCGCCAATATACCAAACCATTTGACTCATCAAACGCTTCCATAAATCGATTACTTGCCTCATTTGAACCCGACAGAGTATCAAGATCAAACCCAAATCCCACCTTAAACATCGAATCTAATGTCGATCTCATCAACAGATCCTGCATAAAAAGAACAGAAAGCAAATGAAACAAAGCTTATGAAGACATTCATCACTTTCAAGTTATAATTATTTACTTGCAAATCCATGGGTTCCTCAGCAGCTGCTAGTAAGGAAATCTTTTCGGCTAGTTTAGCAGCGTTTGACTTGAAGCTTACAGTACTAAACTCTTGTAAAACTTTTGTTGAGAACTGAAAGCTTGCAAGCTTCCGTTGGTGGCGCCACTTAACTCCATCCACCGCAAAAATCCCATTGCCAAAAAGATCTCCCATTATACCAATATTATACTCCCCCTGTAAATAACAACTCAATTAAAACCGTTTATATACATCACTAACCCATCGACTTACAATCAATCTGGAAATTAAAGATACTAATACATCAACACCTTGGTGTAATTTGCAAAATTGGTTTTTAGAATATACTCAATGTTAGCAGGATCAGCTGTATAAACTCTACTATGTGTAGGTGTGATGAAACGATAAGTGGGATATTTTTTGGCAATCAGTGTCATGTAGTCATAAAGCTCCTGAAAGTGTAGGAGTTGATTGGATACTGGTCCGACAACAGGAGGCCGGTGATCGGTTGACATTAGTTCTGTGAAGTAAGGTACAAACACCACAGCCAATAGTACTACCATAAGTGAAGTAAGAATTCCAATAACTGCGAGGATTAACAATGGTGCAACGTAAAAGAATCCTGTGAGAAGGAAGATGGTGGTAGTGCAGGTAAGAAAGAAGGAAGTCCTCATAATGATATTGTGGAGACACGGACACCATCGTTTAGTGTTTTTATAAGGGGGTAAGATGAACAGTAAAGAAGTGGATATGTTGAATTGTTGATGATGCTGGAAATAGACCTGTTGTTTATGAATTTGCGTAGAGGCCTCTCTGTGTTTTAAAATGGATCGAGAACGGACCAATTATGATGGATCGATATCATCCACAAAAGGAAAAGGTAAAGAGATATGTGGTTCAATGTTTACACAACGTCCTTATCTGTGATCACAATTATCTTCTAAACACAATCTTATTTTAATCAAACTTGTAAAGACTAGAAAGTTATTTGCTTTTGAGAAACAAGATTATTAAATTTGTAGCATTGTGACTTTTCTTAACCTCTTTTTTGGAGTTATGATTTTGATATAAAGGTTGTAAAGTTAAAAGTATGAGATATATAGAGAATAATTAATATTAACGATCAATTATCCGATTGTTAAACATCTGATACATTTAACAAAAAAAAAAGACCAAAGAATGGAAAGCCCATACTAAACTAACCAAAAAACAAAACGAACACTCAGTAAACACTATATAATAATTAATTAGAGTGAAGCCACATTATTGGCAATGTTGTCTTCCTTACATCATCAATCAAAACTGCTTTATAGGCAGGCAAGCTTCCACCTATATATAATAATGAAAGCTTTTTACCATTTCTTGTATCCCCCACCACGCCCACCTCTTCCACCACCTCCAAAGCCTCTGGAAAATCCACCACCACCACCACGTCCTCCACGAGAGAACCCACCACCGCCACTACCTCTTCTATCACCGCCATATCCACCACGACCGCCACCACCACCAAATCTTCCCCTGGTCTGCTCTCTCTCCTGCAATTGTGGCAGCTCCTTCACCACCTCCAAAGTTACACCTGTCGCATTCTCCTGGCCTGAATCAAACAAAACAAAAAAATTATCAGAAAAAGGGCAAAATAGTAAATTCAGAGAAGAAGAAAAAGACGATACGGTACCTGCAAGGAAAAGATCCACGTCTTCCAAAGCAACATCAAAAACCGCACCCCTTTGGTCAGCAGTCAGAGCAAGACCTTGAATCGACTCTACCTTCTCTTCAGGCAAAAACCTCCTCAACACACCATATGCAAATCTGAAATTAAAATGAAAATTTAAATAACTCCCAACATTTTATTATTTCTAATCAAATACAATTTTCAAAACATTCAGTTATTATTTATAAAATCTTACGAAGGTGTGTAAACAGGTCTTCCAGCCTCAAGATGCAACGTAACATGATTTTCCATAGATGATAAGAGTGACCTGTGCTTGATTTCTGTATACCCCTGTACAAAATAAACCATAATAAAAAGCTCATTAAAATCACAATAAGGAAAAAATATAAAATCAATTTTTAAAATAAAAAATTTATATATAAAGACTCACGATGCTCTTGGCAAGTGCCTTTGCAAGAAGCTCTACTGGTGTTAGCCCAGAAGTGTTCAACAACTCTTCAGCAGCAGACTTGAAAACAGGGATCACACTGCAAATTTTTTAAACAAACATGTTATTAACATGTAACAAATGAAGGTTATAATCGTAAAATCACTACCGGTGTTAGTGTATAGTGTATTATACCTATCAGCAACTTGAATTATAGCTTCTGCAGCATCACCACCAGCAGCTTTGGCAATATCAGCTGGTTGAGGGGCGGATATGTGTTCAAATTTCACACCTGCTTCCCTCTCTAATTTTGAAATATTTGACTTTCTTGGTTCATAAAGTGTAATGGCAACACCCGAATTTCCCGCCCTTCCTGTCCTCCCCGATCGGTGAATGTAGTCTTCAACATCACGCGGTGGTTCACACTGAAGGGTAGAATAGTAATTTTAGCAAAAACATGAAAAAAAAAAAACTCTGATATATATATATATATATATATATATATATATATATATATATATAAATGATTTGAATGTATTGTACCTGGATGATTAACTGAACATCATTAATGTCAAGTCCTCTTGCTGCAACATTCGTGGCCACTAGTGTCATAAACTTGCCAGATCGGAATCCCGCAAGTGTTGCCTATTATTATATATATAAAATATCATGAAGAGAAGTTTAAAACATTATACAAAAAGAATAAATAGAGTAGAATGATTTTGATTTAAATCTACCTCACGAACAGACTGTTGAATGTCTCCATGAAGAGGGCGTGCTCCCTCCAGCACACCAGAAAGCTCAGAACAGTAATCTTTAGTTTCAGTGAAAACAATTGTTCTTCCTCCACTGAAAAAAACGAAATAGAAAATTAAAGATGAGAATTTACAAAATTAGCCACAAAAACTGAAATTCAATTTTCAACTAACCTGCTATGATGGCGAATGATGTCAGGAATGAGCTGTGACCTAGCTGACCAAGAGCAAGGCATGATGATGTGTCTCACATTTTCACTAGCTTTCATTACTTGCACACCAACAAGATCCACGATCTTCTTGTTTGGTTTTAAAAACTTTGATGCAATCTGTCAAGACAAATGTCAGTTTAATCAAATTTGTATAACAGTAAGAATATTTCAAAAAAAAAAAAGTGGTTTAAGAAAGATTATCATACATGATTGACCCATGCAGGTAAAGTAGCACTGAACAGAACTGTTTGGACTTTTGTAGCATCATTCACTTTGCCCAATATATATTCAACATCTTCAACAAAACCTTGTCTCAACATTTCATCAGCTTCATCAAGGATACGGAATTTCAATGAGCATAAGTCAAGATTCCCTCTTTCTATGTGATCCTGCACATATCATTATCACATCACCTTGTGATTAATAAGGGGCATATAATACAATTAAGACACCCAATGATGTTGTTGAAAAAGAAGATCAAGTTATAAGTACCTTGACACGTCCAACTGCTCCTACAACAATATCCACACCTCTTTTCAATTGAACAGTTTGAGGAGAAATGGATGCTCCACCTCCACCATACAAACAGCATGAAGAGAGGCCTACAGCATCTCCATAGTATTTGAAATCTGTATACACTTGCTTTGCTAATTCTCTTGTTGGCAAAAGCACAAGTATTGTAGGTGACCTGCCATAGCCAGTCTTCCTTGAAACTTTCTCAGGTCCATTGATAAGGGACTCTAATACTGGCAGGATGAAAGCTAATGTTTTGCCCTGTAGAATTAGTAATAAGCATTAATTAACTGTTTTCTTGATTCGAGTGAAGATGATGCAATAGTTCAAACCACAATGAAATCGATTCAATTAGTAACTTGTTCATAACCCCTAATAAGATGTGTGTTACGTAAAGCAAATATCTGAAAGTGATTCCAAGTACCTGACCGGTCTTAGCTTTCCCAATCAAATCGAGACCATCATAAATCGATTCAAAGGTCCGAGCCTGAATAGGAAACAAAGCCTCGATCCCCTTAGCCTTCAAGGCATTCTTCAACGGCTCGGAAATCTTAAACTTGGAAACCGCATTTGGATTATCTTCCTTAATCGGTTCCGCCTCTTCATCGGCCTCAGCCGTCTTCATCTTTTTCTTCTTACTTTTCTTCATCGACTCCTCAATCTTCAGACATTCCAAACAATATTTTTCAAAAAATAAATAATTATAATACGAATGACGAACATAAACCTGTTTAAATTAAGCATGAAACTAAAGACATCTACATACCTTGAGATTAATTGGCTCGACTAATTCAGAAGTATCGCTCTTTCCCTCGTCGTTATCTGTATCCGAAGAAGCCTTGCGTTTCTTCTTGATTTTTTTCTCGGATTTTTCAGAATCTGATGGCGAGTCGGTCTGCGGCGTAGTCTTGTTTTTTTTGCTCTTTTTCTCTTTCTTAATTGAAGATCCGAGTCCGACGGTTTCGGAGGTGATGTTCTTCATCTTCTTAGCCTTCGTTGTGAGGGCTTCAGATGATGGGGATAAGGTTTCAGGCAAAGCAGCAAGTGAAGGCATGGTTTGAGTATGGTATTCAAGGGGGTTGTTCTCCTTCCTGCTAAATATGATTTAGCGGTTGCGTTGCAGTAGCGAGGAGAGGGGAGAAAGAGGAGGAGTTAAGGTTTAGGGTTTGCGATACTTATAAGGTGAACTCCAGTTGATTTTTGAGCCGTTGGATTTTGGGCAGGCATGGCATTATATGAGCCGTTGGATAAACATGACAATCTAGCCCTTACGTCCTTTAAGTAATTAAAATTAGGCTTTTTTAATTATGGTTATTAGGAAAATTAAGAAATCTAACCATATTTTAAAGCAAACCTTCGAAAAAGTCCCAAAGTTTTGGTCCAGTTTATGAATTAGTCCCAAATTAATTTTTGTTAACGAAAAATGACAGAGTATCGGCTAATATAATCAGTTTGACCCTTTTTTACCTATTGAGCCGGTAATTGCTGAGTTGGCATCCGACTTGGCAATAAATGCTGATGTGGCAGCTGACTTTGCATGCCACGTCAGCTTCTTATGTTTAACTGAAAAATCTAGGCACATTGGAACAAAAGGCTTCAGCGAGGATCGAACTCACGACGTTGAATACGAAAAACAAAGCATTAACCACCTAGCCAAGACACACCTATTAACATTAGTTCTTCAAATATTTTATAAATCTTAATACCCCTATGGCCCCATCAACGACACATTGAATCTGGTATCCTCCCTCTATCATCTCTAATCTAGCCCACTTAAAACCCTAATTCATTTACAACCTTGAGAGAGATAGCCGACAGATAACCTCCTCCATCGTTCAAACAATCACATATGCGTCGCAAAGCAACAAATTATGTGATTCAAACCTAGAATTTCAACACATGAATCTGTAAATCTTATTTCTAAGGTGAGGGTTGATGAGAGTGAGACTGGTTTTCGGGGTAGAGAGGGAAAGAGGGTTTGTAATGCTGCTATTGAGTCTGGGTTGTTTATGATGAGTGATTCAGTTCAAGTTATGCTAAAATGACGACATTTGCATTCTTTCTCCGCCTCCATCGACGTCATCTGCATCTTTCTTCTTTTTTTACAAGTTTAAGGTTTGATGTTAATGGTTAGTGGTGGTCAGGTAGTCGACCTTTGAACCATAACAAATTTTTCGATGGTGAAGATGTAGTGGTGATTGTCGGATTTGTCGTCGGAGTTGAGTACAGAGTTGAGATTAAAGAATCGGATGTTGGAGAAAGACTGAAGGAAGAAGAAAGGTTAGAGGGGAATATTGCAGGCCATTTAAAAATAATTTCTTAAGACTTTATAAATACGTTAAAGAAACAATATCAATAAATGTTTCTAGTTCACATGGTAAGGTGTGGTTTATAAGTGGGTAGTAAAGGGTTCGATTCCCCTTACCGTCTTTTCCCCAAAAAGTCCATTTTTTTTTACTTTATAAATGAAAGGCATGCCCCCTCATATGCGACATCAGCCCAACAGTCCAATTGGCAAGCCACCTCAGAAGGTAACCTGCTGAAATGGTAAAAATGATAAAAGTGAATACAATAGTCGGTTTTCTGTCCTTTTTCATTAACGAAATTTAATTTAGGACTAAATCATAAACTGGTCCAAAATTTTAGAAATTTTCTGGAGATTTTCCTATTTTAAATGTGTATTTGAAAAAAGATAACCAAAATTTTTAGGGAAATTGATTAATCTAACCTTTATAAATGATCTTTTTGACAAAAATGACAACTTCTTTTTTTTTTGTAAAATAATCACATTCTTCGGAACACATTGTTCCGGAGAGGTCTCCGAAATTCTGGAGTACGATTCCGGACCATGGTTCCGGAATAGATTTGACTTTTTTTTATTTGTTTTTTTTTTCATGTAAATTTTGCTTTCATAAAATGTATAAGTTTGCTTTCATAAAATGTATAATTTTTTGTCACACCCCCGAACCAGACGGCGGAAACGTTCGAGGGCTCGTGTGACTATAAATTGAAATATCATCACAATGAATATACATGAAACATAACACAATCGTCACCAACATTACATAATACAAGTGGCATTGTTCACATCAAGTACATTGTTTTACGTTACATAATTCAAAAGCATAAATTGTACGATAATTGACATTTGCATAAAAGAAATCCCAAAATACTCTTGATGGTTCTTCAGCTTATCGATTACCTGAGAATACAAGTTATTTTGAAAACGGTCAACATATATAATGTTGGTGAGTTCATAAGAATGTTTGATTGAAAAACTTTGTATTGGGTGCATAACCCAGAAAATCCGATATTTTATGTAAAATTCTCTGAAAAAGATGTAATGATTAAGTATAAATGTATGTGTGATTTTCATTGTAAAATCATGTATAAATGAAAGATCCAAATTTCTTGTATTATATCTGTTATAAGAAAGAGGTAATGATTAATAGAGTTTCCCCAGAAAATCCGATATTTTCTGATTTATAAAAGTGTTATAGTTCTTGCGTTATCGTATAAATTGTTATGTATCGACACGATTGAAGAGTTTGATTTCCGAAATGTTAGGATGGTATTGGATCTCTATGTGAGTCATTATAACCATGCATGATAATGACTAAATTGCCTGCCTTGGCATTTTTCCAAACGCCAGTATTTGATCAAGGTTTTGTCACCCTAGCCTGACCTAGTCTAACTGTAGTGAACAGCTCAGGTGTGGGGGAGTCACCCCCGTATAGATCTATACACAAACTTTCGCTCTCCCTCCAGGAGACTCTGATTATAACTACAGGCTACGGCCATACACTCAGTGATGTCAACCGACAAGTCCCACTAGATCCCAAATAATTCCACATGAATATGTATAACGTTATATGTATTTAGTTTACAAACACTAGTTGATATATGGATGTGAAATGATAAAGCCCAACAATACATGAAAAAGGACAATTGTGGCCCATTAGACGTGTAAATTGTTCAAGGCTTGTTAGGTATGCACAAAGACACTTAAGGTCCATTAAGCATATAATGAATAGTTCAGGCCCAATTATCATGTAAATGGCCACTAAGGCCCAATAAACATGTAAAGGATAATTTAGGCCCATTAAGCATGTAATTGGGTCACCAAGGCCCAATAAACATGAAATGAATATATTGGGCCCATTAATCATGCAAACGGGTCATGAAGGCCCAATAAGCATGTATAGGAAGTATTAGGCCCAATATTCATACCGTTACTGTATTTCGTTTGTTTGTTATAGTATTGTTCACTTCGTCGGAGAATTTATCCATAATGTTATAAAAATCTAGTATTTCGTTATAACGGTATTTTTAGTTTGTTGCGTCAAAATTCTATAATTTGAACTCGTGTTTAACAACATTACACTTTAGGCCCCTTAAGAACTAAATTAACATTTAGAGGCTTATTTTTACATAAAATGTCATTTTTGGTCTATTTTAATTAAAAATAACATTTTAGTCCATATATTTATAAAAATTTGTATTTTCGCCCCAAATGTTTAGTAATTTACGGTTTTGGTCCAAAAATACATATTTTGGCATTTTCGGCGCATTTTTGCAGAAACTTACATTTTCAGCCCCTTATTTGCATAAAATGACATTTTCGACCCAATTTTTATAAAAATAACATTTTTGGCCCAATTTTTGGAACAAGTGTCATTTTCAGCCTTCATTTTTGTTCATTTCCAATTTTGGCTCAAGTTTTGATTAAATAACATTTTAACCCCTAAAGATTCACATTTTTCACATTTTGGGCCCAAAAACCGTAAGGCCCAATATTTAAGCCCATTATGCCAAAATTTACACATTTGGTCCTTTGAAAATTGTGATTATCATAAAAACTCAATTTTATACAAATAAGACCTTTTTGATCCTTATGAAACCGTAAGTGGCAAAAGTTATCCCAACCTTTTGTTTACTTGTCAAAAATGATCCTTATATAAGATTTTTGTTTTGTTTTTCACATCTTAGGCATGTATAAAACCTTTATCTTTGTAGTATGTTGACTAGTATGTTTTAGTTTATGATTCACACCCATTTTTGTTAGAGTTTTCGAGATATGTCAAGCTTTTCCACATTTTCACAAGAATACCCAAGAAAATCACACATAACATGTGTAAATACATAGATCTACACATAAACACTTGTATTCTCCCCCAAAAACATGTAAAAACCGAAAACAATGGGGTATGAACTCACCTTGCTTGTTTGTTCTCGGTTTTGGTGAAGAAAAGATGGAGGTTTCGGCCCTAGCAAGCTTTCCTTGAGTAGATCTTGAACTTAGGGGGTTTTCTAAGAGTATGATCACAAAAAAATGTTTAGAGGGAGTGATCTAGCATAATAATGAAGTTACTTAGCTTGGATGTGTGATGACTTACCTAAGATTGATGATCTTTGGTGAAGATCTTCTTGAAACACTTAGAAATCTCGAAAATTTGGATGGAAGGAAGGAGGGTGTTCTTGAGTGTTTGAGAGAGTTTTGAAAGAAATTTTGAAGATGTGTGTGTGTGTTTCTTGCTCTCGTCCGTGAGTAGAAGAAGAGAGGGGAGAGATATGGATTTGATTAATGGTGGTGTGATAGGTGCATGGATACATGCACCCTTGCATGGATACCCAACAAATAAAGATTAGGTGTCAATGGTTAAGCAATCCTCCTTTTCCTTTCTCTTTTCTCTTTTTTTATTATTACTTGGGCCGAGAATGGCCTAATGGAATGAAGGAAAAATGGTGTTGGGCTCAATTTTTTGGCTTTGTTCGAATTTCTTAGGCCCAACAATACTTTTCGGCCCATTAGGCCTTCATTGATGTTCACGGCCCAATATGGTACAAAAGAATGAGTTTATGGCCCATTAGGGCTAATTAATTCATTTATGGCCCAATAAGGCCCATTAGGGTTAGAATGAATCATTCTAGGCCTAAATGGTCAAAAATGTTATATATTTATGAATTGGGTCCAATTAGAATCCAAATAGGGTTTTTAAGCCTAAAATAGTTGAATTGAATGCTTATTGGTCCATTAGGCCCAATAAGGAAACCGTAGTCCATAATAAGCTTGAACCGGTATTTTTAGGGTTTTCAACTCATTATTGACTATTTGGATTCTTTGTATAGAGATTTGAACTTCACTTGTGAATTTTGATTAAGTTTGTTGTCATAGAATGAACATAGTGCATGGTATCAAGTTAGAGTTACAATGTTATCATAGATGTCGTGTGACAACTCGAAACTTCTACCTGGTACATCTAGTCAGTTAATCTAAGTTAAACTCGTTCCATTTAACTCCTAACACTGATTAAGGGCTCATTTAAGCATTTAAAGCCTTAAGTACAACCAAAGTTTGAATTAGGGATGGGTTGGCTTAAGATTTAGGGTTGCAAAAAGGCCAAACACTCCATCAAAAGGAGTGTGTGGCCGCACATCCGAGTGTATGGCCGCACACATGAGTGTGTGGCCGCACACCCGAGTGTATGGCCGCACACCCGAGTGTATGGCCGCACACATGAGTGTGTGGCCGCACACCCATTATCTATATATAGAGGAGGCTCATTTCCACTTCATTTCCCCTCTCCTCAACCGCACACACCTCTCTCTCTCTCTCTCAAGCTTCTTCAACCGCAAACCATCCCAAGGCTTCAAGAACGTGAGTAATCCATCCCTTAGCTTGTTATACTCGAAGAACCACTTCATCTAAGCCTTGATTCATCAAATTTCATCATGTTCTTCATCTCTTGAAGGAGTGCGGCCGCACACCTTCATAAGGTTGGCCGCACACTCCTAAAAGACCCTCCAAAGTGAGAGTTGGACTCCATATTCGAGTTGGACATGAACCTAGCCTTGCTACACCCTAGATTTGACGTTTTGGACATCTTTGTGTGGGGTGTACGACCGCACACACCTGTGTACGGCCACACACACCCTTGTGTGGCAGCACACTCTCGTGTGCGACCACACACACACCCTAGGACCACAAACCCACCTCTAGGACCCTTAACTTGCACAATAATCGAGTATAGACCTAGAACACTTCATGGATTGCAAGTATGGACCTTGAAACACCCCAAGAACACCTTCCATTATGAGTGTACGGCCGCACACACCTTAAAGGTGGCCATACACTCACCTAATGCAATCCTTTAAGGTCCTAAGACTTAGTGGAAGTAGTCCCAAGTTCTTAGAGTCGTTATCCATCACATTTAGTGGTGAAATACCTTCATTTGACTCCTTTATGTATCACTGCATGTTAATTAGGATCAAATCGTGTTCAAGGCTTCACTTGAACACCTAACTTTTCGTGTCGATCCTTCATTTAAATCACCCGAGGTGAGTTCATACCCCTACATTTTCTGTGTTTTTAACGTTTTCAGGGAGGAATACAAGCAAAAGCATAAGGAAACTTGTGCTCAAAATATGTTATTTTGCTTAAGATAATTATATTTTTAGTATGCTTTTAACAAGGAAAACAGTTTTACCAACCGATTAAGAAATCAACACGTGGAAACAGTTTTCCAAACTAGGGTAACGAACTTTTGAATCACATAGTAAAATGAATTATTTATAAAGGATTCGTGCAAAGCATAAACAAGATTTTCAGTATTATTACTTGTAAATTTGTTAGGCTAAGTTGGAGACACGTCCTTGGTAACACTCCCACAGAATCAGAGTGTAGGACTAGCACTTGTAACCAGAATCTCTTGTAGGGAGAGCGTGACTGTTGTGTATAGATCTATACGGGACTGACAATCCCGCACCTCACTGCTAGCTACAGTCGGACCGGCAGGTCTGCGGGTGACAAAGTCATTAAGGATACAGGTCGTTGCGGGCTATATCCAGTCAGTTATGGTTATAAAAACTCAAAACCTAGATAACATATATTTACTTTTGTAATAATGAATCAAGTGAACTAACCTCAAAGTAACAACCGATTTAATTACTGGAGGGTATTACTAATAATACCTTCAGGACTTAGTTCACCACGGTTTTCTTTTATTTAGTTTTATTTATGTAATAAGGCTAATATACCTCTCTGGGTGTAACCAGGGTTTTTAAAAGAAAATTGCTTTTCGAGTATGGTAGATACTTGCACACCTCAGTTTAGAACGGATAATCAATCATCAACCTTTAGGGAAAATATAGGATTTTCCCGGGATAACCCGGCCATTCAAAACAGGATTTTTCAACATGAAATCAATGGATATTCATACTCCTTCCACGACTCCTTGGATTGTACATATCCTGTATGAATCTGGAAGTCATGGAAGGAATGGGTTTTCAAACACGCTTTTCATAAGAAAATATAGGATTTTCTTGAGGAACAGTTTTCAAAAGGATTCAAAGAACTCTTTTCCATCAAAACTAAATGCTTATGAACTCACCAGCTTTATGCTGATATTCTTTCAAAACTGCTTGTATTCTCAGGGAATTAGTAGACAGGTACTCCCAGGAGTTTTGCAGAAGTCGGAGCGTTAGAGTCACATCTTTCTATTTTGCTTTTGATATGAACAAAACTATGTATTAAACAATGTAAACCTTTTTCGTATATGTATTCAATGTCTGGTTGTGTTTACTATGCTTGCTATGATACAATTGTTGTGATACTACGCATGACGTCCTCCACCCCCGAACGTTTCCGCCGTTCCGGTTTGGGGGTGTGACATGTCGTTTACATGATCATAGAATTTCCTGGCTAAAAATGTCAGTTGTGACATTTTTGGTTTTATAAAATATAAAATGCAATTAAAATGAACAAACAACTAATAAATACATAAACTAAAAGATGTGTTTGCAGGTCATATTACAAATACAATGTTCAAATTATCTTTGTCCTTGTACCCCAAAATTTTTCCGTTAGTCGTTTTCTATAACTCATAGCCCATGGATCGGTGGTTTTACCCTATATAAAAATCGATTTTCCGGTGATCAACGCCTCTAGGAACCAACACAAAAACACGCTACAATCTCCTTTAATTTGTTGTGGTACGTTTGGGGCCTTTTCAAGGGTCACCTTAAAGCTCTCAAGTGGGATTGAATCAGTTGGTTCGGTACCCCGGTAATTGACTCCCACCAGCAATTTGTGGATGCGGGCTCTCATACCTATAAACCAATCCTCATTTTCCAAGCAGTAGTCGCCCTTCCAATGACTATCGTATATAGTCATTTTGAATGTCTTTAAATCCAAAGAACCCAAAAACCAATGACTTGTGGTATGTTGATTGGGATGTAAAGCTACAAAAAGGTTAGAAATAATTAATTAATATATAAATACTCAGGTAATATAATCCAAACAAAATTATATCATATCACACTCCACCCAAGCTGGGTAAACGGATATGTCAGTCATGTCACTCTAGTCATATATATCAATGTTGAAAGCTGACGACACAACCGTCCACCGAGCATCATCCGCTCTACGCTCTAGCAGCAATGAGATCCACATCATGATGTGCTGCCAATTAATTTTGTTGCAGTAAAGTAAGTATTATTATTAGAAACATAGTATGTAACAAGCAAATAGTTTTATTACTTACATCACATGACAACCATCATCCATGACTATCCGCATATAACCGTGTCCAAAACTCGAGCGTAGCAAAACAGGTCAAATAGTTATGAGCAAACAACAACGGACCATCATGCTCTTTATATACAATGTGTACGGTAGGATCTACAAGATTGTCCAACGGTGTTGGTTGTTGCCGCGTAACACATTTCTTCTTCATTTGTATCCATGGTAACTTATATCATATAGACATAACTTTTTGGCATTTAGAAAGCCTAAGAGGCGACTGCGTCGGTGTTTTGTATTCATCCCGCGGAATCTTTATTACATCCAACGAGCGAATAACCAGAGACGGTTGCCCAGGGCTGACATTCAGCGGTTGTTCATGGCCGTCATTCATCGGCTGTTCAGGGCCGACATTTAGAGGCTTTTCGGGGGTGCTTAAGACATAATCATTCTTCCATAACTCATTGTCATTGTATTATCCCTATATGGTTCAATAATGTATACTTGTAAACGATGCAAAAACATAATGACCATAAACGATGAAATAATTAAAAATGTACCTCTATCCTCTTCGAGATACCAACATCGTCTCCGGGAGTCTTATTGATAAGTTTTAGAACTATGGCCAAAGTAGCCTCATGGTCTGCTAGACGCTACTCTTGAGACCGCAACTGCCCGCGACATTCACGGACCTCATTTTTCAATTGACCGACCTCGTTCTGCAAGTCACTAATAATTTGGCCCTTGTCAATTGATGGGTCAGCGGCCCGCGGTGGTGGTGGTTGTGGGTGAGATGGATCATCTATATGTGCATTATTTTCCCGATGCTCATAGGTAGGGGAGTTTTTGGGTGATGATGTTAGGGAAGGTGTCATGTGAACTTCGGTGTCGGGAAAATCAAGGCGATCAATCCACATCGTGCTAACAATCCACCATTCATTAGACATCTCATCTTCCGTCAGTTCCAACTTCGATAAGAGTCTATTATCCTGCTAACAGAATTATAAAATTATAAATAAACATAAATTATAAAATAAATAAATATTTAAATAATAAAGTAACCATACGTCGTATATTTGTAAAAATTGGTTGTAGCGAGTATTTTGTAACGACCTCAATTTCGACCATGCAACAGTCTGAGGGATCACATTCTGTTGTCAGGTACCAAATAAACTGTTCACCGGAAAAGTCTCAAAAATTCATATCTGAATGTTAGCAAAAAAAAAAATAAATAATAGTTAGAATGTTAGCAAACAAAAATAAATAATAAATTTTTCATTATATATTTACCTTAAAAACGTATAAAACAGGCCAATTTTTTAGGTTCGTTTCTTTCGGTTCGCCTGGATGTATAAGCTTCTCAACCTTATTGAATACAATAAAAAATTGTTAGTACAATTGATCACAAATTATCCTCCCCCATGGATATCTCCCACATAAAAAATTAGTTAACAATTAAATTTCTAAAAAATATTAGTAACGATAAGTAATTATAATCAATAATTATAAATAGACGACATTATACTTGTTAAATTCATCACGGTTGGAAAGCAAAGCGAAATACTCTTCTGTAACAGGCTGTTTAGCCAACTGTCCATTGAAACCCTTCTCTAAGAGGTATAGAAGACATACACGGACTGCATCCTCGTCTAATAACTCATTAAGTGGTTGTTTAAACACATCCGTAACATGGTGTAATTTGACTGAGACATTCGTCGGGACGATAGGAAAGACACAGGAACGAAAGGCGACACCGGATGCAGAAGCAGGAAAATAGTCACCAAGCCGGAAGCCGATGATGAGACAAAATTCTTTCTTCCAGAAAGACAACTCATAACCCGCAATCTCAAAAACCATTTCATCTACTTGGCTTCGAGAGTCGGTGACAACTTTGTGGCAAAAGGCGTAATGTAGAAGCAAATGATCCCCATCTGCATTAGGAATGTCTAACCACCTCCTGAAACATATATTTCGGAACATAGTCTTGCATTCGGGTCTGTTTCTGAATGCCGCAAAGATTTCCCCGCCGATTTTGAGTTTACACGAGAGTGTAGTTGATGTATCAACAATCATAACGTGTTACACAAATAAAAAAAGGTGTTAGCACTTCATTCTAAAATGGAAATGACCAATATTTCAGACATGATCTTCATGTTCCAGATGAGTTCATCGTGTTCCGGAGGCTTCCGGAATGAAATTTTAAGATCCGGAACACGACATTTCGATGTAAATCAATCGAATCTTTAATTTAAGGTTTCCAGATGAGTTCATCGTGTTCCGGAGGCTTCCGGAATTTAAACTACTTCTAAGTTACTCCTACAACAATCGAATCTTTAATTTAAACTTCGGAATGTTTTTAGTTCATTCCGGAGGTGGTCTACTACATCTGGAACAGTAAGTAACAGAAGAAAAAGAAGAACATACTCGTAAAATAACGGGGTCGTAGTGCTTGTCTTCCATGTCGTAGATGGGTGTCGATGTGTGTCAGAGATGGGAGTTGCATGTCGGAATCGAGTCAGAATGACGTATTTTGGTCAGAACGTCAGAATCGAGTCGGAGCGTCGGATTCGGAAAGTGCCTTTGCGGAATGAAATTGTCGCCTAAAACTATATTCCGGATTTTGAATTTCAAAATCCTGATCCGGAACATATACGGTTGCTCAAAAATAGACATTCTGGATCCAATGAAATGTGTCGTTCCACCCAAAAAAATAATCCAGAATTTGTTCTGGAACGACCCATTCCGGAATAAGTGGTTATTTTGCATATATATATATATATATATATATATATATATATATATATATATATATATATATATATATATATATATATATATATATATATATAATCGAAATTTGGAAAAAAAAAACTCTGGAATTTCTAAAATAAGTCTGAAATCCGATGAGCAATTCTGGAATTTCAATAAAAAAATTGTTTTTATTTAAATCTAACAAGCAGTTAAACAAACATAGTTATGATTAGGCTGGTAAATTATACCATGGAAAACCATCTAACATGTTACCAACCGAATCAAGAAAGTTAGTAGTCAATATATTTGGTAGACAACATGTTTGGTTGTTAGCAATGTTGGTACGGTAATGGTATAAAAATTTGAATGTAATGGTAATACAGTAGCAACCAATTCATTTATTATTATTATTATTATAAATTATTATTATTATTATTATTATGTGTGTGTATATATATATATATATATATATATATATATATATATATATATATATATATATAATAGGTTACAACCCGTGGGAACCACGAGTAAAAGATTTATAAAACTTTATTAAATTAATAAGATTTAAGTTTTTTTTTAGACTTTTGTATTGATTATTTAAAAATTAATATATATTAATTTGAATATATGATATACGTTATTGATATACGTTACGTATATAAAGATATTTAATATAATTATAATTTATAAAACATGGTATAAATCTGAATCAAGTGTACAAAAAGAACACAATCCATCATGGGAATAACATTGATATACGAAAAATTAAATATAACAGAAATGTAATAAAAATAAATAAACACAACATAATAAATTACAAATTAATTCACCTGACACATAAGTAAAATTTTTCATTGGCTGTTTAAAGTTATCACATTTTAAGAAGACCCTGTTCTGTTATGTACTATTTTCTTGAAAATCATCCATACAAAATCAATAAAACATGAATCACCAATAAAGAAACAAACTTTAACCAAACCGGAGACCACGGGTCTATATACTGCTTGTTATTGTAGAAAGATGAACATGATGATTGTTGGAGTAGGACACCACCATATGAATACCACATTATTGTTGAAGGAGAACCATATTTGCAGCTCTTTTAGAGATCCACACATGGAGTTAAGATACAATGTTATTAATAACAAAGTGAAGGAAAGACTAGAAAACTGAATCTATATAGATAATTGGGCATGAAAAAAATGGTGCATGCCTTCTAGGACAACATCAGGTGGTACTCCTTTGGTGGTGTGGTTCCATCTTGATTGATCCAATTCAATTGATATCATCTAGTTCTAGTATAGAACTCAAATCCTTTAAAACCTGAAGAAAAAATGACATGTCAATACTAATTCACCTTTTAACAAAGATGAATGTTACTAAATATATGAATTAGATAATATAAACAGATATCATTTTACATGATCTAATTGACAATTTTTTTTCCAAGCATGCACAGACCAAGGAAATGATGGTGAAAACACCTCTTCTTTAAAAAATTGAGCTTGTCCGCAGCTCATCCCCAAGCCCATCGAGAAATATGTTACTAAATGAAGTATTTACATACAGTGAAATTTATATCATGTAGAAATGGAATCACTGGTGGATAAGAGAACCCACTTGATTTGTTCATAGGAAGCATTCAATTCATGAAACGTATCCCTTAAAAGAAAGAGAAAGATTAATGACAGATGTTATAAGTGGGGAGATTTTTAATATACAATGGTTCAATCACCCTATATTGGTTTAGTTACTAAAATAATCCTAAATTATGTCAAAAAAAATGAGTCACCAAATCATGTCATGGTTGTTTGTACTAAATCGTTGATCTACTTTGATACCAAGCTGTTTGCACAAAATCATGTCATGCTTCTATTAGATAAACAGTTGTAATCTCTTGATAAAGAAAATGCAAAAGAAACCACCAATTTTTTTTTTCCATTTTGATATCAAATAACCAAGGAGAATTTGGAGAATCATGATGGAATTAAATAAATTACCTCACAGTTGGTTTTCGAGACAATTGAGCTCAAAACGAATGGGATCAGAACCATGTAAATGATTAATGATATCATCAATCTTCGTGGATGTATGTGATATGTACTTTTGCCAATAAGCTCAGTTTTGGGAATTTATTGATTGTAGAGCACGAAGATGACAAAAATCAAATAAAATGTAAGTCATTTCCCAGTAAAATAAACCAAGAACTTAATCAAACAGTTGGTGTGCAATATGTTATCCTAATAACTGGTTCCATAAAACTCCAATACATTGGTGCAATCGAAAGCCAAGTCAAAAGAGAAAGAGAGGTAACCACCTTTGTTCATCTTTGTATTCCTTAGTGAATTCTCCTCGTGACATCAAAAAAAAAACAAATTGACATTTTATCAAACACACTGCAACACCATATGCAAGGTTTGGAAGGCATAAGTAAATCGTTTCAAAAACTAATACTAACATTCACAATCATAATTAGTTAGGAATACAATGATCATAGTCAAATACAACACACAATCATTTCGTTGTTGATCGTTACGATTGGCATTATCAAGCTCACACCAATCTGATCGATCATCTATAGGCTTCTATTTCAAAAGTCTATATACATATCAGATGATATACCAACACCTGAAATAGACAAAAAATTCCAGAACCAGATTGAAGCAATGATTGCTTGCGGATTTAGAGGAACTTAAGATGGTGATAATTACTTTAGCAATATCGAAGACAAAGTAATATAAGATGATGTGTAGAATTCAGAAGAATTTGAGAAAGATAAGGAGGTTAAGGATAACAGAGTTTTCAAACTTAATAGGTCGAGACTTTTTCTATTTATGTGTGGCCGCATGCAGTTTATTAATGAGTTAAGAGTTAATTTGTACCCTATACAAGATGTTCCAACTTATAACGGTATTTGGAACTAGATTGGAGTTTTGGACGTGGTGTCTTAATATATTAAGCACTTAATAGAAAGGAAAATGTGGCAGTTGGGTATGTTGGGCGTACTTGAGGGTACGTTGTGCGTACCTAGTTGAGACCCCGTAAGTTGGCCAAGAGAACGCACTACGCGGGGCGTAATGGTTGAGTACGCCGAGCGTACTCAATCTGAGTTGACTCGTTGACTTTTTGACTTTTGACCTATGACCAGGATTTTGACCAAGTTTGACCTAAGGGTATTTTGGTTATTTGAGCAGTAGTTTGAGACTAGGTCATTGTTTGTTGTATAGCTGACCTGTAAAGTTGGCATTTGGAGTAGTGTTCTTTTCTGCTGTCATTTTAGACTATGAGGCGAGTTTCTCCTCACTATACTCGTGGGTCGAGGGCACCAATGTTAGCCTACTAGGTTATGTATCCTGGTATATTGGATGGTGTTATGTTGATTATATGTTAGATTGGTAGATCTGTATGATTACATGTACTTGCTAGTTATATGTTTATCTGTTACATATGTCTACATAGTGTGGTTGGGTTGAGGTTGTACTGATTTGTGTTGTAAGCCAGCAAACCCGGGGCAATCCAATTGGGAGATTGTGGGCCAGAGTGGCAATCCAATCGGGAGGTTGTGGGCCAGGGTGATCCAACCGGGAGGTTGTGGACCGAATATGCAACATGTGATTATATGTGGCAATCCAACAGGAGGTTGTGGGCTAAGGTAATCCAACCGATAGGTTGTGGATCCAACATGCAATATGTATATTTGTTTGGTTGTGCGTAGTACTTTGGGGAACTTACTAAGATTTAACATACAATTTAAGTTTTATCTTTGAGGTACTTCAGATGATCGAGGGAAACTAAAGGCGTGATCGTACACACCCTTCGGTGACATGATTTGGAGATATTATGACACATTGATTTTGGGACATTTGTATTTGATCCTGGGTTTTTATGATTTGGATTGATTGAAAACAATGACTTATCTTTAATTAAAAATGAAAATTTTTATTGGGATTTTTGGGATGTTACATAGAACATGAAGGAAGGTGTCTTGTTTGTTAAATGTTTGACTCGTATAAACAAGAGTCTAGTTTGTTGCAAATCCATTGCGTTATGCAATGGAAGGTCATTAGAATGTGACCGTTCGGTCGGTTGTTGTAACCGAAGTAAAGAACTTATACTAGGTTCAACCTATGACCCAAATTAAGAAGGATAGGGAGTATCCAATAAAGGATTTGAGTTTGTAATTCGAACGTTCGGACTAAAGGTCCAACAGAGGACGAAGAGTGGGTGCAAGTTCAAGCACCAACAACTAAGAAGACCAAGAGTTTGATACTTGTCATAGGAATTGTGGTTGATGTAGAAAGGATGAAAAGACGCATAAGAATTTTGTGTTATGTCTGTGACCAAGTACTTTAGATGTTATAAAGATGACCAACTGGAGAGCGATAAGTTGATTGCCAGAAAAGAGGAAAAGAAAATATTAAGTTCAACGACTGTAGTTGTTGCTATTATTACCCTCTTTTACCATTTTGTACACATGTACATTGGTAGACAGCTTCATGCTTGTCATGATCCTGATCAAACCGTGAGTTTAAAATACGAGAATATCACTCTTTATGTAACATCCCGAAATTCAGGTACAACTATTTAGCCCTTCTTTTATTCAAAGTGTCAAGTTAAGCCCTTAAGAGGAATTGGTAGCAAATGAGTACGCTGGACGTACTCAAGAGTACGCTGCGCGTACTCATGCGCTTATTTTGGACGCGGACTCGCCTGAGTACGCTGGGCGTACTTAGGGTTACGCTGGGCGTAATGTGTCCAGGTGCAAACCCTAATTTCTGACTTGTGCCCTATATATTGGATGCTAAGGCTCATTTCTCAGCCTCCATAGCAGTGAGTAAAACCCTAAGAGAGAACTTTTCATTGTTCTTAGTGAGTGTGTGTGATTTTGGAGCTAAAAGTGCCTTGGTGTGCTAGTGAAGAAGAATGAGAGGAGTTTGTGGAGACTAGAGTTTGAAGTGCAAGTTTGGATCTGAGATCTACAGAGGAAGGAGCTGCATTTGGAGGTATAAAGTTCAAAACTTTCCTCTTCATTTGGTTTGTTGCTTCATGGACCATTTTAGGGTTAAAAGTCCCAAAGGTGGAGACTTTATGAGTGTAATGTGCTCCATGGACCTAGATATGTCCCATTTTAGTGGTATTTGTGTTATAGATCCATAAAGTTCCCATCTTGGTCGTGGATATGAGATCATGCTTGAGTATTGGGCTTTCTAGTGTTAGGAAATGGTATATTTTGGGTGTTAGTGACTTGTTCAGCCATGCAAAGGCTTAAAGTCATCGACTTTATGGATTAAGAGGCTTAAAAATGGTCAGATCTAAAAGCTGGACGTGAGTCTTAACTGTTTAAGACCTCAAGAGCTAAGGGACTGAAACTGGGATTTACGCCGGGCGTAATCCCAATACGCGCGACGTACGGGGTGGCGTTCCCCGATTCTGAGAGACTGCCGGGTACGCCCAACGTACACATCTGGTACGCGCAGCGTAACCCGGAGGGTTGACTTTTGGTTGACTTTTAGGGTTTGGTCTATAGTGGGGCCTTTGAGTTATGAGAGGGGTAAAATGGTCTTTTACCCTTCTGAGAGTACTAAGAGGAGGAATAGTCTAGCCTTGAGAGATGTATTGATTGAGAGTATTTATTTTACATGATTAGGCGGAGGCTAGACCTGATTTTACAGAGTTCGAGCTGTACCGAGTTACCCTAGGTGAGTCTTCTCACTATACTTTACCTAGAGTAGTAATTAGAGCTATGAGACAGAGTATGCTGTATGCTTTTGCATGATGTGATTTCTATGTGTTATATGCTATGTATGTTACAGAGTTTTCAGAGTTAGGACCGGAAGGTCCACAGAGTTAGGGCCAGAGGGCCCACAGAGTTAGGGCTAGAGGGCCCACAGAGTTATGGGACTGGAGGGTCCCACAGAGACACCTTGACCAGAGGGTCATCAGAGTTATAGCCTCGAGTGGCTAATATGTGTTGTGTGTGGTATTTTGGGGAACTCACTAAGCATTTATGCTTACAGTGTTGTGTTATGTGTCTCAGGTACCAGCGAGGATCGCGGGAAGGCGCCGGCTTGATCAGTACACACACGGGGAGATTTTTATTATGATCTTGGGATATGATGTTATGATTGACTATGTGATACAATGGTGTTTTTATAACGATTATGAATGAAAATGTGTTTTATAAAATGTGAAAAATTGTTTTGAAAATTTGGGTGTTACAAGTTGGTATCAGAGCCTTGGTTTGAGGGATTCAGATACATCTTCGGGCGTATCTGAACTCAAACTGAGGATTTAAGATAAACTTTGATGACTAAACAATTTTAAAAGAGTAAAAAGAGTTTTGAGACAAACAGAGCAGAGCCGTGTGTACGATCAGCCAGCGCCCGAACGGTGATTTCCCAAAATACCCTTGCAATTAGTGTTATGAGATAAATTATGTTATGATATATGCTGAGTCATGTTATGCATGCTAGAGTAGACTAGGTATTCTTATTAGGACTAGAGTGGCCTGATATGTGATGCCTTAGTCTAGGAGTTTTGCTGCTAGGGATGCTTGAGAGTGTGTAAATAGCAGCGAGGAGTTTATGAGAGGTTTGTTAGAGGGCAGTATATGCCAGTGAGACATAAAGTACTTGTGACATGGGATCCAAGGAGGAGGACTTAGAGTGAAGGCTGATGCGGTATGGACGGTAGTATAGGGCCCGTACTACTGAAGACACCGGAGCAGTGCGCACCCTAAGTAAGAATCCATTGGGTACTAAGGAGCAAGTAGGGTGGAGTTATCGAGTGCGAGTATACTCGATCGAGTCCCTGATGTTTATTATGTTGTATTTCAGAGACATCATGGTTGGGACACGCCACACACCAGAGAGCAGCGGTACTAGTGATGAGGAGCTCCGTAGGATCATTCATGAGGAGGTGGCTGCGGCCATCAGGGCAGAGATACCAGAGATGTTCGGGTCTATCAAGACCACACTGATAGAGACATTTGACGAGAGATACGCTGCTCTTTTGGAGGTTGCGGTTGCTGCGGCCACTGCAGCTATAGCTGCGACTAGGCCGCAGGGTGGTGATGCGTTGCTGTTTCGTGAGTTCAGCAACACAAAACCACCGGAGTTTGATGGGACCCAGGACCCGATTGCAGCGATGAGGTGGATATCAGACATTGAGGGGTGTTTCTTTACTTGCTCATCTCCAGAGCATTTGAGAGTCCAGTTCGCGTTGAACCAGATTCGCTTGGGAGCGAGGGACTGGTGGAAGTTTGTGACGGCGCACTATTCGCCTACTGAGCTTGTTGCAGTGACCTGGGAGAGGTTCACTGCTATGTTCCGAGAAGAGTACGTTCCCCAGGTGGAGAGGGAGCGTTTGGCCCAGGAGTTTTTGACCCTCAAGCAGGGTACAGAGTCTGTTACAGTGATCACCAGGATGTTCCATGAGCGGGCGATGTTCTGCCCAGAGCACGTGTCCTCCGAGCAGGCACGTATGAGCCGATATCTGAGCATTTTGAGGAGGGATATACGAGAGTTCGTGGCGAACTCGACGTACCGGACATTTGCCGAGCTTCAGGCAAATGTCCGGAAGAGGGAGATAGAGCTGGAGACTCAGGCTAGGGAGGAGGCGGAGTCTCAGGGCAGGGATCGGTGACCGGCACAGTCTCAGCCGGAAGCCAAGCGGGCCAAGCCTGCCGATTCGAGATCAGGGAGCCAGAGGGGCCGCACTTGTGGCAAGTGCGGCAAGAGTCATGATGGAGTGTGCAGAACAGGGTCTTGCTACAAATGTGGCAAGGAGGGGCATATGGCCAAGGATTGCCCCAAGGGGTTTGCAGTCTGTTTTCACTGCAACCAGACCGGACACCGGAAGGCCGAGTGTCCACAGTTACGAGGGTCAGCTCAGGGAGCTTCTCAGGGATCTGCTCCTGCTGTTGTTCGAGCTACAGAGAGTCGGTCGGCGAAGGCTGAGGCACCGAAGGCTCGCGGGAGAGCCTTCCAGTTGACAACGGAGGAGGTCCGCGCAGCACCCGATGTAGTAGCTGGTATGTATTCTTTCCTCTGTTTATTTTGAGTTTGTAGTGTTATGCTTATATTGTGATATGCGTAGGTACATTTCTTGTGTGTTCTGTACCTGCCTTGGTGTTATTTGACTCGGGTGCGAGTCGGTCTTTTGTGTCACTAGCGTTTAGTCAGCACATCAGTATCCAGCGTGAGGCGTTGAGTCGACCTCTACGAGTTTCCATAGCTGACGAGCGAGCGGTGTATGCTACTGATGTGATTCGAGGATGTGTACTCGAGATCTTCGGTGTCGAGTTTCCGATAGATCTGGTCCCGATTGCTATGGGGGACGTATGTGTCATAGTGGGCATGGATTGGTTGAGCCGTTTCGGAGCTGTGATTGACTGTGAGCGACAGTTGATGACGATACGAGACCCCAGTGGGGGAGTACTTACGGTGTACGGCGAGGGTTTCCGTTCTGGGTCAGCATTTTGTTCGGCCGCTAGAGCGAGGCAGAGTTTACAACAGGGCTGTAGTGGGTTTGTGGCTTATGTGGTGGATACGAGAGTAGATGCAGAGAGACCGAGGTCGATCGATGAGGTCCCGATAGTGTGCGAGTTCCCAGATGTTTTCCCCGAGGAGTTGCCGGGTGTGCCTCCCGAGAGGCAGGTAGAGTTCCGTATTGATTTGGTTCCGGGGGCAGTGCCTATCGCCAAGGCGCCCTATCGCCTTGCGCCACCAGAGATGCAGGAGTTATCCTCGCAGCTGCAGGAGCTGCTGGGGAAGGGGTTTATACGGCCGAGTAGCTCGCCGTGGGGAGCGCCGATCCTTTTTGTCAAGAAAAAGGATGGTTCACACCGGATATGCATTGATTACCGGGAGCTGAACAAACTGACGGTCAAGAACCGTTACCCCTTACCGAGGATCGACGATTTATTCGATCAGTTGCATGGAGCGTCTTGGTTTTCCAAGATCGACTTGAGGTCTGGATATCATCAAATGAGAGTACGAGATGAGGATATCCAGAAGACAGCGTTCAGGACTCGTTACGGGCATTACGAGTTCGTGGTGATGCCTTTCGGGCTCACCAATGCACCGGCGGCGTTCATGGATCTCATGAACAGAGTATGCAGACCGATGTTGGACCGTTCGGTGATCATGTTCATCGATGATATACTGGTGTATTCGAGATCCAGAGAGCAGCATGAGGAGCATTTGAGAGAGTTACTTGGAGTTTTGAGATCGGAGAGGCTTTATGCCAAATTCTCCAAGTGTGATTTCTGGTTACGAGAGGTCCAGTTCCTAGGGCACCTCGTTAACCAGAATGGGATATTGGTCGACCCGGCTAAGATTGAGGCGGTTATGAGTTGGGAGGTGCCGAGATCCCCCACCGAGATCAGGAGTTTCTTAGGGTTGGCTGGCTATTATCGGAGATTTATCAGGGATTTCTCCAAGATCGCCGTGCCACTCACCAGGTTGACCCGGAAGGGTGTTGCTTTTTCATGGGGACCAGAGCAGCAGGCCTCCTTCGAGACACTTCGCCAGAGACTGTGCGAAGCCCCAGTGTTAGCCCTTCCGGAGGGGATGGAGGACTTTGTGGTGTATTGTGACGCATCGATATCGGGGCTGGGAGCGGTGCTGATGCAGAGAGGGCATGTGATAGCATACGCATCGAGGCAGCTGAAGCCTCACGAGACGAGGTATCCCACCCATGATCTGGAGTTGGGGACTGTAGTGTTCGCCCTCAAGATCTGGCGTCACTATCTGTATGGGGTTCGGTGTACCATATACACGGACCACAAGAGCTTGAAGTACTTGATGGATCAACCCAACCTGAATATGCGCCAGAGGAGATGGTTGGACGTGGTAAAGGATTACGATTGTGAGATCCTGTACCACCCGGGCAAGGCTAACGTTGTAGCCGATGCCCTGAGTCGTAGGGCGGAGAGCGCCCCGATACGGGACGTTTGTATGAGATTGACAGTGATGACTCCGGTGTTGGACACCATCCGAGGGGCCCAGGCTGAGGCCGTGAGACCGGAGAACCGCAAGAGAGAGCGGGTTATCGGATAGGTATCGGAGTTTGTTACCAATAGCAGAGGGCTTATGACCTTCCAGGGTCGGATCTGGGTGCCATTTGTGGGCGGGGCACGTACCATATTGATGGAGGAGGCACACCGATCGAGGTTTTCGATCCATCCCGGGGCCACTAAGATGTATTTGGACCTGAGAAGAGATTATTGGTGGCCCTGTATGAAGAGGGATGTAGCATGGGTTGTTGAGAGGTGCTTGATCTGTCGCAGGGTTAAGGCCGAGCACCAGAGGCCGCATGGTAAGTTGCAGCCGTTGGAGGTTCCCGAGTGGAAGTGGGAACAGATTACCATGGATTTTATCACCAAATTGCCAAGGACTGGGAGGGGCGTCGATGCAATTTGGGTGATTGTGGACAGGTTGACGAAGAGCGCTCACTTCCTTGCTATCAGTGAGAGCTCCTCCGCGGAGAGGTTGGCAGAGTTGTACGTGAGGGAGGTGGTATCACGGCAAGGAGTGCCGATCTCGATCGTCTCAGATCGAGATGTGCGTTTCACTTCCAGATTCTGGAAGAAGTTTCATGAGGAGTTGGGTACGAGGCTACATTTTAGTACCGCATACCACCCCCAGACAGATGGGCAGAGTGAGCGGACGATTCAGACGCTCGAGGACATGCTTCGGGCATGTGTGTTGGATTTCGGAGGGAGTTGGGACACATACTTGCCCTTGGCTGAGTTTTCCTATAACAACAGCCATCATTCGAGCATCGGTATGCCACCCTTTGAGCTGTTGTATGGGAGGAGGTGTCGGACTCCTATTTGCTGGGGTGAGGTCGGGCAGCGTGTGATGGGTTGTACAGAGATAGTACTTCAGACGACTGAGCAGATTCAGCAGGTCAGACAGAGGTTGTTGACCGCTCAGAGCCGCCAGAAGAGTTATGCGGACAGATGCCACTCGGGGCTTGAGTTCCAGGTTGGTGATTTAGTACTCCTGAAGGTATCTCCTTGGAAGGGGGTGATCCGATTCAGGAAGAGGGGTAAGTTGGGACCTCGGTATATTGGTCCTTTCAGGGTGACTGCTAGGGTGGGCAGGGTAGCGTATCGTTTGGAGCTACCTACGGAGTTGAGCCAGATTCACGATACCTTCCACGTGTCTCAGTTGAGGAAGTATATCGCTGATGAGTCGGCAGTGGTTCCGTTAGAGGACATTCAGGTGGATGCGAGCCTGAATTATGTTGAGAGACCGGTTGCGATTGTGGATCGAAGGATCAAGACTTTGAGAAACAAGGAGGTGCCATTGGTTCAAGTCCAGTGGCAACATCGGAAGGGTTCTGAAATGACCTGGGAGCCGGAGTTAGAGATGCGCGAGCAGTATCCAACGTTATTTGTTGAGTGAGACTTCGAGGGCAAAGTCTGATTCTAGTGGGGGAGAATTGTAACATCCCGAAATTCAGGTACAACTATTTAGCCCTTCTTTTATTCAAAGTGTCAAGTTAAGCCCTTAAGAGGAATTGGTAGCAAATGAGTATGCTGGGCGTACTCAAGAGTACGCTGCGCGTACTCATGCGCTTATTTTGGACGCGGACTCGCCTGAGTACGATGGGCGTACTCAGGGTTACGCTGGGCGTAATGTGTCCAGGTGCAAACCCTAATTTCTGACTTGTGCCCTATATATTGGATGATAAGGCTCATTTCTCAGCCTCCATAGCAGTGAGTAAAACCCTAAGAGAGAACTTTTCATCGTTCTTAGTGAGTGTGTGTGATTTTGGAGCTAAAAGTGCCTTGGTGTGCTAGTGAAGAAGAAGGAGAGGAGTTTGTGGAGACTAGAGTTTGAAGTGCAAGTTTGGATCTGAGATCTACAGAGGAAGGAGCTGCATTTAGAGGTATAAAGTTCAAAACTTTCCTCTTCATTTGGTTTGTTGCTTCATGGACCATTTTAGGGTTAAAAGTCCCAAAGGTGGAGACTTTATGAGTGTAATGTGCTCCATGGACCTAGATCTGTCCCATTTCAGTGGTATTTGTGTTATAGATCCATAAAGTTCCCATCTTGGTCGTGGATATGAGATCATGCTTGAGTATTGGGCTTTCTAGTGTTAGGAAATGGTATATTTTGGGTGTTAGTGACTTGTTCAGCCATGCAAAGGCTTAAAGTCATCGACTTTATGGATTAAGAGGCTTAAAAATGGTCAGATCTAAAAGCTGGACGTGAGTCTTAACTGTTTAAGACCTCAAGAGCTAAGGGACTGAAACTGGGATTTACGCCGGGCGTAATCCCAATACGCGCGGCGTACGGGGTGGCGTTCCCCGATTCTGAGAGACTGCCGGGTACGCCCAGCGTACACATCTGGTACGTGCAGCGTAACCCGGAGGGTTGACTTTTGGTTGACTTTTAGGGTTTGGTCTATAGTGGGGCCTTTGAGTTATGAGAGGGGTAAAATGGTCTTTTACCCTTCTGAGAGTACTAAGAGGAGGAATAGTCTAGCCTTGAGAGATGTATTGATTGAGAGTATTTATTTTACATGATTAGGCGGAGGCTAGACCTGATTTTACAGAGTTCGAGTTGTACCGAGTTACCCGAGGTGAGTCTTCTCACTATACTTTACCTAGAGTGGTAATTAGAGCTATGAGACAGAGTATGTTGTATGCTTTTGCATGATGTGATTTCTATGTGTTATATGATATGTATGTTACAGAGTTTTCAGAGTTAGGACCGGAAGGTCCACAGAGTTAGGGCCAGAGGGCCCACAGAGTTAGGGCTAGAGGGCCCACAGAGTTATGGGAATGGAGGGTCCCATAGAGACACCTTGACCAGAGGGTCATCAGAGTTATAGCCTCGAGTGGCTAATATGTGTTGTGTGTGGTATTTTGGGGAACTCACTAAGCATTTATGCTTACAGTGTTGTGTTATGTGTCTCAGGTACCAGCGAGGATCGCGGGAAGGCGCCGGCTTGATCAGTACACACACGGGGAGATTTTTATTATGATCTTGGGATATGATGTTATGATTGACTATGTGATACAATGGTGTTTTTATAACGATTATGAATGAAAATGTGTTTTATAAAATGTGAAAAATTGTTTTGAAAATTTGGGTGTTACACTTTATGAGCATACACAGTGATGCTACACCGGTGATGATAAAGTCATCAAAATGACAATCAAGGGCTTATTTCAAGAAGAAAGAGAATTACCAATCACAGAGACAGAGCCAACTTGGGTGTTGATTGGTTGCAAGTAGCAGAAAGTAAGGGTTCAAACCCAAGTAAAGGAAACCCAACCATAAATGCAAAAGTACGAAAGGCAGCTCGACTCAGGATTTGGCGTCAAGATCTAGAAGAGTTGCAACACAAGAAGGTAAGAGAGAATTATTAGTTTCGATTGTTTCCATGAAGATGGTAGAATGGATGCTTTAATTGGAAAGTGAGAAGACTACATTAAGTATTGTGATGGAACACTGAACCTATACCTATACATGTAGGTACTGGGGTGATCTTATCTTAGATTTTGTCATCAAGTGTCACATGATGATGTAAAACCACGATGTGTCAAGGGTTATATTTGACTAAGTGGTGAAAGTATGCCTTTATTGGCATTACATATGAAGAATCATTCTATAAGGAACATTTTTCGTGAAACTCATTACCTTAAATAAGTAAAGGTTTTGATTATTCTATGATTTCTTGAGAATGTTTGGGTAAATGATGATGTGATACGATTGAAGCCGACAAAGTCGAAAACCCGAAGGGAACATGAAATAATTAAGTTTGTGAACCTTGTCGTTTAATCATCATCGTCATAGCCAGTGGGCGGAGTCTAGTTTTTTGTTGTCATCCTTACTTATTTTAGTAACCAGAAATGATATATTGATTTCAACTTCTTTTTCATAGGTTCCTACCAGTTTTATTTAAAACAAAATGACATGATGCATCATTTTCTCGTCCAAGTAATCTTTCAAACAAATATATATATATATATATATATATATATATATATATATATATATTGATTTGATTGTCAATCTTGTATTCCATTGTCATTTACTATAGTTCTTTTGTAAAGTGTTATAAACTTGGATATCAATATCATGATTACAGGTAGATGATTTCCCTTATCGTTGCCCTCCTCAAAAACATATTTGTTGTATTACACACCATACTTGTTTAAGTAACTATGAAACAACTTTAAAAAAATTCTGTTGAAATTACTAACCCGGTTTCAGAAAAAATTAGGGTCTTTTAGTTAAACCTAAAATTTATGACTATATTTTTAATTAAAGTTAGTAAGCCGCGAACACTTATAATAAAATTTAAAGTGGCAACAAAAGTAAAAGCAACCGAAAACTCCAAAAAATATGTTCAAACTTGGTATCGGCACATGAGCTTAAGTGAACTAGGTACTAAAGTTAACGCTTAAACTTATACTATAAGTGGTCTAGGTATATTTAGAAAATTTTAGGATCTTAATTAAGAAACTATGTGTCTAGGTTTTTGATATTTTATTTAATATATTAGTTTTAACATTCAAATCCATTGGAATGTTTAAAACAAGAATTTAATCCTCAACTGTTGAAGAAAATGAAGTTGATGGAAACATTAACATTCAAGTTGAACCAATTATGTTGGGCAAGATTCAAACTTTGTTGATTGAAATACCGACTTGGAACACATTACAGAAACTTTAGCTCCTAATAAACTTAAACTTTAGCTCATAATAAACTTTCATTAGTAAGCCGTATTTCATTTTTCATGGCACAAAAGAGCTAAGCCCCAACCCCAACCAATTTTTTCTATAGAAACCTTCTCAACAAGCCTCGAAAGCATAAGAAAAAAGTTAACTTAATAGTAGTAACACCATTTTACTCCAACGAAATCACACCTGGGCTTCGTCATTTCCGATCTCCCATTGTCACGCCATCAACATTCATGGTGGTCCCATTGACTTCAAGTTGACTCACATCACCATTGCTCTTTTTCATTTCCAAGAATCTTGGAGACTTCTTGTGACATCTCCAAATTTTCACGATCAAAAAAACATTTTTATTTATGCTTATTTAAGAAAACATAGTAGTGCAGAATTTGACCCATAAAAGTATTTCCGAATAAGTGTTTTTTCATTGATTATTAAAACTTGGGATGTTATAAATCATACAAAACATAAGCATAAACATTACATTCCTTACATTATCTTATGTACTAATGACCTAAACTCCTTCAATCTCTCAAAGGATTGTACCTTCGTACCGCTACATGTGATAAAAAGAAACTGAGCGGGTTAGGCTTGGGAGCCTGGTGAGCACAAATGGTTTTCAACCTAAAATAATCAAATTTATTTATTTATCAACAAACAATTAACACAATTACTCGTTCCTATTATTCTCACTCCCTGATCTAAAATGTTAATCTCAAGAGACCTACCCTAAAGGATCTATCTGAGTAGACAATACTACTTCGAGGAATCCGTAACAATATGTGTCGATAAGGCAATTCTGAGGGGGATAGAGTACCCAAATGAACAACTTTCATTTTCCCTGAAACATATGATTATTAAGTGACATTTGTCAATTTTGGTCAACAGAAGTCAACCATGATTAAGGTAAACATAATATATCGCTCACAACTATTATGATATATTAGAAAATCTTTCAATGAAAGTACATTGCCTTTTCAAATTTCAAACCTTATGTAGGTTTATACATTTAACACTACAATACATACATGACAAAATGGATGATCGGTGAATGATTTATCAGATCATAACAATACAGCGTCATACAAGGTATATGAAGATACAACATACAAATGACCTTTAGTGATTAAGGTCGTAATAAGTATAAATGAACTATACTAACTTCCATATCACCAACCACTAATAATTATATGAATAACTATTATAGCAACAACCTTTTATAACACTTTCTCTAAGAATAAGAATTGGTGTACTTTTATACTAAAAGTTATTACATTTATAAATACATGCATATATACATACATATATATATATATATATATATATATATATATATATATATATATATATATATATATATATAAACATCCTTATGTTACTATAAAGAAGTCAAACCCATTAAAAGAATGCAAAATCATTACAAGACCAAATGGTCATGTTCTCTTACACACTTATAACAAAAAAATCAAACATACCCCCAAAACGTCCACCCATTTCCCATGCAACCTAGAACACTTTTGTTACACATAATCTAACTATAAAATGCATTCACTTTCTTCACAACTTAGCAAGAACCAAAGTAAACACTCTCATCTTCATCTTTTCTTCATTTGGCCGAGGGTTTCGCCACCACCACCATCGCTGTCAAATTCTTCATCCAAGCTTAATCTCTTGTCCACACAACCCTCATAACTCAAGATATTAGAAGGAAAGCTCAAGAACACCAAGATCCAAGCCAAGGACCACCATCTTCAAGTTTCGTTTAACCTTTGGACAATAACATAACAAGTGAGTTCATACCCCCTTTTTCTACTAGTTTTACTCATTTCACTCTTCTGGAGAAGGTTACACGCCATGCTAATAAATTATACATTGGTCAATGACTTTACACAAAAGTTCTAAATCTAAAATATGTTGGATAAAACCTTTAACCATTGGGTAATACTACTTCACACATGAGTAAGCCTTAGTTATGAATATATATATATATATATATATGGATTCCAAATGAAGTACACAAGTTTTTTTTATGCATGCTAGATAAGTTTCTAAGTTTAGATCTATTGTATGATGGATAATAGTATTATACATTGGATAACCACAAACCGACATTTTTACCAAAAATCTATATTTGAAATATTACAATTTTGTGATTACACATTGGATAAAACTATTATCCATTGGATAATACTATTACACATTGGGTAACCAAGACAACACTTTGATCGTTATCCTAGACATAGAGAATTTTGATTACATTTACAACTAGAATAATATACATTCGACAGGTTATATGAGGAATTTCTTCAACAAATACATTAAGTCCCGACCTTATAATCGTTAAATATTAAATGAGCGGGATATTTTTGTATAGATCTATATGGGATTGACAACCCCCACCTATTGTTGTTAGCTACAACCACGACCGACGAGTTAAGGGTGACAATTATCTTAACATTTTCACGACGTCCGAAGAAGCGTGGCGGCAGGCAGCATTACAGTCGATAGCTCGATTACAAGGACTTTCTTTCGGGGAGCTTCTACATTCGAGGTGAGTTTTCCTCACTAGACTTTCGGTTCGAAGGCACCAAGGTCGGCCCTTTGGTTGATAGCATGATATTATTGATATGCCAAGTATGTAATAGATTTGCATGCTATTATGGTTATGTTGGTCTTGATATGTTAGTCTGGTAGATATGTAAGACTACCTGTGATGCTGTCTGTTTATCTGTATATGATATTATCTGTTATATGTCAACATATTGTACGGGTTGGGTTGAGGTTGTACTGCTTTGTGTTGTAGCCAACAAACTCTGGAGTATGCCAGATATGAGCTGAGGGCAAGGGAAGTCATGCCAGACTCATACTGAGGACTCATTAGCATTCCAGATATGAGCTGAGGGTCAGGGAGGGCATGCCAGACTCGTACTGAGGGCTATTCATTGGTATTCTAGTCCAAGGACTGAGTGAGCAAGCAGACATAAGTTGTGGGCCTAAGGGCAAGCCAGACTTATGATGTGGGCTCGAGAGCAAGCCAGATATGAGATGTGGGCCTGATGGGCAAGCCAGACTTATATTGTGGGCTAAAGGGGTAATCCAGTCTTTTAGCTGTGGACCCAATACATGTTGTTATTTGTATATGTTATATGTTTGGGTGTTGGTACTTTAGGGGAACTCACTAAGCTTCGTGCTTACAGTTTTGGTTTATGGTTTCAGGTACTTCAGTGGATCGTGGCAAGGTGAAGGCGTGACCGTACACATCCTCGCGTTTTGGACTTATGATTTCTGGGAAACTCTGATAATGTGAATGTTTTGAAAACTATGTTGAAAGATATTCTAATTTTTAAATAATGTTTTAGGAACAACAGTTTTTGTAAACACTTCTATAAAAAAAAGGTTGTTTTGAAAAGTTTAAATTTTTTCAAATTTTATGGATGTTACACTATCTAATGAAAGGTGTATAAGCTTGAGAAGCCTGACTAAAGACTTATCGAAGAGTCACGTACCAGCAATCTGTACTTTAGTAAGGAAGTCAATAGTATTGATTTCTAGACGTCCAATTGATTTATGGGTACATGTCAAAGCTAGTGTGTAACAACGTAAATTTCCAAAACAATTTTTCATTTTTAAAACATACTTTTATTCATAAGGTAATATCAAAACATAATGTATCCAATGTTATCATAACAAAACATATCCCAGAATCTTAAGACATAAACTCCATGAGTGTGTACGGATCATGCCGGCGCCTTCCCGCGATCCTCGCTAGTACCTGAAACACAAAACACAGCAACTGTAAGCATAAATGCTTAGTGAGTTCCCCAAAATACCACATACGTCCATACGCCACTCAAGACTATAAGACCTTCCGGTCACTGTGTCTCATAGGACTTCCGTCCCACAACCCTGGTAGACCTTCCGGTCCTACCCGTAATGACCTTCCGATCCATATCATCATGACCTTCCGGTCCACATCATAATCACATACATAACACATACATATCATATAACAACATACATCACATACATCTCATAGCATATAAGACCTTCCGGTCACACATAGGTACCATCCTAGGTACAGTATAGTGAGAAGACTCACCTCGTACGAAGTCGGATAAACTCTCGTGCTTGACGTCCCGACCTAGCCTCCTCCTATCATCCGAATAACATTCCTGATCAATACCCTCTCATAGTCTCATCTCTAAAGATTGGGTAGAAGGCCATTCTACCCCTCCCTGAACTCTCCTGAATCAGCTTGACCAAAACCCTAAGGTCAACTGAAGTCAAAGGTCAAACTTTGACCCGACTCGTCGATTGCACATGGGCGACTCGGCGAGTCCATGCGGGTCCTCTGAATCCTTCTAGCCTCACTTGGCACATCGAGTCATCCCTTCAATCGACGGGTTACTCCTGTCACGAATCGCGGGGCAACCCTGACCCGACTCGTCGAGTCCACTTATGAACTCGGCGAGTAGCGTCCATGACAACACTCAAATGACCTTCTGAGGTCAGATCCGCTTCTCTAGCCTATAGATCTGACCTTTTCATACCCACTAATCACGTAAAGGTGAAACCTTTACACTCATGCAACACATATATGGTTCTTTTTGAAGAAATAGCCTCAAAAATGGCAACCTAAGTTCATTCCTTCCATAACACTTCATAAAGCAAGATGGATAATGCTCTATGGACCTCTATGGGTCCAGATCTGAAGTCTAACACATAAATGGACCATAAACTCATCAATTCAAGCCATAAAAGGGGTATAGAAAACCCTAGATTCATAGATCTTAACCAAAACAGAAGGGGAGTTCGATTTGCTACCTCAATACTGCAGATCCAAGCTTGAAAACCACGGATTAGCAATCATCTTGACCTCCTCTAGCTGGAAACACCTTCTTCTTTGCAAAAAAACACCAAAAAGGATTAAAATTGCTTGCTCTCACACACAACTCGCCCAAGCTCTCTAGGGTTTCTCTCACTGGACTGGTAGCCGCAAATGAGGGCTGTAAGGACCCTTAAATAGGGCACAGGCCCAAAGATTTAGGGTTTCTGCCGCCAGCACGGACTCGTCGAGTCACCCTGCCGACTCGTCGAGTCCATTCATTAATCCAGTCAGCAAATCGCGATCCTACTCGACGAGTCTAGGCGTCGACTCGTCGAGTCCTTCTCTCAAACTCAAAATAAATGAATAACATAGAATACCTGGGAATCCGGATGTTACATAGTGGGAGCACAATTGTTATGCTAGGTGTTGGAAGTTGGAAATACTAATTGTAGGAAACAAAGACTTTAAATTTGCAAATTGCAAAGTTTGGGAATTGTTTCGTTACAGAAAGATTTTGGGGAGAAGGCACTTATACGTCATTTCAAATCTAAAAGTTCAGATTGAAAGTTTGATAAAAAAAACTTAGTCTTGGACATATATGAATATCATTTTGAAATGGTTCAACATAGGAAATTCGATATATGGAAATATTATAGCAAGACATTGATCAAATATCATGTCTTTATGTAAGACATTATGTACCGAGTCCTATATGTTTCGGATATAGGATCATTTGCATATGCTATAATATTCACTTGTTCTGATTTTTCCATATGCCTTGCGTATTGAGGAGGAAAAAGGACTAGAACGTAGTGTGACTAAAGTTGTTAAACAACTTTCAAGACCACTCTGAGGTTTACTGAATATTGGTTGCTTATGGATAGTTAGAAGTATAATATTAATTTGGGCGGACCATATTGACATAATTCTGAATGGAGGTGACTCTTGTTCAAAATTTATAGTCATATGGGATTATGGAAATATTTCCATAGTGGAAGTTGATGATAAAATCTACATGTGAGTTAAAAACTTTAATGCAAGGAAGGTGTTCAAGGAATATACCTTGAATTTGAGACTTCGTTACCATGGAATTGTTCTAAGTAGCAGAGTTTTAATGGAACATCTTTGTAATATCGTTGGTAAAGTCTATGTGACTTTGAAGCGTCAACATCACAAAAAGATATTGCATGTAAAGTTGAACTCTAATACACTTAGTAGTAACAAGAATTTGAAATTGTGAAATGAGTATCATTGGAAAAATATCCAATCGATCTGTTCACAAAGGAAGGACCATAGAGAGACATAGTATGCATGTTTATAACATGACATGACTGATGTTTAATTCAAATGTTTAGTTGATTACTCGAAACATTATACAATGAATAAAGTCTAATTAATATGGTGATTAAATAATAAGGGTTTTATTTATATTCAATAGTGTTTAGACCATAGTTAGTTAGGTTATTATTGTGTTTCACTTCGCATGTTTTATTTTCTGAATAATTGGATTATTTAAACTTCCACAATCGCTCGTACTTTTGGAAGTAAGTAGCGAACTAAGATTGTCATGAATTGAATTGTATATTGTCTAAGGGTTTAGACATAGCAATGGTTTTGCTACAATATTTATGAGTACTTGAAAATAATGAATTTAAGTATTTGATAAATCCACACTCAAAGAATTACTTCATAGATTTTATCACGAGTAATTATGAGACGATAATATCTTATATTGATAAAACGGAGATATATGAGTTGTTTACAAGTTAGTTGTGCATTGATAATACGTAAACGCATCAGTAACTTGATGTTATAAAATGTATTGTTGTGTGTGATTTGATTAGTGAATAGTGCAAACATATAAGTCGAAGTTTATCCGTTTCTTTTGCCCTAACGGGAAAAGCGATATTTGTGGGCCCTTCGATGATTTGATGTTGACATCTAAAGCGCTTGGCCAAGCCTGGACTAAATTGATGTGTTCAATTGGTAGTCTAAATCGATTTAGTAAATCGGAAATCGGGAAACAAAAAACTTGGACAATGAGATTGATTATAATCCATATCTATGTCCATACGATATCTTGTAGAACGGATTAATATTTGATCACTTATCTTAGGACACATAACTGACCGGGTCAGAGTTCGACAGCGGCTTTGAGAGTTACAATTTGCTAATCAGTTCTTGAAGTTATACTCACATTATAGTTATTAGACTTATCCAAGTAGAAGACTGTTGGATTAGATGTCTAAGCCCATAACAATAGTTGGTATATACTTGAATTGATAGTATCACAATCCTTTTTAGTTGTCCTCAAAACTAGCAACTAGACATGATGACTTTTGGAGAGAGAGGTTGAGTTTATTATTTGATTAATAAATTGAAATAAATGATTTATTAATGTATTATGAAAATCTTATATTAATTAGAAATCATATTATTTAATTAATAGTTAACCAGAAATTAAATGGAATTAATTTTGGGATTAATTGTATTAATTAAAAGTGCAATGAGTGTTTGACAATTTATTTATAGTTGAGGAACTGGGCTCTAGAAATTCCCTAGTAACAATAAGTATGAAGGGTTTTTTAAAAAAATAAAATAAAATATTGCGTAGAAAGTAAAAAAATAAAAAATCTATCTAATATAAATGTTTTAAAATTATTACAATTTTTAATACTTTTTAATTAGAAGTTTATAAACTTTTAATTTTTTAATACAACGTTTTAAAGTAGTATTTAACGAAAGTATTTTAAAATGTTATATGAAAGTATTAAATTGTCATACAAAATTTATGAAACACTTTAAAAATGTTGTAAAAGAAAGTTTAGAAATAATTAAATGAAAGTTATATAAAAAATTGTATGAAAATGTAAAAAAAAAATGTTAAGAACTTGTAAGAAATTTTTTAAAACATTTATAAAATATTTGGTTTAAAAGCACTTGTATTAAAAATATATGAAAGTATAAAAAAGTTTAAAAAAAATTATAACCAAAGTTTAAAACATTGTATTAGAAAAACCTATAGAAAAACATATAAAATGCGACAATGATAACATGTGAACAAATTTAACAAGTTAAATGGTAAAATATGTATAAAAAGTTGCATAAACATGAACAAAACGAAAATATAATTACCATTTCAAGTCATTTTCCCTATAAATTTCATAAAACTAATGTATTCATTTCGCTACAAAATAGGCAATTAGGCATATATATTAAATTTAATTATTAACTGTACTTTGAGGTTAATGGAGTTGTCAAAGAGAATATTGAAGATGGGTTACCAAAAGACATCAGACTATCAACACGTTTTTTTTAATTGACATTCTTTTTAAATTGAATATACCAACCTCTAATTGTCTTACTATTTATAAATTTTGAATTTAACTTTGAGCTTTTTCATTATAGGTTATCAAAATTAATGTATTAGTTAGTTCTTATCTATATCTTTTTTTGGAAACGGCAAATGAATTAACGGAGCCTACACGTACTTTTAAACGTGCACCCCAGGTTCAAGCTCCGCAAAGCGGGCAAACCCAGCCCCTGACGGGATTTCCAGGGAAAATTCCCCTACAAGAGCATTTAAAGAGGATTTATGGAGTCCCAAAGATTCGAACATCCAACCTCACCCAACTGTGGGTTATAAACCCGATACATCACTACCAGCTAGGCTGGAGATCATTTGTAGTTCTTATCTATATCTATGTTATAGATTTGAATTTATGTCACTATTAACGAACGACATTACGAGAACAATACAATGGTAGGAAAAGTCATTGGGTTAGAAGCGTAGATGTAACTTTAAAATGTAAGACTTTTGTGTCGGTTTGTTATATCTAATGAAATCATAATTTAAAAAAAAAATTATCTTATTATCTTTTAACGAAAAAAAATTATGCTACCCCTTGCAAAAATTTGTGGTTCCGCTTCAGCCGCCAACCTTACCTCCATCTTCGATCACCATCTTCGAACACCACCTTATACTTGCCGCCACCATAGTAAACCCATCACCGATCACTACCTCTGTTGAGCATTGCCATTTTACCTTCCCAACATCCTTATAGCAAGAACCACCGGAAAAGCCATAACCAGCAGAAAAAAAAATCAGTATGTTCTTTTTCTGGTGCGTCTATCATAAATAAATAAATAATTAATTAAATAAAAGAAGTGATAAAAAAAGATTTTGGTTTCTTTGTTTGTGTGGCTGCACACGTATACAAGGAAACAAATAGGGCACAAATTAATATGGGCTTTGTCAGGGCTAAATCAATTGGGTTCATTTTTTTGGACTTAAGTGGTTTCAAATGGGCTGGTTTAGAAACCTTATGTGGGTTGAAAAATTATTGGTGAACTACTCGATTGTGGCATAACCCACAACAGACAGCAAAGGGGAGTTTTTCTTATTTATTTTTGTATTTTTTATATATAACGATTCGTGTGATTTTTATTTTATCTGATTTGAATTTAAATTTTATGGAGTGATTTACTTTGGATTTAATTGGCGTGGGTAAAGTGTTGATTTTAATGTAGTTAATAGGTTTAAACCAAATCATTGTGAAAATACGAATGTCATATTCAAATGTGGGTTTAGTTTTAAAAATATGGATTTTGGTATTGTTTTGCTCAAATTTAGTATTTTACATGTAATATTGACTTTGAGAGAAGCTGTATTTGTGAAATCATTTGAATATAAGTGTGTGGTTTCGTGAATCTCGCTTAATTTTAACATAAACGCTTGTTAAGATACTTTTAACAAAACCTTTAAACTCAAAGCTTTTTAAAATCATAGACCACATACATATATGGGCAAATGTTTTTTATTCGAGTCATGAGACCGCAAGGTAATTGAAAACTTTTATTGGTGTTAGAGTATTCGTTTCTACACATTAGATTTGACTTTTGAAGTGATTGGTATTGCTAATGTGGTAATAGTAAATGTGTGTTTATTTTCTAATTTTTTTTATTTCAATCCCTCAACTTTGTAAAATTCGCCACTTCCAACCCTTTTTAAAAAATCTTACTTACATATTTTTTTATGTACGAGTCGATATAAATTCGAGTTTCTTACGTTTCGACATAAATTTTGTGTATGTTTTCATGTATTTTTAATATAAATTGAAGGGGCGGCGTACTTCTTTTGTACAACTTCAATTCTCTTGTTTTAGTTGTCATTTTTAGTTTTTGCTTTTATTCCATTATCATTTATGTAAATTTTGGTCTATGCAACTTTTACATTGAGGAAATGTGAATTGGAGATAATCTTTTTATATGTTTTGTGTTTTTTATAACTAAATTAAAGTGGTGGTCCATTTCTATTTGTCCAACTTTAGTCCTTGAATCTTGGTTGTTGTTATTTTTAGTCTTTGCTTTTATACCATTGTCATTTATGTAAATTTTAGTCTATATAATGGCCCATATATTATTTTGGATTATTCAAAAACCACCAAACTTACAAAAATAGTCCATAAACTCTTCTAAGCTTTCGATAAATCACCTAACGCTTACTCTTTTTAACAATGGGGATTTTTGAAGGTTGTGATATGTTTTCACTGTTTTAATCAATTCTCATGTCTAATACGTAAAAAAACACGTAAGAACCTGCGGCAAAGCGTGATCTCAAATACTAGTTTTCATAACATTAAGTAAAAAAATATTGCATGTTTTACAAAAGTCACTAAGTTTATACGAAAATTCAAATTTGGCATTGAGTTATATTTTGTCTCTAATTTGACCATCCGCTTACCAATTTGTTACAATTATGACCACTTGACCGGTCAAACATGTCGTCTACTGACGTGACATGATGATGTGTCAATTTTGATGACGTGAAATCATCGTGTAACAAACTTGATATCAAGTGGTCAGAATTGTAACAAATTGTTAAATGAAATGTCACCAAAAAATAATTTACTATTGAAATCAAATTTTCGTATACTTAATGACTTTTGTGGAATTTGCAAAAAAAACAAGTATATATATATATATATATATATATATATATATATATATATATATATATATATATATATATATATATATATATATATATATATATATATATATATTAAGAAAAAAAAAACACCATCTTGATTTGGTGTACACTTTAGTTTGTTCTACACTTATACTCTAGGGCTATATAAATTAGTACATTACTTTCCATAATAGAAATAGAGGTTCACAAAATAGGGCGTTAACATAATCAAAAAAATTTGGATTTCTCTAATCCGTGTAAAAGTACATTGTCCACTAATATTTATCCCTAATTCTCGACTCTCGAGAGGTTCAATGTAGGATAATCCTTTAGAACATTTTACTTGAGAGTATATGGCTATTCAGGATCTTGAAAGTCTCAAAATTAGCAATATATATATATATATATATATATATATATATATATATATATATATATATATATATATATATATATATATATATGTTCAGGTTCATTTGAGACCATGCTAATTTTGTGAGACCGTGAGACCATATATAAAAATAATTTTAAAATGCAAAATAAAAGTAAAAATCCAAAAATTCTTTTTTTTAATTATTATTTTCGGAGCTTTAATTACCTAAAAAAAATTAAAAAAAATTACCATTTTTTTTAAAAATACGTGAAATATTCTAATAGAATATTACACTGTAAATATTCTAATGTGATTTTTAGAATTTTAGAATATTATATTAGATTTTTCAAATATGTAGAATATTCTAATATTCTACTAGAATATGTAAAAAAATGTATTTATTTATTTATTTATTTTTTATTTTTTTTGGTATTTTTTTTTGGAAAATATAAATTCCGAAAATAATATTTGAATTTTTTTTTTCGAAAATTTTCAATTATTTTGTATTTTAAAAATGTTTTTTTATCTACTAAATGAGTGGCTAGGATTGCGTCTCACGGTCTCATAAAATTAGGCCGTCTCACATGAACCTAACCATATATATATATATATATATATATATATATATATATATATATATATATATATATACTAGGTATTAGACCTGTGTACTACACGGGTTGATTAAAACAAAAGTTAAATATGTAGGTATAAATATTAAATATTTTAAAGACCAAAATTTAGATATAAATACAAACAAAATGATGAATAAGTAGGTAATTCAATATATAATAATAATAATAATAATAATAATAATAATAATAATAAGTGATGACATATTCTAAATAAATGGGTTGAATCATAAATTTCCAAATACTTTTTTAAATACAACATTACATGTTTTATTTGTAAATTTACCATGTATTACACGGTTGAAATTTTTTAAAAATATGTTTATTCATCTTTCAGTACATAAATGACAGTTTTCATAAAGTAGAATGCCATATAAGGAAATATTTTTTATTTATTTTCTAGGCCATGTTCAAATTTAAAAAAAAAATACCATTTTAGAATTTAAAAAGTTGTAAATAACATTTTTTTTAGAAAGTAGAATGCTATAATAGAAAAAAAAGTTTTTTGTTCCATGTTAGAAATCTTTAAAAAAAATGTCATTTTACAAATCAAGATGTTATGTATGATAGTTTTCAGAAAGTAGAATGCTATAGAAAAAAAAGTTTTTTTCTTTAATTAACAAATATTCAAGATTCAAGGAAGCGTTATACCCTTTTTTTCAGATGGATGACTTAAAATTGGACATTACAAATCTTAGCCCATGTGGTTTCTTATAAAAAAACAAAAACATTATGTCAAATATTTTGTAAATATTTATTATAATGTTGATATTGATATCATTATTATTATCGATGTTAATTATAATATTTTATAATAATCATATTTATTATTCATATAAGTTAAATAGTCTAACATTCAGTAAGTTGAAATATAGCCGATTATAAGTACCACCACTTCTACATAAACATCTAGAAAACAATTTTCTAATAATTTTTTACTCAAATTTAACTTTATTTATTATTAGCCCTTATTGCAAATAGTACTAATATTATAAAAGCCCTAAATTTTTAACGCGTAATTGGAAAAAGCCCTAATATTTTTTTTATTATTGTTATGAACACAACTTTCTCACAGAATTATCGCTCTATCCCACTTAACGAGTTTTATGGTTAACTTGGTTAACTTTTTTGCAAAATCAGTCCTAAAATGTTCAAATTTAGTCCCTGAGGTTTGCAAAAAATTACACAACATGATTTTTTAACTTTATTTTTCGTTTTTTGTATACTTTATTTAATTTTGGGTTTTTTTATAAATATATAAACATTTTTTATTTTCTTTTTTATATACACTTATTTATTTTTATTTTTTTAACTTTTAAACAATTTGGTTTTTTTTACCTTTTGTTTTCTATTTTTTTAGTGTATATATAGAGTATATTACAAGTTTTTTTCTTTTTTCTTTTTGTTTTTTTCTATTTTCTTTTCGTATTATATTTTTAATTTTTTCATCTTTTTTTTTTGTAACATCCCGTTTAAAATAAAATAATTAAATAATAAACCCGAAACCCGATTAATAATTTTTGTTGTTATTTTATATTATTTATTGCCCAAAAATTAATTAATAATTACTAGAGTGTTGGTTTCGGGAAGCCAAATGATAAGAATTGAAGTTTCGGGGGTTAAAGTGCAATTATGGGATTTATTTTGCAAAGGATTTTAGAAGTCAGGGGCTAAAGAGTAAATTCTGGACTTATGTTGGAAAGATTTGTGGAGGGAAGGGATGATCGGTAACATTTTGGACTTGAATTGTAAAGAGTTTCAGGAGGCAAGGTTAAAAGTGTAAAATAGGGATTAATTTGAAAGAAAAAGAAGAATGAGGGACCAAATGTAGTATTATGGGGCCAAGTTTCGTGGAGGGGGTATATCAACCGGTAACCCTAACCCTAATGGTGTAGGCTCCAGCCGCCGTCACCACCCCAACTCTCCCTTGTCTCTCCGATCGGTCGAAGCCCCAACCACCGGAGCACCCACATCCTGTCCATCCTGAGGTCGGGAATCAATCTCGCTTGCATTTCAGTCGTCGTGTTCATGAGAACTCCTCTCGGCCGCCGCCGCTAGAACCACTAACGATATAGGCTGCTCCATCGTTTCTTCCCTCCAACTGTCATGAGTCGTTGCGGGGGTGGTTGTGTGTTGGATGCTATTTCACGTCGTACGAAGCCAAGGAAGACCACCGCTCCGAGCGGCTGTCTCATTCTGTGACCTCCGGGTGCCGCCTGCCACATGTCACCGTGAAATGGTGGCTGTGTTCGTGGCTCGCAAGGGGGAAAGTGCTATCATGGGTTCTGTCGACATGGAGTCACGAAAAACCACCATGGTCGTCGGCCATGGTGGCTGTCGCCGTCAAGGTCGCTATGGTTCGCTATTTCCGATGAATGTCGTCGCCAACCGCCACCAGGAGGGTGGCTGGATCCGTTTGCAAGAAAGAAAGCGGGTGGGTGTTTGTTCCTGCTGTAGGGTGTGTAGTTTGTTGGCTGGGAATCAAGAATCGCTAGCACCACCACTGCGAGGTGGTGGCTGCCAGCTCCGACCACCGCCTGCCGCCGCGGTGCGGTTGTGTGCGTATGTGTTTATTATTGTAGGTGGTTATTTTAGTATGTGTGTGTGTGTTTTGGATGGTGTTGTAATTGTAATCATGCCGGAATATGTGACATCCCCATTTTTATGGCCAGAAAAGGCCGATTTTGTTTATGCTTTATAAAAATCAGAGTACCTCTTTTAATGAAAATGTTGCGGAATTTGTTCCCAGAAAAACATGATAAATACGTTATCAAAGCATTTCCGAAGAAATGTATTTTTATTCATTTTAAAACATTGGGATGTCATCGTCAATACAGAAACATAAGGATAAACAGAACTTACATTCATTTAAACTAGTGATCTACATCTCTTTTAAATCTCTCAGTGTAATGTAACTTCATATCGACACCTGTGATACAAATAAACTGAGTGGGTCAGGTTGGGAAACCTGGTGAGTACATAGGGTTTTCAACCCACAATAATATAATTATTATGTTTAATCATCAAACAATTAACCCAATTACTCATCCCCATTATCTTATTTACTCTTAAGGATCTACCCTAAGAATCAACTATTTCTTGTTCATTCGTTCCTAAGGATCATCCTAAGGAATATGCACGAAATCCATCGTTGCCAGGGTTTACTCAACGGGCACTAAATCCATAGTTGCCAGGGTTTGCTCAACAGGCACTAAATCCATAGCTGACAGGGCTATTTCGTTTATCAACAGTATCGTTTCCGAGAATCCACTCGCAATACATGTCAATGGGGTTTTATCTCGTTTATCGACAGTATCGTTTCCGAGAATCCACTCGCAATACATGTCAATGGGTTTATAGAGTACATCTGGTGAATACACAGTTCAAAACACCTACAGGTTGCGAGCCTGCTAGTGTCCACTGGACTGTCTAGAATAGTCTGTGGTTGTCATCCATACTCTGCTGAATGACGGGGCCAACACATGGGTAAAAGGCTTCTCTCATGGTTTACCTCTCACCCTTATCTCATGGTCTATATCACTTCTCATCATTTTATTTTTGTCACACAACAACTATTTCATCTACCCATGTTTTACCCAACACATTTTGTAGATATAAGATACATATACAGTTTAAATCATTTAAAACATGTATAAAAATCTTTCACCCAGCACAGACGGCAAGTATACAGACAATATGCACACATAGCACGTAATTTATATTAAATACTTCATATCTATGTATAAGATGAAAGGGACTACGCACTCACCTGAAAGGTGGTGACTCGGAACTCGGACAACGCTTCGTTATCTCAAACCAATTTTCCCTTGACAAAACCTAGTATCAATACCACTAGGGTTTATTCTAACGTTAACTGAGACTAATTAATAGTCTAGCTATTATTATTATTATATAAGCGTTAAACAACACTATATAACTCATAATAATAGCCCAAATAATTATTATAAGGTCCTAATAACATTACTATATTAAAACATAAGCTATACTAAAGATAGGTTAGGCGTAGCGCACTTACAGCGGGTTTTTCTCAAAAATCGGGTTTTGCCGGAGCAGCATTCCCAAGCCGAAAGGCTCCTTTCTCGGGACTCCGGGAGCCTCGGGGCTTCCTTCGGGTGCTAGGGAGGTTCCCTAGGCTTTTTGGGTCCTCCTACTCGTCGAGTCCATGCCACATGTCACCTTCTGGTGGCTTGCCTTGGGGAGAAAGCCTTGGCCCATATTCAGCCACGTCACCGCTTTTGCAGCACCACCCTGCCGACTTCTAAACCCCGTAACTTTCGCATACGAGCTCCGTTTTCGACGTTCTTTTTTTCCACGCGTAGGTAAAAACAAGATCTACAACTTTTATTTAGACTCTGCTGGCTAATTGTCGACCGATCTTAAATTTAACAGTAGGATGAGATTAGACTGTTAAATGACCACGAAGAATTCTGAACTCCTTCATACGAACTCCGTTTTCGTCTGTCTTTTTACTGTTGAGTTCCTATTAATGAGATATTCAACTCTCATCAGGTTGCGTAAGCCAAAAACCGCTCGAACTAAAATTCGAGTTTCGGGCCGTGCACTGGTTTGCCAAATCTTAGAAAAATCATAACTTCCTCACACGAAGTCAAATTTGGGCGTTCTTTTTTTTGTATGTTCTCGGTTTAACATATACTACAACTTTTGTTTAGATCACTAAGGCTAAAAATTCCTCTATCGTAAATTCACTATTTACGTCTCCCGGTGCCGTGCCGGTTTTGTAGCGAAACTTCGACGAGCCATAACTTCTTCGTTATAACTCGGATTTCCGCGTTCTTTATATGCACGGAACCCTTGGCACATATACTACCACTTGGTTAAGATTACTCCTTCTAAATAATCTATCATCAAAAACTCATTTTTGATGCTCATTGTCTCTAAATTGACTAGCCCGGATCTACGGGCGTTACAATTATCTCCCCCTTAGGATGATTACGTCCCGAAATCATCAACGAAACAGGATTGTATAATGACTCCATACATTATCTCTTCATCCTAGGTAATAACCGTAACTTCTATGTTGTTTCGAATAAGTATCTAACTCTTGGACTCCTTGACTGCAGGCCGTGCTCGATCTTGCTCCCGCCCTCTGTCTCATGTTAGACCTTCAATCATGGCCTTCATGTCACAATCTCGCTCTTTATCTGAGACTCCTTCTTCAAACTTGTTATTTGACTTCCACAATAAACTGATGGGTCACGTTCTAATGACCTCTCATCGTATGTTGCAATTCTTAGACTCAGGTCTCTTAGAGTCAAATTCCGGAACAGACTATACCTTCCTTCATGCTCTAATCTCATCTTAAAAGGTAGCATTTATGGCTACAAACAACCGTCGCGATACCTCTATTGATCGCTTTGATTAATTCTTCCAGCTTAAGTCAGGTGCTACATCGAACTTGGTTCTCGAAACCACGTAACATACTCGTTGTAGTCGGACTCAATTTGGTATGACCACTAGGTTCGGAATAACAATCATCTTCTTAATCATTACCGAAACAATGGTAACGACATACTTGAATAAAACGAATTCAATTACTAGCTTCTTGGTAACCTTGTGACTTTCCCTGATCCAAGTGCGAATCATGTGCTTCTGGTAGTATATGCATCTACCACCTTTCACACCTACTCATACTCGTCCCAAGTATTGTCTCGCAGTCCCCAAGTCCTAAAATCACAAAACAATTTAACACATACGAGTGTGTCCAAATAATCATAAATTTTTTTCCCTAGACTCTACTAGGACTTCTTCCATGCACATCTTCAATCATTAATTCTGCTTCAACTCGGATGGTATTGGAAATTCCAGACCATGGGATAACTTTATGGATTATACAAAAATTCTTTCTTTCTGCCAATCGAAAGCGTACTTCTCCCGTACTAGACGTATTATTTATTAGACACATTCTAAAGGCAAGATACCTCTCTTACGATATCTTATGATAGGTATCATTCACTATCGTAAGCCTTATTAGTTCCTCTATTTTATCAGTCTATCATGGTTCGCATCACTTCCTGAACTTCTACCATTGTGATAGGTTTGGGTGCAGGCGTGTTCAGTGAGGTCAAACTGCCTGGGATGGTCAAACACGCCCCGTGTTGGATTTCTAGGCCAAACCCAACACGCCCCGTGTTGCCCTCTGACTCCGAGTCCGAACTTGATTTTCTCAATTCTTCCGTTTTACGCCCGATCATCCCGCAATCTTCACCAATGCCCCCCGGCACCTCCAAAAGCGCGCTCCAACCTCTGGTTTACCTGAAAATGTCATTAATGAGTGCAAATAAGGTTGTTCCAGAAATTAACCTAAATATGATGAAATGCAATGAAAGCAATGAACAATTATGCTAAAAACATACATACAAATGGCTAAAGGCTGTGCAAAAAGGTGCACAAAATGCACCTAACAAATCTCCCCAAGCTTAGACCTTTCTTGTCCTCAAGAAAGAACAAGAAATAGGAAAAACAGGAGTAGGGATGAATGCATGCAATGCAAACAATGAAAAAGGAAACGAAAAAAATATGTACAGAAGCACTAAAGAAACAAAATGTATCAAAAAGAAATTTAAGGCACAAGTAAATAATCTATATAAGTACGATCAGACTTTACATCAATATTGCTCCAATCATTAATACCTAGGCAACCATCCTGCTTCCTTCCATATATCACAGACTCCCAAAGTGAGGAAGACCCGAAACGGTGTAACCCAATAATCCAACCCTAGTTTTATTAAAACTTTATACCTTACTAAGCTTTATGGGCGAAAATAACATAGTCCGGATCTCATGTCCTTAAGACTAGATGGCCAAGAATCAGAATCGACGCATCCTTAAGAACCCGTCACGGCGAATCAGCTTTCGCTGAAACAGTGAGCCCACCCGAAGGGGCCCAGCTCCTATGCTTTCACTTTTTTGAGAGCCACAAGTATCATATCACACAGTTCTTCATTCGCCAGATTTGACTTTGAATTGGCTTTTGATTTGATTGAGCTTTGATTTGTACTTCGTTTTGAATTTGGATTCTTCAATCTTCATTTTTGGAATTTCTTGAGATTTCTTCGTTTTGGCACTTGAAATTCTGATTTAGGTACTAGATTTGACAGTTGTACCCTTCCTTCTTTCTTGACTGTGTGGATCTGATACTTAAGCTCTCTGTCACCGCGAGGGTGACGCGTGTCAACAAAAAGGTCCGTGTTCTGTGGGTCCAGAGTTGCCGATAAAGATTCTTTTTAAACATTCAGAAGCAAATCATCCTAAAGCTGTTATTACCGCCCAAAAAACGTTTCAATATAATTTCTTTTTATTATCTAAGGCTAGGGTCTCGAATTACGGTGTTTGGGTCCCCTAGTTATGACAGCTGATTCTACACTTCCGGTAACTATCCGGTTGCTTCGGTATTTTTTTCATTTTGATTTCTCGTTTTCCCACTTCATGGAGCTATTGTATGTAAAAAGTGTCATCATTTCGTACATTTTTTTTGATGTATGGATGCATGAACCTAATGTGACTCTACCCCTCCCCAAGCTTAAAGATAAGCATCGTCCCCGATGCTTGAAGAGGGCGGAACAACCTAAAACGGAGGAGGAGGATAATAACCGGAATTTCGGGTCCAAGCCCAAAAATCTTCCTCATGTTTGCGTTGACGCTCTTGATCCCGATCGTACTGGGTGGTGAAGGAAGAGAAACTCTGAGTGAGGCTTGTAATATCTTGCTGGTAGGTGTCGAGGCGAGTATGGATGAACTGGAATTCATCCATATACTGTTGATGATAAGACGGGGGTGCAGCATAATGGGATGAGCCGGCACCGCCGGTGGGAGGAGCATGGTGGGGTTCCTCCTCCTCTTCATCATCATCATCACCCTCCTCGTTTTCTTCACTTTGCTCATCTACCTCAGTGGAGTATGCATGGGGGAAGATGTATGGCATGATTTGCCAATCGGTCATGTGAATGGGGTTCCGGAGATCAAGAATGCCTTTGTTTTCTGGTGTGATGAGGAGCTTTGGATCATATTTTGACCCACGGTCCAGTGGTGTGTGCCATCCGCTGCCGAACGGAATAGTCGCATGGACTCAAGGACAGCAGTGGTGAGATAAGGCTCACCCGGCAGTGGCTGGTGGGGACCAGGGTATGGGGCTCGGACTTGGGCACTCTTTGCGAGCATGCTGACAATACCCCCGCAATAAATCCTTCCCGATCTGGATGTGCTCAGGCGGATGAGTTTATGGCACAAAAATTTACCATAATGAGGAACGAGGTTGTCCTCGGGATGAGCCATTGCATAAAGGATTTTGAGCTCTAGCGCGCTGATGGTGCTTCGCTCCTCTCTAGGGGCGACGAGCGAAGCAACGATTCTATGGGCCACCTTCATCACGGGATGGATAAGTAATGAGGCTTTAGCAGCGCTAGAGACGTATGGGTGTAAATGGGTGAGATCGGTCCACCATGTCAAATCAAAGTAGCCTTGAATTGGGTCAGTGGGGCCAAATGTGTTTTCAGTTGGGGCCCCAACAATGGCATTAATTTGATCCAAGGAAATCTCATAATCTTGATTCATGAGACGGAAGTAGAGGATCCCATGGTCCAAATAAACTGAGGATAGAAACTCAGTTGTTGGGACTTTGTAACTCAGTTCGTGGACCCTCAATAACCCGTGCCATCCTATGTTGCGAAACAGGGTTTGGACTTGTTTATAAATGTGCAATTCTTTAAGGGATGGCACATGCGCAAACTTTTGGATGGCATGACCCCGCTGAAGGAATGCCTCAAATTTGCCCTCTTGAATTGGGCCAAGACACACGACACCACCATGAGCCGGGTTGGGTGGTGGTGATGGGGACCTAGGTGGAGGTGATGGGGTTGGGGTCCTAGGCCTACTACGGCGGGCAGATGATTTGGTGCGCCTAAGCCTTTTAGAAGATTCACCTTCCATAGTCAATTTGGGACAAATTAAAAGTCAACTGGTCAATAAGTCAAAAGAAGTCAACTGTTGACGGGTCCAGTCAACACGAATTCAACCACCAAAATTTCGCGGGAAATTGGTTTTGAATGATTTCCTATTGAGAATCAAGTCCAATTTGACCACAATTGCAAGCAATTTGACTCAAGAACACAAATCTCACAAGTGAAGAGTTGGAAGGAATTTACCGAATCGTGCGTGGGATTGTGTTGTTCTTGATGTGAACGACCTTCTTCAACCTCCCCAAGCTTGCCCTTTTGAAGATTAAGAAACAAAAACACCAAAATCATATGAGATTTTCGGACCTAGGGTTTGTCAAAACCCCCAAATCCACCATTAGAATGCAAGAAAATGATGTTTAGGATGGAGAAGATGAAGTATAGATGATAAAAATCAAACCTTTTTGGAGTGCAAGCCAAAATATTGTAGAAATTGAAAGGTTTTTGATGAAAATCGGACCTAGGGTTTTTGTTGGGAGAGAGGGGCTGTTATGAGGTGATTGTGGGGGTAAATGAGGCCAAGTCCCGATTTTTTTTTCATTAAAAACCACCAGGCCTGCTGCGCGAACACGACCCGTGTTCCCACAGGCCAAATTGACACGCCCCGTGTTGGGGGTTTTTATGCTGACTGAAGCACACACGACCCGTGTTGAGCATAAGGCAAAACTCAACACGGCCCGTGTTGCTCTCTGTATGCGTCATGGTCGATTTCTTATGAACACGACCCGTGTTCACTTTGGGCCAAAATCCAACATGACCCGTGTTGGTCTCTGGATGAAAAATGGACAATTTTTCATGAACACGCCCCATGTCCAATTTAGGCCAAGTGGGGCACGACCCGTGTACCCCTCTGGATGCTATTCCCCACTCTTTTGAACTTAAAAAATCCCTCTCATTGAAATGAAATGCTTTTGCATCCTAAGGTCCGTTTTTTTGGTTTGAAAACAATGACAAAACACATTTGGAACATTAAAAACCATAGAAATGAAAAGAACGAAATGTTTTAAAGAAAAATGACGAAAATACCCCCTGGTTGCCTCCCGGTTAGCTGCCCTTGTTTTAAGTCGTTGGCTCGACTTTGCCCCCGAATATGCTTCAATCTTGGTACGTGGGGTTCTCCAACACATCAAGCTCCTCATTCTTCACCTCGAATCCTTCATAAAACGGCTTCAATCTGTGACCATTAACCTTGAATGTTTTACCGGTTTGCTTGCTCGTGATTTCCACCGCACCATGGTCAAACACCCTTGTGACCACGAAAGGACCAACCCATCTTGATCTTAACTTCCCTGGAATTAACTTGAACCTTGAGTAGTAAAGAAGCACCTTTTGTCCTTGCACAAAAGTCTTCCTGGAGATCATTTTGTCATGGTACGCTTTTGTCTTCTCTTTGTAAATCATGTTGCTTTCGTACGCATCATTCCGAATCTCCTCTAACTCTTGAATGTCTAGCTTCCTTTTGTTTCCCACTTCATCTTCATTCATATTGAATTTCTTTATAGCCCAAAAAGCTTTATGTTCAAGCTCAACTGGAAGATGGCATGCTTTTCCAAACACCAGCCTATATGGGGACATACCAATGGGGGTTTTAAAGGCAGTACGGTATGCCCATAAGGCATCATCTAGCCTTATGTTCCAATCTTTGCGGTTTGGGTTGACCGTTTTCTCCAAGATGCTTTTGATTTGTCTGTTTGAGATCTCGGCTTGTCCATTGGTTTGGGGATGATAAGCTGTTGAGACTTTGTGTGTCACCCCATACTTCTTCAAAACAGCCTCGAGCATCCTATTGCAGAAATGGGTCCCGCCGTCACTTATGAGCGCCTTTGGCGTGCCAAATCGTGAGAAAATCTGTACCTTGAGAAAATCTACCACAACTTTGGAATCATTAGTACGGGTGGCCTTAGCCTCCACCCATTTGGACACATAGTCCACCGCCAATAAAATGTATGAACAACCAAAAGAGGGCGGAAATGGTCCCATAAAGTCAATACCCCATACATCAAATATCTCACACACTAAAATGGGAGTAAGGGGCATTTGATTCCTAGAGCTTAAGGACCCGGATTTTTGGCACTTTTCGCAATGTGCACAAAACACATAAGAATCATGAAATATAGAAGGCCAAAAGAATCCGCTATCTAGGACTTTCCTAGCTGTCCTTTGGGGTCCAAAGTGACCACCACAAGCATAAGAATGGCAGAAATTAAGGATAGATTGTACCTTTTTTTGCTCAACACACCTTCGGATCATTTGATCTGCATAGTACTTCCAAAGGTACGACTCATCCCATATGTATCGCTTGGCTTCCTTCTTGATTTTATCTTTTTGCCAACGGGATGAATCTGGGGGAAATTGACTTGTGACCAAATAATTGACGATATCTGCATACCATGGTGCTTCTTTGGCTACAAATAGATGCTCGTCTGGAAATGTGTCACAGATTGGTATACCATCTTCGGGTGATACAATGCGGCTTAGATGATCCGCAACTAAATTCTCTTTTCCACTCTTGTCTTTGATCTCAATATCGAACTCTTGCAAAAGCAGCATCCACCGTATTAACCTCGGCTTCGAATCTTTCTTTGTAAGTACGTGCTTTATGGCTGCATGGTCCGAATATATGATCACTTTAGTTCCAATGAGGTACTATCGGAAATTCTCTAGAGCAAAGACAATAGCAAGCAACTCTTTCTCCGTTGTGGTGTAGTTGCCTTGTGCACTATCAAGGGTCTTTGATGCATAGTAGATGACATGATGTGCTTGGTCAACCTTTTATCCCAAAACCTCCCCAACCGCGGTATTGCTAGCATCGCACATGATATCGAATGGAAGATCCCAATTTGGCGGTTGAATAATGGGGGCGGATGTCAACAAGTCTTTCAAACGATCAAATACCTTCTTACATTCATCACCAAACTCAAAATCGGCCTCCTTTTGTAGAAGTTGACACATCGGCACCGTGATCTTGGAAAAATCCTTTATAAACCGCCGATAAAAACCTGCATGGCCAAGAAAAGAACGTACTTCCCGAACATTTGTCGGGTATGGTAAGCTCTTAATAACATCTGTTTTGGCCTTGTCAACTTCTAAACCTTTTTTGGACACCACATGTCCAAGTATCAAGCCCTTGTCAACCATAAAATGACATTTTTCATAATTAAGGACTAAGTTCGTGTCAATGCACCTTTGTAAGATTTTCGTGAGATTTTGCAAACATTCATTAAAAGAATTTCCATAAACAGTAAAATCGTCCATGAAAACTTCTATGATATTTTCGACATATTCTGAAAATATGCTCACCATACATCTTTGGAAGGTCGCGGGTGCATTGCACAAGCCGAAGGGCATGCGTCTATACGCAAAGGTGCCGAAGGGACATGTGAATGTGGTTTTCTCTTGGTCTTCCGGGGCAACCGGAATTTGATGAAAACCAGAAAAACCATCAAGGCAGCAATAGTGGGATTTCCCGGCCAATCGTTCTAACATCTGATCGATGAATGCCAAAGGGAAGTGGTCTTTGCGGGTGGAAGCATTCAACTTCCTATAATCGATACAAACTCTCCACCCGTTTTGCACACGGGTGGGTACCAATTCTCCCTCGGAGTTTTTGACAACGGTGACTCCGGCTTTTTTTGGGACAACTTGCACGGGACTTACCCACTTACTATCAGAAATGGGGTAGATTACACCTGCATCCAAGAGCTTCATGATCTCTTTTTTAACCACCTCCATCATAGGTGGATTCAACCTCCTTTGGGCTTCACGGGTTGGCTTGAAGTCCTCTTCCATCAGTATTTTGTGCATGCATAATGATGGACTCAACCCTTTTATATCCGCAATGTCCAACCAATAGCTTCCTTGTACTTCTTCAAAATTCCAACCAACTCTTTTTCTTCTTTTCATGCTAGCTTAGTTGAAATTATCACCGGTAATGTCTCTTCCTCTCCGAGATAGGCATACTTGAGATGGTCGGGAAGAGCCTTCAACTCAAGAATCGGTGGTTGTACTATGGATGGGAGAAGTTTCAGATTGGAACTTTTTAGCTTCATGTGGGGTGGTTCAACTCTCATGGGTTGTGCTTTTTCCAAGGAATTGATTACTTCAATCAATTCATCCTCCAATGTGTACTTGTCAGCCAAATTCTTAATCCCTGTCTCATCAAAGTGTTTGCTCAAGATGGTGGTTAGCACATCTTGGCTTGACATCTCAAAGCAATCATTAGTACATGTATCAATAACATCTATGAAGTTTAAAGAATGAATATCACTAGGATAACGCATGGCTTCAAAGATATTAAAGTTAATCACCTCACCATCGAACTCCATAGACAAAGTACCATTGGCTACATCTATTTTTGTTTTTGCGGTACTCATAAAAGGTCTCCCCAAAAGGATGGAGTTCGATTGTGGGGTGTTTTCATCACCCATATCCAAAACATAAAATTCAGCGGGGAATACAAGTTCATTAACTTGCACTAACACGTCTTCCAATACACCTTTCGGGTGTACCAAAGACCGGTCGGCAAGTTGAATGATAACTCCGGTTTTTGATAAAGGACCAATTCCTATTGTCTTATAGCTTGAATAGGGTAAAACATTGATTGATGCTCCAAGATCAAGCATGGCACGTGGTACAAAAAGGTTACCCATTTTACAAGGAACCGTGAAAACACCCGGGTCCTTGCATTTTTTTGGTAGCCGCTTTTGTAACACGGCTGAGACATTTTCACCAACTTTCACAGTTTGATTTCCTTTAAGCTTTTTCTTAGATGTGCAAAGTTCCTTGAGGAACTTAGCATATCTAGGAATCTGTGTAATAGCATCTAAAAGAGGGATATTGATTTCAACCTTTCGAAACATGGCCATGATTTCATCATCTTCCCGTTCTCTTTTGGGGCTTGCCAACCTTGAAGGAAATGGAGCTGGTGTGACTTTCACTTCGGTCTCTATGGGCTTCTTTGACTTGGAAGTACTTTTCCTTTCCTCTTCTTTGATAGCTTCTTCCATATCTATCTCTTTCTCTTCCTCTTCTTCATCCGGCATCTTTGGACCTTCATAGCTTTTCCCACCTCTTAAAGTAATGGCATAAGCATTGTGTTCCGGGTTCTTCTCCGTTTGAGATGGTAGTTTGCCTTGTGACTCCATCTTACTTATGGATTGAGCAGGTTGTGACACTTGTTGCTCCAAGCTTTTTATGCTTGCCTTGGTTTCTTGTTGGAAGCTTTGAGTGCTTGTGGCAAGGCTTTTCACTATGTCCTCTAAGGACATACTTGATGAACCCGCTTGTTGAGGAGGGTGCTGTGGCTGCCTTGGCTGGTAATTTTGAGGTTGGAAGGGTGGTCTTTGTTGATTTTGAGGAAACGGTGGTCTTTGCTGGTATTGATGTGATTGATTTGACTAATAGTTTCCTTGTTGGTTTCCTCCCCAACCTTGATTATTGTTCCATCTCTGATCACCTCGTGGTTGCTCATAACCTCTCTGATTTGACCCGGAATAGCCTCCCATGACTTTTACTTCTTCACAATCTTCCTCTTGGAGTTGTGGGCACATATCGGTTGGATGCCCCACTTGAGTGCAAATACCACATGGGCGGGGTGTGGGCTGCACACCTTTGTCTTTGGCCAACATCATTACTACTTTTGTTAGCTCGGACAATTGAGCTTTAATCTGAGGAGTTTGAACTTCCTTTACACCTCGGGGTGCATCTGTGTACCATTCTTCATCATGGCTTGAATGTTTGGAATCTTTAGCCATGTTCTTGATTAGATTGTGGATTTCGGTTGGAGTCTTATCGGGTAGAGATCCGCCACTAGAAGCATTGAGAAGTCTTCTTTCCATTGGGGTCATGCCTTCAATAAAGTATTGTAGGAGTTGGTACTTGGTAATCCCGTGCTTTGGACAACGGGCACATAGTTTCTTAAATCTTTCCCAATATGTGTGGAAAGCTTCTCTTTTGTGTCGCTTGATCCCGATAATTTCCCTCCGTAGGGATGAAGCTTTCATTTCGGGAAAATACTTATCCAAGAACAACCGTGCAAGGTCTACCCAAGTAGTCACCGTCCCCGGTGGGAGGTCATAGAGCCAGTCTTGCACTGCAAAGGGGAATGCCCTAAGCTTGATCTGATCCTCCGTGACATTGTGTGGTTTCATACCCACACATACTACATGGAACTCTGTGAGAAACTTGTGAGGATCTTCATTTTCCAGGCCTCTAAATGTTAGGAGTAAGTGAATGAGGCCGAATTTTAGTTCCAAGTTGGTGGCGGCTGGGAATGTGATGCAAAGAGGTTGTTGAGTAACCTCTTGTCTTGACCATTGACAGAGAGTTTGTTCGGGTGGTGGGTTTGGAGGTGGATTTCCTCCAGGGATGTCTGCCATGGCTTGAGAAGTGGGTGATGTTTCTGTAGGTGAAGTGTTTAGGATATTATGAACAGGTGAAGAAGGTGGAGTGGTATTTATGGGTGAGGATGGTTGTGGTGAGAGTGATGGGCTTTCTGTTTCTGAGGCTGATACACTTGAGAGGGGTATGTCCCCCCAAATGTTGATGACCGGGGGATTAGATGACGAAGAAGTCCCGGAACCCGGTTGCTTCTTACGAAGCTTGGCTTGCTTCCTTAGCTTCTTTACAGTCTTCTCTATCTCCGAGTCAATTGGCAATGGTGTACCTGTACGGAAAGATCTAGGCATAAACAATTAGTAACACCGTGCCCCCGGCAACGGCGCCAATTTGTTAGGCGTGTCAAACCCAACAAATAAAGGGGTACAAATGACTCCAAGTACACTACTCTATTGCACTAGAAAAATAGTACAAGGTAAGTAGGGTCGATCCACAGAGACACGGGATAATTAGTATATACCTCTTTGCGTAAGGTATTTGTTCACAAAAGATTAAATAAGGGGGGGGGGGGGGTTGAGTGTAATGATGTAGTAAACCAATTTAGAACACGAGTAAACAACTAAACTAATGAATTAAGTTCAGATTTTGTAAGGACTCCAACTCCATGTATGACAATTCAGTAATGTGAATCAAAGATGACAAGACATTTGTTTCATTCTATCTAAGTTGGTACTTGAAAGTGTTAACAAGCTCTAACACTTTCCATTCACCACATTAATCAATCAAAACAAGCTCTTTGATTAATCCTAACCTTATTAACCTAATCTAAACAAGCTCTTAGAAGTAGATTAAAAGATTGCATTAAGCTTATTGTGAATGTTCCCAACAACACCCAATACTCCTCACAAGCTCGGGAGCGTAAGAATGTGTGAAAAGATTTACACTAAATTCATTCATAAGAAATCAATTTAATGCTTGTTACTTAGTTCAATTCACAAAACAATTACGGATTTTGCAAAATGAATAACTTGAATGACCTAACCCCAATTCAAATGGCCAATAAGAATCATTATTAGAATCAAACATTCGATTGAAGTAAAATCAATTTCACTAGATACACAAACATCAGGTCATATGATTTGATTCACAACCAAAAAGTCAAAACATGAAATTGGAGAAGTTACGGTTCTAGCCACACATGGCTAGAACAAGATCATAAGTCTAAAGATGAAATTAAGTGTAATTACAACTTACAAAAACGAGAATTAATGTTTCCAAATGATTAACGGACAAACCCTTGCAAAAACCTTCAAAATCTCCTCTCCAATGGTGCTCTGATATGTTGTGTGTTCTCAAAAAATGACCCAATTCTCGACATAAGGAAAAAGGGAAAAACTGCCAAAAAGCAGTTTTTTAGTTGAACACGGCCCGTGTCGATATAGAGTAAATCAACACGGGTCGCGTTAAGTGAAAACACACACTTCAACTTCGATTCCAACTCTAAAGTATGATGCTAAAAAAAAATTTCAACTCATAGGCGGAACCAACATGTTGGTAGGGGTAGCACGTGCTACCCCTCATTTACTACTTACATGTAACAAAAATTTAAAATTTTAAGATATATAACCATATGTATATTGGACGTTGGACGGTGAAATTTATTGTGATTCAATATCCTAAACTAAAATTCCAATTAAAATGAAAATAGCCCACTAAATGAAACAAATGGCCCAGTAAATGAAAGTGGAGTGTGTCCAAACGTCAACAACATAGCAATTTCAGCATAAAAGGAAAAAAAATACATGGGTTTTCTATTTTTCTTTCTCTGCCTTTAAGACAACTTGCGACAACACAATGACAACTTGGCACGGCTTGATGAATTTAGATTTAAATCTTGAATTTTAAATCTTTAATTATGTTACAGAGACCTTTTCATTAAATAATTATCTTTTCCTTCGGGAACATAACGAAAGCATTAATGTTATTTTAGAAAATGCTCCCAAAAATGAACATTTAACGTTTTTGAAAATTCAAAAAAATATTTGTTGAATGCTTTTCAACAGAGATAATCAAGTCCATTTGTGAAGAAATTGATGTAATAATGTGTTTGTTATATTAGCAGACGAATCTTGTGAAATCTTAATTTAAAAAAAATATATCTTATTATTTTTTATCCATATTTTTTTGTGCTACCCCTAGCAAAAGTTTCTGGTTCCGCCGCTGGTTCAACTGGACCAACACACCCCGTGTTAATATAGAGTAAATGAACACGGGTCGTGTTCAGTGAGGTCAAACTGCCTGGGATGGTCAAACACGCCCCGTGTTGGATTTCTAGGCCAAACCCAACACGCCCCGTGTTGCCCTCTGACTTCGAGTCCGAACTTGATTTTCTCAATTCTTCCGTTTTACGCCCGATCATCCCGCAATCTTCACCAATGCCCCCGGCACCTCCAAAAGCGCGCTCCAACCTTCGGTTTACCTGAAAATGTCTTTAAAGAGTGCAAATAAGGTTGTTCCAGAAATTAACCTAAATATGATGAAATGCAATGAAAGCAATGAACAATTATGCTAACAATATACATACAAATGGCTAAAGGCTGTGCAAAAAGGTGCACAAAATGCACCTAACAAATCTCCCCAAGCTTAGACCTTTCTTGTCCTCAAAAAAGAACGACCCATCACATTCTTTGGCTCAGGTGTAACACCCAAAAATTTTCAACCAATTTAAACTTTTAAATACCTTTCAAACCATTAAAAATCATTACAACTTTGTTTTCAAAATGTATAATATCAGAGTTTTCCCAGAAACATAGACAAAACATGAGGATCTGTACGATCACGCCTTCGCCTTGCCGCGATCCCCTGATGTACCGGAAACAATAAACTGAAACTGTAAGCCCGAGAGCTTAGTGAGTTCCCGCAAAATACCCATACCCGCAACAATACACATATAATCATAACATCATACTATGGGTCCAATCAACCATCGGGTTGGAATACCCCAGGCCCACAACCAACAGGTTGGATTGCCAACACACTATGGGTCCAATCAACCACCAGGTTGGAATACCCCAGGCCCACAACCAACAGGTTGGAATGCCCACATACGCTATGTCCAATCATCCCCAGGATGGAATACTCACGGCCCACAATGTGACATCCCCAATTTCACGGCCAGAAAAGACCGATTTGTTTATGCTTTGTTTTATAAATCAGAGTAATCCTTTAAAGAAGACGGTTGCGGAATTTGTTCCCAAACAAGATATGATAAAACTTTATCAAAACATTTCTCAAAGAGAATGTACTTTTCATTAAATAATAAAATCTCGGGATGTCATGTTCCGATACATACCAAAAGCATAAACAGTATAAAATAGACCTTACAACAGTTATTTATAACTACTGATCTATAATCCAAAATCCCTCGTCATCGTCCAACTATGCTCTTTTTCCACTACCTGTAATACAGAAAAACTGAGTGGGTCATGCTTAGGAGCCTGGTGAGCATATAGGGTTTTCAACCCACAATATTATATATATATATATATATATATATATATATATATATATTCAATCATCAAACGATCATTCCAATTACCCATCCCCATTATCTTCCTTACTCTTAAGGTTTTAACCTAAGAATCAACTATCCTTTATTCATTCGTTCCTAAGGATTGACCTAAGGAATTGGCACGAAGTCCATTTCTGCCAAAGTTTATCTATCAGGTACTAAATCCATAGCTATCAGGCGCTAACTCCATAGTCACCAAGGTTCACTTAACAGTAGGTGCTAACTCCATAGTCACCAAGGTTTATACAATAGGCGCTAACTCCATAGTCACCAAGGTTTACTTAACAGTAGGCGCTAACTCCATAGTCACCAATGTTTATCTAATAGTAGGCGCTAACTCCATAGTCACCAAGGTTTACTTAACAGTAGGCGCTAACTCTATAGTCACCAAGGTTTATACAATAGGCGCTAACTCCATAGTCACCAACTATCCCATCTACCCATGTTCTACCCAACATTTTCGTGGATATAAATACTTACACAGTTTAAATCATTTAACACCTGTATAAAATATCAATTCCATGCCCATTTCAAATAGACAAATAATATATAAACACATAGCACGTATTTCATAGCAAATACTTCGTATTTATGTGTTAGAAGAAAGTAACTACACACTCACACCAAACGTATACTTAATACATTCAAACAATACTTGTATTAAAATCGTGTTTATGAAAGGGAGTATACACTCACACATATAAACAACAATATATATATAAACACATAACACGTATTTCATAGCAAATACTTAATATTTATGCGTTAGAAGAAAGTAACTATACACTCACACATATAAACAACAATATATATATATATATATATATATATATATATATATATATATATATATATATATATATAAACACATAACACGTATTTTATAGCAAATACTTAATATTTATGCGTTAGAAGAAAGTAACTATACACTCACTTGATCCGACGATGATCGGACAACACTACGGCTCTAAGAGTAGTATTTCTTCGGTGAAACTAGAAGATCTTCACACACCGGGCTTCTCGCAGGTAGAGCTTCGGCTCGGAAACTCTTTTGTTCTCGGGATCTTCGGGCTTCGGGACTTGCTTCGGGTCTCGGGATGATACCGGGGCTTCGGGGGGTTAAAATAGGGCTTAGAGAGAGTATCGGGAGTGGGAGAGTAAGAGATGAGCAACCAAACTCGGTTGACCCTCAATTTCTATTTATGGGGTGAATTTTCTGAGTTCACCTCGTGAGTTTCTAATATTCACCTCGTGAACTGGCTCACCTCGTGAGTTTCTAATATTCACCTCGTGAGCTCGATACGTCATTGCGTTCGTCACGACCACTTGCCCTGGAAGACGCCCATCATCTGTTCACCTCGTGAATCACTAATGCTCACCTCGTGAGTTTCTAATATTCACCTCGTGAGCTCTGACACAGCCTTGGGGTTCACGCCCCGAACTTCAGAAATTCATAACTTTCGCATACGAGCTCCATTTTCGACGTTCTTTATATCCACGCGTAGGTAAGATTATGCTCTACAACTCTCGTTTAGACTCTGTTGGCTAATTTTGAATTTATTTTTATTATATTATTTTTAGTAGGCCGGGACAAGAAAACTCCGTTATAAATTCATAACTTCTTCATCCGACGTCCGTTTTCGTCTGTCTTTTTACCGCTGCACTACCATTGACGAGATCTTCGATTCTCGTTTAGATTGTTTCGGCTAAAAACTGCTCGATCTCAAATCGAGTATTCGGGCTGCACACTGCTAAGTCGAAACTTCGGAAAATCATAACTTCCTCATACGAAGTCAGATCTGGGCGTTCTTTTCATGCACGCTCTCGGTTTAACGTATTCTACGACTTTCGTTTAGATCGCTAAGGCCAAATATCTCTCTAACGTAAATTCACTATTTACGTCGCGATGTGTCGTGCCGGTTTCTGTCGCGAAACTTCGACAGGTCATAACTTCTTCGTTATAACTCGGATTTCAACGTTCTTTATATGTACGGTATCCTTGTAACATATACTACAACTTAGTTAAGATTATTCATTCTAAATAATCTTCTATCAAAAAGTCATTTTTGACGCTTAACGTCTCTAAATTGACTAGCCCGGATCTACGGGCGTTACAATTATCTCCCCATTCGGATGATTACGTCCCGGAATCATCAACGAAATAGGGCTTGTATAATGATTCCATACGTTATCTATCCATCCTAAGTAATAACCGTGATGCTAAATCTTGCACCTGTTCTTCGTACTATGCTAGACTTTCAATCGTAACCTTCAAGTTACAAAATAAATCCTTATTGAGGACTCCTTCTTCTTCTTAGGATAAGTACTTTCCTTTATCTATTGTAACAGACCGATGGGTCGTGTTCTAATGACCTATCATCGTATGATGCAACGCTTAGACTCAAGTCTCATAGAGTCAAATTCCAGAATGGAATATACCTTCCTTCATATTCTAATGTGCTATAATCACATTTTTTTTACATGTAGCATTTCTAGCTACAAGCTTCCTTAACAACGAGCGCGGTGCTATCGATCACATTGATTTCAATCTTCTGACTTGAGTTAGATGCTACCTCGAACTTGGTTCTATGAACCACGTAATAAACTCATCGTAGTCGGACTCAATTTGATATGACCGTTAGGGTCAGAATATCAATCATCTTCTTAGTCACTACCGAAACAATGGTAACGACATACTTGAATAAAACGAGATCAATTACTAGCTTCTTGGTAACCTTGTGACTTTCCCTGATCCAAGTGTGAGTCACGTGCTTCTGGTAGTATATGCATCTACTACCTTTCACACCTACTCATACTCGTCCCAAGTATTGTCTCGCAGTCCCCAAGTCCTAAAATCAGAAAACAATTTAACACATACGAATGTGTCCAAATAATCATAAAAATTTCCCTAGACTCTACTAGGACTTCTTCATTGCGTATCTTCAATCATTAATTCTACTTCAACTCGATTGGTGATGGAAATACCGGGTGATGAGATAACCTCAAGAATTACACCAATCTCTCCATCATCATGCCAATCGAAGGTGTACTTCAGACGTACCGTACTCCTCTAAACGTACTGTTATTTCATAAGACATACTCTAAAGGCAAGATACCACTCTTACGATATCTTCTGATAGGTGTCATCCACTATCATAATCCTTTTTCATTTCCTCCATTTACTCAATTTCTCTACGAGTCTTCTCCATGACCCTTTGTACATCCAAGCAGACGTTCGGTGCACCGGGCGAGAATTTAAGATAAGAAAGCTTTATTTACGATAGACGTATAAATCTCCTTATCACTCTGAAACGTTTACATGCTAGTTCTAATATCGTAGCCGTACGCTTAGAATCCTAAACACATAAGGTTTCCAGATCCGGTCGGCAACACACCATAGATCCAAACAAACAATATCATATATGGCAAACATATAGCATTTAGCACATAAAAGCATTTTAGGCATATTTCCTAAAATATACTAGTGCTCGTGTCAATTTAGGTGTACTACCCAACATATTTTAGACACACTCCTCACGATCATTACTTAGCATTCTAAGTTTAAGTCGAGAAATTTCCTACAAAATTCCTAGTTCGCTTAAACTAATGCTCTGATACCAACTGTGACATCCCCAATTTCACGGCCAGAAAAGACCGATTTGTTTATGCTTTGTTTTATAAATCAGAGTAATCCTTTAAAGAAAACGGTTGCGGAATTTGTTCCCAAACAAGATATGATAAAACTTTATCAAAACATTTCTCAAAGAGAATGTACTTTTCATTAAATAATAAAATCTCGGGATGTCATGTTCCGATACAGACCAAAAGCATAAACAGTATAAAATAGACCTTACAACAGTTATTTATAACTACTGATCTATAATCCAAAATTCTTCGTCATCGTCCAACTATGCTCTTTTTCCACTACCTGTAATACAGAAAAACTGAGTGGGTCAGGCTTGGGAGCCTGGTGAGCATATAGGGTTTTCAACCCACAATATTATATCTTATATATATATATATATATATATATATATATATATATATATATATATATATATTCAATCATCAAACGATCATTCCAATTACCCATCCCCATTATCTTCCTTACTCTTAAGGTTTTAACCTAAGAATCAACTATCCTTTATTCATTCGTTCCTAAGGATTGACCTAAGGAATTGGCACGAAGTCCATTGCTGCCAAAGTTTATCTATCAGGTACTAAATCCATAGCTATCAGGCGCTAACTCCATAGTTACCAAGGTTCACTTAACAGTAGGTGCTAACTCCATAGTTACCAAGGTTTATACAATAGGCGCTAACTCCATAGTCACCAAGGTTTACTTAACAGTAGGCGCTAACTCCATAGTCACCAAGGTTTATCTAATAGTAGGCGCTAACTCCATAGTCACCAAGGTTTACTTAACAGTAGGCGCTAACTCCATAGTCACCAAGGTTTATACAATAGGCGCTAACTCCATAGTCACCAACTATCCCATCTACCCATGTTCTACCCAACATTTTCGTGGATATAAATACTTACACAGTTTAAATCATTTAACACCTGTATAAAATATCAATTCCATGCCCATTTCAAATAGACAAATAATATATAAACACATAGCATGTATTTCATAGCAAATACTTCGCATTTATGTGTTAGAAGAAAGTAACTACACACTCACACCAAACGTATACTTAATACATTCAAACAATACTTGTATTAAAATCGTGTTTATGAAAGGGACTATACACTTACACATATAAACAACAATATATATAAACACATAACATGTATTTCATAGCAAATACTTAATATTTATGCGTTAGAAGAAAAAGTAACTATACACTCACACATATAAACAACAATATATATATATATATATATATATATATAAACACATAACACGTATTTTATAGCAAATACTTAATATTTATGCGTTAGAAGAAAGTAACTATACACTCACTTGATCAGAAGATGATCGGACAGCACTACGGCTCTAAGAGTAGTATTTCTTCGGTGAAACTAGAAGATCTTCACACACCGGGCTTCTCGCAGGTAGAGCTTCGGCTCGGAAACCCTTTTCTTCTCGGGATCTTCGGGCTTCGGGACTTGCTTCGGGTCTCGGGATGATACCGGGGCTTCGGGGGGTTAAAATAGGGCTTAGAGAGAGTATCGGGAGTGGGAGAGTAAGAGATGAGCAACCAAACTTTGCTGACCCTCGATTTCTATTTATAGGGTGAATTTTCTGAGTTCACCTCGTGAGTTTCTAATATTCACCTCGTGAACTGACTCACCTCGTGAGTTTCTAATATTCACCTAGTGAGCTCGATACGTCATTGCGTTCGTCACGACCACTTGCCCTGGAAAACGTCCATCACCTGTTCACCTCGTGAGTTACTAATGCTCACCTCGTGAACTGGCTCACCTCGTGAACTGGCTCACCTCGTGAGTTTCTAATATTCACCTCGTGAGCTCTGACACAACCTTGGGGTTCACGCCCCGAACTTCAGAAATTCATAACTTTCGCATACGAGCTCCATTTTCGACGTTCTTTATATACACGCATAGGTGAGATTATGCTCTACAACTCTCGTTTAGACTCCATCGGCTAATTTTGACTTTATTTTTATTATATTATTTTTAGTAGGCCGGGACAGGAAAACTCTGTTATAAATTCATAACTTCTTCATCCGACGTCCATTTTCGTCTGTCTTTTTACCGTTGCACTACCATTGACGAGATCTTCGATTCTCGTTTAGATTGTTTCAGCTAAAAACCGCTCGATCTCAAATCGAGTATTCGGGCTGCACACTGCTAAGTCGAAACTTCGGAAAATCATAACTTCCTCATACGAAGTCAGATCTGGGCGTTCTTTTCATGCACGCTCTCGGTTTAACATATTCTACGACTTGTCTGATGGTTTAGGAACTCGGTGAGTCTGTGGGTTGACTCGGCGAGTAGGGTCAATCAGGAAGGTTGACTTTGGCCAGGACTTTGACTTTGACCAGTTTAACCTTCAAGGGTATTATGGTAATTTGGATATTTATGTCAATGGATCATTGATGGCTATAGGTGTTGGAGTTTGGGGCAGTGCTTCGGGATTGTGCTTTCGTGGTTCGGTTCGGCAGTTGCAAGGTGAGTTATCCTCATTATACACAAGGGTCTAAGGCACTAAGGCCGGCCCTTTAATTTGTTATTTGAAATAGTTACTGCTGTGATATGTTAGTTGGCATCCTAGTAGATAGGATGGCTCTATGATGGTATGCTCTGTTAGATCAGTCACCTGGTAGATAGGATGGCTATATGATGGTATGCTCTGTTAGATCGATATTCTGGTAGATTGGATGTGGCTATGCTTAGTGACCTGTAGTTGGTCTGACTGTCTGTATGCTAGTAGGAGATTACCTGTTATATGAGCACGTGTTGAGCAGTAGTAGAGGGTATTCCATCCCGGTAGGATGATGGGGCCCTAGTATGTTGTTTTGTAGACTGTTATATGATTGTTTGATAGGTACACATGTTTGCTAGTATGTGGGCATTCCAACCTGATGGTTGAGGGCCAGGAGTATTCCATCCCGGTAGGATGATTGGACTCATAGTAGGTCGGCATTCCAACCTGATGGTTGAGGGCCAGGAGTATTCCATCCCGGTAGGATGATTGGACTCATAGTAGGTGGGCATTCCAACCTGATGGTTGAGGGCCTGGGGTATTCCATCCCGAGGGATGATTGGACCCATAGTAGTTATTGTATGTATAGTTGTGTGGACATTCCAACCCGATGGTTGTGGGCCGAGAGTATTCCATCCCGAGGATGATTGGACTCGTAGTATGTTGGCATTCCAACCCGATGGTTGAGGGCCTGGGGTATTCCAACCTGACGGTTGATTGGACCCATAGTATGCTGTAGATATTTAGTGTATGCATCGCGGTTATGCATAATCAAGATCTTATAGCCTGAGAATGTTTGATTTGGCCTTAGGGTAGGATTGGATATTCAAAAGTCTATAGGGTCCCGCATTATGTATAACCATCATACACTAGTGCTACAGGGTTGGTGGAAGTTTCATGGATGGGTGGGTAGTGAGAGGCCGGGAGGCCAGTTATGAGATATTCAGTATTCCCACAGGAATGAGGATTGAGCGCTCGTTATGTCTATATGTTGTTAGGGTGTTGTGATGATACTTGAGACAACTATGGGTAGGTGTGGAAGGTAGTATGGGCCCGCACTACTGAAAGCACAGGACCCATACGCGTATCAAGGAAGTCACAACCCCTAGGGTTTTGGTTGGGAGATAGTTTGCAGGCTATTATGAGGAATGTCTAATGCCCGTCTTGATGGATTTCAGTATGGTGGTTACGAGGCGCATTGGAGTAGGATCCGGTTCGGGATCAAGATCAGGAGAGGGTGGTCAGGATGGATCAGCGCCACCCGAGGTCATTGGTCAGATGAGGACGGATGAGTTGGATGCTAGGATTCGTGAGATCCTTCATGATGAGGTTGTTGCTATGTTCCGGGCTCAGTTACCATAAATGTTTGGGTCGATCAAGACCGCCATGGTTGAGTACTTCGATGAGCGCTATGCAGCTCTTGCAGAGACGGCTGCCGCAGCAGCTGCAACAGCTGTAGCAGCGGCAGGGGGAGGATCCGGTCGGGGCTTTCAGTATCGGGAATTCGATAATACGAAGCCCCTACCTTTGACGGAGTTGAGGATCCGATTGTTGCGATGAGATGGTTGTCGGACGTAGAGGGATGTTTCTTCACGTGTTCATGCCCTGCTGATCAGAGGGTGAGGTGTGCTCTGAACCTGCTAAGGCTCGGGGCAAAGGATTGGTGGAGGTTGACTACGAGATCATATTTTGACGTGCTCTGAACCCTGCTATCCATCCTGACGTCGGGAGTCAATCTCGCTTGCATTTCAGTCGTTATGTTCATGAGAACTCCTCTCGGCCGTCGCCGCTAGAACCACCAACGATGTAGGCCGCTCCATCGTTTCTTCCCTCCAGATGTCATGAGTCGCTGCGGGGGTGGCTGTGTGTTGGATGCTGTTGTTGGATTAGGTGTCTAAGCCCATAACTATTATTGGTATGTATTCGACCCGAGAGTAGCATGGTCCATTTGGGTTGCATATCATCAGGACAATTTATTAGGATGGACTTTTGAGAGAAGAGGTTATATATGATTTATTAATATATTATAAGTTCTAATATATTAATATGAAGTCATATGTTTTAATTAGTATTGATCAAGAATTAATTTGGAATTAATTTGGTGATCAAAAGAGACTAATTAAAACTATGGGGACTAATTATGGTAATTAGTTATATTTATATGTGTTGGACTTATGATCCATGTTGGACCAAGTTTATGTATGGATACATAAAGAGTTGGGCTACATGAATCATGGATCATAAGATCCATGGATATGGGTTTGGGTTATACCCATGACTCTTAGAATTCAACACATATAAATACATATGTTATGACCTAAAACCGCCACCCCTACACACCCTTAGTGTGTGTGTGCATGTTCTTGGAGTTCATGAAGGTTTTAGAGTGCATGGAGATTCTCTCTCAAGTCCTACCTTTGTCCTTGATGTGTTGTGACTTCATTTGAGGCTTCCACACTATTGGGGCTAAGTTCTTAAGGCCAACAACATCAAGACTTCCAGCCACACAAAAGGTATGTTACAATATCTAGTATTTTATGTAGTTTGTATGACAATTGCATGCTAGCTATAGGTTCAATACCTTGGAAACCATTTGCATGTATAATTAGTGAAAACATAGATCCAAGGTATTTAGGGTTGTATGTGCACCATAGGATGTTGTATTATACCAAAACCCAACAGTTGTTTCACGTCGTACGAAGCCAAGGAAGACCACCGCTCAGAGCGGCTGTCTCATTCTGTGACCTCCGAGTGCCGCCTGCCACATGCCACCGTGAAATGGTGGCTTTGTTCGTGGCTCGCAAGGGGGAAAGTGCTATCATGGGTTCTGTCGACATGCAGTCACGAAAAACCACCATGGCCGTCGGCCATGGTCGCTGCCGCCATCAAGGTCGCTATGGTTCGCTATTTCCGATGAATGTCATCGCCAACCGCCACCAGGAGGGTGTTGTTACGTTGTTATGATCTGTTAGATCGGTACCCTGGTAGTTAGGGTGATGATATGCTGTTATGATTTGTTAGATCGGTACCCTGGTAATTAGGGTGTTGTTATGCTGTTATGATCTGTTAGATCGGTACCCTGGTAATTAGGGTGATGATATGTTGTTATGATCTGTTAGATCGGTACCCTGATAGTTAGGGTGTTGTTATGCTGTCATGATCTGTTAGATCGGTATCCTGTTAGATAAGATGATGCTATGCTTAGCAGTCTGTATGATTTGTGCTTATTGTTTGATTATGTGTTGTACGTATGTCGACATTGTGGTTGGTTTGGGTTAAGGCGGTCCTGCTTTGTGATGTAGGCCAACATACCCGGCGAGCGGTCCGGATAGGCTGTAGGCCCTGTGAGGCGGTCCAGTCATGCTGAAGGCTCGGGAGCGGTCCAGATAGGTTGTAGGCCCTGAGAGGCGGTCCAGTCAGGCTGAAGGCTCATTATGCATGTTGTTATATATTTGCTGATATGATATGAGTATGGTTATATGAGGTTGGTATTTTGGGGGAACTCACTAAGCTTTCGGGCTTACAGTTTCAGTTTATTGTTTCAGGTACATCAGATGATCGCAGGAAGGCAAATGTGTGATCGTACAGCTCCTCATATTTCATGGTTTTATGATTTGATTATGGGGATACTCTGATGTTTAAACTATTTTGAAAACAAAATGTAATCACTTAATGGTTTTTAAATGTATTAAAAAGCTTTAAATTGACTTGATTTTTATGGGTGTTACATTTTTCTTATTTGTTTTCCAATTATTTGTTTTTTTTTTGTATTTTTAACTTTTTATTGACCTTTTTCGAAAAATTTAAAATGTATTACTATATTAGAGTATATTACAATTTTGATAATTTATAGTTTTTGTAATTATTTTATTTTTTTTCAAGCAAATAAAATAGTTATGTTTATATTTGTAATTTCGGTCCAATTTATTTTCTTTTTATTCTTTTTTTCTTTAGTGCTATTATATTTATGTTACGAAAAAATGAAAATTAAAAAATTAGCTTGTTTATTGAGAATTAGTGTTTCAATGTGTTATATAACTTGCAAATTAAATCATATTTCTATATGTGATATCAATAGTTTAAATTCAGGTAATATCTTTCAATTTGATAATAGACTAAAAAAAAAAGAACAAAAAATATAATAATAGTCGGTCTCTATAAAAAAAACTTGTTATAGTAATTTAAATTAAATTCAAGTTCGTTTACTTGAATCAAAATAAATAAAAACATTAGAAAAACCATAAATAACTAAAATAGAAAACGAAAGGTAAAAAAAATTGTTTGAAAAATAAAGTTAAAAAATGAAAATAAACAAAGTATATAAAAAAGAAATAAAAAATGTATATATATTTATAAAAAAAACCGAAAATAAATAAAGTTTACAAAAAACGAAAAATAAACTTAAAAAACCATGTAGTGTAATTTTTTGCAAACCTCAGGGACTAAATTTGAACTTTTTAGGACTGATTTTGCAAAAAAATTAACCAAGTTAACCATGAAACTTGTTAAGTGGACTAGAGTGATAATTCTGCGAGAAAATTGTGGCCAGAGCAATAATAAAAAAAATATTATGATTTTTTCCAATTACGCGTTAAAAATTTAGGACTTTTATAATATTAGTCCTTGCAAATATATAGCCAAATTTTCTTGAGCAACCATTTCAGTACTAACTATTATGTTAGCCAAATTTTCTTGAGCAACCATTTCAGTACCAACTATTATGTCCAACAAGAAAACAAAAGGCACCAAGTTAAAAGCCTATAGCCATAGCCATGAACCCGGTCATTGAGGGTTTGCAAATAAACCAAACAAAAAACCTGACCCAACACGACCAAATCTCTTGCATTAAAAACTTGTATATTGTCATTAACTTGCACCTTTTTCCTAATTCTAATAGTTTTACAATGTTATCCTAAACAAAACTCCAACACGTTATACCTCAACAACAAACTATAGGGTTGTGTTGTTAGATACACGGCAACACACATCTAATTCGAAGAGCATCTGGACATTGTGTCTAAAAATGGTGTGAAAACAAGTTAAGCCATTTCTCCAATCTTGAAACCTATCCATTTCCCCAATCTTGTAACTTAACAAAGAATTTAATTTTACAAGAGAAATGAAGTATATACCACAAAATAAAAACACCGTCAAATTTTAATTAGAGAGATTAAATATAAATCCCACAACAAAATATGCATTTTATAAACATGAATGTCAAATATTGGCTAAAAATATGGTAATACTGTAACACTCAACAAAATATGCATTTAATTCACATTTTGTAAGAGAATATGAGATGCCCAACATTATTCATCAAATATGTATTTCATCAAAAAGAAAAATTCAAGTCTAAAATACATTTTAAATGACGAAAAGTGACTTTCTCTAAAAAAAAATAGTTCCTTTTAAATTTTACAAGAGAAATGAAGTATATACCACAAAATAAAAGCACCGTCAAATTTAAATTAGACGATTAGATATAAATCCCACAACAAAATATGCATTTTATAAGCTCGACAGTCAAACATTGGCTAAAAATATTGTAACAATACCGTAACACTCAAGGTAATTAGAATCAAGAATCTTACTAAATATGGTAACACTCAAAATAACTGAATGATACTAAAATGTATATTTATATTAAAATGCATATTGATCGGTGGAAACCGAAATGTGTAAGCTAATCATTTTTTTATGAATTATTTGTAATTATGAATTTGGTAACAGGAATATGGAAAGCATTCTATGTGTATAAGTGATATCACTAATTCAAATTTTAATTATATGATATTTGAAATAGGAAGGAATTAAACTGATATATAACTTCTTTTCTAAAATTTAATTGACTGATTACCCTACATATATAACTATATATTAATAAATACCTTATATATATAACTTTAAATATGGATTTAAATTTAAGAAAATATAAAAGTGGAAAATTGAAAATTCAAAAATCTCAGAAAATGTCATGTGTTCAAATGAATGAAAAGAGGACATATCACAAAAAGATTTTCATTTATTAGGAAATATATATATATATATATATATATATATATATATATATATATATATATATATATATATATATATATATATATATATATATATATATATATATATATATATGACCATGTGTATGTGTGTGTTTATAATATACAAAAACCGGCTTTATTTTATTTTATTAATTGTTTGGCTATTGGAAAGAAAAGCACCTGTCCATGAGGTGTCGCGTAATCCGAGAATGGCGCATGAAAGATTGAATGTTTTGAGAAGAAAACATGTTACATGGATCATGGATGATGGATGATGGGTTTACTTGGTAACCACTAACGCACCGCTTCTCACATTTTCATGGTATTTACGGTCAGGGCCTCGCCCTTCAATGAGGACAAAAACCAACACCACTACAAAAAACAAAAAGAGAAGGTATTCTGCACAACTGTAAAATACACATATAAAAAAAGTATATTTGATTATATAACATTTCACATTCATTGACTTCATTTGTTCTACTATATAACATTTCACAGCCAAACGAACTGGTTCACCAACGGGAGGAGAGAGAAAACAGGTGGTGAGTTGTTATTGATTGTCTCTATTTTTCTTAATCAAAACTATTAAAATGTCATTCCACCACTCTACAACATTACAAGATCAACAACTTAAAATGCTAAATGCTAAGTTTGCTTAAAAAAAACTCAAAAAACTTATGTGACAAACGCTAAACTCAAAACTATTTTTTTTTTGAAAAAGAAACTTTTCTAACGAAGGTTTCAGACCAGTTTTTGACTAATGAGGATTTGTCTAATATCGTGGAGTTACTACAGACGAACCTCCATGGCCATAAAGGTTGGGTAGTGTCAGGATTTAAATATGGATCGATAGTTTATCCATCATATCTTCCACATATCTTACTAAGTCACCACAACCTAAATGGTTAACTGACAACTACTTATTATAGCTTTATGATTAACTTGTGTTTTCAATTTGATGACTTCATATTTCGACTAATGTCAATATTATATATTGAATTTTGTGAAGGACTAATGATCTCATCCTTCTATATTTCTTCCAATCTACTCAATCCAATACCATATCACTTTTTCTTTATATTTTTTCTTCATATTTCTCAACCCACAACACACGGAACCCTATCTTTTTCAACTCATTCAATTAAAAAAATACAAAAAAACTAAGGTACAAGTCTTAATTAGCAATAGAGCTATCGTTGGTACCTCCAAGATACCACTCCTTCTTCAGTGGATAGGGAGGGTTGGGGGTGGTGGATTGTTTAATTGATTTCACTAACCCGCTTCATCCCCTATCTCTACGATCTCTCTTTCTCATTTTCTCTTATAACATGTGTTTTAAGATTTGTATCTTAGTTGTTTTGTATTTTTTTTTAGTTGAGTGGATTGAGTGAGTTAAAAAAGATAAGATTTTCATGTGTTGTAGGTTGATAAAAATGAAGAAAAAAAAAACTGATGTGGAAGTGGGTTGAATGGGTTAGGAGGTAATGACGCCCTCCTCCCTTATGGGTAAAAGTTGTATATGTTTACAACAACAATATTAACTTATGTAATAATATTATAATAGGGTTTAAGACGTTAAATTTAGACAGTTTTTAGGGTTAAGCATAACAACCAAGAGTCCGAACCAAAATCGAATTAGCCGAACCATTTTGTAAACTGATGGTTCAGTTTTGATATTAACGGTTCACTAATGATTTTATAGGTTAACTGAACCACTATTAATGGAATCGTTAATTTTAATACTTAAATATATACAAGTTATAGATTATATATAAATTAATATAGTCCAAACCCAATTAAATTTGAAAAAAAAAACATTAATCCTAGCTATTATATATAAATTAATATATGCCGTTGACTTGATTGGAGTCGGCACTCAGGTACCAAAGTTGCAAGTTTTATTCTACATTTTTTTTTCTTCATTTTACTATACATACATGATTATTGAATAAAACTGCTCGTATTTTGATTATACTTTCTCGTATTTTGATTATACTTTATATTATTCATATTATATTATCTCTAAGTTCCTTCACGATGTAGTGTAAATTGATTACAGGTGACAATCGATGACACGACACGAAAAAAAAAATACACGATACGAAACGAAATTATGACGAAACTAAAATTCGAATTTGTGTTCGTGTCGTGTCTACGTCAAGTGTAAAAAACACGATGACGTGTCGTGTCGTGTTTGTGTTCAAAATTCGAAACAAAATTGACACGATTTAACATTTGTTTGTCGTATTTTTCGTGTTTTTCGTGTTTTTTTGTGTTTGTCGTGTTATGTATGATTAAATATTAATTAAATAAACTAATTATTTTATTATGTTATCTTTGTAGTGCTGTGTTATGTTTATCGTTTTTTTAATTGATTCATTTTCGTGATAGTTAAAAAAAACACGACTTCGTGTCGTGTCGGGTGTTCGTGTTACATAAGACCTGGTTGTGTCGTGTCAGACAAAAACACAACACGATAGCTCGATTTGCCACACCTAAAATTAATTAGAGTTCTTGATCTTGTTTTAGTTAAGTAGCTTAGAGGCTTTTTTGTTGTTACCAAAAGTTTTCAGAAGACAAAGCGGTTGTGTTGCCCTTCTACTGTGGACACGGATATAATAATTTAGAAGTATTTTAATATTGTCGTTAAAAAAAAGAAAAATTACAGAAGTTTACAAACTGTTGGCTGTCAATACTTTGTTGTATTTTAAAATAACTAACATATTTTCAAGTCTATTAAACATTGGCATCCAAGACTTTTTTAAAAGCTTACAAACATTGGTGGCCTAAGACTTTTTTGTATTATTTTTTTATTCATTTTTATACCAATGTATTTTCTCTATATATTAAAGAAAAATAGATAAATATGAAAAACGCCTACAGTAATGAATTATACCAGGAAAGGAGAGTGTGGCGATCATAAATTAATGTCGATAAAATTAACAACTTAGACAAGTCGAGTACATCAAATATCAGTTAAGCAAGTTTTAGATACAAGTTAAATAAGGTCATGTCAATTCCTATTGTGTTTGGCGCGTCACAACTAGCTGAATAAGCTAGCTTATTTTTCGAGTTTTTTTTATGTTGTCACGTTTGACAAACTAAAAGTAACTTATAAATTATGTTATAAGCTAGCTTTTTGAAAAGCTACTTAGAAAAGTTTTTTATTTTTTATTTTTATTTTTTATTTTTAATTTCGAAATATACACCTTAATTAATTATAGAAACAAATACTCGTAAATGTCCTATTATGTAATTTTATATATTTCAGCTAGTTTTACCAAACGTTATTTTTTATTAGTTACATTTTCAGTCATCAACTAACTTTTTATTTAACAGTTAGCTTTTCAGCTAATACGCCAAACATAGTCAGTAATTCTGTCTATGTGTTGAAAAATACTCTTGTTTATTACAAACTAAAATTAATTCGGTTAATGGTTGTTTCTGTAATAGTGTTCTTTTGTGTGGGTTGTGTTTGTAACTTATTCAGGATGGCTTCGGGTTTGCACGCGGGTCTTCGGGTGCTTCATTGGTATTTGGATATCCAATTGTATCCGAAGTATTTAAGGGGCTATTGGAGATATTTTTGATTCATTGTTATCCGATCATTTTTATGTTTACATCTGTTCATTCTTCTCTCTGGTTCATACGCTTAGAACTTTCATTTTAGGGTTTGAGATTAAGAGTGTGTTCTTAAGTTTTCTCTTGTTCAAGTTGTTAATCTGAGTGAGAGTGACTTTTGTAGAGAGGTTTATGTTGTAATTTGTATATGAAAACCATCTGTTTCATATTAAATGAAATGATGATGTTGGGTTGTCTTGTGTTGTTTACGTTTTTAAGATGATATCAGAGCTCTCAGGCTCCGATTTGTTGTTTTAGACGCTCGATTGTGTTTTTCGTCATCAGATCGTCAATCTCAGAAAGGTACTCTTCGATTTCCTTTTCTTGTGTAGATCATTCCTGTTGTTGTTTGATCTAGGGTTCTGTTCTTGAATCTTTAGGGTTTTGGTATCTTTCTATTTTTTGTTTTTTAACATCCTGGTACTGCGAGATTGTTTGGATTCTTGCAGGGAACAACTGAAGGTGAAACGAACACGTGGGCTGTGAGAACTTCGCTTCTATCGGTCTTCAAACTTCATCTTTATCGATCAATCTCTAGTCTGAAATAACTCTCTAGGGGTCGGGTTTGATCACCGATAAACCCTAGTAGAGAACGGACACAGAGAGTCGATTCTTCTTCATTCCTTCCAACTGTCTGTGAGGACTTTCTTGTTCCCTTCTATTTCTTTTCCTTTCTTGTTAATATTGTTCTGATTGGGAGATCCTGGTTGTCTTGTGTACACCAGTTAATTGTTAGTTCTTTGCATTATTGTGATTTTTTGACACTGTACTGATTGTCTTGGGCCCTAACATACTTCGTGACCATCTGGACATTAGATCAGTACTGCAGTCGGTTTTTGTTTTGTGGTGTTAATTGTTTTTTCTTTTCCTTTGTTGTTAAATGGCTGGTGATCCTGCTTCGGCTGGTGATCCTGCTTCTACACCAAGTGGAAGTGGAAAGGATGAGTCAATTAATTTTGATGATCCTCTCTATATTCACCCATCTGATAATGCTATTACTTCTATAGTTACTACAAAGTTAATTGGTAATGAAAATTTTAGGTTATGGAAGAGTTCTATATCTAGAGCTCTTAAAGCTAGGAATAAACTTGGATTTATTGATGGTTCTCTTAAGAAAACTAATGTTGATGAGTCAAAACAATCCAAGTGGGATAGGGCTAATGTTGTTGTGTGTTCCTGGCTTTTATCTTCTATTTCTGACTCTATATACCAGAGTCAAGCTTACTCTGAGGTAGTTGAGGATATTTGGAATAGTCTTTTTGAAACATATAATAAGTCAGATGGTTCAGTTGTGTTTAATATACATCAACAGATTAATACTTTTAAACAAAATGGAATTTCTTTGTCTGATTATTTTAATAAACTTGATTCCTTGTGGAAGGAATTTTATGGTCTTACTAGCTTGACTGAGTGCACTTATGAGGCTTCTATCAAACTAAAAGATCATTCTAATCTCATGAAACTTATGCAGTTTTTATCTAGACTTAATGAATCCTATAGTCAAGTAAAGAGTCATATTTTACTAATGGAACCTTTACCTAATGTTAAAACTGCTTTTTCTATTCTTTCAAGGGAAGAATCTATTCAAAGAAATGGTTCTTTATCTTCTCTTCAGTCTTCACAGTCTTTGTCTAAGTCTCAATCTACTGCTTTTAATAGCAGGTTTAATAACAGATCTGGTTTTAATAATTCTAATAAAAATAAAGCGCAATCTGTTCAGTGTAAGAATTGTGGAGTTCAGGGTCATTCAATTGACAAATGTTATAAGCTAATTGGCTATCCTAAGGATTTTAAACCAAGGAATGAGTCTAATAATCAGAATGGTTTTAATAAGAATTTTTCTGCCAATTCCTCTACTACTACCTCAGGAAGTACTATCACTTCCAGTGTTTCTGATTCTTGTGGGGAATCAGAATTTCATCAGCTCACTAAGGAGCAATACTTCAAATTTTTACAACTTATTGGTGATAGGCAACTTAATGAGGAAGCATCTGCCAGTGCTAATATGGCAGGTACTTGTTTGTTTCAAGATTTTAATTCATCTGTTAGTTCTCAAAAATGGATTGTTGACTCTGGAGCTAATCAACATATGATTGCTTCTGAGTCTCTTCTTCATGACACTGTCGATGTGTCTAAACTTGATCTTCTTGTTAGTCATCCTAATGGTACTTCAGCTAAAATTGAAAAAATTGGCAATATGAATTTGTCTAATTCTTTAACTCTTTTTGATGTTTTTGCTGTTCCTAATTTCAATGTTAACCTGTTATCTGTTCATAAGGTTTGTAAAGACAGTAATTGTGTAACATCCCGAAATTCAGGTACAACTATTTAGCCCTTCTTTTATTCAAAGTGTCAAGTTAAGCCCTTAAGAGGAATTGGTAGCAAATGAGTACGCTGGGCGTACTCAAGAGTACGCTGCGCGTACTCATGCGCTTATTTTGGACGCGGACTCGCCTGAGTACGCTGGGCGTACTCAGGGTTACGCTGGGCGTAATGTGTCCAAGTGCAAACCCTAATTTCTGACTTGTGCCCTATATATTGGATGCTAAGGCTCATTTCTCAGCCTCCATAGCAGTGAGTAAAACCCTAAGAGAGAACTTTTCATCGTTCTTAGTGAGTGTGTGTGATTTTGGAGCTAAAAGTGCCTTGGTGTGCTAGTGAAGAAGAAGGAGAGGAGTTTGTGGAGACTAGAGTTTGAAGTGCAAGTTTGGATCTGAGATCTACAGAGGAAGGAGCTGCATTTGGAGGTATAAAGTTCAAAACTTTCCTCTTCATTTGGTTTGTTGCTTCATGGACCATTTTAGGGTTAAAAGTCCCAAAGGTGGAGACTTTATGAGCGTAATGTGCTCCATGGACCTAGATCTGTCCCATTTCAGTGGTATTTGTGTTATAGATCCATAAAGTTCCCATCTTGGTCGTGGATATGAGATCATGCTTGAGTATTGGGCTTTCTAGTGTTAGGAAATGGTATATTTTGGGTGTTAGTGACTTGTTCAGCCATGCAAAGGCTTAAAGTCATCGACTTTATGGATTAAGAGGCTTAAAAATGGTCAGATCTAAAAGCTGGACGTGAGTCTTAACTGTTTAAGACCTCAAGAGCTAAGGGACTGAAACTGGGATTTACGCCGGGCGTAATCCCAATACGCGCGGCGTACGGGGTGGCGTTCCCCGATTCTGAGAGACTGCCGGGTACGCCCAGCGTACACATCTGGTACGCGCAGCGTAACCCGGAGGGTTGACTTTTGGTTGACTTTTAGGGTTTGGTCTATAGTGGGGCCTTTGAGTTATGAGAGGGGTAAAATGGTCTTTTACCCTTCTGAGAGTACTAAGAGGAGGAATAGTCTAGCCTTGAGAGATGTATTGATTGAGAGTATTTATTTTACATGATTAGGCGGAGGCTAGACCTGATTTTACAGAGTTCGAGCTTTACCGAGTTACCCGAGGTGAGTCTTCTCACTATACTTTACCTAGAGTGGTAATTAGAGCTATGAGACAGAGTATGCTGTATGCTTTTGCATGATGTGATTTGTATGTGTTATATGCTATGTATGTTACAGAGTTTTCAGAGTTAGAACCGGAAGGTCCACAGAGTTAGGGCCAGAGGGCCCACAGAGTTAGGGCTAGAGGGCCCACAGAGTTATGGGACTGGAGGGTCCCACAAAGACACCTTGACCAGAGGGTCATCAGAGTTATAGCCTTGAGTGGCTAATATGTGTTGTGTGTGGTATTTTGGGGAACTCACTAAGCATTTATGCTTACAGTGTTGTGTTATGTGTCTCAGGTACCAGCGAGGATCGCGGGAAGGCGCCGGCTTGATCAGTACACACACGGGGAGATTTTTATTATGATCTTGGGATATGATGTTATGATTGACTATGTGATGCAATGGTGTTTTTATAACGATTATGAATGAAAATGTGTTTTATAAAATGTGAAAAATTGTTTTGAAAATTTGGGTGTTACAAGTTGGTATCAGAGCCTTGGTTTGAGGGATTCGGATTCATCTTCGGGCGTATCTGAACTCAAACTGAGGATTTGAGAGAAATTTTGATGACTAAAAACTTTTTTAAAGAGTAAAAAGAGTTTTGAGACAAACAGAGCAGAGCCGTGTGTACGATCAGCCAGCGCCCGAACGGTGATTTCCCAAAATACCCTTGTAATTAGTGTTATGAGATATATTATGTTATGATATTGATGAGTTATGCTATGCATGCTAGAGTAGACTAGGTATTCTTATTAGGACTAGAGTGGCCTGATATGTGATGCCTTAGTCTAGGAGTTTTGCTGCTAGGGATACTTGAGAGTGTTTAGATAGCAGCGAGGAGTTTATGAGAGAGCTGCTAGTGAGTAGCATATGGTTAAAGAGAGTAGAGTACTTGGGACTTGGGATCCAAGGAGGAGGACTTAGAGTGGATGCTGATGCGGTGTGGACGGTAGTATAGGGCCCGTACTACTGAAGACACCGGAGCAGTGCGCACCCTAAGTAAGAATCCATTGGGTACTAAGGAGCAAGTAGGGTGGAGTTATCGAGTGCGAGTATACTCGAGCGAGTCCCTGATATTTATTATGTTGTATTTCAGAGACATCATGGTTGGGACACGCCACACACCAGAGAGCAGCGGTACTCGTGATGAGGAGATCCGTAGGATCATTCATGAGGAGGTGGCTGCGGCCATCAGGGCAGAGATACCAGAGATGTTCGGGTCTATCAAGACCACACTGATAGATACATTTGACGAGAGATACGCTGCTCTTTCTGAGGCTGCGGTTGCTGCGGCCACTGCAGCTATAGCTGCGACTAGGCCGCAGGGTGGTGATGTGTTGCTGTTTCGTGAGTTCAGCAACACAAAACCACCGGAGTTTGATGGGACCCAGGACCCGATTGCAGCGATGAGGTGGATATCAGACATTGAGGGGTGTTTCTTTACTTGCTCATCTCCAGAGCATTTGAGAGTCCGGTTCGCGTTGAACCAGCTTCGCTTGGGAGCGAAGGACTGGTGGAAGTTTGTGACGGCGCACTATTCGCCTACTGAGCTTGTTGCAGTGACCTGGGAGAGGTTCGCTGCTATGTTCCGAGAAGAGTACGTTCCCCAGGTGGAGAGGGAGCGTTTGGCCCAGGAGTTTTTGACCCTCAAGCAGGGTACAGAGTCTGTTACAGTGATCACCAGGATGTTCCATGAGCGGGCGATGTTCTGCCCAGAGCACGTGTCCTCCGAGCAGGCACGTATGAGCCGATATCTGAGCATTTTGAGGAGGGATATACGAGAGTTCATGACGAACTCGACGTACCGGACATTTGCCGAGCTTCAGGCAAATGCCCGGAAGAGGGAGATAGAGCTGGAGACTCAGGCTAGGGAGGAGGCGGAGTCTCAGGGGAGGGATCGGCGACCGGCACAGTCTCAGCCGGCAGCCAAGCGGGCCAAGCCTGCCGATTCGAGATCAGGGAGCCAGAGGGGCCGCACTTGTGGCAAGTGCGGCAAGAGTCATGATGGAGTGTGCAGAGCAGGGTCTTGCTACAAATGTGGCAAGGAGGGGCATATGGCCAAGGATTGCCCCAAGGGGTTTGCAGTCTGTTTTCACTGCAACCAGACCGGACACCGGAAGGCCGAGTGTCCACAGTTACGAGGGTCAGCTCAGGGAGCTTCTCAGGGATCTGCTCCTGCTGCTGTTCGAGCTACAGAGAGTCGGCCGGCGAAGGCTGAGGCACCGAAGGCTCGCGGGAGAGCCTTCCAGTTGACAACGGAGGAGGTCCGCGCAGCACCCGATGTGGTAGCTGGTACATTTCTTGTGTGTTCTGTACCTGCCTTGGTGTTATTTGACTCGGGTGCGAGTCGGTCTTTTGTGTCACTAGCGTTTAGTCAGCACATCAGTAACCAGCGTGAGGCGTTGAGTCGACCTCTACGAGTTTCCATAGCTGACGAGCGAACGGTGTATGCTACTGATGTGATTCGAGGATGTGTACTCGAGATCTTCGGTGTCGAGTTTCCGATAGATCTGGTCCCGATTGCTATGGGGGACGTATGTGTCATAGTGGGCATGGATTGGTTGAGCCGTTTCGGAGCTGTGATAGACTGCGAGCGACAGTTGGTAACGATACGAGACCCCAGTGGGGGAGTACTTACGGTGTACGGCGAGGGTACCCGTTCTGGCTCAGCATTTTGTTCGGCCGCTAGAGCGAGGCAGAGTCTACAGCAGGGCTGTAGTGGGTTTGTGGCTTATGTGGTGGATACGAGAGTAGATGCAGAGAGACCGAGGTCGGTCGATGAGGTCCCGATAGTGCGTGAGTTCCCGGATGTTTTCCCCGAGGAGTTGCCGGGTGTGCCTCCCAAGAGGCAGGTAGAGTTCCGTATTGATTTGGTTCCGGGGGCAGCGCCTATCGCCAAGGCGCCCTATTGCCTTGCGCCACCAGAGATGCAGGAGTTATCCTCGCAGCTGCAGGAGCTGCTGGGGAAGGGGTTTATACGGCCGAGTAGGTCGCTGTGGGGAGCGCCGATCCTTTTTGTCAAGAAAAAGGATGGTTCACACCGGATGTGCATTGATTACCGGGAGCTGAACAAACTGACGGTCAAGAACCGTTACCCCTTACCGAGGATCGACGATTTATTCGATCAGTTGCATGGAGCGTCTTGGTTTTTCAAGATCGACTTGAGGTCTGGATATCATCAGATGAGAGTACGAGATGAGGATATCCAGAAGACAGCGTTCAGGACTTGTTACGGGCATTACGAGTTCGTGGTGATGCCTTTCGGGCTCACCAATGCACCGGCGGCGTTCATGGATCTCATGAACAGAGTATGCAGACCGATGTTGGACCGTTCGGTGATCGTGTTCATCGATGATATACTGGTGTATTCGAGATCCAGAGAGCAGCATGAGGAGCATTTGAGAGAGTTACTTGGAGTTTTGAGATCGGAGAGGCTTTATGCCAAATTCTCCAAGTGTGATTTCTGGTTACGAGAGGTCCAGTTCCTAGGGCACCTCGTTAACCAGAATGGGATATTGGTCGACCCGGCCAAAATTGAGGCGGTTATGAGTTGGGAGGTGTCGAGATCCCCCACCGAGATCAGGAGTTTCTTAGGGTTGGCTGGCTATTATCGGAGATTTATCAGGGATTTCTCCAAGATCGCCGTGCCACTCACCAGGTTGACCCGGAAGGGTGTTGCTTTTTCATGGGGACCAGAGCAGCAGGCCTCCTTCGAGACACTTCGCCAGAGACTGTGCGAAGCCCCAGTGTTAGCCCTTCCGGAGGGGATGGAGGACTTTGTGGTGTATTGTGACGCATCGATATCGGGGCTGGGAGCGGTGCTGATGCAGAGAGGGCATGTGATAGCATACGCATCGAGGCAGCTGAAGCCTCATGAGACGAGGTATCCCACCCACGATCTGGAGTTGGGGGCTGTAATGTTCGCCCTCAAGATCTGGCGTCACTATCTGTATGGGGTTCGATGTACCATATACACGGACCATAAGAGCTTGAAGTACTTGATGGATCAACCCAACCTGAATATGCGCCAGAGGAGATGGTTGGACATGGTAAAGGATTACGATTGTGAGATCCTGTACCACCCGGGCAAGGCTAACGTTGTAGCCGATGCCCTGAGTCGTAGGGCGGAGAGCGCCCCGATACGGGACGTTTGTATGAGATTGACAGTGATGACTCCGGTGTTGGACACCATCCGAGGGGCCCAGGCTGAGGCCGTGAGACCGGAGAACCGCAAGAGAGAGCGGGTTATCGGATATGTATCAGAGTTTGTTACCGATAGCAGAGGGCTTATGACCTTCCAGGGTCGGATCTGGGTGCCATTTGTGGGCGGGGCACGTACCATATTGATGGAGGAGGTGTTGGATTAGGTGTCTAAGCCCATAACTATAATTGGTATGTACTTGAATTGATAGCAGCACAGTCCTTTTGGGTTGCCCTCAACCTAGCAACTGGACAAGGAAATTATGAAAGGAGAGATATTAATTTATAAGATTAATGAATTAATATAAATGATTTATTAATATGTTAAAAGATTAATATATTAATAAGAAATCATTATGTTTAATTAATTGTTAGCCAGAAATTAATCAGAATTGATTTTGGGGTTAAAAGAATTAATTATAAGGTGCAGGGACTAGTTTGCAATTATCTAATAGTTGAGTGGAAGGCTCTAGAAACCCCTTGGAAGAGGGTGGACGAAATCTTTAGGGGAAACCCTAATAATTTCGTCCATAGGGGCTTGGATAAGGCCCTTGGGTTTGCTTAGGCTCTAAGCAAAGGATAACTAGGGTTTCCCTTAAACCCTAGATCCCTCAGCTATATAAGGAGCCTCCTGGTTCATGTTTTTGGTCACTCTTTCTTTTGAAGAAACCCTAAGGCCGAGATTTTGCATACTCCCTCTCCCCTCTCTCTTCTACTTTCCTTCTTGCTAGTTCTTGGGTGTGACTCCATTAGAGGCATTACACTTGTGGTGCTAAAGCTTCCAAGAAGATCAAGATCAAGATCAAGGGAATATCAATTGTTTGCTATAACAATTGAAAGGTATGTAAACCCTAAACCCTAGTTTACTATTTTCGATAATAGCCTCTCTCCTCTAGGGTTCTTGTATTGCAATTCAAAGTTGTATGTTCAATAGTTAAAACATAGATCCAAAGTAGGTTGCATGTGAACTTAGGAATTGTTTTTCTAGTTTATTTGTTTTACATAAAACCCATCAGTGGTATCAGAGCCATTGTTGTTTTAAATTGAATTGCTACAATTGTTGAATTGCAAATTAGGGTTTATAGCTATTAAACCCTAAAGGCCAATTTTTCGATTTCTAGGGTTTTGGATCAAAGGGTTTTTTCGAAAACCCTAGCCTCCAAAGAACCCTAATCGAAATTAGGGTTAGGGTTTTGAAAACCCTAGCCTCCTCCCTTGTAAATTTCGAAATATGCTAGAGGATAACTAGGGTTTCTTGTTTTTGGATAATTGTTACTTAATTAGATTAATTGGATAATTATCCTTACCCTATTTTTCGAAATTAGAGGGATAAGGATTAGGATTAAATTAATTGATTAATTTAATTAGATAATCCTTACAAGATTTAATAATTTGATTAATAGTTAATTAATAGATAAATATTAAATCTAGTTAATTGGTTTATTTAAATTTGAATTTAATAGCTTAAATTTCGAAATTTATATAAACCCTTGATGTTTTAAAAAGTTTTAAAACACACCTTATATATATATTATAATTAAAGGTTTAATATTATATGTATAAGAATATGGTCAGTCAAATCGCTAGTATGCCTCATTCACGAAGCTAATCTATAAGGGGGTATAAGGAAACTGCCTATAAAATGGTAGTTGAATGGGTGTCCACTCTCACCCACCGCTTCCTTGATTAGTGGAGGGTCGTTAGCAGAATGGATTTGATAGGACAACTACTTCTCATTAAAAGTATAATGATATTAAAGAAAGTACTAGAACATTATTTTCAAAATCCCAACTCTAGTTACTTTAGGAAAAATGTGAAAAGTATGCTAATCCATGAAATTGCACATTATGCTTTATTGGTCGTTAGTGGAGCGTGTGTGGTTAACCAGCACACTAAAAGGCACTAATAAAGAGTAGTAATGGGTATCTCATAATTGTCATTTTGATGGAGCGTGTGTGGTTTACCAGCACATCAATAGTTAATGATAAAGACAATGAGGTTACCAAGCACATTTGCATGGTTATTCACATCTTGTTTGTGATCCTCGGCATCCCAGTCACAAATAGAAGAGCATAATCTGAGATTAAAACATGCCATTGAATAGTTTCAATGTATCTCAAAAGAATTAGGAATTTCACTTCGTTTGTTTCGTCTAATGGTGGAATTGGTGAATCGTCATTCACCTACCTTTATGAAATTTGCACTTGGATCTCGGCATCCCATTTCTAAGTTGTGAATCTTCATAGTTGGATCCTAACCTTGATACTATATCTTTGGGTTATTCTATTAAGGTATCTTGAAATCTAACTAAAACTTTCTTTCTTTTCAGATGTCTACTCCTGGAAACACTTCTGCTTCGTCCTCCTCCAACCAAAACTTCTCCTTGCTCAATATATGCTCCAAAGTCGTTATGGATGGCTCAAACTATAACGATTGGATGCGCAACATCAAGATGGCTCTTCGTTTCGAGAACAAAGAATATGTTCTTGAAAAGGAGCTCAAAGAGCTTGATGAGAATGAAGCTACTCCTGAAGATCTTGCTGCCTACAAGAAACATTACGATGATGCTACCAAAGTGGCATGCATCATGGTGGCAACTATGTCCCCAGAACTGCAGAGGTACTATGAGGACTACTGGCCTTTCGAGATGAACAAGGACCTTATGGAAAAGTACCATAAGCGAGCTCGTCAAGAAAAGTTCGAAGTAGTCAAGTCACTCATGGCTTGCAAGATGAAAGATGGGGAGTCGGTTGTGTCACATGTGCAAAGAATGCAACACTACATAGAGCGTTTGGTCAAGCTCAATATTCACTTTGATGAGGAATTGGCCATTGACATGGTCTTGAACTCACTTCCTGAATGTTATGGTCAGTTTATTCTAACTTACCATTTGAACAATACTGAGCAGACCTTGGCCCAATTGCACAACTTGTTGCAGACAGCTGAGGCAGGGATGAAGGGTAAAAGTATACCCTCCACACCTGCTAGTGCCCCTGTTTTGGCTATTGGACAGGGAAAGGGGAAAAAGAGGAAAGGTCCTCCCAAGCAAAACTGGAAGAGCAAGGCTCAAGCTGGGTCATCTAGTAATGGCCCAAAGGCTAAGCCCAATGGTTCCACTCCCCATGTTTCTGATCCAAAAGAGGCAGTTTGCTTTTACTGCAACCAAAAGGGGCATTGGAAGAGATCTTGCCCACAATATCTGCAAGATATCAAGGATGGCAAAGTGAAGCCATCTTCGGCAGGTATTTACACTATTTCTGCTAATAACTCATTATCTTCTCGTTCATGGGTCCTTGATACAGGATGTGGTTTTCATATCTGTTCTGATTTGCAGGGTCTAAAGGAAAGTGAGGAGATAGAGCGAGGAAGGATAAACCTGATCATGGGAAACAGAAAGTCTTCACCAGTAACCAAGATCGGAGTTTATCAGCTTCTGCTTAGTAATGATGTTAGATTAGATTTAATAAATTGTTGCTATTCGTCTGAGATGACGAGAAACATTATTTCATTTCATGCATTGTTCAGACAAGGTTTTACATATTCTTTTAATGATTTGAATGGTTCAATTTCTGTTTATAAGAATGGTGTTTTTATGTTTGAAGCTTTGCCTTGTAATGGTGTGTATGAAACAGTGACTTGTGTTGATAGCCTAGGAAATAGTGTACTTAATATTGACTTGTCTAATAGTGTAGACAAGGCATGCTTGTGGCATTGTCGTCTTGGACACATTAACAAGAAACGCATAGCCCAACTCCAAAAGGATGGAGTGTTGGAATCATTTGACCTAAAGTCAGATGATATGTGTGAGTCTTGTCTTTTGGGAAAGATGACAAAATCACCATTCACAGGGTCTTGTGAAAGAGGTGAAGGTCTGTTGGATCTCATACACACGGATGTGTGTGGACCCTTCAGATCAACTACAAGAGATGCTAATCGATTCTATGTGACCTTCACTGACGATTATAGCAGATATGGATATATCTACTTGATCAAGCATAAGTCAGAAACTATTGAAAAATTCAAAGAGTTTAAGCATGAAGTCGAAAATCAATTGGGCAGAAAGATAAAGATACTTAGATCCGATAGAGGCGGGGAGTATCTTAGTATCGAGTTTAACGACTATCTGAAAGAATGTGGGATAGTCTCACAATTGACTCCTCCTAGGACACCACAGTTAAATGGTGTAGCTGAGAGGCGCAATCGAACCTTGTTAGACATGGTTCGTTCTATGATGAGTCGGGCTTCGCTTCCTATTCACTTCTGGGGGTATGCCTTAGAGACAGCCGCCCACATCCTCAATCTTGTCCCTACAAAGAAGGTTGCCAAAACACCTCACGAAATGTGGACAGGGAAAGTTCCCTCGTTAGCACATATTAAAGTCTGGGGTTGTGAAGCTTTCGTAAGACGAGAGACTCACGACAAGCTAGCAGCTAGAAGTGAGAAATGTGTTTTCATTGGTTACCCAAAGCAGTCTTTTGGATATTTGTTCTACAGGCCTAGTGAGAACGTGGTCTTTGTAGCACGAAGAGGAGTCTTTCTTGAAAGAGAGCTCATATTCAAAGAGGACAGTGGGAGCACTATTGACCTTGAAGAAATTCAAGAGTCAGCCAATGAAGGAACCTTAGATGACACTAGCACTCAACCAGAGGAAACAGTTCCTGTTGAACCAATTGATAACTCATTACCTCTTAGAAGATCCACTAGGGTGAGTGTGCCACCCGAGTTGTATGGTTTTCATATTACTTCAGATGGTGACACATTCATAAGTGACAGAACACTGGTAAACTTAGATGAACCAGTCACTTATCAGGAAGCAATGGCAGGCCCAGAGGCTTCCAAGTGGAAAGAGGCAATGGACAGCGAGATTAAGTCCATGTATGACAACCAAGTTTGGAATTTGGTTGATAGTGCACCAGGTCGCAAGACAGTTGGGTGCAAATGGATCTTCAAGAAGAAGACAGACATGGATGGGAATGTGCACACATTCAAAGCTCGACTGGTTGCAAAAGGTTTCACTCAAACCCCAGGGGTTGACTATGATGAGACCTTCTCACCAGTAGCTAAGATTAAATCTATTAGGATATTGCTCGCCATAGCTGCCTTTCATGATTATGAAATCTGGCAGATGGATGTCAAAACTGCTTTCCTTAATGGGAAGTTGGCTGAAGATGTTTACATGAGTCAGCCAGAGGGTTTTGTTGATGCAAAGTTCCCCAATAGAGTGTGCAAGCTTGAGAAATCCATTTATGGATTGAAACAAGCATCTCGCAGTTGGAATCTTTGCTTCCATGAGAAAGTCAAAGAGTTTGGTTTCTCTAGAAGTGAAGATGAGTTTTGTGTGTATATCAAGGCTAGTGGGAGTATAGTAACTTTTCTGGTGTTGTATGTCGATGACATATTACTCATTGGTAACGACGTTCCAACCTTGAAAGAGGTTAAGTCTTGGCTTGGAAAGTGTTTTGCCATGAAAGACCTTGGAGAAGCTGCCTATATTCTTGGGATTAGAATATTGAGAGATAGAAAGAAGAGACTAATTGGACTTAGTCAGAGCACATACTTGGATAAGGTACTAAAGAGGTTTAGTATGGAAAACTCCAAGAAGGGAGAGCTACCTATCCAGAGCAATACCAAATTGAGTAAGACTCAATGCCCGAGTACAGATGTTGAAATAGATGACATGAGTCGTGTACCTTATGCTTCCGTTGTCGGATCGATCATGTACGCTATGACATGTACTCGCCCTGATGTGGCATTTGCTTTGAGCATGGTCAGTCGCTATCAGGGAAACCCAGGTAGAGCTCATTGGGTAGCAGTTAAGAATATACTCAAGTATTTGCGAAGGACAAAGGACTGGGTCCTTGTGCTTGGTGGGAGTGATACTTTGAGAGTAGATGGTTACAGTGATGCCAGCTTTCAGACGGATAGAGATAACTTCCGTTCTCAGTCAGGCTGGGTGTTTTTACTGAATGGAGGAGCAGTTACTTGGAAGAGTTCCAAGCAAAATACGGTGGCTGATTCTACTTGTGAATCAGAGTACATAGCAGCAAGTGAAGCGTCGAAAGAAGCAGCTTGGTTGAGGAACTTCATCGGGGATCTCGGAGTTGTTCCAACCATCCAGGAGCCTATGGAACTGTTCTGCGATAATGAAGGAGCGGTTGCCTTGACAAAGGAACCGAGAGATCATGGTAAGACCATACATATCGACAGAAAGTACCATTTTATCAGACATAGAGTAGAAGAAGGCCATCTTATAGTAAAGAGGGTGTCATCTGAAGATAACCCAGCAGATCCTCTCACAAAGGGTCTGAGTAGGGCTAAGCATATTCAGCATGCTCGGAGCATAGGACTGAAAGATGATATTAGTTTTAGTAGTTAGATTAGTTTTTGAAACTTGTAACAAAGTAAATGTAATTGACTTCTGGTGATTAAATAATAAAGTATTATTTATAAGTTTGGCTACTACCTTTTGTCGATTGTTTATTATTGTGTTTCATTTTTGCATGTTTTACTTCCTGAATAATGAGATTATTCAAACTCCACAGTCGCTCGTACTCTTGGAAGTAAGTAGTGAATTAAGACTGTCATGAATTGGATTGCAAATTGTCTAAGGATAGACATGGCAATAGAATTGCTGCAATGTTCATGAGTACTCAGAAATTGAGATTTGAGTATTGGATAAACCCTCGCTCAGAGTATTACTTCATGGAATTCATCACGAGTAATACTGAGACGATAATATCTTATAATCTTGAAACGAAGATATATGAGTTGTAATTTACAAGTCGGTTGTGCATTGGTGATACGAAAACGCATCAGTAACTTGGTGTTATAAAACGTATTGTCATGCATAATTTGATGAGTAAAAGATACAAGCATATGAGTCAACGTTTATTCGTTCCTTTTGCCCTAACAGGAAAAGCGATATCTGTGGGCCCCTCGATGATTTGGTGTTGACTTATGTGCTGGGCCCAGCCAGGACTAAATTGATGTGTTCGATTAGAAGTCCTACATCATCACAAATAAGGAATCGGGAAACATAGATTCTGGACAAATAGATTGATTACATTCCATGTCTTTTGTCTGGGGATATCAAGCAGAACGAAGGGTTATATGATCAATTATCTTAGGACACGTAACTGACTGGGTCAGAGTTCGGCAGCAGCTTTTGGAAGCTACAATTTGCTGGTCAAATTTAGAAGGCATACTAGCAATTATAGTTACAGACTTATCCAAGTGGGAGACTGTTGGATTAGGTGTCTAAGCCCATAACTATAATTGGTATGTACTTGAATTGATAGCAGCACAGTCCTTTTGGGTTGCCCTCAACCTAGCAACTAGACAAGGAAATTATGAAAGGAGAGATATTAATTTATAAGATTAATGAATTAATATAAATGATTTATTAATATGTTAAAAGATTAATATATTAATAAGAAATCATTATGTTTAATTAATTGTTAGCCAGAAATTAATCAGAATTGATTTTGGGGTTAAAAGAATTAATTATAAGGTGCAGGGACTAGTTTGCAATTATCTAATAGTTGAGTGGAAGGCTCTAGAAACCCCTTGGAAGAGGGTGGACGAAATCTTTAGGGGAAACCCTAATAATTTCGTCCATAGGGGCTTGGATAAGGCCCTTGGGTTTGCTTAGGCTCTAAGCAAAGGATAACTAGGGTTTCCCTTAAACCCTAGATCCCTCAGCTATATAAGGAGCCTCCTGGTTCATGTTTTTGGTCACTCTTTCTTTTGAAGAAACCCTAAGGCCGAGATTTTGCATACTCCCTCTCCCCTCTTTCTTCTACTTTCCTTCTTGCTAGTTCTTGGGTGTGACTCCATTAGAGGCATTACACTTGTGGTGCTAAAGCTTCCAAGAAGATCAAGATCAAGATCAAGGGAATATCAATTGTTTGCTATAACAATTGAAAGGTATGTAAACCCTAAACCCTAGTTTACTATTTTCGATAATAGCCTCTCTCCTCTAGGGTTCTTGTATTGCAATTCAAAGTTGTATGTTCAATAGTTAAAACATAGATCCAAAGTAGTTTGCATGTGAACTTAGGAATTGTTTTTCTAGTTTATTTGTTTTACCTAAAACCCTTTAGGAGGCACACCGATCGAGGTTTTCGATCCATCCCGGGGCCACTAAGATGTATTTGGACCTGAGAAGAGATTATTGGTGGCCCTGTATGAAGAGGGATGTAGCATGGGTTGTTGAGAGGTGCTTGACCTGTCGCAGGGTTAAGGCCGAGCACCAGAGGACGCATGGTAAGTTGCAGCCGTTGGAGGTTCCCGAGTGGAAGTGGGAACAGATTACCATGGATTTTATCACCAAATTGCCAAGGACTGCGAGGGGCGTCGATGCAATTTGGGTGATTGTGGACAGGTTGACGAAGAGCGCTCACTTCCTTGCTATCAGTGAGAGCTCCTCCGCTGAGAGGTTGGCAGAGTTGTACGTGAGGGAGGTGGTATCACGGCATGGAGTGCCGATCTCGATCGTCTCAGATCGAGATGTGCGTTTCACTTCCAGATTCTGGAAGAAGTTTCATGAGGAGCTGGGTACGAGGCTACATTTTAGTACCGCATACCACCCCCAGACAGATGGGCAGAGTGAGTGGACGATTCAGACGCTCGAGGACATGCTTCGGGCATGTGTGTTGGATTTCGGAGGGAGTTGGGACACATACTTGCCCTTGGCTGAGTTTTCCTATAACAACAGCCATCATTTGAGCATCGGTATGCCACCCTTTGAGCTGTTGTATGGGAGGAGGTGTCGGACTCCCATTTGCTGGGGTGAGGTCGGGCAGCGTGTGATGGGTAGTACAGAGATAGTGCTTCAAACGACAGAGCAGATACAGCAGGTCAGACAGAGGTTGCTGACAGCTCAGAGTCGCCAGAAGAGTTACGCGGATAGGCGACGATCCGAGCTTGAGTTCCAGGTGGGAGACTTCGTACTCCTAAAGGTGTCTCCTTGGAAGGGAGTAATCCCTTTCAGGAAGAGGGGCAAGCTGGGGCCTCGGTACATTGGTCCGTTTAGGGTGACCGCAAGGGTGGGCAGAGTAGCATATCGGTTGGAGCTACCTGCGGAGCTGAGCCAAATTCATGATACCTTCCACGTGTCTCAACTGAGGAAGTGTATTGCCGACGAGACAGCAGTGGTACCGCTGGAGGATATTCAGGTGGATGCAAGCCTGAATTATGCTGAGAGGCCAATCGCGATTATGGATTGGAAGATCAAGGTTCTGAGGAACAAGGAGGTGCCTCTGGTTCAAGTCCAGTGGCAACATCGGAGAGGGTCCGAGCTGACTTGGGAGCTAGAGTCAGAGATGCGGGAGCAGTGTCCGGAGTTGTTTGCAGCATGAGACTTCGAGGGCGAAGTCTGGTTCTAGTGGGGGAGATTTGTAACATCCCGAAATTCAGGTACAACTATTTAGCCCTTCTTTTATTCAAAGTGTCAAGTTAAGCCCTTAAGAGGAATTGGTAGCAAATGAGTACGCTGGGCGTACTCAAGAGTACGCTGCGCGTACTCATGCGCTTATTTTGGACGCGGACTCGCCTGAGTACGCTGGGCGTACTCAGGGTTACGCTGGGCGTAATGTGTCCAGGTGCAAACCCTAATTTCTGACTTGTGCCCTATATATTGGATGCTAAGGCTCATTTCTCAGCCTCCATAGCAGTGAGTAAAACCCTAAGAGAGAACTTTTCATCGTTCTTAGTGAGTGTGTGTGATTTTGGAGCTAAAAGTGCCTTGGTGTGCTAGTGAAGAAGAAGGAGAGGAGTTTGTGGAGACTAGAGTTTGAAGTGCAAGTTTGGATCTGAGATCTACAGAGGAAGGAGCTGCATTTGGAGGTATAAAGTTCAAAACTTTCCTCTTCATTTGGTTTGTTGCTTCATGGACCATTTTAGGGTTAAAAGTCCCAAAGGTGGAGACTTTATGAGCGTAATGTGCTCCATGGACCTAGATCTGTCCCATTTCAGTGGTATTTGTGTTATAGATCCATAAAGTTCCCATCTTGGTCGTGGATATGAGATCATGCTTGAGTATTGGGCTTTCTAGTGTTAGGAAATGGTATATTTTGGGTGTTAGTGACTTGTTCAGCCATGCAAAGGCTTAAAGTCATCGACTTTATGGATTAAGAGGCTTAAAAAATGGTCAGATCTAAAAGCTGGACGTGAGTCTTAACTGTTTAAGACCTCAAGAGCTAAGGGACTGAAACTGGGATTTACGTCGGGCGTAATCCCAATACGCGTGGCGTACGGGGTGGCGTTCCCCGATTCTGAGAGACTGCCGGGTACGCCCAGCGTACACATCTGGTACGCGCAGCGTAACCCGGAGGGTTGACTTTTGGTTGACTTTTAGGGTTTGGTCTATAGTGGGGCCTTTGAGTTATGAGAGGGGTAAAATGGTCTTTTACCCTTCTAAGAGTACTAAGAGGAGGAATAGTCTAGCCTTGAGAGATGTATTGATTGAGAGTATTTATTTTACATGATTAGGCGGAGGCTAGACCTGATTTTACAGAGTTCGAGCTTTACCGAGTTACCCGAGGTGAGTCTTCTCACTATACTTTACCTAGAGTGGTAATTAGAGCTATGAGACAGAGTATGCTGTATGCTTTTGCATGATGTGATTTCTATGTGTTATATGCTATGTATGTTACAGAGTTTTCAGAGTTAGGACCGGAAGGTCCACAGAGTTAGGGCCAGAGGGCCCACAGAGTTAGGGCTAGAGGGCCCACAGAGTTATGGGACTGGAGGGTCCCACAGAGACACCTTGACCAGAGGGTCATCAGAGTTATAGCCTTGAGTGGCTAATATGTGTTGTGTGTGGTATTTTGGGGAACTCACTAAGCATTTATGCTTACAGTGTTGTGTTATGTGTCTCAGGTACCAGCGAGGATCGCGGGAAGGCGCCGACTTGATCAGTACACACACGGGGAGATTTTTATTATGATCTTGGGATATGATGTTATGAGTGACTATGTGATCCAATGGTGTTTTTATAACGATTATGAATGAAAATGTGTTTTATAAAATGTGAAAATTTGTTTTGAAAATTTGGGTGTTACAAATTGTGAGGTTGTTTTTAATGAGCATAGTTGTAAAATTCAGGGTTTACAATCAAAGGAGATGGTGGGGAATGGTAGAGAATCTGGGGGTCTCTATTACATTAATAGTGTACCTTCAGGTAATTCATGTAGTGTTAATCATTCTGTTTCTATTTGTTGTGTGTCCAAAATAACTTGGCATAATAGACTTGGTCATCCTTCTGATCAAGCTTTAAGATCTTTAAAAACTAAACTTAACTTTGGTAATGAAGTTCTTCCACCTTGTGATGTATGTCATAAAGCTAAGCAAACTAGAGAGTCCTTTCCTGTTAGTCAACATGTTACTACTAAACTTGGTGAGTTAATTCATTTGGATGTTTGGAGACCCTATAGAGTGACAACCTCAGAAGGATTTAGGTATTTTTTGACCATAGTTGATGATTATTCTAGAGCCACAGGGGTTTATCTGTTAAAATCAAAAGATGAAGTTTATGGTTGTGTTCTTGCTTTCTTTAATATTTTGTTTAATCAATTTGGAGTTAAAATCAAAACAGTTAGGTCAGATAATGGAACTGAGTTTTTGAATTATAAAATGAGACAATTAATGGAATCAAAAGGTATTTTGCATCAAACTTCATGTGTTCACACTCCACAACAAAATGGAGTTGTTGAAAGAAAACATAGACACATTCTTAATGTTGCTAGATCTTTGATGTTTCAATCTGGGTTACCTCTAAAATTTTGGGGAGAAGCAATCTTAACTTCTGTTTTTTTAATTAATAGAACTCCTACATCTGTTTTAAATGGATCTTCTCCTTATGAACTCGTTTATAAAAATACTCCTGTTTTTTATAAACTTAGAGTTTTTGGTTGTTTGTGTTTTGCAACTAAGTTGAATAACTCTGAAAAGTTTTATGAAAGAGCCGATAAATGTATAAAGCTAGGTTAGTTGCTAAAGGGTATAGTCAAAGAGAAGGCATAGATTATGAGGAAACCTTCTCTCCTTATTTCCTGGTTATGCTTTTGATAAGAAAGGTTATAAAGTTTTAAGTCTTGATTCAAATCTTGTTTTTGTTTCCAGGGATATAAAATTCTATGAATCTGTTTTTCCTTTCAAGTTAAAGCATTCATCTTTAACAGATAAATCTAATGTCCTTTTAGATGATCTCTTTTCCTATGATGAGTCAATACCCTCTAGTATATTACTAGATAATACTAATTTAGAGGATTTGAGAGGTTCCCATCAATTGAATGGTGCTAGTGCAGACCAGAACTTGGATGAGACCTTTCCCTCTAGTGTCAGCAACCAGTCTGGTGAGGTATATGTGCCTTCATCTGATGAGGTGGTTCCAAGTTCCTCTTTATTGACTGAGGAAAATGTTTCAATTGATACTAATCCTTCTGATGGTCAGTCTTTTAGGGTCACAAGGTCAGGACGTATGTTCATATGCCTTCTAGATTTAGTGATTATGTTGTGGAAGGGAAACATAAATATGGTATAGAAAGATCTGTTAACTACTCAACTTTAAAATCTGAAAATCTTTGCTTTGTTGCTAGTCTTAATAAAACAGTTGAAACTAAAACCTATAGTGAAGCTTCTTTAAATCCTAACTAGATAAAAGCAATGAATGAGGAAATGGAAGCTCTATATAGGAATAATACTTGGGAAATTGTAGATCTTCCTAAGGGAAGAAAAGCTATTGGTTGTCGTTGCATTTATAAAATTAAATATAAATCAAATGGAGAAATTGAAAGGTATAAAGCTAGGTTAGTTGCTAAAGGGTATAGTCAAAGAGAAGGCATAGATTATGAGGAAACCTTCTCTCCTTATTTCCTGGTTATGCTTTTGATAAGAAAGGTTATAAAGTTTTAAGTCTTGATTCAAATCTTGTTTTTGTTTCCAAGGATATAAAATTCTATGAATCTGTTTTTCCTTTCAAGTTAAAGCATTCATCTTTAACAGATAAATCTAATGTCCTTTTAGATGATCTCTTTTCCTATGATGAGTCAATACCCTCTAGTATATTACTAGATAATACTAATTTAGAGGATTTGAGAGGTTCCCATCAATTGAATGGTGCTAGTGCAGACCAGAACTTGGATGAGACCTTTCCCTCTAGTGTCAGCAACCAGTCTGGTGAGGTATATGTGCCTTCATCTGATGAGGTGGTTCCAAGTTCCTCTTTATTGACTGAGGAAAATGTTTCAATTGATACTAATCCTTCTGATGGTCAGTCTTCTAGGGTCACAAGGTCAGGACGTAATGCCTTCTAGATTTAGTGATTATGTTGTGGAAGGGAAACATAAATATGGTATAGAAAGATCTGTTAACTACTCAGCTTTAAAATCTGAAAATCTTTGCTTTGTTGCTAGTCTTAATAAAACAGTTGAACCTAAAACCTATAGTGAAGCTTCTTTAGATCCTAACTGGATAAAAGCAATGAATGAGGAAATGGAAGCTCTATATAGGAATAATACTTGGGAAATTGTAGATCTTCCTAAGGGAAGAAAAGCTATTGGTTGTCGTTGGATTTATAAAATTAAATATAAATCAAATGGAGAAATTGAAAGGTATAAAGCTAGGTTAGTTGCTAAAGGGTATAGTCAAAGAGAAGACATAGATTATGAGGAAACCTTCTCTCCTGTTGCTAAAATTGTTACTGTTAGGGTTTGTTTAACTTTAGCTATTCATCATGCATGACTTTATATCAACTTGATATAAACAATGCTTTCTTATATGGTGATCTGTCTGAGAGTGTTTACATGCAACTTCCTGAAGGATATCATTCTAAAAAGGATAATAGAGTTTGTAGATTGATTAAATCTCTTTATGGACTTAAGCAAGCACCCAGGAAATGGAATGAGAAGCTGAGTTCTTCTCTTTCTCCATTTGGCTTTAAGCAGAGTATCAATGATTACTCTTTGTTTGTTAAAGAAGTAAAACATGTTATAGTTATTCTTTTGGTTTATGTGGATGATATTATTATCACTGGAAATTGCAAGGTTGAATTGGAAAATGTTAATTTTTTTTTAAATCTTAGTTTTTAATAAAAGATTTAAGAGAACTGAAATATTTTCTTGGAATTGAGGTGATTAAAATTGATCAAGTTATTTGTCTAAACCAAAGAAAATATTGTTTGGAGTTGTTACATGAATTTGGCATGCTAGCTTGTAAACCTGTTAAAACTCCTTTGGAACCTAATCTTGTCATTAAGAGGGAATGTGATCTAGAACTCTCTGATTATGTGGTAAATATTACAGAGTTTCAAAAAATAATTGGTAAATTGATTTATTTTACTATGACACGCCCATATATTTCATATGCAGTTCAAATTTTGAGTCAATACATGCACAGGCCTTATAAATCACATGTAAATATAGCCTTCAGATTGTTAAGATACTTGAAAGATTGTCCAGGGAAAGGAATTCATATAACAAAAAATGATTCTCTTAGTCTTATTGGATTTGTTGATGTTGATTGGGCCAAGTGTCTTTTCAGCAGAAGGTCTGTTACAAGGTATCTTGTTTATTTTGCTGGTTCTCTTGTATCCTGGAAAAGCAAGAAACAGAGTACTGTTTCTCGTTCTTCCACTGAATCTGAATACAGAGCTTTAGGCTATGTAACTTGTGAAATTATTTGGATTTTAAAATTACTTTGTGATTTATGAATAACTGGTTTAATTCCAGTTAATATTTTTTTGTGATAATGAATCAACAATTAAACTTGTACTAAATCCAGTTTTTCATGAAAGGTCTAAACATTTTGAAGTAGATCTTCATTTTGTTAGAGAAAAGGTTGAAAATGGTATTATAAAAGTTAATAAGATTGATTCTTTAAATCAAAATGCTGATGTTTTAACTAAAGCTCTTGGGCCTTCTCAACATGAATATATTTCTAGCAGACTTGGTTTGATAAATGTTTTAAAAAAATAATAAATCATAAAAATTGAATTAATGTTCAGTTTGTGGGGGGTGTTGAAAAATACTCTTGTTTATTACAAACTGAAATTAATTCGGTTAATGGTTGTTTCTGTAATAGTGTTCTTTTGTGTGGGTTGTGTTTGTAACTTATTCAGGATGGCTTCGGGTTTGCACGCGAGTCTTCGGGTGCTTCGTTGGTATTTGGATATCCAATTGTATCCGAAGTATTTAAGGGGCTATTGGAGATATATTTGATTCATTGTTATCCGATCATTTTTATGTTTACATCTGTTCATTCTTCTCTCTGGTGCATACGCTTAGAACTTTCATTTTAGGGTTTGAGATTAAGAGTGTGTTCTTAAATTTTCTCTTGTTCTAGTTGTTAATCTGAGTGAGAGTGACTTTTGTAGAGAAGTTTATGTTGTAATTTGTATATGAGAACCATCTGTTTCATATTAAATGAAATGATGATGTTGGGTTTGTCTTGTGTTGTTTACGTTTTTAAGACTATGTAATTTTATTTTAAATATTAGCTTTATTGTAGTAATAATTTAATTATAACGTATTAAAATTTGTTATAAAAGTAATAATGAATTATTACTTAATAAAGCAACACATTAGCTCCACTTCGTCAGGTTTGTTTTTTATTACTAAATTAACAACTTAAAGAACTTAAAATTAACAACTTAAACAAGTCGAGTACATCAAATCTCAATTAAAATAGATGAGTTAAATAAGGTCATGTCGACTCCTAAGTAATTGTGTATCTATTATTATATTATATATATATTAATTACCAAAGTTGGTATGTGAGAAGTTTTACTATTCATTTCAACTTTTTCATTCGTAGCCGATTCGATTTCCTTCTGTTACTTAATTCTTTCTTCTTTCTTTTTCTTAACCAACGGTTGCACTCACTTCCTTTACTTTTACTAATGTCAGATCAAAACCAACTAAGTCCATATCAAATTACAACTCTTACAGAATATAATATAAGTTCTAAAATAAAAGATTTTTACATTTACATTTTCTACCCTAAAATAATTTTAATTAAACACATTTTATCCTTCGTAATTTTAAACTTAAATTATTGGTAATTTTAAGTTACGTTTTTGGTTCCTTACATAATTGTTTTTATAGTTTCATTTTTACTAATATTATGTTTTTATTTAAAGGTTAGTTAATACGTTTAAAATACATTTTTAAATTTTATTTTGTATGCCTCATCCATATATAATTGTTTGCTTTTAAACCTTATTTTATATTTTTATGATTCACTTTGAAAAGAAGTTCTCCGCCGCAATACGCAGAAATTTCTCCGAAAAACCTTATCCATGTTGAATTGCGTTTTTAACATACTAGGTTTCCGCAGCATCGCGCGGACGGTCCAAACCTAGTATATATTAATTACCATAATAGGTATGTGAGGCGATTCACTATTCATTTCAAATGAACTTTAGCCGTTTGATTTGAAACAATGGAGCGTGTAAGCAAATCAGCCGTTTCTTCTGTTTCCTCATTTTGTTTGTGTTTTTTTATTTTTCTCCCTAAGCTTTATTTGGTTTTACATTTTTTACCCAAAACTAATTTTGTGTCGTCCAATGAGAGAGTTGAGAGAGGTTTCTTTTACTCATTTTTTTCTATTTTCACTTTCATTTGTTTTTTCATTTGCAGCCCTTACGTTTCATTTGCTTTTACATTCTTTAACTTAAAATAATTTTTATCTAATAGTTTTTAGCCTTATAATTTTAAAGTTAAATTTTTGGTATTTTGTAAGTTATAAATTTAGTCTCTTACTATATTTTTAAGTTACGCTTTTGGTCTGTTACATAATTTGTTTTTATAGTTTTCGTTTTTATAAATATTACTTTTTATAAGGTTCTAAATAACGTAAGGCATGACTTGGCGGCAATGTCAAACCTCAGGATTTTTCAAGCTATGACGAGACACGTCGTTGTCGTTTGTAAGGCGTAACATAAAGCGGAAAATTTGTATATAATTAATAATTTTACATATATTTTCTAATATTATTCATTTTTATATAAATATATGACTTAAGACGGCAATTTGTCAAAACTCGGCAGCAACTACAAGTCTTGGAGTCATGGCGGGTAATGACGAGCTTTTTAGAACCTTGTTTTTTATCATTATAATATCTTAAATAATTGTCATTTATGTAGTGTAGCAATCAAGATACAATGTTAAAATTTATTTTTACTCGCATCCCCCATACATAATTGTTTCGGTTGAAATTTTATCTTATGCTTTTGTGGTTCACTTTACAAAGGTGTTCTCCGCCGCAACACACGAGGTTACAAAATACTAGTTTTATTATAAATATTAACTTTATTATAGTAATAATTTAATTATGATGTATTAAAATTTGTTATAACAGTAATAATGAATTATTGCTTAATAAAGCAACACATTTGCTCCACATCATTAGGTTTTGTTTTTATAACTAAATTCTTTTAACTTCACCATTTGAGCCTGTTTAATATGTTTTCAAAATCGTCACAACCACCACCTTCACAACCACAACAATCACAACCACCTCATTTTCCGGATTTTGTTTCCGAAACACAACCTTCACCGCCACCACCACCTCAACCAAAATAGAAAAAAAAAGTCCCACCCCACTACCCAAGAAAGGGTACCATGCACAAAAGAGAAAGAAGAAAAGCTAGCAGAAGTGTGAGTTTCGGCTTCCCAAGACCCAATTGAAGGAGATAATCACACATTCAATTGTTTTTGGGAGAAAGTTCGAAGCGTATTTTATTCGTTAACGGGAAGTGAAAGTCGAAATCCAAATCAAATTAGCTCTAAGTGGTGCGATATTCGACTAAAATGCACCGAATTTAGAGGAATTTACAACAACCTTCAAAACATACGCAAAAATGGGTCAAATGATTTCGATGTCTTCAAGGCGGCATTAGATCAGTTTGAAACAACAACGTCAACCCGCAAAACTTTTTCGTATGTGGCACAATGGCTAAAATTGAAAGACGCTCCAAAATGGAAACAACAAAACGGAAGAAACTTCACAAACCTCTTTCGGTTCAAAGCGTTCAAGAAACTCGGATGTAACTTTCCAACAATCGGACGAGCGAACACACAATCAGACGAGCGAACACACATCGACATCAACGATGACCCGCTCGATCTTGAAGACGAGCATCCCCCCCCCCCCCCCCGAAATTCTTTGGTTCCCCTGCTCCAAGCCTTCCCACCCCCGCCCATGCTCCCGAATGAGTTTTGGTTGCGCTTTTGTTGTTTGCTAAAAGGAATTCTTATTTGGGCAAACAAATAATGTTATTTATAACAAAATCATACATGTTACAAACAAAAATATTACGGCATGTCATAAACATTATACTAAGAACTTAAAAAAAACATGTTTTTTTGTTGAATTTTGAAAGCTCAAAATAATGCAATATTTATTATATTTATATAGTTAATATTAATATTAGTAAATATATATAATTTATCAATGGGGGCCCATGGGGATTTCTTGACGGGACAACCTACCGCCGAAATTAAAATGGGGGTTAACTTTGCCCCCGTCCCCGCCTCATCCCAAATTTTTTAAAACAAATACCCCATACGGGATGGGACCCCCACGGAAATATTGAAGATATTAAAATATTATTGAGAAGATATCAAAGACATACATTATTGAAAATAACGATTATATGTAATTTGTCATTATTTAAAAGTGTCGGTAAGGTTAATAAGTGTGTAGCATTATTATATATGTGACATAAAGTCTTATGTAAAGTAGTTTGTCTTCTTGCAATCATACGATTGCAATAATGTAAAGATACCGTGTGTAAACGGCTCTTTGGAGCCTATATAAAGGGCTTTGCCCTTAGTGAATAAATCAGAGTGATTTGTGATTATAAGATTTGAGTTGTTCTCAATCTTTTTCTGTTGAAATAGATTTTCTATTTCTGAATAGCAGAACCTTATCCAAACATATCCATATATTCATATAAACATATCAAACCCAGACAATCAATCCATCGTCAATCCATTCCGACGCATCATTCAGGTATATTCTTTCTTAATTTTATTAATTCCGCCATGTTTTTCAATTTGGTATCAGAGCTAAGTAACGTTCTTATTATTCTTATTATTAGTTTGCATATTCAATCTATCGTTAATAAGAATATATGCATATGCAGCATCATAAACATGATAAACATCATAAACATGATAATAAATAACCATTGTTTTTAAATATTCATATTTAAAAAAAGTTATCAACAATTTAAATATTTATCGTAAGAAGATTTAATACTATAAGTATGTCTCAAGAAATAGAAAACTCACCAATAGTTATTAATAACGAAGAAAATGAATCTGGATACACTTTTGATGCTTTAATTAATAAAAATAACATCAATAAAGACGCTATAAAAAAATCAAATTTCACACTATCCGAAAGACACAATTTTAGACATAACACATTTAAAAATTTCTTTTCTAGAAAAAATATTATATATTATGGAAAAATTATAGGAGAACAAGCAATACCTATAGAATTAACTCAAGGAAATATTACTATACCCATAATAAATAAACAACAAATTAGAAATAGATTATCTCATATTAAAGAAACAGATAAAATAAAAATTGCCTATATTCATATATCAACTATTCAAATAATCTTAAAAAGTACTGTAAGTAATTTAAATACACCAATAGAATTAGAAATCAGAGATGATCGTATAATTAATAACCAAGAAAGTATTATTGCAAAAGGAGAAGGTAATTTAATTGAAGGAAAAATAAAATTTGATATTAATATTCAATTAGGATTAAGTCTTAAAGATAAAAATTTAAGCAATAGTATTACTGTACGATATAAATTATTAAGACAAAATTTTATGATAAAAGGTAATCATCCATTTACTATTACATATCAAATAAATTATACATTAACAAATTCTCATCATAGTATTACATTTAAAACAGAAGATAGAATTTATATAGATAAATTATTTACCCCTTTATTATCCCTTGAATCACCAAATATGACTAATAATAGAATATTCAATGAAACTAATTTTCAACCAATAATAACTACTCCGTTAATAAAAAGAAATCCAATTATAGAACCTCCATTTTCAACTATAATAGGTAGATCTTCTATTTCAGAATGTCAACCTTCAACATCTAATGAAAATAACGATGAAAAGCTAGAAGATATTAAAGAAATGATTAGATCATTAAGTTTAAGAATATGACAGAATCATCTAGTAATTCCCTAAAATATTTTAAAACACTTGAAGGATCATATCAAAATACGAAACCATGTATACCACATAAAGAAATGATTATAGAAATACCGCAAAATTTACCACAAGGAACAATATATAACATCGGTCTTAATCCTGAAGAAGATAAATGAGTAGGAGAAAAATTAAACATAATTAATCAAAAATTAAATAATATTATAGAAGTAGAAAGTTTAATTGTATTAAAACAAATTCCTGAATTATTACAGAATTTAACTCAACAGAAAAATCTACTTGAAAAATATTTAAAAATAAAAACTATTAAAGAAGAACCACTTAATGAAAAACAGCTACTTAAAGAAAAACCACTTACTATTAAACGACCTTTCACATGGTAAAATAAAAATTATGAGTAATAAAACTCAAGTATATTGTAGTTACGATAATAAATATAAAGTTGATCTACTTAAAAAATTATGGAAAGATTTAGAAAAATCCACAAAAACATTTAAAAGAAAAAGAATCTGAAGTACACGAACTAATTTATAAAAACAAAAATCATACTGCATATCAATTAGTTAAAATTGGAAGATTAAAAATTGACATTAATCATTTAAAAATAGTAATAAAAAATATTAACAATTCAATTAATTTTCTTTCAGATACCTTAGTAATTTGTTAAAATGAGTTCAAAAGTACAAATTAATTCTTCAAAAGATAACATGTTTTGGACTGATATATTAAAAAACCATTGGAAAATAAATTCTAATATCTCTAATACCATTAAACATTTAGAAAATGCTTTATCATATGAAGAAAACCATTTATTAAAATTACAACCAGTAAATAAAGAATATAATAACCAATTAAAAAAGATATCTAGATTACAGGAAGGAATTAAGAAATACAAAAAATCACAAAATCGCAACCTAAAAACAATACATAATGTTTCAACCACTCTAACAAACACAACTTGCTAATATAAAATTTATAAACTAATCCTAAAATGAGTAAAAGAAAAACAAATATTAACTCAAACAGTACCTTTATTACAACCAAAATACAAGAAAAAGAATTAGTTTCATATATAGATACATGGGCTACTTTATGTTTTGGAAGAAAAAAGATATTAAAAAATTGGGAAAAATTAGAAAAACCATTAAAAATAATAATTGCTGATAAATCAATTCACAAAATTTGGTTCGTAGGAAAAGATATAGATATAGTAATTGAAAAAACACCATTTAAAACTCCAACTATATATCAGCGATTCATGGATGAAACCTTAAATGGTTTAGATCATATTTGTCTTGCATATATTGATGATATAATTGTTTTTACAAAAGGAAACGAACAAACACACATTGATGCAGTCATCAAGGTTTTACAAAGAATTAAAGAAAAAGGGTTTAGTTTTATCAAAAAAGAAATCAAAACTTTTTCAAACTACAGTTGAATATCTCGGTTTAAAAATTGGAGAAAATGGTCAATTATCGTTAACAGACAATATACGAGAAAAATTAAATATGTTTCCTAATAAACTTGAAAATAGAAAACAAATACAACGATTTCTTGGTTGTCTAAATTATATTGCAGAACAAGGATTTTTGAAAAATTTAGCGAAAGAAAGAAAAGTTTTACAAAAAAAAATATCAGAAAAAATACCTTGGTCTTGGACCAATACAGATACTATTTTGGTACAAAATATAAAACAAAACATTCAAGTTCTCCCTACTTTATATAATGCAAAAATAGATGATTTCTTAATCGTAGAAACAGATGCATCACAAGACACTTGGGCAGGATGCCTAAAAGCAATTATACGGGGAAAAGTATTATTGAGATTAGATAGTGAGGGAAACCTCATATCTAACTCATCAAAAGTATACAATGATAAAGCACACACTGGTATGAAAATACAATCTGAAGTAAACAATGATAAAGTATACAGTGATATGAAAATATCACCAAAAGCATACATTGATACAGATGTATCATCTGAAGTATTAAAAACAGATAAATACGAGCAAAAACTATGCAAGTATATATCGGGAACATTTTCCCAAACGGAACAAAATTACAGCACACATGAACGAGAAACACTAGCATGTCTCAGAACATTGAAAAAATGGAAAGTTGAGCTACTCCAAACCAGATTCGAATTACGCACAGATTCCAAGTATTTACTTGGTTTTTGGCGATATAAGTTACAAGAAGATTATTGTCGAGGACCATTAATCCGATGGCAATTACAACTACATCAATTTCATCCATACCTCAAGTATATTAAAAGCACCAACAATCATATAGCGGATACATTAACAAGAGAATGGAAGCCACATCAGCCATGCCGGAAGCAAACATTATTTACAAACAGGTCCTTTTGGAGGCGGGAGGAATATTGAAGATATTAAAATATTATTGAGAAGATATCAAAGACATACATTATTGAAAATAACGATTATATGTAATTTGTCATTATTTAAAAGTGTCGGTAAGGTTAATAAGTGTGTAACATTATTATATATGTGACATAAAGTCTTATGTAAAGTAGTTTGTCTTCTTGCAATCATACGATTGCAATAATGTAAAGATACCGTGTGTAAACGGCTCTTTGGAGCCTATATAAAGGGCTTTGCCCTTAGTGAATAAATCAGAGTGATTTGTGATTATAAGATTTGAGTTGTTCTCAATCTTTTTCTGTTGAAATAGATTTTCTATTTCTGAATAGCAGAACCCTATCCAAACATATCCATATATTCATATAAACATATCAAACCCAGACAATCAATCCATCGTCAATCCATTCCGACGCATCATTCAGGTATATTCTTTCTTAATTTTATTAATTCCGCCATGTTTTTCAATTTGGGTCCCATGGAAACGGAGTCCCACGATACTTTTTGACATTCCTATTTTTTATTAAGATTTTTAAATTAAATTATGGAAGGCATTAAGGTAATTAGTCTTAAACATACATTATAATGGTCTTTAGTAGCCCACCTAAGCACTCGAGCTTCATCATTATTTATTTGCTTTTTCATTAAAGAGGAGTCATGCCATAACTACTTTAATTTGTAAGAAACATATTTAGGATATTGTTAAAAGGCATATTACCTTTTTTTTAACTTAAATCATTCCCATAAACGGATTCAAAGATAGCACACTTTAGATGTAAACAAATCTCAACAAAATAATAGATAATATATACTCCAAACAATGTAACAAGGTCCATTATTGTCATTATCTACTTGTAGCAAATCTATATAAATTGTACACATTTTACATTTATAGCATCACCCACCATAACCACTTAACTCAAAATTCATCATATCACTTCTCTTGGATACGTCTTGTATATCTATCAACTAATTTCTACCATCCGCATTGCCCATTATCATGATAATCCCAATTCCCAAAACAAGTTCTTCACAATCATTTTTATATATATTTTAAAAAAAATAGAATGTTTAAATAAATAATGCAAAAAAATAATTACCATTTGAATCCCTCTCTTTCTTGATCTTTGATTCTATTCAGAACTCCCTCCACAGCCAAATCAAAAGCATCTTTCATGCCCTTAAGACCTTGATGTGGTTTTGCATACACAATTCTTGGAATATATTGTATCACCTTTTCCCTCATTTTCCTCACTTCATCTTTCCCAAAGCTCTCAAGAACACCTTTTATGGATTTCCCATTTAAAACATCATTCTTATCGATATAAACCGAATAGCTCTCGGGTTGACCCGGCAAGAACCATTCGTATTGTGAGTAAGCGGTTCTGTTCCAGAAGAAAACCGGGATTGAACCGGCGATCATGCAATCAAAAATTGACCGCCGGGTGAAGCTGTCGCCTCTTGGTTGAAGACAAAAGTCCGACCCGAGGAAAGATTCAAGTATCAACGACGTACCGTTGGAGCATTTTGACCCGCCACAATCCACGACCCGACAAGAACCCGAGGAGTTGTAACACTGGTTTAGCAAGAGTCCTCGGAAATCATTCTTGATGAGGCCACGTGTCGCGCCGGCAAAGCAGAAAAGGGTGGTACGGGTACGTGTACGGACGAACTCCTGCCACGTTTCGACATCTGACGGCGAGGTGGGGTGGAATCCGGTGGGGTATGGAACACCGACGTCGAAATAGTCCCACGAGTTCCGTTCGATGAGGAGGCGCGTGATGTTTCGCATCCCAGGTAAATAGATGCATCGGGAACCCCAGTCATCGTCTTTAGACCGGCGGAAATCCCATGTGATACGACCCATCGTAATGAAGTGATCCCAACCGTTGGATTTTTTCCAATAGGGTTGATCATGAACCCATTTCAGCATCGTATGGCAATGAAGGTCACGATCCTCCGCCGTGTAATTATTCGTCCATAGATATTTTCCGACGGCAAGGCCGGCGTACAAAGGAATGTAGTACGCCGTAGCAGATTCTGGGTCTAGCGTCCTACACCGGTAGTTCAACATCCGATTATGATAAATAATCTCAGATGCAAATTGATCCGTCCAATACCACGCTCCGGTGAGACTCTGCGGTATCACTCCGGCTAGCTTTGTTGCAGGGCGTCCAAGACCATCATTAGAGTACGTATCGCAACGAGAACCCCAGGGATTCAGTTCATGACAATTTTCTAACAATTCTGTGTTAAAAAAATGTGGCAGGTTATAGACGAAGACCTTACCGGACGGGCATTCCGTATCGCCGCCGTCCACGGCGGTGATGGCGGCCACTTCAGGACGGTGTTGGGGGATGATAACGGCCGTGGATATGTGGTAATTGCGAGCGATTAAGAGAAGGATGATCTGGAGGAAGAGGACAAAGAAGATAAGCCATGTGCGAGGGAGATAAGGTTTAAGTGAACCGAAGGAACTTTTCCGATCTAATTCTGGGTTTTGGGGTTTATGCGGGGAAGGAGGCGTATCGAAAAGAGGAAGCATGAGGGTGATGAATTTAGGTGCTTTCCGGCGGAATAAAGCCGGGATATATGGTGGGTTTTCAATGATTTCGGTTTTTCGTTGGTTTTACGCCGATACAAAAAGGTGTTATGGTGGCAGCTTGATGGAGAATGAGAAGCTTGTAATTATTTGTTGAGAAGATATATAGGGTATAGTTTCTTTTATCAGGTCAAGTACCATTCCATTTTTGACATAATTACATAAATTAACCTCCACCTTCTGTAAATGACAAAAACACAACTCTTTTAAAATGGGTTTTGATAGAAATACTATTTAATATTGATACAACTAAGATATTAATTTTGAATTACTTATTTTTATGTTTTGTTAGTTTTTTTGCTAAATCTAGTTTCCAACATCTTACAATAAATACTTATTTAAATCCATAAATTTGAAACTTTTTGCTCTTTGGTTTCAGTTTATCTTTTAATAATATGCTGTAATAAATTATGAAGAAACCGTCACTATTAAGAATAACGAGGATTTTAATTTTAAACCCAAAAAAAAAAAAAAAATTTGAAAATGCTATTGTTCTTAAAACATCATAAAAAAATAAAGAAAAAAAAAACTTTAAACAAAGTTATTACAAAAATATTTAACAAATCATTTAAATATGCCACATAAAACTTCAAAAGAAAACAATGATGAACACCATACCAATAGGACACAACAACACACAATAACAACCAAAAAGCCAAAAAAAGAACATGAAAGAAATACACTTAAAATATCGAAATCAAGGATATGTTTGGTTATGATCATGAATTTTAGTTTTTTAAAACCCTTGAATTGAAGAAATTGTTAGGAAAAACGAACTTAAACTTTTATTTATTAAAAAAAAAAAAAACATGAAAGAAATATACTCTTAAAATAATGAAATCGAGTATATGTTCGGTTATGAGTTCTTATGAATGGTTAGTTTTTTAAGGCCTTTTAATTAAAAAACTATTTGGAAATACGACCTTAAACTTTTATTTTAGAATTAAAAGAATTGAACAAAATACATAAAACACAACTATTTACCTATTAGTATTCAGAAAAACTTTACATTTTCTTATATGCAGAAAAAACTTTTATATTTTTAGTAACCTTTCATATTAATCCAAATATTCGTTTTTTTTAAGAAATTACCGGTTATTTTGTGACATGATATTTATATTTTTCATTTTTAGGTTAATACGAAAAAAAAAAAATGACGTTGCCTTTCGCCTAAGTAAAATGTGATAAATTGATCATTTACTCAAGAAAAAAATAAGTGACATCGCTTAAATGTTAACCTAAAAACGAACAAAATAAATATATATCACAAAATAACAGGTAACTTCTTTAAAAAAAAGATATTTAGGTAAACTTGATAGGTAACTGAAAATATAAGAGTTTTTTTTGCATATAAACAAAATATAATGGTTTTTATAAATGTTGATAGACAAATGATTGTGTTTTTTGTATTTTGCCCAAAAAATTATTCAAAAATCACATCTAATGGCAAAATTAGTTGATAACTTAAAGTTAGTAATTTTTACTTGTGTAAAATGTTTATTATAAGAAACTAATAAAATATAAAACTACATAAAACCTAAAAGTTAAAAGTTAAAGAAAAAACTAAAAAGCTCCAAAATGTTTAATGGTATATCTTTTAAATTAATAGATTATTTCCTTAAAATAAAAGATTTAAGTTGTAATAACCTGAAAATCTCAAACAATGTGTTATAGTATGTATTTCGACTAAATACATTGAAATGTGAACTCAAATAGTGGAACGTCAAAGTTTTTGGTAATGTAATATATATGTTCTTGTACTTATTGCATTATGAGAGAAAATTTATAAGTTTTCAGCAAACATTTGTTAAAAGAAAGTTGTAGTTCACTCCGAAATAGTTCATGGATATAAAATTTGTCAAAATTTGAATTTGTATGAGAAAGTTATTGTAACATCCCAAATTTCGAGTCCAAAAATTTCATTTTAATTAACTGATTATAAAAGCATTCATAACAAAACCACATAAATGTATCACATCTGAAAATCCAAGTCATAAGATAGCATCATGTCAGAGTACAATCCCAGAATATCTTAAGTGCGGAAAATCAATGCGAATGTGTGATGTGCCGCTACCGCGCCAGCTCCTTCCCCTTCGCTGAAGAGGTACCTGAAACCAAAACTGTAAACTATAAGCACGAAGCTTAGTGAGTTCCCCCATCGTACCACATACCATACAATCACATAGCATACATACTGCCAGACAATTATGGGGTGCCCGACCTGCCCAATACGGCCATTCTGGGGTGCCGACCTACCCGTGTCAAGCCATTCTGGGGTGCTAACCTACCAATGTCAAGCCATTCTGGGGTGCTGACCTACCCATCGGTCCTAACAACCGACCCTCGGGGACTATTCCACCCCCTACTGCTACTATCACATATATCATAACATAAACATACTATCGGACATATCTGGGGTGTCCGAACTACCCTTCGGTCCTAACAACCGAACTTGGGGACTATTCTCCTCCTACTACCACTATCACATATAACATATCATGCCAGCATATAAACATATCATCACATACTGTCAAACATATATGGGTGTCTGACCTACCCTTCGGTCCTAACAACCGAACTCTACTACTATCACATATAACATATCATGCCAGCATATAAGATATCAGGTAGTAGCAAACCTAGATGATATCACAAAGACAATCATCTAACATACAACTCCTACTGGTGGGCCGGCATTGTAGCCGTAGACCCACCGCTACTGGAAGGTAACTCACCTCAATGTCGTGCAGTGTTTGAATTATCCTCGGCGCACAAGTCGACTCCCTTCGACTCCTCGATCCCTACACGACGACCTTCAAGTCAACACACAACAAGTACAACCCTAAACAGGGTCAGTCCAAGTCTAGTCAAAATCAACTTCAAGTTGACCCGACTCGCTGAGTTGGGCCGTCAACTCGCCGAGTCCCTCACCCTTTACTCGTCCTTATCCATGACCCGACTCGTCGAGTTGGGCCGTCAACTCGACGAGTTCCTCCCTCACATGAACATCGCATGAAACTCATCCGACTCGCCGAGTTGATGAACAACTCGTCGAGTTCACCTTCATCTGATGAACAAGTTCTGTCCTCGACTCGCCGAGTTGATGAACAACTCGTCGAGTTCATCTTCATCCTTAAGAAGATTGCCTTGGACTTGCCGAGTCTGTTATAGCACTCGTCGAGTCCCATGAACTCCAGGTCTAAAATCACGTCCAATACATTGGGTAACTCTTCCTGTCCGATTACAACTCTTCTAACACTCAACTGGGTTCCTTTAACTCTCAACAGATATGAGGCTCAAAGCCTCGGACTCGTCGAGTCCCAAGAACGGGCTCGCCGAGTCAGTCATGTCCACACTCTAAATCCTTGATTTCTGATGTACATCCTTTGATCAAAAGATAGATCCAAGCTTCTATAATCGATCTAGCACGTAAAGTTACAAACTTTACGTGCTTGCATGTGACTTTGAGCTCAAAAAGACATAAAACAAGCTCTTAAGATGCATGGGGCCTTTCCTGGGTGCAAAAGCAGTCCCCAACTGCCTTGTGACTCTTTTAATGACGTGATTCAGAAGCTCTAACCCCCAACCATGTTTGCAATCATGGTTGGCCATCAAAAGTGGCTTATAAAAGCCCTAAATCTCCCCAAAAAGGGATCTCACAAATGAAAGAGCAAGGTTACAGCTTTTTACCTTCAATGAACTGTAGAAGGTGCACAAACTCGGGTTCCCTTGGTCTTTACTTGCTTCCTCAAGCCTTTCTCCTTCCTTCTTAAGACCATAAGCACCAAAATCCACCAATAAGGCTTAGATTGCTTCAATAACGGCTAGGGTTTCAATGAGAGGTGTTCTGGGAGCATAAGGGACGTTGTGGCCGACATAACATTGTTTAAATAGGGTGCAAACCCTTGGATTAGGGTTTTTGTCCAGTCAGAGCCTACTCGTCGTGTCTGGGACCCGACTCGATGAGTCCATCACTTAAATCCCGCGCCTCATCCCGCTTCTACTTGGCGAGTTGGTCCTTCAACTCGCCGAGTCCAAGGCCAAAAATGCAAAAATACTTAAATAAAACTGCATACCAAGAACCATGTGCTACAGTTATGGGCGTCCGAAATTAGACAAAATTTATTTGAATGCACAACATGCCTTTTAATAGAACGCGGAGTGTCCTAACCGAGTTTGCTAAATGAAATGCTTAAGTCAACTTATTTGACTCCATTTGATACCAGCAAGCTTCCCCAAGAGCAGTAGGCACGAAAAAAAGGGTGACATTTGAATGTTTATAAGAGATTATGCTCCCGGGAGTCTAGAAAATCGATACGAGCTTCAACTTCCGCGATACTGACGTCAAGGGTAAGCTTTTAAGTCATATAATCTAGGGAAATCTCCGGAAAAGTCTCAATATTTTACCCTAATATACGAAAAAGTCCCAACTTGTGAGGAGTATTGGGTGTTGTTGGAAACATTCACATCAAACTTAATACAACATTTTGATTTCTATCTAAGAGCTTGTTTAGACTTAAATTAGAAGGTTATGTTACTTTCAAAGAGCCTATTTTAAATTTGACAGCTTGGTGAATGAGAAGTGTTAGAACTTGTTAACATTTTCAAGTACCAACTTAGGAAGAAATTAGTAAACGTCATGTCACATTTGATTCACATTGCTAACTTGTCATACATAGAGTTGGAGTCCTTATAAATTATAAATTTATTTTATTTAGTTAACCACTCACTTGCTTATTTAATCATTCGCTTAAATCATTGCAAGTAAATTTTCCCCCTTTTTGTAGCTAAACTACCTTATGCAAAAATGTATAGACGTTAGCGTTGTGTCTTTGTGGATCGATCCTGTTGATCATGTACTACCTTTTAATGCAATATAGCAGTGTTCTTTTTGAGTATTTTGTATCCATATTATTTATTGGGTTTGACACCCCAACACACTCTTTATAATTTTGTATATATTTTGCCAAATATTTTAGAACTCAACACCTTTCTCTATAGACTCAAAACATAAGATTAACAACCGGCTTCATTTCTTTTAAGACCCAAGGAAGGTGACATTTACTCATTTAGTAGCATAAAGAGAATCAACCACGTTGTTGCATAGTTTTTCACTTTGAAACGTAAGTTTGCCTATAAGAGTTTGAGGAACATATAAATAATGTAGCAACAAAAGAAAGAAATATAAGATGCATATTAACATGACATATTAATAAAATACATGAAAAACCTAACATACAAATTGAATAGATGAATATTGTTAATTCGGTGATGAAATTCATATGTAAATTTCTCAGTTAACAAAAACGTAAAATTAGATTTGAATATATAATTGACAGTTAACTAGTGAAATTTACATGAACAATTATCAAATAACTCAAACATAAACTAAGTTAATATTCATTCAAAAATAGGAATTTGATAATGAAATTTATTTATGAAAAAACAAAACTTAAATATATGTGAATAGAATGAATCAAAGATAATCATGTACGTGGCCTTGGTCGAGGCCACCGTATATTTTGCAGTTATTTGTAGCTGAATGGTCATTTTGTCATTGTTCTAAAGTATTATCGTAAAAATAACTGACTGATAGTTGCTTAATATCTAGACGGTAGGGGGTTGATTAGACGGTGTCTAACGATTAACTCCTAAATAATTAATAAAGTTGTTGAATCCGATACATATAATTTTTTAATATTTTGAAAAATATATCATGACAAAAGTATTTAAGAAAATATTAGTTTTTCTGTTAGTTATATAAATTTATTTTGGTATGACATTAATCATATTTATCTATTCTATTATTCTATTATGATATTAGTCAAATTTATTTATTTAAAATTTAACTAATTTGAAATTTATGACTTTCGTTTAACTTTTAGTCGATAATGGACCGATTTAATAAATCACAAGCTCTATATAAACAATGAGGCAATGGTTCTTGGCGTGTCGACTGGGGTAACCGGTTGCCAAGAGCAACCGACAGAGAATAGATCTTCCTTTTACCGTCAGGTGTCAGTTTTTTTAGTTTTGTAATTAGTATTGGCTACTGTCCTGTGAGACAATTTGTACACGTGTATAGAGACGAATGGTAGGGCGAACTGTCATATTAATGTGATGACACGTTGAGGGGGCATTTGTGACAATGAAACTAATGATCACGTGATGGGCACGTACATATATGTGATGTAAATGTGAAATAGATTCTGTTTATGGGGAGCCTGGAGCCATGGGTGGCGTGCGTCATGCAAAATTGAGAGCGGTGTTGCCTCTCAATTAACGAAAGTAACGTGGGATTGTACTTGTTAATTTCCCGCCGAATTATTGAAGGTAATAAATGATGGGTTTTAACATATTTGCTTACGCATTTTTGTTTGTTAAATAAATCAATTATATTATATGATAATAATTTATTTAAAGTGATAATGATAATAGATTAAAAAGGTTATTAGGATTTTCTTTTTGAATGAATTTTTTTAATAATGATTTGGGGCATGTGAATATTAAAACCGAAAGAAATGGTCACATTTCACAAATAGGAGGATGAAGTGGCGATAGGCTGTCTGGTCGTAATGGGTGTAATTAAGCTGTACAGATGGAGATTGGGGCCAAGTACAGGTGGGCCCAATAAAGCCCGCCATGTGTTCACTCCAAATTCAATTGCCGACAAATAGCTTTCCAAAAGGAATGTACAGCATCTCTTTTTACCTTTTTCTCAAATTTTCTTTTATCTTGGCAAATCGTAACTATTATATAATTTATCTTAGTATTTTAAGTGTTTTTGGGTTTGTTATGTTTAAAAACTAAAAAAATAGTTAATAAATTAATTTTTTTAAAAGAAAAACCATCAGCCTTTTTAACAAATTTATAGTCTTTTTTTTTTTTCTTCCTACAAATATGTTATTAAATAAAAAAACATATGTTCATTATCCAAAGGGTGTTTGGGATTGCTTATTTAAAACAACTTATGTTTTTTTTTGGTAAAACTACTTCTTAGCTTATATGGTGTTAAAATGAAGTTTTAAAAAATTGCATAAGTTAGTTTATCCGATGTTAAAATGTATTAACCTCATAGATTATTTTGTAATGTTTGGTAAATGATGCTTACTAGTATTCTATCATCCTGTACGTTGCGACGAAGAACACATTTGTAAAATGAATCACAAAATTATAAAGTAAAGTTTCGATTGAATCAATTATTTATGGAGGAGACAAACAAAAGTAAAGTTTGAAAATGTATCTTGATTCGTACAATACACAAATGACAATTAGTTAAGAAATTATTATAATAATAGGTAATATTAATTAAAACAAAAACTATAATAACAACTAGAAATGAGGCCCGTGCGTTGCACGGGTCGGATCTTTTTTATTTGTGTTTGGCGGGTCACGAAAGTATGATGCTATAATGTCATTCAAATACAATTCAGCTGGATAGATTGAAGAGTATAATGTCCTAATGTAAGTAATGAAAGTATTCGGTGTCGTATCAGAATTTTTAACTTATTAGAAACTCCTTATAAATAGGGAAAGCTAAATTAGTGCAACTCTCTTCTTCCTACGGCCTCTTCATAAACTGCATCAAGTTTGTTTCTGACATGTTCCTAAGAAGAAGAACAACAAAAAAAACTTTAGTTTAGCAAACCTTCAATAGTGTAGTTGTTAAGGTACTGCAAAGTGAAAGTCATCCTCGAAATAATTAAAAACAAAAACAAAAAGAAAATTCATATACTAATTAAAAGTCTGAAGAATTTAAACAGCAATTCATATATTGAAAGAGCAAGGTTACCATTAAGAAACCCTAAAATTATGTGGTGGTGGCTGGAATTAAGGTTAAGACAAATAGTCTTCAATTATTGTACACAATGGCAACTCATGTCATCAGAAGCTATAACAAATCCGACATTCCAAATCGAAATGGATGAGAAATTGTAGAAATTGGTCAACTATGGTGTGGATCAACAACATATTTGACGTACAAACATGTAGACAGAAAGAGAGGAAGAGAGAATCGATACCATGGGGAGAGTAAGCAAAGTAAGCTCTGTAAGTGCAGATGTGATCGCCTGCTTTAATTGCACCCTTTTAAACTCTGTCGGGAAGAAGCCCTATATTTCTCCTTCCTGCCGAATATCCTCTTGCAATCTGTAAGCAAAATCCAACACAAATTAAAACGATGCATTCAACCACGTTGAGATGTGGCCAAATTTCAATAAAAATTACACAAATGAATAAACCATTTGCACCGTTTTCAATGTGTTCTCTCACACGCACAGTTGGACAGATATGATTGGTGGGTAAGATACAGATGTACAACCAATTAGGGTTTAAAAGCCATTAAGCTATCTGAGAAGATGGAGGCGACGACAATTTCCAAAGGGGGGCTAACCACGACGATGAACACCTGGGAAACAGAGAAGATGAACGGCAATCAGAACGAAAACATTTGAAGAGCTGAACAGAACATAACGCCGACGATAGGAAATTGAGGAGCCGACGAAGCAATCGACAAACATCCATGAAAGAAGAGATATAGAGAACTCGTCGGCGTCTTCTGTGGTAGAAGCGGATTCGCCGGCATCGGCTACAATACAATTATAAGACCAAAACCGTGAATGTTGCATAAATTGGTAAACAAAAAAGCACAACATTGTTGCATAAATGGTTAAAATGCGAATCATTGTTGCATAAATTGGGAAAAAAATGAAACACTATTACATAAATAAACATTCGACCGGTCAAATTTTTTAACTATAAAAATAGCATGTAGGGGTAGTTTGGTCAAAAAAATCTTAAAATCATTTTTTTAATTATAAAAACAATATGCAAGAGCAGTTTGGTCTGATGTTGTTAGAATCATAAAATTCTAACTATAAAAAAACAATATGCAGGGTAGTTTACAGAACTATTTACCCAAAAATTTTGCATTTGATTTTAAACAAAAAAACTTAGCTTTCCACAAGGCTCTTTTATGATAGAATCTGGGATTCCGTAATACACACTTTGAAATCCACCTCTCATGACTTTCCTTCGTGAATATCTGCATAAAATTAGAGAATAAACTATGAAGTAGCTAAATAAATTTTCTTGTATTCTTGATAGCATGAAAGTATGCTTTATAGCACTATACTTTGCATCAGTTTGAAAAAAAAACTTGAGAAAATTAAAAGATTCTATTTAATGAATTTATATTAAAAAAATAAAAAAAAGTCTAGATCAATTTTATTTAGACTACAAAATGGCAATTTGACTTTGTGTATAACCAAATCAAACATCAATTGAGAGTCATTTTCCCTCCTTTTAACAAAATTAACATATATGGTCCCTGTATATTGAACAAAATTGGCAAATTGATAAAATGGTGAAATGAATTCTTTGACCAAAAATAAAAAAAAAATTGTTTTCTGTTTAAATGGGTCAAATAACGGAAAAACAAAAAAAAACAAAAAAAACTCCGATAAAATTACCAAATTGGATAAAAATGTCAAAATTGTCATTTTGACTAACAAATTAAAAAAATCAAACTTTCTGTTTTAAACATTTCATTTCAGTATTTTTTTTTTCAACTTAAGTATGAGAAATTATAAAACATTTTTTTTTCTTAAGAATGACAAAGTTGATAAAAAAAAGGTAAACTCATTCACTTAGTTACTAATATTAAGCTTAAAGAAATGATATGTTTGCAATTTCATACATCCATATGATGAACATCAAATGCTTGATAGAAATGAGGACTGAAAATTTGACTTGAGCCAAAGAAAAAAATAGATTTCAATTTGAGCCGCAGCAGTTGTCAATTGACCGAATTCTTTTGAACATATTTATAAATTCATGTAATGTTACTATAGAACAATGTCACAACAACCTTTTACCCCAATAGTTTCATACCAGAAACGAACATTACAAATTTGAAAAAGAAACAAATAGACATAATTGATAATACCATTTGTATGTTAACAAAGCATAAATAATGTATTAAGAAAATTTTTAAAGAGCTGAAATTACTTTTACTTATGGGCACATCAGGGAGACCATACCAGAACTCTCTCTTTTCTCACTACGTTTCCCACATTGACCAGTAACTATAACCTAATTCAACATTAAAAAAAAAACCATTAAAAAAATTCTTTCATATGTTTCCAAAAGATAACAACTTGCATTGATTCAGAGATTTCTTGCTGGAGGATTTACTCTTGGTGATCATCATACACCCATAAGTTTAATATAAAAGATCCGACTCTTTGAATATTTCCCTTCAGCATATTTTTGGTTAATAAACGAAAAACTATTTTAGATAAGCTCGAAATTAGCTGAAATTTCAAAGAATAATATACCTGATGTTGGAGTTCATTAAGCTGGATTTCCTACTGCATAATTACCTCCCACGAGTGTTTGGAAGCAGAATTTGAAATTCCAGATTTCGTTCCACCGTGTGGTCGATATATTCTCGGACATTACATTCCCTTCTAGCATCAAAACCCCTGAAAACATAGTTAAAAGAAAGATTAATCAGATAGCATAAAGCCCCCTTAAGTCCTAACTCCTTACAGACAAGTAACAAAATAAAAGTGTGAACAAAAAATTCAGCTTAAACAGTTATACAATTAGATAAAAAATGAAAATAAATAAGCTAATGGAGAAAGCATCGCTGATCAAAAAGCTACCAGATGATGTGGCTGAACATATTTTCTTCAAAAATTCATATCCAACCTGCTGACAGTTAATGACAACTGCTATGTGAAAATAATTTGTCTAACAATAAATATAATGATCAGATAGAATCCCATATACATGTAAACACAATTTGTTGAAATTTTGAACTGTTTGAGATGTGTTGACATGAAAATGGAGAATCAGAATCTGCTTTTGTGAGGGTAAAAATGACCCATATCCACCAAATTTTGGCTTTGTGAAGAAATTTGTTATAAAGTTGTTCAGAATACATGGTACAACAACAAATTATACATCAAATTCAAGCACTCTATGCAATAAACGCATCAAAACCCTAATTACACTGGAGTTTACTGGTATCGTACAACAATAGTTGATTCAAGTGGGTTTTTTGGTTAATCAAATGAATATTAAGGAAAGAAACATACCGATTGACGCGTGATGTGCATAAGCCACTTGAAATTTTGGGTATGCTTCGAAAGGCATGTACCGGTAGTTGCCAGAGCTTCAAAATTCGGATATGGAAATGAGTATCGTTGGAGCCAATTTACAGTTCTCTTTAACAATATAGAGCAAAAAATGGGAAAAAACGCAAAAAGAATATACGGGATTGGGCCTTCGAAAATCGGAAATCAACAACGACGACCGAAGTTTAAGTAGGAATCGATAGTGATGGTTGAGTAGAGGGAGGACCGGTGGGACTGAGGAGCTGCAACGAAGTCGTAAGAAGAGAGAGAAGCAATCGACGGGATGAAAGCAGTAGAAGCAGTAGAAGGCACCGGAAGTGTTGGATAAAATTTAATCGGAGAAAGAGTGAGGCTGTGTGACAAGGAGTGGAGGCGGTAACATGGTCTACCGTGCAGCAACATGTGTAACACACCGACCAACACGTGTATAGCAACATGCGCTGGTATGGTCTAGCAGTGACACAAAACAGAGAAAAGCGGAGGGAAGATGGTCAGGCGAGAAGAGGAGAAGTGGCTGTAATAGAGGTCGATGAAGTAGTCAGGATCGGTGAAGAAGAAGATAGGAGAAGATCGGAGGTTTTGTGCTGAGGAAGATAAAGCGAGTGGAAGGATCGGGAACAAAAAAGCTTAACCCCTATGGTAACCGAGGAACAATACGCTGATCAGGTACTGTTCCTAACTTTCATTTCCTTAATATATATATTAATTGTGTAAGAGACCGAAAACGTAACTTTAAAATAGTGTAAATGAATAAAATCGCAACTTATACGATACCAATAATTTAACTTTAAAATTATAGGGGATGAAAACTGTTAGATTAAAATTAGTCCAGGGGAAAAATAATGTAAAAGCAAATGAAGTTTAGAGGAGGAAAATGAAAAAGCAAATGAACATTGTCGATGGGGCATCGACATTGGTAAATAATATAAGGAAAATGTCATTTTAGCCCTATCAAATTTTCATGTTTGTTTTAAATAATGTTTTTTTGGTTGTCTAAGGGCTTAAAGTATATTTTCACTTGTTACCGAGGTTATTTAACCCGCTATAACAGGTTTTAAGGTTCCATCTCACCTCCTCCAACCTTGTATTCTCCACGAAGTCCTCTATTGCAGGTCACAAAAATGGAATAATAGGGGACCTGGCGAAGCTTTATTCTTCAACGACGCATTATCTCTGATAGCTCCTCCTTATTCGACGATGCTGAACCATCCCCGTCTTCAACACCTCCGTAATCAGCCTTCATCGACCATATTAGCCACCATCTTCACCACATGCAATATTCAAACTCTCCTTAAACCCACTACCAAAATCAACTTATATGTTAGTTTAAAAAATAACCATTTTACCCTTGGTCTAAAATAATTAAAAGACTAAATTATAGGAATCACCTTAGTAAACCTCTAACTAGGAACAACCTTAGTAAACCTCTAACTAGAGGAACCACATGAGTAATCTCTGACATAATATCCTCTTACTTCTTACAACCGAATACACGCGACGATGCCCCTCGCCTCCATCTATGCGACTCTCCTCTCGTCGCCTCTATTATAGTCATAAGCTACCCTGCCACCCTCAACCACTTCAACGTCTCTTCCACCCACAATACCCAATCTATTACCGATTAAAACCCCTCCTTGTCGCCAACTTCTTCCACCCAACCCTCTACCTTTACCCCTTTCATATTCTACTCAGTTAGTCATCGCTCTAATCGCCACTGTTACCGACCTATGCGCATCCAGCTCCCAAATTACAATATCTTTTACCTTTACTCTAACTGTTAAATCTCCTACTTATTTCAACTCACTAGTAAAAATAGAACACTATTGTCTCTCTTTCATCAGTGTGTTTAGAACCAACATCATGAATCATCCATCTCTCTTATTTTTTTCTCTCTCAAGCGCCCCTTGAAGGAACTACGCCAACCATGACGGATCCTAGCGTGAATCAAAAAATTAAACCCTTTAAGAAGTTGTAAATGGTAAAAGATGTTAGATTGCAATCATGACATGTTATAATTGGGTTCCATGTAACATCAGTTGAAATTTATCCTCATAACAATCATTTATTGGGTCATTAACTGACAGTGGTGATTATAGGATTTTTTTTTGTTGGGGACGGCGTTGATTTTTTTCAAAAACATAAAGGAGATTTCAAGTAAACTTTATAAAATTAAGCTATTTATATGTAAATTTTTTTTGCCATCGGGGGCATGTGCCCCCACTCCCAATGCAATTTATCCGTCCCTGTAAGCAAATGAGCATTTTCTTGTGAAATGTTTGGTCAACTATTATGTGAATCTGTTGGTTTAGACAATGGATGTTGGTTTTTCATTCGCTCGTAGATTGTTGTATGGATGTGGGTTTTGTAATTTGGTCCAAGATTAACAAAGAAGCATGTCGAAGAAACAAAACATATTCTTTTGATTCATTTATGGTTGCTTGGGACTTATTATCGCTTTTACTTTTAATGACATTAAGTCTTTCAAACTAGATGTCGATAAGAAGTTTCAACATATTGTGAATATTGAATCATTATTTTACAGGTTATTTTATTTTACTTTATAATTTCAAGTTGGATTATTAGTTAATTTTAACAAACATGAGTTTTTATCTGCTAATAGTTTGTTATCCAACTATCAACTAAATTTTTAGTTAGTTTACATGTAACAACCGTTTTACAGAATAGATCAGTTAAGGACTTGAGGGATCAAAAGTAAGGTTTTTGTGAAAAAATTTGTGCCATGGCGTGGTGAATGAAGTGCCACGATGTGGCAATGCAATTTCAAGAAACGCACATCTGATGGCCGTTATGACATGGCAAGAGGGATGCCACGACGTGGCAGCTGGTGCAACCCAAGCCCACAATTTTTTGTGGTTTCTCCATATTTAAGGACCTTAACTTTAGGGCTAAGTCTTTCTCTTCATCCTCCACCCTATTATCTCGAAAACCCTAGCCCCATTTGAGTGTTCTTAGTGGGGTTGTGGTGTTATTGAAGTGGGAAGCCTTACATTGCAACTTGAAGAAAGAGAAGGTGCACTTTGAGCAAAGATCTAGCAAGCAAACCTCCTCACCACCTTCTTACACACCTTTTGAAATTTTGTAAGTCCTCAAGTTCCTACTTTTATGTGCTATTCTTCTAGACCTAGGATTATAAGCTCGTTCTTCATTATTCAAGGTGGGTTGTGTTGGATTTTTATTCAAAAATAGTCTAATTATGGAGACTAATTCGACATAATTAGCAACAGAAGAATTTTAAGATTTGAATAAACTAAAACCATTTTAAACCACCAAGGATCATTTTGCAAGACTTACAAAGATTAAAACACAAACATGAGAAGAAAAAAGTTTACAATCTTTGACGACTTTGATTCTTATGGGAGATTAGAAGTTGATGAAGAATGTAGAGTACAACTCCACCTTAGTTAGAAACACCAACAATTCTTCAACTTGATAAGATGCCAGGCTTCTTCTTGTAATAAAAGAATCTCTTAAGATCTTAAGACAAAGAAACTATTTTGCCTTAAAAGAGAGTTTGCAAGTATCAAATATTTATCTTCTATGTCTTAAATCCTTAAGTAAACTAGAGAGAAAGAGCTCAAAGAAGAGAGAAATTTCATGGTTTTTGATCACTAGAAAGAGAGCCAAAATGCAACTATTATAGTCCTTTCTTATTACCCACTAGGTCTTAACACTTTGAGACATGTCATACTTCTTTATAATATTTTAATGCCATGCTTCTAAAGCATGTCCCCTAGATTAAAATAAGCTAAAGACCATGTCTCCACTCTTTAGCCAAGCTTACATTTTTATAAAGAAAAGACAAGATTTTTATAAAAAAAAACTTCAAATCTTTATAAAATATAAACCTTTATCGTTTTAGCTAAAAGACAAAAATATTTTGTAACATCCGGATTTCCAGGTATCATAAATTGAGTATTTATTTTTGAGTCAAGGAGAGGACTCGACGAGTTGACGCCTAGACTCGTCGAGTAGAATCGCGATTCTGACTAGGATTAATGAATGGACTCGACGAGTCGGCGGGTCGACTAGACGAGTCCGCGCTGTGAACAGAAACCCTAAATCCTTGGGCATGTGCCCTATTTAAAGGTCTTTATGTGTGACATCCCCATTTTCACGGCCAGAAAAGACCGATTTTGTTTATACTTTATAAAAATCAGAGTACTTCTTTTAACAAAAATGTTGCGGAATTTGTTCCGAGAAAACATGGTAAATAGGTTATCAAAGCATTTCCGAGGAAATGTATTTTTATTCATTTTCAAAACATTGGGATGTCATTGTCAATACAGAAACATAAGCATAAACAAAACTTACATTATTTACACTAGTGATATACATCTCTTTTAAATCTCTCAGTGTAAAGTAGCTTTGTATCGACACGTGTGATACAAATAAGCTTGAGTGGGTCAGGTTGGGAAACCTGATGAGTACATAGGGTTTTCAACCCACAATAATATAATTATTATGTTTAAACAACAAACAATCAACCCCATTTACCCATCCCCATTATCTTCCTTACTCTCAAGGGTCTACCCTAAGAGTCATCTATTCGTTTATTCCGAAGTCCCTTGCTTCCAGGGTTATAAGGCCGACACTAAGTCCATAGCTGCCAATGCACTAATTCCATAGGTGCAAAAGTTCCTTCATCGGGTACTAAATCCATAGCTACCAGTGTAGGTACTAAGTCCATAGCTACCAACGTTTATCTAACAGGTACTAAGTCCATAGCTACCATGTACTAAATCCATAGCTACCAACACCTAACAAGTACTAAGCCCATAGCTACCTATATTTACCTAATAAGTACTAAGTCCATAGCTACCATCGTTTGTCCAATAGGCACTAAGTCCATAGTTGCCGGTGTTTATTTATTGGGCACTAAGTTTATAGCTGCCAATTTTTACTCACATCATCTTTTATCTCTCATCATTCATCTACCCATGTTATAACCAACATATTTGTAGATATAAAATACGTATACAGTTTAAATCAGTTAAAACATGTATAAAAACGTTCATCCAGCATAGATAGCAAGTATACAGATAATATGCACACATAGCACGTAATTTATATTAAAATACTTCATATCTATGTGTAAGATGAAAGAGACTATGCACTCACCTGAAAAGGTGGTGATTCCGAACTCAGACAGCGCTTCGCTTCTTAAAAAATAATTTCCTTCGACGAAACCTAGTATTATTACCACTAGAGTTTAGTCTATTATTCGCCGAGACTAATTAATAGTCTAGCTATTATTACTATTATATAAGCGTTAAACAATACTTATATAACCCATAATAATAGCCCAAGTACTTATTATAAGTTTCTAATAACGTTACTATAATTAAATAAAAGCTATATTAAAAATAGCGTAGACGTAGCTCACTTACAGCGGGTTTTATAGAAAATTGGGCTTTGCTTGGAGCAGCGTTCCCGAGCCGAAAAGCTCTTCTTTTCGGAGCCGTCGAGCACTCTGGGGCTTCCGCCTCGTGCTAGGGAGGTTCCCTAGGCTTTTCGGGGGGTTTCGGGGCTAGAGAGAGGTTCTAGAGAGAGAGTAAATAGAAGAAAGAATGGGAAAGGTGTGAAGAAAATGAGGGTGGGAGATGTTCTATTTATAGGGTGAAAATGGCTGAACTTGGTGCTACATGTCACCATCTAGTGGCAAGACTTGGGGAGAAAGCAATGGCCAAAATTGTGTCACATCACCCATTTTCGCACAACACACTTCCGACTTCTAAAATCCGTAACTTTCACATACGACCACCGTTTTTGACGTTATTTATATCCACGCGTAGGTAAAAATAAGATCTACAACTTTCATTTTGACTCTGTTGGCTAATTCTCGACCGATCTTAAATTTAACAGTACAAGGAGATTATACTGTTAAATGTCCGCGTAAAATTCATAACTTCTACATACGGACTCTGTTTTCGTCTGTCTTTTTACCGTTGAGTTCCTATTAATGAGATCTTCAATTCTCATTTAGGTCGTGTAGGCCAAAAACCGCTCGATCTAAAATTCGAGTTTCGGGTCGTGCACTGCTATTCCAAATCTTAGAAAATTCGTAACTTCCTCATACGAAGTCAGATTTGGGCGTTCTTTTTTTGTATGTTCGCATTTTAATGTATACTACAACTTTTGTTTAGATTTCTAAGGCTAAAAAGTCCTTTATCAAAAATTCACTATTTACGTCTCCCGGTGCCGTGCCGGTTTTGCCGTAAAACTTCGACGAGCCATAACTTCTTCGTTATAACTCGGATTTCGGCGTTCTTCATATGTACGGAACCCTTAAGACATATTCTACAACTTGGTTAAGATGATTTATTCTAAATAATATTTTGTCGAAAAGTCATTTTCGACCCCTATTATCTCTAAATTAACTAGCCCGGATCTGCGGGCGTTACATTATGGCCTTCATTCGCGGCCACCCTTTCAGAGAGAAGAACCCTAGCATATTTGAGCATGTGTAGTGTAAGAGAGAGCCATCTTGAACAATTTGTTGTGATTTTGCTAAGGAGGAGAAGTGATCCAACAAGAAGGACCAAAGGAGGTTGTTATTCTGAGACTTTCAAGCAAGGAGGCTTCACTTTGAGGTAGCAATTCGGCCTTTTTCCTCCTTTATTGTGTAGGCTTCTTGAATCAAGGGTTTCTATACCCTTTCTTGAGTGGAATAAGAGCATGAGAGGTCCCAATGTGAAATAGACCTTAGATCTGGACCTTGAGAGGTCCAGAGAGCCCCAAGCATCCAGCTTTATGCAGTCTCTTTTTGGGTTTTAGATCATGGTTGTCATATTAGGGCTAATTCATCAAATAGAGCCATATGTGTGTTGCATGAGCATAAAGTTTGGACCTTTACGTAACTTTTGAGTGTTAGAAGGCCAGATCTATAGGTTAGAGAAACATATCTGACCTCAGAAGGTCGTTTGAGCATTCTCATGGAAGAAACTCGCCGAGTCCATGAACGGACTCGACGAGTCGGATCGTGTTGCACCACGATTCGTGATCAGTGGTAAACGGTCGAGTGAAAGGTTAACTCGAAGAGTCAAGTAAGGCATTAGGAGGATTCAGAGGACACACATGGACTCGCCGAGTCACTCGAGTGCACTCGACGAGTCTGGTCAAAAGTGGACTGTTGACTGGGGTTGACTTTTAGGGTTTGGTCAACATTTGGACATTGGACCATTGGAGGGGTAAAATGGTCTTTTCCCCTTCTGGGAGAATATAGGGAGGGAATAGTCTAGCCTTTGAGAGCCGTATTGATTAGAGATAATTACTTTATGTGATTAGGCGGAGGCTAGATCAGACATTCGAGTTCGAGACTTCCGAGATTACCCGAGGTGAGTCTTCTCACTATACATTACCTAGAGTGGTATCTATGTGCAGACCGGAGGGTCTTATGTGTTATGTGTATGTTTGAGTTTATGTGCATTGTGATATATGTATGCTATGTGTTATATAGACCGGAGGGTCCAACAATTTAGACCGGACCGGAGGGTCCAACGATTTAGACCGGACCGGAGGGTCCAACGAGCTAGACCGGACTGGAGGGTCCAACAAGCTACGAGACTGGAGGGTCCCGCTGAGACACATTGACCGGAGGGTCATACCGAGTTATAGCCTCAAGTGGCGTATGATCTGTATGTGTTATTTTGGGGAACTCACTAAGCATTTGTGATTACCGTGTTATGTGATATGTATTTCAGGTACCAGCGAGGATCGCGGGAAGGCGCCAGCATGATTTGTACACACTGGCAGAGGACTATGTTTTGAGATTCTGGGATATGTTTTATTATGATGACATTTGATACATGAGATTTTGAGAATATTATATGAGTTTTTATTATGTTGAAATATGAAAATTTGTTTTAAAATTTACGTTGTTACAAGTTGGTATCAGAGCCTTGGTTTGAGGAATTCGGATGCACCTTCAGGCGTATCTGAACTCAAACTGAGGATTTGAGAAATTTTTTCACAAAAGGAACAATTTTTCTAAAAAGAGTAAAAGACTTTGAGAAAAACAGGAAGGAGCAGTGTGTACGATCAGCCAGCGAACGAACGGTGATTTCCCAAAATACACTTACATTATGTGTTATGAGATATTATGTGATATGCTATACATGCTAGAGTATGCTAGGTATTCATAGTTAGGACTAGAGTGGGCCTGATTTGTGATGCCTTAGCCTAGGAGTTACTGCTGCTATGAGATACTTCGGGAGTAAGTAGGTAGCAGCGAGGAGCTTATGAGCGGTCTACTGGAGGGTAGCCTGAGTTTAGTGAGATATAGAGTACTTGTGATCTGGGATCCTAGGAGGAGGACTTGGGGTGAATACCGATGCGTTGTGTAAGGTAGTATAGGGCCCGTACTACTGGAAACACCGGATCGGTGAGCAGTCCAAGTAAGAATCCTTAGGGTACTAAAGAACAAGTAGGGTTGAGTATCGAGTGCGAGTGTACTTGAGCGAGTCTCTGACCTTTTTTGTGTTGCATTTCAGAGACATCATGGTTAGGACGCGCTACCACCCAGGAGGCAGTGGTACCAGTGGTATCAGTGATGAGGAGATCCGTAGGTTGATTCACGAGGAGGTGGCCGCAGCCATACGAGCGGAGATTCCTGAGATGTTTGGGTCTATCAAGACCACTTTGATTGAGACGTTTGATGAGTGGTATGCTTCCCTTACCGAGGCTGCTATTGCTGCAGCCACCGCAGCCGTCGCCGCTGCCAGGCCACAGGGGGGTGACTCGTTGTTGTACCGAGAGTTCAGCAACACGAAGCCACCAGAGTTTGATGGGACTCAGGATCCGATAGCCGCGATGAGGTGGATCTCTGACATTGAGGGATGATTCTACACATGTTCTTGTCCGGAGCATCTGAGAGTACGGTTCGCGCTGAACCAGCTTCACTTGGGAGCGAAGGACTGGTGGAAGTTTGTTACGGCAGACTTTACTCCTGCAGAGATTACAGCGGTGACCTGGGAGAGGTTCACCACCATGTTCCGAGATGAGTATGTTCCCCTGGTGGAGAGGGAACGATTGGCGCAGGAGTTCTTGTCCCTCAAGCAGGGGACGAAGTCCGTGACTTTGATTACACAGATGTTTCATGAGAGGGCGTTGTTTTGCCCTGAGCATGTGTCTACCGAGCAGACACGTATGATCCGATATCTGAGCATACTGAGGAGGGACATTTGTGAGTTCGTGGCGAACTCGACATACCGGACATTTGCCGAGCTCCAGGCGAATACCCGGAAGAAAGAGATTGAGCTAGAGACTCAGGCCAAGGAGGAGGCCGAGTCTCAGAGGAGGGACAGGCGGCCGATACAGTCTCAGCCGGCAGCCAAGCGGGCAAAGCCCGCTGATTCGAGATCTGGAGGTCCGAAGGGCCACACTTGCGGGAAGTGCGGAAAGAGCCATGGAGGGGTGTGCAGAGCAGGTGTGTGCTACAAATGTGGGAAGGAGGGGCATATTGCGAGGGATTGCCCCAAGGGATTTTCGGTTTGCTTTCACTGCAACCAGACGGGCCATCGGAAGGCCGAGTGCCCACAGCTACTTTAGGGATCAGCACAGGGATCTGCACCTGCTGCTAGAGCTACCGAGGTCCGGCCAGCGAAGGCCGAGGCACCAAACGCTCGCGGGAGAGCCTTTCAGTTGACAGCGGAGGAGGTCCGCGCGGCGCCCGATGTCGTGGCTGGTATGTATTCTTTTATTTACTTATACTGAGTTTGAGATATTGTGCTTATTCTGTGGTATGCATAGGTAATTTTCTTGTGAGTTCTGTACCTGCTTTGGTGTTATTTGACTCAGGTGCGAGTCGATCTTTCATGTCATTAACGTTTAGCCAGCACATCAGTACCCGGAGAGAGGCGTTGAGTCGACCTCTACGAGTTTCCATAGCTGACGAGCGAGCGGTTTATGCTACTGATGTGATTCGAGGATGTGTACACGAGATTTTCGGTGTTGAGTTCCCGATAGATCTGGTACCGATTGCGATGGGGGATGTCTGTGTCATCGTGGGCATGGACTGGTTGAGCCGATTCGGAGCTGTGATAGACTGCGAGCGACAGTTGGTGACCATACGAGACCCTAGTGGGGGAGTACTTACGGTGTATGGCGAGGGTACCCGATTTGGGTCAGCATTTTGTTCGGCTGCCAGGGCGAGACAAAGTCTACAGCAGGGCTGTAGAGTAAGAGGGTTTGTAGCCTATGTGATGGATACACAAGTTGCCGCAGAGAGGCCGAGTTCTGTCGGTGAGGTACCGATAGTGCGAGAGTTTCCGGATGTTTTTTTCGACGAGTTGCCGCGTGTGCCTCCCGAGAGGCAGGTGGAGTTCCGCATCGATTTGGTTCCTGGGGCAGCGCCTATTGCCAAGGAACCCTATCGCCTTGCACCATCGGAGATGCAGGAGTTATCCTTACAGCTTCAAGAGCTGTTGGGGAAGGGATTCATCCGACCGAGTAGCTCGCCGTGGGGAGCGCCGATCCTTTTTGTCAAGAAAAAGGATGGTTCACACCGGATGTGCATTGATTACCGGGAGTTGAACAAGTTAACGGTCAAGAACCGTTATCCATTGCCGAGGATCGACGTTCTGTTCGATCAGTTGCAGGGTGCGTCTTGGTTTTCCAAGATAGATTTGAGGTCTGGATATCACCAAATGAGGGTACGTGACGAGGATATCCAGAAGACGGCGTTCAGGACTCGTTATGGGCATTACGAGTTCGTGGTGATGCCTTTTGGGCTCACCAATGCACCAACGGCGTTCATGGACCTCATGAACCGAGTATGCATGCCGATGTTGGATCGATCGGTGATTGTGTTCATCGAGGACATTCTAGTGTATTCGAGGACCAGAGAACAGCATGAGGAGCACCTGAGGGAGATCCTTGGAGTATTGAGATCGGAGAGGCTTTATGCCAAATTCTCCAAGTGTGATTTCTGGTTACGAGAAGTCCAGTTCTTGGGACATCTCGTTAATCAGAATGGGATATTGGTCGATCCGGCCAAGATTGAGGCTGTCATGAGTTGGGAGGTGCCGAGATCCCCCACCGAGATCAGGAGTTTTCTGGGGTTGGCCGGCTACCATCGGAGATTTATCAGAGATTTCTCCAAGATTGACGTTCCCCTCACCAGATTGACCCGGAAGGGCGTTGCTTTTGTTTGGGGTCCAGAGCAAGAAACCTCGTTTGAGACTCTTCGCCGGGGATTATGCGAAGCCCCGGTGTTAGCCCTTGCGGAGGGAATGGAGGATTTTGTGGTGTATTGTGATGCGTCTATATCGGGGTTGGGTGCGGTGCTTATGCAGAGAGGGCACGTGATAGCATACGCATCGAGGCAGCTGAAGCCTCACGAGACGAGGTACCCCACCCATGATTTAGAGTTGGGGGCAGTGGTGTTTTCCCTCAAGATATGGCGTCATTATTTGTATGGGGTTCGGTGTACCATATACACGGACCACAAGAGTTTGAAGTATCTGATGGATCAGCCCAACCTGAATATGCGCCAGAGGAGATGGTTGGATGTGGTAAAGGATTACGATTGTGAGATCCTGTACCACCCGAGTAAGGCTAACGTAGTAGCCGATGCTCTGAGCAGCAGGGCGAAGAGTGCCCCGATTCGAGGTATATGTATGAGGATGACGGTGATGACTCCGGTATTGGATACCATTCGAGAAGCCCGGGCAGAGGTTGTGAGACCGGAGAACCGCAAGAGGGAGCGGATGATTAGACAGGTGTCCGAGTTTTTGACAGATAGCCGTGGGCTTATGACCTTTCGTGGTTGAATTTGGGTACCGTATACGGGCGGGGCATGTAGCACACTGATGGAGGAGGCGCATAGATCGAGATTTTCGATCCATCCTGGGGCTACTAAGATGTATTTGGACCTGAAGAGAGACTACTGGTGGCCCTGTATGAAGAGGGATGTTGCGTGGGTAGTAGAGAGGTGATTGACCTGTCGCGGGATTAAGGCCGAGCACCAGCGTCCGCATGGCAAGTTGCAGCCATTAGAGGTTCCCCAGTTGAAGTGGGAGTAGATTTCTATGGATTTTATCACCAAATTGTCGAGGATAGTGAGGGGTGTTGATGCAATTTGGGTGATTGTGGACCGGCTGACGAAGAGCGCTCACTTCCTTGCTATTAGTGAGAGCTCTTCTGCAGAGAGACTGGCAGAGATGTATGTGAGAGAGGTGGTGTCGCGACATGGTGTGCCGATCTCGATTGTGTCAGACCGAGATGTACGTTTTACTTCCATGTTCTGGAAGAAGTTTCATGAGGAGTTGGGTACGAGATTGCACTTCAGTACTGCTTATCACCCATAGACGGACGGGCAGAGTGAGCGGACGATACAGACACTCGAGGACATGCTTCGGGCATGTGTTATGGACTTCGGTGGAAGTTGGGACACATACCTCCCTTTGGCTGAGTTTTCTTACAGCAACGGCCACCATTCGAGTATTGGTATGCCTCCCTTTGAGCTGTTATATGGGAGGAGGTGTCGGACTCACATCTGTTGGGGAGAGGTGGGACAGCGAGTGATGGGTAGCACTGAGATAGTGCTTAAGACGACTGAGCAGATACAGCAGGTCAGACAGAGGTTACTGACAGCCCAGAGCCGTCAAAAGAGTTATGCGGATAGGCGGTGATCCGAGCTCGAGTTCCAGGTTGGAGATTTCGTACTCCTAAAGGTATCTCCTTGGAAAGGAGTGATCCGATTCAGGAAGAGGGGCAAGCTGGGGCCCCGATATATTGGTCCGTTCAGGGTGACTGCGAGGGTGGGTAAGGTAGCATATCGTCTAGAGCTACCCGAGGAGTTGAGTCAGATCCATGATACTTTCCACGTATCCCAGTTGAGGAAGTGTATACCCGATGAGACGGCGGTTGTGCTGCTAGAGGATATTCAGGTGGACGTGAGCCTGAATTACATCGAGAGGCCGATCGCGATCTTGGATCGGAAGATCAAGGTTCTAAGGGACAAGGAGGTGCCTCTGGTTCAGGTCCAGTGGCATCATCGGAGAGGGTCCGAGCTGACTTGGGATACGGAGACGGAGATGCGGGAGCAGCATCCAGAGTTGTTTGCAGAGCGAGACTTCGAGGGCGAAGTCTGATTCTAGTGGGGGAGAATTGTAACATCCAGATTTCTAGGTATCATAAATTGAGTATTTATTTTTGAGTCAAGGAGAGGGACTCGACGAGTTAACGCCTAGACTCGTCGAGTAGAATCGCGATTATGACTAGGATTAATGAATGGACTCGACGAGTCGGCGGGTCGACTCGACGAGTCCGCGCTGTGAACAGAAACCCTAAATCCTTGGGCCTGTGCCCTATTTAAAGGTCTTTATGGCCTTCATTTGCGGCCACCCTTTCAGAGAGAAGAACCCTAGCATATTTGAGCGTGTGTAGTGAAAGAGAGAGCCATGTTGAACCATTTGTTGTGATTTTGCTAAGGAGGAGAAGTGATCCAGCAAGAAGGACCAAAGGAGGTTGTTATTCTGAGACTTTCAAGCAAGGAGGCTTCACTTTGAGGTAGCAATTCGGCCATTTTCCTCCTTTATTGTGTAGGCTTCTTGAATCAATGGTTTCTCTACCCTTTCTTGAGTGGAATAAGAGCATGAGAGGTCCCAATGTGAAAATAGACCTTAGATCTGGACCTTGAGAGGTCCAGAGAGCCCCAAGCATCCAGCTTTATGCAGTCTCTTTTTGGGTTTGAGATCATGGTTGTCATATTAGGGCTAATTCATCAAATAGAGCCATATGTGTGTTGCATGAGCATAAAGTTTGGACCTTTACGTAACTTTTGAGTGTTAGAAGGCCAGATCTATAGGTTAGAGAAACATATCTGACCTCAGAAGGTCGTTTGAGCATTCTCATGGATGAAACTCGCTGAGTCCATGAACGGACTCGACGAGTCGGATCGTGTTGCACCACGATTCGTGATCAGTGGTAAACCGTCGAGTGAAAGGTTAACTCGACGAGTCGAGTAAGGCCTTAGGAGGATTCAGAGGACACACATGGACTCGCCGAGTCACCCGAGTGCACTCGACGAGTCTAGTCAAAATTGGACCGTTGACTGGGGTTGACTTTTAGGGTTTGGTCAACATTTGGACATTGGACCATTGGAGGGGTAAAATGGTCTTTGCCCCTTCTGAGAGAATATAGGGAGGGACTAGTCTAGCCTTTGAGAGCCGTATTAATTAGAGATAATTTCTTTATGTGATTAGGCGGTGGCTAGATCAGATATTCGAGTTTGAGACTTTCGAGATTACCCGATGTGAGTCTTCTCACTATACATTACCTAGAGTGGTATCTATGTGCAGACCGGAGGGTCTTATGTGTTATGTGTATTTTTGAGTTTATGTGCATTGTGATATATGTATGCTATGTGTTATATAGACCGGACCGGAGGGTCCAACGATTTAGACCGGACCGGAGGGTCCAACGATTTAGACCGGACCGGAGGGTCCAACGAGCTAGACCAGACTGGAGGGTCCAACGAGCTACGGGACTGGAGGGTCCTGCTGAGACACATTGACTGGAGGGTCATACCGAGTTATAGCCTCGAGTGGCTTATGAGCTGTATGTGGTATTTTGGGGAACTCACTAAGCATTTGTGCTTACCGTGTTATGTGGTATGTGTTTCAGGTACCAGCGAGGATCGCGGGAAGGCGCCGGCATGATTTGTACACACTGGCAGAGGACTATGTTTTGAGATTCTGAGATATGTTTTATTATGATGACATTTGATACATGAGATTTTGAGAATATTATATGAGTTTTTATTATGTTGAAAAATGAAAATTTGTTTTAAAATTTACGTTGTTACACATTTCTAGTCCAAAAAGATGTACATGACCTTAATAAATCATATCATATGATATGTTATGATACTAAACATTGAAAATTAATATCTCCATGAAATAAATAATTTCCAATTAATTACAAGATTTATATTTATTTGTCAAGAATTAAATCTTATAAATAATATATTCGCATCAAGTTGTTGTTAGTGTGATCCTTTAAGATCATATATTATCTAACATTATCATTCTATAACGACTCTTGGGCATAAAGATCATTCAATCTCCCACTTTTACAAGACTTATCATAGATTGATATAGACAGTGGTGAACGTCTAATAACATTTCACTATCCCAAGTAATATATGACTTAGGGGCTGTTTGATAGTTGTTGAATCAGTTAGATCTGACCGAGTCATGGTCTGACTGGGTTTGAAGCTCTGACTGTATTTTCCTCTGGCTAAAACTATGTTGTTTGATTATGCATCTGACTGGCCATACCGACTACTGAAAATGACCATTTTACCCTTCTGTTCTATTTTGTATAACTGAGTACCATCACAAATTACCATTTTATAAAAAAATCTTATTATTTTTAAATTTTCTATTAGCATTAAATTTTCAATTATAACATTGAACTCTCAATTTTTTTCTTTCTATCAGAACATGTCAACAATGAACTTTTACTTTGAAACAATGAACAATGAATACGACTTGAATTAAAGAGGGATAATTGGCTCTCCCAAGTCCAATCACACACTAGCATTAACATCAGTTTTGGTAAATTGGTTATGATCTCCCACCAATGTCTTTGTGCTTTAGAACTTCCATACATAAATAACCTATTCCTTTCTGCCTTTTTGGGCCTTTACTTTCCCCAGAAATCAACCAAACAAAATCATATAGTCAATATAAGCATACAAATGATCAAATCTTCCATTTCTTAACAAATTTACCAAACTTCTCTCATGTTCCAATTCCCATTCAATGTATCAAATTTCAAACAAATTCTGAAGAACCACTGTAATACAATAATCAAGTTACTCAAACTTTTAGTCTAGTAAAATGGAATTCGATAACAGGAGCTGTAAAATCTTCCAATTCGAAGGAAAGAACTTATCTTAAGTTTGTTAAGAAGAAGAAGAAGAAGAAGAAGAAGAAGAAAGAGTCTCCAATAAGGATCGAGATTGTGATTTGAAGGTCGCGATTGAAAGTCCAGCATGAGATAGAGAGCGGGTGCAAGATCGAGCACCGCCTGCAGTCAAGAAGTCCAAAGAGTTAGATACTCATTCGAAGGAACATAGGAGTTACGGTTATTACCTAGGATAAAAAGATAACGTATGGAGTCATTATACAAGTCTGTTTTGTTGATGATTCTGGGACGTAATCATCCTAAGGGAGAGATAATTATAACACCCGCAGATTCGGGCTAGTCAATTTAGAGACAATAAGCATCAAAAATGACTTTTTGATAGAATATTATTTAGAATAAATGATCTTAACTAAGTTATAGTATATGTCACATGGGCTCTGTACATATAAATAACACTAAAATCCGAGTTATAACGAAGAAGTTATGACATGTAGAAGTATTACGGCAAAATCTGCACGACACTGGGAATCGTAAAAAGTGAGTTTGCAATAAAATAATTTTTAGCCTTAGCGATCTAAACGAAAGTCGTATTATACGTTAAACTGAGAGTGTGTATAAAAAGAACATCCAAATCTGACTTCGTATGAGGAAGTTATGATTTTTCTAAAATTTAGCATAGCAGTGCACAACCTGGAAATCGAATTTTAGATCGATCTATTTTTAGCCGACACAACCTAAATGAAAATTGAAGATCTCATTAATAGGAGCTCAACGATATAAATACAGTCGAAATCGGACGTTGGATGACAAAGTTATGATTTTTTAATGGATTTTAACCGTCTAAGTCTGTTAAAATATAACTTTAAAAATAAAGTCAAAATTAGCTGACGGAGTCTAAACAAATGTTGTATATTACGTCGCCACCTACTCATGGCTATAAAGAATGTGAAAAACAGAGCTCGTATTCGAAAGTTACAGATTTTAGAAGATAATTAGTTTTTCGAGTAATCTGCGAGTGACACGTGGCGCGATCTGGGCCACTGCTTCTTCCCCACGCCTTGCCACCAGATGGTGACACGTGGCATGGGAAAGTCCAACGTTTAGCAAGGGAACGCTCAGATTTCACACTGAACTGAACCTATAAATAGAGGTGCAAATCACCCTAAAAACTCTCACATTCACCCTTCTTTCTCTCTCAAACTTCTCTATAAACCCCTCCCAAACCCTAGTACTTCCCAAGTGATAAGAGGCGAGTCTCGGAGCGCCACAAGGCTCCGAGAAGAAGAGCTTTCAGATTGGAAGTTCTGCCCCCGCAGAGCCCGGTTTCTAGCCAAACCTCCTAGTAAGTGAGTTATGTTTATCCTACTTTAAGTATAGCTTATGTTAAAGTTCAATATCGTTATTATGAACTTATAAACAATATATATATCATAAAATATAATATACAAAGTGTTATTACAATATCTTTTAACTACTTACGGTACGGGGAATCTGGTTTGAAGAGTCGCATAGGGTTGTTGGATTTTAGAAGTGCTATAATGCCAAAATGGTCCTGCCCTCCGGTGTTTCATGTCTTGCCACTGCCTGTACATAGTGGTTGAAAATTATTGTTTAAATTTATAAAACAGTATCGCTCATAAATAGTTTCACTAAATATTACACTAAAATCTAGTGATAATAATACTAGGTTTCGTCGAAAGAAATAAGAATCATTAGAAGCGAAGTGTTGCCCGAGTTTGGAATCATCACTTTAACAAGTGAGTGCATAGTTACTTTCATCATACACATAGATATGAAGTATTTAATATAAATTATGTGCTATGTGTGCATATTATTTGTGTTCTTTATATCTATGGTGGATGAACGAAATATATATGTTTTATTGATTTAATCTGTATACGTATTTTATACCTATAATTATGATGGGTAAAGATGTTGATTAGGTGTCTAAGCCCATAACTATTATTGGTATGTACTTGATCCGAGAGTAGCATGGTCCATTTGGGTTGCATATCACCAGGACAATTTGATAGGATGGACTTTTGAGAAGAGGTTATTTATGATTTAGTAATATATTATAAGTTCTAATATATTAATATGAAACTTATAGTATACGTTAAACCGAGAGTATCCATAAATGAACGACTTAATCTGACTTCGTGTGATGAAGTTATGATTTTTCTAATATTTGACATAGCAGTACACAGCTAAAAACTCGAAATAAAGATCGAGTGATTTTTAGCCGACGCAACCTAAACGAGAATTGAGGATCTCGTCAATAGTAGTACAACGATAAAATGAAGAAGTTATGAATTTTTAACGAACTTTTCCTGTCCCGGTCTGTTGAAAATATAACTTTAAAAATAAAGTCAAAATTAGCCAACGAAGTCTAAACAAAAGTTGTAGAGCTTGATCTCACCTATGCGTGGATATAAACACCGTCAAAAACGGAGCTCGTACGCGAAAGTTGTGATATCCCCATTTTCACGGCCAGAAAAGACCGATTTTGTTTATGCTTTATAAAAATTAGAGTACTTCTTTTGATAAAAATGTTGCGGAATTTGTTCCCAGTAAAACATGATAAATACGTTATCAAAGCATTTCCGAATAAATGTATTTTTATTCATTTTAAAACATTTGGGATGTCATCGTCAATACAGAAACATAAGCTTAAACAGAACTTACATTCATTATCACTAGTGATCTACACCTTTTTAATCTCTCAGTGTAATGTAACTTCATATCGACACCTGTGATAGAAATAAGCTGGAGTGGGTCAGGTTGGGAAACCTGGTGAGTACATAGGGTTTTCAACCCACAATAATATAATTATTATGTTTAAACATCAAACAATCAACCCAATTACCCATCCCCATTATCTTCTTTACTCTTAAGGATCTACCCTAAGAATCAACTATTCCTCGTTCATTCATTTCTAAGGATCATCCTAAGGAATCAGCACGAAGTCCATCGTCACCGGGATTTACGCACTAAGTCTGCATAGTCGCCAGGATTTATACAACAGGCACTAAGTCCGCATAGTCGCCAGGGTTTAGGCACTAAGTCTGCATAGTCGCCAGGGTTTATACAACAGGCACTAAGTCGGCATAGTCGCTAGGGTTTTGGCAGTAAGTCTGCATAGTCGCCATGGTTTATACAACAGGCACTAAGTCCGCATAGTCACCAGGGTTTTGGCACCAAGTCTGCATGATCGCCAAGGTTTAGGCACCAAGTCTGCATGATCGCCAGGGTTTAGAGTACACCGGGTGAACACATCGTTCACAACACCTACAGGTTGCGAGCCTGCTAGTGTTCCACTGGACTGTCTAGAATAGTCTGTGGTTGTCATCCATACTCTGCTAGATGACGGGGCCATCATTTGGGAAAGGCTTCTCACATCGTCCACCTCTCACACTCACCTCATGGTCTATAACACCTCTCAACTCGTCATCCAACTCATATTCCATCTATTACATCTACCCATGTTTTACCCAACATATTATCGTAGATATATATATATATATATATATATATATATATATATATATATATATATATACAGTTTAAATCATTTAAAACATGTATAAAATCATTCATCCAGCATAGACAGCAAGTACTCAGATAATATGCACACATAGCACGTAGTTTATATAAAATACTTCATATCTATGTGTAAGATTAAAGTAACTATGCACTCACTTGATAAGGTGGTGACTCGGTACTCGGACAGCGCTTCGTTTACTTTAAAATAATTTCCTTCGACGAAACCTAGTATTATTACCACTAGATTTTAGCCTAATATTTACCGTGACTAATTATTAGTCTTATTATTATTATTATATAAGCGTTTAAACAATACTTTCCAACCACTATGTACAGACAGGGGCCAGACATAAAACACCGGAGGGCAGGACCATTTTGGCATATAGCACTTCTGAAATCCAACAACCCTATGCGGCCCTTTAAACCAGATTCCCCATACCGCAATTAGTTAAAAAGATATTATAACGACACTTATATAAGTCATAATAATAGCTCAGATATTTATTATAAGTTCATAATAACAATACTAATTTTAAATATAAGCTATATTAAAATAGGTAAGAATAACTTACTTACAAGGGGGTTTTAGCTAGGAATCGGGCTCTGCAGGGGCAGAACTTCGTCGCTGAATCTTTCTAAGAAAGATTCGTGCAACGGTTCAGCGCTCACCTTACTATACTAAAACTACAGAAAGAAAAGTCGAATCACGAGGGACCGAAATGCTCGGGGGATAAGAAGAGAAAGACTCTTGAATCAAGAGAATGGTGCAAGAAATATGAGTGCCCAAGCCTCTTATTTATAGTAATTGAATTTACAAAAACTACCCTCCATAATTACTTAATGACCTTATAGTTATATAAACGACTAAACACCCCTTCATAATACTATTTTAAATAGATTTAACGATATTTGTACTAAACTAATGTCGAAAGTACTCAACACTAGTCTTATAATAACCGCACCGTCGATACCTTTCTAATGATATATACATTTGTATATATATGTACGTATATATGATTTATACTTTATTTTAATACGTAAATATGCTATTATAATTTGTAACTCGTTCATACGAACTCCATTTTTGACGTTCTGTATATCCACGCGTTGGTATTTACAAGTACTACAACTTTCATTTAGACGCCGTCAGCTAATTCTCATTCTATCTCAGATTTACAAAACTGTATCGAATTTATCGCGCTCGAAGAGTAGGGACCAAGTTTCGTCCATATCTTTAACATACAAGCTCTACTCTTGACATTATTTATATCCACGCGTAGGTAAAAACAAGATCTAAAACTTTCATTTAGACTCCGTCGGCTAATTCTCGACCGATCTTAAATTTAACAGTAGGAGGAGATTATAGTGTTAAATGTCCGCGTAAAATTCATAACTTCTACATACGGACTCCGTTTGCGTCTGTCTTTTTACCGTTGATTTCCTATTAATGAGATCTTCAACTCTCATTTAGGTCGCGTAGGCCAAAAACCGCTCGAACTAAAATTCGAGTTTCGGGTCGTGCACTGCTATGCCAAATCTTAGAAAATTCATAACTTCGATATACGAAGTCAGATTTGGGCGTTCTTTTTTTTGTATGTTCTCAGTTTAACGTATACTACAAATTTTGTTTAGATCACCAAGGCTAAAAAGTCTTCTACCGTAAATTCACTATTTACGTCTCCCGGTGTCGTGCCGGTTTTGCTGTAAAACTTCGACAGGCCATAACTTCTTCGTTATAACTCGGATTTCGGCGTTCTTTATATGTACGGAATCCTTGTAACATATAATACAACTTGTTTAAGATTAATTCTTCTAAATAATCTTCCAACAAAAACTCATTTTTGATGCTCATCGTCTCTAAATTGACTAGCCCCGATCTGCGGGCGTTACAAAAGTTATGAATTTTAGAAATTTATGGCCTAAATATCGAGAATGGTCCAAAGGGGAACGCGTTGGGTAGAGGGTTACGCCCCGCGTTCGTATACACATGGTTCGGAGCTGGCCATGTCACTTCTTCACATGATTGACACGTTTCCTCGCACCATGACATGTCCGAGCCACGTATCCGAGAACCTGACTCGTACACTTACGCCCCGCGTACGAAGGGAACGCCCTGCGTAGCGGAACACTCAACGCTCCTCGCATAAACGCCCTGCGTACCGAGGACCAGCCCACCCCTATAAATAAGATGTGAGGTCTCCAGGATTGTGTTACAAAATTCAACTCCCTTTCATTCTAAACTCACTTTTAAGACCCTCTACACTACCCCGACACCCCGATATCATATCCAAGCTCAGACGAAAGCCCGATGCCCCGAAATTCTCGAAAAGCTAACCTCTTTCTAGTCGAAGCGCTGCCCGCGTAAAGCCGACTTTTCATCAAAAACTCTCTTCTAAGAAACGAAACTTTGCCCGAATCATCTCCTATCAAGTGAGTTCATACCCCTACATTTTTACGATTTTTAACTGTTTTGGGGTGGGTAGGGGGGGAGGGGAATACAAGTGAAACACAACAAAATTGTGTTAATATCTTAAAAGATTATAAATGTTTTAATATATTTTAAATTGTTATAATTTCGCCCCATTTCCTGTTCCTTGTTTGGTTGTGGGTTTTGGGTAAAATTATTTAATCAAAGATTTAATTAATCACAATTATATAAATATTATATTTATATAATTATAAGATAGTTTTCAAACTATTTGATACTACTTAGATACAAACAGAGAATTTCATGGCATAATAGTATTACAGATTTTTTTACAGTAAAACAAACAGCTAAACTATAATAGGTATAGTTTACAGAACTCATTCATTAATTTCAAGTATCAAAGTACATAACAGGAAAACAAACATGGTACATATCGGAAAACAAACAGAGGACAACTATTAGAAAACAAACAAATTACTTTACTGAAAACAAACTTATAAACTATATTCTATACAGTTTATGAAACTCATTTACAGTGTATTTATTACACAGTAATCTTTCAATATTTTTACGCTTAATCATTAATATAGTATTTATGAGACTACCTTCATGTACTTTTCCAAGTACCAACAAAAGTCCTGAAATTATAACCAGAATCTCCTTGAGTGGGAACGTGACACTTGTGTAAAGATCTATACGGGACTGACAATCCCGCACCAAAGCTGCTTGCAACGGCAGACCTGTGGTGACAATTGTTATAACTTTTACGACGCCTGAAGAACGTCGTGTTCAGGCCATCCTAAGTCATCTAGTATGGTTACAATAACTTACAAATTTAATATTGAACTAAATGATTAGTGTATGATTAAGTAACACTTCATGTAGTTTTATTTAATTATAAGACTATAATACATTATATTACAAGTATAAACACAGATTACCATTTCAATACAGAGAAAAATTTACTTTTCATAGTTTTATGGGAATTTAAAACTATATCATACTATTTTAGAAAACAAATACATATATAACAGAAAATATAGGATTTTCTGGGAAAAACATGTTTACTTTATCAATGAACAAGAAAAGATAATTCAGTTACAAACATCCTTATGAACTCACCAACTTAATTGTTGACACCTTTTCAAAATCTACTTGTATTCTCAGGGAAACAGTGATACAGGTACAGCCACAACTTTTTGAGAAGACGGAGATCTATAAACTCATGTCTTTTAAACTTGTACTTTTGATTTTATATACATTATGTTTTGAAAACAGTTGTAAAACTTATACTTTGTAAATATAATGGTTGTTGTTGTACTTTGATTACTATTGTACATTGTTGTAATACTATATGAAGTCCTCCACCCTCAAATGTTTCTGCCGTTCTGATTTGGGGGTGTGACAGATTGGTATCAGAGCATTGTTTATAGTGAACTCAGTATATCAATTCATAAAAGATATACAACTATAAATACAATGGGGCCGAAGTGCTCTGACTATAAGTATACTTTTAAAATATAAGTATTTTATAAGAAGTATACCAACACTCACTCAAACAGAAATAGTGTCACTACATAAAAGTATTTGGATGTTGAACACTATAGTTAAACCTGAACAGTTATGTAATCATATATGGGATCAATATAGCCTGATAAACTATATTCATTTGAGATATGACCAACATGTGTTTGGGAGTGATGGTAGTGTTACGACAACTCTAAAACTTACCAAACTCTACTCATATAGAAGAGCTTTAAAACAAAACACAGATTTACAATACTATAGGAGTATTTTGTAAAACTACATCATTTCTATGCATTTCATCTTTAAATTCCTCATATAGACCGTATGACATGATATCCTCCGCCTGGGGATCCCTACTTCCCTAACCAAGGGAATCATGGTTGGATAGAAGATGATCCTGAGGCAGATAGTGAAGAAGAAAATTCAGATGGCACAGACTCGGAACCAGAGGTAATTAATCCACCACAAGGAGTACAACGCCCAGTAGCCAGACAACATTATCATGGTCCAACCCCAGCATGGGGTGAAGAACTACACAGATGGAGCCACCAACAAGGGCAACGCCCTCCATTTGGTATGAACCGATATTTCTATGACATCAGTAATGGAGGATCGCTGACAGGGCTCTCCCTGTTATAGTGCGTCATATTTCTCGAGAGGTTGATTAATCCCGTATATCAATCAACCGGATTCTAGAAGTCACAACTGTCTCCCAACAAAACGCCGCAAATATTCAACGTCTAGATGGAGATCACGATGAAACTAGACACCACACAGACATGCTCCATGTAGAAATGGTTGCTGCTCAAATTGAAATGAGAACACTCCAAGAGCGTCAGACTACACTGGAGAGGCGTTTAAGGGAATCAGAACCCCAAGTGGCAGAGCCCAGTACTAGGAGCCGTACTCGTCGCAAGTAGTGTTTACACTACTTTTATTTTAACAATGTTGAATGTATAAATTACTTTTTACTATATGTAAATGATGGGTTTTAAGCATAAGAACAATCCTATGTGCTCATACAAACCCTAATGCTTGGATCTAGGTTTCTCTATTGTACATGCATTGAATCCAAGACTTGAAAACCCTAATCTAGCATACATAATTCGAAAATTAACTTAATACATCATATCTAGATGTTTACCTCTTCAAAGATTGGCTTAGATCTTCTTATCTTCTTCTCTTGAGCTTAGAGTCACAATTGTAACTCCTCTAATGGATCACAAACACCTCAAGAAAGAAGGCAACTTTGAGGGAGGAGGGAGGATGCTAATTTTCGTCCCTAGGGTTTCTCTTGGAAGCAAGTGGCCGAAAATTGGAGCCTTGGGGTCTTATTTATAATGCAGGCTGCTAGGGTTTTAGTCTAAACCATAATGGATACCTTAGCCACCAAGTAGCCCAAGGAACCTTCTGGAATAAGGTCCTTGGACGAAAATATGATGATCATTCATCATAATTTCGTTCCCCTTTAGTCCATTAGGTTTCCCAGCCCAAAACTCAACTATCACACATTTGACAGTTTATGCCCCTTTATTTAATTAATCTCTTTTAGTCACCAAATTAATTCCTAATTAATTTATGACTAATACTAATTAAATAAATATGATTTCTCCTTTAATATATTATTCTTATAATATATTAATAAACCATAATATCCTCTCTCTCATATCAAATTACCTTGTCAAGTTGCTTTGGTGAAGGCAACCCAAAAGGACCATGCATAACCGGGTCAAGTACATACCAAATATAGTTACGGGCTTAGACACTAATCCAACAGTCTCCCACTTGGATAAGTCTAGTAACTATATCTCACATACGACTTCAGGATCTGGTTAGCAATCGTAGCTCTTATACGCTTCTGTCAACTCTGATCAAAATCCTGTCCTTTAGATAAGGGATCGTATAATCCTCTATTCTAGATATCATGCTGACAATACTTATTATCCATCATTTTGTTTCTCGATCTCTGATTTATTCGACATAGAATTTAGTTGAACACATCAACTTCATTCTGACCGGGCCCGGCACATAAGTCAAACTAAATCATCGAGTGGCCAAGATATCGCTTTTATTCTCTTAGAATAAAAGGTACAGAAAAACTTCGACTTATATGCTTTTATCATTTACTAGCTAAGTCACACACAATAATGCGTTTTATAACATCAAGTTACTGATGCGTTTTAGCATTATCAATGCATAATCAACTAGCAAACAACAACCATATCTCTAGGTTTAAAGATTATATGATATTATCATCTTGCGATCACTTATGATAACTTTCATGAAGTGATACTAGCAAGTGCGGGTTTATTCCAATGCTCAAAACAAATTTCATAAGCACTCATAAACTTCGTAGCAAATATTTGCTATGTCTAAAACCTTTCAGACAATCTACAAACAAATTTATGACAATCTTCTTTCATATCTACTTCCAACATTTGAGCGATTGTGGACTGTTCGAACAATCTTATTATTCAGGAAGTCAAAACATGCAAAATTGGAAATAACAGATAAATAATTAACACAAGATAGTAACTTTCTTATAAATAACACACCTTTATTTAATCATCAAAATGTTGAATACAAAATTATCCATTACAAATTTCCTACCTATCTAATCTAAACTAATATCGTCCTTTAGTCCAACGCTCCTAGCGTGCTTCAAATGCTTAACCCTACTCAGTCCCTTCGTAAGGGGATCTGCTGGGTTATCTTCTGACGATACCCTCTTCACAACTAGGAGTCCCTCTTCTACCCGATGTCTAATAAAATGGTATTTCCTGTCGATATGTCGAGATCTGCCATGATCTCTTGGTTCCTTGGTCAAGGCAATCGCTCCTTCATTATCACAGAAAATTTCCATGGGCTCCTTTATGGATGGCACAACTCCAAGGTCTCCAATGAAGTTCTTCAACCATATAGCCTCCTTTGACGCCTCGCTTGCCGCAATGTACTCTGATTCGCACGTTGAATCGGCCACGGTCTCTTGCTTGGAACTTTTCCAAGTCACTGCTCCTCCGTTCAGGGTAAAGACCCAGCCTGACTGTGATCAGTAATTATCCCGATCCGTCTGAAAACTAGCGTCACTGTACCCTCGCACCCTTAAGTCATCACTCCCACCGAGGACTAGAAACCATTCCTTGGTCCTTCGTAGGTACTTAAGAATATTCTTGACAGCAATCCAATGCGCCCTACCAGGGTTCCCTTGATATCTGCTGACCATGCTCAAAGCGAAGGCCACATCAGGGCGAGTATAGGTCATAGCGTACATAATCGAGCCAACTGCGGAAGCGTAAGGTACTCGGCTCATATCAGCTATCTCTGCCTCTGTACTTGGGCTCTGATTCTTACTCAGTTTGGTATTGCATTGGATTGGTAACTCCCCTTTCTTGGAATTTTCCATACTAAAACGTTTTAGTAGCTTTTCCAAGTATGTATCCTAAATGAGTCCTATCAGTCTCTTACTTCTGTCTCTCACTATCCTTATTCCCAGTATATATGCAGCTTCTCCGAGGTCCTTCATAGCGAAACACTTCCCAAGCCAGGATTTGACCTCCTGCAAGGTTGGAATGTCGTTTCCTATGAGTAGTATGTCATCGACATACAATACGAGGAAGCTCACTATACTCCCACTGGCCTTGACATCCACACATGACTCATCTTCGTTTCGCAGAAAACCAAACTCTTTGACCTTCTCGTCAAAACAAAGATTCCATCTGCGAGATGCTTGCTTTAATCCATAAATGGATTTCTCAAGCTTGCACACTCTATTTGGATGCTTCGCATCGACAAAACCCTCTGGCTGATTCATGTAAACATCCTCAGCCAACTTCCCATTTAGGAAAGCGGTTTTTATGTCGATTTTCACGGCCAGAAAAGACCGATTTTCACGGCCTGTGACATCCCCATTTTCACGGCCAGAAAAGACCGATTTTGTTTATGCTTTGTTTAAAAATCAGAGTAACATTTTAAATAAAAGTGTTGCAGAAACATTTCTGGCAGCCCAGATGGCGGCTTTCAACGTGGTTGCTTGCTTAACCATTGGACCATAGTCCGCTGGTAGTCCAAGGGCAAACTTATTGACCTTTGAGAGTTCTGTTGGAACTAGGTATGGGATAAGCTTCATTTTCTCCGTGAAACTTGCAGCGTATTCAGCAACGCTCATCTTTCCCTTCTTCAAATTCTGAAACTCGTTATTGATTTCCAGTAGGTCCTGCTCTGAGCAGTATTGCAGTTTCAGTTGTTCCACAAAATCTTCCCAAGACATTTTACTCGCTTCTCCCTTGGGCATAGAGTCAGCTAACAGCTTCCACCAACTCAACACGCCAGATTTCAACAACGGGATCGCAAGAGCGGTCTTCTGCCTGTTGCTGCATTCGCAACTTTCAAACATTGTCTCCATTTCGGAGATCCAATCCATAATTTGCACCGGCGTCGGGCTTCCGGATAGACACGGTGGCTTAGACGCCATAAAATCCTTGTATTTACATCCTCTTCCATCATTTCCTCCATTACGATTGCCTTGTCTAACAATTTGTGGGTTGTCTTGACCAACGGTACCACTGAAGTTTTCACCTTCCGATGGCCCTCCATTCACTTCGGGCTCTTCAACTTGGATTGAAAGTTCTTCACGATTTTGTCGAAGCAGACGTCTAGTTTCTTCCATCTGATTATCCAACATCGCCTGAATCATCAATTGTACACCATCCATCGTTACTGGCTCAGGTGCTGCAGCTACAACAGGTATTTGCTCAATTACAGGTGGTCGATTCCTGTTTTCGTTTGCGTTTCCAGCTCCACTGCGGGTTCTTGCCATTTTGATCTATACACCGAATAAGGTGAATTTAGATCTTTATTCAGGATAGACGTTTAAATCATCCCTATCTCTCCGAAACGTTTACATGTTAGTTCTAATATCGTAGTCGTACGTTTAGAATCCTAAACACATAAGGTTTCCAGATCCGGTCGGCAACAGACCATAGATCCAAACAAATAACAGCATATAAGGCATAAATCATTTAGCACATAAAAGCATTTTAGGCACAATTCCTAAAATAAGCTAGTGCTCACACCTCACAATCATCGCTTAGCATTCTAAGTTTAAGTCTAGAAATCCTACAAATTCCTAGTTCGCTTAAACTAATGCTCTGATACCAACTGTGACATCCCCATTTTCACGGCCAGAAAAGACCGATTTTGTTTATGCTTTGTTTAAAAATCAGAGTAACATTTTAAATAAAAGTATTGCAGAATTTGTTCCCAAAATAAAATATGATAAAGATTTATCAAAGCATTTCCGTAGAAATGTATTTCATTAAAAACCTCGGGATGTCATGTTCAATACAGATCAAAAGCATAAACAGTACAATATAAGCCTTACTACATTTATTCATATCTACAGGCCTATATCCGTAATTCTCTCATCCCAAACATCATATCTATGCTCGTGCGCCACTACCTGTAATACAAGAAACTGAGTGGGTCAGGCTTGGGAGCCTGGTGAGCACATAGGGTTTTCAACCCACAATAAATAAGTTTATTAATTTCATCAATCAACAATAACCCGATTACCCGTTCCCGTTATCCTCACATTACGTCCCTAAAACACCTATCATAAGGGACCTAGACTAAGGATCAATATCGGGATGGACACTACTGCCAAGGGGTCTCCTCAGCAATAAATGTCCTAAAGGCAACCATGAGGGGGATGGAGTACACCGGTGAACACATCGTTCACAAACACCTACAGGTTGCGAGCCTGCTAGCGTTCCACTGGACTGTCTAGAAGAGTCCGTGGTCGTCATCCATACTCCGCTAGATGACAGAATCAATAACAACAACATCGAGGCCTCTCATCATTTTATCACACATTGTCTTATTACATCTACCCATGTTTTACCCCAACATTTTTGTAGATATAAAATACATATACAGTTTAAATTATTTAAAACATGTATAAAAATCTTTCATCAGCATAGGCAGCAAGTATTCAGATAATATGCACACATAGCACGTAATTAATATAAAATACTTCATATCTATGTGTAAGATGAAAGTAACTATGCACTCACCTGATTAGGTGGTGACTCGGTATTTGAACAGCACTTCGTTATCTCAAAACAATTTTTCCTTGACCAAAACCTAGTATTAATACCACTAGAGTTTAGTTTTAACGTTAACCGTGACTAATTAATAGTCTAGCTATTATTATTATTATATAAGCGTTAAATAACACTCAATATATAAATAATAATAGCCCAAATAATTATTTTAAGGACCTAATAACATTACTAAAATTATTTAAAAGTTATATTAAAAATTTCGTAGGCGTACCTTACTTACAGCGGGTTTTTCTCAAAACCGGGCTTCGCTGGAGCAGCGTTTCCGAGCCGAAAGGTTCTTTTCTCGGGACTCCGGGAGCCTCGGGACTTCCTTCGGGTGCTAGGGGGTTTACCTAAACTTTTAGGGGCTCAAGGGAGCTTAGAGAGAGAGTTTAGAGAGAGAAAGTGGAAGAGGAAAGGTGTAAGAAATGAGAGAACCCGGCACTTCTATTTATAGTGAGTTGGGGCATGTGGTGGCCTTCTGGTGGTGCCACTTGTCCAAATTCTGGTGGTGTCACATGTCCAATTTCTGGTGGTGCCATGTGTCCAATTTCTGGTGGTGCCACATGTCCAATTTCTGGTGGTGCCACGTCACCCAATATCGCGTATCGGCCTCCCGTCTTAGAAAAATCATAACTCTCGCATACGAGCTCCGTTTTTGACGTTATTTATATCCACGCGAAGGCGGGAACGTAATCTACAACTTTCGTTTAGACTCCATTGGCTAATTTTGAATTTATTTTAAAAGTTATATTTTTAACAGGCCGGGACAGGATTGGTCCGTTAAAAATTCATAACTTCTTCATCCGACGTCCGATTTCGTCTGTCTTTTTATTGTTACGCCACAATTAAAGAGCTCTTCGATTCTCGTTTAGGTCGTGTCGGCTAAAAACTCGATTTATCATAAATTCACTATTCACGCTTCCCGGTATCGTGCCGGTTCCGTCGTGAAACTTCGTCGGGTCATAACTTCTTCGTTATAACTCGGATTTCGGCGTTCTTTATATCTCCGGAATCCTTGTTTTGACCACTACAACTTTATGTAAAGATATCGGGCTTATCTCATATTTTAATTTTGACGCTTATTTTTATTCTTTATTAATTATACATTTATAATTAAATAATAAGCACATAAATTCAACAAATACTCAAATATTTCATTTTTATTACATCAAAAGAGTTACAATAGTTGACCTAGACTATTACATCGTCTAAAAATGCTTAGCCCCGAAACCCGGGCGTTACAATTCTCTCCCCCTTAGGATGATTCCGTCCCGGAATCATGCGTCAGCAAACAGATGCGGATAACGACTCAACATGTCATCCTCTGTTTCCCAAGTGAGATTCGGCCCATTCGAATGTTTCCATCGGACTAGCACTAAGTCGACCATCTTGCGTCGTAACTTCTTAATCTTACGGTCAACAATTGCCTCGGGCTCTTCGATTAGCCTCTTATTCTCATCCATTCTTAACTCCGAGATCGGAATTATGTCGGGAACTTCTCCCGTGAATTTCCTCAGATAACATACATGGAAGGTGTTATGAATACCATCGAGTTCTTCGGGCAATTCCAGCTTGTAAGCTTGGTTCCCAATCTTCTGAAGAACTTTGAACGGTCCAATAAATCTTGGACTCAACTTTCCTCGTTTCCCGAATCGTATAAGTCCTTTCCACGGTGAGACTTTAAGCAAAACGGAATCCCCAACTTCAAAGGTCATCGGTTGTCTTTTCTTGTCAGCATAGCTCTTCTGACGATCCTGAGCTGCTAACATCCTTTCCCTGATCACCTTCAGCTTCTCAGCAGTCTCATGGACTATCTCGGGGCCCATAAACTGCTTTTCTCCAGCCTCAAGCCAACAAGAAGGCGTACGACACTTTTTTCCGTACAAAGCTTGATAAGGTGCCATCTTGATGCTCGAGTGGAAACTGTTGTTGTAGGAAAATTCTACCAAAGGTAAGTGTTCATCCCAGTTACCTTGGAACTCGAGGGTACATGCTCTCAACATATCTTCAAGCGTTTGAATCGTTCTTTCACTTTGACCATCAGTCTGCGGATGGTAAGCTGTACTCAGACATAACTTCGTACCCAATTCCTCTTGTAGACTTCTCCAAAACCTTGACGTGAAACGACTATCACGATCCGATACAATTGTTAGAGGAACACCGTGAAGTCTCACAATTTCCTTCACGTAAGCATTTGCAAGCTTATCCATAGACCACCTTTCATTGGCAGCTATGAAGTGTGCACTCTTTGTGAAACGATCCACGACCACCCAAATCATGTCGTGACCGTTCTTCGTCCTGGGTAGTTTAGTCACAAAATCCATGGTGATGTCTTCCCATTTACCCATGGGTACAGGTAAGGGTTCTCAAACTCCCATATGGTTTCTGATGTTGGGCCTTAACTCTTGCACAAGTTACACACTCGGCCACATATTTCGCAACGTCGAGCTTCATCGTCGGCCACCAGTAGTAGGGTTTTAGGTCCCTATACATTTTAGTGCTACCGGGATGAATCGAGTACATGGTCTTGTGAGCTTCTTCCATCAGAAGATCTCTTATTCCTCCAGTCTTAGGTACCCAAATCCGATCTTGGAATACCTTTAGTCCTTGACTGTTTGTACCGAACACTAATGTTTTTCCCAAACGTTCTTCTTTTCGGTCACTCTTCTCTGAAGCTTCTTCTTGAGCTTCCATGATACTTTCCACTTTGGTCGAGACAATTTCTATTCTCAACGCTCTTGGCCTTTTTCTTTCAAGGTTGACTTTTCGACTGAGAGCATCAGCGACAACGTTTGCTTTACCGGGGTGGTAAAGTATCTCACAGTCATAGTCCTTGAGTAATTCTAGCCAGCGTCGTTGCCTCATGTTCAATTCTTTCTGATTAAAGAGATATTGGAGACTCTTATGATCGGTGAAAAGTTTGCACTTCGTGCCATAGAGGTAATGCCTCCATATTTTTAGAGCGAAAACTACCGCCGCCAACTCCAAGTCATGAGTCGGGTAGTTCTTTTCATGTTCCTTCAACTGTCGAGACGCATATGCGATCACCTTTTCTCTTTGGGTCAAAACACAACCCAACCCAACACCAGACGCATCGCTATAAACAGCGAAGTCTTCAACTCCATTGGGTAGAGAAAGTATCGGTGCCTCGCATAGTTTCTTCTTTAGCTTCTCGAATGCTTCTTTATGCTTATCACTCCAAGCATAGGTTGCTCCTTTGTGGGTTAACGCTGTTAATGGACTAGCGATTGAAGAAAATCCTTGGATAAACCTTCGGTAATATCCGGCTAATCCCAAAAAGCTTCGGATCTCCGTGGGACTTTTTGGTTGTTCCCACTTCATTACCGCTTCAATATTTGCTGGATCGACCATTATCCCTTCTTGGTTGACCACGTGACCCAAGAATTGGACTTCTCGAATCCAAAAATCACATTTGGAGAATTTAGCATACAGCTTCTCCTTCTTCAAGACTTCTAACACTTCCCGCAAGTGTCTACCATGCTCTTCTTGGCTTTTTGAGTAAATCAGAATGTCATCTATGAACACTATCACATATTTATCAAGAAACGGATTACAAACCCTGTTCATTAAATCCATGAATGCTGCTGGAGCATTGGTTAGTCCAAACGACATAACCAAAAACTCGTAGTGTCCATATCGTGTTCTGAATGCAGTCTTCTCTATATCTTGCTCTCTTACCTTCAGCTGATGATATCCTGACCTTAGGTCGATCTTTGAAAAATAACTTGAACCTTGCAGTTGATCGAACAGGTCATCAATCCTTGGCAACGGATATCTATTCTTTTTTTGTTGCCTTGTTCAGCTCTCTGTAATCAATACACATTCTCATACTTCCATCTTTCTTTTTCACGAATAACACCGGAGCTCCCCAGGGTGATGAACTAGGTCTAATGAAACCTTTGTCCAATAACTCCTGAAGTTGCATCATCAGCTCCTTCATCTCCGTCGGTGCTAATCGGTAAGGTGCTTTTGCTATTGGTGTCGTTCCTGGTAACAAGTCAATACGGAATTCTACTTGTCGATCAGGCGGTAATCCGGGAAGATCTTCGGGAAATACTTCCGGATAATCACACACGACAGGAATGCTCTGTATCACCTTCTTTTCCTGCTTAGCATCGATCACGAATGCTAAATATGATGTACATCCCTTGGTCAAACATTTTTTGGCTTTCATTAGAGAAATGATTCCAGAATTTACCCTGCGTTTGTCCCCATACACCATAAACGACTCTTTCCCAGGCGGGTTTACTTTTACGATCTTCTTTTTGCACAGTATTTCCGCATCATTGGTGCTAAGCCAATCCATTCCCAACACGATGTCGAAACCGTTAAGTTCGATAGGCAATAATTCCTCGTGAAACTTATTCCCGTTCAAATCAATTAAGATGTTTTTCATACGATGGCTAACAGGTACTAACTTGCCACTAGCGACTTCGACTAATAAGGCATTATCTAGTCTATCGACAGGCAAAGCTAGCTTTCTACCAAATTCATGCGAAATAAAGGAGTAGTTGGCTCCAGAATCAAATAAAATTTGGGCAGGCAATTTGTTTACGAGAAAGGTACCTGAAGCGACATCAGCTTCTTCCTTAGCAGCTTCCAGTGTCATCTGGAAGGCTCTAGCCTTCGGCTTTGGTGGAATGTTGGGTCTTCCTGCTTCCTTCTTCTTCGGGCAGTCCCTCGAAATGTGCCCCTCCTCGTTGCACTCATAACAGACCTTCTTAGTGAATGTGCATTCATTGGCATAGTGCCCAGGCTTCCCACATTTGAAACAAGTGACCCCTCCGTCGCACTTCCCAGAGTGCTTCTTCTTGCACTTGTCACACCACTTCACTTCGCCTCCTCCACCTCCTTTCGAACTAGACTTTGAGAATTTACCCTTTTTGCTGGACCCCGAGGGTCCGTCAAACTTCCTCTTCTCACCAACCTCTGACCTTTCCAGACCTTTCTCCCTGATCTGGGTCTCAACATTTCTGGCAGCCCAGATGGCGGCTTTCAACGTGGTTGCTTGCTTAACCATTGGACCATAGTCCGCTGGTAGTCCAAGGGCAAACTTATTGACCTTTGAGAGTTCTGTTGGAACTAGGTATGGGATAAGCTTCATTTTCTCCGTGAAACTTGCAGCGTATTCAGCAACGCTCATCTTTCCCTTCTTCAAATTCTGAAACTCGTTATTGATTTCCAGTAGGTCCTGCTCTGAGCAGTATTGCAGTTTCAGTTGTTCCACAAAATCTTCCCAAGACATTTTACTCGCTTCTCCCTTGGGCATAGAGTCAGCTAACAGCTTCCACCAACTCAACACGCCAGATTTCAACAACGGGATCGCAAGAGCGGTCTTCTGCCTGTTGCTGCATTCGCAACTTTCAAACATTGTCTCCATTTCGGAGATCCAATCCATAATTTGCACCGGCGTCGGGCTTCCGGATAGACACGGTGGCTTAGACGCCATAAAATCCTTGTATTTACATCCTCTTCCATCATTTCCTCCATTACGATTGCCTTGTCTAACAATTTGTGGGTTGTCTTGACCAACGGTACCACTGAAGTTTTCACCTTCCGATGGCCCTCCATTCACTTCGGGCTCTTCAACTTGGATTGAAAGTTCTTCACGATTTTGTCGAAGCAGACGTCTAGTTTCTTCCATCTGATTATCCAACATCGCCTGAATCATCAATTGTACACCATCCATCGTTACTGGCTCAGGTGCTGCAGCTACAACAGGTATTTGCTCAATTACAGGTGGTCGATTCCTGTTTTCGTTTGCGTTTCCAGCTCCACTGCGGGTTCTTGCCATTTTGATCTATACACCGAATAAGGTGAATTTAGATCTTTATTCAGGATAGACGTTTAAATCATCCCTATCTCTCCGAAACGTTTACATGTTAGTTCTAATATCGTAGTCGTACGTTTAGAATCCTAAACACATAAGGTTTCCAGATCCGGTCGGCAACAGACCATAGATCCAAACAAATAACAGCATATAAGGCATAAATCATTTAGCACATAAAAGCATTTTAGGCACAATTCCTAAAATAAGCTAGTGCTCACACCTCACAATCATCGCTTAGCATTCTAAGTTTAAGTCTAGAAATCCTACAAATTCCTAGTTCGCTTAAACTAATGCTCTGATACCAACTGTGACATCCCCATTTTCACGGCCAGAAAAGACCGATTTTGTTTATGCTTTGTTTAAAAATCAGAGTAACATTTTAAATAAAAGTATTGCAGAATTTGTTCCCAAAATAAAATATGATAAAGATTTATCAAAGCATTTCCGTAGAAATGTATTTCATTAAAAACCTCGGGATGTCATGTTCAATACAGATCAAAAGCATAAACAGTACAATATAAGCCTTACTACATTTATTCATATCTACAGGCCTATATCCGTAATTCTCTCATCCCAAACATCATATCTATGCTCGTGCGCCACTACCTGTAATACAAGAAACTGAGTGGGTCAGGCTTGGGAGCCTGGTGAGCACATAGGGTTTTCAACCCACAATAAATAAGTTTATTAATTTCATCAATCAACAATAACCCGATTACCCGTTCCCGTTATCCTCACATTACGTCCCTAAAACACCTATCATAAGGGACCTAGACTAAGGATCAATATCGGGATGGACACTACTGCCAAGGGGTCTCCTCAGCAATAAATGTCCTAAAGGCAACCATGAGGGGGATGGAGTACACCGGTGAACACATCGTTCACAAACACCTACAGGTTGCGAGCCTGCTAGCGTTCCACTGGACTGTCTAGAAGAGTCTGTGGTCGTCATCCATACTCCGCTAGATGACAGAATCAATAACAACAACATCGAGGCCTCTCATCATTTTATCACACATTGTCTTATTACATCTACCCATGTTTTACCCCAACATTTTTGTAGATATAAAATACATATACAGTTTAAATTATTTAAAACATGTATAAAAATCTTTCATCAGCATAGGCAGCAAGTATTCAGATAATATGCACACATAGCACGTAATTAATATAAAATACTTCATATCTATGTGTAAGATGAAAGTAACTATGCACTCACCTGATTAGGTGGTGACTCGGTATTTGAACAGCACTTCGTTATCTCAAAACAATTTTTCCTTGACCAAAACCTAGTATTAATACCACTAGAGTTTAGTTTTAACGTTAACCGTGACTAATTAATAGTCTAGCTATTATTATTATTATATAAGCGTTAAATAACACTCAATATATAAATAATAATAGCCCAAATAATTATTTTAAGGACCTAATAACATTACTAAAATTATTTAAAAGTTATATTAAAAATTTCGTAGGCGTACCTTACTTACAGCGGGTTTTTCTCAAAACCGGGCTTCGCTTGAGCAGCGTTTCCGAGCCGAAAGGTTCTTTTCTCGGGACTCCGGGAGCCTCGGGACTTCCTTCGGGTGCTAGGGGGTTTACCTAAACTTTTAGGGGCTCAAGGGAGCTTAGAGAGAGAGTTTAGAGAGAGAAAGTGGAAGAGGAAAGGTGTAAGAAATGAGAGAACCCGGCACTTCTATTTATAGTGAGTTGGGGCATGTGGTGGCCTTCTGGTGGTGCCACTTGTCCAAATTCTGGTGGTGTCACATGTCCAATTTCTGGTGGTGCCATGTGTCCAATTTCTGGTGGTGCCACATGTCCAATTTCTGGTGGTGCCACGTCACCCAATATCGCGTATCGGCCTCCCGTCTTAGAAAAATCATAACTCTCGCATACGAGCTCCGTTTTTGACGTTATTTATATCCACGCGAAGGCGGGAACGTAATCTACAACTTTCGTTTAGACTCCATTGGCTATTTTTGAATTTATTTTAAAAGTTATATTTTTAACAGGCCGGGACAGGATTGTTATTGTTACGCCACAATTAAAGAGCTCTTCGATTCTCGTTTAGGTCGTGTCGGCTAAAAACTCGATTTATCATAAATTCACTATTCACGCTTCCCGGTATCGTGCCGGTTCCGTCGTGAAACTTCGTCGGGTCATAACTTCTTCGTTATAACTCGGATTTCGGCGTTCTTTATATCTCCGGAATCATTGTTTTGACCACTACAACTTTATGTAAAGATATCGGGCTTATCTCATATTTTAATTTTGACGCTTATTTTTATTCTTTATTAATTATACATTTATAATTAAATAATAAGCACATAAATTCAACAAATACTCAAATATTTCATTTTTATTACATCAAAAGAGTTACAATAGTTGACCTAGACTATTACATCGTCTAAAAATGCTTAGCCCCGAAACCCGGGCGTTACACCACCTTATAGACTGGCTTCGTGAATGAGGCCTACTAGCGATAAGACTAGCATATTCTTATACATATATATTAATTAATCTTGTAATAATATAATAGTATAGGGTTGAATTTTAAACTTGTAAAATTCTAAGGATTTGAAATTTAAATCATTCAAAATTAAACTTTTAATCGTAAATTTTAAATTTCAAAACTTGAGGACAAGTTTTGAACTTTTCAAAACACAAGGAATCAAATAACAAATAATATAAATTAAACAATTCATTTTATGATTATCTATATTTGACCTAATCCAATTTTAGTCACAAGATAATTACCAAATAATTCAAATAATCCATATTTATCATATAAAGAAACTATTATTCAAAAGATTTGAAATTATCTTTTGTTTTGGCAGGGATAATCATTCAAATATAATAAAATTTGGATTTTATCTTCAAAAAACGATTTAGGCATTAATCCCATGACAAAACAGCAACAAAATCCTGAAATATCCTCTGCTTGATGCACAGACTCACTGAGTCAGTCCTGGACTCGCCGAGTCGGGCCAACTCGCCGAGTCCAGATACTGACTCGCTGAATTGAGTCGGGCAGAGGCAAGAAAAATGATTTTCAGCAATTAAACAGTTAAAGCATCATACACAACAGAAACCAATCAAGGCTCTGATACCACTGATGGGTTTTAAGCATAAGAACAATCCTATGTGCTCATACAAACCCTAATGCTTGGATCTAGGTTTCTCTATTGTACATACATTGAATCCAAGACTTGAAAACCCTAATCTAGCATACATAATTCGAAAATTAACTTAATACATCAGATCTAGATGCTTACCTCTTCAAAGATTGGCTTAGATCTTCTTATCTTCTTCTCTTGAGCTTAGAGTCACAATTGTAACTCCTCTAATGGATCACAAACACCTCAAGCAAGAAGGCAACTTTGAGGGAGGAGGGAGGATGCTAATTTTTGGCCCTAGGGTTTCTCTTGGAAGCAAGTGGCCGAAAATTGGAGCCTTGGGGTCTTATTTATAATGCAGGCTGCTAGGGTTTCAGTCTAAACCATAATGGATACCTTAGCCACCAAGTAGCCCAAGGAACCTTCTGGAATAAGGTCCTTGGACGAAAATATGATGATCCTTCATCATAATTTCGTTCCCCTTTAGTCCATTAGGTTTCCCAGCCCAAAACTCAACTATCACACATTTGACAGTTTATGCCCCTTTATTTAATTAATCTCTTTTAGTCACCAAATTAATTCCTAATTAATTTATGACTAATACTAATTAAATAAATATGATTTCTCCTTTAATATATTATTCTTATAATATATTAATAAACCATAATATCCTCTCTCTCATATCAAATTACCTTGTCAAGTTGCTTTGGTGAAGGCAACCCAAAAGGACCATGCATAACCGGGTCAAGTACATACCAAATATAGTTACGGGCTTAGACACTAATCCAACAGTAAACCCTACGATTAAGTGGATACACTACTCGTAGGTAGTAATACTGTTTAAATTCCCTTTTTGTTGATGTAACATAGACTTGTCTAGGTCAAAATTTTCCCAACTTCATGTATAATACAAGATATCAATATAAATGATAAGCATTTTACTTCATTAAGAGTTATTTCAATTTTCATAAACATCTTACTACATAAATTTTGGTTAACAAACTCATTATGTTCAACTATACAAATTCATTACAAGTGTTGCTATAAACAAAAATTTGGCAAATGTTTACTTATATTAGTAGACTTTATTGAGTACTTATTATTATTTTTCTCAAGTCATTATAGATCAAGATGCCTCCCAGAAAGAATCCGAGACATACTAATGTCAATGAAGCACTAACACCGCCTCCACCGCCACCACCTCCTTCTCAATTTGACGCTGCTGTCTTTCACGCAGCAGTAGCTGCTGCTGTGGCTGCTGCCATGACACAAATCAACCCTGGTGGTAACAGTGGATCAGGCAATGGTGCTCCAATTTCTGGTCATGGCGAAGGTCTTGAACACCCTGGTGGGTGTTCATATAAAGATTTTACAAATGCAAAACCCAAAACTTTTAATGGCAGTGGAGGTGTCATTACTCTGACACACTGGCTTGAGAAAATAGAATCAGTGTTTGAAATTTGTGCATGCCCTGAAGCAAGCAAAGTCAAGTTTGCAGCATGTACCTTCCTGGACAGAGCCCTTTCCTGGTGGAATGGCTATGTCAAATCTTTATCCCTTCCTGTCGCCAATGCTATGGGCTGGGATGATCTAAACACCCTGATGTTAGCAGAATATTGTCCCCGAGGAGAAATTCATAAGCTAGAGGAAGAACTCTGGAGTCTGACAATGAAAGACTCCGATATAACTGCATATACTGTCAGGTTTAGTGATCTGGTTATTCTGTTTCCAGGGATGGTTCCCACTGAGAGCAAGAAAGTTGAGCGGTATATTTGGGGATTCTCTCCTCAGATACAAGGAAATGTAATAGCTGCTAAACCTCTCACCTTTGATAGTGCCAATAATTTGGCACAAACATTGGTAGACCATGGTATTGAGGCAAGACTATCATGAATGGGTCTGTAGAGGTGGTTTAGTCATAGCACAAGTTTGCTACAGTGTTCATGAGTACTCCTGGAATAAGATTCGAGTATTGGATTTAACCCACGCTCATCTGAATCACTTAATGGATTTTATTACGAGTGATTGTGAGACGATAATATCTTATATTCTTGAAACTTAGACATGTGAGTTGTAGTTACAAGTCGGTTGCACATTGACATATGTAAACGCATCAGTAACTTGGTGTTATAAACATATCGTTGTGTGTAATTTGATGAGTAAGTACAAGCAAGCATTTGGTTCGAAGTTTATCCGTTCCTTTTACCCCATGTGGATAAAAACGATATTTGTGGGCCCCTCAATGATTTAGTGATGACACCCCTAAGTGCTTGGCCAAGCCTGGACTGATTTGATTTGTTGAATTAGTCGGTCGTCATAAATCGGAAATCGGTAAACAACAGATGGACAGAGAGAACAATTATAATCCATGTATCATGTCCATATGATATCTAGAATGGAGGAATATATGATCCCTTATCTAATGGACGCGTCATTGATTAGGTCAGAGTTCGACAGCGGAATTTAAGAGCTACGATTGCTAGTCGGGTTGTGGAGTCGTACTTGCAATAATAGTTATTAGACTTATCCAAGTGGGAGACTGTTGGATTAGGTGTCCAAGCCCATAACTATTATTGGTATGTACTTGACCCGAGAGTAGCATGGTCCATTTGGGTTGCATATCACCAGGACAATTTGATAGGATGGACTTTTGAGAAGAGGTTATTTATGATTTATCAATATATTATAAGTTCTAATATATTAATATGAAATCATATTATTTAATTAGTATTGATCAAGAATTAGTTTGGAATTAATTTTGTGATCAAAAATGACTAATTAAATATAAGGGGTTGATTTGGTAAATCATTCATTCTTATGGTGCGGACCAATGATCCATGATTCCTTAGGTTGGGCTAAACCCATATGACAATCCATGGATGATCCATGAAGGTTTAAACCCATGGAGCCTAAGGAATATGGAAGGTCATGCACATTAGGGTTTACATGGTGTAACCCTAATATTGCCACACTATATAAGAAGCCCCTTAGCATCCAAAATTGGGGACTAGACACACTAGTGTTCTTGGAGATCATTGAGCCGATTTGTGTACACCATACTCTCTCAAAAGTAATCTTTTATCCAAAGGTGTGTTGTGATTCCATTTGAGGCATTCACACTATTGGTGCTAAGTTCTTAAAGGCCAAAACTACAAGCTACAACAAAGAGGTAATTCTATAACTCATTTCTAAGTTGTTTATGTCAATTGCATGCTAGTTGTAGGCTTAATGCTTTGGAAACAATATTGCATGTATAATTAGAGAAAACTTAGATCAAAAGCATTTAGGGTTGTATGTGCACCATAGGATGTTGTAGTATATAAAACCCTTCAAAAGATGGGGAGATGAAATATGAGATGAGATGAGATATGAAAAATGAGATGAATAATGAGAGATGGAGATGATATAAATGATGAGAGGTAAAAGATGATGAGAAACGATGACCCAATCGATGGCCCAACAAGCGATGTTGCGGGTATGTATCCTTTGCTTTCTTCTCGGCTTTATCAGTATTTATGTTGTTAGAATCTTGCATCGGTTTGGTTAAGCGTATCTTTGGATTCATTTCTCTGCTTATGTTTGGATTATATTTTCAAGAAATGTTATATGCCAATTGCATGCCATGAATTATTAGTGGTTAGTGAAGGGTTGTTTCTCTTATAGCGGGTTTGGAGTGTTCGGTATTATCTTGGTTTATAGTCGAGATCGGTTCATGGGCATTGTGTGGAAGGTTTATGGTCAGGATTGTTGGGTTATGAGCATTCTAACACTCCTAAGTGTACATGCAACCCTAAATACCTTGGATCTATGTTTTCTCTATTATACATACAATTATGAACATCCAAGGTATTATCCTAATCTAGCATACAAAATAATAAATATAACAAGATAGAATACATACCTCTTTGATGTAGAATGTCTTCATGAAGCTTGAGTGCCTAGTGCCCCAAGTGTGACACCTCAAATGGTTCACACAACACCAAATACACTTGGAATAACTTGAGAGAAACTTGAACACTCCTTGAAATCGTCTAGCCCTCACACTCACACATTAGTGCACGATTTCTTGAGCCATGGGATTCTTTTATATGGTGGCTATTAGGGTTACACCATGTAACTCATAACTTTACCCATTCCTTATGCTCCATGGATTTTAACCTCCATGGAGTATCCATGGGTCACCCCATGGACTAAGTCCAACATAAGGAATCTTGGATCACAAGCCCACATATATAAGAATGAATGATTTACACAATCAACCCATATATTTAATTAGTCTCCTTTTGATCACTTAATTAATTCCAAATTAATTCTTGATCAATACTAATTAAATAACCTTATTAATATATTAGAACTTATAATATATTAACCAAACTTAAGTGTTATTTCTCTCATTATAGTCTATCCAAATGCATGATGCCATGCATCCCAAATGGACCATGCCGGGTCGGGTCAAGTCTTACCAATTATAGTTATGGACTTAGACATTAATCCAACAGTTTTAATTTTCCAAGCTGAAAGTTCTCATTCATCATACTATACAACTTGCATGATTCCAAGTTTCGGTCCAATTGAACCTTGGGTGATGAGAATCTTTCCTTATTTGGTAATATTAGACACTACCACAACCGAAAGAATCAAATCCATTTTTCCAATATTGCTATCAATGGAATCTTATAAGCAACAACTTTTCACAAATGCCATTGTAAGGATACTCAAAACTTTGCGGAAAAACTTATCCTTACAATCCATATGAAAACCTTGTTGTTATCTAATCCTAAGCAATATAAATATCATAACTCTTAAGTAATAGCCCAAAATTCTGATCACCGAACCATGCGATTGAAATCCATCTTCGCGATCAGAATCAGCATGTACTTAATAGAGTTATACAATGGACTTTACCTGAAGTAGAGCCAAACTTATTGACTTTAACATCCTTAGGTAAATTTGGCAGCTTCGTAACCAATGCCCCTTCCTTTGGCAATAGTTACCTATGGACCCTTGATAATGGGACTATCTCAGACTTCGCCTCTCTCTTTACCATTGGGTCAACCGAGTTGACTATGACCGATCCCTTTCCATTGGGAAGAGAGAGCTTTACTGGATATCCAATGTCATCATTGTCAATGTCCATAGCGTTTTAGGAAGTTGATATTAGCAAATAGATAAGATCATTAAGGGTCTTGTCTTAGTCTGTTTCATAGGATTCCCAAAAGAACTCACTATGTGACTTAGAAAGTAGTTGAGCCACCAACTTTCTCAAGACTTTGACACCCAACTCTCCCGGCTTGTCAATATGTGACTACATCTCCAAGATGTGATCACACCTAGACCTTGCCTTGCCAATAGGGTTTGAGTGACCTTAAACTTTTTAGGAACTTGTGGGTTAGGGAGAATAATTGGAGGAGGTGAAAGAAGTATGATATCCATGGGACATCATCTTCATTTAGGAAAGCTTGTTTCAAGAGATTTGGGAAGATCATAAATGTCTAGACCAGACATCTTTTTGGGAGATATTCAAGATAGTTGATTTAAAGTCCTTAATATGACACCCAATATGAAATATTAAGGCTAGGACCCAACAAACTATTTTATAACTTAGAAGAGGGATGCCGTAATCCAAGCTATAAAATATTTGAAGGTAGGTGAATGACGATTCACCAATTTCCACCATGAAAAACGAAATAATTTATTAGGTTTTAATTGGATTTGAAAGTCCTAGATCTTTGAGATTCATTGAACTGTTCAAAGGCATGTTTCAATCTCGAGTGTGCCCTTCAAGTTTTGTGACTGGGATGCCGAGGATCACAAAACAAGGTGTGAATAACCATGCAAATATACTTGGTACCCTTAATATTTACCCCTTAATCAGTGTGCCGGTTAACCACACACGCTCCACCGATACTATGATAAATATTAAGTTACCCTTTGCCTACCTTGTTAAGGCCAGGTTAGTGTGCCGGTTAACCACACACGCTCCACTAACGACTTAAGCAAAGTGCAAAGTGTAATTTCATGGGTTAGCACCAAATTCACATTTTCCTAAGTAACTAAGATTGGGTATTAATAAGAGTTTAGTTACTTAGTATTTATCATTAATACTTTTAATGAAAGGAGAATTATAGTCCTTGTCCTACCCTTTCGGCTGACGACCCTCCACCAGTCAAGGAAGCGGTGGGTGAGAGTGGACACCCATTAAACTGCCATTTTATAGGCAGTAACCTTATACCCCCCTTATAAACCGGCTTCGTGAATGAGGCCTACTAACGGTAAGACTGACTTTACTCTTATATATATATATATATATATATATATATATATATATATATATAAATAGTATTAACTTATAATATTATAAAGTATAAGGGTTGAATTTTAACTTTTAAAATTCTAAGGGCTAACTTGGAATTAAAGTATTCATAAGTGAAAACTTTTCAAATTCCAAAACTTGAGGGCAAGTTTTGAAACTATTCAAAACTAATTAATTCCATAACTTATGAGTTTAAAGTAGTTTTAATTAAAAAAAAACTCTTCAAGTTCCATAACTTGAGGACAAGTTATGGAAGACTTTAAACTAATTAATAAAAAAAATAACTTTTTTTTTATTGTAACTTATGGAACTAATTAAGGTTACACTTTTTTTTTAATTTAGTGAAGAGACTCTTGAACCTCCATAACTTGAGGACAAGTTATGGAGTCATAAAACCATTTAATTAGAACTAGACTCTTCATTTTGTAACCTTTGCCAACTTTTATGAGTTTTATGATTCTTAAATGTGACTTTTCATATAACTTGAGGACAAGTTACAAAAACACACTTTGGAATCAACTCTTAGATTAAAATGGATTGAAAACAACTATTTCACACAACTTTTCTATTAATCTAAGAACCTCATAAGAACAAGATAATTCAAATCATCAATCTTCAAGAAATTAGCATGAACATACAAACTAATACAAATCATGAAATTATGACAATTATCTTAGAAATTGGATTAGCATGAACATTACCACATCAAAAACAAGTTTATAAGTCCAAAAACATCTTAGGATAATGTTCCTAGTCCAATTCCAGCCAAAACAATCGAATATATGCATCCAACTCGATTTTTCAGCTACTTTTGCAAGTATAACAAGAAAACAAGCCTAGTCTCTGATACCACTGTTGGGTTATGAGCATTCTAACACTCCTAAGTGTACATGCAACCCTAAATACCTTGGATCTATGTTTTCTCTATTATACATACAATTATGAACATCCAAGATATTATCCTAATCTAGCATACAAAATAATAAATATAACAAGATAGAATACATACCTCTTTGATGTAGAATGCCTTCATGAAGCTTGAGTGCCTAGTGCCCCAAGTGTGACACCTCAAATGGTTCACACAACACCAAATACACTTGGAATAACTTGAGAGAAACTTGAACACTCCTTGAAATCGTCTAGCCCTCACACTCACACATTAGTGCACGATTTCTTGAGCCATGGGATTCTTTTATATGGTGGCTATTAGGGTTACACCATGTAACTCATAACTTTACCCATTCCTTATGCTCCATGGATTTTAACCTCCATGGAGTATCCATGGGTCACCCCATGGACTTAGTCCAACATAAGGAATCTTGGATCACAAGCCCACATATATAAGAATGAATGATTTACACAATCAACCCATATATTAAATTAGTCTCCTTTTGATCATTTAATTAATTCCAAATTAATTCTTGATCAATACTAATTAAATAACCTTATTAATATATTAGAACTTATAATATATTAACCAACCTTAAGTGTTATTTCTCTCATTATAGTCTATCCAAATGCATGATGCCATACAACCCAAATAGACCATGCCGGGTCGGGTCAAGTCTTACCAATTATAGTTATGGACTTAGACATTAATCCAACAAGGATTTGGTGGGTTAGTTATCCAACATCGCCATGATTCACTAGTTTTAGCAATCGTGCTTGGAATTGCTTTTGAGGGTGCCGAGCAAGTGATATGTTGCTAAGGTTTGGGTTGGAGCACCCGTTCTATGGACTTCAAGATTTAAATGTGATATCATTTTGAGCATCTAGGGTTAGCAGTGTTGTTGGGATTCGGGAAGTGTTCAGCTGGTTTTCAGGGGTTGCACGGTCTTTTGGGACGGTTAGTGTTAGAACACTAGCATTGGTAAGCGTTGTTTGTCAGCAGATCGACCATTGGAGGGTAAGAAGGATTGAGAATCCTTCAATTCTCGTGTGTTGTGAGAAATTAGTCAAATCAAAGTGGGGAAGAATCGTTTAGGTATTTAGGACAAAAGCAGGTGTGAAACTAGGATGAGTTTCACAATCCCGTCGAGGAGGGAGGCGACCCAAGTGGTTGTGTGGATTGAGGAGTGTGTGAGTTGGGAGTTCGGGAAACTTACAAACATTAGGTTCGCATCTTCTTGGTGTCTGATAGTAGGCATTTGATGGTGGTTGTGGCAGTGTGGAAGTGTTGTAAGACTGCGGGGTGGCCCGTAGCATTCGCTAGTTAGCAGTTATCGTAGAAGTGTTGTAAGACTGCGAGGTGGCCCGTAGCATTCACCAGTTAGCAGTTAGCGTAAAAGTGTTGTAAGACTGCGGGGTGGACCGTAGCATTCACTACTGGTAAGTATTGTGGGAGAGTTGTAAGACTAAGGGGTGACCCGTAACATTCACCGGTCCCTGTGCAGCGGTGAGATTGTGGCAAATCTGTGATTTGCTCATGGATTTCTTCAGATGGTTTAGGCCAAGGTGGGTCGGTCCGTAAGGCTGTGGGAGGGCCACAACATGTTTGGAATCAGGATTTGGTAGGTCGTGGGAGACCGGGTATGAGATAAGACTATAGCTGGTCCTGTAGCGTTTAGTTTAGCATCGGGTAAGGCGTCGTGATGGTTCGGTTAATAATTGTCAGTCGAGGTTTTCGTTCGGAAGTCGCATGGGGCGACTGTGTGAGTGTATTTTAGCTCAGGAACTAGGTGGGAGTCTGGTATTTTAGATAGTTGGCAAACAAGTTGGGACCAGGGATGTCTAGGCTTCTTTGGGGAAGCGGCTAGGAGGCAGTGTGATGTTTCGAACGGTGGTAATGCTCTGGTATTCTTGCGTGTGGGGTAGTTTGTTGGTCGGGAAATGCTAAGTCACTTGCAGTAGGATTGAATAGTCTCAGAGTAATTGATTTGACCCTGTGGCGCAGCTCTCGTTTGAGTCTAACCGTTGCAAGGATGGATCTTCTACTTAAAGGATTATCTGAGCCTCCTGTTAAGTATAGGTGTTCTGCATCTGGTTATGGTCAGTGAATTTGTTCTGTTGGTAGCATTAGGATGATCAGGGTTAGAAGTGTATGCTTGGTCTGTTATTCGATGAAGGTCTGGTTTAGTAATGTTTCAGCATGGGCGGTCTGGTTTGGTAATGTTTCCGTGGACTCTCCACTTGTGGGATTGATTTGAGAGGCTGAGGTCGAGGGAGTGCGAGAGGAAAATTAGAAGATTGAGAGGACCAGGGGCGAGATCACTAGATTTGTCCAGGACAGTCGTGGGTTGTTGACCCGTTGCGGTCGGGTGTGGGTCCCGATATCGGGTAGGATTAGACAGATCGTGCTGGAGGAGGCTCATAATTTTCGCTTCTCTATTCACCCAGGAGCCACCGAGATGTACCGAGATCTCAGTTTGAGTTACTGGTGGCCGTGCATGAAGAGAGAGTCGCTTGGTATGTCGAGAGGTGCTTGAACTGCAGGATGGTCAATGCCGAGCATCAGAGGCCGCATGGAAAGCTGCAACCTCTATAGGTTCCCATGTGGAAATGGGAGCATATCATGATGGATTTCATCACCAAGTTGGCGACAACGACAAAGGTATATGATGCTATATGGGTCATTGTGGATCGATTGACCAAGAGTGCCCATTTTCTGGCTATTCGGGAGAGTTCGTCGGCCGAGAAGTTGGCCGGTGTATATATCCGCGAGATCGTTGCTATCCAAGGGGTACCGGTCTCTATTGTTTCAGACCGTGATGTTCGGTTCACCTCCCGTTTCTGGCAGAAGTTCCAGGAGGCACTGGGCAACTGCATCTCAGCACCACTGACCATCCGCAGACAGACGACCAGAGCGAGCGGACCATTCAGACCCTCGAGGATATGTTGCGGGCTTGCGTCATTGATTTCAGCGGGAGCTGGGACTCCTACCTACCTCTTGCAGAATTCTCCTACAACAACAACTTTCATTCCAGCATTGGTGCTCCGCCTTTTCAGCTGTTGTATAGGCGGAAGTGTCGCACCCCAGTCTGTTGGGGCGAGGTTGGCCACAGGGTCATGGTTCGGACAGAGGTGGTCCTGCAGACTACTGAGAAGATTCAGCAGATCAGATAGTGATTGCAAACCGCTCAGAGTCGACAGAAAAGTTATGCTGACCAGCGCCGATCCGAATCGGAGTTTCAGGTCGGCGACATGGTGTTGCTGAAGGTCTCACCATGTAAGGGTGTGATCCGCTTCAGGAAGAGGGGAAAGTTGGGTCCTCGATATATTGGACCGTTTCGGATTATCTTCAGGAAGAGGGGCAAGGTGGCATATAGACTGGATCTTCCATAGGAGCTCCGTCGGATTCATAGCACTTTCCACATTTCGTAATTGCGGAAGTGCATATTAGACGAGGATGCGGTAGTGTCATTGGATGACATTCAGGTCGAAGAACGCATGAATTACGTTGAGAAGTCGGTGGCTGTCTTAGAAAGGAAGATAAAAGTCCTACGTAACAAGGAGATACCTTTGGTAAAGGTACAATAGCAGCATCGGAGGGGATCCGAGTGGACTTGGGAGCCGGAAGCCGAGATGCGGGAGCATTATCCGGAATTGTTCACCGCAACAGGCTTCAATGACGAAGCCTAGTTCAAGCAGGGGAGAGTTGTAACATCCCAATCTTCAGGTATGAATTTAAAGCTTTATATTTATATTTTCAGGGCAACTCGACGAGTTGGAAGGCTCCAAATTGTCGTGTAGAGTATTTAATGCCCGCGAATCTTTCAATGTCTACTCGACAAGTTGTAAGGCCACAACTCGACGAGTTGAAGGCTGAACATGAAAACCCTAATTTTTAGGGTTTGCCCCTTATTTAAAGGCCTTAACTCTCATTGTTGGCCTCCCTCATCGCCTCCTTGTCCAGAGAAAAACCCTAGTTCGTGCTTTTTCCCTCATTGTGTGTGTGTGAGCTTGGAGAGTGATTTTTGGTGATCTTTTGGAAGGAACAAGAAGCTTGAAGAAGTTGGCTAAAGGGAGAGTCTATAGATCCGGTGTTTACTCTGTTTTGGCAAGCATTTTGAGGTATAAAGTTGATACCTTGGTCATTTATTCGCTAGATCTCTTCATTTAAGAGTTTATGGTCACTATTATCTTATACTGGAGACATTCTTGGATTTGAGCAAGTCATGTAGCCATGACTTCAGACTTGGACGTTTCATGGCCTCTTTTGACATAAAATTGTCATCTTTATCAAGTCTTCGCCTTTTTCTATGGCCTAAACCCCTTATTAAGCTATGTATGAGTGTTTTAGCCCTTTGATGCCATGCATGGACGTAAAGTTAGCAACTTTACATGGTATCTCAGTCCTAGGGGACCAGATCTATAGTTTGGAGCATTAGACTCGCTTGGGAGATGGCTGAATGAGTTAAGACAAGAAAAACTCGACAAGTTGCTCTACCAACTCGGTGAGTTGGCCCGGGGTTTCCTCGATCTTCTAGACACTATACGAACTTCACGAGTTGTCTTGATGACTCGACGAGTTGACTCGGGTTTTCGGGTTTTGTTCGGGTGGTTTTAAGGCTTGGGTGTGTTTTTAGAAGCGTAGGGCTTCATTTCCAGCTCATTCAAGGTATAAAGTTCTCATCTTGACTTCTTATTGTGAAGGTTTGAGTTTAGGGAAAGATTAAGGGTTTTTATGGTGTATTAACTTCTCCTTGTGAGTTTGAGCCACTCCAGGAACTTGGAGTGATAGATCTTGCCTCTTCTGATGTTGTTAGTCCATAAAAATGCTTGCTTGATGTTTAGATTTGGTCCATGCATGCTCTAGTTGAATTATGTTGGGTATTAATGGATTAAGTTGGTTGTTGGGTCCCATTGATTCATGCAAATGCATAAAGGTGCTGACTTTATGCATTGCGAGCTTAGTTGGAAGGTCTTATGAGGTTTTGATGGAAGGACTTAACGGATTAAGTCGTGAAATAAGTTTTGGACATATGTAGCTCCTTTTGGTTGTAATCTAGAACTCCTCGAGTACCCCCTTCGTAGCTGAGCGTACGCCCTGCGTTCGTCAATCTGATGGATTGTGGGTTGTGGCGTCTTGGGTCTTGCATTCCTTTGGGCCACTTTATTGGACTTGCTATTTGGGCCTTGGGCCATCTGAGATTTGTTATTGGACAAAGGATTATTGGGCTTTAGGATAAGTCCCATATGGGATGGGCCCAATTTGGAAAATTGGGCCATTAGTGGGCTTTTATGGATCTTGTAGTTTTGGGCCTTTTTGGTTTTGGGCTTGTGCCTCAGTTTTAGTTCATGTTGGGTCAGGGGGTAAAATGGTCATTTTACCCCAAGTATGGATTATGGATCTTGGTTTGGAACCCAATTGCTAATTGGGTGTTATTTTAGTATTGATAGCTCGGGAAGTCGTCAGCGCAGTAGCTAGGGATTTCTCTCAGTGAGCTTCTGCATTCGAGGTGAGTTTCCTCATTGGGTTTAGCGGGTCGAAGGCACCAATGTCGGCCCATGTTTATGCTATGTTAGTATGCTAGCTGTCTTCGTGACTCTTGCATGTGTATGTGTTTATAGGCTTTCAGGGCTAAGGTGCAATGTCGGGCGGGCCCCGATGATTATTTGTATGCTATGTTGCATGTGTATGTGTTTATTTGATATATGTTATATGCATGCTGGGCGGGGCCCGATTTACTACCGAGCTCAGCTCGATGACCGGGCAGGGCTCGATGTCGGACGGGGTCCTAAGGCGGGCGGGGCCAATTATATGTTTTGTTATGTATGGTGGTGCTTGGGGAACTCATTAAGCTTTGTGCTTATAGTTTGTGGTTTTGGTTTCAGGCACTTCCGGTTCGAAAGCAAGGGGCCCGACTTGAGCGCAGTGCATACACCCGTGTTTTCCGCAATATGTGATTTTGGGATTTAAATCTGATTTTACTTATAAATATTTTTAAATGTTTGGATCAAGTTACATCAATGTTTTGACTATTTTGGGATGTTACAGATTTCCCCGGTTATATGAGTTAAAAAGGGTGAAACTTTGCTTCGTTTCAGAGAGGGTATCTATTTCAGGCTTTACATGGAAATGGACATCACAAAATTTGGAGGCCGAGACCCTGATTGATCTTGTTAATTTACAACTCTTACTGCAGGATGTCAATATCGATCATTCATAAAAAGGATTTCGTTTCAGTTTAAACCCCGATGGTAGATACTCGGTCAATACATTGTGCAAGAAGATTGATTCCACAACTACTCTCTCTAATGGACCGAAAATCATTTGGTCGAAAGCAATCCCATTAAAATTCCGATGTTATGTGGAAAGCATCCTTGGGTAGAATTCTGGTGGCTACCAATCTGGCAAACACGGGTATTATGGTATAATCAACTTTATGTACCTTATGTGGTACTGTTCTGGAGACTGTCGAACACTTGTTAATCAGATGCCCAATTGTGATGGAGGCTAAGGATTGGATCCTAAAATGGTATGAAATACATGTCACTCACTTCGACAGTATGAATGAATTTCTCAATTTCACGGCTACTTGGGGGAACTGTCTGAGGAAAATGGAGATAGTTATTGTGGTGTTCTATGACCTTTTATGGTTCATTTGGAAGGAAAGAAACAATAAGACTTTTAAAGCGTTAAATACCAATCCTACAAAATTACTAATGAGGTTATTACCCAATCATATATTTGGTTCAAATATAGAACCTCGAAGGTGTGTCGTAGATGGATTGAGTGGAGTATCTCTCATTTTTGTTAGATCTATGTATTGTTTTTTGCTTTTCTTCTTGTATTACTGTATTTTGCCCGCATTTTAGTTACTTGCTGATCGTGTGACTTTTTATTTATAATATTTGTTGTTTAAAAAAAAAACTGAATATGTTTCGCATTTTACTTTTGTTTGGAACAAACATGAATAACTCACATTATATAGTTTATCAACTTTATAAAATACTTTTATAACATTAAAATTAAAATACTATTATGAATATAAAAAATATTTATATAATTTACTGTAAGAATAAAGTATAATAATAAGCATGAATGCTTTAGGCTATGAGGAATGGTAGCATATCAGCATATTGTCACATCACATTTTTACTAACCACCTAAGCTTTATCTTATAGATATACATTTGGATTTTAGAAAAAAAAAACAACCGAAAAAGAACCATTCAAACGGCTGATTTTTTTTTTAAAAAAAGAAAGAAGAAAAAACAAAGAAAAAGAACCAATCAAAGAGCCCTTCTTCTCTTCTCCTCTTTCTCTTTCTCTTTCGTGTCCCCAAACAACTAGCAACCATAGAAGAAGTGAGGGGTTTAGCACCTAGGTAAGTAGTGGTGGCGAGGTCATGGTGTGGGAGTTGGCGAGGTCATGGTGTAGGAGTTGGCGAGTCACTCTCTCCAGCCTTACGACCAAGCCAAATTTAATCTTCGTTATATTTTTGGTTAGAACAATAAAGTAACATTTGCTTTTTTTTTGACCCTACCATATTCATGAAAGGAATCACAATCAAAACTTTTACAGCAAAGTTCTATCAACTTAACATCCAAAATATATTAAAAAAAAACAAACAAAACAGACACACACAACGTGTGTAATAAGGAATTCACACGACACAATGCACACTCGTTTGTAATATTTTTCTCGCTTCTTTATTTAGATAAAGACTATTTTTAGATGTTCATATCAATGTATTTTACGATCAATAAGTGCGGTACATCGTAATATTTTCAGGACATGAGGGTGTGGTGTTGATAGTTGTTTTCTATTTCAAAATATAAGCTTACTTTGTATCGAAATATATCAAGAAATTATCAATTTGTAATGTGCATTTATTTTCTAATAACAAACAAATCATGATTTGACACAGCCATAAGACATTACAACAAAAGGCAAAAACACTTCAAATGTTCGAAATATGTCCAGTGTGGATGCACATGGAACTAACTACACACGACGTGACCCATATTGTTTCATATGAACCACAACATCTTTTTGATGAACTTTCACAATCCAAATAACTTGGTCCTACATTATTACAAATAGACCTTACAATAGGATAACTAAAGCTATATCAATGTGTACAACGAATTTAGGTACAAAAATTATCCATAATCGGTACGTGAAGTGTTAACAAGCTTTTAAGAGATTTTAGTTTTAAAAAAAAAAATCAAATTATAGAAGAAATTTCAGTTGTAAATACAAACTTAATTTTTAGTTTTAACTTTTACATTTCATCATTCTATCACTTCCATGTCTTACAAAGGCTTACGACTATTTTTTCCGAACATTTCCACATAAAATAAAAACTACAACTTCCAGCTTCCAGCTATAAATCACTAATTTCCAACTTTCAGCCAACAACTAATTTATCAAACATATTTTTAACCTTGCAACTTCTTACCCGCAACCATAAGCATATAAATATATTATTAATCCTTATATTAGAAAAAAAAATATAACTAATTAACTATCATATGCGTAACATGTTTTGTACTAAAACTTAAATAACAAGAAATAGAACATAATCAAATATAAACATTACAAGATAAATTTGAAACTCTCTCATTACTCGCTACCAAGATTCAAGCTTTTAACCAATAATGCAAAAATACTAGCTACAAACCTATTAAGATATATTTTTTCATACTAGTTGCTTTATTAAACGCAACTATAAATACAATGATCTAAGAGCATCCACAATGAAAGTAGTATAAGAGTTGAATATGATGATGATTAAGATTGAATACGAGTTGAATGGAGTGTGAGTGATAACATAGAATAGAGTTGAATGGAGGAGTTGAATGATCATTGAATGGTTCAATAGAAAGAATAAAGTGGTGATTGAGATTGAATAGGTGTTTAATGGGTTGTGGGTGATGTTGTATAGATGTTTAATGGATGATATGTCAATCCAATGGATTGTGGATGCCCTAAACAACTAACCAAATATCTATACTATGTGGGCCACATGCCCACACAGAGCTTAATAACACGACACAAACTACACTAACACCACATAAGGATTATTAATACAACACTAACATCTCAGCAGTTTATTGGAAGGTATAGTCCAAATTTTCAAACTGGACTGAAACTCATGGAAATAACAAGGATAAGTCATCGGTGAGGGAGTTAGCATACTAAGACGATGATGGAATGTAAAGTAATTGAAGTTGACCCATAACAACCTGACCTATGACGAAGTGGATGTCTATCTCTATGTTCATTGATGTTGAACTAGATTATAACACATGTAAATAAAACCCTTATTGTCATGGTAAACAAGGGGATGTATGAAACTCAGGTAACGTGTTACATAACCAACGAGTATATGTAACGACAATAATTAGCGACCCCTATGATTACTCAACATCAGTACTAGATAAAGAGATAACGACATGGTGTTTGAAAGACCATAAAAGGATATTGTTACAAAATAAGACAGATTATCACATAGGTGGAGCATTGAGTAAAGAGATGGTCGCCCCGACGTTTCCTAAAACTTCGAATCTCAAAACCTAATTAGCTTAAATTATGGTTTTTATAACATCTTGTAAGACCTCACCCCTTATATCACATTTGGGAGATCCTAAAGATAAGGTGTTACTAAACCCAAACATACTTCCCCTCAATAAGAAGACATAATTATACTAGCCGCTCTTGAAAACAACTCATAAACATAAACCTTTACATCTTATAGATTTTGATAACTAATAATTTACCTTTAATTTAATTAAATTTCCACGTAATCAATTGTTTTGGCTTTTAATTAATTCAATACAACAAGATATGGGCGGACATCCCATTAATCCATTGAACAGTATTGTTTAAATATGTTAATTACGAATTACCTCAAGAACTAGAACAAGGAACACCTATAATCGTATCTTGAGGGTCGACTAATGATACTAAGGATATATTGAGAGAGAAGTCACTTAAGCCACCGTTTTCAGTATTTTCTAAAGATCATTATTGATATCTGAAAGCAAACAACATGTTTTCATTCAGATATCTGAAGCATGCATTAACTGTAATAACAAATATATTCAAAACCCAAAATATCAGCAAGCTATTATGTTCTCATACTAACCAAAATCGAATTGGATACACAATACATTCATGGGCATGCTCTATATGAAAGATTACTATTCGAAGGCAATTAACCAAATAAAAACATGATCACGATTACATAAATACCATAATTTTTTATTACTTTTTCAGCAACAGAGGGCCAACATTATCTCCGGTAGCTTTGTTGTGCTTTACATGGCTACCATCGCAAAGCGGGAAAGTCCCAGATCTCCAGCACCTACAAATTATAAACAGGTAGTTTTGGAGAATTTATATCAATTTTCAAGTTTGAGAATTCAAATTTTGTAAATAAATCCCAGCCTGTGTTGATGTGTTGTGAAGATGAAACATAACATTCAAAATTTTAGGGTATTTGCACGCTATCTCCCTAATTCCAATTTAGGAACGAGAAACTACAACAGATAAGTTGATAATAGAAGTTGAATCAGTTAATGTAATGAGATTTAACAAGCGATAATCGACGAAGAAAAAGGTGGGAATAACAGAGACCTGCAATAAGGAGTGACGGGTTTCGCGAGTTCTGTAACGACGACGGAATCGACGACTTTGTCTTCGCTTTTCCTGATTTCAGGGTTTATACCACCAACCTCTGCTTTTACCGCCACCATCCGCCGTGTGGAGTGGCTGAACTGTGTCGCAGCTCCGCCGACTCTGGTGGATGTCTTGAGTGCATGCGGTGGTGATGATAAGCCGAACGGAATCCCAACTCCAATAATGTTCGCCATCAATAGCGTCTTCTCTATGCAGTCAGTTGGTAGAAAAGTTGGTGAAAGTTAGAGAGATATATTGAACTTGTGGAGAACACGCTCCCTATATCGAAGTTTCACAGGCTGATGTTCCTCCACCACACGATTCTTGCCTCCAAGCTTTACAAACAGATATTCCACCACCACACGATTCATGCGTTGTTTGATTTATAATCAGATAAATTTTCTTAAATTGTTTAAGGCTAATAATATTTGAAGTTAATATTTGATTTCTCTAATATATATGTTTTTTTCTAATTACCCAATATTTCAGGAGAGTCATTTCGACTAATTCGACCAAAAAATACTTTTGAGACTGAATTTTCGGATTTCAGTTTTGGACAATAACTATTTTAGAATTTCAAAACAGATTTGAAAGCCCATAAACAATTTCGAAATTTTGACAAAAAAAAAGCTTAAAAAAGTTATAAAAATATAACAAATGATGATAATTACGTTACAATGGCTGAGGCTGAGAATGAGAAATTCGATTGAAAAATATTGATATAAACGCATTGAAATTGATTACTCCGGAGATCCATTTAGAAAATATTACTTATTTTTTAAAACACAAATAACTTGGTTTTGACAAAAAATTTATTCAGAGGCTTAAAAAATAAGTTTCTTTTAACTTATTATGGGTGTCTTAACATATTGTTTTTTAAAAACAACTTATAACTTATAACGGTGTGAAATCAGAAATAAATCATTTTTGATAAGTTATTAACCATATCTTATCAAAACCCCTTATAACTTATAACTGTTCAACATCTTTAGAATTTTTTATTTTTTATTTTTATTTTTTTGTCATTTTTCCAAACACTAAAAATGGTTTATTGACTTATAGCGTTTTGAGACCGGATAAACTAATCTAAACATTTTTTTAAAAATTCCGTTTTGACACTGCTATAAGATAATAAGTTAAAAGTGATCATCATTTTAAATAAGCTCAGCCAACCACCCTCTTATAATGATTATTATAATCAATTTCCCTATCATTTTTCACGGTAAGACCATCAAAATTTAATTTGTTTAGAAAAAAATCAGTAAGTTTTAAATAAAAGTTCAGTTGTGACCACTTTCATTTGCAAATACCGATTAAATAGGTAATTTTATAAATTAGTGGTCAAATTGAATCCTTGGCAAGATATATTGCTTTATTATATATTTTTTTTAAATTATAAAAAATTGTTAAAAGACAACATTTATTGAGTTTATTATTATTATTATTATTATTATTATTATTATTATTATTTTATTTTATGAATGACTTATTTTTGAACGGATTTTGGTTCCTAGAAAGGGAAAATTTCATATATATCGTTGCAAACTTTTAATATTACTTTAATGTCCTTGTAAACTTTAAAATTACAAATATATCCATCCAATACTATAAAAATTACATACATGTCCAAAATCATAATTTAATTAGAATTATATCAATTTTTATTAAATATTATATCTAATATTCAAAATTATATATTACTTTACCAAATTGGCATTTTCTAATTAAATTCCAAATTAAATCAAAAGGCAGAATCGTATCATATCTTTTAGTTCAATTAAGGGGCCTTCAATATTGGTATATTGTTTTTTCTTCACTACATATCTGATCTCCTACCTTTCTTCACTACACATCTAATCTCCATTAGTGCTTAATTTCACATCTTCTTCATCACAACCGGTAAAATCTATCATCTTCATTGATTAAACTGGAGTGACTACACGCATATAGAAGTGGAAGAAAAGTGATTTTGTTTGGTATGATTTTGTTTTTGCACATGTTGGTGAACAATTCGACTGCTCTTCTGTCCTTGCCCTGATACCCGTAAGCTGATATCATTGTGCTCCATGTTATAACATTTCTTTGTGGCATTTCATCGAACACCTGGCGTGTAGTATCTATGCTTCCACATTTTTCATATATGTCTATCATTGCAGTTCCTAGAATCATGTCTGGTGAGCGGTATTGTGTTCTTATAAGTTCGTTGCTGAGTTTGGATTTATGGATGGCGCCGAAATTTGCACAAGTGTTTACGATTATCACCATGGAGACCTTATCTGGCACTAAGTCGTATTCTCGCATCTGATCAAATTGAACCATGGAATCTTTGGCTCCAACATAGAAACTGAAAACCACGTTAAACATACATTTTTTTTGGCAAGTAAGAGAACTGAATTGATCATTTAGTATGATATAAATGAAGAATGAATGGAATTGACGATTCCATTTGAATGAGAAAATTTATAACTATTTCTCTTTCCATTCCATCATGACATGGAATGACAAATCGCAACATAACCATTTTTTTCATCTTGTTGTGATCATCAAGAAGATTCAGCGATAGAGAAGATGCGGTTTGATGCCAGATGCGATTAAGAAAAGACTTGGTGCGATTTGATGCCAGATGTCAGATGCCTTGTGATTTAATTTGGGATTAAATTAGGAAAGGGGTATTTTGGTAAACTTATATGTAATTTTGAATTTTATATAATTTTCTTAATAAAAAATTGATATAAGTCTAGTTAAAAATTGATTTTGGGTATTGATGTAATTTTCATAGGTTTAAACGGATATACACATAATATTAAAGTTTATAAGGATATTGACGTAATATTGAGAGTTTACAAGGACGTGAATGAAATTTTCCCTTTTAAAAAACCAATTGTTTATGGGTGGATTGTTGTTATGAAAAAAAATTGCCATATAAACAGAACTTAATTTATATAAACCAAATTTTGCGCTATGTTTTTTCAACAAAAAAAAATCGAAAATCACATGATTTTTTAACCAAAAAAAAAGTAAATAAATTATATAAACCAAAATTGAATAATTTTCAGCATAAAAAATAAAAAAACTAATTTTGCGGTTTGACATCTACACATCTCGATGTAGATGTCAGTTTATAGATGACAAATGATTATAAGTTTTGATATATTTTTTTATTTATAAAAAGAAGGCCTAAGTCTTAATATACTACATCCGTCCCATATTGATAGTCAGTTTTTGACTTTTAAAGTCTTTCTTCTTCAATTTTGACCTTAAATATTTTTGTTTTTGATAGATAATACTTCATGCAAAATATATGAATGGATTGTATTTTAAATGTTTTTTCATTGTTATAAGTTTTATTAAGTAATATATAACACAAATAAAAATATTTACGGTAAAATTTGAAGAAAAAATACTTCAAAAGTCAAAAGTGGACTATCAATTTGGGACGAAGGGAGTATATTTTTTTCTGCATATATCGATGTGATTTTACGATCGAATAATCCATACACACTTACAAATTGCGATTATGACATTTTGGCATGGTTCCCAAGATTTAGAAAAGAAAAGAAAATAAGGAGGAAAAATGATACAACGATTGGAGTGCAGTGACCATACCCTGAGATAGATCTGAACCGACGGTTGCGGAGAAGACGTGCAAACGGGGAATCATGGGAATAAAGATAGGGTACGTAGGGAACATGGTTGACCAAGCTCCTTTTTCTAACGATTGAAAAAAAGAAAGAGGTCAGTGTTCTTCCCAACCGCTCCAATAAACGTGCCTACACCCTATCCCGTATGAAGAATGATATGATTGACCGAGGGTACTAATGAAACTTGACACTTAACTAAGGGTTTGATCATTTTCTTTCTATTTCCTTCCACTAGTTTCCTTTAATGAAACTTAGAAACACTAATTTTTTTTTTTTTTTTTATTTTCATTTTTTCCTTCATTAAGTTGAACTTGAAAACATGGTGTTGATTTGCATTGAGGGTGAAAATATGATTTCACTAATATTTAGGGTAAATTACACCAATCGTCCATTGTGCATGGATCAAAACGCATAAGCAATAATAGGAAGTCATTTTCAAAAGTTAACTCGGGTCGTCCCTCGTTTGGTTTAATTTTGCATGCTTCATCCCTCAAAGACGATTTTATTACGAACTTAGTCTGTTCCCAAACTGAAATGACGATAATATCATTATGTTTCTAATTTTCAATTAATTTAATGTTTTTATTATTTTTATTATCAATATTTTTAAAAAATAGAGGCCCTTCATTTTCCCCACCCTTCAATTGTTGCTAATCGGAAACAAACTCACAAACTTGGTAAAGCCACTTCCAGCGATAATACCCACCCAAAATTGCCGGCTAAATCGTCGGCCACCATCATCGTCTCCACTTCTGGAGAAGGTGTCCTCGCATAGCCACGATCGCCACCTATCACCGTCTCCAGCCAAATCCCTCACCCCCAATCACATCCCAACTATCGATGTTGAAGCTACTTCCAACGACATCTGAAGTCGATGCCTTGCCGGATAAAGGTGACCTCGCAAAGCCGCCATCACCACCTGTGTTACTCTTCCAGACCTCCTATCGCCACCTCCTAAAACCTTATCGCCACCTCCGGACGCATATCTAAAAAGACAAAGGGATACTACAATGATCTAGGGTTTGTGTTATGACACTTTAGATGGAAACGATGATTTAAGGTTTGCATTTACCCATCTCTTCTTCTTCTTCGACCATTTCCGACAGGGTTCGTTGACATGTTCTTTCTTTCCAGTCTATGAAATAGAATTCTTAAAGAGAAAGGGCTACAAGAGAATGAGAATAGTGGAGTTCTTAGAGAAAAAATGAAGTTCTTTCTTTTATGTACAGAGTCGTCGGAGATGTTTTGGGGTCACTAGAGATAAATATTGAAACTGGGAATACGATGGTGGTGATGTTTTGGTCTTTCCAGATAGTTAGGGAGACGAAAGGAATGTAGGGAAAGAAAAGGGGGAGGTGTGGTAGGTGCATATTTTTTATTTTTTATTTTTTTATTAACCGGAAAATGATAAAACAAATAAAAAATTAGAAAATAAATTGTAAAGGGCAAAATAGTCTTTAAATTTCTGGAGGGATGAAGTGTGCAAGGTTAAAACAAACGAGGGACGGTCCGAGTTAATTTTTGAAAATAGGGAGTAAACGTGCGTTTTTGTCAATGCACGAGGAACGATTGATGTAATTACCCTAATATTTAATAGAAAATGTTAATGAAGTTCAAGGGGAGATTGATTGTGTAAATATTGAAAACCAAAAGGACAAAATTGATACAAATAAAAACACTTGGACTAAAATTGTAATATTTATATACCATGGTTAGAGTTATTTGATAAAATAATATTTTTTAAATATTTATCACAAAATAATTACTAATTTGGTAAAACAGATTTTACGTAGAAAATTATTTTAGGACTAGGTGTGAGACCCATGTATTACAAGAGTTTATTTAAAAGAAAATTTAAATATAAAATTCAAAATATTTGAGAAGTTTGAATTTATAAGAAAAGTGAGAAAAATATTAAATTATAAAAATTAAAGTGTTTTTTTTTCTCTTTTAAATGTAAACAAATAATTTAGATAAATAAATAAAAGAAATTAATGAAACTTTAATTTAGTAATCTTGAAATTAGAAGGAAAACATTAATAAAATTGATATGCATTTGTTATTAGATTTTAAATAGTATATGAAATTTAATAAAATGGAAAAACATAAAGTGATATGTGGAATAAAAATTAATTTAAAATAACTATAAAATGTAGCAAAGTGAATAAGAATCTGCATATGATAAAAATATTTTTATTTTTATTTATTAAAGTAGATATTTTCAATATAAAATTCTTTATAAGAAAGATAAAATAAGAAGCACGCTAAAAGGTTTATGGGCTTACATGTTCATAACGGCCCAAATCTGGGGCATAATATTTCTATGTTATGGCTAGAACATACTTCCGTAGTCCATCCATGAGAGACTTTTGTTGAGACTTCTCTCTGTACTAAATTCTGGAAACGTCGATCGATCAACCGAATCAAAGCAAAAGAATTTGCGTGAAAATGGCGAACCCGCTTCGATGCCAGAGAATCGGCTGTAACGCTACTTTCACGGAAGATGATAATCCCCAAGACTCCTGCACTTATCATGAGTCGGTCAGTCCTCTTTTTTTCCCTTTTCTTTCCCTATATCACTCGCTGGGGATTTCCGATAAATTTCGGGATTAACTATTATGATCTTAACGAAGAACAACTATTAGCTTCTCGATATAGCTATTGTTGAATACATTTGTAATCGATTGCATAATTTTTTGTCGAGCAATAACTTGTTAGATATTACTATTAGAGATTCTAATATGTTTTTAGCCGAGTCGGAAAACCGAGTGATGGAGGCCTTTCGTAATATTCAGACTTGAGTCGAAAGTTTGAGGTATAAGATCCAAACATATATATACTAAGTTGAACTTGAGTCCAATAATGTACGCATAGCAGTCTGCCTATTCCAAAAGAAGCTGAGTGATTTTTCCATCTCAGCCATAGCACGATAGCTATCTCTAAAACAGCAAAATAGCGTGTCTGTGTTGAAAATGCCCTGACCTATTTCATCACTTGAACTGACAAGTATTGTCAGAAATACAGATGCAAAGTAATTTGAGCTTCTTCAGGACATGGAAAGTGTAATGTTTACCATTTGCAAAGTAATTGAGAAAAGCGTGGGTTTTTAACATCATACTTAACATTTGGAATTTTTTTTTACTAAAAATGAAGGAAAAAGACTGGATAAACAAGCATGTAGAGATGTGATTGATAACATATACATTGAAATCTTATCACCAATGTAATAGTTTCTATTTACTTTCTTTATAAAGTATGTGGATTGTGAAAGTTGTAATCTGGTGTCCTTTCTTGAAGCAAATTTATGCCATGAAATTAGTGTTTAATCATTTTTATCCTTTCAACTATCCTGTTATCTTTTCTGCCTTTGTTTTCATGTCTAATCTGTTTGTTTTCTGTGCATCGGCTTTGTTATTCAACTGGGCATCCTCATTTCTCTAGGGAGTAAGTATCTATCATGCATATACCTAATTGATTATTATTTTCATCTTGCATACCATATAAACAAATCTTAACAACTTGTCTTTCAGCCTCTGTTTCATGATGGTATGAAAGAATGGAGCTGCTGCAAAAAAAGGAGTCATGATTTCACCTTATTTCTGGAAATTCCAGGGTATGCTGTATGTATATATTGTTGCATTGTACACTGTTAGCAATATGATTTAATGACTCCAGTCTTTTCTCATTAAAGATGCAAGACAGGCAAACACACAACTGAAAAGCCAGTGATAGCAAAAAAGGCTACCCCTGCTGCTCCAAAACAAGCAATCAAAACTCCATCTCCTTCAACTAAAGAATCTTGCCCTAGATGTCGTCAAGGATTCTTTTGCTCTGACCATGGTATTTCTGACCCCAATTTTTGTTAATTTCAAGAAAAATAGTACTTTTTATTTTCTTTTTGGTGATTTAAAACAACCTTGGTTATGTTGGTTTAGGGTCACAAGTGAAAGTTATGAATACAAAACCTTCATATCAACCTCAATCTACTACTTCAGAGAAGGTTAATTTAGATTTGAAGGAAAGTGGGAAAACTCCAGTGAAGAAAATTGTTGACATAAACCAGCCTCAGATCTGCAAAAACAAGGGATGTGGTCAAACTTTCAAGGAAATTGATAACCATGAGACTGCTTGTAATTACCATCCTGGCCCTGCTGTCTTCCATGACCGAATGAGAGGGGTAAGAATCAGATTTTATCTTTTGTTTTGTTGCTTAAAAAATATATTTAAGTTTTTTTTTTTTTTTTTTTTTTTTTTTTTTTGGTGCAGTGGAAATGCTGTGATGTTCATGTGAAGGAGTTTGATGAGTTCATGGGCATTCCACCATGTGCTAAGGGATGGCATGATGCAGAGGCAGCATCATAACAAATGAGGACATGAAAATTTAGGTATTTACTATATTCAATTTGCAACTGAAACTGTCTTCTGTTATTATGTTGTAGAACCAATTGCTTCTTTCAACAGGTATTAATATTAAGCTGCACCTTTCTTCTTACTTTTTCAAGCTTTATATAATGATGAAGCTTGTTGAGTTTGTTATAAGTTTAGGTTCCATTTGTTGAATACCATTTTTATTTTCCATTGCTTGATGCATCTTTAGTTCTCTGATCTTTTTCATCACTTCTTTAATTCTTTCTAGTGAATGTGAGGTGGAACAATTGTAGTTGTAGATAACGTTTGTGATCCTTAAGATTAGATTTGTTTGTAAGATTAAGAATTTAAAATCTCATTTGCTTAAGATGTGTTTCATACAAGTGTGCACTTTGCACATCTCAGACTCGTATTTGAGCATATCTGAGATCTCATTTGCCACTTGTGTAAATCTCAATTGCTTAAGATGCTTTATGACTCCAAAATCATCGACATTTTCCTCATTTTAGTGTAATTCTTGAATTTACTATCCAAACAAACCAAAACTTTATGCATAATTGAAACTTGAAATTTTTTTTTTTTGCAACGATGGGATTTTCATCTTAGTATATTGCTCATTCTAAGTTCTTGAGATGGTGTTTATTGAGATTAATGTTGTTCTAAAAAAACGAAAATGAACCAACTTTTTTGTTTTCATTAGGTTAACAGCTGAATATATGGATTCAACATCGTATATACATAAACCTAAACCTAAAAATCAATTAATTTCTCATCAACTTTGAAATTCCAAAATTAAGAAAGTTATAAGAAAATTACAAAACTATGGCTAAGACCGTATAGAATAATAAACTACAAAAAAGGTTACTATGGTTTGCTGATTTTTTATGGATACAATCCAAAAATCTTTTTTGGTTTGACTGTGGATTTAGTCCCTATATCTGAAATGTAACATTTGTTTTTTTATTCTGTATGTCATACCAAAATGACTCTTTACTCTTTATCATGTATTCTCTATTAATTTATAATGTTATTTGTACAATGAGTTGCCCTACGTACTACCTTGTATCCTTTACTCTGCCTATATCTTTTCTTTTGAGAGTACACCAATGTTTTGAAAAACGAATGTGTTGTCTTACAAGTTCAATGGTGCAACCGGTCCAAAGGTCTAAAAGACAGAGGATGTAGTTACTACATCATGATTCACTTTAATAGTTACTACATCATAATTAGGGGTGTTCATATGGATGGATCGGTTTGATCCGATCCAATCAAGTAAATCCAAATAGATTTCGGTTTTCGAAACATGAATCCGAATAGTCCAAATTAAATTCAAATCCGATCCAATCCAACCAAATTACAATTCGGTTGGATCGGTTTTTACAATTCGGTTTTTAAGAGGCGAGACAGTTAAAAGATATATATTACTTAAATATTAGTCAACTCTATAAAAGTATCTAAAAAACCTTTTAATGATGAATTATAGTTTATAAACAACTATTAAGAAACATTGATTATAGTTTAATATTTTAATTGACAAAAAACTTTTGATTAGAAGTAAATATTAAGGTATTATATTGAATGAAAGTTTCTAATAATTTAAAAAATAATTTAGTAAATTTATAAATGATTAAAGATGTATATTAAAAATAAATATTAAGTTGTTATTCGTTTTTTTTTGGACTATTCAGTTCATATTTTATAAATCAAAACCAATCCGAAATCCAAAATAATAATTCGGTTTAGCTTAAAATCAATCCAAATATCCGAATATCCGAACCAAATAGTCCAATCAAAATTGTCTAATTGGACAATTCGGTTCTAACCAAATAGTGAACAGTCATAATCATAATTAACTTTAAAATTATAAACATTACAAAAAATATTAAAAAAAATCCCCAAAATTAAAATACCAAACATGCATAATCCAAACCTCAAACATGCATAATCCAAAGTTCAATTTTTAAACAATCAATGGTGTTCGTATGGATTAAATACAGAAGAAAATCTAGTGGGAATGTGAATTGCAATGAATGGTGTATTGATCCTTTTCTTTGTATTTGAACATTTCGTAATTTTCATGTTTTGTATTGTTGCTCGTCTAGCTTCTTGCTAGATTTGAGCATTCTTTTCTTTTATTAATATATTTGCCCGGTTCCAAAAAAAGAAGATATTGATTTGGATTCTTTAATGAATAATATGATGATGTGAACTTTGGGTTTTTGATACACTATTTTCATTTATGAGGCATGATCCGCTACAAAATAAAAATTAAATAAAGTTAAAGTTTTTATATCAGAAAATTTGCATCCTCAATTTTTAATTTCTAGGTTTCATGTTATATGAAGCGTGATTTCCAATTTGTGAACAAGATTTATGGGTTGGATAGTGAAAAGTAGGGGGGAGCATTTGGACTGGAAACGATAGAATTATAGTTCTAAACTCAAGTACAAACTCTAAATTACACAGTTGGAAAAAACCGCATGTCAATCTGACTCAAAACGAATGAGATATATTTGTTTAAAGATTTTCAAAGAATATAAAAATTTAAAATAATAGTTGAAAATGTGAAATATTTCAGCTTTGCTATCCCAACTTTAAAGAAACGTAATTCATTGAATATAACACCCAAAACAACAAAATTATAGTATAAACTTATGTACAAACTCTAAATTACACGTTGGAAAAAAAACCGCATGTGAATCTGACTTCAAACAAATGAGTTATGATTGTTTAAAGATTTTTACAGAATCAAGTCCAAAACCGGTTTTTACTCGGAACCGGCCAGACCGAACCGTTAAATAACTTGAACGGTTTTAATCAATTTCTAGAACTGAGAACTGGCCCGGGGGTCCAAAAAAGGATCCAGGTCCCGTCCACGGGTCCAAATGCTCACCCTAGTGAAAAGCGTCTAATTTAAAGATTACTATAAATCAGGTTGTTTATAATCTTCACATTTTACAAGGCTTTGTTCTTGTGTAGAATGAACATTAAATTTTCAGGTATATTTGTTAGTAATAAAAATTGTGAAGTAAACTACAATAACCGCACCGAAAAAAAAGGTTACCAAATAAATTATAGATAATTATTTGTTCTATCTAATAAATGTACTAAAGTATCAATAGTATATAAAATTATACTATTATCAATTTGAATTTGTATATCACAGTCCAATAAGGCCCAATTGTGTGTTTGGCCAAACTCGTTAATCCATAGATCATATAAAGCCCAGTGATAAATAGGCCTGACCTTAGTAAAGGCTCGAAGACAATGCAACATTTGACCTAATGGGTTATTTAATAGAAAACAAATAAAAGAACTTATATTTTGTTTTTTTTTTTTATATTTAGAATTTTTTTCTTTTCCGGAAAAGACCCAACTTTTACCTGTTACTTGTTATTTCAGACCCTGGCAGGTCACCAACAGGTAAATTAGGTATTTTTGTTTCATAAAAGACACTATATTTTGTAGTTTTTTCCTAAAATGTTTTTTTTATCAAAATGAATTCAACTTTAGACCTAAAATGTTTTTTTATCAAAATGAATTCAACTTTAAAATTGGTTATAATCTTCAAAATCAAATATATAAGGTACTTCTTGACTACACCGAAAAAAAAATATACATGTATAAACTAAAAAATGTTATCTAATCTATTATCTTTTGAGCGAATATAACCTAGAAGAATTGCAAAATTTTATTTTTGTCTATAAGATATAATTAAACTTTATCTTGGATATATATTATATCATTAAACTTGATATATTGTTTATAAAAAATGTTATTATTACCGCTAATTAACAGTTTGATATTAATTTAATATTTTTTGGTAACATGGATAATACATGGATAGGAATAATCTTTTAGCATAATAATAACTTTTTTTATTTGTAGAAAAAAAATACCATGTAATTTATTAAACTGTATACAAAATAAATTTTTTTAGTTTGTCTATTATACTTATTTCATGAGTTTGGACATATTTCCCTCTCTCACTTTTCTATATTATTTTTTTGGTCGAATTTTTTTAGAACAGTTAACAAACATACTCACTAACATACTCCTAAACCAAAGTCATAGGATATTTTGTAGCATTAGCCCATTATTGAATAATATGTTATAATTATATCAAATACATACATAAAAATATTAATCCTAAACATTCGTAATAGTTTTTTTTAGATATATCAGATTCAAGTTTAATACATTTTTAAAAAACGTTAACATCACATATAAATACATAAAACTATATTATGGGAATGAAACCATTTGAGCATAAGTTGAAAATACAAATAACAAAAATGATATCGTACACTTAAATATCCAAATACAATGGTTGACATTATTATTAATGGTTGGAATGTGGTGAATGAGCAAAAATGAGAAAACTATGAAATTTTTGTAGAAAAAAGAAAATTGAATAGTTGGTCTACTATGCTACTACCTCATTTTAATAATCTATCTTATGTATATATCGTGTTTAGATCAATACATGGTGTTTGTATATCGCGGTTATTGATTTTTAAGTATAATCATAATAATTACCAAAATAAAATTTCGGATTTCATTTTAATTAAAAAAAAATTGAAGGTGTTTGGTACTCAATTGGCTATTGAATTTATGATCTTAAAATTATATAAAATCTCTTTTGTGCTGTTAGGAAATTTGACTTCATATGTCTATGTATTCAACTCCTAGCTTTTGGTAATTGTTTTATGTAACTGAAATCGAAAAACTAATTAAACCAATAATATAAAAAAAGGTTTTGGAGCTAGAAACTGTAAATTTTATCAAATGTAGACAAAACACTTTGTTATTATTTATATTACACTCGTGAAAAAAAAATTATATTATATAATTTCATTGTATATGTAATGGTTTAAAAAAATGTTTCATGCGTAAATCAATATGATTCCAAAAGATGCAAAAGTTAAATCGTTGTCTATTATTTAAACTAAAAAAATATAATTATGTTTTTTATGGCTTGACGAAATTAAGCTACATGAACTTGATGTAGTGAAGAAATAGCTTTTACAAGTACATTTTTTTTTTGTTTTATAAATATACGTGGACAAAGAATTGTCCAATCATAAATAAATGTATGCATAATAATTACATTGTTTAAATCGATGTTTATGTTTAAACTAAAAGGATATAATCACGTTTTTTATACAACTAGTCTTGAAATAAAAAACATTTTAGGTCTAAACTGGAAAAAAGTACAAAATGTAGGGTCTTTTATGAAATAAAAATACTTAATTTCCCTTTTGGTGACCTGTTAGGGTCTAAAATAACAAGTAATAAGTAAAAGTTGGGTCTTTTTCGGAAAAGAAAAAAGTTTTAAGTTTAAAAAGAAAAAAAATCAAAATATAGGGTCTTTTATGGAAATAACCCAAAACAAAAACATTAAAATGGTCCTTTTAGGTTGGCATCCATTCTTGTCATCCATGGTTCTAAAAAGTTCGTCATGACACCTCATGGCTCCAAGACTTTTACTTGTCTTCAAACTTTAACAAAATGTCGCTCTAAGTCATATATGTATATAAAAATAAATAATAGTAGAAAATACATATAAAAATATTAATTATATACAAAAATTACCGTCTTAAGTCACGCATTACAAACGACGTGACTCGCCAAAGCTCGTAAAAACTTGAGGTTGACATTGCCGTTAAAGTCACGCCTTACGTTATTTTGTTACATTGATGTGATCTCATGGTTATTAGTTTTTCCTTTTTTTTCATTTTTGTTTCTCATTCTTTCCTTCTGTTTAACATCTAAAACTAGTAATCTTTTCTTTCCATTCTATCCCTAAAACACTTTATAAATAAAATGATTAAACTAAATAAAAAGTCATTAAAAACATAAAACTATTATTTAACTAAAAAAATCATTAATGAAACAAATATTACAAGACTAACTAAATATAAAAAGGGAATACAAGACTAGATAAAAACATACATAAAAGATTTCATTCTCAACCATATTTTTTTCTATTCCCACGTCTTTTGGTAGGACCATAATCGATGTTGTTCGGGACAAATAATCATACAATGATATACAAAATTGCATATCTTTATCCCTTCATTTTCATACATAAAACACAACCCCTCCTCCATCATGTGTATTTTTTTGTTCCGCTAAATGTCATTCTATGTCATCGACTTCTTTTTTGTTACAACTACTAAATTGTTACAATTGAAAATTGTCATTTGCATTTGTTTTCCTCTTTCGTGTTGTTTGGGGAAGTATGATGTCACATTCTTCCCTTTTCGTTGAGGTATTTGCTGCTCTTCAACTTGAAACTCCTCGTCATCTTTGTAGATATCATCGGGAAGTTGGGCATCCGAAGGCGGTAGGCTGGGTACGGGTTTTCGATTTTGTAGGGATTGAATAAATGTTGATCTTGAGAGAGTGAAAAATCATTGTATGAATGTTAGAAAGTTGTGAAAATTGCGAAAATTAAGTTTGATATGGTGGAAATTGCAGGATTTGAACGTCGGGAGTTGGTGGCTCTCATGAACTCGTATCACGAATTTTTCTTTCGGCCTAAGCGAATAATATGATTTTTCTCACTGACTGAATCCTTTTTTGGATAGAGGTGGTGAAAACTGATGTGATAAACTGAAAGTGATGAAAATTGGCGCGACAAAATGATAGTATGAATATGATAGTTATACAGAGAGCTCGAGGATTTTTACCTACAAATGTTTTTCTTTCTTTGTTACCAGGATATCTTGGATGGTGTTTCTATTGGTGTCGGTATGGCCTTTCCTGTACCCTTCTGGATCGATACCCACCGTCTTTAGGAGGTATTTGAGACCCAATGGGTCTTAATGTGTAATTGTGCGTCTTTTGTTCTAGTATTAAAAATATATATACATATTATAATTTTCATACCTTAAGATTTTATTGATCAAATAAAAAGAAACATATGATTATTACATAAAATTTAGAAAGATGAAATACTAAAGAGGAGAGAGTGGATTAAACAATAGAATTAATCACAATTCAAATCATTTCCTTATCTACATCCAAGAGGCTTCCATAAACCTTAGGAATCAAGCCCAAACCGTCCATACCATGTATGATTCTAGAATTGCTTCTTTTATTCAACTATTAAACAATTACAATTCACCACTTGCACCTTTAATTAATTCTAGTTAATCCCAAATTAATTTTAGATTAATTCTGATTAACAATTAATTAATTCGTATTGATTTCTCATTAATTTATCAATTAATAAATCATTTATTTAACTATTGATCTCATGTTAATTTGTTAATCACATAACAAATTAACATATCAATTATCTATTTCTAATTAATATATTAATCACATAATATATCAACAAATCATTTCTCTCTCTCTCTCTCATAATATCATTTCTAGCTATTTCTGGTTATGTGGGCAGCCCAAAAAGGATTATGCTTCTATTTTCAAGTTTATACCAATTTAGTTATGAGCTTAGACACCTTAATCCAACAGTCTCCCACTTGGATAAGTCTATAACTATAATTGCAAGTATATCAAAACAACAAAGAGTGCTTTCCGAAGCCACTGTCGAACTCTGATTCAAATCAAATGTCAGCCCTAAGAGAAGTGATCCGCTATTCCTTCGTTCTTCAGGATACCGTATGAACAGAGTCATAGATTAAATGATCAACCTCATGTTCATTTGTTTTTTTCTCGGTCTACGATTTAATGATCGAATTCAGACTACAAAATTGAATACATCAATTTAGTCCAGACTAGGTCTGGTTCTTATAGATCAACTCAAATCACTGAGGGGCACAAAGATATCGCTTTTCCTTATTCAAGCAAAAGTGTAACGTCCTAAAACCCAAGGCTAAAATTTTCAATTTTTTAAAATAATATAACATCCATTTTTAGTAAAGTTACAACCATTTGTTCATAAACCATTATTCCGAAATCAGAGTTAATAAGAAGACAATGCAGTGTGTATAGTCCCGCCTTCGCAATCTGATAAGTACCTGCAAAATATTTAATCTACAACTATAAACACAAAGCTTAGTGAGTTCCCCAAAATACCACATACATCACAACACAATAATCAACTAAGGGTTATCAACAAACTCTGGAGAATATCAATGGTCCAAATGGGCTAACAGCACGCCATGTGGATTAACAGCACACCTCATGGGTTATCAGCAACCCCGGGACTATCTGCAGTCCCACAGATTTACAACGGTCCAGGAGTTATCAGCAACTCGTTTCACATATAACAAAAATCAACAAATAAGACCCAGCCGGTCAACATGCATATACTACCACACAGGCAAGTATAGTGAGAAGACTCACCTCGATCGGTAGACAAATATATCTCACATACAAGCTGTCGGTGCTAAAGTTGCTCCCACTAAACATATCCACAAACCAAACCATAATTAGCAATTAAGGTAAATACCCCAACTCAGCAAGTCCAAATACCAAGATAAATCCTACCTTGCGCAAAAGGCCACTTTGCCCTTCTAAGTCCTCTACCCCTCACAGTTGACAAAAAGTCAAACTGGTTAAAAAGTCAACGGTCAACCTTTCGTTGACTTACGTGTGGTGTACCCTAGCTCTACGCAGGGCGTTGAGTCCTATCCAAAAAACGAGCAAGAATCAGGCTACGCTAGGCGTAACCCAAATTACGCGTCGTGCACGGCGTTACTTGCCAAACTTCATTTTAAGCACTTAATACATTGAGACATTTCACTCAAAGCTCAGATCTAGTTCCTAATAGCTCCATAGTGGATAAAGTTTCCAACTTTTATCCATTTGGATGGTCCAAAAAAAAAAGATCTAGCCTTTAAATCTCAATAGGACCAAAAATGCATCTTTCTCAACTTAATCCATTAATTCTAAGTCTCCAACCTTCAGATCTGAATCAATATGATGTTTAGATGGATAAAGTTTCCAACTTTATCCATAACAAGGGCACAAAATTCCAAGATCTAAACTTTATGCACTAAAATGACCCATAAATGCTAATACAACTTGCATGGCTTGATGAACAAGCACCAATGCACAACTTTCCAAGTCCAATAAGTCCCATGAGTGTTCTATATAGCTCAAAAGGTGTTAGAGTTGCCTCAACTCCCAAAACACAAGCTCAAGGGACCAAAAAGTGACATATATGATAATTAACAAGATCTATGAAACCATTGAGAAACTTTGTAGCTTTTTACTCACAAAGGTCCAGGAATGAAGTAACCTTGATGGATCTATACTTAATCCTTCTTCTATACACTTTGCTACAATCGTGTTCTTTAAGATTCCACCTTCCAATGGAGAAATAAGCTCATAAATGATGTCAAGGATAAAAAACAAATAAGAGGAGGTTGGGGTTTCTCAATGAATGATATTAGGTGATGGAGGCTGATCATGAGAGAATTTCTCATAAGTTAGATCCCTTAAATAGGGCTCAAAACCGAAGAATTAGATCTCAATGGGACCAAAAATGCATCTTTCTCAACTTAATCCATTAAGTCTAAGTCTCCAACCTTCAGATCTGAATCAATATGATGTTTAGAGAGATAAAGTTTCCAACTTTATCCACAACAAGGTCACAAAATTCCAAGATCTAAACTTTATGCACTAAAATGACCCATAAATGCTAATACAACTTGAATGGCTTGATGAACAAGCACCAAGGCACAACTTTCTAACTCCAATAAGTCCCAAGAGTGTTCTATATAACTCAAAAGGTGTTAGAGTTGCCTCAACTCCCAAAACACAAGCTCAATGGACCAAAAAGTTACATATATGACAATTAACAATATCTATGAAACCATTGAGAAACTTTGAAGCTTTTTACTCACAAAGGTCCAGGAATGAAGTAACCTTGATGGATCTATACTTAATCCTTCTTCTATACACTTTGCTACAATCGTGTTCTTCAAGATTCCACCTTCCAATGGAGAAATAAGCTCATAAATGATGTCAAGGATCAAAAACAAATAAGAGGAGGCTGGGGTTTCTCAATGAATGATATTAGGTGATGGAGGCTGATCATGAGAAAATTTCTCATAAGTTAGAGCCCTTAAATAGGGCTCAAAACTGAAGAATTAGATCTCAATGGGACCAAAAATGCATCTTTCTCAACTTAATCCATTAAGTCTAAGTCTCCAACCTTCAGATCTGAATCAATATGATGTTTAGATGGATAAAGTTTCCAACTTTATCCATAACAAGGTCACAAAATTCCAAGATCTAAACTTTATGCACTAAAATGACCCATAAATGCTAATACAACTTTCATGACTTGATGAATAAGCACCAAGGCACAACTTTCCAAGTCTAATAAGTCCCACGAGTGTTATATATAGCTCAAAAGGTGTTAGAGTTGCCTCAACTCCCAAAACACAAGCTCAATGAACCAAAAAGTGACATATATGACAATTAACAAGATCTATGAAACCATTGAGAAACTTTGAAGCTTTTTACTCACAAAGGTCCAGGAATGAAGTAACCTTGATGGATCTATACTTAATCCTTCTTCTATACACTTTGCTACAATCGTGTTCTTCAAGATTCCACCTTCCAATGGAGAAATAAGCTCATAAATGATGTCAAGGATAAAAAACAAATAAGAGGAGGCTAGGATTTTTCAATGAATGATATTAGGTGATGGAGGCTGATCATGAGAGAATTTCTCATAAGTTAGAGCCCTTAAATAGGGCTCAAAACCGAAGAATTAGGGTTTTGATCTGTCGTGATTACGCCCTGCGTAAAATAACCTACGTCATGCGTAGGTTACTAAATATACTTCCATAAATCAGCAAGTTACGCCCTGTGTAATTTTTAGTTACGTCATGCGTGAACAGCTACACCCTGCGTAACTTTCGTACGCCCTGCGTAGGACAAAACCCCCAATTTCCACTTCAACTTCAAACAATCGTAACTTCTTCGTTTCAACTCCGTTTTCTGCATTCTTTATATGCAAAAAAAGGTATTGAAGAGCCCCACAATTCTATCTAATTACCTTTGAATTAAAACATACCGAACTAAAATCCTTAATTCATGAAAGAAGTCTGAAACATCACTTTTCCCATTTTACCTTTGACTCCAAAACACAAACCAAGGGCTTGGATCTCATAACCAATATTATCAACATCCATGTTCCTTTGAAGCCCAAGGCCTTTACTTGATCCATTTATAGTCCACAATCCCGAAATAAGAAACTTCTCAGAATAGGATGTTATCAACATCCAATAGTGTCTAAACCCTATTCCATCCAAGCCGAAGGCCTTTACTTGATCCATTTATTGTCCACAATCCTGAAATAAGAAACTTCTCAGAACAGGATGTTACAAAAAGGAGCGAATTACATTGACTATATAGTCATATCTTTTACTCACCAAATCATACATTGAATAACCCTTTACAACATCCAATTACGAGATGCGTTTGGGGAACCCAATGCACAAATGATTCGCAAACTATGAGTTATATATCTCTGCTTTAAGAATAGTAGATATTATCCTCTTAGAATTACTCGTGATAAAATCCATGAAGTAATCTCTAAGCGTGGGTTTATCCAATACTAAAAAAAAACCCTATTTTCTAAGTTTACTCATGAACATTGAAACAATTCTTGTGCAATGTATAATCTCCATAGACAATCTACGAATAATTCATGACAATCTTAATTCACTACTTACTTCTAAAAGTATGAACGACTGTGGAATTTCGAATAATAAAATTATTCAGGAAGTAAACATGCAAAGTGAAACACAATAACAAACTAGTTGACTATGGTATCAAACCCTTTAAATATAAATAAATCTCTATTATTTAATCACCATAACATTTATTGTATATTGTTTCATGTAATCAAAAAACTACTCGAATTAAGTAACATCTGTCATGCCATGTTCTAAACGTGCATACTATGCCTCTCTATGGTCCTTCCTTTGTGAACAGATCCACTGGACATTACTCCAATGATGCTCATTTCAAAATTCCTAATTCTCATCGTTATCTAATATGTAGTGGAATTTATTCTTTACATGCATTGTCCTTCCGAGATGTCGAGGTTCTAAGGTCATAGAAATTGAGCCTTCGATATTCAAGAATATTCCACTAGAACTTGTTACTCAGAATAATTTCATGATTATGAAGTCTCAAATTCAAAGCACACTCCTTGAACACTTATCTTATATTAAAGTTTCCAACCCACATGTAGATTTTATAACCAACTCTTATTATGGAAACATTTCCATATACCCATTTCCCATTATGAAATTGATATGGTCTTATTTAACTATATATTTTAGGCCATTATCTTAATGTATTTGAGTAAAAATATTATATTTTAAGATATATGATACTTAATATGCTTTGAAATATTCAATTACAGTTAGAATCAGAGGTGGAATGCAAAATGAGGAGAAAGGAGCTGAAAAAGACACAAAAGGATGTCGTTGCCAGCTTGACTCCTCGTCAGTGTTTTGACCATATATTATGGCTCGTAACTCCGATTGACGAGATTCAAAATTTTATGGAAACTAGACAATATTTCTCACAACTTTTATGTTTTGAGAAAATTCTGATTCCTAGTTCCCACACCGTGGAAAATCGGAAAATTTCGTGCACGGGAAAATTCCATCTCCCGCGACATGGCAAGCCTTTCTCCACACCGTGCCGATTTTGTAACTTATAAACTAAGCCGAAAATTAACCCTAATGACATATCTTCAACCCTAATTTATTCCCTATGGAAATAAACCTTAGAAGTGTCGTTTTGAGGGTCTAAAAGGCGGCCAGAAGGTTGTTAAGCTGATATGGAGCAAAGATCTGAAGGATTCAAGAGCTGATTCATGAAAAGAATCATTCGATTTGCTGTTCATACCATGATAAGCATTCCAATTGTTTCTATTTTTTTTTACTTTCTGAATTTGGGTGTTAAAACATGTTGCTTTCGTTTGGAGTAAATGAAACTTGATTTTATATGTTGATTTCAATGATTTTGGATTTTATTAGTTTGGTTATTAATTGTGTTTGACTGGTCGTCACTTATCATGTTAAAGTTATAATTTTTATTGCTTATTGTTGAGTTATGTGTAGTTAAGAGGACCAATCTAATTACATTAACTTGAATCTTAATTAGTTTATGACCATTAAACTGTTAGGACTAGAGATTGATCAAATCTGAGGGTTGTGTAATGTTAATCTGTGACTTTGACCGTGTTAGAGAGTATTAGATATTCATGTTATGCATTGATTGATTGTCATGATCATTGATGAGAAATCACAAGATCATATCTTTCATATTCCGAATATATTAAATTAATTATGTGTTCACTAATTACATGATTATTGTGTTAGTTGTTCATTAATTATTCGTACTAGAAAATCCGATCAAGATAACTAGTCAGATTAGAATTCGGTAATCAACTAATAAATCCATTGCACTATTAACGAATTTAGTCATGATTTTGAGTAGCAATCCAATCTAAACTTGAGTACCTAAAGTGATTCATTTGCAATCATTTTATCTAGTTAGTTTAACTATCAATTCAGTTGAGTTTTATAATCAAAACCCCATTAATTGATTTCTTTTATTTTGTATAACCTATAATTAAAATGTCTAATATTAATTCACTACCGTTCCCCTTGAGTTTGATACCCTTGCTTATCAAAACTATACTATATTCGATCAGGTTCACTGCCTGTAAGGTGTGGTTTAGATGCAATATACTATGAATGATAAATTGAAAACTACCGCATTAAAAATACACATTAGGAATCATTTCCATATTCCCATATGACCATCAATTCTGACCAAAAATCATCTCAATCCAAAACGTGTCACTATGGTCCTTTCAAAACAATACCATACTTCCAACTTTCCACAAGCAACAAATCTTCTGTAAACCTCAGAATGTTCTTGACAGTTTGTTTAATAACTCTAATCACTTAAAATTCTAGTCCTTTTTCTCACAATGCTCAGAGAATTTGAAAAATTAGAATAAGCGAATATTATAGCATATGTAATCAATCCTATATCCGAAGCATATGATACTCAACTCATTATCTTATATAAGGATTTGATATTTGTTCAATCTCTTTCTATAATATTTCCATATAGAATCTTTTATGTTAAAACATTTCAATACACTATTCATATATGATTTTGACTAAGTTCTATTAAACTATACAATCTAAACCTTTACATTCGTAGCGAAGTATGAGTGCCCTCTCCCTTAAGTCCACTATAGTGAAATAGTTCCCAACTTTTGCAACTTGCAAACTAGAGACATTGCTCCCTATCAAAAGTATTGTCAACATGCAATACCAACATTATAATTTTGCTCCCACTAGCTTTGACATGTACTCAGAAATCAACTGGACTTCTAGAAATCAATACTCTTTGACTTTCGCATGGAAGTGAAAATTCCTATTTAGCGATGCTTCGTTAAGCCTCTAATTAGGCTTCTTAAGCTTATGCACTTTATCTGGATAGTGTATGTGTTAAAACCTTTTCAAGACGTGATAAACATATCTCCTGTAAGTTTAAACAGTTCCTTGTCATTCCTCACAATTCGAAATATGAAGAGGGATGTCGTAATCATATTGTGAATTTGAGAATGTAGTTAATACAACCAATATCCATATTGATCTTTATCAGATCCTTAAAAAATTTCTAGCAAAAGTGTTTCCTCATAACCATTATCATGAATTAGAGCGAAACCTTTTGCCACCTAGATTCGAAGGTGCATACGTTCCAATCCATGTAGAACTTTCATTTTCAGCTACAGTCATAAGACAAGGTTTAAGACAAACCAAAATTACATTTAGGTATCCTTCATGGACTGAGCTTCGTTATTCTTCATTTCTTGCTTTCCGGCAGCTCAAAGCCCACCAGTGCTTCCGTTCCTGTTAGCAGCTTACCCGTATTGATCAGTGTACCATCACTGACCAACGCACTTTGCTTTTGCAGTTAAATGAAAAACATATAACTCATAAGCATTTCTGACTTAACTAGAAGTGGACAGAAATAAGAATGTGTCAAACATCACAACAAGTTTTCAACCTTACGTTGTGCACTAGTGATAACTAAAAGGATCATTGTCGGTTGACTGTTGAAACTCTCAAGATCAATACGACTCCCACTGACTTCTTGACATATAAGTTTTTCTCGTAAGAAATATTCCTTGACGAGCAAAAACAAATATCCAAAAGTTCGTGCAGATTCCCAACGTGATGACACTCTTCAGAATTGGCTTCAATTCATCTTTTGTTTTTCGACATGACTGTCGAAAAACATCATAACTCCAATTCTTAATGTGCCTAAGAGAGAAAGCATTCTTACTCCACATATTACGACTTGTTATCACCCTTCTTAGTTTGAAATGAATTTGAAGATATGATTTAGAGTTACTAGAGCATAACTCTAAAACTCGATTGGGAATGAAGTATGACTCATCTCTTGATTGAACCATTTCCAACAATATCTGATTCCTCTTCTTAGCCATGCAATTGCACTAAGATTCTCTTCGAGGATCAATTATAATATAATTCCACAATCACTAAGATGATCATAAAACATGATACTAAAGTACTCTCATTTCCTTTCAGATTGGAGAATCTTTTATCTCTCTGCCTAACAGATTTTTCGATTCGTTATTTTACTCTTTGAATCTTTTCAAAGTATTAGACTTATGCTTAATATTATAAACACAACCATATTTACTGAAGAATCAGTAAATCATTACGAATAGATTTATCGTCCCTTGCAGTGGATCTGAAGAGTTCATAACAACATCTACAAGATCCATTAATCCATCACTTGCCTCACATAAACATGTGAACAATGACTCTATCATAGTTTTTCCAATGAACAAAACTCTTATGAATCACCCAATTCAAATTTTATGACTCCAAGTTTCTGTCCAATTGAAACTTAGTGATGAGATTTTCTTTCACTCGGTCAAATTTGACAATACCACAAGCACGATATTATAAGAATCACATCCACAATTAATATTGCTATTATTAGAAACACACTCATTAATGCCATTGCAAGGAAATATAAAATAACAAAACTTCATTTTATTGATAAAAGAAAATTGGAACTTGTCCTTACAACACATAAAAGAAAAGTATGTTTCTATACATCTTCGAAGAGTAATAACAAACTATTAAAGCCATCCTAACTCCTTATTAGTAGCTCAAAATTCTGACCATCAAACCATGCGACAAAAGTCCAATTCTCATGATCAAATTTATCTTGATTTGCTTAAGCTTCCTTCTTTCTCTTAGATCTTGTAATACCATCAAAATGTGATCATCACATCATGTATTAAGAGTTTATGAATAGGAACTTATAAAACAATGGACTTAGATAATGGATGTACCTAAAGTAGAGTCACGCGACTTGACATTACCATCTCTAAGATCTCTCAGGTATTTTGGACAACTTCGTTTCCAATGTCCCTTTAATTGGCAATAAAAATAAATGGACTCATTGGGGTCAACACATCAAATGATCTCAGAACGAGCCTTTCTCTTTACCATACTATCAAACTGATCGACCTTAGATGATCCCTTTCAATTGGGAAGAGAAACCTTTTCTTGATTACCATTGTCAACGTCCAATGAATTATTGGGATTAGATCCTTCAAGCATTTATGCTTTAGTTGTACTCTTAAGAAATTCTGCTTCTACAGTTATCAACATCTCGGTTAGATCATTTAGGGTCACATCGAGATTCCTCATATGAAAGTTTTTAACAAAATGACCATATGACTTAAGAAGCGAGATAAGAACCAAATCATTTCCTTGCTCCTTTGGAAATTCGAAAACCATTCTTCAAACTTTGTCAATGTATGATTTCATTTTCAGAACATGCGCACACACATAATTTCCATCTTTGTGCCTACATGACAATATGGCTTGAGTAGTTTCATATCTTTCAACTTGAGGAAAATGTGACATTGGGAGAGTCACATGAGGAGGTGGTGGAAGAGTTGAAGAGAGATGATGTCCAGTTCCACCATTACCTAAGGAAGGGAAGACAATTTCACATTTACTTAAATATGGAAGACCATCTTCGGAAGATTAAGGAAAACCATTTCCATAAGAACGAGGAATATCATTTCTATCTTCATAAGACATCAAAAAGTGGGAAAAGAAAGAAATTAAGGTTGTTGATTTTAATCCTTATTTATTAACCCAAATTTTAAATTAAGGCTAGGATCCATATTTTCTATTCGAACTTTGAAGAGGGATGTCGTAATCAAATTGTGAATCTGGTTTAGATAGGTAAGGCCTTTACCAATTTCAATCTTATGAAACTCCTAGATCAATTGAGATTCATTGAATCTTATCAATGACAAGTTTAATCTTGGATTATGCTCTCACTTTTGTGACTGGGATGCCGAGGATCACAAACGAGATGTGAATAACAATGCAATCCTACTTGACAACCTCGAGGTCATTTATCATCTAACATTGATGTACCGGTTAACCACACACGCTCCATCAATAACAATAATTTTTGAGTTGTGCCATCATTTCAACTTTATAGTCCCACATTGGTGTATCAGTTAACCACACAAGTTCCACTAACGACTCATAAAGAAACGATGTGCATTTTTGTGGATTAGCATACTTTTCACATTTTCCTAAAGTAACTAGAATGATATTTTTAAAAGAAGGTTCTAGTACTCTATAGATTATACTTTTTAATTTGATTATTTTCCTATCGAACTCATTCAGCTAACGACCCTCCACCACATAGGAGAGCGATGGGTGAAAAGGACACCCATTCAACGATCATTTTATAGGCCGTTTCCTTATACCATCTTTATAACATGGCTTCGTGAGTGAGGCTAACTAGCGATTCGAATGATTTTATCTTATACAAATAGTAATAAACTTTTAATAAATATATATAAGATGTATTTGAAAACTTTTTCAATATACTAGGTTTAAATATTAATTATCTGAATTAAACTTTTAATTTAACTAAACAATTAATTAAATTAATTAAATCATTTAGAAATTAAATAATTATCTTCAATTAAACTATTAATTAATTAATTCAAATTTAATCCTATGACATCCCTAATTTTCTTGGCAAAAAAAAAAAAACCGTTGTATTTATGCTTATTTTAAAACAGAGTTTATTTATAAATGCGGAATTTGTCCCATAAAAGGTATCTCTGCATAAATGTTTTTCATTGATTATTATAAACTTTGGGATGTCATAACCGATACAAGAAACATAAGCATAAATGTAATCATTACATGCGTTACAATAACTCATTGCACTAATGGCCTACACTTATTGAATCTCTCAGTAGATTATACATTCGTAAAGTTACATGTAATACAAAGAAACTAAGTGGATCAGGCTTGGGATATTGGTGAGCACATAGGGTTTTCAACCCACAGTATTATTATTATATTGTTTTAAGTATATATAACACACCAAACAGATTAATCCCGATTACCCATTCACGTTATTCTCACTCTTCTATCCTGAATTGATAATCTCAAGGGACCTATCCTAGAGGGTCTCTGTAATAACGAGTAGACAACATTACCTGGGGGATTCCTTAGCAATACATGTAAGTAAGGCAACCATGAGTGGGAATAGAGTACTCGAATGAACATACAATCCATACTCCCGGATAGTATGATTCATCACCACCTACATATTGCGCGTCTGCTAGTGTTCCATTGGACAATCTAGAAGAGTTTGTGGTTGTCATCAATACTCTGCTAGATGATTGCTCTTAGTTAGGAATGGTCACTCACCATTATATTATTTCTGGTATGGTCTCTCACCGCTATTCTATCTTTGGCATGGTCTCTCGCCATTGTATTATCTCTTTTCTCTCTCTCTCTCTCTCTCAACCCTTTTTACCTGATACAATATAAGTATAATAAAATACATATATAATTTATTACAAGTAAAAATCATGATCTCATTTAGCACAATTATCAGGAACGCAGATAATAAGCACATAGGGCATCTAAGCAAATTAAATACTTGATATCTATGTGTAAACTGAAAGTAGCTATGCACCCACTTGTTAAAAGTGGATGCCTCAGAATTTGAGCAACGTTTTGCCTCAGAAATTTGATTTTACCCGTGACGTAACCTAGGTATGATTATTACTAAGTCTTAGTCTGATATTCCTTATGACTAATGATAGTCTAGATTCTTCAACAATCCCAATGTCTACATCAAGATCTATCAAGTAAGGAATAACCTGGTAGGATCATATCAGAGGTAGGGTCCGTTTGGTATATAGAGTATACTCTTTGGAAATCCCACTTTATACACCTCACTAAATCGAGCCTATACATTATCCCTGTAAGTAGATCAATTAATAATGAATTTGAATCACTGATAAATCTTATTTATAGGTTCATAATAACGAATATGAACATAAATATAAGTTACACTTGAAATAAAAACGAGTGTAGCTTAACTTACAGACATTTTAGCGAACACCGGGAAATTGTGTGGATAGAACTTCGGGCCGAATACTTCTTGGAATCCTAGATAAGCTAGAGCCCCGCTAAAGTAATAAGAAACTCTAAAAATATTGGATTCGAAGAGTGGAAGGTTTCCAGAGAATTCTGGAGTAAATTGTGAGGAAAAATGAAGGAATTCGAAGGGTTTATATAGCTTCTGCAGGCGGGAACCGTGCCCAGACAGGAAGCGTGTCGTGCCCAAGTGCACTGCTGGTCCATCCGTTTCATGCCACATGTCGTACGCTCCGTGGCTTACCTTACCAACATCTAGAACACGCCACGTGTCCCTTTTTTGTGGCGCCACGTGTCTCATTCTCGTAGTGCCACGTTACCATGTCTCGAGGGAGAGTCCAGCCGCCGACAATGCCACGTGGCGCACTCCGGTGTTGCCACATCATCAGCGCAGTGTAATTCTCGTAGATCTTCGGACGACCATAACTTTCCATACGAGCTCTGTTTTTGACGTTCTTTATATCCCCGAAATCTCAAAGAGATCTACAACTTTCATTCAGGTCTTAACACCTAATTCTTGCTCTAACAAAAATTCATATTTTGACCGATTTAGATTGTTTAAGTCCATACAAAATTCATAACTCCTTCATACAAACTCCATTTTCGAATTGTCGTTTAGATTGTTTCGGCTAACATCCAACCGATTTGAATTTCGATTTCTGTCCCCGCACTGCTACACTAAAACTTCGAAAAACCATAGCTTCCTCTCACGGAGTCAGATTTAGACATTCTTTATATGTATGATCTCAGTTTTACGACTACTACAACTTTTGTTTAGACCAATTAGGCTAATAAGTAATCTATCAAAAATCCACTTTTTACGACACATAGAGTCGTGTCGGTTTAATCGCAAATATTTGAAGAAGCATAACTTCTGCATACGAAGTCGGATTTCGAGGTTCTTTATATGTACGTAATCCTTGTAGCATATAATATAACTTTGGTTAAGATTATTTATCCTAAATACTCTTCGATCAAAAATTCGTTTTATCGCTTAATACATCTTAACTGTCTAGCCCGAAGTTGCGGGTGTCACAAATCCCTACTGTAACATCCAAATTTTCTAACACCCGTGTTCCAGGTATCTTTCATTTTTGACCTTAAGGTATAAAATTATTTGAAAAAATGGTCCTTACCCGGGGCGTACCTTTTGGTACGCCGAGCGTAGTTTACTAAGTGGTGGCGAGGAAGGTGTTGTGTACGTTGGGTGTACGAAAGAGTACGTTGGGCGTACTCACAAAGGCTTCAAGCCATAATTTTTAGGGTTTTGACCATATTTAAAGAACTTTATGGCCTCATACCTTTACTTACCTCCAGCCTCCATCCCTCCTAGCCCTCATCTCGAAACCCTAATCCCTGTGTGCAAACTTTGAAGCTTTAAAGTGATATTTTGGTGTTCTTGGTGGTTAAGGAAAGCCTTTGGAGTTGCGGTGTTTCTCTCAAGCCTTTGGATCCAAATTATTCTCATCTTTGTGCATGTTTAGGAGGTATAAAGTTCAAATCTTGAAGATTGCTTTGATAGATCTTATTTAAGCTTAGATTTATGTTCTTTTTGTCCCAAGACCTTGATCTTTGTGAGTGGGGAATACTCCAGAGCTTTTGAGATGTCCTTTCAGGCACTTTAGAGTTTAGTTTCATAAAATTGCAAGCTTGGACCTTGGTATTCTTCCATGCAATAGTTATGGAGTTTTAGATGGTTAAATGAGTTAGGGTTTTGGTGTTGGGCTCCTTGTAGCCATGCACAGGCATAAAGTTTGCAACTTTATTGTTTTAGAAACTTATTGGAGTTAGATCTGAAGTTTGGATGTTAAGTCTTAAAACATTAAGACATTAATAGAAGGTCCAGATTTCTAAAGAGTACGTCGAGCGTAACGTTAGGTATGATGTGCGTACTGGATCGTTGCCCCATAATCCTTCCGCATCAAATGTTGTACGTGGGGCGTAATGGGTAGTACGCAGGGCGTACTACCAGGAAACCCTCTTGGGCCATTAGGGGTTTTGGACCTTGTCTAGTTGGGTCATGAATGGGAAGGGAAAATGGTATTTTCCCCTTAGATCGATAAATGATGAATTAGACCTTCGTTTATGGATTAATCCTGATTATTAATTAGGATTGTTATTGGGTTATTTTTTGTGTGAGGAGTCGTGTTAGAAGCAACTCGAGTGTACAATTCAATTATCTTCATTGAGAGGTGAGTCTTCTTATCACACTATTGGGTCGAAGGCATCAAAGTCGGGCCACTGATTTGTATGTGTAGGATGTCTGCCATTATGTGACTATTACTTATGTGATTGTATGATATATGCATAGAGCCAATTTGGGCTCGGAGTCATTATGGACTCAGGGTTGATACAGACTCGGGGGTTGATACGGACCCGACACAGTTATTTGTTGTTACATAGGGTTGATACAGACATGGGGGTTGTTACAGACCTGACACAACCACGTGTTGTTATATTTATATATGGTGTATGTGGTATTTAGGGGAATCTCACTAAGCTTTGTGCTTATAGATATTGTTGAAAAATGTTTTTGTATGTGATCATCACTGAAATAAGACGAACTGTTTTTTATGTTATCTAACAAATATTATCAGTTATTTCAGGTTGCATTAATGCGTGATCAAACGGAATATACGAAAACACGTGAATGACAGAAAACGCATAGTCGAGAAAATTTAGATGTGCGACTAAACAGTTTCAACAATATATATATATACATATTGTATATTATGTATATATATATATATATATATATATATATAATGGAAAGAAATGAACAAAGCAAAAGAACCCAACACCATGTGTGCTACCAACTATTACATCCACCAAACTATTTCTTTTTCATAAACAAACACAAGTGGAAGAGTTGTTTGATTCATTTTTGCATATATATATATATGTATGTATACGTGAGTTTTGAGTGAGAGTTGAAGTGTTTTGTGTGTTTCTTTGTAATATCTCCTGCACTCCTTCATCTCAAAACAACCTACAAACAACCTCAAAATAATCTCCAAACACCCTCCAAATACCATCCTTAAACCTCCTCCAAAAAACCCTTTTAAATCACCACAACCATCATCACCTTGCTGTTTTTCGACATCAGAATTTGCAAGTTAAGAAAAAATTCACCGAGCACAACTCAACAAGATAATACGGGAGAGATTTGCACCGCAAATTATTCAGGACCTTACCTACATCCAGGAATTTTCCTCGATTTTTTTGACCACTGCAAACCCCAGAGAGACGCGAGAGAGAATTGGCTATCCAGAGAGATTTACTACGAAAATCTATATTCATAACCACCCAAAGCTCTTTCAACATCACCCTCTTTGTTACCTTATACCACCAAAACTACAACCTTATTCCACCTTCTACCACCCTCCAAATACCCACTTCAACCTCATCAAATCACCTTAAAAAAACCCATACCCACATACAAAAAACATTACCCGTGTATTTTGTATCGTTTTGTAAACAATTCATTGTTACATAAAAAGAACTTATTGTTACTTACCGGATTGAACTTTGAACAAATAGAGACACAGTCTATTAAGATCCAGTTCAATTCTAAACTAGTTCAGTCAATTTATTGACGAACCAACTTTATATATATTTATATATTTATATATTTATATATTTTATTACAGCTTTACGTCATTTAAATACTGTCATTTATTTCATTTATAGCTTTCAGTCATTTATAGCTTTCCAGTTTATATTTATTCTGCACTTCTTATTTTTTTTCCGCATCTTATCTCCTTAAATATATATATATATATATATATATATATATATATATATATATATATATATATATATCTGTCACCCAGTAACTGGTATCCGAGCCTTTATTCGTGGTAATCAGATCGTATATTTTCAACAATTGGTATCAGAGCTTGTGTGATTTACCTTGAAATTTTTGTCGAAAACTTTTGGTTAGCGTTTATAAACCTTCCATAAGCTTTTCTTTAAAAATTTCATTTTAATATCACTTGTTCAAAATCCTTAAAAAAAAAAAAAAAAAAAAATTAAAAAAAAATATAAAAAAATTAAAAAAAAAAATCTTAAACAAAAAAAATTCAGAGCTTGTGTGATTTACCTTGAAATTTTTGTCGAAAACTTTTGGTTAGCGTTTATAAACCTTCCATAAGCTTTTCTTGAAAAATTTCATTTTAATATCACTTGTTCAAAATCCTTAAAAAAAATTATTAAAAAAATTAAAAAAATTTTTTTTTTTAAAAAAAAAAATCTTAAAAAAAAAAATTCAGAGCTTGTGTGATTTACTTTGAAATTTTTGTCGAAAACTTTTGGTTAGCGTTTATAAACCTTCCATAAGATTTTCTTTAAAAATTTCATTTTAATATCACTTGTTCAAAATCCTTTCAAAAACAAAAATTTTATTATGTCTTCTGCTAATTATTCCAACATGAACTCTGTTTCTATTGCTAACAGCTTGGGATCTGGTTCACGGGCACCCATACTTATTCCTGAAGAGTATAATTCGTGGGTTGGCTGTATGAATCTTCATCTTAACACCATAAGTGAAGATGTCTGGAATTGTGTAGAAGGAACATATGTTACTCCAGAAAATATGGCTACTCTTGCTACAAATCAAGCCACTATTGCTGAAACCGAAAAAAGGCTGCAACTCCAAGCCAAAAAGGAACTTGTGTCTGGAATTCCCCACAGTATTCTAAGTCAAATGGATGACATAATACTGTTGACTGCAAATCAAATCTGGGAAAATTTAAAAAATCGTTTTTGTGGAAATCAAAGAATTGTTGGAAACAAAAGAACATCTGTTTTAAATGAATTCGATAATTTCAAGATGCTTTCATCAGAAACCATCCATGATGCTCATGATAGGTTCAATTTTATCATGGTAAAAATGAACAATTTGGGCATCAAAAAGACACAACACGAGATAAATCTTAAGTTTCTAAACAATCTTTACGAAAGCTGGAAGATGGTTAAACTCATCATTCAGGGAAATCCAGCCATTCATACTGAAACTTTATACAATTTGTATGGAGAACTTCAATCGTATGAATCCTCGATTGACCCACCAACCACTACAACTTTTGGAGGACCACTTGCTCTCGTTTCCACATCTTCTCAAAACCAAACACCTTTTAATGAACAAAACTTCAATCATTTTAATCAGACATCTTTTCAAAACCAACCCTTTTTGAACAATTCTTTTGATCAATCTGATTTAAATGATGAAGCAGACTACCAACAACTGTGTGCTTTGGTAGCAAACACAAACCTCCAGAGATTTATTCCAAATCACGGTCAATCGAATTTTAAACCAAATTTTCAAAACCGACCATCATTTGGACAAAATAATTCTGGATTTCAACCAAGACCTCAACCTGTTCAAAACAACTCAGGTTTTCAACCAAGACCTTATTTTGGACAAAATTTTCAAAGACCTTCCTTCCAAAACAATTCAAACCAAGGTTTTCAAAACCAGGGATTTCAAAACAATCCCAACTCAAGTCATCATAATAATAACCAAAACAACAGTTTTCAAAACCAAAACAGAGGATTACACAATCAAGGTTACACTAATCAAAACAATGGCTTTCAAAACAACCAAAATTTTGGATTCCAACAGAGCCCTTCCCAATCTTCCCAACAAATCCAAACTCAAGCTCCTGAAAGACTTCCGATTAAAAGTCAAAAGGATGACAGTGATGAAGAAGTGATCATTTGTCACAACTGCAAAGGAACTAATCACTATGCCAGAGAATGCCGAGCTAAAAACAAAACCAAAGTCAAAGACTCAGCATACTACGCTCAAAAAGCCGATGAATTAAAGAAACAGGAAAATCATGATAAGCAAAGAGCATTGATGGCAATCCATGAACCAAACGTGGAATACTGGCCAACTTCTTAAGACGAAGCTGACAATGAACCAACACAATCAAACTTTTGTTTCGTAGTTGGTGTTGATAGACCTTCAAGAGCTCCAAACGTCATAGAACAGGTTTGGTCTATGATCTCTGAACTTGGTCTTTCGAAATCAATTTTTGAGTCCCATATAACCAAGATTGAGAAAAGTCTAGAAGCTGATCTCAAAAAATATCATGACACAATGATCAATTCCGATATCTGCAAATCTGAGTTACAAACCTTGCAACTCAAATTTGGAGAATCAACAAGGATAAAGAACAAATTGGAAAGAGACGTTGAAAGAAAATCAGAAGATTATAATCACGTCTTGGAACAATTAAATCAAACCCTAATTCAGAAAAAGGATTTGGAACAAAAAAATCAGTCAGTCATTTCCTCTGAAACAAAAGATGTTTTAGAAAAGGAAATCCTTCAGTTGAAACAAAACTTTCAAGAATCAACTGAAAAATACAAAACTTTAAATGAAAAACTGACTGATTCTTTACACCAAACCAATTTTCTTGAATCTGAAAACAAAAGATTGATATGGAATATGAATTCTATCAAAATTGCTAGAAAACTAAGTGATGATGTTTTCACCAAAGCAAACACCTTAGGAACTGGCAAAATTGATACGAATTACAGACCAGGAATTGGAAGAGAATCCTTTGAAAATGAACTAGCTAAACAAGAAAACATGACAATTTGTGAAAACTCTGAATCCACTCTTCCAGATCTTTTCACATCTGCTAATGAGGAAGATTCAGATGACGAAACAGTTATCAACTGTAGCCCAGATGACACTGCTTTCACTGTTTCCAAAAAGTCTATCAAAAGAGTTGTAAAATCTGAAACAAACTCTGCTAGTTCTTCAACAAACCAAATCAAACATACCAATGAAGCAACCATAACCCCACTTAACAAACCAAAGGCTTTTGAAAACAAACCAAAGAAACCTGTTAAACCATACATCATACCTCAAAAACAGGTTTCCAAACAAAAACCAAAACCTTTTCAAAAACCTTTTGAAAACCGCTTTCAAGAGATCACCTTTAAAAATTCAAGGAACTTTCAAAAACGACCAAATCATAAAGTTTCAAAACATCATCTTCAAAAAGCCTTTCATAACCGCCAATCACATCCCATATATGAAGATAACTTTTCAAAAAAAATTTCACATCTAGGATATCATTCACCAAATCACAGATTTTATCAACCAACGAATTTTCAGAAACAAATCACTTTTTGGGAAAATTTGATAAATAAAATCAAACCTCAACCATTCCATCCTTATAAACCAAACTCTTATAGCAATATGAAATCAAATGCTACAAGAAGTTTAGTAAACAAAAAACCCAAAATAAAAACAACTAACAAACCAGGACCCATTCAGATTTGGGTACCTAAATCTTCTGTCTAAATTGCAGGTATCTAATGCTGGAGAACCCAAGGATGATACATGGTATATTGATAGTGGCTGCTCTAAGCATATGACAGGAAACCGAAACTACCTTCGTGACTTCAAACCCACCCAAACCAATCAAGACGTTACCTTCGGCAACAACATGACGGCAAAAATCAAGGGTTATGGAAACATAACAAATGGTAACTTCACCATAAAGAAAGTTGCCTATGTCGATGACCTGAAACACAACCTCATCAGTGTTTCTCAACTGTGTGATAACAATCTTGAAGTCCTATTCACCAAACAAAGAAGCTTGATCATGGACGCCAAAACCAAAGAAATCATTGTTGATTCTTACCGTGCCAGAAATATGTATCCACTTGACATGGATCTTATCTATGGTAAACCCGATATATGTTTGCTATCAAAAGCCCCAGCAGATATTAGTTGGTTATGGCACCGCCGCCTTTCCCATCTAAACTTTGGGTACATCAACAAACTGATCGGCGATGATCTTGTTAGAGGACTGCCACTTATGAAGCTTGATAATGAAACTCTGTGTGGTGCATGTGAAAAGGGAAAACTTTCCAAATCCACTCACAAAAGCATCTCAGAATCTAGTGTATCTGAACCACTAGAATTGTTGCACATAGACCTTTGTGGCCCTGCCAAAACCCAAACCATACAAAGGAAGAAGTACATTCTTGTTGTCGTTGATGGTTTATCGCGCTTTACTTGGGTCTTTTTCTTAAGACTAAAATCAGAAGCACCTGAAGAGATGATCAACTTCATCAAACAAATCGAACTGAAGCTCAAACGACCTGTTCGAAGAATCCGAAGTGATAATGGTTTAGAGTTCAAAAACAAGACTCTAGATTCATTTCTCAAAGACAAAGGAATTGAACATAACTTCTCAGCCCCATACACCCCACAACAGAACGGAGTTGTCGAAAGAAGGAACAGAACTCTATGTGAAGCTGCAAGATCAATGCTTATCTTCGCTGATCTGCCACAATACTTCTGGGCAGAAGCAATAGCCACAACTTGCTACACTCAAAATCGTTCCTTAATCCATAAACATCTTCATAAAACACCATATGAAGTCATTAACAACCGAAAACCAAACATCAAATTTTTCCATATTTTTGGTTGTCGATGCTTCATAAAGAACAATAAAGATCACCTTTCAAAATTTGAATCAAGGTCGGACGAAGGAATTTTCCTTGGTTACTCGTTTTCCTCAGCTGCTTATCGTGTACTGAACAAACGTACCAGAGTAATTGAAGAAAGTACCGATGTTCATTTCGATGAATTTTATGTTAGAAAATTGGATCGTGAACATTTTGGTTCTAAAATGATTGATAATATTTTTCAAAATCCAATTCAACAAACACCTTCTCCTGACATAGACAATGAAATCGATCTTGATTTACTTTTTGAACAACCCAAAACCGCTTACAATTCTGAACTTCTAACTACTTCTATTGATTCTACAGGAACGACCACTGAAGGAACTCCACAAACAAACCGAAATGATACAGATCAATTCAAGGGGGAACCACCTACACATACTTCTTCATTGGAACAAACACCAAATCCTCCTTTAAATACCCCATCCCCAAATATCCAAAACAATCCCGATGCATCATTTATGGGGGAACCTTCAAACCTATTCCAAGATGAAACTCCCGGAGAAGAACAATGGGATACTGAAATTCCAATTATTATAGCGGAAGAGAATCGCTTAATAAAATGGACCAGAAACCACCCAACTGACCAAATCATCGGAGATCCAAACTCAGGCATCCAAACTAGAGCCGCAACTTCTAATGATTGTTTATTTGGAGCCTTCTTATCCATGACTGAACCCAAAACCATACATTCTGCTCTCAAAGATCCAGATTGGGTAAAAGCTATGCAAGAAGAGCTAGAAGAATTTGAAAGAAATGACGTATGGAATCTTGTCCCTACCCCACCCGATGTTTCTATTATAGGTTCAAGATGGGTATTCAGAAACAAAACTGACGATCAAGGAATCGTTTGTCGAAACAAGGCACGTCTCGTAGTCAAAGGATATTCACAACAAGAAGGAATCGACTACGATGAAACATATGCTCCAGTTGCCAGAATTGAAGCAATTCGCATCTTTCTTGCATATGCTGCACATAAGAACTTCAAAGTATTCCAAATGGATGTTAAATGTGCATTCCTACATGGAGAGTTAGATCGCGATGTATACATCCAACAACCACCAGGTTTCGAAGATCCCAAATTTCCTGATCACAGCTTCAAATTGCAGAAAGCTGTCTATGGCTTGAAACAAGCACCCCGAGCCTGGTATGCCACATTGACAACCTTTCTCGAAGAATCAGGTTTTAAAAGAGGTTCAATCGATCAAACCCTCTTTCGTAAAATCTATAATAAACATCTTTTAATCGTACAAATATATGTTGATGACATTATTTTCGGTTCTACTGATGAATCTTTGAGTATTAAGTTTGCAGATCTAATGAAGAGCAAATTTGAAATGAGCATGATTGGGGAGATGACTACTTTTCTCGGACTTCAAATCAAACAGTCAACTGATGGCATTTTCATCAACCAAGAGAATTATGTCAAAAACCTACTCACTCGCTTTTCAATGGACAAATCCAATACCGCAAAAACCCCAATGGCTTTTGGATACAAAATCGATGCAGACTTAAATGGCAAACCTGTTGATCAGAAAAGATATCGTGGAATGATCGGATCACTCTTATACCTCACTGCCAGCAGACCTGACATCATGTTTTCTACATGTGTCTGTGCCAGATACCAAGCAAATCCTATGGAATCCCATGTAGTTGCTGTGAAACGCATCTTCAAATACCTAAAAGGCACTCCCAAACTTGGCCTTTGGTATCCAGCTAAATCCGATTTTCAGCTGAACGCTTTCACCGACTCAGACTATGGAGGATGCAAGTTAGATAGAAAGAGTACATCTGGTAGCTGTCAATTCCTAGGAGGTAGACTAGTGAGTTGGACTTCAAAGAAACAGACTTGTGTATCCACATCAACAGCAGAAGCTGAATACGTCGCTGCCGCCAGCTGTTGTTCGCAAGTCATATGGATGCAAACTCAACTGCGAGACTATGGCTTCAAAATTTCACAAATTCCCATATTTTGTGACTCAACCAGTGCAATTGCCATTTCTCACAATCCCGTTCACCATTCCATGACAAAGCACATCGATATTCGATATCATTTCATCAAAGACAACATTCAAAAGGGTCATATCGAATTGCACTTCATCAACACCGAAGATCAAATTGCCGATGTCTTCACTAAGGCTCTCGATGAAACAAAGTTTCAATACTTCCTAGGCCGTCTAGGAATGTTAAATCCAGATAACATCTATCCTTAAACTTTTACTTTTTGTTTGTACAAAAGTGTGTTTACTTTCATTCAAAAGGAAAATTCAAAAACAATTGAAAATTGCTTTCCTTTTAAAAAAATACCAAAAACATTCAAATAACCAATATTTCCAAAAAACATTCAGAAAAACAAATCTTCAAAAAAAAAATTAATAAAAGACTTGCCATAATAAGCTTTTATAGAACCTTGTGATTAATCTTCTCTTGACTTAATTTTCAGATGCTTATGCTCGATGAAGATTTTAAGTCATATTGATTCTCAATTGGAGTGAAGGTTCAAATATCCTACTTTTCATAATGTATATAACTTTATTTCCTTCGATTTTATTTCATTATTGACGATTTTAAACAATCAAGGGACATAAGGTTAGGAGGTTCAGATGAAAACAAAAACCCATGTGAGAATTTGTGCCTCGTCGATCTAAATCATTGTGGAAATCATTTCTTGTGAGCTTAGGTGTGTTACTATTGCTTATAAGGTATACCCAATTATACCTTGTCACGGTCTCATTTTTGCTTAGATATCAAAATGACCAGGGACGATACATTCATTTCTTACATACTAGACAAACTGTTTTTTATGCCACCTATCCCTACCTAGATAAAAGCCAACCAAAAATGAAGACTTGCGATCCCATGATCCATCAAGCAAACAACGACATATCCTTACAAGAAAACCAAAGGAGAAACAAATATCTATCAACATCCAATCCTCAAAGACAAATCAACAAGAAAACAAATGGATTCAATAAAGATATACCAAACAAAACAAAAAAAATATTCTATATTTGGTATTTTCAAACAAACTTTCAACCAAATGGTTATTTCAAAACAAAAATCATAAAATCTCGCGATTTGTTTTAACCATTTTTTCACAAAAGAATATATCTCAATCACTCAAGTCAAATACTCTTAAAAAGGTCTCAAATGTAGCAAATTCTCAATGCTAAAACAAAATATCTTTTTACAATAAATCGGTATTGATCAACAAACAGGATACTATCAAAGAAGAAACTGCAACAACAATGGATTTCCCGGGATACTGTAGCCTTCATCACTGAAGAATCTTAGTTGCAAACTGCACTATGAAAATTGCTAAACCCCTCTACATGTATTTCCCGACGGAGAGAGAGTGAACTTTAATGGCATGAATGAAGAAACCCGCTGAGTAATGCCGAAACTAGTCTTATGTGATTGATTATCTAATAATGCGACTAAGTGACTTTACAGGAAAAACATAGCTGAACACCTCCGATATGAGTGTGAGTCGTCAGAGAGAGATATCACTCATTTTTAGTGATCATTAACTTGTTCTGCTGCCAGAACAACCAAACACCCAAGTGAAGTGTGAGCTATACCTATGAGCGTTCATCTGAATCGACCTGTTAGACCACTTGTCGTCATTAATAATGCTATAAAATCTAAGGAAATTTCTTTAGATACATATATGACTACCCTTTGATAATCGAACCCGAGACTTTAATTCGGAAACAAATTTCTGAAAATCTTTTACATAAGATATGTTAAACCAAGTCACAAACTTTCAAAAAGATTACAATGGTTTTATATATATCTTCTCATTGACAAAACTTTTATCCCAAATCTTCAAGATTAAAACTGTTAATGTGATTATATCTATCCTTATTTCATCAATGATCACATAGGGGGAAATTGTTGAAAAATGTTTTTGTATGTGATCATCACTGAAATAAGACGAACTGTTTTTTATGTTATCTAACAAATATTATCAGTTATTTCAGGTTGCATTAATGCGTGATCAAACGGAATATACGAAAACACGTGAATGACAGAAAACGCATAGTCGAGAAAATTTAGCTGTGCGACTAAACAGTTTCAACAATATATATATATATATATATATATATATATATATATATATATACATATTGTATATGTATATATATATATATATATATATATATATATATATATATATATATATATATATATATATAATGGAAAGAAATGAACAAAGCAAAAGAACCCAACACCATGTGTGCTACCAACTATTACATCCACCAAGCTATTTCTTTTTCATAAACAAACACAAGTGGAAGAGTTGTTTGATTCATTTTTGCATATATATATGTATGTATACGTGAGTTTTGAGTGAGAGTTGAAGTGTTTTGTGTGTTTCTTTGTAATATCTCCTGCACTCCTTCATCTCAAAACAACCTACAAACAACCTCAAAATAATCTCCAAACACCCTCCAAATACCATCCTTAAACCTCCTCCAAAAAACCCTTTCAAATCACCACAACCATCATCACCTTGCTGTTTTTCGACATCAGAATTTGCAAGTTAAGAAAAAATTCACTGAGCACAACTCAACAAGATAATACGGGAGAGATTTGCACTGCAAATTATTCAGGACCTTACCTACATCCAGGAATTTTCCTCGATTTTTTTGACCACTACAAACCCCAGAGAGACGCGAGAGAGAATTGACTATCCAGAGAGATTTACTACAAAAATCTATATTCATAACCACCCAAAGCTCTTTCAACATCACCCTCTTTGTTACCTTATACCACCAAAACTACAACCTTATTCCACCTTCTACCACCCTCCAAATACCCACTTCAACCTCATCAAATCACCTTAAAAAACCCATACCCACATACAAAAAACATTACCCGTGTATTTTGTATCGTTTTGTAAACAATTCATTGTTACATAAAAAGAACTTATTGTTACTTACCGGATTGAACTTTGAACAAATAGAGACACAGTCTATTAAGATCCAGTCCAATTCTAAACCAGTTCAGTCAATTTATTGACGAACCAACTTTATATATATTTATATATTTATATATTTTATTACAGCTTTACGTCATTTAAATACTGTCATTTATTTCATTTATAGCTTTCAGTCATTTATAGCTTTCCAGTTTATATTTATTCCGCACTTCTTATTTTTTTTTCCGCATCTTATCTCCTTAAATATATATATATATATATATATATATATATATATATATATCTGTCACCCAGTAACTGGTATCCGAGCCTTTATTCGTGGTAATCAGTTCGTATATTTTCAATAGATATGTTTTTGATTTCAGGTACTTCCGGTACAAAAGAGAAGGGTTCGACATGATGGCGTGGCGTCCTCCCCCTCATGATTTCCGCATTTTATGATCTCGGTTACTATGATATTTTGGGATATTTTGTAGTTTAGATGTTTTCGAGACATGTAATGTTTGGAGTGATGAATTGAAAAATGAAATTTTTACTTATGGATTTTGGGTTGTTACAAATTTTCAAACAAAATTTTTCATTTTTAATTTGCTAAAAACATTGTTCATAAAAACCCATCTCAATAAAATCGCAAGTATCAAATACAAATCATCATCATAATATCATAGTGTCCCAAAATATCTAGAATCATAAACTGCAGGCGAATGTGTACAATCAAGCCTTCGCCTTCCTGCGATCATCAGAAATACCTGAAACACATTTAATTAATAACTCTAATCTCAAAGCTTAGTGAGTTCCCCAAAGTATCACATACAACACAACACAAATAAACAATTGTGGGTTATCAACCCTAGAGACTACCCGAAGTCTCAGTGGGCAAACAACACGCCCTGTGGATTATTAGCAATCCTAGAGCCTACCCGAAGTATCAGCACACACAGTATCACATATCACAATAACAAAAAATAGACCCAGCTGGTCAACACATATATTCTACCACACATGTAAGTATAGTGAGGAGACTCACCTCAAACAGAAGATTGATAAAACTCACACCCAAATTGCCGGAACTAGAATCCGCCTATTAATCGCACCAAATAATCGTAATTAACAATTAAGGTAATTATACAAACTCAACTAGTCCTAAGCCAAGTCCAATCCCCAATTTGGTGAAAAGACCATTTTGCCCCTTCCAAGACCAATCCCTCACAAATTGACCCAAAAGTCACACTTTGTCTAAAAGTCAAACGTCAACACAGTTAACCTTTATGCGCGACATACCAAAGCTCTACGCTGGGCATAGAGCACAAGGTTCTGAAAATGAGCTCACAGCTGGCTACGCTGGGTGTAGCCAAATTTACGCTTAGCGTACTCAGCCTAAACCCAAAACTTAACTTTTAAGCTCTTAATCATTAAGATACTTTACACCAACCTCAGATCTAACCCTAAAAGGCATTTTAATCCACAAAGTCTCTAACTTTATGCCTTTTCATGGCTAAAGAGAGCTCAATCCCCGAACCCTAACTTCTAACATCACCAAAAACTCCATAATTCATGCATGGATGAAAGGAAAGGACCAAGCTTGCATTTTTATGACACCATGCGCTCAAAATCGTCTAAAAGGACAGCTCAAATGGTCTGGAGTAGTCCATACTCATAAGGACCAAGTTTTTTGGGGCGAAATGAACATAAAATTAACCCTAACAAGATCTTGCAAAGCAAGCATCAAGGTATAAAATTTATCCCTTCTGAAGATGAACAATTAGGTGTAGATTCTGGATCTAAGAGCTTGAATGCACCACCACTTCTCCAATGATCTTCCTTCACCACCAAGAACACTCAAAAATCACTCAAAAGCTTCAAAACTCACACTCAAGGCTTAGTGTTTCGATATCAAGGCTAAGAGGGATGGAGGCTAGTCATAAGATGGTCCAAGGGAGAATAGGATGCTTAAATAGGGGACACAACACTAAAAATTTAGGATTTTAGGCACAACGCGAGTACGCCCAGCGTACACAACAAATGTCGCGATCCTAAATTGACTTACGTCTGCTGTACACTTCGTGTATGCCCAACGTAAGGATAATTTCATTTTTAGGTTGAAAATGGAAATACTTGGAAACGGGTGTTACACTTACCTTCTAATTTTTGAAATTAGGGTTAAGGGTTACCAAGTTTTAATTTTTTAAAATTTAAGGCAGTTAAAATAATAATTAAGAAAACTATAAACCCTAAGGAAGCCCTAGGCATTTTCGAAAACAAGGCATGGAGGCTAGGGTTTCAAGAAACCTTAGCAAAGTCGAAATTTTTAAGTGCTAAGGTTTACTTTCGATAAACCCTGATCTTTTGATCCATTCAAGTTATGCACAATCAATAGAAAACAATGGCTCTGATGCCACTAATGAGTTTTATACGTTATCAAAAACATGTAAAGCGGAAATTTTTAACACTTAAGTTCACATACAACCTATATAGGATCTGTGTTTTCTCTAATTGATAGTAACATACTATGAATTTCAAGAACCCTAAAGGAACTCTATGAAAATCGAAATTCATGAATTAGGGTTCACATACCTTTAGATTTATTATAGCAAATAAATGTGTCTTTAGAAAGCAAGCATCAAAAGTATGATGTCTCTAATGACTCACACCAAAAACCCTAGAAACCCTCAAATGAAGAGGAGAGAGATGAGAGGGATAGAAGTTTCGTTCCTAAGCTTGTAGGTAAAGGTATGAACGAAATTTATTGGTCTTGGGGTCCTATTTATAGTTTAGGTAATTTGCAGGCAAAACCATATTTGAATTAATTAAATAATAGATTTAATTAAAATTCAAATCCTATTCTTATCTACATCCAAGAGGCTTCCATAAACCATAGGAATCAAGCCAAAACTGTCCATACCATGGAGGGTTCTATAATTGCTTCGTTTGTTTAATTATTGAACAATTACAATTCACCCCTTGCACCTTTAATTAATTCCAATTAATCCCAAATTAATTTTAGATTAATTCTGATAAACAATTAATTAATTCGTATTGATTTCTCATTAATTTATCAATTAATAAATTAATTATTTAACTATTGATCTCATGTTAATTTATTAACCACATAACAAATTAACAGATCAATTATCTATTTCCAATTAATAGATTAATCACATAATATATCAACAAACCATTCCTCTCTCTCTCTCTCTCTCTCTCTCTCTCTCTCTCTCTCTCCTAATATCATTCTATCTATTTCTGGTTATGAGGGCAACCCAAAAAGGACTTTGTTTCTATTTGCACGTTTATACCAATTTAGTTATGAATTTAGACACCTTAATCCAATAATATGAAGGTCATTTCTAATTATGTTCAAATGAGTTATGCATTTGGGTAATGCATTATGCATTTAGGCCATGCACTTAGTGATTCATTGGAGTCATGCATTTGAGTGATGCATTTGGTCCATGCACTTCTGTCATGTCCGTTATTTTTGACCGTCATTTCTGGTTGTCTTTTATGTCCGTCATTTGTGTGTCGGACTTCTATTATCAGCAATCTCCCTACGCCCGTCGTCAACGTGAACTTACTTTTGGGTATTTTATACACATACGTAAAATGTGAAAAGGAAAGATTAAACACTACATAAACATGTTTATTTATGAATCACTAGTGAGCGCACGTAAAATTGTGAGGCAAGTGATAAAATACCTAACATTGAATACGACAACATATCTTCAAATTGTGGATGATACCTTTAGTATTTTGTGTAAATAAATGTTTGTTAATACTATACGTAATTTCAATATTCAGATCATTTTATTAAATTTGTTGTTAAATTATTAGTAAGTTTGTTATTTTGTCTTGTATACATAAGATTCACAGCTAGGAGTGTTTTGGAGATGAGATACAAAACTGTCATTGAAAATAGTGAAGGTATTAAGAAATGGGTTGAACTTGGAGGTTAATCTTTTTTGTATTACAAAATTATTAGCGAGTTTTACCTCGTGAAGTTGGAGCGAAAGGTTGAACCACACAATATAACCATATTAACGAATATCGGATGTATGAGATTGTTTATTTGAAGTGTTTATTGATTTATTTTGGGACGTCATTGATAATAAAGAATTTTTAGTGTTTGGATAAAAATATTTCATAAACACATATTAACTTGAGGGAAAATAACTTGCGAGGGTAATTACTTTTTCGTTTTAGGTAACTTCATTTTTTTGTACACATTTAACCATTTAACTTGTTAAATGTGTTCACATATTACCATTATCACATGCTATAACAGATAACAATGATAATATGTGAACACATTTAACAAGTTAAATGGTCAAATGTATAAAATAAAAGGAAGTTGTCTAAATGTAAACAAATTTTTTTTATAAATTTCTTAAAAAATTTTATAATTTCTTACAACATTTTTATGATATTTTTTTCCTATAGGTTTTTCTAATACATTGTTTTAAACTTTGTTTAGATTTTTTTTAACTTTTTTTATACTTTCATATAATTTTAATACAAGTGCTTTTAAACCAAACATTTTATAAATGTTTTAATTTTTTCTTACAAGTTTTTTAACTTTTTTTTTATATTTTCATACAATTTTGTTATTATAAATTTCATACATTTATTTCTAAACATTCTTTTACAACATTTTTAAAGTGTTTCACAGATTTTGTAAGACAATTTAATATTTTTTTATAACATTTTAAAATACTTTCATTAAATACTAGTTTAAAACGTTGTTTTAAAAAATTAAAAGTTTATAAGCTTCTAATTGAAAACTATTAAAAAGTTGGAATAATTTTAAAACATTTACATTATATAGATTTTTTTTTATTTTTTTATTTGCTAAGTAATATTTTCTTTTTATTTTTTTAAAAGGCTCTTCATACTTATTGTTACATATTTAATTTATTTAATTTTATTGTTAGGTACCATTTACTTTAAAAACATTGCATATGCTTAAAAACAAAAGAAAAAAAAATATAAGAGGATGTATAAAATATTTCACAAAACAAAAACACATTTATTAATTAAAAAGTAAAGTTTAAAATTGATCAATATTTAATTAATATTTAGGAAATTATGGATATTTTAAAAATAACGTTTGAAAAAAAATAATAAAAAAAATATGAAAAATAAAATCATTATTAAAAGTGGGGAAAATGACTTATCAGGATAATTAACTTTTTTTTGTTCATATTTGGGCAACTTTTTTTTGTACACATTTAACTTGTTAATTTGTTCACATATTATCATTGTCACCTGCTATAGCCGGTAACAATGACAATATGTGAACACATATAACAATTTAAATGATCAAATGTATACAAAAATAAAAAAGTTAGATATAAATGTGAACAAAACGACAAAAATGATTACACTGGTAAATCATTTTCCCTTAACTTAAATAAAGAGTTGTAACACCCCGTTTATTAAATAAATAAATAAACAAATTAATGAAAGAAATAGTAGCCCTAAAATCAATAATTATATAGCAAGGTGTTGGTCTCGAGGAGCTAACTGTCACAATTTTAGAAGTCGGGGGTTAAAAGTGTAAGTTTCGGATTGGTTTCGTAAATATTTGTGAAGGCAGGGACTACTTGGTAAATTATTGGGATTTAATTTGAAAGAAAAAGAGAAGGAAGGGCTGAATATGTCATAATTGAGATTTTGGGGGTTAAAAAGGTAATTTCTGGATTTGTTTTGAAAAAAGATTCTCAAAGTGGAGGGCTGTTTGGTAAAAGATTGGACCTGAATTGAAAGGGATTTTTAATGTTGAGGGTTAAAAGGGTAAAATTCGGACCCACTTTGAAAGAAAAAGGGAAGGGAGGGGCCAAAGGTGGCATTATGGGATAAATTGTATGGGGCTCGAGGTATAAAACTCGTCACCCTGGTAAACCCTAACCCAAAATCAGAGGCAGTCGTAATCCACTTCTACCCCTTCGCCTCCGGCGTCGTTGCCACCCTTATGCCTCCACCACCGGCATCGCTCTACTTCTGTTGAAGACGTTGAGCCGCCACTCATGACCTCTCCAGTGGCCAGCAGGGAGTCTCTCAGTCACCAAAGCCAACCACGAACCTGCTGCCGGCAAAATCACCGATTGATCGTTGCCCTCACTTCTTCGCCGCCGATAGCCGCTGCGGCTGCCCGCCATCTGTCGTCGTGGGTGCCGCTACCGTCGCTCCTAGTCGCATCTTCCTTCTGTTCCCCGCTCGATACGCTCAGCTACGCCCGTCGCCACCACATCTCCAGGCGACAATCTTCTTCTGCGCTCCGGTTTCCGTCTGCCACCAGTTGTGACTGCGTGGATGTGCGTTCAACGACCTTGTTCAGGCAGGTGGTTTCTGCTAGCCGAATACATATGTGGATGCTCTCTTCTGGCCGGAAACATCACGGGAACCACCATGGTGGTCATTATCTTGTTGTCTCCTCCGTACGCCACCGTGACGTGGGTGGTCGCGTTCATTTCCGAGCAAAAGTCGTGTTGTGTGTGTGTTTATCTATTTGTGTGTGTGTGTTTATTTTGGGATTTGCGTTGTAAAATTGTAATCGGTGTAGGAATAATCAAAAGAAAACTCAAAACCACCACCGTGAGGTGGTGGCTGCCGCCTTCCGCCGCCACCAGCCTCCGTGTTGGGTGGCGGTGTGCTTTTGCTTGTGTTTAGCTTGCTTTTGGGATGCTCGAACATAATTGGACTAGATTGTAAAATATTGTGTTGGGTCCTAGCCTTAATATTTCATTTGGGTGTTATATTAAGGACTTAAATCAACTAACTTGAATTTCTCCCATTGTAGATGTCTAGTTCAACAACTATGGTCTTCCCAAATCTTTTAGAACAAGCTTTCCTCTTGCAGATGATGTCCCACGGTTGGATCGTGGAAGTCATACTTCACTTCTTCCACCTCCTCCAATATTTCTCCCTAACCCACAAGTTCAAAGACTTGAAAAATTCAAGGTCACTCAAGCCCTACTTGCAATGAAACATCAAGATGGAAGGCATGTGTGTACTCACGTCTTGGAGATGAAGTCACATATTGACAGGCTCAGAGTATTGGGTGTCGAAGTCTCAAGGAAGTTGGCTGTTGAATGGGTTCTTCAGTCACTTCCTGAGTCATATAGTGAGTTCATTAAGGACTACTATGTGATAGACCACGACATGACCCTTATTGATCTTACCTATTTGCTTGTTGCTGCTGAATCAACAATGATTTGGCGTATTGGAAAAGCAAATTTGATTGGAATATCTACTCCCCAAACTTCCATGGACATTGACAATGGAAACATTGAAAGTCCAAAATAGATTTCTCTTTCCAAGGGAAAGAGAAAAGCTAAGTCTGAGATTGTCTCGTGTACCATTCCCACAGAGTCTATATGTTTCTATTGCCAAGAGAAGGGGCATTGGTTGCGAAGCTGCCCTGACTACCTGAAAGATCTAAGAAAAGGTAGAATCGAAAAGTTTGACTCTGCTTCAGGTAAGTCTACTATCTAACTCTATTAAGTTCCTAATTGTTGATTCTTAATACACGATGTGACAAGGTTGGATTTTGATGTTTTGTAGGATCATGCAAAGGGAAGGAAGCTTAAAGGAAGAGTATGTTGAATCTGATCATGAAGATAGATTTCAATCGTATGGTTCGAAGATCGGATTTTTGAGCTGCTGCTTAGGAGTTATGATATATTGCTAGGAAATATGTAATAACATAGTTTTCATTTGTAATTGCATTGTAAGGAAAAGTTTTTTTCCGCATTTTATAAATAAATAAAATTTTGTTTTATTTTTATTATATCGCCTTGCAATGGCATTTGTGAAAATTGATGTTTGTATGTTTCTATGTTATCAATATGAATTTGATTCTTTCGTTTGTGGTAGTGTCGAGTATTTGCCAAATAAGGAAAGATTCTCATCACCCAAGTTTCAATTGGACAGAAACTTGGAATCATGCAAGTTGTATTGTATGATGAATGAGAATTTTCATCTTTGGTAAATTAAGACTAATTCCTTGTTCACATGTATATCTAAGTCAAGTGAAGGACTAGGTGATCCGGTACACTGGGTGTGCGTTGGTCAAGATCCACCACAAAGATCGATAAGACTATTCGTCAAGATTTACTAAAATTTAGTAAACATTGTTATGCTTACAAGTTTAAGTATAATTCTGAAACATTTGAAAAAGAGTTCAATATATGGAAGAACGAATGAGAATAATAAAATTAGGCAGAAAGATAAAAGTTTCTCCAATCTGAAAAGATGGGAGAGTACTTTAGTAGCGTGTTTTCTGATCCTCTTAATGTTTATGGAAAAACCATATCACAATTGATACTCTAAAGACATCTTAGTGCATTTGTATGGCTAAGATGAGGAATCGTGAATTGTTGAAATAGTTTAAATCAAGAAGATGAGTCATACTTCGTTCCCAAAACAAGTCTTAGAGTCATACTCCGAGATTGTAACCTTGAGTGACATAATCTTAAGAAAGCTTTAAAACACTTATCAAATGTAGAGTAAAAATTTTCTACTCTTGTACATTTGAAATTGGTAAGTTGTGATGTTTTAGATAAAACAAAGACCAATTAAGTCCAATTGTGTGAAGTGTTTGTCTTGATTAGAATCCACACTAACTCTTGAATATTGGTTTGTCAAGTAATGTTCCTTGACAAAGTGAATCATATATGTCAAGAGGTCAGTGGGAGTCTTAAAGATCTTGAATAGTTTCAAGAACTAATCAAGAATAAACATATTGTTAAACACTAGCACACGACTTGAGGTTTGTGACCTATCGTTTTGACATATTCTTGTTTCTGTGCCCATCCTAATTAATGTTGACTATGCATGTGAGTTCTGAGAGTTCTCAATTGGTTGCATAACAACCTGGAAGCAATGGTAGGCCCTTGTGCTGCCAGGTGGCAAAAAAATTAAGATTGAACAAGTTCAGTCTATATGAGTTTGGATTTGTCACTAACCTTGTCTTTTGATTATGGTTTGACAAATTCACATGGATAGGGACACATACACCATAAAATCTAAGTGTCATAAGGTTTCTCTCCGATTCATGAAAATGATTGTGAGGAAACTCTTTCACTAAGTAGATTTTAAGGAGATAGAAATTGTGATATTTGCATTCTCAAATTCAATTATGATTACGGCATCCCTCTTCATAATTAGAATTGTGAGAAATGGCAAAGGTCTGAACATTTCAGACTTATGGTTGTAAGTTCTAAAATTGTTGAGACACACATGTAAGCTATCTAAGGAAAGTTGTATGATTTTGAGAAGCCTAGATAAAGTCTTATCGAAGCATCTCGTATTAGAAATCTGAACTTTGGTAATGAAAGTCAATAAGTATTGATTTCTAGAAGTCCAGCTGATTTCTGAATACATGTCAAAGCTAGTGGGAGCATAAGTGTTATGCTAATAATAATTATTATGCTATTGGGAGCATAATCATTATGGTAAGTGTTGCAAGTTAGCAATGTTAATTATAGAAAACAAAAGTTTCAATTCGCAAGTTGCAGGGGTTGAAAAGTTGTTTTGCTATAATTAAGGGAGAGGAATTTATACTTCATTTCAATTCTAATAGCTTAGATTGAGATTTTAATCAAATTTAGTCAAATATATATGAATGTTATGTTGGAATGGTTCAACATAAGGAAATTCTATATATGGAAATGTTAGTTGCGTTCTCAAATTTGATTATGATTACTGCATCCCTCTTCATAATCTAAATTATGAGAACATGGAAGATAGAAATATTATAGCAAAAGACTGACTAAGTACCATGTCTTTATGTTAGACATTATGAATCGTATCCTATATGCTTCGGGTATAGGATCGATTGCATATGCTATAATATTCTCGTGTTCTAATTTTCCGAATGCCTAGGGCGTTTAGAGGGAAAACGGAATAGAACCAGATATGACTAAAGTGGTTAAACAACTGTTAAGGACAATCTAAGGTTTGCCAAAGATTGGTTGCTTAAGGACAGTTGGAAGTATAGTAATGGAAGGACCATATTGACATTATTATGTATAGACAGGAGTCTATTAATAATGAGTTGTCGTATGGAAAATATGGAATGTTTCCATATTGGGAGTTGAAGAATAGATGAAAAGGTTAGAAACTTTTATGCAAGAAGGATGTTCAAAGGAATGTACTTTGAATTTAAGACTTCATTTCCATGGAATTGTCTTGTAACAATCTCCATAGGAATATTTTGTAATATCATTGGTCAAGTCTCTGTGACTTTTGGCACCTAGACATTACAAAAGAATCTTTGCATGATTGTTTAGAATCTAACACTTTCTAGCAGTGACAAGAATTTGGAATTCTTACACTTGCAATAAGGATTTGAAATTTTGAAATGAGAATCATTGAAATGTTTTTCAATTGATCTATTTTACAAAGTAAGGACCATGGATAAACATAGTGTGCATGCTTGGTGCATGGCATAACTATTGTTTAGACAACCATAGTGTGCATGCTTAGAGCATGGCATGACTATTGTTTTAATTCAAGTATTAAGTTGATTATTCGAAACATTATACAATGAATAATGAGTAATCAATATGACTCAAAAGTTTTTGGGCCATATAGGATTAGTATTATTCTTGTGTTTCGCTTTGCATGTTTTGACTTCCCGAATAACTAGGTTATTCAAACCATCCGCAGTCGATCATACTTTGGAAGTAGGTATTGAGGCAAGACTTTCATGAATGGGTTTGTAGTTTTTCTAGGACAAAGTTTGCTACAGTGTTCATGAGTGCTCCTGGAATAAGATTCGAGTATTGGATTCAACCCGCGCTCATTTGAATCACTTCATGGATTTTATCATGAGTGATCATGAGACGATAATATCTTATATTCTTGAAACGGAGACATGTGAGTTGTAGTTGTGAGTCGGTTGCACATTGACATATGTAAACGCATCAGTAACTTGGATGTTATAAAACATATTGGTGTGTGTAATTTGATGAGTAAGTACAAGTGTAGCATACACGTTTTGAGATCGTGTTTTATATAAATAATATTATGAAATATTATGTGATATTGAGTATTGAGTTCTAACAGATAGTTTTTACTAGAAATAAGGTAAAACTATGTTTAGAACCACTCATAAATTATTGGAAGTCTTATGAGATTCCAATTAAAAGCTAAATAGTGAAACTTAGCGAAAATATAAAATTTGAAATAAGTAAAATTTTATCGTTGAAAGTTGTAGATAATCTCGTTAGAAACATATAGGCGAAAACCTCGTCGAAATCCGAGTTATAACGAAGAAGTTATGACCAGTCGAAGATCCGATATAAAACCGGCACGGTGCCGAATGACGTAAAAAGTGAGTTTCTGATAAACTACTTTTTAGCCGTAGTGATCTAAATGAAAGTCGTATTATTCGTTAAACCGAGAAGTTCGATAAAAAGAACGCCAAAACCTGACTTCGTATGAGGAAGTTATGATTTTTACAAGTTTCAGCTTAGCAGTAGACAGCTAAAAACTCGAATTTTAGATCGAGTGATTTTTAGCCGACACAACCTAAACGAGAATCCAAGGTCTCGTCATTAGTAGTACAACGGTAAAAAGTCTGACGGAAACGGACGTCGGATGAAGAAGTTATGAATTTTACAAGATTGGGCACATTTTTCGAGAAATTTCGTATGAATAGTGATTGCCACGTCACCCTCGCTCGGAGTTGGCCACGTGTCCGAAGCTGCTGCGTGGCATGTCCGAGAAGCGACGCGTGTCGGACAGGTGTCCGAAATCGTCACGTGATCCTCGCATGCACCCACGTGATCCGACCCGCGTGTAACCTCCTGATTCGACCGAGGAAGAGGCCCAATCCGAAGCGCACGTCTGTCCGAACCGAGCCTCGCCCTGCTGCCACCTGGTCTGAACCTCGCATACGCGTGTCCTCACCCCCTCGCTTCGGATCCGAGGCTCGCACCTATATATGGGGTGCGAGACCTCCCGGTTAGATGTTTGAAAATTGCCCTTTTTCACCCTTTTTGAACATTTTCTTACATTCCGACTTCCCCCGAAGCCCCGATACTTATTCCAAAGCCCGAAACACGCCCCGAGATTCCCGAGAAGCCCAAAAAAATTTATCTTTTCAGTTTCGAAGCTCTACCTTCGCAGAGCCCGGTTTTCAAGAAAACTCCCGGTTTTCAACGAAGAAAGTCATATTTAGAGCCGAAGTGCTGCCCGAATTACTATTTTGACCCCCGGTTATTTCACGGTGAGTTTAATATATAGGAGCAATTGTATGTTATGTGTTATATGTGCTACGTGTTTTTCAGTGTTATTATTCCGGTTTATTTTCCCGTGTTAATTTTTATTCGCTATGTTTAATAGCAAAGTAATACCTTTGACCATGTGATTAGTGAAAGGACTTAGATTCATATTGGTACTGGTACGTAGCCTCTGGCCATGTAGAACATGTCTCCATAAGAGAATGATTTCTATTCTATGGTATTGGCAGATGGTTAGACAGGGCGTGAAAACCTGAAATCTACCAAGAAGGTTAATCCGAAGTTGTATGTCTTCTGTGCCATTTGGGCCAAAGCTTTATTGATGTATATCAAGTATGGAAATTGTTATGTCCCATTGATTGTATATCTTTGAATCAAATCAATGATTGATATGGAAGGTTTGTCACATGATTCACATATGCCTTTGTTGTTCCTTGATCCTCCTTGCCTCCGCCATAGTGAAGCATATATATATATATATATATATATATATATATATATATATATATATATATATATGGCATAACGTTATATTGTATCTATTATTGAACTCACTAAGCGTCACCGCTTACCCCTCTCAATGTTTAACTAATTTGTAGGAGATAAGCATCCAGTATAGTTATATATTGGTAGAAGATTTTTGAATAGTTTGAAACTATTGTTTTGATAGAAGATTTTCGAATAGTTTGAAACTATTGTATTTTGCACTCCTATATGTATAAAACTATAGCATCCTGGGGAGTTATGTAACATATAACACTATGAAATAGTGGGTTTGTATCCAGTAGTTTGTAACCGCTTTATCAATATAAAATATTGTTTTATGAATATGCATGTAGCATGTTTCGGAATAACTACATTGTCAAGTATGAAAGTTTGGGTCTTTCAGAAATATGAAAGTATAGAAAGGGGTTCTTTCAATCATGGTATCAGAGCAGTGGTTTAAGTGAACTAAATTCCACGGATTGGTATTTAGACTTAAACTAATGGAAGTGTTGGATAAGGTGTCTAAGTCCATAACAATATTTGAGATGTACTTGACCCGACCCGGCATGGTCCATTTGGGTTGCACTTCACCCGAACAATTTGTTTGGATAATCTTTTGAGAATAGTATGTTCATGCTTTATTAATATATTATAAGTTATAATATATTAATATTAAATCATATTATTTAATTAGTATTGGTCATAAATTAATTTAGAATTAATTTGGTGATCAAAAAGGTGACTAATTAAATATGGGCTCTTGTATTTTATGTAGTGTGGGCTAATACTCATTTGGAATGGGCTTGGCATGCATGGGAATCCATGGATAGTCCATGGAGCTTTTAACCCATGGATCCTTGGAAAGGAAGAGTCATGGGTATTAGGGTTTACATGGATGTAACCCTAATCCTCCACACTATATAAAGGAGCTTATGATGCTTGAAATGACACTAGTTGTGTGTGAACAAGAGTGGTGGCCTAATTTCTAGAGCACATATATTATTCTCTCAAGGTTCCAAGGTTTGTGGTGATTTGTGATTCCACTTGAGGCATTCACACTATTGGTGCTAGGCTCTCAAACTCCAAGCAATCAATCACTATCAAAAGGTATGTCATTCTTCTAGTATATTATGATTCTACTTTGCATGTTATGCTAGTTAGGATGAAAACCTTGGAAATTCTTATTTGCATGTATTTTAGAGAAAACATAGATCCAAGGTTATTTGGGTTTCATGTACACCTTAGGAGTGTTAGAATGCTCAAAACCCAACAGTGGTATCAGAGCCTAGGCTTGTTTTCTTGAATACTTGATGCAAATAGCTGAAAAATGTCGAAAAACTGCATTCTGCACAGCCGACTCACCGAGTCCCTCATGGAACTCGCCGAGTTCATGCATATATTCAACCAACTCGCCGAGTCAGTTCATGCACTCGACGAGTTGGTAGGCCTAAGTGCAGATTTTCGAGATTTTGTGTTGGAATTGGTCTAGAATCATTACCTTAAACTGTTTTGGACTTGTAAAACCTGTTTTTGATGTGGTAATTATTGTGGTGAACCAATTTCAAAGTTATAATCAAAGTTTCAAGTTTATATATGTTTATATGATTCTTGAAAGTTGTTGATTATGAATGTTCATGAACTTATGAGTTTTGGTAGATCATAGGAATTATGTGCAAATTGTTTGATAGTATAATTCTTGATCTTTATGACATTGAATGGACTCCATAACTTGTCCTCAAGTTATGGAATTCCAAAAGTTTTTCTTTTAAGGTTTATTTAAAGAAGTTATAAGTTACACTTTTGAAGAGTTTTTCACATAAATGGTTTTATGGACTCCATAACTTGTCCTCAAGTTATGGATGTCCAAGAGTCTCTTCATTAAAAGTTTTTTAAACCTTTATTAAAACTCATAAGTTATGAATATCCAAAAGTTTTTGAATTGTTCAAAACTTGCCCTCAAGTTTTGGAATTTGTAAAGTCGCACACAAACTTTAATTCCATACCCTAGAGTTTTAAAAGTTAAAATTCAACCCTTATACTATTTATAACATTAATGGTTAATTATTATATATATGTATAAGATTAAGTCGTTTTACCGTTAGTAGGCCTCATTCACGAAGTCAACCTATAAGGGGGGTATAAGGTTGTTGCTTATAAAATGGCAACTTAATGGGTGTCCACTCTCACCCACCGCTTCCTTGATCGGTGGAGGGTCGTTAGCCGAACGGGTAGAACAATGACTTTAATTCTCATTAAAAGTATAAGGATTATTATAAAGTAACTAAATATTTTTATAATTCCCAATCTTAGTTACTTTAGGAAAATATGAATATGGTGCTAACCCATGAAATTCACACTTTGTACCTTACCAAGTCGTTGGTGGAGCGTGTGTGGTTAACCGACACACTAACTTGGACTAGTAAGGATCACGAAGGGTGACTTAATGTTTATCATAGATCGGTGGAGTGTGTGTGGTTAACCGGCACATTGATTAGGTGATAATATTAAGGGTACCAAGTGAATTTGCATGGTTATTCACACCTTGTTTTGTGATCCTCGGCATCCCAGTCACAAAATCTGAAGGGCACAATCGAGATTGAAACATGCCATTGAAAGTTCAATGAATCTCAAAAGATCTAGGAGTTTCAAATCCAATTAAAACTTAATAATTTATTTCGTTTTTTATGGTGGAAATTGGTGAATCGTCATTCACCTACCTTCAAATATTTTATAGCTTGGGTTACAGCATCCCTCTTCCAAGTTATAAAATATTGTGTTGGGTCCTAGCCTTAATATTTCATATTGGGTGTTATATTAAGGACTTAAAATCAACTAACTTGAATATCTCCCATTGTAGATGTCTGGTTTAGACAATTGTGATCTTCCCAAATCTCATGGAAATCATACTTCTCTACCTCCACCTCCTCCATTTTTTCTCCCTGACCCACAAGCTCGGAGACTTGAAAAATTCAAGGTCACTCAAGCCCTACTAGCGATGAAACATAAAGATGGAAGACCTGTGTGCACTCATGTCTTAGGAATGAAGTCACATTTTGACAGGTTGAGAATGTTGGGTGTCGTTGTCCCAAGGAAGTTGGCTATTGACTGGGTTCTTCAGTCACTTCCAGATTCATATAGTGAGTTCATTAAGAACTACTATGTGATAGATCACGACATGACCCTAATAGATCTATCTTATTTGCTTGTTGCTGCTGAGTCAGAAATGATGTGGCGCAATGGTCAAGCAAATATGGGTGCAAGGTCTATTTCTCAAACTTCCATGGACATGGACAATGGTAACATTGGAAGTCCAGAAAAGCCTTTTCTTCCCAATGGAAAGGGATCGGCCTTGGTCAACCCGGTTGACCAAAAGGCAAAGGGAAAGGCTAAGTCTGTGATAATCTCGTGTACCATTCCCAAAGAGTCTATATGTTTTTATTGTCATGAGAAGGGACATTGGAAGCGAAGCTGCCCTGAATACCTAAAAGATCTGAAAGCAAGTAGAAACAAAAGGTTTGACTCTGCTTCAGGATCAAGCAAAGGGAAGGACACTTAATAAAAGGAGTATGCTGAATCTGATAGCGAATATGGATTTCAATCGCATGGTTCGAAGATCGGATTCTTGAGCTGCTACATAAGAGTTATGATAGATTGCTAGAAGATATGTAATAGCATAGTTTTCATTTAAAGTTGCATTGTAAGGAAAAAAAATTTCCGCATTTATAAATAGATAAAATTTTGTTTTATTTTATTATATCTCCTTGCAATGGCATTTTATGAAAAATTGATGTTTGTATGGTTCTAGCAATAATGGAAATGTGCATTTGATTCTTTCATTAGTGGTAGTGTCTAAATTTATCAAATAAGGAAAATTTCTCATCACCCAAGGTTTCAATTGGACTGAAACTTGGAATCATGCAGGTTGTATTGCATGATGAATGAGAATTTTCATTTTTGGAAAGTTAAGACTAATTCCCTGACCACATGTATATGTGAGACATGTGAAAGACTAAAGGATCGGGTACACTGGGTGTGTGCAGGTCAAAGTCCACCACAAAGATCGATAAGACTATTCGTCATGATTTACTAAAGTTTAGTAAACATGGTTGTACCTACAAGTTGAAGTACAACTCTGAAACATTGGAAAAGTTTCAATGTATGGCAGGACGAATGGGAAGAATCAAATTGGGCAGAAAGATAAAAGTTTCTCAAATCTGAAAAGATGGGAGAGTACTTTAGTATCTTGTTTTATGATCATCTTAATGATTAAGAAACCATGTCACAATTCATCCTCTAAGGACATCTTAGTGAATTTTATGGCTAAGAAGAGGATTCATGAATTGTTGGAATGGTTAAAATCAAGAAGATGAATCATAATTCATTCCAAAAACAAGTCTTAGAGTCATACTCCAAGATTGTAACTTGAGTGACACATCTTAAAGAAGGTTCATAACACTTGTCAAATGTAAGAGTAAAATGTTTTCTACTCTTGTACATTTGAGATTGGTAAGTTGCGATGTTTTGGATAAAACAAAGACCAACTGACATCAATTGTGTGAAGTGTTTATCTTGATAAGAATTCGCACGGTCTCTTGAATGTTTGTTTGGTTGTCAAGGAATGGTTCTTGACAAAGAGAAACTTGCATGTCAAGAGGACAGTGGGAGTCTTAAAGGTCTTCAAAGTTTCAAGAGCTAATCAATGATAAAAACCTATAGTTTATCACTACCACATGACTTGAGGTTTGTAACCTATCATGTTGACATAATTCTTGTTTCTGTGCCTATTCCGGTAAAGTTCACTATGTATGTGAGTTCTGTGAGTTCTCAATTGTGGGCATAACAACTTGGAAGCAATGGTGGGCCCTTGGGCTACCAAGAGGCAAGAAATCAAGGTTGAACAAGTTCAATCCATATGATTTTGAGTTTGTCACTAACCTTGTCTTGTAATTAAGGTTTTGACAAATTCACACGGATAGGAACACATACACCATAAAATCTAAGTGTCATAAGGTTTATTTCCGATTCATGAAAATGATGGTGAGGAAACGCTTTCACTAAGTAGATTTTAAGTAGATAGCAATTGTGTTGTTTGCATTCTCAAAGTCGTTAGTGGAGCTTGTGTGGTTAACCGGCACACTAACATGGACTTGTGAGAAATGGCAAACAAGTCTAAACATTATGATTACGTCATCCCTCTTCATAATTGTTTAGACACACATGTGAGCTATCTAAGGAAAGATGTATGAGTCTGAGAAGCTTAGATAAAGTTTTGTCGAAGCATCTCGTATCAGAAGTCTGAACTTTGGTGATGAAAGTCAATTAAGTATTGATTTCTAGAAGTAGATTTCTGAGTACATGTCAAAGCTAATGGGAGCATAATTGTTGTGCTAAATAATTATTATGCTAGTGGGAGCATAATCAATTATGATGAGTATTTTTAATTATAGAAAACAAGAGTTTCACTTGGAAAAGGTTGTTTTGCTATAATTAAGGGAGAGGAGATTATACTTCATTTCAATCCTAAAAATTTTAGATTGAGATTTTAATCATCATTAGTCAAGGACATATATATGAGTTTTATGTTGGAATGGTTCAACATAAGGAAATTCTATATATATTGCGTTCTCAAATTCGATTATGATTACGACATCCCTCTTCATAGTCGATTTTTGAAAACATGGCAAATAAAAATATTGTAGCAAAAGACTGATCTAGTATCAGGTCTTTATGTGAGACATCATGAATCGTGTCTCATATGCTTCGGGTATAGGATCGGTCACATGTGCTATAATATTTATCCGTTCTAAATTTTTCAAAATGCTTAGAGCATTAAGAGGGAAAAAGGAATAGAACCGGATATGACTAAAATGATTAAGCAATTGTCGAGGACAATCTAAGGTTCACCAAAGATTGGTTGCTAAGGGACAGTTGGAAGTATAGTGTTAAATTTTGGAAGGACCATATAGATATATTCTGAAAGGAGGTAGCTCTTGTTCAGATATGATAATCAAAATGGGAATATGGAAATTTTCCATATTGGGAGTTGGATATTAAGAATCTATGAGAAAGTTAGAAACTTTTATGCAAGAAGGATGTTCAAAGCAATGTACTTTGAATATGAGACTTCGTTTCCATGGAATTAATCTCCTTTGGAATACTCTGTAATGACTGTTGACAAGTTTTGTGACTTTTGTGCATAGACATTGCAAGAGGATCAATGCATATAAGTTTGGAATCTAACAGATTACAGTAAATGACAAGAATTTGGTATTCTTACATTTACGGTAAGGATTTGGGACTGTGAAATGAGCATCATTGGAATCATGTTCAATTGATCTACTTCACAAAGTAAAGATCATAGACAAACATAGTGTGCATACTTGGTGTATGGCATGACTATTGTTTAGAAAACATAGTGTACATGCTTGGAGCATGGGACAACTATTGTTTTAATTCAAGTGTTAAGTTGATAAATCGAAACAGAATAATGTGGAATCAATATGGTGATGAATAAAAGGTGTTTTATTTATATTCATAAGTGCTGAGACCATATTGGATTCAATTATTCTTGTGTTTCACTTTGCATGTTTTGACTTCCATAATAACTAGGTTATTCTTTCCGAATGATTAAGTTATTCAAACCATTCACAGTTGGTCATATGTTGGAAGTAGATATGAATCAAGACTGTCATGAGTTGGTTGTAGAGGTCTAAGATGTTGGACATGGCTACAACACTTATGAGTGCTCATAAGTTATGAGTATTGGATTCAACCCACGCTCACTTGCATCACTTCATGGAATTTATCTCAAGTGATCGTGAGACGGTAATATCATATAAGTCTTCAAACCTAGAGATATGAGTTGTTACCTATGAGTTGGTTGTACATTGATTGCACGAAAACGCATCAGTAACTTGATGTTATAAAACGTGCCTTTGTGTATAATTCAACAAGTAGTAGAAACAAGTATATGAGTCGAAGTTTATCTATTCCTTCTAGTCCTTGGAGGATTAGAAGCGATATATGGGCCCCTCGATGATTTTGTTTTGACCTATGTACCGGGCCCGGTCAGAACTAAATTGATGTGTTCGATTAAGTTCTTTGTCAAGCAAATCGGAAATCGGGAAACAAACTGCTGGACAATAAGTAAGACATTGTTCCATGTATTTGTCCTGCTGATATCATGAGAGCAGAGGATTATATGATCACTTATCTAAAATGGCGCTTCATAGTTCAACAGGGTTTTGAGAGCTACGATTGCCGGTTGGTTCCTGAAGTCATATCTGCAAATATGTTATTAGACTCATCCAAGTGGGAGACTGTTGGATAAGGTGTCTAAGTCCATAACAATATTTGAGATGTACTTGACCCGACCCGGCATGGTCCATTTGGGTTGCACTTCACCCGAACAATTTGTTTGGATAATCTTTTGAGAATAGTATGTTCATGCTTTATAAATATATTATAAGTTATAATATATTAATATTAAATCATATTATTTAATTAGTATTGGTCATAAATTAATTTAGAATTAATTTGGTGATCAAAAAGGTGACTAATTAAATATGGGCTCTTATATTTTATGTAGTGTGGGCTAATACTCATTTGGAATGGGCTTGGCATGCATGGGAATCCATGGATAGTCCATGGAGCTTTTAACCCATGGATCCTTGGAAAGGAAGATTCATGGGTATTAGGGTTTACATGGATGTAACCCTAATCCTCCACACTATATGAAGGAGCTTATGATGCTTGAAATGACACTAGTTGTGTGTGAACAAGAGTGGTGGCCTAATTTCTAGAGCACATATATTATTCTCTCAAGGTTCCAAGGTTTGTGGTGATTTGTGATTCCACTTGAGGCATTCACATTATTGGTGCTAGGCTCTCAAACTCCAAGCAATCAATCACTATCAAAAGGTATGTCATTCTTCTAGTATATTATGATTCTACTTTGCATGTTATGCTAGTTAGGATGAAAACCTTGGAAATTCTTATTTGCATGTATTTTAGATAAAACATAGATCCAAGGTTATTAGGGTTGCATGTATACCTTAGGAGTGTTAGAATGCTCAAAACCCAACAGGAAGTTCAATATATGAACTTAATCATTGTAAGTATAGGGATACAAACCATAGGAAATATATATATATATATATATATATATATATATATATATATATATATAAGTATTAGGTAATAGTAAACCCTAATATTCTAAAATACAAAATTACTCCCTATTGCAGAGCAATGGCTGAACAGGTTAGTAGCCATACCCCTGAGGTTGGTGGAGGTCCTCAACCAGAGGAAGTGAATACTCCAGTATCTCCTCGTAAGGAGCGACTCTTGGGTAAACTTAACGGTGTTATTCGATAGACTCTCTAAGAACATAAAAAGAGTGGTGATAAAGGAAAAGAGAAAGCCACTGGAGAATCTTCGAGAGGAGAGGTGAAGCGTCCCTCGTTTAAAGATTTCAAGAGTAGCGGTGCTACAGAGTTTTCTGGTGTTCTTAATCCAATTGTTGTTCTTACTTGGATCCAGAACACAGAAAAAGTGTTTCGTATTTCTCATGTAGATGATGAAGACAAGGCTAACTATACTTCTGCAATGCTCATCGGAGAAGCCTTGGTCTGGTGGGAAGCAACCTATGAAGCTCTCAGCAGGTTTGACCATGAGAATTTATCCTGGGAAATGTTCAAAAATCGTGTGTTAGAGAAGTATTGTCCTCTAGACATGAGGAGGAGGTTGGAGAAAGAATTCCTCGAGCTTAAACAGGGAGGAATGACTGTGAATGAGTATGAAACTCAGTTTAATCAAAGAGCAAGGTTTGCTACAAAGTATATCCCAACTGAAGACGAGAAAATTCAGTTGTTCATGGAGGGACTACGGCATGAAATCCACGATTTCGTTGCCAATAGGGAGGTTCTATCATTCGATAAAGCCGTTGAGTATGCTCGAAGGCGTGAGCATGACTTAGAGATACGTGGTGCCACTCTTACTGCTCCGAAGCATCCACGTACTGAAAGAACTGTTCCTGTTCCTTTTTTTCTACCAGCTCAATCCGTTCGGACTGAGCCTGGTAATCAAATGCAAACTCAAAATGCCTCTCGTGGACGCAGTAGATCACAATCTTTTTCTATTCAATCGCCTTCATGTCGTGTTTGTGGTAGGAATCATCCGGGCCCATGAAAAATAGACAAGGAATCCATTGTCTGTTTTGGATGTGGAGAAAAGGGTCATATAAAGCCAGCTTGCCCAAGAAAGGATGTTACTTGTTTTGCATGTGGTATTACTGGCCACAAGAAGCAATTTTGCCCCACTCTTACTAGTCAGATGACGGGAAGTCAAGCTTTCGTTCAACAACCGGCGAAAAGTCAAGCTCCTATTCAACAATCAAGGGGTACTCCAACTAAAAAGGAGGAGGTTCCAAAAGCTAAGGGTCGTGCATTCCAGATCACCACAGAAGAGGCACGCGAGGACCCGAATGTTGTGACGGGTACATTTCTTGTTAACTCTAGACTTACTCACATTTTATTTGATTTTGGTGCCTCACAAATTAGCTCCTTACTCACTCTCTAGCTCTAATGGCGATTAGGGTTTTCTCTCAGGGGTGTAGGGTAACTGGTGAGGCGTAAATGGGGCATAAGTTCCCTTATATAGGCCCCAACCCCGGGAAATTAGGTTTTCTCTGCCCAGAACCTACTCGGCGAGTCAGGTCTCTAACTCGTCGAGTCCACTCATTAAATCCCCGCTGGCAACTCGGCCCTACTCGGCGAGTCGGACTCACGACTCGTCGATTCCACTCATGTAAGGTGTACGAAAGTCCGGATGTTACAATTCTCCCCCACTTGAATTATATTTCGTACTAGAAATCGCTTCTCAACGTCACATAGATCGAACTCCACAATCCGAAAAGTACCACCGATAGGATCTCATACTACACAACTAACTTCCTCTATAGGTTCTTGAACCCAAACAGGAACTCCCAAACCCGGAAGAGTGATTTTGAGCATTCTAACACTCCTAAGTGTACATGCAACCCTAAATACCTTGGATCTATGTTTTCTCTATTATACATGCAATTATGAACTTTCCAAGGTATTACCCTATCTAGCATACAATACTTGATACTTGGGTAATCAAATGGATAGAATACATACCTTTGTTTGATGTAGCTTGTCTCCATGAAGCTTGAGTGCCTAGTGCCCCAAGTGTGACACCTCAAATGGTTCACACAACACCAAATGCACATGGAATGACTTGAGAGAAATGGAACACTCCTTGAAATCGTCTAGCCTTCATATTCACACATTAGTGCACGATTTCTTGAGCCATGGGATTCTTTTATATGATGGCTATTAGGGTTACACCATGTAACTCATAACTTTACCCATTCCTTATGCTCCATGGATTTTAACCTCCATGGAGTATCCATGGGTCACCCCATGGACTTAGTCCAACATAAGGAATCTTGGATCACAAGCCCACATATATAAGAATGAATGATTTACACAATCAACCCATATATTTAATTAGTCTCCTTTTGATCACTTAAATAATTCCAAATTAATTCTTGATCAATACTAATTAAATAACCTTATTAATATATTAGAACTTATAATATATTAACCAACCTTAAGTGTTATTTCTCTCATTATAGTCTATCCAAATGCATGATGCCATGCAACCCAAATGGACCATGTCGGGTCGGGTCAAGTCTTACCAATTATAGTTATGGACTTAGACATTAATCCAACAGTCTCCTACTTGGATAAGTCTAAAACTATTATTGCGTATGACTTCAGGAACCGATCAGCAATCGCAGCTCTCAAAAGCTTCTGTCGAACTCTGACCTTGTCGATGAACTCTGACCTTTGTCAATGACTTGTCCATTAGATAAGGGATCATATATTCCTCCATTCTGGATATCATATGGACTAAGACATGGATTATCAATCATTCTCTCTGTCCATTTGTTGTTTCCCGATTTCCGATTCATGATGACTGACTGATTGAACAAATCAAATCAGTCCTGGCTTGGCCAAGCACTCACATGTATCATCTTTAAATCATCGAGGGGCCCACAGATATTGCTTTTATCCCGAAGGTAAAAGGAATGGATAAACTTCGACTCATATGACTTGTTCTACTACTTGTTGAATCATACACAACGGAACGTTTTATAACATCGAGTTACCGAATGCGTTTTCGTGCAATCAATGTACAACCAACTCATAGTAACAACTCATATCTCTAGGTTTGAAGAATATAAGATATTATCGTCTCATGATCACTCGTGATAAAATCCATGAAGTGATTCAAATGACCGCGGGTTGAATCCAATACTCAGAACTTATGAGCACTCATGAGTATTGTAGCACCACTTTGTCCACCAACTTGGACCTCTACAAACCAACCCATGTCAGTCTTGATTCATATCTACTTCCAACATATGACCGACTGTGGATGGTTTGAATAACTTAATCATTCAGGAAGAGCGACTTAGTTATTCTGGAAGTCAAAACATGCAAAGTGAAACACAAGAATAAATGAAGTCAACACATCCATAACGATTCCCGACAAATATGGAGACGCCAGTCCCGCCCCTGGTCCGACCATCAGGTTCCCGAAACTCAAAGAATAAGGCTACCCAAGCCTAAAAACTCTTATGCGTCATGCTCTGACTAGCGAATAATACGGCTCCAAGCAGGCCTACGGCACTCTCTTACTGACTCATGAATACTATGGCTCCCCGCAGTATCACAACACTCTCTCGCTGACTGGTGAACACTACGGCTCCCTGCAGTATCACGACACTCTCTCGCTGACTGGTGAACACTACAGCTTCCCGCAGTATCATGACACTCTCTCGCTGATTGGTGAACGCTACGGCTCCCCGCAGTATCACAACACTCCCTCACTGACTTGCCATGGGCTCACTCCATGGTTTTCCCTGATAATCCGAAGCGATTACTCCCACTCGGATCCGCTCACCCTCTTATCACCCCATAGTCCCCTCCTCGGGTCACCACCCCCACTTAGTTCACTATGGAATACTCCATGGCTCAACATAGATAGGTACACACACCCATCCAGGTTAAGCATCACCCCTTCTGACGACAACCGTCGTGACCCACACTTTTCTTGCTGCAAATTACACTCTAGAATACTTCCGCTTCATGACAGATAGCTGAAGGGCTCCCACTGGAACCATAGTCAATTGATACTCCACTTTCCATCTCATATCTCAAGTCTCAAAATAATCCGAAATTTAGGGCATTCTACTCGGCTACCTCGGTACACCATCACAGAATTTCACGATGTCTTGTCTCAACCACTGATCTCCTACTTCCGACATCATACTCAGATACAACAACACATCCTTTCAGAATCTCACAACTGATCTTCCTCTCACACAACTCGTAACTTCGGATTGTTCCAACTCTCAATTGAAACACGGAGGAATCGTTAATGACTCAGAACACGTCGATGACAATCCGAAACTCCCTCCTCTATTTCTCAACACCCATGCAAGAAGACACATACCGACCCTGACGTTGGCCTCCCAATCAACTTCTATGCTTCCCAAAGTGCATATAACAACCCATACATTGAACCAGAAATTCTCAACCACCGAAACTATCCTTACGAGCAAATCACCTCGAATTTACCATTACAACCTTGAGGAATTCCTAACCACCACAAGGTCTCCAACCAACGGCCACCTGCCGTGGAGACACTCATTCCTTCCTGAACACGTACAACATGCAATATCTCGCTCTGCACCTCGCCTCGATCACCAATAACCCTGGTCTCATGCATCCACACCATAGGTCACTATATCCAGTCCTCTAACCGTTCTTGAACAAACCTCTGATACTCTCAATAAAATATCTGGTTCTCCCCCACTCAGGGCTCGAACCATCTCCATTTGACACACCAACCATCTATTCTACAGACTGTCTCACCAGGTACATTACACTTACTCTTGGAATGTACCACAGAACACTCGATGATCTTCCCGATGGGAACAAAGCAACTCCAAACATCCCGAATCTCAGATAAAGTCCTCAAAAACTTCCCAACGTGACTGCCTCTAGTCATCTTGAATGCCTCAGACTGACACACCGCCGGATACTCCGACTATCCCGACACAGTCCTGACTCTCAATCTGGAAATAATGCACTATTACGCACCTCGTTTATGATTCCTCGACCAGTCTCCCAACGTCATTCAATCTCATACTAACACACTACCAGACATCTCAACTGTCACGTAGTAGTCATAACTCTTAGTCTGAAAATTAATGAACTATCACATTCCTCGTCTTCGACTCCCCAACCAACGTCTCATCATGAGAATTATCATGATAGCAGAGACCTCACCCCCACACTCGATATCCATCATAGAAAATGGAAGTCACCGCCCCAATATGCTCCTCTTGTTTACCCGACACTGCTGCTAACATATGCCCTACTATAATCAAATAGGGTATATCCTTGTCCTTGACCATCTCAGTCCCCACTGCTGACCCTTTCATACTATAGTACTACCTTGCGGTAGACAAACTGCCCAGATACTCCAGCGAAAGATCGCAACCAATGCTACCCCACAGGGTTTACCTTCAAACTCAGAAACTGAAAAGTCAATGGCTCTTCTGCTTCTCACAGGAAAAGGAAATAACACAACTCTGGTCATCCAAAGTGACGTCTCCACTATCGGCCGATTGCTCAACTCAGACCGTAATCCTCCATAAAGCACCATCTCTACTCATCCCTGAGTCTTGCGACTCCATCTGGCATCTCACCAAAAATCTCTCAGAAACTAACTCGATTTCCTTCTCAAGGTATGCTCCATTGAAACTCGCTCAACATGGCCCTCTGGCCCCACACTCTATCACATTGGATCTCAGCCTAATCAATCTCAACGGAATAACTGGTAAAACCAGATGCACTAACCGCCACGAATCATGGTACTCGAACCATGTGATCACCTCTCGATCTGTCATGAACCATGGTACCCAAACCATGTTATCTCCTCTCAATCTGCTATGAACCTTGGTACCCAAACCATGTTATCTCCTCTCAATCTGCTATGAACCATGGTACCCGAACCATGCTATCTCCTCTCAATCTGCTATGAACCATGGTACCCGAACCATGTTATCTCCTCTCAATCTGCTACTTAGAACCTTTGGAACTCTCCCTGCTTCGAGTACGGGTCCTCTGCTTTCAGTAGTACGGGCCCATACTACCTGCCACATCTACCCATACTTTCCACACGGATCGTCCCAGATTTCCTAAGTAGCTACTCAACCATTCTCGATCACCAATCCCGGCATACTCGGTCGCCACCCAGCGAATACTCTCCTCCTATCGGCATACTCTTCTGACTACAGACACTCCCTAGGCTCTTCCTAGGTTCTCACAATTCTCTGACATCAGCTGCTGAAGAACTCCTTATAATGTCAGCCATCTACCTCCTGAATATCGTCATATTCACTCGGTAGCTGACTCCCATTATCAAGAGTTCCACAAAGCAAAAAGCAAGCAGCATTCGGACATCGAATAACCTCCACCGAGACTAACACACCACTCGAGCACACAACTCCACTTGCTTTACTCACAACTCAAAGGCATCACTGAACTCAGGCTGTCTCACCTCTCATGGTATCTAATTACTCCTCTCAGTAGGCTCCTCAAATGCTCATCTAGGTATCTCCCCTAGATTATCTCTCGACTCAGAACTCCCTCTCTAAATGATTCCCGCTAGATACTCTTACTCAGCACATACTCAAGGCACATAACAGATAGCAACAATCCCTTGGCTAAGGCATCACAAATCAAACATCTCTAGCCCTAACATGAAGTACCTACCCTATCCTCTAGCATGCATATATCATATCTCATAAAGTAAACAATTTAGGTATTTTAGGAAATCACCGTTCGGGGTCTGGCTGATTGTACACACTGCTCCCTCTCGTTTTTCTCTTAGAAACTCTTACTCGTTTTAGAAAAATCTTTTCTTTTGAAAACTTTTCTCAAATCCTCTGTTTGAGTCCAAACGTACCCGAAGGTGCACCCGAATCCCTCAAACCAAGGCTCTGATACCAACTTGTAACACCGAAAATTTTCAAAACAAAATTTTCATTTAAAATCACATAATTCTCATAACACATTTCACAAAAATCTCATTTATTAAATTTACAATTTGCAACTCCATAATTGTTTGGTTAAAATCCAGGATCCTCAAAAACATAACTCTTTCATTGGTGTGTACAATCAAGCCGGTGCCTTCCCGCGATCCTGAGAAAAGCCTGAAACACATAACACATAACATGGTAAGCACAAAGCTAGTGATTTACTCAAAATACCACACACAGCTCATTAGCCACTCTAGGCTATAACTCGATAAGACCCTCCGGTCATTGTGTCTCAGAGGGACCCTCTGGTCTCAACTCAGTAAGCTCATAATAACAATACTCAGCATAAATCACAAAGACATAATGCAGCATATCAAATACACAGATAATCACAATAAACAGCTCAATCACATAAAGATACCACTCAAGGTAAGTATAGTGAGAAGACTCGCCTTGCAAGCAGCAAGCAATTATCCTCGAACTCGAATCTCGAACTAGCCACTGCCTAACACATAGAGTAAATATCTCTAATTAATACTCGATTCTCGACTCTCAATAACCAAATGTTATTCTTCTCTATCTAACTCTCTAATTGGGTAAAAGACTATTTTACCCCTCCATGGTCTCTAATACTCATGTTGACCAAACCCTAAAGTCAACAGAAGTCAAACACGAGTCAACAATCCATGTTTGACCCGACTCGTCGAGTGCACTCTTGCGACTCCTCGAGTCCCCTCGTTTCCTCAGAAGTCTCAAGAAAGTCCAGCTCAACTTGTCGAGTTGACCCCCAACTCGCCGAGTTATCGCACAATCAACCCATCGGGACAAACCCTCACCGACTCGTCGAGTCAGGCCATGGACTCGGCTAGTCCCTTCGATCAGATTCCTCATTCAGACGATTTAAGGCAGATCCATCACTCCAAACACTAGATCTACCATCCTAAGGGTTGATTGTTACGTAAAGCTACAAGCTTTACGTTTAAACATGGCATATGAGACTCATAATGCCAATACATGCTCCCACAAGGGCTAGATGCACAAAAGTTAGACTCTAGCTCAATAAAGCTTGGATATTTGGTCTCTCAAGTCCTTCTACAGTCCAGATCTGAGGTTTCAACCTCATGATATGCTTAAATAACTCATTGCCAAGAATGGATGGGAGAAAACCCTCAAAATCTTCGTAAACTAAGATCTCACAAAGGAAAGGTCAAGATAGGAGCTTTTTACCATTGCACTGAAGCTCACCACTGAAGAACTCTGGATCTACAGCCCCTCCTTGATCAAACACACCAAGCTCTCCAAATCTCCTTCAAAGGATACACAAAACCACTCAAATTAGCTCCTCACTCACTCTCTAGCTCTAATGGCGATTAGGGTTTGCTCTCAGGGGTGTAGGGTAACTGGTGAGGCGTAAATGGGGGATAAGTTCCCTTATATAGGCCCCAACCCCAGGAAATTAGGGTTTCTCTGCCCAGAACCTACTCGGCGAGTCAGCTCTCTGACTCGTTGAGTCCACTCGTTAAATCCCCGTTGGCAACTCTACCCTACACGGCGAGTCGGACTCATGACTCGTCGAGTCCACTCATGAAACAAACACTAAGGCGTACGAAAGTCCGGATGTTACAATATCAAACTTTTGTATGCTAGTTAGGATAATACCTTGGAAAGTTCAAGTTTACATGTATAATAGAGAAAACATAGATCCAAGGTATTTAGGGTTGCATACACACCTTAGGAGTGTTAGAATGCTCAAAACCCAACGCCAAGGCCGACCCATTTTGTGATATGTGGTACACTTGCTGTTGTAGAGATATGTGGTATGATAGTTAGTTATGCTTAGTGTTATGCTAGCTATATGTGTGATATTTGCAGGGAAGACTATGGGAGGAGCCCATGGCCCTTGGATTTAAGACAACGTGGGGTTAGCTCATGGCTTTTCAAGTAAATACCATGGGAGGAGCCCATGGAAATTGGATGTAAGACCATGTGGGGGAGCTCGTGGCTTTCCAGCTAAAGAACATGGGGGGAGCCCATGACACTTATGTTGGGTTTTGAGCATTCTAACTCTCCTAAGGTGTACATGTAACCCTAAATACCTTGGATCTATGTTTTCTCTATTATACATGCAAACTTGAACTTTCCAAGGTATTACCCTAACTAGCATACAAAACATTGATACTTTGGTAATAAAATAAGTTAGATGACATACCTTTTCTTGTAGTTGGAAGCCTTGGACCTTTAAGAACTTAGTGCCCCATGTGTTGCACCTCAAATGGAATCACACAACACCACCAACAATTGGAATAACTTGAGAGAAGAACACTTGCTTCACAAATCGGCTAGCCCTCACTTCTTATCACTTAAAGGTGCCATTTCATGAACTATGAGGCTTCTTATATAGTGTGCACATCAGGGTTACACCATGTAACTCATGCTTTCCACATTCCTCATGATCCATGGGTTTTAACCTCCATGGAGTATCTATGGGTCACCACATGGGTTTAGCCCAACATGAAGAACTATGGATCATAAGCCCACTTTATAAGAATGAATGATTTACCAAACCAATCCCCATTTATTTAATTAGTCTCTTTTGATCACAAAATTAATTCCAAACTAATTCTTGACCAATACTAATTAAATAACATGATTTCATATTAATATATTACAACTTATAATATATTAATAAATCATAAATATCCTCTTCTCACAAAAGTCTATCCAAATTGTTCTGATGCCATGCAACCCAAATGGACCATGCTATTCTCGGGTCAAGTACATACCAATAATAGTTATGGACTTAGACACTAATCCAATAGTCTCCCACTTGGATATGTCTAATAACTATCATTGTAAGCATGACTCCAACCCGACTAGCAATCGTAGCTCTTAAAAGCCGCTGTCGAACTCTGATCTAGTCAATGACACGTCCATTAGATAAGGTATCATATATTCCTCCATTCTAGATATTATATGGACTGAGACATGGATTATAATCATTCTCTCTGTCCATCTGTTGTTTCCCGATTTCCGATTTATGACGACTGACTAATTGAACAAATCAAATCAGTTCAGGCCTGATGTCATCACTAAATCATCGAGGGTCCCACAGATATCGCTTTTATCCACAAGGGGTAAAAGGAACGGATAAACTTTGACCCAAATGCTTGCTTGTACTTACTCATCAAATCACACACAACAATATGTTTTATAACATCCAAGTTCCTGGTGCGTTTAAATGGATTTTCAAGAAGAAAATGAAAGTGGATGGAACCATTGCAAACCGTACATGGGAGCTAGTGGATTTACCTCAAGGTTGCAAACCACTAGGATATAAATGGATTTTCAAGAAGAAAATGAAAGTGGATGGAACCATTGACAAGTACAAGGCAATGCTTGTAATAAAAGGTTATAGACAAAAAAGTGGCTTTGATTACTTTGATACGTAGTCTCCTGTCACATGTATTACATCTATTAGATTGGTACTTGCAATCGCTTCTATAAGAAATCTTGAAGTACATCAAATGGATGTTAAAACAGCTTTTCTAAACAGGGATTTAGAAGAAGAAATCTACATGGAACAACCAGAAGGGTATGTTGCCCAGGATAAGAATCAAAGGTTTGCAAACTAGTGAAGTCATTATATGGGTTGAAACGGGCCCCAAAACAATGGCATCAAAAGTTGACCATGTGATGTTGGAAAGTGGATACAAGATTAATGAATGTGACAAGTGTGTTTATGTTAAAAACACAAGTGAGGGTTATGTTATCTTGTGCCTTTATGTTGATGATATGGTTATTGTTGGTAGCAATGATAAATAGGCTTAATCAACAAAGAACATGCTAAAGGCAAGATTTGACATGAAAGATATGGGTTTGGCAGTTGTCATCCTTGGTGTGAAGATCACAAGGACTACAAATGGACATACTTTAAATCAAAACCATTATGTGGATAAAATTATTGCAAAGTTCAACTCTAGTGATACTACTGTAGCTCAGATACTAATTGATACAAGTCACCATCTAAGTAAACATAGAGGTGAAGGAGTTGCACAAGTCGAATATGCAAGAATTATTGGTAGTCTAATGTACCTTATGAGTTGTACCAGACATGACTTAGCTTTTGGAATAAGCAGACTAAGTAGATATACCAGTTTTCTGAGTGATGAACACTAGAAGAGTATTAAAAGAGTATTACAATACTTAAAGTACACTTGAAATTATGGGTTGCACTATACAAGATATCCCGAGGTGATAGGAGGGTATAGTGATGCAAATTGTATATCTTACATTAAAGATTCCAAGCCAACCAGTGGGTTTTCGTTCACACTTGGAGGTGGAGCTATATCACAGAAATCTTCAAAACAAACAGTTCTAGCTAGATCCACCATGGAATTTGAATTTATAGCACTTGATAAAAGTGGAGAAGAAGTTGAATGGCTACGACAATTTCTAGAAGATATACCGGGATGGCCTAAACTAGTTTCTGCAATCTCAATCCATTGCGATAGTCAATTGGCAATTGGACAGGCGTAAAGTGTTATGTATAATGGTAAGTCTTGACATATCTGTCGAAGACACAACACCATTCGATAACTACTCTCAACTGGAGTTATCTCAATTGACTACATAAGGTCCAAGGATAACATTGCGGATCCGCTAACCAAAGGGTTAAAGAGGGAGTTAGTTGCAAAAATGTCAAAATGAATGGGTTTAAACCCATGAACAAATAAGTTATTGCGAAGGAAAACCCAACCTAGCTGACCGGAGATCCCAAGATCTAGGTTCAATGGGACAACCTACTTGCATATAACATATGTGGATCGCTCTGGGGGTCAACACCAACCCATTCCTATAAATAAATAGTGATGCATGATAAGCTTATAATAGTTGATGCTAAGCTGGAAATCATCAAGCTTTAGCTTTTAATGATTATGATAAAATCACCTTTGTAAGAAAGAAGTGGGGTCGGTTTAAAGGGAATTGAATGGTCAAATTCTTAAGAGCTCTTACAGAACCAAGCAAGTGTTCATGACCATAACGAACACATCAATGAGAACCTAACTAGGTCAGGGAGAATCATGTGAGACATGTATTGATTATTTACACAAATAGCAGAACAGTTCAAGGACATCGAGTCTACTATTCCATTAGTAAAATAAATATGTGTCTTAACGGAATGTTCAAAGGGTAACACCTACCTATCTTATGCATGATTCAACTGTTGGATTTTACCTAAGCAACTTGAAACTGTTGAAGCAATTTTCATTCATGTGGGGGGTTGTTGGAAAATTAGTTTTACTAATTTCCAAAAATGGGTTTTTTACCATTTTTAGCACGAATTTTGGACTCTAAATATAATCAAAATGGACTAATTATTATATATTTGTGTTCTCCTCCGTGATATCTTCGTTTCAATATATCACATGTCCAAAACGGATTAAAAATGAATGAGAAATTACTTGTCAAAGTAGGGTAATTGGAAGAGAATAATAAAGGAGTTAGGTGGTTTTAACTCATCCAACATTGGTGGGAGAATGAAAAGAAAATGGGTTTATAATTGTAACATCTCATTTAAAATAGAATAATTAAATAATAAACCCGGAGCCCCGAGAAGTAATTTTTATTATTATTTTATATTATAATTGTCCAAAATCAATTAGTAATTAGTGGGGTGTTGGTTTCGGGAAGCCAATGACAAGAATTGAATCTCCGGGGGTTAAAGGATATTTTCAGGATTTATTCTGAAAAGGATTTCAGAAGCCGGGGTGTGTTTAGTAAAATACTGGACTTGATATGAAATGATTTTGAAGACAGTGGCTGCTTTTAATTATTAGGACTTAAATTGAAAGGACATTGGAGTGATAGGGGCTGAATGGTAACATATGGACTCCATTTGAGAATAATTTGTAGAGGAGAGGTTGTTTTGTAACTGTTGGACTTATATTGAAAAAGAATTATGGGAGCAAGGGTTTAAAGGGTAAATTAAGGATTTGTTTTGAAAGAAAATAGAGGAGGGGGGACTATTTCGGTCATTATGGGGAGAAATTTAAAGGAGCCGGGTATTTAACTGTTTGATAGCTCGTCCAAAACCCTAACCCTAGTAACCTGATGCAGCCGCCACCCTTATACCTCCCTCTCATCTTCAACCGCCGCCACCACCTTCCATGGCGGTGTGCATCGTTCGCATTTTAACTCGTTTGGGGTGCTTGGACAAAATGGGCCCAATGAAACCCTAGTGGGCCCAAAGAAACCCTAATGGGCCCAATGAAGCCCTAATTGACCTAAAAGCCCAACCATTTGATAAATGGGCTAGTATTTGGGTTGGAAACCCTAATTAGGGTTTGGAAAACCCTAATGCCATGAAACCCTAATTTTGGGATTGATCGGGACCGCACGGGAATTATGTATTAAACTTAAAATATTAATTAATAATCGTTTGCAAATTAACCCAATGCAGTATTGGACTTAATGGATTAAGTCCTTAATGGGTTAAGTAGGAACACTTAACCCTAATTGTCATTTCATGTGAAAACGCTAATTTCACTTGGGCCTTGAGTTAGGCTTTTCTATTGGGCTTTGGTGATTGGACTGTTGATGGACTTTAGGGTAAGGTCCATATGAGGGACTTGGGCCCAATTTGGAAAATTGGGCCATAGATGGGTCATAATTGGGCATTTATGATTATGTGATATTGGGCCATGGGAATACCAAGAGTTTGGACTAGAATAATTGGATGGGCCTTAAGGAAAGACCATGTAGAGGTCTAGGCCCAATTTGGAAAATTGTGCCACATGTTGGGCTTTGGCCCATTACTTGACTTTTGGGCCTTTGGAGTGTGAGTTGGACCTTGGGCTTGGAACCCAATTATTAATTGGGTATTGTTTGATGTTGACAGTTCGAGAATCTGTCAACCAGCAACTAGAGTTTTATCTGCAAGACTTCAGCAGTGCCAGGTGAGTTCTCCTCACTATATCAACAGGGTCTATGGCACCAAGGTGGCAAGGTCGGCCCTTTTATGATTTACATCCTGGTTTAGGATGGTTGTTATGTTATTGATCTGTTAGATTTCATCTTAGTTTTAGGATGGTTGCTATGCTAGTAATATGTTAGATTGATATCCTGGTTGTAGGATGGTTGCTATATTAGAGATCGGTTAGACCGGTATCCTGGTTATTGGATGGTTGCCATGATAGTGATATGTTAGATCTGTATGACTATCTGTTATTGCATGCTAGTGTATGATATTTATATGCACATGTTTATTGGTTTGGGGAAAGGGTTGAGGCAGGTCTTGCTGTGTGCAGTAGGCCAAGACACCCTGGGCGGACCGGGTAGACTACAGGCCCGGACCGGGCAAATCTAGTCAGGCCGAAGGCCCAACGAGCGGTCTGGATAGGCTGAAGGCCCCGAGGAGGGCGGTCCAGACGTGCCGAGGGCTCGTAGAGCGGTCCAGATAGACTGAGGACCGGGATTCGGTCCAGTCAGACTAATGGCTCATTATACATGTTGTTTTCTTATATGTTATATGATATGGTTATATCGGTATAGCGTTGGTATTTTGGGGGTAACTCACTAAGTCTTCGAGCTTACATTTATCGATTATTGTTTCAGGTACTTCTGATGATAACGGGAAGGCGAATGCGTGATCGTGCACCTCCATATATTTTCATGATTGATTCTGGGGATGCTCTGATGTTTTAACTATTTTGAAATCAAACTATAATAACTTAATGGTTTTAAATGTTTTAAAAAGTTTTAAATTGGCTTGAATTTTATGGATGTTACAAGTTGGTATCAGAGCCTTGGTTTGAGTGAATTGGAGGAAACACTCGTGTGTCTCCAGTCTCAAACTGGGGACAAGATTTTAAAACGATTTTCTTAAAATGTTTTCAAAATAATAAAGGAGGATGCAAGTGTACGATCATCCGGAGCTCGCGGATAAACCCCAAAATACCTTACAGATTATTTGATTATGTGATATGTTAGAACAACATGCTAGTACTAGGCTAGGGATCTTCAGGAATTGCATGATAGAATTGCCTTATCATATGATGCCTGATAGCCTAGGGTTTTCCTTATATGAAATTGACATCATTATTATAGTTGCTTAGTGTATGCATCACGACTGTACATAATTAAGATCTTATAGCCTGAGAATGTTTGGTTTGGCCTTATTTCCTGTTCTTGTTTGATGAAGGGCTTAGGGTAGGATCAGGTATTCGAAAGTCTATAGGGTCCAACGTTATGTATGTTGGATTAATGTCTAAGTCCATAACTATATTTGGTATGTACTTGACCCGACCCGGCATGGTCCATTTGGGTTGCACTTCACCCGAACAATTTATATGGATAGTCTTTTGAGAATAGTATATTTAGATTTATATTAATATATTATAAGTTCTAATATATTAATATGGAATCATATTATTTAATTAGTATTGATCAAGAATTAATTTAGAATTAATTAAGTGATCAAAAAGAACTAATTAAATATGGACTCTTATATATATGGAATGGGCCAAGTTCATTTAGGTTGGGCTAAGCTTTCATGGATGGTCCATGGAGCTTTTAACCCATGGATCCTATGTAAATGAAAGGTCATGGGTATTAGGGTTTACATGGATGTAACCCTAATCCTCCATAATATATAAAGGGGTCCTTGGCTCACAAAATTGACACAAGTGTGTGAAAATAAGAGTGAGCCGATTTTAGTGTGCATACATATTCTCTCAAGTTCTTCCAAGGTGTTTTGGTGATTTGTGATTCCATTTGAGGCTTCCACACTATTGAGGCTAAGCTCTTAAATCTTGAAGACATCAAGCTACATCAAAAGGTATGTCATCTAACTAGAACTTTGTAGTATAGGTGCTTCATAATATGCTAGTTAGGATGAAACCTTGGAATAGTTAATATTTGCATGTATAATAGAGAAAACATAGATCCAAGGTTTATAGGGTTGCATGTACACCATAGGATGTTGTACTATACCAAAATCGAACAGTAGTATCAGAGCCTGGTTGTTTTCTGTTATATTGATGCAAATGTTTTATTTTCAAGTTGAAAAAAAATGAAAAAAAACATGACGTTTGTCAAATTTTAAGATAATTACTTGTTTTGTGAAAAACGAATTATTTGTAAAATTTGAATTATTTGTTATATGAGTTGCATTAGGTCAAATTTAGTAAAAGATAAAATGATATGATTATTTTATTAGTTTTAAAAGTTTGATCTAAATGTTTTAAGGAGTTACATATTTTGTCATAAAGTTTTGGAGCTCAAAAGTTTTTTTAAAGTTGTGATCTTAAGGGTTTTTGAAACTTCCATAAGTTATGGATATGAAAGTTTTTTTTAAAAAAAAAATTTGATTCAAAGTTTTTATGGAGTGACAAAATTTGGTGTTAATGTTTTAAAGAATTCCATAACTTGTTCTTAAGTTATGGAACATGGAAAGTTTCATCATAAAACACCATTAATTCCATAAGTTATGGAATCCAAAAGTTTTCAAGAGTTACAAAACTTGCCCTCAAGTTTTGGAATTTGGAAAAAGTTTTTTATGATAAAAAAAAGAATTGAATTCTAAAACTCTTGGGTTCATAACTTAAACAATTAATTAAATGGTTTTAATTTTGAATTTAATAATTGGAATTATGATGTTTTTATTGAATAATTCAATTAACTCTTATGGACTTTATTAATAGATAATTAAAGTGTTTAATTAAAAGAGAATTAATAATTCTATAATGACATGGTTTAAATTTAATTAAATTAAGAGTATAGTTTAATTAATAGATTAAACCACCAAGTATTTTAAATGTCTAAAATACACCCTTATACTATTATAATATTAAAAGTTTAATATATTATATGTATAAGAGCAAGTCGTCTTACCATTAGTAGGCCTCATTCACGAAGTCGGTCTATAAGGGGGGTATAAGGTTACTGCCTATAAAATGGCAGTTTAATGGGTGTCCACTCTCACTCAACGCTTCCTTGACCGGTGGAGGGTCGTTAGCCGAACATGTAGGACAAGGACTATAATTCTCCCTTCATTATAAGTATAATGATAAATACTAAGTAACTAAACACTTATAAATTCCCAATCTTAGTTACTTAGGAAAATGTGAATAAGGTGCTAATCCATGAAATTACACTTTGCACTTTGTTTAAGCTGTTAGTGGAGCGTGTGTGGTTAAACGGCACACTAACCTGGACTTAACAAGGTAGGCAAAGGGTAACTTAATGTTTATCATAGTATCGTTGGAGCGTGTGTGGTTAACCGACACATCGATTGAGGGGTAAATATTAAGGGTACCAAGTATATTTGCATGGTTACTTCACACCTTGTTTTGTGATCCTCGGCATCCCAGTCACAAAACCTGAAGGGCACACTCGAGATTGAAACATGCCATTGAAAAGTTCAATGAATCTCCAAAGAATCTAGGAGTTTCAAAACCAATTAAAACCTAATAATACATTTCGTTTATCTTGGTGGAAATTGGTGAATCGTCATTCACCTACCTTCAAATATTTTATAGCTTGGATTACGTCCTCCCTCTTCCAAGTTATAAAATAGTTTGTTGGGTCCTAGCCTTAATATATCATATTGGGTGTTATATTAAGGACTTAAATCAACTTTACGTGAATTTCTCCCATTGTTGATGTCTGGTTTAGACAGCAATGATCTTCCCAAACCAAGCTTTCCTAATGAATATGACTTCCCGAGTTTGGCTCATGGAAGTCATACTTCTCTTCCTCCACCTCCTCCAGTTATTCTCCCTAACCCACAGGTTCAAGGTCACTCAAGCCCTAATGGCAAGCAAGGTCTATATGTGATCACATCTTAGAGATGAAGTCATATATTGACAAGCCGGGAGAGTTGGGTGTCAAAGTCTTGAGAAAGTTGGATGTTCAATCACTTTCTAAGTCACATAGTGAGTTCCTTTGGGACTACTATGAAACAAACTATGACATGAACCTTAATGATCATATCTATTTGCTTGGTGCTGCTGAATCAACAATGATTTGAAACGATAGTAAAGCAAATTTGATTAGAAGATCAACTTCCCAAAAACTTTATGGACAGTGACAATGGTGACACTGGAAATCCAGAAAAAGCATTCTCTTCCCAATGGAAAGGGATTGGCCATAGTCAACCCGGTTGACCAAATGGTAAAGAGAAAGGCTAAGTCTGAGATAGTCTCATTACCAAAGGGTCCATATGTTTATTTTGCCAAAGGAAGGGGCGTTGATTGCAAAGCTGCCAAATTTACCTAAGGATGTTAAAGTCAATAAGTTTGACTCTACATCAGGTAGAGCCCATTATCTAAGTCTGTTAAGTTCTATTATGAGATTCTCATTACATGATGTGACTGGGTCACATGTTGATGTTTTAAGAATCAAAGAATAGAGAGAAATCTTAAAGGAAGTATATGTTGATTCTGATCGCGAAGGTGGATTTCGATCGCATCAGAATTTTGACCAGTTGCTTAAGAAGTTATGAGATATTGCTAAGGAATAGATAACAACAATTTTCCATGTGGATTGTAAGGATAAGTTTTTCCGCAAAGTTTTAAAATAAAAGAAAATTGTTTAATTTATTTATTTGAAGTATCCTTACAATGGCATTTGTGGAAAATTGTTGCTTATATGATTCCACTGACAGCAATATTGGAAAATGGATTTGATTCTTTCATTTGTGGTAGTGTCTAAATTACCAAATCATGAAAGTTCCTTATCGCCCAAGTTTTAATTGGACCGAAACTTGGAATCATGCAAGTTGAATAGTATGATGAATGAGAACTTTCAAGCATTGGAAAATCAAGACTAATTACTTGTTCACATGGATGTGTGAGTCAAGTGAAGGACTAAAGGGATCGAGTACACATTCTTGTGCACTGGTTATGTCCACCACAAAGCTCGTTAAGACTATTTGATTTACTAAAGTTTAGTAAATATGGTTATACTTACAAGTTTAAGTATAATTCTGAAACATTGGAAAAGTCTCAATGTATGGCAGAACGAATGGGAAGAATCAAATTAGGCAGAAAGATAAAAGTTTCTCAAATCTGAAAAGATGGGAGAGTACTTTAGTATCATGTTTGTGATCATCTTAATGATTTAGAAATCATATCACAATTAGTCCTCTAAAGGTCATCTTAGTGCATTCTTATGACTAAGAAGAGGAGTCATGAATTGTTGAAATGGTTAGATCAGGAAGATGAGTCATACTTCGTTCCAAAACAATTCTTAGAGTCATACTCCAAGATTGTAACCTGAGTGACATATCTTAAAGAAAGGTTTAAAACACTTGTCAAATGTAAGAGTAAAAGTTTCCTACTCTTGTACATTTGAAATTGGTAAGTTGAGATGTTTTGGATAAAACAAAGACCAACTAAGGCCAATTGTGTGAAGTGTTTGTCTTGATAAAGAATCCGCACTATCTCTTGAATATTTGGCAAGATAGTCTTATATGTCAAGAGGATAGTGGGAGTCTTAAAAAACCTAAAAAGAATTTCAAGAACTAATCAAGAATAAAACCTGAGGTTCTTCACTAGCACACGACTTGAGGTTTATAACCTATCGTGTTGACATATTCTGTGCCCATTCCAGTTAAAGTTGGATTTGCATAGGAGTTCTGAAAGTTCTCAATTGGTTGCATAACAACTTGGAAGCAATGGCAGGCCCTGTACTGTCAGGTGGCAAGAAGTTAAGATTGCATAAGTTCAGTCCATATGAGTTTGGATTTGTCATTATCCTTGTCTTGTGACTATGGTTTTGACGATTCACATGGATAAGAACACATACACCATAAAATCTAAGGGTCATAAGGTTTCTCTCCGATTCATGAAAATGATGGTAAGGAAACACTTCCACCAAGTAGATTTGAAGCAGATGACAAAAGGTCTAAACAATTGAGACTATGATTACGGCATCCCTTTTCATAGTTCTGAAATTGTTTAGACACACATGCATGCTATCTAAGGAAAGGTGTATGATTTTGATAAAGTTTTATCAAAGCATCTCGTATCACAAATCTGAACTTTGGTAAGAAAGTCAATAAAGTATTGATTTCTAGAAGTCCAACTGATTTCTGAGTACATGTCAAAGCTAGTGGGAGCATAAGTGTGTTGGGTTATGAGCATTCTAACACTCCTAAGTGTACATGCAACCCTAAATACCTTGGATCTATGTTTTCTCTATTATACATACAATTATGAACATCCAAGGTATTATCCTAATCTAGCATACAAAATAATAAATATAACAAGATAGAATACATACCTCTTTGATGTAGAATGTCTTCATGAAGCTTGAGTGCCTAGTGCCCCAAGTGTGACACCTCAAATGGTTTACACAACACCAAATACACTTGGAATAACTTGAGAGAAACTTGAACACTCCTTGAAATCGTCTAGCCCTCACACTCACACATTAGTGCACGATTTCTTGAGCCATGGGATTCTTTTATATGGTGGCTATTAGGGTTACACCATGTAACTCATAACTTTACCCATTCCTTATGCTCCATGGATTTTAACCTCCATGGAGTATCCATGGGTCATCCCATGGACTTAGTCCAACATAAGGAATCTTGGATCACAAGCCCACATATATAAGAATGAATGATTTACACAATCAACTTATATATTTAATTAGTCTCCTTTTGATCACTTAATTAATTCCAAATTAATTCTTGATCAATACTAATTAAATAACCTTATTAATATATTAGAACTTATAATATATTAACCAACCTTAAGTGTTATTTCTCTCATTATAGTCTATCCAAATGCATGATGCCATGCAACCCAAATGGACCATGCCGGGTCGGGTCAAGTCTTACCAATTATAGTTATGGACTTAGACATTAATCGAACAGTCTCCCACTTGGATAAGTCTAAAACTATTATTGCGTATGACTTCAGGAACCGATCAGTAATCGTAGCTCTCAAAAGCTTCTGTCGAACTCTGACCTTGTCGATGAACTCTGACCTTTGTCAATGACTTGTCCATTAGATAAGGGATCATATATTCCTCCATTCTAGATATCATATGGACTGAGACATGGATTATCAATCATTCTCTCTGTCCATTTGTTGTTTCCCGATTTCCGATTCATGATGACTGACTGATTGAACAAATCAAATCAGTCCTGGCTTGGCCAAGCACTCACATGTGTCATCTTTAAATCATCGAGGGGCCCACAGATATCGCTTTTATCCCGAAGGTAAAAGGAATGGATAAACTTCGACTCATATGGCTTGTTCTACTACTTGTTGAATCATACACAAAGGCACGTTTTATAACATCGAGTTACCGAATGCGTTTTCGTGCAATCAATGTACACCCAACTCATAGTAACAACTCATATCTCTAGGTTTGAAGAATATAAGATATTATCGTCTCATGATCACTCGTGATAAAATCCATGAAGTGATTCAAATGAGCGCGGGTTGAATCCAATACTCATAACTTATGAGCACTCATGAGTGTTGTAGCACCACTTTGTCCCCCAACTTGGACCTCTACAAACCAACCCATGACAGTCTTGATTCATATCTACTTCCAACATATGACCGACTGTGGATGGTTTGAATAACTTAATCATTCAGGAAGAGCGACTTAGTTATTCTGGAAGTCAAAACATGCAAAGTGAAACATAAGAATAAATGAATCAAATATGGTATCAAACCCTATGAATATAAATAAACACTTTTATTTATCACCATACTGATTAGTCATTATTCATTGTTTCGGTTTTATCAACTTTATACTTGAATTAAAAACACTAGTTGTCCCATGCTCCAAGCATGTACACTATGTTTTTCTTAAACAATAGCTTTGCCATACACCAAGTATGCACTCTATGTTTGTCTATGATCCTTACTTTGTGAAATAAACCAATTGAACATAATTTCAATGATTCTAATTTCACACTCCCAAATCCTTATCGAAAAATGTGAGAATTTCAAATTCCTATCATTTATCGAAATCTGTTTAGATTTTAAACTTATATGCACTGACCCTCCTGTAATGAATATGTACAAAGTCACAAAGACTTGTCAACAGTCATTATAAGGTATTCCAATGGAGATCAACTCCTTGGAAACTAAGTCTCATATTCAAAGTACATTGCTTTAGACATGCTTCTTTCATTAAGTTTTCTAATCTTACACATATAACTTCCACCTATGGAGACAACTCCATATTATCATTTTGACTATCACTTCTGAATAAGAGATGCCTCTTTTCAGAATATGTCAATATGGTCCTTCCAAAATTAGCACTATACTTCCAACTGTCCCTGAGCAACCAATCTTTGGTAAACCTCAGATTGTCCTTGATAATTGCTTAATCATTTTAGTCATATCCAATTCTAGACCTTTTCCCTTCTTAATGCCTCTGGGCATTTGGACAAATTTAGAAATGACAAATATTATAGCACATGCAATCGATCCTGTACCCAAAGCAAATGGTATACGATTCATGATGTCTCACATAAAGACATGATTCTAGACCAGTCGTTTGCTACAATATTTTTATTTGCCATGTTTTCAAAATTTGACTATGAAGAGGGATGCCGTAATCATAATCGAATTTTGAGAATGCAATATATAGAATTTCCTTAAGTTGAACCAATCCAACATGAAATTCATATATATATTCTTGACTAAAGATGATTAAGGTCTCAATCTAAGCCTTTAAAACTGAAATGAAGTATATCCTCTCCCTTAATTATAGCAAAACAACTTTTTCAATCCCTGCAGCCTCACGAATTGAAACTTTTGTTTTCTATAATTAACATTGCTAACTTGCAATACTAACAATAATTATCATGCTCCCACTAACATGATGATTATTAGCATAACACTTATGCTCCCACTAGCTTTGACATGTACTCAGAAATCAGCTGGACTTCTAGAAATCAATACTTTATTGACTTCCTTACCAAAGTTCAGATTTCTGATACGAGATGCTTTGATAAAACTTTATCAAAATCATACACCTTTCCTTAGATAGCATGCATGTGTGTCTAAACAATTTCAGAACTATGAAAAGGGATGCCGTAATCATAGTCTCAATTGTTTAGACCTTTTGCCATCTGCTTCAAATCTACTTGGTGGAAGTGTTTCCTCACCATCATTTTCATGAATCGGAGAGAAACCTCATGACCCTTAGATTTTATGGTGTATGTGTTCTTATCCATGTGAATCGTCAAAACCGTAGTCAAAAGACAAGGATAATGACAAATCCAAACTCATATGGACTGAACTTATGCAATCTTAACTTCTTGCCACCTGACAGTACAGGGCCTGCCATTGCTTCCAAGTTGTTATGCAACCAATTGAGAACTTTCAGAACTCCTATGCAAAGCCAACTTTAACTGGAATGGGCACAGAATATGTCAACACGATAGGTTATAAACCTCAAGTCGTGTGCTAGTGAAGAACCTCAGGTTTTATTCTTGATTAGTTCTTGAAATTCTTTTTAGGTTCTTTAAGACTCCCACTATCCTCTTGACATATAAGACTATCTTGCCAAATATTCAAGAGATAGTGCGGATTCTTTATCAAGACAAACACTTCACACAATTGGCCTTAGTTGGTCTTTGTTTTATCCAAAACATCACAACTTACCAATTTCAAATGTACAAGAGTAGGAAACTTTTACTCTTACATTTGACAAGTGTTTTAAACCTTTCTTTAAGATATGTCACTCAGGTTACAATCTTGGAGTATGACTCTAAGAATTGTTTTGGAACGAAGTATGACTCATCTTCCTGATCTAACCATTTCAACAATTCATGACTCCTCTTCTTAGTCATAAGAATGCACTAAGATGACCTTTAGAGGACTAATTGTGATATGATTTCTAAATCATTAAGATGATCACAAACATGATACTAAAGTACTCTCCCATCTTTTCAGATTTGAGAAACTTTTATCTTTCTGCCTAATTTGATTCTTCCCATTCGTTCTGCCATACATTGAGACTTTTCCAATGTTTCAGAATTATACTTAAACTTGTAAGTATAACCATATTTACTAAACTTTAGTAAATCAAATAGTCTTAACGAGCTTTGTGGTGGACATGACCAGTGCACAAGAATGTGTACTCGATCCCTTTAGTCCTTCACTTGACTCACACATCCATGTGAACAAGTAATTAGTCTTGATTTTCCAATGCTTGAAAGTTCTCATTCATCATACTATACAACTTGCATGATTCCAAGTTTCGGTCCAATTGAACCTTGGGTGATGAGAATCTTTCCTTATTTGGTAATATTAGACACTACCACAACCGAAAGAATCAAATCCATTTTTCCAATATTGCTATCAATGGAATCTTATAAGCAACAACTTTTCACAAATGTCATTGTAAGGATACTTAAAATAAATAAAATCAAAACCTTTTTCTTTTATTTTAAAACTTTGCGGAAAAACTTATCCTTACAATCCATATGAAAACCTTGTTGTTATCTATTCCTAAGCAATATAAATATCATAACTCTTAAGTAATAGCCCAAAATTCTGACCACCGAACCATGCGATTGAAATCCATCTTCGCGATCAGAATCAGCATGTACTTAATAGAGTTAGACAATGGACTTTACCTGAAGTAGAGCCAAACTTATTGACTTTAACATCCTTAGGTAAATTTGGCAGCTTCGTAACCAATGCCCCTTCCTTTGGCAATAGTTACCTATGGACCCTTGATAATGGGACTATCTCAGACTTTGCCTCTCTCTTTACCATTGGGTCAACCGAGTTGACTATGGCCGATCCCTTTCCATTGGGAAGAGAGAGCTTTACTGGATATCCAATGTCATCATTGTCAATGTCCATAGCGTTTTAGGAAGTTGATCTTAGCAAATAGATAAGATCATTAAGGGTCTTGTCTTAGTCTGTTTCATAGGATTCCCAAAAGAACTCACTATGTGACTTAGAAAGTAGTTGAGCCACCAACTTTCTCAAGACTTTGACACCCAACTCTCCCGGCTTGTTAATATGTGACTACATCTCCAAGATGTGATCACACCTAGACCTTGCCTTGCCAATAGGGCTTGAGTGACCTTAAACTTTTTAGGAACTTGTGGGTTAGGGAGAATAATTGGAGGAGGTGAAAGAAGTATGATATCCATGGGACATCATCTTCATTTAGGAAAGCTTGTTTCAAGAGATTTGGGAAGATCATAAATGTCTAGACCAGACATCTTTTTGGGAGATATTCAAGATAGTTGATTTAAAGTCCTTAATATGACACCCAATATGAAATATTAAGGCTAGGACCCAACAAACTATTTTATAACTTAGAAGAGGGATGTCGTAATCCAAGCTATAAAATATTTGAAGGTAGGTGAATGACGATTCACCAATTTCCACCATGAAAAACGAAATAATTTATTAGGTTTTAATTGGATTTGAAAGTCCTAGATCTTTGAGATTCATTGAACTGTTCAAAGGCATGTTTCAATCTCGAGTGTGCCCTTCGGGTTTTGTGACTGGGATGCCGAGGATCACAAAACAAGGTGTGAATAACCATGCAAATATACTTGGTACCCTTAATATGTACCCCTTAATCAGTGTGTCGGTTAACCACACACGCTCCACCGATACTATGATAAATATTAAGTTACCCTTTGCCTACCTTGTTAAGTCCAGGTTAGTGTGCCGGTTAACCACACACGCTCCACTAACGACTTAAGCAAAGTGCAAAGTGTAATTTCATGGGTTAGCACCAAATTCACATTTTCCTAAGTAACTAAGATTGGGTATTAATAAGAGTTTAGTTACTTAGTATTTATCATTAATACTTTTAATGAAAGGAGAATTATAGTCCTTGTCCTACCCGTTCGGCTAACGACCCTCCACCAGTCAAGGAAGCGGTGGGTGAGAGTGGACACCCATTAAACTGCCATTTTATAGGCAGTAACCTTATACCCCCCTTATAGACCGGCTTCGTGAATGAGGCCTACTAACGGTAAGACTGACTTTACTCTTATACATATATATAAATATTTTTAACTTATAATATTATAAAGTATAAGGGTTGAATTTTAACTTTTAAAATTCTAAGGGCTAACTTGAAATTAAAGTATTCATAAGTGAAAACTTTTCAAATTCCAAAACTTGAGGGCAAGTTTTGAAACTATTCAAAACTAATTAATTCCATAACTTATGAGTTTAAAGTAGTTTTAATTAAAAAAAACTCTTCAAGTTCCATAACTTGAGGACAAGTTATGGAAGACTTTAAACTAATTAATAAAAAAAATAACTTTTTTTTATTGTAACTTATGGAACTAATTAAGGTTACACTTTTTTTTAATTTAATGAAGAGACTCTTGAACCTCCATAACTTGAGGACAAGTTATGGAGTCATAAAACCATTTAATTAGAACTAGACTCTTCATTTTGTAACATTTGCCAACTTTTATGAGTTTTATGATTCTTAAATGTGACTTTTCATATAACTTGAGGACAAGTTACAAAAACACACTTTGGAATCAACTCTTAGATTAAAATGGATTGAAAACAACTATTTCACACAACTTTTCTATTATCTAAGAACCTCATAAGAACAAGATAATTCAAATCATCAATCTTCAAGAAATTAGCATGAACATACAAACTAATACAAATCTTGAAATTATGACAATTATCTTAGAAATTGGATTAACATGAACATTACCACATAAAAAACAAGTTTACAAAAACATCTTAGGGTAATGTTCCTAGTCCAATTCCAGCCAAAACAATCGAATATATGCATCCAACTCGATTTTTCAGCTACTTTTGCAAGTATAACAAGAAAACAAGCCTAGGCTCTGATACCACTGTTGGGTTATGAGCATTCTATGTGACAACCGTCAAATTTCGGTCAATTCAAAGTCAATAAGTCAAACCGGTCAACTCCAATAACCCTTGTATGCTAGGGTTTACGTTATGTAATCACTATACAATTCGCTATTTTAATGAGAAATCCTCATTTGGAAAGTTCATGTGTTTGATTTTCCTTAGCCTTAACAGTGCTAAACAACGAACCAAAGCGATAAAACACTATTGCACAATCATCGGGATTGTGTACGACACTAAAACACGGTTTAATGGGGTTTACGAACCTTGCGTTGTGAAGCCGGACACTCAAATTAATCACAAACGAAACCTCTCTAAATCGTTTTCACTCTATCTCTTTCTAATTGAAATCTCTCCCAAATCTCTCTCAAAAGTTCCTTTAATTTTTTGTAATCATTCGGGCCATCCCGACCCTTAACTGGGTCAAAAACCACTTGAAACGGGGTAAAAACGGGTAAAATAGGCTTAAGGACCCAAAACTGAAGCTTCAGGACCGAAGTCCCTGTCATAAAGGAAGACGACACACATTTGTCTGTCGTAAACTTACGACTCGCGTGTTGAGGACACGCAATGAGTATCAAGGAAGCCCCTGTCATAAAAGAAGACGACATGCATGTTTGCGTGTCATAATTTTTCCGGTTTTTTCGACTACGACTTCGTTTTAACTCCGTTTTTCATTATTTTAACGTGGGATTTTCACCCAAAACTTTATTTTATAAACTAAGGCCCCAAAATATATAAATCTCCAGGGTTTTTATAAAAATGTATTAAAAGAATTGGTGGTTGGACTAATTATTGAGGGAATATTTGCTTTTCCTTATTTTATGACAAAAGCAAGCCACCACCACCTCACTCTATGATCATCCACTCTTTCCCACTACTCCTTGTCTCCTTAGTGGACCTTTACAGCCAATCTCCAGCTCTTCCCACGTTCTAAGAGCTGGAGGATTGATCCTCTTTCCTCATTCTCCATAAAAACTCTTTCATTCTACACTTAGCAACCAAGAACACTCTCCAAAATTCTCTCATCTTTTCTCTTAACTTCAAGAACTTCAAGGCTTTCTCCAGGGATTTCTTTCTTCAATTAGTAAGTATCTTCATCATTCACATAATTATTAAACTCCATTCTACTCAAATTATTGATATCTTACACAAGTTCCATCTTATTCGGTGTTAGATTTTCGAATCATCAAGACATCTTCTTAGTGTTCTTGAGTTGAACACTTCCTCTCTCTCACTTTCATCTACTGAAACCACATAAGGTGAGTTCATACCCATACATTTACATGTTTTTCTTAAGTTTTAAGGGGGGAATACAAGTAAAATCATCAAGAACACAATTAAACTTTTTCTAACAGATTGCATCAGAAAAGATGGACGTTAATCACGGACTGTTTTGGTCAACTTAAAAATTTTAGTTTTCAAAACTGTTTCAGGTGCAAGTAGTTCAAACTCTTAGCTTTAAAATGACTACTTGCACATCTCCAAATGATTTTTCTACAATTAATGGTGATTTTTACAAAACTGCCTGTCATTTCAGAGGCAAACCCGGACCAGTCTGTGATTATGAACATTTTCACCTCTGTTAGAGATCACTAAAAATCATGATAAAATTTACGAACAAACTAGACTCATATTCCAAACTCTCAAAATTTGCGGATTTGGATTTAGAGCTGTGATGATTTTTCTATAAATTGTCTAAGAACGGTAACAAAAACTGTTTTTAACGAAAAGTTGCTGTTAATTTCATTTCACCTTGTAACATGTTGAGCAAGGTGTATATCTTTATGTGACTATATGTTACTGCAATATATGACATTTTATCTTAATATTTAGACACACATCAGTTTACAAATGGATTTGGTCATATAAAATATAAAGAATAACAAGTGATTATAATCAAAGTACAATCGATACATTCAAACATTAAATAAACTATTTTGAATATAGTTTGCATACATTACCACGTACTACCCTTGGTTGATAAACCATAATAGGTATAGTTTATGATACATTACATAACACATACATTTAAAAAGGGTACATTTATACAAAGGATATTTTCATTAAGCAAGGTACGGCCATACGGTACCAAGTTTTCATAACACGTAATTCCGTTAATGACTTTGTGAGACATTTACTTCAAATTACCATTAAGTCCTGTATTGTAACCAGAGTCTCCTTGAGGGAGAGCGTGATACTTGTGTATAGATCTATATTGGGTTTGACAAACCCATACCTAAACTGCATGCAACAGTTAGACCGATAGGTCTGGGGTGACAAATGTCATAACATTTCCGACGCCTGAAGAACGTCGTTTTAGGCAACCGTGGTCATAGTATGGTTATAATAAACTCACATAAAGTATTAACAAACATTGGAATTTACGGGGACTTCATTAAAATTTAACGAGTTTATGTCGATTTAAACTTGCATTGTTTTACTATAAATATGACAAATTACTTGTACATTTCGGTCTTTGGGTTTTAAGACTACATTTACACATTAAGGAAAATATTGGATTTTTCTAACACAAATACTACTTTTACAAACGAAAAGCTTATGAACTCACCAACCTTTGTGTTGACACTTTTTCAAAAACTTGTATTCTCAGGAAATCATTAAACAGGTAATCAAGTGCTTTTGAGGATGGGACGCTAAGGCGTCTACTATTTCATATTTTATCAACATATTGTGATTGATTCGTAAACATGTAATTCATACAATGATGTAAATTTTTTATATATATGTTGGTTGTGTTTGCTTGAATTACTATTACAATTGCTGTTATGATACTATACATGAAGTCCTCCACCCCCGGACGTTTCCGCCATCCTTGGTTTGGGGGTGTGACAGATTGGTATCAGAGCGCAGTTTATAGTGAATTAAGTATATCAAACCACATAAGATATACAAACTATAAACACAATTGGGACTAATAGTCTCTGATTTGTGCATTTTTCAAATAAATATACTTTTAGAAAATAAATGATTCTTTTTATTAAAAAGTATAAATACATGCATACATGCTCACATAGTGTCATAACTACAACAACATAAAATAAAAGAAGATGAGTTGTACATTATGGGTATGCCTTGGTATATGTAAATCAAGTCTGGGAAGGATATAGCCTGATCAACTATATCTGTCCGGGAATTGACTTGCATATACCGGGGGATGGTCAGGATGGACAACAAATCTAACAAACTCGTCTTACCGCTAGTACGCCTCATTCACGAAGCCGGTCTATAAGGGGGGTATAAGGTTGTTGCCTATAAAATGGCAACTTAATGGGTGTCCACTCTCACCCACCGCTTCCTTGATCGGTGGAGGGTCGTTAGCCGAACGGGTAAGACAAGGACTTATAAATTCTCATTAAAAGTATGATGAATATTATAAAGTAACTAAATGCTTTAAGAACTCAAAACTAAACATTTACAAATACTATAGGAGTATTTTGTGTTACTATAATAAAAATATTTTATACTTTCATTTTACCTCATAACCCAATGTATTGGGTCAATAAAAAGTATAAAATCGTATGTATCGTAAACATACCGGAAAACAACGTAATAATATACTTTATGTATAAAAGATTTCTCTCCCTATAAATACACTTTTACTAAAAGTACATTGGTTTACGACTTATGACAGAACCATGCCGCCAAGAAGAAGACCAAGACCTTCCAGCAACACAGCAACACCTCCTCCGCCGCCGCCTCCACAGTTTGATCCCGCGATGTTCCAGGCTGCAGTAACAGCAACCGTAGCGGCCGCAATGTCGCAGATAGGGACCAACGGAGCTGGTGGTTCGGGATCGGGAGCTACACACTCTAACCACGGAGACAGTACGTGGCGTGCAAAAGAGTGTTCATACAAGGACTTCACAAATGGCAAACCCGACAACTTCAATGGAAGCGGGGGAGTCATCACGTTGATGCAATGGTTTGAAAAGACCGAAGTAGTCTTTCAGGTGTGCTCCTGCCCCGAAGCGAGCAAAGTTAAGTTCGCAACCTTAACCTTCACCGGCCGGGCCCTTACTTGGTGGAACTGCCGGGTTAAGTCACTTACTCTCGAAGTGGCTAGCTCCATAACCTGGGCAGAACTAAAAACGTTGATGATGAAGGAGTACTGCCCGAGAGGTGAAATTCAAAAACTGGAACAAGAACTCTGGAACCTCAGGATGACGGGCTCTGACCTTGAAACCTACACCACCCGATTCAATGAATTGGCTCTCCTCTGCCCAACAATGGTTACTCCGGAGGAGAAAAAGGTGGAGCGATACCTTTGGGGACTGTCTCTCCACGTGCAAAGTAGTGTCCTGGCTTCAAGGCCAACTACTTTTGACAGTGCCAGGGAGCTGGCACAACAACTTGTTGACCACCGAGCCGGTCATAATACTACAACCACCACCACTGATAAATCAAAAGGGGGAAACAACAAAAGGAAGTTCTGGAACGAAAAGAAGAGCCAACCAGCACAGGACCCCGCTAAGAAGCAACAAATTGTTGCTGTCCATGCTGCCACTAATGCTGCCACTACTGCTACCACTCCAGCACCACCGAAGCCATATGCGGGAAAACTACCTAAGTGCAACAAGTGCAACTTTCACCACAATGGTGCTTGTAGGGAGATGCACTATAACAACTGCGACAGGAAGGGGCACACTGCTCGTTTCTGTAAAGCGCCGGCTCAACCAATCAACCAAGTCGCCAGTACGGGGGCAACCCGGACCTGCTACAACTGTGGAGACGCAGGTCACTTCAAAAGAGACTGCCCCAAAGCACAAGCCCCTAATGCTGGTGGAGTAGGAAGAGTCCTGGCAATAGGACATGGGGAAGCAGTCGAGGATCCCACGGTGGTTACCGGTACGTTTCTCCTCAATAACTCTTATGCATGCGTACTATTCGATAGTGGAGCGGAGAGGAGTTTCGTGAGCCACCAATATAAACATTTACTTGAACAAAATCCCCAATCACTAAAGGATACTTATGTAGTAGAAATGGCAAATGGGAAAGTAGAACGCACTAGCGACATATACTCAGAATGTACTCTCACTCTAGACAACCATACATTTAAAATTGACCTGATGCCAGTCACCATAAAAAGCTTCGACGTAATCATCGGGATGGATTGGTTAGTTCCTCACCGTGCCGACATTCTATGTTACGAAAGGGCCGTTCGCCTCAATCTACCAAATGACGAAACCCTTCTCATCTATGGTGACAAACCTAGTGCGAATTTACAAGTCATCTCATGCATCAAAGCCCAAAAGTATCTCCGGAAGGAGTACCACGCCTTCTTAGCCCATGTAGTAGACAAGAAACAAGACGTGAAAGACATCAAGGACATCCCCGAAGTGTGTAACTTCCCGGATGTGTTCCCAGAGGATCTTCCTGGTGTACCACTCGCACGACAAGTCGATTTCAGAATTGACTTAATACCCGGAGCTACCCCCGTAGCCAGAGCTCCATACCGCCTCGCACCATCAGAAATGCAGGAGTTGTCCAGTCAGTTGACCGAGCTTTTGAACAAAGGGTTCATCAGACCAAGCTTCTCACCTTGGGGAGCACCAGTCCTTTTTGTAAAGAAGAAGGGCGGATCCTTTCGCATGTGCATCGACTATCGGGAACTAAACAAGCTCACCATCAAAAACCGATATCCTCTGCCCCGAATCGACGACCTTTTCGACCAACTCCAAGGAGCAAATTTCTTCTCAAAGATCGACCTAAGGTCAGGATACCATCAACTACGAGTTCAAGAAGAAGATATTCCCAAAACTGCATTCAGAACTCGCTATGGGCACTACGACTTTGTGGTGATGTCCTTCGGTTTAACAAACGCACCTGCGGTATTCATGGACCTAATGAATAGAGTGTGTCGACCCTACCTAGACAAGTTTGTAATCGTATTCATCGACGATATCTTGATCTACTGGCGAAGCGAAGAAGAGCATCGCCTACATCTACGCCAAGTGCTAGAGACGCTAAGAGCGGAGAAGCTTTATGCTAAGTTCTCTAAGTGTGAATTCTGGATTAGAGAAGTGGATTTCCTTGGACATGTGGTAAGTGAGAAAGGCATACATGTGGACCCCTCCAAGATCAAGGCAATCGAGAATTGGTCAGCACCCAAGACGCCAACCGAAATTCGACAATTCCTTGGGCTTGCTGGCTACTATCGAAGATTTATACAAAACTTCTCCAAGATTGCGAAACCACTCACCACCTTGACGCAGAAAGGTGTGATATTCAAGTGGGAAAATAATCAAGAAACTGCTTTCCAAACGTTAAAACAAGCCCTATGCAGCGCACCGATCTTGTCTCTCCCAGAGGGAACCGAGGACTTCGTAGTGTACTGTGATGCTTCGAATCAAGGCCTCGGATGTGTGCTCATGCAGAGAGGGAAGGTTATCGCGTATGCATCAAGACAGCTTAAGACGCACGAGGTTAATTATGCTACGCACGACCTGGAATTAGGAGCAGTGGTATTCGCTTTGAAGATCTGGAGACACTACCTCTACGGCACGAAATGCACTATCTTCACTGATCACAAAAGTCTTCAGCATATCCTCAATCAGAAAGAGATCAACATGCGACAGAGGAGATGGGTGGAGTTGCTGAATGACTACGAGTGCGAAATTTGTTATCATCCGGGCAAGGCCAATGTAGTGGCCGATGCTCTAAGCAGGAAGGAGTACTCGGGCCGCCGAGTAAAATCCTTAACAATGACAATCCATTCCCACCTGACCATACAAATCAAGGAAGCTCAACTGGAAGCTTTGAAACCAGAAAAGGTGGCAGGAGAGACATTAAGGGGAATGGATAAAAACTTAGAAGTCAAGGAGGATGGAGCACGTTATATCATGAACCGGATTTGGACACCGAAGTTCGGTGGACTCCGAGATGTCGTCATGAATGAAGCACACAAGACTCGATACTCCATCCATCCCGGGTCGGATAAGATGTATCTGGACCTCAAGAAATTATACTGGTGGCCGAACATGAAAGCTGAGATTGCTACCTATGTGAGCAAGTGCCTGACTTGCGCTAAGGTCAAAACAGAATACCAGAAACCATCCGGGCTATTACAACAGCCGGATATACCTGAGTGGAAGTGGGAACGAATAACCATGGACTTCATAACCAAGCTGCCTAAGGCATCAGGCGGGCTTGACACAATATGGGTAATTGTAGACAGATTGACCAAATCAGCACACTTCCTACCAATAAAAGAAACCGACAAGATGGAGAAGCTGACTAGAACGTACATCAGAGAGATTGTACGACTCCATGGTGTGCCGATATCCATTATCTCCGATAGAGATAGTAGATTTACCTCACGGTTTTGGCAGTCTCTACAAAAATCATTGGGAACTAGGCTTGACATGAGTACGGCCTACCGACGGACAGAGCGAGCGAACCATTCAAACGTTGGAAGACATGTTAAGAGCTTGTGTGATAGACTTCGGTAAAGCATGGGATACCCATCTACCGCTTATCGAATTCTCCTACAATAACAGCTATCATACTAGCATCAAAGTCGCTCCATTCGAAGCTCTTTACGGTCGCAAATGCAGATCACCCCTGTGTTGGGCTGAGGTGGGGGATACACAGCTAGCTAGAGGGCAAGTCTCTAATAGCACCCTCACTGGCCCTGAAATCATAAGGGAAACCACAGAAAAGATCGTTCAAATTCGAGAGAGACTGAAAGCGTCTCGCGATCGGCAAAAGAGTTACGCAGACAAACGACGCAAACCCTTGGAATTCCAGGTGGGTGATCGAGTACTACTAAAAGTTTCCCCTTGGAAAGGAATGATACGATTCGGCAAACGCGGGAAACTAAATCCAAGGTACATCGGGCCATTCGAAATCCTTGCTAGGATTGGGCCAGTAGCATACTAACTTCGATTACCTCAGGAACTCGACAAAGTACATCCCACGTTTCACGTGTCGAACCTAAAGAAGTGTTTGTCTGATGAGACACTCGTAATACCACTCGACGAAATCAAAGTTAACGAAAATCTCCACTTCGTGGAGGAACCAGTCGAAATCATGGATCGGGAAATCAAACGAACGAAACAAAGTCGTATTCCCATCGTGAAGGTACGTTGGAACGCTAAACGAGGACCCGAATTCACCTGGGAACGCGAGGATCAGATGAAACAAAAGTATCCACATCTCTTCCCAAACTCTTGAAATCCCAGTCAAAATGAAAATTTCGGGACGAAATTCCTTCTAACGGGGGGATGATGTGACAAACGTCAAATTTCGGTCAATTCAAAGTCAATAAGTCAAACCGGTCAACTCCAATAACCCTTGTATGCTAGGGTTTACGTTATGTAATCACTATACAATTCGCTATTTTAATGAGAAATCCTCATTTGGAAAGTTCATGTGTTTGATTTTCCTTAGCCTTAACAGTGCTAAACAACGAACCAAAGCGATAAAACACTATTGCACAATCATCGGGATTGTGTACGACACTAAAACACGGTTTAATGGGGTTTACGAACCTTGCGTTGTGAAGCCGGACACTCAAATTAATCACAAACGAAACCTCTCTAAATCGTTTTCACTCTATCTCTTTCTAATTGAAATCTCTCCCAAATCTCTCCCAAATCTCTCTCAAAAGTTCCTTTAATTTTTTGTAATCATTCGGGCCATCCCGACCCTTAACTGGGTCAAAAACCACTTGAAACGGGGTAAAAACGGGTAAAATAGGCTTAAGGACCCAAAACTGAAGCTTCAGGACCGAAGTCCCTGTCATAAAGGAAGACGACACACATTTGTCTGTCGTAAACTTACGACTCGCGTGTTGAGGACACGCAATGAGTATCAAGGAAGCCCCTGTCATAAAAGAAGACGACATGTATGTTTGCGTGTCATAATTTTTCCGGTTTTTTCGACTACGACTTCGTTTTAACTCCGTTTTTCATTATTTTAACGTGGGATTTTCACCCAAAACTTTATTTTATAAACTAAGGCCCCAAAATATATAAATCTCCAGGGTTTTTATAAAAATGTATTAAAAGAATTGGTGGTTGGACTAATTATTGAGGGAATATTTGCTTTTCCTTATTTTATGACAAAAGCAAGCCACCACCACCTCACTCTATGATCATCCACTCTTTCCCACTACTCCTTGTCTCCTTAGTGGACCTTTACAGCCAATCTCCAGCTCTTCCCACGTTCTAAGAGCTGGAGGATTGATCCTTTCTCCTCATTCTCCATAAAAACTATTTCATTCTACACTTAGCAACCAAGAACACTCTCCAAAATTCTCTCATCTTTTCTCTTAACTTCAAGAACTTCAAGGCTTTCTCCAGGGATTTCTTTCTTCAATTAGTAAGTATCTTCATCATTCACATAATTATTAAACTCCATTCTACTCAAATTATTGATATCTTACACAAGTTCCATCTTATTCGGTGTTAGATTTTCGAATCATCAAGACATCTTCTTAGTGTTCTTGAGTTGAACACTTCCTCTCTCTCACTTTCATCTACTGAAACCACATAAGGTGAGTTCATACCCATACATTTACATGTTTTTCTTAAGTTTTAAGGGGGGAATACAAGTAAAATCATCAAGAACACAATTAAACTTTTTCTAACAGATTGCATCAGAAAAGATGGACGTTAATCACAGACTGTTTTGGTCAACTTAAAAATTTTAGTTTTCAAAACTGTTTCAGGTGCAAGTAGTTCAAACTCTTAGCTTTAAAATTACTACTTGCACATCTCCAAATGATTTTTCTACAATTAATGGTGATTTTTACAAAACTGCCTGTCATTTCAGAGGCAAACCCGGACAAGTCTGTGATTATGAACATTTTCACCTCTGTTAGAGATCACTAAAACTCATGATAAAATTCACGAACAAACTAGACTCATATTCCAAACTCTCAAAATTTGCGGATTTGGATTTAGAGCTGTGATGATTTTTCTATAAATTTTCTAAGAACGGTAACAGAAACTGTTTTTAACGAAAAGTTGCTGTTAATTTCATTTCACCTTGTAACATGTTGAGCAAGGTGTATATCTTTATGTGACTATATGTTACCGCAATATATGACATTTTATCTTAATATTTAGACACACATCAGTTTACAAATGGATTTGGTCATATAAAATATAAAGAATAACAAGTGATTATAATCAAAGTACAATCGATACATTCAAACATTAAATAAACTATTTTGAATATAGTTTGCATACATTACCACGTACTACCCTTGGTTGATAAACCATAATAGGTATAGTTTATGATACATTACATAACACATACATTTAAAAAAGGGTACATTTATACAAATGATATTTTCATTAGCAAGGTACGGCCATACGGTACCAAGTTTTCATAACACGTAATTCCGTTAATGACTTTGTGAGACATTTACTTCAAATTACCATTAAGTCCTGTATTGTAACCAGAGTCTCCTTGAGGGAGAGCGTGATACTTGTGTATAGATCTATATTGGGTTTGACAAACCCACACCTAAACTGCATGCAACAGTTAGACCGATAGGTCTGGGGTGACAAATGTCATAACATTTCCGACGCCTGAAGAACGTCGTTTTAGGCAACCGTGGTCATAGTATGGTTATAATAAACTCACATAAAGTATTAACAAACATTGGAATTTACGGGGACTTCATTAAAATTTAACGAGTTTATGTCGATTTAAACTTGCATTGTTTTACTATAAATATGACAAATTACTTGTACATTTCGGTCTTTGGGTTTTAAGACTACATTTACACATTAAGGAAAATATTGGATTTTTCTAACACAAATACTACTTTTACAAACGAAAAGCTTATGAACTCACCAACCTTTGTGTTGACACTTTTTCAAAAACTTGTATTCTCAGGAAATCATTAAACAGGTAATCAAGTGCTTTTGAGGATGGGACGCTAAGGCGTCTACTATTTCATATTTTATCAACATATTGTGATTGATTCGTAAACATGTAATTCATACAATGATGTAAATTTTTTATATATACGTTGGTTGTGTTTGCTTGAATTACTATTACAATTGCTGTTATGATACTATACATGAAGTCCTCCACCCCCGGACGTTTCCGCCATCCTTGGTTTGGGGGTGTGACATTCTAACACTCCTAAGTGTACATGCAACCCTAAATACCTTGGATCTATGTTTTCTCTATTATACATACAATTATGAACATCCAAGGTATTATCCTAATCTAGCATACAAAATAATAAATATAACAAGATAGAATACATACCTCTTTGATGTAGAATGTCTTCATGAAGCTTGAGTGCCTAGTGCCCCAAGTGTGACACCTCAAATGGTTCACACAACACCAAATACACTTGGAATAACTTGAGAGAAACTTGAACACTCCTTGAAATCGTCTAGCCCTCACACTCACACATTAGTGCACGATTTCTTGAGCCATGAGATTCTTTTATATGGTGGCTATTAGGGTTACACCATGTAACTCATAACTTTACCCATTCCTTATGCTCCATGGATTTTAACCTCCATGGAGTATCCATGGGTCACCCCATGGACTTAGTCCAACATAAGGAATCTTGGATCACAAGCCCACATATATAAGAATGAATGATTTACACAATCAACCCATATATTTAATTAGTCTCCTTTTGATCACTTAATTAATTCCAAATTAATTCTTGATCAATACTAATTAAATAACCTTATTAATATATTAGAACTTATAATATATTAACCAACCTTAAGTGTTATTTCTCTCATTATAGTCTATCCAAATGCATGATGCCATGCAACCCAAATGGACCATGCCGGGTCGGGTCAAGTCTTACCAATTATAGTTATGGACTTAGACATTAATCCAACAAAGTGTTATGCTAATAATCATCATGTTAGTGGGAGCATGATAATTATTGTTAGTGTTGCAAGTTAGCAATGTTCATTATAAAAAACAAAAGTTTCAATTCGTGAGGCTGCAGGGATTGAAAAAGTTGTTTTGCTATAATTAAGGGAGAGGATATACTTCATTTCAGTTCTAAAGGCTTAGATTGAGACCTTAATCATCTTTAGTCAAGAATATATATATGAATTTCATGTTGGATTGGTTCAACTTAAGGAAATTCTATATATTGCGTTCTCAAAATTCGATTATGATTACGACATCACTCTTCATAGTCAAATTTTGAAAACATGGCAAATAAAAATATTGTAGCAAAAGACTGGTTTAGAATCATGTCTTTATGTGATACATCATGAATCGTGTACCATTTGCTTTGGGTACAGGATCGATTGCTTGTGCTATAATATTTGTCATTTCTAAATTTTTCCAAATGCCCAGAGGCATTAAGAATGGAAAAGGTCTAGAATTGGATATGACTAAAATGATTAAGCAATTGTCGAGGACAATCTGAGGTTTACCAAAGATTGGTTGCCTAGGGACAGTTGGAAGTATAGTGCTAATTTTGGAAGGACCATATTGACATATTCTGAAAAGAGGCATCTCTTATTCAGAAGTGATAGTCAAAATGAGAATATGGAGTTGTCTCCATAGGTGGAAGTTATCTGTGTAAGATTATAAAACTTAATGCAAGAAGCATGTCCAAAGCAATGTACTTTGAATATGAGACTTAGTTTCCATGGAGTTGATCTCCATTGGAATACCTTATAATGATTGTTGACAAGTCTTTGTGACTTTGTACATATTCATTACAGGAGGGTCAGTGCATATAAGTTTAAAATCTAAACAGATTTCGATAAATGATAGGAATTTGAAATCCTCACATTTTTCGATAAGGATTTGGGAGTGTGAAATTAGAATCATTAAAATTATGTTCAATTGGTTTATTTCACAAAGTAAGGATCATAGACAAACATATAGTGCATACTTGGTGTATGGCAAAGCTATTGTTTAAGAAAAACATAGTGTACATGCTTGGAGCATGGGACAACTAGTGTTTTTAATTCAAGTATAAAGTTGATAAAACCGAAACAATGAATAATGAGTAATCAGTATGGTGATAAATAAAAGTGTTTATTTATATTCATAGGGTTTGATACCATATTTGATTCATTTATTCTTGTGTTTCACTTTGCATGTTTTGACTTCCAGAATAACTAAGTCGCTCTTCCTGAATGATTAAGTTATTCAAACCATCCACAGTCGGTCATATGTTGGAAGTAGATATGAATCAAGTCTGTCATGGGTTGGTTTGTAGAGGTCCAAGTTGGTGGACAAAGTGGTGCTACAACACTCATGAGTGCTCATAAGTTCTGAGTATTGGATTCAACCCGCGCTCATTTGAATCACTTCATGGATTTTATCACGAGTGATCATGAGACGATAATATCTTATATTCTTCAAACCTAGAGATATGAGTTGTTACTATGAGTTGGTTATACATTGATTGCACGAAAACGCATTTGGTAACTCGATGTTATAAAACGTGCCTTTGTGTATGATTCAACAAGTAGTAGAACAAGCCATATGAGTCGAAGTTTATCCATTCCTTTTACCTTCGGGATAAAAGCGATATCTGTGGGCCCCTCGATGATTTAGTGATGACACATGTGAGTGCTTGGCCAATCCAGGACTGATTTGATTTGTTCAATCAGTCAGTCGTCATAAATCGAAAATCGGGAAATAACAAATGGACAGAGAGAATGATTATAATCCATGTCTCAGTCCATATGATATCTAGAATGGAGGAATATATGATCCCTTATCTAATGGACAAGTCATTGACAAGGTCAGAGTTCGACAGCGGCTTTAAGAGCTACGATTGCCAGTTAGGTTTTGAAGTCATACTCAATAATAGTTTTAGACTTATCCAAGTGGGAGACTGTTGGATTAATGTCTAAGTCCATAACTATATTTGGTATGTACTTGACCCGACCCGGCATGGTCCATTTGGGTTGCACTTCACCGACACAATTTATATGGATAGTCTTTTGAGAATAGTATATTTATGATTTATATTAATATATTATAAGTTCTAATATATTAATATGGAATCATACTATTTAATTAGTATTGATCAAGGATTAATTTAGAATTAATTAAGTGATCAAAAAGAACTAATTAAATATGGACTCTTATATATATGGAATGAGCCAAGTTCATTTAGGTTGGGCTAAGCTTTCATGGATGGTCCATGGAGCTTTTAACCCATGGATCCTATGTAAATGAAAGGTCATGGGTATTAGGGTTTACATGGATGTAACCCTAATCCTCCATAATATATAAAGGGGTCCTTGGCTCACAAAATTGGGACAAGTGTGTGAAAATAAGAGTGGGCCGATTTTAGTGTGCATACATATTCTCTCAAGTTCTTCCAAGGTGTTTTGGTGATTTGTGATTCCATTTGAGGCTTCCACACTATTGGGGCTAAGCTCTTAAAGCTTGAAGACATCAAGCTACATCAAAAGGTATGTCATCTAACTAGAACTTTGTAGTATAGGTGCTTCATAATATGCTAGTTAGGATGAAACCTTGGAATAGTTAATATTTGCATGTATAATAGAGAAAACATAGATCCAAGGTTTATAGGGTTGCATGTACACCATAGGAGTGTTAAAATGCTCAAAACCCAACACCATACGCGTAGCAAGGAAGTCACAACCCCTGGGATTTATTTGGGAGTTTGTTCCCGGTTATTATATGGACTATACGAGATCTTTCTGGTGTACTATCAGAATGATGGTTACGAGACATTTTGAGACCGGATCCGGATCAGGATCGGGAGCTGGCAGCCAGGATAGGCCAGTATTGTCAGAGGATCGTGTCAGGGAGATCATCCGGGAGGAGGTGATCGAGGTTGTCCGGGGACAGTTGCCGGAGATGTTTGGGTCTATCAAGGCCGCCACGGTTGAGTATTTTTATGAGCGCTACGCAGCCATTGCTGAGACGGCTGCCACAACAGCTTCAACAGCTGTAACGACGACAGGGGGAGGAGCTGGTCGGGCTTTCCAGTATCGGGACTTCGATAATGCGAAGCCCCGACTTTCGGTAGGGTTTAGGACCCGATTATTGCCATGAGGTGGCCATCTGATGTGGAGGGATGTTGCTTCACATGTTCATGTCCTACTAACCAGAAGGTCAGGCACGCTCTGAACCTGCTGAGGTCCGGGGCGAAGGACTGGTGGGAACTTGTTACTGGGACGTATTCCGATGAGCAAACAACTGCAGTTACTTGGGATCAGGGAGATGTTCTGTACTTGTTACATTCTGCGAGTTGAGCGGGAGAGGCTAGCACATGAGTTACTGGATTTGAGGCTTCAGGGGTTTTGCTCGAGGCCGGAATGCGAGTCGTGAGGACTCCGGAAGGGAGTGATGATTATGTTCAGCTGGAGTTATGCAGCTGGAAGTAGAATGGTTAATTGAAGGATTGGGAATCCTCCAATTTTCATGTATTGTGAAGGCTTAGTCGAATTTAAGTCGGGAAGAGTTACCCCGGGATGCAGAAGCGGGAGCGGTTTTGAAACGGGGATAAGTTTCACATTCCGACAGGGAGAAAGGAGGCCCAAGTGGTTGTTTGGTTTGAGGGTTGTGTTGGTTGGGAGTTCGGTAAAACTCCCCAGCATGAGAAACACGTCTTCTTGGTGCTTGATAGCAGAATTTGGGGGAAACCAGGGTGGAGTTCTAGTCATGAATTGAGTTCAGTTTGGGTGTTCGGTCGAGTGTGTGCTCGACTCTGAGGGTTTTTGGATTGATAGATTGAGGGTTTTGTTAGCTTATAGGGCTCGACAGTACATTCAGCACGAGTGTGCGGGTTATTTAGCGTATGTGGTAGATACGCGGGTCAGAGATCAGACCACGGTTTCCCGAAAGGGTGGGCGATCAACATGAGGTCTAGAGTTAGGTCGATATTATAGTCCACGGATTGGATCAGGAGTTCGAAACCCCAAGTGGGGGAGAACTGGATATATGGGAGAGGGCACCAGGATTGGTCCAGGTTTATGCTCAACAGACTTAGAGCGGTCTGGATAGACTGAAGGCTAGCGGGGCGTACCAGTCAGGCCAAAGGTTCGGACAACGGTTCAGACAAGCTGAAGGCCCGGAGAGGCGGTGCAGACATGCTGAAGGTTCTGAGAATGGTCCATATAGGCTGAAGGCCCGGTGAGGCGGTCCAGTCATGCTGAAGACTCTGTATGTAATCCGTTAGATCTAGCGGTCAAATAGTGAGGGAAGTGTTGTGAGACTGTGAGATGATTCGTAGCATTCACAGATTCTTTCAGATGATTAGGTCAGGATAAACCAGTTCGCAAGATTGTGGGTAGACCATAGCATAATCGGAATCAGGAAAACGGTAGGTCGTTGGAGACCGGACATGATGTAAGACTACAATATTCTAGTAGCGTTCACTTTTCGTATTTGGTTCGATGGTGAAAAATTGTCAGACTATTATGGTCGGATGGACCAGAAGGATTGATGGAGCCATGAGTGGCGATATAGCTAGGGCAGTTATTGCTAGGCGATGTTTCTTTCGGGAACCGCGTGGAGCGACTGTAAGATCGCTCGTTGGTTCAGCAACCGGGCGGGAATCCGGTATTCCGGATGAGTTTCTATCGAGTATAAGTGTTCTGCAGGGAAATTTGGTCTGTGACTCTGTCTTCGAGTAGGAACCCCATATTATCAGAAGTTGAGTAGCCAGTTGGGAGATAAGTGCAAGGAATTCGTTTATCATCAGGTTTCAGGACCCTGCAAGGGTTGGTTACAGTTGCCTTGGAAAGGCTGGGGTATGTTTGTAGATGTGGTTGTGTTGCTTAAGTTGTCTGGCATGTAAGGAATGATAAGAAACGATTTCGAGGACGAAATCAAATTTAAGTGGGGCAGAGTTGTAACATCTCGTTTAAAATAGAATAATTAAATAATAAACCTGAAGCCCTGAGAAGTAATTTTTATTATTATTTTAATTATGATTGTCCAAAATCAATTACTAATTAGTGGGGTGTTGGTTTCGGGAAGCCAATGACAAGATTTGAATCTCCGGGGTTAAAGGATATTTTCAGGATTTATTTTGAAAAGGATTTCAGAAGTCGGGGTGTGTTTAGTAAAATATTGGACTTGTTATGAAATGATTTTGAAGACAGGGGCTGCTTGGTAATTATTAGGACTTAAATTGAAAGGACATTGGAGTGATAGGGGCTGAATGGTAACATATGGACTCCATTTGAGAATAATTTGTAGAGGAGGGGTTGTTTTGTAATTGTTGGACTTATATTGAAAAAGAATTATGGGAGCAAGGGTTTAAAGGGTAAATTAAGGATTTGTTTTGAAAGAAAATAGTGGAGGAGGGACTATTTCGGTCATTATGGGGAGAAGTTTGAAGGAGCCGGGTATTTAACTGTTTGATAGCTCGTCCAAAACCCTAACCCTAACAACCTGATGCAGCTGCCACCCTTATACCTCCCTCTCATCTTCAACCGCCGCCACCACCTTCCATGGACGCCGACGAAGCTTGCTGCCATGCTGTCGAAGGCGGAGCTGTCGACGGGGACTCGAGCAGGTGCCTCTCTTCCGCTGCTGTTGCTCACGAGTTGCCCACTGCCTTGCCTTGAAGTGCCAACCGTAGCCGCCGGTGACGATGTGAGCGATCGGAAGAACTACCATGAACGTCGCCGCCGACGACGAAGAACCGCTAGTTGGCACCATCACGTTACGGAGGCCAGAGGAGCAACGCCGTGGCTGTCATGGTTGTTGTTCACAGTTGAAGAAGCATAAACCTCTCTCTTCTCCTCTTCGTTCTGTTCGTTGCTATGTCGCCGTCACTGCTCCCTAGCGGCTGAAGAGTTGTTGTCGCCGCTCTGGTCGCCGCTGTCGCGTCAAGGACAACAATGGCCAGTGTGTATGCTGCTGTATGGTGTTAATTTCGTGTGTGTGTGTGTGTGTCGTGTGTGGGTGGTTGTCTTATCCGGAATCACAAGAGGGCCACCACCACTACCGTGAGGTGGTGGCTGCCACCATCTACCACCACCTGCCACCACAAGGGTGGCTGTGGGTGTGTATTTATTATGTTATTTTGAGTGTGTATGTGTGTTCATTGTAATATTGTTTGTAATCGTGCCGGAATAATCAATAGAAAAATCCATAACCACCACCGTGAGGTGGTGGCTGCCGCCTCTTGCCGCCACCAACCGCCGTGTTGGATGGCGGTGTGCCTCGTTCGCATTTTGACTCGTTTGGGATGCTTGGACAAAATGGGCCCAATGAAACCTTAGTGGGCCCAAAGAAACCCTAATGGGCCCAATGAAGCCCTAATTGACCTAAAAGCCCAACCATTTGATAAATGGGCTAGTATTTGGGTTGGAAACCCTAATTAGGGTTTGGAAAACCCTAATGCCATGAAACCCTAATTTTAGGATTGATCGGGACCGCACAGGAATTATGTATTAAACTTAAAATATTAATTAATAATCATTTGCAAATTAACCTAAGGCAATATTGGACTTAATGGATTAAGTCCTTAATGGGTTAAGTAGGAACACTTAAACCTAATCGTCATTTCATGTGAAAACCCTAATTTCACTTGGGCATTGAGTTGGGCTTTTCTATTGGGCTTTGGAAATTGGACTATTGATGGGCTTTAGGGTAAGGCCCATATGAGGGACTTAGGCCCAATTTGGTAAATTGGGCCATAGATGGGTCATAATTAGTCCTTTATGATTATGTGATATTCGGCCATGGGAATACCAAGAGTTTGGACTATAATAATTGGATGGGCCTTAAGGAAAGACCATGTAGAGGTTTGGGCCCAATTTGGAAAATTGGGCCACATGTTGGGCTTTGTCCCATTACTTGACTTTTGGGCCTTTGGAGTGTGAGTTGGACCTTGGGCTTGGAACCCAATTATTAATTGGGTATTGTTTGATGTTGACAGTTCGGGAATCTGTCAACCAGCAGCTGGAGTTTTATCTGTGGGACTTCAGCAGTGCCAGGTGAGTTCTCCTCACTATATCAACAGGGTCTACGGCACCAAGGCCGACCCTTTATGATTTACATCTTGGTTTAGGATGGTTGTTATGTTATTGATCTGTTAGATTTCATCCTAGTTTTAGGATGGTTGCTATGCTAGTAATTTGTTAGATTGATATCCTGGTTGTAGGATGGTTGCTATATTAGAGATCGGTTAGATCGGTATCCTAGTTATAGGATGGTTGCCATGATAGTGATATGTTAGATCTGTATGACTATCTGTTATTGCATGCTAGCGTATGATATTTATGTGCACATGTTTATTGGTTTGGGGAAAGGGTTGAAGCAGGTCCTGTTGTGTGTAGTAGGCCAAGTCACCATGGGCTGACCGGGTAGACTGCAGGCCCGGGCTGGGCAAATCTAGTCAGGCAGAAGGCCCAGCGAGCGGTCCGGATAGGCTGAAGGCCCCGAGGAGGGCGGTCCGGACGTGCCGAGGGCTCAGAGAGCGGTCCAGATAGACTATGGACCGGGATTCGGTCCAGTCAGACTGATGACTCATTATGCATGTTGTTTACTTATATGTTATATGATATGGTTATATCGGTATGACGTTGGTATTTTGGGGGTAACTCACTAAGCCTTCGAGCTTACATTTATCGATTATTGTTTCTGTTACTTCTGATGATCGCGGGAAGGCGAAGGCGTGATCGTGCACCTCCTTATATTTTCATGATTGATTCTAAGGATGCTATGATGTTTTAACTATTTTGAAATCAAACTATAATAACTAATGGTTTTAAATGTTTTAAAAAGTTTTAAATTGGCTTGAATTTTATGGATGTTACAATAACTACAAAGACTAGCTACCGTTGTAAGATTAATAAAAACCAATGCTCTCTCTTGCGCGCAAACGCAATGTGGGGTGCAAATGCGAGCCAATTTGGCTTTGGTTCACTAAACTTGTGTGTAAGCACGCGTCCTGCTGGTACGAATGCATCACCGGTCGACCAGAAAAGTTCAAGGACCTTTTTGAAATAATTTTCTTTTCGCTTAACACTTACAAACCCGAATTAAAGGCTATTAATAATAGATTTCGGTTTTGATCTGTCAATTAATTATGTTATTTAATTGGTTGTTACGTTTTGATGTTTGATGACATCAATGGCAATTTACAATATAAATAGAGCCTCTCATTCAATGTTTAGATTACGCAGAATGAAACGAAATCACTCTCTTCCTCTCTTACGGTTCTGCTTCTTCTTTCATCTTTTGCTGCCACCAAGGTAATTTTCGGGCCAAGTGAGGGTTCGGGTGACCTAGAAGAGTCACTTACTACTATTGTATCCTGGGAAACAAACACCCATATAGGACGAATTTATTTTAAGGAAACTGTGTCAAACACATGCCTCAGTAATAATTTCTGATTTTTGTTCTTTCGTGCATTTTGGGTTATATTTTTCCTGACAATGTGTTAGAATATATGAGGGTTCTCTTTTTAAATCATCAATAGTTAGAGATAGTTTTCGTAATTAGTCCTAAATAGCCAGTTTAATACCAATCATATTGTAATTGCTTAATATCCTTTTTTTCATCATAATGAGGTAACGACCATGTATGTTGTCTTTAGAATGCGATTTATGGTTTTAGATAAGCACCACGTGCTTAGTTTGGAAAATTCAGTACCATTATTCTTTTCGTTGGGTTTTTCTTCAAGCCTCTACAAATCATGTCTATTGACATGTACAACATCCACTGGTACATTCTCATTTTACTATATGTTGACGACATGCTTATTACAGGTAGTGACAATACAAGTATTCTGCAACTAAAACAGTTTCTCAATTCCTGTTTTGAGATTAAGGATATTCATAATTTTCATTAATTTTTAGGCTTGAGGTCTTATGTGATGCTTATGTAATATACATATTCCAATGGAACTATGTTTTTGACTTATTGTCTTGTGGATGCAAAAGTGGCATCCATACCACTTGAGCCAAATACTCACTTGGTTTCTTGAGAGTGAACCTCTTAGTAACCCCACTGCTTATAGACAACTGGTAAGTTCCATGGTTCATCTTGTGGTTATGCGTCCTAACCTTGCCTATGCAGTTTACACGATTAGTCAGTTTATGGTTTCTTACTTCTCGGATCATTATGCAGCTGTCCTTTGGATCCTTCGTTACCTCAAGAGTACAATATTTCACGGGATTCATTTTTTGTTTGGATCATCTCTTATTCTGAAAGTCTTCTCATATACAGATTGGGATGGTGACTTAACTGACCAACAATCTATTACAAGTTCCTATTTCTTTCTAAGGGACTCCCTTATATCATGGAGAAGTAAGAAACAGAACCTTACAGCCCACTCAAGTATTATAACTAAATATCGAGTTCTAACGGATACAAATCAAGAATTAGTTTGGCTATGATGGATTTTAGCTGATGTATGTACTCATCGGTCCATACCTACATCACTATGGTGCAATAACAATACTGTCATGCACATTGATCACAATGATGTTTTTCATGAACGAACAAAGCATATTGAGATTGCATATTTCTTGGAGATAATCTTCTGTCATGTTCATGAAAGGACAGCCCACTGACTCATGTTTTAGTTCCCAGACCGAATATAAAAGCGTTGTTAATGTCATAGATGAGACATGATGATCCACAAGCAGACAATGTATATATCTCGGAGATAATTTTTTTATGGTCATGAAATGACAACCAGCTGTCTCATGTTTTAGTGTTGAGGCCGAGAATATGAAACATATCCTTCAATATGATGATACACAAGTAGGTAATACATATTTCTTGGAGATAATACTTTGTCATGATCATTAAATGAGAACCTATTGTCTAATATGTTAGTGTTGAGCCCGAGTATAGAAGCTTTTCTAAATTCATAGTTGAGATATATTATCTGTCTAATAATATAGTACAATATTAGATGACAAAACGCATTAAGATAGATAAACACTTTCTCCGACACAAAGTCGATGCATACCCTTGACTCATCAGTAGGGATGAAAGTGGGTCAAACCCGACCCAGATGGACCTGGACCCGAAAATCCCGGAAACCAGTTAACGAGATTTTTTAGGAACAGAAATTAGACCAATATATAGGAACCGATTCTGATTCGGTTATGGGAAAAGTACGGGTAAAGTGACTATAGAATCAGAAAACCCGGAAATGTCAAAGTGGGTACGGTAGAACCAGGTAAAGTGGATCTACAACCGGAAAACCCGTAAACCTGATAAATTCATTCTTTAAACCTGAAACCCGTGCCAATTCTATATGTTCTGGTTCTAATGATTTCGGCTATGGTCTGGTTTTTCGATTTTGAATCTCATCCCTACTCATCAATGTAGTTTATCTCTCTAATAATATAGTTTAGTATTAGAGGATAAAACACATTGAGATAGACCGGGCCAGTCCTGAGGATTTAAATATCCTCAAATGCCTAGGACCAGCCAGAAAAAAAGAATCATTATCGTTATTATATATATATATATATATAATAATAATAATAATAATAATAATAATAATAATAATACTCGGGCCATGTGCAACTGCCTACTTCCCTCTCTCTCTCTCTCTCTCTCTATATATATATATATATATATATATATATATATATATATATATATATATATATATATATATATATATATATATAAAATGATAATAATAATAAAAATCAGGTCATATGCAGCTGCCTACTCCCCCCTACTCATCAATATGCCGACATCTTCACGAAAAGGTCTACTATGTTCACATATTTTCAGTCCAACTTGAGCATGATTCTGTAGAGGCATTGCTAATGTCATAGCTGAGACATGATGATCAGCAAACATCATTGCAAATTTCTTGGAGATAATCTTTTGCCATGGTTTCTTAAGCGTTCATTACATGACAACCCACTATCATATTTTAGTCTAGATGCCAAGTATAGAGGCGGTGCTAACGATGCCAGTGTAGTTTATCTACTGTGACAATGTGTGCCTTCACAATCCTATTATGAGAAAATAGCGATAAATACACACAAGATTTCTCCCCCTATGGGATAAAAGTAACTTAGACGATTTGCAATCATTCATAATAAATAAATAACTTTTTCATCACATGGCATGCTCTCCTTCAATTTGACAAATGTCAATTTGTAGTAATTTTGAATAAATTTTTTTTCCACATGTCATTTTATGAGTTTTTTCTATTTTATTAAGTTTCATATAATATTTTTTAATGTAATAATTGCAATAAATATAGTAATAAATGAATATCAATTTCATTAATGGCTTACCTTTTAATTTCAAAAATTTTAAATTAAAGTTTATTAGTTTCTTTTGTTTATTTATTTAAATTTAAAAGATAAAAAACATTTCAATTTTAATAATTCATTATTTTTCTTATTTTTTCTTATAAATTCAAAGTTCTCAATTATTTAGACCTTCATATTTAACTTCTTTTTTAAATTAACTCATATAATACATGAGTTTCACAACTAATTATACATTTAATTTCCAGCAACATATGTCTTAATTCAAATATATGATCCAAATTAAAAGTCAGTTATCTCAAAAAATATTATTAAAGCTCTATATAACCGTAATATACACTAGTTTAATTCTAGATTGTTTTTTTCTATGGAATATCTATAATGATTTCAAAGATTATTTTAGGTAATAGGCATGTAGGTATCATTAAGGCCTAAGGGTTTAAACGAATCTAAGCTATGTATTTTATGTAAAAAGATTCATGATTTCTTTATTTCAAAAAATGTTAACTCCAGTTGTTATTTCAATCTTTGTTCCAATAATAATTTCAACCTTTGACTAATCATATCAATTAAATTCTTCATCACAAACTCAAAGTGGTATAACTTAACAATAATGAATAAACACGTACATATAATCCAATTAAAGCCTGCAAAATTTCATAATTTTATATGAATATTTTTGTTGATCTATGCACCAATAGAATCCGAGGTCATATGATCATTGCTATAACAAACAAAAACGCATGAAATATTTTATTAAAATTAACTCAATAAAAAGTTTACAAACATTTGGTATTCTAATATACAGATCAGGTTAGGGAGCAAAAAACAAATCTTTCAAGATCTGAATTAAGCTCGTCTCAATTAATTTACATACCAATCCAATATCGTCAACATTCAACACGACTACCCCCATGCTCATCTACCCACCCAAAAAGAATTAAATTGAAAAGAAAAAAAAACAAAAATTTGGAATCAAATTGAAAGTATTACTGCAAATTCTTGAAATTACTGCAATTTAACAAGGCTTTAGCATTCATCTCTCTTTCGAATCTCCAAATGTAATTCAAACCAACTAACAGCTCAGTTATGGCCGCTTCCGTTTTCTCTTGATCTGCATAAAAAAGCGTTTGTAAAAGAAGAACACCAGTTTTTGGCATTCGATTCTGATGTTCAAAGCTTCTTTCACTTTGCCATTTCATCATGTTATGCGCTAATGGCGACAACCATCCCAAGATCTTCCCCAACGCTTCCCTCCATTCGCCTGCTAGAACGGGATCACTTGCTGTAAACCCAATCCCTTTCAATCGTCTCCTTAATGAAGATCGTATGCTATTAGGCAACATCGAGTAAACATCATCCCTAGCATCGACTCCAATCAATTGTGGCGATCGTATCATCTTCTCTGTCACGATGATTAAATTCGCGTAATGTAAAGCAAGAGCCGCAGATCCTAAAGTTGTTGATGATGGTTTTAGGATTTTCGAATTTGTTTCGAAAAATCCGTGGGAGATATGGTTGTTCTCTTGATGTTTTGAGCTTTTGATCAAGGGACCGGAAACGAAGTTGAATGAGTTTGAGGTTTGATCGGAGGGGTAGACGGTGGCGGAGGCGGAGAGGCTGCGGGGGAGAGAAGAAGGGTAGCCATGGTTGATGTTGAAAACGAGTTTGATTCTTGACAGAATGGTGAAGATTGATTTCGAAAGTAATGAAGTTATCGTGTCGAAGCTTCTGTTCCATAACGACTTCTCTTTTAGATGTCTGATTTCTTGCTTCTGCCATTGGAGCTTTTGTTGAAGATCGAGAATCTTCTGTTGCTTCATCGTGTTGGTGAAGGAAACATCCTTTTTGTAATTATTATTACAACACTGTAAGGATTTCTTCAAACTGTTCTCGATAACAGTTAACTCATCGATTTCCCGGTGAAGTGTAGCGGTGGCTGTAACATACCTCTCTATCTTCTTAATCTTGGCTTCCATTTCTTTCCAGCTCATGATCCATCCATGGGGATCACGACCTGTATTCGCGAAACCATCAAACACACTCTCGAAGCTTCGTAAGCTCGAATCTTCACACCGCTTGCTCAGCCTGGAGACTGATTTCGCGACTACTCTCAGATTCTCGACCATCTCCGCACACGCTAACCCGAGAAGAAACACATCGTCGGGCGAGACAATTTTTCGAACACCTTCAAGGCATACCGATTCATTACGAAGACGGGTCATACTCTTATCGGAGAGCATCTGCCACATGTAATTGAGCTTCGGCATGATTCCTGCGATCTCAAAAGCCAATACTCCGACCCTTGATTTCTTGATCACCGGCTTCCCGTTTGGTGGGAGAGAGTGACCATGGACGGAATCGAAGCTATGTGAGATCGATTTCTTGACCTTGATTAGCCATGTTTCAAGACCCATATCGTGGTTTCGATTTCGTTGGATGGAAGAACAAACAAACAAACAAGCGTGACTGGATCAAAGATTTGAGCAGTATATAGTGGGGTTTGGTTTTGGTTCTGGTTCGTTGAAGTAATTAATGCAATGGCAGGTTGAATGTTTGAAGGTTTGGTTTGCGTGATCGAATTTAATTCGAGAGAGAAGAGAAAAGGAATTGCAGAGAATATGAAAGATTAAAGATTGAAGGTTTATGGGCTCATGAGAAGTGTGAGGAGATTCATTATATCGCCTGCTTTCAAACCACTGTGTGTCTGTGTGTGTGTGAGAGAGAGAGAGAGACGAAAGGGCACATGCAGTGAGAGTGTCAATTGAAATCTTTTTCAAGTCAAAAGAATCATTTCTGTTTTTCTAAATCAATTATTTAAAGTATTATCTATATTCATCGACTCCCTCGTGTTTCTTGGTTGTCATTTTTAGAACTGCATTTAATAAGATCATAAATACTGTAATATTTATCTTGTATTAATTGACAGTGATTTCATTTCTATTGATGAGATTTATTGTATTTTTAATGTCATTACTGTTTTTAGCAAATAATATATTACAATATTTTTATTGCAGATTAAGGCAACGATATCGTGTATTCAATAATTTTCTTTTGTTTTCATGTTAATATCACGAGACATTATTCGTATAGAGACCTAATTTAACAAAAGAATGAACAAACGATGTCTTATCTATCAAACGGTTCTAGTTTCATAATGTTGCCAGTGAGATTTAAAATTGCAATGGTTATATAAATTATGATGATGATTTTTCTATATACAAGTTACTATTGCAAAATTAGTAGATATAAAAATAAAAGATATAAAAAGTGCATTTGTTTATGATATAAAGCAAGGATCTCAATAAAATCCGTGCATATACGACTACATGAGAACCTTCGTTTTTCTTTATTTTTCTTTTTTTAGCACTCCAAGTCTTTAAAAGGACGTGTCGGCTACCATATAACAACCACATTTATATAAACAAAAATATATTGATATTCCTTTTGTGACCATGAAAAGATATGATAGACGGAGGTAATAGAATAAACGAGTTAAATAACATGTTAAATGTATGATTTTTAGTATATGTGAGATGAGCCATGAGTCTGAATTGATCCACACACTCCATCTCATTTTATTTTATTTTATAGTTTAATATCTAAAATAGAGATATTCATCTAAGCATATAAATATATAAAATAGACAAAATTGCAAGTTTGGTCCCTGTGGTATGTCAAAAATTAGATGTTTGGTACAAAATGTTTTGGAGTTGCACCACTGGTCCAAAAAGTGAATTCTATTGCAGGTTTGGTCCAAATGTTTTTGGAAAAACTTAAAATGACTGATTTACCCTTCATATTTTGTTTTCTTATTTTTCTTTTATTGCATAATTTAAAAAAAAAAGACAAAAAGAAAATACCACCCACCCACTCATACACACACACACACACACTCTCTCTCTCTCTCTCTCTCTCTCTCTCTCTCTCTCTCTCTCTCTCTCTCTCTCTCTCTCTCTCCAAGAAGAAATTTATGAAGCCCCACCCTCTTTCCTTAACCTTTTTCCAGTTACCCAGATGCTCAAACTCATCAATATTGTTTTCAAACCCAACCCACATGGATCAAAACTTGTATGATCTGTTACTTCCATCAAACCTCCATCTACAACCTCCGTTCTTCAGAAAATTGCTTCATTCTCTACACACATTGAAAAATTGAAAAACATACACTCACACACAGTGAAGAGCAGTGTAAACCCATTTGAAATTGGAATCCTTCTGTTGGATGGTTTTCCCTCAACTGGTGTGCTTCATGAACCAAATCTGTAACACCCGGATTTTCAGGTATATTATTTTAATTATTTATTTTTGTGAATCTTTGATCTACTCAACGAGTTGGTGCTATAACTCGCCGAGTAGAAGCGGGGTGGCCACGTAAGTTTAATGAACTACTCGACGAGTCCAAGAGCAGACTCGCCGAGTAGGCACTGTGGGTGGAAACCCTAATCCCCGGGCCTGTGCCCTATTTAAGGGACCTTATGGCCCTCATTTGCGGCCACCATCACCCTTGAGAGCACCAGAGCACCTGAGAGCGTTGTAAGAGAGAGAAGGAGCCGTTTTCATCATTCTAAGTGTGATTTTTGCAAGAAAGAAGGAAGGAGGGCAAGCAAGGAAGATTGAGGAGCTCAGATCTACCACCATTTGATCAGAAGAGGCTGCTAGAGGTATTAATCTGTGCTCAATCTCGTGTATCTTGTGATCTACTTGAATCTAGGGTTTTCTTATGCCTTCTTTAGCTTTGATTCGAAGTATGTGAGGTCCCAAGGTGGAGTTCTTCTTAGATTTGGGCCTTAAGAGGTCCAGAGAGTCCTATCTATCTTGCTTTATGCTATTCCATTAGAGATATGAACCTAGGTTGCCATTTTAGAGGCTATTTCGCTAAAAGAAGCCTTGGGTGCGTTGCATGTGAGTCAAGATTCGACCTTTACGTGGTTATTGGTCATGGGGAAGTCAGATCTATAGTTTAGAGAAGCAGATCTGACCTCAGAAGGTCATTTGAGTGTTGTCATGGGAGCAACTCGCCGAGTGCATAAGTGGACTCGACGAGTCGAGTCGGGGTTGCCCCACGATTCGTTGCAGAGAAACCCGGCGAGTGGAGGAGGGACTCGACGTGCCAAGTGAGGCTTAGAAGGATTCAGAGGACCCGCGTGGACTCGCCGAGTCGCCCGGATGCACTCGACGAGTCTGGTCAAAGTTTGACCGTTGACTAGAGTTGACTTCGTTGACTTTTAGAGTTGAGTCAATGTTTGGACTTGTGAGCCATTGGAGGGGTAGAATGGTCTTTTACCCTTCTTAGAGAACTTAGAGAGGGATTAGCCTAGTCCTTGAAAATCGTATTAATTAGAGTAATTATTTTATGTGATTAGGCGAAGGCTAGATCAGTATTTCCGAGTTCGAGGTTTACCGAGCTATCCGAGGTGAGTCTTCTCACTATACTTTACCTTGAGTGGTAAGTAGAGTTATGTGACAGAGTATCTTGTATGCTATGTATGTGATGTGTTGCACTGCATTATTTCTATGTGATTTATGTTGTGTTTATTCCAGAGTTTACAGAGTTAGGACCGGAAGGTCCATAGAGTTAGGACCAGAGGGTCCACAGAGTTAGGGCCAGTGGGCCCACAGAGTTATAGCCTCGAGTGGCTAATATGTATTATATGTGGTATTTTGGGGAACTCACTAAGCATTTATGCTTACAGTGTTTTGTGTTATGTGTTTCAGGTACCAGTGAGGATCGCGGGAAGGCGTCGGCATGATCAGTACACACTTGTGGAGTTTTTATGTATTGTGATCTTGGGGTGAATTTTATGGATTGATATGTGATACATGGAGATTGATAATATTTATGAATGAAATTATATTTTTTAAAAGTGAAAAATTGTTTTGGAATTTACGATGTTACAAAATCTCACTCTCACACCTTCTGAATCCCTCTGTTTCGACTAAGAAATTAAAAATAGAGAGCTTATATTTGGATCTGAAACATATGCTGAGTTTTTTTTAAGAACTATCGATTTTTGAAAAATGGAGGAGGCGATTTTCTGGGTTTGTTCAAGAACTATCGATTTCTGAAAATCCCAGTTGGATGATCAATCAAAATTTCCCATTTTTCACTGGATGGATTAAAACTTCAACCAAATCATCCTTCAGTCGGTGAAATCGAGCAACCGATGACATCGACCAAGAGGTTTCTCGAAAAGAACTGAAGGGGTTTCGATGATGGTGGTGTTTTTTCTGATAAATTCTTACTTTTCAGATCCATCCTTCGCCAAAAAAGATAAAACTCATATCTCGAAGTCTTGAATCATTCATCACACTTCTCTGTTGGATTTTGATATGTTTGGTGTGAAAAATGTGAGATTAATGGTGGTGGTGCGCTCCTGAAATTGGTTTTTTATGCGTTAAGAGAGAGAGAGAGAGAGAGGGAGAGACGGTGGGTGGGTGGTATATCATTAACAGTGGATATTCACCCTGAAGTAATAACCACTATGAATATATGATAAGTATAGTATGATAAGGAAGTATTACATGTTAACCTTTATTATTTGTGATTCATGGAATGCCCATCTTTTCCGATAAAATCTAACATTTGCAACCTTTTTTACATATTATGGAACACATTACACATATTTCAGACATTTTCAAACTGAAACACATTTGTCAAATATTTGTTTTCGGACATAAGGCATCTTCAAGATTTGAACATTGTACGGTTTCAAACACCTTCAATATGATAAGATGTTTTTGAAAATATACCATATTTGTAATTTTGAACTCGTTATATATATTTTGAATTCATGTAAGCATACTATAAATTTTGAACATGTTATTACGAAGTATGTTGATTTGGTTTAAATTATGGATGACAAACATTCGTGTATAGAGATATATAAATTTATGTTAACAATATCTTGGAATGAGTAATGTAATCAAGATAATTGACGACAATGACTTGAAACACCTTGCGGGTGTTGGTACTTGTTTGATTCATATAGTGAAACATTCAGGGGCAGATGTAGGTTTTCATAGTAGGGGTGGTACGAGAAATTTAAGTAGTGACATGATATTAGGAAAAAAATCAAAATTTTTTGCACTGCGTATGGAAATACCAGACGTTGTCGGTGCCACTACGGGCACCATAACAAAACCACCCCCTCGACACATTTTTGTTTTTGTTAGTGATCTCTCTCTCTCTCTCTCTCTCTCTCTCTCTCTCTCTTTATATATATATATATATATATATATATACACACACACACACACACAAACAAAATAGATCGTTTGGTGGTAATCGCTCGTTGGATGATCGTTCCAGTGGAAATGGGTTCAATGTCAAAAGCAAATCATTGATTTGCTGGAAGATACATGTATAAGAAGGTATTGTCAATGCATTCTGGTTTACCTTGTGGTCATGTGAGCATGAATTTTATTTTCTTAGGTATAATATATTGTCACTCTTGGATTGCGTATTGGTTCTCCACAAAGCATTCTAAGACCACACACCACGTTGTGGTGCATCCTTTACCACCTCATCTCATTTGGAAGAGCCCGATGAGGTAACAGTTGTTAGACTACCATTGATGGACAAACAAGAAGTTGATCGCCCTAACCCCCCTCCCCCCGATACATAGTGTTCCAAGGAGAGGGTCTAATATTTAAAAGATGAATTATATGCCAACAAATTGGGTCATACCCACCTCAATTGTCTAACCCGTGTACTAATCGAAGCATCAAAGTCGGGAGTCTCAAAACCATGCCTATTATCCTACATTTGACAATTGAATGTTATAATCTTACACTAAGTTATTTATCGATTTTTTTGTATTAAACCAAATGGTAATAACATTAATTAACTAGTTAACCTATTTATCACTTTCTACAAACACCTACAACATAAGTTCTTTATATAAGAAATAAAAAAGAGGGCTCACCCGAGAACATCGAGACAGTTTACAAAAAGTGATTTTACATTAGGGAATTGCACTAATCAAACTGAATAATGTAATTGAACTTAACTCTATTTGTAATCCAACTGAAATGTAAGTGTTACTTTCTTTTGTTGTAAGCATAGAAGTTGGCCTTACATTCCTAAAGACAATAGATTTGTGTGCTTCCCAATCAGTCATAAAGGTTGTGTATGCTAAGGACAAACTTAACTTTCAAATCCTTTTATTGTCATCATTCGAATGTAACAAATTCATTAGCTAACCAAAAGAACTAAGTTATCTTATTGACCACCGATTAGAGGTTACAATTGAATTGTCGTTTATAATTTTGCTAACTTTTTAACCATCGATTAGAGGTTAATGGTTAATAAATATAAGTTCGAACTTGTGCATATGCTTATTTTCTATTCACATGGTTTTATGTATTTGCTATTGATGTTTTTTTTGGTATACTTGTTGGTACGAATGATGATATACATGTATTTTGCTATTAGTTTTAGTTAGATACACATATAAGATAGAGTCAAATATGGACACTTCTTCCATCTTGATGAATAAAAACACAAGATAGCTCCAACTTGTCTCAACGTATTCTCAATTAACTAGTTTACCCATAAAAAATAATTTACCCATAAAAAATGTTATTTTAGAAAAGAGAGGACCACGACACCAACCACTTCTACGTTATCGAAGCAAAGATGCATTCCTCCACAACACGACAAATGGTACTAAAAATGGATGAGACGAGATACTACGAATAATCGGTTTCGAAAAATAGGGATCATGTTCTTGAAAGTATGCCAAACAAAATTAATTTCTAACAAGATGCAACCCACCCATTGGAAAGAGTTAGATATGTCATCCATGATTTTTTTAATCACAGATCGCTTAGAGTTTTAACCGTGAACACCCCATTGCCATCATATTTCCCTCTCCACCTGTCTCATCCCATCGAAAACATGAAAACATTCAAGCTATTAACTAAGGCCGACAACTAGTCAGATTTACGACCTCTCCTTGGTTGTGTCATCCGCTCCATACTATATTGACCCACCAAACTATCCTTTATTTTGACTCTATCGATCACTAAATAATTCTTATTCGACTCAATTTTATAGAGATTTGGAAAAACATCACAAGTCTTTCCAAAAGAAAGTTTTGTCCCTTCACCCACCACCCTTCTAAATAAATTATCATGCACAATTCCACTATCCACAAATTTCATACCAATATTTGAGATATTAAGCCAAACATCCTTTATCGATATTTTAGTAATAGGTTTTCTATCCATGATCTTAGATTATGAATAACTTTAATACAAGCAAAAGAGAATCAAACTTATATTTTAATCTTCACCATCATCCCTTTTAAATAAATTATCATGCACAATTCCTCTATCCACAAATTCCCTACCAATATTTGAGATATTAAGCCAAACATCATTTATCGATCTTTTAGTAATAGATTTTCTAAGCATGATCTTGAGATTATGAATAACTTTAATACAAGCAAAAAAGAATCAGACTTATATTTTAATCTTCATCATCATTTTGCAAGAAGTGCCAAAATTAGCCACCCAAGACATCTATATACTTGAGAATGTTAATGAACATAGGCTTTTTTCAAGTAGGCAAGTTAGTTAAATTGTACATAACTTTAGACAAGCTACATGAATAATGAATGAAATTTAGCTTTTATATATATATATATATATATATATATATATATATATATATATATATATATATATATATATATATATATATATATATATATAGAGAGAGAGAGAGAGAGAGAGAGGGAGAGATGAGATCCGTTGAGAACTCTTAGTTTCCCGATAACTCGAGAACTAAAGGTGGAGCGTTAAATCAAAATTAACTCATTAAGGGCATTGTCATCTTACCAATTTCATTTAATGTTTAATTTTTTTTTTGTTATTAGAAATATTAATAAAAATGTCTAAAAAAAATAACATACTAAATTAAATTTTCGGATTTTTTTAAAAAATAATATTTTTTGATTTTTTTTTTAAAAAAATGCAGATTTTTAAAATTTTATAGAAAACATGAATTTTAAAAAAAAAACTTAAAACTACAATTTTTTTAAAAACAGTAAATATTTTAAAATCAGTAAATTTATTAAAAAAATTGGAATATTTATAAAAAAACAAAACTATAATTTTTTATCCAAAAAAATCAACTTTTCAAGTGTATATATGTATATTTTTTCAAATGCATATATGCATATATCTCTTCTACTATAATGTAAATAACTAAATCATAAAAAAATAATAAATAAATAAAATAAATAAACAAATAAAACTCATTTTTATTACTAGTCTATAAACATAATAGTATAAACATTTTATTCGATGCAAAATAAAATATAAAAAACAAAAAAAAAATGCTACAAATTTTCAAAGCACTTTCATGTCTTCGTGTCAAAATTTTCATATTTTCTTCAATTTATCATTTTCACATCTTTAATATTTTCACAAATTCATCCAAATCTGCAAGAAAATTTAAAAAAAAATACTTAGTAATGCAAAAACGCTCACAAAAATGCATATGTATATATCTTGTAAGATTCACATTTAATAATATAATGCAAGATTCACATGTGATTATATAATATGATATTCACATTTGATTGTATTTTTTAAGATTCAAATGTGAAATTCAAAAGAAAAAATTAAAAAAAAATTAACTAAAAACACTCACACAAAATGCATGTGTGCATATATACGTTATTCATATGTGATTCACTTGTAATTTACATGTGAATCACATGTATTCCATATGTGATTCACTTATGATTTACATGTAAATCACATATTATTCATATGTGAATTACATGGGAATAACATTTAATTCATATGTGAATTACATGTTATTTACATGTGAATCACATGTAATTCATATTGAATTACATGTGATTTATACGTGAATCACATGTAATTCATATGTGATCACTTGTAACATCCCAAAAATCATAAAAATTTAAAATTTTCATAAACAACCATTATCCATAATTGTTTACAAGAAAAGCCATTGTTTCAAATGTAAAATCATATCAGAGTGTCCCGAAAGTTAATATCATGAAAATAGGAAGATGCACGATCAAACCTTCGCTTTCCCACGATCCTCTAGAGTACCTGAAACAATAAACCGAAACTGTAAGCCAAAGTTTAGTGAGTTCCCCCAAAGTACCATCACACAACACAACAAACAATAGAATGCAAAATTGAGCCTACAACCTATCTCGACCGCTCTACGGGCCTTCGGCATGAATGGACCGCCTCACAGGGCCTACAGCCTATCTGGACCGCCCCGGGTGTCTTGGCTTTCAGCATAAAGCATGACCGCCTCAACCCAACCACAATATGTCGACATATGTAATAGGTAAACATAAACATAGAACCAGCAAATACATATAATCATACAGATCTACTAATCTGGCATATACTAGCATAACACTATCCTATAACCAGGATACATAATCTAGTGGGCCAGTATTAGTGCCTTTAACCTACGAGTACAGTGAGGAGAACTCACCTCTCAGTCCGACGAGTAGCAGAAAAGTACACAACACTTATTACAACTCCAACACCAACTCTACCGATCACCTAAATAAAACCAGTGACCTAAGCTTAGTTAATAATCCCAAAAGACCTAAAATACCCAAACTACTCTTAGGTCAACCTTAGTCAAAAGTTCAAGGTCAACAAACCATCCGAGTCAACCCAACCGAGTATGTTGGGCGTACTCAGCTGTACGCGGAGCGTACTCTACTTGACCAAGAAGTCGGGGCTTTGAACGCGTACACGCAGCGTACCATTTGGTATTCCTAACGTACGCACCTGGTCACCTCGACTTCTTATTAAGAGCTTAATACATCAAGTCCTTACGTCATCTAAGCCCAATATATCATTATAACTCATAAAGTTTCCAACTTTATGACTTTGCATGGATAAAAGTGCTTAAATACAACAAAGCCTAACTTCTTAATCCATTAGGACATCCTGGCACATGCATGGGGAAGAACTAGGAGCCAGGATCATATTTTTATGCTTCTAGACATCTCAAAATGTCTAAAAGAATGGCTTATACGGGCTAGAGTATGCCATACTCATAAAGGTCAAGACTTGGGACCAAAATGCTTCAAGAATCAAAAGCTAACAAGATCTTAAGAAATGCAAGACAAGTTCAAAACTTTATTCCTCTTGGAGGTTGCTAGATAGATGAGGATTCCAGATCCAAAGCTTCTTCAAGCTTCCAAGGTGGTTCTACTTCTTTCCTTCTCCTTCAAGGTCACTAAAATGCAAACCAAAGGTCAAGAATGCCCAAACAAGAAACTAGGGTTTGCTAAGGTTGAATGGAGTGATGGAGGCTGATGAGAGAAGAGACTTGGAGGCCATAAAGATGTTTAAATATGGTCCAAACCCTAAAAATTAGGGTTTGGGATCTTGCTATGTACGCCGGAAAAATTACAAAAATGCCACTATGGGCCATTTTGCAACATTTCTCATACAAAAGGGCTAAAATACAATAATCTTCATACTTAAGGTTAAAATTTGGAATTACCTCCACATCAGGATGTTACATCACTTGTTATTTACATGTGAATCACATATAATTCATATGTGATTCATGTGTGATTTACATGTGAATCACATATGAATTATTACAAATCCAACTCACTAATCAAAATGTATAAGTGATTATAAGCATGCATCATGTTTCCTACCAACGAGACACGTCCTTTGTAGGGATTCCAATGAAGAAAGAAGTTATAGCTCCAAGACATGTTTCAATATGAGTGAAACTCCCATAAGTGCCTCGCACAAAAGCTAGTGAAGCCTAACGTTTGATTATAAAAGGTCAATAAAAAGACACATCAAAGAATTTTATTGTAACGCCTTGTTTCGAATCGTTTCCTAATTCGGGTCCATGATTCGAAGATCAGTTATCATAAGGCTATGGCCCTCGGGGAAGGAGAGATTTAGCCCCCTTTGGGTGTGGATAATGTAGATTTGGTGATCCAAGATTTCGGTTTGTGTTTTGGAACCCAAGGGTATAACCGTAGAGTGATAGTTTGGGCCTTTATGAATTTTGGATTTAAGTTTGAAAAGTTTTAAGGCAAGATTAAGTTTATAGAAGTGTAGAGATTCTCATTACCTTTTCGGGGATATAAGGATCGTCGAAATAGGACTTAGAACGAAGAAGTTATGGCCTTCGGAAGTTTGGTGGTTCTTGGGCTAAGCCTTGTACGCTGGGTGTACATAGGAGTACGTTGGGCATACTAGGCAGGAGAATCGTGGGTGCCCATTGGAGTACCCTAGGCATACCAGGAGTACCCAGGGCGTACTCCAGTCAGGTGCAAACCCTAATTTAAGGTCGTGGACCCTATTTAATGGCCTTAACTCAACTCCAAACCCGCTTACCTTCAACCTCCATCCCATTAAACCCTAGATACAAAACCCTACCCCCATTTGAGTGATTCTTGATTTCTTTGTGTGATTTCATGTGTTTTGGTGCTTATTAAAGAAGAATGAGCTTCTTGAAGGGAATTTCGATTGCTTAGTGCTTGTAGATCCAGGCTTGGTTTTCCTTTCTACATCTTCTGGATGTATAAAGTTTTAACCTTGATGGATTCTTTGTATAGATCTAGTTTTAGGTGGTATTTTATCATGTTTTGGTCCCATGGTTGTGTTTCTTGTGAGTAGGAGCTACTCCAGAACCTTTAAGTATCATATTTGGTCCTTGTTGAGGCCATTAAGTCATAAAGTTTGGATCTTGTGGAGTTTTTGATGGGTTTTTGAGCATTCTAACACTTCCTAAGTGTACATGCAACCATAATAACCTTGAATCTATGTTTTCTCTATATACATGCAAATTTCTTTTCAAGGTTATTTCCTAACTAGCATGGCATGGGGATTACATAGAACATAAAACTAGTAGAAATACATACCTTGTTGTTGCTTGGATTCCTTCAAGACTTTGTGAGCCTAGCACCCCAAATGTTGTGCCTCAAATGCTTCACACAACACCACAAGACTTGGAATAACTTGAGAGAATGTCACTTAGCCTCAAAATCGGTTATGCCCTCTCTAGTAACACTAGGTCACGATTTTGCTAGCCATAGGGTTCCTTTTATAGTGTTGTCACAATTAGGGTTTACACATGAATGCCCTTAATTGTCATGACTCTTGATTTCTCATGACCCATGGGTTGTAACTCCCATGGACTATCCATGGAGCTCCATATGGTTATAACCAAACCCATAAACCATGGATCATTAATCCACCATAAAAGAATTGATGATTGTCATAATCAACCCTATATATTTAATTAGTCTCACTTTGATCACCAAATTAATACTAGATTAATACTTGATCAATACTAATTAAATAATACTATTATTAATATATTAGAACTTATAATATATTAATAATCATAAGTGCCTTATTATCTCATCTAGTCTATCCAAGTATTGCAATGTCATGCAACCCAAATGGACCATGCCGGGTCGGGTCAAGTACATACCAAATAAAGTTATGGACTTAGACACTATATCCAACAGTCTCCCACTTGGATAAGTCTAATAACTATATTTGCAAATATGACTTCAAAATCCGACTAGCAATCGTAGCTCTTTCAAAGTCTCTCGGAACTGAGATGATGATGATACGCCATTTAAGATAAGTGATCATATAATCCTCTGTTCGTGATATCAGCTGGACAAACACATGGAACATGGTCTTACTTATTGTCCAGCATTTGTTTCTCGATCTCTGATTTGTTTCGACATAGAACTAAATTGAACACATCAATTAGGTTCTGACCAGGCCCGGTACATAGGTCAAAACCAAATCATCGAGGGGCCCAGATATCGCTTCTATTTCTAGAAGGAACAGATAAACTTCGACTGATATGCTTGTACTAACTACTTGTTGAATTATTCACAAAGGCACGTTTTATGACATCGAGTTACCAATGCGTTTTCGTGCAATCAATGAATAACCAACTCATAGTCAACAACTCATATCTCTAGGTTTGAAGATTTATATGATATTACCGTCTCACGATCACTCGAGATAAATTCCATGAAGTGATGCAAGTGAGCGTGGGTTGGGTCCAATACTCAGCCCTTATGAGTACTCATGAATGTTGTAGCAACCATTGCATTGTCCAAAGCACTTTCAGACAAATCATACAAGCCAAATTCATGACAGTCTTAAATCAATACTTACTTCCAAAGTTTGACTGACTGTGGATGGTTTGAATAATAACATAATTATTCTGGAAGTAAAAACATGCAAAATTGAAACATAGTAAACAATCAACACAAGATAGTAACACCTTACTCATAAATAAATAACAACTTTTATTTATCATCAAATGTCAATTACATTTTACAAGTTTTAGGAATCTAATTATTGAAACTAATATCATCCTTCAGCCCAATGCATCTCGCATGCTGTAAATGCTTAACCCTGCTCAGTCCCTTCGTGAGGGGATCTGCCGGGTTCTCATCTGATGATACCCTCTTAGCCACGAGGAGTCCTTCTTCTATTCGATGTCTGATGAAATGGTATTTTCTGTCAATGTGCCTAGATCTCCCGTGATCTCTCGGTTCCTTAGCCAAAGCAACCGCACTTTCGCTGTCACAGAAAATTTCCATTGGCTCCTTTATAGCTGGTACAACTCCAAGGTCTCCGATGAAGTTCTTTAGCCATATCGCCTCCTTAGCTGCTTCACTTGCTGCTATGTACTCTGATTCACAAGTAGAATCAGCTACTGTCTCCTGCTTGGAACTTTTCCAAGTAATTGCCCCTCCATTTAGGATAAAGACCCAGCCTGACTGAGAGCGGAAATTATCCCTATCAGTCTGGAAGCTAGCATCGGTATATCCTTCCACTCTCAAGTCATCACTGCCTCCGAGGGTAAGGACCCAATCCTTAGTCCTCCGCAGATACTTGAGAATGTTCTTTACCGCTGTCCAGTGTGCCTTGCCAGGGTTCCCTTGATATCTACTGACCATGCTCAAAGCAAAGGCCACATCAGGGCGAGTACAAGTCATAACATACATGATCGAGCCCACAGCGGAAGCATATGGTATATGACTCATCTCAGCTATCTCAACCTCTGTACTCGGACTCTGAGTCTTACTCAGCTTGGCATTACTCTGGACGGGTAATTCCCCTTTCTTGGATTCTTGCATGCTGAACCTCTTCAGCACCTTATCCAAGTAAGTACTTTGACTAAGTCCAATTAGTCTCTTACTCCTATCTCTCAATATCCTTATCCCTAGGATATAGGCAGCTTCCCCAAGGTCCTTCATAGCGAAACACTTCCCAAGCCAGGACTTAACCTCCTGCAAGGTTGGGACGTCGTTTCCTATGAGAAGTATGTCATCCACATACAACACCAAGAAGCTAACTATGCTCCCACTAGCCCTGACATACACACAAGACTCATCCTCACTCCTAGAAAAGCCAAACTCTTTGACTTTCTCATCAAAGCAAAGATTCCATCTGCGAGATGCTTGTTTCAATCCATAAATGGATTTATCAAGCTTACACACTCTATTAGGGTATCTTGTATCGACAAAACCCTCTGGTTGAGCCATGTAAACATCCTCAGCCAACTTTCCATTAAGGAAAGCGGTTTTGACATCCATTTGCCATATTTCATAATCATGAAATGCAACTATAGCTAGCAAAACCCTAATAGACTTAATCTTCGCTACTGGTGAGAAGGTCTCATCATAGTCAACTCCCGGAGTTTGAGTAAAGCCCTTCGCAACCAATCGCGCTTTTATAAGTATGTACCTTCCCATCCATGTCGGTCTTCTTCTTGAAGATCCATTTGCACCCAACTGTCTTACGACCTGGTACATTGTCAACCAAGTTCCAAACTTGATTGTCATACATGGACTGAATCTCGCTGTCCATAGCCTCCTTCCATTTAGCAGACTTAGGGCCTGCCATGGCTTCCCTGTAATTATTAGGTTCATCCAAATCTATTAGTGTACTATCACTAATAAATGTATCACCTTCAGTGGTGATGTGATAACCATAATAAAAATCAGGTGTGTTCCTCACCCTAGTGGAACGTCTTGGAGGTACAGACTCATCTATCGGATCAACAGGAGTTTCCTCCTCAGGTTGGTCGATAGCATTTGAGGTTCCTTCACCACTTGACTCTTGAAGCTCTTCAAGGTCAATTTGCCTCCCACTGTCCCCTTGGCTTATTAATTCTCTCTCACGAAAGACTCCTCTTCTTGCTACAAAGACCACATTATCACTGGGTCTGTAGAAGAGGTAACCAAAGTATCTCTGTGGGTAGCCGATGAAAATACACCTCTCACTTCGAGGTTCAAGCTTATCATGAGTCTCACGCCTCACGAAAGCTTCACAACCCCAAATCTTGATGTGGTCCAAATTGGGAACTTTCCCAGTCCACATCTCGTGAGGTGTTTTGGCAACCTTTTTAGTAGGGACTAGATTAAGGATATGGGCGGCAGTCTCTAAGGCATACCCCCAGAAAGAGATTGGTAACGAAGCTCGACTCATCATGGAACGAACCATATCCAACAAGGTTCGATTGCGCCTCTCAGCTACACCATTCAACTGTGGTGTTCTGGGAGGTGTCAACTGTGAGACAATCCCACATTCCTTAAGATAGTCAAGGAACTCAATGCTAAGATACTCTCCTCCCCGATCGGATCGGAGCATCTTGATGTTCCTGCCCAATTGATTCTCCACTTCCTGCTTAAACTCTTTGAACTTTTCAAAGGTTTCTGACTTATGCTTGATTAAGTAAATATATCCATATCTACTGTAATCATCAGTAAAAGTCACATAATAGCGATTAGCATCCCTTGTAGCAACTCTGAAGGGCCCACACACATCCGTGTGTACAAGGTCCAACAAACCTTCACCCCTATCACAAGTACCTGTGAAGGGTGACTTTGTCATTTTTTCCAAGTAAACAAGACTCACAACTATCATCTGACTTGAGGTCAAATGATTCCAAGACTCCAGCCTTTTGGAGTTGGCCTATGCGCTTCTTGTTAACATGTCCAAGATGACAATGCCACAAGGATGCTTTATCCAAGCTATCTGAAGAATCAATATACAACACATTATTTCCTAGATTGTCTACAACATTCACGGCTTCATATAAACCATCACAAGGTAATGCTTTAAAGTAAAATACATCATTGTAATAAACATTAATAGCACCATTTTTATTATCAAATGAAAATGAAAAACCTTGTTTGTACAAGCCATGAAAAGAAATAATATTTCTCGTCATTTCGGGCGAGCAACAACACTTATTCAAATCTAACATTAACCCATTATTAAGCAATAAAGAATAAACTCCTATCTTGGTAACAGGTGATTCTTTCCTGTTGCCCATGACTAAGTTTATCTTCCCGTGCTCCACTTGCTCACTTCTTCTTAGTGCCTGCAAATCAGTACAGATGTGAATACCACAACCTGTATCAAGCACCCAAGAATTAGCATTAGATGAGTTATTAGACAATATTTTGTAAATACCTGTATGGGTGGGTTTAACCTTCCCATCCTTTACATCTTGCAGATATTTAGGGCAGCTTCGCTTGAAGTGTCCCTTATCCTGGCAATAGAAGCATTGTGCTTCCTTTGGGTTTGAAGAAGGAGTAATGGGACCTTTCTTTGTCCCACTTGAAGAGGAACCATCAAGAGTCTTACCCTTGGTACCCTTCGAAGGGTTTTTCCTCTTCTTACCCTTTCCCTGCCCAATAGCCAGAACAGGGGCTGTTGAAGGAGTAGAAGTAGCAACCGCTTTACCCTTAAGGCCATTTTCAGCTGTCCTTAAGAGTCCTTGAAGTTTGCTAAGTGTGACTTCCTCCTTGTTCATATGATAAGTCATACGAAACTGATCATAACTTGGAGGTAAGGAATGGAGAATGATGTCAATCGCCATTTCCTCAGGAAAGTCAACATTTAGCTTCAGCAACCGGTCAACGAACCTTTGCATCTTCTGCAAGTGACCGGTGATGGGTTCACCATTCTTCATCCTTGCGGTTATCATGGAGGAGATGATTTCATACCTCTCCTGACGCGCGCTCTGATGGTACCTTTCCATCAGATCCAGGTGCATCTCATAGGGGTAGAAATCTTCATAGGATTTTTGAAGTTCAGGAGTCATGGTGGCCATCATGATGCATGCTACTTTAGTAGCATCCTTTTCATGTGCAACAAACTCTGCAAACTCTTCAGGAGTAGCAGTGGCTTCACTCACAACCTTAAGCTCCCTATCGAGGACATATTCTTTGTCCTCATAGCGGGTAATCATTCTGATGTTTCTGATCCACTCATTGAAATTGGATCCATCAAAGATGACCTTACCACACAAGTTCATAAGGGAAAAGGAGCCTGTTGGGTTTGAGCCAGAAGCATTGTTGGAAGACATCTGAAAGGAAAGAAAGACAAGTTTCATTAGATTAGGAATCCTTAATAATTCACCCAAATGAAATATTAAGGCTAGGATCCAACAAACTATTTATAGTTGGAAGAGGGATGCCGTAATCCATACTATAAAATATTTAAAGGTAGGTAAATGACGATTTACCAATTTCCACCATAAGAACGAAATATTTTATTATTAGGTTTTATTGGTTTTGAAACTCCTAGATCTTTTGAGATACATTGAACTTTTCAATGGCATGTTTGAATCTCGATTGTGCCCTCTCAAGTTTGTGACTGGGATGCCGAGGATCACAAACAAGGTGTGAATAACCATACAAATTGACTTGGTACCCTCAACAATATTACCTAATCGATGTGCCAGTTAACCACACACGCTCCACCGATCTATAATAAGGTCAAGTTACCCTTTGCCACTCTTACTAGTCCATGTTAGTGTGCCGGTTAACCACACACGCTCCACTAACGACTTGGTAAGGTACAAAGTGTAATTTTATGGGCTAGCACCAATTTCACATTTTCCTAAAGTAACTAAGATTGAGAATTTATAATGTATAGTTACTTTATAATTCATTATACTTTTAACGGGTATTTAAAGTCGTATCCTACCCGTTCGGCTAAGGACCCTCCACCGATCAAGGAAGCGGTGGGTGAGAGTGGACACCCATTAAGTCACCATTTTATAGGCAACAACCTTATACCCCCTTACAGACCGGCTTCGAGAATGAGGCCTACTAACGGTAAGAATGACATATTCTTATACATATCTATATAATAAAATTATAATAATAGTATAAGTGTTGATTTTTAAACTTTTTAAAAATCTAAGGTTTAATTTGGAATTAAAGTATTAAAGTGTAAGACTTTTCAAATTCCAAAACTTGAGGGCAAGATTTGAAACTATTCCAAGTCTCTTCAATTTGTAACTTATGAGTTTTAATGGTTCATAAAAATGAAGACTCTTCATTTTATGAAACCTCTTTAGTTATTTAATCATAATTAAAAGAAGTGACTTTTGGTTATCCATAACTTGAGGACAAGTTATGGACACCATCATAGCCATTAAGATCATGAATTAAACACACATGGAGGTTACACATAATTCCTATGATCTTCTAAACTCATATGAACACAAATTCATGTCAAGCAATTTCAAGAAAATCATATAAACATATACAATACTTGAAAATTGATAAAAGTCATGTAAAATGGGTTAACATAATCATTATCATTTTGAAAAACAGATTTTACAAGTCCAAAACAGATTGGGATAATGATCTTAATCCATTTCCAGCAACAAAACTCGAAAAAACTGCCCAGCACGCTCCTACTCGCCGAGTGCATTATTCTACTCGGCGAGTAGAATGAATTTGTTCAAGGACTCGGCGAGTCCTCCCCATGGACTCGGCGAGTCCAGTCGTCAGAGTGCAGAATTTTCGATTTTTAAGCAGTTTTGCATCAAGTATACAGAAAACAATCCTAGGCTCTGATACCACTGATGGGTTTTTGAGCATTCTAACACTTCCTAAGTGTACATGCAACCCTAATAACCTTGAATCTATGTTTTCTCTATATACATGCAAATTTCTTTTCAAGGTTATTTCCTAACTAGCATGGCATGGGGATTACATAGAACATAAAACTAGTAGAAATACATACCTTGTTGTTGCTTGGATTCCTTCAAGACTTTGTGAGCCTAGCACCCCAAATGTTGTGCCTCAAATGCTTCACACAACACCACAAGACTTGGAATAACTTGAGAGAATGTCACTTAGCCTCAAAATCGGTTATGCCCTCTCTAGTAACACTAGGTCACGATTTTGCTAGCCATAGGGTTCCTTTTATAGTGTTGTCACAATTAGGGTTTACACATGAATGCCCTTAATTGTCATGACTCTTGATTTCTCATGACCCATGGGTTTGTAACTCCCATGGACTATCCATGGAGCTCCATATGGTTATAACCAAACCCATAAACCATGGATCATTAATCCACCATAAAAGAATTGATGATTGTCATAATCAACCCTATATATTTAATTAGTCTCACTTTGATCACCAAATTAATACTAGATTAATACTTGATCAATACTAATTAAATAATACTATTATTAATATATTAGAACTTATAATATATTAATAATCATAAGTGCCTTATTATCTCATCTAGTCTATCCAAGTATTGCAATGTCATGCAACCCAAATGGACCATGCCGGGTCGGGTCAAGTACATACCAAATAAAGTTATGGACTTAGACACTATATCCAACAGTTTTATCCTCTCATGCAAGTATTGGTGATCTTATCATGAAGTTAGGAAGCTTGGATTATGGTTTGGACCTCTTTAATCCATGCAAATTCATAATGTCACGAACTTTATGACTTAAGACACCTCTTAAGGGTCAAATCTGTGTTTGGACGTTCTTGTCTTAACCATTAAGAGCTTATTTTGAGTTTTGGCCCTCTGAAGAGTACGTTGGGCGTACATAGGAGTACACTCAGCGTAATGCATGGATCAGGCTTGTGGCTTATACATTATGATGCGTCAGGCTGTACGCGGGGCGTACTCTCGAGAAGACCCTTTTGGGCCGTTGGGGCCTTGGGCCTTTTGGGTTTTGGGCTATGAGATGTTGGACCAATTTTGGGAAGGGTAAAATGGTATTTTACTCTTTAGAAAGATAGATTATAGATTGGGCCTTAGGACTCTCTATTTTGGGCTTAGGCCATTAGTGGGCCTAGTTTGGGATTGACCTTTAGATTGTAACTTGCGTTGGTATTGATTGTATTCAGTGCGAGGAGTCGTTGTGAAGCAGACTTGGGCGTGATATCTGCTACCTTCTGATTGAGATAAGTTTCCTCACTGTACCCGTGGGCCGAAGGCACCAATTCCAGCCCACTAGGAAATGTTTTGCTAGTTGTATTTGTGACTCTTGCATGGTATGTTGGGCTAGGCCCGTTGTATGATGGGCTAGGCCTATTTGTATGTTGGGCTAGGCCCATGGATCAAGAAGGGCTAGGCCTAATGTATGTTATGTAGGATGCTAGCTGTCGTTGTGACTCTTGCATTGTATGCCGGGCTAGGCCCATAGTATGACGGGCTAGGCCCAAATGTATGTTGGGCTAGGCCCAATGTGCGGGCTAGGCCTAGTGATATGTATGGTATGTGGTATTTTGGGGAACTCATTAAGCTTTGTGCTTACAGTTTTTATGGTTATGTTTTCAGGTACTTCCGGTTCGAAAGGGAAGGGTCTGGCTTGATCGCAGCGCATCCACCCATGTTTCCACAACTTGATGATTTTGGGATTATACTCGGATAAATGTTTTATTATGATATACTTTGGAATGTTTGGAAAAAGATAATCGGTGTTTTTGATTAAACTAAAAATGAAATTTTTACCTTATAAATTTTGGGATGTTACATTTATTAACTTTTATACCTCTGTTATGTATAGAGCATCAACGGGAGGGCAAACACCCATTGTTGTTCCTAGAAGAAACCTTCCAAAAAGTATACCTCCAAGTCCATCTGTTGTGGCACTACAATTCATAGTTTTGATATTATTAGGAATGGCAACACTACAAAATTATATTAAACAGCTTAAAAGCATAAATAATATATACACCTAACTCACTGAAGCATCGATTATCATTGGTATGGAACAAATTTAGAATGACCTTCGACGTCCAATCCCATCAACAATCCATCCACTGACTGCATAATTAAAGTGTTATCTTTGTATGATTCCTTACTCAAGGAGTCAAGCTCTGAGATAGCTTCATCTGTGACATCCCCATTTTCACGGCCAAAAAAGACCGATTTTGTTTATGCTTTATAAAAATCAGAGTACCTCTTTTAATAAAAATGTTGCGGAATTCGTTCCCAGAAAAACATGATAAATACATTATCAAAGCATTTCCGAAGAAATGTATTTTTATTCATTTTAAAACCTTGGGATGTCATCGTCAATACAGGAACATAAGCATAAACAGAACTTACATTTATTTACACTAGTGATCTACATCCCTTTTAAATCTCTCAGTGCAATGTAACTTCATATCGACACCTGTGATACAATTAAGCTTGAGTGGGTCAGGTTGGGAAACCTGGTGAGTACATAGAGTTTTCAACCCACAATAATATAATTATTATGTTTAAACAATTAAACAATCAACCCAATTACCCATCCCCATTATCTTCTTTATTCTACCCTAAGAATCAACTATTCATCGTTCATTTATTCCTAAGGATTATCCTAACGAATCGGCACGATATCCATCGTTGCCAGGGTTTTCTCAACGGGCACTAAATCCATAGTTACCAAGGTTTTCTCAACAGGCGCTAACTCCATAGTCGTCGGGGTTTACTCAACAGGCACTAAATCCATAGCTGTCAGGGCTATTTCGTTTATCAACAATATCGTTTCCGAGAAATCCACTCGCAATACATGTCAATGGGTTTTTAGAGTACACCGGTGAACACATCGTTCACAACACCTACAGGTTGCGAGCCTGGTAGTGTTCCACTGGACTGTCTAGAATAGTCTGTGGTTGTCATCCATACTCTGCTAGATGACGGGGCCAACATTTGGGTGAAAGGCTTCTCACATCGTCCATCTATCACCCTCACCTCATGGTCTATTTCACCTCTCACCTCATCATCCGACTCATATTTCATCTACCCATATTTACCCAACATATTTTGTAGATAAAAAATATATATATACAGTTTAAATCATTTAAAACATGTATAAAATTGTTCATCCAGCATAGATAGCAAGTATACAGATAATATTCACACATAGCACGTAATTTATATTAAAATACTTCATATCTATGTGTAAGATGAAAGTAACTATGCACTCACCTAAAAAGGTGGTGACTCTGCACTCGAACATCGCTTAGTTATCTCAAAATAATTTTCCCTCGACAAAACCTATTATCAATACCACTAGGGTTTAGTTTTAACGTTAACCGCAACTAATTAATAGTCTAGCTATTATTATTATTATATAAGCGTTAAAAAACACTCTATATAACTCATAATAATATCCCAAATATTTGTTATAAGGTCCTAATAACAATACTAATATTAATCATAAGCTATACTTAAAGTAGGGTAAGCATAACTCACTTATATTGGGGTTTAGCGAATAACCGGGCTCTGCGCGGGCAGAACTTCTGAGCCGAAAGCTCTTCTTCTCGGGGCCTTCTGGCGCTTCGGGACTCGCTACTAACTCCTAAGAAAGGCTAGAGAAAAGCCTTGAGGCTTTGGGGGTGTTTGGGAGAGAAGTTGAGAAAAAGGTGTGAAGAAAAATGAGGAAAAACGCATCTATTTATAGCCTGCCAGCACCGAGTACGCTGAGCGTAATGGGGTTTTAAGGGTTACGCTAAGCGTACTCAAAGTTACGCTGGGCGTAATGTGCCACGTGTCGCGATCTCATGCAAAGCCGTGGGGAAGAAGGTGTGGCCCAGATTGTGCCACGTGTCACTCGCAGATTACTCCAAAAACTAATTATCTTCTAAAATCTGTAACCTTCGAATACGAGCTCCGTTTTTGACGTTCTTTATATCCACGCGTAGGCGGCAACATGATCTACAATTTTTGTTTAGACTCTGTCGGCTAATTTCGACTTTATTTTAAAGGTTATATTTTTAACAGGCCGGGACAGGATTGATCCGTTAAAAATTCATAACTTCTTCATCCGACGTCCGTTTTCGTCCGTCTTTTTATCGATACGCTACTATTAATGAGATCTTCGATTCTCGTTTAGGTTGCGTCGGCAAAAAACCGCTCGATCTAATATTCGAACTTCGGGTTGTACAGTGCTAAGCCGAAACTTCGAAAAATCATAACTTCCTCATACGAAGTCAGATTTGGGCGTTCTTTTTATGGACACTCTCGGTTTAACGTTTTCTACGACTTTCGTTTAGATTGCTGAGGCTAAAAGTCGCTCTATCGTAAATTCACTATTTACGTCTCCCATTGTCGTGCCGGTTTTGCCGTAAAACTTCGACGGGTCATAACTTCTTCGTTATAACTCGGATTTCGGCGTTCTTTATATGTACGGAAACCTTGAGACATATTCTACAACTTGTTTAAGATTATTTATTCTAAATAATCTTTTTGTCGAAAAGTCGTTTTCGACCCTATTATCTCTAAATTGACTAGCCCGGATCTACGGGAGTTACATCATCAAATGCTTGTTTCTCCAGGTGGCAGGCTCTAACAACACAAACATTTAATAAAACAACATTTTAGTTTTTTTCTTTTGTTTAAAAAATTATCAAAAAGTTTGTTAAAAATCTAACATTACCTTTCGGGAGACTTCATAATTTCATAATAGAAAACAAAAAAGTTCAAAGCCAAACCAAATCAAATAGGATGAGTAGGAGATAAATCCCATGCAACAGTAGATGCCAACTAGGGGTAAATAAGTCAATATGTCATTTATTAAAAAATCTAAAACTTATCAAGAACTTAAAAAATAAAAAGGTAATTACTTGATAAGCCTTCAGTGACAAATCATCAGGTACCTCTTTTTTATCATTACCAAACTTGAACTCTACAAGATACCTATAGTAGTCTCCTTTCCTGCATACCATAATAAAATCCCATAAGCAAAATCATATCAAGAATGATGTTTTGGACTTTTTGTCACAAATTTTTATATATGTAATGTAATATACTTCCACTTTGTAGTAGAAAATAGTGGATTCTCTAGCAGATGAAGATGGAATGAGATGCTCATCAATCACAGTCATGATATCACCACAGATGTTGGAAAGATTTGTTTCCACCTTCTGTCTGTATTCCTTAATCCTTTTAACATTCACTTCATTGCCTCTAGATTCCTTTTTTGCTAAATTGAAGACAAAATCCTCCATGATGCCCTTTGTGATCCCACCACATTCTTGTATCCAACTGAGAGCAAATTCTTGTCGTCAACAGTCAATTTGATATCCAACTTTGCTACCTTCTTCATCGTGTTCATCATTTCTGAAACAAAAGCAATACAAATCAATAGTCAAAATTAACCAAAATTATCCTATTGATATGTGCATAATTAGCTATATGTTTAGTATATATTTTTATTACTTTTTAGCTAATTATTTGCATAATATGGACAAAAGGTACTTAATAAGGTCTAAATTATATTTTCAGTCCAGAAGACATGCTTGGAGCAAAAAGGAAGAAGGAGAAGCAATTAGAAGCTGGAGAATGAAGAAAGAAGAGAAAACCTAGAGCTACTCGGCGAGTCCACGAAGCTACTCGGCGAGTTCCGAAGAATGTTCGCGAAGTAATATCCAGAATCCTTACCGCACACGGATTTCTCAAAGGTACTCGGCGAGTTGGAGACTTACTCGCCGAGTTGCCCCTGTTTTGAGATAAGTATAAATAAAGGATCTTATTCCGAATTGAAAAACTTTCTGATTTTCTTGGACGATAACTTGCGACAGAGGAAACCTTTGGAGACCTGAAGAACCCTAATCTTTGATCTTTTGAAGACTCAAGGCGAATTAGGTTAAATTTTCCACTTAATCTTAGAAGTGAATCATGTCTATATCAACTAAATTCATTTTTGAGCTTGTTCTTACTGTAATCATGAGCTGAATTTTCGTAGTTTCTGTTTAGGAAAGACCAAGTTACTCCTATGGTTTGATTTATACTTTTATTGATTGATTATTTGTGATTTTATTAAATTAAGTTTGTTAAAGAACCTTATGCATTAACCATAACTATTATCTGTTAATTGGAAGACAATTAGGCTGCATGAACATCTCTTAATTGTTAACCTCATATGATTTATGTGAACACTTCATTATATGCTTATGATTAGTGAATATGAAACTAGGATTAACTAGAGAATGGGTAAATTAATGTGTGAGCTTGTTTGAGAAACCAACAAACAAGAGGTTAGTTGAATTACTAATTTGATTAACCAATTACAAATCTTATTTAATCCAAATAATTGAACTAGGGAGTTAATTAGTTTAAACAATTGGCCACTGCTTGAATTGATTAATTTTCTAAGGGTTAGTAATAGTGAATGCGAATCTAACCACTATAGTTGGTAACCAATAACAATTAATTTATCACTTTATCATAAAATTAACCATAGGAGTGAATTGGTTGGACCTAAACAGAAACCCTTTATTAAATTTGGTGAATTTTTACTTGTTTTAGTTGATTAGTTAATTACTTGTTAGGTGGTGTGTTTAAGTTTCTAGTCTTGTAAAACTAAAGAAAAACCCTTTACTTTTATTATTTGTTTAGTTAAAATTAGTTATTAGTTTAATCTCCGTTCCCTAAGTTCGACACCCTACTTATCCAACTATACCACCAAAAGACAGGTTCACTGCCTTTGTGTGCTAAATCTATATTTGTAAAGTAGGAATAAAACTAGTGCATTTTACACACATCAAGTTTTTGGCGCCGTTGCCGGGGAACGATTCAAAAATTAGCACTAATTTCTAGTTTTATCGATTCTTTGTGTGAGATTTATCTTGCACAAAGTTATTTTTAAGTAATTTAGTTATTAGGATTAATTTTAATAGGTTTCTGTTTTAGAATTTTAATTTAATTTTTTTTTCTGCCTTGAACTCGCCGAGTGCATTCGAAGCTACTCGGCGAGTCCATTGCAGTTTTGCACTTTTTATTATTATTTTCTTTTTGTTCTTTTTACGCGTTTCTTGCTTTGGTTGCAGTTGTTACATGATCCAAGGATCCAATACGTCTTTGGTTCCTCCACTTGAAGACCCGGAGTCCGCTTTAAGAAAGAACAAAGGAAAAACCGTTGGAGAATCCGCTTCTTCAAAGAATTCACCTTTGAAGAATCTCAAGTCCGTTTTCAGCAAGAAGAAGAGCAGCAAATCAGGAGCATCCAGCGCCTCTTTAGCAAGCGAAGACCTAATCAGAGAGGATACCGAGTACGAAACCGAAGGAGAAGAAGACCCTACATTCGGGCACGTTTCCGATTCCGACGACGAATTAGCTATCCCTATGGCTAACATCGATGAAGTCCCCATGGGGGAATGGAAGAAGAGGATACGTGATGATACCGGGCCGGGACTTGTGCAACCCGCAATTCCCGCAACTGCCACTTTTGAGCTTAAGGGTCACATTCTTGCTCTACTCAAGGAGATCCCCTTCCACGGAAAAGACCACGAAGATGCTTACAAACACTTGGATGAAGTAAATGATGTAGCTTATTATTTTAATGTTCCAAACGTGCCTCGCGAAACTCAGCTACTTCGCATGCTTCCGGTTACATTGAAGGGTGCTGCAAAGGATTGGCTCAAGTCACTTCCCCCCGGATCCATCACTACATGGGCCAAGATGAAAGAAGAGTTTATTGATCAATTTTGCCCACCCTCCAAGATATCTAAGTTAAAGAAAGTCATAGCCAACTTTGAACAACAAGCTGGAGAGTCACTTTATGAAGCTTGGGAGAGGTACAAGAGTCTGCTAAGGAATTGCCCACATCATGACCTCAATAGTCAACAAGAAGTCTCCATTTTTTATGATGGAGTAAATGTTACAACAAGGCAATTACTTGACTCGCAAGGTCCACTAACAAAGAAGGCACCCCCGGTGATAAAGCAACTAATTGAAGAATTCTCTAAGCATTCTAGAGAATACCACAACCCAAGGAATGATGTGACAAGAGGATCAGCTTATGCAGCTTCAGAAGATTTGTCAGCAGTCATGGCTATGTTGAAAACCATGGATAGGAGGATGGATAAAATGGATCAAACGATACATGCTATTCGGGTGGGTTGTGAGAATTGCAATGGACCTCATCTTACTAAAGATTGTGACTTGGACGAGAATGGGAATAAGAAGGTGCAAGTATGTTACTCAAGTGGTGACCGATATGATGAAGATTGGCGGAAACCCAAGAAAGAGTGGCTTCCTTATGATGAGTACAAGAGGGCTAAGGAGGAGAAGTTTAAACAAAAAGGAAGAGGTTTTTACCAAAAGGAGGAGCCGGCACAAGAAAGGAAACCAAGTTTGGAGGAGATGCTTACTAAGTTTGTAGCTACTTCAGAAAAGAGACATAATGATCATGATGCTGCAATCCAAGAAACAAGAACAATGCTTAGAAATCAACAAACATCTATCCACAACATTGAGACACAGCTGGGGCAACTTGCTCAACAAATTAATCAAAGATCACCGGGAGAACTTCCTAGTAAAACCGAAAACAACCCACGAGGCACACATATAAATATCGTGACAACAAGAAGTGGAAAGATAATTACTCCTCTGGCCCCAATTCAGTCTGAAGAGCCCAAGCAGTTACAAAAGGAGGATGCAGAAAAACAAAGCCAAAATCCAAATCTGCATGACACAGACCCTACTCGCCGAGTCCAGAATATGGACTCGACGAGTCCATTACCTAATCAGAAAAGTCAGATTCCTGCAAAGCCATTTCAGCCTCCATTGCCATATCCAGATAGAGCTAAGAAAGAAAAGAATGAAGAAGACTACCAGAAGTTTCTAGAACATATAAAGGCTCTTCAAATCAACATACCATTCATAGAAGCGGTTGCCCAAATGCCAAAATACGCTAAGTTTCTCAAAGAGCTTCTAACTAATAGAAGGAAGATGGAAGAAGTGAGTGAAGTAGTTCTTAATGAGAATTGCTCAGCTGCCATATTAAACAAGCTACCAAAGAAGAAGGATGACCCGAGAAGCTTAACATTGCCTTGTCAATTTTGGAATTTGGCCACCATTCATGCTTTAGTCGATTCAGGAGCAAGTGTAAACCTCATGCCTTATTCATTCTTCAAGAAACTAGATCTCCCGGAACCGAGGCTAATCCGAATGGCAATCCACTTAGCAAACAAAATTGTTACATTCCCAAGAGGAATATGTGAAGATCTATTGGTGAAGGTAGATAAGTTCGTGTTTCCCGCGGACTTTATAATTCTAGACATGGAAGCGGATCCTTAAGTCCCGATCATCCTTGGAAGACCTTTCCTTAACACCGCAAGCGCTATAGTTGACATGCGAGATTCAAAACTTACTCTACGGGTGGGGGATGATTCAGTCACTTTTGGGGTTGATCAAGCCATGAAGCATGCAAGGCATAGTGATGACACGGCATTTTCAATTGATATGTTGGATGAATTGATGGATGAATGGCATAATGAAGATCCAAACAAGTCCACCATCCCCTTTACTGAAGAACTTGATGCTGAAAAAGACCTACTGGAAATAGAGAGACTGCTGGAAGAAGCTGATTATGATGAGTTAATGAAGACCATGGAGCAACATACTCGCCGAGTAGAAGTGATCTACTCGCCGAGTCCAGTTGAAGAATCCCGAGAAATCGCGAATTTTGAAGAGGACTCGATGAGTCCCTTACCTGTACTCGACGTGTTCAGCATGCAGAACGCAAAAACTGAGCTCAAAGCACTACCAGATCACTTGGAGTATGCATTCCTTGAAGATGGTCAACAAAAACCTGTTATAATAGCTTCTGACCTCTCCAAATCTGAAAAAGAAGAATTAGTTCAAGTCTTGAAGAAGAGGAAGAGTGCCATTGCATGGAGTATCACCAATATCAAGGGAATAAGCCCCTCTTATTGTTCTCACAAGATTAACCTGGAAGAAGCAGCAAAGCCGGTAGTGCAACACCAAAGAAGATTGAACCCAAACATGCAAGAAGTGGTCAAAAAGGAAGTAGTCAAGCTTTTAGATGCGAGGATCATTTATTCTATTTCCGATAGTCCATGGGTTAGTCCTGTTCAAGTGGTGCCCAAGAAAGGAGGGATGACGGTCGTGACAAACGAGAAGAACGAGCTTATTCCGACCCGAACGGTAACCGGTTGGCGAGTGTGCATCGATTATCGAAAGCTAAACGATGCCACTCGTAAAGACCATTTTCCTTTACCTTTTATTGATCAAATGCTTGAAAGATTGTCCGGCCATAGTTATTATTGTTTCTTAGACGGATCTTCGGGCTACTTCCAAATACCCATAGACCCAAGGGACCAAGAAAAGACCACTTTCACTTGCCCGAGTGGGACTTTTGCCTATCGCTGCATGACCTTTGGGTTATGCAATGCACCTGCGACATTTCAAAGGTGCATGACGGCCATATTCCACGACATGGTGGAAAAATTCATGGAAGTATTTATGGACGACTTTTCTGTTTTTCGATCTTCCTTCCATGATTGTCTTACTAACCTTGATTTAATGCTTGCAAGGTGTGAAAAGACCGATTTAGTCCTTAATTGGGAAAAATGTCACTTTATGGTTAAAGAGGGTATAGTTTTGGGCCACAAGGTATCCAAATCGGGAATTGAGGTGGATCGGGCAAAAATAGATACAATTGCCAAATTACCTCCACCAACTAATGTAAAGGGCATTAGGAGTTTTTTAGGACACGCGGGTTTTTACCGCCGTTTCATAAAAGATTTTTCTAAAATAGCTAGACCTCTAACATAATTGCTTTTAAAAGATGCACCATTTAATTTCACTAAAGAGTGTCTAGACGCTTTTGAATTTTTGAAAGAAAAATTAACTAATGCCCCGATCATTATTGCCCCAAATTGGAACTTACCTTTTGAAATAATGTGTGATGCAAGGGACTTTGCATTAGGAGCTGTCCTTGGTCAAAGGGTTGATAAGCACTTTCGACCCATTTATTATGCAAGTAAGACTTTGAATCCGGCCCAAGAAAATTACACCACAACTGAAAAAGAATTACTAGCAGTGGTGTATGCTTTTGACAAATTCCGCCCTTATCTTGTTTTATCTAAAACCACTGTTTTTACTGACCACTCTGCTATTAAGTACTTGTTTGCCAAGCACGATGCAAAGCCAAGATTGATACGTTGGGTCCTACTTCTACAAGAATTTGAAATCGAGATACGTGATAAGAAGGGAATGGAGAATGTAGCATCCGACCACTTATCAAGGCTAGAAAACCCGCATTTGGAGTCTTTGGAAGAAGAAAAGATTGGAGATGATTTTCCGGACGAATACATTTTGGTGACCACGGGGGAAGAGGCATGGTTTGCAGATATAGCTAATTATTTAGCTACCAAGTAAATCCCAAAATACTTTACCCGCCAACAAAAGAAGAAATTCTTTTCGGAAATAAAATACTACTTTTGGGATGAGCCATATCTTTTCCGAAGCTGCGCGGATGGGATCATAAGGAGATGAGTATTCGGGAATGAAAGCCGAGAAATTTTGGAGCATTGCCATAGCGGGCCCACCGGTGGACATCATGGAGCACATTACACGGTAAAGAAGATATTTGATATTGGGTTTTATTGGCCCACCATTTTTAAAGATGCTACCCAATATGTCAAAGAGTGTGATGCATGCCAAAGAGCGGGAAACATCTCCTCCCGAAACGAAATGCCACAACATAGTATTCAAGTGTGCGAAGTATTTGACGTATGGGGGATCGATTTCATGGGACCATTTCCAATCTCAAAGGGCAACAAGTATATTTTGGTGGCGGTTGATTATGTATCCAAGTGGGCGGAGGCACAAGCTTTACCAACTAATGATGATCGGGTGGTGGTGCGCTTTTTGAAGAAGTTATTCTCAAGATTTGGAGTTCCTAAAGCCCTTATAAGTGACCGAGGCACTCATTTTGCCAATGATCAATTAGAAAAGGTGTTAAGGAAATATGGGGTAACCCATAAATTCTCTACATCTTACCATCCACAAACTAGTGGGCAAACTGAAGTGACAAATAGAGCATTAAAGAGAATTTTGGAGAGATCGGTGGGTAGCAATCGAAAGGAATGGTCGGATAGACTAGATGATGCACTTTGGGCCTTCCGAACAGCTTTCAAAACACATATTGGTACTACACCATATAGGCTAGTTTATGGGAAGCAATGTCATTTACCGGTGGAAATAGAGCATAAAGCTTTTTGGGCTTTAAAAATATGCAACTTTGATATAGCTGAACTTAAAAAAAACCGGTTGATGCAAATGAATGCTCTTGAAGAACTTAGGAATGAGGCTTATACTAGCTCCTTGATTTATAAAGAAAAAACCAAGCGTTGGCATGACAAAAGAATCAAGGTGAAGAAGGTGTTTCCACATGGAGCTATCGAGTTATTATCAAGAGATGGCACTCCTTTCAAAGTTAATGGAATAGTGTGAAAAAATATGAAGAAGGAATCCCGAGGAATGAAGACATAGAAGAAGGGCTGCTGCTGGAGGGCATGGCAGAAACGTAGAACGGAAGGAGTCCAGCTAACGACTCCTTAAAAAGAAGCGCTTCCGGGAGGCAACCCGAGTTTAGAGTTTGCATTTCTTTTCCCTTTGTTTTTCTTTTTCACTTTTAGGATCTGTTTTCTTTTCATTTCTTCTGAAATTCTGATTACAATGATGGCTTGAGGGCAAGCAATGCTCAAAGTGTGGGGTGGTGGTTTAAAAAAAATTGAGTTTTTTTTCAAACTGAACGATATACTCGCCGAGTTCATACGATTACTCGGCGAGTACCTTTTGAAAATCACGACAAAACGCGAACACGCGTCCCTACTCGGCGATTAGGAATTTCTACTCGATGAGTACAAGCATTTAAACGGGTTTTTACAATCTGTAAAAAAGGGTTTTTTTTACTTTACTCATTTTCACCAACACATTCATACTCGCCGAGCATTCTCTTCCTCTCAAGCCATTCCTTTGATTTTTGTTGAATCTCCATCCACAGGGAAAAATGTATGATTTTTCCTTTGTATTCTTGTTAAAGGTTATAACTCTATCAATTCTTGGTTCTTATTTTGCTTAAATCCGGATTTGGGGGTTTACTCCGATTCTAGGGTTTCGATTTTACCATGAATTAGGAAGATTTGGACAAAATTTCTTGTGGATTTGTGTTTAAGGGACTTAGAACAGCAAACCCCTTTGCAAATTTATGTGTTTTGATTGACCTAATATGGTCCGATTGAAATCTGTTCTCGCAGTTCATCCTACTCGCCGAGTAGTTCATGAACTCGGCGAGTAGATGCTGTGATAGACCTGTTATGGTTAACTTTAATTGTTGGGTTTTGTTTGTTGTTGTTTTCTTGATGTTTTTCTGCAGAAATCATGTCCAGAAGAGGTCAGAGTTCAAGAGGAGGGGGTCAAGGAGACATTCCATGGCTTATTTTTCCACAAATCACTTCAAAATCTTCTCAAGTTAGGGCGAAGAACAGGTTGGAGGTTTTGAAGCAGAAAGAGATTCATCTACCCAATGCAATTAATTGGGATTGGTTGGGTAAAACTGGGTTGGAAGAGGAATTGACACCTTATTTGGTGAAATCTTTTGACGTGGGTGGATCAACAATAATTTGTGATGGATGGTTGCAGCTGTTCAAAATACAAGAACCTGTGTTTGCAGAACTATGTTGGGAATTCTTTGCTACTCTCTCATTCCGGGGTGGTAGTGAATATTATAACGCCAACATTATCACTTTTTGCCTCGGAGGGGATCTGCGCCACTGCAGCATAGCGGAACTCGCCTGGAGGGTTGGTATCTATGACCAAAATGTCATCATGACGGAGGATTTTGAAACATTTTTGGAGCAATGTCACAAGGATCTTCCCGAGGGAGTCGTTGCCTCCACCTGGTGGAATACTATTGCAAACCGGGTCTATATTCCCTCTTCTGCTCAAGAGGGCCATATTCGTTCTCCGATCCATCGTCTCATCCACCGCCTCATCGCTAGTACCATAAATATGAGGAAGGATGATGACAAAGTTCCTACCCTCGACATTTTTTATTTGTGGAGCATCATTACCCCAGACGTCTTTTGCAACTTGCCTTATTGTTTGGCAAAATACCTTGCGGAAGGAGCGGTTAAAGAGAAGATTAACTCCAAAATTAATGGGGGTATGTTTGTGACAAGACTCGCAAGGTCATATGGCATTTTGGACATGCAAGAGGCAAGGGCGTTGACTGTAATTTCTCCTCCTCCGTTTAGCATTACATTATTCTGGAGGGCAAGGATTGTGGAAAAATTTGGGGATTCATTTGCATTTCCACATGTAGATGAGGTGGTTGCTCCCGAGAGGCCGGGAAGAAGAGTTAGGCAAAGGAACGAACGGGCCCGAGAAGACCCACCGGTTATTCCGATGGAAGATGAGAATGAGGGATGGAATCAAGTGGAATATAGGAGGTATTTGGATGACATTGGTCAAGGTGTTAACTATAACAATGAGTCATTCAATTATCTCTTTCAACAAATGAACATCGCCCCAAGGCCCGGGCCCGGATATCCATACATCATGAGTTGGGAGGAGCATATGCAAAGGGGAAACAATCAAGCAGGAGGAAGTGGCGCAGGAGGGTCAGACGTGGAAGAAGAAGCATGAAATTTGTTTTTATTTGGATGTGTTTTATTTTGTTTGATGTTAAACTTTGTTGAACTTGGATTATTTGGACCTTGGTTTGTTTGCTTTCACTTGTAGTTATATGTTTTTCAGGTTTGAAGATTAGGATGCATTTAGGAGTCTCATTGGTCAAGGCTAAAGTGAGGATTGGTTTAGATGAGAGTGCAAATTGTTACATTTAAGGTTGAGTCCATTAGGATTGAGAGTGACACAATGTGTTATCACTGAAGGAAATAGAAGAAGAGTCACTGAAGTATTTTGAGTTAGCACCTCAGTCAAGAACCAACAGCAGGGAAATTTATTTTCGACTCAGCGACTTACTCGCCGAGTGCACCTAGGGTACTCGCCGAGTGCATGTGTAAATTCGCGATTATCTGCTAAATGCCGATCTACTCGTCGAGTTCACGCCGGACTCGCCGAGTCCATCAACATTTCACACTCAGAATTTGTTTTGAGCACATTCATTGCAGTTCTTATCCATGTCTTATGTGGAGACTCATTCCTGGAAGATTTTTGAGAGCTTTTTCCTAAGCATTTGGAGCTACTTAGATGTTTACCACACGCGACATGACACCCAAGGCATGGATGAGCTGTTCCCATGCCTAAAGTCATTTGAAGTAGGAGCTTAATTGAAGATGATCAGCCTCGCCACTGCTATCCCAGGGGAGTTTGTTCCAATTTCCCCTTTACTTTAGTATTGTTCTTTATCATGCATAACATGCAATGGGGACATTGCATGAATTAAGTGTGGGGTAGGGGGTTGGTTACATTAGCTAACTTAGAATCTTAATTTTAGGCATAATTTTAAAATTCTTGCATAAATTTTTTTTTGCCTAGGACTTAACTTAGAAAACTTTGGTAAAAGCAATTAGGATTCCATGTTAGAATTATGTTGATGATTGCATGAAGACCCAAACGTTTAGTTGAGCTTATACACGTTCTAGTGCATTTGTGGCCTCCTTATTCTAGTGAAATCATGGGACAAAAACATAACCTCGCTTAGTTTGAAGGATGCAATATGTTTAGCATCATGTACCAGAAATGTATCCAGGAAATTTTTTATCTTTAATCAATAAAGGTTGAAGTTGAGCGCCCCTGCTTAAGCATGTAGGTATTGAGTGAAAAAAAAAGTGAGTTACATGAGAGAATTACAAGAAAAGTTTGAAGAAATTTTGGAGCAGTTAAAGTAAAGATCAAAAGATCAAAATTCCAAAGTTCAAAAGTTGAAGATACCCAAAAATCAAAGAAAATCAAAAGGTGGCAAATTTTGAAGAATTCAAAGAAATTAAAGTACAAACTATCAAAGAAAGTGAAGAATTCCAAAAAGCTCCATAGTGGTATCGAAAATTGTAATTTTTAGAATATGTATGCTTGGGTTGCTCAACCAAAAATACATTGAGGCTAGGAGGTTTTCTGCGGATGGATTCGGAGGGATGCATAAAATGAGCATCGTTCAAAAGAAGTGGGCGAGTGTTTATGAGTATTGTGAGTATTTAGAGTATTGGGGGGTCTTTAGGAAAATTTTAGACACAAATGTATGCGTTGCGGTCTTGGCATAATGGTTGGGTTGAATTGGAGTTGTCTTATGTGATTCTAATGTGCTAAAATTCAGTTTTGCTTGGGGGCAAGCAAAAGTCAAGTGTGGGGTATTTTGATATGTGCATAATTAGCTATATGTTTAGTATAGATTTTTATTACTTTTTAGCTAATTATTTGCATAATATGGACAAAAGGTACTTAATAAGGTCTAAATTATATTTTCAGTCCAGAAGACATGCTTGGAGCAAAAAGGAAGAAGGAGAAGCAATCAGAAGCTGGAGAATGAAGAAAGAAGAGAAAACCTGGAGCTACTCGGCGAGTCCACGAAGCTACTCGGCGAATTGAAAGAATGTTCGCGAAGTAATATCCAGAATCCTTACCGCACATGGATTTCTCAAAAGTACTCGGCGAGTTGGAGACTTACTCGCCGAGTTGCCCCTGTTTTGAGATAAGTATAAATAAAGGATCTTATTCCGAATTGAAAAACTTTCTGATTTTCTTGGACGATAACTTGCGACAGAGGAAACCTTTGGAGACCTGAAGAACCCTAATCTTTGATCTTTTGAAGACTCAAGGCGAATTAGGTTAAATTTTCCACTTAATCTTAGAAGTGAATCATGTCTATATCAACTAAATTCGTTTTTGAGCTTGTTCTTACTGTAATCATGAGCTGAATTTTCGTAGTTTCTGTTTAGGAAAGACCAAGTTACTCCTATGGTTTGATTTATACTTTTATTGATTGATTATTTGTGATTTTATTAAATTAAGTTTGTTAAAGAACCTTATGCATTAACCATAACTATTATCTGTTAATTGGAAGACAATTAGGCTGCATGAACATCTCTTAATTGTTAACCTCATATGATTTATGTGAACACTTCATTATATGCTTATGATTAGTGAATATGAAACTAGGATTAACTAGAGAATGGGTAAATTAATGTGTGAGCTTGTTTGAGAAACCAACAAACAAGAGGTTAGTTGAATTACTAATTTGATTAACCAATTACAAATCTTATTTAATCCAAATAATTGAACTAGGGAGTTAATTAGTTTAAACAATTGGCCACTACTTGAATTGATTAATTTTCTAAGGGTTAGTAATAGTGAATGCGAATCTAACCACTATAGTTGGTAACCAATAACAATTAATTTATCACTTTATCATAAAATTAACCATAGGAGTGAATTGGTTAGACCTAAACAGAAACCCTTTATTAAATTTGGTGAATTTTTACTTGTTTTAGTTGATTAGTTAATTACTTGTTAGGTGGTGTGTTTAACTTTCTAGTCTTGTAAAACTAGAGAAAAACCCTTTACTTTTATTATTTGTTTAGTTAAAATTAGTTATTAGTTTAATCTCCGTTCCCTGAGTTCGACACCCTACTTATCCAACTATACCACCAAAAGACAGGTTCACTGCATTTGTGTGCTAAATCTATATTTTTAAAGTAGGAATAAAACTAGTGCATTTTACACACATCACCTATGAATCTCAATGTTTACCTTCCTTACCAATAGCTAAGTTTCCAAAATAGTCAACATTTGATATGTTAAGGACATCAGAGCTTTTATTTCTTTCAACAAACAACCTCAAGTTTTCTAATGCGGTACTTTTTACTTACATTAACGTAGGTATTAATACTTTTCTACAAAGTTTCAAAATTGAATATCGATTTGAATATGTCTAGGCACGAAGAAGTTAAAATTTTAACTCGTGTTTAAGATTCATTTTTGTAACCCTAATTTACATCTCAAAGTCAAATAGCATCAATAACATAGGTGTCTATGTATGGAACTTAAGCAGTTGGCACAAATATGCATCTACCACATATTATATCTGCGACTTTGAAAATAAATTAAGGAAATCAAAAATTAAACCTTAGGGCTCATAGCAGTCTTCCTATCTTCATGTCTTTATGTGACTTCCGATTTGGTGGTAGCACTACGATGGTGGGGTTGTGATGGTCGATGGGTTAGCGTCATTTATCTTTATGGTTGTTATCCTCCATTTAAGCGACGAAGAAACAAGGGGAGGAACCGCTCATCGACTGATGATCAGCGGTCATAAAAACCGAATCAGTTGTGGATCTAGATCTGAAACAGAGTGATGAAGACGTATACATGTGTGAGAGAGAGAATGAGATCTGATGAAGAATGGTGATCAAGAGACATGTGTATGGAGTCAATTTCTATAACCCTAAAATGTCCCTAATGTCATTTAATTTCGATGCCCCCGTCTCTTGGTTTTTCAACTTATTTACAAAAATGTCATCTTTAATCATAGACTTCAGTTTTTTTGATCTAACATTCCACATTTGGTTCTCAGGTTCTCGGGAAACTATGAGTTCTTAAATGATTCTTCCTCTCTCTCTCTCTCTCTCTCTCTCTCTCTCTCTCTCTCTCTTTCTCTCTCTCTCTCTCTCTCTCTCTATATATATATATATATATATATATATAATTAAAATTCATTTGTTTTCAAATATGTAATTTTAAAAATATAGAAGTATTAGTCTTTTTTTTTTTCCATTTTTACCATCTTATTTAAAAATGATTCATGAATTTTGTAAATGGGATACAACTTTTTACAATATATACGAATTAAATGCATTGGACCTCTATAAATAGATCTACATCAAAATGATTTTTTTTTACCAAATGGCTTCTAGACCAACGGTATTCGGTGGTGTCCTCCCTTCTTGAGGTTGAGGGTTCAAGTCCCTTCATGGACATAAGTGGATTTAAGAAGTAATTTATGAGTAGGTTAGATTTACTGTTTTCAAAAAAAATCAAAATCACTTTTTCATTTTGACCATCTAATTGGCATTTAAAAAGTCTTTTTTTTACCAATAATAGATTAAAAACTAATATTTATGATTCATCATCACTCATGACTTAGAAAACTCACACAAAAAAAATTAATTCTTCACACTCCCTCATCTTTTATTAATTTTTAATAGTACTTATATACTTATTATACGGTTAATCAACAAACACAACAACATTAACATCAACATATCGCACCAATCCCATTAGAATAGGGTAAGGAAAGTAAAGGTCGACAACCATAGCTTTTGTATGGGGAAGAGTGACTATGTCACAAAGATAACATCCGTCATGTGAAAAACGATAAATCTAAATGAGACATACAAGAGAAAAGTGTGACAATGTAAAAAAAAAGACATGTACATCATAAAGAAGCATATGAACTCGATAACCTATAAAGGGACAAACCAGAGGGTGTAAGTTAATGAGAAGAACACAACAATACATGACTAATTAGAATAATAGAATACTAAAATAAAGCGTGTATAAACACTAAAAGTTACAAATAAAAACATACTAAGTGATGCTACACATCAACCCTGATGTTTTGCTTCCATATCACCCGATATGAGGTCATGTCCTTGGAAAAATGTATGATCCTTCATGCCAAGCCTCACACTATCCTCTAATTTCCTTCGAGGATGTTATCTCTTCCTCTTACCTTTAATCTTCATTAACTATAGCCTCCTTATTATCATTGATGGTAGCGTCCTTATAACTTGTCCATATAACCTCAAACGTAATTTATTCAGTTTTTCAATAACTCATGTTGCTCCAAAGGAATTTCTTACAGACACATTTCTAATCCTATCTGACATATAAGAAATGTTTAATATAAAGTTTAAGTATATATAATGAATGGAAAAGGAAACAAGACAAACAAAGTATACAATAAACCGACAAAGAATCATATTTAAATAAACTGAAAGATAGTTGAAACTCATTATATATGAAAATTCTCATACAATTTGATTCATAATTTTTTGCTTATTACCCGATGAATTACAGTAAATTTTCCAATACACAATCAAAACAAGCTTTTGTAGGCTACATTTTAGCTTCGTGGTTTAATGTATGATGATTTTGATATTCTATTGTTTTTGGGTCAGATATACCTAAAAAAGTGTGGTTTTTTTATAAGATTGTCACTTTGGATTTTATAAGATTGTACCGGTTGTGGGGTTGATTCGTTCCCGTTTATGTATCTCGGTTTACCAGTTGGCTAATAGATGCATAGGAAATTGGCTTGGGAGAATACTATAGAGAGATTTCGTAAGAAGGTCTCAACTTGGAAATCTAGAATGCTTTCCATTTAGAGGCCATCTTACTTTAGTGAAATCGGTGCTTGGAATTTTGTGTATCTACTATTTTTCTCTTTTTTGCATGCCTGTTTCAGTTGGTATAGATTTAGATAGGATTGGATGGGGTTTTTTTGGGGTGCAGAGGATCAAAACAGAATTATTCAATGGGTTAAAATGGAGGTGATGCAGAACGATAAAGAGTGTGGTGGGTTGTCCATTGGGAGTTTGGAAGCGTTTAATCATGCTCTGATGTACAAGTGGAGGTGGCGTTTTTTAAATGACCATAATCTCCTTTGGGTCCAAGTGATTAAAAGTTGTTATGGTAATGTTGGTGGGTTAAATTTTGTCTAGATCTCACAAATGCAAATCGGGAGTTTGGTTGGGTATTGTGAAGCTCGTGTGGGATTTACATGTCAGAGGTCTTATTCCTTTTGATGCGATGTGTAAACAAGTGGGAAACGATGCTAATACTATTTTTTGGTCGGATGTTTGGTGCGGAGATATTATCCTTAGAGCTCGGTTTCCTCGCCTATATGTTATTGCATATAATAAGGATGCATTCGTTAGTGATTACTAGGATGGATCGGCTTGGACTTTTCATTAGGTTCGGAATATTAATGGTGGGGTGCTTCCTGATCATTTAGATCAATTAAATGTCATTTTGGATTGATTCGTTTGTGTAATAGACCTGATTCTTGGCAGTGCTCAATTGGTGCAAGTGATACATTTGTGGCAAAGGGGGCTAGAATTAGATTGGATAACTTGAATCTCTCTTCAATTGGTCTGGTCATTAGGTGGAATTCCTTTCTTCCTATTAAAATTAACATTTTTGTTTGGAGAATGCTTTTGGATAGGCTTCTTACGAGATGTAACTTGGATAGAAGAGGGGCTGGACTTGAGTCATTGCTTTGCCCGTGTTGTGAAGCGGAACAAGAGGAGGGGAATCATCTATTTTCGAGTGTAACATCGCGTATCTTCTTTGGCTTAAAATTGCTAAGTGGGTGGATAAGTCAATTCCTACTTTTCGTGAAGTGACTGATTTTATTATATGGATTGATGGTATTCCGACGGCTAAGTTCCAAAGGGTGATCATGGAATCGATTTGTGCTACCATCATTTGGGTTTTATGGATGTATCGGAACGACCTTGTTTTTGGCAACAAGAAGTACAAGAAAAAGTTTATGTTTGATGCTATCGTTTCTTTTTCTTATAATTGGTATTGTAATAGGAATCGTAAAGCTGTGAAGAATTGGAATGAGTGGATGCTTAATCCTCTCATGAACTAATTTGTTCTTGTTTGCTAGCTCTTTGCTAGTCTTTTTTAATACATTTAGTCGTTCAAAAAAAAAGTAGATAAGAAGGTAAATCTGAATTTTGTTGTTTGATTTCAAGATCCTAAACTTAATATCTCCTATATATAATTTCTTTTTCTAACAGCTTAATAAAATGTTAATGTTAATGTGATAGTTTACTCATTACTTAACGCATGACAATTTTGGTTATATTTTCTCTTTAGAGCATCTTCAATCACAACTTATTTTTACGCTCTATAGTTTATTTTTTAAAGTATAAAATATTGTTTAGATTGATTCATCTCTAACCTCATTTTAAAATTTATTTTATATTTTATTTTTAAAGTGTAAAAACAAAATGTGTGATAGATTCTCTTTAGAGCATCTTCAATCACAATTTATTTATGCACTTATAAAATATTGTTTAGAGTGATTCATTTTTAACCCCACTTTAAAATCTTTTTTACATTTTATTTTTAAAGTGTGAAAACAAAATGTATGATAGATGATATAATTTATACCCAAAATTTAGAGTTTCACTTTTCGTTTCTCTATTTATAGAATATGAATAAAATTAAATTAGAGCTTTTATTTTATTTTATATTCTATAAATAAAATGTAGTAAAAAAATTAAATTAAATCGGAGATACTCTAATGTGTCAATCAATAAAATTCTAAAGGTCAAAAGTCACCTAAAATGTAACCGTGCAACATCGTAAATCACTTAATTAAATATCTTTTATTATTCTAACAATAATATTTTTCTAATCATAATAAATGCATTAACTATTTATAAAATTTAAGTATATTTATAGGTCAACCTAACTTGGCTTGAGTCACATTAGAAATTATGCATTTTAGTCCATGCTCATTTACCACTTCCACTTGAAAGACAATTTTCTTTTTTGAGATGGATGTATAGAGACAAGTGAGTAAAAGTACAAGGTAGTAAAGTGTAAAGAGTGTGGCAGTGTGCGTAGGGATCATCATTTACCAATGGGATTAAAAAGATGGGGTTACTTAACACAGACAAAATAATTGAGGCCTGTCTGTAAATAATTAAAGTTGAGGGGGCTATTAAGTTCAGGGTACCCTCTAATGATAAAATCTTAAATGTTTACATTAATCTTTTACCACTTGTCCAAAATTGCCCCCGAATTCATAGGCAACATGTTGGTAAATTGGAAGACAACTCTCACATTGCATTCTCCATACTTTTATAGCTTTTTCTTATCACTTGTGTAATATACGTGACCACACAAATGGATACGTGGAAATACAAGCATAAACCTTGAAGTATTATTGTTGCTTTGTGGATTTTTTGAATATTTGTGGAAGCATTTGGATAATAATGTTTATTATAAAGGATATTGGTTTTATTTCAGATGTAAATAAATATAATGTTTGATATGGTATACATCAGTAATAGTTTTTCTATACATATTAATATCGAGGTTATAGGAAACATTTGCTCGTGAAAGTTGTTTTGTAGATCAATAAAAAAGAACCTTTGTGATGGGATCCATGTATGAGGTTTATGATTCAAACTCTATATTATTGGTGTTCTGCCATTGACATGTCATGTAGGCTTTGAATTAAATTAACGTAGACAACTCAGATGGTACAGTTTACCATTATTTTAGATCAATAACAAAGTAAAATATTAGAATATTTATGATAAAAATGACTATGAATTTCATTGAAGAGAAAATATAAAAGGTGCTATAGTTATAATGTGATAATAGTTTTCTGATTATATGTTTTTTTTAATTAGTAAATCTAACATATTCGTATTAAACTTTGAATTAAATTAATATGGACAATTCAGATGGTGCAATTTACCATTACTTTTAGATCAATAACAAAGTAAAATATTAGAATATTTATGATAGAAATGACTATGAATTTCATTGAAGAGAAAATATAAAAGGTGTTATAGTTATAATGTGATAATAATTTTCTGATTATATGTTTTTTTTTAACATTAAATCTAACCTATTCCTACAAAAATAACCTTAATACTATATATGTTCTGAATGTGACTTGAATCCTCAAACTTAACCTTAAGAAGAGAGGACAACATCTGGTATGGTATGGGGCTAAAAGCCCTTTGGTGATTATGCATGTCATCTATTAGTTTTCAATAAAGATGGAATTTATTGATTAGAAAAAATATAAAAGGTGGTATAGTTATAATGTTATAATAATTTTCGATTATATGTTAATTATGATACTTTTATATCGTGAATATGCATGTCACTTATTAGTTTTCAATAAAGACGAAATGACATGCCATAATATATATTAAAAAGAATGGGTTTTATTGTTTTAATAAGCTACAAGGGATGTTTCAGTATACATGCAATAAACTTTTCTTCTTGATAAATATGAATGTTTTTTCCTTTATCTTTGTAATTTCATACACATGTTTTTAAACTATATATATATTTTTTATCAAACAATATTTTTGCTTTGAATCTTTTATCGAAAAGGGGAAATCATGAAAAAGACATACTCGCCAGTTATGCATATCGTAAGATTGACTATGATAAACTAGAAGCCTTCTTCATTCCATGAATCCGAGTCGATTGTAGCCGTACCATATCTTTCTTGCCCTTAAATCAAGAAGTAAGCAATGCCTAATTTTTTAAATTTTAGTGTTTAATATAAACGAGGTAAAAGTGTTTATTAAAAGAGACAAAGACAAACAAAACTTGGGTAATTGACAAACTAAACAAGTAACACATGATCAAGATTCATGAATCACAATCAACGACAAAGTCATAGCTTTTATCGAAGTTTCCAAATAGTTGATCTTTTTTTTCGTCATTTTAGGATTCTAGGTTTAACTTTTATATTTATATTCTATGAACTTAGTTATTAAAATTAAGGTTGTTCAGATCTGAATTTTACGTATTATCGTTTTATGTATTGTAAGATCATTTCAGTATTGGAAGATCCTATTAAAAAGAACTAGTTTTCAAATTTGGTCGCAAAGTCTTGTTTGTGTAGTATCTATTGTAATTTGATGTTAATTAAGATATTTATGATGAAGTCAACTTTACCTTTTGTTTTTTTGAACGACGGGAATATATTAAACAATCTAGCATGATGCTAGAAAAGTTACATAATACAAATACATAATGGAGAGTTATACCGATCGAACTAGCATAATGAATCTAAATTAGCTCTATTTTTAATCCGATATGAATATCATCCGCCGTTATCATAGGATTGTCGTTCCGCTTCTTGAAAATTCTATTATTCCTGACTTTCCAGAGAGACCACAAAAGCGTGCATGAAAGAGCGGTAAGCAATTTAAATTTCTTCTAATCAACGACTGTAGACTTAAGAGCCGAAACCAAAGAGGAGAAATTTTGAGGGGCCGTATTGTAACACCCGCAGATTCGGGCTTGTCAATTTAGAGACAATGAGCATTAAAAATGACTTTTTGATAGAAGATTATTTAGAATAAATAATCTTCACTAAGTTATAGTATATGTCACAAGGGTTTCGTACATATAAAAAACGCTGGAATTCGACTTATAACGAATAAGTTATGACATGTCGAAGTTTTGCGGCAAAACTGACACGACGCTGTGTGACGTAAAAAGTGAGTTTGAGACAAAGTACTTTTTAGCCTTAGCGATCTAAACGAAAGTCGTAGTATACGTTACTCCGATAGCGTACATAAAAAGAACGTCCAAATCTGACTTCGTATGAAGAAGTTATGATTTTTCTAAGATCTAGCATAGCAGTGCACAACCCGAAAATCGAATTTTAGATTGATCGATTTTTATCTGAAACAACCTAAACGAGAATTGAAGATATCATTAATAGGATTTCAATGATAAAAAGACAGTCGAAAACGGAGTCCGTATGTAGAAGTTATGAAGTTTACACGGTCGTTAAACAATGTAATCTTCTCATACTGTTAAATTTAAAATCAGTCGAGAATTAGCCGATAGAGTCAAAAGAACAGTTGTAGATCTTGTCAATACATACACGTTGATATAAAGATCGTCAAAAACAGAGCTCATATGAGAAAGTTACGGCTTTTAGAAGATAACTAGTTTTTGGAGTAATTTGTGAGTGACACGTGGCACAATCTTGACCATTGTTTCCTCCCCATGACTTGCCACCAGATGATGACACTTGGCACTCAACACGACGATTTGGAGGCCCAGAACTCGCCGAGTTGAGCCAATTTTCAGCCTATAAATAGCATGCAAGGTTCTCCCATTTTCTTCACACCTCAACCCTTCTCTCTCACTCTAACTTCTCTCTAAACCTCTCCCAACCCTTAGTACTTACCAAGTGCTAAGAGGCGAGTCCCAGAGCGCCAGAAGTCTCCGAGAAGAAGAGCTTTAGGCTTGGAAGTTCTGCCCCAGCAGAGCTCGGTTCCTAGCCAAACCTCCTAATAAGTGAGTTATGTTTACCCTACTTTAAGAATAGCTTATGTTTAAGTTCAATATCATTATTATGAACTTATAAACAATATATATATATATATATATATATATATATATATATATATTATAAAATATAATATATAAAGTGTTATTATAATATCTTTTAACTACTCACGGTACAGGGAATCTGGTTTGAATGGCCGCATAGGGTTGTTGGATTTCAGAAGTGCTATAATTCCAAAATGGTCCTGCCCTCCGGTGTTTCATGCCTGACCATTGTCTGTACATAGTGGTTGAAAAGTATTGTTTAACACTTATAAAACAATATCGCTCATAAATAGTCGCAATAAATAATAAACTAAAATCTAGAGGTAATGATACTAGATTTCGTCGAAGGAAAATAGAATTGTTAGAAGCGAAGCATTGCCCGAGTTTGGAATCATCACTTTAACAAGTGAGTGCATAGTTACTTTCATCTTGCACATAGATATGAAGTACTTAATATAAATTACATGTTATGTGTGCATATTATCTCTGTTCTTGATATCTATGTTGGATGAACCGAATATACATGCTTTATTTGATTTCAACTATTTATGTATTTTATACCTATAAAAATATTGGGTAAAGATGGGTAGATGAATGATGAGAGATGAAAGATGATATAGATGAACATTGGCAGCTATGGACTTAGTGCCCTATAGATAAACATTGGTAACTGCGCCATAACCTGTAGATGTTTTTGAACTACGATGTACTCTAAACCTCCTAGCAGCCTAAAGGATAATATCGACCGTTGCGCCTAATAGAGAACATCATAATCCTGGCAGCTGCGCCTAAAGGATAATATTGGCAGTTGTGCCTAATAGATAACATTGGCAGCTGTGTCATTGGCAACGATGGACTTCGTGCCTATTCCTTAGGACAATCCTTAGGAATGAATAAATGAATAATAGATGATTCTTAGGGTAGATCCTTGAGAATAAAGAAGATATTGGGGATGGGTAATTGGGTTAATTGTTGATGATGAAACATGAAAACTTTATTATTGTGGGTTGAAAACCCTATGTACTCACCAGGTTTCCCAACCTGACCCACTCATTTTATTTGTATCACATGTGTCGATATGAAGCTACATTACACTGAAAGATTAAAAGAGATGTAAATCACTAGTGTAAATGAATGTAAGGTCTGTTTATGCTTATGTTTTTGTATTGACGATGACATCCCAAAGTTTTTATATAAACAAAATACATTTATTCGGAAATGCTTTGATAATATATTTATCATGCTTTTTCTGGGAACAAATTCCGCATTATCGTTCTTCAAAAAGGATACTTTGATTTTTAAATAAGCATAAATAAAATTTTTAAAATGACCGTGAATTTGGGGATGTCATAGTTGGTATCAGAGCATTAGTTTAAGCTTAATACCAATATATATATATATATATATATATATATATATATATATATATATTATAAAATATAATGTAGAAAGTGTTATTATAATATCTTTTAACTACTCGCGATACGGGGAATCTGGTTTGAAGGGTCGCATAGGGTTGTTGGATTTCAGAAGTGCTATAACGCCAAAATGGTCCTGCCCTCCGGTGTTTCATGTCTGACCCCTATCTGTACACAGTGGCTGAAAAGTATTGTTTAACACTTATAAAACAATATCGCTCGTAAATAGTCGCAATAAATAATAAACTAAAATCTAGCGGTAATGATACTAGGTTTCGTCGAAGGAAAATAGAATTGTTAGAAACGAAGCGTTGCACGAGTTTGGAATCATCACTTTAACAAGTGAGTGTATAGTTACTTTCATCTTACACATAGATATGAAGTATTTAATATAAATTACATGCTATGTGTGCATATTATCTGTGTTCTTGATATCTATGTTGGATGAACCGAATATACATGTTTTATTTGATTTAAACTATATATGTATTTTATACCTATAAAAATATAGGGTAAAGATGGGTAGATGAATGATGAGAGATGAAAGATGATATAGATGAACATTGGCAGCTATGGACTTAGTGCCCTATAGATGAACATTGGTAGCTGCACCACAACATATAGATGTTTTCGAACTACGATGTACTCTAAACCTCCTAGCAGCTGCGCCTAAAGGATAATATCGACAGTTGTGCCTAATAGAGAACATCATAATCCTGGCAGTTGCGCCTAAAGGATAATATTGGCACTTGTGCCTAATAGATAACATTGGCAGCTGTTCCATTGGCAACGATGGACTTCGTGCCTATTCCTTAGGAATGAATAAATGAATAATAGATGATTCTTAGGGTAGATCCTTGAGAATAAAGAAGATATTGGGGATGGGTAATTGGGTTAATTGTTGATGATGAAACATGAAAACTTTATTATTGTGGGTTGAAAACCCTATGTACTCACCAGGTTTCCCAACCTGACCCACTCATTTTATTTGTATCACATGTGTCGATATGAAGCTACATTACACTGAGAGATTAAAGGATATGTAAATCACTAGTGTAAATGAATGTAAGGTATGTTTATGTTTATGTTTCTGTATTGACGATGACATCCCAAAGTTTTTATATAAACAAAATACATTTCTTCGTAAATGTTTTGATAATATATTTATCATGTTTTTCTGGGAACAATTTCGCATTATTGTTCTTCAAAAAGGATACTCTCATTTTTAAATAAGCATAAATAAAATTTTTAAAATGACCGTGAATTTGGGGATGTCACATGTATGTACCTGACCAAACACCAAACCGGACCCACACCACAACAACATAACCATATCTAAAGAAAACGTGATCGATATCTTCATCTTCCTTTAGACAGAACTGACATAGGAAAGAATCCATATACACCCTTATCAGCAAGATTACAAGCAACAAGCAATCTATTAAGCATTAATCTCCACACAAAGCAGTTGACTTTCAAAGGAATCTAATTAATCCAAAGAAAGTTTTTAACAATCCCTGCATGCTAAGCCTCAAAGATCTAACAAAGAATTCCTCATTTTCATTCTTTTCCATCTCCAAGAGTCTTCTCCAACATATAACGAAATGTCATCCATTTTCATGTTCAAATCTCCAAGTGTAATAGTATCCCTTCCATTTCTGATGTGCATTTTCCAGCTCCAATACTTACTGATAACACTATCTATTGTGTTGCAAGATAATTTGTCCATCACTTTACAATTTTTATTTGATTCAATCGTGTATGGGTAAGCATCCTTGAGAGAAACTCCATCAAACCACTTATCCTTCTAGAAATAAGTGTTGGTGATTTTATATCACTAATATTATTTAAGTGTAATGGGGTTAATTTGTTGATCAATGTCACTTTGACAATTATTGAACAAATTAGTATGGTGTGGAGTGCATATTTGTTTAATTTTGTCTTTGTTGAAAGTATACTGCTATTTAGGGACGAAGCCCCTGAACTGACGGGGGTACGGGTGCAGCGCCCCTGGCGAGGTCCAAGGGGCAGAGCCCCTGGCTTGGTTTTGTGATCCATATTTTCTGTAAATACACCCGGTTTTGTGATCCATGTTTCAGACACGATTTTAAATTAGTTTATGACCGTTTTGGACAATTTTGGAAAATAAAACTATCATTTGGCAGTTTTAAGACAGGAGGTTGTTTTCTGTTATATGATCAATTTTCGAAATCATTTTGGGTACAGATCTTCATAACATCTTCTTCATTCTCCATTCTAGAAAACAGTGAGTTTTATCCAATTAGAGATTTTTGAGTGTACCCTCGAAATGCTTTAATCTAAAAGTGTTTTACAACTCTCATTGATCCAAGCAATTCTATACCCTGATTTTCTAATAATAAGTATCATTACCATCCCCTACCTTTCTATCCAATAGAAAATCAAAGTTAATACTCTAATCCTCCAAATCTTTGATTACATTGGCAATATTCGACCAAATTTCCGAAAGGCACGCCTTAGCAATAGGTTTTCCATTAATGCAACTTAAATTATGCCAAGCCTTTATGCACGCAGACCAAAGATTTTTGCCATATGTTTTTAACTGTCACACCCATGTGGCTAAAAGAGCCACATTTAACCTTCTCAAACACCCCACATCTAGCCCACCCCCCCCCCCCCCCCCGCCCTTCTTTTTTTGCTTAGGCATAAACACCTTTTCCCAAGCCACCCAATGGATCTTCCTACTATTGATATTATTATACAAAAAGAATTTCCTTCGAATACCCTCCAAACGATCTATGAATTTTTAGGAGCTTTAAAGAGAGAGAAATAGTAAAGCGGGAGGCTCCCCAAAACCGATTTGACGAGGGTTAAACTCCCTCCAAAGGAGAGAGTGTGAGCTTTCCGACAAGATAATCTTGAATTGAATTTGTCAACAATCAAATTCCAAGAACTAGCTAATCTCATTTTAGCTTCTATAGGGAGACCGATGTAAGTAAATGGAATGTTACCGGGTTCACAACATAAAATATTAGCAAGGTACTCAATTCCAATATTTTCCGCTCTCTCCCATAGACCTTGCTTCAAATAAATGGGTCGATTACTGATTGTAACTAGACTATGCATCTAGATACAATTAAAGAGGAGGTTTGGAGGTTTTTTGCAGATAAATTCAGCGAGAAGATGCCTTCAGTCGATTTTATGTATAATCAAAGTTTAATTTGTTTTTTTTTTATTTGATTTTTGTTTTCAAGATTAATGTGTACGCCGATTTATAGGTTCAAAATCCTACCTTCCTTTTTCATTTGTTAAGCATCAGTGTACCTTTTGTGATCTGAAATCAATGAGTTTGATTGATTTTTTGGCCTATATTGCATCATATTAGAATTGGAAAAAAGATTCTAAAGTAGCCTTTTATAAGAGCATATGTTAAACATAAAATGGTTTTATTGCTTTTTGTGGTCTCGAAGGGTTTGAATTCTTTTGTTAAGCATAGGTTAAGTATCAAACCACAAACCCAAATGTAGAACTCACTCACAAAAGCCAACTTATAGGAAGAGATGACACCTAGACTTATAAGTCACAATTAAATTTACTTTGATCGATGTGAGATCGTAATAATACCCTACATTTTGAATACACGTGACCACACAAATGAATAAGCGGAAATACAAACATAAATATTGAAGTATTATTGTTGCTTTGTGGATTTTTGAATATTTGTGGAAGCATTTTGATAATGTTTATGATCAGATTGGTTTTATTTTTGACTAAAGTTCTCTTTGGTCATAACTATCTTCTTGTTCATGGTTCGTACCCTTTTCGGTCCAAGCCACCACTCTAGGTGTTGGAACCTAGGAATAACTCTGATGCCAACTGATACGAAATCATTTCATATTATGTCCGTATCAAGTCATAAACCCAAATGTATAGCTCATGCCCATGAGGGAGTAAGGATGAGGGGAGGGAGAGGGGTTGTTAATCTTATAGGGAAAAGGGTGAGGAAGGGTAGGGTGTGGGTCCCTTCCAATATTTTAATTTCATAAAATGTTAAAAAATGATTATGAATTATAAAAAAATTATACTAAGGAGAAATTAGTCATTTTAATTTGGTGAGTGAACTATTCCACAACAAAACCTTTTCAAAAAGAAATACTTATGTTTTCAAGTTATAAACATTTTGGACTTCATTAAAAAAAAACAATAAAGCACGACATATTATTTTTGCAATTTACTCTATAATGAATAACTAGACTAACAAGTCAAATGTATAAACAAATATATGTTGTTGATTTTTTTGACCTTTACAAATAATGATCTCTTAATTATGACTAGAATAACTATGTCCTTATACTAATCTGATTATTCTTAATAATGTCATATTGTCATTTATGAAGTTTTATGTATATGAAGTTATGAATACATTTTCGATTGTCATTAAACCAAACTTTGTTTTCAGCGAGTTATCGTTCTTACTTGTTTGATCTGTTAAAGATAACATATAATATAAATTTACTCAAAAAATTAGTCGCAAATAGTCACTTTTGTTTCCCATCAATTATAAGATCCAAATCTTAATATTTATCAATATAAAATAGATAAATAAAATATATGTGGAAACAAAGCACAAGTGGTTTGAAGAAGGTGAAAGGAGGCGGAGGAAATGGGATTTTGTAAGATCTCCACAAAGAGGAGTTTCAAGACCTCTTGGAGACTCAAATTTGCCTCCTCTTTTTGATTTCACAACTATGAATCCAACAATTCCTTTTTCTTTTTCTTTTTCTGTTTCTTGAATTTTATTATTTATAATTATCTTATCAATCATTTAAATCATTGTATTTTAATATTAATCATGATCTATTAATATTTTCTTAGAAGTTAAACCTTAAATGTACATAGTTTGACAAAAAAACAAACAAACAAACAAACAAACGATTTTAACAATATAGAGATGCAAACACAAAAAATACCACATTTGATGCCTTTTTCGATTTTAAATAATCTATTTTAACTACGAATACTATTTATGACTCATGTTCAAAGAAACTCCACTGAGTAAACAGTCTTATCGGGACAAATATGGTAGATCTTTGTTCTTCAAAGTAGTTGTCTGAAGAGATGAACAAAAACAACCAACATTACCAATTACTAATACTATAAAATATCTTTGATGAGTGTTTATATGTTTTTAAACTAAATGTACTAAAATAGTTTTATTAAGACTAATCATCTATTATAATTTCCAAACATCATAATAATAATGTTGAAAACCTACATTTAAAAGGCCAGAAATGTTGGGAGGAAGAGTGTAGTGGAGAAGAGAACACAAAGGAAAATGGCAATGAGATACAACACAATTGGGGTCTATTTGGACCAATTAAGTCGACCATCAATGGACAAGATGGATGCACCCAAATGATCTCCAATATTGCTTGAGTATTATTTTGATGTATATATTTTTACTCATGATATAAAAATGATGTCATTATCCATTTATCATAGTGCTATTATCATAGAAATGAATAATTCGTTTTCAGATTACTATTTGATATTATTGGTCAACCAGTGGTTATATTTGACTATCGAGTCAAAAGAAGTTAAAAGTTAAAATGTATATCATTCTCAAATATAAATGTGCTCATGGTTTTGGAAAGTAGAAATATACCAAGAAATCAAGATATTTGTTACCAAAAAGTCTAAAATAACATTTTTTTTTTCTAGATAAACTAGTTAATTGAGAAGACGTTAAGACAAGTTGGTTCTATCTTGTGTTTTTATTCATCGACATGGAAGAAGTGTCCTTATTTGAATCTACCTTATATATGTGTTTCAGTGTATCCAACTAAAACTAATAGCAAAATACATGTATATCATCAGTTATACCAACAAGTATACCAAAAAAAACCCACACATCAAATAGCAAATATATAAAATCATGTGAATAAAAGATAAACATATGCACAAGTTCGAACTTATATTTATTAAGCATTAACCTCTAATCAGTGGTTAATAAGTTGGAAAATTTGTAAACGACAGTTCAATGCATAAAGCATCACTAGTTCACTACACAACGAGTGTCCGAGAAAGAGTCCCCACCATTTAGGCAAAATATACGCAAGTTTTACCCAACATTTTTTTACAAGAGACTGCATAGGTTACCCTTGTAAGTTTAGAAAACTAATTTGGTTGTTTCCATTAGAGTAAATTACATGAATTGATTATATGGTTTGAGGTAATTTATATGTTTTTTAATAGCTGAATATTTTATTAAAAAAGCTAGCAAAGAGCTAACACATACTTACAAATGAATGGAAAGAATATGGTTTGAAAACCAAACAATCCAACTACTAGAAAACTTTTTATTTCTAAAAACAAACTATTTGTAAGAGTAATTGATCAAACTATCAATTAAGATACTCATTTTCATCTTTTGACCACTAAAAATGATATCATTTCTAAAAAATTCCAAACAACCACCACGTAATCATGACAATCGCTTCCATTAGGGATGTCCTTCGGTCCGGAACCGACCCGAACCGGACCGAGCCCGAATAACCCGAAACCCGAATTGGATGAAAAGTTGGAACTGAAACCCGGACCGATTATATTAATACGAGATCGGTTCGGTTCAGATAATACGGTTTCAGTTCGGTTATTACCCCGAAAGGACCAAAATAACATGTACACTATGTTTTTAAACCGAAATGACTTGAATAACCCAAATAAAGCGAAATGACCTGAATAACCCAAATAAACCGAAATGATCCGAATAATTTAAATAAAAAAATTTTATATCTAGTTCGAGAAATTAATGGGTTGAATTAAAACGAAACAAATGGATCACGTTCATATTTTTACTAAAATACCACTCTTATCTATATTTCCTAAGGGATATCTCCAGAAAAGTCCCAATATTTTGGGCAATTTTTTAATAAAATCCTAAATTTTATTTTTTGAATAAAAAAGTTCTGACTTTTTCACATTTTGAATAGAAAAGCTCAACAAACCGGCTAATTTATTCACTTTAGCCCTTTTTGACCTGTTCAGCAGGTCATGAGACCAAATTGTTAATTTTTCGAAAATAATGAGACTTTTTTGCAGATTTCGTAAAAAAATTTATATAATGTATAAACATATTTTTTACATATCTATATCTATTTTTACGTACTTTTGTATTTTTTATGTTTTTATATGTATATATTTACGTATTTTTATGTATTTTAAATGTATAAACATATATTTTTACTTATTTATATGTATTTTTAACCATTTACATATTTTTTATGTATTTTTATGTGTTATTTTTTATGTATTATGTATTTATATATATTTTTATATATTTTTACGTATTTATGTATTTTTTTAAGCTTTTTATATAGATGTTTATGTATTTTAAGTGTATAAACGTATTTTTTACGTATTTATATATATTTTTAAGTATTTTACATATATTTTATGTATTACGTACTTATGTATTTTTTAAAAGTTTTTTATGTAGATGTTTTTGTATATTTATGTATTTTAAATGTATAAACGTATTGTTTTACGTATTTATATGTATTTTTTAAGTATTTTACATATTTTTTGTGTGTTTTTATATGTTTTTTTATGTATTATGTATTTATATATATTTTTGCGTATTTATGTATTTTTTTAGTTTTCTTATATAGATGTTTATGTATTTTTATGTATATTAAATGTTTAATTGTATTATTTTTACGTAAAGAATATATAAACACGTAAAAATAATACAATTAAACATTTAATATACATAAAAATACATAAACATCTATATAAGAAAACTAAAAAAATACATAAATACACAAAAATACATATAAATACATATAAATACAAAATACATAAAAAAACACATAAAAACACACAAAAAAATACGTAAAATATTTAAAAATAACATATAAATACGTAAAACAATACGTCTATACATTTAAAATGCATAAATATACAAAAACATCTATATAAAGCTTTAAAAAATGTATAAATACGTAAAAATAGATGTATATACATAAAAAATAGATGTATATACATAAAAAATACGTTTATACATTTAAAATACATAAACATATATATAAAGCTTTAAAAAATGTATAAATACGTAAAAAATACATAGAAATACATATAAATACATAATACATAAAAAATAACACATAAAAAATATGTAAAATGGTTAAAAATACATATAAATAAGTAAAAAAAATACGTTTATACATTTAAAATACATAAAAATACGTAAATATATACATATAAAAACATAAAAAATACACAAATACGTAAAAATAGATATAGATATGTAAAAAATATGTTTATACATTATATAAAAATTTTGACGAAATCTGCAAAAAAATCTCATTATTTTCGAAAAATTAACAATTTGGTCTCATAACCTGCTAAATAGGTCAAAAAGGGCTAAAGTGAATAAATTAGCCGGTTTTTTGGGTTTTTCTATTCAAAATGTGAAAATGTCAGGACTTTTTTATTCAAAAAATAAAATTTAGGACTTTATTATTATTTTGGGATTCTATCTCCAGAAAAATCCTAATATTTTGGACAAATTTTTAATAAAGTCCTAAATTTTATTTTTTGAATAAAAAAGTCCTCACTTTTTCACTTTTTGAATAGAAAAGCCCAAGAAACCGGCTAATTAATTCACTTTAGCCCTTTTTGACCTGTTCAGCAGGTCATGGCACAAAATTGTTAATTTTTCGAAAATAATGGGACTTTTTTGCAGATTTCGTCACAATTTTTATATAATGTATAAACATATTTTTTACATATCTATCTATTTTTACGTATTTTTGTATTTTTATGTTTTTATAGGTATATATTTACGTATTTTTATGTATTTTAAATGTATAAACGTATATTTTTACTTATTTATATGTATTTTAACCATTTTACATATTTTTATGTATTTTTATGTGTTAGTTTTTTAGTATTATGTATTTATATGTATTTTTATATATTTTTACGTATTTATGTATTTTTTAAAGCTTTTTATATAGATGTTTATGTATTTTAAGTGTATAAACGTATTTATATCTATTTTTAAGTATTTTACATATTTTTATGTATTACATATTTATGTTTTTTTTTAATGTTTTTTATATAGATGTTTTTGAATATTTATGTATTTTAAATGTATAAACGTATTGTTTTACGTATTTATATGGTATTTTACATATTTTTTGTGTGTTTTTATGTGTTTTTATGTGTTTTTTATGTATTATGTAATTATATATATATATTCTTGCGTATTTATATATTTTTATAGTTTTCTAATATAGATGTTTATGTATTTTTATTTATATTAAATGTTTAATTGTATTATTTTTACGTAAAAATTATATAAACACGTAAAAATAATACAATTAAACATTTAATATACATAAAAATACATAAACATCTATATAAGAAAAATAAAAAAAATACATATAAATACGTAATACATAAAAAACACACAAAAAATATGTAAAATACTTTAAAAAATACATATAAATACGTAAAACAATACGTCTATACATTTAAAATACATAAATATACAAAAACATCTATATAAAACACTTCAAAAAAATACATAAATACGTAATACATAAAAAATATGTAAAATACTTTAAAATAGATATAAATACGTAAAAAAATACGTTTATACATTTAAAATACATAAACATCTATATAAAAAGCTTTAAAAAATACAAAAATACGTAAAAATACATAGAAATACATATAATTACATAATACATAAAAAATAACACATAAATATATATATATATAGAATATGTAAAATGGTTAAAAATACATATAAATAAGTAAAAAAATACTTTTATACATTTAAAATACATAAAAATACGTAAATATATACATATAAAAACATAAAAAATACACAAATACGTAAAAATAGATATAGATATGTAAAAAATATGTTTAAACGAAATCTACAAAAAAATCTCATTATTTTCGAAATATTAACAATTTGGTCCCATGACCTACTGAACAGGTCAAAAAGGGCTAAAGTGAATAAATTAGCCGGTTTCTTGGGTTTTTCTATTCAAAATGTGAAAAAGTCAAGACTTTTTTATTCAAAAAATAAAATTGAGGATTTTATTAAAAATTTGCCCAAAATATTGGGATTTTTCTGGAGATATCCCTATTTCCTAATGAAAAACAATTCTACAGAAAAAGAAAAACTAAAAAATTCGTTTCACCGTTTGATTCATTTGCATTCATTCACTTCATTATAAACTTTCTCAAGTAAGTTCTTCAATACATGTTCTTATAGGTAATCCTATTCTTAAAATTTCATTTTATATTTTAAAGAATTAAAAAAGCATTCAATTTTCATATGAGATTGTTTTAATTGATTGATTTAGAATATTGCATGGTTTAATTGTTAGATTGGTTTACGTAAAAGGCTTCTTTGGATTTTAGTTTTACGAGAAAATTATGAAAGCATTGATTGAAGGATCGAAATTTTTTAAATCATGATCGATTGATTTCTTGAGAAAAAAAGATTTCGGGTCGGTTCTTTTGGTCCGATTAAACATTTATTCGGATAATCCGGACCGAATAACCCGAGAACCAAAGTGGGCTAAAATAGATAACCGAAAACCGACCCAAATAACTTATTCGGGTCGGTCCGGTCCGGGTTTCGGTTTCGGTTCGGATATTCGGTCCAAATGTACATCCCTAGATTCCACTGCACTTTTTTTTAACGGTTGAATTTATATAAACTAGAAAAGGGCACGCGGCTCCGCCGCTTTTGGACTATGTCATAGAAGTTAAATATCGGCAAACTTTAAAAGATGTGTCGAAAGTGTAAATCGCCACAAATAAGGGAGAAAACCGACAACCCCTAAAATTAGATGTCAAAAATGTAGAACCAAAAGAAAGAACATTGATGGAAAAAAAAACGAAAATTGTTGTGGCTATAATGTGAAAGTTGCCAAAGTTGGAAAAATATGGTGGCAAAAGTCTAAAGGAGGTTTTTTGTGTTTTTTATGTCAAAATGTAAATGTTTTGACTGCAAGGTTGAAAAGTGTCAAAGTCACTAAAAATTTGTGGCAAATACATCAAAATATAAAAGATTTGACTACAAGGACGAAAAGTGTCAAAATCACTAAAGATTTGTGGCAAAAATCTAAAGGCACAAAAACTTAATCAAAACTTAAAAATGTAAAAGTTTTCACTTCGAGGACTAAAAATGTCAAATTCATCAAACATTTGTGGCAAAACCTAAAGCTAAAAAGATTACTATTCATAAGGTCCCTTGGATTTAATATATATATATATATATATATATATATATATATATATATATATATATAATAAAAGAAAGATAGCTAGAAAAAAGAAACAAAACAATACATGAGTGGGTTTTTCATCCCTTCTATCCATTTCACTATATATTTATTGTTTCTAGAACTAAATCAATTAAAAGATAAAGAAACAATTGAATCAAATAACAACTATTTTCTCAAAGTTTCATTCGTCAACACTTGAGCATTCCAATAACTCCACGGCACCCAGATCAAAGTTCTACAAACCGTATCCGTTATCAGTCTACGGAAAAAGGAACTAGGATGCAAATCTGTTTGGGAAATATCTTCCTTGACTTATCAGTTAGAGAATACATACAATATATACCAATACATACACGAATGGGCCTAACATAAATGAATATCATGGGCTAGCTATGGGCAACAACTACATACATACACACTAGAGTACACGTACACTAATATCCCCCTACAGTTTGAACGGGAGAAGGGACACAGACATTTAGATTGGATCGGAAATCAGTAAACAGTGAGGTAGATAGGCCTTTCGTGAAGATGTCTGCATATATATGTAACACGAATTGGACCTCTAGCAACTTGATCACGAACGAAGTGTATGACGATCTCTATGTGTTTGGTCCTCTGATGTTGAACCAGATTCACATACATATACACGACACTAATGTTGTCACAATACACAATTGTTGTCTTATTCGTGGGAAAGCGTAGCTCACAGAGAAGATTTCGGATCCAACTTGTTTCTGCGACAGCACTAGAAAATCCTCTATATTCGGTCTCGACATTGGATCTGGAGACAACCCCTTGACACTTGGAAGACCAGGAGATGAGGTTGTCACCTAGGAAAATACAATATCCAAATGTAGATTTGCGAGATGTCGGACATCATCCCCAATCTGCATCAGAATAAGCAACTAGGTTGGCAGTAGGGGAGACATGAAGCTGGAGGACATGATCTATAGATCCATGTATGTATCGCAAGATGCGCTTGAGAGCATGGAGGTGTTACTCTCTGGGATCATGCATATAGAGACATATATGTTGAACAACAAATGTGAAATCGGATCTAGTAAACATCATATACTAAAGTGCACCAGCTAGACTGCGATTTAGAGAGGGATCGGGAACTGGAGGCCCTGAGGAGTCTGATTTGTCAGCTGGTTCAGTTGGGGTCGACATGGATTACAGTTCAACATGTTGGCACGCTCTAAAATGTATGTGGCATACTTTTGCTATGATAAAAAGAGACTAGTGTCGGATCGAACAGCATAAATGTCGAGAAAGTAATTCAGGGCACCGAGATCACTCATAGAGAATTTGTAGCCGAGATTGAAGATGATTTTTCTGAGAATATCTGTGGTGGAGGTCGTCAGAATGATGTCATCAACAAGAGTAAAAGTTGGGTTGTGGCAGTCCTAATTTGAAGAATAAACAAGGATGGATCGGTACGACTTTGCTGGAAGTCGATGTTGGAGGCATGCCAAGCAAATCGGTGGTAACAGGCTCTGGGAGTCTGTTTAAGGCCATAAAGAGAACTCTACAATAAACAATCATGATCGATAACTAAGCATCTGAAATCTGGGTGGCCAATGCATGTAGACTGTCTCCTAGATATAGCCATGAAGAAATGCATTCTTCACATCTTATTGATGAATATGCCACTAAAGAGATACAACAACGCTGAGAATAATGCGTATGTTTGTCGGTTTGACAACCGTACTAAATGTTTTATCACAATCAACACCCTGCTGGTGACTTCTGCCATTTTCTACAAGTCTGTCTTTGTAGCGAGCAAGAGTACCATCTGCATGAAATTTGTGGTGAAAGAGCCACATAGACCTTACAATATTGACCCCTTGAGGTCCCGGTACTATCTGCCATGTTTCATTAGTCATAAGTGCATTAAATTCATCATTCATAGCTTTTTGCCAGTTATTGCCTGCAAGTAAGACCGGGGAATGGGGGAAATGGATGTCGTATGGAGGTTAAGGCGATGATTAGGTTTGAAAATCCCGATTTCGGATCAGTTTATCATGTGATGAGTAGGTTGAGGGGAGCGGTTTACGAAGGAATTGTTGGAGAAGTAGGAATGGGGGTGGGAGTTTGAGACGAAGATTGGGAGTTGTTAGTGTTATGAATGTTTTCAGCAATGTGGGAATCTGTGGGAGGATTTGGGGGTAGGGGTGTTGGTCATATGATGGAAAAGATGTGAGATAAAAGGTTTGTCATCAAGAAAGTTATATGAGGGAGATTCCAATGGGATGACATATTTGAAAGGAAAATATGTTTCATCAAATATGACATCATGGGATATGATTATTTTTTGAGAGGATAGGTCAAGACAATGATACCCATGATGATTGGATGGATATCCTAAGAAGGCTTGTGGAGAAGAGCATGGGGCGAGTTTATGGGAATTGATGATATGAGGGTAACATAAGCAACCAAATACGTGTAGTTTGGTATAGGTATATGTAGATTGAAAAAGGTGGAAATGTGGAGTATCATCTTGGATGGTTGTTGAGGGGAGAATACTGAGTAAGTGACTGGCTATGTGAAGGGATTTGACCCAATATGTGGGTGGCATGTGGGCTTGGAAAAGTAGAGATCGTATGGAGTTATTAATAGTTCTAAGCATGTGTTCAGATTTTCCTTTTTTTGGAGAAGTGTGAGGACATGAGAAACGGAATTGTATGTCATGAGTTGCAAAGTGGTCATGAATTTTTTTTTGTTATTGTATTCACCCCCATTATCACATTGAAAAGCTTTGATGGTTTTGTTGAATTGGTTTTTGATGTGGTTTGAAAAAAATTAGAAATTTAGAGTATACGTCAGATTTTTGTTTGAGATAGTACACCCAAAGATAATGTGAGTAGTGGTATAGAAAGATGACATAATAACATAAGCCACTACTACTAGAAAGGGGTGAAGTCCATACATCCGAGTGAATAATATCAAAGTATTGGAAACAAAAGTAGATGACGAATCAAACGAAAGTTTAACATGTTTTCCAAGTTGACGTGATTGAAAAATAGCATCAAAGTTTGCCTTATTATAAGAAATTGGATTGTTTGAAAATAAAAATTGCAAATTGTTATTCCCATGGTGGCCAAGACGTTGGTTCCAAATGGAAGGGCTTGTGCAAACATGGACTTGAGATGTTGAAGGTAGAACCGGGTAGAGGGGGCCATCATTGTCGCATCGAATTAGAGTTTGTTTTGTCTTGTAATCCTTGACATTAAAACCAAATTCAATATAACATTTATTTCGACGCGTAAATTTACGAACGGAAATAAGTTTTTTAATTATAGTGGGTGTAATAAGAATATTGTGAAGTTGAAGGGGATGGTGTGAGTTATTTAAAGGAAAAGGGGAGTGATATGTCTTTGTAACAGGAATATGGAATTCGTTATCGACTAAGACAGAATGAGAATTAGTATTATGACTAATGGATTCAAGTATACCTTCGTTTGCATGCACATGATCGGTTTCTCCCATGTCAATAATCCGCTCATTCGATGCCAATTCTTGGAGAAGCATTGAGGAAAACATTTAAGGTAAAGTAGTAGTTTGTTGTGGACCAAACCAATCCCAATGAGGGGGTACCGTCGAATTGTTGTTGTCCAAAAATTGGGCTAGATAATACAGCATAGGCTTGAGGTCTTGAAGGAGTTGGGCCATGAACACTTTGTTAATTATTGTTGTTGGGCCATGACAGGAAATTAGGTCTGCTATCGTTATTGAATTGGGTTGGCGGAGGGATGAAGTCCCAGCCATATGGTTGGGCTATTGAAGTCATACATGAGGTCTGGTGTCGTTGTTGTTGCTGATTTATTAAAGGCTGCAACTTGCTGGTTTGAGATGTTTGTTGTCGGCGATCGTTTGGTCGCTGGCCATTCCGGCGATCAAATCCCCGATTGGTATTCCCTCCAGTATGAAGAACGGTGGGTGAAGATGAGTTATCAGAGTGAGCGGGAGTCAGTGAAACACGGGGTTGATTAAACCGAGTTTCTTCCAAGGCAAGGATTGATTGAGTCTCGGAGAAAGAAGGGAACGGACATCGGTGGTGGGTCATTGTAGCGATATTGTTAAAATGTGACGAGAGACTGTTGATGGTGTAGATTACAAGATGCTTGTTTGAGATTTTGGAGTTGGCGTCCTAGTTTTCGAGGAGGTCTACATTTTGTTGAATCTTAGAGAAATATGCTTACACAGAGAGATATTCGATGGAGATTGAACGGATTTCGATGTCGAGTTGCATGATACAGTAATCCTTGTTATCCCGAAACAATTTCACGATGTTAAGCCAAATGAGTCGAGCTGATGCATTGGGTTTGATCACTGTGTTGATTAAGTTCTGAGATAATGTTATGTAGAGCCACATGTGTACGACAACGTCGACTTTCTTCCATTATGTATCGGTGGATGGTGGTGCAGAAGCATCATACGTCTCGTCAATATGATCAAGAGTGTCTTATGCTTCACAGTGGCTATATGGGATTTGATGTTTGTCATAGAAAAAGCTTTGTGAATGGTGGGAGTTGTGTTTGTCATTTTTTAAGAGTTCTAGGGTTAGAAATCGGAAAAAGAGAAGATAATTTGGAGAAGACGATGGGAAAACAGGAAAGTGAGAAAAAGAATGAGGTAGATTAGGAATGGATCTCTGATACCATGTTTGTGAAATATCTTCCTTGACTTATCAACTGGAGAATACATACAATATATGCCAATACATACACGAATGGGCCTAACCTAAATGAATAGCATAGGCTAGATATGTGCTACAACTACATGCATACACACTAGAGTATACGTACACTAACAAAATCAACCCAAAGCTGCTCCGTTAACGAACACCTAAAAAAGATGCAAAATATCATTCGACATAGTACTACAACATGGACATAGAAATAAACTCCAAATCAATCCCTCTATTAACCAAATTATATCAAGTAGGAAGACTATTTGCTTGAACCCTCCAATTAAAAATGTTAACCTTTATAGGAACATTTTTATTCCATCTAACCAAAAGCCACCATCCGGTAAATAGCAAGATCAATAATTGTGCTAGCTTCTCTCATAGAAAAACATTCTCCATCCCTAACTCCCAACTCTAATAATCATCTTTATTATCAATCTGAACTGACTGCAACAAAAGCATCAAATGGTCCACTTGTTCTTGTATAACTCCACCATGAACTGGAACTCTCCAACCAATCTGCCACCCTTGCTCATCCTTTTGATTGCTGACCAAATAATCAGGATATGATGCCAAAGCAAAAAGTCTAGGAAAAGCCACCGAAAGCTCACAATCACAACACCAAACTTGACTCCAAAAGCTAGTATGATTCTCATTTCCCACTTTCTTCTTAATCGAGTTAAAAGGAATTATACCTTTTTCATCAACATTTGTCACCATCCTTAAGATACCACCTTACATCCCATTCGTTTTCTTAATATTTTGACCTACTCGAAAGAAACCACCATCTTCACCATGGAAACGTTTTATCAGCCTAATCCACAACATGTCTCCTCCAGTAATAAATCTTCGTCTCCATTTATAAAAAATAGCATAATTAAAAGCCCTAAGACTACTCATCGCCAAACCTCCATGATCAAAATCATTAAGAATCACATTCCATTTCATCCATTGTACTTTACTTTCATCCTAATATATACACCAAAAAAATCTTGCACGCCACATCTCCATCTTTTTACACATGGAAAACTTCATGTTAACTAAAGACATATAATAAATCCCAAGACTCCCCAGAACTGATTTATTCAACATAAGTCTAACACCTATAGACAACATCTTAGCTTTCCAAGTAGATAACTTTTTTTTAAAAAACCACTATAAAAGATTATCCCAAGTATTCACCCACCCATGACATGTTCTCACCAACCGGTAGACCCATATAACTAAATAGATTTGAATCCGCATCACAACCAGTACAAATCACAATTTGTTGGATATCATTATCGACAATGCCCACACCATACAGTTTGGACTTATGCAAATTTATCTGCAACCCTAAGGCAATATAAAATACCTCAAGAATTTGAATCAACATCTCAATATTACCCTTACCCCGCTCTTTAAAAAAATGGTGTCATCTGCATATAGAAAAGGTGAGACAGTTGTAAATACAGTTGACTCACATTAATACCAATATGTAAAGAATCATGCTTCATGCACCACATCCTCCATGCACACATGAAGTCCTTCCATAACCAAGAGAAACAAAAAAGGAAATAACATGTCTCGTTGTTTCAAACCATGAAATAATGTAAACTCATTAGTTGGATTTCCGTTTAATAAAATAGAAGATGTTGCTGAAACAAGACACCCATGGATCTATCTTCGCCATTTCATAACAAAACACATGAAATCTAACGTGCAATCAAGATAATCCCACGAGACTGAATCATAGGATTTCTCGAAGTCCACTTTAAACATCATCACCTTTTTTTCAATTTAGCCCATTTAACGGCTTCATTAATAATTAAAGCACCATCCAATATTTGTCTACCTCTAATAAAGGTAGACGGTTCCGGATATACTACATCTCTAATCACCATTGCTAATCATTTTGCAAGAACTTTATATTGTAACCCAATAAGACTAATAGGTCTATATCTTTACTCAACGTTGGATTATCAACCTTAGGAATCGGTGTAATGAATGAAGAATTACACCACTTAGCAATCGTCCACGTATTGTAAAATTCCACCAAAAATGTAATGACATATTCCTTTAGAAAATCCCAAAACATTTTCAAGAATCTAAAAGAAAAACCATCTGGCCCGGGCACCCTGTCACTTCCACACGACCACGCTGCTTCCTTTATCTCTTCAATCGAAACCATATCCTCCAGCTCCATGTCCCTCATCGAATGCAAAGTCTAAAACTGATAGCTTCTTCTTAAAGGTCTGGTACTAGCAAAATCTTGAAACTTTTGAGCATAGAAAACGAAAAATGCCTTCTTAACAGTAGACAGATCAGTCACCCACTCCTTGTCAATGGAGATACCTTTAATCGCCATTTGTTTCCTTTTCCACTTTAAATAACCATGAAAAAACTTTGAGTTCTCATCCCCCTCTATGGCCTATTTTACCTTTGTCTTATGCAAACAATCCATATTGTCAATTTTATCAATTTCTGTGATTTTATGTAGCACGTCATGCCTCTCAGTCATAAGCTCATTCGAAGCAGAACCCAAATCAATCAACACATCCACTTCCGCTAGCCTAGTAACCAGATTCTTTCTTTTTTTTAGTTTCAAAAAACCGCATAGTAGATTACCAATCTCTGATTTTGGACTTTAAGAACTTAATCTTATTCTTCAAATGAACACATTTAGTAACACCATGATCTACAATGAACTTTTCACACACTTTTTTTACCATATCTCCAAACCCATCAATATGAAGCCATGAACTAAAGAGTTTGAATGACACAGGACCAAAGTCTAACAAAACTTCTTTCAATAATAACGAAAAATGATGAAACCACCTTCTATCCAACACCGTACAAATCACATCTGGGAAAAGATCAACAACTGCCTAATTAATCAAGAACCGATCTAAATGACTTATTTTAGCTCCAGATCTATCAACCCACTTATACTTTCTACCCCCATATCAATATCCACCAAACTTATTTCAAACAAAAAACATTAAAATCATCATCTTGACTATAGCAAAAATTCGAACAACAACTCTCTATAAAAGATCTCACCACATTAAAGTCCACCAAAATTGATACAGCAACCAGAAAAACTATGAACCACCTGTAACAAAAAAAAACACCAGAGATCTCTCTTCTTCTAAGCATCTTGCGGAGCGTTAACATTGATCATCTCATATTTCAAATTTTTTTCTCACCTATATGTGACATCCCCAAATTTTCGCGGCCAAATAAAACAATTTTTCTTTATGCTTATTTAAAACAGGTTATTCTTTAAAAGAATATTTTAGTGCGGAGTTGTCCCAAACATTTTTATGTTAGATAAAATTAATACTCGATCATTTCTGATGAAACTTTTTGTTTTCATTAATACTAAAAACCCTTGGATGTCATACTTGATACATAGTACATAAGCATAAACAATTTATTACAGACCTTAAACAAGTATATTGCACTATCAACCTTAATCTCCTTATGTCACTCATCGGCTTACAATCATTATCGCAACGCCTTTACACCGCTGCTTGTGATATAAAGAAACTGTGTGGGTCAGACTTGGGAGCCTGGTGAGTACATAGGGTTTTCAATCCAAAATAATATAATAAATTAAATATATATTTCAAACCAAATAATTAACCTGATTATCCATTCCCATTATTCTCACACATTGATCCTAAAATGATGATCTCAAGGGACCTATCCTAATGGATCTTTGTAAGCAACGAGTGGACAATAATGCTTCAAGGATACCTCAACAATATATGTCAATGAAGGCAACCATGAGGGGGATAAAATGTCCAAATGAATGCATAGTTCATTAACACCTACATATGGCGAGTCTGACAGTGTTCCACAAGACTATCTAGAATAGTCAGTGGTCGTCATCTATACTCTGATAGATGACTAGTCACAGAAGTACAATAGTACAAATTTTGGTCATGTCCTCACACCACTATTTTATCCTTCACAACCCTTCAGTACCCAATATAATTTAGGAATGATAATAAAATATATCATTATTTCAACAATATATGATTTAATTAAGCATAGTCTTCTCATGTTACTTTATCTGACACAAATATCATAAGTACAAATAATAAATGCATATAACATTTAAGTATTTAAATACTTTTGTATCTATGTGTAGGATGAAAGTAACTATGTAATCATTTGTTAAAGGTGGAAGACTCGCGGGAAAGTTAACTCTTCATTTAATACTTTTGCTTTCCGCTTTAAATGACCTACATACATTACTACATCTTAGTTTTTGTTTATGTTCTTCGAGACTTATAATATTTCATATTCCGAAATAATCCCAAGGAATATTGAGTTCTATGAAATAAGGAATGACTAGGTAAGAAGATATTGGACGTATGATCCGTTCGGTATATAAATATACTATTTGGAAAATCCACTTGAAACAACTCACTAAGACCTTGCCTGGACATCACTCTCGTAAGTAGATCAATCAGTAATATAACTGGAATTACTGATAAATCTTATTTATATGTTCATAATAACAGTAATAATCATAAATATAAGTTACACTTAAAAGTGTAGTAAGTGCAACTTAACTTACAGGGTATTCTAGCGAAAACATAGAAAATGAATGTTGTTTCGCCTGAATAGTTGTCAGAAAAGTGACCGGAAAATTCGTCAGAGGTTCGCTAGAAGAGATTCTCCGGTTGTTGGAATCTCGCTGGAAATGGCGATACCAACGGTGGCATGCGACAACGTTGCGGCGGTCGCCAGTAGCAGAGGGTGGTGGTGCTCTGCTGAGAGAGTAAAAGAGAGGGAAAGAGAGAGAGAGAGAGAGAGAGAGAGAGAGAGAGAGGTGGTTGAAAAGAGAGACTGTCCCCTTCTATTTATAGTAGAGGTTTGTTGAAACAGAAGGTCGAGATTGTGTTTCTATCCGACAATGAGATCGTTGGCCGAGTGATGCATTCTTTGAAAAATCATAACTAAGCATGGTATTTCTAAGACCAAACTCAAATGTGAAATCCTTATCTAAGAGCCAACATGCTAACATCGTGTCGCCCGAAGTTTCCGCCGCCAGGCTGGGGGTGTGACAGATTGGTATCAGAGCCAAAGGTTATAGCGAATTAGTAATTCCTTAGGAAATACAACTATAACCTAGAGACATACACTCTATAAAGATCTGTCCATAGATCTATAACTAAAAGTATCTTTAATAATTCCACTACCAATAGACTCTTTTAAGAATGAAACCATCATTCCAACCGAAACCACCATGTCTCCCATGTAAAGACTTTAACACTTTAATCCATATCAAATCACAATCAACCAAAAAACTCCACTTCCATTTAAGTAACAAAGCTTTGTTAAAAGCTTCCAACGAACCAATATACAAACCACCTTTTTGTTTGTTGGCAAAAATAATCTCCCATTTAATCCAATACAATTTATTGTCTCCTTCGTTACCTCCCCCTAAAAAAATGCTCTAACCTTCTCAGGATATTTGTTTACCACACTTGGCATGCGGAAAAGAGACATCAAAAAATTCCTAAAGAACCCAACTCTGACTTTAATAACATAACACGACCCCCTATGGAAGGTTACAGAATCAGCCGAAAAGAAAGTTTCTTTTTAAACGTATATATAATGACCTTCCAAGCATTAACCTGTGACAGACAGACACCAACTGGGAGACCCAAGTAAGTAAAAGGTAACTTCACACTTTTACAACCTATAATTAAAGGAAATTGGTCCACCCCTCTTGAGAGACATTAGTCCCAAAAACATTAAATTTTTAGAGATTCATCTGAAGTCCCAAAACCATAAAAAAACATCATATAAATCAAATTCACAATATTATCATGAGACCATTCTCCAAAAAATATGGCATCATCGGCATAAAATAAATGAGAAAGAAGAATACTTTGATCGCCAATGCGAATGCCACGAAAGATACCAACTGTAACTGCATCTTGGACAACAACACGCAAACCTTCCATTGCCAAAATAAAAAGAAAAAGTGATAACGGATCATCTTGTTTTAACCCATGTTTTATGGGGAACTCAGGATTCAGATTGCCACTAATAAAAATAGAAGATCTAACCAAATCTATCCAAAACTATGAAAAACCCATGAATCCCAAAATTTGGAAAAGAAAGTCCCACGAAATTGATTCGTTCGCCTTTTCGAAATCAACTTTGAAAATTATTGGCTTTTTTCTTCAGGTTGCACTACTCAACCACCTCATCAACAATAAGAGTGTAACACTCGTTTTCCGGGTATTTTCATTTTTGGCCCGAAGTTTAAAATGTTGACATTGTGGTCCTTACGCAGGGCGTAAGTTGGAGATACGCATGACGTAACTCATTAAAATGGATGTAGGGACTTACAGCAGTACGCAAGGCGTACCTTAGGTACGTAGGACGTATTGCCGCAATGCACAACCCTAAATTTTTGGGTTTGAGCTCTATATATAGGACTTAACTCCTTTGAGACCTTCCTCCCATCAGCCTCCATCTCTCAAAAACGTTCCTTGCAAACCCTAGTTTTTGGTGTGTGTTCTTGTGCTTGTGAAGGAGGAAGGAGGTGGTAGATCAGATTGGAAGTTCAAGGCAGCTTAGATAAAAAAGTATCTCACTCTCAAGCATCCCTAGAAGGTATAAAGCTTGGAACTTGATGATTTATTTGCTAAGAGTGGTAGTACATAAGGTATATCTGGTCTGTGTGGGGAAATATTAACCAATTGACCTTTGACCGTTGACTTTGACTTGACCAAGTTTGACTTAAGGGCATTTTGGGTAATTTGAATAGTAGTGTGAGATTTAGGTTCCTATTATTTGTATAGGTGATATGTAGAGGCAGTGTTGGAGCAATGATCTGTTCGGCTATTTTTCAGACTGTAAGGTGAGTTTTCCTCACTGTACTTGTGGGTCGAATGCACCAATGTCGGCCCACTGGATTATGTATCCTGGTATATTGGATGATGTTATGTTGATTATAAGATAGACTAGTAAATCTGTATGATTACCTGCGTTCACTGGTTATGTGTTAGACTATTAGATATGTATGATTACTTGTACATGTTGGTTATTGATTGTTATTGTATATGTCGACATGTTATGGTTTGTTGGGTTGAGACGGTCCTACTTTGTGCTAAATGCCAAGATACCCTGGGCAGTCCGGATAGACTGTAGGCCCTGCGAGGCGGTCCAGGCAGGCCGAAGGCCCAGAAAGCGGTCCAGATAGGTTGTAGACCTGCGAGGTGGTCCAGTCAGACTAAAGGCTCATATATGCACGTTGTTATCTATTTGGTTATGTGTGGTACTTTGGAGGAACTCACTAAGCTTTGGCTTATAGGTTGAATTTATGGTTTCAGGTACTTCAGTGGACAGGGTAAGGCGAAGGCTTGATCGTACACATCATCATGGGTTTTTATGAGATTATGATTTTGGTATACTCTGATTCCTGTTTATGACTTTTGGAAATTATGTTTTGTAAACACTTATGGTTTTGGATTGGTTTCAAAATTGAGAAAATTTACCTTGATTTTTGGAATGTTACAAAGAGGCACATCCAAAATTTTTCTTCCTTTCACAAAAGCAGTCTGCACCGAACCCACCACTAAGTCAACAACTTTGGCTAAAAGAAGGGATAATAATTTTATAATAATATCATATTGAATACCAATAAGGGCGATCGGTCTAAAATATTTAATAAACAACGGATTATCATTTTTAGGAATCAACGTGATAAAAGAGGAATTATAACTCGTAGGAATAGGATTCTACTTAAAAAAGAAAGAAACAACTGAAATAATATATATATATATATATATATATATATATATATATATATATATATATATATTCATGAAGAGTATCCCAATACCTCTTAACAAAAGAGAAAGAGAAATCGTCTGGACGCGGCATCTTGTCACTACCACAAGCCCACACTGCAACACGGACCTCATCAATATGTGAAATAGCATCTAGAAACCAGACCTTATTCGGATTTAGAAGCCTAAATCGAGGACTATGATTGGAAATCCAAACCCCGTGAAACTAATCAAACTTTTCTTTGTAGAAATAAAAGAATTCATCCTTTTACTTTATCTGGTTGCATAACTCATTCATCGATCGCACAGATACCTTTAACATTATTTCGGCGACGTTTCCTTTAGAGCAACCCATGAAAGAACTTTGTATTTTCGTCACCTTCCACTGACCATTATTTGTACGTTTAGTCTCTATTTTTTTATTCGAACCATCTATATGGTATTTTTCTTATAGTTTCGTCCCAACCATACCTAAAATGATTGTATCGCTCTTATCGTTTTTTTTCTTTATTTATCATTTGTTTATTATTTAAAATTTTAAATAAATAAAATTGGAAACACCTCCACCCACCCCACCCCTCTGAAATGTGATATATCTTTCTCCACTTCTCTTCTATTAAACTTGATTAAAGAACCCAAAACCACCAAGCACCATCCTTAGACCATCACCACTAGAAACATATGGACCGTTTTCGATCGCCACTTACCCACCACCTTATTAATTAACAACTCATACCGCTAGAAACCACTCGACCGTCACCTATCTTCATTATAAAACCACTATCGACCGTCGACCATCCACCGCCACTTTTCTACTTCGGCTCTCTTTTAACACACATGAAGCCACCATCGAACAACCATCCACCACCGCTGGAACAATAGCACATCAATAGTCTACTTGATTTTTGTAAGATTTATTACTCCTCTATTTATTAAAATGGAGTTAGTTTTACCAGTTTATTTCTCTGAAACGATGATATTTCTCTGATATCACCATCAACTTTGTGGGGGATTCAACTTGAACTGACCAGATCGGCTAAAAAACAACACACTTATGGGATTCGATGAAAGATTTCATTGGGGACTTTGGTAGGGGATTTAATTTCAGTGGGGGCGGAGGTTTGGTGGGGAGTTCGATTTTTGAAACCAAACCACTACATATTCCCGCCGCTTAAAATGGTGTCGAGTTGCCCGGTGAGAGAGTGGATGATTAGAGAAGATTTCCATATCAATGTAGGAAGATAGACTTGGAAATGAGGTGGGTTTTGAGCAAATCAACATTGATCCAAACCCATTTAACAAATTTCAAATTAAAAAAGAAAAGGTAGGGATGAAACACACGGATTGCCTAAACACATGGATGATTTGTGTTCGTGATTTGTATCATTAATATTATTTAAGTGTAATGAGATGACAAGGTTGACCGATGTAATCTTAATAATATTGAACAAGTAAGGGTGGTACAGAGTGCAAACTTGTTTGAATTTATTTTGATTTAAAGTACATTGGTATTTAGGGGAAAAGCCACTGAACCATGGGGTCCGGAGGCAGCGCCACTGGTAACGGGGTCCAAGGGGCAAAACCCTTGGCTAGGTTTTGACCCAGTTTTTTTTATTTTTAGACCCGTTTTTTATAGAACTTAACTAGTGGTTTTGTTGTCATATGACAGTTTTCATACACTATGCTTATTTCCCGCTTTTGGTCATTTTGAATTTGGTACAAGAAGATCATAATTCTCTACATTCTCTGTTCTAGAAATCATTATCCGGCTGAAATTTCGATCGTATCATGAAAATATTTTAATCTGAAAGTACATCACGACTCTCAGTGAATCCAAACAATCGAAACACTCATAATTCTAACAATTCGTGTAATTTACCATTTTCATTAAGGAAATGGATATTCGAGTTCAAGTGTTTGTGATACAATCTCTTATCGTAGCTTATGTCAATTTTTCAAAACAGCTTTTTAGGCTTAACCATATGTAATAATAGACGCGACCAATATAAATTGAACACATACCACTGCTACAAGAACAAAAACAAGTATTAAATAATAATTTTGTGGAATTTTCATCATGAAAAACAAATGAAAACCTTTATGACCTCTATGGTCTTCATAATCATACAAATATGACATGTATGTTAAGAAAATGATGTTTTTGTCACGAAGAGGCATTAAATAATATTTTTGAGAATTTTTATCATAAAAACAATAATGAAAACAAATAGAAACCTTTATGAGCTATATGGTCTTCATAATCATACAAATATGACATGTATGTTAAGAAAATGATGCTTTTGTCTTCTTATACTAGGCACATTATGTTACTTCAAAATAACATATAACTAAAGAGTTCATAAACATAGGCCGACCTCAATATAATAATTTAAATGTACGTCTTATAAAAATTGAAGTTTTATATCTAAAATGTTATATATTAAACCAAAAATTGTATTAATAATTAGACAATATAACCCTCACTAATCACTATCTAAACCCTGATTTTTCACTAGAAATATATTTCATAGATGTTGTTAATGTCTGACTTGGAATTTTGGTGAACATAATGAATAATCTGGCCCGAAACAAATTGAAGAAAACCCGAATGACAATATCGAATGGATAAATGTTTGGAGTAGGGTGAAGGTTGTTAGGTCCAAAGTCTTACACAATAATATAATTACTTTTAAAGTGGTCAAGTAATAGAAAAAATCTCTGGTTCCTGCCAGTGAACTCGAGTCATATCGACTAACAAGTTTCCACCGAAAAGTTTGAATATTTTGACATTATGTCCTTGGACCTTGTATAAACAAGAAAGAAGAACAAAGTAATTAGATGAACAAAGAGAAATGAATAATATGGGTTGAAATATTAGTGGGACATGACCCGATTAGAAGATGATATGGAGGTTGACCAAATTGTGGATAGCATTGGTTTGGTCCCATGTTTTAGGTAAACACAGGTGTCGAAGATATTAGATATGTGTGAGGTTTCTTTCATACGAATAGACATAGCACTAATTAACATTAACATTATATATATATATATATATATATATATATATATATATAGTTATAGTTACGATGTATAATCGACTGATTTCGAACCAACAACTGTAAAGATAAAAACTGTGGGCATTTATGTATTGGATTGTGTATCAATAATCAATATATACATACATATGAGCCTTGATGATTTCTACAACATGCTTGATAAAGTTTAGTTATAAAGTTGATGATTTATATAAAAATTAAAAGGTGATCATATTGCAAATGGTAAAAAAGAAGAAGAAGAGAGGAATTAAGGGACAATGCATGATTAAGTTGGTCGGGTGTGTGTTGTGTTGTGGTTTTGGTTTGACATTCTCTTACAAAAGAGATGGTCCCCAAAACTCAAAGAGACGCTGCCTCTGCCTGCCTGCCTTCGTTTTTTGAAATTGTGCGCACGTGCACCCTCATGCCTCCTGTACTTTACATAATTCAACAACCAAATACTACTCACACTAATTAAAAAACATATGTTTTTACTTTGTATTATTATATGCTAAAACATTATTAGTAACTTATTTTATACTTGGTTATGACATTTTTCAAAAATAAAAAAAGACAAATCTTGCAGATAATATTCAATATTGGGCTTATTTTTAAACTTTAGATGATAATAATTTTACTTTTATAGATAAAGCGATTTAGGTTTGTAAGTATTCAATTATAAGACACCTTTCAACCATTCGGTCAAATTTTCTTTATAAGTATTCTTTTCCAGCTTTATCTGTTTGTCGATAAAATACAACTCAAAATGACTAATTTTAATTTTGAACTGTAACCACTAACCACTAATCAACAAATACATCTCAGCTTTATTTACATCAGTTACATCCCAATATAAGTGATCAATCTGATATACACAAAATTATATAATCCGAAATTGATAAATTTTGTTTATTATACAAGGAAAAGAATGATATAATTGATAACTCCAATAAGTGTTTAAGTGATACAAATGATATTTTGGTTGCATGTGACATGTATATTGTTGTTTGTTGACCTGAGGCAACCGAAAGTGGGCAACACAACAAGTGAGAAGTGACCCCCACTGGCATTGCATGTGGCAATTAGCGAATACAAATTGACCACCACTTACTTATCCAACAACAGTAGTACGGAATCTCACTCTCCTTCAGTTCACATCCCCAATTTGGCAATTTCAGAACCCACTCCCCCATACCCATCATAGACCATATACATCACTAAAAGATGAATGTGAACCATCAAAACAACATACATGAATGGATGATTGCATACCCAAACACTCACACTTATTCTTTTGACCATCGTCAAAGGGCCCATAGCCAATAGCCAAATTAATGACAAGACAAAACAAAACATGTTGTATTGTATTGGACCAATGTCGATAGGACAAAAATTGCAATTTATTTATAGTCCATCGAAAAAGTTGGTGAAAGGAGTTGATCTTGTGCAAAAGACATAAATGTCCTCCTCATTATTGAAAACTTGTCTAGTTATGTCCTATGTAAGTGTAACAAACGCAATCTCGATAAATGAATTAAGAATGTTAGATATGAGCTTGGGTAGCCTTTATTCCAACTAACTGAAACTGAATGACCATATTATAAGATTACAGTACAGACTTATGAAATTGTACAATAAAAGCAATACCACTGGGCTTCTTGCATTATATGATTTGACGATTTTGGCCCCTTAAATTACAAATTTCATTTTGCTTCATGGCATATAATTTGTTCTGTAAACAAGTGCTCCTCAAGCAGCCGATGAGATTGAAGCAGGAACATGAACATGTATTATAAGGTTCTTTAAAGTCCCTTCCTTTTGAAGCTCAAAACAATTTCAATGTCCATCTGAATATATATATATATATATATATATATATATATATATATATATATATATATATAATGAGAATATGAGATGACAAAAAGTTTTTCTTATTAAAAAAATTTAAGAGGTGTGAGGGAATGAATGTTTGAACTTACGGATTTGGCAAGCTCTTTAGCTTTATCGTCATCAAAACCAAGTGCAGACATGATCCTGTGAGCAGCTGATTCCTTTTGTGCCCAGATCCCCAAAAGCAAATGGGAAGTTGTTACTTCTCCTGTTTCTCCTGTCAAACATCATTTACAATTACAAATTGTCTAACACCTTCTTTAATTAACTAGTATCATTTTTAGCTTCTACCAATAGGCTCATTAATTTAGATTTTTTCAGTTCAAGAAATAGTGAAATAAATAAGAACACAGGGAAGTAAAATTGTACCTGACTTAAGTTTCTCGTTTATTGCCCAATCAATGGCCCTGCGAGCTGGTTCAGTCAATGGAGGATGCTCAGGGCTGAAGATATACATGTCTGATTTTCCAAGTAATTTTACAGTTTCTTCTCGCACTTTGAACAGTGTTACACCACTTTCTCTTAATAACTTTGCAGCCAAACTAGTACCTGGGAAACTTTGACACATTCATACCATTGAAGGAAGTCTATATTCATATATACAAGTGGATAAATGGCTAGTATGCTTCAGAAGATTGATATATACTATGAGTTGATTATAAACGTGATTACGCATAAGAATTTAGAAAAAAGTTGCAATGAATGAATGTGCCAAGGTTAAAAGATTAGGAAATTAGCTGACTGACCCTCAACCAATATGCCCATCAACAGAGCTTCGGTCCCAGTATTCATAAACTTCAACTTCCTAGCTTCCAATTCACCCATGGCAAACGACTTTATGAATCTAAACGACCATCTTCACACACTCACAACATCAACAACAATAATCTCAGATAAAACAAACTAAATACCGGATAAGAACAACAAAATTGCAGATATAAGCTTACTTGGCGGTTTTTCCAGGACTTGCCTCCTCTGATGTCCTGCAAAACAGCGATGAAATTGCACAGTAAACGTCGTTAATTCAATTTCATCTGTTAAGGAAGTATGAGCTGCACTTTTACTTATAATTCCCGCAAGATCATTCATATTAGTAGCAAATCCTACCAACGTTATAAATCCCGGAAGATTTGTGAGCTTGTATCGGTATTCAGGAATAGGTTTAAGTCCGTTTGACTTAAGAGTTAAGAGGGTCAAACGCCAATACTTATATGAATTCACATAATAGCAATTGATGAACAAAAAACACGGACTTACGGAGTTGTAGGACTAGACGAGACCGTTGCGACGATACATGAGTATCGGCCAAAATTTCTATGCCTCGAATCCGGTGTTGGAATTGAGAGCTGCAGTCCGACGAATGAACTAACCATGGCCCTGGAATTGATTCTCCTGGACGGGAGAAACGACGAATTGCATGAATTCCTACACCGGCAACCGGAAGATGAAGGGGAAACGGGAAGTACCGAAAGAGATTGGGCAGCCATGGAGAACAAGAAAACCCTAAGCAACTAACTCTGTTGTCCAATCTTCTTCCGTTAAAGCGTAGACGACGTAACCAGTTTTTCTTAAGCTTGTTTGGTAGGATTTGAATTTTTTAGATCTAAAATTTTAAGAGGTCTGGATTTCTAAGAGCGTCTGAAGTTATAACATACTGTTTGGGTTAGAACCTCTGAATTATTGTGTTGAATTATGAAAATAACCATGAATTATTGTGTTGAATTATGAAAATAACCATTTTACCCTTCTGTATTATTTTGAATTCAATGTTTCTGTTTTATGTAATAACATAACCAACTTTTTAAATAATCATAAAAGATATATAAACAACATACAAAAACTCAAAAACATGATAACAAATTCCATTATATTGATCAAAATGTACAAAACTAGAAACATTTAAAAGAAAAAAAAAATAAACTATCCAATTCCCAAAGGAAAAGAAAACATGTATTATATGAAAAACAACAAATGGACTTTCAAGGTAAACAAATACATTTATACTCTTTCCATCATTACATCAATCATGCCCTTCAATAGCCCTTCCATTTTTCTTTCCAACATTTCAACGTGCAAATCCAAATTCTACAAGGAAACAAATGGGCTCAATGGAAAATTATATAAAAAAATCATAAGTTGAAACAATCCAAATAAACTTAAAAACTGCAGCAATAAACATCAAAAAAATGAACAGTAAAAATTGCATCCATTATCACCTCTTTCTTGATAGCATCCTTCTTGATAGCATCAATATGGAATCCTTGGTCATTATCCTTCTTGACAGTTTTTATCATCCAATGTTTCTTTTATGCAAAAAGATTTAAGACAAAGAAATTTAAATAAATCATAAGTTGAAACAATTTCATTCTGACATTTCATCAAATGGTTCACATGCAAGTAAAATAAACATGGGAAAGAAGCCATAACTGATAAACCACAATCGACATTACGTAACCATAACTCACCAAACAATGGATTCAAGATCCTTATTAACAATTGAAGGACCATATGGATCAGTTATATGATCGACTTGTACTTCCAACAAAATCACACCAAAATCAACGACATTTTATTAAAATCAAACCAAAATCAAACCAAAATGAGCAAATATTTCATCAAAATCAAACCATATTTCAACCCAAATAAATAATTTCAACATCACCAAATATTCAATAACTTTTAGAAACGACTACAAGCATTTCAACAAGTTTTACAACCGAAGAAACAGTGAATTCGAGGGAAAGAATGAAGAAACAGAAGAAGAAACCGAAGAATACCTTGTTGTTGGTTGCTGCGGTTGGCTGTTGCGGTCGGCGGAAGAACGACACGTAGATGGAGGCGGCGGAGGAAGGCGACGTTGCTGGCTGCAGCGTCGTCGGGGATTAGGGTGGGCGGCGACCTGGCGTCGTCCGATGCTGAGGAGAAATACGCGAAGCAAGCAGACGCAAGGGAAGAAAAGAAGAGGCGTCAATTGTTTAGGGCAAATAGGGAATCCTTAAACGCGCGTCTCTTTTTTTTCAGACTTGGTTTATTCTCTGAAAAAAATAAGAGGTATTATTCATTTTAAGAGGCGAAAAATAATACACAAACAAACGGTCTGAATCTGAAAGTTTAAGACATTGCCTCTTAATTATGAAATTAAGAGGTAAACAAACAGCCCCTTACTCTACTTTTAACTTCACAATATTTTTTTACAATAATTTTTCAAATCATTATATTTTCAATATTTTGTACAAAAAAGTTGCTAGTTTATTGCTTTTTAAAAAATTTATTTACATTTATAAAAATTTCAAAGAAATCATTTAAATTAAAAAAATCCACAAAGATAATTTTTTTAACAAGATGAAATCATTGTAAAAGTTTTTACAATTTTAATGAAAAAATAGTATTAAGGGGATATTTGTATAGCAAATATTAATGTATTAATTAATGTTATGTTTGACAGAGTAGCTAAAAGTTAATTGTAGCTGAAAAGTTAGCTGTCAGCTGATAAAATATAGTGTTTAGTAAAAACTAGCTGATAAGGTAGCTAAGAAATATAAAATAACATAAAATAACATGTACAAAAATGATTCTATATTATAAAACAAATATGTAAATCATATAATTAAATTAAAGAAAATACTAAAGGACATTTCTCTGATTATTTAGTTTTAAGTGAAAAGTCATGCATTTCATATCATATTCGCAATATTATCATGAATTTCTCGCAATCTCATGGCATGATTGTCGAATATTATCATGACTAAATCTTGAATGATTTTTTTGTACTTCTCTAGGTATGTAGTTATGTTGCTGAACAATGTTGAAAATCATATGTGTCGAATCATTTCTTCGAATATAGTAAATTAGTTATGAAGGATAAATGTGGCCATTATCACATCTATTTGAGTATTCTCACTAAATTTTGGCATTATGTTTAATAGTTTCCACATTTTCTTCAACACTCCAAACGAACGTTCAATACAACTTCGAAAAAGATGAATGTACACGATTAAAATCCTCTTGAGCATTGGTTGGAAGCACATGTTCAAACTGTGAGTGATGATATCTAAGACGTGGATATGGTGCCTTTGTCTACTACATAATATTTTCCTATATGAAAATATAGATAAATAATAAATTAAAATGATTGTTAGCGCAAAAAGTATTAAGAAAGATAAAACTAATTGTACCTTCGGGGGGGGTTGGAAAATTCATATAAGGTGTCTCAATTGCATGTACACTCAAGTATCATGCGTGGATCATTCCCACCCGACAGATATAAACATAAAACACATGTCAAAGTCACATACAACCATTACATTGAATGTAGGGACTCTTTTTCTTCCCTTGTATCTCATTTGGTCGACCATCGGGATACATGCATCTATATGAGTATAATCAATGCATCCAGTGCAATCCTGTTAAGAAAAAGGTTTAAATGACAATAATGAAACATATGAAAACAAATTACCAAACTCAATTACCTTGAAATAAGGCATATATTGACTGTCATTTTCAATGTGAGACGATATGCCTTAAAATGTTGCATCTTTAGGTCTAATATACTCACGTGCAAGACCCATGAACCCTTTGCTCCGTCTACATATGGATTCCAACTGATCATGAAAAGCTCGACTAATTGTTTCTCCAGAACGTTGAAACATCTCATCAACATTTATGTTAGAAAGACCTAGTGCAAGTGTATATAAGAATATTCCAACCTTTTTTTACCGATATTCTATCACTTAACTTTAACCCATAATTTTTTCCAAGTATTCACATAGTTGTGTAAATAAACTAGCACTCATACGAAAAGCATTGATGCATCGTATTGGATTACCATTCAAAATCTCCTTCATCCATGCTTCTCCTGTTTGGTTTGAAGTCATACATGGCTCCTTGTAAATATGAATGTAGTAATAATTAATCATTGCTACATGTTCTTTTAGACTACTCAATGTTAAAAGTAAAAGAAGTTGATTCCTTTGAGTGTCATCCATTGCAAGTTGTATTCATTAATAACATTACAAGCTAAATAAATAAATACCAAGTACAAATGTAACACTAAACTAAAATACTTCATCCGTCCCAAAATTATTGTCCACGTTTGACTTTTTAAGTCTCTTTTGTTCAACTCTGACCTTAAATAATTTACCTTTTGTTATATAATTTTTTATACAAAATATATATGAATAGATTGTTTTTTAAATGTATTTTTATTGTTATAAGTTTCATAAAAAATTATATAACACAAATAAAGTTATTTATGGTCAAAGTTGACATGGAAAGACTTCAAAATTCAAACGTGGACAATAATTTTGGGACGGAGGGAGTATAAAACAATGCAAATGAACAAGTTTAGCATCCAAGCAAAACATAAACGTCAAACTGAGTATTAATGTAACATCTCAAATATACGGATAAAATTTTGCTTTTACATTCATTCAAATCATACGACACTAATATCAAAAATAGTCAAAAGAGTATCATAATAAAATGTTACCTGAGTACAAATTCCCAAAATCTCTAAATACGGAAACCATAGGATGATGCGGTGCAATCAGGTCGGACCCTTCCCTTTCGAACTGGAAGTACCTGAAACAAAAACTGAAAATTTTAAACACAAAGCTTAGTGAGTTCCGCCAAAATACCACATGCTAAACAAACATACTACCAAGCATATCTAGGTGCTTGCCTACCCCTTAAGTCTATTTCAACTGGATAGTGTCAAAAATATCTGGGTGCTTGCCTACCCCTTCGGTCTATTTCAACCGGATATCGGGTCTATTTCACCCATACTACTACCACATAATATCATAACATGAATCACAGAGTCATCAAGCAAATAAAGGAATAACTGACAATTGTTACAAAGACAATCATCACACTACATCATAAACTAATGGGTTGGCATTGGTGCCTTCAACCCATGGATACTGCGAAGGAAGACTCGCCTCAAACTGAAGATATCGTCGCATTCTACGGATGACTCGCGAAATCCTCTCCCTAACGCACAAGCATAAAATCCTAATTAGAAATTAGGCTACATTCTAACTCGAAAAGTCCAAACCCTAATTCTGACTTAAGGCAAAAATGGATTATTTACCCTTTCCTCATTGGGCCTCCCTCCCTCCAAGGCCCACATCCATACAAAGTCCAAAAATTCATCCAAGCCCAACTACAAGGCCTCTAAGGCCTAATATGGCCCAAGAACACCTAATGTAACGCCCCATTCCTGGTACGAAAGTAATTCTCTAAATGTTCATTTTATAAGGGCTACTCGACGAGTTGGTAGCCCTAACTCGTCGAGTAGATGCGAGCTGGACCGCAGGGTTTAAGTGGACTACTCGACGAGTCAGGAATGGACTCGGCGAGTAGGTCCATCAGGAGGAAACCCTAATCCTTAGGGTTTACACCCTATTTAAGCAACATTATGGACCTCCACCCCAGCCTCTATCACCTCCACAGTCCATTCTCAAAACCCTAGCAACCATTGAGTGTCTTAAAGCCTTTCTTACCATTTTTTTGTGATTTGAAGTTAGGAGAAGGAAGAGATCTATTGGTGATTCAAGAAGAGGCAGGAGATCCAGAGTTTTAGTTGCATTTCAGAGCTTTTGAAGGTATAAAGTTTATACATTGGCTTATTTTTCACTTAGATCTTCATGAAAGCTTGTTTGTTGCCACTTTTGGGTCATTTCCAATATAGTTTCGAGTAGAGAGCTTTTGAGACTGTAAGGACTTTAGATCTAGACACTCTTGAGCTTCAGAAGCTCAAAGTTGCCACCTTTATTCAGCCAAGATCCTATTCTATGCCCTAGACTCTCATTTCTAGCTTGTTCTGGGTGATTTAGCTTCATAGTATCATGCATGCACGTAAAGTTAGCAACTTTACGTGTTATTCTAGCCTAAGGGGTCCAGATCTATGAACTAGAGGCAGTGGAATCACCTAGGATCAACTGTATAATCTGAGCATGCAATGGACTCGCCGAGTTGTTCTTGGGACTCGACGAGTCGGACCGATGTCCCCAAAACCCTTCTTTGATTATGAGTGAAACCACTGAGTTAAGGAGATGACTCAGCGTGTTGGGCGTGAGTGAGACTTGGAAGCAAAAGAACTCGACGGGTCCAAAGGGAGACTCGACAAGTAGAATCGAGATGTCCCGATGTTATGACCGTTTGAACTCGACGAGTCGGTAGAGGGACTCGGCGAGCTGGGTTGACTGAGAGTTGACTTTGACTTTGGCGTTGACTTTGACCAGAAGGGTACAATGGTCATTTTACCCTAAGAAGGATTATCAGTCTTTAATTAAGTGTTGTTATGGAATTATAGCCGGAGAGCCGCCGGAGCAGCAGATAGGGATCCCTCACCCAGTTTTTCAGCAGTCAGCCATACGAGGTGAGTTTCCTTCCAGTAGGAACGGGTCTACGGCCACAATGCCGAACCGCTTAAGTTGTAGAGTATGCCAGGGTAAGCCCGATGTCGGGGTTAGCCCGATGCAGTTTACATGTTTCCGGACCTCGGTCCGATGTCGGGGCGGTCCCGAGAGTAGTTATGTATGCCTGATGTCTTTGTGATTCATGCATGTTTATGTGTTAGGTGTTATGTGCTCCGTGGTAAGCCCGATGTCAGGGAAAGTCCGATGTATGTTAATTATTATGCGATGAGTTATATGTTTCGGGGCAAGCCCGATGTATGATAGTTATATGTTATGATTATGTGTTCCGGGCTTCGGTCCGATGCTGGGGCAATCCCGATGCAGATTATATGTTCATGATATATGTTATGTTGTGTATGTGTCGGGGTAAGCCCGATGCCGGGGTGAGCCCGATGCCCGATGCAGTCGGATGCCGGGGTGAGCCCGATGCCAGGCAGGAGTCCGATGTCGGGTAAGCCGATGTCGGGATTCGTCCCGATGCAGTTGGGAGTAGTCCCAGAGTTATGTGATGGTTATATGTTATGTGTATGGTATGTGGTAGTTTGGGGGAGCTCACTAAGCTTCGTGCTTACAGTTTCAGTTTTGGTTTCAGGTACTTCAGCTAGCAAGGGAAAGGGCTTTGAATGATGGCATGGCACACACCACAGTTTTCTTAGCATGGGAGTTACTCTGATATGTTATGTGAGATTGTGATATGTTGACAGATTTTTTGAGATTTTGAGATACATGTTTCATGATTTTATACTATGGCGATGATACTTATGTTTGCTAAATGGTTTTGAAAACGAATTTTTTGGCTAGTATTTTTGGGATGTTTCAAGTTGGTATCAGAGCCTTGGTTTGAGGGATTCGGGCACACTTTCGGGTGTGTCTGAACTCAAACTAAGGAATTGGTATAGAAATTTTCAAAAGAAAATCAATTTTTTTGTAAAAAGGATCTTGAGGAAAGAAAAGAGTTTTAGAAAAGTGAAATATGGCTGAACTTGGTGCCACATGCCGCCATCTGGTGGCAAGACTTGGGGAGAAAGCAATGACCAAGATTGTGCCACATCACCTATTTTCGCACAACACACTTCCGACTTCTAAAATCCGTAACTTTCGCATACAAGCTCCGTTTTGACGTTCTTTATATTCACACGTAGGTAAAAATAAGATCTACAACTTTCCTTTTGACTCTGTTGGCTAATTCTCGACCGATCTTAAATTTAACAGTAGAAGGTGACTACACTGTTAAATATCCGTGTAAAATTCATAACTTCTACATACGGACTCCGTATTCGTCTGTCTTTTTGTCGTTGCGTTCCTATTAATGAGATCTTCAATTCTCATTTAGGTCGCGTTGGCCAAAAACCGCTCGATTTAAAATTCGAGTTTCGGGCCGTGCACTGCTAGGCCAAATCTTAGAAAAATCATAACTTCGTCATACGAAGTCAGATTTGGGCGTTCTTTTTATGCACACTCTCGGTTTAACATATACTACAACTTTTTTTTAGATCACTAAGGCCAAAAAGTCTTCTATCGTAAATTCACTATTTACGTCGCGTAGTGCCGTGTCGGTTTGACGCGAAATTTCGACGGGCCATAACTTCATCGTTATAACTCGGATTTCGGCATTCTTTATATGTACGGAACCCTTGTGACATATTCTACAACTTGGTTAAGATTACTCCTTCTAAATAATCTTCCATCAAAAACTCATTTTTGATGCTCATTTGTCTCTAAGGGGCTGTTTGTTTTTTTTGTGAAGATCTGCACAACCACTTTTGTCTGCGCCGCACAGACATATGCCCTCGCAGCGTGTTTGTTTTTTTGAAGTGCACATATCAAAAAACGTCTGTGCGAGGTCTTCCTGGCGCAGACATGGGCAACTAAACCAAAAAAAAAACATGGGCCACCGTGCATTTTTTTTTTTTTTTTTTTTGCTGAAAATGCATTTTTAATGTTTATGACATGAAATTAAGTTTGAAAAATCAATTTATTTCAACAGCTGTAGACGTTAAAAACAAACAGTCTTCTTATTGCAGACTGCAGACATTTGGTCCATCTCTTCTGCCGCAGAGGCTTGCAGATGTGGTCCGCAGACTGCAGACATTTTGACTTCAAAAAAACAAACAACACTTAAATTGACTAGCCCAAATCTACGGGCGTTACAAACCACATGGCCATTTTTGCAATTTTGTCCACTAAAAACACTATAGCTTGAATCGACTCTATCAATGATATTAAACATTTTGATAAATCCAATCACTTTGTGACATATTATCCAAGTGACGATAAAAAGAAGACAAGTGTTATATTTTCCTACAATTTTTTTTCTATTTATTTTTCTATTCATTAAATCAAGACAAGTGTTCAAATAAAAAGAATAATTAATAAAGAAAGAGAGAGAAAATTAATGATATTCACATGTCATAATCTTATATAAATAGAGATTTTTCCAAATAATATGTACTTGACTTTAACGTCTCGTTCCCGAGTTTAACAAAAGAAAAGAAGAGAAGAGAAAAAAAAAATCATGAGAGAAAAAAAGAGAAAGGAAAGGAAAACATTTTTTTTTGTGTTTCCGAGTTGGAGAGAAGTGAAAATAAAATGAATCATTTTGTTCTTTCTTTCCAAATTCTCGTAAATCGGAAGGAAAGTTAGGAGGGAAAGTGATCCTCCCATTTCCCTCTACTTTCCTCCACTTCATGAAACTCGGGAACACCAATTTCTTTTATTTTCTTCTCATTTCCACCAATTTTGCTTTTCTTTCTCTCGTTAAGTTGAACTCGGGAATGGGGTGTAAGAGTTAAGGAGATATTTATGCCACCAACTATATTTTACAAATTAAAAATTAAAAACTAAGTAATATTCGAAAGAAGACCAGTGAAAACAAAAATGTGCAGTAGTTAAGCTTCAAATAAAAAATAGTTTAAATCTACTAACTTTCCTCCTCAAAAAACCATAAAGTAAGGAATTAACCGAAAAGAAATCAAATGTTTTCTTACCATATATTCAATAAATCAAATTTCAATACTCATTAAATCAAGATAAATATCACAATAGAAGAAATAACTAAAAAAAATTAATAGATTTTATATATCATTATTTTATATGAGTAAATGGTACTTGTCGAATTATTTAATACAAAGTTGATATATGTTATCGTGTTTTATATTATTACAAACTATATAAGTTTTTGAATACATTTGAAATAATTATTAAATTTAAGTTATAACTATATAACTAAATCCAAGGTTGTCAAGATCGGGATCCTACGTATGATCGTTTCTGGGTTTGCAAGATCGGGATCGGGATCCTAAGATCCCACAAAATAAAATATAATTTTAATTTTTAATTTTTAATTATGAAAAATAGTTCAAACATTCAATTTTTCGTTCAAAAGTTATAAAAACTTCAAAATATTAGTCATAAGTCGCAACACAAAATGATAAATGTTAAATTGGTAAGGGTAAAAGACATAAAGTCCTAAAAAAAACTCATTTGCAAAAAAAATAAAAAATAAATATAAAATATAAAAATAAGGGAGGTAGGATCGGATCGGATCTCGATCTTACGATCCTACTTACGATCCTACCTGCGATCCTACTTCAAATACGATCCTTTTACGATCCAGATAGTTTTTCATACCTAGGATCGTAGGATCGTACGATCCTACGATCAGGATCGCGATTTTGACAACCATGACTAAATCAACATAAACTATATACATTTAAATTAGAACAATTAAAATAAAATACATTTGTGACAATTTAACACTAAAAATAATATTGATGAATAGTAACGTTATACTATTTACAACATTAAAAGATTTTGAGTTGAAAATGATGTCTTAAGATATTTTTACACCAAGCCGTTAAAAAAAAAAGATATTTTTACACCAAAAAATACTCTGAGTTGAACATGTTTAGAAAGAATTTGAAGAGCCCACGGATTAAAATTTTGGAAAGCCCAATCGACTAAAAATACTAGGGATCTAAACGAATATTCTTTGTTAAAGGGGAGAAAAAAAAGAGACGGGCCCATCAAAATCAAATTCAAAATCTTCGTATCGTCAACAAAAGGCGATGAGGAGAAACGTTATGCGCAAGAAAGAAGATCCTGTCCGCCGATCCTACCAACGGTCCAGATTAACTCCACCTGTTCTTTAATACGCCCAACTTCGAACTTCTAAGTTCTAACACAGCGTTACATTCACAAAGTCTCTCTGCTTTCTCATTTTCTGTCAACAGAACAAAATGGCGACGATCAAGGCTGTTAAAGCTCGTCAGATATTCGACAGCCGTGGTAATCCTACAGTTGAAGTAAGTTCGTACTTCTTTTTTCTCGATGCATTTTCTTTTTGTATATCGTCATCCCTTTTAGTTGTAATTTATGTTATGCTGTACATTGGATTCATCAAAAATGCCGTACGTAGATCATCCGTAGGGTGATAGGATTTGATAAGTAGATCAAAATGTATATCCACCTAGTAGCAACGATTGATTAAAATATTGATTCGTCGGATGTTAGATTTTGATCACCGTGTTTTGTTCTAACTGTATTGTTTATCTACTTAGTAATATCTATCGATTAAAAACGCCGGAAGTAGATTATTCACTGGATCAGTATTATTCGTTCTATCCGTATTTTATATCCACTTCATGCATCGTTCGACTAAGAATGAATGAAGTCTACGCCATGTGGTGTATATATTACCGAGTATTGTTTGTTATGGACTATGATCTGTTTAAAAAATCCAGTAGTATATTGACTCCTTGGATGTTTGTTATGGACTATGGAAACTGTCCGAATGTTTTGTATGTTCGATTTTGATATTACCGAGTATTGTTAAACCATACCAATTGGGAACTGAAATTAATAATTTCAGGTTGATGTTACGCTCTCTGATGGAACATTGGCCAGAGCTGCAGTACCCAGTGGTGCTTCAACAGGTATGATACACAAACATACTTTCCTACAAATTCTTTTATTACAATCATGGATGATTTGACTTATAGCTTATAACTGGTTTATCTTTTCATTTTGTATTCACAGGTATATATGAAGCCCTAGAATTAAGAGATGGAGGTTCTGACTATCTAGGAAAAGGTGTCTTGAAGGTTTGTAAAACTCTTGTTCCTAAACGTCTTTGTTTTTCATATGATTTTATTCCCTAATAAGTAATAATCCCCACTAAACTAAACTTTACATGTTATTATTGACTGGTCAGGCTGTGGAGAATGTCAACTCAATAATCGGACCTGCCTTGATTGGAAAGGTATGTTCTTTTCATCATTTTGTATTAGCCTCTACAGTCATTTAATATAATATGATTCTATGTCAAAATGCACCGCAGGACCCTTCAGAGCAAACAAAAATTGACAACTTCATGGTTCAAGAACTTGATGGAACTGTAAACAAATGGGGTTGGTGCAAACAGAAGGTATCACAATTCATTATTCAATTCAGTTATTAATCAAAAAAAAAAGTTTCAAACTCTTTTAACATTTTAATCCCTGTCTATCAGCTTGGAGCAAATGCTATACTAGCAGTCTCACTTGCTGTGTGTAAAGCAGGAGCTTCAGTGAAAAAAATCCCTCTCTATAAGGTACTAGGCACATCATATCTCTGTCTCTTTGATATGAATTCGTACAAGTTTTTTGACTTATTTTTGGTCTTAATAAATAATACACACACACACACACAGCACATTGCAAACCTTGCTGGAAACAAGACGTTGGTGCTGCCTGTACCAGCATTCAATGTGATAAATGGAGGTTCACATGCAGGCAACAAGCTTGCAATGCAGGAGTTCATGATTCTCCCTGTTGGAGCTTCTTCTTTCAAGGAAGCCATGAAAATGGGTGTGGAAGTATATCATAACTTAAAGTCTGTGATCAAAAAGAAATATGGTCAGGATGCCACAAATGTTGGTGATGAAGGTGGCTTTGCTCCCAACATCCAGGTCAGCAATTTTACTTTAATAAATTATATTTATATCTATACAAAATAAACTTATGTGTTGTTGTCATTCGTTATACAGGAGAACAAAGAAGGTCTTGAGCTCTTGAAGACTGCAATAGCAAAAGCTGGATATACTGGAAAAGTAGTTTTTCTTTTTATAAAATATATGTTGACTGTTGTATTGTTAGATTTGTTTCTGAAAAAAAAAAGATTAATTCCAAATTCCAGGTTGTTATTGGAATGGATGTTGCTGCTTCCGAGTTCTATGAAGACAAGGGCAAAACCTATGATTTGAACTTTAAGGAAGAGGTAAGAATTAATTATTGGATTAAGTGTTATTATGAAATTAAATAAAAATAAAAGGGGTTTATAATTTTGTATTGTTGTATTGTTGTAGAAGAATGATGGATCAGAGAAGATATCAGGGGACAGTTTGAAGAACGTGTACAAGTCATTTGTGGGTGACTACCCGATTGTATCAATAGAGGATCCGTTTGATCAAGATGATTGGGAACATTATGCAAAGATGACATCAGAAATTGGTGAACAGGTTCAGATTGTTGGTGATGATCTTCTCGTGACAAATCCCAAGCGTGTAGAGAAAGCAATCAGAGAGAAGAGTTGCAATGCCCTTCTTCTTAAGGTATTATTAGTCTTATCTTCATGCATGCATGCGAATAAATATATAATAGGGGGATTTTGGATTTATAAATTGGATTATTTTAGGTGAACCAAATTGGATCGGTTACAGAAAGCATAGAGGCAGTGAGAATGTCGAAGCGTGCTGGATGGGGTGTGATGGCCAGCCATAGAAGTGGTGAAACAGAGGATACTTTTATTGCAGATCTTTCAGTTGGTTTGTCAACGGTATTAATAATATTAATTAATATTTTTACCATATTTTGAGGTGGTGTTTTGTTATTTTATAAATGATTTATTTATTATGGGAATTTGTGTGTGAAACAGGGTCAGATTAAAACTGGAGCTCCTTGTCGTTCAGAACGACTTGCAAAATACAACCAGGTAATCAAATTAATCTCTACTTGTATTTATTATGTAAATGAGTTACTTGAATAAATTTATAATTTTAATTTGAAAACTGAAGCTTCTGAGGATAGAAGAAGAGTTGGGAGCAGCAGCAGTGTATGCAGGAGCAAAATTCCGTGCACCGGTTGAGCCTTATTAAACCAAACTACTAATTAGTATGCTATTCAGGAACTCACTCTGCTTTTGTGTAATCATCTTAAAGTTTATGCTTTTGAACAATATTTACTAGAAAGTAGAAACCCAAACCAATTTGGGCCTTGGTCAACACGTTTGCTTTTAGATTGGGTTTGTTACTTTTCGAAGTTTTCTTTATTACAGCTTTTATTCATAACCATTAATAGTCCACTTAATTTGGGTTGAATCACTCTAGGCCGAGAGAAACCAGACCAGTCGTTAGCCCAATAGGCCTAGATGTTCTTCGACCCACAAGTTAAAGTGCTTTTGCTTGTAATTTTTAAATTAAATATCTTCGTGTATTTGGTTTGAATGATTTTATGGGTCGTAATAAACCATATATACATCAGACAGTTATAAAAAAACATCATTGGCTACCAACTATACTATTAGATTTGGATTTAATCTACAACAATTGATGTGAGCCTTGAATATACTCTTTGGTTTTGACAAGAATATAAATATTATATTAATTTAGAATAATTCAAAATTTTACACTTGATTCAAATAGAAAAAAGAACTATTCTATACTTGTGACAATTTTGAATAATAAATGAATATGCTAAATAAATTTATAAAGTGTAACGTAGAATTGAAATAACTCCAAAGCAGTATCAATGATTTGAATCGGATTCTCCGGTCGGATCCCACCATGCGTCTAAAAGTTATGCATACTAGCAGTTTAGCACATGTCTAGAATTCCAACAATTATGTCCCTAAGAAGTCCTAATTTTTGTAAAGATTAGAAAGTTTATTTATTTATTTATTTTTAAAAAAGAAGGCTGTGATAAATATTTCTATTAATGCATAACAAATCCAAATAAGCTATACAAATAAATTATAGCGCATGACAAATCTAAATAAGCTATACAAATAAATTATAGCAGCATCATTAGGGGACCGTATCTAGGGATGAGCATTTGGACAAGGGAACCGGCCGGTACCGGAATCAGAATCGGTACCGAAACCGGAACCGGATAAAACCGATCGGGCCGGGACCGAGACGATATTCTTGTGGATTTTTGGAACCGGTAGAACCGGCAACAACTGGAACCGTATGTTGCTATTTCTCGAGGATCGGTTCCAACATTGAAGACATGGTAAGAACCGGAACCGGTAGAACCGACGGTCTGGTTCGGTTCCTATTTTTCAAGTTCGGTTCCTGGGCCGGTTCGGTTCGGTTCCGACCGGGCCGGTTCCGATGCTCATCCCTAACCGTATCCATAAAGATTTACTCTTATGGACATTATGTTGATGATTTTAATATCACCGGTTATTAACTATAATTGGAATCAAAACAAGTATCAATAAAGATTTAAATCATGATCTAAGACAACTTAGGTGTCGAGGAATGAACTCAAGGGCCACCCAAAACCTCTATAGAATCAGGATGAAGAAATATAAAAGAAATAGATTTGAGTCTATTCAGGGACAACTCAAGTTGTCTGGCACCCGAAGCTGTTGTAACGATTGCAAATTTGAGTATTTGGCCATACTCTATTCAACTTTTAGAGTCAGTTTTTTTGGGCATGACACGTTTGAGAAAAATCATGAAAACAGAAAAATAAGAGAACGTGACACACTCTCTATGTGATGCAACACATCAATATGTCCAATCAATGACACGTGTCACCCGATCGTGACATGTGGTAGTGAATAGGTAGTCACGACACAACCTGTAGGTTGATTTGTGACGCAAAGACATGGTTGAGTGGTAGGACACATGTCAGCTTCTAGGGAGATATGTGGGTCACGACGCGTCTTCTGAACCTTATATATATATATATATATATATATATATATATATATATATATATATATATATATATATACTAGTTGTGAGATCCATGTATTACATAAGTTTATTTAAAAGAAAAACTAAATTCAAAATTCTAAACATATGAGAAGTTTGTATTTATAAGCAAAGTGAGAAAATATTAAATTATAAAAATTAAAGTGTTTTTTTTTCTCATTTAAGGTGCATAATAGGTAACAGTAACCTTCAACGTCACTAACAATTCTCCGGTGGGGAATTACAGTCCGCCGGTTATAATCATGTTTGTGTCGTTAATTCCATTGGTGGTTTAGATTGTTAGGGAGACACTATGATTTCGAAACCAAATGGTGTGTTCAAATTAGTTTCCATGGGACATAATCGTTTTTGTGCAATCATAGATAATTGAACAATGATTTGTTGCGGCGGAAATGGTTTCAGTTTGCCGGAAAATCTACGACATGTTTCTTTTGAAGGATAGTAGGCAAATTACGGTGTTTTTTTTTTGTGGGATTTTGACTTCGAACTATTTTCTCTAATGTTGGGGGAATGAATCTTTGAATCAAAATTCTGTTATTTTAGTTAATGTGGTTCTTGGTTTATGCACAACTACATGTGATTGCTGTTCAATTCATAACTCCGGAACGTTTTAAGATAGATTGTGTAAACTCGTTTCTCACTCCCCCTTCACATGTGCACCAAAAAAGCAGTCTTTATGCAACAACAAGCATCTCAGATCTCTAATAATTTGAAAAACAAGGAAACACATAGCACGATGTAGTCCTATGACGTATGTTGACTTTTAAGTTTTACTATTTGGTTCAAACCTACTATATCAGGTATCGGGGATCAAAAAAGCAGGTGAACATCTACTTTATGCCTCTATAAAGCACCAAAAGAAGTTTTATGACTGAATGGGGAAATTCGAAATAGTTTATGGGGCTGATGTGTCATTTCCCATATATATATATATATATATATATATATATATATATATATATATATATATGGTTCGTTCAATGAATGAGGGCTTTTTGCCGGGAAGAAAAGGAAAAAGATGGTGTAACTTATTCATACGGGAATGTGTTATGGTTACTACAGGAACAATGTGCTATGGTTCCTACGAGAACAATCTGTTATGGATCTTAGGGAACAATGTGTTATTTGGTTCCTACGGGAATATTATTATGTGATTCATACGGGAATGTGGTTATGATATTCCTACAAGGACATTGATATGTAAATTCTACTAGAATATTGTTATATGATTTCTGCGAGAATATTGTTTAAATGTTCCTTCGAGAAAAGAGATAAAAACTCCTATAAGAATATTGATATGTGAGTCCTATGAGAATACTGATATGTGATTCCTTCAGAATTATTGGAAAAAGTGTTTCCTTTGGGAAACATTGTGAAAGACTTCCTGAGGGGATATTGTGGCAATTGTTGGGATAGAATCCCGTGTATGCAGTTTATGTGTAAAGCTTGTGTTATAGGGAACTAAATTTCATATGTTTTATCCTTTATGACTTGTTGAATTCATGAAGTTTCAAAATTTTCATGATGATGAAATCAAGAAGGTTGGGTTATATCGTAGTAACACCAATGAGTTTGTAAACTTTGATAAATTTTATGAATTTTTTTATATGAAATTGAATTTTAGCATGACTGTAGGTCATGATATTTGTATAATCTTGGTGATTAAATGGTTGTTTAAAAAGTATGGGTGTTACAGTTGTTGACAACCAAACTTCCTGACATCCTAGGAAATGAAAAACATAATCAAAATGAAGGACCATAAAAGAAATATACTAGTTAGTGCCAAGCTCTATGACATCCTAACTTGCCTATGCAATGTAAAATCATGACTAGGTGGAAGGACCATAAACAAAATAAAATCATCTCCAAGATTTTTGTGTTATTTTTGTATTTATACGATATAACGTCCGCCTCCACCCTTCATCTGATAAACTTCCACCATTACATCAAAGCTTTCTAGAGGAGTTGGAAAGATCAGTTACGTTACCCTATTGGAATTTTAAGACGTGAAGAACTGTTGAAATAATATATCTTCCTGGTATCAAACTTTACATTAATTCTCAAAAGGATATCTTGTGTATATTTTGTATTTGTGTTGGGTGTATTGTGAAATTCTTATGCAGGTTTCCGGGTTAATGCGCGAGTTTATGGGTTGCTCCATGGAGCTGCGTATCCGAGATATTTAAAGTGTTGTACTGTCTCATTTGTGAAGTAGATAGATTTTTTTCTCTGTATTCACACTCTCTTCTCTCGTATTAGGGTTTCTCTCATTTTAGGGTTTCTCTGTGTAAACAAGAGGATCTTCTTGTATAGAAACTGTTTGAGGTTTACATAACGATTTGAGTGTGAGTGTATATGTAGAGAGTTTTCTGATGTAAGTACATGTTTGATCGAACTGATTTATAGTGAATAAACTGTTGTTAAACAAAAGTATCATTCTAATCTCATGAAACTTTAATAAGCTTGACTCTCTTTGGAAGGAATTTCACTTTCAGACTACTTTAATAAGCTTGACTCTCTTTGGAAGGAATTTGATGGTCTTACTAGTCTCACTGAGTGTACCTGTGAAGCTGTTGTTAAACAAAAGGATCATTCTAATCTCATGAAACTTATGCAGTTTCTCAGTGGTCTTGATGACACATATAGTCAAGTCAAGAGCCATATTTTACTTATGGAACCTTTACCTACTGTTAAAACTGCTTTTTCTATATTGTCTAGAGAAGAGTCTCTCCAAAGAAATGGTTCTTTGTCTTCTCTTCAGTCCTCTCAATCTTCATCTAAGTCTCAGTCTACTGCTTTCAATAGTAGATTTAATAATAGGTTTAACTCCAACAGTTCAAATAAAAGTAAAAGTCAAGTTGTTCAATGCAAGAATTGTGGTATTAAAGGTCATTCAATTGATAAATGTTACAAACTAATAGGGTATCCAAAAGACTTTAAGCAGAAAAACGAGTTTAATAATCAAAAATATTTTCTGTTAATTCTGTTACCACTTCTTCTGGGAGTTCTAGTGCTCCTAACTCGACTGATTATGTTGGAGATTCTGAATTTGATCAGCTTACCAAGGAACAATACATTAAGTTTTTGCAACTTATAAATGATAAGCAAGGTAATGAGGAAGCTTCTGCCAGTGCAAATATGGCAGGTACTTGCTTATTCCAAGCTTTCAATTGTTCTGTTAATTCTCAAAAGTGGATTGTTGATTCAAGGGCAAATCAACATATGATTGTCTCTGAATCACTTCTGCATGACACTGTGGATGTGTCTAATTGAATCTTCTTGTCAGTCGTCCTAATGGTACTTCTGCTAAAATAGAGAAGATTGGTAACATGAATATATCTAATTCCTTAACCTTGTTTGATGTTTTGCTGTTCCTGACTTTAATGTAAACTTGTTGTCTGTTCATAAAGTCTGTAAGGACAGTAATTGTGAGGTCATTTTTAATGAACATAGTTGTAAAATTCAGGGTTTACAATCAAAGGAGATGGTGGGGAATGATAGAGAGTCTGGAGGTCTCTATTACATGAATAGTAAACCTTCAGGTAATTCTTTTAGGGTTAATAATTCCTCATCCTTTTGTTGTGTTTCTAAATTTACTTGGCATAATAGGCTTGGTCACCCTTCTGATCAAGCTTTGTGTTCTTTAAAACAAAAACTTAATTTTGAGAATGATATTCTTCCTCCTTGTGATGTTTGTCATAAAGCAAAACAAACTAGAGAGTCTTTTCCTGTTAGTCAACATGTAACTTCACATCTTGGTGAGTTAATTCATTTAGATGTGTGGGGCCCTTATAGAGCGACCACTGTAGAAGGATTTAGATATTTCTTGACCATTGTGGATGATTTTACTAGAGTTACTTGGGTATATTTGTTAAAATCAAAGGATGAAGTTTATGATTGTGTTCTATTGTTTTTCAATATTCTCTTAAATCAATTTGAAGTTAAAATTAAAACAGTTAGATCAGATAATGGGACTGAATTTTTAAATAATAAAATGAAACAATTGTTTGAGTCTAAAGGGGTTGTGCATCAAACTTCTTGTGTTCACACTCCACAACAGAATGGAGTTGTGGAGAGGAAGCACAGACACATTCTAAATGTTGCTAGGTCTTTGGTTTTTCAGTCAGGTTTACCTCTTAAGTACTGGGGAGAAGCTGTTTTAACTTCTGTTTTCTTAATTAATAGAACTCCTACTTCTGTTTTAAAAGGTGCTTCTCCTTATGAAGTGGTTTACAAATCTTCTCCTATTTTTGATAGACTTAGAGTTTTTGGATGTTTATGTTTTGCAACAAAGTTGAATAATTTGGATAAATTTTCTGAAAGAGCTGATAAATGTGTATTTCTTGGTTATTCTTCTGATAAAAAGGGATATAAAGTTCTTAGTCTTGACTCAAATCTTATTTTTGTTTCCAGGGATGTAAAATTTTATGAGTCTGTACTTCCTTTCAAGCTCAAATCTTCTTCTGTGACAAATAAATCCAATTTTCCTTTGAGCTCTAGTGATCCTTTTTCCTATGATGAATCTTTATACTCTAGTTCTTTACTTGATAGTTCTAGTATAGATAACTTGAGAGATGTCCATCAGTTGGATGGTGCTAGTGCAGACCAATTTCTGGATGAGACTAATATTTTTGATGTCAGCAACCAAACTGGAGAGGCACATGTGCCTTCTTCTGGTGAGATGTTTCCTAGTTCTTCTACAATGTCAGAGGAAAGTGGTCAATTTAATTCTGATTCTCTTGAAAGTGGTCAATCTGTTAGGGCTACTAGGTCAGGTCGTACTATTCATTTGTCTGCTAGATTTAGTGATTATGTTGTTGAGGGGACACATAAGTATGGAATTGAATGAACAATTAACTATTCTTCTCTTAATAATGAAAATCTATGCTTTGTTTCAAATCTTAATAAAACTGTTGAACCAAAAACTTATAGTGAGGCTGCTTTGGATCCTAGTTGGATAAAAGCAATGAATGAGGAAATGGAAGCTCTTTATAGGAATAATACTTGGGAAATTACTGATCTTCCTAAAGGAAGAAAAGCTATAGGCTGTCGTTGGCTTTATAAAATTAAATATAAATCTAATGGAGAAATTGAAAGATTTAAAGCCAGATTGGTAGCAAAAGGATATAGTCAACGCGAAGGGATTGACTATGAGGAGAATTTTTCTCCTGTTGCTAAGATGGTTTCTATAAGAATTGTTTTATCTCTTGCTGTTCATCATTATTGGCCTCTATTTCAGCTTGATATTAATAATGCTTTTTTATATGGTGATTTGTCTGAAGATGTTTATATGATTCAACCTGAAGGATATCACTCTAAAGGTGATGTCAGGGTTTGTAAGCTAATAAAGTCCCTGTATGGTCTTAAACAAGCACCTAGGAAATGGAATGAAAAATTATGTCATTCTCTTTCAATTTTTGGTTTTAAACAAAGCATAAATGATTATTCTATATTTGTGAGAAATCATGGAAATACTGTTGTAATTCTGCTGGTATATGTTGATGATATTATAATTACAGGAAATTGTAATGATGAGTTGGAAAATGTTAAAATTTTTTCTAAAATCACAATTCTTTATTAAAGATCTAGGAGAGTTGAAATATTTTCTAGGAATTGAGGTAATTAAAACTGATAAAGGGATTTGTTTAAACCAAAGGAAATACTGTATAGAATTGTTGCATGAATTTGGTATGCTTGCTTGTAAACCTGTGAAGACTCCTCTTGAAACAAATTTGGTTTTGAAAAGGGAATCTGATTTGGATAGTTCTGATTCTGTTGTAAACATAACAGAGTTTCAAAAATTAATTGGGAAATTGATTTATCTAACTATGACACGTCCAGATATTTCATATGTTGTTCAAATTTTAAGTCAGTATATGCATAAACCTTATAAGTCACATTTGAATGTTGCTTTTAGACTGCTAAGGTATTTAAAGAGTTGTCCAGGTAAGGGCATTTATATAACAAAGGATAATTCATTAAGCATTTGTAAGTCCCTAATCTGCTTGTGTATCAATCAGATCCGTTTGATGGTGCGGAATCCCAATCAAACGGATGATGTCAGATCAAATAGAAGAGAAGGAGAAGAAGAATAATGTGAATCTCAATGTATTAATGAATAGAATGATGATCCTTTACATGAGATTCACACACACTCACACACACTCTCTTTTCTCTAGTTTCTCTCTCTAGAAAACCTTCAAAATGCACACACTTAAGCTCCTCTAGTCTATGTGTTCCTCCTTCACATGCACTCCTCACCCTATATATATATGGACCTAAGGCCAAACCCAAAATACAAATAATCCAATGCTCGGTCCAAGCTACAATTAATCCTATACTATTTTTGGCCCAAATAATAAAAACAATAAATGCTTAGAAAAGCAAAGTATAAACCATATTTTTGACCCAACAATCTCCCCCTTGGTTTATAGCTTTCTTTTCTTTTCTTAAATTACCCAACAAGCTCCCCCTAAAAAATAGCTGACTTTCTTGTTAATCTTCATTGGGAGCTTTGGCTTCAGCTTTACTCTTTGATATCTTCATGACTTCAAGATGAACATATGAATCTTTAATGAATGACTTCATCTTGAGCAGTTGGGCTTTTCTTCAGAATTTGGCTTTGAACGCACGTCGGATGAGGAGGCTTCTTGTACTGATTCTTGAAAGATAGCGCTTTCAGCTTGAGAATCTTTAGAGAGAACGTCAGAGAGAACAAATCTTCTTGATCACTTCAGCAGGTTTAAGATAGCAACAGACTGATTGAGGAGGCTTCAATGCAATCCGTCACCTAATCTTCAAGTGCAGCTTCGCCTTGCTTCTGGGGTTGAAAGATTGAATGTCGAAAGAATAATCTTCATTTCTTGCTCCTTCGAATGAGAATTCTTCGATGCTCACGGATGAAGCATTGGCTCAGAAATATTCGACATAAACTCCATGAGTTTCATCTTCACCTGAATTCACTTTTCAAGACAAAACAAAACTAAAAGAAAACTTAGCACACAATATTTTTGGATTTTTCATATTTTCTGAAAAAGAAATAAAACATAAATAACACTATTTTTGGATTTTTAATTTTCTGATTTTTTTTTAATTTTTAATTCTCCCCTAATATTTAAATTAGAAGAAAACTATGAACAAATTTAACAAAAATAAAATGATATCTAACTTTAAGAGTGATTTGGGATCAAAGTTTTTAGACAACCTTTATCCGTTTATCAGTACCTCTCCCTTCATGAATAGATCTGGTCAATCGCCGGTATTGTGGTCCACTTAAACACGAAAAATTGTGACAAAATTAGGACATACTATAAGTGACAAGGCAATGTGATCCTAAGTTCCTAGATAATATTCCTTAAGGACCATTTAGCTGACGACGACCAAATATATTGTTGTCCACCTAAATTGAGCAGCGAGATCTACAGACAACCTAGTGATTGTTCAATTTTAAATGTACTAGAACGTGTTTCCCGCTTCCTGACATACCCCAATAAGCAGGAACTTCCAAAGTATTCCTTACTTTAGGTGAGCAGACAATTATTATGAGAGAAGTCAGATTTGGAATGCATATGCTATACACCCAGGTCGGATCTCTTCCAATCATGCAGAGGGTGAAACATATGACTAACCAGATTTAGAGGGATTGAGAAGTAGAATGGTGCATATGTTGTGTACCAGGTCAGATGGTTAATCACGCGAAGGAGACAGCATATGGTTAACAGATAGAAAGAATTGCATAGATAGAAGATGCATAGAAATAGAGTTGCATATGTTACAGTCCAGGTCAGATCTTTCGATCACGCAGAGGAGGCAACATATGACTAACAGATAGAAAGCAAGAAAGTAATTTCCTACAGACCTACTTTATCGGAATTCCCCAGTCGCCCCATCAATACCGGAATTAAGGACAAAGTTCGTACATCGAGGAAGAGTTAAACCACAGTTCTAGATACGGATTACTTTAATGTGACCGGTGGATTATCATGTATATCTCCCTGCTCAACCTATCTAAGCGTCGTATTGTCAGGCTAAATGGATCTATCTAGGTCAAGATTTTTCAAGTCTCTAGATTCCTTAAGTTCATTAATGCCTAGTCAAGTCCATTTTAATCTTTCGTGCCTACCAGCGCATCGAACACAGAGCCTAGACAATTCAAATTCAGTCCCTTACACAGATTCAGATTGCCTGTTATCACATGATTATATCACTTCCCAAAACATCTCCCTCAAGCACATTTCATTAACACCATATTTTTGATTTTTTGATTTTCTAATGTTTTTGGATTTTTTTAAACTTTTCTAATTTTTGTTTTGTTTTTATTTCTCCCCCTAAATTTGTGCATAGGAGAGAAACGAAAGTAAATGCGCAAATTTAAACTATCCTAAAACAAAAATTAGTCTTTAAAGCGAATCAGTTTAAGAAAAACTCAGGAGTATAGAGAAGAAAACTCAAACCGTAAGTCACCGATTGAATTTGCATCCAGAAGGTCTGAGAACAGCATGCGTAATCTCAGAACAGATCCGAAAATTCTTCATGTCATTAAGCACAAACCCCGTTTGTGATCTTTTCCTTTCTTCCTTTCCCGTAAAGGACACATACTCCCAAACAATGTTCTGAGTGTTGTACAGTTGAGAGATGTCTCCTATCATGTGCCAGGAACAACCACTACCAACAAACCGAAGTCTGATGATATGCCTCCATAGCTGCTCCGACACAGAGCGGGATCAGTTGGTCTTTGGAACCCAGTCCATTTTGAAACTGGGTCGACCTTTGTCATCCTTGCACGGTACTCTCTCCCATGACATATCCTGTTTATCACAAACAGAAGATGAAGAAATATTAGAGTCATTAGTTGATTTGGGAGAGTGAGCCTTTGGAACCCATTTGTAGTTGGGTTTAACCCATTTCTTTTTCGATCTGATGGGTGGCTCAGTACTTGCTTTTGATCTTGATGTCGGCCGTTGAGATGACTTTGATTTTGGCTTCACGGGAGCATCTCTTGGATTTGGCTTCTTGGCCGACATTCCCTTCTTGCCCTTGGGAGTTGGATTCTTGGCATTCTGCGTGTTCCATTCATCATGGTCTGAACGTGACCTTGAGGGGTTTCTTTTGAAGTATCTCCCTCTTGGCGCGTTCTGCCAGCCTTGTGCATAGTAGGAAACGTATGCGCGATTAGGACAATTTCTGGCAATGTGTCCAGGTGTTCCACAGTGAAAACGTGTCTTTTTCTTCACTGTGAAGTTGTTTCTTCCTGCCCCTGGTGGCGTATCCTTGCCTTGTCTCTTATTTTTCCCACAAGCACAATTACAACAGGTACTCTGTTTCACTGGAATTGGTGGCCTGTATTTCTCAACAGCAGGTTGATCAGAAACAGCTGAGTTCGAAGCAACAGATTCAGAGTTCAAGGAGATGTTGGTTTGTTCAATGGTTTTCTCCTTGTTCTCATCTTCTGCTACTTTACCTGCATATGAAGCAGAAACATTAGAATTTTCAACCTGAATACCTCCTGAAACAAAACCAGCTGGTTTGCCATATTGAAGATGTGCCTCCCTGTCAATTTCTTCCTGTGTCGTAGGGATGGATGTGTAGTTATGATTGAAAGGTGGAGGAACACTATCATACCCTAGACCCTTGTTTTGATTATCTTTGAATTTTAATTGGGTTTCAAATAAGGACTCGACTGTCTTACTTGACGCAGTATAATTTTTGAAACTAACATATGTTTTTCCACACTTAATTTTCAAGGCGTCAAGTTCTTCGGTTACAGCATCAAGTTGTCTCTTAATATAGTCATAGTTTTCACACTTGTTGCTGAATTCTTCCTGAAGCTTCCTAAAGTCCTTTATTTTTGTTTCTAACTAGGCCTTTAGGGGTTTCTGTCCTTTCCTGAGTTGATAACCTTCATATCTCAGGTCCTCAACTTCTCTTTTTAATAAACTATTATGTTCACGAAGAAGTTTAATCGTGGCTTCACATGATTGAGAACATGAAACTTCACATGATTGAGAACATGAAACTTCATTGACCGGAAGGTTTGCGGAACGCATTGTTTTTCGACAATTCAAAGCGTCAAGTTCTTCAATTATATCAGCAAGACTAAGACGATTGAGATCTTTTGTCTTCTTGATGACCGCCACGTTCATATCCCACGATTTCGGAAGTGAATTCAATAGCTTTTTGTTTATCTCAGATTTGGTCAAGAAGATCCCAGCTATATTCATCTCAGTAGTGAGTGTGGTAAATCGCTGCAACTGAGCTTCCAGGGTTTCTCCAGGGACATAATCGAACATGTTGAAGTTTTGTCTTAACATCTCCTGACGACTCTCTTTCATGTCTTCAATTCCCTCGTAAACTTCAAAAACTATTAAAAGCACAACTAGAACTTAAAAGTCAAACCCAAAAAAAAATGCCCTTTGACTATAAACCTTAAAAGTCAAATTTAAAAAGTCAAACTTGAAAAGTCAAACTTAAAAGTCAAACCGAAAAGCTAAATTTGAAAATTTAAAAGTTAAACGAGAAAATCAAAGTTTAAAGTCAAATGTCAAACTTTAAAGTCAAAGTTAAAACTTTAAGTAAAAAGTCAAAAATAAAAGTCAATATTTAAAAACTAAAATTTTTGGTTGAAAAAGAAATTTAAAAATGAAAGAAATTGATTTTTGGGGTTAAAAGTGTTAAATATGCAAAAGTGGTGCGACAGGGAGTGGTTTTAAGTTAAAATCGAAAGGCTTGTAACAAGTTGCTGATAGGTTCAACTGGTAAGGTGGAGGGCTGATGAATCAGAGGTCTTGAGTTCGAACCCCGGCACCTCCAATTCGCCTCCGATTTTTGTTGAACGCTGCTGCAAGCCGTAGACCAAGCCGCGTTGTCGAGCCGTCCTCCAAGCCGCGATCCACCAAGCCGAATTTCGAGCCGAGGCGCAGACGATCCGAGCCGTAAACCGCCGAGCCGAGCCGCAACCGCCGCCGCAAACCGCCAAGCCGTATACTCCGAGCCGTAAACTCTGGGCCGTAAACTTCGGGAAACCCTAGCCGCCGCCGCCGACCGTAAATCCTTCAAAGACCGTAAACTCTTCGCATATTACGTGAAAAACAGCGTTTTTCACCTCTTTTTGCTCCAAAACTCGATCAAAAACTCGTTTTTATCAAAAACGCGAAGAACAAACCCCCCCTAATTTTCAGAGATCTATCCAAAAACGCAAGAATCTTTAAAAAATAAGATCAAATATAAGATAAAATATGCTCCAGATCTGACAAAAATGACTGATACAATCCAAGCTCTGATACCAATTGTAAGGTCCTAATAAGGATCTTTACCAGTAGTCAAGCAACAAACAATCACGAATAGAAGAATAAGATGAAAAGAAATCGAGCTTGCACACGTTTATATTCAGAAAAACGTCAGGTACAACTCGATGGGACTCTCTGTAAATGCAATGGCATCAACAACTACACAAAGACCTACAAACGGGGTTTACGACCGTAAACAGGGTTTACGGTCGTAAACATGTTTACGGCCGTAAACTCTGTTTACGGTCGTAAACACACTTACTGATCTAAAACACATAAACAACTCAATAACTATGTTACAGACTCATAATGAACAAAATACAATGAAAGCCTAGACCAAACCATTTACTGGACCCTTCAATCTCCCCCTTGGTTTGGTGCTAGCTTGGATTCAGCTCTTGTCGACCACCAGTACATCGGACTTTCCCATCGCTCCGTTCCACATTTCCTTCTCTATAATTTCAGCCACCATCGAAGTGTATTCTTTTGCAGCAGGCTCAAAAAGATCTTCAGCCACCATGATCTGATGAATCGAGAGTTGATGAATGTCCCACTTGCCGAATTGAAGCAAATCCCTCTTGTCATATAAGCAGATACAATCATCTTTGAGCTTGATGACAGCAGCATCTGTGGATTCATCATACACCCAATATAGCATGGATGTGAGAGATCCATCAGGATAACTTTGAAGAATGGGAACTTGCTTCACTTGAGCTGTAGCGGGCCACATCACTGATCTTAGTGGCTGACTTGTCTTGGGATCAATTACGTCAGAGTAAACCTTGATTATTGACTCAGCAGTCTTCATCGAAGGAAAACCCTTAGCAACTTGATCTTCCAAAAATGATTTGAACTGACCCGCCCTGGGATTGTTTGATGGGTTTGAGAAGGGAGCTTTAGATAGCTCCGTAAGATCAATTCTTGTAAAGGAACTAAAATCGTGAGCATCCTTGTATAACTCAGTGTTGCCGCTCTTTCTCCTTACCATAAACATATTCATCGTATCATGGGATCCCCACGAGATGATTCTTGATCGATCACCATAGACGTCTCTGAAGCGATGTTCGCCCAGATCCGTAACGGTGATCTTTTGTTGATCCCAGGGGGCATTATGTTCTGAGCTCCTTTTAAATAGAAGTTGACCCTTTTCAGCTGACTGGGCCAACTTAGTGCGTTTCAACTTCATTATACTCGGAGCTTGAGCCAGTTCTTTTTCAAAGCGATTCACAACGGTGGTGGTCTTGGTAGATTGTGGAGCTATGGGAGCATCTTGGTTGGGAAGATAGATCTGCGGCTCGTCAACGGATGACTTGAATTCGTCGCCAAATTTATCTTCCAGCTTCTTCTTCAAATCGTAGTAGCTGGCGGTTAGTAGGCCAAAATATGTCTGGAGATCCGTAATCTGTTTTGTCTTCAGAGCTTTGTCTTCGGTAAGCTCAGCCACTTGAATATTGAGCTTTATGTTCTCAGTTTGAAGGTCTGCGACCTTGATATCAAGCTCAATATTTCTCTGATCCAACTCAACGTTTTTCTGGTTAAGAGTATCGATCTGTTTCTGAAGTCCAAGAAGGGAAAGACTCTCTTCTCCTGAGCTGCCACCCCCGATAGAAATTCCTTTGCCGTGTGGGGGAGGCGTTGAAAATTGTTCTTCGGCCAAGAGCCTGGCTAGCTTAACAGAGGTAGCATCATGCTCTGGCCTAGGAGGAGAGAAATCTGTTGGGAAGGAAGAGCCACCAGCTTCGAAGAAGGTACTAGGACCTTCATTGATAGGTTCAGATGAGACTATAACTGGAGTTGTTGTTGGTTGAGCTGTAAAACTTTGAAGTGCACTAGAATCAGTAAATCCATGTCTAGGGTCGAGTCTCCGTCTTTTACTTGGAGGAGGAGAGGCTAGTGTGGCTGGGTGATCACTTTCCAACGGCGCAGAAGTAGGTAAAACAACATCAAGGGGAGGAATCCCTGACGCTATCACCATAGGAATTGCTATTTCCGCCGATGGATTGGTAGGAGGAGGTGTGGCTTCGAGAACGTCTTCTTTTTCCCTTGTCTCTGTTGCTAGAGGAGCAACTTCATCGACATTGTCAAGCAATGTATTGAGGTTCATCCCGGTCATAAAATCTTCATTACTCCCAAAATTGAGAGGAATTTCATCGTTGTCGAATCCTGTGAGGTTGAGGTCTTCGTATAAATCAGTTTCCGTTCCAGACTCCTCATGGTAATCTCCTTGCACCTGAGCAGATTTCAATTCGTGTTCCTCAGCTACTTGAGCATTAGCAGCTGGAGCTTCTTCTTCATCATGATCTGAGACTGTGATGACATCCTCAGAAACAACTCTCTCGGAGGAAGTGGGCTCTGAAGACATCTTGTCCGAAGTCCCATGAGACTCGGAAGATTCATTGATTTCAGCGAATTTTCCAAACTTCTCGAGAGGATGTAAGCCCTGGAAAACGACTTTGCCCTTTCAATTTTGCTTGATTAGACCAACCGTGTGTGGGCCTAGTGACTTTATATCCAGCTTGTCACCGTCTTTGATCATTTCCGGGAATTGGTTGTCGATGAACACCTGAATAAATCTCGAGTATAACAAGAATGCATCTCTGGTTCCCCGGGATATAGCATTTATGTTCACCAAAAACTCATCTAGAATGAACTTCGAGAAGTTGAATTTTATGCCAGAAGCCAATGAAACGATTGCCCCTGTGTTACGAAGAGAGATTTCATCAGCTCCTGATCTCCTCCCCGATATGCAGCTCACGAACACGTGTGCCAAAAATCTCTAGTAGGGAGGCAAAAGCTTCTTCACCGTGGGAGGGTAGATGCCCTCATATCCCATCCTTCTGAGAATTCTTTGAACATCATCAATCCCAATTTCAGTAGGAAAATCGGGTTGATCATTGATCAGCAATGTGTCTCTGATATATTGCTCGGTGATTACGATCTTGCATCGTTTGACCATAGCTTTAACAACAAATGCACCATTTTCTTTTGATATCTTGGTCGTCTGCCAGAACTCCCAGACAATGTTCTGATAAATAACGGGATTCACAGTGATGGCACAGGACAGACAACACTCTCTTAATCTGTAGATCATTGATTTGAATTCTCCATGAGCGACCGGAGGTTCATCCAACACAATCGCCAGGTTGTGCATGTCTGCAAACTTGAGATTCGCCATTGATCTGCACTAAACAGGCCAAGTAAGAAAACAAAGTATTTAACAATTTAAAGCTTTAAGTTTTCTTAATTAACCTTAAAAATTAGTTTGACCACAAAAAATTTGAGTTTACGGTCAAAATTAGTCAACATTGAGTTTACGGTCAAAGTGGGTCAAACTGGGTTTACGGTCCAAACTGGTCACCTGACCGTAAACTGAGTTTACGGTCGTAAGCTTGGAGGAGTTTACGGTCGTAAGCTCAGAGGAGTTTACGGTCGTAAAGCCAAAGTGAGTTTACGGTCGTAAGGCCAAAAAGGGTTTACGGTCGTAAGGCCAAATTGAGTTTACGGTTCTTGAATCTCCCAAAACCGTAAACCCTCCCAGAATGCCGACTAACACTAAAACCCAGATTACTCCTCCAATTTTGATCGATTCGATGAACAAGTAGCATATCCCCAGTCGGTTTTAGCATACCTTCGAAGTAGACTAGTCGATTTCGCAAAAACTCACAGAAAATTTTTCGAGGAGAGAGAGTAGAGAGAGAAAGGAGGCTTGCGGCTGTAAACAGGGAGAGGTAGAAGAGGAAAGGATTTACGGTAGTAAGCTTTTCCTTATATACTCCCTTAACTTTTACCAGTCTCCCACACAGTGTAAGGCCCAGTCCAAATTTCGATTAAATTTTTCAAAAATAAACATTTTGAGGATATTAAAATAAAAGTAAAATTAAAATTAAACTAAAAATAAAAATAAAATAAACTAATTTCTAAAATTTAAGAATTAAAATGTTTAAAAATTAAATTTTTGACAATTATTAAAAATAAAATAAAATTAAAATTAAAAATAAAAATAAAAATAAAATAAAATAAAAATAAGAATAAACACAGACAAGAATTTATCTTAGAATTCACTGAAAATTTTTCTTGTGATACTGGGATCAAAGTTGTTAGACAGCCTTAATCCACTTGTCGGTACCTTTCATCTTCACATCTTTGTCTGGTCGATCGCCGGTATTGTGGTCCACTTAAACACGAAAAAATGTGACAGATTTAGGACATACTATTAGTTGCAAGACACGGTGATCCTAAGTTCCTAGATACTATATCTGATCCTAAGTTCCTAGATACTATATCTTAAGGACCATTCAGCTGACGACGACCAAAGATATTGTTGTCCACCTAAATTGAGCAGCGAGATCTATAGACGATCTGTGAGTGTTCAATTGTTAATTGTACTAGAACATGGTTCCCGCTTCCTGATATGCTCCAATAATCAAGAACTTCCGAGATACTCCTTACTTTAGGTGAGCAGATTATTATTCATAGAGAGGATAGATTTAGATTATTATTAGTTATAGTTTTTAGAGGGATTGAAAAGTAGAAGGTTGCATATGCTGTGTACCAGGTCGGATTGTTAATCACACAAAGGAGACAACATATGGCTAACAGATAGGAAGAATTTCATATATATAATATGCAGAGAAATAGATTTGCATATGTTGCAGTCCAGGTCGGATCTCTTCCAATCACGTAAAGGAGGCAACATATGACTAACAGTAAGAGAGAAAGAAAATAATTTTCTACAGACCTACTTTATCGGAATTCCCCAGTCGCCCCATCAATACCGGAATTAAGGACAGAATCCGCACATCGAGGAAAAGTTAATCCACGGTTCCAGATACAGGTTCTTTAGTGTGACCAGTAGATTCCCATATATATCTCCCTGCTCAATCTATCCGAGCGTCGTATTGTCAGGCTAAACGGATCTAACTAGGTCAAGATTTGTCAAGTCTAAGAATTTCTTAAGTTCAACTCTGCCTAGTCAAGTCCATTTAGAATCTTTCGTGCCTACCGGCGCATCAAACCAGAGCATAGACCCTTCAACTTTGGGTACGTTACGCAGACTCAGATTGCCTGTTATCACTTGATAATATCACTTCCCAGTACTATATCAACAAGCAAAACTGTAAACGACAATATTTTTGATTTTTCTGAATTTTTAATGTTTTTGGATTTTTGAATGTTTTCTGAAAAAAAAAATAAAACAGAAATAACACTATGTTTGGAATTTTTAATTTTCTAATCTTTTTTGTTTGGTTTTTGTTTATTTCTCCCCCTAAATTTGTGCATGGGAGAGAATGAAATGACTAAAATGCGCAAATTTAATCTAAGCCTAAAAAAAATATTTAATCCTCAAAACGAATCATTTTCAAAAATCCCACAAGCACATCGAATCGAGCTTTGTTAAAAGGTTTGGTGAACAGATCCGCCACATTATTGGCAGTGGGAACCTGTTCTAGCCGGATGAGCGAGCGCTCATAACAATCTCTGATAAAATGAATTTTGATATCAATGTGCTTGGTTTTGGAATGTTGGACCGGATTCTTAGTGATTTGGATTGCAGCCTCATTATCATAGTGAATTGGGGTTTCTAGATAATTCAAACCGTAGTCCAACAGCTGATGTTGGATCCATATAACTTGAGAACAACAGGCAGATGCAGCAACATATTCCGCTTCAGCTGTTGAGGTAGAGACGGTATGCTGTTTCTTGCACTGCCACGATACCAGCCTATCACCAAGGAATTGGCACCCTCCTGATGTTGATTTCCTGTCAAGCTCACAGCCTCCATAATTACTGTCAGCAAAAGCATATAAATCAAATTCAGAATTCTTTGGATACCAAAGACCCAATTTTGGGCTGCCTTTGATATACCGAAAAATTCTTTTGACAGCAATAAGATGTGAAAGTTTAGGATTAGCCTGATAGCGAGCACATTGACAAACTGCAAACATGATGTCGGGACGACTTGCAATAAGATACATCAACGATCCGATCATCGATCTATAGTGAGTTCGATCTACGGATTCGCCATCAATATCTGGATTCAGCAGGGGTCTTTCAGCCATTGGTGTCGATGAAGGTTTTGCGTCTTCAAACCCGAACTTCTCAAGAATATCCTCCACATACTTAGCTTGATGTAGCAGGATTCCGGTTGAATTTTGTTTGACCTGAAGCCCCAGAAACATGGTCATTTCACCCAATGAACTCATCTCAAACCGCTTCTTCATCACGCCTTCGAATTCTTTGCAAAGTTGTGGACTGGTAGACCCGAAGATAATGTCGTCAACGTAGATCTGAACTAGTATCTGATCATTACCAACATGCTTGATGAATAAAGTTTGATCAATTGTGCCGCGAGAGTATCCATGCTCGAGCAAGTGCTTTGTTAGAGTCGCATACCATGCTCGAGGAGTTTGATGTAACCCATACAATGCCTTGTCCAACTTGTAGACACGATTAGGAAACTTTGAGTTAACAAACCCAAGGGGGTTGATCAACATAAATTTCTTCCTTCACCTTGCCATACAAGAAGGCAGTCTTGACATCCATTTGGTAGACCGTGAAGTTCATGTAGGAGGCATACACGAGAAAGATACGAATGGCTTCCAACCGAGTAACTGGCGCATAAACCTCAGTATAGTCAAGACCCTCAACTTGTCGAAACCCGCGAACCACCAACCTTGCTTTATTGTGCACTATTATACCAGAATCGTCTTGCTTGTTACGATAGACCCAACGCGTGTCGAGAGACCTTTTGCCCTTTGGTAACTCAACCAACTTCCAAACCCCGAGCTTTTCAAACTGATTTAGCTCTTCATGCATCGCATCTACCCAGCTGGGCTCATTCAAAGCCATTTTAACGTTTTTGGGCTCTATTTGAGATATAAAGCAAGAATAGAGACATGCATTGACATCTCCACTCTGACTTCTGGTTTTAACTCCGTCACCCAGCTGGCCAATGACGTTATCGATTGGATGATCGCGTTGAATTCTTGAAGGAATGTCTTGGTTGATATCATTAAGTGAAACAGGAAGAGTGTGGATGTTGAAATCTCCATCATTTGCTGGTTGATCCATATGTGATGAATCTGCTACAAACTCATTTGCAATTTCTTCAGGAAAGAGTAGTTCCATAAAAGTTGAAGTGGTAGCGGAAGCATCTCTAGACATGAACTCTTTTTCAATAGGGGTAAGAGGTGTAGCATCAGCATCAGGAGTTCTATCTTGAACTTTAGACTCTGGACTAGTAGGTTGATCAGATGACTCCCCCTCAGGTGGAGCAGAAGGCTCCCCTTCAGATGGAGCAGAGGACTCCCCCTCAATCGTTGGAGGTCTGTAGACAACTTCTTCGTCTTCGTCTTCGTCAGGAACAATCTTCGAACCAGAAGAGGATCCATTTGAGCCATCTGAAGACACATTTAAGGATTTGAAAAGCGATGTGTAATCAAATAGCCAGTCAGGACCCACTCGAGCGTCTGTTTCATTCTCCTCCAACCAGCGCACGTCATAGGATTCGACAATCTGCTTAGTCTTCTTGTTGTAAACTCTATAAGCGGTGCACGCAGCATACCCTACAAAGTAACAATCATCGACTTTGGCATTGAATTTAGGGTTGGATTCCAAGTGAAGAAGGGTGCAAGGGCAGCCAAATACACGAAAATGGCTGACTGAAGGCTTGTGTCCATAGAGAATCTCGTACGGTGTCTTCATCTAAGCTTTGTTGATTAGAACACGATTCTGCACGTAGCAAGCAGTGTTAATCGCCTCGGCCCAAAAGAAAACAGGTAATTTGGAATCACAAAGCATTGTCCTTGCAGCATCTTTTAAAGTTCTGTTTCTCCTTTCAGCAATACCGTTTTGTTGAGGCATGTGAGCAGAGCTGTATTGATGCACGATCCCCTTTTCTGCGCAAAAGTGGTCAAGAACGGCATTCTTGAACTCAGTTCCATTGTCAGTACGAAGCGCCTTCACCTGGTTGTTGGTTTGTTTTTCAATCATCACAATGAACTGCTTTATCAGATCAGCGACCCCCGCTTTGTTGGATAAGAAGAAGACCCACGTAAACCGAGAGAAATCATCGATCACAACTAGACAGTACGAGCTTCTGTTGATGCTCAGGACATTTACCGGACCAAATAAGTCCATATGCAATAATTGGAGCACCTGACTGATTAAGTTGACTTGCTTGGGCAGGTGTGGTTTCCGATGGTGTTTGCCTTGAGCACAGGAAACACACTTCTCAAATGTAATAAAGTCTCTGACAGGCAAGCCTCGGACCATCTCATTCTTAGCAAGGCGATTCAGGTTTTTCGCGTTAGCATGACCGAGCCGTCGGTGCCACAGCATTGCGTTTTGTTCGGAGACTTTTGAGAATAGGCAGGTGACTTGTTCATGGATGTTGTTGTTCATGTCAATAATGTAAGCATTCCCATCCCGCTTAGATTTGACGAGAATCCACTCTTCCGGGATGACAATGCCTGGCTTAAGAATCATGCATTCTTTATCGGTAAAATGGGTAGAATAGCCTTTGTCACAAATTTGGGAAACACTCAACAAGCTGTGCTTTAACTCGGGAGCAAAGTTGACATTCTCAAAGCTTAGCACTCCATTTGTAACAGTTTCTCTTTGAGTGATCTTGCCACCATCTCCGCCCGCGAAGGAAACATAACCCCCATTAAAAGATTGAATGTCGCTCAATTAGGAAATGTCTCATGTCATATGCCGGGAGCAGCCGCTGTCGACGTACCAAGGACGAACGACATTCCTCCGCAACTGTCCCTGCAAAATGAGCGGAATCATTTAGATTTGGGAACCCAGGTCATTACTGTCCTGGGTTTCCTTTTCGCTTTCTCTGATTTATCCTTTAATGTTTTCAAATTAGAATCCTCATTCCTAATCACTTCAGAGCATGGAAATGATGGATTGGAAATTGATTTGGGCATCCAAAGATATTTAGGTTTTATAACATTCTCAGGTGGTTTTGAAATAGGTTTCTTATGAGTTTGCACTGAGCCTCTGGATGTTCTACCAGAAGTGGAAGACCCAGAATTGCTTTTTGACGAAACCGATCTTGGCGGAGCCTTGTTCGGTTTTGGCAAACTATTCGGAGATTTGTTAGTAAAAACCCTTTTATTCTTTTGAAAAACTGTCCTTTTTCTGCTTCGATCATCTTTCCAATCATCATTTCGAGAACGAGCTCTTGAGGATTTTCTAATTAAAGACCTTCCTCGAGATTCGTTCTCTCCTCTTGGTGACATATAGTTTACAAAGATCCTATTTTGACAATTCCTAGCTATATGACCACCAACGCCACAATTAAAACAAATATGTTTATTATTTGAACTTGTATTACATTTCTTAGATTTATTTTCTTGACAGACACTCTTACTCTTCTCAAAAGAACATGCATGAGAAATAGGTTGTGAGATAAGTGAGGGTGTCTCAGATGATGTGACTTGTGGAATTGATGGTTTTTCATGAGAATCACAAGCATCATACCAAACAGTTCATCAAACATATCAAAGAAATTAAATTCAACAGTAGCAGAAGTAGAAACATCACACAAACGGATGATGTCAGATCAAATAGAAGAGAAGGAGAAGAAGAATAATGTGAATCTCAATGTATTAATGAATAGAATGATGATCCTTTACATGAGATTCACACACACTCACACACACTCTCTTTTCTCTAGTTTCTCTCTCTAGAACACCTTCAAAATGCACACACTTGAGCTCCTCTAGTCTATGTGTTCCTCCTTCACATGCACTCCTCACCCTATATATATATATATATATATATATATATATATATATATATATATATATATATATATATATGGACCTAAGCCCAAGCCCAAAATACAAATAATCCAATGCTCGGTCCAAGCTACAATTAATCCTATACTATTTTTGGCCCAAATAATAAAAACAATAAATGCTTAGAAAAGCAAAGTATAAACCATATTTTTGACCCAACAACATTATTGCATTTGTTGATGCTGATTGGGCTAAATGCTTATTTAGTCGCAGGTCTGTTACTGGTTTTCTTGTTTATTTTGGAAACTCTCTTGTGTCTTGGAAAAGCAAGAAACAGAATACTGTTTCTCGTTCTTCAACTGAATCTGAGTATAGAGCTTTAGGCTCTATAACTTGTGAAATAATTTGGGTTTTGAAATTATTGTTTGATTTTGGTATTGCTGGTTTAACTCCTGTCAATGTTTTTTGTGATAATGAGCCAACTATTAAATTAGCTCTAAATCCGGTATTTCATGAAAAAACTAAGCATTTTGAAATAGATCTTCATTTTATTCGTGAAAAAATTGAAAAGGGTATTTTGAAAATAAATAAAATAGGTTCTTTAAATCAAAATGCAGATATTTTAACAAAGTCATTAAGTACTTCTCAACATGAATATATTTCTGGTCGTCTTGGTATGGTTGATGTTTTTAAAAGTTAATAAGTTTTTTTGAATTAATGATCAGTTTGTGGGGGGGGGGGGGTGTTGAAATAATATATCTTCCTGGTATCAAACTTTACATTAATTCGGTATCTTGTGTATATTTTGTATTTGTGTTGGGTGTATTGTGAAATTCTTATGCAGGTTTCCGGGTTAATGCGCGGGTTTATGGGTTGCTCCATGGAGCTGCGTATCCGAGATATTTAAAGTGTTGTACTGTCTCATTTGTGAAGTAGATAGATTTTTTTCTCTGTATTCACGCTCTCTTCTCTCGTATTAGGGTTTCTCTCATTTTAGGGTTTCTCTGTGTAAACAAGAGGATCTTCTTGTATAGAAACTGTTTGAGGTTTACATAACCATTTGAGTGTGAGTGTATATGTAGAGAATTTTCTGGTGTAAGTACATGTTTGATCGAACTGGTTTATAGTGAATAAACTGTTCAAGTTGGGAATTGTTTGGTGTTTTTACTTTCTTGACAAGAATAGTCAGGTTGGAGATCTTTTAGACATATATCAACGTCTAAAAACCATAAGTGATGTCAATTTTGCTATCCTTATAAGTCAAAGCCATGAAAAATGTTAGTTTTTTTTATCCAGTTTTGCATAAATAGTTTCTCAATATATCCACTTTTGATTATATTTTTGTATTTTTCTGGCTTAATGTGGTTTGGTTTTTCTGTTTATGTGCCTATCATATGTTTTGTTTGGATATCTATCAGACCCACCATTTTTTCTATTAATGTAAATTGTTTTTGGCCCTAAATTGATTTTATTTTAACATTTCACGTTTTAATTTCCTATTTTTTTGTTATTTTTCTTTTGTTGATGCTAACTAATAGATGTGAAAACTTGCAGCCTACTGGGAAACTTTGGGTTCATCCTCTTGGTCTATGATGATGGTCGTTTACTATATGTGAGTATGTATGTGACTGTATGTGTGAGTAAGTATATGACTATTTGTGTGTATTTCATGATAAAATCCCATAAATAGCAACATATTTTGTTTGTTTGTAATAAATAACAATCCATTTCGAACACAGACTCGAAAATTAAAATATTTTTTATAACATCCTACTTTTTGTAAAATGTCATTTATAGCACTCTACTTTACGAACATGGACATTTTCTGTATTTCTTTTAAAAGGGGCACTGTCTACATATTTTTAAACAATGACTATTTTTTTTAAATATGGGCCATTTATGAATTTGTTTTTAAAGGAGTAATTTTTGTATGTGTTAGTATTCAGGTCGTTTACTGTATGTGTTTATGTAGGTGATTGTATATATAAGTATATATGTGTGTGATGTTGTGTGCGTGAATTCAATGAATCAATGGTATCCTTCAAATGTTTGGTTACAAATTCTATGGATACGAATTCTAATAATATTTTGAATATTGATCCTTAAAGCATTTGGATGTTATATTACGGAAAGTAAGGAACTTATTTTCATTAATTGTTTGATAAACATATTCTTGATAAATTATGCATTTATGTTTAATTAAGGAACGTTCATTCAATATATTATATTTAATAAAGTTACTAAAAAATCTATAATAGTAATAAGTTATACGATATTTAATTTAATAAAAATAATACATCCCAGTTAAATAAAGAAAATAAATACTTATGAAGGGTTATCGATCACATTTTTTAGTAATCAATATTGTCATAATTATGTAAATGCAATATTTTGTTTGCAATTATACTAAAATATTGGTTGTTGTTGAATACTCAAATTATCCCTTAATTGATACATATTATTTTTTCTGAGAAATGTTGATTAATTTTGTCTATTTCCAATATTTGATTTATTATAAATTCGACCTTCTATTTATATCTCTCATTTACAGAACTTCACCAAAATACCATCCATTAATATGTAAATACATAAGAAAAACTATCGTTCAATTCTTTTTAATACTATGATTTTATTTATTATAAATGTTTTTTAAAAATTTTGCAACCCGTGATTAATGATTATGCTTTTGATGTTTAAATATGGTTTTACTTTGTCAACCGTGTAGAACACTATACTCAAATGTATATAACATTGTATAAACTTATGCTTTTATAAGATATTTAAAACATAGTACAAACTTATCATTTTTATAGAATATCTAAAAATACTATGTTTTTTTTTATCAACCGTGGTTTCCATATGTTTAAACCTAATATATATATATATATCCACACACTCATATTCCATATATTCTCTAGTAAGGTTGCTTTATTTTTGTGCCTAAATTGAAAGTGCCTGTGATGGATTATCCCAAAATTAAATTTCGTGTAACGTCGGTATATATGCTCAAAATATTAATCATCGTAAGTGAAATCATGTGATCCATCAAAAATCTAGTAATTTGTTGATTACCAAACCGAACCTATTTTTGTATCAAATGGAGACAATCAATGCTTCCTAAAATTCGATCCACAAAAAACCATGTATGTTTGCATTTGCCATATACTACTATTGCATGTCATGGAAGATAGACTTACACAAATATCATGCACCATAAAGCCTAATGACATATCACATATGTAAAAGACTTTATAAACAATTTCTCGTGTGATTCGCATAAACCTCTTCAAATATTCATCGTCATGGACTATTGGTCGGACATATTTTTTGTGCGATGGCCTCCATTTCTTTGACCCCTTTCACTTTTTTACCCCCAAAAGATTGTAGTGGCAAATTTCAAGCATACGCTTCCAAATATTTTTTTAATTATCTTTTTTAGGAAGTCATGAGCCTCCGATTGCTCTTGTATGTATGCGACCTATAAATAAAACATGTAAAACTTATGAAATATATGCAACAAAAAATATAATATAGTTTGAAATAAAAAACAAACTGTCCTATAATTGCATACATATTATTCCTTATTCGGTGGCGATTGACAACCTTCTTTTGATGCATTTGGTAACGTTCTACTTGGCTTGCATTTTAGGCATCATTCTTCATTCACAATATTGGTTTAATGGTACTCAAATAGTACCTTGTTATACCACCAACTGCTTTAGCAACTTGTACCGTACTACAACTCCACTTCCATGATAATTTGGAAATACTTTTGTACCTCTACTACCCACCCAATAGTGTAATACCAAAGTTGGCTATTGATGAAAATATAAAATGGGTCCAACACTTATTAATAAGTATAACCACTTCACCAAATTTCAAAAGTATGATTAACCTATCACCATCACTTTGTTTTTTGTATATTTTCTTCCACCAAAGAGCCCTTTTATTGGTGTGTCCCCACTCCCTACTACCCCATATACCATCTACTCCTGTGTATATATTATTTTTATAGATTATGTATTGTGACACATGTCTTTTAACTTTATGTCTAGATGCCAATCATATCTCATATACATTGCATCTGTATGTATATATCATTTTATCATATGGTATTTCAAAAAAAAAAAAAAAACTAACTAAAAGATTAGAGTCTATGACCTTCAGTTATATATATATATATATATATATATATATATATATATATATATATATATATATATATATATAAAAGTTATAATGTGGATGGACAACTATTGTGCGGACGTGTGGACAATGCTATTCTATGAGAATTACTAAAAGAATAAGTTGTTTAGTAATGTGAATACATTCAACCTCACACAATTATTGTTATTTCCATGCATTCTCACTAATTCTTATTTATTTTTGTTCTCACGCATCGTTTTTCACCCATTTTGATTCTTACAGAATACGACTCAATAAATATCCTGACAACATTATGACAGAATGAGAATAAAAAAAAATCTATAATAACCTTATAAACGATTTAATTGGTGAGAATGCGTGATAATGACAATAGTTATGTAAGATTGAACGTATTCACATTATCAAACAATATATTTTCTTTGTCATTCTCACAGAATAACATTATCCACACGTCCGCACAATAGATGTCAATCTACATTTGAACCTAGCTCTTTCTCTCTCTCTCTCTCTATCTCTCTCTCTCTCTCTCTCTCTCTCTATATATATATATATATATATATATATATATATATATATATATATATATATATATATATAAGGGTATGATCATTTGTAACTTACATCTATTTTATAATCGTGTAATTAAATCCTATGTAACATCCCAAAATTTAAGACCAAAATTTTAATTTTTAAATTAAAAATTCATAAAACACATTTACTGAAAATGCTACTAGTGTTATCTCATATCATAAAAACCATAAGTTAAATATCGCTCAAAACATATCATAAGAAAATAATGTCAGAGTACAGATCCCAAGAGTCTCATGTGCGGAAAATCGAGTGTGTGATGCGCTGCAGTCATGCCGACTCATTTCCCTTCGAAGAAGAGGTACCTGAAATCAAAACTGTAAACCGTAAGCACGAAGCTTAGTGAGTTCCCCAATCATACCACATACCATACAATACACATACTGCCTAGCATATCCGGGTGCTGGCCTACCTCTTCGGTCTCTTTTAACCGGTAACCGCCTAACATATCAGGGTGTTGGCCTACCCCTTCGGTCTCTTTCAACCGGTAACTGCCTAGCATATCAGGGTGTTGGCCTACCCGTTTGGCCCTTTCGACCGGTATCGGGGACTATTTCACCCCTACTACTACCATATACCATGCTAATACATAAAAACATAAATCACATACTGCCTAGCATATCAGGGTGTTGGCCTACCCCTTCGGTCCTTTCGACCGGTAACGAGGTCTGTCCTACCCCTCCTATCACTATCACATAATATCATATCATACTAGCACATAAAGCACAACAAATAGTGGCATATCAGACAATTATTACAAAGACAATCATCTCTACTATATCTCCTACTAGTGGGCCGACATTGGTGCCTTAGACCCACTTCTACTGGAAGGTAACTCGCCTCGTAAAGTTGAGTGTCGAATCTCACGGAAATGAATCTCTAACAGCTGCTCCGATGACTCCCCGACTATCATTATCATAACAACACTTAATCAAAATCCATAATACTTCTTAGGGTAAAATGACCATTTTACCCCTTGGTCTAATTTGGATCATACCCAAGGCGCAATTCCATCTTATCTTTCCCAGCCCACTAAAGGCCCACTAATGGCCCAAATTTCTAAATTAGGCCCAACTCCTCAAATGGGCCTTATTACAAGCCCCATAAATCCTTAACCCAAAATAAATAATTTCGAGTGGCCCAATATGGCCCAAAAGGCCCAACACTTTAAATCTCAGTTTTAGGCCCAGAAACTCTACTCCACAGTGGGCCATGGGGCCCAACTATCCATGCCCAAACTTCTAAGGCCCAAAAGCCCAAGTTTGCCACTCTGCATGTGTACACACGACGTACCTGGCACGTACGCCCATCGTACGCGCAACGTACCAGGGTGTACGCCCAGCGTACTGGCCAGCTTCCTTGGGGTTCCATTTGTGACTTAATCCATTAATTCCTCACGTTCATAATGTAGGTCCAGGTCCTTTAAGACATCCTAATCCATAAAGTCACAAACTTTGTGTGCTTGCATGCATGGTTGGGGGTCAAAACATGATTTTGGTCCTTAAACAAACTTTGTGACCATCAAACACTTGCATGGTTGTGGCTTAAGCATCAAGGTCCGATTTTTATGACTCTAAGTGCTTCTAAGAGCTCAAAAGGACAACTCTTATGGTCTGAAACTATCAAGATTCAAGCAGCCTCAAGAATGGAGTCCAAAAGTGACATAAAACACCCCAAAATCAAATCTAAGCATGCAATGATCAAGTTTGAAGCTTGATACCTCAAATGAGTTAGAAATGGTGCTAATCTCCTGGATCTACTGTTGGATATAGTGTCTAAGTCCATAACTTTATTTGGTATGTACTTGACCCGACCCGGCATGGTCCATTTGGGTTGCATGGCATTGCAATACTTGAATAGACTAAATGAGAGAATAAGGCACTTATCATTATTAATATATTATAAGTTCTAATATATTAATAATAGTATTATTTAATTAGTATTGATCAAGTATTAATCTAGTATTAATTTGGTGATCAAAGTGAGACTAATTAAATATATAGGGTTGATTATGACAATCATCAATTCTTTTATGGTGGATTAATGATCCATGGTTTATGGGTTATGGATGTAACCATATGGAGCTCCATGGATGGTCCATGGGAGTTACAAATCCATGGGTCATGGGAAATCAAGAGTCATGACAATTAAGGGCATTCATGTGTAAACCCTAATTGTGACAACACTATAAAAGGAACCCTATGGCTAGCAAAAAGTAGACCTAGTGGACATAGTGTTACTAGAGAGGGCATAACCAATTTTGAGTGCTAGAAGTATTCTCTCAAGTTATTCCAAGTCTTGTGGTGTTGTGTGAAGCATTTGAGGCACAACATTTGGGGTGCTAGGCTCACAAAGTCTTGAAGGAATCCAAGCAACAACAAGGTATGTATTTCTACTAGTTTTATGTTTTATGTAATCCCCATGCCATGCTAGTTAGGAAATAACCTTGAAAAAGAAATTTGCATGTATATAGAGAAAACATAGATTCAATGTTATTAGGGTTGCATGTACACTTAGGAAGTGTTAGAATGCTCAAAACCCATCAGTGGTATCAGAGCCTAGGATTGTTTTCTGTATACTTGATGCAAAACTGCTTAAAAATCGAAAATTCTGCACTCTGACGACTGTACTCGCCGAGTCCATGGGGAGGACTCGCCGAGTCCATGAACAAATTCATTCTACTCGCCGAGTAGAATAGTGCACTCGGCGAGTAGGAGCGTGCTGGGCAGTTTTTTCGAGTTTTGTTGCTGGAAATGGATTAAGATCATTATCCCAATCTGTTTTGGACTTGTAAAATCTGTTTTTCAAAATGATAATGATTATGTTAACCCATTTTACATGACTTTTATCAATTTTCAAGTATTGTATATAGTTATATGATTTCTTGAAATTGCTTGACATGAATTTGCGTTCTTATGAGTTTTAGGAAGATCATAGGAATTATGTGTAACCACCATGTGTGTTTAATTCATGATCTTAATGGCTATGATGGTGTCCATAACTTGTCCTCAAGTTATGGATAACCAAAAGTCACTTCTTTTAATTGTGATTAAAGAACTAAAGAGGTTTCATAAAATGAAGAGTCTTCATTTTTATGAACCATTAAAACTCATAAGTTACAAATTGAAGAGACTTGGAATAGTTTCAAATCTTGCCCTCAAGTTTTGGAATTTGAAAAGTCTTACACTCTAATACTTTAATTCCAAATTAAACCTTAGATTTTTAAAAGGTTTAAAAATCAACACTTATACTATTATTATAATTTTATTATATAGATATGTATAAGAATATGTCATTCTTACCGTTAGTAGGCCTCATTCACGAAGCCGGTCTATAAGGGGGGTATAAGGTTGTTGCCTATAAAATGGTGACTTAATGGGTGTCCACTCTCACCCACCGCTTCCTTGATCGGTGGAGGGTCGTTAGCCGAACGGGTAGGATACGACTTTAAATACTTGTTAAAAGTATAATGAATTATAAAGTAACTATACATTATAAATTCCCAATCTTAGTTACTTTAGGAAAATGTGAAATTGGTGGTAGCCCATAAAATTACACTTTGTACCTTACCAAGTCGTTAGTGGAGCGTGTGTGGTTAACCGGCACACTAACATGGACTAGTAAGAGTGGCAAAGGGTAACTTGACCTTATTATAGATCGGTGGAGCGTGTGTGGTTAACCGGCACATCGATTAGGTAATATTGTTAAGGGTACCAAGTCAATTTGTATGGTTATTCACACCTTGTTTGTGATCCTCGGCATCCCAGTCACAAACTTGAGAGGGCACAATCGAGATTCAAACATGCCATTGAAAAGTTCAATGTATCTCAAAAGATCTAGGAGTTTCAAAACCAATAAAACCTAATAATAAAATATTTCGTTCTTATGGTGGAAATTGGTAAATCGTCATTTACCTACCTTCAAATATTTTATAGTATGGATTACGGCATCCCTCTTCCAACTATAAATAGTTTGTTGGATCCTAGCCTTAATATTTCATTTGGGTGAATTATTAAGGATTCCTAATCTAATGAAAACTTGTCTTTCTTTCCTTTCAGATGTCTTCCAACAATGCTTCTGGCTCAAACACAACAGGCTCCTTTTCCCTTATGAACTTGTGTGGTAAGGTCATCTTTGATGGATCCAATTTCAATGAGTGGATCAGAAACATCAGAATGATTACCCGCTATGAGGACAAACAATATGTCCTCGATAGGGAGCTTAAGGTTGTGAATGAAGCCACTGCTACTCCTGAAGAGTTTGCGGAGTTTGTTGCACATGAAAAGGATGCTACTAAAGTAGCATGCATCATGATGGCCACCATGACTCCTGAACTTCAAAAATCCTATGAAGATTTCTACCCCTATGAGATGCACCTGGATCTGATGGAAAGGTACCATCAGAGCGCGCGTCAGGAGAGGTATGAAATCATCTCCTCCATGATAACCGCAAGGATGAAGGATGGTGAACCCATCACCGGTCACTTGCAGAAGATGCAAAGGTTCGTTGACCGGTTGCTGAAGCTAAATGTTGACTTTCCTGAGGAAATGGCGATTGACATCAATCTCCATTCCTTACCTCCAAGTTATGATCAGTTTCGTATGACTTATCATATGAACAAGGAGGAAGTCACACTTAGCAAACTTCAAGGACTCTTAAGGACAGCTGAAAATGGCCTTAAGGGTAAAGCGGTTGTTACTTCTACTCCTTCAATAGCCCCTGTTCTGGCTATTGGGCAGGGAAAGGGTAAGAAGAGGAAAAGCCCTTCGAAGGGTACCAAGGGTAAGACTCTTGATGGTTCCTCTTCAAGTGGGACAAAGAAAGGTCCCATTACTCCTTCTTCAAACCCAAAGGAAGCACAATGCTTCTATTGCCAGGATAAGGGACACTTCAAGCGAAGCTGCCCTAAATATCTGCAAGATCTAAAGGATGGGAAGGTTAAACCCACCCATACAGGTATTTACACAATATTGTCTAACAACTCATCTAATGCTAATTCTTGGGTGCTTGATACAGGTTGTGGTATTCACATCTGTACTGATTTGCAGGCACTAAGAAGAAGTGAGCAAGTGGAGCACGGGAAGATAAACTTAGTCATGGGCAATAGGAAAGCATCACCTGTTACCAAGATAGGAGTTTATTCTTTATTGCTTAATAATGGGTTAATGTTAGATTTGAATAAGTGTTGTTACTCGCCCGAAATGGCGAGAAATATTATTTCCTTTCATGGCTTGTACAAACAAGGTTTTACATTTTCATTTGATAATAAAAATGGTGCTATTAATGTTTATTACAATGATGTATTTTACTTTAAAGCATTACCTTGTGATGGTGTATATGAAGCCGTGAATGTTGTAGACAATCTAGGAAATAATGTGTTGTATATTGATTCTTCAGATAGCTTGGATAAAGCATCCTTGTGGCATTGTCGTCTTGGACATGTTAACAAGAAGCGCATAGGCCAACTCCAAAAGGTTGGAGTCTTGGAATCATTTGACCTCAAGTCAGATGATAGTTGCGAGTCTTGTTTACTTGGAAAAATGACAAAGTCACCCTTCACAGGTACTTGTGATAGGGGTGAAGGTTTGTTGGACCTTGTACACATGGATGTGTGTGGGCCCTTCAGAGTTGCTACAAGGGATGCTAATCGCTATTATGTGACTTTTACTGATGATTACAGTAGATATGGATATATTTACTTAATCAAGCATAAGTCAGAAACCTTTGAAAAGTTCAAAGAGTTTAAGCAGGAAGTTGAGAATCAATTGGGCAGGAACATCAAGATGCTCCGATCCGATCGAGGAGGAGAGTATCTTAGCATTGAGTTCCTTGACTATCTTAAGGAATGTGGGATTGTCTCACAATTGACACCTCCCAGAACACCACAGTTGAATGGTGTAGCTGAGAGGCGCAATCGAACCTTGTTGGATATGGTTCGTTCCATGATGAGTCGAGATTCGTTACCAATCTCTTTCTGGGGGTATGCCTTAGAGACTGCCGCCCATATCCTTAATCTAGTCCCTACTAAAAGGTTGCCAAAACACCTCACGAGATGTGGACTGGGAAAGTTCCCAATTTGGACCACATCAAGATTTGGGGTTGTGAAGCTTTCGTGAGGCGTGAGACTCATGATAAGCTTGAACCTCGAAGTGAGAGGTGTATTTTCATCGGCTACCCACAGAGATCCTTTGGTTACCTCTTCTACAGACCCAGTGATAATGTGGTCTTTGTAGCAAGAAGAGGAGTCTTTCGTGAGAGAGAATTCATAAGCCAAGGGGACAGTGGGAGGCAAATTGACCTTGAAGAGCTTCAAGAGTCAAGTGGTGAAGGAACCTCAAATGCTATCGACCAACCTGAGGAGGAAACTCCTGTTGATCCGATAGATGAGTCTGTACCTCCAAGACGTTCCACTAGGGTGAGGAACACACCTGATTTTTATTATGGTTATCACATCACCACTGAAGGTGATACGTTTATTAGTGATAGTACACTAATAGATTTGGATGAACCTAATAATTACAGGGAAGCCATGGCAGGCCCTGAGTCTGCTAAATGGAAGGAGGCTATGGACAGCGAGATTCAGTCCATGTATGACAATCAAGTTTGGAACTTGGTTGACAATGTACCAGGTCGTAAGACAGTTGGGTGCAAATGGATCTTCAAGAAGAAGACCGACATGGATGGGAAGGTACATACTTACAAAGCGCGACTGGTTGCGAAGGGCTTTACTCAAACTCCGGGAGTTGACTATGATGAGACCTTCTCACCAGTAGCTAAGATTAAGTCTATTAGAGTATTGTTAGCCATAGCTGCATTTCATGATTATGAAATATGGCAAATGGATGTCAAAATCGCTTTCCTTAATGGAAAGTTGGCTGAGGATGTTTACATGGCTCAACCAGAGGGTTTTGTCGATACAAGATACCCTAATAGAGTATGTAAGCTTGATAAATCCATTTATGGATTGAAACAAGCATCTCGCAGATGGAATCTTTGCTTTGATGAGAAAGTCAAAGAGTTTGGCTTTTCTAGGAGTGAGGATGAGTCTTGTGTGTATGTCAGGGCTAGTGGGAGCATAGTTAGCTTCTTGGTGTTGTATGTGGATGACATACTTCTCATAGGAAACGACGTCCCAACCTTGCAGGAGGTTAAGTCCTGGCTTGGGAAGTGTTTCGCTATGAAGGACTTTGGGGAAGTTGCCTATATCCTAGGGATAAGGATATTGAGAGATAGGAGTAAGAGACTAATTGGACTTAGTCAAAGTACTTACTTGGATAAGGTGCTGAAGAGGTTCAGCATGCAAGAATCCAAGAAAGGAGAATTACCAATCCAGAGTAATGCCAAGCTGAGTAAGACTCAGAGTCCGAGTACAGAGGCTGAGATAGCTGAAATGAGTCATATACCATATGCTTCCGCTGTGGGCTCGATCATGTATGCTATGACTTGTACTCGCCCTGATGTGGCCTTTGCTTTGAGCATGGTCAGTAGATATCAAGGGAACCCTGGCAAGGCACACTAGACAGCGGTAAAGAACATTCTCAAGTATCTGCGGAGGACTAAGGATTGGGTCCTTACCCTCGGAGGCAGTGATGACTTGAGAGTGGAAGGATATAGCGATGCTAGCTTCCAGACTGATAGGGATAATTTCCGCTCTCAGTCAGGCTGGGTCTTTATCCTAAATGGAGGGGCAATTACTTGGAAAAGTTCCAAGCAGGAGACAGTAGTTGATTCTACTTGTGAATCAGAGTACATAGCAGCAAGTGAAGCAGCTAAGGAGGCGATATGGCTAAAGAACTTCATCGGAGACCTTGGAGTTGTACCAGCTATAAAGGAGCCAATGGAAATTTTTTGTGACAATGAAAGTGCGGTTGCTTTGGCTAAGGAACCGAGAGATCACGGGAGATCTAGGCACATTGACAGAAAATACCATTTCATCAGACATCGAATAAAAGAAGGACTCCTCGTGGCTAAGAGGGTATCATCAAATGAGAACCCGGCAGATCCCCTCACGAAGGGACTGAGCAGGGTTAAGCATTTACAGCATGCGAGGCGCATTGGGCTGAGGGATGATATTAGTTTCAATAATTAGATTCCTGAAACTTGTAAAATGTAATTGACATTTGATGATAAATAAAAGTTGTTATTTATTTATGAGTAAGGTGTTACTATCTTGTGTTGATTGTTTACTATGTTTCAATTTTGCATGTTTTTACTTCCAGAATAATTATGTAATTATTCAAACCATCCACAGTCAGTCAAACTTTGGAAGTAAGTGTTGATTTAAGACTGTCATGAATTTGGCTTGTATGATTTGTCTAAAAGTGCTTTGGACAATGCAATGGTTGCTACAACATTCATGAGTACTCATAAGGGCTGAGTATTGGATCCAACCCACGCTCACTTGCATCACTTCATGGAATTTATCTCGAGTGATCGTGAGACGGTAATATCATATAAATCTTCAAACCTAGAGATATGAGTTGTTGACTATGAGTTGGTTATTCATTGATTGCACGAAAACGCATTGGTAACTCGATGTCATAAAACGTGCCTTTGTGAATAATTCAACAAGTAGTTAGTACAAGCATATCAGTCGAAGTTTATCTGTTCCTTCTAGAAATAGAAGCGATATCTGGGCCCCTCGATGATTTGGTTTTGACCTATGTAGCGGGCCCGGTCAGAACCTAATTGATGTGTTCAATTTAGTTCTATGTCGAAACAAATCAGAGATCGAGAAACGAATGCTGGACAATAAGTAAGACCATGTTCCATGTGTTTGTCCGGCTGATATCATGAGAATAGAGGATTATATGATCACTTATCTTAAATGGCGTATCATCATCATCTCAGTTCCGAGAGACTTTGAAAGAGCTACGATTGCTAGTCGGATTTTGAAGTCATATTTGCAAATATAGTTATTAGACTTATCCAAGTGGGAGACTGTTGGATATAGTGTCTAAGTCCATAACTTTATTTGGTATGTACTTGACCCGACCCGGCATGGTCCATTTGGGTTGCATGGCATTGCAATACTTGGATAGACTAAATGAGAGAATAAGGCACTTATCATTATTAATATATTATAAGTTCTAATATATTAATAATAGTATTATTTAATTAGTATTGATCAAGTATTAATCTAGTATTAATTTGGTGATCAAAGTGAGACTAATTAAATATATAGGGTTGATTATGACAATCATCAATTCTTTTATGGTGGATTAATGATCCATGGTTTATGGGTTATGGATGTAACCATATGGAGCTCCATGGATGGTCCATGGGAGTTACAAATCCATGGGTCATGGAAATCAAGAGTCATGACAATTAAGGGCATTCATGTGTAAACCCTAATTGTGACAACACTATAAAAGGAACCCTATGGCTAGCAAAAAGTAGACCTAGTGGACATAATGTTACTAGAGAGGGCATAACCAATTTTGAGTGCTAGAAGTATTCTCTCAAGTTATTCCAAGTCTTGTGGTGTTGTGTGAAGCATTTGAGGCACAACATTTGGGGTGCTAGGCTCACAAAGTCTTGAAGGAATCCAAGCAACAACAAGGTATGTATTTCTACTAGTTTTATGTTTTATGTAATCCCCATGCCATGCTAGTTAGGAAATAACCTTGAAAAAGAAATTTGCATGTATATAGAGAAAACATAGATTCAAGGTTATTAGGGTTGCATGTACACTTAGGAAGTGTTAGAATGCTCAAAACCCATCATCTACAAGCTCCCTTTGAATCCTTTCTCTTTCTTGAAACTTCTTTCTCTTCCAAAACACCAAAACAACACTAAAATGCTCTCAAGTGGCTACCAAGTCACAAGAATACACAAATATGGGTTAGGGTTTTCGTGGTGGTTGTCTAAGGGTGAGAGCCACTGAGAGGGAGGCTGGACTAAAGGCATAAGGTCCTTTATATAGGGATCAAACCCTGAAATTTAGGGTTTTAGACTCTGCATACGTACGTTGTACGTACCCTTTGGTATGCTGGACGTACGTGCATGGCATGCGCGTCTTCGTCTCATGAGTATGCTGAGCGTACTTGGCATCATACGCCCCGCGTATGACTCTTCTCAGCCCAATCATAAGGATCCAATGGTCCAAGCCTAAACAAAATCCATTCATTAAGCTAATAATAATATAATTAGTACCTTATTAATCCCGGATGTTACATCCTAACTATTGGGATCAATAAAAAATAGAATTATTTATTACTATTTTTTTAAGAATTCAAATTTCAAATGTCTTAAGGGTAATTTGGACATTTTGTGTATCTTTATTTAGGGAAACAAAATAATGAACTTCATATTTTTAGGAAACAAATTTATTATTGTTATTTACAGTAAAAAAATTATTTTGTTAAGAATCATTCTGGTAAGAATATAAAAACTAAAATTGTAAATTTATGAATATTGTGAAGAATGTAAACATTCTTTAGAGAAATAAAATATATTCCGGTAAAAATAAAAAGTAATTACAATTCCAAATTTGTAAACATTCTTTTAACAATCTAATATTCTCATGAGAATGAATGAACTCTAACAATGAATAATCTACAAATTCTAACTATTCCACTGCTATGCCACAAATTCCTCTTTTATCAAATATTTCTCTTTGCATTCTAATGTATCCATTTCTCCCTATTATGCTCCTCATGAGTTCTTCATTATCCACACTTTCCAATAAAAACTCTCTGTTATATCTAAAAAACAATGTTTATTCTGACAGAATACACATTATTCCACTGCTATAAAAGTCAAAGCTTTATTCTTTACAGACTATACTGTGCTCATTGAATATTCATGAAAACCTGAAAGAATAACATAAAAATTATGAAGAATCTACTAAATGCAACATTCTTGAGATTAGGTAGCATACATTCTCGATTTTGGTATATATTCTGCAAATAAACAATATTATTCAAGAATAATAATATCTTGCATCATTCTTTGTAGGCATGTAGTCAGAGAATGAAAACTTTTTCAGCATATCAACAACATATTTACTCTGACTGATAAAGATTCCTTTGGGAAACTGTTTGACTTGAAGTCCTAAGAAGAAAGTCAATTCACCCATCATACTCATCTCAGACTTTTTAGACATAACATCAACAAACTCATTGCTCAAATCTTTATTTGTAGATCTAAAAATGATATCATTGACATACACTTGAGCTAGAATAAGATCAGTTCCTGACTCCTTGATAAACATAGTGTTGTCAATAGCTCCTCTTTTGTACCTTTTTGAATAAGATACAGTGTTAGGGTATCATACCAAGCTCTGGGAGCTTGCTTCAGCCCATAAACTACTTTATCCAGCTTGTAGACATGATTAGGGAATTCTTTGTTTTCAAAACCAGGAGGTTGCTTAAGAAAAAAATTCTTGCTCCAAATCTCCATGCAGAAATGCTGCTTTAACACCCATCTGAAACACTTTAAAATTCATAAAAGATGCATAAGAAAGAAAAAGCCTAAAGGCTTCAAGAGGAGCAACACGGGAAAAAGTTTCATCATAGTCCAGTCCTTCTAGTTGAGTAAAACCCTAAGCAACAAGTCTAGCCTTGTTTTTTGAGATAATTCCATCTTCATCCATCTTGTTATGAAACACCCATCGTGTACCAAAAATTGTCTTTCCCTGTGGGCGAGGAACAAGAGTCCAAACAATGTGCCTTTTGAATTCATGCAATTCATCTTCAATAGCTCTAATCTAGTCAACATCATCCAATGCATAATTTACCTTTTTAGGTTAAATAAGAGAAACAAAATTGGCAAACATGCAAAAATTTGATGATACTTGACAACATGTATGGACACTAGCAGTAGGATCTCCAATCACTTGAGAGAGAGGATAATCACGAACATCATGGAGAGAAATTTGATCAGACGAAGTGGTTGGCTCCTCAGTATAAACTGTTGGGTTTTCTACAAACAATCCTATGTGTGCATGCAACCCTAGAGTTGGATCTATGTTTTCACTATTAGTTATACAACTTTATGAACACAAAAGAACCCTAGCATGCATCTACTATTTTCGAAATTGACATAGGAGAATAGAATACATACCTTTTGTTGTTATGTAGTAATAACAACTAGTTCCTTCAATTTCCTTAGCTCTTGAAAGCAAGTACCACAAGTGTAGTACCTCTAATGGCTCACAAACACACTTTGAGTGAGAGGATGAATATGAGAGAGAGGAGGAAAGGTACTAAGCTCCAAAATTCGGCCCTAGTAGGGTTTTCCCAAGGGGTGGTCGAATTCTAGTACCTTAGGGTGCTATTTATACTTGAGGCTAGCTAGGGTTTCAAGGTGGAAACCCTAATCCCTTAGCTTAGGGCCTAAGCAAGTCCATGGACTCCTTTCCTTAAGCCCTTGGACGAAAACTCCTAGATCCTTCTAGGATTTTCGTTCAAGCCTTAATAAAGGTGATCCAATAGCCCAAAGTCTCAACTATCAAATAATTACAAAACAAGCCCCTGTACTTTTAATTAATTCCTTTAATCCCAAAATTAATTCCTAATTAATTTCTGATTAAATACTAATTAATAATATGATTCCAAATTAATATATTATTCATATAATATAATAAATAAATCATATTTATGCCTTAATCAACCTCTCTCCTCAACTGTCATCCTGTCTAGTCACCCGTGTGAAGGCAACCCAAAAGGACCATGCTCACAATCGGGTCAAGTACATACCAAAATAGTTATGGACTTAGACACTAATCCAACAGTCTCCCACTTGGATAAGTCTAATAACTATTCTGCGTATGACTTCAAAACCTGATCAACAATCGTAGCTTCCAAAAGCCGTTGTCAACTATGATCTTATCAGATACACGTGTCCTTTAGATAAGGGATCATATATTCCTCCATTCTACAAGATATCGTATAGACATGAGACATGGATTGAAATCATTCTCTCAGTCTATGTGTCGTTTCCCGATTTCCGATTTATGACGACTGACTAATTGAACAAATCAAATCAGTCCTGGCCCGGCCAAGCACTTTCCTTTGTCATCACTAAATCATCGAGGGGCCCACAGATATCGCTTTTATCCCACCTTGGGTAAAAGGAATGGATAAACTTTGACTCAAATGCTTGCTTGCACCTACTAATCGAATCACACACAACAATAAGTTTTATAACACCAAGTTACTGGTGTGTTTACTTATCATCAATGTGCAACCGACCAGCAAATAACAACTCACACGTCTCGGTTTCAAGAATATACAATGTTATCGTCTCACCAATCACTCGTGATAAAACCATGAAGTGATTCAAGTGAGCGTGAGTTTAATCCAATACTTTAATCTTATCAAAGCACTCATGAACTTTGCAGCAAACTTGTGCTATGTCTAAACACTTTAGACAATCTACAGGCAGATTTATGACAGTCTTCCTTCATACCTACTTCCAATGTATGACCGACTGTGGAGGTTCGAATAACCTAGTTATTTTGGAAGTCAAAACATGAAAAATGAAACGCAATAATAATATTAATCCTATATGGTCCCAAAACTTTTTGAGCGTAAATAAAAACACTTTTATTTAAACACCATATTGATTACTCATTATTCATTGCTTACTGTTTCAAAAAATCAACTTATTACTCGAATTATAACCACAATTGTCCCATGCTCCAAGCATACACACTTTGGTTTCCTATGGTCCATACTTTGTGAAATAGATCAATGGAAAACTTTTCCAATGAAACTCATTTCACAATCCCCAATCCTTATTATTAGTATAAGAATACCAAATTATTGCCACTTTTAGAATATGTCAGATTCTAACATTTTATGCAATGATTCTTTCGTAATGTGATAGCACAAAAGTCACCAAGACCCGGCTATTGAAATTACAAGGTATTCTATCGGAAATTGTTACAAGACAATTCCATAGACGTGAAGTCTCACATTCAAAGTACATTCCTTTGAACATGCTTCTCGCATAAAAGTTTCTAATCTAGACATATTTCTTAATATCCAACTCCCATTAATGGAAAATTTTCCATATTTGCCATATAACAACTCATTCTTAATAGAATCTTATCTATTCATAATAATGTCAATATAGTCCATCCAGTACTATACTTCCAACTACTCACAAGCGACAAATCCTCAGTGAACCTCAGATCGTCCTTTGATAGTTGTTTAATTATTTTAGTCAAAACCAGTTCTAGTCCCTTTTCCCTCTTAATGCCCTAGGCATTTGGAAAATTTTAGAATGGTCAAATATTATAGCATATGCAATCGATCCTATACCCGAAGCGTATTGGACACGATGCATAATGTCTCACATAAAGACATGATACTTCATCATCCTTCTGCCATAATATTTTATGTGCCATGTTCCCACAATTCGAACTATGAAGAGGGATGTCGTAATCATAATCGAATTTTGAGAATGCACTATGTATCCTTGACTAAATTTATTAACATTTCTCGATCTAAGCTTTAGAATTTTGAAACGAAGTATAATATTCTCTCCCTTAATTATAGCAAAACAATTTTTCAACCCTTGCAACTTTGCAAAATGAATCTTTGTTTTCTATAATTAATATTGCTAACTTGCAATACTTACCATAATAATCATGCTCCCACTAACATGACGATTATTTTCTTACCAGCATAACACTTATGCTCCCACTAGCTTTGACATGTATTCAGAAAACAATTGAACTTCTAGAAAACAATGCTTATTGAATTCCTTAAGTTCATATTTCTAATACCTAATGCTTTGATAAGCCTTTATCTAAGCTTTTTAAGCTCATACACCTTTGCCTTAGATAGCTCACATGTGTGTCTAAACAATTCAGAATTTATGTTACTAAGTCCCAAATGTTCAGATCAATTGCTAAATCTCACAATTCGAACTATGAAAAGGGATGCCGTAATCATAATCGAATTTGAGAATACAATTTTCACAATTGCTATCTTCTTAAAATCTCTCTTAGTGCAAGCATTTCCTCACAATCATTTTCATGAAGGAGGAAAACCTTATGACACTTAGATTTTATGATGTATGTGTTCCTATCCATTTGAATTTGTCAAAACGAAAGTTTGCGACAAATCCAAAACCATATGGACTGAACTTGTTCAATATTGATTTCTTGCCTCATGGTAACATGAATGCCCACCATGTATTCCAAGCAACTCACCCTTTCATATCAATGTACTTTCCATTGATCAAGGTGCTTTGTCTTTATGCATTCAAATGAGAACTCATAGAACTCACACGCATAATTAACTCAATTGGAATGGCACAGAAAAAGAGTATGTCATCCACGATAGGCTTTAAACCTCAAGTCGTGTGCTAGTGATGATCAACTAGGTTTAATCTTGATTTGTTCTTGAAACTTTTCAAGACCATTAAGACTCCCACTGACTCCTTGACATATAAGATTCTCTTGTCAAGAACCATTTCGTGACAAACAAATATTCAAGAGTTAGTGTAGCCTTTTGTCAAGTTTAACACTTCACACAATTGGTCCTGGTTGGTCTTTGTCTTATCCAAGACATCACAACTTACCAATTTCAAATGTGCAAGAATAAGAAAACTTTTCCAAATTCCACATTTGTCGAGTGTTATAAACCTACTTAAGACTTGTCACTCATGTCAGAATCTTGACTCTAAGACTTGATATTGGAACGAAGTATGATTGACTTCTTGATTTAACCATTTCTACAATTCTTGATTCCTCTTCTTAGACATACAATTGCACTAAGACTCACTTAGAGGATCAATTGAGATATGGTTCTTAATCATTAAGACTTATCATAAAACACAATAAAAGGTACTCTCCCTTCTTCTTAGAATAGAGAAACTTTTATCTTTCTGCCTACTTGATTCTTCTTATTCGTTCTGCTATTGATTGAAACTCTTTCAATCAAATCAGAATTATACTTAATCTTATAAGTATAATCATATTTACTAACCTTTAGTAAATCATGACGAATATCTTTATCACTCTTGTGGTGGACTTGATCAACGCACAACCTAGTGTACTCGATCTCCTGGTCCTTCTCTTGACACTTTGCCAAAGAATTAGTCTAATTTCCAAAATATGAAGTTTCTCATTCATCACGCAACCAAGTTGTATGATTCCAAGTTTCTGTCCAATTGAAACTTGGGCGATGAGAATCTTCCTTTATTTCGCAAATCCTCGACATTTCACAAATAACATAATCAAGAATCACATCCAATTCAACATTGCTAAAATTAGAAATACATAAACATCCATTTTCACATATGCCATTGCAAGGATAAATAAATAGGACGAAATCAAAATTCATTTTATTGCGGAAAAAGTTGTCCTTACAATGCAATTCAAATGAAAACTATGCTATTTCAATTTCTAAGCAATCTATTCTAACTCTAAAGTAGTAGCTCAAAAATCCGATCTTCAAGCAATGCGATCGAAATCCATTTCTTCACGATCAGATTCAACTTACTTCTTCCCTTAAGCTTCCTCTCTTTTCTTCGATCCTACAAAACATCAAAATGTAATCTTATCACATCATGTATTGAAAATCAAAGAATAGGAACTTATAGAGTTAGTTATTGGATTTTACCTGAAGTAGAGCCATACGTCTTGACTCTCCCATCTCTTAGATCTCTCAGGTAAACAGGGCAGCTTCGTCTCAAATGCCCCTTCTCTTGGCAGTAGAAGCAGATGGACTCTTTTGGAATGGCACAAGGAACTATCTCAGAATTTACCTTTTCTGGATTTCCAATGTCATTATTTTCAATGTCCATTGAAGTTTGGGAGTTTGATTTGCCAGACAAATTTGCTCGATTAGCACGCCAAATCATTTCTGATTCAGCAGCTATAAGCAAATAGGTCAAATCAATGAGGGTCACGTCATGGTCCATCATATAGTACTCTCTAACGAACTCACTATATGATTCAGGAAGTGACTGAAGAACCCAGTCAACAGCCAACATTTCTGAGATATCGATACCCATCATCCTTAACCTATCAATGTGTGACTTCATCTCTAAGATGTGTGCACACACAGGTTTCCCATCTTCGTGTTTACTTGCCAATAGGGCTTGAGTGAGCTTGAACTTTTCAAGCCTTTGAACTTGTGGGTTAGGGAGAATAATTGGAGGAGGTGGAGGAAGTGAAGCATGACTCTCATTTCCTTGATCGTATCGTGGAACGTCATCTTCATTTGGAAAGCTTGTTCCAAGGGACTTGGGAAGACCATTGTAAGATTTAGACATCTACAAAACGGGAGAAAATTCAAGTTAGTTGATAAGAATCCTTGATGTAACACCCAAATGAAACATCAAGGCTAGGATCCAACACAACATTCTACAACCTAGAAGAGGGATGCCGTAATCTAGTTGCAGAATATTTGAAGGTAGGTAAATGACGATTTACCAATTCCCACCATGAAAAACGAAAAAGAAATTTAAGTTTTAAATGAATTGAAACTCCTAGATCTTTTGAGATTCATTGAACTTTTCAATGGCATGTTTAATCTCGATTATACCCTTCTATTTGAGACTGGGATGCCGAGGATCACAAACAAGGTGTGAATAACCATACGAATCACGTGGTGCACCCAATTGCTACTATCACCTAATCAATGTGCCGGTTAGCCACACACGCTCCATTGATCTATGATAAATATCAAGCCACCCTTCGCCACCAATGTCAATCCCAAATTAGTGTGCCGGTTAGCCACACACGCTCCACTAACGTTTGACAAGGGTACGAAGTGTAATTCCATGGATTAGCATACAAATTCACATTTTGCCCTAAAGTAACTAGAATTTCGGAATTTGTAAAAGCATGTAGTTACTTTGTACTTCATTATACTTATAATGGAAGGTTTCGTCCTATCCTACCCGTTCGGCTAACGACCCTCCACTAGTCAAGAGTGCGGTGGGTAAGAGTGGATACCCATTCAATCGCCATTTTATAGGCAATTTCCTTAAACACCCCTTATAGACCAGCTTCGTGAATGAGGCCTACTAACGGTAAGACTGACTGTTTACTTATACATATATAATATTAGACTTTTAATGTCATATATATATATATATATATATATATATATATATATATATATATATATATAGTATAGGGTGTATTTTACACTTTTAAAATACTAGGTGGTTTTATTAACTTTCTCTTTTAATTAACTTAACAAAACCATAAGGGTGTAATTTGAACTTTTTCAAAATACGAGGGTTTTAGAATTTAACATTTCAAAATTAAACTTTTAATCAACTTTTAAATTCCAAAACTTGAGGGCAAGTTTTGAACTTTTCAAAACAATTAGGTTTAAAAAAATTTCGAAAAATTAAAACCTTTTAATCTTAAATATTAAAATTTGATTTAATAATTATCCAAAATTAAACAATTAATTTGAATTATTAAATCTTGGAGGATATCTATTAAATTAAACAATTAATTTAACCTAATCCCTTAAATCCCCTAAAATTCGAAATTATGGGATGGGATAATTCAAAATCTTTAATTACCAAATTTAAACACTTAAAAGATAATTACAAGATATGACATTATCCAAATCCCTAAAAATTAGGATCTAATCTTGGGGAGGAGGCCAATTTCGAAATCCTAGGGTTGGATAACCCTAGAATTCGAAATCTTGGAGGCTAAGGAAAGGATTTTGGGAAACCCTAACCAAATTTCGAAATTTAGGGTTTATGAACCCTAATTTTGAAAATCATGCCTTTAGGGTTTATTGGCTATAAACCCTAATATGTCAAATTCATACTTTTGAATAGAATCTAATTGAAAACAAAAACCAATGGCTCTGATACCACTGTTGGGTTTTCTACAAACAATCCTATGTGTGCATGCAACCCTAGAGTTGGATCTATGTTTTCACTATTAGTTATACAACTTTATGAACACAAAAGAACCCTAGCATGCATCTACTATTTTCGAAATTGACATAGGAGAATAGAATACATACCTTTTGTTGTTATGTAGTAATAACAACTAGTTCCTTCAATTTCCTTAGCTCTTGAAAGCAAGTACCACAAGTGTAGTACCTCTAATGGCTCACAAACACACTTTGAGTGAGAGGATGAATATGAGAGAGAGGAGGAAAGGTACTAAGCTCCAAAATTCGGACCTAGTAGGGTTTTCCCAAGGGGTGGTCGAATTCTAGTACCTTAGGGTGCTATTTATACTTGAGGCTAGCTAGGGTTTCAAGGTGGAAACCCTAATCCCTCAGCTTAGGGCCTAAGCAAGTCCATGTACTCCTTTCCTTAAGCCCTTGGACGAAAACTCCTAGATCCTTCTAGGATTTTCGTTCAAGCCTTAATAAAGGTGATCCAATAGCCCAAAGTCTCAACTATCAAATAATTACAAAACAGCCCCTGTACTTTTAATTAATTCCTTTAATCCCAAAACTAATTCCTAATTAATTTCTGATTAAATACTAATTAATAATATGATTCCAAATTAATATATTATTCATATAATATAATAAATAAATCATATTTATGCCCTAATCAACCTCTCTCCTCAATTGTCATCCTGTCTAGTCACCCGTGTGAAGGCAACCCAAAAGGACCATGCTCACAATCGGGTCAAGTACATACCAAAATAGTTATGGACTTAGATACTAATCCAACATAAACTTCAATAACTTCAGTGTCTGGAGAGTCATCATCATTAATGAGAATATCATAATCAGGACTTGGAGCTGAAGAGCTGTCACGAGATGACAAGACAGTCGGAACAACGACAACATAATCAACAAAAAAAATGAGATTCATGAGAATCTGAGGATATGAGCTCATCTAAAATTAATCCAGGATGATAAATAAAATCTTTTAAATAGGAATCCTCTTCGTATTTGACATGAATCGACTCTTCAACAATATGCTTTCTTAAATTAAACACCCTGAATGCCTTTGAAATAGACGAATATCCCAAGAAAATACCTTCGTATGCTTTAGTTTGAAACTTGAGAGCTGATCCTTCTGAAAATAATAAATGTCAGACTTTCTACCTTTAATCAACTCGTAAGAAGTTTTTCAATGTATTTTCACAATTATTGAATGATTCTGGGTATAACAGGCAATATTAACAGTTTTAAACTAGAAATAGAGAGAAAGACCAACATCCACAACCATTGTTCTTCCAACTTCTATGAGAGTATGGTTTCTTCGTTCAACAACTCCATTTTGTTGAGGAGTTCTAACAGCAAAGAAACTTTGAGTAATTCCTTTTTCTTTGCAAAAACTTTCTAAAGTTTCATTTCGAAACTCAGTACCATGATCACTTCTGAGTTGTTTGACTTTGAGATCATATAAAACTTCACTTTGTTTGATCCGCGAAATGATCTCATCAACAACATCACTTTTTTGTGTAAGAATATAACCCAAGTAAACCTTGAAAAATCATCAACAATAACCAATGAGTACTTCTTGCTAGCACAAGATTCAACTGGAACCGAGCCAAAAAGATCCATGCGCAGTAGATAAAATGGATCAGAAATGGATAAACACAACTTGGGTTTAAAAAAGACTTGGTCTATTTCCTTTTTTCACATGCAACACAAACTTTGTCCTTGAAGAACATCATCTTGAGTAACCCTCTCACAAGCTGATCATTATAGATCTTTGATATAGTTGTAAAGTTGAGGTGAGAGAGTCTCTTATTCCATTACCAGTTGAAATGAGCTTGAGAACAAGAGAAGAAACAACATCTAAGAGAGTTATCAACATAAAACATATCTAGAATGTAGATATCGCTACGATGATTCACTGATAGAACTGTAACACTGTTGAATCAATCACTTTTCCTTCATGCTTGTTGAAGAGATCTTCATAGTCAGCATCAACAGTTAGTTGATATAGACGAGGTTATGCTTTAACCCTTTGACATAAGACACATTTGAGAATTGAACTGACTTGCACTTGATGGTTCCAAACCCTTTTGTTTTTCATTTTGCATTGTATCCACGTGTGACTATAGGGCTAGCTTTCTTCACATAATCCTCAATGAGAGAATTAAATCATCTCATATGTCGAGAGCATCCACTGTCGAGATACCAGGTATGCTCTTGATTATACAAGGATGAGGAATCCCAGTTATGATATTTTGAATCACTAGAGAGTTTTAGCAAGATCGACTTCAAACGTACTTGAACTGCTGCTATTCTCATCAGTAACAAACTCGCCAGTAGTAGCCATTAAACACACATCTTTCTTAATTTATTCATTAGATCTCATCCTTCTTCTTCAGTGACAAGAACCTTTGACTAAAGGTTTTGCCTTTTCAGAGAGTCAACCAAACGCTTGTACTTTATTTCGTATGATTCATCCTTTGGACTGTTCTTCTTGATTTTACTGTAACGCCCCGACTCTCAGGTATTAATTTTATGGCTTTAATTTTCATAAATTGCAAGGTCTACTCGACGAGTTGGATGCCCTGACTCATCGAGTAGGAGCGGGTTTGGCCACGTGTTAAGTGAACGACTCGCCGAGTCCAAGGAAGGACTCGTAGAGTAGGAGCTGGAGGATGAAACCCTAATTTCCGGGGTTTTGCACCCTATTTAAAGGATCATTAGCCTCCTTTAGCAGCTTACAACCTCATGAGAGTCCAGCAAACCCTAATCCGTGTGTGTGCTCCATTCTTGTGTATTTTAAGATTTGGAAGGTGGATCTTAGTGAGAAAAGCTTGGAGAAACAAGTGGCTAGAAGCAAGGAAAGTGTGGGGATCTGAAATCTACCCCAGTTAGCATCTTCTGAAGGTATCAAGTCGTTACCTTGACCTCATTTCCTTCTAGATCTCATTTGGCTAAAGATTAGGGATTTTCTAGCATATTAGGAAGCTATTCTTGGGTATGAGCCAAGATCTGAAGTTGCAACTTCATATCTGAACTCTCTTTGGTCTCTAAGTCCATAAAGCTTCCAACTTTAGCAAGTATGAACCTCTCCTTAGGTGTAAAACTCCATTACAAGCTTGGTTTTGACATTATAAGTCTTTAGAGCCTTGCATGCACGTAAAGTTTGCAAATTTACGTGATAAACATGCCTTGGGAAGCTGGATCTGCAATATGGAACCTTAAAATTGTTTAAAAAGCATCTGAATGGATAATGGACTGAAGGGACTCGACGAGTTGCATCGCCAACTCGACGAGTCCGATGAATATTGTCGTGCAAGGACTTCTGGATGGACTCGGCGAGTCAGTGGGGTGACTCGGCGAGTCAACTAGGGGTTGACCAGTTTGACCTTGACTGTTGACTTTGACTGTTGACTTTGACTTTGACCAAGGGTTGACCAGTTTGACCTCTGGGGGTATTTTGGTAATTTGGAAATTTATGGAAATGGTTTTATGGTAACTATAGGTGGTAGAGTTCGTGTCGGTGATTCGAGAGTTGAGCTTATCACTTCAGTGCGACATTTGTGAGGTGAGTTATCCTTACTATACTAAGAGGTCTAAGGCACCAAGGCCGGCCCATTGGATTCGATATCCTAGTAGTTGATTATGTGTTGAATAGGAGATGATTATGCATGCTAGTTTGCTATGCCAGTTAGGTAGATCTGTAGGACTACCTGTGTTACTATTCTATTATCAGTATGTGTTATTAGCTGTTGTCACGCCCCCAAACCGGAACGGCGGAAAAGTTCGGGGACGGAGGACGACATGTACAGTATCATAACAATGCATAATAGTAAAACAAGCAACAAAACTATCCATTGCATTAATAATATAATTTAATACAAGTGTGTTCTATGTAGTTTGAAAGACACCAAAATATGAATCAAAATAAAGGACGAGTCTTGAACATGCTTCGTCTTCTCAAAACCTGGTCATCGGTACATGTCTATTGGTGACCTGAGAATACAAGTTATTTTGAAAGAGTAGATCAACATTTAAGCTGGTGAGTTCATAAGTATTTTAGTGTCAAATGTTTGTATTAGTTTGATGAAAATGTTTGTAAGTGTTTTGATGTAATTGTTTGTATACTTCCTATAAAATCCTATATTTTCTACTAAAATGGAAAGTAGTCTTCTACCAAGACCCGACTATTTTGTATGTTTGCTCTTTTGTAAAAATGAGTGTTTTTCCCAAGTATATGACTATCATTACCAGAAAATAGTTTACATTACCGTTTATGTGTGAAGATCACTATATGAATGTAAATGGGAAAATGAAGATGTACAGTAGTATTGTATAAAGTAACTACTGATGTACTAACTACCTTAAACCAAGTTTGTTTAATTAAGGTAAAATGTGATGAGGTTATAACCATACTCGATTGACTAGTATAAAACACGACGATCAAAGACGTCGAAATGGTATGACATTCGTCACCCGTAGACCTGCAGGTCCCACTGTAGCTAGCAGCAAGGTGTAGGATGGTCAATCCCGTATAGATCTATACACAAACTCACGCTCTCCCTCCAGGAGACTCTGGTTACAAAACGTGACACAACAGTATATTGCCATGCCATGAAGTAGTGGCTCACATTAATGTTATCTTGTTTATAGTTATAGTATGTATGTTCCTTCCTGTTCTAGTGTTTAGTATGTTCCTTCTGTTCTAGTGTATAGTATGTTCCTTCTGTTCCAGTGTAGTATGTTTCTTCTGTTCTAGTTATAGTATGTTCCTTATGTTCTAGTTATAGTATGTTCCTTTCTGTTTATAGTTTTAGTATGTTTGAACTGACTCATGTATGAACTGACTCTTGTAAGTTTCATTGTTCTAGAAATAGTAAGTAGTAATCCTCTAAACTATACCTATTATAGTTTACTAGTACTGTTGTTTGACTGCAGGGGGCATGCCAATCATAAGTTGTGGGCTCGAAAGCAAACCAGACTTATGTTGTGGGCTCGGAGGCAATCCAGATGTGAGCTATGGGCCAGAAGCAAGCCATACTCATACTGTGGGCCCAGGGGTAATCCAGTCTGTAGAGCTGTGGACCCATTACATGTTGTTATTTGTATATGTGTGTTATGTGCAGTGTATTGGTATTTTGGGGGAACTCACTAAGCCTCGGGCTTAAAGTTTCAGTTTATTGTTTTAGGTACATTAGGGGATCGTGGCAAGGCAAAGGCGTGATCATACAGCTCCTCATATTTATGTTTATGTTTTTGGGATACTCTGATATTATACATTTTGAAAACAAGTTTTGTAATGATTAATGGTTTTGAAATGAATTTAAAAGTTTAAATTTGGCATGATTTTATGGGTGTTACAAGTTGGTATCAGAGCCTTGGTTTGAGTGAATTGGGGGAACACTTGTGTGAATCCAGTCTCAAACCAAGGAAAAGATTTTCAAAATGTTTTTCGAAAAAGTTTTCAAAATATCAAAGGAGGATGCAGGGTGTACGATCAGTCGTAGCCAGTAAGTAGATCCCAAAATACCATACAGTTATTTGATATTGTGATATGTAGAACAACATGCTAGTACTAGGCTAGGGATCTTCAGGAATTGCATGATAGAATTGGCTGATTACATGATGCCTGCTGGCCTATGGTTTTCTCTATATGAAATTGACATCATTACTGTAGTTGCTTAGTGTATGCATCACGGTCGTACATAACTAAGATCTTCTAGGCTGAGAATGTTTGGTTTGGCCTTATTTCCTGTTCTTGTTTGATGAAGGGGTTAGGGTAGGATCAGGTATTCGAAAATCTACAAGGTCCAGCGTTATGTATGACTAGCATACACTAGTGCTGTGGGGTTGGTGGAAGTTTCATGGATGGGTGGGTCGTGTGAGGCCGGGAGGCCAGTTATGAGATATTTAGCATTCCTCTAGGAGTGAGGATTGAGCGATCACCATGCATGTGTATGTTGTTAGGGTATTGTGATGATACTTGAGACACATATGGGTAGGTGTGGAAGGTAGTATGGGCCCGTACTACTGAAAGCACAGGACCCATACGCGTAGCAAGGAAGTCACAATCCCTATGGCTTAGTTGGGAGTTGGTTCCCTGTTATTAATGCGGATTATCTGATATCTTCCTGGTATACTTTCAGTATGGTGGTTACGAGGCGTTTTGTGACCGGATCCGGATCGGGATCAGGGCAGGGTGATCAGGGTGCTCCGATAGAGCCCGAGGTTGTCGGGCTGGGTGGGCCAGCGTTAACAGAGTATCGTGTCAGGGAGATCATCCGCGAGGAGGTGGTCGGGATTGTCCGAGGTCAGATTCCGGAGATGTTTGGGTCTACTAAGACCGCTATGATGGAGTATTTTGACGACAAATATGCAGCCCTAGATGAGACGGCTGCCGCAACAGCTACAAGGGTAGGGGAGGAGCTGGCAAAGCTTTTCAGTACCGGGACTTCGATAAGACGAAGCCCCCGACATTTGATGGTACTCAGGATCCAATCAGAGCCATGAGGTGGCTGTCTGACGTGGATGGCTGTTTCTTCACGTGCTCATGTCCTACTGACCAGAAGGTCAGATGTGCCCTGAACCTGCTGAGGTCCGGGGTAAAGGACTGGTGGAGACTGATGACGGGGTTTTATTCGGATGATCAGAGAGCTGCTGTTACTTGGGAGCAGTTCAGGGATATGTTCCGCGCTCGCTATATTCCATGGGTCGAGTGGGAGCATCTAGCTCTGGAGTTTTTGGAGTTGAAGCAGGAGGGTGAGACCGTGACTGAGATCACCCGTATGTTCAAAGAGAGGGGGGATGTTTTGCCTGGAGTTTGCTTCCGATCAGGCTCGGATGACACGTTATCTGAGCATGCTCAAGACTGATATCCGACAGTTTGTTGCTACCCAACGATGTTTCACTTTGCTGGATTTACAGGAGGCCGCCAGGCGGCGTGAGCTAGAGATTGAGTTACAGTTACGAGAGCAGAGGCGGGTCCCAGTGCAGTTACAGCCTGGGCCGAAGCGGTCCAAGACTGATGATACTAGGACCGGAGGTCAGCGTGGCCACACTTGTGGAAAGTGTGGAAAGGGTCATTCTGGAGCTTGTCGATTAGGTAGCGGGTGCCACAAGTGTGGCAAGGAGGGGCATTATGCCAAGGATTGTCACCAGCCCGCCCCAGTTATGAGTGTGAGGTTATGTTACCACTGTGAGCAGATTGGCCATGTGATGGCCCACTGCCCGTTGCTCGCCGCTAAGCCGGCGCAGGCCCCCGCACCAGCTACACTGAGGATCACGGACGGGAGGTCAGGTAGATCAGAGCCCCCGAAGGCTCAGGGGTGCGCCTTCCAGCTCACTGCAAAGGAGGCCAGGGCAGCACCATATATGGTTGATGGTATGTTTCTATCCCTTATCTTACTGATTATATATGTTTTATGCTTATATGTTTGTACCTGTGATTAGGTACATTTTTAGTGAACTCCTTACCTGCTTTGGTATTATTTGACTCGAGGGCGAGTCGGTCGTTTGTTTCTCAGACTTTCAGTAGGGAGTTCGGATTGCCAGTAGGAGAGTTAGAGTGTCTGTTGCGAGTTTCCATCGCCAACAAACACAAGATTTCTGCTTCTTCGGTCTATCGGGGTTGCGTATTGGAGATTTTCGGAATATCTTTTCTGATAGACCTGATTCCAATTCCCATGGGGGATGTATGTGTGATCGTGGGTATGGACTGGCTTAGTCGTTTCAGTGCCATGATCGACTGCGAGGGTCAGAGAGTTGTAGTTCGAACCCCAAGTGGGGGAGAACTGATTGTTTATGGCGAGGGCACCAGGTTGGGATCATGGTTTTGTTTAGCTGCCAGGGCTCGCCAGTACATTCAACACGGGTGTGCGAGTTATCTAGTGTACGGGGTAGATATGCGGGCCAGAGATCAGGTTTCAGTTTCAGAGGTTCCGGTGGTCAGGGAGTTCGCTGATGTGTTCCCGGAGGAGTTACCCGGAGTACCTCCGGAGAGGCAGGTCGAGTTCCGGATCAACCTAGTGCCAGGTGTGGCCCCTATCGCCAAGGCGCCGTATCGGTTGGCACCGCCAGAGATGCAGGAGCTGACATCACAGCTGCAGGAGCTGCTGGGAAAGTAGTTTATTCGTCCGAGCAGTTCCCCTTGGGGAGAGCCGATACTCTTCGTCAGGAAGAAGGATGGTTCACACCGGATGTGCATTGATTACCGGGAGTTGAACAAGTTAACGGTGAAAAACCGTTATCCACTCTCGAGGATAGACGATCTTTTCAATCAGTTGCAGGGTGCGTCTTGGTTTTCCAATATAGACTTGAGGTCTGGGTATCATTAGGTCAGGGTCAGAGAGGAGGACATGGAGAAGACCGCGTTCCGAACTCGTTATGGACATTACAAGTTCGTGGTGATGCCGTTTGGGCTCACCAACGCGCCAGCAATGTTTATGGACCTGATGAATCGGGTCTGCAGACCGATGCTCGATCGCTCGTTCATAGTATTCATCGACAATATCTTGGTGTATTCTAAGACCCGAGAGCAGCATGAGGAGCATCTGTGGGAGTTATTGGGAGTTATAAGACGAGAACGACTTTATGCCAAGTTCTCGAAATGTGAGTTTTGGTTACGAGAGGTCCAGTTCCTGGGACACCTTGTTAACCAGGAGGGGATTTTGGTCGATCCGGCCAAAATCGAGGCGGTTATGCAGTGGGAGGTTCCGAAATCTCCCTCAGACATCAGGAGCTTCTTGGGATTAGCAGGGTACTACTGGATATTCATACATGATTTCTCCAAGATTGCAGTACCTCTCACTCGTCTGACGAGGAAGGAGGTGGATTTCCGGTGGGGCCCCGAGCAGCAGAGGGCATTTGAGACCCTCAGACAGCGACTATGCGAGGCTCCAGTCTTGACTCTTCCGGAGGGAGTTGAGGATTTTGTGGTGTTTTGTGATGCATCCATCACGGGACTAGGAGCGATCCTCATGCTGATAGGACGGGTGATAGCCTATGCATCGCGGAAATTGAAGCCGCATGAGACGAGATACCCTACTCGTGATCTGGAGTTGGGAGAGGTGGTATTCACTCTAAAGATTTGGAGACATTACCTCTATGGGGTCCACTGTACCATATACACGGATAACAAGAGCCTGAGACACATCACGGATCAGCCGAACCTGAACATGAGGCAGCGCAGGTGGCTGGATGTAGTCAAGGACTACGATTGCGAGATCCTTTACCACCCGGTAAGGCGAATGTGGTGGCGGACACTCTGAGCCGCAAGTCAGTTGGGTCTTCCACCCCATCGATGTGTATGAGGATAGCGGTGGATTCTCCGCTTGTGGGCTTGATCAGGAAAGCCCAGGCTGAGGATATGCGTCAGGAGAACTGGAAACTCGAGAGGATCAGGGGTGAGAACACCCGGTTTGTGCAGGATAGTCGGGGATTATTAACCCGATGCGGTCGGGTCTAGGTTCCGATGTCTGGTGGGGTCAGACAGACTATATTGGAGGAGGCTTATAAGTCTCGCTTCTCTATTCACCCGGGGGCCACCAAGATGTACCGAGACTTGCGTTTGAGTTATTGGTGGTCGTGCATGAAGAGAGAAATCGCTTGGTACGTCGAGAGGTGCTTGACCTGCAGGATGGTCAAGGCTGAGCACCAGAGGCCGCATGGCAAGCTGAAGCCTCTGGAGATTCCCATGTGGAAATGGGAGCAGATCACGATGGACTTCATCACCAAGCTGCCGAGGACGGAAAAGGGGTTCGACGCTATCTGGGTCATCGTGGATCGATTGACCAAGAGTGCTCATTTTCTGCCCATTCAGGAGAGCTCATCGGCCGAGAAGCTGGCCGATATGTATATACACGAGATTGTCGCTCGCCATGGGGTTCTAGTCTCTATCATCTCAGACCGTGATGTTCGATTTACCTCCCGATTTTGGCGGAAGTTCCACGAGGAACTGGGCACACGACTGCATTTCAGTACATCGTATCATCCGCAGACGGACGGCCAGAGTGAGCGGACGATACAAACTCTTGAGGATATGTTGAGAGCCTGCGTTATTGACTTCGGTGGGAGCTGGGACTCCTACCTACCACTTGCAGAGTTCTCCTACAACAACAACTTTCACTCCAACATTGGTGCTCCACCGTATGAGCTGTTATATGGGCGGAGGTGCCGCACCCCAGTCTGTTGGGGTGAGGTGGGTCACAGGGTGATAGGTCGGACCGAGGTACTCCTACAGACTACCGATATGATTCAGCAGATTAAAAAGCGGCTGCAGACCGCACAGAGTCGGCAGAAGAGCTACGCCGACCGACGCCGATCTGAGTTGGAGTTTCAGGTCGGTGACATGGTACTCCTGAAGGTCTCACCCTGGAAGAGTGTGATCCGCTTCAGGAAGAGGGGGAAGCTGGGTCTCCGATACATTGAGCCGTTCAAGATCATTGTCAGGGTTGGTAAGGTGGCATATAGACTCGAGTTACCAGAGGAGCTTAGTCAGATCCACAGTACCTTCTACGTTTCGTAATTACAGAAGTGTGTTCTGGATGAGGAGGCAGTGGTGTCATTAGGCGATATTCAGGTCGATGAGCGCCTGAATTATGTCGAGAGGCCGGTAGCAGTTCTGGAAAGGAAAGTGAAGGTTCTACGGAACAAAGAAGTACCTTTGGTGAAGGTACAATGGGAGCACCGGAGGGGATCCGAGTGGACTTGGAAGACGGAGGCTGAGATGCGGTAGCATTATCCAGAGTTGTTCACCGCAGCAGACTTCAAGGACGAAGTTTAGTTCAAGTGGGGGAGAATTGTAACGCCCCAAATCTCAGGTATTGATTTTATGGCTTTAATTTTCATAAATTACAAGGTCTACTCGACGAGTTGGATGCCCTAAATCGTCGAGTAGGAGCGGGTTTGGCCACGTGTTAAGTGACCGACTCGCCGAGTCCAAGGAAGGGCTCGATGAGTAGGAGCTGGGGGATGAAACCCTAATTTCTGGGGTTTTGCACCCTATTTAAAGGATCATTAGCCTCCTTTAGCCCCTTAGAGCCTCTTGAGAGTCCAGCAAACCCTAATCCATGTGTGTGCTCCATTCTTGTGTACTTTAAGCTTTGGAAGGTGGATCTTACTGAGAAAAGCTTGGAGAAACAAGTGGCTAGAAGCAAGGAGCGTGTGGGGATATGAAATCTACCTCAGTTAGTATCTTCTGAAGGTATCAATTCATTACCTTGACCTTATTTCCTTCTAGATCTCATTTGGCTAAAGATTAGGGCTTTTCTAGCATGTTAGGAAGCTATTCTTGGGTATGAGCCAAAATATGAAGTTGCAACTTCAGATCTGAACTCTCTTTGGTCTCTAAGTCCATAAAGCTTCCAACTTTAGCAAGTATGAACCTCTCCTTAGGTGTAAAACTCCATTACAAGCTTGGTTTTGACATTATAAGTCTTTAGAGCCTTGCATGCATGTAAAGTTTGCAACTTTACGTGATAAACATGCCTTGGGAAGCTGGATCTGCAATATGGAACCTTAAAATGGTTTAAAAAGCATCTGAATGGATAATGGACTGAAGGGACTCGGCGAGTTGCATGGCCAACTCGGCGAGTCCGATGAAGATTGTCGTGCAAGGACTTCTGCATGGACTCGGCGAGTCAGTGGAGTGACTCGGCGAGTCAACTAGGGTTTTCCCGACATTTGGACACGCATGAACTCGACGAGTTGCAGGGAAACTCGACGAGTCAACCAAGGATTTCACAACTTCTCGAGTTCAGGAAGGACTCGACGAGTCGGTGAACTGCACTCGACGAGTCGGGTCAACATGGACTGTTGACCTTGACTGTTGACTTTGACTTTGACTTTGACCAAGGGTTGACCAGTTTGACCTCTGGGGTATTTTGGTAATTTGGAAATTTATGGAAATGGTTTTATGGTAACTATAGGTGGTGGAGTTCGTGTCAGTGATTCGAGAGTTGAGCTTATCACTTCAGTGTGACATTTGTGAGGTGAGTTATCCTCACTATACTAAGGGGTCTAAGGCACCAAGGCCGGCCCATTGGATTCGATATCCTAGTAGTTGATTATGTGTTGAATAGGAGATGATTATGCATTCTAGTTTGCTATGCCAGTTAGGTAGATCTGTAGGACTACCTGTGTTACTGTTCGATTATCAGTATGTGTTATTAGCTGTTGTCACGCCCCCAAACCGGAACGGCGAAAAAGTTCGGGGGCGGAGGACATCATGTACAGTATCATAACAATGCATAATAGTAAAACAAGCAACAAAACCATCCATTGCATTAATAATATAATTTAATACAAGTGTGTTCTGTGTAGTTTGAAAGACACCAAAATATGAATCAAAATAAAGGACGAGTCTTGAACATGCTTCGTCTTCTCAAAACCTAGTCATCGGTACCTGTCTATTGGTGACCTGAGTATACAAGTTATTTTGAAAGAGTAGATCAACATTTAAGCTTGTGAGTTCATAAGTATTTTAGTGTCAAATGTTTGTATTAGTTTGATGAAAATGTTTGTAAGTGTTTTGATGTAATTGTTTGTATACTTCCTATAAAATCCTATATTTTCTACTAAAATGGAAAGTAGTCTTCTACCAAGACCCGACTGTTTTGTATGTTTGCTCTTTTGTAAAAATGAGTGTTTTTCCCAAGTATATGACTATCATTACCAGAAAATAGTTTACATTACCGTTTATGTGAGAAGATCACTATATGAATGTAAATGGGAAAATAAAGATGTACAGTAGTATTGTATAAAGTAACTACTGATGTACTAACTACCTTAAACCAAGTTTGTTTAATTAAGTTAAAATGTGATGAGATTATAACCATACTGTCACACCCCAAAACCGGAACGGCGGAATCGTTCGGGGGTGGAGGACGTCATGTACAATATCACAACAATGCAAAGTAGTAAACAAGCAACAACATCATCCATTGCATTAATAATATAATTTAATACCAGTGTGTTCTGTCAAGTAAAATAGACACCAAAAACATAAATCAAAATAATAGACGAGTCTTGAACGAGCTCCATCTTCTCAAAACCTGGCACCGGTACCTGTCTACTGGTGACCTGAGAATACAAGTTATTTTGAAAGAGTTTATCAGCTTTAAAGCTGGTGAGATCATAAGTATTTTAGTGTCATTGTTTGTATGAAAGTGTTTGTAAGTATGTGATGTATAAGTTTGTAAGAGTTTGTAATTGTTTGAACTCTCCTAGAAAACCCTATGTTTTCTACTAAAAGTAGCCTTCTACCAAGGCATCGAGTGTTTGTGTGTGTGTCTCTTGTAAGAGTATGTATTTTCCCAAATCTGACTATCATTAACCAAAAATATAGTGTTTACATTATTGTTTATTGTGTGAAGATCACAAAGCGAATGCAATGGGAAAATGAAATAGTACTGTAGTGTTGTATTAAGTAACTACTGCTGTACTAACTACCTTAAACCAATTGTTATTTAAAGTACCATGTGATCGGCCTGTACCCTGCTACCGACTATAAACCCGACGATGTAAGACGTCAGAAGAAATGACGTTTGGCACCCGTAGACTTGCAAGTCCCACTGTAGCGAGCAGCAAGGTGTAGGATAGTCAATCCAGTATAGATCTATACACAAACTCAAACGCTCCCCACTTAAGGAGATTATGGATACAAAACGGGCCATGACAGGTGATGCCATGCCCCGTTACGTGGCTCACATAACTGTAGTAATGTTCTAGTATATGTATGTGCTAGCTGTATTGTGTGTTCTCTCTTTGTCTAGCATGTATGTATGTTCTCTCTGTATAGTATTGTATGTTCTCTCTGTATGGTATTGTTTGTTTCTCATCATAGTATTCTCTATCTGTATGTTATGTTCTCTCTGTATGGTATTAACTCATGTATGAACTGACTCATTGTATGTTTCATTATTCTAGTAATAGTATTAGTATCTCCCTAAACTATACCTATTATAGTTTACTAGTAATGTTGTTTGTATGTATGAACATGTTTGTATACCCTTGCTACCCAAAGGTATTGAATTGAAAGAAGTAACTTTTATATCTATATACATATACATAATATATAACTAGGATTCAAACGACCTTCGGACAAATAACCTGAATACCCTAAGTCCACAACCAAACAAGGAACAGGAAGTAAGGTGAGCTATCAGTCCTAAGGCCTTTCAATCCTACTTATATAACTATATCTATACAGATACACATTTAACATAATATAAGTTTAAAAGAGTTTAATAAAAGTATTTGATAAGTAAAAGCATTTGTAAAATAGTTTGAAGTAGTTTGTTTGATAACACAGTTTGAAAAGTAAGAAAACCACTTGTTTGGTAGTTATTAATCACATGTGATTGATATAATAACTATAATAGTTCAACTTGTATCCCCCCCCCATAAAAGCATTTAAAATCATTTAAAAGGTTGATTAAGGGGTATGAACTCACCTGTAGTGAGTGGTTTGGATGTACGGATAGTATAGGATGCTAAGTGTCAAGTGAAGACTTGAACACACACAAGGATCCTAGTTAACATATATTAACATATATATGTATCCAATTAGTCATTTAAACAACTAATTAACCAAGTTAAGACATCCTAAGACATGAAAAACACTTGATTTAAGTTCTATAAGTCCTAAGGATTTCATCTATGGGTTGTAGGACTTGGCTATTGAGTTTGGGGTCCAAGGGTAAACTCTTTATGAGTTTACGGTTTTGGGACCAACTCCCTTGGAGTTTACGGTCGTAAACCCATGAGTTTACGGCCGTAAACTCATGTTACTTCTACCATTTTGTGTTTTGAAGCTTTAAAGGTCATAAGAAGCATTCCTACTTCAAGTCTAAGCCTTAGGAAGTGATTGGGGCAACATTTCACCCCTTTGTAGAGTTTACGGCCCATGAACCATTTCTCCATGAGTTTACGGCCGTAAACTCTAATGGTTCATGGTCTTTTTGATGTTTCAAGTCCTAAGCACTTCAAGGATATGATCTAGACTAGTATCCATGGCTTGGTAAGGGACTAGGGCACACAATGGCCCATTCATTAGGGTTTACGGTCCAAGAACATGTTGGACCGTAAACACCTTTGATCTTGTGTTTCTTTGTGTTTTCTAGTTGATTAAGTAGTGTAACAAGCCTTATAACACACTAGGGTAAGAGTACTTACAATAAAGAAGCTTGAAAGGGTGTTAAAAGTCCAAGAACACTAGTGTGTGTTCTTGGTGTTCTTGGTCAAACTAAGAACACTTGAAGATCTACACAAATGGAATGATTTCACGGATGAAATCATGTAAGATCACTAGATTAAGTGAGATATCAACTAATTAGGGCAAGAAACACTTACAAAGTTAAAGATTAAGAAGGAAAATCGGATGATACTTGAGAGGATTTGAGTTCTAGTTCTTGAAAGTGTGAAAAAAGTGTTAAAAATGACTAAGTGTCACTTTTATACTCCTTAGAGTTTACGGCCGTAAACTCCATGTTTAGGCCGTAAACTCCAAAATCTTGGAGTTTTGGGACTTTATTGATGCACAATAAACCCTAGGGCATCCTCTCTCCAGTTAACTCTTGAAGTACTAAACTTTAAAACACTCAAACTGACTCTACACAGCTCAAAAGTTAGCAGAAACAGTTCTGACTTCTATTGAAGTGAATTGTTGTACATAATAGAAATTTCGGGTTGTCACATGATCCCCCCGTTAGAAGGAATTTCGTCCCGAAATTAGAGTTTAAGCAAATAAGTAGTTACAAATAACTAAGTAAAAAGACGAGGATATTTCAGTTTCATCTGATCCTCTCGCTCCCAAGTGAATTCCGGTCCTCGCTTGGCGTTCCAGCAAACCTTCACTATCGGGATACGGCTTTGTTTCGTTTGCTTGACCTCTCAGTCCATGATCTCTACAGGTTCTTCCACGAAGTTGAGGCTCTCGTTGATCTCGATCTCGTCGAGTGGAATTAAAAGAGTCTCGTCGGACAGACACTTTTTCAAGTTCGAGACGTGGAAAGTAGAATGTACGTTACTGAGCTCGCAGGGTAAGTTAAGTTTGTAAGCTACAGGGTCGATTCTGGAAAGAATCTCGAAAGGCCCTATGTATCTTGGATTTAGCTTTCCACGCTTTCCGAAGCGTATCAAGCCTTTCTAGGGTGAGACCTTCAATAGAACACGGTCGCCCACCTGGAATTCCAATGGTTTCCTTCGTTTATCTGCGTAGCTTTTCTGTCGGTCTCTAGAGGCTTTCAATCGTTCACGTATCTGGACGATCTTCTTTGTCGTTTCCCGAATGATCTCCGGACCCGTGAGAGTGCTTTCAGGAACTCGTCCTTTAGCTAACTGGGTATCACCCACCTCAGCCCAACACAGAGGGGATCTGTACTTTCGGCCATAGAGGGCCTCGAATGGAGCAGCCTTTAAGCTCGTGTGATAACTGTTATTGTAGGAAAATTCGACAAGGGGTAAATGAGTATCCCATGCTTTCCCAAAGTCGATCACATAGGCTCACAACATATCTTCCAAGGCTTGGATAGTTCTCTCACTTTGTCCGTCGGTCTGTGGATGGTAGGTTGTACTCATGTCCAGCCTAGTTCCTAGGGAACTTTGTAATGACTGCCAGAACCTCGAAGTGAATCTACTATCTCTGTCCGGGATAATGGATATGGGAACACCGTGCAGTCGTACAATCTCCCGAATGTAAGTTCTTGTAAGCTTCTCCATCTTGTCTGTTTCTTTGATAGGCAGGAAGTGTGCAGACTTGGTCAATCTGTCGACGATGACCCATATGGTATCAAGTCCACCCGTTGTCTTGGGCAACTTGGTTATGAAGTCCATATTGATCCGCTCCCACTTCCATTCCGGTATCTCCGACTACTGTAGTAGACCGGAGGGTTTCTGGTATTCGACCTTAACCTTGGCGCAAGTAAGGCATTTACTTACGAAGGTAGCAATCTCTGCTTTCATGTTAGGCCACCAGTATAGCTTTTTGAGATCCAGATACATCTTATCTGAACATGGGTGGACGGAATAACGAGTGTTGTGCGCCTCTTTCATGACCAAGTCTCTGAAACCACCGTCTTTCATGACCAAGTTCTAATATATTATTTAATTAGTATTGATCAAGAATTAATTTGGAATTAATTAAGTGATCAAAAGGAGACTAATTAAATATATGGGTTGATTGTGTAAATCATACATACTTGTATAGTGGGATAATGCTCCATGGATTATCAAGTTGGGCTAAAACCCATAGTATGCTCCATTGTGTTTTTGAACCCATGGATCCAAGAAATGAAAAGCCATGATAATTAGGGTCTACATGGTGTAACCCTAATTGTAACACACTATATAAGCATCACTTTGTTCACAAAAAGCGGCCACTAAGTAAGAATTGTGAGGGCTAGCCGATTTCTAAGTGTTCTTCATTTCTCTATAATTTATTCCAAGTGTATTTGGTGTTGTGTGAGACATTTGAGGCATCACACTTGAGGTGCTAGGCTCACAAGGTTCTCAAGGAATCCAAACTACTACAAGGTATGTTTTCTTACTTACTTATATGTTTAAAAGTTCCCCATGTATGCTAGATAGGTTATGAACCTTGGAAAAACAATTTTGCATGTATCATAGTAAAACATAGATCCAAGGTTTCTAGGGTTGCATGTACACCATAGGAGTGTTAGAATGCTCAAAACCCTTAAGTGGTATCAGAGCCTAGGCTTGTTTATTTGATACTTGATGCAAACTTGTTGAAAAAACTCAGTTTTCTGCATTCTGCAGCATGAAATCGCCGAGTCCATAGGGGGACTCGACGAGTCCATGAGTAAATTCATCCTACTCGTCGAGTAGGTTCGTGCACTCGACAAGTAGGAGCTCCTGAATGCAGATTTTCGAGTTTTGCTGCTGGAAATGGAATAGAAACATTACCCTAAACTGTTTTGGTATTATAAAACTTGTTTTAGATGGTGTAATGGTTATGATAATCCATTTTCAATTGCTATTATCAAAATTTCAAGTTTTATATGGTTTATTTATGATTCTTGAAATTGTTGATATGAACATTCATGAACTTATGAGTTTAGAAGATCATAGGAATTATTTGTAACTTGCTTGTTAGTTTAATTCTTGATCATTATGTGTTTTAATGGAATCCATAATTTGTCCTCAAGTTATGGATTACCAAAAGTCATTCTTTTAAAGTCCATTATTAAACACATAGATTACATCAAATGAAAAGTCTCTCATTTTATTAATCCATTAACTCATAAGTTATGAAAGATGAAAAGTTTTGAAAGTTACAAAACTTGCCCTCAAGTTTTGGAACATGTAAAGTCACTTTAAAAACTTTAGTTCCAACCCCTAGAATTTTAAAAGTTAAAATTCAATCCTTATACTTTATAATATTATAAGTTAATAATATATATATATATATATATATATATATATATATATATATATATATATATATATATATATATATATATATAAGATCAAGTCGTTTTACCGTTAGTAGGCCTCATTCACGAAGCCGGTCTATAAGGGGGTATAAGGTTGTTGCCTGTAAAATGGCAGCTTAATGGGTGTCCACTCTCACCCACCGCTTCCTTGACTGGTGGATGGTCGTTAGCCAAACGGGTAAGACAAGGACTTTAAATTCTCATTAAAAGTATGATGAAAAATAAAGTAACTAAATATTTTATAAATTCCCAATCTTAGTTACTTTAGGAAAATGTGAATAAGGTGCTAACCCATGAAATTACACTTTGCACTTTGATTAAGTCGTTAGTGGAGCGTGTGTGGTTAACCGGCACACTAACCTGGACTTAACAAGGTAGGTAAAGAGTAACTTAATGTTTATCATAGTATCGATGGAGCGCGTGTGGTTAACCGGCACATTGATTGAGGGGTAAATATTAAGGGTACCAAGTAATTTGCATGGTTACTTCACACCTTGTTTTGTGATCCTCGACATCCCAGTCACAAAACCTGAAGGGCACACTCGAGATTGAAACATGTTATTGAAAATTTCAATGAATCTCAAAGAATCCAGGAGTTTCAAAACCAATTAAAACCTAATAATTTATTTCGTTTTTCATGGTGGAAATTGGTGAATCGTCATTCACCTACCTTCAAATATTTTATAGCTTGGATTACGGCATCCCTCTTCTAAGTTATAAAACATTGTGTTGGGTCCTAGCCTTAATATTACATTTGGATTTCTTATTAAGGACTATCTTTATATCTAATCTAAATCTGTCTTTCTTCTTTTCAGATGTCTTCCAACAATGCTGCTTCTGGCTCAAACCCTACTGGCTCCTTCTCTCTCATGAACCTTTGTGGGAGAGTCATCTTTGATGGATCCAACTTTATGGATTGGATCAGGAACATCAGGATGGTCACTCGGTATGATGACAAGGAATATGTCCTTGACAAGGAGCTTAAGGAACTCGATGAGTCATCTGCTACTCCTGAGGAGATCGCTGAATATCAGGCACATGAGAGAGATGCTACCAAAGTGTCATGTATCATGTTGGACACTATGACAACCAAGCTCCAAAAGTCCTATGAGGACTACTATCCTTTTGAGATGCACCAGGATTTGATGGACCGCTACCATCAGAGTGCTCATCAAGAGCGATATGAAATCATCTCCTCTATGATAACAACCAGGATGAAGGATGGTAAACCCATCACGGGCCACATGCAGAAAATGTAAAGGTATGTGGACCGTTTGCTGAAACTGAATGTGAACTTCCCAGAGGAGTTGGCAATTGATATCATTTTGCACTCCTTACCTTCGTGTTATGATCAATTCCGCATGACATACCACATGAACAAGGAGGAAGTTACACTCAGCAAACTTCAAGGACTTTGAAGATCGCAGAAAGTGGTCTTAAAGGTAAGTCGGTTGTTACTACTCCTACTCCTACCGCGGCCCCTGTCTTAGTAATCGGGCAAGGCAAAGGAAAGAAGAGGAAGAGCCCTTCGAAGGTTACCAAGGGAAAGTCTCTTGATGGCTCCTCTTCAAGTGGAACCAAGAAAGGTTTCGTCACTCCTTCTGCTAACCCTAAAGAGGCTGAATGCTTCTATTGCCATGAAAAGTCGCACTGGAAGCGAAACTGCCCAAAGTACCAGCAAGATGTTAAGGATGGGAAAGTAAAACCCAACCATGCAGGTATTTACACTATATTGTCTAATAACTCATCCTATTCTAATTCTTGGGTCCTTGATACAGGTTGTGGTATTCATATATGTTGTGATTTGCAGGGACTAAAAAGAAGTGAGAATGTGGAGCATGAGAAGATAAACTTGATCATGGGAAATAGGAAAGTTACACCTGTCACCAAGATTGGAGTTTATTCTTTATTGGTAAGTAGTGGGTTAACATTAGATTTGAATAAATGTTGTTATTCGCCTGAAATGGCAAGAAATATTATTTCCTTTCATGGTTTGTACAAACAAGGTTTTACCTTTCATTTGATAATGATAGTGGTGGTATTAATGCTTTCCTTAATAATGTTCTTTATTTTAAAGCATTACCTTGTGATGGTGTGTATGAAACTGTGTCGGTTGTAGATAACCTAGGAAATAATGTATTGTGTATTGATTCTTCCTCTAGTTTGGATAAAGCATCATTATGGCATTGTCGTCTTGGACATGTAAGCAATAAATGCATAGGCCAACTCCAAAAGGATGGAGTCTTGGAGTCATTTGATCTAAAGTCAGATGATAGTTGTGAATCTTGTTTGCTTGGCAAAATGACAAAGTCACCCTTCACTGGTACTTGTGCTAGGGGTGAAGGTTTGTTGGATCTTGTACACACTGATGTGTGTGAATCCTTCAGAACCGCCACAAGGGATGCTAACCGCTTCTATGTGACCTTTACTGATGATTTTAGTAGATATGGATATGTCTGCTTAATCAAGCATAAGTCAGAGACCTTTGAAAAGTTCAAAGAGTTTAAACATGAAGTGGAGAATCAGTTGGGCAGGAACATTAAGATGCTTCGATCCGATCGAGGTGGTGAGTATCTTAGTACAAAGTTCCTTGACTATCTTAAGGAATGTGGGATTGTCTCACAATTGACACCTCCCAGGACACCACAGTTAAATGGTGTGGCTGAAAGGCGCAATCGAACCTTGTTGGATATGGTTCGTTCCATGATGAGTCGAGCTTCGCTACCAATCTCATTCTAGGGGTATGCCTTAGAGACTGCCGCCCATATCCTTAATCTAGTCCCTACCAAAAGGTTGCCAAAACACCTCATGAGATATGGACTGGAAAAGTTCCCAATCTGGACCACATCAAGATTTGGGGTTGCGAGGCTTTTGTGAGGCGTGAGTCTCACGATAAGCTCGAACCTCGAAATGAGAGGTGTATTTTCATCGGCTACCCACAGAGATCCTTTGGTTACCTCTTCTACATACCCAGTGATAATATGGTCTTTGTAGCAAGGAGAGGAGTCTTTCGAGAGAGAGAGAGAGAGAGAGAGAGAGAGTTCATAAGCCAAGGAAACAGTGGGAGGCAAATTGACCTTGAAGAAATTCAAGAGTCAAGTGGTGAAGGAACCTCGAACCCTAGCAATCAACCTGAGGAGGAAACTCCTGTTGATCCGACAGAAGAGCCTGTACCTCTGAGGCATTCCATGAGAGTTAGGAATGCACCTGAGCATTACTATGGTTTCCATATTACTGCGGAAGGTGATACACTTATCAGTGATAACACACTGGTAAGTCTGGATGAACCTAACAGCTACACGGAAGCCATGTCAGGCCCTGAGGCTACTAAATGGAAAGAGGCTATGGACAACGAGATACAGTCCATGTATGACAATCAAGTTTGGAACTTGGTTGACAATGTACCAGGTCGCAAGACAGCCGGGTGCAAATGGATCTTCAAGAAGAAGACCGAAATGGATGGTAATGTACACACTTATAAGGCACGACTGGTTGCAAAGGGCTTTTCTTAAAATCCGGGAGTTGATTATGATGATACCTTTTCACCAGTAGCGAAGATTAAGTCTATTAGGGTTATGCTAGCCATTGCTGCATTTCATGACTATGAAATATGGCAAATGGATGTCAAAACCGCTTTCCTTAATGGAAAGTTGACTGAGGATGTTTACATGAGTCATCCAGAAGGTTTTTTTCAGTGCAGAGTATCCTAATAGAGTATGTAAGCTTGAGAAATCCATCTATGGTTGAAACAAGCACCTCGCAGATGGAATCTTTGTTTCGATGATAAAGTCAAAGAGTTTGGCTTTTCGAGGAGTGAAGATGAGTCCTATGTATATGTCAAGGCTAGTGGGAGTATAGTTAGATTTTTGGTATTGTATGTGGATGACATACTACTCATAGGAAATGACATCCCAACTCTGCAGGAAGTGAAGTCCTGGCTTGGGAAGTGTTTCGCTATGAAGGACCTTGGAGAAGCTGCCTATATTCTAGGGATAAGGATTCTGAGAGACCGGAGTAAAAGACTAATTGGACTTATTCAGAGCCCGAGTACAGAGGCTGAGATAGCAGAAATGAGTGGAGTACCTTATGCTTCCGCTGTAGGCTCGATCATGTATGCTATGACTTGTACTCGTCTTGATGTGGCCTTTGCCTTCAGCATGGTCAGCAGATATCAGGGGAACCCTGGAAAGGCTCACTGGACTGCGGTAAAGAATATTCTCAAGTACCTGCGGAGGACTAAGGACTGGGTCCTTACCCTCGGTGGGAGTGATGACTTGAGAGTATTAGGGTATAGTGATGCTAGCTTCCAGACTGATAAGGATAATTTATGCTCTCAGTCAGGCTGGGTCTTTACCTTAAACGGAGGAGCAATTTCTTGGAAAAGTTCCAATCAGGAGACAGTGGCTGATTCAACTTGCGAATCAGAGTATATAGCGGCAAGCGAGGCAGCAAAGGAGGCTATATGGCTAAAGAACTTCATTGGAGACCTTGGAGTTGTATCAGCTATAAAGGAGCCTATAGAGATTTTCTGTGATAGTGAAAGTGCAGTTGCCTTAGCCAAGGAACCAAGGGATCACGGTAGATCCAGACACATCGACAGAAAATACCATTTCATCATACATCGAATAGAAGAAGGACTCCTCGTGGCAAAGAGGGCATCATCGGATGAGAACCCAGCAGATCCCCTCCCGAAGGGACTGAGCAAGGTTAAGCATCTCCAGCATGCAATGAGCATAGGGCTGAAGGATGATATTAGTTTTAGTAGTTAGATAGCTTTGAAATGTGTAAAGTGTAATTGACATTTGATGATGAATAAAAGTTGTGTTTATTCATGAGTAAAGTGTTGCTATCTTTTGTCAATCGTTTACTATCGTTTCATTTTGCATGTTTTGACTTCCAGAATAATTATGTTATGGTATATCATATTATTCAAATTCTCCACAGTCGGTCATATGTTGGAAGTAGATATGAATCAAGACTTGCATAAGTTGGCTTGTAGATGTCTAAGATATTGGACATAGAAAAGTGTTGCTACAACACTCATGAGTGCTCATAAGTTATGAGTATTGGATTCAACCCACGCTCGCTGGTATAACTTCATGGAATTTATCTCGAGTGATCGCGAGACGGTAATATCATATAAGTCTTCAAACCTAGAGATATGACTTGTTGCCTATGAGTTGGTTATACATTGATTGTACGAAAACGCATTGGTAACTCGATGTTATAAAACGTGCCTTTGTGTATAATTCAACAAGTAGTAGAACAAGCATATGAGTTGAAGTTTATCTGTTCCTTCTTGGATTAGAAGCGATATCTAGGCCCCTCGATGATTTTGTGTTGACCTATGTATTGGGCTCGGTCAGAACTAAGTTGATGTGTTCAATTAAGTTCTATGTCAAACAAATCAGGAATCGGGAAACAAACTGCTGGACAATAAGTAAGACATTGTTCCATGTATTTGTCCGGCTGATATCTAGAACAGAGGATTATATGATCACTTATCTTAAATGGCGTATCATCATCATCTCAGTTCCGAGAGACCTTGAAAGAGCTACGATTGCTGATCGGTTCCTGAAGTCATACTTGCAGTTATAGTTATTAGACTTATCCAAGTGGGAGATTGTTGGATATAGTGTCTAAGTCCATAACTATATCTGGTATGTACTTGACCCGACCCGACATGGTCCATTTGGGTTGCATGGCATCATGCATTTGGATAGACTAAAATGAGAGAAATAACACTTATGGTTTATTAATATATTATAAGTTCTAATATATTATTTAATTAGTATTGATCAAGAATTCATTTGGAATTAATTAAGTGATCAAAAGGAGACTAATTAAATATATGGGTTGATTGTGTAAATCATCCATACTTGTATAGTGGGCTAATGCTCCATGGATTATCAAGTTGGGATAAAACCCATAGGATGCTGCATGGATGCTCCATGGTGTTTTTGAACCCATGGATCCAAGAAATGAAAAGCCATGACAATTAGGGTTTACATTGTGTAACCCTAATTGTAACACACTATATAAGCATCACTTTGTTCACCAAAATCGGCCACTAAGTAAGAATTGTGAGGGCTAGCCGATTTCTAAGTGTTCTTCATTTCTCTCTAAGTTATTCCAAGTGCATTTGGTGTTGTGTGAGACATTTGAGGCATCACACTTGAGGTGCTAGGCTCACAAGGTTCTCAAGGAATCCAAACTACTACAAGGTATGTTTTCTTACTTACTTATATGTTTAAAAGTTCCCCATGTATGCTAGATAGGTTATGAACCTTGGAAAAACAATTTTTCATGTATCATAGTAAAACATAGATCCAAGGTTTCTAGGGTTGCATGTACACCATAGGAGTGTTAGAATGCTCAAAACCCTTCAGGGATCACGGCCACATGAAGGGTTCACGGCTGTGAACTCTTGAAGATCTTGCACAAAGTGGTTGTTTCATGGTTGGAAATCAAGTGCTTCTAATAGATAACAAGTATATGGAAGAGATACTTACGTAATGGAAGCTTATAGGGTGATTACGGCCCAAAAAACAAGTGTGTGTTCTTGGTGTTCTTGGTGAAAAGATGGTGATTTGAAGATCTAAACCCAAAAGATTTGAATTCATGGATGAAATCAAAGGGTTTCACTTGAATAAAAAGGATATCAAGTAATAAATGGAAGAATCACTTACACTTATGAAGATCAAAGAGGATATCCTTGATGATACTTGAGAGAGAAAGGAGAATTCTTGACTTGAAGATGTGAGAAATGAAGGAATAATGAAGGAATACCATACATAAGGAGAGAGGTTCACGACTACCATGGGTTCACGGTCGTGAACCCTAGTTTGCGGCCGTGAACTCCTTGTGAAGGTGATTCCGGCTCGATTGCAACTCAAAGATCCCGAGCTAACACTTCCTAACACACAAACCTTGAGTGTACTAGGCTTAGAACTCTCAAACAGACCCTTAACAAAGCTAAAAGTTAACAGAAACAAGTCTGACTTTTGATTGAATTGATTGACTTTACAAGATAGAAATTTTGGGTTGTCACATCATCCCCCCGTTAAAGGGAATTTCGTCCCAAAATTAGAGTTTAAGCAAATACAGATAGACTAAGGAAAAAGATGAGGATATTTAAGTTTCATTTGATCCTCGCGCTCCCAAGTGAATTCAGGTCCCCGCTTGGCATTCCAGCGAACCTTCACTATCGGGATACGACTTTGCTTCGTTTGCTTGACCTCTCGGTCCATGATCTCTACTGGTTCTTCCACGAAGTTGAGGCTCTCATTGATCTCGATTTCATCGAGTGGGATTACAAGAGTCTCGTCGGATAGACACTTTTTCAGGTTCGAAACGTGGAAAGTAGGGTGTATGCTATTGGATTTCCGAGGTAGTCGGGGTCTTATAAGCTAATGGATCAACTCTAGTAAGAATCTCAAATGATCTTACGTACCTTGGGTTTAGTATTTCACGCTTTCTGAAGCGTATTCTGCCCCGTCGGGTGAGACCTTCACCTGACGAGGTCACCAACCTGGAATTTCCAAGGGTTTTCTCTTATCGAAGGTGTTAGCTTTTCTGCCTGACCCTGTGAGCTTCATATCGCTCCTGGATTTGTACTCTCTTCTCGGTAGTTCCTCAGATGAATTTCGGACCAACGAAGGTGTCGTCTGGAAATTGGACCTCTAGCTAGTCGCGTGTCGCCTACTTTAATCCAGTGCAAAGAGGATCTATACTTGCGACTAAAGCGGGTTTAGAATGGAGCAACTTTAAATGCTAGCATGGTCAAGGACTCGATTATTTGATAAGTGGGTATTCTTGTTCTACTAAAGTTTATCACATATGCTCTCCGCACAACTTCTAATGATTGAATCGTTCTCTCATTCTGTCTGTTGGTTCAAGGATGGTAGGCTATGCATCAAGACTGGCCTAGTTTCCAAAATTTCTGAAGTGACTGCCTGAACCGGAAGATGATTCTACTATCTCAAACGGAGATAACAGATATTGGAACACCGTGCAGTCTAACTAATTTCTCGGACACACGTCCTAGTTAACTTCTCTATTTTGCCTGATTCCTTAAAATTGTAGGATGGGTGCGGATTTGGTTGATCTGACGACGATCACCCAAAATGGCAATCAAGTCCACATGTTGCCTTGGTTAACTTGATTATGAAGCTATATGTAATCCGCTACAACTTCCACTCAGGTATCTCCGATTGTTTGTAGTGAGCTTGCGGGATTTTGTTCTGAAGTTCATGATAAGACTCATACTTAGGTCATCCACCATCACCTCGTGTATACAAGTCATGTATAATTTAGATTGTTAAAACGTTCGGATGGGTGGCTCTGCCCCAAGTCCACAACCAGACAAGGAACAAGAGATAGGGCGGAACCACACATCCTAACTCTTGTTGGGTCTAAATTATATACCACTCTCACGTATACACTTAGCAGCGATTGATTAACCTAATGAGTTCTTAGTCTTTATTCTTGAACTTGGCCTGCGGTACGAGTGATCTTTATCGGAGATCTATTGGGTATTCTTTGGGTGGTTACTGACTTCCGAGACTTCTTTGGTGCTTTTCGCTTCAGGTCTATTAACTATTGGTTAGGTTTGAAGGGCGCGGTACCCCTCACATGGGTACTTCTGAAGTTTTGAAGTGGTAGATGATATAAGGGAAGAGTTCTTTTACACAACATAAAATTTTCGCATGGTAAGGACCAAGCCAAACCACGTCGGATGATGATGTCAGAACTTCTTGATGAATCAGATATTATGTCAATTGGAAGAAGAAATGATTACTAGAACGATGAACTAACTTTGGTATGATTACCACGAACCCTATTTTGTCAAAATTAAAAAATACAACTAAACGTGGGTTCTGATAATTTGAAACAATGAATTTTCATGAAATGAGCCCTACTAGGTCTCTCTATAACCAATGTTTTAAAACCCGGGTCGACCCGGCCGGTTGAACTGGTTGGACCGTGACCCGGGATAGAAGACGGGTCAATTGAGACTGGGTTTTTTAAAAAATACCGACCGGATCGAACCGGACGGGTTTACCCTAAACCGCGGTTGAACCGGGTATTTTGAACCGGTAAAAACCGGATTGGCCCGTTTATTAGGGCTTGGATAATTAAGTGAGTATCGCTCCAGGCCGCAAAACAAACTCAGTTCTTCTCTTCTCTAGGAAACGAAAGCAACGACTGAAGAAAGAAAGCAGCGACTGCAAAGCAGCAAGCCAGCTACTTCTGTTCTTCTCCAGCGACTTCCATTCTTCTCCAGGTGAGTTTTTTTCCTGCAAAACAGCGACTTCCTTTTTTTTTCCTGCTACAGCGACCGATGTTCCTGTTGGCTGTTCCTTCTCCACCGAAACCCCAATTCCCCCTCTATTACTAATTCACTTACAACTTGCGTCCAATCATCCAATTTTGATTAGCTGTTGTTATGAAATCAGTTTTATTTTGACTGTGAAATCAGGTGATAGATTTGTTTTATTTTCTTCTCCAATTGACTTTGAAATCAGGTTATTTTCTTCTATGGCTTCTGATTAGCTTTTCTTATGAAACATGTTTTCTTTTGCAACATGTGATAGATTTGGTTAGTTTACAGTTCATTTATTGTTAATTATCATTGTTTCAAGGTTTTGATTGTGACAGATTTGGTTAGTTTACAGTTCATTTATTGTTAATTGATCATTGTTTCAAGGTTTTGATTGTGTAGATTATGTAAGATCCATGATTTGGTTTGGTCGTAACGTGTTTGGATTTGTCTACAACTATGTTTTCTTTTGTTATTTATACTTTATGTGGTTGTTTGTTGTGTTTAGATTGATCTATAACATGTTATTAATACTCTATGTGGTTGTTTGTTGTGTTTAGATTGTTTGTTGTGTTTAGATTAAACTTTGTTGGCATCAAATTATTGGTATTATATGTCTATGTAGTATGCAGGAAAGCAAAAATATATGAAAATAGAAAAAAGGCCATAAACCGGGTTGACCCGGCGGTTCAACCGGTTGAACCGGTTGACCCGTGAACCGGTCATCACACCGGGTCAACTAAAAACCCGGGTTTTAAAATATTGTCTATAACCGTTTGGTGTACACCAGTCATGTATAATTAATATTGGAAAGACAGTTGACTGAGTGACCCTGCCCTAAATCCACAACCAAACAAGGAACAGGAAATGAGGCGAAATCACTCACTCTAAGTCTACAAATCTTAATTATAGATGACCCTAATGTATACACTAAGCCATCATAGCTTTACATGTTAGGGTTCCGAGTTTTATACCAGTGCTGTGATTTGGCTCGAACGAAAGAGTTATTATAATTATAATTTATTTATGGGGTTTGGAAGCGTACCAAAATTATAGCGGGGTTCTTTGATGCTTCCCCATAATCTGGGGTCAAACTCCTCCTGCTCCCCCGCTATCCTTCTCTGTTGGACAGTCCATTTTGAAATGTCCTATTTCACCACAAAGGTGGCATATTGAACTGATTCCAACATTGGTGGTCGAAGTAATGTGTCGGATCGGGATCCTGCAGAAACGGGTAGTGTGTCCGTTCCTGTTGCAGTTCTTGCAATGCATCACTCGCCAGACTCCCATGTGATGGAAGCTGCACTCATTGCACTTGGTTAGATTTACAGCATACTGCCTTGCTGAGGTAGGGGTAACCGGGATATTAGTAGGAATGGTAGTAGGAGTAACAGATGTCGTGGTTGCAGAGGCTGCCATTGGTTGTTGTCTCCTGACTAACTTTTGAGGTGATTTGCCCTTCTTTCTATCTCAGAATATATGTTTCTTGTTCTTAGATTTGAGGCTCGGAGTGTCTTTGCAAGTAGGCACTCATTGTTGTACTTGGTTATCACCTTGAGTGGGATTGCCGATGACAATTCCACTACCATTTGCGTTGCTAGTGTTAAGGTGAGTCATGACAGATGTGACTGCAGCTTGAAAAGTAGTTGTATCTATCTGAAGGATTGGTGTTTTGCCAGCGGGTTGGTTACATTCCTTCGGAGGCATGATTCTGTTATATGATAAGAAAATGAGTTTGTGAGCGTTTATGGTTGGCTCTAGGTGTATCCTAATCATTTATGTGAATGTAACTTTTTCGTTTTGTTATATTGGTCTCGATGATTCGACCTACATCCCTATGATGTAGTCCTGGTAAGGTGTAGAAGTAAGTTTCTAGAATGGTCATAAGGCGGGTGTCATCTGAACTAAGTTATCTTTGGTTGGTGGATATCATGATCCAACTTTCGAAAAGATTTGAAAGTAGTTTATAATAGAGTCTACATAAACTAGACTTATGAATTTGAGAAATAATCACTCTCAATTGAGATTTCGTGATCCGTTTTATTGTTGTTAGCCATGACAGAAAAAGATGATAAGCTTAAAACCTAATGTGAGTAATATATTCACTAACTCACTAGGTTGCATTAGTTTATTAGTTATTACTATGACGAAACGACACTCCAACACTTGCATGGGACACACGTGGTTTTCCTTTGAGATTAGGTGTCTGTTAATAATATTGGCATTAAAGATGTAACAAGTTCGGGAAAAATGGCCTTGGAGTAGGTCTTACATCACACTAGAATTTAGAAAATTTTGACAGCACTAAGACCTAACAGACTGAAAATTCAAGGTCTTATCATAAACAGGAAATTTACAGGGAAAAGTGCTACTTAGAGCATAGATAAGAAGGCTATTCCTTAAACCAAAAGAAGGGATGAGTAGAGCATCTCCTACTGGCGACGGGTACCCCTCGGATGAACCCTTAATTCGGCCAGCTGATGCTCCACATTAAGCAGGTGTCTCTCATACACTGACTGGCGTGCTCGGAGCTCTATGAGTTCAACTCGAGTTGCAGCGAGCTCTTGCTGTAGAGCCTCATTGTCTCTCATAGCTCTCCCATGAGCAACTTCAAGGTTGCGAATACGATCAGTATTGGCGTTTGTATCCGCGTCAAGCTCCACAGTTTGTTGAATGGCTGTCATTCCTAGCTCAACATTTCGAGCCACTGGGCAAACCAAGATGAGCAGGATTCTGTCTGCTGAGCCTCCCTCACTCAGATTATAGAAGCTTCGGTCTCCGTTGTAGGGTAAGGGTTGACCCTGTTCACGGCTCCACCTACCCAAGTTCTCAGCCCATAAGGGCGGCGGGCCTTGAAAAGTCGGACGAGGGTTAGGATTTGGGATTGGAGCCACTAGGGGTAGATCGTTGACTTCTGGATCGGAGTCAGAATCCTCTGGGAAGTTTTCTGCGAAGTCATCGTCCAAAGGAATTTCATTATTCTCTTCTGGCTCTGCATTGAGCCATCCACCATTCCCTTGGTTGGGAAAGTACGGGTCGCCGGGGAGATGGAATCCAGCCATGTTATCTACGCAAGAATAGGAATAAAAAAGATAGTTAATAGACGTACTACTTAAGATAATTATAGGATGATCCTTACTAGTTACTCCAATATTTGCGTAGTGTATACCAATCATATGTAACCAAGATAGAATAGATCTTCGAACAAGTGACCCTAACTCTAAGCTCACAACCAAACAAGGAACAGGAAGTAAAGCAAAGATCACAGATTCTAAGTCTATGACACCCTAGTCACATATAACCTTAGCGTATCCACTCAGCAACTATTGACCTACTGATAAAGACCTTTTAGTTCTCAAATAAGTAATTATAGTAACACAAAATACTCCTATAGTATTTTAAGTTTATGTTCTGTTCTAAAGTTTTCATTGTAGTAGTGTTGGTAAGTTTTTAGACTTGCTGCAACACCACAACCATTCCTAGGCACATGCTAATCACTTCTCGGAAAGATATAGTTGACCAGACTATATCACTCCCAGAACCGATTATATGTCCCCGTGCCTACTTGTGCTGTCCAACAACCGCAATACTTTTGTTCTGTTCTAGTATGACACTAATCCTAGTATGAATGCATGTATGTATACTTTACTAAAATATTTTATTATTTTAAAAGTATTAACTCTTGGTCAGAGTGTTTTAATCCCGATGTGTTTATAGTTGTATATCTTTTATGGGTTGATATACTCAATTCACTATAAACAAAGCTCTAATACCAATCTATCACACCCCCAAACCGTAACGGCGGAAACGTTCGGGGGCGGAGGACGTCATGTACAGTATCATAACAATGCATAATAGTAAAACAAGCAACAACATCATCCATTGCATTAATAATATAATTTAATACAAGTGTGTTCTATGTAGTTTGAAAGACACCAAAATATGAATCAAAATAAAGGACGAGTCTTGAACATGCTCTGTCTTCTCAAAACCTGGTCATCGGTACCTGTCTATTGGTGACCTGAGAATACAAGTTATTTTGAAAGAGTAGATCAGCATTTAAGTTGGTGAGTTCATAAGTATTTTAGTGACAAATGTGTGTATTAGTTTGATGAAAATGTTTGTAAGTTTTTTGATGTAATTGTTTGTATACTTCCTAGAAAATCCTATATTTTCTACTAAAATGGAAAGTAGTCTTCTACCAAGACCTGACTGTTTTGTATGTTTGCTCTTTTGTAAAAATGAGTGTTTTTCCCAAGTATATGACTATCATTACCAGAAAATAGTTTACATTACCGTTTATGTGAGAAGATCACTATATGAATGTAAATGGGAAAATGAAGATGTACAGTAGTATTGTATAAAGTAACTACTGATGTACTAACTACCTTAAACCAAGTTTGTTTAATTAAGGTAAAATGTGATGAGATTATAACCATACTCGATTGACTAGTATAAAACACGATGATCAAAGATGTCGAAATGGTATGACATTCGTCACCCGTAGACCTGCAGGTCCCACTGTAGCTAGCAGCAAGGTGTAGGATGGTCAATCCCGTATAGATCTATACACAAACTTACGCTCTCCCTCCAGGAGACTCTGGTTACAAAACGTGACACAACAGTATATTGCCATGCCATGAAGTAGTGGCTCACATTAATGTTATCTTGTTTATAGTTATAGTATGTATGTTCCTTCCTGTTCTAGTGTTTAGTATGTTCCTTCTGTTCTAGTGTATAGTATGTTCCTTCTGTTCCAGTGTAGTATGTTTCTTCTGTTCTAGTTATAGTATGTTCCTTATGTTCTAGTTATAGTATGTTCCTTTCTGTTTATAGTTTTAGTATGTTTGAACTGACTCATGTATGAACTGACTCTTGTAAGTTTCATTGTTCTAGAAATAGTAAGTAGTAATCCTCTAAACTATACCTATTATAGTTTACTAGTACTGTTGTTTGACTGCAGGGGGCATGCCAATCATAAGTTGTGGGCTCGAAAGCAAACCAGACTTATGTTGTGGGCTCGGAGGCAATCCAGATGTGAGCTATGGGCCAGAAGCAAGCCATACTCATACTGTGGGCCCAGGGGTAATCCATTCTGTAGAGCTGTGGACCCATTACATGTTGTTATTTGTATATGTGTGTTATGTGCAGTGTATTGGTATTTTGGGGGAACTCACTAAGCCTCGGGCTTAAAGTTTCAGTTTATTGTTTTAGGTACATTAGGGGATCGCGGCAAGGCAAAGGCGTGATCATACAGCTCCTCATATTCATGTTTATGTTTTTGGGATACTCTGATATTATACATTTTGAAAACAAGTTTTGTAATGATTAATGGTTTTGAAATGAATTTAAAAGTTTAAATTTGGTATGATTTTATGGGTGTTACAAGTTGGTATCAGAGCCTTGGTTTGAGTGAATTGGGGGAACACTTGTGTGAATCCAGTCTCAAACCAAGGAAAAGATTTTCAAAATGTTTTTCGAAAAAATTTTCAAAATATCAAAGGAGGATGCAGGGTGTACGATCAGTCGTAGCCAGTAAGTAGATCCCAAAATACCATACAGTTTTCAAAATTTCAAAATGTATGTTCCTTCCTATTCTAGTGTATAGTATGTTCCTTCTGTTCCAGTGTAGTATGTTTCTTCTGTTCTAGTTATAGTATGTTCCTTATGTTCTAGTTATAGTATGTTCCTTTCTGTTTATAGTTTTAGTATGTTTGAACTGACTCATGTATGAACTGACTCTTGTAAGTTTCATTGTTCTAGAAATAGTAAGTAGTAATCCTCTAACTATACATATTATAGTTTACTAGTACTGTTTTTTGACTGCTATTGATGTATAGAAAAGACTCAATTACTTACCAAGCAACTAAGTTAAGTATAATCCTTAAAATGGGTTTAATATTCACATATCTATTCAATAAGTATAACTATGATTTAACCGACATTCAGACTAGTGATCCTACCCCGAGCCCACAACCAAACAAGGAACAGGAGTCAAGGTATCTAGAAATAGTCCTAAGTCTATTAAAGCATACTTATACGTAAATAGATAGACGAATATGAATTGATTTATAAAAGAAGTTTATAAAAGCTTTAAAAGTGTTTTCAACAAGTTTGAGTATGAGAAATCCTTTTAAATGTTGTTTTCACATGTAAATGATTAACACAATTTCATTGTGTTATACTTGTATTCCCCCCCCCCCCCCTTAAAAGCATTTAAAACATTTAAAAGATAGATTATAGGGGTATGAACTCACCTGTAGTGAGTGATTCAAATGAAAGATCGATATAGGATGCTAAGTATGCCAAGTGAAGTCTCGAGCACAAACGGATCCTATTAAGCATATAATGACACATATATGTATACAATTAGTGTATATAACAACTAATCATGTAAGGGAACAACCTTAGGTACTAGGAAACACTTGTAATGAAGTGTTACAATAACATATGATTATATGAAAGGGTGTTCACGGCCACACTATAAGTGTTCACGGCCATAGGAGAGTCTATGGCCACACATGAAGTGTTTACGGCCCAAGGCTTGATCTTATGAATGGTTTACAACCAAGGAAGGAGGGTTCACGGCCATATCAAGATCTTATGAAGAGTTCACGGCCACATGAAGGGTTCACGGCCGTGAACTCTTGAAGATCTTGCACAAAGTGGTTGTTTCATGGTTGGAAATCAAGTGCTTCTAATGGATAACAAGTATATGGAAGAGATACTTACGTAATGGAAGCTTATAGGGTGATTACGGCCCAAAGAACAAGTGTGTGTTCTTGGTGTTCTTGGTGAAAAGATGGTGATTTGAAGATCTAAACCCAAAAGAGTTGAATTCATGGATGAAATCAAAGGGTTTCACTTGAATAAAAAGGATATCAAGTAATAAATGGAAGAATCACTTACACTTATGAAGATCAAGGAGGATATCCTTGATGATACTTGAGAGAGAAAGGAGAATTCTTGACTTGAAGATGTGAGAAATGAAGGAATAATGAAGGAATACCATACATAAGGAGAGGGGTTCACAACTACCATGGGTTCACGGCCGTGAACTCCTTGTGAAGGTGATTCCGGCTCGATTGCAACTCAAAGATCCCGAGCTAACACTTCCTAACACACAAATCTTGAGTATACTAGGCTTAGAACTCTCAAACAGACCGTTAACAAAGCTAAAAGTTAACAGAAACAAGTATGACTTTTGATTGAATTGATTGAATTGATTGAATTTACAAGATAGAAATTTCGGGTTGTCACAATCATAGTAGCACTTGAGTACAACTCGGCATTGTATACATCCACAAAATTAGCATTATCTGACTTGTTACTTTCACTTTCAGGGACAAAACATGAATTTTTGGTGAATAACACAAAAGATCTTTCTTTGAAGCTGTCCTTCATTATCTCTTTCCTCAGAACTTTTGTCTCTTCCAAAATTTTCAAGTTTCCATATAGATTATGAAGATCCATAGAGTGGATTTTCCCGATGTTCTTCAGTACATCAACATGATGTTCCTATTTGTCATCAAGAGAATTTAGAAACTTTAGAACTAGGATAGACTCATCCGTGAAAATATCAAATATTCTCATGTCATTAATTAAACAATTAAAACGATTAAAAGTTTGAGTAAGATATTCATTCATTTGAGCAAAGAAGTGCTCATACTTGCGAGTTAGGTTGTTTTCCCTGGTGACTTTGACTTCTTTGGTTCCTTCATATGTTGCCGTCAACGTATCAATCATCTCTTTGGCGGAGACACAGTTATGAACAAGGTGGTAGATATAAAAGGAATAGAGTTTCCTATTATAGCACGAGCATGAACATCAAGGCTATACAGTCGCCTATCATCTTCACTAAACAAATGTTTAGGAGTTTTCTTAATAACACCAGCCTTCATGTCATCTTTTGTTTCATCAAAGGCGGAAACATGTGGACCTTTTTCGATAATGTCAACCATATCATGATCCATGGTTTCAAGAACAACCATAGCTTTGTTTATACACATGAGAAAGTTCTTCTCATCAAAAGTAGGAATTTTGTTTCCAGAAGTGGGTACTAGAGAAGAGTTTAGAGTCAGAAGAAGTAGATGACGATGAAGGTTTAGTCATTATGAGATAAAAGTACCTGCTCTGATACCAACTGAATGAATGAAATAAGAACATAAGATATCAAACAATGACAAAAATAGAAAGAGGTTAATCAAAAACAAATTTCGATTAAGAAAATCTCTCACAATGAGAGAATGCACAAAGTGATATTATTTACATGCAACCCTACTGTAACTTATATACTAGGTTGATGAATATTCTAGATTCAAATCCTTACATATCAGGGATTAAAATAACTAAGATAACTACCATATATTAAAGGCATATATTATACAAAACATATCATATCACAATATATAGTATACAAAACAGATCATATCACAATGATAACATATTACTATACTTACCTAACAAGTAATATATCACGTTGTCTTCTGAAGCCAGATCAACGTCACTGGCGTTGATGATGTGTCCAACATGATAAAGGTTTTACACATCAAATTATAAGGTTTTACCTTACAGATTCATATATATATATATATATATATATATATATATATATATATATATATATATATATATATATAGAGAGAGAGAGAGAGAGAGAGAGAGAGTGAGAGAGAGAGTCAAGATAAAATAAGAAAGAAAATTTTGGTAGGAATGTAAGAAGTTTTTTTTCTACATATTTTTTTAGCGAACAAACAAAATGAATCATTAGATGATTCAAAAGTTAGATGATTCACAAGAAAAAATTCCCAAAAAAACATCTTCATGATTTATTTTTAAGTTAATTAAGAAAAAATTCATTTTTATGACAATTTTAGTGAATAACAACAAAATCATTGTATAAATGATAGATGTTTTTTGAGAATTTTTTTTGTGAATCATGTTATATTTTATTCATCTAGTGATTCATTTGTTTTGTTCCTCAAAAAAATATGTAGAAAAAAAACTTCTTACCTTCCTACCAATTTTTTTTACCGGATCTCTCTCTCTCTCTCTCTCTCTCTCTATATATATATATATATATATATATATATATATATATATATATATATATATATATATATGCATATTTATGAGAAAATTTTTCAAAAAAAAAATCGTCAATTTTTTTAGCATAGATATGGCTTAGACGCTGCATTTCGTTAACATTGGTGGTTTTTATTTTGAATAATAATGAGCGGATTATGAGTTCTCAAGTTCTCATAAATCTTTTGATTCTTGAAAAAAAAACTTTCATCTTTTGAGTCAGAATCTTTTGCGAACCTATATTTTTCCGCGAACCACTATTAAGTGCGAACTTTTTTGTGTGATATATTTTTTTTTTCAAAAAAGTGACATAAAACAACAAATCGGTCAAAAAGTGACGTATATGCACATTTTTTTTCGAGATTTTTTTTTGCGAATATATTTCTATAAGACCGATTTGGTGTTTTTTGTTGCTTTTTTGAAAAAAAAAATATCACACAAAAAAAGTTCATATTTTAAGAATGGTTTGTAGGAAAATATGAGTTCGTAAAGGATCCTGACATTATATATATATATATATATATATATATATATATATATATATATATATAACAGGTGAATGATGTCATATAAATATATTAATAATATGAAAGTTACCATTTAAAACTGTATTTAGTCAATGCATATTTTTTATATTTGAATTTTAAATTTATCTATTTTTGAAGGTTAGCACTTAGTAGGTATTAGTATTAGAATTTAAAATTTGTTGTTTTTTTTAAATATTTTAATACTTGTCAATATTATGTGTATGGTATCTAAGACGGTAATATCTTCACTATGTTTTTTTTTTAATAAATATCGCAGTATCATATTCTGAACTTATATATTGTATTTTATGAGAGAGAGAGAGAGAGAGAGAGAGAGAGAGAGAGAGAGAGAGAGAGAGAGAGAGAGAGAGAGAGAGAGAGAGAGAGAGGAAACAATATTTAATCAAATTGACTAAAAAGGAAATAAGAGAAATTAAATAAACATAATTTGCTCATTTTACATGTTAAGAACCATCTCCCAACACAATAAAATTTAGAGTAAAGTACACGAATGGTCTCTGTTATTTAGGTAATTTATGCGTTTGGTTTTTGATTTTTTTTTTTTTTTTTTAAATTTTAGTTTGAACGGTTCTTAGTATGTATTTTTGTTGCGCGTTGGATTCCTGATAAACCTAAAACGACTATATAACAATTACTTATTTATTTTCTTTTATTTATCTGATTTATTATTATATTAAAAAAGATTTAAAAAAACTTAAACCCGTTATCTCTGCCTCTCATCCTCTCCGATTAGAGCACTACACCCCCTTCGATTACATCCCATCTTCCCCATCTTCATCATCATCGTCTCCGACAACCGTCATGGCCACCACTGTCTCCCGTAGCCACCATCGTCATCGACATCAGACATCTTCTAAGACATCTTCTAATAATGGTGCTTGCTACAACAATTTTCACAGGGTGAAGCTATTGAATATCAAACCAAATCAAAACCCAAACAAACCCAAATCAAAATTGAACTTGTTACCTTGTAATCAAAATTGAAGAAAATCAAAATCAAAATGCTGAAAATCAAAACCTGATGAAAATCCTGAATGCAAAAAACAAGCGAGGATTCAAGATTCATCATCTTCTTCGCTTGAACCACCATCTACAATCATCGATGAAACCCACCATGATTAAACCTAGAACCTTCGTCTCTTCTCTGCTGCCCCTTTGAGCCTAACCGGTCCGATCATCTTCTCCGACCCCCCCCCCCCAATCATTTGAATCATGTTTTGATAACTATTAAAACCAATAAATGGAAAAGCGCCACCACTCTTTCGAGGAAATCAAATTTCTCTTTTGTGGTTCCTGTGAAAAATTAAGTTTCTAAAAACTTCTACTCAGAGATGCAATATATCAAACTAAAATGAAGCAAGCGCATGATTCTGGTTCGACTTTTTTTTTTCTAATGAATTCCTGCTTCGTGTTTTTCCAGTGAGTAAATGATGGAGAGCTCTAATCGGAAAGAGGGAGTGGTAGAGATGAGGAGGCTTCGTGGGTTGAGTTTTTTTGGCGAGAAAAAGATGGTGACGGAGAGGGGGACGCCGAAGATGGAGTTTCATTGTCTCCAGCGGTAGGCCTATGGATTTGCCAGCGAGATCGAGGGAAGGGATGGGGACGATAGAAGGAATAAAGAGAAAATAACTTTTCTTTTATTAAGGTGTACTATTAGATAAGAGGTTTAGGATTTTTTTTATTTTTATTTTTATATTTATTTTATATAATAATAAATCAGACAAATAAAAGAAAATAAATAAATAAGAGCAATATTGTCACACCCCCGAACCAGACGACGGAAACGTCCGGGGGTTTGAACGTGACTCCATTGTTGTAGTATCATCACAGAGTATATAATTGAAACATAACATCATCATCATCACACGTGTAATATAACAACATTCATTGTTTACATCGAGTATTGTATTTGAATATTACATGCCAAAATAATTAAAGTCTGATGAAATAGAAATATAACAAAACATCCATTAGTTTGTTCGTCCCAACTTGCTTCAACGGTTTCCTGATAATACAAGTTAATTTAAAAAGGTCAACATAAAAATGTTGGTGAGTTCATAAGCATGTTTGAGAAAATGATTTGTATAACTTTGTAATCACAAGAAAATCCTGTATTTTCTTAAAATAGTTTGGTATGTTTGTGTCCGATCTTGTATTAATGCATGTGTGTTATTGATTAATAGAATGCCAAAAGAGAAATGTAAATAGAATGCCCCCAGACAACCCGATGTTGCCTGTAAAAGAAGAAAAGAGAAAGCTGTTGTACCAACCCCGAGGTTGAGTACCAGTGTGAGTAAGTTTCCGAGTAATCCAAGAGAAAAGAGAATGGTCTTCCGCAAACTTCATAACGTTAATTCCTCTAAGTGAGCCGTCATAACCATACTAAATAATGACAATTTCGCCTGTCTTGGCGTTTGTGAATGCCGACGGAAAAATAGAATAAGGTTATCGTCACCCTAGACTGATGTAGTCTAACTGTAGCGAACAGCTCAGGTGTGGGGTGTCATCCCCGTATAGATCTATACACAAAACCCCACTCTCCCTCCAAGAGACTCTGATTATAACTACATGCTACGATCGTACACTCAATAGGTGTCAACCGACAAGTCTCATTAGATCCTTAATTGAATTTACGCGAAGAGAAACATATAAACTCATTCCGGGCCCAATGAATCATGTTTGTGGACCACTGAGTCTCACTGAACACGTAAGTCATTTTCAGGCCCGAAAGAAATGAGATTATATAACATGGGCCCAAAATATATTTAAAAGGACAACTAAGACCCATTTCACATGTAAGGTATTTATAGGCCCAAATAGCACGCAAATAGTATCTAAGGTCCGTCGCGCATGTTAATGGGTCAGTGAGGCCCAATAAACAAAGAAATAGTATTCAGGACCTATCAAACATATTAATGGGCCACTAAAGCCCAATATTATACGAATGACAAAATTAGTCCGTTTGTTATTTTATTGCTAGTATTAACCAAATTATTTACCAAAATAGTATAAAAAACTCACTTTTTGTAAAAATGACGTTCTTGACCCAATAAGCCAAAAATTTACAATTAAGGCCCAATCTTAGTAAAAATAACACTTTTGTCCCCATTTTGTTCAAAACTTGTATTTATGGTTAGTTTTTGGTAAAAATAACATTTTTAACCCATTTCTGTCAAAATATCATTTTTGGCTTGATTTTTGTGAAAATACACATTTTTCTGGTTATTGACTTTTCTGACCCGGTTGTTGGAAAATTTGTAGAAAAATCATCGTGAGTCGAAATTTGGATCCGTAAACTCTGGAAGTTTGGAAATTTTGTCTACTTTGTTCAAAAAATTTTCTCTTAATTTTTAATGGCCTCTATCCAGTGTGAAATTGCTCACCTTCACAGGCTGGTCCGAGATTATTTCAAATATGATAAGCAGTTTTGTAAAATTCGCCAAAAATTGTAGAAAAATCGTATGAAAACGTGAGAGTAGTCATTTTAAAGATATAAACCTGAAATTTTTGCATGTAAAACAGTTTTGAAACATATTACCATTAAGGTGGTCAAAACAGTTCGATATTGAACCAAAACTTTTCTGTCAAGGGCTGATTTTTGAGTTTAAGTTATCCATGTTTGTACACAACACTTGTTTTTGCTCTTTTAAGTGTATAAATCCCATATCTACAAGTTTACATGTATTATATGTGATAACACATACTTTTCTCAAGGTTTTTATGTAGATCCAAGTGGTAAACTTCATATTCTTAACATATTTTTAGATTTATGAAGTAAACAACACATAATCACCAAATAAATCATGAAAACACACATAGTCATGCATATACACATAGATCTACACGAAACAACTTGTATTCTCCCCCAAAACAAAGTAAAAGTCGAAAATAGGGGGTATGAACTCACTTTGGGGTTTGGATTCGGTTTGATGAAGAGATTGAAGAAGATCTCGACTTTAGCAAGCCTCTTGAAGAGGTTTTCGAACTTGAATGGTTCTAAGAAACATGATCCACAAAAATATAGGTGTAAGAGGAGTGATTTAAGTGTAAAGATGTGGTAATTCAACTTAGGTTTGTAAGATCTTACCTAGGATGATGATCTTGATGAAAAACCCTCTTGAAGACACCCACAAACTTGCGAAAATATGGAGGAGCGGGAGGAGTTCTTAGAGAGAGTTTGAAGTAGTTTGAAATGAGAAATGGAGGTGGGGTGGTGGGAGTCTTGGCCGAGAGCAATAAGAGAAGAGAGAAAAAGATAGTTTGAGGTGATGTTTGCATGGATACCCACCATGCAAACATGAGGTGTCTTATGCACATAAATCCTCATTTCTTTTTTTTTGTCTAACAAGCACATTGGGCCGAGAATTTGGGCTAGGAAGATAAAAATGATTTAGTTTGGGCCCATTCTTGGTCTTGTTCCAATTTATGAAGCCCAAAAATTATTTTTCGGCCTATTAGGCCCTTATGAGGGTCTACGGCCCAATAGAAGTCCAATAGGTAATTTACGGCCCATTAGGACTAATGGAAACATTTATGGCCCAACAAGGTCCATTTGGGATAAGAGAGCCCTTTTAGGTCCACATGGCCCAAAATGCTAAAGTTTTATGAATGTGGTCCATTTAGAGCCCAATTAGGGTTCTTAGGCCCAAGATAGTGAAGTTGGAGGTTTATTGGTCCATTAGACCCAATAAGAGAATCTTAGTTCATATAGAACTGGAACTAGGATTTCTAGGGTTTCCAACCCTTAATTGAACATATGAGATGTATTTGAATGAGCATAAAGTATGATATTCATTTGGAGTACAAGTCATTACACTAGATGAATGTTTACATGAGAATAAAATTTCCTAGCTAAAATGCTAGTTGTGACAAATATAGTCATTTTAGGTCTATCAAGGACCCAACACGCAACAAAAATACATCCTAGAGACCGTCCTAGTTAAAAAAATTTAATGACTAAATACATAGATTACCCCAAACAACAGGGACCATTAATGAAATTTACTCTAAAATTTATATAATTGAAAAAAAAATGAGCTAAAAGTGCATGATCATTTTTGCAATTTACTTTTGTATTATTATCTAGTAAAGTAATTGTTTAGGATATTATTCAATAACGACGAACATTTGTAATTGAAATCGGATATGTTAAAGTTGACTAGTTGAGGTAAATAATGTATTTTGCATTCAAAAGCGAAGCGAGGGGGTCAAAGTATAATAAAACGAAGCCGGAGTCCTTGTTTCCAAAAATTCTCACGTTTTAAAAACAATTCCTACGTCACCTGACACGTTGAATTACCAATGTTGACCATACTTGGAGGTGAGATGAGTCAATTCTATGGCCAATTTATATTTTGACCCCACAACTTCAAAACCTCCGACCCCACACCCCAAAAAAACCTTAAAGTTCATTGGCTCGTTCCATCTGACGCGCTTTAATGCTACGTGGGGAACTACCACTTCTTCCCTTACAAATCTCCGTGTGATATACCTGCCGCTGCTATAATATTCCATTTTACTTCTGACCATTATCATCATTCATCATTCTCATTCTTTCGCTTGAGCATTTCATCAAACACCTGGTATACATAAACCAAACTTTCCGTGTTTCCGGCGACTTCAGAAGCTCTCTTTCGCCACCATCAAAATGGACTTCATAACACCTGAATTGAAACTCCGTACAGTTGGTATATACGACGTTAAGTTAAAAGGTCTGTCTTTCTAGTTTCTAGTCTAGAAGCCTCTTCATATTTTTCGTGTGTTACTTACTCATGGCTGAATCTGACGAGACCCAGAATAATGATACCCAATTGGTAGCGGTTCCTACAGAAGACATGGCTATACGAGCTGTGAACAAGAGATATGAAGGGCTAAGCACGATTCGAGCGAAGGCCACTAAAGGGAAAGGAGCTTGGTACTGGGCACATCTGGAGCCTATTCTAGTTCGAAACCCGGACACAAATGATCCGAAAGCTGTTAAGCTTAGGTGCAACCTTTGTGAAGCTGTTTTCTCCGCTTCAAACCCATCACGAACTGCTTCTGAGCATCTCAAGAGAGGAACCTGCCCCAATTTTAACTCTCTGTTGAAACATTCATCACCTTCGTCTTCCTTGCCGCCATTGTCTTCACCTTCTTCTCACAGTAATCGGAAGCGGCTCGGTTCTATAAACGAGGGTTTGAATAGTTACCATCAACATCAGTTTCATCATCATCAACAACAGCAGCATTTGTTGTTATCTGGTGGGAAAGAGGATCTGGGACCATTGGCAATGCTGGAAGATAGTGTGAAAAAGATTAAAAGTTCAAAACCTTTACCACCTGGTCCCATTTTAAGTAAAACCCAAATCGATTCGGCTCTTGGATTATTAACTGATTGGTTTTACGAGTCTTACGGGTCAGTCTCTTATTCAAGCTTGGATCATCCAAAGTTTAAAGCTTTCATGAATCAAGTCGGGCTTCCTGAGATTTCAAGACAAGACAATTTTATGTCGTCAAGGCTTGATTCAAAATACGAAGAAGCAAAGTTAGAATCAGAAACCAAGATCAACGATGCTGAGTTTTTTCAACTTTCATCCAACGGGTGGAAAAGCGAAGAAATCGAAGGTATGAATATGATCAAATTCATGGTTAATCTTCCGAATGGAACCACATTATTTCGAGAAACGTTTTTTCCTAGTGGCGCGATTCCTGCCACGTATGCAGAAGAGATCATGTGGGAAACCATCACAGGTACGTGTAATATCGTTCAAAAATGTGTCGGAATTGTCGCAGATAAGTATAAAACAAAAGCCTTGAGAAATTTAGAGCTTCAAAATCAATGGATGGTTAATTTATCATGTCAGCTTCAAGGAGTCGGTAATCTAATCAAGGATTTTAGCAAAGAGCTTCCTCTTTTCAAGAACGTAATTTCTAATTGCTTGAAGATTACCAATCTTTTCAACAACAATTCTCACGCTAGAAGCATTCTCAACAAGTTTCTATCACACGACTCCAGATTCTCTGTTTCTTTTGGGATTCCCCCCCTTTTGTATTGTGAAAACTTACAAAACTTTTCGTCTGTTTCTGCAATGTTGGACAATATCATTAGCTGTTCTCGCGTCTTGCAATTAGTTGTAATGGAGGATTTGTATAAAGTTTTGGTTATGGAAGATTCTCTGGCTACAGAAGTTGGCGACATGATCCAAAACATGGGGTTTTGGAATGACGTGGAAGCTATCAACACTTTAATCAAAGTGGTGAAAGATATGGTTGAAGAGATTGAGGTTGAAAGGCCATTAGTAGGTCAATGTCTTCCTCTTTGGGAGGATTTAAAATCCAAAATCAAAGATTGGTGTGTGAAATTCAGTGTTCTTCATGTTGGTGTTGTTGACAGAATTGTTGAAAAAAGATTCAAGAAAAACTACCACCCTGCATGGTCAACCGCTTTCATACTTGATCCAGTTTATTTACTGAGGGACGAAAACGGAAAATACCTTCCACCTTTTAAATGCTTAACTTGTGAACAAGAGAAAGATGTTGATAAACTGATAACACGATTAGTTTCAAGAGAAGAAGCTCGTAAAGCATTAATGGAGCTTATGAAATGGAGGTCAGAAGGACTTGACCCGTTATACGCAAAAGCGGTTCAAGTCAAACAACTTGACCCGTTGACCGGAAAGATGAAAATAGCAAACCCTCAAAGTAGTAGACTTGTTTGGGAAACTATCTTGAAAGACTTCACAATTCTTGGAAAGATTGCAGTTAGGCTTTTGTTTCTTCATGCAACAACTTCTTGTGGATTCAAATGTAGTTACTTGTCTTTATTGGGTCAAGGACAAATTCAATCAAGAATTGGACTTGAAAGGATTCAAAAAATGATATTTGTTGCAACTCATTCCAAGCTCAAAAGGCGTGAATTTGGTAGTGAAGAGGAGAAAGAAGCCATAACAAATGGGGAAGATGATGATCATGACATGCTTAATGAGGTCTTTGTGGATGCAAATATGTAATGTCTTTTCTTTTTCACAGTTTGTAGCATTAATTGTATTCTTTGGTTAACCTTTATTATAGCTATAATTTAGGTCCAAGAATTTGTAGGAGTATTGCCATTGCCATATTATAATTAACAAAGATCCAGGATTGTTATATATACCGTTTATAATTATAATGAATCAAGGTTTTAGATTTTCAATCTTTTTAGATGCGCATGAATTTGCTGTTATCTACATATTCTACAGAGTATTTTTGGGTTCTAGTTCTTGAATTGGTTGTTATTTACGCACAAACTTCATATCTTTGATGGATGATGTTTCTTGTTATTTTCAATGTACAAATTTTGTTAATATCTCCATGTGATCTATTAAATAAAAAATGATTATTTATCTGAAATATCGTTGTGAGTTGTGACTGATTATAATTCATTAATTCTATATTCAAACATCCCACATGAGTGTCTGTCAATTCTAATTAAATTTGTACATCTATCTTTGTGATTCTGATGATTACGTACCTTTTAGTTTAATTGATCTTTTAACACAAGATGTTGCTTGACAAAGAAATGACCGAATGTTTTATCTTTTTGTTTCTTGACATTGATTCAACCTGATGATAGCTCAATTCTTACCAAAAAACTCACTATATAAAAGTCAACATCTATTCTTCATAAAGTCTTCAACTTTTATCGATGTGTATCATTCTCTCAGTTCGTTATTAATTAACATGCGTTAGTTATGGTGGATTCATTCTTAGGGCCCTTTTGTATGACATTTGTTGCCTTAAAAGCCGTATGAAGTTTCGAATAATCATCACATGATTTAACATGTCATGATTGCTTCAATGGATTTCATTGATGAAAAAAGAAGAAAGGGATGTAATTGGAAATTGGAATGAAGAGAACCAAATTTGAACTTTTTGGTTCTATAAATTCTGCTTTATATTCCTTTTCACAACTGTCTAAAAAAAAGTTTTTCTTTATTTTTTGGTTTAGGTTAACCAAATTGGACCCTCTAGTAAGTAGCTATTACATATTGGTTTTTATGCAAAACCCATAAAACGAAAATGCTAAAAGGTGAAAACAAATGGGAAATAAATGAACTGTGAGTATGTTTTTTTTTTTTTTTTTTGTACTGAAAGTAATAAGTACAGTAAACGCACTTCACATGCAGTACACCAAATATTACTCACATTCTACCATTTATGGTTGTCATCTGCAAACTAGTTGTTTCTTGTTTTGATCATAAATAATTTTAACCATTGAGTAAAATGAGAACTTTTACTATTTGATAAGTAAAACACAGAGAGTGAAACCAACTATACATATAGGGTGGTATAATGTGGTTAGTTTTTACCTATGGGTTCTCTTTGATATATATGAATGGTAGGGGAGAGGGATATAATGATGAGAATAAGACATTCATCCATATTCATGACCACATTTTCATGTCAATGTTTCCCTCATTATTACCCTTTAGTTTTTCCAAGTCCCACAATCATTATTTACCCAAAGACCTAAAAAACTACATTAAACGTGTTAAATTCTACTAATTATTCACTAACAAATTATTATTTCATTAAACCATGTACATATAACACATATGATATGGAAGTTTGATGTAGGCGTGGACTTGATGATTAGAAATGGACCTTCTTTTGTTCTTGTATGTTGGGTTTTTCGTCTTTTTGCCAGTAGTGGATTCGATTAGATTATACACATACAGTATGAATCAAAAATGGAAAAAGCTTTTATGGATTTTTTTTGCTTGTTAAGATAAAAAGGTATGCAATCACATGGAATGCTTAAATAAAGGTATGGACTTTTGCATTGAGTGTCTAAATCCTGTCTCAATTAGTGTTTCTTTCTTCTCACAAGAAAGCATGGCGTAATTGGTTGAAATGTCCTTTTTCTCCTTTGCAATAAAGTCTCTATATTGACGTTCTTTAGGCTTTATAGTTTCTTTTCATAACTAAAATGTCCATGTTTATGATTAGTTATGAGTAATATGCAAGTTTCGTTATTCATATAACAAGTGAAAAAAATATTTTTTTTTATTCAAATTTAATTTTAGACGATATAAATATTTGTATACATGTGTAAGATAAATATTTGTATACATGTGTAAGACTAACGCTTAATGAGTTAATAATTTTATTCTCACAATCTAATCTAAATACGTACTTCTACAATATTTCTACAGTTCTACATAAATAAATATATAAAACACTTTCGGATAAAACGATTTGGAAACAGAGCCAATAAAACATTCGAGCACGTAACGATCGTTGTCGCTATTTGACCAGGTGAACATATCACATGTATGATCTCAAACACGATTAATGTACTTTAGTTGACATGACATTTTTTGTTCATCAATAACCTCTAACTCTTTGTGTCGATCCACATGCTTACACTAAAATATTTTCATACAATCATTTTTCAAAATTTTGTACTCCATCATCTAGATAAATAAAATTCCACAAAATGTACCATGCATGTAAACAAATTATTGAAAACATTGGGGCACATATCTACGAACACAAATAATCATTAAAAATATATTGTTGCATATACCGTAATTTTCAAATATAAATGTCAACTCATAAGTTGGTTTTGAGCTAAAACCAAAAAATCGGTTTTTAGACATCTAAAACCGAACCCAAAACTAAAGCGAGTGGTTTGGTTTCTCGTTTTCTTCTTTTTCGGTTTTTCGGTTTCCGATTCTGCTTTTGCTTACCCTCCTCATATATTGTCTTGGCCTGAATTACAAATATTTTTCTCATGATTTTTTTTTCTTACCTTTAAATCATGTAAAATGTTAGCAATAACTTAACAACCTTTCCTAGTTATTCTAACACTCCAAAATTCATGAAAATTTAAAATTTTCAAAATCAACAATTAGTCAACATTTTTTTACAAAAAGAGTCATTGTTTCAAAGCATTATTTCAAATCAGAGTTTTTCCAAGACCCAGTGACATAAAACAGGAAGTTGAGTATGATCACGCCTTTGCCTTCCCACGATCCTAAGAAGTACCTGAAACGATAAACTAAAAACTGTAAGCCAAAGCTTAGTGAGTTCCCCCAAAGTACCAACACACACATACATATAACAACATATACTGGGTCCACATCTCAAAAAACTGGATTACCCCTGAGCCCACAGTATGAGTCTGACATTCTAATCGGGCCCTCAACTCATATCTAGATTGCTCCCGAGTTTGTTGGCTACCGTACAAAGCAGTACAACCTCAACCCAATGCAATATGTCGACATATGTAACAGATAAACATAAACACAAAACCAGCAAATACAGATACTCATACAATTATACTAATCAGCCACAATCCAACATAATACTATCCTAACCAGAATAAATAATCTAGTGGGTCGGCATTGGTGCCTTCAACCCACGGTACAATGAGGAAAACTCACATCTCAGTCTGAATGCAAGTTGAATAAATCTCTACTCCGAAAAATCAACTCAACGATCACCTAACCAAAACCAAGGATCTAATCTCAATTAATCATCTCAAAATACCCAAAATACCCCTAGGTCAAAACTCTGGTCAAAGGTCAAGGTCAATGAGTCAACTCGGTTAACTCAGCTGAGTACGCGAGGCGTACTAAAGCTTTGACCGGAATTAGGCGGTTGATCCTGTACATGCGGCGTACGTTGGGTTACGCACGGCGTACGCACCGAAACCCTTTTTCCTCAATAAGAGCTTAAATCATTAAGCTCTCACGTCCCAATTGCAGATCCAATGCCAAAATACCACTGAGAGTCATAAAGTTTCCAACTTTATGACTTTGCATGCTCATTAAGTGCTTAATACCTACAAACTTAACTTCTTAACACCTAAAGTCCTTCCAGAGCATGCATGGGGAAGAACTTAGCATCAATGTCTCATTTTTATGACTCAAGACCCCTCATTGGGTCTGAAAGGACGACTTATCTGGTTAAGAGCATGCCATGCTCAAGAATCACCATAGTTGGGACCAAAAATGCCCTAAATGAAGAAATGACTAGATCTATAAGATAGGATGATCAAGCTAGGAGCTTTTTACCTCCTAGAGGTTGCTAGCAAGTAGAGAATCCCAGATCCAAGCTTCTTCCAAGCTCCAAGGTCCTTCTACCATCTTCTTCTTCTTCAAGAACACCACAAAGTGGTCAAATGAGCTCAAAATACACTCTTCTCACTCAGGGTTAGCTAGAGGGACGGTTTTTAGGTGGAGGCTGATGAGGGTGAAGGTCTTAGGGCATAAAGAGGATTATATAGGGTGCAAACCCTCAAACTAGGGTTTTAGGTTTGAACAGCGTACGCGCTGCGTACCTGAGGAGTACGCCGAGCATACGCGTGCAAGGCTCGCTTCCTTCATGCATGAGTACGCCATGTATACACCCCGAGTACGCATGGCATACAGACAAAAAATGCCAACCTTTTTAAAATTTAGGGTTAAATATGTACCTTCTCGGAACGAGTGTTAGAATAAATGCTCGTAATATGGTTTCCTTAACTTTCAAAACGTGTTTAAACTCTATCTCAATGTCCATTTTTATAAATTAATGTGTCTTAACTGATCATAACATTTTTCTCAACAAGTATATGCATTTATCATATTATATACCAATATAAGTACTTTTCCAAAAAAATATGTTTTACTAAAATAGATTTATGGGATTTTATGTTCGCTAAAATGTTTGGTTTTCCTAGAGTCGGGAGGCTACCTGCTTAGTAACATCAACGTTGGAGTCCTCATTGTCTGTCTTGGATAGAAGGGATTGAACTTCAACTAACAGAAATGGTCAACCACATTACATGAGGAGGTCCTTGGAGTATGCTCTGATTTCTAGGTTAGTAGGTCTTTGAGGAAGATATCTAAGTGCAGAGTAAGAGTGTCATAGAGGAATGTATTATAGTTGTGAGTTAGGGATGAAGTAATGGTGTCCAATCCACGACCTACTCTTTGTCTTTTATGTGAGAATTATCCTTCATACATCTTTTATAGAAATGTTGGGGTGGCCTCGGACACGACATTTGCATCATGTCTCATAATGTATGTTGCATTTTACTAGTATGACTTGTAGTAGCGTCGTGAACTCATGAACCATCTAGTTGGAATCCACATTAGTATTGATGAAATGATACATTTAGGAAGAAAATAAATGTTTTTGGATTGATCGTACATGCACACTTTATCACAATTATGAACTCATGACCCATATAGTTAATATATATGAAAGGTGGTAAATCACATGTGCAAATTATTGGTGATTTTAGTGTCACCTTGGTGTAATTGTAATTTATATTAGGGCGTGATAAAACAAACTAAAGCCGGATAATGGAACTGAACCAAATGATGTTCGATTTATTTGGTTCGGGTTATTCGGTTTGGTTAATGTAACGACGTAAATTTCCAAAACAATTTTTCATTTTAAAAACATACTCTCATTCATAAAATATCATAGTAATCCAATGTAACACATGTTATCTCAATAAACAAATCCCAAGATCCTCAAATACATAAATCCTCTCAGTGTGTACGGATCATGTCGGCGCCTTCCCGCGATCCTCGCTAGTACCTGAAACACATAACACAACAACTGTAAGCATAAATGCTTAGTGAGTTCCCCAAAATACCACATGCAACACATACGCCACTCGAGGCTACAATACGACCCTCTGGTCGATGTGTCTCAGCGGGACCCTTCAGTCCCGTAGCTCGTTGGACCCTCTGGTCCGGTCATAGCTCGTCGGACCCTTCGGTCCAGTCTGTGTCGTTGGACCCTTCGGTCCGGTCTATATCGTTGGGCCCTCCGGCCCGGTCTGTTCAACACATAGCATACATACAACACAATGCACATAACTCATATATATACACATAGCATACAAGACCCTATGGTCTACACATAAATACCACTCTAGGTAATGTATAGTGAGAAGACTCACCTCAATGAAGTTGGATAAACTCTCATGCTCAACGTCCCGACTTAGCCTCCTCCTATTATTCAGATAACATCCCCGATCAATATTCACTCATGATCCCATCTCTACAGATTGGGTAGAAGGCCATCCTACCCTTCCCTGAACTCTCCTGAATCAATCTTGACCAGAACCCTAAAGTCAACGAAAGTCAACAGTCAACTTTGACCCGACTCGTCGAGTGCACAAGGGCAACTCGGCGAGTCCATGCGGGTCCTCTGAATCCTTTCAGCCTCTCTTGGCTCGTCGAGTCATCCTTCCAATCGACGGGTTACACCTGTCACGAATCGCGGGGCAACCCCGACTCGACTCGTCGAGTCCACTTAGGGACTCGGCGAGTTGCCTCCATGTTCATCCTCAAATGACATCCTAAGGTCAGATCTGCTTCCCTAACTATCAGGTCTACCCTTCAAATCTTCAAATGTCACGTAAAGGTGCAACCTTTACGTGCATGAAACCCACAACAAGTCATAAATGGAGAAATAACTCTAAAAATGGCAACCTAGTCCCCAATCTTTCATTTGCTTGCATAAAGCTGAGGGATAGTGACTCTATGGACCTCTCATGGTCCAGATCTGATGCTATTAACACAAAGGGGGCCTCATACTCACTAGATCTTACATAAAATGGAGGTAAAAACCCTAAAATCATGAAATCTATCATTTCAACACGAAATAGAAGGGATTATACCTCCAGAGATGAACTCTCAAGATGATTAGCCCAGATCCAAGCTCCCTTCACGCTCTAGATGGGTGTTTCCTTCTTCCTTCTAGCAAAACTACACCAAAAGTGATGTATTAGCCTCTTCTTGCTCTCAACTCTCTCACTGCTCTCTCTCTAGGGTTTCTCTAGGGTGCATTGGCCACAAATGGAGGCCATAAAGGCCTTTAATTAGGGCACAGGCCCGGGGATTTAGGGTTTCACTTTACAGCGCGGACTCGCCGAGTCCACGTATCTACTCATCGAGTCCGGTCATTAATCCAGTCAAGAACTCGCGATCCTACTCGGCGAGTCTGAGCGTCTACTCGCCGAGTCCCTCCATAAAACCCAAAATAAATAACTAAAATAAGATACCTGGGAATCCGGATGTTACAATTCCCCCCACTAGAATCAGACTTCGCCCTCGAAGTCTTGCCCCGCAAACAACTCTGGATGCTGCTCCCGCATCTCCAACTCCGGCTCCCAAGTCAGCTCGGACCCTCTCCGATGTTGCCACTGGTCCTGAACCAGGGGCACCTCCTTGTTCCTCAGAACCTTGATCTTCCGATCCAAAATCGCGATCGGTTTCTCAACATAATTCAACCTCTGACTCATCGGCTATACACTTCCTCAACCGAGACACATGGAAGGTATCATAAATCTGGCTCAACTCCGCAGGTAGCTCCAAACGATACGCTACCCTGCCCACTCTCGCGGTCACTCTGAACGGACCGATGTACCGGGGCCCCAAATTGCCCCTCTTCCTGAACCGAATCACTCCTTTCCAAGGAGACACCCTCAGGAGTACGAAGTCTCCCACCTGGAACTCAAGCTCGGATCGTCGCCTATCCGCATAACTCTTCTGACGACTCTGAGCCGTCAATAACCTCTGTCTAACCTGCTGTATCTGCTCTGTCTTCTGAAGCACTATCTCGGTGCTACCCATCACACGCTGCCCTACCTCTCCCCAGCAAATGGGAGTCCGACACCTCCTCCCATACAACAAATCAAAGGGAGGCACACCAATACTCGAATGGTGGCTGTTGTTGTAGGAAAAATCAGCCAACGGCAAGTACGTGTCTCAACTTCCCTCGAAGTCCAACACACATGCTAGAAGCATGTCCTCAAGTGTCTGAATCGTCCACTCACTCTGTCCGTCCGTCTGGGGGTGGTAGGCGGTACTGAAATGCAACCTCGTACCCAACTCCTCGTGGAACTTCTTCCAGAACCTGGAAGTAAAACGTACATCTCGATCTGACACAATCGAGATCGGCACCCCATGCCGCGATACCACCTCCCTCACATACAACTCTGCCAGCCTCTCAGCAAAAGAGCTCTCACTGATAGCAAGAAAATGCGCGCTCTTCGTCAGCCGGTCGACGATCACCCAAATTGCATCGACACCCCTTGCGGTCCTCGACAATTTGGTGATGAAATCCATAGAAATTTGTTCCCACTTCCATTGGGGAACCTCAAGTGGCTGCAACTTGCCATGCGGACACTGGTGCTCGGCCTTAACCCTGCGACAGGTCAAGCACCTCTCTACAAACCATGCTACATCCCTCTTCATACATGGCCACCAATAGTCCCTCTTCAGGTCCAAGTACATCTTAGTGGCCCCGGGATGGATCGAGAACCTCGATCGGTGCGCCTCCTCCATCAAAGTGGTGCGCGTCCCGCCTACATACGACACTCAAATCCGACCCTGAAAGGTCATCAGCCCACGACTATCGGTAACAAACTCAGGTACCAGCCCAATCGCACGCTCTCTCTTGCGGTTCTCCGGTCTCACGGCCTCTACCTGGGCCTCCCAAATGGTGTCAAACACCGGAGTCATCACTGTCAATCGCATACAAGTGTCTCGAATCGGGGCACTCTCCGCCCTACGACTCAGCGCATCAGCTACAACATTAGCTTTGCCCGGGTGGTACAGGATCTCACAATCGTAATCCTTTACCATATCCAACCATCTCCTCTGGCGCATATTCAGGTTAGGCTGATCCATCAGATACTTCAAACTCTTGTGGTCCGTGTATATGGTACACCGAACCCCATACAGGTAATGGCGCCAGATCTTGAGGGCGAACACCACTGCCCCCAACTCCAGATCGTGGGTGGGATACCTCGTCTCATGAGGGTTCAGCTGCCTCGATGCATACGCTATCACATGCCCTCTCTGCATAAGCACCGCACCCAACCCTGATATCGATGTGTCGCAGTACACCATAAAATCCTCCATTCCCTCTGGAAGGGATAACACCGGGGTTTCGCACAACCTCTGGCGAAGAGTCTCAAACGAGGCCTGCTGCTCAGGACCCCACGAAAAAGTAACGCCCTTCCGGGTCAACCTGGTGAGAGGCACGACGATCTTGGAGAAATCTTTAATAAATCTCCTATAATAGTCGGCCAACCCCAGAAAACTCCTGATCTCGGTGGGGGATCTCGGCACCTCCCAACTCATCACCGCCTCAATCTTGGCCGGATCGACCAATATCCCATTCTGATTAACGAGATGAACACGATCACCGATCGATCCAACATCGGCCTACACACCCTGTTCATGAGATCCATGAACGCTGCCGGTGTATAGGTGAGCCCGAAAGGCATCACCACGAACTCGTAATGCCCGTAACGAGTCCTGAAAGCCGTCTTCTGGACATCCTCATCACGCACTCTCATCTGATGATATCCAGACCTCAGATCAATCTTGGAGAACCAAGACGCTCCCTGCAACTGATCAAACAGATCATCAATCCTCGGCAGTGGGTAACGGTTCTTGACCGTTAACTTGTTCAACTCCCGGTAATCAATGCACATCCGGTGTGAACCATCCTTTTTCTTGACAAAAAGGATCGGCGCCCCCCACGGCGAGCTACTCGGTCTGATAAATCCCTTCCCCAACAACTCCTGAAGCTGTGAGGATAACTCCTGCATCTCTGGTGGCGCAAGGCGATAGGACGCCTTGGCGATAGGCGCCGCTCCCGGAACCAAATCGATACGAAACTCCACCTGCCTCTCGGGAGGCACACCCGACAACTCCTCGGGGAAAACGTCCGGGAACTCACGCACTATCGGCACATCATCAACAGAACTAGGCCTCTCCGCTGCTACTCGTGTGTCCATCACGTAGGCCACAAAACCCACTACAGCCCTGCTGTAGACTCTGCCTCGCTCTAGCAGCTGAACAGAATGCTGACCCTGAACGGGTACCCTCGCCGTACACCGTAAGAACTCCCCCACTAGGGTCTCGTATGGTCACCAACTGTCGCTCGCAGTCTGTGACATCCCCAATTTTCACGGCCAGAAAAGACCGATTTGTTTATGCTTTGTTTTATAAATCAGAGTAATCGTTTAAAGAAAACGGTTGCGGAATTTGTTCCCAAAACAAAATGTGATAAGAATTTATCAAAGAATTTCTTTAAAGAAATGTATTTTCATTAAATAACAAAATATCGGGATGTCATGTTCCGATACAGACCAAAAGCATAAACAGTATAAAATAGACCTTACAACAGTCATTTATAACTACTGATCTATAATCCAAAATCTCTCGTCAAGTCCACCAACTTATACTCTTGTGTCATTACCTGTAATGCAAAGAAAACTGAGTGGGTCAGGCTTGGGAGCCTGGTGAGCATATAGGGTTTTCAACCCACAATAATATAATTATTATATTTAATCATCAAACAATCAACCCAATTACCCATCCCCATTATCTTCTTTATTTCTTAAGGTTTTACCCTAAGAATCAACTATCCTTCATTCATTCATTCCTAAGGATTGACCTAAGGAATTGGCACAAAATCCATTGCTACATAAGGCGCATCTGCCAACTTTATCCTCTAAGTGCCTCTGCCAGGATTACAACATTCACTATTAGGCGCCACTGCCTGGATTACGACATACACTATTAGGCGCATCTGCCAACATTATCCTTTAAGCGCATCTACCAAGATTACGACATTCTCTATTTGGCGCATCTGCCGACCTTATCCTATAAGCGCATCTGTCAGGATTATCCTATAAGCGCATCTGCTAGTATTATGACATTCTCTATTTGGCGCATCTGCCGACCTTATCCTATAAGCGCATCTGCCAGGATTATCCTATAAGCGCATCTGCTAGTATTATGACATTTACTATTTAGCGCATCTGCTAAGATTATCTATAACATCTTTCATACCACATCACTTATCTACCCATGTTTTACCCGACATATTCGTAGATATAAATTACATATATGGTCTAGTTCATTTAAAAACCTGTATAAAACATTCATTCCAACAACCATCTCAAGTAAACAAACAACGTATAAACACATAGCACGTATTTCATAGCAAATACTTCATATCTATGCGGTAGAAGAAAGTAACTACACACTCACTTGATCAGAAGATGATCGGGCAGCACTACAGATCTAAGAGTAGTATTTCTTCGGTGAAACTAGAAGATCTTCACACACCGGGCTTCTCGCAGGCAGAGCTTCGGCTCGGAAACTCTTTTCTTCTCGGGATCTTCGGGCTTCGGGACTTGCTTCGGGTCTCGGGATGATACCAGGGCTTCGGGGGGTTAAAATAGGGCTTAGAGAGGGTATCGGGAGTGGGAGAGATGAGAAGGAGCAACCAAAATCGGCTGACCCTCGATTTCTATTTATAGGGTGAATTTTCTGGGTTCACGTCGTGAGTTTCAAGTGCTCACGTCGTGGGGCTTGATCGTCACTGCATGCGTCATCACAAGTGGGGTCTGACAGAGTCCAGTTGACGTTTTTCTGAGTTCACATCGTGAACACAGTGTTCACGTTGTGAGTTCTGACACAGGATCAGATTTCGTGCCCCGAACTTCAGAAATTCATATCTTTCGCATACGAGCTCCGTTTTCGACGTTCTTTATATGCACACGTAGGAGAGATTATGCTCTACAACTCTCGTTTAGACTCCGTCGGCTAATTTTGAATTTATTTTTATTATATTTTTATTATATCATTTTTAGTAGGCCGGGACAGGAAAACTCCGTTAGAAATCCATAACTTCTTCATCTGACGTCCGTTTTCGTCTGTCTTTTTACCGTTGGACTACTATCGATGAGATATTCAATTATCATTTAGAAAGTTTCGGCTAGAAACCACTCGATCTCAAATTCGAGTATTCGGGCTGCATACCGCTAAGTCGAAACTTCGAAAAATCATAACTTCCTCATACGAAGTCAGATTTAGACGTTCTTTTTATGCACGCTCTCGGTTTAACGAACTCTACGACTTTCGTTTAGATTACTAAGGCTGGATATCGCTCTATCTTAAATTCATATTTTACGTCATTCAGCATCGTGCCGGTTCTGTCGCGAAACTTCGACAGGTCATAACTTCTTCGTTATAACTCAGATTTCGGCGTTCTTTATATGTACGAAATCCTTGTAACATATACTACAACTTAGTTAAGATTAATCCTTCTAAATATTCTTCCATCAATCATTTTTGATGCTTATCGTCTCTAAATTGACTAGCCCGGATCTACGGGCGTTACACAGTCGATAACCGCTCCAAACCTGCTCAACCAGTCCATGCCCACGATGACACAGACATCTCCCATCGCAATCGGGACCAAATCAATCGGAAACTCAACGCCGAAGATCTCGAGTACACATCCTCGGATCAGTAGCATACACCGCTCGCTCGTCGGCTATAGAAACTCGTAGAGGTCGACTCAACGCCTCTCGCTGAACACTGATGTGCTGACTAAATGCTAATGACACGAAAGATCGACTCACACCCGAGTCGAATAACACCAACGCAGGTACAAAACTCACAAGAAAAGTACCTAAGCATAACACAATATAAGCACAAAATCTCAAACTCAAAATAGGTAAGTAAAAGAATACATAACGGCCACGACATCGGGCTTTGCGTGGACCTCCTCCGCTGTCAACTGAAAGGCTCTCCCGCGAGCCTTCGGTGCCTCGGCCTTCGCTGGCCGGACCTCGATAGCTCTAGCAGCAGGTGTAGACCCCTGTGCTGATCCCTGTAGTAGCTGAGGGCACTCGACCTTCCGATGGCCGGTCTGGTTGCAATGAAAGCAAACCGAGAATCCCTTGGGGCAATCCCTCGCGAAATGCCCCTCCTTCCCACACTTGTAATACACCCCAGCTCTGCACACCCCCTCATGACTCTTGCCGCACTTCCCATATCAGCGGGCTTTGCCCGCTTGGCTGCCGGCTGCGCCTGTGCCGGTCGCCTGTCCCTCCTCTAAGACTCGGCCTCCTCCCTGACCTGATTCTCCAGCTCAATCTCTCTCTTCCGGGCATTTGCCTGAAGCTCGACAAATGTCCGGTATGACGAGTTCGCCACGAACTCATGGATATCCCTCCTCAGTATGCTCAAGTACCGGCTCATACGTGCCTGCTCAATCGACACGTGCTCAGGGCAAAACAACGCCCTCTCGTGAAACATCCTCGTAATCACCGTCACAGACTCAGTTCCCTACTTGAGGGATAAGAACTCCTGGGCTAGACGTTCCCTCTCCACAGGGGGAACATACTAATCTCGAAACATCGTGGTGAACCTCTCCCAGGTCACCGCAGTAAGCTCTGCCGTAGTGAAGTTTGCCGTCACAAACTTCCACCAATCCTTCGCTCCCAAGCGAAGCTGGTTAAGCGCAAACCTAACCCTCATATGCTCCGGACACGAGCAGGTGTAGAAGCATCCCTCGATGTCAGAAATCCACCTCATCGCAGAAATCGGGTCCTGCGTCCCATCAAACTCTGGTGGCTTCGTGTTGCTGAACTCTCGATACAACAACGAGTCACCTCCCTGGGGCCTGGCAGCAGCGACAACTGTGGTGGCCGCAGCAACAACAGCCTCAGTAAGAGCAGTGTACCGCTCATCAAAAGTGTCGATCAGCGTGGTCTTGATAGACCCGAACATCTCTGGTATCTCAGCTCGAATGGCCGCAGCCACCTCCTCGTGAATCAACCTACGAATATCCTCATCGCTGGTACCACTAGTACCACTGCCTCCTGGGTGGTGGCGCGTCCCAACCATGATGTCTCTGAAATACAACACAAAAGAATCAGAGACTCGTTCGAGTATACTCGCACTCGATACTCAACCCTACTCATTCTTTAGTACCCTGAGGATTCTTACTTGGACTGCTCACCGATCCGGTGTTTCCAGTAGTACGGGCCCTTATACTACCTTCCACAACGCATCGGTATTCACCCCAAGTCCTCCTCCTAGGATCCTAGATCACAAGTACTTTATATCTCACTAAACTCAGGCTACTCTCTGGTAGACCACTCATAAGTTCCTCGCTGCTACCTACTTACTCTCGAAGTATCTCATAGTAGCAGTAACTCCTAGGCTAAGGCATCACAAATCAGGCCCACTCTAGTCCTAACCATGAATACCTAGCCTAGTCTAGCATGCATAACATATCACATAATATCTCATAACACATAATGTAAGGGTATTTTGGGAAATCACCGTTCGGGCGCTGGCTGATCGTACACATTGCTCCGTTCCGCTTTTCTCAAAAGTCCTTTACTCTTTTGGAAAAATTGTTTCTTTTATGAAAAATTCTCTCAAATCCTCAGTTTGAGTTCAGATACGCCCGGAGGTGTATCCGAGTCTCTCAAACCAAGGCTCTGATACCAACTTGTAACGACGTAAATTTCCAAAACAATTTTTCATTTTAAAAACATACTCTCATTCATAAAATATCATAGTAATCCAATGTAACACATGTTATCTCAATAAACAAATCCCAAGATCCTCAAATACATAAATCCTCTCAGTGTGTACGGATCATGTCGGCGCCTTCTCGCGATCCTCGCTAGTACCTGAAACACATAACACAACAACTGTAAGCATAAATGCTTAGTGAGTTCCCCAAAATACCACATGCAACACATACGCCACTCGAGGCTACAATACAACCCTCCGGTCGATGTGTCTCAGCGGGACCCTCCAGTCCCGTAGCTCGTTGGACCCTCTGGTCCGGTCATAGCTCGTCGGACCCTTCGGTCCAGTCTGTGTCGTTGGACCCTTCGGTCCGGTCTATATCGTTGGGCCCTCCGGCCCGGTCAGTTCAACACATAGCATACATGCAACACAATGCACATAACTCATATATATACACATAGCATACAAGACCCTCTGGTCTACACATAAATACCACTCTAGGTAATGTATAGTGAGAAGACTCACCTCAATGAAGTCGGATAAACTCTCGTGCTCAACGTCCCGACTTAGCCTCCTCCTATTATTCAGATAACATCCCCGATCAATATTCACTCATGATCTCATCTCTACAGATTGGGTAGAAGGCCATCCTACCCTTCCCTGAACTCTCCTGAATTAGTCTTGACCAGAACCCTAAAGTCAACGAAAGTCAACGGTCAACTTTGACCCGACTCGTCAAGTGCACAAGGGCGACTCGGCGAGTCCATACGGGTCCTCTGAATCCTTTCAGCCTCTCTTGGCTCGTCGAGTCATCCTTCCACTCGACGGGTTACACCTGTCACGAATCGCGGGGCAATCCCGACTCGACTCGTCGAGTCCACTTAGGGACTCGGCGAGTTGCCTCCATGTTCATCCTCAAATGACCTCCTAAGGTCAGATCTGCTTCCCTAACTATCAGATCTACCCTTCAAATGTTCAAATGTCACGTAAAGGTGCAACCTTTACGTGCATGCAACCCACAACAAGTCATAAATGGAGAAATAACTCTAAAAATGGCAACCTAGTCCCCAATCTTTCATTTGCTTGCATAAAGCTGAGGGATAGTGACTCTGTGGACCTCTCATGGTCCAAATCTGATGCTATTAACACAAAGGGGGCCTCATACTCACTAGATCTTACATAAAGTGGAGGTAAAAACCCTAAAATCATGAAATCTATCATATCAACACGAAATAGAAGGGATTATACCTCCAGAGATGAACTCTCAAGATGATTAGCCCAGATCCAAGCTCCCTTCACGCTCTAGATGGGTGTTTCCTTCTTCCTTCTAGCAAAACTACACCAAAAGTGATGTATTAGTCTCTTCTTGCTCTCAACTCTCTCACTGCTCTCTCTAGGGTTTCTCTGGGGTGCATTGGCCGCAAATGGAGGCCATAAAGGCCTTTAAATAGGGCACAGGCCCGGGGATTTAGGGTTTCACTTTACAGCGCGGACTCGCCGAGTCCACGTATCTACTCGTCGAGTCCGGTCATTAATCCAGTCAAGAACTTGTGATCCTACTCGGCGAGTCTGAGCGTCTACTCGCCGAGTCCCTCCATAAAACCCAAAATAAATAACTAAAATAAGATACCTGGAAATCCGGATGTTACCGTTAACCAAGTAACAATCCATTATGCAGTTTGGTTTTGGTTAAAGTTTTATTATTTTGGTTAAACCAATAAAATCAAATAAGCTATTTAATAAAGATGTATATTTTTATAATTATCTCTATAAATTAACATTTTATATTAAAATAGATAGATTAGTTAAAAAAATTCATAACAAATTATTTAATTATTAACCATTATAAATTTATAGTTTATATTTATGGTAGACTTTGTTGAAGACTTGAAGTCTTTGTAGTCGATGTAAAGATGCACATCCTACGGCTTCCGTTTTGTTTTTTATTATTTTTTTATTTTACCATCACTGGGTTAGTAATCCAAATTGGGAAGATTGATTTTCTTAAGATTTTTGCTACAACTAGCTTTATTACCTCGGTGTTGATGACGTTTCTATCTCCGTCTTGCCCCCTCTTTTTTGTCTAATGAAACTGTTGTCGGGTTGGATATTTAGGTTATGTTCAGTTAAAGTTTTGTTGATTCCTACCATGTCAGTAGGTTCCCACGTGAAGACATGTTTGTGTCGCTTCAATAAGGTGATGAGTCTTTCTCGGGCGAGCTTAGATAGGCTTGTGCCTATACGGATTGGTTGCTCAGGGAATTTTGTGTTGATAATTTCTGCTCGCGGTCTCATCTGGCCTTTGGTAAGCTCTATTGGAGCCATGATCAGGTGGCATTGAAGTAATTTTGAGGGCCATATTGAAATTTGAGTAAGCCATTAACTATGGAGGCTATTGCACCCAACTGGAGCATTCATGTTCTTCCTAAGATCATATTGTATTCTGAAGGTCACCTTACTACTACAAATTTGATTACTACCGTCTTTTTCTTAAGGTTGTCATGGTTGTGTAGGGTGAGAGGTAGGTATATGCCTCTTTCCTAATTCTAGTCTATCAACTTATGAATCGGTTTCAGTGGGTTTTATTGATTTTGATATATACCTAATACCGCACATTAGAATATTCATTCTAACACTAATCAAACCGCCGCATCAAAATATAGTCCCAATTAACCATTGAAATTAATGGTTTTCAATTTAAAACAACCTAATATAAGCCATAAAGAGAGGTGTTCTTAGTTATTACCTTCAGGGATTCATTCCTAATTCAAATCCTCATCAAATGCGCAAATCTAAATTTCTCTCTAAAGACCGTTATATTATTTTTTTACCTCTTAAAACTCATACTTTTGATTTCATTTCTCATCTCAATAATACACATATATTTTTCCTTTCTTCCCTAAATGACGAGCCAAAAACCACAGGGAAGGTTTCATCTTTCATCTTATACAAATCATACTTTACCCACAATAAGTTCCAAATCATCACACTAACCAACATTTAACTAAAATTACTTTCTAATAGAGCTAGTAAATAACATAATTAACCAAAATTTCTATTATTTATCACATTTAACGCTTACCGAAAATAATGATGTATTTCTATATTTCAACATGCCTTAATTCTCACAAAAGAGAAGTTTAGTAGTTTACATCTAGAATTGTCATCTTCTACCATTAACACTCGACCTCGTAATTACCAGCATTTTCACACTTTTAAGGCTAAGGATTTTAACACAAAATAATGAGTTTTACAAAAAAAAATCTATGAATTTATTTCCAAATTATTAACTTTATGCAACAATAATATGGTCTTTGATAAACAAGGTTCTCAAAGGCAGGTGAAATATTTACATAATAACAAACACACTATGGTGTCTTATGTTAGGTAATATAACCATCATAGTCAAGATATCAAATGGCGAAATATTCCCCCACCTTATTCATCTGTCTGGTATGATTTATTGGAGAAGTGAAGAGATAGATCGAAATTGATGGATGGAAAACCTTCTTTTACCAACAAAAAAGAAAAGTTTAAGAGGTAAAAACAATAATATAACGGTCTTTTTACGAATAAGATTTACACAATGATTTTTCTAATTACTATCCCACAGTAGGTTGGGTTTTTTTCTCATATTTTGCCCTGATCATCGTTAGTAGGCAACAAACCTTGATTTACCATGAAAAAGAAAAATAAACGATAAAAATAATGTAGTGGCTTTTGAAAATGCTTCAGAAATGTAGAATTTTCCCTAGTTAAATTTAGTTCTTTGCCCAATCAAAAACGACTTTTTTTTTTCCTAAAACCTTACCTTATAAATACCCTACACTTTCCGATTTTATACAGGCCGGTACCAAAGATTTAAATATCCTCAAATGCCTAGGACGAACCAGAAAAAAAGCCCTTATCGCTATTATATATATATATGGGGATAGGGAATATACATTACAGTCCCACCTAAGCTTAGGTACTAAACCTATAAAATATGTGATTTTAACTTAGTAAATATATCCGATTTGGTTTTCACTTGGTAATATATCATCCTCGATAACATTTCTTTCCTCCATTATCGTTTTATCATCTCTGTTTTCTTTCCTCCATTATCGTTTATTACTTCACCCCAATGAACATTACTTTTTGCCACTGTCACGAAGATCTAAGTTAATCAATATTTTTGCTTCCTTATCAAAACTATTGATCTTGAATCTACATCTTCAAGTGTTAATTATGAACCCCTTAACAACGATCTTTTTATAGTAAAACAACGTATTTTCATGAGGTTTACTACCTAAGCTTAGGTGGGGCTGTAATGTATATTCACTTTTCCATATATATATATATATATATATATATATATATATAATAAAAATTAAGTCTTGTACTGCTCACTTTCTCTCCTTCAACACCCCCCATGATTTTATATCTTATAATCGTGGCAATAAAGAGAACATTTAGGTCAATACAAATTCCTAATCTCATTGGTTATGGATGTACAGACGGTCCAAGTTATCGTAGCTTTAGAATGTTGTTTTCTCTTAGTTGCATGATATTAAGTGCAAGAAATATATATTAACGTATGAATCGATGTAAATAATTATGATGCTTAAAGACTACTATAATTCAATAAAAAGAACACAAAAAAAATCAGATGATGAAGAAGGATTAACTTATATGGAAAACGAGATTTTGGGAGACAAAATGGAAAGAAATTCAACGGAAGTGTAATCATATACTAAAACTGATGTTGAAGAAACCAATAAAGACTTCATTGCCGAAACTCAAGACTGAAATGCAAACTACACACTAAGTACATCGTCCAACACAACGTTTGTTGAAAATTACCCATATAGCAACGATACCTATAAGTTTTGGGATTGCTCATCGGATATTTCATTTCAATGATATACTTTTGTTTACAAGTTATGTAACTTTATTCAACAATTTTTAAGTTTTTTATATTAATGAATTATTAAAGTGTTATTTTATATCCTTTTCATGGATGTCAGATTGTACCAAAATCTTTGTTGTGACGCTTATTATTCGGGATACTTGAGACTAAAAGACGAAAAACTTAGAAGCTTTTTGTTTGCATTCATTGAGTATGGATATTGAGTTTAAAAAATTTCATTCTCATATCGAAGGACTTGGTTATAAAACTCACTTTTAAATGTACTTTCCAAATACACTGTTCTAATTGGGATGCCTTCAAGTGACATTGGATTTTCTATATCAGTTTTAATAGTTATTTTTTTTCTTAATCATCTTTGATATATATATATATATATATATATATATATATATATATATATATATATATATATATATATATATATATATATATATACTAGCCATTTACCCGCGCCAAGCGACGGGTGCAAATTGTTTTTTCTAGAAATTAGTTTCTAGAGGCGAGCAATTATTTTGCGCAAATAGTTTTCTACATCTAAACAATTATCAATAAGAATCATTCTAGCAGAGAAAGATTGCATTTTGTTTTCAGAAAATAATTTCCTAAGCACAGAAAAGTTCCATTTTTTTTTCGACAAATAATTTTCGAATGACTATTATTTTTATGTCGACTAATATTCGTTTCAACGATTAAAGTTTGGGTAGGTGTTTAGTGAATAGTTTTTACACAATATGATAGTATTCAGGCAATGCAGTCATGACGCAGACCTCTAAGTATCATTCGATATGATTTTTTTAACCGAAAAACTGAATCAGAACTGGTTGGAACCGATTAATGGTATTCAACCTAGCTCCCGCTTACCCCAATTTATCATTTTCGATTTTTGCACAAATAATTTAGTACATCTAAACATATATCAATATGAGTTATGCTAGCAAATATGAAATCAGTAAAAATAAAAAATGAAGAGTTAAGATTTTTTACGAATATTTACGAACACATGATTGATTGTACATTATTAATCTTGCAACACTTCTTTATACACCACATTTGATGTTACACATTGACTGATTTTCTAGATTTATCGGAATCTTAAATCGTGAGTGAATTGTTTTCCATCCGGATGAAACAGTCGTAAGTTTCCATTCAATGATTAGTTTCTCAGCAAGTTGTGATTATTTATTCAGTGGGTTGTGATTATTTCCAATACATATGATATTTCAAAGAATGCACAACATATCCACAAAAGAAAACATTGGTTGTCTGTTTCGGCTTCAAATATATTTAACCGAATAATAACAGTAAAAATGACATTTAACTTTTTGCAAAAGCTTTACGTATAAGGGTTTGACTATAAAAATGACAAAACTGCAAATTTAGTCCTTGTGGTTTGCCAAAACCTTTGGATGGGGTCCAAAAAGTTTCCAGCTTGCACCAAAGGTCCAAAATCAAGGTTTTCTTGGGTTTTTAGTCCATTCCATCATTGTCCGTTTGTTTGGAGCCGTTAATGCCATCACGTGCCCTCCATGTGAGGGCATTTTGGTCATTTTAGGTCCTAGCCTCCGTTGCCGCCACTTCAATTAATAAGATTGCAGACTGTACTTCACTCCTTCGTCTTCTACTCATACCTCAATTTGCCAGACGGAAAAACCCTAACGATTGTCTGAGAATTGGCTCGTGTTCATGCTTTTGAAAATGTGGGGACTTAGAAATGTTGGAGAGAAAGTTAACGTTCAAGAAGTTTATGGTAAGATTCAAACTTTGAAAAAACTTCGAAAATTTTTGTATTTGATGATCAAGCTTCACACTTTGAAAAACTCTAACAATCGTCTCTTTCTGTTTTGAAGATGGTTACCCCAACATATTCTCTATTGAACTTCATCACGGAGGGAGTTTCACAAAGTTTCCAAATATCAGGTATATTAATGGGCAAGTAAGGTACTTTGATGTTGTCGACATTGATGAATTTTCTGTGCATGAACTAGACTTGATGATGAGAGAATTAGGGTATGATGGTACTGAAATCATGTATTACCATTTCCGTTTGCCTAATGAAGGATTTGACTTTGGACTCCGAGCATTAGGTAACGATGATGATGTGCGTAATCTCTCACGGTATGTTACCCATAACGAAATGATTAAAGTGTACACAGAGCATGGTCAAACGAACCTGCTTACATATTTTATGTCCCCAAGTGGTCCAAGAAGGGTTATAATAGAAGACATGGACAATCAGGATCCTCTTAGACCCTTATAAACTATAGTTGCTCATAAAGTGGTAACTCCAATCCAAATTGATGTTGGTGAGGGTGATTTAGGGTTAGCATTAACCTTATACAAATCAGCAACACCTGAATTTAGTAGATCTAAAGGTTCGAAACATAGTAAAGGGGCATCGTCTTGTAGTAGAAAGCTTAACTTGGATTGGGAAGGTGGTGAAAAAACAATGGCAAGTGGTGAAGTTAATAAAGGTAAGGATGTTGAGCCAATGCATCCTGAATTTGTGCATTCTGAGTTTGTTGCAGTTGATGCAGAAAAAGAGTTAAACAAAGACATTGATGTGAATGAAGAACTTGACATGAGCAAATCCAATGGTGAGGGTGTAGAAGGATTTGCAGATGAGGGGTATAGGGTTGTCATGGATAATGATCCTCAAGGAGTCAATGAATTTTCAACTAACATCAACATAGATGATGAGTTAATGAGAAACTTTCAACCTTTTGAAGGGTTTGAAGACCAAGATAGCATCCCATTTAATGGTTATGAAGGGCAAGATAATATTCCTTTCAATGATGAGTGGAGACAAGAGGAGCCTGATGACATTGAGTTTGAGAATCAAAATAGTGAAGATGAAGATAGTGACTTTATGATTGATGAGGACAACATAATAGAAGATGTTGAAGTTGACATGGAGGATTTCAATCTAAATATTGATACAGAAGCAGAGTTCAATGGATGTCAAAGTTTGGGTGGTCAAAGAAATGAAGATAGTGATGAAGAAGATGATGTGGAGGTTATTAACAATGACGAGTGGGATTCACTAAGTGATGACTCAGGGGAAAACAGGAAAAGAAGAGAAATGATCAAAGAGTTGGGAAAACAAACATTATGTTCTGCTGGTGAGGTGCACAAGGTAGCTTTTCATATTGGGCAGAAATATAAAGCCAAGAAAGAATTGAAAGATAAAGTTGATCTGCATGCTTTAGAGACAAGGAGGAATATCTCATTCACAAAAAATGACAAGAGTAGATTAACAGCTGTTTGTGATGGAAGTGTAGTTGTAAATGCAAGTGGGGTAGGTGGACCTACCTCTGGGAAAAAGGTAAAGGGTAAAGATGTAAACTCAGATAAAGTTAAATGCACATGGAAACTTCATGCATCTAGGTCAAGTGAACATGACTATTGGTTTATTAAGACATATAATCATAAACACATCTGCCTCCAAACACGAAAAATCAGATCTTGCACAACAACATTTATTTCCAAACATATTATGGATCGGATTGAAGCTAATCCTGGCCTGCCTGTTCGTGCCCTACAAGAGCAACTCCAATCAACATATGGAGTTAGTATTTCAGAAGAGAAAGCATTTAGGGCAAAAGCATTAGCCACCAAACATGTTGCAGGAGATTACGTAAAGCAATATGCAGCTTTGAGAGAGTATGTGCTAGAGCTACAAAAGACAAATGAAGGTACAACTGTAAAGATTGATGTGGTTTCTGAACCTGTGGTTTCATCCCCAACCAGGCAATTCAAAAGGATATACGTGTGTTTAGGTCCTTTAAAGAAAGGATTTAAGGCAGGTTTGAGATAATTTTTAGGCTTAGATGGAGCCTTCATGAAGGGACCTTTCCCAGGTCAAATACTAAGTGCAGTTGGTGTTGATTCCAATAATGGAACCTACCCATTGGCATATGCTGTTGTTGAAAGTGAAAATACTTCAAGTTGGAAATGGTTTCTTCAGTGTCTTGCAGATGATCTTGACTTGTATTCAAATTCCAACATCACCTTTATCAGTGATAGTCAGAAGGTACTATAGTTACATTTAATATTTCATACATAGGTTTCATTACAGACTAATGCTAATTACTTATTTTGTTTTTGTGAAAACAGGGTCTTCTACCAGCCATAAAACAATTGTTTCCTAATGCAGAACACAGGTTCTATATTAGACACATATACCAGAACATGAGGAAGTTATTTAAGACTACAGAGTACAAGGAGTATTTTTGGAGGTGTGCTACGGCCACCACCATAACAGAGTTTGAAGCTGTAATGGTAGAGCTAAGGAATTATGACATAGAAGCATATCAGTGGCTCTTGAAAATCCCTCCACATCATTGGGCTAGAAGTCATTTTTCAGGTATTTTCTCAATTTGTTGTCTTATTATTTATTATAGTATAGATATGCACTAACTGTAATTTTGTTAATGAACTACTAGGAAGGGCAATTTCAGACATGTTATTGAATAACCTTTGTGAAGTGTTCAATAGCAAACTTGTGAAAGGTAGAGACAAACCCATTATCAGCTGTTTGGAGTTTATCAGAGAGTACCTTATGAAGAGAGTATGCAATGTGATGAAGGTGTTAAACAAGTGTCAAGGTCCACTAACTCCAACTGGTACTAGAATTTTGGAAGCAAACACAACACAAGCTAGTAAGTATCATGCACGATGGAATGGGGGACAAAAGTATCAGGTTAAAGGTCCATGGAATGATCAGCATGTGATGGACATGGAGAAAAGGGAGTGTAGTTGTAGAAAGTGGGAGCTTACTGGAATTCCTTGCAAGCATGCAATTGCAAGCCTAAATGAAATGGCAGACAATAATGAAAAGGTGGGAGAACTATACACATATGTCCATAAGGTGTATTGGCTTGATACATGGAAAGAGATGTACTCCTTCAAGGTGGAGCCTATCAAAGGTAGAGCCATGTGGCCTAAGAGTGATTGCCCAACAACTCTTGTGCCTCCACCTCACAACAAAGCTATAGGCAGGCCAAAAAAGAAAAGGAGGATGTCAGCAGAGGAAAGGATTGATATCCAGCAACGTAAGAGGCAAGCAAACAGTCAAAGTCAAAATGATAATGAAACTCAATCACTCAGCAGGAAGTTTTTGACTGTTACATGTAGTAAGTGTAAGCAAAAGGGTCACAATGCCAGGACCTGCAAGGCCAAAGATGGGAATTGATGTTTAAGTACTTAAGTTGTTTATGTTTGTGAACACTTGCTAATGCACTTTAGTTGGTACTTTGATGCCTTTTTTGGTTCCATTTTGATTATGTACTTTGATGCCCTTTTATGGAACAATGTACTCCAATGTTTTGGCAATGTACTTTAATTCCCTTTGTTGGTAATGATTGTGTTTTGGCATTAATCTGTTATGGTGCCCTTTTGGTAATGTAGATTGTTATTGGTTAATTTTGTATTGTCAAAGCATGAAGATGTTATGGCAATGCACTTAATATATGCATGTAAAACCATTACACTTGCATAACATGTCAACATAAAACCTTTATAATTTCATATTCATAAAAAGATAAAACCATTACACTTCCCATTATCATAAAAGCATTACATATCCAATGATCCAAAAGACAACACTTACAACATATATAAACCACAATTACACATTCTAGCACCAAAAGACAACATTTTCAAGTGGTTATTACCAACAAAAAAGCCATGAACCTTCTAATTCCTAATTCCAAAACAACACAAACAACAGAAACAAGACCCACGAGGCAAGCAAACACATCTTCAGCTGACCCACTTCAACCTCATACCTATTCATTGTTCTCAACAGTCCTGGTATGATAACAGTTGATCTTTGACACATAAAGGGATCGACCCACCCCAAAAATCCACATCTGGATCCCTACAAGAATACATTAAAGTAGAAGAGTTATTGCATAACTATCGAAATATCATAACCTAATATGGGTTTGCTTACCATTTTAGGGCATGCATAGAAACGACGACCAGGGTTTCGTGAGGTCCATGAGGTTCGCACAATAGCAACAATCCCACAGAAGCAGAGCACCATTTTTGAAGCTCGTAGCAGTAGAAGCAGATGAGAGACGAAGAAGAAGAAGACCTTTGTTGCTGCTTCTCTGTAAATCAAAATGAAGAAGAAGAAGGGGATTGCGTATGAGTCTGTATATAAAGGAGAAATATGATATTATTTAAAATAAGGACCTAAAATGACCAAAATGCCCTCACATGGAGGGCACGTGATGGCATTAACGGCTCCAAACAAACGGACAATGACGGAATGGACTAAAAACCCAAGAAAACCTTGATTTTGGACCTTTGGTGCAAGCTGAAAACTTTTTGGACCCCATCCAAAGGTTTTGGCAAACCACAAGGACTAAATTTGCAGTTTTGTCTATTACGAACACATGATTGATTGTACATTATTAATCTTGCAACACTTCTTTATACACCACATTTGATGTTACACATTGACTGATTTTCTAGATTTATCAGAATCTTAAATCGTGAGTGAATTGTTTTCCATCCGGATGAAACAGTCGTAAGTTTCCATTCAATGATTAGTTTCTCAGCAAGTTGTGATTATTTATTCAGTGGGTTGTGATTATTTCCAATACATATCATATTTCAAAGAATGCACAACATATCCACAAAAGAAAACATTGGTTGTCCGTTTCGGCTTCAAATATATTTAACCGAATAATAACAGTAAAAATGACATTTAACTTTTTGCAAAAGCTTTACGTATAAGGGTTTGACTATAAAAATATATAAATAAGAGTAAATTACACGAATGGTCCCTATGGTTTAGGGTAATTTGCGCGTTTGGTCCCTAACTTATTTTTTTAACTCGGAAGGTCCCGACTGTTTGTTTTTGTTACGTGCTTTGTCCCTACTGTTTGTTTTTGTTACGCGTTTGGTCCCTATCTTACCTAAAAAAACAATTATTTAGATAGGGAAAAATGGTGGGGTAGGTAAGGTAAGGTGAAGGAGGTGAGGTTGTGGGTGTGTTTATTTAAATAAATTAAAAAATCAAGGGAAAAATAGTTTTTTTATGTAAGACAGGACCAGGCACGTAACAAAAACAAACAGTAGGGACCTTCCGAGTTAAAAAAATAAGTTAGGGACGAAACGCACAAATTACCCTAAACCATAGGACCATTGGTGTAATTTACTCTATAAATAATCAAATTATAAACCAAAGTCATATATATTAAATATGGCTAACATGTTAAAAACCTTGATTTATGTATATTTAGTCTTTTATATGCATTTTATCAATAAACTTAGATTAATATAAAATTTAATAAAATTTAGCCAACTAACTATGTAAATTGTTTTTTAAACACTTATTTACACATTTATATTAAAGTGTAATACACCATCAAAATTTGACCTAAATTTCTTTTAAAAGTTTGCTAACTTTCTTTTATAAATTAGTGTTTCTTTTATAAATTTATTTAGTAAAAAGGTGAAGATGGTATAGAAAATGTGTACAAAATAACTAATTTTTTATACTTTGCGTAATAAAAGGTGTGTAGGAAAAAATTCCACGATTTACACGTCAAATTAAATATTTTTTAGATATTATCCTAAATAGTAATTATTTTAATTATAAAACTTATTTCTCAAACTTTTAACGGAAAATACAATTTAATTAACAAATTTAAAATAAACAGATACGTCTTACTCTATGTAGTTAAACAACAATATCGTAACATAATTTTAACTAAATCGAACTTTCTAAAGAAAAATATAACATATGAAGTTGATATAATTTTCCAGCAAGATTAATATATATCAGTTTTGGAAGGTTTTTAATAAATATTTGAATGACTAATTTTGTATGAATTTAATAACTTATTAAAACATATTTTCAACTAAGAGATAAATTTAAACATTAATGTGATGGCACCATATAATTCTACATAAAGTAATTCAAAGGATATTACAACAATATAAGCATGCCAAATGACATAAAACAATGTCACTTGCTCCTCTAAATGGTCTACAATAGTATGTAACACATATAACACATTTAACAATCCTAATTTGACCTGTAAAAATAATCATGCTCCTCAAATTCGACTCCTAAACACATTATAAATTTTTTATTGAGCGACGCATGTAGTCACTTTTTGTCCTTGTGAACTTAGCTCTATAAAAAGTGCAATTGATGATAAGGTAAACTTATTAGGAATTGAAACATTTAAGCTTTTGAAATAAGCATTTTGAATAATGTTTAAGCAAAGATTTCAAATACGATGAACCTTTTTTGACACCACTTATAGTCACATTTTTATTCAATTTGCCTTTTTATCTTTAAAATAAAGCTTGGTAATGGGAGAGGGTATGCTAGTTTTCCTTTTTTGAACAACATGCGATGCATTCAAAATGAATACCACATTACTAAAAGAGAAACATCTTTACACATGGGGTATTTTAGTAATCTTCTTGGTTAGATAGCAACTACATCCCTACAAAAAGAATTTACATATGTAAGATAACTAAGCAATAGAAATGGACAGTAAATGACAGAGCCATAAACAAAAAAACAAAAGGGCCATAAATCAACAAATATGAGAGTTGAGTGGTAGCAGTGTGTTACCTTATCAATATTTCAACCATCTATGCAGTTCATCAACATGTTTCCCTCCAAAAAACCATTATACTCCTACATGTTCAACTGGTTGCTGAGCAAAATAAAATGCAGACGTCCACAAAGCGCACTAATGACGATTTTACCGCTGGTGGGTCAACCAAATAAAATGAAGATTTGGGTTACATATTTTTATGATAAAAACATAGAAAAAAGGTAAATGCTAGAAATTCCAACACACTTCAGTGTGTTTGTGCAAGGTTCCTCTTCTGCTTTGTCTCATCAAATTCAGTAAAAAAAAAGTACCTACTCCAGACCAAACCGGTGTCACATTTGCAACCGCACAAATTGAAAATTACATAAACTGAAAAAAAAACACAATTTGACAAAATGGAAGATGGTCTGCTATAATACCTCATTAGTAGTACGTTAAAGATTACATAAACTTAAAAAAAACAAATTATTATCATTATAAAAGTAGAATGCTATAATAAACAATTGAATGGAAGTACATTAATTGCTATAAATAGCAACTTACTTTCATGGAAATGTACTTTGAGGGAGAACTTGTTATGATCTCACCTGGATGGGTTGCTGTTTTTGCATCTTCACCTGCTACATAGGCACCAACAATGATTCGACACCATATTTAATAGAACATGTTCATTTTCTATGCATTACCAAATTAAAATCTGGGATAAGATGCACCGAAACAGGTAAAGATGCAAGCCAATTTCACAACATCTCCAACATACACTCTCTTGCTCATCCACATCCTCTGAAAAAGAAAGGTCATGTATGACGGTTGATATAGTATAAAGCTTAATAAATCAATTGAAGTTAATCTATGAACAAAAAATGATGGGAAAAACTCACTAACTGAGGTGATCAAGAGAAAATGGAAGGGAAGGCTGTAAAAGAATAATAAAACACCAAGTGCTCAGAAGTAATGCAAAAGAGAGTAAACATACACAAAGAGAAACTGCATAAAAAGATAAATGTGGAAATCTACCTACAAAAAAGGAGAGCTTGTATACAGGGGAATATTTTCATCATTGAAATAAGGATATAAAGTTTCAGTGTTGATTTTCACAATTAGAGGGAGCACATGTACTTGAAACATGAAACATACCAACAGTTTCACGAATTTGATTTCGGAAGCTCATGAAACTTGGTCGGAAAATAAGAAACAATGAGACTGGTCTTTTTTTATTTTTATGTTCTTTCTCCCCTGTCTTTTCTCATTGATCAACTAACAATGACAACAAAGTATAAAAATATTTTCATACTTGAATTAAATCCTTCTCATCAGTTTTCTATCCTGCCAGTCACAACCCATCATGATATATATGTAACAATACGTATTCTATAACTATTTTTCATTCCATTCCAGATCACTATAGAACCAAAAACACATTTAGCTATCTACAAGACTTGGATGTTTATAGATTGCTAGTACAAAGTGACCTTCCAGATTCGTCTTAGACATAAAAGGAATATGATTTTTCTCTGTTATAGAAGTTAATGTTTAAAGCCAAGGGATGTACGAACCACATCTTTATTCAGACATCGCTTTTGTATCTCTTCTTTGTTGAACTTATTTGCTTTTTAGATACTAAATCATCAGCCTTTTCCTGCACCAAAATATAACAACAAATCTTTCTTTGAATCTTTATTTCCAACATCATGTGTAAAAAAACCAAATTATGTAATGTGTACCTTTTCATTTATCTTTGTTTATCTTTAAGTCTTGTTTGGTAGACTTGTCATTTTTATGTTTAAGAGATAGAAATATCAACACCATTGTGTTTTATAGATCATGAACACCATCTGTATCTAAAAAATGAAATAGTTATACACATATAATAATTAGACTGAAAATGGGTTAAAGTTACCTCAAGATAAAAAAAAATGAGGAAATATGAGTGATTTCATACATGTAATCGAGTCTAGATGCAGAATGAAACCTGTAAAATCGAAAAGGATGACTACTTAAGACAAAATCAAACTAGAAAATCAATAGCATACATGTAATCGATCATCTTACCGAAGATGTGTAGACCAACCACTGATTCTCTACCATTAGTTGCAACGGGAGTATGATACATTCTTACCGTCATCTGAAGCACTTTATAGGGTTTTCAAATAAGGCTAAGTGGTAGGTGGTTGTAAAGTGGTTTAGAGAGATAAAGAGAGACTGGGTGAGAGAGAGAGAGAGAGAGAGATGAACCTACAGTATGTGATGGTGGCCATGTGGTTGTATCAGGGGTGGAAGATGGTGACATAAAAGACGGCGACGTCTCATGCTATGGTCCTCTAGCGATGGTGACAATTAGAGATGGGGAAAAGTTGGATTAAGGGGAGAGAAAAGGAAATAAGAGATGCTTACAGTAATGAAGGTAACATTTGGGTTTTGAGCATCTATTGGAGATGGTAGTGGGTGGTGAATGATCTGATGGTGGTGGAAATTGGTTTCTTGGGGGTACACTTATGACAGAAGTGTTTAGGGTTTGCTGGCGGTGGAGGTGGTAGCCGATGATGGTGGTGGCGGGTTTTCAGAGAATGGTGAGGGGTCTAGGGTTTTCAGGGAGAGAAGAAGCACATGTGTAATGGTGCTTCGACAGTGGTGATGAGTGGTATGACACAATGATGGTGGTGGTTGGTTTAGCAAAAGATATATCGATGAAGGCGGCCGATTTAGTAGCAACGCAAAAGTGGTGGTTGGTGGTGGCTGTCAAATTTTGTAGTTGGGGTTTCCAGGAAACAAATTTGGGTGGAAGACATGAGACTGTTGTGATCGAAATTGTGAGCATAGGATTTTTGTAGGCGACGACTGATGAGTTCAAATGAGAATACCAGGTCAAAAGCCGAGATACTTGCCAAAAAATTTGCACACGATTGGTTAATTGAACCCGTTTTTATTGACTTTTTCAATGATTGACCAGCTAGATATTTTTCTGTAATGCATAAAGTCATTGTACATTATGTAGTAATACTTGTACCTCTTAAAATTCAGCAAAACCTTGTAAATGCTTATTAAGGTATAAAGATATATATATATATATATATATATATATATATATATATATATATATATACACTAGGCGAATGCCTGCGCGTTGCGCAGTGGAATAATTATATAGTTTAATATGGTTATATATATTATGGTAAAATAAATAGTTAACATTCTTTTTAAGCATATGGTTAATTGATTAAATAGTTTGTACATTATAATTAATATGCGATTAAATAGTTTGTACATAAAGGTTGTATGCGATTAAATAGTATGTATATTTTTTGATTTACAAATAATTTATACTAATAAATAATTCGAATTTATTATTAGTTTAAAATTGTAAATGTAATGTTTATATACACATTAGTATCTAATACGTAACTATTCGATAATTCAGTAAATATGGGTTGTCATTTGTGGTCGTATGCGTTTAGTTTCTTAACTAAACCTCACATGTGTTGAATCACATTTTTTGAAAATTACTGAAAAGGATTAGAGAACTTACTTATTGCCTGTAATGTTTGGTAATTTAAGACATCTAATTTCACATTTTTTCATTGTAGAATTTGTACAACTTGTGAATTTCCGCCATTAATTTCTATGCTCGAGTTTCTCATTCATTTTAAGGTTTTAAATATTCTTTCATTCTTGGAGTTTCAAATTCTTCAAGAATTGTGGGTAGACTGTTCTTGCATTCTTTAGTAATATTGGAACAAATATAGTTCTGGAGACCTATCTGAAATGCAAAGGTTTTGATATTCTATCTTGAGACTTTAACTCCGGTAGAAAATATTGCCTTCACCGACCGATGATCGGACAACTTGGATTCATTTCTAGGGTATAGTGTCTGCTTTAGTTCATCCCCAATCCATATTATCCTATAACACCTGCCATATATTCATAATCCGTTTAGAGTATTTGAAATTGTACAAACAAAAGTAGTGGAAGTTATGCAATGAATGATATAAAGGGATTTAATTACCATACAGCAGGAGCAAACTAAATGAATGACATAAAAGATTTAATTACCATGCAAGAGCAGGTTTTGTTTCATCATTCTTGCCAAATTTTCATTTGGGAACATATTTATAAGTACGAAGGAGCAAAATCAATTGTTCCTTCATGTCATGCTCTAAATTCACCATCCATAGTTCCATTCATAGCTTCAAAATTTCATTTATATAAAGTGTGTGATGTGTTATTAATTACTTTGAAGATGAAAATGTGTGGGGGTTTCAAATGCATGAGGTGTTTGGAAATTTGTGTAGGGGTTTCAAATGTGTGAGGTGATTGGAAAAATGCATCATAGGCGAATGCCCGCGCGTTGCGCGGGATATAAAAAAATATTTTATATTAAAATAACTAAATCATTGTTATTAACAATTAAATTATAATTTCATAAAAAATATAAAAAATGATTTTTATTTTTGTTATTATGTTGAACTATATTATAAGAGATAAGGTTGGAACTTGAAGTTGTTTTGCATATACAAAGTTATATGATTAAAATAGAAAAAAAAATTAATTTTTAAAAATAAATAAATCGTTATTGTTATCTATTAAATAATAATTTCATATTAAATTAAAACGTTTATATTAAATATTATCATTATGTAGAAAATACGATAATAGAGACATCTTTTTATCTATCTTAAATTTTATCATTCTGTACAACATATGATAATAGAGACAACTTTTTATCTTAAATAGTAAAAATGTTTTGTATCATAAATATTACCATAATTATGTAAAACATATGATAATAGTGACGTCTTTTATAAGGTTAAAACTTTAAATTGTATTATATACAGGGTTATAAAACTTGGCTAACACAACCAAATACTCGGCATGTTACTTAAACTCGGCCTCCAATGGAAGTGAGATTGCCTAATTCAGCCAGAAGACACTCGGATCCTTATTAAACTCGATCCAAATCTAAAAGATACGCTCCAAAATCATTTTCGAAATTCTGAAATTTAATTGGTCACTTGTCGACAAAGACAATCTCACCAAAGAATACACTCAACGTCCTACAAAGTTAGATGCAAGGAAGATCTCATGGCTTAGTCCCTTTGAAATATTTCACAACCTTTCCTATTTATAGAGGAGAATACATTCTCTTGTTTACTCTCACGATCAATATGGGATGAAGACATTTTATTAAACTCATTTCTTTATTTGCCAATAATTTCATTTTGTTAAATAAAATATTAAATAATAAAAATAAAACGTTATCCATAAAATTTATTGTTCAATAATTCCATTTTTCAGTAATCTCGTAAGTTGCTATAAAAAATTAAGTTTTTATTGAATAAATTTTTGTTAAATCCTAAAATCATAAATTCATTTAGGTACTTAATATAGAAAGTTTGTTTATATGTATTTTCATGATTCAAAATGTCATTATAAAATGAATTCATTTATAAAATATAATCGAGTATATACTTCGTGCTTTTGAATCAAAGTGATTTTTCAAACAATTATAATTTTATGTTTAGGTAGATTTTTTTATATTTATATAACATTATGTAACTTATAATATTATTATAAACAATTTGAATAATCATTGGAGTTTCAAATGTATGTGGTGAAAGGAAAATGCTTCATTTATCGGTCAAAATTGATCAAACTCGGACCGATTCAACTTAATATACCAAACTACATAACATTTTTTCTATTGAAACCCGGTTTGTATATATTTTGTGTTTTTGAATCAAATTTATTTTTCAAACAATTATAATTTTATGTTTAGGTAAGTTATTTATAATATTATTAGAAACAATTTGAAAAATCATGGGAGTTTCAAATGTATGTGCTGAAAGGAAAATGTTTCCTTTATCGGTCCCAATTGATCAAACTCATACCGATTCAACTCAATATACCAAACTACATAACGGTTTTTCAACTGAAACTCTGTTTGAACCTAAAAAAATCTTGTTCAAAACCATTTTCGGGATTCTAAAACTTAAATGGACAGTTGCCAATAAAGAAAATCTCACCAAAGAATACCCTCAACATCCTAAAAAGGTAGGCATAAGGAAGTTCTCATGGTTTGGTCCATTTGAAACATTTCACAACCTTTCCTATTTATAGAAGAGGAAACGTTCTCTTGTTTACTCTCACCATCGATGTGGGATGAAGACATTGTAATAAAACACGCTTTCTTGTTAATAAAACATTATTCAAATTATTTAGTAAAACACCATTTCTCTTGTTTACCCTTTCTTTATTGTTCAATAGTTCCATTTTTCTATAATCTCGTAAGTTGCTATCCAAAAAAGTAAGTTTTTATTGAATAACTTTTTGTTCAATTCTAAAATCATAAATTCAGTTAGGTACTTAATATAGAAAGTTTGTTTATATGTATTTTCAAGATTCAAAAGTTCATTATAGAAAGAATTCATTTATAAAATATAATCTGCGTATATATTTCGTGCTTTTGATCAAATCGAATTTTCAAACAATTATAATTTTATGTTTAGGTAGATGTTTTTTTATATTTATATAACATTATGTAACTTTTTTAAAATATCATTGGAAACAATTTGAAAAATCATGAGAGTTTCAAATGTATGTAGTGAAAGGAAAATGCTTCTTTTATGGTCCAAATAGATCAAACTCGGACCGATTCAACTAAATATATCAAACTACATATTTTTTTTTCTAGTGAAACCCGGTTTGTATATATTTCATGCTTTTGAATCAAAGTGATTTTTCAAACAGTTATAATTTTAGGTTTAGGTAGATGCTTTTTTATATTTATATAAAATTATCTAACTTATTTATAATATTATTAGAAATAATTTGAAAAATCATGGGAGTTTCAAATGTTTGTTGTGAAAGGAAAATGATTCCTTTATCGGTCCAAATTGATCCAGCTCCGGTTCAACTCAATATACCCAACTACATAATTTTTTTTCTAACTGAAACACGGTTTAAACCTGAAAAAATTCGGTTCAAAACCATTTTTGGAATTCTAAAAGTTAACTGGACACTTGCCAATATAGACAATCTCACCAAATAATACCTTCAAAATCCTACAAAGGTAGGCATGAGGAAGTTCTCATGGTTTGGTCCCTTTTAAACATTTCACAACCTTTTCTATTTATAGAAGAGGAAACATTCTCTTGTTTACTCTCACCATCAATGTGGGATGAAGACATTGTAATAAAACACCCTTTCTTGTTTATAGAATATTATTTAACTTATTTATAATATTATTGTAAAGAAATTGAAAAGTCATGGGAGTTTCAAATAAATGTGGTGAAAGGAAGTTAAAAAAGAGGGTTTCAAATGCATGAGATTCAAGAAAAAATGCTAGCTTTATAAGTATGTACTAGACGAATTCCCGCGCGTTGCGTAGCGAAGATTAAAAATATATTGTTAAATTATTGAAAAATATATGTTTAAAATGGTTATGTTATTGACAATAACTTTGAGATAATATTTTTACACTAATTATATATATATATATATATATATATATATATATATATATATATATATATAATTATTTTGAACAATAATATTCATTATATATATATATATATATATATATATATATATATATATATACTCAATTATTTTGAACAATAATATTCATTAACATCAACCCACATTCCTCATTAATAGAATTAAATATAATTATCTATTTAGTATTATTTTTAACAATTATTATTATTGATTAATTATATTTTTACTTATGCGATCATTTTCTAATTTCAATAATGATGTTCATTTAAAATACAAATTATTTATAGCTAAATGTAATTTATAATTTGATGTTATTATAATTTAAAATTGTTATTCATTAATTTTAAACCCACTTATTATTAATAATAAGTTAAAGAAGACTTTTAAGAAACACTTAATATTATTATTAAAATGTGAAACATACACTAAATAATAAAGTGATAAGATAGACAATTTGCATTTCAAAAGAGACTTGCATGGATAATATGACATATCCATGTAATTTGATTTTATTATTTATAATTATTGCTTATTAATTTTAAAACCACTTGTTATCATTAATAAGTGAAAAAAACTTTTAAAAAGCACTTATTATTATAATTAAAATATTAAACATATACTAAAATATAAAGTGATAAGATTGGCAATTTGCATTTTAAAAAAGGCTTACATGGATAATATGGATAATATGACATATCCATAATTTTTAATTAATTATTGTTTTGAAGCAACATGAACATACAAACATGTATACAATAGTTAATTAAATATTATATATATCACTTTCCATAACATATGATCGATAACATGAATCTAATCTAATTTACATTAAAATTTCAACCACAACATACAATGATATTTTTAAAAGAATACTTAAATCAAGAAAATACAAAAAAAGAATTAGTATATAACAAACTTACAAATTAAAAACTTCAACATAATAACATGGCTCGAAAAATTGTTCAAAGCCCTCAAACCAACACAAAAAACTTTAAACTTCTTTTCTTTGTGAATTTTATATGTGATTTGTATTTGTGTGTCTACTCAAAAAGATTGACATTTTTATAGTAGAGTATCCATTAGTTGTTTATTAAATATATTATATAAGTTATAAAACCTTTGAATTGTTAAACATTATTAAGAGACTTTTGAGTGATATTCATTAAAATAGGAGGTTTCAAATGCATGAGGTGTTTGCAAATTTTTATGGGGGTTTCAAATGCATGAGGTTCAAGGAAAAATGCTAGCTTTATAAGTATGTATGATATATATATATATATATATATATATATATATATATATATATATATATATATATATATATATATGTATATATATAGAGGAAGGATCATTTGAGAACTCAAAGTTTCTCGAGAACCCGAGAACTAAACAATAACAGTTAGATTAAAATAATAGAGGGTTAGGATGCTTCGTGACATTTTCGTAAATATCTGAAAATAAAATGGGGCGGGGGCATCTTATTAAAATAAATCAGGGACATTTTAGGGACATTTAATCACGTCAACTCTTTATGCCATCTCTCTCTCTTTCTCTCTCTCTCTCTACCCTTCATCAGACCTTCGATCTCAAATCCTAAAATCGTCGTTGAAGTGTTGACAGGATGTGAAGAACTGCAGCGTATAATAGGGATGTTATTCGGGTCGGAACCGAACCGAATCGACCCGAACCCGAATAAACCGAAAACCGAATAAGAGTAATTGTAGGAACTGAAACCGAACCAAATAAGCAATACGGGTTCGGTTCGGTTCGGGTATTATTCGGTTCGGTTCGGTTCGGTTCTGGCCCGAATAACCCAAATAACATGTACAAGATGATTCAGGAGCCTAATAACCCGAATAACCCAAATAACATTTAGAAAGTGATTATAAATATTGTATTTTGTATGACTTTTGTAGCTTATGATTTCATAATAAATCTTTTAAAGAAACAAATTAAAAGATTGAGTAGTAGATTAACACATTCAAATTTCAATGAGTAACATACATAATAACACATTGAAGGATTGAGTAGTAGATTAAGATACAAATACATACTTGAGTTTCTTGATTTGGAACCCAATTTTCCATGACTTGAATGGAGTTTGATCACACTAGAAACTAGAAAACAAGGATGAGGAGACGATTATTTTTTCCAGACGCAAGGGCCGACTTTTTTTTTTCTTATCGTGAATGGACTTTGAAGTTTGAACTTTGAACTAGTGATGATCGATCAATGATTCCAGGTTATTGCAAGTCGCAAGGGCAGTAGCCGCAACTGTCGATCAAATAGTAATGTCGCAAGGATGAGAAAAACCTCAATCGATCGAAGAGTAATGTCATCGACTCGTCGATTTGGTGTAATACGCTACTGTCGATTTGGTGTAATACGGATGATCGAATTCGATTTCGTTGATTTTTTTGGTGTATTACGTGGGTTTTGTTGGGTAACGATCGATAGAAAAGAAGACCAAATAAGCAATCGTGTTAGGAAAAAAAATGTGACTTTTCATATTCGGTTCGGTCCTTTTGGACTGAATAAGCCCTTATTCGGGTAACCCGGACCGAATAACCCGAAAACCGAATAAGCCTTATATAGATACCCGAAAACCGAATCGAATTGATTATTCGGGTCTAATTCAGTTCGGTTCGGTTCGGGTTTTCAGGCTAAATTCTCATCCCTAGCGTATAATTCATCGGAACCTACGCAGATCGTCTACAAAGAAGCATTAGGTATGTCGTTTTCTTCTGAATCTGATCTTGACTTGTCGATTTGGAGAAGACAGTCCTATCGAATGTCCAGTTGGAGTGGAATCGATCGTATAGAGATCCAATCGAATGTCCGGTTGGAGAAGATGATCCTCTGTCGATCGAGTATTACAGCTCCTCCGATGGATCAATTTTTTGATGCCTTCTGATCTCACCAAAAACGTACACATCTACAGATCTTAAATCGACAGTAGGAGACGATCTCTCCTTCCAGTGAGTATCTCGTTCTTGTGTCTTCTTCCTCGATTGATCAAGTCGCGAAGATTTCTCTTTCCTATGGTATAAATCTATTTTATTCTATTTATTTTAATCGATTAATTGAGTGACAGAGTCTTCATTAAGACAATTTCTCAAATGTAATTGCAATTAGAAGGTATTGTGAACTGATAGAAACATAAATTCCTTGATTCTAGCACTTAGTTCTTGTTACATGTGTTACTTCTTTTCTTTTTCAACGATTAAGTTCTGAACATTTATCAATTATCATATAGTGATATTGTGCTCTTTAAATCGATTAAGTTCGTTTATGTGATAACTGATCACTGGATTCACTAATCTAGCAGTAGAGATGAGCATGTAGTAGGTGAAGGGTCTAGTGTATAAATCTTATAAGTGTGATATGATATATATAATTATTGCACTTCTTTTTCTTTGTAAAAGTTCCTGCCATTTTTCCCCTGAACCGATTTGACCCTGTTTTGGACACATTTTCCCTTCAAAATATCCTTTTTCATCCTGTTTTGGACACATAAACCTATTTTGGCTACACATCTACAACTTTTCATCCTGATGGTCTCATTTTAGGAACTGGTATTTATGGATCTATTGTTAAAATTTGGGATGTGAAGAGTCAGGTAAAATTCCAAAACTGCCCCTGGTTCATTTTTTTCTGTATCTTATATCATTTGATTTTTGTAGGCAAATGTTGCAAGGTTTGATAGGCATGTTGGGGATGTTACTGCAATATCATTTTCAGAAAATGGTTACTTCCTTGCTGTAAGTGTTTAGCTCTAAATGCAATATTTAATAAAATGACCCCTGTACTTTTTTGAATTTAACAGTTTTTTGTCAAAAATTGAAACTTTTATTACTTTTGGTCCTTTTTTCAAGGTTTCATATCGGTTCTGGTCCCTAAAAGTTTGAAATGAAGAACAAAATCATAAAAAGCCCGAGGGACCAAAATTGAAAAATGTTTTAACTAAGGGAGAAATTATATCACCTGCCATTTTGTAAAAGTTCATTTTCACTTATAGTCTCTTTCAAATAGTTTCATAACTTTAATTTCTTACAGGGATATTTTATCCTTCTGATTACATGTGAATCACATGTAATTCATATGTGATTCACATGTAAGTTACATGTGATTCACATGTAAATCAATGTGATTCACATGTAAATCACATGTGATTCACATGTAAATCACAAGTGAATCATATATGAATTACATGTGATTCACATGTAAATCACATGTGATTCACATGTAAATCATAAGTGAATCACGTATGAATTGCATGATTCACATGTAAATCACATGTGGTTCACATGTAAATCACAAGTGAATCACATATGAATCACATGATTCACATGTAAATTACAAGTGAATCACATATAAATTACATGATTCACATGTAAATCACATGTGGTTCACATGTAAATCACAAGTGAATCCCATATGAGTTACATATGAATCACAAGTGATTCACATATGAATTACATGTGATTCACATGTAGATCACAAGTGAATCACATAAGAATTACATGTGATTCACATGTAAATAACGTGTAACTCACATATGAATTACATGTGATTCACATGTAAATCACATGTAATTCACATATGAATCACATGTAAATCTTATATGATATATGCATGTGCATTTTTGTGAGTGTTCTTGCATTAATCAAAATTTTCTAATTTTCTTGTAGATTTTGAAGAATTTGTGAAAAATATTGAAGAGGTGAAAAGTGATAAATTGAAGAAAATATGAAAATCTTGATATGAAGAAATGATAACATTGTGAATCTTCGTAGCATTTTTTATTTTTTATATTTTATTTTATATCGAATAAAATACTTGTACTATTATGTTTATAGATTGATTAATAAAAATGAGATTTTTTATGATTTACTTACGAATATTATAGTATAAGAAATATGCATATATTCATTTGAAAAAAATATGAATATATGCACCTAAAATGTTGATTTTTTTTTTGTTAAAAAAATTAGAGTTTTTTTTTAAATATTCTAGTTTTTTTATATAAATTTACTGATTTTTAAAAATTTATATTTTTTTAAAAATATAAATTGAAAGTGCAGCTTGGCCTGATCTGGAGACAACTGCTATCTCTTCTAATGTCAGGCGTAATATTGGATCAATATGTAACTTCATACTTTCATGCTTGAATCAAATTAGTTGACATGATTACAGTATTACATTTGAAAATTTATCAGTTAATGAATCAATGGCTGAAACAAAGGTGCACCTTCAGATTCACATGTAATTCAGATATAAATCACATGAATTTTTAATGAATCAACTATGAATAACATATGACTTATATATGATTCATATATGAATATGTGATTCATATATTATTCATATGTGATTTTAATATGAATATCAATAAGTAAATTTTAATACCATACGTTTATTATTAAAAAAATTATGAATCATTGTCTGCTAAAAAATTTATGTCGCTTTGCAGATCTTCAATTATTCTTCCTGAATCCATTAAATTGCTGAAAAAAATCTCAATTTACATTCAATAAAACGACGTATTAGAAATCCGAATGCTAATGTATTTAAATATCCAAATAAAAAGTAAAATATTCGGAAATCTATTTTTCCTTCATTGATATAATCGTAATGAATGAATCGTATGAATTTAAGATAAGATGATAACCTCGAAAGAAATCAATGACGAATCGTATGAATTTTGCTTTGGAGTCGATCTCGAATTTGCGTTAACAGCGACAACTATTTGATCGATGTAGATTTTATATGATTCCGTCGTTGATTTTGATAATGTTGAAGGTTAGAACATGATATTTTGGAAAGAAAATCGTACAGATATTTTAGTTACGTAATTAAAGTAATAAAAAAGTGTAAAAGACAATCTTACCCTTATGATCTTAAATCCAATCCAACGGTCCACTTTTAGTTCTCGGGTTCTTAGGAAACTATGAGTTCTCAACCGATCTTAACCCTATATATATATATATATATATATATATATATATATATATATATATATATATATATATATATATATATATATATATATATATATATATATATATATATATATATTATTAAGAAGTCATTTTTTATAGTGTCCCCGAAACTCTGTTTCACCCCAGTGTGTTTGTTATAATATGGTAAGAAAATCGACAGAAAAGCTAATATATAAATCATGAAAAGTTACTTAATATAATTAGTAAATTTAATATGTTTATAAGGATAGTTCTACATGAGTAAATTTTCCTTTGATTAATAAATTTAAGTGGAATAGCTTAAAAGAAACAAAGACGGTATCAATTATTTGTAGTTTGATGAGCTAAATTTAAGCATGTTGAATCCAATTGAATGCATTTGATAAATAATAACTAAGCCTAAAAGTTTTGAATACTTCACCGGAATAAAATTTTAATATGTATTTTTTAGGAATAATTATATAAATATATATATATATATATATATAAAAAAAAAAAAAAAAAAAAAAAAAAAACAGCCACGCCTAACAAGTAACTAGGCGAGGAGAAACGTACAAGAAAAGAGACAAAGAGATGACATTTTAAGAGTTACAATTTAATTTTTTATTTTTTATTTTTTATTTTTTTTTGAACGGCAGTTACAATTTAATTTAGAGAGTAGATACCCCAATCTATCCAGCACATGATTTCCATTTTCAACATCTTTCCGCATTGGCAACAAATGGTGGATTCCAATGGGATACCTCGCTTATAAGGGCCTCCGCCGATGGAATACGATCCATTTTTGCCCTCCATATGAAGCACATGGATTTCTTTTACCCAAATAAATGTTCCAGTGTCCACCGGATCACAATGTTCTATTTTTTATTTTTTATTTTTTTTTCTAAGAGCATTTACTTGGAATATCCCGTTTGGAGTGATGCTGCAGGACCATGAGACTCCATTAGAGTTTTGATGTTTTGTGACCACTTGCGATTGTGTGATCCCTTGCTTTTCTAATTCTTTTTTGATGAAGGCTATATTATTTCACACTCCGGCCAACGATTTTGTAGAGCAGCAGTTATCCGGTTTGTGGTTGAGATTGTGCATGCTTTTGATCGCCCTTGCCCATATTGATTACTTGACATTGATTTAATTAAATGTCTATTCTCGATTACTAGTAACATGTAAATGCTAATTACTCAATTTTGTAAGTCCAGTTTTGCTATCAAATTTCATATGATTGACATGAATTTTTATTACTTACAATCCAAAATAGTCCATGTTTCTGCAGTTGAGATCTATTATTCTTTTTGTGTACATATAACATTTCTATGTTTTCTTTTGTTTGTTAATGATGAATTAAATACAATTATTTATTTTTTCTATCCATTTTAAATATTATTTATACATAATCATTGAAACATATCAATATACATCAAATATTATATATAAATGTTTTTTGCAATTATATATGATTAAATAATTTTGTTTATCTTATTATATTATATAATTTTTTTTGTCAACCATGCTTATCATCTAGTCTAGTTATAATCATTCATTTTTCGTACCGATCCAAAAGGACCTAAACCCATTTTGTTACCTCTAATCGACTAATTTAAGGCCTTAAGGTGGGCCTACTTATCTGGGCTGCTAGTTCAAATTACACATAATTCTGTTCATCGATTATAGACCCATATGAAGCTATAATACGGATTGTTGGAAAAGCATATTTGTCTTCTATAATAATTAATTGACTTGTTAAATTCATTTTTTTTAAAGCAAACAGTAACAACATACAATTTATTTTAATCTCGTATGGAATAGTGAATGGGTTTACAATTTTTTTTGAAAAATGAATGATTTCACACGGATTTTTCAACACTTTCTAAGAAAAATTAATGGTATTAATAACAATTTATGTCTACATAGCATTATTGGTACTATATCAGTATATCTCTAAGAAATTATGGAAACGACGATATTTTAAATTAAAATTGGTATACGATTTTGACTTATCACGACACTGACAAGTGTACAAAATGCATCCAGTGTTGCACGAACCACTATCTTGTACGTATGAAAGGTCTTTGTCACAAATGTATGGCACACATCCATTTTCACAAATACGTAATATTGGCTAGGATTCAATTTCATCCTACCTTATTATGGACCACTCTTTGTCATACCAATCAATTAATTCTCTTGTATACAAACATAATTCAAAAGATATAACCTTTCAAAATAAACATTGATGGTAAAAGGTTTATTATTAACTTGATTTGGTTTGTACATATCTTGATTGTGAAGGGAATGCAGTTGAAGTTTTTTTAGGAAGACTAACACACACTATTTAAATTATCCTAATAAACTAAACATTTTTCCGTCACTTGACTTAACCCTCAACCTCTTACTCTCTTAGGGGATATACATATTTTCAAACACATAATACTGTTAGGCCAAGGGCGTTTTATGTTGAAGGTTATTTCTATTAAAGGCTAAACTCTTTGTTGCTGACGTGGATAAAGGTGTGCTTATAATGTTGTACTGAGAAGCTTAGAAGGTGTACGTGACAAGTTGATGACAGTTGGAGAAGATCTTAAGAGACTAAAGCGTATATTGTATTACTCTAGTGTATTCCCCCACCATATACGATACATTTTTATGTATGTGGGGTGTACACTATATATTGTTGTTTGGTCTTCATTTGAGAGAACAAGTCAGATAGATACTCATTATCTCTTATTGTAATGTTCTTTGTGTTGTCACCTTCATTTAGGCTTTCTATCTATTGCTTAACAACGTTGATGTCTTTGTATGATTCCAGAGTTAGATAGTATACACATTATTAAGGGGTTCAGTGAAATTGTAGTGAGGATTTGTATTGTAATTTTTGTCTTAATCGATAAGAGTTGATTTTTTTAGCTTTCATGGTTATTAAAAAAAATGATATAAAAAGAGACCTAGAAAATAAAGAAAAAAAAAGATCTAACCCATTAACATAATTATTGGATCCATTTAGGTCATGTTTCACAAAAATAAGCTAACTTTTGTAATTTAACGTTCGGTAAAATCATAAAAATAGCTTATTAGGCCATGTTTAGCAAAAAAAAAAAAATGAACTGAAAATGTTGACTCCATAAATGTTCAGATTTGATCATTCATTTCGTTCTCAATTTGCGTGGGATTCAATTCTTCAATTGTTATGATGTCTTGTCTAAACGATATATATTATCGTTATTAATTTTCATAACTAGCTATTTGATAATAAGGATTGTTGAATATTGACGATTTGTGTAAGTCGAGTTATGTGATATGTCCCCTTCTCACATTCTGACCACAAATTTGAAATGATTTATAGCCCATAACTTGTTCTCCTCATCTACCTCCCACACATCCTCCATTTTTATATTGAATATTGGCCAAGAAATGAGTTTTTATTAACATGGCAGTTTTAGACAATGAGAAAGGATGAGATAAATAGGGAGCAAGAAGATTAAATTTTAGTAGCACACACAATTTTTGGGGTATCTTTTGTAATGTTCGGTTTAAAATTTAAATGGCATATGATCGGTATCGTTATTTAGACCACATTTCTACTTGTAGGCATGATTCTTGGTGGGTGTCTCGTGCTTTCAAGATAGAATTCACAACTCTTCTTTCACAAGATAATTGCAAGAACAAAGAACGATAGGTGCATTTTAGCTTATGATAAAATTATATAAGTTGTTGGGACGTAAATAATATCCTTTTTAATATTTGTCTTAGGCATACAATAAGTATGAATTGGAAATTTGAGTAATCAAACATTAACTAATGTAATGTGTATTTGAAGAAAATAACTAAAAAAAATTGTTTTTGAAAAAATAAGTACCTAGTCTAGAATTAAGTATTCCGTACCGAAAAAAAATTATTTTTTCTGACAAAAAAATAAATTTCGAACTGACATTCCGGATTTCTGACCAATATTCGTGATTTCAGACTAAAATTTTGGAGTTTGAAAAAAAACTTAGGAATTCAAGAACAAGTTAGAATTCGATTGACAGTTCCAGAATTTCGGAAAAAAATTATTTTTTATTGATTTCTAACAAAAAGTTAAACAAACATAGTAAATTGGAAATATGTATGACGATATGTTTAAATCAAACATTTGATTGAAAACTGTGATATTAAAAACTTCGAATCAAACATTTATGATATGAGTAGAGAATCTTGTTTGAAAAAAAAAACTTTTTGAATTTAAAGTAAAATCCGAAATGAACCATTCAGAAGAAAGTTGTCATTTTTTAAAAAACTATATATATATATATATATATATATATATATATATATATATATATATATATATATATATATATAGTTTTAAAAAACTCATTTATAATGGTTAATTTCTTAATTTCCGGTTGTATTGTTAGAGCATGGTAAAAAAAATTAACAACTATATTTTATTTCCCACATCAGCAAGGAGCTCGAATGAGAAAAATATCAATTACAAAGGAATACATAGAAGTGGGTTTTGAATCTAAGAGATCCAATTATACGAAAAAATGAAAAGAAAAATATAAAATCAACATTTGTCTTTTTTTCTTGTTACTTCCAAATACTAGTGAACTCTACATGTCCACAATACCCACAAAGTAGTCATCATAGTTGATTTGACCGCTAAGTTTTTCATACTTATATATACAAAAATAATCATCATAGTTGATTTGACCGCTAAGTTTTTCATACTTATATATACAAAAATAGTCATCATAGTTGATTTGACCGTTAAGTTTTTCATACTTATATATACAAAAAAAAAGGGTTAATGTCATAAAAAGGTAAGCAACTATCTAAAATGTTTAAAAATATCATTCAACTAAAAAAGATCATCAGAAGTTGACGATCTATTGCCTTGTTTTTAACAATATCATTGTTAGAATGGTATTTTAGAAAACAAAACAGCAGTTCGAATGATATTTTATAAACCAAAACAATAGTACGTTACCTTTTGATGGCATTTTTTTAAATGAATGGTATTTTAAAGCATTTTGAATAGTTGATTAACTTTTTATGACATTAACCCACAAAAAATTTAACCAAGTCCAAATCCCTAAGTTAGTATAACAATATCCACACATCTAGAAATTGCATTCCAAGTTCTCGCCCCCACTCCACATTATGTAAATAAATTATATAAATTTTGTTAACAAATCAACCACACTTGACACAAAATCGAAGGAAAATTGACTTCACAATTAATCATATTAGGCCTAGTTGGAAGTGTAACATTCCAAAAACCATGATAAAAATTTTATTTTTAAAATCATCACAAAATCTAGAATTTACACAAAACATAGTTCCAAAATCATAAGTATAAATCAGAATATCCCAAAATCATCAGTCAAATATGTGCACAATCACGCATTCGTCTTGCCCCTATCCTCTGATGTACCTGAAACCATAAAATCAAAATGTAAGCCAAAACTTAGTTGTAACGCTTGGTCCACGTATTATCTAGTTCTCAATATTTTAGGGTTTTGGGCTGGATCTCGACGAGTTGGGGAGCTCCATCCTGTCGTGTAGGGATTTATTTGGACGCAAATTAAGGACTAAACTCGACGAGTTGGGGAGCCCCAACTCGACGAGTAGACGCTCCCCAACTCGTCGAGTAGACGCTGGAAAGGAAAACCTTAATTTTTAGGGTTTGCAACCTATTTAAAGGCCTTAAGCCTCATTGTTAGCCTCCCTCATCGTCCCCTCAGTCAAGAGAAACCATAAATTGTGTCTCATCTCCCATATTTGAGTGTGTGTGAGTTAAAAGAGTGTGTTCCTTGGTGTTTTCTTGAAGGAGTTGAAGTTAGTGGTGCATAGTTGAAGGGAGAAGCTGTAGATCCGGGGATTTCTCTGTTGTGGCAGCTATATTAAGGTATAAAGTCGATACCTTGACCATTCTTTTGCTAGATCTCTTCCCTTGAAAGTTTATGACCATTATTAGCCTATTTTGGGACCATTCTTGGATTTGAGCATGTTATGAAGATATGGCTTCAGATCTTGAAATCTCATGGCCCGTATGGACTTAAAGTTGCCAACTTTATCAAGTCTTGCCCTCCTTCATGCTCTAAGTCCCTTAACAAGCTTTGTTTTAGTGTTTTAGCCTCTTGATACCATGCATGGATGTAAAGTTAGCAACTTTACATGGTATTTTCACCCTTGGAGATCAGATCTATAGTTTGGGGCTTTGGACTCGCTGGAAAAGTGGTTGAATGTGTTAAGACTACGAAAAATCGACGAGTTGCCCTGCCAACTCGGCGAGTTGACTCGGGTTTCCCCGATCCTCTGGACACTATGCGAACTCGACGAGTTGTCCTGTCAACTCGGCGAGTTGACTAGTGTTTCTCCCCGGTCTTCTGAGAACTGAAGGAAATCGACGAGTCAGCAAGTGCGCTCGACGAGTTGGGTCAACATGGACTGTTGACCTTGACTGTTTATTGTTGACTTTGACCATGGTCGACCAAGTTTGACTTTAAGGGTATCTCTGGTATTTCGGGATTTTGACAATGTTAGTCTCATGGTGGTTGTCGAAAGTTGAGTTGGAGCTGTGAGTTGGGATTTGATCCTATCAGTTCAGCATTCCTTGAGAGGTGAGTCTCCTCACTATACCAATGGGTCGAAGGCACCAAGGTCGCCCCATTACTTGCTATATGATATGCTAGTTGATTATTTGCTATGTCATATCAGACCATGTGGGGGTTCCCATGGCATTCCAGGCTAAGACCATGTGGGGGTTCCCATGGCACCGGTGTAAGACCTTGGAGGGTTTCAATGGCGTCCTTATATGTTTATAAGACCACGTGGGGGTTCCCATGGCAATGAGCTAAGACCATGTGGGGGTTCCCATGGCACCCGGTGTAAGACCTTGGAGGGTTTCCATGGCATCCTTATTTGATTGTATGTGTGGCTTATGTGGTATATGTAGCTGATATGGTTTATGTGATTATATGGATTGTGTGGAGTATGCTCTGGGGAACTCACTAAGCATTAGCTTACAGTTTCTTGGTTGTTTCAGGTACTTCAGGATCTAAGGGCAAGTGCCCGGCATGATGGCGTGGATGCATTCTCTAGCGTTTCATTTGGGACACTCTGATTTCATGACTAATTTATCTGATGTTATGGATTTTGAAAACAAATGTGTTTGGAATTTTATATCTTATGGAAATGTTTTGGTTATTTAAAATGAATTTTTTTTTTAGAAATTTGGCTTGTTACATTAGTGAGTTCCCCCAAAGTACCAGACACAGCAACATATTACAATGCACGCAACCAGGCCTGCAGCACTAGGCTCGACCGCCACCAAGCCTTCAGCTTAACTGCTCCCTTAGGCCTACAGTATCAACTAGATCGCCTGAGTATCTTAGCCTTCAGTACAGAGCAGGACTGCCTCAACCGAACCAAACAATAACATGTCGACATATCCACAATGATCGAATACCAGCAAGTATAGGTAGTCATATAGGGCTACCATTCTAACATATAACCAGCGAATACAGGTAATCATACAGATCTGCCATTCTGACATATAACCAACATATCATCATTCTATATACCAGGAGACATAACCTAGTGGGCAAGAATTGGTGTCTTCGACCCACAAGTACAGTGAGGAAAGACTCACCTCATAATCTGAACGATAGTTGAACTGATCACTGATCCAATGACTGGCTCTATGGGTCACATGTAAAACACACAGGGACCAAGTCTCGACCTACTACTTAAAATATCACAAATGAACTAAAGTCAAACTTTGTCAAAGTCAACGGTCAAAAGTCAAAGATCAACTTCCAGCTGGTCGCCACGACATAGCCATCCTTGGCCACGCCGTGGCCGCTAAATGACAAAGCAGACGGGTTCAAACCCAATCGTCACGCCGTGGAGACTGGTATGGACAGCTTAATCCATTAAGCCATTTTCCTACAACTTCAAGAGCTCCAAAGCTCAAATCTGGTCACTCTCATGGTCTTGATGGATAAAGTTTCCAACTTTATCCATTAAGACACCTTAACAAGTCAATATCCCAAACCCCAATTCCTTAAAGGTGACTAAATGCATATAGTCACCCATTAAGCACCCAATCTCTAGATTTGTTCATCCAAGGTTTCCATAATGTTTTCTTACACCTAATAAGCCATAAAGGTCGTAGCTTTATGGACATGAATGACCAATGCATGTCCTGTGACATCCCCAAAATCACGGCCAGAAAAGACCGGTTTCATTTATATAGGGAACTTCTCCCGTGAACTTCCTCAAATAACACACATGGAAAGTGTTATGAATCCCATTCAGTTCTTCGGGTAATTCTAGCTTGTAAGTTTGGTTCCCAATCCTCTGAAGAACTTTAAACAGTGCAATAAACCTTGGACTTAACTTTCCCCTTTTACCAAATCGTATAAGTCCCTTCCACGGTGAGACTTTAATCAAAACCGAATCTCCAACTTCAAAAGTCACCGGTCTACGCTTGTTGTCAGCATAGCTCTTTTGACGATCCTGAGCTGCTAACATTCTCTCCCTAATTATTTTCAACTTTTCAGTAGTTTGATGGACTATCTCCGGTCCCATAAACTGCTTTTCCCCAGCCTCAAGCCAACAAGACGGCGTACGACATTTTTGTCCGTACATAGCTTGATAAGGTGCCATCTTAATGCTCGAGTGGAAACTATTATTGTAGGAAAATTCTACCAAAGGCAAATGTTCATCCCAGTTGCCTTGGAATTCCAGGGTACATTCTCTCAGCATATCTTCAAGTGTTTGTATCGTTCGCTCGCTCTGACCATCAGTCTGTGGATGGTAAGCTGTACTCAAACACAACTTGGTACCCAATTCCTCTTGTAGACTTTTCCAAAATCTTGAGGTGAAACGGTTGTCACGATACGATACAATCGTTAACGGAACACCGTGAAGCCTCACAATTTCCTTCACGTAAGCATTTGCAAGCTTATCCATAGACCATTTCTCATTGGCTGCTATGAAATGCGCACTCTTAGTGAAGCGATCAACGACCACCCAAATCATGTCGTGACCATTCTTTGTTCTGGGCAGTTTAGTGACAAAATCCATAGCAATGTCTTCCCATTTACCCATAGGCACAGGTAAAGGTTCTAAACTCCCGTATGGTTTCTGATGTTGTGCCTTGACTCTCGCACAAGTCACACACTCCGCCACATACTTAGAAATGTCGAGCTTCATCGTCGGCCACCAGTAATAAGGTTTTAGGTCCCTATACATTTTAGTGCTGCCAGGATGAATTGAGTACATGGTTTTGTGAGCTTCTTCCATCAGAAGATCTCTTATTCCTCCTGACGTAGGTACCCAAATACGATCTTGGAATACCTTCAGTCCATGACCGTTTGTACCAAACACTAACGTTTTGCCCAAACGTTCCTCCTTTCGGTCATTCTTTTCAGAATCTTCCTCTTGAGCTTTCTTTATATTCTCCACAATTGTCGAGACAACTTCTATTCTCAACGCTCTTGGCCTTTTTCTCTCAAGATTGACTTTCCGACTGAGAGCATCAGCGACAATATTGGCTTTACCGGGATGGTAAAGTATCTCACAGTCGTAGTCCTTAAGTAATTCTAGCCAGCGTCGCTTCCTCATATTCAATTCTTTCTGACTAAAGAGATATTGGAGACTCTTATGATCAGTGAAAAGTTTGCACTTCGTGCCATAGAGGTAATGCCTCCATATCTTTAGAGCGAAAACTACCGCTGCCAGCTCCAAATCATGGTGGGGTAGTTCTTTTCATGCTCTTTCAGCTGTCGAGACGCATATTCTATCACCTTTTCTCTTTGGGTCAAAACACAACCCAACCCAACACCAGACGCATCGCTATAGACAGCGAAGTCTTCAACTCCATCGGGTAGAGAAAGAATCGGTGCTTCACATAGCTTCTTCTTTAACAACTCGAATGCTTCTTTGTGCTTATCACTCCAAGCATAAGTAGCTCCTTTGTGAGTCAAAGCTGTTAATGGAGTAGCGATCGAAGAAAATCCTTGGATAAACCTTCGGTAATATCCAGCTAATCCTAAAAAGCTTCGGATCTCCGTGGGACTTTTCGGTTGTTCCCACTTCATCACAACTTCAATCTTTGCTGGATCAACCTTTATCCCTTCTTGGTTGACCACGTGACCCAAGAATTGGACTTCTCGAGTCCAAAAATCACATTTGGAGAACTTTGCATACAACTTCTCCTTCTTCAAGACTCCCAACACTTCTCGCAAGTGTCGGCCATGCTCCTCTTGGCTTTTTGAGTAAATCAGAATGTCATCTATGAACACTATCACATATTTATCAAGGAACAGATTACAAACCCTGTTCATTAAATCCATGAATGCTGCTGGAGCATTGGTTAGTCCAAACGACATAACCAAGAACTCGTAGTGTCCATATCGTGTTCTGAATGCAGTCTTCTCGATATCCTGCTCTCTTACTTTCAGCTGATGATATCCTGACCTTAGGTCGATCTTTGAAAAGTAACTTGAGCCTTGTAGTTGATCGAACAGGTCGTCAATCCTTGGCAACGGATATCTATTCTTTATCGTTGCCTTATTCAGCTCTCTGTAATCAATGCACATTCTCATACTCCCGTCTTTCTTCTTCACGAATAACACCGGAGCTCCCCAGGCTGATGAACTAGGTCTAATGAAACCGTTGTCCAACAACTCCTGAAATTGCATCATCAGCTCCTTCATCTCCGTTGGTGCTATTGGCGTCGTCCCTGGTAACAAGTCGATATAGAATTCTACTTGTCGATCAGACGGTAATCCAGGAAGATCTTCGGGAAATACTTCCGGATAATCACACACCACAGGAATGCTCTGCATCTCCTTTTTCTCCTTCTTTGCATCAATCACGAATGCCAAATACGATGTACATCCTTTGGCCAAACACTTTCTGGCTTTCATTAGAGAAATGATTCCAGAATTTACTCTGCGTTTGTCCCCATACACCATAAATGACTCTTTCCCTGGCGGGTTTACTTTTACTATCTTCTTCTTGCACAGTATTTCGGCATCATTGGCGCTAAGCCAATCCATTCCCAACACGATGTCGAAACCGTTAAGTTTGATAGGCAATAATTCCTCGTGAAACTTATTCACATTCAAGTCAATTAAGATGTTTTTCATACGATGGCTAACAGGTACAAACTTGCCACTAGCAACTTCGACTAATAAAGCATTATCTAGTCTATCGACAGGCAAAGCTAGTTTTCTACCAAATTCATGCGAAATAAAGGAGTAGTTGGCTCCAGAATCAAATAAAATTTGGACAAGAAATTTGTTTACGAGAAAGGTACCTGAAGCGACATCAGCTTCATCTTTAGCAGCTTCCAGTGTCATCTGGAAAGCTCTTGCTTTAGGCTTTGGGGGAATGTTGGGTTTTGCTGCCTCCTTCTTTCTCGGACAGTCTTTCAAAATGTGCCCATCTTCGTTACATCCAAACCACACTCTTTTGTTGGACGGACACTCATTGGCATAATGCCCGTCTTTCCACACTTGTAGCAGGTCACATCTTCGCTACATTTCCCAGAGTGCTTTTTCTTTCACTTTTCACACCATTTCGGTTCGCCTCCAAACTTCTTCGAATTAGGCTTCGAAGATTTGTTCTTCTTGCTGGAACCTGAAGTTCCCTCAAACTTTATCTTATCACCAACTTCAACTTTGATATCGGTTCTTCCCTTGATCATGTCCTCAACAGACTTGGCAGCCCAAATAGCTGCCTCTAGAGTAGGTGCCTGACGTACTGGCACTGTGTACTCCCATGGAAGTCCCTTTACGTATCGATCTACCTTTGTCAGCTCATCTGGGACGATGCGCAAAGCAAACTCCATTTTATCAGTGAAGGCGTTAGTGTAATCATCGACTGGCATGCTGCCTTTTGTCAAAGTCAGAAACTTGTTCTCCAACTCTAGCAGATTTTGGGCCGAGCACAACTTGCGCTTGAATTGCACCAAGAACTCTGCCCAAGTCAGTTGCAGTGGCTCATTAGGGATTAGGGTCTTCCCTAGAGTGTTCCACCAACGAACAGCTCCACCCCTGAACTGGCGTACTGCAAAAGTGGTCTGCAACTTGCCTCTGCAGCCACACGTCATGAAGGCTAGCTCCATTTCCGAGATCCAATCCATAAATCCGATCGGATCCTCCTTTCCAGTGAAGGTCGATGGTTTGCAAGTCAAAAAGTCTTTGTACTTGCATCCAAGTCCATCATTTCCTCCCTCCTGGTGGTTTTGTCTAACTAACAGTGGGTTGGCTTGACCAACAGTCCCACTGAAGTTACCTCCTTCCGAATGCCCTTCATTCAACTCGGGCTCTTCCACTTGAACCGACAGTTCTTCACGATTCTGCCGAAGCAGGCGTCTAGTTTCTTCCATCTGACGATCCAACATCGTTTGAATCATCATTTGTACCCCAGCCATTGTCACTGGCTCAAGTGCTGCAGCTACTACAGGAGCTTGCTCAATCACTGGTGGTTGATCCTGTCTTCGTTCACGTTTCCAACTCCACTTCTGGTTCTTACCATTTTGATCTACACACCGAATAAGGTGAATTTAGATCCTCAATCACGATAGATAGTTAAATCATCCTTATCACTCCGAAACGTTTACATGCTAGTTCTAATACCGTAATCCTACGCTTAGAACCCTAAACACATAAGGTTTCCAGATCCGGTTGGCAACAAACCATAGATCCGAACAAATAATATCATATATGGCAAACATATAACATTTAGCATATAAAAGCATTTTAGGCAACTTTCCTAAAATAAACTAGTGCTCGTGTCTAAAATATAACAGACACTATCTCAAAATCTTCACTTAGCATTCTAAGTTTAAGTCAAGAAATCCTACAAATTCCTAGTTCGCTTAAACTAATGCTCTGATACCAACTGTGACATCCCCAAAATCACGGCCAGAAAAGACCGGTTTCATTTATGCTTTTTAAAATAATTTCAAAGTAAATCCATTGATTTAAAAGGGTTGCGGAATTTGTCCCCAAAACAATATATGATAAAATAAGGTTTATCAAAGCATTTCGTAAAGAAATGTATTTTCATATATAATCAAAACTTCGGGATGTCATGTTCCGATACAGACACAAAAGCATAAACATTAAAACATAGACCTTACACAGTTATAAACAACAACAGGTCTATAAACAAAATATCTTCACAAGTTCCCCAACTTATGCTCTCGCGCCACTACCTGTAATACAAATAAACTGAGTGGGTCAGGCTTGGGAGCCTGGTGAGCATATAGGGTTTTCAACCCACAATAAATAATTATATTTAATTTCACCAACCAATAATAACCCGATTACCCATTCCCGTTATCCTCACTTTACGTCCCTAAAACAACAACTATCACAAGGGACCTAATCTAGGATTTTCATCGGTACGGACAATACTGCAAAGGGGTTTCCTCAGCAATGAATGTCCTAAGGCAACCATGAGGGGGATAGAATACAGCAAATGAACACCCAAGTTCACCAACACCTACAGGTTATGAGCCTGCCAGCATTCCACAGGACAGTCTAGAAAGAGTCCGTGGTCGTCATCCATATTTTGCTGAATGACTAGATCACAATCACATCGAGGCCTCTCATCAGTTTATCACACATCAACTATCTACCCAAGTTCTACCCAACATTTTTGTAGATAACAACATACATATGCATTCATATGCAACTTAAAAACTGATAAGATACTCATTCAATACTCATCCCAAATAAACAAATAACATATATATACACGTATATTTATACACACGTAACACGTATCCTAAAGTAGATACTTCATATCTATGTGTTAGAAGAAAGGGAATATACACTCACTCTTAACATATACTTAATACATTCAAACAATACTTGTATTAAAATCGTGTTTATGAAAGAGACTATACACTCACTTGATCAGAAGATGATCGGACAGCACTACAGCTTTAAAAGTAGTATTCTTCGGTGAAACTAGAAGATCTTCACACACCGGGCTTCTTGCAGGCAGAGCTTCGGCTCGGAAATTCTTTTCTTCTCGGGATCTTCGGGCTTCGGGACTTGCTTCGGGTCTCGGGATGATATCGGGGCTTCGGGGGTACTTCTTTGCACGTAAATCGAGGTAATATGGGTGAGAGAAGGGTGAATTAGCAACCTTGGCCGGCTGCCCCTTCAAATCTATTTATAGGGCAAATTTTTCATTTTCCACGTCGTGGGCTTGAACGTCATTGCATGCGTCATCGTCCACTTGCTCTGTCAGGCTCCCGAAGGCGTCAGAAGCCATGCCACGTCGTGACCACTGTTTTCACGTCGTGGTCTCTGACAGTTTTGGGGTTTCGCGCCCCGAACTTCAGAAATTCATAACTTTCGCATACGAACTCCGTTTTCGACGTTCTTTATATCGAGGCATAGGTGAGATTATGCTCTACAACTCTCGGTTAGACTCCGTTGGCTAATTTTGAATTAAATTTTAATATATTATTAATATATTATTTTTAGTAGGCCGGGACAGGAAAACTCCGTTCGAAATTCATAACTCCTTCATTTGAACTCCGTTTTCGTCTGTCTTTTTATCGTTGGAATACTATCGATGAGATATTCAATTCTCATTTAGAAAGTTTTGGCTAAATATCACTCGATCTCTATTTCGAGTATTCGGGCTGCATACCGTTAATTCGAAACTTCGAAAAATCATAACTTCCTCATACGAAGTCAGATTTAGACGTTCTTTTTATGCACGCTCGCGGTTTAACGTATTCTACGACTTTCGTTTAGATCACTAAGGCCAAATATCGCTCTATCTTAAATTCGTATTTTACGTCATTCAGCGTCGTGCCGATTCTGTCGCGAAACTTCGACAGATCATAACTTCTTCGTTATAACTCGGATTTCGGCATTCTTTATATATTCGGAAACCTCGTCACGACCACTACGTTTTCGTGTATCAATATTGGGTTTATCTAACATTTCATTTTCACGCTTATTTTTATTCTTAATTCATTTAAGACACACAATTAAGCACAAAACACACAATACTCAAATAATACACTTCTATTATTTCAAAATGGGTTACAAAGGTCAACCTAGACTATCACATCATCATTAATGTCTGGCCCAGAAACACGGGCGTTACATGCCCCTTCTATTTTAGGTCAAAAACATGGCAATAAGGAATTCAAGCTTGAGCATAGGACCAAAAACTCCATAGATTCTCAAATTTGGAACATGTGGTACTAAAATGACCAAATGGATCCATAAAGTTGTCAACTTTATGAGATCCAACCTTCAAATTCCTCACACCATGAAGATTTAGGGGGGAAAGGGCTAGATCTAGAGACAAATAAAATAGAGATTGGATCTTAGGGACTTACAAGAGTCTAGAAACAGGATCAATGTAGAAGGGGAGAGTTGCTTGCTGAAACAAAGCTCAAGGGTGCCTTCTTCTTCTTCAAAACAACACCAAAACACACAAAAGCTCAAAGATTAGCAATGGAGGCTAGGGTTTTCACTTGGAGGCTGAGGGAGAGTGATTGATGCTCAGGGTGGGCAAACCTATCCATCACATTCCCTTAAATAGGGGCTCAAACCCTGGATTAGGTTTTGCCACTAAACAGCAGCCACGTCGTGGCGAATATATGCCACGTCGTGGCGCTAGCTTAAAGCCCATGAAACTTTGGCCTTGGCCACGCCGTGGGACTCCATCACCATGTCCTGGCCACCATAAATCCAATATCCAACATATAAACATACTTAAATGAAGCATACTCGAAACTTGGCATTACAAGAAGTCTATTCAACAAGACTTTCCAAACTAGAATATTTACCATTCTATACATGAAACGATTCCACATTCGTACCATCTGGCTTTTAGGTATGCTTTATCTTAACTTAAAGTTTTATTTTTGGTGAGTCGTCATGGTGTGGGAAGGATGACTACATCCTGGTGAAGCAATTTCCATTCGCGGGTCTTTTGACTCGCCACGACGTGGCAAGGAAGCGATGACATGGCACCGTTGACATCTTAAACCCTAAATTTTCAAGTTTTCACCCTATTTAAAGGAATGAGGAGGCTAGGGTTTTCTCACCCTCAGCCTCCACCACCCTTTTTTTTGTAGAAGAAATCCCTAACTCTTTTCCTCCATTGTTGAAGCTTGCTTGAGTGTTTTTCAGAGGTCTTGAGGGAAGAAGCAAGAAGGAGTAAGCCAAGGATCAGCAAGATATCCCCTATTTCCCTTCCTAGCTCACTTCTAGACCCTTGTAAGTGTTCAAGGTTCCACCTTTTTGATTATAGAGTTCTAGATCTTGCATTCTGTCCCACTTTCTTCTTGATCATGTTGGATGGGATAGCGAGACTTCATAAAGGTTGTACCTTTATGATTCTCTGGATCATTTGAAGTAGTTTATAGTTTGGATCTGAATTTCGGTGGTTTGTTTGAGCCATGCATAAGATCTTGGTCATAAAACCCCATTTTTTACCTAAGTTGAGTCCAAGACTTGCATTGGAGATGAAAGTCTAAAAAACTTCAAACTTTAGGATGGTTTTCATGTTAAGGGATTAAGTGCTTCTTGATTAAGTTATTGCCATTTTTAGCCTTCTAGGATCTAAGACTTGAGAACTATACCTCTTGGTGGGTCTCAAGGGATAAAGGTGGAAACGTTATCCATTTGGGCATTAGAAATGATCAGATCTGGACTTTAGAAACTTTGGTATTAGAGGTTTCAACTTAACTCATTAAGACACTGTGGATCCAATTCCTATGGCGTGGCCTAGGCTGCTACGACGTGTCGAATGAGGAAAAACACATCTGTTTTTTCGTTTAGGGGCCATGATGTGTCCAAGGATGACCACAACGTGGCGATTTAACTTTAACCGTTGAATTTGACTTTTGACTTGTGTTGACTTTTGGTCAACCCCTAGTCTTGGAAGAGAATCTAAGGGTGTATTTTATATGGTCGAATAGGTGGTTGGTAGCATCTGTGTTCGCAGCAGTAGTAAATGTTGCAGTTTATCATCATTTGATAGGTGAGTCTTTTCACTATACTCATGGGTCGAAGGCACCAATGCCGACCCATTGGATTATGGTTGTAGGATGATAGTTGTCTTTATGACATTTGTTGATATGCTTGTATGCGCTTGTTGTCTTTGTGACTCTTGTTGATATGATTGTATGCTTAACTGTAAGGGGTGAAATAGATCCAGTACCGGTTGAAAGAGACCGAAGGGGGTGAAATAGACCCACTTTAGTTTTGTACTGTTATGTATGTATGCTATGGGGTATTTTAAAGGAACTCACTAAGCTTTGTGCTTACAGTTTTATGTTTATGGTTTCAGGTAATTCCAGTTCTAAAGGGAAGGGCCCGACATGATCGCACCACATCCACCAGCATTCTTCATTTTATGACATGATTTGTACTCTAATAACTATGTTATATATTATCACATTTTGATGGGTATTGAAATGGATGACATGATTTCAACAATATACTTTATAGTAGTATTCACTACAAAGTCATATGAGACGTCCAACTCCAAAATCCATTTGTCTCGGTTAGTAGAAAAGTTAAAGATATCTAGAAGACCCACTAACCCTTTGAAGTTGTTCAAGCTCAACTCGGCCCCTAATCTCACGAGATGAACTCCATGTCCAACTATTATTCTTTTTTTCTATAACTAAGTAATCATGTTTGTTTTCCAAATAATACAACTTGTGAAACCGGTGCTTTAAAGGAATGTCTTCAATCTAAATATCAAACAAAACTTAGTATTATTCTCATTTACCATTCTTTTTTTAGTAGTGGAATATAAGACAATACATTTTTCATTCCATTTTTCATGGAAGACACAATTCTCGCCTACACACTTGATCCTCGGACTTGGTTGTGACCAACCTGAATACCCCCATCATTGTAATTCAACTCCTTTACCACCTTCACCCACAATGTATCATCGATTTTTAAAAATATCTATCTCCATTTATAGAGAAAAAACATAATTAAAATGTTTCACTCTACTAATCTCAAGCCCTCCATTTTCCTTCGAGGCTAACACCAACTTCTAATTGACCCAATGCATTTTTGATATTTTTCATCAACACCCCAACATTTTTTTCTCTAAGAGCCTCTAAATAGTTTTTAACATGAACCAACATCCAAAAAAGATACATATAATTGATGGGTTTTGAGCACTACAACATTCCTATGGTGTACATGCAACCCTAATGCTTTGGATCTAGGTTTTTCTCAAGTTATACATGCAAATAATAATCCAAAGCATAAACCCTAGTAACTAGCATATAATTTCGAAATTGGACTACTAAAACAAAGTTAGATGAATACCTTTTCCTTGTAGCTAATTAATCTTGACCTTCAAGAGCTTAGTGCCCCAATTGTTGCACCTCTAATGAATCACAAACACCAAGTAGCAAAGGAGAATTATGAGAGAGAGGTTAGATAGGCTTAAAATCGGCTATGGTTCCTTATGGGATCATAGGTCCGATTTTGGGAGCCAATGGGTTCCTTTTATAGTTGAGGCTTCTAGGGACTCAACTTGTAAATCCTAATTCCCTTGCTTAGGCCCTAAGCAACATTTGGATCCCTTATGGTAAGCCTATGGACGAAATCTATATGGACTTTCATATAGTTTTGGTCCACCCTATACCAATAGGGTCCATTAGCCCAAACTACAACTATTACTGATTTACATAATCAGTCCCCGTTAATTTAATCAGTCTCTTCTGATCACTAAATTAATTTTTGATCAATACTAATTACATAATATGATTTCACAATTAATATATTATTCTTATAGTATATTAATAAATCACAATTAACCTTTTTCTCCATAATTCATCCTATCAAATTGCTATGGTGAAGGCATCCCAAAAAGACCATGCTACTATCGGGTCAAGTACATATCAATAATAGTTATGGGCTTAGACATCTAATCTAACAGTCTCTCACTTGGATAAGTCTATGTAACATACACGTTTTGAAATCGTGTTATGTAATCCAAAAAGTTAAAAATATTATGAAATATTATGTGAAATTGAGTGTTGAGTTCTAACATATAGTTTTTACTATAAATAAGGTAAAACTATGTTTAGAATCACTCATAAAATATTGGAAGTCTTATGAGATTCCAATTAAAAGCCAAATAGTGAAATTTAGCGAAAATATAAAATTTGGAATAAGTAAAATTTTATTATTGAAAGTTGTAGATAATCTTGTTAGAAACACGTAGGCGAAAACCTCATCGAAATCCGAGTTATAACGAAGAAGTTATGACCAATCGAAGATCCGCGATAAAACCGGCACGGTGCCGAATGACGTAAAAAGTGAGTTTTTGATAAACTACTTTTTAGTCTTAGTGATCTAAATGAAAGTCGTAGTATTCGTTAAACCGAGAAGTTCGATAAAAAGAACGCCAAAATCTGACTTCGTATGAGGAAGTTCGATAAAAAGACAGCTAAAAACTCGAATTTTAGATCGAGTGATTTTTAGCCAACACAACCCAAACGAGAATCGAAGATCTCGTCATTAGTAGTACAACAGTAAAAAGTCTGACGAAAACGGACGTCGGATGAAGAAGTTATGAATTTTTAACGGATTTACTAGTCCCGGTCTGTTAAAAATAATAATATAAAAATAAAGTCAAAATTTTCCGACGAAGTCTAAACGAAAGTTGTAGAGCATAATTTTCTCTACGCGTGCATATAAAGAACGTCAAAAACGAAGGCCGTATGAGAAAGTTATGGACTTTACAAGATTGGACACATTTTTCGAGAAATTTTGCATGAATAGTGATTGTCACGTCACCCTCGCTCGGAGTTGGCCATGTGTCCGAAGCTGCTGCGTGGCATGTCCGAGAAGCGACGCGTGTCGCACAGGTGTCCGAAGAAGCCACGTGATCTCGCATGTGCCCCACGTGATCCGACCCGCGTGTTAGCTCCTGATTCGACCGAGGAGGAGGCCCAATCTGAAGCACACATCTGTCCGAACCGAGCCTCGCCCTGCTGACAGTTGGTCCGAGCCTCGCATACGAGCCTCTCGCTTCCCAGCCTCGGATCCGAGCCTTCGGTCCTCCTCCCCTATAAATAGCAGCCATGCGAACCCTCCCGGGTATTTTTAGAATTTTGACACTTTTCACCCTTTTTCAATATTTTTACTATTTTGACATCCCCCGAAGCCCCGGTACTTATTCCAAAGCCTGAAACGCGCCCCAAGATTCCTGAGAAGCCCGAAAAATTTATCTTTTCGGTTTCGAAGCTCTACCTTCGCAGATCCCGGTTTTCAAGAAACCTCCCGGTTTTCGACGAAGAAAGTCATATTTAGAGCCGAAGTGCTGCCCGAATTACTATTTTGACCCCCGGTTATTTCACGGTGAGTTTAATATATAGGAAAAATTGTATGTTATGTGTTATATGTGCTATGTGCTTTTCCATGTTATCATCTCGAGTTGTTGTTTCCGCTATTTTTATAGCAAGGTTGTACCTCCGACTTGAAGTGTATGACATAGGCATCACTTGGGTATTGGTATGAACCGTTGACCATGAAGTGTATGACATAGGCATCACTTTGGCTTCGGTAGAATGATATTCCTGATTATTTTCCCGTGTTAATTTTTATTCGCTACGTTTAATAGCAAAGTAATACCTTTGACCATGTGATCAGTGAAAGGACTTAGATTCATATTGGTACTGGTATGTAGCCTCTGGCCATGTAGAACATGTCTTCGTAAGAGAATGATTTCTATTCTATGGTATTGGCAAAAAGGGTTAGACAAGGCGTGAAAACCTGAAATCTACCAAAAGGTTAATCCGAAGTTGTATGTCTTCTGTGCCATTTGGGCCAAAGCGTTATTGATGTATAACAAGTATGGAAATTGTTATGTCTCAATGATTGTATATCTTTGAATCAAATCAATGATTGTTAGGGAAAGCTTATCACATTATGCCTTTGTTGTTCCTTACTCCTAATTGCTTCTGCCATATTGGTATATATATGACATAACGTTATATTGTATCTATTATTGAACTCACTAAGCGTTATCGCTTACCCCTCCCAATGTTTTAACATAATGCAGGCAATAAACACCCAGTATAGTTGGAAGACTTAGAATAGTTTGTAATAATACTTTTGTACTTCAGTTCATGTATGTATAAAATTACAATATCCTGGGTAGTTATGTAAAATCCTAAAACATAGTCGGTTTGTATCCAATCTTTTGTAATCACTTTATCAATGTAAAAATATTATTTTATAAATATGCATGTAGCATGTTTTGGAGTAACTATATTGTCAAGTATGAAAGTTTGGGTCTTTCAGAAATATGAAAGTATAGAAAGGGGTTCTTTCAGTCTAATAACTATAACTGCAAGTACGACTTCAAAATCCGATTAGCAATCGTAGCTCACAAAAGCCGTTGTCGAACTCTGATCTTATCAGTAACGTGTCCTTTAGATAAGGGATCAAATATTCATCCGTTCTACAAGATACCGTATGGACATGAGACATGGATTTATAATCATTCTCTCTGTCCATGTGTTGTTTCCCGATTTCCAATTTATGACGACTGAGTTCAGACTACAATTGAACACATCAACTTAGTCCAGGTTTGGCCAAGCGCTTAGGGTGTCATCACTAAATCATCGAGGGGCCCACAAATATCGCTTTTATCCCCTTAGGGTAAAAGGAACGGATAAACTTCGACTCATATGCTTGTACTATTTACTCATCAAATCATACACAACAATATGTTTTATAACATCAAGTTACTGATGCATTTATGTATTATCAATGCACAACCGACTCGTAAACAACAACTATATGTTTCCGTTTCAAGAATATAAGATATTATCGTCACACAATCACTCGTGATAAAATCCATGAAGTGATTTAGAAGAGCGTGGGTTTAATCCAATACTCAAATCCTATTTCAGGAGTACTCATGAACACTGCAGCAAATTTGTGATATGTCTAAGCTTTTAGACAATCTACAGTCGGATTCACAACAGTCTTACCTCATTACTTACTTCCAAAGTATGATCGACTGTGGATGTTTGAATAACCCAGTTATTCGGGAAGTAAAACATGTGAAGTGAAACACAAGAATAATCTAATCCAACATGGTCTCAAAACTTTTGAATATATATAAAACACTAATTATTTAATCACCATATTGATTACACATTATTCATTGTATAATGTTTCGACTAATCAACTTAATACATGAATTAAAACAACAGTTATCCCATGCTCCAAGCATGCACACTATGTTTATCTATGGTCCTTTCTTTGTAAAATAGATCAATTGAACACATTTCCAATGATGCTAATTTCACAATTCCAAATCCTTATCATAAGTGTAAGAATACCAAATTATTGCCACTATTAGAATGTGTCAGTTCTAAACTCATATGCAATGATTCTTCTGTAATGTCGAGACACCAAAGTCACAGAGACTTAGCCAACGATATTACAAAACATTCCTAATGGAGATTGATAACGAAACAATTCCATGGATGCGAACTCTCAAATTCAAAATACATTCCTTTGAACATCCTTCTTGCATAAAAGTTTCTAACCTACACATAGATTCCAAATATCAAACTCCCATTATAGATACATTTCCATATTTACCATACGACAATACATTCTTAACAGAATCCTATCTATTCATAATGATGCCAATATAGTCCATTTATTACTATACTTCCAACTGTCCACAAACAACCAATCCTTAGTGAACCTTTAGATTGTCCTTGACAGTTGTTTAACCACTTTAGTCATATCCGGTTCTGGTCCTTTTTCCCTCTTAACGCCCTAGGCATTTGGAAACTTAAAACTCGTGAATATTATAGCATATACAATCAATCCTATATCCGAAGCATATGAGATACGATGATACTTTATCAATCTCTTGCTATAATATTTCCATATATAGAATTTCCAATGTTAAAACATTTCAACCTGTTATTCATATATGATCATGACTAAGTACGATTAATACTTCAATCTAAACTTTTAGATTCGAAATAAAGTATAAGTATCATCTCCCTTACTATAGCGAAACAACCCTTTCAAACTCTGCAACTTTGCAAATCAAAACTTTGTTTCCTATAAATAACATTGCTAACTCGCAACACGTATCATAATAATCATGCTCCCACTAGCATGATAATTATATTCTTACCAGCATAACACTTATCATCCCACTAGCTTTGACATATATCCAGAAATCAGCTGGACTTCTAGAAAACAATGCTTATTGACTTTCTTACCAAAGTTCGGATTTCTGATACGAGATGCTTCGATAATCCTTTATCTATGCTTCTCAAGCTCATACATCTTTCATTAGATAGCTGATATGTGGGTCTAAACTATTTCATAATTTACAACACCAAATTCCAAATGTTCAAACTATTTGCCATTTCTCACAATTTGAACTATGAAGAGGGATGTCGTAATCATAATCGAATTTGAGAACGTAATCAACACAACTGCTATCTCCTTAAAATCTACCAGTGAACATGTTTCCTCACAATCATTTTCATGAAGTGGAGAAACTTCTTGCCTCTTAGATTTTATGGTGTATGTGTTCCTATCCATGTGAATTTGTCATTTCCAACCATTATTACAAGACAAGGTTCATGACAAATTCAAACTCATTTGGACTGAACTTGCTTAATCTTAATTTCCTGGATTTTGGTGGCACAAGGGCCTACCATTGCTTCCAGGTTGTTGAGCAGCTCAACCATACTGATCAATGAACTTTCACTTATCTAGGTGCTTTGCCTTATGCAAACAATTGAGAACTCATAGAACTCACACGCATGGTCAACTTAACTGGAATGGGCACAGAAACAAGGATATGTCAACACGATAGATTATAAACCTCAAGTCGTGTGCTAGTGATAAACAGTAGGTTTATTCTTGATTAGTTCTTGAGACTTTTCAAGATCTTTAAGACTCCCACTGACTTCTTGACATATAAGATTCACTTGTCAAGGAACATTACTTGACAACCAAATATTCAAGAGTTAGTGTGGGTTCTTATCAAGACAACACTTCATATAATTGGTCTTAGTTGGTCTTTATTTTAACCAAAATATCACAACTACCAATTTCAAATGTGCATGAGTTAGAAAACTTTTCTACTCCACATTTCATGAGGTGTTACAAACCTACTTAGAACATGTTACTTAAGGTAGAACTTGGAGTAACTAGATCATATCTTTAAAACTTGATTTTGGAACGAAGTACGACTCATCTTCTTGATTTAACCATTTCAACAATTCCCGATTCCTCTTCTTAGTAATATGAATGCACTAAGGTGTTCTTAGAGGATCAATTGCGACATGGTTACATTATCATTAGGATGATCATAAAACACGATACTAAAGTACTCTCCTTTCCTTTTAGATTGGAGAAACTTTTATCTTTCTGCCTAATTGATTCTTCTTATTCGTTCTCTATACTTTGAAACTTTTCAAGGTATTAGAATTATACTTAATCTTGTGACAAATAGACTTTATCGTCCTTTGTGGTGGATCTTGACCAGTCCACATCAATGTGTACTAGATCCTTTAGTCTTTCACTTGACTCACATATACAAGTGAACAAAGAATTAGTCTTAATTTCCCAAAGATGAAGGTTCTCATTTATCACACAATACAAGTTGCATGATTCCAAGTTTCTTTCTAATTGAAACTTGGGTAATAAGAATCTTTCCTTATTTGGTAAATTTCTGACACTACCACAAATGACATTACTAAGAATCAAATTCATTTCAAACATTGCTAATAATATATAAACGCCAATTTTCACAAATGTCATTGCAAGGAAACATAAAATAAGATAAAATTCAAAAATTTTCTTTAGTTATAAAATGCGGAAAACTTGTCCTTACAGCGCAAATACAAACGAAAACTATGTTTCTAAATATTCCTAAGCAATTTATCATAACTCTAAAGCAGCAGCTCAAAAATCTGATCATCGAACCATGCGATCGAAATCCATCTCTTCACGACCAGACTCAGTTCACTCTTCCCTTAAGCTTCCTTCCTTTTCTTCGATCCTACAAAAAAATCAAAATGCAATCTTATCACATCATGTATTAACAATCTATAAACAGGAACTTAATAGAGTTAGATAGTGAACTTACCTGAAGCAGAGTCATACATTTTGACTTTACCATCCTTGCGATCTTTAAGGTAGATACGGCAGCTTCGCATCCAATGCCCCTTCTCTTTGTAATAGAAACATATGGACTCTTTGGAAATGGCACTTGGAACAATCTCAGACCTGACCTTTCTCTTATTATCAAACTTTTAGGCCATGGCCATTTTCCCTCCCTTAAGGGAAGAAATCTTTTCTGGATCATTATTGCCATTGCCTATGTGACATCCCCATTTTTACGGCCAGAAAAGACCGATTTGTTTTGCTTTATTTTCAAATCAGAGTAACTTTTTTTAAAGAAAAGTGTTGCGTAATTTGCCCCAGAAAAACATGATAAATATGTTATCAAGGTATTTCCGAAGAAATGTATTTTATTCATTTTAAAACTTTGGGATGTCATCGTCAATACAGAATCATAAGCATAAACAGAACTTACATTCAGTTACATTAGTGGTCTACATTTCTTTAAATCTCTCAGTGTAGTGTAGCTTTATATCGACACATGTGATACAAATAAACTGAGTGGGTCAGGTTGGGAAACCTGGTGAGTACATAGGGTTTTCAACCCACAATAATAAAGTTATTATGTTTTATCATCAAACAATTAACCCCAATTACCCATCCCCATTATCTTCTTTATTTCTTAAGGATCTACCCTAAGAATCATCTATCACTCATTCCTAAGGATTTTCCTAAGGAATAGGCACGAAGTCCATCGCTGCCCGGGGTTTATACAACAGGCACTAAGTCCATAGATGCCAAGGTAATAAGTCCATAGCTACCAATGTTCATATATATGGTACTAAATCCATAGCTACCAACGTACATATATAAGGCACTAAGTCCATAGCTACCAGGGTTTTTAGAGTACACCGGGTGAACATATCATTCACAACACATACAGGTTGCGAGCCTGCTAGTGTTCCACGAACCGTCTAGAATAGTCCATGGTTGTCATCCATACTCTGCTAGATGACGGGGCCAACGCTTGGGTAAAGGCTTCTCTCATTTTTCACCTCTCACCCTCATCTCATGTTCTATATCACCTCTCATCTCATCCTCCAACTCATCTTACATCACACACCAACTATTTCATCTACCCATGTTCTACCCAACATATTTGTAGATATAAAATACATATACAGTTCAGATCTAAAGAAAAAGTTTAGATCTGAAAAGAAAATACATATACGGTTCAGATCTAAAGAAAAAGTTTAGATCTGAAAAGAAAATACATATACGGTTCAGATCTGAAGAAAAAGGTCTAGATCTGAAGAAAAAAAAAACAAAGTTTAAATCTTTCATCCAGCATAACTTTCAAAGCATAAAATACATATACAGTCTAGATCTGAAGAAAAAGTTCAGATCTGAAAAGAAAGAAGTATAGATCTTCATCCAACATACATCTCAGGTAAATAGGTAATATATATATATATATATATATATATATATATATATATATATACACACACACATATATATATATATATACACACACACACACAAAGCACGTAATTTATATAAAATACTTCATATCTATGTGTAAGATGAAAGTGACCATGCACTCACTTGATAAGGGGGTGATTCGGACAACACTTCGCTTCTTAAAATAATCTTCTTTGATGAAATCGGGAGGTTTGCTTGAAAACCGGGCTCTATGCGGGCAGAGTTTCAAACCGAAAAACTCTTTTTCTCGGAGTCTTCTAGCACTCCGGGGCTTTCTTCAAGTGCTAGGGAAGTTTCCTAGGCTTTTGGGGGTGTTTGGGGAGGTTTAGAGAGTGTGTAGAGAGAGAAAGAAGTGGGGAAGGAGTGAAGGATGAAGGCTGGCCTCGGTTGGTATTTATAGGCTGAAAATGGGGTGAGCTCGTCGAGTTTCTGGCCCAACTCGTCGAGTTTTTGACCCCCAACTCGTCAGGTTGCTGGTCCAACTCGTCGAGTCGGTGCCACGTTTCGCCATCTGGTGCGGAGAAAGCAATGGCTCAGATTGCGCCACGCCACCCATTTCGCTGCAGCACCCTGCCGACTTCTAAACCCCGTAACTTTCGCATACGAGCTCCATTTTTGATGTTCTTTATATCCACGCGTAGGTGGGAACATGATCTACAACTTTTATTTAGACTCCATCGGCTAATCCTTGACCGATTTTAAATTTAACAGTGTGAGAAGATTACACTACTAAACGAACGTGTAGAATTCATAACTTGTACATACGGACTCCGTTTTCGACTGTCTTTTTATCGTTGAACTCCTATTAATGAGATATTCAATTCTCATTTAGGTTGTGTCGGCTAAAAATCGCTCGATCTAAAATTCGAACTTCGGGTTTTGCACTGCCGATCCGAAACTTAGAAAAATCATAACTTCCTCATACGAAGTCAGATTTGGGCGTTCGTTTTATGCACGCTCTCGGTTTAACGAACACTACGACTTTCGTTTAGATCGCTAGGGCTAAAAAGTCCTCTATCGTAAATTCACTATTTACGTCACGCAGTGTCGTGTCGGTTCTGTCACGAAACTTCGACAGGCCATAACTTCTTCGTTATAACTCGGATTTCAGCGTTCTTTATATGTCCGGAATCCTTGTCACGAACACTACAACTTTCTTCATAGATATCGGGTTTATCTAACATTTTATTTTTGACGCTTATTTTCATTCTTGATTTATTATATCTTTATAGACAAGTATATAAGCACATAAAATCACATAATTCACATAATATTCAAGTAATTCATCTTTATTACTTCAAAATGAGTTACAATGGTTGACCTAGACTATTACATCATCGCATCAATGCTTAGCCTCGAAACACGGGCGTTACAGCCTATGTCCATGGAAATTTGGGAGGTAGATATGCCAATCAAATTTGCTTTATCAGTGTGACAAATCATTTCTGATTCAGCAGCAATTAGCAAATATGTTAGATCTATGAGGGTCATGTCTGTAACGACCCAAAAATAAAGGGTAAAAATTTCATTTTTAATTTAGCTAAAACATTGATACCATTTATTTGAAACATTTCAAATCATCATTAAGTAAATCATTTATCAGAGTTCATCCCAAAATCATTGATTGCGGAAATCATAGGTGTGTGCACTGCAATCAATCTGAGCTCTTCTTTTCCAAATCGATGATACCTGAAACCAAAACTGTAAATCGTAAGCACAAAGATTAGTGAGTCCCCCAGAGCATACCCCACACACAATCCACATAACACATATCACATTAGTTATACAAGCTATCTCTACCAGATATCACATATCATATTAGCTATACAAGCTATCTCTACCATATATCGCATATCATATTAGCTATACAAGCTATCTCTACCACATATCGCATATCATATTAGCTATACAAGTTATCTCTACCACATATCACATATCATATTAGCTATACAAGCTATCTCTACCACATATCATTAGCTATAAAAGTTATCTCTACCACATAACCTTAGCTATAAAAGTTATCTCTACCACATATCCATGCATAAGGACGCCACGGGTTCCCCCACATAGTCTTACACCTAAGTGCCATGGGCTCCCCCCATGGTCTTTCCCTCTCGGACAGCCATGGGCTCCCCCACATGGTCTTACATCTAAGTGCCATGAGCTCCCCCATGGTCATTCATGCAAATATCATATAATCACTAGCATACAACTTAGCATAAAGCTAACTATCATAACACATATATCTACTACAACTAGTGTACCACATATCATAAAATGGGTCGGCCTTGGTGCCTTAGACCCATTGGTATGGTGAGAAAACTCACCTGACACTACTGAAGTCCCGCGGATAAAACTCTAGCTGTTGGTTGACAGGTTCCTGAACTGTCAATCATCAAAACGACACCCAATTAATAATTGGGTTCCAATACACAACCATAATCTACACTTAGGGTAAATGAACCATTTTACCCCTAACCTAGCTTGGTTCAAAACCAATGCCCAAACTCACACCCTGAAGGCCCAAAAGCCCAATAGTCAACCAAGGCCTAACATATGGCCCAATTTTTTCCAAATTGGGCCCAAACCTGTACATGGACTTATTTTAAGGCCCAACCAATTATTCTAGTCTAAACAATTGGCATTCTGGTGGCCCAATAGCTAATAATCCTCAAGGCCCAATTATGGCCCACTTATGGCCCAATTTTCCAAATTTGGGCCCAAGCCTCTCTGATGGGTCTTATCCTAAGGCCCAATAATTTCCTTTGTCCATAATGTGTTCCCAATTGGCCCACAAAGGCCAACAACAGTTTAGACCAATAAATGGCCCAACAAGCATCCAAACCCAATTAGGGTTTGACGATTAGGGTTAAGTGTTCATACTTAACCCATTAAGGACTTAACCCAATGAGGACTTAATCCATTAAGGACTTAATCCATTAAGTCCAAACATACAATGAAATCGGGCTTGAGTCATAACTCCACTCCAATGGTTTAAAAATGCGGGTCCCGATAAGTCCAAACCATTAATCCCAAAATTAGGGTTTTCTAAACCCTAATTAGGGTTTTCAACCCAATAATAGCCTAATAGGCCCAAAACTAAGTCCTTAGATCACTTAGGGCTTCATTAGGCCCACTAGGGTCTCATAAGGCCCATTAGGGTTTCATAAGGCGGGCACCACCCACTACCACCTCGGGTAGTGGTCGTCAACGGCGGCCCACGACGGCTCACGGTGGTGGTTACGAGTTTCTTTGATTATTTTCGCATCGGTTACAATATTACAAAGCAAAACCCGAATAACACACACACTAATACAAACACACACAGCCACCCTAGTGGTGGCCGGCGGTGACACATGGTGGCAGCCACCACCTCACGGTGGTGGTGGTGGTTCACTTTTCGTTCCCGATCACACAACACTACATACACACGTAAAGACACGTATTGTCACACCCCCGAACCAGAACGGCGGAAACGTCCGGAGGCGGGTGACGTCATTGTGCAGTATCATAACAATTGTATATAATTGAAACATAGCAAATCCAAACATCATACATCAATATAACAAGCTTACATTGTTTTACATCATGTTTATGTTCTCAAAATTTACACAAAAGAGACATCAGTAAGCAAATTCCAAAATACAGCAAAATAATCCTGAGTCCGCGATCCGTAACCTGCTTATTGATTCCCTGAGAATACAAGTCGTTTGAAAAGCGTCAACATAAAATATGTTGGTGAGTTCATAAGCATTTTCGTACAAAACTTCGATCATAGTTTCGAAAATCCAGAAAATCCAATATTTTCTTATCAAAATAGTTGTAATTCTTGTTTCAAATCGAGTATAGTTGCATGTGTGTCTTAGATCATCGTTTTTCGAAATCGTATAAATCGTTTTCCCCCAGAAAATCCTATATTTTCTGATGTATAAAAATAGTAGCTTTGGCAGAAACATAACATTTGTGTGAAAAAGGTCTCATTGAGGTAATCAAAACATAGTTGATTGTAAATCGAAGGTGAAATATGTATAAATAAGTTTATGATATATTCTAGTGAGTCGTTATAACCATACTAATATGACGGAGTTCCCGTTATGACGTTCTTCAGGCGTCGGTTTCGTTTAAGACATTTGTCACCCTAGACTGGCCGGTCTAGCTGTAGCGAACAACGAAGGTGCGGGGTGTCAACCTTGTATAGATCTATACACAAATTCTCGTTCCCCCTCCAGGAGACTCTGGTTATAACTCTTACAGGACTTTAGGCGTACACTATTATATGGAACTATATGTACTGTGAAGATTTGTGTGACTAGAATACTAACAGTTTTCTGAGCAAATTGATGAAATCCATTATTTACTAATAAATAATATTAGTTGTATTTGTAACTAGATAGTTCGTTTCGTTCATTTCGTTTGTTGGAATCAATCCACTTTGAATATTTATCAAAATGACCCAATATGACCGTAGCCGGCAAACAACCCTTTTTCCTTTATAAAATACTAAGTGCGGCTCAATTTGTGAGAAAATGCCAAGTTATGATTTGTATACAACTTTGACTTGTGTGAGTTTATGACAGCAGCTTTATGACACGCAAATATTTCTGTCATATAGGCTCTAATCGTACATTTTCTTGACGCAAATATTTATATCAAATATTTATAAAATACTCCCTAATAGTTTGCAAGAAGTCATTTATAGGGCATAAAGTTCCAAACTTTGAAGATTCTAGAAATAGTGACAACTTATAAGGTCTGTTTTTGCAACTTTTTATTTCTAGATATGGAGATATGGAATAAGGGGGTATATTGGACACACCCAAAAATCTCGGGAGGCTCTTTTTGTACACAATGTATTCTTTATGTGGTGATTTTTAAACATTTTTCTGATTTTCATGAGATCAGTGAAATTTTACGTTCATGAAAATTATAATAAAATAATAATATTTCAACTCACACACTAAACATACGAACACATGCAATTATCCAAGGATTTAGACAAGATTTGACTTGTATTCTCCCCCAAAAACAATAAAAACTCAAAAGAAGGTGGGGAATGAAGCTCACCTTGGTTTAGCTTGTTGGGTGACTTGAAGAGATGTAAGGAGTTTCCAAGTTCCAACACTTGGAAGTTTCTTTGAACTTAGAAATATCCTAAGAATAATTCTTGTGTAAATATAATGAAGCCTTAGGAATATTGTGAAGAATCACTAGTCAAAGAAGATGAATACTTACAAAAATTTGGGAATTTTTCTTGAAGGGGTGAAACTTGGAGCTTGAAGGAGTTGGGAGTATTCTTAGGAGCCTGCTGAGTATGAAAATGAGAAGTGTAATGTGGGGGAAAGAGGATTCACGTATCTAAATGGGGAGATAAAAGGGTGACTTGACATTTGCATGGAGGGCTGGTGGATAAACCTTATTTTCTAGGGGTAATGTGTGTTTTACTGAGATTTGCATGGGAAATGAGAGATTTACATCACATCATAAAGTCAAACCCCTTTATCTTCTTAAAATCTCTTTAAAAATCATGGGTATTATTTTATATAAATATGTTTAAAATAATTAATTTTTGGCATAAAGTAGGTTTAAGGGGTCTAAGATATGAAAAATAAGAGTTTGGTGTGATTTCCGAAGTCAAAATGCCTTAAAATGATGAAAAAGTCCGAAAATGACAAAAATCCGGAGTGTAGCCTTGCTCCTGCGAGGGTCCGAAGGGCTGAGGGAAGTTCCGGAGTCACTCTTCAAGGTTCCGGAGTCAGGTTCACATTTCCGGAGCATTTTCTCGGATTTCCGAAGTCGCATGCGCAGTCCGGAGGTCCGGACCGGAGGAGCGAAGCCGGCTCACCAATTCCGAAGCGGTGCGAGGTGAGGCGATGTTTTCCGGAGCGAGGTTCCGAAGCTAGGGGAGTTCCGAGATTGCGAGTCCTCTTGGTTCCTTAGAAAGCATTCCGGACTAAGAGGGTTCCGGACCAGGAGGGTTCCGGACCAAGAGGGTTCCGGCCAAGAGGTTCAGGACCAAGAGGGTTCCGGACCAAGAGGGTTCCGGCCAAGAGGTTCAGGACCAAGAGGGTTCCAAACCAAGAGGGTTCCGGACTAAGAGGGTCCTTTTGGGTTTTCTCCTTCGGTTTTGGGTTGTTTTCGACTGAGGAAGGTACGTAGAGAGATTTGGGAGAGATTCCACATACTTGGAGAGATTTGGGAGAGATTTCATATTCTTGGAGAGATTTGGGAGAGATTTCATATACTTGGAGAGATTTGGGAGAGATTTCATATTCTTGGAGAGATTTGGGAGAGATTTCACATACTTGGAGAGATTTGGGAGAGATTTCATATTTTTGGAGAGATTTGGGAGAGATTTCATACTTGGAGAGATTTGGGAGAGATTTCATATTCTTGGAGATATTTGGGAGAGATTTCACATACTTGGAGAGATTTGGGAGAGATTTCATATTCTTGGAGAGATTTGGGAGAGATTGAGAGAGACCTTGTCGGGGGCCTTTATTAATGTTTTTCTTCGTAGTGGAAGGTCCTTAGACTTAGTTACATTCTATTTTGAGTGTCATACACCCATGAAGGGCATGTAATAGTGTTTTATAGAGTTGTTACTTCCCTCAATCTGAATAGGGTTTAGAATTTTGAACATTTGAGACTTTCAAGTGTTACTTTGCATTAAGATTTAGAGTCATAAATTAGTAAACATAAAGAAATCTCTAACATATAACACTAGTTGAGTTGACCAGATTGACATGTTGACCTTGACTTGACTTTGACTTGACCAGAAGATTGTCGGTTGTCACACGCATACAGCCACCACCACGCGGCGGCTGGTGGTGGCAAAACAGCAAAGGCGGCGGTAACCACCATGGTTGGCAGCCATGGTGGTCTTCCATGGTTTCCGGCCAAACCAACACCGTACACCATATGCACACTAGCAGGAGAGACAACATGTGCATCTTGGCTCGAAAAGAAACCCAACACCCACCTATGGTGGGCCGCGACGGTAGCAGCAACACGTGAAGCGGGCAACAACGGCTTCTCGGCGATAAATTGCGATGACAGCCACCACCTCACGGTGGTGGCAATGCTTTCCTTTGGTACATTACCCAGCAAATACGTCTTCTTACGCGAGTTCATGCCAGAAATGCCTTCAAACACAACCACCCTCACGGTGGCTCATGGCAGTCGGAGGAAAAAGTGATGGAACAGCCTCCTTCATTGGTTGTACAAGCGGTGGCGGTGGCGGCTAGCTGCTGTGGGACGAGCTCCGAAGCGTGCGGTGGTCGGAACGGAACCGGCAACAACCGAGTGCGGCTGTGAACGGCGACAGAAAAAGGGAAGAAGAAAAGGATGCCGGCTCACGGTTCTCGTCGGCAGCTGGACAGCGACGGTCGTTGGAGCTTCGTATGGCCGGAAGAACGTGAGGGAATCAGATGGCGGTTGGAGAAGATGAGAAGGAGGTGGTGGTTGATTCACCATGAGGGTTAGGGTTCAACGCACATGGCGACGGGTTATAAATCCCGCTCAATCTCAAACATTGGCCCATACTGCCACTTTCAGCCCCTCCTCCTTTATTCTTTTCAATTTGAGTCTACAATTTTCAAAATAGCCCCCAACATGTAAAATTTATATCAATCCAAGTCCAATATTTTCCCAACATCCCCTCCCCCTACAAATTATTTTCAACTGAAGTCCTGAATATACACTTTAACCCCCGAATAATTCAAATTATAACATTTGGCTCCCAAAAACCAACATCCCGCTCAATATTAGGGATTTTAGGGCCATTTAAAATAATATAAAAATATAATTTTACATCTTGGGGTTCCAGGTTAATTATTTAATTACTCTATTTCAATCAGGATGTTACAATGTCGTGATCTGTCATATAATAGTCCTTAAAAAACTGACTATATGACTCGGGAAGTGACTGAAGAACCAAGTCAATAGCTAGCTTCCTTGGGAAAATGACACCCAACATTCCCAGCATGTCAATATGTAACTTCATCTCCAAGATGTGAGCACATACAGACTTTCCATCTTTGTGTTTACTTGCCAATAGGGCTTGAGTGATCTTGAACTTTTCAAGTCGACGAACACGTGGGTCAGGGAGAACTATTGGAGGAGGTGGAGGAAGTGAAGTATGATTTCTAGTTCCTCGATCGAAATGTGGAACATCATCTTCATGAGGAAAGCTTTTTCCAAAAGATTCAGGAAGACCATAGTTGTTAGAATTAGACATCTACAAGGGAGAAATTCAAGTTAGTTGATTCAATCCTTAATACAACACCCAAATGAAATATTAAGGCTAGGACCCAACATAATAATTCATAATTCGAAAGAGGGATGTCGTAATCCAATTGTAAACTATTTTTTGGTAGGTAAATGACGATTTACCAATTCCACCATGAAAACGAAATTTTAAACGAATTAGGTTTTAAATGAAATTCCTAAATCTTTTGAGATTCATTGAACTTTTTCAATGGCATGTTTAATCTCGATTATGCCCTTCAAGTTTGTGACTGGGATACCGAGGATCACAAACAAGGTGTGAATAACCATGCAAATCAGCTTGGTACTCTCGAAGTCATTTATCACCTAATCAATGTGTCGGTTAACCACACACGCTTCATCGATCAATGATAATATTCGAGCTACCCATTGTCATCCTTCATTAGTCCCATATTAGTGTGCCGGTTAACCACACACGCTCCACTAACGACCAATAAGGTGCAATGTGCAATTTCATGGGTTAGCATCAAATTCACATTTTCCTAAGTAACTAAGAATGGGAATTTATAAAAGCATTTAGTTACTTTGTATTTTTTTCATTATACTTATTAATGAGAGTTTGTGTCCTATCCTACCCGTTCGGCTAACGACCCTCCATTAGTCAAGAGTGTGGTGGGTAAGAGTGGATACCCAATGGCGGTCATTTTACAGGCCGCTTCCTTAAACACCCCTTAGAGACCAACTTCGTGAATGAGGTCTACTAACGGTAAGACTGACTTCTTACTTATACATATATAATATATTAGACTTTTAATTTTATATAGTATAAGGGTGTAATTTACACATTTAAAATACTAGGTGGTTTAATCTATTAATAAATTAGACTTTTAATTTAATTAAATTTAAACCATATTATTATGGATTTATTAATTCTTTCTTTTAATTAAACACTTAATTAATTTAATAAAATCCATAAGGGTATAAAATGAACTATTCAAAATTACCAAGGTTCTAAATTTAAGATTTCAAAATTAAAGCTATTTAATCAAATTTTAAATTATAAAACCATGAGGTGCACTTTTGAAACTTTTCAAAATGCTAGGGTTTAAGAATTTAATATTTCAAAATTAAAACTTTTAATTAAATTTAAATTCCAAAACTTGAGGGCAAATTTTCAAACTTTTCAAAACTTCTTGATCAAATTTAAAAACAATAAAATTAATCATATGCTTTAATCTTTATCAAAATTTGACCTTTTCCAATTTTATTTTTGCAAAATAAATACAATTCAAAATTTACAAATAATTAGTTTATCTAGTAATTATCTTAAATTTTGACCATTATCTTCCAATTAGATTAGGATATTCATTACCATATCATAAAACACATTTTTGATTAGTTAAAACAACTTATGGTAACCATCCTTATCTAATTTAAGCCAAAATCCCGAAAATTTCCATCAGACCCGATTCCACGTCGTGGCAGGCTTTGCCACGTCGTGGTATTAGGCAGAACAAGAAAACGAAAATTTTCCAGCTTTGAAAACATTACAATTGCATCATACAACAGAAAAAACACCCTAGTCTCTGATACCACTTATGGGTTTTGAGCACTACAACATTCCTATGGTGTACATGCAACCCTAATGCTTTAGATCTAGGTTTTTCTCAAGTTATACATGCAAATAATAATCCAAAGCATAAACCCGAGTAACTAGCATACAACTTGGAAACCCTAATTCCCTTATGGGATCATAGGTCCGATTTTGGGAGCCAATGAATCACAAACACCAAGTAGCAAAGGAGAATTATGAGAGAGAGGTTACAGAGGCTCAAAATCGGCTAGGGTTCCTTATGGGATCATAGGTCCGATTTTGGGAGCCAATGGGTTCCTTTTATAGTTGAGGCTTCTAGGATTATCAACTTGGAAACCCTAATTCCCTTGCTTAGGCCCTAAGCAACATATTGATCCCTTATGGTAAGCCTATGGACGAACTCTATATGGACTTTCATATAGTTTTCGTCTACCCTATACCAATAGGGTCCATTAGCCCAAACTACAACTATTACTGATTTACATAATCAGTCTCTTTTGATCACTAAATTAATTCCAAATTAATTTGTGATCAATACTAATTAAATAATATGATTTCACAATTAATATATTATTCTTATAATATATTAATAAATCACAATTAACCTCTTTCTCCATAATTCATCCTATCAAATTGCTATGGTGAAGGCAACCCAAAAAGACCATGCTACTATCGGGTCAAGTACATACCAATTATAGTTATGGGCTTAGACACCTAATCCAACAATAATATACTTCAAACAAACCGAGAATTGAAGAAAGAAGCAAAGAACGACCACCGATGGAAAGCATATTTACTTTCTTTTTAGAGAGCTTATTGTGAAATCTACATGCTAACTTTGAATCATATCCATATTAGAGACAAATAGGATCTTTGGATAAATGAAAAGAAACTTTTCTAGTCTACAATCCACTAAATTAGCGTACTCATGGAGATTCAAACACAAACCCATAAGTAAGGTAAAAACAACTGAGAACCTTTACTATGTTTGAAATATTCTCAAGTGATCAGTCTCACATAAAAAAAACATCATCACCATAGAAAAGATGAGACGACATCAACTCTTCACTGCCAACATACACACCTCGAATAAGACCAACAACAACCACATCCTGAATAGATACATGAAGGCCTTCTATAGCTATGATAAAAAGGAAACGGGAGAGATTGGATCCCCTTATCTCAAACCTATTTTCAACTAGAACCCGATAAACATTTGTCCATTAATCAAAACAAAAACCCTGATGTGAAGTACGCACATATCCAAGCAACTTGCTTTACACCAAAACCCATAAAGATCATGATTTATTCCCGACATTCCCAACTGATTGAATCATAAGCCTTTTCAAAATTAATCTTCAAGACTAATTTTTTCTTCTTTTTTTTATACCATTCCACCAACTCATTCACTATTAGAGAACCATCCAAGATTTTTGCACCTTTTACAAAGGTCCACTTCTCGTGACTGGCCACACTATCCACCATCAAAGACAACGTGTTAGGCAAGCATTTAGGTATAATCGGTCTGAAATCTTTCACAAGCATTGGATTGGAGACCTTCAGTAAAAAAGAGTAAGAATGTATAGAATTGCGAATCTTCTCATTTATTTTTCCTCCTACAATCATGTCCTATATGATGTCTATTTGATGTCCATAGTTAACTCCTAGATTAGTGGGTTTCCATCTTTATGTAAATCATTTGCCTATTTAGGCTTCTTCTATTTGTAATTGTAAAACAAAATTTCTTTCAATAAAACTCTTTATGGTATCAGAGAGAAGTGTTAATCACGCTCGACCCAAACCATAAAACCCTAATCACCAAATCACAGACCCAATTTGGAAGGTGATGGCACAAACAAAGAAACCCACAAAATCGATAGAAGTGCTTCCGATCATGGCTTTCCCTATTACCTTCACCCATCTGATTACCCAAGGAAAATGCACGTCAATAATGCCTTGACAGACAACAACTACCTTGATTGGGTTCAAGAGATGGAGAACTTCTTGTTTGCTAAGAACAAGATAGGGTTCGTCAACGAGAACATTTAGACACCAATAAAAATCGATGCCGATCACATGGATTGGATGTGATGTGATGCAATGATCAAGGGATGGCGCACCACAGCCATGGAAAAGGAGATTTGAGCTAGCGTTAAATACGCCAATTCCACTACAAAAATCTAGTTGAATCTTCATAAAAGGTTTGGCAGGGGGGAACGAAGGTGTGTAAGCTAAGAAATTCATTGTGCGATTTAAATAAGCCTCGAGGAACTGGTATCAAAAATTCACATCAACCCTACTCAAACTTGGTCTTAAACAATCCTTTGATGATCACTCGCTCTTCATTTACAAGCAAGAAAAGGTGTTTGTTAGTGCTCTCATATACGTTGATGATGTCATTATTGTGGGAAATTACCAAGACAAAATACAAGAAACAAAGACCCATCTTGATACAAAGTTTAGTATCAAGGATCTCAGCCTCCTAAAATACTTTCTTGGAATCGAAGTTGCTCGTACAAAAGACGGATTGGTTCTAAGTTAGCGAAAATACACTCTGGACATTCTAGAAGATAGTAGAATGCTAGGGTGTAGACCATCCTCTTCTCCAATGGAGAAAAATATAAAGCTTGAAAAAGACAATGGTGATGTTCGTGTGGATGTAAACAAGTATAGACAACTAGTAGGAAGGTTGTTGTAGCTACAAGCCACGAGACCAGACCTCACGTACTCGGTTAACGTCCTAAGTCAATTTGTTTCCGATCCACGTCAAGGACATTTGGATGCTACCATAAGGGTCCTACGGTACCTAAAGGCCACACCGGGACAATGAATCTTTTTTCCTAAAGATGGAGGAACAACCTTAGTCGCATACTGTGATGCCAATTGGTTGTGATGTTCCTTCACAAGAAGGTCAAGAACTGGATATCTTCTCCTCCTCCGGGGAGGGGGGTTGTATCTTGGAAGTCTAAGAAACAATCACTTGTTTCCCGTTCCTCTGCCGAAGCAGAATACCGAGCCATGCAACCACCACCAGTTAAGTTTTATGGATGTGATGGATTTTGAAGAGTCTTGAAGCAGAACAACGTAGAACTACACCCCTTTATTGTGACAACCAAGCAGCTCGACACATCGCAAAAAATCTGGTGTTCTATGAATGAACAAAGCATGTGGAGATGGATTGCTACTTTGTCAAGGAACGAGTTGAGTTACAAGAGATTACACCACTCTATGTTGACACCAAGATGCAAATAGCCGACCTCTTTACCAAGGCATTGGGATCACAACAGCTTGAATTCCTACTTGTCAAGTTGGGCATGCAAAATCTACACACTCCATCTTGAGGGAGAGTATAGAATTGCGAATCTTCTCCTCTATTTTTCCTCCTACAATTACGTCATATATGTTGTCTATTTTATAGGTAACTCCTAGATTAGTGGATTTCCATCTTTATGTAAATTGTTTGCCTATGTAGGCTTCTTCTGTTTGTAATTGTAAAACACAAGTTCTATCAATAAAACTTTTTAGAACGAAACGTTGCATCCTTTAGGCAAAATCGGCGAGTCAAAAAACTCATGCACAAAATCCATAATGTCATTTTATAACAAATCCCAATATATTTTCAAAAACCTGAAAGTATACCCATCTAGACCCGGAGATTTATCATTCTACACAACCAAACGAATTGTTTAGCTTCTTGCATGTTGATCACATTCTCAACTTGAGCCGAGGATAAGCTTTTGAACCTCGGGGTTTTATTAAAAACCTGAACATCCTCTATTCTTCAATACTTCTCTTTAAAGAACTCAAAGAAAGCTTCTTTATCCCTAACTGATTTAGACTCCTAATCTCATTCTACTTTTATTCCTTCAACATACAATAATCTATGCCTTTAATTGAGAATGCCATGGTAGTTAGTGTGGAGTTTCACCTCCTTTAAGCCCCACTTAATCTTCACTTTATGTGACATATCACAATTTTCCAGCTTTTCAATCTCATTATATTGTTTCAAAAAGTTTCTCAGTTCTAACCGATTTTCACGGGTATTAGAACCTTAATTAAGTTTTCCCGTATCATTCAAAAAAAAATCAACTTCCACTTACTCCCATCTTTGTTGAGCAAGCAATCAAAGAAAACAAGATAAAACGATACAAAAAAGAATCTATGTGGTTCGGCGCCGATTTTCATGGGTATTAGAACCTCAATTAAGTTTTCTATTACTTGACTGTTTTCAAAGTGATATATTGGAACCCCTTACTACAAATATTTATAACTGTAAACCCCAACAACTATTAGGCCGCAACCCTATACAAGAAAATCTAGAACAACAACCCCTTACTACAAATATTCATGTGCCCTCTATCGTTTGGTATGCATACATCTTTACAAAGCACTTACCATTTTCCCTTTTTCAGACTAATCCATCGAGACGGTTTGAGTGTTGCTCACAACCTCCTACTCAAACTTACGGTGGCGTATTAGTGTCCATATATTATGTCGTATGATTACGCCCATATTTAGTCTCTGTATATGTATTAGTCTGCATTAGGCCGATAACATTTTGTCACACCCCCAAACCGGAACGGCAGAAACGTTCGGGGGCGGATGACGTCATGTACAGTATCATTACAATTGAATAATAGTAATCAAAGCAACAACCATGGAATTAATAATATAGAGTTTTACATTGTGTTCGTAACATTGTTTGTATGACACCAAAAGTGTATAGCAAAAACTGTAAGACGTGACGCTATGACGCTCCGTCTTCTCAAAACCTGTAAGTGTACCTGTCTACTGGTTCCCTGAGAATACAAGTGATTTTGAAAGTGTATCAACGTTTAAGTTGGTGAGTTCATAAGCATTTTTGTATTAGAAGTCTGTCTTTGTTCTTTGAAAATGTTAGTGTGTTCCTCCAGAAAATCCAATATTTTCTTTTGTAAATGGAATATAGTCTTAGGCCTTAAGACCAAAACGTATGTGAGTTATGGTACTCTGAAATAGTATGATATAGTCTTATTATCAAATAAAACCATATAAATGAATGCTTCCCAAAAATGTATGTTGTACTGTATTGCATTTGTATGAAAACTCTTTGTATGTATGTGCCTGAAATCCACCGGCTGTACTGTATAGTAGTGTAATATAGTTCTATTATTAAAATAAAACCTTTGAAGTTATGTTTGTCCTGTAAACCAAAATGTTTAGTTAGTGCTTATTGTGAGTGATATTATAACCATGCTAAAATGACTAGTTGCATGCACGACGTTCTTCAGGCGTCGGAATGTTATGACATTTGTCACCCCAGACCTGCTGGTCTAACTGTAGCTAAAAGTTTAGGTACGGGAGTGTCAGTCCCGTATAGATATATACATAAATTCACGCTCTCCCTCCAGGAGACTCTAGTTATAATTCAGGACTTTAGCGTGTACTCTAGTAGGTACGATGAAGAAGTGGCTCATAATCCTGTATTAACTTGTTTACGTATAGTGTGTAATTGTTCTCTTGTTCATGTAAATGCATGTATTCCCCTTTTGTAGTGTACGCGTAGTGTAAAATAATTATACTTAAATAATTATTTTTGTATTGTATCTTTGAATTTATTAAAATAGTGTAAGTGTTCCACAAACTATATCTATTATAGTTTATTATGTATGTTCTTGTATTGTTTCTTGAGCTAGTAGAGTAGTATGTATGTTCCATAAACTATACCTATTATAGTTTATAAGTATGTTCTGTATGAAATAAAAATATTTCTGAAAATACCCCTTTGCTCGGCATGGTACAAAAGGGTTAAAGTTTTATTTAAATAAGTTTTATACTCATATATGTATAAGGCATATATAAATGAGACTAAAAAGGCAGTCGGATAAGTGATTTCACCCTAAGCCCACAACCAAACAAGGAACATGAGTTAAGGCGAAAACATTAGTCCTAAGCCTGTTGGATCTTATATATATATATATATATATATATATATATATATATATATATATATAGGCAAAAACAACAGTTGAAATAATTTAGAATAGCTTGAAACAGTTTAAAAATAGTTTGAAATCGTTTGAATGTTTAACACAAGATTCCTTGTGTTTTAATTGTATCCCCCCCCCCCCCCCCTAAAACATTGAAAAATAGTGAAAACGTAGGGGTATGAACTCACCTCGAATGTGTGTTCTTGTTTGGATACAAAGTAGTAGCGATGATCCTCGGATTAGAACTCATGTGAATAATCGTATCCTAATAACAATTATACTCGATATCGTATTTAAATTAGCGAAATAATAATTTAAATAATAATTTAAAGTGTTAGACAACACTAGATTATGTAAGAAATACTTACAAAAATTCCTAGGAATTATTTGAAGGTGTTCTTGGGTGAAAACTTGAAGATTTGAAGGAAGGTATGAATGTTCTTGAGGAAAATAAGGAGATTTGAAGGAATCTGGGCAAAATCTTATGAAGATATGATGGTTTCGTATGAGTTTTGAGAGCAAATTGAGGATGATTTCGGTGTGAAAAGTGAATTATGAGGATTGATTTCGGCTATATATATATATGGGGTGATTTTGGTCCATGATGGGCCTTAAACTTGAGATTTCGGTCTAAGTGGTACCATCTTTGAGATTTCAGTCATACTACAACCGAAAACCCCTTTGCACTTTGATTCCCAAAACCGAAATCTACTTGATCTTAGATTCCAAATACCGAAATCCTTTATGTAGTGTGTTATTTTATGTTTTTAGCCTTAACATGTTGACTTGTTTTAGCTTAAATAAACTTAATTAAACTTGTATCAACATGAGTTTCAATCTACATATAGTTATTAACTTATAAACATGTCCTCATGGCTATAGATGATACAATACAACAAGGTTGCAATGCGGTTTTACTTATACATGATTAAGATTTAGACTTTTATTTGAACACGTGTGACCTTGATTGACTTTTATTGACTCGAAATAACCGGTTGTTAGGGAGGAGAGAGTCATTCACTCCCAACCTATCGAACCCACTGTCATATCACTTTTTCTCTTTTATTTTTCTTCATCTTTCCGAACCCACAACACACGGAAATCCTATCTTTTTTAACCCACTCAATTAAAAAAAATACAAAACAATCAAATGTAAAATCTTAATTAGCAATAGAGTTATCGGCGGTACCACTCCCGCTTCAACGAGTGGGTTGATTGGTTTCACTAACTCACTTCATTATCTCTCTCTACTTTCTCTTTCTTATTTTCTCTTGTACCATGTGTTTTAAAACTTGTACGTTAGTTGTTTTGTATATTTTTTTTAATTGAGTGGGTTCAAAAAGATAGAATTTTCGTGTGTTGTGGGTTCGGAAAAATGAAGAAAAATAAAAAAGAAAAATTGATGTGACAGTGGATTCGGTGGGTTGGGAGGGAACGACTCCCTCCTCACTTACACATTTGTTTTTGCATCTGTATTTATTTGTTCTTTTAATGAGAACATGATCAAAGGAAATCAAAGATTCTACACTTTCTTACCTTAAGATCAGGAAAGATTGAAAAAATATATATGATTTCATCTGATTTATATAAGAAATAAAATAAAATAATTTGCAATAATCTCTATATTTAGGAAAAAGTGAGAACAAATTAATCCAGATCACTGTTGAGATTTTGGGAGGCAAAAACTGCACGGCCACCTCTGCATCTACAGTAACACAACTCAGCGTACTTCTATTTTAAATTCTCTTAAGATGCAAACAAAAACCCTAAAAGACATGATTAAATGATCGCGAGTTTAAGTCCTAAAAACAGTTTCAGAATAAAGAAGTCGGTGTTGTATAAAGATCTGCTAAATCTAAGAAACCTTCATGCACGAGTATCAATCATTCAATCTTATAAAAGCTACAAGAAGTGGTATTGCTTCTAATCAAGATTTAGATTCAAATAAACACAATTATTAGCTGGGTGTTTCAAGATTTAGATTCGGATAAACACGACAATTAGTACAAGTGGCCGGTTTAAGATTTAGCCCATGGTTTACACTTTTTTTTTTAAAAAAAAAAAGCCAACTTGGAGTTTTTTTTTAATATATAAATTAAAGACATGTTGTTGCTGGATTAGTGTCAGCTCTAACATGGTTTTGCCCCAAAGAAATTGTAGCAAATTGTTAAATAATTATTAAACAAATTCAGTAATTCATGGAAGCTTTCAATTGTCCACTGCTAAAGAACATTACAGCTAACAGATTAAGCATCTAGGAATACCATTGGTCAAGAAACACCATGGAAACTATAGTATTGGACTATTGGCTACCAAGCAGTCCGTGCATGCAGTTCTAATCTTCAAGCAAGTGTCCTTGAGGCCCCCTACATTACATTCTTCTAAACTCAAAAACTTCAACTATGCTTAATTAAACAATGTTTCTTATAAATGTTGTCTCAATAAATGATTTCTAAAAAATATAATAATTAAAAAAATGTCGGGACATGTTTAAAAATTTGAAAGTGAAAAATAAATCAAAGTATGTATGTGAAAAATTGAAAGTCTCATTTTCTATTTTTTTTATTAAGTCGGGTGTAAAAATTTCATGTCTAGTAGCATATTTGGAAAAACAAAGAGTCAAGTTTAGGAAACCCTTGTTTCTAAAGTCGTTTTTGTACATTATGACAAACAATATATGGTTCAACCCGTTTGGATAAATTATGTTTAAAACTATTTGAATGAATATCAACATAATTGGGAAAATGAAAGAGAAAAATATATGACATATTTATAAAAAGAAAACAATATCTTAGTAATTAATAGATCTATGAATGAACTCATAGAAATCAAGTTAAGATCAGATCAATTTAGATAGCAAAAATAAATAGTTTGTATAAACAAAATATCCGAATTAATAATTAAGAAATAATTGAACCGTTAGGATGCATAAAGAGCCAAACAACCGTGCCTAATCGATCTTCCCATAAGTGCAATGGCAACCCACGTGGAGCTTAGCCAGTTCATCTCATTTAATCCTAGTTTGGCCAATATAAATACTTATACCCATGTTCAAAATCATTAAGCTTCTAAATTTTCAGTTTCAAAAGCCTTCTACTTCTACAAGAAATTAAGATGATGGGTTATTGGTTAGCTGAGAATAACACAGAAGCCTACCTCAAATCCATGAAAATGGTAAGTTAATCACAGAATTTGAATATCGTTAAAGTTTTCTTCAAGATGTATGTCTTCTGCGCGCATGTGTACTTACGTTTTATGAACTTGATTATACAGGGTAAGATGGTGAATGAAGCGGATGTAGCAGATTTCATTTCAGCAATTGCAGCCGGAAATAATGCTCAACTCATGGTGGTTGTAGGTGGTGCCACCTCCCGCTCCACCACTTTAGGCCTTTTGGCGGCAGCTGAGCAAACCGGTGGGCATGTGATTAGCATCTGTTTAGAAAAAGAGGATTTGCAGCACTCCAAAGAAGCCCTTGGGCCAGATGCGAGCCGAGTTGGGTTTGCTGTTGGGGATGCGGAAACACTGTTGCTAAATAACTACAGGGACGCTGATCTTGTGGTCATCGATTGTAACCTTGAGAATCATGAACGGATTTTAGGAGCAATACAAGGGAATGGGAGGGAAAAGGGTACAATTGTGTTGGGATATAACGCATTTTGGAAGGATTCATGGCAGTGGAGCAGATCAAATAGTCACTTGGTGCCCATCGGAGAAGGGTTGTTGTTGATGAGAATCGCCGGAAAATCTGGAAATAGTGGTGGTGGTGGTAAGCATGCCCACAATGGCAGCTATGGTGGAAGCAAGAAAGGCCATTGGGTTGTTAAAGTAGATAATTGCACAGGCGAAGAGCATGTTTTTCGAGTCAGATCGTAGTTGTCAAAGCTTACACTTTTGGCGTCTCATGATTCTGATTCTTGAATTTTCAAAGGTCAAATTTCTTATTCTTAAATGTATATAACAACTAATGGTGTGTTTGTCTTTCTGGGTGTTAAATTTCATGGCTTGGAAGATTATGTTTTCTAGAACCAAGATACAATTTTTTTTAATGTTCTGTTGTACCTCAAATTCGTTTTTGAATGAGATAGGATGACAAGATGACAACCAACTATTTCATTTGTATTCATCTGTACCATTCAAGTTACTAATAACATTCATAATGCATAGTTTGATTAAAGGGATAAAAAAAGAGAAATTGACATTATAGCACAGCCAAGTTTTGTTTTTGTCCAGGATTGATTATTAAAGTTTTTCTTTTGCACAGCACCTCTTAAATAGGGGATTAACCACTAACTAATTTCAGATTATAGCATCAGATACACCTTCAAGAATACACACGGCGAAGTTGATTTTGAAGTAAGCATGTCCACTTGGAATCCATATAGTTAATTATTTATAATAAATTTTTAAAATTTGAACAAAATTAATTGACCTAGATAATCATCTTGTTACCCTGTCATCGCATCCTAAAACTTACCACAAATAGCTTGTTATATTAGGTTAGACGAATTTAATGGATATAAATACTAGTACGTTTTAAACCTGGAAACTCTGATAAATATAACTCATGACGCATTTTAATGTTGTATCTGATATAGAAACTAGAGAATCATCTTGTTATTTATTTTAAATTTTTAAAATTTGAACAAAATTAATTAACCTAGATAATCATCTTGTTACCATGTCATCGGCGCATCCTAAAACTTGCCACAAATATCATGTTATATTAGGTTACACAAGTTCAATAGATATAAATACTAGTTAGTTTTAAACCTGGAAACTCTGATAAATATAACTCATGACGCATTTTAATGTCGTATCCAATATAGGAACTAGCCACAAATGTCTCTTCGCAGGGAGTTACCCTAGCCCCCTTTTGGTTTGCCTAGCAGCTATAAGATCAAATTTATGAATTAGTCTCTATAACTTAATAGTTAATAAACAATATAATAATACAGTACAAAATAAAAGCAAGTGAATGTCTGTATGTTATCAGTTCTGTAATAAACCATGAATGTCTGTATGTTTCCAAGAAAATCCGATATTTTCTTTAGTGAAAAGGGTAGCGTTATCGATTTCGTATAAAACCATGAATGATCGTTACTGAAAACTGTAGTGATATGCGAGAATACTACCTCATGTGACTAGCTAAAACTAATCATGAAGTGTAAGTATTTTATATGTGAAACCATTGCATAATCGGTTCTGTTTGAAAAACCCTGGCCTTAGCCAGAATACGTAGTGTGTATCAGTTCTATTTAGTAAAAATAGAACTGTTGAAGAGTGTTAAGTTGTAAACTAAAGGTGATTTATACATATTGTGAGTCGTATAACCATGCTTGATATGACTAGAGACCTTTCCAACGTTCTTCAGGCGTCGAGTTAAATGACATTTGTACATCTCAGGCGTGCCCGCCTAACTGTAGCTAGCAGTCCAGATGTGAGATTGTCAGTCCCGAATAGATCTATTCACAAATCTCACGCTCTCCCTCCAGGAGACTCTGGTTATACAGTGGTATGATTTATCCCTGTACACCTAAGGGTACAGTAGTGAAGTAGCGCCTCACAGTATCGTACAATCTAGTTTACATGTAATGTAGTAGCGTTCTACCGTAGTGAAAATCCATATGTATACCGTATATAATGATAATTACAGTTATGAAAAGCCATGATAAAGTGGTGATGTAACTGTAAACTATTTATGTCTTCATGCATATGTTTAATAGTGAAAGTTTATGTATTCGTTATGTTTAGAAAATCCCAAACTATACCGATTATAGTTTGCATGTATAGTGAATAGCGTGTCCGGAAAACTATGCAAATTTTTGTGAAAACGTCCCTTATGCTCAACACAGTACAAAAGGGTTAAAGTATGAGATTTGCATAAGTTTTGAAAACATTTATGATTAGCTTGTATTCCCCCCCCCCCCCCCCGCCCCCCCCTGAAAACATTTAAAAAATACGGAAAATGTAGGGGTATGAACTCACAGTTCTTGTCATGAAATCGTTGACTGAAATGAAGATTCTCGAGTTGTTGCACGCAACACTTAACGGAATCCTATTATCAAATAAATACGTATATGTATCTAAATTAGCGATTTCATTAGATAACGTGTTAGAGGTACACTTGAATTCGGTTGAGGAATGTTACCGGGACTTGATCGAATCGAAGAAGGTGAGTTTTCCGTCAAAAACACCACTTTAAAGGTGTTTACGGTCGAAGAGAAGTTTACGGTTCTTGAAGGCTTGGACCGTAAACTCAAGAACAGAGTTTACGGTTTCTGAAGGTTGGACCGTAAACTCAAGAACAGGGTTTACGGTTCTTGAAGGTGGACCGCAAACTCAAGAAAAATGGTTCTGATTGCTGATTTCGAAGAGATAATCGTTTCCAGGCGTTCCCAAGTGACTCCAAACGTGATTTCTCGATGATTTTCGAAGTTTGAAGGCGTTTTGAGTGTTTACGGTTAAGGTTCTTAGAGAGAAAAGGAGAGAGTTTTTGGCCAGAAATGTTCTAATGAAGGTGGGGGTGTCGTATTTATGGGGGTGGTGTGGGGGTCCACTTTATGCTGACCGTAAACAAGTTTACGGTCGTAAACGAGTTTACGGTCGTAATCTCATTTAGACCGCAAATGCTTGATTTTTCGAGATATTCGGGTTTCTGCACGATTTTTGGTTCCAACTCGTAAATAGTTTAATTAAATATAACTAGATTATTTTCTAAACCAAAAAAGTTTGACGGAAAAGTTAACAAATTCGAAATTTTATTAACGAAACTCGCGTAACGGAAACGGACAAAGTTTCGGGTTGTCACATCATCCCCCTGTTAGAGGGAATTTCGTCCCGAAATTCGAACATAGAATACAAATCATGGATTAGGAAAGAGATGCGGATATTTCTGTTTCATCTGATCTTCGTGCTCACAAGTGAATTCAGGTCCCCGCTTGGCATCCCAGCGAACCTTCACTATCGGGATGCGACTTTGTTTCGTTCGTTTGGCATCCCAGCGAACCTTCACTATCGGGACCGATCCTAGCAAGGATTTCGAACGGTCCAATGTACCTTGGGTTTAGCTTTCCACGTTTCCCAAAACGTATCATGCCTTTCCAGGGTGAGACCTTTAGAAGGACGCGGTCACCAACCTGGAACTCCAAGGGTTTTCGTCTCTTATCGGCGTAGCTCTTTTGTCTATCTCGTGAGGCTTTCAGTCGTTCTCGGATTTGTATAATTTTCTCAGTTGTTTCTCGGATGATCTCAGGACCAGTGAGAGTACTGTCGGGGGCTCGACCCCTGGCTAGCTGCGTGTCACCCACCTCAGCCCAGCACAGAGGGGATCTGCACTTACGGCCATAGAGGGCTTCAAACGGCGCAGCCTTAATGCTGGTATGGTAGCTGTTGTTGTAGGAAAATTCAACCAAAGGAAGATGAGTGTCCCATGATGCGCCGAAATCGATGACGCAGGCTCTCAACATGTCTTCCAATGTCTGAATGGTCCTCTCACTCTGTCCATCAGTCTGCGGATGATAAGCCGTGCTCATGTCCAATTTAGTTCCAAGAGCCTTCTGTAGTGATTGCCAGAATCTCGAGGTAAACCTGCTATCTCGGTCGGAGATAATAGATGCAGGTACCCCATGAAGGCGAACTATCTCTTGAATGTAGATTCGGGTGAGTCTCTCCATCTTGAAGTTTTCTTTGATTGGCAGGAAGTGGGCGGACTTCGTTAATCGATCGACAATTACCCAGATGGCATCGTGCCCACTCGGAGATCTGGGTAACTTGGTGATAAAATCCATGGTTATCTTTCCCACTTCCACTCAGGTATTTCCGGTTGTTGAAGTAGACCTGAGGGCTTCTGATATTCGACCTTCACCTTGACGTAAGTCAGGTACTTGCCCACGAAGGTAGCGATCTCTGCTTTCATGTTTGGCCACCAATAGAGCTGTTTAAGATCCAAGTACATCTTATCCGAACCTGGATGAACGGAGTATTTCGTCTTGTGAGCCTCATTCATGACAATCTCTCTGTACCCGCCGAACTTTGGGGTCCAGATCCGTTTCAGGAAATAGTACACTCCGTCTCCTTTGACCTCCAAGTTCTTGTCCATTCCTCGCAGTGACTCACTTGCCACGTTCTCGGGTTTTAAGGCTTCCAGCTGAGCCTCTCTGATTTGCGCGGTTAAATGGGAATGGATGGTCATTGTTAGTGCCTTCACCTTACGTCCTGAATACTCCTTTCGACTGAGGGCATCTGCTACCACATTGGCCTTTCCGGGATGATAGCGAATTTCGCATTCGTAATCACTGAGTAACTCTACCCATCGTCGTTGTCTCATGTTTAACTCCTTTTGATCGAAAATATGTTGCAAGCTCTTATGGTCGGTGAAGATAGTGCACTTGGTTCCATAGAGATAGTGTCTCCAGATCTTTAACGCAAAGACCACTGCTCCCAACTCTAAATCGTGAGTTGTGTAATTGACTTCGTGTGTTTTCAACTGCCTCGAGGCATATGCGATGACCTTTCCTCTCTGCATGAGCACACACCCTAGGCCCTGATTGGATGCATCACAGTAGACAACGAAGTCTTCTGTCCCTTCGGGCAGGGACAAGATAGGTGCGCTGCATAGGGCCTGCTTCAATGTTTGAAACGCAGTGTCTTGCTTGACTCCCCAACTAAAGGTTACCCCTTTTGCGTCAGGGTAGTTAAGGGCTTAGCGATTCTGGAGAAGTTCTGGATGAATCTGCGATAATAGCCCGCGAGATCCAAGAATTGCCGGATTTCTGTGGGTGTCTTCGGTGCAGACCAGTTCTCAATCGCCTTGATCTTGGAAGGGTCCACGTGTATTCCTTCCTTTCTAATCACGTGTCCAAGGAAATTCACCTTCCTGATCCAGAATTCGCACTTCGAGAATTTCGCGTATAGCTTTTCTGCCCTTAATGTTTCCAACACCTGCCTTAAGTGTTGTCTATGGTCATCCTCACTCCGCGAATAGACAAGTATATCGTCGATGAACACAATCACAAACTTTTCTAAGAAAGGGCGGCACACCCGATTCATCAAGTCCATGAATACTGCCGGTGCGTTGGTTAGACCAAAGGGCATTACTACAAACTCGTAGTGTCCATAGCGAGTTCGGAATGTTGTTTTGGGCACATCATTTTCATGAACTCGCAACTGATGGTACCCTGATCTCAGATCGATTTTTGAGAAATAACTGGCTCCCTGAAGTTGGTCGAAGAGATCGTCGATTTTGGGTAAGGGATATCGGTTCTTGATAGTCAGCTTATTCAGCTCTCGGTAGTCAATGCACATCCGAAAGGATCCATCTTTCTTTTTCACAAATAAGATCGGAGCTCCCCAGGGTGAGGAACTCGGCCTTATGAATCCTTTGCTGATCAGCTCATTGAGCTGACTGGATAATTCTTGCATTTCCGCTGGCGCTAAGCGGTAAGGAGACTTAGCTACGGGAGTAGCTCCGGGGATCAAGTCGATACGAAACTCGACTTGGCGTTCGGGAGGGATTCCTGGAAGATCTTCAGGGAAGACATCAGGGAAGTTGCAGACTTCGGGAAGACTCTCGAGGTCTTTAACTTTTTGCGTTACGTCTATAACGTGAGCTAGAAATGCATGGCACTCCTTTCGCAGATACTTCCGAGCTTTGATGCATGAAATGATACGGAGGTTCGAGCTAGGCTTATCTCCATAAATCATGAGAGGTTCGCCAGAGGGAAGATTGAGACGGATAGCCTTCTCGAAGCAAAGAATATCAGCACGATTGGAGCTTAGCCAGTCCATGCCGATAATGACGTCGAAACTCTTGATGGACACAGGCATAAGATTGATAGGAAAAGAATAATTGTCTAGGGTAAGAGTACAGCCTATGAATATGTCGTTAGTGCTCTCCTTCTTTCCGTTAGCCATCTCGACGGTAAATGTTTCGGTTAGAGGTTGGGATTTACATTTGATTAGATGTTTGTGTTGGGTTATGAGCATTCTAACACTCCTAAGTGTACATGCAACCCTAAATACCTTGGATCTATGTTTTCTCTATTATACATACAATTATGAACATCCAAGGTATTATCCTAATCTAGCATACAAAATAATAAATATAACAAGATAGAATACATACCTCTTTGATGTAGAATGTCTTCATGAAGCTTGAGTGCCTAGTGCCCCAAGTGTGACACCTCAAATGGTTCACACAACACCAAATACACTTGGAATAACTTGATAGAAACTTGAACACTCCTTAAAATCGTCTAGCCCTCACACTCACACATTAGTGCACGATTTCTTGAGCCATGGGATTCTTTTATATGGTGGCTATTAGGGTTACACCATGTAACTCATAACTTTACCCATTCCTTATGCTCCATGGATTTTAACCTCCATGGAGTATCCATGGGTCACCCCATGGACTTAGTCCAACATAAGGAATCTTGGATCACAAGCCCACATATATAAGAATGAATGATTTACACAATCAACCCATATATTTAATTAGTCTCCTTTTGATCACTTAATTAATTCCAAATTAATTCTTGATCAATACTAATTAAATAACCTTATTAATATATTAGAACTTATAATATATTAACCAACCTTAAGTGTTATTTCTCTCATTATAGTCTATCCAAATGCATGATGCCATGCAACCCAAATGGACCATGCCGGGTCGGGTCAAGTCTTACCAATTATAGTTATCGACTTAGACATTAATCCAACAGTCTCCCACTTGGATAAGTCTAAAACTATTATTGCGTATGACTTCAGGAACCGATCAGCAATCGTAGCTCTCAAAAGCTTCTGTCGAACTCTGACCTTGTCGATGAACTCTGACCTTTGTCAATGACTTGTCCATTAGATAAGGGATCATATATTCCTCCATTCTAGATATCATATGGACTGAGACATGGATTATCAATCATTCTCTCTGTCCATTTGTTGTTTCCTGATTTCCGATTCATGATGACTGACTGATTGAACAAATCAAATCAGTCCTGGCTTGGCCAAGCACTCACATGTATCATCTTTAAATCATCGAGGGGCCCACAGATATCGCTTTTATCCCGAAGGTAAAAGGAATGGATAAACTTCGACTCATATGGCTTGTTCTACTACTTGTTGAATCATACACAAAGGCACGTTTTATAACATCGAGTTACCAATGCGTTTTCGTGCAATCAATGTATAACCAACTCATAGTAACAACTCATATCTCTAGGTTTGAAGAATATAAGATATTATCGTCTCATGATCACTCGTGATAAAATCCATGAAGTGATTCAAATGAGCGCGGGTTGAATCCAATACTCAGAACTTATGAGCACTCATGAGTGTTGTAGCACCACTTTGTCCACCAACTTGGACCTCTACAAACCAACCCATGACAGTCTTGATTCATATCTACTTCCAACATATGACCGACTGTGGATGGTTTAAATAACTTAATCATTCAGGAAGAGCGACTTAGTTATTCTGGAAGTCAAAACATGCAAAGTGAAACACAAGAATAAATGAATCAAATATGGTATCAAACCCTATGAATATAAATAAACACTTTTATTTATCACCATACTGATTACTCATTATTCATTGTTTCGGTTTTATCAACTTTATACTTGAATTTAAAACAATAGTTATCCCATGCTCCAAGCATGTACACTATGTTTTCTAAACACTAGTCATGCCATACACCAAGTATGCATACTATGTTTGTCTATGATCTTTACTTTGTAAAATAGATCAATTGAACATCACTCCAATGATCCTCTTTTCACAGTCCCAAATCCTTACTGCAAATGCAAGAATTCCAAATTCATGCCATTTACTAAAATCTGTTAGATTCTAAACTTATATGCATTGATCTTCTTAATGATTATGCACGAAGTCAGAAAGACTTGACAACAATCATTACAGAGCATTCCAAAGGAGATCAGCTCCTTGGAAACATCCTTCTTTCATTAAGTTTCCTAATCTTACACAGATTGACTAATTTCTAACTTTGAAACATTTCCATATTCCATTTTGACTATCACTTCTGAACAAGAGTTGCCTCCTTACAGATTATGTCAATATGGTCCTTCCAGAATTAACATTATACTTCCAACTGTCCTTGAGCAACCAATCTTTGGTAAACCTTAGATTGTCCTCGACAATTGCTTAATCATTTTAGTCATATCCAATTCTATACCTTTTCCCTTCATAATGCCCCAAGCATTTGGAAAATTTTAGAAAGGATGAATATAGCACATGTAATCGATCCTATATCCGAAGCATATGGGACACGATTCATGATGTCTCACATAAAGACTAAACCAGTCTTTTGCTATAATATTTCCATTTCAATTTGCCAAGTTCTCAAAATTCAGATTATGAAAACGGATGCCGTAATCATAATCGAATTTTAGAACGCAAATAATGGACCCATATATAGAATTTCCTTATGTTGAGTCATTCCAACATGAAATTCATATATATATCCTTGATTAAATACGATTAAAATCTCAATCTAAGCTTTTAGAATTGAAATGAAGTATAATTTCCTCTCCCTTAATTATAGCAAAACAACTTTTTCAACCCCTGCAACCTCACGAATTGAAACTTTTGTTTTCTATAATTAACATTGCTAACTTGCAACCTTTGTCATAATTATCATGCTCCCACTAACATGATGATTATTAGCATAACACTTATGCTCCCACTAGCTTTGACATGTACTCAGAAATCAGCTGACTTTCTTACCAAAGTTCAGATTTCTGATACTAGATTGTTTTGATAAAACTTTATCAAAATCATACACCTCTCTTAGATAGCTCACATATGTGTCTAAACAATTTTAGAACTATGAAAAGGGATGTCGTAACCATAGTCTCAATTGTTTAGACCTTTGCCGCTTCTCACAAGTCCATGTTAGTGTGCCGGTAAACCACACACGCTCCACTAACAACTTTGAGAATGCAAATATCACAATTGCTATCTAGCTAAAATCTACTTAGTGAAAGTGTTTCCTCACCATCATTTTCATGAATCGGAGAGAAACCTTATGACACTTAGATTTAATAGTGTATGTGTTCTTATCCATGTGAATTTGTCAAAACCATAATCACAAGACAAGGTTAGTAACAAATCCAAACTCATATTGATTAAACTTGTGCAATCTTAAATTCTTGCCATTTGGCAGCTCAGGTGCCTGCCATTGCTTCCAAGTAGTTGTGCAACCAATTGAGAACTCTCAGAACTCCTATGCAAAGCCAACTTGAATAGGAACAAAAATTTCAACACGATAGGTTATAAACCTCAAGTCGTGTGCTAGTGAAGGACTTTAGGTTTTATTCTTGATTAAGTCTTGAAACTTTCAAGAGCTTTAAGACTCCCACTGTCCTCTTGACATATAAGACTCCCTTGTCAAATATTCAAGAGATAGTGCGGATTCTTTATCAATACTAACACTTTACACAATTGGCCTAAGTTGGTCTCTGTTTTATCCAAAACATCACAACTTACCAATTTCAAATGTACAAGAGTAGATAACCTTTTACTCTTATATTTGACTAGTGTTAACAAACCCTCTTTAAGATATGTCACTCAAGTTACAATCTTGGAGTATGACTCTAAGAATTGTTTTGGAACGAAGTATGACTCATCTTTTTGATTTAACCATTTCAACAATTCATGACTCCTCTTCTTAGTCATAATAATGCACTAAGATGACTTTAGAGGACCAATTGTGATATGGTATCTTAATCATTAAGATGATCATAAACATGATACTAAAGTACTCTCCCATCTTCTCAGATTTAAGAAACTTTTATCTTTCTGCCATACTTTGATTCTTCTTATTCGTTCTGTCTCACATTGAAACTTCTCCAATGCTACAGACTTATACTTAAACTTATAAGTATAACCATATTTACTGAACTTAAGTAAATCATGACGAATAGTCTTCTTGATCTTTTGTGGTGGACTTGACCAGTGCACAAGAATGTGTACTCGATCCCTTAGTCCTTTCCTTATTCACATAAGGAATTAATCTTAATTTTCCAAGCTGAAAGTTCTCATTCATCATACTATACAACTTGCATGATTCCAAGTTTCGGTCCAATTGAACCTTGGGTGATGAGAATCTTTCCTTATTTGGTAATATTAGACACTACCACAACCGAAAGAATCAAATCCATTTTTCCAATATTGCTATCAATGGAATCTTATAAGCAACAACTTTTCACAAATGCCATTGTAAGGATACTTAAAATAAATAAAATCAAAACCTTTTTCTTTTATTTTAAAACTTTGCAGAAAAACTTATCCTTACAATCCATATGAAAACCTTGTTGTTATCTATTCCTAAGCAATATAAATATCATAACTCTTAAGTAATAGCCCAAAATTCTGATCACCGAACCATGCGATTGAAATCCATCTTCGCGATCAGAATCAGCATGTACTTAATAGAGTTAGACAATGGACTTTACCTGAAGTACAGCCAAACTTATTGACTTTAACATCCTTAGGTAAATTTGGCAGCTTCGTAACCAATGCCCCTTCCTTTGGCAATAGTTACCTATGGACCCTTGATAATGGGACTATCTCAGACTTCGCCTCTCTCTTTACCATTGGGTCAACCGAGTTGACTATGGCCGATCCCTTTCCATTGGGAAGAGAGAGCTTTACTGGATATCCAATGTCATCATTGTCAATGTCCATAGCGTTTTAGGAAGTTGATCTTAGCAAATAGATAAGATCATTAAGGGTCTTGTCTTAGTCTGTTTCATAGGATTCCCAAAAGAACTCACTATGTGACTTAGAAAGTAGTTGAGCCACCAACTTTCTCAATACTTTGACACCCAACTCTCCCGGCTTGTCAATATGTGACTACATCTCCAAGATGTGATCACACCTAGACCTTGCCTTGCCAATAGGGCTTGAGTGACCTTAAACTTTTTAGGAACTTGTGGGTTAGGGAGAATAATTGGAGGAGGTGAAAGAAGTATGATATCCATGGGACATCATCTTCATTTAGGAAAGCTTGTTTCAAGAGATTTGGGAAGATCATAAATGTCTAGACCAGACATCTTTTTGGGAGATATTCAAGATAGTTGATTTAAAGTCCTTAATATGACACCCAATATGAAATATTAAGGCTAGGACCCAACAAACTATTTTATAACTTAGAAGAGGGATGCCGTAATCCAAGCTATAAAATATTTGAAGGTAGGTGAATGACGATTCACCAATTTCCACCATGAAAAACGAAATAATTTATTAGGTTTTAATTGGATTTGAAAGTCCTAGATCTTTGAGATTCATTGAACTGTTCAAAGGCATGTTTCAATCTCGAGTGTGCCCTTCAGGTTTTGTGATTGGGATGCCGAGGATCACAAAACAAGGTGTGAATAACCATGCAAATATACTTGGTACCCTTAATATTTACCCCTTAATCAGTGTGTCGGTTAACCACACACGCTCCACCGATACTATGATAAATATTAAGTTACCCTTTGCCTACCTTGTTAAGTCCAGGTTAGTGTGCCGGTTAACCACACACGCTCCACTAACGACTTAAGCAAAGTGCAAAGTGCAATTTCATGGTTTAGCACCAAATTCACATTTTCCTAAGTAACTAAGATTGGGTATTAATAAGAGTTTAGTTACTTAGTATTTATCATTAATACTTTTAATGAAAGGAGAATTATAGTCCTTATCCTACCCGTTCGGCTAACGACCCTCCACCAGTCAAGGAAGCGGTGGGTGAGAGTGGACACCCATTAAACTGCCATTTTATAGGCAGTAACCTTATACCCCCCTTATAGACCGGCTTCGTGAATGAGGCCTACTAACGGTAAGACTGACTTTACTCTTATACATATATATAAATATTATTAACTTATAATATTATAAAGTATAAGGGTTGAATTTTAACTTTTAAAATTCTAAGGGCTAACTTGGAATTAAAGTATTCATAAGTGAAAACTTTTCAAATTCCAAAACTTGAGGGCAAGTTTTGAAACTATTCAAAACTAATTAATTCCATAACTTATGAGTTTAAAGTAGTTTTAATTAAAAAAAAAACTCTTCAAGTTCCATAACTTGAGGACAAGTTATGGAAGACTTTAAACTAATTAATAAAAAAAATAACTTTTTTTATTGTAACTTATGGAACTAATTAAGGTTACACTTTTTTTTTAATTTAATGAAGAGACTCTTGAACCTCCATAACTTGAGGACAAGTTATGGAGTCATAAAACCGTTTAATTAGAACTAGACTCTTCATTTTGTAACCTTTGCCAACTTTTATGAGTTTTATGATTCTTAAATGTGACTTTTCATATAACTTGAGGACAAGTTACAAAAACACACTTTGGAATCAACTCTTAGATTAAAATGGATTGAAAACACATAATCAATTAACTTTTCTATTAATCTAATAAACTCATATGAACAAAGATAATTCACATCAAATTTTTTTTCAAGTAATTAGCATAACTTTTAAACTAATACAAAACATGAATCTAATGACAATTATCTTTGAAATTGGATTAGCATGAACATTACCACATCAAAAACAAGTTTATAAGTCCAAAAACATCTAAGGGTAATGTTCCTAGTCCATTTCTAGCCAAAACACTCAAATATATGCTGTCAGGGGTTCCAAAATTCGATTTTTTAGCTAATTTTGCAAGTATAACAAGAAAACAAACCTGGCTCTGATACCACTGATAGGTTATGAGCATTCTAACACTCCTAAGTGTACATGCAACCCTAAATACCTTGGATCTATGTTTTCTCTATGTACAATTATGAACATCCAAGGTATTATCCTAATCTAGCATACAAAATAATAAATATAACAAGATAGAATACATACCTCTTTGATGTAGAATGTCTTCATGAAGCTTGAGTGCCTAGTGCCCCAAGTGTGACACCTCAAATGGTTCACACAACACCAAATACACTTGGAATAACTTGAGAGAAACTTGAACACTCCTTAAAATCGTCTAGCCCTCACACTCACACATTAGTGCACGATTTCTTGAGCCATGGGATTCTTTTATATGGTGGCTATTAGGGTTACACCATGTAACTCATAACTTTACCCATTCCTTATGCTCTATGGATTTTAACCTCCATGGAGTATCCATGGGTCACCCCATGGACTTAGTCCAACATAAGGAATCTTGGATCACAAGCCCACATATATAAGAATGAATGATTTACACAATCAACCCATATATTTAATTAGTCTCCTTTTGATCACTTAATTAATTCCAAATTAATTCTTGATCAATACCAATTAAATAACCTTATTAATATATTAGAACTTATAATATATTAACCAACCTTAAGTGTTATTTCTCTCATTATAGTCTATCCAAATGCATGATGCCATGCAACCCAAATGGACCATGCCGGGTCGGGTCGAGTCTTACCAATTATAGTTATGGACTTAGACATTAATCCAACAGTTTGAATGTATGACTAACAAAACTCCTCTCCGCACCAGAATCGAAGAGAATGCATGCATAAGAGTTGTCAAGGAGGAACGTACCCGTAACAACGGTAGGATCAGCAACTGCTTCCTCCTGGCCCATCACTAGAACTCTCCCTGCATTGCCACCAGTCGTTGCCTTGGGGCAGTTTCTCCTGAAGTGTCCAGCCTCTCCACATCCATAACAAGTTTGACCAGCGCCCGCTCCCGGAGCCTGGTTGGTTGGTTGAGCTGGTGTCTTACAGTATCGAGCTGTGTGTCCTTTCTTTCCACAGTTGTTGCAACTCAACTCACGGCAGAGTCCGTGATGGTGGAAGTTACATTTGTTGCACAGGGGTAGTTTTCCAGCATAACCACCGGTAGGGGATTGGGTGGTTGGAACAGCAGTGGGAGCAGCAGCAGGAGCAGTAACAGCATGAACTGCCACTATTTGTTGTTTCTTAGAGGGCTCCTGCGAAGACTGACCCTTTCGTTTGTTACCAAACTTCTTCTTCTTCCCACCGCTTTCCTTTTGTGGTTCAGAGACAGCTGCCACTTCATCCAGATCGATTCCATGATCGATCAGAGTCTGTGCCAGATCCTTGGCGCTTTCAAATGTGGTCGGCCTCGCAGCCAAGACATTTCCTTTTGTTGGTTGTGTCAGCCCCCAGATGTACCTCTCGATTTTCTTGCTTTCCGGGGTGACCATTCCCGGACAGAGAAGTGCCAGATCACAGAATCTAGCAGTGTAAGCAGCAATGTCAGAACCCTTCATCTTCAAGTTCCAAAGTTCGTGCTCCAACTTTTGCACTTCGCCCCTCGGGCAGTACTCAGCGAGCATGAGCTCCTTCAATCTTTCCCAACCCATGGCATTAGCCACTGGCAGGGTTAGGGTTTTGACCCGCCCATTCCACCATGTCAAGGCTCTGTCGGTGAAGGTGCAGGCGGCGAACTTCACCTTGTTTGCTTCAGAACAAACGCAAATTTCGAAGATGGATTCGATCTTCTCGAACCATCGAGTCAGGGCGATGACACCTCCATTTCCGTCGAAGGACTTGGGTTTTGCAGTCATGAAGTCCTTGTAGGAACACTCTTTTTGATGTCCCTGACTTCCATCTTGTCTCTGTGGGCCGGTTCCACCTCCAGCCCCACCAGCATTCACTTGAGCCATTGCTGCAGTCACGACGGCTGTAACTGCTGCCTGAAACATGACGGGGTCGAACTGTGGGGGTGGTGGTGGTGGCGGAGTGTCGTCGTTCCTTCTGATGGGTCTTGGTCGAGGAGGCATCTTGTTCTAGAAACAATCAGGAAGAAGAGGATGGTAATTCCTCGAGATATAAAAACAAAATATATCTCATCCTGATAATGAAAGTATTCTACCGAGCGATAAACACAGAAAGGTTACTAATACAAGTAAGTTATCGCTTAAGGAAGGAGAGGTAGCAACACTTAGAGTGAATCTGTATACTGAGTTTGGTTCTAGCGAAAATACTCCTATAGTATTTTATGTGAGATGATTTTGGTAAGTTTTAGGCCTGCTGTAACACCACAGTCACTCCCAAGCACATGTTGGTCATGTCTCGACTGAATATAGTTGATCAGGCTATATTCACCCTAGACATGATTACATAACTGCCCAGGTTTAACCGCAACGTTCCAGCATCCAAATACTTTTGTTCTTTTCTACTAGCAACACGAATTTTGTTATGTATGCATGCTCGTATACATTTTATAAAAATACTTATATTTTGAAAGTATACTTTTAGTGTAGAGCACTTAGGCCCCTTAGGGTTTATAGTTGTATACCACGTAAGGTTCGGTATACTAGTTCGCTGTAAACATGGGCTCTGATACCAATCTGTCACACCCCGAAACCGATGGCGGAAACGTTCCGGGGTGGAGGACGTCATGTATAGCATCACAACCAATGAATAACAGCAATCATAGCAACACAACCATTACAGTGAATACTTAAGTAAAAATGTTTACATCAATTCTGAAACTTGTTTGAATTACATCATATAACTTCTATGAATATAACATTAAACTCCTATTGCTTCAACTCTTCAAAAACCCAGCAGGCATCTGTCTACTGATTTCCTGAGAATACAAGCAGTTTAAAAGAGTATCAGCATAAAGCTGGTGAGTTCATAAGCGGTGGTTTATAGTGAAAATCGTTGATGAGTTCGGAAAATATTTGAATAGTTTCCAGAAAATCCGATATTTTCCTTAGTGAAAGCGTAGTGTTATCAGTTCTGTAATAAACCATGAATGTCTGTATGTTTCCAAGAAAATCCGATATTTTCTTTAGTGAAAAGGGTAGCGTTATCGATTTCGTATAAAACCATGAATGATCGTTACTGAAAACTGTAGTGATATGCGAGAATACTACCTCATGTGACTAGCTAAAACTAATCATGAAGTGTAAGTATTTTATATGTGAAACCATTGCATAATCGGTTCTGTTTGAAAAACCCTGGCCTTAGCCAGAATACGTAGTGTGTATCAGTTCTATTTAGTAAAAATAGAACTGTTGAAGAGTGTTAAGTTGTAAACTAAAGGTGATTTATACATATTGTGAGTCGTATAACCATGCTTGATATGACTAGAGACCTTTCCAACGTTCTTCAGGCGTCGAGTTAAATGACATTTGTACATCTCAGGCGTGCCCGCCTAACTGTAGCTAGCAGTCCAGATGTGAGATTGTCAGTCCCGAATAGATCTATTCACAAATCTCACGCTCTCCCTCCAGGAGACTCTGGTTATACAGTGGTATGATTTATCCCTGTACACCTAAGGGTACAGTAGTGAAGTAGCGCCTCACAGTATCGTACAATCTAGTTTACATGTAATGTAGTAGCGTTCTACCGTAGTGAAAATCCATATGTATACCGTATATAATGATAATTACAGTTATGAAAAGCCATGATAAAGTGGTGATGTAACTGTAAACTATTTATGTCTTCATGCATATGTTTAATAGTGAAAGTTTATGTATTCGTTATGTTTAGAAAATCCCAAACTATACCGATTATAGTTTGCATGTATAGTGAATAGCGTGTCCGGAAAACTATGCAAATTTTTGTGAAAACGTCCCTTATGCTCAACACAGTACAAAAGGGTTAAAGTATGAGATTTGCATAAGTTTTGAAAACATTTATGATTAGCTTGTATTCCCCCCCCCCCTGAAAACATTTAAAAAATACGGAAAATGTAGGGGTATGAACTCACAGTTCTTGTCATGAAATCGTTGACTGAAATGAAGATTCTCGAGTTGTTGCACGCAACACTTAACGGAATCCTATTATCAAATAAATACGTATATGTATCTAAATTAGCGATTTCATTAGATAACGTGTTAGAGGTACACTTGAATTCGGTTGAGGAATGTTACCGGGACTTGATCGAATCGAAGAAGGTGAGTTTTCCGTCAAAAACACCACTTTAAAGGTGTTTACGGTCGAAGAGGAGTTTACGGTTCTTGAAGGCTTGGACCGTAAACTCAAGAACAGAGTTTACGGTTTCTGAAGGTTGGACCGTAAACTCAAGAACAGGGTTTACGGTTCTTGAAGGTGGACCGTAAACTCAAGAAAAATGGTTCTGATTGCTGATTTCGAAGAGATAATCGTTTCCAGGCGTTCCCAAGTGACTCCAAACGTGGTTTCTCGATGATTTTCGAAGTTTGAAGGCGTTTTGAGTGTTTACGGTTAAGGTTCTTAGAGAGAGAAGGAGAGAGTTTTTGGCCAGAAATGTTCTAATGAAGGTGGGGGTGTCGTATTTATAGGGGTGTTGTGGGGGTCCACTTTATGCTGACCGTAAACAAGTTTACGGTCGTAAACGAGTTTACGGCCGTAAACACGTTTACGGCCGTAAACACGTTTACGGTCGTAATCTCATTTAGACCGCAAATGGTTGATTTTTCGAGATATTCGGGTTTCTGCGCGATTTTTGGTTCCAACTCGTAAATAGTTTAATTAAATATAACTAGATTATTTTCTAAACCAAAAAGTTTGACGGAAAAGTTAACAAATTCGAAATTTTATTAACGAAACTCGCGTAACGGAAACGGACAAAGTTTCGGGTTTTCACAAAAAATCGTTGTAAAAATCTATAAAATCGTTCTCAAACTTACAAACTTTTAGCCACCCGCAGATTTTTTTTTTAATTTAAAAAAAAATCGGGTTTTTATATTTGTGGCGAAATTGCATCTTGATACATAAGATTGCAATCGGAGGGTATGAAATCGCAGCTGGAGAGACTGGTTTCATAGCTGACGCTAATCACTTGTTAAATAATCAAATAAGTGATTATTTTTTGAAAAACGTTAAATTTTGACTATTGTTTTTTAAAGTCATTTTGATATTAGATTATATTTGTAAATTTCTCTTAAATTTATTTATAGGTAGTCAAATGTAACGTCTAATAAACGTGATTATGGTTGGTGCCGCTTAAGGTCATGGTGTTCGTTTGGCGTGCTTGCATTGACCATATTCCCTCTGTTGTTGCGCTTTCTCGAAGGGGTATTAGTCTCCCGTCGACCTCCTATCAATTTTGCGTTTCAGGGATTCATGAGGCTGACCATTTTCTCGTCGGGTGTCCCTTCGCCAAAGACGTTGGGTTGGATCTTCAACTGGTGCAACCTGCCCTTTCATCAATTCGATTCAGTTGGAGGGCTCATCTTGTATGCGGCATCTTGGGGGAATTGCCCTAAAAAAACGTAAGATCTTGCTTGCTATTTTTTATGGGTGCCTTTGGTGTATTTGGCGGGCTAGAAATGATATTGTCTTTAATAAGACTCGCATTTCCCCTTCTAAGCTGGAGGATATAATTCTCACAACGGTGTTTAGTTGGATTAAAAATAGAGGAGTTTTGAGAATTATAATTGGGTAAATTGGTGTTGTTACCCTTTACACATTTTGTAATTTGTTTGTTTTTTTGTCTTGCCTTGTCGCTTGATAGACAGTGGTTTTAATAATATTTCCGTCGGTTCAAAAAAAAATACATGTAATTATGGTTATATACCAATTAAAGATTAGTTAATCATTGAAAATTTAATTTTGTAGTTAATGGATTATAATTAATCTGATTAATTGAACATATATATTAATCGATTCATTCACTACACACCTCTTAATATTACTAGTATTCCGTAGTTGACATCCCATATGAGCTTAGAATAGGTGAACTATTCGGAAGGTGCAGTTTAACCTTTTTAATATGTATTAACAAACTAATTTTGATTAACTAAACGGTAACCAATTTTGATTAACTAAACAGTAAACACTACAAGATGGCCCAATGCTCTTAGTCCAAGACTTTGTCCATTTTGTTAGGCCTTTAGGATAAAGCATTCTAAGGTGTCCCAACTCATACGACTTAAAATCATTGGTCTAATGTGGTGTGACATTTGGATCTCTTTCACCAAAAGACCTTGAAGCCATTGAAGATGATATTGGTTAAAGAATTCACCACTATAAAAATAGACCGGTCCTTGGGATATAACAATGGAAGTAACTTTGGAAACAATTTGTAATTTGAGAACTCATTTTATAGATAAAACTTTAAGATTTCTTGTTAAGATTTATTGATTATGTGAAATCATTCAACCTTAAAACATTAAATTCACACCAACTTTCCTCCTCCTTCCTTCATGAACAAAAACGCCTTACTTTGTTTTGGCACATGGAAAGACATTATCTATTGTCACAATGGTATATGCTAAGATCATAAAATGGTAGATAAAATATTGAATACAACCGTTCTTTTTTTGGGGGGAAATTGGTAATCATTAATTTTGAAGGTGTATGTTGGTGATGAATTTCTACCATTTCATAGAACAAAAGTCATTGATACAAGCAACTACAGGAATCCAAATCCCATTTCAGCTTAAATTTTACTACAGCATTCACAACTAAAGAACTCCAAAAACTACAACAAATAAAAACTTCTAACAGTTCCCTTAAAAATAAAATGTTAGTCGACTACTTTCTAAATTGCATCTAACCAAACAAGAAGCAACAAGTTAGCATAACGGATTACCAAGCTCTTGTACAACTTCCTCAACACTCGGCCTCTGCTCAGGCAATTCATGTGTACACATCAACGCGATTTTTGCAAACTTAGCAGCTTCATGCTCACAGAATCTCCCATGGAGATTCGGGTCAATAAAGTCAATGAAAGTGCACGATTCAGCAGCAAACCTAGCTGCACTAGCAAACTTACGTTTACCAGAGATAATCTGGAAAACAAGAACCCCAAATGCATAAATATCACTCTTTTGAGTGAATCTCCCTGTGGTGGCGTATTCAGGAGCTAAGTATCCCATTGCAGCACTTGCTTTGAGTGATGAGAAAACCGTGTCTTTTGTCAGAAGCTGATGAACACCCGAATCAGACAATAATGGCTTGAATCGTTGGTCTAACAGCACGTTTTTTACTGATATGTTTTGGTGAACAAGTGCTGGTTTGTTTAGTTTACTCCCGTGTAAATACTCTATACCTGTAAAAGTAAAAGTAATTTATTATATACAAAATCCAAAAGAAAATGTGAAAAGGGAAACTAAGATCTTTACCTTTGGCAATACCGTTGATGATGGAAGCACGAGTAGACCATTCAAGAACATGAGAATCATCCTTCATGTCAAGATACCTTAACAAGTTTCCATTAGGCACAAAATCATAAATAAGAAAACACTCCCCACGTCCTTTTGAACAACAAAACCCTCTCAACCTCACTAAATTCTCATGTCTCAATGAAGTCAAAACATTCAGCCCTTTCAAAAACTCGACTTCTTCAGATTTACAGCTACTTTTTATGATACTCTTTATAGCGACAACAGTTCCATCTCTCAACATTCCTTTATGAATGGCTGAAAACACACTTTTTCCCAACAAATTTCCAGGAGCGAAATACTGTGTGGCTGACTCTATCTCCTCTAAGTTGAACCGAAAACTTCGGATTACTTCTTGGGAGACCCCACCGAACCGGCGACCCTCGGCTAATGGGTCCCACCCGTTTGAATACTCGAGGTTGATTAGTGGGGACCCGTTTTTCCTGCATATCTCCTTTGACTTCAATTGGTCGATGCATATATTGGATGTGTCTAACCCGTTGCCATGTTTTTGTTCTTTGTTTAGATAATATGAAGCTGCTAAGAAACCTATTACTGATAATCCCACGATTGCTACGATTACTCCAACAATAATGGAAGCTTGTGGGGTCTTTGAGGAATTTGAGCAACGTGTGTCGCTACAGTTTAATTTCAAATTAGCGGTTTCTGGGATGTTTTTTGTTGGGACGCCGTTTGGATTTAACAGATCCAAAGCGCTGCAAGCTTTCAAGGTTGTGAACTCGACTCCACATAGTCCCAGATTGTTTGAATATTGAAATCCTCCGGATAATCTCTTCAAAGCTTTGAAAACAAAACAAGAAAAGTTGTTAATTAGGGCTTGAATAATCAGTTTCTTGAAACCATAGACAGTTAATTTTGACCAGAGAGAAAAGTACCTATTGGAACATTGCCGGAAAGGGTGTTGTTTCTCACATCTAAAACTTGAAGCATTGGAGCATCGGCCAATCTTGTAGGTATCGAACCAAAAAGGCGATTAAAACTTAAATCAAGCCTTGTTAATAGGGCTAAATCGCCTAGACTTGCAGGTAATGCGCCGCTAAGGTGGTTAGATTGCAGAGAAAGAACAGTGAGTTTTTTTAGCGATCCGAGTTGAGTTGGTATGCTTCCGCTAAATTGGTTGCAGCAGAGCTGTAATACTGCATATCAAAGTTTGAATGAGAGAACATTTAGAAACAATGGCATGTGGAAAGGAACCCTAGTTTCACATTTACGAAAGGGTAAAAAGCTTTTAGAAAACCAAATAAGTTGATACTTTCGATTTCGGATTCATGGAGAATGCTCGGAAAGTAAAACATACATACTCTACAAAAAACTGAACAGCATGCAAAGAGAAAGCCGATAACAAAACATATGTTTGTCAAGATCTATTAGTATGCGGTTTTCAAGATTCAGATTTGGGTCTAAAAGCCTCATCTTTTTTATGGAAAAATACAACTTACCTTGTAAACTCTCCATGTTTCCAAGTTCAACAGGAATGCTGCCAGAGAGATTATTGACATTGAGATACAAATCACTGAGCTCACTTAAGTTAGAAATCTCCGAAGGAAAATCTCCTGACAAAGAGTTGTAATGCAAGAAGAGACCAGTCAAGTGTTTGAGCTCAGAAAACGCCGGCGAGAGCTTGCCGGAGAGACCTTGCCCTTGTAAAGAAATATTAGCCACTTGACCATTTTCATTGCACGCAATGCCCTCGAAGTCGCATGGGTTTCCCAATTCAGTCCAGGAGCCCAAATGTCTATTGTGTGGGTCTAGACTGGACTTGATGACCATTAGAGCTCTCAGCTCTGCATTTCCACAAACAGTTGGTGTACACAATGTGGTGAAGAACAGAGGGAGCAACAAAAGAAACGATGAAACACCCATGTCTTTCCTTCTCTCTCTAGAATGTTTTCTTCAGGTAAAGATAAATAGTTGGGATGGTAAGGATTTTGTTCTTTGCTATGTTATGGACATGTCTTTCTCTCTCTTTGTAACTGGTTTCTCTCACCTCGGAGTGTGGTTTCAGCACGAGCCATGGGTTTTGTTGGAATTTTCTTTTTGAATCTGTCTCTCTCAGATCTTTGTGGATGAAGATGTAGACGATGATGGTGCAGTGTTCCCTTGTCTAGACCAGCTGGCAAGTCAAGATTGGAGGGAGAGTCCACGAGATGGAAGTAGGGGGCATATGGAGTTTATTTCGCGTCCGTCCGATCATATTACTTTGTTCCATGTGTATATTTATTATGGTGCACCACGCTGTATGTTAGCCCCCCTCCTCAGGTTAGAGTTAGACAACGACTGCACAGATAGTGATTGGACTGTAAAGAAATTTGAAAAGGGTAGTAAAAGGAAAAGACAAGGAAAATTGCTTTTATTAACTTTTCTATATATTTGGTAATTCGTCTTTTCATAATTTCCAAAAATACAATAAAATTATATGTTATATTATTTATTATAACGAAATTATACATTTATTACTTAAAATAATGACTACATTGGTACACTTAATATTTTTAATTTACTCTTAGTTTTAGTAATAACTCGTTTTCGATAATATCTGTTCTTTTAATAATAACAAAAAGGTGAAAAACCCCAGATTTTGAGTCACACTATTAACATGTAGAATTTAGTTGTCAAGGTAGATTTAAACAAAACAAAGTGTTTTTATGAAAAAATACCATAACCAGTAAAAAAAATATATCGATAATTTATTGTCATATCAATGTACCTGTTGTACTTCTCAACCAGGCAAAACGATATATTGTAACTGTATAGCGTATTATAACAGAAATTCATATTCAAATTACACAATATTTTCATTTTTTAATATATATAATAATTATTTGTGTTAATTAATGAAGCTCGATTCGAGCCTTAAAATGAAGCTCGAGCTCGGCTCGTGAACAATTTAGTGGGCTCACGAGCCTAATCGAGCCTAAACGAGCCTCTATATATATATATATATATATATATATATATATATATATATATATATATATATATGTGTGTGTGTGTGTGTGTGTATCTATGTATGTATATATATAGGCTCGTTTAGGCTCGCGAGCCCATTAATTGAAGCTCTGCTCGAGCTCGGTTAATAAACGAACCTCATATTTAGGCTCAAGTTCGTCTCAGGCTCGTTTAATTCGATCTCGAGTCGAGCTTTTAACGAGTCAATCTCGAGTAGCTCACGAGTAGCTCGGCTCATTTACACCCCTAGTTGTGAAGGACCGAAGGTGTTATCTTCCATTAGGTTGGATTTCATGTTTTATGTAATTGATTGATATTAAATGTATAGTAATATGTTGATAAAGTAATAAAGAAATTTAAATTAAAATAAAAAGAACAAAAAAAATGATTGGAATGTGATTAATGAACATTCTAGGAGCAAATAAAATGATTGGTATATATTTGGTGGTAAATTGTGGGGGATAAAATGGTTCAAGTATTTTTGGGTAAATGTAGGCATTAATGGTGTCTTTGATTCCCATATCGAGGTACCACCCTCTGATTAAATCTCATAGACAGTGGTCCAAGGTAAGTTGGTCCCGCTCTTGTATCTTTTATATTGATTTAATGATTTATAAGATTTAGACAAAATTTTCATAATTGGTCTATATGGTTTGAAAAATATCATATTTTGAGAACTTTTAAGGAAATTACATGAAAGGTCCTCCTCCTTTAAATCTAACTTTCCCAAATTACATGAAAGGTCCTCCTCCTTTAAATCTAACTTTTCTTCTCATAGATTTAATTAAAATACTATTTTACTCTTTTATCCGATTTGCAATTTACTACAAACCTCAAGGACCATTTGTGTAATTTTGTAAATTTGAAATTATATATATATATATATATATATATATATATATATATATATATATAATTTCAACAATTTGATGACTTTTTTTTATCTTTTTGACATTTTGTTTTCTATTTCTATTTTATAATTTTAGTTATTTATTATTTTTTTAATGTTTTTATTTATTTTTATTCGAGTAAATAAACTTAAATTCGATAAACCATGTCGAATCGTTTTTTCTTTAATTTTTCTCATTTGTGAATTAAAACGTTAATGTTTTTTTAATTTTATGCCGTTACGGTTCATGTTTTTTACTTGGATGCTCCATAATTAATATTGTTAACAATTTTATGTTTGCATTTATCATTACCATTACTTCACATTTTGTTTTCTATTTTTTTTTAATTTTAGTTATTGATTATTCTTCTATTGTTTTTATTTATTTTGATTCAACTAATGATAAATAGGAAAACGAAAAATAAAAACTCAAACAGCAAAATTGTAATATACTCTAATATATTAATATATTTTACACTTTTGATCTTTTATTGGTTTTTCATATTTTCTTAACATTTTCGTATTATTTATTTAATTTTTTCATATTATTTTTTTAATTTTTTCCTGTTTTTATTTGTTTCGTGGTTTCGTTTTATTTTTCATCAATTTGATAACTTTTTTTGACCTTTTCCAAAAAGTATAAAATGTATAAATATATTAGATTATATTACAATTTTGGTGTTTGAGTTTTTTGGTTTTTTTTATAATTTTGGTTATTTATGATTTTTATAACTTTTTTTATTTTGGTTCGAGTAAATAAAATAGTTATATTTACAAATATAAATAAAAAAAATAAACCTAACTTTTTAATTTAATAGTAAATAAAAATAAAAATAAAGTTACAAAAACCATAAATAACCAAACTAATTTAAAAAAATAGAAAATTAAAAAAAAACTCAAACACCAAAAGTGTAATATACTCTAATATATTCAGACATTTTACTAGAATAAAAAAAATCAAAACAACGAAAAAAATAAAAATAGGAAAAAACTAAAAAAATAATACGAAAAAATAATACGAAAAAATAAAAAAAATTACGAGAAAAACCAAAAAAAGATGAAAAGTATAAAATGTATTAATATATTAGAGTATATTACAATTTTTGTGTTGAATTTTTTTTTCTAGTTTTCATTACTTGATCAAAATAAATAAAAACAATATAAGAATAATAAATAACTAAAATTGTAAAAGAAAATTAGAAAAAAAAAGTGAAGTAATGATAATGATAAATGCAAACATAAAGTTGGTAACGATATTAACTATGGAGCATCTAAGTAAAAAAAACATAAACCGTAACAGAATAAAATTAAAAAAATAATATAAAAGAAAAAACATTAACGCTTCAATTCACAAATAAGAAAAATGAAAAAAAAAATATTTCGATATGGTTTATCAAATTTATGTTTATTTACTTGAATCAAAATAAATAAAAATCTTAAAAAAATCATAAATAACTAAAATTATAAAACAAAATGTCAAAAAGATAATTAAAAAAAAGTTATCAGCTTGTTCAAATTATATATATATATATATATATATATATATATATATATATATATATATTTAATTTCAAATTTACAAGATTACACAAATGACAAAATAGTCTTTTTCTTTAAAATCTAAGAGTTGAAAAGTTAGATTTAACGGGAGGATTACATTTCATGTAATTTTGCAAACCACAGGGACTAGTGGCGTAACGTTTTCTTTGAAAGTCCTCAAAATGATATATTTTGCAAACCACAGAGACCAATTATAAAATTTTGTCTAAGATTTATTATAAATGTTAAATGTAGGAAATGGGCAATCACTTATTTCCAATATCGATATTATTTGGCTATGGAATGTATAAAATACACAATAGTTGTGTAGTTTATAATCACATTATTATTATTTCTCTATCACTTAGCTATTGGATATACACATCGTATGGCATGGTCACATACTCACATCATCATCCATTCTTTGCCGCAGAAGAAAGGGAGAGAAAATATGACAAGGTCACATACTCTCAGCATCATCTGCTCTCCGCCAAAAAGAATGGGAGAGAAAGAATAAATGGTGTGGCACAATGTGACTGAGATCCTGAGTACATGCCTGACCACGTCAACAAGCCAACATAGAGGTGAGCACTTAGATCGGACCCGCTCTTGGACTTTACGAGTTTTGAAAAAATTGGTGGAACTTGGACCGGACCTGTTGAGGGTTACCAGGTCTAGGTCCAAGTTCAGTTCCTGATTCTTGGATGTAAGGTGAGCATTTAGATCGAACCGGACCATCTCTTGGACCGGACCGGTTTTGCGGAAATTGATGGACCTTGGACTGAATATGTTGAGGCTTACTAGGTCTAGGTTTAGGTCCGGCCTGGTGCGGAGAACCACATGCTCACCCCTAAAACACCATGTCATTCATTCAACACCATGTCTGAGATGTGGTGTTTACGACATGAAGAGGCTCCATATCATCATCACTTCCATGTTTTCCATGTATCCCGTAGATCCTTATTAGGCTAATCACCACTTCACACTCCAAAATAATTAACATCTCATAATTTCATTATTTAATACTAATAATCTTAAATAAAATAAAACCATTTCATTAATAAAATATAAAAAAAGTAGAAATTAAAATATACATAAAAATCATAAGAAAAAAAAACAATCGTACATTATTGTCGGCATCGGCGTAGAAAATTTGAATGTTGTATATATATGTTCCGTCAAATCATGTTGAATAAACTCTCGAAAATTATTGTTCAATTCCAGGTTCCAATTTAAAATATAGAGAAAGTGTGTAATGCAGATTATACCTATAAATAAATCGATATTTTTCTTCTATTACCATATTATTTAATATGATAAAAATGTACATTACCCCTACTTATATTTTCTAGATCACATGCTCGTGACGGGGTTTTCGTTATGTGACATCTCTTTGTAAATACTTTAAACGCACGTTCGACATTCTTATGTGCCACTCTTGAGTTTTTTTTTAAACAGTCAACCATATGTTAAAAGAAAACATCACTAGCAAGGAACTAGAGCACTATAAAAAATTACAAATTGTTCAAAGGATGATGCAACAGCCAACTCATTTAAAGCTACACTTTCTATATTTATTACTAAACCAAAGAAAAGAAAATTCCCAAACAGAATCAAACATGGTACAAAAAGAAAATTGTTATGTGTTGCTTCTTGAGTTGTTTTGAACAATTTTGGTTTTCGTCTGGTGGATATTGGTACGAGTTAACGAACATATCATATCCAAGATATAATGTAACATCCCGACTCCCAGGAATTTTATTTAATTATTTTCATATTTGAGGAATGGGCAACTCGATGAGTTGGAGCTGTTTGTGGAAAACCCAAATTTTCAGGGTTTGTGTCCTATTTAAAGGACCTTAAGCCTTATTGCCGCCTCCCTTATCATTTTACCACTCTGTGAAGAACCCTAATCGAGTCATAGCCTTGTGTGTGAGAAAGAGAAGCTAATCTTGTGATTTTGGTGCACTTTTGGAGGAGAAGTGGAGAGCATCAAAGCTTGGATCGAGAGGAGGCTTTTGGATCCAGAGATTCTTCAGGGATTTGCTTCAGTTGGAGGTAAAAAGATGCTAACTTGATCATTTCTTTGTGAGATCTTGGTTTAGGGAGTTTTTAGGGTTTTCTCCCACCCACCTTGTGTTATTGAGTCACTTGAGCATGTCTTGAGGTTGAAACCTCAGATCTGGACTGTAGATGGTCTTGTGAGTCCAAAGACCCGAGCTTTATTGAGCTAGAGGCAAGCTTGTGTGCATCAAACCCTTATTGAAGCTTGTATTGGCATTATAAGCCTAATATGCCATGCAAGAACGTAAAGCTTGCAGCTGTACGTGATATTCGAGCCTTAGGAAGATAGATCTGGAGTTTGGGCATCATTTCTGCCTTAAAACGTCTGAATGAGTTTGGGACTTAAGGGACTCGACGAGTCGATGAGCCGACTCGACGAGTCGGTTAGGGTTTGTCCCGATGTATCTGGATGCGCTGTAAATCGGCGAGTTGACGGGTCAACTCGACGAGTTGAGTTGGACTTTCATGAGGTTCCTGAGGAAACAGAGGGACTCGACGAGTTGCATAGATGCACTCGACGAGTTGGATCAACATGGACTGTTGACTCGAGTGTTGACTTATATTGACTTTAGGGTTTGGTCAATCATGAGTGATGAAGGTCTTGGAGGGGTAATATGGTCTTTTACCCATCCCAAGAGCTAGATAGGGACTAGAAGTTGTGGTTTTATGTGTTAATTAGAGATGCTTATTGCATGTAGGCAGGGACTAGACTGTTCGAGGAGTATTCGGTTTCCTTGCTTGCTTACGAGGTGAGTCTTCTCACTATACTTACCTAGAGTGGTAATTTATGTGTGACCAGAGGGTCTTATGTGCTTATATTGAGTATTGTGATATTCTGAATTATGTCTTGGTGATTTATGATGTGTATTATTCTGAGCTTACTGAGTTAGGACCGGAAGGTCCACCCGAGTTGTGGGACCGAAGGGTATCACTAAGTCACATTGACCGGAGGGTCTTATTTTAGTATAGCCACGAGAGGCTAATGAGATGTGTTTGGTATTTTGGGGAACTCACTAAGCTTCGTGCTTACCGTGTTATGTGATATGTGTTTCAGGTACTTCGCGGAAATGCGCCGACTTGATTGTACACACGAGAGAAAGAGTTGTTTTTTGAGGATCCTAGATTTTTAATCAACCAATTATGGAATTTGTGTTTTGTTAATTAGATACTTGGGATTTTGTTAAATGTGTTTATGAGAATTATGTGATTTTAAAATGAAAAAATTGTTTGAAAATTTACGGCGTTACAAGTTCGTATCAGAGCCTTGGTTTGAGGGATTCGGATGGACCTTCGGGTATATCTGGACTCAAACTGAGGATTTGAGAAGAGTTTTTAAAAGAAATGATTTTTATAAAACGATTAAGAGTTTCTAAGAGAAAAACGAGAAGGAGCAGTGTGTACAATCAGCCAGAGCCCGAACGGTGATTTCCCAAAATATCCTTAATTGTTTAGTTGATGAGATATTTATGAGATGTTTATGAGATATTAGAATTGCATGCTAGAGTATAGGCTAGGTATTTCATATTCTAGGGCTAGAGTTTCCTGATTTGTGATGTCTTAGCCTAGGAGATGTTGCTATCTGTTATTTACTCTGTGAATGTGCTGAGTAGGAGTATGTAGCAGGAATATTTTAGAGAGAGAGTTTTGAGTAGCGGGGTAACCTGGAAAAGATACCTAGATGAGCATTTAAGGAGTCTACTGAGAAGACTAGTTAGATACCACGAGAGGTAAGATAGCCTGAGTTCGATGATGCCTTTTGAGTTGTGGATAGAGCAAGTGGAGTTGTATGCTAGAGTGATGTTATGTGCTGGTGGAGGCTATTCGATGCCCGAATGTTGCTTGCTTTGTGCTTTGTGGAACTCTTGAATGATGGGAGTCAGCTATTAAGCGAATATGACGATATTCGGGAGGTAGGTGACTGGCATCATGAGGGTTTTTCAGCAGCTGATGGCAGAGAAGTGTGAGAACCTAGCAGAGCCTAGTGAGTAATGTGAGTCCGATGAGTACGCTGTTTGGGGGTGAGTATGCGCTGGAGAGAAAACATGTGTAATGAGATTGGCGATCCAGGAGGTTGAGCAACTACTTAGGAAATCTAGGACGATACATATGGAAAGTATGGGTAGATGTGGAAGGTAGTATGGGACCGTACTACTGAAAGCAGAGGACCCATACTCGAAACAGGGAGAATTCTAGTGGTTCTAAGTAGCAGATTGAGAGGAGATAACATGGTTCGAGTACCATGATTCGTAGCATATTGTGAGGAGATAACATGGTTCGAGTACCATGATTCGTAGCAGATTGAGAGGAGATAACATGATTCGAGTATCATTATTCATAGCAGATAGTGCTTATGACTTTACCAGTTGTCCCGTTGTGATTGTTTAAACTGAGAACTGATATGATAGAGTGTGGGGCCAGAGGGCTATGTCGAACAAGCTTCAATGGAGCATACCTTGAGAGGGAAATTGAGTTAGGTTCCGAGAGATTTTACTGGTGAGATGCCAGTTGGAGTCGCAAGACTCAGGGATGAGTAGAGATGATGCTTTATGGAGGATTCCAGTTTGAGTTGAGCAATCGGCCGAGAGTTAAGATGTCACTTTTTGTGACAAGAGTTGTGCTATTCCAGTTTCCTGTGAGAAGCAAAATAGATAACGAGCTTCCAGTTTCAGAGTTTGGAGGTAAACCCCGTGGGGTAGCATATGGTTACAACCTTTTTGTTGGATATAGTGTCTAAGTCCATAACTATATTTGGTATGTACTTGACCCGACCCGGCATGGTCCATTTGGGTTGCACTTCACCCGAACAATTTATGGATAATCGTTTGAGAATAGTATAAGTTATGATTTATTAATATATTATAAGTGCTAATGTATTAATATAAAATCATATTATTTAATTAGTATTGATCTATAATTAATTTAGAATTAATTTAGAGATCAAAAGTATGACTAATTAAATATGGGCTCTTGTATTTATATAGTGTGGGCTAATGCTTATTTGGAATGGGCTAGGCTTGCATGGAAAGTCCATGGATACTCCATGGAGCTTTAACCCATGGATCTCATGGAAATGAAAAGACATGGGTATTAGGGTTTACATGGATGTAACCCTAATCCACCACACTATATAAAGGAGGCTTTGGTTCTTGAAATTGCACTAGTTGATGTGTGTAAACTAAGAGGACCGATTTCAAGAAGTTTGTGACTATTCTCTCAAGTTTCCAAGTTTGTGGTGATTTGTGACTTCCATTTGAGGCATCCACATTATTGGTGCTAGGCTCTCAAACTCCAAGCAATCAACTACTACTACAAGGTAAGTAATTCTACTAGTTTTATTTGATTCAAGTACCCCATGTCATGCTAGTTAGGATAAGAACCTTGGAAAAATAATTATTTGCATGTATCTTAGTCAAACATAGATCCAAGGTTTCTAGGGTTGCATGTACACCATAGGAGTGTTAGAATGCTGAAAACCCATCAGTGGTATCAGAGCCTGGTTTGTTTATTTGATACTTGATGCAAAAAAAAAAAAAAAAAAAACTTGAAAATCGAAGTTTTGTTCAAAAGCTCGTATCAAAATTTCAAGTTTTGTATATGTACTTACGATTCTTGAAATTTTTGATATGAACATTCATAAACATATGAGTTTAGAATATCATAGAAATTATGTGCTAATAATTGATTAGATTAATTCTTGATCTTTATGTGTTTTAATGGAGTCCATAACTAGTTCTTAAGTTATGGATAACCAAAAGTCACATTTATAAATAATCATTAAAAGACCACATAGGTTACAAAAAATGAAGAGTCTTCATTTTTAATAACCATTAACTCATAAGTTATGAGAAATGAAAAGTTTTGAAAGTTTACAAAACTTATCCTCAAGTTTTGGAACATGTAAAGTCATATTAAAAACTTTAGTTCCAACCCCTAGAATTTTAAAAGTTAAAATTCAACCCTTATACTTTATAATATTATAAGTTTAATAATATTTATATATGTATAAGATCAAGTCGTCTTACCGCTAGTACGCCTCATTCACGAAGCCGGTCTATAAGGGGGGTATAAGGTTGTTGCCTATAAAATGACAACTTAATGGGTGTCCACTCTCACCCACCGCTTCCTTGATCGGTGGAGGGTCGTTAGCCGAACGGGTAGGACAAGGACTTATAAATTCTCATTAAAAGTATAATGATAATACTAAAGTAACTAAACCTTAATGAATTCTCAATCTTAGTTATTTTAGGAAAATGTGAATAAGGTGCTAATCCATGAAATTACACTTTACCCTTCTAAGGGTACCAAGGGTAAGACCCTTGAAGGCTCCTCTTCAAGCAAAACCAAGAAAGGTTTTGTCACTCCTTCTGCTAACCCTAATGAGGCTGAATGCTTCTATTGCCATGAAAAGTCGCACTGGAAGCGAAACTGCCCAAAGTACCAGCAAGATTTGAAGGATGGGAAAGTAAAACCCAACCATGCAGGTATATACACTATATTGTCTAATAACTCACCTCATTCTAAGTCTTGGGTCCTTGATACAGGTTGTGGTATTCACATATGTTGTGATTTGCAGGGACTAAAAAGAAGTGAGAATGTGGAGCAGGGAAAGATAAACTTGATCATGGGAAACAGGAAAGCTTCACCTGTCACCAAGATAGGAGTTTATTCCTTAGTGCTAAATAGTGGGTTTACATTAGATTTGAATAAATGTTATTATTCGCCAGAAATGGCAAGAAATGTTATTTCCTTTCATGCATTGTATAAACAAGGTTTTACCTTTTATTTTGATAATAATAATGGTAGTATTGATGCTTTCTTTAATAATGTTCTTTATTTTAAGCATTACCTTGTGATGGCGTGTATGAAACTGTATCTGTTGTAGATAATCTAGGAAATAATGTATTGTGTATTAACTCTTCCACTAGCTTAGATAAATCATCCTTATGGCATTGTCGTCTTGGACATGTAAGCAAGAAACGCATAGGCCAACTCCAAAAGGATGGAGTCTTTGAGTCATTTGACCTAAAGTCAGATGATAGTTGTGAATCTTGTTTTCTTGGTAAAATGACAAAGTCACCTTTTACTGGCACTTGTGCTAGGGGTGAAGGTTTGTTGGACCTCATACACACGGATGTGTATGGACCCTTCAGAACCGCCACAAGAGATGCTAATCGGTTCTATGTGACTTTTACTGATGATTTTAGTGGATATGGATATGTCTACCTAATCAAGCATAAGTCAGAAACCTTTGAGAAATTCAAAGAGTTTAAGCAAGAAGTGGAGAATCAGTTGGGCAGGAACATTAAGATGCTTCGATCCGATCGTGGTGGTGAGTATCTTAGTACTGAGTTCCTTGACTATCTTAAGGAATGTGGGATTGTCTCACAATTGACACCTCCTAGGACACCACAGTTGAATGGTGTAGCTGAGAGGCGCAATCGGACCTTGTTGGACATGGTTCGTCCCATGATGAGTCGAGCTTCGCTACCAATCTCATTTTGGGGGTATGCCTTAGAGACTGCCGCCCATATCCTTAATCTAGTCCCTACAAAGAAGGTTGCCAAAACACCTCACGAGGTGTGGACTGAAAAAGTTCCCAATCTAGACCACATCAAGATTTGGGGTTGCGAGGCTTTCTTGAGACGCGAGACTCACGATAAGCTCGAATCCCGAAGCGAAAGGTGTATTTTCATCGGCTACCCATAGAAATCCTTTGGTTACATCTTCTACAGACCCAGTGATAATGTGGTCTTTGTAGCAAGAAGAGGATTCTTTCGAGAGAGAGAATTCATGAGCCAAGGAGACAGCGGGAGGCAAATTGACCTTGAGGAAATTCAAGAGTCAAGTGGTGAAGGAACCTCAAACCCTAGCCCTCAACCTGAGGAGGAAACTCTTGTTGAGCCGACTGAAGAATCTATACCTCTGAGGCGTTCCACCAGAGTTAGGAATGCACCTGAGCATTATTATGGTTTTCATATTACTGCAGAAGGTGAGACACTTATCAGTGATAACACACTGGTAAATCTGGAAGAGCCTAACAGCTACACGGAAGCCATGGCAGGCCCTGAGGCTGCTAAATGGAAAGAGGCTATGGATAGCGAGATACAGTCCATGTATGACAATCAAGTTTGGAACTTGGTTGACAATGTACCTGATCGTAAGATAGTTGGGTGCAAATGGATCTTCAAGAAGAAGACCAACATGGATGGTAATGTACACACTTATAAGGCACGACTGGTTGCAAAGGGTTATTCTCAAACTCCGGGAGTTGATTATGATGAGACCTTTTCACCAGTGGCCAAGATTAATTCTATTAGGGTTTTGTTAGCCATTGCTGCATTTCATGATTATGAAATATGGCAAATGGATGTCAAAACCGCTTTCCTTAATGGAAAGTTGGCTGAAGATGTTTACATGGTTCAGCCAGAGGGTTTTGTCAGTACAGAGTACCCCAGTAGAGTGTGTAAGCTCGAGAAATCCATTTATGGATTAAAACAGGCACCTCGCAGATGGAATCTTTGCTTTGATGAGAAAGTCAAAGAATTTGGCTTTTCAAGGAGTGAAGATGAATCTTGTGTCTGTATCAAGGCTAGTGGGAGTATAGTCAGCTTTTTGGTACTGTATGTGGATGAAATACTACTCATAGGAAATGACATCCCAACCCTGCAGGAAGTAAAGTCCTGGCTTGGGAAGTGTTTCACTATGAAGGACCTTGGAGAAGCTGCCTATATCCTAGGGATAAGGATTTTGAGAAACAGGAGTAAAAGACTAATTGGACTTAGTCAAAGCACCTATGTGGACAAAGTGTTGAAAAGGTTCAACATGCATAACTCCAAGAAAGGAGAGTTACCCATCCAGAGTAACGCCAGATTGAGTAAGACACAAAACCCTAGTACTGAGGCTGAGATAGCAGAAATGAGTTTAATACCTTATGCTTCAGCTGTAGGATCGATCATGTATGCTATGACGTGTACTCGACCTGATGTAGCCTTTGCTTTGAGCATGGTTAGCAGGTATCAGGGGAACCCTGGCAAGGCACACTGGACTGCGGTAAAGAATATCCTCAAGTACCTACGGAGGACTAAGGACTGGGTCCTTACCCTCGGTGGCAGTGAGGACTTGAGAGTTGTAGGGTACAGTGATGCTAGCTTTCAGACTGACAGGGATAATTTCCGCTCTCAGTCGGGCTGGGTCTTTACTCTAAACGGAGGGGCAATTACTTGGAAAAGTTCCAAGCAGGAGACAGTGGCTGATTCCACTTGTGAATCAGAGTATATAGCAGCAAGCGAGACAGCAAAGGAGGCTATATGGCTAAAGAACTTCATCGGAGACCTTGGAGTTGTACCAGCTATAAAGGAGCCAATGGAGATTTTCTGTGACATCAATAGTGCGGTTGCCTTAGCCAAGGAACCAAGAGATCATGGGAGATCCAGACACATTGACAGAAAATATCACTTCATCAGACATCGAATAGAAGAAGGAATCCTCGTGGCAAAAAGGGTATCATCGGATGAGAACCCATCAGATCCCCTCACGAAGGGACTGACTCGGGCTAAGCATCTCCAGCATGCTCGGAGCATAGGGCTGAAGGATGATATTAGTTTTAGTAGTTAGATAATCTTGAAATTTGTAAAATGTAATTGACATTTGATGATAAATAAAAGCTGTTATTTATGAGTAAAGTGTTGATATCTCTTGTCAATCGTTTACTATTATTTCTTTTTGCATGTTTTGACTTCCAGAATAATTATGTTATGGTTTATATCATATTATTCAAACTCTCCACAGTCAGTCATATGTTGGAAGTAGATATGAATCAAGACTGTCATGGGTTGGCTTGTAGAGGTCTAAGATGTTAGACAAAGCGGGGCTACAGCACTCATGAGTGCTCATAAGTTCTGAGTACTGGATTCAACCCACGCTCACTTGTATCACTTCATGGAATTTATCTCGAGTGATCATGAGAAGGTAATATCATATAAGTCTTCAAACCTAGAGATATGATTTGTTGCCTATGAGTTGGTTATGCATTGATTGCACGAAAACGCATTGGTAACTCGATGTTATAAACCGTGCCTTTGTGTGTAGTTCAACAAATAGTAGAGCAAACATATGAGTCGAAGTTTATCTGTTCCTTCTAGGATTAGAAGCAATATCTGGGCCCCTCGATGATTTTGTTTTGAGCTATGTACCGGGCCCGGTCAGAACTAAATTGATGAGTTCAGTTAAGTTCTATGTCAAACAAATCGGAAATCGGGAAACAAATGCTGGACAATAAGCAAGACCATGTTCCATGTATTTGTCTGGCTAATATCTAGAACAGAGGATTATATGATCACTTATCTAAAATGGCGCTTCATAGTTCAACAGAGTTTAAAGAGCTACGATTGCTGATCGGTTCCTGAAGTCATACTTGTAACTATAGTTATTAGACTTATCCAAGTGGGAGACTGTTGGATATAGTGTCTAAGTCCATAACTATATTTGGTATGTACTTGACCCGACCCGGCATGGTCCATTTGGGTTGCACTTCACCCGAACAATTTATGGATAATCGTTTGAGAATAGTATAAGTTATGATTTATTAATATATTATAAGTTCTAATATATTAATATAAAATCATATTATTTAATTAGTATTGATCTATAATTAATTTAGAATTAATTTAGAGATCAAAAGTATGACTAATTAAATATGGGCTCTTGTATTTATATAGTGTGGGCTAATGCTTATTTGGAATGGGCTAGGCTTGCATGGAAAGTCCATGGATACTCCATGGAGCTTTAACCCATGGATCTCATGGAAATGAAACGACATGGGTATTAGGGTTTACATGGATGTAACCCTAATCCACCACAGTATATAAAAGAGGCTTTGGTTCTTGAAATTGCACTAGTTGATGTGTGTAAACTAAGAGGGCCGATTTCAAGAAGTTTGTGACTATTCTCTCAAGTTTCCAAGTTTGTGGTGATTTGTGACTTCCATTTGAGGCATCCACATTATTGGTGCTAGGCTCTCAAACTCCAAGCAATCAACTACTACTACAAGGTAAGTAATTCTACTAGTTTTATTTGATTCAAGTACCCCATGCCATGCTAGTTAGGATAAGAACCTTGGAAAAATAATTATTTGCATGTATCTTAGTCAAACATAGATCCAAGGTTTCTAGGGTTGCATGTACACCATAGGAGTGTTAGAATGCTGAAAACCCATCACTTTTCACCAGAGTATTTGGGCAGTATGTCTGCTACGAGGTATTTCTTATACCATGAGAGAGTCATCAGTAGGGACTGAGATGGATGAGGACAAGTGTATACCTTCGTTGAGTATAGTAAGGTATAATCAGTAGCAGTTCCAGGTTATCAAGAGGAATATATCGGGGCGGTGGCCCTCGTGGTTTACATCGGACATCGACTGTGAGAGTGAGGCCACTTGCTTCTATTATAATCCACGCGATGGAATGTTGGTTGAGGGATCATAGATGAGGTGTGTGATAGTGCATTACTGTCAGGCGGAGGGTCACGTCTACTTTGGAACATTTGATAGGACTGGTTACGGGGATCGGCGACCTGAATATACGAGACTAGGGTCATGTGATATTCAAGGCAACGTACAGAGCGAGAGGAAGCATTTTGTACACGCTCAGGAGAGAATGAGTGTCTTCACGACAGGTGGTCATTGGGCAGTAATCTAATCGTGGTCTGTGATTCTTCGAGTGGGACGATGTTGAGTTCCGAGACAGTTCGGTTGCTAAGGTCAAGATTCGGACGCCGAAAGATTGACAGTTCTGCATATGGGTTGTTATCCATGAGTTAGCGAACGCGGTGTGGCGATGACATGAATATGAGATGGTGGAGTGATGATAGAGTACTGTAAGACTACGGGGAGCCGTAGCATCCATGAGTCAGTGAGAGGGAGTGTTGTAAGACTACGAGGAGCCATAGCATCCATGAGTCCGTGAAAGAGAGTATTGTAATATTACGGAGAGCCGTAGTATGCACTAGTCAGCGAGAGAGTGTCGTGATACTACGGGGAGCCGTAGTATTCACCGGTCAGCGAGAGAGTGTCGTGATATTGCGGGGAGCCGTAGTATTCACTGGTTAGCGAGAGAGTGTTGTGATACTATGGGGAGCCGTAGCATTCATGAGTCAGTGAGAGAGTGTCGTAAGTCTGCGGGGAGCCGTAGCATTCATGAGTCAATGAGGGAGTGTCTTAAGACTATGGGGAACCGTAGCACTCAGTAGTCAATAAAAGATAATATTGTAACTACGGGGAGCCGTAGTATTCGCTAGTCAGAGCATGACGCAAAAGAGTTCTTAGGCTTGGGTAGACTTACCAATTGAGTCTTTGGGTACCTGGTGGCCGGACCAGGGGCAAGAATGGGTCTCAGTGATGGTCGGGAATCGTTATATCCCGAGTTGAGGAAGGGTTATCGCAATCGAATGGAATTGGAGAGATGGTGTGCGCATGAATTCAAGAATCTCGGGTCGCGAGTTGAGTATCAGGTTGGAAATGAGTGGTTCCAATTCTGTTGTTGAATCAGACTCTCGAGCATGAGTTTAGATCAATTTGTGTATTGAGTAGGCGGGATGAGATTCCGGATTCTTAGATGGGTCCATTTTGAGGGGTATTGATTTCCATCTGATGTCTTAGACCTGAGTGGGACAGTTCGTTTTATGGGAAGGACCGCGAGACGTATGGAACTAGTGAGTAGTAGACGACAGAGGTCGGAGGTGAGGTAACTTCAGATGGGGTTGTAGTATTCGCTTGAGGTAAAGCGAACTTCGTGACTTTTGTGTCACGATGGGCTGAGATAGTTGTTGTGAGAAGGAAGCCTGTAAAGTCGTTTTATTGGGTGTGAAATGGGTAGTATTTAGAGGTTCAACTGTTGGGTCGGGAGCCGACCTGGTGCTCAGTGTTGGAAGGGATATGTGAGAGGAAGTTGGGGCTTATGTTCATAGAGGTCTGAGGATACTTCTGAGCGGGCACGATCATTTTCTTGTGTTTGATAACAGAGTATTGAGGTTCGTTTTGTTCAGATGGGTTCTGATAGCAGTACAGTTGATGGGTCCCTGGTGAGATGTGACCTTTTCGTTCCTTTGGAGTACGATCTAGATCGACTGATATGTCAGGTATGAGTGTTCGACAGTTGTTATGGTCAATGATATGATTTCATCAGTCGCATCAAGATAATTAGAGCTGGAAGTATGATATTGAGATCGGTCATTCGATGAGCGAATAACATGATGATATCTTGCATGGGCGGTCGTGCAGGGAGTCAGACTACTAGAGTTTCCAGGTTCTGAAGAGTCAGAACTGGAACTGCAACGGGAGAGGGATTCGTCCTTTTTTCGGGATAGGGAGTTCCTATATGGGTTCGGCTGTCTTGGTGAAGAGATTGTCATATGACATGAGACGTCAGTGGCGCCATTGGAGGATATTCAGGTTGATGACCACCTGAACTATATTGAGAGGCCGGTTGCGATTTTAGGGAGAAAAGTAAAGACCCTGAGGAACAAGGAGGTGCGTCTAGTTAAGGTGCAGTGGGAGCACCGCAGAGGATCGAAGTGGGCTTGGGAGTCAAGGTTTGAGATGCGCGAGTAGTACCCAGAGCTGTTTCGGGAGGATGAATTCGAGGGAGAAGTCTGAGTCTAGTGGGGGAGAATCGTAACATCCCGACTCCCAGGAATTTTATTTAATTATTTTTCATGTTTTAGGAATGGGCAACTCGACAATTTGGAGATCCCAACTCGCCGAGTAGGGGCGGATTTGGCCGCATGGGTTTAGTCATCAACTCGACGAACTGGAGGGACCAACTCGAAGAGTTGGAGCTGTTTGTGGAAAACCCTAATTTTAAGGGTTTATGTCCTATTTAAAGGACCTTAAGCCTCATTTCTGCCTCCCTTATCATTTTACTACTCTGTGAAGAACGCTAATCGAGTCATAGCCTTGTGTGTGAGAAATAGAAGCTAATCTTGTGATTTTGGTGCACTTTTGGAAGAGAAGTGGAGAGCATCAAAGCTTGGATCGAGAGGATGCTTTTGGATCCAGAGATTCTTCAGGGATTTGCTTCAGTTGGAGGTAAAAAGATGCTAACTTGATCATTTCTTTGTGAGATCTTGCTTTAGGGAGTTTTTAGGATTTTCTCCCACCCATCTTGTGTTATTGAGTCACTTGAGCATGTCTTGAGGTTGAAACCTTAGATCTGGACTGTAGATGGTCTTATGAGTCCAAAGACCCGAGCTTTATTGAGCTAGAGGCAAGCTTTTGTGCATCAAACCCTTATTGGAGCTTGTATTGGCATTATGAGCCCAATATGCCACGCAAGAACGTAAAGCTTGCAGCTTGACGTGATATTCGAGCCTTAGGAATATAGATCCAGAGTTTGGGGCATCATTTATGCCTTAAAACATCTGAATGAGATTGGGACTTAAGGGACTCGACTAGTCGATGAGCCGAATCGACGAGTCGGTTAGGGTTTTTCCCAATGTATCTAGATGCGCTGTGACTCGACGAGTTGACGGGTCAACTCAACGAGTTGAGTTGGACTTTCATGAGGTTTCTGAGGAAACAGAGGGACTCGACGAGTTGCATAGATGCACTCGACGAGTTGGGTCAACATGGACTGTTGACTCGAGTGTTGACTTCTGTTGACTTTAGGGTTTAGTAAATCATGAGCGATGGAGGTCTTGGAGGGGTAAAATGGTCTTTTACCCATCCCAAGAGCTAGGAGGGACTAGCATGAGTTTATTTAGAGTAGTGGTTTTAAGTGTTAATTAGAGATACTTATTGCATGTAGGCGGGGATTAGACTGTTCGAGGAGTATTCAGTTTCCTTGCTTGCTTACGAGGTGAGTCTTCTCACTATACTTACCTAGAGTGGTAATTTATGTGTGACCAGAGGGTCTTATGTGCTTATATTGAGTATTGTGATATTCTGCATTATGTCTTGGTGATTTATGATGTGTATTATTCGGAGCTTACTGAGTTAGGACCGGAGGGTCCACCCGAGTTGTGGGACCGGAGGGTTCCACTGAGACACATTGACCGTAGGATCTTATTCGAGTATAGCCACGAGAGGCTAATGAGATGTGTGTGGTTTTTTGGGGAACTCGCTAAGCTTCGTGCTTACCGTTTTATGTGATATGTGTTTCAAGTAATTCTCAGGATCGCGGGAAGGCGTCGACTTGATTGTACACGCGAGAGGAAGAGTTATGTTTTGAGGATCCTGGATTTTTAATCAACCAATTATGGAATTTGTGTTTTGTTAATTAGATACTTGGGATTTTGTGAAATGTGTTTATGAGAATTATGTGATTTTAAAATGAAATTTTGTTTGAAAATGTACGGTGTTACATATAATCCATCATTATGGTAATATACGTACTTGTATTGTGTTACATTCACTACAAATGGAACGTCTAAGTGTTTTACATACTATAATATTTAGCATGAAATAAACACATCCAAGACACCGTTCTGAAATAGTTTGTCATATTCCATACCAAACTACTTGTTCCATATTTGTTGTGTGTGTGCCCGAAGGAAAAAAAATAATACTGGACTCAACACTAACATATATTTGTGGGGTTTTGTTAGATATGGAGACTTATCATCAGATATAGAATTTAAAATACTGATATTTTTTTGGTGGGTCAATTTTTCTAGGACGTGTTTTTGTTTTTCAGTTGGGCTTGACCCTTTAGATGTTTGGGTAAAATCTTGTCATTTATATACTTATGAACGGTTATATCTATATTGTAGCAGAAAAAGCTTGTGTGGAATAAAATCTCTCTCTCTGGTTTGATAGTGGACGTAGCATATCGCAAGATAGTGTGAACCACTTCAATCCTTGTGTTCTGTGTGTTTTGATTTTTTTTCTGATTTCTCGTATTTCTCATATTTTCATATTTGTTTCCGTTTATCGTTGTTCTTTACCTAACAACCGGTATCAGAGTTATGGTTGAAGACGGGAAGGTGAAGATTGATAAATTTGAAGGCCATGATTTTGGATTCTGGAAGATGCAGATTGAGGATTACTTATATCATAAGAAATCACATTTACCGTTATCTGAACAGAAACCTGAGAAGATGGATCTGACATAATGGAACTTGTTGGACCGACAGACCCTTGGCGTTGTTAGATTATCACTGGCAAAAATGTCATGTACAACATCGTCAATGAGAAGATCATGTTTGGATTGATAAATATGTTGTCCAACATGGATGAAAAGCCATCCATAGCAAACAAAGTTTTCCTGATCAGACAATTGGTAAACACGAAGATGAAGGAAGGAGCATCTGTGACATACCACGTCAAGGAGTTCAACTCGATAATATCCAGGTTAGGATATGTTGAAATCAAATTCGAAAATGAAGTCCAAGATTTATTATTATTATCTTCGTTGTCCGAAAGCTAGGCTGGAACAGTTACTGGAGTCAGTAGTTCTTCAGGAACTACGAAACTCACATTTGAAAGCATCAGAGATTTGATTCTTGGCGAGGATGTTCGGAGAAGGAATGCAGGTGAAGGTTCCACCAGTTTACTCAATACGGAAGAAAGGGGCATAAAACAAAAACAGAGGTGGATACAGAAGAAAAAGATCAAAGTCAAGGAAGAGATGACAGCCAAGAAGCATAAAAGAAATCGTCTACTAGAACTGTAATGAATTTGGACATTTCAGAAATAAATGTCCTAAACCTCCTGCAGATAATGGTAAGAAGGAGATGAATATGGCAGAAGACTATGATGATGTACTGATTTGCTGAAGAAGAGTTTATATGGATTGAAACAAGCCCCAAGGCAGTGGTATTTAAAAATTGACAGCTTCATGCAGAAAAATGGGTCCAATAGATGTGAGATGGACCATTTCTATTATCTAAAGAAGTTTAGGTCCTCTTACATTTTTCTTATTATATGTTGATGATATGTTGGTTGTTGGATCAGACATATAGGAAATCAACAAACTGAAGCAGCAGCTCTCTAGAGAGTTCGAGATGAAGGACTTGGGAGCTGCCAAACAAATTCTTGGGATGAGCATAATCAGAGAAAGAGTTTTTGGAACTATAAAGCTTTAACATCAGAAGTATATCAGAAAGATTCTAGAGAAGTTGAACATGACTGATGCAAAACCAAGAAGTACACCTTTAGAAAGTCAAATAAAAGTATAAAACTTTCCAAGATAAAATCCCTATAGACGGATGAAGACAGGGAAGAAATGGCCAAAATCATGTATGCATCAATAGTTGGCAGCTTGATGTATGCTATAATGTGCACCAAACCAGACATTACACATGCAATGGGACTTGTGAGTGGATTTGTGTCAAATCCGGGTAAAGAGCATTAGGAAGGGGTCAAGTGGTTGATACATTACTTGAAAGGTAGTTCTGAAGTTGCTTTATGTTTCAACAGAAATAAAGTGGTTTTGGAAGGATTAGCCGATGCTGATTAAGGGGGATGTGCGGATTCAGGAAAAAGCACAATTGGGTTTTTTTTTTTCACTGTCAGAGGTACAACAGTGAGTTGGATGTCCATACTTCAGGAAAGTGTTGCCCTTTCAACTACGGAGGCAGAATATATGGCCATTGTAGAAGCAAGCAAGAGTTGATGTGGTTGAAGAATTTTATGTCGGAACCGAGAATAAAAAAAGAAGATTGTGTTCTCCATTGTGACAATCATAGTGCAATACATATCGCAAAAAATCCGGCGTTTGACAGCCGAACGAATCATATAAATATGCTATGTCATTTCATACGTGAACTAATAATTGATGGTACACTAAATCTGAAGAAAATCCTTGGCACGACAAATCCAACTGATATGTTTACTAAGGTGGTACCAACTGATAAGTTGAAGTTGTGCATGGCTTCAACTGGGTTTCTAGAAAGTTGAAGATGAGGCAGGGACTAGAGAGAGATACGAGTGTTATAGAGGATACAGACTTGGTTGGCAGTTGAATGATGATCAAGCCTACAAGTGGGAGATTGTTAGATATAGAGACTTATCATCAGATCCAAAATTTTAAAGACTGATATTTTTTTGGTTGGCCAATTTTTGTAGGGGTTATTTTTGTTTTTCATTCGGACTTCGCCCTTTAGATGTTTAAGTCAAATATTGTCATTTATATACTTATGAATGGTTGTATATGTAACATTGTAGCAAAAAAAGCATGTGCGGAATAAAATCTCTCTCTCTGGTTCGAAAATGGACGTAGCCTATCGCAAGATAGTGTGAACCACTAAATCTTTGTGTTATGTGTGCTTCGATTTCGTTTATGATTTCTCGTATTTCTCAGATCTTTTTTGTTTGTCGTTGTTCTTTACCTAATAGCTGTCTGTTAAAATGGACTAGGAATACCCAAGAATGGGTCTAAAAAGGTCATAGGAGAAAATCTAAAAAATATGTCATGTCAAAGGTTTCTTTTCGTTGATTCCTCGTACATTTAGACTTGGTTTAGGGTGCATAATACTACTATAAAAGTTGCATATTAAGCATTCAAAGTATCTATTACGAAAGGCATAGGGTACCAAGTATACTAGCCTCAAGTAACCAAATACATTTAGACCAAATGTGCTTACATAAGATATTATATATAATTATAGTTTAGGCTTTAATTTTAGAGAATGTTAGGGCATGCAGTGTATTTCATTAAGGTTTTTGGTTTTGGGTTTATGTTTCATATTGTGATATATTTTTTATATGTTAATGAAATATTTCATTATTTATTTTTGTTGTTATATGTTTTCCTAATTAAAAAGATTAGTATGCATTGTTTTTGTTTATGTTGCATATAATATATTTGTTTATATGTTATTGAATTGAATTTGGTTATATCACTCTGAAATGATCTTAACAAAATGTAGTGGTGGAAGTCTAGACTTCGATTTACCACAATCACAAAGCATTACATATCTTACTTTAGAATGATTTAGTCCGGAATCTGAAAATGTACTCCTAGATGGCGTGTTCCATATTAAGTAGTTCCGAAATTGGTTGTTACTAAAATAAAAAACAAGTCTGCAATGACAAGTTCGAAATCTGATGAACACATTAAAACTTCATCATTCTGAAGTCGATAATCATTTCTAAATGGAAAAATGACACATTAGCCCAACAATGTTTTTGGAATTTTTCGAATCAGTTCCTAAAGTTTTTTCGTGTTTTCTGAGGACATAAAGTTAATTTTTCCAGGTATAAAAAGTCATTTTGAACATTCTGAAGGGTAACCGAGTTACCCATTGCCACATAGAGACTGGGGGTAGACCCACAAGTTGGAGCTTAAAGCCTTCTTCAGCTCTCCAAGCGACCCCAAAAAAATCCACTAGAATCTGATGAATCAGAAAATTTATTTTCTAAGCCATAACACTTCATTCAAGCATCTCTATTTATTTTCTACACTCCCCGATGGAGCCCTATAATTGATCCTCGTTTGATAGTCTTTAATCTTGTTGAAGCAACTGCTTTCAATTTTTCGAATCCATCTTCTAACTTCTCTGTGATCTTGCTATGCCTGCTCTCCGTCGGATAAATGTATTCCATCTTTGTATCCATATGATCCACCCACATGTAATTCCTTCTGTTCAGAACTGTTGATGATGTCTGATCGATGTAATTTCATTCCATTTCTGAATGAATTATCTTAGGGTTCCACTACTCGTAGAAACAATGAACATCTGTATTGCAAAATACATATTAGTTGTCATGTTTATATTTTTGTAGAGTCGATGTTGATTTTCAACATCTCGTTTTGGGATAGTTAAAGCTCTTTGATTTGACAGACGAATATTGTTCTTAGTTGGTACTTGTGTTTGATCCAATGGAGCCCTACTGTTAATCAACGTAAGTTCACAACACAAGAAAACTTAAAATTAACATCTCAATCATAATCCATGCAGATATCATAGGTTTTACATCAAAAGAAACCATACATATTCGAGAAATCAACAAAGATTCAGAAGAAAACACATACAAAAGGGCTGATATGGAGATGATTGCGGTTGATATGGACGACGAAGTTCACTGTTGAGATGATGAGGGCGACAAAAAGTTGATGTGAGATGGCGGAGTTGATGCAATCACCGTCTCCCCCTATGTTGTTGCAATCATCATTTTTCGGCGACAGTGTATTAATCGACGACCTAGTGGTCATTATCCGACAATGTAGTGGGAAGAAGATGACTTCAATCCAAGAGACATATAAAATAATCGAAAAACAAACGATTATGTTGGAATAGTTAAATCCAAGGGAAATCATGAAGGTTTTAAAAAACAATATGATGAAATAGCTTGGGTGGAGAAAAGAAAAAGTGGGGTGGAGAGGAAACATAATCATGGGTGGGTTTATTTGGATTTTTCTTTAATTTTTTTATACAAAAAATCACATCATCATGTGACTAGGTAGGTCAACAAACACAAATGGTTACATGGCATACATAAACCGGTTGTATTAGGTTAGGTAGCCAAATGAACATGTCAAGATCTATTTTGTTCCCCCATAAAGCATCAAAAAAAAGTTTAAGGACTGATTAGACCAATCTTAAAAACATTATAGGGCTAATGTGTCATTTTCCCTTTCTAAAACAAGTATATGAGTTGCAAATTTTGGTCTCTTTGGAAGCCTTTGTTGAGGATTTGATGTGAATTATGAACATTGGTTTAGCATGCGGAATTAAAGAACACACAAAGAACATGGTGATTTCAGTGTTTAAGAGATGCATTCGATTATGAAAGGTGTTACAAAAAAGGATCTAGATCTAAATCTACATAATTAACACACACTAACACTCTCAATGTTACATCTCTCAAGCACACCTCCATAAGTGGTATGAACCCACCTTATATAGAGGTGTTTACATGTCTCCCTCTCACTCTCTATTACTCATGTCACAAGGATAATGCACCACATGCAAGTGGGTCTACAAAAGTCAACCCATTTACACAATCATACATGGATAACTTTGTACCCAACATTCTCCCCCTCAAAGTTAGGAATGGATGACCCACTTCAAATCTTCCAAAATCGAGCAACTACGCGATCCGAGCCTCAACCATGACATATGTAGATATGAACTTCAAATCTTCAATTCTTCCATGATTCTTCAATTTGGGTTCTAGGATGTGAGACCATACGAATCGAGCATCAATGAATGATCAAGAGCTTCTCAAACTCCAAATAATCACCCTAAAGTTGAGCATAAAAACACACCCCAAAAATCTTCAATAATTCCAAACCCATCTTGAACCGAAATCACTTCCGAATCTCCAATCGAATCATTTCATAAACTTCAAAAATTCAAGGTCACTTCGGTCTACAAGTCCGTGTAATATGAAAAATTCAACTTTGAATTTCCATATAAATTTCTCCCCCTCTTTATAATCGAAATTTGATTATAAAACCAACAAGGAAAGAGAATGTGCTCTATTCAGAATTTTTCTTGTCAAAACTCCCCCTTAACATGTGACATAAACTTTTTGCTTCAATCCGGAAAACCGAAAAAATCTTCAATTTTTTACTTCGTTCACGGACCGCCTTTGACAAAATTTCTCAAAAATGGGTAGAAATTGTCAATTTCAAAATTTTGCAGTGACCAGGTGCGCCCAAAACAGCCAAAAATGCGAAATTCTCCCCAATTTGCGAAACTGGGTAGAAAGCGTCAATTCGCAATAACTGCAGGGGCCTGAAATGCATATTCTTCAATTTCTCAGCAAAATCAGTCCATTTTCGAAATTGGATATGAACAGCCAAATTTTCAAAATTTCAGGGACTGCTTCCGAAATTTCTGCATTTTGTCCAAAAATGTCGAAAATTAACCCAACTTTCGAAAGTGGGTGTAATCTGTCAAACTTTCGAAACAGCAGGGACCAAATTCGATACTTCAGCCTTATTTCATCAAACTTTCGAAAAATTGCCCCAACTTTCGAAACGTCTTCCCAATACTTCAAACTTTCGAAATATAAATCCTTATTTCGAATATGGGTGGAAAGTGATAAACATTCGAAACTGTAGGGATAAATTTCGAAATATTTTGGTTTCTTCCTCAATTCGTTAATCCAGGTAACGAAAATCTGCAAAAGTTCGAACTTCTCAATCAAGACTTTCGTTACTCGTTATCAATCATACTTCCCAATTCGTTGTTTTTCCCAACACAAATTTTCGAAACATTGTAACCCAAATTATCCTTCTCCATTCGTTACCAGGTAACGAATTTCACAAAACTTTCATTAATCCCGTAATCACCAAAACATTCGAAAATATCATCAAACCCAAATCTTCGCTTTTGTCCAAGTCTTTGACTTTCGTTATCAAACCTTCAAATTCTTTAACCATTTTCGTCATCAACCACCTAGACAACGATCTCCAAATCTTCGCTATCAAAGACCATCAAGCCTTCAATAAACCCAAAATCAATCGATATCAACAACGAATCCTCCTAATTCGCTTTTCATTTAATCCAGTCGATATCCAAGCTTCGGTCATTGACTACCCAAACACCATCAATTAACTGTTCGACATCAACGGCCAAATATCGACTTCCAGTAACCATACGATCCAATTGATCAACCCAAAATCGAAATTCCAAAATTGAGTTCCAAGATCGACTGTAAACCAAAGCTTCAAACATCGGCTTCCAAAATCGACATTAAAATCATCGACCACAGTCCAACCATTTAATTTCCCGATTTCGCTTTTTATTCATCAAATTCATCAATTTGAGGTTTGAGATCTTCGCACACATCAATTACAAATCGAATCCTCAAAATCTCGTTCCCAATCCATCTCCTTCGAACATCGACTTTAGTATCAGATCTAATCAAAATCAATTTTAACTCACTGAACAAAAAGTCGATTTTGACTTTTCTTATTGTTTGACCATTCAGTTCCAGACAATCGATCACTATCGAAATCAACCAATAACTGACTTTGAAATCAATCAACCCAAACATCGATTATCTAAGAACACGAAATTTTGACTTTTGAAATTGACTTTACAATTGAATCGATGATCAAGCATCGATTATCAATAGCTTGATCATAATCGAATCACAATCAACCAATATCGTAAGCAAATCGATTCACTAAACCAGATTCACAACCAAAACTATTTGATTATGAGAAAGAAAATTACGATCTGACTATAGGAGCGAGACACGAACATCAGAATGTGTAAATGTGAAAGTGACGAATCAATCTTATTAAGGAACGACCAATGGATTGAATGAATTTTGGGCTCTAATATGATGATGAACAGTAACACTCAAGTTATTGGGCTGGATCTTTGAATAAATGAAATGGTTCAACTTTTGAATTTGTCTTTGGGCTTGAAATTCGAATCATATGAATAGTAACAGATTCAAGATATTAGATCATAAAATAAATTTTGAGCTTAAATCTCAATTCAAACGAACACTTGCAATTTGAAAATCGAATCGAACAAACGAATAGGATTGGATCGGGACTTGATCAACGAAAAAATTATTGGATCATAACAAACGGGTTTTTCAAAAAAAAAATTGATCCAACGAATCAAATTGATCAAAAATCAAGAACGCAACACACAAATCAATGAGATTAAGAGAGATCATAGAGAGAGAGACTCACCATAAATGCTCCAATTGTGCTAAATTTTGCAAAACCGAGAATCGTTTCTTCAAAAAATCGTGTTGATCTTCGAAGACCTGCTCTGATACCAAATGATGTGAATTATGAACATTGGTTTGGCATGCGGAATTAAAGAACACACAAAGAACACGGTGATTTCGGTGTTTAAGAAATGCATTCGATTATGAAAGGTGTTGCAAAAAAGGATCTAGATCTATATCTACATAATTAACACACACTAACACTCTCAATGTTACATATCTCAAGCACACCTCCATAAGTGGTATGAACCCACCTTATATAGAGGTGTTTACATGTCTCTCTCTCACTCTCTATTACTCATGTCACAAGGCCAATGTTGTCACAACCGGGAAAATTCTATACTTTTGTAAACATTAACAATGACAAAATTGTAACCAAAACTTGAAAGCAATGCAAGATGTTTATTCAATGACAACAAAATTCCATCAAACACTCTATACAAACACTTCAAATGGTCAACATTTGAAACCCTAAAAATCTCGGTTTAAGTCCATTACGGACTAGGATTTCCTTATTGGGCCTAATGGACCAATAAGTTTCCAATGTGACGAGTTTGGGCTTGGAACCCTTAATTGGGCTCTAATTCAACCCACCTTCATGAGATTTAACATTTTGGGCCATATTGGGCCTAAAATGGAATAAACTAACCTAATTAGCTTTAATGGGCCATAAAACCCATTCTCTCATGCTAAATGGGCCGTAAACCATCCAAAGAAGCCCAATGGGCCGAAAACCTCCTCTATGAACCTCATGATTTCGAACCAAGGCTAGAGGTGGGCCAAATTAATCCATGTTTCTTTTATTAAGCCCAATTCGTCCCAACATCAATTACCAAAAAGAAAAAGGAAAAAGAATTGTGATAAGAGTGGACTTAGGAGGTGACACCTCCATATTGTCCATCATGTATCCATGCAAGACTTACACTTCCCCATGCACCTATCATTTCACTCCTTCTCTTCTCTCTTCTTCTTATCCTCGGCCGAAGATCACAACACACACACATACATATTTTCAAATCTTCTCCAAACCACCTTCAAGATCATCCTCCATCTTCCATCAAGATATCTCAAATTTTTCTTGAGTTTTTAAGGATCTTCATCAAGTTTTCTTCAAACTTTGGTAAGTTGGTATCAAACACAAACATCTACTTCCATCTTAATACTAAAACTCCTTCTTACATAGCTTTATTTCATGATCTACTTCACTACAGTCCATCTAAGTTCGAAAGTCCCTCAAGGAGCTTATTAGGGCCAAAAACAACACCATCTTCTTCCATTTCTACTTCAAAACCGAAGACAACTAAGCAAGGTGAGTTCATACCCCATTGTTTTCAGTTTTTACTTGTTTTTGGGAGAGAATACAAGTATTATGTGTTGATCTATGTGTGTATGCTTGTTATATGTGATTTCTTTGGTTTGTGTTGTAAAAATATGATATTACTTGCTATATCTCGAAATCTTTGGCTAAAGTGTGAAGGATACATGAACAATAACAAAATAAACAACATATTTCAAAGATCTAAAAATCTTTATGTTTAAAAGGTGAAAAACAAGGCCAAGATTGTCATAGGTGTCATTTTTGCAAAAATAACAAAGATTTGGTTAAAAGATGACATTTTCGATTTTACATGGATAATATAGTATATATCTATATAAAATATGATTTTTATGGAAATAAAACTTCTCAAAGGACCAAAACATAACTTTTTGCTTATTGGGCTTATATTTGGGCCCCAACGGTTTTTGGGCCCAAATTTGCGAAAATATGGAAGTTTGGGACTAAAATTGTAAAGTTATCAAAGTACAAAGTCAAATACGTGAATGAATTAAGTTCAAGGGCTGAAAATGGCTTTTTCGCTAAATTGGACTAATAATACAAAGTTTTTAGATTTTGGGCCAAAAATGTAAATTTTTAGCAAATAAGGGCTGAAAACGTCAAAAGTGGTATTTTGGGCTGAAAATTATAATTTAAGATCTTATTTGGGTTGAAAATGCCAAGTTAAATAATCTAATGGACTAAAATGTCATTTTTCATCAAAAAAGACTAAAAGCGTCATTTTGTACCATTAAGAGCTGAAAATGTAAATTTTATATGAAAAAGGGATTGAAATGATCAAATAAACATTTTGAGCCAAATATGTAAATTCTAAAAGAATTTGATTAAAGATATAAAATTTTACAACAAGAAGGTTTAAAAATGGTATTTTTATAAAAACTAAAAATATCGTTATAAACAACACTGAGTAGTTTAACGTCAAAAAGTAAACACTAAGTGTATTAGGGATGAGCAACGGGCCAAACCCGGACCAGACCGGCCCGAAGACCGAAAACCTGAAGACCGAAAATCGTGAATTTTCTTACCCGAAAACCGGACCGTTTTTGGATGTAACGGGTTCGGGTTCGGTCCGGTCCGGTCTCGGGTACTAAACCGGGTTTCGGGTTTTGGACCGAACTAGGCTTTGAAATTAGTACAATGCGGTACTTTACTTAGATCACGTGCAAATGAGGTGTCTAGAAAAAAATACAAACCTTATTAACATTTGGAACAAATAAAAATTACACTATTTAGCATAAAAACTATACTTTTTATAAAAAAAATATGCATGTTTTAACAAAAAAGAAACAACATTGTTAATAAAAAACTGCATTTTAACAGCTTTTTTGTGTAAAAAACAACAAAAAACAGCATTATTTATAAAAAAACTGCATGTTTTTATAAAAAAATTTGCATGTTTTTATAAAAAAAATTTGCATGTTTGAACACAAAATAGCATGCTAGATACATTCTTTCTTGTAAAGTGATAGGAACAAACGTTGATCAAGATTTATAAATAATGTTACAATAAAAACATCAAGTTTTATACATAATGTTATATATAACATTAACTAATAATTCAATATCCTTATCTATATATTTTAAGGAGAAAAAAATTTCCGGTCCGGTCCGGGTTAAATCTCGTATTCCGGGTACGGTCCGGTCCAAACCCAAAACCCGATTAGTGGTAAAAACAAAACCCGAAAACCGGCCCATTAATATGTATATCCGGTCCGGTCCGGGTCCGGTCCCGGTTTTTTTCCGGTCCGGGTCCGGTCCCGGTTTTTTTCCGGTCCGGTCCGGTCCAACGGGTCATATGCTCATCCCTAAAGTGTATTCTGAATCCTATACTACAATTTAACGACAAAACAGATAAACCATTCAAGGATTGGGTCCAATATCGATTATTGGGCCCGATATAAACAATACATGTATATTGGGCCTTGGTGACCCAATTACATGCCCGACGGGCCTTTATTAGCTTCGACATGCTATTGGGCCTTAGTGGCCCATTTGCGTTGCTAATATGGTCCTAATCATTCATCATATGCTTAATGGGCTATAACGTGTTTGTAGCATACTCGACAGCCTGTAATAACATACAAGGTTAGTGGGCCTCCGTTGTCCTCTTTTCTTTGTCTGTTAGGCTTACCTTATATTCACGTAAACATAAATCGGGTTGTAAAACAATGTTATTCAATTTCATTTGGATTTAGTGAGAAATAACGGGTGGCACCAATAAGTGTCGGTCGTAGTCTGTAGTTATAATCAGAGTCTCCTGGAGGGAGAGCGAGAGTTTGTGTATAGATCTATATGGGGGTGACTCCCCACACCTGAGCTGTTCGCTACAGTTAGACTCGGCCAGTCTAGGGTGACAAAATCTTAATTCAAAACTGGCATTCGATAAAATGCCAAGACAGGCGAATTAGTCATTATTATGCATGGTTATAACGACTCGCATAGAGATCCATTACCATCTAAGTAATCACGGGAAATCATATTCATACGTTGTGACGGTGCAAAGTAATTATACAATAATACAAAACTATCATACTGTTTAAATCGGAAAACATCGGGTTTTCCGGGGAACGACATTTTCACTCCTACTTACAACAACTATGATACAAGGAACAATTATGAAAAGCATTTCACTTTTACATGTTTTGAAATCATATACACGTATACTTGTGGATCATCACACCTTTTTCGTAAACAGTTTTTGTTACAGAAAATATCGGATTTTCTGGGTTTTACAAACAATACAAACTATTTTTTTATATCAAACATGCTTATGAACTCACCAACATTATATATGTTGACCGTTTTCAAAATAACTTGTGTTCTCAGGTAACCGTTAGATTGAAGAATTATCAAGCTTGTTTCTGAAATGTCTTTAGTGTAATGTCAATCGATAAACAATTTATGTTTTGGATTATGTAATGTAAACAATGTACTTGATGTGAACAATGACGGTTGTAATGTATTAATGCATGGTGATGCTTATGTTATGTTTCATGTATATTCATTGTGATGATATTTCAATGTAAGTCACACGAGCCCTCGGACGTTTCCGCCGTCTGGTTCGGGGGTATGACAAATGCACCACATGCAAGTGGGTCTACAAAAGTCAACCCATTTACAAAGTCATACATGGATAACTTTGTACCCAACATGATTAATGATTTTGGTGAAAATGTCATCACTGCAGATTTCACATACAAGTCTAGAATGACCCATTTCTGTCGTGATGGCTAACTTAGGACAAAGTGGTCATTTTCTGAAAACATAAAAAAAATTTGTTAAACACATCATTATGATGGTTTGTTTAATCAATATCCTTAAATTTAATAAATACCCAACCCGAAATGATACATGAATAAAAAGATTGCAATTTAGTTCGGTTTATAAGTCAAATAATAAATAATAAAAACTCGATAAACCGAACTGATCTATCTAAAACCCAAAAATAAAAATCATACAATACCTAATTAGGGGTTACAATCTTGCCGTCTTTAGCTTCGTAGATTTGCGGGTAAGAAAAGGTGACCCCAGTCACTGATGTGTTATACGGTTCAACACTAACCCATATAAGCCAAACACATACACCACCTGCCAAAACATGTTTAAGTATATGTGTTCGCGGGTCATAATCAAGTTTGTGGGTTACTTTGGTGTAAGAGCATGTATAAATCAACATCGGTCATTTAACATATCTCATACTATTTATAGAGTTACTTGAATTTATTCTTAATTAATAAAGCTTATATTTATAAGAAATAAGAAAATTTTATTGATAGAAGATCTTATATTTATTCTGGCAACGTGGAGCAGTGAATTGTGGAAAATATTAGGATTTATGGCATTGTTGATATAAAACATGAGAGATGACAAGACTAAGAGTTCAAAACTTATGGGTCAACGTGTAAAATGGTTGTTTTAGCGCTACACAATTTTATCGCATCGCATATTCAAGAATAAAAAATATGTTTTTTAAACCTTATATAATTAGACAGGTTGGTAGGTCGTCTCGTGAACCTGTATACCAAACCGAACACGACTCATTACTATATGACTTAGCGAGCCAACTCGCCAATGACCCGTATACATTTGAGGTCAACTGAAACCCGTTTATTTACATGTCATGTCGAGACTTACCATTCCTACCTATAATTGAAATTTATCAAAACCATATGTATTTAAAACTCCTACTAAAGTTCATCATTAGTAAAAGTTATTTCCTTTTTCTCCCATGATTACCAAAATTATATGTTGGTACAAGAAGAAAATAAGAAGTTGATGATCTTTAAGGTCGGTTTTTCAAAAGGAATATGATTCTATGAGCTGAGAGTACTTGGACTATGTGATGGTGGAGCTCGGCTTTAGAGAGAAATAGAGGTCTTGGATAAGTGCATGTCTTAGATCTGCTAAGGACTTTGTTCTTATTAATGGAAGTCCAACCTTTATGTTTTCTTGCGATCCACTATTGTCTTTCTTGTTTATTATGGCGATGGATGGTCTTCATATTGCCATTAGCACATCAGTCGAGGCTAAACTGTTGAAATGCGGTTTAGTGGGTAATCCAGTAATGAGAATGTGACATTTATTTTATTCAGATGACGTTGTATTGGTCTCATTTTGGTGTAAACAATATACAGAGAACATTATATGTGTCATGAATAGGTTTTACTTGGCATCAGGGTTGAAGTTAAACATTAATAAGTCCAATTTTTTTGGTGGGGGTAGATAACTTTGAAGTTTCATATATGGTCATTATTCTTGGATGCTCCACGAGAGTATGGCTTGTGAAGTACCTGGGTTTGCCTATTGGTTGTAATATGCTACTTAAAAGCAACTAGAACATAGTGGTAAAGTGATTCAAACAACAATTGGCAAGTTGGAAAGTTAAATTGCTTTCGGTTAGGGGACGTTTAATGTTTATAATGTAACAATTGGAGGATTTCCGTCATCAACTGCCACTATAGATTAGCATCGACAAAAGATAATAATAGAGTTTTTCATATTTCGAGAAAAATATGATCAGATATACTATAATTTTTAAGTAATAAAAAGATTAATAGGGTAAAAAATGAGTGACCAAAAAGTTATACAACTTTTAATAATGGCATGCATACTTGGAAAGCGTACAACAAAGTGGTCCCAATGATATAAACTTTGTAAAAATCTGAATCTTATTGGAGGAGTTATGATTTTATAAAGAAATAAAAATAAACCGCATTAACAACGCCATTAACGTCAAAATGGTATAAAGAAATCAGTTGTGTTTTAGCTAACGTCACTAAAAGGAAAATCACAGTATTACGAGAGATAGGAACTTTAAAAAGAAAAATGTCAAAAATGGAGTTCGTATAAAAAAGATACGAATTATAGAATAATATAAAATACGGGTTAAAAATAAAAGTTAAAATTTGGCAACGCAACGTTAAGGAAAGTTGTATCACTACTAGAGAGCTGCACAAATATATAATGAGGTTAAGAAACATGATTCATATAAGGAATATATGAAACTTTATAAAAGATTTAGAGTTGCACGCCAAGTGCACGCCATGCTCGACCCGCACGCCTGACACCCAAATTCGTCGAGATCGGAGAGACGTGGACCATCAGAAGTGTGACACGTGGCAAAGTCTTGATGGATCCACGATTCATGTGCACGACGCGCACGAAGTGCGCCGCGCGCATAAGCACTATAAATAGTGGTGCTCACATTCTGGATTCTTCACATCCAAATCTCTCTCTATCTCTCTCTCTCTTGATCTATCTCGGAAACCCTTCCAATGACACGACACTTCAGATGCAATAGCAAGGACATCCCCGGTCAAACTACTACTAAGGTGAGTTCATGGCCCCATTTCACTATTTTAAAGGTTTTACGGTGGGGAATACATGGTTATCAAACTGTTTTATCAAAATATATTTATATCTATAAATATCAATCATTATATAAAACATGAAACCTTAGGATAATGTAGCCATAGATACTATACCTAGATGTAAGCTGCGATATTATGCCTAAGAGTTATGATGTCCGATAGTTTAGGAAGAGATATTACCTAGATGTTTTGATGACCAATTCCCTACAATAACATAGTACCTAGAAGTAATGCTGGTCAAACATAGGGATATGCAATGTACCTAATCGTTACTCTGCCCAAATATCCTATTTCAAATTAACCATAATTAGGCTATATATATGTATAGCAAAATAATATATACATATATATATATATATATATATATATATATATATATATATATATGCACACACACACAAGGTAATTATGAGATTTATAAATTTTAATTATCAAATATAAGGTAAAAGATTTATATTGTAATAGTTATAGAAAACCACTAAGAAAGAAAGATAAAAGATAAAATACCTAAGGTTAATGCGTTAGTGAGGTGTTATTATTTATTTTTAGCCTGATTAAATTCGGCTACCCCGAACCTATAATCGTTAATCTTGCGAGAGCCATAAATATATGTATAGATCTGTATGGGGTTTGACACCCCTACCTGCGACTGCTAGCTACAATCCTGACATAATAACTTTCTTTATTCAAACACTATTCAACGTCCGATGAAGCGTCGTGCGGGGGAATTATTAGTCTACAACGTCGATTATGGGGGCTCATGGTAATACATTATAATCATCTTAGAGATCCGAATACCTAGAGGGACGCCTTCAAGTAGTAAATAAAATACGTTAGGATTAATAGAATATCCTAAAATATAAAAATAATAAGATATGATCGATAAAATATCCTATAAAGATAATAAGGTGTGAACGGTAAAATATCTCATAAAGGTAGTAGGATATGATTAGCAGAATATCCTATTCGGAAGACCTATAAGTAACAAGATACAAGAAATTTTGGAAGAGATAATATAATAAAGTATAGGAAATAAGGGATATAAGTAAAATGATCATAATTATTGTAAAATACCTAAAAGGTTTTCAAAAAGAGTTTATTATCTGTTTATCTAAAACTTGTGATTTCACCAACATCAAGTTGATGTTTTCAAAACTGCATGTATTCTTAGGATGAAGTAAGGATCAAGGCAAGAAATGACAATCAACTTGAAAATAGGTATGTTTCATTTATTCCTTGTGATAGATTTCATTTATAAAAAGGTAGTTAGAATTTGTGCTCTGTGATTTAGGTAATCTATGTAATCACTGTCACCACTCGGCATTTCCGCCAACGGCCGAGGGAGGTGTGACATATAAAATATGTGTTGGGAAGCCTTGCCATTTATGTCCTATCTATTTTTAAAGTGTCGGAGACTGTTTTGAAATTTCTTGAACGATTAAGGGAGATGTTTTTATGGGGTGGTGATGAGGAAAATAAAAATATGGCATGGATTAAACGAGAGAGTGTTTTAACACCAATGGAGAAGGGTGGTTTAGGAATTTGTAGCCTCAAAACATTTAATCAAGCTCTGCTGCAAAAATGAAGGTGCCTATTGAAAAATAATGATGATGTTGTGTGGGTTCAACTGATTAAATCATTCATGGTGTTGATGCGGGTCTTGATGATGACACTGGATGTTACAGAATAAGTTGAGTCTGGTCTATTGGTTCGATCAAACAATTTGATGAAAATGACTTCATTCCAAATCTAACTTGCGTTGTAAGGTGGGAACAGGAGACAAGGCTTGATTTTGGGAAGATGTATGGGTGGGGGATCAACTTTTACAAGTTCGGTTTAAAAGATTGTTTTGTATTGAAACGTAACCGTGTTGTAAAATAATGCAGATATATCAGAATGGGGTGTGCAACTGGAGATGGTGTCGGCCTATAAGTGGAGGAGTCTTACTGGCGCAACTTGATGGTTTGGCTACAGTTCGGCATCAATTTATGCCAACTGATCAACATGATGTCTGGTGGTGAAATTTAAGAAATGATGGTGATTTTTCAGTAGGCATTACGCGGTCTCTCATTGATTACTTGATGTTGATCGGTGTAGATGTTCAAACCATATGGTGTCATGGAGTCCCTAAAAAGGTAAACATATTCGCGTGGAGGGTCATGCACGATAGATTACCTGCCCGTCTTAATCTGTCGAAAAATGTTTTGAGCTGTAGTCGATTGGGTGTCGAGTATGTTGTCAAAGAGGCAAATCCTCTGTAGGGCTAGGGGTCATGGCCCCCTGATTTTTTTGTCTAATACGAGTACTACATATATACATAGGATTGGGTTGTTTATAATTATCTATCTGGCCTCCAGTTTTAATGTGAAATATGTATATGTGATAATTCGATAAACATTTTTAGATCACTTTTTAACCAATAAAAAACAATAAATTAGGAAGCGAAACAAGATATATAAATTTTCTGAAAATAAAATCAAAACGAATCCTAATATTAGTTAGGATAACAATATATTAGGCAAGTAAAACTCTAAAAAAATCAAAAACTATTCTAACGTAAAATTTATCAACAGAAGAAAAACTACAAAACCCTAAACTAAAAAGATATTAGTGTTGCCGGCAAAACATAAAAGAATTGTTCACCGGAAAATACCGTCGTTACGGCCGCCATAGTGTTAACCACTTCTTCTCTCCATTCGCCCTTCCTCTTCTCTGTACAATCATTCGGTCTCTGTCTCTCCTCAGTCATCTCAATTCGTTCGTCGACTGCTATTCCGACCAACAACATATGTTACCCCTGAAAGTGGCTTCCTCTCTGACGGACTTATGCTGACCTCCATGTTGTCTGGCTTCATTTCCGCCTCAACGATGTCTCCTTTGCACTTTTGTAAGCCGTTCTATCTTGCTCTCTTTCTCAATCTAACGTTTTTTTTTCTCTCTTTCTCTATGTGAGATATGTGATAAAAAGAGATGTGATGTACTAGGCGTAGGTCTTAGCTCTTAAAAGTAATAAAGTCTGAAAAAAAAAGGGAAAATGACTTATTAAGGTAATTAACTTTTCGGTATGTTCAAATCTAGGTAACTATCTTTTTTTTGTACACATCTAACTAACAAACTTGTTGGAAGTGTTCACATATGACCATTATGACCTGCTATAGCAGGTTAAATCCTAGATGTAAACACTTTCAACAAGTTTGTTACCTAGATGTGTACAAAAAAAAATAGTTACCCAAATATGAACAAAACGAAAGATAAAAATAAATTACACAAATGGTCCTTATGGTTTGGAAGAATTTGTGTTTTTAGTCCCTAACTTATTTTTTTAACTCGGATGGTCCCTACTGTTTATTTTTGTTATGCGTTTGGTCCCTGTCTTACCTAAAAAGACTATTTTTCCCCTATTAATTTATTTTTTAATTAATTTTCTTATTTATGTATTTAATTTTTATATATTTATAAATATTAATAGACCCCACATATCTGTATCTTCTCACTGTAAACCTGAAACCACATTTGAGAAATTTAATTTGGGTCTTACCGGTCACCATCTCATCTCTCATTCTCCCAAACTTTTATTTCTTTTCCATCTTTAATAACATCGACGTCTTCACCATCCTTCTTTTTTTGGTACTTCAACTCTGGCGAACCAACACCATAACCTACTGTCTCTTCATCTTTAGTGCGTTGTGGTGTTGATTCGACGAAGTTGAAGGACCGAAAAAAGAAGGGATGATGAAGACGTCAATATCACTAAAGTTGGAAAATAAATAGAAGTTGAGGAGGATGAGAGATGGGATGGTGAGGAGATACATATATGTGAGGTCTACTAATTTTTCTTAAATATATAAAGAATAAATACATAAACAAGAAAACTAATTAAAAAAATAAATTAATAAGGGTACAATAATCTTTTTAGGTAAGACAGAGACCAAGCTCGTAACAAAATTAAACAGTAGGGATCATCCGAGTTAAAAAAATAAATTAATTAAAAAATAAACAGTAGGGATCATCCGAGGAGATACAAATATGTGGGGTCTATTAATTTTTTTAAATATATAAAAAATAAATACATAAATAAGAAAATTAATTAAAAAATAAATTAATAAGGGCACAATAGTTTTTTTTATGTCTATTAGATGTTAGTTATCTCATCATTTGCTAATTGTTATTAAAGTTAATTATAATTTTTATAGAGCAATTTTTGTAAAATTAAAATACTTAGTTGTTTCTTTCTTATAATTATAGATTGTTATTTTACTTTTTATTTGTTAATTCTTAGTTAATTGTGTTATGGAGTGTAATATAAGGTGAGAAAACTATTAACTATTGACAAAATTTTTAAAAGAAAACATGTAATATATCTTTAAAGTTTTGGTTTCGGCTCCTTCATTTTTTATGTCCGTGTTCCGCCACATTGTTTGAGATAGAGTTGAATGAACATATTTTATTTGGTTGTGATTTAGCAACTACAATTTGGAGTTTAGCTCGAAATGGTGCGATATAATTTTTCTTAGAGTGTTAACTATGAATGGTTATCACAGATTGATGATATTAGGAAACCGATTGGGGTTTTGACTACTTGGTGGATGATATGTAGATTTAGAAATAATCTTGTGTTTGATTCTTGTAAAATACAAAAAACACAATTTTTGATAGTATTATTTTATTTCTTTCTTTTAGTTTAGATATGGACATACTAATCTTTCGATCTAAAATGATTGGATAAAAACCCTATTGCTGTTAAAAAAAAATGAGTTAGAGATGTCTTGAGTTTACAATGATTAAACTCATTATATATATATATATATTAAATCCAAGAGAGCTTAGCAATAGTACTTTTTTTACCTTTAGGTTTTTGCCACAAGAATTTAGTGAATTTAACACTTTTAGTCCCTAAAGTTAAAACTTTTACATTTTTATGTTTTGATTAAGTTTTTGTGTCTTTAGGTTTTTGCCACAAATCTTTAGTGACTTTGACATTTTTAGTCCTTGCAGTGAAAAGTTTTACATTTTGGTGTTTTTGCCACAAATCTTTAATGAATTTGACACTTTTCGTCCTTGTAGTCAAAACTTTTACATTTTGACATAAAAAACACAAAAACCTCCTTTTCAATTTTGCCACCATATTTTCTTAACTTTGACAACTTTAACATTATTGTCCCAACACTCTTGGATTTTATCCACCAATGTCCATTTTTTTGGTTGTACAAATTTTAGGGGGTGTCAACTTACTCCCCTATTTGTGGTGATTACAATTTCAACACATATCTTTTAAAATTTGCCGATTTTTCTCATAATACCCTAAAAACGGCATAGCCGTGGGTTCTTTACTAGTAAGTTAATTAAATCCTTTCAATACGCAATGCTATGCTCAAATATGATTATAAGATTCGGGAGTAAATATTTTCCATATAACTTTTGAATATAAAATACAACATAAAGTTAAAAGTGGTGTCCATAATTATTTATGAAAATTGAAGAAATGTTTTGAATTTCTAAAATGTTAGTGGTGGTGTCAGAAGCCTTCTGACAATCCCAACTGCCACAAATATTGTTGACCTCAGTACTATTTAAGTGACAGGCTGGAATCATCCACATCTTTCATTTTTCCTTCACTTTTCATGCATGCCCTACATATATTTACACGCCTTTATTTTTAAATTTGATATTGATATATACATTTAAATTGAAAAATTCGGCATCAACTCGAACAAAACTTGCCATTTACATATTATCCATCATTTTAATTTTTTTAAATACTGAGAGTTAATTTCGTAAAAACCTACCGGCTGTTCTATAATATTTTTCAGTTTTAATTATTTTTGTTTTACATAGCTTCTTAGTGTCTTGTTTATTCACAAAACAAACAAACAAATACACACACCCTCTCCAACAACGCAACCGTGATATGGCCAAAAAAAAACATTTTATTGAAAACCCTCAAAACTCATAGCCTCTTCCTTTGATTTGTCTCGAGTTTGTTTTTGGAGACTCAGTTTTGCAAGTTATTTTGTAGCTTTGGGCTTCAGATTCATATGATATACACACAGGTTGTTTGATTTTAAGAGAGTGGTGGTAGTGATTTATCCAATTTTGGGTTCCTGGCTTCGTCGAGAAAGAAAACAATTAAGTTGGAAGGCAAAGGAACCGCAACGGTAGGTGAGTCATGAATGAGTGGGGAAGACGACCGGATGGATAAGGATTTGTGGGTTACATCTCTTCTTGTCTTCATAATAATAGTAGTAATAACATCAATAATAATATATAACAACATAGAAGTTAAATAGCCACGTGAGGAAAAATAATGAAACTCTTTAATACCCTTTAATGCACGTTAATAAGAAAAGAAAATTGTCTTAAGACGAACTCTCTGTTTAGTCGTTTTTTACACTATTTACTATTTAATTTGTTATTGTTCTTCAAAATATATCATTATAACATGGTATTATTGGTTTTCGTTGATTTTGGCTTCTCCAACAATTTTTTCGGTTATATTCTCCAACGAGTCTCCGGCCAACATGAGTTTGTTATCAAAATGAATACACATACCAAGTAATCTATTGTTTTAAGTTTCAAAAATCGATAGTTGTGTGATTTTAACACCATTTCAGTTTTCAGATCTAACACACAAAAAACCAAGCTTCAAGAGCACATACGAAAAATCGAGTTTCAAGAACACATACAAAGATTGAAAGCTTGAGTTCTTTTTGTGCTCATGAGTTCATCAGTTCTAGAAATGAAAACTCTTTAAACCCATACAAAGATCCAAAGGTTTTTTTTCTTGTTCTTGAAAACCTAGAAACAAAACCCTTGAAATAAAAGGGTTTGAGTTCTTGTTGTGTTCTTGAGTATCGAAAACGAAAACCCTTGAAATCACATACAAAAAAAAAACCCATGTGTTCATATGAAATCGTTTTTCGATAGACACACAACATAAATCATTTTTTCCACATACGCACACATTTGAAATTGTTTTATAGGTAGGAGCTTCAAGAACAAATGAAAATCAAAATTTCTTCTAAAATTGTTTATGATGAATAAACCCTAGATTTTAGGGCTTTTGATTTTTAGGTTTTTTATTTTCGATTTCTGGGTTTGGATCTAGATTTCAGAGAATACACAAAAAAAATTAAGATTTCAGATTTGTTTTTACGTGTGTGTGTTCATTGGTTGAGCCTAGATATTTGAGTGTGTGTCTTCATATTCCCCAGAAAAATCATAGTGGTCATCAGAAATTTATGTTTGGCCGAAAAATTCAAGGGGTTTGCCAAGGAATTCATCTTGAGAGGCTAAACTTAAGATAGTCAGTCTTAATTGTATTTTCTTTTTTTAAAACAATAACAAGTCATATGGTAAATGATATACAAATAAAAAGAAAGCGGCTAAACATGAACAAAAAAAACCTTTTTACCTGCCTACACCATTTTCCCTAATAAAAAAAGAGGTATAATCCACTTTGTTATGTAATTGGTTTAAGGAAAAACAGCCAATTCTACATTATAGTTTTGGTCCTTATGATTATATCTATAGGTTTGGTCTTATTTTGGAAAAAATAATTTAAAAGGTCCATGTAGTTTCCAAATCCATCATATATGGTCTTTGAGCTTGTTATCGCCAGGAAGGCTCTGTAAATGCATGTGATAAAGGTGAAGAGAGGAAGAGCATCGTTGGTGGATGGAGGTCATGGGTTGGCTGAATATAAAGGTAAATAACAGAGGATGCATGTTGTGAGATGTAGGCGGAGGAGGGAGAATTGGTAGTTTACGGAGCCACTGGCGACTTGGTGTTTGTCACACCCCCAAACCGGAATGACGGAAACGTTCGGGGATGGAGGACGTCATGTACAGTATCACAACAATTAAATAATAGTAATCAAAGCAACAACAACCATTGTATTAATAATATAAAGTTTACATTGTATTCGATTTACATATGATTGACTCCAAAAGTAAATAGCAAAACAAAGACTTGAAGCTACTATGCTCCGTCTTCTTGAAACCTGTATGTGTACCTGTCTACTAGTTTCCTGAGAATACAAGTGATTTTGAAAGTGTATCAACATTTAAGTTGCTGAGTTCATAAGCATTTTGTTTTAGAAAATAAGTTCTTTGTTCCTTGAAAATATTCGTGTGTTCCTCCAGAAAATCCTATATTTTCTTAATAAGAAATGTAACCAAACTAGTTCCATTCGCTCTACTGTAAAGTATTGTTTTCGGTAAGTAATCGTATTTGTTTCCAAAAAGTTGAATTGTAAACTGTTTGCTTGTAAAACAATTATGTATATCCTGGAAAATCCTATATTTTCCATAAAACCGAATTGTAGTCTTAATCGTTCCAAGACCGAAAAGTACAGTATAATTGTCATACTTAATTTAATGATACGTAGTTTTATTCATAAGTAAAACTAGTTGAAGACGTGTTTGCACTGTAAACTAGATATGAAATTAATACCCTCCTATGATCACTTAGTACATACGAGTTATATAAAATCGAGATCGAACAGACAGTCGAATGGGTGAATCTGCCCTAAGCCCACAACCAAACAAGGTACAGGAAATAAGGCGGAAATCACACATTCCACTGTCTACCGGACATTAATTTTATATAACCCTGATATATATATATATATATATATATATATATATATATATATATATATATATATATATATATATATATATATATATGCTAAGTAATCACAGAGTTAATACCCCTTTAAGACTGTTTGAAAATATACCATTACGTAAATATTTAGTTAATGGTTATTGTGAGAGTTCATTATAACCATACTAATATGACTAATGGCCTACACGACGTTCTTCAGGCGTCAGAAAGTTATGACATTTGTCACCCCAGGCCTGCCGGCCTAGCTGTTGCAAACAGCTCAGGTGCGCGAATGTCAGCCCCGTATAGATCTATGCACAAACTCACGCTCTCCCTCCAGGAGACTCTGGTTATAATTCAGGACTTTAACGGGTACCATGTTTGGCACAACGTTGGAGAGGCTCACAATCCTGTATTAACTAGTTTTCATAAAGTGTGTTGAAGTTTTCTTGTTCTTATTATCACATGTATTATCCTTTTATCGTATTCACAATGTATAAAATAATCATATTATTTTTATATAACTATTCCTTTGACCCAAAAGAGTAAAATAACGTGAATGTTCCCCAAACTATACCTATTATAATTTAAAAGTGTATGTTTCGATGAAATGGTAAAACTTTAGTACTTTTAACAACTTTATATGTAATAGTTTATAAGTTTGGTAGTAACGAGTTTAACATTTTTGCGTAAAAAATATATATAAAGTACGTGAAAACATAATAAACGATTTATATTTTTAAACACAAGATTTCTTGCGTTTTACTTGTATTCCCCCCCTAAAAACATTGAAAAAGCTCGGAAAAATATGGGGGTATGAACTCACCTTAAATGTGATTATGAGTAGAATCTAGCTAGAAACTAACAACAGTTAGCGATCGTCGGCTCGGGGAGCGACACGGCTTCAACAAACGAGAGAGAGAGAGAGGAAATATTTTTGGTGTAAGGTAGGAAATGGCCGAGCTTGCTATTTATAGGCTGATTTTTGGTCTCTCATGTCGTGAGCCTCACATGCTCACGTCGTGAGCTTTCATGAGTCATCATGTAGACTTGCCATCTGCATTCTAGCCTTGAAAAGTGGCGATTTGACTCCTCACGTCGTGAGAAATCATGCTCACGTCGTGAGCCTTAAACGTAGACTTGTCATCTGCATTCTAGCCTTGAAAAGTGGCGATTTGACTCCTCACGTCATGAGAATTCTTGCTCACGTCGTAAGTCCAGACAGATTAGGGTTTCTGACACGCGTCATGCTCTCAGACACTTGTATCTTCGGAAGGTCATAACTTTTGCATACGAGCTCTGTATTTGACGTTCTTTATATCCACGCATAGGTATTTCCGAGTACTACAACTTTATTTTAGACTCCAATAGCTAACTCTAAGTTTATTTTAAATTCTACTTGTTATAAAGGCTATAGTGATAGAATTTATCATAACTTCTTCATGCGAAGTCAGATTTAGACGTTCTATATATTTTTGGAATCGTATAGACTTGTAGTATTGAATGAAAACTTCATTAAAGATTAAAGTAAATTAATTATAATATGTGTTTGTTATATTTATGGGAATTATCTTTGACCTAATTTTGACTAGTGTTACAGTGTTTGACAAAGTCGTCGACAATAATGGAAGTGGTGGTTGTTGGTCTAGATAGAGATAGTGAGAAGGAGAGTGCTTGAGGGTGGATGTTGTAATAGAATCATGGAGACGATGCATACATGGTTCAATTAGAGTTCTTATTGTCCCTTTTTAACTTAGTTATAGAGATTGTCCCTGAAGTTAATAGATTTTGTTAAATTTGGTCGAAGGGACAAAAGTCTTTTCGTGTTATACTTAGCATGAATTTTGAACGCCGTTAGGCTCTGTGACCATAAATTTGATGGTGAAACATCCCAAAAATACAGACCAAAAATTTCTTTTTAAAATCATTTAATAAAAACCATAATCCATGAATATCATAATAAATCACAAATCATATCTCTCAAAAACATCATGTCAAATACTGTCTCACGATCATATGAGAAAAATATCAGAGTCTAACAATACCAGACTAAAACTGTGGTGTGTGCCATGCGATCATCCCGAGACCTTCCCTTTGCTAGTGGAAGTACCTGAAACCAAAACTGAAAACTGTAAGCACGAAGCTTAGTGAGTCTTCCTAACTACCACATACCATACACATATCACATAACATATCTTGGGCCCCGCCCCTGCTACATCGAGTCAAGCTCGGCATCGGGCCCCGCCCGACATCGAACGATATTCGGCATCAGGCCCCGCCCGACATCTAGCAGATCTCGGCATACATATACATATCAACAGACATATAACAAAAGCACACAATACTAGCATGTAAACATTCCTCGAACCCCGCCCGACATCAGACCGAGATCTGGAAACATACTAACATTCCTTGGGAACCGCCCCGGCATCGGACCGGAGTCCGGATCATACTATCATAACATATTAACTAGACATTCCTCGGGCTTGCCCCGACATCGGTCCTAAACTTGGAACACATAACACATAACAGACACATGTAAGAATCATAAAGACATCAAGCATACAAGCATACAAGCATTCCTCGGGACCGCCCCGACATCAGATCGAAATCCGGAAAACATATAAACCTACTTCGGACCCCGCCTAACATCGGACCGTGGTCCGGGACTACTACTATCTAAACGGGCCGGCCTTGGTGCCTTAGACCCGTTCCTACAGGAAAAAACTCACCTCATAAGGATGACTGCTGAAACTCGAGTGAAGAATCTCTGACTACTGCTCCGGCGACTCCCCGACTATCAACTACATAGTACACTTAATCAAAATCTGATAATCCTTCTCAGGGTAAAATGACCATTTTACCCTTGGTCAAAGTCAACATCTAGGTTAAAGTCAAAGTCAAGGTCAACGCTCAGTCAACCCCAACTCGTCGAGTTATCTCCCAACTCGGCGATTTCATGTACTACTCAGACTCGTGGTCAACCGAGTCAGCTCGTCGAGTCCCTTTCCAGCCTCGTCGAGTTCTTCCTTTCATATAATCGGGACACAACAACTCTAACTCGTCGAGTCCCTCCTTGGACTCGTCAAGTTCTTCAGCTTCCGAGTCCTAATCTTGTCCAACTCACAGAGTCATCTCCTAGACTCAATAGTTTCACTCAAAACCAGAAAAGGGTTAGGGGTTCGCGACCCGACTCGCCGAGTCCTCCATATTAAAAATCCATTCAGTCGATTCTAATCCATTCCAATGCTTCCAACTTGTAGATCTGGACTCCTTAGACTAGTATTACACATAAAGTTGCTAACTTTATGTGAATGTATGGTTTTATGAAGCTAAAACACCCATTACAAGCTAAAATGAAGGTCTAAGTCATGGAATAGGGCCATGGCTGAATAAAGGTGGCAACTTTGAGCTTCTAAAGCTCAAGAGTTCCCAGATCTGAAGTCCTTTCATCCCCAAGAGTTCAAATCTCGGAATGACCTTGGAAATGGCCAAAAAATGACAACATACAAGCTCAAACGAAGATCTAAGAGAATAGAAGCAAGGTATAAGCTTTATACCTATATCAAGACAAAAATGAGTCCTTAGCTCTGGATCTTCAACCTTCCTTCTGTAACTCCAAGCCTTTGCTTCCTTCTTCTAGCTTTAAATCACAAAAATGGCAAGGAAATAGCTCAAGATCACTCAAGGTTGATTAGGGTTTCGAGATTTGGGTTTGGAGGTGATGGAGGCTGGGATGGAGGCCAAATATGATGCTTAAATAGGGTGCAAGCCCTAATGATTAGGGTTTCATCCAGACTGTCCTACTCATCGAGTCAGGACTTCGACTCGCCGAGTAGCTCACTTAAAACCCGCGCATATTCTGACTTCTACTCGACGAGTTAGGGCCACCAACTCGTCGAGTAACCCTTACAAAATGAATAAATAATAAAGTTAAATGCATACCAGGAACCAGGCGTTACAGATGGATTTGGAAACAACATGGACCTTTAAAATCATTTTTTTATTTCAAAACTAAGACCAAATCTTTAGAAATATGTAAAACCGTAAGGACCAAAACTATAATTTTGCCTAAGAACTAGAAGTTGAATCCACGTCATTTTGTAATTCACAATATTAAGGTATGTGACATCCTCAATTTCACGGCCCAATTTTTTTTATGCTTATTTAATTCAAAGTATAATTTTATTGCAGAATTTGTTCCCAAAACATTTAAATAAGTATTTCCAAGGAAACATTTTTCATTAATATACAAATCCTTGGGATGTTATCATCGATACATACAACATAAGCATAAACTATTCATTACAGAACTTATAACATTTATTCATACTAATGACTTTCGTACCGCTACCTGTGATACAAAGAAACTGAGTGGGTCAGACTTGGGATCTTAGTGAGCACATAGGGTTTTCAACCCAAAATAATTAAATCTTTTAATCATATATTTTACATCAAATAATTCACCCGATTACCCGTTTCCTTTATTCTCACTTTCTGATTCTAAAATATTGATCTCAAGGGACCTATCCTAAGGATCATTGTAAGAAACGAGTAGACAGTATTGCTTCGGGGATTCCATAAGCAATTAAGTCAATAAGGCATCTATAGGGTGATAGATTACATCAAATGAACACATGGTTCATTAACACCTACAGGTTGCGAGTCTGGCAGTGTTGCACTGGACAATCTAGAATAGTCTGTGGTCATTATCTATACTCTGCTAGATGACTAGTTCAACAGTATAATAATACTATAAAGTCATGGCCTCTCATCATTATTTCATCTTCCTCAAGCATTTTCTACCCAATACATTCATAAGTACGGAAATACATATACCATAAAATCAAGTAAAATCATATTACTTCATCTAACACAGATATCAAGAACACATATAATAGGCATATATAGCATTTAATCATATAGATACTTCATATCTATATGTAAGATGAAAGTAACTATGCTCTCACTTGTAAAAAGTGATCGACTTGCTATTTGGGTAGAGCTTCACCTAACACCTTTACCTTTCCTTTGATATAACCTAGGTATAATTATCACTAAGTCTTAGTCATTGATTCATAACTTTCGCGACTATAATAACGATAGTCTAGATTCCTCAACGATCCCAATGAATATTGAGCTATGGTTGATAAGAAATAACCGGGTAAGATCATATCGGAGGTAGGATATGTTTGATATACATAGTATACTGTTTGGAAAAACCACTTTATACACCTCACTAAATCTAGCCTAAACATCACCCTCGTAAGTAGATCAATCAGTACTATGACATGGAATCAATAATAAATCTTATTTATAGTTTCATAATAACGATCATGAATATAAATATAAGTTACACTTAAAGCAAAATAGGTGTAGCTTAACTTACAGAGTTTCCAGACAAAAGTCCGGAAAATTTGCAAAAGAATTTCGACCCGAGAGCTTCTACTTGTCAGGCTCTCTAATGCCCCAGGGCTTCGCCAAATATTTCTAAAACTTCAAGAAATTTGAGTTCAAGAACTCAGGGAATTTTAGAGAGAAAGATTGAAGTGTGAGGGAAAGGGAGAGCCTGCAACGTCTATTTATAGCCAGTTCTCGGGCAAGGTGCGTCGCGCCCAGACCAGGGGCGCGCCGTGCCCTGACTTGGTCGGCACTCCCTTCTCCAGAAACATGACATGTGGCATCTACGGAGCGGGTTGACGTCGCAATGTTGAAAAATATCTCTCAAAATTTTGAAAAATCGTATCTCTCTCATGCGAGCTCTGTTTTCTACGTTATTTATATCCACGTGTAGGTATTTCCGAGTAATACAACTTTCATTTAAACCCTGTCGGATAATTCGCATCTGATTCTAAATTTAACAGTCTATGAAGATTACACTGCAAATGATCGTGTAAAATTCATAACTTCTTAATACGGACTGCGTTCTCGACCGTCTTTATATCTACGTGTTCCTATTCAAGAGATCTTCAACTCTCGTTTACATTGTTTTGGCTAAAAATCAACCGATCTTAATTTCAATTTTTGTGTCCAAACTGATACGCTGATACTTTGAAAAATCATAACCTCCTCTTATGAAGTCAGATTTGGATGTTATCTGTATGCACGCTCTCGCTTTTACGATTACTACGAATTTCGTTTAGATTACATAGGGTAATAAGCAACTGATCTCTAATTCACTATTTACGACACACTCTGTCATATAGGGTTGAACGCGAAACTTCAACGAAGTATAACTTCATCAAATAAATTCAGATTTAAGTGTTCCTTATATACACGAGATCATCATCACGACTACTTCAACTTTCATCAAGGATATTTATCCTGAATAATATTTTATTTTTGGCGCTTATTTTAGCCCTATTTATTAACTTTAAAAATATGTTTTTACACAAATATTATATACACACAATATTCATCAAATTTCCATGTACATAATAGTTAAACACATATACTCAATTAATTCTTATTCATAAACGGGTAAAATCATTGACCGAAGTAAATACATCTTTTATAACTAATGCCTAGCGAGAAACGATGGGAGTTACAAGGTAACATATGGAAGCTAAAAAAATGCAAACATCCATATCCATTTAATTGCCAAATTATACAAGTACATGTTTTCCTCTCAATGTCTACCTTAAAATCATCTCCACCGCATCTTGTTCAAATTGATTTAGACCACTAACAAGAACTTGCCAATACTATTGTTGAATTTTCAATTCATTTAACATTGCCCTTATAGCAGAAATACCCATGACATTCCCTTCAGTATCATTGTGAAATGCTCTCCATAATGTAAATCGTTATTTATATAAGCATGTTAAGGATCGACTTATTCTTAACATCTATGATACAAGCATTGAATCTTTCAAACATACCATTTTCTACTAAAACATAACACCTACAAATTTCAAAAAAGAGTTTGACCATCTTTTCATATCCTTTTTCATCAAGTAGACATATGCTTATCTAAAAAAAATCATTTGTGCTTTAAAGGTTGCTTATGTTTTTTCCTTACTTGTTGTATGTGACATCCCAAATTTACGATCATTTTAAACATTTTGTTTATGCTTTATTTAAATCAGAGTTCATTTATAAATGCGGAATTTGGTCCTGTAAAATTATTTTCAAAGAAATGTTTTTCATTGATTTATTAAAACTTGGGATGTCATAACTCATACAAAACATAAGCACAGACAATACATGCCTTACATCATCTTATTGTACTAATGGTCTAAAACTCCTCGAATCTCTCAGTGATTGTACATTCGTATCGCTACTTGTGATAAAAAGAAACTGAGTGGGTCAGGTTGGGAAACCTGGTGAGTACATAGGGTTTTCAACCCATAATAATATAGTTAATATGTTAAATTATCAAACAATTAACCCAACTTTCCATCCCCGTTATCTTCTTTATTCTTAAGGATCTACCCTAAGGATCATCTATGATGACAATACTAGTTCAGGGATTCCTCTATGATACTTGTCAGTAGGTTTTCTTCTATATTCATTCCTATGGATTCATCCTAGGGATCATCTTCTTTATTGATAGTATTATTTTAGGGAATCCACCCACAATACATTTCAACAGGTTTTAGAGTGCATCTGGTGAATACATAGTTCAAAAACACCTACAGGTTGCGAGCCTGCTAGCGTTTCACCGGACTGCCTAGAATAGTCTGTGGTTTTCATCTATACTCTGCTAGATGACTACATCGTCTAGTACTGAAGTACTAGTAAGAAAAGGCCTATTATTTTTTTTCATCTTTCATCACTTATCTCCCTCTCTATTCTAATCAACCCTCATTACTTATCTCTACCCAATACATTATAGGTAAGAAAATACATATACGGTAAATCATATAAAAATCATTTCAAAATACTGAACATTTTTACACAAAAGCACATATAGCATTTTATTTATTTAGATACTTCATATATATGTGTAGATACTTCTGCGATGTCGCTCCTCTCGACGATATCGGTGGTCTACATACACCTCTTGTAGAAGGTGCCATGTGTCTCGTTACTATGGTGCCACATGACACAACCTCATGGAGACACGTCGAAATCTATTGGAGGAAGGCAGCTCCCGACCATGCCACGTGGCGCCCTCTCGTGGTGCCACGTCATTGAGCACGATTTCCTAGATTTTCAAAATGACGTAACTTCTTCATACGAGCTCCGTTTTTGATGTTCTTTATATCCTCGGAAAGCTCTAGACGAGATCTACAATTTTTCCTTAGGTCCTAACAGCTAACTCTCCCTTTATCAAAAATTTATATTTTTGATATGCTTAGATTGTTAGAGATCGCTGCAGAATGCATAACTCCTATATACGGACTTTGTTCTCAATGTTCTCTATATCGACAGAATCCTATTGACGAGATCTTCAACTCTTGTTTAGATTGTTTTGTCTAACAATCAACTGATTAGAATTTCGATTTCTATGTCCGCACTGCTACGCTGGAACTTCGAAAAATCATTACTTCCCCTTACGAAGTCCGATTTGGACGTTCTCTATACACACTCTCTCGGTTTAACGAATACTATGAGTTTCATTTAGATCTCTTAGGCTAAATAGTAATTTATCAAAAAACTTACTTTTTACGATACGCAGAGTCGTGTCGGTTTAATCGTGAAACTTCGAAGAAGCATAACTTCTTCATAAAAGGTCATATTTTAGCGTTCTTTATATGTACAAAATGCTTGTGACATATGCAATGAATGGTTAAGATTATTTATCCTAAATAATATTCTATTAAAAAGTCATTTTTAACACTAAATATATTTTAATTGACTAGCCCGAATCTACGGGTGTTACAATGTACATAACATTTTTTCAAAGCAGGCGCCACAAAATCTTTTCCCAAAGTTGGAAAATACATGTCTAGCATATTTCATATGCTCAACATGAGGCATTAAGTTCTTAATATCATCAATTAGTCCTTAACAAAAAACTAGTTAGGATTACAAAGAAATGCAAGTATTAAAACCAAGTACGTGAAATAATATAGTACCTTGTGTTGGTAAGACATTAGTATTAATCCTTGTCCACTTGAAAATTGTTAATCATCCATTAGTATATCCAAAAAACAGTTACAGTTTTCTTTGTTTTCTACAAAAACAACACATCATGCAATAAGAAATATGTAACACCCCGACTCCCAGGTATATTTTTAAAAGCTTTTTATTCATTTTATTGAAGGAACTCGGCGAGTTTGAGGCCCAACTCGTCGTGTAGAACCTAGTCATCCCGCGTGGGTTTTGACTCATACTCGACGAGTCAGAGTGATGGGTTTTGAGCACTACATCAATCCTATGGTTTACATGCAAACCCTAAAGCTTTGGATCTAGTTTGTCTAATATACATGCAATAATCATCCAAATCTCATAAACCCTAGATCTAGCATATGATAAACGATATTAACATAATAAAAGGGTTTAGATCTTACCTTGATTGTTATATAGCAATAACAATCACAAACCTCCTTGATCTTGACTCTTGAAAGCTTAGTGCCTCAAATGTTACACCTCTAATGGAGTCACAAACACCACTAGCAATAAGGATGAAGATGAAGAAGGCGGAGGAGGCACAAAAACGTCTAAGAACCCTAAGGGATCACTTCCACACGTTTTTGGGGCCTTAGGGGTTCCTTATATAGTTACGCTATTAGGGTTTTCAACCAGGAAACCCTAATCTGACTGCTTAGGCCCTAAGCAGCCCATGTACTCCTTCCTTAGAAGCACTGGACGAATTCTAATGGGTTTCCCCATAGATTTCGTCCACTCCAACTTCTATGGAGTCCATTAGCCCAATATTCAATTATCACACAATTGACAGTTCTAGTCCCCTTTATTTAATTAATGACTTTTAGCTACATAATTAATTCTTATTAATTCTTGACTAATATTAATTAAACAATATGATTTCTCCTTTAATATATTATTCATATAATATATTAATAAATCATAATTAATTCTCTTTCTCCTTAATTCATCCTATCAGTTGCTATGGTGAAAGCAGCCCAAAAGGACCATGCTCACAATCGGGTCAAGTACATACCAAAATAGTTATGGGCTTAGACACCTAATCCAACAGTCTCCCACTTGGATAAGTCTAATAACTATATTGCGTATGACTTCGGAACCTAATCAGTAATCGTAGCTTTCAAAAACCGCTGTCAAACTCTGATCTTATCAGAAACGTGTCATTTAGATAAGGGATCATATATTCCTCCATTCTTGATATCGTATGAACTGAGACATGGATTTAAATCATACTCCCTGTTCATGTGTTGTTTCCTGACTTCCGATTTATGACGACTGACAACAGACTACAATTGAACACATCAACTTAGTCCCGGCTTGGCCAAGCGCTTAGGGTGTCATCACTAAATCATCGAGGGGCCCACATATATCGCTTTTATCCCACATTGGGTAAAAGGAACGGATAAACTTTGGCTCAATGCTCACTTGTACCTACTCATCAAATCACACACAACAATATGTTTTATAACACCAAGTTACTGGTGCGTTTACATATTATCAATGTGCAACCGACTTGTAAATTACAACTCACACGTCTCGGTTTCAAGAATATAAGATATTAGCATCTCACGAATCACTTGTGACGAAATCCATGAAGCGATCCAAGTGAGCGTGGGTTTAATCCAATGCTCAAATCTTAATTTATAAGCACTCATGAACGTTGTAGCAAACTTTTGTTATGTCTAATACACTTTAGACAATCTACAAGCCAATTCATGACAGTCTTCTTTCATACCTACTCCCAAAGTATGAGCGACTGTGGAACATTCGAATAATCTTATTATTCAGGAAGTCAAAACATGCAAAGTGAAACACAAGAATAATCGAATCCAATATGGCCCCAAACTTTTGAGTATAAATAAGACACCTTTATTTAATCACCATATTGATTACTCATTATTCGTTGTTTCGGGTAATCAACTTATTACTTGATTTATAACAACAGTTGTCCCATGCTCCAAGCATGCACACTATGTTTACCTATGGTCCTTACTTTGTGAAATAGATCAATTGAACACATTTCCAATGATACTCATTTCACAACTCCTAATCCAAATTCTTCCCACTATTAGAATATGTTTGATTCTAACATTTTATGCAATGATCATTTTGTAATATTATTGCACAAAAGCCACCAAGACTTTGCCAATGAAATTACAAAGTGTTCTATTGGAGATTGTTACAAGACAGTTCCATAGATATGAAGTCTCACATTCAAAGTACATTCCTTTGAACATCCTTCTTGCATAAAAACTTCTAATCTAGACATAAATTCTTAACATCCAACTCCCAATATGGAGACATTTCCATATTTTCCATATGACAACTCATTCTAAATAGAGTCTTATCTATTCATAATAATGTCAATATGGTCCATCAATTACTATACTTCTAACTGCCCACAAGTGACCAATCATTGGCGAACCTAAGATTGTTCTTGACAGTTGTTTAATTATTTTAGTCAAATCCGGTTCTAGTCCTTTTTCCCTCTTGATGCCCTAGGCATTTGGAAAATTTTAGAACAGTCAAATATTACAGCATATGCAATCGAACCTATACCCGAAGCGTATGAGACACGATTCATAATGAAAAACGTGATACTTTACCAGTTTCTTGCTATAATATTGTCGTATATAGGATTCCCATATGTTGAATCTTTTCAACATAACATCCATATATGTCCTTTGACTAAATTTAATTAAAATTTCTCAATCCAATCCTTTAGATTTTGAAATGAAGTATAATATTCTCTCCCTTAATTATAACAAAATAACTTTTCAACCCCTGCAACTTTGCAAAGTGAAACTGTTGTTTTCTATAATTAATATTGCTAACTTGCAATACTTAAAATAATAATCATGCTCCCATTAACATGATAATTATATCCTTACCAGCATAACACTTATGCTCCCACTAGCTTTGACATGTATTCATAAATCTGCTAAACTTCTAGAAAACAATACTTATTGATTTTCAAAGATCATATTTCTAATACGATACGCTTCGAATATCTTTTATCTAAGCTTCTAGAAAACAACTCATACACCTTTCCTTAGATAGCTCACATGTGTGTCTAAACAATTCTAGAACTTATATCAATAAGTCTCGAATGTTCAAACTAATTGCCAAATCTTACAATTCGAACTATGAAGAGGGATGCCGTAGTCATAATCAAATTTGAGAATGCAAATTACATAATCGCTGTCTCATTAAAATCTTCCTAGTGAAAGCGTTTCATCACAATCATTTTCATGAAGGAGAGAAACCTTATGACACTTAGATTTTATGGTGTATTTGTTCCTATCCAGGTGAATTTGTCATAACCATAATCATAAGATAATGTTTGTGACAAATCCAAACTCTTATGGACAGAACTTGTTCATTCTTTATTTCTTGCCATCAAGGGTCCCACCATTGCTTCCAAGTCTTCGAGCAGCTCACCGCTACCTATCATTGTACTTTCCATTGATCAGGATGCCTTGCCTCTATGTAATCAGTTGAGAACTCATAGAACTCATATGCATAGTTGACTTAAACTGGAATGGAACAGAAACAAAAATTGTGTCAACACGATAGGTTACAAACCTCAAATCGTGTGCTAGTGTTTAACAATAGGTTTACCCTTGATTAGTTCTTGAAACTTTTCAAGATCATTTAGACTCCCACTGACCTCTTGACATATAAGATTCTCTTGTCAAGAAACATTTCTTGACAAAAAAATATTCAAGAGTTAGTGTAGGTCCTTATCAAGGCAAATACTACACACAATTGGTCTTAGTTGGTCTTTGTCTTATCCAAGACATCACAACTTACCAATTTCAAACGTGCAAGAGCAAGAAATATGTAACACCCCGACTCCCAGGTATATTTTTAAAAGCTTTTTATTCATTTTGTTGAAGGAACTCGACGAGTTTGAGGCCCCAACTCGTCGTGTAGAACCTAGTCATCCCGCGTGGGTTTTGACTCATACTCGACGAGTCGGAGTGATGGGTTTTGAGCACTACATCAATCCTATGGTGTACATGCAAACCCTAAAGCTTTGGATCTAGTTTGTCTAATATACATGCAATAATCATCCAAAGCTCATAAACCCTGGATCTAGCATATGATAAATGATATTAACATAATAAAAGGGTTTAGATCTTACCTTGATTGTTATATAGCAATAACAATCACAAACCTCCTTGATCTTGACTCTTGAAAGCTTAGTGCCTCAAATGTTACACCTCTAATGGAGTCACAAACACCACTAGCAATAAGGATGAAGATGAAGAAGGCGGAGGAGGCACAAAAACGTCTAAGAACCCTAAGGGATCACTTCCACACGTTTTTGGGGCCTTAGGGGTTCCTTATATAGTTACGCTATTAGGGTTTTCAACCAGGAAACCCTAATCCGACTGCTTAGGCCCTAAGCAGCCCATGTACTCCTTCCTTAGAAGCCCTGGACGAATTCTAATGGGTTTCCCCATAGATTTCGTCCACTCCAACTTCTATGGAGTCCATTAGCCCAATATTCAACTATCACACAATTGACAGTTCTAGTCCCCTTTATTTAATTAATGTCTTTTAGCTACATAATTAATTCTTATTAATTCTTGACTAATATTAATTAAACAGTATGATTTCTCCTTTAATATATTATTCATATAATATATTAATAAATCATAATTAATTCTCTTTCTCCTTAATTCAACCTATCAGTTGCTATGGTGAAGGCAGCCCAAAAGGACCATGCTCACAATCGGGTCAAGTACATACCAAAATAGTTATGGGCTTAGACACCTAATCCAACACAGAGGACCCCGAATCGACGAGTAGGGGTTGTGCATGGAAACCCTAATTTTTAGGGTTTGCCCCTTGTTTAAAGAACCTTAACTCTCCTCCCCAACATCCCTTACCAGCCTATCATCCAGAAACAAACCCTAGCAAGCTAATTCTCTATTTTTGAGTGTGCAAGGATAAAAGAGTGTATTTTAGTGCATTCCTTGAAGAGATTTGAAGACTTAGAAGCTTGGAACGAGAAGGAGCTTGTGGATCCATCATCCACTTCATTTTGGCATTTATTTGAAGGTAAAAAGTATTTACCTTGGCTTTCCATTTTTTAGATATTCTCTCATGCATAAATATGGTTATTTTTGGGGAAAACGGGCCATTATTGGATTTGAACTTGTCCAAAAGATATGGTCTTAGATCTGGACTCCTCTAAGTCCCAAATTCAGAAAGCTATTAGATTTATCTAGTATTAACCCTTCACCATGCCCTAAACCCCATTATAGACTTGGTTATGGTATTTTAAGACTTTAGGACCTTGAATGCACGTAAAGTTTGCAACTTTATGTGGAATTTGTGCCTTAGGAAGCTAGATCTACAAGTTGGAGATTTGGAGTAGCTTAAAAACATATGAATAGGAAATGGTCTGCATGAACTCGGCGAGTCAGATGAAGGTTGCCCGTATTTGATTTTGCATGAACTCTGTGAGTCAGTAAGAGGACTCAACGAGTCAGTTAGGGTTTTCCTGGACATCTGGACACGCATGGACTCGACGAGTTGGTTAAAAATTCGGCGAGTCGGTTAGGGTTTTATGACTTCTTGAGTTCTTAAGGAACTCGATGAGTTGCTAGATGCACAGACGAGTCGGGTCAACATGGACCATTGACTTTGACTTTTGGCTTTGACTTTGACTTTGACCAAGGGTTGACCAGTTTGACTTCTGGGGGTATTTTGGTAAATTGGGAATTTATGGAGGTGAATCATTGGTGGATATAGCTGTTGGACTTGGAGCTGCATTTGGTGGAGTGCGACTTTATCACCTCGAGCTACTTGTGAGGTGAGTTCTCCTCACTATATCAACAGGGTCTAAGGCACCAATGCCGACCCTTTTCGGATTTGTATCCGGGTTATTACATGATATGTTTATTGATTTACATCCTGGTAGTTAGGATGGTGATATGCTTAGTGACCTGGTTAGGTCGGTATCCGGGTATATAGGATGATGCTATGTTAGTGACTGGTTAGTTCTGTATCTTGGTTATAGGATGTTGCTATGATTGGTGATTTGTTAGATCGGTTTGACTGTTATATATGCTAGCGTATGATATTTATGTGCACATGTTTGTTTGATTGGGGGTTGGGTTGAGGCGGTCCTGCTTTGTGCTGAAGGCCAACATACCCAGGGAGGTCCAAATAGACTAAAGGCCCTGCGAGACGGTCCAGTCAGGCCGAAGGCCTGGCGAGCGGTTCAGATAGGCTGTAGGCCCTACGAGGTGGTCCAGACGTGCCGAAGGCTCAGAGAGCGGTCCAGATAGGCTGAAGGCTTGCGAGGCGGTCCAGTCAGGCTGAAGGCTCATTATGCATGTTGTTTGCTTATATGTTATTGATATGTTTTATGGCGTTGGTATTCTGCGCGTAACTCACTAAGCCTTCGAGCTTACATTTATCGATTATTGTTTCAGGTGCATCTGATGATCACGGGAAGGCGAAGGCATGACCGTACACTTCCTCATATTTTGACTTGGATTTCTGGGATACTCTAACATTGAACCAATTTGGAAACATTTGTATTATATAATGGTTTTTTGAATATCTTAAAAAGTTTTAAATTTTTGTGAATTTTTATGGATGTTACAAAATACATGATTATTTGCATCCCTCCCTACTGCACAAAGTAATTCCCACTACATACGCCTTTAAGAAAGCACCCATCTATTCCTATTACTATTCTACATACTTATATACACTCTTACATACTTATATACACTCCCTCTCCAGTATATCAAAACAAACATAGAATTCACTAAAGCAACTTTACCATCTGACATTGTGTTTACATCCATCTTAACAGTGGAACCATGGTTTGATCCTCTAATCTCCTCAACACATGACCATAGTTTAACATAGTGTTCCATAATATTTCCCATGATGAGAGTCAAATCATGTTGCTTTGTCATCCTATATTGGCCAACACTTACCTATATCCCATACTTTTTTCATAACATTAAGTCTAGGTGGTTTATTACTCAGTTTCTACTTATAAATAATTTCCTTTGTGAAATGACTTCCAATCTTAGCGTAAGTTATAGTTGATCTCATATTCAAGTCTGTAGTACGATTGTGGACAACTTTTACCCAAACCCATAGAGATTAGGGGTTCTTTAAGTCTAGGTGGGTGCTACAACGTAGTGATAACTGGAGTCGAAGCCCATAAAGATTATGGTTTCTTCTGTATTTAAAGGCTTGAACTCCAAGGTTAGCTCATTTTCTTTGGCCTCCATCCTCCCAACTCGAAGCCCTAGCCCCCACAACCTTGTGTTTGCATCTTTGGAGATTTTGGTGGTCTAAGAAGCTCTAAAGTGTTCAAGATTGGTGTTTACTTTAACCCTCAGCTCAAGAACCATCCCCTAATCCCCTCTATTGCATTGTAAGTCTTCAAGATCCCAGTTTTATTCAACTATATGCATTGGCCTAAGATTTGTATAGGTTTTGGTCACCTTGACCTTGTGTTCTTGGATTTTGAGTAACTCTAGAACTTTGGGATGCTAAATGATCTTGTTTCTAGACTTAACGATGAAGAAAATGTGGTTGCTTGTGTCCATTCCCAACCATGCTTAGATTCATGAGCTCTTATGGATTTAATCTTGTTAGGGTTTTGGATTTAGTTAGATCTAGACCTTGGAATGAATAAAGTTAGAAACTTTATCCATTAAGTCACTGAGATGAATCAAATATGAAGTTATGAGCCTGGATCTGTAAGAATTAAGCACTTAATGGAGAAAGTGATTCTAACCGAAATGTAATGTCCCAAAAATTACAAAGAGATTTTTAAATTTTAAAATATAATAACCAATTGAACCCTTTTTTTAAAAAAACTATCAAGCAACATCCATTTGATTTAAACCATACAATATCAGATTTAAGTTTACAAAACCGCGAAAACGAACATGTTAGATGCGTGTGTATAGTCCTGTCGAGCTCTTCTCACGAACGACCAGCAAAAAATGTTTAATCCACAACTGTAAGCATAAAGCTTAGTGAGTTAACCAATATAACACATATTCCATCATACATACAATGCATCCACATAAGATCTCGGCTCTAGCGCCGAGCAACCAAGTCTCCTAATCACATACATGCATCATATCCAACGGGCCCAACCCAACTCACATAACGGGCCCTGATCAACCCTATAAAACGGGCCCCGCCCAACCCTACATAACGGGCCCCACCCAACATAACAAGACTCACCCAACCATACATAACGAGCCCCGCCCAACCATACATAACATGCCTCGCCTAGGGAGTAAACATGCCCCACCTGACCTCCACTTCCATGAGTCACCTCCTGGTCTTCCATACAAGACATAAAGTCGTATGTAGCCAGGGTTCAGATAAACAATTGAACAAATGATCCAGCCGAGAACGAATAATCAAACAAGAACATTACAATCAAGCTTTAGACCAAGAGCTCTTAGGCTATCCAAATTAGACTACATATGACCCAAGCTACCACTAACACATAACCATATAGCATAATCACATGCATAACTAATATAGTATATTCCATTGGCAACTAGACTTCCCTAGTTACCCTGATAAAGATACCTCCAACAGAATCATACGATCAATAGTCAAGACTCTACCAGTCTAGCATACAAAATCACTGAGTGCTCTAAAATGCAAGGCATATCAAGGACCTTCCCTAGGCCACTAGCATACTTGTACTCTCACAATACTTCTATCCTACCATGTAAAGGATATACAATGGGATACATGGCATAGTGAGAAAATCACATGAACTGATGAACCGAAAAAGCACAACAACATTCCCACACCTTGCACTTTCTCAATCCCGTGATATGGCTAATCACCAAAAGAAATTAATCATCAATTAACAACCCCAAATCCTCCATGTTTGACCCCAAGTCAAACTGGTCAAAAGTCAACGGTCGAAAGGTCCATAAAGTCAATGGTCATCTCGGTCAAAGTCAACACCATGTCGTGGGCCTTCCTTGGCCACATCGTGGGAACGCAAGGTCAAACAGACAACAAACAGGACATTGTCATGTCGTAGGCCCTCTTTGACCACGTCGTGGTAATGCCAGGACAAAACAGTCGTGATTCCAAGCACCTCCACGTTGTGGAAAACCTTACGCCACGTCGTGGCTTCTAGCTGAATGCCAAAATCTCCATTATGTACTTAATCCCTTCAGACTAAAGCCCAAAACTTCAGATCTAGTTCTTTTTACTGACTTAGTGGATAAATTTTCCAACTTTATCCATTAGGAATCCATCACAAAGCTAGATCTATAACTCTAAGTCCTATATAGCATAAAACCCTTCCCAAAACATGCATGACTTCAAGAACAAGATCAAGATGCAAATTTCCCAATCCAACAAGAGTACGAGATGATAAAATAAGCTCAAGAGGTGTTGGAGTTCACTCAACTCCAAGCACAAGTTCACAAGGACCAAAAAGGGACATAAATGATCAAACTACAAGATCTAGCAAACTAAAGATCAAGATGAAATCTTTTCACTCACAATGGTCCATAATCGAAGTCCTCTTGCTATATCTACACTTTATCCTTTCACCAAAATACTTTGCAAGAAACTTGAACTTCAAGATCCACACCAAAATATGAGAAATGTGTCTTCAAATGGCTAAGAACACTCAAAGGGGCTAGGGTTTTCTAAATAGAGAGGTTGGAGGCTGAAAAGGATGCCCTAACTTGAAGTTAAGGTGCTTAAATATGGAAAAAACCCTAAAAACTCATGGGATTGGAATGCCACGCTTGCTACGTCGTGGCCACTATACTGCCACGTCGCGACGCCTTCCCAAATTGCATATTCATCATCTTGCATGCCACTTCGTGACACCCTATGTGCCATGTTGTATCACATGATTTTCTTCAAAAATTATGCCTTTGACTCCCTTATACCATCCACTGATCCATTCTGGGAAACGGGCATGACATGAAACCACGACGCGGCCAAGGAAGGACCGCGACGTGGTCACACACTGCTTGACAATTGTTTTGGTTTGCATGGGTTGCGGCGTGACAAAGGAATTTTCATGATGAAGTGGTCGTTGACTTTGTTGACCTTTGACTTTTGTTGACCATTGACCAATGGATTTAACCGGTTTGACCTTGGGTCAAACTTGAAGGTTTTGGGTAGTAGAATGAGGTTTGACGTTTATTTGATGTTAGGCTGGTTGCGGGTTTGATCGGTGCAAGGAGTTGAGAGTGTAGCTATACTTCTCCGGTTTTACGATTCAAGTTAGTCTTCTCATTATACCTCGTGTGACATTGTATATCCTTTGTATGGTAGGATATAATACTATTAGAGTACAAACATGCTAGTTGAACATGATAATTCCTTGTTATGTGTGAGTAGTTGTGGGACACTTGGTGTCATGGTATGCTAGACTAGTAGGGTCTTGCTTGTTGATAGTATGATATTGTTAGGTGTCATGCTTGCATAGGGTAACTGTAGTATTGGTTGATTGTTGAGTGGATACCCTAGGAGGCGTATATAGTTATGTTTATTTGGTGGTACTTTGGGGGAACTCACTAAGTGTTGGCTTACAGTTTTAGTTTTGTTTCATGTACTTCAGAGGACCGTGGCAAGGTGAAGGCGTGACCGTACACATCCTTGGTTTTATGTTGATTGGATCTTGGGAGACTCTGATTTTAAATAATGTTTTGGAAACAACAGTTTTGTAAACACTTCTTTTTAGTAAATAGGTTATTTTGAAAAGTTTAAATTTGTTGTGATTTTTGAGACGTTACACAATACTTGTTGTGTTCTATATTAACAAGTTTAATCCATGAATAATTTTATTATTTTAAAAGTTCATAGTCAGTTATAATTACGGGGGCAATTATGAAATAAGACTAATATGAATTGGATTGGTTGACTTTCACTGGATGAAGGTACGAAATGGGTTGTGACCAAGTTTCATAAGTACTTGTCAGAGTACTGGTATTGAACTGACCCGCATCAATATCATCTCATGGATAGCTATCATGAATGATACTTGATTAAAAGGTACTATCTTTGAATCCTTAACACCTGATACATATTGGGACTTAAGTGTAGGGAGTACTATGCTTAGATATGGTCAAACGCTTGTCCTTATCCGGGCAGTTATAAAATCCATTTTCATGTATGGTATGAACTATGCAAGAGGCTTATGTAGTCAAGATGAGATTTGTTCCTCTTATGTGTTGAGAGTTAGACATCTAAGGCGCCTTACCAAAAGTTGAACACCATATGAGATTGATTGCGATCCATATCTCATGTTTAACATGATGTCTGTGACAAAGGGATAACTGATAAACTTACCTTATATACCAATTGTATCTTGGAGCTATTTCGGAATTGGGCGTTGATAGAATGGCACAAAGTAGTATATTGATGGGGGCAGTGAAATGTTGCTAGATGTTCACCACTGTCTATATCAGTCCAATATGAATCTTGCGCAAATGAGAGATTGAAAGATCTAGTATGCTCAAGAATCATATTAAAGTGATATCGCTAATTAGCAAATGATACAAAAAGGGTCACACTAACAACAACATGATATAATTGATTATTTATTAGAAATTGATTTTAATAAATATTCAATAAACTCTTATAATTTATTGGAAATTATTTATTTCTAGAAAATAATTAATTTTCATTAGCAAGTAACATAATATATCATATGATATGATTTATAAAGTCATGTACAACATTTTGGACCATAAGGACTTTTTGTCTTTTACCAAAAGACAAAGTTTATATTTTATAAACTTTGAGTTTATAAAATTTAAATAAATCCTCTTCTTTTTGAAAGCATGGGCCGAAAATTGGATGGAAGAAAAGTTTGATGGTCTTTTGCATTCTTTAATCAAAAGAAATAGGTGTGGGTGCATGCATGGGGGACAAGCTTGTCTAAATGGCTTAATGGTTAAGGACCTTTACATTAAGCCTTCACTTTAACTAGCTAGAGGGTTTCATTCTAGCATTACTCTTTTGCATGCATATGGCCGAAAGTTAGAAGCTCTCTCTCATCTTCTCTTCTTTTGTTTTGAACACTTGAAGAAATTGCTACTTGTTTATGCTCTCTTGAGGTTCATATTGGTTATGAACTTCAAGCTTAAGAGATTAAGAGTTTTCTTACAAGACTAGCATCTTAAATCAAGTTGACAACTTGTTGGTGTCTCTAAAGTTCTTCATTCTTCATAAACTTCCAAACCTCCCAAGAGGATCCAAAGAACTACAAAGGTTGTAATTTCTTCATTCTTTCTTTGGTTGGTGTTTAATCTTTCTACAACTTGCAAGATGGTCATTGGTGGGTTTAACTTGTTTATGTTATTCAAAATTTATAAGTCTCTCGTTGCCTAAATCTTATGTTTTTTAAACTATTTTTGAATAAAAACCCAATATTAATATGTGATATACTGGGGGACTCACTAAACTTTATGCTTATAGTTTTGGATTTAATGTTTTTCAGGTTATCCGTGGGAAAGGCGCGACGTGACTGTACACTTGCATCGATGTTGCTTGGTTTCCATTGTTTTGAAACTTAATTCTGTTTAACCCTATGATTTTCAACAATTGAATGCTACCTTATGTTTTCAATTAAAGGTTTTAAATGATTGACCTATATTTTAAATAAAAATTTTGGTTTGAAATCTGGGACGTTACAACAACCTTTAATCCTTTAATTTCGAATGATTGTTCATGACTCATCCATGATGTCCAAGGTTTGAATGTGCCATCTTCCTCATAATATAAAACCAAGAGTCTTTTGCAATCATTTTTACGTAGAGTTAATATACACTATAAAGTGCATAATGGCATAACATATATAACCTCATTAAATATGGAATGTACTTGACTTGTATGATCATTCTCACATTTCTAATCTAAGAAAATATCATCCCCCTCTACATCTACCTTTTGTGTATTGGTTTCCACTTTAGGTTTATTATCCAAACACAACTTACTCAAAAGGCATCATGGCTAGTCTTGTTCAAGAAACTTATTTTATCATTCACTTCTAAGTCAACTAGAAAATTATCTAAGAGCATGTCTTCATTGGCTTGACCCTGAATACATGATTGGACCACATATGGACTAACCACTTACTTCATCCTCATCTTCCAACCATCCCTCTAAATTGTCACCAAAGTTATCAATAAACATGTAAATTTGACATTCCATACCGTATGCAATATTAATGAAGTTTGCATAATATAAATCACTTCTTATAGGTTGAATACCAGAATGAAAAAGGTTTATTATGGATATAATAGTAAAATTTCAAACAAGCCCACACAAGAAATGTTAAAAAAAAAATACAAGACATTCACGAAAAGAACAACAAAATCGTGGTCAGTAAATTAAAATTTTCTTGTCATCAGCACACTTGAATGGACATCAAATAAAATATCCTTGAAATTTTAGTTCAACTTTCAGATATACGGGATGCCATTTTCATCAGCCATGGAAGAATAAGAAAACGAGAATGAATCGTAATTCCTTGGAACAAAACCCAAATTCCTCCGTAATTGAGAGGGAAACCTTCATATACATCGACACTTCGGTCTCTATAGATTAGAAAAAGCATGTGGACGTGCACACATATATTACATTTTGAGGAGTCACGTGCCACGTAGGATCTACAACCGGCTTACCCCTTTATAACACGAAATTTGAAACATTAATGAGTCATAATGTTAAAAAAAGATGGGTGGCCATTTAAAACCAAATGTTAAAGTTCATGGGTGAGCAATCATATTAGCCCTTTTTTTCATTATGTATCGCTAATAATGATTTTCTATTTTTATTCTCTATTTTTATCTTGTATCTTTATTTTTTTATATAGGGCTAATATTTCATATTGCAAAAAATTCACATTACATTATGCCGTGGACGCTTAAACAAGACATTCTGTTTGTTTATTTATCCTACTGGTTTTTTGATGAAGGTCATCGTCAAAAGTAGTTCCCCTACCATCGGTGGTGGTTACCTGCTTTATACCTCCCTTTCATCTCATTTATATGGGATTTGGATAATGGTAGTCATGGGCGGACACAGGGGTTCCCGGGGTGGCATGTGCAACCCTTAAATTTTGCAACACAGTGTAAATTTTTTGGAAATTTTTTCGGCGTAATGTATATTTTCAGCGTGCCAACCCTAAAATCATGTGTGTTACTCCTGAGATTTTGTCATGCATCTGCCACTAAACTGGTAGTGTAATTCTTTTTACGTAGATAGTGATTGTATATTTCAAAAAGTGTTAACATTAGTAACATTCTCGTATATTTTGTGTAGGTATCACATGTATTTATTAAATTCTTAGGTGTTGTTTGGTTCGTAGAATGTTTCAGAATGAATTGCAATTGAAATTGGAAAAAGAAATCTGTTAGGAATTTGAAACCAATTTCATATCCTGTTTGGTTGACAGGAAATGAAATTAGAATTAATTGTAGATTCTGTTTGGTTCGCAGTAAATGAAATTGGAATTCTTGTAAAATGACAAAGCTGTCATTTTTGTCTGCTTTACTTAATTTTACTTTATTTTCTAACTTATATATAAAGATACATTATATAAATTTTAAAAAACAGTAAAATCTCAGCTGTGGCGGAAGCGATGGCGGTACCGGCGATGGTAGTAGTGGTGGGTGATAGTAGTGGTGATGGTGGCGATGGAGGTGGTGGTGGTAGTGGCGGCGGCGGCGGTGGTGGCAGGTGATGATGGTGGCGATAACTGTTGGTGGCGGGTGGTGGTGGTGTTAGCGGTGTTGACTGGTGGCGGCGACGAATGTGGTGGTGGCGGTGGTGGTTGTAGCAGTAATGGTGACGGTAGTGGTGGTAGGTGGTGGTGGCAGTAGCGGTTGGTGCTTGGTAACAATAATGATGGGTGTTGATTTTCTAATAAGTAAATTGAATATTTTTGCAATCTGTTATTTTCTTGATGAGTAGGAATGTTTTCCATCCAAATATAGAAGAAATCCAATTTCCTTCGTATGGTGGAAAATTTATTTGATTTAGGAATCATTTTCTCTTTTCTAAGTCCAACCAAACATATGAATTCGAAAGAATTAGAATATTTTATCTCGAATTTTATTTATTTCCTTCAAACCAAAGACCCTTATATTTTGTTATTTTATTTTTGGTTTATTAACATATTATGAAGTTTACGGTTTTTCTTATCCTAATTGACATTTAAAAATAATAATTGAATAGAAAAATATACAGGTGTCCAAATGAATATGACCGAGATAATAATAATAATAATAATAAAATATCATAACCATTTTTGTAGCTTTTATAAAACAAAAATCCACTTAACCTTTTCGTGAGCGACAAGATTCTTGGGTACTTGATCCATCCAACAAATCTTTGCAAATGATTTGGTGATGCATATTATCTCTTCTCAAAATCACATAATGTTTTTAGTAGAATTATGTTATATAATAATTAATTCTTTGTTGGATTGAATGAGAATTAATCCAAACCGTGGCTTTTGATCCAAGTGGTGAGGGAATCGAAATAAAAGGGTGTCTACTGTCTAGATTTGAGGAATTGAAGATACCGAAAGGCATACGATGCCGATGCTTAGAAAAGCAACTCCTTTGCATGCTTGATGCCTCATCCTGTTCAAGACACACATGCCCTTCCAAACTACTCTCTTTTGTCCTCCTAACCTAAAAAACCTAAATCTTTTTCCCTCAATTTCCAAAATAATAAATAAAAAACTATTATCTATCAAAAATATAAATTAGTTGGTAGGTGTAAGTTCTTGAAATATATAAAATTACTTAAAACATAAAAATTAAAATTAAAGTTCTTAAAATTAGCTATTTCAAGTAACTCTTGAATTAAAAGTTAAAAAAAAAATAAAAAAAAAAATAAAAAGTTTTAAACTAATACTTCCAAACAAATCTGTTTCTTTAATTTGAGTATTTACATAAAAAGTTTAAAGTTAAAAGCTCGTTAAAAGTTTCAAAAGTTAGTTGTCAAACTTAGTTTTGATCAAACTCGACTAGAACTCAAATCAAACTTAGCTCTACTGAATGTAGTTCTCACATTCTTTAATTCATTATTTGGTTTTCAAACCATCATATCGACAAAGAAAAATCAAATATTTTTTCTATCTTTTGACAAAGAGGAATCAATTATTTTTCTATCATTTGTTTCTATCTATTTTCATATTCCGTAGATTTAGACAAACATCAAAATCAAGAGATGAGATTAACAGAAGGATTAATTGATTTCATGTGTAATTATTTTATATGAATAGAAAAATGGATATGAACAAAAGGTAAATATTTAATTTTTGCTTGATCAAATAAGTTGGTAGTTATGAGAAAAAAAAATGAACGGTTGTAAGTCAATTTTGTTTATAATTATCGATAAGTCTACTAGGCTGATGCTTGAAAAAGTTTGATTCAACATAAGTTGATGTATGTTTGCGTTTTATCAAATAAGAAACTGAAATTTTGATTAAATCTATATTTGCTTTACACTTAAATCGAAATTATAAGTTTAAAACTAAATTCAAGAAAAAAAAAGAGAGGTTTTGTTGTGAATTGTTTAAAGATTGTTGCTTTTAAGGCACGTGCTTAACTATGCAAAACATAATTTTGTCTTTATTGATCTGTTTATGAATAATAATAACATCATCATAATACGTGCTTTATAGAGGGCCGAATGATAAATTCATAATAACACACTTTTCTTTTTTTATCTAAACAATAACAATTAAGATTACGACCTTAAAAGAAAAATCAACTGCATTATTTCAAATATTAATATATATATATATATATATATATATATATATATATATATATATATATATATATATATATATATTAAAAAAAATAAGCTTATCGATATAATAAAATTAAATAAATAAATAGCATTTTGAAACAGTAAAAAGTATGACTAGTTAAACACATTTAACTTTACAATGACTTGATTTTTGTAAAGCATGAATAATTTTCTCAGTTTTATATATTTGTTTAAAATTTTATTAGACGTTCTTATATTTATTATTAAAAAATAAACAGTTGAGTTAACGAGATTTCTAGGATACTATTTTATATATCACAAAAAAAAAAAAAAATCTATACATAAAACCTTCTACCTTTTAAAATCTAATCTTGTGAATCAAAAGTTAGGAATGATGACAAAAAAGGTTCATTTAACCACAAAAAAAAATCCCCATATGGACCGCCTTTGCCTTTTTGTTAATTTATGGTAGCACCACTTATCTAGTGTGGTGGTCATCACCCATTCTACACCACCTCACCACCATATATTCTTAACACCACAACCTTGAAGATGTAATATAACTTCTATATCGTCATAATTTTTGTTGGAGTCTAAAAATCTAATATAATGTTCGTTACATTACCAAGTACAAACACATAGAAATCCAAAAACTTCTTGACAAATTGCCATTTAATGGGGTGAATCATTCAGTCATAGGTGAATATGTGTTAATGTGTTTTGTCGAAAAAAAATCACTTGGTTTCACACAAAAAGCTCTAAAACGGGTCGAATAAAAGGCAAAATATTTTCCGAAAATCCTATTCACTTAATGCATCCGGTTCATCTATTATCATATCCTTCATATCATTGATTTTTCTGTTTTAGTTGTTGATTTTGTTCATTTGTGGATAGCCTCTCTTAAATAAAATACATATGGTTTCCTATTTCTTCAACTGTTCATATTGTAATTTTTCATTGATTTTTTATTGCTCTATTTGGATAGTTAGTAAACCACCAAAAAATGTCATGTTGGGAAATCTATTTAAAGAAGTGAACCATTAGATTTTAGACATACTTTTTCCAATATAGACATTGCAACATACTCTCCATAATGATCTACTTTTTTTTTTTTCCTATGACACCATATTGTCTGCAAGAGCTTGGATTAGATAGTTGAATCCTCAAATTAGACATCATATTCCATTGAACGAATAGAGACCAAGTTATATAAAAGACACCACATTTTACAGGCCTCTATCTGTTTATCAAATAGAGTAAGAGTTATAATCCGTTTGATTTGTTCATCTTTAGCATAAATTTATTGAATCTTAGGGTTCTAAATGTTCATGGATGACAAATGTTTCTTGATTTTTATCAATAAAAAGTTTCAACCCGAGGTCCCATTGACATTCATGCATGCACTTGATAGGGACAGTAAAGGGCATCTTCAAAGCTTGGTAAAGTAGCATAAGCATGAGTGGGAAATGGGAATCACAAGAACACAAAAGAGTGAAAGACACTACTGAAAAAGTAAACCACATACTCCTTTTTCACCTTTTTCAGAATATATTCCGATTTAATAATCAATATATGCTCTTGCTCACAGGATCAACTACATACATTTAAAAACATTACTTAAATCTTTCCTCCGTTTTAAAATAATTATAAGTAATATTCAATATATTTTCAAAATTTACCTCTTCTGATCTATCACTCCCTCTGTTTGACTTGTCTTTTCTAGTTTCTATCACTATTATTCTTTTTGTCGATAATGATATAGTGTTTAAATTAAAACAGATATCAAGCTAAAAAGAAATTATATAAATGTTTCATTAATGGTATGTATGACATAAAAATATTGGTTGAGACTAGGCCGAAGGTTATCCATATAAGTCATCACTCAAAATTGATTAATTTATTCATAAATTAGTTATATTTAATTATTTATCTTGTTCTAACATCTAAGGGGCGTTTGGTTCGCATAATGTTTTTGAAAGGAATGTAATCTTTCAAAAGAATTGAAATCTGAATGTAGTAGAAGCTACAATGCATTTGGTTGATATGGAATATAATTTGTTTTTTGTTTGGTTTGCTGATTTTAGAAAGGAATTAGAAAATAAATTTTATAATATGGCAAAAAACAAACATTAAAAAGAGAGGACACAAAAAAAATCACGTAGGCAAAAAAAAAAAGAGAGACAAAAATCACTTTTTTTGTATGTTTATCTCATAATAGATAGTAAGAAGATAATTGTGAACTTTAAAATAAAGATAAAGAATTGAATTTATATTCTTAATGCAGGGTGGAAGAATTAGAATTCTCTCAAATGGGGAATTAAATGGTAATTATGAAAACTTAATTCCATTTTTTTAAACCCAAACGTGCTCTCCAGCAGATTTTAATTTTCAATTCTTACTAATTCCTTAAAAATTATAATTCCTTAAGAATTATGCGAAATAAATCGTACCCTAAATATCAAAGTTAAAACCATACACTAAGTTCTAAAATAAAAACTATTTAGCCCATTGAGATTCTATTTGGGCTCAAAAACAACATAATGGGCCAAATTTTAGCCCTAATCGGAGGTGAAACGAAACCTGTTCATGTTGTCAGTTGCCAGTTGCCAGGTAAAAGATTCAGAAAAAGAATCGAGGCAGAAAGGATTAAGGTTGAATAGTTGAGAGAAAAAAAGTTAAACGACAACAATGGGGAAAGATCTTAGCGACGATCAAGTTTCTTCTATGAAAGAAGCGTTCACGCTTTTTGACACCGACGGCGACGGAAAGATTGCTCCATCGGAGCTCGGAATCCTTATGCGTTCTCTCGGCGGAAACCCTACCCAAGCTCAACTAAAGAGTATAATCGCTGAAGAAAAACTCACTTCTCCCTTCGATTTCAAACGTTTCCTTGAGTTAATGTCAAAGCATCTCAAGCCTGAACCCTTCGATCGGCAGCTCCGTGATGCGTTCAAGGTCATCGACAAGGACGGGACTGGATATGTTGTTGTTGCCGATCTCAAGCACATATTAACGAGCATTGGGGAAAAGCTTGAACCCGCGGAGTTTGATGAGTGGATCCGAGAGGTTGATGTCGGATCTGACGGGAAGATCAAGTATGAGGACTTCATTGCGAGGATGGTTGCTAAATGATTTGTAAGTTTTTCCTTCTCTTCCTTTGCAGTTTCCCGCCGTGAATCCGGTTTGTAAATGCTACTATAATCTCGTTCTTTTCCCCAATTTTGTTCTAATTAAGATGAAGCTCCTTTATTGTGTATACATAATATATCTAGCTGCGTAATTGGGAATGCCGGAAAAGGCTAGTAGATTACAGTAGCACTGAATCACATATACAAGTATTAGTAAAGTTGCATAATCTGCACACAAAGTAATTACATACCAATTCACAAAATCTCTTAGTACAGTTAGATGTTTGCTCATTTGATATTTCACTTCCCTTTTAACGATCATAAAAGAAAGCTGTATGCACATAGAGAGTTTTCAGAAAGATGTAGTTTTACATAACTACTTAGAACCTACTAATGCGTAATTAAGAAATCACAATTGCAATGTTAATGAAAAGTTCGTTTACTATGGTGAGCTTCTTCATGTAGAGAAATTGAGATGATGTAATAATCAATTTGTTGTGCAGGTTGTTGTGATGTGAGTGGAGGTGAACTGATTGATTTTTCTGATATTAAGAAGCAGTGTTTTTGGTGTGTGGTAATTTTCTATCTTTTTTATTTTTTTCTTCTTCTTCTTCTTTATGAATTTGGTGTTTGCTAGTTTTCATAAACTGTTTGGACAACTAATCATGAAAAGAGGGTATTGCCATTTGCCAATGCCACTTGAATGCTTGTGAATAGGTTTAACTGATGTTACAACACTTTGTCACTCTTGTTTTTTCATGTATAAGATGCACTTCTACTCTTTTGACCAACTTCCATTACGTAAGAGGAATATACATTCATATCCTCCATTGCTACTACCACTTCATCTTGATTATGAATTATGATATGAACGCACTAAATAGAACAAGTAAGACACTTCAACTCAAAACGAAGAAACACATATTTCAATTCAATCAATAATACCCAAAATGATTAAGAATAAAGTATAGTTTGGCAAATTCGAGAAGCCACTCTCCAAAAGGAATAATCATCTAAAACAAAACAAGATACCTCTACTCTCCACCACTCCCCTATCAAATAAATAAATAAATAGAAACTCAATGACCTTCCATTCAAAGATGTTGAACATTATGTCGATTTCCCCATAATACCCCCAATTAAATAGGTGGCAGGAGTGGATGCGTAACAAATACAATTAGTAGCACACTTAATTCTTTTCTTTTATATTTAATTATTTATGCCCTGGTGGAAACTGCGTGTAACATATGTAGCTGAGACCTTGCGATCTCTTCTATTGTAACTCTTGATCTGATACTTTATCATTGTTCATCAGAGACTCAAGAGTTCTCAACAAAGTTGGATTATTTGCTTTCGTTTTAATTGAAGTAATCTCTAATACTTCTATTTGTTCTTCATTGCTTAAATGATTTAAAGTAAAAATACAAGTATACATTCAGCGGATCTTTGCCTTGGAAGATAGGAATCTCAAAGAATTTGACCTTTGATTGCATAGAATTGAGCTCCATAGATTCATATACTTCCATCAAGATCAAAGCTTCCATCGAATGTTTTTATACCAATTGTTATGAATCAAATGGTTGGATTGAATCTATATAATCATTATTTCGTCCACGAGGATGACCATTGTTTCGTATCATGTGTATTATTAGTGTAATTAGTTGTCTTATTTTATTTCTCAAAAAAAAAATGTAGTTATTGAAAGAAGTCTTTCATTCACCTATAAAATCAGACTCTAATTATTTGTAAGACACCAGAATATTGAATTATAAGTTATAACGTATACATTTATCACTATATGGAGATTAATAAAATACGTAAAGCTAATAAAAAATGTTCAACTAAAAGTAAACGCGAAATAACATTGTAAAAATTATACTAAAACAGTATATTATACAATGAAATAAAACCTAATATGAAAACCAATAAAACAATTAAAATAAAATATAAAAATATCTGGAAAGGTCTTGGACCGTGGAGGCGTGGAAGGGTCAAGAACTGGGCTTTACTGTGGGCCAAACTTGATCCATTCCTACACGAGTTATATGGCCATGGCCCATGGATAAAGATTATATTGTTAATCAAACAGTTTGTTTTTATGCAAATGCCAAAAAAAAAGTAATAAATAAATAATAAATAAAAAATCCATTTATATTCTTATAAACTTTCATAAATATGTTTATATCCTTCTAAAACGTCAAATTACACGTGTATTTTCGACTTTAGTGGTTTTACTAACAATGACCACCCCTCCATAGAGCCCAATATACATTGATGAGTGCCATTTTTAGTAAAATTGTCCAGGATATGGTATTGCCACTTTGACATAACTGTTAAATAGAAAACAGTTTTTGAGTGTTTACAAACATCTCATGCTCATGATGTTCTTCTGGTGATCCCAATAGATGGTTTATGCCACTATGTCATCAGTGAATTGTCGTACTATCCTTAAGTATAACTACACAATTCTATTATTTCAGTTGATGAGATATGTCCAATTTGTCACAATGCATGTCTGGACATTTTTGGGAGGGTGCAGTACATTGTAGAGTACTCTCGGGTTTCAAGTACCGACCTGATATGGTTAATATTCTTTTTGATGTATTTAGATGTGTCGGGATTTCGTTAAGATAGACACGCCTATGAAATTGTTGATTGGCCCGTTGGAAGGTATGTCAACGTGTTCTTGGACATGTCGTATATGAAATACCACTAGAACCTTAAATTCATTATGTCGATCAAAAAACTTATAAGTATGTTGATGATGATGAAGTTGCTACATGTGAATGTTATTTTTGGATGTTAGTAAAAATGATGGTACAAATGTTGGTAAAAATGCTAGTACAAAAGTTGATGAAAATGATTTTACATGTTACCGAGAAGTACTTCCGTTTATAATTTTGAAAAAAAAAAATCATATGAAATTAGATGATCGAAGGATACGTATACATACATTAAAACACCATTTCATTAAATAGCTTCATTTCGAATATATATTATCTTTTAGTTAAGTCCTAAAAAAACTGTGATTTATTTATATCCTCGAACAAGTGCTTTTCAATTATAACAACTTTTAAAATAACCACAACAAAATATTATGGGTAAATAGTACAAAAGACACTGCGTTTACATCAAAATTTTAATTTGACACCGTGTTATTTTTTGTCTCAAATTTGACATTGTGTGTTTAAATTTGTTACAATTCTGACCACTTGACCGGTCAACCCAATTACTTGTTGATGTGGCATGATGATGTGTCAGTTTTGATAACGTGACATGCTAACGTGTTAAAATTGATATTTTTTTTCCATAAAACACACTCATTTTTTATTTTTTTTCGATTTTGACACTAAGTTTATTTATTTTTTTAATTTTGACACTCTATTTTTTTGTTCTAAATTGAACATTATTTTTTTCAATTTTGTTCAATGTTGATCATTTTCCATTTGAAATCGTATAAATATTTTTTTATTACATTTTAAACCATATAAATACATTTTCTTTCATTTAAAAACCATATTTTTATACAAATACAAAGTTTTTTATTTTATTATTATTATTTTTTATTTTTTACATTCAAAGCAAATGTTATGTATAAAAATTTTTAGTATATCATCAGAACCAAACTAACCATAAACTTCGAATAAGAATAACAAAATTTTATCAATTATCACTTATGAAATATTATTTATTTTATTTTTTGTTGTAGATTTTATACATATTTTTATTTACGATTAAAAAATTATATTAGGTATATATGAATGTGACATCTAACGTTCATTTGAAGCATTGAAGAAGATGTGAGAAATATAGAACAAAATACCAAAATTTAATGTGAATACTAAAATAGATGTAATAATGATCATATTTATCCTTCATAAATATTTTTGAAAAATTTGAGCTGAAAAATATGATTTAATGGGAGTCACACCATGAGATTCAAGATGTTCCAAATAGTATTATGAATATTATATTAGATGTAAAAATTTCACGGGTTGCAAACTTGACATCTGGGTCTTGATCGACTACACGTCTCTAAACCTCCAAACTCATGTTAAACTTGTGTATTTAATATAAAATACATTTTTTTAATAAAATACGTTTTTTATATAACTAATATATATTTATACATAACATTATGGTTTGAATGTAAAAAAAAAACTTGTATTTATATAAAAATATGATTTTTAAATGAAAAAATGTATTTATACGGTTAAAAATATATTAAAAAAATATTTATAAGGTTTCAAATGGAAAATGATCAACATTTAACAAAATTGGAAAAAATGATTTTCGATTTGGAACAAAAAAATAGAGTATCAAAATTGAAAAAAAAAACACTAAGCCTAATGTCAAAATCGAAAAAAAAAATGAAAACTTAATGTCTTTTGTGGAAAAAAAATTCAATTTTGATGCGTCAGCATGTCATGTCATCAAAGCTGACACGTCATCATGCAGCGTCAGCAAGTAACTGGATTGACCGTTGAAGTGGTCAGAATTGTAACAAATTGGAAAACACGATGTCAAAATTGAGACAAAAAATAACACAGTGTCAAATTAGAATTTTTGTGTAAACTTAATGTCTTTTTGTGCTATTTACCAAATATTATCTCTTATAAATTATAATCCATTTTAATAGAGTTGTTTATTTAATATTACACAATTAACTTTTTATTGTAGATTTAAACAACTATTATGTATAAACAAAACAATATAGTCATCCTCAAAAGAATGTAAATAAAGTTACTGTGATATAACAAGTATCATCATTGAGAGTTACTTTGATATAACAAGAATCATCATTGAAATTTTGTTGCAATAAATGTGAATTATCCCCCATTATTCATGCCCATAAACATCAAAATCATCATGAGTCGATATTATTGAGATTTAGCTTTTTTTTGAAGTCCTTTTACCCTTCATGTATGATGATCTTTTTCTCTTTGGGGCCACCACAAAGGGAAAATAAACAAACTTCGCCAAAAACATGGCCCCGTATTTCCCTTAATGTTCTATTTTATCTAAAGTATTGTGTCTAAAAATATTATAGATATGTATTCAGTTTTAATTTATGGGGTATGTACTTTTTCAGATTTATTGTATTTGGCTTTACTACAATTAAAACAATAGTTTTTTGAAAAGGAAAAAAAAAAACACTTCCAATAATATGTAACAAATATAATCATATGGTGCATTTGGACGTCCCTTCTACTCTGTGAAATGTGAATATGAGGCATTTACATTATATTATATTCAGAGGTTAACTATGTTTCAACCGATGAACTCATTTGTGGATTATTATATCCTAAACCTTAGAGCAAAAATACAAAACCAAAATTAACTATATTGAATTAACTGTGGTAGTGCATATGTGAAAATGTCATATTAATCACAGTTTTGGATTGAAAATATGACTTTTCTTTTGTGTTTTTATGTATGATAATCTAAAATCCAAAGTCAAAACTTATTTTTACACCAAATTAGGTGATTATCTCTTCAAACTCAAAATTACTTCCTACATGGGTGAAATTCCAATGTTTATGCATACTAAGTTTATTTGGTTATTAAATAAAATTTTAACTAAAGGTACAATGAGATCCCTCCCTACAAAAGGTTGAATCTACAAATGTCTTCTAAGATATATGTATGTGGAACTAACAGTAAATTAGGAGTAGACTACAATATGGGGGTGTTTGGCTTATCTTTTGAGATGTCAAAAGTCATTTTTTGAAAAGTTGCAAAAAGTAAGGTTTTCCTGACTTTTCTAATTTTTCAAAAAGTCATTTTTCCTTATATCTAAAATCCAAAAATAGCTTTTAAAATGCTTTTACCAAACATCTTTTACCTTTTATCTTTTCCTAGAAGGACTTTTGGTCTCTCAAAAGATAAGCCAAACACCCCTATATTTGAGTTGCCGTTCTAAAAAAGAGTAATAACTTAATTGTCAAATTTATTAAATGTAACATTTTTATATTAAATTAAATTGATGGTAATTGATTATATATTAAACTTTTTTTTAATATATTAAACTTATATAGAAATTTAATACTTTTCACTAATCTAATACACAAAAAGGTAAAAAAATAATGCGCGCACACACACATATATATATATATATATATATATATATATATATATATATATATATATATATATATATATATCAGCAACACTGTACAGATACAAATATCATCAACAGTTTAGTATTATTTATTAACTCAAAACTTAATAATAATAATAATAATAATAATAATAATATAAAGAGGGTTTAACTAAATTTATTTGGGGCTTCCATTATTCAATAGTATCAAACTATCAATAGTGCACATATAGGACAAATTTTAGATATACGAAAATAATCACTTCAAAACTAATAAAATTTGGTGGTGGTGTGTATGTTATACAGTTATGGTCTGAAGATCTATGCGGTTTAAAACAGCATCATATCTCATGGAAATGACATTTAGTGGACTAAACAGTCTAAAATTTTGACTACTACTACTACTATGTTAAATAAATAAATAAAATGTAATTTTTAAAAGTCACTAATATTATTATGTAATTATTTTTATAAAGAACTTGTAGACTAAAACGTATGTTTTAATTTTTTTTCCTGAGAAGCAAATTAGTGATATTATATTTTACAAAAAAAATTAACTTATTAAAGATAACTTATAAACAAATTATATTATTAATTCCATTCCACCATAGAAAATGACAATGAACTTTCTTCTAATATATAACTTAACTATGAAACTTAAAATTCAGCAAGAAAAGACTTTGATTTTGTAAAAATAAATGAATTGAGGTGATAATAGTTATGGTTAATTACATAAAGGATCTATGATATTTCTGTTTAGATTTAAATTATTTTTAAATAGAAAACCTTTATCTTTTTTTCATTAAATTATTTTTAATTTTCCGTTTTTACATATATTTCCAGAAAAAATTGACACTTTTTTTTCGAGAAAAAAAAATAAAACTTTAATATAGACTCTCACATTTTACAAACTTTTCATTTTTAGCAACATTTTCATTTTGGCTCATGACTTTATTATTTTTCTTCTAATTGTTGTTTATATTGTTTTTGATGATTTTAAACATTAAATTCATAATAAAACATTTGATTTTTAACATTCTGAGTTGTCAAGTTAGCTTATACTTAAGCTGAGGGGTATCCTTACGCGTGAGAAATGAGTGAAAGCATGTCATGTCATTATTTTAACCATTCCACAACCAATCCACTAGATTGTGGAAATGATGTTCGTTAGTGAGGTGGTGGTGAAGAAGAGAGAGAATGTAGAGAGATAGACACAAACAAATTTCCCACCAATCAAAGCCCACGTCTTCTTCCGTAGCCGGTATCATGCCACAAGACACCTACTCCCCATTGAGGTGGTGTTCACGCGTGGGTAGAGGTGCCTTGTAGGCACCACGCGTAGCCAAACCCAATCCATACCGCAAAGCCTTAGATTGTTGGTCTTCGTCTCCTTCTATTTATTCTATTTATGTGTATCATGTAAATAGATTTATATGTATATTTTTCAACAAGAATTGGATAGAACAACATTTATATCTTTAAACCATAACCAATAATAACAAGAAAAAATGGGAATCATCAGCCAAAAAGAAAAAAAAAATAGTACAAGCTATATAGTTTGTATGAGTTTTTTTCCAAAGAAAAAAATTGGTGATTTATTTTTGAAAAAAAAGTTGAATGTTTATAGAAAACAATGTGTAAATAACGGAACATTACCAACAACCTACTGGAAAAGCTAAATAAAAAATAATAATAAGGATTTTTTTTAAATGAATAATTTATTTAAATTTTTTAACGGAAAAAACCAAAAAAAAAAAATTAAATCTCTTTTATATAACTAACTGTACAAATTAAGTTATATTTGGTGCATTCATGGAAATTTTGTTGTAGTTTTTCCATGAAAAACTTCAATAGATTTTTTTAAGAAAAATAAGATAGATTTTTCAATTCGTTTTTCTTGTGGGATTTTTCTATAACTTGTTTTTTTAATTGTAATTGGTTAAAACTGACACTGCCCGTTAAATCAATGAAAAACTTATGTCAAATGTTTGTTAATTAACTAGCTTCCTTAAAAGCGTAGATTTGAAAAAACTCATCTAGTGATTTTTTTTAACTTTGGGATAAAAAAAACTTTTACAAAAAATCTCAAAAAGCTTTAATTGTTGATGTTGTACAAATAACACCCTTCACGATTACACTTTTGATTACAACACAAAGAATATATTTTTTGATGAAAATGGTAAAGCTGATTATTTTTCTGACCTATACCAATTAGAAATTAAAACCATTAGGTCTGATTTTGGGTTATGTTTGAAAAATATAAATCTACACTAATTACTAATTAGGTCTTTTCTTTTAAAATGATGAAAAATATATAACAAAGGAAAGTTGGAGGGATGATTTTGAAATAAATGAAGAATATGTCAAAGAGTGATCCATTGTTGTGGGTTTGATTTTTGTGGCCCACTGACTGTCATTGTTATAAATTATTCTCCCCTACAATAAAAATAAAAATGGGGCCCATTCTTTTACCTGCTTCTCGGTACGTGATTTACACGCTCTGCAGACTTTGTAGATAATTTGCAGCTCATGGACCCCAAAATTCCCGCAACATGTCTTTCTTCCATCAACACACTGTCAGTGCAGCGCGTCTCATAATATTTTTTTTTTCTCACATTTTCCTTTCTCTTTTTTACTTGATTAAGACTTATTATATACCATATTCTAAATTTCAATAATTATATATCCTTACTAGTTGTAAGACCCGTATATTATACGGGTTGGATAAAATAAAAAATTAAATAAGAAAGTTTAAACAAAAATTTAGTTAAATTTAAAATTTTAGATTTGAAATTTAAAATTTAAATTTTAATTTAAAAAGAAACATATTAAATACTATATGAGTTGTAATATTGTAATTTATTGATTATTTTCAATTAAGGCAATTATTAATTTAGGTGTAATTATGATGTGTTAATTAAGAAAAAAAAAATGAGAAAATGACAAATGGAAAAAAAGTTTATTCAAAAATACAAAAAAATAGCATGTGTCCAAGTTAATGAGAAAGTCACATGTGACAAAATTATTTTCATTTATTAGGGAGGATTCTAATCCTCTCTAATAAATGAAGGTTTTTTTTTTGTCACTTGTCAGACTTACATTTAATTTGCCAAATGTCATTTTATGGTTATTTTGAATTAATTTTTTTTTTCCACATATCATTTTATGAAGTTTTTAATTTTATTAAATTTCATATAATATTTTAATGTAATAATTGTAATAAATGTAGTAATAAATGAATATTAATTTCATTAATGAATTTACCTTTTTAATTTAAAAATTCCCAAAATTAAAGCTCGTTAGTTTCTTTTATTTATTTAAATTATTTCTTTAAATTTAAAAGATAAAAACATTTCCATTATAATAATTCATTATTTTTTTTTCTTTTCTTATAAATTCAAAGTTCTAAAATATTTTGACTTTTATATATATATTTTTTAAATTAACTCATGTAATACATGGTTATCACAACTAGTAATGACTAGTTTTAATCTACTTTTGTCAAGTATCACTCTAATACAACTTCTCATTAATATTATGCTATGTGTCATGTACATATATTAGGCAACTCATTTCAAAATTCAAATTTATATTTTCTAATTATATGTTAAATTTGAAGTTATAATAACTTTAAAATTTTGATATATCTCTTAATTAATAATTTATTTAAAATGACTTATTTAAAATAATTAATTAATAATTATAACTTTTTATTATAAAAGTTTAATTAATTTTATAACCGTAGTTCCTACGGGTTATAAACTAGCTTATATCTTATATAATTATCTTTTATCAATCCACCTCTTGTTTTTTATAAGTTTATTTCACAAAAAGATTTTTTTTATACATGTGTGGTTATTTTGGACAAACATTAAAAATAAATGTATAAGTTGATAGAATGATAGTCAATAGAATTAGACTATATATATATATATATATATATATATATATATATATATATAATATATATATATATATATATATATTAGAATAATACATATAATTTATTATTAGAATATTTTAAAATTAAAAAAAATTATAAATTATAATATTCTAATAGAATAATACACATATATATATACCTATATGAGTAATATTATTATAAAATACTCTGTCAGAAAATTGAATGAAATTCCAAAGTGACGTAAATCTTTTTTTTATTTTTTTTGAAAAAAAAAATTACGAAAATAATAAAAAAAATTCACTCTTTTGTAGTTTAGAATTTAAAAAAAAAAGAATAAAAAAAATCTACTTCAGCAATGAAATTTTTTAAAAAATTCGAAACTAGAATAATACATGTAATATTCTAAAATTTCCAAAAAGATTATATATTATAATATTCTAGTAGAATAATAAACATATACAAATAATATTCTGTTAGAACATTGAATGAAAATTCTTTATTATGTGAATTGTTTTTCAAAATTTAATGGATATAAAATTTGATGAAAATAATAGAAAATATATTTTTTCTTCACTTTTTTTTTGCATTTTAGAATTTTGTTTATGTTGAAAACCAAGATTTGTACATAGAATCACGTCCCTAATGTCTAACAAAATATGCTCTTATAAAAATCTAACCTTATGTCGTTTTGTATCATATATGCATTGTAATTTGCCAATGTTCCTATAATTCAACTTCTAACATTATTTACTTTCAAGGTTTTTATTAATTTTACATTTATATTCCACTTATATAATTTTCATTTTCAACTATATTATATATAGCCTAGTAGGTGTTCGACAAAAAAATATGATGTAAGAGAAAGATAATAATGAATTTTGAAAATCTTGAAAGTAAATCAAGTTAGAGGTTGAAGTTTAAGAATATTATAATGAGTATATCAAACAAAACAGCGTATTATGGTAGGTTTGGATACCTAAACTTATATACCCTTAAAGGTATATTCAATTTTCTTATATATATATATATATATATATATATATATATATATATATATATATATATATATGGATTTTCTAATATATGCCCTAAGAACAAACATAAAAAACATTAATTATGATAAATATTACCATAATTATATGTGAAATACATTAATTCCATTAAATATTTTTCATTAAAAAAATGTCAAGTCCGTTAATAATGGAAAATATTCCATATAATTAATGTAGTTCACATTTAAGTATGGTAATATTTTCATAATTAATGCTTCTTATATATGCTCTTAGAGCACATGTTGGAAAATTTCATATATATATATATATATATATATATATATATATATATATATATATATTATAGCATACGAATATCACTAAGTAAAAATTTTCGTTTTTAAATCAACCAAAACCACCAATTATTCATCTCAAACCATCAAAAGCATGACAATGTGTAAAATAGTTATTAGAGTACAATCTCAAAAATCATAAAATGTTAAATACTGGTGGATGTGATGCGATCATGTCGGGCCCTTCCGTTTTGAACTGGAAATACCTGAAAGACATTTAAACATAAACCGTAAACACAAAGCTTAGTGAGTTCCCCAAAATACCACAAACCACACATACACATCATACATACATATCAACCTAAAGCTGTAACGGGTTTATTTAACCCCTAAGTCCCTTCTGACTCTCTGAGTCCCTTCTGACTTCCTCGATATATTTCAATCGATACGGGTCTATTTCACCCTTATATCTAAGCATACAATCATACTAGCAAGAGTCACAAAGACAACAAGCACATATAGGTATATCAGTAAGTGTCACGAAGACAAGTCTTATCCTAGAAGATAATCCAGTGGGTCGCCATTGGTACCTTCGACCCATAAGTACAGTGAAGAGACTCACCTTAATCTGATGATAAACAAATCACACTCTCGAGCTGCTGCTACCAGGTCTCCTCACACTGAACATATCCAAAATCAACCCTAACTAATAATCAGGGTAATAACCTCTAATCAATGGCCCAAATCACATTCTATCTTACTAAGGGTAACATAACATTTTACCCTTCCTATATTTGACCTAACTAATCATGGCCCAAAACCTATAACGACCCAAGGCCCAAAAATAGCCCAAATGGGCTTCTGCGAGTACGCCATGCATACATCCCCATTACGCCTTGCGTGCTGGGCTTCAAAAGAAAGAGAAACGGGGCAGAACCCGTTACGGCGTGCGTACTTCAGTTCGTGCCTTGGGCACATAGGATAGGATTGTCGAGGAGCATTTATCCATTTTAGGTTGAGGACCATTGGGTATGAGGCGGAGTCGGGCCTGTGAAACTCTAGTTGGGTGGGAACCGTGGGCGAGGCCACTCCGTGGAATAGTTTGGGTGGGACCCGTGGGCGAGGCCCGTTTGTTTATGGCAACGCAGATGGGACCTGTTAGATACCGTTGGGTGAAGGTTTTGGATCTTGGGTTACAAGATTAAGTGTGAGGTGAGTAAGTGGCACAGAGGGGTGTTTAGGTGGGGTAGCCTTGTCTTTTGATCTCTTGGGAACCTGGTAGCTGGACCAGGTGCGAGACTGGTAGTCTCAACGTTGGTTTGAGAATCTTTATATCCCAGTTTAGTGAGGGGTTGTCGTGAATTAGAAGGTTTGGGAGAAATGCGAGTGTAGATCCTTGGATCTCGGGTTATGAGTTGGGTACTGAGCTGGTTCTTGGTGGGAAATCGCATTGGGAATCGCGGGCATTGTGGGCAAGGTCTTCATTTCAGTGGGATATGAATTAAGGAATATTTATGCCAAGGGGGTCAGTTTAAGGGTTCAGGGTTAAAAGATGGTTTTAGTTTAATGGTATATCAGGCTCTTGTGATTATGTTTTGGTTTGGTTCTATCTACGAGGAACATCAAGATAAGTCAAGGCGGTATTAGTGATTTGGGGCGTGTGTAGAGTCGCTTGTTATTCAGAGAATATACCAAGACACTTGCAGTTTGGATTAAATATTTATGCCAAGGGGATCAGTTTAAGGGTTCAGGGTTAAAAGATGGTTTCAGTTTAATGGTATATCAGGCTCTTGTGATTATGTTTTGGTTTGGTTCTATCTACGAGGAACATCAAGATAAGTCAAGGCGGTATTAGTGATTTGGGGCGTGTGTAGAGTCGCTTGTTATTCAGAGAATATACCAAGACACTTGCAGTTTGGATTAAATATTTATGCCAAGGGGATCAGTTTAAGGGTTCAGGGTTAAAAGATGGTTTCAGTTTAATGGTATATCAGGCTCTTGTGATTATGTTTTGGTTTGGTTCTATCTACGAGGAACATCAAGATAAGTCAAGGCGGTATTAGTGATTTGGGGCGTGTGTAGAGTCGCTTGTTATTCAGAGAATATACCAAGACACTTGCAGTTTGGATTAAATAATCTCAGAGTAAATGATTTGACCCTATTGCACAACTCTCGTCTGAGTCTAACCATTGAAGGGATGAGTCATCTTCTCGAAGGATTATCTGAGCCTTCTGTCAAGTATAAGTGTTCTGCAGTAATATATGGTCAGTGATTTTGTTCCCAATAAAAGCGTCAAGTCAACCAAGAGTTGGAAGTGTTTTGTTTAAGTCTGGACTTCAATGGGGTTTTGACCTGGTAGTGGTTCAGTATGGGCGGTTTGTCGGGGAGTCAGACCAATTTGAGGTTTCAGGTTTCGGGGAAAGTAGAGGTGGTTTTCTGCATGGAATTAAGGATTTGTTCATCTTCGGGTCGGAGAGCCCTGCTAAGTTTGGTTTCGGTTGCCTTGGGATGGATGTGATATGCCCGGGGATGTGGTTGTGTTGCTCGGGTTGTCTGGCGTTGCGGGGATGGTAAGGAATGATTTTGAGGACGAAATCTAATTTAAGTGGGGGAGAGCTGTAACGCCCTGTTCCGAATCGTTTCATATTCCGGGGTAGTGATCAAAGATCGGGTATTAGCAGGCTCAGGACCTTTAAAGAATTGAGATCTGGACTCATTTGGAGGTGGGCGATGTAATTTAGATGATCCGGGTGTTTGGTTTGTATTTTAGAGCCAAGGGGTATTTCGGTAATATGTCAGATCGGGCTTTTATGGAAAAAGGGATTTCGTTCGGGAAATTGTAAGGCAAGTATGAGTTGATTAAAGCTTTGAGGTTGAGATGGTTGGGGTGTGGTGAAACCATGGGTGGTATCCATGGTTGGTTAGAAGTGTTGTAAGACTGTGATGGGATCGTAGCATTCATCAGTTGAGGTAGCCTATCGATGAGGTGGTCACGAGCTTAGAGGAGGATCAGTTCGTGCCTTAGGCATGACCGACAAGATTGTCGATGAGCATTTCTCTGTTTTAAGTTGAGGACCATTGGGGTATGAGGCGGATCCGGTCCTGTGCAGCTCTAGTTGGGTGGGATCCGTGGGCGAGGCCGCTCCTTGGAATAGTTTGGGTGGGACCCATAGGCGAGGCCCGTATGTTTATGGCAATGCAGGTGGGACCTGGTAGAGACCGTTGGGTCAAGGTTTTGGATATTGGGTTACAAGATTGAGTGTGAGGTCAGTAAGTGGCGCAGATGGATGTTTAGGTAGCCTTATCTTTTGATCTGTTGGGAACCTGGTAGCTGGACCAGGTGCAATACTGGTAGTCTCAGTGTTGGTTTGGGAATCTTTATATCCCGGTTTAGTGAGGGTTGTCATGAATCAGAAGGTTTGGGGGAAATGCGAGTGTAGATCCTTGGATCTCGGGATATGACTTGGGTACTGAGTTGGTTCTTGGTGAGAACTCGCGTTGGGAATCGCGGGCATTTGTGGGCAAGGTATTCATTTCAGTGGGATATGAATTAAGGAATATTTATGCTAAGGGGGTCAATTTAAGGGTTCAGGGTTAAAGGATGGTTTCAGTTTAATGGTAGATCGGGATCTTGTGAATGTGTTTTGGTTTGGTTTTATCTGCGAAGGGCATTAAGATAAGTCAAGGCGGTATTAGTGATTTGGGACTCGTGTGTAGAGTAGCTTGTTATTCAGAGAATATACCAAGACACTTGTATTTTGGATTAAATAATCTCAGAGTAAATGATTTGACCCAGTTGCGCAGCTCTCGTCTGAGTCTAACCGCTGAAGGGATGAGTCATCTTCTTGAAGGATTATCTGAGCCTTCTGTCAAGTATAAGTGTTCTGCAACAATATGTGGTCAGTGATTTTGTTCCTAATAGAAGCATCAAGTCAATCAAAAGTTGGAAGCGTTTTGTTTAAGTCTGGACTTCAATAGTGTTTTGACTTGGTAGTGGTTCAGTATCGGCGGTTGTGACATCCCCAAATTCATGGTCATTTTACAAATTTTATTTATGCTTACTTGAAAATCAGAGTATCCTTATTACAGAATAATACTGCGGAATTTGTTCCCTGTAAAACATGATAAATATGTTATCAAAGCATTTCCGAAGAAATGTATTTTGTTTATATTAAAACTTTGGGATGTCATCGTTAATACAGAAAATAAGCATAAACAGACCTTACATTAATTTACACTAGTGATTTACATCTCCTTTAATCTCTGAGTGTAATGTAGTTTTGTATCGACACCTGTGATATAAATAAATTGATTGGGTCAGGTTGTGAAACCTGGTGAGTACATAGGGTTTTCAACCCACAATAATATAATTATTATGTTTAATCGTCAAACAATTAACCCAACTTCCCATCCCTATTATATTCGTTATTCTTAGGATCTACCCTAAGAACCATCTATTCATCATTCATTCATTCATGAGGATTGTCCTAAGGAATAGGCACGAAGTCTATCTCTGCCAGGGTTCATCAAACAGGCACTAAGTGTAACGCCCGTAGATCCGGGCTAGTCAATTTAGAGATAATAGGGGTCGAAAACGACTTTTAGACAAAAGATTATTTAGAATAAATAATCTTAACCAAGTTATAGTATATGTTACAAGGATTCCGTACATATAAAGAACGCCGAAATCCGAGTTATAACGAAGAAGTTATGACCCGTCGAAGTTTCACGACGAAACCGGCACGACACCGGGAAGCGTAAATAGCGATTTTTAGATAAAGCGATTTTTAGCCTTAGCGATCTAAACGAAAGTCGTAGTGTTCGTTAAACCGAGAGCGTCCATAAAAAGAACGCCCAAATCTGACTTTGTATAAGGAAGTTATGATTTTTCGAAGTTTCGGCTTAGCAGTGTACAACCCGAAGTTCGAATATTAGACCGAGCGGTTTTTAGCCGACACAACCTAAACGAGAATCGAAGATCTCGTTAATAGTAGCGTAACGATTAAAAGACAGACGAAAACAGACGTCGGATGAAGGAGTTATGAATTTTTAACGGACCAATCCTGTCTCCGCCTGTTAAAAATATAACTTTTAAAATAAATTCAAAATTAGCCGACGGAGTCTAAACGAAAGTTGTAGAGTACGTTCCCGCCTACGCGTGGATATAAATAACGTCGAAAACGGAGCTCGTATGTGGAAGTTACGAATTTTTAAAGTCGAGTGTGCAATTTGCGAAATCTGATGCAAGATACGATGACGTGGCACGATCTCGGCCTTCCCTTGCTCCCCACGGTCTCGCTTCGGATGAAGGACATGTCGCCTCGCATTACGCCCCGCGTCCGAGGATGAGTACGCCCCGCGTACTCCGGCCTTATCCCTTCCGAGTCCGAGTGCGAGCCAGCTGTACGCGAGCTGGAGCCCTTATCCGATCTACGCCCCGCGTAGCCAAGGATTACGCCCAGCGTAGTCCGAGGCCTCGCAGGCTATAAAAGGGAGGCGAGAGTTCCGGATTTTTCACACCTTTCTCACTTCTCTCTCTAACTTCTTTCTCTCTCTAACCTATTCCAACCCTCCTAAACCCTAGGGAACTCCCCTATCACCCAAAGGAAGCCCCGAGGCTCCCAGAGTCCCTAGAAAAAGGGTCTTTCGGTTCGGAAACACTGCTCCAAGCGAAGCCCGGTTTTCTATAAAACCCGCTGTAAGTGAGCTGCGCCCATGCTATTTTTAATATAGCTTTTATTTAATTATAATAATGTTATTAGGGACTTATAATAATTATTTGGGCTATTATTATGAGTTATATAGTGTTGTTTAACGCTTATATAATAATAATAATAACGAGACTATTAATTGGTCTCGGTGAATATTAAACTAAACCCTAGTGGTAATGATACTAGGTTTTTTCGAAGGAAATTGTTTTAAGAGTAACGATGCGCTGTCCGAGTACCGAGTCACCACCTTAACAAGTGAGTGCATAGTTACTTTCATCTTACACATAGATATGAAGTATTTTATATAAATTACATGCTATGTGTGCATATTATCTGTATACTTGCTATCTATGCTGGATGAACGATTTTATACGAGTTTTATATGATTTAAACTGTATATGTATCTTATATCTACAAAATGTGTTGGGTAAAACATGGGTAGATGAAATAGTTGGTGTGTGATAAAAACAAAATGATGAGAGGTGATGTAGACCATGAGATAAGGGTGAGAGGTAAACCATGAGAGAAGCCTTTTACTCAAGTGATGGCCCCGTCATCTAGCAGAGTATGGATGACAACCACAGACTATTCTAGACAGTCCAGTGGAACACTAGCAGACTCGAAACCTGTAGGTGTATTTGAACTGTGTATTCACCATCTGTACTCTAAAACCCATCAACACGTATTGCGAGTGGATTCTCTGAAACGATACTGTCGATAAACGAGATAACCATGGCGACTATGAGACTTAGTGCCTAAACCCTGGCGACTATGCGACGTAGTGCCTGTTGTATAAACCCTGGCGACTATGAGACTTAGTGCCTAAACCCTGGCGACTATGCGACTTAGTGCCTGTCGAGTAAACCCTGACAACGATGGATTTCGTGCCGATTCCTTAGGATGATCCTTAGGAATGAATGAACGAGGAATAGCTAATTCTTAGGGTAGATCCTTAAGAGTAAAGAAGATAATGGGGATGGGTAATTGGGTTAATTGTTTGATGTTTAAACATAATAATTATATTATTGTGGGTTGAAAACCCTATGTACTCACCAGGTTTCCCAACCTGACCCACTCAGTTTATTTGTTTCACAGGTGTCGATATGAAGCTACTTTATCCTGAGAGATTTAAAAGAGATGTAGATCACTAGTGTAAATAAATGTAAGTTCTGTTTATGTTTATGTTTCTGTATTGACGATGACATCCCAAGGTTTTGAAAATGAATAAAAATACATTTCTTCGGAAATGCTTTGATAACGTATTTATCATGTTTTTCTGGGAACAAATTCCGCAACACTTTTATTAAAGGAGATACTCTGATTTTTATAAAGCATAAACAAAATCGGTCTTTTCTGACCGTGAAAAATGGGGATGTCACACTAAGTCCATATCGGTCGATGTTATATGTTAGGCACTAAGTCCATAGCTGCCAATATCCATTTATAGGGAACTAAATCCATAGCTACCAACGTTTATTTGTAAGGCACTAAGTTCATAGCTGCAAATGTTCATTTGTAAGGCACTAAGTCCATAGTTGTCGGGGTTTGTCTATTTGGCACTAAGTCCATAGCTGTCAGGGTTTATCTATCAGGCACTAAGTCCATAGCTGCCAATGTTCATCTATATCATCTTTCGTCTATCATCATTCATCTACCCATATTTACCCAATATTTTTGTAGGTATAAAATACATCTACAGTTTAAATCAAATAAAACATGTATATTTTGTTCATCCAACATAAATATCAAGAACATAGATAATATGCACACACATAGCATGTAATCTATATTAAATACTTCATATCTATGTGTAAGATGGAAGTAACTATGAACTCACTTGTTAAAGTGATGACTCGAAATTTGGACAGCGCTTCGCTTCTAACAATCTTCTTTTCCTTCGATGAAACCTAGTATCATTACCGCTAGATTTTAGTCTAATATTTATTGCGACTCTTTACGAGCGACATTGTTTTATGAGTTTCAAACAATACTTTTCAACCACTATGTACAGACAGGGGGCAGACATGAAACACTGGAGGGCGGGACCATTTTGGCATTATAACACTTTTGAAATTCAACAACCCTATGCGGCCCTTCAAACCAGATTCCCCGTACCGCGAGTAGTTAAAAGATATTATATTAACACTTTGTATATTATATTTTATAATATATTTAGTGTTTATAAGTCCAAAATAACGATATTGAACTTAAACATAAGCTATACTTAAAGTAAGGTAAGCATAACTCACTTAGTAGGAGGTTTGGCTAGGAACAGGGCTCTGCGGGGGCAGAACTTCCGAGCCAAAAGCTCTTCTTCTCAGAGCTTTCTGGCGCTCCTGGACTTTCCTCTAGCACTTGGTAGTTACGAGGGATTGGGAGGGGTTTAGAGAGAAGTTTGGGAGAGAAAGAATGGGAGAGGTGTGAAGGAAATGGAAGATTTGCGCCTCTATTTATAGGCTGGGAAATGTCCCAACTCGCCGAGTTCTGAGCCTCCAACTCGTCGAGTTGAGTGCCAAGTGTCACCATCTGGTGGCAAAGCGTGGGGAGGAAGCAATGGTCAGGATTGTGCCACGTGTCAATCGCAGATTACTCCAAAAACTAATTATTTTCTAGCACTTGGTAGTTAAACAATACTTTTCATCCACTATGTACAGACAGGGGCCAGACATGAAACACCGGAGGGCAGGACCATTTTGGCATTTTAGCACTTCTAAAATCCAACAACCCTATACGGCCCTTCAAACAAGATTCCCCGTACCGCGAGTAGTTAAAAGATATTATAATAACACTTTGTATATTATATTTTATAATATATTTATTGTTTATAAGTTCATAATAACGATATTAAACTTAAACATAAGCTATACTTAAAGTAGGGTAAGCATAACTCACTTACTAGGAGGTTTGGCTAGGAATCGGGCTCTGCGGGGGCAGAACTTCCTAGCCGAAAGCTCTTCTTCTTAGAGCCTTATTGCGCTCTGGGAATTTCCTTTAGCACTTGGGAGTTACTAGGGATTGGGAGGGGTTTAGAGAGAAGTTTGAGAGAGAAAGAATGGGAGAGGTGTGAAGGAAATGGAAGATTTGCGCCTCTATTTATAGGCTGGGAAATGTCCCAACTCGCCGAGTTCTGAGCCTCCAACTCGTCGAGTTGAGTGCCAAGTGTCACCATCTGGTGGCAAAGCGTGGGGAGGAAGCAATGGTCAGGATTGTGCCACGTGTCACTCGCAGATTACTCCAAAAACTAATTATTTTCTAAAATCCGTAACTTTCGCATACGAGCTCTGTCTTTGACGTTCTTTATATCCACGCGTAGGCAACAACATGATCTACAACTTTCGTTTAGTCTCTGTCGGCTAATTTTGACTTTATTTTTAAAGTTATATTTTAACAGGCTTAGACGGGTAAGGTCCGTTAAAAATTTATAACTTTGTCATCCGACGTCCGTTTTATCTGTCTTTATATCATTGAGATCCTATTAACGAGATCTTAAATTTTCGTTAAGATTGTGTCGGCTAAAAATTGATCGATCTAAAATCCGATTTTCGGGTTGTGCACTGTTATGTCAAATCTTAGAAAAATCATAACTTCCTCATACGAAGTCAGATTTGGATGTTATTTTTATGCACGCTCTCGGTTTAACGTATAGTACAACTTTTGTTTAGATCGCTAAGTCTAAAAAGTATTTTATCGCAAACTCACTTTTTACGATTCCCGGTGTCGTATCGGTTTTGCCGTAAAACTTCGTCGAGTCATAACTTCTTCGTTATAACTCGGATTTCAGCGTTCTTTATGTGTACGGAACCCTTGTGACATATACTATAAATTAGTTAAGATTATTTATTCTAAAATAATCTTCTATCAAAAAAGTCATTTTTGACGTTTATTGTCTCTAAATTGACTAGCCCGAATCTGCGGGCGTTATAATTATCTCTCCCTTAGGATGATTACATCCCAGAATCATCAACGAAACAAGGCTTGTATAATGACTCCATACGTTATCTTTTCATCCTACGTAATAACTGTAACTCCTATGTTCATTCGAATGAGTATTTAACGTTTGGACTTCTTGACTTCAGACGGCGCTCGATCTTGCACCCGCTCTTCGTACTATGTTGGACTTTCAATCGTACCCTTAGAGTTACAAACTAAGTCCTTATTGGAGATTCATCCTCCTTCTTAAATTAAGATAAGTTCTCTACTTCGACTATCGTAGCAGACCGATAGGTCATGTTCTAATGACCTCTCATTGTATGAGGCAAACGCTTAGACTCAAGTCTTTTTGAGTCAGATTACAGAATGGAATATACCTTCCTTCATGTTCTAATGTGATATAATCACATTGTAGCACTTCAATCTACAAGCTTCTTACTTTAACAATGATCGTGATACTTCTACTGATCGTTTCGATTATCTTTCCCTTCAATCTTCTAGCTTAAGTTGGATACTACATCGAACTTGGTTCTCTGAACCACGTAACACACTCATCTTAGTCAGACTCGATTTGATATGACCATTAGGATCGGAATAATCATCCTCTTAGTCATTACCGAAACAATGGTAACGACAGACATGAACAAAACAGAATCAATTACTAGTGCCTTAGTAACCTTATGACTTTCCCCGATCCAAGTGTAAGTCTTGTGCTTTCGGTAGTATAGGCCTCTACTAACATTCACACCTAATCATACTCGTCCCAAGTATTGTCTCACAGTTCTCGACGTTTTTTTTCACAAAAAGCATTTTAACACATACAAATGTGTCCAAACAATCATAAAAATTTCCCTAGACTCTACTAGAACTCATTCCATGCATATCTTAAATCATCAATTCTTCTTCAACTTGGTTGGTGGTGGAAACGCCATACGATGGGAAAACTTTAGGAATTACGCCAATCATTTTATCATCCCGCCAATCAAATGTGTACATTCGGATGTACCGTACTCCTCTATATGTAATGTTATTTATTAGACGTATTCTAAAGGCAAGATACCACTCTTACGATATCTTCCAGTAGACATCATTCACCATCGTAAGCCTTTTCGTTTCCTCCATTTGCTCAGTACGCTACGAGTCCTTATCATGACATTCTGTACACCAAAGCAGTCGTTCGGTGTATCGAGACGGGAATATAGATAGAGGAAGGTTTAGACGCGTATTCCTCCTTATTACTTCAAAAAGTTAAATGCCAGTTGTAATACCATAATTAAATGTTTATAAATATGAACACATTAAATTTCCAGATCCCATCAGCAACAGACCATAGACCTGATCAAATGATAGCATCATAAAGCATTACAAATCATTTAGCACATAAAAGAATTGTAGGCATCTTACCTAAATAAGCTAGTGTTTGTGTCTATTCAGGTGTACTACCTAAAATATATTAGACACACTCCTCAAGATCATCGCTTAGCATTATATGTTTAAATCTAGAAATAAAACTTATTCCTAGTTCGCTTAAACTAATGCTCTGATACCAACTGTGACATCCCCAAATTCATTGTCATTTTAAAGATTTTATTTAGGCATTAAGTCCATAGCTGCCAATATCCATTTTATAGGGCACTAAATCCATAGCGGCCAACGTTTATTTGTAAGGCACTAAGTTCATAGCTGTCAATGTTCATTTGTAAGGTACTAAGTCCATAGTTGTCGGGGTTTGTCTATTTGGCACTAAGTCCATAGTTGTCAGGGTTTATCTATTAGGCACTAAGTCCATAGCTGCCAATGTTCATCTATATCATCTTTCGTCAATCATCATTCATCTACCCATCTTTACCCAATATTTTTATAGGTATAAAATACATATACAGTTTAAATCAAATAAAACATGTATATTTTGTTCATCCAGCATAGATATCAAGAACACATATAATATGCACACACATAGCACGTAATATATATTAAATACTTCATATCTATGTGTAATATGGAAGTAACTATGCACTCACTTGTTAAAGTGATGACTCGAAATTTGGACAGCGCTTCGCTTCTAACAATCTTCTTTTCCTTCGACGAAACCTAGTATCATCACCGCTAGATTTTAGTCTAATATTTATTGTGACTATTTACGAGCGATATTGTTTTATAAGTGTTAAACAATACTTTTCAGCCACTATGTACAGACAGGGGCCAGACATTAAACACCGGAGGGCAGGAGCATTTTGGCATTTTAGCACTTCTAAAATCCAACAACCCTATACGGCCCTTCAAACCAGATTCCCCGTACCGCGAGTAGTTAAAAGATATTATAATAACAATTTGTATATTATATTTTATAATATATTTATTGTTTATAAGTTCATAATAACGATATTAAACTTAAACATAAGCTATACTTAAAGTAGGGTAAGCATAACTCACTTACTAGGAGGTTTGGCTAGGAATCGGGCTCTGCGGGGGCAGAACTTCCGAGCCGAAAGCTCTTCTTCTCAGAGCCTTCTTGCGCTCTGGGACTTTCCTTTAGCACTTGGGAGTTACTAGGGATTGGGAGGGGTTTAGAGAGAAGTTTGAGAGAGAAAGAATGGGAGAGGTGTGAAGGAAATGGAAGATTTACGCCTCTATTTATAGGTTGGGAAATGTCCCAACTCGCCGAGTTCTGAGCCTCCAACTCGTCGAGTTGAGTTCCAAGTGTCACTATCTGGTGGCAAGGCGTGGGGAGGAAGCAATGATCAAGATTGTGCCACGTGTCACTCGCAGATTACTTCAAAAACTAATTATCTTCTAAAATGCATAACTTTCGCATATGAGCTCCGTTTTGACGTTATTTATATCCACGCGTAGGCGGCAACATGATATACAACTTTCGTTTAGACTCCATCGGCCAATTTTGACTTTATTTTTAAAGTTATATTTTAACAGGCTTAGACAGGTAAAGTGTAACGTCCGTAGATCCGGGCTAATCAATTTAGAGATAATAGGGGTCGAAAACGACTTTTTGACAAAAGATTATTTAGAATAAATAATCTTAACCAAGTTGTATAATATGTCTCAAGGGTTCCGTACATATAAAGAACCCCGAAATCCGAGTTATAACGAAGAAGTTATGGCTTGTCGAAGTTTTTCGGCAAAACCGGCACGACACCGGGAGACGTAAATAGTGATTTTTAGGTAGAGGACTTTTTAGCCTTAGTTATCTATATCCGAGTTATAACAAAGAAGTTATTTATATCCACGCGTAGGCGGCAACATGATATACAACTTTCGTTTAGACTCCATCGGCCAATTTTGACTTTATTTTTAAAGTTATATTTTAACAGGCTTAGACAGGTAAGTGTAACGTCCGTAGATCCGGGCTAATCAATTTAGAGATAATAGGGGTCGAAAACGACTTTTTGACAAAAGATTATTTAGAATAAATAATCTTAACCAAGTTGTATAATATGTCTCAAGGGTTCCGTACATATAAAGAACCCCGAAATCCGAGTTATAACGAAGAAGTTATGGCTTGTCGAAGTTTTTCGGCAAAACCGGCACGACACCGGGAGACGTAAATAGTGATTTTTAGGTAGAGGACTTTTTAGCCTTAGTTATCTAAACAAAAATTGTAGTATACGTTAAACCGAGAACATATAAAAAAAGAACGCCCAAATCTGACTTCGTATGAGGAAGTTATGAATTTTCTAAGATTTGGCATAGTAGTGCACGGCTCGAAACTCGAATTTTAGTTCAAGCGGTTTTTGGCCTACGCAACCTAAATGAGAGTTGAAGATCTCATTAATAGGAATTCAACGATCAAAAGACAGACAAAAACGGAGTCTGTATGAAGGAGTTACGAATTCTTCGCGGTCATTTAACAGTCTAATCTCCTCCTACTGTTAAATTTAAGATCGGTCGAGAATTAGCCAACGGAGTCTAAATGAAAGTTGTAGATCTTGTTTTTACCTATGCGTGGATATAAAGAACATAGAAAACGGAGCTCGTATGCAAAAGCTACGGGGTTTAGAAGTCGGCAGGGTGCTGTGCGAAATCGGGTGACGTGGCTGAATATGGGCCAAGGCTTTCTCCCCAAGGCAAGCCACCAAATGGTGACACCTGGCCATGGAATCGACGAGTAGGACCTCCTACTCGACGATTAGAGTAGGATTCCAACCTATAAATAGAGGTGTCGGTTTCCCTCATTCTTCACACCTTCCCAACTTCACTTCTCTCTCTACTTTCTCTCTCTAAGCCCCCACCCCCCCCCCCTAAGCCTAGGTAAACCCCCTAGCACCCGAAGGAAGCCCCGAGGCTCCCGAAGCCCCAAGAAAAGAGCCTTTCGGCTCGGGAACGCTGCTCCAGCGAAGCCCGATTTTGCGAAAAACCCGCTGTAAGTGAGCTACGCCTACCCTATCGTTAGTATATCTTATGTTTTAATATAGTAATTTTATTAGGACCTTATAATAAGTATTTGGGCTATTATTATGAGTTATATAAGTGTCGTTATAATATATTTTAACCACTCGCGGTACGGGTAATCTGGTTTAAAGGGCCGCATAGGGTTGTTGGATTTCAGAAGTGCTATATGCCATTATGGTCCTGCCCTCCGGTGTTTTATGTCTGGCCCCTGTCTGTATATAGTGGTTGAGAAATATTGTTTCATGCTTATATAATAGTAATAATAGCAAGACTATTAATTAGTCTCGGTGAATATTAGACTAAACTCTAGTGGTAATGATACTAGGTTTTGTCAAAGGAAAATTGTGTTAAGAGTAACGAAGTGTTGTCCGAGTGCCGAGTCACCACCTTTTCAAGTGAGTGCATAGTTAGTTTCATCTTACACATAGATATGAAGTATTTTATATAAATTACGTGCTATGTGTGCATATTGTTTGTATACTTGCTATCTATGCTGGATGAACGATTTTTATACATGTTTTCAATAATTTAAACCGTATATGTATTTTATATCTACAAAATGTGTTGGGTAAACATGGGTAGATGAAATAGTTGCTGTGTGACAAAAAAAAATGATGAGAGGTGATATAGACCATGAGATAAGGGTGAGAGGTGAACCATGAGAGAAGCCTTTTACCCAAGTGTTGGCCCCGTCATCTAGCAGAGTATGGATGACAACCACAGACTATTCTAGACAGTCCGGTGGAACACTAGCAGGCTCGCAACATGTAGGTGTTATTTGAACTGTGTATTCACCAGCTGTACTCTAAAAACCCATTGATATGTATTGCGAGTGGATTCTCGGAAACGATACTGTCGATAAACGAGATGAAAAGCCATTGACATGTATTGCGAGTGGATTCTCGGAAACGATACTGTTGATAAACGAGATAACCATGGCAGATATGGATTTAGTGCCTGATGAGCAAACCCTGGCAACTATGGATTTAGTGCCTGTTGAGCAAACCCTGACAACTATGGAATTAGTGCCTGTTGAGTAAACCCTGGCGACGATGGATTTCGTGTCTATTCCTTAGGATAATCCTTAGGAATGAATGAACGAGGAATAGCTGATTCTTAGGGTAGATCCTTAAGAGTAGAGAAGATAATGGGGATGGGTAATTGGGTTAACTGTTTGACGATTAAACATAATAATTATATTATTGTGGGTTGAAAATCCTATGTACTCACCAGGTTTCCCAACCTGACCCGCTCCAGCTTATTTATATCATAGGTGTTGATATGCAGTCACATTACACTGAGAGATTAAGGAGATATAAATCACTAGTGATAATGAATGTAAGTTCTGTTTATGTTTATGTTTCTGTATTGACGATAACATCCCAAATGTTTTAAAATGAATAAAAATACTTTTCTTCGGAAATGCCTTGATAACGAATTTATCATGTTTTACTGGGGACAAATTCCGCAACATTTTTATTAAAAGAGGTACTCTGATTTTTATAAAGCATAAACAAAATCGGTCTTTTCTGGCCGTGAAAATGGGGATGTCACATAAAGTCCGTTAAAAATTCATAACTTTGTCATCCGACGTTCGTTTTCGTCTGTCTTTATATCGTTGAGCTCCTATTAACGAGATATTCAATTTTTGTTTAGATTGTATCGGCTAAAAATCGATCGATCTAAAATTCGATTTCCGGGGTGTGCACTGCTATGTCAAATCAGATTTGGCCGTTCTTTTATGCACGATCTCGGTTTAACGTATACTATGACTTTCGTTTATATCTCTAAGGCTAAAATGTATTTTATCACAAACTCACTTTTTACGATTCCCGGTGTCGTGTCGGTTTTGCCGTAAAACTTCATCGGGTCATAACTTCTTCGTTATAACTCGGATTTCAGCGTTCTTTATTTGTACGGAACCCTTGTGACATATACAAAATTCACAATTTAAATACAATCATAATATCACTAATTCACTAATTTAGGAGAATCAAACTTAAACTCTACCACCACTACCAACTACCACATGCCAGCACCAACCATCTATATCAACGTCGTAACCATCATTCCTTTAAACCAAATCTATATATAAAAGCATACATTGTTAGTTTAAGTACTACACTCACAGTTTAATAAATATATTACTATAATCACAGTTTAATCAATATATTAATTCACTACTTTAGAGTTTAATGCAACAATTATAAAACCTAATATATTCTTAAATATTTACTTTACAAAAAAATACTCACAAGAAAATTAATACAAATATTCATATTTTAACATAAAACTCATAAAAAATCTTAATTTAATACAATCAATTCACAGCTTAATACAATCAATACATAAAATTAACAACTTAATTTATTAAATTCACAGTTTAATACACAAAAACTATACATTCACATCCATATTCTGTACTTAGTACTTATATTTATACCTTTAGATATGTGGGCTAGTGTTTCTTTCAAATATTAAGTTATATAATATTCACAATTTAAATTTTACATGTTATTCAAGATTAGAGAAAATAAAATCTATATATAATGCTTCTTTCATCTTATATTTTAGAAGCAAAAAAAATCGTAAAAATATTAATAGCTTAATATTCTCAATTCACAACTTAATACATTTAATTCACCATAATACACAAATTCACAGTTTAATAAAATATATTTACAGGTTAAAAATTACATCTGATTATGTTTCGAGCTTGGAGGTTGTAATAGATAGTAGTTCATACACTCATCACAATTTACAACTTAAAAAGCCTAAATTCACATTATTTGAGAAAACACTAATATAATAAAAACACATTTAAATTCACATTAAAAATAATAAAAATTCATACATATATTGCTTAAAACTTATAAAAAATTCATTTAATCACAACTAAAACTTATGAAGAAAAAATCATGCAATCACAAATTAATACTTACAAAAAATCATACATTCACAACTTAATACTTATAAAAAATCATGCATTCATAGCTTAAATTTTTTTCTAATTGAAATAATCATATTTGTATAAAATCCATGCATTAACAACTTAATAATTATAAAAAAAACGTTTATTCACAGCTTAAGAAACTAGTTCAAAAACTTATTCATATTATTCAATGTTTAAAAACATACCTTGTTTTTAGTGAAGCATTTCATCAAACACCTTCAATGCATCTTATGTCCAGATCTGAGATTGTTCCCTTGCTTCAGATCCATGAGAACCGATGGTAGGCAAATACAACGGTGGTGCGACGTCGGTTGTGGTAGAGGTGGAATCACATCGACGGTGGTAGTATTAGATCTGGATATCAGATCTGTTAGCGATGATTTCCGTAAGATCTATTGTTCCGGCGAAGCAAATCGGAGAAGTTTTCTTGTATTCTATCATATTTGGATGTCGACGATCTGGAGACGAACTAGATTTGGATTTCATATCAGAATGTGACGTTTTTTGGTGTTCCGACGAAGCACAGTAGCTGATGTTAGGCGGTGGTTGGTGGTGATAAGGTCGACTATTAGATCTAACCAAATCGCATCAGATCTGATACGTTTTGTGTGTTTAGAGAGAAAAAGTGAAGTTGAAACAACTTCTTGACTCCATATCTGAGACCAAGTGGCGATCGACAGTGATGGAGGAAGGTGGTGGTTATCACCGCTCGTCGGAGCTCATAATCTGGAGGAGAAAATCGAAGATCTGAAGTCGAAAATAATAGATCCGAAGATGAAAATTGTAGATCTAAAGAGAAAAATCATAGATCTGAAGCTGAAATTTTAGATCTGAAGAGGAAAATCGTAGATCTGAAGCTGAAATCGTAGATCTGGAGCCAACCAAAACTTGTGGATCTGATGGCGGTGGTTCGTCGGTGGTAGGAGGCGCCGCCGGTAGGAGGCGGTGGCAATCAAGGGTGGTGGTTGGTGGCTAACTGGTGGTAATGTTTGTATGTTCTTCAAGTTTGAAATGAGAGAGAAAATAACCATGTGAGAGTGTATGTAGTGGGTGTAGATCTGATTATAAAATGGGGTTCTTACGGTTCTTAACTTTTAGTGGTTCTCATTTGATCTTTTGTCTCTCTCTCTCTCTCTCTCTATATATATATATATATATATATATATATATATATATATATATATATATATATATATATATATATATATATATATATATATATATATATATATATATATATATATATATATATATATATATAAGCCTTTTTATTATGGTGGATTAAAACTCAAATTCACACTATTCCAAATACGCCACGTAACCTGCCTTTGTGACTGACACAACATACCAAAACCTCTTTCTTCACCTCTCCTTCAACGTTTCATCTTCTTCGCTTGATTACTGACTGATTTTCCTGGTTTCTTCAATAGAAAACACCGACCACCTGACACAAAAAGAAACCTTAATTTTACGTCCAAATAATTTTCTAATGCATGTCTGTCCCCTGGAGGATTGAATGGTGTAATATGGTGGAAATCAAATGTCGGTCATCATCATGGTGCCTTTTTGCTCTGTTTCATATGCTTTTAATAACAAACACAAATCACTCATCTCTCTCTCTATCTCTCTCTCTCTTTTACACCATATTCGGAACCACCAACACCCCAGTTGCTGCCACTGTAATGAAGATGGACGCAGTGAAGATTATGACACTTTTAAGCCGACCATCTACAGTATGTAAATCTTCAAACCCATTTTTTCTATTTCAGTTTTCGGATTTTGAAAGATCAGAACCTTATATTCTTTTGTACTTCTTTTAGTTTTCTCTTCTTCATTTATTATTTTGATTTTGGGATGGCAATAACCCTAATACCCATCCCAATTTTGTTTAATTTGAGTGTATCTCTCCTACAAACATCAATTACGGTGGCTAGACTTGAATAAACTCCACCATCAATATTTCTCCTCAAAAACCAAATTTCAATTGTAGAGATTAGGGCAAATATGATTAATGGTGACGTGATAAAGATGCATATTATGTGAAGTGTAAGATTTTGAGTGTTTACTGAAATTTTGGATGACATCATGATCTTCATTGTCACCTAAGCAAAAGATGTTAATGCCCTTCTTTTGTTCTTATGGTGAGTGCTCGTCTTTATGTTGCACTAACAATATAGTAGAATCTAGGCGTGACCTTTTAGAAACTGATGAATTTCGAAGCTCCAAAAGATCTTGGCTGCAAGATGTCCAATTGTTAAGCTCTGAAAACCATTAAACTGGGAACAATCTTGGTATATACATGAAGACTATAATTTTACTTGTTATCAGCAATCCAATCGATATATTTCTTTGCCCTAATGAAATTTATTAGAAATTGTCCCTTTTTCTCAAATCTTGCAAACTCGATTTTATTTCAGAGGTTTGTTCCAGTTTGTAATTTCAATATCTATTTTGCCAAAAAACATAATTTCTCAATTATATGGATGATTAACTATTGCAACAGTACAAAATAGATTGTCGATAGTTTTTCTTGATTGGTTGTTGATAAATTGTAGACTACTAAGATTCAATGACATAAAGGGGCTATATTTTTTCGGAAAAAAAAAAACACAAAGTGCTTGATTTTTTTTTTCAAGGGTATAGAAGGGGAACTTGATATTCCTTTTCAACTGAAGCATCTGAGAGATTATATTTCAAGATTTGTTATATGTCTTTACTAAATTTCAGTTTGCGTGTGTTATTTAATTAACTCCCACTTTTGACAGCACCATAGAAGGACAAGAAGTCAAGATACATGTATGGTAATTTTTTATTATTAAAAAATTTTCATTTATTTATATTTTTATTCAGATGAATGTTTTATTATGCATTGGATATAACATCCCGAGTCCCATGTATATTATTTAATTAATTTCATTCATTTTGGCAGAGCAACTCGACAAGTTGGATGCCCCAACTCGCCGAGTAGAGGAGTAAATTGGTCGCGTGACTTTAGAGTCTACTTGACGAGTCGGAGGACCCCGAATCGATGAGTAGGAGCTGTGTGAAGAAACCCTAATTTTCCGGGTTTGTGTCCTATTTAAAGGACCTTAAGCCCTCATTTCCGCCACCCTTGTCACCCTACTACATAGTGAGAAACCCTAATCGAGCTGTAACCTTGTGTGAGGGAAAGAGAGGCTAATATTGTGGGTTTTAGTGCAGTCTTGGAGGAGAGTTGAAGAGCAAGATACTTTGGACAAGAAGGAGCTTTTGGATCCGGTATTCACTCATTCTTAGCTTCTATTTGAACGTAAAAAGTCACTATCTTGCTCATTGTTTAGTTAGATCTCGTTTTTAGGGAGCTTAGGGCCTTTTCCCATCCTTCTTTGAGTTCTAGAGTGTTATGAGCTTGTCATGGAGGTGAGGCTCCAGATCTAGACATATTGAGGTTCCATGAACCCAAAGATCCAAGCTTTATCAAGCTTTGGACAAGTGTCCATGCATGGGACCTCTTATGGAGCTTGTTTTGGCATTTTGAGCCATAGATGCCATGCATGAACGTAAAGCTTGTAGCTTTACCTCATAAGTGAGCATTGGAAGGCTAGATCCAGAGTATGAGACACCATTTCTGCCCAAAATCGTCTGAATGAGAAAAGGGGCTGAAGGGACTCGACGAGTCGGTAAGCGGACTCGACGAGTCGGTTAGGGTTTTCCCTGACGAGTCTGGACAAGTGTAACTCGGCGAGTTGATCAGACAACTCGACGAGTTAAGTTGGATTTCCACGACACTTCTGAGGAAACAAGGGAACTCGACGAGTCACATAGATGCACTCGACGATTTGGGTCAACAGGGACTATTGACTCGAGTGTTGACATCTGTTGACTTTTAGGGTTGGTCAAGACTTGGATTATGGAGACCATGGAGGGGTAAAATGGTCTTTTACCCATTCCAAGAGTTAAATAGAGGGGTTAGCTTAATTTATTTATAGTTGTGGTTATAAGTGTTAATTAGAGATGATTATGACATCTAGGCGGGGATTAGACCGTTCGAGGGGTACGAGGTTTACTTGCTTACTTACAAGGTGAGTCTTCTCACTATACTTACCATGAGTGGTAACTTTGTGTGACCGGAGAGTCTTGTATGCTATTACTGAGTATTGTGATATCCTGCATTATGTCTTTGTGATTTATGATGTGTATTATTCTGAGCTTCATTGAGTTTTGACCGGAGGGTCCAACCCGAGTTGTGGGACTGGAGGGTCTCCACTGAGACACATTGACCGGAGGGACTTTATCGAGATATAGCCATGAGAGGCTAATGAGATGTGTGTGGTATTTTAGGGAACTCACTAAGCTTCGTGCTTACCGTGTTATGTGATATGTGTTTCAGGTATTTCTCAGGATCGCGGGAAGGCGCCGACTTGATTGAACACACGAGATGGAGTTATGTTTTTGAGGATCCTGGATTTTTATTCAAACAATTATGGATTTGTGTTTTTGGTAATTGACACTTTGGGGTTTTATGAAATGTGTTAATGAGAATTATGTGATTTTAAAATGGAAATTTTGTTTGAAAATTTACGATGTTACAAGTTGGTATCAGAGCCTTGGTTTAAGGGATTCGGATGTACCTTCGGGTATGTCCGAACTCAAACTGAGGATTTGAGAAAAAATTTCAAGGAGAAATGATTTTTCGAAAACGAGTAAGAGTTTTTAAGAGGAAAAGGAGATGGAGCAGTGTGTACAATCAGCCAGAGCCCGAACGGTGATTTCCCCAAATACCCTTATTTGTTTATATTATGAGATATTTATGAGATGTTACGGATACATGCTAGAGGATAGGCTGGGTATTTATTATTTTAGGGCTAGAGTTGCCTGATTTGTGATGCCTTAGCCTAGGAGATGTTGCTATCTGTTATTTTCCTTGAGTATATGTTGAGTAGGAGTATCTAGCAGGAATATCTTAGAAAGGGTTTGAGACAAGGGATAATCTAGGAGATATACCTAGATGAGCATAGGAGGAGCATATTGAGAGGGTAGTTTGTTTTTCGTGAGAGGTAGAGTACTTGTGAATTTGGATCCTAGGAGGAGGACTTAGGGTGACTACAGGTTGGAGTGGAAGGTAGTATTGGGCCCGTCCTACTGAAAGCACCAGATCTGTATGCGACCCAAGTAAGAATTATTAGGATACTAAGGAGCATGTAGGGACGGGAAATCGAGTTTGAGTATGCTCGAGCGAGTCTCTGACGATTTTTCGTGTTGTGTTTCAGAGACATTATGGTGGGTACACGCCACAACCCCGGGAGCAGTGATGCCAGTGACGAGGAGATCCGCAGGATCATTCATGATGAGGTGGGCGAAGCTATCAGAGAGGTCATTCCAGAGATGTTCGGGTCTATTAAGACCACGTTGATTGAGACACTCGATGAGCGATATGTTGTTGTTACTGAGGTTGCTCCTGCTGCAGCCACCGCAGCCGTAGTTGCTGCTAGACCACAGGGAGGTGACTCGTCGTTGCTGCGGAAGTTCAGCAACACGTAGCCACCAGAGTTTGATGGGACTCAGGATCCGATTGCTACTATAAGATAGATCTCCGACATTAAGGGGTGTTTCTACACGTGTTCATGCCCAGAGCACATGAGGGTTCGGTTCGCACTGAACCAGCTTCGCTTGGGAGCGAAGGACTGGTGGAAGTTCGTGACTGCCAGCTTTACACCTGCAGTGACATGGGAAAGGTTTACACGGTTGTTTCGAGATGAGTATGTTCCCCAGGTGGAGAGGGAACGGTTAGCCCATGAGTTTCTGTATCTCAAGCAGAAGACAGAAACTGTGACCGAGATCACGAGGACGTTCCATGAGAGGGAGCTGTTTTGCCCTGAGCACATGTCTAATGAGCAGACACGTGTGAGCCGATATCTGAGCATGCTGAGGAGGGATATACGGGAGTTCGTGGTGAACTCGTCATACCAAACATTGGATGAGCCTCAGACCAATACCAGGCGGAGGGAGATTGAGCTAGAGTTACAGGCTAGGGAGGAGGGAGAGTCTCAGGGGAGAGACCGGATGCGAGAGCGAGAGGCCAGAAGGGCCGCACTTGTGGCAAGTACGGCAAGAGTCACGAGGGGTCTTGTCGAGCGGGGATTTGCTACAAATGTGGTTAGGAGGGGCATATGGAGAAGGACTGCCCCATGGGATTCTCTGTCTGTTTTCATTGCAACCAGACGGGCCACCGAAAGGCCGAGTGTCCTCAGCTTACTCAAAGATCAGTTCAGGCTTCTGTTCCCTCTGCCTTGCGTACTAATGATAGCCGGCCGGCGAAGGCTGAGACCCCGAGAGCTCGTGGGAGAGCATGCCAGCTGATAGCGGAGGAGGTCCGCACAGCACCTGATGTCGTGGCCGGTATGTATTTCCTTATTCCTGTTATCTTGAGATTTGTTTATGCTTATATTGTGTTGTATATAGGTACTTTTCCTGTGAGTTCTGTGCTTTCTTTGGTGTTATTTGACTCGGGTGCGAGTCAATCCTTCGTGTCCTTATCCTTTAGTCGACACATTAGTGTTAGACATGAGGCGTTCAGTCGACCTTTGAGAGTTTCTATTGCCGACAAGCATGCGGTTTTTGCCACTGATGTGTTTCGGGGATGTGTGTTAGATATTTTCGGTGTTGAGTTTCCTATAGATTTGGTGCCGATAGCGATGGGTGACATTTGTGTCATAGTGGGCATGGATTGGTTGAGCCGGTTTGGAGTTGTGATTGACTGCGAGCGTCAGTTGGTGACCATATGAGACTCTAGTGGGGAAGTGCTTACTGTGTATGGCGAGGGGACCAGATCTGGATCAGCTTTTTGCTCAGCTGCTAGGGCGAGACAGAGTTTACAGCAGGGATGTGTGGGATATTTAGCTTATGTGACGGATACGAGAGTTTCCACTGAGAGGCCGAGTTCTACCTCCGAGGTTCCGATAGTATGCGAGTTCCCAGACGTTTTCCCCGAGGAATTGTCAGGTGTGCCTCCCGAGAGGCAGGTGGAGTTCCGGATTGATTTAGTTCCGGGTGCGGCGCCTATTGCCAGGGAACCTTATCGCCTGGCGTTGCCTGGGATGCAGGAATTATCTTCGCAGCTCCAGGAACTGTTGGGGAAGGGTTTTATCAGACCGAGTAGCTCACCGTGGGGAGCACCAATCCTTTTTGTGAAGAAAAAGGATGGTTCACACCGGATGTGTATCGATTACCGGGAGTTGAACAAGTTGACGGTCAAGAACCGTAATCTACTACCGAGGATCGATGATTTATTCGATCAGTTGCAGGGGGCGTGTTGGTTTTCCAAGATTGATTTGAGATCTGGGTATCATCAGATTAGAGTTTGCAAGGAGGATATTCAGAAGACAACCTTTAGGACTCGTTATGGGCACTACGAGTTTGTGGTGATGCCTTTCGGGCTCACCAACGTGCCGGAAGCGTTCATGGATCTCATGAACCGGGTGTGTAGACCCATGTTGGACAGGTCGGAGATCGTGTTCATCGACGACATCTTGGTATACTCGAGGTCCAGAGAGCAGCACGAGGAGCATCTGCGGGAGATTCTTGGGGTGTTGAGGATGGAGAGGCTTTATGTCAAATTCTCCAAGTGTGATTTCTGGTTACGAGAGGTACAGTTCTTAGGACACCTCGTTAACCAGAATGAGATTTTGGTCGACCCGACCAAGATTGAGGCAGTCATGCGATGGGAGGTGCCGAGATCCCCATCCGAGATCAGGAGTTTTCTTGGCCTGGCAGGCTACTACAGGAGATTTATCAGGAATTTCTCTAAGATTGTCGTTCCTCTTACCATATTGACCAGGAAGGGTATTACTTTTGCTTGGGGGCCCGAGCAGCAGGCCTCATTCGAGACTCTTCGCCAGAGATTGTGCGAAGCTCCAATGTTAGCCCTTCCCGAGGGAGTGGAGGACTTTGTAGTTTATTGTGATGCATCGATATCATGAATGGGTGCCGTGTTGATGCAAATGGGGCACGTGATAGCATATGCATCGAGGTAGTTGAAGCCTCACGAGACGAGGTATCCCACCCACAATTTGGAGTTGGGGGCGGTGGTGGTCGCCCTCAAGATTTGGCGCCACTATCTTTATGGTGTTTGGTGTACCATATATACAGACCATAAGAGCCTGAAGTACCTCATGGATCATTCCAACCTGAACATGAGACAGAGAAGGGGGTTGGATGTGGTGAAAGACTACGACTGCGAGATTCTGTATCACCCTAGCAAGGCTAATGTGGTAGCCGAGGCCCTAAGTCGCAGAGCAGTGAGTGCTTCGATCCGAGACGTGTGCATGAGGATGACGGTGATGACCCCGGTCTTAGATACCATTCTGAGTTTGAGACTGATGGTCGAGGGCTTCTGACTTTCCGTGGGCGGATATGGGTACCATATACAGGTGGAGCTTGACGTATTTTGATGGAGGAAGCCCATTGGTCGAGATTCTCGAGCCATCCGGGGGCCACCAAGATGTATTTGGACATGAAAAAGGATTATTGGTGGCCCTATATGAAGAGAGATGTGGTTTGGGTAGTTGAGAGGTGCTTGACCTGTTGTCACGTCAAGGCGGAGCACCAGCGTCCTCATGGAAAGTTACAGGCCTTAGAGGTTCCCCAGTGAAAGTGGGATCAGATTTCTATGGATTTTATCACCAAGTTACCGAGGACTGCACGAGGCATTGATGCGATATGGGTGAGTGTAGACCGGTTGACGAAGAGTGCTCACTTTCTAGCGATTAGTGAGAGCTCTTCAGCTGAGAAATTTGCCGAGATCTACGTTCGAGAGGTGGTGGCACGGCACGGGGTGCCAACATCTATAGTGTCAGATCAGGATGTACGATTTACTTCCAGGTTCTGGAAGAAATTTCATGAGGAGTTGGTACCCGACTGCACTTCACTACAACCTATCATCCATAGACAAACGGGCAGAGTGAGCGGCTGATTCAGACGCTTAAGGACATGCTACGTGCATGTGTTATGGACTTCGGTGGAAGTTGGGACACTTATTTGCCCTTGGCTGACTTTTAATATAACAACAACCATCACTCCAGTATCGATATGCCTCCCTTCGAGCTTTTGTACGGGAGGAGATATCGAACTCCTATTTGTTGGGGAGAGGTAGGGCAAAGAGTGATGGGGAGCACTGAGATAGTGCTCAAGACGACTGAGCAGATTCAACAGGTCAGACAGAGGTTACTGACGGCCCAGAGTCGTCAGAAAAGTTACGCAGACCGGCGACGATCTGAGTTAGAGTTCCAGGTCGGAGACTTTGTCCTCCTGAAGGTGTCCCTATGGTAAGGGGGATTCGATTTAGGAAGCGAGGCAAGCTGGGCTCTAGATACATTTGTCCTTTCAGGGTGATCGCCCGAGTGGGTAAGGTAGCTTATCGGTTGGAGCTACCTGTAGAGTTGAGTCAGATTCATAACACCTTCCATATGTCCCAGCTGAGGAATTGTGTAACCGATGAGACGGCAGTGGTCCCTTTAGAGGACATTCAGGTGGATGCGCGCCTGAACTACATTGAAAGGCCGATAGCGATCTTGGATAGGAAGGTAAAGGTCTTGAGGAATAAATAGGTACCTTTGGTTCAAGTTTAGTGGCAACATCGGAAGGGATCCGAGTGGACTTGGGAGCCGAAGTCCGAGATGCGAGAGCAGTACCAAGAGTTATTCTCGGAAAACGACTTCGAGGGTGAAGTCTGATTCTAGTGGGGGATAATTGTAACATCCCGAGTCCCAGGTATATTATTTAATTAATTTCATTCATTTTGGCAGAGCAACTCGACGAGTTGGATACCTCAACTCGCCAAGTAGAGGAGTAAATTGGCCGAGTGACTTTAGAGTCTACTCGACGAGTCAGAGGACCCCGACTCGACGAGTAGGAGCTGTGTGAGGAAACCCTAAATTTCCAGGTTTGTGTCCTATTTAAAGGACCTTAAGCCATCATTTACGCCACCCTTGTCACCCTACTACACTGTGAGAAACCCTAATCGAGCTGTAACCTTGTGTGAGGGAAATAGAGGCTAATATTGTGGGTTTTAGTGCATTCTTTGAGGAGAGTTGGAGAGCAAGAGACTTTGGACGAGAAGGAGCTTCAGGATCCGGTGTTCACTCATTCTTAGCTTATGTTTGAAGGTAAAAGTCGCTATCTTGCTCATTGTTTAGTTAGATCTTGTTTTTAGGGAGTTTAGGGCCTTTTCCCATCCTTCTTTGAGTTCTAGAGTGTTATGAACTTGTCATGGAGTTGAGGCTCCATATCTGGACATATTGAGGTCCCATGAACCCAAAGATCCAAGCTTTATCAAGCTTTGGACAAGTTTCCATGCATGAGACCTCTTATGGAGCTTATTTTGGCATTTTGAGCCATAGATGCCATGCATGAACGTAAAGCTTGCAGCTTTACGTGATAAGTGAGCATTGGAAGGCTAGATCCAGAGTATGAGACACCATTTCTGCCCAAAATCGTCTGAATGAGAAAAGGGGCTGAAGGGACTCGACGAGTCGGTTAGGGTTTTCCCCGACGAGTCTGGACACATGCAACTCGGCGAGTTGATGAGACAACTCGACGAGTTAAGTTGGATTTTCACGACACTTCTGAGGAAACGAGGGAACTCGACGAGTCACATAGATGCACTCGACGAGTTGGGTCAACAGGGACTGTTGACTCGAGTGTTGACTTTTGTTGACATTTAGGGTTGGTCAAGACTTGGATTATGGAGACCATGGAGGGGTAAACTGGTCTTTTACCCATTCCAGGAGTTAGAGAGAGGGGTTAGCTTAATTTATTTTGAGTTGTGGTTATAAGTGTTAATTATAGATGATTATGACATGTAGGCGGGGATTAGACCGTTCGAGGGGTACGAGGTTTACTTGCTTACTTACGAGGTAAGTCTTCTCACTATACTTACCATGAGTGGTAACTTTGTGTGACCAGAAAGTCTTGTATGCTATTACTGAGTATTGTGATATCCTGCATTATGTCTTTGTGATTTATGTTGTGTATTATTCTGAGCTTCATTGAGTTAGGACCGGAGGGTCCAACCTGAGTTGTGGGACTGGAGGGTCTCCACTGAGACACATTGACCGGAGGGTCTTTATCGAGATATAGCCATGAGAGTCTAACGAGATGTGTGTGGTATTTTGGGGAACTCACTAAGCTTCGTGCTTACCGTGTTATGTGATATGTGTTTCAGGTATTTCTCAGGATCGCAGGAAGGTGTCGGCTTGATTGTACACACGATATGGAGTTATGTTTTTGAGGATCCTGGATTTTTATTCAAACAATTATGGATTTGTGTTTTTGGTAATTGACACTTTGGGGTTTTGTGAAATGTGTTAATGAGAATTATGTGATCTTAAAATGGAAAATTTGTTTGAAAAATTACGGTGTTACATTGGAACTATTAAGGCGTAAAAGTTTAGAAATCCTAATGTAAAGAGTCAAATTAATAGAGTTCAGAGATTCCATGGTGATGGTAGCATTACAAAGATGATATTTCATGATTAATCACAATATCCCTTTGAGTGCGTTGCAAAATATGTTGATAGGTTTTCTATAAAAAGAAAAAAATATCATTAAAAAACAGTCGTCTTTCATTTACTTGTTTAATGTTGATTATAACAACTTACTTTCGCTATCTTTTCCAATTCATGCCATTGAAGATGTTGTCAAAGTTTTGCTAGAGGGCTTGGGTGAAGACATCAATAGAGAAGGGATTAGGAAAACCCCTCTTCGTGTTGCCAAAGCTCTTCACGAAGGGACCAGAGGTTCGCTCATTATCATTATATCACCACTCTTATCTTCATTCCGTGTTTCATTTCAATCATATTTTAGTTTGACAGTTTGCTAGAATTACATAGAAATTTGGCATTTGGTTTGAAAGTAGTGACTTCAAACTCTCAACGAATCTAGAAAATCTTTCTAATAATTTTGAATTTCTCCAGGCTACAATCAGAAGGTGAAAGACGTAATCTAAGGTGCATTATTTCCTGAAGTAAGAGTCGAAAATGGAGTTGGACAAGCTGGAGGAGCTGGTGGTCTTGTTCTTGTTAGAGATCTTGGTCTCTTTTCATATTGTGAATCTTGTTTAATCCCATTCCAGGTCAAATGCCACGTAGGCTCTATTCCATCTGGTTAACTTGTTGTGGGCCTTAGCAAACTCTCAAGGGTCGCCAACATCTTTGCAAAAAGACTCCAAGATCCACAACGTTTAACAGATGAAATATGTTTAGCTCTACAACATTGGATCAAGCCAACTGGTGCTGCTGTCATTCTTCATTGTTCACATATCCACTTTCCCAAACTTTCCCCTGGGTTTCTCGACTCTGATCACTCAAAATGGGTTCTCAAATGATCCAGCAGCAAGAAGTAAGTTTTTGCAGAGCATTCCTAGATATTCTTTGTAACCGATAAGGTAAATTTACTCTAGATTGCTGCAATTTTTGTTGTTAAACTTCACACTTCTATGTAAACTTCTATTAGTATATTTTATTTTTTGCATTCACAGGGGTGTCTAATAAGGTGAAACAGAAGTATATGTCTACATTTACTCATTCATGGATTTTCTTGTGAACTAAGAGATAGATAGATAGTGTAGAAGCACAAATCTTAAAGGTCTTTATTTTGCTAAACACGTGGATTATCAATATGTTCCTTTCCCTCCCAATTGGTAGTAGGTTGGAAAAAAAGTAGCTCATAATGTTTAATGTTCAATAGAAAAAAAGAGCCAACATTCCAAAAATGATAGTCTGGTGTGTATACATGCTTCCAGAATCTTCTCCTTGCAATCTATCAGGATACTATAAGTTGCATCAGGTTTAAGGAGGAATGTGAACATATGTGGATAATTTTTCTGTTTCACTCTACAAATCCTTCTTGAGGTGTGAATGGAATTGTGTGTATTCTGTCAGAATTTAGAAGAAATTAGTCTATTATGATGTGAAAGTTGAGTATGAGGTGTGAATGGAATTGTGTGTATTCTGTCAGAATTTATTTATATAAATCCATTCTTTTAGAATGTTTGTATTCTAGCAGAATGTGGTTTATGTATTCTGCCAAAATTTATAAATCAAATCTTATCAATAATATTATTTTAGAATAGATTAGTGTTTTTGTTAGATTTTAATGTTTTTTTTTTCTTTTTAGGCTTTGAAGAGTTTGTCATTCATGTGGAAAAGAAAGAAAATATGGAGAACAAGAGTGTCTTATAGTAGAATGTATTCCGCCAAAATGTATAAAATGAATCTTAGCAACATTATTCTTTCAAAATGAATTAGTGTTTTTTGTTGGATTTTGATGTTTTTGTTGCATTTGTGATAGGAATTGCTTGAAGACCTTATAGGAATGACGTGAAGAATGAATCGAAGATTGATCATACTCACAGTTTAAGAATGTTGTTGTTTTTTTAAGAATTACACTTGCTATTCTTTCATAATGTTGTTATTATTCAAGAATGTTCTTTTTGTATCACAATCATAGAATATAATTATTTGATATATTATTTGTTCAAGAATCGATTTTGTATATTGTTTCATAATGTACTTATTCATGTTTTCTTCTTATTTATGTATTCTTAAAAGTTTTCATAAACTGTTATTCTAACAGAATGTCATTATAACAAAATTTCATTCTAATAGAATCTCATTATGACAGAATAAAATAAGTTATAGTCGGTTATGATTACAAATTAAATTAGAATTGAAATTTAATTAATTTAAAAAAAATCAGAATTATCCCTTTAATTTCGAAAATTTCATTTTTTAAATATAATTAATTGTCTAAAATACCCTTTTAATTAAATTTGAGTGATTATATGGTACATGTTATCCTATTTTAATATCGTAGACCCTCAGATCATGACCATTGATTTTATTCATCTATTGGTGCAGAATTATGCTTGCGGGCACACAATAGGTGTAGGAAACAAAATAACCTAGCCTTATATATATATATATATATATATATATATATATATATATATATATATATATATATATATCAACTATAATAAATAAAGATCTATTTTGTCACATCTCAATCTCTAATGAGTTTTGACACTTGTCATTTTCTAATATTTTTGAAATAAATAATATCCACATGTCAATTATTAGGTTTTTCAAATTTTAAAATTAAAAAGACACATAATATTTATATATATTTATATATGTAAAGTATTATATGTCATAAATATGATATTAAATTGCAATTAATACATTTTTTTATTTCTTATTTCAAAATTTTATTTAAAAAAAATATTTATTGTTACACTTAAATATTTAATTTCTTTTTTAATCAACCCGTGTAATATACGGATTTTACACCTAATATATATATATATATATATATATATATATATATATATATATATATATATATTGTCTAGTTACTAATTTCTGTCGTGATATATATTGTCAATGGTTATTAATGGGGTGGCTCTTTTCATATTCTGATATTTGAAGGGTTCCGAGCGATCCACTCCGTGATTGCCTTCCAATTACCTGACTGCTCTGCCACATTAAACCAGTATTTCCTTTTATTTTTTTAAGGTGTAGTTTATGCCTAATTATAATTCATAAGTTTGATCTCGTCCTAAAAAAATTATATCGGGTCAAGTTTGAGTCTAAAGGATGGATTATGATTTTTTTTTTTTTTTAAACATGATAAACTTACGATTTTATGGAAAACATTAGTACCAAATTAGTAATTTTCTTCCTTTTACATGTTTTATGTATAACAAAAAAATAAATCATTATTATTTTTAGCAATTCAATTTGGTAAGAACTCAAAGTATATATATTATATTTTTTTAAATTATAAATCAATCTTAGATGTTCTGGTAGACAAATGCCCACACCTTATGAAGAAATATGATAGAAAGTTTTGATAATAAATTAATATATGATATTATAATTTATTAATCAACAGGTTGACTATCTATGTTTGAAAGTTACATAACACTACACTCCTCGATATTAAATCAAATGTCATAAATATAATCTTATTATTAGAGTTTAAAACACATCATAATATTTGGTGTATAAAATATGTGTGGTTTTAAATATCTATATCTATATATCTTATAAATGAAGTATTTTTCCTTGATTCTTATACATTTGAAACCCCCTAATTTAATTTCCTTGATTCTTATGCATTTGAAACCCCCTAATTTAATTAATATCACTCAAAAGACTTTTTAATAATGATTATTAATTGGTTCTTTAATATAACAATAACATGAACAACATCAAACATAACAAGACCAAGTATAAATACGGTGAATAATAGGAACATCGTTGTCATATTTTGTAATTTTTTCTTTCACCACATTCATTTGAAACTCCCATGTATTTTTCCTTTCACCACATTCATTTGAAACTCCCATGACTTTTCAATTTCTTTCTAATAATGATTATAAGTTGGTTAATAAGATTAAATAAATATCAAACCTAAAGTTTAATCATATATAAACTAAATTTCAATATTAAAATAATATATTTACTTTTACTTATAAAATTATGTTTTTTTAACTTTTTACATATTATACTTAATTTATTAGTTTTAATATATTGGTCGATGTAAACCATTATCATTTTAAAGCTACAACTTTTGAACAATTTGTATAAAATATTTAAATTATAAAATTAAATATAATATTACAGGACCAACTTAAATATAAATTTTAGTTTAACTTAAACAACCCAAATAATATTTATAAATAGTTAAAAGTGATAACTTGTAGTGTCTTTCTAATAATGATTATAATTTGGTTAATAAGGTTAAATAAATATCAAACCTAAAGTATAATCATAAATAAACTAAATTTCAATATTAAAATAATATCTTTACTTTTACTTATAAAGTTATGTCTTTAACTTTTAACATATTATACTTAATTTATTAGATTTAACATGTTGTCATGTATAAACCATTATCAGTTTAAAGCTAAATGCAAAAACTAAATTGTAATATCAATACTATTTTCTAAAGATATTTGTATAATCGTTAAATTTTTTTAAATAAGTAGCTTAAAATAACTTACAATAACAATAGTTAAAAATAACTTTATATAAATGATTATATTGTTACATTTAAAAATAAAAAAACAATGTCTGATGTTTTAAATAATTATAATGCTAGAAAGTAAAACGTTAAGAAAATAAATTTTAAAAAATTAACTAACAATAACAAAAACTATAAATAACGTTAAGTCATATATTATATTTAATTTTATTCATAAGTAACTCGCAGGTAGAAGTCATTCAAACGATTGAAATTATATAGTTATAATACATGTATATATTATCATATAATTCAAAATAATCAATATATTATATCAATTTAGTATACAAATTATTATATCAAATTTAACAACAACGTTATTGTTATATTTAAAAAAAATATATTTGTAAAGATTTAACTATGTAGGTGTTTCTGCGCAACGCGCAGGCATTCGCCTAGTATCTTATAAAGGAAGCATTTTACTTGATTCTTATACATTTGAAACCCCCTAATTTAATTTCCTTGATTCTGATGCATTTGAAACCCCCTAATTTAATTAATACCACTCAAAAGACTTTTTAATAATGATTATTAATTGGTTCTTTAATATAACAATAACATGAACAACATCAAACATAACAAGACCAAGTATAAATACGGTGAATAATAGGAACATCGTTGTTATATTTTGTAATGATTAAAGACCTTTAAAGAAGGAAAAAAGACTTTTATATGTGTATTGCTTTTCATATGAATTTCAATAATTTTTTTATTTTTACCAACGGTTCAATGTGTGGTTGCTTCCGGTATGTCACATATTATATTCAGGGTAGAAATTTTTGCATAAAGATGCACCTAATTCCATTCACTACAGGTATTAAATTAATATTTGACTCATGCATACACAAACAAATCTTGCTGATCATTTTTATTTTTTTGAATAGATTCGGTTTTCATCATCATTCCTTCAACAATGGAAATTATATCTACCTTCACTATTTGACAATTCCATATGTATCCATGCCTGTAAGAATTTTTATTTTTCTTAAGATTTTTTTGTTAAAACCATTTTAATACTTTAGAATATAAAAAAAGGTGGAAAACAGTGAAATATTCATCGTTGGTGTCACAATGTGGATTTATTGAACCCTAGAAGATATTGGAAAATTTGAAGTCATAATAGCATATGTATTGCTACATATAAATTGTTTTAAATGTCAATTGGTCTTAGTTTTCATTAAAGTCATGATTTCCTATTTGATCCTATAAAATATCACATGTGAACTAAAGGCAGGTCATGCATATTTTAATGTTGTACTGGTACAACCGATACCAATGAGTTGCCATGCTCCTATTCAAGTCATGAGAAGGTAATCCTTTTAGCTTTCATTTTTTTTGTATATATACATTTAGTCTCAACCAAGCATTTTTGTGGCAGGGTGTGTTTGTATTAGTCTCTAATAAGAACTAGATGTTGGTATCCAGACTTTGCCTATGTGGTTTTAGTCGATGCCTATGTGGTTTTAATTTGCCGATGTTGGAATATGAAAATTAATATGATGTATCGATATGCATTTAACAAATAATAAGTACATCACATTATTTACTTAATCGATATTAATGGATATAAATGGCAATTTGTGCATTTGCAGTTGTGACAACCCGAAACTTTGCCCGTTTCCGTTACGCGAGTTTCGTTAATAAAATTTCGAATTTGTTAACTTTTCCGTCAAACTTTTTGTTTTAGAAAATAATCTAGTTATATTTAATTAAATTATTTACGAGTTGGAACCAAAAATCGCGCGGAAACCCGAATATCTCGAAAAATCAAGCATTTGCGGTCTAAATGAGATTACGACCGTAAACGTGTTTACGGCCGTAAACTCGTTTACGACCGTAAACCTGTTTACGGTCAGTGAAGAGTGGACCCCCCACAACACCCCTATAAATACGATGTCTCCACCTTCATTAGAACATTTCTGGCCAAAAACTTTCTCCTTCTCTCTCTAAGAACCTTAACCATAAACACTCAAAATGCCTTCAAACTTCGGAAATCATCGAGAAACCACGTTTGGAGTCACTTGGGAACGCCTGGAAACGATTATCTCTTCGAAATCAGCAATCAGAACCATTTTTCTTGAGTTTACGGTCCACTTTCAAGAACCGTAAACCCTGTTCTTAAGTTTACGGTCCAACCTTCAGAAACCGTAAACTCTGTTCTTGAGTTTACGGTCCAAGCCTTCTGAAACCGTAAACTCTGTTCTTGAGTTTACGGTCCAAGCCTTCAAGAACCGTAAACTCCTCTTCGACCGTAAACACCTTTTAAGTGGTGTTTTTGACTGAAAACTCACCTTGTTCGATTCGATCAAGTCCCGGATTCCGTTAAGTGTCGCGTGCAACAACTCGAGGATCTTCATTTCAGTCAACGATTTCACAACAAGAACTGTGAGTTCATACCCCTACATTTTCCGTATTTTTAATGTTTTCAGGGGGGCAATACAAGCTAATCATAAATGTTTTCAAAACTTATGCAAATCTCGTACTTTAACCCTTTTGTACTGTGTTGAGCATAAGGGACGTTTTCACAAAAATTTGCATAGTTTTCCGGATACGCTACTCACTATACATGCAAACTATAATCGGTATAGTTTGGGATTTTCTAAACATCACGAGTACAGAAACTTTCACTATTAAACATATGCACGAAGACAGAAATAGTTTACAGTTACATCACCACTTTATCATGGTTTTTCATAACTGTAATTATCATTATATACGGTATACATACGGATTTTCACTACGGTAGAACGCTACTACACTACATGTAAACTAGATTGTACGATACTGTGAGGCGCTACTTCACTACTGTACCCTTAGGTGTACAAGGATAAATCCTACCACTGTATAACCAGAGTCTCCTGGAGGGAGAGCGTGAGATTTGTGAATAGATCTATTCGGGACTGACAATCCCACATCTGGACTGCTAGCTACAGTTAGGCGGGCACGCCTGAGATGTACAAATGTCATTTAACTCGACGCCTGAAGAACGTTGGAAAGGTCTCTAGTCATATCAAGCATGGTTATACGACTCACAATATGTATAAATCACCTTTAGTTTACAACTTAACACTCTTCAACAGTTCTATTTTTCCTAAATAGAACTGATACACACTATGTATTCTGGCTAAGGCCAGGGTTTTTCAAACAGAACCGATTATGCAATGGTTTCACATATAAAATACTTACACTTCATGATTAGTTATAGCTAGTCACATGAGGTAGTATTCTCGCATATCACTACAGTTTTCAGTAACGAACATTCATGGTTTTATACGAAATCGATAACGCTACCCTTTTCACTAAAGAAAATATCGGATTTTCTTGGAAACATACAAATATTCATGGTTTATTACCGAACTGATAACACTACGTTTTCACTAAGGAAAATATCGGATTTTCTTGAAACTATTCAAATATTTTCCGAACTCGTCAACGATTTTCACTACAAACCACCGCTTATGAACTCACCAGCTTTATGCTGATACTCTTTTAAACTGCTTGTATTCTCAGGAAATCAGTAGACAGGTGCCTGCTGGGTTTTTGAAGAGTTGAAGCAATAAGAGTTTAATGTTATATTCATACAAGTTATATGATGTAATTCAAACAAGTTTCAGAATTGATGTAAACATTTTTACTTAAGTATTCACTGTAATGGTTGTGTTGCTATGATTGCTGTTATTCATTGGTTGTGATGCTATACATGACGTCCTCCACCCCGGAACGTTTCCGCCATCGGTTTCGGGGTGTGACAACAGCTGAGTAATCTGAGCCCTTGTTTATAGCGAACTAGTATATCGAACCTTACGTGGTATACAACTATAAACACTAAGGGGCCTAAGTGCTCTATGCTAAAAGTATACTTTCAAAATATAAAGTATTTTTATAAAAGTATACGAGCATGCATACATAACAAAATTCGTGTCGTTAGTAGAACAGAACAAAAGTATTTGGATGCTGGAACACTGCGGTTAAACCTGGGCAGTTATGTAATCATGTCTAGGGTGAATATAGCCTGATCAACTATATTCAGTCGAGACATGACCAACATGTGTTTGGGAATGACTGTGGTGCTACAGCAGGCCTAAAACTTACCAAAATCATCTCACATAAAATACTATAGGAGTATTTTCGCTAGAACCAAACTCAGTATACAGATTCACTCTAAGTGTTTCTACCTCTCCTTCCTTAAGCGATAACTTACTTGTATTAGTAACCTTTCTGTGTTTATCGCTCGGTAGAATATTTTCATTATCAGTATGAGATATATTTTGTTTTTATATCTCGAGGACTTACCATCCTCTTCTTCCTGATTATTTCTAGAACAAGATGTCTCCTCGACCAAGACCCATCAGAAGGAACGACGACACTCAGCCACCACCACCACCCCCTCAGTTCGACCCTGTCATGTTCCAGGCAGCAGTTACAGCCGCCGTGACTGCAGCAATGGCACAAGTGAACGCTGGTGGGACTGGAAGTGGAACCGACCCCCAGAGACAAGGTGGAAGTCAGGGACATCAAAAAAATTGTTCCTACAAGGACTTCATGACTGCAAAACCCAAGTCCTTCGACGGAAATGGAGGTGTCATCGCCCTGACTCGATGGTTCGAGAAGATCGAATCCATCTTCGAAATTTGTGTTTGTTCTGAAGCAAACAAGGTGAAGTTCGCCGCCTGCACCTTCACCGACAGAGCCTTGACCTGGTGGAATGGTCGGGTCAAAACCCTAACCCTGCCGGTGGCTAATGCCATGGGTTGGGAAAGATTGAAGGAGCTCATGCTCGCTGAGTACTGCCCGAGGGGCGAAGTGCAAAAGTTGGAGCACGAACTCTGGAACTTGAAGATGAAGGGTTCCGACATCGCTGCCTACACCGCTAGATTCTGTGATCTGGTTCTCCTCTGTCCGGGAATGGTCACCCCGGAAAGCAAGAAAATCGAAAGGTACATCTGGGGACTGACACAACCAACAAAAGGAAATGTCTTGGCTGCGAGGCCGACCACATTTGAAAGCGCCAAGGATCTGGCAAAGACTCTGGTCGATCATGGAATCGATCTGGATGAAGTGGAAGTTGTCTCTGAACCACAAAAGGAAAGCGGTGGGAAGAAGAAGAAGTTTGGTAACAAACGAAAGGGTCAGTCTTCGCAGGAGCCCTCCAAGAAACAACAAATAGTGGCAGTTCATGCTGTTACTGCTCCTGCTGCTCCTCCCACTGTTGTTCCAACCACCCAATCTCCTACCGGCGGTTATGCTGGAAAACTACCCCTGTGCAACAAATGTAACTTCCACCATCACGGACTCTGCCGTGAGTTGAGTTGCAACAGCTGTGGAAAGAAAGGACACACAGCTCGATATTGCAAGACACCAGCTCAACCAACCAACCAGGCTCCGGGAGCGGGCGCTGGTCAAACTTGTTATGGATGTGGAGAGGCTGGGCACTTCAGGAGAAACTACCCCAAGGCAACAACTGGTGGCAATGCAGGGAGAGTTCTAGTGATGGGCCAGGAGGAAGCAGTTGCTGATCCTACCGTTGTTACGGGTACGTTGTAACATCCCAAAAATACCAACTTGAAATTTCATTTTTAAATTAGGTTAATACATAAAACATCGTTATAAAACGTTCATAATAAAATATTCAGAGTACATCCCAAAAAATCCACAGTGCGGAAAACATGAGAGTGTGTGATATGCCGCTACCGCGCCGGCTCCTGTCCCCTAGCTGAAGAGGTACCTGAAAACAAAACTATAAAACGTAAGCACGAAGCTTAGTGAGTTCCCCCATAATGCCACATACCATGCAATCATATAATGAACAGCTAAGAGATACGGGCCTCGCCCACACCCATAGAGATACGGGCCTCGCCCACACTCTACTAGCTAGGAGATACGGGCCTCGCCCACATTCTACTTTCTGAGAGATACGGGCCTCGCCCACACTCTGCTATCCATGGAGATACGGGCCTCGCCCACACTCCGCTACTAAACCATAACATACAAGTATCACACAGACAACAAGTATAAGCAATTCTATCATACTGGCATATAACACAATCAAACTCAGCTATGAGATACGGGCTCCGCCCACACTCCGATACTAACATATCGTCTATACGGGCCGGCCTTGGTGCCTTAGACCCGTCCCTACTGGAAGGAAACTCACCTCGAGAGTAGCTGCCGAAAACCTGCTCAGACTACGCCTGGCTGCCGCACCGGTAATCCCTCCGGCTATAAATCCGTAAACATGGATTAGGTACTCATAAATACCCCTAAGGTCAAATGACAGGTCAAAGTCAACTCCTTGGTCAAAGTCAACCTTCTGATTGACTGGACTCGCCGAGTCCATATGGCGCTCGCTGAGTCCTTCTATGTCTAGCCCGACTCTGACTCATCGGGTCCCTGTTCCCACTCACTGAGTCAGCCTGACTCGCTAGACGGGGACAACTAACAAACCCGCGACTGGACTCGCCGAGGCCAAGGGGGTGACTCGCCGAGTCCGACGAACAGATCTCACAAATCGCTCCAATCTTCCATCAGAACATCAACCTTGGAGATTTGGAGATTTTGGGACTATAGCTACACGTTAAATTGCTAATTCCACGTGCGACTACGGAGGGTTGGACCTCCTACACTTAAACCCTTCTTATCCTAGTGACTGATCATATGACTCGCCGAGTTGGAAGAACAACTCGTCGAGTTCAAGGCTATATTCAAGGGACTCGCCGAGTTGTTTATCCAACTCGCCGAGTCTAAGGCCATCTTCATGGAACTCGCCGAGTGCACTTTGGCACTCGCCGAGTACCCTTCGACTCTTCACCCATTCTGGCCAAAACTGAGACATGCAATGGTTCCAAACCATAAATCTAAGCTCCTAGGGCATAAACACACGGAGTTTGGGAGGTTTAAGGTCTTGAAATCCACATATAAGGGACAAAAAGGGAATCTATTATACTAAAGATTAAGAAGGAGCTTTCTTACCTGGTTAGGAGCTTCTCCCAGGGTAGATTTCGGATCTACCACACTTCCTTGCACCCTCCAACTTCCTCCTTCTTCTCTTAAGCTTCAAACTTCCTTCACCAAACCAAAATCACTCTCAAGGATCAAAATGGGCTAGGGTTTCGCTCTCCAGTTCTTCTGGAAGAGAATGGGACGAAATGGGTGTTTTAGAATGGGTAAAATAGGGTGCAATGTCTGAAAATAGAGTTTCATCCAGACAGGTGGACTCGCCGAGTCCATGCATCGACTCGCCGAGTTCACCGCTCAAATCCCGTGTCCACCCTGCTGCTACTCGGCGAGTCGGGACGCAGACTCGCCGAGTTCGTGGCAAAATTAAGATAAAAACTTAAATAAAATCATACCATGAACCCGGTGTTACATACGTTCCTCCTTGACAACTCTTATGCATGCATTCTCTTCAATTCTGGTGCGGAGAGGAGTTTTGTTAGTCATACATTCAAACATCTAATCAAATGTAAATCCCAACCTCTAACCGAAACATTTACCGTCGAGATGGCTAACGGAAAGAAGGAGAGCACTAACGACATATTCATAGGCTGTACTCTTACCCTAGACAATTATTCTTTTCCTATCAATCTTATGCCTGTGTCCATCAAGAGTTTCGACTTCATTATCGGCATGGACTGGCTAAGCTCCAATCGTGCTGATATTCTTTGCTTCGAGAAGGCTATCCGTCTCAATCTTCCCTCTGACGAAGCTCTCATGATTTACAGAGATAAGCCTAGCTCGAACCTCCGTATCATTTCATGCATCAAAGCTCGGAAGTATCTGCGAAAGGGTTGCCATGCATTTCTAGCTCACGTTATAGACGTGACGCAAGGAGTTAGAGACCTCGAGAGCATCCCCGAAGTCTGTAACTTTCCTGATGTCTTCCCTGAAGATCTCCCAGGAATCCCTCCCGAACGCCAAGTCGAGTTTCGTATCGACTTGATCCCCGGAGCTACTCCCGTAGCTAAGTCTCCTTACCGTTTAGCGCCAGCGGAATTGCAAGAATTATCCAGTCAGCTCAATGAGCTGATCAGCAAAGGATTCATAAGGCCAAGTTTCTCACCCTGGGGAGCTCCGATCTTATTCGTGAAAAAGAAAGATGGATCCTTTCGGATGTGCATTGACTACCGAGAGCTGAATAAGCTGACCATCAAGAACCGATATCCCTTACCCAGAATCGACGATCTCTTCGACCAACATCAGGGAGCCAGTTATTTCTCAAAGATCGATCTGAGATCAGGGTACCATCAGTTGCGGGTTCATGAGAATGATGTGCCCAAAACAGCATTCCGAACTCGCTATGGACACTACGAGTTTGTAGTAATGCCCTTTGGTCTAACCAACGCACCGGTAGTATTCATGGACCTGATGAATCGGGTGTGCCGCCCTTTCTTAGACAAGTTTGTGATTGTGTTCATCGACGATATACTTGTCTATTCGCGGAGTGAGAATGATCATAAACAACACTTAAGGCAGGTGTTGGAAACATTAAGGGCAGAAAAGCTATACGCGAAATTCTCGAAGTGCGAATTCTGGATCAGGAAGGTGAATTTCGTTGGACACGTGATTAGCAAGGAAGGAATACACGTGGACCCTTCCAAGATCAAGGCGATTGAGAAACGGTCCAAGCCTTCTGAAACCGTAAACTCTATTCTTGAGTTTACGGTCCAAGCCTTCAAGAACCGTAAACTCCTCTTCGACCGTAAACACCTTTTAAGTGGTGATTTTGACTGAAAACTCACCTTCTTCGATTCGATCAAGTCCCGGATTCCGTTAAGTGTCGCGTGCAACAACTCGAGGATCTTCATTTCAGTCAACGATTTCACAACAAGAACTGTGAGTTCATACCCCTACATTTTCCGTATTTTTAATGTTTTCAGGGGGGCAATACAAGCTAATCATAAATGTTTTCAAAACTTATGCAAATCTCGTACTTTAACCCTTTTGTACTGTGTTGAGCATAAGGGACGTTTTCACAAAAATTTGCATAGTTTTCCGGATACGCTACTCACTATACATGCAAACTATAATCGGTATAGTTTGGGATTTTCTAAACATCACGAGTACAGAAACTTTCACTATTAAACATATGCACGAAGACAGAAATAGTTTACAGTTACATCACCACTTTATCATGGTTTTTCATAACTGTAATTATCATTATATACGGTATACATACGGATTTTCACTACGGTAGAACGCTACTACACTACATGTAAACTAGATTGTACGATACTGTGAGGCGCTACTTCACTACTGTACCCTTAGGTGTACAAGGATAAATCCTACCACTGTATAACCAGAGTCTCCTGGAGGGAGAGCGTGAGATTTGTGAATAGATCTATTCGGGACTGACAATCCCACATCTGGACTGCTAGCTACAGTTAGGCGGGCACGCCTGAGATGTACAAATGTCATTTAACTCGACGCCTGAAGAACGTTGGAAAGGTCTCTAGTCATATCAAGCATGGTTATACGACTCACAATATGTATAAATCACCTTTAGTTTACAACTTAACACTCTTCAACAGTTCTATTTTTCCTAAATAGAACTGATACACACTACGTATTCTGGCTAAGGCCAGGGTTTTTCAAACAGAACCGATTATGCAATGTTTTGACATATAAAATACTTACACTTCATGATTAGTTTTAGCTAGTCACATGAGGTAGTATTCTCGCATATCACTACAGTTTTCAGTAACGAACATTCATGGTTTCATACGAAATCGATAACGCTACCCTTTTCACTAAAGAAAATATCGGATTTTCTTGGAAACATATAGATATTCATGGTTTATTACCGAACTGATAACACTACGTTTTCACTAAGGAAAATATCGGATTTTCTTGAAACTATTCAAATATTTTCCGAACTCATCAACGATTTTCACTACAAACCACCGCTTATGAACTCACCAGCTTTATGCTGATACTCTTTTAAACTGCTTGTATTCTCAGGAAATCAGTAGACAGGTGCCTGCTGGGTTTTTGAAGAGTTGAAGCAATAAGAGTTTAATGTTATATTCATACAAGTTATATGATGTAATTCAAACAAGTTTCAGAATTGATGTAAACATTTTTACTTAAGTATTCACTGTAATGGTTGTGTTGCTATGATTGCTGTTATTCATTGGTTGTGATGCTATACATGACGTCCTCCACCCCGGAACGTTTCCGCCATCGGTTTCGGGATGTGACAACAGCTGAGTAATCTGGATTGAAGCAGAGTAATAAAGGTGTGGGGTGATAAACAAACATAGGTTTCGTAGTATTTGTTGGATGTTTTGGCTTTGATAGAAAAGAACCCATCAAATACAAAAAAAAAAAAAACAACATTAATATATTTCTAGAACTGAAAACGTTGTATTTTGAATAACATGTAATACTAGGGTAAAATATGAAAGGTGTTATGATATAAATATCAATAACATATATTAATTTTAATATTTATTTGTCAAAATTTTAAATACGTAATATTACGTTGCGCAACGCGCGGCTATTCGCCTAGTATAAAGATATATCTATGTCTTGTACAAATTTTGATATGCACCATAAAAAATGTTGTTTAAATAAATAATATTGGTATTTGTTGAAAAATACCATCACACATCTAAATCGTTGTCAAGATTATGCATCAATAAGACGACACAATCAATGAGTTGATGCATGTTTCTTTGTTTTTGAAGGGTACCCTAGGTTAGAACGGGTGGAGTTAGCTTTCATGCCCGTTTGTGGTTCATTTTGGTAGTAATTACAAATGTGGGTGGCGCCAATGATGTTCATTCGGTGGATAACCTGCATTCAGTCCATACGAGGATTTGATTTTAGCAGCTTCTGACCATAGGTGGACCTACAATGGGGGCAGTGGGGGCACCGCCCCCACAAGAAAAAAAAATAATTAAAAGTAGGTTTTAAAAAAAAATTATTTTAACCTTTTAAAATAACATATTTTGACTCTTGAAATTTATTTTGCCACCATAAAAGAAATTGAATTATTTTTTGCCCCCTCTTCGAAATTTTTTTGGGTCCGCCCCTCCTTCTGACAGTGTCATTGTGAAGATGAGGCTTGGAAATTTTCTAAACTAATTATGGAATTTATTCAAACTTATGATAATACAGTATAGATGGAGGCAAGACGTGTTAATATTCACCAGTTGATTACCCTATCTCTCTGGCTTGCTATTTTTTTTTTCGGATAATATATGGAATTGAGAAATTGGTTTCATAAGAAAACAATATTTTGGGATATATTGGTTTTCAAGGTATGTGGAAAATATCAAATATACCATTTACATTATTAGAATTTTTGCGACAACTTTGACTTGAAGTTGGAGAGCCCGAGCAATCCTAAATAAGTGTATGTTTTAAGGTTCGGCCATGTCGTTTTCTTGAGCAATATATATGTACACGAGAATGTGTATATAATGTCAAGCTCTAAATGAAACCGACCCCTTTGGCCTTGGGTAAGTTCATGAGCACCAACTTCGTTTTTTTGGTCATAATATATATATTTTTTTAAAATCTGAAAAAACTAAAGTTTTTTAAAATCTCAACAAAATGAGCATAATCATGAAAATTTGAAGGAAAAAAAAAATATTTTTATTTTTTTTTATAAAGAAACACAGATTTTTTTTTTTTCCAAAAATCATAAAAATTGAAGGGATACTTCTATTCAATATACTAGTGATTTTGTAAAAAAAATCAAAAATAAGTTTTTGAAGTATTTATTTTTATTTTTAAGAAATATTAATTTTTTTTAAAAAAATATTGAAGAAAATATGATCAAAAATGTGATGATTCAAAATATTTATGATTTAAAAAAAACTTTTGATTCAACTTGTTTATGATCTGTAATTTGTTATGATCCAAAAATATTTAGATTCAAAATTTAATCTCTCTCTCTCTCCAATTAATTTTGAAAGTAAAAGTTATATAGAAAGTAAAAGTCAAAAGGGATCGACTTTTCCCCAAAACCTCAAAAGTGTTGATAATTGACATCATACATAGTTACACCACCCACCCCTACCCCAAGAAGTATCATTTGAGGGGTAAATCACTTATTCAACATATAAGAATACATCACTTCATTTATGATTGCTGATGGATATTGATAAAAATCCAGTTCACATCTAGCTTCAATTTCTACATAAATCCACCATTAGAATCAAGAAAATCCAGGAAAAACTATCAATGGTAAAAAAAAAACTAATTCAGGGGAAGAACATGATTCTAGTAATCTTTTGTGATATATAATATATTTGCATCATTTTCCCATAACAAGAACACAACACGTAATTGATTTAAGCATCTTTTCTGAAACCTATAACTATAAACAAATGATGAAAACACGAGTCAGGCTAACTTTGTACATAAAGAAAGAAACTGATATTGTACCTATTTGAGATTTGAGGACCATGAACATCAACTATATCATTACTTTTAGATACCATTCTGCATACTCACAGGAATGTCATCATCACCGTCATGAAATTCCACTTCCCCAAAGTTTCCTAAACGAAATTATGTTCACAATCATCATCATCATCGTTATCAGGAGAATAGGTAGACAAATTTGTTCCTTGTTGATGTACAAAGGCTTCTTTTGTCACTCTATTCCCAACGCCGGTGACCTTCTTGGTTCTCTTAGCCACCATCTTCATCCTTCTCACAGGCAGCTTCATGACCTATTTGCCAAATTATATCTTCACTTTTTTATGGGTTTCGATGCTTACCTCGTAGGATTTTGGGTTCATAGTTATGGATCGTCCCTGGTTGTGCTTCTTCACAGGTCTAGACCGGGTTCTCAGGATGTGATTCGGTGGACAAATCTGGAGTTTTCGGTTTTGGGTTTTCTTCATTTGTGGGTGTATATGGGGAAGACGATGAGCAGAAAAAGTAGAGACCCGGATGCTGTGAATTGGAGATTTCATTAAGAACCGTAGATGGTAGAGCTGGGTGTGAGATATATGGAGCGATTTAGGGGATTTAGGGGATTTGAATGAGTGAGATTTGGTAACACGAAAGCAAGCAATGATGTTATCATTCGGTCAAACTCTACGATCACTTCCGATGTTGCAACTTTGTTTTTTAGGATTCCTCCATTGTAAAGCGGATTATCGAAAGAGAGAGAGAGAGAGAGAGAGAGAGAGAGAGAGAGAGAGAGAGAGAGAGAGAGAGAGATAGAGAGAGAGGAGAGAAAGTGAGTGAGTGAGTGAGTGAGAGAGTGAGAGAGAGAGAGAGATTAAATAATTATATTTTTTTAAATAAAAAAAACCTTCATAAATGGTCCTTGTGGTAGTGAAATGACGAAAATACCATTCACTTAACAAACAAAATTTGACTGAGCGAGCAATGAGGACATTTTGTTAAAAGTTTTGAAACCATAGGAACTATCTGTGAGGTTTTTTAAACTTAGGGACTAAACTTCAGATTTGGAGATAACATAGGGACCATTTTTGAAGTTTTTTCATATATATATATATATATATATATATATATATATATATATATATATATATATATATATATATATATATATATATATAGTGAGGTTCAATAGAGAACCATTATTAACAAGGAACCAAAGAAACAATCGTGGACGTCGAAATTTAAAGCGATCAACGACCAAGGAAATAGATGTACAGTTATACATTGAACGCACATACACCGGATTATACCATAAACTCACATTTTTACCAAAAAAACTCATCTCTTTTTTTCGTTTAAAATTTTTTAAGCCATGTTTTTTACATCAATATGAATCAATGTTTAAAGATTACCAAAAAATATGAATTTTGATATATTTATTAATTTTTTTCGATAAAAAATAGGTCCTAACTTTTCAAAAAACAAAAAAATAAAATGTGTTTTTTTGAAAAAAAATCATTTTCTGTATATCAATATAGATCTCTATGTAAATAGGACGAAAAATTATCAACAATGGTATATTCGATTTTTTTTTTCGATAAAAAACATGGCATAAAAAATTAAACGAAAAAAAAGTAGGTTTTGTTATAATCTGGTGCATGTGCGTAGATTGTAAAAGTTTACAACCATTTATTTTGTTGTTGATCGTTTTGATTCCGATGTTTTAGATTGGTTCCTTGATTAATAATGGTTCTCTATTGAACTTTTTCTTATATATATATATATATATATATATATATATATATATATATATATGAGACGGTTCACTTGAAATTAAAAAAAATAGAGATCTTAAGATTTAAGCCCAGCCACATATTTTTCATTTTCCGCTCTAACGCTCCAGCATACCGGCAGCAACGAGGTATGCTTAATCATAAATGATTATACATATATGACTATTCACAGATTGAGTAATCATATATGATTATGACAGTTGGTGGCAGAAGAGGTGGTGGTGGCAGAGGTGGCGGTGGTATAAATGACGGAGGTAACAGTGGTGGGGTCGGCTGGTGTCAGAGGTAGTGGTAGTGGCGGTAGCAGTGGCGGTTGTGGTGGTGGGGATGGTGGCAGGGGAGAAAGGAACGGACGACGCTATATAATCATTTATGATTATAATAGGTCTGTCGCGCCGGTACGCCGGATGGTTAGAGCCAGGGGCGGAACCCTTAAGGGGCCTAGGGGGGTCATGGCCCTTGCGTTTTTTTGCCTAATAACTAGTCTTGAACAAGTGGACTTTCCTCAAAAAAATAAAATTATATATGTATCCTTTACTATTGGCCCCTCAATAAAACGGAAAAAAAAAAAAGATAAAAAGGAGAAGAAGCAAACGATCAAAAGATCATGGCTAAATAGTGGGGAAATATTCTTAAAATAGGGTAATGTAACATGTCAATGAGTAAAAATGGGATAAAGGAGTAACAAAGAACAATATACAAAATAAAGTTAACGAGGTAGAAAAGAAATCTGAAGATTAAAAAACCCAGAGATTCTTAAACGTGATCATCACCGGTCGCCGGAAAACAGAGCCATCGGTTTACTATCGTTGTTGTTGCGCCTTTGTTGTATCTTGACATCTCCCCCTCATTGCATCATGTCTAGCCTGCACCGACTTGTTATGTTTGTCTTGCCATCACCAATCGCTATCAAAAATCAACGGAGACTATGTCTTCTTTGAAATAGATCTTCAAGCCAAAGAGTAATAAGAACACACACTCTCTCTTCATTGGGTAAATATTCGAAAGGTAAAAAGACAAATGGGCTATGCACTCTGAGTAAAGGTAAAGGTAATTATTGTGATGTGATGATGTAATTTGAGGCTTTATGATATAGCTATATTTGTTATTTGTTTATATCTATATACTAGGCGAATCCCCGCGCGTTGCGCGAGAATAGAATTATATAGTCAAAATAATAACTTTTACCAAATTATTATTTAATATTTCTACTTTGAAACAAAATCTTAGTAGTAAAGCAAACATATAGTTAACATATTAGTTTTATTAAACATTATAGTCTAATTTTTAAGTCATTGTGATATATACAATTATTTGATAATTTTATAAACCGTTTAAAATTGTGTAAATTATATATCAAATGAATGATAATATAACGGGTAACAAAACGTATGAACAAAAATATGAACTGCAACTTTTAGTAACATAAAAATAGAAAAACATCTATTATAACATTTGTATTAAAAAAGATATATATACAACGAATAATAAAAAATATGAAAAAATAAACACTATAACTTTTAATAACATAAAAACACTAAAACATCTATTATAACATTTATATTAACTCTTCATATTTAAATCACAAATCTCTTCAAATACATTAATGTTTTTAATGAGCAAAACTTTAAAACCTTATAAAAGAAAGGAAAATAAAAAGTTATTAGTGATTACTAATTAATAATCATAAGTTAAAAACTCTTGAGTTGTAACTAATAAATATACATAAATTAGAAAACTCTTGAGTTGTAGTGTGAGTTTCAAATGAATGCGGTACTTGGAAATGTATATTTATTATTATTATTATTATTATTATTATTATTATTATTATTATTATTATTATTATCATTATATTCGTCTAAATAATTGGTTTTGATGCATCATTTTAATCCCTTCAATTATTAAACATAAAGATATTTAATTATAAATTTATAACATACAAAAATGCATATACATGTTAAACAAATCACATATAATTTATATATATGTTCGTAAATGTCATATGTAATTCTTGTCGTAGTAATATGGATAAATTACTTTCATATGAATAACATATCATGATAAGTCTATCATAATTACATATTAAATGTTCAAAATTATGTCATCTATTAAATATGTTGTGTAGGATAACCCAACAAAAAAATAATAGAAAATAAACATAATCAAAATAGAAAAACTACAATCAAATAAATAAGAGCATTGGGTGGTTGAATATATAAATAAAGATGTTACATAAACATACATTTAAATCCAAAGAAAAAAGTAACATTCGTCAACTTTGCTCAAACAAAAAGACCTATATCCATTTTATGAATCTTCTTTCTTCATTTAACACCATTCAACCATAGAAACTTGATGATAATTCTTCACTAACCTGCAATCAAAATATTTTTCTTGAAAAAGAAGAATCGGAAAGATATTCCAAGCAAAACATTGATGTTTGGAGAGTCACATTCAAGATTGAGTAATACACACAAATCACATATAAAGATTAAATGAGAAACTGAATATAAAGAAAGAATATAAAAGCTTCATTTGTTTTGGTTGAAAGAAAAAATCATATTACAATTACCATCGATGCGACATAACCCATTTCTTCAAATCATCATATTTGGATCGTAAATGCTTCAACTATATGAAAACTTTTGAATCACAATATCTTCAAATCCTTCTTACATGTAAGATTTTATATAACACAAAAGACACAAAAGATTGGCTTTTTTATAGTAAACTTTTCACTAGATGCTAATTAAACATAATATAAATTATAAAATTTTTGAGTGTTAAATAAAAATAAACATAATCAAAATAGAAAATAATAAATAAGAGCATTGGGTGGATGAATATATAAATAAAGATGTTACATAAATATACATTTAAATCAAAATAAAAAACTAACATTCGTCAACCTTGCTCAAACAAAAAAACTTATATCCATTTTATGAATCTTCTTTCTTCATTTCACACCATCCAGCCATAGAAATTTGATGACAATTCTTCACTAACCTGCTATCAAAATATTTTTCTTGAAAAAGAAAAATCAGAAAGATATTCCAAGCAAAACATTGATGTTTGGAGACTCACATTCAAGATTGAGTAATACACACAAATCACATATAAAGATTAAATGAGAAACTAAATATAAAGAAAGAATAGAAAAGCTTCATTTGTTTTGGTTGAAAGAAAAAATCATATTACAATTACCATCGATGCGACATAACCCATTTCTTCAAATCATCATATTTGGATCGTGAATGCTTCAACTATATGAAAACTTTTGAATCACAATATCTTCAAATCCTTGTTACATGTAAGATTTTATATAACACAAAAGACACAAAATATTGACATTTTTATAGTAAACTTTTCACTAAATGCTAATTAAACATAATATAAGTTATAAAACTTTTGAGTGTTAAATCATAATTAAGAAAACTTTTGAGTTGCATTAGTTAAAAAAAAAGTGGGTTTCAAATGAATGTGGTTTGAGGAATTTAAAAAATGAGGTTTCAAATGCATGAGATTTAAGAAAAAATGCTAGCTTTATAAATATGTATGATTTACAATAATTTTATTACATATCTTATTTAATAATGTTGTTTCATTAAATTAGTTTTGATTAACTTATAATCGTATTTATCTTTGTTAATCAATATTTTATAATATAAACAAATAAATATACACTTTGTTGATTTGTATTAAGTAGTTAGGTTAATTATTAAAGCATAAGTTTTTTAATTCATAAACCTAGCAAAGAACTTTATTAACTGTTTAATTTTAATTTATTTTTTGTTTTTAGCATATACTTTTGTAAAAATAACCAACTTGATAATATCTATTTGATCATTATTATTTATTTTTTTGATATATATATATATATATATATATATATATATATATATATATATATATATTAGTTAATTTCGTTATATAGTATACATTAACATGAAAAAATAATCTATAAACATCTTTATATTGTTTTTGTTTGAAATTTTGGTTTCAGCCCCTCCATTTCTAATGTGTGTGTTCCGCCCCTGGTTAGAGCGGCAGATGTTGAATATGTGGCTGAGACTGAATCTCAATATCTCTATTTTAATTTTAATTTCAATGGAACCTCTCTCTCTCTCTCTCTCTCTCTCTCTCTCTATATATATATATATATATATATATATATATATATATATATATAGTGGCGGAGATGTATAGAGCATTTGGGGTCCCGGGCCACTGCTCCGATTCAGCCCCATAGTGTAACTTTTTTTTTCTTTTTATGTTTTTCTATTAGGTGCACCACCTTCGTATATGAGTGTCACCGCTATTCAAATGTTCTGCATCCGCCACTATATATATATATATATATATATATATATATATATATATATATATATATATATATATATATATATGTGTGAATCGGTTGTATACTTTGATAAAAGTTATAGAGTAATGAAACCACATTGTGATACTGTCAATAATGGTCCCAAAATGTCTAAAGGTATTAAATCCAATAAAATTCTATCGTAGAAACAACATTGATGAGTAGATAAGTCGTTGCTTATAGCTATGCTACAAGCATTAAAAGATTTTACTGAACAATATTTGTTAAAAGATGACATTTTTTTATTGAAAACATAGGAGGAAGAATGCGTGAACCAAGACGCTTGCGGCTGTGAACAAGTGTATATTTTAACCTATCGAACTCTTGATAAATAAACCAATGTGTGAGAATTCAACACTGATGTTTATTTGATTCATAATTTAATAATTCTTCTTATGATCTAATAATCTTTTGAAAAATCTGACGATATATATAGTGACAATTGATAAGAAACATGAAAATAAATTTGGAGGATATAAATATATAATATACAGTATATTGTGACGCTTAAAAGTTATAAACAAACAAAATACGATAGTAAGTGACCGGTTGAGCGTTAATTTTGAAGAATACAATGGCATATCAATGTCAATGGTTATGGAGTATGGACCCGCAATGGGGGGCCTTTTCTAGTTATGGATGGACCTTCAAAGTGACCCACCAATTATGGGATTGGTCCTTATAGTTTTCCAAAATAGACTACTAACAATTGTTGAAAGTTTTACGATCTTTAGTTGTTATGGTTTGTTTTTTATGTCAACTTGGTCCTTTTGCCACGAAAAAAATTATTTTATATGATTTTTAATTTTAGTTGATTTAAAAATATTAAAAATTAAAATAATATATATATATATATATATATATATATATATATATATATATATATATATATATATATATATCCCCTTCTATGTTCATAGATTCAAAAAACACCACATTCACCATCACACATCGTCCTTCACCTCCGACAACCACCATCCACACTATCCTCCACCTCCAAAAACCACCACCACCCTTTACTAGATACATTAAATAAAAAACAAAGCTCAAAACAAACATGAAATTAAAGCTTAAAACCATACCAAAATAACATGAAATCAAAGTTGAGAACTGAACCAAATTTAAAGGTAAAATCTAAAGTTTTTAATTAAATTTGAATTCAAACCATAATCAAACATAAAAATCAAACAATATATTATACTTTTTAATCATTTTTAATCAATTTCTTTAAATCCTTTGTTATGTAGATGATGAATATGTGTGATTGTATTTTGTAAGCAGAGGTGTTGATTAGAGAAGAAGACGACCAGTGTCGTAGGCAACAATTTTGTTAGTCGGATAAAACATCTGGACTTTAGGGCTTTCTTGAAGAAGAGGGGGTTGGGGAGTGTGGGTGTAACATCCCAAAAATCTAAGTAAAATTTTTCATTTTTCCAAAACAGCCACAACATAATAATTGTTTACAAACCATTCTTTCAAAAGTAAAATCAATAATCAAAGTATCCCAAGATCCAAATACATAAAAATCTGAAAGATGTGCACGATCACGCCTTCTCCTTCCTCCAGTCATCTGAACTAGCTGAAACAATAAATTAAAACTGTAAGCCAAAACTTAGTGAGTCCCCCCCCCCCAAAGTACCACATAGCACAACCAAATAGATATACATAATGCATATTGGGTCCAAAACCTCCCGGTTGGCTTACCCTGGCCCACAACCTCCCGGTTGGATTGCCCTGCATATAACGAACTAGGTCCACAACCTCCCTGTAACATCCCAAAATTCATGACCAAAAATTTCATTTTTTAAATAAGTTGTTATAAAGACCAATAGTATAAAAACATTCATAATATCATCCCATGTCAAAACTAGTATATCAATAATCAAAACATGTCATCATAAAACAATATCATAGTATAATCCCAAAGATCTTATGTGCGGAAAACATAGTGTGATGCGCTGCGATCATGCCGACTGGGGCCTATCACATAATATCATAGCGGTACTGGGGCCTATCCTACCCCTTCTACCACTATCACATAATATCATAGCATATTAGCACATAATGCATAACAGATAGTGACATACCAGATAATTATCACAAAGACAATCATCTCTACTATAACTCTTACTAGTGGGCTAGCATTGGTTCCTTCGACCCACTTCTACTGGAAGGTAACTCACTTCACACTGCTGAAGTCCCGCGGACAAAACTCAAGTTGTTGGATGAGAGATTCCCGAACTGTCAAAATCAAAATAATACTCAATTAATAATTGCATTCCAATTCATAACCATAAGTCCATGTTTGGTGTAAAAGACTACTTTACCCCCAACTTAGCTTGATTCAAGCCCAAGGCCCGATCCATAGGCCCAAAAGTCAAACAATGAACCAAAGCCCAACATGTGGCCTAATTTTCCAAATTGGGCCCAAACCTTTTCATGGTCTTACCCAAAGGCCCAACCATTTATTCTAGTCCAAACATTTGGCATTCCAATGGTCCAACACTTCATAATCATCAAGGCCCAGTTATGGCCCATCTATGACCCAATTTTCCAAATTGGGCACAAACCCCTCACATGGGCCTTACCCTAAAGCCCATCTAATTATTCTAGTCCATATGCTTGTTCTTGGACGACCCATCAATAGCCCAATCACCAAAGCCCAAGCAAGTTTAGGGTTTTCACATAAAATGACGATTTGGGTTAAGTGTTTCTTACTTAACCCATTAAGGACTTAATCCATTAAGTCCATCACTCTACTAGGTCAACTTACAATGTGGTCGAGAGTAATTTATGATTCCAATCCAATGGTCCAAACTTGTTAGTCCCGACAATTCCAATTTAACATATACAAAATTAGGGTTTTCTGAACCCTAATTAGGGGTTCCAATCCAATCACATCCCAATTAGTCCATTTGTTAAGCTTTTAGGTTAATTAACTGTTACTTAAGTCGGGCACCACCCACTACCACCTCAGGTAGTGGTGGTCAATGGCGGCTCACGGCGGCGGCCACCACCTCACGGTGGTGGTGACAAATTTCCTTAATTATTTCAATCAAAATACAATATTACAACGTAATATCTAAATGAACGCGCACACACAAATAACACATACACACACACCCAGCCACCCTTGTGGCGGCAGGCGGTGGTTGGAGGTGGTGGTGGTGGCTTTTCTCTTGAAATCCGGCCAAGCAACACCATACACAACACACACTCATAGCAGAATTACACACAAAACATGCGTTCTGATCGCAACATGAATCCAACCACCCACCTGGTGACGTACGACAGCGGCGATGACACGAGATGGCAGCGGCTAACGGCGGCATCCACCATGGTTGGCAGCCATGGTGGTTTTCCTCGAGTTTTTCTGTCCAACGAGCACCCATTTACACTTCACGGTGGAGCAGCAACACACGAACACGAAAGGCACCTCCAACTGAGCTATCCACGAGAAACCGGCGACAACTTTGTCTTCAACGGAAACGGGCAGCGGCGGCGCCAACGGAGCTGAGACGCAGCACCTACGAAGCGACGACGAAAAGAAGAAGGATGGCGGCATCAGCTGACGATGAAACAGCCGCGTGGCGGCGATAGCAATGATGAGACCCAACAGTAGCACCTTCGACCAGTCTCGGTGGTTCTTCCGGCTTCGCTTAAGTCTCCGACAATCGCGTCGCGATGACGCTCATCGGCGAGGCAGCAAGCGGCGGCCTTGACTAATCGGAAGAACAAGCATGGTGGCAGCCGGAAATCGAAGGAAGGAAGGTGGCGGCCGGTGGTTAGGGGTTATAAGGTGGCGGCTGAAAGGGCTCCTAGGGTTAGGGTTACGTAAGATTATGTATATATATGGTGGTTACATGAGGGTGACGGGTTTAACCCGTGTTCCTTCAAACTTCTATCCATTTTACCAAGATTGGCCCCTCCCCACCAGATCTTTTCAATTTAAACCCAAAAGTTACCCTTTAGCCCCTGCCTCCACAAAATCTTTTCAACTTTAATCCAATATTTACCATTCAGCCCCTCTCTTCAAGATCTTTTCAACTTAAATCCAAAAATTACCTTTTTAACCCTAAAATATCAATTATGACATATTCAGCCCTTCCTTCTCTTTTCTTTCAAATTACATCCAAATTTATCCAAATAGTCCCTCCTCTACGAAATATTTTCAATATAAGTTCACAAACTACAAAACGAGCCCAATTGATTATCCTTTAGCCATATGTTCAAATATTCTTTTCACTACGAATCCCAAAAGCACTCTTTAGACCTCCAAAACAAATTATAATGCCAATTACACACTTTTTCACTAAACTCTTTATTTAAATATATACATATATCGGAATAAAATAATACTTAAAACACATCTTCAGATTTTAAGTTTTGTCTTGGAAACGGGGTGTTACACTCCCGATTGGATTACCCTGGTCCACAACCTCCCGGTTGGATTGCCCCGAGTTTGTTGACTGACTGCACAAAGCATTACAATCTCAACCCAACCACATTATGTTGAATTATAACATATAACATAAATTCATCAAACATATAATCATATAGCTAGTCAACAGACTCACATGCAGATCTACCGATCACTACCGCATAATAACATCCTATATACCAGGACTCAGTTCTAACAGATCAATACAACATAGCAACATCCTATAAACCAAGATACATAACTCAGTGGGCCAGAATTGGTACCTTCGACTCGCAAGTAAAGTAAGGAAAACTCACCTCTCAGTCTGAAAAAGATCGTTGAACAGGACACAACTTCGAATATCAGCTCAACCGGTCACCTATTCATCAAATAATGACAAATCTCAAATACCACTCAAAATACCTAAAATGCCCTTAGGTCAAACTTGGTCAAAGTCTAAAATTCAAACTTGGTCAACACGGCTAAGTACGTTGGGCGTACTCAGTCTGTACGCAGGGCATACTCACTCTTTGACCAAAAAAACGTGATGCTGACCTGGTACGCTTAGCGTACCATTCTGCAAGCCCAGCGTACGATGCCTCCTCTTAATCCTTCTATTAAGAGCTTATTTCATTAAGCTCTTTCGTCCAATTCTCAGATCTATCCCCAAACTAATTTCCTTAACCATAAATTTTCCAACTTTATGGTATTGCATGGTTAGCAAGTGCCCAAAATCTAAAACCCTAACTTCTTATCCCGTTAAGACGTCTCAACACTTGCAAGGAGGGAAAAGAAGGTCCAAGATCACATTTTTATCACTCAAACCACCCTAAAACATCCAAAATGACAACTCATTTGGTCTAAGGTAGCTCATACCCAAATGGACCAGGACTATGGGGCTAATAAACATAAACTTCTAAAATAATCAAGATCTAGATACATGATAATCAAGTTCAAAACTTTATACATCAAAATAAAGCTTGTAGGTGAGGTGTTTCTATATCTAAGTGGTCTTGATCTTCCAAGATGGTTATTCAATCTTCTCTTGGCTTTAAGGACACCAAAACACACATTATCAAGCTCCAAATGAAAACACAAGAGATTAGGGTTTGCTATGGACGAAAATAGGGTTGAAGGCTGATGAGGGAATGATCCTTGGGGAGTTCATGATGTTTGTAACACTCCAAACCAGGTATTACCTTAAAGCCCTTGAATATTTTTAAAAATTGCATAATAAGTCCCTTAAGTACGCTGGGCGTACTCATGGGTACGCTTAGCGTACTGTGTATAATTGATCGTGGAGGGACAACACGTACACTGGGCGTACCAAAAGTACGTCGGGCGTACGTGACGGATGTCCAAACGCTAATTTCCGTACTTGAGCCCTATATAACCATCCTTATCTCATTTGAGCCTCACCCTAATCAGCCTCCCTCACCTTCAAACATCTCTGAAAACCCTAATACCATTTGAGAGTGTGTTTTGAGCTCAAGGAGTGCATTTGTGGCCATTTTAGTGTCCATTCAAGAAGGAGAAGTTGTCAAGCAAGCTTGGAGTGGCATTGGGCTCCAAGAATCTGCATCTAGTTCACCTTGAGGAGCTTATGGAGGTATAAATCTTTGATCTTTTCATCTTATTCATTAGATATAGCTAGGGTTTTCTATTTTTGTCCCTTTTGGTGGTTTTGAATCTCCTCTTGTGAGTTGAGCAACTCCAGAGGCTAGAAAGGTTAGATCTGAGGTCCTTTGGTCCATTCATAGCATAAAAATGAAGTCTTGATGGGTGTTTTGACCTCATGCATGGATTAAGACCCTTGGGAAGGTCTTAATGGGTTGTTGGGAGCATATGAGACGTGCAATGGCATAAAGTTGCCAACTTTATGCCCTAGGACGTTTTAATGAACCTAGATCTGACTATTGGACGTGAGGAAATCGAGTATTAAGCACTTAATGGAAGAAGTGCTTAATCTGTTAGTACGCTGGGTGTAAATTAGTATACGCAGCGCGTACTGCCTCATGACTCAGTACGCTGCGCGTACAAGGGTGGTACGCCAAGTGTACGCACAACAGTTGGACTTGGATTTGTTTTGGGCCTTTGAGCTTTTGGGCCTCAATTAGTCATTGGGCCTGGTCACGTTTTGGGGTTATTGGGCCAGTGTATCTGTTTTGGGCCATGGATGATATGGTTGGGCCTTATTAGGCCATGAGGCCCATTAATGATAATTAGACATGGACTTTGGTCCCAATAGCAAAGGAAGACTTTTGGGCCGTTGAGAGAGGACTTGGAGCTTGGACTCTTCAATTGGATTATGTTCACTCCTAACCTTGAGTAATGTTATTATTGTTCAGCACCAGTGGTTACAGACTGTTTGGAGAGCAGCTTTCGGATTTAGCAGACAAGGTGAGTCTTCTCACCATACCAATGGGTCTAAGGCACCAAGGCCGACCCATTTTATGTGATGCGGATTGTTGATTGATTATGTGATATGATAGTATGACATTGCATGGAAGACCACGTGGGGGTTCCCGTGGCATTTGATATAAGACGTTGGAGGGTTTCCATGGCATCCTAGTATATCTGATTGTATAGTTTGCATTATGTCTTGTTTGGTAGTGAAGACAATGTGGGGGTTCCCAAGGCAGGAAGACCTTGAGGGGGTTCCCAAGGCAGGAAGACCATGTGGGGGTTCCCATGGCAGATAAGACCACGTGGGGGGTTCCCGTGACATTAGGTGTAAGACCCTGGAGGGTTTCCATGGCTTCCTTATATGTTGTATGCATGGCTTATGTGATATGTGTAGATTTATAGCTAATATGATATGTGTTGCGTGGATTGTGTGTGGGGTATGCCTTGGGGGACTCACTAAGCATTAGCTTACAATTTGTGGATTTGTTTCAGGTACATATGATCCCAAGGGCAAGGGCAAGTCTTGATGGCGCGGCGTGCACTCTCTCACCGACTTTTTATGGGACACTCTGATGTTTTTAAATAAAGTTGTAATGAATGCGGATTTGAAAACAATTGTTTTGGGATTTCATGGTTTATGGAAATGGTTTGATTAATTAAAAATGAAAATTTTCTTTTGAAAATTTGAGTCATTACAAGTTGGTATCAGATCCTTGGTTTGAGGGATTCGGGCACACTCTTGGGTGTGTCAGGACTCAAACTAAGGAAATGGTAAAATTATTTTTAAAATAAAAGTTAAAAACTTCTAAGGAATGGAAAAGAGGAGAGTGCAACGTATGTGATCGGCCGAGCCAAGTAAGTAGCTCCCCAATATGTTAGCCATGTTGTACTGATATTTGAGCTGTGATAATCGTATGGAACTTGCTATGTGTATGCTTTTAAAATTGTATACGGTTAGGAGCTTATAGCCTTATTTCCTGTTTATTGTCTGGTTGTGGTCCTAGGGTAGAATCTCTTATTCAAATGTCTATTTGATCCTTTTCTGTGTATAATTTTCAGACCAACCTGTTATGATTGTTATGATTGATATGGGTAGAGCAAACCTTAGGACAGCCTGGGATTTGGGTTATGCGATGGTTTGTGGTATATGATTTGTTTTGGGACGAATTGGAGTTATCAAGTAGAGCTTGGGGAAAGGTACAGGTAGGTGTGGAAGGTAGTATTGGGCCCATACTACTGAAAGCACAGGACCTGTACCCGAACTAATGTTATATCTGACAGCTCTAAGGAGGACCGTTGTGGGAGGATCCCCTTTATAGATGTGTTGATTATTATGGTTTATGACATTTCAGTTCAGCATGGTGGTGACACGATTTGGGACAAGGGATCAAGATCAGGATTAGGATCTGGATCCGGATCGGGCAGCGGTACTGAGCCCATTGATGATAGGTTGCGCGAGATCATTGCAGCCGAGGTTACGAAGGGCATCCTCGACGTTACCCCAGTGTTATTTATGACGGTCAAGGAGGGGATTATGGAGATTATGGAGGAGAGGCTCAGTTCATTCAGAGCTGAGATTGTTGCGGGCCAGGTCGGGGCCCGAACTCTCTCATTTCGGGAGTTCAAGGCGTGTGGAGCGCCAGAGTTTTTCGAGGTCAGGGACTCCATTGTTAGCCGACGTTGGGTAGCGGATATTGAGAACGCCCAGCGCACGAGTTCCTGCCATGATGCGGAAAAGGTGGGTTTTGCTTCATGTATGCTAAGAGATAGAACCCGGGATTGGTGGGGAGAGGTGACCAGCCAGGTGGGAGCAGCCGGTGTGGCTGAGATGACATGGGCAGAGTTTGTTTGGCGATTTGACTTGGAGTTTGCACCGGCTATCTGTTGGATATAGTGTCTAAGTCCATAACTATATCTGGTATGTACTTGACCCTACCCGACATGGTCCATTTGGGTTGCATGGCATTGCAACACTTGGATAGACTAAATGAGAGAAAGGACACTTAAGGATTATTAATATATTATAAGTTCTAAAATATTAATAATATTATTTAGTTAGCATTGATCAAAGAATTAATTTGGAATTAATTAAGTGATCAAAAAGAGACTAATTAAATATATGGGGTTGATTGTGTAAATCATCTATTCTTGTATAGTGGGCTAATGATCCATGGTTTGTATGGATTGGGCTAAAACCCATAAGGTGCTCCATGGATAGTCCATGGAGGTTACAAACCCATGGATCATGGAATATGGAAAGCCATGACAATTAGGGTTTACATGGTGTAACCCTACTTGTGTCACAACTATATAAAGACCCCTTGTCTAGCAAAATTGGCATGATTACAAGCAAGTAAAGAGGGCTAGCCGATTTTAAGGTGTTAGTGAACTTCTCTCAAGGTTATTCCAAGTGTTGTGGTGTTGTGTGAGACATTTGAGGTATCACACTTGAGGTGCTAGGCTCACAAGGTTCTCAAGGAATCCAAACAACAAGAAGGTATGTTCTACTTCTAGCATTTATGTTTAAAAGTTCCCCATGCTATGCTAGATAGGTTAAGAACCTTGGAAATCAAATTTGCATGTATCTTAGTAAAACATAGATCCAAGGTTTCTAGGGTTGCATGTACACCTTAGGAGTGTTAGAATGCTCAATACCCATCACTATCGAGGTGCAGTGGATGGTGAGGGAGTTCCAGGAGCTCCAACAGACTACCGAGATTGTGGCGGAGATCACCGCCAAGTTTCGGGAGCGAGCTTTGTTGATCCCACAGTATGCTACTAATGAGGACATGCGGAGGAAGAGGTATCATTCCATGTTGAGGGATGATATTCGGGAGTTTGTGAGCTTTACAAGGTGCAAAACCCTGAATGAGATGGTGAAGAAGGCCCGTGAGCGGGAGATGGAGTTGGACTTCCGCACCAAGCGGAAGCCTGAGCAGGCACAGACAGCAGTAGGTCAGGCTAAAAAACCTAAGACCTCAGATTCATCCAGTAGGGGCCAGCAGGGTCGTGGTCGATGTGCCAAGTGTGGGAGATCTCATGGGGGAGCTTGTCGAGGGACGAACCCGGTGTGTTATACGTGTGGTCAGCCGGGCCACGTGAGCAGGGACTGCCCTAAGAAGGGCTTGATATGTTTCCATTGCAACCAGACTGGTCATAAAAAGGTCGATTGTCCGAGGTTGCAGGGAGGGGGAGGAGCAGTGGTGGCGCCTGTGCCAGCCACGATGAGGATTACTGATGGCCGCCCTGCTAAGGCGGATGCTCCAGCGGTGAAGAGCCGCACATTTCAGCTGACTACCGAGGAGGCTCGGGCAGAGCCAGACGTTATGGCTGGTACGTGTTTATTCTTTTCTACTCTCTATTTATTTGTATTGCTTATATGTGAATTATGTTTATGTATAGGGACCTTTTTGGTCAATGGTATGTCGGCTCATGTTTTGTTTGATTCGGGTGCTACCCGATCGTTCGTGTCTCTTGCGCTTAGCAAGAAGTTTCAGGATGCGCTGGGAACTCTGGATTCCCCGCTTGAGGTAGAGATTGCTGACGACCGCACTGTGAGTGATGCGAGGGTGTATCAGGACTGTGTCCTGAATGTGCTTGGAAAGAGGTTCCGCGTCGACTTGGTTCCGATACCGCTGTGAGGGCTGAAAGTGATTGTCGGGATGGATTGGTTGGGGGCCAATGGATCCATGATCGATTGCGAGCGCCAGTTAGTGAGGGTTCGAACCCCAAGTGGGGGAGAACTGGTTATACATGGTGAGAGGGCCTCGCAGGGGCCAACCCTTTGTTCGGCTGCGAGGGCAAGGATATTTCTGCAGCAGGGATGTACCGGATTTCTGGCTTATATCTCGGATACGAGGGTTGAGACCACGACAGATGTGGGCAGTGTGCCGGTTGTAAAAGAATTTTGGGATGTTTTTCCCGAAGAGTTACCAGGAGTGCCTTCGGAGAGGCAGTGGAGTTTCGTATTGAGTTGGTGTTGGGTGCCGCACCGATAGCAAAGGCCCCATACCGGCTAGCACCGCCCGAGATGCAGGAGCTATCTACGCAGCTTCAGGAGCTGCTAGACCGGGGATTTATCCGTCCGAGCAGTTCCCTGTGGGGAGCTGCGATCCTGTTCGTGAAAAAGAAGGATGGATCACACAGGATGTGCATTGATTATCGAGAGCTGAACAAACTAACGGTGAAGAACCGTTATCCGCTACCGAGGATCGATGATTTGTTCGATCGGCTACAGGGTGCGTCTTAGTTTTCCAAGATTGATCTTCGGTCGGGATACCATCAGATGAGGATTCGGGATGAGGATATAGCAAAGACAGTCTTCAGGACTCGGTATGGGTATTATGAGTTTGTGGTGATGCCATTTGGACTCACCAATGCCCCAACATCGTTCATGGATCTCATGAACAGGGTATGTAGACTGATGTTGGATCGGTCGGTGATCGTTTTTATTGATGATATCCTGGTCTACTCTAAGACCAAGGAGCAGCACGAGCAGCATCTGAGGGAGGTATTGGAGACCCTGAGGGTAGAGAGGATGTATGCCAAGTTCTCCAAGTGTGATTTTTGGCTGCGGGAAGTACAGTTTTTGGGGCACATCATCAATCATGAGGGTATTTCGGTTAATCCAGCTAAGGTTGAGGTAGTGATGCAGTGGGAAGTACTGAAGAATGCTTCCGAGATCCGTAGCTTCTTGGGCCTAGCAGGCTATTATCGGAGATTTATCCAGGATTTCTCCAAGATTGTTGTGCCCTTGACCCGCTTGACCAAGAAGAATGTAACATTTCAATGGGGTACGGATCAACAATTGGCTTTTGAGACCCTGAGACGGAGGTTATGTGAGGCTCCGATTCTAGTACTACCCAAGGGGTTAGATGATTTGGTGGTATACTGTGACACATCGATTTCAGGGTTAGGTGCGGTACTGATGCAGAGGGGGCACGTGATAGCTTACGCCTCGAGGCAGTTGAAGCCTCATGAGGCGAATTACCCCACTCACGACCTGTAATTAGGGGCAGTGGTGTTCGCCCTCAAGATTTGGAGGCATTACTTTTATGGAGTGAGGTGCACCATCTATACTGATCACAAGAGTTTGAAGTATTTGATGGATCAACAGAACCTCAACATGAGAAAGAGGAGGTGGTTGGATGTACTGAAGGACTATGATTGTGAGATTTTATACCATCCCGGGAAGGCCAACGTGGTGGACGATGCCTTGAGTCGCAAGGCGGCAGGATCCCCGATTGGGAACGTTTGTTTGAGGATAACTGTGATCTCTCCATTATTGGATATGATCAAGGAGGCTCGGGTCGAGGGGGTGAAGAAGGAGAATTGGAAAATAGAGCGGATTCGGGGGCAATATCCTTTGTTTATTAAGGATGGCCATGGTCTTTTGACACAGTGTGGCCGGGTATGGGTACCGGTGACTGGAGGAGTGAGGCAGAAGATATTGGAGGAGGCGCACAAGTCTAAGTTCTCTATACATACAGGGGCTACGAAAATGTATAGAGACTTGAGACTGAGTTATTGGTGGCTCTGCATGAAGCGGGAGATCGCCTGGTTTGTAGAGCGGTTCTTGACCTGCATGAAGGTCAAGGCCAAGCATCAGCAGCCTCATGGCAAGGTTTAGCCGCTACCCATTACCATGTGGAAGTGGGAAGAGATCACTATGGACTTCATCTCAAAGTTATCGAGGACGGCGAGGGGTGTGTACACCATATGGGTGATCGTAGACAGACTGACGAAGAGTGCCCATTTTATTCCGATTTCTAAGAGTATGTACGCCGAGAAGTTGGCGGATATTTATATGCGAGAGGTGGTGGCCAGACACGGGGTGCCAGTATCGGTAGTCTCTGACAGGGATGTTCGGTTTACATCCAGGTTCTGGAAGAAGCTCCACGAGCAACTGGGCACTCAGCTGCATTTTAGTACAGCGTACCACCCTCAAACAGATGGCCAGAGCGAGAGGATGATCCAGACACTGGAGGATATGTTGCGAGCATGTGTGTTGGATTTCAGAGGGAGTTGGGATACATACCTTCCACTGACAGAGTTTTCATACAATAACAGTTACCATGCCAGTATTGACCGACCTCCATTTGAGATGTTGTATGGCAGGAGATATAGGACTCCGATTTGCTGGGACGAGGTTGGACACCGGGTCGTGGGGAGCACTGAGGTAGTGCTCAAGACTACAGGGTTGATTCAGCAGGTGCGTGACCAGCTGCGGGTCGTGCAGAGCTGTCAGTAAAGTTATGCTGACCGGCGACGATTGGATCTGAAGTTTCAGGTGGGGGACTTCGTGTTACTGAAAGTGTCGCCCTGGAAGGGGGTCATCAGGTTTCGGAAGAGGGGCAAGCTAGGGCCTCGATATATAGGCTCATTCAGGATTTCGGCCCGGGTGGACAAGGTGGCATATCGCTTGGAGCTGTCGGATGAGCTTAGCCAGATTCACAACACTTTTCATGTGTCACAACTTCGGAAGTGTGTCACCGACGAGTCCACAGTCGTTTCTCTGGACGACATTCAGGTAGACGAGGGTCTAAACTACATTGAGAGGCCCGTTGCAATTTTGGATAGGAAGACCAAGGGTCTTCGGAACAAGGAAGTGAAGATTGTAAAGGTGCAATGGCAGCACCGACGGGGATCCGAATACACATGGGAGCCGAAGGAGGAGATGCGGGAGCATTACCCCGATCTATTTGCATCTATGAATTTCGAGGACGAAGTCTAGTTCAAGTTGGGGAGAGTTGTAACACTCCAAACCATGTATTACCTTAAAGCCCTTGAAGATTTTTAAAAATTGCATAATAAGTCCCTTAAGTACGCTAGGCGTACTCACGGGTACGCTTAGCGTACTTTGTATAATTGATCGCGGAGGGACAACACGTACGTTGGGCGTACCAAAAGTAGGATGGGCGTACGTGACGGATGTCCAAACCCTAATTTCCGGACTTGATCCCTATATAAGCATCCTGATCTCATTTGAGCCTCACCCTAATCAGCCTCCCTCACCTTCAAATGTCTCTGAAAACCCTAATACCATTTGAGAGTGTGTTTTGAGCTTAAGGAGTGCATTTGTGGCCATTTTAGTGTCCATTCAAGAAGGAGAAGTTGTTAAGCAAGCTTGGAGTGACATTGGGCTTCAAGAATCTACATCTAGTTCACCTTGAGGAGCTTCTGGAGGTATAAAGCTTTGATCTTTCCATCTTATTCATTAGATCTAGCTAGGGTTTTCTAGTTTTGTCCCTTTTGGTGGTTTTCAATCTCCTCTTGTGAGTTGAGCAACTCCAGAGGCTAGAAAGGTTAGATCTGAGGTCCTTTGGTCCATTCATAGCATAAAAATGAAGTCTTGATGGGTGTTTTGACCTCATGCATGGATGAAGACCCTTGGGAAGGTCTTAATGGGTTGTTGGGAGCATATGAGACATGTTAAGGCATAGAGTTGCCAACTTTATGCCCTAGGACGTTTTAATGAACCTAGATCTAACTATTGGACGTGAGGAAATCGAGTATTAAGCACTTAATGGAAGAAGTGCTTAATCTGTTAGTACGCTAGGCGTAAATTAGTGTACGCATCGCGTACTGCCTAAGGAATCAGTACGCTGCACGTACCAGGGTGGTACGCCAAGCGTACGCACAGCAGTTGGACTTGGATTTGTTTTGGGCCTTTGGGCTTTTGGGCCTCAATTAGTCATTGGGCATGGTCACGTTTTGGGGTTAGTGGGCCAGTGTATCTGTTTCGGGCCATGGATGATATGGTTAGGCCTTATTGGGTCATGAGGCCCATTAATGATAATTAGACATGGACTTTGGGCCCAATAGCAAAGGAAGACTTTTGGGACGTTGATAGAGGACTTGGAGCTTTAACTCTTCAATTGGATTATGTTCAGTCCTAACCTTGAGTAATGTTATTATTGTTCAGCACTGGTGGTTACGGACTGTTTGGAGAGCAGCTTTTGGATTTAGCAGAAAAGGTGAGTCTTCTCACCATACCAATGGGTCTAAGGCACCAAGGCCGACCCATTTTATGTGATGCGGATTGTTGATTAATTATGCGATATGATAGTATGACATTGCATGGAAGACCACGTGGGGGTTCCCGTGGAATTTGGTATAAGACGTTGGAGGGTTTCCATGGCATCCTAGTATATCTGATTGTATAGTTTGCATTATGTCTTGTTTGGTAGTGAATACCTTGTGGGGGTTCCCATGGCAGGAAGACCATGTGGGGGTTCCCATGGCAGATAAGACCACGTGGGGGGTTCCCGTGGCATTAGGTGTAAGACCCTGGAGGGTTTCCATGGATTCCTTATATGTTGTATGCATGGCTTATGTGATATGTGTAGATGACATTAGGGGAGCCCATGACATGATGGTATAAGACCCTGGGGGGAGCCCACGACCACCTTATATGTTTATGCATGAGTTATGTTTCATGATAGATACTTCTGTGATATATGATATGGTAGTTGATTATGTATGTTATTGCATGGAAGACCCCCCCCCCCCCCCCCCCCGGGGGGGGGGGGGGGGGGAGCCCGTGGCAATTGGATATAAAGACCATGTGGGGGAGCCCATGACATTCGTAGGTAAAGACCATGGGGGGATCCCATGGCATGAAGGTATAAGACCTTGGGAGGAGCCCACGACATCCTTATATGTTAATATGCATGGCTTATGTGATAGGTGTAGCTTTTATAACTAATATGATATGTGTTATGTGGATTGTGTGTGGGGTGTGCTCTGGGCGACTCACTAAGCATTAGCTTACAGTTTGTGGATTTGTTTCATGTACATCTAAGCCCAAGGGCAAGGGCAAGGCTTGATGGCGCGGCGTGCACTCTCTCACCGACTTTTTATGGGACACTCTGATGTTTTTAAATAAAGTTGTAATGAATGCGGATTTGAAAACAATTGTTTTGGGATTTCATGGTTTATGGAAATGGTTTGATTAATTAAAAATGAATAATTTCTTTTGAAAATTTGGGTCGTTACAATGTTTATATAGGTTTTAAACCCTAAATATTAGGTTTTGAGGTTTTAGCACGTACACCCAATGTACGCTACGTACGCCTAGTGTATGCGTGCTCCACCAAAATATTACAAAAATGCCACTATGGGCCATTTTGCAACAATTTCTCACACACTGGCTAAAATGCATTAATTCTCATACTTAGGGTTGAAAATGGAAATACCTCTACATCAAGATGTTACAATTCTCCCCCACTTGAACTAGACTTCGTCCCCAAAGTGCGCAGCTGTGAACAACTCAGGGTAATGCTCCCACATCTTTGACTCAGGTTCCCATGTCTTGTAACACCATAAATTTTCAAACAAAATTTTCATTTTTAAAACACATAATTCTCATTATCACATTACAAAAACCACAAGTATCAAATTGTCAAAACACAAATGTCAATAATCGTTTGATAAAATCCAGGATCCAGAAAATATAAACTCCATCTCAAGTGTGTGTGTGTACAATCAAGACGGCGCCTTCCCGTGATCCTGAGAAGTACCTGAAACATATATCACATAACACGGTAAGCACGAAGCTTAGTGAGTTCCCCAAAATACCACACATATCTCATTAGCCTCTCATGGCTATAACTCAAATAAGACCCTCCGATCAATGTGTCTCAGTGGGACCCTCTGGTCCCACAACTCGGGTGGACCCTCCGGTCCTGACTCGGTAAGCTTAGAATAATACACAACATAAATCACAAAGACATAATGCAGGATATCACAATACTCAATATAAACACATAAGACCCTCCGGTCACACTAACTACCACTCAAGGTAGGTATAGTGAGTAGACTCACCTCGTAAGCAAGCAAATGATTCTCGTACACGAAACACCGATCTAGCCTCCGCCTAACACATACGATAATTATCTCTAATTAACACTTCAATCACAACTCTAACTAAACTAAAGTCTATTCTCTCTCTCTAACTCTTGGAATGGGTAAAAGACCATTCTACCCCTCCATGGCCTCAAAATCCATGTCTTGACTAAACCCTAAAGTCAACAGAAGTCAACATTTGAGTCAATAGTCCATATTGACCCGACTCGTCGAGTGCACCTATGTGACTCGCTGAGTCCCCTTGTTCCTTCAAAAAGTCGTGAAAACCAACCCTAGCCGATTCGTCGGGTCAGCCGAGTTACTCATGTGCAGACTCATCGGGGAAAACCCTAGCCGATTCGTCGAGTCAGCCCATTGACTCGGCGAGTCCATTCAGTCTACATTCTCATTCAGAAGTTTTAACGCAGATCTACAACTCCAAACTCTAGATCTATCATCCCAAGGCTCGAATGTCACGTAAAGCTGCAAGCTTTACGTTCATGCATGGCATATTAGGCTCATAATGCCAATACAAGCTCCAACAAGGGTTAGATGCACAAGAGCTTGCCTCTAGCTCAATAAAGCTCGGGTCTTTGGACTCACAGGACCTCCTACAGTCCACATCTGAGGTTCCAACCTCAAACCATGCTCAAATAACTAAATGACACAAGATGGATAAGAGAAAACCCTAAAAACTCCCTAAACCAATATCTCATAAGGAAATGATCAAGTTAGCATCTTTTTACCTCCAACTGAAGCAAATCTCTAAAGAATCTCTGGATCCAAAAGCCTCCTCTTGATCCAAGCTTTGATGTTCCTCACTTCTCCTCCAAAAGTGCACTAAAACCACAAGATTAGCCTCTCTCTTTCTCTCTTAGCTCACTAACGCGATTAGGGTTTCACACAGGGGGATTGGGTGGCTGGTGAGGTGGAAATGAGGGCTTAAGGCCCTTTAAATAGGACACAAATCCGGAGATTTAGGGTTTCCTCACAACGCCAACTCGGTGAGTCGGCTCTCTGACTTGTCGAGTTGGTCATTAAACCCACGTGGCCAACCCGTCTCTACTCGACGAGTCGGGCATACAACTCGTCGAGTCACTCATTAAATCCCATATATATATATATATATATATATATATATATATATATAAATATTATACCTAAGATTCAGGATGTTACAGTCTATTCGGAACCCTTTTGATGTTGCTACTGAACCTTAACCAAAGACACCACCTTGTTGCGTAAGGCCTTCGTCTTCTGATCCAAAATCACCACTGGTCTCTCCACATAATTTAGGCGATCATCAACTTTAATATCCTCCAACAGAACAACCACTGAATCATCATCCACACACTTCCGGAGCTACGAAACATGGAAGGTGGTGTGGATCTGACTGAGCTCCTCAGGAAAATCCAGTGTATACGTTACCTTGCCAACCCTGACAATTAATTAAAATGGCCCAACATACAGCGGCCCCAACTTGCCCCTCTTCCTGAAGCGTATTACACCCTTCCAAGGTGATACCTTCAGCAAAACCATGTCGTCGACCTGGAACTCCAACTCATATCGATGCTTGTCGGCATAACTCTTCTGCTGACTCTGAGCTGTCTGTAGTCTCTGCCTAATATGTTGAATAATCTTTTTCGTCTAAAGGACTACCTAAGTCCTTCCCATGACCCTATGAACAACCTACCCCTAACAAACTGGGGTACGACACTTCCTTCCATATAGGTGCTCAAATGACGGCACACCAATACTGGAGTTGCTCCCTGGTCTTGGAATACACCAAGATATCATCAACAAAAAAATTACTAATCGATCAAGCCTCGGCTTGCATACCCCATTCATTAAATCCATAAATGCCACAGACGCGTTGGTGAGCCCAAATAGCATCACCACGAACTCATAATGACCATAACGAGTCCAAAACACGGTCTTCTCCACGTCTTCCTCTCTAACCCTCATCTGATGATACCCCAAACTTAAATCGATCTTGGAGAACCATGATGCACCATGCAAATGATTGAAGAGATCATCAATATGAAAAAGTGGGTCACGGTTCTTCACCGTTAACTTGTTCGACTCCCAGCAATCAATGCACATCTGGTGTGAACCATCCTTCTTCTTGACAAACAAAATTGGTGCTCCCCACGGAAAACTGCTCGGTCTAATGGACTGCTTGCCCAACAGCCCCTGAAGCTATGAGGAAAACTCCTGCATCTCGTGTGGTGCCAATCGGTACAACGCTTTAGCAATTGAGGCCACTCCTGGAACCAAATCGATCCTAAACTCTGGTTGCGTAAGGTTTAGTTCTTCGGATACCTCTTCAACCATAATGGGGTATTGGTCGATCCGGACAAGATTAAGGCAATAATGTAGTGGGAGGTTCCGACGATTCCCTCAGAGATCATGAGTTTTCTGGGTTTGGTCGGGTATTATCGAAGATTCATCCAGGATTTCTCCAAGATCGTTGTTCCTCTCATATGTCTGATTAAGAAGGGTGCGGATTTTGTTTGGGGGCCAGAGAAATAGACGACCTTTGAGACGTTACGACAAAAATTGTGTGAGGATCCAGTGTTGACCCTTACAGAGGGCGTAGAGGATATGGTGGTGTATTGTGATGCTTTCATCACTGGGATGGGCGCGGTACTTATGCAGCGGGGTAGAGTGATTACTTATGCATCACGCCAGTTGAAGCCTCATGAGGCTAACTACCCTACTCACGATTTGGAGTTGGGGTCAGTGGTTTCTTCCCTCAAGATTTAGAGACATTATCTGTATGGGGTCCATTGCACCATCTACACTTACCACAAGAGTTTGAGATACCTTATGGACCAACCGAACCTGAATATGAGACAGAGGAGGTGGCTTGATGTTGTCAAGGATTATGAATGTGAGATCCTGTACCACCCGGGTAAGTCCAATGTGGTGGCCAACGCACTGAGTCACAGGATGATGGGTGCACCCAGTGGAGGATTGTGTATGAGGATGCCGATTACCTCCCCAATCTTGGAGATGGTTAAGAGGCACAAATAGAGGGGATCAAGGAGGAGAACCGGAAGAAGGAGAAGACCAAGGGTCAGTTTGCTACCTTTGTCATGGATAGAAGAGGATTGTTGAAACAGTATGGTAGGGTTTGGATCCCGGATACCGGAGGCGTGAGATAGATTTTGATGGATGAGGCACACAACTCTTGACTTTCTATACATCCAGGTGCGACCAAGATATACCGAGACTTGAGACTTAGCTATTGGTGGCTATGCATGAAAAGAGAGATTGCAAGATATGTAGAGAGGTTCTTGACTTGCAGGAAAGTCAAGTCTGAGCATCAGATGCCTCACGACAAGCTACAACCTTTGGAGATTCCCGTTTGGAAATGGAAGCATATTTCTATGGACTTCATCATGAAATTACCCCAGACTCCTCGTGACTTTGATGCTATTTAAGTGATCGTTGATAGGTTGACCAAGAGTGCCCACTTCCTTGCTATTCAAGAGAGTTCTTCAGCTGAGAAATTAGCAGATATCTATGTTCGATAGGTGATCTCTCGTCATGGGGTGTCGGTTTCCATCATATCAGACAGGGATGTTCGCTTTACTTCCAGATTTTGGAAGAGGTTTAATGAGGAATTGGATACGAGATTGCACTTAAGCAGTGCTTATCACCTACATATTGACTGTCAGAGTGAGCATATGATTCAGACTCTGGAGGATATGTTGAGGGCTTGCGTCAATGATTTTGGTAGGAGTTGGGATGACTACCTTCCTTTGGCTGAGTTTTCGTACACAAAAATTACCACTCCAATATTGGTGCACCTCCCTTCGAGCTTCTCTACGAGAGGAAGTGTCACACCCCGATATGTGAGGGTGAGGTTCGACAGAGGATTATGGGGAGCACTGAGGTAGTGCTCTAAACTATAGAGATGATTTAGCAGGTCTGACAGAGACTGCAAATGGCTTAGAGCCGATAGAAGAGCTATGCAGACCGTCGATGTTCGAGCTCGAGTTCCAGGTTGCGGACAAGGTTTTGCTGAAGGTGTCACCCTGAAAAGGTGTGATACGCTTCAGGAAACAGGGAAAGTTGGGACCCCTATTCATTAGACCATTTCGTGTGATAGCCAGGGTGGGAAAGGTGGCTTACTGGTTGGATCTACCGGAGGAGCTCAGTCAGATTCATATCACTTTCCATGTTTCTCAGTTGTGGAAGTGGTTGGTTGATGATGCGACGGGGGTATCAGTAGATGACATTCAGGTCGACGAGCGCCTGAACTACATAGAGAAACCGATAACGACTCTTGATTAGAAGATGAAAGGTTTGCATAGCAAGGTGGTACCACTGGTCAAGGTTCAGTGACAACATCGGAAGGGCTCCGAGTGGACTTGGGAACTGGAGTCGAGATGAGGGAGCATTATCTGGAGTTGTTCACTTCGGCGAACTTCGAGGACAAAGTCTGATCTAATTGGGGGAGAATTGTTACACTCGATTCCTAGTAGATTTCCCTTTCTAGTCCTTTAATATACGAATTTGGCAACTTTGGCCCTTACACGGGGCGTACCTAGAGGGTACGCTGAGCGTAAGGGGATGTAAGTGGAACGACGCCATTTTGCGGAGTATGTTGGGTGTACTCTAAGTATGAAGGGCGTACTCCACCTGGACATAAACCCTAATCTTTAGGGTTTGGACCCTATATATTGAACTTGAAGTCCCATTTCCTCGTCCCATTTCCAGCCTCCATCACTTGAAACGTTGTCCCTTGCAAACCCTAGCCCTATTGTTGCATTTTGAAGCTTGAGAGTGTGTTTTTGTGTGTTTCAAAGGAACAAGAAGGTGGTGGTGAAGCTTAGAAGCTAGAAGCAAGTTTGGATCTGGAAGTCGTGCATCATCCTCAATCTTCATAAGGTATAAAGTTCATACCTTGGTGATTATCTTGTTAGATCTTGTGTATATGATGATATTATGAACTTTTGTCCCCAAATATGGCCTTCTTGTGCATGGCATTCTATATAGAAAATGGGTTGTCCTTTTGGATGTTTTTCTAGGCTTAGAGTGATAAAAATGTGTTCTTGACCCTTAGTTCTTTCCCATGCATGAGTTTGGTTGTATTAATGACTTAATATGTTGGGGTTTTTTAGTGTTAAGCACATTAGGGCCATGCACGACCATAAAGTTGGAAACTTTACGGTCAAGGACAACATTTGGGACTTGGATCTGTATTTTGGACGAAAAAGCATAAGTATTAAGAATTTAATGGGTTGAGAAGCATGCATCTACATATGATGGGCATACAAAATGGTACACCAGGCATACGCAGTTAGGTTCACGTCTGTTTGGTCGTTATCGAGCACGCCCCGCGTACAGGGCTGGGTCGACTCGGTTGGGTTGACTCGGATGGTTTGTTGAGTTTGACCAATTTGGACCTAAGGATCTTTTTGGGTAATTTGGTATAAATTAAGGTTGGGCAATGATTTTCATAATAGGCGACGGGTAGAGCCGGTATTCAGAGTCGAGACTTATTTTAGATTGTGTTCGGATCGAGAGGTGAATTCTCTCACTATGCCAATTGGTCTAAGGCACGAAGGTCGGCCCATTTATTGTGTTTATGTATTCTAAGATGTAGGATTGCGTTGATAGTTCTATGTGTGATTTGTTGTGTATATGTCGACATATGGATTGTTGGGTTGAGACCACGTGCCAACAAACCCGATATGGTTGGGTTGAGAGTGGAGGTCAACAAAACTAGTATGGTAAGGTTGAAGCCACATGTCAACAAACCTGGATTGTTGGGTTGAGGCCACGTGCCAAAAAACCCTGGATAGTTAGGTTGAGGTCTTACTGCTCCGTGCTGTAAACCAACAAACCCGGTATGGTTGGGTTGAGGTCAAGGAACAACAAGCCCTGTATGCATGCTTGTAATATATCTGTAATTGTTTGTATTATGGGGTATTTTGGGAAGCTCACTAAACTCTGGCTTATAGTTTGGATTTCAATGTTTTAGGTACTTCTGATGAGTGGGTAAAGGCGAAGGGTTGATTTTACATATCATCCCGCAGTTTATGTTGATTGATACTTTGATTAGATGTTTTGACTTAATATGATTTGTAAACAATGTTTTGGTAACTTTTGGGCTTATCTATTGAGGTTTTTTTTATGAAATATTTTACTCTGATTTTTGGGATGTCATAATCTCTCTTTAGTGTTATGATCTTCAAAGAACCAATACCATAATTGTTATCCACATTAAGAATGATGTGAACGACAATTTTAAGTTTTTCTCTGTCGCTTTGGGATATGTAATAAGATAGTTATAATATACCACTTGTTTGCTTGTGGTTACAATTTCATTAATATTGTTAATTGATGGTCCGATAATTTGTAGATTCATGCATTTCTAAGTTGCATGTTACCAATGATCATCATAGATAGCGCCCCATCCGAAAGGGAATGACGTACACCTAATGTTCATAGAAATTAACATGGAAAAAATCATCGTACCCTACCCTAGCGTTTATTTTGGGCTTAACGACAAGAATCCTAATATTTTTTGCAGGGGTCTTGATGGTGAATTCACTCCTTACACATATATAGGGATTCGAAGGAGGATGCAGGTGTGTGTAAATTGGTGGGTACAATACAACTCCAACTTCAACTTTGAAATAAAAGATGGTATGAACAATGGTTTTCTAACTCTAGATAATATGTATTTAGGAAATAGTGAAGTTGTGATATACCATGCGATCACGTAGTAGCGACAATGCAATCATTATAATTTCTAAATTATGACCATTTGGGTTATATTTATTTCACATCTGCAGTGTATTGAGTTGTATACCCTATGGAAATTATTCAACCTCTACTGCCTCCATATGAATGTGAAACACCCAAATAAAGCGATGATCATGTTATCCCTTTTGATACGCCAACGTTCATTCACCCGTTTAGTTTATGTATTTGTAATCAAATATTTTAATTTGGATTTGGCTTTCTTAAGAACAACTATTACATTTTACGCAATATAGTTTAATCTTTTGATATCAATTTTTATGTTCATATTATCATACTTCAAACATCATGCCAATCATTTTCAAGATACTAAAAACAATATAAATACATATGTAATAACATACTATCCGGACTACATACTATACATTCCAACATAAAGTGACTAGACATAAAGTGATTCGTAATGTGGACATAACATTATCCAGATTTTGATCATGACATTTTGAATTCAACAACAATATTTACTTTCCACCTACCAACTTATTCGAGTACTATATAAATTGTTTTTATCATATTAATTTCTTATTCACTTTGAAAATGAGCTTATATGAAGTTCGTAGTTTCAACTCGACACAAACATGACATGCCACTACACGTTTTCCACCCTAACTTACACCTTCAATCCATTTTTATGTTGCTTTAACTTGTTTCTCAGTAGATGTAACTCATTAGAGTTTCTCTTTCATCTTTGCTAAGATAGCGATAATACGTTCATTAAGTATCTAACTATTTTTAGTCCCTTTGGTTGTCATCTTTAGTTCCCTTCATTGATTTAAAAATATAATCGAACATATTAGCTGGATGTGGTTATTAAAAATAAATTCTGGACGATTTGGGCCGCCATCGAGAAATGGGTTTAGAGCAAAATAAATATAACAATCTTCCACTTCATAATGCTCACTTTTCAAATTTCAAGATCACATTTTCACAGCTTTTATATCTAGATTAACGATTTTAGATTTTTGCAATCTCACTATAGCAGTTCATAACTTATGATTTCAGAAATAGTATTTTCAATTTTAGAAAACATTATCATACAATCTAAAATCAAAAAGTGGAACGAGAGATCAGGGTCGAGAGCTAGGAAATGGGGATTTCGAGGGAGATGGTGGGGGAGGCTAACCCAATCTCGTTAGGTTATGTTGAGATATATAGATGCATAGATTTACGATCTTCTAGCAGAACGAGACCTTCTTGATGTAACATACCAAAAATTATAAGGTAAAAATTTCATTTTTAATTCAACAAGAAACACCAATTATCATTTTTCCAATCATTCTATAACGCCAGGTTCCTGGTATATATTTAAACTTATAATTTAATCAATTTTATAGAGCAACTCGACGAGTTGGTGGCCCCAAACTCGTCGTGTTGAAATATTATGGACCGTGTATTTTAAGTGACGAACTCGACGAGTTTAGAGGTCTCCACTCGGCGAATTGGCTGGAAGAAATGAAACCCTAATTCCGGTGTTTTGCACCCTATTTAAACTACTTAAACCCCACAAGCTGACCTCATTTCCAGCCTCCATTGTCCTAAACCCTAACCTCGAAACCCTAAGGCACTTTTGAGTGTTTGTGAGCTATTTTGAGTGTTTTTGTGTGTGTTTGAAGCCGTTGGAAGAAAGGTAAGCTTGGTGATTCAAGAAAGAGCTGCTAGATCTCGAATCCTTGCTTCATTTTCGTCACATTTCTGGTATAAAGTCTCAAACTTGCTTAGTTTATGCTTAGATCTCCTTCTTTGGATTATTTTGCATGTTTAACCGAGATTGAGTGTTTGATGGGAGTTGGTCGTCCCATTGAGATAACCGTTTCAGATCTATGGTTCTATGGAGCTCTTGTGCCATAAAGGTGCCAACTTTATGGTCTTAAGGGCTCCATGCATCCATTAAGCCCATATTATGGTCTCTTTTAAGCTTTTAAGTTCCCTCTAGCCTTGCATATGAGTAAAGTTGAAGACTTTACGTGACCATTTAGTCTTTAAGGTCCAGATCTGTGTTCATGAGCTTTATCTTGAAGATATGGTGGTTTTTGGATTAAGACATAATGTAACGCTTGGTTCCTGGTATGTATTTAATTTATTAATTATTCAATTAATAAGAGCAACTCCACGAGTTGGAAGCCTCAAACTCGTCGAGTAGAGATCATATGGGTCGCGCAATTTAGTAACCTACTCGACGAGTTGGGAGGCCTCAACTCGATGAGTAGGCTGGCAGATATGAAACCTTAATTTCCGGGTTTTGCACCCTATTTAAACGTCTTACACATTCCATGTTGGCCTCATTTCCAGTCTCCAAGTCCCAAACCCTAAATCTTGAAACCCTAATGCTATTGTGAGTGTTTGTGAGCTATTTCAACTGTTTTAGTGTGTATTTTGAATCCATTGGAAGTAGGAGAAGCTTGAGGACACAAGAAGGAGTTTGTAGATCCAAAACCCTTGCTTCATCCACAACATTTTGCTGGTATAAAGCTTGAACCTTGATTTGTAGTTGATTAGATCTCCTTTTTGGGGTTATTTTGCTTATTTTGGTTCAAATGGTATGATCCTTGGGACTTAGACGTCCCAAGTGAAGAACATATGAGATCTAGGGCCTTGAAGGGTTTTCATGGCATAAAGGTGCCAACTTTATGGCCATGGAAGCCCGATGCAACCTCTAGACCATCATTTTGGTCTTTTGAAGCTTTTATGGCCATGCATGTGGATAAAGTTTAAGACTTTACGTGATTATTTGGTCCCTAGTGTCCAGATCTATGACCTTATGGTCTATCTTGAAGTTTTGTTGGCTTTTGATTTCGGATCTATATCATTTTGAGTTAGGGTTTGAATTTTTTCCATGGGGAGAGGTTCTTAACGGGTAAAGTAGGAAACTTTACCCTTCTAGACGTATTTCCAGCTTAGATCCAGAAGATAGGGCCCTGGTTTGAGGAATGGTGACTTAATGCATTAAGAAGGGCTAACTGACTGAAGAACTCGACGAGTTCATAGAGGAACTCGACGAGTTGGGTCGAAATGTCCCGATTCTGTTAAAGGAAACAACTCGACGAGTTGGATTGCGATTTCACGTTTCTGTGATTCATGGGAACTCGACGATTTGAGTCAACTCGGAGCGTTGACTTTGACTTGACCTTGACTCTGACTTTGACCACAGTTGACCCATAAAAAGGTATGAGTAAAAATGGTATCTAAGGGGTTGTTTTGATTCAGGTAGTGTGTAGAGCTGATTCCGGGACAGAGACGTTTCAACTATCATTCGGCATTGGAGGTGAGTTTCCGCCTGTATGAACGGGTCGAAGGCACCAATGTCGGCCCGTATATATATGCTAGTATGTTTCGGACCAAGGTCCGATGCCGGTCAGTGCCCTATGTAGGTTTATATGTTTCCGGATTCCGATCTGATGTCGGGCAGTACCCGAGCAATGTTTGTATGCTTGATGTCTTCGTAATTCTTGCATGTGTCTGTTTTGTATGTTTCCGGACTTCGGTCCGATGCCGGGCAAATCCCGAGGAATGTTTGTATGCTTCCAGATTTCGGTCTGATGTCGGGTAGGGCCTGAGGAATGTTTATATGTTTATGTTATGTGATTATTTATGTGTATTTATTGATATGTTTATATGTATACCGAGCTTTGCTCGATGCCGGGCGGGGCCCTATGTCGGATTTCGGTCCGATGTCGGGCGGTGCCCGATGAAGCGGGCTAGGCCCATGTTATGTTATCATGTGATTATGTCATCATGTGTATGGTATGTGGTAGTTTGGGGAGACTCGCTTAGCTTCGTGCTTACAGTTTTCAGTTTTGGTTTCAGGTACTTCCGGTAGCAAGGGGAAGAGCTCGCGATGACTACATTGCACACACCATGATGTTTTAGCCTGGGATGTTTACTCACATATTTTGACATATGTTTTTGGATATGATGTTTTGAGATACTATGATTTACACTTTGGATGAGATGATTTGATAACGATGGTTTATTTAATAAATTAAAACGAAACTTTTTGGTCATGATTTTTTGGATGTTTCAAGTTGGTATCAGAACTTTGGTTTGAGGGATTCGGACATACTCTCGGATATGTATGAACTCAAATTGAGGACTTGGTATTAAATTTTTTTAAAGGAAAAACCATTTTTATAGAAAAAGGATTTTGAAAAGAGAAAAGGGTGTGCTGCATGAAATCAGCCGAGCTCAAGTAAGTTCTCCCAAATTACCCATACATGTTTGTTATGCTATGATATGATTATGAGAACTGCATGCTAGATTAGGGCTAAGGATCTAGGAAGGGTGCCTTGTATGCATGCTATATGTGTATGAGAACTGCATGCTACATTAGGGCTAAGGATCTAGGAAGGATGCCTTGTATGCCTACTGTATGAGCTTATGAACTGCATGCTAGTACTGATTAGTCAGTGATATGATGGCCGGGTTAGGATATGCTTGGTTTTGTTTACTCAATGCTCGAATGCTGATTGCTTTGTGCTTTTAGGAGTTCTAGTTATCTTTAACTAACTAGTAAACGAATATGTTAAGTTACATATTACGAGGACTAAATAATTTCAGAAGGTTAGGTTTAGCTCTATTTTGCAGCTCTCATTTAAGTCTAACCGTTGTAGGGTAGGACCTCTCATTTGAAGAATTATATGGTCTTAGTGATATGTAATGGTATTCGCGAGCTAGTTAGGGGAGATAACAGGGACTTCTTATGCAACTGATGGCGGAGAGTGGGTCAGAGGTTACCCTAGGGAAAGCCTAGGATGAGATTAGCATGAAGAGCAATAGTAGTAGAAGGGACTTGGGGGAGTTAAGGCAATTCTTGAGGAAAGTACGGATAAATGTGGAAGGAAGTATGGGCCCGTACTACTGAAAGCAGAGGATCCGTACTCGAGTCAAGGAGAGCTGAGATGAATCCAAGGAACTTGTAGTGTGTGTGATCCATCGAGTTATGATGAGTATTATGATGTTTGGTATGGTGTATTTTCAGTATGGTGACGCTACACACTAGACCAGTTGGCAGCTCTGGCGCTGGTGAGGGATCAGGCTCGGGCTCTGGAGCCGGGTAGCTCGATGATCAGATGAGGGAGTTCATTTCATCTAAGATCACGCGTAGTATATTGGACCATACTCCTGTGATCTTTAGTACGGTCAAGGAGGGCATCCTGGAGATTCTTGACGAGAGGTTGAGTGCTTTCCGCACCAAGATGGCGGCCATGTTAGGGGCATGCACGAATAAATTTAGGGAGTTCCGAGCTTGTGGAGCTCCAGACTATCATGGGGCTCGGGACCCCATAGCTAGCAACAGGTGGTTCGCTGATGTTGCCAATGCGTTTCGTACCAGCCGTTGTCCCGAGGCGGACAAGGTCTAACTTTCTTCATGCCTTCTGAAGGACAGGGCGCGTGATTGGTGGGAGGAGGTTAGACATGCTATTGGGGATGATGCTGCTCTTGATGCGATGACCTGGAGTAACTTTTCGGCCAGGTTCATGGCCGATTTTTCACCTGTGATTGAGGTGCAATAGCTTGCTAGGGAGTTCCAGGATCTTCAACAGACTACTGAGACGGTGACTGAGATCACCGCCATGTTCAAGGAGAGGGCCCTTCTTGTTCCGCAGTATGTGGCGGACGAGGAGATGAAAAAGGCCTGATACCATGAGATGCTGTGGAGTGATATCCACCAGCTTGTGAGTCGATCCAGCTGCAAGACGCTGGAGGACATGATTGCGAGGGCTCGGGAAAGGGAGCTGGATTTGGAGATGGAGAAGAAGAGGAAACTAGAGGGGGTTTAGTCAGGGAGTGCGGGCAAGAAGCCTAAGGTATCAGATCACCGATCGAGGAGCCAGCAGGGCCGCAGCCGCTGTGGCAAGTGTGGCAAGATGTACGAGGGGACGTGCAGGGCGGGTAGTTCAGGCAGCTTTAAGTGCGGTCGAACAGGTCATGTCAGCAGGGATTGTACTGCTACCACCACAGTATCAGATCTGATTTGCTTCAGTGCAATCAGAAGGGACACAAGCGGTCCCAGTGCCTGAGTTTAGCAGCAACAGGACAGGTGGCAGCACCCGCTCCTGGTACATTAAGGATTACGGATGGCCGACAGGGCCGGTTAGAGGTACCTGTGGCAAAGAGTAGAGCCTTTCAGCTGACGGCAGAGGAGGCACGTGCAGCTCCCGATGTGGTGACGGGTATGTATCTTCTCCTTATCTCTTTATTTATATTGATTATTGCTTATGTTTATGTGTTTCATTATAGGATCGTTCCTTGTGAACGGTATATCTGCTCTGCTATTATTTGATTCGGGGGCTACCTGATCTTTTGTGTCACCCGCGCTCAACAAGCGATTTGTGGGAGCTCCAAGAGAGCTAGACTGTCCACTTGATGTAGAGATAACAGATGATAGGACCGTTCGGGCTGCGAGGGTTCATCGGGGATGTACATTACAGTTGTTTGATGAGCAGTTTTTCGTCTATTTAGTCCCCATTCCCCTGTGAGGGAATAAGGTTATCGTGGGTATGGACTGGTTGAGCCGCAATGGGGCAGTGATCGACTGCGAACAACAGCTAGTGCGAGTTCGGACCCCAAGTGGGGGAGGGTTGGTGATTCAGGGCGAGAGGCCGCAGCATGGGCCGACTTTGTGTTCAGCAACGAGAGCTAGGCACTACCATCAGCAGGGTTGCGTAGGTTTAGTCGCCTATGTTATGGATACCCGGGATAAGGGTAAGGCGACCGTGAATGATGTACCGATCGTACGGGAGTGCCCGAACGTGTTTCCAGAGGATTTGCCTGGGGTACCTCCAGAGAGGCTGGTAGATTTCAGGATTGACCTAGTTCCTGGCGCGGCTCCGATAGCCAAGGCACCATATCGGCTGGTCCTCTCGAGATACAGGAGTTGTCTACACAGCTGCAGGAGCTGTTAGACAAGGGATTTATCAGTACGAGCAGTTCGCCATGAGGAGCCCCGATCTTGTTTGTGAAGAAGAAGGACGTGTCACATCGGATGTGTATAGATTACCGGGAGCTGAATAAGGTAACGGTGAAGAACCGTTATCCCCTCCCGAGGATTGATGATTTATTTGACCAGCTTCAGGGTGCATCTTGGTTCTCCAATATTGATCTGTAATCGGGTTATCACCAGATGCGAGTCAGGGACGGCAACGTGACGAAGACAGCCTTTCAGACTCGCTATGTTCACTATGAGTTCGTGGTAATGCCATTTTGTCTTACCAATGCTCCTGCCGCGTTCATGGATCTCATGAACCGCGTGTGCAGACCGATGTTGGACCGGTCTGTGATAGTCTTCATCGACGATATCTTGGTTTACTCCAAGACTCAGGAGCAGCATGAGGAGCACCTGAGGGAGGTCCTGGAGACACTAAGGAGGGAGAGACTTTTCGCAAAGTTCTCCAAGTGTGAGTTCTGGTTGCGCCAGGTGCAGTTTCTGGGGCACCTTGTCAACCAGAAGGGTATTCTGGTCGATCCGGCCAAGATAGAGGTTGTGATGCAGTGGGACGTTCCGAGGTCTCCATATGAGATTCGAAGTTTTCTTGGTATGGTGGGTTATTATCGGAGATTCATCCAGGATTTCTCCAAGATTGTTGTTCCCTTGACCCGACTGACCAAGAAGTCAGTGACATTCCGCTGGGGGCCTGAGCAACAAGCAACCTTCGAGACTCTCAGACAATGGTTGTGCGAGGCACCGATTCTGACCTTGCCGGAGGGCGTCGACGATTTAGTGGTTTACTGTGACGCTGCGATCACGGGTATGGGTGCAGTGCTGATGTAGCGGGGTCACGTGATAGCTTACACTTTGAGGCAGTTAAGGCCTCATGAGGCGAATTACCCGACGCATGATTTGGAGCTGGGGGATGTGGTTTTCGCCCTCAAGATTTGGCGACACTACCTCTATGGGGTTCTTTGTACCATTTACATGGACCACAAGAGCTTGAGGTACCTGATGGATCAGCCGAATCTGAACATGAGGCAACGTCGGTGGTTAGATGTGGTGAACGATTATGACTGTGAGATCCTTTATCACCCGGGGAAGGCCTATGTGGTGACCGATGCACTTAGCCGCAAGGCAGTGGCGGCTCCGATTCGAGACATATGTCTAAGGATGACAATGATTACTCCGTTTTTGGAACGGATTCGGAAGGCACATGTCAAAGGTATAAAGGAAGAGCGCCGGAAGTATGAGCAGATCGTAGGCCAGGTGGCCTCATTTGATTATGACAGTCGTGGGTTGTTGAACCTGCATCAGAGGGTCTAGGTTCCTTACTGTGGTGGTGTACGCCAGGTTCTGATCGATGAGGCTCACAAGTCAATATTCTCCATCCATCCCGGGGCGACGTAGATGTATCAGGATCTTCGCCCTAATTATTGGTGGCCCTGCATGAAACGGGACATAGCTTGGTATATGGAGCGGTGCTTGACTTGCAGGAAAGTCAAGGCCGACCACCAGCGACCTCACGACAAGATGCGATCAGATTTAGAGTTCCAGGTGGGAGATATGGTTCTCCTGAAGGTGTCACCTTGGAAAGGTGTCATCCAATTCAGGAAGCGGGGCAAGCTAGGTCCCAGGTACATCGACCCGTTCAGGGGTTTGGCTCGAGTGGGCCGTGTTGGTTATTGTTTGGATCTTCCAGCAGAGCTTAGTCAGATCCACAATACATTCCATGTCTCCCAGCTGCGGAAGTGCTTAGTGGATGATTCTGCAGTTGTGCCTTTAGAGGATATTCAAGTGGATGACCGCCTGAACTACATTGAGAGACCAGTGACGATCTTAGACTGAAAGACAAAGACCTTGAGGAACAAGGTTGTGCAGTTGGTGAAGGTGCAATGGATGCACCGCAAGGGGTCAAAGTGGACTTGGGAGCCTGTGGAGGAGATGAGAGATCATTACCCAGAGTTATTTGAGGCAGCAGACTTCAAGGACGAAGTCTAAGACAAGTGGGGGAGAATTGTAGATGTTGGTTCCTGGTATGTATTTAATTTATTAACTATTCAATTTATAAGAGCAACTCGACGAGTTGGAATCCCCAAACTCGTCGAGTAGAGATCATATGGGCCGCGTAATTTAAGTAACCTACTCGACGAGTTAGGAGGCCTCAACTCGACGAGTAGGCTAGCAGAGGTGAAACCCTAATTTCTGGGTTTTGCACCCTATTTAAACGTCTTAAACCTTCGATGTTGGCCTCATTTCCATCCTCTAAGTCCCAAACCCTAAATCTCGAAACCCTAATGCTATTGTGAGTGTTTGTGAGCTATTTCAAGTGTTTTAGTGTGTGTTTTGAAGACATTGGAAGAAGGAGAATCTTGAGGACATAAGAAGGAGTTTGTAGATCTAGAACCCTTGCTTCATCCACGACATTTTGCTGGTATAAAGCTTGAACCTTGATTTGTAGTTGATTATAGCTCCTTTTGGGGGTTAATTTGCTTGTTTTGGTTCAAATGGTATGATCCTTGGAACTTGGACGTACCAAGTGAAGAACATTTCAGATCTAGGGCCTTGAAGGGTTTTCATGGCATAAAGGTGCCAACTTTATGGCCATGGAAGCCCGATGCAACCTCTAGACCATCATTTTGGTCTTTTGAAGCTTTTATGGCCATGTATGTGGATAAAATTTAAGACTTTACGTGATTATTTGGTCCATAAAGTCCAGATCTATGACCTTATGGTCTATCTTGAAGTTTTTTTGGCTTTTGATTTCGGATCTATATCATTTTGAGTTAGGGTTTGAGTTTTTGCCTTGGGGAGAGGTTCTTAACGGGTAAAGTAGGAAACTTTACCCTTCTAGACGTATTTCCAGCTTAGATCCAGAAGATATGGCCCTGGTTTGAGGAATGGTAACTTAATGCATTAAGAAGAGTTAACTGACTGAAGAACTCGATGAGTTCATAGAGGAACTCGACGATTTGGGTCGAACTGTCCCGATTCTGTTAAAGGGAAGAACTTGGCGAGTTGAAGGAAAACTCGACGAGTTGGATCGCGATTTCACGTTTTTGTGATTCATGGGAACTCAATGAGTTGAAGAGAAAACTCGACGAGTTGAGTCAACTCGGAGCGTTGACTTTGACTTGACCTTGAATTTGACTTTGACCACAGTTGACCCATAAAGAGGTATGAGTAAAAATGGTATCTAAGGGGTTGTTTTGATTCAGGTAGTGTGTAGAGCTGATTCCGGGACAGAGACGTTTCGGCTATTATTCGGCATTGGAGGTGAGTTTCCTCTTGTATGAACGGGTTGAAGGCACCAATGTCGGCCCGTATATGTTTGCTAGTATGTTCCGGACCAAGGTCCGATGTCGGGCAGTGCCCGATGTAGGTTTATATGTTTTCGGATTCCGATTCGATGTCGGGCAGTGCCCAAGGAATGTTTGTATGCTTGATGTCTTTGTGATTCTTGCATGTGTCTGTTTTGTATGTTTCCAGACTTCGGTCCGATATCGGACAAAGCCTGAGGAATATTTGTATGCTTCCGGATTTCGGTCCGACGCCGGGCGGGGCCCGAGGAATGTTTATATGTTTATGTTATGTGATTATTTATGTGTATTTTTTGATATGTTTATATGTATACCGAGCTTTGCTCGATGCCGAGTGGGGTCCGATGCCGGATTTCGACCCGATGCCGGGCGGGGCCCGATGTCAGACATTGTTCGATGCCGGGCGGGGCCCGATGAAGCGGTCTAGGCCCATGTTATGTTATTATGTGATTATGTGATCATGTGTATTGTATGTGGTAGTTTGGGGAGACTCGCTAAGCTTCATGCTTACAGTTTTCAATTTTGGTTTTAGGTACTTTCGGTAGCAAGGGGAAGAGCTCGGGATGACTGCATTGCACACACCACAATGTTGTAGCCTGGGATGTTTACTCTGATATTTTAACATATGTTTTTGGATATGATGTTTTGAGATTCTATGATTTACACTTTGGATGAGATGATTTCATAACGATGGTTTATTTAATAATTTAAAATGAAACTTTTTGGTCATGATTTTTAGGATGTTTCACATAAGCCTTTTCAGATTAGGGTTTGAGCTTAATGCCTTTGGGGTGGTTCTTAATGGGTAAAGTTGGAAACTTTACCCTTCTAGACGTATTATCAGTCTAGATCTGGAAGATAAGGCTTCGGTTTGAAGAATAGTGGCTTAATGCATTAAGTGGGTTTGTTTATCGAAGAACTCAGCGAGTTCTTAAGGGAACTCGACGAGTTGGGTTGGGTTTGTCCCGATTCTATTGAAAAAGGAGGAACTCGACGAGTTAAAGGGAAACTCGACGAGTTGGATCGAAATATCGCGATTTTGTGCTTAATGGAAACTTGGCGAGTTGTGGGATAACTCAATGAGTTGAGTCAACTCGGAGCGTTGACTTTGACCTTGGCCAAGTTTGACCTTTAAGGGGTTTTGTAATATTGATTAGTATCTAAGGGATTGTTTATGTTTAGGGGTTGAGTAGAGCTGCTTCCGGGGCCGGGGATTTATCTAGTTATCTTTCAGCATTCGAGGTGAGTTTCCTTACTGGGTTTTGCGGGTCGAAGGCACCAAGGCCGGCCCATGTTTATGTTATGCTGATATAATGCTAGTTGTCTTCGTGACTCTTGCATGAACCTATGTTTTTATGCTAGTGGACTAAGGTCCGATGTCGGGCGGAGCCCGATGACTATCTGTATGCTATGTATATTATCTGTGTATGTGTTTATATGCTTTCCGAGCTCAACACGATGATCGGACGGGGCTCGATGACCGGACGGGGTCCGATGACAGGGCGGGGCCCGATGACTGGGCAGGGCCCACTATATGTTTGTTGTATATTTGGTATGTTGTATTTTGGGGGAACTCACTAAGCTTTGTGCTTATGGTTTTCAGTTTATGTTTCAGGTACCTCTGGTTCCAAGGGGAAGAGCTCGGGATGACTGCATCGCACACACCATTGGGATTTTGTTATGATGTTTTACTCTGATTTATGACAATTGATACACTGGTTTATTTCAAATGTTTGGATGATACGGAAAATTACTATTTTATCTAATATTTAATCGAATTTTTTTAGGACCATATTTTTGGATGTTTCACATTCAAAAGTATTTCAGAATAAAAAAAGTTATCAAAGTACAATCCAAAATCATATAGTTGCGGAAACATGGGTGGATGTGCTGCGATCAAGCTGGGCCCTTCCCTTTCGAACCAGAAGTACCTCAAACCATAACCATAAACTGTAAGCATAAAGCTTAGTGAGTTCCCCAAAATACCACATACCATACATACCACTGGGCTTAGCCCTCACATTGGGCGTAACCCACCATAATGGGCCTAACCTTCATACAATGGGCCCAACCCGACATACCAGACAAGAGTCACAAAGACAGCTAGTATCCTACATAACATACATTGGGCCTAGCCCTTCCTGATCCATGGGCCCAACCCAACATACGAATGTGCCTAGCCCGTTATACAATGGGCCTAGCCCAACATACCATGCAAGAGTCACAAATTCAACTATCATAACAGATCCTAGTGGGCCGACATTGGTGCCTTCGACCCACGGGTACAGCGAGGAGACTCACCTAAATCCAAGATAACTGAAACAGACGCGCTGCTGCAACCGAGATCCTCACACTGAACACTACCAAATTACCCCGATCAATAATTAAGACAATTCCAAAAATCTAAGGTCCAAATCCATATCCTATCCTTCCAATGGGTAAAAGACCATTTTACCCTTCCCATATCTGACCCAACATCTCATGGCGCAACTCCCAAAAAGAGGGTTTCATGAGTACGCCCCGCGTACTACACGCTGATGCTTAACGTAGAATCCGCCATGGCATGATATCAGGGAAAACATTCATTACGCTAAGCCTACGCATACGTATGCCCAACGTACTCCCTAGGCAACCAAATCCCACTTTAAGCACTTAGTGGTTAAGACCAAAGAGTCCAAACTTAGGTCTAATATCTAAAGGATGTCTTAAGTCATAAAGTTCCTAACTTTATGACTTTGCATGGCTTAATGGGGTCCAAACCAAAATCCAAGCTTCATAACTTCATCAAAAGACCACCAACTAATGCATGGAAGGAAAATAAGGACCAAGATCACATTTTTACGGTTCCAAGTAACTCCATGATGGATAAAGTTTCCAACTTTATCCATTAGAATGGTCCAAACTATCAAGATCTAGTTTTTATGTCTTAAAAGGTACCAAAAGTGCATATTTTCCAACTTAATCCATTAAGACCAAGTCTCAAGCCTTTAGATCTGAATCAATATGATGTTTAGATGGATAAAATTTCCAAATTTATCCATAACAAGGTCACAAAATTTCAAGATCTAAACTTTATGCACTAAAGTGACCAAAAGCTCATAACACCCACGACTAGCTAGATCTATCAAATACATCATCAAGATTCAAACTTTATACATTTAGAAGAATGATCAAGGTGAAAAAGTTTGGATCTACAAGCTCCAATGCAACCAACACTTCTCCAAAGAGCTCATTCTTCACCAAGATGCACCAAGAACACTCCAAAGCAATCAAGCACACGTTCTTTTGCTCAAAAGGCTCAAACTAGGGTTATAGTTTTCAAGGGAGGGTGTTGGGGAGGTGGAGGCTGAGAATGGAATGGGTTTGGGAGCTTAAATAAGGCTCAAACCATAAAAATAAGGTTTAGGCACTGATCGTGTACGCCCATCGTACTCCTGGTATGCCCAACGTACTCAGGGATGCCCTAGTACGCCCATCGTACTTCCTGTACTCCCAACGTACTAGACTAAGTCCAAAATCTTCCTAATTTCTAACGGTCATAACTTCTTCGCTCCAATTCCGTTTTTGATGATCTTTATATCCACGAAAAGGTATCGAGGACCTCTATAACCCTATTTAATTAATTTTGACTTAAAACACATCGAACTAAAATCCTTAATTCATAAAGAAGTCTAAAACACCGTTTTTCCCATTTTACCCTTGGGCTCCAAAGCACAAACTGAACTCTTGGATCACATAATCTACATTACCCTTATCCAAATGGGTCTAAAACCTCTCTTTCCCTAAAGGCCGAAGCCTTATGATACTTGATCTTCGGGTCACGGTCCCGAATTATGAAACGAATCGAAATAGGGTGTTACAACTCTCCCCCACTTAAATTAGATTTCGACCTCGAAATCACTCCTTGCTACTCTCCAGGCAATCAGGCAATCTGACCAACTTTTCCAGATCCCTGATGAAAGTCGACCCCAACATACGATGACCTTCCAATAATCGAACCCATCATTAGCAGAACTCGCATACTGACGGCGAACGTATGCCTGCTCCCACTAACCTTAATAAATGAAGGACATCATCACTACTCAGCTCAAATCTAGGAATACAATACCTTATCCGACTTCCTGACATGCAAAACCATTCCAAAATACTATCAATCGGACCTATCTCTGCAATTCGAACCAAAATAAATCCTTCCGGTCCTAAATCATCAAGCCGACACTTTTGGCTGACAGAATCCTAACCATACCTTGTTGTTGAAAAGATCTTTCATATAAACAAAGGCGACTCCTAACGCTAGTCTCAACCCCTTGTGTCAACTGGGAACATAACTCACATCCCGAAATCCAAAGATTTAAACTTGCATTCTTTCCGAAATCTTCCGATTCCACGACGACCTTCCACTAAACCGAGATATAAAATCCCCAATCCACCACGGAGACTGACAGTCTCATACCTGGTCCCACCATAAGGCTCCGACTAAGATTCTAACTAATAAGGGCTACCCTAGCCTAACCACCACGCGATTACCAACCACTGACCACAGATTCATCCCACCCTAAACGTGCTCCAATACCTTGCTCAAGCCAATTTCCACCGGGTCTCACCCACTCTATCACAACCAAACAGGCCTCGCCCACGGGTCTCACCCAATCTGCATAATCGAACAAGCCTCGCCTATGGGTCTCACCCAATCGAGTGCTATACATGTCCCACATTGCCTCAGATCCGACGATCCTCATACTAATCAAGGAGTGGTTCCCCCTCAATATTGTCTGCCTCAACCTAGGCATGTGTTGATCCTCCTTCAGCCTAATGACCACTCCTACAATGGCCTACCTCATTCTGGTGAATGCTACGACTACATCGCAGACTTACAACACTTCCCCGACAGCCTATTATCCTTGTGAATGCTACAACTACCCCGTAGTCTTACACCACTTCCACAACTGCCTATCAACCTTGTGAATGCTACGACTGCCCCGTAGTCTTACAATATTCCCATACTGCCATGAACCCACATCCGAATATACCCTAATCAGGTGTTTGGGTCATGCTTCGAACCCCAAAGCCTTCATCAGACAAGAACAGGAAGAGAGGCTCTAACACAACCCTCAACCTGGATCCAATCACACATTTGCTATGCGTTACTACGAATGCTCCAACTTATCGTTGAAAGTTCCTGAACTCCCAACCTCGTGCAACCACTATCCTGACTGCCACTTGAGCTGGCTTCCCTCCCGACTAGGGTGTAAAACTCTCCCTGGTTCCGCACCTGATTCTATCCCCGGACATCCAAACGGTTCTCCCCCACTTGGATACGACTACACCTTGCCAACCTTACTAAAATAACGAACAACAGATCCCCTTGCCGGAACTGACGGATCACCAATCCAACATCCCACTTACCGAAGGATCCATGCATTCTAACCCTCATCCAAATGAGTCTAAAACCTCTCTTTCCCCAAAACCCGAAGCCTTATGATATTTGATTTTCGGGTCATGGTCCCGAATTATGAAACGACTCAAAACAGAGTGTTATACTTGAAGATGTTAGAATTAGATGATATTTTTTTTACCACTAATCGACAAGGTATTCGTTATAATGTCCCTCTTTGTGGCATGAATATTAAGTTTGTTATGACCATGTAATAGATTTGTAATGTTCTTCTATCATTTTGTATCACTTTAATTTAAATAATGGAAATCAAAAGTACAATCATTAATGAAAATCATAATAAGTTACATATTAGTGTTCAAAATCACATTATATATTTTCTTCTATGTAACACATATATACTTGTGACTCTAGTAAGGTGAAACCAAACAGTCTCGATGTGAACTTAAAAATATTCAAAGTAATTTTCAATTAACTCTGTGACAATACCAATTATTGCAACTCTCTCTGGAACTGTTGCACCCGTCCTAAGTGTTTCTTAGATTCATTCTATTAAGTTGATGAAGTTTTGTATATCTTTAGACATTAAAATCATGAGCATCTACACATTACAAAGCGCTAGCTAAATCCGTATAACATAGCTAGCTATTTTGCGACATAGTGAATAGTGATGCTATTTTTGAAAAATAACAGAAAATCCATGATTTAATAAAATAAAATTATACAAGCTCGGTAGATAAGGCCTTTTCTAAAAGAGAAATTTGGAAATTTATTTTTATAGTATTAGTGATTACTTTGTAAAATTAATGATTATTTTATGATAGTGCTTAACCCGTGAAAGAACTATTTAACAAATAAGAAGGACGATATTTTAGAATATTTAAGGTTAAGGGCGGTCATTTGTAATTTACCCATTTTTAGTACGCACATTGCCACATTCAAATAAACTGTCCTCCATGTATATATGCAAACACCGCCTCACCATCCATGTATCCGTGCCACTTTTCATCAACCACTCTACTAAAATGCGCTGCCGCTCAGACGGCAGTCGCCGGTCAATGGCGCCACCGCTTCACACCCTATACCTACTCTTCTTCTTCTTCCTTCGTCTTTCTACGGCATGGCGCCCCTTGCCCCATATGAAAAACAACCTCACGGAGCTCGAATTCGGAGGCTATAAAAAGTACGAAGGGTCGTCGGAGTTCGTCAAATTAAAATATCACATGGGACCAGTTCTTACATCTAACATCACCGTACACATTATCTGGTACGGAACCTGGCCAAGCGCCCAGAAACGAATCATCCGCGAGTTCATCAACTCAATATCATCCGCCGACGACCACCGCTCGCCGTCTGTTTCTGGTTGGTGGAAAACCGTCCAGCTCTACACAGACCAAACCGGTTCCAACATCACCCGGTCGGTCCGGCTTGGGCAAGAGAAAAACGACCGGTTGTTATCTCATGGTAAAACCCTAACCCGTTTATCCATACAATCGGTGATAAAATCCGCCGTCACGGCGAAAACAAAACCCTTACCGATACATCCGAAAGGCGGTGTGTACCTTTTACTCACCGCCGATGACGTATACGTCGAGGATTTCTGCCAAAACGTCTGTGGGTTCCACTACTTTACATTCCCTTCGATTGTTGGGTACACGCTGCCGTACGCGTGGGTCGGAAATTCTGCAAAATTATGCCCAGGTATGTGTGCATACCCTTTCTCTGTACCTGATTATATTCCTGGTTTGAAACCTCTGAAATCTCCCAATGGTGAGGCGGCGATCGACGGGATGATTAGTGTGATAGCTCACGAGATTGCGGAGGTAGCTTCGAACCCGTTGGCGAACGCCTGGTACGCCGGTGAAGACCCGTCGTTTCCGGTGGAGATCGCCGATCTATGTGAGGGTATTTACGGGACCGGCGGTGGTGGGTCCTACACTGGGCAGATGTTGAACGATGAAGATGGTGCCACGTATAATATGCATGGGATCCGACGGAGGTTCTTGGTTCAGTGGGTGTGGAATCATGTGGTAAATTACTGTACTGGCCCGAATGCGCTTGATTGATTAAAGGAAAGAGGACGAAACCATGTTTCGCTGTTTATGGTGTACGGGGGCTTTTTAGACTTTTTGTACTTTTCTTCTTTGTTTTTTTATTTTATTTAAGTGCTTGTTAATCATTATTATTATCATTAATATATTATTAATGAAGTTAATTATAGTTTATGCTCTTTCTTGTCGCATTTGGTTTTCCCGCCATAACGTCAGAGGTAACGGTTTAAAGATACTAGTAGTTTATATTGTGTTTGGGGCTAGCTAAAAAAATTAGCTTTAAACTTTATAAACTAGTTTATTATAAAGCTAATTTATAAATTATTTTTGTTATCTTATCTAATATTAAATTACAATAAACTTAAAAAATAAATCAGTTTATATGTCCTATTATCTAAAAGTAATATTTGAAAGACATCAACATCGTAGCCTTTTTTATTTTTATAGAAAATGTGATATCGTTCTTTTCATAATTTAAATTATGTTTAATTTACTTATTTGTCTTGTTGTGCTAACACACCTTTCTTCACAAACCCTAGCCCTTGACTTGAGGCCTCGAATCCAATGTTGCCATCGTTCCCCTTGTTTAATGTGTTTCTTTAAGTTTAAAGTTTTATATTTTAACAGAAAAAAGTTTATGTTATTATTTTTTCATCACCACTCAAAGTTTATATTTTTATGTTTTCATCAAATTGAATGCTGAGTGACATATATACTTCAGAGTTCTTACAAAATTATGAGGTATCCCTAAATATTATCCATTGGGATAATGTCACATTATGGCAACCACCTATCATAATTTTAGATTTTAAATCCATAATTTAAATATAAGAATATATCATTTTTTTTTTCAGTTACACCATTTTAGACTTGGCCAATTAAATAGTTTTTCTGTCGTACGGCATCTTGGTGGAGCTAACATTATAAACCTAAACCTACACCAGATGTTAAAGTGTTGTCTGTTTTTCAAAAGGTAAAACGTCTATAGTTTGTGGATTAAATCTGCAGAAAAAAGTTATTGACTAAACGTATGTAGTTTGTAAGAAAAAATTGTTTGTTTTTTTAAGTCTAGGACTACATAAAAATTGAAACGTGAAAATTAAAGTAAAACATCATTTCGATAATTTCTTAGATAAATAATGACATTATCAAATTGAAAAAAATTTCATTCTTTCATTTACACAGTAAACACAAGTAAACACAAAGATTATCAAACACGATTAATGAATTATTATATTTGTAAACAAATTTGGGAAATATCACATTCCTTTTACACTTTGAACATTATGATTTAGCTTCCCATGTTGCTTTTGGGATTACTTTTTTTTTTTTACATAAAACAAAAAGAAACCAATGGCTTTTAGATTAAAGTAAACCAAATATTAGAGAAATCATATTTCTAATTTAAAATAGAGAAATGCTTCATAGGACCATATATATCTACTCATATATAATCCTTCACATTTATTTTCTTACTCCTATATATAATATATTATATGATGCCTCACCTGCATCACCAATATCCATATATAAATCAAAATTTACCAATCCCATGTACGCATATCATCTATAAAAACAAGCATACATAATGCTTCACAACACCATATACCATGTTCTTCAACATGTCAATGGAAACAAAATGCAAAAAACAGACTAATCAAACCAAAATACACCATAACTCCAAAAAAAAAAAAAAATGCAAGTATAAACTAATCAAACCAAATTACACCATAACTCCAAAAAATAATAAAATGCAAGCATAAACCAATCAAATCAAAATGCCCCTGAAGCCATTGCTATTTGTAGTGTTATGGTGCATTTTGGTTTGATTGGTCTATGTTTGCATTTTGTTGCCATTGGCGTATATGGTGTTGTGAAGCATTATGTAGGTTTGTTTTTATAGAAGTTATGCATACACGAGATTGGCAAATCTATTCTAATAAATGAAAGTTTTTTTGTCATATGTCACACTCTCATTCAATTTGCCAAATGTCATTTTGTGGTTATTTTGAATTTTTTTTTCACATGTCATTTTATGAGTTTTTCTATTTTATTAAATTCAACATAATATTTTAATGTAATAATTGCAATAAATGTAATAATAAATGGATATCAATTTCATTAATGAACGTACTTTTTAATTTCAAAATTCCCAAATTAATGCTCATTAGTTTTTTTGTTTATTTATTTAAATTATTTGTTTAAATTTAAAAGATAAAAAACATTTCAATTATAATAATTCATTATTTTTTTTATTTTCTTATAAATTCAAAGTTCTCAAACATTTTGACATTTATATTCATTTTTTTTAAAATTTTAAATTAACCCATGTATTAAATGGGTCTCACAACCAGTTTTGATTTATATATGGATGTTGGTGTTGTAGATGAGGCACCATATAATATATTTATATATAGGATTTAAAAAATAAATGTGAAGGATTGTATACGAATAGATAGATATGGTTTATTTGAGTGTGACTTGCCTCTCGATTTATTGAATCTTTCATGTAGATGGTGGAATTTTTTTGATGCCTATCTTTTTTTTTTCAAGATTCGATTGACACGGTTGATTCGTTGCACTTGACTTACGTCTGTAAGGAGTTTTTGGAGGCGGTTTCTACACTTTGTGGTGGTCTATTTGATGTTTTCAAAATTCTTTTCATTTTGGTAAAGTTAAGCCAAAAAAATATTTGTTGTTTGATAAAGTGACTTCTCAAAGTTATGGGTTAATAGTAGATGTCGAAAACTAGTGTCAATTAGATTGTCTAGTTACAAGATTCTATTTTGTCTATTTCTTCATATAATTATTTCTTTTGTCTAGCTTATTGCTAGCTTTCAATGATATCCCTTAACTTCTAAAAAAAAAAAAGATAGATAGATATCGTCATATGAAGTCTTTCTCTAGTTTTAAAAAAGAAATATGTTTTCTTTAATATGTGGTTTACTTTAATGTAAAAGCAATTGGTTTCTTTTTGTTTTATGTAAAAAAGGTAAACCCACGAGCAACATGGAAGCTAAATCATAATGTTAAAAGTGTTAAAGGAATTGGATATTTCTGAAATTTGTTTACAAATATAATAATTTATCAATAGTATTTGATAATCTTTGTGTTTACTGCGTAAATGAAAGTAAAATATATAATTTTTTTCCAATTTAACTATGTCATTGTTTATCTAAAAAATAACTGAAACGTGGTTATACTTTAGTTTTCATGTTACAATCATATTTTAGTTTTTAGTATGTAGACTTTGTAAAAACAAACAATTTTTTCTCTTGCAGGTTGCAGACATTTGGTCAGTCTCATCTTATGTAGATGTTCTTCGCAAACTGAAAGACGTTTTACCTTTTCAAAGGTGGTGTTTGTTTTTTCTGCAAATTTTATTGGCCTCTTTTGTGAGCACTACGCAGACCATGTATAAACATTAACTTTCGTAGATTGTTTGATTTTCTTAAGACTACAGACCTAAAAAGGTCTACGCGTCATCATCTTGGTGTAGATGTGGACCAGAGTCTTCCAACATCTTCATACATCTTATAGCCTAAAAAACACATATCTTTATTTTTTTTAAATAAAATTTAGATTTATTCCAACTTTATCTATGATAAACAAATTGGAAAAAAGAAGTTACAATACTTCAATAAAAAAGGTTCGACAACACAATCATGACTTTTGTTGACAAACTTATAAATAAAGATTTAATTACGATAATAGTCGTTAGAACTATTTATATAGATATGAAAAACAATCTTAATATTGTCTTATATTTTTTGTGCCAAATTTATAAAACATTATTTAATGCAACATCATCTCTTTATGGAACAAAAATTTATTGTCAGTTTTTAATTGATTTAATTAAAAAAAGGCAAAATAAAAATTTAGAAAATTTTCATTTTAAAATCTAAGTTTATTTTCATCCATTTTATGTGTTAAATTATTTGATCCCTAATTACAATCTTTAGGCATAACTTTGCAACCAAAACTTATTGGTTTTTATCAATATATACGTTAATTCGCACCATTTTATTTTCTTTTTTATACAATAATACATAGAATTTGATATAGATTTGTTAATTATTTATAATAAAGTCATAAAATATTGAAAAACTCTTTTAAATTAGTTCATTTAGATTTTAGTTTATTTTAGCAGCTTGCAGATGTTAAAAAAACAAACATTCTCATTCTTTTAGACTGCATACGTTTGGTCCAACTCTTCAGTTGCAGATATCTGCAGATGTGGTCTGCATGCTGCATACCTTTTGCCTTAGAAAAAACAAACAACACCTTATTATAAAAAGTCCATGTGGCGCCCATGGACTAACTATGGAATTTTTTCCTAATTCCAACTTGAATGAGCATGCAACTAGGTCAATTGCAAGTTGCAAGTTGCGAAATTCCAAAATTAGTGGTCGGTATTATTTAAGCTCAACCTTTACAAATTCCACGCAACTTGATTATGAATTCTATGTACTTCTCACAACATTACTTGTAACACTCATGTCAGGTATGAATCATTTTTGTGTATGGTTTAAGTTTATTTTGGGTTTTCCCCCTCTGCGAAGTGGTGGTTGTAGCATCACGGCACGGTGTTGCCAAGTCACCACGATCTAGTGGTCATTTAAGAACCGCATCGCGGCGCCGCAATGCACATAAAACCCTAGGTTTCGGGCCTCCACCCTTAGACTCCATCACCCCATAAAGTCCCTAGCTAAACCCTAACCCCTTCTCCTTTGCTTTTTAGCCATTGTTTGGTTGTTTCACTTTTAAAGGAAGAAGACAGAGCCTTAGAAATCAAAGAAGCATCAAGCAAATCCACCTCAACATTTTGTGCATTATTTGGATTCTTGTAAGTCTCTAGAGTCAAATATTTGGGATTCTTTTCTTTGATAAACTGGAGTTCTAAGCAAGTTTAGCCATTTTGTGAGTTTTAAATGAGAGTTGGGAATAAAGTTTGCGACTTTATTAATCTATGGGGTCCTTAGAGCTTTATGTTTCAGATATGGACTTATAACTTCATTGGGTGTTATGCATGGGGTTTTGACCCCATTTCCTCTTCATTTAACCTAACTTGGTGTATGACATGTATTAGACATGCATGTCCATAAATTCAAGATTTTTATGGACCATTAAGGTGTCATGAGGCCTTCTGGAAAATATTTGAATCGATATTATAGTATTAAGAGCTTAATAAGGATTTTGATTTTCCATCCAGACCATAAAGCAGTGGACAGATCCATCGGGATCCTCTGTTCGAACCGGACCAAGGTCTGGTTGCGGCACGATGGTTCGAGAGGGTTGACCATTGACTCTTTTACTAGGTTGACCTTTGGTCAACTTTGAGGTTTTAGGTTGTAATATGAGGTGTGACCTTTGTTTTTAATAGGTAGTCTGTGTGGTTGACTCTAAATGATTTAGAGTATCGGTATTCAACTTTTGATTCATGTGAGTCTTCTCATTATACTATGTTTAGACATGTGGGTGTCATAGTATGCTTGTTGTCTTTGTGACTTCTTGCTAGTATGTTTTTATACTTGTTGGGCGGGGCCCGTTATCTGGACGGGGTCCAACTACTCTAGGCGGGGCCTATTATCTTGACGGGGTCCATTCTTCAGGGAATAATCCTTTATTCTGTGTTGTATGTGGTATTTTTGGGAACTCACTAAGCCTTATGCTTACACTTTTATGTTTAATTAGTTTCAGGTACTTTTGGTAGCAAAGGAAAGAGCTCGGCATTATTGCATTGCATTCACTGGAGAGCCCGCACCATCTATTTTATGATTCCTTTGATGTTTTGTTTAAGACTACATTTTATACTCTGATGATCTTTTGATGAAATATTATTTTAGGATGTTGTTTCCCTTAGAGTATAGATGAGACTAGAGTATGAAGTGTGATCGTTAGGTCTAGATGAGAAATAAATGTTGAGGCATTATAGTTGAGAATAAAGAGAAATAAGAGTAAGTAGAGCATGTGAAGACATGATAAGAGTTAGAGCATAGAGAAGAGATATAGAAGAGTAGACAAGAGATATAACAGAGAAGAGACATAGTAGAGAGGAGACAGATATAGAGTATGTGTAGAGCATGAGAAGAGCCTAAGAAGAGGCTAAGAAAGAGTATGAGATGAAAAGAGAAGAGTATGAGAGACAACGTAGATGACATAGAAAGAGATATATGAGATGAGAAAGAGTAGAGAAGAAAGATAGAAGAGTTAAATGAAATAGAAAAGAATAACATTGTATCCTATTAAGAGAAAGAATTAGATGATAAAGCATGAGAAAAAGAAGGAAATATAGATAAGAAAGGATAGAAAAATAACTTACCAGACACATTGTGTCTGATGCTGCAGATGTTTATGTTTTGCAGGCTCAGGTAGTAGCAGTTGTGGTACTAGAAGAGAAGACAGGAGCACAAGTACAAGACTAGATAGTAGGATGTTATTTATGTATTTCCTTGTTGTTCTAATTTGTATGTAGATTTTATTGTAAACCGATGATTTGTTCTGGGAAGTAAAAGTTTTAATTTGTTTAGAATTCTGCATTGTAGATAAAACTCTAATAATTCCCATATATTAGATGTATAGAAATCCAAGTTCTTACAGATTTGCATCCAAGACATGCAATTCTTTAGACATAGCTTCTTCCCACTCGGGAATGCCTTTGGCTTCATGATAAAAATATAGTTCCTTTGGATGAACAGTAGCAAAAAAAATCATAAGAAGGGGATGAGAAACAGGCTTTATGTATTGTTAACATTGTCACAAATACAAAGATTGGTGAGAGTGTGCTGGCAGGAAAAAATTGACTCCTCAGACATTACATTTTGACAAATGTAATCATTGAGTCTCATAAGAGGATGCCTATATATGGTGGTTCTTCTGAATGGATGAACATTAATAGGAGGATTTAGAAGTGGTTCAGAAGGATGTTCAGTTGGAATTTTAGTAGAATTAGGTGAATTCATGCTAGGGGTAAAATGGGCAAACTCAGAAGATTCATATGTACGGATATCTGGAACAATATTTGGGATATATGAAATATTCTAAAAAGTGATTGAATGAAGGGAATATAAAGGAAATATGTATTCAACAAATTTGACATCCCTTGAAATGGAAATTTGTTTAGTAACCAAGTTGAGAACTTTATATGCTTTTTGACCAAAAGGGTAACCAATAAAAACACATGGATGTGCTCTTGGCATGAATTTATCATGTACAACTAGAATTGAAGGCACACTTCATCAGTTAAAATTATGAAAGTGCAAAGTTGAGACATGAGTTTTGGAACAAAAACTAAATTGTATGTGAACTATGGAACATATAGGACTCCTTGTAAAATAATAGAATCAAGAAATTAGATACTTCTAACAAATAAAACTAATGTATCATGACCATTTGGTAAATAATTGGAATGAGGTTTAGACATAGGAGTTAGATGCATGGAAAACTCTTTGTTGGAGCACATATGATCAGTTGCTCCTGTATCTATAATCCAAGAGTGATATTTATGTAACATAAAAGAGGATTTATAGACATTAGCTGAAAAACTCTTAAATAAAAAACAATTACCATTCAGATCCATGGAATTATGAGTGATAGATGCATTAGCTTGACTGATTAATGAGGAATTCAATGTAGCATTGTTTTGAATCGTCTGAAGAAGGTTGTTGTAGTGTTCTTAAGAAATACCAATGGAAGAATAAGAAGTTACTTTGTGAACAATGGATTTAGCTTCATCTTTATTTGTCTTGGTGAATTTTAAGGTAGATGGAAATCCAACAAGACGATAAGATTGAGATTTTGAATGTCTTGGTTTCTTGCAATGTGAGTAGACAATAAATTTATTAGAAGCATTGACAAACATGCGTAGAAATTACATTGTGATCAATTGAAGAAGAATTAGTGATGCTTCTTTGTATTTCCTCATGAATGATAATGGAAGCATTAAATATTGTAGGAAGAGGTTGCATCATTAAGATATGACCTCAAAGGATCTTGTAAGATTCATTTAATCCCACAAGAAGTTGGATTAAATGTTTATCTTGAAGATATTTGTGGATCCTAGCAATCACACCACAAAAACACGGTGGGATATCTTGAACACTCTTCAATTCATCCCAAATTTTAGTGAGTGAAGTAAGTAGAAAAATTATCTGTGTTTTGAGAAATTAGATATAACCGCTGTTGAATTTGGTAGATCAAAGCACTATTAGACTGGTCATACCTTTGATGAAGTTCTTTCCAAATTTAGGAAGCAGTTTGTAGAAATAAGACACTATCAACAATGTCTTTATTAAGAGAGTTCAACAACCAACTAATAACCATTGAATTGACTCATAACCAAGTAGAATATGTTGGTGACTTTAGTGTTATCAACATATTTTAGTGTAGTTATTATTATTAATATTAAGATAGACTGAGCTCCATTAATTATCTGGGACATGAGGTGCGGGGTGCACACTCGGAGTGACAAATATAAACTCGGGAATACGGGGTTCGGGGGGAGAGCCCCTGGGTGCAGAGTTCCAAGGGGCTACGCCCCTTGCGGGGTCCAAGGGGAAAAGCACCTGGCGGTGGTGATATAATAATGATGATGTAGTGATATATGGAAAGGGTCCAACCATACAAATTCCCGCCAAAACTAGTAGTGATATCATGATAATGTCATAAGTTAGTTATGTCATAATAACCAACTCATTTTGGTGCCAAATGCATGCAAACTTCGTCAAACCAACTTTCAATCGATTTTCTATCATCTATTTAAGGATGATTGATGTTCTAAAATTCGGTTGGAACATAGATACTCTGAAATCATTCTTCTGATTTTATTTATCTCTTCAAGAACACAAAACAACAAGGTATTTTTCTGTGTTTCAGATTTAGAAGTGGCTTGACTTCTAAATTGTCATTTTTTGAGTTATCCCAAATCCGATTTCATGATACCTCAAGCTATAGGGTCGAAATCACAGATTTTGGAAAGTGATTGCAATCACGATCCTAGAAATATCCAAGTAAATTGATATTCTTAAGACCCCAAAATCTAACAGAATTGGTAGCCATTAGTTGTTGGTTGAGAAATGGAACCATCGACAAATGATAACTTGTTCTTGGCTGAAAGATAAAGAACCATGAACCGCTTCTAAGTAGAAAATCCAACGCCATTAAAGACATTGGAAAGAAGTACAATGCTTAGATTATCAGAGGATTCGACAAAATATGGACTAGAAATGTCAATTAGGGATTCAATGATTTTATGGACATGAATTCAACTCGATTCAACCATAAACGAAATTGAAAAGAGATTGTGGCAATTGAGCAGTAATCGATTTGCTCTAATGCCATGTAAGAACTAGAGAGAAAGAAAGATGATTTGAAAAAGAATTTCTCTCAATGATTATGAAAACATAAAATATAATAGGACATATACAGTAACAGTTAACTAACCTCAACTAATTTCTAACCAACTGGAAATAATGAACTTGTAACAAACTAATGATAAATTACAAAATACCCTTATGTACAAATAAATAACATTTCGATCATTCTTCTTGCTGACATAATCAGTGGCGAATCTAGAATAAAAAACCACGTGGTTCCCAAATTAAGTGAAGATGATAAAAAAAATCAACAACACTTGTGGGGAGGTTGGGTCGGGTCGTGTACCTAAAAAAAACTTGACCAACCAGTTCAACCTATTAAAACTGATCAGACACCACCGATTAAATTTTTTAAAAAACCAACTGAAATATAACTAAAAAACGTATGACTTAATGAAAACCTAGTTGATTATTAGTGCATTGATATCTTATTATTTGATAAAAATTGTATATTATATTTAACCATATATGTTTGACAACACATAAGAAGCAAATGTCCCCTAGTAACTTATTTTTTTCTCATTTCAAAATGGTTTTTTAAGACACTTTTTAGAAAACAAACTCAAGGCTGGTTCTCTACTTTTTCTAAGCTAGTTTCTCTCTCTCTCTCTCTCTCTCTCTCTATATATATATATATATATATATATATATATATATATATATATATATATATATTTTAAATAGAACTGAAAATTTAAGTATGTCCTAGGACCTACCTTCTTCCTTAGTAGATACGCCTCTACCGACATTGATATATGTATGCTAACACCTATGATTCCTTGTTGATTCAGCATGTTAATATCATAGTTAATTATAAACTATCAAAATCTTTCATCGTGTTAATATCATAGTTAATTCTAAACTATCAAATTCTTTTATCTAACAATTCTAAATGAGTTTTTTCAAAGAAACCCCCCCCCCCTTTTTTTTTTAGTTTTTCAAAAATAACTACTTTCTACAAAATGCATTCGTTCTAGAGTATTGTTCATATTTCGAAGTTTTTTTTAATTGTTTTTCAAAGAAATGTTTTTATTTTTTTTGGGATTTCGAATGCTACATTTCAAAGTGTTTAATGTAACCGTTTTTTTAATAAAATGTTTAATTTTATGCACTAATATCGTATATAGTTCACATTAGTATATTTATTTAACTTTTTGTTAGTTTTAAGTAAAAAAATGATTTTTTTCTTGAATTTCCAGAATTGTTCATCGAATTTCGGACTTGTTCTTGAAATTCTAAAGTTTTTTTTTTTTCCGAAATTCGAAATTTCAATTCAGAATCCGAAATGTCGGTTCGGAATCCGGAATGTTGGTCCAGAATCAATCCAAAATGTATTTTTTGTCAGAAAAAATGTTTTTATTGGTCCGGAATGACCATTCCGGACCAAATGGTTACTTTTGTTAAAAATATTTTTTTTGTTATTTTTTTAAATACACATTGTAGTCAGATTACTTAATTTACCTAAAATAAACTATGAAATTAAAATGACGTGTCAAATATGGGGCCATTTAAGCGTCTAAGTTGGGTACCATATAGAACTCGACGAATCCAATTTATGCATATGATCGATTACATAAAGAGGGTGATTGAGTGATGGTGAATTCTATAATCTAGTGTTGGGATGAAGTTGTGTAGAAACCCCACCAACCCATTTCGGCCCTCGTTAAGCTAAGGAAAAAAGGTTGTTGGTCTAGTAGGTGTTGCCAGTTTAAATAAATTCATAAAAAAAGCACATCAAAGTACTTCCAATTAAGTCATGTCTATTCTAGACTCTTTAAACATCGATCTCTTTGTATGTATTTATCTAATCATCCATGTGCTTTGGTAGTTCATCACTCCCCACTTCTACTGGACCACTTGTTTTGTTCATAATAATAATATTATTATTATTTTTGTGAAGTTGCTGATAATTGATTGACAAAATGTTGGTGTATAGTGGTATGGGGGCCTAATAATCGTGTCCTTATAATAGGGGCAGACTGCATCTATTCAAGAAAAGGTACCTGAAAAGTTGACAACACCCTAAAGCCAATGTATTTTAAGCGAAATTAAGAACATTGTTGAATAGGTTTTGTCGCTTGTAGAAGTCCCATATATGCTCTTGCGACATAAGGTTTTAACTTTTACATGCATAAAAGAGAAAATAATTAATGTGCGTGGTAACATGTTCTAAAACTAGAGAAGCAAATGTCAATAATGGCACTTTAGTTGCTAACATGTAAACATGTTGGTGTGTATCAACTTGGATAAATATAAAATAGCTTAATGAACATGCTTTAATCTTAGAAACTAAGAAAAAGTGAAAGTTAAATGCTATGAAATTGGGACGAAAGTTGAAACAAGAAACAAGGTTGTTGGACAAAAAGAGTTTGTCTATGTTTTTTTATTTTATTTTTTATTTATTTATTTATTTATTTTTTTAAAGCATATCATCAAAAGCCAAAGAACGTAGGACCCAAAATGCATAACCTTGGCAAAGGTGCAAAATACTTTACCCTTAGAAATATTGAAAAAATATTAAAAAACGAACATTAGAAACCAATAAAAATTAATCTAAGCATTTGATTAGTTAATTTTTTTTTTAATTTATTATTATTATTATTATTTTTTATCAATGGACAAAAATAAACAAGGCATGATGGTAAATTATAGAAAAATCCCTTGGCATCAAAACTCTAACGTTAGACAAAAAAAAATCAAATATGATGGTTCTTTCTCTTCTCTCACCAATATCCAAGAGCTCAAACATAATCCCTAAGGTTTGGAGGAGTGATTCGCTAAACACTTGCCATCATCCTCGCTAAAGAGTCGCTACACCACCTCCATGAAGTGCTACCAGTCGTGCTAGGAAGAACTCACTAAGGAGCTAGCGAAAGGAAAGAGGAGAGATAAAGTGGATAGCTGAATTCCTATTGGATGTATCATTTTTTTATTTATAAAATAAACCTTATTAAAATAACACACCCTTACTCCTTACCTTTTTACAACTTGGATGCTACCGTTTCCTTTAGCCTACATGGCTTCAAAAAATCCTATGTGGCTTCAAAAAAATACTATGTTAAAGGTGTTACCAGTCCCTCCAGCCTAACACCATCATCGCCAACTACCACTGCCGCTACAACTATCGATGTCGTCCCCACTACTGCATCCTTCCCCCTTGTTGCTGCCTCCGACCAATGACGAAACCACCGCCTCCTTCCTCCAATGTGATGGCTCCAAAACTGATAGTTTGATGCACTTTCACAATGCTTTTGTTGTCTCCTAATCCTAACACCACACCACCGTTGACGTCACAAGGGTACTTTGTAGTTCTTCGATGGATTTTTCTTCAGTGTTCTTTGATTCTTTAATTGACACCACAACATACATGTACTTCTCGGTTAGAGTTATGAGGATCTTCTCCACGATCTTGACGTCTGCCATCACTTCTCCATTGCTTCTCATTTGATTTGAGATTGTGAGAACTCTACCGAAGTATTCAGGGATAGTCTCTTCTGCCTTCATCTCGAGAACTTTGAAATCCCTTCAAAGTTTCTGCAACATGGACTTCTTCACTCGATCATTCCCTGCAAATCTGTTTTGCATGGAATCCCACACTGCCTTGGAGGTCTGTCTATCCAGGATTTGCTCAAAAGTAACCATATCGATTGTCTGGTATAGATAGTGTTTGACCTGCACATCTTTCATTCACAACTCTTCCAACCTTCTCTGCGTCACTTTGGGCAACACCAACAGTAAGTTCTCTAATTCCTGGATCGATCAGGTTCCATACCTGCTTTGCTTGCAACAAATTCTCCATCATCTCGCTCCAATGCTCATAATGACTGGCGAAGATCTGCATCTTCACTTTATCGTCATTCATGGTTTCGCTTCTCTGTGTTTGTGATCGAAATTCGCTCCGATACTACAATGATAGAGAGATTATCACATGGTATTTCTCCCTTAATTCGATGCCTTAATCAATTGCCAAAGTGGCTTTAAATACAAGATGAAATACAACAGAATAAATGAAAGAGCTAAATAAATGGAAGACTACTAAAAATTCGGAAAAAGCTTATGACCTGGTATATCACGTGCACTACACTTCAATTGACCTGATCAACTTTATTTTAAATTCTTTTATTTGCTTGAAGAGCACTCCAACATTTTGTCTAAACTTCATGTCATAGCGGGTAAAACTAAAAGTAAAAGTGACTTTTCGGGTAAATCTGAACGTAAACCGATAAGTTCGATTTTTGGATGGGTTCGGTTTTCAGTTTCGTGGGTCATTTTTTCGGTTCAAACCATGAGTTTATGGGTTTCGGGTTTAAACATGTGGGTTTTGGGTTTCAACCAGTTTTTCAACAATTCTAAATAATACTAAAACAAATTCAGCCAAATTTAATACCATACAAAAACACTAGATTCAATCAACTAGTTTAAGGAAACAAAGAAAAAGAAAAGCCAACTAATTTAAAGAAACTAAGAAAGATTAAAAATTAAAACTAGCTGATAGGTTTTGGGTTAAAACCGTGAGTTTGGTCGGTGTCTGTTCGATTTTAAAACCAATGGGTTGGGTTTTAATGTGCAAATCAAACCCAAATCGGATTTTTCGGTTTTAAAAATCTAAACCCAAAACCGACGGTTTGTGTTCAATTTTGGTTTTATCGGTTTTCGGTTTCAGTTTTGCGGGCACTAAACTACATGATTTTCTTTTTCTTAATAAAATTTGAATAGTGATGAGTTTTATAGGTTTGAAGGCAACGTAAAAGGACTTTGCTAATAATTCAAGATTATACTAATTTAGTTATTGACTTAGACACCTAATCCAACATATAGTACATCAAACTGTGCCTAGGGTCATATCTCCAAAGGGATGAAAATTTCTGTCTTATGTAGAGTAGAGCAGTACTAATTGTAATGATGTATTGTAGCTCCATTTTACGAAAATTATATAAAAATCTTCCAGGGGCCCAAAAATATGTTATATGTACGTGAGAGGTGCTGGCCGCTGACTGAGGCGGGAGTGATCATCGATCTCATGAATCATGAATCATGAAACACCGTTGATTTGCATTTCCGTGCATCCAAACTCGAAACTCGAAAATGAAAATAGAAAAAGAGGGCGGGAGCGAGCCTAAAAGGAGGGTATATTTTTTGAAAAAAAGGGTATATTGAAGAAGCACCGGATGGTTGATCAGGTTCGGGTTGTCTAACATTCTAACGACCAACCCCAACTCTAACACCGACCTTCCAACATGTTTTGAAGCCATGGTTAATCACCTTCAAAATTTTCACCTCCCAGTTTCAATCGGGTAAAAGTTATGAAATTCGATTGTATAATTTTCACTTATTTGATCATTTGGAATTTGGTAACTGTGTTATAAAATTAGGAATTATATCCGACTTTTGGAAATTTGGATTGAATATGAAAACGTGATCTGTGTATTTTGTAATTTGTCATTTGTATTTGTTTAAGAGATTTTCAATCTATTGAAAGATGGCCCAGCAAGCACACTACAAAACAACCTTAACACACCAACAATTTATCTGTTTGTCTTTGTTGCTTGTAGTTATTTCATCAAGTCATTTGTACTGTCATTTCTTTGCAGTTTCTCAATTCTCAATTTTGTAGGTTGTGACAGTTAATAATGACTGGGTTTTTGAATTGTAATTTATTATTTGTATTTGAATAACTTTATTATTTTTATGTGTGTTCTAATTTGTTGCGTACTTTATCTACCACTATAAATAAAAAAAGTTGGTCTTAGGCTTAAGCTTTCAAAAAGATTAGTTTAATATTTTATCTAACTATCTGGAAAATTTTGAACGACAAGTCATCTGGTTTTCTTGGAAAAATGTCAAACTCTAAAGTATAATCCATAATTTGAATAAGGCATTATATAATTTTCAAAACATGTGAATAAACCCCTATTTTTATTTTATTATACAAAATTCATTCTATGCTATGCTTCCCGCGGAAATCTCCCCCTTTTGTTAGTTTGTATCTTCTAAAACCTTTCCCCCAAATCGAACGAAATTTGATCCAATAAAACCTAGAAATCATCATCATCATCATCATGTTTTTCGACAAATTATTCTCTCTCTCTTTATGCTAAAATCTACACTCACATTGATAAAGGGGTGAATAACAGGATTCTCTCCGTCTGATGTCACATCCACAACCTTCATCAGAATTTGAACGAACCTCGAATAATCCCGTTGTTGATGATGCTGATGGAAACTTACATCCTAATCATCAAAGATCAGGTCCACTCCTCAGATTGACGAAAATACCTCCAATCTCGATTCGTCGGATCCACACCATGGATGAAATGAGAGATAACAACGTTGGAGGTGGATGCGACGACGGCATCAAATCTTACAAAGATTGTGATCGCCGAACAGACGAAGCTGATATACTCGATGCTTCATCTCTTGGCCTAAATCGTATTCGCAGTCGCTCCTCTTCTTTGCATCGTAGGGTGGTTGATTCTACTGCTGGCACAGCCTCAAAATCGGATGCCTATGATGTAGATAAGATCGCAAATCCTCCGGGAGGCAAACTGGACACAGCGAAACAGCCTGCAAAAGCTGATCCAGGTTACATGATCAATCTTCCGAGATAACATATACTTACGATCGATCTTATATGCTTATTAGATTTTTGTTTGGGCTTAAAGTACATTTCAACTTGCTTAAATTAGATGCAACTCATGATTAATTATGTATTGCATTTTTTTCTCTAGGCAAGAAGGTGTCCTGGGGCCAATCTAAATCCTTACAAGTTCAACTACAATCTAATGCTGGAATGGAGGTAATATCGTGTTAGTGGACAGGAAAATAAATTTAAATCCTGAAGTTTGTTTTGCTTGTATAAATTCTTAATTTTTCTAGGTTTATACTTAGTTAAAGGAATTGGTGGTTGATACTGATTCTGAAGTGCTGATTCTAGGGCTCTAACACAGCGTTTGCCAAGGAAATGCAGTCTCCAAGGTTCCAGGCCATAATGCGTGTCACAAGTGGTCGCAAAAAGAAAGTTCCTGATATAAAAAGCTTCTCTCATGAACTCAATTCCGAAGGAGTCAGACCTCTGCCACTGTGGAAACCTCGTGCATATGGACATGTGGAGGTAGCTGCTTGTTTCAATAATGAATAGTTAATCTCATGCTCTTTCAACTCCATCCTTATAACTCTCTTCATTTATTCAACTTCAGGAGATCATGGTAATGCTGAGGGGAAAGTTTGAAAAGTTGAAGGAAGAAGTGAATGCTGACCTGGGCATCTTTGCTGGAGATTTGGTTGGAATACTTGAAGAAACTCCAGAATCTCATCCAGAATGGAAAGAGATGTTGGAGGACTTGTTAATTATAGCTAGCAAGTGTGCAAAAATGACATCCAATGAATTCTGGTTGAAGTGTGAAAGCATTGTTCAGAGTCTTGATGATCGTCGTCAGGAGTTACCCATGGGTATACTCAAACAAGTCCATACCCGTCTCTTGTTCATACTCACCCGATGCACTCGACTTGTGCAATTCCATAAAGAGTGTGGATATGAAGATAGCCACCACATTTTGGGGCTTCATCAGCTAAGTGATATTGGTGCCTATACAGAGTCTACATACAACTTTAACAACTCATTAGTAAAAGATCAAGCTACTGAGTCTCAAGCTGGCAGCTCACATGAAGGGGATCAGGAGCTAGATCAAACAAAAGGTGCTACTTCATCTACTGGTAAAAGGATTTCATCTTGGAAGAAGCTTCCATCTCCTGCAGATAAGGTTGTAAAAGACCATAATGACCTTGACATCCCATCAAAGGAGTTATCCGATTCCTCCGACCATTTGGAACTTAAAGATGAGCATGAGCATAGCCCCCCGGTGTGCCCTTCTGAGAATTTTGAGATAACCTCAAAAGTAAGGAGAGTTACATTTGGATTTTCAGAAGAGCAACATCATTATGAGAGCTCATTAATATGCCGTATATGTGAAGTTGAAATACCAACTGTACACGTAGAGCAGCACTCTAGAATATGTACTATTGCTGATAGATGTGATTTAAAAGGCGTGAGTGTGAATGAAAGACTCGAAAGAGTTGCAGAAACTCTTGAAAGGATCATTGATGAATGGACACCAAAAGGTGCTGACATGGCAATTGGAAGTCAAGAAAGTGCAAGAACATCTCTATCAAGTATATCTGAAGATCTGGACAAGTCCTGTCAATTCTCTGAAGACCTAGATAGCATCCAGGAAACAGACACAGAAGATTTCCACAGTTTACCTGACACGAATTGCAGCACACGTGGCACTATGATACCTATTGTGGGTCCAAAAGCCTTATCGGCTGGATGCATGACTCCTAGATCACCTCTACTCACACCAAGAGCGAACCAGATCGATGTATTCCTGAGTGGAAGGAAAACCATATCTGAGTATGAAGACTGGCAGCAGGTATCGCGATCTATATTATGTGTTAAATTAAAGAAAGCTAAAGGGTAATATCAATTTTCTTTTTCTATTAAGGTGCTAAAACATCCCAATTCCCAATCGAATGACAGATACACAAGCTACTGGAAATCGCTCGATCTCTGGCCCACATAAACACAAACGATTACAGTGCATTGGATTCCATGCTTGATCGTTTAAAAGACCTCAAGTATGCTATCCAGGATCGAAAGGTGGATGCCCTTATTGTTGAGACATTTGGGAGACGAATTGAGAAACTATTACAGTGAGTGGATCTATGCACGTAACCTAACCTACCTAGTTGATATTATATGTGTATGTCTGTTATTATATATATATATATATATATATATATATATATATAATACTTGTTGAATTTGATGACAGGGAGAAGTATGTACTTCTATGTGGGCAGATAGAGGACGAGAAAACAGAGAGTCACATGTCGTATGAAGATAGTCTATCAGGAGAGGAGATGGGGCGTAATGTACGTGCTAGCCCTGCTACAAGTGCATACTCCAAGGATCGAACATCAATTGAAGATTTTGAAATAATAAAACCAATTAGCAGAGGTGCATTTGGACGGGTTTTCTTGGCCAGGAAGAGGGCAACAGGCGATGTTTTTGCAATAAAGGTAAGGCGTTTATAAAGTTATTTCATACATGTCTGGGCAGATATTTGATCTTAAAAAACGAAAATGCAAATATGCAATACTTGAGATCTGAAATAACTTATTTATTAAAGTGTTGCAGGTTTTAAAGAAGGCTGATATGATTCGTAAAAATGCAGTTCAAAGCATTTTGGCAGAACGTGATATCTTGATATCAGCTCGCAATCCTTTTGTGGTGAGAACTGAGAACTGACAACTGAGAATGTTGAAGATATAATTGTAAAGTGGAAGTTTGGTAAGTTGTTTAGCATTTGACGTGGACAGGTACGGTTTTTCTACTCTTTCACATGTAGAGAAAATCTATATCTGGTGATGGAGTATTTAAACGGAGGAGATCTTTTCTCTTTGCTGAGAAATCTTGGTTGCTTAGAAGAAGGCATGGCACGTGTATATATTGCAGAACTTGTGAGTTGTTTCTTTGCGTTTATTTCTTTCTATTCTAGGAGTAGGAGTGGTTTGTGAGTGATGATTTGTTTCAGGTTCTTGCGTTGGAGTATTTGCATTCTTTGAATGTGATTCATAGAGATTTGAAGCCTGACAACTTGCTGATTGGTCCAGATGGCCACATCAAGGTCAATGTTTTCTTTGGTTTATGATTAAATGATTAGATTGTGTATGTTAGAAGAGATATGTATATGTATGTATGAATAAATGAAGGAATGAATGAATCGTGTTGGTCTCATTCTCATCTTACAATTCTAATTCGTAATTTTACAGCTGACAGATTTTGGGCTATCGAAGGTTGGTCTGATAAACAACACGGAGGAAATATCAGGGACCGGATCATCAACCATCAGGACTGCTATCTTTCAAGACAATAATAATAATAATAATAATGAAGTCAAGACAGAATCGCCATCACCATCACCATCACCATCACCGGTCAACAGCAACAGAGAAGAACGCCAAAAGCTCTCTGTTGTTGGCACTCCTGACTATCTCGCACCCGAAATACTTCTCGGCATGGGACATGGTTCGATTTTTCACTTTCTACCATAATTATAAATTTTAAATTATATATATTTAATATATATAAATATCCCTACTTCGCGCATCGCAGCCGCAACAGCTGATTGGTGGTCTGTTGGTGTTATCCTGTTTGAGCTACTTGTAGGGATTCCACCCTTTAATGCAGGATCTCCACAGGTATGTATGTATGTATGTTCTGTCCAATATATTTTTTTTATTATTATTTGGATTTTGACGTTTGAAGTTTGAAGTTGTTGTGTAAATATTTGTGCAGCAAATTTTTGCCAACATTATGAATAGAGACATACCATGGCCTGAGGTACCCGAGGACATGAGCTTGGAAGCATATGATCTGATAAACAAGTGAGACATTTTTATTAACGGATCATAAAATTAAAATTGACTTATGGTTCTAGCGCCTTTCCCTGTAACACAGTTCTTTAATTTATTATTATTATTATTATTTTGTTTGGTGTGTTGTCAGCTTGCTTATTGATAATCCGATTCAACGTTTAGGTGCAACCGGGGCTGGAGAGGTAAAAGATTATATCTCTACATAAGATGATGATAAATTTTGATGAATTACAATTACTTACTAACTGTTGTATAACAGGTGAAGAGACACCCTTTCTTTCAGAATATCAACTGGGACACACTTGCAAGGCAGAAGGTTATTTATTTCATCAATTTTCTCATTCAATTCAATTATATAAAGTATAGTCGAGAGATATTTGGCAAACATCCATCTGAAAAGTAAAGTAAATAGTTTGTGTTTGTATTTTCATGAAGGCAACATTTATACCATCAGCTGAAGCTCTTGATACGAGCTATTTTATGAGTCGATATATCTGGAATCCAGACGACCAACATCTGGATGGTGGTAGTGATTTCGATGATATGTCTGAAGCTGACACATCTTGTGGTCATAGTTCTCTCAGCAACATGGTCGATGAAGAGGTAAATAACTACAACCTCCTCTGTCTCATAATCTCATTCTCTACTCTTACTCTGTGTTGTGTTTTTACTTGACAGCAGAGCGAGGGATACAGTCACATGGCCGACTTTGGTGGTCCACATCCTAATGTCAATTATTCTTTCAGTAATTTCTCATATAAGGTCAGTTTCATCTCATATACCTAATTCCAAATTCCAAATTCATACTTACAATAATACATATTTGTAATATCTTTTTTTTTATTATCAGAATTTGTCCCAGTTGGCTTCCATCAACTACGATTTACTTATAAAAAGTGCTCAAGATTCCATACAAGATTCAAAACCAGATACCCCATGACACAAATTTCACCAATCAAAATATTTATTTTTTCTTGTAAATATAATATAAAATTGCAATCCATTTCTATTAAGAAATTCATCAGTTTCTGTTATTTGTTTGTTTGAAAACTCTCCAACCCTGGCGTAAAGGGGACACCGGTTCCATTAAGCCAAAGGTTACCTGACAAGAATTTAGCAAGCGTGTAATGCTGAGCGATCTTTACATCTTTTATTGCATGGTGACCACGCCATTTGACTCATTCACCAGTAGACGAACCCGGTCCATAATTCTTGTACTCACCACAATCACCACAATAACAATAACTGGTCCGATTAAAACCCCAACTATCAACCCACCCTTTCGGATCCACCAAATCCTCTAAAAAACACTCCATATAAACAGCCAACCATACGGAAACCCATGGTCTTCCTAAAAAGGCTCTAAACTCACTGACTGCTCATTGGTTGTTTAAGATCGGCTGCAGCTTTTATCTTCCACCCTTGTAATGAATATCCGGTGGATTCGTTATGGTATTTCCGCCCGTGTGCCGGGGCGTGGTTTTCTCAGGAAGATTTCACAATCTTGGAAGACGGCTAGAGCATCGCCGAAGATGAAATCTACTGTTCCGAAGACGTGGCATTCTTTGTAGAATTGTTTACCGAAAAAAGTAAAAAGTGTGTCTTGGTATCCCTCGATGCTGCACCGGTAGAAGGCTGATTGGTCGCTGCTGGAGAGGAGGGACACCGCTTGCCCGCCTTTTGGCCCAGCCGTATTCCGGAACGTCATGTCTCGGGCGATAAATCCACCGCCCCAGATTTCTGCAATCCACAAAAATCTATATTACTAAATTAATTTTGTTTTTACAAACTATTTAAGGATAAAATTACATAAATAGGCGTTGAAGAAAACTACTCCTTGTTCATTGTTCTTACCACAATTCTTTGACACGGAACGATCTGCGAAGTCCTTAAACGTTGCAACCTAAATTCTTTTAGACTGTATGGTATGAGCAACGGGGAGGCCCTGCACGTTATTAGGCGTTATGACATGAGCCGTTATCGTGGCAACGATCCCATCAAAGTACTCAACGCCAGCTACCCCACAAGCTTTTTCCTGGAACATTTGGGTACTTTGACTCGATCCCTTGGGCTCGTTTCAGAGCCACACGTACGCTTCATCTATGGCTGCTTGTACAGTCATCCAGGAACCGGTTTGTATATATGGTGGGGTTGTGGAGGGCAACATAGTGATTGCAGGATTCATAGTGTGGGGTTTGGGTTTATGGTGCCGGATGTGGTGGTTTGCGATGGTGAAGAGAAGATGAAGGTAATCATGATGCATATGAAGAGTGCATGCTTAGTAGCCATGTTTGAAATTACTGATTTATGCTCTTCTTGAAATGCTTTTTATAATACTAATTAATCACAGATAGTGATAAAGTAGTCACCCATGTATTATATTATTAATTAGTTAAAAAAAAAAAAGTTAAATATAAACTAAAAACTTTGAGTTTATAAGAAAATAAGAAAAATAATGAATTATTAAAATTGAAATGTTTTTTTAAATAAATTTAAACAAATAATTTAAATAAATAAACAAAAAAAAACTTTAATTTGAAAAATTTGAAATTAGAAGGTAAATCCATTAATAAATTTGATATCAATTTATTTCTAAATTTATTGTAATTATTAAATTAATGTATTATGTGCAATTTAATAAAATAAGAAAACCAATAAAATGACATGTGAAAAAAAAATATAAATTAAAGTAATAACAAAATGACATTTGACAAATTGAATGAGGATGTGACATGTGTCAAAAAAATCTTTATTTATTAAAATAGATTGCGTTTGTTATTGATCTTTAATATAAGATTTGAGTCCACCATACCGAAAGCCACAGTTGTCAGACAATTATATTAAATTTTTCAGACAATTATATTAAACTTTTCAGATTAAAGAAAAAACATTTTTTATCAAGTAATTAGAATCTTGTTTTAGTTAAATATAAATTCAGGAGTTGGTATTGTAATTGGTGCGGTTATATTTCCAAATTTCCTTGTAAGTTTGCAAGCTTCTAGCTACATGTAATTTCTATTAAAAAAAAGAGTTAAATATTCAAAGGTCATTTGATAACACATTTATAATGTCACATATGTAGTAAATTTCTTCCTTGTGGAAATTACATTATATTTATTGTCATTTAAGATACACATACAATATTAGATTTTCATTACATATTACGTATCATAAATAATTTATATCTGAAAACTTTAGAAAAAATTGTGAATGTATTTTTTAAACAGTATTTTGCACTTTCATTCTAAAAGCGTGTTTGGTTCATGAATTTTGAACGAAAATAATGAAATATAAATGTAAATTTTATTAAAAACTATGTTTGGTTGAAAAAATCAAAGTATTAAAGTATGCATTTTAATGAATTAATCATTATTTCGCTAAAGACAAATATTTTAGATTTAAATTTTAATGTTTATTAAAAAAAAAAAGAAATCCTTCAATAGTCTTTTTATTTTAGTCATGCTTCATCAAATCAAAACATGCTTCATCAAATCAAAAGATGTCATTATCTCTGGATGTTCCAAAAAAACATATCATTATCTCTCACTATCTTATTTTTAGATTCAATTCCTAATGTATTAACAATACATGTTCTATAACAAAATGCCCTTGAAAAAATTATTATTTTCTTGAAAATAGTGATGTCATATCAACGAACTCATTTACGACATGTTTGTTTCTAAATCCTTATCCAATCCACATTCCATGGACGTAGTTCTACGCGGGTTTATGAAAACACATACATCATCCACTGTTACTATAAACAACGAATGTAACATCTTGAAAATAGAATAACATATTAGAAAATTTATATCTTAATTATGTAAATGTTAACGTATTTACATATGATAGCAGAAGATAGAATACTTTCGAGTTTCTTGTTCGTCATAAGCTCATTAATCACGTCTAACTAAATATCCACTTTAATCGTTCCAACTCCAAAGATCCTCGGTTTGCTTTCAACATTAATTAATCGGAAATTCAATTTTGTAGGTCATAAATCTTTTATACAATATAACTTGATCTCTAGCAGGGATGACAATGGGTTGGGTTGAGTCATAAATAGGTTGACATGTTTAATTAATTGGGTTGAAAATATCTACCTAATCCAACATGTTTAAATAAACGGGTTGAGAATTTCCAACCCAACCCAACATTTTTAGTAAATGGCTTGAAATCGGGTTGACTTGTTTATTATATTTCCAATCCAACCTATTTACTAAATTCGGGTTGATCCGTTACAATTTTTACAAAAAAACCCTTAAAAATCAAATAATCCATCAAATAAAATTATATAGAATTTAAAAAGCCATAATAATTGTTAAAGTTTGAAAATTATACAAGAACCTTATAGGCCAATAAAACAAACACAAATAAGTGCTTACAACCATAAAACATTATAAATGTTTAATTTTTGAAATCTACACAACTCAACTATCATTTTTACCAACTTGAATTCCAGTACCAGTTACTGATCCATGACTTTTGATAAATAAAAAATAATCAAAATATAATGATCAATTAAATAATAATAATTAATAAATTTAAATTAAAAAATATTTAAAAACTTTAAATGAGTTGGTGGGTTGTAAACGGGTTAGAAATTTTAACCATAACACAATCTATTTAATTAAACGGGTTAGATAGGTTGACCCATTTAATTAAGTGGGTTCAAAATCTCAACCAAACCTGCTATTTATTGGGTTGGGTTCGAGTTGGATTTGCAGGTTCAGATTAAGATTGCCACCCCTAATCTCCAGCCTCCAATTTAGTTCTTTTGGCGGTCACCCCTAATCTCCAGCCTCCAATTTAGTTCTTTTGGCGGTCATGTACTTTTTTTTACGACACCTTCTTTAAGAAGCTATATGATTCTTAATATGGTTTATGGACTAACAACAAGTCTGAGTTAATACTTGATAATCAAGATTAACACCCTGTTCCCATGTCGAAATTAACGAGGGAAACAGAGAGAAAAGAAGAGAAAGAATGAGTCAAGAGTGTTCCCAAATTTATTTTTTGGAGTGATTTGGGAAGAAAGGAAAGGAAATCACAACATTCTTTTCTCTCCTAATCTTCCTCCCAAATTGGAGAGATTTGGAGAGAAGAGAATCACTGATAAAAAAAATCCCTATGATTACCAAATTACCCCCTATATTCACGTACAACATCACAGGAAAAAAAATCGCTGCTTCTCTTACAAGGGTATAATTGTCCACTTTTAGTTTTATTTTTTTTCTTTCCAACTCACGAACATAAAGAAATTTTTTTTCTTTCCTTTCTCTCGAACTCGGGAACAGAAAAATACACTTTACTTTCTTTTCTCTCCATATTTCTCTTCTTTTCTTTTCTTTCTTTTAAATGAAACTCAGGAACAGAGTGTAAGGACAAACTTTGGGCAGTGCAAGAATGATTCTTCAAAGTTGTTTTGATAATTAATTAACTATACCATGGCATTAAAACCTTGATATGTATTATTCTAAAAGAATGAAAGTAAAAAAAATATTTTTATTCTGAACCTTGAAAATAATTAATATTAAAAGGATTTAAGGACATTTATAATGTATTGAACTCCTATTTCATCGAGTTCAATAGATTGTCGCATCATCATATTCTATTCCATACAAATCTATTGATTTTTTTATAACAATGTATTGAACTCTGTAAAACTCAATTGAACATATTTTAATATTTAAAAACACTTCGAAGGGTTCTATGCCCATTGAATATAAATTCATTAAATACGAAATATGACATATTTCAATGATAAAAATTCATCTATTACATAACAACTAAGTTCGTCATCTCTTTCAAATCTCCAATTTTGGCTTTGCATTGGGAACTAAACATTATAGTAAAATATAATTTTTTTTCTTTAGATCACCTGAAAATGAATATTGCACATTGGATTATTAATTAATCAAACATCATTCAATGAATATGTACAACACTAATTTCTTTTTTTACAGAATTATTATCGATCCCCGTCTTTATATATATATATATATATATATATATATATATAAATAATGACAAGGTTCAATAATAATTCTGTAAAGAAGGATATTACTTATCGTTACATTTATATATATAGATATAAGCTTGTCATCTCTTTTAAATCGACATGTCGCCGCAAAAGGCTTTTGCGGCGACATACCTACCTTTTAGCAGCGACATCTATCGCTGCTAATGCTTGTGTTTCTTGTATTGTATATGTGTATAATATAGAAAGTAATTTATTTCTCAATATATAACTCAAAAAGTGTTTTTTTTTTCGAAAATTATGTGTGCTTGATTGTAAAATTAATAATGATATACTTGATTAAATACTTGATTAAGTAATACTAATATTAACATGTTAATCTCAATTTAAGATTTTTTTGAACTTGTAGATGTATTAAAGAAAAGCTAGCATTAGTGTAAAGACATGGTTACAAAATCTAGTGAAAAAGAATGTACAACTAAGAAGTCAAATATCCTTTCAAGTTCAACTTTGAGCTTCTTGTCGTTAATTATACGCCTTATATTAATTACTATCGCGGAATCTCCATAAGTACCAGAACGTTACATCTAGAAACTTAATTTGTTTTTTGTTAAGTTGCTGGACTGCTAGAGAAGAAGATACAATGTGGTTTATGAAATCATGAGCAAAAATTTTCAGATTTTTTTTTTCGCTTAGCAAATTATCTTATCCTGGGGTGTACGTACAAGCCAAAATAATTTAACTAATATTAATTACAACCGACGAAGATGAGTCAAACGGGCGAGTCGACTGGTACAGAAGTTCTGCACATTGGACAACTCGAATTGGCAATCAACCACTTGTCGATACACTCACAGTGATAACAATGACAGCAACTCAGCAATACCTTCACTTTCTCCCCTTCTTTGATAACCTCGAGGCAGATAGTGCATTCCAGGGACTCCTCATTCGTCTCTGTCGGAGTCCGATGGTAGATGGTGATCATGGCGGCGGCATCTAGGGGTGGTGGCGTAGATGAAGGCGGCAAGGAGGAGGCATCGTTGGAGTCACGGGTGCGGCAAGCACAGCAATAATAAATAACGATGAACGATATTACTATAAGGTAGGCAAGCGTATAGTCTTCCGGAGCCATTGCTTGACTATGAACGGATTTAATTAGGTGACAACCTTTTGGAGAGGATGACCTGACATCTATATATGAACTAGCGTGTAATTAAAAAGGGAAGATATTTTTTAATTGTAAAAATAAGGAATGAAATATATCTCGAAGAATAATAGAGAATCATTTGCTTATGTAATCTAATTGATTTTCATAGATATCAATTCTATTCTTAAACCTAAATTCCGTTGTATTACTTATTTCTGTATATTCGCACCATGCAAACCCTCACATTTTATTTATATATGTTTACTTACTAAATAGTTAGAATTTAGCCTTCGAACTCTAAATTCTAACTACTAGTTGGAATTATCCTACATAAATGATCAACAATATCCGTTAAGTGACTTGACTAAGATATTACTATTTCATAGAAATCAACTCTAAAATCACTATACACACCATTGTTTCCGGTTACCATAATTATATACAAAGTAAGTCTCAATTTTTTTTCTTTCAAATGACAAACTTTATATTCTCTGTATATAATTTTTAAATAGAAAAGTGGAATTGGCGAATTGCCAAAGATTTAGAAAACTTAAGTATACATACTAAAAGGTTGAGATTGGATCAGAGATCCTACTCAAGATCCTAGCTAAGATCTCAATACATATCTTATTTCAGAATCAACCATGGTAGGATTCGAAATACTTTTTTTGCTTGTAGAATTTTATGAAAATTGAGATCTTCACGACTATTCTTGAAACAAATCGATAAAACTATATATATATTTTTTCTTTTTCAACCTGTATATGATAAATCGAACAACGGCATACAAGAGGAATTCAAACAAGGAAGGAATCTGTACTTTGCTATTTACTTTTTCATATCTACTTCTGCAAATTAAATCCCTCTATCGTTAAATCATTTTTGGACCTTTTCCTTTCAAAACCAATTCTTGCTTCCTTGAGATTTAGGGTTTGAATTTTGATAAAATCTTATATAACATTTATATTTGGAAAATTTTCAAAACAACCTCCTTACATATTAATATCAACTAAATTCTCAATTATTTTTTGAACAACTAAATTATCAATTAATAAATGAACTTAAACTCCTAACTAAAATGAGGATTGAACCCTTTGATCGTCTCATGGGATGAGAGTCTAATAGTTGGGAAGTATTGAAATTTCACATAAGAGGTTTAAGGTTTAAATAATGCATGTCACAACCAAAATATTACAATTATTCCGCGATTAACCTCTACGTGGGCCTTCTGGCGAGTTGATGTGGACCGGTCAAGTGGTGCGGTTTACCATTTTTAAATCGAGGATTGAATTGAAGAATTACCAAAACTTTGATCCTTTCATAAAGTCAGGTTTCGATATGATCCTCATGTTGGAAATTATAAGGGAATAATGCAAGTTGACTATTTTCATTTATCCCATATTGGTGGGGGAAGACACATTTTGTAGGTTTATAAGACATTTCTCTTGATAGGCCTTCAAAGGTTTAAGTGGACCAAGAGATGGGCCAAACCCACACACGCACCTAGCCTAGATGATGATGCGAGTGCGCGAAATGACGTGATTTAGGCGCACTTGGCACTTTGGAACCTTCTAGAATCCTCTAGAAAGATCGGATAGACTTCAGTTTTGAATTCGGATAAGAGCAGATAACGATATCCGATTCGAATTTAAACTGCCACGTGTCAGCCTTTGAGAGGCTTAACTTAGTTAACAGTTCCGATTGTTGGGGTCTCTTTCTCTCCCTCTCTCTATCTATCTTTTCTCTCTTTTGGCGATTTCTTCTTGATTTCTGAGTATTCACTTTGTGTTTATCGTTTTACATGGCTGTTGGAAAACCGACAAGTCTTCATTAAACACATGGGTTTTACTTTGTTGCTTGTAACCGATAGAAACAAAGTAAAAACTTTTAAGGATAGGAGTCAGATCTGTGTATGTTTTTACAATCAAGATCACTACAAACATGTCCGTTTTATTTTATTGTCTCGTATTTATATTCGTCCAATAACAGGACAATCTGTTTCTACTTATTTCTTATAATTAGATCTGATCATGAATGATCATTATAATTTCTGGACGAAACTTGGTAACAATAATAATAATAATTGAATTTATTATCCTGCGACATCTCAACGTTTAATACTCAATATTAATCGTTGGTTGTTTGTGAAAGCGTTTTGGATATATAATCATAAATATTATCTATCCATTTGTTTGTTTGTCAATTCTAAATAATTCGTGATTAGTTCATAATACTAATTATCAGATTGTTTGAATATCTACTCTGTCTTTTAACAATCTTAAAGGTTTTTATCGTGTTATAAATTTTCAGACTTGTGGACATCAAAATCTTATCTGTTAATTTTTGCCTCATGAACCAAGATTTTTTGCGACTTGACCGTTTCGATTGTCAGAAGTTCTCACGCTGGGCTGACAAGGTCAAGTTCATGCTTCATATGCTGAAACTTGCCTATGTGTTGGACCCAAACTTGTCCCCCAATTCCTTCTGATCCAATTCCCAAAGAAGTGAATACTGTGGACCCAAATGTCATATATGATCTGAAAAATCAAAGGGCTATGTGTAGAGAGTCTGAGGAACTGTGTATGGGTCACATCAAGAACTCGTTGTCTGATCGACTCTATGATCTTTACACGCCGATCAAAGATCCGAGAGAGATATGGAAGGCCTTAGAATTGAATTACAAGGAACATGAGGAAGACACTAATAAGTACATTGTATCCAAGTCCCTAGAGTTCCAAATTACTGATGACAAATCTATCATGGAGCAAGTGCACGAACTCCAAGTCATGGTCAATAAGTTGAACTCGTTTTTCATATCTCTGCCATAACTCTTCCAGGTTAGTGCAATTATCACAAATCTACCACTCTCATGAAAATACTTCTCAAAGAGAATGATACACAAATCTGAGGACTACTCCTTAGACGATCTGATGAAGCACCTCTACATTGAGGAGGAAACTTGCACCATGGACAAGTGTGGTAAATTCTGATCGAGTGTGCATCGCTTGTCAGCTGGGGGTTCTAGTCACAAGGGTAAGTCTGGGGTACAAAACAAAAGAAACTTGGGACCTAAGAAACAAAGCTTCAAGAAAACTGGGTTATCAACAACAAAAGAACCCTAACTCAAAGCCTAAGAGGGTTGAACCTTGTGTCACACATCCAACCGACGGCAGAAACGTCGGAAGGTGAGACGACATCATGGATCACAGTCATTTGCATACATAGAACAATACAATAATAGAACATAAAGTAGGCACTTTTATTACTACAGTGAAAATTACATAGTCCCTATTTTAGGGTTACAGAAAAGTTTAAGAATATAGAACATCCCTCAACAGTAGGCAAATATGAAAATATTAGGTAGACTGAAATCCCATGATTATTCTGAGAGTATGACTTCCAGCTTCTTAATTTGTAATGTCCCAAAAATTACAAAGAGATTCTCGTTTAAAAATTTGATTAACCAAATAAAAACCTATAACTTAAAAGCAATAAGCGACATTCATTTGCTGAAACCATAGTGTTATTAGAGTCAATTTATGAAAGTAGCGGAAATCAATATCTTCGATGCGTGTGTACAGTCCTGTCGAGCTCTACTCACAAACAACCTGCAAAACATTTTATCCACAACTATAAGCATAAAGCTTAGTGAGTTCCCAAGTATACCAAATATTCCTTCATATATACAATGCATCCACACAAAGTCCTCGGCTCTAAGTTGACCTACTTGCTCTCCTAATCACATACATACACTAAACATAACGAGCCTAGCCCAAAAAGTATAACGAGCCTAACCCAACGTACATAACATGTCACTGCTAGGGGCTAGATCCTAGTCTTCCATACAATCCATAAAGTCAGATGTAGTCAGGGATCAGATAGACAGTCGAACAGGTGGTCCACCTGAAAGCAATAAATTAGACAAGAACTATGTAATTAGGCATTGGACCAAGAGTTCTCAGACTATCTAACTTGGACTACATATGACCCTAATTATATCCATTTCAATTATCATCCATAACTAACATTATCCTATCCACTCAAAACTATGCAAGTGTTGTGATTCGATCACATTCTTTCATACATGTGCTGTGATCCAACCACAGTCTTTCGTACATGTGCTATGGTCCAACCACAATCTTTCATACATGTGTTGTGATTCAACCACAGTCTTTCAAAGAGGTGTTGTGATATAATCACAATCTTTCATACAGGAGTCACAAAGACAAACTAGCATAACATGACACCTAGTGTCCCATACTGCACATACATATCAAGGAATTATCCAAATCAAGTAGCAAGCTCGTACTATAACAGTACTTCTATAATAACATACAATGATATATAATGTCATACATGTCATAGTGTGAATACTCACCTGAACTAAAGAACCAGAGAAGCACTACAACGCTCTCGCTCCTTGCACTGATCAGAACCGCGAACCGACTAACACCAAACATAGAACAAATCCTCATCAAACAACCAAAATCCTTCAAGTTTGACCCAAGGTCAAACTGGTAAAAAGTCAACGGTAAAAAAAGTCAACAAAAAACTTAGTCAACAGCCACCATGACGTGGTGACCTCTTGGCTACGTCGTGGGCATTTCCAGAAAAAGTAGTCGTGATGCTGAATCCCACCATGACGTGGTGACCTATTGGCTATGTCATGGTTATAGCTAGAAGTCATTTTTCTTATTAAGGACTTAATCTGTTAAGTTGTAACGACGTAATTTTTAAAAACAATTTTTCATTTTTCCGCATAATAAAAACTCATATAATATTCTCAAAATCTCATGTATCAAATGTCATCATAATAAGACATATCCCAGAATCTCAAAACATAATCCTCTGCCAGTGTGTACAAATCATGCCGGTGCCTTCCCGCGATCCTCGCTGGTACCTGAAACACATATCACATAACACGGTAAGCATAAATGCTTAGTGAGTTCCCCAAAATACTACATACAGCACATAAGCCACTCAAGGCTATAGTTCTACGAGACCTTCCGGTCAATGTGTCTCAGGGGCCTTCCGGTCCCACAATCTAAGTAGACCTTCTGGTTCTACTTTGTCGACCTTCCGGTCTATACCATATTGACCTTCCGGTCCATCAACTGCTGACCTTCCGGTCCATACCTTGTTGACCTTCTGGTCCATATCATGTTGACCTTCCGGTCCATACCATGCTACTCATAACATACACAATATATACATATCACATAGCAACATATATCCCATACTCGTCATAGCACATAAGACCTTCCGGTCACACATAATTACCACTCTAGGTAAGGTATAATGAGAAAACTCACCTCGATGATGTCTAGTAAACTCTCGTGCTCGATATCCCCGATCTAGCCTCCGCCTATCAAAATGATAATATATCTAATCAATGCTCTCTTTGTATCCTCATCTCTAAAGAATGGGTAGAAGACCATTCTACCCCTCCATAACCTCTCTTGAATCAGTTTGACCAAACCTTAAGGTCAACTGAAATCAACTCCAGTCAACGGTCTAACTTTGACCAGACTCGCCGAGTGCACTCAGGTGACTCGGCGAGTCCATGCGTGTCCTCATACTCCTCCTAAGGCCCCACTCGACTCGTCGAGTTAACCTCTCACTCGACGAGTTTCCACTGATCATGAATCGCGGGGCAACACGATCCGACTCGTCGAGTCCTCTCATGGACTCGGTGAGTTTCCTCCATGGTAACACTCATTTGACCTTCTGAGGTCAGATCTGTTTCTCTAACTTATAGATCTGGCCCTCAAGCACCCAAAAGTCACGTAAAGGTCCGATCTTGATGTCCATACATGGAATATTTCTCTCAATATGCCATTTAGACTCCCTTAAAGCTTCCTAACCTCCAAACCCCATGGTTGCACAACAATGGCTTTCTACTTTCTGACTTTCTGGACCTTATAAGGTCCAGATCTATGCTACCAGCTCACAAGAGGGGTTTGATGCAATCAAAACCCCACCAATAAGATAATACAAGCCCTAATCCTCAAAAGGAAGATATACACAATTAGGGAAGAAAAGGGGTCCGAATTGATACCTCCAACTGATGCTCCTAGGTTATAAATCGTGGATCTACAACCTCCTCTGCCTCCTTTAGCTTGAAACCGCCTTCTTCCTTGAAAACCATCCACCAAGAAGCTCAAAATGGCTCTCTCTCTTGCCCAAAATACTAAGGACTCGTTTAGGGTTCTCTCTTCTGAAAGGTAGCCGCAATAGGAGGCCTTAAAAGCCTTTAAATAGGCCCAGGCCCGAGAGAATTAGGGTTTCTGTCAACAGTGCTGACTCGGCGAGTCCATTCATTAACCACGTTACCAAGTCGCGACCCTACTCGACGAGTTGAGGCACCGACTCGTCGAGTCCCTCCAAAGTGCTTGAATTAAATACTCAAAACAATATACCTGGTAAACCGGATGTTACATAAGTCCTTTGCTCCAACATTCCAGAAGGCCTCCTTGCCTTTAAATGAACCATAAAAATCCTTACTTTATGGATATGCATGTCCAATGGATCTCTCTTTCAAGACTAGGTAAAAAAGGGGTAAGAAATGGAGTCAAAGCTCCATTCATGGCACCAATTAACATTAAAGACTATATTTGAACCATAAAATGACCAAGTGACCCCAAGGACCGATAAAGTTGCTGAATTTATCATAACCATCCATTCATATCAACATATCATGAAGGAAATGAGATCAAAACCTAGATCTACAAAGATGAACAAAAAAAGGGGAACTTAGAGGCTTACAAGATTCCAGAACATGCACCAAGAGATGAAGATGAGCTTGCTAGCTGATCCTTATCTCAATAAAGCCTTTCTTCAACCTTCAAGTGGACAAAACACCATCAAAGAGCTCACAAGACAAGATGAGAGGCTAGGGTTCTGAAAAGGAGGAATGGAGGTTGAAGAGGATGCCCTAATCTTGGGGTCAGAGGCTTTAAATACGAGAGAAACCCTAAAAGTCTTGGGCTTGGGCTGCAGTAGCCACCACGTCGTGTCATACTACTTGCCACATCGTGGTGTTCATTAGAACACACAATCTATTATGCTATGCCATGTCGTAGTCTTCCATACACAACGTCGTGGCATAAAGTTTTCTCCAAAAACCTTATATTTGACCCATGCAAGTCTTCGACTGATCCATCAGGAAAACGAGTGTTACATAATTTTTTGAGAATACATGCATTTTGAAAGAGCATCAATGTAATGTTGGTGAGTTCACAGGTTTGTAATGTTTGACTCAAATGTACTTTTTAACCAAAAAGTATGTTTTCACTGTATATAAATGGTTTTCCAGCTTATATATATATATATATATATATATATATATATATATATATATATATATATATATATATATATATATATATAAACCAAATAGTATGTTTTCGCTATATATAAATGGTTTCCCATCTTATATATAAATGTACTTTTAAACCAAAAAGTATGCTTTCAAAGTATATAAATGATTTCTCATCTTATATATAACTGTACTTTTATACCAAAACGTAATGTTTTCACTGTATATAATTGGTTACCCAACTTGTATATAATTGTACTTTTATACCGAAAAGTAATGACTTTGTTGTATATAAATGGTTTCCCATCTTATATATAAATGCATTTAGAATGCTCTCAACGTTACAAAGAGTCCCTATAACTGAGCTGCTGACTGCTATGCCCCTCCTGACGCTTCATCAGACATCATAATGTTTAGACATCTATCACGTGGTGTGACTCTTCCGTCAAAGTTTTAGCTAGCAACGATAGGTGGGTGTATCAACCTGTATAGATCTATACATAACTCTTACGCTCACTTAAGATTTAATGGTTATAGGTCTGGGGTCTACTCAGTATTACACTTGTTATGAAATGTCTCATGTAAACCATTGAGTGAACAGATCTAAAAGTGTGTATGCCTTATCTTTAAATTTCAAAGTTTTTAGGCAAAAGTTTGACATTGTATAACTACTGTATATGTTTAATAGTAGAGTTTTGATTGTACATAACTACTATAAGTTATGTGATCAGTGTTTCAACAGTGCATAACTATTGTATAATTTATGTGAATGGAGTTTCGACAGTGTAAATATCAAATTATATAAATGTGAGTTTAAATAACGGATAAATAATAGTTTAAGTTTATATAAACAATAAATAGCCGTTTAAGTTTATATCAACAATAAATAGCAGTTTTAAGCATGTATTCTCCGCCGAGAATTGTAAAAGGTTTTAAAATGGGGCCGTGAAACTCATTTTGAGGTTAACATAACTTTAAAATCGGTTTAGGAGTTAAATCCAAAAATGTGTTTGAAAATTAGTTGATCAGAACTTCGTCCGTAGGTCGATTAATGTTCTACCGGAAGTAGCAGCGCCTCGTTAAGAATACTCAAGGAACTCAAAAATTCAGATCTTGGAGGTTAGAGAGGAAGTTAGGAGGAAGATGTGAGAAAAAATGAAGAAATAATGGCCATATATATAGATTTTTGAAAAGTGCATTGCGCCCATTGCTACGGGTCGAAATTATTTGGTGCCACGTCACTCTTCGGTTGGAAAGAGAATTGGTCTCCTGATCTTCCACGTGGTGTACTTCTGGTGGTGCCACGTGTCACCTTCCGAGTGGTACCACGTCACATCTCACATGTATGTTTTCGCAGTCTTTGAAAAATTATAACTTTCACTTACGAGCTCCGTTTGTGATGTTCTTTATATCCACCGATTCGTATTTCCATGTACTACAACTTTCCTTTAGATCTCAATAGGTAATTTTTATTCTATTTTCACTTTATATTTTATAAAGGTTGCACTGCGAAAGCTTTTGCAAAACTCATAACTACTCCATACAAGTTCCGTTCTCGACGTTCTTTATATACATGGTTTCATAATTTCATAAACATCAACTCTTTTTTACATTACTTTGAATAACGAGTAATCTATTTTTGTTTCGTATTTTACGACATATACTAACGTACTTTGTCGTACGTGTAACTTTGGAAAATCATAACTTCTTTATATGACATCAAAATTTGGCGTTCTTTATATATAAGGTTTCGTAACTATGTGTACTCTTATTTTAGCATATAATCTATGCATAATAAGACTTAATACATATATCTATATCAATCGTATGTATTAAATCATTACTTATGTATAATGAAAAATGTTTTTCTCATCAACGATCTACATCAATCAAAGATTTAGATGTTATTTCGAATGCATTTCGAAGTATAAAACTTTATTTGCATTAAAATGAGTGGAATGTGTTGCATTAGGTCTATTATATGAGTGTTCATAGAGATTATGTAACACCCGCATCACGGAGGTATTTAATTTCTTGAATTTTAGCTTTGGAAGAAGGTCACGACGTGAGACATGGTGGTCACATCGTGAGTGATCATTGACTAGTTGACCCGTGTTTTTGAGTCTCACGACGTGATACTTTGCATGCTCACAACCTGAGAATGGCCTGATGACCAAAACCCTAATATTTCGGGTATTTAATGGAATGAGAGGGCTAGGGTTGCCCATCCTTAGCCCGCTTCACTCATTTGCCTCCTGAAAACCCTAATCTCGACCTACTTGAGGTCCTTATCCATTTTTAGTGACTTTGAAGCACTTATTTGGTGGTATTTGGCTCATTGAAGTGGAAGAAGACTTTTGTGGATCATTCTCTAGGCAAACCAACTTCTACCTCACCTTCTTGCAGAGCTTTTAGACCATTGTAAGTCATAAAGTTTTGGCCCTTTTACCTCTTGCATGCTAGATCTAGATTTTAAGCTCCTTTTTGCATGGTTGTGTGGGATTGCATGCATGGGATCCATAAAGTTGGCAAATTTATGGATCATTGAGACATCTTCTGTATTATAATATTTGGATATGAGTTTTGGAGTAGTTTTAGACTCCAAGCATGAGTCTTGATCTCATTTTCCCTCTTTTGACCTAGTGAGTGTTTGAGTCATGCATTGGACATACATGACTAAAAATCTATGATTTTTATCATCCCTTGGCTGAGGGAAGACCATCTAGAAAGTCCCAAGTAGTGGCTGAAAGGAATAAGAGCTTAATGCTCAAAGTTGGCCAAGGCAGTTCTCACGACGTGAGGAATGAGCCTGTCATGTCATGAGAATGCATGTCGTCCTGACTGTTTTGTCCGGATTGGGTCACGACGTGAGGAATGAGCCTGTCACATCATGAGAATGCATGTCATCCCGGTTGTTTTGTCCGGATTGGGTCCCGACGTGACCAGGAGTGGCCACGACTGGAATCGATATTAGGCAATTTGATGGGATGAGTTGACCCGTTAAGTTGGGATCGGGTCGAGTTGATACTCACAACGTGACCATGAGCTGCTCACGACGTGAGGGTCAACTGTTGGATCTTGGACTCCCTTTAGACTTTGGGCCTTGTATCTATTGGGTCATAGGTCGACCTTAGTTTTATGGTTTGGGCCATTATTGGGCCTTGGACCACTGTAGGGTCATTGGGACAAGCTAGTTGGGCCCAATAAGGGAAAAGGTGGAATAGTCTTTACCCAGAGACCGAAGGTGTTGGGTCGGGGACCCCGGTTATGAATTTTGATCTAATTATTAATTAAGGTATAGTTTGATTGATTAGCGCGAGGATTTTTCAGGATCAACAGTCCGAGCATTTATCTGATTTTCAACAGCCTGAGGTGAGTCTCCTCACTGTGCTTGACGGGTCGAAGGCATCAATGCCGACCCATGATTTATTATGATTAGGATGCTGGTTGTCTGTGTGTAACACCGTAAATTTTCAGACAAACTTTTCATTTTTAAAACACATAATTCTCAATATCACATTTCAAAAACCACAATTGTCAAATTGTCAAAACACAAATTCATAATTTTTTTGATAAAATCCAGGATCCACAAAACATAAACTCCATCTAATGTGTATGTACAATCAAGCCGACGCCTTCCCGCGATCCTAAGAAATACTTGAAACACATATCACATAACACGGTAAGCATGAAGCTTAGTGAGTTCCCCAAAATACTAAAGGGTTTTGAGCATTCTAACACTCCTAAGGTGTACATGCAACCCTAGAAACCTTGGATCTATGTTTTACTAAGATACATGCAAAATTGATTTTCCAAGGTTCTTATCCTATCTAGCATAACATGGGGAACTTTTAAACATAAATGCTAGAAGAAGAACATACCTTTTGTGGTTTGGATTCCTTGAGAACCTTGTGAGCCTAGCACCTCAAGTGTGATGCCTCAAATGTCTCACACAACACCACACCACTTGGAATAACCTTGAGAGAAGTTCACTAACACCTCAAAATCGGATTGCCCTCTATCTTGTACAAGTAGTAGTCGATTTTGCTTGCATAGGGTTCTTTATATAGTTGTGGCACAAGTAGGGTTACACCATGTAAACACTAATTGTCATGGCTTTCTATATTCCATGATCCATGGGTTTGTAACCTCCATGGATTATCCATGGAGCACCTTATGGGTTTTAACCCAATCCATACAAACCATGGATCATTAGCCCACTATACAAGAATAGATGATTTACACAATCAAACCCATATATTTAATTAGTCTCTTTTTGATCACTTAATTAATTCTAAATTAATTCTTTGATCAGTACTAATTAAATATTATTATTAATATATTAGAACTTATAATATATTAATAAACCTTAAGTGTCATTTCTCTCAATTTGGTCTATCCAAGTCTTGCAATGCCATGCAACCCAAATGGACCATGCTAATCGGGTCAAGTACATTCCAGAAATAGTTATGAACTTAGACACATAATCCAACAGTCTCCCACTTGGATAAGTCTAATAACTATAACTGCAAGAATGACTTCAGGAACCGATCAGCAATCGTAGCTCTTTCAAGGTCTCGCGGAACTGAGATGATGATGATACGCCATTTAAGATAAGTGATCATATAATCCTCTGTTCTAAATATCAGCCGGACAAATACATGGAACAATGTCTTACTTATTGTCCAACAATTTGTTTCCCGATTTCCGATTTGTTTGACATAGAACTTAATTGAACACATCAACTTAGTTCTGACCGGGCCCGATACATGGGTCAACACAAAATCATCGAGGGGCCCAGATATCGCTTCTAATCCAAGAAGGAACAGATAAACTTCGACTCATATGCTTGTTCTACTACTTGTTGAATCATACACAAAGGCACGTTTTATAACATCGAGTTACCAATGCGTTTCGTACAATCAATGTATAACCAACTCATAGGCAACAAGTCATATCTCTAGGTTTGAAGACTTATATGATATTACCGTCTCGCGATCACTCGAGATAAATTCCATGAAGTGATACCAGCGAGCATGGGTTGAATCCAATACTCAGAACTTATGAGCACTCATGAGTGTTGTAGCAACACTTTGCTATGTCCAATACCTTGGACATCTACAAGCCAACTCATGACAGCCTTGATTCATATTTACTTCCTACATATGACCGACTGTGGAGAATTTGAATAATATGAGATACAATAACATAATTATTCTGGAAGTCAAAACATGCAAAATGAAACGATAGTAAACGATTGACAAAAGATAGCAACACTTTACTCATAAATAAACACAACTTTTATTCATCATCAAATGTCAATTACACTTTACACATTTCAAAGCTATCTAACTACTAAAACTAATATCATCCTTCAGCCCTATGCGCCTCGCATGCTGGAGATGCTTAACCCTGCTCAGTCCCTTCGTGAGGGGATCTGTCGGGTTCTCATCTGATGACACCCTCTTTGCCACGAGGAGTCCTTCTTCTATTCGATGTCTGATGAAATGGTATTTTCTGTCGATGTGTCTGTATCTCCCGTGATCCCTTGGTTCCTTGGCTAAGGCAACTGCACTTTCACTATCACATAAAATCTCTATAGGCTCCTTTATAGCTGGTACAACTCCAAGGTCTCCAATGAAGTTCTTTAGCCATATAGCCTCCTTTGCTGCCTCGGTTGCCGCTATACACTCTGATTCGCAAGTTGAATCAGCCACTGTCTCCTGCTTGGAACTTTTCCAAGAAATTGCTCCTCTGTTTAAGGTAAAGACCCAGCCTGACTGAGAGCAGAAATTATCCCTATCAGTCTGGAAGCTAGCATCACTATACCCTAATACCCTCAAGTCATCACTCCCACCGAGGGTAAGGACCAAGTCCTTAGTCCTTCGTAAGTACTTGAGAATGTTCTTTATTGCAGTCCAATGAGCCTTGCCAGGGTTCCCCTGATATCTGCTGACCATGCTCAATGCAAAGGCTACATCAGGACGAGTACAAGTCATAGCATACATGATCGAGCCTACAGCGGAAGCATAAGGTACTCGAATCATCTCAACTATCTCAGCCTCTGTACTCGGGTTCTGAGTCTTACTCAAACTGGCGTTACTCTGGATCGGTAACTCTCCTTTCTTGGAATTCTGCATGCTGAACCTATTCAACAACTTATCCAAGTAGGTACTCTGACTAAGTCCAATTAGTCTTTTACTCCTGTCTCTCAAAATTCTTATCCCTAGGATATAGGCAGCTTCTCCAAGGTCCTTCATAGCGAAACACTTCCCAAGCCAGGACTTCACTTCCTGCAGAGTTGGGATGTCATTTCCTATGAGTAGTATGTCATCCACATACAACACCAAAAAGCTAACTATACTCCCACTAGCCTTGACATATACACAAGATTCATCTTCACTCCTCGAAAAGCCAAACTCATTGACTTTCTCATCGAAACAAAGATTCCATCTACGAGGTGCTTGTTTCAATCCATAGATGGATTTCTCAAGCTTACACACTCTATTAGGGTACTCTGTACTGACAAAACCCTCTGGCTGACTCATGTAAACATCCTCAGCCAACTTCCCATTAAGGAAAGCGGTTTTGACATCCATTTGCCATATTTCATAGTTATGAAATGCAGCAATGGCTAGCATAACCCTAATAGACTTAATCTTAGCTACTGGTGAAAAGGTCTCATCTTAATCAACTCCCGGAGTTTGAGAAAATCCGTTTGCAACCGGTCGCGCCTTATAAGTGTGCACATTACCATCCATGTCGGTCTTCTTCTTGAAGATCCATTTGCACCCAACTGTCTTACGACCTGGTACATTGTCAACCAAGTTCCAAACTTGATTGTCATACATGGACTGTATCTCGCTGTCCATAGCCTCTTTCCATTTAGCAGCCTCAGGGCCTGCCATGGCTTCCGTATAGCTGTTAGGTTCATCCAGACTTACTAGTGTGCTATCACTGATAAGTGTATCACCTTCTGTAGTAATATGGAAACCATAGTAATGCTCAGGTGCATTCCTAACTCTCGTGGAGCGCCTCAGAGGTACAGACTCTTCTGTCGGATCAATAGGAGTTTCCTCCTAAGGTTGATTGCTAGGGTTTGAGGTTCCTTCACCACTTGACTCTTGAATTTCTTCAAGATGAATTTGCCTCCTACTATTTCCTTGGCTTATAAATTCTCTCTCGCGAAAGACTCCTCTCCTTGCTACAAAGACCACATTATCACTGGGTCTGTAGAAGAGGTAACCAAAGGATCTCTGTGGGTAGCCGATGAAAATACACCTCTCACTTCGAGATTCGAGCTTATCGTGAGACTGACGCCTCATAAAAGCCTCGCAACCCCAAATCTTGATGTGGTCTAGATTGGGAACTTTTCCATTCCACATCTCGTGAGGTGTTTTGGCAACCTTCTTTGTAGGGACTAGATTAAGGATATGGGCGACAGTCTCTAAGGCATACCTCCAAAATGAGATTGGTAGCGAAGCTCGACTCATCATGGAACGAACCATATCCAACAAGGTTCGATTGCGCCTCTTAGCCACACCATTAAGCTGTGGTGTCCTGGGAGGTTTCAATTGTGAGATAATCCCACATTCCTTAAGATAGTCAAGGAACTTTGTACTAAGATACTCACCACCTTGATCGGATCGAAGCATCTTAATGTTCCTGCCCAACTGATTCTCCACTTCCTGTTTAAACTCTTTGAATCTTTCAAAGGTCTCTGACTTATGCTTGATTAAGTAAACATATCCATATCTACTAAAATCATCAGTAAAAGTCACATAGAAGCGGTTATCATCTCTTGTGGTGGTTCTGAAGGGTCCACACACATCAATATGTATGAGATCCAACAAACCCTCACCCCTAGCACAGGTACCAGTGAAGGGTGACTTTGTCATTTTCCCAAGCAAACAAGATTCACAACTATCATCTGATTTTAGGTAAAATGACTCCAAGACTCCATCCTTTTGGAGTTGGCCTATGCGTTTCTTGCTTACATGTCCAAGACGACAATGCCATAATGATGCTTTATCCAAACTAGTGGAAGAATCGATACACACCACATTATTTCCTAGGTTATCTACAACCGACACAGTTTCATACACACCATCACAAGGTAATGCTTTAAAATAAAGAATATTATTAAAGAAAGCATGAATACCACCACTATCATTATCAAATGAAAAGGTAAAACCTTGTTTGTACAGAAATAATATTTCTTGCCATTTCAGGCGAATAACAACATTTATTCAAATCTAATGTTAACCCACTACTTAGCAATAAAGAATAAACTCCAATCTTGGTGACAAGTGTAACTTTCCTATTTACCATGATCAAGTTTATCTTCCCATGCTCCACATTCTCACTTCTTCTTAGTCCCTGCAAATCACAACATATGTGAATACCACAACCTATATCAAGGACCCAAGAATTAGAATAGAGTGAGTTATTAGACAATATAGTGTAAATACCTGCATGGTTGGGTTTTACTTTCCCATCCTTAACATCTTGCTGGTACTTTGGGCAGTTTCGCTTCCAGTGCGAATTTTCATGGCAATAGAAGCATTCAACCTCTTTAGGGTTAGCAGAAGGAGTGACGAAACCTTTCTTGGTTCCACTTGAAGAGGAGCCATCAAGGGACTTTCCCTTGGTACCCTTCGAAGGGCTCTTCCTCTTCTTTCCTTTGCCTTGCCCGATTGCCAAGACAGGGGCCGCGGTAGGAGTAGGAGTAGTAACAACCGACTTACCTTTAAGACCACTTTCTGCGGTCGTCAAAAGTCCTTGAAGTTTGCTGAGTGTAACTTCCTCCTTGTTCATGCGGTATGTCATGCGGAATTGATCATAACACGAAGGTAGGGAGTGCAAAATGATATCAATTGCCAACTCCTCTGGGAAGTTCACATTCAGTTTCAGCAAACGGTCCACATACCTTTACATTTTCTACATGTGGCCCGTGATGGGTTCACCATCCTTCATCCTGGTTGTTATCACGGAGGAGATGATTTCATACCGCTCTTGATGAGCACTCTGATGGTAGCGGTCCATCAAGTCCTGGTACATCTCAAAAGGGTAGAAGTCCTCATAGGACTTTTGAAGCTCGACTGTCATTGTGGCCAACATGATACATGCCACTTTGGTAGCATCTCTCTCATGTGCCTGGTATTCAATGATCTCCTCAGGAGTAGCGGATGGCTCATCAAGTTCCTTAAGCTCCTTGTCGAGGACATATTCCTTGTCCTCATACCGAGTGACCATCCTGATGTTCCTGATCCAATCCATAAAGTTGGATCCATCAAAGATGACTCTCCCACAAAGGTTCATGAGAGAGAAGGAGCCGGTAGGGTTTGAGCCAGAAGCATCATTTTTGAAAGACATATGAAAAGAATAAAGACAAGTTTAGATTAGATATAAAGATAGTCCTTAATAAGACACCTGAATGTAATATTAAGGCTAGGACCCAACACAATATTTTATAACTTAGAAGAGGGATGCCGTAATCCAAGCTATAAAATATTTGAAGGTAGGTGAATGACGATTCACCAATTTCCACCATGAAAAACGAAATAAATTATTAGGTTTTAATTGGTTTTGAAACTCCTAGATTCTTTGAGATTCATTGAACTTTTCAATGGCATGTTTCAATCTCGAGTGTGCCCTTCAGGTTTTGTGACTGGGATGCCGAGGATCACAAAACAAGGTGTGAAGTAACCATGCAAATTACTTGGTACCCTTAGTATTTACCCCTCAATCGATGTGCCGGTTAACCACACGCGCTCCATCGATACTATGATAAACATTAAGTTACCCTTTTCCTACCTTGTTAAGTCCAGGTTAGTGTGCCGGTTAACCACACACGCTTCACTAACGACTTAATCAAAGTGCAAAGTGTAATTCCATGGGTTAGCACCTTATTCACATTTTCCTAAAGTAACTAAGATTGGGAATTTTATAAAACATTTAATTACTTTATATTCGTCATACTTTTAATGAGAATTTAAAGTCCTTGTCTTACCCGTTCGGCTAACGACCCTCCACCAGTCAAGGAAGCAGTGGGTGAGAGTGGACACCCATTAAGCTGCCATTTTATAGGCAACAACCTTATACCCCCCTTATAGACCGGCTTCGTGAATGAGGCCTACTAACGGTAAAACGACTTGTTGTTATACATATATAATTATTATTAAACTTATAATATTATAAAGTATAAGGGTTAAATTTTAACTTTTAAAATTCTAAGGGTTGGAACTAAAGTTTTTAAAGTGACTTTACATGTTCCAAAACTTGAGGGCAAGTTTTGTAACTTTAAAAACTTTTCAACTTTCATAACTTATGAGTTAAGGTTTATTAAAATGAGAGACTTTTCATTTTATGTAACCTATGTGTTTCTTTAATGGACTTTTAAAAGAATGACTTTTGGTAATCCATAACTTGAGGACAAATTATGGATTCCATTAAAACACATAATGATCAAGAATTAAACTAACAAGCAAGTTACATATAATTCCTATGATCTTCCATAAGTTCATGAATGTTTATATCAAAGAATCATAAATAAACCATATAATACTTGAAATTTTGATAATAGCTATTGAAAATGGATTAGCATAACCATTACACCATCTAAAACAAGTTTTATAACACCAAAAAAATTTAGGGTAATGTTTCTAGTCCATTTCCAGCAGCAAAGCTCCGAAAACTGCTCACTGGATGACAAACTCGTCGAGTTCATCAAGGAACTCGTCGAGTTCATGTAATAACTCATGAACTTGGTGAGTTTTTGGCCATAACTCGTCGAGTTTTTCTTGTCTGGTCAGTTTTTGGCTTTCGAAAAACAAGTTTGCATCAAGTATCAAGTAAACAAGCCTAGGCTCTGATACCACTGAAGGGATTTGAGCATTCTAACACTCCTAAGGTGTACATGCAACCCTAGAAACCTTGGATCTATGTTTTACTAAGATACATGCAAAATTGATTTTCCAAGGTTCTTATCCTATCTAGCATAACATGGGGAACTTTTAAACATAAATGCTATAAGAAGAACATACCTTTTGTGGTTTGGATTCCTTGAGAACCTTGTGAGCCTAGCACCTCAAGTGTGATGCCTCAAATGTCTCACACAACACCACAACACTTGGAATAACCTTGAGAGAAGTTCACTAACACCTCAAAATCGGATTGCCCTCTATCTTGTACAAGTAGTCGTCGATTTTGCTTGCATAGGGTTCTTTATATAGTTGTGGCACAAGTAGGGTTACACCATGTAAACACTAATTGTCATGGCTTTCTATATTCCATGATCCATGGGTTTGTAACCTCCATGGATTATCCATGGAGCACCTTATGGGTTTTAACCCAATCCATACAAACCATGGATCATTAGCCCACTATACAAGAATAGATGATTTACACAATCAACCCCATATATTTAATTAGTCTCTTTTTGATCACTTAATTAATTCCAAATTAATTCTGTGATAAATACTAATTAAATAATATTATTAATATATTAGAACTTATATTATATTAATAAACCTTAAGTGTCCTTTCTCTGAATTTGGTCTATCCAAGTATTGTAATGCCATGCAACCCAAATGGACCATGCTAATCGGGTCAAGTACATTCCAGAAATAGTTATGAACTTAGACACCTAATCCAACAGATAGGTCATAAGCCCAAACTATCGGTCTCAAACTCAGGGATCTACCCAATCACTCGCTCTCTCTTACAGTTCTCTGGTCTCACGGCCTCCACCTGGGCCTCTCGGATGATATCTAAGACTGGAGTCATCACCGTCATCCTCATACACACGTCTCGGATCGGAGCACTATCTGCTCTACGGCTCAAGGCGTCGGCTACCACGTTAGCCTTGCCTGAGTGATATAAGATCTCATAGTCGTAGTCTTTCACTACATCCAACCATCTCCTCTGTCTCATATTCAGGTTGGGCTGATCCATAAGGTACTTCAGGCTCTTATGGTCCGTGTATATGGTACACCGAACACCGTACAGATAGTGGCGCCAAATCTTGAGGGCGAACACCACCGCCCCCAACTCCAAATCATGGGTGGGATACCTCGTCTCATGAGGCTTCAACTGCCTCGATGCATATGCAATCATGTGTCCCTTCTGCATTAACACAGCTCCCATCCCTGATATAGATGCATCACAGTAAACTACGAAGTCCTCCACTCCCTCGGGAAGGGCTAACACTGGAGCTTCGCACAATCTCTGGCGAAGAGTCTCGAATGAGGCCAGCTGCTCGGGCCCCCAGGAAAAAGTAACACCCTTCCTAGTCAATCTCGTGAGAGGAATGACAATCTTGGAGAAATCCCTGATAAATCTCCGGTAGTAACCTGCCAGGCCAAGAAAACTCCTGATCTCAGATGGGGATCTCGACACCTCCCATCGCATAACTGCCTCAATCTTGGCCGGGTCGACCAAAATCCCATTTTGATTAATGAGGTGTCCTAGGAACTGGACCTCTCGTAACCAAAAATCACACTTGGAGAATTTGGCGTAAAGCCTCTCCGTCCTCAGTACTCCAAGAATCTCCCGAAGATGCTCCTCGTGCTGCTCTCTGGACCTCGAGTATACCAAAATATTGTCGATGAACACGATCACCGAACGATCCAACATGGGCCTGCACACCCGGTTCATGAGATCCATGAACACTGCCGGTGCGTTGGTGAGTCCAAAAGGCATCACTACAAACTCGTAGTGCCCATAACGAGTCCTAAAGGCCGTCTTATGGATATCCTCCTCGCAAACTCTCATCTGATGATATCTAGATCGCAAATCAATCTTGGAAAACCAAGATTCCCCTGAAATTGATCGAATAAGTCGTCGATCCTTGGTAGTGGATAACAGTTCTTGACCGTCAGCTTGTTCAACTCCCGGTAATCAATGCACATCCGGTGTGAACCATCCGTTTTCTTGACAAAAAGGATCGGCGCTCCCCACGGTGAGCTACTCGGTCTGATAAATCCCTTCCCCAAAAGCTCCTGGAGCTGTGAGGATAACTCCTGCATCTTAGGCAGCACAAGGCGATAAGGTGCCTTGGCAATAGGTGCCCCACCCGGAATCAAATCAATCCGGAACTCTACTTGCCTCTCGGGAGACACACTCGACAACTCCTCAGGGAAAACATCCGGGAACTCGCACACTATTGGTACCTTGTAGATAGAACCCGGCCTCTCTGTAGCAACCCGCGTATCCATCACATACGCCAAAAAGCCCATACAACCCTGCTGTAGACTCTGTCTCGCTCTGACAGTAGAGCAGAAAGCTGATCCAGATCTGGTACCCTCACCATACACCGTAAGCAGTCCCCCGCTAGGGTCTCGTATGGTCACCATCTGACGCTCACAGTCGATCAAAACTCTAAACCGACTCAACCAATCCATGCCCACTATAACACAAACATCACCCATGGCTATCGGTACCAGATCTATCGAAAACTCAAAACCAAAAATCTCTAGTACACATCCTCGAAATACATCAGTGGCAAAAACTGCATGCTCGTCGGCTATAGAAACCCTCAGAGGTCGACTCAACACCTCTCGCCTGACACTGATGTGACCACTAAAAGCTAAAGACATGAAGGATCGACTCACACCCGAGTCAAATAACACCAAAGCAGGTACATAACTCACAAGAAAGTACCAGCCACGACATCAGGTGCTGCGCGAACCTCCTCCGCTGTCAGCTGAAAAACTCTCCCGCGAGCCTTTGGTGCCTCGACCTTCACTGGTCGACTATCAGTAGATCGCAAAGCAATAGGAGCGGAACCCTGAGCTGATCCCTGAATGAGCTGAGGGAACTCGGCCTTCCGATGGCCGGTCTGGTTGTAGTGAAAGCAAACTGAAAACCCCTTAGGGCAATCCTCCGCCAGGTGCCCCTCTTTGCCACATTTGTAGCAAATCCTTGTCCGACACGTTCCCTCGTGACTCTTTCCGCACTTGCCAAAAGGGCGGCCCTTCTGGCCCCCAACCCTCGTATCAGCGGGCTTTGCCCGCTTCGTCGCCGACTGCGACTACACTGGTCTCATGTCTCTCCCTTGAGACCCTTCCTCCCTAGCATGTAACTCTAGCTCAATCTCCCTGCGCTTGGCATTGGTCTGAAGCTCAGCCAATGTCTGGTATGACAAGTTCGCCACGAACTCTCGTATATCCCTCCTCAGTATGCTCAGATATCGGCTCACACGTGCCTGCTCAGTAACACCAACATAGCCCTCATCGAAGGTCTCAATCAACGTGGTCTTAATCGACTCGAATATCTATGCTCATCTAGGTATCTCTCCTAGATCACTCAACTCTCTCTAAAAGATTCCTGCTATGTCTCTCCTACTCAGTTCACACAGAGCAAATAACAGATAAGATCACTCAATAGCATACCCTAGGCTAAGGCATCATGAATTAGGCAACTCTAGCTCTAAATTATAAAGTACCTAGCCTATCCTCTAGCATGCAACTCTAATATCTCATAAATATCTCATAATATAAACAAGTAATGGTATTTTGGGAATCACCGTTCGGGCTCTGGCTGATTGTACACACTTCTCCTCCTCATATTTCTCTTAAAAACTCTTTACTCGTTTTAGAAAAATTCATTTCTCTTTGAAATTTTTTCTCAAATCCTCAGTTTGAGTTCAGAGATACCCGGAAGTACATCCGAATCCCTCAAGCCAATGCTCTGATACCAACTTGTAACATCGTAAATTTTCAGACAAAATTTTCATTTTTAAAACACATAATTCTCAATATCACATTTCAAAAACCACAATTGTCAAATTTTCAAAACACAAATTCATAAACTGTTTGATAAAATCTAGGATCCACAAAACATAAACTCCATCTAATGTGTGTGTACAATCAAGCCGGCGCCTTCCCGCGATCCTGAGAAGTACCTGAAACACACATCACATAACACGGTAAGCACGAAGCTTAGTGAGTTCCTCAAAATACCACACACATCCCTTTAGCCTCTCATGGCTATATTTCAAATAAGACCCTCTGGTCAATGTGTCTTAGTGGGACCCTCCAGTCCCACAACTCGGGTAGACCCTCCGGTCCTAACTCAATAAAGCTCAGAATAATACACAACCTAAATCACAAAGACATAATGCAGGAAATCACAATACTCAATAATAGCATACAAGACCCTCCGGTTGCACAAACTACCACTCAAGGTAAGTATAGTGAGAAGACTCACCTCGTAATCAAGCAAATAAACCTCGTACACGAATCACCGATCTAGCCTCCGCCTAACACATATGATAACTATCTCTAATTAACACTCCATTCACAACTCTAAATAAACCAAGGCTATTCTCTCTCTCTCTCTCTCTAACTCTTGGAATGGGTAAAAGACCATTCTACCCCTCTATGGTCTCCACACTCCCTGTCTTGACCAAACCCTAAAGTTAACTGAAGTCAGTACTCGATTTAACAGTCCATGTTGACCCGACTCGTCGAGTGCATCTATGTGACTCGTCAAGTCCCCTCGTTCCTTCAGAAAAGTCGCGAAAACCCAACTTAACTCGTCGAGTTGTCTCATCAACTCGTCGAGTTACTCATGCCAAGACTCATCGGGGAAAACCCTAGCCGACTCGTCGAGTTGGCTCATCAACTCGGTGAGTCCCTTAAGTCTCTTTTCTCATTTAGACGTTTTATGGCCGATTCATAACCCCAAACTCTAGATCTAGCCTCCCAAGGCTGATATACCACGTAAGGCTGCAAGCTTTACGTCCATGCATGGCACATAGGGCTTGAAATGCCAAAACAACTTCCATTTAGGGTCTTAATCATGAAAGCTCTTCTATTAGCTGGATAAAGCTGGGACCTTTGGACTCTAGGGACCTCACAATGTCGAGATCTGAAGTCTCAATCTATTGGTAAGCTCAACACACTCAAAGCCTCAAGGAAAGATGTAATAAGCCCTAAAACTCCATAAAATGAGATCTAATCAAACTAATGAGCAAGGTGGAGACTTTTTACCTTCAACAGAAGCTCTAGATGAAATAACACCAGATCCAACAGTCTCTTCTCGTTCCTTGCTTGGATACTCCACTCTTCTCTTCAAAAAGTGCACTAAAATGCCCAAAGATTAGCTCTCTCTCTCTCTCTCTCTCTCTCTCTCTCTCTCTCCTAGCTCAATATAGGCGATTAGGATTTCATACAGGGGAGTAAGGTGGATGGTGAGGCGGAAATGAGGGCTTAAGGTCCTTTAAATAGGACCCAACCCCGAAGAATTAGGTTTTCCTATCACAGCGCCAACTCGCCGAGTTGGTCTCTCCGACTCGTCGAGTTGGTCATAAAACCCACGTGGTCAATCCGCCTCTACTCGACGAGTTGGGGCATCCAAATCGTCGAGTTGCTCAAACAACTCATAAATAAATATATAAACATTATACCTGGGAGTCGGGATGTTACACTGTATGACTCTTGTACATGTAGTATGTGATATGTATATCGGGCGGGGTCCGATGCCAGGCGGGGCCTGATGAGTGTATTGTATGCTATTTGTCTTAGTGATGCTTTCATGTGTTTTATGTGTCTGTATGAATGCCGGGGGGGGGGGGGGATGCCAGGCAGGGCCTGATGAATGCGATGAGGAGGGGCCCATCTCATGTTATTGACATATCTGTTCCGAGCGGGGCTCGATGCTGGATGGGCATGATTGTTGTTAGGAATGTTCCATTGTATGTTTGATATATATGGTATGAGGTATCTTAGGGATCTCACTAAGCTTCGTTCTTACGGTTTTCAGTTCATGTTTCAGGTACTTCCGGATCGAAGGGGAAGGGCTCGGGATGATCACATTGCGCACACCATGTTGTTCCGTATTTTTTTGATTTGATGTACTTGGATGGTTATTGACATACTCTGATTTTATTTTATGGTTTTATGAACACGTTATGGATGATGGTTTTATTATTATAAAAATAAAATTTTTGGACTTAGATATTAGGACGTTACAGATTATGTTTGAAGAAGTTTGACCTAATTTTAGCAGTTGTCACACGTTGTCATGTATGCAGAGAGATCCGGCACTATGCGAGAGAATGCAAAGATCACAAATAAGGACCGACGACACATGCAGTCGAGCAAGTTACCGATATGGTGGAAAATGTGAGTCTTGGAGAGATTTTCATGTTCTATTCTCTGACCCGAGGGATCTCTGCTCAAGGATGGTTTGTTGACACTAGAGCCACTATGCATGTTTGTGGGCAACAAGATAAATTCCGTACTTACCGTCCAACATCACTAGGGACGGTCGTGGTATGTGCAGATGGTCACAGAGTTGAGGTTCAAGGGAGAAGTGATGTTCAGTTAAACTTCAAATGTGGTAGCTAGGTTACCCTTTGATATGTTCTTCATGTCCTTACTATTTTGAAGGGGTTGGTTTCTACCGACAAGTTCGACAAGGGTGGGTTCAAGATAGAGCTCGAGAAAGGCAAAATTGTGATCACTAAGGGCAGTAAGTATGTTCGGAGAGTGAACAATTGTTCAGGAATGTATCGCCTTTGCCTTAGTGGTTAGGGTAGTGTGAGTATGCCAGGTGTTGATAGTGATGGTTGTAGTATTGAAAATGTGTCTAGTGTTGGTATGAATGATGTAACTGGTGGATTTGTTACTAATGTGAATGAAATGAGCTTTTATGGTTATTTTGTTTGTTCAATTTCTTTATGGCATAAACGTTTAGCACACACTAATGTCGAAAACATTGACAAAATGAAAACTAAATGAATGTTAAAATACGACACAAAAGATTTTGAAAATTGTGAAACTTGTGTGAAATCAAAGTTTACAAAGAAACCATTTCCATTAGTTAAAAGAAATACATCATTACTTAAGTTGATTCATTCTGATATATGTGAATTAAATGGAATACTTACTTGAGGAGGAAAAGGTATTTCATCAAATTTTGTGATGACTCTAGTCAATATCTACATGTTTATCTGCAGAGATCAAAAGATGAAGCTTTTGATGCATTTAAACCGTATAAGGCTGATGTCGAAAATCACTTGAAAGACAGATTAAAATTCTTCGCTCAGATAGAGGTAGAGAATGAAATCAAACATGAAATAACCTCACCCTATACTCCCCATCATAATGGTTTGGTTTAAAGAAAGAATAGAACCCTTTGTGAGATGGTTAACTGTATATTGAACCAATCGAGTCTACCAAACAATATGTGGGGGGAAGTATTATTGACTGCTTGCTATGTTAATAATAGGATCATTAGTTGTGTGATTCCTACAAGCCCTTATGAGTCGTGGAAAGGTAGAAAGCCTAACTGTAGAGTTGAAAAACTCTTAGATCGATTAGATCTTCGACAGATTAAACAATAAAATCAAGCGAACACAGAAAACACAATATGGAATCAAATAATGTTGAATGATTCAAACGTAGTCATGCCTCAGCAGAGCTCGACAAAGAACTTCCACTGTAAAGGCGAGCTAGGGTTTTGTAGTACAAATCAAAACGATAATTATTAAAGCATCTGTTACTAAGGCTGCATGCATGTACCTTAAATACTAAACCCTAAACAAAAACAATCACAGTTGGACAGGCCCAACCGGATGGCAAAACTGGGCTAAGGACCGAGCCCATGACGCAACACTTATTCAACCCAACAATCTCCCCCTTTGCGTCAAATGAGGCGAGGGATTATTTCTGTTGTGTAGCCTTCACTTTCTTCACAACCTTGAACAGCCGAGGAATGATAGCAAGAAGCGTTTGCCGAAATTGAATGTACCATCGTAGCATATCAGTAAACAACTTCTTGTCGGCTGCAGAATTCAGATCACAACGGTGAATGATCTCCAAAATATGCTCCAAGCAAGCTGTTGAGAACAGGTGCTTATCAATGAGAGCAAAGAGACATTTTTGACTTTCACCTCTAACAAACATCACCATGTGAAATTTTGGGTCGATTTTACCCTTGACCATTGCGTTCACATTGCCAATTCTTCCAATAGGTTTGATCGTTGGTCGCTTGCGAATGGCAGATGCGATTTCTTGATCCACCTTCGCTACTTCATGAATGTAGCAGACAAGCATTCGCTTGATGTGGTCAATTATCGGCTGATACTCCTGAGGATTTGACAGCAGAATATTGTTGAGGAGTATCCAGTCGTGAGGGTTAAGATTCGGTAGATCAGCCAGGGAGAAATTATGAACCGAGCTATCAGAGCCTCGGGTCACTTTAAACTTAACGTTGACAAATTTTCCTGCTGAATACGGCTTCAACACCTTAACCGTAGTAATCTTCTGTGAGTTCCAGGTTAAGTACTGTGGCTGTGCGAACTCCAGATAAAATTCCAACATATCCCGATCTACCTTCGGGTCTGGAGAGGGAACTGCAGCAGTTGAGTTGAAGCAATGAAAGATAAATGCCTTTCGTGTGATCGGCATATCGAATTGAGCGTCCTTTGAGTTCTCAAGACCGAACGAGATAACAGGTTCGAGCCAATGAGTACTCGGTTCATCTATAGCTTCTCTCTGGAGCGAGTCAATGGTCCATTCCGGAAAAATGGACTTCTTTTTCTCCAAGAGCTCCTTTTCTTTTTGCTTCTTCTCGAGCTCAACTGATTCCTTTTCGATCTTTTCCTGAAGCTCCTTATCAGTAGGCTTAGTTTTCCTAAAGAGCTTAGAGGGATTTTCACCCAAGATATCTTCAAAATCATCATCATCTTCCACATCATCTTCACCAATTTTCTTCTTCTTCTTATCCCTTTTGCTGACCGAAGCTACATTAACCTTCGGTGCAGCTGTTGATTTGGGTTCGGGAGGAGGTTGAGTATTATCCCTGCCAGTTTGAGTAACCTTTTCCTTTTCCTTTTCTCCCCTTTGTTTCGGCTGGACAGAAGTCACCGAAACACCCTCTATCCGACTAAGGATATCCAACGCAGGTCTGAGTTTTTCAGCTAAATGGCGTCTGATGGATATAGTCAGAATAGAGTCATGGGCGTCAAGAAGATGTAACAAAATGGAATGAACGTCACCCACAGAGCTTCTAATTACTTCTCTTTCAGACTTTAAATCATTAAGCTCAGTTGTGGCAGAACGAAGCTTAAGATTTTGAATTTTGAGCTGAGAAGTACGTTTGTCAAGCTCATCCATAATTCGATTTTCAACAGCCAGTTCGGCTTCCAGCTGAGTCAGACGCTCCTTGACATTATCATGAAGATTTTCATTGGTAGCTTCAATGGCCTGTCGAGCGACTTCAAGATTAGTCCTTTCGGTTTCAAGAGAACGCTTGAGATTATCAACCGAAGCATTCACTGTCTGAGAGTTCTTTTGAGCGGCAGCTTGCAACGAATCGAGGAATAATTGAGCCTCAGAAATTAGTTTTTCGACTTTTGCGGTCGCATCTTTGCATTCTTTCGTTGAGGCCTCAACAGCAAGCGAGGCCTTCTGACATTGGGAAGTGGAGGCATCAATGGCCTTTGCTGCGGCAGAGAGAGATGCATCATGCTCTTTGACAAGAGAAGAAAATAATGCCTTGAGAGCAGCTTCGGAGTAAGCACCAGTTGATGTGGAAGAAAGTAGTTGATCGAGTTTGTCAGTAACCGTCTTTAGATGGCGCTTAGTAACAGGAGCATCGTCATCGTCATCACTTTGAACACGGTAGGGACTGAAGTAAGTGGAATCAAACTCCAAGTCCTCACCTCCAAGGACAGTGTTGGTTTCGGTAGATGGGGTAGGTGATGGTGGTTCAGTAGTTACTGGAGGTTTAGTAGTGACAGGGGGTTCGATAGTGACCGGGGGTTCGGGTGCTGAAGAACGAGCCCCCGTATCAGATACGTTGGTTCGAACTCCAGTAGTGGTGGTAGTAGTAGACTCAGTGAAGATGGGTGCAATAATGGGAATAGTAGAGGATGGTTGAGATGAAATGATAGGAAAAATCGGAGGGATGGAGACAGGAACAGAAACCAGTGGAGGAGAAGGAGCTTGGGACCGAACAGGTTCCTCGGGTGTAGGCGAGCGAGGTGGTGTATCACCACGAACCGAACCTTCTTCCTCTGAGCTTTCGCTGTCAGATTCACTGGGATGAATTGGTGGTTGATTAGGAGGCACGTACTCTGAATCAGAATCACTTGAGGATTGGAGAATTAGCCGGCGGGCAGGTTTCTTGCCTTTCTTCGCCTTAGGCTGAGCCGGCGCTGCTTTCTCTGACTTTCGCTTCCTAGGGGTTTGAACTTTTGAGACTTGGCCCCCCTTATCTCCCTTTTTGACTTCTGGCTTTTTGCCTCTTTTGGCAGGTTTGTCTGCGTCTTCGATGGATTTTACCATGTCAGCAGTGAGTTCCCTTGGACCAGAGGAGGGAAGCTTCTTGTATTCCCGAATAATCTTGCTTGAAGGAGGCACAAAGGCAGACATCGACTCAGGAATGGATCCAACAAAAGCAAATTTTGAAGGATGAGTAACAATGATATTGGTGGTGTGAAACGTAGCAATGGAAGAAAGCATGGAGTCTGCCATGATAGGAACATGAAAACGATCCATTGCCCACTGAGTAACAATGGTCCAGAAGCGAGCACAAGAGATTTCGGTGTGGCGAGATGAAGATGATAAACTCTGAATGAGTTGAAGCCATAAAACCATTCCATAATCCAGATTAAGACTGTGGTACACACCGTAAAGCAAAGTCATGAAGGACTTGCTTGCACCATCAGAGCTAGCACTCCGTTCAGAAAGCCCTTTGAACAGTAGAGTGAAGAGGCCATTCCATTGAGGCAGAAGGCAAGACTTTTTGAACTTAGTGATAGTGGTTAGGGTTTCATTATACCCCATGTTGTAGAACATAGAGAAGAGCTGACCTGTGGCAATGGAGTCGGGATTAACCATGGAATCTTCATACGCAAGCCCTAGAAGAGAACAGAAACGATTCCTGGAGATTGAGGCCTTCTGATTAAGAATGTCGAAGAAGATTTTGTCTGCTCCCTTGTCATACGTTGCAGAAGAGTAGATTTGTGAGAGACAAGACATCGGCACGACTTCGACGGTGGTAAGGGCTTTAACGAGTGGGGAATATTTCAGGCATTCCACCACTTGATATATGTAGGTATCATAAAGAAAAGGGGAGAGATCAATCAACAAGTTCTGATTGGGCTTGATGGCAAGAAGAGTGGAGCGTGCAGTTGTTTCTTGAACTGAGGATGACTCTGCCATTGATGAAGCTAGTCAAGGAAGAAGATGAACAGTAAGAAATTGATCGCCTACCTTTGCTCTAGAAGATTGAAGTGTGGTAAGGAACAGTCACACTGAAATCAGCCCTTATATACGATCTTGGAGAGAGAAAAAGCAGAAGTTATTATTGCTTGAATCTTGGAAACGACTCCTGAAAAGGCGTGATTTGACTGCTTGCAACCCCGATAAAGTAGTGATGACGCAGGATGATGACCGATTCAAATTCTGGCGCCTTCCAACCTTATCCATAAATCAAAGCAGACGTTTAAACTTCCTGCTGAGTCAGCGGGTGAATCTCCAATAAAATTGCTAGTACCATAAAAACCTACAGACGTTACACCAACCCGTCTCTTTTAATTTTGGAAATCATCTGCATTAATTCGCTAAGAACTGAACAAGACCTCTTTGTGAATATAGAATGTGTGTGCATAAGAGTGTAAAAGATAAAGAAATAAAGCAAACTTTTTGTGGGAATTTGTGATGTCTATTAGACATAAAGCAGTGGATCCTGGGCACGAATCTCTTCCTTCAATGTCAAGAGAGACTTCAAAGTGCTTGTTTGGATTCCCATTGAATTACGATCAAGTACTTGTTAAGAAGCATTGAAAGGCATCTTTTTAATTAAGGCTTTTAAAGGTGGCTTTCGCTTCAATTCTTGATTTCGATACTTGATGTAAGACCGAAACAGAACGAAGTACTTGTGAGACCAATATGGCCTGTTAAACAAGTAGGTAGGAAACATATTCAGTGACTTGGTGATAATTGTGAACAGAAAATCTCAAAAAAAATAAAATAAAAAACTGGATCTGTTTGGGAAGAAAAAGTCTTGGTGAAAAACAATTTCATAAGGATCACGCAAAAAGAAAATTGAGATTTCATAAGGTGACAGATAATAGCTAGAACGTTGAAGTGTTCACCGTTAATTCATTATGGGAGTTGGATTTTGGGTTTCTCTTAATTCGTGGTGGACGAAAGTAAGATCATCAACACAGAAATTGTGTAACCATAAACCTCAGTGGTTATTGCTGAGAGTCTCAAGGGTTACCAGAGATGAAATGAACCGTGATGGAGAAAAATAAGATGGTTAAAAGAACCGAAAGTGCCACTGCCATAAAGGATTGACAAAGCAGAAAAACTCTTAACTCAATGTGAGAAGAGTAAGGCAGCTCATGATTAGAGTAAATTTGACAGCCTGATTGGGGAGACAAGATTTGTATATATCAAGTCATTAAGGCTTTACTCAAAATCGATCGAGGCTGTGGTCAACATACATCAGCATGCTTCTAGGGACACTTAGCTAGTACATAGATTAGGATTGATACCTGCCCCAGCTCCATCAGTGAGAGAAAGTAGTGTACAGAAAGTAAACAGAGCAAAATTTTGAAGTGATAAAAAAAATATTTTTGTATTTTAGGAAATTTTCTGAAAAAGAATTAAAAACAGAAATAAAAATATTTTTGGATTTTAGAAGAATATAAAAGAAATACGTAAAGAAATATGTAAAGAAAGTTCTAAGAAAATAGTATACATACTATACAATCGAAACCATACGACAGAAATTAGAGGCGAAGCAAGACCGGTGAAACCGAACCCGAAATGGACCGAGCGTTCGGTGCATTTCGGTTCCCAGAAGAACCGAACCCGAAATAGACCGAGCATTCGCTCTATTTCGCTTCTAACTTTTATTGAAACACAGGAGATTTCGGTACGGATTCGGCTTCCATCATTCCTAGGCCATGCAATATTTTATTAAAGCTTGCTTCAGGCAAGGCCTTAGTGAAGATGTCTGCTAGTTGATCAGTGGTTCTTACAAAATGAATTTCAACATTACCGTCTTCCACATGATCTTTGATAAAATGATACCTCAGTGCTATGTGTTTCGTCTTTGAGTGTTGCACTGGGTTGTGACAAATCCTAATTGCACTTTCGGAATCACAATATAGTGGGATTTTCTTCATATTCCGGCCAAAGTCACGAAGTTGACTCTGTATCCAGATGACCTGAGATGTGCATGATGCTGAGGCAATGTATTCTGCTTCGGCAGTGGAGAGAGAAACATATGTTTCTTTCTTAGATTGCCAGCTTATGAGTTTGCCGTCCAAAAATTGACATCCTCCAGTGGTACTTTTCCGGTCTAGACCACATCCCCCAAGATCAGCATCTGAGAATGCTTGGACAAAGAATCCTGAGTTGGCCGGGTACCACAACCCGAGAGAAGTAGTTCGTTTTAGATACCGAAATATGTTATTTACTGCCAACAGATGTGGTTCACGAGGATTTGCTTGAAACCTGGCACAATAACAAACAGAGAACATTATATCTGGCCGACTAGCAGTGAGATACATTAGAGATCCTATCATCTGACGATAAAGAGTCACGTCAACAGCCGGTTTGTCCAGAGAAGGTGTTAGCTTTGTGCCAAACGCCATAGGAACCTTCACTTTTGAATCTCCCAACATCCCAAACTTGGCAAGCAATGTCTTCGTGTAGGCCTCTTGATTAATGAAAATGCCTTCGGGTCCCTGTCTTATATTTAGACCAAGAAAAAAGTTAATAGGACCCATTGAGCTCATTTCAAATTTAGTTTCCATTAGCTTCCTAAACTCAGCAGTTAAGCTAGGATTTGTGGATCCGAAGATGATGTCATCAACGTAAATTTGAACGATCATAAGGTGGTTACCCTCTTTCTTGCGAAAGAAGGTTGGGTCAACCAAACCTTGTTTAAATTTAGACATTTTCAAAAATTTGGTGAGAGTTTCATACCAGGCCTGTGGAGCTTGTTTGAGACCATAGACAGCCTTGTCCAAGATGTAGCAGTGATCTGGATATTTTTCGTTCACAAAGCCTGGTGGTTGTTCTACATACACAGTTTCTTCCAGTTCACCATTTAAGAAGGCACACTTTACGTCCATTTGGAAGACTTCGAAGTTTTTGTGTGCAGCGTAGGCAAGAAAAATGTGAACCGATTCTAACCTCGCTAGTGTAGCGAAGGTCTCTTCATAGTCTATGCCCTCCTCTTGACAGTAACCTTTTACAACCAACCTCGCCTTGTTGCGTATTACATTCCCTTCCTTATCCATTTTATTCCTGAATACCCATTTTAAACCAACCACAGAGGCATCCCTTGGTGTTGGAATCAGTCTCCACACTTTATTTCGTTCGAATTCATGTAGTTCGTCCTGCATTGCCTGTACCCAATCAGAATGATCAAGTGCAGTCTTGACTGTCTTCGGTTCGACTTTTGAGACGAAAGAGTTAAACATACAAAATTCTACTTTAGAGAAAAGTGCTGTTCGTTTCTCTTTTAGCTGAGATCGTGTGAGAACTTTTTCCATGGAATCACCAATAACTTGTGATTGGGGATGATCTTTTGTCCATTTAATGAGCGGAGGATAATTTGGATTGAATGAAGGATCCAGTTCAGAGTTTACTTCTTCTTCAAACTCCGACTGAGCATCATCATCGTTTATGTTCGCGTTCTCCCCCTCGAGCAATGATACTTCCTCTGTTGCAGGATTAGAATCTTTTACTTCGAACGATGATACGTCCTCAGTTTCAGGATTAGAATCTTTCACTTCGAACGGTGACACTTCCTCAGTTTCAGGCTCAGAATTTTCCCCTTGAAGTTGGCTTTCGGTTGCAGAGCACTCCCCCTGGAATGTTGGATCTTGGTTGGGAAGATCAGACGAACCCCCCCCCCCCTGAGCTTGAGAGCAATATTTTTGAGGTTCACCTGTGTCCGGCGTGTTGGATTTCACAAGCTGCTCTTCTTCCATATTCGCTGCAGCTTCATCGATTATTTTCTTCAAGTTGTCTGCAGCTTTGGATTCAGAGAGAATGGCCTTTTCGGGCTCATCAAACAGCAGCATGTATTGTTCAAAAAGGTTCGAAATAGGTATTGTAACTTGACCAGAACTTGGAAATATATCCCCCACAGAACCTTCGGTGGTTTTGAGTCTCCTGACGTAGTTGTCGTCGAAGGTAACATAATAGGTCTCCTCGATTTTCTTTGAACGTTTGTTGAGAACCCTATATGCTTTTGAGGTTAAGGAATAACCCAGAAAGATTCCTTCATCTGCTTTCACATCAAATTTATTTCGGTGCTCCTTTGAATTAAAGATGAAGCATCTTGAACCGAACACATGGAAAAACTTGACATTTGGCTTTCGGTTGTTTAAGATCTCATATGGAGTGATCGAAAAGCGTTTGTTGAGATAGGATCTGTTCTGCGTAAAGCATGCAGCAGCAATGGCATCAGCCCAGTAATACAGAGGTAATGAAGCGAAGCTCAACATAGTTCGGGCTGCTTCACACAGAGATCGGTTTCGCCTTTCGACAATACCATTCTGTTGTGGAGTATACGGAGCCGAGAAGTTGTGAGTGGTTCCTTTCTCTGCAAGAAACTCTTCAAATTCTTTATTCTTAAACTCCAATCCGTTGTCACTTCTTATGTTACGAACGACCTTTCTTAGCTGGACTTCTATTTGCTTGATAAAGAGTTTAAGTTGAGGAGTGGCCTCCGATTTTTGCTTCAAAAAGAATACCCAGGTAAATCGAGAGAAGTCATCCACTACAACAAGTATATACTTGTTGCCACCAACACTTTCGATTGATGAAGGACCACATAGATCAACATGAAGTAATTCAAGTGGTTCGATAATTTTTGTGTTGATGCGAGAAGGATGACTCTGTCGACTTTGCTTTCCCATTTCACATGCAGCACACAGGTGTTATTTATCGAATTTCAGAACAGGAAGACCTCGAACGTGATCTCCAAGTACCAGTTTGTTGATGTCTTTAAAATTCAGATGGGAAAGTCTTCGGTGCCATAGCCAGCTTTCGTTTGAATGAGCCTTTGACAGCAAGCAGATTGCCGGTTTTCCCCGTATGGGATTGAGAATCAGAGGGTACATCTCTCCTTTTCGCTTTGATTTGAGCAGAATATTGTTTGACTTCTTTTCAATAATCTCTGATCCCTCGTCGTCGAATGACACCTTTAGCCCAGTACCAACTACCAGCTGAGAAACACTGATAAGTTTGTGTTGCAAACCCTCAACATATGCCACCTTTCTTATCGAGAACTCGACATTGGTAATCATACCATAACCTTTGATCGTGCCATAAGAGTTGTTACCATACTTGACACTTCCACGATTTGTAAGGGACCGAAACTCCCTCAGTTCTTCCCTTCTTCCTGTCATGTGACGCGAGCAACCACTGTCTATGTACCATTCATCGTCAAACTGCTCGTCACGTATTACCTGCAAAATTTAAGCAGATTTAGGAACCCAAAGTTTCTTGGGTCCTCGTGAGACTTTTACAGAGTAGGGAATTGTAAGCGAAACATCAACTAAAAAGGTTCTTTTTGTTAACGTTGTTTCATCTTTTCTTTTTAAGGTGAAAACTTTGATTTTTCTGATTTAAGCACTTTATGTGGTGTTGCCGAATATGTGTATTTTACGTTAGCGTACTTTCGATCAACATCAGGCTTGATTGACGAATTCTTTGCATTTTCTGAACAAAGTTTTTCTTTTCCCTTTTGATCATTCTGTGAGTGATGGTTAGAACTAGGGAAATGAGATTTGGAAACGGAGTTAGATTTTCGGATGTAGCTCTTTTGTGGATGAGAGCCATAATTACTTTCCCTTCGGTTCTTCTCGCTGATTAGTCTAGAACCGAAACCACTCTTTTGGTTTTTCTCCTCTCGAGAACCGAAACCTTGAGTTCGGTAGATATTCTTTGATGGACCGAAACTCTGTTTTCGGTTGGATTGATGATTAGGACCGAAACTCTTCTTTCGGTTTGGTTGGTTCTGAGGACCGAAACTCTTCTTTCGGTTAGATTGATTTTGAGAACCGAAACTCTGTCTTCGGTTGTTTGCTCCATGCTAAGTATGAATGTTGGAGTTTTCTTTTCCTTCCACCTTTTGCTTAGAAGGTTTTTCATTGCGAACGTAGTTGGGATTTTGAGATCGCCAGAACTGCTTCCTTTCAGTGAGGTTTTTCTTGTACCTCACATTCCTTTGATGCTTTCGTTCTTTCACCTGTTTAGGATTTCTGTGGATGTTGGCCTTTTTCTCAGATTTTTGAATACAGGCTTCGCTCTTGAGTGAGGAGGTTTCGCTTGACACTACGACTTGTTCATCTGAAGGCGTTTTGGTACCACTTGTGCTAGGCTCATCAAAACGAGAAGGATCATTAAGTGGTTCTGCCACATACCTTCCTTTTACTCTCCATGATGTTTTCTGCGACAAACCTACTGTTTCATCGGCATTATCAATAGGTGCTGACCAGAAATACTCATCACATCCTTCAGCATTATCTTCTGCTACTATTGCCGTTAGTTCGGCTGTTTGTTGCTGAGTAATTCCATTAACTTTGTACACCTGATTTGGAGTCGTTTGGACCTTTTGATACACTACGGCCTTTTCTTTAAGGACTTTGGTATTGTCTTTGGACAAACGAGCGAACTCAACCGAATTTTCAGAAATAAGATTTTTGTTAGTTTCGGGTTCGCTTTTGACAAATTCTGAACAGCCAACCTCATCTTCCACAGAAATGACGCTCATATCATCATCCTCATCGAATTCAGATGTATTTTCAACATCAATCTTATTTTCTGAACTCAACTTAGCATTCAACGAGACAAATTTCTGTACAGTTTCGGTTTGGATTTTCAATTTGTCATTTTCATCCAACAAATTTTTGAGCATGTCCTTATGGTCTTTGGACTTTATGAAGGACTCTATTTTGTCAAGACCAATTCTGTAAGCAGGAGAAATATCCTCAGAAGAAACAACATTTTCGCAATCATATGCATCGGCATCGATTTCATCCTCCTTTAACTCAAGGAAGGGTAAAATCATACGATGTATCTTCTTTCCTATTTCACAATCGAGATGTAATTAAGTAATATTGGTATATAAACGCTTAGAAATTAAACAAAAAACATTTCGTTGTTTTAAAAGCTTCAAATTATCTCTTTGCAAATAAATTGTTTCGTCCCTAGATCTAATCAACTCCTTCCTTCTACTCAATCCACATTCGCCTCTCCTCACTCTTCGATGACACCCTGCTGATTTGATCAGTTAGGTTAGAGTTTGTGACACAAGTTTGAGTTAAACTTCCACTTAGACTAGAAAATTTGGATTTTAATCCATTGAGTTCCTTTTCATAGTTGGTGATAGGGATTTTTAAAGAGATAAGAATAGATTGTACCTTCTGGATCAACTCGTCGCATTCGTTGATCTGCTGACTGACAGGTTTCGCTGCAAAACAGCGGTCTTCTCTCTCCTTATCTTCATCATGTCCCCCTTCAGTGGTATAGCCTCACATGTGTGACACTCCAGAAGTCACCATCAAACACCTTCCTGCAGTATTCTCTTCCTTCACCAACAGAGCCCTGCCATGAGTCGGCTTCCTCACTTCCTCGTCCTCCGAATCAGTCGACCAAACTTCAACACCTCCAAATTCATCATCAGCAACATTTCCCTGCACAATGAGAGCATTCATAGTGTTGTTAGATCCTGCTTTCTTCTTCCTGATTTCCTCCAAACGCCTTGTGAGGTTCGCTTCCTCGTCCTCATCCTCGTTCTTCTCAGTCATCTTTCTCAGCATGCAATCTTTAACGAAGTGATTTTTACCTCCACAGTAGTGACAGGTGAAGCCAAAGTCACCTCCAAGTTTCGCTTCCTTCTTTGGTTCTTCCGTCTGAGAAACACTTTTCGGTTCCTCCTTTTCTTTCTCCGCGCTGTAACTGCCTTGCCAGTTTCGGTTCTTGTTTGTTGAGAAACTTCTCTTGATGAATTTCTTGGGATTTGACACCATCAAAGCATAGTCTTCGCTTGTTAGATCATATTCGGATAGATCTAAATCATCTTCTTCCTCAGCAGTGTTCTTACCTTTTGAGATTAGGGCTAAGGATCTCATGCTAGAAACCACATTCGTTTCTTTAGTCAAAGCATTCTCATGCGACTTCAGTATCCCCACCAGTTTTGCAAGAGAATAACTTTTGAACTGTTCATGAGCCTTTACTGTTGACACTACAGCCATCCATTCTGATCTAAGACCATTCATGAATGTTACCTTTTGTTCAATAACCTTCCTTTCGATCCCATGCTTGATCATCTTACTTAAGAGATGATTGAAGCGATCGAAGGTTTGAACAAGCTTCTCTTCAGGCTTCTGCTTGAAATCACCAAATTCTGAGAGCAACAGTGTTTGGATTGAATGCTCAAGATCTTCATCTGTAGAGTATAATTCCTTCAACCTGACCCATATTTCCTTTGCTATCGTGCAAGAGCTTACCAACCGAAACGTGTCTGACTGTAATGCAAACCTTATCATCCTTAAAGCTTTGATATTGCATTGAAACTTTTTCTTCTCATCTTGAGGTATATTTTTCACGTCACTGATGAGTTGATTATATTCCTTTTGAGTTTTGACAACTCTTGAGGTACTTGCATGAACAAATGGACCGACTGTGATCGCCTCCCAGATCAAGTATCCATTATCTTCTGAGCCAATCACGTAATCTTCAAAGTGATGCGCCCAGACCTCATAATCTTGAGTGTATAAAATCAGAATCCTTGTCGTCGATCCTATGCTGTTTGAGATGTTGATTGGGTTTGACTGAGAATCATCCATGGATGTGTCGATGTTTGTTTAAATACCTGCTTAAGATCAGACTTGTAAATAATGTTAGGGTAAGATCGAATATTTAAAGAACCACGTCAATAGCAGATGACGGCTCTAGTAATATCAATCTAAGCGGAAAACCCTAAGATCTTCTTCAACAGAAGAGATGTGTATGAATTACACAGTCTCCTGCTCTGATACCAATTGTAGAGTTGAAAAACTCTTAGATCGATTAGATCTTCGACAGATTAAATAATAAAATCAAACGAACACAGAAAACACAATATGGAATCAAATAATGCTGAATGATTCAAACGTAGTCACGCCTCAGCAGAGCTCGACAAAGAACTTCCACTGTAGAGGCGAGCTAGGGTTTTGTAGTACAAATCAAAACGATAATTATTAAAGCACCTGTTACTAAGGCTGCATGCATGCACCTTAAATACTAAACCCTAAACAAAAACAATCACAGTTGGACAGACCCAACCGGATGGCAAAACTGGGCTAAGGACTGAGCCCATGCCGTAACACTTATTCAACCCAACACTAACCTACACTATTTGAAAGTGTGGGTGTGTGTTGCTTATTATTGGACACCCGATCCTAAGCGAACCAAATTGGGAGCATGAGCTACTAAGAGTGTATTTATTGGATATGCTCACAATAACAAGGCTTACTGATTATTGGGGATATGATCAGGTGTTATTGTGGAATCTTGAGATGTGGAATTCTTCGAGGACAAGTTTTCTAGAGATGATGAAAAATCCAATACCACAACACTTATAAGTACTTCTCGAGAAATACTCCCACATCCTCCTGTTGTGGAGGAACCAAGGAGAAATACAAGGGCTAGAACAGAGAAAAAAAATTGGAGGTGGTTTCTATTCTTATTTGGTTGGAGGAAAATAAAAGAAGTGATGAGAGATGTCATTTTTTTCCATTAACTTGAATGATGATCCTAAGACCTTTACTGAAGTTATGATGTCTGGAGATGTGCATTATGGAAAGAAGCCATCAACGACGAAATGGATTTAATTATGGGTAATGAAACTTAGGAGTTATCTGATCTACCTAAGGGGAGGAGACCCATAAGATCCAAATGGATATTCAAGAGAAAATATCATCCAGATGGGTCCATATCTGCCTATAAAGCAAGAGTAGTTATTCAAGGCTATAAGCAACAAGAATGGATCAATTTTTTTGATACCTATGCCCCAGTTGCTAGGATTAGTTTAATTACAAGTCTCATAGCCATAACAGCCTTGAAAGGACTATACATTCATCAAATGGAAGTGAATACAACTTTTCTAAATGGTTGTCTCAATTAAGAGATTTATTTGGAGCAACTTAAAGGTTTCGTGATACCCGAACATGAAAACAAAGTATGTAGACTTATTCAATCGTCGTACGGTTTGAAGCAAGCTCCCAAATAGTAGCATGAGAGATTTGACACCACTATGACTGCTTTAGGATTTTAGCACAACAATGCTGACATGTGTATTTATTCCAAATGCACCTCCGAGTACATAGTTGTTATATGTCTTTATGTTGATGATATGTTAATCATTGGCACTCACCTAGAACGTATTCTTGAGACGAAGAAATTGTTGGATTAGGTGTCTAAGGTCTTAACTAAATTGGTATAACCTTAGTTATTAAAAGTAAAGTCATTTTTGGGTTGCCCTCATAACCAGAAATAGCTAGAATTAATATTAGGAGAAAGATAAAATAATTTGTTAATATATTATATGATTAATATATTAATTATACATAGTTAATAATTAAGGTTGAATTAATTGGAATTAATTAATTATTGATCAGAAGTAATCTGGAATTCATTCGTGATTAATTAAAATTAATTGAATGTGCATGGGTTGAATTGTAATTGTTCAATAGTTGAACAAAAGAAGCAATTCTAGAAGCTCACATAATGGGCATAGTTTTAAGGAGTCTTCTAGAGTTTTTGGAATCGTCTTGATAGCTGATAAGGAAACTAATTTGAGTCAGTTTAAAATATTAATATTTTATTATTCAAATTTTGGTTTCTACCAATTATAAATATGGCCCATTGGCTTGAAAATTTTGTTGATAACCTTCATGGAAGGATAAAATCTGAATTTCATTATTGTATCCTCTCTCATTGTCGATTTCAAGTGTAATAAGGTTTTGGGTGTGAGCCATTAGAGGTGTTCAGATTATTGGCTCTTGCTTTCCATGGATTTTTGAAGATAAAAGTAGTTTAACATATTCGAATATGTTAAAGGTATGCACTCTAATCTAGTATTTTCGATTATATCTAGATTAGATCAGTTTGTTCATAGTATGTCGCTATAATGAGAAAAAGTCATAGATACTTAGGTTGCATGTGCCCATAAATTGTTTATGTGAAAATTCCGTTGTACAAATATATTTTAAATGTAACCTAGAAAACCATCAGTGAAATCGGAGACTAAGATTTTCTATTATATGCACATTGGTGAAAAAGTGATATCTTAAAATCGAGTTTTTTTTGGCTTCTATTCGTCAGGCGCGCCGTGCTCTACCCTCTAATAGCTATGCGCCCTACCCTCCAATAGCTATCTCGGATTTTGTTTCCTTTTTCGAATTGGTAGGATAATTACTAGTTAGATATGCCTATTTTAATTGCTTAAAATGTGAACCTTTAAACTAGGTAATTGGATAAATCTAAATTCGAAATTGAAAGAATAAGAATTAATATTATTTAATTAATTGTTTAACTAAGATAATTGTTTAATTCATAAAATATTTAATTTTAATTAATTAAAAGTTTAATTAAAGATAAATATTAAATCTTAAATGGGATTAATTAATTAAAAGTTAATTAAGATAATTAAATGTAAACCTTGTATTATAAAAAGTTTTTAAAATGTATCCTTATATATATATATATATATATATATATATATATATATATATATATATATATAAGAGTTATAATATTATATGTAAAATACTAATTCAGTCAAATCAAGAGTTTGCATCATTCACGAAGTCGCACTATAAGAGAGGTATAAAGAAACGGTCTATAAAGTGATCGTTGAATGGTTGTCATTTTCACTCACCCCTTCTTTGTGTGGTGGGGGGTTGTTCGCCGAAAGGTTTTGATAGGATAATAATCACATTAAAAGTATAATGTAAAACTACAAGAACATTCAGTAAAATCCCACTCTAGCTCCTTCAAGAAAAAATGTGAAATTGTATGCTAATCCATGAAAACACACATTATTTCTTTATGATTTGTTAGTGGAGTGTGTGTGGTTAACCGACACACTAATTTGGGACTACAAAGATGAAACGGTGGTACAAACTCGAAATTTATGATTGTTGACGGAGCGTGTGTGGTTAACCGGCACGTCAATGTGAGATCATAAACGATATCGAGGGTGTCACATGGGTTTGCATGGTTATTCACATCTTATTTGTGATCCTCGGCATCCCACTCACAAATAGAAGATCATAATCCGAGATTAACATGCCATTGATAGTTCAATGAATCTCAAAAGATCTAGAAGTTTCATTGTGATTTAAATTGGTAAAGTGCTTTTGCTACCTAATATAGATTTGGGATATGATTACGACATCCCTCTTCATTTTAAAAATCATATTTTTTGGATCCTATCCTTAATTTAAAATTAGGTTAATAATTAAGGATTGAATCGACCTCTATAAACTTTCTCTCTTAGGTTAGATGGAAATCCTCTCTCACCTCCTCGCATACTTTCAAAATTCTAGCTTCTCTTTTCTCTCTATCGGGAATAGCTCATTTTATATGAAATCTTTCTCGATTTTGATATTGATAAAGATTTCCATGATGTGCATCTCCTTTAAATCAATAATGCATCAACTTTTAATAAGCTGTTATTCCCATAATCATGTAGATTTGTCAAATAAGGTCTCTTGCATCATTATGTCTATGTCCTCAATGTTCTAAAAGGATCTTTTGTGAACATGTGAACATATGAAATTAATTTACAACTTGAGTGAAATGTTTCACCTTGATTTATTAATGTTACCCTTGATAAGAGTCTTACTACATATCTTGTGCTTGGATCGTTCATTAGTTCTTATGATAATTTCAACTTGATTTATCATATGAATAGTACATAGAAGACAATGATGGAATTCTTAAACCTTCTCCAACCTGAGGAAACTAGAAAGGAATTAGATTTCTTATCTAATTCCAGTTATCACCTTTCTGAATGTTCTTGGAAAGCAAGGAAACATTCGAATTCCAAATGGAAAGGATCGATTTCATCTTTAACTTCCCATTATGAAGGAATGGAGTTAGTGTGTCCTCTAATCCACGTAACCATGATTCAAAAGAGGCAAGTTGCAATCAATGTGATGACAAGGATCATAGGAAACGAAATTCCCCTAAGTACTTTGAGATGGTTAAGTCAAATGTTTGACTCTACATCGAGTACTTGAATAATCAAACTCCAAATACATCAAATTCGTGGTTCCGTGATGCATGATGTGGTAATCACATTTGGATGGAATTGTAGGATCTAAAGGAAAGAAGGAAGCTTAAGCATCAAGAGATAAATCCAATCATTGGAATGGACGAATATCACATGTCTCGATGATTGAAGATTTCGAGATTGTACTTAGTAATGGAGTTAGGATAGATCTAGTTATTTATTATTACTAATCGAATATGTCTAGCAGAATTTCATTTTATGCGTTGTATATCAATTTCATTTGATAATGGAAATGTGATATTCTAGTTTATAAATATGGTTGTTTTATGTTTAAAACATCTTCTTGCAATTGGTATTCTTGAAATTGTAGTTTGTAATTCTAATAATAGTAAAGTTGACTTTAATATTTATTCCTTTAATAGTTTAGATAAGAACGCGTTTGTGGCATAATCACCTTGGCCACATAAGTAAGATCGCATCGCCAAGCTCCAATTGGACCGAACCTCGAATCATTCAACTTAGAGTTGGATGAGTTATGTGAGTCTTTGTTATTAGAAAGATGACTGAATCACCATCCACACAAATATGTGAATGAGGTGAAGGATTGTTGGATCGTGTACACACTAATGTGTGTGGACCCTTCAAATCCACCACAATGGATGACATATACTACTACGTCATATTTACTGATAGTTTCAGTAGATGTGATTATGTTAATGTGATTAATCATAAGTCTGACACTTTGAAAAGTTTTAAGGAGTATCATAACAAAGTAGGGAATCAATTGGGCATGAAGATAAAAGGTCTTCAATCCGAAAGGAAAGGAAAATGCCTTAGTATCGAATTCTACGACCATCATATAAATTATGGAATGGTTACCACAATTGGCTTCTCCAAGGGCACCATAATATACTGGTATTTTTGAAGGCTGAATCCAGTACTATATGGTTCGATCTATGATGAGTCGTACTTCTATACCATTCACATTTTTAGGGAATATACACTTTAAATAGTTGAGCATGTTTTGAACCTTGTAATCAACTAAGTAGGTTTTGAAGACACCTCAGTAATTATGGATTTGTAAATTCCCCTCACATTTTAGGTCTGGTGTTGAGAGGTCTTTCGTTAGACAAGAAACCAATTACCAACTTGAATCGAGATCTGCGAAGTGTTACATTATCGGAGTGTTTGTTGAGAGAGAGAACATATACATATCAAGAAGTCATTGGGATTCATATTGACCTTGAAGAAATTTGAGATATGACAGACAATGAACCTATAGTTGGCACTAACTCTCAACTCAATACCAGTTGAGTCAAATGACATTGCCTTACCCCTTCGCAAGATATAGTAGAGTTAGAACACCTCCCAAGTTTCATATAACTATGGAATGAGACACATTGACTAATGGTAAAACGCTAATCAATTTGGATAAGTCTAATAGCTACTAGGAAGCAATGGTGAGCCATTGGGCTGCCAACTAGAATGATCTAGGGATAGCGAAATTTAGTTCATGAAGGATAACCTATTTTGAAATTGGTTGATCCAAAGCCTAGTCTTATGACAATCGGTTGCAATTAGATCTTCAGTGTGAAGACTAACATGGATAGGAATGTACACACATTCAAAACTAGTATGGTGGAAAAGAGTTTAATTTAGACATAAGAAATTGATTATGAGGAAACATTCTCACCAGTAGCTGAGAAAAGGCCTGTTTGGCTATTTATTACCATTGTTTCCTTCTTTGATATAAGATATGATAAGATGAATGTTTAAACGACTTTCATTAATAGGAAACCTTCTTGAAAGGATTTAAACATACAAAGAATCCAAACAAGGTGTGTAGGCTTGAGAAATTTATTCATAGATTTAGACAAGCATCTCGTAGCAAGGAATTTGTTCTTCCAAGAGAAAGTTAAAGAGTGTTATCTTTCTAGAAGAATAGATGACTCTTGAGTACATGTAAAAGCTAGTAGGAGTTATGTTATCTTCTTGGTATTGCATGTTGACAATACCACTCATAGGAAACATTGTCTCTAATTCGCAAAGTGCAAAAGCTCGAGAATTGTTTCACTATGATGGACATGGGAAAGCGACATTGATACTTGGTATTGGGATATAAAAGTATAGAACGAAATGTTTAATAGGACTTAGTCAAAGCACAATGTGTTGAAAAGTTTCAACATAGGAAATTCCAAGTAAAGGAATTCTTCATATACATCGTAGAATGGACTTGAGTGAATCTCAAATTTTTTTGTTGTAGTCATGAGAGTGATAGGATGAGTCGAATCCCATATGCTTCGAATATATGATCGATCATGTACGATGTGACTTACACTTGTACTGATGTCTCAGATGCTTTGAGCATTATGAGATTGTTCAAAAAATTACTTGACTAAATCATTAGACAACTGTCAAGAACATTCTGAAGTATTGAAAGATACAGAAGGACTGGTTACTTGTAGACAGTAGATAACATGATTGAAAAGAGTTATAGTGACATGAATTTTAGAGATGACTTTGAATCATAGTCTAAATGTATATTCATTTTGAATTGTAGCATGAAAGGTTTCATGTAGGAGACAGTGGTAGATTCAACAATGTGAGTAAGAATACGTTAGTGCAAGTGAAGTATCCAAGGAGCATACCTCGACTAGAAAACTTCATATTTGACCTTGGAGTTGTTTTGATTAACACATTTGCATTAGAAATATTATGTGAAAGTGCAGTCGTGTTGAATAAGAATTCTCGAGATCACAGTCAATGCATACAAGGAGGAAATTCCACTACATCTAACATAAAGTTGAGGATAAAGATCTAGTGTGAAGTGGGTATCCTACTAATGATTCGTTCACAATAGTGATGAGCAAAAGAGAGCATAATATTAATGCTAAGAGCATTGGCATGAGAAATGATGAAAAAGGTTTAGTTGTTAAGTAGATTACCCCGAAACATTTATGAAATCAGTATGGTGATTAGATAATAGGGAATTATTTATATTTAAAGAGTATCATACCATAGACAATTAGTTTATTAATGTGTTTCATTTTGCATGCTACTTCCTGAATATTAATTTATTCGAAAATCCACAGTCGGCCATACTTCTGGGAGTAGGTATTGATTTAAGACTGTCATATAATATTTGTAGATTGTCCATGATGATTGGACATTGCATGGGGATTGCTGAAATATTCATGAGTACTTGGAAAGTAGGGATTTAAAGTATTGGTTAAATCCGCGCTTAGAGATTACTTCATGGATTCAATCATGAGTAATTCTAAGAGGATAATATCTTCTATTCTTCAAAACATAGATATATAAGTCATAGTTTGCAAGATTATTGTACATTGGTTTGCATCAACGCATCCGTAACTAGATGTCATAAAATGTAACTCCATGTATGACATAATAAGTAAAAGGTATGGTTATATAGTCAAAGTTTATTCGTTCCTTTCCTTTTGCCTTAACAGGAAAAACGATATCTTTGGGCTCCTCGATGATTTGATGTTGACACTCATGTGCTAGGCCTTGCCCGGACTAAATTGATGTGTTCAATTATTAGTCTGATCTTAGTCATCATAAATCGGAAATCGGGAAACAGAATCTTGGACTATGAGATTGATTTGTATCCATGTATCGTGTCCATACGATATCTTGTAGAATAATAAATAGTTGATCACTTATCTTAGGGCTAACGTTTGATTTTATTAGAGTTTGGCAGTGGCTGTGGAAAGCACTATTTACTAGTTATTCAAAGTCTATACTTGCAATTGTAGTTGAGGACTTATCCAAGTGGGAGACTGTTGGATTAGGTGTCCAAGTAGTTGACAAATTATCTTTTTTGGGTTGCCCTCATAACCAGAAATAGCTAAAATTGATATTAATATATATATATATATATATATATATATATATATATATATATATATATATATATATATATATATATATATATATAGAGAGAGAGAGAGAGAGAGAGAGTTTGACTAATTTGGCGTTTTTGAAAAACATATTTACCATTTAGGTATAATTTTACAAATATATACCATTTAAGTGTAATTTCTTCCTTTTTCTCTCTCTAAATTCATCTTCTCTATCTTCCTATTTCTCCATTCCAAATGAAACTTCATAAAATTTCAATTCCAAATTTCAAAACCTTGGTCAATAATCAATAGTTAATCTGGTGAATCAAATTTCAAGACCTCAATTTGGTTTCATTTGATTCTAGTGGGTCTTTGTTATGTCTTTAGGTTGTCAAAGATTGTATGGAGGAGAGAGAGATTCCAGGTCTAACATTAAGCTCCGACGAGAGACCCACACATTCAGGGTAATAATGTAGAGGGTGGTGACTCTTGATTAGCAAAAGAACTAAACAAAGCCCACCATCAATAATGAACTAGTTCTTACTAGGAGGATCTTCAAGACTATGAAATCATATTCAATTGACACAATAACTAAAGCATGTAAAAATGACAGATTTTGAGTCTTTAGCTTTATTATGCCATTGTTGTGACCTTGGATTTACCAGGGCCTTTTAGCTCTTTTAAGAACATATTACATCAAAATTGAATCCCCAATTCCAAAATCAGATTTCGGTACATTAGGTGGAATAGGCTTTTGGTATTTTTACTGAAAGCAGAGGAAGCATTCGATGCATGCTTGCCGGCTTTGATTGTGCCGGCAATGGACTTGCCGACATCGGCTGTGAAAGAAATCGAAAAAGACGATGCGAACAGAGTTAGATCGCATACGATACATGGTGGGGGACGTTCTATTTTCATTGATTTTACTTCTAGTTTTGACTTAGTAACCCTAAATGGTAAATATTTCTAAAACTATACCTAAATGGTAATTATGTTTTCAAAAAACACTACTTTGTCAAAAACTATATATATATATATATATATATATATATATATATATATATATATATATATATATATATAATAATGATTTGTTATAAATTTACTATATTAATTAGAAATAGCTAATAATTAATTTGGAATTAATTAGAATTAATTAATTATTGATCAAAATTAATCTAGAATTAATTCGAGATTAATTAGAATTAATTAAAGGTCTAATGATTGAATTGTAATTGTTTAAACCTTGAAAAAAAGAAGCAATTCTAGAACCTCCCATAGCTGAGACGTTTTTAAGGAGCCTTCTAGGGTTTCTGGAATCCTCCTGATAGCTGATAAGGAAACTAATTTGAATCAGTTTCAAAAATATTAATATTTTATAATTCAAAATAGGTTTTCTACCAACTATAAATAGGTCCCATTGGCTTGCAAATTTTGTTCATAACCTTCATGGAATGATGAAATCCAAATTTCATCATTGTCTCTCTCTCTCTCTCTCTCTCTCTCTCTCTCTCTCCTTACCTATTTCCATTATTCTAGGGTTTTGGGTTTGAGCCATCAGAGGCGTTCACATTATTGGCGCTTGCTTTATATGGAATTTTGAAGATCAAAGGAGTTGAACATATTCAATTATGTTAAACGTATGTACTCTAATCTAGTATTTTCGATTATATCTAGATTAGATCAGTTTGTTTATAGTATGTTGCTATAATTAGAAAAAGCAAAATATCCTTAACTTACATGTGCCCATAAATTGTTTATGTGAAAATTCCGCTGTGCAAGTATATTTTTAATGCAACAAGGTAAACCCATTAGAAATATCTATCCTCGAACTTTATGATGAAAGATCTTGGAGAAGTTGTGTACCATTCTTGGTATCAAGGTGAAAAGGTCTGGTAGTCAAATTTCTCTGAGTTAGTGTCATTATATAGAGAAAACTATGACAAAGTTTCAACATTTTAATATTAAGGAATTCAACACTCCTTTTGATTCAAGTGTGAAATTAAATGTGAATTCTGGCCGAGCAGTGGGTCAACTAGAATATGCAAGTGTAATTGGGAGCATGATGTATGTCACACATTGCACTCAACCTGACATCGCATTCGTTGTAAGAAAACTGAGTTAATATACTGTTAATCCATAGACGGAGCACTGAAAGACATTTGGTAGAGTACTAGGATACCTAAATAGGATAAGTACTCTTGAGTTGACATATTCTTCATCTTACGTAATACTAGAAGGTTATTCTGATGCTAACTATCTAGATCACACCAGTGATTCAAAATCCATAAATGGTTGGATTTATACTCTAGATGGTGGTGCTATTTCTTGGGTGAGCAAGAAACAGACCTGCATTGCTCATTCAACGATGGAAGCTGAGCTTACTGCCTTAGCAACAACAAGCAAAGAGGAAACATGTATTAGAGATCTACTCTTGGACAATCGTCTGTGGGATATTCTAATGCTATCTATACCCATGTACTATGACAGTGAGACCACCTTGTCTAAATTATATAATGCGGTATATAATGGGAAGTCGAGACATGTAGGCCTGCGACACAGTTTTGTGAGACAAATAATTGAGAGTGGTAACATCAAAGTTGTCTATGTCAAGATAAGTAGGAACTTGGCAGATCCACTTACCAAACCTATGACGAGAGATTTGGTTGCATCTACCACGAGAGTCATGGGTCTAAAACAACAATAAAACCGTTTAGTGATGAAAACCCAACCTGGCATTAGTGCTCCAAGTTCTCAAGTTTAAGGGGTAACAACGAAGTCACTAACGATAAAAGGAACTATCATTAACGATAGATCCATGTGAGGTAGGATTGTACGTCATGTTCGATAATGAGGTTGACTTAATACTCTTAACAAAGTTTTGGAGACATCTAAGCAACAAATATGTTGTAAAACATTGCATGTATGATCTAGAGGTGGTGCCGCCTCAAGTGAAGATTAGTGGTTTATCTTCTAAAGGGTCATGAAAAGGGTTTATAACGCATAGCCATATTAGCGCTTAGATAGAACGCAAAGACGACATGTGATGTGTGGTGGTAAACCGGAAAGCTCATCAGGTTCGTGGTTTAAACCTATTAGGATACCACTGAATCAGTCTTTTCTTGTTTTTGTGAAAAGGAAAGTTTCCAAATTGGTGGGGGATTGTTGCAAATTATAAGGGAATAAAACAAGTTGGCTATTTTCCTTTATCCCACATTGATTGGGGAAGAAACCGTGTGTAGATTTATAAGGCATTTCTCTTTCTATGCCTTCAAAGGTTTAAGTGGATCAAAAGATGGGCCAAGCCCACATGTGTGCCTAGACTAGCCGATGAAGCGAGTGCATGAAATGACGCGATTTAGGCACACTTGGCACTTCTCACGACGCATCGGTCACTTGGCTGAGGAGCTTTTATTTTTGATAATTTCGGGTTAAGTCGGTTTGAGCGAACCAGTCAAAGAGTTGACCATTGTTGACTTCGTGGATGAGGAGACGAAACCTTCTAGAACCCTCTAGAAAGATCGGATAGACTTCAGGTTTGAATTAGGATAAGAACATATAACAATATCCTATTCAAATTTAAACTACCACGTGTCAGCCTGTGAGAGGCCGGACTTAGTCACCAGGTCTGATTTTTTGGGGCCTCTAGGGTTTTCGTCCAATATAAATAGGACCTCACAGGTCCCATTTACCACACACGAAATTCACAGCTTTCTCTTTCTCTTTCTCCTGGCGATTTCTTTCTCGTTTCTAAGTATTCACTTTGCGTTTATCGTTTTCCATATCTATTGTAAAACTGAAAAGTTTGCATTAAATCTTGGAGTTTTACCTTGTTGCTTACAACCGATAGAAACAAAGTAAAAACTTTTAAAGACAAGAGTCAGATCCATGCAGGTTTCTACAATCAAGATCAACTACAAACATATCGGTTTTACTTTATTGTCTCGCATTTATATTCGTCCAATAATACGACAATCTGTTTCTATTTATTTCTTATAATCAAATCTAATTGTGAAGGATCATTCTAATTTTTGGACGAAACTTTGTAACAATAATAATAATAATTGAATGTATTATCTTGCAACATCTCAACATTTAATCCTCAATATTAATCACTAGTTGTGAGACCCATGTATTACATAGGTTAATTTAAAAAAAAAAGTTAAATATAAATGTTGAATTTATAAGAAAATAAGAAAAATAATGATTTATTATAATAGAAATGTTTTTTATCTTTTAAATTTAAACAAATAATTTAATTAAAGAAAAGAAACTAATGAGCTTTAATTTTGGAAATTTTGAAATTAAAATGTAAGTTTATTAGTGAAATTAATATCCATTTCTTACTACATTTATTGCAATTATTACGTTAAAATATTATTTGGAATTTAATAAAATAGGAAAAACTCATAAATGACAAGTGACAAAAAAAAACATTCATTTATTAAAGATGATTGGTTGTTTGTGAAAACATTTTGAATATTTAATCATAAATATTACTCCCTCCGTCCCAATATTATTGTCCACACACAAAAAACACACATATTAAGAAAATCATTAATTACCACTAACTTTATTTAATAAAATGATAGTTTTGTCCTTACTTTGCATTTAATGTTCCATTAAATGCTTAGTTGATTAAGTAATAATGATGTGGTATTTTGGTAAAAATGTTATTTATTTTTAGAAGTGAACTATTATTTTGGGACAAACCAAAAAGAAAAGATAGACTATAATTTTGGGACGAAGGGAGTATTTAACCATTCGTTTGTTTGTCAATTCTAAATAATTCTTGATTAGTTTATAATAATAATTATCAGATTAATTAAATATCAAGCATGAAATTTAACACCCTTTTTTGTTTGTCAATTCTAAATAATTCTTGATTAGTTTATAATACTAATTATAATTATGAGATTGTTTAAATATCAAGTATGAAATTTAACACCCTCCTATACAGAGATGATTTTCGTATGAAAACTTATTTACTCATAAAAAATGGTTTACGAACTCGAGATTTAATGAAATATCTATAGATTTCAATTAATTAAACTAGTGAATTTAAACAAATAATCTTGTTTTCAATATTGAGAGGAGATTGAGATTCTAAACCTAAAAAAGGCGTCCCCTGAAAATCATAACATTTTGGTTTTCACCCGACCCTACAAATTTTCAAACCCGGATGTAAAAGGCACGCCGGTTGCAGGAAGCCATTGGTTGCCTGACATGAACTTGTCAACGGTGAAATCCTCTGCGATATTTGGATCATCTATGACATGGTAACCACTCCATTTGACCCTCTCATCAGTACTCGAACCTGGTCCATAATTCTCGTACTCTCCATAATAGATGGTTTCGTTATAACCCCAAGTATCCATCCACCCTTTCGGATCCACCAACTCATCAAGAAAACATTGCATATAAACAGTCTCGGCGTGTGGATACCATGGTCTTCCTAGGAAAGCTTTGTGCTGATCGATCACCGGCTTTAGATCATCTGCAGCAGTTATCTTACACCCTTGCAGTGTATATCCAGACGTTTCGTTTTCATATTTCCGTCCATTAGCAGTCACCACTAACCCTCCTTCTTCAAGTGGGGGTTTCCTTATTAAGATCTCACAATCTTGGAACACTGCCGGTGCGTCGCCGAATATGAAATCAACTGTTCCGAAAATCTGGCATTCTTTGTAGAACTGTTTACTAGAAAAGGTAAAAAGTGTGTCTTGATAGCCTTCGATGCTGCAGTGAAAAAAGGCTGATTGATCGGAGCTGGTGAGAAGAGCCACCGCTTTCTCTCCCTGTGGCCCGGCAGTGTTCCGGAAGGTGATATCTCGAGCGATAAATCCACGACCCCAAACTTCTGCAAGAATGCAACCGAATTACAAAACAAACTCCGAGTAAATTTCGGTTTTTTTAACGTAATTGTCTCCACTAAAATTTCACTTCGTTATTATTCTTTCAGAAATAAAACAGTTGGGTTTAGAAAACGTGTTTATGTATTGAAACAAACTCGGAGTAAATTTTGGATTTCTACATTAATGCACGTGTCCACGAAAATCTCAATTCGTTCTGAAGTACAATTGAATTACAAAAGTGTTTATGTTTCAACCATATATATACAGAAATTAACCACATTAACACGGGTATACGAGAAATTAATGATAAAAAATAGAAACTAAAAACTTGAGTATTAGCCAATTAACGAAACATTAACTTACGAAATGTTGCGGTTTGCTTGAGGTCACCAGCCTTTGACGTTGCGATCATGTCACCACCTAAACCCCGGCTACCAGTAATGATCGTCTTATTTATTCCGTCTCCAAACATGGTTATATACTCCGCTGTCTTTGGAATTAAAACGTTTTCGTCATAAATTCCAGCCTTCACGTAAATCACAAACCTCCGGGATTGTGTCTTGTTCGATGCCGAATTTACAGCTTCTTGAACGGTTTCAAAATCTCCTGAGCCATCTTGAGCCACAACGACGTTCGGAGTACATTCTAGTGCCAAATCCCTCTGCTTCCAATCGACAAACTCAGGAGCATTATTGGTATTACTACCCCTAAAGAGAACACTAATAGCCAAGGAGTTGAGTATTAATTGTGTCAAATTGGTAGAAATTAGGGGTAGCATTGTGTTGGTCATATTAATCAACTCGAACCCTTTTTCACAGACGTTGATATAGGCTAAACTAGCACTGAGCCATGTCTGGACGTCAAGTTGGGTTGGGTGGAGGGTGTGGTTCAGGACCATGTTAAGTGTGAAAACGATCCCATCAAAGTACTCAACGCAGCTACCCCACAAGCTTTTTCCTGGAACATTTGGGTACTTTGACTCGATCCCTTGGGCTCGTTTCAGAGCCACACGTGCTTCATCTATGGCTGCTTGTACAGTCATATCCAGGAACTGATTTGTAGATATGGTTGTCATATAGGGGTTAGGTTCGGCGATATAGTGATTGCAGGTTTCGTAGTATGGGGTCTGGGTGCACCACCAGTTTATGTTGCCGGAGGTGGTGGTTTCTGATGAGCAAGAGAAGAGGAATGTAATGATGAGGCATACGAAGAATGCATGCTTCATTGCCATGTTTGATTTCCTGATTTTTTTTCCTTCTTAGAATGCTATTTATAATACTCAAATGGTGTAATAAATACCAAATCTTGGTAAATTTATTTCACTACTTTTGCGGATCAAGTCTAATCTATTAAAACATATTTTTTTTATGTTTGAATAATGCATTATTTTTTTGATATAAAATTGTAATACAAAATAAAGACTATTTGTTTGATATAATTTTGATATATATATTTTGTCTGGTATAAGTTTTGAGCACCTTTAAAGAATTATAATTGGTAATGCAAACAAAAACTTGAACCAAAATTAGTAATTTAAACATCCAAACTCGAAGGTAAAATGTGATTTCGTTGCCGATATGATAATTATATCCATGGGAGAGGTTAGTGAGATCTTAGTAGAAATGAAAACATGATTATAAGAATGTGTTTTTGAACTAAGAAAATGATTTTTTTTTACTAAACTAACATTTTTTTTAACAGCTAGACTTTATTAAAATGAACAACAAAAGGCTGAAATTGCAAGGTACAATACAAGGGGTTGTTAGCCCACGCGTCCCATAATAAATATCTATCCATTTAGATCTACTCTTAAGCCATAAAAATGTCAAAGCCTTAAGCTCATAAGCTAAAGTATTTGGTGTAACATCTAGTTTCAGAATGTTTCTAATTTTAGAATAGCGAGTCGTAAATGGATAAAACAAAAGTTTTGGGCTTCAAGGGAATAAAGTTTAGACCTTATCGGATGTTGATAATGTTGGTTAAGTGATTAAAGCCTTCGAATTGTGCTTTGAAAAAAAGGGTAAAATAGGAAAAGTAATATTTCGGGCTTCTTACATGAATTATGGTTTTAGTTTGACATGTGTTAAGTCAAAAGTAATTAGATAGGGTTGTGGGGCCCATCAATACATTTTCGTGCATATAAAAATCGTCAAAAATGGAGTTGAAACGAAGAAGTTATGACTATTTGAAGTTGGAATGGAATTTTGTGAAAACCCTTTGTCACGAGGTAAGGAGCATATCCTCACGAAGTGAGGGGCCTGTCACGAGGTGATAGGCAGGCTGTCATGAGGTGAGAGTTGGGCAGCCCAAGCCCACAGATTTTAGGATTTTCTATGTATTTAAAGGGTACTTCTGTGTTTTTAGGGTATTTTTCCATCCTCCATCACACCTAAAGTCTTTTGAGAGAAACCCTAGACTCCTTTTCACCACTTTGAGCCTTCCCTCTCCTCTTTTATCCATTTTCGGAGTTTTTAGTGGTTTTGATCCTTGAAGATTGGCAAATGAATATCTCAATTTTCATCTACCTTCTAGACCTTTTTAAGTTATAAAGTTCCAAGCTTTATTGCATTTCATATTTGGATCTAAGTGTATTTGGTGTTTTGCTCCATTTTAATGAGTTTTGAGTGAAAGTTAGGAATAATGTTTGTAACTTTATTACTCTCTAAGGTCCCAAGAACATTGTATGTTTCAGATCTGGACTTACAAGTAGTTTTGATGTCATACAAGGGATTTTGACCCACTTCTTACCCTCTTTTGACCTAGTTTTGGGAAGGACATGTATTGGACATGCATGACCATAAAGCAAGGATTTTTATGTTACGTTTGGGTGTATGAGAGCCTTCAGGAAAGTATGGATGAGTGGGTTAAAGGATTAAGAACTTAATGCATTAAGAAGGCCAAAGTTGTTCTCACGACGTGAAGGATTAGCCTTCACGACGTGAGAAAGGGGCAGTCTACGCGGCTGTTTTGTCTCGAGGCCACCACGACGTGACAAAAGCTTGGTCACGATGTGGCGGTTGGCTATGGGATTTTCGACTGTTAACTTTGACTTTAATCATTGACCTTTTGACCAAGTTTAACTTTAGGTCAATTTTTAGGGTTTTGGGTTGTAGGTTGAGATTTGGTCCCTGATTGTTATATAGGTGACCTGTGGTGCTAGTTATTAGATCTGTGAGCAATATTGTTTCTTCTAGACTACAATGTGGTTTTTCTCACTATGCTTGTGGGTTGAAAGCACCAATGCTGGCCCACTAGATTGTGTTATGTATCCTTATGTATAGGATGTTGCTATGCTATAGTGATCTGTTAGATTTGGTAGATCTGTATGATTACCTATATTTGTTGGTTATTGATTATTATTAGCATATATCGACATGGTATGGTTGGGTTGAGGCGGTACTGCTTTGTGCTATAGGCCAAAAAATACGGGAGTGGTCCAACTTTATGTTGTAGGCTCGGGAGCGGTCTAGGTTTTTGTTGTAGGTTCGGGGGCCGTCCGGTCTTGTGTTGTAGGCCTTAGGGCGGTCTAGTCTTGTGTTGTAGGCCCGGTATGCATGCATTGCATATGTATTGTTGTGTGGGGTATTTTGGGGGAACTCACTAAGCTTTGGCTTACAATTGTTGATTTAAATGTTTTTAGGCACTTATAGGACTACGAAGGCAGGACTGTACACACGTACATCATCGGTTTTATGATTCAAGATCCCACATTATTTTCCTTATAAGTCTGATTTTGAATTATTGTTTATGAACAAATGGTTTCACTTAACGTAACATCATAAAAATTTGTGTTTATTCTATTTTAAAAATGAAAAACTTTATACTGGAAATTAGGATGTTACAAGTTGGCATCAGAGCCCTAGTTTGAGGGATTTGAATGAACACTCGTATGAATCCAAACTCAAACTAGGATATGAGAATTTTCACAAACGTTTTCAAAAAGGATTTAAGAAAATAGTTTGGTTAGAGATATGAACTCAGTTCCTGGTTATATTCTTGTCTGATTGTTGGCCTAGTATCAGGAGCAAGGATCTCTTGCCCGATTCTAGTTTTAACAAGGAAGATGTTGTGTGTAAGTCAAACAGAGCTTGAACATGAAAGTAGTTCCCAAAATACCCCTGCTTATTGTATATATCTGCTGATATGAGAATTGTTAGAAATGCATGCTAGTTGTAGGCTAGGGATCTTCAAGAATTACATGATAGAATTGCTTGATTTATGGTGCATGATAGCCTAGGGGATTTTGTGTTATGCTATATGGAACTGACATTATTTCTATAGTTGTTTAGTGTATGCATCATGGTTGTACATAACTAAGATTGTATAGCGTGAGAATGTTTGATTTAGCTTTATTTCCATTTCCTTGTTTGGTCGTGGGCTTAGGGTAGAATTAATTATTCGACTGTCTATCGAATCCAGTGTTATGTATGACAAGCATACACAAGGCGAATGCAGAGTTAGTGAAGGTTTCATGAGATGGTGCGGATTGTTAGAAAGCCATCAGTTGTGGGGATCCGATAGTTACTCTTGAGAGAGTAAGTATAGGAAGTATGCGTACCCTAGTTTTTTGGGGCCTAGTTACCCATGTGATTCGTGGCGATCCTTCGAGACAAATATGGGTAGGTGTGGAAGGTAGTATGTGCATGTATTATTAGAAGCAAATGACATATACACGTATCAAGTAAGTCACGAGTCCCGAGGAATGGGTGGTTGAGTAGTGATGTGTTAGGGTATAATGTGATTTTCTGATGTGTCCAGTTTAATTTTTGTATGGTATAGCGCTAGGGATAGTGCAACAGTCCTCGTGGTGTTGATACTTCGATTATGGTTGTTCTGGATGAGGAAAAAGTTGACGCTTGTTTGGGCTTATGTGGGCATGGTAGTTTGGGCCTCAATGGTTCAGATCTGTACAAGTTAGATGATCCGAAGGTGTTGAAGACCTAGTTCAAGGTAGCGCTAGTTCGAGTCGCATGACTTAAGAGGAAGCGATTGTGTTGATGGATGGGATATCATTCTCTATGATGGGGTTATGTTCTTCCAATCTCCTGTGGTTGAGGAAATGGGGATCGGAGGTGTGTCCAACGATAGACAGAAGAAAGGGAGGGTATCCTCTACATCACTTTCTGCTGCAAAGGGGGGGGGGGGGTATTGTTCGGTTCATGGTGAATCGTTTTTGTCTTACAGCAAGGAAATATTCGACGCTTATCTGTTCTTTTGGTTCGGTGGCCTAGGTGAAGGCCATGTTGCAAGTCAGATAGGTGACATAGTTTTGATATGATCGGGTGTATCCGAGGAAGTTCGAGATGTTCCTGATTTGGAAAGGAGAGTCTTATTATTTGGTAAGTTTGTCAGAGTTTAAGCATCTGTAAGGAATTCTTGAAGCTTCAAAGGAGGATAAGGATGAAGGTAAATTCTTTAAATGCAAGTTTTGGTTGAGTGAAGTTCAGTTTGTAAGGTGCCTTGTAAATCCAATGGTATTCTGGTCGATTTCGCTAATATTGAGATGGCGATGCTGGGGGATGTTTCCTGGGTCTCCATATGAGATTTAGAGTTTCATTAGGATTGGCTAATTATTATTTGAAGGATTATCTTGTGCTGTGTTATGAAGTCCGAAATTCTTTGTTGGTATGTTCTGGTTGAGCCAACCTGAGCTTTTGATGTTATAATCGACGGTCGATGATGGTTCGAACCCTAAGTGGGGGTGAACTGGGTGTTCTACTTAGAGGACCGTCGGTCGATTCGATTTTATAGTCTCAACACAAAGGGTCAAAAGAATCTACGGTTCACATATGGTAGATTTTGGTCCAGGTTTATTGTTGCATAAGAGGAGGAAAGTAGGCTGCCATCAAAGTGCTTGTGGTCAGGAAGTTTCTCGTTGTGTTTCTCAAGGATCCATCGGATTCCTCCATGGTTGCGAAGAATTTAAGAATTTATCAGATTGTGAGTGCAAAGTAAGTTGCCTTCAGGATTATGTCTTCATGAACGTATGTGTTGTCCACATAACAAAAAGTTGATGGGTAAGGAACTTGTTGTGGTGAGTAGTTTTTTCTAGAAGCACCAAGGATCTTGAGAAAGAGTGTTTTAGTGGCTAACGTTGGGCATCAGATATAAAAGGTAAGGTTAGCTCGTAATATGAGTTTGTCATTTATGGTCATAGATGGGCAGTTGTTGATATGTCGACCAGCTTCAGAGTTTGGTATGTGTATTTTCGCATGGGATTTGTTCAACAGTACATGGGATAATTGGGTTTAGTTATCGATCCATTTTCGATCGATGGGTCATTTCTTTCCTCATCAACATCTAGTAGTTATCTGAGGGTCTCCGGGCGGTACTTGTTGATGGTGCAATTGATGTGTCAACCCTTCGCTAAGTTCTATAAGATTTATATCTTGTTCTTGGTATATATACTCTCAATTGTTTGGTTGTGGAAATGTTGTTCTTAGTAGGCTTGATTTGACAGTCATCCTTGCTTATTGGGAGTTTGGATGTCAGAGCAACGTTGTTCAGTTTTCAGGGCGTGTTTGTGGTCTATGCAGAGTCCAATTTTGGCAGGTCGCATCGATTGGGTTGGTATTATGATTGATTCAACCAGGGTGTTGGCAACATTTATGGGTAATTTTGGAATTCTTCTTCGAATTTGGAAGTTCTATTGGTCTAATGGTCCATTGTAAGTATCTGTTCAGCTTCATCTAAGGTATGGGATCTTGTCTTGGTTGTTTGGGGAATTTTTATTCTAATAGTTCAGGTTCTTCATTTTGTTTGATCCGCTGGTACTTCACCCTTTGGGTAAGGATATGTTAAAGAAGTAACACAATTGGCATGAGGAGCGTTTTATTTTCTCTTGGGAAGTCTGAAATGTTGGCAGTCCAACAAATAAGGTCTTGTGGAGCATTATAGGATTGAGTGTGATAGCCAGAGAACACTCTGTCTGAACTTATGGAATGGTTCTTATTTTATTTATTGCTTTCGAGTTGGGGAAAACGTTTAACAAATTTCCTAGTTACATGCAAGCATGTTTTGTTTGATGATGCGTCAGTAACAGTTTAGACTGTGGAAGGGTTGCGTATTATAGAATGGTATAGATATTGTAGTTGTTGGTAAGTGTAAAGTGGGATGTTGACTAGGTTCTTGCAGGTCGGTGGAATGATGGCCGTGTGCCCGTAGGCCCACTGGGTGCTAGTTGGGAGTCTTCATGTCTATGATTTGGTGATGACAAAAACTGTGAAGAATCGAGAGCTTCTTATTCCAATGGTTGAATCGTGTCACGATATGTCGTGAACCATTGTGGATTTCACTTATATGTTAGACCGATAGTTGTGTCGTGGGGGTCTGTATGTGTGGTTCATGGTCTTTTGCATACTTGAGTATTTTAAGCAGTATAGAAATACTACTGATGGCTCAGTAGCCTGCAGGTTTGGGTTGGGCCTTGGTAGGATTTTGACTTGTTGGAAAAGTCACATTTATTTATCTGCAGTTCCTCGTGGAGTTGAGTTGCCAGTGATGGAGTTCATTGTAGGAATCTTGGATGGTTTGTTAGATGGTTGTACCCCTGAGCCTATGGGAGTGTGGATGTTGCCCGAGATTTTCTTCAACATTGACCATTGTTACGCTCGTGGGAGCGGTGTCATAGTGATAACTTGTCAGGAAGTCAAGTGTGTATTTGAGAACTTTTAGTCGATTTCTGAATTTGGGATGGGTTGAAATTGTTGATCGAAATGTTTTGAGTAACTTTATGACTCAGTTTAGTAATCGGAGTAAGTATGACGAGTGGACGAGCGTCAGCCATCAGTTATGTATCTATAGTTTAGACTGTTGGGTTTCCAATTTTGTGAAATACATTGATAGAGGTGGTTAATTGTTCCAATTTTTGGGAGTTCCAGTTTTAAGTGGTTTTTGGTATGATCTAGGACTTCGAATTTGGAGAGAGGTTGTTGTTGCAGTCAAGTGTTGCAAGTGACCATGTTGATTGTTGACATCAATTGGGTTCTGGATGGTCTCTTGAGTTCGATATGGATGCATTGATTAAATGGAGTGGCTAGAGGGTCTATATGGACGGTGTTAGTATAATTTACATATAATTCTAACCAAGTCAGATTTCGAGGACGAAATCTAGTTTAAATGGGGGAGAATTGTAACACCTAGTTTGGAATGTTTCTAATTGTAGTGATCTAATCTATGATGACAAATGCGGAATATGAAATGATATAGTGAATCATACAAGAATCATGAACACGAAGAACACAAGGATGTAAATAATCTCGTTTTAAGCTCTCATTAGATCAAGTGAGTATTCCGAAGTGGGTAATGTAAAAATGCTTTCACTAATCTAATCTCTCCAAAGTTCTTACACAAAATGAGTGTCACTCACTTCCTATTTATAGGAAAGATAACTCATTACACCCAAACAAAAGGGTAAGCTACTAGAAGCATCCAAACATGACTTTGCACCCTAACCTTATCCCCCTCAAAGTTAGGATTGGATATCCTGGCTTTAGTTTCCAAACGAGCTTGCGCGATCAAGACCAACTCCCACTCAAAGTAATACTGGTCTTCAAATCCGCAAATGAATACCCGAGAAGCTTCGAATACCATTTCTTCATTCTCCCCTTTTTATAATCAACAAATGATTATAAAACCCACTAAGGTTGAGAAGCGCCCGAGGAATAAACTTCACGAATCTCCCCCTCGATGTGTGCCAAAAATGCAACCACGAAAAACTTGCACGAAGAACAATCACGAAAAAGTCATGAAAAATTTTCAATTTTTGTGAAAATTTTCGACTTTTGGTGAGAGTTGCAAGAATTTTGAAAATTTGGGTAAAAACTGTCAATATCAGAATTCTGCAGCGACCCGTTGCGCCAAAAACAGCTTTTAATGCGAAACTTTACCCCAAATGCGAATCTGGGCAAAAAGTGTCAATTCGCATAAACTCTAGGGACCTGATACATAAATTCTTCTATATCTTAGAATTTTTAGCCCAATTGCGAAATTGGGTAAATTCTGCCAATTCTTCGAAACTTCAGGGATTCGAAATTAAAATCCTGCATTCTTCACAGATTTTGTCCCCATTGGATAACTTTTGCCACTTCTTAGAAAGTTTAGGGATTTGAATCGACAGGTTTTGTTTCTTCTCCACTTCACTTCGAAATCAGATCAACGTTTTAAAACCCGGGTCGAGCCGGCCGGTTCAATCGGTTCGACCGTGACCCGGGGTAGAAGGCGGGTCAATTGAGAACGGTTTTTTGTAAAAATACGTATCGGATCGAACCGGTCGGGTTTCCCCTAAACCGCGGTTCGACCACTTATGTCGAACCGGTTAAGACCGGATTGACCTATTTTAATAGGGCTTGGATAGTTGGATACAAGTAGCGAACGCCAAAACAACGAGCCGTTTGCGGTTTCTTCAATGTTTAAACTTTGTGGACGTCAAATTATTGGTTTTATATGTTTATGCATTATGCAAGAAAAGTAAAAATATATAAAAATAGAAAAAGACCATAAACCGGTTGAGCCGGCGGTTCAACCGGTTGAACCGGTCATCACACCGAGTCAACTAAAAACCCGGGTTTTAAAACATTGAATCAGATACGTGTCAATGACCTTTGACCAAAGCAAAATGATACCTATTTCGAACCTTCCAAATCAAACCTTCCCGGTCAAATAACCTTCGATCCTTTGAACCAAACTTTCTAACTAACTTCAAGTGACATCGAGTGTCCATTATGTACCCCAAACCTTCGATCTCCATTAAAGGACCCTCGACCTCGATCCCAAGCCTTCGATTGTCGACATAACCATTCGTTTTCAATCGTTCCCAGTCAATATCCAACACATGAGTCGAACCCCAAAATTCACAATGTCGAGTGTCGAGTCCAAATTCACAATATCGAGTGCCGACTCCAATACACAATTCGATCCTTGTTTCCAATTCGATTCGACTCGATTCGATTCCCGACTCATCTGCTTTACCATGAACCACAAATCAATTTCGACTTCAATTCGACTAGACAACATGTTTTGTAAGGGTCTAAATGTTGTAATTAGTCGAAGTATGTTTTGTACCCTTCGAACATTTTGTAATCTATTTTACTAGGGCGTTGTATTCGAAGCTTAACGCATAGTCCTTAGTATATTTTTTGTACGCTTTCCTCTCCTATAAATAGGAGTGTTTACTAGAGTCATATTAACGAGTCTTTACAGGATTGTCATTTGTATTCTGTAAAACTTGAGAGCGTAATAGAGCTGAAACAAGATCATATTTACATCTGTGTTCAAATCTCGCAATCCTACTTTGATCATTTAACTCTGATTCATTTCATACTCGATTCATAGCTTCATCAATTGGTATCAGAGCAGGAATCATATCTCTGATCTGATTTTCATTTTCAAAAGTTTTTAAATCAACTTTTTGGTTTAAGAAATTCCGCACTTTTTGAAAGTGAAAAAATCATTGGATCTAAGTCTGTGATTCGATTCTGCACTTGAATCATTGAATCGAGTGTTTTGCTAGTGATTCTGATTTGAATCATATAGTTTGTTGTCAAATTCTCAAAGTTTCTTCAAAAATTCTCAAGGAATTATTCCGTACATCAATGGCGTCTTTCAATCTTAATTCCATGACTTCATTTTCTCATCTTCTAGGATCATCCACCAAAATTCCTATGCTAATCCCTGAGTATTACGATCAATGGGCTGATCGTATGCAGGATTATCTCAACGAATTGGATGAAGAACTGTGGAATTGCATTTCTGGAAATCTCAATCCACCAATGAATGTTCAACCAATTGGATCATCTTCTGGAAGTTCTGAAGTTGAGAATCAGTCTAATCGTCTGAAAAAGCTAGAGAAGAGATGCATAAGAGAGCTAAGAGGTGCTTTGCCTCCAGTTGTTTACAACTATGTAAGGAGTTGTACAACTGCAATGGAGATCTGGAACATTGTCAAGGAGAAATTTCAGGGGAGTGAGAAAACAAAAGTTAACTCAGTGAAGCAATGCTTAGTGGAACTGAAGGACTTCAGACAGAAAGATGGTGAAACGATTGAAATTTACTATGATCGTCTAAATGAATTAATCTATTGATGCAATCGATATGGTATCACCAGATCAGCCATGGAGTTCAATTTAATTTTTGTTATGGGTCTTCGTAAGAAGTGGCGTAGTGTGAGCATGATGGTTAAGAATCAACAGAGCTTTGATACGTCAACTTTGAATGATTTGTACAATCAGCTGAAGTCTCATGAAAGCGAAGTGAACGAAATTGCTGAAGAATCGAAGGCAAGTTTGGGAGGTCCACTAGCTTTGGTTTCGAAGATCTCTGAAAGGGAAGCTGAGAAAGATGTTTCAGATGAAGACGAAGGGTTCATCATGAATTCAGATGATGAGGCGATTGCTTTCTATTCAAACAATCGTGTGAAAAAGTTCTTCAAAAAGCCATTCAATCCGAAGGCAAAGTCATCTGAGACAAAAGGGAATTTTATGAGTAAAAGTGTTGGGGATGAGAAGAAAAAGGAAGAGAAGAAAGATACGAAGTTTGTTGAGGGAAAAACAGAGAAGAAGTTAAAGGGAGATGCTGGGATTGATTGTCATTATTGCAACGGGGCTAATCATTTAGCTAATGATTGCATGCTGAGGAAGAAAGATGAGAAAAAGAATAAGACGAAGGATGAAGCATACTATGTGGAAAAGTTGGAGGAGGTGAGTGGGAAGGCAAAGAATCTTTCATTAGTTGCTCGTGGTGAACAAAAAGAAGATGGAACTAATCAAATTTGGTCATCAGGAGCAGATGATGAGGAGATGCGAAATCCAACCCATGGAGCAATGTTTGCAAAGATGGAAGAAGAATCAGCTGAGGAGGCATACGAAGTTCATGGGAGATGCTTCGTATCAAAAGCTGCTGACAAATCTCCAATGACCACGAAGGTACGTAATATTCTTGAATCTTTCAATATTCCAGTACATGCTTATAATTATGAATTAGTATCTTTCGATGAAACTGTTACTTATTTTGATTCAATTGTGGTATCTGCTAGCAATGAGGCTAAGAAGCTGTCTATGCAGTTGCTAGAGACACAGAAGAAACTAGATTCGAAAATTACTAAGATAGATTGTTTAGAACTTCAAATAACTAATATCATGGTGGATAGGGATAACTTGTCTAGTGAATCGAAACTGTTGTTAGCCCAGAGGAACATTTACTGTAATTCGGCTAAAAGATTGTATGGGAAATTAACTGAACTACATCATTCATGCGAAATCAGTAAAGAACAACATAGAAAATTGCTGCCATTTTTAGCTTATGAAAGAGCTACAGTAGATAACATTTCGTATGACTGTGAAAAAGAAATAGCTGATTTTAACAAAGTTTCAAATGATAAGTATAGATATGGAATAGTCAAAGTAGATGAATGTCTTGATTCAACTGAATTGGTTAAAATTGTAAATGAAACTTCGACTAAGTCTGAACAAATTCACATCTTGAAAAAGACTGAGAATTCAACATCTAATTCTCAATCTAATTTTGCTAATATTGAGGATAATTCTGACAATATTAGTGAAATCAGTGAGATTGAGGATGTTGATTGTTCTCAGTTGTCTATTATAAATGTTGCATCATCATTTAAAGGAAAAGAAAAAGGTAAGGATTTGTTGGTTGAGATTGACACTGATCAACCCTCAACTTCGAAAGTTTGTGATGTGGACTTTGAGGAAGTCAAAGACAGCCAAACAGATGATAGTGATGATGAAGAAGAAAAGAACATTGAGAAGGAAAAGGAAACTACAAAAGAAGAGGCAACTCCTCGAATAGTAGTTGATCAAGTGTATGGAGATACACAAAAGTTCGAAAAAGTAATGAATGAAAAAGGTGAACACTATCTTGAAACAAATACAGTGGTTTATCCAAATTTCAAATGTACAGATGATGTCATTTTTCCAAATCAAGTTTTCGTAACTACTGGAAATGTTGAAAATATCAATCCTGAATTAAAGAAATTAGTTGAGGATGATAATTCAAAAACAACTGATGAAGGCTTTTTCGCAAATCAAAACACAGTTGAAAACAACTTAACAAAGAATTCGTATGTGTTTCAACGACAAAAACCACAAAGCCAAAGGGTTGAAAAATCAAAAATTGAAAAAGAGAATACAAAACATGTTGAAAAGGAAAATGAAAAAGTTGTCAAACTAAATTCTAAGGAATTTAAAGATCAAATTGACAAATTTTCGAAGGAAAACAACATTTCAAAACGACAAGCAAGAAAGAAAATATTTTGGCAAAATATTGAGTCTCAAAAATTGTCTGAATCACAATCAACCAAAAATGTTTTCAAAGCTAAAAATTCCTCTTTTTCAACAAAAACCCAACATTCATCTCAATCAACACATACAAGGTCTGAAGAGAATAAGCAACCAAAGTTTTCGAAAGTTTCTGACACTAACAAATCAAGAGCATTTTCAAATAAATCTAATTCAAATCCCAAAGTTCATTTTGTTCCTCAAAAGCCAAATTTTCCTAATCATACGAAGAAACAAACACTAAAGGCTTCACATGAAAAAGGCATAACTTCAAGGAAAAATATAGATCACTGGCTCGAAGGACGAGGAAAAGTTTATCAATCCAACAAATACTCATAAAAACAAATCAACGAAGCTTATGAAAAGTATGTCAATACTTCTTCGAATGGAAGTTCATCCTCAAAAGATTCGAACATCTCCATCAAAGCTTGGAGACCAGTCACAAAAGCGAAGACAGTTCAGTCACAAACTCAAAATGCGAAGGATAAAGTCAGTGAACATCCGAAACCAACAAAATCTTATGTTTCGGTTCCTAAAAATGATGATGTGGACATTATTGATAGTCTTAAAACTAAAGTTTGTGACTGGGTCAAAAATTCTTCATTTAATTCTATGTTGAAATCTAATTTCCAAGGACCCAAAAAGTCTTGGGTACCTAAATTTTTCCACTGATTGTAGGTACTATGTGACGAGCAATATGATAACAAGTGGTACATTGATAGTGGTTGCTCTCGTCACATGACTGGGAAGAAAGAAAATTTACGAGATTTTCGAAGTCTAAAAAATGCTGGAGTAGTAAAATTTGGGAACAATCAAAAATGTCAAGTCAAAGGATATGGGAAGATCACAAATGGACAATTCACAGTGAATCGTGTTGCATATGTTGAAGGTCTCCAACATAACTTGATAAGTGTTTCTCAACTTGTTGTGGGCACTGACAATCAAGTTCTCTTTAACGAAGAAGGAAGTATTATTTCGAATATTAACACAAACGAAGTGTTACTGAAATCAAAAAGGAAAGGTGACATGTTCACTCTGGACATCAATCCTATTGTAGGCAAACCTGCTGTATGCCTTCTTTCGAAAGCCACATCTGATCTAAGCTGGCTATGGCATCGAAGACTTTCACATCTCAACTTTCGAAACATCAATAAACTGGTGGTACAAGATCTGGTAAGAGGTTTACCTGTACTTAAATTTGATAATGATTCTTTATGTGCAGCTTGTGAAGTTGGCAAGCAACATAAACAAGGTCATCCACTAACGATAGATTCGAAAATTGTTGCACCTCTAGAGCTTTTACATATTGATTTGTGTGGTCCTTCGACTGTTTCAACTCTCAACAAGAAACGGTACATTTTAGTTATTGTTGATGATTTTTCCAGATTTACGTGGGTTTATTTTCTCAGGCTTAAATCCGAAGTTGCACAAATCATGATTGATTTTATCAAAAAGATGGAAACGACATTAAAGAAGATTGTTCGAAAGATCAAGAGTGATCATGGAACTGAATTTAAGAACAATGTTCTTGATTCATTTTTGGTGGACAAAGGGATTTCGCATAATTTTTCATCTCCTTACACACCACAACAAAATGGTGTTGTAGAACGAAGGAATCGCTCACTATGCGAAGCAGCAAGAACCATGTTGGCATATGCGAATTTACCTCAATATCTTTGGGCTGAGGCAATATCCACTGCATGTTTTACTCAGAACAGATCTTTCATACACAGGCATTTTAATATTACACCATACGAAATTCTGAATAATCGTAAACCTAATGTGAAATTCTTTCATGTTTTCGGATGTAGGTGCTTTATTATGAATCTCAAGGATCATCTTTCGAAATTTCAAGCAAAAGCTGATGAAGGGATTTTTCTTGGATATTCGCACAATTCTGTCGCATATCGTGTGTTAAATAAGCGAACACGAAAAGTGGAAGAAACTTTCAATCTCACATTCGATGATTACTATGTTAAACAAAATGAGCATAAATTTGCAAATCATCCAATTTTACAAGACACACAAGTTGAAACTGAATCTTTACAAATGGATGATATTGATTATGATTTGATTTTTGGAATTTCAGATCATGCAATCGATGCTGAAATTCATGCTCCTGATAATCACATACTAGAATTTGCGAAGTTTAGTGATGAATCAACATCAACTCCTCAAGAAGGCGAAAGTATGCAAAATAATCCAGTGGAGGGGGAGCACTTGGATTCGAATACTTTAAATGACGAAGTGCATTCTTTCGAGGGGGAGAAAGAAAGATTGAATGCTAATGTTGAGGGGGAGCCTAGATTTGAGGGGGAGCATATAGAAAATATTGCAAATAATAATGATTTTGATGATGTTTGTTCGATTGCAGGTTCTGAGAATGATGATATATACGAAGATGCTCCTTTGGAATTTGATCCAGCATATCCACCAATGGAAAAATGGACAAGAGATCATCCAAAGGATCAAGTAATTGGGAATCCACAAGAAGGAGTTTTAACAAGAGCTCAAATTCGTGCAAAGAATGAGGTATTGAATACTCATCAAGAATTTTGCATGTTCAATGTTTTCATATCTAAAATTAAACCAAAAACAATTAAGGTTGCAACGGAACACTCAGATTGGGTTGTTGCAATGCAATTTGAATTGTCTGAATTTGAACGAAACAAGGTTTGGAGATTAATCCCTAAGCCTGAAAATGTTTCGATTGTCGGGTTAAAATGGATTTTCAAAAATAAAACCGACAAAGATGGAAACATTGTTCGAAACAAAGCCAGACTTGTTGTTAAAGGATATTCACAACAAGAAGGAATCGACTATGAAGAAACTTTTGCCCCTGTCGTAAGACTCGAGGCTGTTCGAATATTTCTGGCATATGCAGCTCATAAAGATTTTGATGTTTATCAAATGGACGTGAAGTGTGCATTTTTAAATGGAGAGCTTGAAGAGACTGTTTATGTGGAACAACCCCCAGGTTTTATTAACGAATAATATCCAAATCATGTTTATATTTTAGATAAGGCAGTTTATGGTTTAAAACAAGCACCAAGAGCATGGTATGCCACTCTAACTTCGTTTTTGAAACAATCTAAATTTAAACAAGGATCTGTTGATCCCACATTATTTCGAAAGAAAGTTGGGAATCATCTAATGCTTGTTCAAATTTATGTTGATGATATTATTTTTGGCTCAACTGACCCTGCTTTGTCTAAGGAATTCGAAGATTTGATGAAAAGTAAGTTCGAAATGAGCATGATGGGCAAAATTAATAATTTTCTTTGGATTGAATATTCGTCAAAACAGAAATGGAATTTTCATCAATCAAGAAAAATATATGAAGAATCTGCTCGAAAAGTTTGGATTGACGAATAACATGAAGTTACATGTTCCAATGGCAACAGGCATAAAGTTGACACCGTCGTTAGATAAACCAGCCATTGATATAACTCTTTATCGAAGCATGATTGGTTCATTACTATATCTCACAGCAAGTAGACCTGATATCATGTTTTCTGTGTGTAATTGTGCCAGGTATCAGTCTAATCCACGAGAGCCACATCTCACTGCTGTGAAGAACATATTTCGTTATCTTAAAGGAACAATTTCGTTAGGATTGTGGTATCCTTCGAAAACTGGATTCTTTGTCCAAGCATATTCGGATGCAGACTTGGGTGGTTGTAATCTTGATCAAAAAAGTACAAGTGGTGGATGTCAATTTCTTGATGGAAAATTGGTGAGCTGGCAATCGAAAAAGCAAACATGTGTATCAATCTCAACAGCTTAAGCAGAATATGTGGCTGCTGCTGCTTGCACTTCACAAATAATATGGATTCAAAGTCAATTACGTGATTATGCAATTAATATGAAAAAGATTCCACTATATTGTGATTCTCAAAGTGCAATACGAATTTGTCATAATCCTGTGCAGCATTCGAAGACTAAACATATAGCTCTTCGTTATCATTTTATCAAAGATCACGTGGAGGATGGCAATATTGAAGTACATTTTGTGAAAACAACTGATCAGTTAGCTGATATTTTCACGAAAGCATTAGATGAAAAATCTCTTGTACGAATGATAGAAGGACTTGGAATGATCGATGGAAATTCAGTTCCATGCGAAAAAGAAGAATGAAGGGTGACAAAGCATGAATCAGAGGCGCTGAATAAAAGATAACGCAAAGTAATTCAGCATTCAGCGGTTACTGTTCATAGTCAACGCTTCGACCCCTTCGAATTCGCACGTTTGTCACTTATTTTAAGGGTTGATTCAGTGGTTACTGTTCATAGTCAACGCTTCGACCCCTTCGAATTCGTATATTAATCACTTCTCAGGGGATGATAAAATTTCGTGTTTTGCAACAAGTAGTATTTCAAATTTTCGAAAAATCAAAAATACAAAAAGATTTTCGTTTGTTCTGTATTTGAAATTTTAGAAAAATCAAAAATCCAAAAAGATTTTCTTTTGTTTTGTATTTCAAATTTTCGAAAAATCAAAAATCCAAAAAGATTTTCTTTTGTTTTGTATTTCAAAATTTCGAAAAATCAAAAATCCAAAAAGATTTTCTTTTGTTTTGTATTTCAAATTTTCGAAAAATTCAAAATCCAAAAAGATTTTCTTTTGTTTTGTATTTCAAATTTTCGAAAACTTCAAAACAACAAAAATATTTTCAGTTTTATTTTGTTGCAGAACATCATGAAGATATAAGATGGAATATGTTTGCAGTTCTAGGGTCAGGTAAATTTTTTGTATGAATTGATCAATATTTTTCGCATTTTGAACTAGTTAAGTTGTCCCTAGAAGCATGATGCTGCATGTTGTCCAAAAGCCTTCAATGACTCAATGTGTGTGTACGAAAGTCTTAATGAAATTCTTCATACGAAAATTTCTTCCCAATCAGGCTTGTATTCACATTAGTCTCCTGAGCTACCTGACTCTTCTCATATGAGTAAAGAGTTTACTGTTTTGTCCAAATATAACAGAGGTACACTTTGTGTCTTCACCAATCTTTTTCATCTAAAATTTCTTTCACAATCACACACAAAGACATATGTCCGAGACGTCTCTGATCAAACCAATCGAGACTTAGACATATCAACAATCTGTGTTAATGATCTTACATCATGAGACCGTGATGAAAGTGAAACCCAAATTTCTTGCAAATTAAGTAATTGACGGGGAACTATGTTCCGGATTTTATGAAACATTTGTTTCAGTATCTAGTTTCAAAACTCCAAATCATATTTATTTCATATGAGTGATCTTGATCAAACATTCGAAACCCACGATGTTTGTTACCCAACAAGATCCAGCACAAATTTTTTCATGAATATGATTTCCGTGTGAGTTTACTTCGAATTCCAAAGTTACTTTAAACGTTTTTCAAAACACACTTGTCACTGACTACAATGGTCAAATAAGTAATTTCTGTTACAATTACTCACCTTATGTTAAGGCTGATATGTAACGAAATTGATTAAGCCACCTATGTAGCCTTACAAAAGATGTCCTTCGAAACTTCTCTACAAGTTTTCGATTGTAATTCACGGGAACATACGCAAGCTGTTGATCATCTCTCTTGATGATTAACGAAGCAACCTTTGCCCGGGGTTTAACTGCATTCGTGTCAAATTAAATTTTTGACATCACAAAATTCCAAAATTTTTATTTCATTGTTTCTTGTCTAACTTTCTTTAGAACACTGCACTCACGAAATCCTTGAGGTTCTGAGTAATACCAAATCAGGCTGATGATTTCGAACTTCTGGCGTATGACTTTGCTTTTCAACCCAAAAGTGAAAGAGCCTTGCTTCCATACGAAGAGTCATAACGGTTACAAATCAACTTGGGGATAACAATACAGGCTGTTTACATATGACGTATGGTATTCTGTCCGGTTCTCAAGGAGATGTGACAGTTACTTTTTGACGCATGGCTACTTTTACGCAGTAATGGTCCGATTTTCAAGGTGCCACGTTGGATCTCATTAAATGCATCCCGCTTCAAATTCAAAAATCAGGGTTACATATAAAAGGGGATTCAAGAGTTCATTATTTGTTTACGCGACCAAAACGAAAAATTCCCAAATTCTCTGTTCATCATCATCTTCAAACCCTAACAATGGCGACTTCTGCTCATGTCGATCCTTCCACTGAAGATATTTCATTTGCACCAGTAATGAAGATTCAATCCACAAACTACTATGTGGATGGTGAAGTTTCTCAATACCCGGAGGAATTGAAGATGCTCATCGTGGCTTTGAAGCACTCTGTTTTATCCACGACAATGTTCAATTCCTTTTCTGTTCCATTATCATGGCTTTCTCAAGCAGGATCCACTGCAACTTATAACAAAGCATCTGATACGATCACTTTCCATCTAGTGAACGACAAAAAGGTTAGGCTATCCAAGAAACTCTTCTGCCAGATTCTTGCTATTCCGAATTCGCCTCCTTATGTTGATTTCACATTCCCTCAAATAGTCCACATGTTTAATGAGATGGGATATCAGCCCCCATTGTCAAAGATTAGTGACTTTAAGAAATCTGGTCTTCCTAGACTATGGAATTTCTTGTTTGGAATTTTTCTACGCTGTTTAACCAGAAGAACAGTTGGGTTAGACAAAGGAAGAATGGAGGTGTATGCAATGGTTGCAGGCATATACTATGATCTTCAAGCGGACTATTCTACACAATTATGGAAGGAATTCCAAAAGGGTGTAGAACATACGAATGCTGTTCATGGCATTTCGTGTGCACGATACTGAAGTCTTATTTTGCAATATTTCTACAATAAGGAAGGGATTTTGGTACCAAATGACGAAGAAAGAGTTGTTTTTCAATCATACCATTATCCGAAGGAAGTTGTAGATAATGCTAATGATTTCCCAACTGTGGCTCGAATTCCAGATGCAATGCTCAAACGGGTTGATCCTACGAATTCTGTTTTGGTGGCCTATTTGCAAACAATCGATTCTTCTGTTCAGACTGGGATTCTATTGCCAAGGGAAGAAAAGAAGTCCAAAAAGTCAAAGAAGGTTGATCCTGCTTCATCTGAAAAGAAAACCAAGGATTCGAAATCCTCAAAGTCTCCAAAGAAAAAGCCTGCAACTATTGAAATATATGTTGCTGAGACTCAAGTGATTGAGCCCATCATTGAAGAAACTCAAGAGAATGTCATCATTCCTTCGAAAACAGATGTTTCGAAGAATTAAAATGAAGTCCACTCACAAACGCAAGTCTCCTACACAGAAAATGGTTCGAAAACCTCAAATCACTCATCAAGGAGTGTTAATTCGCGAAGTACCAGCACCTGTTTCTCCGGTGTCAAAGAAACGAAGGGCTGAGGATATGGCAAAACACTTGTCACAAAGGAAGAAGAAGAAGACTCGAAAACTTGTTCTCTCTACCGAGTCAACAGAAGAAGATGAAAGAATTCCAGAGACTCCAGAGTTCACTCATCTCATAGAAGGTTCCATTCCTGAGAAGACAGTTGTTATACCACCCGAAGTTTCGATTGCCAAATCAGTTTCTGAGGAGGTTCGAACTTCAGGCATCCCTGCACACGTATCTGATACGGATGCAAATGTTGATATGGGTGAAGGAGGTTCGAAGCATGCAGATCAAGGTCATGGTATTTCTACTCCTTTCGAAACTATAGTTTCTATCTCACCATCTCCTATTCCTATTACCTCATCCACAGACTCACCTACCTTCGAACATATTATCAATCAACCATTCACTTCTATTTTCTCTTCTCAATCCACTGACACACCCAAACCACCTTCACCTATTCAAGAAACAATTGAAATGGAGACAGAGACAGATAATGAGGGATTTGGTGGTACGTTTGAAGACTTAGAATTTCATGAAGAGGAAGAGGAGTTTCCAGATCATATGCTAATGACCATGAAGCAGTTCAAAATTCTGAATCAGAAATTGAATTCTATAATTCAATCTCAAGCGGATATAGGGGGTGGTTCATCAGTTTCAAGTTTGGAGGTTGATTCATTGTTAAAAATGCTTGAAGCCAGAGTTATTAGCAAATTCTCTGGAATGATTAATGATTCAGAATCTCGAATTTTGGAGAAGGTTGACTACACTGATCAGAATAACGAACTTCGTGTTAAATCTCAACGATCTGATTTTATGGGTGAGGTCAAGAATCTAAAAAGCATAACAAAAGAACGTCATGTTCTTTTTGTTCAAGAAGTTAAGAAGGTACGCGAAGATGTCAACATGCAAATTCGTGAACTCCGCGAAGACATGCAGAAAGAAATTGGCAATTTTCAAAAAGATTATGCTTCTTTACATCAGAAAGTTGATATCATTTGTGATGCAGTCACACGATTTGTGAAGTTGTATGAAAATTTGAGTCCACAACTTACTCAAATTTCAACATTCGAACAAACAAGCTTTGAGGAGATGCTTAAGCTGCTTAAGGAGTTGAAGGAGATTTCAGAAAGGCCGGTTTCGTCTCCATTGATAACTCCTGAATTTTTGTCTCAGAAATTTATCCAGTTCAAAGCCATCCTCAACAAGCAACTTGCACCGCTCTTTCGCATATTAAGTCTTCTTCCCACAACAACTGCCCCTCCTGTTTTCACAGGGGTGCAAGGGGGAGAAAGGAAGTCAAGTGAAGAAGATGCGAAAGTGGTGGGAACGGTATTTTCTTCGAAAATCCCATCAACAAAGCCTGTTATTGTTTCTGCTGAACATGTGACTTCTACTGTAGTAACAACAATGCCAACTGCAAGACCAATTTCGAAAGGAATTGTAATTGGTAAACCTTTGGAAACTGGTGGGAGTGGTTCAAAGCCAAAAGAGGCAATTGAAAATCCTGCTTCAAAAGATAAAGGGAAATCGATTCTTGTTGAAAAATCGAAAGATGAAAAGAAGGCTGAAGCAGAGGCTGAACTGGAAAAACTGAGGATCATCCAAAGCATTATGACTCAGCGTGCAAGTGATCCGAAGGGAATGGATAAAGGTGATCCAACTAAACACTATAACTACGAGACAATTGAGGCCAAGGTTGCATTCAATCACATGTATTCGTTTGAAAAGAAACCAAAGCAGAGTTACCTGGTCACAAATACTGATGCAAGCTGGCTGGATTTCTCGATAAACGAAATGATGTTTATCATGCCACAGTTCAAAGCTGAAGGGAATTTCAAAGAAAAAGATGAAGGCACACACATGAAAATTCGTTTTCATGCTGTACTTGGAAAAGCCCCTGAGGAAGTATGGTCACTGGTCAAAATAAAGAAAGTGATCAGCATGAAAAAGGATGTGCTTTTCGAAAACACAGTCCAAAATATTAAGTATGTGGTTGCCAGGGCAAATGGAAATATTTGCGAATTCACAATTGCAGATTTTCCATTGATGAACTTGTATGACCTTATACAAGTTGCATTACTTTTGAAAGACAAATCATTCTCTTATCTTCAAAACACAGAACCGGAGGAATTCAAGCTTGGAGTTACTCACATCAAGATTTTTATTGAAAACTATTATGAGTGTTTGGCATTAACTGATGTGGAGTTGGCTACTGCCAAGGGAATGGAAATAAAAGCTCCAATGGCTCCTTCGAAGACTCAGGCTGATTTAAAGAAGTATGCTGATGGTGAAATTTGCCTAAAGCCTTTTGGATTAGTCTTTGCAGGAAAAGACAAAGCTGGAAAAGCGAAAAGGTTTTTATTTCAGGCAAGTGAAGTAGAAAGGTATTCAACGTCTCAATATACGAACTTAATTGTTCGTATGAATCACTGCAAGAAGAACAATGAAGGAGATAGAAAGAGTTGAAGAAAATTATCTCCTGGTACACTGAGATTCGAAGGGTGTTGCTGTACTCCATCACACTTCTTACAAACTGAAGACTTCGACTATGATTACAAAGGGGGAGATTGTAAGGGTCTAAATGTTGTAATTAGTCGAAGTATGTTTTGTATCCTTCGAACATTTTGTAATCTGTTTTACTAGGGCATTGTATTCGAAGCTTAACGCATAGTCCTTAGTATATTTTTTGTACGCTTTCCTCTCCTATAAATAGGAGTGTTTACTAGAGTCATAGTAACGAGTCTTTACACGATTGTCATTTGTATTCTGTAAAACTTGAGAGCGTAATAGAGCTGAAACAAGATCATATTTACATCTGTGTTCAAATCTCGCAATCCTACTTTGATCATTTAACTCTGATTCATTTCATACTCGATTCATAGCTTCATCATGTTTCCAGTTCAATTCCACTTGGACTCAACTACTATCACGATTGAAATCGATTTCGAATCATACCAGTCGAATTTGAAATTGAACACTCGACTCGAACATCAACATCAAAATTGAACCAGTCGTAATCAAATTCGACTCTAAGTGTGTACAATGTCGACTCGAATTCATCTTCCTGATACTTCAATCTTTCAATGCCAAGACATTTTTCGTTTGATTCTAAGTAATAATTTTCAGTAGACTTGAATGAGCATATACCAGTCGAACGCTATTTTGACTTCAATCGACTCCAAATCGAACTTGATTTAGATTCCATATTTTCTTTTGACTTTCGATTTTCAACCAACATCGTTCGATTTTCAACTAACATCATCGACTCATGATACAATTTCCAAACAATCCATTCTCAAATCATCGACATCAAATTTTGACTTTTCAGTCAACTGTTCTTCGTTTGTTCATCAGTATGAACAATAAGAAACTTCAAATTGAATCAATTCGATTTCCAAATCTGATCATATCCATGAAATCGCTTTTCGATCATAAAGAAAATAAACTTGAATGATTTTGATCAAAAGCAAATTAACGGTTTCGATTCAGAGTAAAAATAAGAATAGAATCCGTCAATGAAACCAACAAAATTCGATAGATTGAAAAATTACTTCGTTCTATATTTCAATCCTTATCAATTTCGATTCAGGAGAAGGAATCAATTAACAAATCAAATAGTGACAAACTGATCGAGAATCATGAACATCTCCTTTGATCAAAGTCTGTAATCCGAGAATGTGAGATATCAAGACTATGCAGTATGCGGACCACATCTGTAGACCTCTGCAGTAGAAGAGGTGGACCAAACGTCTGCAGTCTGAAAAAAGAAGACTGTTTGTTTTTTTAACATCTGCGGGCTACTAAAATAAACTGAAATCTAAATAAACTAATTTTTTTAAACTTCAAAGTGATTTTTTAATATTTTTATGACTTTGTTATAAATAATTAACGAATCTAGATCAACTTTTATGTATTATTGTATAAAAAATAAAAATAAAAATTGTATGAATTAACGTATGTATTTGATAAAAGCCAACAACTTTGGTTGCAAAGTTATAACTAAACATTATAATTAGTTATCAAAGAACTTGATACATAAATGGATGGAAATAAACTTTGATTTTTTCAATTAAATCCATTAAAAACGTACCATAAATATTTTCTCGAGAAATTGACGATACTGTATTAAATAATGTTTTACAAAATTTGGCAAAAAAATATAAGAATATATTATGATTTTTTTTCATATTTATATAAACAACTTCAACGACTATTATTGTAATAAATCTTTATTTATAAATTTATCAAAAATATCATGTTTGTATCGTCGAACGTTTTTTTTTAAGTTTTGTAATTTTTTTTTCAAATTGTTTATCATTAATAAAGTTGGAAAAAATATAAATTAAAAAAAACTTAAAAAAAACAAAGATATACATGTTTTTTTAGGCTAGAAGATGTCTGAAGATGTTAGAAGACTCTGGTCCACATCTGCGCCAAGAAGAGGGCGCGCAGACATTTTTAGGTCTGCAGTCTTCAGAAAAACAAACAGTCTGCGAAGGCTAATGTCTGTGCGTGTTCTGTGCGGCGCAGACAGAAGAGGCCACGCAGATCTGCAGACAAAAAACAAACACTACCTAAAAGATGAACAGTGAACTGATATCCAAGTTGGGCTCAACGAAATGGTACATGAACAGTAATTGCACTTGGTTTGGGCTAACGAATCGGATCTCATGAACATCGAAGAAAAGTGATTTTGGGATCAAGATTTAATCAAAACAAAATTAATGTTTGTTTTGGGCTTGATCTAAAAAAATTATTGTTGGATCAACAATGGAATTGAAACGGAATAGATCCAACGAATTAAGACGATCAAGAATGAAAAACGAAACGCATGATTAAAAAAATTGATTAAAATTTGAGTTTTGAGAAAAACCTTGATCGTTCATCGTCGATCTCAACATGAATTTTTCGGAATCCACTTGAGAATTTGAGACACCTTCTTAACGATTCTTTTTCCGTTTGCAACAAATGAATCAACCATTGAAGATCTTGGTTCTTTTGTTGGAACAAGAAAATCACCAATCTTCACGTTGTACCACCCACGATGCGTGTTGTACAACCTGTTTTTTGTGTTCTTCAACGATCTAGCATCATCTTCATAAGAACCATCAATATTTTTGGGTTTTGAATTCAAATTCATTGCAACATTTGATGATTGTTGCTTTGGAATCCAAATTTGCTTCATAGATTTCGGCTTCAAAACAACATTTGAAGATTTTTATGAAGAAACCCATTTGTTCTTGCTTTTGATCTTCTTCTTCTTTTTCTTCCTTTTCATCTTTTTGGATCTTGAAGATTTGAATTCAAGAATAACTTCATTCTTGACAACTTCAACCTTGCATGTTTGAATCAAATCTTTTGGAGTTTGATATTTGTGAATTTCTTGGATTAATGGCTTTCGATAAGGAATCATTCCTTCAAACGAATCACAAGAACACAAAATATCATCGGTTTGAACTCCAATAGAGCGAAAAACTTTCACATCTTCATCAAAATCACATTGAATTCCCATTTCTTGAAATTCAACAACTTAAGAACATGAAGATCATTTGGGTCTTCAATAAGAGAAACATATTCCTTATCGAATAATTCTCTTTCTTTTCCTTCCTTTTGATTAGCGCTCCAAGATAACATATTATGGAAATTTGAATCAAATAATCAATCGTATTAATAGGTTAAAATATCAACTTTCCTTGATCATATTTCAACCCTCCATAGGAAATCAAAGTTTCCCATGTAATCAACCCGCCTTACAACAATAACCCATAAAATAGTTTCTCGTTGACTTTGTATTTGACATCGTTAATCATCACGACCCAAGAATCATAAGCCAAATACACCATGATCACAAGAACTTGAAAATTTTCTAGAGAGATAAAGTGATACAAACAAGTATTCTAGAGAGAGAAAATCAAATTATGGATCAAATCAAGGAAAAATTCGATTTCTAGAACACAAACACTCTCAATCACGAAGAACTCACAACAATGAAGATTCACTCAGATCATGTAGTCATCATGGATCAGTTCTTGATAGCTTCAAGAACATCCGCTCTGATACCAATTGATATGAATTAAGAGCATTGATTTGGCATGCGGAATTAAAGTGAACACAAAGAACACAGTGATTTGGGTGTATAAGAGATGTATTTGATCATGAAAGGTGTTACAAAAAAGTATAAGCTAGATCTAGACAAATAAATAGCTCACACTAACACTCTCAATGTTACATCTCTCAAGCACACCTCTACAAGTGGTTAGAAACCCACTATATATAGAGGTGTTTACATGTCTCTCTCTCTATCTATCTATCTCTCATGTCATAAGGCTACACTACCACATGCAAGTGGGTCTACAAAAGTCAAACCATTACAAAGTCATACATGCATAACTTTGCACCCCAACATATTTGTGATATACTGTTCATTATAATCTAGTCGGTTGGGAGATGAGCATGCCTTATAATAAGTCGGTCACCAGTACTGGAGTATTGGAACACCCGAACTAGGTAGAGAGAGCACTTTCAATCTAGGTTCATGTGCGTTTTGAGGGTGTACCATAGAAAGATGTCGTGGGACACAAAGTCATAACGATATATCATAAGCCTTTTATAGGGGCATGTTTCAGAAGGTGGATTCTATTAGAGTATAAGTTCTGGAAGTCCAGACCGTCGTGTTCCTAATTTTGGAAAACTTCCCGAGGAGTTCGGGAGTACGTCCAAGGTGGAAAAGAAATTTCTATGGGAAATATCAATGTGACAACGAATGCTAGATCACGAGATGATCTCTATAACTCATCACTCATCCCTAGCCTCTCAAGGTCACTCGGGTCATCACCATGCTAAAAATATATAGTAAACGGGTCAAAAATCAAGTTACGGTGTTAACACGCTATACACTCAGCTATCCACTCCTTAGAATCATGTGACTTTCCTTGACACTCTTACGGGACATGTGCTTCCAATAGTATGGCCCATACCACCTTCCGTACCTATCCATATTTGTCTGAAGAATCATCCAAATTCTAAGTCACCAAACTTCATAACAATTAGGTTTACTAACATACACTTATACACTCTGATGAGTCATCTACTAAATTCTACTTTCCCAATCTAAGACTCTCTCAACTACGCTCCCATCACGTAAGGAACCTACATTACCATTGTTGGTCACCTCGTGCATACTAGTCATACATAATACAGGATCCTATAGTTAGTCGAATAAATGCTTCTACCCTAAGCTCATAACCAAATAAGGAATAGGAAGCAAGGCTAAATCAAGCATTCTAAGACTATAAAATCCTAATCATGTTCACATATGGGGTATACATATGACTATTATCTACAATAATGTCAGTCCCAAATAACACAACTAAGCATCTCCCCTAGGATACCAAGCATCACAACAATCAGACATTTATATCATGCAATTCCTGGATCCTTAGCCTATTCACTAGCATGCGGTTCTAGCGATCCACATATCATCAAATAACTAGCATGGATATTTTGGGGGATGACTTTCCTTTGAGTTGTGGCTAACTTTACACATTGCATTTTCTTCCTTCATTTTAAGGTTATTTAGAGAAAATAGTTGTAAAAACTTTCGTAGATCCTTAGTCTGACTTTCGAATAACACGAGTGTTCATCCAAATCCCTCAAACTAGGATTCTGATACCAAATTGTAACGTCCCAAAAACCATAATAAGTTTTTTTCATTTTAGAGAGATAAAAGTTGTTTCCATAAAACCAAGAACCTTCAAAATCACTATTTCACAATATATCATAAAAATTAGAGTATCAAAACATAACATTTCTCAAAATCATGAAAACTACCGGATGATGTGACCAATCATGCCTTCACCTTGCCCTGACCCTCATAAATACCCGAAACATTTAAATCCACAACTGTAAGTCAAAGCTTAATGAGTTCCCTAATGTGTCACACACAACACAAGACACCAAAACATATATAACAACTACGAGTTATCAGCAACCCTATGGGCTATCAGCAGTCGTGAGTTATCAGCAACTCAACTACATCAATTTGGATTATCAGCAACCCTGATCTATAAGCAGCTCACATACAACAAATTGGGTTATCAAAAACCCCGAGCTATCAGCATCACACATACAACATACTATAAAAGTAACAAAATGAAAAAACTCATCTCATAGATATAGCAGAAACCCCTACAACTCACAACACAGAAAAGCAGACACATCGTCCACCTAAACACGTATTACAAGGTAAATTCTTAGCCTATGACCTAAGTCCCTACATTTGACCCACAGCCAAACCTTGTCCAAAAGTTAATGGTCATGTAACATCTATATTTTCTAGGTATTTGCTTTTAGACCCTTGAGTAATGAAATGTTTGCAAATTGGGTCCCCAAGGGCAATTCTGTGACCTTTTGGTGCAACTTGAGTATGTTGGGCATACACCTTGGTACGCTAAGCATACTAAACCTTGTGCCAGTACGTTGCATGTACTCCTGTACGTTGGGGGTATGTGGTTTAGACCAAAACCCTAATATTTAGGGTTTGTGCACTATTCAAGCACCATTATAGCCCCAAGACCTTTCCCTTTATCAGCCTCCATCCCAAGATCGACCGTCCTTGCAAACCCTAGTTCATTTTAAGCATTTTGAGCTTTTAGAGTGATTTGTGTGCTTCTTTGTTTGTGAAGAAGGACCTTCAAGGAGTAGGCTTTTCTCTCAAGACTTTGGATCCAATATCTTCTCTTCATTGTGCACCATTTGGAGGTATACAGCTCCAAACATGGCTTATGTTTCTTTAGATCTTAGTTAAGCCTTGATTTTCTTCCTTTTTGTCGTAAAGCTAAGAGCTTGGTGAGTAAGAGGTACTCCAAATCCTTTACGGTGTCCTTTCAGACGTTTTAAGGCATTTTAAGTCATAAAAATGCAGGCTTGGACCTTGATTTGTCCCCATGCTTGAGTTAAAGTATAGAAAAAGGTTAAGCAAGCAAAGTTTTTAGTGTTGGGCTTCTTGTATCCATGCAAAGGCATAAAGTTTGCAACTTTATGGCCTTAGGGGTCTTAGTAAGTTCAAATGTGAGTTTTAGTTGTAGGGTCTTAAGTCATTAAGACCTTAGCTTGAGTTTGCCTTAAGGGTGCATACGCTGGGCGTAATTCCGAGTATGTCGCGTGTACTGCACCCCAGTCGTGATTTTTCTTGCTTCAGTCGATTACGCTGCGCTTAGCCATTAGTATGTCGAGCGTACGGCCTAGTCCAGATTCAATGATTGTGGGCCTTAATCGTTGGGACTTTCTTGTTGGGCTTGGACCATATATTTTTATGGTAATAGGAAACTTCTGATTTTGGCCCATTTTGGTCTTTGGATGATCTTTAGGTTTGGGCCTAGGATATTTTATCGGGCTTAAAAGAAAAAGGATTAATTGGCCCTTTGGACACTAGGCAAGTAATATTGATTCTCAGTTATGGGCTATGTCCCAATTATTGATTGGGACTTTGTTTGTATAGTTAGCATGAGGATTTTTTCCAGTCCAACACTCGAGCATTTGTCTGGTTTTTCAGCAGTTGAGGTGAGTTTTCTCAATGTATTCATGGGTCGAAGACACCAATGATGACCCATTACTTTGTTATGTAGAATCCTAGTTGTCGTTGTGATACTTGCATGAAAGACCAGGATCTGGCCCCTGACACTTGTATGTAAGACTGGGATTTGGCCCTCGACATTGTAAGGAAAGACCAGGGGTAGCCCATGGCACTTGTATGTAAGACCAAGATTTGGCCCTCGGCATTGCAAGGAAAGATCATGGGGGTAGCCCATGGCACTCGCTTGTATGACCGGGATTTGGCCCTCGACATTGCAAGGAAAGACCATGGGAGTAGCCCATGACACTTGTATGTAAGACTAAGATTTGACCCTCAACATTGCAAGGAAAGACCATGGGTTAGCCCATGGCACTCGCATGTAAGATCGGGATTTGGCCCTCGACATTTCAAGGAATTACCATGGGGGTAGCTCATGTCACTTGTATGTTTGTGTATGTGGTACTTTGGAGAACTCACTAAGCTTTATGCTTACAATTTATGTTTATGGTTTCAGGTACATCCAGTTCCAAACAGAAGGGCCTGGCGTGATGGCACAACATCCTCCCCTCATGGTTTCTGCATTTGAAATAATTTGTACTTTGGTGTTTTAATACTATGAATTAATATGGTTTTGAACAATTAATGAATGACTTGAATGAATTTTATATGAAAAATTTTATTATTGTTTTTGGGCCGTTACATGTCAATAGTCAACTCAGCAGGCCACTATGGCGTGGCAAGACCCTTGCCACGTTGTGGTCTAACATAGTTTAGTTGTAATATCCACTTTCATGTATTTTTCATTTCTAGCTTAAATATCAAATTCTTTGTAAAATTGGTCCCTACGCAGTGAGTACTTGATGAGTACGTCGGGCGTATGTCATTGAATAAGGATCACTGAATTAATCGAGTACACAGGGTGTACGTGATGGGTACGCAAGGCGTACTCATGCATGCCCCAAACCCTAATTTTTAGGGTTTGGACCTTATTTAAACACCTTAAGACCCTTAAGGCCTCTTCATAACCAGCCTCCACTCTCCCTCTTTATGTCATTTCGAAACCCTAACCTTCTAATGCTTGTTTTGGACCTTTTAAATGTCTTAGAGCATTTTGGAAGAAGGAGAAGCACACCATTGAGGATTTTGGGGTTGGAGCTTGTAGATTCAGAGTTTCCTTCACCTTTGCAAGCTTCTGGAGGTATGAAGTTCATACCTTTATGGTTCTATAGCTTAGATCTAGATTAGCTTTGATATTTGCATGCTTTTGGTTCCATGGTTTGGTTCTTGTGAGTAAATGCTACTCCAGAGGTCATGTTTGTAACTTTATGATGTTTCTGAGGATCTTGAGTTATAAAAATGGAGTCTTTGTTGTTATTTCTCACTCGTGTAAGAGTTTGAGGTTGTTAAAGAGTGTTATGGACTTATGGTGTAACGCCTGGTTCCTGGTATGCATTTAACTCATTTATTTATTTATTTTGAAAGAGGAACTCGACGATTTGGTGGCCCTAACTCGTCGACTAGGGGGCAGATTATGCGCGGGGTTTGAGCCATCTACTCAACGAGTCAATAGCCCTCGACTCGGCGAGTAGATCGGCTAATTTCGGGGTTTTGTACCCTATTTAAGCTCTTTAACCCCCACCCATTGGCCTCATTTCCACCCTCCTTGTCCCAAACCCTAATCCACGAAACCCTAGAGTATCTTGTGAGTTGTGAGCTATTCTTGAGTGTTTTGGTGTATTCTTGAAGCTAGAAGAAGAAGAAGGAGCTATAAGGTTTAAGGAGAAGATAGTAGATCCATGGATTTCCTTCCATCCTCATCACTTTCTGGTAATCAAGTCTCTAACTTGATCATTCATTTCTTAGATCTATTTACTTCCATTTTATGAAGGTTTTGGCGCAAAAACCTTGGTCCTTGGGATTTGGACATCTCAAGTGACTTATATTTTGGATCTGGGATCTAGGAGGGGTTCCATGGCATAAAGGTGCAAACTTTATGACCATGGAAGCCCCATGCAAGCTTATAAGCGTTAATATGGCCTTTTTAGCCCTAAGAGGCCATGCTTGGAAGGAAAGCTGGGAACTTTACGTGTCCAAGTAGTGTTAGGGGTTTAGATCTGAGGTTGTAAGATTTAGTTTGGTGTATGGGTGGTTTAAGGACCAAGTTCTATGTCCCAAGGAATTAGGGTTTGAGCTAAACTCTTTAAGAAGAGGTATTAATGGGTAAAGTTAGAAACTTTACCCTTAAAAGGACATTTTCAGGTTTTAAGTGAAGTATGAAGCTTGTATCTGAAGTGTAGGGGCTTAATCCATTAAGGTAGCCCAAACAGACAAGGGAACTCGGCGAGTCCAGTAAGGGACTCGACGAGTTGAAGTCGGGTTGTCCCGATTGTATGCCGGGTAGAACTCGACGAGTCTGTGAAGGGACTCGACGAGTTGACTCGGCTGACCACGAGTCTGAGTAGTACAGGAACTCGCCGAGTTAGTAGAAAACTCGACGAGTTGGGTTGACTGGGAGTTGACCTTGACTTTGACTTTAACCAGGGGTAAAATGGTCATTTTACCCTAAGAAGAATTACAAGATTTTTTATTAAGTGTTATTGTGAAATTGATAGTCGGGGAGTCGTTGGAGCAGCCATCAGAGATTCCTCACACGAGATTTCACAGCTAGCATTCGAGGTAAGTTTCCTCCAATAGGTACGGGTCTAAGGCACCAAGGTAGGCCCGTTTAGCTAGTAGTAGTTCCGGACTATGGTCCGATGCGGGGGGGGGGGGGGCTCGATATAGGTTAAAATGTTTTCTGGATTTCGATCCGATGTCGGGGCGGTCCCGAGGAATGCTTGTATGCTTGATATCTTTGTGATTCTTGCATGTGTTTGTATTGTATGTTTCCGGACTTCGGTTCGATGTCGGGGCGGTCCCGAGGAATGTTAGTATGTTTGTAACGCCCCGACTCTTAGGTATTAATTTTCAGCTTTACTCTTCCATATTGAAAAGTCTACTCGACGAGTTGGAGGCCATGACTCGTCGAGTAGGAACGCGTTTGGACCGCAAACTTAAGTGACCGACTCGACAAGTCGGAAGACGGACTCGGCGAGTTGGAGCTGGAATGAGAAACCCCAATCCCTAGGGTTTTGCACCCTATTTAAAGGATCATTTTTCCCCCCTTAGCCTCCCCTTACAGCCCCTTGTGAGTCCAGAAACCCTAAATCGTTGTTTCTCTCCATACTTGTGTGTTTTAAGCATTTAAAGGTGGATCTTGGAGAAAGGAACCTGAATATCAAGAAGTTTGAGGCAAGGAACGTGTGTGGATCTGAAGTCTACCTCAGTTTAGCATCATTTGAAGGTATCAAGTCATTACCTTGATCTTCTTCTAGGTAGATCCTTCTATATTTGGGACAAGGAGTCTACCTCAGTAACAACTAGTGAAATGACATCGTTTTGCAAATTGGTAACCAACAACATGTCCAATCTTCCTTCCATTCTCCTTCTTCTTTACTTGCACACATCCCGTCTTCCCTCTTTAAACATCCACACTCCAAAAATACGAAACCCTGAAAATGAAAATCCCCATTATGAGAGTGATGAGTACTGAGGCAAAAGGGACCTATGAGTACCCATTCATATAAAGTACCATGGTGTATTCGTGTCAAATTCTCTAAGCTATGAGAATGGAGATATAGAGACAGTACCATAAATTTGACTATGAGACACTTAGTTACGACAAATTAATGTATGCACTGAAGGATGCTATTAAAGATCGTTGTGATTTTCTGTATTATCGGATGTCAATTGGTGGACCAATAAGAGTGTATGTAGACCAATTTAATGAGCCATTGTTTGACTGGATACCATATGGATGTTAATTTGATGGGAGAATCACACTTGGACTTATGTGTCAATATGGCTAGTATCCATGAGGTTATAGTGGAATCTGTGGAAGTGGTTAATGTTGGTAGTGATGTTGAAGTGGTACTTGAGATCTAACTTGTGACTTAAGGTCACATACAATTATGAATTCTGAACGGATCACAAAGGAAAAAATAAAAGTAAGGAGGGATGAACTTGGAGTAATATCTACAATGTCGATGTCTTTAGAGTACAAGGTGACAGTGTTTGGGAATGGTTCAGATGTAATTATTACATAGTTTGAAACAAGGATAGATGTAAAAAACACTATATTTTTGTAAATATGGCCATTCAATAATATTCTTTTGGGGCAATATTTACCCATAAACACACACACACACACACACACACACTCTCTCTCTCTCTCTCTCTCTCTCTCTCTCTCTCTCTCTTTTAGTGTTTAACATTAAACAATGCATGTTATATCAAGTATGCAATAAACTTTCACGTATGAACATTACTTTTTCTATCTTAAGTTTTCATCTATGAACTTGATTTTCTTAAAATTTCCTATTCTTGTTAAAATATGATCACTATGAAAGTAGGTTGTCATTCCAGTTTTGGTTATTTATGCCCTTGACAAATGAAACTAAGTTTTCATTCTAGTTTTGGTTTTTTATGTCATTAACAGAATTCATCATAATTACCATAACGATAGTAGGTTGTCATTACATTTTCCCAATAGTCATAAGTGTATGCATTTTTAAGTTTCATTTATTCATGACAATGAGCAAGTAATAAACAAAAGAAGGTTAAACCATAAGTTAAAGAAAATTTTTACATTTAATTCCATCCAACTATATTTGAATTTTATGCCCTTTTACTTCTTACAAGTAACACTACAAACAACATATACAATACAATTACATAATATTTCATAATATACACTTTCCTACTCATCTTATCCAATTCTTGATATGTCTTCCTCTTGTAAATATTGAATTTACATTCCAAAATGGCAATCCTTACTCCACATGATAATGCTCCCACTTCGTCTTCATTTTTCTCGTTGATTGTTTCTTCGTCATCAACCCATTGCCAAAATTCACATTAAGTCTTTGGATTCATTTAAAAGAAACAATACAAATCAGTGAAGAAAACATTATTAGAAGATGATTGAAACCCATATTACCAGTGAATTAGGGTAAGCATGAAGTTGTTTGCCAATATTATCTTTGGTATGTGATTTCCAAATTCACATTCCAAAATGGCAATCCTCACTCCACATGATCATGCTCCCACTTCGTCTTCATTTTTCTCATTGATTGTTTCTTCATCATCAACCCATTGCCAAAATTCACATTAAGTCTTTGGATTCATTTAAAAGAAACAATACAAATCAGTGAAGAAAACCTTATTAGAAGATGATTGAAACCCATATTACCAGTGAATTAGGGTAAGCATGAAGTTGTTTTCCAAGATTATCTTTGGTCTGTGATTTCCAAGTTCGAGAGGGATATCTACAATCACATGGATCTGGTATGAATTTTTCACTTAATAATTTTGAGATTTGAGGTTGGCCACCCCGATCACCACGACGTGGAAATCAGCATGAGGCGCGTATTTCATTAAAGGTCACCACGATGTGGCAGTATGTGTGCCACGACGTAGCTATGGTACATGAGCTAAACCCTAATTTTCGGGCTTAAGGCCCTATTTAAAGGAAGTGATGCCTAGGATTTCTCCCACCCTTAGCCTCCATCACCTCAAAATGACCCTTGTTAAACCATATCCTCAACTTTGCAAGTTTGAGCTCATTTTGGTGATTTTGGTGTTCTTTGAAGGAAGAATAAGAAGAAGTTCTTAGTGTAAGGATCAAGCAAGCAACTCATCCTTACCTTTGGGATCACCTTCTGGACCTTTGTAAGTTTCCTTTTTCAGATCGTGTTGGTTGGCTTCTTCTAGATCTAGGTTTGGTGGCTTACCCTTTATGTTCTTGGTGTTTTGAGTGGATGGATTCGATAAAGTTTGCAGCTTTATTAATCCTTGGGATCCCAAGGTGGTTTGATGCTCCAGATTTGTTGAGTTTTACAACTTTGAGTGCATGCATGGAGTTTGACCCCATTGTTGCCTATTTTGACCTAATTGGATAAAGAACATGCATGGGGAATGCATGTCCATAAAGTTTGGATTTTTATGAGACTTTGGAGTCCCTAGAAGCATCTATGGAAAATATGAGTTTAGGGCTTAATGGATTTAGGACTCAATCCATTAAGTTGTCCACGGACAGTAACCACGACATGACGAGTTGGTTGTCACGACGTCGTAGGAGGAGGGATCCGCGATGGTTCTGTTTGGTGTTGCCACAGCGTGGCAGTATGCCGACAACAACGTGGAAATCACTTCATAAGCGCGACTGAGAAAAGAGAGCCACGACGTGGTGATGGGTTGGCCACGATGTAGAGGTTAACTGGCATTGACTTTGACCTGGTTTGACTTTTAATCAAGTGCTAGTTTTGGAAGGTAGACTAAGAGTTTACCTTGTGTAATTCAGTAGGTGGTGTGTAGCACCCATTTCTTGGTTATGTGAGCTGGTTAGTTGTTGACTACGTTTTTGAGGTGAGACTTCTCACTATACTATGTAGGATGCTAGTTATCTTCACGACTCTTGCATGGAAGACCAGGGTTTGTCCCCTGGCATTTATATGAAAGACCAGGGTTTGGCCCCAGACATTTGTATGAAAGACCAAGGTTTGACCCCTGATGTTTGCATGAAAGACCACGATTTGGCCCTTAGCAATGGTATGGAAGACCAGGATCTGGCCTTTGGCACTTGTACAAGTAAATACCATGATTTGGCCCATGGCAGGAAGTGATTGTAAAACTATGATTTGACCCATAGCATTCACCTGGGGATGAAATAGATCCGTTATGTTATGTATGATATGTGCTATTTTACGGAACTCACTAAGCTTTGTATTTATAGTTTTATGTTTAAATTGTTTCAAGTTTTCTTATATTAAAGGAAGGGCGTGAGTCGATTGCATCGTTTCCATTGGAGATTTCCGCACTTAATAACTTTATGACGATACTCTAATAAATGTTTTGAAACAAATGGTTTTATCTAGATCTTTAAAGTTGTAATTTGAACTTATGCTTTTATATTTAAATGGAAATTTTAGTTTGAAATTTGAGAAGTTACACTTTAGGTCCACTTTATCGTGATCAAATCGTCAATGCCTAAGTCGAGTTAAACTAGAGACTTCGATCTATGATCAAATAAGTCAAAGCTCCTAAATTTGATGATTATAATAAAATGAATAATAGTATATGCAAAGATGAAATTCAAATGATGATCTTGTATAAATAAAATTAGCATTATAACATTCAAAGGTAACCTTTTAAGCAGAGTAATTATTTAGAACACATAACACATACGATAATGGTAATAAAAAAAACTAATTTCACCAAAAACCAAATCATGAAATCATGTATCTACAAGGGATTAGCGACAGAATTCTATAATCTATAATCATGATTTTGCGATGGATTGACAATGGATTGTCGTTGTTACTTTGGTCGCCAATATCCCAAATTAACGTACTAAGTGACCCTTTTGTAATGGAAAGTATGTTAGTGCGAAAGTTTGGGACGGATAGCGACAAATTTGTCCGTCGCCATAGCTCTGTTTCTAGTAATTATTAAGTCATGATCAAAGTGTTGTACCACTATAACTTCCGGTACGTCACAGAAGGAGCAACCATATTAGAATACTATTTCATTTCTTGATAGAATTAGCCAAGGATGGAAAATTCAAGTTAGTGGATTAGCTCGCACACTTGTTGACCAAAGCTTTAAAATCATATGCTTTTCAGAAGATAGGAATGGAGATAAACTAGCTGCACTATGCAGTATGCACTAAGTTTAGGGTTTAAACTTTTAATAAATTATGGTCTTTAAAAAGAAAGTAGCACATTTTGCTGGACTGAATATTCTGGTATCTCCTTGAAATTCTTTCTCTACTACAAAATCATCACTAAGGATCAATTTAACGTTCAGATTGTGAAAATCATGACATTTTTTGCAGCAGGGTAGATATATACGCTTCTTCCCTACATATTTTCAAACCCCGGTGTAAAAGGCACGCCACTTGCCGGAAGCCATTCGTTGCCTGACAGGAGCTCAGCAACTGTGTAAGGTTGTGCGATCTTAGGATCTGTTATGACATGGTAGCCATGCCATTTGACCCTCCGACTAGTAGATGAACCTGGTCCATAATTCTTGTACTCTCCGTAATAAATAGTTTGATTATAACCCCAACTATCAAGCCACCCTTCCGGGTCCACCAAGTCATCAAGAAAAGACTGCATATAAACGGTCCGGGCGCGTGCAAACCACGGTCTTCCTAGGAAAGTAGCTTTGTACTGATCGATTACAGGCTTAAGATCCTTTCCAGCAGTTATGTTACACCCTTGCAGTGTATATCCAGACGTTTCGTTTTCATATTTCCGTCCATGAGCAGTCACCACTAACCCTCCTCCGGGCCGTGGTTTCCTAAGGAAGATTTGACAATCTTGGAATACGGCTGCAGCGTCGCCGAAAATGAAATCAACTGTGCCGAAGATCTTGCATTCTTTGTAGAACTGTCTACTAGAAAGAGTAAAAAGTGTGTCTTGGTAGCCCTCAATGCTGCAGTGATAGAAGACTGATTTGTCGGAGCTGGTGAGGAGTGCCACCGCTTGCTCTCCCAGTGGCCCCGCCGTGTTACGGAACGTCATATCTCGAGCTATAAATCCACGACCGTAGATTTCTGCCATCGATACGAAACAAACTCTGAGTAAATTAAGTAGCGATATTGCATTTGTATGAAAAAAAATACTAAAAAGAAAACGAGACATGAACTTACGAAACGTAGCTGATCCCTTCAAGTCACCAACCTTTACCGTTTCCAGCACGTCATCACCTGAACGCCGGCTACCGGTGATGATCGTCTTATTTATTCCGTCACCAAACATCGTTATAAGCTCTACTGTCCTTGGAATCACAACGTTTTCTTCATAAATCCCAGCCTTCACGTATATCACATACCTCCCGGGATGTGGCCGGTTCATTGCGGAATCTACAGCTTCTTGAACCAATTTAAAATCACCTGAGCCATCATGAGCTACCACAACGTCCGGCTTTGGCTTGTACTCATTGCGAAAATATTCCCAATCCACGACACCAGGAGTATTAGTACTACTACCCTTCAAGAGAACACTAATAGCCAAAGAGTTGAGTATTAGTAGTGTCAAATTGGTAGAAATAAGGGGTAGCATTGTGTTGGTCTTATTAATCAACTCGAATCCTTTTTCACAGACGTTGATATAGGCTAAACTAGCACTGAGCCATGTCTGGACGTCAAGTGGGTTTGGCTGGAGGGTGTTGTTCTGGATCATGTTAAGTGTGAAAACGACCCCGTCGAAGTAGTCAACGCAGCTACCCCACAGGCTTTTCCCTGGAACATTTGGGTACTTGGACTCGATCCCTTGGGCTCGTTTCAGAACCATACGTGCCTCATCTATGGCTGCTTCTACAGTCATATCCAGGAACTCGTCTGTAGATATGGTGGCACTGGTGGGGTTACGCAGGGTAACGTAGTGATTGCAGGTTTCATAGTGTGGGGTTTGGGTGCACCACCAGTTTACGGTGCCGACGCTGGTAGTTTCCGATGAGCAAGAGAAGATGAATGAAATGGCGAGGCATATGAAGAGTGCAAGCTTTAATGTCATGTTTGGATTTATAGATCAATTTATGTTCTTGAAATGCTACTTATAATATACTCAAATGGTAATAAATGCCGAATATTGGTAAAATTTTGCATTAATGCCAAATCGTTGACTTATATTTTTCATATTACAATAATACATTATATTTTTCATATTACAGTAATACATTTTTTCATATTAAAGAATGAGAAATCAAATATTGTTCTGTTTTTTTTCTTTTACCATCTTTCTAAATATTTAATATTGGTTTTCTACCAGTAAGTTCTATTAGTTTGAGAAATTTTTTTGATAAATTTCTATATTTTTTTAACAGAAAATCCTGATTATTTAACCTTTTTAATAAAGAAAAAAGACAAAAAACAACTAATGCATTCATTTTAATTCTTTTTGATATTTTCTAACAGGTCATGAGATTAAATCATTAATTTTCGTAATGAGATTTTTTTGTTGATTCCCTCAAAAATTTATATATAATATACAAACGTATGTTTAGGTATTTATGTAATATATATATATATATATATATATATATATATATATATATATATATATATATATAGAGAGAGAGAGAGAGAGAGAGAGAGAGAGAGTAGATGTGTGCCCCCAATGCAGCGGCGATAAATAGCTCGTTTGCGAATATTTTTCTTACGGAGAAATAATTACTAGATTTTATTATTAGTTATTATTTAATAAAAAAAATTACCACATTTAATTAAAATATTTATGATTAGAATTTATATTTATATTGTCTGTTTATACATTTGATGTAAATTAATTGTTATCAGTGTCTAACTTAATAAATATAAATTAATTCATATAGATGAATTTAATATTTTAAAATTTTCTTTTTGCTCAAAATTACATTTTTAATAATCCTCTTCATTTCAAGTCTTCAAAATTTTAGCAAGCAATAATGATTGTGTAATGCATAATTGATTCATACAAAAAATTTTGTATCTTATACCTTTTAAAGTTCAAAATATGATTGATATGCTTTGAATATATATATATATATATATATATATATATATATATATATATATATATATATATATATATATATATATATATGTGTGTGTGTGTGTGTGTGTATTTACGTATATTTATATATTTTAAATGTATAAACATATTTTTTTTTATGTATTACATATTTATATATATTTTTACGTATTTTTTAAGTTTTTTATATAGATGTTTATTTATTTTTTTTTATGTATTTTAAATGTATAAACGTATTTTTTATGTAAGTTTATGTATTTTTAAATATTTTACATATGTTTTTTATATATTTTATGTGTTTTTTTATGTATTAAGTATTTATATGTAATTTTACGTTTTTATGTATTTTTTTAAGTTTTTATATAGATGTTTATGTATTTTAAATGTATAACCGTATTATTTATACGTATTTATAAATTTACTACAAGAAAATACATCTATGCCTACGACATCTATTCCGAAGACATGTGTCATTGGTAAAAACAAAGTTATACCGACAACATGTCGTCAGTATAGGCTTCTGATAACTTTGACCACCTACCTTTGACCTAGGACTTTGTGCTGACGACTTGACGTCTCCATAGGTTCAGCGGGAACGAAAAACATTTTGGCGGTCTTCTGAAAACCTATGCCGATAATATGTCGTTGGTATAGGTTACGGATTTTATAATTTCAATTTATTTATTTTCCTTGGTGCAGAAACTAAATAACAACGTCGTTTTGTGGAAAGCTATGTCGACATATCATCGGCATAAAACGTGGCGATCTGTATGAACTATATTCCAACGACATGTCGTCGGTACATATAATTAATTAATTGTTTTTTTAATACTAGAAAAAAAAACAAAACGACGTAGCTTTTACTAACCCTATATCGATGACATGTCGTCGAATATGGTTTAATCGTAATAGAACTCAGTCGATCGAGTTCATTTGTAGTGCTTCTATGAATTTTTGTTCTCTCTCGATCTCCCAACGAAGAATCACGCTTCTGGTCACTCCCCTTCACCGGCTTACGAGGTGATATGCTTCTTAATCCTTTTTTCTTCTTTATTTAGTGATTTTTCAAGTTGTTTACTCTGATTTTGGGGGGTTTTTTTTTTATTGGACTTCGCAGCCTATAACATCCCAAAAATTACGGTAAAATTTTCATTTTTCAAAAACAACCCAATGACTATAATTGTTTACAAAACACTGTTTCCAAAAGTTATAATTATAAATCAAAGTATCCCATTATCGAATATCATAAAATCCGAAGGATGTGCACGATTAAGCTTTCACCTTGACCCGATCATCTGAAGTACCTAAAACAATAAACTAAAACTGTAAGCACGAAGATTAGTGAGTTCCCCTAAAGTACCACCAACCAACATATAACATATAAAATCATGAATGTTGGGTGCAATCAGTCATCGAAGTGGAATACCCTCGGGTCCACAACCTCCCGGATGGATTACCCTGGCTCACAACCTCCCGGTTGGATTGTTATACATACTACATACTGGGTCCACAGCCTCCCGGTTGGATTACCCTTAGCCCACAACCTCCCGGTTGGATTTCCATACATACTACAGACTTGATCCACAACCTCCCGGTTGGATTACCCTTAGCCCACAACCTCCCGGTTGGATTTTCCTCGGTTTGTTGAATGGTAGCACAAAGCAGTACAGTCTCTATCCAAACACACTATATCAGCATATATATCAGATAAAAATATAATCAGACATCAGACAAACAGAAAGATCTACAGATCACTACCACATAGCAACATCCTATATACCAGGATACATATCTAACAGATCACTACAGCATAACAGCATCCTATATACCAGGATACATAACTTAGTGGGCCGACATTGGTGCCTTCAACCCACAAGTATAGTGAGGAAAACTCACATGAATCGAAGAACTCTGAAACACTGCGATATGATCCCTTTTTCTATATTGCTTGCACCCGTAAATCCACTAACACCAGAACCAGATAAAATCTTAATCAAAAGCCCAAATCCTCAAGTTTGACCCAAGGTCAAACTTGGTCAAAAGTCAACGGTCAACGAAAGTCAATGAAAGTATGCCAACCATACTCCTAGGTACGCTCAACGTACGCTAGCTGATCTCTACATGCCATTAAGCACTTCACACCTTAAGACCTTTTGTCCAGAGCTCAGATCTAGACTCAAAACATCGAATTAAGTCATAAAGTTTCCACCGTTATGACTTCCCATGGCTAGAAAAAGTCCAAAAGCTAAAACCCTAACTTATTAATCCATTAAGACATCATAACTCTTGCATGGAAGGGATAGAAGGACCAAGATCACGTTTTTATGGTTCTTAATAGCTCCATAATGGATAAATTTTCCAACTTTATCCATTAGAATGGTCCAAGCAACCAAGATCTAGTTATTTAAGTTTAAAAGGGACCAAAAGTGCATCTTTCTTACTTAATCCATTAAGTCCAAGTTTTCAACCTTCAGATCTGAATCAAAATGATATTTAGATGGATAAAGTTCCCAAGTTTATCTATAAGAATGTCACAAACTTTTAAGATCTAAACTTTATGCATTAAAGTGACCAAAAGCTCATAACATCCAAAACTAGCTAGATCTAACAAATGCATCATCAAGATTCAAACTTTATACCTGCAGAAGAAAGATCAAGGTGAACAAGGTCTGGATCTACAAGCTCCAATGCAACCAACATTTCTCCAATGAGCTCCTTCTTCTCCAAGATACACCAAGAACACTCCAAAGCACTCAAAAACACATTCTTTTTCTCACAAGGCTCAAACTAGGGTTAGGGTTTCAAGGGAGGGTGTTGGAGAGGTGGAGGTTGATAATGGAAAGAGTTTGGGGAAGTTAAGGAGCTTAAATAGGGTTCAAACGCCAAAAATAGGGTTTGGGTTTTGATCGCGTAAGCCCAGCGTACCGGGGATGCTGAGTACGCCCAGCGTACATCCTGTACGCCCAACGTACTAGACTAAGGCCAAAACCTTCCTAACTTCTAATGGTCATAACTTCTTTGTTCCAACTCCGTTTTCGACAATCTTTATATCCACGAAAAGGTATTGAAGAGCCCCACAATATTATCTAAATATCTTCGACTAAACACTTCTCGAATAAAAGTCCATATGCAAGACCCTGGCCTATGATTTTCCCTTTTCTACCCTTCGGCCCGAAACACAATTCAAAGATTAAGATATCGCAACCATCATTGCGTTCTTCCAAAAGGTCTAAACATTACCTCTATAAGGCCCAAATCCATTACACAATCGACTTCCGGCCCACGAACCTGAAATAAGAAATGACAGGAAGCAGGATGTTACAATTCTCCCCCACATAAATTAGATTTTGTCCTCGAAATCAGCTCTAGCTTACACTTCATTATGCAACCCATCACAACAAACAAGTTTTCTGAAAACCTACAGACTTGATCGGCACAAAACCTTATCGGCCAAACTCCATAATGCTAATCCGCACCTACGTACACCATCGCAACGAAAACTAACTTATCACATGATAAACTAGACCACACTCCTACTCGGCTCCGATACCCCATCTCAGCTATCCACTGACAACACTTGGACTTACCCCCGATCCATTATAACCCAAATTGCATCAAATCCTTTGGTCGTCCGAGGTAACTTGGTGATGAAATCCATGGTAACAAAGTGCATAAGGATGGTCAATCCAAGAATCCGCACGTTGCATCAAAATCCCTCATCATCTCAGGTATACATCCACCTAACAAAACACTCGAGATATCTACAACGAACTTTATGACTCGAGATTCCATAACCGATACCCAACCCTGGTAGCCAAATTCATAATAAATAGCCTGATAGTTTATTTTATTTCCTTCTTTTTAATAGTTTATTTTCGATTTTTTAGCTCTTTTTATTAGTATTGCATTGTATATTCTTTATTTTCTTTATCATGGATCGTATCATGTACTTTCTATTTTGCATGAGGTATTTTGCAGGGTTATGGAGCTCGTTGCGGTTTTGGATTAGCTTGGAGACGGGCTTTGTGGGCTTTCGAGGCATTATTGGGCTTTCCGGATCCATCAAAGGAGATTTGAGATTAAAAAGTTGAAGACTTGGATGAAGTGGGCTTATGAAGATCGGTCTTGGAATCGTATTTTGGGCTTGGACTATCTACATTTGAAGCTTGAATATGATTGGTCAAATTTGAATCATGTGAGGTGTGGAGGGGACCAAGGGAATCTTGGGTAGTGGGTGTGTAGTGGAGAAAAAAGAGCCAATAGCACTCCAACATCGTTTGCGAGGGTGGAGTCTCAGTCGCGCAACACTTGCGAGGGTACCCGTGCAACTGCACACTTTTGGGCATTTTGGTCATTTTGCTCGCCATTTACTTTGGGGGTTAGGTCTAGCAGCTCACACTTCGATTTTCCACCATTAGAGACCATTGGAGGCGATTTTTGGGAGCTTGATACACATTCTTCTCATCCTTCAAAATAATTGTTAGTTTCTTGATGCAAAAACACTTTTGTGATTATTATTTTGTTGCCATGAGTGGCTAGTTTCTCTATTTTGGTTAACTTTGGCTAAAACCCTTGGATATTTATCTTATGTTTATGATTCTAGTTCATATTTCTTATGCTTGTTTAATTGTAACGACCCAATTTTTCAAGAGAAAATTTTCATTTATATATAGCCAAAATATGTTTCATCATTCATGTAATCCCAAATACAATTGTTTTCAAATTCATAACATCAACAATTTTTATTTTAAAACATCAGAGTGTCCCATGATAACGACTGAGAGAGAGTGCACGCCGCGCCATCAGACCTTGCCCTTGCCCTTGGGCTCGGATGTACCTGAAACAAATCCTCAAACTGTAAGCTAATGCTTAGTGAGTTTCCCCAGAGCATACCCCACACACAATCCACAATCCACATAACATATTAGCTATAAAAGCTAGATATATACTACATAAGCCATGCATACAACATATAGGGATGTCGTGGGCTCGTCCCCACGGTCTTACTCCAGGATGCCATGGGCTCCCAACATGGTCTTACACCTAAGTGCCATGGGATCCCCCATGGTCTTCAATAGGAAAGCCATGGGATCTCCACATGGTCTTACATCCAAGTGTCATGAGCTCTCCCATGGTCTTCCACACATACATACCATATATACCGGTAGCATGCTTCCTAGCTCAACAAACTATCATACCACATAATATAACTACAGCTAGGATGACATATATCATAAAATGGGCCGGCCTTGGTGCCTTAGACCCATTGGTATGGTGAGGAGACTCACCTTTCACGAATGTTGTGCAGACAAGCTAGAATAATATATATCCCACGTGCTGCTCCAACTCAACTGCCTGTAATCATTAAGTGATTAACTTGTCATAATCCCATAATTACCCTCAAAGTCAACCCTGGTCAAAGTCAAGGTCAACAGTCCATGTTGACCACAACTCGTCGAGTGCATCTAACAACTCATGGAGTTCCTGCCGAGTCCAGAACACCTGAACAAACCCTATCCAACTCGCCGAGTTGGTTCATCAACTCGACGAGTTCACTTGATATCCAATCGACGGGGAAACCCGATCCAACTCTTCGAGTTGCTAGGGCGACTCGTCGAGTCCCCCTCCCTGATTGCTTGTTATGATAATCCATCGTATGCGGGGACTCCAGGGCTTAGATATGAAACCCTAAGGTGTCTAGAAGGATAAAGTTTCAAACTTTACCTTCCAGAACCAGTCCGAATGCTCTAAAGCCCTTATCAAAGGTTGGGAAGCTCCAAAGCTTAGCCATTGGGTCCAAGACTTTAGGGATCTAGAATCCCTCCTTTCTAGAAGAGTTTCTAGTCCTCAAAACGTTCCAAAGATGGAGGCTTTATTGACATACATGTCCAATGCATGTCCTTAAATCAAAATGGCCAAAAAGGGGAAAATACACTTAAAACCCCTTGCATGGTATCCTTGCCTGACCAAAATCTAGATCTAGCCCACCTTGGGACTATTTTGCCCTGGATATTGATAAAGTTGCAAACTTTATGAACCCCATGCATGCAATCAACAAGAATAATGGGAAACGAAGAGTAAACTCAAGATCTAGCCATTTTCAAATATAATAATCAGGTCTTGAAGACTTATAACAGTCTACAAGATGATCAAGCTCAAGAGTGAGGGCTTGGCTTGCTGGATCTCCTCCTTCTTCTCACTATCTCCTTCTTCTTAAGCTCCACAAATCACTCTTAGCTCACAAAATGGAAGAGAATGGGGATTAGGGTTTAGCACAGACGTTTTAGGGTTTGGAGGCTGATGGAAGGTCAGCCTCAAGGTCTTTAAGGAGATTATATAGGGTGCAAACCCTAAAATTTAGGGTTTCTCTTCACAGCTCCTACTCGTCGAGTCGGGCCTTCCGACTCGTCGAGTAGGACCTAACTTCCGCGTCCTCTTGATAGCCTCCACTAGACGAGTCGGGGCTCCCAACTTGTCGAGTCCCAGCGCCAAAACCCTAAATTTTGAAAATTACATTCATACCTGGAACAGGTGTTACAAATATCCCCCACTTGAACTAAACTTCTCCCTCGAAGTCTGCCGACCCAAATAAGTCTGGGTAGTGGTCTCGCATCTCATCGTCCAACTCCCATGTCCATTCGGAGCCCCTTCGGTGCTGCCATTGCACCTTCACCAGCTTTACTTCCTTCTTCCGAAGAACCTTGGTCTTCCTATCTAGAATCGCAACAGGCCTCTCAATGTAGTTCAGGTTCTCATCCACCTGAATGTCGTCCAGAGAGACGATTGCGGCGTCGTCCGTGACACACTTCCGAAGCTATGACACACGTAAGGTGTTGTGAATTTGGCTAAACTGATCCGGCAGCTCCAAGCGATATGCCACCTTGCCCACCCGGGTCGTAATCCTCAAAGGTCTAATATATCGGGGCCCTAGCTTGCCCATCTTCCGAAACCTGATGACTCCCTTCCATGGCGACACCTTTAGTAGCACAAAGTCCCCCAACTGAAACTCAAGATCTGATCGCCGTCGGTCAGCATAACTTTTCTGGCGACTATGCGCGACCCGCAGTCGGTAACGCACCTGCTGAATCAGCCCGGTAGTCTTGAGCACTACCTCAGTGCTCCCCATGACCCGGTGTCCAACCTCGTCCCAGGAAACCGGAGTTCTGCATCTCCTACCATACAACATCTCAAATGGAGGTCGGTCGATACAGGCGTGGTAACTGTTATTGTATGGAAACTCTGCCAGTGGAAGGTACGTATCCCAACTCCCTCCAAAATCCAGCACACATGCTCGTAGCATATCCTCCAGTGTCTGGATCGTCCTCTCTCTCTGGACATCTGTATGGGGGTGGTACGCCGTATTAAAATGCAGCTGAGTGCCCAGTTCCTCGTGGAACTTCTTCTATAACCTAGATGTAAACCGAACATCCCTGTCAGAGACTACCGATACTGGCACCCCGTGTCTAGCAACCACCTCTCGCACGTAAATATCTGCCAACTTTTCGGCAGATATACTCTCAGAGATCGGAATAAAGTGGGCACTCTTCGTCAGTCTGTCTACGATCACCCATATGGCGTCCACACCCCTTACCGTCCTCGGTAACTTCGTAATGAAGTCCATAGTGATCTCTTCCCACTTCCACATGGGAATGGGTAGCGGCTGAACCTTGTTATGAGGCCGCTGATGCTCGGCCTTGACCTTCCTGCAGGTCAAGCACCGCTCCACAAACCAGGCGATCTCCCGCTTCATGCAGGGTCACCAGTAACTCAGCCTCAAATCTCTATACATTTTTGTAGCCCCTAGATGTATAGAGAACTTGGACTTGTGTGCATCCTCCAATATCTTCTGCCTCACTCCTCCAGTCACCGGTACCCATACCTGGCCACACTGTGTCAAAAGGCCACGACTATCCTTAACAAACAAAGGATACTGCCCCCGAATCCGCTCTATCTTCCAATTCTCCTTCTTCACCCCCCTCGACCTGAGCCTCCTTGATCATATACAACAATGGAAAAATCACGGTCATCCTCAAACAAACGTTCCCAACCGGGGAACCTGCCGCCTTGCGGCTCAAAGCACCGGCCACCACATTGGCCTTCCCGGGATGGTATAGGATCTTACAGTCATAGTCCTTCAGCACGCCCAACCACCTCCTCTGTCGCATGTTGAGGTTCTGCTGATCCATCAAATACTTCAAACTCTTGTGATCGGTATAGATGGTGCACCTCACTCCATACAAGTAGTGCCTCCAAATCTTGATGGCAAACACCACTGCCCCTAATTTCAGGTCGTGAGTGGGGTAATTCGCCTCATGAGGCTTCAACTGCCTCGAGGCGTAAGCTATCACATGCCCCCTCTGCATCAGTACTGCACCTAACGCTGAAATCGGTGCGTCACAGTACACCACCAAATCATATAACCCATCGGGTAATACTAGGATCGGAGCCTCGCATAACCTTCGTCTCAGGGTCTCAAAAGCCATCTGCTGATCCGTACCCCATCGAAATATCACATTATTCTTGGTCAAGCTGGTCAAGGGCACAACAATCTTGGAGAAATCCTGGATGAATATCCGATAATAGCCCGCTAGACCCAAGAAGCTACGGATCTCGGAAGCATTCTTCGGTACTTCCCACCGCAACACTGCCTCAACCTTAGTTGGATAAACTGAAATACCATCCTGGTTGATAATGTGCCCCAAAAAATGTACCTCCCGCAGTCAAAAATCACACTTGGAGAACTTGGAATACAACCTCTCCACCCTCAGGGTCTCCAATACCTCCCTCAGATGCTGCTCGTGTTGCTCCTTGGTCTTGGAATAGACCAGGATGTCATCAATAAAAACGATCACCGACCGATCCATCATCGGTCTACACACCCTGTTCATGAGATCCATGAACGTTGTTGGGGCATTGGTGAGCCCAAATGGCATCACCACAAACTCATAATGCCCATACCGAGTTCTAAAAGTTGTCTTCGGTATGTCCTCATCTCGAATCCTCAGTTGATGGTATCCCGACCGAAGATCAATCTTGGAAAACCAAGACGCACCCTGCAGCTGATCGAACAAATCATCGATCCTCGGTAACGGATAACGGTTCTTCACTGTTAGTTTTTTCAGCTCTCGATAATCAATGCACATCTTGTGCAATCCATCCTTCTTTTTCACAAATAGGATGGGAGCTCCCCACGGGGAACTGCTTGGACGGATGAACCCTCGGTCTAGCAGCTCCTGAAGCTACATGGATAGCTCCTGTATCTCAGGCGGTGCTAACCAGTATGGTGCCTTCGCTATCGGAGCGGCACCCGGCACCAAATCAATACGAAACTCCACCTGCCTCTCCAGAGGCACTCCTGATAACACTTCGGGAAAAACATCCCGAAATTCCTGCACAACCGGCACACTACCCATATCTGTCGTGGTCTCAACCCTCGTATCCGAGATATAAGCCATAAATCTCGTACATCCCTGCTGCAGAAATCTTCTTGCCCTCGCGGCCGAACAGAGGGTCGGCCCCTACGAGGCCCTCTCACCATGTATAACCAGTTCTCCCCCACTTGGGGTTCGAACCCTCACTAACTGGCGCTCGCAATCGATCATGGACCCATTGGCCCCCAACCAATCCATCCCAACAATCACCTTCAACCCTCACAACGGTATCGGAACTAGATCAACACGAAACCTCTCAGTCTCTCTCCAAGCACATTCAGGACACAGTCCCGATACACCCTCGCAGCACTCACAGTGCGGTCATCTGCAATCTCCACCTCGAGCTGGGAATCCAGAGTTCCCGGCGCATCCCGAAACGACTTGCTAAGCGCAAGAGACCCGAATGATCAGGTAGCTCCCGAATCGAAAAAAAAACATGAGCCGACATACTGTTGACCAAAAAGGTCCCTATACAAGCACAATGCACACATAAGCAATGCAATTAAATAAAGAGTAGAGAAGACTAAATGCATACCAGCCACGACGTCTGGCTCTGCCCGAGCCTCCTCGGTAGTCAACTGAAAGGCACGGCTCCTCACCGCTGTAGCATCCGCCTTAGTAGGGCGGCCATCTGTGATCCTCAGTGTGGCGGGCTCAGGCGCCGCCACTGCTCCACTCCCTCCCTGCTGTTGGATTAATGTCTAAGTCCATAACTATATTTGGTATGTACTTGACCCGACCCGGCATGATCCATTTGGGTTGCACTTCACCGGCACAATTTATATGGATAGTCTTTTGAGAATAGTATATTTATGATTTATATTAATATATTATAAGTTCTAATATATTAATATGGAATCATATTATTTAATTAGTATTTATCAAGAATTAATTTAGAATTAATTAAGTGATCAAAAAGAATTAATTAAATATGGACTCTTATATATATGGAATGGGCCAAGTTCATTTAGGTTGGGCTAAGCTTTCATGGATGGTCCATGGAGCTTTTAACCCATGGATCCTATGTAAATGAAAGGTCATGGGCATTAGGGTTTACATGGATGTAACCCTAATCCTCCATAATATATAAAGGGGTCCTTGGCTCACAAAATTGACACAAGTGTGTGAAAATAAGAGTGGGCCGATTTTAGTGTGCATACATATTCTCTCAAGTTCTTCCAAGGTGTTTTGGTGATTTGTGATTCCATTTGAGGCTTCCACACTATTGGGGCTAAGCTCTTAAAGCTTGAAGACATCAAGCTACATCAAAAGGTATGTCATATAACTAGAACTTTGTAGTATAAGTGCTTCATAATATGCTAGTTATGATGAAACCTTGGAATAGTTAATATTTGCATGTATAATAGAGAAAACATAGATCCAAGGTTTATAGGGTTGCATGTACACCATAGGAGTGTTAGAATGCTCAAAACCCAACAGTGGTATCAGAGCCAGGTTGTTTTCTGTTATATTGATGCAAATGTTTTATTTTCAAGTTGGAAAAAAAAGGAAAAAAAAAACATGACGTTTGTCAAATTTTAAGATAATTACTTGTTTTGTGAAAAACGAATTATTTGTAAAATTTGAATCATTTGTTATATGAGTTGAATTATGTCAAATTTAGTAAAAGATAAAATGATATGATTATTTTATTAGTTTTAAAAGTTTGATCTAAATGTTTTAAGGAGTTACATATTTTGTCATAAAATTTTGGAGCTCAAAAGTTTTTTTTAAAGTTGTGATCTTAAGGGTTTTTGAAACTTTCATAAGTTATGGATATGAAAGTTTTTTTAAAAAAAAAAATTGATTCAAAGTTTTTATGGAGTTACAAAATTTGGTGTTAATGTTTTAAAGAATTCCATAACTTGTTCTTAAGTTATGGAACATGGAAAGTTTCATCATAAAACACCATTAATTCCATAAGTTATGGAATCCAAAGGTTTTCAAGAATTACAAAACTTGCCCTCAAGTTTTGGAATTTGAGAAAAGTTTTTTATGAAAAAAAGAATTGAATTCTAAAACTCTTGGGTTCATAACTTAAACAATTAATTAAATGGTTTTAATTTTGAGTTTAATAATTGGAATTATGATGTTTTGTTGAATAGTTAAAATTAACTCTTAAGGACTTTATTAATAGTTAATTAAAGCGTTTAATTAAAAGAGTATTATTAAATCCATAAATATATGGTTTGAGTTTAATTAAATTAAAAGTCTAGTTTAATTAATAGATTAAACCACCAAGTATTTTAAATGTCTAAAATACACCCTTATACTATTAGAATATTAAAAGTTTAATATATTATATGTATAAGAGCAAGTCGTCTTACCAAGTAGGCCTCATTCACGAAGCCGGTCTATAAGGGGGGTATAAGGTTACTGCCTATAAAATGGCAGTTTAATGGGTGTCCACTCTCACTCACCGCTTCCTTGACCGGTGGAGGGTCGTTAGCCGAACAGGTAGGACAAGGACTATAATTCTCCCTTCATTATAAGTATAATGATAAATACTAAGTAACTAAACACTTACAAATTCTCAATCTTAGTTACTTAGGAAAATGTGAATAAGGTGCTAATCCATGAAATTACACTTTGCACTTTGTTTAAGCTGTTAGTGGAGTGTGTGTGGTTAACCGGCACACTAACCTGGACTTAACAAGGTAGGCAAAGGGTAACTTAATGTTTATCATAGTATCGTTGGAGCGTGTGTGGTTAACTGGCACATCGATTGAGGGGTAAATATTAAGGGTACCAAGTATATTTGCATGGTTACTTCACACCTTGTTTTGTGATCCTCGGCATCCCAGTCACAAAACCTGAAGGGCACACTCGAGATTGAAACATGCCATTGAAAATTTCAATGAATCTCAAAAGAACCTAGGAGTTTCAAAACCAATTAAAACCTAATAATTCATTTCGTTTATCTTGGTGGAAATTGGTGAATCGTCATTCACCTACCTTCAAATATTTTATAGCTTGGATTACGGCATCCCTCTTCCAAGTTATAAAATAGTTTGTTGGGTCCTAGCCTTAATATATCATATTGGGTGTTATATTAAGGACTTAAATCAACTTTACGTGAATTTCTCCCATTGTTGATGTCTGGTTTAGACAACAATGATCTTCCCAAACCAAGCTTTCCTAACGAATATGACCTCCCGAGTTTGGCTCATGGAAGTCATACTTCTCTTCGTCCACCTCCTCCAATTATTCTCCCTAACCCACAAGTTCAAGGTCACTCAAGCCCTAATGGCAAATAAGGTCTATGTGTGATCACATCTTAGAGATGAAGTCACATATTGACAAGCCGGGAGAGTTGGGTGTCAAAGTCTTGAGAAAGTTGGATGTTCAATCACTTTCTAAGTCACATAGTGAGTTCCTTTGGGACTACTATGAAACAGACTATGACATGAACCTTAATGATCATATCTATTTGCTTGGTGCTGCTGAATCAGCAATGATTTGGAACGATAGTAAAGCAAATTTGATTAGAAGATCAACTTCCCAAAAACTTTATGGACAGTGACAATGGTGACACTGGAAATACAGAAAAAGCATTCTCTTCCCAATGGAAAGGGATTGGCCATAGTCAACCCGGTTGACCAAATGGTAAAGAGAAAGGCTAAGTCTGAGATAGTCCCATTACCAAAGGGTCCATATGTTTATTTTACCAAAGGAAGGGGCGTTGATTGCAAAGCTGCCAAATTTACCTAAAGATGTTAAAGTCAATAAGTTTGACTCTACATCAGGTAGAGCCCATTATCTAACTCTGTTAAGTTCTATTCTGAGATCCTCATTACATGATGTGACTGGGTCACATGTTGATGTTTTAAGAATCAAAGAATAGAGAGAAATCTTAAAGGAAGTATACGCTGATTCTGATCGCGAAGGTGGATTTCGATCGCATCAGAATTTTGAGCAGTTGCTTAAGAAGTTATGATATATTGCTAAGGAATAGATAACAACAATTTTCCATGTGGATTGTAAGGATAAGTTTTTCCGCAAAGTTTTAAAATAAAAGAAAATTGTTTAATTTTATTTATTTGAAGTATCCTTACAATGGCATTTGTGGAAAATTGTTGCTTATATGATTCCACTGACAGCAATATTGGAAAATGGATTTGATTCTTTCATTTGTGGTAGTGTCTAAATTTACCAAATCAGGAAAGTTCCTCATCGCCCAAGTTTCAATTGGACCGAAACTTGGAATCATGCAAGTTGAATAGTATGATGAATGAGAACTTTCAAGCATTGGAAAATCAAGACTAATTACTTGTTCACATGGATGTGTGAGTCAAGTGAAGGACTAAAGGGATCGAGTACACATTCTTGTGCATTGGTCATGTCCACCACAAAGCTCGTTAAGACTATTTGATTTACTAAAGTTTAGTAAATATGGTTATACTTACAAGTTTAAGTATAATTCTGAAACATTGGAAAAGTCTCAATGTATGGCAGAACGAATGGGAAGAATCAAATTAGGCAGAAAGATAAAAGTTTCTCAAATCTGAAAAGATGGGAGAGTACTTTAGTATCATGTTTGTGATCATCTTAATGATTTAGAAATCATATCACAATTAGTCCTCTAAAGGTCATCTTAGTGCATTCTTATGACTAAGAAGAGGAGTCATGAATTGTTGAAATGGTTAGATCAGGAAGATGAGTCATACTTCGTTCCAAAACAATTCTTAGAGTCATACTCCAAGATTGTAACTTGAGTGACATATCTTAAAGAAAGGTTTAAAACACTTGTCAAATGTAAGAGTAAAAGTGTCCTACTCTTGTACATTTGAAATTGGTAAGTTGTGATGTTTTGGATAAAACAAAGACCAACTAAGGCCAATTGTGTGAAGTGTTTGTCTTGATAAAGAATCCGCACTATCTCTTGAATATTTGGCAAGATAGTCTTATATGTCAAGAGGATAGTGGGAGTCTTAAAGATCCTAAAAAGAATTTCAAGAACTAATCAAGAATAAAACCTGAGGTTCTTCACTAGCACACGACTTGAGTTTTATAACCTATCGTGTTGACATATTCTGTGCCCATTCCAGTTAAAGTTGGCTTTGCATAAGAGTTCTAAAAGTTCTCAATTGGTTGCATAACAACTTGGAAGCAATGGCAGGCCCTGTACTGCCAGGTGGCAAGAAGTTAAGATTGCATAAGTTCAGTTCATATGAGTTTGTATTTGTCATTATCCTTGTCTTGTGACTATGGTTTTGACGATTCACATGGATAAGAACACATACACCATAAAATCTAAGGGTCATAAGGTTTCTCTCCGATTCATGAAAATGATGGTGAGGAAACACTTCCACCAAGTAGATTTAAAGCAGATGGCAAAAGGTCTAAACAATTCAGACTATGATTACGGCATCCCTTTTCATAGTTCTGAAATTGTTTAGACACACATGCATGCTATCTAAGGAAAGGTGTATGATTTTGATAAAGTTTTATCAAAGCATCTCGTATCAGAAATCTGAACTTTGGTAAGAAAGTCAATAAAGTATTGATTTCTAGAAGTCCAGCTGATTTCTGAGTACATGTCAAAGCTAGTGGGAGCATAAGTGTTATGCTAATAATCATCATGTTAGTGGGAGCATGATAATTATTGTTAGTGTTGCAAGTTAGAAATGTTAATTATAGAAAACAAAAGTTTCAATTCGTGAGGCTGCAGGGATTGAAAAAGTTGTTTTGCTATAATTAAGGGAGAGGATATACTTCATTTCAGTTCTAAAGGCTTAGATTGAGACCTTAATCATCTTTAGTCAAGAATATATATATGAATTTCATGTTGGATTGGTTCAACTTAAGGAAATTCTATATATTGCGTTCTCAAAATTCGATTATGATTACGGCATCCCTCTTCATAGTCAAATTTTGAAAACATGGCAAATAAAAATATTGTAGCAAAAGATTGGTCTAGAATCATGTCTTTATGTGAGACATCATGAATCGTGTACCATTTGCTTTGGGTACAGGATCGATTGCATGTGCTATAATATTTGTCATTTCTAAATTTTTTCAAATGCCCAGAGGCATTAAGAAGGGAAAAGGTCTAGAATTGGATATGACGAAAATGATTAAGCAATTATCGAGGACAATCTGAGGTTTACCAAAGATTGGTTGCTCAGGGACAGTTGGAAGTATAGTGCTAATTTTGGAAGGACCATATTGACGTATTCTGAAAAGAGGCATCTCTTATTCAGAAGTGATAGTCAAAATGAGAATATGGAGTTGTCTCCATAGGTGGAAGTTATCTGTGTAAGATTAGAAAACTTAATGCAAGAAGCATGTCCAAAGCAATGTACTTTGAATATGAGACTTAGTTTCCATGGAGTTGATCTCCATTGGAATACCTTATAATGACTGTTGACAAGTCTTTGTGACTTTATACATATTCATTACAGGAGGGTCAGTGCATATAAGTTTAAAATCTAAACAGATTTCGATAAATGATAGGAATTTGAAATTCTCACATTTTTCGATAAGGATTTGGGAGTGTGAAATTAGAATCATTGAAATTATGTTCAATTGGTTTATTTCACAAAGTAAGGATCATAGACAAACATAGAGTGCATACTTGGTGTATGGCAAAGCTATTGTTTAAGAAAAACATAGTGTACATGCTTGGAGCATGGGACAACTAGTGTTTTTAATTCAAGTATAAAGTTGATAAAACCGAAACAATGAATAATGAGTAATCAGTATGGTGATAAATAAAAGTGTTTATTTATATTCATAGGGTTTGATACCATATTTGATTCATTTATTCTTGTGTTTCACTTTGCATGTTTTGACTTCCAGAATAACTAAGTCGCTCTTCCTGAATGATTAAGTTATTCAAACCATCCACAGTCGGTCATATGTTGGAAGTAGATATGAATCAAGACTGTCATGGGTTGGTTTGTAGAGGTCCAAGTTGGTGGACAAAGTGGTGCTACAACACTCATGAGTGCTCATAAGTTCTGAGTATTGGATTCAACCCGCGCTCATTTGAATCACTTCATGGATTTTATCACGAGTGATCATGAGACGGTAATATCTTATATTCTTCAAACCTAGAGATATGAGTTGTTACTATGAGTTGGTTATACATTGATTGCACGAAAACGCATTTGGTAACTCGATGTTATAAAACGTGCATTTGTGTATGATTCAACAAGTAGTAGAACAAGCCATATGAGTCGAAGTTTATCCATTCCTTTTACCTTCGGGATAAAAGCGATATATGTGGGCCCCTCGATGATTTAGCGATGACACATGTGAGTGCTTGGCCAAGCCAGGACTGATTTGATTTGTTCAATCAGTCAGTCATCATAAATCAAAAATCGGGAAACAACAAATGGACAAAGAGAATGATTATAATCCATGTCTCAGTCCATATGATATCTAGAATGGAGGAATATATGATCCCTTATCTAATGGACAAGTCATTGACATGGTCAGAGTTCGACAACGGCTTTAAGAGCTACGATTGCCAGTTAGGTTTTGAAGTCATACTCAATAATAGTTTTAGACTTATCCAAGTGGGAGACTGTTGGATTAATGTCTAAGTCCATAACTATATTTGGTATGTACTTGACCCGACCCGGCATGGTCCATTTGGGTTGCACTTCACCGGCACAATTTATATGGATAGTCTTTTGAGAATAGTATATTTATGATTTATATTAATATATTATAAGTTCTAATATATTAATATGGAATCATATTATTTAATTAGTATTTATCAAGAATTAATTTAGAATTAATTAAGTGATCAAAAAGAACTAATTAAATATGGACTCTTATATATATGGAATGGGCCAAGTTCATTTAGGTTGGGCTAAGCTTTCATGGATGGTCCATGGAGCTTTTAACCCATGGATCCTATGTAAATGAAAGGTCATGGGTATTAGGGTTTACATGGATGTAACCCTAATCGTCCATAATATATAAAGGGGTCATTGGCTCACAAAATTGGCACAAGTGTGTGAAAATAAGAGTGGGCCGATTTTAGTGTGCATACATATTCTCTCAAGTTCTTCCAAGGTGTTTTGGTGATTTGTGATTCCATTTGAGGTTTCCACACTATTGGGGCTAAGCTCTTAAAGCTTGAAGACATCAAGCTACATCAAAAGGTATGTCATCTAACTAGAACTTTGTAGTATAGGTGCTTCATAATATGCTAGTTAGGATGAAACCTTGGAATAGTTAATATTTGCATGTATAATAGAGAAAACATAGATCCAAGGTTTATAGGGTTGCATGTACACCATAGGAGTGTTAGAATGCTCAAAACCCAACACCTGCAACTTTAGACAATCGGCCCGCTTGTGGCCGGTCTGGTTGCAGTGAAAACAAATCAAGCCCTTCTTGGGGCAATCCCTGATCACGTGGCCCGATTGGCCACAAGCATAGCATCCCGAGTCTGCCGCCCGACAAGCGCCACTGTGCGGTTTGCTGCACTTGGCACATCGGCCACGGCCCTGCTCGCCCCTGCTGGAAGGATCCGAGGTCTTAGGCTTCTTAGCCTGACCCACTGCCGTATGTGCCTGCTCAGGCTTCCTCTTGGTGCGGAAGTCCAACTCCATTTCCCGCTCACGAGCCTTCTTCACCATCTCTTTCAGGGTTTTGCACCCTGTAAAGCTCACAAACTCCCGAATATCATCCCTCAGCATGGAATGATATCTCGTCCGTCTCATATCCTCACCCGTAGCATACTGTGGGATCAACAATGCTCGTTCCCGAAACTTGACGGTGATCTCCGCCACAGTCTCGGTGGTCTGCTGAAGGTCATGAAACTCCCTCACAAGCAATTGCACCTTTATAGGTGGTGCAAATTCCGCATCGAATCGTCGAACAAACTCGGCCCACTTCATCTCAGCCACACCGGCTGCTCCCACCTGGTTGGTCACCTCTCCCTACCAATCTCGGGCTCTATCTCTCAGCATACATGAAGCAAAACCTGTTGGGTTTTGAGCATTCTAACACTTCCTAAGTGTACATGCAACCCTAATAAACCTTGGATCTATGTTTGTCTAAGGTACATGCAAAATATTATTTTCCAAGGTTTATAACCTATCTAGCATGGCATGGGGTACTTTTAAACATAAAAGAACTAGATGAATTACATACCTTTTGTTGATTGTTGATTCCTTGGAGTTTGAGAGCCAAGCACCAATAATGTGAATGCCTCAAATGGAAATCACAAATCACCACAAACTTGGAAAATGTATGAGAGAGTATACTAACTCTTAGAAATTGGCCACCACTATTACACACACACTAGGGTCTTATTTCATGCAACATGAGCTTGTTTATATAGTGTGCATGGTTAGGGTGAAACCCTAATAACCCATGTCTTTTCCTTTCCAAGGATCCATGGGTTAAAAGCTCCATGGATCATCCATGGACTTCCATATAAGCTTAGCCCATTAACAAATGAGTATTAGCCCACACCATATAAATATAATAGCCCATGATTTAATTAGTCTTCCTTTTAATCACTAAATTAATTCATAATTAATTCAAGATTAAAACTAATTAAATAACATGACTTTATATTAATATATTATAACTTATAATATATTAATAAATCGTAAGTATACAATTCTCATAAAATTATCCATAAACAGTTTGGGTGAAGTGCAACCCAAATGGACCATGCCGGGTCGGGTCAAGTATATACCAAATAAGTTATGGACTTAGACACCTTATCCAACAGTCTCCCACTTGGATAAGTCTAATAACTGTATTTGAGTATGTTACTTCAGGAACCAACCAGCAATCGTAGCTCTCGAAAACTCTGTTGAACTATGAAGCGCCATTTTAGATAAGTGATCATATAATCCTCTGTTCTCATGATATCAGCCGGACAAATACATGGAACAACGTCGGACTTATTGTCCAGCAGTTTGTTTCCCGATTTCTGATTTGTTTGACAAAGAACTAAATTGAACACATCAATTAGGTTCTGACCGGGCCCGGTACATAGGTCAAAACAAAATCATCGAGGGGCCCAGATATCGCTTCTAATCCTCCAAGGACTAGAAGGAACAGATAAACTTCGACTCATATACTTGTTTCTACTACTTGTTGAATTATACACAAAGGCACGTTTTATAACATCAAGTTACTGATGCGTTTACGTGCAATCAATGCACAACCAACTCATAGGTAACAACTCATATCTCTAGGTTTGAAGACTTATATGATATTACCGTCTCACGATCACTCGAGATAAATTCCATGAAGTGATGCAAGTGAGCGTGGGTTGAATCCAATACTCATAACTTATGAGCACTCATGAGTGTTGTAGCCATGTCCAACATCTTAGACCTCTACAACCAACTCATGACAGTCTTGATTCATATATACTTCCAACATATGACCGACTGTGGATGGTTTGAATAACTTAATCATTCGGAAAGAATAACCTAGTTATTATGGAAGTCAAAACATGCAAAGTGAAACACAATAATAATCGAATCCAATATGGTCTCAGAACCCTTTTGAATATAAATAAAACCACCTTTTATTTATCACCATATTGATTACACATTATTCATTGTATAATGTTTCAAATAATCAACTTAATACTTGAACAAAAACAACAGTCGTCCCATGCTCCTAGCATGTACACTTTGTTTTTCTATACAATAGTTATGCCAACTCCAAGTATGCACACTATGTTTGTCTATGATCTTTACTTTGTGAAATAGATCAATTGAACATGATTCCAATGATGCTCATTTCACAATCCCAAATCCTTATTGTAAACGTAAGAATTACTAATTCCTACCATTTACCAAAAAAACTATTAGATTTTAAACTTATATGCACTGATCCTCTCGTAATGATTATGCACAAGGTCACCAAAACCTTGTCATCAGTCATTACAGAGGATTCCAAAGGAGATCAACTCTATGGAAACGAACTCTCATATTCAAAGTACATTGCTTTGAACATCCTTCTTGCATAAAAGTTTCTAACTTTCTCATAGATTCTTAATATCCAACTCCCAATATGGAAAATTTCCATATTCCTATTTTGATTATCATATATGAACAAGAGCTACCTCTTTTCAGAATATATCCATATGGTCCTTCCAAAATTTAACACTATACTTCCAACTGTCCCTGAGCAACCAATCTTTGGTGAGCCTTAGATAGTCCTCGACAATTGCTTAATCATTTTAGTCATATCCGGTTCTATTCCTTTTTCCCTCTTAATGCTCTAAGCATTTTGAAAAATTTAGAACGGATAAATATTATAGCACATGTGACCGATCCTATATCTGAAGCATATGGGACACGATTCATGATGTCTCACATAAAGACCTGATACTAGATCAGTCTTTTGCTACAATATTTTTTATTTGCCATGTTTTCAAAAATCGACTATGAAGAGGGATGTTGTAATCATAATCGAATTTGAGAACGCAATATATATAGAATTTCCTTATGTTGAACCATTCCAACATAAAATTCATATATATATCCTTGACTAAAGATGATTAAAAACTCAATCTAAGCTTTTAGAATTGAAATGAAGTATAATTTCCTCTCCCTTAATTATAGCAAAACAACTTTTTCAACCCCTACAACATTACGAATTGAAACTTTTGTTTTCCTATAATTAACATTGCTAACTTGCATCACTAAACATAATAATCATGCTCCCACTAACATGATGATTATCAGCATAACACGCTCCCACTAGCTCTGACATATTTCCAGAAATCAGCTGGACTCCTGAAATTTAGATTCGTACACCCTTTCTTAGATAGCTCACATGTGTGTCTAAACAATTTCCAGAACTATGAAAAGGGATGCCGTAATCATAGTCTTAATTGTTTAGACCTTTGCCATTTCTCACAAGTCCATGTTAGTGTGCCGGTTAACCACACACGCTCCACTAACGACTTTGAGAATGCAAACATCACAATTGTTATCTACTTAAAATCTTCTTAGTGAAAGCATTTCCTCACCATCATTTTCATGAATCGGAGAGAAACCTTATGCCACTTAGATTTTATGGTGTATGAGTTCCTATCCATGTGAATTTGTCAAAACCATAATCACAAGACAAGGTTAGTAACAAATTCAGCCTTACATGGATTGAACTTGTTCAATCTTAATTTCTTGTCATCTGGTAGCACAAGGCCCACCAATGCTTCCAAGCTGTTATGCACACAGTTTAGAACTAACAGAACTCATATGCATAGTCAACTTAATAGGAACAGACTCAGAAACAAGAATTATGTCAACTTAATAGGTTGCAAACCTTAAGTCGTGTGCTAGTGATAAAACTAAGGTTTTACTCTTGATATCTTGAAATCCTTTCAGGATCTTAAAGACTCCCACTCTCCTCTTGACATATAAGTTTCCCTAGTAAAGAACCATTCCTTGACAAAACAAATATTCAAGGGATAATGCAGATTATTATCAAGATAAACACTTCACACAATTGGTCTTAGTTGGTCTTTGTCTTATCCAAGACATCACAACTTACCAATTTCAAATGTACATGAGTAGAAAACATTTTACACTACATTTGATAAGTGTTTTAAACCTTACTTTATGTCACTCAATGTTACAATCTTGGATTATGACTCTAAGAGTTGTTTTGGAACGAAGTATGATCCATCTTCTTGATTTTAACCATTCCAACAATTCATGACCCCTCATCTTAGTCATAACAATGCACTAAGATGTCCTTAGAGTATGAATTTGTGATATGGTTTCATAATCATTAAGATGATCATAAAAACATGTATGATCCATTTTTTTTATTTTAACCATTCCAACAATTCATGACCCCTCATCTTAGTCATAACAATGCACTAAGATGTCCTTAGAGTATGAATTTGTGATATGGTTTCATAATCATTAAGATGATCATAAAAACATGATACTAAAGTACTCTCCCATCTTTTCAGATTTGAGAAACTTTTATCTTTCTGCCAAATTTGATTCTTCTCATCCGTTCTGCCATACATTGAAACTTTTCCAATGTTACAGAATTATACTTAACCTTATAAGTATAACCATATTTACTAATCTTTAGTAAATCATGACGAATTGATCTTTGTGGTGGACCTTGACCAGCACACACCCAGTGTACCTAATTCCTTAGTCCTTCAATTGACTCACATATGCATGTGATCAATGAATTAGTCTCAATTTTACAAAGATGAAAATTCTCATTCATCATACAATACAACTTGTATGATTCCAAGTTTCTGTCTAACTGAAGCTTGGGTGATGAGAACCTTTCCTCATTTGGTAAATTCAGACACTACCACATATGAGAGAATCAAACTCATATTTCCAATATTGCTAGAAACATACAAACATCAATTTTCCATAAATGTCATTGTAAGGGGATATAATATAAAATAAACTAAACAAAACTTTTATTTCTTTATTAAAAATGCGAAAAAATATTCCTTACAATGCATCTTCAAATGAAAACTATGATATTACATATTTCCTAGCAATCTATCATAACTTTTAAGTAGTAGCTCAAAAATTCGATCCTCGAACCATGCGATAGAAATCCATCTTCGTGATCAGATTCAGCACACTCTTATTTTAACCTTCCTTTTGCTCGATCCTGCTAAACATCAAGATGCAACCTAGTCACATCATGTAATAAGAATCAACAATTAGGAATTTTAACAAAGTTAGATAGTGGACTTACCTGAAGCCGAGTCAAACATTTTGTCTCTACTTGCTTTCAAACATTTCAGGTATTCAAGGCAGCTTCGCTTCCAATGTCCCTTCTCATGACAATAAAAACATATAGACTCTTTGGGAATGGTACACGAGGCAATCACAGACTTAGCCTTTCCCTTTACCTTTTGGTCAACCGGGTTGACCAAGGCCGATCCCCTTCCATTGGGACGAGAAAGCTTTTCTGGACTTCCAATGTTACCATTGTCCATGTCCATGGAAGTTTGAGAAATAGATTTTCCATCAATATTTGCTCGACCATTGCGCCAAATCATTGTTGATTCAGTAGCAACAAGCAAATAAGAAAGATCTATTAGGGTTATGTCGGGATCTGTCATATGGTAGTCTTTAATAAACTCACTATATGACTCAGGAAGTGACTGAAGAACCCAGTCAACAACGAACTTCCTTGAAATAACAGCACCCAACATTCTCAACCTGTCTATGTGTGACTTCATTCCTAAGACATGAGTACACACAGGTCTTCCATCTTTATGTTTCATTTCTAGTAGAGCTTGAGTGATCTTGAACCTTTCAAGTCTTCGGGCTTGTGGGTCAGGGAGAATAAATGGAGGAGGTGGGGGGAGTGAAGCATGATGTTGAGGGACATCATCTTCAAGAGGAAAGCTTGTTTCAAGCGATTTGGGAAGATCATAGTTGTCTGAACCAGACATCTACAATGGGAGAAAATCAAGTTAGTTGATTCAAGTCCTTAATATAACACCCAATATGAAATATTAAGGCTAGGACCCAACACAATATTTTTATAACTTGGAAGAGGGATGCCGTAATCCAAGCTATAAAATATTTGAAGGTAGGTGAATGACGATTCACCAATTTCCACCATGAAAAACGAAATAATTTATTAGGTTTTAATTGGATTTGAAACTCCTAGATCTTTTGAGATTCATTGAACTTTTCAATGGCATGTTTCAATCTCGATTGTGCCCTTCAGGTTTTGTGACTGGGATGCCGAGGATCACAAAACAAGGTGTGAATAACCATGCAAACTCACTTGGTACCCTTAATATTATCACCTAATCGATGTGCTGGTTAACCACACACGCTCCACTGATCTATGATAAACATTAAGTCACCCTTCGTGATCCTTACTAGTCCAAGTTAGTGTGCCGGTTAACCACACACGCTCCACCAACGACTTGGTAAGGTACAAAGTGTGAATTTCATGGGTTAGCACCATATTCACATTTTCCTAAAGTAACTAAGATTGGGAATTTATAAAAGGTTTAGTTACTTTATTATATTCATTATACTTTTAATGAGAATTTAAAGTCATTGTCCTACCCGTTCGGCTAACGACCCTCCACCGATCAAGGAAGCGGTGGGTGAGAGTGGACACCCATTAAGTTGCCATTTTATAGGCAACAACCTTATACCCCCCTTATAGACCGGCTTCGTGAATGAGGCCTACTAACGGTAAAACGACTTGATCTTATACATATATATAATAATTAACCGTTAATGTTATAAATAGTATAAGGGTTGAATTTTAACTTTTAAAACTCTAAGGGTTTGGAATTAAAGTTTATTAAAGTGTGTGAAGCTTTACAAATTCCAAAACTTGAGGGCAAGTTTTGTAACTATCCAAAACTTTTTCATTTCATAACTTATGAATTAAAGGTTCATAAAAAATGAAGACTCTTCATTTTATGTAACTTATGTGTTTTAAATGTGTGTTTAAAAGAAGTGACCTTTGGATATCCATACCTTGAGGACAAATTATGGATTCCATTAAAACACATAAATGATCAAGAATTAATCCTAAACAATTCAGCAAATAATTCCTATCATCTTCTAAATTCATAAGAACATGAACATGATCATCAAAGTTTCAAGAATTATATGAACACATACAAAGCATGAAATTTTGATATAAGCTATTGTAAATGGATTAGAACAACCATTACACCAATTAAAACAAGTTTTAAAACACCAAAACAGTTTAGGGTAATGTTTCTAGTCCATTTCCAGCAGCAAAAGTCGAAAATCTGCATTCCGAGGCTCCTACTCGCCGAGTGCACGAACCTACTCGGCGAGTAGGATGAGTTTACACATGAACTCGGCGAGTCCCCCCATGGACTCGGCGAGTTCATCAGTCAGACAGCAAAAAATCGACTTTTTATCACTATTTTGCATCAAGTATCAAACAAACAAGCCTAGGCTCTGATACCACTGTTGGGTTTTGAGCATTCTAACACTTCCTAAGTGTACATGCAACCCTAATAAACCTTGGATCTATGTTTGTCTAAGGTACATGCAAAATATTATTTTCCAAGGTTTATAACCTATCTAGCATGGCATGGGGTACTTTTAAACATAAAAGAACTAGATGAATTACATACCTTTTGTTGATTGTTGATTCCTTGGAGTTTGAGAGCCAAGCACCAATAATGTGAATGCCTCAAATGGAAATCACAAATCTCCACAAACTTGGAAAATGTATGAGAGAGTATACTAACTCTTAGAAATCGGCCACCACTATTACACACACACTAGGGTCTTATTTCATGCAACATGAGCTTGTTTATATAGTGTGCATGGTTAGGGTGAAACCCTAATAACCCATGTCTTTTCCTTTCCAAGGATCCATGGGTTAAAAGCTCCATGGATCATCCATGGACTTCCATATAAGCTTAGCCCATTAACAAATGAGTGTTAGCCCACACCATATAAATATAATAGCCCATGATTTAATTAGTCTTCCTTTTAATCACTAAATTAATTCATAATTAATTCAAGATTAAAACTAATTAAATAACATCACTTTATATTAATATATTATAACTTATAATATATTAATAAATCGTAAGTATACAATTCTCATAAAATTATCCATAAACAGTTTGGGTGAAGTGCAACCCAAATGGACCATGCCGGGTCAGGTCAAGTATATACCAAATAAGTTATGGACTTAGACACCTTATCCAACAAAACCCACCTTTGCCGCATCAGGGAAAGAACTCGTGCGTTGGGCGTTCTCAATATCCGCCACCCAGTGTCAGCTAACAATGGGTCCCTGTTGGATAAGGTGTCTAAGTCTATAACTTATTTGGTATATACTTGACCCGACCCGGCATGGTCCATTTGGGTTGCACTTCACCCAAACTGTTTATGGATAATTTTATGAGAATTGTATACTTACGATTTATTAATATATTATAAGTTATAATATATTAATATAAAGTCATGTTATTTAATTAGTTTTAATCTTGAATTAATTATGAATTGATTTAGTGATTAAAAGGAAGACTAATTAAATCATGGGCTATTGTATTTATATGGTGTGGGCTAATGCTCATTTGTTAATGGGCTAAGCTTATATGGAAGTCCATGGATGATCCATGGAGCTTTTAACCCATGGATCCTTGGAAGAGGAAAAGACATGGGTTATTAGGGTTTCACCCTAACCATGCACACTATATAAACAAGCTTATGTTGCATGAAAAACACACTAATGTGTGTGTAAGTGTGGTGGCCAAAATCAAGAGTTAGTATACTCTCTCATACATTTTCCAAGTTTGTGGTGATTTGTGATTTCCATTTGAGGCATTCACATTATTGGTGTTTGGCTCTCAAACTTCAAGGAATCAACAATCAACAAAAGGTATGTAATTCATCTAGTTCTTTTATGTTTAAAAGTACCCCATGCCATGCTAGATAGGTTATAAACCTTGGAAAATAATATTTTGCATGTATCTTAGAGAAACATAGATCCAAGGTTTATTAGGGTTGCATGTACACTTAGGAAGTGTTAGAATGCTCAAAACCCAACAGTGGTATCAGAGCCTAGGCTTGTTTGTTTGATACTTGATGCAAAATAGTGATAAAAAGTCGATTTTTTTGCTGTCTGACTGATGAACTCTCCGAGTCCATGGGGGGACTCGTCGAGTTCATGTGTAAACTCATCCTACTCGCCGAGTAGGTTCGTGCACTCGGCGAGTAGGAGCCTCAGAATGCAGATTTTCGACTTTTGCTGCTGGAAATGGACTAGAAACATTACCCTAAACTGTTTTGGTGTTTTAAAACTTGTTTTAGTTGGTGTAATGGTAGTTCTAATCCATTTACAATAGCTTATATCAAAATTTCATGCTTTGTATGTGTTCATATAATTCTTGAAACTTTGATGATCATGTTCATGTTCTTATGAATTTAGAAGATGATAGGAATTATTTGCTGAATTGTTTAGGATTAATTCTTGATCATTTATGTGTTTTAATGCAGTCCATAATTTGTCCTCAAGTTATGGATATCCAAAGGTCACTTCTTTTAAACACACATTTAAACACATAAGTTACATAAAAATGAAGAGTCTTCATTTTTATGAACCTTTAATTCATAAGTTATGAAATGAAAAGTTTTGGATAGTTACAAAACTTGCCCTCAAGTTTTGGAATTTGTAAAGTTTCACACACTTTAATAAACTTTAATTCCAAACCCTTAGAGTTTTAAAAGTTAAAATTCAACTCTTATACTATTTATAACATTAATGGTTAATTATTATATATATGTATAAGATTAAGTCGTTTACCGTTAGTAGGCCTCATTCACGAAGCCGGTCTATAAGGGGGGGTATAAGGTTGTTGCCTATAAAATGGCAACTTAATGGGTGTCCATTCTCACCCACCGCTTCCTTGATCGGTGGAGGGTCGTTAGCCGAACGGGTAGGACAATGACTTTAAATTCTCATTAAAAGTATAATGAATATAATAAAGTAACTAAACCTTTTATAAATTCCCAATCTTAGTTACTTTAGGAAAATGTGAATATGGTGCTAACCCATGAAATTCACACTTTGTACCTTACCAAGTCGTTGGTGGAGCGTGTGTGGTTAACCGGCACACTAACTTGGACTAGTAAGGATCACGAAGGGTGACTTAATGTTTATCATAGATTGGTGGAGCGTGTGTGGTTAACCGGCACATCGATTAGGTGATAATATTAAGGGTACCAAGTGAGTTTGCATGGTTATTCACACCTTGTTTTGTGATCCTCGGCATCCCAGTCACAAAACTTGAGAGGGCACAATCGAGATTGAAACATGCCATTGAAAAGTTCAATGAATCTCAAAAGATCTAGGAGTTTCAAATCCAATTAAAACCTAATAAATTATTTCGTTTTTCATGGTGGAAATTGGTGAATCGTCATTCACCTACCTTCAAATATTTTATAGCTTGGATTACGGCATCCCTCTTCCAAGTTATAAAATATTGTGTTGGGTCCTAGCCTTAATATTTCATATTGGGTGTTATATTAAGGACTTGAATCAACTAACTTGATTTTCTCCCATTGTAGATGTCTGGTTCAGACAACTATGATCTTCCCAAATCACTTGAAACAAGCTTTCTTCTTGAAGATGATGTCCCTCAACATCATGCTTCACTCCCCCCACCTCCTCCATTTATTCTCCCTGACCCACAAGCCCGAAGACTTGAAAGGTTCAAGATCACTCAAGCTCTACTAGAAATGAAACATAAAGATGGAAGACCTGTGTGCACTCATGTCTTAGGAATGAAGTCACACATAGACAGGTTGAGAATGTTGGGTGCTGTTATTTCAAGGAAGTTCGCTGTTGACTGGGTTCTTCAGTCACTTCCTAAATCGTATGGTGATTTTATTAAAGACTACCATATGACAGATCCTGACATAACCCTGATAGATCTTTCTTATTTGCTTGTTGCTGCTGAATCAACAATGATTTGGCGCAATGGTCAAGCAAATATTGATGGAAGGTCTAATTCTCAAACTTCCATGGACATGGACAATGGTAACATTGGAAGTCCAGAAAAGCTTTCTCTTCCCAATGAAAAGGGATCGGCCTTGGTCAACCCGGTTGACCAAAAGGTAAAGGGAAAGGCTAAGTCTGTGATTGTCTCGTGTACCATTCCCAAAGAGTCTATATGTTTTTATTGTCATGAGAAGGGACATTGGAAGCGAAGCTGCCCTGAATACCTGAAATATTTGAAAGCAAGTAGAGACAAAATGTTTGACTCGGCTTCAGGTAAGTCCACTATCTAACTTTGTTAAAATTCCTAATTGTTGATTCTTATTACATGATGTGACTAGGTTGCATCTTGATGTTTAGCAGGATCGAGCAAAAGGAAGGTTAAAATAAGAGTGTGCTGAATCTGATCACGAAGATGGATTTCTATCGCATGGTTCGAGGATCGAATTTTTGAGCTACTACTTAAAAGTTATGATAGATTGCTAGGAAATATGTAATATCATAGTTTTCATTTGAAGATGCATTGTAAGGAATATTTTTCCGCATTTTTAATAAAGAAATAAAAGTTTTGTTTAGTTTATTTTATATTATATCCCCTTACAATGACATTTATGGAAAATTGATGTTTGTATGTTTCTAGCAATATTGGAAATATGAGTTTGATTCTCTCATATGTGGTAGTGTCTGAATTTACCAAATGAGGAAAGGTTCTCATCACCCAAGCTTCAGTTAGACAGAAACTTGGAATCATACAAGTTGTATTGTATGATGAATGAGAATTTTCATCTTTGTAAAAATTGAGACTAATTCATTGATCACATGCATATGTGAGTCAATTGAAGGACTAAGGAATTAGGTACACTGGGTGTGTGCTGGTCAAGGTCCACCACAAAGATCAATTCGTCATGATTTACTAGAGATTACTAAATATGGTTATACTTATAAGGTTAAGTATAATTCCGTAACATTGGAAAAGTTTCAATGTATGGCAGAACGGATGAGAAGAATCAAATTTGGCAGAGAGATAAAAAGTTTCTCAAATCTGAAAAGATGGGAGAGTACTTTAGTATCATGTTTTATGATCATCTTAATGATTATGAAACCATATCACAAATTCATACTCTAAGGACATCTTAGTGCATTGTTATGACTAAGATGAGGGGTCATGAATTGTTGGAATGGTTAAAATCAAGAAGATGGATCATACATGTTTTTATGATCAATGATTATGAAACCATATCACAAATTCATACTCTAAGGACATCTTAGTACATTGTTATGACTAAGATGAGGGGTCATGAATTGTTGGAATGGTTAAAATCAAGAAGATGGATCATACTTCGTTCCAAAACAACTCTTATAGTCATAATCCAAGATTGTAACATTGAGTGACATAAAGTAAGGTTTAAAACACTTATCAAATGTAGTGTAAAATGTTTTCTACTCCTGTACATTTGAAATTGGTAAGTTGTGATGTCTTGGATAAGACAAAGACCAACTAAGACCAATTGTGTGAAGTGTTTATCTTGATAAGAATCTGCACTATCCCTTGAATATTTATTTTGTCAAGGAATGGTTCTTGACTAGGGAAACTTATATGTCAAGAGGACAGTGGGAGTCTTTAAGATCTTGAAAGGATTTCAAGATATCAAGAGTAAAACCTGAGTTTTATCACTAGCACACGACTTAAGGTTTGAAACTTATTAAGTTGACATAATTCTTGTTTCTGTGTCTGTTCCTATTAAGTTGACTATGCATATGAGTTCTGTTAGTTCTAAACTGTGTGCATAACAGCTTGGAAGCATTGGTGGGCCTTGTGCCACCAGATGACAAGAAATTAAGATTGAACAAGTTCAATCCATGTAAGGCTGAATTTGTTACTAACCTTGTCTTGTGATTATGGTTTTGACAAATTCACATGGATAGGAACTCATACACCATAAAATCTAAGTGTCATAAGGTTTCTCTCCGATTCATGAAAATGATGGTGATGAAATGCTATCACTAAGAAGATTTTAAGTAGATAGCAATTGTGATGTTTGCATTCTCAAAGTCGTTAGTGGAGCATGTGTGGTTAACCGGCACACTAACATGGACTTGTGAGAAATGGCAAAGGTCTAAACAATTAAGACTATGATTACGGCATCCCTTTTCATAGTTCTGGAAATTGTTTAGACACACATGTGAGCTATCTAAGAAAGGGTGTACGAATCTAAATTTCAGAAGTCCAGCTGATTTCTGGAAATATGTCAGAGCTAGTGGGAGCATAAGTGTTATGCTGATAATCATCATGTTAGTGGGAGCATGATTATTATGTTTAGTGTTGCAAGTTAGCAATGTTAATTATAGAAAAACAAAAGGTTTCAATTCGTAAAGTTGTAGGGGTTGAAAAAGTTGTTTTGCTATAATTAAGGGAGAGGAAATTATACTTCATTTCAATTCTAAAAGCTTAGATTGAGTTTTTAATCATCTTTAGTCAAGGATATATATATGAATTTTATGTTGGAATGGTTCAACATAAGGAAATTCTATATATATTGCGTTCTCAAATTCGATTATGATTACGGCATCCCTCTTCATAGTCGATTTTTGAAAACATGGCAAATAAAAAAAAATATTGTAGCAAAAGACTGATCTAGTATCAGGTCTTTATGTGAGACATCATGAATCGTGTCCCATATGCTTCGGATATAGGATCGGTCACATGTGCTATAATATTCATCCGTTCTAAATTTTTCAAAATGCTTAGAGCATTAAGAGGGAAAAAGGAATAGAACCGGATATGACTAAAATGATTAAGCAATTGTCGAGGACAATCTAAGGTTCACCAAAGATTGGTTGCTCAGGGACAGTTGGAAGTATGATGTAAATTGTTGGAAAGGACCATATTGACATATTCTGAAAAGAGGTAACTCTTGTTCGGAAGTGATAGTCGAAATGGGACTATGGAAATGTCTCCATAGGTGGAAGTTGTTCAATCTGTGTAAGATTAGAAACTTTTATGCAAGAAGGATGTTCAAAGCAATGTACTTTGAATATGAGAGTTCGTTTCCATAGAGTTGATCTCCTTTGGAATCCTCTGTAATGACTGATGACAAGGTTTTGGTGACCTTGTGCATAATCATTACGAGAGGATTAGTGCATATAAGTTTAAAATCTAACAGGTTTTTGGTAAATGGTAGGAATTGGGAATTCTTACATTTACAATAAGGATTTGGGATTGTGAAATGAGCATCATTGGAATCATGTTCAATTGATCTATTTCACAAAGTAAAGATCGTAGACAAACATAGTGTGCATACTTGGAGTATGGCATAACTATTGTTTAGAAAAACAAAGTGTACATGCTAGGAGCATGGGACGACTGTTGTTTTTGTTCAAGTATTAAGTTGATTATTTGAAACATTATACAATGAATAATGTGTAATCAATATGGTGATAAATAAAAGGTGGTTTTATTTATATTCAAAAGGGTTCTGAGACCATATTGGATTCGATTATTATTGTGTTTCACTTTGCATGTTTTGACTTCCATAATAACTAGGTTATTCTTTCCGAATGATTAAGTTATTCAAACCATCCACAGTCGGTCATATGTTGGAAGTAGATATGAATCAAGACTGTCATGAGTTGGTTATAGAGGTCTAAGATGTTGGACATGGCTACAACACTCATGAGTGCTCATAAGTTATGAGTATTGGATCCAACCCACGCTCACTTGCATCACTTCATGGAATTTATCTCGAGTGATCGTGAGACGGTAATATCATATAAGTCTTCAAACCTAGAGATATGAGTTGTTACCTATGAGTTGGTTGTGCATTGATTGCACGTAAACGCATCAGTAACTTGATGTTATAAAACGTGCCTTTGTGTATAATTCAACAAGTAGTAGAAACAAGTATATGAGTCGAAGTTTATATGTTCCTTCTAGTCCTTGGAGGATTAGAAGCGATATCTGGGCCCCTCGATGATTTTGTTTTGACCCATGTACCGGGCCCGGTCAGAACTAAATTGATGTGTTCAGTTAAGTTCTTTGTCAAACAAATCGGAAATCGAGAAACAACTGCTAGACAATAAGTAAGACATTGTTCCATGTATTTGTCCGGCTGATATCATGAGAGCAGAGGATTATATGATCACTTATCTAAAATGGCGCTTCATAGTTCAACAGAGTTTTGGAGAGCCACGATTGTTGGTTGGTTCCTGAAGTAACATACGCAAATACAGTTATTAGACTTATCCAAGTGGGAGACTGTTGGATAAGGTGTTTAAGTCGATAACTTATTTGGTATATACTTGACCCGACCCGGCATGGTCCATTTGGGTTGCACTTCACCCAAACTGTTTATGGATAATTTTATGAGAATTGTATACTTACGATTTATTAATATATTATAAGTTATAATATATTAATATAAAGTCATGTTATTTAATTAGTTTTAATCTTGAATTAATTATGAATTGATTTAGTGATTAAAAGGAAGACTAATTAAATCATGGGCTATTGTATTTATATGGTGTGGGCTAATGCTCATTTTTTAATGGGCTAAGCTTATATGGAAGTCCATGGATGATCCATGGAGCTTTTAACCCATGGATCCTTGGAAGAGGAAAAGACATGGGTTATTAGGGTTTCACCCTAACCATGCACACTATATAAACAAGCTTATGTTGCATGAAAAAGACACTAATGTGTGTGTAAGTGTGGTGGCCAAAATCAAGAGTTAGTATACTCTCTCATACATTTTCCAAGTTTGTGGTGATTTGTGATTTCCATTTGAGGCATTCACATTATTGGTGCTTGGCTCTCAAACTCCAAGGAATCAACAATCAACAAAAGGTATGTAACTCATCTAGTTCTTTTATGTTTAAAAGTACCCCATGCCATGCTAGATAGGTTATAAACCTTGGAAAATAATATTTTGCATGTATCTTAGACAAACATAGATCCAAGGTTTAATAGGGTTGCATGTATACTTAGGAAGTGTTAGAATGCTCAAAACCCAACAGTCCCTAACCCTGAAAAACTTCGGCGCTCCACACGCCTTGAATTCCCGAAACGAGGGAGTTCGGGCCCCGACCTGGCCCGCAGCAATCTCGGCTCTGAATGACCTGAGCCTCTCCTCCATAATCTCCATCATCCCCTCCTTGATCGTCCCAAAGATCACTGGGGTAGCGTCAAGGATGCACTTCGTAACCTCGGCTGCAATGATCTCACGCAGCCTCTCATAAATGGGCTCAATACCGCTCCCCAATCCAGATCTAGACCCTGAACCTGATCCTGATCTTGATCCCCCTGTCCTTAATCGTGTAACCACCATGCTGAACTGAAATCTCATAAATCATAATGATCATGATATCTATATAGGGGATCTTCCCACACCGTTCCTCCTTAGAGCTATCAGATCTAAAATTGGTTCGGGTATAGGTCCTGTGCTTTCAGTAGTACGGGCCCAATACTACCTTCCACACATACATGTACCTTCCCCAAGGCTTTACCTGCTAACTCTAATTCGTTCCAAAAAATAAATCATGTCCCACAGACGATCACATATCTCAGATCTCAGGCTATCCTAAGATTTGCTCTACTCACATCAATCAGACCAATCATCACAGGTTGTCTTTATGCATGCAAATTATACACAAAAAATGATCAAATAGACTTTCGAATAAGATATTCTTGTTGTATTAGGTGTCTAAGCCCATAACTATAATTGGTATGTACTTGAATTGATAGCAGCACAGTCCTTTTGGGTTGCCCTCAACCTAGCAACGGGACAAGGAAATTATGAAAGGAGAGATGTTAATTTATAAGATTAATAAATTAATATATAAATGATTTATTAATATGTTAATGGATTAATATATTAATTAGAAATCATTATGTTTAATTAATTGTTAGCCAGAAATTAATCAGAATTGATTTTGGGGTTAAAAGAATTAATTATAAAGTGCAGGGACTAGTTTGCAATTAACTGATAGTTGAATGGAAGGATCCAGAACTCCCTTGGAAGGGGGTGGACGAAAACCCTAGGGGAAACCCTAGAGAATTCGTCCAAGGGGTCCAGTAAAGGCCCTTGGATCTTGCTTAGGCCCTAAGCAAAGGATAACTAGGGTTTTCCCTAAACCCTAGATCCCTCAGCTATTTAAGGAGCCTCCTGGCTCACATTTGAGGTACTGATTTCTTTGGAAGAAACCCTAAGGCCGAAATTGCATACTCTCTCCATCCTCTCTCCTCCAAGTTTCCTTCTTGCTAGTTCTTGGGTGTGATTCCATTAGAGGCATTACATTTGTGGTGCTAAGCTTCCAAGAAGATCAAGAGGATTATCAATTGTTTGCTATAACAATTGAAAGGTATGTAAACCCTAAACCCTAGTTTGTTAATTTTGAAATTAGCCTCTCTCCTCTAGGGTTCTTGTTTTGCAATTCAAAGTTGTATGTTCAATAGTTAAAACATAGATCCAAAGTAGGTTGCATGTGAACTTAGGAATTGTTTTCTAGTTTATTTGTTGTACCTAAAACCCATCAGTGGTATCAGAGCCATTGTTGTTTTAAATTGAATTGCTACAATTGTTGAATTGCAAATTAGGGTTTATAGCCATTAAACCCTAAAGGCCAAATTTTCGCAACTAGGGTTTTGGATTGAAGGGTTTTCGAAAACCCTAGCCTCCAAAGAACCCTAATCGAAATTAGGGTTAGGGTTTTGAAAACCCTAGCCTACTCCCTTGTGAATTTCGAAATATGCTAGAGGATAACTAGGGTTTCTTGTTTTGGATAATTGTTACTTAATTAGATTAATTGGATAATTATCCTTACCCTATTTTTCGAAATTTAGAAGGATAAGGATTAGGATTAAATTAATGGATTAATTTAATTAGATAATCTTACAAGATTTAATAATTTGATTAATAGTTAATTAAAAGATAAATATTAAATCTAGTTAATTGGTTTATTTAAATTTAAATTTAATAGCTTAAATTTCGAAATTCATAAACCCTTGAAGTTTTAAAATGTTTTAAAACACACCTTATATATATATATTATAATTAAAAGTTTAATATTATATATGTATAAGAATATGGTCAGTCAAATCGCTAGTATGCCTCATTCACGAACCTAATCTATAAGGGGGGTATAAGGAAACTGCCGATAAAATGGTAGTTGAATGGGTGTCCACTCTCACCCACCGCTTCCTTGATTAGTGGAGGGTCGTTAGCAGAACGGATTTGATAGGACAACTACTTTTCATTAAAAGTATAATGATATTAAAGAAAGTACTAGAACATTATTTTCAAAATCCCAACTCTAGTTACTTTAGGAAAAATGTGAAAAGTATGCTAATCCATGAAATTGCACATTATGCTTGATTGGTCGTTAGTGGAGCGTGTGTGGTTAACCAGCACACTAAAGGGCACTAATAAAGAGTAGTAATGGGTATCTCATAATTGTCATTTTGATGGAGCGTGTGTGGTTTACCAGCACATCAATAGTTAATGATAAAGACAATGAGGTTACCAAGCACATTTGCATGGTTATTCACATCTTGTTTGTGATACTCGGCATCCCAGTCACAAATAGAAGAGCATAATCTGAGATTAAAACATGCCATTGAATAGTTTCAATGTATCTCAAAAGAATTAGGAATTTCACTTCGGTTGTTTCGTTTAATGGTGGAATTGGTGAATCGTCATTCACCTACCTCTATGAAATTTACACTTGGATCTCGGCATCCCATTTCTAAGTTGTGAATCTTCATAGTTGGATCCTAACCTTGATATTATATCTTTGGGTTATTTTATTAAGGTATCTTGAAATCTAACTAAAACTTTCTTTCTTTTCAGATGTCTACTCCTGGAAACACTTCTGCTTCGTCCTCCTCCAACCAAAACTTCTCTTTGCTCAATATATGCTCCAAAGTCGTTATGGATGGCTCAAACTATAACGATTGGATGCGAAACATCAAGATGGCTCTTCGTTTCGAGAACAAAGAATATGTTCTTGAAAAGGAGCTCAAAGAGCTTGATGAGAATGAAGCTACTCCTGAAGATCTTGCTGCCTACAAGAAACATTACGATGATGCTACCAAAGTGGCATGCATCATGGTGGCAACTATGTCCCCAGAACTGCAGAGGTACTATGAGGACTACTGGCCTTTCGAAATGAACAAGGACCTTATGGAAAAGTACCATAAGCGAGCTCGTCAAGAAAAGTTCGAAGTAGTCAAGTCACTCATGGCTTGCAAGATGAAAGATGGGGAGTCGGTTGTGTCACATGTGCAAAGAATGCAACGCTACATAGAGCGTTTGGTCAAGCTCAATATTCACTTTGATGAGGAATTGGCCATTGACATGGTCTTGAACTCACTTCCTGAATGTTATGGTCAGTTTATTCTAACTTACCATTTGAACAATACTGAGCAGACCTTGGCCCAATTGCACAAACTTGTTGCAGACAGCTGAGGCAGGGATGAAGGGTAAAAGTATACCCTCCACACCTACGAGTGCCCCTGTTTTGGCTATTGGACAGGGAAAGGGGAAAAAGAGGAAAGGTCCTCCCAAGCAAAACTGGAAGAGCAAGGCTCAAGCTGGGTCATCTAGTAATGGCCCAAAGGCTAAGCCTAATGGTTCCACTCCCCATGTTTCTGATCCAAAAGAGGCAGTTTGCTTTTACTGCAACCAAAAGGGGCATTGGAAGAGATCTTGCCCACAATATCTGCAAGATATCAAGGATGGCAAAGTGAAGCCATCTTCGGCAGGTATTTACACTATTTCTGCTAATAACTCATTATCTTCTCGTTCATGGGTCCTTGATACAGGATGTGGTTTTCATATCTATTCTGATTTGCAGGGTCTAAAGGAAAGTGAGGAGATAGAGCGAGGAAGGATAAACCTGATCATGGGAAACAGAAAGTCTTCACCAGTAACCAAGATCGGAGTTTATCAGCTTCTGCTTAGTAATGATGTTAGATTAGATTTAATAAATTGTTGCTATTCGTCTGAGATGACGAGAAACATTATTTCATTTCATGCATTGTTCAGACAAGGTTTTACATATTCTTTTAATGATTTGAATGGTTCAATTTCTGTTTATAAGAATGGTGTTTTTATGTTTGAAGCTTTGCCTTGTAATGGTGTGTATGAAACAGTGACTTGTGTTGATAGCCTAGGAAATAGTGTACTTAATATTGACTTGTCTAATAGTGTAGACAAGGCATGCTTGTGGCATTGTCGTCTTGGACACATTAACAAGAAACGCATAGCCCAACTCCAAAAGGATGGAGTGTTGGAATCATTTGACCTAAAGTCAGATGATATGTGTGAATCTTGTCTTTTGGGAAAGATGACAAAATCACCATTCACAGGGTCTTGTGAAAGAGGTGAAGGTCTGTTGGATCTCATACACACGGATGTGTGTGGGCCCTTCAGATCAACTACAAGAGATGCTAATCGATTCTATGTGACTTTCACTGACGATTATAGCAGATATGGATATATCTACTTGATCAAGCATAAGTCAGAAACTTTTGAAAAGTTCAAAGAGTTTAAGCATGAAGTCGAAAATCAATTGGGCAGAAAGATAAAGATACTTAGATCCGATAGAGGCGGGGAGTATCTTAGCATCGAGTTTAACGACTATCTGAAAGAATGTGGGATAGTCTCACAATTGACTCCTCCTAGGACACCACAGTTAAATGGTGTAGCTGAGAGGCGCAATCGAACCTTGTTAGACATGGTTCGTTCTATGATGAGTCGGGCTTCGCTTCCTATTCACTTCTGGGGGTATGCCTTAGAGACAGCCGCCCACATCCTCAATCTTGTCCCTACAAAGAAGGTTGCCAAAACACCTCACGAAATGTGGATATGGAAAGTTCCCTCGTTAGCACATATTAAAGTCTGGGGTTGTGAAGCTTTCGTAAGACGAGAGACTCACGACAAGCTAGCAGCTAGAAGTGAGAAATGTGTTTTCATTGGTTACCCAAAGCAGTCTTTTGGATAATTGTTCTACAGGCCTAGTGAGAACGTGGTCTTTGTAGCACGAAGAGGAGTCTTTCTTGAAAGAGAGCTCATATTCAAAGAGGACAGTGGGAGCACTATTGACCTTGAAGAAATTCAAGAGTCAGCCAATGAAGGAACCTTAGATGACACTAGCATTCAACCAGAGGAAACAGTTCCTGTTGAACCAATTGATAACTCATTACCTCTTAGAAGATCCACTAGGGTGAGTGTGCCATCTGAGTTGTATGGTTTTCATATTACTTCAGATGGTGACACATTCATAAGTGACAGAACACTGGTAAACTTAGATGAACCAGTCACTTATAAGGAAGCAATGGCAGGCCCAGAGGCTTCCAAGTGGAAAGAGGCAATGGACAGCGAGATTAAGTCCATGTATGACAACCAAGTTTGGAATTTGGTTGATAGTGCACCAGGTCGCAAGACAGTTGGGTGCAAATGGATCTTCAAGAAGAAGACAGACATGGATGGGAATGTGCACACATTCAAAGCTCGACTGGTTGCAAAAGGTTTCACTCAAACCCTAGGGGTTGACTATGATGAGACCTTCTCACCAGTAGCTAAGATTAAATCTATTAGGATATTGCTCGCCATAGCTGCCTTCCATGATTATGAAATCTGGCAGATGGATGTCAAAACTGCTTTCCTTAATGGGAAGTTGGCTGAAGATGTTTACATGAGTCAGCCAGAGGGTTTTGTTGATGCAAAGTTCTCCAATAGAGTGTGCAAGCTTAAGAAATCCATTTATGGATTGAAACAAGCATCTCGCAGTTGGAATCTTTGCTTCCATGAGAAAGTCAAAGAGTTTGGTTTCTCTAGAAGTGAAGATGAGTTTTGTGTGTATATCAAGGCTAGTGGGAGTATAGTAACTTTTCTGGTGTTATATGTCGATGACATATTACTCATTGGTAACGATGTTCCAACCTTGAAAGAAGTTAAGTCTTGGCTTGGAAAGTGTTTTGCCATGAAAGACCTTGGAGAAGCTGCCTATATTCTTGGGATTAGAATATTGAGAGATAGAAAGAAGAGACTAATTGGACTTAGTCAGAGCACATACTTGGATAAGGTACTAAAGAGGTTTAGTATGGAAAATTCCAAGAAGGGAGAGCTACCTATCCAGAGCAATACCAAATTGAGTAAGACTCAATGCCCGAGTACAGATGTTGAAATAGATGACATGAGTCGTGTACCTTATGCTTCCGTTGTCGGATCGATCATGTACGCTATGACATGTACTCGCCCTGATGTGGCATTTGCTTTGAGCATGGTCAGTCGCTATCAGGGAAACCCAGGTAGAGCTCATTGGATAGCAGTTAAGAATATACTCAAGTATTTACGAAGGACAAAGGACTGGGTTCTTGTGCTTGGTGGCAGTGATACTTTGAGAGTAGATGGTTACAGTGATGCCAGCTTTCAGACGGATAGAGATAACTTCCGTTCTCAGTCGGGCTGGGTATTTTTACTGAATGGAGGAGCAGTCACTTGGAAGAGTTCCAAGCAAAATACGGTGGCTGATTCTACTTGTGAATCAGAGTACATAGCAGCAAGTGAAGCGTCGAAAGAAGCAGCTTGGTTGAGGAACTTCATCGGGGATCTCAGAGTTGTTCCAACCATCCAGGAGCCTATGGAACTGTTCTGCGATAATGAAGGAGCGGTTGCCTTGACAAAGGAACCGAGAGATCATGGTAAGACCAGACATATCGACAGAAAGTACCATTTCATCAGACATAGAGTAGAAGAAGGCCATCTTATAGTAAAGAGGGTGTCATCTGAAGATAACCCAGCAGATCCTCTCACAAAGGGTCTGAGTAGGGCTAAGCATATTCAGCATGCTCGGAGCATAGGACTGAAAGATGATATTAGTTTTAGTAGTTAGATTAGTTTTTGAAACTTGTAACAAAGTAAATGTAATTGACTTTTGGTGATTAAATAATAAAGTATTATTTATAAGTTTGGCTACTACCTTTTGTCAATTGTTTATTATTGTGTTTCATTTTTGCATGTTTTACTTCCTGAATAATGAGATTATTCAAACTCCACAGTCGCTCGTACTCTTGGAAGTAAGTAGTGAATTAAGACTGTCATGAATTGGATTGCAGATTGTCTAAGGATAGACATGGCAATGGAATTGCTGCAACGTTCATGAGTACTCATAAATTGAGATTTGAGTATTGGATAAACCCTCGCTCAGAGTATTACTTCATGGAATTCATCACGAGTAATACTGAGACGATAATATCTTACAATCTTGAAACGAAGATATATGAGTTGTAATTTACAAGTCGGTTGTGCATTGGTGATACGAAAACGCATCAGTAACTTGGTGTTATAAAACGTATTGTCATGCATAATTTGATGAGTAAAAGATACAAGAATATGAGTCAACGTTTATTCGTTCCTTTTGCCCTAACAGGAAAAGCGATATCTGTGGGCCCCTCGATGATTTGGTGTTGACTTATGTGCTGGGCCCAGCCAGGACTAAATTGATGTGTTCGATTAGAAGTCCTACATCATCACAAATCAGGAATCGGGAAACATAGATTCTGGACAAACAAATTGATTACATTCCATGTCTTTTGTCTGGGGATATCAAGCAGAATGAAGGGTTATATGATCACTTATCTTAGGACACGTAAATGACTGGGTCAGAGTTCGGCAGCAGCTTTTTGGAAGCTACAATTTGCTGGTCAAATTTAGAAGGCATACTAGCAATTATAGTTACAGACTTATCCAAGTGGGAGACTGTTGGATTAGGTGTCTAAGCCCATAACTATAATTGGTATGTACTTGAATTGATAGCAGCACAGTCCTTTTGGGTTGCCCTCAACCTAGCAACTGGACAAGGAAATTATGAAAGGAGAGATGTTAATTTATAAGATTAATAAATTAATACATAAATGATTTATTAATATGTTAATGGATTAATATATTAATTAGAAATCATTATGTTTAATTAATTGTTAGCCAGAAATTAATCAGAATTGATTTTGGGGTTAAAAGAATTAATTATAAAGTGCAGGGACTAGTTTGCAATTAACTGATAGTTGAATGGAAGGATCCAGAACTCCCTTGGAAGGGGGTGGACGAAAACCCTAGGGGAAACCCTAGAGAATTCGTCCAAGGGGTCCAGTAAAGGCCCTTGGATCTTGCTTAGGCCCTAAGCAAAGGATAACTAGGGTTTTCCCTAAACCCTAGATCCCTCAGCTATTTAAGGAGCCTCCTGGCTCACATTTGAGGTACTGATTTCTTTGGAAGAAACCCTAAGGCCGAAATTGCATACTCTCTCCATCCTCTCTCCTCCAAGTTTCCTTCTTACTAGTTCTTGGGTGTGATTCCATTAGAGGCATTACATTTGTGGTGCTAAGCTTCCAAGAAGATCAAGAGGATTATCAATTGTTTGCTATAACAATTGAAAGGTATGTAAACCCTAAACCCTAGTTTGTTAATTTCGAAATTAGCCTCTCTCCTCTAGGGTTCTTGTTTTGCAATTCAAAGTTGTATGTTCAATAGTTAAAACATAGATCCAAAGTAGGTTGCATGTGAACTTAGGAATTGTTTTCTAGTTTATTTGTTGTACCTAAAACCCATCAATTCTACCCTAGGACCACAACCAAACAAGGAACAAGAAATAAGGCCAAATCAATCATTCTAGGGCTATATACTCCTAACCGTATACAACTTTAAAAGCATACACATAGCAAGTTCCATACGATTATCAAAGCTCAAATATCAGTATAACATGGCTAACATATTGGGGAACTACTTACTTGGCTCGGCCGATCACGCGCGTTGCACTCTCATCTTTTCTATTCTTTAAAAGTTTTGAAATTTTATTTTTGAAAACAATTTTACCATTTCCTTAGTTTGAGTCCCGACATACCCGAGAGTGTGCCCGAATCATCAAACCAAGGCTCTGATACCAACTTGTAACGACCTAATTTTTCAAGAGAAAATTTTCATTTTTAATTAGCCAAAATATGTTTCATCGTTCATGTAATCCCAAATACAATTGTTTTCAAATTCATAACATCAACAATTTTTATTTTAAAACATCAGAGTGTTCCATGATAACGATTGAGAGATAGTGCATGCCGCGCCATCAGACCTTGCCCTTGCCCTTGGGCTCGGATGTACCTGAAACGAATCCACAAACTATAAGCTAATGCTTAGTGAGTTTTCCCAGAGCATACCCCACACACAATCCAAATAGCACATAACATATTAGCTATAAAAGCTACATATATACTACATAAGCTGCATACAACATACAGGGATGTCGTGGGCTCGTCCCCAGGGTCTTACTCTAGGATGCCATGGGCTCCCCACATGGTCTTTCACCTAAGTGCCATGGGCTCCCCCATGGTCTTCGATAGGAAATCCATGGGCTCTCCACATGGTCTTACATCCAAGTGTCATGAGCTCTCCCATGGTCTTCAACACATACATACCATATATACCAGTAGCATGCTTCCTAGCTCAACAAACTATCATACCACATAATATAACTACAGCTAGGATGCCATATATCATAAAATGGGCCGGCCTTGGTGCCTTAGACCCATTGGTATGGTGAGTAGACTCACCTTTCATGAATGCTGTGCGGACAAGCTAGAATCAGATATGTCCCCCGTGCTGCTCCAACTCAACTGCCTACAATCATTAAGTGATTAACTTGTCATAATCCCATAACTACCCTCAAAGTCAACCCTGGTTAACAGTCAAGATCAACATTCCATGTTGACCTCAACTCATCGAGTGCATCTAGCAACCCGCCGAGTTCCTGCCGAGTCCAGAACACCTGAACAAATTTTAGCCAACTCGCCGAGTTGGTTCATCAACTCGACGAGTTCACTTGATATCCAATCGACGGGGAAACCCGATCCGACTCATCGAGTTGCTAGGGGGACTCGTCGAGTCCCCCTCCCTGTTTGCTTGTTATGATAATCCATCGTATGCGGGGACTCCAGGGCTTAGATATGAAACCCTAAGGTGACTAGAAGGATAAAGTTTCAAACTTTACCATCCAGAACCAGTCCGAATGCTCTAAAGCCCTTATCAAAGGTTGGGAAGCTCCAAAGCTTAGCCATTGGGTCCAAGACTTTAGGGATCTAGAATCCCTCCTTTCTAGAAGAGTTTCTAGTCCTCAAAACGTTCCAAAGATGGAGGCTTTATTGACATACATGTCCAATGCATGTCCTTAAATCAAAATGGACAAAAAGGGGAAAATACACTTAAAAACCCTTGCATGGTTTCCTTGCTTGACCAAAATCTAGATCTAGCCCACCTTGGGACTATTTTGCCCTGGAGATTGATAAAGTTGCAAACTTTATGAACCCCATGCATGCAATCAACAAGAATAATGGGAAACGAAGAGTAAACTCAAGATCTAGCCATTTTCAAAGACAAAAATTAGGTCTTGAAGACTTACAACAGTCCACAAGATGATCAAGCTCAAGAGTGAGGGCTTGGCTTGCTGGATCTCCTCCTTCTTCTCACTATCTTCTTCTTCTTAAGCTCCACAAATCACTCTTAGCTCACAAAATGGAAGATAATGGGGATTAGGGTTTAACACATACATTTTAGGGTTTGGAGGCTGATGGAAGGTCAGCCTCAAGGTCCTTAAGGAGATTATATAGGGTGCAAACCCTAAAATTTAGGGTTTCTCTTTACAGCTCCTACTCGTCGAGTCGGACCTTCCGACTCGTCGAGTAGGACCTAACTTCCGCGTCCTCTTGATAGCCTCCACTCGACGAGTCGGGGCTCCCAACTCGTCGAGTCCTAGCGCCAAAACCCTAAAATTTGAAAATTACATTCAAACCTGGAACAAGTGTTACATTAATACTTTGATCATGAGCTTGGTACTTGAATGAGCAATTGTTGGTTTATTTCTTTGGTTTAGCATTGAATCATTGAATTTACTTGGAACAAGGGCTTTATGATGGTAGAAATCATCTCTAGCTTATGAATCATGACTCCTTTATGGATGTGTAAGCATTGACATCCTCTAGAAATTATGGATTCCTTCATTCTTAAGGCAAATCAACTTCTTGGGTTCAATTCTTCAATTGAATCCTTGATTTTGATTAAGAAGGTGTGTTGTGGGCTTCCCCAACCTCCATACTACCTATGAGGAATCTTGGCATATCATGCTTCATGATTGCTATAGCCAATTTGGGATGAATGATAAGCTTCATATTGAATCCTATTTATAAACACACAAATGTTCATTGTGTTGAATTGCCTTGGTTAACCAATTCTCTCCAATATTTGAGCATCTCACCATCTTGCTTAATTGCAAGCCTTTTAGTTATTCAAGTCTTTTAGTTTTCAAGCAATAACAACACCCCTCCTTTTTAGGCGTACATGAATTACACTGGGCGTAATTACATAGGGTGCAAACCCTAATTTTTAGTGTTTGATCCCTATTTAAGCAACTTAACTTATGGAAACTCTCTCCATATTCAGCCTCCATCTTCTCCAAAGCATCGTCTCGAAACCCTAGCCCCATTAGTGAAGAGTTTGAGCCTCTTGAGTGTTTATGAGTGTTTTTGGTACATCTTGAAGAGTAAGAAGTCCGCCATTGAAGCTTGGTGAACCTCAAGCTCTTGGATCTTGAACTCATTCGTCATTCCTCAACCTCAGAAGGTATAAAGTTTGAATCTTTATCACTCATTTAACTAGATCTAGAATTGGCTCATGTTTTGGTTATGTCTTGGTCCCATGGCTTGAATCTTGTGAGTAGAAGTTACTCAAGAACCTTCGAGCATCACTCCTCACTACTAGTTTACAGCCCTTTAATGACACGTAAACAATGACACGCACTGATTTACGATATGCATTTTTTGCGTGTCCTAAAAATAATGTCAGTTTTCCAAAATTTGAAGGATATAGGACACGAATTTGTGCATGCCCTAAAATTAGTGTCAGAAAAGAAAAAAAAGAAACACGGAAGGCGCTATCATAAAATGTGTGTCATGTAAGTGTGTCAGTTTATAACTTTTTAATGAAACATACGTTTTAAGGGGGAAATAAAATCCCCAAAAATTAACCCCTGCCTATTTGATCCTAAAAATTAAAACCCCCGCCTCTTCGAATTAGCAAAAAAAAACCCTAGGTCCTTCATCTTCATCCGTACCTTCCTCAATTCCCAGATCCATCACCTCCATCAAAAACCTAATCATCGGTTCCAACAAGTTCTTACAATCTTAATCAAAATCAGTATATACCTGGAGTTGGTGATTTCATTGGAGTATCTTCACGGATTTGGGATCATTTACATAGACTTAACGCTAGAAAATGTAATGAGTCAGGAAAACGGACATCTAATGCTTGTCGATTTCGATCTATCAACCAAATTATCACCTAAACCTTTGTGCGAAGCTCGATCAGCAAAACCACGTCGTCGTTGTCACCGACGACATCTTAGTCATCAACGAAGAACAAAAACTAATTTTCATTTTTTCCAATTGTTGTCGTCCGGCCATTCTGGTGGAGGACTAGGTACATCCTACCGCCGAGTCAGTCGACAACTTACTCTCAGACCCAAATTGAAAGCCTCATCACTCCTTCTCAAAATCAAACTCCTTCATTGGAACGGAAGAGTAAGTTGCGCCTGAAATGCTACAAGGCAACTACCATGATTTCTTGGTGGACTGGTGGTGTTTAGGCATCGTTTTTTATATTAATACAAGTTTACCAGTTCCCTAAGTTGTAAAATTTATATAAATTTACTCAGGGAAAAGCTGTGATTACTTTTCTTGATGCAATTTTGGACAAAATACTTCGTAGCACTGTGGTTTACTTGCTGGTAGAGGTCGTGCAAAGTCAGCTGCACTTGGTCTTGCAATTGTAGGAGCTGTTGCTACAGGGTATATGACACTCCTTTGACTTTTGTTGACTTCGTGAATCTAATTAACACATGATTTTTCAGGTATTCAAATATATTTGTGACTGCTCCTAGCCCAGAAAATCTCAAAACTTTATTTGAATTTGTATCAATGGGATTCAGTATGCTTGAGTACAAGGTAAAACTTGTTTCCATTTCTTATTGTATGCATTTTTATATAAATATGATGATATATTACGTTATGTACATGTTTTATAGGAGCATTTGGATTATTATATTGTGAAAAGCTCAAATCCAGAGTTTAAAAAAGCGACCATCAGAATAAATATCTACAAACAACACAGACAAGTTACCTCCACCTAGTGAGTGTGATCTTCTGGTATAATAATAATCCATCAAGATGATTAAATGAACATCTAATTTAGTTTTCTTCAAGAAAATGATTTGATTTATTACAATGGAATGCAGGACGGCTTTTTAGGAAGATTGATTTAAGTGAAGCTATTAAATATGCAAATGGTGATTCAATCGAATCATGGCTTAACAATTTACTTTGTTTTCGATATTGCAAATTCTATTCCTAGTATCAACATGTTACCTCCTCCTATTTCTTCAGGTGTTTATTATGTTGTTATCGATTGATTATTGTTTTTAGTTAATTTATTCACATATATAATATTTGTGCTTATTTTATGGTTCTAAGAGTTTTTGTATGCAGGTCCTGTTAACGAGTCAAGAAATCAGCTCCCAGATATACTTTGTGTCATCCAGGTTTGCTTTTTTTGTTTTTTTTAGTTTTTTTAATATTTATATGGTTAATTATTAAATGATTCTTGTCTTATCTGTTACTTGCAGCTTGGATATGGTTCAACTGCCATAGAATTGCTGTCAATGTACTTACTTTTAATCAACATGTTTATATTTTGGTATTTCCATATATACCCGTTTGATCACATAGTAGTTAATTATAGTAAGTTCTTATAATAGGTACTTTGAAGGTCAATTCACTTCCATATCTGAAGAAGATGATGTCCAAAACAAACCAGAGTCTTCACATCTCATAATCACTAAAGCTACTGAGAAAGTAAGATAGATCTCCTTTCTTATTAGTGAAACTTTTTTTAATTGGAATTGGATAAAACTTTTTCTGAAATTTGTAACTGCCACTGGTCATTGCTTAAAGAAAATATTGCTCATCGCCAGATCAATGCATTGCAAAATTCTTCAATCTTTTTATAATTTTATAAAAACTCTATTTTTAGGTTATATAAACAGAGGAATTCTAATCGTGTTTTTTTATAGACTTGGTGGTGTTGTCATAAACATTCTGCATACTATAAAAGGCTAAAGAAAGGATCTTTAGTTACTCAATGTAGATGGAGGGGAAGGATTGCTAGGAGAGAGCTACGAAAATTTAAAATAGTCAGTTATTTATTTATTTCTTTGAAATCATATTCATGATGTTACTTTCTTTTTTGGGAAAATTCAAAGTTGCTAGCTTTATCTATTTTGCAGGCTGCACAAGAAACAGGTGCACTTAACGAAGAAAAAGATAAGCTTGAGAAACAATTGGAGGAACTAGGATGGCGTTTACAACTTGAGAAACGTTTAAGGGTAATTTAGTCAATTATGTTGAAATATTACAACTTTTGTTGGAAAAGTTTTTAATATGATATGTCCTACGTGTCCAGACTGATTTGGAAGAAGAAAAAGCACAAGAGGCGCTGAAATTTCAGAATTCTCTAGAAGCTATGCAAAAGAAACTTGATGAAGTAAATGCATTGGCTGTAATGGAAAGAGAGGCAGCTAAAAAAACTATTGATGAAGCGACTGCGGTTGTTGAAGAAAAAGAGATTGTTATTGAAGATACTAAGAAAATTGAATCTTTGACTGCTGAGGTGGATGAGTAGAAGGTAATACTTATCATACAGACGGAGTTTTTTTTTTTTGGTGTGTGGGGACCATATTAACTAGTTTTTTTTTGGGCATGTAGGCATCACTTCCGTTTAAGTTTGTAACTCTCTCTAATTAATCTTTAAACTTGTTTTTAATATTTCTTTCGTACATATTGAATCATCTTTTCTTACATGTATGGTTCTAAAACCGTTGGCAAACGATGAGATTGAAGTTAACGAATCATATGATGAATGGGGATTCTTTGGTGATTATTATAGAGCTTTTAAGGCACCATTTGCTAGGCTTTTATGTTCTCTAATATTTAATACAATGGAATATAAGCTTGCAATGAGGTACACACTACAATACATCTTCCATATTGAATTTCAATGATATATAATACTAAATAAATACTTTTCCTTTTGTATGTAGTATCTTGGATCCAAAACTCAACTTATCGGATGCAGACCATTCATCAACAACAATTTCACATGGGATATATGATGACATCATCAAATCTTCAACCAAGAGAAGTTTCCAGTTACATTATCATATGTTCAAGCTTCTATGTTACTTTACAAACAATATTTTTGTTAACAATGAAATGTTAGGTAGCGCATCATCTTCTGACATGTGGTGTACTGTGTTTTTTGTTAACTGTGTGAATGTTAGGTATCATCCTCTTTTGAGATGTAGTGTAATATAATGTTTTTGTAACATCTGGAATCCCATGTATATTAATTATGTTTTTATTTTGAGATTTATTGGCCGACTCGACGAGTTGTGAGTCTTACTCGTCGAGTAGAGTCGCGGATGGCTACGTGGGATTAGTGGTCTACTCGATGAGTCCAAGAGTCGACTCGCCGAGTAGACGCTGAGTGGTAAAACCCTAAATCCCCGGGTCTTGGGGACTATTTAAGGGCACTTATAGCCTCCTTCCATTCTCACCAGCAACCTTTCACCCTTGATAGAAACCCTAACGTCCATTTGAGCTAGAGAGTGTGAAAAGAGCTAATTTTGTGGTCCTTGGGTACATTTCTTTTGAAGAGGAGGGAAGGATTCATCAAGGAACAAGAAGGGGGCCAGTGGATCAGTGTTATTATGTCCAAAAGCTTCTAGAGAAGGTAAAAAGTTCTCACCTTTCTCCTTGTGGTGATTAGATCTCATGTTTATGATGATTAGGGCTTTCTACCACCTTTTGTTGAGATATGAGTACATGGAGTCCATTTCTAGGTTTAGACTTCAGATCTGGACCTTGGGAGGTCCAGATGGTCCAAAGGCTATAGCTTTATTCAGTCTCTTAAGGAGTGGTTGTGTTCTAGGACCCTTATTAGAGTTGTATTGGAATTTAGAGCAATATATGACATGTATGGTCATCAAGATCAAAGCTTTACATGACTTTTGGGCCTTAAGGGACTAGATCTAGAGTTTGGAGTAGTGGATCTGCGTTAAAACGTCTGAATGAGAAAATATATTGAAGGAACTCGTCGAGTCCATGAACTGACTCGACGAGTCGGTTAGGATTATTCCCGATGAGTTTGATCATGCGATAACTCGGCAAGTTGGGGGTTAACTCGACGAGCTGAGCTGGACTTTCTTGAGACTTCTGAGGAAAAGAGGGGACTCGACGCGTTGCATGAGTGCACTCGACGAGTCGGGTCAAACAAGGATTGTTGACTCGAGTTTGACTTCTAGTTGGTCAAACCTGAGTAATGGAGACCATTGAAGGGTAAAATGGTCTTTTACCCACTTCCAGAGTTAGAGAGAGAAAGAGTAACCTTTGGTTTATCTAGAGTTGAGAATCGAGTATTAATTAGAGAATATTTACCCTATGTATTAGGCGGTGGCTAGTTCGAGATTCGAGTGCAGGGATAATTGCATGCATGCCTCGAGGTGAGTCTTCTCACTATACTTTACAATGAGTGGTATTTGTGTGTGACTGAGATGTCTTATGTGCTTATCTGTGTATTGTGATATCCTGCATTATTTCTTTATGATTTATGTTGTGTATTACTCAAAGCTTACAGAGTTAGGACCGGAGGGTCCATCAGAGTTGTGGGACTGGAGGGTCCCACTAAGACACATTGACCAGAGGGTCTTATAGAGTTATAGCCTCGAGTGGCTAATATGTTGTATATGGTATTTTGGGGAACTCACTAAGCTTCGTGCTTACCGGGTTATGTGTTATGTGTTTCAGGTTCTTATCAGGATCGCGGGAAGGCGTCGGCTCGATTGTACACACATATGAGTAGAGATATATTTTTGGAGGATCCTGGATTTGTGATAAACAACTTTTGAAATATGTTGATAAATTGATACTTGTGATTTTTGAGAAAATGTGACATGTGTTTTATTGTGTTTTTAAATGAAAATTTTATGTGAAAATTTACGGTGTTACAAGTTGGTATCAGAGCCTTGGTTTGAGGGATTCGGATACACCTTTGGGTATGTCTGGACTCAAACTGAGGATTTGAGAAAGATTTTCAAAAGAGATAATTTTTTCTAAAATGAGAAAGAGTTTAAGAGAAAACGAGTTGGAGCAGTGTGTACAATCAGCCAGAGCCCGAACGGTGATTTCCCAAAATGCCCTTACTTTTGCGCTATGAGATATTTATGAGATGTTTTATGAGATATTATGCATCGTAGAGATAGGCTAGGTATTTCATATTTTAGGACTAGATTTGCCTGATTTGTGATGCCCTAGCCTAGGAGTTGCTGCTATCTGTGATGTGCTTTTGAGTATGTGCTGAGTAAGAGTATCTAGCAGGAATCACCTAGAGAAAGAGTTCTGAGTCGAGAGATAATCTAGGAGAGATACCTAGATGAGCATTTAAGGAGTCTACTGAGAAGAGTAGTTAGATACCTCGGGAGGTAGGATTGCCTGAGTCGGGGACGTCTTTTGAGTTGTGAATAGAGCAAGAGGAATTATATGCCAGAGTGGCCTTATGTTTTGGTGGAGGTTATTCGATGCCTGAATGTTACTTGCTTCGTGCTTTGTGGAACTCTTGATGATAGGAGTCAGCTACTAAGTGGATATGACGATATTCAGGAGGTAGATGGTTGGAATCATGAGGAGTTCCTCAGCAGCTGATGGCAGAGGAGTGTGAGAACCTAGGAAGAGCCTAGGGAGTAACTTTAGTCAGATGAGTACGCTGATAAGAGGGGAGTTTTAGCTGGAGAGTGACCAGGTATAACGGGATTGGTGATCAGGAAGGTTGAGCAGCTACTTAGGAAATCTGGGACGATCCGTGTGGAAAGTATGGGTAGATGTGGCAGGTAGTATGGGCCCGTACTACTGAAAGCAGAGGACCCATACTCGAAACAGGGAGAATTCCAGAGGTTCTAAGAAGCAAATTGAGAAGATAGATAGCATGGTTCGAGTACCATGATTCATAGCAGATTGAGAAGAGAGATAACATTGTTCGAGTACCATGATTCGTAGCAGAATGAGAGGAGATAACATGGTTCGGTTACCATGATTCGTAGCGGACTGAGAGTTGATCACATGGTTCGAGTACCATGATTTGTGGAGGATAGTGCTTCTGGTTTTACCAGTTATCCCGTTGTGATTGATTAGACCGAGATCAGATGTGATAGTGTGTGGGGCCCGAGGGCCATGAAGAGCGAGTTTTTAATGAAGCCTACCTTGAGAGGGAAATCGAGTTAGTTCTGGGAGACTTATCTGGTGAGATGCCAGTTGGAGTCGCAAAACTCAGGAATGAGTAGAGGTGATACTTATTGGAGGATCGCGGTCTGAGTTGAGCAATCGACCGATAGATGAGACATCACCTTCTGTGAAAAGAGTTGCGTTGTTCCATTTCTGGGAGGAGCGAAGGAGATAAGAGTTTCCGGTTTCAGAGTTGGAGGTAAACCCCGTGGAGTAGCATAGGGTTGCAACCTTTCACCAGAGTATTTGGGCAGTATGTTTGCTGCGAGGTAGTCCTTAGGCCATGAGAGGACTATTAGTGGAGACTGAGATGAGGACAAAGAGATGCCTTAGTCGATTCAAGTATGTTTTAGCAGCGGTTCCAAGTGATCAAGAGGAGTATATTGGGGTAGTGGCCCTCGTCGTTATGTTGTGTAACGGCCGTGAGAGTGAGCTCTCGTGCTTTGATGAGGATTCTCGTATTGGGTGGCTGGTCGAGGAGTCAGAGACGAGGTGGGTAATAGTGTATCATTTCCGGACCCAGAGTCAGGATTATTTCGGAACAGATAGGGTATCTGGCGGTGTGTCGGTCTGAGGTTTCGAGATGACTAGATACAGTCACGTCGAGAGGATTCTGAGATTTTTGTCTGAGTTACGGGATATTTGAAGTTGCTTGGTTTCCATCGGGAAGATCATTGATGTGACTGCGTGGTACGTTCCAAGAGTTAAGTATGATGTACCCGGAGAGACAGTCTGTGGAATAGACTGTTAGCATGCCAATTGGTGATCGTTCGAACCCTGAGTGGGGGAGAACTGAATACTTTATTGAGAGTATCAGAGATTTGTTCAAGAGCAGTTAGAGGACTGGATATAGTGACCTGCGGTACGGATACATGAGATCAGGGTTATTGGTGGTCGAGGCGAGGTGCAGAGCGAGATAATGCATGTTGTACGTGTTCAATAAGGGATGAGTGTCTCCACGGCAGGTGGTCGTTGGTCAGAAACCTTGTGGTGGTTAGGGATCCTTCAAGGTTGTAATGGTAAATTCGAGGTGGTTGGCTCGTAAGGATAGTTTCGGCAGTTGAGAATTTCTGGTTCAATGTATGGGTTGTGATTGGGCAGCCAACTTCAGGGTTAGTATGTGTGTTCTTGCATGGGTTTTGAGCAATAGAGGAGGGAGTTTCGGATTGTCGCCAATGTGTTCTGAGTCATTGACAATGCCTTCATGTTTCAATTGAAAGTTGGAATAATCCGAAGTTACGAGTTGTGCGAGAGGAAGATCGGTGGTGGAGTCGAGATATTGTGAGATTCTTGATGGATACATTGTGGTATCCGAGTATGATGCCATGGGCGGCGGATCCGTGGTTGAGGCAAGACATCGTGAGATGTTGTGATGGTGTACCGAGGTACCCGAGTGATTTATTGTTCCAGTGGGAACCCAGCAGTGAATTGTCAACGGAGTGGGACTGTCTGAGGGTGTATCCATGCTGAGAAAAGTGCCTTGCCTACGAGAACCTACATCAGGAGTGGTGGTGCATAAACTGAGTGGGTGTGTGCACTTATCTATGTTGGGTTGTGGGGCATGAGTTAATGAACTCAGTGTAGTGATGACTTGATGATGAGATTTTGAGGTGATAAGAGAGCGGGTGGATCCGAGTGGGAGTAGTCACTTAGGATTATCGGGGAAAGACCATTGAGTGAGCCCATGACGATTCAGTGAGTAAAAGAGTATCGTGTGACTGCGGAGAGCCACAACATACGTGAGTCAGAGAAAGGGTATCGTGATACTACGGGGAGCCGTGGTATTCACTAGTCAGCGAGAGAGTGTCTTGATACAGCGGGGGGCCGTAGTATTTACTGGTTAAAGGGAGAGTGTTGAGATACTGCGGGGAGCCGTAGTATTCGCGAGTCAGTGAGAAAGTGTCATAGGCCTGCGGGGAGTCGTAGCCTTCACGGGATAGTGAGAGGGAATGTTATGATACTGCGGGGAGCCGTATTATTAGCTAGTCAAAGCATGACACAGAAGAGTTTTTAGGCTTGGGTAGCCTTATTCTTTGAGTTTTAGGAACCTAGAGGTTGGACCAGGGGCGAGACTGGGGTCTCCTTAATGATCGGGAATCGTTATATTCTGAGTTAAGGTGTGCTTATCGCAATCAGAAGGAATTGGAGAAGTGATGTACGCGTGAGTTGCGGGTCATAGGTCGTGAGTTGAACGCTTCATTGGGACGAGTGGTTCCAATTCTAAGTCGAACCAGACTCTCGAGTTAGAGTTTGGTTCTACTGATGTATTGAGTAGGCGAAATGAGATTCCGGATCCAGAGAAGGAGTTCCATTTTGAGGGGCATTGTTTGTCATCCGACGGCTTAGGCCTGAGTGGGTCAGTTCGTTGGTACGGGAGGTATCGCGAGATGCATGGAACCAATGATTAGTAGACGACAGAGGTCGGGGTGAGATGATTTTCAATTGGGAGTGTAGTAATCGCTCGGGGTAAAGCGGACTCCGTGACTTGTGTGTCACACTGGGCCGAGATAGTTAGTGCGGGAAGGAAGTCAGTGAGACATGTTAAGGTATGCAATGGGTAACCTTTGGAGGTTCGACTACTAGGTCGGGAGATGACTTGGTGCTCAGTGTTGAAAGGGATATTGGAGAAGGGAGTTGGGGTTTATGATTGTTAGATGTCAGAGGATAATTCTGAACAATCATGATCATTGTTTTGTGTCTGAGGACAGGGTGTTGAGAGTTCATTGTTCAGATGGGTTTTGATTGCAGTACAATGGATGGGTCCCTGGTGTGATGTGATCCTTTCATTCTTTGGAGTATGATTTGAATTATTTAACATGGCTGGTATGAGTGATCGGTAGTCAATTTTTGGGCATTGACTTGTTTTATCAGTCGCAACGAGAGAATCAGAGGGGCAGTGAGTTTTCAGGGTCTGTTATTCGAGGAGCGAATAACATGGTGATATATGGAGAAGGCGGTCTGGCAGGGAGATAGATCACTAGAGTTTTCCACTTCTGGAGAGCCGGAATGGGTATCGTAGTGGCAGAAGGTTCTGTCCTTTTTCGGGATAGGGAGTTCTTGGTTGGGTTCAGGTATCTTTGGAGGGACGTGTTGTAGGATATGAGACTCTTTCGGTGGTGCTTCTCGGGTTATTGAGTTCGATCTATGTGTTATTAAGGTCCAATTTCGAGGGCGAAATCTAATTCAAGTGGGGGAGAATTGTAACATCCAGAATCCCATGTATATTAATTATGTTTTTATTTTGAGATTTATTGGGCGACTCGACGAGTTGTGAGTCTAACTCGTCGAGTAGAGTCGCGGATGGCCACGTGGGATTAGTGGTCTACTCGACGAGTCCAAGAGTCGACTCGCCGAGTAGACGCTGAGTGGTGAAACCCTAAATCCCCGGGTCTTGGGGACTATTTAAGGGCACTTATAGCCTCCTTCCAGTCTCACCAGCAACCTTTCACCCTTGATAAAAACCCTAACGTCCATTTGAGCTAGAGAGTGGGAAAGGAGCTAATTTTGTGGTCCTTTGGTACATTTCTTTTGAAGAGGAGGGAAGGATTCATCAAGTAACAAGAAGGGGCCAGTGGATCAGTGTTATTATGTCCAAAAGCTTCTAGATAAGGTAAAAAGTTCTCACATTTATCCTTGTGGTGATTAGATCTCATGTTTATGATGATTAGGGCTTTCTACCACCTTTTGTTGAGATATGAGTACATGGAGTCCATTTCTAGGTCTAGACTTCAGATCTGGACCTTGGGAGGTCCAGATGGTCCAAAGGCTATAGCTTTATTCAGTCTCTTAAGGAGTGGTTGTGTTCTAGGACCCTTATTGGAGTTGTATTGGCATTTAGAGCAATATATGCCATGTATGGTCATCAAGATCAAAGGTTTACGTGACTTTTGGGCCTTAAGGGACTAGATCTAGAGTTTAGAGTAGTGGATCTGCCTTAAAACATCTGAATGGGAAAACAGACTGAAGGAACGCGTCGAGTCCATGAACTGACTCGACGAGTCGGTTAGGATTTGTCCCGATGAGTTTGATCATGCGATAACTCGGCGAGTTGGGGGTCAACTCGACGAGCTGAGATGGACTTTCTTGAGACTTCTGAGGAAAAGAGGGGACTCGACGAGTTGCATGAGTGCACTCGACAAGTCGGGTCAAACAAGGACTGTTGACTCGAGTTTGACTTCTAGTTGGTCAAACCTGAGTAATGGAGACCATTGAAGGGTGAAATGGTCTTTTACCCACTTCCGGAGTTAGAGAGAGAAAGAGTAACCTTTGGTTTACCTAGTGTTGAGAATCGAGTATTAATTAGAGAATATTTACCCTGTGTATTAGGCGGTGGCTAGTTCGAGATTCGAGTGCAGGGATAATTGCTTGCGTGCCTCGAGGTGAGTCTTCTCACTATACTTTACCATGAGTGGTATTTGTGTGTGACTAAGATGTCTTATGTGCTTATCTATGTATTGTGATATCCTGCATTATTTCTTTGTGATTTATGTTGTGTATTACTCAGAGCTTACAGAGTTAGGACCGGAGGGTCCACATAGTTAGGACCGGAGGGTCCATCAGAGTTATGGGACTGGAGGGTCCCATTGAGACACATTGACCAGAGGGTCTTACAGAGTTATAGCCTCGAGTGGCTAATATGTTGTATATGGTATTTTGGGGAACTCACTAAGCTTCATGCTTACCGGGTTATGTGTTATGTGTTTCAGGTTCTTATCAGGATCGCGGGAAGGCGCCGGCTTGATTGTACACACATCTGAGTAGAGATATATTTTTGGAGGATCCTGGATTTGTGATAAACAACTTTTGAAATATTTCGATAAATTGATACTTGTGATTTTTGAGAAAATGTGACATGTGTTTTATTGTGTTTTTAAATAAAAATTTTATGTGAAAATTTACGGTGTTACAGTTTTTGACACTTTGCTTGACATTTAGATGAAATTGAATGTTTGGTATGTATATTTGTTTCTTTATTATGCCTAAAATGCACATTGTGAATCCTAAATTGTTACTAAGTTTATAACACGCAAAAGCGTTTCATCTTCTTTTATGACATAGGATTTAATGATACGCATTGCATGTCATAAGGTTACGACACGTAAATGTATGTCGTCTCTTTATGACAGGGCCTTCCTTGACACGCATTGTGTGTCGTAAATGCGCGTCGTAAGGTTACGACATGCAAATGCGTGTCATCTTCCTTTATGACAGGGCCTTTCTTGACACGCATTTGCGTGTCATCTGTGGCATTTATGATACGCAATGCGTGTCATTAAAGGGTATTTTTCTAGTAGTGTTTGGTCATTTTGGAAGCTATTAATGTAACATTCGGATTCCCAGGTATCTTATTTTAAGTATTTACCTTGAGTTTTAGGGAGGGACTCGGCGAATAGGCGCTCAGACTCGCCGAGTAGGATCACGAATTCTTGTTTGGATTAATGAGGGACTCGACGAGTCGATGCGTGGACTCGGCGAGTCCGCGCTGTAAAGTGAAACCCTAAATCTCAGGGCCTGAGCCCTATTTAATGGCCTTTATGGCCTCCATTTGCAGCTACCAGTCCAGAGAGAGATACCCTAGCGATTGTGAGCGAGTTGTGAGAGAGTTTGAGCCTTTTGATCATTTTTGGGTGTGATTTTGCAAAGGAGAAAGTCTTTCCAGCAAGGGGAGGTCAAGAGGATTGCATTTCGGTGGGTTTTCGGCTTGGATCTTCAAGTTTGAGGTAGCTATTTGATCCTATCCTTCTGTTTTGCTTAAGGGCATTGAAATTAGGGTTTTCTATACCCTTTTATGGCTTGTTTAGTTGTGTATAGTGTCCCATTGAGTGCTAAACTCTAGATCTGGACCTTTTGAGGTCCAGAGAGCCTGAACCATGCTGCTTTTTGTGGTTCTATGGAAGAATGGGACATAGGTTGCCATGTTAGAAGGGATTTCACCAAAATAAGCCTTGGGAGCATTGCATGTGTAGCAAGATTCGACCTTTACGTGTTTATTGGTCATGGGGAAGTCAGATCTATAGATTAGAGAAGCAGATCTTACCTCAAGAGGTCAGATGAGTGTTGTCATGGGAGGAACTCGCCGAGCCCATAAGGGACTCGACGAGTCGAGTCGGGTTGCCCCACGACTCGCGACCTGTGACGACCCGTGGAGTATAGGGTTGACTCAGCGAGTCAAGTGAGGACCAGGGGCGAAGAGGACAGGCATGTACTCGCCGAGTCACCCTAGTGCACTCGGCGAGTCCGGTCAATGTTGGCCGTTGACTTTTGTTGACTTTTAGGGTTAGTCAGTGTTTGGACTTATGAGCCATTAGAGGGGCAGAATGGTCTTTTACCCTTCTTAGAGAACTTATAGAGAGGGGTTGGCCTAGCCTTTAGAAGTTGTATTAATTAGAGTAATTATTTATGTGATTAGGCGAAGGCTAGTGTAGTATTTCAGAGTTCGAGGTTTACCGAGTTACCCGAGGTGAGTCTTCTCACTATACTTTACCTAGAGTGGTAATTAGAGTTATGTGACAGAGTATCTTGTATGCTATTTATGTGATTGTGATACACTGCATTATTTCTATGTGATTCATGCCGTGTATGTTCCAGAGTTACAGAGTTAGAACCGGAAGGTTCACAGAGTTAGGACCGGAGGGTCCACAGAGTTAGGACCGGAGGGTCCACAGAGTTATAGCCTCGAGTGGCTAATATGTGTTATATGTGGTATTTTGGGGAACTCACTAAGCATTTATGCTTACAGTGTTTTGTGTTATGTGTTTCAGGTACCAGTGAGGATCGCGGGAAGGCGCCGGCATGATCAGTACACACTATTGGAGTTTTACACATTTTGATCTTGGGATGTGTTTTTATGGATTTGATATGTGATACATTGAGATTTGAGAATATGTATGGATGAAATTATATTTTTAAAAGTGAAAAATTGTTTTGAAATTTAGGGTGTTACAATTAAGTCATAAAAATTGGATCTTGGGGGTTGTAAGTTCACCCATGCATGAGTTGTTGACCTTTTTATGAAGTTATGGACCTAGGGCTTGGTTTTAGGGTCCATCAAGAAATGCAAAAGCTTAAAGTTGTCAACTTTATCAGTTAAGACCTTTGTAGGAGTTAGATCCGTGATTTGGACGAGTTGTCTTAAAGGATTAAGCACTCAAAGTGGAGTTTGGACATCATCGAATTACGATGGGTGTACCATCTTGGTATGCTACGCGTAATGGGTTTTCGAACCAAATCCCTTTCTTTGATCGAGCAGTACGTCGGGCGTATTAGGTTGGTACGCGGGGCGTACTCATCAGAGAGATGGTTATGCCATTTTTGGGCCTTGGTTCATTTTGGGTTTGGGCCATGGTTAGATGGGTCAAGTAAGGGAAGGGTAAAATGGTCTTTCCCTTGGCATGATGGAATATAATATGGACCCTTGTTTATGGATAATTGCCTTAATTGTTAATCAAGATCATTTTGGTTATGATTAGTGGGAGGAGCATTCATATCGGCAGCTCGTGTGGGTGTGCATGATTGATTAGCATCGGATTGAGGTGAGTCTTCTCACTATACTCGCCGGTCGAATGCACCAATGTTAGCCTACTGGATTGTACTTGCCTGTGTGGTAATATATATATATATATATATATATATATATATATATATATATATATATATATATATATATATATATATATATGTGTGTGTGTGTGTGTGTGTGTGTGTGTGCGCGCGATGACCAGCTGGGTCTTATTTGTTGTTACTGTGATATGTGTTACTATGTGTGCGGAGACTTCGGTAGTCTCCAGGGTTGCTGTTAACCCACAGGACGTGTTGTTTGTCCACTGAGACTTCGGTATTCTTCAGGGTTGTTGATAACTCACAGGGCGTGTTGTTTGCCCACTGAGACTTCAGGTATTCTCCAGGGTTGCTGATAGCCCATAGTTGTTTATTTGTGATGTGTTGTATGTGATATTTTGGGGAACTCACTAAGCTTTGTGTTTACGGTTTGTAGTTTAAATGTTTCAGGTTTTCTTATATTAAACGAGGGGCACGGCTCGATTGCATCGCATCCATTTGGAGATTTCCGCACATGATGACTTTTGACAATACTCTGATAAATGTTTGAATCAAATAGTGTTATCTAGATCATTGTTGTTGTAAATTGAATAAATACTTTTATTTTTAAATGAAAAATCTTGTTCTGAATTTTGGGCCGTTACAAAATTCAAATTTCGGGGCGTTACAAAATTCAAATTTCAATTTCACCACAATCTCGTTTTGTGACGTGTATTTTTATCGTGTCTTGTCTTCGATTGCCAATCCTATAAAACTATATTATATTTATGACAATCCTATAAAATTATATGAAATTTATGAAATATTTTATTTATTTTGGAACCCAGCACGGGACTTCAACCTCGCAACCATTTTTGTTAGGATGCTGGATACACATTTTCAATATATTTACATTATAGTGCTCGCAACCATTTTTTGTTAGGATGCTGGATACACATTTTCAATATATGTACATTATAGTGCTCGCATGTTACGCCCAATGCCCTTTAACTATGCAATACATTCAAGTTGCTATTCCATCTTTTTATTTTCTTAAACTTTAACACATCTATGTTGTAGTTAATAAACTCTCATTATTTGAAGGGAAGAAATGTAACGAGTAAAATGATGGTAAATCAAAAAATACAAGAATTTGATCAAACATTAAACATCAAGTAGACTTTAAAGGCCAGCATGAAATGGCACACGGGTACCAGGCAACCACGACTGGCCGCCGATGAAATTTGCCACCGTAAACTTAGAAGCCTCGTTGGTGTTAGTGATAACTCGATACCCACGCCACTTCACTCTCCGGCTGGTTGAAGAACCCGGTCCAGTATTCCTATATTCTCCGTAATACAAAGTATTAAGAGCAAAATTCCCATCCCATTCCAACCATCCGGCCGGGTCCACCAAACTCTCCATATAGTTTTTCATAAAAACCGTTCGCGAATACTGCTTCCATGGCCGGCCCAAGAATGTTTTGAACGAGCTCAAGACAGGTTTTAGGTCAGATGCTGCCATGATCCTAGAATTCTGAATCGAGATCCCTGTGTTCTGGTTGTCATCAGTTCGGCCTTGTGCTGTGATGGTGATCTTTTGAGAAGCCATGGGTCTTCTTCCATAGATCATGCAGTTTTGGAAAACCACGGCGGCGTTTCCAAAGATGAAATCAACAGTGCCGTAAATGTAGCAATCTTTGTAGAATTGGCGTTGGGAGTGGACGTAGAGAGTGTCTTGGTATCCTTCAAAGCTGCAGAGGTAGAACACCGATAAATCGGCGCCAGACCTTAACGCTACCGCTTGGTGGTTCTGAGGGCCGGCGGTGTTGCGGAATGTTATTCCACGTGCAATGAATCCGGACCCGGTTACAACTGTAGCAGTACAAGTAAAGAATGAATATATGGTTACAATTGAATGACTTTTCACTTTCTTGATTCGGTATGCAAGAAATCGTCTTTAAAATATAAAGAACTTTTCTATCGTTGTTGACAAGTGGAAACATTTGTAAAAGTCCTTTTTATTGTTTTGAGGAAGAGAAAGGGGGAGATGTGACTTACTAACGGTGCCGGAATTAAAGGTGGTGGACCCTCCGCCAACACTCCGGCTGCCGGTGATGATGGTATTCTTCAGTCCATCACCCACAAGCATAATATTCTTCATCTTGTTCCCAATCTCAATATTCTCTCTATAAACACCCTTCTTTATTGAAATAACAAACCTCCCACTCCCACTTCTCTTTGCAGCCGCATCAATCGCCGCCTTGATTGTCTTATAGTTCCCGGACCCGTCCTGCGCCACCACAAGGTTAGCCTTCGGTGCCGCCGTCTGCAAAAGCTTTCTATCTCCGGGAAAAACCCACGTCGGAAACCCACCTTTATAACTCTCGATTGGCTTCGTCGAACCATTGTTGAGCGCTAAAGTATTGCTAATAAGCTTCGTAACATTATTAGACATGAGTGGCAACATGTAGTCCGAAGCATTAAGCTCCACGAACCCAGCTCGACAAGTCTCGAGGTTGGTCAACGCGGTGCTGAGCCATGTTTGTGTATCGGCATCGGTGCACTTGATGGTTGGGTCGATGGTCTGGTTTAGTTGCAGGATAGTGCTTTCGTAGAGCTTTAGACAGTCAGACCATGCAGCCCTTTCTCGCTCATTTCGACACTTTGGGCCGAGCCATTTGGTGTGACTCTCGGCGTTAAGTGCCCTTTCCATGGCTAATTGCAAAGCCGCTTTGCGAAAATCGGATTTGCCAAAAATGAAACCCAATTTTTGAGTTTTACTGCTCATGAAATGCTTGCATGGCTCTGGGTTCGGCGTTTTATCGCACCACCAGTTCATGTCGTTTGGTAAGGCTGAGGAAAGACATGCAGAAATGGAAATTGCGATGAGTATAAGCAAGGGTAGGTTCATCGCCATGGCTAAACAGTTTGTGTGTTGCTTTGTTTGTGAGATACATCGCTATATATATGTCTATAATGTCAATTTATGAATTGAGAGGAAGTTGACATTTGACAATGTCGCCAATTGCAAATTAGATGTGGATGTTAGAAGGAAGATTCTCTTATAAACAAACTGTTTCAATTCTCAGGGTTGTTTGAATTACATATTTATTATTATTATTTGTATCACCAATAACTAGCTAGGACCCGGTTTTGATATCTGTTTTTAAAAGTCAGTTTTTAATGTTCTTTACTTATTTCTCAAAATTAGATGTTATGACCAGATTAATTACATGAGCAATCATATGTAATATTTTTCATGAATGATTCATAATATATTAAACTTCATCATGAATAAAAGTAATTAAATCTTTATTGGGTTAAATGAAAAGACATCGATCTCAATTGGGAAGAAATTAAAAGGGAAAGCTCATGCCTAAAAAAATCAAAAAGGTTAGGAACGAATTAATGGGTTTACCGAACACAACACACGTATTGCAATTGTATTGTTCCTTTTAAAGTTAACACATTATCACCTATTTATTTCCTGTTCTATTGCTAGCGAGCTTTCGGAGAATCTATAAGCGGTGGAATTTCGATCGATCTTTCTCAATTAATTTCAGACATTCACTCGGTTTTGAATATGGCTTATGCAGTTTATATCACAACTTTCCAAATGTAATGTCTTTGATTCGTACATAACAAAATTTATCCATACACAATAATTTGTGCTTTAAATTGTTATATTGCACAACTCTATTAAACATAAATTGTTAAGTACAGATAAAAACTGTTGTGTACGAATCACTTTCCATTTGATAACGTTAAGTGGTTTTCAGTTTTGTGGATTTTCATATAGTGTAAAATGTATTCGGCTGATTAATTTGTTTATGTGTTAAGTACTTTGTGGGACTTTCTCATCTTTGTTATACTCATGACTTCTCGTTATCATTATTTTTTTTCCTAATATTTTATTGTCGTTCAGAAAACATAATACAGTTTGAGGAGCTTTTATTTTTAATTTTTTATACACTAACAATTCTCATTGTACATGAGGTGCACACTTAACCTAACAACATCATGTCATTATCTAAGAAAGGAGATGATCCATGCGTCTTTAAACAAATCATAAACAACGCTTGTTTAACAAGTCATACCATCAACACCTCTGTTTTAAGATGAATATTTTAGATGGTTTTATGTATTATTATATATTTTTCAAATTTCCAATACATGTATTTTAGTGTGTCCTGAAAAAAGTTTATTGAATAATTGTTCATATTCTTTTAAATATTGAAATATCACATATAAAGACAGATCGATATATAGTTAAGCTTCTCTAAATAGTTTTAAATGATTAATTTTTGCAACCACCTATATATAGTTAAGCTTCTCTAAATAGTTGAAAATGATTAATTTTGATCATAGCTATAAGTTTTACACTTATATGTTATTTCGAGCAAATGATGTCTAGCGTAGCTAGATTGATGCACCGGGTTTGATACCCATATAGGTTTGAGGTCAGAAGTTCAAATCTTTAAACATGTTTAATTTGTCTTTTGCAATTATGCCTCGTGTGTGGAAAGTTTTCTCTGTAAATTCTCATGGAGACTGAGTTTGCCCTGTAAAAAAGCTCGAACTAGGGGTCACCATTGAAATATTGTGGTGAGGCTTCTCCTAATTCATTTGTCGTTTCCAAAAAAATATGTTCTTTCGAAGTTCATTAGTAATAAAATAAATAAATACATAACATATCTCAAACATGTTTTTTTTTTCGTCTCCAAAGATTTTTAGACTATCTTCAAAATTTTATTTTATTTTGCTAACATAAATATATGAATATGTAGTTGATACATTCATATTCATTGCCTTCTTTCTATAAACAATTGACTTGTTCTTTTGCTTGTAGCCTTCAAATATGGGAGTGGGCGCCATGACGACGCGTTTATATAAACGACGTGAGCCCAACAAAATATATAGCAATGTTTTTTATGAACATTTTCTAATTTATTTTACTTTCCATTTGGATTTTGGAGCAGCCAGGATATTATTGTTGCTATGGACAACACGGAATTTCAACTCCTCATGGAGCCCAACAATATTAATATTAATATATACAAAACAAGTCAATCATTAATAAATGGAACGTTAATTATTTGATCAACTAAATCTCATCGTAACTGATTAATTAACATCTGTAGATAACAAGCTGATTGTTTAAGACTAACAACTTTATTTTAGCAATAGCTTTACATATTAATTACAAGCTTAAAGTAAGTACGGACACTCAAATTATCCTATGCACCCATCATATTTAGTTATTTACTAAGCGAGAACGAGATAAGGATTATGAATGTATTTGGATATGTTAAACTAAATAAGATGCCAAAATAAAATCATCATACCAATACCAATGATAATCATCCAAACTTCAAACGGTTGACTTTTTTTTCAAGGAATTGATTATTTGATTAGCTGAATTCAATTATATGTTGTTGTAATTGTTAAGGAATTTGTGGAATTGAATATCACAAAAAGAAAACGCATCATCACCAAATTAAATATGAAGAAACTTATAAAAAATCACTTTAATATATTATATTTGGAAGGTATTTATTTTGTATTAGTTAAGTTATATTATAGACAAAATCGCAAAAATGGTCCTTGTGGTATGCATTTTTTTGGGTTTTAGTCCAAACCACGACTTTTTTGGATTGATGGTTCTTTTGAGCTAGTTTCTTTGTGTTTTTGGTCCATCGGTAAACTGAAAAGACTATTATGCCCTTCTCATATATTTTTTTATATCTTTTCTATTTAATTTAAATGAAAAATAAAATAACTAACTAATTTGGGGCCCACATCTCTCTCTCTCTCTCTCTCTCTCTCTCTCTCTCTCTCTCTCTCTCTCTCTCTCTCTCTCTCTAAAACACACCCCACCCCTGCTTCTTCTTCCCCAACCATAAACACACACAAAACACACTCTGGAAGCTGAAGAGTAGAATCCCCACATACATAGTCGCGATTCAAAGAAGAACGAGGGACATAGGCAGTGGATTTGAAGTGAGAGAAAAAAGATTTGGCTTCCTATCGGCAAATTTATTGGTTGTGATTAGGGCTCCATTGAAGCTCTGTATTTCATCTATTTTGGTCATATGTTCATTCAACAGCTTCCCACCATAGGTTTCTCTTTTCTCTTTTTAATGTTTTGGTGCCTTTAAGGTTTCTTGCACCATAGTTGTACGGCTATTTTGGAGTAGGAATCATTAATAACAACATAACTGAAGTGAGTAGCAACAGATAATGGTTGTAGTAGAGCCCTATTATAAACGTTCTTGAAGAGTGAAAGGGCACAAATTCTTCAGCCATAGGATTTAAGTTCGATAAGATTTCCTCCAAATCTCTCATATCTTTCTTAAAACCCTCTTCGTGGCTATGGCGATCAGCCCCATTCTTCAGCCTATGATTGTTATCATTTGACCCCGAAATCAAAATCGAATACTATAAATCGATTTTGGAGAAGAAGATTGGCTCTCAATTCGAACAGGCCACACTCGATCAGGTGTTTGGGTTTGTGACTGAGAAGAAGAAAGATAACATTTGGGTGTGTATGTGTCTATGGATGTGTGTTTGCAGCCTTGGATTCGTTTTTTGATCGATTTATGAAATGGTTTTTTGAATTTGGGTTTTGATTTTTGATTTCTGTAATGATGGATTTCTTAAAAATGAAGGACATAAACTCAGAGATGAACACTTGGATATTTGATTCATGGGTTGAAGAACAAACAGAAAAATGGTTTCCTGAAGAACACACATTTGATTTCTGTTTTTTTTTGTTATTATTTCTGGAAATGTATATCTATTTGAAATTGGGTTTCGGTTTTTGATTTTTGGAATGATGGGTTTCCTAGAAATCACGAACATGAACTCAGACATGAAATGGAATGGTGGGTTTTTTATTTTTGAGAGAGAGAGAGAGAGAGAGAGAGGTGGGTCCTCTATTATTTTTTTAATTGTTAAAATAAATAAATAAATATTAAATTTTAAAAAATGAAAGAAAAATGAAAAATAAATACCCCAAGGGTATTATAGTCATTTTAATTTTCGGAGGGACTATTCTCACATACAAACCACTCCAAAAGGACCATGAATCCAAAAAACTTGGGGTTTGGACTAAAACCTCAAATTTTTGCATACCACAGGGTCCATTTTTTCAATTTTGTCTATATTATAACTGCCTATTATAAAAAAGAATAATTTTTATGACCATGTGTCATCTTATGGTTAATCATTTCTTTTGTTTTCCTGCTCAAACCCCAAACTCTATGGGTTATCTGGCCATTCCCCAAATCACGCTCTATCTCCCATAATTTCATCTTCACTTTTCAAAACACATTTCATAATTCGTCATTTTGAAATTCAAAAGATGAATATCTCCCCTCACCATCACCACTCATACGCCTCTGCTACCCTTCCTCTTTGCCACTAATGTTGTCGTCATTTAACTTCCTCTCTACCACCAACGTCGTCGTCGTTTTGCCTCATTGGCGTTGTTTTTTACCTCTCTCACTCTCACACACACACTCTCTCTCTCTCATCTTATTCTGATCCTCAGTAATATCGATACAAGGCACCAGTAATATCGTCTCTCTTTCTAAAACCGCATGTATTTTTTATTTCTGTTGAAAATATACTCTTAAACTTACAAACTGAAATTAATTCTTGCATTGGGTATATTGTGTAAATATGTAGTTTTTGTGTAGATTAAGTTCTAAGTTATTCAGGTGTGTCGGGTTTGCACGAGAATCTTCGGGTGCTCCATGGGGCTCTGAGTGATTTGGGTCTACCCGGTGTATATAATATTGAAGTGAAGATATTTTCATTTATTCAATCGTTCATCTCAATCTCATATATTCTCTATGAGTATTGTACTTAGGGTTTCAGTTAGGGTTTCTAGATTAAGAACTTGTTCTTATGATCTAATCTTGTTTCTGATGTATGTTTGAGTGTGAGTGATTGTTGTAGTGAGATTTTCTGTTGTATTATGTATATGTAAACCATATGTTTCATAGTAAATGAAATGATGATGTTGGGAAAATCTTGGGTTGTTTATGTTTTTAAGATGGTATCAGAGCTTTCAGGCTCCGATTCTTCTCTTTAGACGCTCGTTGGTGATTTCTTCGTCAGATCGTTGGTTTAAGAAAGGTATTCTATGAATCCTTCATTTTCTCTTTTTTGTTAGATCATCACAGTTGTTGTTCGATCTACGGTTTCTTTTCTGAATCCTTAGGTTTGTTACATTAACTGTGATCTCTTCGGTTATTCGTTTCAATTTAGGGTTTCTGTTGTTATACCTTTAGATTGAATCGAATATATGTGTTCTTCTTGGTTGTTTCTTAAGATCCTGGTACTGCGAGACTGTTTATGATCTTGCAGGATACTGTTGGCTTGATTGTGGTGGTTCTTTCTTGGAGTCTCATCGGTTGGATCTCAGTCGATCAATCTCTTAGTCTGAAATAACTCTCTAGGGGTCGGATTTGGTCACCGATAAACCCTAGTAGGGAACGAACGAAGAGCGTCGACTCTTCATCGTGTTTTTGCTGCAGTTTTGTGAGGATCTTCTTGTTCCTTTCTTACTTTAATTCTTATTGATATTGTTCTGTTCTGGGAGATCCTTGTTGTCTTGTGTACACCAGTTATTTTTTGTTTACATTGCATTATTGTTTGTGTTTCTTTGACTCTGTACTAGTAGCCTTGGGCCCCAAGATACGTGGTGACCATCTGGTCTTTAGACCAGTATAGGTGTCTGTTTCTTTGTTGATTCTTGTCTGTTATCTTGTTATATGTTTCTATGGCCGGTGATCCTATTGTTTCACCTGGTGGATGTGGAAAGGATGATCAAATTAATTTTAATGATCCTCTCTACATTCACCCGTCTGATAATGCTATCACTTCTATTGTCACCACAAAATTAAATGGCAATGAAAATTTTAGACTATGGAGAAGCTCTATTTATAGGGCTCTTAAGGCTAGGAATAAACTTGAATTTGTTGATGGTTCTTTAAAAAGAGTCATGTTGATGAATCAAAAAAGTCTAAATGGGATAGAGCTAATGATGTTACTTGTTCTTTGCTTTTGTCTTCTATTTCTGATTCTATATATCAGATTCAAGCTTATTCTGAGGTTGCTGAGGATATTTAGAAAAATCTTTTTGAAACATACAATAAATCTGATGGTTATGTGGTGTTTAATATACATCAACGGATCAATTCTCTTAAACAGAATGGAATCTTTTTATCAGATTACTTTAATAAACTTGATTCTTTATGGAAAGAATTTGATGGTCTTACTAGTTTAACTGAGTGTACTTGTGAGGCTCCTATTAAACTCAAAGATCACTCTAATGTCGTTAAACTTATGCAGTTTCTATCCGGACTTGATGAGTCTTATAGTCAAGTCAAAAGTCATATCTTACTACTGGAATCCATACCTAATGTAAAAATTGTTTTCTCTATTGTTTCAAGGGAAGAGTCTCTTCAAAGAAATGGTTCTTTGTCTTCTCTTCAGTCTTCTCAGTCTTTGTCTAAATCTCAGTCCACTGCTTTCAATAGTAGGTTTAATAACATATTGAATTCTAATAACTTTAATAGAAATTAAAGTCAATCTGTTTAGTGTAAGAATTGTGGACTTGAAGGTCATACCATAGAAAAGTGTTACAAACTAATTGGTTACCCTAAGGACTTCAAGCCAAGGAATGAGTCTCATAAGCAGAATAGTTTTAATAAGAATTTTTCTGCCAATTCTACTACCACTACTTCTGGAAGTACAATTACTTCTAATCTTTCTAATTCTGTTGGAGATTCTGAGTTGCATTAGTTCACTAAGGAACAATACATCAATTTTTTACAATTTGTTGGTGATAGGAAATTTAATGAGGAAGCATCTGCTAGTGCTAATATGGCAGGTACTTGCTTGTTTCAAGTCTTTAATTCATCTGTTAATTTTCAAAAATGGATTGTTGACTCAGGAGCTAATCAACATATGATTGCTTCTGATTCCCTTCTTCATGACATTATGGATGTGTCTAAGTTAGATCTTCTTGTTAGTTATCCTAATGGTACTTCAGCTAAAATTGATAAAATTGGTAATATGAATTTATCTAATTCTTTAACTTTGTTTGATGTTTTTGTTGTTCCTGACTTTAATGTAAACTTGTTGTCTGTCCACAAAGTTTGTAAAGACAGTAATTGTGAGGTTGTTTTTAATGAACATAGTTGCAAAATTCAGGGTTTACAATCAAGGGAGATGGTGGGGAATGGTAGAGAATCTGGAGGTATCTATTACATAAATAGTGTACTTTCAGGTTATTCTTCTAGCGTCAATAACTCTACTTCTATTTGTTATGTGTCCAAATTAACTTGGCATAACAAACTTGGTCATCCCTCTGATCAAGCTATGAGTTCTTTAAAAAAACAAACTTAAATTTGATAATGAAGTCCTTCCACCTTGTGATATATGTCATAAAGCTAAACAAACAAGAGAATCTCTTCCTGTTAGTCAACATGTTACATCCAAACTTGGTGAGTTATTTCATCTAGATGTTTGGGGATCTTATAGAGTGACAACCACAGAAGGATTCGGGTATTTTTTGACTATTGTGGATGATTACACTAAAGAAACTTGGGTTTATCTGTTAAAGTCAAAAGATGAAGTATATGATTGTGTTCTTGTTTTCTTTAATATTTTGCTTAATCAGTTTGGTGTTAAAATCAAAACTATTAGGTCAGATAATGGAACTTAGTTTTTGAATCATAGAATGAGACAATTAATGGAGCCAAAAGGTATTTTGCATCAAACATCATGTGTTAATACTCCATAACAAAATGGAGCTGTGGAGAGAAAACACAGGCATATTTTAAATGTTGTTAGGTCTTTAATGTTCCAATCTGGTTTACCTCTTAAATACCGGGGAGAAGCAATTTTAACTTCTGTTTTTTTTATTAATAGAACTCCTACATCTGTTTTAAATGGTGCTTCTCCTTATGAGCTTGTTTATAAAAATGCTCTTGTTTTTTATAAACTTAGGGTTTTTTGTTGTTTGTGTTTTGCAACTAAATTGAATAATTCTGACAAGTTTTCTGAAAGAGCTAATAAGTGCATATTTCTTGGTTATTCTTTTGATAAAAAAGGTTATAAAGTTTTGAGTCTTGATTCAAATATTGTTTTTGTTTCCCGGGATATAAAATTTTATGAATCAGTGTTTCCTTTCAAGCTAAAGTCTTCATCTTTGACTGATAAATCTAATGTCCCTTTAAGTGATCTCTTTTCCTATGATGAGTCATTGCATTCTAGTACTTTTCTTGATAATACGAATTTAGAGAATTTGAGAAGTGTCCATCAGTCGGATGGTGCTAGTGCAGACCAGGACTTGGATGAGACTTGTCCTTCTGATGTCAGCAACCAGACTGGTGAAGCACATATGCCTTCTTCTGGTGTGATGTTTCCAAATTCCTCTACTTTGACTGAGGAAAATGATTCAATTAATATTAATCATTCTGATGGTCAGTCTTCTAGGGTCACTAGGTCTGGACGTAATGGTCACATGCCAGTTAGGTTCAGTGATTATGTTGTGGAAGGAAAACACAAATATGGTATTGAAAGATTTGTTAACTATTCAACTCTTAATAGTGAAAATCTTTGTTTTGTTGCTAATCTTAACAAAACTGTTGAACCCAAAAGTTATAGTGAAGCTACTTTAAATCCAAACTGGATAAAAGCAATAAATGAGGAAATGGAAGCTCTCTATAGAATTAACACTTGGGAAATCACTGATCTTCCTAAAGGAAGAAAGGCTATTGGTTGTCGTTGGATTTATAAAATTAAATATAAATCAAACGGTGAAATAGAAAGGTATAAGGCTAGATTAGTTGCCAAAGGGTATAATCAAAGAGAAATGATAGATTATGAAGAGACACTCTCCACTGTTGCTAAAATTATTACTGTTAGAATTTGTTTGTCTTTGGCTATTCATCATTCTTGGCCTTTATATCAACTTGACAAAAACAATGCTTTTTTATATGGTGATTTATCTAAAAGTTTTTATATGCAACTTCCCGAATGATATCATTCTAAGAACGATGTCAGAGTTTGTAAGTTAATTAAGTATCTTTATGGGCTTAAGCAAGCTCCCAGGAAGTGGAATGAGAAATTAAGTTGTTCACTTTCTTCATTTGGTTTAAAACAAAGTATTAATGATTACTCATTATTTCTTAAAGAAGTTAAAATTACTATTGTCATTCTATTAGTTTATGTGGATGATATTATTATCACTGGCAATTGCAAGGTTGAGTTGGAAAATGTTAAGAATTTTTTAAAGTCACACTTTATAATTAAAGATTTAGGAGAGTTAAAATATTTTCTTGGAATTAAGGTAATAAAAACAGAGAAAGGAATTTGTCTTAATCAAAGAAAGTATTGTTTGGAATTGTTACATGAGTTTGGGATGTTGGCTTGTAAACCTGTTAAGACTCCTTTGGAAGCCAATCTTGTTATTACAAAGGAATGTGATTTAGATAGTTCTAATTATGTGATAAATATTACTGAATTTCAGAAATTAATTGGTAAATTGATTTACTTGACCATGACTCATGCAGATATTTCATATGTAGTTCAAATTTTAAGTCAATATATGCACAAACCTTATAAGTGCATTTAAATATAGCTTTTAGACTATTGAGATATTTGAAAGATATTCCAGGAAAAGGAGTTCATATAACTAAGAATAATTCTCTTAGTCTTGTGGGTTTTGTTGATGTTCATTAGGCTAAATGTCTATTCAGTAGAAGGTCTGTTACATATCTTGTTTACTTTACTGATTCTCTTGTATCCTGGAAAAGCAAGAAACAAAGTATTGTTTCTCGTTCTTCCACTGAGTCTGAATATAGAGCTTTAGGATCAGTAACCTGAGAAATTGTTTGGATTTTAAAATTACTTTTTAAATTGGGAATAAAAGGTTTAACTCCAGTAAATGTTTTTTGTGATAATGAATCTGCTATTAAACTTGTGTTAAATCTTGTTTTTCATGATAAATCTAAACATTTTGAGGTAGATCTTCATTTTGCTAAAGAAAAAGTTGAAAATGGCATTTTAAAAGTTAATAAAATTGATTCTTTAAATCAAAATACTGATGTTTTGACCAAATCTCGTGGATATGCTCAACATGAATATATTTCTAATAGACTTGGTTTAATAGATGTTTTAAAAAATAAATATTTGAATTAATGTTCAGATTGTGGGGGGGGGTGTTGAAAATATACTCTTAAACTTACAAACTGAAATTAATTCCTGCATTGGGTATATTATGTAAATATGTAGTTTTTGTGCGTGTTAAGTTATAAGTTATTCAGGTGTGTCAGGTTTGCACGTGGATCTTCGGGTGCTCCATGGGGCTCTGAGTGATTTGGGTCTACCCGGTGTATATAATATTGAAGTGAAGATATTTTCATTTATTCAATCGTTCATCTCAATCTCATATCTTCTCTATGAGTATTGTACTTAGGGTTTCAGTTAGGGTTTCTAGATTAAGAACTTGTTCTTATGATCTAATCTTGTTTCTGATGTATGTTTGAGTGTGAGTGATTGTTGTAGTGAGCTTTTCTGTTGTATTATGTATATGTAAACCAAATGTTTCATAGTAAATGAAATGATGATATTGGGAAATTCTTGAGTTGTTTACGTTTTTAAGTTAGTCCATTACTCTATATGAGGTTAAACTTAGGTTTATGGTTTTATGCTAATCGGAAACTTTGATTATGTGTAGATCATAATTTTTTTTACTTTGAATCGGAAGTTCATCCATCTTATAAGGAGATATTAGGTTTTGATTTGTTAATTTCTTTAACTATACAATGGTATTAGGTCCCATCTCTTGAATCAATATCCTCAATCTGCTTTTCTTTTTTTTCTCTATTCCCCGCTTTCATCAGACGGCATAAACTTTCTTCTTTGTTTGCATAAACTTTCTTCTTTGTTTGCCCTCTGAATCAGAAATTTACCAAAAAGAATTGTCAGGTGTTCTTGGTTTTAGTAATTTTCCCTTCTATTGAGATAATCTAATTTTTTTTGTTTAAATTCATGGCAAATTTTATCTCTAGAGCATATTATTATTGGTACATTCCAAAGTTGTGATTCGGTGTTTGTATTTGTCTTGTTATTTGTCTAGTTTCATCCTCATAATAGATTGAGATTTACAATTTTGTATGTTTTAGAGTCAACTTCATGTAAACTTTTATTTTACTTGATAATTTGTATCTAATTGTGTTTGTGTTTCAATCCAAAATACTAAGTAATTTAAACAAACAAAAAAAGGATGATCTAATACATATTGTTATTTATTTCATTTAGCCAATTTTATTTTATTTTATGACCACTCTAAAAAGAACATGATAGGATGCAACATAAATTTATGTTGGCTTTTTATAAGGGGGAGAGTCTAATCTATTGTAACACCCCGACTCTCAGGTATAAACTTTTTAGCTTTATATTCATTTTGAAAGGTCTACTCGACGAGTTGGATGCCCTGACTTGTCGAGTAGGAACGAATTTGGCCGCATGTCTTAAGTGACCAACTCGACGAGTTGGAGCTGGAGGATGAAACCCTAATTTCCAGGGTTTTGCACCCTATTTAAAGGGTCATTAGCCTCCCTTACAACCCCCCTTGAGCTTAGAAACCCTAAATCGTGTTTGCTCTCCATATTTATGTGTTTTAAGCTTGGAAGGTGGATCTTGGTGAGAAGAAATTGAAGTTCAAGAAGCTTGGAAGAAAGAGAAGTTGTAGATCTGAACTCTACTCCATCTTAGCATCGCATTGAACAAAGAGTATGGATCATACCTACCAGATCCGGGAGTATGAATCAGGTAGAGAGGTTAGTTTTAGATCTGGGAGAATGGATTAGGTATTTTTGAATTATGTGTTCACCAGTTGTAATTTTAGAACCCTAGCGACGATGTGACTTCGTGCCTATTAGATAAACCTTGGCGACGATGTGACTTCGTGCCTATTAGATAAACCTTGGCGACGATGTGACTTCGTGCCTATTAGATAAACCCTGGCGACGATGTGACTTCGTTCCTATTCCTTAGGATGAATCCTTAGGAATGAATGATAGATAATTCTTAGGGTAAATCCTTAAGAGATAAATAAGATAATGGGGATGGGTAATTGGGTTGATTGTTTGATGATTAAATATAATAGTTATATTATTGTGGGTTGAAAACCCTATGTACTCACCAGGTTTCCCAACCTGACCCACTCAGTCTATTTGTATCACAGGTATCGATACGAAGCTACTTTACACTGAGAGATTAAAGGAGATGTAGATCACTAGTGTAAATGAATGTAAGTTCTGTTTATGCTTATGTTTCTGTATTGACGACGACATCCCAAATGTTTTAAATGAATAAAATACATTTCTTCGGAAATGCTTTGATAAAGTATTTATCATGTATTTTCTGGGAACAAATTCCGCAACATTTTTATTAAAAGGGTACTCTGATTTTTATAAAGCATAAACATAATCGGTCTTTTCTAGCCGTGAAATTGGGGATGTCACAGTTGGTATCAGAGCATTAGTTTAAGCGAACTAGGAATTTGTAGGAAATTTCTAGACTTAAACTTAGAATGCTAAGCGATGATTGTGAGATGAGTGTCTGCTATATTTTAGACACGAGCACTAGTTTATTTTAGGAAAGATGCCTAAAATGTTTTATGTGCTAAATGTTTTATGTTATAGCTATAAAGATGCCTTATATACTATTATTTGTTCGGATCTATTGTCTGTTTCCAGCCGGATCTGGAGATTTTATGTGTTCAGATTTCTAAACGTTTGATTACGGTATTAGAACTGGCATATAACTTTTCGGTATGACATGGAGATTTATACGTCTATCGTAAATAAAATCTTTCCTATCTTAAATTCTCGCCTCGGTAAACCGAACGTCTGCTTGGGTGTACAAAACGTCATGGTGAAGACAGACTAGGAAATATCCGAGGAAGATGACAACCTGAGCCGAAGAATGTGATGGGTCATGCATCGGTCGTTGCGCCTGCATCTGAACCTATCACAATGGCAGAAGTTCAGGAAGTGATGTGAACCATGATAGACTGATAGAATAGAGGAAATAATAAGGCTTACGATAGTGAATGATACCTATCGGAAGATATCGTAAGAGAGGTATCTTGCCTTTAGAATGCATCTGATAAAATAACAGTACGTCTAGAGAAGTACGGTACATCTGAATGTACACATTTGATTAGCGGGATGATAGAACGATTGGTGTAATTCCTAAAGTTTTCCTATCATCTGGAATTTCCATCACCAACCGAGTCGAAGCAGAATTGATGACTGAAGATACGCATGGAAGAAGTCCTAGTAGAGTCTAGGAAAATTTTATGATTATTTGGACACACTCGTATGTGTTAAATTGTTTTGTGATTTTAGGACTTGGGGACTGCGAGACAATACTTAGGACGAGTATGAGTAGGTGTGACTAGTAGTAGAGATCTGTACTACTAGAAGCATAGGACTCACACTTGGATCAGGGAAAGTCACAAGGTTACCAAGAAGCTAGTACTTGATTTCGTTTTTTGTTCATGTATGTCGTTACCATCGTTTCGGTAATGAATAATGAGATGATTTTTATTCCAACCCTAGTGGTCATATCAAATTGAGTCCGACTACGATGAGTTTGTTACGTGGTTCGGAGAACAAAGTTCGATGTTGTAACATCCCAAAAATACCAGCTAAAAATTTCATTTTTAAATTAGGTTAATACATAAAAACATCGTTACAAAACATTCATAATATTAATTCATGTCTGAAAACCGGTAACATCATAGTAAAATATTCAGAGTACATCCCAGAAAATCCATAGTGCGGAAACAAGAGTGTGTGTGTGATATGCCGCTACCGCGCCGGCTCCTTTCCCCTAGCTGAAGAGGTACCTGAAACAAAACTGTAAACTGTAAGCACGAAGCTTAGTGAGTTCCCCCATCGTACCACATACCATACAATCACATAACATACAGATACTGTCAGGCATATCTGGGTGCCCGACCTACCCCTTCGGTCCTTTCGACCGGATACTGCCCAGCATATCTGGGTGCTGGCCTCCCCTTCGGTCCTTTCGACCGGCACCTGGGGACTATTTCACCCCTCTACTACTACCACATAACATATATCACATAACCATAATCTGTCTAACATGACTGGGTATGACTACCCTTTCGGCCCTATCGACCGGAAACCCTGGGGACTATCTCCCCTACTGCTACTAGCATATAACATCATATCATACTAGCACATAACATATCAGGTAGTAGCAAACCTAGATGATATCACAAAGACAATCATCCAACATACAACTCCTACTGGTGGGCCGGCATTGTGGCCGTAGACCCACCGCTACTGGAAGGTAACTCACCTCGAGGGTAGCTGCTGAAAACCTGCTCAACCTACGCCTGACTGCCGCACCGGTAACCCTCCGGCTATAAATCTGATTTGATGCCTTCCCCAGAGTAGATTTCGGATCTACCTTCACTTCTGGAACACTCCAACTTCCTCCTTCTTCTTCTAAGCTCCAAAACCTTCTTTGGAAGATCAAAATCACTCAAGAACACTAAAGGAGCTAGGGTTGTTCTCTACTGCTCTCTAGGAGGAAAATGGGACGAAATGGGTGTTTTAGAATGGGTAAAATAGGGTGCAATGTCTGAAAATAGAGTTTCATCCAGACAGGTGGACTCGCCGAGTCCATATGTCTACTCGCCGAGTCCCAACTTAAATCACGTGTCCACCTCGCTGCTACTCGGCGAGTCGGGACGCAGACTCGCCGAGTTCATGGCAAAAAAATTTAAGAAAATACTTAAATAAAATCGTACCAGGAATTCGGTGTTACAAATCTCCCCCACTTATTTTAGACTTCGTCCTCGAAGTCTGCCGCTCCCTCCCGCAACAGCTCCGGATAATGCTCCACCATCTCATCCGCGGGCTCCCAAGTCCATTCTGAGCCCTTCCGGTGCTGCCATTGCACCTTCACCAGCTCCACCCTCTTGTTCCTCAGTTCCTTCAACTTCCGGTCTAGGATAGCCACAGGCCGCTCGATATAATTCAGGTTGTCATCAACCTGGATGTCCTCCAAAGGTACCACCGCTGAGTCGTCCACCAAGCACTTCCGCAGCTGGGAGACGTGGAAAGTGTTGTAGATCTGACTGAGTTCGGCTGGTAGATCCAGCCGGTATGCCACCTTGCCCACTCGGGCTACAACCCTAAACGGTCCAATATACCTGGGACCCAACTTGCCCTGCTTCCTGAATCGGATGACGCCCTTCCAAGGCGACACTTTCAGGAGAACCATATCCCCAACCTGGAACTCCAAGTCTGATCGGCGCCTATCGGCATAACTCTTCTGCCGACTCTGAGCAGTCTGAAGCCTGCTCCGGACCTGCTGAATCTTCTCTGTCGTCTTGAGCACTACTTCGGTGATCCCCATGACTCTCTGTCCAACCTCGCCCCAACATATCGGGGTCCTGCACTTCCTCCCGTACAACATCTCGAAGGGAGAGTCAATACTCGCATGATAGCTGTTATTGTATGAAAACTCGGCTACAGGAAGATAGGTATCCCAGCTACCACCGAAGTCTAAAAGACACGCCCGCAGCATGTCCTCCAGAGTCTGGATGGTCCGCTCGCTCTGGCCATTCGTCTGCGGGTGGAAGGTTGTACTAAAATGCAGACGAGTACCCAGCTCGTCATGAAACTTCTTCCAGAACCTGGAATTGAACCGCACATCCCTATCCGAAATCACTGAAACTGGCACCCCATGCCGTGCCACTACCTCTCTGATGTAGATATCGGCCAATTTCTCGGCCGAGATGCTCTCTTGAATCGGGATAAAGTGGGCGCTCTTGGTCAATCGGTCGACAATGACCCAGATTGAATCCATTCCCCGCGCGGTCCTGGGAAGCTTGGTGATAAAATCCATCGTGATGTCTTCCCATTTCCACAGCGGGATATCCAACGGCTGCATCTTGCCGTGCGGTCTCTGGTGTTCGGCCTTGACCTTCCTGCAGGTCAGGCACCGCTCAACGTACCATGCTACATCCCGCTTCATGCAGGGCCACCAATAGTCCAGACGAAGATCCCTATACATCTTCGTTGCCCCTGGATGAATGGAGAATCGGGATTTGTACGCCTCCTCCATCAGGACCTGGCGCACGCCTCCGAGGTATGGAACCCACACCCTGCGGTGTAATGTCAATAATCCCCTGCTGTCATGGTCGAAGGAGGAAACCTGTCCCACAATCCGCTCACTCTTCCGATGTTCCTTCTTCATAGCCTCCTGTTGAGCCTCCCGGATCCGTTCCAGAAGCGGAGTCACCACCGTCATCCTCAAACAGATATCCCTGATCGGTGCTGCCTTGCGGCTAAGCGCATCGGCCACGACATTGACCTTCCCTGGGTGGTAGAGGATCTCACATTCGTAATCCTTTACCACATCAAGCCACCGACGCTGCCTCATATTTAGATTTGGCTGGTCCATTAGGTACCTCAAACTCTTGTGGTCCGTGTAAATCGTACAGCGAACCCCATAGAGGTAATGACGCCAAATCTTGAGGGCGAACACAACGGCCCCCAACTCCAAATCATGCGTCGGGTAGTTCGCCTCGTGAGGCTTCAGCTGCCTCGACGCGTAAGCTATGACATGCCCTCTCTGCATCAATACTGCGCCCAAACCTGAGGTGGACGCATCGCAGTACACAACAAAATCCTCCATGCCCTCTGGCAAGGCTAAGATTGGCGCCTCGCACAATCTCTGTCTCAGTGTCTCGAATGTTGCCTGCTGCTCAGGCCCCCAACGAAAGACCACGGCCTTCCTCGTTAACCTGGTCAGGGGTAATGCTATCTTGGAGAAATCCTGAATGAATCTCCGATAGTAGCCAGCCAATCCCAGGAAACTCCGAATCTCAGATGGAGATTTCGGAACCTCCCATCTCATCACGGCCTCCACCTTGGCCGGATCCACCGAAATCCCGTTCTGGTTGACAAGGTGCCCAAGAAACTGCACCTCGCGCAACCAGAACTCACACTTGGAGAACTTGGCATACAAGTTCTCCCTCCTCAAGGTCTCTAGAACCTCTCGCAAATGCTCCTCATGCTGCTTTCGCGTCTTGGAGTAAACCAAGATATCATCAATAAATACTATCACCGACCGGTCTAACATCGGTCTACACACGCGGTTCATGAGGTCCATGAACGCGGCAGGAGCATTGGTGAGCCCGAAAGGCATCACCACGAACTCATAGTGGCCATAACGTGTCCGAAATGCCGTCTTCTGCACATCCTCCTCTCTGACCCTCACCTGGTGATACCCTGAACGCAAATATATCTTGGAGAACCAAGATGCTCCCTGAAGCTGGTCAAAGAGGTCGTCAATCCTCGGGAGTGGGTAGCGGTTCTTCACCGTTACCTTATTCAGCTCCCTATAATCGATATACATCCGATGCGACCCGTCCTTCTTCTTCACAAACACAATCGGGGCTCCCCAGGGTGAACTGCTCGGTCGAATGAAACCCCTGTCTAACAGCTCCTGAAGCTGTGTAGATAACTCCTGCATCTCAGGAGGAGCCAACCGATACGGTGCCTTGGCTATCGGAGCCGCACCAGGGACTAGGTCGATCCTGAACTCCACCTGTCGCTCCGGAGGTATCCCAGGCAGCTCCTCGAGGAATACATCCGCAAACTCTCGTACTACGGGCACATCGCCCACCGTCGCCTTACCCGCCTCCCGGGTGTCCATGACATACGCGACATATCCTGCGCAACCCTGCTGAAGGTAATGCCTCGCCCTCGCTGCCGAACAGAAGGCTGGCCCTCGCTGTGATCTCTCACCCTGAATTACTAACTCTCCCCCACTTGGGGCTCTGACTCGTACTAACTGTTGCGCGCAATCTATCACTGCCCCATTGGGACCCAGCCAATCCATACCAATAATGACCTTGTTTCCCCGCAATGGAATGGGAACTAGGTCAACCAAATACCGCTCTTCGAACAACCTCAATACACAATCTCGGAAGACCTCTGATGCTCGCACCGACCGGTCGTCCGCAATCTCGACCTCTAAAAGGCAATCCAACATGCCCGAGGACTCAGGAAACTTCTTGCTAAGTGCAAGAGAAACAAAGGATCGGGTAGCCCCCGAATCAAACAACACCTGGACTGGAATACCGTTCACATGGAACGATCCTAAACGTATATACACAGAGCACATATCAATATCATAAATCTCTTATAAATAGGTCAGAGGGAAACAATCATACCCGTCACCACATCGGGTACAGCGCGTGCCTCCTCGGCTGTCAGCTGAAATGCCCGGCTCCTCACCACCAGAGCCTCTGCCTTGCCCTGCCGGCCATCCGTAATCCACAGGGTCGTTGGAGCTGGCGCCCGTACTGGCGCTGCTGCTGTCAACTGAGGGCAATTGGCCCTCTTGTGGCCCCTCTGGTTGCAGTGGAAACACAGCAACTCGGACGTCTGAAATACCGGAGTAGGAGCAGTACAATCCCTGCTAAAGTGCCCCGTCTTGCCGCACTTGTAGCAGCCTGACGATCCTAACCTGCATGGTCCCTCATGCGACTTGCCGCATTTCCTGCAGCGGCTACGACTCGGTGGGCCTCTTGGGCCCGGATCTGATCCCTTGGGCTTCTTCCCCGAAGCCCCAGTCATCTGTCCCTCCTCAGCCTTTCTCTTCAGAATGTGACCCAGATCAATCTCCCTCTCCCTTGCCCTGGCAATCATGGACTCCAGGGTAGGGCAAGCTGAAAGACATGCTCCCGGATGTCGGCTCGGAGCATGTCGTGGTAGCGGGTCCTCCTCATGTCCTTATCACCCGCGTAGTGAGGTACCAGTAACGCCCTCTCCCGGAACTTGGCGGTGATCTCCGCCACTGTCTCTGTCGTCTGCCTCATATCCAAGAACTCTCGTGCCAACTGTTGGAGCTCCACTGCAGGCGCGAACTCCGTCCTGAATCGTGTCACAAAGTCCGGCCATGTCATAGCCTCAATGGCCGCGGCTCCCAAAGAGTCACAAACCTACTCCCACCAATCTCTAGCTCTGTCACGTAGACACCCTGCTGCAAATCGTACCTTCGACCCCTCGGGGCAGAAGCTAATCAGCTGTGCAGACTCAAGGTCTGCAATCCATCGTCTGGCAGCAATGGGGTCCTTCGCCCCATGGAAATCTGATGCACCACTGCCCCTGAAGTCCTTAAAGGACAGTGTGCGTGGTCCTGACTGGCTAGCCGCCATATCACTCCTGAACGCCCTGAGACGATCCTCCATCAACTCTACAATACCCTCCTTGATCGACCCGAAGATGATGGGAGTCGACTCAAGGATGCCCCTGGTAATCTCTGACGCGATGAACTCGCGTAGACCCTCATCAACTGGTTCGGACCCTGAACCCGAACCCGATCCTGATCCTGAGCCTCCCGCTCCCTGTCGTGTGGTCACCATACTGCAAAACATAGCATAACCACCGTCAAACTATATTTCACTAACGAGGCTCACATACATATCACAAGTCCCCGGTCTCGTCTCGGCCCTTTTTGAATCGAGTACGGATCCTCCGCTTTCAGTAGTACGGGCCCATACTACCTTCCACGTCTATCCGTACTTTCCTCAAGAATTGCCTCAACTCAACCAAGTCCTTTCTACTAATACTGCGGTTCTCGTGCTACTCTCGCCCTAGGCTTGCCCTAAGTAATCGCCACCCACTCTCTGCCATCAGCTGCACAAGAAGTCCCTGCTTTCTTTCCATAACTAGCTCGCGAATACTATTACATATTACTCAGACTAGATAATTCTTCGAATGAGAGGTCCTACCCTACAACGGTTGGACTCAGACAAGAGCTGCGAAGCAGGGCTAGACCCAACCTTCTGAAATTATTTAGTCCTTGCAATATGTAACGTAACATATTCGTTTACTAGTTAGTGAGAGACAACTAGAACTCCTAAAAGCACATAGCAAGCAGCATTCGTGCATTGTTTACACATAATCAAGTATATACTATTCTGGCTATCATACTGACTGATCTGTACTAGCATGCAATTCTCATAAAGCTGGAACACATAAAGCAGTCACATAAGGCATCATTCCTAGATCCTTAGTCCTATTCTAGCATGCTGTTCTACTGAAACTGGAACTGATAATCATAACAATAACTTGTATGGGTACTTTGGGGAAAACTTACTTGAGCTCGGCCGGTCGCGCACATCACACACCTTGTTCTTTCTTTCTCGAAACTCTTTTACTTAGTCTTTAGAAAAATCATTTCTTTATAAAAAAAAATCTTTTAATCCCCTCGATTTGAGTCCAGACACCCCCGAAGGTGTGTCCGAATCCCTCAAACCAGGGCTCTGATACCAACTTGTAACATCCTAAAAATACCAGCTAAAAATTTCATTTTTAAATTAGGTTAATACATAAAAACATCGTTACAAAACATTCATAATATTAATTCATGTCTGAAAACCGGTAACATCATAGTAAAATATTCAGAGTACATCCCAGAAAATCCATAGTGCGGAAACAAGAGTGTGTGTGTGATATGCCGCTACCGCGCCGGTTCCTTTCCCCTAGCTGAAGAGGTACCTGAAACAAAACTGTAAACTGTAAGCACGAAGCTTAGTGAGTTCCCCCATCGTACCACATACCATACAATCACATAACATACAGATACTGTCAGGCATATCTGGGTGCCCGACCTACCCCTTCGGTCCTTTCGACCGGATACTGCCCAACATATCTGGGTGCTGGCCTCCCCTTCGGTCCTTTCGACCGGATACTGGGGACTATTTCACCCCTCTACTACTACCACATAACATATATCACATAACCATAATCTGTCTAACATGACTGGGTATGACTACCCCTTTCGGCCCTATCGACCGGAAACCCTGGGGACTATCTCCCCTACTGCTACTAGCATATAACATCATATCATACTAGCACATAACATATCAGGTAGTAGCAAACCTATATGATATCACAAAGACAATCATCCAACATACAACTCCTACTGGTGGGCCGGCATTGTGGCCGTAGACCCACCGCTACTGGAAGGTAACTCACCTCGAGGGTAGCTGCTGAAAACCTGCTCAACCTACGCCTGACTGCCGCACCGGTAACCCTCCGGCTATAAATCTGATTTGATGCCTTCCCCAGAGTAGATTTCGGATCTACCTTCACTTCTGGAACACTCCAACTTCCTCCTTCTTCTTCTAAGCTCCAAAACCTTCTTTGGAAGATCAAAATCACTCAAGAACACTAAAGGAGCTAGGGTTGTTCTCTACTGCTCTCTGGGAGGAAAATGGGACGAAATGGGTGTTTTAGAATGGGTAAAATAGGGTGCAATGTCTGAAAATAGAGTTTCATCCAGACAGGTGGACTCGCCGAGTCCATATGTCGACTCGCCGAGTTCCCAGCTTAAATCCCGTGTCCACCTCGCTGCTACTCGGCGAGTCGGGACGCAGACTCGCCGAGTTCATGGCAAAAAAATTTAAGAAAATAGTTAAATAAAATCGTACCAGGAATCCGGTGTTACAGATGTAGCATCTGACTGAGGTCAGAAGATTGAAATCAATGCGACCGATAGCATCGCGCTCGTTGATAAAGAAGTTTGTAGCTAGAGATGCTACATGCTAAAATATGATTATATCACATTAGAATATGAGGGAAGGTATATTCCATTCTGGAATTTGACTCTAAGAGACATGAGTCTAAGCGTTGCATCATACGATGAGAGGTCATTAGAACATGACCCATCGGTCTGTTACGATAATCGAAGTAAAGAACTTATCTTAAGATAAGTCTGTTTAAGAAGAAGTAGGAGTTTCCAATAAGGATCTATTTTGTAACTCGAAGGTTACGATTGAATGTCCAACATAGGATAAAGAGCAGGTGTAAGATATAGCACCACCTGCAGTCAAGAAGTCCAAGAGTTAGAAACTCATTCGAAAGAACATAGAAGTTATGGTTATTACCTAGGATGAATAGACAACATATGGAGTCATTATACAAGCCTTGTTTTGTTGATTATTTCGGGACGTAATCATCCTAAATGGGAGATAATTGTAACGCCCGTAGATCAGGACTAGTCAATTTAGAGACGATAAGCATAAAAAAATGACTTTTTATAGATGATTATTTAGAATAAATAATCTTAACTAAGTTGTAATATATGTCACAAGGTTTCCGTGCATATAAAGAATGCTAAAATCCGAGTTATAACGAAGAAGTTATGACATGTCGAAGTTTCGCGACAAAACCGGCACGACACCGGGAATCATAAAAAGTGAGTTTATGATAGAGTACTTTTTAGCCTTAGGATTCTAAATGAAAGCTTTAGATTACGTCTCCACCTTCGTGTGGATATAAAGAACGTCGAAAACGGAGCTCGTATGCAAAAGTTATGGCCTTCCGAAGATGCAGCTGTCTAAGGGCATGACACGTGGCAGAAACCCTAGCCGCCTTAAGTCACGACGTGAACATGAAGTTCACGATGTGAAACGTGTCCGGGACACTAATCGGGGCTAGAAAACACTTGTTAAAGCTACGGGATGACTCATGGAAGTTCACGACGTGAACCTATCATGTTCACGACGTGAATAGCCCCAGAACACCCTATAAATAGCAATCAAGACCCTTTCATTCCTTACACCTTCTACTTTCTTTCTCTCTCGTTTGCTGAAGCCATTTCTGCTTCCTGACGCCCCGAAGATCCCGAGAAAAAGAGTTTTCGAGCCGAAACTCTGCCCGCGTGAAGCCCGGTTTTTGAGAAAACATCCCGGTTTCATCGAAGAATATTATTTTTAGAGCCGAAGTACTGTCCAATCGTCATCTTATCATGTGAGTGCATATTATTTTCATCTTACACATAGATATGAAGGATTTTATATAAATTATGTGTTATGTGTGCATATTATCTGTATACTTTCTATCTATGATGGATGAACCATTTTATACATGTTTTAATTGATTTAAACTGTATATGTATTTTATATCTACAAATACGTTGGGTAAAACATGGGTAGATGAATTAGATGATGTGTGATGAAATAAAAATTGATGAAAGGTCTCAATGTTTAAGATGATCTAGTCATCTAGCAGGGTATAGACATCATTATTAGTTATTGATCCGGGAGTATGGATCATACCTACCAGATCCGGGAGTATGGATCAGGTAGAGAGGTTAGTTTTAGATCTGGGAGTATGGATTAGGTATTTTTGAATTATGTGTTCACCAGTTGTAATTTAAGAACCTTGGCGACGATGTGACTTCGTGCTTATTAGATAAACCTTGGCGACGATGTGACTTCGTGCCTATTAGATAAACCGTGGCGACGATGTGACTTCGTGCCTATTAGATAAACCCTGGCGACGATGTGACTTCGTGCCTATTCCTTAGGATGAATCCTTAGGAATGAGTGATAGATAATTCTTAGGGTAAATCCTTAAGAGATAAATAAGATAATGGGGATGGGTAATTGGGTTGATTGTTTGATGATTAAATATAATAATTATATTATTGTGGGTTGAAAACCCTATGTACTCACCAGGTTTCCCAACCTGATCCACTCAGTCTACTTGTATCACAGGTATCGATACGAAGCTACTTTACACCGAGAGATTAAAGGAGATGTAGATCACTAGTGTAAATGAATGTAAGTTATGTTTATGCTTATGTTTCTGTATTGACGACGACATCCCAAATGTTTTAAATGAATAAAATACATTTCTTCGGAAATGCTTTGATAAAGTATTTATCATGTATTTTCTGGGAACAAATTCCACAACATTTTTATTAAAAGGGTACTCTGATTTTTATAAAGCATAAACATAATCGGTCTTTTCTGGCCGTGAAATTGGGGATGTCACAGTTGGTATCAGAGCATTAGTTTAAGCGAACTAGGAATTTGTAGGAAATTTCTAGACTTAAACTTAGAATGCTAAGCAATGATTGTGAGATGAGTGTCTGCTATATTTTAGACACGAGCACTAGTTTATTTTAGGAAAGATGCCTAAAATGTTTTATGTGCTAAATGTTTTATGTTATAGCTATAAAGATGTCTTATATGCTATTATTTGTTCGGATCTATAGTCTGTTGCCGACCGGATCTGGAGATTTTATGTGTTTAGATTTCTAAACGTTTGATTACGGTATTTCAAAACCTTTCATCTGCGTCTCGATCACCCCAATCATCACAATTTTCAATATTTAGTTTATATTTGGTTGATTCCTTGTGCAAATTATAAAAACTCTATTTCATGTCATTCTTGTCAATTAGGAAAAAAAATGTTCGTTTACCATTTAATTTATCAATTTCTGCTGCAACCTCTATGTTTCAAATTATCTACTATGATGTGTGGATTATTCTCATTCAAAAGTATTAGTCGCTTTATCCAATTATGTTGTAACAGTCTGTTTCGTTTTAAACTTTTTAGAGGAATATAAATATTAGAATAATTTGGGCCGTGGGTAATGTAATTTGGATAATTCGGGAGTTCAGTTTGTGTTTTGGCGCCAAGGGGTATTTCGGTAAAGTGTCAGTTTGGGTTTTTATGGAAATTGGATTTTTTTTCGGGACGCTTTAAGGATAGTATCAATTGATAGAAATGTAGAGCTTCTCGTTACCTCTTCGTGGATATAAGGATCGTCGGAAACGGACTTATAACGAAGAAGTTATGGCCTTCAGAAGATTCATGGTTTTAGGGTTAAAGCGAGTACGCGGGGTGTACACATGTGTACGCATGGCGTACTAGTGCTGAGTCAGTACGTAGGGCGTACTTGTAACACCCAGAATCCATAAGGTTAATTGTGGAATTATGCCAATTTCAAGTTGCACTCGGCGAGTTGGAGGAGTCAACTCGACGAGTTGAAAGAATCATGGGGATTTAATGGGTCTACTTGACGAGTTAAGGAGCCTCAACTCGGCGAGTATAAGCTGGCTTGACCGCAAAGTTTAATGAGGCAAATCGACGAGTTGAGGAGCCTCAACTCGGTGAATTGGCCACTCATAAGGAAACCCTATTTTTAGGGTGTTGCACCCTATTTAAACACCTTAAGTCCTAGGTGTTGGCCTCATTTCCAACCTCCATAGCCCCTAACCATAATCTCGAAACCCTAGAGACTCCTTGAGTGTTGTGAATTCATTGTGGGTGTGTTTTGGTGTGTATAAAGATCATTGAAGGAAGAAAAGCTTGGTGCAAAGTGGTGGTTCGAGTAGGGGCTTTCAGATCTGGGTTTTATGCTCCATTTCCAGTACATTTCAGGTATAAAGTCCTAACCTTGCTTAATAGTTGATTAGATCTCCTTATTTTGGGTTTTGTTGTGTTTTGGCCTCTTTTTGGGGATGATGATGGAGTAAAGTCTTTTAGGGGTTGTTCTTTTATATCTGGGTTGGTTTTGGAACCCTTGAGCTTAAAGGTGCAAACTTTATGAGGATTTTGGTGTCATGCATGCATTAAGTTAATTATTTAGTCCATTCCAAGCTTAAGAGCTTCATTTAGACATGAACGAGCGTAAAGTTGGCAACTTGATGTGGTTTTCCGGCTTATAGAAGTCAAATCTATGTTTTGGAGTCAAGAATTCATAGATTAAGTGCTTAATGTGTTAAGAGGTGGTTTCTGGCGAACTTGGCGAGTTTGCTGGATAAACTCGACGAGTTTGCTCGGTTTTCCCTGACATTTTCATATTGGTAGAGGAACTCGGTGAGTTGGTGCGTCAACTCGGCGAGTTGAATTGGTTTTTCCCGATCTGTGCAGATTGATGGAGAAACTCGACTAGTTGAAGGACAACTCGGCAAGTTGGGTCAACTTGGACCGTTGACTTTGACTTTTGACGTATGTCTTTGACCAAGTTTATCCCAAGGGGTGTTTGTGATAACCTGATTTGGATTTAAGGAAAATATGGGATTAGGATAAGACCCATATGGGGTTGGGCGCATTTCAGAAAATTGGGCCATTAGTGAGCCTTTGTGGATCTTTTGGTTTTGAGCCTCAGTTTTGGTTCATGTTTGGTTAAGGGTAAAATGGTCATTTTACCCAAAGTATGGATTATAGATTATAGCGTGGGACCCAATTGCTAATTGGGTGTGTTATTGGTTTTGATAGCTCGGAAGCCGGTAGGGTAGCAACTAAGGACTTTCTTTCAGGGAGTTTCTGCATTCGAGGTGAGTTTCGCCATTCTGTACTCGTGGGTCGAAGGCACCAATGCCGGCCCACTAGTTTTGGTTATCTATTAGTAGAGGGATGTCTTAGGGGTTGTATATAGTCATGTAGGATAGACTGAGGACTCTTGATCCAAGCTCTCTTACCTGTTCCTTGTTTGATTGTGGTTCTAGAGTGGGATAATCTGTCTGGGTGACTATCTCACCTCTAAATATATACGGCTATGCATTCCTTGGATTGTTGATATTGAGTATGTTGCTATGTTGTGGTGATCTATTAGATATGTATCATGGTAGATAGGATGATGCTATGCTCAGTGATCTGTTAGATCTGCCTGTTATCTGTTCTGGCTATATGTTTTCCAGTAGCATGTGTTGATGTAGTGGGGTTGGGTTGAGACTGTACTGTTTTGTGCTGCCAGTCAACAAACCCGGTAATGTTTATCTCGGTACATTATATGTATGCTTATCTGTTATGTATATGTCGACATGGTTTGTGTGTGTGTGGTTGGGTTGAGGAGGACCTGCTTTCTGCTGAAGGCCAACAGACCCAGGGCGGCCCGGATAGACTGAAGGTATGTGAGGCGGACCAGTCAGACCGAAGGCCCGGAGAACGGTCCAGACAGGCTAAACGCCTGGTGAGGTGGTCCAGACATGCTGAAGGTTCTGTGAGCGGTCCAAACAGGCTGAAGGCCCGGTGAGGCGGTCCAGACATGCTGAAGGCTCTGTATGCATGTTGTTATTTGTATATGTTATCTGTTTGGGTGTTGGTATTTTAGGGGAACTCACTAAGCTTCGTGCTTACAGTTTTGGTTTATGGTTTCAGGTACTTCAGTGGATCGTGGCAAGGTGAAGGCGTGACCGTACACATCCTCGCGTTTTGGACTTATGATTTCGGGGAAACTCTGATAATGTGAATGTTTTGAAAACTATGTTGAAAGATATTATGATTTTTAAATAATGTTTTGGGAACAACGGTTTTTGTACACACTTCTATAGAAAAAGAGTTGTTTTGAAAAGTTTAAATTTTATGAAATTTTATGGATGTTACAGTACTTTGGTGTACGATGGGCGTACTACCCTGATGGATCGCGAGTCCTGATGGATCGTGAGTCCTTAAAGGAGTATGTTTTCCAAACCCTATTATCTTCAGCCTCTATCCCTATAAACCCTAGAAATGAAACCCTAGCCCCCATTTGAGTGGTTTATGAGCTTTTGGTGGTATTTCAAGCATTTTTGGCGATCTTTGAAGAAGAAGGAACTTCTTGGAGAAGTATGGGATTGCTTGAAGCCTTTGGATCCAAGCTTGTTGCTTCTTGATCTACAGTTTGGAGGTATAAAGTTTCTATCTTGATGATCATATATGTTAGATCTAGTTTATGGAGTATCATGGGGCTTTTGAGTCTTTTAGTGCTAAAGGTGAGCTTTTGATCTACTCCAAAAGTAATGGATGCTAGATCTTAGCTCCATTCAGCCCCCAAGGTCATAAAAAGGTAATCTTGGTGAGTTATCTTGGACCATGCATGAGTTGGATGTTCATTATGGATGTTATTAAGGATTTTGGTCCCATTAAGCCATGCAAAGGAGTAAAGTTGTCAACTTTACGTGTTAAGACATCTCATTAGCAGGGACGGAGCTAGAATTTTAGATTAACGGGGGGTTATACGTACATATATATATATATATATATATATATATATATATATATATATATATATAATAAACCATTTGAGTGAGATGGAGCATATAAGTGCAATGGGCTTTGAGTGGTAATACACTAATATCAATGGAGTTAGGGGGCACAACACCCACTAGCCCCCCTACTAGCTCCGCCCATGCTCATTAGGATCATATCTGAGTTTGGAAGTCTTTGGCTTAACCATCAAGAGCTTAATATGGATTTTTGGTCCTTGGCGAGTACGATAGGCGTAAGCAGGAAGTACGCTCAGCGTAATGAAGTTTTCGTGCATTAGCCACTTGTAATTTGTGCTTCTCGGGTGAGTACGTTGGGCGTACCATTCTGGTACGTTGGGCGTACTTCCCAGTTTGGCATTTTGGGCTTTTTGAGACTTGGGCCTTGTTGGGCCATTGGACTTTGGACTTTGGACCATGGATGGACTTAGGGTTTTCTTGGAAGTAGGTCCATGATGGTTTTGGGGCCCAATCGGGTTATTGGGCCATAATGGGCTTTTGTTGCTTTTGATTTGGGCTTTGGATTGCCATTTTGGGTTTTGGGTTGGGCCTTGGTTATGGAACAAGTAAGAAAAGGGTAAAATGGTCTTTTACCCTTTAAGAAGTTGGCTTATGGAGTGGGCCTCGGGTTTTGGGTTATCAGGATAATTATTGATTAAGATTGTATTTATTGTTAGTTGGCACGAGGTTATCCGGTTTAGCAGTACGAGCAGTTATTTGATTATCAACAGATTGAGGTGAGTCTCTTCCTTGTATCCATGGGTCGAAGGCACCAATTCCGGCCCATTATTCGGTTATGAAGGATGCTAGCTGTTGTGTCACATATATATTTGTGCTTGTATGATCGGGTTGAAATATACCCCAGGACAGGTCCCATTATGGCATGATCGGGTTGAAATATACCCCAGGGCGGGACCCATTATTGCATGTTGGGTTGAAATATACCCCAGGGCGGGGCCCACTATCGTATAATCGGGTTGAAATATACCCCAGTGTGGGGCCCATACTTGCTTATTGGGTTGGATTATACCCAGGGCGAGGCCTAGTTGTATGTTGGTATGTGGTATTTTGGGGAACTCACTAAACTTTGTGCTTACGGTTTTCAGTTCAGTTTCAGGTACTTCTGGTTTCAAAGGGAAGAGTCCGGCTTGATCGCAACACATCCAACCATGTTTCCGCATCATGATGATTTTGTGATTGTACTCTGATAATTGTTTTCTTATAAAAGTACTTTTGAATATCTCGATAAGCAAATATTGAATGTTGACTTAAAGATAACTAATGTTTTGAATGATTTAAAAATGAAATTTTTACCTCATAATTTTGAGTCGTTTCAATTATATTGACTATTTTCTATTTTTGCATCTGCGGTCTATGTGTGTTGTGGGACTGAAAATGGGACATTAAAGTAGATTATCAAACTATTTTGAAATGGGACAAAAAAAATGGGAGAATTAAGTTGATTTGTGGAAAGATCAAATCATTGATGTTTTTATTGTGAATGATATTTTCCATATTTCTTTAAGGGAAATGCTATAATACTTTTTTGAAGTACAATGCTATTTTTTACATTTTCTCTACTCGTTGCCTTTTGCAGTTTCGAGTTGTCTTTCATATGACAGTTCATTATATGTTACCTTAATTGTTTATATCTTTCTTGAGTTTGTACCCACGGGAAACATATCTATATTAACATCTCTAAATATTATTAAAAGAGAACTTTTAATTCACCAATGAAGCAATCAGGGCCCTTGATTGTGTTTTAATCCTATGTTTTCCACACTTAGATCAAATTGCTGACATCATCTTCCCCAAATAAAATTCAAACACAATTACATTTAATTATAGAATCTGTAATAATTATATAATCTTTAAATTCAGTAATTATTTTATCAATTGAAACATATTATTCTATTTATATACATGATATCAGTTTCTCTAATTAATATTGTTCCTAATTTAACTCCCTTATTTATAGTTTTTTGATTTCCGAATTCAAACCCGTTTATATTTTATTTTTTATTTTTTATTATTTTTAAAACTCATTAAACAAGCATATCAATAATTAAGTTATTAACCTATAAAATCTCATCTAATCTCATTAAATCAACAAAATATTTAAGAGTCAAAATTAAAGTCAATGTTATTCATAATTTATCTCTCAGTATATCCCACATAAAATGAATCAATTTGAGATAATTATTTGAATTTTAAAACTGATTAAATAAGAAAGTCAATTAATTTGAAGTTTTAAATTAATATAGCTGATATCTTTCTTTTTTTCCAGATGAATAGCCGAAAATCTCCAAGATTATATCTTAGGATCCCAATTTTTTTTAGAAGATAATGATTTCCTTATTCAAAAACATCATATATATATATATATATATATATATATATATATATATATATATATATATATATATACGATTACACTGAAGTGGTTATTCTTACGATTTTGGATTGAGTCTTATGATTTATAGTGTTCTTCTTGAGCAATCTTCTTCTCCAATTCTTTTTTCTAAGCTCTTACTTTACTCTGTTCTCCTTATTCTTCTTCAATTTCTTGCATTTACTATGTTCTTATTATTTGTTATTACTGTGTTCTTGTTGAGAGATCATGAAAAAAATTAATCAATCTACTTTAAGCATATTAGTTTCATTCATTTAGTTACAGAAACAAAATTATACCATTTATATCGATTTTTTAATGTGTTGACCTATGTTTGTCAAGAGAAAGCCATAAAAGTCGTTTTAATGCATGATGACAAAGCTAGTGGAACGGACCAAAAGGAGGATAAAGAAGTTTTTTATTGTTACACTTCAACTTGCATGAACAAAGACGTATCTGTTGTTCCAATGTTTTCAATAACTCTTTTATACATATTATTATAATCTTCAATTTAGTTTTCTAATTTTATATTATTGAATTTGTTTATATGAATGGTTTTAGTTTCAAAATCACCATTATAGTACAAAACTTTACCGACGTGGTGTCACTTACATTATTTGATTGTGACGCAAAGAAACTTCTGGAAAAAAACACACAAGAGTTGCTTCAAAAGTTTAATGAGGTTATCGATATTAACTTCATTTACATAAAATTAATTTTTACTTTTTGTCTGTCTATTTTTATAAGCGTTAATTTTTTCATTTGTAGGAGGATAATGTGAAGATTTATCCGTCTGATTTGAAATTACTTTTGGATAAAAAGTTGGCGTTCAAAATTCAAAATTCTCATTATAATTTGAAAAACAAAGTTGATGGTTATGCAATCTCAAACTTCAATGTTGATAATAAAATCATTGTTGAATTGGAAAAAAAAATTTAACATCGAACAGGTAACATTCTTTTATGAAACATACTACAAACACTAAACTTATTAGATTCGTTATTTATATTTTAGTTGATCAACTAACATATTTCTATGTACTACAAATATAGGCGTCGTAATCCGATTCGTTTAACGTTTTATCGGCGAAATTCGGATGTCAAGACACATTAAATTTAAAGGTTTTTAATATAATATAACTAAATCTAATATTTTAAATACTTTAAAATATTATTAACTTTTAGATTGACATATGAATTTATTTTCTATATTTAAGATGCAGTTTCGTTTACTGGTGATAACTGTCACACCCGCTTCGAATATTGATAAAGGTATTGCAACAAGTCCACTAATTAAGTGGACATCCTTTAAAAAAGTGTCTAGACATGAAAAATTAAAACACAACTTGGAAGATGTTTACGATGTTGATAATCTGGAACAATGTCCTCAACCAAACGATCATTAACATCAATGACAGATCGTACTTCTAGAGAAGGCAAGCCCAAACTGTTAATTCCAAAGAAAGAAAAAATAATATATGATTTTCATGATTTTATATGAGTAGTTGGGTGATTTGAGTACGGTTGATTTCATATTATGTTTACGTATTATTTGGTTTGTGGGTTTGGTTTTTGATTACTTTGTTTCATACTATTTGTTTTTTGGGTTAGAATGTTAATCAATTAAATACATTTGGGTTTTATGAAATGTTGAATTATTCATCTATTTGCCTTTTGGGTTTAAACTCATATGAATTTAGAATTTTAATCATTTTTACTCTATTATTCCGTTTGAATGTGAGTTTGTCAGCATTCTTACAATGTTTTTCATTACAACTTCAATATAAATATTAACAAACTACAGAAATTATAAACTTTTATAAATCTTTTAACCGTTCTAAAATAATTATTTATAGTTCCTTGTGAATTTATTGATAAATTTATTAGTAAACATTTAGGGTGCGTTTGGTTGTGGAAAATTTTCCAGTTTTCTAGGAAAATTTTCGAAGAAAAACGGAAATTTTGAAAACGCGTTTGGTTCGTTCAATTTTCCAAAATTTTCCAAGAAAATGAAAATTTTCAGTTTTCCAAATTGTATGTAAGTTAGAAAAGTGATTTTTACAGTTTTCCAAATTTCTAAGATGGAAAATGAAAACTCCCCCGGTTTCAACCAAACGCGTTTTCTAAAATTTTCATTGAAAATTGAAAGCGAAAACTCAACTCTATTTTCTGAAAACATTTTCTTAGAAAATGAAAACAGTTTTTCACAACCAAACGCACCCTTACCATTTAAATATTATTATTTTTTAGATATTAATGATATCCACAATTTTACAAAATTAAATAATAAAACTCATTACAATGACGCTAAAGAGAGGCGAAGACTAAGACTGTAACACCGGGTTCATGGTATGATTTTATTTAAGTTTTTATCTCAATTTTGCCACGAACTCGGCGAGTCTGCGTCCCGACTCGCCGAGTAGCAGCAGGGTGGACACGGGATTTGAGCGGTGAACTCGGCGAGTCGATGCGTGGACTCGGCGAGTCCACCTGTCTGGATGAAACTCTATTTTCAGACATTGCACCCTATTTTACCCATTCTAAAACACCCATTTCGTCCCATTCTCTTCCAGAAGAACTGGAGAGCGAAACCCTAGCCCATTTTGATCCTTGAGAGTGATTTTGGCTTGGTGAAGGAAGTTTGAAGCTTAAGAGAAGAAGGAGGAAGTTGGAGGGTGCAAGGAAGTGTGGTAGATCCGAAATCTACCCTGGGAGAAGCTCCTAACCAGGTAAGAAAGCTCCTTCTTAATCTTTAGTATAATAGATTCCCTTTTTGTCCCTTATATGTGGATTCCAAGACCTTAAACCTCCCAAACTCTGTGTGTTTATGCCCTAGGAGCTTAGATTTATGGTATGGAACCATTGCATGTCTCAGTTTTGGCCAGAATGGGTGAAGAGTCGAAGGGTACTCGGCGAGTGCCGAAGTGCACTCGGCGAGTTCCATGAAGATGGCCTTAGACTCGGCGAGTTGGATAAACAACTCGGCGAGTCCTATGAAGATTTCCTGGTACTCGGCGAGTCGTTCTACAAACTCGGCGAGTCCCTTGAATATAGCCTTGAACTCGACGAGTTGTTCTTCCAACTCGGCGAGTCATATGATCAGTCACTAGGATAAGAAGGGTTTAAGTGTAGGAGGTCCAACCCTCCGTAGTCGCACGTGGAATTAGCAATTTAACGTGTAGCTATAGTCCCAGAATCTCCAAATCTCCAAGTTTGATGTTCTGATGGAAGATTGGAGCGATTTGTGAGATCTGTTCGTCGGACTCGGCGAGTCACCCCCTTGGACTCGGCGAGTCCAGTCGCGGGTTTGTTAGTTGTCCCCGTCTAGCGAGTCAGGCTGACTCAGTGAGTGGGAACAGGGACCCGATGAGTCAGAGTCGGGCTAGACATAGAAGGACTCGGCGAGTCGCCATATGGACTCGGCGAGTCCAGTCAATCAGAAGGTTGACTTTGACCAAGGAGTTGACTTTGACCAGTCATTTGACCTTAGGGGTATTTATGAGTACCTAATCCATGTTTACGGATTTATAGCCGGAGGGATTACCGGTGCGGCAGCCAGGCGTAGTCTGAGCAGGTTTTCGGCAGCTACTCTCGAGGTGAGTTTCCTTCCAGTAGGGACGGGTCTAAGGCACCAAGGCCGGCCCGTATAGACGATATGTTAGTATCGGAGTGTGGGCGGAGCCCGTATCTCATAGCTGAGTTTGATTGTGTTATATGCCAGTATGATAGAATTGCTTATACTTGTTGTCTGTGTGATACTTGTATGTTATGGTTTAGTAGCGGAGTGTGGGCGAGGCCCGTATCTCCATGGATAACGGAGTGTGGGCGAGGCCCGTATCTCCATGGATAGCAGAGCGTGGGCGAGGCCAGTATCTCTCAGAAAGTAGAGTGTGGGCGAGGCCCGTATCTCCTAGCTAGTAGAGTGTGGGCGAGGCCCGTATCTCTATGGGTGTGGGTGAGGCCCGTATCCCTTAGCTGTTCATTATATGATTGCATGGTATGTGGCATTATGGGGGAACTCACTAAGCTTCGTGCTTACGTTTTATAGTTTTTGTTTTCAGGTACCTCTTCAGCTAGGGGAAAGGAGTCGGCGCGGTAGCGGCATATCACACACTCTCATGTTTTCCGCACTGTGGATTTTCTGGGATGTACTCTGAATATTTTGTTATGAACGTTTTATAACGATGTTTTATGTATTAACCTAATTTAAAAATGAAATTTTTAGTTGGTATTTTTGGGATGTTACAAGTTGGTATCAGAGCCCTGGTTTGAGGGATTCGGACACACCTTCGGGGGTGTCTGGACTCAAATCGAGGGATTAAAAGATTTTTATAAAGAAATGATTTTCTAGAGACTAAGTAAAAGAGGTTTCTAAAAAGAAAAAGGTGTGTGATGTGCGCGACCGGCCGAGCTCAAGTAAGTTTTCCCCAAAGTACCCATACAAGTTTACGTTATGATTATTAGTTTCAGTTTCAGTAGAACAGCATGCTAGAATAGGACTAAGGCTCTAGGAATGATGCCTTATGTGCCTGCTTTATGCGTTTCGGCTTTTTGAGAATTGCATGCTAGTACAGATCAGTCAGTATGATAGCCAGAGTAGTATATACTTGATTATGTGCACTCAATGCCCGAATGCTGCTTGCTTTGTGCTATTAGGAGTTCTAGTCGTCTTTCACTAACTAGTGAACGAATATGCTAAGTTACATATTGCAAGGATTAAATAATTTCAGAAGGTTGGGTCTAGCCCTATTTCGCAGCTCTTGTTTGAGTCCAACCGTTGTAGGGAAGGACCTCTCATTCGAATAATTATCTAGTCTGAGTAATATGTAATAGTATTCGCGAGCTAGTTAGGGAAAGAAAGCAGGGACTTCTTGTGCAGCTGATGGCAGAGAGTGGGATGGCGATTACTTAGGGCAAGCCTAGGGCGAGAGTAGCACGAGAACCGCAGTATTAGTAGAAAGGACTTGGTTGAGTTGAGGCAATTCTTGAGGAAAGTACGGATAGACGTGGAAGGTAGTATGGGCCCGTACTACTGAAAGCGGAGGATCCGTACTCGATTCAAAAAGGGCTGAGGCGAGACCGGGGACTAGTGGTATGTATGTGAGCCTCGTTAGTGGAATATCGTTTGATGGTGGTTATGCTATGTTTTTCAGTATGGTGACCACACGACAGGGAGCGGGAGGCTCAGGATCGGGATCGGGTTCAGGTTCAGGGTCTGAACCAATTGATGAGGGTCTACGCGAGTTCATCGCGTCAGAGTTTACCAAGGGAATGCTTGAGTCGACTCCCCTCATCTTCGGGTCGATCAAGGAGGGTATTGTTGAGTTGATGGAGGATCGCCTCAGGGCGTTCAGGAGTGATATGGCGGCTAGCCAGTCAGGATCTCGCACACTGTCCTTCAAGGACTTCAGGAGCAGCAGTGCGACGGATTTCCATGGGGCGAAGGACCCCATTGTGGCCAGACGATGGATCGCAGACATTGAGTCTGCGCAACTGACCAGCTTCTGCCCTGAAGGGTCGAAGGTGAGGTATGCAGCAGGATGTTTGAGAGACCGAGCTAGGGATTGGTGGGAGTCTGTTGGTGACTCATTGGGAGCATCGGCTGTTGAGGCTATGACGTGGCCGGACTTTGTGACCCGGTTCAGAGCGGAGTTCACACCTGCAGTGGAACTCCAGCAATTAGCCAGAGAGTTTTTGGATATGAGACAGACGACGGAGACTGTGGCGGAGATCACCGCCAAGTTCCGGGAGAGGGCGTTACTGGTGCCCCAGTATGCAGGTGATGAGGATATGAGGAGGACCCGCTACCATGACATGCTGCGAGCCGACATTTGGGAGCATGTCAGTTTTTCAGCTTGCCCTACCCTGGATTCTATGATTGCTAGGGCGAGGGAGAGGGAGATAGATCTGGAGCACATCCGGAAGAGGAAGGCAGAGGAGGGACAGACGATAGGGGCTTCGGGAAAGAAGCCCAAGGGATCAGATGGTAGGCCGAAAGGCCATTCAGGACCGGGCCGCGGCAGGAAGTGCGGCAGGTCGCACGAGGGAGCGTGTAGATTAGGATCGACAGGCTGCTACAGGTGCGGCAAGACGGAACACTTCAGCAGGGATTGTATTGCCCCTGCTCCGGTTATTCAGACATCTGAGTTGCTGTGTTTCCACTGCAACCAGAGGGGCCACAAGAGGGCCAACTGCCCCCAGTTGACAGCAGCAGCGCCAGTACAGGCACCAGCTCCAGCGACCCTGCGGATTACAGATGGCCGGCAGGGCAAGGCAGAGGCTTCGGTGGTGAGGAGCCGGGCATTTCAGCTGACAGCCGAGGAGGCACGCGCCGCACCCGATGTGGTGACGGGTATGATTCTTTCCTTCTGACCTATTTATATGAGATTTATGATATTGATATGTGCTCTGTGTATATACGTTTAGGATCGTTCCATGTGAACGGTATTCCAGTCCAGGTGTTGTTTGATTCGGGGGCTACCCGATCCTTTGTTTCTCTTGCACTTAGCAAGAAGTTTCCTGAGTCCTCGAGCATGTTGGATTGCCCTTTAGAGGTCGAGATTGCGGACGACCGGTCGGTGCGAGCATCAGAGGTCTTTCGAGATTGTGTATTGAGGTTGTTCGAAGAGGGGTATTTGGTTGACCTAGTTCCCATTCCATTGCGGGGAAACAAGGTCATTATTGGTATGGATTGGCTGAGTCCCAATGGGGCAGTGATAGATTGCGCGCAACAGTTAGTACGAGTCAGAGCCCCAAGTGGGGGAGAGTTAGTAATTCAGGGTGAGAGATCACAGCGAAGGCCAGCCTTCTGTTCGGCAGCGAGGGCAAGGCGTTACCTTCAGCAGGGTTGCGCAGGATATGTCGCATATGTCATGGACACCCGGGAGGCGGGTAAGGCGACGGTGGGCGATGTGCCCGTAGTACGAGAGTTCGCGGATGTATTCCCCGAGGAGCTGCCTGGGATACCTCCAGAGCGACAGGTGGAGTTTAGGATCGACCTAGTCCCTGGTGCGGCTCCGATAGCCAAGGCATCGTATCGGTTGGCTCCTCCTGAGATGCAGGAGTTGTCTACACAGCTTCAGGAGCTGTTAGACAAGGGTTTCATTAGACCGAGCAGTTCACCCTGGGGAGCCCCGATTCTGTTTGTGAAGAAGAAGGACGGGTCGCATCGGATGTGTATCGATTATAGGGAGCTGAATAAGGTAACGGTGAAGAACCGCTACCCACTCCCGAGGATTGACGACCTCTTTGACCAGCTTCAGGGAGCATCTTGATTCTCCAAGATAGACTTGCGTTCAGGGTATCACCAGGTGAGGGTCAAAGAGGAGGATGTGCAGAAGATGGCATTTCAGACACGTTATGGCCACTATGAGTTCGTGGTGATGCCTTTCGGGCTCACCAATGCTCCTGCCGCGTTCATGGACCTCATGAACCGCGTGTGTAGACCGATGTTAGACCGGTCGGTGATAGTATTTATTGATGATATCTTGGTTTACTCCAAGATGCGAGAGCAGCATGAGGAGCATTTGCGGGAGGTTTTGGAGACCTTGAGAAGGGAGAACTTGTATGCTAAGTTCTCCAAGTGTGAGTTCTGGTTGCGCGAGGTGCAGTTTCTTGGGCACCTTGTCAACCAGAACGGGATTTCGGTGGATCCGGCCAAGGTGGAGGCCGTGATGAGATGGGAGGTTCCGAAGTCTCCATCTGAGATTCGGAGTTTCCTAGGATTAGCTGGCTACTATCGGAGATTCATTCAGGATTTCTCCAAGATAGCATTACCCCTGACCAGGTTAACGAGGAAGGCTGTGGTCTTTCGTTGGGGGCCTGAGCAGCAGGCAGCATTCGAGACACTGAGACAGAGATTGTGCGAGGCGCCAATCTTAGCCTTGCCAGAGGGTATGGAGGATTTTGTTGTATACTGCGATGCGTCCATCTCAGGTTTGGGCGCGGTATTGATGCAGAGAGGGCATGTCAGCGCCTACGCGTCGAGGCAGCTGAAGCCTCACGAGACGAACTACCCGACGCACTTTCCACGTCTCCCAGCTGCGGAAGTGCATGGTGGACGATTCAGCAGTGGTACCTTTGGAGGACATCCAGGTTGATGACAGCCTGGATTATATCGAGCGGCCTGTGGCTATCCTAGACCGGAAGTCGAAGGAACTGAGGAACAAAAGGGTGGAGCTGGTGAAGGTGCAATGGCAGCATCGGAAGGGCTCGGAATGGACTTGGGAGCCCGCAGATGAGATGATGGAGCATTATCCGGAGCTGTTCCGGAAGGGAGCGGCAGACTTCGAGGACGATGTCTAAAATAAGTGGGGGAGATTTGTAACACCGGGTTCATGGTATGATTTTATTTAAGTTTTTATCTTAATTTTGCCACGAACTCGGCGAGTCTGCGTCCCGACTCGCCGAGTAGCAGCAGGGTGGACACGGGATTTGAGCGGTGAACTCGGCGAGTCGATGCGTGGACTCGACGAGTCCTCCTGTCTGGATGAAACTCTATTTTCAGACATTGCACCCTATTTTACCCATTCTAAAACACCCATTTCGTCCCATTCTCTTCCAGAAGAACTGGAGAGCGAAACCCTAGCCCATTTTGATCCTTGAGAGTGATTTTGGCTTGGTGAAGGAAGTTTGAAGCTTAAGAGAAGAAGGAGGAAGTTGGAGGGTGCAAGGAAGTGTGGTAGATCCGAAATCTACCCTGGGAGAAGCTCCTAACCAGGTAAGAAAGCTCCTTCTTAATCTTTAGTATAATAGATTCCCTTTTTGTCCCTTATATGTGGATTTCAAGACCTTAAACCTCCCAAACTCTGTGTGTTTATGCCCTAGGAGCTTAGATTTATGGTATGGAACCATTGCATGTCTCAGTTTTGGCCAGAATGGGTGAAGAGTCGAAGGGTACTCGGCGAGTGCCGAAGTGCACTCGGCGAGTTCCATGAAGATGGCCTTAGACTCGGCGAGTTGGATAAACAACTCGGCGAGTCCTATGAAGATTGCCTGGTACTCGGCGAGTCGTTCTACAAACTCGGCGAGTCCCTTGAATATAGCCTTGAACTCGACGAGTTGTTCTTCCAACTCGGCGAGTCATATGATCAGTCACTAGGATAAGAAGGGTTTAAGTGTAGGAGGTCCAACCCTCCGTAGTCGCACGTGGAATTAGCAATTTAACGTGTAGCTATAGTCCCAGAATCTCCAAATCTCCAAGTTTGATGTTCTGATGGAAGATTGGAGCGATTTGTGAGATCTGTTCGTCGGACTCGGCGAGTCACCCCCTTGGACTCGGCGAGTCCAGTCGCGGGTTTGTTAGTTGTCCCCGTCTAGCGAGTCAGGCTGACTCAGTGAGTGGGAACAGGGACCCGATGAGTCAGAGTCGGGCTAGACATAGAAGGACTCGGCGAGTCGCCATATGGACTCGGCGAGTCCAGTCAATCAGAAGGTTGACTTTGACCAAGGAGTTGACTTTGACCAGTCATTTGACCTTAGGGGTATTTATGAGTACCTAATCCATGTTTACGGATTTATAGCCGGAGGGATTACCGGTGCGGCAGCCAGGCGTAGTCTGAGCAGGTTTTCGGCAGCTACTCTCGAGGTGAGTTTCCTTCCAGTAGGGACGGGTCTAAGGCACCAAGGCCGGCCCGTATAGACGATATGTTAGTATCGGAGTGTGGGCGGAGCCCGTATCTCATAGCTGAGTTTGATTGTGTTATATGCCAGTATGATAGAATTGCTTATACTTGTTGTCTGTGTGATACTTGTATGTTATGGTTTAGTAGCGGAGTGTGGACGAGGCCCGTATCTCCATGGATAGCGGAGTGTGGGCGAGGCCCGTATCTCCATGGATAGCAGAGCGTGGGCGAGGCCCGTATCTCTCAGAAAGTAGAGTGTGGGCGAGGCCCGTATCTCCTAGCTAGTAGAGTGTGGGCGAGGCCCGTATCTCTATGGGTGTGGGCGAGGCCCGTATCCCTTAGCTGTTCATTATATGATTGCATGGTATGTGGCATTATGGGGGAACTCACTAAGCTTCGTGCTTACGTTTTATAGTTTTTGTTTTCAGGTACCTCTTCAGCTAGGGGAAAGGAGCCGGCGCGGTAGCGGCATATCACACACTCTCATGTTTTCCGCACTGTGGATTTTCTGGGATGTACTCTGAATATTTTGTTATGAACGTTTTATAACGATGTTTTATGTATTAACCTAATTTAAAAATGAAATTTTTAGTTGGTATTTTTGGGATGTTACAAAGACGTTTACATTTTTTTTGGAAAGGGAACTTCCCTAACGAGGGTTTCCGGGCCAACTTTCGCGCACCGAGAAATCCCCCGCTGCGAACATGAGGCTATGCCTTATGCCCTGGAGTCACTGCAGGAGAACCTCCATGGCCACAAAGGCTGGTAGTGCCAGGATTTGAACATGAGTCAATAGGTTATCCACCATATCTTCCACATGACTTACTAAGTCACCACAACCCAAGTGTAAGACATTTACATTTACAAAATAGAAGATTGAATTCTATGTCTAAAAGAGAAACTTTATTTCATCATCTAAAGCAATAAATATTTTTGATTGTGTTTCACTTATACATTTTCCACCCTCAGATCAAATTGTTTACGTCATCTTGACCAATGTTTGGTCAAACACGTTGTCCATCAATGTTTCCGCTCAAACCTTCACCAATATATGTTATCCCTAAAATAAATTCAAATCCTCCCCAAATTTAAAGCTATAACTTATGCATTGACCATCCTATATGTTTGCAAATCAACATGGTATATCTTCTTAATTATTCTATTTCTTTCTCAGTGTACATCGATGGTACCAAAATTCATCAAGGACAAAACAGTCACCTTGTATTTTATTCTTATTAATATAGTAAATACTTCCAATTTTGAAGATAATAATCGGTCTCATACATGTTAAATTACAATTGCTCGATTTCCAACTATCTAACTCAATAACTTTATGTAATTATTCTTAACCTTACCTTTTTCTATAACGTTATTGATTAGATTTACTATAATTAAGTTTAAATTGCAGAGATTTTTACTTGAAAGTAATGAGCATTAGTTGATGTTTTTGTTGAAGCTTGAGGATGATGCAAAACTCAAAATCCCTTAGTGGTAATATCCTACATACTTAATAATTGATTATTTCGACAAAAATACTTTCCATTAACTTTGATAACAATTTTTTTGAATTAAGCATATTTTTATGATTACAAATTTGTTTTCTCTACTCACTTGTACTTATCATCCCGAAGATGAGAAAAGATTAACCATGTCTATATTGAAAAGTGCCAAAAAGATCTTATTGGTCCATGATCTTCAAATGTTCTTTGTTTTTTATTCGTTTTTGTGTATTTGATTTGTTTCTTCAAGAAACTCAGTTTTCTATTAATTTTGATAACAAATTTGTTGAATTAAGCATACTTTATGATTATAAATTTGTCCATTTTCTATTGTTAAATCAAGTGTAAATGAATTTGAACAATCGTTAAATTTCATATTCTATAATGTAATTTATGCACTAATTAATCAAATAATAGTACATATCCAAGTGGTCGGGTACCTCCAAAACAATAAGCAAACATGTAAATTATATGCAATTTCACAATATTGTAATTTTTTTACTGGATTTAAATGAACACTTACTTCTTTCACTTGATTTAGATTCTTGATTACTCATATAAGGTTGTAATAAAATAAAATTCTGATAAATTGAAAAAATTGTTCAGCAAAACCTTAAAATTTTGAAATTTGTTGGAAATTTGGTTATATGCCAAGTTAGACTTCTTTTTGTGTTGTCATGTTTGTTGATTTGGCTATGTAGGGTTCATTTGAAGTTCCATTTCTCTACAAGAATGTTAATGTTCACATCCAAGAGGAAACTATCACAACTGGTAAACATTCTAAATGATTTTTTCACTTACATTAATCAAAACTATTATTTTAAGTGGTGCGTTCTCATGGATGCCACACCGGTTGTCACTATATAGACCTTCTAGCGGTCTATAGAAGAATCCTAGCGGCTTTATGAAGAATTTTGCTGCGTTTTCAATGAAGTATCACTCTGTCAACATTCTTCTCTATAGTTCTTTCTCTTATTTTCGATATAGATGTGTGTCACAACAATAAGGCAGAAAGAGGTGTTTTTTTTTGGAAAGGGAACTTCCCTAACGAGGGTTTCCGGGCCAGCTTTCGCGCACCGACTAATCCCCCGCTGCAAACATGAGGCTTTGCCTCATGCCCTGGAGTCACTGCAGGCGAACCTCCATGGCCACAAGGGCTGAGTAGTGCCAGGATTTGAACATGGGTCAATAGGTTATCCACCATATCTTCCACATGCCTTACCAAGTCACCACAACCCAAGTGGTTTAGGCAGAAAGAGGTGTTAGTGATCATTAAAGATGAAAAGGTAATATATAATTCAAGAATAATATATAAAGTGTAAATTGTAGATTTATGATATTTATTTCAATGAAAAATATGTTGTTTGATTGTTAGGTTACATATCTGTTTTTTTTTAATAATTTGATTTTGACAAGTTTGATCTAAATTTGATAATTGAAGTAGGTAGGAAAGATATGTGCTAACGATTTTGAATTTGTATTGCCCTATAGAAACCAACCGTAGCCTCACAAACCATTCCCTCATATCTCAGTAGGTCTTAACATTTCCCAAAATTCAGCTACAAGAAGTCATGGATGCACTTCTTGAATCAATCCTCTAAACCGAATTTCATTTGTTAGTTGGATGTAGTGACCAAAATGCAAGATTTGTGAAAATTCATTATTATTTATTAGTGTTAACCTTTAGCAAATTATGAAACTAATATTATATTTTTGTTCATAACATGTTTTTTTTTGGTAATAATTTATTTGATCGAAAGATATGTATATGTGATTGGATGTAGTCTGGAAAATCATATTTTAATTTTTATAAGGAAAAAATACTTTGAAATCGACCAAATTACAATGTCTGAATTTGATGTTTATGGTTATGACAATTCACTTTATTTGTAATGTTTATCGAATTTCTTTACGGAATTTAATGTTGTTGGTACATGTAACAACTTATTGTTGCTTTTGGTTTTATTGGGCAAATATGAAAAGGGTCATATGAGCCTCCATGGGGGTTGGTACACGGAATAAAGTCAATTCATAAAGCTACTACACAATATGTTTTAATCAAAAAGTCGTATTATGTTGTAATAAAACAAAGATCACATAGATCATTTATGTTAAAAATTACTGTATTAAAAAACCAAATTGCTCTAATATAAATATTAAATATTTTTATCTAATAAGTTTTGTTCAAAACTCTAAAAATGAATCTAACTAATATTTTTTTTATTAAAATTCAACCAAAGACAAAGCCGCCTATTTATGTGATATGTATTTAATTTATTTCCCCGTGTTTTATGCAGGTCATAATCTAGTTTTAGTATATAGATAAAGAGAATTTCAAGTACCGATGAATTTTATTACATAAGAGATTGATAGGTGCAATAGGTCTTTGATTTTTAAGTATCTATACATTTTTTTTATGATTGTGATAGAGTTTCAATTTATCATTTCAACATCTCATCGCCAGGTAATGCTCTCATAAATAGATGTTAACATTAACTTGGAAGACCATATGCACTTATGAAATTGTATTTTTTTTTATGTTATTATATTTTCTTGGGAAAAAAAGTTATACTACCCCTGACAAAATTTTCTGAGGCCCCCCGAAGACATTAAACCTGAGACTCCAAACAACACTCCTTGATTATTAAAAATAATATGAAAGGAATAAAGGTATATGTTACACTGCTAATTACATACAAACCTACAAGATCACATAATAAAGAACATTAAAATAATAAATAATTTATAGTGTATAAATTATTATTTACTACCTAAAGTAAATAAGTTATTAATTAAATAAGTTTATTTATTATAAACTTAACAATATAATTAAGAGTTATTTAATTAATTAAGAAATTAATTAATGTGTTGGTTTGGGTTGCTTAAGTTGGATGGCTAGAAAAGACATAAAAAGGATCATTAATAAAAAAATAAGTCAACACAGTTAAAACTCTAATCATCCTTTTCTTATAAGTATATAAGGAAAAATTAGTTAAATTTAAATGAGAAGGTTTATAAAATATTTTAAATAAAGGAGGATAAATTAGTTAATGTTATATAAAAAAAACTATTGCAAAATATTAACCATTATAAAAAATATTTAATTAATAGTATGAGTGAATGTAATCATGAAGGAATGAAACAAATAACATGATTGAATGAGCATGTAATTACATTCATTTGTCATGCTTTATTAACTCGCAGAAATATAAAATGAGTCTTCCAAAATTCAAATATGTTGTTTGTTATTTATAAGTAAAATAAAATTGATAAATAAAAAAATATTAACTTTAAAAAAAGATAATTGAATAAAATTAAATTATTAAATAATTATACATAGATATATTTTATTTTGTTCAAGTTATATTATATATGTTTTGAAAATAGTTAAAAATAATTATATATGATGTAAAAAAACGTTACAAAATTAAAGGAACCAACTAATATGAAAATCTTAAAATATAATTACAATAAAAGAATATTTTTTATTTACTTTTTGGAAATAAAAAAAAAATCATTTATACGATGTCTTGAAAATTTTAAAGATTAATATTTATTGAACGCTATACGAATTTAAAATTTTGCAATTATAATAATCTATGGAAAGAAAAAACATTCACTTCTTATGGAATAAACATAAGTTTTTTTTTTTTTTTTTTTCCTTTCGTCATGATGTTTCGTTTCAATATCCACTTTCGATTGCTTTCCGAACTTTGACTTAGCCTTAGGTTCTATTGTTTTTTTAATGGAAAATCGAAACCAATACAAAACAATTGGGCTACAGGAGCATTAACCGGGCAGCCCAAAACCGCACTTGGGTTAATCCGCTTTTGGCTTAAATCGGCCGGGTATAAGAAATGGTGGCTGTAATATCAATAGAAGTTCAAATCTTGAGCAAAGGTTTTTGATTTTTGTAAAACGGACTTTTCGTGTTGATTGACCAAACTTTCAATTGATTCTACACTTTATGGCGTTTAACCCCCTACACAACTTGAATAATACAAAAAGCTCCAACAAAATTGAAGCACCCAACGACAGTAGACAGCTGCACATGGCGCGGAAGGTGTTCGACAAAATGCCTATGTGAAATTGATTCCGATCACGTTAACCATTTGCTCCCAATCAGGAAAACACGCCTTGAAAAAACAAGCTTGGGAGGTGAGGAACGCTACTATCTACAACTTAACTGATCTCAGTTTTGACTTTCTAATCCGAACCAAGTGCTCCTATACATCTCATAACTTTAAGTACATACATACATACATACATACATAGAGGTGTATCTGAGATCGAGAAATGTTGAGGCGACCCAGTTTACTGTCAACTTTTTTGTCGGCGGCCAAACCATCTCTGCTTAATCAGGTACAGGAGTTTATTCCTTTGATTAGTTCTGAGAATGCTTCGATTTTGCTGCTGTTTATATCTATAGTTTTACCAAAAGATTTGAAGTTAATTTTATGTTGTTAACTGATATATATCTGTGTAAAAGCTTGGTTGATCAGGTATGGCTAAAATAGAGATGTTGAATTGCTTTGATTAACCTTAAAGCCTGAGCTCCATTGTTGTTATTAGTACTCTAGTTCGAGTTCAAATCCTTGTTAAAAAGGACATATACCTTTGTGAGGCAATACACGATACTGTGATTGGATGCTTTCACTTGGATGTTGATACATTTGCAGTGATGTATATGTATGAGAAAATCTTGTACTGATGTTGGAAATTTTGATTTGGAGCTAGTTAACAATTTATCAGTTGAAGATTCAAAACATTGGTTCTGTTATATAGAGATTTATAATCTTCACCTGTGGTAGAACTATGAAGATAGATACATATAGACATTCACAAGATTGTATTTGTATACAGATGATTTTGTTATGCAAGTCATTTACATAAATTGGTTATATTATCTTTCTTATTGACAAAGGTGGCATATGGATTGAGTTTTCTTGAAGCATTCAGCACAACAACGTTCCTGAAACCGGTATGTCACTATGTACAATTAGATCGTTAAAGGTCTTTTATATAATTCAACTTAAAGTTAAAAAATTATTTATATTTTAGTTGAACCAATATGATCATTTTGCCATCTTCTTTTTACTTTTGATGTAGGCAGAAGGTGGAATCCTGTCAAAAGCAAGGACTCCAAGCATTAACTTTGTATTAGGTAATTAAAAACACATTACATGAATGAAGAAAGTTTAAAGTGGAGATGTTTTTGTTTGTTTAATTTTAATAATATAATATAATATAATATGTATGTATGTAGGAGGCCCTGGTGTTGGAAAGGGCACTCAATGTGCAAGGATTGCTGAGAGGTATGGATTCACACATCTAAGTGTTGGAGATTTACTGAGAAATGAAATATCTTCCAACACTGAATACGGGTACGTGAAATAAATATCCCATTTCAACTTCCACCTTTTTACTCAATAAATATTAAATATGGGTAATGGTTTCAGTGAAATGATTTTGGAGACAATTACAAAAGGGAAAATTGTTTCTTCAGAAGTGACAGTGAAATTGCTAAAACGTACCATTGAATCTAATGAAACGGATAGATTTCTAATCGATGGTTTCCCAAGAAGTGAGGAGAATCGTGTGGCTTATGAACAGATTGTGAGTTACATTACTGCATCCTTTCCTTTGTATTTAAATTACTTAAATATATTATTTATTTGTTCATTAAAAATCTTAAATAAATTATTTGTAAGTTTAGATTGGAATAGAACCGGGAGTTGTACTTTTCTTTGACTGTGATGAAGAGGAGATGGTAAAACGAGTACTCCATCGTAATCAGGTGTGTGTGTGTGTGTGTGTGTGTTTTTTTTTTTTTTTTTTTGTACGATTCTAAAAATATTTGTGATTGTGATAGGGGCGAATTGATGATAACATTGATACCACAATGGAACGACTTAAAGTGTTTGAAGCTTATACTCTGCCTGTTATTAAATACTACACTGAGAAAGGGAAGCTTTACAAGGTTCGACTCACTTACTTTTAAACAATATCTTTAAAAAATCTATATATGCAAATAATCATTCATTTCATTTTTTAAATAAAAAAAAATGATGCAGATTAATGCCATAGGAACAGAAGACGAAATCTTTGAACGAGTTCGGCCTATTTTTTCATCCCTACACACACCATGATGCCCAAGAGAAAAAACATTTCTTGACAAGGTTGTTTTTTTAGTTTGACAAACCTATGTCATTAAAATATTGCCTTTCTAAAGATGATGGAAAATGTTGTAATATCTGTGTGTGTCAATAAATCAATCTCGGACTGGTTATAGGGGAAATAATAATCTTTGTATTTTATTAGGGAAAATAAAACAAAAGCCATTGTTGTGTATTAAAACCATTGTTGAATCTGATGATGCTGAAACTGAAATCCTCTTCGATATCCACAACTCTAACTTGTTACTAACAAGCAACCTAATTGATTTTTGTTGCTACTGTGGAAACCCACATCAAAGTACATCGCTATGTTTATTTATCTCGCAGAGACAACTATTTTTTAACAGAAGCATTCTATTTACTTTTATAATCTATAAACAATCCTACTTTTTGACTTGTTAAAGAATATTGTATCTTAATTACAATACCAACCATAATATAGGACTATAGGTCCTGTGAAAGTGAAGTGTTATCAAACCCAACTTAACTTTTTGACTTTTAAAACAAGAACACTGTTTAATAAATATTCAATATGGGAAAATTAAATTAGTAACCTTTAAGGAAAAAAAAAAAAGCAAAATGTGGGCATGAGTATGTTATATGAGTATGTATTCCAATGAAATGAAGGCCAACATATTACACAAAAAGGCCAATATAAACTAACAAAAAGTCCGCTCACATCTTTTGTGGTATTTTCCCTATTTTCTTTGTTATTATAACAAGTGCCTCCTACAAAGCCCGTATATTATCTTGAATGGCTGTTACTAGTATTATCCAGTGTCAAATCCTCAACGCATTTTCTTTCAACAAAAATCAAAATCAAATTAAGAAATTATCATTAGCCAAATTATCTCCAACGCAACTTCTTGTAAACCAAAAGCGTTGCCCGCAAACTAAACTTGAAGCACTTGCCAACGTTGTCGATGACCTCGAAGCCGCTGTCAAAAATGGCATACAGATCGATGATCCCAGTATGTTTTCTTCACTCCTTGAAACTTGCTTTCGTTTGGAAGCTGTTGAACAAGGTATCCGGATTCACCACTTAATACCAAAAACACTTCTACGCAGAAACGTGGGTATCTCATCAAAGCTTCTTCGATTGTACTCGTCTAATGGCTATATCGATGAAGCCCACCAAGTGTTCGACTATATGTATGACAGAAACTCATCTGCTTTTGCTTGGAATTCACTTATATCAGGCTATACCGAAACGGGATTGTACGAAGACGCATTGGCTTTATATTTTCAAATGGTGGAAGAGGGTGTAGACCCAGATGGGTTCACGTTTCCTCGTGTTCTTAAAGCTTGTGGTGGCATGGGCTTGATTCACGTCGGGCAACAAGTTCACCGTGAGATTATTCGTTGTGGGTATGTGAACGATGGATTTGTGCTTAACGGGTTGGTTGACATGTACGCTAAGTGTGGTGACATTGTGAAAGCACGCAAAGTGTTTGATAAAATTCCTTCAAAAGATATAGTTTCGTGGAACTCGATGCTTACAGGCTACGTGAAACACCAACTCTTATTCGACGCTTTGGTCATATTTCGATTCATGATACAAGACGGGTACGAGCCAGACTCCATTTCAATTTCCACAATTCTCACAGCTGAGCTGTCACAAAAACTCGTATCCCAAATTCACGGATGGGTTCTTCGTAAGGGAACAGAATGGAATCTACCAATCGCCAATTCTCTGATTCTTGTTTACACAAATCATGGCAGGTTGGATTTAGCACGATGGGTGTTCGATGAAATGCCTGAAAGAGATCTGGTTTCATGGAACACCATAATATCAGTACACAAAAACCACCGAAATGCCCTTTCATACTTCAATCGTATGTTGAATTCCAATACTTCCCCCGACGCCATTACATTCGTTTCTGTATTAACAGCTTGTGCTCATTTGAGATTGGTGAAAGATGGGGAAATGTTGTTTTCTAAAATGACAGAAAAATACGGGATAATTCCAAGTATGGAACACTATGCATGTTTGGTGAATCTTTATGGTAGGGCTGGATTGATTGTTGAAGCTTACAAAGTGATTACTGATAAAATGCAATTTGCAGCAGGTCCGACTGTTTGGGGAGCTTTATTACACGCTTGTTATGTTTATAAGAATGTAGAAATTGGGGAAATTGCTGCTGAAAATCTGTTTGAGTTGGAACCCGATAATGATCATAATTTTAAGCTTTTGATGCAGATTTATGGGAAAGTGAAACGTGTACATGATGTTGAAAGAGTTAGAGTGATGATGGTTACCAGAGGGATCGATTGTTAAAACTTAAAAAGACATATGTCATGTTTAATTGATATGGAATGAAATTGGAGTTTAGCCTAATTCAATCGAGTTGCAATAATAATTAAAGTTATTGTGGCAATTGGGTTTATGAGGATCACATGTATAGTCGATGCAAGATGGATGTTAGACATTAATCGAGTTGCATGGTATAATAATTATTCTTACTAATGTTAATCTTGTAGCTAAGATAGATATATCATCTTTGTGTTTAGGATTCCTATTAAGGCTGTGTTTGGCGCGCCACAGCTAGCTGATAAGCTAGCTTATTTCTCGAGCTTTTTTATGTTGTCGTGTTTAGCAAGCCAAAAAGTAGCTTATAAGTTAGCTTTTTGAAAATCTACTTAGACTATCTTTTTAGGAGCTTTTTTAAAATTTTCCAAATACACCCCTTAATTAATTATAGAAATACATACTCCTACATGTCCTTTTATATAATTTTATATATTTCAGCTAGCTTTTAAGTTAGTTTTACCAAACGTTTTTTTTTATCAGCTAGCTTTTCAGCTAGTATGCCAAACATAGCCTAACTATTAAGGTTGCGTTTGGCGTGTTAGCTGAAAAGCTAGCTGCTAGCTGATAAGCTAGCCAATTAAAAAAAAACGTGTTTTGTAAAAACTAACTGATAAGCTAGTTGAAAAATATAAAATTACATAAAGAGACATTTTCTAAAATAAGTTTTTATAATTAATTAAGGTTATATTTTGGAAGTTTGTAAAAAAGCTCCTGAAAAGCTACTCCAAGTAGTTTTTTAAAAGCTAGCTTTTTGGCTTACCAAACACAACAACCCAAAAAAGCTTGAAAAATAAGCTAGCTTTTCAGCTAACTGTGGCATGCCAAACGCAGCCTAAGGTGCTGTTTGTTTTTTCTGAGGCAAAATGTCTGCAGTCTGCGGACAACATCTGTAGACCTCTGCAGTAGAAGATGTGGACCAAACGTCTGTAGTCTGAAAAAAAAAGACTGTTTGTTTTTTAACATCTGCGGGCTACTAAAATAAACTGAAATTTAAATAAACTGATTTTTTTAAACTTCAAAGTGTTTTTTTTTAATATTTTTATGACTTTGTTATAAATAATTAACAAATCTATATCAACTTTTATGTATTATTGTATAAAAAATTAAAATAAAAAAGGTATGAATTAACGTATATATTTGATAAAAACCAACAACTTTGGTTGCAAAGTTATAACTAAACATTATAATTAAGGATCAAAGAATTTGATACATAAATTGATGGAAATAAACTTCGATTTTTTCAATTAAATCCATTAAAAACGTAGCATAAATATTTTCTCGAGAAATTGACGATAATGTATTAAATAATGTTTTACAAAATTTAGCAAAAAAATATAAGAATATATTATGATTTTTTTCGTATTTATATAAACAACTTCAACGACTATTATTGTAATAAATCTTTATTTATAAATTTGTCAAAAATATCATGTTTGTATCGTCGAACGTTTTTTTTTTAAGTTTTGTAATTTTTTTTTTCAAATTGTTTATCATTAATAAAGTTGGAAAAAATATAAATTAAAAAAAAAACTTAAAAAAATATAGATATATGTGTTTTTTTAATCTAGAAGATGTCTGAAGATGTTAGAAGACTCTGGTCCACATCTGCGCCAAGAACAGGGCGCGCAGACATTTTTAGGTCTGCAGTCTTCAAAAAAACAAACAGTCTGCGAAAGCTAATGTCTGCGCGTGATCTGCGCGGCGCAGACAGAAGAGGCCACGCAGATCTGCAGACAAAAAACAAACACCACCTAAATGTCCATTCATGTATAGATACTCATACTATACCCCTGATGGTATTATGAATAAAAATGATATTTTCTTAAAACCATGTCTCATTCAATATCCAGTTCAAGAAAAATGATATAGTAAAATAATTGAAATTATTAAAAATAGCTAAACAGAATATTCAAAAAAAAAAACAAAAAAACAAAAAAACAAAAAAAATCTTTCAACGATTAAATTAGAAAAAATATATATGTATTTAGGGTTTTAAACTAGAAGAAATATAAAGTACGGTGGTTTATATGCAATTCAAACGTTTGATGGTTATCGGCAAACCTTTTATAAAAGGTTAAAGTGGTGTTTTAAAGAAAAACAAAATCAAAGTTTTATAAGGTTAAAGTGGTCTTTAAAAAAAAACAAACGAACAAATAAAATCAAAGTTTCAGTAATTAATTCAACAAAAAGAAAATCAATTATTAAATAAAAAAATTCCAGACTATAATTATCCTGTGGTAGTCTGGGATATCTCTAAAAAAAAATTCGGTAGTGTAATTCTTTTGACAAATTTTGTTTTATGTAGTGTATATATACGCATCCCTTCAATTATAAACACAAACAAACAGTTAATCTATTGGTTAAGGTGTTGGCTTATTGAAACAAATGTCTTCGGATCAATTCACGTTCCTTACAAATTCTTTGTTTTAGGTCTAAACTGATACCCCTTTGCTTTGAACCTAGCTCCACCATTAATTGTGATGTTACTCATTCTCACCTGATTTAACCGAATTTCACTTCAAATTGGTGTAGTCAGCCAAATTAGACATTAATCTTTTGGTTAAATTCAATAACAAATCAGGGTTCTCTTTTAGGCAACAAAGTCATGATATGGCGGCTAGAGTTTTAGTAAAGCCTTAACATGCAAAGTCTAAAGGATCTTGAGTTATTATCATTCACATTTTAACAAGGAAAATGATTTGTACAAAAAGAAAAATCACACTACGGTTTATGCATTAAAGTATTATATTGTATAATTTTTAAAACATAAATTATTGTGTATAGAAAAAAAATTATCAATATAAAAATTTTTCTAATAAGAAAACCACAAAATATAGAACCTAAACAAGCTTATTTCTTTTACTCTATTATAGAAATACCTAAATAATTTTACATGAGTACTCTTGGCCTCTTGGGTTTGTCTCTAAAATCATATCGTGCCCAAAAATTGATTAAATTAAAAACCCAACTAAAACCGGACCAAACAAGAACTAATCATACTTGGTTCATTTTTTAGTTTTAATTTTTTTTAAATTTTGATTCAAATCTTTTTTAATACTCATTGTGAACGGGAAATCAATTTGTCTTGATGTTGCTTATTTAAAACAACTTATATCTTTTTTAGTAACACAACTTATTAGTTTATCCGCCGTCAAAAAAGATATTAAAAAATTGTTTAAATTAATTTCTTCCATACCAAAACATTGATAATGTATTTTTTAGTGTTTGACATATTATGTATATTAGTAATAAGTAAATAACTTATCAAAAATTTCTTAAATAAATGAATAAAAAGGAAAGATTAATTTGTCAAAAACTTTTATTTTAATTCAATAAATGTTTATGAAATCATGTTATCTAAACATTTAAAACTCATTATTATATATAATCTTTTATTTTCAGTTGCATATTAGAAATTATTATTTATACCATATTGTCATATTGTGGGATGGGTCCTGAATTCTCGATCACTGTTGCTGATTCGCAAAGATATCTAAATGGGTTCCATACAAAAATAATGAAACTTGTGTTATAACCCGACGCGATCGTATTCGTCTTATCCGAACTCTTACTTTTATTTTATTTTTCATAACTATTAAAAACGTCAATTATTAACGTATGTGTAAAGTCCCCCAGATTTCAATAGTAACAAATATTACGATAATATAGATATAGATTAATAGACGTCATAAAATGGATGAATCCCATTTGAAAATTGTAAGAGTCCAAATGGTTTGATTGGACGAAAAACTCATCAATTATTATGCGCCTAAGGCCTTGTGGTATACATACCACGAAACGAGTCGTGGTCCAGGTGGCCACGAGAAAACTTCGTGCACACCACCCCGACATTCCGTGGTCGGGCATGGTCGTTGTTCTTCGTGTTCCCGACGACGAATGTAAACGGAATCGACGATTGGTTATTGATTTGTTGACCGTTGAACGGTCATTTGGCCCTTTTTTTTCAAACTCAATTCAATACACAAATAAATAAACCTTCTATTTTCACCAAAACACACCTTCATTCTCTCACAAAACTTTCATTCTCTAAAACTACAAAACACCTACGCATGGATTCCACAAAACATATGAAATTTTTAAAAACTTTTTACTCAGATGACGACGTAGAATTCGTCGAGACATTCTCGAACGTTGTGCAACACGTTCACGACGAAGAAAGTTCGAATGCTGCTCGTACAAGGGCGGTCGTCAATCGTGATCGCCAAGCCGCACACAACTTATTGGTACGTGATTATTTTGCCGATAATTGTCTTTATAATGACGACTCGTTCGAACGTCGTTTCCGTCTGAATAAGGCTATATTTTTACGTATTAGTAATGCTTTAGAATATCGTTATGATTTTTTCAAACAAAAACCCGACGCTAGAGGAAGAATGGGTTTTAGTAGTATACAAAAATATGCGGTTGCTCTTAGGTATTTGGGATACGGTATATCATTTGATGCATCTGACGAATACTTGAAAGTATCCGAGAGGACCGCAGTTGAATGTGTAGATTGGTTTTCTGCATGTGTGTATGAGGTTTTTCACGAACAATATTTGCGGAAACCTACTCAACGTGATATTGAGAGATTCTATTCGGCTCATGAAGAGAGGCATGGATTTCCATGTATACTTGGCAGTCTAGATTGTACGCATGTGGCTTGGGGAAAATGTCCAAATGCATGGCGTGGTCAGTTCACTCAAGGAGATATAGGTGAACCAACTATCATCCTAGAAGCTGTTGCATCTCAAGATTTGTGGATATGGCATGCCTTTTTTGGAGTAGCGGGGTCTAACAACGACCTTAATGTTCTTGGCCAGTCTCTACTTTTCAACGATATTTGGACCGGCAAAGCACCTGATATGACGTTCACGGTGAACGGGCACGCATACAAATACGGTTACTACCTTGGTGATGGGATATACCCGGATTATTCTACATTGATGAAGGCATACTCGGTTTCCTCGTAGTGAAAAGGCAAAGTTGTTTACAAAAAAACAAGAATCAACGAGAAAGGATATCGAGAGGGCATTTTGTAACATCCGAATTTTTCATGGATATTATTGTGTACGTTAATTTTGAGGTTGAAGGAGAGAATCGACGATTTGAGTGTCCAACTCGCCGAGTCGAGTCGAGTTGCTCGCGTGGATTTAATGAGTGGACTCGACGAGTCAGAAAAGGGACTCGCCGAGTAGGTGCTGGGCAGAGAAACCCTAATTTCCCAGGTTTGGGACCTATTTAAAGGCACTTATAGCCTTATTTGCGGCTACCTTCCCCTGAGAGCAAACCCTAATTGCTATTGGAGCTAGAGAGTGAGAGAGAAGCTCATATTGTGGTTCTTGTGCATCATTTGAGGAAGATGAGGAGGTTATCAAGCAGGGAGCTGGAGGTCAGGCTGTTGGATCCAATGATTTCCTGTCCAGAGCTCCTGAGAAAGGTAAGAAGTCTTTACCTTTCTTCTTATTTTGGATAGATCTCATATCTATGGAGTTTTACGGCTTTTTGCCATCTTTTGTTTAGCTTTTTGAGTAGCATGAATTATTAAGAAGTCTAGACCTCAGATCTGGACCTTGTGAGGTCCTTAGAGTCTAGGTGTCCCAGCTTTATTCATCCACATGAGGGTTTTTGGGCTTAATCATTCATGAAGGGCATGTATTAGCATTTTGGAGCAATAACATCATGCATGAACGTAAAGATTGAAGCTTTACATGACTATTGAGCCCTGAGAGGACATATCTAGTGTTTGGAGTGATAGATCTGTTTTAAATCGTCTGAATGAGCTTTGGGTCTGAATGAACTCGCCGAGTCAATGAGCCGACTCGACGAGTTGATTAGGGTTTGTCCCGTAGAGCTGAATCATGCGATCACTCGGCGAGTTGGGAGTCAACTCGACGAGTTGAGTCAACCTTCACGAGACTTATGTGGGAAACGATGGGACTCGACGAGTCACAAGGGTGCACTCGGCGATTCGGGTAAAACATGGACTGTTGACTCGAGTTTGACTTTTGTTGACTTTGGGGTTTTGGTCAACATGAGTAATAGAGACCATGGAGGGGTAAAATGGTCTTTTACCCACTTCAAAGAGTTAGAGAGAGAAAAAGAATAGCCTTCGGTTATCTGAGTCGTGAAAAGAGTATTAATTAGAGATATTCATCCTTTGTGTTAGGCGGAGGCTAGTTCGAGATCCAAGCGCGAGGGTATTTGCTCACCTGCTTGCGAGTTGAGTCTTCTCACTATACCTTACCTAGAGTGGTACTTATGTGTGACCGGAGGGTCTTATGTGGTTACATTGAGTATTATGTTATCCTGCCTTATGTTTTATGATGTGCATTATGTCTTTGTGAATTATGCTATGCGGAGCTTTACAGACCGGACCAGAGGGTCCAACGAGCCATGAGACCGGAAGGTCCTCACTGAGACCGGACCGGAGGGTCCAACGAGCAGTGAGACCAGAGGGTCCTCACAGAGACCGGACCAGAGGGTCCAACGAGTCGTGGGACTGGTGGCTCCCACTGAAACACATTGACCAGAGGGTCTTACAGATCTGTAGCCTCGAGTGGCTAATTATTTTGTGTGTGGTATTTTGGGGAACTCACTAAGCTTTGTGCTTACCGTGTTATGTGTTATGTGTTTCAGGTTTTCTCAGGATCGCGGGAAGGCACTGGCTTGATTGTACACACCAGTGAAAGAGTTATGTTTGAGGATCCTGGATTTGAATCAAATAATTTTGGAGTTGCGATTTATAAATTAAATAAATGAGATTTTTGTGAAATGTGTTATGAGAATTATGTGATTTTAAATGAAAATTTTATTTGAAAATTTACGGTGTTACAAGTTGGTATCAAAGCATTGGTTTGAGGGATTTGGATGCACCTCCGGGTGTGTTTAAACTCAAATTGAGGATTTGAGAAAGATTTTCAAAAGAGATAAATTTTTCTAAAAATGAGAGAGGGTTTAAGAGAAAACGAGTTGGAGCAGTGTGTACAATCAGCCAGAGCCCGAACGGTGATTTCCCAAAATACCCTTACTTTTGTGTTATGAGATATTATGCATGCTAGAGATAGGCTAGGTATTTCATAATTTAGGACTAGAGTGGCCTGATTTGTGATGCCTTAGCCTAGTAATTGTGCTATCTGTGATTTGCTTTTGAGTATGTGCGGAGTAAGAGTATCCAGCAGAAATCCTTTTTAGAGAGGGATTGGAGTAGAGGAGTAATCTAGGAGAGATACCTAGATGAGCATTTGAGGAGTCTACTGAGAGAGTAGTCAGATGCCCGCGTGGGGTAAAGTTGCTTGAGTTCGGTGATATCCTTTTGAGTATGAGCATAGCAAGTGGAGTTGTAACCTAGAGTGGTTGTACGTGTTGGTAGAGATCATTCGATGCCCGAATGCTATTTGCTTCGTGCTTTGTGGAAATCTTGATGATGGGAGTTAGCTACTAAGTGAATATGACGGTATTCAGGAGGTAGATGGCTGGCATCATAAGGGGTTCTTCAGCAGCTGATCGCAGAGAAGTGAGAGAACCTAGGAAGAGCCTAGGGAGTAAACTTAGTCAGATGAGTACTCTGACGGAGGACAGTATTCCCTGGAGGGCGAACTTGCATATCAGTATTGGTGATCGAGAAGGTTGAACAACTACTTGGGAAATATGGGACGATCTGTGTGGAAAGTATGGGTAGATGTGGCAGGTAGTATGGGCCCGTACTACTGAAAGCAGAGAACCCATACTCAAAACAGGGAGAATTCTAGAAGTTCTAAGTAGCAGATTGAGAAGAAAGAACATGATTCAAGTACCATGATTCATAGCAGGTCGAGAGGTGGCCACATGGTTTGAGTACCATGACTCGTGACGGTTAGTGTTTATGGTTTTCTAGTTATTCTGTTGTAATTGGTTAGACTGAGATCAGATGTGATAGAGTGTGGGGCCAGAGGGCCATGTTGAACGAGTTTCAGCGGGACCTACCTTGAGAAGGAACTTGAGTTAGCTTCGAGAGATTTTACTGGTGAGGCGCCAGTTGGAGTCGCAAGACTCAGGGATGAGTATGGATGAGGCTTTATGGGGGATTCCGGTCTGAGTTGAGCAATCAGCCGATAGTGGAGATGTCACTTTCTGTGACCAAGAGTTGTGCTATTTCAGTTTCCTGTGAGGGGCAGAAGAGATATTGAGCTTCCGGTTTTAGCGTTGGAGGTAAACCCTGTAGGGTAGCATATGGTTGTGATCTTTTCACCAGAGTATTTGAGCAGCATGTCTACTGCGAAGTATGTCCCATTCCATGAGAGAGTTATTAGTGGGGGCTGAGATGTAAGAGAACAAGGAAGTACCTTCCTGGGTGAGGCATACTTTTTAGCAGCAGTTCCAGGAGATTTCGAGGAGTATACCGGGGCGGTGGCGCTCGTTGCTTATGTTGTATATCCGTTGTGAGAAGCGGAGTCTCCTGTTTCTATGATAATCCACACGATCGGACGTTGGAGGAAGGATTGGAGACGAGAGGTGTGATAGTGGATTATTTCCAGATTGAGAGACGGGACTAATTAGGGACAGATGGGATATTCGGCGGTGTGTTGGTCTGAGATTTTGAGATGGCTGGAGGCAGTCACGTGAGGAGGTTTATGATATTTGTGGATTTCGGGATAATTGGAGTTATGTGGTTATTATCCGGAAGATCATCGAGCGCGGTGTGGTATATCCCATGAGGCGGAATTGGTGCATCTGGCGAGCCAGTCTGTGGAATAGACTGCGATATACCAAATGGTGATGGTTCGAACCCTGAGTGGGGAAGAACTGATTATTTACTGAGAGAATCAGATAATTGTTCTAGTGCGGTTAGAAAACTGGAAATGGAGACCTGCGGTGCGGATTCATGAGATCATGGTTATTGGTGATCAAGGCGAGGTGCAGGGAGAGATAATGTGTGTTGTACATGCTCAGGGAAGGAGGAGTGTCTCCACAACGAGTAGTCGTTGGGCAGGCGCCTTAGGGTGATGAGAAAATCTTCAAGGTTGAAATGGTCGAATTCGAGGTGGTTGGCTCGTAAGGATAGTTTCGACAGTGGAGAATTCCCAGTTCGATGTATGGGTTGTTATGTTCACTTTGGGAAGGGAAACAGTTGTTGGCAGTCAACTTCAGAGTCGGTATGAGTATTCTCGCATGGGTTTGAGCCATAGAGGATGGGGTTTCAGATGGTCGTCAACGTGTTCTTGACATTGACGATTCCTCCGTGTTTCAAGTTGTGAGTTGGAGTATTTCGAGGTTGCGAGCTATGCTAGTGGAAGATCAGTGGATGAGACAAGACATTGTGAGATTCTGAGAGGGTGTATTGTGGTATCCGAGTATGATGCCGTGAGTGGAAGATCGGTGTATGAGACAAGACATCGTGAGATTTGTGATGGTGTACCAAGGTATCCGAGTACAATGCCCTGAATTTCGGATTATTTTGAGATTTGAGTGATGAGATGGCAAGTGAAGTATCAAGTGGATATGGTTTCAGCGGGAGCCCTTTAGCTAAATGTCATCAACGGGAGTATCCTAGAATGTGAATTGCAAAAAAAAAAGAGGTGTTGGTCACGACGGTTGTCGTCAGGAGTGGTGATGCTTAACCTGGGTGGGTGCGTGTACCTATCTATGTTGAGCCGTGGAGTATTCGATAGTTAACTCAGTGGGGTGATGACTCGAGGGGGATATTATGGGGGATAAGAAGGTGAGTGGGTCCGAGTGGGAGTAATCACTTCGGATTATCAGGGGAAAATCATGGAATGAGCCCATGGTGAGTCAGTGCAAGAAAGTGTTGTGATACTGCGGGGAGCCGTAGTGTTCACCAGTCTGCGAGAAAGTGTTGTGATACTGCGGGGAGCCGTAGTGTTCACCAGTCGGCGAGAGAGTGTTGTGATACTGCGGGGATCCGTATTATTCGCTAGTCAGAGCATTACGCGAAGAGTTTTTAGGCTTGGGTAGCCTTAATCTTTGAGTTTCGGGAACCTGGTGGTCGGACTAGGGGCGAGACCGGGGTCTCCATATGTGTCGGGAATCGTTATATTCTGAGTTAAGTTGTGGTTATCGCAATCGAAAGGACTTGGAGAAATGATGTACGCGTGAGTTGCGGGTCATGGGTCATGAGTTGGGTGCTCCATTGGGACGAGTGGTTCCAATTATGTGTCGGACCAGAATCTTGAGTATGAGTTTGTCTTTGGTGGTGTATTGACTAGGCGAATAAGATTCCAGATTCAGAGAAGGGTTTCATTTTTTCGGGGTATTGTGTGTCATATGATGTCTTAGACCTGAATGGGTCAGTTCGGTTGTATGGGAAGGACCGCAAGATGCATGGAACTAATGAGTAGTAGACGAAAAAGGTCGAGGGTGAGATGATTTCAGTTGGGATTGTAGTATTCGCTTGGGATAAAGCAAACTCCGTGACTTGTGTGTGTCACACTGGGCCGAGATAGTTGTTATGAAAGGAAGTCGACGAGACGTTTTGGGACATGCAATGGGTAACCTTTGGAGGTTCAACTGCTGGGTCGGGAGATGACCCGGTACTCAGTTTTGAGAAGGGAGCTGAGGTTTATGTTGTTAGATGTCGGAGGACGCTTCTGAACAAGCATGATCATTTTCTGTGTCTGAGGTCAGGGTGTTGAGGATTCGTTATTCAGATGGATTTTGATTACAGTACAGTGGATGGGTCCCTGGTGTGATGTGATCCTTTCATTCCTTGGTATATGATCTGGATTGGTTATCATGTCTGGGATGAGTGATCGGTAGCCAGCTTTGGACATGGACTTGTTTTATCGGTCCCAACTAGAGAATCAGAGGGGCAGTGAGTTATCGGGGTTTGTTATTCGAGGAGCATCTTGAGAGGGCGGTCTGGCTGTGTGACAGGCCACTAGAGTTTCCAGATTCTGGAGAGTCAGAAGGGGTAGCGTAGTGGCAAATGGGTCTGTCCTTTTTCCAGGGAGGAGTTCCTGTTTGGATTCAGGTGTCCAGAGAGGAAGATGGTTGTGTGGTATGAGATCCTTTCAATGGTGCTGTTCGGTTATTGGATTAAATCTATATGTTGTTGAGGAGAGATTTCGAGGGCGAAATCTAATTCAACTGGGGGAGAATTGTAACATCCAGATTTTTCAGGGATATTATTGTGTATTTTAATCTTGAGGTTGAAGGAGAGACTCGACGAGTTGAGGGTCTCGACGAGTCGAGTTGCTTGCGTGGATTTAATGAGTGGACTCGACGAGTCAGAGGAAGGACTCGCCGAGTAGGTGCTGGGCAGAGAAACCCTAATTTCCTGGGTTTAGGACCTATTTAAAGGCACTTATAGCCTCATTTGCGGCTACCTTCCCCTGAGAGCAAACCCTAATTGCTATTGGAGCTAGAGAGTGAGAGAGAAGCTCATATTGTGGTTCTTGTGCATCATTTGACTAGGAGGAGGAGGTTATCAAGCAGGGAGCTGGAGGTGAGGCTGTTGGATCCAATGATTTCCTGTCCAGAGCTCCTGATAAAGGTAAGAAGTCTTTACCTTTCTTCTTATTTTGGATAGATCTCATATCTATGCAGTTTTACGGCTTTTTGCCATCTTTTGTTTGGGTTTTTGAGTAGCATGAGTTATTAAGAAGTCTAGACCTCAGATCTGGACCTTGTGAGGTCCTTAGAGTCTAGGTGTCCCAGCTTTATTCATCCACATGAGGGTTTTTGGGCTTAATCATTCATGAAGGGCATGTATTAGCATTTTGGAGCAATAACATCATGCATTAACGTAAAGATTAAAGCTTTACGTGACTATTGAGCCCTGAGAGGATAGATCTAGTGTTTGGAGTGATAGATCTGTTTTAAATCGTCTGAATGAGCTTTGGGTCTGAATGAACTTGCCGAGTCAATGAGCCAACTCGACGAGTTGATTAGGGTTTGTCCCGTAGAGCTGAATCATGCGATCACTCGGCGAGTTGGGAGTCAACTCGACGAGCTGAGTCAACCTTCACGAGACTTATGTGGGAAACGATGGGACTCGACGAGTCACAAGGGTGCACTCGGCGATTCGGGTCAAACATGGATTGTTGACTCGAGTTTGACTTCTGTTGACTTTGGGGTTTTGGTCAACATTAGTAATAGAGTTAGAGAGAGAAAGAATAGACTTCGGTTATCTGAGTCGTGAAAAGAGTATTAATTAGAGATATTCATCCTTTGTGTTAGGCGGAGGCTAGTTCGAGATCCGAGCGCGAGGGTATTTGCTCACCTGCTTGCGAGTTGAGTCTTCTCACTATACCTTACCTAGAGTGGTACTTATGTGTGACCGGAGGGTCTTATGTGCTTACATTGAGTATTATGTTATCCTGCCTTATGTTTTATGTTGTGCATTATGTCTTTGTGATTTATGCTATGCAGAGCTTTACAGACCGGACCAGAGGGTCCAACGAGCCATGAGACCGGACTGGAGGGTCCAACGAGCAGTGAGACTAGAGGGTCCTCACAGAGACCGGACCAGAGGGTCCAACGAGCCGTGGGACTGGTGGCTCCCACTGAAACACATTGACCAGAGGGTCTTACAGAGCTGTAGCCTCGAGTGGCTAATTATTTTATGTGTGGTATTTTGGGGAACTCACTAAGCTCCGTGCTTACCGTGTTATGTGTTATGAGTTTCAGGTTTTCTCAGGATCGCGAGAAGGCACCGGCTTGATTGTACACAACAGTGAAAGAGTTATGTTTGAGGATCCTGAATTTGAATCAAATAATTTTGGAGTTGCGATTTATAAATTAAATAAATGAGACGTGAAATGTGTTATGAGAATTATGCGATTTTAAATGAAAATTTTATTTGAAAATTTACGGTGTTACACATTTGGAGTCGTTAAGCAGACATGACATGTAGTGAAATATGTTACACAACTCTGGGATAAAGAAATAATTAAACGAGTGGTCATAGCATGTATTATAATGCATAATATGATTATTGGAGATGAAAGTCGAGCGATTTGCATGTATGATCCGAACGACGTTGTCAATTCAATTGAGGAGTTCGTACCCGGAACGAATGCGTTTTTAGAGCGAGTTGTTGAAATTCATAACAGTGAAACGTGTTTCAATCTTCGAGAAAATGTCGCGGAACATTTGTACCAACATAGCATGAACGACGATTAGTTTTTTTATACGTATGTTTGTTTATTTTTTTAATTAATGTAATGTTTTTTTTTCTAGACTAACTAAGTAATGTAGTTTGAAGTTGTAATTTTATTTTTATAATTAATGAAAAACTAGTTTAAAAAAATTAATGTTTTTTAATTATAAACAATGTAATTTTATTGTATTTTTGAATAAAAAAAATAAAAATAATGATGAGAAATGATGTGTTAGTGGTAGGTATCTCATGTTACTGGTAGGTGAATGTGGTGCTGATGTGGCACCCACCACATATATGGTATATGGTGGGTATAACGGATGACCTAAGGGTTTTTTTTTTTTTTTTTTTTGTGATTAAAAATATATTATTATAAGAGATAACTTAAATTTTGGAGATAACGCGAGAGGATTTATTCTTTCACTCTACTTTCAGGAAATTCTTTTGTTGATAGAAATAAATATGTACTACTGTTTGATCAAAGAAGTAACTAGTCATTTGATTTTCAAAATAATTAAATTATTGATTTTTCAAGAAAAACTACGTATAATTGTTATATATGACTTATGCACACATGCATATTTTGTTTCCATCTTATTTTCCTTCAAATGGCATATATACAAAGTGTGACATCCTATATTTTTTAGAAAAAAAAAAAAAAAAAATTTCTTTAAGCTTTTAAAACCATATTATTTTAGTTTGAAAAAAATCTCAGTACAATAAAAGATTTTGTGAAAACTGAATTGTTTTATTAAGATATATTGAGTAAAGATGTTGTGGAAATACAAAAACTATAATGATGTCATAACCAATAAACAACATAAATTACAACGTAAAGATCTAACGGTCCTAAATACTATTGCGGGTTGTTTTTTAATCACTCGAAATTTCAATCAAGTGTCAGCAAATTTAGTTTGTTACGTGTGACGCATATAATTTGAACAGGTCAGGTTTAGAAAAACATGGTGAGGCACATAGGGTTTTCAATCTCAAAATATTATTATAATAATAATATATAATTATCAAACTTGAAAAAACAATTGTTATCAAACACTATATATATATATATATATATATATATATATATATATATATATATATATATATATATATAATCCAACGAAGATATCTATAAGTCACTACACTCATACATACCAAGCTCAAACGATTCTCACAAATCCTAATCCACGATCATCAGGAAGAATCACCTCACCTGATGAAATCGTTATGGTTTGACTACACAGTTAGGGGATTCTTTGGCCAATGTAAGTTATAAAGGCAAACCAAGCCATGAGAGTATTTGATAAATATGGTATCCCATTTTATCTATGTATGTGGGTTATAAGTCCACACTAGCAGTGTAATTCACAAGATTGTCTAGAATGATCAAGTGTTGTCATCTTACTCTAGTAGATGAAAAACATACCGTTTCAGTTGCCTGATTGGGCCCATCATATCTGGTTGTCCAAAGGAATACAATATAGTACTCTGGTTCGTAATCTGAACATCAACACCTGATAGTGCCATACAACAAAGCTCTACTCTTCATTTCTATCGTACACTCCCTTAATATGATGCTACCCATATCCAAACTGAATTGAACTAAGCATCCTTTATACATCTTAATTTAAAACTAGACAAGACTACAATCCATGTGATCAACTTTCAATACCAATCATGTTTTGATAACACTATCATAATCTAATGTATATATTTAACACAAAGTATCATGTATTTAATAGACATTAATCTTTTAGGTATTCATACTTCCCTTAAAATTATCATATATACAATTAACACATATATAACCATATCTGGTTCGCACCGTGTTTATTTAATATTACTAATTATACAATTAACACATAGTTCATATAATAAGCATTTAATTCACATATAAACTTTCAACAAATATTTAATACTTTTAATAAATATTTGTAATAAAATCATGTTCTTGAAAGTAATTATGCACTCAACTGATTAAGGTGGAAGACTTGCGGGAAAGTTAGCACATTGGCTAACACTTCATATTTTCCCTTTTAAACGACATAAATATGAATATTACTAAGTCTTAGTATTCGTTCGTATTTATACTGTTATATTAATTGTTAGTGAATTCTTCAATAATCCCAATGAATACTTCAAGCTCTATCTGATTAGGAATAACCAGGTGAGATCATATCGGAGGTAGGATCAGTTTGGTAAAAAGATATGCCGTTTGAAAATTCCACTTTAAACACCTCACAGATCTAGCCTAGACATCACTCACGTAAGTATATCAATCAATATAACGACTGATACTACAGATAAATCTTATTTATAAGTTCATAATAATGTTTATGAACATAAATATGAGTTACACTTAAAGTGTAGAAAATATAACTCAACTTATAGGTTTTCTAGCGAAAAACTTGAAACTGCTCGGGCAGAACTTCGATATCGAAAGCTGTATTTTGTCAGACTTTTTGATATTCCAGAGCTTCGCTAATAAAATTAAAAAATCCTAAAGTTGGGTCTCAAGGTTATGGGAAATTTTGAGAGAAAACTTTGAACAAATTATGAGGAAAATTGAAGAAATTTGAAATCTATTTATAGGCTGCCACATAGGACGCACCGCGCCGTGGCAACACACGCGTCGCGTCGTGGCGACGTTCATCCCACCCGTTTCTGCAACGTGTCAAGAAGTTGTTCGGCCACATCCTCTAGTTCGGTTGAAGGAGCCGCCTTCAGTCATGCCATGTGGCACATTGTCGTCTGTCCATGTCATCCTACATGAATAATTTCTCAAATCTTCGAAAAATCATATATTTCGCATAAGAGCTCTGTTTTTGATGCTCTTTATATCTCCGGTTTCGTATCAAGAAGTACTAGAACTTTCCTTTAGACTTCAACAGCTAATTCACATTCTATTTTTAATTTAAAGTCTATGAGAATTACAATGTAAAAGAACTTACGATATTCATAAATTCTTCATACGAACTTTGTTCTCGACGTTCTTTATATCGGCAGATTCATATTTACGAGTACTTCGATCCTTCTTTACAATGATTTGGCTAAAAAGCAATCAATATCTATTTCACTTTTTTATGACACACACATTGTATCGTGTCGAACGCGAAACTTCGAAAAATCATAACTTCTTCATGACGTTCTTTATATTCACGACTTTGTAATTACGATTACTATGACTTTTATTTAGATCTTTTATCCTAAATAATATTTTATCAAAAAATGTTATTTTATCGTTTAATGATAAATTTCATATTAAGATTTTCTACAAATATTATATACTTATAATATTTGTTCACATAACATGTATACAATAAATATTTATATAGTTTGAAACTCATACGAAGAACAACTACCCTATTCAAGGATTTTAATTGCTCAATAAAATGTATAATTGTTATTATTATACTTTAACGTCTAGCCCGAATGTAACAGCCGGTTTCTCTAAGGTAAATTTTTTATAAATAATTCTTGAGTTTTGGTTGACCACGATGTGGCCACGCTAGAATGTTTGCGGGACATTAATGAGCCCACACGACGTGGCGTTTGGATGTCACGATCTGGCGAGCGGCTGAAACGTTAAACCCTAATTTCTTAGGTATTTAAAGGAAAGAAGGAGGCTAGGGTTGCCCATCCTCATCTTCCAAACACTCTTAAGCCTCTGAGTTCATAAACCTAATATCCTTTGAAGCTTTTGAGCTCATTTGGGTCTTTGTGGGTGGTTTTTAGCTCTTTCTTGAAGAAGAAAAAAAAGAAGAAAAAGAAGAAGAAGACTCAATTGGTGTATTGTTTGGAGTAAGCAAGCTTCTTTCCATCATCTTGTGTTGTTGTTGGACCTTTATATGTTGTCAAGCTTCTACCGTTCTCTTTCAAGCATGCTAGATCTAGGTTTTTGCTTTTATTTCTTCATGTTGGGTTGAGAAGAATGCATGGAGTCCATAAAGTTGGCAACTTTATGGATTATTAAGGTCCCCTTTCTATCATATGTTTCAGATCTGGAGTTTTATGCTATTTTGAGTTCCATGCATGAGATTTTTAGTAATATTGCTTCATTTTGACCTAAATTAGAATCTAGGCTTGTTTTGGGCATGCATGTGTGAAAAAGCAATGATTTTTGGAATATTGTAAACCTTAGTAAGGATTCTGGAAGGTTGGAAGGAAAGAGCTTAACAGATTAAGGGCTAGATCTATTAAGCTGGTGGAACCCAGTTCCTGTTGGGTTATAAGCATAACATCATTCATATGGTGTACATGCTCCCATAATTTCTTTGATCTATGTTTTTCTATTTTGAACATACAACTATGAATACCAAAGAAATAAACCCTAATCTAGCATGCTTATTTCGAAATTGACATAATAAACAAGTTATAATGATTACCTCAACTTGTTATGTAGTAATAACAAGAACTCTTTGACCTTTGAAAGCTTAGTGCCCCAAGTGTTGCACCTCTAATGGAGTCACAGACACTCTTGCAACAAGATGACCTAGGAGAGGGGAGGAAATCGGCTAGGGCAACTCCAAGAAGCTTAAGGACGATTTCTACATGTTAAAGGGTCTATTTATAGTTGAGGCTATTAGGGTTTTAAGGTGGAAACCCTAACTGCCTTGCTTAGGCCTTAAGCAATCCATGGAGCCTTTTCTAGAATCCCTTTGGACGAAATCTTTATGGGCTTCCTATAGATTTCGTCCAATCCCTTCTAGTAGGAATCCATAGCCCAACTAGCAATTATCAGATAATTCCAATATCAGTCCCCTTTATTTAATCAGTCTCTTTTGATCACCAAATTAATTCCAATTTAATTTCTGATCAATACTAATTAAATAATATGATTTCCACATAGTATATTAATCTTGTAATATATTAATAAAACCATTTTCAATACGAAATTTATTATTCATATAATAAATTCTACTCTCTCTCTCCTCTTGTCATCCTATCAAGTTGCATGGGTGAAGGCAACCCAAAAGGACCATGCTCATAATCAAATCAAGTACATACCAAAAATAGTTATGGGCTTAGACACCTAATCCAACAGTTCCCATGATGTGGCGTTTGGATGCCACGACGTGACGACTGGGGAAACCCGACTATTTTGTCGTGAAGCACCCACGACGTGGCAATGTGAGATCACGACATGGTGACCTGTCCAACTGACATGAATGTTTGACTTTGATCAAGTTTAACCTAAGGGTATTTTGGATATTCAGATTGGTAGTTGGGATTGGTCATTATTTGATGGATAAGTGATCAGTTGAGCTGACATTCAGAGCTATGTCTTGTTTAAAGATCTTTTTTAGACTGAGAGGTGAGTTTTCCTCACTGTACTTATGGGTCGAAGGTACCAAGGTCGGCCCATTGGATTGATATACTGCTATATACTTATGGGGTATTCTAGTTCAATGATTGAGTGGACCCGAGGGTATTCCAGTCTGATGACTGAATGGACCCGCTGTGCATTGGCATTTCGGTCTGATGACTGATTGGACCAGGGGTATTCCAGCCCGATGACTGATTAGACCCAGCATGAAATGTTATATATGTTTTGTTGTGTGATGGTACTTTGGGGGAACTCACTAAGCTTTGGCTTAAATTTTCAGTTTATTGTTTCAGGTACTTCAGATGATCGCGGAAAAGCAGAGGTGTAATCATGTACATCATCATGTTTTTATGATATTGGATCTTGGGAAAAACTTTGGTTACGGTTATACTCTTGAACACTGATTTTGTAAACACTTTATGATCAAAATGGGTGTTTTTGAAAATTTTCAATTTCCATGATTTTTGGGATGTAACAAGTTGGTATCAGAGCCTTAGTTTGATAAAATTGAATGAACATTCGTGTGAATCTAGACTAAAACTAAGGAGCTGCAAAAGTTTTAAAATGGTTTTCTAAATTGTTTTTAAATGTAACCAAGGATGGATGTGATGTGTATGATCAGTCGGATCAAGAAAGTATACCCAAAGTTACCATACTGTTATTTGATATGATGTGTATGATAGAACAACATTCTAGTGATAGGCTAGGGATCTTCAGGAGTTGCGTGATAGACTTGTCTGATGTATGATGCCTGATAGCCTAGGGTTACTTCTTGTATGGAATTGACATCATTACTATAGTTCTTAGTGTATGCATCATGGTTGTACATAACTAAGATTTTATAGCTTGAGAATGTTCAGGTTAGCCTTATTTCATGTTCTTGTTTGATGAAGGGATTAGGGTAGAATCAAGTATTCGACTATCTATAGGATCCAGTATTATGTATGATTAGCATACGTGAGTACTACAGGGTTGGTGGAAGTTTCCTGGATGAGTATATGTGTGAACAGCCAGCCAGATGAGGAATGATTAGCCACTCTCGAGAGAGTGAGGATAGGATGTGTGTATCCTAGTTGTTGTGGTTGTATTGGGCGGTGGTGATGATCCTTGAGATGTGTGGAATTTATTATGGGCCCGTACTGTTGAAAGCATAGGACCTATACGCATAACAAGGAAGTCACAAACCCCAAGTGTTTAGTCTCGTCTCATGATTTTAGTAATTTGTATTGTCGCAATTATGATATGTTTTAGTTTGTTTTCAGAATGGATTTTATGAGATGATCTAGATCCGGATCTGGAGCGAGCACTCAGGACAGGTCATGGTTGATTGAGGATCATATTCATGAGATGATTGCTGCTGAGGTGGATATTACGATCCGTAGTTCTATCCCGGAGTGGTTTGGGTCTATCAAGACCACCATGATCGAGGTGTTTGATGAGCGCTATGTTGCATTGACTGAGGTTGTTGCTGTTGTAGCTACCGCAACCGTTTCTGCTGCGAGGATTCGTGGGGAGAGGGATTTCCAGTACTGGGACTTCGACAATACGAAGACCCCAGAGTTTGATTAGGTCAGTGATCTGGTCGTAGTGATGAGACGACTATCTGATGTGGAGGGTTGTTTCTTCATGTTTTCATGACCTGCTGACGAGAAGGTCATGTGCGCCCTGAACCTTCTCAGGTTGGGACCGAAGGATTAGTGGAGATTGGTGACTGGTGCTTACACTCCTAAGCAGAGAGATGTTGTTACTTGGGAGCAATTCTCAGAGATGTTCCATGTGTGGTATGTTCCCTTAGTGGAGAGGGAGAGTTTGGCTCAGAAGTACTTGGATTTGAGACAAACTACCGAGACGGCGACAGAGATCACCAAGATGTTTACGGAGAGGGCTCTTTTTTGTCCTAAGTTTACTGCTTTGGAGCAGGCTCAGATGAACCAATACTTTAGCATGCTCAAGACGGATATTCGGCAGTTCGTGTCCACCCAACGTTATGCTACCCTCACTGAACTACAGGATGTCACGAGGAGACGGGATATTGAGATGGAGATTCTGCCGAGAGAGTAAAGGCAGACTCCTATTCAGTTACAGCCTGCGGGGAAGCGGTTCAAACCCTCTGATTCGAGACCTGGGGGATAAAGGGTCCACATTTTTGGCAAGTTCGGCAAGGTTCATGAGGGTGCATCCCGATCATCATCTGGATGCCAAAAATGTGGCAGGGAGGGCCATAATGCGAGGGATTGCTGACAGCATGCCCTATTGTCGAGCACTAAGATCTGCTACCATTGTGAGCAGGTTGGCCACATGAGAGCCAACTGTCCCTTGCTCATTGTGAGGCCAACGCAGGATCCAACGTCGGCTACTTTGAGGATCACAAATGGGAGCCAGGGCAGCGCGGAGCCCCCGAGGGCTCAGGGTCGTGCTTTTCAGCTCACAACGGAGGAAGCCAGGGCGGCGACGGACGTCGTTGCTGGTATTTTTCTATTTATTATTCTGTCAATTATTTTATGGTATGCTTATGTTTATGATTTTGCTAGGTACCTTCTTAGTGAATTCATTGCCTGCTTTTGTGGTGTTTGACTCGAGTGCGAATCGGTCCTTTGTATCTCAGTCTTTTAGTAGGGGTTTTGATATGACTATTGGAGAGTTGGGGTGTCCGTTGCAAGTTTCTATCACCAACGAACATGGGATATCTGCATCGGGCGTTTATCAGGTTTGTGTCTTGGAGATTTTTGGGGTGCCTTGTCTGATTGATCCTATCCCTAGGGGTGTATACGTGATAGTAGGGATGGATTAGTTTAGCAGATTTGGAGCTATGATCGATTGCGAGGGTCAGCGGGTAGTGGTTCGTACCCCAAGTGGAGGAGAACTGGTTATTTATGGAGAGGGTACCAGATTGGGGTTAGCCTTTTGTTCTGCTGCCAGGGCTCAACAGTATATTCAACATGGTTGTATGGGTTATCTGGCTTATGTGGTTGATACTCGAGTTGGAAAGAAGATTTCGGTCTCAGGTGTGCATGTGGTGAGGGAGTTTGCAGATGTATTTCTAGAGGAGTTGCCCAGTATGCCTCTTGAGAGGCAGGTTGAGTTCAGGAATGATTTGATCCCAGATGCGGCTCTGATTGCCAAGGCACCATACAGGTTGGCACCGCCTGAGATGAAGGAGTTGTCCTATCAGCTTCAGGAGCTGTTGGGCAAGCAATTTATTAGACCGAGCAGTTCACCATCGGGAGCATCGATTTTATTTATCAAGAGGAAGGATGGTTCACACCAGATGTGCATTGATTACCGAGAGTTGAACAAGTTGACCGTGAAGAACCGTTATCCAATCCCACAGATTGATGACCTCTTTGATCAGTTGTAGGGTGCATCTTGGTTCTCTAAGATTTATTTGAGGTCGGCATATCATCAGATGAGGGTTAGAGAGGAGGACGTGGAGAAGACCGTGTATCGGACTCGCTATGGTCATTACGAGTTCGTGGTGATGTTATTCAGGCTCACCAATGCGCATGCGACATTTATGGATTTGATGAATCGGGTATCCAGGCCGATGCTCGACCGATCAGTTATTGTATTCATTGATGATATCTTGGTGTATTCCAAGACCAGGGAGCAGCATGAGGAACATCTTCGAGAGCTTCTGGGAGTTTTGAGGCGAGAACGGCTATATGCCAAGTTATCTAAGTGTGAGTTTTGGTTACGAGAGGTCCAGTTCGTGAGACATCTCGTTAACCAAAATGAGATTTTGATCGATCCGACCAAGATTGAGGTCGTGATGCAATGGGAGGTTCCAAAGACTCCCTAGGAGATCAGGATTTTCTTGGGATTGGCAGGGTATTATCGGAGATTTATTCAAGACTTCTCCAAGATTGTAGTACCCCTCACTCGTCTGACAAGGAAGGGAATGGATTTCCGCTGGGGGCCTGATCAGCAGGCTGCATTTGAGGCACTGATACAGAAGTTGTATGAGGCCCCAGTGTTGACCCTCCCTGAGGGTGTTGAGGATTTTGTAGTATTTTGTGATGCATCCATCACCGGTTTGGGAGCGGTGATTATGCAGCGTGGGAGAGTCATTACGTATGCTTCTAGGAAGCTGAAGCCGCATGAGGGTTGGTATCTGAGACATGATTTGGAGTTGGGGGCGGTAGTGTTTTCTCTCAAGATTTGGCGACATTATATGTATGGGGTCCGTTGTACCATATACACGGATCACAAGATTTTGAGATATCTCATGTATCATCCAAATCTGAATATGAGGCAGCGCAGGTGGCTTGACATAGTCAAGGATTATGACTGCGAGATTATGTATCATCCTGGGAAAGCCAATGTAGTGGTTGATGCTTTGAGCCGCAAGATGGTTAGTCCTGCTTTTACGAGCATCTGTATAAGGATTTCTATTGATTCGTCATTGTTGGGTATGATTAGGGAGACCCAGGCGGAGGGAGTCAAGAAAGAAAACTAGAAGCATGAGCGACTCAGAGGCGAGATTGACAGGTTTTCTACCGACAAACTAGGGGTGTTGACCCGGTATGGTCGAGTTTGGGTACCAGATTTTGGTGGGGTCAGGCAGGTTGTGCTGAAAGAGGCACACAAGTCCAGATTTTCGATACACCCTGGAGCCACCAAAATGTATCGGGATTTGCGACTCAGTTATTGGTGGTCGTGCATGAAGTGGGAGATAGCATGGTATGTTGAGCGGTGTTTGACCAATCGGATGGTCAAATACCAAGCACCAGATGCCACATGGAAAGCTTCAGCCTTTGGAGGTTCTCATGTGGAAATGGGAACAAATCACCATGGATTTTATCACTAAGTTGCCTCGAACAGCTAAGGGGTTTGATGTGATTTGGGTAATAGTGGATCGATTGACCAAGAGTGCCCACTTCTTATCCATCCATGAGAGCTCGTTGGCTAAGAAATTGGTCGATGTTTATGTACGTGAGATCATCGCTCGACATTGTGTTTCGGTTTCTATCGTTTCAGATTGGGATGTTCGGTTCACTTTGTGGTTTTGACAGAAGTTCCACGACGAACTGGGTACGAGATTGCATTTTAGCACTGCTTGTCATCCGTAGACGGATAGCCAATGTGAGAGGACCATTCAGAAAATTGAGGATATGCTGAGAGATTGTGTCATAGATTTTGGTGGGAGTTGAGATTCCTACCTTCCCCTGGTGGAATTTTCTTACAACAATAGTTATCACTCCAGTATCGGTGCGCCACCGTTTGAGCTTCTCTATGGGAGCAAATGTCGTACCCCAGTCTGCTAGGGAGAAGTCGGTCACAGGGTTATGGGAAGGACTAAAGTAGTCCTTCATACATCAGAGCTTATTCAGAAAATTAGGTAGAGACTTCGGATAACTCAGAGTTGACAGAAGAGATATTCCGACAAGCGTCGATCCGAGTTGGAGTTACAGGTTGGCGACATGGTCTTGCTGAAGGTATCACCCTGGAAGGGTGTAATACGCTTCAGGAAGAGGGGCAAGTTGAGGCCCCGATATATTGGTCCATTTCAGGTGATTTCCAGGGTTGACAATGTAGCTTACAGATTGGATTTACCTGAGGAGCTCAGCTAGATCCACAACACTTTCCATGTTTTGCAGTTTTGGAAGTGTGTGGCTGATGATACAACAGTTGTTCCGTTGGAGTATGTTTAGGTTGATGATCGCCTGAACTATGTTTAGAGGCCAGTGACAATTTTGGATAGAAAGACGAACACCTTGCGCAACAAGGTGGTATCTTTGGTCAAGGTCCAGTGGCAGCAGCGGAAGGGTTCCGAGTGGAACTGGGAACCCGAGGTAGAGATTTGGGAGCATTACCCATAGTTGTTTGCACCAACAGACTTTGAGGACGAAGTCTGATTCAAGTGGGGGAGAGTTGTAACATCTGGTTTCTCTAAGGTAAAAATTTTATAAATAATTCTTGACTTTTGGTTGCCCACGACGTGGTGAGCGGCTGAAACATTAAACCCTAATTTCTCAAGTATTTAAAAGAAAGAGGGAGGCTAGGTTTGCCCACCCACTATTCTTAAACCTCTGATTCCGTAACCCTGATCTCCTTTGAGGCTTTTGAGCTCATTTGGGCCTTTGTGGGTGGTTTTTAGCTCTTTGTTAAAGAAGAAGAAGACTTCATTGGTGTATTGTTTGGAGCAAGCAAGCTTCTTTCCATCATTTTGTGTTGTTGTTGGACCTTTGTAAGTTGTCAAGCTTCTACCTTTCTCTTTCAAGCATGCTAGATCTAGGTTTTTGCTCTTATTTCTTCATGTTGGGTTGAGAAGAATGCATGGAGTCCATAAAGTTGGCAACTTTATGGACTATTAAGGTCCCCTTGCTATTATATGTTTCAGATTTGGAGTTTTATGCTATTTTGAGTTCCATGCATGAGATTTTTAATTATATTGCTTCATTTTGACCTAAGTTGGAATCTAGACTTGTTTTGGGCATGCATGTGTGAAAAAGCAATGATCTTTAGAATATTGTAGACCTTAGTAAGGATTCTGGAAGGTTGGAAGGAAAGGGCTTAACAAATTAAGGACTAGATCTGTTAAGCTGCTAGAACCTAATTCCCACGACGTGGCGTTTGGATGCTACGACGTAGCGACTGGGGAAACCTGACTATTTTTCCATGAAGCGCCCATGACATGGCAATGTGAGGCCACGACGTGGTGACCTGTCCAGCTGACATGGATCTTTGACTTTGACCAAGTTTGACTTACGGGTATTTTGGGTATTCAGAGTGGTAATTGGGATTGGTCATTATTTGATGGATATGTGATCAGTTGAGCTGACATTCGGAGCTGTGTCCTGTTCAGAGATCTTTTTCAGATCGAGATGTGAGTTTTCCTCACTGTACTTATAGGTCGAAGGCACCAAGGCCGACCCATTGGATTGATATCTTGCTATATACTGATTGATGATATGTCGAGTATACGGTAAATCTGTACTATTATATGATAGTTTCTGATATGTGTTAGACTAGTAGATCTGTAGGACTACCTGTGATTACTGGTTGTATGATTATCTGTCTATTGAATATGTTTCACTATCTATTATATGTCGACATGTCGTGTTGGGGTTGAGGCTTTACAGCTCTGTGCGTGAGCCAACAGACCAGGGGAATTCCAGTCCGATAAATGAGTGGACCCGAGGGTATTCCAGTCTGATGACTGAATGAACCTGTTGTGTATTGGCATTACTGTCCGATGACTGATTGGGCTAGGGGTATTCCAGTTCGATGACTGATTTGACCCAACATGAAATGTTATATATGTTTTGTTGTGTGATGGTACTTTGGGGGAACTCACTAAGCTTTGCCTTACAATTTTAGTTTATTGTTTCAGGTACTTCAGATGATCGCAAAAAGCGAAGGTGTGATCGTGCACATCATCCTGTTTTTATGATACTGGGTCTTGGGAAAAACCCTGGTTATGGATATACTCTTGAATAATGATTTTGTAAACACTTTATGATTAAAATTGGTTGTTTTTGAAAATTTTAAATTTCCATGATTTTTGGGATGTTACACCGAATTTGTGGGCATTACATAACGGAACATAATATTTTTTCATTTTTTTTTGATGTTTTTAGCTTAAACTCAAATTTATGGATATATGGACATGTAACTAGGTCTGTTGTTGATATATAACTTTCGGGTTTCTGGTAGTTTAGTTTTTTTAAATAAAAAATGTAACTCATAACCGAACTATATCGAAATTCAAATACATGAGTTTTTTTAGCCATATATATATATATATATATATATATATATATATATATATATAACAGAATATGACATTTTTACCAAAACCATATAAATAAAGATTAAATGAGTTATTGTTTTGATCAAATGATGCATGTTAGATCTGTATAAACATAACAATCTCTTAAAATAAGAGTAAAATATAGAGTTCTTTCAATTCTCTCCAATTTGCAAGTTCAATCGTCATATTGAGCTTCTTATTGAGAACTATGTATTCCTTGATGGATAATAGAGCGTGTTCAACTAAATCTTCATCTTCGTCTCCAAGATCAATTGGAAAATTGAAAAAGATGTCATCCATAGTATAATTTAGAACATTCTTTTCAAGAACAACCTCACGAATTGGTGAATTACGTGGAGGATCAGAGTTGATTGTGTGAAGTCAATATTCTAATTTATTGGATTTTCAAGATTAATAGTGAAGGTAGGAGAACTAAATTGAAATGGAGATTTCGGTGGAGATTTTGGTGGTGGAGAAGGAGGTATCTTGTGTAATGTTTGTGTCTTGCAGAAGTGTGCATATGGACATTAAAATTGTTTGTCTCCCCTATATTGACATTGGCAATATACGAAGTCGCCACCATATAAATAGGAACAGATTTAGAAGTCGAAGGAATAGGTGGAGGTAGGACAGATTCAGAAGAAATAGGTTCAAATGTAACTAGAGGTTGATCAGTATTGGTTAGCTCAAGTTCCGAAGTTTGTCCACCTTTAATAGAAGTAACTACTTCAGGATCATATGACATCACTTTGGGACAAATAGACAGTTTTGGTTTCTTCGCGACTCACACTGTAGGCTTCTTCGGTTTTGAAGTAGCTTTCTTCTTATACTTTGGTTTTTCAACTTCAACTTTGCTTCTTCGAATTTTAAACCACAAGATCTTTGAAACCGATGGAATAGGATATGAAAGCACTAGGTTATTGCGGTAAGTTTGCAAAAGAAGAGATATCGAAGGGAACATTATTCCAAGTAACAATGGTATTTTTTTTACCATTTTGAAAACTTTAATAATATAATGTGTAAAAAATGACCAAAATTAAAACTTTATTACTTTTGTAACTTATTTTCCCAAAACAAATAAACACCTCTAATAAATTGGAAATGGACATCCTATACAGTTTAGGAGTTTTGATTATAGAAATTTCATATATTAATTATTTTGAATGTAGCATTTATTAGTCTCGACACCTAAAATAGCTGGTCACTTTGATTATAGAAATTTCATATATAAATATTTTGAATGTAGCATTTATTAGTCTCGACGCCTAAAATAGTTAGTCACTTTAATTTTCTTCCTTAAAAAAAAAGATACTTTTAATTTTGTTTTATTAGTACGACGGTCAATCGAGCTAATAGTCATAATACATTAGTAATCCCTTTTTTAATTTTTTCCTTTTTAGTTTTGTTTTATGTATACGTGTTATAATCAATAAATATAAAATGTAACATTATATTTTATTAACAATTTATATTTATATTACTTAGTATAATATTTTTTGATTAAATTTTAAATTTATTTAAAGATGCATTAAATAGGAGAGAATTGTAAAGAATGAAATAGAATCAGAAAAAAAAAGTGTGTGTGTGTGAGAGAGAGAGAGAGAGAGAGAGAGAGAGAGAGAGAGAGAGAGAGAGAGAGAGAGAGAGAGAGAGAGAGAGACTTGTAACATTTAGTTCAGGTGAGCAATTGTCAAGTTTAAAAATTCAAAGGTTTTAACCTTACTCACGACGTGAGGTATGTTTGTCACGTCGTGAGGAGGTTTTTGCAACCACGCACCATCTTTGGGCTCACAACGTGAGATCAGCCTAAGAGGAAACCCTAATTTTGGGGGTTTTACTATGTATTTCAAGGAAGTGAGGGCAAGGGTAAGCCCACCCTCAGCCTCCATCACCTCTTTGCACTCCCCTTTGAAACCCTAGCATCCACATTTGATCTAGAGCTTGTTTGTGGCGATTTTAGCTAAGGAGAAAAAGATGAAGAGCATCTAGTCCATCATTTATGCATTCAAGTCTCTCCATCAAGCATTCTCATACCTTCTGGACCTTTTGTGAGTTTATGCTTAATCCTTCATATTCTATATGATGTAGTGGTTGAAATCCATAAAGTTGTCAACTTTATGAATCTCTAGTGTCCCTTGAGTAGTATAGATTAGGGGGGATCGCGGTTCGGTTTGAAACCGTGAAACCGGCCAAACCGGTCATCGGTTTGGTTTTACGGTTTATATTTTTCTTTACGTTTTGGCTTGCGATTTTGAACTTTTCAAACCGTAGTGAACGGTTTGGCTTACGGTTTTTAAGATTTCAAATCGGATAAAAACCGGACCGGACCGTAGAGTTTATATATATATATATATATATATATATATATATATATATGTGTGTGTGTGTGTGTGTGTGTGTGTGTTAATTTTGTATATATAATTGTATTTTGTTATATTATATACTAATTTTTATATATAGATATTAGATAATAAAATTAAAACCCACTCCAGCCCAATCCTAATTTCTAACTGGTAAATGAAGCCCAATTGAAAAAAAAAAGACGTGTCTAATCCAATAGACAGGAAGCAAGTCAGTAACGTGACTAACGTCCAAACGATGAAACCTAATCGCAAAGCAAATCGAATTCGTCGTTTCTCACTCGTTGTTTCTACTTTCTATCTTCATTCTTCACTGTCGTTGGCTCGTAGCCAACTAAGAGTCTAAGACGCGCCCTCCGACAGTCCGACTACACCTCGCCGGCTCGTCGCCTCCACCTACAGCAACTCTGTCTTCGCCTGCAATAGCGCCGCCTCCGCCTGCAACAGCTCCTCTTCCAGCTTACAGCTTCGTCGCTCATTCTCTATGAATGTATGTTATGTTCCGCTAAAAGCTAATACACCATCAATCCATCATTAATTTTTTAGATAAAAGTTAATACGCCATCAATCCATCATCGTTAAAAGTTTTTTCATACTCAATATTCTGTTTCTCTGTGTTTTTATTTATTGAAATGGTTAACAACTTAACATCACAGATTCACAGTTCTAGAGCATTATTAATTCGTTTTTGTTGATTAGAATGGTTAACATAAGTTCTGGTTGCTCTTTTTTTGATATTTTTCAACGATTCATACTGCAATTCTGCTTTATTGTATTTGAATCAAGTCAATCAACTGTTGATCTTCGGTTCTGTTTGATCTGATTTCCTGTTTGCTGGGTTTTCACTTGTTTTTGTCCATGTCCTTAAATGGATAAAGATAACATCAACATTCCAATTAGTGAACCTATGAATATCATAGATGATGATGATATGGAAGAGATTGATGTAGATGATGTTGTTGATGTGGAGCAAATGGAGGTGCTCCTGATCACAACTAAAGAAAGGGACGAAAGCAGTCTATTGTTTGCAACACTTCAACAAACCGGATCCAATTCCACCTGAAGGAGCACGCACCACATGTATTCACTGTAAGAAAAGCTATGTGTATGAACCAAGTCAGAATGGTACTAGTTCTATGTTAAATCATTTGAGAAAGTTATGGAAGTTTGATCCACTTAAATGTCAAGTACATAAAAAACAAACAACTATAATTTTTTTTGAAAAGGGTAAGGATGGAAACTTACAATGTGGTCGTTTTACAAAGGAATTGTGTAAACAAGCTCTTGCTAAAATGATTATTACTGATGAACTACCATTTAGATTTGTTGAAAAAGAAGGTTTTTGTTATTTTTCTAGTGTAGTTCGACCCAAGTTAGAGTTACCGAGTCGGATTACAATTGCTAGAGATATCTTGTCATTATATGTGGATGAAAAGAATAATTTGAAAGAGCTTTTACGAAAATCTTCACAATTTGTTTGTCTTACAACTGATGCATGGACTTCATGTCAAAACATCAATTATATGGTTTTAACAGTTAGTTACATTGATGTAGAATGGAAATTGCAAAAAAGGATTTTAAATTTTGAAGTTACTTCTAATCATAAGGGTGACACAATTGGTAAAATGGTTGAGAGTTGTCTAATTAAATGGGGTATTAAGAAGGTTTTTACAATCACTGTGGATAATGCAAGCTCTAATGATACAACTATTTCCTTTCTGAAAAAGAAAATACAAAATTGGGGACATGCGGTTTTAGATGCTCAATACTTGCATATGCGTCGTTGTGCTCATGTGTTAAACTTGATTGTGTGTGATGGGTTAAAAGATTATGATCCTGCAATTCAAGTTATTAGAAATGTTGTGAGGTATGTTAGATCCTCGCCTTCAAGGTTGGCTAAGTTCAAAGAACGTGTGAAGATAGAAAAGTTAAATGTTACTGGAACTGTTTGTTTAGATGTTTCCACTATGTGGAATTCAACTTACTTGATGTTGGAGTCGACTTTGAAGTATAGAAAAGTATTTAATCGGTTGGAAGAAGATGGACACTATGCACGGTTTTTTAATGTGGGTCATAGTAGCTTGTTGAATGAAGTAGATGCAAAGAAAAAGAATGATGTCACTAAAGTTGGGCCACCTGGTGGTTGTCACATGTACAATGCTAAGTGACTACATTGTTGGTACATCAGTATCATTCCTAGATTGTTGGCACACTAGTACCATTTCTACATCGTTGGAACACTAGTACCGTTTCTATATTTTTGGCACGCTATCATTCCCTACATCTTTCTTCATACTATGGCATCTTATTACTACCCTTCATACATGATGTATTAAATTTGCAAAATACATATATGGTATATATCAAATAATATTTCATCTAACACATAACCTTTTTTCACATAAGCACATATAGCATTTAATAATATAAATATTGTATATCTATGTGTAAGATGAAAGTAACTATGCACTCACTTAACAAAATTGGATGTCTCGGAATTTGGGCAAAACTTCACCTTGGTACTTTATCTTTTCTTTTGACGTAACCTAGGTACGAATATCACTAAGTTTTATTCTTATATTCATGACGACTAATGATAGTCTTGAATCCTTACTAATCCTAATGTCTACATCAAGATATATCAAGTAAGGAACAATCATGTAGAATCATATTAGAGGTTGGGTCCGTTTGGTATATAGAGTATACTATTTGGAAATCTCACTTTAAACATCTCACTAAATCCAGCCTAGACATCATCCTCGTAAATAGATTAATTTGTATAATGATTTGGAATTACTCATAAGTTTTATTTATAGGGTCATAATAATGACTTATAACTATAAATATAAGTTACACTGAAATCAAAAGAGTGTAGCCTAACTTACAGAGATATTAATGAAAATTGGGAAATTGTACGAGTAGAATCCTGACCCGAAAGTTTCTTTTCATCTGGCTCTTAGTGCTCCAGAGTTCCCACTAAAATGTTCTAAAAGTTTGAGAGTAGGGTGCAAACGAGCCAAGCTACTCGAGATCGGATCGTTAAAAGCTCGACTCGAAATCGATTTTAAATGAGCCCGAGTCGAGCTCGAGTTTAATATTAAGCTTGTTTATTAAATGAGCTTGAGCTCGAGCCTATGTCACTAAGCTCGATTAGGCTCCCGAGCCTAAACGAGCCTTTATAAAAGATAAATTATTATTATTTTTATATATTAAAATAAAAACATATTTGGGGATTAGGAATTAGGGTATTAGTAATCGAGCTTCTTAACGAGCTCGAGTTAAGCTTATTTAGGCACGTTAGACAAAAAACGAGCTGAGCCCGAGCCTGAGTCGAGTTTGTATAATTATCTACGAGCTCGAGCGGATCCCAGTACAAGAAGCTTGAATCGAGCCGAGCTCGAGCTCGAGCCTCGTATAACTTAAACGAGCCCGAGCTGAGCCTGACAAGGCTCGGGCTCGACTCGGCTTGTTTGCACCCCTATTTGAGAGGAATCAAATTTGGAGGCTAGAGATATTTCTTATAGGGTTTGAGTGAATTTGTGAAGAAACAAGAAGATTTCGAGGGGTTTTTATAGGGTTTGTAGGTCAGGTGCGTCGTGCATATTACTGGGCGCGCCGCGCACTTTTGATGATGTGTCTCCTTCTTAACCTGCCACGTGTCGCCGCCTGATTCTTCCACATATCACCCTTCTAGAATATGACACGTGTCATATCCTTATGGATCCACGTGTCACGTTTGTATCTTTCCACGTTGCTTGTCTCTTGGAGGAGTGAGAGGACAACCTTGCCACGTGGCGCACTCCGGTGCTGCCATGTCATCAGCGTAGGTGTTTTTTCGCAGATCTTATGACGGCCATAGCTTTCGCATATGAGCTCCATTTTTGGCATTTTTTTAAATCACCAAAATCCTCTCGACAAGCTCTACAACTTTCATTAAGGTCTCAACATCTTATTGTTGTTCTAACAAAAATTCATATTTAGACCAGTTTAAAATGTTAAAGTCCGTGCCAAATTCATAATTCATTCATATGAACTTCGTTCTCAACCGTCTTTATATCGACGAGTTATATTAACGAGATCTTAAATTCTCGTTTAGATTGTTTCGGTTAACAATCAACCGATTAGAATTTCGATTTCTGGTCCCGCACTGTTACGCTGAAACTTCGAAAAATCATAACTTCTTTTGACGAACTCAGATTTGGATGTTCTCTATATGCATGCTATCGGTTTTACGACTAATACGACTTTTGTTTAGATTGGTTAGGCTAAAAATTAGTTTATCAAAATTACACTTTTTACGATACGCAAAGTCGTGCCAGTTTAATCTCGAAATTTCGAAGAAGCATAATTTCTCCATACGAAGTTGGGTTTCAACGTTATTTATATGTACAGAATCCTTAACAGATGTACTATAACTATGGTTAAGATTATTTGTTCTAAATCATCTTCTATCAAAAAGTCATTTTTAACGCTTAATAGCTTAATTGACTTGCCCGAATCTGCGGGTGTTACATGTAACATCCCTAAAATACTGAGGAAAATTTTCTTTTTTAAAGTAATAAAAATCATTCCATAAATTTCATAAGTCAAATTATCCAAAACATAATTTTCTAGTTTTCATGAAAACACCAGAGTAATCGCAAAATCACAAAATGCAGAACCCATTGGTGGATGCAGTGCAATCAAGTTGCTCTTTACCCTGGTACTAGAAGTACCTAAATAAGTAAACTTTAAGTCGTAAGCACGAAGTTTAGTGAGTTCCCAAAATGCCAAATACCAATACGGACCCCACCCAACATTCATAACGGGCCCCGCCCAAAATACATGCAAGAGTCACAAAGACAATCTAGCATTCTATACAGTATAATAAGAAGACTCATATCTCTATCAAATTAGACTACACCATAGAGCATGAGATCAAAAAGTTGGTACTACATACTACCTAATGTAAAACAAAAGGCCAAACCTTAGTAACTAACTTAATCTAACAATTTGACCATAAGTTAACCAGGTCAAAAAGTCAATGGTCAACCATCAAAGTCAACGGTCAACCACCACGTCGTTGCCAACCACTTACCATGTCGTTTTAGTCACACGACAAAACAGTTGTGGATGAAACTAACCACGCCATGGGAATTAGCCAAAACAACTTGATGGATTAACGTCTTAATCTGTTAAGTCTAACACTCATACTTTCCAGAAAGCTTTTTTGCATTGGAAAGCTTCATAAAAAACCTTGATTTTTTGGATATGCATGTCCAATGCATGTCAAGCACCCAAACTAGGTCAGAATGAGAGAAATGGGGTCAAAACTCCATGCAAGACACCAAGGCCACATGAAGATTCAAATCTTTAACATATGACATCCTTGGTGTTTTGGTCAAAAATCAATCAAATGAGAGCTAACCAAATTGGATGAGAGGCTGTGGTGTTGTAGCTATTATGAGTATCAAATTGAGATCAAAACGACGCGAGTGGTTTACAAGGAAAGCCATTGATCCTTGATACAAGTACGTGTGTTTCAATACCTCTAGTTGGATGTGTAGTGTGAATTACACATGTGTATTTATATTCTAATCTAAATAATTAGAAGTCTGATATTCCCACGATCCTCTTGAACAAGTATTCGCACGTTGCTTTGACTTGGTATTTACGGGTCTTAAACCAATTTAAAATAATTCTCTGGAATAGATGAAGCTTTTGTTGACCAATTATACACAAATGAAGAATTAACAAGAAATATAGGCGTTAATCTTGTTAGGAAATAATGATAATAGTCAGGAACCTGGTGTATGTTTCGAGATCCTTAAAATCCTTTAAGATTCAGGATCTTCGATAGGGTTAAGGATCTTTACCCCTAACAATTGCCCCCAAGTTATACCTGCAAAATATTTTGGATTAATTCCTAATATTTGAAAGAGTATAATTTTATCTTATAATTAGAACAAAAATGAAAGTAAGGATTACAAAATCTTAACGGATAGAGAAATTTAAATTATGACATATAGAATTCTAGCCGTTAATGTTGGCATCATTAACTGTCAAATCACTTCTCTTTATTATGTGATCTTCGCATAAATAGGGTACTTGGGTTCCCGACTGCTCTTTACTTCTTCTAACTCTCTTTCAGACGATGTCGGTTATCTTGAAGGTAAAATCTTGCTCATTTCTTCTGATTTTTCTTTTTCGTTGATCATGGGTAAGAAAGTGCTTCGTTCTCATGCTAGCATCATCGCCCTTCCTGACGATGATTTCATCAATTAAAAGATATTGTCTTATGATGAGACTTGTTTTTCAATAATTAAGACATCGAATCCCTGAAATCAAATGGGGCTTTTCCTTCTGATGCTATTTTTAACTCTTTCGATGCTCTGGCTCAGCCAAACTTCGTCTCCCCCACTTGGATTTGCTACCCGGAGTACCCTTTTTCTATGGTTTTGACTTACCCTTTTTCTAGCATCATCTTCGAATTCTTTGAGGTCACCCAAATCTCCTACATCCATGTTATGCTTGTGATTTGGAGGATCCTCTTCTAGATCAATCGTCTGAACCATTCTATGGATCTTGACATTGGTCTATCTGAATTAGCCTATGCCTCTTATCTTTCAACCTTCAGAAATTCTCGTTTCCTGCTTAAATTCAAAACCAACAAGTCACATTTTATCCTAAAATCAAAACAAAACGATGGTACCTAGAAAGAAAAACATTTCGTTGTGAGGCATGATTCTATCCCCAATGGAGATCCCTTGCCAAAAACCTAGGTTAAAAAGGGTAGGATTTGATTCTATTACGCCAAGGATCCTGAAATCCACATTTTCTTAATTTGTTTGTTTTGATGTAGCTTTCAAGTTTGAGGACATTGCTCAAACCGTTGAAGATACTGAAGAGAAGGTAGAGAGCTTTCTTGCTTTTCCAGAGGCTGAAAGATCTTTTAGGCTCGAACAACCCAACTTCTAAGAGAGTTCATCCACTACTGCATCAATGTCGATAGGTAAGGATCCTTCGTCTGTTTATTTTATTTTGTTTTATTTGAATGATCTTGAGTCTGTTGAATTTCGTTGTTATTTGTAGAATCCAAAGTTATTTGGTCCATCGCCTAGTTCACTTTTTCTGATATCGAGTCCTACGGCGAGCTCATGGTCAAGAAAGAAAGGGCCCCATGTTCTCTTCCTTTAAAGAGGGCTTCAATTGATCTGACTGTCAAGACCCTGAGATTTAAGAAGAGGAAGTCATTTGGGGCTAAGGATCTTGGCCTAGAAAACCTTGGAGTAAAAGAGGCACTGTTAAATCTAGCCTCTTTCTTGCAATCAATAAGTTCTTTCGAGCTCCTTTCTCTTTCACTTTAGTTTACTTACCATGATCTTTTATAGGTTTCTGATCACGTTTCGTGATCCATTCAGGATCTACGCATCAGAGCTGAACGGGCAGAGCATGCCTTGAAAGAGCAAGAATAGACCAACAGGGACCTTATGCAGAGGGTGGAGAAGCTGAGCAAGGAGAATGTAGAGAGATAGAGAGGAATAACATGATCTGGAGATTGAAGAGATGATTGTCGAGCTCAAAAACAGTGCCGCTAAGGCCATCTGGGAGGAAAAGATCAAGTTGTCGGAGGACGTGGAGAATGCACAATCCTGGAATGTGGCAGCTTGGCGTGAAACCCTAGTTGAACTTACTGGTAGGCATGTTAATGCTGGTCAGGATCCTACAAAGAAGAAGAAAAAAGTGGAAGAAGAGAATAAGAGGAAGGATATGTAGAAGAAGTAGACAGAAAAGACCACAGTTGGGGGTGATCAAGCCTCGGATTAGGTTTGATAAATTTTTAAAAACATTTTTATATTTTGGTTTGTAAGACAATATATATTTTTTATGGGGTTGGAGGGCAATCCCTTGTATTTACATGCTTTGGTTAGAGCAGGTTGTTCTAAGCGTTTTCTGATGATTAGGATCCTAAGAAATTTAGGGTTTACAAAAAATTCTTTATGATCCAAAAGATCCGAGATAAATACCTATTTGATTAGGATCGTGAAATAGTGAGGATCCTGAGATTAAAAAAGATAAGTTTTGATCTGGTAAGTAGGAAATCCTTAAATTTTTATTATAAGATAAGGGTAAATAGAACCTTATGAGAGTTTCTTCTTTAGATTTCCATTAGACTTTTAATCGTCTCTATGAACTTCTCTTTAGGATTCTAATCTTATTATTTTTGAGGAGATTTTTTTTAACATGCTCCCAAATTTAGAATTCAACTAATATTGGGAAAGATCCCACATATTAATTCATTTGTTAGGATCCCAACTTAGAGTTTTACTAGGGAAAATCCTAATTTAAGAGATACTGGGGAATATACCAACTTAAGATATTCTGGGGAAGATCCTAACTTAAGATATTCTAGGGAAGATCCCGACTTAAGATATTCTAGGGAATATCGCAACTTAAGATATTTTGGGGAAGATCCCAACTCAAGATATGTTGGGGAATATCCCAACTTAAGATATTCTGGGGAAGACCTCAACTTAAGATATTCTGGGGAAGATCCCAACTTAAGATATTTTGGGGAAGATCCTGAATTAAGATAACATGTCAATGTTACAAACCATAGATTAAACTTTAGGATCTTAACATATGTTTAGAAATAGGAGGTTTGCCAATTATTAAATCATAAAATGATCCCCTTATTCGCATTCCATAGTTAGATATCGTGCATCCAAGCGTGGTGTAGAAACCTAAACACGGATGAAAGAGGTAATTAAATCTTTAAACGTTAGAGGGGATTAAGTACCCTTGATCGGAGGAGAGATAATAAATCTCTATTCATAGTGGCTAGGATCTTTGAGTTTCTGCATGTTAAAAACGTTAGCTTGGGTGGAAAGCTAACGCCCCTTCAATACGTAAGTTAATAATAATCTTTGAGAGAGAAAAAATTAATCAAAAATGGAAAATAAGGAGTAGGTGCATACCTTGTTCTAGTCATAATGAAATATTATGACTTTGACTTACACGAAATATGCCTTGAGGTGTACTGCATTCCATGATCTTGGTAAAAGGTTTCCTTCTGGAGTAACCAACCAATATGCCCCATTTCCTGCTTCTGATTCAATGAGATAAAGGCATTCCCATTTAGGTACCGGCATACCATCTTTAGGATCCTTGGGATTTTGAAACACTTTTCTTAAAACCAAGTCGCCTACTTGGAATCTTCGAATCTTAATATTCCTATTGTAGGCTTTTAGCGATCCTTTGCTGATGAGCTGCAATGCGGATCCTGGAGATGTCCCTTATTTCATCAACATAATCAATATCCTCAACTCGGATCCTATCGTTATTGTCTTGAGTCCGGAGCTGGTATCTCGCCGTTGGGATCACTACTTTTGTGAGGATCATAGATTTTAATCCAAACACCAAGGAGTATGGGGTTTGAATTTTTGTCGTCTTAACTATGGTCCTATCTTCCCATAGTACAAAAGGAAGTTCCTCGGCCTATCTTCCCTTCTTTTTCCTAATATATTTTTCATGTTATTAACTATGATTTTATTATTGGACTTTACTTGTCCATTAGCTTGAGGGTAAACTGGGGTGGACATTACCATTTTGATCCCCCAATTAGTGAAATAATCCCATGTTCTTTTGCTTATGAATTGACATCCGTTGTCACATATGATTTATGTAGGGATCCCGAATCTAGTGAGGATGTTACACTTGATGAATGAGACTATCTCCTTATCTCTTACTTGAACAAAAGCCTCAGCTTCTATCCATTTTGAGAAATAACCTGTCATTTCTAGCATGACAACCTTTCCTCTTGGTGCCTTAGGCAAGTTACCAACTATGTTTATTCCCCACTTCATGAATGGCCAAGGTGAAATAATGGGATGTAGAGGCTAGATGGTTGATGAAGGATGTTGTTATATCTTTGACAATCATCACATTTCTAAGCATATAGTAAGTCATGTTTCTTCATGGTTTGCCAATAGTATCCCCTTCTTAACACTTTGGAACATAAGGATCTGCCCCCATTATGGTTGCCACAATCCCCTTCGTGTATGTCTTTAAAGACTTACATAGCTTTGTGATCCTCTAATCACCTTAGATATAGGCCTGCCAAGTACTTCCTGTACAACACTCCATTTTGGAGGTGTTCTATAATAGGTTGGGTCCATGATTTTGGATGTTGTTGTTGTTGGGTTTTGAGCATTCTAACACTCCTATGGTGTACATGCAACCCTATAAACCTTGGATCTATATTTTCTCTATTATACATGCAAATATTAACTATTCCAAGGTTTCATCCTAACTAGCATACTATGAAGCACCTATACTACAAAGTTCTAGTTAGATGACATACCTTTTGATGTAGCTTGATGTCTTCAAGCTTTAAGAGCTTAGCCCCAATAGTGTGGAAGCCTCAAATGGAATCACAAATCACCAAAACACCTTGGAAGAACTTGAGAGAATATGTATGCACACTAAAATCGGCCCACTCTTATTTTCACACACTTGTGCCAATTTTGTGAGCCAAGGACCCCTTTATATATATATATTATGGAGGATTAGGGTTACATCCATGTAAACCCTAATACCCATGACCTTCATTTACATAGGATCCATGGGTTAAAAGCTCCATGGACCATCCATGAAAGCTTAGCCCAACCTAAATGAACTTGGCCTATTCCATATATACAAGAGTCCATATCTAATTAGTTCTTTTTGATCACTTAATTAATTCTTGATCAATACTAATTAAATAATATGATTCCATATTAATATATTAGAACTTATAATATATTAATATAAATCATAAATATACTATTCTCAAAAGACTATCCATATAAATTGTGCCGGTGAAGTGCAACCCAAATGGACCATGCCGGGTCGGGTCAAGTACATACCAAATATAGTTATGGACTTAGACATTAATCCAATAGTCTCCCACTTGGATAAGTCTAGAACTATTATTGAGTATGACTTCAAAACCTAACTGGCAATCGTAGCTCTTAAAGCCGATGTCGAACTCTGACCTTGTCAATGACTTGTCCATTAGATAAGGGATCATATATTCCTCTATTCTAGATATCATATGGACTGAGACATGGATTATAATCATTCTCTCTGTCCATTTGTTGTTTCCCGATTTTCGATTTATGATGACTCACTGATTGAACAAATCAAATCAGTCCTGGCTTGGCCAAGCACTCACATGTGTCATCGCTAAATCATCGAGGGGCCCACAGATATCGCTTTTATCCCGAAGGTAAAAGGAATGGATAAACTTCGACTCATATGGCTTATTCTACTACTTGTTGAATCATACACAAAGGCACGTTTTATAACATCGAGTTACCAATGCGTTTTCGTGCAATCAATGTATAACCAACTCATAGTAACAACTCATATCTCTAGGTTTTAAGAATATAAGATATTATCGTATCATGATCACTCGTGATAAAATCCATGAAGTGATTCAAATGAGCGTGGGTTGAATCCAATACTCAGAACTTATGAGCACTCATGAGTGTTGTAGCACCGCTTTGTCCAACATCTTAGACCTCTACAAGCCAACCCATGACAGTCTTGATTCATATCTACTTCCAACATATGACCGACTGTGGATAGTTTGAATAACTTAGTCATTCAGGAAGAATGACCTAGTTTATTCTGGAAGCATGTACACTATGTTTTTCTTAAACAATAGCTTTGCCATACACCAAGTATGCACTCTATGTTTGTCTATGATCCTTACTTTGTGAAATAAACCAATTGAACATAATTTCAATGATTCTAATTTCACACTCCCAAATCCTTATCGAAAAATGTGAGAATTTCAAATTCCTATCATTTATCAAAATCTGTTTAGATTTTAAACTTATATGCACTGACCCTCCTGTAATGAATATGTACGAAGTCACAAAGACTTGTCAACAGTCATTATAAGGTATTCCAATGGAAATCAACTCCATGGAAACTAAGTCTCATATTCAAAGTACATTGCTTTGGACATGCTTCTTGCATTAAGTTTTCTAATCTTACACAGATAACTTCCACCTATGGAGATAACTCCATATTCTCATTTTGACTATCACTTCTGAACAAGAGATGCCTCTTTTCAGAATATGTCAATATGGTCCTTCCAAAATTAGCACTATACTTCCAACTGTCCCTGAGCAACCAATCTTTGGTAAACCTCAGATTGTCCTCGACAATTGCTTAATCATTTTAGTCATATCCAATTCTAGACCTTTTCCCTTCTTAATGCCTCTGGGCATTTGGAAAAATTTAGAAATGACAAATATTATAGCACATGCAATCGATCCTGTACCCAAAGCAAATGGTACACGATTCATGATGTCTCACATAAAGACATGATTCTAGACCAGTCTTTTGCTACAATATTTTTATTTGCCATGTTTTCAAAATTTGACTATGAAGAGGGATGTCGTAATCATAATCGAATTTTGAGAACGCAATATATAGAATTTCCTTAAGTTGAACCAATCCAACATGAAATTCATATATATATTCTTGACTAAAGATGATTAAGGTCTCAATCTAAGCCTTTAGAACTGAAATGAAGTATATCCTCTCCCTTAATTATAGCAAAACAACTTTTTCAATCCCTACAGCCTCACGAATTGAAACTTTTGTTTTCTATAATTAACATTGCTAACTTGCAACACTAACAATAATTATCATGCTCCCACTAACATGATGATTATTAGCATAACACTTATGCTCCCACTAGCTTTGACATGTACTCAGAAATCAGCTGGACTTCTAGAAATCAATACTTTATTGACTTTCTTACCAAAGTTCAGATTTCTGATACGAGATGCTTTGATAAAACTTTATCAAAATCATATACCTTTCCTTAGATAGCATGCATGTGTGTCTAAACAATTTCAGAACTATGAAAAGGGATGCCGTAATCATAGTCTCAATTGTTTAGACCTTTTGCCATCTGCTTCAAATCTACTTGGTGGAAGTGTTTCCTCACCATCATTTTCATGAATCGGAGAGAAACCTTATGACCCTTAAATTTTATGGTGTATGTGTTCTTATCCATGTGAATCGTCAAAACCATAGTCACAAGACAAGGATAATGACAAATCCAAACTCATATGGACTGAACTTATGCAATCTTAACTTCTTGCCACCTGGCAGTACAGGGCCTGCCATTGCTTCCAAGTTTTTATGCAACCAATTGAGAACTTTCAGAACTCCTATGCAAAGCCAACTTTAACTGGAATGGGCACAGAATATGTCAACACGATAGGTTATAAACCTCAAGTCGTGTGCTAGTGAAGAACCTCAGGTTTTATTCTTTATTAGTTCTTGAAATTCTTTTTAGGATCTTTAAGACTCCCACTGTCCTCTTGACATATAAGACTATCTTGCCAAATATTCAAGAGATAGTGCGGATTCTTTATCAAGACAAACACTTCACACAATTGGCCTTAGTTGGTCTTTGTTTTATCCAAAACATCACAACTTACCAATTTCAAATGTACAAGAGTAGGACACTTTTACTCTTACATTTGACAAGTGTTTTAAACCTTTCTTTAAGATATATCACTCAAGTTACAATCCTGGAGTATGACTCTAAGAATTGTTTTGGAACGAAGTATGACTCATCTTCCTGATCTAACCATTTCAACAATTCATGACTCCTCTTCTTAGTCATAAGAATGCACTAAGATGACCTTTAGAGGACTAATTATGATATGATTTCTAAATCATTAAGATGATCACAAACATGATACTAAAGTACTCTCCCATCTTTTCAGATTTGAGAAACTTTTATCTTTCTGCCTAATTTGATTCTTCCCATTCGTTCTGCCATACATTGAGACTTTTCCAATGTTTCAGAATTATACTTAAACTTGTAAGTATAACCATATTTACTAAACTTTAGTAAATCAAATAGTCTTAACGAGCTTTGTGGTGGACATGACCAGTGCACAAGAATGTGTACTCGATCCCTTTAGTCCTTCACTTGACTCACACATCCATGTGAACAAGTAATTAGTCTTGATTTTCCAATGCTTGAAAGTTCTCATTCATCATACTATTCAACTTGCATGATTCCAAGTTTCGGTCCAATTGAAACTTGGGCGATGAGGAACTTTCCTGATTTGGTAAATTTAGACACTACCACAAATGAAAGAATCAAATCCATTTTCCAATATTGCTGTCAGTGGAATCATATAAGCAACAATTTTCCACAAATGCGATTGTAAGGATACTTCAAATAAATAAAATTAAACAATTTTCTTTTATTTTAAAACTTTGCGGAAAAACTTATCCTTACAATCCACATGGAAAATTGTTGTTATCTATTCCTTAGCAATATATCATAACTTCTTAAGCAACTGCTCAAAATTCTGATGCGATCGAAATCCACCTTCGCGATCAGAATCAGCATATACTTCCTTTAAGATTTCTCTCTATTCTTTGATTCTTAAAACATCAACATGTGACCCAGTCAAATCATGTAATGAGGATCTCAGAATAGAACTTAACAGAGTTAGATAATGGGCTCTACCTGATGTAGAGTCAAACCTATTGACTTTAACATCCTTAGGTAAATTTGGCAGCTTTGCAATCAACGCCCCTTCCTTTGGCAAAATAAACATATGGACCCTTTGGTAATGGGACTATCTCAGACTTAGCCTTTCTCTTTACCATTTGGTCAACCGGGTTGACTATAGCCAATCCCTTTCCATTGGGAAGAGAATGCTTTTTCTGGATTTCCAGTGTCACCATTGTCACTGTCCATAAAGTTTTTGGGAAGTTGATCTTCTAATCAAATTTGCTTTACTATCGTTCCAAATCATTGCTGATTCAGCAGCACCAAGCAAATAGATATGATCATTAAGGTTCATGTCATAGTCTGTTTCATAGTAGTCCCAAAGGAACTCACTATGTGACTTAGAAAGTGATTGAACATCCAACTTTCTCAAGACTTTGACACCCAACTCTCCCGGCTTGTCAATATGTGACTTCATCTCTAAGATGTGATCACACATAGACCTTGCTTGCCATTAGGGCTTGAGTGACCTTGAACTTGTGGGTTAGGGAGAATAATTGGAGGAGGTGGAGGAAGAGAAGTATGACTTCCATGAGCCAAACTCAGGAAGTCATATTCATTAGGAAAGCTTGGTTTGGGAAGATCATTGTTGTCTAAACCAGACATCAACAATGGGAGAAATTCACGTAAAGTTGATTTAAGTCCTTAATATAACACCCAATATGATATATGAAGGCTAGGACCCAACAAACTATTTTATAACTTGGAAGAGGGATGCCGTAATCCAAGCTATAAAATATTTGAAGGTAGGTGAATGACGATTCACCAATTTCCACCAAGATAAACGAAATGTATTATTAGGTTTTAATTGGTTTTGAAACTCCTAGATACTTTTGAGATTCATTGAACTTTTCAATGGCATGTTTCAATCTCGAGTGTGCCCTTCAGGTTTTGTGACTGGGATGCCGAGGATCACAAAACAAGGTGTGAAGTAACCATGCAAATATACTTGGTACCCTTAATATTTACCCCTCAATCGATGTGCCGGTTAACCACACGAGCTCCACCGATACTATGATAAATATTAAGTTACCCTTTGCCTACTTTGTTAAATCCAGGTTAGTGTGTCGGTTAACCACACACGCTCCACTAACGGTTTAAACAAAGTGCAAAGTGTAATTTCATGGATTAGCACCTTATTCACATTTTCCTAAGTAACTAAGATTGGGAATTAATAAAAGGTTTAGTTACTTAGTATTTATCATTAATACTTTTAATGAAGGGAGAATTATAGTCCTTGTCCTACCTGTTCGGCTAACGACCCTCCACCAGTCAAGGAAGCGGTGGGTGAGAGTGGACACCCATTAAGCTGCCATTTTATAGGCAACAACCTTATACCCCCCTTATAGACCGGCTTCGTGAATGAGGCCTACTAATGGTAAGACGACTTGCTCTTATACATATAATATATTAAACTTTTAATATTATAATAGTATAAGGGTGTATTTTAGACATTTAAAATACTTGATGGTTTAATCTATTAATTAAACTAGACTTTTAATTTAATTAAACTCAAACCATATATTTATGGATTTAATAATACTCTTTTACTTAAACGCTTTAATTAACTATTAATAAAGTCCATAAGAGTTAATTTGAACTATTCAACAAAACATCATAATTCCAATTATTAAACTCAAAATTAAAACCATTTAATTAATTGTTTAAGTTATGAACCCAAGAGTTTTAGAATTCAATTCTTTTTTTTCATAAAAAACTTTTCTCAATTTCCAAAACTTGAGGGCAAGTTTTGTAATTCTTGAAAACCTTTGGATTCCATAACTTATGGAGTTAAATACTTGTTTTATGATGAAACTTTTCATGTTCCATAACTTAAGAACAAGTTATGGAATTCTGTAAAACATTAACTCCAAATTTTGTAACTCTATAAAAACTTTAAATCAATTTTTTTTAAAAAAAAACTTTCATATCCATAACTTATGGAGGTTTCAAAACACTTAAGATCACAACTTTAAAAAAAACTTTTGAGCTCCAAAATTTTATGACAAAATTTGTAACTCCTTAAAACATTTAGATCAAACTTTTAAAACTAATAATATAATCATATCATTTTATCTTTTACTAAATTTGACCTAATTCAACTCATATAGCAAATGATTCAAATTTTACAAATAATTAGTTTTTCACACAACAAGTAATTATCTTAAAATTTGACAAACGTCATGTTTTTTTTTTCCAACTTGAAAATAAAACATTTGCATCAATATAACAGAAAACAACCTGGCTCTGATACCACTGTTGGGTTTTGAGCATTCTAACACTCCTATGGTGTACATGCAACCCTATAAACCTTGGATCTATGTTTTCTCTATTATACATGCAAATATTAACTGTTCCAAGGTTTCATCCTAACTAGCATATTATGAAGCACCTATACTACAAAGTTCTAGTTAGATGACATACCTTTTGATGTAGCTTGATGTCTTCAAGCTTTAAGAGCTTAGCCCCAATAGTGTGGAAGCCTCAAATGGAATCACAAATCACCAAAACACCTTGGAAGAACTTGAGAGAATATGTATGCACACTAAAATCGGCTCACTCTTATTTTCACACACTTGTGCCAATTTTGTGAGCCAAGGACCCCTTTATATATATATTATGGAGGAGTAGGGTTACATCCATGTAAACCCTAATACCCATGACCTTCATTTACATAGGATCCATGAGTTAAAAGCTCCATGGACCATCCATGAAAGCTTAGCCCAACCTAAATGAACTTGGCCCATTCCATATATACAAGAGTCCATATTTAATTAGTTCTTTTTGATCACTTAATTAATTCTAAATTAATTCTTGATCAATACTAATTAAATAATATGATTCCATATTAATATATTAGAACTTATAATATATTAATATAAATCATAAACATACTATTCTCAAAAGACTATCCATATAAATTGTGCCGGTGAAGTGCAACCCAAATGGGCCATGCCGGGTCGGGTCAAGTACATACCAAATATAGTTATGGACTTAGACATTAATCCAACAGTTGTGGACCTTGAATTTTGGTCTAGGATCCTGATTTTTAAGATCATGGTGAGGGGGTTGGAGATCAGGATTTTTGATTGCTATAATGCTAGTTGTTTAGTCATGGGTAGTGAGGTCTTCTGGTTTCTTGGTTGGATCTTCTATTGCTGGGATCATTATGTGAACTATCGGGATCTTGGTTTCCAGCGGGATCCTAAGAGAAGATCCTAGGTTGGCTAGTGCGTCTTCTTCGATATTATCTTCTCTAAGAACTTGGATTAAGCTAAAGTTTTCAAATTATGAGGCTAAGGTTCTAAGTATTCGAAGGTATCATGTTAACCTTTCACCTTTTACTATATAGGATGCATTAAAATGGTTAGTTATTAATAATGAATCCACATAAACCTGAAGATCCTTAATTTGAAGATCCTTGGCTAATTTTAATCCCATGATCAATGCTTCATATTATCCTTCATTATTGGTTGCGTCGAATTCACAGATAACGGCCTGGGGTAGGATGTCCCCCTGTGGCGATTTTAGTTTGATCCCTAGGGATGTTCCTCTGAAGTTGAATGCTTCATCCATAGAGAGCGTCCATTTTCCCATGTTTTCTTCTTATAGAAGTTGTTGAGCTTCTAATTCTACTTCAGCTTGTAGATCATTACTAAAGTCAGCCACAAAATCTTCAAGGATTTGTGATTTTATTGTGGATTTTGGCTCATATATGATGTCATATGTACTGAGCTTCACTGACCACTTGACCATTCTTCCTGACATTTCTGGTTTTCTAATAACATAATTAATAGGATAGTTAGTTTTTACATGTATGGTATGAGTTTCAAAATAATGTCTTAATTTGGTAGAAGTTGTAACTATGGAAAGTATTAGTTTTTCAAGGTGAGAATACCTGGTCTCAGGATCCAAGAGACTTTTACTTACATAGTAAATGGGATGTTGATCCTCGTCGAGATCCTTGGGCAGAACTGCACTTATAACATTCGAGGATACTGAGAGATATAAGAGGAGTGGTTCCCCATCTAATGCTTTCACCAAAAAGGGTGTTGAAATTAAATATTTTTTATGTTTTCGGAAGGCATCTCCATGCTCCTTGGTCCATTAAAACTTCTTATTTTTCTTTAAGATATCGTAGAAAGGCTTGCACCTTTATGAGGATATTTAGCTATATATTTAGTATAGATTTTTATTATTTATTCGCTAATTTATTGCAATTTATAGACAAAAGGTACTTAATTGTGTTCAAATTGTATTTTCAGTCTAAAAGATGAGCTCGGAAGCAAAAGGAAGCAGGAAATGTAATTGGAAACTCGAGAATTGAAGAAAGAAGAAAAAAGAAGACAAGAGTCAATATCCTGAAGAACTCGGCGAATCTGAACGTCTACTCGACGAGTTCCCACGAATGTTCGCGAAGCAAAACACAAAGTCCTTGCCGTATACGGATTCCTAAAGGGGACTCGGCGAGTCGGTTATCTACTCGACGAGTAGCCCCTGTTTTCTGAAGACTATAAATAGAAGTCAAATTGTCGAATTAAAACCTCTCTCTGAAACCCTTGGGGATTTCTCTGCGATTAAGGTGCTGCTGGAGCTTTGGAGTTCGTGAAGACAACCCTATGCTTCAATTTTAAGGAGATTAAAGGCAAAATTAGTATACTCTTTACTTTATCTTCTATTTGAACCATGTTTGAGTTATTGGACATTGTTTGTGAGCTACTATCTGCTTTGATTATGAGCTAAACTTTTCATCTTCTGTTTAGGGTAGATAAATTTACAACTATGGATTGATTTATGGTTGGATTAATTGTTTATTGGTGAATTATGTTTTATTAAGCTTGTTAAAGAACCTTATGCATTAACCACAACTATTTTCTGTTAATTAGCAAGTAATTAAGCTGCATGAACATCTCTTAATTGCTTACCTCATATGATTTGTGTGAAAACATTGTTATGTGCCTAGGAATAGCGAATGTGAAACTAGGATTAACTAGAAAATAGGTAAATTAATGTGTGAGCTTGTGTGATAAACCATCAACAAGAAGTTAATTGAATTAGTAATTTGATTAGCTAATTACAAGTCTTATTTAACCCGAACAAATTAACTAGGAAATTCATTAGTTTAACCACTTGATCGCTGCTTAAATTAATCAGTTTTCTAAGGATTGGTAATAGCGAATGTGAATCTAATCACTTTAATCGGTAGCCAATAACAATTAATCCATTGCACTTGCCATAAAATCAACTATAGGAGTAAATGAATCAAACCTAAAGAGAAGTCTTCTCATCATTGAGTTTAGTTGGTCTTTACTTGCTTTAGCTGTTAGTGATTTAATTAGCATATTAGTTAGTTGTGTAAGTTTCTAGTCTTGAAAAACTAGAGAAAATCCTCACTTTTATTACTTGTTTTAGTTAATTCTAGTTATTAGTTTAATTACCGTTCCCTGTGTTCGATACCCTGCTTATTCAACTATACCACCAATTGACAGGTCCACTGGCTTTGTGTGTCTAAATTATATCTTAAAAGTAGGACTAAAACTAGTGCATTTATATACACATCAAACCCGTTTAGAGTTGCTACTCTTCCAGTCAACCTCTGGATATCTTTGGTCGAAGTTGGCGATCTTAGATCAATTATGGCTTTGATCTATTTAGGACTAGCTTTTATCCCCCTCTTAGTAACCATGTAACCAAGGAACTTGCCCGCCTTCATTCCAAAGTGACATTTGAATGGATTCAACTTCATGTTATATTCGTCTAATATATCCAAGGCTTCTTCAAGATCCCTAAGGTGACGTTCATCTCTTTTAGATTTGACCACCATGTCATCAATGTAGACTTCCATGGTGTCCCCCAGTTTGTCCTTGAATATTCGATTCATCAGTCTTTGGTATGTTGCCCAACATTTTTAAGACCAAAGGCATAACAATATAGCAATATATGCATGTTGAGGTTATAAAGGCAGTATCCTCTTTTCCATAGAGTCTATGTGTGGAAAAGGGAAAGGATCCTTAGGGAAAGCCTTATTGAGATCTGTATAATCCACACACTCTCCATTTTCCATTCTTATTTTGTACCACCACCACATTGGCAAACACCTTGGGAACTTTACCTCTTTAATCATTCTCGTCATGAGAAGTTTTTTCAACTTCTTCTTGGATGATTTGGTTACTTTTGGTTGAAAATTTCCTTCTTTTTTTGATGTACAAGCATGAAAGAAGGACCTATATTGAGTTTGTGAGTTATAATTTCTTTATCTATACCTATCATATTTGTGTGTTTCCATGCGAAGGTCTTTCTTCTGTCTTTTAAGAACTTTACTAAGTCTTGTTCGATTTCTTCCGGTGTTGAGGATCCTATGAGGACTCTGGCTTCAGGATCCTCAAGGTTCAAGGCACTTCATCTATGTCTTGTTCTTTCGCTTCTAGCACGTCTCGTGTGTAACGCCTGTAGATCAGGGCTAGTCAATTTAGAGACGATAAGCATCAAAAATGACTTTTTGATGGAAGATTATTTAGAAGGATTAATCGTAACTAAGTTATAGTATATTTTACAAGGATTCTGTACATATAAATAATGCCGAAATCCGAGTTATAACAAAGAAGTTATGACCTGTCGAAGTTTCGCGACAGAACCGGCACGACACAGCGCGACGTAAATAGTGAATTTACGTTAGAGCAATATTTGGCCTTATCGATCTACATGAAAGTCGTAGAATACGTTAAACCGAGAGCGTGCATGAAAAGAACGTCTAAATCTGACTTCGTATGAGGAAGTTATGATTTTTCGAAGTTTCGGCTTAGCAGTGTACAACCCGAAGTTCGAATATGAGATCGAGCGATATTTAGCCGAAACAATCTAAATGTGAATCGAAGATCTCATCGATAGTAGTCCAACGGTAAAAAGACAGACGAAAACGGACGTTAGGCGAAGAAGTTATGGATTTCTAACGAAGTTTTCCTGTCCCGGCCTACTAAAAATAATATAATAAAAGTATAATAAAAATAAAGTCAAAATTAGCCGACAAAGTCTAAATGAGAGTTGTAGAGCATATTCTCACCTACGCGTGGATATAATGAACGTCGAAAACGGAGTTCGTATGTGAAAGTTATGAATTTCTGAAGTTCGGGGCGCGAAACCCCAAAACTGTCAGAGTTCACGACGTGAATACAGTGTTCATGACGTGAACTCAGTATTTATGACTTCTGGAGCCTGACAGACGCAAGTTACGATGACGCACCTGATGACTATTGAACTCACGACGTGAATATTTGAGATTCACGACGTGAATCCAGAAAAATGGCCCTATAAGTAGAATTCAAGGGGCAGCCGAGTTTGGTTGCTCAATCTCTTCTCTCCCACTCCCGATACTCTCTCTCTCTCTAAGCCCTATTTTAACCCCCCGAAGCCCTGGTATCATCCCGAGACACGAAGCAAGTCCCGAAGCCCGAAGATCCCGAGAAGAAAAGAGTTTCCGAGCCAAAGCTCTGCCTGCGAGAAGCCCAGTGTGTGAAGATCTTCCAGTTTCACCGAAGAAGTACTACTCTTAGAGCCGTAGTGCTGTCCGATCATCTTCTGATCAAGTGAGTGTATAGTCCCTTTCATAAACACGATAATAATACAAGTATTGTTTGAATGTATTAAGTATATTGTTTTTTATATATGTGAGCGTGTAGTTACTTTCTTCTAACACATAAATACGAAGTATTTGCTATGAAATACGTGCTATGTGTTTATATATTGTTTGTCTATTTGAGATGGGCATAGAATTGATGTTTTATACAGGTGTTAAATGATTTAAACTGTTTAAGTATTTGTATCTACGAAAATGTTGGGTAGAACATGGGTAGATGGGATAGTTGGTGACTATGGAGTTAGCGCCTATTAGATAAACCTTGGTGACTATGGAGTTAGCGCCTACTATTCGATAAACCTTGGTGACTATGGAGTTAGCGCCTACTGTTAAGTAAACCTTGGTGACTATGGAGTTAGCGCCTATTGTATAAACCTTGGTGACTATGGAGTTAGCGCCTACTGTTAAGTAAACCTTGGTGACTATGGAGTTAGCGCCTACTATTAGATAAACCTTGGTGACTATGGAGTTAGCGCCTACTGTTAAGTAAACCTTGGTGACTATGGAGTTAGCGCCTATTGTATAAACCTTGGTGACTATGGAGTTAGCGCCTACTGTTAAGTGAACCTTGGTAACTATGGAGTTAGCGCCTACTATTAGATAAACCTTGGTGACTATGGAGTTAGCGCCTACTGTTAAGTAAACCTTGGTGACTATGGAGTTAGCGCCTATTGTATAAACCTTGGTGACTATGGAGTTAGCGCCTACTGTTAAGTGAACCTTAGTGACTATGGTGTTAGCGCCTGATAGCTATGGATTTAGTACCTGATAGATAAACTTTGGCAGCAATGGACTTCATGCCAATTCCTTAGGTCAATCCTTAGGAACAAATGAATAAAGGATAGTTGATTCTTAGGGTAAAACCTTAAGAGTAAGGAAGATAATGGGGATGGGTAATTGGAATGATCGTTTGATGATTGAATATATATATATATATATATATATATATATATATATATATATATATATATATATATATATATAATATTGTAGGTTGAAAACCCTATATGCTCACCAGACTCCCAAGCCTGACCCACTCAGTTTTCTTTGTATTACAGGTTATGGCACGAGAGCATAAGTTGGCTAACATAACGAGAGATTTTGGATTATAGGCCAATAGTTATGAATAACTGTTGTAAGGTCTATTTTGTTATGTTTATGCTTTTGGTCTGTATTGAACATGACATCCCGAGATTTTGTTATATAATGAAAATACATTTCTTTAAAAGAAATGCTTTGATAAATTCTTATCACATTTTGTTTTGTGAACAAATTCCGCAACTGTTTTCTTTAAAAGATTACTCTGATTTATAAAACAAAGCATAAACAAATCGGTCTTTTCTGGCCGTGAAAATTGGGGATGTCACATCGTACCCTTTGCTTTAATTGCTATTCTTGTCGTGGTACCGTGTAAGACCTCATCTATGTCTTATAGCACTCTTTAGATTCTTGTTGATCACTGATGATCTTCACTGTCCCCCATGGGGTAGGCATCTTGATGCACTAGTGGTACGTTGATGGAACTGCTTTCAAGTCATGGATCCATGGCCTTCCTAATATAACATTATGAGAAGACAAAATGTAACATCCTGATTCGGATCGTCCGTGATGAAGGTTCGTGAGCTGCAACCCGGGCATGAGGAAGCCTCGGGGCTGCGACGAGTTGCTAGAAGCGTAGGGCTTCTCATCACCTTTCCGTGGATATAAGGTTCATTGGAAACTGAGTTATAGAGAAGAAGGAGTGAGAGTCCAAGCCCTTGGATATAAGGTTCATTGTGTGTTCTTGGAGTGAAGAAGAAGCTTTAAAGAAGAAGGAGTGAGAGTCCAAGCCCTTGGATCTGAGCATATCTGTTTTGGGAGCTTCATATAGAGGTATAAAGCTTCAAGCTTTCTCACTCTTTTGATTTGTGCATCATAGTAGAGTATTTTAGGGTTTTATCCCAAAAGTTGGAGACTTTATGAGATATTGAGCTCCAGAGACTCTGATCAACCTCTTTGAGTGTATTTAGTGGTGTAGTGCCATAAAAATCAAGACTTGGACATTGGAATCAAGCCATGCATAAGATATGAGCATTTTGAGCTAAGAAAGTGAGAGTTTTGTGTGTTTGTGACCTTATCAGCCATGCAAAGGCTTACAGTCACTGACTTTATGGAGTAAGAGCTATTAGGGAGTCCAGATCTGTGATATGAGCCAAGGTCTTAATTGATTAAGACCAAATGCGTAGAAAGAGTGAACCTGGGAAGTACGCTGAGCATAATTCCAGTACACCCCGCGTACTGACCAATTGTCCCTGATGGCTAATCTGGATTCGTGAGTACGCTGAGTGTACCAAGGGAGGTACGCCCCGCGTAACCTCACTGTGGACTTTTGGGCTAAGTCTCATTTTGGGCCTTGAGTGTTGGGCCTGGAGTTTGGGCTTGTTGCAATAGAGTTTTGGACCAGAGGATTATATATATGTGCCTTGGGCCCTTGAGTTGGGTTAGTCACTTGGACTTGAGAGTTGGGCCTCGGGAGAGCCCATTCATTATTAGGCTTTGGTGAGCCCAATGAGTTTTAGGTTATTGATGGGCTAGTTAGTGGTCTACCTTTAGACCTAAAGAGTGAGGGTTTGGACTTAGATCTTAATTGGGTAATTGTGGATCTTGGTCCAGTGTTAGAGGCCGGTGTGCAGCAGCAGCATCTATAGGAGCTGTTCATCATCCGAGGTGAGTCTTCTCACTATACTTTACCTAGAGTAGTAACCTTTGTGTGACCGGAGGGTCTTATGTGCTTATATTGAGTATTGTGATATCCTGAATTATGTCTTTGTGATTTATGTTGTGTATTATTCTGAGCTTACTGAGTTAGGACCGAAGGGTCCACCCGAGTTTTGGGACCGGAGGGTCCCACTGAGACACATTGACTGGAGGGTCTTATCTGAGTATAGCCATGAAAGGCTAATGAGATATGTGTGGTATTTTGGGGAACTCACTAGCTTCGTGTTTACCGTGTTATGTGATATGTGTTTCAGGTCCTTCTCAGGATCGCGGGAAGGCGCCGGTTTGATTGTACACAACAGAGAAAAAGTTATGTTTTGAGGATCCTGTATTATTAATCAAACAATTATGGATTTGCGTTTGTAAATTAAATAAATGGGATTTTTGTGAGATATGTTATGAGAATTATGTGGTTTTAAAATGAAAATTTTGGTTTGAAAATTTACGATGTTACACAAAACATCGATAACACAAAAATGTTGCATAGAATTTACCCCTTCAATGTAGATGGGTAACTTGATTTCTCTAATAGCGTGCTTCATTTCCCCACTGAATCCTATTAGTACTAAGGATCTTTTGATTATTTTGGATTCTAGGATGTTCATCCTGGTTAGAGCATCTAAAAGTATGATGTTCACTAAGGATCCTCCGTCTACCAGGATCCTTCTGACAAAATGATTGGCGATATAAAGGGTTACCATCAATCCATCATGATGAGGATCCTGGATGCTTTCGCTTTCTTGTTCGTGGAAGGTGATTTCTTTGTCGTTTGTTGTCGATGTGTTCTTTCGGGGTCTTTCTTCTCTTTCTATCTTGGATACTTTAGCGTGTCTCTTTGCTGTGGAGTAAGAAGTTCCATATATGTCAGATCCTCCGGAAATAACATTGATTACCTTGGCATCTAAAGGAGGGGATCCAGGTTTTTCCAGGATCTTCGCATGATCCTGCTAGTTTTCTTTAGATCTTTCTTTTATTCTTCCTAGGATTTCCTTAAGATATCATTTGCTCAGGAGATAGTTAATTTCCTTCTTGAGGGCTATTGTAACATACTAAAAATTATAGAAATTAAATTGTTTCAAAAACACCCCATTAATCATAAAGTGTTTACAAATAGGCCATTGTTCAAAAGTATAATCATAATCAGAGTATCACAAGATCTAATGTCATAAAAACAGGAAGATGTGCACGATCATGCCTTCGCTTTCCCACGATCCTCTGAAGTACTTGAAACAATAAACTGAAACCGCAAGACAAAGCTTAGTGAGTTCCCCCAAGGTACAACCACACAACATAACAAACAACAACAAGAAAATATGAGCCTTCAGCCTGACTGGACCGCCTCACAGGGCCTACAGCCTATCTGGACCACTCTCCAGCCTTCAGCCTGAGTGGACCGACTCATGGGGCTATAGCCTATCCAGACCGGCCCGGATGTCTTAGCCTTCATCACAAAGCATGACCGCCTCAACCCAACCACAATATGTCAAAATATACAACAAATAAAAATAAACACATGTCAAGCAAATACAGTTAATCATACAGATCTACCAATCTATCATTTAACCGGTATAATTATTGGATTAGATGTCTAAGCCCATAACTATTATTGGTATGTACTCGACCCGAGAGTAGCATGGTCCATTTGGGTTGCATATCATCAGGACAATTTGTTAGGATAGACTCATGAGAGAAGGATATATATAATTTATTAATATATTATAAGTTCTAATATATTAATATGAAATCATATGTTTTAATTAGTATTGATGAAGAATTAATTTGGAATTAATTTAGTGATCAAAAGAGACTAATCAAATCTATGGGGACTAATTATGGTAATTAGTTATATTTATATGAGTTGGGCTTATGATCCATGTTGGACCAAGTTTATGTATGGACACATAAAGAGTTGGGCCACATGAACCATGGATCATAATAACCATGGGTATGGATTTGGGTTATACCCATGACCTTTGGAAACCTATATATAAATAGGTCACTCCATAGCCAAAATTGTGACTTCTAGTTCTTGGAGCTCATGGAGTTGATTTTGGTGTGGAAGGAATTCTCTCTCACATGTCTACCTTTGTCCATGATGTGTTGTGACTTCATTTGAGGCTTCCACACTATTGGGGCTAAGCTCTTAAGGCCAAATACATCAAGACTTCAAGCTACATAAAAGGTATGTTACTCTAACTAGTATCTTATATGGTATATAACAATTGCATGCTAGTTATAGGATTAATACCTTGGAAACATCATTGCATGTATAATTTGTGAAAACATAGATCCAAGGTATTTAGTATTGTATGTGCACCATAGGATGTTGTAGTATACAAAACCCATCAATAACATCATCCTATATACTCGAATACATAATCTAGTGGGCTGGCATTGGTGTCTTCGAACCACAAGTACATTGAGGAAAACTCACCTCTTAGTCTGAAAGATCGTTGAATAGGACACTACACTGAATATCAGCTCTACCGATCACCTATTTATCAAATAGTGACCAGTCTCAAATACAACTCAAAATACCCAAAATACCCTTAGGTCAAACCCTAGTCTAAGTCAAAATCAATCCACACTCGAAAGTCCCACAATCCACTAGTAGTTAGTACAAGCATATGAGTCGAAGTTTATCCATTCCTTTTACCCTTGGAGGGATAAAAGCGATATTTGTGGGCTCCTCAGTGATTTAGTGATGACAAACGTAAGTGCTATGTCGGGCCTGGACTGATTTGATTTGTTCAATTAGTCAGTCGTCATAAATCGGAAATCGGGATACAACAGATGGACAGAGAGAATGATTATAATCCATGTCTCAGTCCATATGATATCTAGAATGGAGGAATATATGATCCCTTATCTAATGAACAAGTCATTGACTAAGTCAAAGTTCGACAGCGGCTTTTAAGAGCTACGATTGCTAGTCGAGTTTTGGAGTCATACTTGCAATAATAGTTTTAGACTTATCCAAGTGGGAGACTGTTGGATTAGATGTCTAAGCCCATAACTATTATTGGTATGTACTCGACTCGAGAGTAGCATGGTCCATTTGGGTTGCATATCATCAGGACAATTTGTTAGGATAGACTCATGAGAGAAGGATATATATAATTTATTAATATATTATAAGTTCTAATATATTAGTATGAAATCATATGTTTTAATTAGTATTGATGAAGAATTAATTTGGAATTAATTTAGTGATCAAAAGAGACTAATTAAATCTATGGGGACTAATTATGGTAATTAGTTATATTTATATGAGTTGGGCTTATGATCCATGTTGGACCAAGTTTATGTATGGACACATAAAGAGTTGGGCCACATGAACCGTGGATCATAATACCCATAGGTATGGATTTGGGTTATACCCATGACCTTTGGAAACCTACATATAAATAGGTCACTCCATAGCCACAATCGTGACTTCTAGTTCTTGGAGCTCATGGAGTTGATTTTGGTGTGGAAGGAATTCTCTCTTAAAGGTCTACCTTTATCCATGATGTGTTGTGACTTCATTTGAGGCTTCCACACTATTAGGGCTAAGCTCTTAAGGCCAAATACATCAAGACTTCAAGCTACATAAAAGGTATGTTACTCTAACTAGTATCTTATATGGTATATAACAATTGCATGCTAGTTATAGGATTAATACCTTGGAAACATCATTGCATGTATAATTTGTTAAAACATAGATCCAAGGTATTTAGGGTTGTATGTGCACCATAGGATGTTGTAGTATACAAAACCCATCAGTGGTATCAGATCCAAGGCTTGTTTTCAATTATACTTGATGCAAATTGCTAAAAAAATCGATTTTCTGGCTATCTGGACTGTGGACTCGCCGAGTCCACTGATGGACTCGCCGAGTCCATGAATAAATTCATCCTACTCGTCGAGTAGGTTCATACACTCGACGAGTAGGAGGCCCAGAGTGCATATTTTCGACTTTTAAGGCTGGAATTGGACTAGGATCATTACCCTAAGTTGTTTTTGAACTCATAAACCTGTTTTTGATGTGGTAATGATCATGCTAATCCAATTTCAAAGATAATTGTCATAGTTTCAAGATTTGTATTAGTTTATATGTTCATGCTAATTTCTTGAAGATTGATGATTTGAATTATCTTTTTCTTATGAGTTAGTTTAGATTAATAGAAAATTTATGTGATAATTTGTTTTCGATCCAAATTGATCTAAAAGTTGTTCATAATATGTGTTTTTGTAACTTGTCCTCAAGTTATATGAAAAGTCACATTTATGATTTTTAAAACTCATAAGATTTTCATAAGTTATGAAAATGAAGAGTCTTATTTTTTAAATGTTTTAAAGTCTTCCATAACTTGTCCTCAAGTTATGGAACTTGAAGAGTTTTTTCATTAAACTACTTTAAACTCATAAGTTATGGAAACCAAAAGTTTTTGTTGATTGTTCAAAACTTGCCCTCAAGTTTTGGAATTTGTAAAGTTACCCCCCCCCCCCATGTATACTTTAGTTCCAAACCCTAGAATTTTTAAATAGTTTAAAATTCAGTCCTTATACTATTATAATATTATAGGTTTAATAGTTATATATATATATATATATGTATAAGAGTAAGTCAGTCTTACCGTTAGTAGGCCTCATTCACGAAGCCGGTCTATAAGGGGGGGGTATAAGGTTACTGCCTATAAAATGGCAGTTTAATGGGTGTCCACTCTCACCCACCGCTTCCTTGACTGGTGGAGGGTCGTTAGCCGAACGGGTTTGACATGACATTAATTCTCCTTTCATTAAAAGTATAATGATAAATATAAAGTAACTAAACCTTATTAAATTCCCAATCTTAGTTACTTTAGGAAAATGTGAATTTAGTGATAACCCATGAAATTACACTTTGTACCTTACCAAGTCGTTGGTGGAGCGTGTGTGGTTAACCGGCACACTAACATGGACTAGTAAGAGTGGCAAAGGGTAGATTAATGTTTATCATAGATCGGTGGAGCGCGTGTGGTTAACCGGCACATCGATTAGGTGATAAAGTTAAGGGTACCAAGTTAATTTGCATGGTTATTCACACATTGTTTGTGATCCTCGGCATCCCAGTCATAAACTTGAGAGGGCACAACCGAGATTTAAACATGTCATTGAAAAGTTCAATGAATCTCAAAGGATCTAGGAGTTTCAATTCACTTAAGACCTAAAATTCTTTTTCGTTTTTCGTGGTGGAAATTGGTAAATCGTCATTTACCTACCTTCAAATATTTTATAGCTTGGATTACGGCATCCCTCTTCCAAGTTATAAAATATTGTGTTGGGTCCTAGCCTTAATATTCCATATTAGGTGTTATATTAAGGACTTAAATCAACTAAACTTGAATTTCTCCCTCATAAATGTCTAGTTCAGACAACTATGGCCTTCCTTATCCTTTTGGAAAAAGCCTTCCCATTGAATATGATATCTCACATGGTAATCAAGGTGAAAGATTAATCCCTTTATTGTGCATTAATGGGACTGGAAATCATACTTCACTTCCTCTACCTCCTCCAATAATTCTCCCTAACCCACAAGTTTAAGGTCACTCAAGCCCTATTGGCAAGCAAAGTCTATGTGTGCTCACATCTTGGAGATGAAGTCACATATTGACAAGCCGGGAGAGTTGGGTGTCAAAGTCTTGAGGAAGTTGGTTGTTGACCAGGTTCTTCAATCACTTCCTAAGTCACATAGTGAGTTCCTTTAGGACTACTATATGACAGACCATGACATGACCCTTAATGATCTTACTAATTTGCTTGATGCTGCTGAATCAGCAATGATTTGGAGCACTGGTAAAGCAAATTTGATTGGAAGATCGACTTCCCAAACTTCCATGGACATTGACAATGGTAACATTGGAAATCCAGAAAAGCTTTCTCTTCCTAATGGAAAGGGATTGGCCATAGTCAACTCAGTTGATCAAATGGTAAAGAGAAAGGCTAAGTCTGAGATAGTCACGTGTACCATTCTCATAAAATCCACTATCTAACTCTATTAAGTTCCTATTTTGAGATTCTTATTACATGATGTGACTAGGTCGCATGTTGATGTTTTAAGAATCAAAGAAAAGAGAGGAAGCTTAAAGGAAGAATATGTTGATTCTGATCGCGAAGGTGGATTTCGATCGCATGATTCCAAGATCATAATTTTGAGTTGTTGCTTAAGAGTTGGGATAGATTGCCTAGGAATAAATAACAACATTGTTTTCATATGCATTTGCATTATAAGGATAAGTTCTTTCCGCAAGTTTTAAAATAAAAGAAAAGGTTTTAATTTTATTTATTTTAAATATCCTTACAATGACATTTGTGAAAAATTGTTGTTTATATGATTCCATTAATAGCAATATTGGAAAATGGATTTGATTCTTTCGTTTGTGGTAGTGTCATAATTTACCAAATAAGGAAAGATTCTCATCACCCAAGTTCCATTTGGATAGAAACTTGGAATCATGCAACTGGTATTGTATGATGAATGAGAATTTTCATCTTTAGGAAATTAAGACTAATTCCTTGTTCACATGTATATGTGATTCAAGTAAAGGACTAGGAGATTGGGTACACTTGGTTGTGCACTGGTCAAGTCCACCACAAAGATGGATGAGACTATTCGTCATGATTTACTAAAGTTTAGTAAATATGGTTATGCTTACAAGTTTAAGTGTAATTCTGAAACATTGGAAAAGTTTCAATGTAAGGCAGAACGAATGAGAAGAATCAAATTAGGCAAAAAGATAAAAGTTTCTCCAATTTGAAAAGATGGGAGAGTACTTGAGTATCTTGTTTTATGATTATATTAGTGATTATGAAACCATATTACAATTGATTCTCTAAGGACATCTTAGTGCATTTGTTTGGCTAAGAAGAGGAATTGTGGATTGTTGAAATGGTTAAAATCAAAAAGATGAATCATACTTCGTTCCAAAACAAGTCTTAGAGTCATACTCCAAGATTGTAACCTTAGTGACATAATCTTTAAAAGGTTTATAACACTTGTCGAATGTAGAGTAAAATGTTTTCTACTCTTGTACATTTGAAATTGGTAAGTTGTGATGTTTTTGGATAAAACAAAGACCAACTAAGACCAATTGAGTGAAGTGTTTATCTTGATAAGAATCCGCACTAACTCTGGAATATTTGTTTTGTCAAGGAATGGTTCTTGACAAGAGAATATTATATGTCAAGAGGTTAGTGGGAGTCTTAAAGATCTTGAAAAAGTTTCAAGAACTAATCAAGAATAAAACCTGTTGTTTATCACTAGCACACGACTTGAGGTTTGTAACCTATCGTGTTGACATATTCTTATTTCTAGGCCCATTCTAGTTAAAGTTGACTATGCATATAAGTTCTACGAGTTCTCAATTTTTTGCATAACTACCTGGAAGCAGTGGTAGGTCTTGTGCTACCAGGTGGCAAAAAGTTAAGATTAAACAAGTTCAGTCCATATAGTATGGATTTGTCACTAACCTTGTCTTGTGATTATGGTTATGATAAATTCACATGGATAGGAACACATACACCATAAAATCTAAGTGTCATAAGGTTTCTCTCCGATTCATGAAAATGATGGTGAGGAAACGCTTTCACTAAGTAGATTTTAAGTAGATAGCAATTGTGATATTTGCATTCTCATAGTCGTTAGTGGAGCGTGTGTGGTTAACCGGCACACTAACATGGACTAGTGAGAATGGCAAAAGGTCTAAACATTATGATTACGGCATCCCTCTTCATAATTGTTTAGACACACATGTGAGCTATCTAAGGAAAGGTGTATGATTTTGGGAAGCTTAGATAAAGTTTTATCGAAGCATCGCGTATCAGAAATCTAAACTTTGGTAAGAAAGTCAATAAGTATTGATTTCTAGAAGTCCAGCTGATTTCTGGATACATGTCAAAGCTAGTGGGAGCATAAGTGTTATGCTAATAATTATCATGTTAGTGGGAACATGATTATTATGTTTAGTATTGCAAGTTAGCAATGTTAATTATAGAAAACAAAAGGGTTTCAATTCGTGAGGTTGCGGGGATTGAAAAGTTGTTTTGCTATAATTAAGGGAGAGGAATTCATACTTCATTTCAATTCTACAAGTTTAGATTGAGATTTTAATCAAATTTAGTCATAATTACATTATTTGCGTTCTAAAATTCGATTATGATTACGACATCCCTTTTCATAATCTGAATTTTGAGAACATGGCAAATAGAAATAGAAATATTATAGCAAAAGACTGGTCTAGTATCATGTATTTATGTGAGACATCATGAATCGTGTCCCATATGCTTCAGATATAGGATCGATTACATGTGTTGTAATATTCATCTGCTCTAATTTTTTTCCAAATGCCTAGGGAATTAAGAGGGAAAAAGTACTAGAACTGGATATGACTAAAATGATTAAGCAATTGTCGAGGACAATCTGAGGTTTACCAAATATTGGTTGCTCATGGACAATTGGAAGTATAGTGTTAATTTTGGAAGGACCATATTGACATATTCTGAAAGGAGGCAACTCTTGTTCAGAAGTGATAGTCAAAATGGGAATGTGGAAATGTTTCCATAGGTGGAAGTTATTCATTAAATCTATGTAAGATTAGAAAACTTAATGCAAGAAGGATGTTCAAAGGAATGTACTTTGAATTTGAGACTTCGTTTCCATGGAATTTCTCTCCATTGGAATACTTTGTAAATGTCTGTTGCCAAGTCTTTGTGACTTTTGTGCATAGTCATTACAAGAGGATCAATACATATAAATTTAGAATCTAACGGATTTCAGTAAATGGCAAAGAATCTTGTATTCTTACATTTGCGGTGAGGATTTGGGATTGTGAAATGAGCATCATTGGAATCATGTCCAATTGGTCTATTTCACAAAGTAAGGATCATAGACAAACATAGTGTGCATACTTGGAGTATGTCATAACTATTGTTTGGACAAACATAGTGTGCATGCTTGGAGCATGGCATGACTATTGTTTCAAGTTCAAGTATTAAGTTGATTATTCGAAACATTATACAATGAATAATGTGTAATAAATATGGTGATAAATAAAAGGTGTTTTATTTATATTCATAAGTTCTGAGACCATATTGGATTCAATTATTCTTGTGTTTCACTTTGCATGTTTTGACTTCCCGAATAACTAGGTTATTCAAACTCTCCACAGTCAATCATACTTTGGAAGTAGGTATGAATCAATATTGTCATGAATTGGGCTTGTAGATGTCTAAAGTGTTTAGACATTGCAAAAGTTGCTGCAACATTCATGAGTGCTCCTGGAATGAGATTCCAGTATTGGGTTAAACCCACACTCATTTGACTCACTTCATGGATTTTATCACGAGTGATCATGAGACGATAATATCTTATATTCTTTAAACCTAGAGATATGAGTTGTTGACTATGAGTTGGTTGTACATTGATTGTACGAAAACGCATCAGTAACTTGATGTTATAAAATGTGCCTTTGTGTATGATTCAACAAGTAGTTAGTACAAGCATATGAGTCGAAGTTTATCCATTCATTTTACCCTTGGAGGGATAAAAGCGATATCTGTGGGCCCCTCAGTGATTTAGTGATGACAAACGTAAGTGCTATGTCGGGCCTGGACTGATTTGATTTGTTCAATTAGTCAGTCGTCATAAATCGGAAATCGGGATACAACAGATGGACAGAGAGAATGATTATAATCCATGTCTCAGTCCATATGATATCTAGAATGGAGGAATATATGATCCCTTATCTAATGGACAAGTCATTGACTAAGTCAGAGTTCGACATCGGCTTTTAAGAGCTACGATTGCTAGTCGAGTTTTGGAGTCATACTTGAAATAATAGTTTTAGACTTATCCAAGTGGGAGACTATTGGATTAGATGTCTAAGCCCATAACTATTATTGGTATGTACTCGACCCGAGAGTAGCATGGTCCATTTGGGTTGCATATCATCAGGACAATTTGTTAGGATAGACTCATGAGAGAAGGATATATATGATTTATTAATATATTATAAGTTCTAATATATTAATATGAAATCATATGTTTTAAATAGTATTGATCAAGAATTAATTTTGAATTAATTTAGTGATCAAAGAGACTAATTAAATCTATGGGGACTAATTATGGTAATTAGTTATATTTATATGAGTTGGGCTTATGATCCATGTTGGACCAAGTTTATGTATGGACACATAAAGAGTTGGGCCACATGAACCATGGATCATAATACCCATAGGTATGGATTGGTTATGCCCATGACCTTTGGAAACCTACATATAAATAGGTCACTCCATAGCCACAATCGTGACTTCTAGTTCTTGGAGCTCATGGAGTTGATTTTGGTGTGGAAGGAATTCTCTCTCAAATGTCTACCTTTATCCATGATGTGTTGTGACTTCATTTGAGGCTTCCACACTATTGGGGCTAATCTCTTAAGGCCAAATACATCAAGACTTCAAGCTACATAAAAGGTATGTTACTCTAACTAGTATCTTATATGGTATATAACAATTGCATGCTAGTTATAGGATTAATACCTTGGAAACATCATTGCATGTATAATTTGTTAAAACATAGATCCAAGGTATTTAGGGTTGTATGTGCACCATAGGATGTTGTAGTATACAAAACCCATCAATAACATCATCCTATATACTCGAATACATAATCTAGTGGGCTGGCATTGGTGTCTTCGAACCACAAGTACATTGAGGAAAACTCACCTCTTAGTCTGAAAGATCGTTGAATAGGACACTACACTGAATATCAGCTCTACTGATCACCTATTTATCAAATAGTGACCAGTCTCAAATACAACTCAAAATACCCAAAATACCCTTAGGTCAAACCCTAGTCCAAGTCAAAATCAATCCACACTCGAAAGTCCCACAATCCACTAGCCACATCATGACCTAATAAGTTAAAACAATCGAGGAATACCATCCTAACGTCGTGACACCCATGTTCTCACGTCGTGAGAAGGCTCTGATTAGAAGTTCTTAATGAAACTCTTAACCCCTTTTTGGCCAAGCAACCAAATCCTCCATAGTGTCCTATTTACTTCAGAACATCATAAAAATTATGGCTTTTTGGACATGCATGTCCAATACATGTCCCAAACGCTAACTAGGGCACAAAAGAGGAAATGAAACCAAGTCTTATGAAAGAGTCTTAAAACTCAATCATATTCCAGATCTAACATCTATACTACTCAAGGGACACTAGAAATCTATAAAGTTGTCATTTTAATGGATTTCAACCACTATATCATCTAGAATATGAAGGATTAAGCATAAAACCTTGATCTGAGCTTATGGACTCATAAAGCAATGAACTTGAAACTCACAAAAGGTCCAGAAGGTGTGAAAATGTTTAATGGAGAGACTTGAATGCACAAATGATGGACTAGATGCTCTTCCTCTTCTTATCCTTAGCTAGAATCATCATAAATAAGCTCTAGATCAAATATGGGTGTTAGGGTTTCAAAGGTGAGTGCAAGGAGATGATGGAGGCTGAGGGTGGGCTAACCCTATCCCTCACTTCCTTTAAATACAGAGTAAAACCCCTAAAATTAGGATTTCCTCACAGGCTGGTCTCATGTCGTGAGCCATAATTGGTCATGTCGTGAGCCCAAAGATGGTGTGTGATTGCACTAACCTGTTAACGACGTAACATACATACCTCACGTCGTGAGTAAGGTTAAAACCTTTGAATTTTTAAACTTGACAATTGCCCACCTGAACTAAATGTTACATATATACAGTCCTCGGTAGCATGGCCAAAATCTTCGTTATACGCGCACCACTTAGATTTTTCCTTCCAACCGCTTGATTTCTCTCCTTTTCTTGGCCACCTTGATTTGTCGCCAAGATCTTGCATGGTGAAGATAAAACCTGAAACATACACAGAAAACCAATAATCAGTGATCTTGGAAAATTCGTCTTCCCCCTCCCCCCCCCCCCCCCCCCTCATCATCAAGGGAATTGACCCTATGATGATTAAGTTTGGAGTATGGTTTTGATTTATAGGATCTTTGGGCTGAGGATTCGGCCTTCCTGTTAGGGTTATCATAGGAATTTGGCGTGCTGGCTCTCTTTCTATTTCTTTGTCTTCTTCCAATCGGATGAATCTCAGTGCTCACTTCTGACTTCATCCATTCGCTTACGTGGAGTTATCACAAGATCTTCTAGAATGGAGAATCCTTATTCAGGCCTATTTTAAAGTCTTCTATGGCAGTGGCCATGTCAATGTTTGGTATGTTCAATGCTTCCTTGCCAAAACCTGCTCACAAAAGTCCCTAATGGATTCTTTAAAATCATGGACCACAAGATAAAGATCACCAGCGATCCTTTCAAATATCTTGCTATAAGAAAATTGATTATGAAAAAGATTAACTAAGTGAGCGAAATAGGTAATAGAGTAAGGAGGAACATTGAGAAGCTATTTCAAGGCTGATCCTGTAAGATTCGAGCGAAAACTCTTGCATAAACAGGCTTCCTTTAAGTGTGATGGAATGGGAATAATTTCCATTTTCTCTCTATATTGTGATATGTGTTCCTCAAGATGTGTGGTTCCATCGTAAGGTTTCATGATCGGAGTTTGGAAGCGCTTTGGAACTTTAGTGTCGGCTATCGAGGGAATAAATCTTGAGACCATGTGACTGATGGGAGATACTTCCGGTATATGTTGGACCACCCCTGGTACGATCGAGATCATCTGTCTTAGTTGCTAAAGTTCTTTGACCATGACTAGACTTATTGCTGCATTAAGATTCATAGAGTTAGTATTAAAAGTGCTAGTTTTAAAGAAGTGAACAATATTTTTGTTATTAGGGATATTAAAAGTTTCATCAAAATCCTAGATTACAAGAGTTTGATTGTTTCGATTGCGCCCCCAGCTGGGGTAGCAACGGATATTGGAGTTGTAGTTTCTGGACGTTTCCCTAAGAATCATGTGTTATCAAAATTCAGGATGTCAGGTTACAATATTAATGGTGTTGCCTCCTAGGGTTTATAGATCTCTGCACTTATCCTTTCCACCTCCTTGAGCAGTGTTCTATTGTCTTCCTGTTGTCGAGTCATCTGTTGCGTCAACATCTTCATCATGTAGAAGAGTTCATTGTTAGAGATTGAAGCAGGAGGATCTTGGGAGCCCAAGGATCCTAGATTCCCATGGCTAACGATCGGATAGGTGCTCTTCTTCGATGGGTCAGAAGTTTTCCTTTGACCAGGGGGTCCACTTGGAGGTGGTGGAAGATTTTTTTGAAGAATTAGGAGGGATAAAGGAAGAAGATAGGGTTGTTTGTGTAGACATGATTTTCAAGAATTATGAACACCACGACCCCATGAAGGGCGTTAAATTGTTTTGGTAAAAAATCAATCAAATGAGAGTTAACCAAATTGTATAATAGGTCATGGTGTTGTAGCTATTATGAGTATCAAATTGAGATCAAAATGAAACGAGTGGTTTACAAGAAAAGCCTTTGATCCTTGATAGGACCTCCAATATAAAACATTGGTAGGTGATAATGATCACCTGCCTTGTTTGGTTTTATTGATTGGAAAGCAAATTACAGAAGTGAAGACAAAAATACAAGTACGAGTGTTTCAGTAGCTCTAGTTGTTTGTGCCGTGTGAATTTTACATGTGTATTTATAGTCTAATCTAAATAAATAAAAGTATGATATTCTCGGGATCCTCTTGAACAAGTATTCGCACGTTGCTTTGACTTGGTATTTCTAAGTCTTAAACCAATTCAAAATAATTCTTCGGAATAGATGAAGCTTTTGTTGACCAATTCTGCACAAATGAAGAATTAACAAGAAATATAACCGTCAATCATGTTAGGAAATAATGATAATAGTCAGGATCCTGGTGTATGTTTCGGGATCCTTAAAATCTTTTAAGACACAGGATCCTAAATAGGGTTCAGGATCTTAACCCCTAACACTTGTGACCTCGGCGATCAACAAAATTGCCAATTTTATTGGAACCATCCATTCAAACTAACACAAACATGAAAAAACAAGCTCACTTTCTAGATCTAGATGGAATGAATAAAAAAGGTGAGGACTTGGAGATTTATAAAAGTCCAGAATATGCATAAGGAGGTGGAGATGAGGTTGTTTGATGACTTATTGCTCTACAAAGTTTCTCTTCTTCCTCCATAGGCCTTAAACACCTAGGTTTTGTTTCTCTACTCGTGAAGACGATGGAGGCTGAAGGTAGACGAAACCCTAACCATTACATCCCTTAAATAGGGCACAAGGCTCAAGATCTAGGGTTTTGAGCCCCAGTCGCCACCATGCCGTGGAATAAAATGACCACCATGCCATGGTGTTTAAATGACCACCACACCATGGTCTAAGCCCTACCACGTCGTGGTTACAGGAAAATCCCCAAACCATAATATTCCAAAGCACAAAACTTATATCTGAAAAACTGTGTTATAGACTAAAAGATATAAAGTAACATAAAAAGACATTTAGAATAATATGTGTTTTATAATTACTTAAGGGTATATTTGAAAAAAAAATTAAAAAAAATCCTAAAAAGTTAGTTTAAGTAGTTTTTTAGAAAGCTAACTTATAAGATATTTTTTGGCATCTCAAACATTACAACTTAAAAAACTAGAAAAATAAGTTAGTTGTAACAATTTTCAGTAAAATATGATATTTTCACACGTTTTTCTATCGATATGCAATATCTTAGTAAAATATCACATTTTCGCGGGGATACTTACGAAAATACAATTTCTTATAAGCATTTGCAAAAAATATGATTATTTATATTTATTTGTTTGCTTATATTTTGAAAAACACTTATAAAACCTCAGAGAAATTTGAAATTTTCTAATAATTAAAAAAACACAAATCATCTCCTTAAGAAAAAAAATTATGGGTCTCACTAAAATAAAAAGCTATAAAAATAGGTTTAAAATGCCTATGGAAATAAGTTTAATATTAGTAGAATAATAATAATAATAATAATAACTTTATGTAAGAGATTTTAAGTTTATAAATTAAAGTGAAAAATGTTCGACAATAACTTTTTCTTTTATTACTTTTATTTTTGAACGGCTAAATGATTTCACAGAAATTCTTGATCCAAAGAGCTCCTAATAAGATGTTTGAAGTACACATTTATGAAATATCAATTCTTTTCTCCAAAAAATCTCTTTTAAATTTATTTAAATCTAAGAAGATATAACATATGGATTTGCGATGTCTATATTTTCCTTTTTCCCACATATGTGGAATAGTTTCAATCTTTCGTTATGCGTTGACATGTACTATATAACATAAACAATATATGTTTTTAAATTTGTCAAGCACCGACTATACAACTTTTTTTTTTTTCTTTTTTTTTTTTCAAATTCGTAACACACCAAGCCTTTCATCGTGAGGTTCAAATCAAGTGTGAGAACGAACATGCCACGCCATATGTAGAAATTAGAAAAATAATGATTATTTTATATTTAATATTTGTATTAGATTCATTCGGGGACCATTAAAGATTTTGGGGCTTTTATTATTTATTTATAGCCAATAAAATACAACCCTTGAAATACTCAAATGGTCGGGTCGACTTATGTCCTAAACTCAAAATAACATAATACTTTAACAAAAAAAAAAAAAAAACTAATATAACTTTATTAAGATTTTAATATTATTATTCAGATGACAGACAAATCTATATGTTTGTATTTAAAATAAACGATAATAATTGGTTTTACACCAAACCCACCTGTGGTGAATGGGATTATAACTGTATAAGTATAAGTAACGTACTCTTTTTTGTGTCGGCAACTATGAACAGTGTCACACATATGTTAGATATATATTTCTATTTAATTTGGTTATTTATTGATTATAAAAACGGCACAATTCCACTAAAATATCAAGCGCAGGGCTCCACCAAATAAATATTTTTAATTTTAGATCGAATAGGAAAAAGGTAATCTTAAATCTTAAGTGAGGGATGTCACTGTACGTTCTTATTTACGGATCCTGCATTTAATAGGAAACGCCGAAAGAGATAGATCGTTAGTGTTTTTAAATGGAAGAAAATATTTAAATCTAATATCTTACTTTTTCACTAAGTAAATATTTACCGTTCAAAATAAATAAATATTTAACTCTTTATCGCTAAATATTAAAATGTAGGGTAAATTATATCAATCCCCGTACATATGTCATTTTATATGTTTTTTTTTTTTTTTTTTTTTTTTTTTTTTTTTTTTTAAATGAACTTGGATCGTCCTTGAGTTTGTTTTTTTTTTTTGCATGCTTAGTCTCTAACTGTTAGTTGTCTCCGTTTAAGTGTCACAAGTGCCTTGCATGTAAGGGTATTTTCGTCCTTTTAAGTTTTATACCCTTTTTAAAGTCGTTGGACGCATAAACTCTCATCCCTCTTGTTATCATCTTCTTCCTTCAACCTCTCCCCTCGCCATCGAGTTCAATATCTCCCCTTACCAACGAATAATGGTGATACGATGCAAATGTGGAGTAGATGTTGTCATTCGTACTTCTTGGAGCAAGAGCAACCTTGGAAAACTTTATCATGCTTGTACAGTAAAGGTAAATTCAATTTATTTCTTCTTCTTTTTCTTTTCCAATTTTGCCATAATCCTGATAAGATTGAAATGCTTGGATGGGTGGATAAGTCTGATCAAACATGTGATTGTATGGAATTTAGGCTGAATGTTGAAGAAAAAAATCGCAGACTAAAGTTTTACCTAGCTATTAGTTGGTTTATTTTTGTTTCAATCCTTATATATAAGGTCTACGTTTAGTAATCAACTTGTTAGACATTGGGTATGCGTATTGCTTGGTTTTTTGTATTGTGTAGTTATGAAAAAACCTTCAAATGCAATGACAATTTCTTGATTTTGTATGAAGAAAATGTGGTGTTCAAATGTAATGAAAATATGTTTAGAATTACCATTTAATACAATATACCACAAATAGGCTTTAACATCCAAAATAACGACAAAGTTGTAAGGCCTACATGACCATTTACCATTAAATACCTTAAACATCCAAAAATAACTACATAGTCTTAAGCCATACACACAATTATCCTACAGCTACTTAAACCTTACCATATTGTATCAAATAACCAAACATAGCAACAAAGTATCAAGACAATGAATGCCTAACAAAATCAACATAACAACAAACTTTCAAATCGTGAGGCTTTTGCCCTTCTTCCCATCTCCTTTTTTGACACCTCCTTTCTTTCTACCTCCTGTACTGCCACCTGCTGCATTTCTACCTGCACTCCCAATTCTTGCACTAGTTTGTGATTAACCCTTGTAGTTCCTTCCATTATGCTCCATATTTCCACATTTTGAGCATGTTAGTGATTTTCATTTTGTTGACACTCTCTCAACATCATATTCTTTTGCAAATTTTCTTCTCTTCTTTTTTGCATGCCAATGAGGACATGATGCTTCAATGGTAGCAACTTGGTAGGACATGCATTTTTTTCCACATGAACCTCCAATTCATATGTTCAACTTTAAAGACATACATTTGTTTCCAAGTCTTCAGCATATATATATATATATATATATATATATATATATATATATATATATATATATATATATATATATATATATATGAAAATTGTGTTTTCATATATATACTATCGCTATGGGGAGTGGTTTCGGCATGCCCTCGACATTACTGATGTGGACTCGACAGACATCGAGACTTGACCTTGGTATGCTAAGTTAAGGCCTCCTCCACGACAACCAGCTGCCTAGCATTCTCTTCTTTGGCTTCTTCCCCCCCATTTATTCTCCCAAACGTGACATATCACCCCTTCTCTACCCCCTCTCTTTTTCCAGCAATTTATTTTATTTGTTGCAGTTTAGGTGGAGTGTGGTGAGCTCTACACTACTCTCCTTAGCCTACTAGCATAATATAGTCTTGTTGAAAAGAATATAATGCCCAAATTAATTCACTTCATAATAACTAACTGTACACCCGACAAACTACTCAGTACAACATAATTTTAGTTGCATGAAAATTATTGTAAAAAACAATATAAGAATATATAGCAAATTAATCAATCATTATATAATTTATGTGAAATCTATTTTATTGTATGAATTAAAAATAAAGAAAATATAATTTCCAAGTATTGTTAATTTGTTATTACTTATTAGTTACTATTATTTTATATGATGATGATTTATGTCCATATATATTTATTTGCGTGTAAAACAAAGTAGATGTGAAAAACGACCAAGTTCAATAAACTGTGCCCCTAATCAATGCTAAAATTGCTGCTTTGACTGTTTGACATTGAAAACAAACCGAACAATACGTCCAGACTTCAGGCCCAACCAGCCAACTTTCACACGGCGCCACCAAGTTTTATCACAACCCTACTTCCCTCTATAAATACCCACTTCCAAATAATAACCCAATGCATCACTTCCACTTGCTCTAACAAAATCAAAATGGAAACCAAAACACTCATCCTTATCGCCGTCTTCTGCCTCGCCGGAACCACAGCCTTCGCCGCCGTCAAACCCACTTCCAACTACATCAAATCTTCTTGCGCCACCGTCACCTACCCTGCTCTATGCGAACAGTCCCTTACCCCCTTCGCCAAAACCATCAAAAGCAGCCCATCTCAGTTAGCCCGTACGGCGTTGGCCGTGAGCTTCAAGCAATCTCAGTCGACTCAGGCTTACCTTAACAAGCTCAAGAGATTCAAAGGGTTGAAACCCCGTGAGAGATCCGCCATCGGAGACTGCTTAGAAGAAGTGAGTGACAGTTTGGACCGGGTCAGCAAATCCATCAATGAGCTCAAGACATGTGACCGGGTCAAGGGTCAGGAGTTCACATGGCATATGAGTAATGTCCAGACATGGGTTAGCTCTGCACTCACTGATGAGAACACTTGTATGGACGGGTTCGGGGGTCGGGCCATGGAGGGTCGGATCAAGACTTCGGTTGGGGCTCAGATCACGAGTGTTGCTCATGTTACTAGCAATGCTCTAGCCCTAGTTAACAGCTTTGCCCAGAAGAAACATTAGTGGATGATGACCGGGCCGGGTCTGGGTCCCAACTCCAAAGTGATGTTTTTTTTTTGTGTTATAAACTAAAGTAGTAGCCCATTTGGGTCGGATCTTGTTTAATATGGAAGATGTATAAATACTATATATATGTATACTTTTGTCTTTAACATAAATGTGGGCTTGTAAAATTATTAAGACTTTTTATTTACATCATGATTATGTACTTAGATTTAAAATATAATGTGCAATAGTTATAATTTCCGAATGGGCCAATTTTCAATTTTGGACGAATTCATCTACTTGGGAGTCGTTTCAAATTTCAATTAATGCTTTTAACAGTATTCCTATTTTGTATTTGTATTCGTATCAGATCTAAAACACGGGCTAAAAGTTAGTATATTTTAGTACTTTATTCTTAATGATTCTTGTTGTCCCATGCTCGCAGCTTTTTCTTTGGGTTTAGATACTATACGATACCTTTCTATCGATTAAGAATTATTATTATATAATATTTTTATTTTATTTTCATTTAAATAAGATACCGGGTATGTCAAAAATATTTACGAAATAGAAAACGCTTGATGTTGTAAAATGTGTAAATAAAATATGATATTTTAGCAAAATAATTTGTGTGTTAGTGTTAGTGTTACAAATAAATAAAATTAGAAGACAAACCGCGGTCTACTAGAAAACAGGATTAGGAGGAGTGGGACGGTGTGACTGCGAATTAAAAAAAAGGCAGCGGAGACAATAGTGGGACCAAAAAACACGTGACTGGCGATGTGTGGCCCACCCATGTGATGTGCATAAATTGTTAGCCTTTTACAGCATTTTCAGTCCAAAAAACATGGCCTGTCATTACGGTGTTAACTACTTCTTTGAAAAAAATTGATTCTTCATTTAATTTTCAAGATTCTACATTTTAAGGGTATTTTAGTCTTTTACTAATTTTTTTTTGGCAAATTGGTAATGGATGGATGTGTCTATTTTGGAATTTTGGTGGCGGAGCAAAGCCGTATGGCGTATGATGTTATGATTAGCAAATATTAGAAGAAGATGACGGGTCTTTATGCATTATTGTTTATTTAGAGATAGTAACATACGATATGATGTGATTTTTGACAAGTTTATTCTCTGGGTACCTTTCAATCTATCATTTGTAAAATCCAAAACGATAACTTTTTATGGGTAGTTTTAGTGTCATTTATTGTCCGATAACTAATTTTCTTGTAATTGCTTTTTGTCAGCTCTGACTCCTAATTGATACCTTCACGGCTTTGCAAGATGAAGAGTATTGAGTCTTGATTATTATTATTATTATTATTATTATTATTATTATTTTTTTTTTTTTTTTTTTTTTTTTTTTTTAAAACGGCAAATATATTAAAAAGGAAACGAACCCACGACTAGCAAGTAACTAGCGAGGGAACACGGGCTACAAAACAATAGCAAAACAGAAATTGGGAAAAAATGCTATAGGGCGTGGAAAGGAGAGTGCTTCCAATCCATCCGCTTACAAATATCACAATTTCCTCTACATTTTATCCAAAAATACACCATAGATTTCACATTTTTTGCACCAATCGTCGGGCTGATAAAAGTACCATTGAACACTCTTTCATTCCGATTCTTCCACAGATTCCATACTAAGCCATAGCAAATAGAAATGAATCGTTTCCTCATCCTCGGACATCTGCCCCAAGTTTCCGCGAATCTGATCAAGTCAATAACATTGTTAAAGGATTTGTGTTGTATGCCACACCATGTGAAGACTTTCTCTCGAACAGCATTTGCAAATGGACAGAGCATCAGAAGATGATCCGCACATTCTATTCCATTAATGCATGCACCACAACTTGTAGAAGAAATGTCTATCCCCCTTGATTTTAGAGCCACCGCAGATGGGATTTTGTTTTGTAGTGCGCGCCATATGAAACAGTTGACTTTTAACGGTACTAGCTTATTCCATGTGAATCTTGGGAGAATGATATTAAGGTGTGACTGATGTTCAATCTTTTTCCTAAGAGCACTTAACGTGTATGATCCGTTACTGTCAAGTGAGCATCGCCATTGATCTTCGCCAGACACTAAGTGCACCGATGATATATCTTGATGTAAATTGACAAGTTGTTGAGATATAGCTTGATCATCCATGCTTGATTTCCAGTGGCCTACAAAACTTCCATCAATAATCATGTCTGCCACATAGCATTTTTTTCTAGATTCTTGCTCATACAAGTCCATAAATTTTTCTTTCAGAGTTTCCTGTCCTAGCCATTTGTCAAACCAGAACAGTGAGTTGTCTCCAGATTTGATCTTTAGTTTAAAAACCTCACCAATGGCTATCGATTGTTTCTTTAACTCTTTCTTGACCGAAGCGATGTTATTCCACACTCCACTGATATTTCTATTTGACAAATAATCGTGTGGTGTATTGAGTAGGTTATGTATACCTTTTATCGTTTTACTCCAAAGCGATTCTTTCTCATTTTTTAGACGCCACCACCACTTGACAAGTAAACTGGTATTTAATGCACGAATAGATCCCACACCGAGACCTCCTTCTCTTTTGGGGGCAACAACTTTGTCCCAAGAAACCCAATTAATTCTTCTTTTGTTTTCATCACTCCCCCATAAGAACCTTCGTCTAATTTTTTCTAGTGACTCCGTGACTGTACTCGGTGCCAAAAAGAGAGAGAAGAAGTACGTAGGAAGGTTACTTAACACCGAAGTAAGTAATGTCAGCCTTCCTCCAAATGAGAGTGTTTTAGATTTCCAGTATTGAGTCTTGATGGTATGAGTTTTCATTGTCGAAGTTTATAAGTTTGGATTTTGAGATTTCATATCAATTCAAAAACCTATTCCATGTGATATATTTGATATTGGAATATTAATCCACATAAATTTGCTTTATTAAAAAAAACAAGAGTAAACTAAATTGCAAGTTTAGTCAAAATTTTAAAATCATTCTATTTGAGTATATGGGTTAGGGATCCTATTCTGTTATATATTAGGTATAAAACCCATACATTAAATGAGTTAATTAAAAAAAAAAAAATATAAAAGTCTAAATATTTAAGAACCTTGGATTTATAAGAAAATAAGAAAAATAATGAATTATTAAAATTATTTTTTTATCTTTTAAATTTAAATAAATAAACAAAATAAACTAATGAGCTTTAATTTGGGAATTTTGAAATAATAAGGTAAATCTATTAATAAAATTGATATTCATTTATTACTACATTTATTGTAATTATTACATTAAAGTATTATGTAGAATTTATTAAAATAGAAAAACCCATAAAATGACATGTTGAAAAGAAATTAATTCAAAATAACCACAAAATGACATTTGGCAAAATGAGAGTATGACATGTGACAAAAAAACCCTTCATTCATTAGAGTAGATTTAGACTAGATTTAAAATTTTAAATAAAAGAAAATAACCCGATTTGTAATTTACTTATTAGAAGATGATAGTATTTAAATTAGTAAAGTTATTAAATATAATATGTAATATTGAGATGAAATACAAAAAATAGGAGGTACTATTATCATTTTATTTATTTACTATTTTATAACCCGTGGGAACCATGGTTATAAAATTTATTAAATTTTTATAATTAAAATTTATAATTATTAATCAATTATTTTAAATGAGTCATTTTAAATCAATTATTAATTAAGAGATATATCAAATTTTTAAAGTTATTATAACTTCAAATTTAACATATAATTAGAAAATGTAAATTTGAATTTTAAAATGAGTTGCCTAATATATCTACATGACACATGGCCTAATATTAATGAGGAGTTGTATTAGAGTGACACTTGACAAAAGAAGATTAAAACTATTCATTTATTAGAATAGAGATTCAATTTATATTTTGTAGTAATGGGAAATTTGTAAATTTGGGGTAAATGTTGTTTGCTGATTTTTAGGGGTCGTTTAATCACTTTCAAAATTATAAATATTGTCGGTTTTTCTTTATTTTTTATTGTGGATTTGGTTCATCCACTTAATCCTATTAAAAGACGTTTACTAACTCATTCCACGTTAGGGGTGTAATCGAGCTGAATCGAGTCGAGCACTGTCAAACTCGAAATTCGACTGGACTAAATAACTCGAGCTCAAAACTCGACACGAACTCGACTCGAGCCTTAATTTTAAACTTGAGCTCGAGCTCGATAAGGTAATCGACACTTTCGAGTTCGGATTTACTCCACTCGATTAACTGTTAAGAAAATAAAATTACATTAAATTACAATATAAATGTGATTAAGCTCGTGAGCCCGACTCGACTCGACTCTATAATATGTACATAAAAAAACAAAACAAAGCGTAAATGTGTAAATATATCAATGCTCGATTAAGCTCGTAAGCTTCATGAGCCGAGTATTCCAATACTCAAGCTCGGCTCGATAATGTACTCGGGTAGCTCGAGCTCGATCTCAACTCGACTTGAGCCGAGTTGATTTCGAGTCGGTCTCGAGTAGCTCATGAGTTGGCTCGACTCAGTTACACCCCTACCCCACATGTCCCTTACATGAGGGTAAATCAACATTTCATGTTGGTCTCGGCTCCATATCATTAGTTTCATAACGGAAATAGATTGCAACCTACACTCGATATTCCCCTTATTTTTCACTTGCCTATTTATCTTCTTTATATTTCATTCTCATTTGTTAACCCCTAAAAAACCTTAAACATAAACACAATTTCATCATTGACTCTACATTATTTTTAAGACGGTGTTTCAAATGTGGACAATCTGACCGATGAACCAATATTTTGATACCAAAGTCATATATGGTGTTAGGGCTAGGATCTCGGAACTACATTGAGATCCTGAAGTCTAAGGATCCTCAAAGGCTCAGGATGCTCGAAGCTCAGGATCCCGAATATACTCCAGGATCCTGACTAATATTTTTATTATTATTTATAATGGACATATATATATATATATATATATATATATATATATATATATATATATATATATATATATATATTCTTTTGTCTTTCTCACATGTGCATAAATAACTGGCCATATTCATATACTAAACAGATAATCATCACAACTATGCAAAAGACCCGGAGGACTAAGTAAAGCAAACGGCTATAAGTAATCTCGGAGGATCCCGGGATACTCGGAGTTCTAGTTGTTATGGTTTGACTATATAAAACACTTGTAATCATCACACTACACACGATTTTCTGGCAGCATACTATCACTTGTACTCATACTCATTCCATTTTCTCTGTAATTTTCATTTCAAGGTAGCTACGGGTCACGCTAACACCTACCCCTAGCTAACGTTTGCTACAGGCAAAGAATCGAAGATCCTGATCTCTAAAGATCCTGACACTCAAGGATCCTAATCTTTAAGGATCTCGATGTTTAAGGATCCCGATGTTTAAGGATCCTGATGTTTAAGGATCTTGAATTGGCTAACATTCAAGGATTCTGGTACTTAAGGGACCACTGAGGGTCCCACAACTGAAAACATATGACAATTCACAAGATGAATCTCCCAAGAATAGAGACTGATCATCTGTTCTACGAATAAGGGTACTTAATCCCCTTTAAGGTTTAAAAATTTAATTACCTCTTTCACACGAGTTAAGGTTTATACACCTCGCTTGGACGCACGATATTTAACTATGGGATGTGAATAAGGGATAATTTCACGCTTCAGTGACTTGGCAACCCTCTTATTTCTGAACATTAGTTAAGATCCTAAAGAAAGTTCCTAAGGTTTATAACATTTACATGTTATCCTAAGTTGGGATCTTCCTCAAAAAATTCCTAAGGTTTATAACATTTACATGTTATCCTAAGTTAGGATCTTACCCATAAAATTCATAAGGTTTATAACATCTACATGTTATCCTAAGTTGGGATCTTCCCCAGAAAACTCCTAAGTTTGAAATTTTTCCAAGAAAACTACTAAGATTCGTAGCATCTACATGTTACCTAAAGTTGGGATTTTCCCCAAGAAACATGTCACAAACATTAGCTGAAAATAGGATACTACCCAAAACAAAGAAGATTCATGGCGAAGACTTTTCTTAAGTTTAAGGTTAAGGGTCCTTCCTGAAATGAAGATCCTTCCCAATGAACTCCTAAAGCAAAGACCCTTTCACATGGTAATATCGTAACCATATGAAGGTTAGAAACTCATGACTTCAGATTCTTCCTAAGATCAACAGGTTCCATCTATCTTTATTCTCAAAAAACTCAAAGTAAGGTTTAAGGATCCTAAACCTTTTAGGATCCTTAGCAAAAATCATTTGGTTATCAAAATTTAAGTATGCTAAAAATGATTCGCTAAAAGAATTTTGTCTTAGGATTGTTCGCAAGAACCATGTTTTTTAGGATCTTGACTATTTAGGGATCCTAGTATCATAACATGTAATATAGAAGAATCAAGAGAGAGAGAGATAGAAAAAAAACACAACCATTGCATTCAAAAGGGGTTGTGCACCAACCCACCAAAAATTAACTGTTTTACATCATTAACTAAAACAAAAAGCTACCCAAACTAATTTTTTGCAGGCCTAGACCTTAGCCTGGTCATCATCGGCTGTGTTCTTCTCCTTATCCTCCTCTGCAGGCGTAGACCCATGATCCTCAATAGCGGTGGCAGGCTTGCCGGTTATTTTGGCTAATGCCTCGCGCCATCCAGCTATATTCCAAGATCCTGAGCTCTCAAGATCCTCCGCCATCCTGATCTTAGCTTCCCAAATCGCCACCGCAACACTTGCCTTTGCATCGACGATAACCTCCTCGGTTTCCAGGATATGATCCTCTTCCTTCTTGGCCTTTTCCTTGATAAGAAGCTCGATCCTCCTGAGGAGATACTCTTGGGTCGCCTTCCACTCATTCTCTCGTTCCTTCAGAACTTGCTCAACTTCCTCTGCTCGGATCCTTGGATCAGTCACAGATTGGGAAACATGTGCAGAGACCCGAAATAAGTATGACGTTAATAGAAACAAATAGAAATTGGAAATTAATGTCATAGAGACACTTACTGCTTGGGAAAAGGAAAGCAACTTCTGAAGTGACTCTTCGGCTCCCATATTCTCCAAGTCGAGATCCGTGGCTTCTGAGGTCATCCTCTTAGGGGAACTTGGGGCCTTCACGATACGATCAATGAGAGGTTTCTTAGGAAGAAGAGGCAGGACATCTTTCTCTCTTTTGATTGCGATCAGACCACCAGACACATAAACCACACAAACCGCCCACACCGCACCAAGCAACACAGTAAAACATGATTTAGACATTTGGTGGTGTGATTTTCGGTTCATGTTTATTCTAAACAACATTATACGATGCAGTTTGTGGTTTTTACTTATAAAACCATGGTTAAAACCGCATATATATATATATATATATATATATATATATATATAAGTAGGTTCCCTTGAGTACTAGGCAGTACGTTGGGTTAAGGCTAGTACGTTGGGCGTACTAGGCGTACACTGGGCGCACGTAAGCCTGATGTAAACCCTAATATTTGGGTTAAGGTTAGTACGTTGGGCGTACTAGGCATGGCAGATCGCGGCGGTTCAACCTGTTATGCTGGACGTACCAGGCGTACACTGGGCGCACGTAAGCCTGATGTAAACCCTAATATTTGGGTCTTGGAGCCTATTTAAAGACCTTAACACATTTCAAACCTTATTACCTTCAACCTCCATCCTCTCTAACCCTAATTTTGAAACCCTAGCCCCGTTTGTGAGATCCTTGAGTTTTTTTACTGCTTTGGAGTGTTCTTGGTGCATCTTGGAGAAGAAGGAGCTCATTGGAGAAGTGTTGGTTGCATTGGAGCTTGTAAATCCAGACCTTGTTCATCTTGATCTTTCTTCTAGAGGTATAAAGCTTGAATCTTGATGATGCATTTGTTAGATCTAGCTAGTTTTGAGTGTTATGAGCTTTTGGTCACTTTGTGCATAAAGTTTTGATCTTGAAAGATTGTGACATTTTTATGGATAAAGTTGGAAACTTTGTCCATCTAATCATCATATTGATTCAGATCTGAAGTTTTCAGACTTGGACTTAATGGATTAACTTGAGAAAGATGCACTTTTGGTCCCTTTGAGACTTAAAGACTAGATATTGGTTGTTTGGACCATCGTAATGGATAAAGTTGGAAACTTTATCCATTATGGAGCTATTAGGAACTATAAAAATGTGATCTTGGTCCTTCTATCCCTTCCATGAAAGAGTTATGATGTCTTAATGGATTAATAAGTTATGGTTTTACTTTTGGACCTTTTCTAGCCATGGAAATTCATAAATGTGGAAACTTTATGACTTAAGTCGATGTTTTGAGTCTAGATCTGAGCTCTGGACAAAAGGTCTTAAGGGATAAAGTGCTTGATGGAGGAGTGAGAAAAGGTCGCGTTTGATGGGCGTATGTTGAGTACGTTGGGCATACTTAACAGCCTTGGACTTTGACTTCCGTTGACCGTTGACTTTTTGACCAGGCATGAATTTGGATCAAAGTTGAGGATTTTGGGCTATTAATTAAGATTCTATCTGGTTCTGGTGTTAGTGGATTCGTAGGTACAAGCAGTGCTGAAAAGGGATCGTGTCGCAGTGTTTCAGAGTTCTTCGATTCAGGTGAGTTTCGCCTTATTGTACCGTAGATCGAAGGCACCAATGTTGAGCCACTAGTTTTGGTTATTTTTTAGTAGATGGATGACCTAGGGATTGTATGTAGTCATATAGGATTGATAGGGGACTCTTGATCTAGGCTTTCTTGCATGTTCCTTATTTTGTTGTGGCTCTGAAGTAGGATCACCTTTCTGGGTGTCTATCTCACCTCTGAGTATATACGGTTATGCATTCCTTGGATTGTTTGTTATGTATCCTTATGTATAGTATGTTGTTGTGTTGTAGTGATCTTCAAGATCTGTGTATATATCCTTATATGGTAGGATGTTGTAGTAGTGGTATGCTAATTAGAGTGCTAGCAAACTAGTTATCATCTAGTGGAGTGCCCTAGGGGTTGTATGTAGTCATGTAGGATAGCCTGAGAATGCTTGATCTAGGCTTTCTTGACTGTTCCTTGTTTGGTTGTGGCTCTAGAGTAGGATCATCTGTTCGGGTGACTATCTCACATATGGTTACTTTTGGTTACACATTTCATGGATGTTATTTGGTAGCAAGACAGTGTACTGTGAGAGGACTAGTAGGCGGTAGTGAGCTGTATGATTGATGTTTGCCTATATTATATGCATACTTGATCCTTGATTGTTTATATATCGACATATGGTGGTAGTGGGTTCAGAAAGTCCTACTTTGAGTTGTAGGCCAAGTAGGAATGGCAACGGGGCGGGTTAGGGCGGGGCATGGTTTCCCAAACCCGAACCCGATTTCTACATATGTACTCGAACCCGACCCGATACCCGACGGGTTTCTTATCGGGGCGCCCCGTCGGGGCTGGAACTTTCCCCGAACCCGACCCTAAACCCGATACCCGATAATTACCCGAAAACCCGAAATATGGCAGAAAAAAAGAAGGAAAAACTATAAATACAGAATGATAAATTTAGACGTTGCATAGGCTTAAAATACCAAAAAATTCTTAAATCATTTAACCAAATAGAAATTACTAATAGTCTAATATTGTAATATCAACCAACCAACCAAAACACCCAAGTACACAACATGAAAAACTAATTCATCACAATAATACATTACCACTCAACATTAAAACAAAGTTACAAACTCAAAATCAAACAAAATCATCCAAACTTGTTGTCCCGCTTTCTTTAGTGTTTTCCTACAACATATTAAACAAACTCAAAATCAAATCAAATCATGGAAACTATATAAAATTAATATTTTTAGAAGTGTCGTTTTACCTCTTCCACATCATAATCAAATTCAACAGTACGACAATATGCCTCGGTCTCTTCAGAACAAGTTACTGTATAAAATTAATATTATTAATATTTAAAAAAGATTCACAATTTCATATAATTAATATAAAATAGTATACTACCTCGAATTTCATTCAACAACCAACTTTGAGCACACATTAAAGCCTCCAATGTCTTTGGATGAAGTCGACTACGATGATGACTTACTAATCTTCCACTAGTGCTGAAAGTTGATTCCGAGGCAACAGTGGAAACAGGAATAGCTAATATATCTTTAGCACAGGACATTATTCTTAACCACACAAATGCAAAAAAACAGTTTTGTATTGATTTTAAATAGGTGCTAATTGCTTAAACAGTACATTGAAGACAAGATCAAATATATTCCTAACTAAACATATAAATATAAATTATTTTAGATATAATCAAAATTAATTGTTTCTTCTGTCAAATGATTGTTCAAAATGTTATTAGGTAGAATCATAAACATGTATAAGCTCAAATTACCACAAAATTAGATTGTAAATGATTGTTCACAGATTCTAAATGTTCAAAATGTTATTCACAGATTCTAAATAAGAAATCGATTTCAAGAATCCAAATTACCACGAAATTAGATTAACAGTACAGGGAAAGAAAGATGAAGAGAAAGAAAGATTACCTATGATCGATTTCAAGAATCGAAATTACCACAAACAGATTTCAAGAATCGAAATTACCACAAACAAGCTGTGATCGATTACCTATGATTAATTTCAAGAAAAAATGAAGAGAAAGAAAGATGCGATCGATTACCTGTGATTGTTTCTTGTGCGTGGCGTCGATCAAAGAGAAAGAAATTTGATTTTTTCTTGTGGGTTGCGTATCCGTCGATCGATTAAAGGATCGCTTCATCCGTCCGTCGCTGCTTGCTGGTCGATGAGTCGCTGCTTGCTGGTCGCTGGTCATCGCACGTCGCACTATCGTCTATCGCAGGATCGTAGCTTGCTATTTGATTTTAGTCAATTTGGAATGTCGGCTGTAACCTAGAAGACTAGAAGAGATTCAAGAGAAGCGTGAATGAGTTTTGTTAGGGTTAGTCTTTCAGGGGGCTGAAGTGTAATATATATATATATATATATATATATATATATATATATATATATATATATATTCGGGGAGGGTCGGGTCGGGGAAGACACAACCCACTCCCTAACCCGAACCCGAAAAAAATACCCGATAAGAACCCGATACCCAGTCCGATACCCGATAATATTGACCCGACCCGACCCGAAAACTTCAGGAATCGGGTTTCCCCGTCGGGTTCGTGTTTTTTTGCCATCCCTAAGGCCAAGATACCCGATGCGGGCTGGATGTAAGCCATAGGCATGGAGGCTTAGGAAGATCGGTTAGGTTGAGGCGGTAGGCCAACAAACCCTAGGAACTCCAGTCCAATCTCTGATTGGACCTGTTGCATGTTGGCATTCCAATCCTATGCTTGTAGGCTGTTATGCATGCTTGTATTTTTATCGTATGCGGTATTTTGGGGGAAACTCACTAAGATTTGTGATTACCCAGTTGTTTATGTTTTTCAGGTTTTATTGGTGATTTTGGGAAGGAGAAGGCGGGACTGTACACACTCATCAACAACATTGAGGATTCTGTGTTTCTTATATTACTCTGATTTTCATTAAATGTATTTTGGAATAGACGGTTTTCTTAATAATGGATTTATAATTAGGAAGTATTACCTTAATAAAATGAATTTTTTTGGTTGTGAAAATGGGACGTTACAATTTGGTATCAGAGCCCCGGTTTGAGCAAATTGGAGGAACACTTGTGTGAATCCAGAATCAAACTAGGATCTGAGAATTTTCACAAAAACGTTTTTTAGAATGAATTTATAATAAAAGGGTTGGGTTAGGGATTTTTGATTGTTGGCTTGGGATCGGGAATGCGGACCTTGACTTAACTTTGGTTTGACTGGAAGATGCTGCGTGTACGGTCAGCCAAAGCCAGAATTGGAGAGTGGTTCCCAAAATACCCATACTTGTTATATGCGTTGAATTTTTGATTTTGTTGATATATGAATTGTTAGAAGGCATGCTAGTGGATAATTTAGGGTTCTTATAGGAGCCATTGGATAGAAGTGCCTGATTTTAGTGATGCCTTATGATATAGGGAATTGATTGCTATATTGTAATATCCCAAAAATACAACCCAAAAATTTCGTTTTCAAAACATTATTAAAGCCATTAACCATCCAATTCTCCCCCACTTATCTTAGACTTCGTCCTCGAAGTCTGCTGTCTCTGGAAACAACTCTGGGTAGTGCTCTCTCATCTCTTCCTCGGGCTCCCATGTCTACTCCGAACCCTTGCGGTGCTGCCACTGCATCTTCACCAACTCTACTCTCTTGTTCCTCAACTCTTTCACCTTGCGATCTAGAATCGCCACTGGTCTCTCGATATAGTTCAGGCTGTCATCAACCTGAATGTCCTCCAGGGGTACCACTGCTGAATCATCCACTAAGCACTTCCACAACTGAGAAACATGGAATGTGCTGTGGATCTGGCTGAGCTCTGCTGGAAGGTCTAACCGATAAGCAACCCGACCCACCCGGGCCAAAACCCTAAACGGACCAATGAATCTGGGGCCCAGCTTTCCCCGCTTCCGAAATCTGATAACACCCTTCCAGGGTGACACTTTCAGGAGGACCATATCGCCCACCTGAAACTCCAAGTCCGAACGCCGCTTGTCGGGGTAACTCTTCTGCCGGCTCTGAGCAGTTTGGAGTCTGCTCCGGACTTGCTGAATCTGCTCCGTAGTCTTGAGTACCACCTCTGTACTCCCCATGACTCGCTGACCAACCTCACCCCAACAGATTGGGGTCCTACATTTCCTCCCGTAGAGCATCTCGAAGGGAGGCCGGTCTATACTGGAGTGATAGCTGTTGTTATACGAAAATTCCGCTAACGGAAGATACGTATCCCATCTGCCACCGAAATCTAACACACATGCCCGAAGCATGTCCTCGAGAGTCTGGATCGTCCTCTCGCTCTGTCCGTCCGTCTGAGGGTGGAAAGCGGTGCTGAAATGGAGACAAGTACCCATCTCGTCGTGAAACCGCTTCCAAAACCTGGAAGTAAAACAGACATCTCTGTCTGATACCACTGAGACAGGCACTCCATGACTTGCCACCACCTCTCGCACATAAATCTCAGCCAGTTTTTCGGGTGAGATGCTCTCCTGGATCGGTATGAAATGCGCACTCTTGGTCAACCGATCCACGATGACCCAAATCGAATCTACCCTACGTGCAGTCTTGGGAAGCTTAGTAATGAAATCCATGGTGATATCCTCCCATTTCCACACGGGAATGTCCAACGGCTGCATCTTGCCATGGGGCCTCTGGTGCTCTGCCTTGACCTTCCTGCAGGTCAGGCATCTCTCCACATACCAAGCTACGTCCCGCTTCATGCAGGGCCACCAGTAATCGGGTCGAAGATCTCTGTACATCTTCGTCGCCCCTAGGTGAATGGAGAACCGAGACTTGTGGGCCTCATCCATCAATACATGCCGTACTCCGCCCCAGTACGGTACCCAGACCCTCCCCTGTAGGGTCAACAGTCCTCGGCTATCATAATCAAAAGAAGTCATCCGGCCCACGATCCTCTCACACTTCTGCCTCTCCTCCTTCAGGCCCTCAACCTGTGCCTCTCTAATCTGCTCCAGCAATAGAGTCTTCACTGTCATCCTCAAACAGATATCTCGTATCAGGGCCGCCACCACCTTGCGGCTCAGGGCATCGGCCACTACGTTGGCCTTGCCCGGGTGGTAAAGGATCTCACAATCGTAATCCTTAACCACATCTAACCATCGATGCTGCCTCATGTTCAGATTCGGCTGATCCATGAGGTACCTCAGACTCTTGTGATCCGTGTAAATAGTACATCGGACCCCATATAGGTAATGCCGCCAAATCTTGAGGGCGAACACAACGGCCCCCAACTCTAAGTCATGCGTCGGATAGTTAGCCTCGTGAGGCTTCAACTGTCTAGAGGCATAAGCTATCACATGGCCTCACTGCATCAACACTGCTCCCATGCCTGTGATCGAAGCGTCACAGTAGACCACAAAATCATCTACTCCCTCTGGCAGGGTGAGAATCGGTGCCTCGCACAATCGCTGCCTGAGCGTCTCGAAGGCTGCTTGCTGCTCAGGACCCCAGCGATACGCAATCGACTTCTTGGTCAGTCGAGTGAGCGGTACTGCTATCTTGGAGAAATCCTGGATGAATCGCCTGTAGTACACTGCCAAGCCCAGGAAGCTCCGAATCTCAGATGGAGACTTCAGGACCTCCCACTGCATCACGACCTCTATCTTGGCCGGATCGACTAATATACCCTTATGGTTGACGAGGTGTCCCAGAAACTGCACCTCGCGCAACCAGAACTCACACTTGGAGAACTTTGCGAAATGTCTCTCCCTCCTAAGTGTCTCTAGCACCTCTCTGAGGTGCTCCTCGTGCTGCTCCTGAGTCTTGGAGTAAACCAAGATGTCGTCAATAAACACTATCACAGACCGATCCAACATCGGCCTGCATACGCGGTTCATGAGATCCATGAATGCGGCTGGAGCATTGGTGAGCCCAAACGGCATCACCACAAACTCATAATGACCATAGCGGGTCCTAAAAGCAGTCTTCTGCACATCATCATCTCTGACCTGCATCTGGTGATATCCAGACCGTAGATCAATCTTGGAAAACCAAGATGCCCCCCGCAGCTGATCGAACAAATCATCTATCCTCGGGAGTGGGTAACGGTTCTTCACCGTTACTTTTTCAGCTCCCGGTAATCAATACACATACGGTGCGACCCGTCCTTCTTCTTCACAAACAGGATCGGGGCTCCCCATGGTGAACTGCTCGGTCTGATAAAACCCTTGTCTAGTAGCTCCTGCCGCTGCGTAGACAACTCCTGCATCTCAGGAGGAGCCAACCGATACGGTGCCTTGGCTATCGGAGCTGCACCAGGAACCAGATCAATCCTAAAATCAACCTGTCTCTTCGGGGGTATCCCAGGTAAATCCTCTGGGAATACGTCCGGGTACTCTCGCACTACTGGTACATCATCAACTGTCGCCTTACCCCTTTCCTGGGTATCCATAACATAGGCGACGTATCCTGCGCATCCCTGCTGGAAATAACGCATCGCTCTTGCTGTTGAGCAAAGAATCGGTCCGCGCTGCGGCCTTTCGCCCTAAATCACTAACTCTCCCCCGCTAGGAGTGCGAACCCTCACCAACTGGCGCTCACAGTCAATCACTGCCCCGTTCGGGATCAACCAATCCATACCTACTATAACTTTATTCACTCATAGGGGAATGGGAACCAAATCCACCATGAACTGCTCGTCATACAGCCGTAATGTACATCCCTATGGACTCTCGCAACCCTGACGGTCCTGTCATCGGCTATCTCAACATCAAGTGGACAATCCAGCTCCCCTGGAGCTCTGCTAAATCGCTTGCTAAATGCGAGCGAAATGAATGACCGGGTAGCCCCCGAATCAAACAATACCGTAGCTGAAATGTCGTTCACTAAGAACGACCCTATACACAAACACATAATCATGAGAAACAAAATATATCAAAAACAGAGATAAGAGGAAAATACATACCCGTCACCACATCAGGAGTCGCTCGCGCCTCCTCTGGAGTCAGCTGAAAGGCTCTACTCTTCGCCACTAGCGCCTCGGACCGACCCTAACGGCCGTCTGTAATCCTCAATGTAGTAGGGGCAGGTGCCGCCACCTTCCCTGCTGCTGCTAAGCTCGGACACTGGGACCACTTATGGCCCCTCTGATTGAACTGAAAGCAAATCAGGTCTGAAAGTGACGTGGTAGTAATGGTAGAAGTAGCAGTACAATCCCTGCTCATTTGAAGCAGCCCGAACTCCCTGACCTGTTCGGCCGCATTTGAAGCAGCCCGAACTCCCTGCCCTGCACGCCCCATCGTGCGACCTACCATACTTGCCGCAGCAGCCTCGGCCCTGCTGGCCCTTCCCTCAGGAATCTGTCTTGGGCCTTTTGCCCGAACTATCTGAACCAGAGACTACCTCTGGGTTCCTCTTTCTCTCCATCTCAAGATCAATCTCCCTCTCATGAGCCCTCGCAATCATGTCATCCAGCGTTTTACAGCTGGACCAGCTCACAAACTGTCTGATATCACTCCTCAACATCTCATGGTACCGGGCCTTCTTCATCTCCTCATCTGCCGCGTACTGAGGAACAAGAAGAGCCCTCTCCCTGAACTTGGCGGTAATCTCCGCCACTGTCTCCGTCGTCTGCTGGAGATCCTGGAACTCCCTAGCAAGCTGCTGCACCTCTATGACAGGTGCAAACTCGGCCCTGAACCGGGCCACAAAATCCGTCCAGGTCATAACATCAAGGGCTACATCATCCCTAATGACATGTTCGACCTCCTCCCACCAATCACGTGCCCTGCCCTTCAGAAGACAGGATGCAAGTCGGACCTTGTCCCCCTTGGGACATCTGCTAGCGCGGAAGGCATTGGACAGATCAGCCAACCATCTGGTACTCACAATGGGGTCTCGGCCCCCCTGGTAATCTGGAGCTCCACAATCCCGGAACTCCCTGAAGGTCAAAGTACGTGACCCCATCATAGTCACCATCTCAGGGCGGAACGCACTCAACCTCTCATCCAACAGCTCAAGAACACCCTCCTTGACCGATCCAAAGATCATAGGAGTCTGCTCAAGTATGCTACGCGTGACCTCTGAAGAGATGAACTCTCTGGTCTGCTCATCCAAATGCTCGGCTCCCGAGCCTGAACCTGATCCCTCTCTGGCACCTGAACTGCCGACTGCTGGTCTAGGGCGTAAAACCACCATTCTGAAACACATAATGACAATCGTTAGAAACACTGATATAACTAGAGGGATCACAAAGTTTCCTGGTTTTGCCTCAGCCTTCCTCGATTCGAGTACGGATCCTCTGCTTTCAGTAGTACGGGCCCATACTACCTTCCACATCTATCCGTACTTTCCTCAAGAACTGCCTTGACTCCACCAAGTCCCTTCTACTGCTACTGATCTCTGCTACGCTCTTCCTAGGCTTGCCCTAGGGAAATCTCCAACCCACTCTCCGCCATCAGCTGCGTAAGAAGTCCCTGCTTTCTTCCCCTAACTAGCTCACAAATACTATTACATATCACTTAGACTAGATAATTCTTCGAATGAGAGATCCTACCCTACAACGGTTGGACTCAAACACGAGCTGCGAAATAGGGCTAGACCTAACCTTCTGGAATTATTTAGTCCTAGCAATATGTAACTTAACATATTTGTTTACTAGCTAGCGAAAGACAACTAGAACTCCTAAAAGCACAAAGCAAGCAGCATTCGGACATCGAGTGCACATAATCAAGCATATACTACTCAGGCTATCCTCCTGTCTAATCTATACTAGCATGCAGTTCTCATAAAGCTGAAACACATATAACAGGCACATAAGGCATCCTCCTAGATCCTTAGCCCTAATCTAGCATGCTGTTCTACTAAAATTGATAATCATAACATAAACTTGTATGGGTAAATTGGGAGTACTTACTTGAGCTCGGCTGATTGCATGCACCACACCCTTTTCTTTTTTTTCTTTTTTTTTCAAAACTCTTTTCTCTTTTTAAGTTTCTTTTTCAAAAATTCTTTTCGAAAATGATCTCCTTTTGAAAACCTTATACCATTTCCTTAGTTTGAGTTCAGACACACCCGAAAGCGTGCCCGAATCCCTCAAACCAAGGCTCTGATACCTACTTGTAACATCCCAAAAATACAACCCAAAAATTTCGTTTTCAAAACATTATTAAAACCACCAACCATCCAAAATCATAAGTAAAATCATAATCGTGTATCATAAACATCATAGTATCTGTCTCAAATCAAATCTCATATCCAAATATCAAAGTCTAGCTCCCAGGCTGAAGACTGTGGGGTGTGCCATGTGATCATCCCGAGCCCTTCCCAGTGCTAGTGGAAGTACCTGAAACCAAAACTGAAAACAGTAAGCACAAAGCTTAGTAAGTCTCCCCAATCTACCACATGCCATCTACACATAGCATGCAATTAGGAGATACAGGCCTCGCCCACACTCATGGAGATACGAGCCTCGCCCACACTCCGCTATCTAGGAGATACGGGCCTCGCCCACACTCCACTATCTCTGAGGTACGGGCCTCACCCATGCTCAGCTACTTCGAGATACGGGCCTCGCCCACACTCGACTATGATGAGGTACGGGCCTCGCCCACACTCAACTACTAAACCCAACATACAAGTATCACACAGACAACATGTAAAGCTAATATACTGCTCATACATCATATTTAACTACTACTATGAGTTACGGGCCTCGCCCATGCTCTGCTAGGATAGGATACGGGCACCACCCACACTCAGCTACTATCATTTCACACTACGGGTCGACCTTGGTGTCGTAGACCCGTTCCTACTGAAGGAGAACTCACCTCATATAACTGGCTGCTGATATCCCGAGTCAGAAATCCATGTCCGCTGCTCCGGCGACTCCCCGACGACAATCACATAACATTCTGAATCAACTGATGATTCCTCATGGAGTAAATGACCAATTTACCCCCTGGTCAGAGTCAAAGTCCTGTTCAGAGTCAGCTTCCAGGTTGACTCTACTCGTCGAGTCCTACTATGGACTCGCCGAGTTCCCTAACTCACAATTCTCTAACTCACGACTCGACTCGCCGAGTCGGGGCGTAGACTCGTCGAGTCCTTCTACTTTCAGATCCTTGTTCTAACTCAATGAGTCCTCTTCCACTCACTGATACAACTCGCAACTCTCAAATCGGAGAAATCGGGAGTTTGCACTCCTACTCGCCGAGTCCAATGAACGACTCGTCGAGTCCTATGCATGTCTTCACTAAACAGTTGATTCTAATCGATTCCAGTGCATCAAATTCATAGATCTGAGCTTCTAGGGCCGATATAACACGTAAAGTTGCCAACTTTACGTACATGCATAGAGGTATGAAGCTAAAACACCAAAATAAGCTAGAAATGGGAACCTAGGGTTTGGAACAAGGCCTTGCTTTGCATAAAGGTAGCTAATTTGAGCTCCTGGAGCTCAATGATGTCCAGATCTATAGTTCGCTACCCTAAGGGAGCTCCAATCTCGAGTTTGGACCTTGAAATGTACCAAGAATGGCAAAACAAGCATATATGAAGATCTACTAGGAAAATAAACAAGGTAGAGGCTTTATTACCAGATGAAGTAGCAAATGGAAGCTAGTTTCTGGATCTCCTTTGCACCTTCTCTCCTTCCTTCTCTTCTACACTTCCAAGAATACACCAAAACACTCAAAATCAAGAAGGAATCACTCAACTCACCAATGGAGGGCTAGGGTTTTGAGGGGGAATGCTCTAGAGGTGCTGGAGGCTGGGATGGGGGCTATAAGGATGTTTAAATAGGGTACAAACCCTAAGAATTAGAGTTTCATCCAGACTGGCAGACTCGCCGAGTCGGGAATGGACTCGTCGAGTCGCCCCACTAAGTCCACGTGCATTCCCGCTTCTACTCGACGAGTCGGGGCTACTGACTCGTCGAGTAACCCTAAGAAAGGAAATTCAATATTTAAATTACATACCAGGAATGGGGCGTTACATATATGTTACTTGATTGTGTGATTTCTATGTGTATATTGATTAGTTGTATATGATCGGGATTAAATATCCTTAAAATGATCGACTTAGCCTTACTTCTTGTTCCTTGTTTGGTTGTGGACTTAGGGCAGAGTCGATTATTCGGCAGTCTATCTGACCCCGTATTGTGTACAAAAAGCATGCACAAAAGCAACCAGTGGTGCGGGAGCGAGGATAATCCTAGAAAGAGTGCCTAGGAAGTTAGTTGTAGCTAATAGGAGAAGTAGGTGTTAGCGCGCCTAGGATTGGTCTAGGTCAGTGTTTTAGGATCTTGGAACAAATTCTAAATCGACTACGGTTAGGTGAAGAAGGTTATATGAGCTTGTACTATTGAAAGAACATGATCCGTATGAGATTCAAGAGGAAACTCGAGGCTACTAATAGGAGTGTGGCCTGGTGTGTTGAGCACTGCATTTTATGTCATATCTTTCCTTGGTATATTTTCAGTATAGCAGCTACTGAAGGTTCAAGATCTGGAGCTGGCATCACTGGGAGAGCATGCCTGAGTGAGGAGGAGATTGTGGGATCATTGTTACCGAAGTGGCAAAGGCGATCACGGAGGCGACTTCGGAGTTGTTTGGGTTGGTCAAGACCGCGTTGATCGAGGATTTTGACCGACGCTATGCCACTACCGTAGCCACAATAGTTGTCACCATTGCAAAATCTCAGGGAGGTGGGGTGATACAGTACCGGGAGTTCAGTTATACGAAGCCTCCGGAGTTCAGAGGCGACAAGTACCCGATCATCGCTTCAAGATGGATTTCTAACTTAGAGGGATGTTTCTTCACGTGTTCATGTCCCGAGGGCCAGACGGTGAAATTTGCGTTGAATCTTCTTCACTAGGGTACGAAGGATTTGTGGGAGTTCGTGACTCAGGGCTTTTCGCAAGAAGAATGAGCCGTAGTGACTTGGGAGTAGTTTCTGGATATGTTCCGAGCGTAGTATGTTCCTCTTGTGGAGCGGTAACAACTGGCACAAGAGTACCTGTCGCTCAAGCAGACGTCAGATTCGGTGACAGAGATCAACGAGATGTTTATAGAGAGAGCTCTTCTCAGCCCTGAGTATGCCATTTCATAGTAGGCGCAGATGTCGCGATACTTGAGTATGCTCAAGACAGAGATTCAAGAGTTTGTATCTACTCAGCAGTACCATATCTTAACCGAGATGCAGTCAAGCGTCAGTGTAACATCCCGTTTCAGAATAAACCCTAAACCCCACGATGTATTTATTTATTTTTTTTATTTATTTTTAGCCCTAAATCTATAATAGTTTAACGGAGTGTTCACCACAAGAAGTTAAAGTTTATAGTTTCTAGACAATGGGGTGTAATTTGTAACATTTGGACTGGATATGTAAAGATTTATGGAAGCAGGGGTTGTATGGTAAATATTAAACTTAACCTGAAATGGGTTCTTGGAGGCAGGGGCTAAACTTGTTAAATGAATTATAAGTTTGAGGAGTCGTAGGGAATTAAACCCAATGCCCCATTTGTCTTCTCAGTTGAGTAAGCACGCAACAAAACCTAACCCCAAAATTTACCATCCGCCACCACTACATTTCTAGCTACTTCAAACCACTGTTGCACCTGCTACCAGTGAAGATGAGGACTGGCGGGAGAGGACGTCGTGACCATTAGAGAGGTCAGCAAGAACATAAAGCTCGTGGTCGCTGCTGCCATTTTTCGGTAAAGGCGCAACCCCCTCTTCTCTGTTTTCTTCTGTTGTTACACTGCAACCCACATCCGACGACCGCCACCGCCACCGCCCATGTGGCTGTCACCTTTGCTATTATCTCTGGTCATGATCTGCCACCAAGATGGTGGCTACGGTTGTATGTGTGTGTTACACGTGTGTGCATGTGTGATGTTGTTGCGAGTTGGTGAGGTGTGTGTGTGGGTGTTGTTTGGCCGTAAAACAAAGAAAACCCACCATGGCAGCCGAGCATGGTGGCTTCCGCCGTTCTGCCGCTACTAGCCACCACCTTGGGTGGATGTGTAAGTATGTGCGTGCTGGATTGATGTCTTGTGTGTACCAGAATGCTTTTGATATTGTTTTGGCCTAAAATCATAATTATTGCCATTAGATGTGGTGGCTGCCTCCTCCTGCCGCTACAGAACGCCATCAACCACCTTTGTCCAAGGTGGCCGAGGGTGGTGCTTGTTTTGGGGAACCCTAATCAGCCCTTGTAACCCTACAACCCTTGATTCGGGAAACCTTCTTTGGGATACAAAATCGGGGTGCGTATTTGGACTATTGTTTGGATTATTATTGTAACTCGATATTGATTTGGTCAAACTCTAACTGGTGACGCCCTTAGCGGGTTAAGTCATGCACAGGTTAAGTGTCCCCACTTAACCCTAATCGTCATTTTATGTGAAACCCTAATTATTATTTTATGTGAGGAAGTCACTGCTACGAGTGACTTTGACCGATGATCGTGTATTGACTCAAGTGTTTTCCTTTAGGTGAAAGGAAGTGGGTTGACGTTAGTAGAGTTATCCGTTACTACTGTGGTGACATGCGCACATATCGAGGTGAGTTTTCCTCACTATACCCGTGGGTCAAAGGCACCAATGTCGACCCACTAGTTTTGGTTATCTTTTAGTAGATGAATGTCATATGGATTGTATGTGGTCATGTATGATAGCCTAAGAAATCTTGATCTAGGACTTCTTGCATGTTCCTTGTTTGGTTGTGGCTCTAGGGTAGAATCATCTGTTCGGGTGGCTATCTCACCTCTGGTTACTTATGGTTACACATTTCATGGAGGTTAGATGTTAGTGGGACAGTGTGCTGTGTGAGGACTAGTAGGCGGTAGTGTGCTGTTTGATTTGATAATTGTATGTATTATGTGCCTACTTCATCCTTGTTTTCTTACATGTCGACATGTTGTGTTTGGTTTGGGTTGAGGTGGTCCTGCTTTGTGTTGAAGGCCAAGATACCTGGTTTGGGCCGGCTGTAAGCCGTAGGCACGGAGGCTCGGGATAAGCGGTTGGGTTAAGGCAGTAAGGCCAACAAACCTGGTATAGTTGGGCATTCCAGTCCGATGACTGATTGGGCCCATTGTTCGTTCTATTTGTTTGGTTATGTGTGGTCTTTTGGGGAAACTCACTAAGCTGTGGCTTACAGTTTGATTTCATGGTTTCAGGTAATTTGTTGATCAGGCTTGGGCCAAGGCGTGATTGTACACACACATCGTCAACAATGGTGTTCCGCAATGAATTAATAACTCTGATTTTCTATTAAATGAGTTTGAAGATAAATGTTATTATTAATTTGGATTATCGACTAGTTTTTTCTTTAATTTTAAAAGGAAAATTTTGGTTGTGAAAAATAGGACGTTACAGCCAGGAGGAGGGAGATTGAGTTGGAGATTTAGCAAAAGGAGGAGGGAACAACTTCAAGATAGTACTAGCCGACAGTCAAGCGGGTCAACTTCATCGACCTGGGTTCAGGATCAGCTGAGGGGAGGAGTTACGAGTGTGGCAGGTGTGAGAAGTTTCATGATGGGAGGTGTCGATCGTTTATAAGTCGAGGTGTGGCGAGGAGGGTCATTTTGGTAGGGATTGCAGGCGAAGTTCGCGGGCTTGTTCCCATTGCGTCCAGGAGGGCCACATCAGAGCTTGTTGTCCCTTTCTCATTTTTGGTGAAGTGTTGGACCCTACACCCATAGCTTGGAAGTTACCCGACAGTCGACATGGGGCGGCCCGAGTCCCGGAGACCGAGCTTTGAGTTATCAGTTCCTCTATTTAGTCGATTGCTACAGTGTTGGTATCCGTCTGTATTTTTTGTTTATGTTTCGAAGTTCTGTTGTAATCTTGGATGATCAGTTTACGTGAATTATCTTATTTAGCTCTATTTAAATTGATAACCTGTTATGAATGGATTAATTATCTTTGTCCTCGGTTGTATGTTTGTTGGAATTTATGAATGTTGTGTGGGATCAAATTCTCATGTGTATCTAGATATAAGTGGTTGGGATCAAATGGTAGAGTTTGAGTTAGTCTATGTATCGAAGGGTTGTGAAGTTGTCAGATTCTAGCATACTTCAAGTGGGGGAGAATGGAACCTCGCAGCAGGAAGACCCTATACCTAGGTTCAGTTCTCAGTTAGGATTTTCCCAGTTCAATATTTACGTGCAACTGTTAAATTTTCTAGTTTCGCATCAATGGTCCTGTCAATATGGTGTTTGCGAGAAAAATTCGCAACTGTGCAGAACTTGGAAAAAAGATACGGTATAATACTACATAAAACTTATTTTTTTCGTTCATTGTGTTCATGTATAGAAATCATTCACTTTACCCTTTGTTTTTTGTGTTTACAGAAGGATATGACAACTATTTCACATTGAAGATACACTACTGTGGTATCTTCAACAAAGCACTTGGAAGGAAATACATTGATGATATTGTAGCATATGTAGATGATGTTGACACTGATTTATTTTCAGTTCATGAGCTTGATGACATGGCTCGAGAACTAGGGTACAAAACTGAGCAAACCGTTTACTACCATTTCTGCATCCCTAAATACCCCCTTAGACTATGGCTTAATGCCTTTAGGTAATGACCAAGATGTACTTAAAATGGTGACATATGTCCCTAAACACAGACTTATAAGGGTGTATATTGAAAGTGGTCATACTAGGGTACCTAGTTATTATAAGTCTCTTTCTAATGTTGTTATTGAGAAGTTGGAGCCTAAGAGTGTGTCACCTGAAATGAATAGAAAGAAACCTTATGGGAGAGAATCCAGATCATGTAGTAGAAAGCTTGATTTAAAACAGTCTATGAACCTTGTTTTTGAGCAGTCACAAGTATTAGATGTGGATGAAGGGCATGATTACTCAAAGACTATTATGCCATATATAAGGTCACAAGTTAGCCAACAAAGTAATGTCATTGACGTGGTCAATCATGAAATTGAAACCCAAAAACAAGTGGTCAATCATGAAATTTAAACTCAAGAGGAAGTGATCAATCATGAAGTTGAAATTCAAGAGGAAGTGATCAATCATGAAGTTGAAACTGAAGAACTAGTGGGATGTTACCATGTTAAGTGCAACCTCCAAGATGTAGAGGAACCAAGTTGGTAAGCTGATGATGGAGTCCATATTGCAAGAATTGATGAATTTGAACCATTTTTAGAGGATTTTTTAGTTTTTGCTGAGTATGATGCTGAGTATAATGTCTAAAAAGATTGTGAAAATCAACCAGAAGTGGATATTCTAGAGGGTAGGGTGAGTGATGATAATGGATAGGCTTTCTATTCTGAGAGTAGAGATGGTTCTGAGGGCAGTGGAGATGATCTTGATGACAATGACTACAATGTGGATGAGTCTAACATACAATTTTATTTTGATGTAGACATGAGTGAATTCCATAGTGTTGTTGATGTAGATTAACATGGAATCTTAAACAATCATTCAACAGCTGAAGGGAATGACATGATTGATAATGAGTTGGAAGTTATTGCTACTGATGATTATTATTTTGCAGGATTTCATGAAGATGATAGGAAGATAATGCTTAAGGAGTTGAGTAAGTCAAGCAAATGCTCACATAGGGAGGTTCGTGTAAAACCATGGCTAGGTCTTCAAAACCAAGCTTGATGTTAAAAACTTCATGAATTCACATGCGGTAGAAACAAGGAGGTCCCTATACCTAAAAAATAATGACAAAATCAGGATTAGGGTGAAATTTAAAGATGTTGTAAGTCAATCATCTAAAGCAGTTGATGGTGGTGGGCCCTCAACTAGAGGTAGGGTAAAGATGTAATTCCCAATAAAGGAACATGTCCTTGGGCAGTCCAAATCTCGAGGGCTAATGAAAATCAAGATTGGTTGGTGAAAACAGTACAAGATGAACATAAATGTTTGCAAACATGGGAACTTAAAGCTTGCACTTCCAGATACGTAGCAAACATAATTGTTCAACAAATTCAGAGTAACCCTAGAATTCTAGTCAAATCCAAGAAGAGTTGTGCAAGAAACTAGAGTTGGGGATGTCATTGAAAAAGGTTGCTAGGGCAAAGACAATGATTTAACGTATCATTAGTGGGGACTACCAAGTACAGTATGAATTTTTGAGGGATTCTGTTTTGGAACTACAAAACACTAATCCTGGTACAATAGTTAGGATCGATGTGTATCTAGAAACCTCCATCTCTATTACCACAAGAACTTTTAGTAGAATATATGTATGTCTGGGTGCATTTAAGTTGGAATTCAAAGATGGGTTAGGAGATTTTCTTGGAGTGGATGGTACTTTCTTGAAGGGACCCTTATCCTGGGTAATTTTTAACTGCTGTGGGGATAGACTCAAACAATGGCATATACCCTGTCGCATATGCAGTGGTAGAGACAGAATCAACAAGTAGTTGGACCTGGTTCTTGGAACTGTTAGGAGAAGATTTGGATCTGGGAGCAAATTCAACTTTTACATTCATTATTGATGGACAAAAGGTATGTATCATCTAACTACTTATATTGTTACTATTTCTAGATAGATTTGTAATTGATGTTGATTACGTTTACATTTGTTTAGGGAATAATACCAACAGTTGAGAAGGTATTCCCCAGTGCAGAACGCATGTTTTGTTTGAGGCATATCCATGAAAATATGAAGAAACAGTGGAAAGGAAAAGACTTAAGTGACCAGCTTTAGGAGTGTGGTAGAACAACAACAGTCAACCATAGAGCAATGGATGAGTTGAAGAAGATCAATAAGGAGGCTCATGATTGGGTGTGTAAGATTCCAACAAAGTTTTGGTCTAAATCTCACTTTAGTATTATGTTTGTAGAAAATTAATGATAAAGCTCAATCTTGGTTGTTATCTTTTGACTATATGTGTAATTGTCTTCTCTTTATATATGTTACATAGGTAGGACACACACTGATTATTTGTTGAATAATCTTTGTGAGGTATTCAATTATAAGCTAGATGAGGGTAGGGATATACCTATTATCACCTGCGTAGAGTATATTAGAGACTATCTCATGAATAGGTTGTGTGTGGTGCAAAAGGGAATAGATAAGTGTGAAGGACTACTAACCCCTACAACAACTACAATGTTTGACAAGATTAATACTGATGCAGCTAAGTATGTGGCTAAATATAATGGGGCAGAAAAGTACCAAGTGTCAAGCACATGGCAGGATCAGTATGTGGTAAACTTGAATGAGCAAAGTTTCAATTGTAGGTTTTGGGAGATTACAAGTTTTCCATGTAGACATGTTGTTTGTGCTATATGAGACAAAATTGAAAATGGAGAAAATGCCCCACATGTTGATGAATGGGGCCATCCTTGCTATAGGTTATCAATATGGAAAGCCATATAGTTCAACAAAATTGATCCACTTAATGGATGTTCAATGTGGCCTAAAAGCGATTGTCCATTCACTTTAAATCCAAAAAAACATAAAACATAGGTTTGTATTTCAGTTAGGCCTAATATGTAGTTTCAACGTGAACACGCAATTGGTTAATTTTTAACTATAATATATCAATATGTGTAGGTTGGGAGGCCTAAAAAGAAAAGACAGAGGGGTGTTGATGACCCCAATAGCCAAGCAGGTAAATTGACCAGGAAATATCTGACAGTCACTTGTTCAAAGTGTCATAACAAGCGGCACAATTCTAGAACATGTAAAGGGCAGGGAGGCAGTGGTCAAATTGGAGGGGGATGAAAACTCTATTAAGTAGTTAGTAGGATGTTTGTGTTATAGGTCTTTTGAAACTTAAATCATGTTTACTTGTTTGGAACTGCAATTTCTGTATGGGTTCAGAACTTAAATCATGTTTATTTGTTTTGAGACATAGTAGGATGGTTGTGTTAATAACTTTACAACTTTGCATGTAATGGTGTATATGCACATTTTGGCTATGGATTAATTTGTTTTGTGTACTAACCTATAAAGGTTCATTTATAAGAATGTACATTTCAATTGCACATCCAAACCATCCAACAGACGCATTTACAATAAACTTACCAATTGCAAATCAAAAGCATTCAAGAAATTCAACATTGAACTATAACATTGATCTGATACATAAACCAAAATACAACAACACCAAACCCAAAACCCCCTACATAAATTGAAAGCAAAAACCCCCTATTTGATTTAACCCAAAAAACCGATGCACCAGTTAGAAACCAAAAACCCAAAATCCATTACCATCCAAATTTTCCCAAGAAACTTACTGGTTAAAATAAAACCAGAAAAAGAACATCCATGAACAAAACAACATCAACTGGTAGTTCCATACTACTGCACTTGCAATCACAACCCTCTCTTCCAATCGATTCATTGATCTTATCAAACATGGAATCACCACCAGTGCCCTATAACACATAGGAGGGTCAGACCATCGAAGGAAACTCACATCTTGTATAGTTCCAAAATTGCCTTCTAGGGTTACGATCCGTCCATGAAGTGATCTTCATTGCTTCATTCTCACATCTGCAAGTCACCATCTTTGGATGCAAAGCGATTGGATCTTGTAAAGGGTGAAACGGTCGAAGAACATTGGAAAGGAGAAGAGAGAAGACGATCGTAGATAAAGGGTCTTGCCGAAAAATCGGGCATGCAATCTTTCTTTTAAAGAGTGAAGGTTACAAGTGAAAGGAAAAAATTCCCCCAACAATATAATATTAAAAAAAGAGTTAATGACTAAATGGTAACGAAGTGAGCCGGAAGGACTAAATATTAAAAGTTTTGAAACCACAAGGACAATCCGTGAGATTTTTTAAAATTAGGGACGGAACTTCAAATTTTATAAAATCACAGGGACCATTTATGAAGTTTTGTCTATATTTTATTTTGATTATTTCTATTTTTACGATATATTAATAACATAAAATACAACACATATTGGTACGGTTAGATTGTAAGAGCTAAATTATTTAAATAATTATTTTTTGAGTTATTTATTGTTTAAATAGAGAATATTATATTAATATTAAATATTTGAATAAATATTATTAATTATGCACAGTTAAGTATATTTTATGGGTTATAAAGTAATTTTTGGTGTTGTACATCGCTTCACAGACAAAATTATAAAAGCATTGAACTATGAAGTGTCGACATGGTATAAATAATTTTTCTTTTTGTGTTTTATACTGAATTAAAAATAAGTTAGACACTAGCAAAATAAAAAGAAGCCCTTTGTCAATAATTTATATGGCCCACCTAAAAAGGATCCTCAGCCCAATTTTCACCATAGCTTTAGGCCTTTAGCGGTTCAGCCTTTATTATGTACATCAAGATGGAGAGTTCGCTTTTTAACTTATTTTGTAAGAGCTTTTTATCTAGTTACGTTTCGTTTTCACAATTATCGAGATTAAACACGATAATTCGAGATACACGAATACACGAATTCGTAAGAGACACGACATGATACAAGTACATCTTGAAAAGTAAGATAAACCTTATTTTTATGTGTGTATTCGTGTCGTGTAAAATTTATGTCTGACACGTAATAACGACATGAATATATAGATTGTCATTGTCAGGTCTAATCGAGATATTTTATTGATTTACATAGCTTTCAAATATTGATAGATCCAATAAGCTTTATGAATAGTTCTTATATTATAACTGATATATATATATATATATATATATATATATATATATATATATATATATAAAAGGTTTTTGTTTGATGACTTTGACATTGATAAATATAAATATTATGAGTCATTGTAGCAATAAGAAAACATATCTCAATTGATATGATTCATTTACGTCCATAATGACATGTAGTCATACAATTTTTCACAACATAGAGGCACAAAAAACTAATATAATAAGTTATTCTAACTATGATAATAAAGTCACGAGGAGAACTGTCAATATTGTTGTTTTGAAGCGTTTTTTTTTTCTACAGTTATGTGACCCTCAAAGTGAGCTCCTTTTGCTTCGATCTTGCATGAGCATTATCAAACTATTCATTGGTCTGAGGACGTGTCAACCTGTTCACATAGATGAGACGGCTTTGTTATTTGATAAAGGGTTATGTAGGTCGATTGAGGACATTGTGGTTTGTATGGATCATTTTTTTGAGGACATTCAGTGTTGACTTGCTTCATTACCCATTAGGTTTGGTGTTTTAGGGTAGTACTCAACGATAGAGGCTTCCTCCTATGCTTTTGTGGCTTCACAGGCTCAATCATGAGTATTACAAGACCACATCTTATAAGATAATGATATATGGTATGGATTCTGATTATGTTTATGTTGTGGCTTGTCTTCGTGATAAGATTATAGGCTTTGACTTCAACGGTTTCACTAATAAGGATACCGTCCCTCCTAAAGCCCAACATGCATTGGCGAATGCCCTTTTTTAGTTAAATTGTCCAAGACATGGATGTTCATTTCAACATGACTATTAGGCAAAAAGCAATTTTTGAGTATCTACGGGCACCACATGCTCAAGGTTTTTTTATGACAATTTCTATTGATTATCTTGGCCGACATACGTCACCAGTAGAGTATCGTGCTATCCTCAAGTATCACCTAATGATCCCTCTATTTCCAATTGGCGAGACATTCCATATTTTTCGCAAGGCATACTAGGACTCTTTTAAGGAACATGCAGTTCATTATAGAGAGCTCCCGAGTTTAAGTACATACACGATCTGGCTAGGGATGTTGTTTTTGATATATTTAGGCGCGCTCAGGTTTCTGCTAAGAAAGAGGCACCGGTGAACTTTTTGACTAGCACATTGGAGAGAAGATCAACACTTAGACCAACTTACGTTTTGAAAGATCTTGTATGCTCAAGATTCATATTAAAAATGATATTGTTAATTAACATATGATACTAAAGGGTCACACTAACAACTTGATATAATTGATTATTTATTGGAAATTGATTTTAATAAATATTCATAAACTCTTATAAATTTGAAATGATTTATTTCTTGAAAATAACAATTTTCAATGGCAAGTAACATTACACATTTCATATGGTATGAATTAATAAGTCATGCACAACATTTTGAACTAGAGAAATCATTTTGTCTTTTACCAAAAGGTTAAAGTTTATATTTTATAAACTTGTTTATAAAATTTGAAACATTTGCTTTCTTTTTTGTCTTCTATTGCCGAGAATGGAGAGAGAAAGAGAGAGCATTGTTCTTTTGTTTGTTTAATAAAAATTATTGGGTATGACTTGCATGCATGGGGAACAAGGTGGTCTAGTGTCATAAGTACTTAATGGGATAAGGACTCTTGGACATTAATTAAACTTTAAGACCACTTTTGAGGCTTTCATTTTGGTCATTCCTAGAGACCAAAACCGTGGAACTCTCCCTCTCTTACTCTCTCATTCTTTTAAGAAAAGTGTTAGAGTTTAAAGTACTTGCATTTTCTCTCTTGAAAGTAAAGCTTGGGTTTTGCTTTCAAGCTTAAGAGTTCTTCAAAAGACTAGCATCTTGTTCAAGTTGGTTTCTTGTAGGTGTCTCAAATGTTCAACCTTCTCCATCAACTTCCTAACATCCCCTTGAGGATCCAAAGAACAAAAAGGTTGTTATTTCTTCATCTCTTCTATGGTTGGTGTTTTTATCTTTCCATTTCTTGCAAGATGATCCCTGGTAGACTGTGAACTACTTTATAACTGTTTAAGATATTCAAGTCTTCTTTTGCTAAAATATCATGTTTTCTGAAACTATTTTTGAACTAAAACCCAACATATAGTTTTTGGATGCTTAGGAGGGAAGCATGTATGTGTGGTTTTAACATGGGTTTCACTTCTTGTAGGCTTGGGGAGTAGGGTTTTCACTATGGGGCAAGCTGCTTAAAAAGTTGTCTCAAGATAAGTGGAAAAACATGAGAAAGCATGCATGGAAAATCAACAGACGTTTATATCTTTCGTTTTTTATACTTTCAGTTTTCTTGCACCGGATACTGTGGAGATCCTCAAAAGAATCCAACAGGTCATGCACAGTAATGTTATGAGCCCAAGATATGTGAACATTGTTTTTAAAAGAATTAGTTTCGCTATCTAAAAACGATTAGTAGCGCAAATTGTTTCATGTGTACCCGCTACGTCTTAGGTTAAACAGTTACAACTTACCAACATTATTTGACCAATGGTATTTTGTTGATATCTAATCTTTAAAGCCTTTTGGTTTAGATTGTATCATGTTCTTCTTTGAAGTTTTATATAAGGGAAAAAAGGATACAACAAAATAAGATGTATGATGGTTATTTCATCTTTATGACAAAATAAAATGTGTAAATCTATGTTTACCCATTTTTCAATAAAACCTTTTTATTGATACAATAAAACATTTTTTGTAGGGAATCCTAAGAGTTGGTCAATATATCGAGATGATAAATTAAAGACTATGGCCTTGCAAGTAGATGAAACATACATCATTTTAGCATTTTAGCATTTCAGGTGTGTAAAAGAACTTTAGCTTCATAATCTAAGATTTTTTTCATTTGTTTTAAAAATGCATTTTAGCATTTTAGGTGTGTAAAACAACTTTTAACTTCATAATCTAAGATTTATTCCATTTGTTTTAAAGACACATGTAACAATAACTATGATTGAGTCTTTTATATATATTTGGTATCATAATCACTTAATTATTGTTTCAGGGCATCCCTTTCTTTCTCAAATATATTTAGTAAATTTGAACAAATAATAGTCATCACAAGGCTCCTATGAATCTTTTTGAAGTCTATTGTGAAAGTTAGTATGCAGTGAGTTTAATATATCTTAAATCTCATATGTTGCATGCAAAAATTATGCAACTAAAAGGCCATTATAATTCTCACATTCTCAAGATTATTTCTATCTGCTTTCCCACTAATACATGGAACACAAGCGAAGACGAACTCCCCATATTGACATTTAATTACTTAATTTTCCTTTTATATAAATCATATTATACAAAGAACAATCAGGTCCAAATAACCAACTTCAATTTATTTTATGATTCTTTAATGTTATTATGCAAGAAATAACAATGAACTTTGATTTGTTTATTATAATCTCTAATTTCCCTTTTTCCTATTATAGTATTCTCCTTTGATAAATCTATAACTTAAGTTTTTTTTTTAAAAAATATACTTTCAATTATTTGTTTAGTTTTCCTATTATATCATTCTACTTCTTAAAATTAGTTTTTAATTTTTTGCCTAAGAACTTGATGCCTAAAAGGACTTGAAGCTTGATGTGTTCGGAGAACTGGTCTTTGATTTGCTATTGAAGGGAGTTTTGTACATGTTGAACAAGTTCTAGCAATTTACCTTTGTTGGCTTGTTTAGTGATACCTTTCAATTTATATTTTTGCTTCCTCATTAATGTGATGGATGCCTTATTTACAATGTAATTTTTGTTTGTTTGTCTAAGGTTGTTGGCGTACGATTAATATTGTGGAAAAAAGGGCTAATATTTTGGAATAGAGTACAGTTATTAAAATGCAATACGACTAATAAAGTGTGTATTATATGTGGAAGTATTGTGGAGATAGAGTACCAAATATCATACATCCCTAATATTGTATCGGCCCGAAAAGTTTGAGTATTTTGTTATACTCTCGATGGGGTGTATATATATATATATATATATATATATATATATATATATATATATATATATATATATATATCATCGAACCTTTTTTAGGGAACGAGGAAACATCGTTTGGCCTAATATGGATAAGTGAAATATGGTTTTTCCAACATGTCTCGACCATTCTGCTAACATGGTTCGGTTTGGTCTATTCGGCCAACATGGTTCGGTTATTTGGTGTTCTCATGATGGTTCGTTTCGGCCATTTAGACAACATGGTTCGGTTCGGTCTATTCGACTAACATGCTTCGGCTATTCGGACAACATGGTTCAACTATTTAACTAACATGGTTCGTTTTGGTTTTTTGGTGATGGTTCAGTTCGGTCTTCTCATAATGGTATGGTTTGGTAATACGGGTTACTCCTTCCATGACAATAGGTACACCAGTCATGTCAGGTACAACTGTTAGCTTTATCCCTAAGGTAGAAGGAACTTTTGACTATATATACACCTTTTAATACATATCCCAGGGTAGGATCAAAATCTCTCATACACGTCGCACATACCTATAATTGGTTTCCTTCCGCTTGAAGGATCTGACCTATATTTCGTATCGATACTAACTTGATCGTTGGAGGCTGCTCTTAGGACACAAGTCCTGGGAGAGTCTAACAATCTCATTGATGAGTGTAGCAGGTATCATGTCGAGGCTTACTAGCGGTAGTGAAGCACATATCTAGGATTATATCTCGAAGCCTCATGACGATTACCCATGTTACATCAACTGGCGCCATTTGTGGTACCTTGAGAAAATAGCTACTACTTCGCGGAGTTTAGTTTTATCTCTTCAACAATATCAACCGAGTGGTTCTTCAAAAGATTCATCTTTTTAATGATTTCCACAAATATGTTTCTTCATAGATACTATCTTTATAGCCACTAGTTGGAGGTTCTTGAGCTATAGTTTTACTTCACCGGCGGAGGTCACTGTACATACACGTTTCTTAAACCCTACCAACACACCCATTCAAGGCTGAAAACTTTATTCTTTTTCTAAGTTGGAGGTTTTGATTGAAGTCAACAACAATACTACTTCTAGAATCTATGCTACCGAATGACAATCTATGGTAATCTAAAATGCACAATTAAAATCACACATTCCTTCTAAGTCGTCTGCTCGTTCAATAGGAATACAAAGGGAGATCGATATCATTTTTAACATAGAGAATGTTGGTTTTTTAGAAATTCATCCGATGAGAAAAAAGAGAGGGTGTGATATACATAAGGAATTGTTCAAGAAATAAACAATTTGTTCTTTGAGTGTTTTACATTGTGAAATCACAAAAACACTATAGGTTGGAAAATGGTAAAATGTGTATATCCTTGGCATCAAATCCTTCCAAATATTTATGCACCACCGAATTGTGCATGGTGTATCATAAGAAATAATTTGAAAGGGATTTAGTAATAATAAATCTGGAAAGGAAAGATTCCTTTTGAAAACTATAAAAAACGATGGCATTTTTCTTGGCTAGTAAAGAGGTACGGAGCACTGGTGATACACGTCATCTTGATTCCAAATGCGGAAGGAAACGATGTCTTATAAACTTGATCCGATGTAAAGTTGTGTTCACGTGAGAAACATGTATAAGTTGGGTCCAAGAGATGCATCAAACAACTTGTACCTTGTACATCAAACAAACAACAAACAACTTATAGGAAATGAAAGTTAGTCCGTACTTCATAGACTTTCAACAACGTGTACTATGTGCATCAAACAAGAGTTTTATTAGCTTGTTTCTTGCAAGCTTTTGTTCTCTTCTCTTTGAACAAAAATCCACACCTGAAATGCTTTTACGGATCTGTTTCTTCAAATATCTGTTTCTAAAAGTATAATGCGCCAAGAAATCTCTAATAACTTTGTGTTCTTATACCATGGCCCCTGCAATATCTGATTTATGCTAGAGAGCTCTTATTATCTTGTCGCTCGTAAGATATTATTGCTCTTAACCTCCTGTTCGGTAACAAGGTGAGACACAAGTCTCTCACTAAACCATCGCAACTGTTGATTTTCTTACCCATCTAGCTGTCCGAACTGTGAAATCAAGCCGATGAATGACCTTATAAGGTTTCAATATAAAGAAAAAGGAATTAGTTGGTTACCATATCCCATCGATCATTCTAGTAATGCAAACATTGCACTACGATTTAATTACATGTTGTTTTGATTGAATATGGTCTCCAATATACACTTACTTTCAATCTTTTGCTACCCCAAGAAATTAGTTGTTTAGCATATCCCATCGATCATTCTAGTAATGCAAACATGGTGCAAGTCAAGGCAGCCGATTTTCATTGTAAATATCTTACTTCACAATTCCTCATACTAGTTGCACATCAACTGTTTGTCGAAATTCCCATGTGAAATTCTTCATCTATATTCTTCGATTTCTTCTACGAATGTGAATTTTATGTTTTGATAACTTATTTCAACCCGTTAAACATGGCTTTTCAAGATGTAACAGTGCTACCGAGAAGGGTCACCTACTTTCAATCTTTATCATTGCTACCCCTAGAAATTAGTTGGTTAGCAGATCTCATCGATCATTATAGTAATGGAAACAAGGTGAAAGTCAAGGCAGTCGATTTTCATTGTAAATTTGTTACTTCACAATTCCTCATACCAGTTGCACATCAACTGCTTTTAGAAATGCCCATGTGAAAATTTTCATCTATATTCCTTGATTTCTTCTACGAATGTGAATGTTATGTTTTGCTAATTCATTCCAACCCATGAAACATGGCTTTTAAAGTGGTAACAATGTTACATACCGGGTCATAAAACCATTTTCTATTTCAAAAACGATGATTCAGATTATACACCCAAGGTGTTCAACAAATTGCCACACTTAGATACTCCAACCTTCATCTTCCTTTCACCTCTCGTTCCTAACAACCTTTCACATGGATCACGAATTTTCGGTATGAAGCTTTTCGAAGATATATTTGAGTATACATCAGGTTTCAAAAGGTTTCTAAGCGGCCATCACAGAGAATTAACACTTTAATTTCTTACCAATAATGTTTACTTTTGGTCATTGCAACTAGAAGCCACTCCATCAATAACCCCTTCCCATACTCACCTCCTACATGGTTTACCCATCAAAGCTCAATTTGGGTTCATTTTATTATTTCTATTTACACATCTAGAGTAGCAAATACAATTGGAAAAATGATTCTTAACTGTTCCTGTATCTGCTTCCATTACCCCTATGTGTTAATCTTACACCCAATCCTATCCCCTCACCATCCGAAACCATATATTTGTTTCTCTATTGAGAAATGATTCTAAAAAAACATATAAGGGTTCAAGTAAAACCAATGAGTATTCAATTGGTTCTACTTGACAAGTCTAGAGTGGAGGATGCTATTAATCAAACGGTTTCCTAAAATTCGCCTAGTGTGAAGCTATTTGCTCAACCATGTTTCTAATCCCATTACGACATGCCAAAATCACTTTCTATTCTAGTTTTGAAGATGTCTACGTGTCTCTCTTGAAATCAATATCGAAAAAGAAGGAATTTTTACAAACAAGAAATAACAACAACCTCACCACTCCGAACCAAAACTATTAGTTGTAAACTCCATTATACTCGTCACTTGCTGCACCAACTTATGGATATTACTATTTACTTTAACCTGGGTCTGTCTGGTACAAATTTTCTTTTGATGCAAACCATGGATGGATCTAAATTTGTTTAAAAAAATTGGGAGGTGGGTCATGCACATAAGGTGTGCAACAAAATGCTTGAGAGAGTATTTATGTTAGATTCAAGTATTGGCTGGACATTTTCTTCCTATCGTACGAGTTGAATGCCCCTATGATGATACACGCTTTAAAGATGGTTGTATTTGTTGGATTAGGTGTCTAAGCCAATAACTAAATTGGTATATACTTGAATTAAAAACAAAGTCATTTTTGGTTTGCCCTCAAAAGTAGTAATTGACTGGAATGACTTTTAGAGAGAATGGTTGATTTATTGATTTATTATATGATTAGTAAATAACAATAAATAATTTGTTAATATATTATGATATTAATATATTAATTAGAAATAGTATTATTTAATTAATAATTAATCAGAAATTAATTGGAATTAGTTTAAGTATTAATTGGATTAATTAAAAGTGAAGGGACTTAATCGGTAATTGTTCAATAGTTGAACAAGAAAAAAAATCTAGACTCTTCCTGTGGTGGCCGAAATTTAGGAGCCTCCTTAGGGTTTTTAGAATTTTCCACAAGGATAATAAGGAAACAAGATATATTCAAGATTTGAAACAATATTATTTTATTTCAAATTAGGGTTATCTAGGGTTTTCCTATCAGCTATAAATAGGGGTCCCTGGACTCCTTATTTTCGTCCCATACATACCTAAACCAAGAAGAGTCAAAAGTTTGTTTCCATCTCCTCTCTCATCTCAAGTCTTCCATTGCTACAGTTTGGGTACAAACCATTAGAGACATCAAGCTTTTGGTGTTAGCTTTCCAAGAGGCTTCGAGAAAGGAATTGTTTGATTATTTACAATAATAGTCAAAAGGCATGTATACCCTAATCCTTGTTATTTTGATAGTATTAGTATGCCTTAGGGTTCTTGATATTCAATTGTTTATTATTTTCAATAGAGAAAACTTAGATCCAAATTAGGTTGCATGTAAACTTAGGGGGTAAGTTGTTTTCGCCACATGTCTTAATTATAACCTATCAAACTGTCAGTGGTATCAAAACAATAGTTTTCAATTGATTATGCATAATGTTGAATAAATCAAAATTAGGGTTTATAGAAATTAAACCCTAAGGGCTTGAAATTTCGAAAATGGCTAGGTTCTTAAAACCCTAGCCTCCACCCCTTAAATTTTGAAAATGGCTAGGGTTAGTTAGGGTGTATCCAGTTTCCTTATTTATTGTTTTAAAATTACTTAAAATAGAATAATTAAAATTGGATAAAACAAACCCTAATTTTCGAAAATTAGATAGGGTTTTGAATTATGATTAAATTTGAATTATTTATTTAATTGTTTAATATTAACTAATTACTTAATCCATAAATGATTTAAAGTAATTTAATTAATAGTTAATTAAAAGATAAAGATTAAATCATGATTGGTTTAAATTTAATTAAATTAAAAAGTTTAATTTGAATAATTAAAACTTTAAACCTTGTATTTTGAAATGTTTTAAACACCTTTTATATATATATATATATATATATATATATATATATATATATATATATATATATATATATATATATATAGACACACACACACAAACTATTCTAATTTAATTACTACATGTATAAGGAAAATCAGTCAAATCAATAGGATGCCTTATTCACGAAATAGTGCTATAAAAAGGGTATAAGGACACGACCTATAAAATCAACGTTGAATGGGTGTCTATTCTCACCCACCACTTTCATGTGTGGTGGATATTCGTTAGCCGTACATGTTTGATATGACATAATCTCATTAAAAGTATAATGATATAAAGTAACAAAACTATTTTAAATCTCGCTCTAGTTACTTTAGGAAAAATGTGAAAAGTATGCTAATTCGTGAAAATGCACATCATGCTTTATATGTCGTTAGTGGAGCGTATGTGAGTAACCATCACATTAATAGGAACTTTAAAGAGCAATGATGGGCATGTCGAAAATTATCATTGTTAATGGAGCATGTGTGGTTAACGGACACATTAATTAGAGATGATAAATGGTATTGAGGTTGCCAAGTGTGTTTGCATGGTTATTCACATATTATTTGTGATCCTCGGCATCCCAGTCACAAATAGAAGAGCATAATTTGATATTAAGCACACCATTGATAAATTCAATGAATCTCAAAAGATATAGGAATTTCATAAGATTGAAATTGGTGAATTGTTTTACCTACCTTTATAAATTCGCAATTAGATTACAACATCCCTCTTCTAAATTGTGTACTGTATAGTTGGATCCTAGTCTTGAATATTTATTATCGGTAAAAACATATTAAGGAATTCATATCAGCTAACTAAAACTATTCTTCTATAGATGTCTACTCCTACTGGTGATGCTACTGCTGCTCAAACCTCTAAGAACAACAAGTCAAACTTCACTCTTCTATCGATCTTATCGAAAGAGAAATTATTTTGTCCAAACTACATGGACTGGATGTGAAATCTCAAAATGACTCTTCAATACGAGAACAAAGAATATGTTATTGATAAACCTCTACTTGAAATAGATGATTCAAATGCTTCTCCATAAGAGCTTTCCACCTACAAGAAACACTATGACAGTGCAACAAAGGTCGCTTGCATAATGGTTGCAACCATGGTACCTAAGTTGCAAAGGTTCTATGAAGACTATTGTCCATATGAGATGTGCTTGGATCTTGCAGAAAAGTTTCACAATAAAGCATGCCAAGAGAGGTACAAGGTCGTCAAGGCATTAATGGCTTGAAAACTGAAGGATGGAGAATCTGTCTGTAATCATGTGCATAAAATGTAGAGGTATGTGGAGAGACTGGAAAAGCTCAACGTGTCTTTTGACAAAGAGTTGGCCATAGATATGGTCCTTAACTCTTTGTATCCAAGTTATGATCAGTTTATTTTAACTTATCATTTGAACAACACAGAGAACACATTGATCCAACTCCACAACTTGTTGCAGCCAACTGAATCAGGGATGAAAAAGAATCAAATCCCTTATACGACAAGTGCTCCAGTCCTAGCCATGGGGCAAAGCAGTAGAAAGAAGAAGAAGACAATACCTCAATCAAACTGGAAGGGAAAGGGCCATGCTGGATCATCTAGAAGTGGGTCCAAGCCCAAGCCCAGTTCTGATATTCTAGCTGTTAGTGATTCCAAAGAGGTTGTTTGCTATTATTGCAACAAAAATGGCCACTCGTAATGAAGTTGTGCCAAGTACTTGTAGGACATAAAGGATGGAAAAGTCAAGCCATTGTCGACAGGTATATACACTGTTCAAGTCAATAACTCACAACTTACTCATTCTTGGGTCCTTGATACAGGATGTGGTTTTCACATTTGTTCTGATTTCCAGGGACTAAAAGAGAGTGACGAAGTAGAGCATGGACGAATAAATCTGATCATGGGGAATAGGCGATCTTCACCTGTTACCAAGATACAGTATGTGGTTTTCACATTTATTCTGATTTGCAGGGACTAAAAGAAAGTGAGGAAGTAGAGCAAGGAAGAATAAATTTGATCATGGGGAATAGGCGATCTTCACCTGTTACCAAGATTGGAACTTATAGTATAGTGCTTAGTAGTGATGTTAGGATTGATTTGTTAAATTGTTGTTATTTGTCAGAAATGACGTGAAACATTATTTCTTTTCATGCATTGTTCAGACAAGGTTTTTGATATTATTTTGATGATATGAAAGGATCGATTTTGGATTATAAAAATGGTGTTTATATGTTTAAAGCTTTACCTTGTAATGGAGTGTATGAAATAGTGGCTTGTATTGATTACTTATGCAATAATGTATTTCACATTGATTCATCTAATGGTGTAGATAAATCATGCTTGTGGCATTGTCATCTTGGGAACATTAACAAGAAACACATTGCCCAAATCCAAAGGATGGAGTGATGGAATTATTTGACTTAAGGTCAAAAGATGAATGCAAGTCTTGTCTTTTGGGAAAGATGACAAAATCACATTGCACTAGGTGTTGTGAAAGTGGTGAAGGTTTGTTGGATCTCATACATACAGATGTGTGTGGATCCTTCAGATCCACCACAAGGCATGCTAATCGATTATATGTGACATTTACGGATGATTATAGCATATATGAATATATTTACTTAATTAAACATAAATCAGAAACATTTGAAAAGTTCAAAGAGCTTAAATAAGAGGCCGAGAATCATTTGGGCATGAAGATAAAGATCCTCTGATCTGACAGAGGCAGAGAGTATCTTAGTATCGAGTTCTATGACTATCTTAAGGAATGTGGAATAGTTTCATAATTGACTTCTCCTAGGACACCACAACTTAATGGTGTGGCTGATAGGTGTAATTGAACCTAGTTACACATGGTTCGTTTCATGATGAGTCGAGCTTCCCTTCTTATTTCTTTCTGGGGGCATGTCTTAGAGACAACCGCCCATATCCTTAATCTTGTCTCTACCAAGAAGGTTTCCAAAACACCTCATGATATGTGGACATGAAAAGTTCCCTCGCTATCCCACATCAAGGTTCGGGGTTGTGAAGTTTTAGTTTGACGAGAGAGTCATGACAAGCTAGAACATAGAAGTGATAGGTGTATTTTCATTGGTTATCCACATAAGTCTTTTGGACACTTGTTCTATAGACCTAGTGAGAATGTAGTACTCAATTATACTTGAACGTGCTCGGTCCATATCATTAGGTTTCACACCTTAGAAGCTATAAATATTGTATCTTTGGTTCATTCATTTCACCCATAATTCCAAGCACCACATGTTGTTCTTACTAAGCCCCCAAAGTACTATGCGATCTTGTAACATCACATCATCACATTTCCATATCCTTCTTACCATCTGCCCCTTAAAAGAAATGAAGGAATTTCTTTTAAGGTCCAAATTACCCTTTGATTCTCATGTAGTAGTAGTTCTTCTTTTTGACTTATTCATGGAAATTTCAAAAATTTCCTTTTCTCAAAATCTTCTTCTTGACAGACCTTTGCAATAAACTTCAAGTGTTTATTCTTGTCCACACATTGTTAGTACCATAAAATTCTTGTTGTTCAATTTGCATTCTTCTTTATTCCATCATGTGAAATCGTCTTACTACTTCTCGATCGCATATCACCTTCTAGATACTGCTCCTTCATCACCAAACTATTACACATTGGAGTCTTATTTCTTCTATCGCCCTCATCACATTCTATGTGTAATTTTAACTTCTAATCATAATTTATAGGATTTGTAAGTAGGGCTTACAAAGTTCCTCCTGTTAAATTGTTTATCACCGTAGTCTAGTACCTTAGGGTAAGGTACTCTCATAGACTTGTCATCATCACTTCTAGTGTCCATTATTTGCATGCTTCGAGGCAGTCTTCATCTTGGTTATCTTCTTTTTAGGATCAAGAAATACCCCCCACGTATCTTACTCTATTCTTCTTTCCTTGTAGTGATTTCATTCACCAGTCTAGTGCATTAGGTTAATGCACCACTGCTCACCTTTTACTAGTGTCCTGGTGTTACCAGCACACCCTTCTTCCACAACTACTATCACACTTGAAATTTGATAATGTTGTCATCTATTCGCCAACTCCTTAAGATCCCAAAAGATTTCATTAAGCCAATAATATTGCGTTCCTTCCCAAGATTTCCCGACCGTACTCTCTTATACTATCTTTCTTTCATCATCATATCACCATTTTTCCAATTAGATCATTGGCTCACCTTAGAGTGTCGTCAATCATATCTAAGTATTTACTTTCATCTAAATATGGAATTCATGATTCCATTCCATTCTTTTCTCAATCAACTCGCTTGTAATTTGAAGTTCTCACTCCTATGTAAATTACAAGCTTGTCCCAAACAACCAACTTCCACTAGTTACTTAACCATAAATTTGGAATTCCAATTCTTGTCCCATTTTTTACTTTTACCAAAAGTCAAATATGTCCCTTTTTAACTAACTATTTGTTAACAAATTTAATACCTCAATTTGTTTCATCCCTTGATGTTTCTAACTCACTACCAATAGCAATAAAAGAGTACAAAATCACTTTTGAGCATCTATCAAATGTACACCAAGAAATTTCCATTTTCATACTAGTTGTTTGACTTTGACAGAAAAGTCAAAGTTGTCAAAAATTTCCCATTATCCATTAATCATGTTTTAAACTCCTTCATTACTCTTATCTAACACAAGGTATGCATTCAGTAAGTCCTCAACTCACTCGAATCCTTACCACATTTCACAAAACTCCTTCATGTTTCCGCCAAGTTCATGTATGTATCATGTGTGTATAATAGTACGGGCCCAATACCATTTTACCCACATCATACATAATCGACATTGACTTCACCACTAAAAGGTTTTGATCCATTGGTTTAGATTATCCATACACCGGTCTTACTTCCATTACTCACTATAGAATCACTCAATGTAGAATTCTATGATTTCATCTAGACTTATCCAAAGTGTCATAAGCATCTAACTAAGGCAATTATTATCATCATTCATTGCATATGATACTACCTACATTAAGGCATAACAATCCTATGTATCATTCACAGTTTACATAACCAAAGTCTAAGCCTAGGAGTGGAATGATCCAATCCTTTTAAACTATGGATCTGATACTTAACTATAACATCCCAAAATTTTCAAACTTTTTCAAACTTTAAAATGTTATGGTTTAAACAAAATCATTACGGGTATTAACCCACATTTAACAAAAACTTGGTCCCACACAAAAATTTATAATTAAATCATTGGGTGTTACCATCAAGCATCATTAAAACCATATCAAGCAAATAAGAATTACATCAATACAATTAATAAGGAACTTAACAAGTTCCACTCCATTCTCTATTTCTTGACTTCTAACTTTCATCTATCATCCTCTCTCCTTAAATGTAACCTGAGATACATGGCAATTAAAAATACATAAGACAATAATGCCTCGTGAGCTACGTGAGTTTGTGACCCAAAATATTTATCATATTTTCATCAAAACATTTTATCTTTGCAAAACATAGTTTTAGACAATAAAATATTTTCCAGCATTTTCAAGGAAAACTCTTTTCATACACATTGTAAGCATTATTTCATATCTTGTCATTTCAATTCTTTTTCTTTTCATTTCAAAATACATCTTTCCACATTTCATTCTCTTCTATCATTAAGGGCTAATTCGATATTAAATTGTTGCCATTTTTATACTTAGGGTTTACGTCCAATAAAGGAACCACTCCCAAGTCTAAACCAAGGTGGAAAGAAAAAATCAATCCACCAAGGTATCATTTCCATTATGACATCTATCTCGTGAAAGGGATGCGCCACCCCGATAGATTCCTCTAGTGCCTCTTGTGAGGTATCATGGCCCGCGCAGTTTTCATTTCATTACTTTCCAATTCTTTTCATTACTTTACTTTCCATTTCTTGTCATTACTTTCCATGATTTGCATATTTCACATGTGAATATCAAAATACTCATTTCAAACACGTTATCATAATATTTGTTCTTTCAAAACATTCTTTACTTTCAAAGCATTCTTACTTTCAAGGCATTCTTTTAAAACATTCTTTTCAAAAACATTTAACACTTTTATTTCAAAATATTTCATATATCAAAGCATGGCATTTAATTATCAAATATTCATTTTACCATATACCCCAAAGTGGGAAAATGCTAACACGTACTCACCTCAATCACACAAAGGTTAGCTAGTGCTCTTCTAGTTCCTTTCCCTAGAGCAATCCTCTTCAAACACTACCTACACCACATATAGACATAAGTCATTAAAATGAAAAAAATACCCCTCAATGGTTCATTACTAAATTTTACTGCTTTAAACTATTCCTCATGAAAAAGTATGAATGTAGGCAAAAACTGTGCGTAAATCCGAGTTCGTATGCAAAAGTTATGAAGAAAACACGAAAATCTTCAATCAGAGACTTCCACGGGCAGTGGAAATTAAGGTATGAATTTCCACGGGCTGTGTTTTCATGTCTGGACACACCCAAAACTCGATTTTTCTCAAAATAACACCCTACTTTGCATAGTTCTTGAAGACCCTTTTTCAAATCACTTTGTACCATTTATTTAGGTTCTCGCACATGATTAGAAGGTATTTTATCATCCAAACACACCCCACTTAATCCATTAAGTGCTTATTGAAAAAATTTAAGAACATATTGGTTCTCAAATTCCAACAAAAAGGTTAAGTATCCAAATTTTCAATTAAGCATTCCAAAACTCATAAGTTTTATTCCCAACTTATTGAATACTCATATGTAAGTTGTCAAGCGTATAAAACCACCATTAATCTTATTGTAAATTCCTAATCTAATCATGGAATCCTCAATTCCATTCCATATTCCAAAATTACCCTTGGGCCATAACAATCACTAGAGCTAGATCTTTGCTAACATTCCTTCATGTTTATGTTTCACTATCATCTCTAAAGTGCCAATATATGTTCATGAATTCCATTCACTTCTTATATGAGATTCATTATGTAATTATCAATAGATTTACCAAAATGCCCTTGTGGCTAATTATTCCATAAATTCAACTATAGATCACTCAAGCCTTCATGTTCTTGCATTTAAATCATATTGTTAGTATCAAATCATGATTATGAGTATCATATACTCATCGAATGCTCACATTCCAAGAATTTCATTGTTTTCATCACAATTTCTCACATGACCATCTAAAACCCATGTTTATGCTTGATTATACCATCATGGATGAATTTGAGCATTCTAATTGGTTTTATTGCTATCAAATATCATCTAGGTCATAGAATCCAATCTCATTTCATCATCAATTGCAATATCCCCAATTTGGGTTTCTGGGGTTCATGGAGCTTTTACCCAAATAATTAAATCCATTAATACAATGATTGTATTGAGATTAGAACCATGGAAACCACTCAAGAGAGGTTAGAAAACCAAACCACAATCATCTATTGAGGCAAAAATCGACATTGGGGTTCAATCCCCTATGATGAACTCGAAAAATAGAGGTAGCTGAGAAGGATTTATACCTTCTTAGTCGTTGATTGCTTCCCTTCTTGCTTGGATGCTTCAAAACTCCACTTGAATCAAACCCTATGTGCCAAGGAGTAAAGAATCACCATTTCATACCCTTCTACTTCCTATCATCGATCTCATTTTGCTAAAAATGAAGAGAGTTCATTCTTATTTTTGGATTTTACACATTTAGTCCCTCTAGTTTATAACTTTTGTAGAATTTACCATTTCTTCATTTCTTTTCACATTTGTCTAGAATATTGACATAATAAGTCCTCCTCCATCCATTATACAACTTTGGTAGTCCTTTTCACTAACTGAGTCAACCCTTTGGTCAACATACTTTGCTAATTTGGCACTTTTTTCCCTTTAACTTTTAAAATGTTATTATTTTCACTTGTAGCTTTCCAAACTTCATACCACTAATGATATAATTTATCCTTGATGATTTATTTAAATAAATCAACATTAGGGGTGAAAACCTAATGTTTTGAACATCTTGGTGACCGTCTTTGTGACAACCTGTTTTCTTAGTGAAAACAAAACCTTTCTTGGCGAAAGACAACTTTGTGATACTTTTGTGTTCTTAAATTTTCTTTCTTGTTTATATTTGATCTACGAATATACAAAGTGTTTGGTACTTTGAATTGGTATCAAAGCAGGCTAGAACATTCGTTCTAGGATCTATTGATGATTCAGAAGTTCATTCACTATTCAGAAACTCAAAAATTAGAAGGAGAAGAAATCGTCTAGATATGAACAATATTTCAGAATCAGAGATGAGAGAGTGTGGTAATTTTCCCTATCTATGGTACTTTTTGATTAATTCATGTATGTTTGGTCCTTATAATGTTTCTCAGATGAGAGAACAATTCTTAAGTGGAAGAATGAACAAAGATACAAGTGTTCTTGATGAAGAAGAAAAACATACGTTAACAATAATAGTTCGAAAAATAACAGAGCAATCGTTGCAAGCCCTTTATCATGTTTTCCAGATATGATGTATGATCCAAAGGCTTCTCTATCTATGTTCTTCATTGCTAAACATGATCTGAAAGATAAAGTCATCAATCAAAATCAAGAAGATATTAAAGTGTTGAAGAAGGAACTGATTGAAAGGAAGAAAGAAATATCAGATCTGAAGGAGAAGATTATAGGAAATGGTGAGAAGAAGAAAGCACATTAAGATTTTTCATCTTCAAAAAGCCCTAGTTTTCACCCTGATGAACATCACATCAGCTTTCGCACCAACAAGCCTCAAACTGAGAAGCTTCACGCAGAGAAATCACAAGCTGCTCACGCTGACAAGCTTCAAGCTGAGAAAGTCCGCACTGTCACTTCAACTCGTAATGCAAAGACATCAGATGCTTACAAATCAATTCTTCATGATAAGGTTGTTCACGCTAGAAAGTTGGTTCACGATGGCAAGTCAATTCACGCGGACAAGTCGAGTTACGCTACCACTCAAGTTCAAGCTGTGAAGACTCCATCTCACTCTATCAATACTCATACTCCTGCTCCATCTCCAAACATCAAAACATCTATTACTGGTAAATTCTCTAATGTATGCTCTTGTTTAAGTAATTTTTTTTACAGGGAAAAACATAAACACAAAATGAAGTCAAGTCACACAAAGATAATGAAGATGTGGGTTGAAAAGAAAGCATCTTCAGAACCTGAGAATACAAAGAAAGTATGGGTTTTCAAAGGCACATCTACATACACTGATGTGAAGATAACCAAAGAAGCTAAAAAGGTGCACTGGAACCAGAAGCCTAAAGAAAAAAGGAAGAGGGTTCTGAAACCTCAAGCTGGTTATTCTACATCTGATCAGAGATATTCAAAAGTGAAGTATGTTTCTAAACCCAATCTCAAATGGGACCCTATGGTTATTTGTTAAGTTCTGAAGATGTGAGAGAGTCTGAAGTTTTGTAGCCCATATTAGTTGTCTCTCTCACAGAAGAAAGGTATGTCCATATGTATTATTATTATTTCTGATTTTAAAAAAATTATGAAAACCTTTGTCTATGTCGTTATGGAAGTTTTTTTCTATATGATTTTTCTTTTATGTGACAATTCATAACTCAGAAATGGTAGAAGGCAAGTGTCTCTTGTGTAAGTATGCTATGGTTAGAAGTTGAATTGTAGTCTCTTGGAAAGAAGCATTTGTCTTTAATGAAAATATTTTCAATTAAAGAGAAAAGTAAGGGGATTCTCGTCTTTTTCTTGGGCATTTCTCTATGCAATCATAAAAAGCATGCTCCTACAAACCATGCACATTTTTGTTGTTGAAGTCAAAATGGGTCTCTTTCTCCTTATGAGATGCATCAGGGACTAACTCAAGGAGTTAAGGACATTACTGTCCTGTTGTTGTCAAACAGAAGCAAGGATGTAACAGTTTTTAAAGACTTCAATGCTAAAGAGTCAAGTGCAAGGGTAATTTGGTCCTTGTTTTGTTTATGGGTTTTGAAAAGTTACAGAGGTTAAAAGGAAACAAAAGCTGCATTGTTCTTTATTACCATAGTAGCCAAAGTACATCATACAAAAGAAAGTTTAAAAGTGACTAGTCAAAAGAATGTTGCAGGTCCTGACAGAAGAAAGCTTGGTTCTTAAACCGTCAAATATTTCGTACAAGCATGGATGAATAGTGCTTATTATGAGAGTAGTTGGAGACTTAACTTTCACTTGCTACTTTATTTCGCTAACTTCTGAATTCACTTATGTAATCTTTTTTGTCAAATTATGTATTGTAGTCTCTCAATGGCAATTTTGTCAAGGCATTAATATTGCAGCTGGTATTCCTCGAAACTGATAGATTTTTGTCATCTTGAATTCTCAAAATCAAAGCATGGAGTTGGTTGTCTTATTCGTGGTTTATAAAAGAACGAAAAGGTTGTTTGGTAACTTCAGCATGGGTAGTTTGGTCCAACTTGTTCAATTAAACAGGAAACGAAATATGGGCTGAAAATTGTTGTTCAAACAATGTCTCTTGCTGACTCCAGTTAATGATGGCTGATTTTTTCACTTAAATCTTGCTGACTTCATCCACACATCTACCAACATCAGTCCATATTGCTTCACTCAATATCTCTATTTTCAAGATTGTTTACACTCTTCATGTGAGCTTGAATGCACAATTGTACAAGTAGGTTTCTCTTTGAGTTACTGTCATGCCACTTCAAGACTTTTTGCTTTAGTTTGACATTCACTCTAAGATATTTTACAAGCTGATCATCCTTCATGTTGGTTGAATTCACTAATTTGCATGATTTCCCATTATTTCTTGTCTTTAATCAAGATCTTGAAGGTTCTCCCTGATTGATAAGTTTTCCACGATGATTCTATCCCCACCCTTCCATTCTTCTGCAACAATCTCGTATATCTAATGTGAAAAAGAGAGTTTCTAATTTCCTTCAATACATTCAGCGTATGTCTCATGTGAAAAAGAAATGTGTTCAGTGTTTTCATGAGTGTGCTGCGAGTTTATACTGGTCTTACAATGTCAGCGTAAAGAGTCTTACACATTCCTGAGACATCATTACCATTGTATGTGTTCCTCTAACGTCTGTCTCGCATGTATATAGTGGGTACTGTTGGAGCAAAAGATTGTTGGCATGAATTTGCCAATTCACTCAACATAGATGAAAGTATGGGATGTCAAACTATATACATGGGTCTCAAGTGATGTTGACAACCCATCAATAATCAAATGTTTTTCAAATTCAATGTCTGAAAAGCATAAGTACAACATAAAAAGGTGCAGCAGGTCATTGTCATTGGTCCTGCGAGAAATCCAAAATCAGATCTAGAAAGCGATAGTTGTTTTTGACATGGATAAGGCTATCCGGTATGGGGAGTATCCACGCGTCTTGGGCTGACGTGGCTGGGCTCCCCACGTGTGAACACCACTCCCAACTCCGGTGAGGTGCGTGTGACATGGCTCCGGAGACGGGACGAGACGACGAATGAGATGCTTTCTTTTGTAACGGGTGGATTTTGTTCGACAAAGGGCTCTTTTGACCGTTTAACAAATAAAAAAAATTATTTTTTAAAATTTAAACACAATCAACTTCACCTAAAAATTACCTATTATTCTATTTACAATTTACTCTTCAAAAAACACTCTCCACATTTTATTACCATCTACAAAAAACACTTATCTCTCTCATATATTTTTTTTCTCTCTACATGGATTCAAATCAAAACACTCCAAACACTCCAAATGCAAATGTTAGCTATATGCAATTGTTAACCTCCCCAATCCAACAACAACCTCTATTCACGACTTCATACCCCCAAACTTCTACCAACAACAACCACAACAATTCAATCAACCCCAATTCCAAGTCTTTCAACAACAACCTTCTTTTATACCTCAACAATTTCAACCATCTCAAGTCCCATTATCTCAATATCAACCTATAAATCTCGAAAATGACGACGACGACGAACGGGTCCAAGAAACACAACAACCAACTCGTTGAAGGCAAAAAAAAACAAAAGATCCAAAAAAAAGAACTACCGCATGGAACGAAGACGAGGAGGAAGCTTTACCGAAAGCTTGGATTTTCATATCGCAAGACGGGGATTTCGACAACTCGCAAACGTGTCAAAGTTTTTGGTGTCGTATTTTAGATCATTTTCACGCGTTATTAGGAAAGAAAACGGAGCAGACGTACGACTCGATCAACGCAAAATGGCATGATTTACAAGCGGCTTGCACCAAATTCAATGGCATATTTGACAAGCTTAAAAATATGCATAGAAGTGGTAGCAACGATTTCAACATTTTAGCAACCGTGGCCTACGAATACAAAATTACCACCAATGGTAAACCGTTCGGCCACCAAAAAGCGTGGGAAGTTTGTCGTAACGGTCCAAAATGGGTTCTATTTCCGAAAATGGCGAATTCGGGATCTACCACCGGTTCCAACAAAAGGGCAAGAACATCCGAGTCAGACGTGTGTTTTGGACTCGACCACAATGATGACTTCGACACCACCGAGGGGGGAGGGCCCACCGGACCTCCAACTTCGTCGACCACCGGGAAGGGACAAAGCGAGAAAGGGAGCGTCTTCAAGCAGAAAAACACCGGCAACTAGCGAAGGCGAGCTTGCGACATCCATAGATAAAGCTATAGTTTTTCTAGAAAAAAAAATACGAATCAACGGAGGAACCTCGTCGCCAAAAAATATCTCTTACCGATCTTCAAATCATAAACACAAAACTCTAACCGGATATCGACCCGGAAAATCTTGTGACGTTTCTTAAAATTCAATGACAAGTGCGAGACAAATATGTAATTTATGTTCTAATATTTATGGTTTTAAGTAATTTAGGATTTTATGTTTTTTTATGTTTTTTTAAGAAGTTTAGGATTTTAATTTATGTTTTTTTATATTAATGTAATGTGTGTTTTTTATTTAAATTTTGGTTTTTATTTAAATTATGGTTTTTATTTCAATTATGGTTTATATTTTGTTTTTTTATTTAATATAATGTTAAAAAAATAATAATAAAAAAAGAATTTGTGGAGTGGTAATCATTTCCAATGTTTAGTGGGTTGGTAGTGAAGCTGACATGGCGCATAGGTGACAACAATTTTTGGGTAGGCTGGGTGTGACCACTTCCCAAAACCTAATGCTATAAGTACCAATTCTTTTCCAATTCTACTATTGATATGACTTTTTTGTTTTTTGTTGTTTTTTTTGTTTTTTCCCTATTTTGTTTTTTTGTTGTTTTTAATTTTTAATTTTAATTTTAATCTTATTATTATTATTATTATTATTATTATTATTATTATTATTATTATTATTATAATTATTATTATTATTATTATTATTATTAGTTTCGATAACCATATAAAATTCGGACAACTTTTTAAAATTCGGACGACATTATAAATTTGGACGACATAATAAAATTTGAACGACTATATAAAACGGAACAAAAACAAAGTTTGTCTTTATTTATCACGAATATATTAATTGGTTCGGTATTACATTTGCGTTGTGCGTTATGCGGATTGAAAACAAACTTTACTTTTGTTCCATTTTATATAATTGTTCGAATTTTATAATATCGTCCGAATTTATAATGTTGTCTGAATTTTATATGGTTATCGAAATTAGTTATAATAATAATAATAATAATAATAATAATAATAATAGAAAAAACAACAAAAAAACAAAAAGGGAAAAAAAACAAAAAATAATGTCAAATCAAAAGTAAAAAGTTGGTAAAATTAGTTAAAGGGGTACTTATAGCACAATCATTTGACATGGGTTCCTTTTTCAAGGTTTACATAAAAAAAAGGTTTTTATTAGTTTTAATATTTCTAGCTAAATTTATTTTCTTTAGTTAATTTAAATAACATAAACCATTTCTTTTTAAGCCTTAATCGTTTTTCCTTTTGTTTAACTATTTCTATCTGTTTTATTTAGTTAGTTTAATCTTTGTATTATTATTATTGTTTTTGTTGTTATAGTTTAAAAGTAAAAAAATAATATATATATAATTAGTTAGAACTTTTTCTAAGTTTATTTTATTTAGTTTTTTTCTAAAGTTTTAATTAGGTTTAGTTAAATAAAATAAAAAATTTACTATAAAAATCATTCTTTTTCATTTATTTAATTTGTTTCCCTTATTTATATAATAAAAATAAAATATAGTAAAATAAATAAACAAATAAATAAAATAGCTTTTTTCTTTTGTGTATATTCATTCATAAAAGTTTAATTTATTTCGCTTTATTTTGTTTTTTTTTCGTTTATGTTTATTTTATTTTTTTATCTAAAAATCCAAAAACAAGTGTGTGCATGTGTTTCGAGTGCTTGATAGAAATAGAATAAGGAGAATGCACAGATACGGATCATGAGTAAAGTGGGAGTAACCAAGACTAACAATATTGTATTGCTATTGATTTCAAGGACATGTGTGCAGCTCCAATTATCGTGGTGAATCCTAAGACGAGCTAACATGTACTAACTGGTGAAATCATCCACTGATGATGTACTAAGGGATTGATGGTGAACTTAAAAGTTCAAGACTGAAACTTGACACTATCTAGCACTATCGTCAATGTCCCTAATTTATACTTTGAACATTACAACTTAGTTACCTCCTAAAGTCTCTAACATTCATATCTTTCTATGTGTTTTAAGATGTCATGCTTTATGAGCCAAAAGTGAAGTTGTTGATGGACCACAAGCTTAGGGGAAGCATTCAAATTTGACAAAGGCAAGCGAGCTAAAAATTGACAAGCAGGTAGAAATGGTTTTTGAAGCTGAGACCTATGCTTCATCTGGTTTGGTCTCTTGTGATAATATCATTGTACCTTTCATGATTTGACGGTGGCATTTCATAAGCCAAGTATGCAACTTTTTGTAAGAAAATTAGGGATACAATAGCCTTGGAAATTTTGAGAATTGTGGTTTTCACTTTCAGATTAAAGTATTTGGGTGGTACTCCCAATCTTTAATTGGATAAGACTCAGAATTGAGAGAAAACAAAAGAGAGAATGTTTTGATGTTATGAAAAAGAAGTGTACCAACACAGATTCAGATATGATCATATAACAGAAAAAACTTCCTGTCTTAAAACTGCCACATGACAGGTTTATGTCCTAAAACTGTCCACAAATGGTCATAAACAACCTTAAATCTGGGTCTAGAATATGGATCACAAAACCGGGTACATTTATCATTTATCAAAAATCCGGATCTCTGCCCCTTGGACCCCGCCAGGGGCTGCCGCCCCTTGGACCCCGCTCCCAGGGGCGCTGCCCCCGGACCCCCGTCGGTTTAGGGGCTTCGCCCCTAAATAGCAGTATACTTTCAACAAAGACAAAATTAAACAAACGTGCACTCCACACCATACCGATTTGTTCAATAATTATCAAAGTGACATTGATCAACAAATTAACCCCATTGCACTTAAATAACATTAGTGATATAAAATCACCAACAAACCTCCCTCATTTAAGTGTAATCTTGATTAACTTAACATTAAAATCATAACAACAACAAACTGATGCATAAATGAAATATCGTGACGATTGAATTTCACATTAGTATATTACTCATTCCAAATATTCGAATATCAGGGTGTCACTAAGGATTGAACCCTTTCTATTCTAAGTGAATACATGAAGATAATATACCCAACAGTTTACATTCTCAAAGTTCTAACTTGACACTATATTTTACTAGCTTGTGTCCCATCCTTCAATAAGCATATCAAAGCCAAGTCCTAACTTGACACTATATTTCATGCATCATTCCATTCTTGCCCTTTATTCTTCTAATAAAAGAAGTTAATGATTCAACGTATAAAACCATACGCTGATGATACATCACAATTCTGTGTAAATTATCTACCATTGTAACAACACAATAGTGTGATACACCTATCCTATCGTCTAACTTTATTTGATATTCTCTTTTTATTTCAGGTTACTTGCTGTCTTCTTAAAAAAACAAAAAAGAAGGCAGTGATTATTGATGTTGTCAAAGGGGGAGGGGATGTCTAATTCTGCTACATTGTTACTTGATCATTCATTGAATTGCAAACACTCTTGAAAGAAGACGGTTATTAATCTCAGGGGGAACAAAACTCAAATGTTGTTTATCTGAGGGGGAGCTAAATCTAAGGGGGAGCAAAAATAAGTATATTACTTCAGTTGTATTTATCTATTAGTTCATTCTTTATTAGTTTAGTTTTTACATCATCAAATAGGGGGAGATTATTGGGTCACTCAATTGTATAGATTTGATGATGCAAAATACATACACTATAGTTATAGTTAGTTAATATGAAGATATGCTGATGGAAGTTCATATGTCGAAGACTGAAGAACATCTCCTAATGACTGAAAGACCCTAATGACTCTATCAACACCAAAGGCATGAAGACACCATCTACTGAAGACTGATCAGTTTGTCCAGACGCTGATGGTTATTAACTGATGACACACTGCTCAAGTGACACGTTGATGACACTCGCTGATGGTACTATTTGCTGAAGCTGAAGTTGACTTTGATGCTGAAGCTAAAGCTGATCTCCAAACGCTGACACTGATGCCCTTATCAACGTGACTCTATGAATCTGATGCTCTAATCAGCATATGATTTGTTGGTGTTGATATCCAAATTTAGAGAAGATCTGATCTAATCCGTTCCATATATACATGTTCAGTTTATATTTAGATTAGATACAATCCCTTAATTTAAGGGATTCACTAGAATAAATTAGTATATAATCAACATTAGGTTGAAACCCTAATGTTGTGAACGTCTTAGTGACCGTCTTTATGACAACCCATTTTCTTGGTGAAAGACAACTTTGTGATACTTCTGTGTTATTCAGTGTTCTTTCTTGTTTATATTTGATCTACGAATCTACAAAGTGTTTCGGACTTTCAAAACGCATCAATAACATGATGTTATAAAATGTAGCATCATGCATAATTTGGTGAGTATAAGATACAAGCATATAAGTCTAAGTTTTTTTTTATATTTGTCCTATTGGCAAAAACGATATCTTTGGGCCCATCGGTGATTTGGTGTTGACATTATAGTGTTGGGTCCATCCAGGACTAAATTGATGTGTTCAATTAGTAGTCTAATGACGTCATCACAAATCAGGAAATCAAAACAAAATTTTGGGCAAGAGATTGATTGTAATTCATGTCTCATGTCCATACAATATCTTGAAGAGTAAAGGAATATTTGATCACTTCTTAGGGCCGATATCTGATCAGATTAGAGTTTGGCAGTTTCTTTGGAAAACAGACTTTGCTGTTTAATTTAGAAGTTTTACTTCCAACTGTAGTTACAGACTTATTCAAGTGGGAGACTATTGGATTAGGTGTCTAAACCAATAACTAAATTGGTATATACTTGAATTAAAAGGAAAGTCATTTTTGGGTTGCCCTCAAAACTAGTAATTGACTGGAATGACTTCTCGAGAGAGAGGTTGATTTTTTGATTTATTATATGATTAATAAATAACAATAAATAGTTTGTTAATATATTATGAGATTAATATATTAATTAGAAATACTATTATTTAATTAATAATTAATCAGAAATAAATTGGAATTAATTGTATTAATTAAAAGTACAATGACTTACGCTGTAATTGTTCAATAGTTGAACAAGAGAAGAATTCTAGATTCTTCCTATGGTGGCCGAAATTTGGGACCTTCCTTATGGTTTCTAGTATTCTCCATGTGGATAATAAGGAAACTAGATAAAGTCAAGATTTGAAATAATATTATTTTATTTCAAGTTAAGGTTATCTAGGGTTTTTCCATCAGCTATAAATAGGACTCCCTACACTGCCTATTTTCGTCCCATGCATAACTAAAGCAAGAAGATTCGAAATTCTGCTTCTTTCTCCTCTTTCCTCTCAAGTATTTCATTGCTAGGGTTTGGGTACATACCATTATAAACATCAAGCTTTTGGTGTTAGCTTTCCAAGAGGCTTCAAGAAAGGAATTGCTTGATTATTTACAATAATAATCAAAAGGTATGTAAACCCTAATCATTGTTATTTTTGAAAATAGTAGGATGCCTTAGGGTTCTTGATATTCAATTGTTTATTGTTGTCAATAGAGAAAACTTAGATCCAAAATAGGTTGCATGTGGACTTAAGGGTTAAGTTGTTTTCGCCACATTTCTTAATTATAACCTATAAAACCCATCAGTATTCAAGCATGGGCTATCTACTACTACACTTTACAAATTTCCTTGTGCAAACCATACTTCTGTAACACCCATAAAAAATCATGCCAATTTAAAACTTTTTAAACCATTCAAAAACCAATAATTATTACAAATTTGTTTTCAAAATGGTTTCATGTCAGAGTATCACATAATCAAATCATAAAATATAAGGAGGTGCACGATCACGCCTTCGAATTCCCGCGATCATCAGAAGTACCTGAAACAAAATCCAAAACTGTAAGCCCGAAGTTTAGTGAGTTTCCCCCAAAATACCAACGCCATACAATCATAAACATATCATAGCAAATAAACAGCATGCATATAGAGTCTACAGAATGACTGGATTGCCCTCACCGGGCCTGCAGTCTATCTGGCCCACTCTCAGAACCTTCGGCATGTCTGGTCTGCCCACCCGGGCCTTCAGCCTGTCTGGACCGTTCTTCGGGCCTTCGGCCTGACTGATGTGCCCTACCGGTCTGCAGTCTATCCGGACCGCCCTGGTTATGTTGGCCTACAGCACAAAGCAGGTTCGCCTCAACCCACCCCCAAACAAACAATCATGTGCACATAAATATCATACGCTAGCTAGCATGTACAGATAGTCATACAGATCTAACAGATCACTAACAAAGTATCATCATATAACCAGGATACCGACCTAACCGGTCACTAACATAGCATCATCCTATATACCAGGATACCTACCTAACATGTCACTAAGCATATCATCATGCAATAAACCCGGATACAAATCTGAAAAGGGCCGACATTTGTGCTTTCGACCCTGTTAGTATAGTGAGGACAACTCACCTCACGAGTAGCTCGAATGATAATGTCTAACTCCCCAAATACAGCTCCAAACTCAAACACCTTCATCGACCAATGATCCACTTCCATAAATTTCCAAATTACTAAAATACCCCCAGAAGTCAAACTGTTCAACCCTTGGTCAAAGTCAAAGTCAAGGTCAACAGTCCATGTTGACCCAACTCGTTGAGTGTAGTTCACTCACTCGTCGAGCTCCTTCAGAATTCAAGAAATTGTTAAAACCCTAGTCAACTCGCCGAGTTTCCAGACAACTCGTCGAGTCCATGCAGTGTCCAAAATGTCGGGAAAACCCTAACCAACTCGTCGAGTCATCTTACTGACTCGCCGAGTCCATGCAAAATCAAAACAGGCAATCTTCATCTGAATCGTCGAGTTGACCATGAAACTCGTCGAGTCCCTTCAGTCTTTTTCTTATTCAGACGCTTTTAAGCAAGACCAAGGCTCCAAGTTGTAGGTCTAGCCTCCTAGGGCATGGTTACCACGTAAAGTTGCAAACTCTACCTGTATGCAAGGCCTTAAATGCCAAAACCAAGCTAAGGAAGAGGATTAAGCCAAAAGAGGGCCAAATCTTTATAAATTCGATAAATTTATGACTATGAGGACTTAGAGGAGTCCAGATATGAAGTTAAAACTTCGGATCATGCCCAATACCCGAAATGACCCACAAATATGCTAAAAATGGCCTTAAACCCATGAATAAGGAGATATAACACTAGAATGATCAAGATAACAACTTGTTACCTTCAAATGAAAGCCAAAAAGATGTAGATGTTGGATCTACAAGCTCCTTCCTGTTCCAAGCTTCTTCAACCAATGCACCAAAAACATTCTCTTAGCCTCACAAACAATCAAAAATGGGGTTAGGTCGCTTAGGGTTTTCTTCTGGACGTGAAAGTGTGGTAAGGAGGCTGGAAGGAAGGACTTAAGGTCCTTTAAATAGGGTTTCATTTTCCAGCTCCAACTCGTCGAGTAGATCCCTTAAGTCACGTGGCCATATCTGTTTCTACACGAAGAGTTGGGGCATCCAACTCGTCGAGTAGGCCTTTAAATATGAATATAAAGCTGTGAAATTTATACCTGGGAGTCAGGGTGTTACAATTCTCCCCCACTTGGACTAGACTTCGTCCTCGAAGTCTGCTGTGGTGAACAACTCCGGGTAATGCTCCCGCATCTCTGCCTCCGGCTCCCAAGTCCACTAGGATCACCTCCGATGCTCCCATTGTTCCTTTACCAGAGGTACTTCCTTTTTCCGTAGAACCTTCACTTTCCTCTCCAGAATGGCCATTGGCCTCTCCACATAATTCAGGCGCTCGTCGACCTGTATATCATCCAATGACACCACTGCCTCCTCATCTAATATGCACTTCCGCAGCTGTGAAACATGGAAAGTGTTGTGGATCTGACAAAGCTCCTCCGGGAGATCTAGTCTATACGCCACCTTGCCAAGCCTGGCGATGATCCTGAATGACCCGATGTATCGGGGACCCAATTTCCCCCTCTTCCTGAAGCAAATCACACCCTTCCAGGGTGAGACCTTAAGGAGTACCATGACACCGACCTGAAATTCCAACTAAGATCGGCGCCGGTCGGCGTAACTCTTCTGCCGACTCTGTGCGGTCTGCAACTGCTGTCTGATCTGTTGAATCCTCTCAGTAGTCTGCAGAACTACCTGTGTCCATCCCATCACCCTGTGACCGATCTCACCCAACAGACTGGGGTGCGACACTTCCGTCCATACAACAACTCATAAGGTGGAGCATCACTACTGGATTGAAAGCTGGCGTTGTAGGAGAACTCTGCAAGGGGTAGGTAGGAGTTCCAACTCCCACCGAAGTCAATAACACAGGTTCTCAGCATATCCTCGAGAGTCTGTATGGTCCGCTCACTCTGGCCATCTGTTTGCGGAAGATAGGTTGTGCTGAAGTGCAACCGCGTTACCAGTTCCTCGTGGAACTTCTGCCAGAAACGGGAGGTGAACCGAACATCACAGTCTGAGACAATAGAGACCGGTACCCCATGGCGAGCTACAATCTCACGAATATACAGGTTGGCCACATTCTCGGCCGATGAACTCTCCCGTATCGCTAGAAAATGGGCGCTCTTGGTCAATCGATCCACGATGACCCAAATAACGTCGAAACCCCTAGCCGTCCTCGGTAGCTTGGTGATGAAATCCATCGTGATCTGCTCCCATTTCCACATGGGAATCTCCAGAGGCTGTAGCTGACCATGCGGCCTCTGATGCTCGTCCTTGACCATCCGGCATGTCAAGCACCTCTCAACGTACCATGCGATCTCCCTCTTCATGCATGGCCACCAGTAACTCAATCATAAATCCCGGTACATCTTGGTGGCCCCCGGGTGAATAGAGAAGCGAGACTTATGAGCCTCTTCTAGAACAATCTGTCTGACTCCACCAGACATCGGAACCTAGACCCGACCGCAACGGGTCAACAATCCTCGGCTATCCTGCACAAACCGGGTGTTCTCACCCCTAATCCTCTCAAGCTTCCAATTCTCCTGTCGCATACCCTCAGCATGAGCTTCCCTGATAAGGCTCATAAGTGGAGAATCCACTGATATCCTCATACACGCTGCTGGAGTAGAAGATCAAGCTGACTTGCGGATCTGAGCGTCCGCAACCACGTTCGCTTTACCCGGATGGTAAAGGATCTCGTAGTCATAATCCTTGACTACGTCAAGCCACTTGCGATGTCTCATGTTCAGGTTCGGCTGATCCATGATGTGTCTCAGACTCTTGTGGTCCGTGTATATGGTACAACGGACCCCATAGAGGTAATGTCTCCAGATCTTGAGAGCGAATACCACCGCTCCCAACTCCAGATCATGACTAGGGTATATCTGTTGTATTAGTGTCTAAGCCCGTAACTATATTTGGTAAGTACTTGACCCGGTTGTGCATGGTCCTTTTGGGTTGCCTTCACCAAAAGCAACTTGACAGGGTGATTTATGAATAGAGAGGTTAATATGGTTTATTAATATATTATATGAATAATATATTAAAAGAGAAATCATATAATTAAATTAATATTAGACAAGAATTAATTAAGAAATTAATTTTGTGGCTAAAAGGCATTAATTTAATATCAGGGACTTAAACTGTCAAATGTGTGATAGTGGAGTATTGGGCTGAGGAGCCTCTTGGACTAGAAATGGACGAAATTAGGATGTGTCCATCCATAATTTCGGCCATAAGGTCCTATTCTAGAAGCTTCCTTGGATAGCTTAAGGCCTACGTTGTCCATTAGGGTTTTGACTGAAACCCTAGCAGCACCAGTATAAATAAGACCCTAAGGCATCCAATTTTCGGCCACTTGATACCCTATAGAGATCATAGCCAAAATTAATCCTCTCCATTCTCTCCATAATCATCCTCTTGCTTCCTTGGTGTTTGTAAGCCATTAGAGGAGTGACACTTGTGACTCTAAGCTCCAAGACAAGAAGATTCAAGCTATTGTTCAAGAGGTAATTATCTAGATCTGTTTTCTTATGTCAATTTCGAATCATGTATGCTAGATCTAGGGTTAGAAAGTCTTGGATGAATTTCATGTACAATAGATAAGCCTAGATCCAAGCTTTAGGGTTTGCATGAGCACATAAGATGTTCTTTTGGCTAAAACCCATTAGTGGTATCAGAGCCTTGATTGGTTTCTATTGTATTGATGCTTTGTGTTTTCATTCATGCCTTGGAAATTCGGTTTTTGGCCTTCTGACTGAGGAACTCGACGAGTTCCAATGAGAACTCGACGAGTTCACATAGGGAACTCGACGAGTTTAGCTGTCAGGAGAGGATATCTCTGGATTTCTTGCTGTTTTGCTATATGATAATTACCAAAACTGTTTTTGACTAATAAAATCCAATTATTATTATTATTATTATGAGATTATCCTTACCAAAACAAAAGATAATTGTCATTTAATTAAATAATAAATTCCTTATGTGATAATATTTGATTATTTGATTTATTTGATGAATTATCTGGAGATTAAAATATAATAGATCAAATCTAGATAATCATTTAATTAAATGTTTAATTTATATTATTTGCTATTTGATCCCATGTGTTTTGAAAAGTTCAAAACTTGCCCTCAAGTTTTGAAATTTTAATTTTTGATTAAAAGTTTAATTTGAACTATTTAAATTTCAAACCCTAGAATTTAACAAGTTTAAAATTCAACCTTGTACTATATAATATTATAAGATTAATATATATATATATATATATATATATATATATATATATATATATATATATATATAACTTAAATGCTAGTCTTACCGTTAGTAGGCCTCATTCACGAAGCCGATCTATAAGGGGGGTATAAGGTTATGGCCTATAAAATGGCCGTTTAATGAGTGTCCACTCTCACCCACCGCTTCCTTGATTGGTGGAGGGTCGTTAGCCGAATGGGTAGGATAGAGCAAACATTTCCTCATTAAAAGTATAATGAATTTATAAAGTAACTAAATGTTTTTTTTAATTCCCAATATTAGTTACTATAGGCAAAAGTGAATTGATGCAATTCTATGGAATTACACTTTGCACCCTTGCTAAGACGTTAGTGGAGCGTGTGTGGTAAACCGTCACACTAATTGGGTTCTAAGCAAAGGTGGCAAAGGGTGACTCATTGTTTGTCATAGTTTGATGGAGCGTGTGTGGTTAACCGGCACACCGAATAGGTGACTGTAACAAACATGGCACCATGTACATTTGCATGGTTTTTCACACCGGCTTTGTGATCCTTGGCATCCCAGTCACAAACTTGAGGGGCATATCGAGATTTAAACATGCCATTGAAACGTTCAATGAATCTCAAAAGATCTAGGAGTTTTCAATACATTTAAAACTTAGCTTGAATTTGTTTTCATGGTGGAAAATTAGTGAATCGTCATTCACTTACCTTCAAATTATTTACTTGTTAGATTACGACATCCCTCTTCTAATTTGTAAATAATGTTGTTGGATCCTAGCCCTAATTTCTCATTTGGGTGTTTAATTGGGGATTCATTTCTAATCAAACTTGTCTCTTTTCTATTTCAGATGTCGAACGTCAACAACAACGCTTCAGGCTCAAATTCATCTGGCTCGTTCTCACTCATGAACTTGTGTGGGAGAGTGATCTTTGACGGGTCAAATTTCAATAATTGGATCTGCAACATTCGAATGGTCACTCGTTAAGAGGACAAAGAGTATGTCCTCGATGAGAAGCTAAAAGAAATCAACATCAACACTGCCACTGCTGAAGAGATCGCGACCTTTGAGGCCCATGAGCGTGATGCCACGAAAGTCCATTGCATCATGCTAGCGACTATGACTGCAGAACTCCAGAAGTCCTATGAGGACATGTACCCCTTTGAGATGCATCAATATCTGCTGGACCGGTACCACCTAAGCGCTAGGAAAGAAAGGTACGAGATCTTCACTTCGATGATCACTACCAAAATGGGTAATGGAGAGTCCCTTACTGCTCATCTGCAAAAGATGCAGATATATGTCGATCGCCTGCTAAAGTTGAATGTGAACTTTGATGAAGAGTTGGCAATTGACATCATCCTTCATTCCTTGCCTTCCTGCTATAGCCAGTTCCGCATGACCTACCACATGAACAAGGAGGAGGTCACCTTGAGCAAGCTTCAAGGATTGTTGAGGACAGCTGAGAGCAACCTCAAAGATAAATCTGTTGCGTCATCTCCAACTCATACTGCTGCTCCAGTCTTGGCAGTTGGGCAAGGGAAGGGTAAGAATAAGAAGGCTCCCTCAAAGAGCCACCATAAGGGAAAGTCCCAAAATGGCTTATCTTCTAGTGGAACCAAGGTTGGTCCTGCTAAACCCAACTCCAACCCCAAGGAGGCAGAGTGCCACCACTACCACGAAATAGGGCATTGGAAACGAAGTTGCCCGAAATATCTGCAAGACATCAAGGATGGAAAGATCAAGCCATCCTATGCAGGTATTTACACTATTAAATCTAATGATTCATCACATGCTATTTCTTGGGTTCTTGATACAAGATGTGGTTTTCACATTTGTTCTGATTTGCAGGGCCTAAGAAGAAATAGGGATGTGGAGCATGGGAAGATAAATTTGATCATGGGGAACAGAATATCGTCGCCTGCCACCAAGATCGGAGTTTACTCTTTAATGCTCAGTAGTGGATTAGGATTAGATTTAAATAATTGTTGCTATTCGCCAGATATGGCAAGAAACATCATTTCATTTCATGGTTTGTATAGACAAGGTTTTAGATATTCATTTGATAATGAAAAGGGTTCAATTAATGCTTATCTTAATGGTGTTTTCTATTTTGAATCATTTACCTTGTAATGGAATATATGAAACCGTGATGGTTGTAGACAATTTAGGAAATGATGTGTTGTGTATTGATTCTTCCAATGATTTGGATTAAGCATGCTTGTGGCATTGTCGTCTTGGACATGTCAACAAGAAACACATAGCCCAACTCCAAAAGGATGGAGTATTGGAGTCATTCGACCTTAGGGACGATGACGTGTGCGAGTCTTGTTTACTTGGAAAGATAACCAAGTCACCCTTCACTAGGACTTGTGCGAGGGGTGAGGGTTTATTGGATCTCATACATACAGATGTATGTGGACCCTTTAGATCCACCAAAAGGGATGCGTGCCGCTTCTACGTGACTTTTACCGATGATTATAGCAGATATGACTATATCTACTTAATCAGGCATAAGTCAGAAACCTTTGAAAAGTTCAAAGAGGTCAAGCAAGAAGTGGAGAATCAGTTGGGCAGGAAAATCAAGATGCTTCGATCTGATTAAGGTGGAGAGTACCTAAGTCTTGAATTCCATGACTACCTCAAGGAATGCAGAATTGTTTCGCAATTAACGCCACCTAGGACACCACAGTTGAATGATGAGACTGCCGCCCATATCCTTAACTTAGTCCCTACGAAAAAGGTTGCCAAAACACCTCACGAGATGTGGACAGGGAAAGCTCCCTCATTGGCACACATCAAGGTTTGGGGTTGCGAGGCTTTAGTAAGACGAGAGACTCACGACAAGCTCAAACCTCGTAGTGAGCGATGTATTTTCATCGGATACCCGCATAAGTCCTTTGGATATCTCTTCTAGAGACCGAGTGACAATGTTGTCTTCGTTGAGAGGAGAGGGGTTTTCCGAGAGAGAGAACTCATAAGCCAAGGGGACAGTGGGATGCAAATTGATCTTGAAGAGCTTCAAGAATCGAACGATGAAGGAACCTCTAACACTGACACTCAACCCGAGGAGGATACTCCGGTTGAACCGATTGACGAATCCTTACCTCTTAGATGTTCCAGTAGAGTTAGTGTTCCCCCTGTGTTATATGGTTTTCATATAACAAGTGAAGGTGATACGTTTATTAGTGACAGTACACTAGTAAATTTGGATGAACCTAACAGCTACAAGGAAGCCATGGCAGGCCCGGAGTCTGCAAAATCGAAAGAGGCTATGGACAACGAGATTCAGTCCACGTATGACAACCAAGTTTGGAATTTGGTTGACAATGTGCCAAGTCGTAAGACGACCGGGTGCAAGTGGATCTTCAAGAAGAAGACCGACATGGATAGGAATGTGCACAATTATAAGGCGCGGTTGGTTGCGAAGGGTTTCACTCAAACTCCTGGAGTTGACTATGATGAAACCTTCTCACCAGTTGCGAAGATAAAGTCTATCAGGGTAATGCTAGCCATTGCTGCATTTAATGACTATGAGATATGGCAGATGGATGTCAAAACCGCATTCCTTAACGGGAAGTTGGCTGAGGATGTTTACATGGCTCAACCAGAGGGTTTTGTCAATGCGAAGAATCCCAATAGAGTGTGTAAGCTTGAGAAGTCCATTTATGGACTAAAACAAGCATCTCGCAGATGGAATCTTTGTTTCGATGAGAAAGTCAAAGAGTTTGGTTTTCTGCGAAGCGAGGATGAATCATGTGTATATGTCAAAGCCAGTGGGAGTATAGTAAGCTTCCTTGTATTATATGTCGATGACATACTACTCATAGGAACCGACATCCCAACCCTGAAGGAAGTTAAATCCTGGCTTGGGAAGTGCTTCGCTATGAAGGACCTCAGAGAGGCTGCCTATATTTTGGGAATAAGGATAGTGAGAGACAGAAGTAAGAGACTAATAGGACTTAGTCAGAATACTTACTTGGACAAGGTACTAAAGCGTTTTAGTATGGAGAATTCTAAGAAGGGGGAGTTACCAATCCAAAGTAATGCCAAGTTGAGTAAGACTCAAAGCCCAAGTACCGAAGTCGAGATAGCCGAAATGAGCCGAGTACCATGCGCTTCCGTAGTTGGCTCGATTATGTATGCTATGACTTGTACTCGCCCTGATGTGGCCTTCGCTTTGAGCATGGTCAGTAGATATCAAGGAAACTCTGGCAAATCACATTGAACCGCAGTCAAGAATATTCTTAAGTACCTTCGGAGGACCAAGGAATGGTTTCTAGTCCTCGGTGGGAGTGATGACTTAACGGTGCGAGGGTATAGTGACGCCAGTTTTCAAACCGACAGGGACAACTACCGTTCGCAGTCGGGCTGGGTCTTTACTCTAAATGGAGGACCAGTGACTTGGAAGAGTTCTAAGCAGGAGACCGTAGCTGATTCAACGTGCGAATCAGAGTATATAGCGTCGAGCGAAGCATCAAATGAGGTGATATGGTTGAAGAACTTTATCGGAGACATTGGAGTTGTGCCAGCCATAAAGGAGCCCATGGAAAGTTTCTGCGATAATGAAGGAGCGGTTGCCTTGACCAAGGAACCGAGGGATCATGGCAGATCTTGACATATCGATAGAAAATATCACTTTATTCGACATCAGGTGGAAGAAGGACTCCTCGTAGTGAAGAGGGTATCGTCGGAGAATAACGCAGCAGATCCCCTTACGGAGGGACTGAGTAGGGTTAAGCACTTGCAGCACGCTAGGAGCATCGGGCTGAAGGATGATATTAGTTTAGATTAGATAGTTTAGAAACGTGTAATAGATAAATATAATTGACATTTGATGATTAAATAAAAGAGTATTATTTATAAGTAATGTTACTATCTTATGTTGATTATTTACCTATTATTTCATTTTGCATGTTTTGACTTCCTGAATAATAAGATTGTTCGAAAGTTCCACAATCGCTCATACTTTGGGAGTAGGTATGAAAGAAGATTGTCATGAATTGGTGTGTAGATTGTCTAAAGGGTATTAGACATGGCAAAGGTTTACTACAACATTCATGAGTGCTTATGAGTTCGATTTGAGCATTGGATAAGACCCGCGCTTGCTGGTATCACTTCATGGAATTTATCACGAGTGATCGCAAGACGATAATATCATATGGTCTTAAAACCTAGATATATGGTTTATTATTTGCAAGTTGGTTGTGCATTGATAATGCATAAACGCATCAGTAGCTTGGTGTTATAAAACTCATTCTTTTGTATGATTTGATTTGTGAATGGTAATGCATATAAGTCGAAGCTTATATGTTCCTTTTATCCTAAGAGGGTAAAAGCGATATCAGGGACCCTCGATGATTTTGTTTTAACTTATGTGTCAGGCGCGGTCAGGACTGAATTGATGTGTTCAATTAAGTTCTATGTCAAAAGAATCAGAGATCGAGAAACAATTGCTGGACAATAAGTATGACTATGCTCCATGTATTTGTCCGCACGATATCTAGAACGGAGGACTATACGATCCCTTATCTAAAGGACAGGTTACTGATATGATCAGAGTTCGACATCGTCTTTGAGAGCTACGATTGCTAATCGGATTGTACTTACATTTAAGTTACTAGAGTTATCCAAGTGGGAGACTGTTGGATTAGTGTCTAAGCCCGTAACTATATTTGGTAAGTACTTGACTCGGTTGTGCATGGTCCTTTTGGGATGCCTTCACCAAAAGCAACTTGACAGGGTGATTTATGAATAGAGAGGTTAATATGGTTTATTAATATATTATATGAATAATATATTAAAAGAGAAATCATATAATTAAATTAATATTAGACAAGAATTAATTAAGAAATTAATTTTGTGGCTAAAAGGCATTAATTTAATATCAGGGACTTAAACTCTCAAATGTGTGATAGTGGAGTATTGGGCTGAGGAGCCTCTTGGACTAGGCATGGACGAAATTAGGATGTGTCCATCCATAATTTCGGCCATAAGGTCTTATTCCAGAAGCTTCCTTGGATAGCTTAAGGCCTAAGTTGTCCATTAGGGTTTTGACTGAAACCCTAGCAGCACCAGTATAAATAAGACCCTAAGGCATCCAATTTTCGACCACTTGATACCCTAGAGAGATCATAGCCGAAATTCTACCTCTCCATTCTCTCCATAATCTTCCTCTTGCTCCCTTGGTGTTTGTAAGCCATTAGAGGAGTGACACTTGTGACTCTAAGCTCCAAGACAAAAAGATTCAAGCTATTGTTCAAGAGGTAATTATCTAGATCTGTTTTCTTATGTCAATTTCGAATCATGTATGCTAGATCTAGGGTTAGAAAGTCTTGGATGAATTACATGTACAATAGAGAAGCCTAGATCCAAGCTTTAGGGTTTGCATGAGCACATAGGATGTTCTTTTGGCTAAAACCCATCAATCTCGTCTCTTGCGGCTTCAACTGTCGCGACGCGTAGGCTATCACTCGTCCTCTCTGCATGATGACCGCTCCCAGTCCCGTGATAGATGCATCACGGAACACTACAAAGTCCTCAACTCCCTCCGGGAGAGTCAAGAGTGGAGCCTTGCAAAGTGGCTGTCTGAGGGTCTCAAATGCCCTCTGCTGCTCAGGGCCCCACCGGAAATCCACCCCCTTCCTCGTCAGACGAGTGAGGGGTACTGCAATCTTGGAGAAATCCTGTATGAATCTCCGGTAGTACCCAACCAATCCTAAGAAGCTCCTGATGTTTGAGGGAGATTTCAGAACCTCCCACTGCATAACCGCCTCGATTTTGGCCGGATCGACCAAAATCCCCTCCTGGTTAACGAGATGTCCAAGGAACTGAACCTCTCGTAACCAAAACTCTCACTTCGAGAACTTGGAATAAATCCGTTCTCGCCTCAAGACTCCCAATAGCCACTGAAGATGCTCCTCGTGCTGCTCCCTGGTCTTGGAGTACACCAAGATATCATCTATGAACACGATGACCAAGCGATCGAGCATCGGTCTGAAGACCCGATTCATCAGGTCCACAAACACTGCCGGCGTGTTGGTGAGCCCAAACGGCATCACCACGAACTTGTGATTACCATAACGAGTCTGGAACGCAGTCTTCTCCACGTCCTCATCCCTAACCCTGACCTGATGGTACTCAGACCTCAGGTCTATCTTAGAGAACCAATATGCCCCCTGCAAATGATCGAAAAAGATCATCAATCCTCAGGAGTGGATAACGGTTCTTCACCGTCAACTTGTTCAACTCCCGATAGTCAATGCACATCCGGTGTGAACCATCCTTCTTCCTGATGAAGAGAAGGTGCTCCCCACGGAGAACTGCTCGGACGAATGAACTGCTTGCCCAACAGTTCCTGCAGCTGTGATGACAGCTCCTGCATCTCTGGTGGTGCCAATCGGTACGACACCTTGGCGATAGGGGCCGCACCTTGCACTAGGTCGATCCTAAACTCGACCTGCCTCTCTGGAGGCACTCCGGGTAACTCCTCCGAGAACACGTCAGCGAACTCCCTAACTACTGGAACCTATGAAACCGAGGTCTGATCCCTGACCCGCGTATCCACCACACACACTAGATAACCCGCACACCCGTGCTGAATATACTGTCGAGCCCTGGCAGCTGAGCAGACCCCTGAACCCAACCTGGTGCCCTCGCCGAAGATAACCAGTTCTCCCCCACTTGGGGTTCGAACTACCACCCGCTGACCCTCGCAGTCGATCATGGCACCGAAGCGACTAAGTCGGTCCATACCCACAATCAGACATACATCCCCCATGGGAATCAGAATCAAGTCTATCGGGAAAGATACCCCAAAGACCTCCAACACGCTACCCCGATAAGCCGAAGAAGCGGAAATCCCATGTTTGTTGGCGATAGAGACTCGCAACAGACAATCTAACTCTCCTACTAGCAAACCGAACTCCTTACTAAATGATTGAGAGACAAACGACCGACTCGCCCCCGAGTCAAATAATACCAAAGCAGGTAAGGAGTTCACTAAGAAGGTACCTAACATGGTACAACACATATAAGCATAAAAAATATAATCAGTAAGATAAAGGATAGAAACATACCAGCAACCACATCTGGTGTTGCGCTGGTATCCTCGGCTGTAAGCTGGAAGGCGCGTCCCTGAGCCCTCGGGGGCCCTACCCTACCCTGAATATCGTCAGTAATCCTCAGTGTAGCCGGTGCTGGAGCATGCGCCGGCCTGGCAGCAAGCTGTGGATAGTTGGTCTTCACGTGACCAACCTGATCGCAGTGATAACAGATCCTCATGTCCTGAACCGGGGCTGGCTGGCGACAATCCATCGCAAAGTGCCCCTCCTTGCCGCATTTGCGGCGCGCACTACTCAATCTACAATTTTTTGATTATAGACCATAGCCTCTTCCAATTTTCGACTTTTGCTAGGGTTTCTTGAAACCATAGCCTCAATGCCTTATTAATTAGAAGGACTAAAGTTGAACTATTTAATTAGTGTTTTAATTAAGATAGTAATTTAACTCCTAAATGATTTAATTAATTTAATTAATTATTTAATTAAAAGATAAAGGTAAACCATAACTGGTTTAATATTAATTAATTAAATGTTTAATGCGGATAATTAATATTTAAACATTGTATTTTAAAAAGTTTTAAAATACACCTTATATATATATATATATATATATATATATATATATATATATATATAATAGTTAATTATTATATGTATAAGATAAAGTCAATCGAATCGCTAGTAAGCCTCATTCACGAAGCAATGCTATAAATAGGGTATAAGGAAAAGGCCTATAAAATGACCGTTAAATGAGTGTCCTTTTCACCCACTACTCTCCTGTGTGGTGGATGGTCGTTAGCTGAACGGGTTCGATATGACATAACCTCATTAAAAGTGTAATGATATAAAGTACTGGAACCTTCCTTTAAAATCCCACCCAAGTTACTTTAGGAAAAATGTGAAATATATGTTATTCCATGAAAACGCACATCATTCTTAATATGTCATTTGTGGAGCGTGCATGGATAACGACACACTAATTTGGGACTATCAAGTTGAATGATGGTACAAATCATAAATTATCATTATAGATGGAGTGTGTGTGGTTAACCGACACGTCAATTTGAGATGATAAACGACACTGAGGTTGTTAAGTGGGTTTGCATGGTTATTCACATCTCATTTTTGATCCTCGGCATCTCAGTCCCAAAAGTGAGAGCATAATCCAAGATTAAACATGTCATTGATAAGATTTAATGAATCTGAAAAGATCTAGGAGTTTCATAAGATTAAAATTGGTAAAATCTTTATTTACCTAAAATAGATTCAAATTTGATTACGACATCCCTCTTCAAAGTTCGAATCGAAAATATGAATCCTAGCCTTAATTTAAATTTGGGTCAATAATTAAGGGTTAAAACCATCTAACTTGAATTCTCTCCATTCCCGCTTTTAGATGTCTTATGAAGATAGAAATGGTCTTCCTCGTTCTTATGGAAATGTTTTTCCTCAATCTTCTGGAGATGATCTTCCATTTCAAGTCAAGGTGAATTTTTTTCCCTTCCTTAGGAGATGATGGAACCAGACATCATCGCTTCAACTCTTCCACCTCATCCTCCTGTGACTCTCCCAACGTCACGTTTTCCTCAAGTTGAAAGATATGAAACTAGTCAAGCCTTATTGGCATGTAAACACAAAGATGGAAATTTTTGTGTACACATGTTTTGAAAATTAAATTGTACATTGACAGATTAGGGAGAATGGGTGTCGTATTCTCGAAGGAGAAAGCTATTGATTTTGTTCTTATATCGCTTCCTAAATTATATGATCAGTTAGTTATAAACTTTCATATGAAGAATCTGATGGGTTTGAGCCATAAGAACTTTCCTATGTGCACATGCAAACCCTAATGCTTGGATCTAGGTTTCTCTAATTTAAATGCATTTTATCCAAGTCTTGCAAACCCTAGATCTAGTGAGTATAATTCAAATTTGATGAGACAAATCAGATCTAGATGATTACCTCTTGTTGCTTGCTTGAATCTTCTTGTTCTTGGAGCTTAGAGTCACAATTGTCACTCCTCTAATGGCTTACAAACACCAACTAGCAAGAGGATGATTTGGAGAGAGGATGTAGGCACAAAATCGGCTCTTAGGAACTCCTTAGGGTTTTTGGTAGTCGATTTCTGTAGCCCTTGGGGTCTTTAAATACTTGAGCTGCTAGGGTTACATCTTGAAACCCTAATTGAATAACTTAGGCCCTAAGCAATCCAAGGATCCCTCTAGAATAAGGCTTGGACGAATTCAAGGAGTCCATACACCTTAATTTCGTCCACCCTATATTCATAAGGATCCATAGCCCAAAACCAACTATCACACAATTGACAGTTCCAGTCCCCTTTATTCAATTAATCTCTTTTAGTCACCAAATTAGTTCTTAATTAATCTATGACCAATATTAATTAAATAATATGATTATTCCTTTAATATATTATTCTCATAATATATTAATAATTCATAATATCTTCTCTCTCTTCATAAATCACCCTGTCAAGTTGCTATGGTGAAGGCAACCCAAAAGGACCATGCACAACCGGGTCAAGTACTTACCAAATATAGTTACTGGCTTAGACACTAATCCAACAGTCTCCCACTTGGATAAGTCTAGTAACTAAAAATGCAAGCACAATCCGATTAGCAATCGTAGCTCTCAAAGATGTTGTCGAACTCTGATGTTATCAGTAACCTGTCCTTTAGATAAGGGATCGTATAATCTTCTGTTCTAGATATCATGTGGACAATTACATGGAACATAGTCATACTTATTGCCCATCAGTTAGTTTCTCGATCTCAGATTCATTTGACATAGAACTTAAATGAACACATCAATTCAGTCCTGACTGGGCCCGACACATAAGTCAAACCAAATCATCGAGGGGCCCTGATATCGCTTTTACCCTCTTAGGATAAAAGGAATAGATAAACTTCGACTTATATGCATTTATTATCCACTAATGAAATCATACACAACAATGCGTTTTATAACATCAAGTTACTGATGCGTTTACGCATTATCAATGCACAACCAATTAGCAAACAACAAACCATATATCTAGGTTTTAAGACCATATGATATTACCGTCTTGCGATCGCTCGTGATGAATTCCATGAAGCGATTCCAGCAAGTGTGGGTTTATTCCAATGCTCAAATCAAGTTCATAAGCACTCATGAACGTTGTAGCAAACCTTTGCTATGTCTAATACATTTTAGACATTCTACATACCAATTCATGACAGTCTTCATTCATATCTACTTCCAACATATGAACGACTGTGGACTGTTCGAATAATTCGATCATTATCAAATAATTCAATTATTCAGGAAGTCAAAACATGCAACATGAAACAATAGGTAAATAATTAACATAAGACAGTAACATTACTAATAAATAATACTATTTTATTTAATCATCGAATGTTAATAACAATTTATCTATTACACGTCTCTAAACTATCTAATCTAAACTAATATCGTCCTTCAGCCCAATGCTCCTAGCGTGTTGCAAGTGCTTAACCCTGCTCAGTCCCTTCGTAAGCGGATCTGCTGGGTTATCCTCTGACGATACCCTCTTCACTACGAGGAGCCCTTCTTCCACCCGATGTTGGATAAAGTGATATTTTCTGTCGATATGTCGAGATCTACCGTGATCCCTTGGTTCCTTGGTCAAGGAAACCGCTCCTTCATTATCACAGAAAATGTCCATAGGCTCTTGTATGGCCGGCACAACTCCAAGGTCTCCAATGAAGTTCTTCAACCATATCGCCTACTTTGACGCTTCGCTCGCCGCTATATACTCTGATTCACACGTTGAATCAGCTACGGTCTCCTGTTTGGAACTTTTCCAAGTCACTGCTCCTCCATTAAGGGTAAAGACCCAGCCCGGCTGCGAACGGTAGTTGTCCCTGTCGGTCTGAAAACTGGCGTCACTGTACCCTCGCACCTTTAAGTCATCACTCCCACCGAAGACTAGAAACCATTCCTTGGTCCTCCGAAGGTACTTAAGAATATTCTTGACTGTGATCCAATGCGCTCTGTCAGGGTTCCCTTGATATCTGCTGACCATGCTCAAAGCGAAGGCCACATCAGGGAGAGTACAAGTCATAGCATACATGATTGAGCCAACTGCGGAAGCGTAAGGTACTCGAATCATCTCTGCTATCTCGACTTCAGTACTCGGACTTTGATTCTTACTCAACTTGGCATTACTTTGGATTGGTAACTCCCCTTTCTTAGAATTCTTCATACTAAAACATTTTAGTACCTTGTCCAAGTAAGTATTCTGACTAAGTCCTATTAGTCTCTTACTTCTGTTTCTCACTATCCTTATTCCCAAAATATAGGAAGCCTCTCCGAGGTCCTTCATAGCGAAGCACTTCCCGAGCCAGGACTTAACCTCCTGCAGTGTCGGGACGTCGTTTCCTATAAGCAGTATGTCGTCGACATACAATATGAGGAAGCTTACTATACTCCCACTGGCTTTGACATATACACATGATTCGTCTTCGCTTCGCAGAAAACCAAACTCTTTGACCTTCTTATCAAAACAAAGATTCCATCTGCGAGACGCTTGCTTAAGTCCATAAATGGACTTCTCAAGCTTACACACTCTATTGGGATGCTTCGCATTGACAAAACCCTTTGGCTGAGCCATGTAAACATCCTCAGCCAACTTCCCATTAAGGAAAGCGGTCTTGACATCCATCTGTCATATTTCATAGTCATGAAATGCAGCAATGGCCAACATCACCCTGATAGACTTTATCTTCGCAACTGGTGAGAAGGTTTCATCGTAGTCAACTCCAGGAGTTTGAGTGAAACACTTCGCAACCAATCGTGCCTTATAAGTGTGCACATTCCCATCCACGTCAGTCTTCTTCTTGAAGATCCACTTGCACTCGACCGTCTTATGACCTGGTACATTGTCAACCAAATTCTAAACTTGGTTGTCATACATGGCCTGAATCTCGCTGTCCATAGCCTCTTTCCATTTTGCAGACTCCGGGCTTGCCACGGCTTCCTTATAGTTATTAGGTTCGTCCAGATTCACTAGTATACTATCACTAATGAACGTATCCCCTTCTGTAGTAATATGAAAACCATAAAACTCGGGTGGAACACTAACCCTTTCGGAACGTCTAAGAGGTAAGGACTCGTCAATCGGTTCAACCGGAGTTTCCTCCACGGGTTGAGCGCCAGTGTTAGAGGTTCCTTCATCGCTCGACTCTTGAAGCTCTTCAAGATCAATTTGCCTCCCACTGTCTCCTTGGCTTATGAGTTCTCGCTCTCGGAAAACCCCTCTCCTCGCAACAAAGACAACATTGTCACTCGGTCTGTAGAAGAGATATCCAAAGGATTTATGCGGGTAGCCGATGAAAATACATCGCTCACTACGAGGTTCGAGCTTGTTGTGAGTCTCTCGTCTTACGAAAACCTCACAACCCCAAACCTTGATATGTGCCAACGAGGGAGCCTTCCCTGTCCACATTTCGTGAGGTTTTTTGGCAACCTTCTTTGTAGGGACTAAGTTAAGGATATGGGCGGCAGTCTCTAAGGCATACCCCCAGAATGAGATAGGTAGTGAAGCACGACTCATCATGCAATGAACCATGTCTAGCAAGGTTCGATTATGCCTCTCAGCCACACCATTCAACTGTGGTGTCATAGGTGGCGTCAATTGCAAAAAATTTCCGCATTCCTTGAGATAGTCGTGGAATTCAAGACTTAGGTACTCTCCACCTCGATCAGATCGAAGCATCTTGATTTTCCTGCCCAACTGATTCTCCACTTCTTGTTTAAACTCTTTGAAGTTTTCAAAGGTTTCTGACTTGTGCTTGATTAAGTAGATATACCCATATCTGCTATAATCGTATGTGAAAGTCACATAGAAGCGATTCGCATCCCTTGTGGTGGATCTAAAGGGTCCATATATGTATGAGATCCAATAAACCCTCACCCCTCGCACAAGTGCCAGTGAAGGGTGACTTGGTCATCTTTCCAAGTAAACAAGACTCGCACACGTCATCGTCCCTAAGGTCGAATGACTCCGAAACTCCATCCTTTTGGAGTTGGGCTATACGTTTCTTGTTAACATGTCCAAGACGACAATGCCACAAGCATGCCTTATCCATACTATTGGAAAAATCCACACACAACACATCATTTCCTAAGTTATCTACAACCATCACAGTTTCATATATTCCATTACAAGGCAATACTTCAAAATATAAAACATTATTAAGATAAGCATAAATAGAACCCTTTTCATTATCAAATGAATATCTAAAACCTTGTCTATATAAACCATGAAATGAAATGATGTTTCTTGCCATATCTGGCGAATAGCAACAATTATTTAAATTTAAACCTAATCCATTACTAAGCACTAAGGAGTATACTCCAATCTTGGTCACAGGAGACGATCTTCTGTTTCCCATGATCAGATTCATCCTTCCATGCTCCACATCCCCATTTCTTTTTAGTCCCTGCAAATCAGAACATATGTGAAAACCACATCCTGTATCAAGAACCCAAGAAGTAGCATGTGATAAACCATTAGATTTAATTTTGTAAATACCTGCAAAAGATGGCTTGATCTTCCCATCCTTGATGGTCTGCAGATATTCTGGGCAGCTTCTCTTCCAATGCCCTATCTTGTTGCAATGGTGACACTCTGCCTCCTTAGGGTTAGAGTTGGGTTTAGTAGAACCAACTTTGGTTCCACTAGAAGAGGTGCCATCTTGGGACTTTCCCTTGTGGTGGCCCCTTGAGGGAGCCTTCCTCTTCTTACCCTTCCTTTGCCCTATTGCCAAGACAGGGGCAACAGTAGGAGTTGGAGTTGATGCAACAGATTTATCCTTGAGGTTGCTCTCAGCAGTCCTCAACAAGCCCTGAAGCTTGCTCAAGGAGACCTCTTCCTTATTCATGTGGTAGGTCATGCAGAACTGGCTATAGTAGGAAGGCAATGAGTGAAGGATGATGTCAATTGCCAGCTCTTCATCGAAGTTCACACTCAACTTCAGCAGGCGATCGACACATCTCTGCATCTTTTGCAGATGAGCGGTAAGGGACTCTCCATTACCCATTTTGGTAGTGATCATCGAAGTGATGATCTCATACCTTTCTTGCCTAGCGCTCTGGTGGTAGCGTTCCAGCAGATCCTGATGCATCTCATAGGGGTACTTGTCCTCATAGGACTTCTGGAGTTCTGCAGTCATAGTCGCTAACATGATGCAATGGACTTTCGTGGCATCACGCTCGTGGGCCTCATAGGCCGTGATCTCTTCAGCAGTAGCAGTGTCGATGTCAATCTCCTTTCGCTTCTCATCGAGGACATATTCTTTGTCTTCGTAGCGAGTGACCATGCGAATGTTGCGGATCCAATTACTGAAATTGGTCCCATCAAATATCACTTTCCCACACAAGTTCATGAGTGAGAACGAGCCAGAGGAGTTTGAACTAGAAGCGTTGTTGTTTGTGTTCGACATCTGAAAAGGAAAAAGAACAAAGTTGATTAGAAATGAATTTCCCCAATTAATCACCCAAATGAAAAATTTAGGGCTAGGAACCAACAACATTATTCACAAATTAGAAAAGGGATGCCGTAATCTAACAGGTAAATAATTTGAAGGCAAGTAAATGTCGATTCAATAATTCTCCACCATGAAAAACGAAAAAGAGATTAAGTTTTAAATTTATTGAAAAACTCCTAGATCTTTTGAGATTCATTGAACTTTTCAATGGCATGTTTAAATCTCGATATGCCCCTCTAGTTTGTGACTGGGATGCCGAGGATCACAAAGCGGGTGTGAATAACCATGCAAACGTACATGGTGCCCTCATTGTTACAGTCACCTATTCGATGTGCCGGTTAGCCACACACGCTCCATCGAATTATGACAAACAATGAGTCAGCCTTTGCCACCTTTTCTTAGAACCCAATTAATGCGCCGGTTAACCACACACGCTCCATTAACGTCTTAGCAAGGGTACAAAGTGTAATTTCATGGAATTGCATCAAATTCACTTTTGCCTAAAGTAACTAAGATTGGGAATTTTGTAAAAACATTTAATTACTTTATATAGATTCATTATACTTTTAAATGAGGAAAGTTTGCCCTATCCTACCCGTTCGGCTAACGACCCTCCACCAATCAAGGAAGCGGTGGGTGAGAATGGACACCCATTAAACGACCATTTTATAGGCCATAACCTTATACCCCCCTTATAGATTGGCTTCGTGAATGAGGCCTACTAACGGTAAGACTAGCATTTAAGTTATATATATATATATATATATATATATATATATATATATATATATATATATATATATATATATATATATATATCTTATAATATTATAAGTATAACGTTGAATTTTAAAACTTGTAAAATTCTAAGGTTTGAAATTGAAATAGTTCAAATTAAAAATTTTAATCACAAAACTTAAATTTCAAAACTTGAGGACAAGTTTTGAACTTTTCAAAACACAAACGATCAAATAGCAAATAATATAAATTAACCAATTAATTTAAAAGATTATCTAAATTTGACCTAGTCAATATTACTTGCAAGATAATTCAACAATTAATTCAAATAATCAATTATTATCAAATAAGGAAATTATTTTATAAACAATTGGTAAATATCTTTTGTTTTGTTGAGGATATTCACAAAAAGATGATAAAATTCGGATTTTATTGAACCAAAACGATTTAGGCAAGAATCCTTAAGCAAAACAGCAAGAAATCCTGAAAATCACTCTGACAGACGCTCCGACTCGCCGAGTCCCTTTATGGACTCGTCGAGTTCATCCTACTTGTCGAGTCCACAATGGGACTCGCCGAGTCTGTCAGTCAGGAGGCAGAAAAATGATTTTTTCAAAGCTAGAACAAATAAACAATGCATCAATTCAATAGAAATCAATCAAAGCTCTGATACCACTGATGGGTTTGAGCCATAAGAACTTTCCTATGTGCACATGCAAACCCTAATGCTTGGATCTAGGTTTCTCTAATTGAACATGCAATTTATCCAAGTCTTGCAAACCCTAGATCTAGTGAGTATAATTCAAATTTGATGAGACAAATCAGATGTAGATGATTACCTCTTGTTGCTTGCTTGAATCTTCTTGTTCTTGGAGCTTAGAATCATAATTGTCACTCCTCTAATGGCTTACAAACACCAACTAGCAAGAGGATGATTTGGAGAGAGGATGTAGGCACAAAATCGGCTCTTAGGAACTCCTTAGGGTTTCTGGTAGCCGATTTCGGTAGCCCTTGGGGTCTTTAAATACTTGAGCTGCTAGGGTTACATCCTGAAACCCTAATTGAATAACTTATGCCCTAAGCAATCCAAGGATCCCTCTAGAATAAGGCTTGGACGAATTCAAGGAGTCCATACACCTTAATTTCGTCCACCCTATATTCATAAGGATCCATAGCCCAAAACCAACTATCACACAATTGACAGTTCCAGTCCCCTTTATTCAATTAATCTCTTTTAGTCACCAAATTAATTCTTAATTAATCTATGACCAATATTAATTAAATAATATGATTATTCCTTTAATATATTATTCTCATAATATATTAATAGATCATAATATATTCTCTCTCTTCATAAATCACCCTGTCAAGTTGCTATGGTGAAGGCAACCCAAAAGGACCATGCACAACCGGGTCAAGTACTTACCAAATATAGTTACTGGCTTAGACACTAATCCAACAGAGTCTCGATGTAACCTTAACTGATCTAACGGAGATGTTGATAATTGTAGAAGCAGAGATGCTTAAGAGTAAAACTAAACCAAAAATGTTTGAAGGATCAAATCCCAAAAGTTCATTGGACGTTGACAATGGTAATCAAGAAAAGGTTTCTCTTCCTAATAGAATGGGATCGGCCTAGGTCAAGCAGTTTGATCGAATGGTAAAGAGAAATACTTGTTCTGAGATCGTTCCATGTGTTAACCCCAATGAATCCATTTATTTCTACTGCTAATTGAAGGGACATTGGAAACAAAGCTGCCCAAAATAATTAAAACATCTTAGAGATAGTAAAGTCAAGTTATATAACTCTACTTCAGGTACATCCATTATATGACTTCATTGTTTTATAAGTTCCTATTCATACATTCCTAATACATGATGTGATGATCAACTTTTGATGGTATTGCATGATCTATGAGAAAGAAGGAAGCTTGAGCAGAGCAAGCTAAATCAGATCGTGAGAGATGGACTTTTGTCACATAGCTTGATGGTCAGAATTTTGAGCTATTAACAAGGAGTTAGGATAATTTAATTGATTGTTATACTATTCAAAGATGTCTGGAAACATAGTTTTTCAAAATTTTTGCATTGTAAGAACAAGTTCAAATTTTTTGTTTATTTCAATAAAAGTGAAATTGTAACATCCGGATTTCTAGGGACATTATCGTGTATGTTAATCTTGACATTTGAGGAGGGACTCGAAGAGTTGAGGGACCAACTAGCCGAGTCGAGTCGAGTTGATCGCGTGAATTTAATGAAGGACTCGACGAGTCCGAGAAGGGACTCGCCGAGTAGGTGCTGGGCAGAGAAACCCTAATTTCCTGGGTTTGAGACCTATTTAAAGGAACTTATAGCCTCATTTGCGGCTACCCTTCCTTGAGAGCAAACCCTAAACGTTTATGGAGAGCCATGAGAGTCTTAGAAGCTAAAACTTGGAGTAAACTAGTGCATCTCTTGAGGAGAAGAGGAGATCACCCATCTAGGGAGCTAGAGAATCAGTGGATCTGGTGTAACTTCGTGCAAGGGCTTGAGTAAGAGGTAAAAGCTTGCACCTTTCTTGTTATTTGGCTTAGATCTTGTAGATATGGAAGATTAGGGTTTCTTCCACCATTTTTGGGACTTTGTATGCATAAGGTCTCTCATGAGGCCTAGACTTCAGATCTGGACCTTGTGAGGTCCAGAGAGTCCAAAGATTATAGCTTTAGTTAACCATAGAAGAGTTATTGTGGTTAATCATACTTGTTAGAGTTATATTGGCATTATGAGCCTTATATGCCATGTTTAAACGTAAAGCTTGCAGCTTTACGTGACAATCGACCCTCAGGATGGTAGATCTAGTGTTTGGGGTGATGGATCTGCCTGAAATCGTCTGAATGAACATTTTGTCTGAATGAACTCGCCGAGTCGATGAGCCGACTCGACGAGTTGGTTAGGGTTTGTCCCGAGGAATCGAATCAGGCGATAGCTCGACGAGTTGGGGGTCAACTTGACGAGCTGAGCTGGACTGTCACGAGATTTTTGAGGAAAGTAAGTGGACTCGACGAGTCGCAAGGGTGCACTCGGCGAGTCGGGTCAAACATGGACTGTTGACTCGAGTTTGACTTCGGTTGACTTTGGGGCTTTGATCAACATAAGTAGTAGAGACTATGGAGGGGTAAAATGGTCTTTTATCCACTTCAAAGAGTTAAAGAGAGGAAGAATAGCCTTTGGTCATTAGAGTTGTGATTAGAGTATCACTTAGAGATATTCATCCCTTGTGTTAGGTTGAGGCTAGTTCGAAATCCGGGAGCCGGGTCTTTACTTGCTGCTGGTCAGGTGAGTCTTCTCACTATACTTTACCATGAGTGGTAATTAGAGTTATGTGACAGAGTATCTTGTATGCTATGTATGTGATGTGCTGCACTGCATTATTTCTATGTGATTTATGCTGTATGTATTCCAGAGTTTACAAAGTTAGGACCGGAAGGTCCACAGAGTTAGGACCAGAGGGTCCACAGAGTTAGGACCAGAGGGTCCACAGAGTTAGGGCCAGTGAGCCCACAGAGTTATAGCCTCGAGTGGCTAATATGTGTTATATGTGGTATTTTGGGGAACTCACTAAGCTTCGTGCTTACCGTGTTATATGTTATGTGTTTCACGTATCTCAGAGGATCGCGGGAAGGCACCGGCTTGATTGTACACACCAGAGAAAGAGTTATGTATTGAGGATCCTGGATTTTTAATGGAGTTGCGTTTTGTAATTTGAATAAACGAGATTTCCATACAATTTTTTTTGAAAAGTATGCGATTTTAAAATGAAAAATTTGTTTGAAAAATTACGGTGTTACAAGTTGGTATCAGAGCCTTGGTTTGAGGGATTCGGATGCACCTTCGGGTAGATCTGGACTCAAACTGAGGATTTGAGAAAAATTTTCAAGGAAATGATTTTTTTAAAACGAGCAAGAGTTTCTAAAAGAGTACGAGTTGGAGCAGTGTGTACAATCAGCCAGAGCCCGAACGGTGATTTCCCAAAATACCCTTACGTTTGTATTATGAGATATTTATGAGATATGCTATGAGATATTATGCATGCTAGCTATAGGCTAGGTATTTCATATGTTAGGACTAGAGTGGCCTGATTTGTGATGCCTTAGCCTAGGAGTTATTGTTATTTGTGATGTGCTTTCGAGCATGTGTTGAGTAAGAGTATCCAGCAGGAATCCTCTAGAGAGGGATTTGAGTAGAGGAGTAATCTAGGAGAGATACCTAGATGATCATTTGAGGAGTCTACTGAGAGAGTAGTCAGACGCCCGCGTGGGGTAAAGTTGCTTGAGTGCGGTGGTATCCTTTGAGTATGAGGAGAGTAAGTGGGTAATGACCTAGAGTGGTTTTGCATGTTGGTAGAGATTATTCGATGCTCGAATGCTGCTTGCTTCGTGCTTTGTGGAACTCTTGATGATGAGAGTCAGCTACTAAGTGAATATGACGATATTCAGGAGGTAGATGGCTGACATCATAAGGAGTTCTTCAGCAGCTGATGGCGGAGAAGTATGAGAATCTAGGAAGAGCCTAGGAAAGGGTGACCCTAGTCAGATGAGTACGCTGACAGAGTTGGATATTTCGCAAGAGGAGCGAACACGCATGACGGGGCTGGTGATTGAGAAGGCCGAGCAGCTACTTAGGAACTTGGGTATGGTCCGTGTGGAAAGTATAGGTAGATGTGGCAGGTAGTATGGGCCCGTACTACTGAAAGCAGAGGACCCATACTCGATACAGGGAACATTCCGGAGATTTTAAATAGCAGATCGAGAGGTGATTTCATGGTTCGAGTACCATGATTTGTAGCAGATCAAGAGGTGATGTCATGGGTCGAGTACCATGACTCGTAGCAGGTTGAGAAGAGATAACATGGTTCGGGTACCATGATTCATAGCAGATCGAGAGGTGGCCACATGGTTCGAGTACCATGACCCGTGGCCGTTAGTGTTACTGGTTCTGCCAGTTATTCCGTTGAAATTGGTTAGACTGAGATCAGATGTGAAAGAGTATGGGGCCAGAGGGCCATGATGAACGAGTTTAGTGGAGCATCCCTTGAGAGGGAAATCGAGTTAGCTCTGAGGGATTGTTGGTGAGATGCCAATTGGAGTCGCAAGACTCAAGAATGAGTAGAGATGGCGGTTATGGAGGATTATGGCATAAGTTGAGCAATCAGCTGATAGTGGAGATGTCACCTTCTGTGACATGGATGGTATTATTTCCGTTTCCTGTGGGAAACATAAGAGGTGTTGAGAATTCGGTTTCCGAGCTTGGGGGTAGAACCCTGCGGGTTAGCATTGATGGTGACCTTCCATCATAGTATTTGGGCAGTATGTCTGCCGAGAGGTAATGTTAGAGCAAGAGCAGGTTATCAGCGGGGACTGAGATGGTTAAGGACAAGGATACACCCTATTTGAGCATAGTAGGGCATGTATTAGCTGCAACGGCAGACGATCAAGAAGAGGATATTGGGGCGGTGGCTCTTATTGTCTATGATGAGTATCGAGTGTGGTAATGAGGACTCCACTCTTATTACAACCCACGTGATGGAACGTTGGTTGAAGAGTTGAAGATGAGGAATATGATAGTTCATTATTTTCAGACTGAGAGTCAGGGCTACGACTGGACAGTTGAGATGTCCGGTAGTGGGATAATACGAGGTTCGGAATGACTAGAGGTAGTCATGATGAGAGGTTTCTGAGGACTTCATCGGAGATTCGGGGTATTTGGAATTACTCGATCCCCATCGGGGAGATCATCGAGCATTGCGTATCACCTTCCAAGAGTAGGTGCGATGTTAGTAGTAAAAGCAGTCTGTAGGTTAGATTGCTGGCGAACCAATTGGTGATGGTTCGAACCCTGAGTGGGGGAGAACCAAGTACTTTTGAGGAGATCTGAGATTTGTTCAATAGCGGTTAGAGAACTGGATAGAGAGGCCTACGGTGCGGATTCCTAAAGACCAGGGTTTTTTGGTGGTCAAGGAGAGGTGCAGAGTGAAATAGTGCATGTGGCACGTGTTTGAGAAAGAATGAGAGTCTCCACGGTAAGTGGCCGTTGGTCGGAGACCTTGTGGTGGTTAGGAATCCTTCAAGGTTAAAATTGTGAATTCGAGGTGGTTGGATTGTGAGGTTAGTTCGGCGGTTGAGAATTTCTGGTTCAGAGTATGGGCTATTATATGCAGTATGGGAAGGGAAGAAGTTGATTGGGCAACCAACTTCAGGGTCGTTATGAGTATTCTTGCATGAGTTTTGAGCAATAGAGGAGGAAGTTTCGGATTGTCATCTATGTGTTCTGAGTCGTTGGTAAATTCTTTGTGGTTTAATTTGGGAGATAGAGTATTCCGGGGTTACAAGAGACACGAGAGGAAGACCGGTTGCGAGATTCCAAGGAAGCAATGCGATATCTGAGTATGGGATCAGTGGTAGAGTCAAGATACTGCGAGGCGTTGTGATGGTATTCCGGGGTATCCGAGTTCAATGTCCTAAATCTCGGATTATTTTGAGTTTGAGTTTAAGGTGACGAGTGGTGTATCAAGTGTCTATGGTTCCGGTGGGGGGGGGGGGGGGCTTCAGCTAATTGACATCAAATGGATTTATTTGAGAATGTGAATTGCAGCGAGAAAGAGAGGTTTTTCACGACAATGGTTGTCTGAAGTAGTGATGCTTAGCCCGGATGGGTGTGTGTGTACCTATCTATGCTGGGTCGCAGAGCATGAGTTAATGATCGCAGTATGGTGTCAACCTGAGGATGAGATTGTGAAGTGGTAAGAGTAAGTGTGGTAAGACTGCGTGGAGCTGCAGTTTCAATGAGTCAGTGCAGAGAGGTGTGGTGATGCTACGGGGAGCCGTAGTAGTCACTATTCAGTGAGAAGTTGTGGTGATGCTACGGGGAGCCGTAGTACTCACTATTCAGTGAGAGGTTGTGGTGATGCTACGGGGAGCCGTAGTACTCACTATTCAGTGAGAGGTATGGTGATGCTATGGGGAGCCGTAGTACTCACTATTCAGTAAGAGGTTGTGGTGATGCTACGGGGAGCCGTAGTACTCACTATTCAGTGAGAGGTTGTGGTGATGCTACGGGGAGCCGTAGTACTCACTATTCAGTGATAGGTCGTTGTGATACTGCGGGGAGCCGTAGTACCCACTAGTCAGCTTAGTCAGCGAGAGAATGTTGTGATGAAGTGCTCTCTGATCAGAGCTTGACGCAGAAGAGTTTTAGGCTTGGGTAGCCCTAATATTTGAGTGTGTGGAAGCCTGGGGTCGAACCAGGGGCGAGACTGGGGTCTCCATGATTGTCGGAAGTCGTTATATTCTGAATTGAGTAGTGGTTTTCGTGGCCAAAGAGAAGTGGATCAGTGAGGTTCGCATGGGTTGCGGGTCATGAGTCATGAGCTGAGTGGTTCGTTGGGGCGAGTGGTTCCAGCTCTGGGTCAGATCGAACTCACGAGTTTGAGTTTGGCTCTGGTAGTGCGTTGAGTAGGCAGAATGAGATTCCGGATTCAGAGCTGAATTTCATTTGGAAAGGGGTATTCCTCCTATCTGGTGCCTTAGACTTGAGTGGGTCAATTCGTTGGTGTGAGAAAACCGCGAAATGCATGGAACTAATGAGTAGTAGACGACAGAGGTCGAGATTGAAACGAATTCCGTATTCGCTTGAGGAAAAGCGAACTTCGTGACTTGTGTGTCACACTGGGCCGAGATAGCTAGTGTGGGAATGAAGTCAGTGAGACATGTTGAGGTGTGCAATGGGTAACCTTTGGAGGTTCAACTGTGGAGTCAGAAGTTGACCTAGTGCTCAGCATTAAAAAGGGGTATGAAGAACGAAGTTGGGACTTGTGATTGTGATGTCTGAGGACACTTCTGAGCGAGCCTGGTTATTCTCTTGTGTCTGAAGGGCAGAGTGTTGAGGATTCTTTGTTCGGATGGGTTCTAATAGCAGTCTAGTGTATGATCCCTAGTGGGGTGTGGACCCTTCCGTTTCTTGGAGCTGTGATTTGGATCATTAGCATGATGATATGAGTGAGCGGTAGCCGATTGTTGGATTTGGTCTTGTGAGAATCAGAGGATCAGTGAGTTATCAGGGTTTGATATTCGAGGAGCGAATATCATGGTGATCGCTTGAGTAGGCGGTCTGGCGGCGGGTCAGGCCACTTGAGCTTCCGGATAGTGGGAAGGAGTATATTAGCGACAGAAGAGTTGGTTCAGTTATGGTCTTGGGAGTTTTGTGTGGTTTCGGGTGTCCATAGAGAAAGATATCGGTGTAGTATGAGATCCTTTCGGTGGTGCCTTTTTGGGTTGATGATTTCATTATGTGAGTGGTTAAGGAGTGATTTCGAGGGCGAAATCTAATTCAAGTGGGGGAGAATTGTAACATCCGGATTTCCAGGGACATTATCGTGTATGTTAATCTTGACATTTGAGGAGGGACTCGACGAGTTGAGGGACCAACTCACCGAGTCGAGTCGAGTTGATCGCGTGAATTTAATGAAGGACTCGACGAGTCCGAGAAGGGACTCGCCGAGTAGGTGCTGGGCAGAGAAACCCTAATTTCCCGGGTTTGAGACCTATTTAAACGAACTTATAGCCTCATTTGCGGCTACCCTTCCTTGAGAGCAAACCCTAAACGTGTATGGAGAGCCATGCGAGTCTTAGAAGCTAAAACTTGGAGTAAACTAGTGCATCTCTTGAGGAGAAGAGGAGATCACCCATCAAGGGAGCTAGAGAATCAGTGGATCTGGTGTAACTTCGTGCAAGGGCTTGAGTAAGAGGTAAAAGCTTGCACCTTTCTTGTTATTTGGCTTAGATCTTGTAGATATGGAAGATTAGGGTTTCTTCCACCATTTTTGGGACTTTGTATGCATAAGGTCTCTCATGAGGCCTAGACTTCAGATCTGGACCTTGTGAGGTCCAGAGAGTCCAAAGATTATAGCTTTAGTTAACCATAGAAGAGTTATTGTGGTTAATCATCCTTGTTAGAGTTATATTGGCATTATGAGCCTTATATGCCATGTTTAAACGTAAAGCTTGCAGCTTTACGTGACAATCGACCCTCAGGATGGTAGATCTAGTGTTTGGGGTGATGGATCTGCCTGAAATCGTCTGAATGAACATTTTGTCTGAATGAACTCGCCGAGTCGATGAGCCGACTCGACGAGTTGGTTAGGGTTTGTCCCGAGGAATCGAATCAGGCGATAGCTCGACGAGTTGGGGGTCAACTCGACGAGCTGAGCTGGATTGTCACGAGATTTCTGAGGAAAGTAAGTGGACTCGACGAGTCGCAAGGGTGCACTCGGCGAGTTGGGTCAAACATGGACTGTTGACTCGAGTTTGACTTCGGTTGACTTTGGGGCTTTGATCAACATAAGTAGTAGAGACCATGGAGGGGTAAAATGGTCTTTTATCCACTTCAAAGAGTTAAAGAGAGGAAGAATAGCCTTTGGTCATTAGAGTTGTGATTAGAGTATCACTTAGAGATATTCATCCCTTGTGTTAGGTGGAGGCTAGTTCGAAATCCGGGAGCGGGGTCTTTACTTGCTGCTGGTCAGGTGAGTCTTCTCACTATACTTTACCATGAGTGGTAATTAGAGTTATGTGACAGAGTATCTTGTATGCTATGTATGTGATGTGCTGCACTGCATTATTTCTATGTGATTTATGCTGTGTGTATTCCAGAGTTTACAGAGTTAGGACCGGAAGGTCCACAGAGTTAGGACCAGAGGGTCCACAGAGTTAGGACCAGAGGGTCCACAGAGTTAGGGCCAGTGGGCCCACAGAGTTATACCCTCGAGTGGCTAATATGTGTTATATGTGGTATTTTGGGGAACTCACTAAGCTTCGTGCTTACCGTGTTATATGTTATGTGTTTCAGGTATCTCAGAGGATCGCGGGAAGGCACCGGCTTGATTGTACACACCAGAGAAAGAGTTATGTTTTGAGGATCCTGGATTTTTAATGGAGTTGTGTTTTGTAATTTGAATAAACGAGATTTCCATACAATTTGTTATGAAAAGTATGCGATTTTAAAATGAAAAATTTGTTTGAAAAATTACGGTGTTACAGAAATTTTGGTTTATAATGTTGCCTTATCTTATATTTCATTGCAATGACATTAATGAATGTGTTTATGATAATAGCAATATTAATTGTGGATGTGATTCCCATCGGTCTTGTGGTATTGTCAAATTTGATTAAGTGAAAAAAATCTCATCACCAAGTTTCAGTTGGACAGAAACTTGGAGTCATGCAATTTGAATTGGATAATGCATGCCAGCTCTGTTCACTGGAGAAATTATGATTGAGTAATTGTTAACATGGTTATGTGAGGCAAGTGATGGACTATTGGATCCTGTACATGTTCTTACGAACTCTTCGGATCCACCACAGGGGACGATAACTCTGTTCATCATGATTTACTGAAGCTTCAGTAAATATGATTGTGTTTATAAGATTAAACAGAAATCTGATACTTTGAAAAGATTCAAAGAGTAGCAGAACAAATAGAAGAATTAATTATACAGAAAGATAAAATATTCTCCAATCTCAAAGGAAAGGAGAGTACTTTAGTATCATGTTTTATGATCATCTTAGTGATTGGTGAATTGTATCACAATTGATCCTTAAAGAACTTCTTAGTGCAATTGTATAACTAAGAAGAGGAATCGAACATTGTTGGAAATGGTTCGATCAAGAGACAAGTCATACTTCATTCCAAATCAAGTTTTAGAGCTATGCTCTAGTAACTCAAAATCATATCTTCAAATTAGTTTCAAACTAAGAAGGTTGATAAAACCTCATAATGTATGGAGTGAGAATGATATTTTTACTTAAGTACATTTAGAGTTGGAGTTGTGATGTTTTCGTTAATCGAGAAAAAAAAAGATAGACTGAGACCAATTATGTGAAGTGTTTTCTTGTCCGGAATCAACACAAACTTTTGAATATTTGTTTTAGCTCGTCAACGAATGTTCCTTGAGATTAAAATCATATTTCAAGAAGTCAGTGGGAGTCATGTTGATATTGATCTTGTAAGAGTCAACCGAAAATAAACCTTTTATTTATAACTCGCACGCGACCCGAGGTTGATAATCTATTGTGTTTAATTGACATATCTTGATTTATTTGAGCTTCCATTTGAGTTGGCAATGCTTATGAATTCTATGTTCTTCATGTAACTACAAAAGAAAAGCACATTGGTCGGTGAAAATACACTGATCAATACGGTTGATGAAACACCCCAAAATACGGTCCAAAATTTTCGTTTTAAATCATTATAAAACCATAGTAATCCGATCATCTCATAAAAACATAAGTGGTAATATCTCAAAACATCATGTCAGAAACACTGTATCCAAATCACATATAAAAATATCAGAGTAAATCCTCCCAGGCTAAACACTGTGGTGTGTGCAATGCAGTCATCCCGAGCTCTTCCCCTTGCCACCAGAAGTACCTGAAACCATAACTGAAAACTGTAAGAACGAAGCTTAGTGAGTCTTCCCAAACTACCACATACCATACACATATCATATAACATGCAGCTAGGAGATACGGACCTCGCCCACACTCAAGGAGATACGGGCCCCCGCCCACACTCGGCTAACTATGAGATACGGGCCTTGCCCACACTCGACTACCTATGAGATACGGGCCTCGCCCACACTCAGCTGGCTAGGAGGTATGAGCCTCGCCCACACTCCTCTATCCGGAGGATACGGGCCCCCGCCCACACCCCACAATCTAAACATACATACAAGTATCATGCAGACAACAAGTATACCATAATCTACCAATTCATAAACATACTCAGATAATACTAAGATACGGGCCCAACCCATACTTAGCTACTAATCATAAACAAGTCTAAGATACGGGCCATGTCCACACTTATCTACTAACCATCATACATACTCTACACAAGCCGACATTGGTGACTTCGACCCGTTCCTACTGAAGGAAACTCACCTCGTAAGTTAACTGTGAAATCTCGTGTGAGGAATCTCTGACGGCTGCTCCAACGACTCCCCGACTATCATTATCACAATAACACTTAGTCAAAAACTGATAATCCTTCTTAGGGTAAAATGACCATTTTACCCTTGGTCAAAGTCAACGTTATGGGTTGACTCAACTCGCCGAGTTGCTCCATCAACTCACCGAGTTCTATAAATCAAAACCCTGAAATCGCGATCCAACTCATCGAGACATCCCCCTGAATCACCGAGTTCCCTAGCTACTCATAGTCGTGATTAAGCGAGTCAACTCGTCGAGTCATCCTCAGACTCGTCGAGTTCTACCATATTCAGCATCGGGACAACTCGCCTCAACTCGTCGAGTTTCTCTATGAACTCGATGAGGTCCTTTGTTTGTTTGGGCCATCTTAACGGATTAAGCCCCTACACTTCAGATCTAAGCTTCTTGTTTCTCATACATACTGAAAACGTCCTTTTAAGGGTAAAGTTTCCAACTTTACCCGTTAATACCCTCATTTGACGGGTTTGGCTCCAACCCTAACTCTCTAGAACTTAGATCTTGGTCCATACTCCAAACTAATGCATATAAACAGATATCTAGGCCTTAGACATCATTTGAACACGTAAAGCTTCTGCCTTTTCCTCCATGCATGGCCTTTTGGGGCTTAAAAGGCCAGGATGACATCTTAGAGCTTGCATGGGGGCTCCAATGGCATAAAGTTTTCACTTTTATGCCATAACAACCCTTAATGATTCCAGATATGAAGATATCCTCACTTGGGACGTCCATATCCCAAGGATCAAGCTTCTTGGACCAAAAACACAATAAAGTGAAAATAAGGAGATCTAAGAAACTATTAGGCAAGTTAGAGACTTGATTACCAGAAAATGATGAGGATGGAAGGAAGTCTTTGGATCTACTATCTTCTCCTTGAATCCTCTAGCTTCTTCTTCTTCCACAAGCTTCAAAACACACAAAGATCACTCAAAAATGGCTCACAAGCTCACAAATGCATTAGGGTTTCTGAAACTGGGGTTTGGGACTTGGAGGCTGGAAATGAGGTTGGAATAAGGGGATTAAGATGCTTAAATATGGTGCAAAACCCCGAAATTAGGGTTTCATCCTGGCAGCCCTACTCGTCGAGTCGAGGCTCTCAACTCGTCGAGTAGGTGACTTAAAATCTCGCGTCCATTCTGGTTTCTACTCGACGAGTTTGGGGCTCCCAACTCGTCGAGTAGCTCTAAAAAAGTGAATAAATCATAATTAAATGCGTACCAGGAACCAGGCGTTACAGTTGAGCTCCTAATAGGAACGAAAGCACTGGTAGGATTTGAGATGCCAGAAAGAAAGAAATTAAAATAGCGAAATTCGGTCCATGAAGAAAAGCTGAATTAATTTTTTTTTTTGTCCTAAACCTTGTCTTATCATAGGTTAAAAATTAAAGTTCTACATGGATGAGAACGTATGCACCTTCGAATCTAGGTGGCAAAAGCTTTCTCTCTAATTCATGGAAATGGTTATAAGGAAACACTTTCGCTAGTAGATTTTAAGGATATGACAAAGATCAATACGAATACTAATTGTATTATTTGCATTCTCAAATTCACAATATGATTACAACATCCCTCTTCATATTTAGAATTGTGAGGAATGGAAAGGAATTGTTTAAACTTTCAGGAGATATGTTTATCACTTCTTGAAAGGGTTTAAACACATACACTATCCGGATAAAGTGCATAAGCTTAAGAAGCCTAATTAGAGGCTTGGCGAAGCGTCGCAAAATAGGAATCTACACTTCCATGAGAAAGTCAAAAGATATTGATTTCTAGAAGTCCAATTGATTTCTGAGTATGTGTCAAAGCTAGTTGGAGCATAATTGTTATGCTAGTATTACATAATGATAATACTATTCGTAAAGAACAATGTTTCAGATTTGCAGATTGCAAAGTTCGGAAATTGTTTTGCTATAGTGGACTTAAGGGAGAGGGCACTCATAATTTGTTACAAAATTTTAATAGAACTTAGTCAAAATCATATATGAATAGTGTGTTGAAATGTTTCAACATAGAAGATTCTATATGAAAATATTATAGCAAGAGATTAAACAGATATCAAATCCTTATATAAGATATAATGAGTCGAGTCTCATATGCTTCACATATAGGATCGATTAAATATGTTGTAATATTTGCTTATTCTAATTTTTCAAATGCTCTAAGCATTGTGAGAAAAAGAACTAGAATTTTAAATGACTAGAGTTATTAAACAAATTGTTAAGAACATTTTGAGGTGACTGAAGATTGGTTGCTTGTAGATAGTTAGAAGTATGATTAAGGAAGGACCATATTGACACGTTTTAGATTGAGATGATTCTTGGTCAGAATTAGTGGTCATATGGGAATGATTCCATAATGGGAGATAGGTATATGGAAATGTTTCCATAATTAGAGTTGGTTATAAAATCTACTTGTGAGTTGGAAACTTTAATGCAAAAAAAACTATTCAAGGAGCATACCTTGAATTTGAGACTTCATACCATGGAATTGTTCTGAGTAACAAGTTCTAGTGAAACATTCTGTAATGTCGAAGACTCAGTTTCTATTACTTTAGAAAGTCGACATCTCAGAAGGACAACACATGTAAAGATGAGATTCCACTGCATCTTAGATAACGATGAGAATTAGGAATTATGAAATAAGCATCTTTGGAGTAATGTCCAGTCGATTTGTTCACAAAGGAAGGACCATAAAGATGCATAGTATGCATGGATATAACATAACATGATTGGTGTTATTTGATTCAAGTGGTCAGTTGATTACTTGAAACAATATACAATGAATAAATTCGAAATTGTTATGGTGATTAAATAATAGGGATTTATTTATAATCAAAATGTTTGATGTCATAGTTAATTAGTTTATTATTGTGTTTCAATTTGCATGTTTTACTTCCTGAATAATTTTGTTATTATTCAAAATTCTACAGTCGATCATACTTTTGGAAGTAAGTAGTGAATTAAGACTGTTATGAATAGTTTGTAGACTGTATATGGGGATTAGACATTGCATAGGGATTGCTGCAAGATTCATGAGTACTTGGAAAATAGAGATTTTAAGTATTGGATAAAGCCACGCTTAGAGATTACTTCATGGATTCAGTCACAAGTAATTCTAAGACGATAATATCTACTATTCTTAAAGCAAAGATATATATATATATATATATATATATATATATATATATATATATATATATATATATATATATATATATATATATATATATATATAGCTCATAGTTTGTGAATCAGTTCTGCATTGGGTTGCTCAAACACATCTCGTAACTAGATGTTATAAAGGGTTATTCCATGCATAATTTGGCGAGTAAAAGGTATGAATATATAGTCAATTTAATTCATACGATATCTTGTAGAACGAAGGAGTAGCTGATCACTTATTTTAGGACCAACGTTTGATTTGAATCAGAGTTCGACAGTGGCTTTGGAAAGCACACTTTGCTGTTTGGTTCGAGGTTATACTTGCAATTGTAGTTATAGACTTATCCAAGTGGGGAATTGTTGGATTATTGTGTCTAAGCTCATAACTAAATTGGTATATAGTTGATTTAGAAGCTAAGTCCTTTTTGGGTTGCCCTCATAACTAGTAACTTAGTAGAATGACATTAGGAGAGAGAGGGAGAGGATAATTTGTTAGTTCATTATACGGATAATAAACTAATTGAAATAAATGTTTGATTAATATATTATATGATTAATATATTAATTGGAAATATAAAGTTAATTTGTTAATTTTTTATGCCATTAATAAATTAATATAACATCAATTGTTAAATAATTGATTTGTTATTTTATATGATTAAAAAATTAATGTGAAATCAATAAGAAGTGATTAATTATTAATCATAATTAATTTGGATTTAATTATAGTTTAATTAGAATTAATCATACAATGACTCTTTAGTTTCTAGGTTTTCTTAAACAACTATAAATAGGATACTTGGGGTACCTATTTTTATACACTTGATTCTTCAAGAGAATAGCCAAATTTGCTATCCCCTCTTTTCTCTCCTCTTGTCTTCTAGTTGCTTGGTTTTGGGTGTGAGCCATTAGAGGCGGCCATATTTTTTGTGCTAGCTTTCTGAAGAAGGAAAGGAAAAGATCAAATATTTATTTGCTATAATAAATCTGAAGGTATGTAAACCCTAATTCATGAATTTCGATTTTCATAGAGTTCCTTTAGGGTTCTTGATATTCATTGTATGTTGCTATCAATTAGAGAAAACATAGATCATTTATAGGTTGCATGCGAACTTAAGTGTTAAGATTTTCCTCTTTACATGTTTTGATAACCTATAAAACCCTTCAACATCAACTCGCTCCTACTTAAAACTTGGGGGACTTATTGGACAATTTCCTTTCTAAGGTGATGTGACCAACGATTAGTTTTTTGACACAATTGGGTATAGACGAAACCTTTGATTTATCTAAACTTCATGATCATACAAAAGCATGACAAATAAATTACAACATGGACATAGTATATCATAACTCTAATCTCGTTCACGTAAACTTGAAAAAATGTATCACAATGTCGCTTCACCAATTTAGTTCAATGAAGACGTTCAGTTGCGTGCTAGTATAAGTTCGAAGATGGACTAGACATCGACTCGCTACTACTTTATACTTGGGGTACTTATTGATATATATCCCTCATCAAACTTTCTCAGGATATGGGCAAACATTTTTCGGCCCAATATGGGTCGGCCAAATATCATTTAGCTAAATATGGTTCTGCCAACATGATTTAGCCATTTCGCCAAAATGGTTTAGCCATTCGAATAACATGGATTGGTTTGGTCTATTCAACCAACATGGTTCGACCATTCGGTCTTCTCATGATGGTTCAGTTTGGCTATTCGACCAACATGGGTCGGTTCGGTCTATTCGGCCAACATGGTTCAACCTTTTGGCTAACAAGGCTCGGTTCGGCCATTCGGTCTCCCCAAGGTAGAAGGTACTCCCTAGTATATATATACCTCTCAATACACATTGCGAGGTAGGCTTGAAATCCTCTTATACACATCATACATATATATAATGGGTTTCCTTCTGCTCGAAGGATCCGACCCATATCCCGTGTCGATACTAACTTAATTTTCGGAGGTTGCTCCTAGGACGCAAGTCTTATGGAATCTCTAACGATCATGTTTATGAGTGTAACATGAATCATATTGAGGCACACTAGTATCATTGAGGCATATTTCTAGGATTATAACTCGATCAGCCTCGTGACGGTTACCCAAGTTACATCAGGGTGTAGAATTGACTTTTAGATGTCAATGTTAAAGTAGGTTGCTATTTTGAAAAATATCAACTAACTTTATATTGAATGTGGAAAAAAGAGGAACACAGTGTGTTTAAGCATGGACATGACACAAATGGTTAAAAGTCAAGTCAGCACAAAAGTCAATCTTTGGACACGATGCGTGACATTATGGACGCGGTGTGTCGGCAATTATCAGAGTCTAATCCCAAAGATCACATATTGCGGAAAACACGGGTGTATGCACTGCGATCGTCCCGAGCTCTTTCATTTGAAAACTGGAGTACCTGAAACATAAACTGGAAACTGTAAGCACAAAGCTTAGTGAGTTCCCCAAATACCACATAGCATACATATCCAACGATCCATACATGTCATACATAACCGTGAGCCATACACATCATTCATATACCATAATCAATAAGAGTGTTATGTGCCAACCATAGTCTTTCCATTATGCCACGAGCCACCTTGTGGTCTTTCTTGCCAGGCCGGGGGCCACAACCTTGAGTCTTACAGACAAGTTCCAAGAGCCACCTCCTGGTCTTCCATGCAGTCATCACAAAGACAACTAGCATACAAACTATACTACTTAACTAATTACTTGCTAGAGTTCAGACTCTGGTCTTGCATACAGTGTGCCAGGAGCCGCCTCATGGTCTTTCATACATAATGCCAAGGGACAACCCTCGGGTCTTCCTACAATACATAAACCAAATGGGTCGGCATTGGTGCCTTCGACCCATACAACAGTGAGGAGAATCACCTCGAATGTTGAAGCTCACTGCAAGAAATCCTTAGTTGCTGCCCTGACAACTTCTCGAGCTAACAATACCAAAATATCACCCAATTAGCAATTGGGTTCCAAACCATGATCCATAATCCATACTTGGGGTAAAATAACCATTTTACCCCTGGCCCAACAAGATTCATAACTAAGGCCCAAACCTAAATCCATCAAGATCCAAAACCACAAAATCCATAAAAGCCCACTAATGGCCCAATTTTCCAAATTGGGCACAATCCCATACGGGCCTTATCCTAAGCCCATATTTTACAATTCAGATTGCTTCAAACACCCCTTAGGACAAACTTGATCAAAGGCATAAGTCAAAAGTCAAAGTCAACGACCCAAGTTGACCCAACTCGCCGAGTAGTCCCTCAACTCGTCGAGTTTCTACATTAGACTGCAAAGATCGAGCAAAACCCCCTCAACTCGCCGAGTTCGCCATAAATCCAACCTCTTAATTCATTAAGTCGACCTTTTCGAAAATAAGGGCTTCTCAACCCATATATTAACTGGAATGGCCTCAAGAAGGGTAAAGTTTCCAACTTTACCCCTAAGAACCACCAAAATGGGTTCAAAACCCAAACCCTAAACTTAAAAGGGTAAGGACTTAATTATTAAGCACTTATTCCACAAGGACACAACTCCAAGATGCAGATCTGACCATATGAGGCTAGATGGCCATGTAAAGTTTCCAACTTTACACTTATTAATGATTACAAGAAGCTCAAAAGCTTACAAGAGACCAAAAGAGGACTTAATGAATGCATGAAGCCCTTAAGACCATAAAGTTGGCACTTTTATGCCAAAACAGCTTATGAAGATCATAGATCTGTAAAGGATAAACACTTGGGACTTCTACTTCCTCAACAACCACCCATCCATGGCTGAAAGCATACAAATAAACTGTCACACCCCCAAACCAGACGGCGGAAAAGTCCGGGGGTGGAGGACTTCATTTGTAGTATCACAATACATGCGTTATAGTAATCAGAGTACAAACAACCACTGTATTTAAAAAGTATAAGTATTTACATGTGTTTCAACATTGTATATTGAAACTAAATAGTTGTACAAAAGAAGAAGACAAGACATAAATAGCTCCATCTTCTCAAAAGCTCGGGGTGTACCTGTCTACTGGTTCCCTGAGAATACAAGTAATTTGAAAAGCGAGTATCAACATATAATTGAGTGAGTGCATAAGTATTTATGTTTGGAAAGAATGTCTTCTGTTTCTTGAATATGTAAACTGTTTCCAGAAAATCCTGTACTTTCTGTTGTATATGAAAAGTAGTTTTAGTTGCATAAAACTGTTCTAATTGTAAACCAATGTTCTGTATTTGTAAACCTTTTGTAAACTTGTATCTGAGAGTATGTCTGTTTTCACCAACTGTTATTGTAAACTGTAATGTAATACTATAAACTGTATCTTGTAAACTAGTACTTTGAAAATGTACATAAGTTTAGTTAATTATACACTAACGTATTGTTAATATCTTTTAATGAGTTATTATAACCATACTGACTAGATGGCCTGACCCAACGCTATGAATGCGCTTTAAGCTGTTGATAACAATTTGTCACTCACAGGCGTGTATGCCTGACTGTAGCGAGCAGTCCGAGTGTGGGGTTGTCAATCCCAATATAGATCTATACACATATTGTTTCGATCCCCCGCTGGAGATTTTGGTTATAATGTCAGGACTTTAACTATGTTGTTTAAAATGAATTAAACAACCTACACTACTTGACTCATAAAAGCATATAAACGTTACTTGTATAATAGTTATGAAAACTCAATCATTCTAAAATAAATGATTGGTACTATGTTCTTGAATTAGTATTCTTAACATCTATCTGAAAGAATGTATACCCTTGAATAGTTTTGAATAAAATATTTGTTCTTGTAAAACAATGTATTCTAGTATACTTAAATCGTGAATTAATGTTCTGTGAATCATAAATTATACCTATTATAATTTATATGTACTTTCTGATTTGCTAACGAGTATTCATGAATGTAACCCCTTGCTCAACATGTTACAAAGGGTAATTGAATTTAATGAACTAACTTTTATAGTTATATACATATACAAATATATATAAGTAAAATTTAAATGACACTCGGACAAATAACTGATACTTGTAATCCCACATCCAAACAAGGAAAAGGAACCAAAGTGAGTTATTAGTCCTAAGCCTTTTAAATCTTATTTATATAAATATATGTATACTAGTATGATTTTTGGGAGAAATATAAGTTTATAAAAACATTTAAAAGAAGTTTAATATTTTGAAATTCATTTTGGTGACTTGATGTCTTTTTGAAACAAACATTGAAAACCATTTGATTTGATGATAAATGAAATCCATTTTGATAATATATTTGAAATCACTTGTTTATAACACAAAAACTTTGTGTTAGACTTGTATTCCCCCCCCCCCCCTTAAAACAGTAAAAACTTATGAAAATACGGGGGTATGAACTCACCTGTTGTAAGTTATTCAAATGTAAGATCGGTGTAGGATGCTAAGTGTCAAGTGAAGTCTTGAATACAACGGATCCTATTAAGCATATAATGATACATATATGGATATAATTAGTGTATATAACAACTAATTATGATAGGAAACCACTTTAGGGACTAGGAAACACTTGAATTTAAGTGTTACAATCACATGTGATTGCTCTAAAGGAGTTTAAGGCCACACAAAGGTGTTTACGGCCATGGAGTGTACGACCCAATGGAGTTTACGGCCTATGGTGTTCTTCATAGGAGTTTACGGCCTAGGGAGATGCTCATGGCCGTAAACTCTTATTGTTCTTGGAATTGATTGTTTTCAAGGTTGTAAGTTATGAACTTCTATAGAATAACTAGTATATAGAAGGATACTTACGTTTTGAAGCTTGAATTGGGTATTCACGGTCTAAAGAACTAGTGTGTGTTCTTGGTGTTCTTGAAGATCTAGCCAAAAGAGATGATTTCATGGATGAAATCATAGGGTTTCACTAGATTAAGCAAGGTATCAACTAATGAATGGAAGAAACACTTACTTATTTGAAGATCAAGGTGTAAATCTTGATGATAGTTGAGAGAGAAATCGAGTTTATTGGGTTGAAAGTGTGAGAAATGGTGAAAAATGAAGGAATTCTATATATATATGTGCGAGGGTTTACGGCCGAGGGGTTTACGGTCCGAAGTCGGCAAGACGTTTACGGCCGAAGCCTCGTTTACGGCTGCAAGGAGTTTACGGTCCGAAGAGTGTACAGCCGTAAGCTCTTTGCGGTCCGAGTCAATGAATAGTATGCAAAGTTTCTCGGTTTTCAAACATTTTCCTTCCAAATTCAACTATGGATATTATAAGGATTTTAGCAAATAAAGGTTATTATCATAACCTAAATAAAAACCCAAACAATAAAAAGGACTTTAGTTGACTTTTGTTTGACTTTGGTTGAATAGAGTTGACTTTACAAACAGAAAATAACAGGATGTTACATAAACCCAAGAAGAGATCTAAGCCAATAGTAAGCAAGGTTAGAGCTTTATACCCAAAATATGCTGGAAACGGAGCAGAGAACCAAGATCTGAAAGCTCCTACTTGAACCACCACCTTGCACCAAGCTTCTCTTCTTTCAATGAGCCTTAAACACACCAAAACACACCCACAATGAGCTCACAACACTCAAGGATGCTCTAGGGTTTCGAGATTAGGGTTAGGGGATATGGAGGCTGGAAATGAGGCCAACACCTAGAACTTGAGGTGTTTAAATAGGGTGCAAAAACCCAAAATTAGGGTTTCCTAAATAGCGCCCAACTCGTCGAGTTGGCTCCCCTAACTCGCCGAGTTGTCTCATTAACCTCACGACCAAAACAACTTCTACTCGCCGAGTTGAGGCTCCTCAACTCGTCGAGTAGACCCATTAAATCCTCACGATTCTTCATCTTCAACTCGCCGAGTTCGACTTGAAATTGGCATAATTCCATAATTAACCTTCTAGATTCCATGTGTTACGAATGTGAGTCATGGGACACATGGGAGAAGGATGTGACATGTGGAAATAGTCTGGATTAGTTGGCAAAAAGCATGACAAATTTTAAAAAGTGCAACATGCCTGATGATACGTGGCTTGGTTTTGACACATGTTGAGATGAAGTGGTTTGGAACTTGACATGTGGGTTACGACGCGAATTTAGCTTTCCAACTTAGTATAAATAGTGAAAGGGCTTCTCTGATGGGTTCTTTTCGGGAATTAAAACCAGAATCAGTGGGGGTGGTTATGGCTTAGAGAGAGATCTTGAGGTCAGTTTACGTGGTTACAATTGTCAAATGATATAAAATATCCTCTAACTTGGTAGTACGTAATTGTGTTTACGTAGCGTTATAATCGTGTTGGGTTGTTAGAACATGAAGTACTTACTAGTGTCATGATATGGTGTTATTATGAACTTAATGGTAAGGTTGACAAATGAATTCGTTATAGGATTCTTGATTTGGAAAATGAGGGTTGTAAACCCTAGTATACAGAATAGTTAGACAACTGAGACTAGGCTAACGTCTTATTGTTAAGTTGTTTAGCAATTATGATTTGGAGTTTGATTTGCATGGTGACAAGTGGTTACCGAGATTAACTCCTAGTAATTTGGGACAACTCTTGAGGAACTTGGTACAATGTCCAAATAGGATTGGACAAGCGGTTGAGTTTCTAGACAACACAAACTAGAGGCCAAAATAGTAGTTAGGTTTCATCAACTAGTTAAATGAGTATATATGGATATTTATGAGTTCATAGCAAAAGAAGTTTTCTATGTGAAATGTTTAATATTAAGTGTTTTATCACTTAAATAGTTATGTTCTCAAGTTTGAGATTTAACTGGTATGGCTAGTAGGTTAATATGAAAACTCTAGCATACATTATGCTTATTGTTTACATGACATTACTTTTAGTTCTGTTATGAAAATTTTAGCACGCCATATGGTTTACACCAACTATTGGAACAATTAATGTTATTATTTGTATATATTTAAATGAGCTTATTAGAAAGATATAAGTGAATGAGTATTGGAACGCATTATATGTGCTAGTGGTGTGATATACTACAAAGTGAGTGTTGGAGATCACAACTTGAGATACATGACAATTATCGAGATAGTATATCTTGTAGATAGTAGTTATTAATAAATATATTTATATAACAGGACCTAGTGACAAGTTACGGTTAAAAGTTTCTTAGTGATAGGCTACAATCACAAATTCTTACAAGGTTTATAGGTCCTAGTAACAGGAGATAGTTATTCCTCATCAGCCTCATAATGATTTATATTCCAAGGATAGCAAGGATTTGGTTAGGTACTAATCAGGTGTATAGATTCACCTAGCCCTGTCGAAAATACCCGATACCCGAATTACCCGCCCGATTTTTTCGGGTATCGGGTAAATTTTTTCGGGTAATCGGGTAACCCGATTTTTTTTCGGGCCGGGTAAAGGGTACATTTTTTGGGTTTCGGGTATACCCGAATTACCCGAATTATTAATTTTTTTTTTTGTAGAGCTTGTACTATATAGCAGATATTTGATCACGCTTAAACTAACTATCATTATTGTAAAACATGAATCTATTTATTATGACAATATGACACTAACAATATTAAAAGTAATTGTTTATATATTATCATGTTCTTTAAAACCTAATTGTTTTCTAGATTATAGTTTTTATTGCAACTAACAAACTCATTATCTTGACGAAACTTTAGAACATGGCAAAACTTATGGCTATAATTATCTTAAACATTTTAAACTTTTAAATTAAGATCTTTAAGTATTTGTTTTTTTAACATCTTATTAGATTAGATTAAGTTGTTAAAAAATTACTTGATATCTCAGGTATTATTGACTAAAAAATCTCAATGTTCAAAGTTTGAGTAACTTCGTTTATGTCTCGTTTGTTTATATAAACAAGACTAATAAAACACGACGTATTTATTTCATTAAATTTATTTTCATGTGAAATTCAAAAAAAAAAATTATATATTTCAGGTAATACCCGAATTATCCAAACCCGACCCGATACCCGAATCACACAAACCCGAATTACCTGAATTTAGTTTGGGTAGGGTAACGGGTATTTTTTCTAACATGAAAAACCCGAATTACCCGAAACCCGAAAAAATACCCGATCAACACCCCTAGATTCACCATATGTATAAGTTTATGTTTTGGGTATAAAGTCCTCATGAGTTAGTCTTATATGTAGGGTTATGTATTGGGATATAAAATCCCAACGTATACATTTTAATCTATAAGGTTATACTATGGGGAGTAGATTTCCCTATATTTGTTTGTTATGACATGGTTAATGTTAAAAGGTTGCCAATATGTTTTAATTATAATATTAAAAACATTATTCAGTTGTATTGTTGAGTTAAAACCCATGTAGCTCATAAGTCTTTTCGACTTACATGTTATTCTTAAATGTGCTATGTACTCAGGTACCCGAGTAAAGTTTAAAGAGACGCTGCTAAAGAAGGCTTATAGAAGACTTAACAAAGCCTTCACGTGGTTTGATCCCTTCTCTTTTACTATGATTGTTGATATTATTGTTGTACCAACAATTAGCTGTAAACTCTGATAATTCAATGAAAGATTTTTATAAAACATGATTTTACAGTGATCGATTTTTACAATACTTGTACAATCATAATAAATTCTGAAAAATAAAAAGTATAGGTGTTACAAATATAATACATGATGCTATCCCGTACTCTATTTTGGAAAACAACCCAATTTATGTTTTTCTAGTAGTGTAATTTACTCTAAAATGTAGAATAAATAACGTTATGTAATTATTTTTGAAGCCTAAGCTGTAATATAATAAAAAGTTTGACCCACTTTAATGGATTGATGATATTAAACATTATAAGAGTATAAAAGGTTACTTACGACTATGATTTTTACACTACTAGAAAAAGGAGGATTAGTGAAATCTGTCATTATACATCTTTTTTTTTTTGAACAGCAAATAACTGTCATTACATCATTAGGGACAAATTCAGTCTGCTGCTTCAAAGATCATTAGCAACCATTGGTGTTTAATAAAATACAATACATCGCATTTCTTTTAGAGTAGTCAACTACGTTCCCACATAGTAACTACTACAACAATTGATCAACAACAACAATACACCCGAGAATCACATTAAATGTTGATATCCACAATCTTGCCTTCATAGAGCCAAAATCTTGCCTTTGTACTAATGGGAGTCTAGTGTTTGGGGTGTAGAATTCCATACAATAAGTCCCTATTTAAATCGTATTTAAACCATGGTGCACCCAAAATATTATAAGTGTTCTAAGATTGACTTCCTTAGTGCCATTTTTTTCTTATGAGTTACGATTTAAAACAATTACTATGGGGCGTTCACACACCGTAAATTAAACGTACATGTTTCTTTTCCATTTGGTCATAACTCATAAGATCATTAATAGCTCATCGCATTCAGTCATTCCGTGTTGCATTATTGATGCAAATCTATAACTTCTCGACAGATGGGATAAACTATAATGTGAGGGAGGCTTGAGAGAGGGAGGCTTCAATAAGATTAGATCAAATCCAGTAAAGCTGAATCTGATGCATTCATCGCATTCAATATATATGTCTATATTAAACACGAGATCCAATAAAACCTCAAATTCATGAACGCAAATCTACTTTTAACTAATCAAGTAATTCACATAAATAATAAAGAGTAATCAGAACATAAAGCAACGGAGTTACGTAGATCGTAGAGATTAAATTACGTAATTTACAAACATCAAATCTAGCTATCAAAAACTAGATATTAATCTTATTGATGCAAAAACAAGAAGCAAAACTCAGTAGGGTGTTTTTGAATTAAAGATTTCAAACTGTAAGGTGGTTGATAAGATACAAAGCATTGCTGCTAACCCTTGTAAGACTTACAATGCTGTTTCTTATCTTCTTCTTAATGGCCGGACTGACCTTCCTGTCGGAAAACCCGTCAAGGCATGAATTCTCATCGGTGATGGCGGCGCTGGCCCACGTCTGAGCATTAGAGATCACAAAACGCTTGTCGGCAGATTTAGGAAGACCAGAGATCGCCTTGAGGGTGTCTTTGATTTCACTCATGCTGTCTTTAATGTCTCCGATGCAATCTTTAAGGACGGCGGCCTCCCACTTGGTGATCTGTTTGTTTTTGGATAACTGGGAGACGGTGGAGAGGGTGGCGTTGGCGGATTTGAGGGTAGTGGTGAGGGCGACGTTAACCAGTTTAAATGGGTTAGTCTTGACGGCGGAGGCATAGGGGAGGAGGGTTTTCATGCAGACGGCGGGGTAAGTGGCGGAGCTGCATGAGGTTTTGACGAATGTAGAATATGTGTTTTGTGGAGCAACAGTGGCAGATGAAATTGGAGCTAATAAAAGTGCTGTGATCAGAAGTAATATCATGAGGCATTTGGGTTCCATGATTTGGGTTTGGGTGATGGGAAGGAACCAAGAAATCGCTCAACAATTTATAGACAATTTTTATTTTATTTTATAAAATTAACAATTATCTGATCATTTTTTAAATTAAATTATCAGGTCATTCAATTATATTTAATTATTTATATACATGTAATAGACGTAAAAAAAAGTAATGTCTTTATCGGCCCAACACGCCATTTGACATCCGTTGTCAGATAAACTTTATTTGGCATCTAAATAAAATTAAAAGGATATTTCTAAACTAGGTATAAAACTTATTTATTATACAAATTGATTAAAAAAAGTAAAATATTAAAATGTAAATAATAAGTATTTTTTTAAATAAAATTTCGAAATAATGAATGAATAAACATATCAATTGCAATTTAGTATAATATTTATTACATTTATAAATATTATGTGACTTTTTAATTTTAAAAATTGAAAAAAACGATAAATTGATATTGACATGTGGATATTATTTATTTAAAAAATATCATAAAATGACAAGTGTCAAAACTCATTAGAAATTGATAAATGACAAAGAAAAAATCTTTAATAATTAGAGAGGACATTACAAAATTGTAAAGAAAGTGAACATATAAAAGGCTTAAAGCTTGTAATTGTAAATAACATTGAAGGGCTGATGTGTTATTGTAGTGAAATCTGAGGGACTAAAATTTAAATAATGCAAATGTATCACATAAGTGATAAGTGTTAAGAATGACATATGATTGTTACTTTGTTAGCGTTCACATTATGACATGTCGGCCGCATGGTATATCTTTAAAGTTTAAACTTGACTTTTATTTATTTGAAGAATTATCTTTGAAATTTTAATTGACATATACTCTTTTAATTAGCATTTTTCATCTTACGAGTTAGAGCATTTGGTTTCTGTTATTTTACTTTTAGTTGTAATTATGTTTATAAATTTAATCATGAAAAAAAATCATGATTATTAACAAAAATTTAGGACGCGTAAGTACATATCCATAGTACAATGTAAAAAAGAAAAATAGATGCATGGTTGTCACGTTTTTTCCATTTCAGATGAAATCATATTCATATAATTTACAAAAGTACAATTTATTGCTTGCAATATTAAAGATTAGATTTACAAATGTATCAAGAAATAACAAGAAAATACTAGTGAGCTCTTTTTAAAGATGTGTAATTGTGTAAATAATAAATAATGGATTTATGAATAATATGGTTTATAAATTTTATATATTACATGAACATAACAACTAGATAATTAAAATTATTATTATGTTCAATCCGTAGTATATATTTTATACCATTAAGTTTAGCTTAGGTGATATATCTTCAGTTTTTTTTTTTTTTTCTTAAATTAAGTAGTTAGAGATTTTAGTAGGCAATAATCGGACAAAAATGATTTTTCCGTGGGTGAGTAACCCGCAAGGAATTAGCTCGCATGGAAACCTCCTTGATCTCTAAAAACAAGTAATTAAAAATCAACCCAACGGGCTCACACTTCAAAAACAAATGCTTCAAGTCTTAAGAAAAATCTGACCAAATCGGACATAAGATAGAAGGAACATTAATCCTTCTACTAACAAGTTTATTAGTAGTTAATTGGGAGGTGATTCAAACGTAGTCTCCTCACAATGATGTTAACTTTCTTTTTATTAGATATAGATGCTAACATGTGTGAAATAAACAAGTGCAGTAACCACATATTAGAAATTTTAAACGGTTAAAATGACATTTAAAAAAGCTTATGTCATCAAGGGTAGAAAGCTTTTAAATTTTTTATGCAAATAATAATATATTTGTAACAATCTATCATTAACGATGTTCTAACAACCTTAAATCAACTTAACAGTATAACGTACAACAATGTTGGTAAACTATAATATAAAAAGTATAACATATCCAAATAATAAAACAAAAATATAAAAAATAATATAAAAAGTATAACGTATCCAAATTTCTTATCTTTTATTAACATGGTTACAAAGTTTTCCATTCAACTTCTGATTATTTATATTAATATCATACGGGTTATTATATCAAATGTTTATTCCAATAATAAAATTTAGATTTTGTGAGTTGTGATTCCATGTGGAAAGCGTATGAATACGAAGGCAAGAATTTGAAAAAAGAAGGGAATGATAGGGTGCATGTGGGTAGCCTACGAAGCAGAGTAACGTGGATGGACGTGATCTGTTAGATTCTGGAAAGAAGGAAGGAAGTCAAACAGGTCTGGATACACAATTGTCTCACGTGACTCCCTCGTATATTGCTGCTCGACAAATGCCGCATCTAATGGAACGAATGCATCAGAGACCTATTACCACTACTCACCTCCTAAATCCTATCCTAGCCTCTAAAACCACAACCAACTCATGTAAATTAGCAACGGATTTTTTAGACAACTACTTCAAAGTAGATTTGTATACATTTGTTTATAAAAATGTAAGAATTGAATTTATGGATTCTATCTCTATCCTCATAAGGTAATGCCGAAACAATTATTTTGACAATAATCATAACAACCGCAACCCAATTTTTACCCAATGAAGCTGAAATGCGTCCAAAACGAGAAAATTTGTTGAGGCTCAGCGCAGATGATCGTCTCTACTCATTGTTCGAAGGGGACCACAATTATTTTGGGCTATGAATATTAATATATAATCATTGTCCGTTTTTAAGAAAAAAATGTAAGATAAAGTATAGGAAACAAGAAGGGTCCAAATTCAAAAGCCTGAAGTTGATACTTTAGTGGAAGCACAAAGAAGCAATATCATACATATGATTATCGTTATTCATAAAGAAGGCAGATAGATGCAACCAAAATAGGGAAAATAAATCGACGAATTGTAACTGACCGCATATGAAGCAATGATAGAACGGATAATTTTGATTATGCCTTCTTAATTCCTAAGTCTTATCGGTTAGAATCTCATTATATATAGAATCTGATTAACCATTTTTGTCACTATAACATCCATAAAAAAAGTTTTTCAAAGTTAAAGCTATTAAAAAATTACTTAAGGGTATCTATGTCATAATAAATGTTGAATGATTTGATTACTTTATGTATAAACAAATATATATGTAGACAAGATTGATCTTGATATAATTTTCTTTAGAACAGAAAAAAAAATTGGCTTCCATGATTGTTAGGAAAAACAATCTAAATGGGAGTTGATGATCTCGTCAATACCTATCCGTCGATATAAAGACAGTCAAGAACGTATTTCGTATGAGAGAGTTATCATTTTTATACGGGTTTTAACAGTCTAAGCCCTTTAAAATATAACTTTAAAAATAAATTGAGAGTTAGCCGAAACAGTCTAAATGAAAGTTGTAGTAGTCGTCGATAGCTACACGTGGATATAAAGAACGTCGAAAACGGAGCTCGTATGAGAAAGATACGACTATTAGAAAATAATTAAATCTCAAAGCGCACGACGCGCTTCTAGAAGGTGAGACGCGCACCACCAAAATTGCGACATGTGGGAGTAGGGTAGAGGAGAGACATCGCAGAAGTGTGTGACACGCACCCCAAAAAATCGCCTATAAATAGAAGCATCCTCCCTCATTCTTTTTCACAAACCCACAACCTTTCTATCTGAAGTCTCTGGAGCCAAAATCTCAATATTTCCTTTGAATTTAGGGTATTCAGCTGACTCTAAAGTATTTAAGATCCCGGAAAGTAGAAGCTCTCGAGTCAGAGTTTTGCCAGTACAATTTTCGACTTTTCGCTAGAAAATCTCTGTAAGTTAAGTTGCACTTATCTTAATCGAAGTGTAACTTATATTTATATTCATACTTCATAGTCGTTGTTATGAATGAATAAATAAGATTTATCGGTAATTCCAATTATAATGCTGATTGATCTACTTACAAGAGAGGTGTCTAGAATGGTCATATTGGCTTGGTTTTTGGATTTCAGAAAGGCTATATCCTGAAATGGTCCTACCTCCCAATTGTCCGGCCTGTATGATCCTTATTTGATAGAACTCTCAGTATTCATTGGGATTAGTGAAAGATCTATATTTCAATACCAGATTGTCATATAGATTAATAAGTTATAGTATTATAGGTTACTACTTGTTAGACACGTTACCCGCTAGTTGGATTGCCAGTAGAATCATCTAGATAGCTGTCAATCGTCTAAGTAAATTATTCAGGTGAGTTTTCTCACTATATTATGTGCTTTAGTATATATCCTATGCATGTTAGGATATAGTTTCCATGTAGTATGCAACTAGGCCACTAGACTAGCTTAGCTAGTTGCTTTTCGTGTTGAACTGTTTATCTATTAGATATGTATTAATATATTATGTGCGGAGTTGAGGGCGGCCCAACCTTGGGTTGAAGGCCAATAGACTCGGGCGGAGCAGCTTTACGTTAAAGGCCATGGTGAGGATCAGCTTAACGTTGTAGGGGAAAAAAGGGCGGACTAGCTTCGTGTTGAAGACCAAGGGGCGGACCAGCTTTATGATGAAGGCCATTATACATATGCATTATATATGTATTATGGTATATGATATTTTGGGGAACTCACTAAGCTTTGTTCATACCCAGTTGAATATAAATGTTTTTCACGTACTCCATTGATTCGTGAGAAGGTCAAGGTTCGACTGTACACACGCACATTCGCAACATGTTTCCGCATAATGTAACTATATTATGATATATTTGAATAAATAAAAATGAAAAATTTGGGTTCAAATTGAGACGTTACAGTAAACAAGTATATGCATAAGTTTTCCTCAACTTTGAACACTCATAACTAGGGATAAATATTTTGATGCAAAACTGAACCTACTGGTTGGAACCGAATTGATGTACCCGGTCTAGTTATTGGTTCTTGCAATCCTCCAATTTGGTTTTAGGGTATATCAATTTTGGGCTTATCGAGTTTAGGGTATTTCAGTTTCAATAATTGAAACTGGACGTTTAAAAGCATTCCCATGTATCCCCTTACCCATTTCCTTGTTTTTATGCATTATGCATAATTATTGATCATCTTTAAACTGCCATAACTACTATAACATGCATTATGCATAATTATTGATCCTCTTTAAACAGTCATAACTACTTTGTTATAAGTCCCATTGACCAAGATTTGTTTTTCTGGAAATTAAATATCCTCCTACCTTTTTTCTTACTTATCCTCTTACTCGTATAAGATTATGACATGTAGATACCACTAATTCGCTCTCTTAATTACCTCTTTTGATTTTGACACTTGTCTTGATCAAGCGAGTAGGAGGATAATTAGGAAGAAAATATAGGAGAATATTTGATTTTTTCCAGCATGTAGGTCACTGTTTTGACTTTGAAAATGCATTATTTGGCTATATATCGACTGATTTACAAGGCCTTAAACATGGTTATTAAAGTTTTTAGGGTTCTTTTTAGTATTGTGTATAATTATTACGTACTCCACTTTACACAATCATAACTACTTTTTATTAGTCCGATTGACTTGGATTTTTTTTCCAACATGTAAGTTCATTGTTTTGACTACATTTTAGACTATGGAAGTCCCTTATGTGGTTATATATTGACCGAGTTGCAAGGACCTAAACAAGGGCTATTAAATCTTTTTTTTTTAAAAAAACTAACTTCTTTTACTGTGATACTCCCGGTTATCGACTATTTCCAGTTCTGTAACGACCAAAAACTTTGTTACTTCCTTATTAAGAAATTAAAGGAAAATAATTATGGATGTAGGAAATGAGATATTGAAAGTACATTTTTATTTGATAAAAAGTGAACAAAAGTGAACCCGCATAAAAGTGTGGCGCCTTAACGTATCGACATGACGCGTCGACCTGTCCGGGTGACAGGACACGTGACATAGGCAGAGACATAAATATGCTTGTAACACTAAGTTCCAGGTATATACTTCTTTTCTTGTTATGGCATTCAAGCTCAAAATGATGGATTTTGATGGCCACAACGTGGTGATGATAGTGTGCAGCTTAAGTGTGCGCCACGGCGTGGCTTAAGTGTGCTCCACGGTGTGGCTATATATTGGTCACGACGTGGCTATATATTGGCCACGATGTGGCAACCACTTTATGCTAAACCCTAATTGTGGGTTTGAGCCTAGATTTAAGGAAAGTGATGGATGGGGTTTGCACACCTCCAGCCTCCATCGCCTCCCTTTCACCCTCATAAAACCCTAGCCTCCATTGTTGTCATTTTTGAAGCTTTGTGGTGTTTTGTGACCTTAAAGAAGAGGAAGAAGAAGAAGGTGTTTGTGAGCATTGATCCAGCAAACAAACCTCCTCATCATCTTGTTGCATACCTCCTGGACCTTTGTAAGTCCTCAACTTGCTATCTTTTGTGTTCAAACCTTTTATATCAAAGTTTAGAAGCTTTTTCTTCATGTTCTTGTTGGTTTGGATTAGTGGATTTCATGAAGTTAGCAACTTTATGGATCCTTGAGGTCCCTTTGGGGTTATATGTTCCATATCTAGAGTTTTATGGTGTTTTTGGTCTCATGCACAAGTTTGAGTTTATTTCTTCCATGTTTTTGACCTAGTTTGGAAGAGACATGCATTGGACATGCATGTCCATAAAGCATCGATTTTTATGATGCGTTAGGTGTAGGAAATCCTTCTGGAAAGTATGGATGGGTGGCCTTGGTGATTAAGAGCTTAATGCATTAGATGGCCAGAACAGTTCCCACGACATGGAGGATTGGCCTCCACGATGTGACGACAAATAGTCTTCATGACTGCTTTGTCTTAAGGCCATCATGACCTGGTAGAAGCTTGGCCACAGCGTGACGGCCGGCTGTGAGACTTTTGACTGTTGACTTTGAATTTGACCATTGACTTTTGACCAAGTTGACATTTGGGTCAAATTGAGGGTTTAAGGCCATAGATTGAGGATTTGCCTCAATTCAATATATAGGTGCTCGCAGTGCCGATTCTTATCTTGTGTGTGTGGTGTTGATGTTTGTTAGCTTACGAGGTCAGCTTTCTCACAATACTTTATACTGCAGTATGTATCCTTATGTGTAGGATGTTGGTATGTTGTAGTGATCTGTTTAATTAGTAGATCTATTATGATTACTTGTATTGCTAGCTATTGTCTGTTTGTTTGTTTATATGCATATGTCGATATATTGTGGTGAGGTTAAGGCGGTCCTTCTTTGTATTGTAGGCCAAGATACCCGGGCGGTCCAGTGTATTGTAGCCCTTGCGAGGCGGTCCATTCAGACTGTAGGCCCAAGGGAGTGATCTAGCTACTGTAGGCCTTGCGAGGCGGTCCAGTAGACTGCAGGTTCAGTAGAGCGGTCCAGGTGCCTTGTAGGCCTTGCGAGGCGGTCCGGTCATGTTGTACGCTCATGTGTGCATGCATTGTATATGTATTGTTTTATGGGTTATTAAGAGGAACTCACTAATCTTTAGCTTACGGATGTGGATTAAAATTTTTTTAGGTACTTCAGATGATCAGGGAAAAGCGAAGGCATGATCATACACATCCTCATGTTGATTTATGTTTGAGAGATAATATTGATACTTTGATCTTTATGGTGTTGTTTTAAAACAATGATTGATTACTTTATGGGTTTTATGAAAATGTCTTTTGAAAAATGAAAAAAAAATTACTATGATTTTTGGGATGTTACAATGCTTCTGACTATGATACATGGACGCGGCGTGTAAGAACCTAAAATTTAGAGAAAATTGACTTTTAGTCAAATATTGACCAAACGGGTAAAATGGTCAATAATGAGAAAAAGATGAGAATATGAATTTGTGACTTCATGAAAATGGACAATAAGAGTTTAAGTCACTAAGATGAGATTAAATGAGTAAGTTCTAGAGAAAGAATGCATGATAAGATGCATTTTTGGTCAAAATGGTAAAATGAGTATTTTATGCTTTTTGGGACAAGTTTATGACTTAACATATTAAGACTTATATTAAGTCTGTGAGATATTACTTAACAGATTTATAGATTATGTTCCCACCTTCGCGTGGATATAAAGATCATAGAAAACAGGTAAGAAACGAATAAGTTATGAAGGTTAGAAGTTGGGACAAAAATATCCCAAAGTTGGAATGGAATCAACCAATGGGCTTCTATCAAGCAGCTACCACAACGCGGTGGATAGATCACCATGGCATGACGCGACTCCGTTGTAAGAAATAATGGAAATATAATTTTCCTTGCGGCACATTATATGGGCGCCACGACGCGATGGTCAAAATAGGATGCTAGTGGAGGAAGAGGACCACGACGTGGCATGTACAACGTCATGGTGTGGCAGAGTAAAGGAAGAAAGGACAGTTAGTCTTCACTAAAAGATAAGGTGAGTTATTGCTCTCACTCTCTCTTTAAGTTAAGTTTATATATATATATATATATATATATATATATATATATGTATGTGTGTGTGTGTGTGTGTGTGTGTTGAATCTTGGGGTACTAAGTGAAATGTCCCCAAGTAATGAGATGAAGATAGATGAAGAATATACGTGTAAGAACATGTATCTGAGCATGTACGTATATTAAGAGTATGTATGAGGTATATATTAGAATCATGTAGAATAACATGTAAATATATCTAGATTATGTTAAGAAGATGAGAAGGGTATCTGTTGATACCCAAGAGATGGCAGAAAGTGAAAGAAGATGGTTATGTGCAACATAGCCATAAGAGTAAGTATGTATGTCTAGACATTATTGGTATTGTGTAGAATACCAATATGTTATTAGACATAGATAGAGATTAAGTTCTTAATGAATTAAGTACTATTAGAGAAAGAATAGATGAACTAGCGATGAGATATATAGATAGATTGTCCTTGGGACAAGTGTTATTTGATGAGTCGCATAACAAAGATAGAGATGTAGAGATATATGTGCCTTCAGGGACAAGAGTATGGTTCCTTCAGGGACACGTGATAAAGATTTCTTCAGGAATAAGAGCTAGAGACTCCTTCGGGAATAAGGAGTATGGTTCCTATGTGGACAAAAGTATGATTCCTTCGGGAATAAGAGTATGGTTCCTACGTGGACAAGAGTATGATTCCTTCATGAATAAGAGTATAGTTCGTATCGAGAATGAGATTATGTCCCTACGAGGAAAGATATGATGATTCCCTTTAGGAATTTAAATAGATGGTTCATGCGGGAATCTAGATTGTGAAAAGATAGATAAGATAGAGAAATGTTCCTCGTGTAACGTCCCAAAAAGTATAAGGTAAAATTTTCATTTTTAATTCAACCTTAAACACCATTTATCCTTTTCAATCATTCAAAAGAATATCAAAGTAAAAATAGTTATCAAAGTACAATCCCAAAATCACACAGTGCGGAAACATGGGTGGATGTGCTACGATCGAGTCGGACATTTCCTTTTCGAACCGGAAGTACCTGAAACCATAACCATAAAACTATAAGCACAAAGCTTAGTGAGTTCCCCAAAATACCTCATACCATACATATCAAACATACAATGGGCCATGCCCCCCAACCATCGGTCCTCTCCCGGAACAGATCTGTCAGTAACAACCGATGGGCCCCGCCCAACACACTCACCATGCCCTGCCCGGTATACATAGAAACACATATAAGGCTTGCAAGAGTCACAAAGACAATTATCATAATATAACATAATCAACTGGGCCGGCACTGGTGCCTTCGACCCGCAAGTATAGTGACAACTACCACACTATAACACACTCATCAGGCCCCTCCTGGCATCGGTCCCTGCCTGATATACATTTAACACATGCAAGGTCACACAGACAGCTAGCAAACCAATAACCACAAACCATGGGCCGGAATTGGTGCCTTCAACCCGCAAAACACTGGGAGGAGACTCACCTCAATCCAAGATAACCGGAACACATGCGTTACTGCTACCGGAATCCTCACATTGAACATAACCAAAATATCCCTAATCAATAATTTAATACAATTTCTCAAAATCCAAGGTCCCAAACCATATTCTATACTTCCAATGGATAAAAGACCATTTTACTCTTCTCATATCTGATCCAATAACCCATGGCCCAAACTCCAAAAGACCCAAGGCCCAAATGGCCCAAAAGAAAACCTCGCGAGTATGCCCCGCATACGGCCCACTGAAGCACAAGGTACAACTCACTAAAGCTCAAGGACGGGGACTTCATGCATTATGCTGAGCGTATGCATACGTACGCCCAACATACTCATCAGATGGATAAAAACGGGTTTTGGACTTAATGTTTAAGTCCAAAACGTCCAAACTCAAATCTAACCTCTAAATAAGGTCTTAATCCATAAAGTTGCCAAATTTACTCCTTTGCATGACTTAATGGGACCCAAAACCCGTTTTTATCCATCTAAACCCGTAATATGAACATCGACTTAAGAATGATTCATCAAAACCCATCAAGATGATATTTTTATGGTTCCTAATAACTTCATAATGGATAAAGTTTCCAACTTTATCCATTAGAATGGTCCAACCAACCAAGATCTAGTCTTTAAGTCTGAAAGGGACCAAAAGTGCATATTTTCCAACTTAAATCATTAAGTCCAAGTCGTAAGCTTCTAGATCTGAATCAATATGATGTTTAGATGGATAAAGTTTCCAACTTTATCCATAACAAGGTCACAAAATTTCAAGATCTAAACTTTATGCACTAAAGTGACCAAAAGCTGATAACACCCAAAACTAGCTATATCTATCAAATGCATCATCAAGATTCAAACTTTATTCCTCTAGAAGAAAGATCAAGGTGAACAAAGTGTGAATCTACAAGCTCCAATGCAACCAACACTTCACCAATGAGCTCCTTCTTCTCCAAGATGCACCAAGAATACTCTAAAACACTTAAAAACACCTTCTTTTTGCTCTCAAACTAGGCTTAGGGTTTCAAGGGAGGGTGTTGGAGAGGTGGAGGCTGAGAATGGAATGGGTTTAGGGAAGTTAAGGAGCTTAAATAGGGCTTAAACCACGAAACTAGGGTTTGGGCCTGATCGCGTACGCCCGACGTACTCCAGGTACGCCTAGCGTACTCCAGGTATGCCTAGTACGTCGAACGTACTTGACTAAGCCCAAAAACATACCTAATTTCAAACGGTCATAACTTCTTCGTTTCAAATCCGATTTTGATTATCCTTATATCCACGGAAAGGTAATGAGAAGCTCTACAACCCTATCAACTCTCCTTTTCCTTAAAACGTTCTGAGAGCATGACACGTGTCAGAAACCCTAATATGATTGGGCTCACGACGTGAGCCTGTTTTATCACGACGTGAGGAGTAAAACGGACACTAATTGAGCCTAGAAAATACCCGGGAAGTCTACGGGATGACTCTTGGAAGCTCACGACGTGAGCATATCATTCTCACGACGTGAGAAGTCGTCCGGACACATTTCGGAGCTATAAACACATATGGCAAGTCTTCGAGATGATACAGCCATGGCTCACGACGTGAGAATTTATTCTCACGATGTGAGAGACCAAAAATCAGCCTATAAATAGCAAGTTCGACCTCAACCATTCTTACACCTAAACTTTCTTTCTCTCTCGTTTGCTGAAGGCGTTCCGCGTCCCGAGCCTGACGATCACGAACCGCTGACAGTTTCTTGTTAGATTCTATCCAATCACGCTGCTAATGTGAGTGCATAGTCCTTTTCATGAACATGATTTTAATACAAGTATTGATTAAAGTATTAAATATATGTGTGTGAAATATTTGTTATTGCCTGAAATACGTGTTAAGAGCATATATGATAATATATGATGATTTAGTATACAGAGTAAACCTAAATTAATTAAGAGGAATATTGGATAGTATATTCTTAGGAGTACGAGTGAGATATACATGGAGGGTAGAACTTTAAAATATGTCATTAATCTGGGAGTATGGATTAAGACATAGTCATTCGTCCTTAGTCCGAGAGTATGGATAGGACATATTTATTTGTTATTAATCCGGGAGTATGGATTAAGACATAGTTATTTGTTATTAATCCGGGGGTATGGATTAAGACATAGTTAATTATCCCTAGTCCGAGAGTATGGAATGGGCATAGTTTTTGATCCGGGAGTATGGATCAGACATACCCGATCCGGGAGTATGGATTAGGTAAAGAGGTAAAGTTTAGATCCGGGAGTATGGATCAGACATACCCGATCCGGGAGTATGGATTAGGTAAATAGGTAAAGTTTAGATCCGGGAGTATGGATTAGGTAAAGAGGTAAAGTTTAGATCCGGGAGTATGGATTAGGTTTGAGGTAAGTTTTAGATTCGAGAGTATAGATCGTGTCGTTGTGAGGATCGACGGGGTGGGGTAAAGTTGCTATATATGGTGACATTGTATATTTTGTGAGTTCTAAAATATATATATGATATAACATTGTGGGATTGAAATCCCTATGTACTCACTAGATTTCCCAACCTGACCCACTCAACTTATTTGTATCACAGGTGTCGATACGAAGCTACATTACACTGAGAGATTAAAAGAGATGTAGATCACTAGTGTAAATGAATGTCAGGTCTGTTTATGCTTATGTTTCTGTATTGACAATGACATCCCAAAGTTTTAATATAAAAAAAATACATTTCTTCGGAAATGCTTTGATAATATGTTTATCATGTTTTATGGGAACAAATTCCGCAACACTTTTCTTTAAAATGATACTCTGATTTTTAAAATAAAGCATAAAAAAATCGGTCTTTTCGGGCCGTGAATTTGGGGATGTCACACTTTTCGCCAAGGCTCGAAGTCTTATGATAACTTATCTTTGGGTCACGACCCGAATTATGAAACGATTCGAAACAAGGTGTTCACCTTGAGAGGAACAAGAAAAGATAGTTATTTGTAAGGACTTAGATGTAATCCATGAGGTATTAAGAATAAGGAATTTGTGAGGGATTCAAGAGAAAAAAGAAATATTAAGGATCTGTGAGGGATCATAAGACCGAAGAGTCAGACCAGATGAGTATACCCGATAATAGTATTAGGTTGTTGTTACCCTTAGAGTATGGTATGAGATGGGACCGTTGAGTATAGATGAGAACAAAATGTTGAGGCATTAGAGAATAAATGGAGTAGAGAAGAGAGATAGTATAGTAGACATAGAGTACATAAAAGATAGAGTAGAGAAAAGAAAGAACATAGAACATAGTAAGAGATAAGGAAGATACATGATAAAGAAGAGGCAGAGTAAAGAAGAGACAAAGTTAGAGAAGGAGATTGAGTATGAAAAGATTCTGAAAAGGGGCTAAGAGAAGAGCATGAGAAACAGAGTCGATAGAAATGAAAGAGATAGAAGAAATGAGAAAGAGTAGAAAGAAATGTTAGAGCAAAGTAGAAGAGATAGATGAAAGAGGAAAGAATAACACTGTATGCTATTAGAGAAAGGGTTTACATGAAAAAGTATGAGATATAGAAGAAATAAGAAGGCTAAGAAAAGATACAAGAATAACTCACCAGGCACATAGTGTCTGATGTTGTAGATATGTTTATGTTTTGCAGGTTTAGGTAGTAGAAGACGTGGTACCAAGGGATAATATAGATGTACAAGGACAAGAATTAAATAGTAGGATACTATTTATGTAATTCCTTGTTATTCCAATTTGTATGTAAGATTTTAATATAAACCCGTTATTCCTCGGATGTAAAGTGTTTTAATTAGAGTAGAATTTCACACTTGTTAGATAAAACTCTGATATATTATGTTAGAGAATTTGGGTCGTTACACGACGTATCTATGTACCTCACACAGTACGTCGGCCAGGTTCTCAGACAAGTACATATAGTTTGAAGTATTCTTTTAGTGATATATTTCACGACTGAAATACCAGATGACGAGTGATGATTAGTAACAAAGAGAAGTATATATATATATATATATATATATATATATATATATATATATATATATATATATATATATATATTAATGTTGGTTATAAGAGTACAATTCTCGAACGAGATAAGGTAATTTCTCGTCTTATTATACATAATTGTGATTCGAGATAAGGTTATAGAGGGTTGTTAGAACCCGAGTTGGCTATTCAAGTTTATAATATGGTGTTGTTATGAACTCAATGGTAAGTTTGACACTTGAATTCCGCGATGGGATTCTTAATCTGGTTAGCGAGGGTTATAAACCCTAATTTATGGGTTGTTCTTAAGTGAGTGATCGAGCTAACGATTTACGGTGGTAAGTTGTTTATCACTTTTACTTTAGCACTTGATAAGTTTGGTAACAAATGGTTGTCGGGTTCAGTTAATGGTCAAACAAATGACCACCGTGGTTGTTACCAGAATATTTTTTTAGCAAGATGATGAGTTGGAATGTGTTGATGAGCTTGAGACAATGATAGTAGTTAGTTTTCTAACTAACCAGTTGAGCATAAGTGGATTTTTTTGGGTACATGGCAAAATAATTATTATATTTTTATGTAAAAATGTGTAAGTCACTATGTGTGATTATGCCTGATTATGTGAAAATATTTTGATGTCAAAGGATTTTAAGATGTAAATCCATAAATTACCTGAATTATAAAATGGGATATTTTGAAAAAGGGTAAGCACGTCAACTATCTAAAATGATTTTAAAAAGGGCATTGTTAAATGTCTAATATTTAAGTTTACCAGATAATATGCTAAATGCTTGAGCAATGAGAGCTATGGTTAAGCTATACAAATATGTAGTTAATTACTTGCTATGTTTGGAAAGAAGTCTATATGTGTATAAATGCTAAAGAGATTTTGTGGTAAAGTTTTTTGAAAAATGCCTATTTGTGTATGTATGTCAAAAGATTATAAAAAGTTATATATGTGAAAAGAAGATTTTCTTTCTATGTCATTAAGAATATGATGTACTATAAGGGTGAGTACTAGAGATATAAGTCATACCTTGTAATTATTATGAGCTTTATGGAAATATATTTACACAAATCTATATGTAAATGAATGATAAGAATCTTTCTAAAAGCTATTTATGAAAGAGGCATAAAATGCCTTCTATGTGATTGAGACTAGGTAGTATTTCATGGGTGAGTGCAGGGAAAATAGTTAAGCTCTACGATTATCATGAGATTTAAGGAAAGTTATTGGCTCAAAAGCCTATCTATGCATGCATGTGTGTGTTAGAAACTTTATAAAATTTATATGGCATAAAATGTATAAAATGTTGTCTGTGTGATTCACGAGATAGTGGATTCTACAGGTGAGTACCAGGAAGCATAAAAGGAATATCGGGTAAGCCTCATGACATGATACGATTACAACCTCGTGATGGGTCTAGGTCATAGCCTCATGACAAGCTACAACCACAACCTCGTGATGGGTCTAGGTCATAGCCTCGTGACAGGTTACAGTCACAAGTCCCTATAATAGGACTCAATTACAAGCCTCTATAATGATACATAACGACAACCATCAGGATGGATTTCTTGCAGACAATGGTTTTCAAAGGTTAAGGGATAATGTGTTCTTCCATGAAAGGTAATGCAGTTAGCTTTGTGTTGGCTAAGGGTATTAACTCCCTATATGTGTTAGGAATTGTTTGTGTCTAGCTTTAGACTAGTAATGTGTGTGTAGACTTATGTGGTGTAGTGAAGTCATACTAAATGATTTCGGGATTTGGAACTTATACTGAATGTTTTATTGGGTCAAAATTCATGCAACGTACGAGTCTTTGGGCTTACGTGTGTTTGTGTCATTTACTCAGGTATAGAAGTAAAAGTCGGAACATACTGATAGTAGAGGCGACAAGGAACACATAATGTTTTGTAATCATTTTCACGTATACTATAGTTGTTGCCTGTTGATATTGTTCTAACACTGAAAATTGTAAACTTTTATAAAGATTTGAAAGTTTTTGTAAAACCAAAATTTTATTAATATGAAAATGGTCTTTTGAAAGTATGATGTTATAGGTTCTAAACCTAAAACTGTTTCCAAAGTCTAACATGTCAATAAATTTTGGTCATAACTACTTCTATACTCGAAATAACCGATACCATACTTGAAAATGAACTAGAACCGGTTCCATTATATCGGTTCTTGCAAATTAAGTTTTTGATTTTCGGTTCGGTCTGATTTTGGAACCAAACAGATTCGTACTCATAGTTCTCTTATACGAACTCAGGTTAAACTGATTTTTTGTTATGTTCTATCCTCTATTGAATGAAATGTAATTGCCAATGTTACCTAAAAAACAAGTTTATTACATAAATTAGGATCAATGTCTACTTAAGTCTGATAATAATATTTTTAATAACAATTGAGTAATCTAACCCATATAAACGACCTTTTTAAAAAAAATGAACACAATTTTTTTTTGGTAAAGTAACCACATTCTCCAGAACACATTGTTCCGGAGAGGTCTCCGGAATTCCGGAGTACGATTCCGGACCATGGTTTCGGAATAGATTTGAATTTTTTTTGCATGTAAGTTTTGCTTTCATAAAAGGTATAAGTTTTGCTTTCATAAAATGTATAATTTTTTGTTTTATAAAATATAAAATGCAATTAAAATGGACAAACAACTAATAAATACATAAACTAAATAAGGGATATGTCTGTAGGTCATATTACAAATACGATGTTCAAATTATCTTTGTCCTTGTACCCTAAAATATTTCCGCTAGTCATTTTCTATAACCCATAGCCCATGGACCGGTGGTTTTACCCTCTATAGAAATCGATTTCCCAATGATCAACGCCTCTAGGAACCAACACAAAACACCACACAATCCCCTATGTTGTCAATCAGTTGTGGTACGTCTGGGGCCTTTTCGAGGGTCACCTTCAAGTGGGATTGAATCAGTTGGTTTGGTACCCCAGCAATTGACTCCCACTAGCAGTTTGTGGATGAGGGCTATCAGACCTATAAATCAATCCTCATTTTCCAAACAGTAGCTGCCCTTCCAATGACTATCGTATATAGTCATTGTGAATGTCTTCAAATCCAAAGAACCCAAAAACCAATGAGCATGTGGTATATTGATTGGGATGTAAATCTACAAAAAAAGGTTAAAAATAATTAATTAGTATATAAATACTCACGTAATGTAATCTAAACAAAATTATACTGTATCACACTCTGCAAAATTATACCGTATCACACTCTGCCCAAGCTAGGTAAACGGATCTGTCAGCCATGTCACTCCAGTCATATGTATCAATGTTGAAAGTTGATGGCACAACTGTCCACCAAGCATCATCCGCTCTACGCTCTAGCAGTAATGAGATCCACATTATGATGTGCTGTCAATTAATTTTTTTGCAGTAAAGTAAGTATTATTATTAGAAGCGTAGTATGTAATAATAAAATAATAATATTATTTACATCACATGACAACCATCATCCATGACTATCCACATATAGCCGTGTCCAAAACTCAAGCGTAGCAAAACCGGTCAAATAATTGTGACCAAACAACAGCAAACCATCCCGTTATTTATATACATTGTGTACGGTAGGATCTAAAAGATTGTCCAACGGTGTTGGTTGTTGTCGTGTAACATATTTCCTCTTCATTTGTATCCATGACGATTTATACCATATTGACATAACTTTTTGGCGTTTAGAACACCTAAGAGGTGCTGGCGACGGTGTTTTGTATTCATCCCGTAGAATCTCTTTTACATCCGACGAATGAATAACTGGAGATGACTGCTCAAGGCCGCCATTCAGTGGCTGTTCAGGGCCCTCATCCAGCGGCTTTTCGGGGGTGCTTAAGCTATAATCATGCTCCCATAAGTCATTGTCAATGTAGTATCCATGTACGGTTCAATAATGTATACTTGTAAACGATGCAAAAACATAACGACCATAAACAATGAAATAATTCAAAATGTACCTCCATCCCCTTCGAGGTACCAACATTGTCTATGGGAGTCTTATTGATAAGTTTTAGAACCATGACTAAAGTAGCCTCATGCTCTGCTAAACCAGGGGCGAAGCCATGTTGAGACAAGGGTGGGCCTTGGCCCACCCACACATATTTGTTTATATGTAATATGTATATGTTTTATTATATATAAAAAAACTATTGGGCTTCTTAGGTATAAATGGCCCATCCTAAATTAAATTGAAATTGCATTTGTCTCCTGCATATTGTCTCACGTTTGCATGCATATATGTTTTTCAGATTCAAGAAGCACTTTTGAATAGTTCTTTTAAAGTTAAAGTTGATGATCGCTATTTCTTATTCAATTTATTAACCGTTATTCATCAATCGTCACCAACATCAGGTTAGTTATTTTTTTTCTATTATCCTACTTACTCAATTACTTCATTATTGTTTTTATTTTCATTATAGAATTTATATTTTTATCACAAATTTCTAATAAATTAGGTTATTACATATTACTATGAATTAATTATTTGTGTTATTGTAAGTTTGTAATTGTATAAAAAAATAAGAGTGTTTGTAATTGAATTTTTTGTGCTTAGTGAATTCGTTAGCAATGGGGCCAAAGCAAAAAAGGTTAGATTCGTTTTTTACGCGTAATGTCTACTGCAACTACCGAGCGTGCATTTTCTACTATGAAAATTGTAAAGAATTGACAACGTAATAAAATGGATGATGATTTTATTGCTGATAGTTTGGTTCTTTACATCGAGAAAGATATCGCTAAGCTTTTCAGTTTAGATTCCATTTAGATGATTTTAATAATGTAAGAGTGTGTCAGAGAGTGTCGTGTGCAACTTAAATGAACAATTTACTTTAAAATGCATACATTGTCACATTTTGTTATCATATGATGTATTTTTCTAGTAGTTCATATTTTATAAATTATTTGGCATACCCTAAAACAAAATCCTGGCTACACCACTTCGCTAAACGCTCCTCCTGAGACTGCAACTGCTCACGACGTTCACAGACCTTATTTTTCAATTGACCGACCTCGTTCAGCAACTCCCTAATAATTTGGTTCTTGTCAGTTGATGGGTCAGCGGCCGGAGGTAGTGGTGGTGGGATGGTTCGTCTATCTGTGCCTTCTTTTCTTGAGGCTCATGGGTAGGGGAATTTTTAGGTGACGATGTTAGGGAAGGTGCCTTGTGAACTTCAGTGTCGGTAATATCAGGGCGATCAATCCACGTCGAGCTAACAATCCACCATGTAGCACACATATCATCTTCCGTCGGCTCCAACCTCTGTACGAGTCTAGTACCATGTTAACAAAATTATAAAATTATAAATAAACATAAATTATAAAATAAATAAATATTTAAATAATAAAGTAACCATACGTCGTCGATTTGTAAAAACTGGTTGCAGTGAGTCTTTTGTAACGGCCTCAGTTTTGACCATGCAATAGCCCGAGGGATCACATTCTGTTGTCGGGTACCAAATAAACTGCTCGCCGAAAAAGTCTCAAGAATCCATATCTGAATGTTAGCAAACAAATAAATAAAAAATAGTTAGAATGTTAGCAAACAAAATAAATAATAAAATTTTCATTATATAATTACCTTAAAAAAACCCTTGTAAGGTGTAGGTCAATTTTTTAGGTTCGTTCTCTTTCGGTTCTTTTGGATGTATAAGTTTCTCAACTGTATATTGAATACAATATATAGTTGTTTGTACAATTGATCCCAATTTATCCTCCCCCATGGATATTTGCCAGATAAAAAATTAGTTAACAATTTAATTTCTAAAAAATATTAACGATAGGTAATTTAATTAATCAGTAATTATAAAATAGATGACATTATACCTGTTGAATTCATCAAGGTTGGATAGCAAAGCGAAATACTCTTCTGTAACAGGCTGTTTAGCCAACCACCCATTGAAACTCTTCTCTAACAGGTATAGGACACATACACGAAATGCATCCTCGTCTGATAACTCATTAAGTGGATATTTAAACACATCCGTAACATGCTGTAATTTGACCGAGACATTCGTCGGGACCATAGGAAAGGCACGGGAACGGAAGACGGCACCGGATGCAGAAGCAGGAAAATTGTCACCAAACCGGAAGCCGGTGGTGAGACAAAATTCTTTCTTCCCGAAAGACAGCTCGTAACCCCCAATCTCAAAAACCATTTCCTCTACTTGGCTTTGGGGGTCGGTGACAACTTTGTGGCAAAAGACGTAATGTAGAAGCAAAGGATCCCCATCTACATTAGGAATGTCTAACCACCTCCCGAAACATGTATTCCGGAACATAGTGTCGCATTTGGGTCTGTTTCTAAATGACGTAAGAATTTCCCGCCGGTTTTGGGTTTACACGAGAGTGTAATTGTGCATCAACAATCATGTCGTGCTGCACAAATAAAAAAGGTCGTAGCACTTCATTCTAAAATGGAAATGACCAATATTCCGGACCAGTTTCAGATCTATTCTTCATGTTTCGGACAAGTTCATCGTGTTTCGGAATGGTTCTTCGCGTTCTGGAGGCTTCTGGAATGAAATTTTAAGATCCGGAACACAACATTTTGATGTAAATCAACAATAACTAAACATCTAAACTACTTTTCAGTTGGTCCTACAACAATGTCGTCTTTAATTTAAACTCTGGAACGTTTTCAGTTCATTCCGGAGGTGGTCTATTACATCCCGAACAGTAAGTAATAGTAGAAAAATATGAACCTTAAACAAACAAAGAGAAAAAGAAGAACATAGTCATAAAATAACGGGGTTGTAGTGCTCATCTTCCATGTCGGAGATGGGTGTCGAGGCGTGTCGGATATGAGAGTTGCGTGTCGAATCAGAATGCGCCTTCCGGAATGAAGTTGCCGTTTCAAATTATATTCCGGATTTTGAATTTCAAAATCCCGATCCGGAACATATACGGTTGCTCCGGAATAGGCATTTCGGATCCAATGAAATCGGTCGGGCCACCCAAAAAATAATCCGGAATTCGTTCCGGATCGATCCATTCCGGAATAAGTGGTTATTTTGCAAAAATAAAAAAAATATATTTAAAAAAATAAAAAATAAATAAATAAAACCCCAAAAAGTGGTTAGATTACTCAAATTCCTTATATTATAAGGTTTTACGTATTTAAATACATTTCAGCCTTCTTTCGACCGATAAAGTGTGTTTTTCATTTAATTACTTTTCTACTTTTGTTTAATTATCCATACAAAATATAAATATTACATATATCGATTATCTATCCATAACAAAAGATCAAAATCATATCCAATAGTATTCGATGGTCCCCATTTACTATTGGGTTTGTGGGATTGATTGTTATGAGTTGGACTTATTTTGAAGCCCAACTTCCAAAGAATCAGTTCAGTTTTATAACTTTGTTTTGATAAGGAGTTAAAGGACTATGTTGGAAGTAATAAAAATGCCATATGTTAATTTGAATATGGAGTTTTGAAGTTTATTTGAATATGGATTTTTGATCGATTAGATAAAGTCTTTTTTCGTATTAATATTTCTATACTATATACCTGAGTTTATTTAAATCAAAGACAATCAATTAAATTATTTTCAAGTTTTATGTAGACATAGAAAACCAAACGAACTTGAGAGTATGAAGATTGTTTCTTTAAATTACACGTGTATAATGATAAAGATTGGTTTTTGGGATGTTACAACAGTCTATCTAAAGTTTGTAACTTTGTTTTTATGGATTTTCAAAATCATAAGCACAACCTTTACTGTGGAATCAACTTGGTTGTGGTATCAACCTTAGTAAATTTATCACGTTTTCTCTACTAATATGTTGCTCCAAAACATGCTTTTCCATTACTTTTTCTACTAATATGAAAACGGGACCAACGACAAGGTTCTACCCTGCAACGTGGCGTAGCCCCTTTGACCTTTGCATCTTGTCGAGTTTGTGATTAAACTCGTCTTATATACAAATGTGTGTTATGTATCTTTTATATTGTATTAGATCACAATACTAATCTAAGTTCTGTATCTTTTATATTGTATTAGATCACAATACTAATCTAGATTCATACTTGTGTTTATTCGGGTTTATTTGTTATTTGAACATGTGATCGTGAGACAGATTGTTACATTACAATATGGTCTTTTCACTGAAATATTTAGATTGTAGCTTACCTAAACATGTTACACAACTGTTGCAAAACTAATACTGTATTAATATGATTTTAAACTTTACCACCAAAAAGTACCAAACAGTACCTGACAACATTAATTCTAGAGATGGTAGGACCCAATACCATAAAGGCTAATAATAACCCCTTGTTATTTATTGATAACATCAACATTCAAACCCTCTTTAAAACAATTTTTTTCACTCTAGTGAAACCACCCCCAGTCATGCTGCTTAATTGACAAGGGGTTCACTATAACCTAATAAATATAATAAATATAATAAATATATTTTACAACAAAGCAGTGCCACTCTCTTCTTTTACAATAAAGATCTAAGAAATATTACTAATGAGAGCTAAAGCATTGCTTGTTAACTCTGCAACATTTACTATATACCCTCTAATCGTCTCCTTCATCTTCCCAACATTTTCTTGAAATCCATCCATACACGTATCTTCATCTGTCAACGCAGCACTCACCCACGTCTTCACATTCCCCATTTTCTCTTCAAAATCCGGCCCATCCAATCCCTTCATTTCGACCACCGATTTCCGCATCTCATCCACCGAATCACTCATATTCTCCAAACAGTCCTCCACCGCCATCCCGTCCTGCATACTCACATCCCGCCCTTTCAACAGCTCCCTCACGGCTTTCGACGTCGATTTAGCACTCTTCAAGCTCACACTCAGCGCCAGACTCGCCAGTTGCATTTGGCTCGATTGGACAGTGGTCGCAAACGGGGACAGGGTTTTGAAGCACAAGTCGGCGTACCTTGTGGCTTCACATGACGCCTTGATGAAATCGGTGTCGGAATCGGTTTCTAATCTGAGTCTTGGAGTCGCGGAGATGGTGGTGAAGGAGACGAGGGCTAAAACTAAAAGGGATGCCATGAAACATGTGAAAGGTTGCATTTTTTCTGTGGGTGTGGTTTCCTTGTGCAGTGTGTGGAGCTATAACTATAAGAGAGTGTATATAAAGTTAAAAAGGGTACTACTGTCCTACACGTGAACTGGTTGTCAAAAATAATTGGTAAAGACAACAGGAGATGATAAAATACCTTATCAATGGAATGGGGATTACGCTTCCTCTTGTCATTCTGTGGTTCGTTTATCTTTGTACTCAAGGGAAAACAACAATATAAAAAGCGAATAGAACAAACTTAGGGAAAATAAGGATCATCTTCGAAAATAATGATTACCAAATTTCTATAAACCTTATATAAATGCAGAACTCAAGCACAATACAGTAATATACTTGAAAACAAATGTAAATGAAATGGAATTTCTCTTCGGTATCCATTATATATGGTCAGGAGAAAGGTGCACAGTTTGCACTTTTAGGACCTACCATACCACGGAAACTTTTATTTATTTATTTATTTTTTGCGAGAAAGACAGTGTACCTTACAGCATATATGCATTGAATAAAGGCAGACACGTATAATTTTCCTTCTCTTGTTCACACAAACGATAATAAAAGATAAAAGCATCATGGGTCCATTTTTCTAAATAATAATCTGCAAAGTTGAGACTTTAGTGATCAAGATGATTAAGAGTGGAAGAGTACTGATTGCAAGAAAGTGTTGTAACAACATCCATGACTCTTTAGACGATCGAAATGTAATGAAATAATCGGGTACTTAATTATAGTACTTACATTGTAAATTTGTCAATTGCTTATTTGGTAGTCAATTTTTTCACATTTAGACTATAGCTTGACCGAGTTTTTGTAAAACGCATAAAGATATTTTAATCATTTAATTTATGTGATTTTTAATTTAATTATGGCTTATGAGGGTTGTGAAAGTCAAGCTATAAAATAAATGAACTGAACATAAAAATATATATCAACTGTATCCGTAATATATCATGTTTCGGTGAAGTTAAACGTAGAGCCGTTCTAGCTCAGTTGGTAGAGCGCGTGGCTTTTAACCACGTGGTCGTGGGTTCGAGTCCCACGGATGGCGGTATGTTTGTTACTTTTTCATCATTTTTTTTTAATGGACAAACTAAAATTCCATAGATACGATGAGAAAAATGGAAGTAAAAAAGTCAACTAGTTTTACAAGGTAGACAAGCCCACAGTTCATCCGATCTAAAATTCTAAATCAGTTTAAAAGAGCCTGATACAAATCAATCTGCTCTTCAATTAAAGCCCCAAATCAAAGGAAAATACTCCGGACTCTGAAGTCTGGACCAATCCGAATTAAAAGTAGATACAAGCCCAGTTCATCATATCTCTTCATATTTGGTTGTAAAATGTTAACTGTATTCTTTTACATGTAGACCTTTTTTACAAATTATTATATAAATAAAATATGAATGTTGTATGTATAACCAAGGTAAATTTAGTGTAGAGTGTATTTTAGTGTAAAGTGTATTTTTATATAATCCAATTTATATGTCTCATATCATTATTATATCATACATCGCAACACCTCAACATATCATAATTATGGATCTAGCACCACATGTATGTAGGTCAAAAGTTAATATGGTTAAATGGTATGAATATGGTATAAAACTCCATAGGTTTTACCTATATTTTCAAAAAATACACGGCTTTTTTGGCCATAAGTCCCAAAAAACTGAAAATACATGATGTTTTTGTCGGTTTACTTCTTTCATTTTAGTATAATATTCAGTTGGATGTATCCGAAACTTATTGTTATCGGATGGTCATCACAACTATTGTTGATAAGCTGGATGATTAAAATTATAGCATTCATTGACGTCTTCAAATTTGGTTTTTAAAAAACATTTATGTTTTATATTCAACAGATTTTTAAATCTGTATAACGGAAAATTCTGAGATTTTTCAAATTTCTCAATAAAAAATGTTACTTAAAACTCAATGAGATATCAATGCTATGTTTTGCGTACCAGCTAAGCTAGCTATTAAATAAAAAGTTAGTTGCTAGCTGATAAAAAAATGATTTTTGGTAAAACTTACTGAAAGATATAAAATGACATTAAAGGAAATTTAAAAGAATGTGTTTTTATAATTAACTAAGGGTGTATTTGAAAATTTTTTAAAAAACTCCTAAAAAGCTAATATAAGTAGCTTTTTAAAATCTCAGTCCAGTATGGTGTCTTGTTTTGACCGATCGTGAAGATGTTTTTCTGTTTTGATTAAGGTGGCATTTCGATTATCTCTGGTGTTTCTTTTCTCTTCGGATGAGATTTTGGGTCTCTTAAGTATGTGTATGGGGGTGTTCCGTGTGAGCTGGGCAAGATGGCATTCGTTCTCTTGGGTTTTAGCTTTTGATTTGGATCAAGAGTGCAACCGTTATCCTATCCGCGGATCGTGTGCAACTTTGTTTTCATAAGGTTTTGCTTGGTAGCTGTTTTGTGGTGCTTAGTTGGCATTGTAAGGGAGTTGTTTAGGTCCCTTCAAGGTAATGGAAAGAAATGGGTATCTTTAGGCCCGGAGTGTTGGGCCAATGATGTGAGGACGACGGTGTCGGTAGGTTATCAGGAGCATTCCCGTCATGGGTTGAGGGCCAGGGAGGGCATACCAGATTCATTATGTGGGCTCAGAGGCAATCCAGACCTATGATGAGGACCTTGTAGGGGTATTCCAGTCATAGGCTGTAGGCCTAGTATCAGGATGGTTCATTTCTTCTGCTTGTAGTGCTTCCGGTGTGGACGTGTTGACGGGCGATCGGGCGAATCGTAAATATGTTGGTTGGATAAGGGAAACAATAAGAATTGAGGGAAGTATCAGTAAAGTATCATAAAGTCTCGACAGGTTGTATGCAATAATTCCAGTTGTTCGCTAGCGGTTGTTAGATTTGTGATTCTCAAGTTGGAAATTCCTTATGCACTCGTAAATCATAAAGTTCTCGGTGATTGTATCGAGTGGGTGCCCAGGTGGGGGTACACCAGAGTCGGTAAGGGTTGGATGTATCGCAAAAGTTCACGGTTTGATCGTCGTTGCTCGTCAAAGCAATAGTCGGTAATGACATAGCAAAGAGTCAAGGGTGTTAAGATTTTGGGTTCATCATATGGTTCGGTTTTGGGATAAGTTCGAGGTCGGTGTGTTTCGAGGATCATTCTTCATGGTTCTGGTAATGCCCCAGTTAGGGACTGGGGGTAGATTCAAATGGATATTCATCAGTTTTAGGGAAGATTCCGTGAGGAGGTATCATGGGTAGCCATTTTCGAGGAGGCTTTTGGTGGAAACTCGTGTTGGGAGTAGCGAGTGGGACCGTGCAAGGTCCGTATCCAGAGCGGAGGGGGTTAAGAAATTTGTATATCAAAGGCATTAGTTGGAGGATTCATAGTCTAGTTTATGTGTCTGCGCTCTAGGGTGGCTTCATCTTGTGAATGAAGGGAAAGTGATGAGGTTTCGGGCTCTTAGCAGCAGTGTATCGGCCCGACAGTCGAGGAAGTCTATATTTTATATCTCTTGTGTGTTTATGGAATTGTTATCATCAAAGGTTGGATAGATTTTTCGATGGATAAGTGGCATGGTTCTAGCAATCAGATCAGTTTGGGAGGTCTATCAGGGAGTCAGACCAATTCGATACCCAAGTTCAGATATATAAGGTTGGGTCTTTGCATGAGATCATGGGTTGTTCTTCTTCAGGTTGGCAGTTTCTGTTTGGGTTTTTATTGTTTTGGAAAGGTAGTTTATGTGCAGAATTTTCGGGGTCGTTCCTCAAGCGGTTGTTTGGGTTGTGAGTGTTAGTAAGGAGCGATTTCGAGGAAGAAATCTAATTTAAGTAGGGGAGAGTTGTAACATCCGAAATCTTAAAAAGAAATTGTTGAGAATAACCCTATTTCTAGGTCAACTCGACGAGTTGGAGGGGCCAACTCGTCGTGTTGAAGATGGATGGATCGCGAGGGTTTAATGAACCAACTCGACGAGTTGGGGAGCCTCAACTCGACGAGTTGGCAGCTGGGAAGGAAACCCTAATTTTTAGGGTCTTGCACCCTATTTAAAGTCCTTAAGTCCTTTTTCTTGCCTCCTTATCAGCCTCCATTATTGTCCAAACCCTAAAACGAGTTGTAGCCTCCATTGTCAAGTTTTTGGAGACTTGGAAGGAAGTTTAGTGCTCATTTTGTGCATTGTGAAGGAATTAGAAGATCTTGAAGTTTCTAGCTTGGAGAAGGAAGTCTTGGATCCAGAATAACTCCATTTCTTGCAGTCACTTTAAGGTATCAAGTTCATACGTTGACTTATGGATGATTAGATCTCTTTATTTTGGGTTTTGTTGTGTTTTGGCCTCTTTTTGGGGATGATGATGGAGTAAAGTCATTTTAGGGGTTGTTCCTTCATATCTGAGTCGGTTTTGGTACCCTTGAGCTTAAAGGTGCAAACTTTATGAGGATTTTGGTGTCATGCATGCATTAAGTCAATTATTAAGACCATTCCAAGCTTAAGAGCTTCATTTACACATGTATGAACGTAAAGTTGGCAACTTTACGTGGTTTTCCAGCTCAAGGAAGTCAGATCTATGTTTTGGAGTCATGTCCTCATGGATTAAGTGCTTAATGTGTTAAGAGGTGGGTTTCGGGCGAACTCGGCGAGTTTGTTGGATAAACTCGGTGAGGTTGCTCGGTTTTCCCCGACATTTTCAGATTGATAGAGGAAATGTAACGTCTGGTTCCTGGTATGCTTTTAACTCATTTATTTATTTATTTTGGAAGGGTAACTCGACGAGTTGGTGGCCCTAACTCGTCGAGCAGAGGGTAGAATATGTGCAGGGTTTAAGCTATCTACCCGACGAGTCAAGAGCCCTCGACTCGGCGAGTAGATCGGCCAGAATGAAACCCTAATTTCGGGGTTTAGCACCCTATTTAAGCTCCTTAACCCCCATCCCTTGGCCTTATTTTCAGCCTCCTTGTCCCAAACCCTAATCCACGAAACCCTAGAGCTTTCTTTGAGAGTGTGAGCCATTTTGAGTGATCTTTGTGTGCTTTTGAAGCTTGTGGAAGAAGAAGAAGATAGAGGGCTCAAGAGGGGAAGAGTAGATCCAAAAACTACACTCCCTTTGCTATATTTTCTGGTAATTAAGTTTCTATCTTGGCTTTTGGTTCATTAGATCTCTTTATGTCCTCTTTATGTGGGTTTTTGGTCCAAGAATGATAGTTTTTGGAAAATGATCGACCCAAGTGGGTATTCTTCCAGATCTAGAACCTAGAGGGGCTGTTATTGATGGGTTTTAAGCACTATAACAATTCTAAGGTGCACATACAACCCTAAATGCTTTGGATCTAAATTTTCTCAAGTTATACATGCAATTTCATTTTATCCAAAGCATAAACCCTAAATAGCATACAATTGGAGATTTAAAACATAAAATCTAGTTTGATGAATACCTCTTAGTTGTAGCTTGTAGTTCTTGGCCTTTCAAGAGCTTAGTACTTCAAATGTGATACCTCTAATAAGTCACAAACACCAAAATCAAATGGAGGAATATGAGAGAGAGTTTAGGAGGCACCAAAAACGGCTAGGGTTTCACCTTGGAACACAAGTGTCGATGTTGGGAGTGCAAGGGTTAGTATTTATAGTGTGGAATCCCTAGGGTTTCATCTTGGAAACCCTAATTCATATGATTAGGCCTTAATCAATCCAATAACCTATATGATAGGCCCTTTGGACTAAATCTTCATGGACTCTCACATAGATTTAGTCCATCCTTAATCAACATTGATCATTAGCCCAAACTATAAGTAAAACTGATTTACCTAATCAGTCCCTGTTAATTTAATCGGTCTTTTTTGATCACTAAATTAATTCCAAATTAATTTTTGATCAATACAAATTAAATAATATGATTTCTCAATTAATATATTATTCTTATAATATATTAATAAATCACAAATAACCTCTTTCTCAAATATCCATCCTATCAAATTGCTCCGGTGAAGGCAACCCAAAAGGACCATGCTAATATCGGTTCAAGTACATACGTATTATAGTTATGGGCTTAGACACCTAATCCAACCGTCTCCCACTTGGATAAGTCTAATAAATATAACTGTAAGTACGATTTCAAAATCCGATTAGCAATTGTAGCTCTCAAAAGCCGCTGTCGAACTCTGATCTTATCAGTAACACGTCCTTTAGATAAGGGATCAAATATTCCACCATTCTACAATATATCCTATAGACATGAGACATGGATTATAGTCATTCTCTCTGTCCAAGTTCTGTTTCCGATTTCCGATTTATGATGACTGACTAATTGAACAAATCAAATCAGTCCAGGCTTGGCCAAGCACTTAGGGTGTCATCACTAAATCATCGAGGGGCCCACATATATCGCTTTTATCCCTCTTAGGGTAAAAGGAACGGATAAACTTCGACTCATATGCTTGCTCAATTTACTCATCAAATCACACACAACAATACATTTTATAACACCAAGTTACTGGTGCGTTTACGTATCATCAATGTGCAACCTACTTGTAAACTACAACTCATATGTCTCCGTTTCAAGAATATAAGATATTATCGTCTCACAATCACTCGTGATAAAATCCATGAAGTGATTCATGTGAGCGTGGGTTTAATCCAATACTCAAATTCCTATTTCAGGAGTACTCATGAACACTGTAGCAAACATTTGTTATGTCTAAGCTTTTAGACAATCTACAGACGGATTCATGAAAGTCTTTCCTCATTACTTACTTCCAAAGTATGATCGACTGTGGATGTTTGAATAACCTAGTTATTCGGGAAGTAAAACATGCGAAGTGAAACACAAGAATAATTTAATCCAATATGGTCTCAAAACTTTTGAATATAAATAAAAAAACACTTATTATTTAATCACCATATCGATTACATATTATTCATTGTATCACTGTTTCGACTAATCAACTTAATACTTGAATTAAAACAATAGTTATACCATGCTCTAAGCATGCACACTATGTTTACCTATGGTCCTTTCTATATGAAAGAGATCAATTGGAAACATTTCCAACGATGCTTATTTCACAATTCCAAATCCTTATCATAAATGTAAGAATACCAAATTCTTCCACTATTAGAATGTGTTAGATTCTAAGGTATTATGAAATGATCATTTTGTAATGACTAGGCACCAAAGTCACAGAGACTTTTCCAATTACAAAACATTCCATTGGAGATACGAAGTCTCATATTCAAAGTACATTCCTTTGAATATCTTTCTTGCATAAAAGTTTCCACACATAGATTCTTAATATCCAACTCCCATTATGGAAACATTTCCATATTGCCATATGACTATCCATTCTTAACAGAATCCTATCTATTCAGAATCACGTCAATATGGTCCATCCATTACTGTACTTCCAACTGTCTATAAGCAACCAATCTTCAGCGAACTTCAGATTCTCCTTGACAGTTGCTTAAAACTTTCAGTCATATCTTGTTCTAGTCCATTTTCCCTCTTAATACCCAAGGTATTTGGAAATTAGAACAATCGAATATTATAGCATATGTAATCGATCCTATATCCGAAGCACATAGGATACGATTCATAATGTCTTACATGAAGACATGATACTAGACCAGTCCTTTGCTATAACGTTTCTATATATATATATATATATATATATATATATATATATATATATATATATATATATATATATATATATATATATATATATAGAATTTCTAATGTTGAAACATTTCAACATTACATTCATATATATCCATGACTAAGTCCCTTTAATAATTTCAATCTAATCTTTTAGATCCGAAATGAAGTATGAGCTCCTCTCCCTTAAAACTTTCTATAGCGAAACAACTTTTCAAAATCTACAACTTTGCAAATTAAAACTTTGTTTCCTATTAATAGTATTGCTAACTCGTAACACTTAATGTAATAATTGTGCTCCCACTAGCATAATAATTACATACTTATAAGCATAACACTTATGCTCCCACTAGCTTTGACATGTATTCAGAAATCAGCTGGACTTCTAGAATTCAATACTTATTGACTTTCTTACCAAAGCTCAGATTTCTGATACGAGATTCTTCAATAAGTCTTTATCTAAGCTCATTCACCTTTTATTAGAAAGCTCATATGTGTGTTTAAACTATTTCAGAACTTAGAACAATAAGTCCCGAATATTGAAACTATTTTCCATTTTCTCACAATTTGAACTATGAAGAGGGATGTCGTAATCATAATCGAATTTGAGAACACAACTAACACAACTGTTATCTCCTTAAAATCTACCGGTGAAAGCATTTCCTCACAATCATTTTCATGAAGGAGAGAAACCTTTTGCCACTTAAATTTTATAGTGTATGTGTTCCTATCCATGTGAATTTGTCATAACCATAATCACAAGACAAGGTTTGTCACAAATCCAAACTCATATGGACCGAACTTTTTCAATCTTAATTTCTTGCCATCTAGTAGCACAAGGGCCTACCATTGCTTCCAAGTTGTTGTGCAGCTCACCCCTATCGATCAATGTACTTTCATTGACCAAGGTGCTTTGCCTTATGCAATCAAATGAGAACTCATAGAACTCACATGCATAGTTAACTTAATTGGAACGGGCACAGAAACAAGAATATGTCAACATGATAGGTGGCAAACCTCAAGTCGTGTGCTAGTGATAAATAATAGGTTTATTATTGATTAGTTCTTAAAACTTTTCAAGATCTTTTAAGACTCCCACTGACCTCTTGTCATATAAGATTCTCTTGTTAAGGAACATTCCTCGACAAACTAATATTCAAGAATTAGTACGGGTTCTTATCAAGAACAACACTTCATATGATTGGTTATTGGTCATTGTTTTATCCAAAACATCACAACTTCCAATCTCAAATGTATATAATTAAGAAAACTTTTCTACTCTACATTTCATGATGTGTTTATAAACCTACTCAGGATATGTCACTCAAGATACAATCTCTGAGTATGACTCTAAGACTTGATTTTGGAACGAAGTATGACTCACCCTTCTTGATTCAACCATTTCAACAATTCTCGATTCCTCTTTTTAGCCATACAAATGTACTAAGGTGTCCTTAGAGGATCAATTGTGACATGGTTTCATAATCACTAAGATGATCATAAAACACGATACTCAAGTACTCTCTTTTCCTTTCAGATTGGAGAAACTTTTATCTTTCTGCCTAATTGATTCTTCTTATTCGTTCTGCTATACATTGGAACTTTTTCAATGATTCAGAATCACACTTAATCTTGTAAGTATAACCATATTTACTAAGCTTTCAGTAAATCATGACGAATAAACTTTATCGTACTTTGTGGTGGACCTGACCAGTTCACATCAATGCGTACTAGATCCTTTCATCTTTCACTTGACTTACATACATATGTAACAAGGAATTAGTTCCAATTTCCCAAGTACCATGGTTTTCATACATCACATAATTCCAAATTATATGATTCCAAATTTATGTCCAATTGAAACTTGGGCGATGAGAATCTTTCCTTACTTGAAAAAATTACGACACTACCACAATCGATATAACTAAGAATCAAACCATTTTCAGCATTGCTATTAATAGAAACATACAAACAACAATTTTCACAAATGTCATTGCAAAGAAACATAAAATAAGATAAAATCAAAATTTTTCTTTATTTATAAAATGCGGAAAACTTGTCCTTACAATGCAAATACAAATGAAAACTATGTTACTAAATATTCCTAAGCAATCTATCATAACTCTTAAGCAGCAGCTCAAAAATCTGATCATCGAATCATGTGATCGAAATCCATCTCTTCACGATCAGACTCAACTCACTCTTCCTTTAAGCTTCCTTTCTTTTCTTTGATCCTACAAAACATCAAAATGCAATCTTATCACATCATGTATTAAGAATCTATAAATTAGGAACTTAATAGAGTTAGATAGTAGACTTACCTGAAGTAGAGTCATACATTTTGACTTTACCATCCTTGTGATCCTTCACGTAGATACAACAGTTTCGCATCCAATTCCCCTTCTCTTGACAATAGAAACAAACATACTCTTTGGGAATGACACATGGGACAATCCCAGACCTGGCCATTCTCTTATGGTCAAACTTTTCGACCATGGCCAATTTCTCTCCCTTAGGAGAAGAAATCTTTTCTGGATCATCATTGCCATCGCCTATGTCTATGGAAATTTTGGAGGTAGATCTTCCAATCAAATTTGCTTTACCAATGCGCCAAATCATTTCTGATTCAGCAGCAATCAGCAAATATGTCAGATCAATGAGGGTCATGTTGTGATCTGTCACACAGTAGTCATTAACAAACTGACTATATGACTCGGGAAGTGACTGAAGAACCAAGTCAACAGCTAGCTTCCTTGGGAAAACGACACCCAACATTCCTAGTCTATCAATATGTAACTTCATCTCCAAGACGTGAGCACATACAGACTTTCCATCTTCATGTTTACTTGCCAATAGGGCTTGAGTGATCTTCAACTTTTTAAGTCGACTAACATGTGGGTCAGGGAGAATTATTGGAGGTGGTGGAGGAAGAGAAGTTCCACCAACGCACGAGGAAGGGATTGATCTTTCACCTTGATCATCACGTGGAATATCATCTTCATGAGGAAAGCTTTTTCCAAAAGATTCAGGATGACCATAGTTGTCAGAACTAGACATCTCTAAGGGAGAAATTCAAGTTCGTTGATTCAATCCTTAATATAACACCCAAATGAAATATTAAGGCTATGACCCAACACAATGATTCACAATTCGGAAGAGGGATGTCGTAATCCAATTATAAATTATTTGTCGGTAGGTAAATGACGATCTACCAATTCCACCATGAAAACAAATCTTAAACGAATTAGTTTTTAAATGAAACTCCTAGATCTTTTGAGATTCATTGAACTTTTCAATGACATGTTTAATCTCGATTACGCCCTTCAAGTTTGTGATTGGGATACCGAGGATCACAAACAAGGTGTGAATAACCATGCAAATTAGCTTGGTACTCTCGAAGTCATTTATCACCTAATCAATGTGTCGGTTAGCCACACACACTATATTGATCTATGATAACCTACGAGCTATCCATTGTCATCCTTCATTAGTCCCATATTAGTGTGTCGGTTAACCACACACCCACCACTAACGACCAATAAGGTGAAATGTGTAATTTCATGGGTTAGCATCAAATTCACATTTTTTCTTAAGTAACTAAGATTGGGAATTAAAAAAAAGTTTAGTTACTTGTATTTTCATTATACTTATTAATGAGAATGTCCTATCTTACCCGTTCGGCTAACGACCTTCCACTAGTCAAGAGTGCGGTAGGTAAGAGTGTATACCCAATGACGGTCATTTTACAGGTCGTTCCTTAAACACCCATTATAGACCACCTTCGTGAATGAGGCCTACTAACGGTAAGACTGACTTTCAACTTATACATATATAATATATTAGACTTTTATTTTTATATAATATAAGGGTGTATATTAAACCTTTAAAATACTAGGAGGTTTAATCTTTTAAATAAATTAGACTTTTAATTCAATTAAAACTTTAAACCATTCTATTATGGATTTATTAATAATCTTTTAATTAATCTTTTAATTAATTATCAACAAAGCCATAATTATTCCTTCTAGTTGTGTCCATTTAAATCTCCAAAATTAAAACCTTTAATTCTAAATTTAAATTATGAAACCAAAAGGATGTATTTTAAACATTTAAAATACTAGGGTTTTAGAATTTAATATTTCACAATTAAAACTTTTAATCAAATTTTAAATTCCAAAACTTGAGGGCAAGTTTTGAAACTTTTCAAAACCTCTAGGATCAATTTGAAATTAACTAAATTAATCATATGATTTATCTATATCACAAAATTGACCTAATCTAATTTCATATAGCAAGATGATTCAAATCAAATTCTACAAATAATTAATTTTTCACAAAATCAAGTAATTATCTTAAAATTTGACAATCATCATTCAATTAGATGAGGATAATCATTACCATATCAGAAAAATCGAAGTTTATCAGTCAAAGCAGTTTGTGGTAATGATCCTAATCTAAAACTGACCAAAACTCGAAAAATCTGCCAACAGATGATCCAGCTCGTCGAGTTCCCTCATGGGACTCGTCGAGTCCAGCAGTCAGAGGCAAAAAAATGAAACTTTTTCAGCTTTAAAAACAATACAATTGCATCAATATAACAGAAAACACCCTAGGCTCTGATATCACTGATGGGTTTTAAGCACTATAACAATCCTACGGTGCACATACAACCCTAAATGCTTTGGATCTAAGTTTTCTCAAGTTATACATGCAATTTCATTTTATCCAAAGCATAAACCCTAACTAGCATACAATTGGAGATTTATAACATAAAATCTAGTTTGATGAATACCTCTTAGTTGTAGCTTGTAGTACTTGGCCTTTCAAGAGCTTAGTACCTCAAATGTGATACCTCTAATACGTCACAAACACCAAAAGCAAATGGAGGAATATGAGAGAGAGGTTATGAGACACCAAAAACGGCTAGGGTTTCACCTTGGAACACAAGTGTCGATGTTGGGAGTGCAAGGGTTAGTATTTATAGTGTGGAATCCCTAGGGTTTCATCTCAAAAACCCTAATTCCTATAATTAGGCCTTAATCAATCCAATAACTCATATGATAGGCCCTTTGGACTAAATCTTCATGGACTCTCACATAGATTTAGTCCATCCCTAATCAACATGGATCATTAGCCCAAACTATAAGTATTAATGATTTACCTAATCAGTCCCCGTTAATTTAATCAGTCTCTTTGATCACTAAATTAATTTTAAATTAATTCTTGATCAATACAAATTAAATAATATGATTTCTCAATTAATATATTATTCTTATAATATATTAATAAATCACAAATAACTTATTTCTCAAATATCCATCCTATCAAATTGCTCCGGTGAAGGCAACCCAAAAGGACCATGCTACTATCGGTTCAAGTACATACCAATCATAGTTATGGGCTTAGACACCTAATCCAACAGTTATGACATAAAGGTGCAAACTTTATGCCATTGGAGCCCCCATGCAAGCCATAGAGTATCATATCGGTCTTTTTAGCCCCAAAAGGCCATGCATGTGGTGAAAGGTGGGAACTTTACATGTTCAAGTAGTGCTAGGGGCTTAGATCTGAGGTTTTAAGCTTTAGTTTGGTGTATAGATGGTTTAGGGACCAAGTTCTAGGTCCCACGGATTTAGGGTTTGAGCTAAACCCTTTAAGAAGTGGTATTAATGGGTAAAGTTAGAAACTTGTTAGAAACTTTACCCTTAAAAGGACATTTTCAGGGTTTATGTGAAGTATGAAGCTTGGATCTGAAGTGTAGGGGCTTAATCCATTAAGATAGCCTAAACAGAAAGGGGAACTAGGCGAGTCCAGAAAAGGGACTCGACGAGTTGAAGTCGGGTTGTCCCGATTGTATGCCAAGTAGAACTCGACGAGTCTGTGAAGGGACTTGACGAGTTGACTCGGTTGACCACGAGTTTGAGTAGTTTAGGAACTCGCTAAGTTAGGAGGTAACTCGACGAGTTGAGTTGACTGGGTGTTGAACTTGACTTTGACTTTGACCAGGATGTTGACTTTGACCAAGGGTAAAATGGTCATTTTACCCTAAGAAGGATTATTAGATTTTTGATTAAGTGTTATTGTGAAATTGATAGTTGGGGAGTCGTTGGAGCAGCTGTCAGAGATTCCTCACACGAGATTTCACAGCTAGCATTCGAGGTGAGTTTCCTCCAGTGGGAACGGGTCTAAGGCACCAAGGTCGGCCCGTGTAGCTAGTATTAGTTTCGGACTATGGTTCGATGTTGGGCGGGGCCCGATGTAGGTTTATATGCTTTTTCCGGATTTCGATCCGATGTCGGGGCGGTCTCGAGGAATGCTTGTATGCTTGATGTCTTTGTGATTCTTGCATGTGTTTGTATTGTATGTTTCCGGATTTTGTTCTGATGTCGGGGCGGTCCCGAGGAATGTTAGTATGTTACCAGATTACGATCCGATGTCGGGCGGGGCCCGAGGAATGTTTAAGTGTTAATTTTATATGCTTAGGTTTATGTGTATTATTATTTATGCTCACATGTATTCCGAGATGTGCTCGATGTCGGACGGGGCCCGATGCCGAATAGGGTTCGATGCTATGCGGGGCCCAATTTCGGGAAAGTCGATGCCGAGCTTGACTCGATGTAGCAGGGGCGAGGCCTAAGATATGTTTCTATGGTATGTGTATGGTATGTGGTAATTGGGGAGACTCACTAAGCTTCGTGCTTACAGTTTTCAGTTTTGGTTTCAGGTACTTCTGCTAGTAAGAGGAAGAGCTCGGGATGACTGCATGGCACACACCACTGTTTTTTTAGCCTGGGAGGATTTACTCTGATTTATGATACATGGTCTTGATACATTGACAGATATGATGATATTTCTGAGATACATGATTATGATTTTTATGTGATGGATAATATTGATGGTTTTTATTACTGATTTAAAACAAAATTTTTGGTCTATATTTTTGGGATGTTTCAGGAAATCGGCGAGTTGACTTGGTTTTTTCCCGATCTGTGCAGATTGATGGAGAAACTCGACGAGTTGAAGGACAACTCGGCGAGTTGGGTCAAGTTGGACCGTTGACTTTGAATTTCGATTTATGTCTTTGACCAAGTTTGTCTCAAGGGGTGCTTAAAGTAATCTGAATTGTAATAAGGAAAATTATGCGCTTAGGATAAGACCCATATGGGGTTGGGCCCAATTTGGAAAATTGGGCCATTAGTGGGCCTTTGTGGATCTTTTGGTTTTGGGCCTCAGTTTTGGTTCATGATTGGGTCAGGGGTAAAATGGTTATTTTACCCTAAGTAAGGATTATGGACTATAGCATGGAACCTAATTGCTAATTGGGTGTGTTGTTGGTATTGATAGCTCGGGAAGCCGGCATGGCAGCATCTAAGGATTTTCTTTCTGGGAGCTTCTGCATTCGAGGTGAGTTTTCCTCACTGTACTTTCGGGTCGAAGGCACCAAGGTCGGTCCTTTAGTTGATAGCCTGATATTATTGATATGCCGAGTATGGAATAGATAGGCATGCTAGTTTGGTTATGCTGGTCTTGATATGTTAGTCTGGTAGATCTGTAGGACTACTTGTGATATTGTCTATTTATCTTTATATGATATTATATGTTATATGTCGACATATTGTGTGGGTTGGGTTGAGGTTGTACTGCTTTGTGTTGTAGCCAACAAACCCTGGAGTATGCCAGATATGAGCTGAGGGCCAGGGAGGGCATGCCAGACTCATTAGCATTCCATATATGAGCTGAGGGCCAGGGAGGGCATGCCAGACTCATACCGAGGGTTCATTAGCAGTCCAGATAAGAGCTAAGGACCGGTTGGTATGCCAAACTCGTACTGATGGCTAGTCATTGGTATTCCAGTCCAAGGATTGAGGGAGCAAGCCAGACATAAGTTGTGGGCCCAAGGGCAAGTCAGACTTATGCTATGGGCTCGAGAGTAAGCTAGATATGAGTTGTAGGCCTGATAGGCAAGCCATACTCATATTGCGGGCTCAAGGGGTAATCCAGTCTTTTAGCTGTGGTCCCAATACATGTTGTTATGTGCATATGTTATCTGTTTGGGTGTTGGTATTTTGGGGGAACTCACTAAGCTTCGTGCTTACAGTTTTGGTGTATGGTTTTAGGTACTTCAGTGGATCGTGGCAAGGTGAAGGCGTGATCATACACATCCTTGCGTTTTGGACTTATGATTTATGGGAAACTAACTCTGATAATGTGAATGTTTTGAAAACTATGTTGAAAGAGATTCTGATTTTTAAATAATGTTTTGGGAATAACGGTTTTTGTAAACACTTCTATAGAAAAAGGGTTGTTTTGAAAAGTTTAAATTTTATGAAATTTTATGAATGTTACAAGTTGGTATCAGAGCCTTGGTTTGAGTGAATTGGAGGAACACTCATGTGAATCCTGTCTCAAACTAACGAAAAAGATTTTCAAATGGTTTTCAAAATACTTAAGGAGGATGCGATGTGTACGATTAGTCGGAGCCAGTAAGTAGACCCTAAAATACCATACTGTTATTTGATATTGTGATATGTTAGAACAACATGCTAGTGATAGGCTAGGGATCTTTAGGAATTGCATGATAGAATTGCCTGATTATATGATGCATGATAGCCTAGGATTCTTCTTTATATGAAATTGACATCATTACTGTAGTTGCTTAGTGTATGAATCATAGTTGTACATAAGTAAGAGTCTATAGCCTGAGAATGCTTGGTTTGGCCTTATTTCCTGTTCTTGTTTGATGAAGGGATTAGGGTAGGATTAAGTATTCGATTGTCTATAGGATCCAATGTTATGTATGGCTAGCATACACGAGTGATGTAGGGTTGGTGGAAGTTTCATGAGTAAGTGCAGTGTTTAGCGGGTCAACGTGAGGAATGATTAGCCACTCTGAGGAGAGTGAGAGTAGGGCGAAGGTGTAACCATGGTGCGGGGAGTTGAAGATCGAGGATTTCATAGGAGGATCTGTCATATCTTATTGCATTTTAGTGTCAGTCGACTCCTCTACACGAATGTTGATTGCTTTTGCTTTGTGGAACTCATGAGTGATGGGAGTTAGCCATTAAGTGAATATTTCAAGTCACATGTGAAAAAGGTTGGATAATCTCAAAGTGATGGATTTGACCTTGCTGCGCAGGTCTTATATAAGTCCAACCGTTGTAAGAATGAGTCTGTTACTCGAAGGATTATTTGAGCTTTATTGCATGTGATTGTATTCATGGAATGGCTAATTGACATTGTGAGGAGTTCTTCGGAAGCTGATGGCTGAGAAGCGTGGAACCCTAGGATAGCCTAGGGAGTCCTTTAGTGCGGTTGTTTCGTTGTTGAGCAGGTTTCAGGAATATTTTGTGACTAGGTCATAGAGGACCCGAGATAATTCTTGAGGAAAGGATGGATAGGTGTGGAAGGTAGTATTGGGCCCATACTACTGAAAGCACAGGATCCATACTCGATTCAAGGAAGATTTTTGGGAATCTAAGTGCTGGTCAGGGAAGATAGCATGGTTGGATACCATGGTTCGAGGCAGTGGTTCCGTATCTGTCGGTCTTTTGGTGTAGGTTGCCCAGGCGAGGATGGGTTTTGTGTTTGTTCGGGCCCCTGTGGTGATATTGATGTGGGTTGAGTGGTTCAGACTCGGATGAGTATGTTGGTTGGAGGTCTCGGAGGTTTGGCTAGAGGTCGTTCCTTGGGCCTCGCGGCACAGGGAGGAAGCGGTTGATATGATCGGTTTGGAATTACATCTGGGATTTAAGTGGCAGATTCTCGAATTAGATTTTCGTTATTGGTGGCAAGGATCTTGCCCTTTAGTTTTTCCGAGTTAGAAAGAGTGTGCAGGCTTGTGACCTCCCGAGTTAGGTTGGATTCTCAACTTGTGTTCTGTTGGCCGTGGTGGTTGGCAACAACATGTCAGCGTTGGTGTGCGCAAGTGGTTTGATGTGGCATGAGTACCTTAGTGATGTGAGCAAGGACCATATCCTTGGGAGATAGGAAAGCCAGGTGTCGGATTGTCGTGTGGGTTGCATGTAGGGGGTGTATGTTTGGATCGTAAATCGGTAGTTGCCTATGCTTTGTAGGTGGTTATTATGGGAAGTTCCAAGGTTTTCAGCTGTAATTCAGGTTTCTTGTGGGGTTCGTTTAATCTGTATCTGGAGGACCATTCTGCGGTTGATATTTATTTCATGGTTAAGTATGGTTGTATCTGGATGGACTGCTTGGTTTATGTTTTGGTTTCACCACCAGTGGGCGGTGGTACGAGTTCTAAGTGGGGGAGAATTGGGATTCTCAGGTTGAACGTTAGTCATTGAGGGTTCTGTCAGTTCGTTGTTTGGTTTGCTGCTTTCAGATTTGTTGGGCAGATGTCGGTCGGTGAACCCTTTTCAGAAGCAGGTATGTTCAGCTCCAGGTGGGTTATGGTTTCTCTGGTTTAGGTGACAAGGTATTTGTAACACCCATAAAATTCAAGCCAAATTTAAACTTTTTAACACCTTTTAAAACCATTAAGTTATTACAGGTTGTTTTCAAAATAGTTTGACATCAGAGTATTCCCAGAATCAATCATGAAAATATGAGGAGGTACACGATCACGCCTTCGCCTTCCCGTAATCATCAGAAGTGCCTGAAACAAAATCAACAACTGTAAGCCCGAAGCTTAGTGAGTTTCCCCAAAATACCAACGCCATACAAACATAACCATATCATATAACCAATACAGAACAGCATTCATAATGAGTCATTAGCCTGACTGGACCGCCTCACATGCCTTCAGTCTATCTGGACAGCTCTTCGAGCCTTCGGCACGTCTGGACCGCCACGCAGGGCCTACAGCCTATCCGGACCGCTCGCCGGGTATGTTGGACTACAGCACAAAGCAGGACCGCCTCAACCCAACCCCCAATCACACAAACATGTGCACATAAATATCATACGCTAACTCATTTCATATAACAGTCAAACCGATCTAACAGATCACCAGTCATAGCAACATCCCAATAACCAGGATACAGACCTAACTGGTCACTAACATAGCATCATCCTATAACCAGGACAATCATGTGCACATAGACATCATATAACACTAGCATGTATATATATAACAGTCAAACCGATCTAACAGATCACAAAGCATAGCACCAATCCTATAACCAGGATATCGACCTAACAGGTCACTAACATAGCATCATCCTATATACCAGGATACCGACCCAACCGGGTCACTAAGGCATAGCATATCACCATCCTAACTACCAGGATATAAATCAGTAAGCATAACATGCAATAATCCGAATACAATCCATAAAGGGGTGGCCTTGGTGCCTTAGACCCTGTTGATATAGTGAGGAGAACTCACCTGGCACTGCTGAAGTCCCGTAGACACAATCCTACACTGCTGAAGTTCCGCAGACTTAACCCTAGCTGTTGGATGACAGATTCCCGAACTGTCAACACCAAAATAACACCCAATTAATAATTGGGTCCCAACACATAACCATAAATACGTCCTTGGATAATTACTACATTACCCCAAGGTTGGCTTTATTCAAGCCCAAGGCCCAACCCATAGGCCCAAAGTCAACTGGGAATCAAAGCCCAACATATGGCCCAATTTTCTAAATTGGGCCCAAGCCTATACATGGTCTTATTCTAAGGCCCAACATCATATAATCATTAGGCCCAGACTATGGCCCTTCTATGGCTTAATTTTCTAAATTGGGCCCAAACCCCTTACATGGGCCTTACCCTAGGCCCATTAAATTATTCTAGTCCAATTGCTTGACTTTGGATAGCCCATTGATAACCCAATCATCAAGGCCCAATAGAGAGGCCCAACAATAAACCCAAGTGAAATTAAGGTTTCACATAGAATGATGATTAGGGTTAAGTTTCCTACTTAACCCATTAAGGACTTAATCCTCTAAGGACTTAATCCATTAAGTCCAATATCGCTTAGATTAATCTTTGCCAATGATTATTATTTAATATCTCAGGTTATTGAATAATTCCCACGTGTCCCGGTTAATTCCCCAAATTAGGGTTTTATTGGCATTAGGGTTTTTTCCAACCCAAATACTAGCCCATTTATCAATTTGTTGGGCTTTTAGGTCAATTAGGGCTTTATTGGACCTCTTAGGCCCACTAGAATATCATTAAGCCCATTAGGGATTTATTTGGGTCAATTAGGGTCCATTAGGGCTTACAAGGCCCATTAGGGTTTCAAGCACCCCAAACGAATCAAACTCACAAGACAAGCACACCGCCACCCGCCACGGCGGCCGGTGGCGGCAGGAGGCGGCAACCACCACTTTAAGGTGGTGGTTATAGGTTTTCTTGATTATTCCAATTACAAATTACAATGATACACACACTATCCCAATATAAATATCTCATAATTAAACATACAACCACCTTGAGGCTGCAGACGGTGGTAGAGGGTGGCAGCCACCACCTTACGGTGGTGGTGGTGGCCTTCCTGCGACTTCAGCCAAGACACCACACACACGACACACCCATTGTTCAGATCCGCAAAATACACCCCAGCCACCCCCCTGGTGGCTCACTGCGGCGATGGTGACGCAATAAGGCAGGCAGCGGCGTAAACAACCTTGTCTTCGGCGGCTGCCACCATGGCCGGCTGCCATGGTGGCTCTTCATGGCTTTCTGCTCATCCAAAAATCCACTCACACGAGTACCACCCTCACAAACCAAGAACACGGCTGCCATATCGATAGAACAGTCAGCGACCGCAGCAACAATGACGCTACGACCGACGACAGAGAGAAAGAGGTGGAGAAGGGTTGACTGCAATGACAGCAGCGGCGCTAAACGGTCAGGCGACCCATAGACCAGGCAAAACGTGGGATTATTCGTCGTTTCCGTGGCTGCACCGACGTTTGGCTTCAGCGGTCTCCGATGGACGCGAGATCGGCAGTGGTTGCTGTGGCTTGGCGGTTTCCGGCGTCAAAATGGAGGTGGCGGCGTATGGAGGTTAAGGTAGAGAGGGTAGTGGCTGCATAGTTGATTAGGGTTAGGGTTTGATTGCATGAGGGTTGTATAGAATTTATATGGAGGCTAAAATAGGGTGACGGGTTCACCCGTGACTTTCTTCAAACATATATATATATATATATATATATATATATATATATATATATATATATATATATATATATATATATATATATATATATATATATATATATATATATATTACACATTTAGTCCCTCTCCTCCTATTCTTTCAAACTAAATCCAAATATTGTCATTTAGCCCTCAACATTCTAACATCCTTTCCATTTAAGTCCCAATCTTACCAAATAGCCCCTGACTCCTGAAAATCTTCACAAATTAAATCCAAGAATAAACTTTTAGCCCCTGGAGATTCCAAAGCTTGCCAATTGGCTTTCCGAAACCAACCCTGTTAATTATTATTTGATTTTGGGCTATAATAATGTAAAATAATAATAAAAATTACATCTCGGGATTTCGGTTTATTATTTAATTATTATATTTTAAATGGGATGTTACAGTATTCGAGACCATTGGTTGTTGAGTTCGTTATTCAGCGGGAATTCTCCGAAGGATTTAAGTGGTGCCAACTAAAGTTCAAGGAATGCGTCAGCTACCCTCCTGTTCAGTATATTCTACGTTCATTCGGTCATCAGGTGTGTTAACCCTCAATGGTAGAGTGGGAGCTTGGTTCATAGCACACTCTAGTTTTGGTAGCCTTCAGGATCATCTTGGGGGTGTTCTCGAGCTAGTGGTGTAGTGATGGAATCCGTTCAGTCCAATATGGGGTCTTGTTTTGACCGATCGTGAAGATGTTTTTCTATTTTGATTAAGGTGGCATTTCGATTATCTCTAGCGTTTCTTTTCTCTTCGGATGATATTTTGGGTCTCTTAAGTATGTGTATGGGGGTGTTCCGTGTAAGCTGGGAAAAATGGCATTGGTTCTCTTGGGTTTCAGCTTCCGATTTGGATCAAGAGCGCAACCGTTATCCTATCTACGACTCGTGTGCAACTTTGTTTTCATAAGGTTTTGCTTGGTAGCTATTTTGTGGTGCTTAGTTGGCATTGTAATGGAGTTGTTTAGGCCCCTTCAAGGTAATGGAATGAAGTGGGTATCTTCAGGCCCGGAGTGTTGGGCCAATGATACGAGGACGACAATGTTGGTAGGTTATCGGGAGCATTTCAGTCATGGGTTGAGGGACAGGGAGGGCATACCAGACTCATGTTGTGGGCTCAAAGGCAATCCAGAACTATGTTGAGGACCTTGTAGGGGTATTCCAGTCATAGTTTGTGGGCCTAGTGATCATGATGGTTCATTTCTTCTGCTTGTAGTGCTTCCGTTGTGGACGCGTTGACGGGTGGTCAGGCGAATCGTAAATATGTTGGTTGGATAAAGGAAACAGTAAGGATTAAGGGAAGTATCAGTCAGATATCAGAAAGTCTCGGCAGGTTGTATGTAATAATTTCAGTCGTTCACTAGTGGTTGTTGGATTTGTGATTCTCAAGTTGGAAATTCCTTATGCAGTCGTAAGTCATAAAGTTCTTGGTGATTGTATCGAGTGGGTGCCTAGGTGGGGGTACATCGGAGTCGGTAAGGGTTGGATGTATCGCAAAAGTTCATGATTTGATCGTCGTTGCTCGTCAAAGCAGTGGTCGGTAATGACATAGCAAAGAGTCAAGGGTGTTAAGATTTTGGGTTCATCATATGGTTTGGTTTTGGGATAAGTTCGAGGTCGGTGTGTTTCGAGGATCATTCTTCATGGTTCTGGTAATTCCCCGATTAGGGACTGGGGGTAGATTCAAATGGATATTCACCAGTTTTAGGGAAGATTCCGTGAGGAGGTATCATGGGTAGCCATTTTAGAGCAGGCTTTTGGTGGAAACTCATGTTGGGAATTGCGAGTGGGACTGTGCAAGGTCCGTATCCAGAGCGAAGGGGGTTAAGAAATCTGTATATCAAAGGAATCAGTTGGAGGATTCAGAGTCTAGTTTATGTGTCTGCGCTCTTGGGTGGCTGTATCTTGTGAATGAAGGGCAAGTGATGAGGTTTCGGGCTCTTAGCAGCAGTGTATCGGTCCGACAGTCGAGGAAGTCTGTATTTTAGATATCTTGTGTGTTTATGGAATTGTTATCATCAAAGGTTGGATAAATTGTTCGATGGATAAGTGGCACAGTTCTAGCAATAGGATCAGTTTGGGAGGTCTGTCAGGGAGTCAGACCAATTCGATACCCAAGTTCGGATATATAAGGTTGGGTCTTTGCATGGGATCATGGGTTGTTCTTCAGGTTGGCAGTTTCTGTTTGGGTTTGATTGTTTTCGGAAGGTAGTTTATGTGCGAAATTTTTGGGTGCGTTCCTCAAGCGGTTGTTTGGGTTGTGAGTGTTAGTAAGGAGCGATTTTGAAGATGAAATCTAATTTAAATGAGGGAGAGTTGTAACATCTGAAATCTTGAAAAGAAATTGTTGAGAATAACCCTATTTCTAGGTCAACTCGACGAGTTGGAGGGACCAAATCGTCGTGTTGAAGATGAATGGATCGCGAGGGTTTAATGAACCAACTCGACGAGTTGGGGAGCCTCAACTCGACGAGTTGGCAGCTGGGAAGGAAACCCTAATTTATGGCCTCCTTATCAGCCTCCATTGTTGTCCAAACCCTAAAACGAGTTGTAGCCTCCATTGTCAAGTTTTTGGAGCCTTAGAAGGAAGTTTGGTGCTCATTTTGTGCATTGTGAAGGAATTAGAAGATCTTGAAGTTTCTAACTTGGAGAAGGAAGTATTGGATCCAGAATAACTCCATTTCTTGCAGTCACTTTAAGGTATCAAGTTCATACCTTGACTTATGGATGATTAGATCTCCTTATTTTGGGTTTTGTTGTGCTTTGGCCTATTTTTGGGGACGATGATGGAGTAAAGTCATTTTAGGGGTTGTTCCTTCATATCTAAGTTGGTTTTGGTACCCTTGAACTTAAAGGTACAAACTTTATGAAGATTTTGGTGTCATGCATGCATTAAGTCAATTATTAAGACCATTCCAAGCTTAAGAGCTTCATTTAGACATGCATGAACGTAAAGTTGGCAACTTTACGTGGTTTCCCAGCTCAAGGAAGTCAGGTCTATGTTTTGGAGTCATGTCCTCATGGATTAAGTGCTTATCGTGTTAAGAGGTGGGTTTCTGGCGAACTCGGCGAGTTTGTTGGATAAACTCGGCGAGTTGGCTTGGTTTTCCCCGACATTTTCAGATTGACAGAGGAACTCGGCGAGTTGGTGGGTCAACCCGGTGAGTTGACTTGGTTTTTCCCGATCTGTGCAGATTGATTGAGAAACTCGACGAGTTGGGTCAACTTGGACCGTTGACTTTGACTTTCGATTTATGTCTTTGACCAAGTTTGTCCCAAGGGGTGCTTGAAGTAATCTGAATTGTAATAAGGAAAATTATAGGCTTAGGATAAGACCCATATGGGGTTGGGCCCAATTTGGAAAATTGGGCCATTAGTGGGCCTTTGTGGATCTTTTGGTTTTAGGCCTCAGTTTTGGTTCATGATTGGGTCAGGGGTAAAATGGTTATTTTACCCCAAGTAAGGATTATGGATTATAGCATGGAACCCAATTGCTAATTGGATGTGTTGTTGGTATTGATAGCTCGGGAAGCCGGCATGGCAGCATATAAGGATTTTCTTTCGTGGAGCTTCTGCATTCAAAGTGAATTTTCCTCACTGTACTTTTGGGTCGAAGGCACCAAGGTCGGCCCTTTGGTTCATAGCCTGATATTATTGATATGCCGAGTATAGAATAGATACGCATGTGTAACACCCCGACTCTCAGGTATAAATTTTTCAGTCTTATATTTCCATTTGAAAGGTCGAATCGACGAGTTGGATGCCTTGACTCGTCGAGTAGGCACGGATTTGGTCGCGTGTTTTAAGTGACCAACTCGACGAGTTGGAGAACCGACTCGAAGAGTTGAAGCTGGAGGATGAAACCCTAATTTCTAGGGTTTTGCACCCTATTTAAAGGGTCATTAGCTTCCCTTAGCCTCCCTTATAGCCCCCTTTGAGCCCAAAAACCCTAAATCGCATTTTCTCTCCATATTTGTGTGTTTTAAGCTTGGAAAGTGGATCTTGGTGACAGGAGCTTGAAGATCAAGACGCTTTGAGCAAGGAACAGTTGAGGATCTGAACTCTACTCCATTTTAGCATCACTTGAAGGTAACAAGTCGTTACCTTAAACTTCTTTCTATCTAGATCTCTTCATGCTTGAGATTAGGGCTATTCTAGCATGATTGGTGAGTCATTTCGGGTATTGGCCAAGATCTGAAGTTGCAACTTCAGATATAGGCTCATCTTGGTTCTTATGGTCATAAAGTTTCAGCCTTTAGCAAGATAATGCCTTTCCCTCACTTAGAACCTCTTCCCTAGCTTGATTTTGGCCATTAACACCATGCATGTATGTAAAGATTGCAACTTTACGTAGGAAGTATGCTCTGGAAACTCAGATCTGCAATATGGAGCTTTGGGGTGGTTTATAAGCATCTGAATGGAGAAAGGACTGAAGAGACTCGACGAGTTGCATGGCCAACTCGGCGAGTCCCATGAAGATTAGCCTTGAGGGTTTCTCCATGAACTCGGCGAGTCAGTAGGATAACTCGACGAGCCAGTTAGGGTTTCCTCGACTGTGAACACGCATGGACTCGACGAGTTGACTGGAAACTCGACGATTCAACTTGGAGGTTTCACGACTTCTCGAGTTCTGGAAGGACTCGACGAGTCAGTGATCTGCACTCGACGAGTTGGGTCAATATGGACTGTTGACCTTGACCGTTGACCTTGACTTTGACCAAGGGTTGACTAGTTGACTTATGGGGGTATTTTGGTAACTTGGAAATTTATGGAAATGGTCTTATGGTAAATATAAATGGTGGAGTTCGTGGCTGTGGTTCGAGAGTTTGAGCATATCACTTCAGTTCGACAGTTATGAGGTGAGTTTTCCTCACTATACTCAAGGGTCTAAGGCACCAAGGCCAGCCCTTTTTGGATTGTTATCCTGATATGTTATGCTAGTATAATTTGTTAGATCAGTATCCTGGTAGATAGGATGGTATTATGCTATTATGATCTGTTAGATCAGTATCCTGGTAGATAGGATGTTATTATGTTGCTATGATCCGTTAGATCGGTTTGTTTGTCTATTGACTGTTATGTGATTATTTGTTATATGTGCACATGTTTGATTGGTTGTTGAGGCTTATCTGCTTTGTGCGAAAGCAAACAGACATGGGCATTCCAACCCGATGGTTGTGGGTCGTGAGTATTCCATCTCGAGGATGATTGGACTCGTAGTATGAGGGCATTCCAACCCGATGGTTGTGGGCCTGGGTTATTCCATCCCCAGAATGTCTGGACCTATAGTATGTTGGCATTCCAACCCGATGGTTGAGGGCCTGGGGTATTCCAACCCGATGGTTGATTGGACCCATAGTATGTTGTTTGTGTTATATGTATGTTAATGTGCGTATGGGTATTTTGGGGGAACTCACTAAGCTTCGGGCTTACAGTTATTGATTTTTTTAGGTACTTCTGATGATCGCGGGAAGGCGAAGGAATGATCGTACACCTCCTCTTGTTTATGACTTGATTTTGGGATATTTTGACATTGAACTATTTTGGAAACAAGTTTTGTAATAATCAATGGTTTTGGAATATTTTTAAAAGTTTAAATTTGGCATGATTTTTATGGATGTTACAAGTTGGTATCAGAGCCTTGGTTTGAGTGAATTGGAGGAACACTCGTGTGAATCCAGTCTCAAACTAAGGAAAATATTTTCAAAATGATTTTTAATGGTTTTCAAAATAAGAAAAGGAGGATGCAAGTGTACGATCAGTCAGAGCCAGTAAGTAGACCCCAAAATACCATGCAGTTATTTGATTATGTGATATGTTAGAACAACATGCTAGTACTAGGATAGGGATCTTCAGGAATTGCATGATAGAATTGCCTGATTGTATGATGCCTGATAGCCTAGGGTTCTCACTATATGAAATTGACATCATTACTATAATTGCTTAGTGTATGCGTCACGGCCGTACATAATTAGATCTTATAGCCTGAGAATGTTTGGTTTTGCCTTATTTCCTGTTCTTGTTTTATGAAGGGCTTAGGGTAGGATCAGGTATTCGAAAGCCTATAGGGTCCAGCGTTATGTATGACTAGCATACACTAGTGCTGCAGGGTTGGTGGAAGTTTCATGGATGGTTGAGTCGTGCGAGGTCAGTAGACCAGTTATGAGATAGTTAGCTTCCCTCTAGGAGAGAGGATTGAGCGATCACCATGCATATGTATATTGTTAGGGTGTTGTGATGATACTTGAGACAAATATGGGTAGGTGTGGAAGGTAGTATTGGCCCGTACTACTGAAAGCACAGGACCTATACGCGTAGCAAGGAAGTCACAACCCCTAGGGTTTAGTTGGGAGTTGGTTCCCTGTTATTTATGCGGATTATCTGATATCTTCCTGGTATATTTTCAATATGGTGGTTACGAGGCGTTTTGTGACTGGATCCGGATTGGGATCAGGGTAGGGCGATTAGGATGCCCCGATGAAGCCCGAGATTATCGGACAGGGTGGGCCAGCGTTGACAACGGTTCGTGTCAGGGAGATCATCCGCGAGGAGGTGGTAGGGATTGTCCGGGGTCAGATTCCGGAGATGTTTGGGTCTATTAAGACCGATATGATGGAGTATTTTGATGAAAAATATGCAACCCTTGCTGAGACGGCTGTCGCAACAGCTACATCGGCTGTAACAGCGGCATGGGGAGGAGATGGCCGAGCTTTTTAGTACCGGGACTTCGATAACACGAAGCCCCCAACATTTGATGGTACTTAGGATCCGATCAGAGCCATGAGGTGGTTGTCTGACGTGGAGGGTTGTTTCTTCATATGCTCATGTCCTACTGACCAGAAGGTCAGATGTGCCCTGAACCTGTTGAGGTCCGGGGCAAAGGACTGGTGGAGAATTATGACTGAGTCTTATTCAGATGACAAGAGAGATACGATTACTTGGGAGCAGTTCAGGGATATGTTCCGCGCTCGCTACATCCCACGGGTGGAGCGGGAGCGGCTAACTAAGGAGTTTCTAGACTTGAGATGGGATGGTGAGATATTGGCAGAGATCACCCACATGTTTAATGAGAGGGAGATGTTCTGCCCGGAGTTTGCTTCTGAGCAAGCTCAGACGACACGTTATCTGAGCATGCTCAAGTATGATATTCGATAGTTTGTGGCGACCCAACGTTGTGATATGCTTCTGGATCTACAGGAGGCCGCTAGGCGGCGTGAGTTGGAGATTGAGCTGCAGTTGAGGGAGCAGCGGCAGGCCCCGTCACAGTGACAGCCGACGCCAAATCGGTCTAAGACCGCTGATACTTGGACTGGAGGACAGTCAGGTCGCACTTGTGGGAAGTGCGGAAAGGCTCACTCGGGGGTTTTTCGATCGGGGAGCGGGTGCCATAAATGTGGAAAGCACGACCACATTGCTAGGGATTGTAGGCATCAGACTCTAGCTCCTGGGGTCAGATTATGTTATCACTGTGAGCAGATGGGCCATATGAAGGCCCAGTGTCCCCTACAAGCCGCCAAGCCGGCGCAGGCTCCTGCACCGGCTACACTGAGGATCACCGACGGGAGTCAGGGTCGAGCAGCGCCCCCGAGGGCCCAGGGATGTGCCTTCCAGCTTACAGCAGAGGAGGCCAGAGCAACGCCAGACGTGGTTACTGGTATGTTTCTATCCCTTATCTTACTGATTATATATGTTTTATGCTTATATGTTTGTACATGTGATTAGGTACGTTTTTAGTGAGCTTCTTACCTGCTTTGGTATTATTTGACTCGGGGGCGAGTTGGTGATCTGTCTCTCAGACATTTAGTAGGGAGTTCGGTTTGCCAGTAGGAGAGCTAGAGTGTCCGTTGCAAGTCTCTATTGGGGTTGCGTATTGGATATTTTCCGCTTCTTCGGTCTATCGGGGTTGCGTATTGGATATTTTCGGAGTATCTTTTCCGATAGACCTGATTTCGATTCCCATGGGGGATCTATGTGTGATTGTGGGTACGGACTGACTTAGTTGTTTTGGTGCCATGATTGACTGCAAGGGGCAGCAGGTAGTAGTTCGAACCCCAAGTGGGGGAGAACTGATTGTTTACGACGAGGCACCAAATTGGGATCAGGGTTTTGTTTGGTTGCCAGGGCTCGGCAGTACATTCAGCACGGGTGTGCGGGTTATCTAGCGTATGTGGTGGATACGCGGGTCTGGGATCAGGTTTCAGTATCAGAGGTTCCAGTGGTCAGAGAGTTTGCTGACGTGTTTCCAGAGGAGTTACCCGGAGTGCCTCCGGAGAGGCAGGTGGAGTTTAGGATCGACCTAGTGCCGGGTGCGGCCCCTATCGCCAAGGCGTCGTACCGGTTGGCACCACCAGAGATGCAGGAGCTGTCATCACAGCTGCAGGAACTGTTGGGCAAGCAGTTCATTCGTCCGAGTAGTTCCCCGTGGGGAGCGCCGATATTCTTTGTCAGGAAGAAGGATGGTTCACACCGGATGTGCATTGATTACCGTGAGTTGAACAAATTAATGGTGAAGAACCGTTATCCACTCCCGAGGATAGATGATCTTTTTGATCAGTTTCAGGGAGCATCTTGGTTCTCTAAGATAGACCTGAGGTCCGGGTACCATCAGGTCAGGGTTAGGGAAGAGGACGTGGAGAAGACCGCGTTCCGAACTCGTTATGGATATTACGAGTTCGTGGTGATGTCGTTTGGGCTCACCAACGCGCAAGCAGTATTTATGGACCTGATGAATCGGGTCTGTAGGTCGATGCTCGATCGCTCGGCCATAGTGTTCATAGATGATATCTTGGTGTACTCCAAGACCCGAGAGCAACATGAGGAGCATCTACGGGAGTTATTGGGAGTTCTGAGGTGAGAACAGCTTTATGCCAAGTTCTCGAAGTGCGAGTTGTGGTTACGAGAGGTTCAGTTTCTTAGACACCTCGTTAACCAGGAGGGGATTTTGGCCGACCCGGCCAAAATCGAGGCGGTTATGCAGTGGGAGGTTCCGAAATCTCCCTCAAACATCAGGAGCTTTTTGGGATTGACAGGGTACTACCGGGGATTCATACAGGATTTCTCCAAGATTGCAGTACCCCTCACTCGTCTGACGAGGAAGGGGGTGGATTTCCGGTGGGGCCACAAATAGCAGAGGGCATTTGAGACCCTCCGACAGCGACTATGCGAGGCTCCAGTCTTGACTCTCCCGGAGGGAGTTGAGGATTTTGTGGTTTTCTGTGATGCATCCATCACGGGACTGGGAGCGGTCCTCATGCATAGAGGACGGGTGATAGCCTACGCATCGCGGCAGTTGAAGCCGCACGATACGAGATACCCTACTCATGATCTGGAGTTGGGAGCGGTGGTATTCTCTCTCAAGATTTAGAGACATTACCTCTATGGGGTCCGTTGTACCATCTACACGGACCACAAGAGCCTGAGGCACATCATGCATCAGTTGAACCTAAACATGAGACAACGCAGATGGCTAGATGTAGTCAAGGACTACGACTGTGAGATCCTTTACCACCCAGGTAAAGCGAATGTGGTTGCGGACGCTCTTAGTCGCAAGTCAGCTGGATCTTCTACTCCAGCGACCTGCATGAGGATTTCAGTGGACTCTCCACTTGTGGGCTTGATCAGGGAAGCCCAGGCTAAGGTTATGCGTCAGGCGAACTGGAATCTTGAGAGGATCAGGGGTGAGAACACTCGGTTTGTGCAGGATAGCCGGGGATTATTGACCCGTTGCGGTCAAGTCTTGGTTCCGATGTCTGGTGGGGTCAGACAGACTATTTTGGAGGAGGCTCATAAGTCTCGCTGCTCTATTCACCCGGGGGCCACCAAGATGTATCGGGACTTGCGAACGAGTTATTAGTGGCCGTGCATGAAGCGATAGATCGCTTGGTATGTTAAGTGGTGCTTGACCTGCAGGATGGTCAAAGCCGAGCACCAGAGGCTGCATGCCCAGTTACAGCCTCTAGAGATTCCCATGTGGAAGTGGGAATAGATCATGCTGGATTTTATCACCAAACTGCCGAGAACGGTGAAGGGCTTCGACGCTATTTGGGTCATCGTGGATCGATTGACCAAGAGTGCCCACTTTTTAGCGATACGGGAGAGCTCATCGGCCGAGCAGCTGGCCGACTTGTATATCCGCGAGATCGTTGCTCGCCATGGGGTGCCGTTCTCTATCGTGTCGGACTGTGATGTTCGGTTCACCTCCCGTTTCTGGCATAAGTTCCACGAGGAACTGGGCACGCGTCTGCATGTCAGCACAACCTATCATCCACAGACGGACGGCCACAGTGAGCGGACCATACAGACTCTCGAGGATATGTTGAGAGCCTGTGTTATTGACTTTGGTGGGAGCTGGGACTCCTACCTACCCCTCGCGGAGTTCTCCTACAACAATAGCTTTCATTCCAGTATTGGTGCCCCACCATATGAGCTATTGTATGGACGGAGATGTCGCACCCCAGTCTGTTGGGATGAGATCGGTCACAGGGTGATGGGACGGACCGAGGTAGTTCTGCAGACTACCGAGAGGATTCAGCAGATCAGACAGCGGTTGCAGACTGCGCAAAGTCGGCAGAAGAGTTACGCTGACAGGCGCCGATCTGAGTTGGAGTTTCAGGTCGGTGACATGGTACTCCTGAAGGTCTCACCCTGTAAGGGTGTGATCTGCTTCAGGAAGAGGGGGAAATTGGGTCCCTGATACCATGGACCGTTCAGGATCATTGCCAGAGTTGGCAAGGTGGCGTATAGATTAGAGCTACCAGAGGAGCTTAGTCATACCCATAACACTTTCTATGTGTCACAGTTACGGAAGTGCGTATTAGATGAGGAGGCAGTGGTGTCCTTGGATGACATACAGGTCGACGAGCGCCTGAATTACTTAGAGAGGCCATTGGTCATTCTAGAGAGGAAGGTGAAGGTTCTGCGGTACAAGGAAGTGCCTTTGGTAAAGGTACAATGGGGGTACCAGAGGGGATCTGAGTGGACTTGGGAGCCGGAGGCTGCATGCGGGAGCATTATCCAGAATTGTTCACCGCAGCGGACTGCGAGGACGAAGTCTAGTTCAAGTGGAGGAGAATTCTAACACCCCGACTCTCAGATATAAACTTTTCAGTCTTATATTTCCATTTGAAAGGTCGACTCGACGAGTTGGATGCCCTGACTCGTCGAGTAGGCACGGATTTGGTCGCGTGTTTTAAGTGACCAACTCGACGAGTTGGAGGACCGACTCGACGAGTTGGATCTGGAGGATGAAACCCTAATTTCCAGGGTTTTGCACCCTATTTAAAGGGTCATTAGCCTCCCTTAGACTCCCTTACAGCCCCCTTTGAGCCCAAAAACCCTAAATCGTGTTTTCTCTCCATATTTGTGTGTTTTAAGCTTGGAAGGTGGACTTGGTGAAAGGAGCTTAAAGATCAAGAATCTTTGAGCAAGGAACAGTTGAGGATCTGAACTCTACTCCATTTTAGCATCACTTGAAGGTAACAAGTCGTTACCTTGAACTTCCTTCTATCTATATCTCTTCATGCTTGAGATTAGGGCTATTCTAGCATGATTGGTGAGTCATTTCGGGTATTGGCCAAGATCTGAAGTTGCAACTTCAGATCTAGGCTCATCTTGGTTCTTATGGTCATAAAGTTCCAGCCGTTAGCAAGATAATGCCTTTCCCTCACTTACAACCTCTTCTCTAGCTTGATTTTGGCCATTAACACCTTGCATGTACGTAAAGATTGCAACTTTACGTAGGAAGTATGCTCTAGGAACTCATATCTGCAATATGGAGCTTTGGGGTGGCTTATAAGCATCTGAATGGAGAAAGGGCTGAAGAGACTCGACGAGTTGCATGGCCAACTCGGCGAGTCCGATGAAGATTAGCCTTGAGGGTTTCTGCATGAACTCGACGAGTCAGTAGGATGACTCGACAAGCCAGTTAGGGTTTCCTCGATTGTGAACACGCATGAACTCGATGAGTTGACTTGAAACTCGACGAGTCAACTTGAAGGTTTCACGGCTTCTCGAATTCTAGATGGACTCGACGAGTCAGTGATCTGCACTCGACGAGTTGGATCAATATGGACTATTGACCTTGACCGTTGACCTTGACTTTGACCAAGGGTTGACTAGTTGACTTCTGGAGGTATTTTGGTAACTTGGAAATTTATGGAAATGGTCTTATGGTCAATATAGGTGGTGGAGTTTGTGGTTGTGGTTCGAGAGTTTGAGCTTATCACTTCCGGTCGACAGTTGTGAGGTGAGTTTTCCTCACTATACTCAAGGGTCTAAGGCACCAAGGCCGACCCTTTTTGGATTTTTATCCTGATATGTTATGCTAGTATAATTTGTTAGATCAGTATCCTGGTATATAGGATGGTATTATGCTATTATGATATGTTAGATCAGTATCATGGTAGATAGGATGTTATTATGTTGCTATGATCCATTAGATCGGTATGTTTGTCTATAGACTATTATGTGATTACCTATTGTATGTGCACATGTTTGATTGGTGGTTGAGGCTTATCTGCTTTGAGCGAAAGCCAATAGACCTGGGCATTCCAACCCGATGGTTGTGGGCCGTGAGTATTCCATCTCGATGATGATTGGACTCGTAGTATGAAGGCATTCCAACCCGATGGTTGTGGGCCTGGGGTATTCAATCCCGAGGATGACTGGACCTATAGTATGTTGGCATTCCAACCCGATGGTTGAGGGCCTGGGGTATTCCAGCCCGATGGTTGTATGTTGTTTGTGTTATATGTATGTTGATGTGCGTATGGGTATTTCGGGGGAACTCACTAAGCTTCGAGCTGACAGTTGTTGATTTTGTTTCAGGTACTTCTGATGATCGCGGGAAGGCGAATTCATGATCGTACACCTCCTGTTGTTTATGATTTGATTCTGGGATATTTTGACACTGAACTATTTTGGAAACAAGTTTTGTAATAATCAATGGTTTTGGAATATTTTTAAAAGTTTAAATTTGACATGATTTTTATAGATGTTACAGCATGCTAGTTTGGTTATGCTGGTCTTGATATGTTAGTCTGGTAGATCTGTAGGACTACCTGTGATATTGTCTGTTTATCTGTATATGATATTATTTGTTATATGTCAACATATTGTGTGGGTAGGGTTGAGGTTGTACTGCTTTGTGCTGTAGCTAACAAACCCTGGAGTATGCCAGATATGAGCTGAGGGCCAGGGAGGGCATGCCAGACTCATACTGAGGATTCATTAGAATTCCAGATATGAGCTGAGGGCCAGGGAGGGCATGCCAGACTCATACTGAGGGCTCATTAGCATTCCAGATACGAGTTGAGGACCGGGTGGTATGCCAAACTCATACTGAGGGCTAGTCATTGGTATTCCAGTCCAAGGAGTGAGGGAGCAAGCCAAACATAAGCTGTGGGCCCAAGGGCAAGCCAGACTTATGTTGTAGGCTCGAGAGCAAGCTATATAGAAGCTGTGGGCCTGATAGGCAAGCCAGACTCATACTGTGGGCTCAAGGGGTAATCCAGTCTTTTAGTTGTGGACCCAATACATGATGTTATATGTATATGTTATCTGTTTGGGTGTTGGTATTTTGGGGGAACTCACTAAGCTTTGTGCTTACAGTTTTGGTTTATGGTTTCAGGTACTTCAGTGGATCGTGGCAAGGTGAAGGCGTGACCGTACACATCCTCGTGTTTTGGACTTATGATTTATGGGAAAATAACTCTGATAATGTGAATGTTTTGAAAACTATGTTGAAAGAGATTCTGATTTTTAAATAATGTTTTGGGAATAACGTTTTTTGTAAACACTTTTATAGAAAAAAGGTTGGTTTGAAAAGTTTAAATTTTTTGAAATTTTAAGGATGTTACATTACATTGGCCCACATTTAGGTATAACCTAACCATGCTAACATTCAATCACTCTACCCTTCTTCTTCTTCTTCTTCTTCTTCTTCTTCGTATCTTCTCGGAGAAACATACTTTAGTGGAATGACTACTAAAGGCTCAAGTGGTTCATCATCCCGGAATGTTGTAAGCAAGGTAAGGAAGGTTCTGTTTAGTAGGTGGTTCTGTGGACTCGAGCTCCATTTTCCGTGACATTGTAACATCCTAAAATTTTAGTTTAGGATGTTAACATATGTTAATGTAATAGATGACAAGTGTTTGTGCTAATTGGAAGAGTAAGGCACTTATGATGTGTAAAATAGAGACAAAACCATGGTTTTACCAGAAATGAGTTAATGACGATGTAAAGTGTTATTTGTGTTTAAACAAGTCAAAGTATAACTGATTATGAAATATGTATGTTTACAACCATACTTATACAAAAGAATGGTGAAAAGGACAAAATATGTGCTTATAGTTGCTCAAAGTGGGACAAAAAGTGAGAATTGGTGCTGGGTATGCATTAAACGTTATATTATGGTTGAAACTATATTAATATATGTTATAATATTTACTATAAGTGAATTGGTGCGAAAAGATTGTTACATCGGTATGAATGCAGAGAAGTAGCAAAGTAAGTTGCTATAGTTGACAAAAGAAACAAAGTAAGTTGCAGTAGCGTACAAAATATGATGAAGTTGAAATAAAATTGTAAATTAACCATGGTGTATGTGTTACATAATACAATATTGTTTGTGTATAGTCCAATACATATAATGGTATTGGGAACACAAAATTAATATATATATATATACACACACACACACTTGTATTCGACTTATATAATAAGATTCTTGAGTGTTACCATGGAAAGTCCAATTCCAATGCATAGATTAAAAGGTTATGAACCATTGTATGAACTTATGACAAAAAGGAAGCATTAGAAAAATGAATTAACTCATTTGGAGTTCGGATGAAGAAATCATGGCAACTCGAAAATGGTATATCACTTAAATGTTCTGAAAGGAAGTTGCACCACACTTTGTCCCATGGCCAACTTCTAGGAAACCTATGATAAAATACTCTAGTCAGTCTAATACTACTCATTTCACTTCCTCACTTATTTGAGAGCTCCAGACGACAGTTTTGGTGTGCTTCAAACAAGACATTAAGGCCAAACTCAAAGGCGTATCAAGGAGAAAGAAGAAATAAACATTACAACATGAATCAATGTATCATATTCTTCCTTTTATCAAGCTTGTATGAACCTCCATGGTGGAATTTGGAGGAAATGTTAGAAACTTAATATTTACACCATGAATTCTTAGTATAATGTTATAGTGAGGATTATAAACATGATTTCAAGCTTTATATGTCAAATCTATGGATAATTTTTTGGATTTAAAGATGATTTTTAAGAACCCTAATTTAGTGAAGTGCTAGATACATGAAATTGAACTCAGATCTTAATGAATGAACACATGTGCATAAGTTATTCGTGAGTTAGTTTTGATGATGTTGAAGAATCAACCAATTTATATACAAGTATGATGAACCCTAATTGTGTAAATTGTTAGATACTTGAAATTGAGCTAATGTTTTAATGAATTAAGACATATACATAAGTTATTAGTGGAGCTTAATTAGTTATATCCACGAAATTGTGAAATAAGGAAATTACATTTTAAAAGAAAATATGGAATGGAATTAAGCTCTTTTTGGAATAAGAAGTATCCTTATGAGCTTATTAAGTTGGTAGAATATGAATTATGGAACCTTTAGTAAAGAAGCACCAAGTGAAGGATAAAAGTGATAGTTAGTCTTCACCACTTTGCCAGGTGAGTACATGTGGATTTTCCCTATGAGATACATGACGTAGTAATGTTTTTTGATTGAATTGTCTCTTTGAAAGAGTAAGAAAGTGTTTGAAATAGCTTTGAAAGTAAAAACGTTTTAGCATATAATCAAATGAAATCTTTTTAAAAGAGTAAACTAAATTTTTTGAAAAGTAAATTTTTTGAACTAATGAACTCTTCATCTCTAATAAATGAAGGGTTTTTTTTTGCCACATGTCACTTTGTCATGAATTATGACACTTGACATTTTATGGTGTTTTTGAATTTATAAAAATCCACATGTCATTTTCTTGTATTTATCAATTGTATTTAAAAATTCCACCTAATTATGTATTTATGAGGATTTAGGAATGCATGTTCTTTCCAAATTTCAATTCCTACATTTAAGGCCATTTAAATCAATTTTCCATTTATTTTTCTTATTCGATATTATTAGCCTAAAATTATGCTACTATTTGATAAAGGCATTCAAATTCACATATATTCTATTTTTTCAAAAACTTTCCAGTGTATCTATATATGCTATACAGATTTAAAATTATGCTACTAACATACTCTTTTTGATATTTTTCTTAGATTTTTTTTTCTTTGTTTTCTTATTTTCCAAATAAAATTTGTTTAAACATATTTTTGAGAATAATAAAATAATAGAAGTTACTAGCAAACTAAATTATTTCATTTTAAATATTTTAAATAAAACACTGGTATTACTATGTATGAGTATAATTTTTTTTATATTAAAATTTATATTTTATAGTACGACTTGATGATTGTATCATTAATCTTGAGTTAAAACACACTGTTGATGTTTTGATATTTACACTTTGATATTTAACTTTTATTTTAATCAACCCGTGTAGTACACGGGTCTCACAGCTAGTTTATTAATATATAATTTGAAAGATGAAAGTATAATATGAGCTTATGTTCAATGTTTTGATATGATATTGTCATTAATATGCAAGTTATTATTATTTTTCTATTCATAACATGTCATTTGTATGTGATTGAGTCGGTAAAAAAAAGCGGTGATCATGTATCTTATGATTGAACTTCTTAGTAAATTAATAAATGAAGAACATTTTAGCCCTAGTTTTCCCATGAGGGATAAACAAGACTCTACTAGGATGGTATATCCCATTGTGAAGTAGATGTATATCAGGTTAGTTCTATAATAGGACAATTTGAAGTGGTTCGTCTAGACCACCCGGACCCTCAATAGGCCTAGATTACACATTCGATATAGCAAGAAAACAAAAAAGATAAATTGAAGAAGAAGGATTTTGGTTGCATCCTTTGGTATCTTTCAAATGGTTGTCGAGTGGTTGTATTTATACAACAAACCATAACTGGAAAAACAATTAAATCGATATTAAAACACAATTCGTAACCTACATCATATTTACTATCATTCTTAATTACAAATTGTAACCGAAAATTAAATATCAATTTTCGATTATACACCATTAAACCCCTCAACTTTCGTGATTAGTTTCAATTCACCATTTTTTCTTCCAACATTTTCATCCATTCCAATTGTAGTAAGTAACTCCCCTCTGCATTTTCCTTTTCGAAAAACAATCGTCCAATCTAATAAATCTTCAACAAACCCTACTCCACTCATCATTGATTTCCTTGAAAGTAAGTGCCTTTATCTAGATTGACTGTAACACCCACCTTGGTTGTACTCCTAGGGTCAGATATGATGTTGTCATGTGCATAGTCTTATCTATGTGCATAATCTTATGTTAGCTTCACATTTGTATTTTCCAATGCTTTCTTCATTGTCTTATAACATTGCTCTTTGATACTACACACGATAACTTCTTATTCACTTCTTCCTTCATCTCTCTACCTTTCATTTGTGGTATGCTATTTAAGTATTGAAGGATTTTTTTACAATCCAATTTGGATTCATTAATGTAGCATGCCTAACCTCCCTAATGTTAGTATGATTTGCATCAAGTCTCTTAATCTAAATTGACTTTTCCTATTCACCCATGAAACCCAGAGTTTAAATGGACACCATTTTGCCTTTCCTTTCAAAACCATATTTGGCTTGAAGCCTTTATGTACATGAATTTACCACCTTAATTGGAAAACCATTGGCAACTTATGAGATATAAACATAATTCATCTTTACTACCATAACTTTCCATAAGATATGGTTTCAGGTTCTTCCAAGAAACTATAGGGTCATGTAAACCAAATTGAGTATCACATTCAACAATTTCATCATCCATATCCCTTTCATAATATGAAAATTCGTCATCTTTAATTTCTTCGTCGTCAACAGTTTGTGGGTCTTTAGGTACAAGAACATGGCACAAATCATAAAGAAAAACATTGGGGGAACCTTCATAAATGGTTTGCTTTTCCCACTCAGTGTCTACAAAATCAAAATCATGTCTGCATCCATAAACCAAATCAAATACGAGATATGGTCAAAATACTAACAATGGGTCAAATTGTCAACAACATCCTTTAGACTTTAGAATGTAGCAATCTATCTTCGTAGAATCAATAGATCGAATTTTTCTTGACCAAAACAACTTCCAAGCATTCCTCAGCATCCTTCTTCAGTTCCAGGCTCCAATTAACTCCAATGCTCCATTAAACGCATTCAAAGCTGCTCCCAAAGTACTGTTCCACTCAAATTATTTGAAAACAACATAAAAACATGAGCAGTACAAGAATCCTAATGAATAACATGAGATGAACATTATTTAAACTAATGACATGCAAATGTGTAAAATATGATGCCAAATGCTACTTAAAACTACCTAAAAGATGCATAAAATGACATCTAGCAGACATATCATTTGACTCTCTTGCTTCCTCTATGGGGGGTTTCATCCGATGGTGTTCCTTTCTCCATTACCACCAAAGATTAAATCTTGTATCTACCCTAAGATTGAATCTTTCTTGAATCTACCATAAGCAATAATCAAATCCTAATTATGTTTGTTGTTTCCACGGTAGATGTGTGGGGAACCCTTTTAATTGAATGACGCTGATTTGACGAGAATATTAATGAGAGTCATTGACTTGGCTAAGGAAACATAAAGGGTTATGGGGAGGTAACCGGTCTTAATTTGCAAAAAATTGAAAAGATAATAAATTATTTGAAAATAATACGGTGTCAAAATCGTAAAAAATATAAAGCTGGCGATTTTATGGAATTTTCCATTAAAAAAAAACGCATCAGAAATATGAAATTACAAATGTTTTTCTTTTCGGAAATTATTTAATATTAGTAGATTAAAATCAAGACATCGTGTCAACTTGAGCAGATAATTAATTTGTTTAAAGGAAGTAATAAAGAAAAAAGTGAAAAAATCACATGGTAGGAAGAGGTGGATATTCCTGATAATATGGTGTTTGAAAAGAGGATTAATTAATTAGTTAAGTTGCTTGGAAATTACGATATTAAGGGTGAATTATGGTTTTAGAGAATTTTTTATCGTAACTACAAGAAACCATCTTCTGTACGGTAGCTGCCATCGACCACCGTTGTCGTTCCTTCAGTTTTACATGAACGGGCGCCGGATAATTTCCACATGTACCTTCATACTTCAAATCAGGTTTATCCAATTTTTTAGATACTACGTACTAAAATTAAAAGTTGATTAATGTGTTAAATATGTTAAAAACTTTATTTTATTACACTAATACCAATATTTTCGGAATTAAATGAATTTACAAAAAGTAAACATAACAAACACACTTTGGTGGGCGTCTTTTACTTGAATTATTTTTAGCTTGAACTTTCAAAGAAGTCAAATATAATGTACATAATTAATAAAAATCAATATTAAAATTTAAACATGATACTTTCCAAATTCTTATTTCATTTTTTTTTTTTTAATTTTAATCGTCACCGACGGAGACGAGGACGACAACCATGCATCGGAATTTACATGTTACAATGATGACATATTTAATGACTTAACACCATTAATAATATAAACCCACGATTCTCTCTCGACGAAAAATGGCACCTCGATCCGTATAACAAGGATCTCATAATAAACTCAACACATTTCTAGGGTTTCTCAATGTCAACTTTCACTAAACTTTCATCACACTTTTCCACATATTTATAATCATCATCATCATACTATAAATCCAAACTCCATCACGTCGTTTTGAAACCCTTCTGATCAAATAACCCATTTCTCGTTATACATACACAAAACCCTAGCTAATTAACCGTCATCTATAATGGCCAGAATTAGTAAACTCTTTTTTCCATTTATCTTGTATGTACTTTTCGTCTGTACTTCGGTTTCTTGGTGTTTACAAGAAGACGGAGAGTCGGATAGCGATATTAACTATTGGTGTGACACAACTCCTCATCCACAACAATGTAAGTATTTTTTGAGCAGTGGGACTCATCATACCCCAAGGCACAGGAAAGACTTCAGGATGTTGGTTTTGGAGGTCGCTTTGCAGAAAGCTCAAGAAGCTCAAACTTGCAGTAACGACCTCAGGAATAAATGCAAGAGCAAAAGAAAGAAGGCGGTGTGGCTCGATTGCAACAAGCTTGTTAATCAAACCATTCTCCAACTCAACCAAACCCTAATTAGTTTCAGACATAACCGGAGTTCAGACTTTGATGCTCAAACATGGCTCAGTGCTGCTCTCACGAATCTCGAAACTTGTTTTTCGGGTTCTCAAGACTTCAATTTGACAAACTTTGTCTCTCCACTCAAATCGCATAACCTTACTGAGATGATAAGCAATAGTTTGGCAATAAACCAGTTTTTCTTGAAGCAAAAGTCAGCGAGTGATGACGATCGGGAGCTTGATAATGATTTTCCGACTTGGGTTACACCCGGCGACCGAAAATTGTTGCAGACAGGTTCACTTCGCACAAAGGCTAATTTAGTCGTGTCTCAAGCCCGTGGGAGTAAGTTTCGAACCATTCAATCAGCTCTTAAATATGCAGCAGGTTATAATCGTCGGAACAAAAGATATATTATCTACATAAAGAGAGGAGTTTATAAGGAGAACATCGAGATTGGGAACGATCTAAATAATATCATGTTCCTTGGTGATGGAACTAGATACACCATTATCACTGGTTCCCGGAGTGTCGGCGGCGGTTTCACAACTTATAGCTCTGCAACCGTCGGTAAGATCAATTCTTCTCTTTTCCGGTCATTTACTCAATCATAAATCTTTCTTGTTATATATATACGTTATAGTCAACACAAGTTGTCTACGTTTAAACGTAATGCTATGATCTAAGTTAAGTAAAGTAGACGATTTATGAGTGAAAGCATATAAAATATGCATGGTACGTGAGTACGTTATTGCATGCAATTTCTTCACCATGCAGTTTACTTATCATCAATACCTTGTGTACCTAAGAAGATACTGATAACCAAGCTTTCACACACACACACACAACACATTCTAGAGGTGTGAGAGAGAAGCCAATACCATTATATATATGTAGTTAATTGTATTGATTTCACTTATGTATCTATAATTCCGATTTGAAATTCAGGAGTGGATGGCACTGGATTCATTGCCCGTGGCATAACATTCAGGAACACTGCCGGCCCTGCAAAAAGCCAGGCGGTGGCACTCCGATCATCATCTGATCTGTCGGTATACTACGCTTGTAGCTTCGAAGGTTATCAAGACACTCTGTTTGTCCTCGCACAAAGACAATTCTACAAAACTTGCTACATTTATGGAACCATTGATTTCATATTTGGTAACGCCGCTGTGGTCTTCCAAAACTGTATGATATTAGCAAGAAGACCACTGAAAGGACAAGCAAACATTATAACAGCCCAAGGTCGTGGTGATCCCTTCCAAAACACAGGAATTTCGATTCATAATTCGCGTGTTATGGCTGCTCCAGACTTAAAGCCTGTGGTGCGCACAGTCAAGACATATCTGGGTCGCCCATGGCAAGAATATTCGAGGACAGTTTATATGAAAACTTTCCTTGATAGTCATATCGATCCAGTAGGGTGGTCGCCATGGGATAATACTAATTTCGCGCAGAGTACATTGGTTTATGGTGAATATCAATGTTTTGGCCCTGGTTCTTCCACAAGAAACCGTGTGAAATGGCGTGGATACTCTGTTATAACAAGTGCGAGTGTTGCATCGCAGTACACGGTGGAGAGGCTTATTGCCGGCCGGTCATGGCTGCCGGCAACCGATGTACCCTTCACTCCAGGATTATGAGAAAAAATCGGTTACGTTGTGTTATTATTTATTAATTATTTGTGTACATTTTTTGGATTGATATTGGAATTGATACAACTCGTATTTATCCATAAATTTGCTGATTTTCTTTTTCATTTAAGTGATTATATTTTTAGCTGGCTAGTCTAAGCCCAAATGATTTTAATGGGCTTTGTATGTGTAATATCTTTTGGGGCCGGGCGCAATTTTTAGAGTCCCGATTCATGATATATTTGGTAATAAACAGTTTTTAATAGTTTTAGTCCGTTTGAAATTAGCCAATTAGGCATATAAAATATTTGGAGTTTTAAATGCACTATATTGATTTTTCCACCTTTTAATAGTTAAAAAACAAAATATTTCGTTAATCCTAACTTAATGTACATTTTTGTGACCCTTTATTGTTTGTTCTCATATTGGCATCCACTCCTTCGGCCATCAGTCATTTAGGCAGGCATCTCTCGACGGTTCTTTGTAGGGCTGTTCACTATTTGGATAAAACTGAATTGTCCAATTGGACAATTTGGATTGGACTATTTGGTTCGGATATTCGGATTTTTGGATTGGTTTTCAACAAAACCGAATTATTATTTTGGATTTTGGATTGGTTTTGGTTTATAAAAGACAAAACTTCAAAAATGGTCCCTGTGGTTTTCGAAAATATCAAGTTTAGGCCCTAAGTTCAAAAAACCTCACAGATGGTCCCTGTTGTTTCAAAACTTTTAATGTTTAGTCCTTCCGTCTAACTCCGTCAGCTTTCTACCGTTAAGTGAGGGGTATTTTCGTCATTTCAATACCTAGGGACCATTTATGAGGTTTTCTCTATTTAAAAAAATAATAAAAATAAAATATAAATATTTAATGTCAAAGGGTCTCTCTCTCTCTCCTCCTCCTTCTTCTTCTTTTATAACTGATGGAACAAAAAAACCCAACACCCTCCTGTGCCTTCACCCTTTTACTTGTTGACTAGCCAAAGGCCAAGCCTTCTCTTCTTCATCTCGGTGGTACCAACTCGAGCATAAACAGCACCACCACCACTCTCCCTCCCCCTAACTTCTTCCCTCCCGAGGACAACCCAAACCTCCAAAACCACCGAGAAACCTTCATCACCACCTGCTATCTTCCTTGCCCCACTCTCTCTAAACCGCTGGTGCAGTACAACATGGTGTGGTTTTTGTTTTGCTAAATCGCTGCTAACTACATGAATCCGATTCACTCTTCATTCCCTGTTTTCATAAAAGTTCTTTTGTAAGCTACAAGGTATCGATTATTCGATAGTTGTTCATCATAATAAGTATATAGTGAAACTGGAAATGCTGAATCTCAGATAGGAGTAGATTATGGAGATCTAGAAACATATGTTTACTTGATGTAGTAAAAACTTGAAATCAAAACTTAGATTCTGATAGAAATTAGGTTAGTTTATCAATTCCAGAATCTAGAAGAAATCGAATTCAAATGTTATATATTCAATCGTTTTGAATTTGGAATTTGGGATTAGTTTACCTTCGATACCGGAATGGAAGATTCCGAAGCCCAACCAGTAGAGGTAGTTATTGACAGGGGTGAGATCATATACGTTGAGATACAATAAAGCATGATCACTTCCTCCATTTCTAAGCTCTCTGGACGAATTCATCGGAAACAGTCGCATTGTTTTGTTTTATATCTATGCACAGTTACAAACACACCACTTCGCCTCTCTTCAGTGCTCCCAATTCTTTCTCCAATGAAGATTATCCGTGTAAACCCTAAACTCCTAACCCTAGAAAACCTTAAAAGATGGAAAACTAAAATTAAAATCGGAAGTTCGTGAATGAAGAGATTAAAGGCGCATGGAAGTCTAAATCTAATACAACAAATCGAAGCTAAAAAAACGACAATCGTAATACAGTCTTACATCGATTTGAGCAGCAAGTTTAAGCCACTAGTTTGGATGAGAGAGAGAGAGAGAAGAGAGAGAGAGAGAGAGAGAGAGAGAGATGGGGTGGGACCCTTGCATATTAAATTTTATTTATTTAAAAATAATAATAGAAAACCTCATAAATGGTCCCTGGATAGTAAAATGACAAAAATGCCCCTTATTTAACGGCTAAATTGTAACGGAGTGAGCCAGAAGGACCAAATGTTAAAAGTTTTGAAACCACATGGACCATCTGTAAGGTTTTTTGAACTTAGGGACTAAACTTGATATTTTCGAAAACCACAGGGACCATTTTTGAAGTTTTGTCTTTATAAAATAAGAACCGAATAGTCCAAAAAAACTGAATAGTCCAAAAAAACAAAATAAACATTTATTATTTATTTATTTATAATATATATCTATAGTTATTTATTAATTTTGTAATTTATTTTTTCAAATATGTTCAAAACGTTTCACCCGATCAAAAAACATTAATATGCATTTTCTCTCAAAAGTTTTCTATCTATAAAGTATTTAACTATAATATATATTCTTAGTAATTGTTTATAAATTTCAAATCACAACTAAATAATTTGTTTTCGCTTCTTGTATAAAGTTGGGTAATATTATAATTATATGTCGTTTTAAAATGTTTCGGTTTTTGAAAACCGAATTATAAAAACCGATCCAACTGAATTGTAATTGGATTGGATCGGATCGGATTTGAATTTTGTTTGGACTGTTCGGATCCATGTTTTGAAAACCGAAATCAATTTGGATTCACTTGATTGGATCGGATCAAACCGATCCATCCAAACGAACACCCCTAGTTCTTTGCTCAGCATTTCCTTATCTCTAATTATATGCATTGAAATCGAAATGATTTGTCATAACTTTTTTACGAAAATGATTTTAAATTTAAATAACATCTATTAGTTTTATATTATTTTTGTATTGTCCGAGTGTATTAATGACATTAGTTTAATACAATTTGTTGGTGAATTGTTTTACTATTTAAGTGTAATGGATTGATTTGTTGACCAAAATCAATTTTGATGAACGAGAAATGGAGTACACACTTGTTTAAGTTTATACAAAATTTAAAGTAAAGGAAAAATGATTTCGGAATTGAATATGATTTCGGAAGTGAAAATTATATCAGAACTGAATATGATTTCGGAACTGAAATGATATCGGAACTGAAACTGATTTCGAAATGGAATTGGCTTCCGATTTTCGGAATGGAAATAGCTCTGATAAGCTCCGATGAATTGGAACTCATTGAAATGGTATTGTGACTTCCAATGAATCGGAACACGTTGGAACGATACTATTCTTTTCAATGAGTTGCGATGATCGGAACGTGTAGGAACAAGCTTACATCAGAATGCGTGTAGTTCGGTGTTTTACCCATCGGTTTGGTGTTTTATCCAGTGGTTAAAACGACCGTTTTATATCAGGTTTGACTGTTGGTGACAATTTTGGGACACCCTTCGGTTATGCTTTTATCCAGTGGTTAAAAGCCCGTTTTTTGTGCCAGTTATGAATGTTGCAACTGTCTTGTGACAGTTTTAGACATGAGACATATTTAAGCTTGTTTTGGTCAAAATAACGGTACAGACGAAAAATATACCCTTTCATTCTCTTTTCTTGCTCTCAAACTTTTGAGTATTATCCAATTGAGGATTTGGGAGTATCACCCAAATACTTCGATTTGAAAGTGTAAAACACGATCTCAGAATTTCCAAGTGCTTTTTAAACCCAAATCTCGAACAAAAATCGAAGTATTCTTGTGATCATGGCAAGTGACAATTCTGTGAAGGACATGGTAAGCAAGCTTGACAAACTGAACAAGTTTTAAGGGCGAGATTTTTGCAGATGGCAAAAGAAGATGCATTTTCTTCTTACTACTGTGAAAGTGGTGTATGTCTTGAGTACATCAATGCTAGAATTTGTTAAAGATGAAACTTTGGAGGCAACAAGAAGAAGATCAAAGTGGGACAATGATGACTACATCTGTCATGTTCATATTCTCAATGGTATGTCTGATTCTCTATTTGATATCTATCAAAATGTTGAAACTACAAAAGAATTGTGGGATTATCTTGAATCCAAATACATGACTGAAGATGCTTCAAGTAAGAAGTTTTTTGTCAGTAACTTTATGGGTTACAAGATGTCTGACTCCAAGCCTGTTATAGAACAATTCCATGAAATGTTCATGATCTTGAGACAGTTTTCTCAATATAATTTGAAAATGGATGAATCCATTTGTATGGTTGTGATTATTGACAAATTGTCCCCTTCTTGGAAATATTTTAAACATAATCTAAAACATAACAAAGAGGATTAACTTTGACTAAAATTGAAAGCCATTTACGGATTTAAGAGTCATTAAGGACTCAAGAACTTGATAACAATCCAAAATGCAAGAACCAAGTTGGTTGCTCTTCTGTGAACATGGTGGAAGGAGAAAGTTCAAAGAATCCCAAGAAGTCTAATGGAAAAAAGAAGTTTAAAGGAAAGGATGACAAGTCTTATAACAAGAAGGGAAAAGTGGTTTTTTGGAATTGTAACAAACCGGGTCACTTTAAGAAAGATTGTTGTCTTCGTAAAGTGAATAAGGATGGTGCTGGATCGAGTGGATCCAAGGATACAGAAAAGCAACAAGGTAAGAATTCTGATTTTATGCAGAATTTTAATTGTGTGCAGAGTTATATTTCTATGATTTCTGAAGCATTTTATGTGCATGATGATGATATTGCATGGTGGGTTGATTCGGGAGCAACAAACCATATTTGGAACGATCTTCATTGGTTCAAAGAATGCAACCAATTGAAAATGGATCTGTGCTGAAAATGGTAAATGTTGCTTATGAACGAATCAAGGGTTTAGGATTTGTTTTGATTTACTTTACTTCTAGAAAGTGTTTATGTTTGAACAATGTTTTGTATGTACCGGGGATTCGAAAGAATCTAGTGTCTGAAATTGTCTTGAAAAATTGTGGTTACAAACAAGTATTACAAAGTGACAAGTATATATTGTCAAGACATGGTTCTTTTATGGGTTTCAGATATTTATGTAATGGAACGATTAGGATTAATATTAATTATCCTAGTTATGATAATTCTGTTTGCATTGCTTCTTCTAGTTCTAGCAATAATTTTGATAAATCTGATTTATCTCATGCTAGACTAGGACACATTCATTACAAGAGATTAAGAGACATATCAAAAATGAGTTTAATTCCCGCTTTTGATATATATAATGAAAAATGTAAAGCATACATGTTAACTAAAATCATAAGACAACCTTTCAAAGATGTTGTTAGGGAAAGCAATGTCTTGGAGCTTATACATAGTGATTTATGTGATTTCCATGCAACACCTTCCCTTGGAAATAAAAAGTATGTTGTTACTTTTATTAACTATGCATCTAGATATTGTTATGTCATTGCTACATTCAAAATATGAAGCTCTTGATAAATTTAATATTTATAAACAAGAGTGTAACACACATAAAAATCCCAAGAAATTTAAACTTTTTAAAACCAACCCAAATTCACAAATTGTTCACAAAAATAGTTTTCAAAACATTTCGAACATCAGAGTCTCCCAAAATCATAAGTCATAAATAAGAGGATGTGTACGGTCATGCCTTCGCCTTTCCGTGGTCATCCGAAGTACCTAAAACATAACCCAAAACTGTAAGTCAACGCTTAGTGAGATCCCCCAAAGTACCAACACATAAAAAGATAACATATATATGATAACAGCATGACGGGTCCAATCAACCATCTGGTTGGAATACCCCAATATATTAATATTATGGGTCCAGTCAGCCATCGGGTTGGAATACCCCAGGCCCACTCAACCATCGGGTTGGAATGCCAATCTATAACGGGTCCTATCATGCTCGGGATGGAATAACCTCGGGCCCAATCAACCATCAGGTTGGTATGCCCCCGACCTGTTGGCTTACGCACAAGCAATAAAGCCTCAACCACCAACCAAATATGTGCACATATAACAAATAAATATACAAACAGTCTACAGACAGACAAACAAATCTACAGATCACTAAGCATAGCATCATCCTATATACCAAGATACCGATCGAATAGATCACTATACCAAAATAACATACTATCACATAACATGATACCAAATCCAAAGGGCTGGCCTTGGTGCCTTCGACCCACAAGTACAGTGAGGAAAACTCACCTCACAAACTGGACAAAAGTTGATGAGGTATCGACTCCGAAACTCAGCTCTAATCAACACCTATTCCAACCAATTTACCCATCTTAGTTAAAATCCCAAACTACCTAAAATACCCTTAAAGTCAAACTTGGTCAAACTTGGTCAAGGTCAACCCACATCACGTCGTGGCCAGGCATTGGTCACGTCGTGACAGCAAACCCGATCCGATTCCCACTCGACTTGACCCAACTAGACATTTCAGCCAAAGAAACCACCTGAACAGACATCACGACGTGAGCACCCATTCTCACATCGTGAGCTCCAAGGGTTCTAACAGAAAATGGGGATGCTCCGAATATCACGTCGTGAGATTTTAAATCTCACGTCGTGAGTGCTTTCTGTGGCTAAGGGTCACCATTTTAAGTGGGCACTCTTGGTCAATCGATCCACGATAACCCATATAGCATCAACACCCTCTGTCGTCTTCGACAATTTGGTGATAAAATCCATGGTGATCTGCTCCCATTTCCACATGGGAACCTTTATAGGTTGCAGCTTTCCATGCAGCCTCTAATGCTCGGCCTTGACTATCCTGCAGGTCAAGTATCTCTCAACATACCAGGCTATCTTCCTCTTCATACACGGCCACCAGTAACTCAATCTCAAATCCCGATACATCTTGGTGGCTCCTGGTTGTATAGAAAAGCGAGACTTATGAGCCTCCTCCAACACAATCTGCCTGATTCCACCAGAAACTGGAACCCAAATCGGACCACATCGGGCCAGTAACCCTCGGCTATCCGTGACAAAACTGTCTATCTCACCCCTGATCCGTTCCTGTTTCCAGTTCTCTTTCCGAACCCCCTCTGCCTGAGCCTCCATGATCAATCCCAAAAGCGGAGGATCGACGGATATCCTCATACACACCTCCCCGATCGAAGACCCAGCCGACTTGCGGATCAAAGCATCTGCTACCACATTCGCTTTACCTGTATGGTAAAGGATATTGCAGTCATAATCCTTGACCACGTCCAGCCACATGCGCTGCCTCATGTTCAGGTTCAGTTGATCCATAAGATGTTTCAAACTCTTGTGATCCGTGTAGACAGTACAACGGACCCCATATAGATAATTTCTCCAAATTTTGAGGGCAAACACCACTGCCCCCAACTCCAAGTCATGCTTGGGATATCGTGTCTCATGCGACTTCAGCTGTCGCGAAGCATAAGCAATCACTCGTCCTCTCTTCATGAGGACTTCCCCCAAACCGGTGATGGATGCATCACAGAATACCACAAAATCCTCGACTCCTTCCTTGAGGTTCAATACCAGGGCCTCACATAACCTCTTTCGAAGAGTCTTAAATGCCGACTGCTGCTCAGGGCCCCATCGAAAATCCACCCCCTTCCTCGTCAGACGAGTGAGGGGTATCACAATCTTGGAGAAGTCCTGAATAAATCTCCGATAGTACCCTGCCAAACCCAAGAAACTGCTGATCTCTGAGGGAGATTTCGGAATCTCCCAGTGCATCACAGCCTCGATCTTCGCCGGATCGACCAAAATCCCATCCTGGTTAACGAGGTGCCCAAGGAACTGGACCTCTCGTAACCAAAACTCACACTTCGATAACTTGACATAAAGTCGTTCCCACCTCAAAACCCCCAGAAGCTCTCAAAAGTGCTCCTCATTCTGCTCTCTGGTCTTGGAATACACCAAGATATCATCAATAAACACAATGATAGGTCGGTCGAGCATCGACCTGCATACCCGATTCATCAAATCCATAAACACAGCAGGCGGATTGGTGAGCCCAAATGGCATCACCACGAACTCGTAATGCCCATAACGAGTCTAGAACGCGGTCTTCTCCGCGTCCTCCTCTCTCACTCTCGCCTGAGGATACCATACCTCATATCTATCTTGGAGAACCAAGATGCACCCTGCAACTGATCAAAGAGGTCATCAATCCGCGAAAAGGGATAATGATTCTTCACCGTTAACTTGTTTAACTCCCGGTAATCAATGCACATTCGGTGTGAACTATCCTTTATCCTGATGAACAGTATCGGCGCTCCCCACGGAGAACTGCTTAGTCTGATGAATTGCGTTGCCTAGCAGCTCCTGAAGCTGAGATGACAACTCCTGCATCTCAGGTGGTGCCAAGCGGTACGACGGCTTAGCAATTGAGGGCCGCACCTGGTACAAGATCAATCTTGAACTCAACCTGCCTCTCAGGAGGCACACCGGGTAACTCCTCCAGGAAAAAATCAGCAAACTCCTTGACAACTGGAATCTCTGAAACTAAAGTCTGCTTCCCAACCCGAGTATCAACCACATAAGCCAAATAACCTGCACACTCGTGCTGAATATACTGTCGAGCCCTGGCTACTGAACAAAACCCTGAACCAACCCTGGTACCCTCTCCATAGATAACCAGTTCTCCCCCATTTGGGGTTCGAACTACCACTCGATGGCCCTCACAATCAATCATGACACCAAACCTGCTCATCCATTCCATACCCACTATCAAGCAAACTCCCCCATGGGGATAGGGACCAGATCACTTGGATAAGACACTCCAAAGATCTCCAATATACAACCCTGATACACTGTGGATGCAGAAACCCCGTGATCGTTGGCGATAGAAACCCGTAACGGACACTCTAACTCCCCAATAGGCATATAAAACTCCCTACTAAATGATCGAGATACAAAGGACCAACTCGCACCCGAGTCAAATAATACAAGAGCAGGAAAAGAGTTCACTAAGAACGTACCTATTAGGAGCATAAACATGAGCATAATGATAACGTCTATTTTATGCATATACTTATGACGTTTTCTTATTATTTTATGCTATATTTTCTGTTATGTAGAACTAAAAGATACTTAATACGTTTTGAAATGTTAAATTACAGTTAAAATGGGAGTTAGAATGCAAAAGGAGGAGAAGGGAGCTAAAAAGACGCAAAAATGATGTTGTTGGACAACTTGACCCCTCGTCAGTGTTTTGGCCATATCTCATTATTCGTAACTCTGATTGATAAGATTCAAAATCTTCTGAAAACTAGACACAATTTCGGATGACTTTCGTATTTTAAGAAAAGGTGATTCCCAATGAACTCGTCGTGTTGATCACAAACTCGGCGAGTTGAATGGAATCTTCGCGGTTTTTGACGCTGACTTGGGGAATACAGGGATTTAATGAAGAACTCGCCGAGTTGGTGTCCAAACTCGCCGAGTTGACGCTGAAAACTATAAATAGAGCCGAAAATTAGCCCTAATGAGAGATCTTACTGTTGGATAAGGTGTCTAAGTCCGTAACTATATTTGGTATGTACTTGACCCGACCCGGCATGGTACATTTGGGTTGCACTTCACCAAAACAATTTATATGGATAATCTTTTGAGAATAATATAAGTTATGATTTATTAATATATTATAAGTTATAATATATTAATATGAAATTATATTATTTAATTAGTATTGGTCAAGAATTAATTTAGAATTAATTTGGTGATCAAAAGGAACTAATTAAATATGGACTCTTATATATATATATATATATATATATATATATATATATATATATGTCACACCCCAAAACCGGAATAGCAGAAACGTTCTGGGGTGGAGGACGTCATGTCAAGTATCACAACACATGCAGTATAGTAATCAAAGTACAACAACCATTGCATTAATAGTATAAGTTTTACATAGGTTACATATAACAACAACATCAAAAGTAGATATAGAGAATAACATAAGATGCAGCTCGGTACTAGGCTGACTTCGCATAAGCTCCCGGAGTGTACCTGTCTACTGACGACCTGAGAATACAAGTTATTTTGAAAGAGAGGATCAGCATTTTAATGCTGGTGAGTTCATAAGTATTTTAATGACATTGATATAAATACATGTTTTTCTTCAAAATAATCTCATAGGATGATGGTGATAAGAGCTTATAAAGTATTTGAATTCCTTCCAGAAAATCCTATATTTTCTGATAAAAGTAGTCTTCTACCAAGACCCGACTGTTTCATGTTTAAAAGAATGAGTTCCTTTACTAAAAGCAGTCTTCTACCAAGACTCGACTGTTTCAGGTTTAAAGAATGAGTTTCTCTACTAAAAGTAGTCTTTCACACAAGACTCGACTGTTTTGTGTTTAAAGAGCATTTTTCCCAAATGTTACTATCATTATCAAAATATAGTTTTACATTATCGTTTTATATCAAAAACGTTTCAAGTCAATGTATTAGGGAAAATATTATATTACCGTGGTTTTATATGTAGAAACTACCGTGGTACTAATTACCTTAAGACCATGAATTATAAGGTAAATGTGAGGATACTCGTAACCATACTGATTGACGGATGTAAACAGGACGACCTGCTGGCACCGAAATAAATGTGACATTTGTCATCCCTTGGCTTGGTCAGCAGGGACTGTAGCTAGCAGTCAGGATGTGGGATGGTCTGTCCCGTATAGATCTATACACATAATGCCCGCTCTCCCTCCAGGAGACTCTGATTACCAACTCGACAACGGTGAAATCCGCGTCATGAAGATGTATCTCGTGTTTTGATTTCTAATATACGTTTCTTTTTACTAAAAGTATATGTTTTAGAATATTGATATAGCTAGTTTCTCCTCATATAAGTTATTGTTGATTTCTAAACTATACCTATTATAGTTTACTTGAGAGGTTATCTAGGTACCTTTGCTACCCAAAGGCGTTGAATTGGAGTAAGAGTTTTTAATATCTAAACAGATTTACATAATATATAACTAGGACTTCAACGACACTCGGACAGATAACCGGATACTCTAAGTCCACAACCAAACAAGGAACAGGAATTAAAACGGGTTATCAGTCCTAAGTCCGTCAAACCTTACTTATATAACTATATCCATATAGACATGAATTTAACAAGAATATAGGTTTAAAAGACTTTGATAAAAATTTAGTAATTTAAAAAAAAAGATTTGAAGGTAATATATGAAAAACCTTCAGCTGGATAAAACAGTTAATCATGCAAAAATCTATTTGCTTAACAGTTATTAATCACATGTAATTGATATAACAACTTAATAGTTCAACTTGTATTCCCCCCCATAAAAGCATTTAAAATCATTTCAAAGGTTGATTAAGGGGGTATGAACTCACCTGAAATGAGTGATGCGAATGTAAGATCGGAAAAAGGATGTTAAGTGTCAAGTGAAGACTTGAGCACACACAGATCCTATTTAGCATATAAAGACACATATATGCATGCAATTAGAGTATATTCAACTAATTAAGAAGGATAACACCCTTATAGTCTAGGAAACACTTATATGGGAGTGTTACAATCACAAAGGATTGCATAAAAGGAGTGTATGGTCACCAAATGGAGCTTTCGGTCCAAGTGGTTCTCGGTCCAAATGGGTTTTCGGTCGGAACGGTTCTCGGTCCGAAGGGTTCTCGGTCCGAAGGGGTTTTCGGTCCGAACGGGTCTCGGTCCGAAGGGGTTTTCGGTCCGAAGGGTTCTCGGTCCGAAGGGGTTTTCGGTCCGAACGGTTCTCGGTCCGAAGGGTTCTCGGTCCGAAGGGGTTTTCGGTCCAAAAACCGAAAACTCCAGATCTTTCATGCATTTGGTGTTTCTCAATGGCTTTCAAACATGCAAAGGGGTTCTAAGTTATATCCAAAGCCTTAAGTGAGTTTTAAGGTCTTAAAGGCACCTTTCTTTAGGGTTATCGGTTTAAGGAGATGCACTAAACCGAAAACTCCTTTTGTTCTTGGAAAATGACGATTTCAAGGCTCTAAATCAAGTATCCTTACTAGATAACAAGTGTAGGAAGTAGATACTTACAATATGGAAGCAAAGAAGGGTGTTTTCGGCCCAAAACACTAGTGTGTGTTCTTGGTGTTCTTGGTGTTCTTGAAGAACACTTGAAGATCTAAGAAAAAGAGAAGATTTCATGGATGAAATCATGTATAACTACTAGATGAAGTGTTGTAACAACAAATCAAGAAGAGAAACACTTACATTTTTGGAAGATTTGAAAGAAGCTCTTATGATACTTGAGAGAAAAATGTGGGTGTTCTTGAGTTTGGAAGTAAAAAGTGAGGAAAACAAGGAGTAAACTCATGCCTTATGCATGAGTTCTCGGTCAAAGGGGGGGTTTTTTCGGCCCCACTCCTCATGTTTGGCCGCAACACCTTATCAAGGTGTTATTTGTTTTATTTGTTCCCCAATAATCCTAAAAAAAATACTTCCTTTCGTTTGTTTTCTCAAAAAATTAAAATTAAAAACACCCAAACGGACTTTAAACCGAGCTAAAAATTAGCAGAAATGAATTTGACTTTTAATTGAAGTGTTTGACTGAAGATTTCGTACAATTGAAAATTTTGGGTTGTCACATCATCCCCCCGTTAGAGGGAATTTCGTCCCGGAATTAGAATCTTAACGAACACTCAAAGGATGGATACGAAAGATGTGGATACTTGATGTCCTAGCTGATCCATCCGTTCCTTAGGGGAATCAGGTCCATACTGAGTTTTAGCGAATTTTTGTTACGAGATATAGTTTCTTCTTTGATTTCTGGGCCTCACGGGATAAGGTTTCATCGGTTCCCTTTTTCTGAGCTAGATTTCTCCCGTTTCTCTTAACGAACGCGACTCTGCTTTTTATGGATCTAGTCGAGAAAACGATGAGAGTTTTGTCGGGTACTACTGGTTCATTCGCTGAGACGTGGACAGGTTAGGGTGGAATTTATGGAATCCCTAAAGCAGTCTGGGTCTGACGGATACTGGACCAATTCTATCAAGAATCTTTAATGGTCCTAAGTTCTTAGGAAAATAGAACGTTTCAGTACCTAGAACATAATGTACTTCCATGGTGAGATCATCACTTGGCGTGATCGCCATTCGGAAGTTCCAAAAGTTTTTCTCTTACTGGAGGTGTAGTCCTTTCGATTGGTTCTTAGGAGGCTCAGGTCGTCTTTAGGTTCGTATTTCCTACTGGTTGGCCTTCGAAGGTTTTCTGGATTATTGAAGGTGCTGACTATATGCTGGCATCTATTGTTTGCGTGGCATCTACCTCAGCCCAGTGCAGAAAGGACCTGTACTTTCGACTCGTGAGGTGTTTCTAACTGAATATCTCAGCGTCAGGATGATAGAGGGTTTTACCAGATGATGCTTAGATAATTCCAATTTTCATCATCATCTAATAGATGCTTTCACAGCAGGATCCTTAATCGGAGGGAATCGTTCTCTCATTTGGTTCGCTGTTTCATGGATAGCAGTCTCTGATCAGGGCTAGCTTCTCCCTTAAAGATTTTCTGAAGTGATTGACTATTCCGGAGGTGGTTCTACTATCTCTTTAGAGATAATATTCCTTGGAACCCCTAGTAGTCTAACAATCTCTATGACATGCTCCATTAGTTTTTCAATTGTGTCTGCTTCTTCAAGTTTGTAGGGAGCGCATGATCTTGTATAACCCGTCGACTAACACCTAGACTGGTGTCGAGTCCGCAATCTCTTTATGGTCTGGGTTATAAAGCTTAACGCAACTTGTTGTCTACTTTACTCAAGTATTCCAGGTCGTGGAGGTAATTATATGGTCCTTAGCATCTTAGTATCAACTTTGGTGAATGCAGACTATCATCTATAGGGCGACGGTAACTTTCTCGCATGACGAGGCACTATCACAACTCTTTCCGACCTAGGCACTTCTCGTCTGTATCTGGATGAGCGAAGTGCTTGAGTAGTGTGAGCATCCCTTGCAACTACTCTTCCGATGTTACCGAGTTTCTCTATCTAGATTAAATCTAGATGGCATAAGACTCTGCTACTCAGAACCTCTAATTTCCCCACCCGTTCTTCTCAGAGCTTAACCTGTCACAGCTTTCCAGGTTTCTTGGCTCACTACTGAGATGCTTAATTTGTGGGATTAGGCGTGAATGGATGGTCGTAGTCAATGTTTTTGACTCTTACGACTTGAGTTACTTTTCCTAACTGAGGGTGTCAGCTACTATGTTGGCTTAACCCGGGATGACAACAAATTTCGAATTTGTAGTCATTTTAGTAGCTCAACCCACAATTGTTCCCTTAACTTCAGCTCCTTTCCTATGGGTATATGATGAAGGGTTTTATTTTAAGGTTCGTGGTAGACCTCATACTCGGCTCAAACACTGTTACTCAGTGTATATAAGTCGGATCTAATTGAGACTGACAGGATGTTCAGATGTGTGGCCCCATCCCAAACCCACAACTAAACAAGGAACATGGAGTAGGGCGGAAGCACACGTCTTAAATCTTATCGACCTAAATTATATACCACTCTAATGCATATACTCAGTAGTAGTAAGTTAATCCCATGAGTTCTTTCTCTTGATTTACGAACTAGATCGTGCGGTGCAAGTGGTCTTTCTGGAGCATCTACTGAGTAGGCCTCGTGTGGTTATTGTCTTCCGGAACATCTGCAGTGCCTTTCGCTTTAGGTTTTAATGTCTAATGGGGTTGGTTAACAATGCGCGGTACCCCTCCCCTGGGTACTTCTGAAGGTTAGATGAGAGAGACGACAGATGGTTCGCATTAGGTTTTCTTATTAGGTTCGAAAGAACCTTTATTTGACGCTTAGGGTAAGGTGAAAGTTCTTTTTACACAGCACTAGGGATTTTCGCATGGTCGAACCAAGTCGAACCATGGTTGACGGTAGTGTCGAAATTAATAACCATCGACACGAAATAGAATGAAGATTGATAGGACCATGTACTGAACAGGGCACACAAGTTCTTAGCGTCTCGGGTTCGCCCATGGTATTACTACCGCGAATACTTGGACCGACATGATTTACGCAGAACGCTAGGGGTCCTGATACTTTGGGAAGATGTACTTTTCATGAATAGATTTCTTACGAGGCCTCTCTATAATCGCCTAGTATACACTAGTCATGTGTAATTAAGATTAAAAGGACTGTTGACTGAGCGACTCCGCCCTAAATCCACAACCAAACAAGGAACAGGAGATGAGGCCGCATCACTCACTCGAGGTCTATCAATCCTAATTATAAATGGCATTAACGTATATACTAAGCCATCATAGCTTTACCTGATGGGTTTTTAAGTCTTACTACAGTGTTGCGACTTTTGCCTTAACGAGGAAGTAATTTCAATTAGAATTGATTATTTAAAGTTTTCGATTAGCTACTTAAGGTTGAGAGGCGTACCAAAATTCTACCGGGTTCCTTGATGTTTCCCCTAGGTATTAGGGTTAAACTCCTTCTGTGTCCTTGTCATTTCTTTCAGTTGGGCAGTCCCTCTTGAGGTGCCCAATTTCGCCACATAGGTGGCATATTGGACTGGTCCCAACATTGGTGGTTGATGTAATGAATTCAACCGGGGTTCTGCAGTTGTGAGCGGTATGCCCCATCATGTTGCACCTAACACAAAAGGGTTCTCGACAGACTCCATAATGATGGTAGTTACACTTGCTGCAGTGAGGGAAGTTTCCTAGGTATGGTCTTCTTGGTATCGAGACAGGTGGGTTGACAGGGGTATTGTCTACCTGAGCTTGCTGCCCTTCGGAAGGTCCTTGAGCCGAGGTACTCCCTTTATCGTTCTCAAACTTCCTTTTCAGGGGATTAGATTGGGGTTCTTGGGTGGCTTTACACACCGGTGTTGGTTGCTGCTGTCCATTGTTATGATCGGGATTCCCGATAGTGCTCCTGCTAACATTTGCGTTGTTAGCATTCAGGTGAGCCATGACAGCTGCTATGGCTGCTGAAACTGCAGCTTGGAACGTAGCTTCGTCGATCTGAAGAGTCGTAGTCTTGCTAGCAGGTTGGTTACGTTTCTTTGGAGGCATGGTTTTTCCTACACGATGAGGAACACAAGTTGATGAGAAACGATGGTTATCCCTAGACGTATCTTTCTTTATTATAATAGGCATAATTTTTTTTCGCGCTTTGAGCTATGGTTATCTAAGTGTCGACCTACATCCCTATGATGCAGTCCTGGTAACAGGGTAGAAGTAAGTGTATCGGAAAGCCATAATTGGGGTGTCGTTCCAACCAAGTTATCTTTATACTGGAGAGGTTCACTCTCCGGTTTTGAAAAGATTTGAAAGAACTTCGGAACGAAGATTACACAAGAAAAAGACTCATGAAAGTTTAGGGCTAAACACTCTCAATCAAGATTTTGTGATCCGATCTATTTATCTTAGTCGCGACAGGAAAGACGATTTGCCTAACACATAATGTGAGTAGTGTAATCACTAGCTCACTAAACTGTATTATTTTATGGTTTATTAGCGTGACTTTTATAGGGGTAGAACACTTCTTGGGTTTCATACATTGGCTCCTTCTGTTCTCTGTTTACTCTTGACTGGAATAAACGTTGGTTTTCTTCGGGTACTTATATAGGGTTCTCTTCACCTGTGTACATATTGAATTTCCGCTCCACTTTACTTCCAATTCTGACTCTGATCGTCATCACTTCATAATGGATGACTGGAATCTCGGAAGTTCAGGCGAATTTCCCACCGATGTCCCTAAGAGGTATAGGCACATGGTGATTTCAGTAGTCCCATCACTGTTCATTTATTTCCTAAGTGGAAATCTTCTCAATGAACCTCTTCTGGGTCTTCGTCGACTCCTCTGCCGATTACTGAAGTGGATAAGGTTTTCTAAAGGGGTTTATGCGAGAATGAGAATGTCTAAAGAATCTTAAGAGATTATTAAAACATTTTAATGTGTGATCCATATCGGGTCCTCCTACAATTACATAGTGTACACAAATCATACATAACTTAGATCTAATAGGCCTTCGAATATGTGATACTACTCTATATCCACATCCAAACAAGGAAAAGGAAGTAGAGCGAAACCACACATTCTTAGCCTATGAGATCCTCACTATATATAACCTTGGGAGCATACACTCTGTAATCATAGACCGATCAATAAGGGTCTTTTTAGTTTTTCACGCAAGGTTATTTATGGTTCCTAAAATACTCCTATAACATTTTAATTACATGTTTGATTCTAGAATTTCTGGACATGCTTTCTGGGTTATGGTTAGTCTATAGCATCATAAAATACTCCTATAGTATTTTAAACTTTATGTTCGGCTCTAGTATTCCTATACGGTAAGTTTCAGATTTGTTGCAACACCACCATCACTCCCAAACACACGTTAGTCGCATCTCGAATAAATATAGTTGATCAGGTTATATTTATTCCAGCTTACGATTACATAACTGTCCAGGTTTGTCGGTAATGCTCAACATCCAAAGACTTTTATTCTTGTTCTTCTTGTGATACTTGTTCTAGTATATTTATTCTGGATGTACTTATACTTTTGTAAAATATGGTTATATTTTAAAGTATAACTCTTGGTCAGAGTGTTTTTATCCCATTGTATTTATAGGTTGTATATTGTGACATCCCCATTTTCACGGCCAGAAAAGACCGATTTTGTTTATGCTTGTTTGAAAATTAGAGTAACATTTTAAATAAAAGTGTTGCGGAATTTTGTCCCAAAACAAAATACGATAAAGATTTATCAAAAGCATTTCCAAGGAAATGTATTTCATTAAAAGACTCGGGATGTCATGTTCGATACAGATCAAAAGCATAAACAGTACAACATAAGCCTTACTACATTATTTCATATCTACAGGCCTATATCCGTAATCCCTCATCCAAAACATCACATCTATGCTCGAGCGCCACTACCTGTAATACATGAAACTGAGTGGGTCAGGCTTGGGAGCCTGGTGAGCACATAGGGTTTTCAACCCACAATAAATAAGTTTATTAATTTCATCAATCAACAATAACCCGATTACCCGTTCCCGTTATCCTCACTTTACGTCCCTAAACACCTATCATAAGGGACCTAGCCTAAGGATCATCATCGGGATGGACACTACTGCTAAGGGGGTTCCTCATCAATAAATGTCCTAAAGGCAACCATGAGGAGGATGGAGTACACCGGTGAACACATCGTTCACAAACACCTACAGGTTGCGAGCCTGCTAGCGTTCCACTGGACTGTCTAGAAGAGTCCGTGGTCGTCATCTATACTCCGCTAGATGACTGGATCACCAACAACATCGAGGCCTCTCATCATTTTATCACACATCGTCTTATTACATCTACCCATGTTTTACCCCAACATTCTTGTAGATATAAAATACATATACAGTTTAAATCATGAAAAACGTGTATAAAAATCATTCATCCAACATAGACAGCAAGTATTCAGATAATATGCACACATAGCATGTAATTTATATAAAATACTTCATATCTATGTGTAAGATGAAAGTAACTATGCACTCACTTGATTAGGTGGTGACTCGGTACTTGAACAACACTTCGTTATCTCAAAACAATTTTTCCTTGACCAAAAACTAGTATTAATACCACTTACAGCGGATTTTAAAGTTATATTAAAAATTGCGTAGGCGTAGCTCACTTACAGCGGATTTTAAAGAAAACCGGGCTTTGCTCGGAGCAGCGTTTCCGAACCGAAAGACCCTTTTTCTCGGGACTCCGGGAGCCTCGGGGCTTCCCTAGGGTGCTAGGGATTTTTCCTAGGGTTTAGGGGGGTTAAAGGGGTAGTGAGAGAAAGTAGAGAGAGAAAGAGTTGTGAAAATGAGTGATTTCCTCGGCAGCCATCGCAGGGTATTTATAGGGGCCGAACTTCGGATCTACGCGGGGCGTTCATGAAGTTACGCGGGGTGTAACTTCGGATAAGGTCACCAGCTCGGATCCAGCTGGCTCGCACTCGCAAGAGGATCAGGTCCGAAGGTACGCTGGGCGTACCAGCCTTGGAGGCGGGGCGTAGAGCGAAGGCGAGGCGACGTGTCTTCATCTGGTGCGAGGCCGTGGGGAGCAAGCAACGGCTAGGATCTTGCCACGTCATCACAGTTTCGCAAATTGCACTCTCGACTTTAAAAATTCGTAACTTTCACATACGAGCTCCGGTTTCGACGTTCTTTATATCCACGCGTAGGCGGGAACGTACTCTACAACTTTCATTTAGACTCCGTCGGCTAATTTTGACTTTATTTTAAAAGTTATATTTTTAACAGGCCGGGACAGGATTGGTCCGTTAAAAATTCATAACTTCTTCATCCGACGTCCGTTTTCGTTTGTCTTTTTATCGTTACGCTACTATTAACGAGATCTTCGATTCTCGTTTAGGTTGTGTCGGCTAAAAACCGGTCGATCTAATATTCGAACTTCGGACTGTACACTGCTAAGCCGAAACTTCGAAAAATCATAACTTCCTCATACGAAGTCAGATTTGGGCGTTCTTTTTATGGACGCTCTCGGTTTAACGTTTTCTACGACTTTCGTTTAGATCGCTAAGGCTAAAAATTGCTTTATCGTAAATTCACTATTTACGCTTCTCGGTATCGTGCCGGTTCCGTCGCGAAACTTCGACGGGTCATAACTTCTTCATTATAACTCGGATTTCGGCGTTCTTTATATCTCCGAATCCTTGTTTCGACCACTACAACTTTATGTAAAGATATCGGGCTTATCTCATATTTTAATTCTGACGCTTATTTTTATTCTTTATTAATTATACATTTATAATTAAATAATAAGCACATAAATTCACATAATTCACAAAATACTCAAATATTTCATCTTTATTACATCAAAAGAGTTACAATTGTTGACCTAGACTATTACATCGTCTAAAAATGCTTATCCCCGAAACCCGGGCGTTACAATTCTCTCCCCCTTAGGATGATTCCGTCCCGGAATCATGCGTCAGCAAACAGATGCGGATAGCGACTCATCATGTCATCCTCTGTTTCCCAAGTGAGATTCGGCCCATTCGAATGTTTCCATTGGACTAGCACTAAGTCGACCATCATGCGTCGTAACTTCTTAGTCTTACGGTCAACAATTGTCTCGGGCTCTTCAATCAGCCTCTTGTTTTCATCCATTCTTAGCTCTGAGATCGGAATTATGTCGGGAACTTCTCCCGTGAATTTCCTTAGATAACACACATGGAAGGTGTTATGAATACCATCGAGTTCTTCGGGCAATTCCAGCTTGTAAGCTTGGTTCCCAATCTTCTGAAGAACTTTGAACGGTCCAATAAACCTTGGACTTAGCTTTCCTCGTTTTCCGAATCTTATAAGTCCCTTCCACGGTGAGACTTTAAGCAAAACCGAATCCCCAACTTCGAAGGTCATCGGTCGTCTTTTCTTGTCAGCATAGCTCTTCTGACGATCCTGGGCTGCTAACATTCTTTCCCTGATCACTTTCAGCTTCTCAGCAGTGTCATGGACTATCTCGGGGCCCATAAACTGCTTTTCTCCAGCCTCAAGCCAACAAGACGACGTACGACACTTTTGCCCGTATAAAGCTTGATAAGGTGCCATCTTGATGCTCGAGTGGAAACTATTGTTGTAGGAAAATTCTACCAAAGGTAAGTGCTCATCCCAGTTACCTTGGAACTCGAGGGTACATGCTCTCAACATATCTTCAAGCGTTTGAATCGTTCTTTCGCTCTGACCATCAGTCTGCGGGTGGTAAGTTGTACTCAGAAACAACTTCGTACCCAGTTCCTCTTGTAGACTCCTCCAAAACCTCGACGTGAAACGACTATCACGATCGGATACAATCGTTAGAGGAACACCGTGAAGTCTTACTATCTCATTCACGTAAACATTTGCGAGCTTATCCATAGACCACCTTTCGTTGGCTGCTATGAAGTGTGCACTCTTAGTGAAACGATCCACGACCACCCAAATCATGTCATGACCGTTCTTCGTCCTGGGAAGTTTAGTCACAAAATCCATGGTGATGTCTTCCCATTTACCCATGGGTACAGGTAAAGGTTCTAAATTCCCGTACGGTTTCTGATGTTGTGCCTTAACTCTTGCACAAGTTACACACTCGGCCACATACTTCGCAACATCGAGCTTCATCGTCGGCCATCAGTAGTAGCGTTTTAGGTCCCTATACATTTTAGTGCTACCGGGATGAATCGAGTACATGGTCTTGTGAGCTTCTTCCATCAGAAGATCTCTTATTACTCCCGTCTTAGGTACCCAAATCCGATCTTGGAATACCTTCAGTCCTTGACGGTTTGTACCGAATACCAACGTCTTTCCCAAACGTTCTTCTTTTTGGTCATTCTTTTCCGAAGCTTCTTCTTGAGCTTTCTTGATACTTTCCACAATCATCGAGACAACTTCTATTCTCAACGCTCTTGGCCTTTTCCTTTCAAGATTGACTTTTCGACTTAGAGCATCAGCAACAACATTTGCTTTACCGGGGTGGTAAAGTATCTCACAGTCGTAGTCCTTGAGTAATTCCAGCCAGCGTCGTTGCCTCATATTCAATTCTTTTTTATTAAAGAGATATTGGAGACTCTTATGATCAGTGAAAAGTTTGCACTTCGTTCCATAGAGGTAATGCCTCCATATCTTTAGAGCAAAAACTACCACTGCCAACTCCAAATCGTGAGTGGGGTAGTTCTTTTCGTGCTCCTTCAATTGTCGAGATGCGTATGCTATCACATTTTCTCTTTCGGTCAGAACACAACCCAAACCAACTCCAGATGCGTCACTATAGACCGCGGAGTCTTCAACTCCATCGGGTAGAGAAAGAATCGGTGCTTCACATAACTACTTCTTTAGCCTCTCGAATGCTTCTTCGTGCTTCTCACTCCATGTATAAGTAGCTCCTTTGTGGGTCAAAGCTGTCAACGGAGCAGCTATCGAAGAAAAGCCTTGGATAAATCGTAGGTAGTATCCGGCTAATCCTAGAAAGCTTCGAATCTCCGTGGGACACTTTGGACGTTCCCACTTCATTACAACTTCGATTTTTGCTGGGTCAACCATTATTCCCTCCTGGTTAACCACATGACCCAAGAATTGGACTTCTCGGATCCAAAAATCACAATTGGAGAACTTTTCATAGAGTTTCTCCTTCTTCAAGATTTCCAACACTTCTCGTAGATGCTGGCCATGCTCCTCCTGGCTTTTCGAGTAGATGAGAATGTCATCTATGAACACTATCACAGACTTATCGAGGAATGGTTTACAAACCATGTTCATCAAATCCATGAATGCTACTGGAGCATTGGTTAGTCCAAATGACATAACCAAGAACTCGTAGTGTCCATATCTCGTTCTGAACGCAGTCTTCTCGATATCCTGATCTCTCACCTTCAGCTGATGATATCCTGACCTAAGATCGATCTTTGAGAAATAGCTCGAACCTTGCAGCTGATTGAATAGGTCATCAATCCTTGGCAATGGATACTTGTTCTTCACCGTTGCCTTGTTCAGCTCTCGGTAGTCTATACACATTCTCATGCTTCCGTCTTTCTTCTTCACGAATAGCACCGGAGCTCCCCAGGGTGATGAACTAGGTCGAATGAAACCGTTGTCCAACAACTCCTGAAGTTGCGTCATAAGCTCCTTTATCTCTGTCGGTGCTAATCGGTATGGTGCTTTCGCTATCGGTGTTGTTCCTGGTAACAAGTCTATTCTGAACTCCACTTGTCTATCAGGTGGTAATCCGGGAAGATCTTCGGGAAAGACTTCCGGATAATCACACACAACCAGTATATTCTGCACCTCTTTCTTTTCCTTCTTAGCATCGATTATGAATGCCAAGTATGATGCACATCCCTTGGACAAACATTTTCTGGCCTTCATCAGGGAGATGATTCCAGAATTTACTCGGCGTTTGTCCCCGTACACCATAAATGACTCTTTTCCGGGTGGGTTTACCCTTACTATCTTCTTTCGGCATTGAATCTCAGCATCGTTGGCGCTAAGCCAATCCATTCCCAAAACGATGTCGAAACCGTTCAACTCTATGGGCAACAACTCTTCATGGAATTCGTTTCCGTTTAGGTCGATGACGATGTTCTTAATACGATTACTAACAGGTACGAACTTGCCACTGGCAACTTCCACAATTAGGGCATTATCAAGTTTTTCTACAAGCAATGCTAATTTTCCTCCAAATCTATGCGATACAAAGGAATAGTTTGCTCCGGAATCAAACAGTATATTGGCAGGCAATCCATTTACAAGAAAGGTACCTGAAGCGATGTCTGCTACCTCTTTTGCAGCCTCGAGCGTCATCTAGAAGGCTCTTGCCTTCGACTTCGGTGGAATGTTGGGTCTTCCCGCCTCCTTCTTCTTCGGGCAGTCCCTCGAAATGTGCCCTTCCTCGCCACACCCATAACAGACTTTCTTGGTGAGGGTGCATTCATTGGCATAGTGCCCGGTCTTTCCATACTTAAAGCAGGTGACTTCTCCGTCGCATTTTCCGGAGTGCTTCTTCTTGCACTTGTCACACCACTTTGCTTCGGCTCCTCCTCCCTTCGAACCGGACTTCGAGAATTTACTTTTCTTGTTGGACCTTGAAGATCCATCGAATTTCCTTTTCTCACCAACCTCGGCCCTCTCCAGACCCCTTTCCTTTTGCTGGGTCTCCACATTCTTAGCTGCTCGAACAGCTGATTTCAGAGTGGTTGCCATCTTGACTGTCGGGCCAAAGTCGGCTGGCAGTCCATTTGCGAACTTCTCAATTTTGGAGAGTTCGGTTGGCACTAGGTATGGAAACAACTTCATCTTTTCCGTGAATGCAGTAGCGTAGTCGTCAACGCTCATTCTCCCCTTCTTCAGGTTTTGGAATTAATTGTTCAGATCAATCAGATCTATTTCTGAACAGTACTGCGCCTTCAGTTGTTCCAAGAACTCATCCCATGACATCTTTAGGGCTTCTCCTCGTGGCATTGTATCTGCCAATAGCTTCCACCAGCTCAAGACTCCAGTTTTCAGTTGTCTTACTGCGAAGACGGTCTTTTGTTTCTCGCTACAGCTGCAGCTCTCGAACACCATCTCCATTTCGGAGATCCAATCCATAATCTCAACAGGCTTTGGGCTTCCTGAGAGACTTGGTGGCTTGGCACCCAAGAAATTCTTATACATCCGCCCATCCTTGTCGTTTCCCCTCTCCGGGTCATTCCTTCGTTCTCCTTGAGTCCCAACTTGACTCACATGGCGGCTATAGTTACCTTCCTCCGATTGCTCGGGAATCGTCTCTTGTTGCACAATGGGCACGGTGGCTTCGTCCCTATTCTCTTGCATCATTTGCCTCATTTCTTCCCTTTGTTCAGCTAACATAGCTCGCATCATGGCTTGTACTCCAGCCATGGTGATTGGCTCAGGTGCAACTTCTACTACGACTGGTATTTGCTGTATCACTGGGGGTTGATCTCGGTTCCCATTTGCATTCATGTTTCCGCTACGGGTCCTTGCAATCTTGATCTATACACCGAATAAGGTGAATTTAGATATTTATTTAGGATAGTCGTTTAAACCGTCCTTATCACTTCGAAACGTTTATATGTTAGTTCTAATATCGTAGTCGTACGTTTAGAATCCTAAACACATAAGGTTTCCAGATCCGGTCGGCAACAGACCATAGATCCGAACAAATATCATCATGTCAGGCACGAAGCATTTAGCACATAAAAGCATTTTAGGCACAATTCCTAAAATAAGCTAGTGCTCATACCTCACAATCATCGCTTAGCATTCTAAGTTTAAGTCTAGAAATCCTACAAATTCCTAGTTCGCTTAAACTAATGCTCTGATACAACTGGCTATTATTATTATTATATAAGCGTTAAATAACACTCAATATAACTCATAATAATAGCCCAAATAATTATTTTAAGGTCCTAATAACATTACTATAATTATTTAAAAGTTATATTAAAAATTGCGTAGGCGTAGCTCACTTACAGCGGATTTTAAAGAAAACCGGGCTTTGCTCGGAGCAGCGTTTCCGAACCGAAAGACTCTTTTTCTCGGGACTCCGGGAGCCTCGGGGCTTCCCTAGGGTGCTAGGGATTTTTCCTAGGGTTTAGGGGGGTTAAAGGGGTAGTGAGAGAAAGTAGAGAGAGAAAGAGTTGTGAAAATGAGTGATTTCCTCGGCAGCCATCGCAGGGTATTTATAGGGGCCGAACTTCGGATCTACGCGGGGCGTTCAGGAAGTTACGCGGGGCGTAACTTCGGATAAGCTCACCAGCTCGGATCCAGCTGGCTCGCACTCGCAAGAGGATCAGGTCCGAAGGTACGCTGGGCGTACCAACCTTGGAGGCGGGGCGTAGAGCGAAGGCGAGGCGACGTGTCTTCATCTGGTGCGAGGCCGTGGGGAGCAAGCAACGGCTAGGATCTTGCCACGTCATCACAGTTTCGTAAATTGCACTCTCGACTTTAAAAATTCGTAACTTTCACATACGAGCTCCGGTTTTGACGTTCTTTATATCCACGCGTAGGCGGGAACGTACTCTACAACTTTCATTTAGACTCCGTCGGCTAATTTTGACTTTATTTTAAAAGTTATATTTTTAACAGGCCGGGACAGGATTGGTCCGTTAAAAATTCATAACTTCTTCATCCGACGTCCGTTTTCGTTTGTCTTTTTATCGTTACGCTACTATTAACGAGATCTTCGATTCTCGTTTAGGTTGTGTCGGCTAAAAACCGGTCGATCTAATATTCGAACTTCGGGCTGTACACTGCTAAGCCGAAACTTCGAAAAATCATAACTTCCTCATACGAAGTCAGATTTGGGCGTTCTTTTTATGGACGCTCTCGGTTTAACGTTTTCTACGACTTTCGTTTAGATCGCTAAGGCTAAAAATTGCTTTATCGTAAATTCACTATTTACGCTTCCCGGTATCGTGCCGGTTCCGTCGCGAAACTTCGACGGGTCATAACTTCTTCGTTATAACTCGGATTTCGGCGTTCTTTATATCTCCGGAATCCTTGTTTCGACCACTACAACTTTATGTAAAGGTATCGGGCTTATCTCATATTTTAATTTTGACACTTATTTTTATTCTTTATTAATTATATATTTATAATTAAATAATAAGCACATAAATTCACATAATTCACAAAATACTCAAATATTTCATCTTTATTACATCAAAAGAGTTACAATAGTTGACCTAGACTATTACATCGTCTAAAAATGCTTAGCCCCGAAACCCGGGCGTTACATATATATTTTATGATTTGATATATTGAGTTCACTATAAACAATGCTCTGATACCAATCTGTCACACCCCAAAACCGGAATAGTGAAAACGTTCTGGGGTGGAGGACGTCATGTCAAGTATCACAGCACATGCAGTATAGTAATCAAAGTACAACAACCATTGCATTAATAGTATAAGTTTTACATAGGTTACATATAACAACAACATCAAAAGTAGATATAGAGAATAACATAAGATGCAGCTCGGTACTAGGCTGACTTCGCATAAGCTCCGGAGTGTACCTGTCTACTGACGACCTGAGAATACAAGTTATTTTGAAAGAGAGGATCAGCATTTTAATGCTGGTGAGTTCATAAGTATTTTAATGACATTGATATAAATACATGTTTTTCTTCAAAATAATCTCATAGGATGATGGTGATAAGAGCTTATAAAGTATTTGAATTCCTTCCAGAAAATCCTATATTTTCTGATAAAAGTAGTCTTCTACCAAGACCCGACTGTTTCATGTTTAAAAGAATGAGTTCCTTTACTAAAAACAGTCTTCTACCAAGACTCGACTGTTTCAGGTTTAAAGAATGAGTTTCTCTACTAAAAGTAGTCTTTCACACAAGACTCGACTGTTTTGTGTTTAAAGAGCATTTTTCCCAAATGTTACTATCATTATCAAAATATAGTTTTACATTATCGTTTTATATCAAAAACGTTTCAAGTCAATGTATTAGGGAAAATATTATATTACCGTGGTTTTATATGTAGAAACTACCGTGGTACTAATTACCTTAAGACCATGAATTATAAGGTAAATGTGAGGATACTCGTAACCATACTGATTGACGGATGTAAACAGGACGACCTGTTGGCACCGAAATAAATGTGACATTTGTCATCCCTTGGCTTGGTCGGCAGGGACTGTAGCTAGCAGTCAGGATGTGGGATGGTCTGTCCCGTATAGATCTATACACATAATGCCCGCTCTCCCTCCAGGAGACTCTGATTACCAACTCGACAACGGTGAAATCCGCGTCATGAAGATGTATCTCGTGTTTTGATTTCTAATATACGTTTCTTTTTACTAAAAGTATATGTTTTAGAATATTGATATAGCTAGTTTCTCCTCATATAAGTTATTGTTGATTTCTAAACTATACCTATTATAGTTTACTTGAGAGGTTATCTAGGTACCTTTGCTACCCAAAGGCGTTGAACTGGAGTAAGAGTTTTTAATATCTAAACAGATTTACATAATATATAACTAGGACTTCAACGACACTCGGACAGATAACCGAATACTCTAAGTCCACAACCAAACAAGGAACAGGAATTAAAACGGGTTATCAGTCCTAAGTCCTTCAAACCCTACTTATATAACTATATCCATATAGACATGAATCTAACAAGAATATAGGTTTAAAAGACTTTGATAAAAATTTAGTAATTTAAAAAAAAAAAATTTGAAGGTAATATATGAAAAACCTTTAGCTGGATAAAACAGTTAATCATGCAAAAATCTATTTGCTTAACAGTTATTAATCACATGTAATTGATATAACAACTTAATAGTTCAACTTGTATTCCCCCCCCATAAAAGCATTTAAAATCATTTCAAAGGTTGATTAAGGGGGTATGAACTCACCTGAAATGAGTGATGCGAATGTAAGATCGGAAAAAGGATGCTAAGTGTCAAGTGAAGACTTGAGCACACACGGATCCTATTTAGCATATAAAGACACATATATGCATGCAATTAGAGTATATTCAACTAATTAAGAAGGATAACACCCTTATAGTCTAGGAAACACTTATATGGGAGTGTTACAATCACAAAGGATTGCATAAAAGGAGTGTATGGCTTTCAAACTCCAGATCTTTCATGCATGTGGTGTTTCTCAATGGCTTTCAAACATGCAAAGGGGTTCTAAGTTATATCCAAAGCCTTAAGTGAGTTTTAAGGTCTTAAAGGCACCTTTCGTTAGGGTTTTCGGTTTAAGGAGATGCACTAAACCGAAAACTACTTTTGTTCTTGGAAAATGACGATTTCAAGGCTCTAAATCAAGTATCCTTACTAGATAACAAGTGTAGGAAGTAGATACTTACAATATGGAAGCAAAGAAGGGTGTTTTCGGCCCAAAACACTAGTGTGTGTTCTTGGTGTTCTTGAAGAACACTTGAAGATCTAAGAAAAAGAGAAGATTTTATGGATGAAATCATGTATAACTACTAGATGAAGTGTTGTAACAACAAATCAAGAGGAGAAACACTTACATTTTTGGAAGATTTGAAAGAAGCTCTTATGATACTTGAGAGAAAAATGTGGGTGTTCTTGAGTTTGGAAGTAAAAAGTGAGGAAAACAAGGAGTAAACTCATGCCTTATGCATGAGTTCTCGGTCAAAGGGGGGGTTTTTCGGCCCCACTCCTCATGTTTGGCCGCAACACCTTATCAAGGTGTTATTTGTTTTATTTGTTCCCCAATAATCCTAAAAAAATACTTCCTTTCGTTTGTTTTCTCGAAAAATTAAATTAAAAACACCCAAACGGACTTTAAACCGAGCTAAAAATTAGCAGAAATGAATTTGACTTTTAATTGAAGTGTTTGACTGAAGATTTCGTACAATTGAAAATTTCGGGTTGTCACAATATATATGTAGAATGGGCCAAGTTCATTTAGGTTGGGCTAAGCTTGCATGGATAGTCCATGGAGTTTTTAACCCATGGATCCTATGGAAATGAAAGGTCATGGGTATTAGGGTTTACATGGATGTAACTCTAATCCTCCATACTATATAAAGAGGTCTTTGGCACATGAAATGGCACTAGTGTGTGAGTACAAAGGGTGGGCCATTTTCTACTTGGTGCACATTATTCTCTCAAGTCTTCCAAGGTGTTTGGTGATTTGTGATTCCACTTGAGGCATCCACATTATTGGTGCTAGGCTCTCAAGACTCCAAGCAATCAACCACAAGGAAAGGTATGTTATTCTACTAAAGTTTTTCTAATACAAGTACCCCATAACATGCTAGTTAGGTTGAGAACCTTGGAAATCAAATTTGCATGAATATTAGAGAAAACATAGATCCAAGGTTTCTAGGGTTGCATGTACACCATAAGAGTGTTAGAATGCTCAAAACCCATCAGTGGTATCAGAGCCTTGGCTTGATTTCTTGATATTTGATGCAAACTGCTTAAAAAATTGATTTTTCTACAATCTGTTCAGTGAACTCGCCGAGTCCATGGGGGGACTCGACGAGTCCAAGTGAAAATGCATCATACTCGTCGAGTAGGTTCTTGCACTCGGCGAGTAGGAGGCCCTGTGTGCAGAATTTCGAGTTTTGCTGCTGGAACTGGACTAGAATCATTACCCTAAACTGTTTTGGACTTGTAAAACCTGTTTTTTGTTGTGGTAATGATTATGCTAATCCATTTACAATGGTTATTATCAAAATTTCAAGTTTTATATGTGTTTATATGATTCTTGAAATTGTTGATATGAATGTTCATACTTATGAGTTTTAGTAGATCATAGGAATTATTTGCAAATTGTTTGTTAGTGTAATTCTTGATCTTAATGCCTATTGATGGAGTCCATAATTTGTCCTCAAGTTATGGATTACCAAAAGTCACTTCTTTAAAGAGTCATTAAAGAACCATAGGTTACATAAAATGAAGAGTCTTCATTTTAATAGACCATTAAACTCATAAGTTATGAAGTTGAAGAGAATTGAATAGTTTCAAAACTTGCCCCCAAGTCTTGGAATTTGTAAAGTCTCACACACACTTTAATTCCAAACCCTAGAGTTTTAAAAGTTAAAATTCAACCATTATACTTTATAGTATTATAAGTTAATATATATATATATATATATATATATATATATATATATATATATATATGTAAGATCAAGTCAGTCTTACCGTTAGTAGGCCTCATTCACGAAGTCGGTCTATAAGGGGGGTATAAGGTTGTGCCTATAAAATGGCAGCTTAATGGGTGTCCACTCTCACCCACCGCTTCCTTGACTGGTGGAGGGTCGTTAGCCGAACGGGTAGGAAAAGGACTATAATTCTCATTAAAAGTATAATGATAAATATAAAGTAACTAAACATTTTATAAATTCTCAATCTTAGTTACTTTAAGAAAATGTGAAATTGGTGCTAACCCATGAAATTACACTTTGTACCTTACCAAGTCGTTGGTGGAGCGTGTGTGGGTAACCGGCACACTAACATGGACTAGTCAGAGTGGCAAAAGGTGACTTAATATTTATCATAGATTGGTGGAGCGCGTGTGGGTAACCGACACATCGATTAGGTGATAAAGATTAAGGGTACCAAGTTAATTTGCATGGTTATTCACACCTTGTTTGTGATCCTCGGCATCCCAGTCACAAACTTGAGAGGGCACAATCGAGATTTAAACATGACATTGAAAAGTTCAATGAATCTCAAAAGAATCTAGGAGTTTCAATCCAATTAAAACCTAATAATTCATTTCGTTTTTCATGATGGAAATTGGTGAATCATCATTCACCTACCTTCAAATATTTCGTAGCTTGGATTACGGCATCCCTCTTCCAAGTTATGAAGTATTGTGTTGGGTCCTAGCCTTAATATTACATTTAGGTGTCTTATTAAGGATTCTATATCTAATCTAAACTTGTCTTTCTTCTTTTCAGATGTCTTCCAACAATGTTGCTTTTGGCTCAAACCCTACCAGCTCCTTCTCTCTCATGAACCTTTGTGGGAGAGTCATTTTTGATGGTTCAAACTTTAATGATTGGATCAGCAACATCAGGATGGTCACACGTTATGAGGACAATGAATATGTCCTCGACAAGGAGCTGAAAGAAATTGATGAGTCTACTGCTACTCCAGAGGAGATCGCTGACTTTAGGGAACATGAGAGAGATGCTACCAAGATGGCATGTATCATGTTGGCCACAATGAAAGCTGAACTCCAGAAGTCCTATGAGGACTTTTACCCTTTTGAGATGCACATGGATCTGATGGACCGCTACCATCAAAGTGCTCGTCAAGAGAGGTATGAAATCATCTAGATAACAACCCGAATGAAGGATGGTGAACCCATCACGGGCCACATGCAAAAAATGCAAAGGTATGTAGACCGTTTGCTGAAACTGAATGTGAACTTCCATGAGGAGTTGGCTATTGATAATTTGATATCATACTGCACTCCTTACCTTCTTGTTATGATCAATTCCAAATGACATATCACATGAACAAGGAGGAGGTCACACTTAGCAAACTTCAAGGGCTCTTGAAGACCGCTGAAACTGGTCTCAAGGGCAAAACGATTGTTACTACTCCAACTCCTACCGCAGCCCCTGTTCTGGCAATTGGGCAAAGTAGAGGGAAGAAGAGGAAGACCCCTTCGAAGGGTACCAAGGGAAAGTCTCTTGATGGCTTCTCTTCAAGTGGAACCAAAGGTGGTTCTTTCACTCCTTCTTCCAACCCAAAAGAAGCTGAATGCTTCTATTGTCATGATAAGGGGCACTGGAAACGAAACTGCCTCAAATATCTGCAAGATGTTAAGGATGGGAAGGTCAAACCTACCCATGCAGGTATTTACACTATATTTTCTAATAACTCACCACATAATACTTCTTGGGTTCTTGCTACAGGTTGCGGTATTCATATATGTTCTGATTTGCAGGGCCTAAGAAGAAGTGAAGACGTGGAGCACGGAAAGATAAACATAATCATGGGGAATAGGAAAGTTACACCTGTCACCAAGATTGTAGTTTATTCTTTGTTGCTAAGTAGTGGGTTAGTGTTAGATTTGAATAAGTGTTGTTACTCGTCTGAAATGGCGAGAAATATTATTTATTTTCATGGCTTGTACAAACAAGGATTTACATTTTCATTTGATAATGAATGTGGTGGTATTAATGATTTTTATAATAATGTTCTTTATTTTAAAGCATTACCTTGTGATGGTGTATATGAAAATGTGTCGGTTGTAGACAATTTAGGAAATAATGTGTTGTATATCGATTCTTCCACTAGTTTAGATAAGGCATCCTTGTGGCACTATCGTCTTGGACATGTCAACAAGAAGCGCACAGGGCAGAGTCTTGGATCATTTGACTTAAAGTCAGATGATAGTTGCGAGTCTTGTTTGCTTGGAAAAATGACAAAGTCACCCTTCACTGGTACTTGTGCTAGGGGAGAAGGTTTTTTGGACCTCATACACACAAATGTGTGTGGAACCTTCAGAACCGCCACAAGGGATGCTAACCGCTTCTATGTGACTTTTACCGATGATTACAGTAGATATGGTTATGTCTACTTAATCAAGCATAAGTCAGAAACCTTTGAAAAGTTCAAAGAGTTTAAACAGGAAGTGGAGAATCAGCTGGGCAGGAAAATTAAGATGCTTCGATCCGGTCGAGGAGGAGAGTATCTTAGTACAGAGTTCCTTGACTATCTTTAGGAATGTGGGATTGTCTCACAATTGACACCTCCTAGAACACCACAACTTAATGGTGTGGCTGAGAGGCGCAATCGAACCTTGTTGGACATGGTTCGTTCCATGATGAGTCGAGCTTCGTTACCAATCTCATTCTGGGGGTATGCCTTAGAGACAGCCGCCCATATCCTTAATCTAGTCCCTACCAAGAAGGTTGCCAAAACACCTCACGAGATGTGGACTGGGAAGGTTCCCAATTTAGATCACATCAAGATTTGGGGTTACGAGGCTTTCGTGAGACGTGAGACTCAGGACAAGCTCGAATCTCGTAGTGAGCGGTGTATTTTCGTTGGCTACCCACAGAATTCCTTTGGTTACCTCTTCTACAAACCCAGTGAGAATGTGGTCTTTGTGGCAAGGAGAGGGGTCTTTCGAGAGAGAGAATTTATAAGCCAAGGAAGCAGTGGGAGGCAAATTGACCTTGAAGAGCTTCAAGAGTCAAGTGGTGAAGGAACCTCAAACCCTAGCAATCAACCTGAGGAGGAAAATCCTGTTGAACCAACTGACGAGTTTGTACCTCTGAGGCGTTCCACTAGAGTTAGGAATGCACCTGAGCATTACTATGGTTTCCATATTACTGCGGAAGGTGATACATTTATCAGTGATAATACACAGGTAAATTTGGATGAACCTAACAGCTATAGGGAAGCCATGACAGACCCCGAGTCTGCTAAATGGAAAGAGGCTATGGACAGCGAGATACAGTCCATGTATGACAATCAATTTTGGAACTTGGTTGACAATGTACCGGGTCGTAAGACAGTCGGGTGCAAGTGGATATTCAAGAAGAAGACCGACATGGATGGAAAAGTGCACACCTATCTAGCACGACTGGCTGCGAAGGGTTTCACTCAAACTCAGGGAGTTGACTATGATGAAACCTTCTCGCCAGTAGCAAAGATTAAGTCTATTAGGATTATGCTAGCCATTGTTGCATTTCATGATTATGAAATATGGAAAATAGATGTCAAAACCGCTTTCCTTAATGGAAAGTTGGCTGAGGATGTTTACATGAGTCAGCCAGAGGGTTTTGTCAGTGCAAAGTACCCTGATAGAGTGTGCAAGCTTGACAAATCCATTTATGGATTGAAACAGGCATCTCGCAGCTGGAATCTTTGTTTTGATGAGAAAGTCAAAGAGTTTGGCTTTTCGAGAAGCGAAGACGAGTCATGTGTATATGTCAGAGCTAGTGGGAGTATAGTTAGCTTTTTGGTACTCTATGTGGATGAAATACTACTCATGGGAAATGACATCCCAACTTTGCAGGAGGTTAAGTCCTGGCTTGGGAAGTGTTTCGCTATGAAGGACCTTGGAGAAGCTACTTATATCCTAGGGATAAGGATATTGAGAGAAAGGAGTAAGAGACTAATTGGACTTAGTCAAAGCACCTATGTGGACAAAGTGTTGAAAAGGTTCAACATGCAAAATTCCAAGAAAGGTGACTTACCGATCCAGCATAATGCCAAACTGAGCAAGTGTCAGAGCTCGAGTACAGAGGCTGAGATAGCTGAGATGAGTCGACTTCCATATGCTTCCGCTGTGGGCTCAATCATGTATGTTATGACTTGTACTCGCCCTGATGTGGCCTTTGCTTTGAGCATGGTCAGCAGATATCAGGGGAATCCTGGCAAGGCTTACTAGACTGTGGTGAAGAACATTCTCAAGTACCTGTGGAGGACTAAGGACTGGGTCCTTACCCTTGGTGGGAGTGATGACTTGAGAGTAGTGGGGTATAGTGACGCTAGCTTTCAGACTGATAGGGATAATTTCCGCTTTCAGTCGGGCTGGGTCTTTACCATGAATGGAGGAGCAATTACCTGGAAAAGTTCCAAGCAGGAGACAGTAGCTGATTCGAATTGTGAATCAGAGTACGTAGCAGCGAGTGAAGCGGAGAAGGAGACGATATGGATGAGGAACTTCATCGGAGACCTTGGAGTTGTACCAGCTATAAAGGAGCCTATAGAGATTTTCTGTGACAGCAATAGTGCGGTTGCCTTAGCCAAGGAACCGAGAGATCATGGCAGATCCAGACACATTGACAGAAAATACCACTTCATAAGACACAAGATAGAAGAAGGACTCATCGTGGCAAAGAGGGTATCGTCAGAAGAGAACCCAGTAGATCCCCTCACGAAGGGACTGACTAGGGTTAGGCGTTTGCAGCATACGAGGCGTATCGGGCTGAAGGACGATATTAGTTTTACAGATTAGATAGCTATTTATGAAACTTGTAAAATGTAATTGACATTCGATGATTAAATAAAATTTGTTGTTTATTTATAAGTAAGGTGTTGCTATCTTGTGTAAATCGTTTACTATTGTTTCAACTTTGCATGTTTTGACTTCCAGAATAATTACTTTATTCAAACTCTCCACAGTCAGTCATATGTTGGAAGTAGGTATGAATCAAGACTGTCATGAATTGGGCTTGTAGATGTCTAAGGTGGTTAGACATAGAAAAAAGTTGCTACAACATTCATGAGTGCTCATAAGTTCTGAGTATTGGATTAAACCCACGCTCACTTGTATCACTTCATGGAATTTATCTCGAGTGATCGTGAGACGGTAATATCATATAAGTCTTCAAACCTAGAGATATGAGTTGTTGCCTATGAGTTGGTTGTGAATTGATTGCACGAAAACGCATCAGTAACTTGATGTTATAAAACGTGCCTTTGTGTATGATTCAACAAGTAGTAGAACAACCATATGAGTCGAAGTTTATCTGTTCCTTTTAGTCCTTGGAGGATTAAAAGTGATATTTGGGCCCCTCGATGATTTTGTTTTGACCTATGTACCGGGCCCGGTCAGAACCAAATTGATGTGTTAAGTTTAGTTCTATGTCAAACAAATCGGAAATCGGGAAACAAACTGTTGGACAATAAGTATGACATTGTTCCATGTATTTGTCCGGCTGATATCTAGAATAGGGGATTATATGATCACTTATCTTAAATGTCACTTCATAGATCAGCAGAGTTTTAAGAGCTACGATTGTTGGTCGGTTCCTGAAGGCATACTATAGTTATCAGACTTATCCAAGTGGGAGACTGTTGGATAAGGTGTCTAAGTCCGTAACTATATTTGGTATGTACTTGACCCGACTCGGCATGGTGCATTTGGGGTGCACTTCACCAAAACAATTTATATGGATCATCTTTTGAGAATAATATAAGTTATGATTTATTAATATATTATAAGTTATAATATATTAATATGAAATCATATTATTTAATTAGTATTGATCAAGAATTAATTTAGAAATAATTTGGTGATCATATTATAAGTTATAATATATTAATATGAAATCATATATATATATATATATATATATATATATATATATATATATATATATATAGAATGGGCCAAGTTCATTTAGGTTGGGATAAGCTTGCATGGATAGTCCATGGAGTTTTTAACCCATGGATCCTATGGAAATGAAAGGTCATGGGTATTAGGGTTTACATGGATGTAACCCTAATCCTCATACTATATAAAGAGGTCTTTGGCACATGAAATGGCACTAGTGTGTGAGTACAAAGGGTGGGCCATTTTCTACTTGGTGCACATTATTCTCTCAAGTCTTCCAAGGTGTTTGGTGATTTGTGATTCCATTTGAGGCATTCACATCATTGGTGCTAGGCTCTCAAGACTCCAAGCAATCAACCACAAGGAAAGGTATGTTATTCTACTAAAGTTTTTATAATACAAGTACCCCATAACATGCTAGTTAGGTTGAGAACCTTGGAAATCAAATTTGCATGAATATTAGAGAAAACATAGATCCAAGGTTTCTAGGGTTGCATGTACACCATAGGAGTGTTAGAATGCTCAAAACCCATCACTTACACCCTATATTGATTCCTGCGATTACAAACCCCCAAGAAGCCGTTTTGAGGGTCTAGGAGTCGGTCGAAAGACCGTTAAGCTGATAAGAGTGAAGATCTGAAGGATTGGAGAGCAGATTCATGTCGGTAATCATGTGGTTCGTTGTTCTGACCAATATTAGCGTTTCAACATGATTCTATATGCAATTACTTTCTGATTTGGGTGTTAAAACCCTTTGCTTTGTGTTTATGATTAGATGAACCCTTGATTTTGTGGATTAATTGCTATTTGGATTGTTTTATCCGTGTTTAATTTATCTTGTTAAGCTTGTTAAAAGATACTTATGTGTTAATGACAATTATTTTCTGTTGATGACTAAGTATATTGAGTTGTATGAGCATCTGCTTGATTACTTGAATCTTATGGTTTTGTGAAAACAAGATTGTAAGCCTAGTGTTGTGAACATAACCTAGGGTTAACTAGAAAATAAGTAAATTAACGTGTGAGCATGTGTGATGACCAACCACATATGAGTTAATTGAAAAAACCAAGTTGATTAACTATTATTACAAGTCTTGCTTGATCCGATTTAAACACTAGGAAACCTGTTAGTTTAATCAACTGATCACTGTTGAATTGACTTGTTTGCTAAAGGATTAGTAATAGTGAACATGAACCTAATCATTTCAAAAATCGGTGAACATGAATATATATATATATATATATATATATATATATATATATATATGTGTGTGTGTGTGTGTGCGCAATTATCTATGATTTTAAGACGTAATTTGTCTAAACCAAAGTACCTAAAGAAATTTGTCTTCGAATAGTTTATCGAGATTTAATGTTTAGTCGATTGTTTAAGATGTAATTCCATAAAACCTTTCTTTATTGCTTTTGTGTGTTTTGTGTAACCTATAATCAAACATTCTAAATTAATTCACTACCGTTCCCCTTGTGTTCGAAACCCTTGCTTATCAAAACTATACTATACTCGATCGGGTTCACTGCCTGTAAGGTGTGGTTTAGATGCGATAAACTAGGAATTACAAATAAAAAACTAGTGCATTAAATATACACATTACATAACATAAAACATAATCAACAGAATAATCAATAGAAACATACCGGTTATGACGTCTAGTGCCGACCTGGCCTCCTCCGCAGTGAGTTGAAAAGCGCGACCCCGAGCCCTCGTGGGCTATGCCTTGCCCTGACTCCCATATGTGATCCTCAGAGTAGCCAGCGCTGGAGCCTGTGTCGGCCTAGCAGCAAGCAAGGGGCACTGGGCCTGGTAACAAAGCTTGATGTCAGATACTGGAGCCTGCTGTCGGCAGTCCCTCGCAGTGTGACCCTGCTTACCACATTTGTGGCATCCCGAAGAAGATCTACAAGCTCCATTATGAACCTTGCCGCACTTCCCACAAGTGTGGTCCTTCTGACTCCCAGATCTAGTATCAGCGGCCCTAAACCGCTTTGGCACAGGCTGCGACTACGCCTGGGCCGGTCTCCGCTCCCTCGTCTGGAGCTCCATCTCAATCTCACGCCGCCTGGCGGCCTCCTGCAACTCTAAAATTGAACCATAAAGCTGAGTGGATACAAACTTCTTGATGTCCATCTTGAGCATGCTCAAGTAACGGGTCATCTGAGCTTGATCAAAAGCAGCAAACTCAGGACAAAACATGGCCCTCTCCGTGAACATCTTGGTGATCCCCATCACCGACTCAGTCCCCTGTCTCAAATCCAAGTACTCCTGGGCCAACCTATCACGCTTCACCAACGGAACATATCTAGAACGGGACATCTCCTAGAACTGCTCCTAAGTCACTACAGTCCTCTGCTCAGGAGAATATAAGTTGCTAACAAGTCTCCACCAATCCTTTGCTCCAGACCTAAGAAGGTTCAGAGCGCACCTAGCCTTCTGGTAAGTTGGGCAAGAGCAAGTGAAGAAGCATCCCTCGATGTCAGATAGCCACCTCATGGCTATGATCGAATCCTGAACTCCATCAAAAGTCAGGGGCTTCGTATTGTCAAAGTCCCGATACTAAAAGGTTCTCCCAGCACCCATCCCTGCAGCCACAATGGTTGTGGTGGCTGCAACAGCAGCAGCCTCAGACAATGCAACATAACGTTCGTCAAAGTACTCTACCATAGCGGTCTTACTAGACCCAAACATCTCTGGTAACTGTTCCCGAAAGAGGGAAACAGCCTCCTCCTACATGATCTCCTTCACTCGCTCCTCAGTCAAAGTTGGCCTATCTTGGCCACCAGCTCACGATCCTGACCTGGATCCCGCCTCCAACCATCTCGTCATCACCATACTGAAAATAAACCAGGGAGATATAAGATAAAACACATATCATACCAGGGGAACCAACTCCCAACAAATCCCTAGGGGTTGTGACTTCCCTGCAACACATACGGGTTATGTGCTTCCAGTAGTACGGGCCCATACTACCTTCCACACCTACCCGTATTTGTATGAGGGGATCATCACAACTGATGGGTTATGAGCATAACATCATTCCTATGGTGTTCATGCAACCCTAATTACTTTGATCTAGGTTTTCTAATATGAACATACAACATTGAACACCAAAGCAATACACCCTAATCTAGCATGCTTATTCTGAAATTAACATAATAACCAAGTTAGAATGATTACCTCAATTTGTTATGTAGTAATAACAAGAACTCCTTGACCTTTGAAAGCTTAGTGCCTCAAATGTTGCACCTCTAATGGAATCACAAACACTCTTGCAACAAGGTGAATTATGAGAGGGGAGGAAATCGGCTAGGGTTCCTTCTCAAACACATAGGCTGAAATCCACATGTATGAGGATCTATTTATAGTTGTGTGGGTTGCTAGGGTTTCAGCTGGAAACCCTAATTCTCTACTTAGGCCCTAAGTAATCCATGGAGCCCATCTAGAAAGCCCTTGGACGAAATCTTCTTGGACTCTCCATAGATTTCGTCCAATCCCTTTCTATTAGGAATCCATAGCCCAACTAGCAACTATCAGATAATTGCAATATCAGTCCCCTTTATTTAATCAGTCTCTTTTGATCACCAAATTAATTCCAAATTAATTTCCGATCAATACTAATTAAATAATATGATTTCCAAATAATATATTAATCTTGTAATATATTAATAAAACCATTTTGAGTATGATTTTATTATTCATATAATAAATTCTACTCTCTCTCCTCTTGTCATCCTATCAAGTTGCATGAGTGAAGGCAACCCAAAAGGACCATGCTCATAATCGGGTCAAGTACATACCAAAATAGTTATGGGCTTAGACACCTAATCCAACAGTCTCCCACTTGGATAAGTCTAATAACTATTTTGCAAGTATGACTTCAGAACCTGACTAGCAATCGTAGCTTTAAAAAGCCGCTGTCGAACTCTGATCTTATCAGTAACGTGTCCTTTAGATAAGGGATCATATATTCCTCCATTCTAGATATCGTATAGACATAAGACATGGACTTTAACCATTCTCTTAGTCTATGTGTTGTTTCCCGATTTCCGATTTATGACGACCGACTAATTGAACAAATCAAATCAGTCCTGGCTTGGCCAAGCGCTTTAGGGTGTCATCACTAAATCATCGAGGGGACCACAGATATCGCTTGTATCACTCTTAGGGTAAAAGGAACGGATAAACTTCGACTCAAATGCTCGCTTGTACTTACTCATCAAATCACACACAACAATATGTTTTATAACACCAAGTTATTGGTGCATTTACATATGTCAATGTGCAACCGACTTGCAAACTACAACTCACATGTCTCCGTTTCAAGAATATAAGATATTATCGTCTCACCAATCACTCGTGATAAAATCCATGTAGCGATCCAAGTGAGCGTGGGTTTAATCCAATTCTCAAATCTTATTTCAGGAGTACTCATGAACACTGCAGCAGACTTTTGCTATGTCTAAATGCTTTAGACAATCTACAGTCGGATTCATGACAATCTAGCTTCAATACCTACTTCCAAAGTATTTATCGACTGTGGATGGTTTGAATAATCTTATTATTCGGGAAGTCAAAACATGCAAAGTGAAACATAAGAATAATACTAATCCTATATGGCCCCAAACTTTTGAGTATAAATAAAACACCTTTATTTAATCACCATATTGATTACTCATTATTCATTGTATAATGTTTCGGATAATCAACTTATTACTTGAATGATAACAATAGTTGTCCCATGCTCCAAGCATGTTCATTATGTTTACCTATGGTCCATACTTTGTGAAATAGATCAACTGAACACATTTCCCATGATACTCATTTCACAACAACTAATCCTTGTCATAAGTGTAAGAATACCAAATTCTTGCCACTATTAGAGTATGTTAGATTCTAACATTTTATGCAACGATCCTTTCGTAATGTCACAACACCAAAGCCACCAAGACTTTGCCAATGATATTACAAAGTGCTCTATTGGAGATTGTTACAAGGCAATTACATAGATATGAAGTCTCACATTCAAAGTACATTCCTTTGAACATCCTTCTTGCATAAAAGTTTCTAATCTAGACATAGATTCTTGATAATTAACTCCCATTTATGGAAACATTTCCATATTTGACATATGACAACTCATTCTAAATAGAGTCCTATCTATTCATAATAATGTCAATATGATCCATCCATTACTATACTTCCAACTGCCCACAAGGACCAACCCTTGGCGAACCTTAGATTGTCATCGATAGTTGTTTAATTATTTTAGTCATTTCCGGTTCTATTCCTTTTCCCTCTTAATTCCCTAGGCACTTGGAAAATTTAGAACGGTCGAATATTACAACATATGCAATCGATCCTATACCAGAAGCGTATGGGACATGATTCATGAAAAACGTGATACTTACCAGTTTGTTGCTATAATATTTTCATATATAGAATTCTCTTATGTTGAATTTTTTCAACATAACATCCATATATATATTTTGACTAAATTCGATTAAAACTTCTCGATCTAAGCTTTTAGATTGGAAATGAAGTATAATATTCTCCCCCTTAATTATAGCAAAACAACTTTTCAACCCCTACAACTTTGCTAATTGAAACTTTTGTTTTCTATAATTAATATTGCTAACTTGCAATACTTACAATAATCATGCTCCCACTAACATGATAATTATATTCATACCATCATAACACTTATGCTCCCACTAGCCTTGACATGTATTCAGAAATCAACTAAACTTCTAGAAAACAATACTTATTTACTTTCTTAACCAAAGTTCATGTTTCTGATATGAGATGCTTTGATAAGCCTTTATCTAAGCTTCTCAACTCATACACCTTTCCTTAGATACCTCACATGTGTGTCTAAACTATTTAAGAACCTACAACAGTAAGTCTCGAATGTTCAGACTTATTGCCATTTCTCACAATTCGAACTATGAAGAGGGATGCCGTAATCATAATCGAATTTGAGAATGCAATTTACACAAAAGCTAACTCCTTAAAATCTTCATAGTGACAGCGTTTCCTCACAATCATTTTCATGAATTGGAGAGAAAACTTATGACACTTAGATTTCCTATCCATGTGAATTTTCCATAACCATAATCACAAGCCAAAGTTTGTGACAAATCCAAACTCATATGGACTGAACTTGTTCAATCTTAATTTCTTGCCTCATGGCAGCACAAGCACCCACCATTGCTTCCAAGTTGTTAAGAAACTCACCTATACAGATCAATGAACTTTCATTAATCAAGGTGATTTGCCTCTATGCATTCAAATGAGAACTCATAGAACTCACATGCATAGTTAACTCAACTGGAATGACACAGAAAACAAAATATGTCAACTTGTGATTGATCAATTCTTGAAGTTTTTCAAGATCATTAAAACTCCCACTGGCCTCTTGACATATAAGATTCCCTTGTCAAGAAACATTTCTTGACAAACAAATACTCAAGAGTTAGTGCAGATTCTTCTCAAGACAACACTTCATATAATTGGTCTTAATCGGTCTTTGTCTTATCCAAGACATCACAACTTACCAATTTTAAATGTGCAGGAATAAGAAAACCTTTCCTACTCCACACTTGATGAGTTTTTTAAACTTATTGAAGATGTGTCACTCAATATCACAATCTTGGAGTACGATTCTAAGACTTGATTTTGGAACGAAGTATGATTTACCTTTTGATTTAACCATTTCAACAATTGTTGATTCCTCTTCTTAGCCATACTAGTGTACTAAGGTGTCCTTAGAGGATCAATTGTGACACAGTTTCATAATCACTAAGTTAATCATAAAAACACAATACTTAAGTATTCTCCCATCTTTTCAGATTGGAGAAACTTTTATCTTTCTGCCTAATTGATTCTTCTTATGCGTTCTTCTATTCATTGAAACTTTTCCAATGATTCAGAATCATACTTAATCTTTTAAGCATAACCACATTTACTAAATTTTTTAGCAAATCATGACGAATAGTTTTATCGTTCTTTGTGGTGGATCTGACCAGTGCACAACATTGTGTACTAGATCCTTTAGTCCTTCACTTGACTCTCATGCTTGTGAGAACAAGGAATTAGTCTAAATTTTTCCAAAGTACCAAGATTTCCATACATCACATGACTCAAATCATATGATTCCAAGCTTCTGTCCAATTGAAACTTGGGCGATGGGAATCTTTCCTTACTTAGAAAATTACGACACTACCATAAATAATATAACTAAGAATCACATCCACTTAATATTGCTTATAATAGGAATACACAAGCATCGATTTTCACAAATGATATTGCAAGGATATATAAATAAGACAAAACTATAAATTTATTTTATTTAGAAAAAGGTGCGGAAAACTTGTCCTTACAATGCAAATTCAAATGAAAACTATGCTATTACATATTCCTAAGCAATCCATCATAACTCTAAGTAGCAGCTCAAAAATCCGATCATCGAATCATGCGATCGAAATCCATTTCTTCGCGATCAGACTCAGCTCACTTCTTCTTTTAAGCTTCCTTTCTTTTCTTCGATCCTACAACACATCAAAATGCAATCTTATCACATCATGTATTAAGAATCTACAAATAGGAACTTAATATAGTTAAATAGTGGATTTTACCTGAAGCAGAGTCATACATCTTGACTCTCCCATCCTCACGATCTTTCAGGTAAATATGGCAGCTTCGCATCCAATGCCCCGTCTCTTGGCAGTAGAAACAAATGTACTCTTTTGGAACGGCACATAGGACAATATCAGATTTAACCTTTCTCTTTACCATCCGGTAAAACGGTTTGACCTTGGCCGATCCCTTTTCATTGGGAAGAGAAGACTTTTCTGGACTTCTAATGCTTCCATTGTCAATGTCCATGGAAGTTTGGGAGGTTGATCTACCAGACAAATTTGCTTGACCAGTGTGCCAAATTACTGTTGATTCAACAGCAATAAGCAAATAAGTCAAATCAATGAGGGTCACGTCGTGGTCCATCATATAGTACTCTCTAATGAACTCACTATATGAGTCAGGAAGTGATTGAAGAACCAAGTCAACAGCCAATTTCCTTGAGACATAGACACCCAACATTCCCAACTTATCAATATGCAACTTCATATCCAAGACATGAGCACATACATACTTTCCATCTTCGTGTTTGTTTGCCAATAGGGCTTGAGTGATCTTGAACTTTTCAATCCTTCGAACACGTGGGTCAGGGAGAATAATATGAAGAGGTGGAGGAAGTGAAGCATGATTTCCCTTTCCACAATCCAATCGTGGAACATCATCTTCATGTGGAAAACCTTTTCCAAAGGATTTGGGAAGACCATAGTTGTTAGATTTTGACATCTACAAAACGGGAGAAATTCAAGTTAGTTGATTCAATCCTTAATATAACACCCAAATGAAATATTAAGGCTAGGACCCAACACAATATTCTATAACTCGGAAGAGGGATGCTATAATCAAGTTACAGAATATTTGAAGGTAGGTAAATGACGATTTACCAATTTCCACCATGGAAAATGAAAATGAACATTAGGTTTTAAATGAATTGAAACTCCTAGATCTTTTGAGACTCATTGAACTTTTCAATGGCATGTTTAATCTCGATTATGCCCTTCATGTTTGCGACTGGGATGCCGAGGATCACAAACAACGTGTGGACAACCATGCAAATTAGCTTGGTACTCTCGAAGATGTCTATCACCTAATCAATGTGTCGGTTAACCACACACGCTCCATTGATCTATGATAATATATGAGCTACCCATTTCCATCCTTCATTGGTCCCATATTAGTATGCCGGTTAACCGCACACGCTCCACTAACGACCAACAAGGTGCAATGTGTAATTTCATGGATTAGCACCAACTCCACATTTTTCCTAAAAACTAAGATTTGGGAATTTATAAGAGTGTTTAGTTACTTTGTATTTCATTATAATTATAATGGAAGGTTGTGTCCTATCCTACCCGTTCGGTTAACGACCCTCCACTAGTCAAGGGTGCAGTGAGTAAGAGTGGATACCCAATGACAGTCATTTTACAGGCCGCTTCCTTAAACACCCCTTATAGACCAGCTTCATGAATGATGCCTATTAACGGTAAGACTGACATTTACTTATACATGTATATATATATATATATATATATATATATATATATATATATATTAAACTTTTAATTTTATATAGTATAAGGGTGTATTTTATACTTTTTAAAATACTAGTTGGTTTAATCCATTAATAAATTAAACTTTTAATTTGATTAATCTTAAACCATATAATTATGGATTTATTCATTATCTCTTTTAATTAAAATCTTAATTAAATTAATAAAACCATAAAGGTGTAATTTGAACTTTTCAAAATACTAGGGTTTTGGAATTCAATATTACAAAATTAATACCTTTTAATTAAATTGTAAATTCAAAAACTTGAGGACAAGTTTTGAAACCTTTGAAAACATTAGGGTTTAACTATTTAAATTTCAAAAACTAAAACTTTTAAGTTCAAATTTAAACTATAAAACCTAAAGGGTGTAAATTGAAACTTTTCAAACTTACTAGGTCAAATATTTGAATCATTATAACTCTATATTATCCATATTTAACCAAATCCATTAATTTTGATAAGGATAATCATTCCAAACATAAAAAATCGATTTTAGGCAATAAAAAAGAGTTTTGGTAATTACCATTAACAAAATCTGGTCAAAAAATCGAAAATCCCGGCAACTGCACACTAGACTCGCCAAGTCCACTGATGGAATCACCGAGTTCAAGCAACTCGCCGAGTCGGCTTCGCAGACAGCAAAATTCGATTTTTTGATTTTTTGGCAGTTCACTTTTGCATCTATTCAACTAGAAAAACGACCTAGTCTCTAATACCACTGATGGGTTATGAGCATAACATCATTCCTATGGTGTTCATGCAACCCTAATTACTTTGATCTAGGTTTTCTAATATAAACATACAACATTGAACATCAAAGCAATAAACCCTAATGTAGCATGCTTATTCTAAAATTAACATAATAACCAAGTTAGAATGATTGCCTCAATTTGTTATGTAGTAATAACAAGAACTCCTTGACCTTTGAAATCTTAGTGCCTCAAATGTTGCACCTATAATGGAATCACAAACACTCTTGCAACAAGATGACTTAGGAGAGGGGAGGAAATCGGCTAGGGTTCCTTCTCAAACACATAGGCCAAAATCCTCATGTATGAGGATCTATTTATAGTTGTGTGGGCTGCTAGGGTTTCAGCTGGAAACCCTAATTCTATGTTTAGGCCCTAAGCTATCCATGGAGCCCATCTAGAAAGCCCTTGGACGAAATCTTCTTGGACTCTCCATAGATTTCGTCCAATCCCTTTCTATTAGGAATCCATAGCCCAACTAGCAACTATCAGATAATTGCAATATCAGTCCCCTTTATTTAATCAGCCTCTTTTGATGACCAAATTAATTTCCGATCAATACTAATTAAATAATATGATTTACAAATAATATATTAATCTTGTAATATATTAATAAAACCATTTTGACTACGAATTTATTATTCATATAATAAATTCGACTCTCTATCCTCTTGTCATCCTATCAAGTTGCATGAGTGAAGGCAACCCAAAAGGACCATGCTCATAATCGGGTCAAGTACATACCAAAATAGTTATGGGCTTAGACACCTAATCCAACAACAACAACCCTAACAATACACACTAGCATATGCATAACTCAATCCTCACTTCCTAAAGGAAGGCTAGACATTACAAAACTGGCCGGCTGACCCCACACAACTCATCCATGAAACCTCCACCAACCATGCAGCACTCGTGTATGATAATCATACATAACATTGGATCCTATAGACAGTCGAATACCTGATTCTACCCTAAGCCCTTCATTAAACAATAACAGGAAATAAGGCCAAACCAAACATTCTCAGGCTATAGAATCTTAATTATGTACAACTATGATGCATACACTAAGCAACTATAGTAATGATGTTAATTCCATATAAAGAAGAACCCTAGGCTATCAAGCATCATATAATCAGGCAATTCTATCATGCAATTCCTGAAGATCCTTAGCCTATCACTAGCATGTTGTTCTAACATATCACATTATCAAATAATAGTGTGGTAATTTGGGGTCTACTTACTGGATCCGACTGATCGTACACATCACATCCTTCTTGATTATTTTGCAAACAATTTGAAAAATCATTTTTTAAAAATCTTTTTCCTTAGTTTGAGACTGGATTCACACGAGTGTTCCTCCAATTCACTCAAACCAAGGCTCTGATACTGTAACGCCCGTAGATCCGGGCTAGCCAATTTAGAGACAATAAGTGTCGAAAAAACTTTTTGATAGAAGATTAATTTGAATGAATAATCTTAATAAAGTTGTAGCATATGTCACCAGGTTCCGTACATATAAAGAACGCCGAAATCCGAGTTATAAGGAAGAAGTTATGGCATGTCGAAGTTTCGCGACAGATTCGGCACGACACTGCGCGACGTAAATAGTGAATTTATGATAGAGTGCTTTTTAGCCTTAGCAATCAAAAAGAAATTCGTAGCATACATTAAACCAAGAGTGTGCATAAAAAGAACGCCCAAATCTGACTTCGTATGAGGAAGTTATGATTTTTCTAAGTTTCGGCTCATCGGTACACAACCCGAAGTTCGAATATTAGATCGAGCGATTGTTAGCCGAAACAACCTAAACGAGAATCGAAGATCTCACTAATAGTAGCGTAACGGTAAAAAGACAGACGAAAACGGACATCAGATGAAGAAGTTATGAATTTTTAACGGACTTTTTCCTGTCCCGACCTGTTAAAAATATAACTTTAAAAATAAAGTCAAAATTAGCCGACGGAGTCTAAAAGAAAGTTGTAGAGTACGGTCCCGCCTACGCGTGGATATAAAGAACGTCGAAAACGGAGCTCGTATGCGAAATTTACGAAATTTAGAAGTCGAGAGGGAAAAATGCGAGTTGGGTCCGAAGGCTACGCCCAACGTAAGCAAGGAGCGCCTCGCGCTTGCGAACACCATGCGTATGAAGAAGGAGCGCACCTCGGTCTCGCCAATGCTCGGTCTCAGATGGTCCACGTCTCACCAAGGAGGATTGGACACGTCTCGTACGAACACGCCCCGTAGAGAAGGAACGCGCTGCGCAGACCGGAACGCGCTGCGTACCCTCACAAGAACGCGCTGCGTAGTCAGCAGCTCCGGCTATAAATAGCATGTGAGGTGCAGCCCTTTTTCTCACCAATTCACTATCCCTTTCTCTCTCTCTACTCTCTCTAGACCATCCTAACCCCCTCTAAATCCTAGGGTACCCCCTTATCACCCGAAGGAAGCCCCGGAGCACCCGAAGGCTCCGAGAAAAAGAGCTTTTCGGATCGGAAAAGCTGCTCCAGCGAAGCCCGATTTTTAATAAAAAAACCCGTTGTAAGTGAGATACGTCTACCATACTTTAAATATAACTTATATTTAAATATAATATCGTTATTATGAACCTATAAGTAAGATTTATCAGTGATTCAAAGTCGTTATACTGATTGAACTACTTACGGGAGAGGTGTCTAGAATGGTCACGTTGGATTTGCTTGTTGGATTTCAGAAAAGCTATATGCTGAAATGGTCCTGCCTCCCAACTGTCCTGCCTGGCTGATCCTTACTTGATAGATCATGAAGTAGACTTTGAGTTAATGATGAATCTAGACTAATAATTAGTTGCAATAAAGATTAGACTAAAACTTAACGATAATAATGCTAGGTTTCGTCGAAGGAAAATAGAATCTTTAGAAGCGAACCGCTGCCCGAGCTTGGAATCATCACTTTAACAAGTGAGTGCATACTCCCTTTCATGAACATGATTTTAATACGAGTATTGATTGAAGTATTAAATATATGTTTATGTGAGAGTTATTTGATGTTGCCTGAAATACGTGTTAAAGAACATACCTGATTATATATGATTATTTAGGATAAAGAGTAAACCTAAATTAACTATGGGGAATATTGGGTAGTATCTTCTTATGAGTACGAGTGAGTTATACACAGAGAATAGAACTTTAAAATATGTCATTGATCCGGGACCATGGATTAGACATAGTCATTGTCCCTAGTCCGAGAGTATGGATTGGATATAGTCAATTGCCATTGATCTGGGAGTATGGATTAAGACATAGTTAGTTGTCATTAATCCGGGAGTATGGATTAAGACATAATCAGTTGTCCTTAGTCCGGGAGTATGGATAGGACATAGTTATTTGACATTAATCTGGGAGTATGGATTTAGACATTTGTCCCTAGTACGAGAGTATGGAATGGGCACAGTTATTTTGTGAGTTCTCAATTATATATATGATATAACATTGTGGGATTGAAACCCCTATGTACTCAACAGGTTTCCCAACCTGACCCACTCAGTTTATTTGTATCACAGGTGTCGATATGAAGCTACGTTACACTGAGAGACTAAGGAGATGTAGATCACTAGTGTAAATGTATGTAAGGTCTGTTTATGCTTATGTTTCCATATTGACGATGACATGCCAATGTTTTAAAAAGGAATAAAATACATTTCTTCAGAAATGCTTTGATAATATATTTATCATGTTTTTCTGGGAACGAATTCCGCAACATATTTCTTTAAAAGATACTCTGATTTTCAAAATAAAGCATAAAAAAATCGGTTTTTTCTGGCCGTGAAAATGGGGATGTCACAGTTGGTATCAGAGCATTAGTTTAAGCGAACTAGGACTAAGGATTTATTTCTAGACTTAAACTTAGAATGCTAAGCGATAATCGTGAGGAGTGTGTCTAACAAATTTAGGTAATACACCTGAATAGACACAAGCACTAGCTTATTTAGGAAAAATGTCTAACATGCTTTTATGTGCTAAATGATTTATGATATGAATTATTTGATCGGATCTATGGTCTGTTGCTGACCGGATATGGAAACTTGATGTGCGCAGATTTCTAAAAGTTTGATTACGGTATTAGAACTGACATGTAACCTTTTGGAGTGATAGGGAGATTTACACGTCGATCGTAAATAAAATCTTTCTTATCCAAATTCTCGTCACTACACACCGAACGTTTTAATTGTTGTATAGATCGACATGGTAAGAACTCGAAGTGGACTCGAAAATGTTAATGGAGATGTTAATCAATGGCCTGTGATTGAACGTGCACCAGAGGTAGCAACTGCACCTGAGCCAATCACAATGGTCGGGGTATAAGCGATGATCCAGATGATGTTGGATCGTTAAATGGAGGAAACAAGGCAATTACTGCTACAAGATAGGGATGAACCTACGATGTCTGTTGAGCAGCCCGAACTGAATGATGGGCAGTCTGAGGTGGGAAACTACAGCAGAATCGTTGGTCAAGCTGATCCACCGGTGATTAGGAGGAACAACCAAGATGACGGAGTCGGGAGGAATGGATGCAAGTACAAAGATTTTCTAGCTTGCAAGCCATCGACTTTCACTGGGAAGGAAGATCCGATCGAAGTTATGGATTGGATCTCAGAGATGGAATTAGCCTTCATGACATGTGGTTGCAAAGGCAAGCTACAAACCACGTTTGCAGTGCGTCAGTTCAGAGGAGGCGATGTTCGCTGGTGGAACACCCTGAGAAAGACTCTAAGCCCCAATGAGCCCCTGCAACTGACATGGGCAGAGTTTTTGGTGCATTTCAAGTGCAAGTATTGCTCAGCCCAAAATATGCTCGAGCTAGAAAACCAATTCATGATTTTGAAGAAAGGAAGCACGTCCATCGATGAATACACCAACAACTTCACAGACAAAATGGAGTTTTCTTTGCGCCTTGTCCCAGACGAGCTGACAAAATCCCTGGGAGTATGCGGTGCCAGTACGTCAGGCATCTACTCTAGAGGCAGTTATGTGGGCTGCTAAGTCTGTTGAAGACATGATCAAGAGTAGAGCCACCAACAAGGTTGAAGTTGGCGAGAAGATAAAGTTTGAAGGATCTTCAAGGTCCGACGAGTAGAGAAAATTCTCGAAGTCTGGTTCGAAGAAATTCGAAGAAGGAGAACAATGGTGTGACAAGTGTAGAAGGAAACACGTTGGGAGATGCTCTAAAGAGGTGACCTGCTTCAAATGCGGGAAGACTGGTCACTATGCCGACGAATGCATGGCCAAGAAAGAAGTCTGCTTTAAGTGTGGTGAAGAAGGACACTTCAAGAAAGACTGCCCGAATAAGGAAGGGGCTGCAAAGCCAAATGTGCCGTCAAGGCCAAAGGCAAGAGCATTCCAAATGATCCTTGACGAAGCAGGTGGCAATGCAAGGGATCAGGAATAAGGATCTATGAAGTAACCATGTGGATAGTATCACGTGGTGTAGCCTATTAGAGGCCTTGTATAGGATGAACTTGAACATTTATGTAATCGTTTCAAGAAATAATATAAAGCTTCGTTATGTTATCTGATGTGTTAAATGATTATGTGAAATTCTTGAATGGTGACTTGGAAAAACCGCGAGACAATACTTGGGACGAGTATGAGTAGGTGTGAATGGTAGTAGAGTCCTATACTATCGGAAGCACAGGACTCAAACTTGGATCAGGGAAAGTCACAAGGTTACAAAGAAGCTAGTAATTGATTTCGTTTTGTTCATGTATGTCATTACCATTGTTTCGGTAACGATTAAGAAGATGATTGTCATTTCGACCCTAGTGGTCATACCAAATCGAGTCCGACTAAGATAAATATATTAAGTGGTTCAGAGAACTAAGTTCAATGTCACATCTGACTTAAACCAGAAGATTGAAATGAAAGATAGTCAAAGCGATCAATAGAAGTATCGCGATCAAAGAAGCTGGTAGCTAGAAAAGCTACATGTTAAAATGTGATTATATCACATTAGAACATGAAGGAAGGTATATTTCATTCTGGAATTTGATTCTAAGAGACCTGAGTCTAAGCGTTGCATCATACGAAGAAGGGTCATAATGTGGAGTCTAACATGAGATAGAGAGCGGGTGAAAGATCGAGCACCGCCTGTAGTCAAGAAGTCCAAGAGTCAGATACTCGTTCGAAGAAATATAGAAGTTACGGTTATCGCCTAGGATGAAGAGATAACGTATGGAGTCATTATACAAGCCCTGTTTCGTTGATGATTCTGGGACGTAATCATCCTAAGGGGGGAGATAACTGTAACGACCGTAGATCCGGACTAGTCAATTTAGAGACAATAAGTGTCGAAAACAACTTTTTGATAGAAGATTAATTTGAATGAATAATCTTAATAAAATTTGTAGCATATGTCACAAAGGTTCCGTACATATAAAGAACGCGGAAATCCGAGTTATAATGAAGAAGTTATGGCCTGTCGAAGTTTCGCGACAGAACCGACACGACACAGCGCGACGTAAATAGTGAATTTACGATAGAGTGCTTTTTATCCTTAGCAACCCAAACGAAAGTCATAGAATACGTTAAACCGAGAGCGTGCATAAAAAGAACGCCCAAATCTGACTTCGTATGAGGAAGTTATGATTTTTCTAAGTTTCGGCTCAGCGGTACACAACCCGAAGTTCGAATATTAGATCGAGCGATTTTTAGCCGACACAACCTAAACGAGAATATAAGATCTCGTTAATAGTAGCGTAATGGTAAAAAGACAGACGAAAATGGACGTTGGATGAAGAAGTTATGAATTTTTAACGGACTTTTCCTGTCCCGGCCTGTTAAAAATATAAATTTAAAAATAAAGTCAAAATTAGCCGACGGAGTCTAAACAAAAGTTGTAGAGTACGGTCCTGCCTACACGTGGATATAAACAACGTCGAAAACGGAGCTCGTATAAGAAAGTTACGAATTTTAGAAGTCGAGAGGGAAAAATGTGAGTTGTGTCCGAAGGCTACGCCCAACGTAGCTAAGGAGCGCCTCGCGCTCGCGAACGCCATGCGTACGAAGAAGGAGCGCACCGCGGTCTCACCAATGATTGGTCCCGGATGGGCCAAGTCGCACCAAGGATGATCGGACACGTCTCGTACGAACGCGCCCCGTAGAGAAGGAACGCGCTACACAGACCACAACGTGTTGCGTAGTCAGCAGCTCCGGCTATAAATAGCATGCGAGGTGCAACCCTTTTTCTCACCAATTCACTATGCCTTTCTCTGTCTACTCTCTCTCTAGACTATCCTAACCCCCCCCCCCCCCCCACCCAAAGCCTAGGGTACCCCGTAGCACCCGAAGGAAGCCCCGGAGCACCCGAAGGCTCCGAGAAAAAGAGCTTTTCGGCTCGGAAAAGCTGCTCCAGCGAAACCCGATTTTTAATAAAAAAAACCCGCTGTAAGTGAGATACGCCTACCATACTTTAAATATAGTTTATATTTAAATATAATATCGTTATTATGAACCTATAAATAAGATTTATCAGTGATTCAAAGTCGTTATACTGATTGAACTACTTACGGGAGAGGTGTCTAGAATGGTCACGTTGGATTTGGTTGTTGGATTTCAGAAAAGCTATATGCCGAAATAGTCCTGCCTCCCAACTGTCCTGCCTGGCTGATCCTTACTTGATAGATCATGAAGTAGACTTTGAGTTAATGATGAATCTAGACTAATAATTAGTCGCAATAAAGATTAGACTAAAACTTAGCGATAATAATGCTAGGTTTCGTCGAAGGAAAATAGAATCGTTAGAAGCGAAGCGCTGCCTGAGTTTGGAATCATCACTTTAACAAGTGAGTGCATAGTCCCTTTCATGAACATGATTTTAATACAATTATTGATTGAAGTATTAAATATATGTTTATGTGCGAGTTATTTAATGTTGCCTGAAATACGTGTTAAAGAACATACTTGATTATATATGATGATTTAAGATAAAGAGTAAACCTAAATTAATTATGGGGAATATTGGGTAGTATCTTCTTATGAGTACGAGTGAGTTATACACAGAGAATAGAACTTTAAAATATGTCATTGATCCGGGAGCATGGATTAGACATAGTCATTGTCCCTAGTCTGAGAGTATGGATTGGACATAGTCAATTGTCATTAATCCGGGAGTATGGATTAAGATATAGTCAGTTGTCATTAATCCGGGAGTATGGATTAAGACATAGTCAGTTGTCCTTAGTCCGGGAGTATGGATAGGACATAGCTATTTGACATTAATCCGGGATTATGGATTTAGACATTTGTCCCTAGTACGAGAGTATGGAATGGGCACAGTTATTGATCCGAGAGCATGGATTAGATCCAGGAGTATGGATTAAGTAAATAGATAAATTTTAAGGTCGGAGAGTATGGATAGTGTCGTTGTTAGGATCGACGGGGTGGGGTAAGAGTTGCTTATATATATATATATATATATATATATATATATATATATATATATATATATATATATATATATATATGGTGAAATTGTATATTTTGTGAGTTCTCAATTATATATATGATATAAATTTGTGGGATTGAAACCCATATGTACTCAACAGGTTTCCCAACCTGACCCACTCAGTTTAGTTGTATCACATGTGTCGATACGAAGCTACATTACACTGAGAGACTAAGGAGATGTAGATCACTAGTGTAAATGAATGTAAGGTCTATTTATGTTTATGTTTCTGTATTGACGATGACATATCACAATGTTTTAAAAAAGAATAAAATACATTTCTTCGGAAATGCTTTGATCATATATTTATCATGTTTTTCTGGGAACAAATTCCGCAACATATTTATTTAAAATATACTCTGATTTTCAAAATAAATCATAAAGAAATCGGTCTTTTTTGGCTGTGAAAATGGGGATGTCACAGATACCAACTTGTAACACACATAAAAATCCCAAGAAATTTAAACTTTTTAAAACCAACCCAAATTCACAAATTGTTTACAAAACATAGTTTTCAAAACATTTCGAACATCAGAGTCTCCCAAAATCATAAGTCATAAATAAGAGGATGTGTATGGTCACGCCTTCGCCTTTCCGCGATCATCCAAAGTACCTGAAACATAACACCAAAACTGTAAGCCAACGCTTAGTGAGATCCCCCAAAGTACCAACACATAAACAAATAACATATATATAATAACAGCATGGCAGGTCCAATCAACCATCGGTTGGAATACCCAATATACTATGGTTCCAATCAACCATCGGGTTGGAACTCAACCATCGGGTTGGAATTTCAATCTATAACGGGTCTTGTCATCCTCAGGATGGAATACCCTCGGGCCCAATCAACCATCAGGTTGGTATGCCCACGGCCTGTTGGCTTACGAACAAAGCAGTAAAGCGTCAACCACCAACCAAATATGTGCACATATAACAAATAAATATATAAACAGTCTACATACAAACAGATCTACAGATGACTAAGCATAGCATCATCCTATATACCAGGATACCGATCGAATAGATCACTACATCACAATAACATACTATCACATAATAGGATACAAAACCCAAAGGGTCGGCCTTGGTGCCTTCGACCCACAAGTACAGTGAGAAAAACTCACATCGCAAACTGGACAAAAGCTGATAAGGTCTCAATTCCGAATCTCAACTCTAATCAACACCTATTCCAACCAATTGACCCATCTCAGTCAAAATACCCAAAATACCCTTAAAGTCAAACTTGGTCAAAATTGGTCAAGGTCAAGCCACCTCACGTCGTGGCCAGGCATTGGTCACGTCGTGACAGCAAACCCAATTCGATTCCCACTCGACTTGACAAAACTAGAAAACTAAACCAAATAAACCACCTGAACATGCATCACGACGTGAGCACCCATTCCCACGTCGTGAGCTCCAAGGGTTCTAACAGATAATGGGGATGCTCCGAATCTCAAGTCGCAAGATCTTAAATCTCACGTCGTGAGAGTTGTCTGTGGCTAAGGGTCACCATTTTAAGTCCTTATTCCACTAAGTCGTCGAGTCCACTTCATCCAGAAGCTAAATGGGACCCCTAGGGTCCATAAAAACGTTTCCTTTATGGCCATGCATACACCAAACATGATCATCCACTTTCTAGGTCAAAAGGGAAGAAATGAGCCTCAAACTTCCATGCATGCCTCAAATCGTTACCACCTTCCAGATCTGAACAATATAATGCTCTAGGGACTCTTAGAATCCATAAAGTTGCCAACTTTATGGATTTACTCCACTCAAGCATGAATAACATTAATAAGATGGACAAAACTCAAGATCTATCCATGATAAGCAATAAAGTTGGAGCCTTTGATACTTACAAGGGTCCAAAAGCAGGAAAAGATGGTGATGATGATGATTCTTTGCCCACACCACCACTAGAGCACTTCCTTCTTCTTATTTTCATCTTCTTCAAGCTATAAATGCACCCAAATGACAAAGGATCTTAAGGATGTAACATCCCGTTTAAAATAGAATAATTAAATAATAAACCCGGAACCTTGAGAAGTAATTTTTATTATTATTTTAGATTATTATAGCCCAAAATCAAATAATAATTAGCGAGGTGTTGGTTTCGAGGAGTTAACTAGCATAATTTAGAAGTTGGGAGTCAAAATATAATTTCCGGATTAGTTGTAAAGAATTTTGAAGGTTGAGGGTTGTTTAGTAAATTATGGGCTTATTATGAGAAGATTTTTGGAAACTGGGGGCTGAATGGTAAATATTGGATCAAAGTTGAAAGGATTTTATGGAGTCAGGGGCTAAATGGTAATTTTGGGACTTAATATGAAAGGAAAAGGAGAAGGAGGGACCGGTTTTGCCAATATGGATCATAGTTTGAATGGAGCGGGTATATAACTGTTCCATTGGCTCTAAACCCTAACCCTAATGCAACTCCAGCCGTCACCTCCCTTTTTACCCTTAACCTCAAGCCGCCACTCCCATTGCTGCTATGTCCGACAGCCGCCTCCTTGCCAACCGGTGTCGTCGATTGAAGCCAACAGTCGGTGCAGCCACGACAGCGACGAAGTGTTTCACGTGACGTCGGTTTAGTGGGTCGCCGGACCATATAGCGCCGCTGCTGTCGAGTCGTACTCTGGTGGAGGTGCAGCCTCCATTCCTCGCTGCAACAGCCTTTTGTTATGACTTTTGCCGCCGCTGTTGAAGCCATAATACCACCGAGAAGCCATCGTGTCGTCTCACCGCCGATGAAGACGAAGATGCCGCCGATGACGAGTTGTTACCACTGACCGATGTTGCTGCTGCCAAGCTCAGCCACTGCCACCACCGTACGCCCCTAGATGGGTGGTGGTGTTACTGTTTCGGGCACGTATGTGCGTCTTTGGGCATGTTTCAGTCAAGGTTATGTGGTTATTTGGCCGGAAATCGCAAGAGAGCCACCACCACCACCATGAGGTGGTGGCTGCCACTCTCTACCGCCGCCTGCCGCCACAAGGTGGTCGTGCGTGTATTTATTGGGTGTTTATTTTTGGGGTATTGTGTGTATTATTGTAATTTGTAACTGAAATAATCAAGAAAACTCATAACCACCACCGTAAGGTGGTGGCTGCCGCCACCAGCTGCCGTGTTGGGTGGCGGTGTGCTTGTTTGTGTTTGGATTCATTTGGGATGCTTGGAAAATTTCTAGCCAAAAATCATAACCACCACCACGAGGTGGTGGCGTCGCCGTGAGCCGCCATTGACCACCACTACTCGAGGTGGTAGTGGGTGGTGCCTGACTTGTTTAACCCTAATGGGCCCAATGAAGCCCAAATTGACCTAAAAGCCCAACCATGTGACTAATGGGCTAGTATTGGGTTGGAAACCCAAATTAGGGTTTGGAAAACCCTAATGTCATGAAACCCTAATTTTGGGGATTTATCGGGACCCGCACTTGAATTAATTACTAAACTGAAAATGTTAATTAATAATCATTTGCAAATTAACCTAAGGCAATATTGGACTTAATGGGTTAAGTCCTTAATGGGTTAAGTAGGAAAACTTAACCATAATCGTTATTTCATGTGAAAACCTTAATTTTACTTGGGCCTTGAGTTGGGCCTTCCTATTGGGCTTTGGCGATTGGAGTATTGATGGGCTATCCAAGAACAAGTAAATGGACCAAAATAATTGGATGAGCTTTAGGATAAGGCCCATGTGAAGGACTTGGGCCTAATTTGGAAAATTGGGCCATAGGTGAGCCATAACTGGGCCTTGATGATTATATGATATTGGTCCATGGGAATACCAAGAGTTTGGACTAAAAAAAATGGATGGGCCTTAAGGAAAGACCATGTAGAGATCTGGGCCCAATTTGGAAAATTGGGCCATATGTTGGGCTTTGGCCCATTACCTGACTTTTGGGCCTTGGAGTGTGAGTTGGGCCTTGGGCTTGAATCAAGCTAGGTTGGGGGTAAAGTAGCCTTTTACCCCAAGCATGGACTTATGGTTATGTATTGGAACCCAATTATTAATTGGGTGTTATTTTGATGATTGACAGCTCGGGAATCTGTCAACCAGCAACTGGAGTTTATCCGCGGGACTTCAGCAGTGTGAGGTGAATTATCCTTACTATACTAAGGGGTCGAAGGCACTAATTCCGGCCCATTGGATCTAATATCCTAGTAGTTGGTGTTATGTTGAGTATGAATTAGTTATGCATGCTAGTTGTTATGCCAGTTGGTAGATCTGTAGGACTACCTGTGTTACTATCTGATTATCTGTATGTGCATTTGTTATGTTATATGTCGAAATGTTATGTGGGATGGGTTGAGGCTGTACTGCTCCGTGTAGTAGCCAACAAACCCTAGAGTATTCCAGATATGAGCCGAGGGCCAGGCGGGGCATGCCAGACTCATACTGAGGACTCAGGAGCATTCCAGATACGAGCTGAGGGTCGGGCAGGGCATGCCAGACTCGTACTGTGGGCTCAGGTAGGGGTGATCACGACTCGGTTTGAAACCGTGAAACCGGTCATCGGTTTGGTTTTACGGTTTGTATTTTTCTTTACGGTTTGGCTTGCGGTTTCAAACTTTTCAAACCGTAGTGAACGGTTTGGCTTACGGTTTTTAAGATTTCAAACCGTCTAAAAACCGGACCGGACCGTAAGATTTATATATATATATATATATATATATATATATATATATATATATATATATATATATATATATTATTTAATTTTTTATTTGCAATTTTATTTTATTATATATTAATTGTTATTTATAAATAATAAAATTTAAACCCACAACATTTAATATTTTAATTACCACAGCCTAATACTAGTTTAACTCCAATTGAAAAATGAGAAGTGCCTATTTCCTAAACCCAGAGTCCAGTCCAGACGAAATTAGGTTGTTTGATTGTTTCTCACTTTCTCTTACCCTAATAGCAAAAGACGCAGCCTCATTCTTCAGACAGAAGACTCGAAGTCGTTTCCCCTTCGTTGTTCATCTCTTCTTCTTCACTTATCTGAGACGTAAACTGATTGTGCGTAACTGTATACCTTCGACTACACCTCGACTCCTCCGTTGTAGCAACTCCGACTACACCTCGACACCTCGCCTGCAGCAACTCCGACTACACCTCCATTGTTGCCTTTGATTTTCTCTGAAGTTTCTAGTTCAATCGATACTTTTGGTGGTGGTGGTAGTAGTGGTGGTGCCTCTTACCCTCCTAGTTTTTTGGATGATTTATTTAGGGATTCAGATTACGATTCCATGGAAACGATCTTCAAGTAGTTGTATGAGGATTTAAGAGGGACTGTGCTCAAGTGCTCATATCCAAGTGCGCATATCCAGGGCTCATCTTCAACAAAAATGCATCAAGGGCTCATATCCAGGTAAAAAACTTTTTAGACCATAAAGTCATAATTTATGTATCCAGGTGAAAGTTTTATTAATATTGGATAATTTGTGATTGGTGATAGGTTGATCCTATGTCTTCTGCAAGTTCAGACATGTTTGTGAACCTTAGTGATGTTATGCTTCGATTGTGTGAACCTTTCTTGGATGCAAATTCAACAAAGAAAATCAAAATTGACCCTAAATATGTCTTTTATGGTTCTTGTTTGGATTTCAAGTAAGATACTCTTATCTCGTTTTGGATTTCAAGTAAGATACTCAAGAAACAACAAGTTCCGGTCAACCAAGTTACTGGTCTTTTTCTTTGGCAGGATGATTTTATGAACTTGATTATTATGCTCATGACAAGTCAAGAGTACATTAGGAACCCTTACTTAAGAGCCAAAATGGTTGAAGTCTTGAATTGTTGGATGCCTCAGAGGTATTTATCAATTTATTTGTTAATTCTGTCATCTTATGTTATTTGCTTACAAAGGGTATTTACGTGTTTTTACTTGTGTGTGTGTGCAGTGGCTCATCTTCTGCTACCAGTACACTTTTTGAGGGGAACCAACTCTCTGTTCAGTATCTTGTGAAGAATCTTTTGAAACTCTATGTTGATATCTAGTACACAGGATCCCACTCAAGCGATTGTTTTGTTTCCCAGATTTAACTGATAATCAATTGATGAAATTCGTTTTTATTGACTGATAGTTCTGATCAAATTCGTTATTTATTCTAATGAAATTTGTTATTTATTTTGATTGATTCATTTGTCACAGATTCACGGTTTCACCGCTCCATCACAGATTCACGGTTACACAGTTTCACAGAGATTTACAGTTCTGAATGTTTGATGTAATGGTTGCGTGTTAGTCTAATGTTTGATGTAATGGAACAATATTTGATGTTTTCATTTACTGCTGTTTATTTATTGTTTTGGCAGTTTTCTTTGCTGTTCTGACAACTGTAATATTGCAGTTTTGGCGGAATATTAGTTGTTTTAATAGCTTTAATTATGCAGTTTTTTTTTACTAAATTAGTCTGATGGACTCGACTAAAATGGGCTTAAAAAGCCCAAACCGTGAAACCAAATCGGAGTCAAACCGTTAGTAACGGTTTGGTTTGGTTCGATTTTAAATTTTCAACGGTTCGGCTTCGGTTTTTGCTTGAAAAAAACCGTTACTAACGGTTTGGCTTCGATTTGACCTAAAAACCGAAAAAACCGGACCGTGAACACCCCAAATTGTACTTACTTTTTCTCTCGAATGTACTTGTACCTCCTTCGGATAATACGAGCTGAATCAAGAATATATTTACATCTCATGTTCATATTGACGTTGTTTACATCTACGATTGATTACATAACTCTTCACATAATAATATCAATCAATACTTTAATATAAAATGCACATTCTCATGATTCATTGTATAATGTTACATATGTATTTAAGATTCTGATTACCATTTAAAAACACTTTTTGACATAATTATATTTTTTTAAACTACAAACTAGCTAACAAGCTCCTAAATATCATTTATGTCTCTTAAGAAACTTGACATTTCATTTGAAAGAGTCACGGTTACCGCTAGATCAAAAGCCATTTGTTTGACATAATTACTTATATTTATCATTTGGACTTTTTATATGCGTGTCATTTTATCTTATGTTAATTACAATTATTTTTGACAAACATTTTAGAAAACTAATGGCTACATTTAGTTTTGCAAAACGTACCCAAAAGGCCAAAACCATGATCCTCCCCCAAATTGGCCTACCAATACTCTCATGATTGTTTTTGGGATCCTCGATTTGGCTTCAAATAAAATAGATAAAGGTTGTGGATAATGACCAATTTTAAGTGTATATGTACGACAAACAATCAACAATATTACCATGTGTATTTTGTTGTTTCTTTATGTGGAACCCTTTGTCAGATTATGTTTTCTACATTTTCGATTTCGTATTTAATTAAAAAAGTGCAAACTAAAAAGCCATTGTGGCTTTCCTGTTACATTATTTGAAAACAAAAACCAATAATCTTACTCTAATAAATCAAAAATTCATTTTGCTACATGTCAATCTCTCATAAGTTTTGATATTTGTCATTTTATGGTATTTTTAAAATAAATAATATTCATATGTCAATTTCTAGGTTTTTTTAATTTTTAAAATTAAAAAGCCACATAATAGATATAGCTATATAAATAAAATATTAAATATAATAAATATGATTTTAAATTGCAATAAAGGTGTTTTTTTCTTTCTTATTTTAAAATTTAATTTTAAAAAATACTTAATGTTTACATTTTGATATATTTTTTTAATTAACACATATAATACATGGGTCTCATACCTAGTAGACAAATTTTTAAAGAAGTCATAAACTGTAAACTTAATTTTAACCTTTTCAATGTCCATAAATTTGATCCAAAAAAAAAAATATATTATCATCTTTATTTTACAAAAGTTAAGTATTCTTATAAGACCATTTAAAGTGGACTAATTAGTAATTACGACTGCGATGGGTAGTTTGTCTTTTAGAAGAGTAGAAGGGGCGAGTCGCGAGTGGGTCCCATAAATATTGAAGATGCCGCAATATTATTGGTGGAGTTACGATTCAGCCATCCCCAGACGGCCACGTTAATCATAAGCCTATATGGGCCCACCGCTGGACCCAACAACAAAAATAGAAAAAAATAAATAAATAAAGTTATATTGTCTGTTACCGTTTCCATTTTACGTATTTACCCCTACTATTTCTTTTTCTTAGATATTTTATATATAAATATAAATATAAATAATATAAATGTAACGTAGGATATAAATCTTGAGAAGGCGCACGGGCGTAGAGAATCAGGGTGGTAGCAGCATGATTACCGTCGGTGGTGGAGATGAATCGTATGTGTGACGACCAGTAGCTCATGTCTCATCAATTCTACTCCCTCCATTTTTTCTATTTTATGATCATCCAACTAATTCTTTAAATCAAATCATTTTTATGTTCTTTTTTTTTTTGAAAAAAAAAAAATTGCAAATTTGGTCCTGTGGGTTGCCGATTTCTTAGGTTTCAGTTCTTTGACTCTTAAAATTGTGGATATTATATTTTGAGACTAACTTCATTGTGGATTTGGTCCATAAAAATATATAACACACCAAACCTACTACTCATGTGAGAGTACCCTAATAGCTGAAAGACAGTGAAAATGATTTACCACATGGACCGAATTTACAAGGTTTATTTTTAACTTTTTTTTATCAACCAAACTGATACCAACAAATCGATTGCATTTGACTTCAAGAATTTAAATTAAGATCTCAATTCTTACCCACTAAAAGTTTTTCTATATATGTGTTTAGGAAAAAGCACAAAATACAATTATTTGAAACAACTTTTTAAGGTTTGAGGAAATGCAAATGATTTACTCTAACAAATAAAGTGGATTAATTAATTATGCTATTCCTTGTTTAGTATCTTTTTCGTCAACATATTATAATATGTCATATGATAAATATTAATCAAATATTAAATATATACATATGCTGGTAGAGTTAAATAAAGGAAGTTATAACACACAATTAATCTTACAAATATCTTGTAATATAATTATTAAGAAGTAATAGTATAACTCGAATACAAATTGTATTGTCTAATAAAGATATAATATTAACCACTTGGGTTCATGGGAATTGTTAAAAGATGTCTAGGATAGGATGTGATGACTAAGATATTGACTTATCTTTAAATCCTAATACAATTTAACCTATAAGTGGTTATAAAGATTTGTTTACACCGACTCTTAAGACATGCGTCATAGCCTCATGTTTGCAAGGCGAAAGATATTAATCGGTTGAACGAAGCTTGCCCATAAACCCTCATTAAAAAAGTTTATTTTTCAAAAACATAGATAATACTATTATCTCACTTGATTTTATAACTATTTGAAGAAGTCATAATTAGTTGTACCACTTACATTTAATGTGGTAGATTTTTTGTATCTACTCCTTTATATAATATTAATGTATGTCTAACTTTGCGCGAGAATAAAGTTAGATAGCAAAATTTCAGAGGATTATTTTTTTATTTATTTATTTTTGTTAAATTTTTTGTTGAACCGGCAAATGAAATATATATTGAGAAAAATAAAAAACTCCAGCAAGGTGTTAGGAGCATAGTACAAAATAAGTAGAGCAAAAAAAAAAAAAAAACAGGAAAGAAAAAAAATTACAATCCAGAAAAAAGGTTTGAACACCAGTCTGTCCAACTAATCTTCTCTGCTTTTCCCCTGTATTTCACCCAAGTAAATACCGTAGATATAATAATATCCGCCACTGCAGACGATTGTATCCTTTTATTGTTGAACAGCCAAAATAATAATAATAATAATAATAATAATAATAATAATAATAATTTATTTATTTTTGTTAATTAACTGTCATTGTATCAGATAAAATTTGTGCAGGAATTTACATACATTCGTCCATATATGCAAAGAAAAGCCTACTTCATCAGTTTTATCGTTTATTGCAAATATGCTTTTAGATTGCAATGTATCTATCAAGAAATGTAGATGACATAATAATTCTCGTAAAGTCGAAAGAATATCCGTAACTGTGATTTTAAAATTCTTTCATGTTTACTTTGATTTATAATTTTTGGTGTCTCGTTTGTCCCTTATCGACCATGAACATAATATATTATTATTGATTGCTAAAAAAACAAAGTGTATATATATATATATATATATATATATATATATATATATATATATATATATATATATATATATATATATATATTTGCATATTTCTTATATTATAATATTTATAAGTAAATCATAAAAAAAACTCATTTTTATTTACTAATCTATAAACACAATAGTCCAAGTATTTTAAAGACACAAAATAAAATATAAAAAAACAAAAAATGCTACATATTTTCAAAGCGTTATCATGTCTTGGTGTCAAGATTTTAATATTTTTCTTCAATTTATCACTTTTCAACTCTTCAATATTTTTCACAAAATCTTCCAATCTAGAAGAAAATTAAAAAAAAATTGATTAATGCAAGAACATTCATAAAAATACATATGTATATATCATGTAAAATTCACATGTGATTATATAATACGATATTCACATGTTATTGTTTCTTTTAAGATTTATAAGTGAATTACATGTGAATCACATGTAATTCATATGTGATTCACTTGTGATTTACATGTGAATCACATGTGAATTACATGTGATTCATATGTGAATTACATGTGATTTACATGTGAATCACATGTAATTCATATGTGATTCACTTGTGATTTACATGTAAATCACATGTGATTTACATGTGAATCACATGTAATTCATATGTGATTCACTTGTGATTTACATGTGATTCATATGTAAATTACATGTGATTTACATGTGAATCACATGTAATTCATATGAATTACATGTGATTCATATTTGAATTACATGTGATTTACACGTGAATCACATGTAATTCATATGTGATTCACTTGTGATTCATATGTGAATTACATGTGATTCACATTTGAATCACATGTAATTAATATGTGATTCACTTGTAATTTACATATGAATTATATGTGATTCATATGTGAATTACATGTGATTCATATGTGAATCACATGTAATTCAAAATGCTCAAAAGTTGTTATGTTGTAAACAAAAAGAATTCAAGTTAATCATTTTACATAATGAAGAAGTAGTAAATCTTTATGTTCTAACAAATACCTGAGAAAAGATCATGTGAGATGAGAATATCAAATCACCACAACCATATAGAACACCCTGAGGAACTGCAAGTTTAGATGATATTTATAAAAAATATATACATTTTGCAAAAAAAAAGAAGAATGAATAAAACTTAGTAAATGTTACAAAGTAGTAAAAAAGAAGAATTATACCAATAATATATATATATATATATATATATATATATATATATATATATATATATATATTAAAGTGATACAAATCATAATTGTAAATAAAAAATGGCTACAAAACATACCCCACATATACAAATAATAATGAACAACAGTTTGGCTTCAAGGTTGACATAAAATCCACCATTCAACCTTGCCTCATGCTTCAGCTGCGTAAACTTGTTGTACCGCAACAAACAAACAACTATACATGTGAATTACAAATAAGATGAATAAATAAATATGTTGATAATAAGATTAGTAAACCAAATTAAAATGAAACTTCATTGAGCAGGCTTATCAATTCATGCATACACTTTCTTAAGAATAAATCTCATTAAATTATGTTTACATTAGTCACCTGATAAACCAATTAAATTACTTCCTTACATTTCAAGATACGAAACCATACACATTTTTCCTACCTTTAGTTATATCATTTTAAAATATACAAAAAATCATTATTAATAATCAAAATTATCCTCACAATGTCTGTAACATCCCAAAATTCATGGCCAAAAATTTCATTTTAAATTAAGTAATGAATAAAAATAGTAGTCTGAAAACATCAGTAGTGTCATCTCATATCATAATCGAAACCAATATCTCAGTAATCAAAACATGTCATAAGGAAACATCATCAGAGTACAACTCCCAAAGATCTCATGTGCAGAAAATCATAGTGTGATGCGCTGCAATCATGCCAGCTCCTTTCCTCTCGAAGAAGAAGTACTTGAAACCAAAACTGTAAACCGTAAGCACGAAGCTTAATGAGTTCCCTCATCATACCACACACCATACTATAACCATATTGTTAGGCATATTTGGGTGCCCGACTTACCCTATTGAGCATACCTGGTTGCTCAACCTACCCATGTCAGACATATCGGGGTGTTCGACCTACCCCTGTCAGACATACCTGGGTGCCCGACCTACCCATGTCAGGCATATCTGGGTGCCCGACCTACCCTCCGGTTTATTTCAACCAGTTACGGGGTCTATTTCACCCTCTACCACTACCACATAATGTCATATCATAACCATACATAAACATAATGTCAGGCATATCTGGGTGCTCGATCTACCCTCCGGTTTATTAACCGAATATGGGGTCTATTCCACCCCTACCCCTACCACCATCACATAATATCATAGCATACTAGCACATAAATCATAACAGATAGTGGAATACCAGACGATTATCACAAAGACAATCATCTAACTACAAACTCCTACTAGTGGGCCGGCCTTGATGCCTTAGACCCACTATTATCGGGAATGTAACTCACCTCAAATGTTGTAAAGTAGCTGAACAACCCTCGGCTCTGAAATCAACCCAACTCAAACCCCTACACATAAAAGATTTCCTTTAATTACCCCTTTCATACTCATAACCCCTTAGGGGTCAAATTTGGTCAAAGTTAAAGTCAAAGTCAACACCCTGGTCAAAGTCAAAGTCAACATTCCGAGTTGACTCAACTCGTCGAGTTCCATAAATCATAAAATCCTGAAGTCGCGATCAAACTCGTCGAGTTCTTTCATGAACTCGTCGAGTTCCTCCTATCAACAGAATCGGGACTTTTCAAATCAACTCGTCGAGTCCATCCTTGAACTCATTGAGTCCTTCCTTTTAACAGAATCGGGACACTTCGACTCAACTCGTTGAGTTCCTCTATGAACTCGTCGAGTTCTTTAGTCTGTTAAGCCTTCTTAAGGCATTAAGTCATTATACTTCAAATCTAAGTCCCATATTCCAGATCTGGATAAAAAACACACCTACGAGGGTTAAATTTCCAACTTTACCCATTAAAACCCACCCTAGAAGAAATGAGCTCTAACCCTAACTCCAAATGGCTTAGATCCAACTCTAAAAGCCATCAAAACTTCAATATAGACCATGAGGTCATAGATCTGGACTCTAGGGACAATTTGGTCACATAAAGTTCCTATCTTTACTTGCATGCATGACCTACTAAGGCTTAAAAGACCAAAATAATGGTCTAAAGGTTGCATGGGGCTGCCATGGCCATAAAGTTGGCACCTTTATGCCATGAAGTCCCCTCAAGACCCTAGATCTGAAGGGTTTGCCCAAATGGGACGTTCAAATCCCAACCATCAACATACTTGAACCAAAACATAAAGCAAAACATCCTAAGACTAGATCTAAGCATGCCATGGACAAGGTTGAAGCTTTATACCTCAGATGAATCAGAAATGAAGCCCAAATTTTGGATATACTCTCCTTCCACACATTCTTGCTCTTCCTTCAAGCTTCCTCTTCTTTAAACCCACCAAGAATGCACAAGATTAGCTCACAGTCATCAAAAATGGCTTCGGGTTTCGAGATATAGGGTTTGGAACTTGGAGGCTGGAAATGAGGCCAAACCCTAGAGCTTAAGTTGTTTAAATAGGGTGCAAAGTCGCGATTTTAGGGTTTCCCAAACCCAGTCCAACTCGTGGAGTTGGTCCCCTCCAACTCGTCGAGTTGGTCTTCCAAAAACACACGACCTTGATTTCCAACACGTCGAGTTCTTCCCCGTGGACTCGACGAGTTGGCTTTCTAATTGAATATTTTTCTTTCCTTAATCGGCCTTCTAGATTCCGGGTGTTACAACTCTCCCCCACTTAAACTAGACTTCGTCCTCGAAGTCCACTGCAATCACCTACCCCGAAACGGCTTACACGCTACGCTCGCGGCTCCCACTATTTGCCATGAACCAACTGATGTCTCCCACGAGCACTGACACCCGTTATCCTGGGGGTACAACCATCATCCCGCATAATTGATAGCCTTCCCAAGGCAACTGAAACCTCTATCCTGGAAAATAACACCCGTAACTTCAACCCTTGCAATCCACTTCTGCCTTCTAAGACCTGAAATCTACCATAACCTGGTTTCCCGACAGCTCGCCCGTGCTGAAACAAATCTCTGTCCATCTCTCAACTGATAGCAAAACAATCATAACCCTTCCAACTCTGACCATATAACGGCCTATCCCGATCTACTAAAACCTTCCTTAGAATAGTTCTTCAAGCTTGGTGAAGAACGACTCCTCAATCTCTCAAATAAAACCAATCCTACTTCACTTGGAATCCAAAACCTAAAGTCTCAGTGGTCTGACTCCCTGTCGGATCTGCCACCAAACTAACCTCGTAGAGTCTCGCATCACACAAATTGCTTCCAATCCCTGATCATATTGTTATCTCGAACGGAGCAAAATCACTGACCATAAACCGCTATAGAGCACTTATACTTGACAGAAGGTTCAAATAATCCTTCGAGTAAAAGATTTATTCCCGCAACGGTTAGAATCAGACGAGAGCTGTGCAACAGGGTCAAATCAATTACTCTAAGATTATTTATTCCCACTGCGAGTGACTTAGCATTTCTCAATCAATCGGTTACTCCATCCGTACTTGTAATCCTAAAACACTAATACTGCCCGTGACACTGAAACTGCCTGAAACACTAAACTGCCTGAAACAGTATGCTGCCTCCTGGCTGCTTTCTAAAATCCACCAAGACCTCCCTGGTCTCAATTCGTCTGTCAGTCATTAGAAATACCGGGTTCCGACCTGGTTGCTGAGCCAAAAGACTCCCACACAGTCGCCCCACACGACTTCCGAGCGAAATCCTCGTCTGTCAATAGTTGCCATTAGTTATCTTGCCACTATGGCTCTAACGACCTTCTGACCCAACCGATAGGGTCCATACGTCGAATCCTGACGTCAGCAAATCCAAGGATAAAAGTGATTGCTACATGACCAAGGGTAGCCTTATATCACAAACGACCTTAAATGGTCCATCGCTTCCTTGATCCCATGACTGCAGTGGTGTTCCTACGGTCTTATCACTGGCTCAACCAGGTCTAATTCATCTGGGGAAATCCATAAAACAATCCGTGGATTTGCCATGCCCTCACTGTTGCACCCGAACTGGTAGGTGCTACTGTTCCTTCTGCGATCTAACAACACTCCCATGCTATCTACCATCCTAGTGAATGCTACGGCTACACCCGCAATCTTACAACACTCTAGCCCTATCTTCTAACCTTGTGAATGCTATAGCTACACCTGCAGCCTTACAACACTCTAGCACTATCTGCCAACCTTGTGAATGCTACGGCTACACCTGCAGTCTTACAACATCCTTGCACTATCTGCCAACCTTGGTCCTACCACCAATCCATCTATACCCATCCTAAGTCGAATACGCACTCGACCTAACACTCAACTGAACTCGAGTCCTAATTGGACCTTTAACCTGGTTCCCCATAGTCTGCTATCACACACCATTCAGATGCGGTCCCAAGGTCAGAAAGTTTTTTTTGACTTCCCACCCACACTATCCCCCATTCAAACAGTCACTTGGGCCGCTTTCCTTTCCCCGATAGGGACACATGCTCATCCCAGTTTCACACTTGCTTGTGACCTGGATACCCGAGTGTTTCTCCACCACTTCGATTCGACTAAGTCTCCACAGCATACGAGAAATTAAAGGATTTTTTATCCTTCTTACCTTCCAATGATCGATCTGCTGCCAACCGACGCTTATCAATGCTAGTGATCGATTACCAGTCAAACCCTAAGATCACCCATCCTCTGAAATCTTGAAGAGTACTCTTGAAATCTGGTCCAGTCCGATACCTCAATCCACCTCCCACGCTGGTGACTGGAGGCCTTAATCTTTACCCTGGATGACAAATCCTCGTTCCCACTTCCATTCTCGTAGCACCACTGACTCTAACCGAACACAACCCATGCGAAAATATGATTCTCTTGAAACATCCAACGACCAAACACCTATGCGTCTAACACCCATATCTGTCTGCTACCGCTCCTCTCCTAGTGACAGTAGTGCTAGAACCCAAAAGTTCTCCCATAGGCTACCGCCGGTCATACCAGAACAGATGATGAAACCACTATATCCCATTGATACGGGTGGACTAGCTCGATGAAGCTAACCATAGGCCTTCCACATAATACCCCTGACCGATCTCTACTACGAACCGAGAGAACACAAAACTCCCCGATCCAACAAAAGGGAAACGACCTTTCACTAACTACTTAGTAATTTACGGTATGCAAATGGCATATGACAATATTTGTAAGATATAACCCAACATAAGCAAAGAAATAAACCAGGGATACCCTTACCCAACCCGCTGCAATATTCCAAACCAAAGCAAAATTCCCACAACAATGTGCAGATAAAACTGAAAGAAGGCCAAGATACATACCCGCAACATCGCCTACTGGAGTCCTGACTCCTCCTGTCTGACACTGCAGGGCCTGACTCCTATCTTTTAGGGCTCCTGCCCCACCCTCTTGACCATCAGTGATTTGAAAAATAGCCAGAGCAGGGCCTTCAATGCTCATCCCCTCCTCCTCGGACAGTCGGCCTTCTTGTGGCCCACCTGATCACAGTGAAAACATAACGGGCTTACGCCTGGTAACAATCTCTGCTGACGTGACCAACCCCGCCACACTTGTAGCAGCCTAAACCCCTGGAACGACAAACTCCCTTGTGTACTTTACCGCACGTGTTGTACTGACTCCGACCCTGCTGACCTTTCACCCGATGATCAGAAGTCTTCGGTCTCTTCCTGGGACCCTCTACTATACGCACGTGGCACGACCCTCTCTTCCCAATATGCTGCAAATCGATCTCGCACCCTCAGACTCTGGGAGTCATATCCTTCAGGGTCTGACACCCTGTCACGCTCACCAGCTCACTCGCCAACGACTGAACTGCAATAGCTGGAACATCCTCTGCCCTAAATTGGGTCACAATCTCCTCCCATGACATAGTCTCCAATTCAAAAAGCGCAATAGATCGCCCAATCAATTCCCAACAACTCCTTGCCGCTCGATACAGAAGATCCAAGGCGAAACGAACCTTAGCTCCTATGGGGTAGGGACTAGTGTGGAAAACACCTTCCATCTCCTCAATCCAACGCGAAATCAAAGTCTTGGCAGTCCTTCCCTCGACTGGCTCACAACCTGAACCGAGACCTAATCCTGAACCAGAACCGACTCCCTGAGTGCTCATCTCCAAACTGAGAAACCACATAACCAGTGATGAAAACATACTCAAGGATTCTCCTCCCTGAAGCTTCTCAGATTCTCCAAGACTCTCACCGATTTGAGTATGGATCATGTGCTTTCAGTAGTACGGGCCGAATACTACCTTCCACATCTATCCATACTTTCCTCAGCAATCCTCCCGAATCCTCTAAGTCACTTCCTCAAACTGATGCACCCAAGTCTCACTAAACCACACTACTAACCCAATGAAGCATATCCTAGGCTTACCCTAGGGTAATCTTCGACCCACTCTCAACCATCAGTTGCATAAGAAGTCCCTTCTATCTCTCCCTAACTAGCTCGCGAACACCATTACATATCACTAAGACCAGATAATTCTTCGAATGAGAGGTCCTACCCTTTAACGGTAGGACTCAGACAAGAGCTGCGAAATAGGTCTAGACCTAACCTTCTGAATTTATTTAGTCCTCGTAATATGTAACTTAACGTATTCGTTTACTAGTTAATTAAAGATAACTAGAACTCCTAAAAGCACAAAGCAAGAAACATTCGAGCGATGAGTAACTAAAACCAAGCATATCCTAATCAGGCCATCATATCACTGACTAATCAGTACTAGCATGCAGTTCAATAAGCTCATATAGTAGGCATACAAGGCATCCTTCCTAGATCCTTAGCCCTAATCTAGTATGATGTTCTCATACACATATAGTAGGCATATAAGGCATCTTTCCTGTAAAGTAGCTGAACAATCCTCGGCTCTAAAATCAACCTAACTCAAACCCCTACACATAAAAGATTTCCTTTAATTACCCCTTTCATACTCATAACCCCTTAGGGGTCAACCTTGGTCAAACTCAAAGTCAAAGTCAACACCCTGGTCAGAGTCAAAGTCAACATTCCGAGTTGACTTAACTCGCCGAGTTCCATAAATCATAAAATCCTGAAATCACAATCCAACTCGTCAAGTTCTTTCATGAACTTGTCGAGTTCCTCCTATCAACAGAATCAAGACTTTTCAAATTAACTCGTCGAGTCCATCCCTGAACTCGTCGAGTCCTTCCTTTTAACAAAATCGGGACACTTCGACTCAACTCGTCGAGTTCCTTTATGAACTCGTCGAGTTCTTCAGTCTGTTAAGCCTTCTTAAGGCATTAAGCCATTATTCTTCAAATCTAAGTCCTATATTCCATATCTAGGTGAAAAACACACCTAGGCGGGTAAAGTAAGGGGGTGCAGGGTGTACAACCGCACAGGGCCCCGTAAAAAATAGGGCCCGAATTTTAATAAATTTATATGATTAATATACTATATATATATATATATATATATATATATATATATATATATATATATATGTTATTTTACGTACCCATACATCTAAACTACTAGTATTTTAGCCGGCTGGGTCGGCGCCTTAAGTTAAATTGTTTTGAATCCACCCGGGTTCGATTCCTTGCTCGAGTGGTTTCTTTTAAATTTTAATTAACCAGCTTTCCAATTTCTCTTTATAATATATATATATATATATATATATATATATATATATATATATATATATATATATATATATATATATATATATATATATATATAGACACACACACATATTTACGTAGATAATTAATAAAGTATCTTGTAGTTCAGTTGGTTGGAAGTGATGTCTTAATTTGTATCCAAATAGTGTGTGTTCGAGTCTCGTTACCTTAAAGTTTCTTTTTTGTGTTTTAAAACTAATTAGTTTTCTTATTTTTAGGGGCCCTTTTTTCTATTTTCTGTACAGGGCCCTTAATATTAACGGATCGACCCTGGTAAAGTTTCCAACTTTACCCATTAAAATCCACCGTAGAAGAAATGAGCTCTAACCCTAACTCCAAATGGCTTATATCCAACTCTAAAAGCCATCAAAACTTCAATATAGACCATGAGGTCATAGATATGGACTCTAGGGACAATTTGGTCACGTAAAGTTCCTATCTTTACTTGCATGCATGACCTACTAAGGCTTAAAAGACCAAAATAATGGTCTAAAGGTTGCATGGGGCTGCCATGGCCATAAATTTGGTACCTTTATGCCATGAAGTCCCCTCAAGACCCTAGATCTGAAGGGTTTGCCCAAATGGGACGTTCAAATCCCAACCATCAACATACTTGAACCAAAACATGAAGCAAAACATCCTAAGACTAGATCTAAGCATGCCATGGACAAGGGTGGAGCTTTATACCTCAGATGAATCAGAAATGAAGCCCAACTTCTGGATCTACTCTCCTTCCACACGTTCTTGCTCTTCCTTCAAGCTTCCTCTTCTTCAAACCCACCAAGAATGCACAAGATTAGCTCACACTCACCAAAAATGGCTTAGGGTTTCGAGATCTAGGGTTTGGAAATTGGAGGCTGGAAATGAGGCTGGAAATAGGGTGTAAAGTCCCGATTTTAGGGTTTCCCAAACCCAGTCCAACTCGTCGAGTTGGTCCCCTCCAACTCGTCGAGTTGGTCTTCCAAAAACACGCGTCCTTGATTTCCAACACGTCGAGTTCTTCCCCGTGGACTCGAAGAGTTGGCTTTCTAATTGAATATTTTTCTTTCCTTAATCAGCCTTCTAGATTTTGGGTGTTATAGTGCCACATGAGAAAAGTAAATCACGTTGAACGTATCTCCAATTTCAAAAACTAAGGCCTTACAACTAACACCAGATCGTAATATTGATTATTAAACATAATATACACAAAACCGAAATAAAAGGATGTTAAGCTTATCTCTAATTCTAGATCTTGACGAAATTATGGAGGCACGGAGGTGGTGGATACAAAATCGCCCGGAGAAGAGAGAATGATGATGGACAAGGTCAACACAAACGAAATGTAGCTCTTATGTCTTAGCATTACCGCCTTTGCCACCAATAGTTGACGTCAATGTGAAAAAGACGATGATCAGACTGGACCATCGCAACAATGAGATCGATCGACAATGGTGGATTTTAGGTTACGTTATAAAAAGTGAATGAGAGGGAGAGAAGAAGTTCATAGGGAGGAGGAGGACAGATCGTGTGTTTGAGAGAGAGAGAGAGAGAGATACATGAATGAGGGATTTAATTTGGGGAAATAATTATTAATATGTTATTCCAAAATTGTCCCTGATTAACTTTCAGTGTCATACCCCCGTCATATTTTTTTTCCAATTATTTACAAAAATGCCACAAATAATCTTGAACTTCTATTATTTTGATCTAACGACTCTTTTTTGGTTCTTGGGTTCTCGGGAAATTATGAGTTCTCAAATGATCCTATATATATATATATATATATATATATATATATATATATATATATATATATATAGAGAGAGAGAGAGAGAGAGTGTGTGTGTGTATGTGTATGAGCGATATGTTCAAATGAGAACAAAATTGAATTTGAGAACATTTGAGAACAAATCTGAACCACTTATCATTGGTTCTCCACCTACCTATCTTATACAAAAATCATACCCCACCCACTTTATACATTGCCGGTTTGAAGTAACCACCAAGAACACATTGGAGCACCACCAGCCGCCGCCGACCGGATTCGCCATCGTAACCACCAGACCTCCGTCGAAATCATAAAATTGATGCCTCTTCACTCTCTTCTGATCTTCTTGTCAGCATCTCCCTCCATCTCCACTCGTCTTCTCGTCAGAAATAAGCTTTCTCCGCCTTTCCTCTTCCTGAAACGCTGCCCTGAACCACCTCATTGAATCAGTCGTGAAACCACCTTGTCGGCGACCACCTCTATCTCATTTCCTCTCTCATACTGTTTCATCGGCCACCAGATCCAAAACTGAAGGCCACAAAATTAACTCGTCGGAAAACCAAGTCGTCAGAAAATGCCCCCTCTCTTATCCTTTCCGATCTCGTTTCATCGGTCACCAGATTTGTGTGTTGGTACGAAAATGAGATCATCATACATTGATACTTCACATGGAGGTAGATTTTTTTGTGTCACACACCAACTGTTTGATGAAAGTCCTCTTAGAATTTTTCAGTAAGTAGGTGCTGATTTGACGATGAAAAAAAGCTATGCAAGGACCTGTTTAAAAAAAGTGCTCAATTTTATACGAATTACATTTCTCTTGCCAAAGAGTGGTCGGTGGCATCACAAATCTATGTAGGTATCTTTTATGTTTTTTGTTATTGGTTTTGCATCAACTAAACTTGAACCAACGTTACTTTCGCTAAAAAAATTATTTGGTGATGTATCAATACCAGAAGATAAAGATATATCAGTTTTTGTATTTTTTTTATTGGTCCATCTTATAGAAGTTTCTCTAATTGTTTTGGAGGAGGAAATAATCTACTAAATAGCTTATGTTCACAAAATAAAGAATGTCTATAAATATGCCTGCTATATATTTTTTAAATTGTTAAAATTAAGTAAGAGAACTAAATACTTCTTTAAGATTTTATGCATGCTATGTTATTTCTTATTATAGTTTTTTATATGTTTAAGAGTAAGATAATTCTGTGAGATATGTATTTGAAGTTAAATTGTTTTTTATTTAAGTTAAACATTTTCTAGTATCGTATGTGTTGCAATTATTACATGCCTTTAAATGTATTGTATGCATTTGTGCTTAATTATATGTTTTTGGCACATTATTTGCAAAGGTTAAATATGACTTCAAAGTTTTAGTGCATTAAAACTTTTATTTTGTAAAGTCTTAAGAAAATCACCTTAATTAATTTTGGATGGAAATAATGTCAACTTTATTTTGGGTTATTTTAAGTGAAGAACATCATAACAAGGTTTGCAAATATGTGATTACATACATATAATCACATTTAATTAAATACAGGAGACCAACTATTGAATATGAAACATGAAAATTAATCTAGTCCACATAAATCATACATGATTAATACTCATATTCACATGCGATTAAATACACGAGGCCAACTATTGAATCAAAAATACGAAAATGAATATTGTCCACATAAATCATATGTGATTAAATAAATACATATGTATACTCCTCTATATGCTTTATGTGGACAATATTCATTTTCGTTATTCTCGTGTATTTAATCACATGTGATTATATGAATGATGAATCTATTCAGTGATCACATATGATTTATATCATTTTTATGTTCTTGATTAAATATTTGTTCTCGTGTATTTAATCACATATGATTATATGTATTTAATCAGAAATGGTTTATGTGCACAAGATTCGTTTTTACGTTCTCGATTGAATAGTTGTTCTTTATCCACATTAATCATATGTGATTATATATATATATATATATATATATATATATATATATATATATATATATATATAATAACTTGCGATTAAATAAATGAAAAACAATTATTAAGTAGAAAACGCAAAAACAAATCTTGTCCATATAAATCATATATGATTAGATGCATCATACCTATGACCATATGTGATTATATACACAACACCAACTATTGAATCAAAAACGCGAAAAAAAATCTTTTCCACATACATCATATGTGATTAGATACATATAATCACATTTATTAAATACACAAGACCAACGAATGAATCGAATATGCGAAATGAATATTGTCCACATAAATCATATGTGATTAAAACATATAATCACATGTGATTATATCTATATAATCACATGTGATTATATCTATATAATCACATATGATTTATGTGGACAACATTCATTTTCATTATTCTCGTGTATTTAATCACATGTGATTATATGAATCTAATCACATGATTTATTTAGACAAATACGAATCTTATCCATATAATCATGTGTGATTAGATACATATAATCACATACGATTTGATACATATAATCACATGTGATTATATACACGAGAACAACTATTGAATCAAAAATAAAATAACAAATCTTTGTCCACATTAATCATATGTGATTAAATATTTTATAATCAGATATGATTAAATACATTAGAATAATTATTGAATGAAGAATAGGAAAACAAATATTGTCTATATAAATCGTATATGATTAGATACATATAATCATATGTGATTATATGTATTTAATCACATGCAATTTATGTGACTAAATACATATAATCACATATGATTTATGTGATTATATGAATTTAATCACAAATGGTGGTGGTAATTGTAATAGTGGGTGGTGGTGGAGATGGGTGGTGATGCGGATGTATAGTGGTGGTGGTGGGGTGAGTAGTGATGATGGGTGATGGTGGTGGGTGGCAGCGGTGGTGATGAGTTGTGGCGGCGTGTTATGATGTTTGGTGGTGGTGGTTGGTGGTGACAAGTGGTGGTTTTTGTAGGTGGTGGCTGGGGGTGGTGGTGGTGTGTGGTGATGGGTGGTGGTGGTGGGTCGGTGGTGTCGAGTGATGGTGATAGTGATGGGTGGTGGTTTTGGTGCGTGGTGGGTGAGGGTGCTGGCGGCAGGTGATAGTAACGAGTGGTGGATGTGGATGGTGGTGATGAATGGTGGTGGTAGGTAGTGATGGGTGGTGGTGGTTAGTGGTGGGGATGGTGGTTGCGGGTGGTAGTGATGGTGGTGGGTGGTGGTTTTGGTGGGTGTTGAGTGGGGGTAGTAGTGATAGGAGGTGGTGGGCGGGTGCTGATTGGTGGTGGTGGTGGGTGGTGGGAGTCGGTAGTGGTGATGATGGGTGGTGGTGGCAGGTGGTGTTGGTTGGGTGGTGGTGGGTGGTGATGGTGGTGGGTGGTGATGGTGGTGGCGAGTGGTGGTTTTGATGAGTGGTGGGTGGATGTGGTGGTGACGGTTGGTGGTGATGGGTGGTGATGGTTGGTGGTGGTGGTTAGTGGTGGTTGCGGGTGGTGGTGATGGGTGGTTGAGGTGGGTGGTGATGGTGAGTTGTGGTGTTGGTTGGTTGGGTGGTTGTAGGTGGTGGTTTTGGTGGGTGATGGGTGGTGGGTGTCGGGTGGTGGTGGTGGGTGTGGTGGTGGGTGGTGTTTGGTGGTGGTGAGGATGATGGGTGGAGGAGGTGGTGGTGGGTGGTAGGTAATTGTTGTGGGTGGTGTTGGTTGGGTGGTGAATGGTGTTGGTTAGTGGGTTTTTAATTGTTTGTAACTATGTTTTAATTTATATGAATATTAATTTATAATTTTAATCAAAAAAATTGTGTGATCCAAATTTGTTTTTAAATGTTCTCGGAATAAGAAATGTTCTCGATTGAACGCTCCCATATATATATATATATATATATATATATATATATATATATATATATATATATATATATATATATATATATATATATATATATATATATATATATATATATATATATATATATAGAGAGAGAGAGAGAGAGAGAGAGAGAGAGCTAGGTTCAAGTATTCTAACTAATTATTGTGTGGAGGTAGGAATAAATGTGGACCAATCAAAATTAAATAAATAATTAAATAAGGGTAATTTAGTAATTTGATTAATAACTTCCACAAATACTCCCTATAATCATGGTATTGATAGATTGACTTTTAACCTAATATCCTTTTAAACAGGCGAATTAGTTTTTCAACCCTACAAAATTACCGAACCCTCGTCACCGTCCCGACATAGGTCTTCATTCCTTCCCCACATTTGGCACCAAGATTCCTCCATCGCTACCATAGTATCACGATCGATCCACCATAGTAATCGTGATGGTACATGAAAGCCTTGGCACCACTATGCTCCCTAGCCATCCCTGTATTATACAAAAACCCTAACAGCGACTGCGCGTGAGGATTGCCAATGGCAGCGACCGATTCAATCTCTGAAGCGATATCCTCCATTGCCCTACCCTCATCGCTCACGGCGGCGACCATTTTTCCTGACGCTCGAATAATACTCCTCTAGTTGGGGATTGATCAGGAACTCTTCCGGCTCGAATATCGGACGCCAAAATCCAGGATCCAGGTCGTAATCGGACCTCGCGTCTGATTTACCGAATACGTCCCAATCGGCGACGGAAGAGGGATCATCAGGAGACTCATCGACGGGTCCATCCTTCAGGTCGGCATGAGAGAGGACTTGGACTTTTTTTACCAACCCGAAAAGAAATCCAGCGACCGGAATGTCAGACCCATTTGATGGTAAAAAGATTCTGGAACGAGTGCGAGAGGTATGGGAAGATTGAAAGCATAAATTGTCCTACAAATCTCACAGCCCAACCTCTTGCTGGACAAGTTAAGTGTTTATTTGACTGGAATATTTCTTTTATCTTTTGGTTTAATTTCATGCTTTTTATTTTTGAAAAATGACTCCGTTTTGTTGTATTTATTATTATAATTTTGTTTGTGTGATAAGGGCTTCAAGCTACATACATACATACAGGATATGTTTCCTTAATATCTTTCATCTTCTGTTTCATACTTATTCATTGCTTCTGATTGACATATGCTTGCTCAAATATTTCATTAGTAATAGTAAGTTGGAAGAACTTAATCATATTTACACTGATTTCCTACAGATGGTGGCGAATTCCGATTCTATGTGAATATATGAGTGTGGTTGTGTTTATGTGATTAAATATCATGAAAAATTAAATACATCTTGTAAGCAATGTTTCTGCCAGAATTGAATCTTTGAATTTCAATTAAGTTGGAATGAAATCAGGAATTCCGATTCTATGAGAATTAAATCTCGATATTTCCTCTGTGATTTGTGTATTTTATACAATTTCAATTCTATCGGAATGGAATCACGAATTCCAATTCTATTGGAATGGAAACACGAATTCCAATTCTGTTGGAATGGAATATGAATATTTTCTCAATGATTTATGCATGTTCTACAATTTTTGGTTATTGGTTTTGGTGCAATTCACAAGTCCGCATATTTTTCCAAAGGAATTTAGTTTTTTATTTTTCATTTGCTAATGCGTTATTGGATTCTAAACTACAATTGGATTTGTTTTAACAGAAGTTGATGCTTGAAGAAGTTGATGCTTGAAGAACGGACTACAATTGAAAGTGATTCTTAACAACATTATTCTTTTAGAATGTATTAGTGTCTTTGTTAGATTTTGATGTTTTATTTTCCCAATTTGAAAGTTTTTTAGTTTTATTCTTTAACAATAAATGTAATTCTTAGCGATTGTTACCTGTATTCTATAAGAATTGATGTAAATTTTGTTTTTATTCTTCAGTTGATGGTTCGAGATTTTGTTATTCTAAAAGAAGTTTTTAAAGTCATGATCAAGAAATAGGTTCAAGAATATTTTTATTTTTGAATATACTCATAAACATATTCTTTCAGAATGTCCGAATTAAAAGAATTATAATTCGTAAAATCAGATTTTTAAAATTAATAGTATCTATGATCCCTTAAAATATGCAATTTTCCTTTATTAAATCTATATTAATTGACTAAAATACCCTTGTAATTAAATTAGATGGTATTTTTCAATTATATTTAATTCAATAATATGTATTAATCACTTTCTTAAAATAAGTAAAATGATTGGCCCACAATCATTCATACATCCATACAATAATTAGTTAGAATACAATAATTTAAGCCTATATATATATATATATATATATATATATATATATATATATATATATATATATATATATATATATATATATATATATATATATAATAAGGTTTATTAGAGACCATTATATTTTGTGAGACATAAGAACGCAATCCTAGCCACTTATTTTGGAGATAAAAAAATATATTTTAAAATTCAAATTAATTGAAATTTTTTGATTTTTTTAAATAATATTAAAATATATTTTAAATTGCAAAATAATTGAAAATTTTCGAATTTTTTTTTTAAATATTATTTTCGTCATTTATATTTTCAAAAAAATAAAAATAAAAAATAAACAAATTACCGTTTTTTTTGTAATGTTTGTGAAATATTCTAATACAATTTTCTAGTATAAAAAATTACAACAAAATTATTAGAATATTCACATATTCTACTAGAATATTAGACTACAAATATTCAAACAAATCTAATAGAATATTAGAATATTCTGCAATTTCTAACAGTTTTAGTAGAATATTAGAATATTTAAACATATCTAACAACTCTACTAGAATATTAAAATATACTAACAATCTAAATATTACATTTGAATACCTACAGTGTAATATTCTATTAGAATATTTCACGTATATTTAAAAAAACTCTATATGTTTTTATTTTATTTTATTTTTATTTTAATTTATTTATTATTTATTTTTTTGGGTGAATAAAATGACGAAAATAATAATTAAAAAAATAATTTTCAGATTTTTCCTTTTATTTTGTATTTTAGATTTTTTTTTATCTTAAAGATGAGTGGCAAGGATCACGTCGCCACGTCTCACAAAATTAACATAGTCTCAAATGAATATATATATATATATATATATATATATATATATATATATATGTGTGTGTGTGTGTGTGTACAAAACAATATAACTTCTTTACAAACTTTTATCTGTCCCCCTTGTCTCATGGTTATTTTTCCTTATTTGGTCCATCCTACATTATTATTAACGATTGCTTTTATATGCATCCAAATAGATTACCACATTACTATATGTATTCTCACAATTCACAACTTATGGTTGGCTACAAGTCGCTTGCTTGTACTTAGCGGTTACATTAACTGATATTGGCTACTCGGTTCACATCATATCCCAATTTATGCAGTCACGATGTCTTGAGAATTGGGAAGCTAATTTGTAGTTAGTACCTAATAAAATAAACACATGGACATGACATTCTCTTATAAGCTGATAGATAATTAATATGTCGGACATGATAGGTTGATGTCATTCAAATTAGGTTGCATCCTCACTTACTCATCGATCCTTGGGTCTCATTCCCACTTACTCATCGATCCTTATCTGGTTGGATTATGTATCTAAGGAATTCTCTTATAGCATGGAAAACAAAGAAGTAACCAACCGTCTCCCAATGATCCTCTGTTGAAGCAGAATACCATTCAATGGTTGCCATCACGTATTAGGTTAATTGGTTAAAGGGCCGAGTAACGAGCGTGTGTGCTTAATCATCCAAAAGCAATTCAAATTTTATGTGATTATCAAGCTACTTTTCATCTACCTAACAATCTTTTTTCATAAACAAATAACTCACATTGAGGTGAACTGTCACTTTATTCGAGATGTCATCGTTGATGGGTTGATTGTACCATCTTATGTTTATACCTATACACAATTTATGAATTAATATTTTGACTAAAGCTCTCAGGAAGAATCTGTTGGGTTTATATTCAAAATTAGTTTCATAAAACTCAAAAATTTGGCAAACGGGAGACTTTAAAATGAATATCTTAAAACTAGTTTATAACCCACAAAGGATCATCTTGCAAAGTTTGGAAAGAAAACAATAACCAAAGAAGATTAAGTACATAACAACCTTTGTAGCCTTTGAATCCTTAATGGGAGGTTCGGAAGTTGATGGAGAATATGAGTAGAACTCTTTCCTTTATGGACACCAACAATAATCCAACTTTATGATGATGCTTTACAAGATGATCCTTTGTGGGTTATTTTGAATATAAAGGTTTCACAATTATGCTTTACCATCTAAAATATAGTTGAAACTACTATAGTTGTTAATATAGTTGATTTAGTATCTTGTGCTAAATCTTAGACATTCATTAGAAAGAAAGTCATACATCACAATGTATAGTTACTTAATAATTTATTTTCTCTACTATTTAGTGAAAAATATCATTAAGAATCGTTTATATATAAATAAGATTTACATATGTCAAGTAAACTACATTATTTTCTTTCAAATATCCTTTTCTTGAAGTTGGAATATGTGAATGTCATTTATATAATAAAGATAACAATGTCAAAGATGAGTTTGATTTAAAACAAGTTTAAGTCAAAATTACTTTGCATATAGAACTTGTTATTTATAAAACATTGATATTTACTTTATAATTCTTGTTAAGAGATCTAGTCTCATAAAAAGAATTTTAATAATTTCCAAATATGAAGGTGATTGTTATGAAAAATGATTTAAGTAAATAATCAATCATAAATTAAACTGAGACATATATTTAGACAAGCTAAGTTAAAACATACATTGTTCCAAAACAAACATTGTTCTACAATACAAGTACAATATGTTCCTAGCATAATTAATAAACTAAACTTCGAGAGTGTAGTTCCAACTTGATTGTGCTCAACTGGTTACTCTTCCATAAATGTCTTCAAGCCAATTACAAATATTAGATTAACATTTAAGTACCAAGTACTTGAGTTCTATATGAAAAGTATGAGTTCTATCTAGTAGATATTTGAAGTACTAGTCTCTTCCAGACTTTCTTTCCAGATAAGTGGAGCAGTTCCTCTTCTAGTGTCCGGTTTCTCCACAGTAGAAAAAAGATCCATCAATGTAGGCGTTCTTGGATTTCTTGGGCCTAAATGTGTTCTTTCCATAAAGTTAAGGCCTCTTAGCGCACACAAGGTGACTCCTTTCAGCCTTAGTTTCTTCCAATGTTATGAACTGGTTCATATCAGGTGTCACTGCATCTTTGGAATATCTTTGTAACCTGACGATACATATGAAATGCATCCAAGCCTTCTAATTCTTTCCTAAATTCAGGAATGACTGTACCCATAATAGTCTCACAGACATCATCGGAATCACATTTGTGTATCCACCATACATCATGCGCAGGTAAATCATACAAAGAAAGTGGTTTAGGGATAGGGCCTTTTATGACGTACAATTTCTCATCTATCTCGAGATTCTCTTTTAAGGAACGAGTCCATTGAATAATATTGTACCCATCGAATGTTATGATCTCTCGTAGATCTTTAAGTTCAAGGACATGCATGGTAGTGAGATTGGATTTAGTTCTCATCTACAAAATTTTAACAAAATTCATTTAGTATTTTCAATATTTAAATTCTTTAATAATTAATACCCTTTTAGTTTCCAAAAACATTAATTATCAAAGTCTAGGATCTAAGTTGCAAAACAAATAAATTGTTATGTGACATTTATCCCATTCATTTGAATCTAACCCAATAGATATCGATTATCAATAGTTATCGATATGATTCAACCCAATAGATATCGATTATCATCTGAATCCAACCCAATAGATATCGATTATCAATTATATTCTACTATATAATTCCTAGATTTATGTGATCACTAAGACAAAACTGCAAAAATGGTCCCTGTGGTATGCATTTTTTCTGAGGTTTGGTCCAAACCTCGACTTTTTTCGATTGGTAGTCCTTTTGAGCTACTTTGGTTCTTTTGAGCTACTTTGGTTGTGGTTTTGGTCCCTTGCTAAACTGAAATGACTAATATGCCCTCATGATATTTTTTTAACCTTTTTTTCAATTTAATTTAATGTTTTTGATAAATTAAAATATAGGGCCCACATCCCTATATATATATATATATATATATATATATATATATATATATATATATATATATATCTATCTTAGTGATCCACCCCAACCCTTATCCCTCATCGTCCTCTACATCTCCATTTTTTTCAAGCAACACCAAAACCACCATTGGTTATGACCTCCCTCTCTAGCCTCTCCCATGTTCTCCATCCCATCTTCAACTGCATGTAATTTTTCCAAACCCAAATCCTCACAGGCGGAGACTAAACCAATTTGGGTGGGGAACTCACCGCCTTTGCAACACTGCAATAGAAGTTGTGGGGCAATCCCTCTGAGATGTAAATTCCAACTGAAGCTGCATCTCGACCTAATCCCATTACGTCCCTATACAACATTGAAGCTTCGACATTATTGATTTGTGTCACAAGTGATATCCATTGCTTCATCTAACAATGGCACAAAAAGCTTGTGGGTTAATTCTAAAACCAAAAATGAAGAACAATCAGTAAATCAATCACATATGTGGAAGAAATCAGAACCGAAAATGAAGGACAAGAGAATGATGGATGAATCCTAAAAATCTGACATCAAAATGTGGGGCTTAAATTAAGTCAAAATCTCGAGCACTGAAGATTGACAGAAGTGGGTTTTGGGGGAGAAAAAGTCATTAAAGCATTATCTGTTAAGAATTTAAGTAGTGAAAGCATGGAGATATTGGGAGGTCCAACAACATGGTGGTGGTTCTTCCTGACGAAGATCGGGCGGAGCTTACGACTATTGTTGGTGGGACATTGGTTGCCAATTTCGTGTTTTCGGTCCTCATCTAAATAAAATGTTAAACCTCCATCTCCATGTACCTCAAATTATTCAAATCGGATCAACCTTTCTTACCAGGTACTTATTAAGTTGGTAGAATGCTAACCAAAATTGATGACAAAGTGGAAGTAATCACCGAAAGATATTCTTCAAAACCACATGTATAGAAGTAAAACGGGATGGAAGGGGGAAGAGAGAGAGAGAGAGAGAGAGAGAGAGAGAGAAGGTGTGCCCCTTCTTAATTTATTAATTATTAAAATAAATATATTAGTATTAGATTTAAAAAGCAATGAAAGAAAAATGAAAAATAAATAACCCAAGGGTATTACAGTCATTTCACTATTTAGAGGGACAAAAAATGCAACGAAACTAGCTCAAAAGGACCATGAATCGAAAAAAGTCGAGGTTTGGACTAAACCTAAGAAAAAATGCATACCACAGGGACCATTTTTGCAATTTTATCGATCACTAATAAAAAATTTAATTAGACATGTTTGATCTCATCTATGCCTCATAACTCTCTTGCTTAGGTGACCTTTATCACAAAAGATTTTTGATCAAATCATCCAATTTGAAAAACATGTGTAATCGGCCTATAACTTGGTTATAAAAATCATGAAGATGGATTGTTCTTCAATACACCCCGACTATTAAAAGATAACATTAAGCGGTTAGGTAACATTTATCTCATTAGTGCATACATTAGATGTGTGAGTGTTGTTCAAGATGGATTGTATAGATTTAAGGTTTGAAAGGGTCTTTTATATGTTTTATAATTCTAGGTTTTTAAAAACATATGATATCATGCATCCAATTAATCATGGTATCGATTTTCCAAAAAATCACATTTAAGGTTCAAATATAAAATCTGGTTTTATATTTTGATGCGGTTCAGTTTTAACGATAATATCCAATATCAAGTTTGAGTTTGAGCCATATAGAACCTTATTTATTACTTAATAAAACTTCATTTTATTATTAATATTTTTGAGTTTGAATAAGTTATAAAATCACCATTTTAGACTTGTAATTTTACAATTTCAAAATTTGCCGTTATTAAAGTTTTAATAAAACTGGTTTTTATTTTAAAGTTATAACTTGTTACATCTTATGTTCTCATTTTGTGAATTGAAAACCAAACTCCATGTGATATTTATTTTGTCCAAAAAATAGTTTGAATTTGTTAAAAACTAAATTATCAACCACACAAAATATTTGCTTGAAAAATAAACAACACAAGCATGCATTTAACATAAAAAAGTCTTGATCTAGTTAACACTTTTGTGAAACAACACAAAAGTGTTATGTACTTCCTAAGGGATAAAGGGGACCAAATATTACAACCTGTTCTTCATTTGATCTTCAAGTTCCAACTTGCAATAGCAACCAACTTTGTTGCAATTTTATAAAAACTTTATAAAAGTTATGAACTTTATAAAATTGTGACCTCCTCTTGATATCTTTAAAAATGGCCTCCATCTTCATCTTGTTACATATTTTATAAAATAAATCTAGTCTAAAACTAATCTATTACATAAAAATAACAAGAATACAAACTAGCTACTTTTATTACATATTTTATGAATAAAAGAATATTACAAACCAATTTCAACCAAATCACACAAACAACAACACAAAAGGTCCACGACTTGTTTATACACTCAAATATACATATAAACATAAAATAACCTTTAGTTTTCTAAGACAACTTTAAGTGACAAAAAATACATGTAAGTTTTTGTCACATAAAATAACAATTAAAAGTTGTCGAAGAAAATATGTACGAACTTATTTTTATACAAAAACAAGTTATTCATATTATCTAAAAACTAAGATTTCCAAAAATCATAAAATCTAATCAAACTTCAAAGGTGGCTCTTGATACCAATTTTTGGGTTTATATTCAAAATTACTTTCACAAAACTATAAAATTTAGCAAATGGAAGACTTTAAAATGAATATATTAAAATGGAAAGAAAACAACAACCAAAGAAGAAGAAGAATAATATAACAACCTTTGTAGCCTTTGAATCCTCAATGGGAGGTTAGGAAGTTGATGAAGAATATGAGTAGAACTCTTTCCTTTATGGACACCAACAACAATCAAACTTGATGATGATGCTAGTCTTTAAACTCTTAAGCTCTTAAGCTTTAAGTGCATAACAAAATATGACTTAAAGAGAGCAAAAATACAAGTAACAAATAACCTCTAACACTTTGAAAGAGAAGAATAAGAGAGATATAGAGGAGCTATGGTATTTTCATGTCTAAAGCATTCCAAAATGAAAGCCCCATGTTATGGTATTAAAGCAAAGGTAATACCCTTAAGGTCTTAACACTTTTAAGACCTACATGTCCTTAATGTTCCCCATACCTTGAAGCCTTGCTTTTTTCTACTTAAAATAATCAAAAGGTCATGCTTCTTTTATTCATTCTTATAAAGATATAAAAGAAGACAAAGTTTATAAACTTTTTAAACTTTTTTTATAAAATATAAACTTTGGCTTTTGGCTAAAAGACAAAAGTCTTACTAGTCTAAAATAATGTACATGACTTAATAAATCATATCATATGATATATATTATGTTACCTGCTAATGAAAATTAATATTTGCATGAAATAAATAATTTCCAATTAATTATAAGAGTTTATTGAATATTTATTAAAATCAATTTCTAATAAATAATCAATTGTATCAAGTTGTTGTTAGTGTGACCATTTACGATCATATATTAATTAGTAATATCATTTTAATATGACTATTGATCATACTAGATCTTTCAGAATCAAGATGTGAACATTGCTCACAAGTTGGGCATTTTAATGTTCCAACTTGAGAGAGAGAGAGAGAGGTGTATTCGTGTGTTAAAAACAATTCGATCAGTGGGACAAGATCGGGTCGGATGTAATTGATGCAGTTTAGTTCATTGGCACCCACAAGAATATAAAAAATGTTGTAATAGCTCTTTAATCACTCGTGTCCCTAAATCCAAGAACCCTCTTTGTCTCTTAGATTTTAGACCTAGAAATCTTATAGGATGTATCACTAAGATAATTTCCAAAACACTTGTTGAGCGGGTGTAATATGTGATGGGAAAGGTTGTCAATAAGTATTAAACAACTTTCATTAAAGGAAGGAACATAATGGATTGTCCTCTTATTGTTAATGAATTCATATCGTGGGCTAAACGGTTAAAGAAGAAGATGTTACTTTTTAAGGTTGATTTCGATAAAGCCTTCGATTATCTAAATTAGAATTATTTGGATGACGTTATGCATAAAACAAGTTTTGGGGAAACGTGGAGAACTTGGATTTAGGCTATTATCTCAACCACTAAATTCTCCATACTGGTCAACGGGTCGCCCACGAAAGAGTTCCATATAGAGAAAAGGGATTTGGTGAAGGGACCTTATATCGTATTTTCTCTTCATTATAGTTGTTGAAGGACTCCGGGTAGCCATGGAGAAAGGTGTTTTTAAGGGTGTAAAACTTCCTAGAGATGGTCCAAACCTTGCCGTTTTTTCAATACGCGGACTACGCAATTTTCTCATGTGAATCTTAACTTACTACCATCTCTCCTGCAGCCTCAAAGCGAACATTAGAAAAAGAAAGTTATATGGTATTGGGGTGAACCACACTAAGGATTTCATATGGCTAACATGTTATTTGTGAAGGCAACTTATTTCCATTTATGTATCTCGAAATGCCGACTTGTAACGTCCCAAAAATACAAAGTAAAAATTTTATTTTTCCATCAACCAAAACCATTCATTCAATCATTCCAAAATATAATCAGAGTATAACGTATTCTCAAAACATCAGAGTAAAGTTCTAAAATAGATAGTATGGAAAACTCAAGGGGATGCAGTGTGATCAAGTCGGACATTTCCTTTTGGAACCAGAAGTACCTGAAACATTTAAACATAAAACCGTAAGCACAAAGCTTAGTGAGTTCCCCAAAATACTACATACCATACATAACAAGGAGCCCAGTCTTGGGAGTATATTTCAATCCATGTGAATTCTAAGATCCAACTGTAACAATTGGTAATTTTGGGTCAAGTTTGTCGATCAGTTAATTACAAACATAGTTGTATTAAGACCTAATATATGTAATTATGTATTAATAAAATATATTAAAGGTTTGTTACTCATAATTACATTTATTATATCTCAAAATGTTCGACAAAATGACTATTGCTAATGATCAGGTCAAAATGGGATATGTGGATGTAATGGTTACGTTTTCCTAGCCTCTCGGTAGTGTTAATCGAATTCTTGTTGTTCAAAAGAAAAACGAGTCGATCCTATCGGTGGATAGATTTTTGTTTCTTTTATTTGAGATTATTATTTATAAGATTTAGTTGTCTTATCGTGTGAGGTTTTTATGTAATATAATTAATTTGATCGTTGGATTTATAAAACGTCTCTTTAAACGGATCTTTACAAATGCATTAAAAAATTAAATATTATTGATTATTAACCCGACTTGCTAATATATTCTTCAACTGATGATCCACGGGCACAAAAACTAGGTCGATCGTCATTTTAGTAAATAACACATTTTTAAATCAATAATTATTGTAGATAGTTAAAGGATCTACAATGGTGAATTTAATGAGAGAGTTGAATGAGGTGACAAGTCTATGCGTCATTCAATGGATGAAACGCTTCCATTATGAGATGCCACATTGACATTCAATGAATTTGGAGTTCAATGGTCATTGAACTCTTCAATAGAAAAAAGAAAAGTTTTTAATTTTTAGATATTTACTATAAATTACATTTTATAATATTCTATTGAACTTTGTAGAGTTCAATATATTATAGTAAAAAAATTATAAAGTTTTATAAATTATAGAAAATGACGTGACAATCATTCACCTGTATTAAATTCAATGCATTGTGGATATCTTTGAAAACCTTTGAACCAATAAATATTAACTAATTTTTAGATCGATAGCTAATTAGTTACACAGTTTTGCAAAGCAAGTGAATGAGTTTAAGTCTCGATCCGTTGCTGGTGGGTTGGTGTTAATCACCACTCGTATTTAGAGCAAAAAATCTTGGCCACCAATTTAGCCCCATCAGACAGTGAAAGACAAAGATAGCCTACAACAAACATCTCTCTCTAGCCTTTACTCACTCATATGTCATCATCTCTCATCATTGGGGTTTCTTTGTCTATTTTCTCTCTCTATACAATCCCTTCTTCTCCACCCTCAACCTGGCTCCTCTTATATAACCCTAATTCATCATCTTGACCTTTCCACTTTTAGCATCTTCCCATCCAAACAAACTTTTTGCTTCGGGGAACGAGCCATTTAGGCAACAGAAATGGTTCAAATCCCCCGGAGAACAGAAAAAACTCTTTTTTAATTAAGTCTCTTGTACTTTCTTGGATCTATAAGTTCTGTAAGTTTTGAAAAACATAGTTTCGCTTAGCCTTTGATCAGTAGTTATCATATTCTTGGAGGAACTAGACTCGTCATTCCAAAAAGAGCAATTTATCTTAAGTTCGCCCACATCCATTTGGATCTTGCTGTGTAAGTTTCCCACCTTATCTCTCTAGCTCTAGCTAGTTCTTGAATTTAAGTATAATATATGATCACACTTCATGAGTATATATATCTTCATATGATAAGCAAAAATATACTCTTTTGAGTAATTTGTAGATAACTATACGACATTTTTTTTATCATGACATGCAACCTAATTATCACATGAGCTTTAGCTTTTACTTTTATTGCCATGCTGTTCGTTATGACGAACACAGTTTCTGTATATATATGTGGAATGGGAAAAGGTGATCGATAGAGTTTGGTAGTTGAAATTTAACTATGTATGTCTATCGAGAAAGTGTATGATCATTATCTGGTTTCTTTTATGTGGCATATTTGTTTTACCACGTTAATTTAAGCTTCGATCTTGATAGTTGATATACATGCTTCTGTCATGTAATCTTTGGAGATTAGTTATACTACCTCACAAAGATAATTTAATGTAATGTTGGTCGATGAGGATAGCAAAAGACGGCGATAATCTTGTTCATTTGTTCAACTGATTTAGGGCTTGTTAGGATGACTTTGAGGTACTGATTTTAAATCTCGTTCTATGTATGGATTGCCCACTGAATCACCAGGGTACTTATTGCTTAAATGTTACTTCAGTTCAATATAAAGTTGTCTCGGTGGTATCACAGTTAATGAGAGCAATAGAATTTAGAATGCTGATATTGTACCTTTCTTGCTCATTGCTAGATTGAATCATTTTTATAACGGTTGAATTAATGGTTTTTAGTAATGATTTTCAAACCGCAATGACCGAATATATAAAACGAGCGTAGTGAAAGTGCGATTCTCTCTATAACATAGATCTCGGTTTAATATACGCGTACTTCATAATTTATGTCTTGATAGTCATGAAACATGTAGACTGATCAAGAAGATGATTGAAATGCAGGTCTCAAGTTGTATACATAAAGAAACCGGAAAAACATGAATACTTTTTCGCATGTTCCCCCTGGCTTTCGGTTTCATCCCACCGACGAAGAACTCGTGGATTACTACCTTAGGAAAAAAATTAACTCCAGGACAATTGAATTAGACGTCATCAGAGACGTGGATCTTTACAAAATTGAGCCATGGGATCTTCAAGGTACATATATAGTCGACTTAATTCGTAATTTCAAGGGTTCCGTATGCCATGCATTTTTATATATACTATCTAGCTTGAAATTTCTTAATTCTTATCAACACACTTATTCACTAAAATCGTGCACAAATTAGTTGATTTCGCACCAGAAACTATTTTTTGCTTGAAAGATCCTAATTAATTTGTAAACTTATATAGAGCTATGCAGACTAGGTACAGAAGAACAAAACGATTGGTATTTCTTTAGTCATAAAGATAAGAAATACCCAACAGGTTCCCGCACAAATAGAGCTACTGCAGCTGGATTTTGGAAGGCAACAGGAAGGGATAAAGCGATTTACTCGAAGCATGAGTTGGTCGGGATGAGAAAGACGTTGGTGTTTTATAAAGGCCGAGCCCCTAATGGACTAAAATCGGATTGGATCATGCACGAGTATCGCCTTGAAACAGATGAAAACGCAACCACGACACAGGCAAGTTTCATTATACCACAAGAAATAGTCTTAATTAGTCATGAATCCAAGATTTCCAATGAGGATGTAATACATCATCGATCATATGTAACCAATCACTAATGCCTAATTTATTCAATTCAATCTCTTTTATCTGAAAACAGGAAGAAGGGTGGGTGGTATGTAGGGTTTTCAAGAAACGACTACCCGCTATGATCAGGAGAGCAAGCGAGCATGAACCAATCTGGTACGATGATCATCAAGTCTCATTCATGCCTGAAATCGACTCACCATCACAAAACAACACCCGATCCAACTTGGGTAACACTGGTAATTACCAATACCCGTATGGTTCTTGCAAGAAAGAACTAGATTCACAGCTGCAAAATTACCAGATTACCCCAGGCCATCGTCTCCCACTCCCTCATCTAGAGAGTCCAAAACTTCTCCCAACCTGCAATTCTTCAATGCCCATTAACTATGGTATCGACATAAACCAACGAAGCATCAATCTAGAGCCTACCTTGTTCACTCAACACCATAACAACATCCATCAACAACATCATCAAGACCAAAACTTTAATGATCAAATGACGGATTGGCGTGTTCTTGACAAGTTTGTTGCATCACAATTACTTAACGAAGGCGATCATGTTTCGATCAAGGGAAATCATGAACAAGCCTACACAAATGCAGAAGAAGAAATAGTATTGCAAGAAGATGCATCAAATCCCATCTCCAGTTGCCAAATAGATCTATGGAAATGATGGAATATTAATTAATATCCTTCTTTCCTTGAAATTATTAACTCTTCTTAATTCTTGTACATAATAAAGACCTATAAAGTGGTACATGTATGATCGACCTTATTAATTAACTCTTTTACCTAGCCTATATAGAGTATTATGCCTCTTGATTAGCACTCTCAATTAGCTTATTTGATGGGTATTATTGTAACTAAAACCATCGAAGAAATAGAGAAGGGGGGTGCTGCTGTATTTTATGATTACTTGGGATCACAGCATTGTCTGTTATGTGTAATGGGCTTCATTATGTTTTTGCTATAGTTGGCAGCTGCATGCACTTAAACTGATGTTTATTTAATTAATAAAAAAACTTTTAGGTTCACCAATTAATAATTTTTAATGTCATGCTCGCATTTGACGTGCTAAGCTTTTACCATCCGTCCAATGATACCATGGTGATTCACTATTTATAATATGGTTTTCCAAAATAAAACAAAAGCATATATATTAATTAATGATAACTGATTAAATGGTTAAAATTTTTAACTAAAAAGGCATGCAAAAAAACTTTTTCTGGCATTTGGAGCAACATAGTCAAGTTTAGAGATGATATGAATAATCTCGTATTGGAATTTGACAATCTATTTTTCATGTCTATGATACATGAGAGAATATTTTATTTTGGCAAGATAAATGGCTAGAATCGGACCCACTGGCCACTCAGTTCCATAGATTGTATAATCTGGACAAGTGTAAGGGGTTGTTTGTTTTTTTTGAAGATCTGTGCAACCATTTTTGTCAGCGCCACGCAGACATATGCCCTCGCAGAGTGTTTATTTTTTGGAAGTGCACAGATCAAAAAACGTCTGTGCGAAGTCTTCCTGGCGCAGACATGGACCACTGTCTTCAAAGATCTTCAGACCACATTTTAACCTAAACAAAAAAAAAAACATGGGCCACCGTGTAGTTTTTTTTTTCTTTTTTTGCTGAAAATGCATTTTTAATGTTTATGATATGAAATTAAGTTTGAAAAATCAATTTATTTCAACAGCTGCAGATGTTAAAAACAAACAGTCTTCTTATTGCAGACTGCAGACATTTAGTCCACCTCTTCTGCCGCAAATGCTTACAGATGTGGTCCGCAGACTGCAGACATTTTGGCTTCAAAAAAACAAACAACACCTAAATCAGTACTTGTTGCTGAAAGATTCAATTCAAATGGGATCGTTGGATGTTGGAAAAGACTATCAAACCTCCGTTCAATAGTTGGCAGTTTCGTCCCTTCACAAGAAATCGACACTATTAAATTTAATAAATCACCAGATGGCAAATTTTACGTCAATATTATGAGAAACCTGATTGACTCGAAGCTTACCATCACGACAACTATCACAATGGTATGGTTCAATATGGCCCCGATAAAAGTTTCTATTTTTGTTTGCAGAGCATGTTTAGACCGAATTCCTACCTACTCAGTCGTCGAGGTGCAAATATTCCATCACAGGTTTGTCATTTGTGCTCCAGCGAGATCGAAACCTCTAATCATCTCTTTGTAACATGCCCATTCACTCAGAAAGTATTGGATTGGATATTCAAGTGGTTTTGTATTCTCGACTAAAAAAAATCAAATGTATGCGATTACATCAGTTTTGCAGCCAATTGGGGCCATTGTCCAAAGAAAAAGAAGATATTGCTAGCCATTATATACGTTTCAATTTGGAGTATATGGAAGGCGAAAAACGACAAGATGTTTAAAATATTATCTCTTCTCCAACAAAGACGACATACAATAATTTAACTGGTGTAAGGGTGGGTTAAGCATAGGAGTAAACTCGGAAAGTATTCGTGGACGGGTTGGAGTTGTTGCCCATTTTGAGTAACATATTGTATCTTTTCTTTGTATGTTTTTCCTTTTCCTAGCTCTAGTCACTTGTTAGGTTGTGTTTAATAAAACTTGTCGGTTCAAAAAAAAAAGGCATTTGTCAAACAGTTTAAGGATCGCCAAGATATCTTCAAATATTTACAACATTATTAGATTATTCTAATAAAAAACAAATTAAATATCATCCTATTTATTATTTTACCCATTATCTTACCATTCTTAGATGATGACAAATATAATAAAAATTTATTAATTTTATTAAATATGATAAATATCACAATTTTAAATGTGTAGGAGGATAGTAGAAGAAAAAAAGTAGGAATATATCTGATTTTTCAAAAAGAATTGTGATTGTGTCTAAAAACAGTTTTTATGTTCATATTTGAGGAAATTAAGAAAACGAACAAAAAGAATCTTGATCATGAATCAACTTTTTTTTAACAGCTAGACTTCAATTAAAAACAAGCTAGACTTCAATTAAAAACAATAAGAAGTTGGAATTACATGGTATAATACAATGGATTTTCAACCCAAGAGTTCCAAATCAAATTCCTACCCTATTTCGCTCAACAATGATCACGAATCAACTGAAACAGCTTCCCAACCAGTCCCCCTGTTTTCTCACATCTCTAACAAATTCCAACTACTTATACATGAGTGACTCCACGGGTAAAGAAACATCTGCTATATGAAGTTTAGAAGGATGAATGCATGATTTAAGACCTCTTTCAATAAATAAAATGTTTTCATGCAAGAACATATATGTAGCTAATTAAATCTTTAATGTACATACATATATTAACTAATACTTTAGATATAGCTTATTTTAAAAAAGAAATGCTGTATATATATGCTTAGAGATGAAGTTTGCCACAATACATGGGCAGATATAGGGAGTGAGTTGGTGGGGGATGCTTATAATTAATCAAGAGAGCTTTCCTTTGAAGGCAGATCATAGACATTATAGAATAGTTACTTTTCATATCCTTTTTCTGTAGCGCTGTGACAAAAAGATTCTCTCTGGATTCTTTTACCCCAACCTTCAAAACGAAGGTAATTAGTGGCAGTGTGGCACGACTATATATCATGAAGGCTCGTGCATAAAATTAGCTCGACTCAAATTTTTAAAAAATTATAGGAACATCCTAAACCCTCAAGATTATTAAGAACATATATATGCTGAAAGGATCTTGAAGGTACTTCTTTGTTCTAGTAGTTGAGTTGTGACGTAGAAACTTATGTGTAAACATGCATTTTGGAAAAATGTCTATTTGAATACATAACTTTTCATCCTCATGTCTCTTCATGTTGTGGCCCGACTTCAAATATAAATATAGGTCTTATTTTGCTTTACCATGGTCCAATTTAGGCTGACTAACGAAAGAACTCGCAAGGTAAGCTTATTATGACAAATTCGTGACACAAGTCCCAAATAATTCAAATAAGCCTTAATTTACGGATTCAGGTTCTACTGTTCTAGTTAGGGTGTAAAATTATACAGGCTCCGCTTGAGCTCGACTCGATTCACTACAGACTCAGCTTGAGCTCGAGATCGGCTCATTTTTTGTATGAGGGAGGAGGGAGTCATTCCCTCCCAACCCACTGAATCCACAGCCACATCAGTTTTTTTCTTTTATTTTTCTTCATTTTTCTCAACCCACAACACATGAAAACTCTATCTTTTTGAATCCACTCAACCCATTCAATTAAAAAAAAATACAAAATAATCAAAGTAAAATCTTAATTAGTAATAGAGTTACCGCCGGAATCACTTCCTCTTCAGCGGGTTGTTTATTTGGATTCACTAACCCACTTCATCCTCTCTCTCTACTTTCTCTCTCTCATTTTCTCTTATACCATGTGTTTTAAAACTTGTATCTTAGTTGTTTTGTATTGTTTTGTATCTTAGGCTCGTTAAGAAGCTCGTTTACTAATACCCTACATCACTAATTCCTTAAATATTTTTTTATTTTAATATATATAAAAAATATATTATATATAGGCTCATTTAGGCTCACGAGCTCACTAAATAAAGCTCGGCTCGAGCTCGTTTAATAAACGAGCCTAATATTTAGGCTCAAACTCGGCTCAAACTCGTTTAATTCGATCTCGAGTAGAGCTTTTAACGAGTCGATCCCAAGAGCTCGGCTCACTTACACCCCTAGTTCTAGTCATACATTTCCCAATAAACTATGGGAAATGTCCATGTGCCAAGTGCCGGCATCAAAACATAAGTATCTGTCAATAAATAAAACAAGGTGAAACTTATATTTAAAGAAAAGGCTAGGGATCGAGAGGATAGGATTAATTACAACACCTAGGACATTCAATTTTCGGGCAATTACACCATTTACGCCAATCAATTACACAAACATATAGTCCAATTAATTAATGTAGACAATCAATCAACAAGTCTACAGTAATTCATTAAATAATACACAAACATATAGTTCGCACTATAAGATTAAAAAAAAAGTACATGCAGAAGTATATCAGCTGTGGCTTACTGATGAAGGTGGTGACGAAAAAAACGTGCATGCATGCACCCAGCAGGAGACTGATGAAAATGCATAAATTAAAGATGAATCAATGACTGCATGCTAACCATTATTCGATCACCAGCTTCTAGATCTGTACAGTGTAAGCCAAAAAGAGTGGTCCAAAACCGAAAGAGAATTGAAATGTATCAAAGAATGTTTGTGTGTCTGTGTATATATAAATCATGTATATGTGTGGGTGGTGGGGAAGTCAAAATCTTGAGGGAATCTTGTTAAAGCAATGAAGTTTCCAGACACCCAACATAAATCATTAATGTTGTTTCTCCTAATTCTTTGGAGACAAGACTTACTTCAATTCAGGGGGGGAAAGTTAACCAAAACACCCAAAATTTCGTTGATTTATACCCAACAAGTTCTTTACATAAATCATGCAAATATCACGAGTGCCGAAGTTACAATTCTCTTGGTTGATATAAAGGAGAAACGTTATATTTGGAATATAACTAAAAGTAAATACGCATAACTGATTGAAATTTACATCCATCTAATATATATTGGTTACACGTGATTTCAAAAAATGGGTAAACATGCATGGAATTTGGGCAAAAAAACTTATAAATTATTTCCTCGTTACTAGTAAGATAAGCATGCGAAGACAAGGTTACACATGATTTCAAAAGTTGTTCGAAAAAGGGGTTAACTTTAATGGGCAGTGGGCATGCTTCTTAATATTTTATAATTAAACAAATGATTAAGGAATGGAATTATAAGGTTTCTATTAAGGTGTTTGCTACGAGAAGACCTTATCATCATATTTTACTGTTTTCTTGTACCCATAGATCCGTATTCATCCCACAATCTCAAGACAACTTTTAAGAAAATTTATGTTGGTAGAATAATAATTACTGAATCGATTAGGAGTTTTTATTTTTTGAACAACGATTATATTTAAAAAAAAAAAAAACAAATCCTAGGAAGATGCTAGAGACATCAGGGTAGTACAGAACATAAAAAAAGTTAAAAATTAGAACGAAGAACAACACTAAATCATCGAATCCTGGACTTGCATCTTCGCCCTGTGCTTGATTTCAACTGGAGTCGAGAGAATTTAAGGTTGCTTGCAGACTTTTTGAAAAACTATGATATCAGAAATAGAAAATGTGGTGGAAATAATGTGGAATGCGAGTTGTGAATTGATCATAAAATTTAGTCTTCTTTTATAGAAAGAAAATCAGCATATTTCATAACTATTTCGAACTTCGCAACTCTGTCAAATCTCAGCACAGCGTTTTCAAGTATGTGAGAATGAATTTCATGATTATAAGAATTTCACAAATAGGGGGCCCATTTTATCTCATTTAGTTTATGCGGATGATGTCACTTTTGTCGGCGAGTGGTCCGAGATGAACTTTGTTAATCTCAGTCGTCTTTTGAGATGTTTTTATACTGCTTCAGGGTTGAAGGTGAACCTCAACAAAAGCAAAGTGTTTGGGATAGGTGTAGAGGAGATGGAGGTTAGTAGATTGGCTAACATTCTTTGTTGTGAGCCCGGTAAATTCCCTTTTACTTATCTTGGGCTCCCGATAGGAGCTAATATGAAACTTGCCAAGCACTGGAGACCAATTGTGGATAAATTTAAAAATAAATTATCGAATTGGAAAGCCAATAATCTCTCGTTTGGGGGAAGGCTTACCCTTGTTAAATCTGTCTTGAGTAGTCTTCCGTTATTTTATTTCTCTCTTTTCAAAGCGCCGAAAAAAGTAATTGACAATTTGGAAAGTATTAGAAGAAAGTTTTTATGGGGGGAGAAAGAAAATAAAAGGAAGATAAATTGGGTAGCATTGAACACTTTGACTAAACCGAAAAGAAAAGGAGGTCTTGGTATTGGGAGTCTCCGGTCATTGAATTTGGCTCTTTTAATCAAGTGGTGGTGGAGGTTTAAATTTGAAGTGAATAGTCTTTGGACGAATTGCATTAAAGCTTGGCATAATGTCTCTTGTATTGATGGCAAGCCATTAGCCAAAGCTAGTCTCCCAAGAGTGTGGTTTGTTATTTCCAAGCTAAATGAAGATATGAAACATTGGGGAATTAACTTGGAAGACTTGTTTGTAAGGCGTCTTGGAGCGGGAAATAGAACCTACTTTTGGAAGGACAAATGGTGTGACGGTGTAGTGTTGAAAGATGTTTTTCCGGAACTTTATCGCATTGAAGTGCAGAAAAATTGCATGGTCAGTAACAGAATTCAAAACAAAGGTCTAGATGGAATTCATGGGCAGTGGTCGAGAAATCTAAGGAGAGGAAGGGAGGCAACAATTTTATCAAATTTAAACAACAAAGTTGCTGGTGTGGTGTTGACAAGCATAGATGATTCGTGGATTTGGAAAGGTAACGAGACGGGTGGTTTTACAGTTTAAAGTTTGCGGAACTTGATGGCTATTGCGGAAGAGGTCTCAAACACGTTTCCTTTTCATTGGGAGGGTTGGGCTCCTCTAAAAGTAAATTGTTTTGTTTGGCGTTTATGTTTAAATAGGATCACAGTTGCCGACAACCTTCTTGTTAGAGGTGTGACTTTGCCATCGTATCTTTGCCCGCTCTGTGGTACTGAACAGGAAGATGTCGAGCATCTGTTCTTTAAGTGTAGTTTTGCAAAAAAGGTTTGGAGCTGGTTTTGTAACTGGTCGATGTTATTGAAATCTGCTCCTATGAATGTTTCAGACATGTTGGGGGTCGTAAAGACATTGGTGTTGAATAAAAAAAGGAAGAGATTGCTATGGGCCTTCGTATATTCGGATTTATGGAGCATATGGAAGACTAGAAATGCTTTAATTTTCAAAAGTTTCAAGATCAGCCCAATGAAGACAGCCGATGATATTCAGTTAATCTCTTTCAATTTGTTGAAATATAGAGGGAGGTTTAGTTCTTTAAATTGGTTTGACTGGTGTAATTCTCCTGTTTCCCTTATTTGTATGTTGTAACTTGTCTAGCGTCTCGCTAGTTTCGTTTTAATGTGATTCCGCTGTTAAAAAAAAAAGTCATTTTGTTTTATTTCTAAATAAAAAGTTCATTTGTTAAATAATAGTATAATATAATACCACCCATTTTTGTGATTATCTCCAAATAAAAATGTAAACTGAATTTACTAACATTCAACCAAAACAATATTCAAGATGTGTCAATAAAAAAATATTTTCATCCTGCTAATATAGCATTCAACAAATAAAGAAATAAGACCACCTCTCTTGGGACTGCAGTACCACTACCATTCTAATAACCTGAAAAATCTACATTTTGAACAAAACCTAAACATTCTTAAATCATATAATCATATAAACAACAGCTGTGAACAAAACCTAAACAGTCTTAAATCATATAATCATATAAACAACAGCTGAAAATCCCATGATCAACAACAAAAAAGTTGACTTTGCTGGTTCTTGGATGTTTGATCCTGCCGTAGACAATGTTCTTTGAGGCCTAAACAATGCAAACAGAAATTAAGGCATTCGTTAACTTAATATATTATAATCTTCAGGAACAAAAAAAAAAGTGTGATATATTATACATACTTTTGCAAGTGTCCAAGGTCACCACAAAACAATGCATTATCAGGCACAGGTAATTCGGTTTTCTGGTGATGATCTTCTGGATTTATGATTCTGATATAAGTTTCTTGACCTAAATACCATCTATCAAGATTCATTGTTCTAAGATTCCAAGCTCCCACATTATCAAGATAAACATATATCGCAGTCCATCCTCCCGGAAAAACCTGTTCTATAAATCAACATATTATATAAATATATTACATTTAATATATACAATATCTTTTTATAAACAAATTTCAGACCTGGATTGTAGAGCGTGAAATAGCATCCCATCGATTATAAGAACCCCTGCTGTTTTCTGTCCAATTCCCATAAGCCATTCTAAATATATTATAAATTTTGTCATTCACATCTTCACCAAATCTTTCAAAAAAAAAAAAAAAAAAAAAAAGACGATTAATTAAAAAATTATATACCCGACAACAAAAAAGGAAAAACCATCCATATGAAAGCTCTGAACTACAGTATCATTGTTCTCCAATATGATTTCCACAAACCCTTTATACGTAGCATTGATGATGGATCTTCCCACCCGTGGAGGTCCGTTTAAGGGTATTTTCGGAAAATCAAGTTTGTAAACACCCTTCACATGATGATCATCTGCAAGCCTCACCGGTGTATCAAGATTCCCAAACGAAATCCCGTTAAAAGAAGCACGAATTTTCCCATCAATCATCATCGGCTCAACACTTCGTAACATATACGTATCCGTTACATTAATCGACCCGTAATGAAACGAACCCTGCGGGTTTGGCCGGGCCCCACTAGCCGTATTATTCATCCTGTATAAAGTACAAATGATTATGATAATTAATTCGAATCATAACAAATTAACCTGATTAGTGGATTCATATATATACCTGATGGAAAGTGCTTGATTTAACGCGAACGAATACTCAGAATCTTCGTTTGGAGGATTGGGTAGAGGGCCGGATGCTTGGCCTTGAGAATTTGAATAATGCAAAATAGCGACTCCTGTAACTCGTTGCCAATTTGATTGATTTACAAATCTGGCACTTGCAACGATGTAGTAATCACTGGTTGCGTTTTGATCCATGGTGACCAGAAAAGAGTAAGATTGTCCCACATAAACATCGAAACTGCTATAGTTTTGTTGGGTTGTATAATGTCCCTCGGTTTCCGCTAGTACCAAATTATGGCTTTGGATTCGAAAATTCAAACAAGTCGAGACTCCAACATTGATTACACGAATTCGATAAGTTTTACCTTGATCAACATTAATTGTGGTGTGGTTAATGCCATCGGGAACAGTGGAATTGTATTTAAAAGGTCCGTTTCCATTGATGAGGACTCCATCTGGAATACCAAGGTTTTTTCCAGCATCAAGAGTAGCTCTGAGTGCCTTAAGAGGACAATCAAAAAGTAATTAGATGTATAAACATGTGAGTGAGAGGTTTTTAATATAAAACGATATACTAACCGAGTGGTTTCTGGTGTACCAATCACCAATGGTGATGATAATATCTCCATCGGGGGTATTAAAAGGGAGTTGTATAATTTTGCGATTTGTGATAACAAAACCACCGAATCCACCTGCTGCTGTTTGGAAATCAGTACTTGGAGCATAATAGTAGCTACCGATTTGATCCTTGACTTGAAATCGGTATGTCCAGTTCCAATTTGGAGGAATGGGACAATTAGTGCCCAGAACTCCATCTTGCCAAGAAGATCGACGCATTTCTATTCCAGGCCTATCAAACGTAACGTAAGATCCCGTTTCCAATACTGAAGAAGTTTGAAAAATAGTATATATTCATATATGTATTTCTATTAAATCGTACCATGTAATGAGGAGGCTTTCGTCTAATTTGTTCTTGACGTTGACGACGACATTGTAATTGGTAGTAACATTTAGGGTTGGACCTGGAAACTCCCCGTTCACTGCTATGACCTGTAATTGGAGTTCACAGATAGTAAATTTTAGTATAATAAACAAGTAAACAGTGACCATGATCAGACTATTTTAGAGACTAATTGCTTTTATAAAAATTTCACAAACACCATAAAATACACATTGAGACGTTTCGTCGAACGCTCGATAAGCACATCATAAGGAAGAAAAACCTCCTGAAACACAAAACAGAGCAGGGCACAAGAAGGGGGGAGGGAAGAGATCCACCTGCTGGGGAACGCCAAGTGGAGAAGCAGTGATGTAAGAGAACTCGAGTTCGTAATTCACAAATGGGTCGCCAGCAGAACAGAAGCCACCAAGTATCAAACCAATGTGGAACCAACTCAACAACTTTGAACAAAATGACGCCATTATCGAGTTGATTTGTGGTCTGGTAGAATTACAGACGTGATCATATAGAGATTAAAGAGGGAAATCCCCTTTTCCTCAAAACTTTGGGCGTGTTTTGCGGTGTGATAGTGTTGAGTGTGTTGTCCCACCACTAAACACTCAGCATTCGTTCTCGCACTTCACCGGCGTGATGTGTGGCTTTTCTAACTGAAAAGGCGCTAAAGTCGTTAGTGAAATCAGCGATGCTACTTTTTGTTTTGAAAAAATTACAAGATTAGTCCCTCGTTCTAGTCTTAAATTGTACCTTTAGTCTCTAATTTTAAAAATTAATTCAACCGTTCTTTTTATTATTAAAATTTCCTAAAATCATTTACCGGACGTAAAAAATCTATATTTTTCCCTTTAACAATTTATTTTTTAGTTTGTTTATTATGTTAATTATATTTCAAAGAAACAAAAATTATCCTTCCCCTTCCCCTTCCCTTTGTTCATGTATCATTTTTTTCTCTCACCCTCACCCTCTACTACTTCGGCGACTTCAAGACACCTCCGACAAGACACCTACAGAACCATCACATGAACTTTCACTTCATAGACATGAAACAATTATAACCACCATTTGAGGAATTCCACACTTATTCACTGGTCATGAAGTGTTGAAAGAGAACGAGGATAAAATCTTTAAAATCTGTGAACAAATGAAGACCACTGTGAATGAAATTAGTCATGACAAAATAGTCGCGACGCGAAGTTCGAATGGTGCCGTGACATTACTGTCGCCTAGAGTTTGTGACGCGACCATGAGCTAGGTCACAACGCGTTAACCATTGACTTTTTGACCATTTTTAATTTTAGTCAAACTTTGATGGATCTAAGTATTAGACTGGGAATTGGACAATTCCAAAACTATACGATCCTACGATTAGGATCACAATTTTAACAACATTCCACTCAAGATTGAATACATTTAGTATCATTTTTAATGTTTTCAATCTTATTTAGTTTTTTAACTTATCCTTAAATCTGACTATTATCTCTTTGGATACATTTGTATGATTTAACATCAATTAAGTAGTTAATGGTTATTTTATGCTATACTATTCGTGTTTTGGTATGTTTTAAATTAATCATTTTTGTGTAAGTAAATAAATGATGGTGTGTCGTGTCGTAGCAAACCTAGCAGCCCAAGCTGTCTGTGAGAGTTTAGGCCCAAGCTCCTTATGACAACTTCAACAAACACCATGAGTTTGTATGCAGTTTTTGATAAAGTCGCTTCAACTATTTAATTTGCAAATTTCGTTATGTTTATCTATTTTTTTTGGATATTAGTGTGTGTGCGTCCCTCTCTCTCTCTCTCTCTATATATATATATATATATATATATATATATATATATATATATATATATATATATATATGTTGGAAAATAACCAATTTATAAAAATGGGTTTCTTCCTATTTTTTTTAACACGTCCAAAATGAATTTATATGAATGAGAAATTAATCCTTAAAGTAAGGGTGTTGGAAGAAGTAAATAAAAGAGTTTAATGGTTGGGAGAAAGATAATAAAAGTTCAGGGACCTTTCTTGCTAATACTTCTTTCCTTTGTAACTGAAATTGTATTTAATATTACAATTTAATTACATATTAATACACATTAATTTTGTGATTAATAGAGCTGTTTAAATGGGAGGTTATAGAATGTGTAGTATAAATACTACTACTATACAACCATTTGAGTACACCAATAAGAATACAAAAACTCTCTTATTCTCCATTTCATGTTCTTAGTTTTCTTGCTGAATTAAATATATAATCCAGACCTATTGAGGGTTTGGATGGTCTAGAAGAACCACTTCAAACTGTTGTATCCTAGGAAACAAACACCCGGTAGCGGGCGAATTTGTTTTAAAGACAATGTGTTAAATACATGCCTCAGTTTTTTCTGCTTTCTTGTTTGCTTTCATACATTTACCGTAATATTATTCCTACAATCTTAAAACAAATTCGTTTGTACGAAAAGAACTAGAAATCGAAACAATTTACTTGCATTATTTTGATATTGTACGATTTTCATAAGGAAAAAATGATTTTTTTTTGTGATTTTGAAGCATCTTTGGTCATTAAATCATTAAGATATGTATTTGTTATTATGTATCAAATTTTCCAGCTTCGGTACTGATTCTATTAAGTACCTAATGGGTTAAGAAGCTAGCTTAACTCAAAAACACAATTTACGTGTTGCTGTGAAATGCTCTAATCTGTCCCAATATTTGAAAAATCATAACTTAATCATGGATGCTCATTTTTGGTTGAAACCAATTGTAACATCCCGACTCCCAGGTATAAAATATAAAAAACTAAAAGTCATATTCTTGGACCTATCCGACGTGTTGGTTGCCCCCCAACTCGTCGTGTAGAAGCGGGTCAGGCCGCGTATTTTATGAGGTCTACTCGACGAGTCGGAGGACCCTGACTCGACGAGTAGGAGCTGGAGAATGAAACCCTAATTTTTAGGATTTGTACCCTATTTAAAGGACCTTAAGTCCTTTCCTCCAGCCTCTTACAACCTCTTGATGGCCAGTAGAAACCCTAAAGAGCTTAGACCTTGTTCTTGAGTGTTTGTGAGGATTAAAGAGTGCTTTTGGTGCATTTTGTGAAGGAGGCTTGAAGTATAAGGAGCTTGGGAAAAGAGGAGCTTGTGGATCTGACACTACTTCATCTTGGCATCATTTTGAAGGTAACAAGTCGTTACCTTGGCTTATCTTTAATTAGATCTCTTCATGCTTAAGTTTAGTGTCGTCTTTAGGATATTTGGGAGTCATTTTGGGTATTGAGCAAGATCTGAAGTTGTAACTTCAGATCTGGACTCCCATTGGTCCTTATAACCATAAAGTTATGAGATTTGGCAAGTTTGGGCACTTCCCTTTGAGTTAACCTTTCCCTTAGCCTAGTTTTGGCATTTAGGACCATGCATGTACGTAAAGTTTGCAACTTTACGTGGAAACCATTCCCTAGGAGGTTGGATTTGCAATATGGAGCTTTGGGGTGGCTTAAAAACATTTGTATAAGAAATGGACTGCATGAACTCGACGAGTGGCGAGTCGGATGAAGGTTGCCCGTATCTGATTCTGCATGAACTCGACGAGTCAGTAAGAGGACTCGACGAGTCAGTTAGGGTTTTTCCCCGACATCTGGACATACATGGACTCGACGAGTTGGTTGGAAACTCGGCGATTCAGTTAGGGTTTTATGACTTCCTGAGTTCTTAAGGAACTCGACAAGTGGCTAGTTTCACTCGACGAGTTGGGTCAACATGGACTGTTGACTTTGACCGTTGACCTTAACTTTGACCAAGGGTTGAGTAGTTTAACTTTTGGGGGGTATTTTGGTAATTTGGGAATTTATGGAAGTGGATCATTGGTGGATGTAGGTGTTGGACTTGGAGCTGCATTTGGTGGAGTTTGATTTTATCACTTCGAGTTACTTGTGAGGTGAGTTCTTCTCACTATATCAACAGGGTCTACAGCACCAAGGCCGACCCTTTATGATTTGCATCCTGGTTTTAGGATGGTTGCTATGTTAGAGATCGGTTAGATCGGTATCCTTGTTATAGGATGGTTGCTATGTTATTGATCGGTTAGATCGGTATCCTGGTTATAGAATGGTTGCCATGTTAGTGATCTATTAGATCTGTATGACTATCTGTACTTGCATGCTAGCGTATGATATTTATGTGCACATGTTTGTTGGTTTGGGGGATTGGGTTGAGGCAGGACCTGCTTTGTGCTATAGGCCAAGATACCCAAGGTGGACTGGATAGACTACAGACCCGGTTTGGGCACATTAGTCAGGCCGAAGGCCCGACGAGCGGTCCGGATAGGCTGAAGGCCCTGAGAAGCGGTCCAGACGTGTCGATGGCTCAGAGAGCGGTCCAGATAGACTGATGGCATGTGAGGCGGTCCAGTCAGACTGATGGCTCATTATGCATGTTGTATTTGTTTATATGATATGGTTATATCTGTATGGCGTTGGTATTTTGGGGGAACTCACTAAGTTTCGGGCTTGCAGTTGTTGATTTTGTTTCAGGTACTTCTGACGATCGCGGGAAGGCGAATGTGTGATCGTACACCTCCTATTGTTTATGATTTGATTCTGGGATACTTTGACACTGAACTAGATTGAAAACAAGTTTTGTAATAATCATTGGTTTTGAAATGTTTTATAAAAGTTTAAATTTGGCATGATTTTTTTATGGATGTTACACCAATTCTCAAAGTTTGGTATATGAGTCTACTTAATTTCATTAATTTTGGCCGAAAGCTGTAAACAACTCTAACTAGGGTGAAAAATACAATTTTCACTGACTGGTTAGATTTTAACAGCTATGATACACAGTTTTGTAAATTCATAATAAATTGTAGAAAAATCGTGTGCACTTATGCAAGTAGTCCCTGAAAAGCTAAGAGACAGGGCTACTGGATTATGAAATTAGATTGCAGTTTTGACAGGTTTTAGTGGGGCTAAAGCAGTTTTGAACAGACTGCATTATGTTGAAGGAAAAAAACTTTGTTTAGTCACAAACAACTTAAATTTTATGTCAAACAACTTTGGAAATCAGAAAACAACTTGAGATTTTTGAGAAAGAAACAGCCCCGAAAACTAAAAAAAAAAAAACAGATTCGTTTTACTTAAAATCATAACATTTTAAATAGTTTTGTTGAAAATCAAGTTTTTAGAATTTCTGCATTAGAAATCAAGTTTCATAATTGTTGAAATGTAGATTTTTTATTATGTTGAGTTTTGTCCAAGCAAGAGGCAAACATATTTCTGGAAATTATAATTCTAAACATTTATATTTAGTGTATAAATGACTTCAGAAACGTCACCATCCAAAGTGGAATGATTTCCAAAGTAAACTCTATGGATGCTAACTCCATTGAGTGATGGATTGATATGGGTGTTGCAGGCCATGTGTGCTCAAAGAGGGAATGACTCAAGAATTATAATGTTGTCCAAGTTGAGGCAGAAGTTTATTCTTGAAATTATGATTCTAAACACTTAAATTTGGTGTTTAAAACATTCCAGAAATGGTATCACATAGAAAAGAGCTAACACTTAATGATGTGTTGTATCTTCCATTGATTAGGAAGAACTTAGTCTTTGGATGGTTGTTGAACAAACATGGATTTTGTTTAGTGTTTGATTCCAATAAAAAGTACGTTTGTAGGCAAGGTCTATGCGGATGGTGTAATTTTTAAATTCTATATATTGGCTAATGAGCCTAATATCAATGCGCTGGATAACTCTTCCGCTTACTTGCTTAAATTTATAATGTGTGACATACTAGATTTGGACATGTTAATATGCGTGACATACCTCACTTTCATATAAATCAAAATATGGATGCAACATTAGTGTTGAATCAAAGTTAACACACCAATCTTTCAAGTTCACTGAAAGGACAACTAAACCCTTTGGATTAATTCACAAATATGTGAGTGATATGAAGTTGAATCCATGTAAATGTGGAAATAAGTACTTTCCCACTTTTATTGACGATTACACTAAACTTTGCTATGTAAATTTACTTAAAAGTAAAGATTACACAACATGCAAGTTTAAAGTGTATAAAACTGAAGTTGACAATCAATTCAACGAAAAGATTAAAAGTACTAAGAAGTGCTTGTGGATGTGAATATATCACCATTTGAAGAATTTTTTGCAAATCTTGGTATAAGACATGAGATTATTGCCTCTTATTCACCACAATAAAAATGGTGTCACAGAAAGGAAAAATTGTATCTTAAAAGATATGTCATGTTGATAAGTTATGTTTTCCCCGGTGAATGTGGGGGTAGCTATCTTGTAAGCTAATTACCTTTTAAATAAGGTAACCGAAAGAAAACGAATAAAACACCATACGAGTTATGGTCGGGTATAAAACCATATTACAAATACATTTGAATATGGGGGTGTCTTGCAAAGGGTGTTATACCTAAACCAAAGGATTTAAGGATTGGACACTAGATTGTTAGTTCCATCTTTATTGGTTATGCACAAAACAATAGTGCTTATTGTTTTCTTGTACACTAATGGAATCAACAAATGCGACATACTTTGAAAATGTGTTTCCATGTCTTTATAAATAAAAACAAGTGCTCCAAAACGATTGGGCACAAAGAATCCTCTCATGAAGAAGAAATGGAGGAATAAATAGATCATGATGGAGTAAAAGGAGACAAATGAGAAATCATTTGGAGATGATTTACGCATGTATAAGGTTGAAAGAGAGCCTCAAACTTTCAAAAAAAAAGGAATTTACTTCCTTTGACAAATCTCAATGAAAAGAGGCAATTAAAAGTGAAAGGGATTCTATCTTGCAAAATCACGCATGAAAGCTAGTGGATATACCTCTAGGATATAAGCCACTAGGTTATATATGTATTTTCAAGAGGAAAATAAAAGCAGATAGATCCAAAGAATATGAGAATCAGTAGAACATAATGGTCTATGATTTGATAGAAATATGCATCGCTTTCTTGTTTGGAAATTTAGAATCAAATGATACTTCTATACTCCAAGAAGCTATTTCCATTAAATCCAATAATATTGATTGGAATTCATCAAAACAAGATAAAGGTTTTGATGAATATTAAGATATTCAACATGAAGTTGAAAGGACTATGAATGGAAATATTAGTATTCTAAATTTAGAATCATATGATCATTTCTTAGAAGATCATATTGGATTAAGTTGTAAAAACTAATAATAGTTCTATCGTTTGAACTATTGACTTTTAGAAATCACTGTGGTTTAGTGGATTTCCAAATGAGAAGTAAGAGCTGATGACATATTTGAAATATATGTTTGGATTACAAACATAAGAATGTCTTGATTAATTTCATTTGTATGCTCTTATAACTATATGTGGTTGTAACTTCTCGAAATTTGGAAGTATATCATTTTGATATGAAACTACAACTTCTAAACATAGATTTAGAAGTATAAATCTATATGGAACCTGAGGGAAAGAAACAAAATGTGTGAGTAGTAAAGTCATTAAATGATTAAAGCAAACTTTGGAACAACGGGTATCAAAAGTTTGAATATGTCATTCAACATCAATGGATGTGATGAAATAGATCCATATAAATGACACTTTAAAGTGTTATTCTATTTTATGACATAGTAGGATCCTTGAGATGGGACGCCTAAAGAACTTTACATGTAGATGGTTAAAGTAAAAAATTGCATTTAAAAATATGATATTTGAAAGGAGACTCGTGTATGGTATATTCATAATTACATCTGGCCAATCTTATTGTGAATTCACAAATGCATGTAGTGCATATGCTTATCGTATTACGTTGACACAATTATGCATATTCAATAGTGGTAATTATGGTGTAGTAATAACCATATTAATAATAGGCAACATTTGTTGGAAAATATAGGAGAACAAGTTAACAAGTTTATCCAAGGTTGGACAATAAACGAAAGGGCTTTGTAAGTTCTTGGGAGACATCCCATGATGAGCCAATAACTCCTATATATGTACATGATTATGTAAATAATGGTGAGTCTAGACATATTTGTCAAATACATAACATCATTCAACAACGACTCTCAAGATGACTACATAAAGTCAAAATAAGATTGCAGATCCGCTAACGAAATGCTTGGAATGAGAGGTCGTTATGAGGAATGAGACTAAAACCCATAAATCAATACGTTATTGCGAAGGAAAACCCAACCTAATTGACTGGAGATCCCAAGATCTAGGTTCAATGGGACAACCTACTTGCATATAACATTTATGAATCACTGTGGGGGTTAACCCCAACCCATTCCTAAAACAAACAGTGATGCAGGTTAATCTTATAGTCGTAGATGATAAACTGGAAATCATCACGAATTGGCTTTTAATGATTATTATAGAATCACCTATGTGAGAGAGAAGTGGGGTCGCTTCAAAAGGAATTTTATGGGCACATTCCTAAGAGCTCTTACAGATCGAGGCAAGTGTCCATGACCATAACAGACACATCAATGAGAACCTAACTAGGTCAGGAAGAATCATGTGAGACACTTATTGATGATTTACACAAACGGAAGAACAGTTCAAGGACATCGAGTCTACTGGTCCGCTAGTAAAATAAATATGTATCTTAAGGGTAGGGGTGAGCATATTAACCGAAAAACCGAACCATAACCAAATTAACCAATATAACGAAACCATTTTAACCGAACCATTACTAAAAGCTGTGGTGCGGTTTCTAATTTTGATTAACCTGAATATATATGGTTCGGTTGTGGTTTTTGTCCAAAACCGAACCACTATTAACCGAACTGAACCAATAATATTAATAAATATTTTTAATATAATATAATATTAAGTACTCCCCCTCCCCCCCCTTTCCCCCCTCATCCCATATTTATTGTCTATTTTTGACTTTTGAAGTCTTTATTTTTCAACTTTTATCTTAAATATATTTGTTTTTGATATGTAATACTTGATGCAAAATATATGAATGAATTGTGTTTTAAATGTCTTTTCATTGTTATAAGTTTTTTCAAGTAATTTATAACAAAAATAAAAATATTTAAGGTCAAAGTTGAAGAATAAATACTTCAAAAGTCAAAAGTGAACAATAAATATAGGACGTAAGGAGTATATTGTATAGAATTGAAAATTTAAAGGGTAATTATTTAGAATTAGATATGATAAGTAATCTTCTATCAATACAATTATATATACATAATCATTCACTTTTTATAACAATGGACTTTATTTTTTTCAATTTTTATAGAAAACGTATTTTTATTTTTATGTCATCTTGGAGCATTATGGTTAACCAATATTAACCATTAACCATAACCATTAACCGACTAAAACCTTTATCTAAAACCAATATTAACCGCTATCCAGTGGCTATTGAAATACATTAACCAATGGTAATGGTTATGGTTCGGTTTTGACCAATAACCGAACCAAACCGCCCTATACACACGCCTACTTAAGGGAATGTTCAAAGGATAACACCTACCTATCCTATGCATGATTCAACTGTTGGATTTTATCTAGGTAGCTTAAAAATGCTTGATCAATTTTCATTCATGTGGGAGATTATTGGAAAATTGGTGTTAACTAATTTATAAAAATAGGTTTTTTCCCATTTTTTTTAACACGTCCTAAATGGATTTATATGAATGAGAAATTAATCTTTAAAGTAAGGGTGTTGGAAGAAGTAAATAAAAGAGTTTAATGGTTGGGAGAAAGACAAGAAAAGTTCAAGGACCTTTCTTGCAAATACTTCTTTCCTTTGTAACTGAAATTGTAATTAATATTACAATTTAATTACATATATTAACACACATTAATTTTGTGATTAATAGAGGTGTTTAAATGGGAGGTTACAGAATGTGTAGTGTAAATACTACTACTATACAACTATTTGAGGACACCAATAATAATACAAAAACTCTCTTATTCTCCATTTCATGTTCTTAGTTTTCTTGTTGAATTAAAGATATAATCCAGACCTACTGAGGGTTCGGGTGGTCTAGAAGAACCACTTCAAACTGTTGTATCTTGGGAAACAAACACCCGGTAGCGGACGAATTTGTTTTAAGAACAATGTGTTAAACACATGCCTTAGTTTTTTCTGCTTTCTTGTTTGCTTTCATACGTTTCCGGTAATATTATTCCTACAATATATATATATATATATATATATATATATATATATATATATATATATATATATATATATATATATATATATATATATATATATATATATAACGTCCAAAAATTTCACGCTAAATTCAAAATTTTTAAATCACAAATAAGAGTCAAATAGTATTGTTTACAAAATGTTTTCAAATCAATATCCATCAGACTGTCCCAAAATCATAACATAAGGATGAGGAGCGGTACGGTCACGCCTTCGCCTTGCCACGATCTCCTGAAGTACCTGAAACAATAAACTAAAAACTGTAAGCCCGAGGGCTTAGTGAGCTACCCCCAAAATACCAATACCACACTGACAATACCATATCAGTAACAATCAATCAATCAATCATGCATACTGGGCCATCGGCCTGACTGGTCCGCCCTACCGGGCCTACAGTCTATCTGAATCTATTCATGCATACTGGGCCATCGGCCTGACTGGACCGCCCTACCGGGCCTACAGTCTATCATAATCTATCCCGAGCCTTCGGCATGACTGGTCCGCCTCGTGGGCCTACAGTCTCCCCAGACCGCTCATAGGGTATGTTGGCCTTCAGCACAAAGCAGGACCGCCTCAACCCAACCAATAAGCAACTAACTAAGTTCGCATAACTATCATATACTAGCATATACAAACATCAAACATATCTGTCATACTGATCATCAACCATAAAATCCTCTCATAACTAGAGTACCGACCTAGCAGGTCACTAACATACCAATCCTTACGGATCATAAAGCATAACATACTGTCTACCCTGATTCCGATCTAGCAGACCAAACCATGTAGCATACCATAACAATAACAACTAAAGGGTCGGCCTTGGTGTCGTAGACCCTATCGATATAGTGAGGATAACTCACCTCGCAGATGCCGACTCGAAAGGTAAACTCCAATTCTCGGATCACTTGTCACAGGCTCCACCACCTATGACCATAGTACAATATACTCATAAGTCCTTAACTCTATAAGGTACTCCATAACCCACCAGTCAACCCCTGGTCAAAGTCAAAGTCCTCAGTCAAGGTCAACAGTCCATGTTGACCCCCAACTCGCCGAGTACCCTTGGCTACTCGCCGAGTTCCTCGAAGCACATTCCACTCGCCGAGTCATCGGGATGACTCGTCGAGTTCCTTCGATTCCCGATCAAACTCTAAGGCCACCCGTCGAGTTCCCTCCTTGCCACTTGACGGGTACACACGCATACATATCCTAGGGAAAACTCATCCGACTCACCGAGTTGTTCTTCAACTCGTCGAGTCTTATGGTGATCTTCATCGGACTCGCCGAGTTGTTCATCCAACTCGTCGAGTTCACGACCATCTTCATGTGACTCGCCGAGTCAACCTTGCGACTTGCCGAGTCTATTCAGTCCTTTTTCCATACAGACTTGTTTTGAGCCATGCAGCGGCTCCAAATCACAGATCCAAGCTTCTAGGGCATGCTTTTCACATAAAGTTGCAAACTTTACGTGCATGCATGACTAATAAGGTTCTTAATGCCAAAACTAAGTTCTTAATGGGGCTTTATGCACAAGGAGGGCCTCATTCTCGACCAAAATCAGAGCTTTATGACTCTAGAACCCAAGAAGGTTACAGATCTGAAGTTACAACTTCAGATCTAGCTCATATCCCACATTACCATCTCAACCAAACCATAAAAACCCTAGATCTCAACCAAAAGAGGTCTAGAAAGAAAAAGGAGAAAAGCTGACGACTTGATACCTTCAAATGATGCTATTTGAGGTAGATTTCTGATCTCCCACACTTCCTTGCTCCTAGCCTTTTGTTTCCCCAAGCTTCTCCCCTCAAAAGATCTCCTCTCCAAAGCTTTACACACACAAGAATGAATACCACACGAATTAGGGTTTTTCTGAGCTCTCAAGGACTGCAAAGAGGCCAAAGGAGGCTTATGCTTCCTTAAATTGGGGTGCAAAACCCCGGGATTTAGGGTTTCATCAGCCAGCTCCTACTCGCCGAGTCCCAATATGGACTCGTCGAGTAGGTCACTTAACATGCGATCCCACCCCCGCTGCTACTCGACGAGTAGGTCAACCGACTCGTCCAGTAGAGCTTCATCCAATAACTCTTATTTAAATGATACCTGAGAATCGGGGTGTTACAACTATCCCCCACTTGAACTAGACTTCGCCCTCGAAGTCCGTCAGAATAAACAATGTCGGGTAATGCTCGCGCATCTCCGCTTCCGGCTCCCATGTCCACTCGGATCCCCTTCGATGTTCCCACTGTACCTTTACCAAAGGTATTTCCTTGTTCCGCAGAATCTTCTTCTTCCTTTCCAAAATAGCCACCGGCCTCTCCACATAGTTCAGGCGTTCATCGACCTGAATGTCATCCAACGATACCACTGCCTCCTGGTCCATAATGCACTTTCGCAATTGCGAAACATGAAATGTACTGTGGATCCGGCTAAGCTCCTCCGGAAGCTCTAGCCTATAAGCCACCCTGACAACCATCCTGAACGGCCCGATGTAGCGGGGACCTAATTTTCCCCTCTTCCTGAAGCGGATCACTCCCTTCCAGGGTGAAACCTTCAGGAGAACCATGTCACCCACCTGAAACTCCAGCTCAGATCGGCGTCGGTCGGCATAACTTTTCTGCCGACTCTGAGCGGTCTGCAGTCGCTGTCTAATCTGCTGTATCATCTCGGTAGTTTGTAGAACTACCTCTGTCCGACCCATCACTCTGTGCCCAACCTCGCCCCAGCAGACTGGGGTCCTACACTTCCGCCCATACAACAGCTCGAAAGGCGGGGCGCCAATACTGGAATGATAGTTGTTGTTGTAGGCGAACTCTACAAGCGGTAGGTGGGAATCCCAACTCCCACCGAAATCAATGACGCACGCCCTCAACATATCCTCGAGGGTCTGTATGGTCCGCTCACTCTGCCCATCATTCTGCGGATGGAACGCTGTACTAAAATGCAACCTCGTACCTAGTTCCTCGTGGAACTTCTGCCAAAAACGGGAAGTAAATCGGACATCCTGGTCGGAAACTATGGAAACTGGAACCCCATGGCAAGAGACAATCTCGCGGACGTACAGGTCGGCCAACTTCTCCGCCGACGAACTCTCCCGTATAGCTAGGAAATGGGCACTCTTGGTCAATCGATCCACGATGAGCCATATAGCATCGAAACCCTTTGTCGTCTTTGGCAACTTCGTGATGAAATCCATCGTGATCCGTTCCCATTTCCACATGGGAATCTCCAGGGGCTGCAGCTTACCATGCGGCCTCTGGTGCTCGGCCTTGACCATCCTACAGGTCAAGCACCTCTCAACAAACCAAGCGATATCTCGCTTCATGCCCGGCCACCAATAACTCGAACTCCGATCACGGTACATCTTGGTGGCTCCCGAATGAATAGAGAAGCGAGACTTATGAGCCTCCTCCATCACTGTCTGTCGGACCCCTCCGGACATCGGAACCCAAACCCGACCGTAACGGGTCAACAATCCCCGGCTATCCTGAACAAACCGGGCGCTTTCGCCCTTAATCTTCTCCAACTTCCAATTTTCCGGTCTCATACCCTCAATCTGAGCATCCCTGACCAAACCCACCAGCGGGGAATCCACCGCTATCCTCATACATCTGGATGGGGTCGAGGACCCAGCTGACTTGCGGCTCAGAGCATCCGCAACCACGTTCGCTTTACCAGGATGGTAAAGGATCTCACAATCATAGTCCTTGACTACATCCAGCCACCTGCACTGCCTCATGTTCAGGTTTGGCTGATCCATAATGTGCCTCAAACTCTTGTGATCCGTGTATATGGTACAACGGACCCCGTACGGATAGTGCCTCCAAATCATGAGAGCGAAGACCACCGCTCCCAACTCAAGATCGTGCGTGGGGTATCTCGTCTCATGCGGCTTTAACTGCCGCGATGCATAAGCTATCACTCGTCCCCTCTGCATGAGGACTGCCCCTAAGCCTGTGATGGACGCATCACAAAATACCACGAAATCCTCCACTCCCACGGGGAGTGTCAACACTGGTGCCTCGCATAACCGCTGCCGGAGGGTCTCGAACGCCCTCTGCTGCTCAGGGCCCCACCGGAAATCCACTCCCTTCCTCGTTAGACGAGTGAGGGGTACGACAACCTTGGAGAAATCACGAATGAACCTCCGATAATACCCTGCTAAACCCAAGAAACTCCTGATGTCTGAGGGAGATCTCGGAGTCTCCCACTGCATAACCACCTCCACCTTGGCCGGATCAACCAAAATCCCATCCTGGTTAACGAGATGTCCGAGGAACTGAACCTCTCGTAACCAAAACTCACACTTCGAGAACTTGGCATACAGCCGTTCTCGTCGCAGTACCCCCAACAGCTCCCTGAGATGCTCCTCATGCTGCTCTCGGGTCTTGGAATATACCAAGATGTCATCTATGAACACAATGACCGAGCAATCGAGCATCGGTCTGCAGACTCGGTTCATCAGATCCATGAACACTGCTGGCGCGTTGGTAAGCCCAAACGGCATCACCACGAACTCGTAATGACCATAACGAGTCCGAAACGCGTTTTTCTCCACGTCTTCCTCCCTCACCCTGACCTGGTGGCATCCTGATCTCAAATCAATCTTGGAAAACCAAGATGCACCCTGCAGCTGATCAAAAAGATCGTCTATCCTCGGAAGCGGATAACGGTTCTTCACCGTTAACTTGTTCAGCTCCCTATAGTCAATGCACATCATGTGCGAACCGTCCTTCTTCCTGACGAAAAGGATCGGTGCTCCCCAGGGTGAACTACTCGGACGAATGAACTGCTTACCCAGCAGCTCTTGCAACTGAGACGACAACTCCTGCATCTCTGGCGGTGCCAGTCGGTACGGCGCCTTAGCGATAGGGGCCGCACCCGGCACTAGATCAATCCTAAACTCAACCTGCCTCTCCGTAGGCACTCCGGGTAACTCATCCGGAAACACATCAGCAAACTCCCTAACCACCGGAACCTCTGAAACTGAGAGCTGCTCCCTAACCCGCGTATCTACTACATACGCCAAATAACCGGCACACCTGTGTTGTATATACTGTCGAGCCCTGGCTGCCGAACAAAACCTGTTGGATTAATGTCTAAGTCCATAACTATATTTGGTATGTACTTGACCCGACCCGGCATGGTCCATTTGGGTTGCACTTCACCGACACAATTTATATGGATAGTCTTTTGAGAATAGTATATTTATGATTTATATTAATATATTATAAGTTCTAATATATTAATATGGAATCATATTATTTAATTAGTATTGATCAAGAATTAATTTAGAATTAATTAAGTGATAAAAAAGAACTAATTAAATATGGACTCTTATATATATGGAATGGGCCAAGTTCATTTAGGTTGGGCTAAGCTTTCATGGATGGTCCATGGAGCTTTTAACCCATGGATCCTATGTAAATGAAAGGTCATGGGTATTAGGGTTTACATGGATGTAACCCTAATCCTCCATAATATATAAAGGGGTCCTTGGCTCACAAAATTGTCACAAGTGTGTGAAAATAAGAGTGGGCCGATTTTAGTGTGCATACATATTCTCTCAAGTTCTTTCAAGGTGTTTTGGTGATTTGTGATTCCATTTGAGGCTTCCACACTATTGGGGCTAAGCTCTTAAAGCTTGAAGACATCAAGCTACATCAAAAGGTATGTCATCTAACTAGAACTTTGTAGCATAGGTGCTTCATAATATGCTAGTTAGGATGAAACCTTGGAATAGTTAATATTTACATGTATAATAGAGAAAACATAGATCCAAGGTTTATAGGGTTGCATGTACACCATAGGAGTGTTAGAATGCTCAAAACCCAACAATGGTATCAGAGCCATGGGTTGTTTTCTGTTATATTGATGCAAATGTTTTATTTTCAAGTTGGAAAAAAAAGGAAAAAAAAACATGACGTTTGTCAAATTTTAAGATAATTACTTGTTTTGTGAAAAACGAATTATTTGTAAAATTTGAATCATTTGTTATATGGGTTGAATTAGGTCAAATTAAGTAAAAGATAAAATGATATGATTATTTTATTAGTTTTAAAAGTTTGATCTAAATGTTTTAAGGAGTTACATATTTTGTCATAAAAATTTGGAGCTCAAAAGTTTTTTTTAAAGTTGTGATCTTAAGGGTTTTTGAAACTTCCATAAGTTATGGATATGCAAGTTTTTTTTTAAAAAAAAAAATTTGATTCAAAGTTTTTATGGAGTTACAAAATTTGGTGTTAATGTTTTAAAGAATTCCATAACTTGTTCTTAAGTTATGGAACATGGAAAGTTTCATCATAAAACACCATTAATTCCATAAGTTATGGAATCCAAAGGTTTTCAAGAATTATAAAACTTGCCCTCAAGTTTTGGAATTTGAGAAAAGTTTTTTATGAAAAAAAGAATTGAATTCTAAAACTCTTGGGTTCATAACTTAAACAATTAATTAAATGGTTTTAATTTTGAGTTTAATAATTGGAATTATGATGTTTTGTTGAATAGTTCAAATTAACTCTTATGGACTTTATTAATAGTTAATTAAAGCGTTTAATTAAAAGAGTATTATTAATCCATAAATATATGGTTTGAGTTTAATTAAATTAAAAGTCTAGTTTAATTAATAGATTAAACCACCAAGTATTTTAAATGTCTAAAATACACCCTTATACTATTATAATATTAAAAGGTTAATATATTATATGTATAAGAGCAAGTCGTCTTACCATTAGTAGGCCTCATTCACGAAGCCGGTCTATAAGGGGGGTATAAGGTTACTGCCTATAAAATGACAGTTTAATGGGTGTCCACTCTCACTCACCGCTTCCTTGACCGGTGGAGGGTCGTTAGCCGAACAGGTAGGACAAGGACTATAATTCTACCTTCATTATAAGTATAATGATAAATACTAAGTAACTAAACACTTATAAATTCCCAATCTTAGTTACTTAGGAAAATGTGAATAAGGTGCTAATCCATGAAATTACACTTTGCACTTTGTTTAAGCTGTTAGTGGAGCGTGTGTGGTTAACCGACACACTAACCTGGACTTAACAAGGTAGGCAAAGGGTAACTTAATGTTTATCATAGTATCGTTGGAGCGTGTGTGGTTAACCGGCACATCGATTGAGGGGTAAATATTAAGGGTACCAAGTATATTTGCATGGTTACTTCACACCTTGTTTTGTGATCCTCGGCATCCCAGTCACAAAACCTGAAGGGCACACTCGAGATTGAAACATGCCATTGAAAAGTTCAATGAATCTCAAAAGAATCTAGGAGTTTCAAAACCAATTAAAACCTAATAATACATTTCGTTTATCTTGGTGGAAATTGGTGAATCGTCATTCACCTACCTTCAAATATTTTATAGCTTGGATTACGGCATCCCTCTTCCAAGTTATAAAATAGTTTGTTGGGTCCTAGCCTTAATATATCATATTGGGTGTTATATTAAGGACTTAAATCAACTTTACGTGAATTTCTCCCATTGTTGATGTCTGGTTTAGACAACAATGATCTTCCCAAACCAAGCTTTCCTAATGAATATGACTTCCCGAGTTTGGCTCATGGAAGTCATACTTCTCTTCCTCCACCTCCTCCAATTATTCTCCCTAACCCACAAGTTCAAGGTCACTCAAGCCCTAATGGCAAGCAAGGTCTATGTGTGATCACATCTTAGAGATGAAGTCACATATTGACAAGCCGGGAGAGTTGGGTGTCAAAGTCTTGAGAAAGTTGGATGTTCAATCACTTTCTAAGTCACATAGTGAGTTCCTTTGGGACTACTATGAAACAGACTATGACATGAACCTTAATGATCATATCTATTTGCTTGGTGTTGCTGAATCAGCAATGATTTGGAACGATAGTAAAGCAAATTTGATTAGAAGATCAACTTCCTAAAAACTTTATGGACAGTGACAATGGTGACACTGGAAATCCAGAAAAAGCATTCTCTTCCCAATGGAAAGGGATTGGCCATAGTCAACCCGGTTGACCAAATGGTAAAGAGAAAGGCTAAGTCTGAGATAGTCCCATTACCAAAGGGTCCATATGTTTATTTTGCCAAAGGAAGGGGCGTTGATTGCAAAGCTGCCAAATTTACCTAAGGATGTTAAAGTCAATAAGTTTGACTCTACATCAGGTAGAGCCCATTATCTAACTCTGTTAAGTTCTATTCTGAGATCCTCATTACATGATGTGACTGGGTCACATGTTGATGTTTTAAGAATCAAAGAATAGAGAGAAATCTTAAAGGAAGTATATGCTGATTCTGATCGCGAAGGTGGATTTCGATCGCATCAGAATTTTAAGCAGTTGCTTAAGAAGTTATGATATATTGCTAAGGAATAGATAACAACAATTTTCCATGTGGATTGTAAGGATAAGTTTTTCCGTAAAGTTTTAAAATAAAAGAAAATTGTTTAATTTTATTTATTTGAAGTATCCTTACAATGGCATTTGTGGAAAATTGTTGCTTATATGATTCCACTGATAGCAATATTGGAAAATGGATTTGATTCTTTCATTTGTGGTAGTGTCTAAATTTACCAAATCAGGAAAGTTCCTCATCACCCAAGTTTCAATTGGACCGAAACTTGGAATCATGCAAGTTGAATAGTATGATGAATGAGAACTTTCAAGCATTGGAAAATCAAGACTAATTACTTGTTCACATGGATGTGTGAGTCAAGTAAAGGACTAAAGGGATCGAGTACACATTCTTGTGCACTGGTCATGTCCACCACAAAGCTCGTTAAGACTATTTGATTTACTAAAGTTTAGTAAATATGGTTATACTTACAAGTTTAAGTATAATTCTGAAACATTGGAAAAGTCTCAATGTATGGCAGAACGAATGGGAAGAATCAAATTAGGCAGAAAGATAAAAGTTTCTCAAATCTGAAAAGATGGGAGAGTACTTTAGTATCATGTTTGTGATCATCTTAATGATTTAGAAATCATATCACAATTAGTCCTCTAAAGGTCATCTTAGTGCATTCTTATGACTAAGAAGAGGAGTCATGAATTGTTGAAATGGTTAGATCAGGAAGATGAGTCATACTTCGTTCCAAAACAATTCTTAGAGTCATACTCCAAGATTGTAACTTGAGTGACATATCTTAAAGAAAGGTTTAAAACACTTGTCAAATGTAAGAGTAAAAGTGTCCTACTCTTGTACATTTGAAATTGGTAAGTTGTGATGTTTTGGATAAAACAAAGACCAACTAAGGCCAATTGTGTGAAGTGTTTGTCTTGATAAAGAATCCGCACTATCTCTTGAATATTTGGCAAGATAGTCTTATATGTCAAGAGGATAGTGGGAGTCTTAAAGATCCTAAAATGAATTTCAAGAACTAATCAAGAATAAAACCTGAGGTTCTTCACTAGCACACGACTTGAGGTTTATAACCTATCGTGTTGACATATTCTGTGCCCATTCCAGTTAAAGTTGGCTTTGCATAGGAGTTCTGAAAGTTCTCAATTGGTTGCATAACAACTTGGAAGCAATGGAAGGCCATGTACTGCAGGGTGGCAAGAAGTTAAGATTGCATAAGTTCAGTCCATATGAGTTTGGATTTGTCATTATCCTTGTCTTATGACTATGGTTTTGACGATTCACATGGATAAGAACACATACACCATAAAATCTAAGGGTCATAAGGTTTCTCTCCGATTCATGAAAATGATGGTGAGGAAACACTTCCACCAAGTAGATTTGAAGCAGATGGCAAAAGGTCTAAACAATTGAGACTATGATTACGGCATCCATTTTCATAGTTCTGAAATTGTTTAGACACACATGCATTCTATGTAAGGGAAGGTGTATGATTTTGATAAAGTTTTATCAAAGCATCTCGTATCAGAAATCTGAACTTTGGTAAGAAAGTCAATAAAGTATTGATTTCTAGAAGTCCAGCTGATTTATGAGTACATGTCAAAGCTAGTGGGAGGATAAGTGTTATGCTAATAATCATCATGTTAGTGGGAGCATGATAATTATTGTTAGTGTTGCAAGTTAGCAATGTTAATTATAGAAAACAAAAGTTTCAATTCGTGAGGCTGCAGGGATTGAAAAAGTTGTTTTGCTATAATTAAGGGAGAGGATATACTTTATTTCAGTTCTAAAGGCTTAGATTGAGACCTTAATCATCTTTAGTCAAGAATATATATATGAATTTCATGTTGGATTGGTTCAACTTAAGGGAATTCTATATATTGCGTTCTCAAAATTCGATTATGATTACGGCATCCCTCTTCATAGTCAACTTTTGAAAACATGGCAAATAAAAATATTGTAGCAAAAGACTGGTCTAGAATCATGTCTTTATGTGAGACATCATGAATCGTGTACCATTTGCTTTGGGTACAGGATCGATTGCATGTGCTATAATATTTGTCATTTCTAAATTTTTCCAAATGCTCAGAGGCATTAAGAAGGGAAAAGGTCTAGAATTGGATATGACTAAAATGATTAAGCAATTGTCGAGGACAATCTGAGGTTTACCAAAGATTGGTTGCTCAGGGACAGTTGGAAGTATAATGCTATTTTTGGAAGGACCATATTGACATATTCTGAAAAGAGACATCTCTTATTCAGAAGTGATAGTCAAAATGAGAATATGGAGTTGTCTCCACAGGTGGAAGTTATCTGTGTAAGATTAGAAAACTTAATGCAAGAAGCATGTCCAAAGCAATGTACTTTGAATATGAGACTTAGTTTCCATGGAGTTGATCTCCATTGGAATACCTTATAATGACTGTTGACAAGTCTTTGTGACTTTGTACATATTCATTACAGGAGGGTCAGTGCATATAAGTTTAAAATCTAAACAGATTTCGATAAATGATAGGAATTTGAAATTCTCACATTTTTCGATAAGGATTTGGGAGTGTGAAATTAGAATCATTGAAATTATGTTCAATTGGTTTATTTCACAAAGTAAGGATCATAGACAAACATAGAGTGCATACTTGGTGTATGGCAAAACTATTGTTTAAGAAAAACATAGTGTACATGCTTGGAGCATGGGACAACTAGTGTTTTTAATTCAAGTATAAAGTTGATAAAACCGAAACAATGAATAATGAGTAATCAGTATGGTGATAAATAAAAGTGTTTATTTATATTCATAGGGTTTGATACCATATTTGATTCATTTATTCTTGTGTTTCACTTTGCATGTTTTGACTTCCAGAATAACTAAGTCGCTCTTCCTGAATGATTAAGTTATTCAAACCATCCACAGTCGGTCATATGTTGGAAGTAGATATGAATCAAGACTGTCATGGGTTGGTTTGTAGAGGTCCAAGTTGGTGGACAAAGTGGTGCTACAACACTCATGAGTGCTCATAAGTTCTGAGTATTGGATTCAACCCGCGCTCATTTGAACCACTTCATGGATTTTATCACGAGTGATCATGAGACGATAATATCTTATATTCTTCAAACCTAGAGATATGAGTTGTTACTATGAGTTGGTTATACATTGATTGCACGAAAATGCATTTGGTAACTCGATGTTATAAAACGTGCCTTTGTGTATGATTCAACAAGTAGTAGAACAAGCCATATGAGTCGAAGTTTATCCATTCCTTTTACCTTCGGGATAAAAGCGATATCTGTGGGCCCCTCGATGATTTAGCGATGACACATGTGAGTGCTTGGCCAAGCCAGGACTGATTTGATTTGTTCAATCAGTCAGTCATCATAAATCGAAAATCAAGAAACAACAAATGGACAGAGAGAATGATTATAATCCATGTCTCAGTCCATATGATATCTAGAATGGAGGAATATATGATCCCTTATCTAATGGACAAGTCATTGACAAGGTCAGAGTTCGACAGCGGCTTTAAGAGCTACGATTGCCAGTTAGGTTTTGAAGTCATACTCAATAATAGTTTTAGACTTATCCAAGTGGGAGACTGTTGGATTAATGTCTAAGTCCATAACTATATTTGGTATGTACTTGACCCGACCCGGCATGGTCCATTTGGGTTGCACTTCACCGGCACAATTTATATGGATAGTCTTTTGAGAATAGTATATTTATGATTTATATTAATATATTATAAGTTCTAATATATTAATATGGAATCATATTATTTAATTACTATTGATCAAGAATTAATTTAGAATTAATTAAGTGATCAAAAAGAACTAATTAAATATGGACTCTTATATATATGGAATGGGCCAAGTTCATTTAGGTTGGGCTAAGCTTTCATGGATGGTCCATGGAGCTTTTAACCCATGGATCCTATGTAAATGAAAGGTCATGGGTATTAGGGTTTACATGGATGTAACCCTAATCCTCCATAATATATAAAGGGGTCATTGGCTCACAAAATTGGCACAAGTGTGTGAAAATAAGAGTGGGCCGATTTTAGTGTGCATACATATTCTCTCAAGTTCTTCCAAGGTGTTTTGATGATTTGTGATTCCATTTGAGGCTTCCACACTATTGGGGCTAAGCTCTTAAAGCTTGAAGACATCAAGCTACATCAAAAGGTATGTCATCTAACTAGAACTTTGTAGTATAGGTGCTTCATAATATGCTAGTTAGGATGAAACCTTGGAATAGTTAATATTTGCATATATAATAGAGAAAACATAGATCCAAGGTTTATAGGGTTGCATGTACACCATAGGAGTGTTAGAATGCTCAAAACCCAACAAAACCCTGATCCCAACCTGGTGCCCTCGCCATATACTACCAGTTCTCCCCCACTTGGGGTTCGAACCACCACCCGCTGCCTCTCACAGTCGATCATGGCACCGAAACGGCTAAGCCAATCCATCCCTACAATCACGCATACATTCCCCATGGGGATAGGAATCAAATCTATCGGGAAGGACACCCCGAAAATCTCCAACTCGCATCCCCGGTAAATCGAAGAAGCAGAAACCCCGTGCTCGTTGGCGATCGAAACTCGCAACGGACACTCAAGATCACCTATCGGCACACTGAACCCTCCAGAGAAGGTCTGAGATACAAACGACCGACTCGCCCCCGAGTCAAATAATACCAAAGCGGGCAAGGAATTCACTAAAAACGTACCTAACCACAGGTATAATCAATAAGCATAACACCAATACAATAACTGAGACAGAGAATAAAAACGTACCAGCAACCACATCCGGTGCTGCCTTGGCCTCCTCGGCCATGAGCTGGAAGGCGCGACCCTGAGCCTTCGGAGGCTCCACCCTGCCTGGCCTCCCATCTCCAATCCTCACAGTGGCTGGCGCGGGACCCTGCACCGACTTGGCGGCGAGCTGCGGACAGTTGGTCTTCACATGACCAACCTGATGACAATGGTAGCAAATCCTCATATCTGCTGGAGGGGCGGACTGACGGCAGTCCCTGGCATAGTGCCCCTCCTTGCCATATTTGTGGCACCCCCCTCCTACTCTACACACTCCCGAATGAACCCTGCCACACTTTCCACAAGTGCGGCTCTGCTGACCCCCAGACCGTGCATCTGCGGTCTTAGACCGCTTAGGCGCCGGCTGAGATTGTGCCGGTGCCTGATGCTGCTCCTTCTGCTGCAGCTCTATCTCCAACTCACGCCGCCTCGTGGCTTCCTGTAGATCCAGGAGGGTCTCACAACGCTATGTAGCCACAAACTGTTGTATGTCCGTCTTGAGCATACTCAGATAACGAGTCATCTGAGACTGCTCCGACGCAAACTCTGGGAAAAACATCTCCCTCTCCGTGAACATCCGGGTAATCTCCATCACAGACTCCCCATCCTGTCTCAATGTCAAAAACTCCTGAGCAAGCCGCTCCCGTTCCACGCGCGGAACGTAGCGGGTGCGAAACCTATCTTGTAACGTCCAAAAATTTCACGCCAAATTCAAACTTTTTAAATCACAAATAAGAGTCAAATAGTATTGTTTACAAAATGTTTTCAAATCAATATCCATCAGAGTGTCCCAAAATCATAACATAAGGATGAGGAGCGGTACGGTCACGCCTTCGCCTTGCCACGATCTCCTGAAGTACCTGAAACAATAAACTAAAAATTGTAAGCCCGAGGGCTTAGTGAGCTACCCCCAAAATACCAATACCACACTGACAATACCATATCAGTAACAATCAATCAATCAATCATGCATACTGGGCCATCGGCCTGACTGGTCCGCCCTACCGGGCCTACAGTCTATCTGAATCTATTCATGCATACTGGGCCATCGACCTGACTGGACCGCCCTACCGGGCCTACAGTCTATAAGAATCTATCCTGAGCCTTCGGCATGACTGGTCCGCCTCGTGGGCCTGCAGTCTCCCCGGACCGCTCATAGGGTATGTTGGCCTTCAGCACAAAGCAGGACCGCCTCAACCCAACCAATAAGCAACTAACCAAGTTCGCATAACTATCATATACTGGCATATACAAACATCAAACATATCTGTCATACTGATCATCAACCATAGAATCCTCTCATAACTAGAGTACCAACCTAGCAAGTCACTAACATACCAATCCTTACGGATCATAAAGCATAACATATTGTCTACCCTGATTCCGATCTAGCAGACCAAACCATGTAGCATACCATAACAATAACAACTAAAGGGCCGACCTTGGTGCCGTAGAGCCTATCGATATAGTGAGGATAACTCACCTCGCAGATGCCGACTCGAAAGGTAAACTCCAATTCTCGGATCACTTGTCACAGGCTCCACCACCTATGACCATAGTACAATATACTCATAAGTCCTTAACTCTATAAGGTACTCCATAACCCACCAGTCAACCCCTGGTCAAAGTCAAAGTCCTCAGTCAAGGTCAACAGTCCATGTTGACCCCTAACTCGCCGAGTACCCTTGGCTACTCACCGAGTTCCTCGAAGCACATTCCACTCGCCGAGTCATCAGGGTGACTCGTCGAGTTCCTTCGATTCCCGATCAAACTCTAAGGTCACCCGTCGAGTTCCCTCCTTGCCACTCGACGGGTACACACGCATACATATCCTAGGGAAAACTCATCCGACTCGCCAAGTTGTTCTTCAACTCGTCGAGTCTTATGGTGATCTTCATCGGACTCGCCGAGTTGTTCATCCAACTCGTCGAGTTCACGGCCATCTTCATGTGACTCGCCGAGTCAACCTTGCGACTCGCCGAGTCCATTCAATCCTTTTTCCATACAGACTTGTTTTGAGCCATGCAGCGGCTCCAAATCACAGATCCAAGCTTCTAGGGCATGCTTTTCACATAAAGTTGCAAACTTTACGTGCATGCATGACTAATAAGGCTCTTAATGCCAAAACTAAGTTCTTAATGGGGCTTTATGCACAAGGAGGGCCTCATTCTCGACCAAAATTAGAGCTTTATGACTCTAGAACCCAAGAAGGTTACAGATCTGAAGTTACAACTTCAGATCTAGCTCATATCCCACATTACCATCTCAACCAAACCATAAAAACCCTAGATCTCAACCAAAAGAGGTCTAGAAAGAAAAAGGAGAAAAGGTGACGACTTGATACCTCCAAATGATGCTATTTGAGGTAGATTTCTGATCTCCCACACTTCCTTGCTCCTAGCCTTTTGTTTCCCCAAGCTTCTCTCCTCAAAAGATCTCCTCTCCAAAGCTTTACACACACAAGAATGAATACCACACGAATTAGGGTTTTTCTGAGCTCTCAAGGACTGCAAAGAGGCCAAAGGAGGCTTATGCTTCCTTAAATAGTGTGCAAAACCCCAGGATTTAGGGTTTCATCTGTCAGCTCCTACTCCCCGAGTCCCAATATGGACTCGTCGAGTAGGTCACTTAACACGCGATCCCACCCCGCTGCTACTCGACGAGTAGGTCAACCGACTCGTCCAGTAGAGCTTCATCCAATAACTCTTATTTAAATGATACCTGAGAATCGGGGCGTTACAATATATATATATATATATATATATATATATATATATATATATATATATATATATATATATATATATATATATATATATATATATATATATATATATATATATATAGAGAGAGAGAGAGAGAGAGATAGGTTCAGGTATTTTAACTAAGTATTGTGTTATTGTATGCATAAATGTGGGATAATCAAAATTAAATAAAAAATTAAATAATTAAATAAATAAATAAGGGTAAGTTAGTCATTTTTTAATAACTTCCAAAAATAATCCTTATAATCATGGTATCTCTCCAGTTTAAATCTTGTTCCCCTCTTTATCTAAAAACCGATTCTGAAAACCCTAAATTGAACAAATCGACACCAGCGACTCTTTGTGGGGTTGCCCTTCATCGTCTTCTTCATAGAGCGGTACCATGCCCAAGCGCGATTTCTGCATTTTTTTCAATAAGTACCGATTTCTGCAAAGGGCATTTCCGGGACATTTCGATCGATCGCAAGGGGGGCTGAGAAAGCGACTTCGGTCCTCGTCTTGGAGGAAACCGAAGGTAGTTTATGCCACCGGCGATCGTCGCAACTAGGGGCTTCTTCGTCAGCTTCCTAGTTGATTTCACAACCAGCGATCACCGAGCCACCGTCGCCATCCATCACCATCGTCTTTGCAATTGCCGTCACAACAAAACGTGATTCGATTTTACAACCACTAGTAATCAGACACATAAAAGTGATTTGCAAGGCTTTAAGCCAACAAGTATACTTCACAGAATCGATCTTCAAGAATTCCGCAACAACACAAAAATTGATGCTCTGGTATGCTGTCCTTTAATACGCTTGACATATTTTGGCAATTTTTATTTTCTTTATTGTAGACATCATTTGTTTATATGGTTTTCCATACGGAGGAAATAGACACATGGTTGAAGGGAATGGTTCTGCCAAAGCAATCGTAATTAGCCAATTGACGGACTTTCTTGAACTATTCTTTGCAAAAGGTAATATTATGTGTTTCAGTTAAGCTATTTCTTTTGATACTTTATGCAAAAATGATGCTTTATAAGCTTATGGCACCAAAAGATGTATTTGAAAATATAAAATTTGGTGCATGTTTGACACTTAGATTCAAACATTGAATGGTGGAAATTTGCAGAGTAGCGTGTCATGTATTCAATTCTATTTAAATTGGATTAATTATCTTGTCCTTTATTTGCTGCTTCTCAATAGGAAACTGGAACATGTATACCCGTTATGGCATTATTTCAATCTTCTAATGTTGGACAAATTACAAATATTTTTCATATGATATCGGGTATCCCAAAAGTTTACTTGGATATTTTTTGACAGATTTATGTATGTTCTACTGATTTACTGATTTATGCATTTTTTACTTGGATATTTTTCCAACGGAATGCATACGATAATTGAATCTTGAATTCCAATTCTATCGGAATGGAATCACGAATTCCAATTCTGTTGGAATGGAATATGAATATTTTCTCACTGATTTATGCATGTTCTACAATTATTGGTTATTGGTTTTGGTGCAATTCACAAGTCCGCATATTTTTTCAAAGGAATTTAGTTTTTTATTTTTCATTTGCTAATGCGTTATTGGATTCTAAACTACAATTGGATTTGTTTTCACAGAAGTTGATGTTTGAAGAACGGACAACAAAATTAAAAGTGTTTCTTAGCAACATTATTCTTTTAGAATGAATTAGTGTATTTGTTAGATTTTGATGTTTTTTTTTCCGATTTGAAAGTTTTTTAGTTTTATGCTTTAAAAATAAATGTAATTCTTAGCAATTGTTACATGTATTCTTTAAGAATTAATGTAATTTTTGTTTTAATTCTTCAATTGATGGTTCGAGAATTTTGTTATTCTACAAGAAATTTTTAAAGTCATGATCAAGAAATATGTTCAAGAATATTTTTATTATTTTATGGTTCAAGAATATTTTTATTTTTGAACATACTCAAACATATTCTGTCAGAATGTCCGAATTAAAAACCTTATAATTTGTAAAATCGGATTTTTAAAATTAATAGAATCTTTGATCCCTTAAAATATGCAAATTTCGTTTATTAAATCTATGTTAACTGACTAAAATACCCTTCTAATTAAATTAGATGGTATTTTTCAATTATATTTAATTAAATAATATGTATTAATCACTTTCTTAAAATAAATAAAATGATTGGCCCACATTTATGCATACAATAACAAAATAATTACTTTGAATAGAATAATCTAAGCCTATATATATATATATATATATATATATATATATATATATATATATATATATATATAAAATGATATATATATCATTATAATATAAAAACGCCTCTTCCCTTAGAAAGTGGAGCGAGGAGGATTTTTCGTTGATTTATGAGGATTTTTGTGGATTTATGTAGATTTTTGGTTGATTTAAAAAAAAACTTAAGATATCTTTTGGTTTTCCATATCATCCACTAACTCGATATATAATAAAATAATAATAAATTTTATACGGATTGCAAACATGTTTTTTTTTACCTTCTCCACCATCTTATTCTTCACGATTAAGCTGCTCCCATAGCTTCTTATAGGTTTCATGAGTCATACCTAGGCTTGCCGCTGCTTTCATCTTGCATTAGGACACCTGTATCCCACTACTCTTCTTTCCACAGAGTTGGACATCCTTCTTCTCTTCTGGCTTCCACTTTTCCCAGTACGTCTCCCAGATACCACCATTTCCTCTTCTTTTTCTCTCGTCTCTTTCTTACCGGTGACTTCACCATCTCCATCACATAACCCCAAACGCCGGTGCAAATCACGGTTTACATTTTGATTGCATCACCTCTCTATGTCTTGATTCCACGACCTTTCTATATGTTTCTGGTTTGAGTTCCGATTGCACTTCTCCAATTTCGTGTACGCAAGACCTCTCTCTCTCTCTCTCTCTCTCTCTCTCTCTCTCTCTCTCTCTCTCAATTGGTGAAGGGTATTTAGGGTTTAAAAATAATGTCTTTGAGTTTGGGTCTGTGATACAAAGATGGCAGTGTCTCCTTCAACCACCCACCGCCATGGGTGTCACCATGAGAAAAAGATGATGTCACAATCTTTTATCTTCTTCAAGAAGCGGGCTAGGAAACATATTTTCTAATGTCCATTAAGATTTCTTTATTTAACTGCTTAGACATACAAACGTTTGATTGGTGCAACATAACTTATGTTCTTGCCTACGATGTTGTACAGCTCAATATTGATGATCATAACCCGAATTTTATAATTCTTTTTATAAGTTCATCTTACCTATTTGAAACAAAAAATATGTTTCAAGGAGATATACAACAATACAAGCACGCATAATTTAGGGTTCATGATGATAACAACGGTAATTAGTATACTCATTTTCGTCCAGCCCAAATGATATCTAAGGGATTAATTGGGCTTACAATTTTGGCAACGTAGTAATCTTTAGGACTTTCTAGACATAATGTTTCGCAATATGATGGTCACGTGATACGACACCAGTTAAAATCTATGGGCTGCAGATGATGAGTCGTGAATTCTATGCGTTGTTTTCAGATCTTCACGCCACGTTTATAGCATCTGTATTAGACTATTCACTCCTATCTTCTCTCCAGACATGTTCGTGTTCATTCATCAGTCGATGTTTCCTATAAACCCGAAACCATTTTCTTATTTCCTCTTCGATTTTTTGGTGATCGTTGTTTAGGGTTACCGGTAGTTCCCATTGAGGCGTTGAATTCTATGTGTAGTTCAAATAGCTGGGAGTTTTCCATCCCTTTCTCGTCTGGCGCGTGTGGTGGAGAGCAATGTCGCCGCCTGCTCTGCTACCAGGTCACCTTAAAAGGGAAAAGCAGTTAAACCAGAATGGATAACGACAAGTGCATAGAAGTATCAACCGTGTCCGCTACGCGTCTCCATTTTTCCATTTTTCTTGTGGACATGAATTTGACATTCATCAACCCACCGGTTGGCTCCGGAAGAACCCATGTGGTTTAACTTGGTAATTGACATCTACTTATTTAAATTTCATGTTGCTAGCTGCTAATAAAGTTATTTGATTTCAATTTATTGTGTATTTTGATGTTCTTATTGTCATTTATGTTTTATATTAAAATTTCATAATCCCATTCGTCTTAATCCTAGCTTGATTGGGTTAATTTTCTTGGATTATTTATTTGGAATAGGAAATGGAACTGTTGAATCTTTGTATTTTACTTCAGTTTGTTTCAATTTATTATAATTTTAAATGATAAACTTTATTTGGTGGTGGTAGATTATGTGTTCAATAAAAAGGAAAGGGAAAAGATGAACTAGATCTCATGTCTTATTTATAGAGAGAAAAAGATTACTCCAAGCAAGAAGGGGAGAATTACAACTATTACAGGTTGGAAGTGGAAATTGTTTTTTTTCTGACCGAGTATGTTTCAGATTACGATACTCATTTCTTTGTACATATACATAGAGCTTGCTTGTGTGTGTCAGTGAACCTTATTTTCTGTGTTGAAATGTTAAAAACAAGATTTGCTTTTTAGTATAGCTTCTCAATTATGGATATATGGTATTTCAACTTCTAGAATTAACTTTTATGCCCTCTATTTCATATGAAAGTGTTGTTTGATATCATATTTGTAACATTGCTATGCACAACACTTAGTCTTAACTGGGCCAATGGGGCATTGTTTTGATTAGTAAATTGAAACTTATTCTAAGGATTGCAAATGTTTTATTGATGACTGTTATGTTTTAGGCAGAGTGTTAGACCCTATAATACTCTATCTTGCTTTGGGTGAACCGATGTTATCTTATCTCTATACATCTCCACATTTAAAGGTGACTTGCTTTTCATATCTATCAGTAATTTTGTGTTGGGTGTTGTTTCCTTTTTGCTTAAAGGAACTTAATGGGGATATGATGTTTCTGGAAGTTGGTTTAAAGATGCATCCAGTACTAAACTCTTGCTTTTGATGATGTTTTGATCTCGTTGTATTGTTGCAAAATATAAGATAGTGCTCTTGATCATGTCAAGAAAGTTGTTCCATCTTCATGGGAGCCTGCATTATTAGCAATGTGATGTTCTGACCTTTTAATACCCTTATATATTTCAATGCTAATGATTATTACAGTTGGAACCTCCGAGGCATTTAAAGTAATGTTGGAGATTCCCGAACTTTAATATCTTATGAGAGCAAAGGTAATTTATGATTACACAACTTCATAACTTTTTAGGATGTTGATGAGATTCATGAGGTTTGTTTCAACTTTCAACTCATGAGATGTAGATTTCCTGAACGGGTTGTCTAGAGACTACCTGGTCATTGAAATATGCTTTATATATTCTTAGAGTGCCAATGAACTAGCACAATTATGTTTTAGATAGAATTTAAGTATTCCACTTTTGTTAGTTATGCATAATTTTGTTGCTATTTCACAGCAATTTCCCTATCCGGGGATTGGTTCCCACCAAATATGTCAAAATTTAAACCTATTGGTATTTGTAGTTACTAGATTTTATTTAATTCTTTAAATAAATTTCTTTGAAATAATGTAGCAATGTATGTGGTTAATTTGAAAAATATCAATATGAAATTAAAGTGATGAATAATTAAATATATAGAATCAGTTTTTGATTTGATTTTTTGATTCAATATGGTTTGGACTCTAGATTTTTGGGTTCCATTCTAATTATTAAGCACATACGACAATTCATTATTGAGTATGCCTTCGTTTCTCATGGTTATACAAGAATGGTTGCACAAAATTTTATCTGTCTTTGCTTAGATTTTCCTTCGATGGAATTAATTTGTATACATGCATACCTATATTTGAATGAGTTACTCTTTTATATATTTAAGCATCATCAATATATTTAAGCATCTTCATTTAAACGTCACCCTCCTATATAATACATGACGATACTGGGCCGTCCTTAGGACGGCCTTAAGACTTCTCTAGTCTTATATATTTAAAGAAACCCTATGCTTTAAAAATTAAGCAAAATGGGAAATGTGGATTAATGTGGAATAAGTGTAGGATTTTTCTTGGATTTTCGGCTATTTTTTCTTGATTTTAAGCAGGCTTCTGCCGGGTTGGGTCCTAATAGATAGGTATATGGTTCATTACTCATGATTCCACTAAATGGAACAATGTGCCACCCTTTGAAAAGTCAAATCTTCACCTCCACACTTCCGCTCACCTCCTCCAACGCTTCCCTACTTTCCCAATACGCTACTACCTCCATCACCTCTCTCTACCCAACAACCCAATATACCGACGTTTGCCCATTTCGCCAACGCTCCTCTGTAATGATCAATTGATGGGTTTCTTTGCAGATAAGAAGCATAACTGTTGTTTCATATTGATGCCATAACTCCATACTATCGGTTTTCTATGAACTGTTTATTTGCTCCCCACATTCTAATATAGGTTTCGATAACTGATAATCCATCTGGTTCTATCATTGAATTAACAAGAAACTTTGAAGGATATTATTTGATTCGCTTTCATTTAGGTGACTTCATAGATCAATCTTTATTTTAATAGTGGTTTATTTTCTGTTTCTAATTCTAAGGTCCTAAAGTCATAAGGGTTTTGAAATTTCAACTGGTGATTTCATTTATTCGTCTTAATAAATTATTCCCTCATTCCTAATCTATAATCTGAAACCTCTCTGTTATAACGATCGCCTCTTTGTATATTCATCATCCATCATGTTGAACACATGTATCCCACCGTACGTCTTATTCACCGCTTTCAATCCTTTCTCAAGACTACTCTCCTCTCTCTATTTGATATCTCACCAGTAATCGATCAAAGAAAAAGCTCCATCTACCCTCTAAATTCTCTCTCCTTATTTTCCTTGTTTGCTCTGCAGATTCTCTTAAATGTTTGGTGTTTTCGATTTTGGAACTGATGCGCGATTCTACTTGCATCACCGGTGTTGGCTACTGCGCTCCATCATCCTCAGTTATTTGATTTACTAGGGTCCGTTTCATTATGCGTCTATGTTTTCTTTTTAATTCTTCTCTTTATTCGTTTTATTGTCGCATATTACATCCTTTTCACACATGTCGTCATCATATGTTTCTTCATTTTTATCCATTCCTGATCTTGTAAGCTTCATCTTTCTTTTTCTTTTTGCTTTGTATCCAAGATTTTTTGTTATATGTCGATGTCTCGAAGGAGGAAGGCTCAAGTATTGTCGTTTGCATAGCACTAATTTAAGAGTCAATCGGAGTATTAGAAACACACTTTTACCTACAGGTTTGCTTCTTCCTTCCACCCTAAGAGTAAATAGCCTGCATATATACTTCCAGTTTCCCTTCTCTTCTAATTTTCTGATTATTGTGTACAGAGTTGGATGTTTTCTTGGATAGATACCGGCAATAAGCGTCATGCTGTATATGGGCCTACCCACTCCATACTTAACTCAGGTTTATCTACTATGAATGTGTAATTATTAGGTCTGTTAAAAAAGTCAAACTAATTCTAACTACTAAAGGATTTCCATAAAAGTTGCAGGACCAACACATGGATTGCTACATCTTTATAAAATATTAACGACCTCTGTCATTCGCCAATCCATGGTGTATATGCATAATTTGCATATCAATAATTCATGTATATCTTTTAAATTGAATTATGGGAAAACTTGTTTCATTCATACACATGCAAGTTATTTGAATTTCCTGAACCATACAAAGATTCGGGTTGTGAAGTGCTCATATCAAACTGAGAAAGTCAGGAAAATATTGACAGTTTGTTTGAGATGGATGATGATGAAGGATATGAGAGTAAATCAATGACCGAGTTGTTGATTAAAACTTAAATGATACTAATTTGGGAAACAATGATCACAAGCAGAATTTATGACATGTCATCTTCGGTGTTTAGGTTTGATGCAGTGGCGGACGCAGAAAGTTGTCATAGCAGTGACACAATTTTTTTTTTCGTCCGAATATAATAACATAAAAAAATTAAAAGTACTAATACATCAAACCGGTCCATTACATCTTAATATTTAAATTTGACATCTACGGGTACACATTTTTTGAAACCGACCCATTACATCTTCGATCTTCATTTTGATAAGTGCTTCTTTTTCAACATAAGAAATCATGACATCGTTCAAAAAATCATCACCTATTTTGTTATGCAAATCCGTCTTCAACAACTTTATCGCTGAAAAACATCTTTCGACTGTTGCGGTTGCAACGGGTAAAACCAAAACCAACTTCAACAACCTATAAACTATAGGATAAGACCGATGTTTTCCCGTTTCCACCATCAAACGAGAAAGGTCGAAAATTCCTTGCAAACTAGTGAACCAGTTATCTTTATGTAAAGCGTGATAATATATTTCAAGTTCACCATCAAGTTGCATCCTCTCCGCATCATCAATTTTTTTTTTGTATAACTCACTCAACTTTAACAACTTTGTTTTGTCAAATTTAGCAAATGAATCACAAGGACTAAAAGCCCCCATGTATTCTAGTAATTGGGTGCTAAGTTCACTAAATCGATCCCCGAATTCTATAATTTGCATATCTATGACGGTGTTGAAAATTTCAACTTCAAAATGAAATTGATTAGTAACTTTAGTCTTACGGCCTCTTGATGTGACATAATTTTCCGTCATCTCCACAATATTAATATCATGTTTTTGACAAAAAGAGAATACCTTCAATAAAAGTTTAGCAAACCCCGTGTCTCTCAAACACTTCAATGCGTCCATTGTCCCTCTAACCAAAGAAGCCATTTCTAAAATATCTTGATCCTTTTTTTTTGAAGATGTTTTGACAATACATTTGTGAGGTGTAAAATTTCATACATCAAATGTAAGTAAAACACGAAATCTAATGTCTTGAAATATTTTAAGATGCCAAATGCTTGATTTCGGTTACTTAAAGTGGATCCTTCCTCTTCGACATAAGCAAGAACATGACGAACCTCCGGAAATAAGTTCATCAAACTTGTGATGGTTTTGAAATGTGAACCCCATCTTGTATCTCCCGCTCGAATAAGCGAGCTCTCTTGATTTAACCCTCTTCCAGTTTCAAGTTCACCATTTCCAATTGACAATCTAAGTATCTAACATTCTAACAACAAGTTACTAGTAAACAAGTAATTTCAAGGTTAAGAACTACTAATTTCACCTAAACAATAAGAAATTTCAACAAAAAAGCAACTAATTTGACTAATTTCATTAACCTAAATTATCAATACTTACTTGTTTCATTGTATTTGTAGGTTTGAAAGGCGTGTCAAGCCAAGCCAAGCAAAATCGAAATTTATGCCTTGCTAACTTGGTTGTAATCGATTGAAGGGAGGCAGGAAGGCGGAGGCCGATTTTTTTTTCTCGTTCGCAGCTTTCACAGAAGGTGCTAAAGTGCCGGTTTTTTTTTCTTTTCAGCAGTGGATCGATTTCCTGCTTCTTTACTTTGATTGGCGATGGATATTGGGTAATGGGTATGTGGGTCAATTGGGTTAAAAACTTAATAAACAACTCGGGCCACAAACTCACAATGCATTGAGCTATTGGGCTAATTTTCTTTATGTTATTGGACTAGCATTTTTTACACTTTATATTTTTTGGGCCTTGAATTCTCGAAAGTATAGTGTCACCCGAACGAATTTGAAACCGGTGCACCTAATAGAATTTTTTTTTTACCCTTACGGACCGAAGCGGAGCAATGGCCCAGGACCCCCCGGGGACCACACACATCCGCCCCTGGTTTGATGAACATTAGTTGGGGCCGATGGTTTTTGAAATTGCAATAGATAGATTTAAAAGAGATTGTGATCCGAGGAAGATCAGTATTGTGTATAGAGTGGGCTTTGCAAGATGGTTTGCAATGGTGGTAAATTTGGAAATGTTATCTACAAAAAATGATGAGTGGAGCTTCTTACATTCAACTTATGGACGTCCTAAATTAAAGAACTAAAGTAAGTTTGATTTTTTCTATTACCCGGTCATTTATATGGTGAAATATATATACAAAAAGTGAATTTACATGATCGGTGAGCAATCCATATTTGATTACAAATATTCTACTACATACATCATTTTCTAACGGTTTTTTATTTTAGTTAACAAGAATTGATAAAGAAATATCAAGATGATGATAAATTATATAAATGAATTATTGATAAATGTGGATTACATCTCATAATTATGTAACCCCAGATTTAGAAAAATAATGATTCCATATATTGACTAATATAGTCGTATGCTTGTCGTTTTAATGTTGGCCAAGGGGGAAATAATCGATCTGGGCTGAGTTCATTTTCCATACATTTACGTTTGCCGTTACACTTATTCCTGTAGCATTATTGAATAGGAAGACCTTTGCTGCGCTGTAAATTGCCATTGTTGGATATACCCTTGAGGTTATAACCGTCCTTCCACCTTGAGCAAAACTTTCCACTATGGAATGATCAACCTTAAACATTTTTATAAATCAATTTTTAGTTTATTTCAATTTATAATCATAATAGTACTCTCAAACCATTTTATTTGATTTTTTTGATCCGGAATATATGAAATACAAAATATCTTATAAATGCAGGATTATTAATGGACGAGTGTACCATTTGGTAAATTAATATTTCAAAGGAAGAAAAAGAGTGTTGCATACCAATAATCTCATGCTAAAATTTTCACCATGTAGAACAGGAACACTGCTCCCATAGATTATTTTTGTGACATCCGCAGCCGTTGATGATCTACACACATTTTCATTGTTAATTTAACAACTCCATATAATCAATTTATAATATTTGAGATGATAAATTAAAACCTTACTTGGATTCATCGGCACAAAAATAAGTAGTAGCAACCCCATCAGCACCTTTAGCAATATAAAAATAGACAGGAGTTTGCTCAGTGAGTGATTCATCTGCAACAACTATTAATCCAAAAGGTCCAAAAACTCCTCTGGCGGTGGAACCACCACTTGTGGTGCAATTGTAACCCACATCCGCCTCAATTGCCGCCTCTACTGTTGTCGTATCGATATCAAACGTTGCTAGTATGTCTAACTGTAATAAATAAAATTTTTAACAAAAGATTAAATATTATATTCAATGATAAATAAATGATAAATGGTCAATGTAATATGTTATGTTTTACACAAATATCGCTAGATGCGCACCGAAGTAAATACCTGTGTAGCTAAGCCTACTTCAAGTGGCACAAGAGATCCCGGTTTAAGCAAAACTTTTCGAAATTTCGAATTTTTGACTCTCAACTTCTCAACCTCTTTAACTGGCCATTGAAGTATATTCGTCCCGGTCTTTTTGTCAAACACCACTTCTCTTGGAATGGTCTATCATTCATATTTCATAAAACCCTTTAATTAATAACAATAGTAGTAATAATAATAAGAGTTATCTTTATTCTTACACTTTAGACCCTTGAAACAATTTCACATTTACTTTTCACACCCACTTTACCATTTATATTTACTTGTTAATGATAAATCTTATAATTATTGGTTTTACCTGAACGGAGGCCCATCCCTTCAAAATATCGGCAGCTTCACTATCGGTTTCACCAGTCCAACCCCATAGAATTCTTCTTTGAGTACTTTGGTCATAAAAAGTCTTTGATGCATAATATTTTCCATAATCAAGTCGTAGTCCTATACCCACATCTAACTCATAATTATCGGGTGTCCATTTGTCACTAATCGAGTCATACGTCCCAAGTGCATAATAATCATGTTTATTATCATCTAAACTTGATTTCAGCACATGCTTAATACCCCTTCCATTGACAGATGTATCCAACCCGTTTGACTGCGTTGTTGACACCGGATAAAAGTCAACACACTCCCACATACCCGTACCGGGAACTGCATGCATCACATTATCCAACAACTCAAAGCTCGTGAAATCTGTTGTTTCATAAACAAGTGTAATACCCGTCTTGTTAACCTTGGACCCTAACCCGACCCGCCATTTTCCATTTGGGTTGAACCAAGCGGTAGTTGGATCCCTAAAATCCTTAGCGCCAATGCCGGGTGGTGGTAGCAAAACTGGGTTACCCGGGTACTTGACCCAATCTAGGAGGAGGGGATCCGATAGGTTGGCGGGGTATGCTAAGTTTTGCACCTGCACTTCCTGATCGGTGTCCCCGGTATACAACATAACGATCTTACCATCATGGAGGAGTGTAGCAGATCCTGTCCAGACGCCGTTGATATCGTACCACTGATCAGGAACCATAGCAAACGGGAGATGTTGCCAATTGATCAGATCCTTTGATATTGCGTGTCCCCATGTGATGTTTCCCCATACTGCTGCATCCGGGTTGTATTGATAGAACAAATGGTACCATCCCATGTGATACAATGGACCTGCGATACATGGTATAATCGGTATCAATATTAATATACAAAACTAACTTTATTAGTTATAATTGCAATTTGGTTTTCTAATTTTAATTTTTAACAAATGAATGTAACATCAGATGTTACATAGGACGCAAGTATATAAAATTGTGAATTTAGTCTTTGGAAATTGATAATTAAAATATAAATAAACGTGTGACGGTGGAAAGTTAGTTAACGTGTACGGCAGTTAACTATTAAAACGCCTACAAAAGAATAGAAAACACGTAATTCACGGGATCCCAAAATTTGGTGTGACACGTGTGATGAGATGATAGGATGATAAACGTAGATCACGTAACACATGATCCACGATGTAAAAGTTCATCCAACTATCCACGTCAGCAATATTTAAATCCATGTGGTGGGTCTTCATTTATCGTACCGTTTATTAAACATGTATATACATAGCACGAAATATGATTGGCGTCTTTTCATATACCTTTTTGCTAAAATAGAATGCTTCAAATAAATAAAATAAAATAAAATACTTATACAGTTATGAGTTATCCCCCAAAATTAAAAAAATTTGTATGCTAAATGTAACTCTTTTTTTTTTGATACATGTAACGTTGCATTATAGCATCGACTAATATAACATTTTTAATATTCTTTATTTTTATGTTAAATATTATTTCAAGTATATATTTCACATATTTATTTGACAATCAAATACTTTCTTTTAAAGTACAAATCCAAATAAATGTTTATTGACCTTAGTATGGTTTTATGTACATGAGTAAATATATATTTAAACTATTTTTATATATTTGATATCACAATAATATATAGCGTTTTATGTACAGTAAATATATATTTTAACTATTTTTATATATTTGATATCACAATAATATATCAGCTTAATCGTTCACTCAAAAAGTTTAGATGGACCGAAGGTACGAACCTTGCTTTTCTCTTCATACAATTTCTAAATTTGTTTTCTCTTATTACCAAACCAAGAAAAAAAATGAAATACGGCATTTACTAAAGTTAGCAATTTTGATACGTAATTTTCTATGTTGACAGAAAGTTATCTATATATCTTCCAAGATAAAACACACGAGGTCTATATATGATTATTTTAGGTATATAAGTTACCATAATAAGATATTACGGTTTTTAGAAATAACAAAATACATTGTGGTTTTTCTACATTGAGGTAAAGAAGATTACTTAGGTTTCTTATATAGGTCTCACATGTAATCCTCAACCATATATCTATAGCGACATTTATCTTATCCTTTTTAAGACCAGGTTAAGTCTCATATAAATAACTTCCCTCTAATTATATTTCATAACTTTAACATTTGTTTTGGTTAATAGATTTAAAACGAATTGGTCATTTAAAACGAATTGGTCAGTCGATTTTAAATATATATCATTTGAATTTTCTTTCCAATGAATTTATTATTTTTATACACATATATATTTTGGAACATCAAGGATATGTATTACAAGAATATTAAAGAAATGTATTTGAAAAGAAAAAATAAATAAACGGATAAAGTTTGTAACTTGCATGAGCAAAGTAGAATGCTATTAATCTTACTTTTCCATAAATATTGGCAACAAAAACGTTGACCTTGTAATTAAAAATTGGTAAGTAATTTAATGTCTTAATTTTTCTCTACTAATCAATCATATCCTAAATCCGTTGAAGATTCTCTGTTCTTAAACAATAAAATTTATTTTCAACTGGAGAAAAGAAACTCAAATATATATACAAACAACAATCTCCTAAAGATCGATTAAATAATTATTAAAAAATGAGAATGAGAGAGAGGGAGAGCATACCGTTGGGATCTACAGAAGATATATATCAACCAGCAAGAATTCAACGACCAGAAAGCATCAATGGAGTTCAAGAAATTAATAGTTGGATCAGTGAAAATAGAAAAATATAATAATAATAATAAAATGAAATGAATAATGAATTAATTACGTTGAGTTATGTATTACAAAGAGTTACCATTCATCCAGTTTTTCGGAGGTTGAAAATGGAAGCCTGTTCTTTGCCAAGACAACATGGCATTGGTCCAAGGGTATATGTCCTCAACGCCGGAAGATGACAGCTGGAAATTACTCTTCTCCGACACCCCTTGAGACACTCCTCTTGAAATGGGTTTAAAAGCCTCGTTCGCCGGAGCTCTGTCGCCGGTTTCATCGTCTACAGTATGGGGTTGACTATGTCGGTTGAGGATGAGAGCTATTAAAGACGAAAATATTAACATGGAGAGAAAGATCGAGGACAAGAGGGTGAGGGGTCGTCGTCGTTGAGAGATCGACGGTGGGTGGAGGTGGTGGTCGGAATCCGGCAAAAGAGAATATGAGGTCGATGTGGCATGTTCGAGATCAGCAGCCATTGTTTTGTGGTAGTTTAGAGAAAATTGGAGGAATGTTGGTGAAGGAGGGAGATGAGTTTAGAGTTCTTATACAAGAGACGGATAATTTCTAGAATTTTGATGAACTGTGGGCCCGCGTATGGGTTACCGTGGGTCAAGCCCAGCTCTTTTGACATTCAAATAATTTGATCGGGTTGTAAAAATATTTATTAAAAACAAGGCTTAAGAAAACGAACTTTATTCATGTTTAATTTGAAAAGTTGATGTATACGACTTAGAGGAGCTCAAGTCCAGTTTGATCTTAATAAAAATGATTGATTTGCAACCCAAATTCGTATATATCAAACACTTACATATTACATGCATCTTGAAAAGTTATATACTTATATATATTTCAAGCTTGATTTTCTAACCTTGATAAAATTTGACTTGGACTAGTTTGTGTTCGAATAACTTTGATAAAAGTTCAACTCTTATGTTCTAAGTTTTTTATGAATCTTTTATATTAGTTCAAGTTAAATAAATTAGATGCAGTGAGCTAGAAATTTGATGGAAGATGAGCTAAATTTAAAATATATTTTTGTTCAGTTTTTGCTGCACTACATTTTTTTAATGTATTTAATATTTATACTAAAATCCTTAAGAAACTTTGAGGAATGCGACCATAGATGTTAACCCCTTTCGTGACTCCATCATTAATGGTTACATGCCAAAACGTACGTACGTGTATAATACATTTTAAATGAAATTATTTTAATCAAGATCGACTACTTTCAACCTTATGAAAGGGATCATATAAATAATACATGTTTATTTTAACAAGTTTAGATAAAATTTAAAAAAACTAAACTTTATTTACATGAAAACATAAATTAGTTTGAATTTTAAGCATGTTTTAAGGCGGAAATTTTGTTAACAACAAGGAGATAGATAATATAAAAATGTTACAATGAAGAAATAACCATGATAGGATTTTCTAGACATCTAACCTAGTTCATGTTCAACTTTGCACATCTATTAAACAATCAATAGTAAGAATGCGACACAATCTTGTTGGCCGGGTCCAAGGAAAATGCCTCAGAAATCTGTATTTTATGTAGATACATCCGGTTTTGTGATCCATTTTCAGACCCGATTTTTAAGTTAGTTTATGACCGTTTTGGACAGAAACTGTCATTTGACAGTTTTAAGACAGAAAGTTTTTCTTGTTATATGATCAATTTCGAAATCATTTTGGGTACAGATCTTCATAACATCTTCTTCATTCTCCATTCTAGAAAACAGTGAGTTTTATTCGATTAGAGATTTTCGAGTGTACCATCGAAATGCTATAATCTGAAAGTGTTTCACAACTCTCATTGATCCAAGCAATTCTATACCCCGGTTTTCTAACAATCTTATCAAACATGACATCTTGTCTTAGTGTTTGCATTCAAACAATCACACTTTGCCACACTAAGGCATTGGTGATCAGCTCAAGTTTATACATTTTCTAACTGTGCAAAAGAAAAAAGAATATCAGTATTCAACCAACCATCAATTTGTCTCCAAATGAAAGAAGCTATGAAACTCATAATAAACATATGATCATTAATCACATTAAATCATTCTAAATAAGTCATAACAATCTTATGAATTCTTGTACAAACAATTTTGAATCATAAGACCATAGACTAAACATTTAGGAGAACAATATGTCTTTTAATCCTATGAATAGTAACAAGGGCCCAATATTCATTATCAAAAAAAAATTATCCTTCTTTCAGTCCTCTTACTCCCTTTAAGTCACTACACATTCTTACAAATGTTAGTAATTTATCCTTAGCAAAATACTCAAAGATTGAAAGTAATGTCTAATGGTATTATGAATTTTTATATCTAGTTGTTAGACTAAACATTCATGTGAATGAGTTGTCGTTTGATCCTATGGATAGTGGCATATGCTTGCAATCCATGATCAAATTATATTCTCCATGTTTCAGTCTTATCAATTAGATATATTGGGCATGAATGCTTTCTAAGTCCTTTTCTTATTTTGGAAACAATTAGTTTATCATAACAATTCGCATAATAATCCTTCCTATTGTCATTGGCATTTGGCGTCAGATTAGGTATATCACCATTAATCGTATTTTACGCATTAGAAAATGACTATCTTCTTCTTGATACTTATGTTCATGATAGTTAATATTGGAGTATTTAAAGTTTACAGTTTCTATGATTGGCCATGTTAGTCCCAAAGAGTCTCAACATTCCATGCAACTCCTTTATGGACATTTCAAGTTGTTCATATCAAAATCAGAATGAACTGATTATATATACATGTCAGCAAGTTGACTACGGTAATAACATTCAATTGCTAGCTTAATGAAATTCCATTTCAGTTTAATAATATGATTGATAACTGTTTCTAACAGTTTTTGAATGCAGTGGTTAGATGAACTTCAGGAAGAGATTTATCTAAGGCATGATCTTTCTATTCGAAAATGAGAATTATTCCCAAACTATGAATTTGGACTAGATTGATCATCCTACTAGCTAATCCTTTTGATAGGTCATATAGCAGTAGATTTTAGTGGATTATCTTATATACATCATTAAATGTTACTTCCATTCTTTTTTTGTTTTACTAATCCTTTAAATAATTTTTTTCAACCCAAATTAATTATTTATTGAGGCTAGGATCCATATTTGGCTTTGTGATGTAACACTCGGAATCTAGAAGATTAATTGTGGAAATAAACACCCTTTCCTAGGGACTAACTCGGCAAGTTGATGGTGGGAAACTCGACGAGTGGGAGGCTTTTGGGTCGCGCGTTTTTATGGACGCTGATTGAGAAACCCTAATTTTAGGGTTTTGCGCCCTATTTAACACCTTAAGTCCCAGGTGTTGGCCTCATTCCCAGCCTCCATAACCCCCTAACCCTAATCTCGAAACCCTAGATCCTCCTTGAGTGTTGTGAGCTCATTGTGGGTGTGTTTTGGTGTGTTTGAAGCTCATTGAAGGAGGAGATGCTTGGTGCAAGGTGGTGGTTCAAGTAGGAGCTTTCAGATCTTGATTCTCTGCTCCATCTCCAGCACATTTCGGGTATAAAGTTCTAACATTGCTTAATATTTGCTTAGATCTCTTCTTGGGTTAGGTTGTATGCTTTTAGCCATGGATGGGTGGTTGTTGGGGATGTAGAAGTACCAAGTGTTTATTCTTTCATATATATGATCTTCATGAGCTCTTTTGGCATAGAGGTGCCAACTTTATGGGTTTAAGGGCATGCATTCATTAAGTCTTTCATTTAGCCCTTTTTGAGCTTTTGAGCTCCTTCTAGTTATGCTTAAGCATAAAGATGGAAACTTTACGCGACCATCTAGGCTTATGGGGTCATATCTGCATTTTGGGGTATTGTCTTTGATGATTAAGTGCTTAATGGTTAAGCCCTCACTCTTTTAAGTCTAGGGTTTGGGTTTGGACCCATTTAGGTGGTTCCTAGGGGTAAAATTGGAAACTTTACCCTTCTTGATCTCATTTTGGTCGAGATCTGAGCTTTGGAGCTCTTGGATTCGATGGAGACAGCTTAATGCATTAAGTTGTTGGTTCTTGGGTAAACTCGACGAGTTCATTGGTAAACTCGGCGAGTTGGTTCGGTTTTTCCCGACTTTGTAGATTAATGGAGGAACTCGACGAGTTGAAGTACAACTCGGCGAGTTGGGTCAACTTGGACCGTTGACTTGACTTTCGATTTATGTCTTTGAACAAGTTTTTCCCAAGGGGTACATGAGGTAATCTGAATTGTAATTAAGGGAATTTTGGGCTACGTTTAAGGCCCATATAGGGTTGGGCCCAATTTGGAATATTGGGCCATTAGTCGGCTTTTATGTATCTAGTAGTTTCTGGCATGTTGGGTTTGAGTTATTAATTGACCATCGGGATGCAAAGTGTTTGGACTAGAAAGAATGGTTGGGCCTTAAGGTAAGGCCATGTATGGTGTTTGGGCCCAATTTGGAAAATTGGGCCATTGGTTGATTAGTGGGCCTTTGGGTCTTTCAGATTGTAGTTTGGGTCATAGATTTGGACAAGGCTAGGTTAGGGGTAAAATGGTATTTTTACCCCAGGTATGAAGTTGTGGTTATGGATTGGAACCCAATTGTTAATTGGGCGTTGTTTTGATCTGGCAGTTCGGAGGTGTCGTCAGGGAAGCAACTATGGATTTTTTTCAGTATGCTTCAGCATTTGAGGTGAGTTTCCTTACCGGGTTTAGCGGGTCGAAGTCACCAATGCCGACCCATGTTAATGTTATGTTGTTAGTATGCTAGCTGTCTTTGTCACTCTTGCGTGTGCCTATGTTTATGTGTTTTTCCGGGCTAAGGCTTGATGTCGGGCGGGGCATGATGGATATTTGTATGCTATGTGATTATTGCATGTATATGTGGTTATTTAATATATGTTATTGTATGTTGTACGGGGCTCGTTTACCGAGCTCAACTCGATGTCGGGTGGGGACCGATGTCGGACGTGGTCCGATGCCGGGAGGGGCCCACTATATGTTTATTGTATGTTTCTTGTATGGTATGTGGTATTTGGGGAGCTCACTAAGCGTTGTGCTTATGGTTTTCAATTTATGTTTCAGGTACTCCAGTTTTCAAATGAAAGAGCTCGGGACGATCGCAGCGCATACACCCGTGTTTTCTGCAATATTTGATCTCTGGGTTGAACTCTGATAATTGTTATATTTGAAATGTTTTTCAATGTTTGGAAAAAGTTTACAATAGTGTTTTGATTATAATAAAAATAAATTTTTTATCCTTGACATGTTGGGATGTTACATGAGATGTGTACAGGGATGTCGTAAACACACCACAAAGTTATTTAGGTATGCAAAGTTCTTTGCAGTTTCAATCTCCATGAAACTCCTAGATCTTTTGAGATTCATTAAAAATATTTAATGGCATGTTAATCTCGGATTTGCACATCTTCTATTTCTGTCTGGGATACCGAGGTCTCACAAATAAGATGATGAACCAACCATGCAAAAACGTGTGACCCCTTGATTATTTTATGGTCCTCTAATTGACGTACTAGTTAACCATGCACGCTCCGCCAACAAAACACAACCACAAATGCCACATCGTCTTCTTTTTACATCTCAAATTTATATGTCGGTTAACCACACACGCTCCATAAATAGACAATAAAAAATAATGTGCAATTTTCATGGGTTAGAAACTATGCACATTTCCTAATATAACTAAGACATGAATTTTGTTATAGTACTTTATACGTTATACTTTTAATGAGGCATCGTCCTATCAAACCCTTTCAGCTAACGACAATCATCCACACAAAGAAGCAGTGAGTGAAAAGGACCTCTCTTATACCATAGTTTCATGAATGAGGTATACTCTTAATTCGACTAACGATCCATTTTACCCTTCAGGTTTACGTACACTATATATAAACTATTATAATTATATGTAAGGTGTATTTTAAGCAATTTAAAAATACATGATTTAAACATTTTATCTTAAATTAACTTTTAATTAATTAATTTTAAATCAATTGTTTATAATTTCAAATTTCTTAGCCACATTAAATCTCCTAGTTTAATTATTTAGGTTAAACAGATTAAAACAATATTTAAAACTTGAGATAAATCCTAAAATTCGAAATTATAGACCAAAACCCGAAAACCCTAAATCTGACCACAACACGCTTCGTCCCGCGATAAACAGGTTTTTCCCGGTTTCTTCAGATGTTTCAAGTAGTGGTCATAACTATAACCTAATGGCTATGATACCACTGTTGGGTTTTCTATGCATTTATACATTAATATTTGGCAACAGAAGCAATTTAAAATAACCTTAAGTGTACATGAACCCTAGGATTTAGGTTTTACTAGTTATAGCAGCCTACATTCAGAACCACTAAATAATACTACAAAGAGAGATACGATTACTAACCTTTAAGAAAAATCAAATTTGCTTCTTAAATCCTTGTAGATCTTGAATTCCTTGATGCTCTTGGAAGAACTAGCACCCAAAGTATAATTCCTTTACAGAATCACACGAAAAGACTAAACACCATAAAATTAGGAGAGATGAGAAGAGGATAGCAAAACTCAAAATATTATAGAGCAATGGAGCTAGGTAAAAAATAAATGAAGGCCAGTCTATTTATAGTTGAGAAAACTTGTAGAGCATAACTGAATTAATTAAATAATCAGATTTAATCGTTATTTAAATCCCTACCTTATTAGTAGCCATGGACGAAAATCCTAGAGGGATTTCTCCCTTAAATTCGTCCAACCCTTCTAGGGTTCCAGAACAATCCAGTTGTTCAACTATTGAACAATTAATATTCAGTCTCTAGACCTTTAAATAATTTCCTGATTAATTCCAATTAATTTCATAATTCAAATTAATTCTAAATTAATTTCAACTAGTTTCTAATTAATTTATCAAGCTATGATAAATTAATAAACTATTTATCTCACTCTCTCAAATCCTTTTCTAGCTATTTTAGCTCTTGAGGGCTATCCTAAAAGGACTTTTTTATTGTTTCCAAAGTTATACCAATTACTTATGATATTAAACACCCATTTCCAACAACGTTTCCTTTAAATACGGGATTAACCTTAAAAACAAAGTGGGCTTGGGCTGCACCGGTCTCCGCGCCGCAAGAACCTAACCACCGCACAACGTTGGGCCTGATCAAGAAAACCCCAAAATCCAATTAAGCATACAAGATTAAAGCTTTAGTCCAACGTCTTATACTCATATCCAAGAATTCTCATTCCTTAAGGTCTAAACCTTGATTATTAAAACCCGAAACCTTCTCTTGACTAAATTAAAGTTTATCTACCCGATTAATGAAATATCATGAAACCGTGGGTTACAATTTTCCCCCACGTAAACTGGATTTCGTCCTCGAAATCCGTCTCAACTATAATCTTAGAAAATAGTTGCATACACAATTCATATGCTTCCTCCAAACTACTTCACAAAATTGATGCATTCATAAAAGATATGCTAGACCACTCAGAACCTAGCAAATGCCAACCAAACAACCCAGTCACTTGAAAATACTCAACTGTAACAATTACATTTCTCCCACTAACGATATGCCCCATCTCCTAGTAAAACCACTCCAACGGGGAACTCTCAAAACTAAAACTACAAGCCAAGACCATCGATAAACTTCACAGTATCGGAAGCCCATCGGTTTGTAACTCCATAAATCATGCATAAATCATGACGATCATTCACCCGACATACCCACCCCTAGCCCCTAAATAGGAATACCACCAAACCATGATTAAAAGAAAACTAAAAACATTGCAATAATAAATTTCAATGAATCCCAGATCCGGAAATTCATGTCCAAAAGAACTGGAATGCACACTTGACTTCCTGACAAGTCATCACTGTCCCACCACTCCAACGAGCGTATCAACGGTCAACCCAAAATCTCACTGGCATCCAAAATCCCATATTAGCTCAGACGCATGACTACCTGATAAATCATCCAATAGATATCGAATGAACTTACTTGTTCAAAGTTCCAACACCAGTACCTACGTTGGTAACCAAACTCCTAATAAACAACCCAAAAAAGCAAGGAGGGATTCATGAATGCAAACACGCAACAAGTGATTTTCGATGCATAAATAAGACTTCCAAAAAAATAATATTCTACCAAACGCATGATGTAATACCAGTTGGCCATTGAGACTACAGTCTTCCTATAATGCTTCATCACCCAACTAAGCCAACAAGACTAACGAACTTGAGACCGAAGAGTCTCTAACTAATGACTATCGATTACAACCCACATAAGTCTTACACGCTACTTCACGATATGTCGTGACACCATCAACCATTGGAATGATAAGCTCATGGTATAACCCTGTTCTTTTCATCACTCCTCCATAGACCTGAATACTCACGACCAACACCCAGTAGGCCTATAGGCATGCCGCCATCATCCCACCGACCTGCAGGAACCCACAAAAACCATTCTGCAGTCTAGATTGCTACCGTTGCAATGCCAAACGAAAACATGGTTGCATGTAACCAGAAAATAAGACTGACATTCGAACGCTTGCTCCTACTCGAAAGCAATATATCAGACGAGAACCATGCCATAAAGTCGGACCAAGAGTTCTCAGGATATGTTATTCATTCCACATGCAACCCTCACAAAATATTCGATGAACTACCAAGATTACATACCCCAATGAGAACACACAACTCGCCTCGGATACTACATTCCTTCTTCATTACAACCTTACCCACAGAGTGAAGTACCTAGCAATTTGATACCTTAACACGTCTAACTGAATTTCTATCCTTCTTGCAGCATCCAGCTGGAGTTAAATATGATATCACCATCGGATCCAAAATATTGATGAACCTCAAACTGTTAACACAACATTCTCCTAAACAACCGAAACAAGATCCCAAAACCTAAATAAAACTGAATAGATATCCATCAATTCCCAACTAACTTGGTAAAACTCTCAAATCCGGAGAAAATTTCCAAAATCACCTAATAATGTTGCATGAACCTTGGTCGAATTGACCAAAAAACCCAACCATGTCAATATGGCAACCTAAAACTAGACTCTATGTAGACACAATGTCACACCTTAAGAATTGGACAACGTCGCTTTGGCATCTGAACTTTCAATATCCCGAGTCATCTGCCAAAACCAAGCCTGCTAAAAGAAACAATTTCATAAGCAAACAACCAAGGGTACACTCACCTAGAACCCTAGATATAAAACTGATAGAACTTGACGAAAGGTTGACGCTCCAACTACACCTTCAATAATTTCTGTTAGAAACTCCATAACGACTTTAGTTGTTGACGATGAACACAATGGCCAATTGATCGAAAATAGATCAACCAAATTAAACCTAAAGCCCACACAAAAACAAATATTAATAGGTTTTATAGGTTATAATTAATACATGTCGCAAAAACAACTTAACCCTTAAGTTCACATGTAACTTACTTTGGATCTAAGTTTTCTTTACTGAAAGCAATAAACAATTAAACATCATAAACCCTAAGGGAAGCCTAATGTAATTGAAATTACAAGGATTAGGGTCTACATACCTCTTTGATTATTATTATAAATAATGAAGAATTGCTTTCTTAAATTTTGACTCTTTTAGCTCTTGGTATGCATGGAAGAAAATAGGGAGTCCAGGAGGGCCTATTTATAGCTAATTGGAAAACCCTAGAAACCCTATTTTGAAATAAATTAATATTATTTTAAATTTGGCTTTATCTAGTTTCTTTATTATCCACATTGGACATTCTATAAACCCTAGGAGGCTCCTAAATTTATTTACCCCTAGGAAGGATCTAGAATTCTTCTATTGTTCAACTGTTGGACAATTACGACTTAAGTCCTTGCACTTTTAATCAATTCCAATTAATCTCAAAACTAATTGCAATTAATTTCTGATTAATTTTTAATAAAATAATACTATTTCTAATTAATATATTAATCCCATACTATATTAATAAACAATTTATTTCTATTTATTAATCATATAATAAACCAATAAGTCAACCTCTCTCTCGAAAAGTCATTCTGGCAATTACTAGTTTTGAGGGCAACCCAAAAAGGATTTTGCTTTTAATTCAAGTATATACCAATTTAGTTATTGGCTTAGACACCTAATCCAACAGTCTCCCACTTGGATAAGTCAATAACTACAATTGCAAGAATAACTTGTAAATTAAACAGCAAAGTGTGCTTTCCAAAGCAACTACCAGACTCTGATCTGATCAGACATCGGCCATAACATAAGTGATCCAATATTCCTCCGTTCTTCAAGATATCGTATGGACATGAGACATGGATTACAATCAATCACTTGTCCGAAATTATGTTTCCCAATTTACTGATTTGTGATGACCTCATTAGACTACTAATTGAACACATCAATTCTGTCCTAGCTGGGCCCAACACTATAATGTCAACACCAAATCACCGAGGGGCCCAAATATATCGATTTTTCCGTTTGGGAAGAAGGAACAAATAAACTTCGACTTATATGTTTGTATCTTTTACTCACCAAATTATGCATGGCACCACGTAGTATAACATCACGTTACTAGATGGGTTTTCATAACACCAATGCACAACCGACTTGTAAATTACAACTCATATATCTTCGTTTTAAGAATATAAGATATTATCATCTCAGTATTACTCATGATATAATCCTTGAAGTAATTCTTTGAGCGTGGGTTTATCCAATACTCAAAATCTCATTTTCTAAGTACTCATGAACATTTTAGCAAATTTTATTGCAATGTCTAACCCCTATAGACAATCTACAATTCAATTCATGACAGTCTTGATTCACTACTTACCTCCAAAATTATGAGCGATTGTGGAATTTCGAATAATCAAATCATTCAGCAAGTAAATCATGCAAAGCGAAACACAAGAATAAACATTTGAAATAGGCAGTAACCATACTCATAAATAATATTTATTATTTAATCACCAAAATCAATTACATTTATTTTGTTACAAGTTTCAAACTAACAACTAACTACTAAAACTAATATCATCTCTCAAGCCAATGTTCCTAGCATGTTGGTAATGCTTAACTCGGAGCCTTTGTGAAAGGATCTGCATGATTGTCTTCTGAATATACTCTCTCCACTTGGAGATGACCTTCTTCAATCGTATGTCTCGTGTAATGGTATTTTTTGTCGATATGCTTGGATCTATAATGATCCTTGGGTTCTTTGGACAAAGCAACCGCACCCTCATTATCACAAAAAAGTTCCACTGGCTCTTGAATGGTTGAGACTACTCCGAGATCACCGATAAAGTTATTTAACCAAGCCACTTCCTTTGATGCCGCACTCGATGCGATGTACTCTGATTCACAAGTAGAGTCAACCAATATTTCCTATTTGGAACTATTCCATGTAATCGCTCCGCCGTTTAACAAAAACAACCAACCTGACTGAGAACATAAGTTGTCTCGGTCTGTATGAAAGTTGGCGTCACTATATCCAATAACTCTCAATGTATCACTTCCACCAAGGACTAGAACATTTCCTTTGTCCTTTCTAAATACTTAAGAATGTTCTTCACTGCAGTCCAATGAGCTCTGCCAGGATTACCCTGAAAGCGTCTGACCATGCTCAAAGCATAAGACACATCAGGGCGGGTACACGGCATAGCATACATGATTGAGCCTACAACCAAAGCGCATGGGACTCGAAAAATGTCAGCTATCTTTTCATCTGTACTGGGGATTTGAGTCTTACTCAACTTAACAGTACTATGAATAGGTAGTTCCCCTTTCTTGGAATTCTCCATACTAAAACATTTTAGTACCTTATCCAAGTATGTACTCTAACTAAGACCAATAATTCTTTTCTTTCTATCCCTCAGAATCCTTATCCCAAGAATATAGGCCGCTTCCCCCAAGATCCTTCATGGAAAAACACTTTCCAAGCCAAGATTTCACTTCTTGTAAGGTAAAAATGTCGTTTCCCATAAGGAGTATGTCATCAACATACAATACTAGGAATTCACTATACTCCCACTAGTTTTGACATACACAAATGAATCATCCTCACTCCTAGAGAAACCAAACTCTTTGACTTTCACATGGAAGCAAAGATTTCAGCTGTGAGATGCTTGTTTCAATCCATAAATGGATTTCTCATGCTTACACACTCTATTAGGAAAATTTGAACGTACAAAACCCTCTAGCTAGATCATGTAAACATCCTTAGCCAACATCCCATTTAGGAAAGAAGTTTTGACATCCATTTGCCATATTTCATAATCATGAAAAGCAGCTATGGGAATCATTATCCTGATAGAATTTATATTGGCCACTGGTGAGAAGGTCTCATCATAGTCAATCCCTTGGGTTTGAGTAAAGCCCTTCGCCACGAGTCGTGACTTGAAAGTGTGTACCTTTCCATCCATGTCGGTCTTCTTCTTGAAGATCCATTTGCACCATAATGTCTTTTGACTTGGTACATGATCAACCAAATTCCAAACTTGGTTATCATACATGGACTTGATCTCGCTGTCCATTGCCTCTTTCCACTTGGCAGCGTCAGGGCGCGCCATCGCTTCCTTGTAATTAGTTGGCTCATCCAAATTTACCAATGTACCATCACTGATAAACGTGTCACCATCTGACGTTATATGGAAACCATGCTAACTCTACTAGATTGACGAAGAGGTAATGAATTGTCAATGGACTCAAAAGGAATCTCATCCTTTGGTTGAGGGCTAGTGTCTTCTAAGGTTCGTTCATTAGTTGACTCTTGAATTTATTCAAGCTCAATTACACTCCCACTGTCCTCTTTGAATATGAGCCCTCTCTCGTGAAAGACTCCCCTTCGAGCTACAAAGACCACGTTCTCACTAGGTCTATAGAATAAGTATCCAAAAGACTTTTGTGGATAACCAATGAAAATACACCTCTCACTTCTAGGTTCTAGCTTGTCATGAGTCTCTTGTCTAGCGGAAGCTTCACAACCACAAACCTTGATGTGGGCTAGCGAGGGAACTTTCCATGTCCACATCTCATGAGGTGTTTTGGCAAGCTTCTTGGTAGGGCCAATATTAAGGATATGGGTGGTTGTCTGTAAGGCATACCCCTAGAAAGAAATAGGAAGGAAAGCACGACTCATCATGGAACGAACCATGTATAGCAAGTTCCGATTATGCCTATTAGCCAAACCATTAATTTGTGGTGTCCTAGGAGGAGTTAATTGTAAAACTATTCCACATTCCTTAAGATAGTCGTGGAACTCGATACTAATATACTCTTCGTGTCTGTCTGATCGAAGCATCTTTATCTTCCTGCCTAATTGATTAGCGAATTCTTGTTTAAACTCTTTAAACTTTTCAAAGGTTTCTGATTTATGTTTGATTAACTAGATATACCCATATCTGCTATAATCATCTGTAAACGTCACGTAGAATCGATTAGCATCCTGTAACACCATAAATTTTCAAAAAAAAAATTCATTTTCAAAACCACATAATTCTCAATATCACATTTCAAAAACCACATTTGTCAAATTGTCAAAAACACAAATTCATAAATTGTTTGATAAAATCCAGGATCCTCAAAATCATAAACTCCATCTTGTGTGTACAATCAATCTGGCGCCTTCCCGCGATCCTGAGAAGTACCTGAAACACATATCACACAACACTGTAAGCACGAAGCTTAGTGAGTTCCCCAAAATACCACACATAATAATTAGCCTCTCATGGCTATATCTCGATAAGGACCCTCCAGTCATGTGTCGCAGTGAAGACCCTCCGGTCTCACAACTCGGGTTGGACCTTCCAGTCCTAACCAATAAAGCACAAGATAACATACAACATATATCACAAAGACAAATTCACATAATCACATAGCTCAGTATAAGCATATAAGACCCTCCGGTCACTCAGTATTACCACTCAAGTACGTATAGTGAGAAGACTCAGCTCGTAAGTAAGCAAGTAAGCCTCGTACCCCTCGAACAGTCTAATCCCCGCCTACATGCCATAATCATCTCTAATTAACACTTATAACCACAACTCTAAATAAATTAAGCTAACCCCTCCCTCTAACTCTTGGAATGGGTAAAAGACCATTTTACCCTTCCATGGTCTCCATAATCCATGTCTTGACCAACCCTAAGGTCAACAGAAGTCAACACTCCAGTCAACAGTCCATGTTGACCCAACTCGTCGAGTGCATCTATGCGACTCGTCGAGTTCCTTCGTTTCCTCAGAAATGTCGTGAAAATCCAACTTAACTCGTCGAGTTGTCTCGTCAACTCACCGAGTTACAACGTTTCCAGACTCATCAGGGAAAACCCTAACCAACTCGTCGAGTCGGCTCACCAACTCGTCGAGTCCCTTCAGTCCATTTTCTCATTCAGACGATTTCAGGCAGAAATAAGGTCTCATACTCTGGATCTAGCCTTCTAAGGTTGAATCATCACGTAAAGCTGCAAGATTTACGTTCATGCATGGCATCTAGGGCTCAAAATGCCAAAAAAAGCTCCATAAAGGTTTTCATGGATGGAAACTTGCCCAAAGCTTGATAAAGCGTGGATCTTTGGGCTCATGGGACCTCATTTTGTCCAGATCTGGAGTCTCAACCCCATGGCAAGCTCCAACAACTCAAGAACCACAAGATAATGGGGGAAAAGCCCTAAAACTCCCTAGAAAGAGATATATCAAAGACATGATCAAGGTGGTAGCCTTTTACCTCCAAATTGAAAGTAGCACATAGAAACACTTGATCTACAAGCCTCTTCTCGTTCCAAGGCTTGATGCTCTTCACTCGTCTTCTAAATGTGCACTAAAACACCCAAAGTTAGCTTCTCTCTCTCACACAAATGGATACACACGATTCGGTTTTCTCACAGAGGGTTGGGATGATAAGGGAGGTGGAAATGAGGGCTTAAGGTCCTTTAAATAGGACACAAACCCTGAAAATTAGGGTTTTCTCACCCAGCTCCTACTCGTCGAGTCGAGGTCCTCCGACTCGTCGAGTAACTCTAAGAATCCTACGACCATTAGACTCTCTACTCAGCGAGTTGGTGCTCCCAATTCGTCGAGTTGCCCTGTCAAAATGAATGAAATTAATTAAATAATATACCTGGAACTCGAGATGTTACAATTCTCCCCCACTAGAATCAGACTTCGCCCTCAAAGTCATTCTCCGGAAACAACTCGGGTTACTGCTCTCACATCTCGGACTCCGGCTCCCAAGTCCACTCGGATCCCTTCCGATGCTGCCACTAAACCTGAACCAAGGGCACCTCTTTGTTCCTCAAGACTTTCACCTTCCTATCCATGATCGATATCGGTCTCTCAATGTAATTCAGGATTTTATCAACCTGAATTTCCTCTAAAGGGACCACTACCGTCTCATCGGCTACACACTTTCTCTGCTGGGATTTGTGGAAGGTGTTATGAATCTGGCTCAACTCTGCAGGTAGCTCTAACCGATAAGCTAGCTTCCCCACGCGAGCGATCAGTCTGAATGGACCGATATATCTAGGACCCAACTTTCCCCGTTTCCTGAATCGGATCACCCCTTTCCATCGGGATACCTTCAGGAGGACAAAATCTCCGACCTGGAACTCCAGTTCGGATTGTCGCCGGTCTGCGTAACTCTTCTGACGACTCTGGGCCGTCAGTAACCTCTTTCTGACCTGTTAAATCTGCTACGTCGTTTTGAGCACTATCTCAGTGCTCCCCATCACCCTCTGCCCTACCTCTCCCCAACAAATGGGAGTTTGGCATCTCCTCCCGTACAAAAGCTCGAAAGGAGGCATACTGATACTGAAGTGATGGTTGTTCTTGTATGAAAACTCAGCCAAGGGCAAATATATGTACCAACTTCCACCGAAGTCCATAACACATTCACGCAACATTTCCTCGAGCGTTTGAATCGTCCGCTCACTCTGCCCGTCTGTCTGCGGGTGATAGGATGTACTGAAGTGCAGTCGGGTCCCCAACTCCTCATCAAATTTATTCCAGAACCTGGAAGTAAATCGTAAATCCCGATCTGACACTATCGATGTTGGCACCCTGTGTCGTGTCACCATCTCTTGAACGTAGATCTCGACCAACTTCTCCGCAGAAGAGATCTCACTGATAGCCAGAAGGTGAGCACTCTTCGTCAACCAGTCTACAATCACCCATATCGCATCGAAACCTCGCACGGTCGTCGGTAATTTGGTAATAAAATCCATGGAAATCTGCTCCCACTTCCACTGGGGAACCTCTAAAGGCTGCAATGGGCCATGTGGAGGCTGGTGCTCCGTCTTGACCTGACGACAGGTCAATCATCTCTCGACTACCCATGCCACATCCCTATTCATACAGGGCCACCAATAATCCATTTTTAAGTCCAAATACATCTTGGTGGCTCCCGAATGGATCGAGAATCTCGACCTATGGGTCTCCTCCATCAAAATACGTCGAGCGACACCTATATACGACACCCAAATCCGCCCATGATTGGTCATAAGCCCTCGACTATCAGTCTCAAACTCAGAAATCTGCCCAATCACTCACTCTCTCTTACGCTTCTCTGGTCTCACGGCCTCCATCTGGGCCTCTCGGATGGTATCTAAGACTGGAGTCATCACCATCATCCGCACACGTCTCGGATCGGAGCACTCACTGCTCTGCGACTCAGGGCATCGGCTACCACATTAGCCTTGCCAGGATGATACAAAATCTCACAGTCGTAGTCTTTCACCACATCAAACCACCTCCTCTGTCTCATATTCAGATTGGGCTGATCCATAAGGTACTTCAGGATCTTATGGTCCGTATATATGGTACATCGGACACCATAAAGATAGTGGCGCCAAATCTTGAGGGTGAACACCACCGCCCCCAACTCCAAGTCATGGGTGGGATACCTCGTCTCGTGAGGCTTCAACTGCCTGGATGCATATGTTATCATGTGCCCCCTCTGCATCAACACGACACCCATCCCTGTCTCCGTGATATCGATGCATCACAATAAACTACAAAGTCTTCCACTCCCTCGGGAAGGGCTAACACTGGAGCTTCGCACAATCTCTAGCGAAGGGTCTCGAATGAGGCCTGCTGCTCTGGCCCCCAAGCAAAAGTAATACCCTTCCTGGTCAATCTGGTAAGAGGAACGGCAATCTTGGAGAAATCCCTGATAAATCTCCGGTATTAGCCTGCTAAGCCAAGAAAACTCCTCATCTCGGATGGGACCTCGGTACCTCCCATCGCATAACTGCCTCAATCTTGGCCGGGTCGACCAAAATCTCATTCTGGTTAACGAGGTGTCCTAAGAACTGGACCTCTCATAACCAGAAATCACACTTGGAGAATTTGGAATAAAGCCTCTTCGTCCTCAATACCCCAAGAATCTCCCGAAGATGCTCCTCGTGCTACTCTCTGGACCTCGAGTACACCAAAATGTCGTCGATGAACACGATCACCGACCTGTCCAACATGGGCCTGCACACCCAGTTCATGAGATCCATGAATGATGCCGATGCGTTGGTGAGTCTGAAAGGCAGCACCACAAACTCGTAGTGCCCGTAACGAGTCCTAAAGGCCGTCTTCTGGATATCCTCCTCGCAAACTCTCATCTGATGGTATCCAGATCTCAGGTCAATATTGGAAAACCAAGACGCCCCTACAACTGATCGAATAGATCGTCGATCCTCGGTAGTGGATAACGTTTCTTGACCGTCAACTTGTTCAACTCCCGGTAGTCGATGCATATCCGGTGTGAACCATCCTTTTTTTGACAAAAAGGATCGGCGCTCCCCATGGTGAGCTACTCGGTCCAATAAAACCCTTCCCCAACAGCTCCTGGAGCTGCGAGGATAACTCCTGCATCTCAGGCGGCGCAAGGCGATAAGGTGCCTTGGCAATAGGCGCCGCACCCGGAACCAAATCAATCTGGAACTCCACCTGCCTCTAAGGAGGCACACCCGGTAACTCCTCGGGAAAAACATCCGGGAACTCGCACACTATCGGAACCTCAGAGATAGAACTCGGCCTCTCAGTGGCAACCCTCGTATCCATCACATATGCTAAAAAAACCCATACAACCCTGCCGTAAACTCTGTCTCGCCCTGGCAGCAGAACAGAAAGCTGACCCAGATCTGGTCCCCTCGCCATACACTGTAACACTCCCCCACTAGGGTCTCGTATGCTCACCATCTGACGCTCACAGTCAATCACAACTCCAAACCGGCTCAACCAATCCATGCTCACTATGACACATACACCACCCATCGCTATCGGCACCAGATCTATCGGGAACTCAACACCAAAAATCTCTAATACACACCCCTGGAATACATCAGTGGCAAAAACCGCATGCTCGTCGGCTATAGAAACCGTTAGAGGTCAACTCAACGCCTCACGTCTAACACTAATGTGACGAATAAAAGACAAAGACACAAAGGATCGACTCGCACCTGAGTCAAATAACACCAAATCAGACACAGAACTCACAAGAAAAGTGCCTATATACAACACAATATAAGCATAAACAAATCTCAGAATAACGGGAATAAGAAAAATATGCACCGGCCACGACATCAGGTGTTGCGCGGACCTCTTCCGATGTCAGCTGAAAAGCTCTCCCATGAGCTCTCGGGGTCTCGGCCTTCACCGTTCGACTATCAGTAGCACGTAAAGCAGCATAAGCAGAACCCTGAGATGATCCCTGAGTGATATGAGGGAACTCGGCCTTCCGATGGCCGGTCTGGTTGCAGTGAAAGCAAACTGCAAATCCCTTGGGACAGTCCTTCGCCATATGTCCCTCTTTGCCACACTTGTAACAAATCTCTACCCGACATGATCCCTCATGACTCTTGCCGCACTTGCCACAAGTGCGGCCCTTCTGGCCCCCAACTCTCGTATCAGCGGGCTTAGCTTGCTTCGTCGCCGGCTGCAACTGCATTGGTCTTCGGTCCCTCCTCTGAGATTCTCCCTCCTCTATAGCCTATAGCTCTATCTCAATCTCCCTCCTCCTGGCATTGGTCTGAAGCTCAGCCAATGTATGGTATGACGAGTTCGCCACGAACTCCCGTATATCCCTCCTCAATATGCTCAAATACTGGCTCACACGTGCCTACTCAGTAGACACGTGCTCAGGGCAAAACAGCACCCTCTCATGAAACATCCTTGAAATCTCTGTCAGAGTTTCTGTCTTCTTCTTAAGAGACAGAAACTCTTGGGCTAACTGTTCCTTCTCCACCTGGGGAACATACTCATCTCGGAACAATCGTGTAAACCTCTCCCATGTCACTGCAGCATGATCTGCAGGAGTAAAGCTAGCAGTCACGAACCTCCACCAGTCCTTCGCTCCCAAGCGAAGCTGGTTCAGTGCAAACCGAACTCTCAGGTGCTCTGGGCATGAACATGTATAGAAACACCCCTCAATGTCGGAGATCCATCTCATGGCAGTAATCGGATTCTGTGTCCCATCAAACTCTGGTGGCTTCGTGTTGCTGAAATCCTGGAACAACATCGAATCACCTCCCTGTAGTCTAGCGGCAACCAAGGCTGCGGTGGCTGCAGCACCAACAGCCTCAGTAACAGCAGCGTATCGCTCATCGAATGTCTCAATCAATGTGGTCTTATTATACCCAAAAATCTCTGGTATAGCTTCCCTGATAGCTGCGGCCACCTCCTTATGTATGATCCTGCGGATCTCCTCGTCACTGGTTCCGCTGCTCCTGGGGTTGTGGCGAGTAACCACCATAATGTCTCTGAAACACACCATGAAAATCATCAGAGACTAGCTCAAGCACACACACTCGATTACCCGACCCTACATGCTCCACAGCATCCTAAGGATTCTTACTTGAGTCGCATACGGATCCGATGCTTTCAGTAGTACGGGCCCAATACTACCTTCCACACCAGCCCATAGTCGTCCTAAGTCCTCCTCCTAGTATCCTAATTCACAAGTACTCTATCCCTCACGGATATCAGACTACTATTCTCAGTAGCTCCCTCGAATGCTCATCTCAGTATCTCCCCTAACTCACCTCTCGACTCAAAGCTCTCTCTAAAAGACCCCCGCTAGTTACCCTTATTCGGCACATACATAGAGCAAATAGCAAATAATATCAATCAATAGCATTCCCTAGACTAAGACATCATGAATCAGGCAACACTAGCCCTAATTTCTGAAATACTTAGCCTATATCCTCTAGCATGCAGCTCTAGCATCTCATAAGTATCTCATAATATAAACAAGTAATGGTATTTTGGGAAATCACCGTTCGGGCTCTAGCCGACTATACACACTGTCATTTTCTTCTTTAAGACTCTTACTCATTTTAGAAAATCATTTCTTTTTAGAAAACTTCCCCAAATCCTCAGTTTGAGTCCAGACATACCCAAGGGTACGTCTGAATCCCTCAAACCAAGGCTCTGATACCAACTTGTAACATCGTAAATTTTCAAACAAAATTTTCATTTTCAAAACCACATAATTCTCAATATCACATTTCAAAAACCACAATTGTCAAATTTTCAAAAACAGAAATTCATAAATTGTTTGATAAAATCCAAGATCCTCAAAATCATAAACTCCATCTTGTGTGTACAATCAAGCCGGCACCTTCCCGCGATCCTGAGAAGTACCTGAAACACATATCACACAACACTGTAAGCACGAAGCTTAGTGAGTTCCCCAAAATACCACACACAATAATTAGCCTCTCATGGCTATATCTCGATAAGGACCCTCCGTTCATGTGTCTCAGTGAAGACCCTCTGGTCTCACAACTCGGGTCGGACCCTCCAGTCCTATCCAATAAAGAACAAAATAACATACATCATATATCACAAAGACAAATACACAGAATCACATAACTCAATATAAGCATATAAGACCCTCCGGTCACTTAGTATTACCACTCAGGTAAGTATAGTGAGAAGACTCAGCTCGTAAGTAAGCAAGTAAGCCTCCTACCCCTCGAACAGTCTAATTCCCGCCTACATGCCATAATCATCTCTAATTAACACTTATAACCACAACTCTAAATAAATTAAGCTAACCCCTCCCTCTAACTCTTGGAATGGGTAAAAGACCATTTTACCCTTTCATGGTCTCCACAATCCATGTCTTGACCAACCCTAAGGTCAACATAAGTCAACACTCCAGTCAACAGTCCATGTTGACCCAACTCGTCGAGTGCATCTATGCGACTCGTCGAGTTCCTTCGTTTCCTCAGAAATGTCGTGAAAGTCCAACTTAACTCGTCGAGTTGTCTCGTCAACTCACCGAGTTACAACGTTTCTAGACTTATCGGGGAAAACCCTAACCGACTCGTCGAGTTGGCTCACCAACTCGTCGAGTCGGCTCACCAACTCGTCAAGTCCCTTCAGTCCATTTTCTCATTCAGACGATTTCAGGCAGAAATAAGGTCTCATACTCTGGATCTAGCCTTCTAAGGCTCAATCATCACGTAAAGTTGCAAGCTTTACATTCATGCATGGCATCTAGGGCTCAAAATGCCAAAAAAAGCTCCATAAAGGTTTTCATGGATGGAAACTTTCCCAAAGCTTGATAAAGCATGGATCTTTGGGCTCATGGGACCTCATTTTGTCTAGATCTGGAGTCTCAACCCCATGGCAAGCTCCAGCAACTCAAGAACCACAAGATAATGGGGAAAAAGCCCTAAAACTCCCTAGAAAGAGATATATCAAAGACATGATCAAGGTGGTAGCCTTTTACCTCAAAATTGAAACTAGCACAGAGAAACACTTGATCTACAAGCCTCTTCTCGTTCCAAGGCTTGATGCTCTTCGCTCGTCTTCTAAAGGTGCACTAAAACACCCAAAGTTAGCTTCTTTCTCTCTCTCACAAATGGATACACACGATTCGGTTTTCTCACAGAGGGTTGGGATGATAAGGGAGGCGGAAATGAGGGCTTAAGGTCCTTTAAATAGGACACAAACCCTGAAAATTAGGGTTTTCTCACCCAGCTCCTACTCGTCGAGTCGGGGTCTTTCGACTCGTCGAGTAACTCTAAGAATCCCGCGACCATTACACTCTCTTCTCGGCGAGTTGGTGCTCCCAACTCGTCAAGTTGCCCTATCAAAATGAATCAAATTAATTAAATAATATACCTGGAACTCGAGATGTTATAATTCTCCCCCACTAGAATCAGACTTCGCCCTCGAAGTCATCCTCTGGAAACAACTCGGGGTACTGCTCTCGCATCTCGGACTCCGGCTCCCAAGTCTACTCGGATCCCTTCCGATGCTGCCACTGAACCTGAACCAAGGGCACCTCTTCGTTCCTCAAGACTTTCACCTTCCTATCCATGATCGCTATCAGTCTCTGAATGTAATTCAGGCTTTCATCAACCTGAATGTCCTCTAAAGGGACCACTATCGTCTCATCGGCTACACACCTCATGCGGTCCTTGGTAATATGGTGATAAAATCCATGGAAATATGTTCCCACTTCCACTAGGGAATCTCTAAAGGCTGCAACAGGCCATGTGGACGCCGGTACTCCGCCTTGACCTGACGACATGTTAAGCATCTCTCGACTAACCAGACCACATCCCTCTTCATACAGGGCATCCAATAAACCCTTTTTAAGTCTAAATACATCTTGGTGGCTCCCGGATGGATCGAGAATCTCGACCTATGGGCCTCCTCCATCAAAATACGTCGAGCTCCACCTGTATACGTCACCCAAATCCGCCCATGATAGGCCATAAGCCCTCGACTATCAGTCTCAAACTCATAAATATGCCCAATCAATCGCTCTCTCTTACGGTTCTCTAGTCTCACGGCCTCCACCTGGGCCTCTCGGATGGTATCTAAGACTGGAGTCATCACCGTCATCCGCACACGTCTCGGATCGGAGCACTCACTGCTCTGCGACTCAGGGCATCGGCTACCATATTAGCCTTGCCAGGGTGTGACAAAATCTCACAGTCGTAGTCTTTCACCACATCCAACCACCTCCTCTGTCTCATATTCAGATTGGGCTGATCCATAAGGTACTTCAGGCTCTTATGGTCCGTATATATGGTACACCGAACACCATAAAGATAGTGGCGCCAAATCTTGAGGGCGAACACCACCGCCCCTAACCCCAAGTCGTGGGTGGGATTCCTTGTCTCGTGAGGCTTCAATTGCCTGGATGTATATGATATCACTTGCCCCTAGAAAGAGATCTATCAAATACATGATCAAGGTGGTATATTTTTACCTCCAAATTGAAACTAGCACAGAGAAACACTTGATCCACGAGCCTCTTCTCGTTCCAAGGCTTGATGCTCTTCACTCCTCTTCCAAATGTGCACTAAAACACCCAAAGTTAGCTTCTCTCTCTCAGAAATGGATACACACGATTAGGGTTTCTCACAGAAGGTTGATATGATAAGGGAGGCGGAAATGAGGGCTTAAGGTCCTTTAAATAGGACACAAACCCTGAAAATTAGGGTTTTCTCACCCAGCTCCTACTCGTCGAGTCGGGGTATTTCGACTCGTCGAGTAACTCTAAGAATCCCGCGACCATTACACTCTCTTCTCGGTGAGTTGGTGCTCCCAACTCGTCGAGTTGCCCTATCAAAATGAATCAAATTAATTAAATAATATACCTGGAACCCGGGATGTTACACATCCATTGTGCTAGATTTGAAGGGTCCACACAGATATGTGTGTATGAGATCCAACAAACCCTTACCTCTTTCACAAGAGCCAGTGAAAGATGATTTTGTCATCTTACTCAAAAGACAAGACTCACATTCATCATCTGACCTTAAGTCAAATAATTCCAACACTCCTTCCTTTTGGAGTTAGGCGATGTGTTTCTTGTTAATGTGTCCAGGACGACAATGCCACAAGAAATGCGTTGTCTACATCATTAGACGAATCAATGTGAAATACACTATTGCCCAAGTTATCAACACAAGTCACTTTTTCATACACACCATTACAAGGTAAAGCTTTAAACATAAAAACACCATTTTTATAAGCTAAAATCGATCCATTCAAATCATCAAAAGAATATAAAAACCTTGTCTAAATAATGCATGAAACAAAAATAATGCTTCGCATCATCTCTGAATAATAATAGCAATTTAACAAATCAATCCTAACATCACTACTAAGCACCAGACTATAAGTTCCAATCTTGGTGACAGATGAAGATCGCCTATTCCCCATGATCAGATTTATTCTTCCATGCTCCACTTGCTCACTTTCTTTTACTCCCTACAAATCAAAAGAAATGTGAAACCCTCATCCTGTACCAAGGACCCAATAATGAGTAAGTTGTGAGTTATTGACTTGAATAGCAAATATACATGCCGACGATGGCTTGAATTTGACATCCTTTATGTCTTGCAAGTACTTGGCATAGCTTTGTTTCCAGGAGCCTTTCTCGTTGCAATAATAGCAAACAACCTCTTTAGGATCACTCACAACTGGAATGTAAGAATTGGGCTTGGGCTTGGACCCACTGTTAAATGATCCTACATGGCCCTTTCCCTTCCAGTTTTATTGGGGATTTTCCTTCCTCTTCTTTCACCTTCTTTGCCCAAAAGCTAGGACTGGATCACTTGTTGCAGAAGGGATTTGATTCTTTTGCATCCCTGATTCAACTGTTTGTAACAAGTTATGGAGTTGGGTCAACGTAGTCTCTGTGTTGTTCAAATGATAAGTTAAGATGAATTGATCATAACTTGGAGGCAAAGAGTTAATGAGCATATCTATGGCCAACTCTTTGTCAAAAGAAATGTTGAGATTTTCCAGTCTCTCCACATATCTCTGCATTCTCTACACATGATTCCAGACAGATTCTCTATCCTTTAGTTTGCAAGCCATTAATGCCTTGATGACCTCGTACCTCTCTTGATGTGCTTTCTTGTGAAACTTTTCCGCAAGATCCAAGAATATCTCATATGGCCAATAATCCTCATATAATTTTTGCAACTCGAGTACCATGGTTGCAACCATTATGCAAGCGATCGTTGTATCATTGTCATAGTGTTTCTTGTAGATGGCAAGCTCCTCTGGAGTAGCAGTTAACTCACCGATTTTGAGTAGAGGTTTATCGAGGACATATTCTTTTCCCTCGTATCAAAGAGTCATTTTGAGATTTCGCATCCATTCCATGTAGTTTGGACCAACTAATTTCTCTTTAGAGAGGATCGTTAGTAGAGTGAAGTTTGAGTTGTTCGTGGAGGTTTGAGCAACAATAGCATCACCATTAGAAGTAGACATTTATAGGAGAAGAAAAGTTTTAGTTAGTTGATATGAATTCCTTAATATTTTAACCCATAATAAATATTTCAAGTCTAGGATCCAATATAACAATTCACAACTAAGAAGAGGGATGTCGTAATCTTATTGCAGATTTATGATGGTAGGTAAAACAATTCACCAATTTCAATCAATGAAATCCCTAAATAATTTGAGATTAATTGAATCTATCAATGACATGTTTAATCTCAGATTATGCTCTTCTATTTGTGATTGGGATACCAAGGATCATAAAATTAATTCCAATTAATTTTTGATTAATTATTAATTAAATAATACTATTTCTAATTAATATATTAATCTCATAATATATTAATAAACTATTTATTTCTATTTATTAATCTTATAATAAATTAATAAATCAACCTCTAGAATTCTCTAATTTGCCGGTGATACCTGACCGCGCACCAGCACTCTCTTCCACCACCGGACGTCTAGTCTAGTCTTTGGGATCCAAATCTCGATTTACATTGGAGAGACGCGATCTTATCAAAATTGGGTCGAGGATTCGACTCATGACATTGTCTTCACTTCTGCCTTTGAACTGAAAGAATAATCAGATCTTGAACATCCATTTTTGTAAGAAGGAAACGATTCACATCGAACCAGACCTTACCTCCTCACGGCCAAAACTGATGCGGAAAACACCATCCCTTCCTTATATATTGACTTGTAAGAATCCTATCTCTTCTCAAGGTTGAAGGTAAAAATAGGGAAGGTTATAGTTCATCAAAACCAATGGATTTGGATTAGGTTTGATATGTTGAGTAAACGTGAGAGTATGTAAGTTTCATAGTTATAGACATGTATGTATGTGTGTTTTAAGATGTCATTGACTTTGATATTATGAATGTTTGTGGTTCTGTAACATAATATCAATGTTTGCTTGTGGTTATGACACAAAATATAAATGTTTGCGGTGAGTGTGCACATTGTGAATATGTTATGAATAATCTATGGTGCCTGATATGCTACCAAAATGGCAATGTACATTGAAAATCAGAAAAAACATAATGACACTCAAAACGACAATGTACTTTGAAAATGTAACATCCCGCTTAAAATAAATAAAATTAAATAAATAAATAAACCCTAAAACCCCGAGATGTATTTTATATTTTTATTTTATTTTAGCCCTAAATCCATAATAATTTATCAGTGTTAGCCATAAGGAGTTAAATGTTATAATTTCTGGAATTTGGGGTCTATTTTGTAATAACTGGACTTGAAATGTAAAGAATTTCGTGGAGCAGGGGTTGTTTGTTAATTAGTGGATTTGATTTGAAAATGAATGGGGAAGGAGGGACTAAAAGTGGAAAATGGAAATAAGTTGAAAGGTAGAGGCGGGACTAAAACCTGTCACCCTTCCCTTGCCTCTCATTCAAACCCCATACAACAAACCTTATCCCTAAAGTGTGTTACAGCTTCCACCTTTATCACTCCAACTTCCAATCGTCGCCGCCATTTCCTTTGACGTTGTCGTGAACCACCAAGCCGAGCAACCGTCACTACTCTCGTTGCCGACGAAGATGAAAATTGGTGTTGGACGCCGTAACAGCGGGGTGATCGGAGGAGCCGCAGGCTCATGATTTTTGCTGCTGCCATTCTCAGGGGTTGCACACTTCTCTCTCCTCAGACTCGTTTTCTGTTAGCGTCACCGTTGCGGCCGCTCCACATGGCTTTTCCTTTTGTGGTTCCTCCGACCGTAGTCCTCAACCAAGAATGAGGTTGCAGCTGTGTTCGTATTTCACGAGTGTGATTGTGTTGTGTATGTGTTTGCATGTGTTTGTGCGCTTTTCAGTGTATGTCGGCGTGTGTTTGTGTGTTTGTTAGCCGGAAAAACAAAGAGAACTACCATGGCAGCCAACCATGGTGTCTGTCGCCGTTCTTCCGCCACTAGGAACCACCTCGGGTGGTTGTGTGCGTGTTTTATGGGTATGATGTCGTATAGATATTACTTGGCCAGAAAACCAATGAAAACCCACCACCACCACCGTCAAGTGGTGGCTGCCACCTACTGCCGCCATCTGCCACCATCTTGGTGGCTATATTGGACATTTTTGTATTCTTTTTGGTGCCAGTGTGTGTATGTATGATGTAGGAACTTTTATGTGTGCTTGGTTGTTGGATTTATCACTTGAAACTACCACCACCGTTGTATGTGGGTGGCTGCCGCCATGGACTACCACCGACCGCCACTGCCTGAGGTGGCAGTGGGTGGTGCCCGAATTATTACACATTAGTTTTACCTAAGTATCTAACTTTAGACCGAGTGGCACGCGTTTGGGGTTGGAAACCCTAATTAGAGTCTAGAAAACCCTAATGTCAAGAAAACCCTAGTTTTGGAGTTTTGTCGGGACCCGCGTTAAAACTATTAATTGAACTTTAAATTATACTCAGTAATTCCCTATGATTAACTTAATGTAATATTGGACTTAATGAATTAAGTCCTTAAGGGGTTAAGTGTGGAACACTAACCCTAGTTATGATTTTATGTGGAAAACCCTAGAACCGGGGAGCTCTATTTTGGACAATGATCGGGCGTGTATTTGGGCTATTGCTTTGATTTATTATACCCGAGAATGACTAAGTCAAACCTTAATCAGTCCAAACCTTAGGTGATTAATTCCTTAATGGGTTAAGTGTCCTTACTTAACCCTAATCGTCGTGGAACCCTAATCGTCATTTCATGTGAAATAGTCACTGTTGCAAGTGACTATGACCTGTGATCGGGTATTGACTCTAGTATCTTCCTGTAGGTGATTGGAGGTGAGTTGAAGATGGTAGAGTTCTTTGTTGCTATGGTGGTTTCCTACACGCATATCGAGGTGATTTTCGCCTCACTGTACCCGTGGGTCGATGACACCAATGTCGGCCCACTAGTTTTGGTTATCTGTTAGTAGAGGGATGCCTTAGGGACTGTATATAATCATGTAGGAGAAACTGAGGACTCTTGATCTAAGCTCTCTTACCTGTTCCTTGTTTGGTTGTGGTTCTAGAGTAGGATCACCTGTCCGGGTGACTATCCCACCTCTGAGTGTATACAGCCATGCATTCCTTGGATTATTGATATTTAGTATGCTGCTATGCTGTAGTGATATGTTATATCTGTGTTCTGGTATCGAGTATGCTGCTATGTTGTAGTGATCTGTCAGATATGTCTCTTGGAATAGAGTATGTTGCTTTGCTATAATAATCTGTAGAACTGTATGTTATTTGTGCTGGTTGGTTGTCATCTATGGAGTGCCCTTAGGGACTGTCTGTGGTCATGTAAGATAGCCTGAGAACTCTGGGTCTAGGCTCTCTTGCCTGTTCCTTGTTTGGTTCTGGCTCTAGAGTAGGATCTGATGGGTTTTAGGTGAAACAAATAAACTAGAAAACAATTCCTAAGTTCACATGCAACCTACTTTGGATCTATGTTTTAACTATTGAACATATAACTTTGAATTGCAAAACAAGAAGCCTAGAGGAGAGAGGCTATTTTCGAAATTAACAAACTAGGGTTTTAGAATTACATACCTTTCAATTGTTATAACAAACAATTGTTAATCCTCTTGAACTTGATCTTCTTGGAAGCCTAGCAGCACAAATGTATGCCTCTAATGGAGTCACACCCAAAAGCTAGCAAGAAGGAAACTTAAAGGAGAGAGAGTAGGGTATGCAAAATTCGGCCCTAGGGTTTCACAAAGAAAGGAGTGGCCGAATATAGGAGCTGGGAGGCTCCTTATATAGCTGAGGGATCTAGGGTTTAGGGAAAACCCTAATACTCCTTTGCTTGGGGCCTAAGCTAATCCAAAGGCCTTATCCAAGCCCCTTGGACGAAATCCTTAGGGTTTCCCCTATAGATTTCGTCCACCTCCTTCCAAGGAGGTTCTGGAGCCTTCCACTCAACTATTTGATAATTGCAAACTAGTCCCTGCACTTTATAATTAATACAATTAACCCCAAAATTAATTCTAATTAATTTCTGGCTAACTATTAATTAAACCTTATGATTTCTAATTAATATATTAATCTTTTAACATATTAATAAATCATTTATATTAATTTATTAATCTTATAATAAATCAATATCTCTCATTTCATAATTTCCTTGGCCAGTTGCTAGGTTTGAGGGCAACCCAAAAGGACTGTGCTGCAATCAATTCAAGTACATACCAATTATAGTTATGGGCTTAGACACCTAATCCAACAGTCTCCCACTTGGATAAGTTTGTAACTATAATTGCTAGTATGCCTTCTAAATTTGACCAGCAAATTGTAGCTTCCAAAAGCTGCTGCTGAACTCTAACCCAGTCAGTTACGTGTCCTTAAACAAGTGATCATATAATCCTTCGTTCTACAAGATATCCCCAGACATAAGACATGGAATGTAATCAATCTCTTTGTCCAGAATCTATGTTTCCCGATTTCTGATTTGTGATGATGTAGGACTTCTAAGTGAACACATCAATTTAATCTTGGCTGGGCCCAACACATAAGTAAACACCAAATCATCGAGGGGCCCACAGATATCGTTTTTCCGGTTAGGGCGAAAGGAACGAATAAACGTTGACTCATATGCTTGTATCTTTTACTCATCAAATTATACATGAAAATACGTTTTATAACACCAAGTTACTGATGCGTTTTCGTATCACCAATGTATAACCGACTTTATAAATTACAACTCATATATCTTCGTTTCAAGATTATAAGATATTATCATCTTAGTATTACTCGTGATGAATTCCATGAAGTGATACTCTGAGCGAGGGTTTATCCAATACTCAAATCTCAATTTCTGAGTACTCATGAACATTGCAGCAATTCTATTGCCATGTCCATCCTTAGACAATCTGCAATCCAATTCACGACAGTCTTAATTCACTACTTACTTCCAAAAGTATGAGCGACTGTGGAGTTTGAATAAACATATTATTCAGGAAGTAAAAACATGCAAAATATGAAACACAATAATAAACAATTGACAAAAGGCAATAAACAAACTCATAAATAATACTTTATTATTTAATCACCAAAAGTCAATTACATTTATTTTGTAACAAGTTTCTGAACTAGACTAATCTAACTACTAAAACTAATATCATCTTTCAGTCCTATGCTCTGATCATGCTGAATATGCTTAGCCCTACTTAGACCCTTTGTGAGGGGGTATGCTGGGTTATCTTCAGATGACACCCTCTTTACTACAAGATGGCCTTCTTCTACTCTATGCCTGATGAAATGGTACTTTCTGTCGATATGCCTGGTTTTACCATGATCTCTGGGTTCCTTAGTTAAGGCAACCGCTCCCTCATTATCGCAGAACAGTTCCATAGGCTCCTGGATGGTTGGAACAACTCCGAGATCTCCGATGAAGTTCCTCAACCAAGCTGCTTCTTTCGACGCTTCACTCGCTGCTATGTGCTCTGATTCACAAGTAGAATCAGCCACCGTATTTTGCTTGGAACTTTTCCAAGTAACCGCTCCTCCATTCAGTAAAAATACCCAGCCAGACTGAGAACGGAAGTTATCTCTATCCGTTTGAAAACTTGCATCACTGTAACCATCTACTCTTAAAGTATCATTGCCAGCAAGCACAAGGACCCAATCCTTTTTCCTTCGCAAATACTTGAGTATATTCTTAACCGCTATCCAATGAGCTCTACATGGGTTTCCCTGATAGCGACTGACCATGCTCAAAGCAAATGCCACATCAGAGCGAGTGCATGTCATAGCGTACATGATTGATTCGACAGCGGAAGCATAAGGTACACGACTCATGTCTGCTATTTCCTTATCTGTACTCGGGCATTGAGTCTTACTCAATTTGGTATTGCTTTGGATAGGTAGCTCTCCCTTCTTGGAATTTTCCATACTAAACCTCTTTAGTACCTTATCCAAGTATGTACTTTGACTAAGTCCAATCAGTCTCTTCTTTCTATCTCTCAATATTCTAATCCCAAGAATATAGGCAACTTCTCCAAGGTCTTTCATGGCAAAACACTTTCCAAGCCAAGACTTAACATCTTTCAAGGTTGGAACGTCGTTACCAATGAGTAATATGTCATCGACATATAACACCAGAAAAGTTACTATACTCCCACTAGCCTTGATATACACACAAAACTCATCTTCACTTCTAGAGAAACCAAACTCTTTGACTTTCTCATGGAAGCAAAGATTTCAGCTGCGAGATGCTTGTTTCAATCCATAAATGGATTTCTCAAGCTTACACACTCTATTGGGAAACTTTGCATCAACAAAACCCTCTGGATGATTCATGTAAACATCCTCAGCCAACTTCCCGTTAAGGAAAGCAGTCTTGACATCCATCTGCCAGATTTCATAGTCATGAAAGGCAGCTATGGTGAGCAATATCCTAATAGATTTAATCTTAGCTACTGGCGAGAAGGTCTCATCATAGTCAACCCCTGGGGTTTGAGTGAAACCTATTGCAACCAGTCGAGCCTTGAATGTGTGCACATTTCCATCGATGTCTGTCTTCTTCTTGAAGATCCATTTGCACCCAACTGTCTTACGACCTGGTGCACTATCAACCAAATTCCAAACTTGGTTGTCATAGATGGACTTAATCTCGCTGTCCATTGCCTCTTTCCACTTGGAAGCCTCTGGGACTGCCATTGCTTCCTTGTAAGTAACTGGTTCATCTAAATTTACCAGTGTCCTATCACTGATGAATGTGTCACCATCTGAAGTAATATGAAAACAATACAACTCAGGTGGCACACTCACCCTAGTGGATCTTCAAAGAGGTAATGAGTTATCAACTGGTTCAACAGGAACTGTTTCCTCTGGTTGAGTGCTAGTGTCATCTAAGGTTCCTTCATTGGCCAACTCTTGAATTTCTTCAAGGTCTATGGTTCTCCCACTGTCCTCTTTGAATATGAGCTCTCTTTCTAGAAAGACTCCTCTTCGTGCTACAAAGACCACGTTTTCACTAGGTCTGTAGAATAAATATCCAAAATACTGCTTTGGGTAACCAATGAAAACACATTTCTCACTTCTAGCTGCTATCTTGTCGTGAGTCTCTCGTCTTACGAAAGCTTCACAACCCCAGACTTTAATATGTGCTAACGAGGAAATTTTCCCTGTCCACATTTCGTGAGGTGTTTTGGCAACCTTCTTTGTAGGGACAAGATTGAGGATGTAGGCGGCTATCTCTAAGGCATACCCCCAGAAGTGAATAGGAAGCGAAGCACGACTCATCATAGAACGAACCATGTCTAACAAAGTTCGATTACGCCTCTCAGCTACACCATTTAACTGTGGTGTCCTAGGAGGAGTTAATTGTGAGACTATCCCACATTCTTTTAGATAGTCGTTGAACTCGATACTAAGATACTCCCCGCCTCTATTGGATCTAAGTACCTTTATCTTCCTGCCCAATTTATTCTCGACCTCATGTTTAAACTCCTTGAACTTTTCAAAGGTTTCTGACTTATGTTTGATTAAGTAGATATAGCCATATCTGCTATAATCATCAGTGAAAGTCACATAGAATCGAGTAGCATCCCTTGTAGTTGATATGAAGGGTCCACATACATCTGTATGTATGAGGTCCAACAGACGTTCACCTCTTTCACAAGACCCTGTGAATGGTGATTTCGTCATCTTTCCCAAAAGACAAGATTCACACATATCATCTGATTTTAGGTCAAATGATTCCAACACTCCATCCTTTTGGAGTTGGGCTATGCGTTTCTTGTTAATGTGCCCAAGATGACAATGCCACAAGCATGCCTTGTCTACACTATTAGACAAGTCAATATTAAACACACTATTTCCTAAGCTATTAACACAAGTCACTGTTTCATACACACCATCACAAGGTAAAGCTTCAAACACGAAAACACCATTCTTATAAACAGAAATTGAACCATTCAAATCATTAAAATAATATTTAAAACCTTGTCTGAACAATGCATGAAATGAAATAATGTTTCTCGTCATCTCAGACGAATAGCAACAGTTCAATAAATCTAATCTAACATCATTACTAAGCAAAAGTTGATAAACTTCGATCTTGGTCACTGGTGAAGACTTCTTGTTTCTCATGATCAAGTTTATCCTTCCTCGCTCTATCTCCTCACTTTCTTTTAGCCCCTGCAAATCAGAACAGACGTGAAAACCACATCCTGTATCAAGGACCCATGAACGAGAAGATAATGAGTTATTAGAAGAAATAGTGTAAATACCTGCTGAAGATGGCTTCACTTTGCCATCTTTGATATCCTGCATATATTTTGGGCAGCTTCTCTTCCAGTGCCCTTTGTCATTGCAATAAAAGCAATCAGCATCCTTTGGATCAGAAACATGGGGAATGGTAGCATTGGGCTTAGCCTTTGGTCCATTTGTAGATGACCCTGCTTGAGCCTTGCTCTTCCAATTTTGCTTAGGAGGACCTTTCCTCTTTTTCCCCTTTCCCTGTCCAATAGCCAAGACAGGGGCACTTGCAGGAGTGGAGGCTATACTTTTACCCTTCATCCCTGCTTCAGCTGTCTGCAAAAAGTTGTGCAATTGGGCCAGTGTCTGCTCAGTGTTGTTCAAATGGTAAGTTAGGATAAACTGACCATAACAATCAGGTAATGAGTTCAAGACCATGTCAATGGCCAATTCCTCATCAAAGTGAATGTTGAGCTTGACCAAACGCTCTATGTAGCATTGCATTCTTTGCACATGAGATACAACCGACTCCCCTTCTTTCATCTTGCAAGCCATGAGTGACTTGACTACTTTAAACTTTTCTTGACGAGCTCGCTTATGGTACTTTTCCATAAGGTCCTTGTTCATCTCAAAGGGCCAGTAGTCCTCATAGTACCTCTGCAGTTCTGGGGACATGGTTGCGACCATGATGCATGCCACTTTGGTAGCATTATCATAGTGTTTCTTGTAGGCAACATATTCTTCAAGAGTAGCTTTAGACTCATCAAGCTCTTTGATCTCCTTTTCAAGGACATACTCTTTGTCCTCAAATCGAAGCGCCATCTTGATGTTACGCATCCAATCGTTATAGTTAGAGCCATCCATAACGACTTTGGAGCAAATGTTGAGCAAAGAGAAGTTGTGGTTGGAGGATGATGAAGCATAAGTGTTTCCAGGAGTAGACATCTGAAAAGAAAGAAAGTTTTAGTTAGATTTCAAGATACCTCAATATAATAACCCAAAGATATAATATCAAGGTTAGGATCCAACTATGAAGATTCACAACTTAGAAATGGGATGCCGAGATCCAAGTGTAAATTTCATAAAGGTAGGTGAATGACGATTCACCAATTCCACCATTAGACGAAATAAACGAAGTGAAATTGCTAATTCCTTTTGAGATACATTGAAACTATTCAATGGCATATTTTAATCTCAGATTATGCTCTTCTATTTGTGACTGGGATACCGAGGATCACAAACTAGATGTGAATAACCATGCAAATGTGTTTGGTAACCTCATTGTCTTTGTCATTAACTATTGATGTGCCGGTAAACCACACACGCTCCACTAAAATGATAATTATGAGATACCCATTACTCCTCTTTATTAGTGCCAATTAGTGTGCTGTTAATCCACACACGCTCCACTAACGACCAATAAAGCATAATGTGCAATTTCATGGATTAACATACTTTTCACATTTTTCCTAAAGTAACTAGAGTTGGGATTTTGTAAAATAATGTTCTAGTACTTTATTTAATAACATTATACTTTTAATGAGATGTAGTTGCCCTATCAAATCCGTTCTGCTAACGACCCTCCACTAATCAAGGAAGCGGTGGATGAGAGTGGACACCCATTCAACTACCATTTTATAGGCAGTTTCCTTATACCCCCCCTTATAGACTAGCTTCGTGAATGAGGCATACTAGCGATTTGACTGACCATATTCTTATACATATATAATATTTAACTTTTAATTATAATATATATATATATATATATATATATATATATATATAAGGTGTGTTTTAAACTTTTTAAAACTTTAGGGTTTATATATAAATTTCGAAAATTAAGCCATTAATTTTAAATTTAAAATAAACCAAATAACTAGATTTAATATTTATCTATTAATTAACTTTTAACTAATTTATTAAATCTTGTAAGGATTGTCTAATTAAATTAAACAATTAATTTAATCCTAATCCATATCCCTTCTAGATTTCGAAAATATGGGGATATGATAATTTCCTTATTTTTCTCAATTATCCAATAAGGCAACAATTATCCTAAAACAAGAAACCCTAAATTACCATGTAAATTTCGAAAATCAAGGGAGGAGGCTAGGGTTTCCAAAACCCTAACCCTAATTTCGATTAGGGTTCATGGAGGCTAGGGTTTTTCGAAAACCCTTTGAACCAAAACCCTAAAAATTGAAAATTTTGGCCTTTAGGGTTTAATAGCTATAAACCCTAATTTGCAATTCAACTATCATAGCAATTCAATTTAAAACAAACAATGGCTCTGATACCACTGATGGGTTTTAGGTGAAACAAATAAACTAGAAAACAATTCTTAAGTTCACATGCAACCTACTTTGGATCTATGTTTTAAATATTGAACATATAACTTTGAATTGCAAAACAAGAACCCTAGAGGAGAGAGGCTATTTTCGAAATTAACAAACTAGGGTTTTAGAATTACATACCTTTCAATTGTTATAGCAAACAATTGTTAATCCTCTTGAACTTGATCTTCTTGGAAGCCTAGCACCACAAATGTAATGCCTCTAATGGAGTCACACCCAAAAGCTAGCAAGAAGGAAACTTGAAGGAGAGAGAGTAGGGTATGCAAAATTTGGCCCTAGGGTTTCACAAAGAAAGGAGTGGTCGAATTTAGGAGCTGGGAGGCTCCTTATATAGCTGAGGGATCTAGGGTTTAGGGAAAACCCTAATACTCCTTTGCTTGGGGCCTAAGCTAATCCAAAGGCCTTATGCAAGCCCCTTGGACGAAATCCTTAGGGTTTCCCCTACAGATTTCGTCCACCTCCTTCCAAGGAGGTTCTGGAGCCTTCCACTCAACTATTTGATACATGCAAACTAGTCCCTGCACTTTATAATTAATACAATTAACCCCAAAATTAATTCTAATTAATTTCTGGCTAACTATTAATTAAACCTTATGATTTCTAATTAATATATTAATCTTTTAACATATTAATAAATCATTTATATTAATTTATTAATCTTATAATAAATCAATATCTCTCCTTTCATAATTTCCTTGTCCAGTTGCTAGGTTTAAGGGCAACCCAAAAGGACTGTGCTGCTATCAATTCAAGTACATACCAATTATAGTTATGGGTTTAGACACCTAATCCAACAGGATCATCTGTTCGGGTGGCTATCTCACCTTTGGTTACTTATGGCTACGCATTCTATGGAGGTTAGCTGGTAGCAGGATTGTATGTTATGAGAGGACTAGTAGGCAGTATTGAGTTGTATGATTGATGTTGCATGTATTATGTGCCTACGTGATCCTTGATTGTTCACATGTCGAAATGTTGTCTTTGGTTTGGGTTGAGACGGTCCTGCTTTGTGTTGTAGGCCAAGATAGTGGGTGCGGGTCGGCTGTAAGTCGTATGAACGAAGGCTCGGGAAGAACGCTAGGGTTGAGGCGGTAGGCCAAAAAACCCTGGGTATACCATCCCGATGGGTGATTGGACCCGTTGTATATTGACATTCCAACCTGGGGTATTCCATCTCGAGGATGACTGGACCCGGAGGTTGACTGGGCCTGGGGTATTCCAACCCGATGGTTAATTGGACCCGGCATGTTTGATTGTATATGTTATCTGTTTTTGTGGTGGTATTTTGGGGAAAACTCACTAAGCTTTATGCTTATCCAGTTGTTTATTTTTTCAGCTATCATCGGTATCTATGGGACGGGCGAAGGCGAGACTGTACACACTCATCAACAACATTGAGGATTTAGCATTTTCTATGATACTCTAATTTTTAATAAATATAATTTGGAATAAACGGATTTTTTAATAATGGATTTATAAATTGGGAAGTTTTACCTTAATAAAAATGAAAAGTTTTGATTGTGAAAATGGGACATTACAAAAAACCATAAAAACATAACGATACCCAAAAATGGCAATGTACCTTGATTCCCATATATGGACTTGTGCTTTGGTTCATTTAGTTTATTTCAGTATATGGAAGTGTACTTGATACTTTCAAATAAAGAAATAATTATACCAAATAAGATATAATACTTTCAATAGAAACACATACACAATACCAATTAACCAAACCATATGAAATATATTTCATTAATACCAATGAACATTAACACTACAACCAACTATTTTGGGTACAATAATCAGGGTAATCGATACCCCCAAAAAAAACCTTACATACGACTTATCCCACAAAACCACCAACAAAACACTAGTAAGCCCCACATTAAACCTTAAATAACATTTACCACTGAAATCAACAAAACCCAACACTAGTACCAAATACGACATCCACAAAAATGATTTCGGTAGACAACATATACAAACTACTTCCATGATCGACTAATCCAACTGAGACATGCACCCACCCCAACAATCAAAATCCACAAACTGAATTTAAACTTCATGTACGACCTCCAGCTGCTCTCTAACTACCATGAGCTCCTCATTCATGTGGTTTCTCAAAGTTTTCACTTCAACTTACATCTCCATAGCAAACACTCGTAATCAGTGGGGATATCCAAGTCGCACTTGTAGAAAGCACCGTATGAAAAACGACCAAACGAATCCATTATCATTGTGTTTCGAAATTATAAGAAGAAAGTAAATGAGAGAATAATTGTTGCTCGATAAGGGTAGCAATGTACAATGGTTTACCCTAATAAAGGTTTGGCTGCTTTTTATAGGGGACCACAAGACACGTAAGCCATCTTGGTCCCCAAGGGTGGTATTGTTCATATACGTGGCCCTCCAAATGTGCCAACCACTCTCCTACTTGGCAGTCTACATCAGATATAATTTAAATATGTTTCTCATTTACCTACTGTAAAAGGTTATGTGACTTATTTAACTGGTTAACTAGACTTCGTTATATAATGCTAGAAGAATGAGTGATATAAAATAGTTTCAAGAGGAGCTCAACATTCACTTAGTAATACATCTGTGAACTGGGGAGATGGACGGTCGCATAGCTAACCTAGCAGACTGGACGGAGGTTCGCCGGAGGAGAAAATCGACCCACGAAAGAGATGCAAACGCCCACGTAATTTCATATTATGTCTCCAACCTACCAGATAACGCAAACAAGATCAAAATCCGGAAATCATTTCATATTTTTGGAAAGGTGGTTGACATTTATATTGGCAGCAAAAGAGACAAATCTGGCTCTTTGTTTGCGTTTGTCAGATTTGAAGGAGTTAGAGATGCAAAGATTTTGGAGAAGGAGATGAGCAGAGTGAGATGTGAACATTGTATTCTAAAGGTAAACATTGCAAAATACCAGAGGTAGAGCAAGCTTAGGAATTATGAGAAGATGAATGCGGATCCTCCTATTCCTCCTGATAATGGTCCTCATGTTCAACCTAAGGCCTGGGAACTTAGAGGTAACAGATCCTTCGCGGATGTAGTCGCTGTTCAGGTAAATACATCGCCCTCCCCTTTATTCCCTGTCATTGAATTAAAGCCTATTGAGAGAATTAGGAATTGGGACGAGTGTGTTTTGACGGGTGAAGTGCACAATGCCCAATATATTACTGAAATCTCCACCATCATGCACATTGACGGAAATGCAAGTGGAAAAGTGTATTACACCGGCGGTTTAAGGATATTGATTAAATTCAATAACAAAAAAGAAGTTGAATCATTTTACGTCAATAACTCAAACTGGAACAGGTGGTTCAAGTGGTTGAAACGAGGTTTTGAGGATGACAAAGAGGCTGATAGGATCACTTGGGTACGAATTCACGGTGTTTCGGTAAGATTCCGATCTGAAGCAAATTTTGCACATATTGCTGGGGTATTTGGAAAGGTACTTGAAACTTTTAGGGTCAATTGGAACGTCTTTGATATCTCATCGGGGCATGTTTGTATCCTTACCAAAGCTAGAAAGCTTATCAATGGGGAAGTGGATATCAAATATAAAAATAACACATACAAGATTGGTGTGGTTGAATACGACAGAGATTGGAATTCGTTCGATAACAACGCACTAAATAAGCAGTTTGAGCATTATAATGAAGTATATGGAGGCAACGATAATTTGGATTCAATGAATTCCATGGATAAAGTGTCGTCGGATTGTGATGAAGATGCAATCTCAGCAACTTGGGAAGACCTAGGCAAAAATCAAGAAGAACCTGTGGATGGTGAAATAGTAGAAGAAATGTTGGCCGACAAATCGATCCCATCTCCCGTACCGACAACTGGTGGTGGTGGTGGTGAAGATACGTTAATGGCAGAAAATGATTCGTCTCCAAATATTCATATCCCTGGTAACTCCGAGACTGTCGGTGTGGATATGACCCGATACAATCAACCCAACAAGTCCAATGAAGTTAGCACATATAGACCCATCCATACTATTCCCCTACCTGGTGGTGAATATTGGCCCACTTCCCCAGAACTGACCCAAGACAATGAAATATCTTCGCATTTTGAAATTGGGGGATCAATTGATAAAAGAAGGAGAATCATACAACACCCATCCAATACTGGAAATCAACCTTTTAACTGCAATATGAGACAACTAGCTCTTACTCCTGAAAACCAGTTGGATGGTGGTATCCCGACAACTGCAACTGCCCCCTTAATCGATTTGAACCTCACTGCCTCAAGCCATGGATCGAATGGGAACTCCACCCAGGATGATGATAGATTGATCTCAAATGAGATTTCTAGTGTTGTACTTGTGGGTCAAGAGGTTGGCTTTCAGATCTCGAAAGAAGACCCAATTATCATGGAAGTGGCGAATATCGGAGAGGGTGGTATGGAAATCCCTCGATGAATTGTTTATGTCTAAACATCAGGGGGTGTGGGGAAACCCATAAAATCGACTGGATAAGAAGATTAAAAAATTCACAAAATGTCGACTTCATTGGTTTACAGGAAACGTGGGTCGCTGACTCTAATGATATTGAAATCACTGGTGCTTGGGGTAATTCTGATTATGAAGTGGAGTTTGTAAACCCGGTAGGAAGATCAGGGGGGATTATAAGCATTTGGGATCCTCACATTTTTGTCAAATCACACACAGTATCATCTAGACCCTTCTTGGTCGTATCAGGTCAATGGGTGGGTTTTCCGGGTACCACAACTTCGGTTAATGTATACGGACCACAATCTATTCCAGACAAAAGAAAGTTATGGGCTGATCTTCTCAACTTAAAAAGGAGTATAGATGGAATTTGGATACTTTTTGGTGATTTCAATGTTGTAAGATATGAACATGAAAGAGTAAATTCCAGATTCTGTCGAACCACTGCGGCTGACTTCAATAACTTCATCTCAGAAGCAGGTCTACATGAATTCAACCTTGGGGGAAAAAATTTACTTACATGTGCGAGGATGGGATAAAACTAAGTAAGTTGGATAGATACCTGGTCTGCTCAAATTTCATAAACCACCAGCCTCTTACCACGGTTATCGTGTTACCTCAAGAACATTCAGATCATACCCTGTTGGTTCTCAAACCTTCAAATCTGGATTTCGGTTCACCTCCCTTCCGTTTCTTTAACTCTTGGATACACAGGGAGAATTTTGAGGTGACATAAGAAAATGGAGAAGCATTGATTCTGCCAAGGAATCGAAATTATTGGCCCAAATGAAGAAGAAAGTTGATGACTTTGAAGAAATAGCTGAAGTCAGGAGGTTATCAGAGGTGGAATCAGCTGAAAGGAGAGAATGCGAAGGTAAAATCCATGAACTTGAATATTTCACAAAACTGGACATCCAACAAAAAGCCAAAATACGTTGGATAGTAGATGGTGATGACAATTCGAAGTATTTTCATAACGCGATAAAGTGCAAAATCAGGAAAAACAAGATACATGGATTGGTAATTAATGGGAGGTGGAGTACTGATCCAAGCGAAATCAAACGGGAGGTGCATAAATTCTTTGGTAAGAAATTCGAAGACAAGTGGCCGGTAAGACCTAAACTAATCAGTGACGAATTCAAATCACTCACCTTGGATCAAAAGGAGTTCTTAGATGAACCGTTTACTCAAGAAGAAATAAAACAAGCCATTTGGAATTGTGGTGGTGATAAATCTCCTGGTCCTGATGGATATACTTTCAAGGTGCTGAAAAACAAATGGGAGGTAATCAAATGTGACATCATCCACTTTGTATCATACTTTGAAACTCATGGTATATTCGCGAAAGGTTGTAATTCTTCCTTCATTACCCTCATTCCAAAAGTCAAAGACTCGTTGAATCTCGGAGATTATAGGCCTATCAGTCTCATAGGCTGCATGTATAAGACTGTTTCCAAGATACTTGCAGTGCGACTAAAAACTGTGGTAGGTTCTGTGATCGACGAAGTGTAGTCAGCATATATAGAAGGGAGGCACATTTTGGAAGGGCCATTATGAAGGGTTTTGAGCATTCTAACACTCCTATGGTGTACATGCAACCCTAGAAACCTGGGATCTATGTTTGACTAAGATACATGCAAATAATTATTTTTCCAAGGTTCTTATCCTAACTAGCATGGCATGGGGTACTTGAATCAAATAAAACTAGTAGAATTACTTACCTTGTAGTAGTAGTTGATTGCTTGGAGTTTGAGAGCCTAGCACCAATAATGTGGATGCCTCAAATGGAAGTCACAAATCACCACAAACTTGGAAACTTGAGAGAATAGTCACAAACTTCTTGAAATCGGCCCTCTTAGTTTACACACATCAACTAGTCCTATTTCAAGAACCAAAGCCTCCTTTATATAGTGTGGTGGATTAGGGTTACATCCATGTAAACCCTAATACCCATGTCTTTTCATTTCCATGAGATCCATGGGTTAAAGCTCCATGGAGTATCCATGGACTTTCCATGCAAGCCTAGCCCATTCCAAATAAGCATTAGCCCACACTATATAAATACAAGAGCCCATATTTAATTAGTCATACAAGAGCCCATATAAATAATATAATATTATATATTATATTAATATATAATATAATATATTAATATATTATAATATATTAATTTATAATATATTATAATATAATATATTATAACACTAATATATTATAAGCTCTAAATTAATTCTAAATTAATTATAGATCAACACTAATTAAATAATATGATTTTATATTAATATATTAGAGCTTATAATATATTAATAAATCATAACTTATACTACTCTCAAAAGATTATCCGTAAATTGTTCGGGTGAAGTGCAACCCAAATGGACCATGCCGAGTCGGGTCAAGTACATACCAAATATAGTTATGGACTTAGACACTATCTCCAACAGTCTCCCACTTGGATAAGTCTAATAACTATAGTTGCAAGTATGACTTCAGGAACCGATCAGCAATCGTAGCTCTTAAAACTCTGTTGAACTATGAAGCGTCATTTTAGATAAGTGATCATATAATCCTCTGTTCTAGATATCAGCCGGACAAATACATGGAACATGGTCTTGCTTATTGTCCAGCATTTGTTTCCTGATTTCCGATTTGTTTGACATAGAATCAACTGAACACATCAATTTAGTTCGGACCGGGCCCGGTACATAGGTCAAAACAAAATCATCGAGGGGCCCAAATATCGCTTCTAATCCTAGAAGGAACAGATAAACTTCGACTCATATGTTTGCTCTACTACTTGTTGAATTACACACAAAAGCACGGTTTATAACATCGAGTTACCAATGCGTTTTCGTGCAATCAATGCATAACCAACTCATAGGCAACAAATCATATCTCTAGGTTTGAAGACTTATATGATATTACCGTCTCACGATCACTCGAGATAAATTCCATGAAGTGATACAAGTGAGCGTGGGTTGAATCCAATACTCAGAACTTATGAGCACTCATGAGTGCTGTAGCCCCGCTTTGTCTAACATCTTAGACCACTACAAGCCAACCCATGACAGTCTTGATTCATATCTACTTCCAACATATGACCGACTATGGAGAGTTTGAATAATATGATATAAACCATAACATAATTATTCTGGAAGTCAAAACATGCAAAAAGAAATAATAGTAAGCGATTGACAAGAGATAGCAACACTTTACTCATAAATAACAGCTTTTATTTATCATCAAATGTCAATTACATTTTACAAATTTCAAGATTATCTAACTACTAAAACTAATATCATCCTTCAGCCCTATGCTCCGAGCATGCTAGAGATGCTTAGCCCGAGTCAGTCCCTTCGTGAGGGGATCTGCTTACCCTCTTTGCCACGAGGATTCCTTCTTCTATTCGATGTCTAATGAAGTGATATTTTCTGTCAATGTGTCTGGATCTCCCATGATCTCTTGGTTCCTTGGCTAAGGCAACCGCACTATTGCTGTCACAGAAAATCTCCATTGGCTCCTTTATAGCTGGTACAACTCCAAGGTCTCCGATGAAGTTCTTTAGCCATATAGCCTCCTTTGCTGCCTCGCTTCCTGCTATATACTCTGATTCACAAGTGGAATCAGCCACTGTCTCCTGCTTGGAACTTTTCCAAGTAATTGCCCCTCCGTTTAGAGTAAAGACCCAGCCCGACTGAGAGCGGAAATTATCCCTGTCAGTCTGAAAGCTAGCATCACTGTACCCTACAACTCTCAAGTCCTCACTGCCACTGAGGGTAAGGACCCAGTCCTTAGTCCTCCGTAGGTACTTGAGGATATTCTTTACCGCAGTCCAGTGTGCCTTGCCAGGGTTCCCCTGATACCTGCTAACCATGCTCAAAGCAAAGGCATCATCAGGTCGAGTACACGTCATAGCATACATGATCGATCCTACAGCTGAAGCATAAGGTATTCGACTCATTTCTGCTATCTCAGCCTCAGTACTAGGGCTTTGTGTCTTACTCAATCTGGCGTTACTCTGGATGGGTAACTCTCCTTTCTTGGAGTTATGCATGTTGAACCTTTTCAACACTTTGTCCACATAGGTGCTTTGACTAAGTCCAAGTACTCTTTTACTCATGTTTCTCAAAATCCTTATCCCTAGGATATAGGCAGCTTCTCCAAGGTCCTTCATAGCGAAACACTTCCCAAGCCAGGACTTTACTTCCTGCAGGGTTGGGATGTCATTTCCTATGAGTAGTATGTCATTCACTCCTTGAAAAGCCAAATTCTTTGACTTTCTCATCAAAGCAAATATTCCATCTGCGAGGTGCCTATCTTAATCCATAAATGGATTTCTCGAGCTTACACACTCTACTGGGGTACTCTGTACTGACAAAACCCTCTGGCTGAACCATGTAAACATCTTCAGCCAACTTTCCATTAAGGAAAGCGGTTTTGACATCCATTTGCCATATTTCATAATCATGAAATGCAGCAATGGCTAACAGAACCCTAATAGACTTAATCTTGGCCACTGGTGAAAAGGTCTCATCATAATCAACTCCTGGAGTTTGAGAATAACCCTTTGCAACCAGTCGTGCCTTATAAGTGTGTACATTACCATCCATGTCGGTCTTCTTCTTGAAGATCCATTTGCACCCAACTATCTTACGATCAGGTACATTGTCAACCAAGTTCCAAACTTGATTGTCATACATGGACTGTATCTCGCTATCCATAGCCTCTTTCCATTTAGCAGCCTCAGGGCCTGCCATGGCTTCCGTGTAGTTGTTAGGCTCATCCAGATTTACCAGTGTGTTATCACTGATAAGTGTCTCACCTTCTGCAGTAATATGAAAACCATAATAATGCTCAGGTGTATTCCTAACTCTGGTGGAACGCCTCAGAGGTATAGATTCTTCAGTCGGCTCAACAGGAGTTTTCTCCTCAGGTTGAGGGCTAGGGTTTGAGGTTCCTTCACCACTTGACTCTTGAATTTCCTCAAGGTCAATTTGCCTCCCACTGTCTCCTTGGCTCATGAATTCTCTCTCTCGAAAGAATCCTCTTCTTGCTACAAAGACCACATTATCATTGGGTCTGTAGAAGATGTAACCAAAGGATTTCTATGGGTAGCCAATGAAAATACACCTTTCGCTTCGGGGTTCGAGCTTATCGTGAGTCCCGCGTCTCACGAAAGCCTCGCAACCCTAAATCTTGATGTGGTCTAGATTGGGAACTTTTCCAGTCCACACCTCATGAGGTGTTTTGGCAACCTTCTTTGTAGGGACTAAATTAAGGATATGGGCGGCAGTCTCTAAGGCATACCCCCAAAATGAGATTGGTAGCGAAGCTCGACTCATCATGGAACGAACCATGTCCAACAAGGTCCGATTGCGCCTCTCAGCTACACCATTCAACTGTGGTGTCCTAGGAGGTGTCAATTGTGAGACAATCCCACATTTCTTAAGATGGTCAAGGAACTCAGTACTAAGATACTCACCACCACGATCGGATCGAAGCATCTTAATGTTCCTGCCCAACTGATTCTCCACTTCTTGCTTAAACTCTTTGAATTTCTCAAAGGTTTCTGACTTATGCTTGATTAGGTAGACATATCCATATCTACTAAAATCATCAGTAAAAGTCACATAGAACCGATTAGCATCTCTTATGGCGGTTCTGAAGGGTCCACACATATCCGTGTGTATGAGGTCCAACAAACCTTCACCCCTAGCACAAGTGCCAGTAAAAGGTGACTTTGTCATTTTACCAAGCAAACAAGATTCACAACTATCATCTGACTTTAGGTCAAATGACTCCAAGACTCCATCCTTTTGGAGTTGGCCTATGCGTTTCTTGCTTACATGTCCAAGACGACAATGCCATAAGGATGCTTTATCTAAGCTAGTGGAAGAGTTAATACACAATACATTATTTCCTAGATTATCTACAACAGATACAGTTTCATACACGCCATCACAAGGTAATGCTTTAAAATAAAGAACATTATTAAAGAAAGCATCAATACTACCATTATTATTATCAAAATAAAAGGTAAAACCTTGTTTATACAATGCATGAAAGGAAATAACATTTCTTGCCATTTCTGGCGAATAATAACATTTATTCAAATCTAATGTAAACCCACTATTTAGCACTAAGGAATAAACTCCTATCTTGGTGACAGGTGAAGCTTTCCTGTTTCCCATGATCAAGTTTATCTTTCCCTGCTCCACATTCTCACTTCTTTTTAGTCCCTGCAAATCATAACATATGTGAATACCACAACCTGTATCAAGGACCCAAGACTTAGAATGAGGTGAGTTATTAGACAATATAGTGTATATACCTGCATGGTTGGGTTTTACTTTCCCATCCTTCAAATCTTGCTGGTACTTTGGGCAGTTTCGCTTCCAGTGCGACTTTTCATGGCAATAGAAGCATTCAGCCTCATTAGGGTTAGCAGAAGGAGTGACAAAACCTTTCTTGGTTTTGCTTGAAGAGGAGCCTTCAAGGGTCTTACCCTTGGTACCCTTAGAAGGGTTCTTTCTCTTTTTCCCTTTGCCATGCCCGATTGCCAAGACATTTGCCGCAGTTGGAGTAGGAGTAGGAGTAGTAACAACCGACTTACCCTTTAGACCACTTTCGGCGGTCTTCAAGAGTCCTTGAAGTTTGCTGAGGGTGACTTCTTCCTTGTTCATGTGATATGTCATGCGGAATTGATCATAACACGATGGCAAGGAGTGCAAAAATGATGTCTATTGCTAACTCCTCATGGAAGTTCAAATTCAGCTTCAGTAAACGGTCCACATACCTTTGCATTTTCTGCATGTGGCCCGTGATGGGTTCACCATCCTTCATTCGGGTTGTTATCATGGAGGAGATTATTTCATATCGCTCTTGACAAGCACTTTGATGGTAGCGGTCCATCAAGTCCTGGTGCATCTCAAAAGGATAATAGTCCTCATAGGACTTTTGGAGCTCGGCTGTCATGGTGGCCATCATGATGCATGCCACTTTTGTAGCATCTCTTTCATGTACCTCATATTCAACAAGCTCTTCAGGAGTAGCAGTTGGCCCGGGTACCTTCAGCTCCTTGTCGAGAACATATTCTTTGTTCTCATACCGAGTGACCATCCTGATGTTTCTGATCCAATCTGTAAAGTTGGACCCATCAAAGATGACTCTCCCATAAAGATTCATGAGAGAGAAGGAGCTAGTAGGGTTTGAGCCAGAAGCATTGTTATTGGAAGACATCTGAAAAGAAGAGGGAATATATTAGATTAGATATAGAGATAGTCCTTAACAAAACACCCAAATGTAATATTAAGGCTAGGACCCAACACTATATTTTATAACTTAAAAGAGGGATGTCGTAATCTAAGCTATAAGATATTTGAAGGTAGGTGAATGACGATTCACCAATTTCCACCATGAAAAACGAAATATTTAATTAGGTTTTAATTGGTTTAGAAACTCCTAGATTCTTTGAGATTCATTGAACTTTCTTCAATGGCATGTTTCAATCTCGAGTGTGCCCTTCAAGTTTTGTGACTGGGATGCCGAGGATCACAAAACAAGGTGTGAAGTAACCATGCAAATTACTTGGTACCCTTAATGTATTACCCCTCAATCGATGTGCCGGTTAACCACACACGCTCTATCGATACTATGATAAACATTAAGTCACCCTTTACCTACCTTGTTAAGTTCAAGTTAGTGTGCTGGTTAACCACACACGCTCCACTAACGACTTAAACAAAGTGTAAAGTGTAATTTCATGGATTAGCACCTTATTCACATTTTCCTAAAATAACTAAGATTGGGAATTCAATAAAGTTTAGTTACTTTAGTATTATCATTATACTTTTAATGAGAATTTATAAGTCCTTGTCCTACCCGTTCGGCTAACGACCCTCCACCGATCAAGGAAGTGGTGGGTGAGAGTGGACACCCATTAAGTTGCCATTTTATAGGCAACAACCTTATACCCCCCTTATAGACCGGCTTCGTGAATGAGGCGTACTAGCGGTAAGACGACTTGATCTTATACATATATAAATATTATTAAACTTATAATATTATAAAGTATAAGGGTTGAATTTTAACTTTTAAAATTCTAGGGTTGGAACTAATGTTTTTAATATGACTTTACATGTTCCAAAACTTGAGGGCAAGTTTTGTAAACTTTCAAAACTTTTCATTTCTCATAACTTATGAGTTAATGGTTATTAAAAATGAAGACTCTTCATTTTTTGTAACATATGTGTTCTTTTAATGGTTATTTATAAATGTGACTTTTGGTTATCCATAACTTAAGAACTAGTTATGGACTCCATTAAAACACATAAAGATCAAGAATTAATCTAATCAATTATTAGGACATAATTTCTATGATCTTCTAAACTCATATGTTTATGAGTGTTCATATCAAAAATTTCAAGAATCGTAAGTACATATACAAAACTTGAAATTTTGATACGAGCTTTTGAACAAAACTTCGATTTTCAAGATTTTTTTTTTTTTTTTTTTTGCATCAAGTATCAAATAAACAAACCAGGCTCTGATACCACTGAAGGGTTTTGATCATTCTAACACTCCTATGGTGTACATGCAACCCTAGAAACCTTGGATCTATGTTTGACTAAGATACATGCAAATAATTATTTTTCCAAGGTTCTTATCCTAACTAGCATGGCATGAGGTACTTGAATCAAATAAAACTAGTAGAATTACTTACCTTGTAGTAGTAGTTGATTGCTTGGAGTTTGAGAGCCTAGCACCAATAATGTGGATGCCTCAAATGGAAGTCACAAATCACCACAAACTTGGAAACTTGAGAGAATAGTCACAAACTTCTTGAAATCGGCCCTCTTAGTTTACACACATCAACTAGTCCTATTTCAAGAACCAAAGCCTCCTTTATATAGTGTGGTGGATTAGGGTTACATCCATGTAAACCCTAATACCCATGTCTTTTCATTTCCATGAGATCCATGGGTTAAAGCTCCATGGAGTATCCATGGACTTTCCATGCAAGCCTAGCCCATTCCAAATAAGCATTAGCCCACACTATATAAATACAAGAGCCCATATTTAATTAGTCATACTTTTGATCTCTAAATTAATTCTAAATTAATTATAGATCAACACTAATTAAATAATATGATTTTATATTAATATATTAGAACTTATAATATATTAATAAATCATAACTTATACTATTCTCAAAAGATTATCCGTAAATTGTTCGGGTGAAGTGCAACCCAAATGGACCATGCCGGGTCGGGTCAAGTACATACCAAATATAGTTATGGACTTAGACACTATCTCCAACACATTAATCATAAATGAAGTCTGCTCATGGGCAAAGAAAACCAAAGAAAAGGTGTTCCTACTATAAATAGACTTTGAGAAAGCATTTGATTCAATCAATTAGGGGTACTTTGATTCGATCATGGAACAGATGGGCTTTAGTTGTAAATGGAGGGGTTGGATACATGGCTGCCTTTCATCTTCTAGGGCATCAGTATTGGTCAACGGGTCCCCGACTGAAGAGTTTCCAATTTCCAAAGGTGTGAGGCAAGGTGACCCACTCTCTCCCTTTTTATTTATTATGGCCATGGAAGGTTTGAATATCGCCATTAAAAATGCTCTAAAGAAATCCCTCATTGATGACATCTCCTTACCACACGGTGGCCCTACCCTATCCCACATGTTTTAAGCTGACGTTGCGATTTTTTTGGGCAAATGGAATACAAGTAGCATAAAAAACTTGGCAAGAATTTTAAAATGTTTTCATATCTGTTCTGGATTGAAAGTTAATTTTCACAAATCACGTCTATTCGGTATTGGAACCACTGATTTCGATATACAGCATCAAGCGCAGATACTTGGATGTCTCAAAGGCACATTACCGTTCATGTACCTTGGAGTTCCGACAGGGGCAAATATGTCATTAAAGAAAAATTGGAAGCCTATAATTGATAAGTTTCATTCTCGTTTATCCGTTTGGAAGGCGAAAATGCTATCGTTTGGGGGCAGGCTCACTCTCATAAAATCTGTGCTGAATAGTTTACCTACTTACTATTTTTCATTGTTCAAAGCCCAGAATGGCATTATTGATGAACTTGAAAAATTAAGGAGGAGGTTCTTGTGGTGTGGAAAGGAATCTAACTGCAAGATACATTGGGTAGCATGGTCAAAAGTGGTAGCATCTAAAAAAGATGGAGGGCTCGGTGTGGGTACTTTAAAAGCCCAAAACCTAGCATTGCTTACAAAATGGTGGTGGAAACTCAAGGAAAAATCTGATGGTCTATGGAGAGAAAGTATAAGCAGTATCTACAATCTCAAAAGGAAACCAGCTACCATCATTGCAAAAGCCTCAATTCCGGGAGTTTGGAGCAATATCGCTAAAGCAATCAAATCTCTTACGAAGTCAGATGTCAATTACCAGGATCTCTTCACTTTAACCCCAGGTTCGAACATAAGTATCTTATTCTGGAGAGATCGATGGTGTGGATCCTTAACCTTACAAGAACGATTCCCAAGGTTATATGAACTGGAGGTAGCAAAATTATGTTTGGTCTCTGAAAGGATTAACATTTCAGGCTTTCACTGGAGATGGAAAACAAAGGATTTAAAGGAGGAAACATTGGAGGATTTTCACAATCTATGCTCTATGATTCAGGGGATGAACATACAACCGATTCTTAATGGATTTCGATTCAATCTTAGCCCTGATGGCAACTACACAGTCAATATCCTACGCCAAAGGATTGATTCCAGTCACACTCCTCTTGTGGGAACAATGAAAAATTGGTCAAAGGTTGTTCCATTGAAAATCCTATGTTTCGTTTGGAGAGCATTTTTGGATAGGCTTCCTGTGGCATTAAACTTAGACAAGAGAGGTGTTAGTGTCCAATCGACTCTATGTTCCCTGTGCAATAACGAACAAGAAACATGTGATCATCTATTAATTAGATGCAGTGTGGCAACGGAGGCTAGAGCTTGGGTTCTCAAATGATGCGGCATACCTGTCACTCCATTTGACAACGTGGTCGAATTTAGTAACTTTGCAGCTACGTGGGGGAATTACCCAAGGAAGAGGAAGAAGATCATCGCGGTGTTTTATGGGCTATTGTGGTCCATCTGGATGGCTAGGAACAACAAGTTGTTTAAAGGATTGACAACGAATCCTACTAGTATTCTCGATGAGGTGGTGTCCATGACTTTTGCTTGGTTCAAGTATAGAACTTCGATGGTGAATTGCAGGTGGATTGATTGGAGTATCTCACCCTTTTGTTAATCTTTTTTACGCTTTATATTGTGCTGCATTCTTATTTGTATGTTGTATTTTGTCCTCGATTTAGTTACTTGCTAATCGTGTGGCCTTTATATATATATATATATATATATATATATATATATATATATATATATATATATATATATATGTATAAAAGGGAACGAAGTCTAGTGCTTTTTTTTTTTTTTTTTTTTTTTGAAACGGCAAATATATATATATATATATATATATATATATATATATATATATATATATATATTGCCGTTTAAAAAAAAAAAAAAAAAAAAAAAAAAAAAAAAACACTAGACTTCGTTCCCTTTACGTATAAAAAATTAAGCACCAATTTTGGGGCTAAAAAAAACCAACGTGAAATAAATACCAAGGCTCCTTAAAACCGCTTTCAACAAAGTGGTTATTCTAGTCACTACTAACATCTTAACTACCCATTTGCAAATTTTATTTATGAAGTAAACGATAATAACTTTACCATATTCCATATAAGACATGTTATTTTCACCAACGATCTAAGATATATTTTTTATATTTTTTGAACGGCGAAGTTAGTATATGTCTGATATTGAACCCATGACCTCCTGGTTAGAAACTCCTAGTTAGACACCATGTTAGTCAAATGGACTAGCCCAAAATTATATCTAAAATACATAAAAGGAAATCTGGTTAGGCAACATCGTTAATTCCTTTTATATCTTGCACTTTTTTCAAGGAGAACCCCAACCCTATTAAATTATTTTTTGCAAATATATTATGAGGCCCAACGCAAGATAAAAACACATCAACACCCGTACAAATACTCTCACATTTCGATATGGCGATTAACTAAGAAAAAAAAAAGTAACTAATAAAAAAAAAGGTACAATTTTATAAATGCCCACTCAAACTCCATAAAGACATCATGTGTGGTAGCCTCGTGAAGAGCAATATGTAAGAAGATGAAAGGGTACATCATGATACGGTAACAATTAATGTTTCTACTCCTAACGTCAACGTGAATATTGGATGTAACCATGATAAATGCTCTAGTCAACTGGTGCACGCTGACCTGACCCGACCAATTGGGTTAGTGTTGACTGGCTTTTTTGGGCCCTTCCCCTCTAATAGACCCCATAGTCCAACCCAAAATGGTACATCAGAAGAACTTAACCCCTGCCTCAGTAGATCATCCCTTAAAAGGAAAAGGTCATAAATATTCCCCTCGAGGATATTCGCAAGATCTGTCACACTAACCCGACCAATTGGGTTAGTGTTGACTAGCTTTTTTGGGCCCTTCCCCTCTAATAGACCCCATAGTCCAACCCAAAATGGTACATCAGAAGAACTTAACCCCTGCCTCGGTAGATCATCCCTTAAAAGGAAAAGGCCATAAATATTCCCCTCGAGGATATTCGCAAGATCTGTCACACCGATGGGCGACCTTGATGAACCAACAGAATTGGGGCAAACCACGGATCAGATCAATCATCGATGGAGAGGTGAGGAAAACACTTCCATTGACCTGAATCAAGCTGACTGCAACCTCGGTGATAAAAGTACCATCACAATAGAACAAAGTGAGAGCACTGGCACATCCAATGAAGCTGAAAGAACTGTATAAATTGGGAACAAACTGGGTTTCGGAATCAATATGGGGGATCCGATTCTCAATGAAATCCTTGGAGAAACAGGTGCAACTTCTATTCATCAATGAATTTTATGTCACTCAATATAAGAGGAATTGGCGAGGAACCAAAGGTAGCTTGGGTTCGAAGATTGAAACACAAACACATGATTTCTTTTTTTGGCATTCAAGAAACACAATTACTAGATTCTGATAACATTGATGTTGAAGGGTGTTGGGGAACAAATGACTTCGGCTGTGACAGGGTTGATGCTACAGGAAGATCAGGGGGGTCCTAAACTTATGGGATTGTAGAATTTTTGACAGCATTGAAGTAATTAAATCTAAGCACTTTCTTATCAACATTGGACACTGGAGAGGAATCCAAGGTTTAACAGTAATTGCTAACGTTTATGGACCACAGCCCCCATCGGAGAAGTTGAAACTATGGGAAGATCTGAAGCGGATTAAGGAGGAAAAACAAGGGACATTGATTGTTTTCGGAGACTTCAATGTAGTTAGAAGCTGGGAGGAAAGTCTCAATTCCTAATTTTGCCCCTCAAGTGCTCGAGGCTTCAATCAGTTCATACGTGAAATGGGGTTGTCGGACTAAGGATGGGTGGTCATCGGTTCACCTATCTTAGTCAATATGAGCTTAAATTTAGTAAACTGGACCGATTCCTGGTATGCTCAAACTTTATGAATTTATTTCCTTCCGCTTCTGTAATTGCCCTACCGCGTGAGGTCTCGGACCATTGCCCGGTCCTCTTATCAACCTCCCACCTTGATTTTGGGCCAGGGCCATTCAGATTTTTCAATGGATGGTTACACAGAGACGGGTTTGATACCTTTGTGGCGACCACATGGAATAATTTCAAAGCTTCGGGCCTCCTGACTACTTCCTGGCAACGAAACTCAAACATTTAAAAAATGAGATAAAAAAAATGGAGGAACTTGAATATCCCGAAGGAAGAGGCCATGCTTAAAAAATTAAAAGAAAGGATTGACACTCTTAAGACCCTGGCAGAATCTAGAGGGCTCACCCCAATTGAACTGGAGGAAAGGAAAAATGACCAACAAAAACTTATAGAATTGGAGAAACTTGCAGTGTTAGACCTAAAACAGAAATCGAGAATCAGATGGGCGGTTGATGGCGATGAAAACACCCGTTTTTTCCACGGGTATGTGAACAACAGAAACAGGAAAAACAATATTAACGGCCTCATAAAAATTGGAACTGGAACACGGATGTAGGGGCCATTAAAAAAGAAGTATTTTGTTTCTTCAAAAATAAGTTCCAGGAAAAATGGCCATCACGACCCAAACTCATCAGTAACAAATTATGGGCCCTCTCAGACTCCTCTAGCCTAACTTTAGAAGCACCATTCACCATGGAAGAGATTAAAACGACGGTATGGGCATGCGGGGGTGACAAAGCTCCGGGCCCGAATGGCTTTACATTTCAATTCATCAAACAACATTGGGAATTACTAAAAAATGATGTGTTTAGCTATGTAAAGCATTTTGAAAGATGGGGGAAAATTTCAGAAGGTTGCAACTCGTCATTTATAACCATGGTTCCCAAAGTCCATGATCCCCTTACCTTGAATGACTTCTGTCCTATTAGTCTAATCGGGTCTATGTATAAGATTATAGCTAAAATCCTTGCTATACGGTTAAAAGGAGTTGTGGGGTCCAACATAGACGAGCTCCAAACGGCGTTTGTTGAAGGCCGCAACATCTTAGACAGTCCATTGATTGTAAACGAAATATGTTCCTGGGCCAAGAAAGAAAAAAAGAAAATTCTATTCTTCAAAGTAGACTTCGACAAAGCATTTGATTCCGTTAACTAGGAATATTTGGATTCGGTGATGAGGCAAATGGGATACGGTGCCAAATGGAGGAGTTGGATCCATGGATGTCTCACCTCGGCCAAGGCATCAGTATTGATCAACGGATCCCCGACAGAAGAGTTTGTATTGGGAAAAGGTGTCAGACAAGGAGACCTCCTATTTCCCTTCCTCTTCATCATGGCAATGGAAGGATTAAATGTGGCCATGAAGTCGACGTGCGAAGAAGGGATCTTCCAAGGAATTAAGATTCCTCACTCTAACGTTTTTGTATCTCATTTATTTTATGCAGATGACGCATTATTCATGGGTGAATGGACGAAAAGTAACATAAAAAATTTGGCGCGAATACTCAGATGCTTCCACATATCTTCGGGACTAAAGGTGAATTTTAGCAAATCAAAAGTATTCGGAGTCGAAGCGACAATGCAAGAAACAGCCAGCTGGGCCCTCCCACTTGGATGTGAGCCTTCCTCCCTTCCATTTAACTATCTTGGGGTACCCGTAGGAGCCAACATGAACCTCATAAGGAACTGGCAACCTGTAATCGACCGATTTCAAGCTAAACTCAGCTCTTGGAAGGCAAAAGCATTATCTTTTGGTGGAAGGGTTACACTGATTAAATCAGTGTTAGGAAATCTCCCCACTTACTTCTTTTCAATCTTTGTAGCACTGATCGGCGCTATAAACATCCTTGAAAGAATACGGAGACAATTTCTATGGGGGGAGACAAGTAATAAGAAGAAGATCAACTGGGTATCCTGGGATAAGATTATATCTCCAAAATCAGAGAATGGTCTTGGAATTGGATCCTTACGCTCTTTTAACATTTCGTTGATTACAAAATGGTGGTGGAGATACAGAAGAGAGCCTAATTATATATGGAGTCCAATCATACAAGGAATACACAATCTAAAATACAAGCCTGTTGATTGTATAGCCAAAAAATCGATATGTGGACTTTGGAAAAATATTGAAAGTATCAAGGGGGAACTGGAGAAACTGGAAAAACAGATGGGTGTTGTGATGAGAAAACAAGTAAATGATGGAAAAAGTACATTCTTCTGGTTATATGACTAGAGTGGAAGAGGAAGCTTCAAAACAAAACTTCCAGCGTTATACTCCCTAGAAAAGAAAAAGAGGTGTTTGGTTGCTGAAAGGATTGGCAATTGTGGGCCAAATTGGGATTGGAAATCAACTCCCAACAATTAAGAACAAGTCAGAGAATTAGCATTGATTACATTATGGGTAGGTGATATCAGAATTAACAACAATTCAGATAAGTGGTTGTGCACAATATAATCTGATGGTGAATTTCATGTCGATAGCATGAGACAATATATAGACAAGCAACCAAACCCGAACAGTGTAGGATGTATTGAATGGATACCAGAAATTCCCATCAACGTAGCTTGCTTTGTGTGGAGGGCAAATATGGAAAAAATGTGACATCCCCTAATTTCTCGACCAGAAAAGACCGATTTAATTTATGCTTTTTAAAATAAAATCAGAGAATCTTTTTAAAAGATGTTGCGGAATTGGTCCCCAAAACAACATATGATAAAAGTTTATCAAAACCTTTCTTTAAGAAATATATAATTTCCTTTTTATATTAAAACCTCGGGATGTCATGTTCTGATACAGATCAAAAGCATAAACAAGACATTATAAGCCTTACAACAGTTATTTATAACTACTGGCCTATAATCCATAAATCACTCATCATCATCATCCGACTATGCTCGGGGTCCACTACCTGTAATTATAAAAAGCTGAGTGGGTCAGGCTTGGAAGCCTGGTGAGCATATAGGGTTTTCAACCCACAATAAATAAATTTATTGTACTTAAACATCAAACAATCAACCAAATTACCCCAACCCCATTATCTTATTTATTTCTTAAGGGTTTACCCTAAGATTCAACTATCACTCCTTCCTAAGGATTCATCCTAAGGAATAGGCACAAGGTCACACCATCACCAGGGTTTATACAACAGGCACTAAGTCTATAGCTGCCAAGGTTTATTCAACATATGCTAAGTTCATAACTCTCATTTATCGACAATATTATTTACAGGTATTCCCCCCTGCAATACATGTCAATGGGTTTTTAGAGTACATCAAATGAACATATAGTTCATTACACCTACAGGTTGCGGGCCTGCTAGTGTTCCACAGACTGTCTAGAATAGTCCATGATTGTCATCCATACTCTGCTGAATGACGGGGGTCAACATTTTGGGTAAGTGATTCTCTCAAATTTCACCACTCACCCTCAACTAATGATCAATATTACTGATCATCTCCTTTATCCAACTCACCTTTCATCACACCCACTATTTCATCTACCCATGTTTTACCCAACATTTTTCATAGCTAAAAATACATATACAGTTTAAATTATTAAAAACCTGTATAAATCATTCCTTCAACACCCATCTCAAATAAACAAACAATATATATTCACATAACACGTATTTTATGTAAAATACTTCATATCTATGTGTAAGGTGAAAATAACTACACACTCACTTGATTTAATGAAAATCGGGCAGCAATTCGTTTCCTAAAACGATCGTTTCTAATAAAACCGGGAGTTTTATTAAGAAACCGGGCTCTACGAAGGGTCGGGCTTCAAAACCGAAAAGATAAATTTTCCGGGCTTCACGGGCACTCCGTGGCGTATTCCGGGGTTTAGAATCGATACCGGGGCTTCGGGGAAGGTTAAGGTGAAGAAAAGATGAAGAAAGGGGCTAAAAATGGCAAAAATCCAAATCTAACCGGGAAGGCTCGCAGGTCCCCTTCTATATATAGGGTCCGAAGTCTTGATCCAACGGCTGAGAAGTGGCCACGCTCCACGGATCCGACAGCTCGCAGAGGAGGCTCGCACGAGGGCTGCACGTGGGTCGCACCTGCGAAGGCTCGCTGGCAGTCTCCTATTGGACCGAGGTCTACTGGTCCGAAGCCTAGGCACCGTGGCAGTCAGCGAGGGTTCGGTCTCGTGCTAAGAGGGTACGTGTCGCATGGCTACTGGACCGCTTCAGATGAGGCCATGTGCTCGGATGACTCAGCAGCTTCGCCACGTGGCTTCGCATGAGTCACTGATTTCGGACACGTGTCACATTCTAAGCGAGGGTGACGTGGCAATTGTGACTATGCGAATTTTTTCGGTTTTTGTGCAAAAACTTCTAAAATCCATAACTTTCGCATACGAGCTCCGTTTTTGAGGTTCTTTATATGCACGCGTAGCTAAAATTACGCTCTACAACTTCCGCTTAGACTTCGTCGGCTAATTTAGACTTTAAATTTTATATTATTATTTTTAACAGACCGGGAGTGGAAATCCGTTAAAAATTCATAACTTTTTCATCCGGCGTCCGTTTTCGTCAGACTTTTTACCGTTGTGCTCCTAATGACGAGACCTTCGATTCTCGTTTAGGTCATATCGGCAAAAATCACTCGATCTAAAATTCGAGTTTTTAACTGTCTACCGCTAAGCTGAAACTTCGAAAAATCATAACTTCCTCATACGAAGTCAGATTTGGGCGTTCTTTTTATCGAACTTCTCGGTTTAACGAACACTACGAGTTTCGTTTAGATCACTAAGGCCAAAAAGTAGTTTATCGAAAACTCACTTTTTACGACATTCGGCCCCGTGCCGGTTTATCGTGAAACTTCGACAGGTCATAACTTCTTCGTTATAACTCGGATTTCGGCATTCTTTATATATCTGTAATCCTTGTCACACCCACTACAAGTTTCTTAATAGATGTCGTCATTATCTAAAATTTAATTTTTGACGCTCATTTTTATTCTTAATTATTTAAACCCTAATAATTAAGCATAAAACACATAATTCACATAAAATTCACATAATTCATTTTCATTTCTTCTAAATGAGTTTCAAAGGTTAACCTAGACCATTATGTCAATATTAATGTCTAGCCTAGAAACACGGGCGTTACAACTCTCTCCCCCTTAGGATGATTCCGTCCCCGGAATCACACAACGACAAACAACTACGAGTAGCGACACACCATGTCACTCTCCGTTTCCCAGGTGGGATTTGGCCCATTTATATGTTTTCAACGCATAAGCACTAAATCGACTATCTTACGTTATAACTTCTTAGTCTTACGGTCAACGATTGCCTCAGGTTCTCCAATTAACCTCTTGCTCTCATCCAACCTTAATTCAGAAATGGGAATTATGTCGGGCACACCTCCCGTGAACTTCCTCAAATAACACACATGAAATGTGTTATGAATACCCTCCATTCTTCTGGTAATTCTAGCTTGTAAGCTTGATTCCCGATCCTCCGAAGAACTTTTAAATGGTCCAATAAACCTTGGACTCAACTTTCCCCTTTTACCAAATCTTATAAGTCCCTTCCACGACGAGACTTTAAGTAAAACCGAATCTCCAACTTCGAAGGATATCGGTTGTCTTTTCTTGTTAGCATAGCTCTTTTGTCGATCTTGAGCAGCTAACATCCTCTCCCTTATCACTTTCAACTTTTCAGCAGTTTGATGGACTATTTCAGGTCCCATAAACTGCTTTTCCCCAGCTTCCAGCCAACATGATGGCGTTCGACACTTTTCCCCATACAAAGCGTGATAAGGTGCCATCTTAATGCTTGAGTGGAAACTATTATTATAGGAAAATTCTACTAGAGGTAAGTGTTCATCCCAATTACCTTGGAATTCTAGGGTACATGCTCTCAGCATATCCTCCAATGTTTGAATCGTTCGTTCGCCCTGACCATCGGTTTGCGGATGGTAAGCCGTATTCAAACACAACTTGGTACCCAATTCCTCTTACAGACTCCTCCAACACCTTGAGGTAAAACGGTTGTCACGATCGAATACAATCGTTAACGGAACACCGTGAAACCTCAAAATTTCCTTCACATAAGAATTCGCAAGTTTATCCATAGACCATTTCTCGTTAGTGGCTATGAAATGCGCACTCTTAGTGAAGCGATCAACGACCACCTAAATCATGCCGTGACCGTTCCTTGTTCTAGGCAGTTTAGTCACAAAATCCATAGTGATATCTTCCCAATTACCCATGTGTACAGGTAAAGGTTCTAAACTCCCATACGGTTTCTGATGTTGTGCCTTAACCCTAGCACAAGTTACACACTCGGCCACATACTTAGCAACATCGAGCTTCATCGTCGGCCACTAGTAATAGGATTTTAGATCCCTATACATTTTCGTACTGCCGGGCTGAATCGAGTACATGGTTTTGTGAGCTTCTTCCATCAGAAGACCTCTTACTCCTCCTATCTTAGGTACCCAAATCCTATCTTTGAATACCTTCAGTCGTTGACCGTTTGTATCTACACTAACGTTTTTCCCAAACGTTCCTTTCTTTCGGTCATTTTTCTCTAAAGCTTCCTCTTGAGCTTTCTTTATACTTTCCACAATTGTCAAGACAACTTCAATTCTCAACGCTCTTGGCCTTTTCTTTTCAAGATTTACCTTCCGAATGAGAGCATCAGCAACAACATTTGCTTTACCAGGGTGGTAAAGTATCTCACAGTCGTAGTCCTTGAATAACTCTAGCCAGCGACGTTGCCTCATGTTCAATTCCTTCTCCATACCTTTAAGGCGAATACTACCGCTGCCAACTCCAGTCAATGAGTGGGGTAGTTCCTTTCATGCTCCTTCAATTGCCTCGATGCATTCGCTATCACTTTATCCCTTTGGGTCAGAACACAACCTAACCCAACTCCAGAGGCATCATTATAAACTGTGAAGTCATCAACTCCTTCAGGTAACGAAAGAATCGGTGCTTCACACAACGTCTTCTTTAACTTCTCAAAGCTTCCTATGCTTCTCATTCCGAGTATAGACAACTCCTTTATGGGTCAAAACTGTCAATGGAGTCGCGATCGAAGAAAAGCCTTGGATAAATCAGCGATAATATCCAGCTAATCCTAAAAAGCTTCAGATCTCCATAGGACTTTCAATCGTAACCTTCGAGACAAAATAAATCCTTATTGAGGACTCCTTCTTCTTCTTAGAATAAGTATTTTCCTTCGTTTATTGTAACAGACCGATGGGTCATGTTCTAATGATCTCTCATTGTATAATGCACTACTTAGACTCAGATCTCCTAGGGACAAATTTCGGAACAAACTATACCTTCCTTCATGTTCTAATGTGATACAATCACAGTTCAATATGCACCATTTCTAACTACCAACTTCTTTAACAATGAGTGCGATACTTCTATTGATCGCTTTGATCATCTTTCACTTCAATCTTCTGGCTTAAGTCAACTACTACATCGAACTTGGTTCTCTGAATCACATAATAAACTCATCTTAGTCGGACTCGATTCGATATGACCTCTAAGGTCGGAATAACAATCATCTTCTTAGTCATTACCGAAACGATGGTAACGACAAACTAGAACAAGACGGAATCAAATAATAGCTCCTCGGTAACCTTGTGACTTTCCCTGATCCAAGTGTGAGTCCTGTGCTTCCAGTAGTATAGATCTCTACTACTATTCACACCTACTCATACTCGTCCCAAGTACGGTCTCGCAGTCTCCAAGTCCTAAAATCACAAAACAATTTAACACATACGAATGTGTCCAATTAATCATAAAATTTTCCTAGACTCCACTAGGACTTCTTCCATGCGTATCTTCAATCATCAATTCTGCTTCAACTTGGTTGGTGATGGAAATTCCAGACGATTGGGACAACTTCAAAAATTACACCAACCATTCCATTCATCAGATGACAAAACCAGGGTTTATATTATTTCCTTGAAACGATTACACAAAGGTTCAAGTTTACCCTATACTATGCCTCTAATAGGCTAAACCACTTGTTACTATTCACATTACTACTTCGTAACTTGATCTTCGGGTATCAAGTCTTTACTTCTACTTCCTAGCGTTATTAATCGCTTCGTCAAGGATATCCTGAAATTCCTTTGGCGTTGATGGTGCACTTGGCCTTGTTACTTCATTGTTCTTCGGACGGTTCTTAGAAATATGGCCTTCTTCCTTACATACATAACACACCTCCTTGGGAATCGTACACTTATTGGCGTAATGCCCTATTTCTCCACACCTAAAGCACTTCACCTTCCTGTCACAATCCCCAGAGTGTTTATTTTTGCACTTCCTGCACCAATTTTCTTTACCTCCTCTTTTGCCAGATTTTGAGGATATGTTGCTCTTATTAGGCCTTGAAGACCCCTCAAATTTCCTCTTCTTGCCAACTTCAACCTTGTTGGCGGTCCTGTCATTGATCATTTCTTCAATAGACTTAGCAACCCTAATAGTTGCCTCAAGAACAGATGCCTGACGTACTGGCATAGTAAGTTCATCCTTACTTTGTTGAAGTAAACGTTTTGTTTCTTCCATCTGTTGATCCAACATCGTACGCACCATTGCCTGCACCCCAACCATCGTGATTAGCTCAGGCTGTGGATTATCCTTTTCGAATCCACTTTGAGTACTCGCCATTTCGATCTATACACCATTCGTAGGTGAATTTAGATCTTTATTTTCGATAGGCGTTAAATCTTCGTTATTACTCCGAAACGTTTATATGTTAGTTCTAATATCGTAGTCATACGTTTAGAATCCTACACACATAAGGTTTCCAGATCCGGTCGGCAACAGACCATAGATCCGAACAAATAATGGCATATATGGCAAACATATAGCATTTAGCACATAAAAGCATTTTAGGCTTCTTTCCTAAAATAAACTAGTGCTCGTGTCAATTTAGGTGTACTACCTAAAATATAATAGACACACTCAACTCACAATCATCGCTTAGCATTCTAAGTTTAAGTCTAGAAATCCTACAAATTTCCTAGTTCGCTTAAACTAATGCTCTGATATCAACTGTGACATCCCCTAATTTCTCGGCCAGAAAAGACCGATTTAATTTATGCTTTTTAAAATAAAATCAGAGGATCTTTTTAAAAGATGTTGCGGAATTGGTCCCCAAAACAACATATGATAAAAGTTTATCAAAACCTTTCTTTAAGAAATATATAATTTCCTTTTTATATTAAAACCTCGGGATGTCATGTTCTGATACATATCAAAAGCATAAACAAGACATTATAAGCCTTACAACAGTTATTTATAACTACTGGCCTATAATCCATAAATCACTCATCATCATCATCCGACTATGCTCGGGGTCCACTACCTGTAATTATAAAAAGCTGAGTGGGTCAGGCTTGGAAGCCTGGTGAGCATATAGGGTTTTCAACCCACAATAAATAAATTTATTGTACTTAAACATCAAACAATCAACCAAATTACCCCAACCCCATTATCTTATTTATTTCTTAAGGGTTTACCCTAAGATTCAACTATCACTCCTTCCTAAGGATTCATCCTAAGGAATAGGCACAAGGTCACACCATCACCAGGGTTTATACAACAGGCACTAAGTCCATAGCTGCCAAGGTTTATTCAACATATGCTAAGTTCATAACTCTCATTTATCGACAGTATTATTTACAGGTATTCCCCCCCTGCAATACATGTCAATGGGTTTTTAGAGTACATCAAGTGAACATATAGTTCATTACACCTACAGGTTGCGGGCCTGCTAGTGTTCCACAGACTGTCTAGAATAGTCCATGATTGTCATCCATACTCTGCTGAATGACGGGGGTCAACATTTTGGGTAAGTGATTCTCTCAAATTTCACCACTCACCCTCAACTAATGATCAATATTACTGATCATCTCCTTTATCCAACTCACCTTTCATCACACCCACTATTTCATCTACCCATGTTTTACCCAACATTTTTCATAGCTAAAAATACATATACAGTTTAAATTATTAAAAACCTGTATAAATCATTCCTTCAACACCCATCTCAAATAAACAAACAATATATATTCACATAACACGTATTTTATGTAAAATACTTCATATCTATGTGTAAGGTGAAAATAACTACACACTCACTTGATTTAATGAAAATCGGGCAGCAATTCGTTTCCTAAAACGATCGTTTCTAATAAAACCGGGAGTTTTATTAAGAAACCGGGCTCTACGAAGGGTCGGGCTTCAAAACCGAAAAGATAAATTTTCCGGGCTTCACGGGCACTCCGTGGCGTATTCCGGGGTTTAGAATCGATACCGGGGCTTCGGGGAAGGTTAAGGTGAAGAAAATATGAAGAAAGGGGCTAAAAATGGCAAAAATCCAAATCTAACCGGGAAGGCTCGCAGGTCCCCTTCTATATATAGGGTCCGAAGTCTTGATCCAACGGCTGAGAAGTGGCCACGCTCCACGGATCCGACAGCTCGCAGAGGAGGCTCGCACGAGGGCTGCATGTGGGTCGCACCTGCGAAGGCTCGCTGGCAGTCTCCTATTGGACCGAGGTCTACTGGTCCGAAGCCTAGGCACCGTGGCAGTCAGCGAGGGTTCGGTCTCGTGCTAAGAGGGTACGTGTCGCATGGCTACTGGACCGCTTCAGATGAGGCCATGTGCTAGGATGACTCAGCAGCTTCGCCACGTGGCTTCGCATGAGTCACTGATTTCGGACACGTGTCACATTCTAAGCGAGGGTGACGTGGCAATTGTGACTATGCGAATTTTATCGGTTTTTGTGCAAAAACTTCTAAAATCCATAACTTTCGCATACGAGCTCCGTTTTTGAGGTTCTTTATATGCACGCGTAGCTAAAATTACGCTCTACAACTTCCGTTTAGACTTCGTCGGCTAATTTTGACTTTAAATTTTATATTATTATTTTTAACAGACCGGGAGTGGAAATCCGTTAAAAATTCATAACTTCTTCATCCGACGTCCGTTTTCGTCAGACTTTTTACCGTTGTGCTCCTAATGACGAGACCTTCGATTCTCGTTTAGGTCATATCGGCAAAAATCACTCGATCTAAAATTCGAGTTTTTAGCTGTCTACCGCTAAGCTGAAACTTCGAAAAATCATAACTTCCTCATACGAAGTCAGATTTGGGCGTTCTTTTTATCGAACTTATTGGTTTAACGAACACTACGAGTTTCGTTTAGATCACTAAGGCCAAAAAGTAGTTTATCGAAAACTCACTTTTTACGACATTCGGCCCCGTGTCGGTTTATCGTGAAACTTCGACAGGTCATAACTTCTTCGTTATAACTCGGATTTCGGCATTCTTTATATATCCGTAATCCTTGTCACGCCCACTACAAGTTTCTTAATAGATATCGGCTTTATCTAAAATTTAATTTTTGACGCTCATTTTTATTCTTAATTATTTAAACCCTAATAATTAAGCATAAAACACATAATTCACATAAAATTCACATAATTCATTTTCATTTCTTCTAAATGAGTTTCAAAGGTTAACCTAGACCATTATGTCAATATTAATGCCTAGCCTAGAAACACGGGCGTTACAACTGTCCAACTGCAACAGGTTTAGAGAAAAGAGGGGTTCACATCGACGACATTCATTGTGGCTATTGCCTAGATAGCGAAGAATCAGCTTTGCACGTGCTTAACACTTGCTCTTATGCAGGGGTAGTTTGGGAATGGATATCAAAATGGTGTCATGTCAATTTACCTTATGGGGACTTTGTTGGAGATATCATTAGATTCGCAAGTTCATGGTGCCAATGGGCAAGGAAACGGAGGATAATGACATGTATTTGTTATGGTACGTTATGGTGGTTGTGGAAAGCGAGATGTGAAAGAATCTTCCGGAAAATCAAGATCCAGCCCACGATGGTGGTGGATAATATACAGTACATGGTGTTCGTTTGGTTGAAACACATGAGCATAAAGTATTCTATCAAATGGACGGATTGGAGCATATATCCCTTCTGGTGAAGGGATGAAGACCGGCGAATAGTTAACACTGGAGGCTAGACAGTTGTCTTAATGTCTATTTCTCTTCTTTTTTTTTCTGTTGCATCTTCCTTCTCTATTCTCCTTGACAAGATTACTATGTACTGTCTTATTTTCTCCTCTAGCATCTTGCTAGCAGGTTTCTATTTATACTATATTTGTCGGTTTCAAAAAAGATATGAGAAAAAAAAAGTGACAAATGATCTCATTTTAAAATTTAGAAATCAAGGAACCATTCACCGAGACAAATTTTAGAAATCCCTTTCTATTGTTCACCATCAAAAATTCAGTGGCCTTTAATACGAAATCGATTGTTTAGTGTTGAAGATCTCCCTAACAACCTCACAATACCGATTTGCCAAAAGTTTGTCATTTATATTATACTGACACCCTATAATGCTATATGACTTACCGGGCGATAATTTTTTGGCAAACACATGATCTTGGATTTTAGAGATTGGTTCTATGAATGAGGAATTTCAACTCTTCGTAATTATCCCTAAATCCTAAAACTGCATCATAAGGGCACAACATTGGGTACTAATAGGTCCCAAAATTGCTTCATAAATGCAAATATAAATCCATTAGTATATGACCATGATAATTCTCACAAATCCGAACTGCTTTTTTTAATCTCTTCAGTCATAAAGTTGTTTCAAAAAAAAAAAAAAAAAAAAAAAACTTTTTTCATGAGTCTTTTTTTTTTGAACCGGTAAATACAAATATTATAATCTACTCCTAAACTAACACCCAATTCCATCTATGTCTACCACGGGACTTGAACCCTCAACCTCAAGGAGGGAGAGCACCACCTGATACCGCTGGGCTAGATGCCCTTTGGTTTTTCATGAGTCTTTTAACCCACCAAATTTTATACAAAACAACAGGATATTAATAGCATCCATAACATACTTTCCATCCACCATAACTCCACTTAAATAGCTAATTGTAACGGTTCCGACTCAACATCCTTTAGAAAATTTATGAGTTTCAATTCCCCTCAATCACCATTGAATTTTGACATTTTAAGTTGTATCCATTGCTTCAAGTCTCCAATATCTCCCGAATTTTCCCGTGTATTAAATTGATTCCATTAAAAGTATTGAGCTTTATTTGGAGAGCGAAACAAAGTCGAATACCCTCAGCTGAAGCAGGTGAAACAGGTGACCATATTCTTGCAACATGCACATTGGCGAGGGATGTATTACGGATGATTCTTCATTGGTGTGGTTTACCGGAGACGGATTTTCACTCGGTAGTGGGCATAATTGATTATGCATCTAGATGGGGCAACTGTCCTAAGCAGAGATGTAGATTAACTGCGATCTTATTTGGGACCATATGGTGTTTATGGAGAGCCCGGAATGATAGGATATTTATAAAAATTGTCTTGAATTCGGAGAGGATAGTGGAGGCTGTAACATCATTGACATATGTGTGGATTAAACATAGGGGAGTTAATGATAGTATAGATTGGAGAGTATGGAACTCCTCCCCTTTACTCTGTTGATGTATTGTAATTATATTCCCTACTAGTTGCTTGCTAGTGAGGTTATTTTCATTAATATATATCACATATTGTCGGTTAAATATATATATATATATATATATATATATATATATATATATTATTGAGGTCATTTTACTTGCACCAAATTAATTTCAAACCTCCGTGCTATTTAACTTCTTTTTAAATAATTTTAAATTGATTCATTAATATCAGATAATATAAAATATCGGTTTAATTCTACATCTTTTGAATCATTCATCTAACATATTTATTTGTTAATTTCTATATTATATTAAATATAAAACTTAAATCAAAATGTAAAATGAACTTAAAAATATATGCAAAATTTTCAAAACAACAACAACACTAACAACAATAACAATAACAACAAAATAGGTAATATTATTAATCCAATATACTTATTTGTTAATTCAATATTATTTTAAATAAAAACCTTAGATCAAAATGCCAAATACATTTAAAAAAAAATAAATTTCCAAGCGCTCCAAGAAAGTAGTTTTCTACTTAAATACCAATAGTAAATATTAAAAATAACATAAAATGAAAAGATATATTACGTTATCTCGAGACAATTGTTTGTATTACAAATAATAATCATGATTAAAATTTAAATTTAGCAAAGAAGTAATTTTTAAATTAATTAACCATAAAATAATTAAAATTAAAACTAAATTAAAAATTATTTAGTTTTATTAATACACAACCAATCGGTAGAGGCATGATGATATGATTTTAATATATGTTTATTTGTAAAATATATTAGAAACAATTATAATGTTGTAAATCAATTTAATATAAATATTAATATTTTATAGTTAATAACACTGATATAATTATTTTACTAACATATATTTCAATATTTTTACTATATAATTGTATTATTCGCAAGAAATTCTCATTCATCATAATTTATACTTTTTGTTTCGGTTAAACCTTATAATGGAATACATTTAATGCGTATATGTTGGAGACAATGTTTAAACGTGGACTATAAGTATGGCCGATTTCCCTTTCATCCAAGTTTATATGTTTAGCTTTCATTTGTAATCGGTATAATACTGTTATACGTCTCCAATACAGAAACTATTACTACTAAACAAAATACAACTTTTGAAATTTCAGGTTTTGTTAATTTTATTTTTATTTTTAATATAACTAATTAAATCATTTATTTTCATATAAATAAGTCAAAAATGTCCTATCTAACATCAATTCAAAAAATTGATCAGTATTTGGTAACACGTAACTTTCTTTCTAAATGTATCTAAATGTTGAAATGTGGATTTCTAAATTCAACAAATTCTGGTAAGATATTAACATTACATTAATCATATTTTTATACTTCCATACGTTCTTTTTAAATTCGAATTAAGTTTAAGATATTCTCATAATTATACGATAGATTTATTATTGTAAAAATAATTTAAAGAGCTTCAATATGTATTTAATTTTCAAATCTATATGTATATTTTTCATGTCCGTAGATTTTACTTGTCAATGCTTTTGTTATTGACATAATCTCACCTAATTAGAAAATGTCCAAAGAAATCGAATATGAAAACGAGAAATTTAAAACGTATTCCAGAAGTTTAAGAAAACTTAAATTGAACTTAACAGTTATTCGTATAACTTTTAAAGGTTAGTAATTAGGTTGTTTATATTTAAATTAGAGTAAAATACACAAAAGGTCCTTGTGGTTTGGGGTAATTTATATGTTTGGTCTCTAACTTATTTTTTTTTTAACTCGGGCGGTCCTTGTACTATGTTTTTGTGGCGTCTGAAGTCCCTATCAAACATAAAAAGACTATTTACCCTTACTATTTTTTTTCATTTCATTTAATTCTTATATAATTATTTTATATTCTTATTAATTTTTAATGGTCCCATACTCCTCCACCCCCAACCCCTATTTCCCTTCCACCTCACGCCCCTTATCTTGCATCATCTAACTCCTCAGAACCTTCATCAGAGAACCATCACCTCCGGTAATAACCTCCTAACCATCAACCAATGGCAATTCCAATAAAAACATGTGTTTCCTTAGCTTGAGTCTACACCATAGTACCACTATCGCCACCTCCTTCACCTCCGACAACCATCGTTAACCACCACTAGTTACCACCGCCACCAAATCAAAATAAAGCCTAAAATCAAACCAAAATCAACAATCAAATCTTAAATTCAAACCATAATCAAACCTGAAATCAAACTAAAATCAAAGCATAAAAACAAAACCAAAATAAAATGTGAAATCAAAACTAAAACCAAATCAAATATAAGACCAAAATTGAAAACCAAACCTTGTAATCAAACCTCAAGATTAAACATAAAATGAGCATTTGCATCCTGGCACAAATTGCAAAATCAAACATGGAAATCGACCTGATGAAATCTTGTAACAGGGGTGGGCGGCTGGAACCAGGGCCACGAAAAGAAAGAGAAAGAGAAAGAATCGATGTTCTTTTAGGAGGGTACCGAGTCACCTCTGTAGGAAATCAGTTGCATCAATCTCTAGGAAGAAATCAAAATAATTTGGGAACCCACCACTACCATCGAGGAAAAAAACAATGAAATTCTAGTAAAGCCAACCACTCACCTTCTGATGTGATATCAGACTTCCGGTCTCTTCCTTTCGGCGGCTGGCTAGACTCCGGTGGAGATCTGTTATCACAATAAGAAAAGAAAAGTTGTCAACTGGTCTCCGGGAAGTGATCCAAGGAGAACGCTCTGACGGTCAAGTTAGTCTTCGGGAGAAATGAGTAAGTGTAAAGTGTAAGGATTAGAGAAGGATGGTTCAATCTGTGACATCCCCAAATTCACGGTCATTTTAAAAAATTTATTTATGCTTATTAGAAAATCAGAGTATTCATTTTAAAGAATAATATTGCGGAATTTGTTCCCATAAAACATGATAAATATATTATCAAAGCATTTCCGAAGAAATGTATTTTGTTTATATTAAAACTTTGGGATGTCATCGTCAATACAGAAACATAAGCATAAACAGACCTTACATTCATTTACACTAATGATCTACATCTCATTTTAATCTCTCAGTGTAATGTGTCCGCGTATCGATACCTGTGATACAAATAAACTGAGTGGGTCAGGTTGGGAAACCTGGTGAGTACATAGGGTTTTCAACCCACAATAATAAAGTTATTATGTTTCATCAGCAAACAATTAACCCAATTACTCATCCCCATTATCTTCTTTATTTCTTAAGGATCTACCCTAAGAATCATCTATCATTCACTCATTCATTCATAAGGATTGTCCTAAGGAATAGGCACGAAGTCCATCGCTGTCAGGGTTTATCTAACATGTACTAAGTCCATAGCTGCCAAGGTTCGTCTGTAGGGTACTAATTCCATAGCTACCAATGTTTATTTGTAGGGTACTAAATCCATAGCTACCAATGTTCATCTGTAGGGTACTAAATCCATAGCTACCAATGTTCATTTGTAGGGTACTAATTCCATAGCTACCGATGTTCATTTATAAGGCACTAAGTCCATAGTTGCCAAATGTTTGTGTATGAGGCACTAAGTCCATAGCTGCCAGGGTTTTTAGAGTACATCTGGTGAACACATTGTTCACAACACCTACAGGTTGCGAGCCTGCAAGTGTTCCACCGGACTGTCTAGAATAGTCTGTGGTTGTCATCTATACTCTGCTAGATGACTCGGCCAATGCTTGGGTCAAGGCTTCCCATCGTCTCTCACTTCTCATTATCATTCCTCATATCTCCTCATCTATAACATCTTTCATCTCTCATCATTCATCTACCCATCTTTACCCATTATAATTATAGGTATAAAATATGTATACAGTTTAAATCGAATAAAACATGTATATTTTGTTCATTCATCATAGATATCAAGAACACAGATAATATGTACACATAGCACGCAATTTATATTAAATATTTCATATATATGTGTAAGATGAAAGTAACTATGCACTCACTTGTTAAAGTGATGATTCCAAACTCGGGCAACGCTTCGCTTCTAACAATTCTATTTTCCTTCGGCGAAACCTAATATCATTACCACTAGATTTTAGTCTAATATTTATGCGACTATTTACGAGCGATATTGTTTTATAAGTGTTAAACAATACTTTTCAACCACTATGTACAGACAGGGGCCAGACATGAAACACCGGAGGGTAGGACCATTTTGGCATTATAACACTTCTGAAATCCAACAACCCTATGCGGCCCTTCAAACCAGATTCCCCGTACCGCGAGTAGTTAAAATATATTATAATAACACTTTGTATATTATATTTTATAATATATTTATTGTTTATAAGTTCATAATAACGATATTGAACTTAAACATAAGCTATACTTGAAGTAGGGTAAGCATAACTCACTTACCGGGAGGTTTGGCTAGGAACCGGGCTCTGCGGGGGCAGGACTTCTGAGCCGAAAGCTCTTCTTCTCGGAGCCTTCTAGCACTCCGAGGATTTTCCTTTAGCACCTTGAGGTTACTAGGGCTTTGGGAGGGTTTTGGGAGGCTTAGAGAGAAGTTAGAGAGAAAAGTGAAAGGGTTTTGGTGTGAAAAATAAAGGCACTCTTGCATGGTATTTATAGGCTGGAATTGGGTCAAACTCGTCGAGTTGGTGCCACATGTCACCATCTGGTGGCAAGGCATGGGGAGAAAGCAATGGCTCAGATCGTGCCATGTCACCCACTTAGCAACAGCACCCTTCCCACTTCTAAATTCTGTAACTTTCGCATACGAGCTCCGTTTTTGACGTTATTTATATCCACGCGTAGATATTTACAATATATACAACTCTCCTTTTGACTCCATCGGATAACTATCGACCAATTTTAAATTTAACAGTATGAGAATATTACACTGTTAACTACCGTGTAGAATTCATAACTTCTACATACGAATCCGATTTCTACTATCTTTTTATCATTGAACTCCTATTAATGAGATATTCAATTCTCATTTAGGTTATGTCGGCTAAAAATCTATCGATCTAAAATTCAAATTTCGGGTTGTGCATTGCTATGCTAAATCTTAGAAAAATCATAACTTCCTCATACGAAGTCAGATTTGGACGTTCTTTTTATGCACGATCTCGGTTTTAACATATACTATGAATTTTGTTTAGATCCATAAGGCTAAAAAGTAATTTATCAAAAATTCACTTTTTACGTTACGCAATGTCGTGCCGGTTTAGCCGTAAAACTTCGACGGGTCATAACTTCTTCGTTATACCTCGAATTTCGGCGTTCTTTATATGTACGGAACCCTTGTGACATATACTATAGCTTGGTTAAGATTATTCCTTTTAAATAATATTCCATCAAAAAATCATTTTTGATGCTCATTGTCTCTAAATTGACTAGCCCGAATCTGCAGGCGTTACAATTATCTCCCCCTTAAGATGATTACGTCCCGGAATCATCAATAAAATGGGGCTTGTATAATGACTCCATATGCTATCTCTTCATCCTAGGTAATCATCGTAACTTCTATGTCCCTTCGAATGAGTATCTAACTCTTGGACTTCTTGACTGCAGGTGGTGCTTGATCTTGCACCCCTTCTTTGTACTATATTGGACTTTCAATCGTAACCTTCGAGTTACAAAATCAATCCTTATTGGAGACTCCTTCTTCTTCTTAACAGACTTAAGATAATTTCTTTCCTTCGATTACCATAATAGACCAATGGGTCATGTTCTAATGACCTCTCATCGTATGATGCAACGCTTAGACTCAGGTTTTTTTTAGAGTCGAATTCCAGAATGGAATATACCTTCCTTCATGTTCTAATGTGATATAATCACATTCTAGCATGTAGTACTTCTAGCTACAAGCTTCTTTACTTTAACGGGGATTGCGATACTTCTATTGATAGCTTCGATTATCTTTCACTTCAATCTTCTAGCTTAAGTTAGATGCTACATCGAACTTGATTCTCTGAACCACATAACATACTTATCTTAGTTGGACTCGATTTGATATGACCACTAGGGTTAATCATCTTCATAGTCATTACCGAAACGATGGTAACGACAAACATGAATAACAGAATCAATTACTAGTGCCTTGGTAACCTTGTGACTTTCCCTAATCCAAGTGTGAGTCCTGTGCTTCCGGTAGTATAGGCCTCTACTATCTTTCACACCTACTCATACTCTTCCCAAGTATGGTCTCGAAGTTCTCCAAGTTATTATCACAAAAACAAATTTAACACATACAAATGTGTCCAAACAATCATAAAATTTTCCCTAGACTCTACTAGGACTCCTTCCATGCGTATCTTCAATCATCAATTCTTCTTCAACTCGATTGGTGGTGGAAATGTCAGACGATGGGATAACTTCATGGATTATACCAAAAGTTCTTTCTTTCTACTAATCGAAAGTGTACTTCTCCCGTACTAGACATATTATTTATTAGACGCATTCTAAAGACAAGATATCACTCTTACGATATCTTCCAATAAGTATCATTAACTATTGTAAGCCTTCTCATTTCCTCAATTTACTCAATTCGCTACGAGTCTTCACCATGACGTTCTGGGCACCAAAGCAGGCGTTCGGTGTGTAGTGACGAGAATTTAGATAGGGGAATCAAATGTATAAATCTCCTTATCACTACGAAAAGTTACATGCCAGTTCTAATACTGTAATTAAACGTTTAGAAATCTGAACACATAAGGTTTCCAGATCTTGTCGGCAACACACCATAGATCCGATCAAATAATGGCATCATAAAGCATCACAAATCATTTAGCACATAAAGCAATTTAGGAATCTTCCCTAAATGAGCTAGTGCTCGTGTCTATTCCTTTGTACTACCTAAAATATATTAGACACACTCCTTACGATCATCGCTTAGGATTCTAAGTTTATGTAATGCTCTGTTCCGAATTGATTCCTAGTCTGAGGCTGTGGCCCGATGATCGGTCATCATCAGGATTAGGGCTTTTGAGAAGGTAAGATCTAGGCCCATTTGGGTGCGGGTGATGTAGTAGAAGTTATCCGGGTGCTCGGTTCGTGTTTTGAGGCCTAGGGGTATTTCGGTAAAGTGGCAGTTTGGGCCTTTGTGGAAAATGGATTTTTGTTCGGAAGGTCTTAAGAAAGGTTTGAGTTGTTAGAAGTGTAGGGCTTCTCGTTACCTTTCCATGGTTATAAGGATCGTCGGAATCAGACTTATAACGAAGAAGTTATGGCCTTCGGAAATTTCGTGGTTTTCAGGCTTAGCTGAGTACACGGGGCGTACACAAAGAGTACGCGGGGCGTACTAGTGAAGAAGGCAGTACGTTGGGCGTACTGACCAGGATGGTCGCGAATGTTCCTCAGAGTACGCTGGGCGTACCATATGTATGCTGGGCGTACACAAATCAGATCAGAACCCTATTTTAGGGTCTTAGACCCTATTTAGGCACCTTATCTCATAACCTAACCCTAATATTTTCAGCCTCCACCCCTCTAAACCCTAGAAATCGTCATATATCATCCATGGTGGCATTTTGAGCTTATGAAGTCCATTTTTGGGGTGTTTGATCCATTTTCAAAAAGATGGAGTTTGATGCAAAGATGGGAATCAAGGAGGAGCTTATGGATCTGGCTTTTAGGACTGATTCTTAGCTTGATGAAGGTATAAAGCTTTGAACTTGATCATTCATCTCTTAGATCTATTTTTGGGTTTTGGTTCCTTTTTGGTCCCAAGGATGAAGCTTTATGGTTCAAATTCGATTCTTAGACTTAGGGTTGCCACCCTTGATGCCATTTGAGTCCCTAAGGCTAAAAAGTAATTCGATTCTCATACGAAGTCAGATTTGGACGTTCTTTTTATGCACGCTCTCGGTTTAACATATAATACGAATTTTGTTTAGATCCCTAAGGCTAAAAAGTAATTTATCAAAAATTCACTTTTTACGTTACGCGGTGTCGTGTCGGTTTAGCTGTAAAACTTCGACGGGTCATAACTTCTTCGTTATAACTCGGATTTCAGTCTTCTTTATATGTACGGAACCCTTGTGACATAAAATTGGTTAAGATTATTCCTTATAAATAATCTTAAAGTCATTTTTGACGCTCATTGTCTCTAAATTGACTAGCCCATATCTGCGGGCGTTACACAATCGCTTTATCATTGAAGGCATATGGCCTTTTATAGTAAGGATCTAGGCGCGGATCCCACTCGTGGAGAGAAGAGTGTCAGACCCCGATCGGGACAGAGGTATTGATTGGTGGATTGTACCTTTGTCCCCTGTCTAAGCTGTGATTGACTTAGCTATGGTAATGGTGCGTACACCTTTACTGAGTTAGCAGGTACTGGTTTGTTTTCTTTTGACTTTCCAGTGCATGTTCTAAGTTATCCTTCAGACATCGGGGGATAGTCCGATGCGGGTTGGGAATGGAATGAGGCGGCAAGGACGACATACCGGCTGGCTATACGATTGGCGCCTTTGGCATCCGGAAGGCATGCTATCAAGTTTCCCTAGTCTTATTCGTTGTTGTGTAGGCTTTCTTAGCTGTAATGGATGGGACTAGCATCAAATGATGGGTCTCATTATGTTTGGCTCCTGTCCTTTCGGCTGCACGTCATAGTCGTTTCCCAATTGTGACGCCAACCATCATCATTAGGGTTACGAATTTCCCACCTACCGATATTTTTATGACTTCCACCCCTTCAATTTTTTCCTACCCTTGTTTTTCTCATCTTTCTCTTTCTTTGCTATGGATTCTCCGATTAAGGTTGTTTCGACTCCCGTTCAGTTTTCTACTCTTCAAGAAAGGTATGGTTTCCAGCCAAAGGACGACTTAGAGTTCCCTGGTGAGAGTGCTAGTTTCATCAATCCGCCGAAGAGTAAGATCGCTATTTACGTGAAACACTTTGATGTTGGGTATCGTCTTCCGACATCAGATTTCTTTCGAGAGGTTCTTCATACTCACAAAGTTAACTGGTTCCCAAAGGAGTGAATAAGGTAGTTGCTTTCAAGATGATATGTCGTGTTAATGGGATTACTTTACATATATGGGTGTTTTGCCATTTCTTTCGTTTTGCCTTTGTTTCTTCTGGTGAGAGCTACACCTTTGCTATTCGCAAGAATAGTCATGTTCTGGTGACGGAGAAGAAGAATTTTCCCAAGAATTGGATGAATCGTTATTGTTGGATTAATGTGGACCGTGTCAGTTTCATGGATCGCCGCTCAACTTCAATCTGTGATCTTTTTTCCTTTAAGGAGGAGATGGATAGGGTTCTTTGTTGTTTCCATGTTGTTTTCGATGACTTTCCGGAGCAGATAGCTATGATGGTCTCGACTAGGTTTCAGGTTTAGCAAGGAGAGGGGCAGAGGGAGGAGAGGCAGTGGTCTTTCAGGGGACTACGATGATCTTTTAGAGTTTGGTGAAAAAGTTTGGATTTCCGGCGAGAATTAACGGTCGCTGAGAATTTGGAACTTCGATAAGCAACGAGTGTGGTTAGAGAGAGAGAGGGAGAAGCAAATGATAGATATATAAGAAGAGGGACGATTCATAGTTTCATTACTTCATATCGGTGGTGGGGTATGAGGTGGGCCCAACTCTATTTATTAAAATTAAATATAACAAAATAAATAAATTAAAATGTATATATAAGGGTATAATAGTAATTTCAAGTATGCCAGGGACTTAATATGAAAAAAAACAATGATCCGAGTTAAAAAATTATGTTATGGTCAAACGCACAAAATACCCCAAACCATAGGCACCTTTCATGTAATTTACTCTAATTTATCTACTAAATTCATAATTAAGAGCAAAGTTGCGGTTCATAGAATGGTCCTTAGGGTTTGCAAGGACCCTTCCAACTCACGCCCCTTGTCTTGCCTGGTCTAACTGCTCAAAACCTTCATCGGAGAACCATCACTTCCGGTAATAACCTCCCAACCATCGACCAATGGAAATTCCAATCAAGTATGTGTGTTTCCTTAGTTCCAGTCACACCATAGTAACACCATCGACACCTCCTTCACCTCCGACAACCACTGTTAACCACCACTAGTTACCACCGTCACCAAATCAAAATAAAGCTTGAAACCAAACCAAAATCAACAATCAAAGCTCAAATCCAAACCATAATCAAATCTGGAATCAAACTTAAATTAAAGCATAAAAACAAAACCAAAATAAAATGTGAAATCAAAACTCAAAACTCAAAACTAAAACCAAATCAAATAAAAACCAAATCAAAACCAAAACTGAAAACCAAACCTTGTAATCAAGCCTCAACATAAAATGAGCATTTGCATCCTGGCACAAACATGGAAATCAAACTGATGAAATCTTGTAACAGGGGTGGGCGGCTGGAACCAGGGCCGCAAAAAGAAAGAGGGAGAGAAAGAATCGATGTTCTTTTAGGTGGGTACCGAGCCACCTTTGTAGGAAATCAGTTGCATCAGTCTCTAAGAAGAAATCAAAATGGTTTGGGAACCCACCACTGTCATCGAGAACAAAACAATGAAATTCTAGTAAAGCCCACCACTCACCTTCTGATGTGATATCGGACCTCCGGTCTCTTCATTTCGGCTGATGGCTGGACTCCGGTGGAGATCTGTTATCACAACAAGAGAATACAAGTCGTCAGCCGGTCTCCGAGAGGTGATCCCAGGAGAACACTCCAACGGTCAAGTTAGTCTCCAGGAGAGATGAGTAAGTGTAAAGCGTAAGGCTTAGAGAGTGACAGTGGCAGAGCCAGGGCTAAAGTAAAGGAGTATCCAAGAATTATTTTTTTTGTGTAATATACAACAAGAAAAAAAATAAAAACCAAAATTTCATTAGATATAAAGCTCAACTTCCATAACAAAGTTACGTTTTAAAGTTCACATTTTCGCTCTTTCATTTTACGAAAACGAGTAATTACATTTTTAGTCTTAACATTCTCTAGTGCTTCCTTTTCTACACTACAAATCAAAACATCATTCATAAAATCGTCACCTATTCTATTATGCAAATCGGTCTTCAAGAACTTCATTGCAGAAAAACACCGTTCAACGGTTGCGGTTGCGACAAACAAAACCAAAGTTAGTTTTCTTATGTAGACTTCACTAATAGATTGGTTTTTTCTCAATAGCAAATCACACTTTTCTTGGGCCTTATGGTAACAATTTGAATATTACCCATATGTTTCCGGAATGAGCATTTTTTACTCCAATTATCAAAGCCTTCGGTTATAAATGTATCCCTTCCACCTTGTTCCCCTACCATGTCTCCAAACAAGTAGCAACAAAAACAACATGTCTTCTTATTTTTATGCTATAATCTAACCATGGAAAATCAATAAACCATTGCACAACAAAATTTCTTGGCTTATTACTAAATAAGGTATATTCAAAACTATGCCCCTTTGGTTGACAAAACCCTTTAATCAAGTATGTCCTCCTTATTTCATCCCTTTGATTATGATTATAAGATGTAATCTTTGGTCTATCCCTCGGGTCCGAATGAAGATCATTCAAATCAAAAGATTTTGTCACTTTTGGTGTTTGAGTAGGTTCATTAGATTGTGTTTCTCGTGGTTTTAGCATAGGTTGATTAGTTTGTGGAACTTGGTTACTTTCATTAGCCTTATTTTGTTGGAAATTCATTCACCATTGTTGTCTCCAATATGTATATGTCTTTTGAAAAAACTTCTAATAACACCTACAATCAAAATAAATGAACTATAATAAAAAATATATCAACTATAACTGACGTATATATAAATGTATAATAGTAATTCGAGGCGACAGAGATACAGAGGGACGCTTCATAGTTAATAACTTCATATAGTGGTGGGGTATGAGGTGGGCCCAACTATATTTATTAAAATTAAATATAACAAAATAAATAAATTAAAATGTATATATAAGGGTGTAATAGTAATTCCAAGTATGTTAGGGACTAAATATGAAAAATAAATCTTAAAAATGATTCAAGCTAAAAAATTAAATTATGGTCCGCACAAAATACCCCAAAACATAGGAACCTTTTGTGTAATGTACTCTAATTTATCTACTCAATTCATTATTAAGAACAAAGTGACGGTTGTAGAGTGGTCCTTACTGTTTGCAAGGACCGGCCCCATGCCTATTTTTGCGTGTACTAGGTTGAGTGTTCATGAACACGTTTTTCATCTTCATTTTTGTGACTTTAGATTTCTGTTTCTCTCTCTAACTGTGTTTGATCTTGTTTATAATTCATACTATTTTGTTTCAAAAATATCATATTAAATGTATATTAAGTATATAGTGATATGTAGTGGTTTCCGATATTATATATAATCCATATAATTTTTAAGACCCAAACTCTTAACCATCTATATCTTTCAAAAATTGTTTATTAAAGAATCTATTTACGAAAAAAAATTTATTGTTATTTTTTAAGTTATTACAATTTTAAAATTTGAATTTGAACATTTGATTTAATTCTAACACTAGTTAAATTTTACGTGATCATGTAACATAAATAGATTTGTTTTATAATATAAGATAATTTTTGGGAAAATACAAAAATTTAGATTTATTTGTAAATTATAAAAAGGTGCTTAAGATTTATTGAAAATTTGGTATTATATGTTTATCAAAGGCAGCATGAGCGAAAGCGTGGCACGACACTCGTTGTAGAGGCGCAAAGGAACATAATTTTAGCCTCTTTTGAATTGAATCGGACTGGATTGGCTTGTTCAACATCCTTATTCTAATGTCATGTACAAATAATTACTACATTCTAACAATACTTCTCAATGATGTGTTTTCATCACTTAAAACATGAAACTCAAATAAATGACATGATGTTAGAAACATATAAAAGTTATGTAAATGCTTGCCATATTATAATATAATATACTAACAATAAAGGAAATTCTAGAAAAAAAAACAAAAAAAAAAAAAAAAAAAAGACTCAAACATATCGTTTCTCAATAGATGAAAAATTCATTAGATTATTATATTATATAATAAAACCATTTTATGTTCAAATAATGTCCGAAACAATTTTTGGTTACCGGCAAACCATTGAGAGACAATTACATATCTTTTTTTTTTTTTAGAAAAACACTACAAAAAAATAACAATTAGCGGCGATAAATTTGCCGCTGGAATAGTGGCGACAAATCGGCCGCTATTACCCCGTCGCTATTGCTAAAAAATAACATCGGTAAATAAATTTGTCGTCGCTAATGGTTTCGTCGCCGCCGGTCATACCTGAAATCACCGCTAAAAGTGTCGCTGCTAATAGCTGGAAATCTCAGTTGCTAATACTGCTTTTTATTTTATTTTTAAAATCAACCATTTTCGAGCCGGTGCAGAAAATTGATACATAATGACATTAAGTGCAGAAAAACGATTACATAACGACATTCACTTAAGTAATAAAAGTGTTATAATTTCATACATATACCAAAATAAATAAGAAAAGTATTATAATTATATCATAACAAGTCTAACAAAACATAAGCTAGTCCGACGTGTCATCATCTTGATTCCCCTTGTTTCCTATGGTATCACCTGTAGGTTTATTTGCCGCAAACCATGCTAGAAGTTCCGCACTACACGTCAGATCGTTGAGTATTGATCGAAGATTTTTCAACCACATAATAAATAACATATAAAATTATAAGTTAAACTATCAATATAAACCAAAGTACCAAACTAACAAACTAACAATTATCAAAATATAATCAAACTACAAATTACCAACATAAACCAATTACCAATTACCACACTAACAAACTAGCAAACTATCAAAGTAACAATTACAAACTATCAAAGTAACAATTACGAAACTAACAAACTATCTAATTACATTCTAAGTTAAACCAACAACCAAACTAACAAACCAACAAACTAACAATTACAAATTTATTAAATTATTAACATAAGCCAAACTACCAAACTCTCAAATTAGCAAAGTACCAAAAAAACCAATTACCAAAGTTTTTAACAAATAATCCTCATAAACCAAAATTACCAAACTAACATGTATTCATTGATCACAATATATATATATATATATATATATATATATATATATATATATATATATATATATATATATATATATATGATTGTGTTGAAGATCTTCCTCGTTCTCCTTCCGATGATTCTAATGGAAATGTCCAAAATAGAGGGCTACTTTACGATCTCAAGTTTGGAATCAAGAACAGCTAGGAAATTTCATCTTTTTTGCTAGTGAATGTGTTTCTTGGAAGCATCATAACAGAAACCATGTTAACTGATATGATGAAGATAATTATCTGTTCCTCGATGTCCGTTAAACCAGAGTGAATGCATGGATGGAGGTGGTTCTCTGGAGGTTAAAGTGTTGGGAGGGATGTGGCGGTGGAGGAAGGTGGTTCTTTGGAGGCTAAAGTGTTGGCGTACTGGACACATTAACACCGAACGTGGAGGATTATAGTGGGTCGGTTGCTAGAATGATTACAATTGATGGATTGAAATGGGGGAATGAGTACCCTAAAGAAGGGATGAAATCAGGGCAAAACATGTCTTTCATAAATAGTCACTTTGTTATGTAAAAGATGATTTTTTTCCCTCACATGTCTCGCACATATTTAGACTTAACATAAGAAAAGTGATGGAGTTAGCCATAAGGATGATCCATTAAATGTTTTCAAACCACATGGACCATCCTTGATGACAAAAAAAAAAATTAAGGACGAAACTTCATTTTTTTGGAAAGCACAGGGAGCATTTTGAAGATTTGTTTAAATTTTATATTCTAATTTTAATAAAGTAATATGTTTGATTATATAAAAAATTGAAGTATTGATTAGTTATTTGTCAATCTTTAGAAAATATAAAATAAGATTCGAATTATATGAAATTGATTCCTAATTTGTTCATCCGATAATGTCATAATAATAACTCAAGATGGAAACCACCAAAAGTATGTTCATTTACATATTAGGGTAAATTACACCAATCGTCCCTCGCGCATATCCAGAAAAGCACGTTCAGTTCTTATTTTCAAAAATTAATTCGGACCGTCCCTCGTTTGGTTTAAACTTGCACGACTGATCACTCGTTAGTTTAAATCTACACAATTCATCATTTGCCTTACATAAAATGACTATATTGCCATTGTTGTTTTATTTTGTATTAATAAGAAAAACAAAAAATAAATTTTAATCCTTTATTTTTACATTTATTAATAATTTCTAAACATTTAAACCTATCACCCTCACCCTATTTACCAAGAAATACCCTAACTCTCCGATCCCTCTCTTCATCGTCCCTTGCCTCCCTTTGAAATTAAAATCCAGCAACCAGAGATACAACGACCACCGGAAACCCGCTTGATCACAGCCACATACCACCACCTCACTTTCATTCCTCTGTTCATGTCGGGAATTACATCATCACCGACGACAGTTGATTTAACACATCCACCATCGACCTTCTTCCTCCTCATTCTCTTGATTTTTCCGGTAACAAAATCTCTGCCACAATCCGCCCAATCTTCTCCAGATACTCAGATTTTTGCTCTTTATTGGCGATATTCTAGATACTAAAGATAACCATGATCCTGATAGATAACATAGTTATCAGTTGTAGAGGATTTAAACTCCTGTTTATTAGCTTAGTTAGTTTTCAGATATCTTGTACTCTGTTATATATACACATGAATAATATCAATGATAATTAAGTGAAAATACATCTGATATGGTATCAGAGCGGGCACGACATTAACCCTAGCCGACCTCCCCTTTGTTTCTTCTCTTTTCTGGATTTTTTCCAATGTCTACATCTGAAACTCCCATCTCTCTCAACACCATCTTACATCTTCTCACCATCAAACTCTCTTCCACAAACTACCTGCGGTGGAAAAATCAAATCACCCCCTTATTGTCCTATCAGGATCTCTTGGGACATATTGATGGGACGGCTCCTCCACCCGCTGCCACTGTTGAGGTTGAAGGCAAACCACCTCAACAAAACCCTCTGTATCCACCGTAGCACAAGGCTGATCAACAAGACTTGCTCACTATTCAATCTGTTGGATTAGGTGTCTAAGCCCATAACTATAATTGGTATGTACTTGAATTGACAGCAGCACAGTCCTTTTGGGTTGCCCTCAACCTAGCAACTGGACAAGGAAATTATGAAAGGAGAGATATTAATTTATAAGATTAATAAATTAATATATATATATATATATATAAATGATTTATTAATATGTTAATGGATTAATATATTAATTAGAAATCATTATGTTTAATTAATTGTTAGCCAGAAATTAATCAGAATTGATTTTGGGGTTAAAAGAATTAATTATAAGGTGCAGGGACTAGTTTGCAATTATCTAATAGTTGAGTGGAAGGCTCTAGAACCCCCTTGGAAGAGGGTGGACGAAATCTTTAGGGGAAACCCTAATAATTTCGTCCATAGGGGCTTGGATAAGGCCCTTGGGTTTGCTTAGGCCCTAAGCAAAGGATAACTAGGGTTTCCCTTAAACCCTAGATCCCTCAGCTATATAAGGAGCCTCCTGGTTCATGTTTTTGGTCACTCTTTCTTTTGAAGAAACCCTAAGGCCGAGATTTTGCATACTCCCTCTCCCCTCTCTCTTCTTCTACTTTCCTTCTTGCTAGTTTGGGTGTGATTCCATTAGAGGCATTACACTTGTGGTGCTAAAGCTTCCAAGAAGATCAAGATCAAGATCAAGGGAATATCAATTGTTTGCTATAACAATTGAAAGGTATGTAAACCCTAAACCCTAGTTTGTTAATTTCGAAATTAGCCTCTCTCCTCTAGGGTTCTTGTTTTGCAATTCAAAGTTGTATGTTCAATAGTTAAAACATAGATCCAAAGTAGGTTGCATGTGAACTTAGGAAATTGTTTCTAGTTTATTTGTTTTACCTAAAACCCATCAGTGGTATCAGAGCCATTGTTGTTTTAAATTGAATTGCTACAATTGTTGAATTGCAAATTAGGGTTTATAGCTATTAAACCCTAAAGGCCAATTTTTCGATTTCTAGGGTTTTGGATCAAAGGGTTTTTTTCGAAAACCCTAGCCTCCAAAGAACCCTAATCGAAATTAGGGTTAGGGTTTTGAAAACCCTAGCCTCCTCCCTTATGAATTTTGAAATATGCTAAGAGGATAACTAGGGTTTCTTGTTTTTGGATAATTGTTACTTAGTTAGATTAATTGGATAATTATCCTCACCCTATTTTTCGAAATTAGAGGGATAAGGATTAGGATTAAATTAATTGATTAATTTAATTAGATAATCCTTACAAGATTTAATAATTTGATTAATAGTTAATTAATAGATAAATATTAAATCTAGTTAATTGGTTTATTTAAATTTGAATTTAATAGCTTAAATTTCGAAATTTATATAAACCCTTGAAGTTTTAAAAGGTTTTAAAACACACCTTATATATATATTATAATTAAAGGTTTAATATTATATGTATAAGAATATGGTCAGTCAAATCGCTAGTATGCCTCATTCACGAAGCTAATCTATAAGGGGGGTATAAGGAAACTGCCTATAAAATGGTAGTTGAATGAGTGCCCACTCTCACCCACCGCTTCCTTGATTAGTGGAGGGTCGTTAGCAGAACGGATTTGATAGGACAACTACTTCTCATTAAAAGTATAATGATATTAAAGAAAGTACTAGAACATTATTTTCAAAATCCCAACTCTAGTTACTTTAGGAAAAATGTGAAAAGTATGCTAATCCATGAAATTGCACATTATGCTTTATTGGTCGTTAGTGGAGCGTGTGTGGTTAACCAGCACACTAAAAGGCACTAATAAAGAGTAGTAATGGGTATCTCATAATTGTCATTTTGATGGAGCGTGTGTGGTTTACCAGCACATCAATAGTTAATGATAAAGACAATGAGGTTACCAAGCACATTTGCATGGTTATTCACATCTTGTTTGTGATCCTCGGCATCCCAGTCACAAATAGAAGAGCATAATCTGAGAATAAAACATGCCATTGAATAGTTTCAATGTATCTCAAAAGAATTAGGAATTTCACTTCGTTTGTTTCGTCTAATGGTGGAATTGGTGAATCGTCATTCACCTACCTTTATGAAATTTGCACTTGGATCTCGGCATCCCATTTCTAAGTTGTGAATCTTCATAGTTGGATCCTAACCTTGATACTATATCTTTGGGTTATTCTATTAAGGTATCTTGAAATCTAACTAAAACTTTCTTTCTTTTCAGATGTCTACTCCTGGAAACACTTCTACTTCATCCTCCTCCAACCAGAACTTCTCCTTGCTCAATATATGCTCCAAAGTCGTTATGGATGGCTCAAACTATAACGATTGGATGCGCAACATCAAGATGGCTCTTCGTTTCGAGAACAAAGAATATGTTCTTGAAAAGGAGCTCAAAGAGCTTGATGAGAATGAAGCTACTCCTGAAGATCTTGCTGCCTACAAGAAACATTACGATGATGCTACCAAAGTGGCATGCATCATGGTGGCAACTATGTCCCCAGAACTGCAGAGGTACTATGAGGACTACTGGCCTTTCGAGATGAACAAGGACCTTATGGAAAAGTACCATAAGCGAGCTCGTCAAGAAAAGTTCGAAGTAGTCAAGTCACTCATGGCTTGCAAGATGAAGGATGGGGAGTCGGTAGTGTCACATGTGCAAAGAATGCAACGCTACATAGAGCGTTTGGTCAAGCTCAATATTCACTTTGATGAGGAATTGGCCATTGACATGGTCTTGAACTCACTTCCTGAATGTTATGGTCAGTTTATTCTAACTTACCATTTGAACAATACAGAGCAGACCTTGGCCCAATTGCACAACTTGTTGCAGACAGCTGAGGCAGGGATGAAGGGTAAAAGTATACCCTCCACACCTACGAGTGCCCCTGTTTTGGCTATTGGACAGGGAAAGGGGAAAAAGAGGAAAGGTCCTCCCAAACAAAACTGGAAGAGCAAGGCTCAAGATGGGTCATCTAGTAATGGCCCAAAGGCTAAGCCCAATGGTTCCACTCCCCATGTTTCTGATCCAAAAGAGGCAGTTTGCTTTTACTGCAACCAAAAAGGGCATTGGAAGAGATCTTGCCCACAATATCTGCAAGATATCAAGGATGGCAAAGTGAAGCCATCTTCGACAGGTATTTACACTATTTCTGCTAATAACTCATTATCTTCTCGTTCATGGGTCCTTGATACAGGATGTGGTTTTCATATCTGTTCTGATTTGCAGGGTCTAAAGGAAAGTGAGGAGATAGAGCGAGGAAGGATAAACCTGATCATGGGAAACAGAAAGTCTTCACCAGTAACCAAGATCGGAGTTTATCAGCTTCTGCTTAGTAATGATGTTAGATTAGATTTAATAAATTGTTGCTATTCGTCTGAGATGACGAGAAACATTATTTCATTTCATGCATTGTTCAGACAAGGTTTTACATATTCTTTTAATGATTTGAATGGTTCAATTTCTGTTTATAAGAATGGTGTTTTTATGTTTGAAGCTTTGCCTTGTAATGGTGTGTATGAAACAGTGACTTGTGTTGATAGCCTAGGAAATAGTGTACTTAATATTGACTTGTCTAATAGTGTAGACAAGGCATGCTTGTGGCATTGTCGTCTTGGACACATTAACAAGAAACGCATAGCCCAACTCCAAAAGGATGGAGTGTTGGAATCATTTGACCTAAAGTCAGATGATATGTGTGAGTCTTGTCTTTTGGGAAAGATGACAAAATCACCATTCACAGGGTCTTGTGAAAGAGGTGAAGGTCTGTTGGATCTCATACACACGGATGTGTGTGGACCCTTCATATCAACTACAAGAGATGCTAATCGATTCTATGTGACCTTCACTGACGATTATATCAGATATGGATATATCTACTTGATCAAGCATAAGTCAGAAACTTTTGAAAAGTTCAAAGAGTTTAAGCATGAAGTCGAAAATCAATTGGGCAGAAAGATAAAGATACTTAGATCCGATAGAGGCGGGGAGTATCTTAGTATCGAGTTTAACGACTATCTGAAAGAATGTGGGATAGTCTCACAATTGACTCCTCCTAGGACACCACAGTTAAATGGTGTAGCTGAGAGGCGCAATCGAACCTTGTTAGACATGGTTCGTTCTATGATGAGTCGGGCTTCGCTTCCTATTCACTTCTGGGGGTATGCCTTAGAGACAGCCGCCCACATCCTCAATCTTGTCCCTACAAAGAAGGTTGCCAAAACACCTCACGAAATGTGGACAGGGAAAGTTCCCTCGTTAGCACATATTAAAGTCTGGGGTTGTGAAGCTTTCGTAAGACGAGAGACTCACGACAAGCTAGCAGCTAGAAGTGAGAAATGTGTTTTCATTGGTTACCCAAAGCAGTCTTTTGGATATTTGTTCTACAGGCCTAGTGAGAACGTGGTCTTTGTAGCACGAAGAGGAGTCTTTCTTGAAAGAGAGATCATATTCAAAGAGGACAGTAGGAGCACTATTGACCTTGAAGAAATTCAAGATTCAGCCAATGAAGGAACCTTAGATGACACTAGCACTCAACCAGAGGAAACAGTTCCTGTTGAACCAATCGATAACTCATTACCTCTTAGAAGATCCACTAGGGTGAGTGTGCCACCTGAGTTGTATGGTTTTCATATTACTTCAGATGGTGACACATTCATAAGTGACAGAACACTGGTAAACTTAGATGAACCAGTCACTTATAAGGAAGCAATGGAAGGCCCAGAGGCTTCCAAGTGGAAAGAGGCAATGGACAGCGAGATTAAGTCCATGTATGACAACCAAGTTTGGAATTTGGTTGATAGTGCACCAGGTCGTAAGACAGTTGGGTGCAAATGGATCTTCAAGAAGAAGACAGACATGGATGGAAATGTGCACACATTCAAGGCTCGACTGGTTGCAAAAGGTTTCACTCAAACCCGAGGGGTTGACTATGATGAGACCTTCTCGCCAGTGGCTAAGATTAAATCTATTAGGATATTGCTCGCCATAGCTGCCTTTCATGATTATGAAATCTGGCATATGGATGTCAAAACTGCTTTCCTTAATGGGAAGTTGGCTGAAGATGTTTACATGAGTCAGCCAGAGGGTTTTGTTGATGCAAAATTCCCCAATAGAGTGTGCAAGCTTGAGAAATCCATTTATGGATTGAAACAAGCATCTTGCAGTTGGAATCTTTGCTTCCATGAGAAAGTCAAAGAGTTTGGTTTCTCTAGAAGTGAAGATGAGTTCTGTGTGTATATCAAGGCTAGTGGGAGTATAGTAACTTTTCTGGTGTTGTATGTCGATGACATATTACTCATTGGTAACGACGTTCCAACCTTGAAAGAAGTTAAGTCTTGGCTTGGACAGTGTTTTGCCATGAAAGACCTTGGAGAAGTTGCCTATATTCTTGGGATTAGAATATTGAGAGATAGAAAGAAGAGACTAATTGGACTTAGTCAGAGCACATACTTGGATAAGGTACTAAAGAGGTTTAGTATGGAAAATTCCAAGAAGGGAGAGCTACCTATCCAGAGCAATACCAAATTGAGTAAGACTCAATGCCCGAGTACAGATGTTGAAATAGATGACATGAGTCGTGTACCTTATGCTTCCGCTGTCGGATCGATCATGTACACTATGACATGTACTCGCCCTGATGTGGCATTTGCTTTGAGCATGGTCAGTCGCTATCAGGGAAACCCAGGTAGAGCTCATTGGATAGCAGTTAAGAATATACTCAAGTATTTGCGAAGGACAAAGGACTGGGTTCTTGTGCTTGGTGGCAGTGATACTTTGAGAGTAGATGGTTACAGTGATGCCAGCTTTCAGACGGATAGAGATAACTTCCGTTCTCAGTCGGGCTGGGTATTTTTACTGAATGGAGGAGCAGTTACTTGGAAGAGTTCCAAGCAAAATACGGTGGCTGATTCTACTTGTGAATCAGAGTACATTGCAGCAAGTGAAGCGTCGAAAGAAGCAGCTTGGTTGAGGAACTTCATCGGGGATCTCGGAGTTGTTCCAACCATCCAGGAGCCTATGGAACTCTTCTGCGATAATGAAGGAGCGGTTGCCTTGACAAAGGAACCGAGAGATCACGGTAAGACCAGACATATCGACAGAAAGTACCATTTCATTAGACATAGAGTTGAAGAAGGCCATCTTATAGTAAAGAGGGTGTCATCTGAAGATAACCCAGCAGATCCCCTCACAAAGGGTCTGAGTAGGGCTAAGCATATTCAGCATGCTCGGAGCATAGGACTGAAAGATGATATTAGTTTTAGTAGTTATATTAGTTTTTGAAACTTGTAACAAAGTAAATGTAATTGACTTTTGGTGATTAAATAATAAAGTATTATTTATAAGTTTGGCTACTACCTTTTGTCAATTGTTTATTACTGTGTTTCATATTTTGCATGTTTTACTTCCTGAATAATGAGATTATTCAAACTCCACAGTCGCTCGTACTCTTGGAAGTAAGTAGTGAATTAAGACTGTCATGAATTGGATTGCAGATTGTCTAAGGATAGACATGGCAATAGAATTGCTGCAATGTTCATGAGTACTCAGAAATTGAGATTTGAGTATTGGATAAACCCACGCTCAGAGTATTACTTCATGGAATTCATCACGAGTAATACTGAGACGATAATATCTTATAATCTTGAAATGAAGATATATGAGTTGTAATTTACAAGTCGGTTGTGCATTGGTGATACGGAAACGCATCAGTAACTTGGTGTTATAAAACGTATTGTCATGCATAATTTGATGAGTAAAAGATACAAGCATATGAGTCAACGTTTATTCGTTCCTTTTGCCCTAACAGGAAAAGCGATATCTGTGGGCCCCTCGATGATTTGGTGTTGACTTATGTGCTGGGCCCAGCCAGGACTAAATTGATGTGTTCGATTAGAAGTCCTACATCATCACAAATCAGGAATCGGGAAACATAGATTCTGGACAAACAGATTGATTACATTCCATGTCTTTTGTCTGGGGATATCAAGCAGAACGAAGGGTTATATGATCACTTATCTTAGGACACGTAACTGACTGGGTCAGAGTTCGGCAGCAGCTTTTGGAAGCTACAATTTGCTGGTCAAATTTAGAAGGCATACTAGCAATTATAGTTACAGACTTATCCAAGTGGGAGACTGTTGGATTAGGTGTCTAAGCCCATAACTATAATTGGTATGTACTTGAATTGACAGCAGCACAGTCCTTTTGGGTTGCCCTCAACCTAGCAACTGGACAAGGAAATTATGAAAGGAGAGATATTAATTTATAAGATTAATAAATTAATATATATATATAAATGATTTATTAATATGTTAATGGATTAATATATTAATTAGAAATCATTATGTTTAATTAATTGTTAGCCAGAAATTAATCAGAATTGATTTTGGGGTTAAAAGAATTAATTATAAGGTGCAGGGACTAGTTTGCAATTATCTAATAGTTGAGTGGAAGGCTCTAGAACCCCCTTGGAAGAGGGTGGACGAAATCTTTAGGGGAAACCCTAATAATTTCGTCCATAGGGGCTTGGATAAGGCCCTTGGGTTTGCTTAGGCCCTAAGCAAAGGATAACTAGGGTTTCCCTTAAACCCTAGATCCCTCAGCTATATAAGGAGCCTCCTGGTTCATGTTTTTGGTCACTCTTTCTTTTGAAGAAACCCTAAGGCCGAGATTTTGCATACTCCCTCTCCCCTCTCTCTTCTTCTACTTTCCTTCTTACTAGTTTGGGTGTGATTCCATTAGAGGCATTACACTTGTAGTGCTAAAGCTTCCAAGAAGATCAAGATCAAGATCAAGGGAATATCAATTGTTTGCTATAACAATTGAAAGGTATGTAAACCCTAAACCCTAGTTTGTTAATTTCGAAATTAGCCTCTCTCCTCTAGGGTTCTTGTTTTGCAATTCAAAGTTGTATGTTCAATAGTTAAAACATAGATCCAAAGTAGGTTGCATGTGAACTTAGGAAATTGTTTCTAGTTTATTTGTTTTACCTAAAACCCATCACAATCATCTCTCTCTGAAGAAGCTATGGCAAAGACCATAGGCCTCAAATCCGCTCAAGCTATATGGAATGCTCTTGAAGCTGCATACAGCCATGACTCCATGGAACGAGTGCATACTCAATTCCACTGCTAGTAATCACCATTTTCTCCACCATCTTCTCCTCCATCTCCGCCACCGAGTACACCACAAACCTCAGTAACTAATTATATACACCAAAAATTTGTTAACCCCTAATTTCTTCATTCCATTATATACACACACACACACACTTCACCTGAAACACCTCTGTAAGCTCTGTCCTTATCGAGTATGATTTGGTGAAAAACACTAGATCTAGTATGGTGAAATCGTGTGTCAATAGAGACACCTACAATATGAGTTGCCACTTGAGTTACCTCCGTAGCCATGGATGAGAATGAGGTTTAGTTTGTTCCAGTGGCGGTGGTTTTCAGCTCATATGTGGTTGCCCTCTCCCTTTTCTTCTTCTCTGATAAGCTTTCTCTGTCCCCAATTTAGATCATCTCGCCTTTCTTCTCTGGTGATATGGGTCCCAAATCGTCTGGAGATAAAATGCACAGAGGAAAACAAAACACCAATATATAAGTCGTTCCTCTTTGACCCTTGTGATCTAAACGGGTAAAACTCAGTAGCAAGTTGCACCTTAACCCTCGCATCTTCATCGTTTCGGATTTCAAGTTGTAGATTTGTTAAGTTGCAGGATTTCTGGTTTCAAACAATTGAATTTCTTTTTTTTTTTCTGGTTTCTTCTTCTTCAAGGGACGACGATCAGTGTTGGTGGTGATGAGATGGAATGAAGAAGAATAGGGGGAAGAGATGGGCTATGAAGGTGCTTAGGTTTAGGGTCTATTTCTTTTTTTAAAAGGCAATAAATAATTATTTTTTATAATAAAAAAATCAATACATAAATAATAAATAACAAATAAATAGAAAATAAAACAAAAAATAAATAAATAAGGGTAAAATGGTCTTTTTATATGTGGATGGACTAGGCATGCAAGAAAAAACAAACTCATGGACGGTCCGAGTTAATTTTTGAAAATAGAAACTGAACGTGCTTTTTGACATATGCACGATGGACGATTTGTGTAATTTACCCTACATATTATTTATCCATAAAAAATACCGCATCCACTAAATAAGCAAAGAGAAAAAAAAACCTTTAGAAGTCGGACATTACTTGTTGAGAAAAGTTTTTTTAAAGAACTAATATATGTGTAAGAATTTGAAAACTAAGGCCCCGTTTGATACACATCTTTTCAGGTCCAAACAGATTTTTTTGGCTGAATGGACCGGAAAAACTGTTTGATTTGCACAAAAAAGGGGGTCTTTCCCGGTAAGATATGTCTTTCTTAGAAAGCCCCAAAATCATATCTTTCTGGCTGAATGAGCTGGAACGACAATTATGCACCAAACCCTGCCTCTTTCTTTCTTTCTTGGATTATTAATTTTTTTAAATAACTTTTTTTAAATTTATTTTTTATTGATTTATTACGTTTTTAATGTATTATTTTATATTAAGAAATATTATTTTAATATATAATATTTATGTATTAATAAATATTATTTTATTAGATTACTAACTTCTTTTAAATAATTCTTTTTTTTCAAAATTTCCTTTTTATGGATTAATTCTTTTTATTGGATTATTATATATTCATAAATATTATTTATAATATATATTATTTATATATTAATAAATATTACTTTATTGGATTATTAATTTCTTTTAGTTAATTTTTTTTAATTCATTTTTATTGGATTAATTCTTTTTTTTGGACAATACCACCACCATCCTAATTTATTTAAAAAAATCTCATCCATCCCACCACTATCGGACATAAACCGGGTCATTTTTTATCATTCAGCACAATCAATCAAATGTACAATCAAACAACATGTTTCTTTTCCAGTCAGAAAACTTTCCCAAACAATACTTACCAGACAGCACTTTCCTATACAGAAACTATTCAACGGGACCTAAATTTTCAGCACATATTTATCACTTAAAACACCACCATATCCATATGCATCTAATCAGCTCCTCTAGGCTCAATTGCAACTAAAAAGCTGCAAAACAAAAAAAAATGCAATTTCTTTTTTGTTTTTATAAATGTACATATGTGCATATTAAAAAATAAGTATATATGTCCATTCGTTTTTTCAAATATTTATTTCTGCTCTTTTTTGAATTTTTCAAATTGCAATTGGACGAGAAGAGATATCTAGGTGCTTGTGGTGTTATTTTGAATTAAAAAAATGGCTAAAAATTGATTCTTAAATTCTCACATAAATATTGATTTTCAAAATAACTTAACCCTTAACTTGTATATTGCCTTGTAAAAAATAGACTATTTACAACCGATTTTATTTATTTATAGAGTATTATTTTAATGTATATGTGTGTGACCTAATCGATTTGAAAGGAGAGTGGAATCTTGTTTCGAAATCCCATAACCTAATTCTTTTAAATTAACATCATTTATGTTTCCACAGTTCTTATTGGATTGTTACTCCTCTAATTTCTTTAATGATCGCATTCTATATGGTTTGCAAGAAAGTCAAGCAGACATTATAAAATTTGTAGTTTTCACGATTATTATTTTTAATTATTGAATATGTGTCAGTCAAAAACGAATAAATACGATTTTTGTTTTTCGTTTTTATAGAAAATAAAGAAATGGAACACGGTGTCTTTTCTCAGCCACAAAACCAGAATAAGGTAAAAGAACATCTTAGGTGGACCAATGCGAACACGTGATGGGTTCAAGACATTACAACTCAGAAACGTGGCCAATGAGTCACGTAGGACACATTTTCTGATTAATAATTTTCTTTCAATGGAAAATTAGTTTATGTACATGTTTGCACATCTCTTCGTTTATGTTCATTAAGTATCTTATCTTATACCAAAGGGCTTATAGGTTAGCGGTATCCGATGTTGCCCTCCCTCCTTGAGGTTGAGTGTTCAAGTCCCGTTGTGGACATATATGGATTTAAACAAAAAAACTATCTTATCTTATATCTTAATAAACAAACATGAATAAAGTTTTTATATATAACGAACATGAATATTTGTTTCCTTTCCAATTATTTGTTTGGTCACGAACAACATGACATTGGTAGGTTGATCGGATCTTGCCCAACTTACCATTTTATACGATTAACAGCTAATTTGACATGAATTGATATATATATATATATATATATATATATATATATATATATATATATATATATATATATATATATATATATATATATATATATATATATATAGTAAATACAATTATAAAAGCCATAAATATAATCCAACCAAACCTTTCAATACCAAATATCTCCGACAATTCAACCAATAATTGTATTAATAACTAATATTAATAATTCATAATAAAACAAAAAGGACATGTTATTCATATAAACTCGTATTCATATGTTACTTAGACTACTAGGTGTGGACAACATGTTATCACACCCAAATTGTCCACCTCATCATCCTAGTCACAATTTGGTGTTATAACACCCAATATGGAAATGGGCAACATCTAATAACATATGATAACACCAATTATTTTCTATTTTATTTTTTATTTTTTTTGATGTTTTTTTTTCTATATTTCGAATTTGTTTTTTTTATTTATTTATATTTGAAAAGTAAAAATAAAATTTTAATAAAACTTAAATTAAAAACAACATTAAAAAAATTACAACAAAACACAAAAACATTTAAAAACCTAAAAAGCCAGAAAAAAAAAAGATGATAAAACCTACATTTTTTGGCCTAAAACTATTCATCTTCATCTTCGTGACCAACATAAATGTAATCCACCAAGTCTTCACGGAGTTGCTTGTGTTTTCGCTGATCTTGAATATCAACCACTCTATGTAAATATTCCGATGTCCCGGGTTGAAATTGCACATATCTTGGCTCCGTAGGCGAATACGTTGCAATATTGCGTCCTTTATCTTCGACAACCATGTTATGCATTATGATACATGCATACATGATATATCGTAGAGTATCTAACTCATAAGGTCTCGCCGCATGTTCAACTATGCGCCATTTTGATTTCAAAACCCCAAAAGCACGTTCAACATCCTTACGTGCTCCTTCTTGTTGTCTCTTGAAATATTTGTCCCTTGGATCTATTGGGTGTCGAAACGCCTTCACAAACGTGTAATATTGTGGATATATTCCGTCTGTAAGGTAATACCTAAACTTATATTCATTTCCATTCACTGTAAAAGGAGCATCTGGGGCTTTTCCTGACAAAAGATCGTCAAATATTGGTGATTGATCGAGAAGGTTGACGTCGTTGTTAGAACCCGCAACCCCGAAAAAAGCATGTGAAGCAACAGCCTCTAATACCAACGAAGGCGCTTCATGATGACCGCTCGAATACTGGCCTTTCCACGCCACGGGGCAATTTCTCCATTTCCAGTGTGTGCAGTCAATGCTCCCACGCATACCCGGAAAACCATGTATTTCTTCATGCGCCGCATATAGTTGTTGCATATCATGCAACGAAGGTTTGCGCAAGTATTGGTCACCGAAGGTTTCGACAACACCTCTTGCCAATAAATACAAACTTTCTCGTGCGGTCCTCTCAGACATTCTCATATAATCGTCAACAGAATCGGGCGACTCCCCCATTGCCATAAGTTTAATTGCAGCAACACATTTTTGCAACCCTGTGAAGCCTCGTTTGCCTCTAGCATCATATCTCATTTGGAAAAATTCATACCTAATTAAATATTAAACATGTAAAAATTGTATTTATTTTATCTAAAAGTGACATTTTGTAAATTATAAAAGTTGAATCAAACGATACCTTGCTTCCATAGCGTTGACTATCCTTTCAAAGACATTTTTTCGCATACGAAATCTTCTTTTGAAATCGCTTGGCTGGTAGACACAATTTTCCGCAAAGTAATCGTTAACTAGCCGCCGATGCCCTTCCTCACGATCTCTATTTAACGCCGCACGTCGCGTGAGTAGTGGAGCTGGATCTGGCTGTAGTAGGCTGTCTGTGTAATACCGGTACATCATACTCACGAACAAATCATATTCGTCGCTATCATCATTGTACGGATGGGCCGGATCAAATTCATCCATAGTTGGTTCATTTTTGTGTTTGTGTTTTGAGTGATATAGAAAATAGAGATAAATATAGAGAAATATGTGTAGTAAAAAGAATGAGGTATATATATAAAATGAAAATGTAATTAGTAAAAAAAAAATTTATTAAAGTTACCGTTTTTAAACGGTTTGAATTTGCAAACGGTCGATTTTTACGCGTTAAGATACGTTATCATCATCGCGCGAGATAACATAACATCTAATAACGGGAGGGGGGGCGGTGTTCCCCCGTTACGACGCCGTTATGGCGCTGCCACATCGGATAACGCGATACGGGCGTTGCCCACACCCGCCCCTCTTATGAAACTGACATTTTAACTCCACAAATCAAATATTGGTTTTCACTTCCACGTAAATGGGGGGAAAAGTTTATGAAACTGACTCTTTGTCAAACTTACTAAATAACCCTAAAAGATAGAACTTTTTTTTGAAAATATATAAACTGAACCATTCCTAGTTTAAGGGCTAAGCATCTGCAATTCAGCATATCATATATGGTGAGTAAAAAACCTATTATCTGCTTGGATTCGATTATTGCCAGAAAAACATATATCCAACTGAAACTCTAAAAATCTTATAATATCTCTCAACAAATTAAACTTCTGATCATCTGTATTAATTTAGCATCTATATAGCTATGGTAACTTCATCCCAACAATGCTAAGCATGTACCCTAAGCACATTACAAGTAGATTTCTTGACTACTCGGTGTATGTTATTCAAACAATTTCTGGGTTGAAACTAAAGCATATACAAGACCATTTTAGGAGTCATTTTGTCATGTATATATAGAACTTTGTTAGGTAAAATAGAAGATGAAATATGTATCTGTTTGACGTTGGATTGGGTTAAAACGCAATAGATTTCCCAAACAATGACTAAAGCTGTATATTCCATGAATTTACATCAATGTAGTATGAGTGTATGAGTATGTAATAGTGTGATTGAAGACATTGAACAGAAGTAGTCCATCAGCAACTACGGCCCCACGTTAGATGGCAATTCAAACTAAAAATAAAATATTATATGTAATTTCGCAATCCCAAGAAAAAATAAATTTATTGATATATGCAAGAATTTTGATACGTGTTACATGCGGTGGGTAAGATGAGGTCCACTCCAACTCAACTCCAAATAAGCATGCTCACCAGTCACCAGGACCAAAATCAGATAAATCCAAGACTTGTTAAACGATCATTGGTGTGGCCCTAATACGTCCCAACCGGTTAATACCGGTTTTAGAGCTGCACCAACCAATCATGACCTGTAACCTGTTTAAAATTGGTTGGGTTTTCTATGGTAAAAAATAAAAACCGGTATTCCCACAAATTGGTTCGGTTCTTTAACGGCTTTCTCAAAAAAAAAAAAAAGTGTGAATCGGTGTGTAACCAGTTTAATCCGGTTTTTCAGGAGTTTTTAACCAAAACATTGTCGTTCTGCATCTCTTCATTCTCTTTTATTATTCTGTGTCTTTCATTTTTTTTAGATTATGTACATATGGCCTTATGGGTTCATTATTTTTTGTTATGTACGCATGGGTTGGTTTATACCCACCAACTGCTCAACAAAATGTTCCACAAAACCAGGAGTTGTTTGTACTAGACAACATTCTCACAAAACGATGATAGGGTGTTAATGATGGGGGCAATTGGAATAGGTCATATATCTCATGGGGCATATATAATTAGCCATGTTGACAAGCCCAATTGGACATGCAAAACACTTTGTATTTACTGTCAAGTTGTATTCCTACAACCTAGCCATTGCTTCATATATAAAAATCCAATAATCATACCAGTAAAATAATCATTGCTTAAGCATTTGCAAAAACAAGCATTTGATAAAAAGATGAAGTGTCTAGGGTAAAATAAAATCAAACCAATTTTTTTAAATATATGCGATTTGACTTATTTTGTTCGCAATTGAAATGACAAAAAAATTATTAAGAATTAAAAATCATTGGTTACTTGTTTTTTATTTTATCTTTATATAAAATATAGTATATCTAAGCCCATAAAGCATTTATTGTTTGATATAAACTATCACAATCTATAAAAAAGAATTTATTACGTTTTGATAGTTATTTTTAAATCTGGATATAAAGATCCTCAGTCACTACTGAGACTGCCAATCTCACATCTGGTTCAGCCACCAGGTTCCTAAGAGTTCAATTGACAAGGCTATCCTAGCTTAAGCATCACTCTATGCCACTCACTGATCACATAACCATTCCTACAAAATCAAGATCCAATATCTTGACCCAACGGTGTCTACCAGGTCCCACCTGCATTGCCATAATCACACGGGCCTCGCCCACGGGTCCCACCCAGCTAGAGCTACACAGACCCGACCTCGCCTCGGACCCTAATGGTCCTTCTCCTAAAACGGAGAAATGCTCTCCAACAATCTTGTCTGTCTTGGCCAAGGCACGAACTGGTCCTCTTTTATACTTATGACCACCTCAACTATAGTCTACCTCAAACTGGTGAATGTTACGATCACATCGCAGTCTTACAACACTTACACAACTGTCTGATATCCTGGTGAATGTTACGGCTATCCCGTAGTCTTACAACACTTCAACCAGCCATGGTTACCACCGATTGTCTTACAACACATGAACCATCGCAACCCCAATTATCCTTTGTCGAACCCGCATCCGACTGAATTCTAATTAGGTATTCGGGTTATGCTTCGAACCTCAAAGCCTTCAGCAAACAAGAACAGGCATCGAGGCTCTAACACAACCCTCAATTTGGATCCATCCACAATCCTGCTATACATCACAAGGAAGACGCCGACCAACCGTTGGAAGTTTCCTGAACTCCCAACTTACACAACTTCAATCCAGATGACCACTTGGGTCGTCTCTCCTCCTGACTGGGATGTGAAACTTACCCTAGTTCCACACCCGATCCAGCTTTCGGAACTCTGAACGATTCTCCCCCTCTTGGATTCGTCGAAATTCTTCCATCCCACAAAATTTGATGGATTCCCAACCCGTCTTATCTTCATATAACAAGAATCGACTATGAATTGCGCTTACCAATACTAGCGTTCCATTACTAGCCGATCTCGATGATCGCCCAACTTCTAAAATCTAGATAGATACTCCCCGAAATCTTAGCAAGTTCAATAATCCCAATCACTTCCCATGATACCGCACCAAATCCTTAAGTCCTTTATGTTGGTGACTAACGACCATAACCCTTGCTCCGAACTGGCGATTCTTCATCCCAACTCCCCATCCTTCACAAAATCTCTGAATTCTAACCATCTTCAACCCTTATGTTTATAAATTCTCCTATCACCTACAATGACCAAACGAGCTCATGCGAATGTCATCCACACCTTCTTGTTACCGTTCCTTCCCTAGCAACAGTAGTGATTGTTATGTTAGTGATTGCATTGTTAGCAACAATATGGAGCTTTGGGGTGGCTTAAAAACGTCTGAATGAGAAATGGACTGAAGGGACTCGATGAGTCGCATAGCCGACTCGACGAGTCAGATGAAGATTGCCTGTATTGATTCTGCATGAACTCGACGAGTCAGTAAGAGGAATCGACGAGTCAGTTAGGGTTTTCCCCAACATTTGGACACGCATGGACTCGACGAGTTGGTTGGAAACTCGGCGAGTCAATTAGGGTTTTTATGATTTCCTGAGTTCTTAAGGAACTCGACGAGTTGCTAGCTGCACTCGACGAGTTGGTCAACATGGACTGTTGACTTTGACCGTTGACTTTGACTTTGACCAAGGGTTGACCAGTTGGACTTTTGAGGGTATTTTGGTAATTTGGGATTCTAATGGACTTGGTCCAGGGTGGTTATAGGTGGTTGAGTTTGTGGCGGTGATTTGGGAGTTTGATCGTATCACTATAGTTCGACATCGTGAGGCGAGTTCTTCTCACTATATCAATAGGGTCTAAGGCACCAAGGCCAGCCCTTTATGATTTGTATCCTTGTTATAGGATGGTTGTTATGTTAGTGATATGTTAGATCGGTATCCTGGTTATAGGATGGTTAGTATGTTAGTGATCTGTTAGATCGGTATCCTGGTTATATGATGGTTGCTATGTTAGTGATCGGTTAGATCGGTATCATGGTTATAGGATGATTGCCATGTTAGTGATCTGTTAGATCTGTATGACTATCTGTACATGTTAGCTATCATATAATATTTATGTGCACATGTTTGTTGGTTTGGGGGATTGGGTTGAGGCAGGTCCTGCTTTGTGCTGTAGGCCAAGATACCTAGGGCGGACCGGATAGACTGCAGACCCGGTACTAGTCAGGCCGAAGGCCCGACGAGCGGTCTGGATAGGATGAAGGCCCTGAGAGGCGGTCCAGACGTGCCGATGGCTCGGAGAGCGGTCCAGATAGACTGATGGTCTGTGAGGCGGTCCAGTCAGACTGATGGCTCATTATGCATGATGTGTTTGTTTATATGATATGGTTATATATGTATGGCGTTGGTATTTTGGGGGAACTCACTAAGCTTCGGGCTTACATTTGTTGATTATTTTTCAGGTACTTCTGATGATCGCGGGAAGGCGAAGGCGTGATCGTGCACCTCCTTATATTTTCATGATTTGATTTTGGGGATACTCTGATGTTTAAACTCTTTTGAAAACAAATTGTAATAACTTAACGATTTTAAAGGTTTTAAAAAGTTCAAATTTGGCATGATTTTTATGGATGTTACAAGTTGGTATCAGAGTCTTGGTTTGAGTGAATTGGAGGAAACACTCGTGTGTATCCAATCTCAAACTGAGGACAAGATTTTAAATTGATATTTTTTCAAATGGTTTTCAAAATATAAAGGACGATGCAAGTGTACGATCATTCGGAGCTCGCGAATAGACCCCAAAATACCTTACAAATTATTTGATTTATGTGATATGATAGAATAGCATGCTAGTACTAGGCTAGGGATCTACAGGAATTGCATGATAGAATTGTCTGATTATATGATGCCTGGTAGCCTAGGGTTTTTGCTTATTTGAAATTTACATCATTACTGTAGTTGCTTAGTGTATGCATAACGGCTATACATAATTAAGATCTTATAGCCTGAGAATGTTTGGTTTGGCCTTATTTCCTGTTCTTGTCTGATGAAGGGCTTAGGGTAGGATCGGGTATTCGAAAGTATATAGGGTCCAGCGTTATGTATGGCTCGCATACACTAGTGTTGTAGGGTTGGTGGAAGTTTCATGGATGGGTGAGTTATTTGGGGATCAGTCCGCCAGTTATGAGATATGTAGCTTTCCTCTAGGAGTGAGGATTGAGTGCACGCCATGCTTATATATAGTGTTAGGGCATTGTGATGATACTTGAGACAAATATGGATAGGTGTGGAATGTAGTATGGGCCCGTACTACTGAAAGCACATGACCCATACGCATAGCAAGGAAGTCACAACCCCTAGGGTTTTGTTGGGAGTTGATTCCCGGACTATGGTATGGAATATATGATATCCTCCTGGTATAATTTCAGCATGGTGGTTACTCGACGATTTGTGACTGGATCCGGGTCAGGATCAGGAGGTGGCAGACAGGAGGCACCAGCAGTGCCCGAGACTATCGACCATATGGGGCCAGACGAGATGGACGCCAGGATTCGAGAGATCCTACATAATGAGGTTGCTGCGATGTTCCGGGCTCAGTTGCCGGAGATGTTTGGGTCTATCAAGACTGCCATGATGGAGTATTTTTTATGAGCGTTATGCAGCCCTCACTGAGACGGTTGCCGCAACAGCTACATCGACAGTAACAGCGGCAGGGGAGGAGCTAGTCGGACATTCCAATATCGAGACTTCGATAACACGAAGCCCCCGACTTTTGATGGGACTCAGGACCCCATCAAATCCATGATGTGGCTTTCTGACGTGGAGGGATGTTTCTTCACATGTTCATGTCCTACTGACCAGAAGGTCAGATGTGCCCTGAACCTACTGAGGTCCGGGGCAAAGGACTGGTGGAGGTTGATGACTGGATCGTATTCTGATGATCAGAGAGTTGTGGTTACTTGGGAGCAATTCAGGGATATGTTCCGCGCTCGCTACATCCCACGGGTCGAGCGAGAGTGGCTAGCTCAGGAGTTTCTGGATTTGAGACAGGATGCAGAGTCGGTGGCGGAGATCACCCGTATGTTCACTGAGAGGGCGATGTTTTTCCCGGAGTTTGCTTCTGAGCAGGCTCAGATGACACGTTATCTGAGCATGCTCAAGAATGATATCTGACAGTTTGTTGCTACCCAACGATATGATACAATGTTGGATTTACAGGAGGCCGCTAGGCGGCATGAGTTAGAGATTGAGCTGCAGTTGAGGGAGCAGCGGCAGGCCCCGACACAGTCACCGTCGGTGGCAAAGCGGTCTAAGACCAATGATACTAGGTCGGAAGGCCAGCATGGCCGCACTTATGGCAAGTGCGGGAAGGGCCACTCGGGGGTTTGTAGATCGAGAAGTGCGTGCTGTAAATGCGGCAATGAGGGGCATTTTGCGAGGGATTGTGGCCATCCAGCCCCGTTTCACGATATGAGGATCTGCTACCACTGTCATCAGGTTGGTCACGTGAAGACCAACTGTCTTCAACTAGCTACCAGGCCGGCGCAGATGAGCCCCCAACTTCCCCGCTACAATCTCGACCTAAAAGCCCCGAGACGACCATCCAAGAGCTCCAAAATCCCTTCCTTGATTGAACCAAAGATCACAGGAATCCATTCCAAAATATCGTGGGTAATCTACGATGAGATGAACTCCCACATGCACTCATCAATTGGCTCAACACCTACACCTAAGCCTGAATCCGAACCCGAACCTCTTTCCCGAGTGCTTATCACCTAATTGAAAAACAACATGCAAATGATGAGAACATACCCAAAAATCCTCTTCCCTCCGGCTTCCTAGATTCTCCAAAACTTTCCCCGATTCGAGAATGGATCCTGTGCTTTCAGTAGTACGGGCCCAATACTACCTTCCACACCTATCCATAATTTCCTCAAGAATCATTCCAAATCCTCTAAGTCACCTACTCAAACTGATACTCCACATGGTCGCTAAACAGCGCAACTAAACCCACGGAAGCACTTCCTAGGCTTTCCTAGGTTCCCGACCTCATCCTGCCATCAGCCGCTGAATAACTCCCCATAATTTCAGTTACCCACCTCATGAATACAATCACATGCAACAAAGCATAGATAATCCTTCGAGTAACAGACTCATCCCTACAACGGTTAGACTCAAACGAGAGTTGTGCAATAGGGTCACATCCATAACTCTGAGATTATTAACCTTTGTCACATGTGGCTTAACATATTCACTTAGTAGCTAACTCCCACCACTTAAGAGTTCCACAAATCACAAAGCAAGAAGCATTTGTGCAGTAACATTCCAATCCATAGAATAACCAAGAACATCCAATCCCATACTACAACTCAATCTAGCATCCCATGCTTACTACACTACAAGGAATCACATATCAGACCAATCTATCACTGACTAATAAGAACTAACATGCAAGTCTACAAGCTCATACAATAGGCATATAAGGAATTTCTCCTAACATGCAAACATTGAGCAAATCCTTAGCCAAACTAGCATGCGATTCACAGATTCAGAAATCAAATCATATCAGATAACATGTATAAGTATTTTGGGAAAAACATACTTGAGCTCGGTCGATTGCATGCACCACACCCTTTCTTGTATTAGAAAACCTTTTTTTTAAACACATTTCTTTTTGAAAAACTTCACTAAACCCTCAGTTTGAGTTCAGACACACCCGAGAGTATGTTCGAATCCCTCAAACCAAGGCTCTGATACCAACTTCTAATATCCCAAAAATAAGACCATAAAATTTTTCATTTTTAGATTCATAAGACATCAAACCATATCATTGTCATAGAGCCAAAGTTGTCAAAATGTGTAACATCCAAAAATTTCACGAAAAATTTAAACTTTTTAAACAATCCAGATCATCACTTATTTACAAAAATAGTTTTCCAAAATATGTCTATTATCCGAGTTTCCCCAAAATCATAAACAAAACATGAGGAGGTGCACGATCAAGCCTTCGCCTTTCCGCGATCATCTGAGGTACTTGAAACATAACCCAAAACTGTAAGCCTAAAGCTTAGTGAGTTTCCCCTAAAGTACCAACCCAATACAAAACATCATAATAACAATAAACAACATGTATACAGAACCTTCAGTCTGAATGGAATGCCCCACCGGCCTACAGTCTACCTGGTACGCTCACAGAACCTTCAGCATGACTGGTACGCCACACCGGGCCTTCAGCCCATCTGGACCGTTCTCTGGGCCTTCGGCCTGACTGGTACGCCCCACTGGCCTTCAGTCTATCCGGGACACCCTGCGTCCGATGGCCTCCAGCACAAAGCAGGTTCGCCTCAACCCAACCACACATACACCGTGTCGATACATAAATATAGCAGATAATCATACAATTTACCAGCTAATAATCAAGCAGACAGATCTTACAGATCACTAAGCATAACATCATGTAACACCCCGCTTATTATATAGAGAAATAAATAAATTAATGAATGTATAGTAGCCCTAAAATCAATAATTATATGGCAAGGTGTTGGTTTTGGGAAGCCAAATGTCATAAGTTGGATCATTCGGGGGGTCAAAGTATAAATTCGAGATTTATTTTGTAAAGATTTTAGAAGACAGGGGATATTTGGTAAGTATTAGACCTAATGTGAAAAGATTCATGAAAGCAAGGGCTAAAGAGTTAATATTGGACCTCATTTGGAAATAATTGTAGAAGGAGGGGCTACTTAGTAAAATATGGGACTTAGTTGTAAGGGATTTCCATTGATGGGGTTGAAATGGTAAAATATGTACTTAGTTTGAAAGAAGAAGGAGATGGGGGGGGGGGGGGGCTGGAAGTGCCATTATGGCAAAAATTTGAGAATGGACGGGAGTATTTAAGGCACCATACGTCTAACCCTAACCCTAACCCACGCAAACTACCAGCCGCTACCATCCTTCGTCTCTGGCGCCGTCGCCGCCCGACTCTAACCCATTTCTGATCGGTGAACGGCCACAAGCGACCACAGGGCGGTCGCCATTCCTCTTCTTCTCTTCCTCCAGCCACCGGTGAGACCTTCTAGCTGTCACCGCCAAACTCAACCGCCACCATCTTGGCTGATCGACGACGTCCCTTCCCCCCCCCCTACGAGAGAAAGAGTTAAGCAGTCGGAGGGTGAAGCGCCTGGTCGTCGCACCACCGTCTACATCATGGTGGCCTGCTGGAGCGAAGCCGAGCAACCACCACCCTACTCCTGTCGTTGCCGCCTTCTCCGGTGGGGAGGACCGATGTGGTTGCTGCCCGCCTCCCTATGTCCGCCGCCGCCTTTGCGGTCCATTCTAGCCGCTTCGATTGCGCTCCACCATCCTCTTCCGTTGTCACATCGCAATCCACCGTTGTTGCCGCTAATATTGCGGTTGTCGTCGCCAAATGCCACCAAGTGGGTGGCTGGGGCGCATCTCGCAACTCAGTAGCTTGTATGTGTGCTGTATATGGTTTTGTTTGGCTGGAATTCTTGAGAACAGCCACCACCACCACCGTGAGGTGGTGGCTGCCACCACGAACCACCGCCGGCCACCACTAGGGTGGCTATGTGTGTGTTTGTTTTATTAGATTAGTGTGTGTGTGTGCCATTCGGATTGGGTTGTAAATTATAATCGGTATATGAATAATAATAGAAAATCCATAACCACCACCGTGAGGTGGTGGCTGCCGCCTCCTGCCGCCATCGGCCGTCGTGTCGGGTGGCGGTGTGCTTTGCCTTGTTGTGTTTGATTCAGTTGGGATGCTTGAAACCCTAATAGGCCCAATGAAGCCCTAATGGGCCTAATGAACCCTAATTGACCAAATGACCTAGCTATTGGGCCTATTGGGCTAAGATGGGTTGGAAACCCTAATTAGGGTTTGGAAAACCCTAATGCCATGAAACCCTAATTTGGGATTTATCGGGACCGCATCAGAATTATTTAATGAACTTAAAATATTAATTGATAATCATTGCAAATTAACCTAAGGCCATGTGGGACTTAATGGATTAAGTCCTTAATGGGTTAAGTAGGAAACTTAACCCTAATCATCATTTTATGTGAAACCCTTTCACTTGGGCCTTAAGTTGGGCCTTTCTATTGGGCTTTGATGATTGGGATAATAATGGGCCATCCAAGAACAAGCTAATGGGCTAAAATAATTTAATGGGCCTAGGGTAAGGCCCATGTAAGGGGTTTGGGCCCAATTTGGAAAATTGGGCCATAGATGGGTCATAGTGTGGGCCTTAATGATTATATGATATTGGGCCAGTAGAATGTCAAAGGTTGGACTGGAATAAATGGTTGGGCCTTAGCGTGAGACCATGTAGAGGTTTGGGCCCAATTTGGAAAATTGAGCCATATGTTGGGCTTTGATTCATAGTTTAACTTTTGGGCCTTTGGATTGGGCCTTGAGTTGAATCAAGCTAAGGTAGGGGTAAAGTAGTCTTTTACCCCAAGTTTGGATTTAAGATTTTTGTGTTGGAACCCAATTATTAATTGGGTGATGTTTTGATATTGACAGTTTGAGAATCTGTCATCCAGCAGCTGGGATTGGGTCTACAGGACTTCAGCAGTGTGAGGTGAGTTACCTTCCAGTAGGAGTGGGTCTACGGCCACAATGTTGGCCCACTAGTAGGAGTTGTTTGTTAGATGATTGTCTTTGTGATAATTATCTGGTGTGTTGCTATCTGATATGCTTTATGTGCTAGGATGCTATGACATATGTGTTAGTAGTGGTAGGGGTGATATAGCCCCTAGTTATCGGTTGAAAGATATTGAAGGGGTAGATAGTACCCATTCATGCGTAGCAGTATGATCATGATATGTTATTATGTGGTAGTAGTAGGGGATGAAATAGTCCCCGGTTACCGGTCGACAGGACCGAAGGTGTAGGCCAGCACCCAGATATGCTAGGCAGTATGTGATTTATGTTTATATGCTAGGGTTTTATGTGGTAGTGGTAGGGGTGAAATAGTCCCCGATTATCGATTGAAAGATACCAAAGGGGAGGCCAGCTCCCGGTTACCGGTTGAAAGATACCGAAGGAGTAGGCCAGCACCCAGATATGCTAGGCAATCACCGGTCGAGAGAACTGAAGGGGTAGGCCAGCACCCAGATATGCTAGGAAAGGTCACCGGTCGAGAGGACCGAAGGGGTAGATCGGGCACCCAGATATGCATGGCAGTATGTATGTTATATGATTGTATGGTATGTGGTATGATGGGGGAACTCACTAAGCTTCGTGCTTACGGTTTTCAGTTTAGGTTTCAGGTACTTCATTTTCAAAGGAAAGGAGTCGGCTCGATCACAGCGCATCACACTATGTTTTCCACACATGAGATCTTTGGGATTACACTCTGATATTACTTTATGATAACATGTTTTGATTACTGACACTTTGGTTTTGACATTAGATGTTATTATGGATGTTTTCTTAACTGTTGGTTTTATAATAACCTAATAAAAATGAAATTTTTGGTCTTGAATTTTGGGATGTTTGTAACAACGTAAATTTTAAAACAAATTTTCATTTTTCAAACATAATAAAACTCATATAATATTCTCAAAATCTCATGTATCAAATGTCATCACAATAAAACATATCCCAGAATCTCAACACATAATCCTCTTCCAGTGTGTACAAATCATGTCGGCGCCTTCCCGCGATCCTCGCTGGTACCTGAAACACATATCACATAACACGGTAAGCATAAATGCTTAGTGAGTTCCCCAAAATATCACATACAACATATAAGCCACTCGAGGCTATAACTCGGTATGACCCTCTGGTCAATGTGTCTCAGCAGGATCCTCCAGTCTCGTAGCTCGTTGGACCCTCCAGTCCGGTCTAGCTCGTTGGACCCTCTGGTGCGGTCTAAATCGTAGGACCCTCCGGTCCGGTCTAGATAACACATAACATACACATATCACAATGCACATAAACTCAAACATACACATAACACATAAGACCATCCGGTCTGCACATAGTTACCACTCTAGGTAATGTATAGTGAGAAGAATCACCTCGGGTAATCTTGGTAAGTCTCGAACTCGAAGTACTGCTCTAGCCTCCACCTAATCACGTAAGGTAATTTACCTCTAATTAACAACGATTCTCAAGGCTAGACTAATCCCTTCCTATAATCTCATAGAAGGGGAAAAGACCATTTTACCCCTCCAATGGTCCACATGTCCAATAGTTGACCAAACCTTAAAAGTCAACAAAAGTCAACTCCAGTCAACGGTCCAACTTGACCAGACTCGTCGAGTGCACTCGGGTGACTCGGCGAGTCCATGCGTGTCCTCTAAATCCTCATAAGGCCTCACTCAACTCGTCGAGTTAGCCTTTCATTCGACAGGTTACCACTGATCACGAATCGCGGGGCAACCCGATCCGACTCGACAAGTCCCCTTATGGACTCGGCGAGTTTCCTCCATGGCAATACTCATTTGACCTTCTGATGTCAGATCTGTTTCTCTAACTTATAGATCTGGCCTTCTAACACCCAAAAGTCATGTAAAGGTCTGAACTTGGGGATCATGCATGGTGTATTTTGCTCTATACACCATTATGACTCCATTGAAACTTCATAGCTTCATGGTTCCAAAGTTACTCACTCAAAGTTACTTACTCTCTGGTTCTCTGGACCTCACAAGGTCCAGATCTACAAAACAATCAGAAAAAGGGTTTGGATGCACCCAAAACCCCATCCAAAAGGTGATACAAGCCCTAACTCAACAACCAAAGGAAATCTATTCAAACACTAGAGAGACAAGAGCTTGTACCAGATCTGAAGCTTGAATGAAGATGAAGCTAATCCACCCATTCTCCTCTGAGATCCTTGTAACACTCTTGACCTTCTTCTTCAAAGAAATGACCTCCAGTTAGCCTCTTTCCTCTCTAACTCACAATAACTCTAGGGTTTCTCTCAAGGGACGAAGACACTGGTGGGGAGGGCCAAGGAGGCTATAAGTGCCTTTAAATAGGCCCAAGCCCGAAAGAATTAGGGTTTCTACCAACAACGCTGACTCGGTGAGTCATCTTGTCGACTCGTCGAGTCCATTTATTTTCCACGTCACCAAGTCGCGATCCTACTCGACGAGTTAGGACGCCAACTCGTCGAGTCACTCCTCATAACTTAGAAAATAATCTCATTTTATCATACCTGGAAATCCGAATGTTACAATTCTCCCCCACTAGAATCAAACTTCGCCCTCGAAGTCTCACTCTGCAAACAACTCTGGATGTTGCTCCCGCATCTCCTTCTCCGACTCCCAAGTCAGCTCGGACCCTCTCTGATGTTGCCACTGGACCTGAACCAGGGGCACCTCCGTGTTCCTCAGAACCTTGATCTTCCGATCCAAGATCGCGATCGGCCTCTCAATTTAATTCAGGCTCGCATCCACCCGAATATCCTCTAGCGGCACTACCGCCGTCTCATCCGCTATACACTTCCTCAACTGGGATACGTGGAAGGTATCATGGATCTGACTCAACTCCTTGGGTAGCTCTCAACGGTATGCTACCTTGCCCACTCTGGCGATCACCCTGAAAAAACCAATGTATCGGGGCCTCAGCTTTCCCCTCTTCCTGAATTGGATCACTCCTTTCCAAGGAGACACCTTCAGGAGTACAAGGTCTCCAACCTGGAACTCGAGCTCGGATCGCCGCCTATCCGCATAACTCTTCTGGCGGCTTTGGGCTGTCAGTAACCTCTGTCTGACCTGCTGTATCTGCTTAGTCGTCTTAAGCACTATCTCAGTGCTACCCATCACTCGCTGTCCTATCTCTCCCCAACAGATGGGAGTCCGACACCTCCTCCCATACAAAAGCTCAAAAGGAGGCATACCAATACTCGAATGGTGGCTGTTGTTGTAAGAAAACTCAGCCAAAGGTAGGTATGTGTCCCAACTTCCCCCGAAGTCCATAACACATGCTCGAAGCATGTCCTCGAGCGTCTGAATCGTCGCTCACTCTGGCCATCCGTCTGTGGGTGATAAGCAGTACTGAAGTGCAATCTCGTACCCAACTCCTCATGGAACTTCTTCCAGAACCTGGAAGTGAAACGCACATCCCGGTCTGACACAATCGAGATCGACACTCCATGCCGCGACACCACCTCTCTCACATATGTTTCTGCTAGCCTCTCCGCAGAAGAGCTCTCACTGATAACAAGGAACTGAGCGCTCTTCGTCAGTCGGTCCACAATCACCCAAATTGCATCAACACCCCTCGCGGTCCTCAGCAATTTGGTGATAAAATCCATAGAAATTTGTTCCCATTTCCACTGGGGAACCTCTAATGGCTGCAACTTGCCATGCGGACGCTGGTGCTCGGCCTTAACCCGGCGACAGGTCAAGCACCTCTCTACTACCCATGCAACATCCCTCTTCATACAGGGCCACCAGTAGTCTCTCTTCAGGTCCAAATACATCTTAGTGGCCCCGGGATGGATCGAAAATCTCGATCTATGCGCCTCCTTCAACAGAGTGCTACGTGCCCCGCTCGTATACCACACCCAAATTCAGCCACGAAAAGTCATAAGCCCCCGACTATCCGTCACAAACTCGGACACCTGTCCAATCACCCGCTCCCTCTTGCGGTTCTCCGGTCTCACAGCCTCTGCCTGGGCCTCTCGAATGGTATCCAATACCGGAGTCATCACCATCATCCTCATACATATATCTCGAATCGGGGCACTCTCCGCCCTGCGGATCAGGGCATTGGCTACCACGTTAGCCTTGCCCAGGTGGTACAGGATCTCACAGTCGTAATCCTTTACCACATCCAACCATCTCCTCTGGCGCATATTCAGGTTGGGCTGATCCATCAGATACTTCAAACTCTTGTGGTCCGTGTATATGGTACACCGAACCCCATACAAATAATGGCGCCATATCTTGAGGGCGAACACCACTGCCCCCAACTCCAAATCGTGGGTGGGATATCTCGTCTCATGAGGCTTCAACTGCCTCGATGCGTATGCTATCACGTGCCCTCTCTGCATAAGCACCGCACCCAACCCCGATATAGACACATCACAATACACCACGAAATCCTCCATTCCCTCCGGAAGGGCTAACATCGGGGCTTCGCATAATCTCTGGCGAAGAGTCTCAAACGAGGTCTGCTGCTCGGGACCTCAAATAAAAGCAACACCCTTCCGCGTCAATCTGGTAAGGGGAACGACAATCTTGGAGAAATCTCTGATAAATCTCTGATAGTAGCCGACCAATCCCAGAAAACTCCTGATCTCGGTGGGGGATCTCGGCACCTCCCAACTCATAACAACCTCAATCTTGGCCGGATCGACCAGTATCCCATTCTAATTAACGAGGTGCCCCAAGAACTGGACCTCTCCTAACCAGAAATCACACTTGGAGAATTTGGCATAAATCCTCTCTGATCTCAAAACTCCAAGGACCTCCCTCAGATGCTCCTCATGCTGCTCTCTGGATCTCAAATATACTAGAATGTCATCGATGAACACAATCACCGATCGATCCAACATCGGCCTGCATACTCGGTTCATGAGATCCATGAACGCCGCTGGTGCATTGGTGAACCCAAAAGGCATCACCACGAACTCGTAATGCCCATAACGATTCCTGATCGCCGTCTTCTGGATATCCTCATCACGCACCCTCATCTGGTGATATCCACACCTCAAGTCTATCTTGGAAAACCAAGACGCTCCCTGTAACTGACCGAACAGATCGTCGATCCTCGGTAGTGGATAACGGTTCTTGACCGTCAACTTGTTGAACTCCCGGTAATCGATGCACATCCGATGTGAACCATCCTTTTTCTTGACAAAAACGATCGGCGCTCCCCACGACGACCTACTCGATCGGATGAATCCCTTCCCCAACAGCTCCTGAAGCTGCGAGGATAACTCCTGCATCTCTGGTGGCGCAAGGCGATAGGGTGCCTTGGCAATAGGCGTTGTCCCCGGAACCAAATCGATGCGAAACTCCACCTGCCTCTTGGGAGGCACACCCGGCAACTCCTCAGGGAAAACATCCGGGAATTCTCGCGCTATCGGTACCTCACCGACAGAACTCGACCTCACTGCGGCATCTCGTGTATCCATCACATAGGCTACAAACCCCCTACAGCCCTGCTGTAGACTCTGTCTCGCTCTGGCAGCCGAACAAAATGCTGACCTAGATCGGGTACCCTCGCCATACACCGTAAGTACTCCCCCACTAGGGTCTCGTATGGTCACCAACTGTCACTCGCAGTCTATAACAGCTCCAAATCGGCTCAAACAGTCCATGCCCACGACGTCACAGACATCCCCCATCGCAATCGGTACCATATCTATCGGGAACTCAACACCGAAAATCTCGAGTACACATCCTCGAATCACATCTGTAGCATAAACCACTCGCTCGTCAGCTATAGAAACTCATAGAGGTCGACTCAACGCCTCTCGCCGGGTACTGATGTGCTGGGTAAACTCTAATGACACGAAAGATCGACTCGCACCCGAGTCAAATAACACCAAAGCAGGTACAGAACTCACAAGAAAAGTACCTATGCATACCACAGTATAAGCACAATATCTCAACTTAGTATATGTAAATAAAAGAATACATACCAGCCACGACATCGGGCGCTGCGCGGACCTCCTCTGCTGTCAACTGAAAGGCTCTCCCGGGAGCCTTCGGTGCTTCGGCCTTCGCTGGCCGGACCTCGGTAGCTCTAGCAGCAGGTGCAGATCCCTGTGCTGATCCCTAAAGTAGCTGTGGGCACTCGGCCTTCCGATGGCCAGTCTGGTTGCAGTGAAAGCAAACTGCAAACCCCTTGGTGAAATCCCTCGCGAAATGTCCCTCCTTACCACACTTGTAGCACACCCCCGCTCTGCACACCCCCTCATGGCTCTTGCCGCACTTCCCGCAAGTGCGGCCCTTCGGAAGTCCATATCTTGAATCAGCGGGCTCTGCCCGCTTGGCTGCCGGTTGAGACTGTACCGGCCGCCTATCCCTCCTCTGAGACTCGGCCTCCTCCCTGGCCTGAGTCTCTAGCTCAATCTCCCTCTTCCGGGCATTCGCCTGGAGCTCAGCAAATGTCCGGTATGTCGAGTTCGCCACGAACTCACGAATGTCCCTCCTCAGTATGCTTAGATACCGGCTCATACGTGCCTGCTCGGTAGACACGTACTCAGGGCAGAACAACGCCCTCTCATGAAACATCTGTGTAATCACAGTCACGGACTCCGTCCCCTGCTTGAGGGACAAGAACTCCTACGCCAACCGTTCCCTCTCCACCGGGGGAACATACTCATCTCGGAACATGGTGTTGAACCTCTCCCAGGTCACCGCTGTAATCTCTACAGGAGTGAAGTCTGTCGTCACAAACTTCCACCAGTCCTTCGCTCCAAAGCGAAGCTGGTTTAGCGCGAACCGTACCCTCAGATGCTCAAGGCAAGAACATGTGTAGAAACACCCCTCAATGTCAGAGATCCATCTCATCGTGGCTATCGGATCCTGAGTCCCATCAAACTCTGGTGGCTTCGTGTTGCTGAATTCCCGATACAGCAACGAATCACCCCTCTGTGGCCTAGCAGCGGCAACGGCTGCGGTGGCCACAGCAACAACAACATCGGTAAGAGCAGCATACCGCTCGTCAAATGTCTCAATCAACGTGGTCTTGATAGACCCAAACATCTCTGGTATCTCAGCACGAATGGCTGCTGCCACCTCATCATGAATCATCCTGCGAATCTCATCATCGCTAACACCGCTGCTCTCTGGAGTGTGGCGTGTACCCATCATAATGTCTCTGAAACACAACACAAAAGAAATCATAGACTCGCTCGAGTATACTCGCACTCGATAACTCAACCCTACTCGTTCCTTAGTATCCTAAGGATTCTTACTTGGACTGCTCACTGATCCGGTGTTTCCAGTAGTACGGGCCCTATACTACCTTCCACACCGCATTAGTATTCACCCCAAGTCCTGCTCCTAAGATCCCAGATCACAAGTACCCTATATCTCGCTGAACACATGCTACCTTCCAGTAGACCACCCATAAGCTCCTCGCTGCTACCTACTGACTCTCGAAGTAACTCATAGTAGCGGTAATCTCCTAGGCTAAGGCATCATAAATCAGGCCACTCTAGTCCTAGATATGAATACCTAGCCTACCCTAGCATGCATAGCATATCACATAATATCTCATAACACATAATGTAAGAGGATTTTGGGAAATCACCGTTCGGGCGCTTGCTGATCGTACACACTGCTCCGTTCTGCTTATCTCAAAAATCTTTTACTTTTTTTTTTAGAAAAATTGTTTCTTTTATGAAATTTTTTGTCAAATCCTCAGTTTGAGTTCAGATACGCCCGAAGGTGCATCCGAATCCCTCAAACCAAGGTTCTGATACCAACTTGTAACGACGTAAATTTTAAAACAATTTTTCATTTTTCAAACATAATAAAACTCATATAATATTCTCAAAATCTTATGTATCAAATGTCATCACAATAAAACATATCCCAGAATCTCAACACATAATCCTCTGCCAGTGTGTACAAATCATGCCTGCGCCTTCCCACGATCCTCGCTGGTACCTGAAACACATATCACATAACACGGTAAGCATAAATGCTTAGTGAGTTCCCCAAAATACCACATACAACATATAAGCCACTCGAGGCTATAACTCGGTATGACCCTCTGGTCAATGTGTCTCAGCAGGACCCTCCAGTCTCGTAGCTCGTTGGACCCTCCAGTCCGGTCTAGCTCGTTGGACCCTCTGGTGCGGTCTAAATCGTAGGACCCTCCGGTCCGGTCTAGATAACACATAACATACACATATCACAATGCACATAAACTCAAACATACACATAACACATAAGACCCTCCGGTCTGCACATAGTTACCACTCTAGGTAATGTATAGTGAGAAGAATCACCTCGGGTAATCTTGGTAAGTCTCGAACTCGAAGTACTGCTCTAGCCTCCACCTAATCACGTAAGGTAATTTACCTCTAATTAACAACGATTCTCAAGGCTAGACTAATCCCTTCCTATAATCTTATAGAAGGGGAAAAGACCATTTTACCCCTCCAATGGTCCACATGTCCAATAGTTGACCAAACCTTAAAAGTCAACAAAAGTCAACTCCAGTCAACGGTCCAACTTGACCAGACTCGTCGAGTGCACTCGGGTGAATCGGCGAGTCCATGCGTGTCCTCTAAATCCTCATAAGGCCTCACTCGACTCGTCGAGTTAGCATTTCATTCGACATGTTACCACTGATCACGAATCGCGGGGCAACCCGATCCGACTCGTCGAGTCCCCTTATGGACTCGACGAGTTTCCTCCATGGCAATACTCATTTGACCTTCTGAGGTCAGATCTGTTTCTCTAACTTATAGATCTGGCCTTCTAACACCCAAAAGTCACGTAAAGGTCTGAACTTGGGGCTCATACATGGTGTATTTTGCTCTATACACCATTATGACTCCATTGAAGCTTCATAGCTTCATGGTTCCAATGTTACTCACTCAAAGTTACTTACTCTCTGGTTCTCTGGACCTCACAAGGTCCAGATCTACAAAACAATTAGAAAAAGGGTTTGGATGAACCCAAAACCCCATCCAAAAGGTGATACAAGCCCTAACTCAACAACCAAAGGAAATCTATTCAAACATTAGAGAGACAAGAGCTTGTACCAGATCTGAAGCTTGAATGAAGATGAAGCTGATCCACCCACTCTCCTCTGAGATCCTTGCAACACTCTTGACCTTCTTCTTCAAAGAAATGACCTCCAATTAGCCTCTTTCCTCTCTAACTCACAATAACTCTAGGGTTTCTCTCAAGGGACGAAGACACTGGTGGGGAGGGCCAAGGAGGCTATAAGTGCCTTTAAATAGGCCCAAGCCCGAAAGAATTAGGGTTTCTGCCAACAGCGCTGACTCGACGAGTCATCTTGTCGAATCGTCGAGTCCATTCATTTTCCACGTCACCAAGTCGCGATCCTACTCGACGAGTTAGGACGCCAACTCGTCGAGTCACTCCTCATAACTTAGAAAATAATCTCATTTTATCATACCTGGAAATTCGGATGTTACAATGTTAAACATCATCTTATCTACCAGGATACAGATCTAACAGATCACTACAATACTCAAACATAAAATAAATATGATAACAATCCAAAAGGGTCGGCCTTGGTGCCTTCGACTTAAAAGTACATTGAGAAACACTCACCTCACACTACTGAATCACACTAAAAGCCTCCGGCTCCTAGCTCACTAAAATCCCCGCGCTATCACAACATAAAAGTCATCCAATCAATACTTGCATTACATTCTAAGCTAATAGTCCAATATTTGGGTAAATAGCCACTTTACCCTTTTCCCTTAGTGGGGCTAAGACTCAAGCCTAAATCTTGATCCAAAAGGCCCAACCACTAAATAACCATCCAAGGCCCATAATTGGCCCAATTTTCCAAATTGGGCCCAACTCCTATTTTGGCCTTACCCTAAGGTCCAACACTTCACTTAGCCCAAAACACCCATAATCAGATGGACCAATAAGGGCCCAAGCATCCAAGCCGAAAAGGTGGCCCAAAGCTTGAAGCCCAAATTCGAAAACCCAACAGGCTGAGTACGCGAGGCGTACCCTGCTGTACGCTCAACATACTCCACCTAGACCAAAACGCCATGCCGACCACATACGCCCTGGTATGTACAGCGTACGTGGTGGCCATGCACAACTTCAAAAAAGGATTATTCCATTCAGACCAAACGTTCACAAACCAGATCCATGTCCAAGAAGGTGCTCTTAACCATAAAGTTTCCAACTTTATGGTTATGCATGCATCATTAAGACTCAAAACCATCCTTCTAGTTGGTCTTAAGACTAAGGACCTCTACACTTTGCATGCAAGCACTAAATGAGTCAAGAAACCATTTTTATGAATTAACACAACTCAAATCTTCTAAAAAGGTAGCTCATTTGGTCTTAGAGTAGCATTTACTCATCATGTCCAAGAAAAGGGGACAAACTCATAAAACTCCATATTGCTAGATCTCTAAGATATACAAGTAAAATTCAAAACTTTATACCTTCTAGAGCTCCCCAAAGAGATGAAGTTCATAAATCTACAAGCTTGAATCCCACACCAAAGCTTCTCAAAGAATCCCTTCTTCTTTCTTCAGCACTAAGAACACACACACACACACACACTTAAGCTCAACACACACAAGGGCTAGGGCTTGCAAAATTGACTCAAAGAGGGTGGAGGCTGAAAGGGTGAAGGAAATGAGGCTATAAGGGGGATTATATAGGGCTCAACCCTAAAAATTAGGGTTTTCCAAGTCTGATGAGTACGCCCCGCGTACGTTGATGTACTCCCCGCGTACTAGGGCGCACCCTAGTATGCTAAGCGTACACTCGCACGCATGGCGTACTCTTATCCTTCAAAATTTTGGTTTTGCCACTAGGGCTTCTCATGGCTACTTTCTTGTATCACAGGGACCAAATTGACATAAATTAAAACCATAAGGATGGGTTTTGAAGTACCTGAATATTGTTGGGTTTTGGTATAATACAACATCCTATGGTGCACATACAACCCTAAATACCTTGGATCTATGTTTTCACTAATTATACATGCAAATGGTTTCCAAGGTATTGAACCTATAGCTAGCATGCAATTGTCACACAAACTACATAAAATGCTAGATAGAGTAACATACCTTTTGTGTGGCTGGAAGTCTTGATGTATTTGGCCTTAAGAACTTAGCCCCAATAGTGTGGAAGCCTCAAGTGGAATCACAACACATCATGGACAAAGGATGAACTTGAGAAAGAATTCCATGCACTCTAAAACCTTCATGAACTCCAAGAACATGCACACACACTCTAGGGTGACTAGGGGTGGCGGTTTTAGGTCATAACATATGTATTTATATGTGTTGAATTCTAAGAGTCATGGGTATAACCCAAACCCATATCCATGGATTTTATGATCCATGGTTCATGTGGCCCAACTCTTTATGTATCCATACATAAACTTGGTCCAACATGGATCATAAGCCCAACACATATAAATATAATTAATTACCATAATTAGTCCCCATAGTTTTAATTAGTCTCTTTTGATCACTAAATTAATTCTTGATCAATACTAATTAAAACATATGACTTCATATTAATATATTATAACTTATAATATATTAATAAACCATAAATAACCTTCTCTCAAAAGTCCATCCTAACAAATTGTCCTGATGATATGCAACCCAAATGGACCATGCTACTCTCGGGTCGAATACATACCAATAATAGTTATGGGCTTAGACACCTAATCCAACAGTCTCCCACTTGGATAAGTCTAAAACTATTATTGCGTATGATTCCAAGACCCGACTAGCAATCGTAGCTCTTAAAGCCGCTGTCGAACTCTGAACAAATAAATGACACGTCCATTAGATAAGGGATCATATATTCCTCCATTCTAGATATCATATGGACTGAGACATGGATTATAATCATTCTCTCTGTCCATTTGTTGTTTCCCGATTTCCGATTTATGACGACTAACTAATTGAACAAATCAAATCAGTCCAGGCCCGGCCGAGCACTTACGTTTGTCATCACCAAATCATCGAGGGGCCCACAGATATCGCTTTTATCCCTCCAAGGGTAAAAGGTATGGATAAACTTTGACTCATATGCTTGTTCTACTACTTGTTGAATCATACACAAAGGCACGTTTTATAACATCGAGTTACCAAATGCGTTTACGTGCAATCAATGTATAACCAACTTATAGGCAACAAGTCATATCTCTAGGTTTGAAGAATATAAGATATTATCGTCTCATGATCACTCATGATAAAATCCATGAAGTGAGTCAAATGAGCGTGGGTTTAATCCAATACTCAAATCTCATTCCAAGAGCACTCATGAATGTTGCAGCAACTTTTGCTATGTCCACTACCTTGGACATCTACAAACCCGATTCATGACAGTCTTGCCTTAATACCTACTTCCAACATATTATCGACTGTGGATGGTTTGAATAAGTTAGTCATTCGGGAAGAATAACCTAGCTATTCTGGAAGTCAAAACATGCAAAGTGAAACACAAAAATAATACTAATCACTCTATGGTCCCAAGCACCTTTGAGAGTAAATAAAACACCTTTTATTTAAACACCATATTGATTACTCATTATTCATTGTATAATGCTTCAAATAATCAACTTTATACTTGAATTAAAACAATAGTTGTCCCATGCTCCAAGCATGTAAACTATGTTTTCTAAACACTAGTCATGCCATACACCAAGTATGCACACTATGTTTATCTATGATCTTTACTTTGTGAAATAGATCAATTGAACATGATTCCAATGATGCTCATTTCACAATCCCAAATCTTTATCGAAAATGTAAGAATTCCAAATTCCTACCATTTAACGAAATTTGTTAGATTCTAAACTTATATGAATTGATCCTCTCGTAATGACTATGCACAAAGTCACAAAGACTTGTCAACAGACATTACAGAGTATTCCAATGGAGATCAATTCCATGGAAATGAAGTCTCACATTCAAAGTACATTCCTTTGAACATCCTTCTTGCATTAAATTTTCTAATCTTACACAGATTTGAAGAACAACTTCCACCTATGGAAACCTTTCCAGATTCTCATTTTGACTATCACTTCTGAACAACAGTTACCTCTTTTCAGAATATGTTAATATGGTCCTACCAGAATTAACAATATACTTCCAATTGTCCTTGAGCAACCAATCTTTGGTAAACCTTAGATTGTCCTCGACAATTGCTTAATCATTTTATTCATATCCAATTCTAGACTTTTCCCTTCTTAATGCCTTAGGCATTCGGAAAATTTAGAAAGGATAAATATTACAACACATGCAATCGATCCTTTATCCGAAGCATATGAGACACGATTCATGATGTCTCACATAAAGACGTGATCATAGACAAGTCTTTTGCTACAATATATATATTTTTTTTATTTGCCATGTTCTCAAAATTTGACTATGAAGAGGAATGTCGTAATCATAATCGAATTTTGAGAACGCAATATATATAGAGTTTCCTTATGTTTGGCCATTCCAACATAAAATTCATATATATATCCTTGACTAAAGATGATCAAAATCTCAATCTAAGCTTTTAGAATTGAATTGAAGTATAATTTCCTCTCCCTTAATTATAGCAAAACAACTTTTCCCAATTGAAACCTTTTGTTTTCTATAATTAACACTTAACATAATGATCATGCTCCCACTTACATGATATTATTAGCATATCACTTATGCTCCCACTAGCTTTGACATGTATCCAGAAATCAGTTGGACTTCTAGAAATCAATACTTTATTGACTTTCTTACCAAAGTTCAGACTTCTGATACAAGATGCTTTGATAAAACTTTATCAAAATCATACACCTTTCCTTAGATAGCTCATATGTGTGTCTAAACAATTTTAGAACTATGAAAAGGGATGCCGTAATCATAGTCTCAATTTTTTAGACCTTTTCCACTTCTCACAAGTCCATGTTAGTGTGCCGGTTAACCACACACGCTCCACTAACGACTTTGAGAATGCAAATAACACACTTGCTATCTACTTAAAATCTACTTAGTGAAAGCGTTTCCTCACCATCATTTTCATGAATCGGAGAGAAACCTTATGACACTTAGATTTTATGGTGAATGAGTCCCTATCCATGTGAATTTGTCAAAACCATAATCACAAGACAAGGTTAGTGACAAATCCAACCTCATATGGATTGAACTTGTGCAATCTTAACTTCTTGCCAACTGGCAGCACAAGGGCCTGCCATTGCTTCCAAGTTGTTATGCAACCAATTAAGAACTCTCAGAACTCCTATGCAAAGCCAACTTTAACTGGAATAGGCACAGAAATGTCAACACGATAGGTTATAAACCTCAAGTCGTGTGCTAGTGAAGAACTTCAGGTTTTTATTCTTGATTAGTTCTTGGAACTTTCAAGAGCTTTAAGACTCCCACTGTCCTCTTGACATATAAGACTCTCTTGTCAAGAACCATTTCTTATCAAGGGTCAGTGCGGATTCTTATCAAGACTAACACTTCACATAATTGGCCTTAGTTGGTCTCTGTTTAACCCAAAACATCACAACTTACCAATTTCAAATGTACAAGAGTAGAGACACATTTTACTCTTACACTTGACAAGTGTTACAAACCTTCCTTAAGATATGTCACTCGAGTTACAATCTTGGAGTATGACTCTAAGACTTGTTATGGAACGAAGTATGATTCATCTTTTTTGATTTTAACCATTTCAACAATCCACGATTTCTCTTCTTAGCCAAACAAATGCACTAAGATGTCCTTAGAGAATCAATTGTGATATGGTTTCATAATCACTAAGATAATCATAAAACAAGATACTCAAGTACTCTCCCATCTTTTCAGATTGGAGAAACTTTTATCTTCCTGCCTTATTTGATTCTTCTTATTCGTTCTGCCTAACATTGATACTTTTCCAATGTTTCAGAATTATACTTAAAAATGTAAGTATAACCATATTTACTAAGCTTTAGTAAATCATGACGAATAGTCTCATCATTCTTTGTGGTGGACCTGACCAGTGCACACTCAAGTGTACCCGATCCCCTAATCCTTTCACTTGACTCACATATACATGTGAACAATGAATTAGTCTTAATTTCCCAAAGATGAAAATTCTCATTCATCATACAACTTGCATGATCCCAAGTTTCTACCCTACTGAAACATGGGTGATGAGAATCTTTCCTTATTTGGTAAATTATGACACTACCACAGTCGAAAGAATCAAATCCATTTTCCAATATTGCTATCAATGGAAACATATAAACAACAAATTCTCACAAATGTCACTGTAAGGATATTTTAAAATAAAATAAAACCTTTTCTTTTATTTTAGAACTTTGCGGAAAACCATATCCTTACAATGCAAATGCATGTAAAAAACTATGTTGTTATGTATTCCTAAGCAATCTATCACAACTCTTTAAGTAACAGCTCAAAATTCTTCCTTTAAGCTTCCTCTTCACTTTGGTTCTTAAAACATCAAAACGTGATCTAGTCACACCATGTAATAAGAATCTCCAAATAGGAACTTAATAGAGTTAGATAATGGACTTTACCTGAAGTAGAGTCAAAACTTTTGACTTTACCATCCTTACAGACTATCAGGTAAATTTGGCCAGCTTCGCAACCAATGCCCCTTCCTTTGGCAATAGAAGGTTTGGGAAGTCGATCTTCTAATCAAATTTGCTTTTACCTGCTCAAAATCATTGTTGACTCAGCAGCACCAAGCAAATAGGTAAGATCATTAAGGGTCAAGTCATGGTCTGTCACATAGTAGTCCCAAAGGAACGCACTATGTGACTTAGAAAGTGATTGAACATCCAACTTTCTCAAGACTTTGACACCCAACTCTCCCGGCTTGTCAATACGTGACTTCATCTCCAAGATATGATCACACATAGACCTTGCTTGCCAATAGGGCTTGAGTGACCTTGAACTTGTGGGTTAGGGAGAATAATTGGGGGGGGGGGTGGAGGAAGTGAAATTCCAAGAGATTTAGGAAGATCATAGATGTCTAAACTAGACATCTACAATGGGAGATATTCAAGTTAGTTGATTTAAGTCCTTAATATAACACCCAATATGAAATATTAAGGCTAGGACCCAACACAATATTTTACAACTTGGAAGAGGGATGCCGTAATCCAAGCTATAAAATATTTGAAGGTAGGCGAATGACGATTCACCAATTTCCACCATGAAAACCGAAATAATTTATTAGGTTTTAATTGGTTTTGAAACTCCTAGATCTTTTGAGATTCATTGAACTTTTCAATGGCATGTTTCAATCTCGATTGTGCCCTCTCAAATTTTGTGACAGGGATGCCGAGGATCACAAAACAAGGTGTGAATAACCATGCAAATTCACTTGGTACCCTTAATATTATCACCTAATCGATGTGCCGGTTAACCACACACGCTCCATCGATCTATGATAAACATTAAGTTACCCTTCGCCACTCTTACTAGTCCATGTTAGTGTGCCGGTTAACCACACACGCTCCACTAACGACTTGGTAAGGTACAAAGTGTAAATTCCATGGGTTAGCACCAAATTCACATTTTCCTAAGTAACTAAGATTGAGAATTAATAAGTGTTTAGTTACTTAGTATTTATCATTAATACTTTTAATGAAGGGAGAATTATAGTCCTGTCAAACCCGTTCGGCTAACGACCCTCCACCAGTCAAGGAAGCGGTGGGTGAGAGTGGACACCCATTAAACCGCCATTTTATAGGCAGTAACCTTAGACCCCCCTTATAGACCGGCTTCGTGAATGAGGCCTACTAACGGTAAGACTGACTTTTACTCTTATACATATACATAAATATTAAACCTATAATATTATAATAGTATAAGGGTTGAATTTTAAACTATTAAAATTCTAAGGGTTTAACTTGGAACTAAAGTATTCATGGGGGGAAACTTTACAAATTCCAAAACTTGAGGGCAAGTTTTGAACAATTCAAAAACCTTTTCAATTCCATAACTTATGAATTTAAAGTAGTTTTAATGAAAACTCTTCAAGTTCCATAACTTGAGGAAAAGTTATGGAAGACTTTAAAAAACATTTAAGGAAAAAATAAACTATTCATTTTCATAACCTATGAGTTTAAAGTAGTTTAATGAATAAACTCTTCAAGTTCCATAACTTGAGGACAAGTTAAGACTCTTCATTTTTCCTAACTTATGGAAATATTATGAGTTTTAAAGAATCATAAATGTGACTTTTCATATAACTTGAGGACAAGTTACAAAAACACATATTATGAGCAACTTTAAGATTAATATGGATTGAAAACAAATTATCACATAACTTTTCTATTAATCTAGACTAACTCATAAGAACAAGACAATTCAAATCAAACATTTTCATGAAATTAGCCTAACCATTAAACTAATACAAAACATGAATCTATTGACAATTATCTTTGAAACTGGTTTAGCATGAACATTACCACATCAAAAACAGGTTTACAAGACCAAAAACAGCTTAGGGTAATGTTTCTAGTCCAATTCCAGCCTTAAAATTCGAAAATATGCTGTCAGGGGGTCCTACTCGTCGAGTGCACGAACCAACTCGACGAGTTGGATGAATTTCTTCATGGACTCGGCGAGTTCATCAGTGGACTCGGCGAGTCCAGTGCCCAGACAGCCAAAATTTTCGATTTTTCAGCCATTTCAGCAAGTATAACATGAAAACAAGCCTTGGCTCTGATACCACTGTTGAGTTTTGGTATAATACAACATCCTATGGTGCACATACAACCCTAAATACCTTGGATCTATGTTTTCACTAATTATACATGCAAATGGTTTCCAAGGTATTAAACCTATAGCTAGCATGCAATTGTCACACAAACTACATAAAATGCTAGATAGAGTAACATACCTTTTGTGTGGCTGGAAGTCTTGATGTATTTGGCCTTAAGAACTTAGCCCCAATAGTGTGGAAGCCTCAAGTGGAATCACAACACATCATGGACAAAGGATGAACTTGAGAGAGAATTCCATGCACTCTAAAACCTTCATGAACTCCAAGAACATGCACACACACTCTAGGGTGACTAGGGGTGGCGGTTTTAGGTCATAACATATGTATTTATATGTGTTGAATTCTAAGAGTCATGGGTATAACCCAAACCCATATCCATGGATTTTATGATCCATGGTTCATGTGGCCCAACTCTTTATGTATCCATACATAAACTTGGTCCAACATGGATCATAAGCCCAACACATATAAATATAACTAATTACCATAATTAGTCCCCATAGTTTTAATTAGTCTCTTTTGATCACTAAATTAATTCCAAATTAATTCTTGATCAATACTAGTTAAAACATATGACTTCATATTAATATATTATAACTTATAATATATTAATAAACCATAAATAACCTTCTCTCAAAAGTCCATCTTAACAAATTGTCCTGATGATATGCAACCCAAATGGACCATGCTACTCTCGGGTCGAATACATACCAATAATAGTTATGGGCTTAGACACCTAATCCAACAAATATCGGGGTGTTGCAACTCTCCCCCAGTTGAACTAGACTTCGTCCTCGAAGTCTGCTGCAGTTAACAACTCGGGATAATGCTCCCACATCTCAGCCTCCGGCTCCCAGGTCCACTCGGAGCCCCTCCGATGCTGCTAACGTACCTTTACCAAAGGTACTTCCTTGCTACGCAAAACCTTTACCTTCCTTTCCAGGATAGCTACCGGCCTTTCAACATATTTCATGCGCTCATCAACCTGAATATCATCTAATGAAACCACCACATCCTCATCTAATATGCACTTCCGCAGCTGCGAAACATGGAAAGTGTTGTGAATCTGACTGAGCTCCTCAGGAAGATCCAATCTATAAGCAACCTTGCCAACCCTCGTGATCACCCGAAATGGCCCAATATACCAGGGACCCAATTTTCTCCTCTTTCTGAAGCGAATCACACCTTTCCAAGGTGAGACCTTTAGTAATACCATGTCGCCAACCTGAAACTCCAACTCGGATCAGCGTCGGTCGGCATTGCTCTTCTTCCGAATCTGAACAGTCTGCAATCTCTGACTGATATGTTGATTCATCTCCGTGGTCTGAAGGGCCACTTTGGTCTGTCCCATAACTCTGTGACCAACCTCGCTTCAGCAAACCAGGGTACGAAAACTCAGCCCATACAAGAGCTCAAAAGGCAGAGCACCAATGCTGGAGTGATAATTGTTGTTGTAGAAGAACTCTGCGAGGGGTAGGTAGGAGTACCAGCTCCCACCAAAATCGATGACATAGGCCCGCAACATATCCTTAAGGGTCTGTATCATCCACTCACTCTGGCTGTCGGTCTGCGAATGATAAGTTGTACTGAAATGCAACCTCGTGCCCAGTTCCTCATAGAACTTCTGCCAGAAACGAAAGGTGAACTGAACATCGCGGTCTGATAGGATGGAGACCGGAATCCCATGGCGAGTAATAATCTCGAAAACATACACATCGGCCAACTTCTCGGCCGAAGAACTCTCGCGTACTGCCAGAAAGTGGGCACTCTTGGTCAATCGATCCACGATGACCCAAATAGTATCAAAACCCTTTGCCGTCTTCGGCTGCTTGGTGATGAAATCCATCGAAATATTCTCCCATTTCCACATGGGAACCTCCAGAGGCTGCAGCTTGCCATGCGCTCTCTGATGCTCTGCCTTAACCATCCTGCAGGTCATACATCTCTCAACGTACCAGGCGATCTCCGTTTTCATACACGGCCACCAATAGCTCAATCTAATATCCCGATACATCTTGGTTGCCCCCGGATGGATAGAAAAGTGAGACTTATGAGCCTCCTCTAACACAATCTGCCTAACCCCACCACACATCAGAACCAATACCCGACCACAACGGGTCAACAATCCACGACCATCCGGAACAAATACGGAAATCTTACCCCTGATCCTCTCTGTCTTCCAGTTCTCTTCCTGAACACCCTCGGCCTGATCCTCCCTAATCAATCCCAAAAGCGGGGAATCCACTGATATCCTCATACACGATACCCCAACTGAAGGCCCAGCCGACTTGTGGCTCAAAACATCCACCACCATATTCGCTTTACCCGGATGGTAAAGGATCTCGTAGTCATAATCCTTGACTACATCCAGCCACCTGTGCTGTCTCATGTTCAGGTTCAGCTGATCCATAATATGCCTCAGGCTCTTGTGATCCGGTACAACGGACCCCATAAATATAGTGCCTCCAAATCTTGAGTGCAAAAACCACTGCCCCCAACTCCAGATCATGCGTGGGATATCGCGTCTCGTGCGGCTTCAGCTGCCGCAAAGCATAAGCTATCACCCGTCCTCTCTGCATGAGGACCGCCCCCAAACCAGTGATGGATGCATCATAGAAAACCATAAAATCCTCAATTCCCTCTGGAAGGGTCAAAAACGGGGCCTCAAATAGTCTCTGTCGAAGTGTCTCAAATGTTGTCTGCTGCTCAGGGCCCAATCGGAAATCCACCCCTTTCCTCGCCAGACGAGTGAAGGGTACTACAATCTTGAAGAAATCCTGAATGAATCTCCGATAGTACCCTGCCAAACCCAAGAAAATCCTGATATCCGAGGGAGATTTCGAAACCTCCCACTGCATCACAGCCTCGATCTTGGCCAGATCGATCAAAATCCCATCCTGGTTAACGAGATGTCCAAGGAATTGCACCTCTCGTAACCAAAAATTGCACTTCAAGAACTTAGCATAAAGTCGTTCTCGCCTCAAAACCCCCAGAAGCTCGCAAAGATGCTCCTTATGCTGCTCTCTGGTCTTGGAATATACCAAGATATCATCAATTAATACAATAACCGAACGATCGAGCATCGGCCTGCACACTCGATTCATCAGATCCATAAATACTGCAGGCACATTGGTGAGCCCAAATGGCATCACCGCAAACTCATAATGCCCATAACGAGTCCAGAACGTGGTCTTCTCCATGTCCTCCACTCTCACCCTGACCTGATGATACCCGGACCTCATATCTATCTTGGAGAACCAAGATGCACCATGCAATTGATCAAAGAGGTCATCATTCCACGGAAGGGGATAACAGTTCTTTACCATTAACTTGTTCAACTCCCGATAATGAATGCACATCCGGTGCGAACCAACCTTCTTCTTGATGAACAAAATCCGCGCTCCCCGTGGAGAACTGCTCGACCTGATGAACTGCTTGCCTAGCAGCTCCTACAGTTGATATGACAAATCCTACATCTTAGGCGATGCCAAGCGGTACGACGCCTTGGCAATCGGGGTCGCACCTGACACAAGGTCTATCATGAATCGACCTGCCTCTCGGGAGGCACACCGGGTAACTCCTCTAAAAATACATCTGCGAATTCCCTAACAACCGAAACCTCTGAAACCGACGTTTGATATCCAACCTGCATATCCACCACATAAGCCAAGAAATCAGCACACCCATTCTGAATATACTTTCGATCCCTGGCTACAGAACAAAACCCTGAACCCATCCTGGTGCCCTCTCCATAGATGACCAGTTCTCCCCCACTTGGGGTTCGAACTACCACACATTGTCCCTCACAATCAATCATAGCGCCAAACTGGCTCAACCAATCCATGCCCACAATCACGCAAACATCACCCATGGGGATAAGGATCAAATCGATCAGGAAGGCACCCCAAAGATCTCCAGAACACAACCCTGATGCACTAAAGAAGCAGAAACCCCGTGTTCGTTGGCGATAGAAACTCGCAACGGACACTCCAACTCCCCAATGGGAATATCAAACTCCGTACTGAACGATCGAGAAACAAAGGACTGACTTGCACCCGAGTCAAACAACACTAAAGCAGGCAAAGAGTTCACTAGGAACGTACCTAACAGAGGTACAATTATATAAGCATAGCACAATACATAATCAACAAGATAACGGATAGAAACATACCAGTCACAACATTTGGAGCTGCCCTGGCCTCCTCGGCAGTGATCTGAAAAGCGCGACCTCGAGCCCTCGAGGGCTCCGCCTTCCCCTGGCGTCCATCTGTGATCTTCAAAGTAGCTGGCACGGGAGCCTGCGCCATCTTGGCGGCGAGCAACGGACAGTTTACCTTCACATGGCCAACCTGATCACAATGATAGCAGATCCTGGTACCCTGAAAAGGGCCAACTGGCGGCAATCCCTCACATAGTGCCCCTCCCTGCCACATTTGTGGCATACACCTCCTGATCGACATGCCCCGTTATGAACCTTTCCGCACTTCCCATAAGTGTGGCCTTGCTGACCCCCAAATATAGAATCACCGGATTTGAACCACTTCGGCGCTGGCTACAACTGTGACGGGTTCGGTCTCTACTCTCTCGTATGCAGCTCTATCTCAATCTCACGCCGCCTAGCGGCCTCCTGCATCTCCAACAAAGAATCATACCGATGGGTGGAAAAAAACTGCCTGATATCCGTCTTGCGCATGCTCAAGTAACGGGTCATTTGAGCCTGCTCCAAAGCAAATTCAGGGAAAAACATGGCCCTCTCAGTAAACATCCTAGTGATCTCCGTCACCGACTCCGATCCCTACCTCCGATCCAAAAACTCTTGGGCCAACCTCTCGCACTCTACTCGCGGCACATATCGAGTACGAAACATCTCCATAAACTGATACCAAGATATCGCAGCCCTCTGCTCAGCAGAATATGATCCTGTAACAAGTCTCCACCAATCCTTCGCTCCGGACCTCAGGAGGTTCAGAGCGCACCTGTCCTTCTGGTCAGCTGGGCAAGAGTAAGTGAAAAAGAAACCCTCGATATTGGATAGCCACCTTATGGGTACAATCGGGTCCTGAACTCCATCGAAGGTCGGGGGCTTCGTATTGTCGAAGTCCCGATACTGAAAAACCCGACTCGGCCCAACACCTGCGGTTGCAACGGCTGCGAACGCTACAACAGCAGCAGTCTCAGCAACGGCTGTGTATCTGTCATCAAAGAACTCCACCATCGCGGTCTTAATAGACCCAAATAACTCCGATATCTGATCCCTGATAATATCCATAACCTCCTCACGGAGAATCTCCCTAATCATGTCATCCAACGCAGCTGACCCACCCTGACTGCCAGCTCCTGATCCTAATCCTAACCCAGTCTAACTCTCCTCGTCGTCACCATACTGAAAATAAACCAAGGAATATCAGATAACATGCATATCAAGACAGGGAACCAACTCCCAATAAAGCCCTAGGGGGTTGTTGTTGGATATAGTGTCTAAGTCCATAACTATATTTGGTATGTACTTGACCCGACCCGGCATGGTCCATTTGGGTTGCACTTCACCCGACCAATTTATGGATAATCGTTTGAGAATAGTATAAGTTATGATTTATTAATATATTATAAGTCCTAATATATTAATATAAAATCATATTATTTAATTAGTATTGATCTATAATTAATCTAGAATTAATTTAGAGATCAAAAGTATGACTAATTAAATATAGGCTCTTGTATTTATATAGTGTGGGCTAATGCTTATTTGGAATGGGCTAGGCTTGCATGGAAAGTCCATGGATACTCCATGAAGCTTTAACCCATGGATCTCATGGAAATGAAAAGACATGGGTATTAGGGTTTACATGAATGTAACCCTAATCCACCACAGTATATAAAGGAGGCTTAGCTTCTTGAAATCACACGAGTTGTGGTGAGTAAAGTAAGAGGGCCGATTTCAAGAAGGTGATTACTATTCTCTCAAAGTTCCAAGTTTGTGGTGATTTGTGATTTCCATTTGAGGTATCCACACTATTGGTGCTAGGCTCTAAAACTCCAAGCAATCAACTACAACTACAACGTAAGTAATTCTACTAGCTTTATTTGATTCAAGTTCCCCATGCCATGCTAGATAGGATAAGAACCTTGGAAAAATAATTATTTGCATGTATCATAGTCAAACATAGATCCAAGGTTTCTAGGGTTGCATGTACACCATAGGAGTGTTAGAATGCTCAAAAACCCATCAGTGGTATCAGAGCCTGGTTTGTTTATTTGATACTTGATGCAAAAAAAAAAAAAAAAAAAAAACTTGAAAATCGAAGTTTTGTTCAAAAGCTCGTATCAAAATTTCAAGTTTTGTATATGTACTTACGATTCTTGAAATTTTTGATATGAACATTCATAAACATATGAGTTTTGAAGATCATAGAAATTATGTGCTAATAATTGATTAGATTAATTCTTGATCTTTATGTGTTTTAATGGAGTCCATAACTAGTTCTTAAGTTATGGATAACCAAAAGTCACATTTATAAATAACCATTAAAAGAACACATAGGTTACAAAAAATGAAGAGTCTTCATTTTTAATAACCATTAACTCATAAGTTATGAGAAATGAAAAGTTTTGAAAGTTTACAAAACTTGCCCTCAAGTTTTGGAACATGTAACGTCATATTAAAAACTTTAGTTCCAACCCCTAGAATTTTAAAAGTTAAAATTCAACCCTTATACTTTATAATATTATAAGTTTAATAATATTTATATATGTATAAGATCAAGTCGTCTTACCGCTAGTACGCCTCATTCACGAAGCCGGTCTATAAGGGGGGTATAAGGTTGTTGCCTATAAAATGGCAACTTAATGGGTGTCCACTCTCACCCACCGCTTCCTTGATCGGTGGAGGGTCGTTAGTTGAACGGGTAGGACAAGGACTTATAAATTCTCATTAAAAGTATAATGATAATACTAAAGTAACTAAACTTTATTGAATTCCCAATCTTAGTTATTTTAGGAAAATGTGAATAAGGTGCTAATCCATGAAATTACACTTTACACTTTGTTTAAGTCGTTAGTGGAGCGTGTGTGGTTAACCGGCACACTAACTTGAACTTAACAAGGTAGGTAAAGGGTGACTTAATGTTTATCATAGTATCGATGGAGCGTGTGTGGTTAACCGGCACATCGATTGAGGGGTAATACATTAAGGGTACCAAGTAATTTGCATGGTTACTTCACACCTTGTTTTGTGATCCTCGGCATCCCAGTCACAAAACTTGAAGGGCACACTCGAGATTGAAACATGCCATTGAAGAAAGTTCAATGAATCTCAAAGAATCTAGGAGTTTCTAAACCAATTAAAACCTAATTAAATATTTCGTTTTTCATGGTGGAAATTGGTGAATCGTCATTCACCTACCTTCAAATATCTTATAGCTTAGATTACGGCATCCCTCTTCTAAGTTATAAAATATTGTGTTGGGTCCTAGCCTTAATATTACATTTGGGTGTTTTGTTAAGGACTATCTCTATATCTAATCTAATCTATTCCCTCTTCTTTTCAGATGTCTTCCAATAACAATGCTTCTGGCTCAAACCCTACTAGCTCATTCTCTCTCATGAATCTTTGTGGGAGAGTCATATTTGATGGGTCCAACTTTACAGATTGGATCAGAAACATCAGGATGGTCACTCGGTATGAGAACAAAGAATATGTTCTCGACAAGGAGCTGAAGGTACCCGAGCCAACTGGTACTCCTGAAGAGCTTGCTGAATATGAGGTACATGAAAGAGATGCTACAAAAGTGGCATGCATCATGATGGCCACCATGACAGCCGAGCTCCAAAAGTCCTATGAGGACTATTATCCTTTTGAGATGCACCAGGACTTGATGGACCGCTACCATCAAAGTGCTCGTCAAGAGCGATATGAAATAATCTCCTCCATGATAACAACCCGAATGAAGGATGGTGAACCCATCACGGGCCACATGCAGAAAATGCAAAGGTATGTGGACCGTTTACTGAAGCTGAATGTGAACTTCTCTGAGGAGTTAGAAATAGACATCATTTTGCACTCCTTGCCATCGTGTTATGATCAATTCCGCATGACATATCACATGAACAAGGAAGAAGTCACCCTCAGCAAACTTCAAGGACTCTTGAAGACCGCCGAAAGTGGTCTAAAGGGTAAGTCGGTTGTTACTACTCCTACTCCTACTCCAACTGCGGCAAATGTCTTGGCAATCGGGCATGGCAAAGGGAAGAAGAGAAAGAACCCTTCTAAGGGTACCAAGGGTAAGACCCTTGAAGGCTCCTCTTCAAGCAAAACCAAGAAAGGTTTTGTCACTCCTTCTGCTAACCCTAATGAGGCTGAATGCTTCTATTGCCATGAAAAGTCGCACTGGAAGCGAAACTGCCCAAAGTACCAGCAAGATTTGAAGGATGGGAAAGTAAAACCCAACCATGCAGGTATATACACTATATTGTCTAATAACTCACCTCATTCTAAGTCTTGGGTCCTTGATACATGTTGTGGTGTTCACATATGTTATGATTTGCAGGGAATAAAAAGAAGTGAGAATGTGGAGCAGGGAAAGATAAACTTGATCATGGGAAACAGGAAAGCTTCACCTGTCACCAAGATAGGAGTTTAGTCCTTAGTGCTAAATAGTGGGTTTACATTAGATTTTGAATAAATGTTATTATTCGCCAGAAATGGCAAGAAATGTTATTTCCTTTCATGCATTGTATAAACAAGGTTTACCTTTTATTTTGATAATAATAATGGTAGTATTGATGCTTTCTTTAATAATGTTCTTTATTTTAAAGCATTACCTTGTGATGGCGTGTATGAAACTGTATCAGTTGTAGATAATCTAGGAAATAATGTATTGTGTATTAACTCTTCCACTAGCTTAGATAAAGCATCCTTATGGCATTGTCGTCTTGGACATGTAAGCAAGAAACGCATAGGCCAACTCCAAAAGGATGGAGTCTTGGAGTCATTTGACCTAAAGTCAGATGATAGTTGTGAATCTTGTTTGCTTGGTAAAATGACAAAGTCACCTTTTACTGGCACTTGTGCTAGGGGTGAAGGTTTGTTGGACCTCATACACACGGATGTGTGTGGACCCTTCAGAACCGCAACAAGAGATGCTAATCGGTTCTATGTGACTTTTACTGATGATTTTAGTAGATAGGGATATGTCTACCTAATCAAGCATAAGTCAGAAACCTTTGAGAAATTCAAAGAGTTTAAGCAAGAAGTGGAGAATCAGTTGGGCAGGAACATTAAGATGCTTCGATCCGATCGTGGTGGTGAGTATCTTAGTACTGAGTTCCTTGACCATCTTAAGGAATGTGGGATTGTCTCACAATTGACACCTCCTAGGACACCACAGTTGAATGGTGTAGCTGAGAGGCGCAATCGGACCTTGTTGGACATGGTTCGTTCCATGATGAGTCGAGCTTCGCTACCAATCTCATTTTGGGGGTATGCCTTAGAGACTGCCGCCCATATCCTTAATCTAGTCCCTACAAAGAAGGTTGCCAAAACACCTCACGAGGTGTGGACTGCAAAAGTTCCCAATCTAGACCACATCAAGATTTGGGGTTGCGAGGCTTTCATGAGACGCGGGACTCACGATAAGCTCGAACCCCGAAGCGAAAGGTGTATTTTCATCGGCTACCCACAGAAATCCTTTGGTTACATCTTCTACAGACCCAGTGATAATGTGGTCTTTGTAGCAAGAAGAGGATTCTTTCGAGAGAGAGAATTCATGAGCCAAGGAGACAGTGGGAGGCAAATTGACCTTGAGGAAATTCAAGAGTCAAGTGGTGAAGGAACCTCAAACCCTAGCCCTCAACCTGAGGAGAAAACTCCTGTTGAGCCGACTGAAGAATCTATACCTCTGAGGCGTTCCACCAGAGTTAGCAATGCACCTGAGCATTATTATGGTTTTCATATTACTGCAGAAGTTGAGACACTTATCAGTGATAACACACTGGTAAATCCGGATGAGCCTAACAGCTACACGGAAGCCATGGCAGGCCCTGAGGCTGCTAAATGGAAAGAGGCTATGGATAGCGAGATACAGTCCATGTATGACAATCAAGTTTGGAACTTGGTTTACAATGTACCTGATCGTAAGATAGTTGGGTGCAAATGGATCTTCAAGAAGAAGACCGACATGGATGGTAATGTACACACTTATAAGGCACGACTGGTTGCAAAGGGTTATTCTCAAACTCCGGGAGTTGATTATGATGAGACCTTTTCACCAGTGGCCAAGATTAAGTCTATTAGGGTTCTGTTAGCCATTGTTGCATTTCATGATTATGAAATATAGCAAATGGATGTCAAAACCGCTTTCCTTAATGGAAAGTTGGCTGAAGATGTTTACATGGTTCAGCCAGAGGGTTTTGTCAGTACAGAGTACCCCAGTAGAGTGTGTAAGCTCGAGAAATCCATTTATGGATTAAAACAGGCACCTCGCAGATGGAATCTTTGCTTTGATGAGAAAATCAAAGAATTTGGCTTTTCAAGGAGTGAAGATGAATCTTGTGTCTATATCAAGGCTAGTGGGAGTATAGTCAGCTTTTTGGTACTGTATGTGGATGACATACTACTCATAGGAAATGACATCCCAACCCTGCAGGAAGTAAAGTCCTGGCTTGGGAAGTGTTTCGCTATGAAGGACCTTGGAGAAGCTGCCTATATCCTAGGGATAAGGATTTTGAGAAACAGGAGTAAAAGACTAATTGGACTTAGTCAAAGCACCTATGTGGACAAAGTGTTGAAAAGGTTCAACATGCATAACTCCAAGAAAGGAGAGTTACCCATCCAGAGTAACGCCAGATTGAGTAAGACACAAAGCCCTAGTATTGAGGCTGAGATAGCAGAAATGAGTCGAATACCTTATGCTTCAGCTGTAGGATCGATCATGTATGCTATGACGTGTACTCGACCTGATGTAGCCTTTGCTTTGAGCATGGTTAGCAGGTATCAGGGGAACCCTGGCAAGGCACACTGGGCTGCTGTAAAGAATATCCTCAAGTACCTACGGAGGACTAAGGACTGGGTCCTTACCCTCGGTGGCAGTGAGGACTTGAGAGTTGTAGGGTACAGTGATGCTAGCTTTCAGACTGACAGGGATAATTTCCGCTCTCAGTCGGGCTGGGTCTTTACTCTAAACGGAGGGGCAATTACTTGGAAAAGTTCCAAGCAGGAGACAGTGGCTGATTCAACTTGTGAATCAGAGTATATAGCAGCAAGCGAGGCAGCAAAGGAGGCTATATGGCTAAAGAACTTCATCGGAGACCTTGGAGTTGTACCATCTATAAAGGAGCCAATGGAGATTTTCTGTGACAGCAATAGTGCGGTTGCCTTAGCCAAGGAACCAAGAGATCATGGGAGATCCAGACACATTGACAGAAAATATCACTTCATTAGACATCGAATAGAAGAAGGAATCCTCGTGGCAAAGAGGGTATCATCAGATGAGAACCCAGCAGATCCCCTCACGAAGGGACTGACTCGGGCTAAGCATCTCCAGCATGCTCGGAGCATAGGGCTGAAGGATGATATTAGTTTTAGTAGTTAGATAATCTTGAAATTTGTAAAATGTAATTGACATTTGATGATAAATAAAAGTTGTTATTTATGAGTAAACTGTTGCTATCTCTTGTCAATCGTTTACTATTATTTCTTTTTGCATGTTTTGACTTCCAGAATAATTATGTTATCGTTTATATCATATTATTCAAACTATCCACAGTCGGTCATATGTTGGAAGTAGATATGAATCAAGACTGTCATGGGTTGGCTTGTAGAGGTCTAAGATGTTAGACAAAGCGGGGCTACAGCACTCATGAGTGCTCATAAGTTCTGAGTATTGGATTCAACCCATGCTCACTTGTATCACTTCATGGAATTTATCTCGAGTGATCGTGAGACGGTAATATCATATAAGTCTTCAAACCTAGAGATATGATTTGTTGCCTATGAGTTGGTTATGCATTGATTGCACGAAAACGCATTGGTAACTCGATGTTATAAACCGTGATTTTGTGTGTAATTCAACAAGTAGTAGAGCAAACATATGAGTCGAAGTTTATCTGTTCCTTCTAGGATTAGAAGCGATATCTGGGCCCCTCGATGATTTTGTTTTGACCTATGTACCGGGCCCGGTCAGAACTAAATTGATGTGTTCAGTTAAGTTCTATGTCAAACAAATCGGAAATCGGGAAACAAATGCTGGACAATAAGCAAGACCATGTTCCATGTATTTGTCCGGCTGATATCTAGAACAGAGGATTATATGATCACTTATCTAAAATGGCGCTTCATAGTTCAACAGAGTTTAAAGAGCTACGATTGCTGATCGGTTCCTGAAGTCATACTTGCAACAATAGTTATTAGACTTATCCAAGTGGGAGACTGTTGGATATAGTGTCTAAGTCCATAACTATATATGGTATGTACTTGACCCGACCCGGCATGGTCTATTTGGGTTGCACTTCACCCGAACAATTTATGGATAATCGTTTGAGAATAGTATAAGTTATGATTTATTAATATATTATAAGTCCTAATATATTAATATAAAATCATATTATTTAATTAGTATTGATCTATAATTAATCTAGAATTAATTTAGAGATCAAAAGTATGACTAATTAAATATGGGCTCTTGTATTTATATAGTGTGGGCTAATGCTTATTTGGAATGGGCTAGGCTTGCATGGAAAGTCCATGGATACTCCATGGAGCTTTAACCCATGGATCTCATGGAAATGAAAAGACATGGGTATTAGGGTTTACATGAATGTAACCCTAATCCACCACACTATATAAAGGAGGCTTTGGTTCTTGAAATCACACGAGTTGTGGTGAGTAAAGTAAGAGGGCCGATTTCAAGAAGGTGATTACTATTCTCTCAAAGTTCTAAGTTTGTGGTGATTTGTGATTTCCATTTGAGGCATCCACACTATTGGTGCTAGGCTCTAAAACTCCAAGCAATCAACTACAACTACAAGGTAAGTAATTCTACTAGCTTTATTTGATTCAAGTTCCCCATGCCATGCTAGATAGGATAAGAACCTTGGAAAAATAATTATTTGCATGTATCATAGTCAAACATAGATCCAAGGTTTCTAGGGTTGCATGTACACCATAGGAGTGTTAGAATGCTCAAAAACCCATCAGTTGTGACTTCCTTGTTACGCGTACGGGTCCTAAACTTCCAGTAGTACGGTCCCATACTACCTTCCACACCTACCCGCATTTGTTCCAGAGGAGCATCATGATAACCCTAACGATACATACTAGCATAAACATACACTCGATCCTCATACCCTAGAGGAAAGGCTAATCATCTCAGAACTGGTCGGCTGACCCCACAGAACCTATCCATGAAACTTCCACCAACCCTGCACCACTCGTGTATGCTAGTCATACATAACACTGGACCCCATAGACAGTCGAATATATGATCCTACCCTAAGCCCTTCATCAAACAAGAACAGGAAATAAGGCCAAATCAAACATTCTCGGGCTATAGAATCTTAGTTATGTATGGCCATGATGTATACACTAAGCAACTACAGTAATGATGTCAATTCCATGCAAGAAGAACCCTAGGCTATCAGGCATCATAAAACCAGGTAACTCTATCATGTAAATTCTTGAAGATCCCTATCCTATCACTAGCATGTTGTTCTAACATATCACAATATCAAATAACAGTGTGGTAATTTGGGGTCTACTTACTGGCTCCGGCTGATCGTACACATCGCATCCTCCTTGATTATTTTGAAAAATTTTGAAAATAGTTTTGAAAAATCCTTTCCTTAGTTTGAGATTGGACTCACACGAGTGTTTCATCCAATTCACTCAAACCAAGGCTCTGATACCAACTTGTAACATCCAAAAATTGCACAAAAAATTTAAACTTTTTAAACAATCCAAATCATCACTTGTTTACAAAAATAGTTTTCCAGAACATGTCTATTATCAGAGTTTTCCCAAAATCATAAACAAAACATGAGGAGGTGCACGATCAAGTATTCACCTTTCCGCGATCATCTGAGGTACCTGAAACACAACCCAAAACTGTAAGCCCAAAGCTTAGTGAGTTTACACCAAAGTACCAACCTGATACAAAACAACATAATAACAATAAACAACATGCATATAGAGCCTTCAGTCTGACTGGAACGCCTCACCGGCCTACAATCTACCTAGTACGCTCACAGAACCTTCAGCATTAATGGTACGCCACATCGGGTCTTCAGCCTATCGGGACCATTCTCCGGGCCTTCGGCCTGACTGGTACGCCCCACTGGCCTTCAGTCTATCCGGGACGCCCTGGGTCTGTTGGCCTCCAGCACAAAAAAGGTCCGCCTCAACCCAACTACACATATACCATGTCGAAACACATATATAACAGATAATCATATAATTTACCGGCTAATAATCAAGCAGACAGATCTTATAGATCACTAAGCATAACATCATCCTATCTACCAAGATACAGATCTAACAGATCACTACAATACTCAAACATACGATAAACAAGATAACAATCCAAAAGGGCCGGTCTTGGTGCCTTCGACCCAAAAGTACAGTGACAAACACTCATCTCACACTGCTGAATCACACTGAAAGCCTCCGGCTGCTAGCTCACTAAAATCCCCGCGCTATCACAACATAAAAGTCATCCAATCAATACTTGGATTACATTCTAAGCTAAGAGTCCAATATTAGGGTAAATGGCCACTTTACCCTTTTTCCTTAGTTGGGCTAAGACCCAAGCCCAAATCTTGATCCAAAAGGCCCAACCACTAAATAACCATCCAAGGCCCATAATTGGCCCAATTTTCCAAATTGGGCCCAACTCCTATTTGGGCCTTACCCCAAGGTCTAACACTTCACTTATCCCAAAACACCCATAATTAGATGGACCAATAAGGGCCCAAGCATCCAAGCCCAAAAGGTGGCCCAAAGCTTGAAGCTCAAATTCGAAAACCTAACAGGCTAAGTACGCGGGGCGTACCCAGCTGTACGCTTAGCGTACTCCACCTTTACCAAAACGAGATGTCGACCACCTACGCCCAACGTACGTGGTGTCCATGCACAACTTCGAAAAAGGCTTCTTCCATTCCGACCAAACGTTCACAAACCATATCCATGTCCAAGAAGGTGCTCTTAACCATAAAGTTTCCAACTTTATGGTTATGCATGCGTCATTAAGACTCAAAACCATCCTCCTAGTTGGTCTTAACCACTAAGGACCTCTACTGTGACATCACGGCCAGAAAAGACCATTTTAATTTATGCTTTTAAAATAATTTCAGAGTAATCCTTTGATTAAAAGAGTTGCGGAATTTGTTCCCAAAACAAAATATGATAAAATAAGATTTACCAAGGCATTTCTTAAAGAAATGTATTTTCATTATATAACAAAACTCGGGATGTCATGTTCCGATACAGACCAAAAGCATAAACGGCACATTATAAGCCTTACAACACTTATATACACTACAGAACTATAATCAAAATATCTTGATAAGTCGTTGAACTTATGCTCTCGCGCCACTACCTGTAATATAAACAAAACTGAGTGGGCAGGCTTGGGATCCTGGTGAGCATATAGGGTTTTCAACCCACAATAAATAAATTTATTAATTTCATCAAACAACAATAACCCGATTACCCATTCCCGTTATCCTCACTTTACGTCCCAAAAAACAACTATCACAAGGGACCTAGTCTAAGGATTTTAATCGGGGCGACAACACTGCTTTGGGGGTTTCCCAGCAATTTATGTCAAATAAGGCAACCATGTGGGGGATGGAGTACATCAAATGAACACCCAAGCTCATTAACACCTACAGGTTGCGAGCCTACCAGCGTTCCACAGGACTATCTAGAAAAGTTCGTGGTCGTCATCCATACTCCGCTAGATGACTGGATCACAATAACATCGAGGCCTCTCATCATTTTATTTCATCACACATCAACTATCTACCCATGTTTTACCCAACATATTTGTAGATAAAAATACATATACAGTTAAATTTATTTAAAAACCTGTATAAATCATTTGTTCACCATCCATCTCAAATAAATAAACAATATATATTCACATAGCATGTATTTTATATAAAATACTTCATATCTATGTGTAAGATTAAAGTAACTATACACTCACTTGATTTAACGATAATCGGGCAACACTTCGTTTCCTAAAACGATCGTTTTTATGAAACCGGGAGCTTTAATGAAAAACCGGGCTCTGCGAGAGTTGGGCTTCAAAACCTAAAAGATAAAAATTTCCGGGTCTTCGGGCACTTCGGGGCGTGTTTCGGGTGTTGGAAATGATACCGGGGCTTCGGGGGAAGTGGAAATTGCTAAAATATGAAATTTAGGGTGAAAAATGCCAAATTTCCAAAGTTATCCGGGAGATCTCGCAGCCTTCCTTTTATAGGCAAAGCTCAGATCCGGAGGAGGGCAGGTGGCAGCAGCAGCAAAGGCCAGGTGGAGGGTGCGAGGTTCGGACACCAGCGCAACACGTGTCGGCTTCGGACTGGTCCAGCGCCTCGGATGCGAGGAGTCACGGGGCATGCGTCGGAGTTTCGGCTGCACAGCGCATCGATGACTAAGCTGCTTCGGACACGAGGCGAGATCCGGACGAGGGTGACGTGGCCGATCCGAATAAGGCTTATCCATGCGAAAATTCTCGGAAATTGTGCCAAAATCTTCTAAAATCCATAACTTTTGCATACGAGCTCAGTTTTTGACGTTCTTTATATGCACGCGTAGGGAAAATTAAGCTCTACAATTTTCGTTTAGACTTCGTCGGCTAATTTTGAATTTATTTTTAATATTATTATTTTTAACAGACCGGGACAGGAAAATCCGTTAAAAATTCATAACTTCCTCATCCGATGTCCGTTTCCATCTGTCTTTTTACCGTTGTACTACTATTGACGAGACCTTAGATTCTCGTTAAGATTGTGTTGGCTAAAAATCACTCGATCTAAAAATCGAGTTTTTAGCTGTCTACTGTTAAGCTAAAACTTAGAAAAATCATAACTTCCTCATACGAAGTCAGATTTGGGCGTTCTTTTTACGCATACTCTCGGTTTAACGACCACTACGACTTTTATTTAGATCACCAAGGCTAAAAAGTAGTTTATCAAAAACTCACTTTTTACGTCACACAACGTCGTATCGGTTCTGTCACGAAACTTCGACAGGTCATAACTTCTTCGTTATAACTCGAATTTCGGTATTCTTTATATATCCGGAATCATTGTCACGACCACTACAACTTTCTTCATAGATATTGGGTTTATCTAATATTTATTTTCGACGCTTATTTTTATTCTTAATTAATTAAATCCTAATAATTAAGCATAAAGCACATAATTCACATAATAATCACATAATTCCTCTTTATTTCTTCAAAATGAGTTACAAAGGTTAACCTAGACTATTACGTCAATATTAATGTCTAGCCTAGAAACATGGGCGTTACAATTCTCTCCCCCTTAGGATGATTCCGTCCCCAGAATCATACATCAGCAAACAAATGCGGATAGCAACTCATCATGTCACTCTTCGTTTCCCAGGTGAGATTTGGCCCATTCGTATGTTTCCAACGCACAAGCACTAAATCGACCATCTTGCGTCGCAACTTTTTAGTCTTACGGTAAACGATTGCCTGTGGTTCTTTAGTTAACCTCTTGTTTTCATCCAACCTTAATTCAAAAATTGGAATTATGCTGGGCACATCTCCCGTGAACTTTCTCAAATAACACACATGAACGGTCCAATGAACCTTGGACTCAACTTTCCCCTTTTACCAAATCTTATAAGTCTCTTCCACGGCGAGACTTTAAGTAAAACCGAATCCCCAACTTCGAATGTTATCGGTTGTCTTTTCTTGTCAGCATAGCTCTTTTGACGAGCTTGAGCAGCTAACATCCTTTCCCTAATCACTTTCAACTTTTTAGCAGTCTGATGGACTATTTCAGGTCCCATAAACTGCTTTTCCCCAGCTTCCAGCCAACATGACGGCGTTCGACATTTTTCTCCATACAAAGCTTGGTAATGTGCCATCTTGATGCTTGAGTGGAAACTATTATTATAGGAAAATTCTACCAGAGGTAAATGTTCATCCCAGATACCTTGGAATTCCAGGGTACATGCTCTTAGCATATCCTCCAACGTTGAATTGTTCGTTCGCTCTGACCATCGGTTTTTCGGATGGTAAGCTGTACTCAAACACAATTTCGTACCCAATTCCTCTTGTAAACTTCTCCAAAACCTTGAGGTGAAACGGCTGCCACGTTCTGATACAATCGTTAATGGAACACCGTGAAGCCTCACAATTTCCTTCACGTAAGAATTCACAAACTTATCCATAGACCATTTCTCCTTGGCTGCTATGAAATGCGCACTCTTAGTGAAGCGATCAACGACCACCCAAATCATGTCGTGACCGTTCTTAGTTCTGGGCAGTTTAGTCACGAAATCCATGGTGATGTCTTCCCATTTACCTATGGGTACAGGTAAAGGTTCTAAACTCCCATACGGTTTCTGATGTTGTGCCTTAACCCTAGCACATGTTACACACTCGGCCACATACGTAGCGACATCGAGCTTCATCGTCGGCCACCAGTAGTATGGTTTTAGATCCCTATACATTTTTGTGCTGCCGGGATGAATCGAGTACATGGTCTTGTGAGCTTCTTCCATCGGAAGATCACTTACTCCTCCCGTCTTAGGTACCCATATCCTATCTTGGAATACCTTCAGTCCTTGACCGTTTGTATCAAACACTAACGTTTTGCCCAAACGTTCTTTCTTTCGATCATTTTTCTCTAAAGCTTCCTCTTAAGCTTTCTTTATACTTTCCACAATTGTCGAGAAAACTTCAATTCTCAACGCTCTTGGCCTTTTCTTTTCAAGATTTACCTTCCGACTGAGAGCATCAGCAACAACATTTGCTTTACCAGGGTGGTAAAGTATCTCACAGTCGTAGTCCTTGAGTAACTCTAGCCAGCGTCGTTGCCTCATCTTCAATTCCTTCTGATTAAAGAGATATGGAAGACTCTTATGATCAGTGAAAAGTTTGCATTTAGTGCCATAAAGATAGTGCCTCCATATCTTTAAGGTGAATACTACCGCTGCCAACTCCAGATCATGAGTGGGGTAGTTCTTTTCATGTTCTTTCAACTGCCTCGATGCATACGCTATCACTTTATCCCTTTGGGTCAGAACACAACCTAACCCAACTCCAGATGCATCGCTATAAACTGCGAAGTCATCAACTCCTTCAGGCAAAGAAAGAATCGGTGCTTCACACAATTTCTTCTTTAACTTCTCAAAAGCTTCCTTATGCTTCTCATTCCAAGTATAAGTAGCTCCTTTTGGGGTCAAAGCTGTTAATGGAGTAGCGATCGAAGAAAAGCCTTGGATAAACCTTCGGTAATATCCAGCTAATCCTAGAAAGCTTTGGATCTCTGTGGGACTTTTTGGTTGCTCCCACTTCATCACAGCTTTAATCTTTGCTGGATCCACCATTATCCCTTCTTGGTTAACCACATGACCCAAAAATTGGACTTCCTGAATCCAAAATTCACATTTGGAGAACTTTGCATACAACTTCTCCTTTTTCAGAACTTCTAGAACTTAACACAGATGATTGTCATGCTCCTCCTTGCTTTTTGAATAAATCAAAATATCATCTATGAACACTATCACAGATTTATCAAGGTATGGTTTACAAACCCTGTTCATCAAATCCATGAAAGCTGCTAGAGCATTGGTTAGTCCAAACGACATAACCAAGAACTCATAGTGTCCATATCTTGTTCTAAACGCAGTCTTCTCAATATCCTGCTCTCTTACCTTTAGCTAATGATATCCTGACCTAAGATCGATCTTCGAGAAATAGCTCGAACCTTGCAACTGATCGAACAGGTCATCAATACTTGTTCTTTATTGTTGCCTTATTAAGCTCTCTGTAATCGATGCACATTCTCATGCTCCCGTCTTTCTTCTTTACGAATAACACCGGAGCTCCCTAGTGTGATGAACTAGGTCGAATAAAACATTTGTCCAATAATTCCTGAAGTTGTGTCATCATTTCCTTCATCTCCGTTGGTGATAATCGGTACGATGCTTTTGCTATTCGCGTTGTTCCTGGTAATAAGTCTATTCTGAACTCCACTTGTCTATCAGGTGGTAATCCAGGAAGATCTTCGGGAAAGACTTACGGATAGTCACACACCACCAGAATATTCTGCACCTCCTTCTTTTCCTTCTTAGCATCAATCACAAATGCTAGATATGATGTACATCCCTTGGCCAAACACTTTCTGTCTTTCATTAGGGAAATGATTCCAGAGTTTACTCTGCGTTTGTCTCCATACACCATAAACGACTCTTTCCCTGGCGGGTTTACTTTTACTATCTTTTTCCTGCACAATATTTCGGCATCATTGGTGCTAAGCCAATCCATTCCTAGAACGATGTCGAAAGCATTTAACTTGATAGGCAATAATTCCTCGTGGAACTTATTCCCATTCAAGTCAATGAAGATGTTTTTCATACGATGGCTAACAGGTATAAACTTGCCACTAGCAACCTCGACTAATAAAGCATTATCTAGTCTATCGACAGGCAAAGCTAGTTTTCTACCAAATTCATGCGAAATAAAGGAGTAGTTGGGTCCAGAATCAAATAAAATTTGGGCAGGAAATTCGTGTACGAGAAAGGTACCTGAAGCGACATCAGCTTCTTCTTTCGCAGCTTCAAGTGTCATCTGAAAGGCTCTCGCCTTTGGTTTTGGTGGAATGTTCGGTTTTGCTGCGTCCTTCTTTTTCGGACAGTCTTTCACCACGTGCCCTTCCTCGTTACATCCAAAGCATACCCTCTTGTTGGACGGACACTCATTGGCATAATGCCCAGTCTTTCCACATTTGTAGCAAGCCACCTCCTTACTACATTTCCCAGAGTGCGTTTTCTTGCACTTTTCACACCATTTCACTTCGCCTCCTCCTCTTCCTCCAAACTTCTTAGACTTTGAAAATTTTCTTTTCTTGTTGGAACCTGAAGTTCCTTCAAACTTTCTCTTTTCGCCAACTTCTGCCCTCTCCAGACCCTTCTCTCTGATCTGAGTCTCAACATTCTTAGCAGCCCAGATGGCGGCTTTCAAAGTGGTTGCTTGCTTGACCATCAGACCAAAGTCCGCTGGTAATCCGTGGGAAAACTTGTTGACCTTGGAGAGTTCAGTCGGAACTAGATAAGGAACAAGCTTCATCTTTTCCGTAAAACTAGCAGCGTATTCAGTGACGCTCATCTTTCCCTTCTTCAAATTCTGGAACTCATTGTTGATTTCCAGAAGATCCTGCTCAGAGAAGTATTGCAATTTCACTTGTACCACAAAGTCTTCCCAAGACATCTTGCTAGCTTCTCCCTTGGGCATCGAATCAGCTAGTAACTTCCACCAGCTCAATACACCAGATTTTAACAGAGGAATTGCAAGTGCGGTCTTCTGTTTGTTGCTGCACTCACAACTTTCAAACATTGTCTCCATTTCGGAGATCCAATTCATGACTTCCACCGATGTCGGGCTTCCAGATAGACACGGTGGTTTGGATGCCATGAAATCTTTCTATTTGCATCCACGTCCATCACCTCCTCCATCCTAGTTGTTTCGTCTAACTATCGGTGGGTTGGCTTGACCAACAGTCCCACTGTAGTTCCCTCCTTCTGATTGCCCTTCATTCAATCCGGGCTGTTCAATAGGTATCGTAGTTTCTTCCCTATTCTGTTGTAGTAATCGCCTTGTCTCTTCCATTTGGCGATCCAACATCATTTTCATCATTGCTTGTACTCCAGCCATTGTCACTGGCTCAGGTGCAGCTGCTTCAACAGGTACTTGCTCAAGTACTTGGGGTTGAGGTTGTTGATTCCTGTTTCCGTTTGTATTTCCAACTCCACTGCGAGTTCTTGCCATTATAATCTATATACCAAATAAGGCGAATTTAGATCTTAACCACGATCGATATTTTGAATCCTCCTTATCACTCCAAAACATTATATGCTAGTTCTAATATCGTAGTCGTACGCTTAGAATCCTAAACACATAAAGTTTCCAGATCCGGTCGGCAACAGACCATAGATCCGAACAAATAACATCATATATGAAAAACATATAACATTTAGCACATAAAAGTATTTTAGGCAAATTCCCTAAAATATACTAGTGATTGTGTCTAAAATATGGTAGACACTCATCTCACGATCATCACTTAGCATTCTAAGTTTAAGTCTAGAAATCCTACAAATTCCTAGTTCGCTTAAACTAATGTTCTGATACCAACTGTGACATCCCCAAATTCACGGCCAGAAAATACCATTTTAATTTATGCTTTTAAAATAATTTCAGAGTAATCCTTTGATTAAAAGAGTTGCGGAATTTGTTCCCAAAACGAAATATGATAAAATAAGATTTACCAAGGCATTTCTTAAAGAAATGTATTTTCATTATATAACAAAACTCGGGATGTCATGTTCCGATACAGACCAAAAGCATAAACGGCACATTATAAGCCTTACAACACTTATATACACTACAAGCCTATAATCAAAATATCTTGATAAGTCGTTGAACTTATGCTCTCGCGCCACTACCTGTAATATAAACAAAACTGAGTGGGTCAGGCTTGGGATCCTGGTGAGCATATAGGGTTTTCAACCCACAATAAATAAATTTATTAATTTCATCAAACAACAATAACCCGATTACCCATTCCCGTTATCCTCACTTTACGTCCCAAAAAACAACTATCACAAGGGACCTAGTCTAAGGATTTTAATCGGGGCGACAACACTGCTTTGGGGGTTTCCCAGCAATTTATGTCAAATAAGGCAACCATGTGGGGGATGGAGTACATCAAATGAACACCCAAGCTCATTAACACCTACAGGTTGCGAGCCTACCAGCGTTCCACAGGACTATCTAGAAAAGTCTGTGGTCGTCATCCATACTCCGCTAGATGACTGGATCACAATAACATCGAAGCCTCTCATCATTTTATTTCATCACACATCAACTATCTACCCATGTTTTACCCAACATATTTGTATATAAAAATACATATACAGTTAAATTTATTTAAAAACCTGTATAAATCATTCGTTCATCATCCATCTCAAATAAATAAACAATATATATTCACATAGCATGTATTTTATATAAAATACTTCATATCTATGTGTAAGATTAAAGTAACTATACACTCACTTGATTTAACGATAATCGGGCAGCACTTCGTTTCCTAAAACGATCGTTTTTGATGAAACCGGGAGCTTTAATGAAAAACCGGGCTCTGCGAGGGTTGGGCTTCAAAACTGAAAAGATAAAATTTTCCGGGTCTTCGGGCACTTCGGGGCGTGTTTCGGGTGTTGGAAATGATACCGGGGCTTCGGGGGAAGTGGAAATAGCTAAAATATTAAATTTAGGGTGAAAAATGCCAAATTTCCAAAGTTACCCAGGAGATCTCGCAGCCTCCCTTTTATAGGCGAAGCTCGGATCCGGAGGAGGGCAGGTGGCAGCAGCAGCGAAGGCCAGGTGGAGGGTGCGAGGTTCGGACACCGCCGCAACACGCGTCGGCTTCAGACTGGTCCAGCGCCTCGGATGCGAGGAGTCACCGGGCACGCGTCGGAGTCTCGGCTGCACAACGCATCGGTGACTAAGCTGCTTCGGACACGAGGCGGACACGGGGCGAGATCCGGACGAGGTGACGTGGCCGATCCAAATAAGGCTTATCCATGCGAAAATTCTCGAAAATTGTGCCAAAATCTTCTAAAATCCATAACTTTCGCATACGAGGTTCGTTTTTGACGTTCATTATATGCACGCGTAGGGAAAATTATGCTCTACAACTTTCGTTTAGACTTCGTCGGCTAATTTTGAATTTATTTTTAATATTATTATTTTTAACAGACCGGGACAAGAAAATCCGTTAAAAATTCATAACTTCTTCATCCGATGTCCGTTTTCGTCTGAATTTTTACCGTTGTACTACTATTGACGAGACCTTCGATTCACGTTTAGATTGTGTTGGCTAAAAATCACTCGATCTAAAATTCGAGTTTTTAGTTGTCTACTACTAAGCTAAAACTTAGAAAAATCATAACTTCCTCATACGAAGTCAGATTTGGGCGTTCTTTTTACGCATACTCTCGGGTTAACGACCACTACGACTTTTATTTAGATCACCAAGGCTAAAAAGTAGTTTATCAAAAACTCACTTTTTACGTCACACAGCGTCGTGTCGGTTCTGTCGCGAAACTTCGACAGGTCATAACTTCTTCGTTATAACTCGGATTTCGGTATTCTTTATATATCCGGAATCCTTGTCACGACCACTACAACTTCCTTCACAGATATTGTGTTTATCTTATATTTATTTTCGACGCTTATTTTTATTCTTAATTAATTAAATCCTAAGAATTAAGCATAAAACACATAATTCACATAATAATCACATAATTCCTCTTTATTTCTTCAAAATGAGTTACAAAGGTTAACCTAGACTATTACGTCAATATTAATGTCTAGACTAGAAACACGGGCGTTACATCTACACTTTGCATGAAAGCACTAAATGAGTCAAGAAAGCATTTTTATGACTTAACACAACTCAAATCTTCTAAAAAGGTAGCTCTTTTGGTCTTAGAGTAGCATTTACTCATCAAGTCCAATAAAAGGGGACAAACTCATAAAACTCCATATTGCTAGATCTCTAAGATATACAAGTAAAGTTCAAAACTTTATACCTTCTGGAGCTCCCCAAAGAGATGAAGTTCTCAGATCTACAAGATTGAATCCCACACCAAAGCTTCTCAAAAGATCCCTTCTTCTTTCATCAACACTAAGAACACACACACACACACACACTTAAGCTCAACACACACAAGGGCTAGGGCTTGCAAAATCGACTCAAGGAGGGTGGAGGCTGAAAGGGTGAAGAAAATGAGGATATAAGGGGGATTATATAGGGTTGAACCCTAGAAATTAGGGTTTTCCAAGTATGATGAGTATGCCCCGCGTACTAGGGCGTGCCCTAGTACGCTACACTCGTACACATGGCGTACTCTTATCCTTCAAAATTTTGGTTTTTCCACTAGGGCTTCTCATGGATACTTTCTTCTATCACAGGGACTAATTTGACATAAATTAAAACCATAAGGGTGCGTTTGGAAGTACCTGAATATCAGGGTGTTACAAAATATATCGATACATCATCAATATCAGAGTAAATCACAAAATACAGAATCGAGTGGTGTGTGCTCTGCAATAATCCCGAGCTCTTCCCTTTGGAACCAGAAGTACCTGAAGCATAAACTGAAAACCGTAAGCATAAAGCTTAGTGAGTTCCCCAAATACCACATACCATACATACATAAATAAACATATAATGGGCCCCGTTCTTCATCGGGCACCATTCAGCATCGAGCCCCGCTCGGTATACAGATCTGTCACTCATCGGGCTCCGCCTATCATACATATAAACATATAAACATATAAACACATGAAATAATCACGAAGATACATAGCATACAAAATGGTCATTGGGCTCCGCCCGACAATGAGCCCCGCCTGGTAAGCATACGAGTACATAACACATGCAAGAGTCACGCAAACATCTAGCATCCTAAAAAAACAAAATCATTGGCTGACATTGGTGCCTTCGACCCGCTAAACATGGTGAGGAAACTCACCTCATACTGTTGAATCTCACAGATAAATTTATGGTTGCTGGCCCACTAAAGTCCCCGCGCTATCAAACACATATAACATCTAATTAATAATTGGATCCCAACTCACACTAGGAATCTAGACTAGGGTAAAAGCAGTTTTACCCCTTTACCCAACATGGCCCAAAGCCTAGGCCTAATCCAATTTGTCCAAAAGCCCAAAATTCCAAAGTAATCATTCCAAGCCCATTTATGGCATAATTTTCCAAATTGCGCTCAAATCTATTTCATGGGCTTTCAGCCAAAAGTCTACTAAAATACCAACAACCCAACAATAGAATTTTGATGGCCCATAAGGCCCAAGACAACAATGGCCCAATACCGAGAAGCCCATAACACCGAAGCCCACCGCTGAGTACGCGGGGGGTACTCAGCCTGTACGCTAAGCGTAATTGCTTTAGGGCTTGTACGATACGCGTACCAGCTTGTACGCCAACGTACTCGACTAGTTTGGCCAACTTTCTCATTCAGCTCTTAAATGGCTAAGACTTCACTCCAAAACTTAAATCTGACTTCCTTGAGGTGGTTTATCATGTAAAGTTGCCAAATTTATGTGCATGCATGGCTTAATGAGGCTCTTAGAGCTCAAAAGAGCTTAATAAATGACTTAATACATGCATGAGACCATAAACGCCATAATGTTTGCACTTTTAAGCTTAAGGAACTCTCCATACATCCAGATCTACAAGATTTAGCTTCTAAAACGTCCTTAACCCATCAAGACCAACCAAAAAGGTACAAAAAATCATAGAACCATAAAATGAAGAGATCTAAGCATACAAAGATCAAGGTTGAGGCTTTATACCTTCTTGAAACTGAGAAAGGTGCCTAATCTCTGGATCCATAAGCTCAAGCTCCACCAAAGCTCCTTCACCAACTCCTTCTTCTACCAAAGGCACCAACTAACCAAGGAAACATCCCAAAAGGTCAATAACACTCAAAAAATCTATTAGGATTTGAGATTAGGGTATTCGGGCAATGGAGGCCGATAAAGAGGCTAGCTCTTGGGACTTAAGGTGAATATATAGGGTGCAACATCCTAAAATTAGGGTTTCATTAAGCCTCTCGTATGCCCAGTGTGCGAGGGTTGAACCCGCGACCAACCTTCCCACTAGTACACTAAGCGTACACATGTGGTATGCCCTGTGTACTAGCTTCTTAGCTAGTAAGCTAAGAGTACCCTATGGTATGCCCCGCATACTAACTACTTGGGCCAAAATGCAATAATATTAATTACAAGGGCTAAAAGGAAACATACCCATTTCAAGTGTTACATCATATGCCATTTTGCATACCGAGTGTCATGATTAGAAACACGTATGGTGGAGCTAGATTTAGATCGTCATCCATCAGTTGAGTGGGCCCTTGAGTGAACTGGGTGTCCTGCTCAGAGGATCAACAGTTGGATTGATGTGATAGATTCAACACAATGAACCAGAAGGAGCTGCACCGTGAGTTCATTTGAGTATATGAAATTTGAGATGGTTGAGATCTTTCATTGATGAGAGGAGTAAGGATTGGTCAGAACATGAGTTCAAGGGAGTTACTGATGGGTTTTGAGCATAACATCATTCCTATGGTGTGCATGCAACCCAAATGCTTTGGATCTAGGTTTTTCATCAAGTTACACATGCAAACAAGCTTTCAAAGCATAAACCCTAATCTAACATGTCTAAGAACGAAATTCATATGTAAATAAGGGTTTGGAATCTTAACTTACATGTTATGTAGCAATAACAAGAACACCTTGAATATCCTTGACATCTGAAAGCTTAGTGCCCTAAGTGTTGCACCTCTAATGGAGTCACAAACACTCAATGCAAGAAGATGACTTGGGAGAGAGGTGAAATCGGCTAGGGCAACTCAAAGAAGACATAGTGCCAATTTCCATATGCTAAGGGATCTATTTATAGTTAAGGCTATTAGGGTTTTATGGTGGAAACCTTAATTTCCTTGCTTAGGGCTTAAGCAATCCATGGAGCCCTAATAGAAAGCCCCTTGGACGAAATCCTTATGGGCTTCCCATAGATTTCGTCCAATCTCTTCTATTAGGAGTCCATAGCCCAACTAGCAACTAACGGTTGATTGCAATATCAGTCCCCTTCATTTAATCAGTCTCTTTCGATCACCAAATTAATTCCAAATTAATTTCCGATCAATACTAATTAAATAATATGATTTCCAAATAATATATTAATCTTGTAATATATTAATAAAACCATTTTGAGTATGAATTTATTATTCATATAATAATTTCTACTCTCTCTCATCTTATCATCCTATCAAATTGCATAAGTAAAGGCAACCCAAAAGGACCATGCTTATAATCGGGTCAAGTACATACCAAAATAGTTATGGGCTTAGACACCTAATCCAACAGTCTCCCACTTGGATAAGTCTAATAACTATTTTGCAAGTACAACTTCAGAACCTGATTAGCAATCGTAGCTTTCAAAAGCCGCTGTCGAACTCTGATCTTATCAGCAACGCGTCCTTTAGATAAGGGATCATATATTCCTCCATTCTCAAGATATCGTATAGACATGAGACATGGATTATAATCATTCTCTCTGTCTATGTGTTGTTTCCCGATTTCCGATTTATGACAACTGACTAATTGAAATGATCAAATCAGTCCAGGCTTGGCCAAGCGCTTTGGGGTGTCATCACTAACTCATCGAGGGGCCCATAGATATTGTTTTTATCTAACTTTGGGTAAAAGGAACGGATAAACTTTGACTCATATGCTTGCACTATTTACTCATCAAATCACACACAACAATACGTTTTATAACAAGTTACTGATGCGTTTACGTATTATCAAATCCCCGACAACGGCGCCAAAACTTGGTGGGATGTCAAGTCTACCAAGCAAATTACACCCTTTGTTTGCAAATAAAACGTAATATAATGGTAAAAAGGGGTATCGATCCTAGGGTATATGGTTGTATTTAATCACCAATGCAATCCAATAGAACTAGTGTAAATAAACTAACTAACTACAATTAAACTAAAAGGGGGGGGGGGTGTTGTGATTGCTTGAAAACTAAAAGACTTGAATAACTAAAAAAAAGCTTGCAATTAAGCAAGATGATAAGATTCTCAAATATTGGAGAGAATTGGTTAACCAAGGCAATTCAACACAATGAATATTTGTGTGTTTATCATTAGGATTCAACATGTAGTTTATCATTCATCCCAAATTGGTTATAGCAATCATGAAGCATGATATGCCAAGGTTCCTCATAGATAGTATGGAGGTTGGGGAAGCCCACAACACACCTTCTTAATCAAAATCAAAGATCCAATTGAAGCAATTGAACCCAAGAAGTTGATTAGCCTTAAGAATGAAGGAATCCCCAATTCCTAGAGGATGTCAATGCTTACACATCCATAAAGGAGTTATGATTCATAAGCTAGAGATGATTTCTACCATCATAAAGCCCTTGTTCTAAGTAAATTCAACGATTCAATGCTAAACCAAAGAAATAAACCAACAATTGCTTATTCAAGTACCAAGCTCATGATCAAAGCATTAAACAAGCATAGGAAATAAGAACTAGAATCATAGACATAAGATAAATGATAAATAAACATGAATCCTTCAAAAACCCACAAACATTCAAAGGTTTTAGCCAAGGCTAACCAAAATAGAGAGTTTAGCCACTCATGGCAATAGAATAACAATCACAAAAGTCTAATTGCATAAAGAAACTACCAATAACTTGAAAAGATGAAAAGAAATGAGTCTCAAGCTCCAAAATCGCCTTCTGCTCGTCTCCAATGGTGTAAAATCGAAGTCATAGCTGATAGATCTCATCCCCCAAGGTAATGGCAAGCCAAATGACCAAAATGCCCAAAACTGGGCAGTTGCACGGGTACCCGTGCGACGGAGATTCCACCCGCGCAAGTGTTGTTGGAATGTTATTGGCTCATTTTTCCTCCACTAACCATCCCACTACCAAAGATTCCCTTGGTCCCCTCCATGACTCATATGATTTGAAATTGGCCAATCACCTTTTAGCTTCAAATATGGATGCTCCAAGACCAAATTAACAATCCATGATCCATCTTCACAAGCCCACTTCATCCAAGCCTTTAGCTTTTTAAGCCCAAATATCCTTTGGTGGATCCGCCAAGCCCAATAATGCATCGAAAAGCCCACTAAGCCCAACTCCAGTCAAACCGCAACCGCAATGAGCTCCAAAACCCTGCAAAATTCCTCATGCAAAATAAAAAGTCCCCGATACGATCCATGACAAAGAAAATATAGAATATACAATGCAATACTAATAAAAAAAGCTAAAAATATAAAATAAACTAATAAAAATAAGGAAATAAAATAAGCTATCAATATGTCTCCGTTTCAAGAATATAAGATGTTATCGTCTGACAATCACTCGTAATAAAATCCATGAAGTGATTCACTTAAGCGTGGGTTTAATACAATACTCAATTCTTATTTCAGGAGAACTCATGAGCACTGCAGCATACTTTTGCTATGTCTAAAATGATTTAGACAATCTACAGTCGGATTCATGACAGTCTTACCTCATTACCTACTTCCAAATTATGACAGACTGTGGATGTTTGAATAACCTAGTTATTTTGGAAGTCAAAAAATGCAAAGTGAAACACAAGAATAATTAAATCCAATATGGTCTCAACCTTTTGAGTATAAATAAAACACCTTTTATTTAATCACCATGTTGATTACATATTTTTCATTGTATAATGTTTCGAGTAATCAACTTAGTACTTGAATTGAAACAATAGTTATCCCATGCTCCAAGCATGCATACTATGTTTACCTATGGTCCTTACTTTGTGAAATAGATCAACTGAACACATTTCTAATGATGCTCACTTCACAATTCCTAATCCTTATTTTAAGTGTAAGAATACCAAATGCTTGCCACTATTAGAATATGTTAGATTCTAACATTTTATGCAATGATCCTTTTGTAATGTCACAGCACCAAAGTCACCAAGACTTTGCCAATGAAATTACAAAGTGCTCTATTGGAGATTGTTGCAAGAAAACTCCATATATATGAAGTCTCACATTCAAAGTACATACCTTTGAACATCCTTATTGCATAAAAGTTTCTAATCTACACGTAAATTCTTAATATCCAACTCCCATTAATGGAAACCTTTCCATATTTGCCATATGATAACTCATTCTAAATAGAATCCTATCTATTCATAATAATGTGGATATGGTCCATCCATTATTATACTTCCAACTGCCCACAAGTGACCAATCCTTGGCGAACCTTAAATTGTTCTTGACAGTTGTTTAATTATTCTATTCATATCCGATTCTGGTCATTTTTCCCTCTTAATGCCCTAGGCATTTGGAAAATCAGAACAACCGATTATTACAGCATATGCAATCGATCATATACCTGAAGTGTATGGGATACGATACATAATGTCTTACATAAAGACATGATACTTTACCAGTCTCCTGCTATAATATTGCCATATATAGAATTTCCTTATGTTGAATCTTTTCAACATAACATTCATATATCTCATTTGACTAAATTTGATTAAAATTTCTTGATCTAAGCTTTTAGATTTGAAATAAAGTATAATATTCTCTCCTTTAATTATAGCAAAACAACTTTTCAACCTCTACAACTTTGTGAATTGAAACTTTTGTTTTCAATAATTAATATTGCTAACTCACAATACTTAACATAATAATCATGCTCCCACTAACATGATAATTATTTTCTTACCAGCATAACACTTATGCTCCCACTAGCTTTGACATGTATTCAGAAATCAGCTGGACTTCTAGAAATCAATACTTATCGACTTCCTTAACTAAAGTTCATATTTCTGACACGAGATGCTTCGATAAGCCTTTATCTAAGCTTCTCAAACTCATACACCTTTCCTTAGATAACTCATATGTGTGTCTAAACAATTCTAGAACTTATAGCAATAAGTCCCAAATGTTCAGACCCTTTTGCCATTTCTCACAATTCGAACTATGAAGAGGGATGCCGTAATCATAATCGAATTCGAGAATGCAAATACCACAATTGCTATCTCCTTAAAATCTTCTCAGTAAAAGCGTTTCCTCACAATCATTTTCATGATGTGGAGAGAACCCTTACCACTTAGATTTTATGTTGTATGTGTTCCTATCCATGCGAATCTGTCATTATCATAAGACAAGGTCTAAGACAAATTCAAATTCATATGAACTTAACCTGTTCAATCTTAATTTCCTGCCTCATGGCAGCACAAGTGCCCACCATTGCTTCCAAGTTGTTCAACAGCTCACCCATACAGATCAATGGACTTTCCATTGAACAAGGTGCTTTTCCTTTATGAATTCAAGTGAGAACTCATAGAACTCACATGCATAGTCAAATCAACTGGAATGGCACAGAAAACAAGAATATGTCACCACGATAGGTTACGAACCTCAAGTCGTGCGCTAGTGATGTACAATAGGTTTATTCTTGATTAGTTCCTGAAACTTTTCAAGATCTTTAATACTCCCACTAACCTCTTGACATATATGATTCTCTTTTCAAGAAACAGTCCTTGACAAACAGATATTCAAGAGTTAATGTGGGTTCTTATCAAGACAAACACTACACACAATTGGTCTTATTTGGTCTTTGTCTTATCCAAGACATCACAACTTACCAATTTTAAAATGTGTTACTTGCTTAAGACATGTCACTCAATACACAATCTTGGAATATGACTCTAAGACTTGACCTTTTGGAACGAAGTATGATTCATCTTCTTGAATTAACCATTTCAACAATTCCTGATTCCTCTACTTAGCCATACAAGTGCACTAAGGTGTCTTTAGAGGATCAATCGTGACACAGTTTCATAATCACTAAGTTAATCATAAAACACGATACTTAATTACTCTCCCTTCTTTTCAGATTGGAGAAACTATTATCTTTCTGCCTAATTGATTCTTCTTATTCGTTCTGCTATACATTGAAACTTTTCCAATGATTCAGAATTACACTTAATCTTGTAAGCATAACCATATTTACTAAACTTTTAGCAAATCGTGACGAATATTTTTATCGTTCTTTATGGTGGACTTGACTAGTGCACAACAATGTGTACTAGATTCTTTAGTCTTTCACTTGACTCTTTGTCAAGAAATTAGTCTTAATTTTCCAAATACGAAGGTTCTCATTCATCACACAAAACAAGTTGTATGATTCCAAGTTTCTGTCCAATTGAAACTTGGGAGATGAGAATCTTTCCTTATTTAGTAAATTTCCGACACTATCACGAATAACATAATAAAGAATCATATCCATTTCAATATTGCTAATAATAGAAACATACAAACATCAATTTTTCACAAGTGCCATTGCAAGGAAGTTATAAATAAGACAAATTCAAATTATATTTTATCTATAAAAAACGCGGAAAAACTTGTCCTTACAATGCAATTACAAATGAAAACTATGTAAATATTCCTAAGCAATCTATCATAACTCCTAAGTAGTATCTAAAAATCCGATCATCGAACCATGCGATCGAAATCCATCTCTTCGCGATCAGACTCAGCTCACTCTTCCTTTAAGCTTCCTTTCTTTTCTTTGATCCTACAAAATATCCAAATGCAATCTTATTACATCATGTATTAAGAATCTACAAATAGGAACTCAATAGAGTTAGATTTTACCTGAAGCAGAGTCATACATCTTGACTCTCCCATCTCTTAGATCTCTTAGGTAGTTGGGGCAGCTTCGTAACCAATGCCCCTTCTCTTGGCAGTAGAAACACACATAATCTTTAGGAATGGCACAAAGAAGAATCTCATAATTTTCCTTTCTCTTATGGTCGAAATTTTTAACCAAGGCAGATTTCTTTCCCTTAGGAGAAGAAATCCTTTCTAGACTATCGTTGCCATTGCCTATGTCGATGGAAGCTTGGGAGGTTGATCCACCAGTCAAATTTGCTTTACCAATGCGCCAAATCATTGTTGATTCAGCAGTAATAAGAAAATAGGTAAGATCAATGAGGGTCACGTCGTGGTCTTTCATATAGTAATTGTGACAACCCCATTTTTACGGCCAGAAAAGACTGATTTCGTTTATGCTTTTTAAATAAAAATCAGAGTAACTTCTTGAGAAAAGTGTTGCGGAATTTGTTCCCAAAACAAAATATGATATAAATTTTATCAAAGCATTTCTTAAAGAAATGTATTTCCATTACATTGCAAAAACTCGGGATGTCAATCACCGATACAGACCATAAGCATAAACTAAAAAGAAATAAACACCTTAGGCCACAAAACACTATCTGGCCTCAAATCCGTAATCTCTCGTCAAATCATCCAACTATGATTTTGCCACTACTTGTAATACAAGAAACTGAGTGGGTCAGGCTGGGGAGCCTGGTGAGCATATAGGGTTTTCAACCCACAATAATAAATTCATTATTTTTTTTTCATCAAATTGCTAACCCGATTACACGTTCCTGTTATCCTCACTTTACGTCCCTAAAGCATCTATTATAAGGGACCTATCCTAAGGAATTTCATCAGGATGGACACTATTGCTAAGGGGATTCCTCTGTCATATGTGTCCGTAAGGCAACCATGGGGGGATGGAGTACATCTTCAAAAACACCTACAGGTTCCGAGCCTGCTAGCGTTCCACTGGACTGCCTAGAAAAGTCTGTGGTCGTCATCTATACTCCGCTAGACGACTGGATCATCTTAAACATCGTAAACATCGAGGCCTCTCATCATTTTAACACACACCATCTATTTCATCTACCCATTGTTCTACCCAACATATTTGTAGATACAAAATACATACATGGTCCAGATCTGTAAAACAAAGCTTACATCTTTCATCCAACATACTTTCAAAGCATAAAATATTTATACGGTCTAGATCTGAAAAAAATAATGTTTACATCTTTCATCCAGCATGACTTTCAAATCATAAAATATATATACGGTCTAGATCTGAAGAAAAAGTTCAGATCCGAAGGAAAGAAGTTCAGATCTTTTGTAGATCTCAAAGTACACAGTTTAGATCTAAAGAAAAAGCTTATATCTGAGGTGAGAAAGTGTAGATCTGAAAGAAAAAGTCTCAGATCTGAAAGAAAAGTGCTAGATCTGAAACATAAAGTGTAGATCTGAAGGTAAAAGTTTCATATCTGAAAGAAAGAAGCATAGATCTTTCATTCAGCAACATCTCAAGTAAATAGCTAACATATACCAATACACATAGCACATAAAATACTTCATATCTATGTGTAAGATGAAAGTGACTATACACTCACCTGATACGGAGTGATTCGGACAGCACTTCGCTTCTAAAAATAATCTTCTTTGACGAAACTGGGAAGTTTGCTTGAAAACCGGGCTCCGTGCGGGCAGAGTTTCAAACCGAAAAACTCTTTTTCTCGGGGACTCCGGGAGCCTCGGGGCTTCCTTCGGGTGCTAGGGGGTTTACCTAGGCTTAGGAGGGGTTAGAAACCTTAGAGAGAGAAAGTATTTAGAGAGAGAAAGAGATTTGGAGTGATTTTCTCGGAAGATTTCACACGTATTTATAGGGCTGATCTGGGACCGTACGCTGGGCGTACCGAAGGCTACGTTGCGCGTAGCTTCGAATAAGGCTGCCAGCTCGCACCAGCTGTCTCGCACATTGGAATCGGATAAGAACCGAAGTACGCTGGGCGTACTCGCCCTCGGACGTGGGGCGTAATTGCGAGGCTACGTGGCGTGATCCGAAGCGAGGCCTGATCAGCGATGGATGGTCTAGATGTTGCCACGTCATCACAGCTTCGCAAATTCAAGTGCAATCTTTAAAAATTCGTAACTCTCGCGTACGAGCTCCGTTTTTGATGTTCTTTATATCCACGCGTAGGCGTGAATGTACTCTACAACTTTCGTTTAGACTCCGTCGGCTAACTTTGACTTTATTTTAAAATTTATATTATTAACAGGCCGGGACATGATTGGTCCGTTAAAATCTCATAACTTCTTCATCCGACGTCCGTTTTCGTCTGTCTTTTTATCGTTACGCTGCTAGTAACGAGATCTTTGATTCTCGTTTAGGTTGTGTCGACTAAAAACCGCTCGATCTAATATTCAAACTTCGGGCTGTACACCGCTAAGTCGAAACTTCGAAAAATCATAACTTCTTCATACGAAGTCAGATTTGGGCGTTCTTTTTATGCACGCTCTCGGTTTAACGTTTTCTACGACTTCCGTTTAGATCTCTAAGGCTAAAAGTCGTTCTATCGTAAATTCACTTTTTACGTCTCCCGCTGTCGTGTCGGTTTCCTCGCGAAATTTCGACGGGTCGTTATAACTCGGATTTCGGCGTTCTTTATATCCCCAGAATCATTCTTTCGACCACTACAACATTATGTAACGATATCGAGTTTATCTCACACTTTAATTTTGACGCTTATTTTTATCCTTTATTTATTATAAATTTATAAATAAATAATAAGCATATAAATTCACATAATTCACAAAATACTCAAATATTTCATCTTTATTACTTCAAAAAAGAGTTACAATAGTTGACCTAAACTATTAAATCGTCTAAAAATGCTTAGCCCCGAAACCCGGGCGTTACAATTCTCTCCCCCTTAGGATGATTTCGTCCTGGATTCATGCATCAGCAAACATATGTGGTAGCGACCCATCATGTCACTCTCTGTTTCCCAAGTGAGATTTGGCCCATTCGAATGTTTCCATCGGACTAGCACTAAGTCGACCATCTTGCGTCGTAACTTTTTAGTCTTACGGTCAACAATTGCCTCGGGCTCTTCGAACAGCCTCTTATTATCATCCATTCTTAACTCTGAGATTGGAATTATGTCAGGAACTTCTCCCGTGAATTTCCTCAAATAAGACACATGGAAGGTGTTATGAATACCATCTAGCTCTTCGGGCAATTCCAGCTTGTAGGCTTGGTTCCTAATCTTCTGAAGAACTTTGAACGGTCCAATAAACCTTGGACTCAACTTTCCTCGTTTCTCAAATCTTATAAGTCCCTTCCATGGTGAGACCTTAAGCAGAACCGAATCCCCAACTTCGAAGGTCATCGGTCGTCTTTTCTTGTCAGCATAGCTCTTCTGACGATCCTGAGCTGCTAACATCCTTTCCCTAATCACCTTTAACTTCTCAGTAGTCTGATGGACTATCTCGGGGCCCATAAACTGCTTTTCTCCGGCTTCAAGCCAAGAAGACGGCGTACGACACTTATGTCCGTACAAGGCTTGATAAGGTGCCATCTTAATACTCGAATGGTAACTATTATTGTAGGAGAACTCTACCAGAGGTAAGTGTTCATCCCAGTTACCTTGGAACTCTAGGGTACACGCTCTTAGCATATCCTCCAACGTTTGAATCGTTCTTTCGCTTTGACCATCGGTTTGCGGATGATAAGCTGTACTTAAACACAATTTCGTACCCAATTCCTCTTGCAGACTCTTCCAAAACCTTGACGTGAAACGACTATCACGATCTGATATAATCGTTAAAGGAACATCGTGAAGTCTTACCACCTCCTTCACATAAGCATTTGCGAGCTTATCCATCAACCATCTGATGGGTTATGAGCACTACAACATTCCTATGGTGTACATGCAAACCCTAAAGCTTTGGATCTAGTTTGTGTAATGAACGTGCAATAATTATCCAAAGCCATAAACCCTAGATCTAGCACGTGCTAATCAATATAAACATAAGAATAGGGTTTAGATCTTACCTTGATTGTTATGTAGCAATAACAATCTATTCCTTGTTGTAATTGACTTCTGAAAAGCTTAGAGTCACAAATGTCACTCCTCTAATGGCTCACAAACACCAAGAGCAAGATGATGAAGAAGGAGAAGAGGAGAGGCACTCAAAAACATCTAGAAACTCTAAGGAATAAGATAGCCATGTTTTTGGTGCCCGAGGGGTGCTTAAATAGTGAGGCTATTAGGGTTATCTAACAAGGAAACCCTAATTTGACTGCTTAGGCCCTAAGCAACTCATGGACTCCTCTTTTAGAGGCCTTAGACGATTTCTAATGGGTTTCACCATAGAATTCATCCACTCCTCTAATAAGGAGTCCAATAGCCCAATATTCAACTATCACACAATTGACAGTTCTAGTCCCTTAAGTTTAATTAATCTCTTTTAGCCACAAAATTAATTCTTAATTAATTATTGACTAATATTAATTAAACAATATGATTTCTCCTTTAATATATTATTCTCATAATATATTAATAAATCATAATTAATCCTCTCTCTTCATAATTCATCCTATCAAGTTGCTTTGGTGAAGGTAACCCAAAAGGACCATGCACCATCGGGTCAAGTACATACCAAAATAGTTATGAACTTAGACACTAATCCAACATTCTCCCACTTGGATAAGTCTAATAACTATTCTGCGTATGACTTCAGATCCTGATCTGCAATCGTAGCTTTCAAAAACCGCTGTCAACTCTGATCTTATCAGATACGCGTCCTTTAGATAAGGGATCATATATTCCTCCATTCTAGATATCGTATAGACGTGAGACATGGATTGAAATCATTCTCTCAGTCTATGTGTCGTTTCCCGATTTCTGATTTATGATGACTGACTAATTGAACAAATCAAATCAGTCCTGGCCCGGCCGATCACTTTCCTTTGTCATCACTAAATCATCAAGGGGCCCACAGATATCGCTTTTATCCTACATTGGGTAAAAGGAACGGATAAACTTCGACGCAATGCTCGCTTGTACTCACTCACCGAATCACACACAACAATACGTTTTATAACACCAAGTTACTGGTGCGTTTACATATTATCAATGTGTAACCGACTCGCAAGATACAACTCACACATCTCGGTTTTAAGAATATAAGATATTATCATCTCACCAATCACTCGTGATAAAAATCCATGAAGCGATCCAAGTGAGCGTGGGTTTAATCCAATGCTCAAATCATATTCGTAAGCACTCATGAACGTTGTAGCAAACTTTTGCTATGTCTAATACACTTTAGACAATCTACACACCAATTCATGACAATCTTCTTTCATACCTACTCCCAAAGTATGAGTGACTGTGGAACGTTCAAATAATTCGATTATTCTCAAATAACTCAATTATTTAGGAAGTCAAAACATGCAAATTGAAACACAAGAATAATACTAATCTTATATGGCCCCAAACTTTTGAGTATAAATAAAACATTTTTATTTAATCACCATATTGATTACTCATTATTTGTTGTTTCGGGTAATCAACTTTTTACTTGAATTATAGCGACAATTGTCCCATGCTCTTAGCATGCACACTATGTTTACTTATGGTCCTTACTTTGTGAAATAGTATAATTGAATAACATTTTCAATCACACTCATTTTACAATTCCCAATCCTTACCACAAGTGTAAGAATACCAAATCCTTGCCACTTATAGAATATGTTAGATTCTAACACTTTATGCAACAGTCCTTTCGTAATGTCATGACACAAAAGTCACCAAGACTCGGCCAATGAAATTACAAAATGCTCTATTGGAGATTGTTACAAGACAATTCCATAGACATGAAGTCTCACATTCAAAGTACATTCCTTTGAACATCCTTCTTGCATAAAAGTTTTTCTAATCTACACATAAACTCTTAACGTTCAACTCCCAATAAGGAAACATTTCCATATTTGCCATATGACAACTCATTATTAAAAGAATCATATCTAATAATAATAATGTCAATATGGTCCTTCCATTACTATACTTCCAACTGTTCACAAGCGACCAATCCTTGGCGAACTTTAGATTATCCTTGACAGTTGTTTAACTAATTCAGTCAAATCCGATTCTAGTCCTCTTTCCCTCTTAATGCCCTAGGCATTCGGAAAATTTTAGGACGGTCGAATATTACAATGACATGATACTTTACCAGTCTTTTGCTATAATATTTCTATTTGCCATGTTCTCACGATTCGAACTATGAAAAGGGATGCCGTAATCATAATCGAGTGTGAGAACGCAACAAATATTTCCATATATAGACTTCTCTTACGTTGAATCCTTTCAACATAACATCCATATATCTTTTTGACTAAATTTGAGTAAAATTTCTTGATCTAAACCTTTAGATTTGAAACGAAATATAACATTCTCTCCCTTAATTATAGCAAAACAACTTTTCAACCTATGCAACTTTGCAAAGTGAAACTTTTGTTTTCTATAATTAATATTGCTAACTTGCAATAATAATCATGCTCCCACTAACATGATGATTATATCCATACTAGCATAACATTTATGCTCCCACTAGCTTTGACACGTATTCAGAAACCAGCTAAACTTCTAGAAAACAATACTTATTGACTTCCAAAGTTCATTGTTTCTAATACGATATGCTTTGATAAGCTTTTATCTTAGCATCTCAGACTCATACACCCTACTTTAGACAGCTCACATATGTGTCTAAACAATTCCAGAACTTATAGCAATAAGTCTCAATTGTTCAAACTAATTGCCAAATCTCACAATTAAAACTATGAAAAGGGATGTCGTAATCATAATCGAATTTGAGAATGCAATTTACATAATCGCTATCTCCTTAAGATCTCTCTTAGTGAAAGCGTTTCCTCACAATCATTTTCATGAATGAGAGAAACCTTATGATACTTAGATTTTATGGTGCATGTGTTCCTATCCATGCAAATTTGTCATAAGCATAATCGTAAGATAATGTTTGTGACAAATTCAACCTCTTATGGACAGAACTTGTTCATTCTTAATTTCTTGCCATCAAGGGTCCCACCATTGCTTCCAAGTTATTTAGCAGCTCACCTATGCCAGTCAATGTACTTTCATTGATCAAGGTGTTTGCCCTTATGCATTCAATTTAGAATTCGTAGAACTCATATGCATAATCACTCAACTGGATTGGCACATAAATAAAATTTTGTCAACACGATAGGTTACAATCCTCAAGTCGTGTGCTAGTGTTTAAGAGGTTTACTTCTTGATTTGTTCTTGAAACTTTCCAAGATCTTTAGACTCCCACTGACCTGTTGACATATAAGATTCTCTTGTCGAGAAACATTTCTTGACAAAACAAATATTCAAGAGTCAGTGTATGTCTTTATCAAGACAAACCTACACACAATTTGGTATTAGATGGTCTTTATCCAAGACATCACAACTTACCAAAATGTGCAAATGTAGAACATTCCTACTTAAGATTATGTCACTCAATTTACAGTCTTGGAGTATGACTCTAAGACTTGATATTGGTACGAAGTACGATTCATCTTATTAACTTAACCATTTCAACAATTCTCGACTCCTCTTCTTAGCCACACTAGTGCACTAAGGTGTCCTTAGAGGATGAATTGTAATATGGTTCTTATAATCTTTAAGAGAATCATAAAACATGATACAAAAGTACTTTCCCTTCTTCTTAGATTGGAGAAACTTTTATCTTTCTTGCCTAATTTATTCTTCTTATTCGTTCTGCCATTCATTAAAACTTTTCAATGATTCAGAATTACACTTAATCTTGTAAGCATAATCACGTTTACTAGACTTTTAGTAAATCATGACGAATAATCTTATCGTTCTTTGTGGTGGACTTGACCAGTGCACAACATTGTGTACCAGATCTCATTATCCTTCACTTGACTCACATACTTATGTGAACAAGGAATTAGTCTCAATTTTCCAAATATGAAAGTTCTCATTCGTCACACAATACCGGTTGCATGATTCCAAGTTTCTGTCCAATTGAAACTTGGGTGATGAGAATCTTTCCTCATTTGGTAAATTTCTGACATTACCACAAATAACATAACTAAGAATCAAATCCATTCACAATATTGCTAACAATAGAACTATTCAAACACCAATTTTCATAAAATCCATCGCAAGGAAACATAAATAAGTTAAATCAAAATTCATTTTATTGCGGAAAAATATTGTCCTTACAATGCGATTACAAATGAAAACTATCCTTGAATCATGCGATCGAAATCCATTTCTTCGTGATCAGACTCAGCTTGCTCCTTCCTTTAAGCTTCCTTTCCTTTCTTCGATCCTTCAAAACATCGAAATGTAATCTTATCACATCATGTATTAAGAATCTCCAAATAGGAACTTAATAGAGTTAGATAGTGGATTTTACCTGAAGCAGAGTCATACATCTTGACTCTCCCATCTCTTAGATCTCTCAGGTAGTCAGGGCAGCTTTGTAACCAATGCCTCTTCTTTTGGCAGTAGAAACACATGGATTCTTATGGAATGGTACACGAGACTATCTCAGACTCATCCTTTCTCTTGCGTAGAGAAAACTTTTCTGGACTTCCAATGTTACCATTGCCCATAGAGGATTGGGACATTGATTTACCAGACAAATTTGCTGACCATTGCGCCAAATCATTTCTGATTCAGCAGCAACAAGCAAATAAGTCAAATCAATAAGGGTCATGTTGTGGTCCATCATATAGTACTCTCTAACGAACTTACCATATGATTCGGGAAGTGACTGAAGAACCAAGTTAACAGCCAACTTCCTTTAAACATTGAAACCTAACAACCCCAATCTATCAATATGTAACTTTTTATCCAAGACATGAGCACATATAAACTTTCCATTTTCATGTCTTTTCCCAATAGGGCTTGAGTGACCTTGAACTTTTCAAGTCTTCGAACACGTGGGTCAGGGAGAATTATAGGAGGAGGTGGAGGAAGATAAGCATGATTTCTATTTCCACAATCCAATCATGGAACATCATTTTCATGTGGAAAACTTTTTCCAACGGATTTAGAAGACCATAGTTGTCAGACTTTGACATCTATGAAACGGGAGAAAATTCAAGTTTAGTTGATTGAGTCCTTAATAAAACACCCAAATGAGATATTAAGGCTAGGACCCAACACAATATCCTACAAGTTGGAAGAGGGATGCCGTAATCCAACTCGCAGAACATTTGAAGGTAGGTAAATGACGATTTCCCAATTTCCACCATAAAAAACGAAAAGAAGGTTAAGTTTTAAATGAATTGAAACTCCTAGATCTTTTGAGATTCATTGAACTTTTCAATGTCATGTTTAATCTCGATTATGCCCTTCATTTGTGACTGGGATGCCAAGGATCACAAATAAGGTGTGAATAACCATGCGAATGTACGTGGTGCCCTCAATGTTACAATCACCTAATCGATGTGCCGGTTAACCACACACGCTCCATCGATCTATGACAAACATCGAGTCATCCTTCGCTACCAATGCCAAACCCAACTTAGTGTGCCGGTTAACCACACACGCTCCACTAATTGTCTCGACAAGGGTACAAAGTGTAATTCCATGGAATTGCATCGATTTCACTTTTTCCTAAAGTAACTAAGATTTGGGAATTTAGTAAAAACATTTAGTTACTTTATTCATTATACTTTTAATGAGGAGAGGGGTTTGCCCTATCCTACCCGTTCGGCTAACGACCATCCACTAGTCAAGAGTGCGGTGCGTAAGAGTGGATACCCATTCAATCGCCATATTATAGGCAATTTCCTTAAACACCCCTTACAGACCAGCTTCGTGAATGAGGCCTACTAACGGTAAGACTAGCAGTTTAAGTTATACATATATAATATTAGACTTTTAATGTTATATATAGTATAAGGTGAATTTTACACTTTTAAAATACTAGGTGGTTTAATTTTATAAATTACACTTTTAATTTAAATTAAATATAAACCATATCAAAATGGATTTATTAACTTTCTTTTAATTATACCTTTAATTAACTTAATAAAACCATAAGGGTGTAATTTGAACTTTTTCAAAACTAGGGTTTTAGAATTTAACATTTTAAAATCAAACTTTTAATCAAAATTTAAATTCCAAAACTTGAGGGCGAGTTTTGAAACATTTCAAAACATTAGGGTTTAGAATTTAAATATTTCCAAATTAACCTTTTAATCAAAATTTTAAATTCCAAAACTTGAGTACAAATTTTGAAACCTTTCAAAATATTAGGGTTCAACTATTTAAATTTCAAAACAAAAACTTTTAAAGTTCAAATTTAAACTATAAAACTAAAGGGTGAAAAATTGAAACTTTTCCAAACTTTATCAAGAACATTCTAGATCAACAATTCAAATAAGGCAATTAACAATTAATTTGGTTATCTAATTTTGACCTAGTCCAATTACTTGCAAGGTAATTCACCAAATAACTAAAATAATTAAACATTATCTTATAAGGCAACAAATATTTGATTAAATGGCAATTATCTACTATTTTGGCAAGGAGATTCACCCAAAATCAATAAAAATCGGATTTTACTAATTAAAAACGTTTATGGTAAGTATCCCAAGCCAAAACAGCAAGAAAATCGCGAAAAAACGCTGCCAGACCCTTTGACTCGTCGAGTCCAGGCCTGGACTCGTCGAGTACAGCCAACTCGGCGAGTTCACTAGGTGACTCGGCGAGTCAAGCAGTCAGAACCTCAAAAATTCGATTTTCAGGCAATATTCGATCAAATAAGCATCAAATTCATTAACAAACAGCCCTAGGCTCTGATACCACTGATGGGTTATGAGCACTACAACATTCCTATGGTGTACATGCAAACCCTAAAGCTTTGGATCTAGTTTGTCTAATGAACATGCAATAATCATCCAAAGCCATAAACCCTAGATCTAGCATGTGATAATCAATATAAACATAAGAATAGGGTTTAGATCTTACCTTGATTGTTATGTAGCAATAACAATCTATTCCTTGTTGTAATTGGCTTCTGAAAAGCTTAGAGTCACAAATGTCACTCCTCTAATGGCTCAGAAACACCAAGAGCAAGAGGATGAAGAAGGAGAAGAGGAGAGGCACTCAAAAACATCTAGAAACTCTAAGGAATAAGATAGCCACGTTTTTGGTGCCCCAGGGGTGCTTAAATTGTGAGGCTATTAGGGTTATCTAACAAGGAAACCCTAATTTGACTGCTTAGGCCCTAAGCAACTCATGGACTCCTCCTTTAGAGGCCTTGGACGATTTCTAATGGGTTTCACCATAGAATTCGTCCACTCCTCTAATAAGGAGTCCAATAGCCCAATATTCAACTATCACACAATTGACAATTCTAGTCCCTTAAGTTTAATTAATCTCTTTTAGCCACAAAATTAATTCTTAATTAATTATTGACTAATATTAATTAAACAATATGATTTCTCCTTTAATATATTATTCTCATAATATATTAATAAATCATAATTAATCCTCTCTCTCCATAATTCATCTTATCAAGTTGCTTTGGTGAAGGCAACCCAAAAGGACCATGCACCATCGGGCCAAGTACATACCAAAATAGTTATGGACTTAGACACTAATCCAACACCATCTTTCATTAGCTGCCATGAAGTGTGCACTCTTAGTGAACCGATCAACGACTACCCAAATCATGTCGTGACCGTCCTTCGTTCTGGGCAGTTTAGTGACAAAATCCATAGTAATGTCTTCCCATTTACCTATGGGAACAGGTAAAGGTTCTAAACTCCCATATGGTTTCTGATGTTGTGCCTTAACTCTCGCACAGGTTACACACTCTGCCACATACTACGCAACATCAAGCTTCATCGTCGGCCACCAGTAATAGGGTTTCAGATCCATATACATTTTTGTGCTGCCGGGATGAATCGAGTACATGGTCTTGTGAGCTTCTTCCATCAGAAGATCTCTCATTCCTCCCGTTTTAGGTACCCAAATCCTATCTTGGAACACCTTTAATCCTTGACTGTTTGTACCGAATACTAACGTTTTGCCCAAACGTTCCTCATTTCGGTCATTTTTCTCTGAAGCTTCTTCCTGAGCTTTCTTGATACTTTCCATAATAGTCGAGACAACTTCTATTCTCAACGCTCTTGGCCTTTTTCTTTCAAGGCTCATTTTTCAGCTCAAAGCATCAGCTACGACATTTGCTTTACCAGGGTGGTAAAGTATCTCGCAATCGTAATCCTTAAGCAACTATAGCCAGCGTCGTTGCCTCATATTCAACTCTTTTTAATCAAAGAGATACTGAAGACTCTTATGATCAGTGAAAAGCTTGCACCTCGTGCCGTAAAGATAATGTCTCCATATCTTTAGTGCAAATACCACCGCTGCCGACACCAGATCATGAGTGGGGTAGTTCTTTTCGTGTTCTTTCAATTGCCTCGATTCATATGTTATCACCTTATCCCTTTGGGTCAGAACGCAACCTAACCCAATTCCAGATGCATCGCTATAAACTGCGAAGTCTTCGACTCCCTCGGGCAGAGAAAGAATCGGTGCTTCACACAACTTCTTCTTTAACTTCTCGAATGCTTCTTCGTGCTTCTCACTCCAAGTATAAGTAGCTCCTTTATGGGTCAAAGCTGTCAATGGAGAAGCTATCGAAGAAAAGCCTTGGATAAACCTTCGGTAATATCCGACTAATCCCAAAAAGCTTCGGATCTCTGTAGGACTTTTCGGCCGTTCCCACTTCATCACAACTTCAATCTTTGCTGGGTCAACCATGATCCCTTCTTGGTTAACCACGTGACCCAAGAATTGGACTTCTCGAATCCAAAAATCACGCTTGGAGAACTTTGCGTACAGCTTCTCCTTCTTCAGAACTTCTAACACTTCTCGCAGGTGCTTGCCATGCTCCTGCTGGCTCTTTGAGTAAACTAGAATGTCATCTATGAACACTATTACGGATTTATCGAGGAACAGTTTACAAACACTGTTCATCAAAGCCATGAATGGTGCTGGAGCATTGGTTAGTCCAAACGACATAACCAAGAACTCATAGTGTCCGTACCTTGTTCTGAACGCGGTTTTCTCAATATCTTGTTCTCGCACCTTCAGCTGATGATCTCCTGACCTAAGATCGATCTTGGAGAAATAACTCGAACCTTGCAGCTGATCGAAAAGGTCATCAATCGTCGGCAATGGGTACTTGTTCTTCACCGTTGCCTTGTTCAGCTCTCTGTAATCTCTGCACATCCTCATGCTTCCATCTTTCTTCTTTACGAATAACACTGGAGCTCCCCAGGGTGATGAACTTGGTCTAATGAAACCGTTGTCCAACAACTCCTGAAGTTGCGTCATAAGCTCCTTCATCTCCATTGGTGCTAATCGGTATGGTGCTTTTCCTATTGGTGTCGTTCCTGGTAACAAGTCTATTCGAAATTCCACTTGTCTATCAGGCGGTAATCCGGGAAGATCTTCGGGAAAGACTTCCGGATAATCACACACCACTGGTATATACTGATGGGTTTTGAGCATTCTAACACTCATATGGTGTACATGCAACCCTAGAAACCTTGGATCTATGTTTGACTAAGATACATGCAAATAATTATTTTTCCAAGGTTCTTATCCTAACTACCATGGCATGGGATACTTGAATCAAATAAAACTAGTAGAATTACTTACCTTGTAGTAGTAGTTGATTGCTTGGAGTTTGAGAGCCTAGCACCAATAATGTGGATGCCTCAAATGGAAGTCACAAATCACCACAAACTTGGAAACTTGAGAGAATAGTCACAAACTTCTTGAAATCGGCCCTCTTGGTTTACACACATCAACTAGTGTTATTTCAAGAACCAAAGACTCCTTTATATAGTGTGGTGGATTAGGGTTACATCCATGTAAACCCTACTACCCATGTCTTTTCATTTCCATGAGATCCATGGGTTAAAGCTCGATGGAGTATCCATGGACTTTCCATGCAAGCCTAGCCCATTCCAAATAAGCATTAGCCCACACTATATAAATACAAGAGCCCATATTTAATTTGTCATACTTTTGATCTCTAAATTAATTCTAAATTAATTATAGATCAACACTAATTAAATAATATGATTTTATATTAATATATTAGAACTTATAATATATTAATAAATCATAACTTATACTATTCTCAAAAGATTATCCGTAAATTGTTCGGGTGAAGTGCAGCCCAAATAGACCATGCCGGGTCGGGTCAAGTACATACCAAATATAGTTATGGACTTAGAAACTATCTCTAACAGTCTCCCACTTGGATAAGTCTAATAACTATAGTTGCAAGTATGACTTCAGGAACCGATCAGCAATCGTAGCTCTTAAAACTCTGTTGAACTATGAAGCGCCATTTTAGATAAGTGATCATATAATCCTCTGTTCTAGATATCAGCCGGACAAATACATGGAACATGGTCTTGCTTATTGTCCAGCATTTGTTTCCCGATTTCCGATTTGTTTGACATAGAACTTAACTGAACACATCAATTTAGTTCTGACCGGGCCCGGTACATAGGTCAAAACAAAATCATCGAGGGGCCCAGATATCGCTTCTAATCCTAGAAGGAACAGATAAACTTCGACTCATATGTTTGCTCTACTACTTGTTGAACTACACACAAAGGCACGGTTTATAACATCGAGTTACCAATGCGTTTTCGTGCAATCAATGCATAACCAACTCATAGGCAACAAATCATATCTCTAGGTTTGAAGACTTATATGATATTACCGTCTCACGATCACTCGAGATAAATTCCATGAAGTGATACAAGTGAGTGTGGGTTGAATCCAATACTCAGAACTTATGAGCACTCATGAGTGTTGTAGCCCCGCTTTTTCTAACATCTTAGACCTCTACAAGCCAACCCATGACAGTCTTGATTCATATCTACTTCCAACATATGACCGACTGTGGAGAGTTTGAATAATATGATATAAACCATAACATAATTATTTTGGAAGTCAAAACATGCAAAAAGAAATAATAGTAAACGATTGACAAGAGATAGCAACACTTTACTCATAAATAACAGCTTTTATTTATCATCAAATGTCAATTACATTTTACAAATTTCAAGATTATCTAACTACTAAAACTAATATCATCCTTCAGCCCTATGCTCCGAGCATGCTGGAGATGCTTAGCCCGAGTCAGTCCCTTCGTGAGGGGATCTACTGGGTTCTCATCCGATGATACCCTCTTTGCCACGAGGATTCCTTCTTCTATTCGATGTCTGATGAAGTGATATTTTCTGTCAATGTGTCTGGATCTCCCATGATCTCTTGGTTCCTTGGCTAAGGCAACCGCACTATTGCTGTCACAGAAAATCTCTATTGTCTCCTTTATAGCTGGTACAACTCCAAGGTCTCCGATGAAGTTCTTTAGCCATATAGCCTCCTTTGCTGCCTCGAATGCTGCTATATACTCTGATTCACAAGTGGAATCAGCCACTGTCTCCTGCTTGGAACTTTTCCAGGTAGTTGCCCCTCCGTTTAGAGTAAAGACCCAGCCCGACTGAGAGCGGAAATTATCCCTGTCAGTCTGAAAGCTAGCATCACTGTACCCTACAACTCTCAAGTCCTCACTGCCACCGAGGGTAAGGACCCAGTCCTTAGTCCTCCGTAGGTACTTGAGGATATTCTTTACCGCAGTCCAGTGTGCCTTGTCAGGGTTCCCCTGATACCTGCTAACCATGCTCAAAGCAAAGGCTACATCAGGTCGAGTATACGTCATAGCATACATCATCGATCCTACAGCTGAAGCATAAGGTATTCGACTCATTCCTGCTATCTCAGCCTCAGTACTAGGGCTTTGTGTCTTACTCAATCTGACGTTACTCTGGATGGGTAACTCTCCTTTCTTGGAGTTATGCATGTTGAACCTTTTCAACACTTTGTCCACATAGGTGCTGTGACTAAGTCCAATTAGTCTTTTACTCCTGTTTCTCAAAATCCTTATCCCTAGGATATAGGCAACTTCTCCAAGGTCCTTCATAGCGAAACACTTCCCAAGCCAGGACTTTACTTCCTGCAGGGTTGGGATGTCATTTCCTATGAGTAGTATGTCATCCACATACAGTACCAAAAAGCTGACTATACTCCCACTAGCCTTGATATAGACACAAGATTCATCTTCACTCCTTGAAAAGCCAAATTCTTTGACTTTCTCATCAAAGCAAAGATTCCATCTGCGAGGTGCCTGTTTTAATCCATAAATGGATTTCTCGAGCTTACACACTCTACTGGGGTACTCTGTACTGACAAAACCCTCTGGCTGAACCATGTAAACATCTTCAGCCAACTTTCCATTAAGGAAAGCGGTTTTGACATCCATTTGCCATATTTCATAATCATGAAATGCAGCAATGGCTAACAGAACCCTAATAGACTTAATCTTGGCCACTGGTGAAAAGGTCTCATCATAATCAACTCCCGGAGTTTGAGAATAACCCTTTGCAACCAGTCGTGCCTTCTAAGTGTGTACATTACCATCCATGTCGGTCTTCTTCTTGAAGATCCATTTGCACCCAACTATCTTACGATCAGGTACATTGTCAACCAAGTTCCAAACTTGATTGTCATACATGGACTGTATCTCGTTATCCATAGCCTCTTTCCATTTAGCAGCCTCAGGGCCTGCCATGGCTTCCGTGTAGCTGTTAGGCTCATCCAAATTTACCAGTGTGTTATCACTGATAAGTGTCTCACCTTCTGCAGTAATATGAAAACCATAATAATGCTCAGGTGCATTCCTAACCCTGGTGGAACGCCTCAGAGGTATAGATTCTTCAGTCGGCTCAACAGGAGTTTCCTCCTCAGGTTGAGGGCTAGGGTTTGAGGTTCCTTCACCACTTGACTTTTGAATTTCCCCAAGGTCAATTTGCCTCCCACTGTCTCCTTGGCTCATGAATTCTCTCTCTCGAAAGAATCCTCTTCTTGCTACAAAGACCACATTATCACTGGGTCTGTAGAAGATGTAACCAAAGGATTTATGTGGGTAGCCGATGAAAATACACCTTTCGCTTCGGGGTTCGAGCTTATCGTGAGTCTCGCGTCTCACGAAAGCCTCGCAACCCCAAATCTTGATGTGGTCTAGATTGGGAACTTTTCCAGTCCACACCTCGTGAGGTGTTTTGGCAACCTTCTTTGTAGGGACTAGATTAAGGATATGGGCGGCAGTCTCTAAGGCATACCCCTAAAATGAGATTGGTAGCGAAGCTCGACTCATCATGGAACGAACCATGTCCAACAAGGTCCGATTGCGCCTCTCAGCTACACCATTCAACCGTGGTGTCCTAGGGGGTGTCAATTGTGAGACAATCCCGCATTCCTTAATATAGTCAAGGAACTCAGTACTAAGATACTCACCACCACGATCGGATCGAAGCATCTTAATGTTCCTGCCCAACTGATTCTCCACTTCTTGCTTAAACTCTTTGAATTTCTCAAAGGTTTTTGACTTATGCTTGATTAGGTAGACATATCCATATCTACTAAAATCATCAGTAAAAGTCACATAGAACCGATTAGCATCTCTTGTGGCGGTTCTGAAGGGTCCACACACATCCGTGTGTATGAGGTCCAACAAACCTTCACCCCTAGCACAAGTGCCAGTAAAAGGTGACTTTGTCATTTTACCAAGCAAACAAGATTCACAACTATCATCTGACTTTAGGTCAAATGACTCCAAGACTCCATCCTTTTGGAGTTGGCCTATACGTTTCTTGCTTACATGTCCAAGACGACAATGCCATAAGGATGCTTTATCTAAACTTTACATGTTCCAAAACTTGAGGGCAAGTTTTGTAAACTTTCAAAACTTTTCATTTCTCATAACTTATGAGTTAATGGTTATTAAAAATGAAGACTCTTCATTTTTTGTAACCTATGTGTTCTTTTAATGGTTATTTATAAATGTGACTTTTGGTTATCCATAACTTAAGAACTAGTTATGGACTCCATTAAAACACATAAAGATCAAGAATTAATCTAATCAATTATTAGCACATAATTTCTATGATCTTCTAAACTCATATGCTTATGAATGTTCATATCAAAAATTTCAAGAATCGTAAGTACATATACAAAACTTGAAATTTTGATACGAGCTTTTGAACAAAACTTCGATTTTCAAGTTTTTTTTTTTTTTTTTTTTTTGCATCAAGTATCAAATAAACAAACCAGGCTCTGATACCACTGATGGGTTTTGAGCATTCTAACACTCCTATGGTGTACATGCAACCTTAGAAACCTTGGATCTATGTTTGACTAAGATACATGCAAATAATTATTTTTCCAAGGTTCTTATCCTAACTAGCATGACATGGGATACTTGAATCAAATAAAACTAGTAGAATTACTTACCTTGTAGTAGTAGTTGATTGCTTGGAGTTTGAGAGCCTAGCACCAATAATGTGGATGCCTCAAATGGAAGTCACAAATCACCACAAACTTGGAAACTTGAGAGAATAGTCACAAACTTCTTGAAATCGGCCCTCTTGGTTTACACACATCAACTAGTGTTATTTCAAGAACCAAAGCCTCCTTTATATAGTGTGGTGGATTAGGGTTACATCCATGTAAACCCTAATACCCATGTCTTTTCATTTCCATGAGATCCATGGGTTAAAGCTCCATGGAGTATCCATGGACTTTCCATGCAAGCCTAGCCCATTCCAAATAAGCATTAGCCCACACTATATAAATACAAGAGCCCATATTTAATTTGTCATACTTTTGATCTCTAAATTAATTCTAAATTAATTCTAAATTAATTATAGATCAACACTAATTAAATAATATGATTTTATATTAATATATTAGAACTTATAATATATTAATAAATCATAACTTATACTATTCTCAAAAGATTATCCGTAAATTGTTCGGGTGAAGTGCAACCCAAATGGACCATGTCGGGTCGGCTCAAGTACATACCAAATATAGTTATGGACTTAGACACTATCTCCAACATATGCTGCATCTCCTTCTTCTCTTTCTTAGCATCGATCACAAATGCCAAGTATGATGAGCAACCTTTGGACAAACATTTTCTGGCTTTCATCAGGGAGATGATTCCAGAATTTACTCTGCGTTTGTCCCCATACACCACGAATGACTCTTTTCCAGGCGGGTTTACTCTTACTATCTTCTTCTTGCATAGTACTCGGCATCATTGGCACTAAGCCAATCCATTCCCAGTATGATATCGAAACCATTTAGCTCAATAGGTAACAGCTCCTCGTAGAATTCGTTTTCGTTTAAGTCGATGACGATATTCCTAATGCAATTGCTAACAGGTATGAATTTGCCACTGGCAATTTCTACAACTAGGGAATCATCAAGTTTTTCTATAGGCCATGCTAGTCTTCCACCAAATTTATGTGATATAAAGGAGTAATTTGCTCCAGAATCAAACAATATATTGGCAGGCAATCCATTTACAAGAAAGGTACCTGAAGCGACGTCCGCTGCTTCCTTCGCGACTTCCATGGTCATCTGGAAAGCTCTGGCTTTTGGCTTCGGTGGGACATTGGGCTTTGCCGCCTCCTTCTTCTTCAAGCAATCCTTAGTGATGTACCCTTCTTCATTGCATCCATAGCACAACCTCTTGTTGGATGTGCACTCGTTGGCGGAATGCCCTGTCCTTCCACATTTGTAGCAAGTCACCTCCTCGCTACATTTCCCCAGGTGTTTCTTTTTACACTTCTCGCACCACTTTGCTTCGTTTCCTCCTCCTCCATATTTCTTTGAACCAGACTTGTTCTTCTTGTTAGATTTTGACGACCCATCAAACTTCCTCTTTTCGCCAACCTTAACCTTGCTGGCGGCTCTTCCCTTGATCATTTCCTCAACAGACTTGGCAGCCCAGATAGCTGCCTCCAGAGTAGGTGCCTGGCGGACTGGCACAGCGTACTCCCATGGAAGTCCCTTTGCATACTCATCGACTTTCGTCAGCTCGTCTGGAACGATGCGCAAAGCAAACTCCATTTTGTTAGCGAAGGCATTGGTGTATTCATCAATAGACATGCTTCCCTTCTTCAATGTCAGGAATTGGTTCTCTAGCTCGAGCAGATTTTGGGCTGAGCAGTACTTGCGCTTGAAGTGTACCAAAAATTCTACCCAAGTCAACTGTAGTGGCTCATTGGGGCTTAGAGTCTTCCCCAGAGTGTTCCACTAGCGAACGGCGCCTCCTCTGAATTGTCGCACTACAAAGGTGGTATGTAGCTTGCCTTTGCAACCACATGTTATAAAAGCCAATTCCATCTCTGATATCCAGTCCATGACTCCAATTGGATCATCTTTCCTCGTGAAAGTTGATGGCTTACAGGTTGTGAAGTCCTTATACTTGCATTCGTTCCTCTCGACTCCTTCATCATGGTTGTTCCTCCTGATCACTGGGGGTTCCACCTGACTGACAGTGCAGCTGCTATTCCCTTCTTCAGACTCTCTGTCATTTCGTTCTGGTTGTTCAACAGGCATCGAAGGTTCATTTCTGTTATTCAGCAACAATTATCTCATCTCTTCCCTCTGCTCCGCCATCATAGCCCGAATCATGGCTTAAACTCCAGCCATTGTGACTGGCTCAGGTGCAACTTCAACTATCGGCACCTGCTCAATCACTTCGGGACGAGGCTTCTGATTCATGTTCTCATTCACGTTTCCAGCTCCACTTCGGGTTCTTGCCATTTCGATCTATACACCAAATTAGGTGAATTTAGATATCTTTTCATGATAGACGTTTAAATTCTCCTTATGACTCCGAAACGTTACATGCTAGTTCTAATATCGTAGTCGTACGTTTAGAATCCTAAACACATAAGGTTTCCAGATCCGGTCGGCAACAGACCATAGATCCAAACAAATAATAGCATATAAGGCATAAATCATTTAGCACATAAGGCATATTAGGCGTACTTTCCTAAATAAGCTAGTGCTCACATCTCACAATCATCGCTTAACATTCTAAGTTTAAGTCTATAAATCCTATAAATTCCTAGTTCGCTTAAACTAATGCTTTGATACCAACTGTGACATCCCCATGTTTACGGCCAGAAAAGACCGATTTCGTTTATGCTTTTTAAATAAAAATCAGAGTAACTTCTTGAGAAAAGTGTTGCGGAATTTGTTCCAAAACAAAATATGATATAAATTTTATCAAAGCATTTCTTAAATAAATGTATTTCCATTACATTGCAAAAACTCGGGATGTCAATCATCGATACAGACCATAAGCATAAACTAAAAAGAAATAAACACCTTAGGCCACAAAACACTATCTGGCCTCAAATCCGTAATCTCTCGTCAAATCATCCAACTATGCTTTTGCCACTACCTGTAATACAAGAAACTGAGTGGGTCAGGCTGGGGAGCCTGGTGAGCATATAGGGTTTTCAACCCACAATAATAAGTTCATTATTTTTTTTTCATCAAACTGCTAACCCGATTACCCGTTCCCGTTATCCTCACTTTACGTCCCTAAAGCATCTATTATAAGGGACCTATCCTAAGGAATTTCATCGGGATGGACACTACTGCTAAGGGGATTCTTCTGCCATATGTGTCCGTAAGGCAACCATGGGGGGATGGAGTACATCTTCAAAAACACCTACAGGTTGCGAGCCTGCTAGCGTTCCACTGGACTGCCTAGAAAAGTCTGTGGTCGTCATCTATACTCCGCTAGACGACTGGATCATCTTAAACATCGTAAACATCGAGGCCTCTCATCATTTTAACACACATCATCAATTTCATCTACCCATTGTTCTACCCAACATATTTGTAGATACAAAATACATACATGGTCCAGATCTGTAAAACAAAGCTTACATCGTTCATCTAACATACTTTCAAAGCATAAAATATTTATACGGTCTAGATCTGAAAAAAATAATGTTTACATCTTTCATCCAGCATGATTTTCAAATCATAAAATATATATACGGTCTAGATCTGAAGAAAAAGTTCAGATCCGAAGGAAAGAAGTTCAGATCTTTCGTAGATCTCAAAGTACACAGTTTAGATCTAAAGAAAAAGCTTAGATCTGAGGTGAGAAAGTGTAGATCTGAAAGAAAAAGTCTCAGATCTGAAAGAAAAGTGTTAGATCTGAAAGATAAAGTGTAGATCTGAAGGTAAAAGTTTCAGATCTGAAAGAAAGAAGCATAGATCTTTCATTCAGCAACATCTCAAGTAAATAGCTAACATATACCTATACACATAGCACATAAAATACTTCATATCTATTTGTCAGATGAAAGTAACTATACACTCACCTGATACGAAGTTATTCGGACATCACTTCGCTTCTAAAAATAATCTTCTTTGACGAAACTGGGAAGTTTGCTTGAAAACCGGGTTCCGTGGGGGCAGAGTTTCAACCCGAAAAACTCTTTTTATCGGGGACTCCGGGAGCCTCGGGGCTTCCTTCGGGTGCTAGGGGGTTTACCTAGGCTTAGGAGGGGTTAAAAACCTTAGAGAGAGAAAGTATTTAGAGAGAGAAAGAGATGTGGAGTGATTTTCTCGGAAGATTTCGCACCTATTTATAGGGCTGATCTCGGACCGTACGTTGGGCGTACCGAAGGCTACGCTGGGCGTAGCTTCGGATAAGGCTGCCAACTCGCACCAGCTGTCTCGCACATTGGAATCGGATAAGAACCGAAGTAAGCTGGGCGTACTCACCCTCGGACGCGGGGTGTAATTGCGAGGCTACGTGACGTGATCCGAAGCGAGGCCTGATCAGCGATGGATGGTCCAGATGTTGCCACGTCATCACAGTTTCGCAAATTCAAGTGCAATCTTTAAAAATTCGTAACTCTCGCGTACGAGCTCCGTTTTTTACGTTCTTTATATCCACGCGTAGGCGGGAACGTACTATACAACTTTCGTTTAGACTTCGTCGGCTAATTTTGACTTTATTTTAAAAGTTATATTATTAATAGGCCGGGACAGGATTGGTCCGTTAAAATCTCATAACTTCTTCATCCGACGTCCGTTTTTGTCTGTCTTTTTATCGTTACGCTGCTATTAACGAGATCTTCGATTCTCGTTTAGGTTGTGTCGACTAAAAACCGCTTGATCTAATATTCAAACTTCGGGCTGTACACCGTTAAGCCGAAACTTCGAAAAATCATAACTTCCTCATACAAAGTCAGATTTGGGCGTTCTTTTTATGCACGCTCTCAGTTTAATGTTTTCTACGACTTTCGTTTAGATCGCTAAGGCTAAAAGTCATTCTATCATAAATTCACTTTTTACGTCTCCCGGTGTCGTGCCTGTTCCCTCGCGAAACTTCGACGGGTCGTAACTTCTTCGTTATAACTCAGATTTCGGCGTTCTTTATATCCCCGAAATCCTTGTTTCGACCACTACAACATTATGTAACGATATCGAGTTTATCTCACACTTTAATTTTGACGCTTATTTTTATCCTTTATTTATTATAAATTTATAAATAAATAATAAGCATATAAATTCACATAATTCACATAATACTCAAATATTTCATCTTTATTACTTCAAAAAAAGAGTTACAATAGTTGACCTAGACTATTACATCGTCTAAAAATGCTTAGCCCCGAAACCCGGGCGTTACAGTAATCATCAATGAACTCAATATACGACTTAGGAAGTGATTGAAGAACCAAGTCAACAGCCAACTTCCTTGAGATTTCGACACCCAACATTCCCAACTTGTCAATGTGCAACTTCATCCCTAGGACGTGAGCACATATATACTTTCCATCTTCGTATTGGCTTGCCAAAAGGGCTTGAGTGACCTTGAACTTTTCAATTCTTCGAACACGTGGATCAGGAAGAATTATCGGAGGAGGTAGAGGAAGTGAAACATGATTTCCATTTCCATGATCCAATCATGGAACAACATCTTCAAGTGGAAAGCTTTTTCCAAGGGATTCAGGAAGACCATAGTTGTTAGATTTTGACATCTACAAAAGGGGAGAAATTCAAGTTAGTTGATAAGAGTCCTTGATATAACACCCAAATGAAATATCAAGGCTAGGATCCAACACAATATTCTACAACTCAGAAGAGGGATGCCGTAATCCAGTGGCAGATCATTTGAAGGTAGGCAAATGACGATTTACCAATTTCCACCATGAAAAACGAAAAAGAATATTAGGTTTTAAATGAATTGAAACTCCTAGATCTTTTTAGACACATTGAACTTTTCAATGGCATGTTTAATCTCGATTATGCCCTTCAAGTTTGTGACTGGGATGCCGAGGATCACAAACAAGGTGTGAATAACCATGCAAATTAGCTTGGTACTCTCGAAGACGTTTATCACCTAATCATTGTGTCGGTTAACCACACACGCTCCATTGATCTATGATAATCTACGAGATACCCATTTCCATCCTTCATTAGTCCCAGATTAGTGTGTCGGTTAACCACACACGCTCCACTAACGACCAACAAGGTGCAATGTGCAATTTCATGGATTAGCACCAAATTCATATTTTTCCTAAAGTAACTAAGATTTGGGAATTTTTTATAAAAGTGTTTAGTTATTTCGTATTTCATTATACTTATAATGGAAGGTTATGTGCTATCCTACCCGTTCGGCTAACGACCCTCCACTAGTCAAGGGTGTGGTGGGTAAGAGTGGATACCCAATGGCGGTCATTTTACATGTCGCTTCCTTAAACGCCCCTTATAGACCAGCTTCGTGAATGAGGCCTACTAACGGTAAGACTGACTCTTTACTTATACATATATAATATATTAGACTTTTAATTTTATATATAGTATAAGGGTGTATTTTACACATTTAAAATACTAGGTGGTTTAATCTGTTAATAAATTAGACTTTTAATTTGATTAATCTTAAACCATATTATTATGGATTTATTAATTATCTCTTTTAATTAAACACTTAATTAATTTAATAAAACCACAAGGGTGTAATTTGAACTATTCAAAATATTAGGGTTTTAAAATTTAATATTTCAAAATTAAAACTTTTAATTAAATTTCAAATTCCAAAACTTGACGACAAATTTTGAAACTTTTTCAAAATATCTTTTAGATCAAATTAAAAAAAATAATTAAATATCATATAATTAATATTTATCACATAATTTGACCAAATCTTATTTTCAAGACAAGATAATTCAAATAAAAAATACAAATAATTAATCTTTATCATATAAAACAAGTAATTATCTTAAATTTGACAATTATCCATTAATTTGATTAGCATACCAATTATCATAACAGAAAAATCTGATTTTAATTTGGAAAAACAATTTATGGTAATTATCTAAATCAAATTAGGGCAAAATTTTTGAAATTTGCTGTCAGATCTGAGCTCACGTCGTGAGCACTGTGCTAACGTCGTGAGCCTGGTTCAGAAACGAAAATCTTAATTTTCCAGCTTTGAAAACTTAACTTTTGCATCATATAACAGAACAACTACCCTAGGCTCTGATACCACTGATGGGTTTTAAGTTTAACATCATTCCTATGGTGTGCATGCAACCCTAATGCTTTGGATCTAGGTTTTTCATCAAGTTACACATGCAAACAATCTTTCAAAGCATAAACCCTAATCTAACATGTCTAAGAACGAAATTCATATGTAAATAAGGGTTTGGAATCTTACCTTACTTGTTATGTAGCAATAACAAGAACACCTTGAATATCCTTGACCTCTTAAAGCTTAGTGCCCCAAGTGTTGCACCTCTAATGGAGTCACAAACACTTAATGCAAGAAGATGACTTGGAAGAGAGGTGAAATCGGCTAGGGCAACTCAAAGAAGACATAGGGCCGATTTCCATATGCTAAGGGATCTATTTATAGTTGAGGCTATTAGGGTTTTATGGTGGAAACCCTAATTTCCTTGCTTAGGGCTTAAGCAATCCATGGAGCCCTAATAGAAAGCCCCTTGGACGAAATCCTTATGGGATCTGTTAAGAATAAAACCCTAATTGATATTTGATGAACAAGATGCGGAAAATAAGAACAAACACAAATATGAAGATTATGTCAAATGATCACTCGATTTATTCAATTATGAGGAACAGATTACACTTTAAGAAATAAGAATCTAACTCTACAAGAAACCTCACAACGTGGCGGCTACATTTTGTCTCACTCTTAACCCTAATAATGAATAATACATGACTATTTATAGGGAAAAGACAAGTCTTGGGCTTTTAACCTACACTTCATCAAGGGGGGCCATTTTCATCATCCATAGAGTACTTTGACACCCTACAATCTCCCCCTCAAAGTATGAAATTGATGACAGTGCTTTAACTTCCAAAACAAGCATCTAACAAATAAGAAAAGATCTTGCAACGAGGAATATTTGAAGCAATCCACAAATCTTGATTCTTCAATAGTCTTCAAAAACGGGCTCTAGGATATATAAACCAAGCACTGAAGTAATGTCTTTAAACTTCATTTTCGAATGTAATCCCAAAGATCTTCAATAAAGCCAAACCCGCCATAAAAACCCATTTCAGAACAAAGAAACCAAATCACTTCTTATCTTTGAAGAGCTCCCCCTCCAAGTCACAATGATCTTCAAATAAGCTAATGATATAAGCCACCAAAAATTATCATGTAACAACCCAAATTTTAAGATTCGTAACGCCACTTGATCGAGAAAATACTAGAAGTCGGAGATATAACAAGTCCTTAGAAGAGCTCAATGAAGAACTGCTACTGTAAAGGATACTTCTCTACAAAAGCTTTAGAAGAGCTCGATGAGGAACTGCTACTGTAAAAGCTACCTTCATAATTCTACCACAAGCTTTATCAAAAATCTTCAAATTTCAAAAGTCACAAATCCAATTTCGAATGGCCATAACAAATTCTCCCCCAATTTATAATAAAAAACGTGATTATAAAGCCTTCAAATGGTCATGAGAATGATCTTGAACGGATAAAAAATTACTATGCTCCCCCACGACAAAATGATATACACGATGAAGTATAAAATCCGAAAAAGTCGTGAAAATTTATCGTTATCATGAAAAATGACTTTCCGAACCGCCAAGACTTGATGGAATCTTTATTTTTCTGTTCACGAAAAAATATGTGCGATAAAAAAATCCAAAACTGTTCACCATCCCTTAAATTTGCAAACTTTTCGTAAGATGGGTTGAAACTGTCACACTGCTGAAAGATAGGGATTAAAATAATAAATCTGCATCACATTCCCTTTCATTTGTAACAATTTCTGGAAATGGTCCAAAACTGCCAAGCTGTGAAAACAATAGGCACCAAAAGTGTCAATTCGCTGAGGTTGCAGGGACCAAAACTGAAACATTGAGTTATCTTCCCCATTTAGACGCAGATGAATGAACACAACGACATAACTCACGATTAACCTATGAATCCAAGAAATCAACATCCTCCAAATTTACACTTTCGTTCCAAGCACAAGATGCGAATCTTGTCAACCGGAAGCGAATCTCACGTTTGCTTCAAATGTTCGCGTCTGTGACCTTGGCTTCTATGAGTTTCGCTTGTGATTGTAAGGTTCGTTTCTTGTTGATTACACACCCAAAAAGCGAACCCAACCGAACGTTCGGTTCCATTCGGTTCCAAGCATAATCACGCGAACCTAAGTTAGTTCCAGGTTCGTTCCAAAGCCGTCGATTATACCCCAAACCCAAGCATAGGTTTGCTTGTGAATCACCGTCAACAAATGCCCGTGGGTGAAGAATGAGCCTAGCTTCATTCGTTTGCAGTTTGGCATTCTCAAATCATCAATTTTGACTTTTTGTTTGACCTGCAAGAACAACTGCTCAATCCGATAAGATTTAATTCCGATTGCGAGATCATCAACATTTCAGAGACCAACATTCTGATTCATATATGAACTTCACAATTGCGATTATTCCCGTTCGGAATTCTTTTGCATAACGATCAAAATCCGTCTTCCATCACCTTCAAATTCCAACTTGGCAATCGATCAAAACGATGAGCAATCAAAGTGATTTTGGCTTTCCAATTTGACCAGAAAAATTGAACATAAATAGAATCACAGTGACACAAATCATTTCGATTTAGAATCCATTTCATCTACAGCCACAACTGTTCCGATCATCTTGGTTTCTAATTATCTTCTATAAACACCAAATCATCATTCGCAAATTAATTTTCAGATCAAACTCATTTTCAACCACAATTTCAATCGTTTTTCATCCGTTCTTCATTGGTTCTTCAAACTAAGAATATCAATTCATCAATAAGAATTCCCAATAAACATCGGTCCATCATCCAATATTTTTAATCAGTTTTCTGTTTAGCACCATCGATTCCAATAAATTCAAACAAGAATCATCGAATCAATCTTCATATTCAAATTGATATTGAGACCCAAAAAAAAATTATCACAAAAATATCAAGCAATCAATCAGTCAAGAGAAGAAAACTTGAATTCAATAATCGATCTTGAACAAATACATGATTTCGATCATTGATAATGATGATTTTATGATCTATAGATTCGATTCACTGATTTGAGGATGCGAAAAGGACGAGAGAATGGTAACTAAGAAAAATGTCAAAGCGTTTACAATTAGGTCAAAGAAATTTGATATACACAGTAACACCACAATGAATAATAGTAAACTGGATTTGGGCTATAGATGAAACGGATGAACATTGACGAACAAAATCAATGGGCCAATGGGAATGAACTTGATCAATAAAGCAAACGATTGATTTTAACAAATCAATTTATTAGGATCAAATCAGAAAATACGAGCATGAAACAAATCAGATTAAGGAAAATACCATATGAACAGTAACAAAAAAAAACATAAGTCTCCATGAACAGTTGCTTGAACAGAACTTTGATTCCAAGATGCCAAAACACCAATAATCTTCAATAACTTGTGCAGAAAATCATCAAATCAAGAACCGATACTTCAAAAATCAATAGATCTTCAAAGACCCGCTCTGATACCACTTGTTAGGAATAAAACCCTAATTAATATTTGATGAACAAGATGCGGAAAATAAGAACAAACACAAATATGAAGATTATGTCGAATGATCACTCGATTTATTCAATTATGAGGAACAAATTACACTTTAAGAAATAAGAATCTAACTCTACAAGAAACCTCACAACGTGGCGGCTACATTTTTTCTCACTCTTAACCCTAATAATGAATAATACATGACTATTTATAGGGAAAAGACAAGTCTTAGGCTTTTAACCTACACTTCATCAAGGGGGCACATTGTCATCATCCATGGAGTACTTTGAAACCCTACAGCTTTCCATAGATTTCGTCTAATCTCTTCTATTAGGAGTCCATAGCCCAACCGGCAACTAACAGTTAATTGCAATATCAGTCCCCTTTATTTAATCAGTCTCTTTCGATCACCAAATTAATTTCCGATCAATACTAATTAAATAATATGATTTCCAAATAATATATTAATCTTGTAATATATTAATAAAACCATTTTGAGTATGAATTTATTATTCATATAATAAATTCTACTCTCTCTCCTCTTGCCATCCTATCAAATTGCATGAGTGAAGGCAACCCAAAAGGACCATGCTCATAATCGGGTCAAGTACATACCAAAATAGTTATGGGCTTAGACACCTAATCCAACAGTTACGACCAAGTTCATGTTTTCAGGATTGTAAGAGTGGTCCCCACATCAGAAGCATTTAGGAAAGTACCTCATGGAAGTTGGTTGTCCTCTTCTAGGACAATGGAGTCAGAGTTTAGAAGTGCGTGTGTCGCTCGTTATGGATGTCAGTTGATTGTTGATAGGCTTTGAACCAATGGCTACTGCTAGTAGGGCAAGAGCAGTAGTGAACCATCACTCCGAAGTATGGGCGATGAATTGACCGCATGGGTTTGTTCAGATGTTAGGATTGTTAAGAGAATTTAAATGGGCTTGTTAGAAATGTTATGAGTGTATCGATTTCTTTTTAGCAAGTGGGTAGTGGATTGGTGATTTGTCCATTCAGGTCGAGGGTTTGTAGTTCTTTGTTATCAGATGAGGTCGCTCAAATATCTGGAATTTATCACAGGAAAGTGATTTGGGTAGTGAAGTGTTTAAACTAGTATGGGATGTGGGTACCCTAGCTTGTATGGTCATGGAATCTTAGTTCCTGGAATCCCAGGAGAATAGTAGCAGAGTAGTGAAGTTGTGAGATGGTTCGGAAATCCAATGATTATGGGGTTAACAGAGTGCAGTTGAATCCAAGTAAGGGAGAACCGTTTGGATTATTAGGAATTATTCCAGGTGTGAAACAAGGAGGAATTTTATACTGTAGGCAAGTGGAGAGCCATTTCTAATTGCGGCGTGGATTGAGATTTGCACAAGGAATGAGGATTCAGGTTATCTTTTCCGAATATGTGAAGCATCGGTCATGGCGCATAGAGGAAATGTGATTAGATACAGGTGGAGGGATTGTGTTAGAGCCTCTCCGCCTGTTCTTGTCGTATAAAGGCTTTAGGGTTCGAAGAATGACACAAACACCTGATTGGGGTCTAGTCGGATGCAGGTTCGACTCATGATGATTATGGTTGGTATGGTAGATGGACGGTAAGACCATGGGTTACGTCCATGGCAGTATGGAAGTGTTGTAAGACTACGGGGCGCCCATAGCATTCACAATGATGATAGACGGTTGTGTAAGTGTTATAAGATTACGGGGTAGCAGTACATTCACAAGGTTGGTAGGCTGTTATGGGAAGTGTTGTAAGACTACAGGGTATCCGTAGCATACACAAGGTTGATAGGTTGTTGGAGGGTGTTGTAAGTCTGCGATGGAGTCGTAGCATTCACCAGGATGAGATAGGCCATTACAAGAGTGATTGTTGGGTTGTAGAAGGATCACAACGCATGCATGGGTCAAGTCAAACTGCTATTGTTGGATGACCATTCCTTGTTAGGAATGAGGATTGTTGGAGTTGTGTCGGTATCCTAGGCTTGCATAGCCCCGTGTGGGTGAGACCTGTTGGCGAGGTCCGTTCGAGTGTGTAGATTAGGTAAGACCCGTGGACGCGACCCATTTGGCTATGTAGAATAGGTGAGACCCATGGGCGAGGCCTGTTTGGTTATGGCAGTAGGGATGAACCCCGATAGTAATTGGTCTGATTATGGTGTGGATCATGCTTAAAGCTGGAAGACAATGTGATTGACAGATGGAATCCGTGTAGCATTTAGGCTCAAGAGCTTATAGCAGTTGGACTCTTAAGCAGAATCTTATAATGTGACAATGATCGAAATGGTCGGATGTAGCAAGCATTAGGGGATTTTGTATCCCATATTAATAGAAGGTCCCGTCAGCAACAATAGTTAGTCAGGGATTCTGTTTTACAGTGGTCTCAGCAAGACAATTCAGGGTCGGAAGAGTTTAATGCGGTTGAGTTGCGAGGTAGTTTCATATTGACGACGTATCAGAATGGTTTCATAGGTCGAAAAGCTAGTCAAGTTATCGGAAATCTGAATTTCGGGAGGAGTAGTGATGGTTACTCTCCATTGGTTAGGAAAGGCTCGTTTCTTCGCCAGAACTTATGATTTCTACGAAAGCTTGGGTTTTGATTGCATTACTGGAAGAGCGGTCTTCGGTATGAGGCAACATCAGAGCCTTATTAGGATTTCAAGAAAATTATGTTTGGATCGCCTAGTGTGGCAGAGGAAGTAGTGAGGAATGATTTCGAGGACAAAATTTTAATTTAAGTGGGGGAGAGTTGTAACACCCTATTCGAGTCGTTTTTTAATTTGGGGTCATGACCCGAAGATCAATTATCATAAGGTTTCGGGATTTGAGGAAAGAGATGTTTAGACCCATTTGGAGTTGGGTAATGTAGCTTGTGTGATCCAAGAGTTCGGTGTGTAAATTGGTAAAAGTGATGGTTCGGACCTTTCATAATTTAAGGATTTAAGTTCAGAAGGTTTTAAGGCGAAGGATAGTTGATAGGATTCTAGTGCTTCTCATTACCTTTCCGAGCATATAAAGAACGCCGAAAACGGATTTGGGATGCGTAAGTTATGGCCAATTGAAGTTACGAAGATCTTGGGGCAAGCCGAGTACGCTGGACGTACAGGGAATACTGGGTAGGAATGATCATGGATGACCATCCTGGTACGTTGGGCATACCAGGAGTACGTTTGGGCTACACGACCTAGACTCAAACCCTAATTTTGGGTCTTGGACCCTATTTAAAGTCCTTAACTCATTTCCAACCCTTCTTATCTTCAGTCTCCATCCTCTTTAACCCTAAATTCGAAACCCTTGCCCCTTTTTGGAAGATTATTGAGCCTTTGAGTGATTTTTGGTGTGTTTTGGTGCTCTTGGAGAAGAAGGAACTCCTTGGAGAAGATTTGGTTGTCTTGGAGCTTGTAGATCCAGACCTTGTTCACCCTGTTCTATCTTATGGAGGTATAAAGTTTTAATCTTGATGGTTCTCTCATGTAGATCTAATTTGGGTATTAATCTGTCATTTTTTGGTACTATGGTTGTGGTTCTTCTAAGTAGAAGTTACTCCAAAACCATTGAGCCTCATTTTTGGTCCTTGTTGAGGTGATTAAGTAATAAAAATCGGATCTTGATGAGTATAATCCTTCCATGCATGAGTTGGTGGTCTTTTGCTAAAGTTAGAGATTTAGAGTTTTGGTTTGGACACCATTAAGCCATGCAAAGTCATAAAGTCAGGAACTTTATGACTTAGGACGTCCCATAAGAATCAAATCTATAAGTTAAGCATGTTGTCTTAAGGCATTAAGAGGTTTGGAGTTAGATTTGGGGTTCATTGTCGTACGCTGGGCGTACCAGGTTAGTACACGAGGCGTACGCACCTGAATGGCGCTTGGGCCATTTCTGGGCCTTTAGTCACTTTGGGGTTTGGGCCTTGCTTTGTTGGGCCAAGTATAAGAAGGGTAAAATAGTCTTTTACCGATTGGTATTATAGATTATGAATTGGACCTTGGATTATGGGAAATTGCCTTAATTATTTATTAGGGATCATTTGGATGTTTTCAGTGTGAGGAGCCCGGTAGCAACAACGAGCGTGATTCGGTTAACTCTAGATTGAGGTGAGTCTCATCACTGTAATCGTGCGTCGAAGGCACCAATGACGACCCACTGGGATATGTTATGTGTTTGTTGTCTTTATGACTCTTGATGTGTGCCTTTATGCCTGTTTGTTATATGTATGTAGGGTGAAATAGACCTGGGGTGAAATGGACCCATACGATTGAAAAATATCGATTGAGTTGAAATAGAGTCGGGGATTAAATAGTCCCGATGGTGAAATAGACCCGATACAGCCTTGAGCTGACATTTGAGTTGAAATAGACTCGGGGGTGAAATAGACAAAGGGTGAAATAGACCCGGTACCGCCTTAAGTTGACATATGAGTTGAAATAGACTCGGTGGTGAAATAGACCAGGGGGTGAAATAGACCCGGTACAACCTTGAGCTGACATATATGTATGGTATGTGGTATTTTGGGGAACTCGCTAAGATTTGTGCTTACGATTTTATGGTTATAGTTTTCGGTAATTCCAGTTTGAAAGGGAAGGGTCCCGCTTGATTACATCACATCCACCCATGTTTCCGCACTTTATGATTTTGGGAAAGTACTCTGATAACTATTTTCACCTTGACATAATTCTGAATGGTTGATTAGAATAAATGATGTTTTTGGGTTTAATTAAAAATGAAATATTTATCTTATGATTTTTGGGTCGTTACAGAAGCATTCTGGAAAAGTTGGGCTAAGAACTTTTAGTTTTCAGTGCTTAATGGTTGAGTCCTTGCCATTTTTAGCCTTTTGTATCTAAGACTTGAGATCTAGACCTTTTGGTGGGTCTCAAGGGATAAAGGTGGAAACAATATCCATTTGAACATTAGAAATTATCGGATCTGGACTTTAGAACCTTTGGTATTGGAGGATCCAACTTAATCTATTAGGACATTTTGAACCTAGTGCCCACGGCGTGGCATATGTCGCCACGACGTGGCAACTAGGGGATAACGCGACTGTCTTGTCGTTTGAAGACCATGACGTGGCAAGGATGGCCACAACGTGGAGGGTCAACTTTGATCGTTAACTTTGGCTTTTCGACTTGCCTTGACTTTTGGTCAAACTCGTAGTTTTGAAAGGTAGACTAAGGGTTTACCTTGTATGACTGTCTAGGTGGGGTATAACACCGTGATTCAGCAATAAGAGCAGTGGGAGTTAGCTATTGGCTGTTATCGATTGAGGTGAATCTCCTCACTGCACTTGTGGGTTGAAGGCACCAATGTCGGCCCACTGGATTATGTAGTAGGATAGTAGTGATATGTGTGACAGCTACTGGTATGTATGTATGAGCTTGCTGTCTTTGTGACTCTTGCTAGTACGATTGTATGCTTAGTTGTAGGGGTGGAATAGACCCGTATCGGTTGGAAGATACCGAAGGACTCGGAAGGGACTCGGGGATTCGGAAGGGACTTAGAGAGTCGGAAGGGACTCGGGGGTGGAATAAACTCGTACTTGCTTTAGCATGATATGTATGTATGATGTGTGTATGATATGTATGGTATGTGGTATTTGGGGAACTCACTAAGCTTTGTGCTTATGGTTTAAGTTTATGTTTCATGTACTTCCAGCTCAAAAGGGAAGGGCCCGACTTGATCGCAATGCATCCACCCATGTTTTTCCGCACTTATATGATTTTGGGAATTGTACTCTGATAAATATTTTACTATGATATACTTCTGAATCGTTGATATGAGATTTTGATGGTGTTTGGGTTGAATTGAAAATGAAATTTTTACTTATGATTTTTGGGTTGTTACACATATAATATAGAAATTTTGATAAAAAAAAAAGAACATATATGAACATAAATAAACTTAAATGAACGAACATAAATGAATGTAAACGAACAACATAAATGACCGTTCACGAACATAAATGAACGAACGAGACCATTGTTCATGTTTGTTCTTTTAACTAAATGAACAAGAATTTATGTTCATGTTCGTTCATTAATTGAATAAACGAACATAAATGCACTTCCCGCCGAATGGTTCACGAACTGTTCGTTGAACGTTCAGTTCGTTTACAGCCCTAAGGGAGACTACATGCAAGTAATCTCTTGAAAATTAAGTCTTAGTCTACAGAGAAGGAAAAAAAATAGATACAAGCAGTAGGACTTAACTATAGACACATCTCTTGCAAATGATCTCTTACAAATGAAATGACGGCCCTTCAATAATAGATATAACCAGTTTGTAAAACAAATGGTTAACGGGAAAAGGACATATCAAACAACAAGACTAAAAATAAAGAGGGGCACGGTTGAGCAGGTACAAGCCAAACTAATACACAAATAGTGGAAACTATTGATAATGATAAGTATGAAACAAATAGTAGCAAAAATATAAGTTAGAAGCAAAAATAGTAAAAATGAGAAACATGCACAACCAATGAGAAACACCAACCGTCTAAACTACTAATATGTCACTCCATTATCCTAATACTAAAGAGGTCATACCTGTGAAAATACACATTCAAGTCTAATATCACACTATTGTATACCACTTCTTTCTTATTGACCCCTCTTCCTTGTACCATCTATAATATTCTTCCCAGTCTCATGATTGTAATCATCGGTTGTATCTTGTGTAAATGTCTTATCTTCCTTCCCCTATGATCAACAACACCACTCCGAGCGTATTTTTGATTTCCATGTATGGAACCATGTCTAAGAAAGTCTACCACAAATCCACCACAACGTTCCCATTTCCATGAACATTTCATGTTGTTTCTTAATCAACCAACATTTAAAACTATACGGAAAAAAAAATTAACAGTATACTTACCTTATAAATTTATCATTTAGTTTTGGTGTGGCCTTTTGGTCATACAAAGGTCATGTTGTTGCTATCCAATTTAATCACCCACCTTTAAGAAGTAGGCAATGTTGTCCTTAACGCCCTATTCCTTATGAATCATGGAACCTTTATACTTAAAACTTTTCTTAAAATGTAGAACTTGCTTGCCAATACCATCTTTTTCTACTTGTCCAATTTTCTTTCTGCTGAAATAACACTATACATATTTTGTCTTAAATATGCTGATCCTGGAGCCCTAGTTTCTACCACCAAAATAATGGTGCTGGATAAAAATATACACCAATGTACCAATCCCTTAATGTATTGAAATATCTCATATGTTATTAAAGCCAACATGTAAGGGCTAAACATCAATTCGTGATTAAGCCTAACTTACATTGGGAAATATTATATGTCGCATACTACAAAACATACATAAATCGTAGATTAACAGTAAATGTTGTATATAGCTCTAGGATAACTTTCAAATACTCTTTTAACTTTACGAGCCCTTTAGATTATCTCCTTTGGGAAAATATCATACAACTTCTCCAGGTTGACGAAAGCCATGTATAAATTTTAGACCAGTACAATAAACGTATGTGAATTATACTACAAAACACAATCAATTTCACCAATTCAGTTTTTAGAAAATTTCAAAGAGTTTTTAAGTCGGATTTTTTTTTTACCGGAGATTAAATCGTATTTGTAAAACTCTTTTTGAATACAAATAACCTCCACGAGCTTAATAATGTAAAAGAGATAAGAGTTAAAATCATGCCTTAGGAAACTCGGTATGAATGGGTGTTATAACACCCAAAACTTGCTACCTCACATACCAGTCCAACACTGTTATTTTATAACATGAAGTCGGGATGGTGTTCTCATGTTATAACATGGTATTGATATATATATATATATATATATATATATATATATATATATATATATATATATATATATATATATATATATATATAGAGAGAGAGAGAGAGAGAGAGAGAGAGAGAGAGAGCTTTTCTCATTTGAATATGTTATAACACCAATGTGCCTACATAACGTGAAGTTGGGGTGGTATTGATTTGCACTTAACGACATTATGGCATGTCACATAGGACTCTCAACGCCCGTTATGCATCCATATCCAGCTCTCTTAGACTATCCTCATTCACAACCCAATAATATATTAAAAAAAATAATTTATCTCTCTTTCACATCTACAACTCACTTAACCCCAATCTTTTACTCTCGTTATCAATCCAATCCAAACCAATCCAATTCTATATTAGAAAAATATTTAAAAATATATATATCAATATTGGTATCATATTAATCACGTATTTTGATATACTTTATTTTTTTTTTACTCAAAATAAAAAATAATTACTAAATTAGTTTTAATTACAAAAGTAATTTAACTCCACCACTAAATAATATTATTAAAAAAGATGAGCTTTGGTGATATTTGGTTGTGAATGCCGCCTACGTCACCAAATATCTTTTAGTTTTGATTTTCTTCTTATATATAAATGGTGATCGGCTCACAATCACTCCAATGGGGTAGTCCTAGTAGCTTAAAGTGGAGGAACCGGAGGAATTAAGGTTTTTTTTAACGAATTTGTTGATGGGAGTTGCTCTTTTTATTGTATTTGCTCATATTTTTGTTTATTTATCATCTAATTATCATCAATTGCTCCATTTGTTTACCTTTACCACGTCCCCATTATTTATTCCTTTTATCTTATTTCACAGGTGTTTTTCCTCAAAAACATGTCAAAACAAAGATAAACACAAAAACGGATTGACGTACCGAATCCACCAAAATATTTACAGAACCCTTAGTCATGAAACACATAAATTACAAAATACATATACACAAAATACGATAAAATGTATATAGAAAAATAGAAAACATGATAAAAATTGTTAGCACTGTCGGGTTGGAAAAGAAATAATTCTTAATTATTCAAGTTGTTAACAGAACATAATTTTTTGGGTTAATGTCATAAAAATCCTTAAGTTTTCAGGGTTTTGTCAGTTTTGCTCAAAGTTGAATTTTATGTCCGTTTTTACCCTAACATTTTGGAAAAAATGTTCGGTTTTACCCTTTTACGGGTGATAACAAGTTTTCCAGGTTATCATTATATTAAATTCGCAAAAAAACCCTTAAGTTTACCCTTTTTTGTGTTTTTACCCTTAAGTTTATAATTTTTTTTACACTTTTACTCTAAGTATTTTTTTTTCATAATATACGTATTCATGTAGAAAAATCGTATTTATATACGAAAAAATGTTTAATTAAATATTGTATTTATATTTTTTTAATGTTATATATATATATATATATATATATATATATATATATATATATATATATATATGTTTGTGTGTATGTGTTTGTTTGCAAGGTTATACCATTTAAAAAGATAAATAATATTTTTAGAATTATGAATACGTGTTTTATAGATATAGTTTTTAGAAGTATAAATACATATATTTACATTTTTATATATTAGTATGTATCTATACTTCTAAAAATATATTTATACTTATAAAAAAACATATATCAAAATACATACTTACACTTCTAAAAATATATGTATATACTTATATAAACATGTTTATGATTCAACAAGTTTTTTTATTGATATGTATATTTTTAAATACATAAAAATATGTACTTGTAGTTCTAAAAACGTATTAATTTGTGTTTTTTTTACATCTAAAATGGTTTATCCAAGAAACCCCCCTCCCCCCCCCCCCCCCCACACACACACACATATATATATATATATATATATATATATATATATATATATATATATATATGAAGAAATAACACTAAAAAAATGTAAATACAATATTTAATTAAATTTTTTTCGTATATAAATATAATTTTTCTGCATTAATACATATAATATGAAAAAAAATACAAAGGGTAAAAGTGTGAAAAAATATAAACTTAAGGGTAAAAACGTAAAAATTATAAACTTAAGGGTTTTCTTGCGAAGTTAATATAATGGTAACCTGTTATCACCGATAAAAGGGTAAACCGAACATTTTTTGGAAAATGTTAGGGTAAAAACGGACATAAAATTCAACTTTGGGCAAAACCGACAAAACCCTGAAAACTTGAGGGTTTTTATGACATTAGCCCTAATTTTTTTTTATAAAAGGTAACCGATATTTTTTAATTTCTTTATCTACATAAGTACAACAGATTATAGTTTAGTTTTATATTTTTGGCCTAAATCTTAATTTTTCTTATAAATTTGGTCCATATTTTAAATTTTGTTATGAATATAGTCCAAAAATTTTTTCTTTCAAATACATCCCAAAATTAGTTTTTTCCTTATTTTTACCAATTTAGCTTTTTACATTTTTAAGTTTTTGACAACCTTTTAAAACTTTTTTATAATATTTTCTAAACTTTTTTTTTTTGCGATTTTTAGAAATACTTTCGTTTTTTTAAGTTGTGAGAAAAGTTGAGTGGAAAAAGTTGTATGTAATTGTAAAAAAAAGGTTGTAAAATAAGTTTATAAACATTGTAATTTTTTAAAATGTCATAAAATAATTTACCGGAAACTTGTAAAAGAAGTTTAAAAGAGGTCATAAAAATTTTGTAAAAAAATTTATACTATTGTGAAAAAATTTAAGAGTATATAAAAAGTCTTTAAAAAAGAGTACAAAAGTTTTGAAAAAAAAATTGACGATATTCGTAACAAAATTTAAAGTGTGGACTAAAATTGTAACGAAAGTGAAAATTTGGGCCGAAAATATAATATTTATATGACTTATTATACCAAGAATACCGGATGGAAATGTTTGTTATTTTTTTTTATAATAATTATAAGTTTGTTGCTGATTTCAAGATATCCTCTCTAATAAATGAATGTTTTTTTTGCCACTTGTCACACTTTCATTCAATTTGCCAAATGTCATTTTATGGTTATTTTGAATTATTTTTTTTCCACATGTCATTTTATGAAATTTTCTATTTTATTAAATTTCATATAATATTTTAATGTAACAATTGTAATAAATCTTCCCTAATAAATAAAAAAACTTTTTGACACATGTCTTCTTCTTATTCATTTGGACACATGACATTTTCTATAATTTTTGAATTTTTTATTTTCCACTTGTCATTTTATTAAATTTTTCATTTTATTAAATTAAAATTCCATATTTAATATGTAAGGTATTTATTAGAAAAAGTTTATATATGTAATGTATTCAATACATTAAAGTCTCATTAATTTTAATAATTCAATTTTTTTTTCATTTTTCTTATAAATTCAAACTTTTCAAATTGTTAAAATTTCATATTTAATTTTTTTTAAATAAATCATGTAATACATGGGTCTCACACCTAATGTAGTAATAAATGGATATCAATTTTATTAATAAACTAACATTTTAATTTCAAAATTCTCAAAATTAAAGTTCATTGGTTTCTTTTATTTATTTAAATTATTTGTTTAAATTTGAAAGATAAAGAACATTTCTATCATAATAATTCATTATTTTTGTTATTTATCTTATTAACTCAAAGTTCTTAAATATTTTGATCTTTATAATTAACTTTTTTTTTTAAAATTAACTCATGTAATACATGAGTCTCACAACTAGTTTGGAATAAATTCTTTTCCAAAAAACGATGTTAACCTAAAAATATACGCAGTAGATACAACATAACAAAGCTTTCCAAACATAAACATTTTCTTGTCTTTTAGGAAAAAAGAGAGAGAGAAATCCGGAAAGCAAAAATACGAAGCTAAAAAAATAGAAGTTACACGTAAGAATGAATGAAATATGCCAACATCCTCCCTAATAAATAAAGAACTTTTTGTCACTTGTCAATTTTTTATGCATTTGGACACATGTAATTTTGAGGTTAACTATTAGAAATTAATTTCCACTTATCATTTTGTTGTAATTTTTAATTTTCTTAATTAACTATCTAATTTTTAGGTTATAGAAAGTAATTAATGTGTTATTAGTTTGTTTCCTTGTATTTCAAATTTTAATATGTTTCCTTCAATATATATAATTCAAATTTGACATGTTTTTTTTAAAGTTTATTGTCATTTTAGACAAAATGGTCTAAATATAAAAAAAAAATCAAACTTTGTTGCTTTTTATTGACAAACTAAAAAAATGTTATATGGTTAAAATATAATTATTTTTCTGTAGTTTGTTTTATTAATATAGGTTGAATTATTTATTTATTCATCATTTTGTTTGTATATATATTTTGAAATTTTATTTTAAAAAACACATAATGTTTACACTTTGATATTTAATGTTTTCTTTAAAAAAAATATTTAAAGTTTATATCTTCATATATAACTTTTTTTAATCAACCCGTGTAGCATACGGGTTTCACACCTATTAAAATATAGCACCACATCATTTTCCATGGTCTTATAAAACTGTATTGTACCACACCTTACCTTACCGTATTTTTATTTTTTTTCTTATTTTTATTTAATTAAACAAAATGTAATTTAATAAAGTGAAATTATATAAAAATAATAAAAGGAAAGTACTTCATTAATTTAATTAAAACAATTACATAACAAAAAATGATAATTAAATTAAAACGCTATAAAATAAGACTAGTTGTAATATTTTTTTTCATGATTTCTGTTCTAGACCTCAAAACCATATCAAGCTCGTTTTTAGATAAATGATCGATAATTTTTGTTAAAAACTTCATATCGCAAGTTTTTTGTTTCTCCTCTCGAGCTATCTTTTTCTCCTCCAATTTCTCATTTTCAAAATTCAAACGATTTTTAAAATTCAAATTATACATTTCAAAATTAGTAGCGACCTTTTGAATGTCATATCCTCTTCCGATTCCCGAAGTATTCGACGAAGGTCCTCTCTTTTTCGTCTTATATCGACCTATCGGTCTAACTACCTCTTTAAGTTCGAGTTCATCCTCATCGTTCAAATCAACCCCAAAATATGCATCCAATGAAGTAGTGTAACTCGTCTTGAAAACTTTGGTTCTTTTCACACAACTTTTTTCGCTATCATACTCTTTTGTCCATTTCTGGGATGCTGATAAAATTCTCCAAACATCGATATATTTGAACGGCCTTTTATTATTATCAATAAAAAAGTTAGGCATTGTCTCGAAAAATTTGTTGAACGTTTTCCCCGCTTTTCCATTGACTTACCAAGTTATTGTAACTCGCGTTAAATTTTGTTACCGTTTTGTTCATCTCGCGAAACTTACTATTACATTGGTCTTTTGTACGGTAATCGCCACGACCTGTAACTTTAAGAAATCACTCCGTAATGTGTCGCCAAAATTGCTCACCGTTTTGCACATTTTTCGATTTTGGGATCCTCCGAAATGTCAACCCATGATTCCGCTAACTTCATCCTTCCATCTGGTTGCCATTGTTGAGACGTCGTCTTCTCTTTTCTAATCGATGTTTTTCCTTTTCCTCGTCTTTTGGGGTTGGATGGTTAAGCTTGGGTAATTAAATTTCGGGTTCGAGTTCGGGTACCGATTCGGGATCGGGTTGGGTTTCTCGGACAAATTGACTTCCGGTACTAGGGGTTGGCTTTCCGGAACGTATACGGAGATGGAGGGGGGAGGGGGTGTAACATAGTTGGGCTAAGAGGTTGCATCGTATAATATTGTTATGGTATTTGTTGATAGTAAAATTGTTGGGGTTGAGGTCGAGGTCGGGGTGAAATCCATATGCGGATCCAATTAAGGACCATGGGTATCACATGAGACCCAAAAAAAAAAAAATTAATAGTATAATTTTTTTTGAAAATTATTGTTTATACTGCAAGAAAAGTCTAAAATATATTTTGGGCTACCCTAATTATTATTTTTTTTATGTTTTTTGTAAATGTTTAATCCAATTAATAAGTAGCCCAAACTTAAATCCCAGTCCCTAATACCAAAAAACTAATCGACGTCCCAACATCTAATTATCGTGACTTCCGAATTCAATCCCCTCCCTGTCCTTGCGACTCGCTGTTGTCCTCCTTCTTCTGCCACCAATCGGTGGCCGGTGGTGGGTGTTTTTCGGCGAAATTCCCCGGTGGCCGGTGGTGGTGATTATTGATCAAAGTGGTGCACAATGAAGCAAGTAAGTAGAAATTTTGTGATTATTTTTTGGTTAATTGAAATTCAATTTTTTGGAATTGTGTTGAAAAAATAAAAATTACCAATTAGGATTGTTAAATTAGAGACTTAGGGTTAATAATTAGTGATTATTTGTTGTTGAAACTTGAAATCAAGTTTATAGTTCATATATTTTGATAATTTGATTGTAGTTTGCTATTTGTTGTTGAAACTTGAAATCAAGTTATAGAATTAGAGTTAATTGTTGATATATTATGATTGTAGGTTGCTATTAATAAATTTTTCAGAAAACAATTAGATGTTGGAGACAAAAATGGTGAAGGAACTTCAAAAAAATAGGGCTAATGAAAGTACACAAGTTCCACAACCTAAACCAAAACCACAATCTAATAAACCTATTCCAAAACCACAAGAACCACAATCTAATGAGCATACTCAAAAACCAAAAGTGCCTCAATCTTTTGATTTGAATGATCTTCCTTCGAACCCGGGGGAGAGGCCATAGATTACATCTTATAATCCTAATCAAAGGGATGAAATAAGGAGGATATATTTGATTAAAGGACCTTGTCAACCAAAGGGGCATAATTTTGAATTTACCTTATTTGTGAGAAGCAAAGACGTTTTGTTGTGGAATGGTTTACGAAATTTCCATGGTTAGAGTATAACATTAAAAGAAAGAAGGCATATTGTTTTTGTTGCTACTTGTTTAGAGACATGGTAGGGGGTCAAGATGGAAACGATGCATTTATAACCGAAGGCTTTGACAATTGGAATAAAAAAATCATTCCGAAAACATATGGGTAAGATTCAAAGTTCTCACCATAAGGCCGAAGAAAAGTGTCATTTGTTATTGAGAAAAAACCAATCTATTGGTGAAGTTTTGCATAAGCAAACGAAACTTAAGCAAAGTAATTATGAAATTTGATTACGTGCTACAATCTGTAGTTGTAGATTTTTACTGAAAAATGCATTACCATTTCATGGACATGATGAGATGGAAAAGTCTAATAATAAAGGATTTTTCATTGAAGCCTTATCTTTGATTAGAGAAGATAATGAGAAGATTTTTAAAGTTACTTTAGAAAATGCTCCAAAAAATAAAAAGTTTTCTCCGACGATTCAAAAAGATATTGTCAATTTGTAACATCCCAAAAAATTTCAACAAATTTAAACTTTTCAAAACAACTCATTTACTAATAAAAGTGTTTACAAAATTAGTATTTCCAAAACATTATTTAAAAACAGAGTCTCCCAATATCCATTCAGTCGTAAAATCAAGGATGCGTACGGTCATGTCTTCGCCTTGCAACGGTCCTCCGAGGTACCTGAAACCCTAAACCAAACTATAAGCACGAAGCTTAGTAAGTTCCCCCAAAATACCACGACATAATAGATAACAACAGCTAGCATGCTCAAACACTCATGTCTAGCCCAATCAGCCTCGGGCTGGAATACCAGGCATGTCTACGATGGGCCCACTCTTCCTCAGGACGGAATACCCTCACATCGTCGGGACGGAATACCAAACATGTAGGGTCCAATCAACCATCGGGTTGGAATACCCCAAGCCTATTGACTGACGCACAAAGCAGTCCAGTCTCACCACATACCATATTATCATATCTGGTCCAATCAACCATCGGGTTGGAATACCCCACACCCAATCAACCATCGGTTTGGAATGTGTGACATCCCCATTTTCACGGCCAGAAAAGACCGATTTTGTTTATGCTTTATAAAAATCAGAGTACTTCCTTTAATAAAAATGTTGCGGAATTTGTTCCCAGAAAAACGTGATAAATGCATTATCAAAGCATTTCCGAAAAAATGTATCTTTATTCATTTTAAAACCTTGGGATGTCATCGTCAATACAGAAGCATAAGCATAAACAGAACTTACATTCATTATCACTAGTGATTTATATCTCCTTAATCTCTCAGTGTAATGTGACTTCATATCAACACCTGTGATATAAATAAACTGAGTGGGTCAGGTTGGGAAACCTGGTGAGTACATAGGGTTTTCAACCCACAATAATATAATTATTATGTTTAATCATCAAACAGTTAACCCAATTACCCATCCCCATTATCTTCTTTACTCTTAAGGATCTACCCTAAGAATCAACTATTTCTCATTCATTCATTCCTAAGGATTATCCTAAGGAATAGGTACGAAGTCCATCGTTGCTAATGACACATCTGTCAAGCACAGCTGCTAATATTATCACTTAGACGTAGCTGTCAGAATTGTGACATTCTTTATGGGGCGCATCTGTCGGTATAGTGCTTTAGGCGCATCTGCCGGGGTTATGAGGTTCTCTATTAGGCACTTCTGCCGGTAGAGTCCTTTAGGCGCATCTGCCAGGGTTATCTCGTTTATTGACAGTATCGTTTTCGAGAGTCCACTCACAATACAGGTCAATGGGTTTTTAGAGTACATCGGTGAACACATCGTTCACAACACCTACATGTTGCGAGCCTGCTAGTGTTCCACTGGACTGTCTAGAATAGTCCGTGGTTGTCATCCATACTCTGCTAGATGACGGGGCCATCATTTGGAAAAAGGATTCTCACATCGTCCACCTCTCACCCTTACCTCATGGTCTATATTAACTCTCAACTTATCATCCAACTCATATTTCATCTACCCATGTTTTACCCAACATATTATGTAGATATAAATACATATACAGTTTAAATCATATAAAACTTGTATAAAATCGTTCATCCAGCATAGATAGCATGTATACATATAATATGCACACATAGCACGTAGTTTATATAAAATACTTCATATCTATGTGTAAGATGAAAGGGACTATGCACTCACTTGAAAAGGTGGTGATTCCGAACTCAGACAGTGCTTCGCTTCTTAAAAATAATTTCCTTCGACGAAACCTAGTATTATTACCACTAGAGTTTAGTCTATTATTCGTCGAGACTAATTAATAGTCTAGATATTATTACTATTATATAAGCATTAAACAATACTTATATAACCCATAATAATAGCCCAAGTACTCCTTATAAGGTCCTAATAACATTACTATATTGAAACATAAGCTATACTAAAGATAGGGTAGGCATATCTCACTTACAGCGGGTTTTCTCGAAAACCGGGCTTCGCTGGAGCAGCGTTCCCGAGCCAAAAGGCTCTTTTCTTGGGGCTTCCTTTGGGTGCTAGGGGGTTTACCTAGGCTTAGGGGGGGTTGGGGGCTAGAGAGAGAGTGTAGAGAGAGAAAGAAGGCTTGAGAGGTGTGAAGAAATGGCAAGACCCGTCACCTCTATTTATAGTGAAAATATCTGATGGACTCGCCGAGTCTTGACACAAACTCGCCGAGTTGGTGCATGTGGCAGCCTTCTGGTGGTGCCACGTGTCCTCTTTCTGGTGGTGCCACGCCACCCAAACTCGCGTATCAGCCTCCCGACTTAGAAAAATCATAACTCTCGCATACGAGCTCCGTTTTCGACGTTCTTTTGTTTCATGCGTAGGTAAAATCAAGATCTACAACTTTCATTTAGACTCCGTCGGCTAATTCTCGACCGATCTTAAATTTAACAGTAGGAGGAGTTTAGACTGTTAAATGATCGCGAAGAATTCGTAACTCCTTCATACGGACTCCATTTTCATCTGTCTTTTTACCGTTGAGTTCCTATTAATGAGATCTTCAACTCTCATTTAGGTTGCGTAAGCCAAAAACCGCTCGAACTAAAATTCGAGTTTCGGGTCGTGCACTGCTAAGCCGAATCTTAGAAAAATCATAACTTCCTCATACGAAGTCAGATTTGGGCGTTCTTTTTATGGATGCTCTCAGTTTAATGTATACTAAAACTTTTGTTTAGATCACTATGGCTAAAAAGTCCTTTCTCGTAAATTCACTATTTACGTCTCACGGTGCCGTGCCGGTTTTACCGTAAAACTTCGACGGGCCATAACTTCTTCGTTATAACTCGGATTTCGGCGTTCTTTATATGTACGGAACCCTTGAGACATATTCTACAACTTGGTTAAGATTATTTATTCTAAATAATATTTTGTCGAAAAGTCGTTTTCGACTCCTATTATCTCTACATTGACTAGCCCGGATCTGCGGGCGTTACAATTATCTCCCCTTTAGGATGATTACGTCCCGAAATCATCAACGAAACAGGGCAGTATAATGACTCCATACGTTATCTCTTCATCCTAGGTAATAATCGTAACTTCTTTGTTCCTTCGAATGAGTATCTAACTCTTGGACTCCTTGACTGCAGGCGGCGCTCGATCTCGCTCCCGCTCTCTGTCTCATGTTAGACCTTTAATCATGACCTTTGATTCATACTCCCGATCCTTATTGGAGACTCCTTCTTCTTCTTAACAAACTTAAGATAAGTTCTTTTATTACTACAATGGAACGATGTGTCATATTCTAATGACCTATCATCGTATGTTGCAACGCTTAGACTCAGGTCTCTTAGAGTCTTCCAGAACAGACTATACTTTCCTTCATGTTCTAATCTCATCTTAAAAGGTAGCATTTCTAGCTACAAGCAACCATCGCGATACCTCTACTGATCACTTTGATTAATTCTTCTGGCTTAAGTCAGGTGCTACATCGGACTTGGTTCTCTCAACCATGTAACATACTCGTCTTAGTCGGACTCAATTCGATATGACCACTAGGGTCGGAATAACAACAATCTTGTTAGTCATTACCGAAAGAATGGTAATGACATACTTGAATAAAATGGTATCAATTACTAGCTTCTTGGTAACCTTGTGACTTTCCCTGATCCAAGTGTGATTCATGTGCTTCCGGTAGTATAGGCCTCTACTACCTTTCACACCTACTCATACTCGTCCCAAGTATTGTCTCGCAGTTCTCCAAGTCATTATCACAAAAACAATTTTAACACATACAAATGTGTCCAAACAATCATATAATTTTCCCTAGACTCTACTAGGACTTATTTCATGCGTATCTTCAATCATCAATTCTGCTTCAACTCGATTGGTGATGGAAATGTCAGACGATGGGATAACTTCATGGATTATACAAAAAAAATCTTTCTTTCTGCTAATCGAAAGTGTACTTCTCCCGTACTAGACGCGTTCTAAAGGCAAGATATCACTCTTACGATATCTTCCGTTAGGTACCACTTAGTATCGTAAGCCTTCTCATTTCCTCGGTTTACTCAGTCTGTTATGAGTCCTTATCATGACATTCTATACATCAAAGTAGGTGTCCGGTGTATCGAGACGAGAACATAGATAGAGGAAGATTTAGACGCGTATTCCTCCTTATTACTCCAAAAAGTTACATGCCAGTTCTAATATCGTAATTAAACGTTTAGAAACCTGAGCACATAAAATTTCCAGATCTGGTCGACAATAGACCATAGATCCGATCAAACGATAGCATAAAGCATCACAAATCATTTAGCACATAAAAGCATGTTAGGCATTTTCCCTAAATAAGCTAGTGCTTGCGTCTATTTAGGTGTAATACCTAAAATATATTAGACACGCTCCTCATAATCATCTCTTAGCATTCTAAGTTTAAGTCTAGAAATTTCCTAAAATTCCTAGTTCGCTTAAACTAATGCTCTGATACCAACTGTGACATCCCCATTTTCACGGCCAGAAAAGACCGATTTTGTTTATGCTTTATAAAAATCAGAGTACTTCCTTTAATAAAAATGTTGCGGAATTTGTTCCCAGAAAAACGTGATAAATGCATTATCAAAGCATTTATGAAGAAATGTATCTTTATTCATTTTAAAACCTTGGGATGTCATCGTCAATACAGAAGCATAAGCATAAACAGAACTTACATTCATTATCACTAGTGATTTATATCTCCTTAATCTCTTAGTGTAATGTGACTTCATATCAACACCTGTGATATAAATAAACTGAGTGAGTCAGATTGGGAAACCTGGTGAGTACACAGGGTTTTCAACCCACGATAATATAATTATTATGTTTAATCATCAAACAGTTAACCCAATTACCCATCCCCATTATCTTCTTTACTCTTAAGGATCTAACCTAAGAATCAGCTATTTCTCATTCATTCATTCCTAAGGATTATCCTAAGGAATAGGTACGAAGTTCATCGTTGCTAATGACACGTCTGTCAAGCACAACTGCTAATATTATCACTTAGGCGTAGCTGCCAGAATTGTGACATTCTTTATGTGGCGCATCTTCCGGTATAGTCCTTTAGGCGCATCTGCCGGGGTTATGAGGTTCTCTATTAGGCACTTCTGCCGGTAGAGTCCTTTAGGCGCATCTGCCAGGGTTATCTCGTTTATTGACAGTATCGTTTTCGAGAGTCCACTCACAATACAGGTCAATGGGTTTTTAAAGTACACCGGTGAACACATCGTTCACAACACCTACAGGTTGCGAGCCTGCTAGTGTTCCACTGGACTGTCTAGAATAGTCCGTGGTTGTCATTCATACTCTGCTAGATGACGGGGCCATCATTTGGAAAAAGGCTTCTCACATCGTCCACCTCTCACCCTTACCTCATGGTCTATATTACCTCTCAACTTATCTTCCAACTCATATTTCATCTACCCATGTTTTACCCAACATATTATGTAGATATAAATACATATACAGTTTAAATCATATAAAACTTGTATAAAATCGTTCATCCAGCATAGATAGCATGTATACAGATAATATGCACACATAGCACGTAGTTTATATAAAATACTTCATATCTATGTGTAAGATGAAAGGGACTATGCACTCACTTGAAAAGGTGGTGATTCCGAACTCAGACAGCGATTCGCTTCTTAAAAATAATTTCCTTCGACGAAACCTAGTATTATTACCACTAGAGTTTAGTCTATTATTCGCCGAGACTAATTAATAGTCTAGATATTATTACTATTATATAAGCATTAAACAATACTTATATAACCCATAATAATAGCCCAAGTACTCCTTATAAGGTCCTAATAACATTACTATATTGAAACATAAGCTATACTAAAGATAGGGTAGGCATATCTCACTTACAGCGGGTTTTCTCGAAAACCGGGCTTCGCTGGAGCAGCGTTGCGGAGCCGAAAGGCTCTTTTCTCGGGGCTTCGGGAGCCTCGGGGCTTCATTCGGGTGCTAGGGGGTTTACCTAGGCTTAAGGGGGGGGGGGGGCTAGAGAGAGAGAGAGTAGAGAGAGAAAGAAGGCTTAAGAGGTGTGAAGAAATGGCAAGACCCGACACCTCTATTTATAGTGAAAATATCTGATGGACTCGCCGAGTCTTGACACAAACTCGCCGAGTTGGTGCATGTGGCAGCCTTCTGGTGGCGCCACCTATCCTCTTTCTGGTGGTGCCACGTCACCCAAACTCGCGTATCAGCCTCCTGACTTAGAAAAATCATAACTCTCGCATACGAGCTCCGTTTTCGACGTTCTTTTTTTCCACGCGTAGGTAAAATCAAGATCTACAACTCTCATTTAGACTCCGTCGGCTAATTCTCGACCGATCTTAAATTTAACAGTAGGAGGAGTTTAGACTGTTAAAAGACCGCGAAGAATTCGTAACTTCTTCATACAGACTCCGTTTTCGTCTGTCTTTTTACCGTTGAGTTCCTATTAATGAGATATTCAACTCTCATTTAGGTTGCGTAAGCCAAAAACCGCTCGAACTAAAATTCGAGTTTCGGGTCGTGCATTGCTAAGCCGAATCTTAGAAAAATCATAACTTCCTCATACGAAGTCAGATTTGGGCGTTCTTTTTATGGACGCTCTCGGGTTAACGTATACTACAACTTTTGTTTAGATCACTATGGCTAAAAAGTCCTTTATCGTAAATTCACTATTTACGTCTCCCGGTGCCGTGCCGGTTTTGCCGTAAAACTTCGACGGGCCATAACTTCTTCGTTATCACTCGGATTTCGGCGTTCTTTATATGTACGAAACCCTTGAGAAATATTCTACAACTTGGTTAAGATTATTTATTCTATATAATCCTTTGTCGAAAAGTCGTTTTCGACCCCTATTATCTCTAAATTGACTAGCCCGGATCTGCGGGCGTTACAGAATGCCAATATACAACGGGTCCAGTCATCCTCAGGATGGAATACCCTCGGGCCCAATAAACCATCGGGTTGGAATTTCCTCGGTCTGTTGGTTCATGCACATAGCAGTAAGACCTCAACCACCAACAATATTTGCCCATATATAACAGATAAACATATAAACAGTCTACAGGCAGATAGGCAGATCTATAGATCACTGAGAATAGCATCATCCTACATACCAGGATACCGATCTAACATATCACTACAGATTGATAACATACTATCACATAATAGGATATCTAATCCAATGGGTCGGCCTTGGTGCCTTTGAACCGCAAGAACAATGACGAAAACTCACCTCACACTGCTGAATCTCACAGAAAGAATCTCTGGCTGCTGGCCCGTAAGAATCCCCGCGCTCTCAATCACAAGTTAATCATCCATCAATAATCGAATCTGACCCACACTAAGTGTCCAAACTAGGGTAAAAGACCTCTACCCTCTTCATAACTTGGCCCAAAGCCAATGTCTAATCCAGCAATCCAAAAGCCCAAATTCCTATTAAATACCCAAGGGCCAATTATGGCCCAAATTTCTAAATTGGGCCCAAACCCTTTCATGGGCCTTAAACCAAGGTCCAAAACATTCCTAATCCAAAAACAGTTAAATTCTGATGGCCCAACAAGGCCCAAAGCACCTAAGTCCAAAATGGCCCAAACCAAAGATCCACCAATCTGAGGCCCAGCCTGCTGAGTATGCGGGGCGTACTCAGCTCGTATGTGCAGCGTACTCGCCTTAGGGCTTGTACGCTAAGCGTACTTGCTTGTACGCTCAACGTACCCTCGCATACAACCAACTTCCATTTAAGCTCTTATTCCATAAAGACTTTACACCACAACCTAGATCTGACTTCCTTGGACTGATTAATCACGTAAAGTTACTAACTTTACATTCATGCATGGCTAAATGAAGCTCTTAATCTTTAAAAGGACTTAATATATGACTTAATTCATGCATGAGACCCAATATCCCATAAAGTTGGCACATTTATGCATAAGGGACTCCCAATAAGCTCAGATCCAAAATAATAAGTCCTTCAAACGTCTTAACTCCACAACCAACCCAAAAAGGGACCAGAAACATAATAAATCAAGCCATAAAGAGATATAAACATCTACAAGCCAAGGTATGAACTTGATACCTCCAAAGTCTTACAAAAAGGGTGATGATTCTGGATCTATGAACTCCTCACTAAGCAAAGCACCCTCAATCTTCTTCATTTCCTTCATAAAGACAAAAATAACCACCAAACCTTTTTCAAAAACTCAAGAACACCAATATGAAGGCTAAGGGTCGAATTCTATGGTTTAGGAGGCATGGAGGCTGGTAAAAAGGCCAGACCTAGAGAATTAAGGTCTTTATATAGGGTGCAACACTCTTAAGTTAGGGTTTCTTAAACTCCTCGTACGCCCAACGTACTCCTCGTACGCCCAGCGTACGAGGACGAGGCTTCGCGATCCATCTGCTGACTACGCTCAACGTACGCCAATGTACGCCTCGCGTAATGGCGTCCACACCAGTATGCCCAACATACTTCCCATGTACTAGGGTTTTCCTCAAACCCTAAATTCTTCCGAAGGCCATAACTTTTTCATTACAAATACAATTTCGACGATCCTTATATACATGAAAAGGTAACGAGAAGCTCTACGCTTTAATCATCTCATAATCTCCTTAAAACTTCCTGAATAAAAATCCAATTTCTATAAAATACCCCTTGGCTTTAAAACACAAATCGAACACCCAGATCATCTAAATTACGTCACGCACATCCAAATGGGAATGATTCGTGACAGGGTGTTACACAATTGCTTTTCAAAAGAGATAATAAAGTATATTTGTGATGAAATTGGTAAAGATGTGTTTGGTATATTAGTTGATGAGTCTAGTGATGTTTCCAAAAAGAGAACAAATGGCTATAGTTTTGAGATATGATGATAGACTTGGGATTGTAAAGGAAAATTTATCGTAGTTATTCACGTGTTGGATACATCCTCTTTGACTCTTAAAGCCACCATTGATACCGTTTTTTCCAACAACAACTTGACTATCGATCATGTGAGAAATCATAAAATATTTATTCCTTTAACATGATATTAATTTTATTTTTATGTGTTATATTTTTTTATTAACATTTTCAAATATATAGGTGAGGGGGAAAGGTTATGACGGAGCAAGTAATATGAGTGGTGCATTCAACGGTTTGAAATCTTTGATTTTAAATGAAAACAGTTCTACATATTATATGCATTGTTTTGCACACCAACTTCAATTAGTGGTTGTGGCGGTTGCAAAAAAACATGATGATGTTTAAGAATTCTTTAAACAACTAGGTTTGGTAGTTACTGTCATTTGTGGGTCTTGTAAGAGAAAAGACAAGATACGAGAGATGCAAAAAGAAAGAGTGGCAACTGAAATTGGTATTGGTGAAATTGAAACAGAAATAGGGTTGAATCAAAAGATTTCTCTTGTTCAAGCTGGAGATACTAGATGTGGTTCACATTTTAGAACAATTGTAAGTTTGTTGAATTTATTTGCAGAAGTTGTTGCGGTCCTTAAATATAGGGGTCTACTTTATCTAACCGTAATCAAGCAAATGGTACTTTGTCATATTTCAAAACACTTGATTTTGTGTTTTTTTACAATTGATGTTGGAAATTCTATAACTCACGGATAGTTTGTCAAAGCATCTTTAAAAAAAAAATAGCAAGATATTTTGGAAGTGGCTTCATCAATAAAAAGGACAAAGAAAGCATCTCTAGTTTTTAGAAAAATATGGTTTCCACAAATTTGGAAGAAGGTATTTGCCTTTTGTGAAAAGCATAGTATTGGAATTGTGGACATGTCAGAATATTATGTTACCCCACGAAAACGTAGGACCAATAAGACTAATCAACATCATTTTGAAGTTGTGATTTTTAACATGGTTTTGGATATGCAAATTCAAGAATTTGGGAAAAGATTTAGTGAAGTTGGCACGGAGTTGATGAAGAACATGGCGGCTTTCAGTCCTTGTGACTCATTTTCTAGTTTTGATAAAGCAAAGTTGTTAAAGTTAAGCGAGATATACAAAAACAATTTTGACGATTCAGAAAGGGCGCAACTTAATGGGCAACTTGATATCTATTATCACTCTTTGTTCCATGATGAGAGATTTTTCAACTTGAAGGGAATTGCAGATCTCCTTCGTTTGTTGGTGGAAACTGGGAAGCACCTCTCTTTTCCTTTGGTTTATAGATTATTAAAATTAACTTTGGTTTTGCCCGTCGTAACCGCAACAGTTGAACAGTGTTTTTCTGCAATGAAGTTCTTGAAGACCGATTTGCGTAATAGAACGATTTTATGAATGGTGATCTGATTTGTAGTGTAGAAAAGGAAGCATTAGAGAATGTTAAGACTGAAAATGTAATTAAGCGCTTTCGTAAAATGAAAGAGCGGAGAGGTGAATTTTAAAATGTAACTTTGTTATAGAAGTTGACATTTATATCAAATGAAATAGCAGTTTTTATTTTTTTTGCTTATTTTATATTACACGATCTTTTTTCTCGGGATACCCCTTTATTTTGACCATGACTCCGCCACTGGTGAAATCATAGATAGATCAAGTTGTTGGCGATAAACCGAATGATCCAAAGGACGAACATTTGTACGTGATTTTTTTCGAGAGGTAAACTGATGGGTGTTTGGATTCATTTTTGAAATGCAAAAGTTTGAGAGTCTGTACGTTTCGAAAGTGTTTGGTGTGTGCAATATGTGATATATATATATATATATATATATATATATATATATATATATATATATATATATATATATATATATATATATATCAAAATCTAGCCGTTGTTAAACAGCCAAATTCTCAACGGTCAAAAAAGAAATGAAAAATGGTGCGATATAGTATTCTCACACGGTAGCATTACCGCAGCCCGACCACCTCGTCGATGTCGTGTTCACCGCGTGCAGTGGTGTGCAGTATAAAGGCACTCCTATCGGTCTAAAGATTGCATTAAGTAACAAAGATGTACCTAACATTAATAACTAAATCATGTAAAACACTAGTAACAAGCATTAAATGGGGAAATCATTCTCCCCTTCGAATTTTTGTGATAAGTGATGAAAAAAATGACCCCTCCACACCCTTTGTGTCCGACCCATACTTTTTGGCAGTTTTTGGGCCTTGCTACAAAAAATAAATGGATTGTCAATAATAACCAAATGGGCTCCAGACACTAAAAGCAAATAATTGTATTATATTTATAGTTATTTTGATAAAACCAGATTATTAAATTGGTAAATTTAGATCGACCTATTTTGTTTGGATATTTAAAATTTTAAGGTGGTTTTAAGCGGATACGAACTATTATCTTGAATATATTGGTTTTGTTATAAAATAAGAATCAGATAATAATAATAAAAAAACCTCAAATAACAATTTATTATTTTTTATTTAAGTATTATGTTTTATATATATATATATATATATATATATATATATATATATATATATATATATATATATATATTAGTTTCAGCTATCGTTATTAATAAGTGAATAAAAATGCATCCGATTTTTACTAAAGTACATTCGTTATTCACTTATGAATAAAAAATATGAATATGTTGGAAAACACATGTGTATCCGTTACACATTTCCGCTGGTACGCCAAAGTATTTTGCGGCAAAATAAATGTGTGGCTGAGAATGATTCCCTCATTCTCAACCTTTTTTTTCTCAATTTAACCCTTATATATATATATATATATATATATATATATATATATATATATATATATATATATATATATAGGTTCATCTGTTCTAACTATCTATTATGAGGATGTTGGAATCAATGTAGGTCAATCAATTCAAAATGGTAATTATGTAATCTTACATTTAATAAATATTTTAATTATGGTAAATATTTAAAATCTTTGATAAACTTAAAATCTAGGAAATGAGTTTATAAACCCTACAAAATCACCCACTGACCCCCTTTATCACATTTTATCGTCTTCCATGCTTCCCCACCTCCGACCATGTATATTTTACTCTTTCTTCTCTCCCTGAACTATCCTCTATATTTCAAGTTCATATATACACCGACGAAGATGGTTTCAATAAAAGGAGGGAACCCTCTTCCCATTTCCTCTTTGCGCAAGCAGACCATCGATGTCGTTCATGTTTTTGTCTGCACCCATCGATCCCAACCATTACGACCAACCTTTATCTTCCTAATTTTTGTTTCATTTATCTAGACCACCGGAACCACTAAGTCCCCACCGATGACCACCAAGTTATCCTTATCTTTTTTCTCGGTCTAGGGAGGCTGATCTTGGAGGCACGTCATAAACCCTAGAAGGAAATCCTCTATCATATGAAAATATGGGAAACATAAGGTTGGTTATGTGGGTTTTAATTGATTACTGCAAAAACGGTGAGAGAGTAGTGGTTTTGATATTTGTTTCTAGCATTCTATAATCTACACGCATATCCCTTCTCTATGAAGGCTTATCTTTCTCTTTTCTCACTATTTTTTCCCTATTAGTCGAGATCTTCATTGAATCGTATGACTCTGACTTTCCCTTCAAAACAAGGTAATCAATTAATCCATCCAGTTCATAAATTATATTGAATAGGTTTCTTAAGGTTTACCAATTGTCACTATTTTAATGTTTGGGTGTATGTGCAATTTATTATATTAAATATGTTGGTGAAATCCTTACTCAGGTATTTCAAAGTTTTAGTTTTATGTTGGGTTTAACCGATATCCATTTTTCTTTCATAATTTTATTTCAGGAGCTTCTACTAAGAAACAGTGATGAGTTTAAAGTTGTAACTGGATCATCTGTGGACTGAAGTGAATGATTTTTACGACCTCTATTGCTCTGTCTCTCAATCAAAGTGTATGATAACCCTCTGCAGGAAATATGCAACACCATTGGACGAATTTTAGCGTGCTTTCAAAATAATCTTTCCAAATTCAATATATTCATCTTGATCATCCGTATCTACATTATCAATGTTACCTGCTCATTCTTCGCTTCCTCAATCCACGAACCCACACACAGAGGTAAGTAATCGCTTTTGTGCACTTTTCATAGTCATTATTAACAGAAGTTGAATTAAAATTTATTTTGAGCTTAAGTATTCAAATCTGTTAGAATTCATGAACGCCTACCAAGTGTTTGATGTAATTACTGAACCAGGAGTACAACAAATTATCTCTATCAATGTTATTATTTATGTACTATAATTAACTTAGTGATCAACTAAATGAAATATTAACAAATGTATATTATGGGTCTAAATCCCCTTTCCACATCTATTAGAGTGCTGATGGATTTTAATTATAGGCAATTATCTGAATCGCAACCTTCATATGGTACCTCATCTGGTATACAACAACTGAAGATGGTGGTAATACATGCCTGATATGCTCTTGATGTCTTTTAACCGCTAAAAGGTCCTTTTAAAGTATTAAATTTGAATATATGCATGTTGTAACCCAATTTTTCATACTCGAAACCCGAATTAGAAACATATCGGTTGGTCTATACAATTGTCTTGAATGAATTTCTTTGTTTTAAGTATTTTTTTCTTATTATTTGTATTTGTATTCTCCTAGATGTTTGATCATGTATTTCATCTAATAAGGTTTTAGTGGACAATAATTTTTCCCCTAACTGATGTGCTGCAAGCAAGGTAAAAGACAATGCTTTCTCTGTTGTTTTCTTGTGTTACTTTGATATTTTTATCATTTGAGTGTAATATGTTTGGTGTACAAAATCAACATGACAGGAGGTATGAAGCAAACCTTCTGAAGGAACACATGCAAAGAAACAGTGGTCAATATTCTTTCAAAATCAAATTTTTAGCATTTCTTTTAGAATGAGGAAGACCAGGGTGATATTCTTCCCATGCAAACACATACAAGAGAAAGACATGGAATCGAGCATTGAATAGATTAGCAAATAAGAATATTTGTCCGTCAGTAATCGAAATGACATTAGTATATTGTGACATCCCCAAATTCATGGTCATTTAAACATTTTATTTATGCTTATTTAAAAATCAAAGTATTCATTTTAAAGAATAATATCACGGAATTTGTTCTCATAAAACTTGATAAAGATATTATCAAAGCATTTTCGAATAAATATATTTTGTTTATATTAAAACATTGGGCTGTCATCGTCAATACAGAAACATAAGCATAAACAGACCTCACATTCATTTACACTAATGATTTGCATCTCCTTTAATCTCTCGGTGTAATGTATCTTCGTATCGACACCTGTGATACAAATAAATTGAGTGGGTCAGGTTGGAAAACATGGTGAGTACATAGGGTTTTCAACCCACAATAATATAATTATTATGTTTAATCATCAAACAATTAACCCAACTTCCCATCCCCATTATCTTATTTATTCTTAAGGATCTACCTTAAGAATCATCTATTCTTCATTCATTCATTCGAAGGATTTGTCTTCCAAATTTCCATAGACATTGACAAAGGTAGTCCAGAAAAAGGGTTCTATTCCCAATGGAAAGGGATCGGCCAAGGTCAAACCGTTTGACCATATGGTAAAGAGAAATGCTAGTTCTGAGATAGTTTCATGTGCTAATCCAAAAAGGTCCATATGTTTCTATTTCCAATTGGAGGGGCATTGGTTGCGAAGCTACCCTAACTACCTGAAAGATCTTAGAGATGGTAAAGTTAAGTCGTATGACTCCACTTCAGGTATATCCATTATCTAACTCCATTATTTTAATTAGTTCCTATTCATAGATTCTTGATACATGATGTGATAATCACATTTTAATGTTTTGCCAGATCTAAAAGAAATAAGGAAGCTTAAGAAGAGTTGAGTTGAATCTGATCGTGAGAGATGGATTTCTGCCGCATGGTTCGATGATCAGATTTTTGAGCTACTGCTTAGGAGTTATGATAGATTAATAGATTGCGTAGGAAATGTCTAGATACATTGTTTTCATATTTTGCATTGTAAGGACAAATTTTTCCGCTTATTATCAATAAAAGTGAATTGTTGATTTGTCAAGTTTACTTTGTATTTCCTTGCAATGGCATTTATAAGAGTGTTGGTTACATTTCTATTTTTAGAAATATTAATTGTGGATTTGATTCTCGTTATATCACTTGTGGTAATGTCATAATTGACCAAGTGAAAAGGAATTCTCATCACCCAAGTTTCAATTGGATAGAAAGTTAGAGTCATGCAATTTGAATAGTGTGATGTATGAGAATCTTGATCGTTGGAAGATTGTGACTAATTCATTGATCACATGTTTATGCGAGTCAAGTGAAGGACTAAAGGATCTAGTACACATTAATGTGAACTATTCAGATCCACCACAAAGGATGATAACTTTGTTCGTCATGATTTACTGATGCTTCAGTAAACATGGTTATGTTTATAAGATTAAGCATAATTCTGATATTTTTGAAAAGTTTCAAAGAGTGGTAGAACGACTAAGAAGAATCTATTAGGCAGAAAGATAAAAGTTTCTCCAATCTGAAAGGAGAAGAGATTACTTTAGTATCATGTTTTATGATCATCTTAATGGTTATGGATGATGGGTTTCTAGCAATACATCATTCCTATGGTGTACATGCAAACCCTAATAGCTTTTGGATCTAGTTTGTCTAATGAACATGCAATCGAATATCCAAAGCTATAAACCATAGATCTATCATATAAGAACTGAAATAAGGGTTTAGCAATTACCTTTGATTGTTATATAGCAATAACAATCAATCCTTGGCTTCAAAAAGCTTAGTGCCTCAAGTGTTGCACCTCTAATGGAGTCACAAACACCACTAAGCAACTTGGATGAAGAGGGAGGAGAGAGGAGGCACCAAAAACGGCTGGAAACCCTAAAGGAAGTGTTCACCACGTTTTTGGGGCCATAAGGGTTCCTTATATATGCTGGCTATTAGGGTTTACAGCTAGGAAACCCTAATCTGACTGCTTAAGCACTAAGCAGCCCATGGACCCCTTCTGGAACATGCCTTGGACGATTTCTAATGGGCTTCCCCATAGAATTCGTCCAACCTATTATTCCAAGGTGATCCATAGCCCAATTGAAATTATCCTATAATTACAATTCCAGTCCCTTAAGTTTAATTAATCTGTTTTAGCCAGAGAATTAATTCTTTATTAATTCTTGACTAATATCAATTAAACAATATGATTTCTCCTTTAATATATTATTCTCATAATATATTAATAAATCATAATTAAACCTTTCTCTCCTTAATTCATCCTACATATTGCTATGGTGAAGGCAACCCAAAAGGACCATGCTCATAATCGGGTCAAGTACATACCAAAATAGTTATGGACTTAGACACTAATCCAACAGTCTCCCACTTGGATAAGTCTAATAACTATTTTGCATAACTTCAGAACCTGATCAGCAATCGTAGCTTTCAAAAGCCGCTGTCCCGGCTTGGCCAAGCGCTTAGGGTGTCATCACAAAATCATCGAGGGCCCACAGATATCGCTTTTATCCCACTTTGGGTAAAAGGAATAGATAAACTTCGACTCAAATGCTTGCTTGCATTTATTGATCGAATCACACACAACAATAAGTTTTATAACACCAAGTTACTGGTGCGTTTTCTTATTATCAATGCGCAACTGACCAACAAATAACAACTCACACGTCTCGGTTTCAAGAATATACAATGTTATCGTCTCACAACCACTCGTGATAAAAACATGAAGTGATTCAAGTGAGCGTGGGTTTAATCCAATACTCTAATCTTATTAAAGCACTCATGAACTCTGCAGCAAACTTGTGCTATGTCTAAACACTTAGACAATCTACAGACAGATTCATGACAGTCTTCCTTCATACCTACTCCCAACGTATGACCGACTGTGAATGTTTGAATAACCTAGTGATTCTGGAAGTCAAAACATGTAGAGTGAAACGCAATAATAATATTAATCCTATATGGCCCCAAAACTTTTGAGCGTAAATAAAAACACTTTTATTTAAACACCATATTGATTACTCATTATTCATTGCTTACTGTTTCAGAAAATCAACTTATTACTCGAATTATAACCACAATTGTCCCATGCTCCAAGCATGCACACTTTGGTTTCCTATGGTCCATACTTTGTGAAATAGATCAATTGAAAACCTTTCCAATGATGCTCATTTCACAATTCCTAATCCTCATCGTTAGTGTAAGAATACAAGGTTCTTGCCACTATTAGAATATGTTAGATTCTAACATTTTATGCAACGAACCTTTCGTAAAGTCATAGCACAAAAGTCACCAAGACTTGGCTAATGAAATTACTAAGTTCTCTATCAGAAATTGTTACAAAACAATTCTATAGATGTGATGTCTCTCACTCAAAGTACATTCCTTTGAACATCCTTTTGCATAAAAGTTTCTAATCTACATAGATTCTTAATTTCCAACTCCCATTTATGGAAATATTTCCATATTTGCTATATGACAACTCATTCTTAAAAGAATCTTATCTATTCATAATAATGTCAATATAGTCCATCCAGTACTATACTTCCAACTACTCACAAGCGACAAATCCTCAGTGAACCTCAGATCGTCCTTTGATAGTTGTTTAATTATTTTAGTCAAAACCGATTCTAGTCCCTTTTTCCCTCTTAATGCCCTAGGCATTTGGAAAATTTTAGAACGGTCAAATATTATAGCATATGCAATCGATCCTATACTCGAAGCGTATTGGACACGATGCATAATGTCTCACATAAAGACGTGATACTTTATCATCCTTCTGTCATAATATTTTATATGTCATGTTCCCACAATTCGAACTATGAAGAGGGATGTCGTAATCATAATCGAATTTTGAGAATGCACTATGTATCCTTGACTAAATTTATTAACATTTCTCGATCTAAGCTTTAGAATTTTGAAACGAAGTATAATATTCTCTCCCTTAATTATAGCAAAACAACTTTTCAACCTTTGCAAAGTGAATCTTTGTTTTCTATAATTAATATTGCTAACTTGCAATACTTACCATAATAATCATGCTCTCACTAACATGATGATTATTTTCTTACCAGCATAACACTTATGCTCCCACTAGCTTTGACATGTATTCAGAAAACAATTGAACTTCCAGGGAACAATGCTTATTGAATTCCTTAAGTTCATATTTCTAATACCTAATGCTTTGATAAGCCTTTATCTAAGCTTTTTAAGCTCATACACCTTTGCCTTAGATAGCTCACATGTGTGTCTAAACAATTCAGAATTTATGTTACTAAGTCCCAAATGTTCAGACCAATTGCCAAATCTCACAATTCGACCTATGAAAAGGGATGCCGTAATCATAATCGAATTTGAGAATACAATTATCACAATTGCTATCTTCTTAAAATCTCTCTTAGTGAAAGCATTTCCTCACAATCATTTTCATGAAGGGGGAAAACCTCATGACACTTAGATTTTAAAGTGTATGTGTTCCTATCCATGTGAATTTGCCAAAACCAAAGTTTGCGACAAATCCAAACTCATATGGACCGAACGTGCTCAATCTCGATTTCTTGCCTCATGGTAACACGAGTGCCCACCATGTCTTCCAAGTGGTTCAACAACTCATCGTTACTTATCAATGTACTTGTTGGATTAGTGTCTAAGTCCGTAACTATATTTGATATGTACTTGACCCGAGTGTGCATGGTCCTTTTGGGTTGCCTTCACCAAAGCAACTTGACAAGGTAATTTGATATGAGAGAGAGGATATTATGGTTTATTAATATATTATAAGAATAATATATTAAAGGAGAAATCATATTTATTTAATTAGTATTAGTCATAAATTAATTAGGAATTAATTTGGTGACTAAAAGAGATTAATTAAATAAAGGGGTATAAACTGTCAAATGTGTGATAGTTGAGTTTTGGGCTGGGAAACCTAATGGACTAAGGGGGAACGAAATTATGATGAGGGATGAAATTATGATGAGGGATCATCATATTTTCGTCCAAGGGCCCTATTCCAGAAGGTTCCTTGGGCTACTTGGTGGCTAAGGTATCCATTAGGGTTTAGACTGAAACCCTAGCAGCCTGCACTATAAATAAGACCCCAAGGCTTCAATTTTCGGCCACTTGCTTCCAAGGGAAACCCTAGGGCTGAAATTAGTATCCTCCCTCCTCTCTCATAATTGCCTTCTTGCTTCTTGGTGTTTGTGAGTCATTAGAGGCACTACATTTGTGGTGCTTGCTTTCAAGAGTCTAAGAGATCAAGGAAACTAGTTGTTATTGCAATATAACAACAAAGGTATGTCTTCTACTCTTCTATATGATTTTCGAAAATTATAGGAGCATGCTAGGGTTTATTTTGTGTTCATAAAGTTGTATGTCTTATAGTGAAAACATAGATCCAATTAGGGTTGCATGCACACATAGGATTGTTTGTATAAATCCCATCAGTGGTATCAGAGCTTTTGGTTTTGTTTTCAATTGGATTTGATACATAATATGAACTTGACAAATTAGGGTTTATGGCAAGTAAACCCTAAGGCTTGGCAATTTTCGCAATAAGGGTTTCAAAAACCCTAGTTGGCGATTTTTGATAGGGTTATTAAACCCTTTTACTTAGCCTCCATAATTTCGAAATTAGGGTTAAGAAACCCTAGGGTTTTCGAAAATCCCATGTCCCCAAGACAAGATCCCAAAATTTTAGGGATTTGGATATTGCCATCTTTGTGATTATCAATTTAATTGTTTAAACTAGATAATTGAAGATTTTGAATATCCTTTCCATAAATTTCGAAATCTAGGGGATAAAAAGGATTAGGATAAATTAATTGTTTAATTTAAAGATGATCCTTCAAGATTTAATAGTTTAAATTAATTGTTTAATTTAGGATAATTATTAAATCAAAGTTTTGGTGTTTAAAAATTTTAAAATTAAATAGTTTTTAATTTTCGAAAATTTTAAATATAATTAAAACACTAGTATTTTGAAATGTTTAAAATACACCCTTATACAATTATGATATTATAAGATTAATTATTATATATGTATAAGAATATGCTAGTCTTATCGCTAGTAGACCTCATTCACGAAGCCAGTCTATAAGGTGGGTATAAGGTTGTTGCCTATAAAATGGCGCTTAATGGATGTACACTCACGTCCACCGCTTGCTTGACTGGTGGAGGGTCGTTAGCCGAACGGATAGGATAGGGCACTTAATTCCTCATTATAAGTATAATGGAAATCTTAAAGTAACTACATTGTTTTATAAATTCTCAATCTTAGTTACTTTAAGGTAAAATGTGAAATTGATGTTATTCCATGGAATTACACTTTGTACCCCTGTCAAACGTTAGTGGAGCGTGCGTGGCTAACCGGCACACTAATTTGGGATTGACATTGGTGACAAAGGGTGGCTCGATGTTTTATCATAGATCAATGGAGCGTGCGTGGCTAACCAGCACATTGATTAGGTGATGAAGACATTGAGTGCACCATGTTGATTCGCATGGTTATTCACAAACTTGTTTGCGATCCTCGGCATCCCAGTCGCAAATTTGAAGAGCATATCGAGATTTAAACATGCCATTGAAATGTTCAATGAATCTCAAAAGAAATCTAGGAATTTTCAAATACATTTAAAACTTAATTTCTTTTCGTTTTTCATGGTGAGAATTAGTGAATCGTCATTCACTTACCTTCAAATTATTTACTTTTAGATTACGGCATCCCTTTTCTAAGTTGTAAATAATGTTGTTGGATCCTAGCCCTAATTTCTCATTTGGGTGTTTAATTGGGGATTCATTTCTAATCAAACTTTGTTCCTTTCTATTTCAAATGTCTAACGCAAACGCAAACAACAACACTTATGGGTCATTCTCGTTGATGAACATGTGTCAAAAGGTGACATTTGATGGCTCGAACTTCAACGAGTGGATGAGATACATTCGCATGATAACTCGCTACGAGGACAAAGAATATGTCCTCGACGAGAAGCTAGAAAAGATCAACCCAGAAGAAGCTACTCCTGAAGAGATGGCCGCCTTTGAGGCCCACGAGCATGATGCAACGAAAGTTCATTGCATCATGTTGGCCACCATGAACCTCGAACTCCAAAAGTCCTATGAGGACATGTATCCATATGAGATGCATCAAGATTTGCTGGACAGGTACCACCAGAGTGCGAGGCAAGAGCGCTATGAGATCATTACCAACATGATCACCGCTAAGATGGGGAGTGGAGAATCCCTAACTGCTCATTTGCAAAGAATGCAAAGGTATGTTGATCGTCTTCTCAAACTTAATGTTAAGTTTGATGAGGATTTGGCTATCGATATCATCCTCCACTCCTTGCCTTCCTGCTACAACCAGTTCAGAATGACCTACCATTTGAACAAGGAAGAGGTCACCCTGAGTAAACTTCAAGGGCTCCTGAGGACAGCTGAGAGCAACCTCAAGGACAAATCTATCGCATCATCCTCTACTGTAGCTGCTCCTGTGTTGGCAATTGGCCAAGGAAAGGGTAAGAAGAGGAAGGCTCCTTATAAGAGCCACCATAAGGGTAAGACTCAAGATGGTTCCTCTTATAGTGGGACCAAAGCAGGTTATGTTAAGCCCTCTTCTGACCCCAAGGAAGCAGAGTGCTTCTATTGCCACCAGAAGGGCCACTGGAAACGAAGTTGCCCCAAATATCTACAGGATATTAAAGATGGGAAGATAAAGCCCACCTTTGCAGGTATGTATTTAATTAAATCTAATAACTCATCACTTGCTACTTCATGGGTCCTTGATACTGGATGTGGTTACCACATTTGTTCTGATTTGCAGGGGCTAAGAAAAAGTAGGGAAGTGGAGCATGGAAGGATAAACTTGATCATGGGAAACAAGAAGTCTTCACCAGTAACCAAGATCGGAGTTTATTCCTTAGTGTTGAGTAATGGGTTAGGGCTAGATTTAAATAATTGTTGCTATTCGCCAGATATGGCAAGAAACATCATTTCTTTTCATGGATTGTTTAGACAAGGTTTCAGATATTCGTTTGATAATAGTAATGGTTCTATTAATGCTTATTTGAATGGTGTCTTTTATTTCAATGCATTACCTTGTAATGGGATTTATGAATCTGTGTTAATTATTGATAATTTAGGAAATGATGTTTTGAATATCGATTCGTCCACAAGTTTAGACAAAGCATGCTTGTGGTATTGTCGCCTTGGCCATGTTAACAAGAGGCGCATAGCCCAACTCCAAAAGGATGGAGTCTTGGAGTCATTCGACCTTAGGGACGATGACGTGTGTGAGTCTTGTTTACTTGGGAAGATGACCAAGTCACCCTTTACTGTCACATGTGAAAGGGGTGAGGGTGTATTGGATCTCATACATACAGATGTATGTGGACCCTTTAGATCCACCACAAGGGACGCTTGTCGCTTCTACGTAACTTTACAGACGATTATAGCAGATATGTATATATCTACTTTATCAAGCAAAAGTCAGAAACCTTTGAAAAGTTCAAAGAGTTTAAGAATGAAGTGGAGAATCAGCTGGGCAGGAAAATCAAGATGCTTCGATCTGATCGAGGAGGAGAGTACCTAAGTCTTGAGTTTCACGACTATCTAAAGGAATGTGGAATAGTTTCGCAATTGACGCCTCCTAGAACGCCACAGTTGAATGGTGTGGCTGAGAGACGTAATCGAACCTTGTTGGACATGGTTCGTTCTATGATGAGTCGTGCTTCATTACCAATCTCATTCTGGGGGTATGCCTTAGAGACTGCCGCCCATATCCTTAACTTAGTTCCCACCAAGAAGGTTGCCAAAACACCTCACGAGATGTGGACAGGGAAAGCTCCCTCGTTAGCACATATCAAGGTTTGGGGTTGTGAAGCTTTCGTAAGACGAGAGACTCACGACAAGCTAGAACCTCGTAGTGAGAAGTGTTATTTCATCGGCTATCCACAGAAGTCTTTTGGTTATCTCTTCTATAGACCAAGTGACAATGTTGTCTTTGTTGCTAGGAGAGGAGTTTTCAGAGAGAGAGAACTCATAAGTCAAGGAGACGGTGGGAGTCAGATTGACCTTGAAGAGCTTCAAGAGTCAGGAGATGAAGGAACCTCTAACACTGGCGCTCAACCTGAGGAGGAAACTCCTGTTGAACCAATTGACCAGTCCTTACCTCTTAGGCGTTCCAATAGAGTTAGTGTTCCACCCCAGTTTTATGGTTTCCATATTACTACTGACGGGGATACGTTTATTAGTGATAGTACACTAGTAAATCTGGACGAACCTAATAGCTATAAGGAAGCCATGGCAGGCCCAGAGTCTGCTAAATGGAAAGAGGCAATGGACAGCGAGATTCAGTCCATGTATGACAACCAAGTTTGGAATTTGGTTGATAATGTACCAGGTCGTAAGACAGTTGGGTGCAAGTGGATCTTCAAGAAGAAGACCGACATGGATGGGAAAGTGCACACTTATAAAGAACGATTGGTCGCGAAAGGCTTTACTCAAACTCCTGGAGTTGACTATGATGAGACCTTCTCGCCAGTTGCTAAAATAAAGTCTATTAGGGTAATGCTCGCAATAGCTGCGTTTCATGATTATGAAATCTGGCATATGGACGTAAAAACCGCTTTCCTAAATGGGAAGTTGGCTGAGGATGTTTACATGAATCAGCCAGAGGGTTTTGTCGATGCGAAGTATCCAAATAGAGTGTGCAAGCTTGAGAAATCCATTTATGGATTGAAGCAAGCATCTCGCAGATGGAATCTTTGTTTTGACGAGAAGGTCAAAGAGTTTGGCTTTCTGCGAAACGAAGATGAGTCATGTGTGTATGTCAAGGCTAGTGGGAGTATAGTGAGCTTCCTCGTATTGTATGTCGATGACATACTGCTCATTGGAAACGACATGCCAACCTTGCAGGAGGTCAAGTCCTGGCTTGGGAAGTGTTTCGCTATGAAGGACCTCGGAGAGGCTGCATATATTCTGGGAATAAGGATAGTGAGAGACAGAAGTAAGAGACTGATAGGACTCAGTCACGATACATATTTGGAAAAGGTACTAAAACGTTTTAGTATGGAAAATTCCAAGAAAGGGGAGTTGCCAATCCAATGCAATACCAAACTGAGTAAGACTTAGAGCCCGGGTACAGAGGCAGAGATAGCTGATATGAGCCGAGTACCTTACGCTTCCGCAGTTGGCTCGATTATGTACGCTATGACTTGTACTCGCCCTGATGTGGCCTTCGCTTTAAGCATGGTCAGCAGATATCAAGGGAACCCTGGTAGAGCACATTGGATTGCTGTCAAGAATATTCTTAAGTACCTATGAAGGACCAAGGAATGGTTTCTAGTCCTTGGTGGGAGTGATGACTTAAGGGTGCGAGGGTACAGTGACGCTAGCTTCCAGACGGATCGGGATAATTACCGATCACAGTCGGGCTGGGTCTTTACCCTGAACGGAGGAGCAGTGACTTGGAAAAGTTCCAAGCAAGAGACCGTAGTTGATTCAACGTGCGAATCAGAGTACATTGCGGAAAGCGAGGCGTCAAAGGAGGCTATATGGTTGAAGAACTTCATTGGAGACCTTGGAGTTGTGCCATCCATAAAGGAGTCCATGGAAATTTTCTGTGATAATGAAGGAGCGGTTGCCTTAACTAAGGAACCAAGAGATCATGGCAGATCTCGACATATCGACAGAAAATACCATTTTATTAGACATCGGGTAGAAGAGGGACTCCTCGTTGTGAAGAGGGTATCGTCGGAAGATAACCCAGCAGATCCCCTTACGAAGGGACTGAGTAGGGTCAAGCATTTGCAGCACGCTAGGAGCGTTGGGCTAAAGGACGATATTAGTTTAGATTAGATAGGTAGGAAACTTGTAATGGATAATTTTGTATTCAACATTTGATGATTAAATAAAGGTGTATTATTTATAAGAAAGTTACTATCTTATGTTGATTATTTATCTATTGTTTCGATTTTGCATGTTTTGACTTCCTAAATAATAAGATTATTCAAACAGTCCACAATCGCTCATATGTTGGAAGTAGATATGAAAGAAGATTGTCATAAATTTGTTTGTAGATTGTCTAAAAGGCTTTGGACATTGCAAAGGTTTGCTACAAAGTTTATGAGTGCTTATGAAATATGTTTTGAGCATTGGAATAAACCCGCACTTGCTAATATCACTTCATGAAAGTTATCACAAGTGATCGCAAGATGATAATATCATATAATCTTAAGACCTAGAGATATGGTTATTGTTTGCTAGTTGATTATATATTGATAATACGAAAACGCATCAGTAACTTGATGTTATAAAACGTATTATTGTGTGTAACTTAGCTAGTAGATAATAAAAGCATATAAGTCGAAGTTTTCTGTTCCTTTTATTCTAAGAGAATAAAAGCGATATCTTGGCCACTCGATGATTTGGTTTGAGTTATGTGTCGGGCCCGGTCAGGATGAAGTTGATGTGTTCAACTGAGTTCTATGTCGAACAAATCAGAGATCGAGAAACAAAATGCTGGACAATAAGTGTTGTCAGCATGATATCTAGAACAGAGGATTATACGATCCCTTATCTGAAGGACAAATTATTGATCAGAGTTGACAGCGGCTATTGAAAGCTACGATTGCTAATCGGATTATAAAGTCATATGTGAGATATAGTTACTAGACTTATCCAAGTGGGAGACTGTTGGATTAGTGTCTAAATCCGTAACTATATTTGATATGTACTTGACCCGAGTGTGCATGGTCCTTTTGGGTTGCCTTCACCAAAGCAACTTGACAAGGTAATTTGATATGAGAGAGAGGAAATTATGGTTTATTAATATATTATAAGAATAATATATTAAAGGAGAAATCATATTTATTTAATTAGTATTAATCATAAATTAATTAGGAATTAATTTGGTGACTAAAAGAGATTAATTAAATAAAGGGGTATAAACTGTCAAATGTGTGATAGTTGAGTTTTGGGCTGGGAAACCTAATGGACTAAGGGGGAACGAAATTATGATGAGGGATCATCATATTTTCGTCCAAGGGCCCTATTCCAGAAGGTTCCTTGGGCTACTTGGTGGCTAAGGTATCCATTAGGGTTTAGACTGAAACCCTAACAGCCTGCACTATAAATAAGACCCCAATGCTTCAATTTTCGGCCACTTGCTTCCAAGGGAAACCCTAGGGCCGAAATTAGTATCCTCCCTCCTCTCTCATAATTGCCTTCTTGCTTCTTGGTGTTTGTGAGTCATTAGAGGCACTATATTTGTGGTGCTTGCTTTCAAGAGTCTAAGAGATCAAGGAAACTAGTTGTTATTGCAATATAACAACAAAGGTATGTCTTCTACTCTTCTATATGATTTTCGAAAATTATAGGAGCATGCTAGGGTTTATTTTGTGTTCATAAAGTTGTATGCCTTATAGTGAAAACATAGATCCAATTAGGGTTGCATGCACACATAGGATTGTTTGTATAAATCCCATCAGTGGTATCAGAGCTTTTGGTTTTGTTTTCAATTGGATTTGATACATAATATGAACTTGACAAATTAGGGTTTATGGCAAGTAAACCCTAAGGCTTGGCAATTTTCCCAATTAGGGTTTCAAAAACCCTAGTTGGCGATTTTTGATAGGGTTATTAAACCCTTTTACTTAGCCTCCATAATTTCGAAATTAGGGTTAAGAAACCCTAGGGTTTTCGAAAATCCCATGTCCCCAAGACAAGATCCCAAAATTTTAGGGATTTGGATATTGCCATCTTTGTGATTATCAATTTAATTGTTTAAACTAGATAATTGAAGATTTTGAATATCCTTTCCATAAATTTCGAAATCTAGGGGATAAAAAGGATTAGGATAAATTAATTGTTTAATTTAAAGATGATCCTTCAAGATTTAATAGTTTAAATTAATTGTTTAATTTAGGATAATTATTAAATCAAAGTTTTGGTGTTTAAAAATTTTAAAATTAAATAGTTTTTAATTTTCGAAAATTTTAAATATAATTAAAACACTAGTATTTTGAAATGTTTAAAATACACCCTTATACAATTATGATATTATAAGATTAATTATTATATATGTATAAGAATAAGCTAGTCTTATCGCTAGTAGGCCTCATTCACGAAGCCAGTCTATAAGGTGGGTATAAGGTTGTTGCCTATAAAATGGCGCTTAATGGATGTACACTCACGTCCACCGCTTGCTTGACTGGTGGAGGGTCGTTAGCCGAACGGATAGGATAGGGCACTTAATTCCTCATTATAAGTATAATGGAAATCTTAAAGTAACTACATTGTTTTATAAATTCCCAATCTTAGTTACTTTAGGGTAAAATGTGAAATTGATGCTATTCCATGGAATTACACTTTGTACCCCTGTCAAACGTTAGTGGAGCGTGCGTGGCTAACCGGCACACTAATTTGGGATTGACATTGGTGACAAAGGGTGGCTCGATGTTTTATCATAGATCAATGGAGCATGCGTGGCTAACCAGCACATTGATTAGGTGATGAAGACATTGAGTGCACCATGTTGATTCGCATGGTTATTCACAAACTTGTTTGCGATCCTCGGCATCCCAGTCGCAAATTTGAAGAGCATATCGAGATTTAAATATGCCATTGAAATGTTCAATGAATCTCAAAAGAAATCTAGGAATTTTCAAATACATTTAAAACTTAATTTCTTTTCGTTTTTCATGGTGAGAATTAGTGAATCGTCATTCACTTACCTTCAAATTATTTACTTTTAGATTACGGCATCCCTTTTCTAAGTTGTAAATAATGTTGTTGGATCCTAGCCCTAATTTCTCATTTGGGTGTTTAATTGGGGATTCATTTCTAATCAAACTTTGTTCCTTTCTATTTCAGATGTCTAACGCAAACGCAAACAACAACACTTCTGGGTCATTCTCGTTGATGAACTTGTGTCAAAAGGTGACATTTGATGGCTCGAACTTCAACGAGTGGATGAGATACATTCGCATGATAACTCGCTACGAGGACAAAGAATATGTCCTCGACGAGAAGCTAGAAAAGATCAACCCAGAAGAAGCTACTCCTGAAGAGATGGCCGCCTTTGAGGCCCACGAGCGTGATGCAACGAAAGTTCATTGCATCATGTTGGCCACCATGAACCTCGAACTCCAAAAGTCCTATGAGGACATGTATCCATATGAGATGCATCAAGATTTGTTGGACAGGTACCACCAGAGCGCGAGGCAAGAGCGCTATGAGATCATTACCAGCATGATCACCGCTAAGATGGGGAGTGGAGAATCCCTAACTGCTCATTTGCGAATAATGCAAAGGTATGTTGATCGTCTTCTCAAACTTAATGTTAAGTTTGATGAGGATTTGGCTATCGATATCATCCTCCACTCCTTGCCTTCCTGCTACAACCAGTTCAGAATGACCTACCATATGAACAAGGAAGAGGTCACCCTGAGTAAACTTCAAGGGCTCCTGAGGACAGCTGAGAGCAACCTCAAGGACAAATCTATCGCATCATCCTCTACTGTAGCTGCTCCTGTGTTGGCAATTGGCCAAGGAAAGGGTAAGAAGAGGAAGGCTCCTTCTAAGAGCCACCATAAGGGTAAGACTCAAGATGGTTCCTCTTCTAGTGGGACCAAAGCAGGTTATGTTAAGCCCTCTTCTGACCCCAAGGAAGCAGAGTGCTTCTATTGCCACCAGAAGGGCCACTGGAAACAAAGCTGCCCCAAATATCTGCAGGATATTAAAGATGGGAAGATAAAGCCCACCTTTGCAGGTATGTATTTAATTAAATCTAATAACTCATCACTTGCTACTTCATGGGTCCTTGATACTGGATGTGGTTACCACATTTGTTCTGATTTGCAGGGGCTAAGAAAAAGTAGGGAAGTGGAGCATGGAAGGATAAACTTGATCATGGGAAACAAGAAGTCTTCACCAGTAACCAAGATCGGAGTTTATTCCTTAGTGTTGAGTAATGGGTTAGGGCTAGATTTAAATAATTGTTGCTATTCGCCAGATATGGCAAGAAACATCATTTCTTTTCATGGATTGTTTAGACAAGGTTTCAGATATTCATGGATTGTTTTGATCAATGCACAACCTAGTGTACTCGATCTCCTAGTCCTTCTCTTGACACTTTGCCAAAGAATTAGTCTAATTTCCAATTATGAAGTTTCTCATTCATCACGCAACCTAGTTGTATGATTCCAAGTTTCTGTCCAATTGAAACTTGGGCGATGAGAATCTTCCCTTATTTGGCAAATTCTCGACATTTCCACAAATAACATAATTAAGAATCAAATCCATTATTGTTGATAATAGAAACAATTAAACATCAATTTTTCATACACACCATTGCAAGGATAAATAAATAAGACAAAATCAAAATTTATTTTATTGCGGAAAAATTTGTCCTTACAATGCAATTCAACTGAAAAACTATGATATTTCATATTTCTTATCATTCTATCCTAACTCTAGAGTAGCAGCACAAAAAATCTGATCTTCGAATCCATGCAATCAGAATCCATTTCTTCATGATCAGATTCAGCATGCTTCTTCCTTAAGCTTCCTCTCTTTTCTTTGATCCTGCAAAACATCAAAATGTAATCTTCTCACATCATGTATTAAGAATCAAAAATAGGAACTTACAGAGTTAGATAATGGATTTTACCTGAAGTAGAGCCATATTCCTTGACTTTCCCATCTCTTAGATCTCTCAGGTAGTTTAGGCAGCTTCGTCTCCAATGCCCCTTCTCTAGGCAATAAAAGCAAATGGACTCCTTTGGCACAACACATGGGACAATATCATGCTTAGTCCTTTCTGGACTTCCAATGTTGCCAGTGTCCATTGAAGTTTGGGAGTTTGATTCACCAGAAAAATTTGCTGGACCATCACGCCAAATCATTGCTGATTCAGCAGCTATAAGCAAATAGGTGAGATCAATGAGGGTCACGTCGTGGTCCATCATATAGTACTCTCTAACGAACTCACTATATGATTCAGGAAGTGACTGAAGAACCCAGTCAATAGCCAACATCTCTGAGATATCGACACCCATCATCCTTAAACTATCAATGTGTGACTTTATCTCCAAGACGTGTGCACACACAGGTTTCCCATCTTCGTGTTTACTTGCCAATAGGGCTTGAGTGAGCTTGAACTTTTCAAGCCTTTGAACTTGTGGGTTAGGGAGAATAATTGGAGGAGGTGGAGGAAGTGAAGCATGCCTCTCATTTCCTTGATCGTATCGTGGAACGTCATCTTCATTTGGAAAGCTTGCTCCAAGGGACTTGGGAAGACCATTGTAAGATTTAGACATCTACAAAACGGGAGAAAATTCAAGTTAGTTGATAAGAATCCTTGATGTAACACCCAAATGAAACATCAAGGCTAGGATCCAACACAATACTCTACAACCTAGAAGAGGGATGCTATAATCTAGTTGCAGAATATTTGAAGGTAGGTAAATGACGATTTACCAATTCCCACCATGAAAAACAAAAATGAAGTTTAAGTTTTAAATGAATTGAAACTCCTAGGTCTTTTGAGATTCATTGAACTTTTCAATGGCATGTTTAATCTCGATTATGCCCTTCAAATTTGCGACTGGGATGCCGAGGATCACAAACAAGGTGTGAATAACCATGCGAACCTACGCGGTGCACTCAATGCTACTACCACCTAATCAATGAGCCGGTTAACCACACACGCTCCATTGATCTATGATAAACATCGAGCCACCCTTCACTACCAATGTCAACCCCAAATTAGTGTGCCGGTTAACCACACACGCTCCACTAACGTTTGACAAGGGTACGAAGTGTAATTCCATGGATTAGCATGCAATTTCACATTTTACGTAAAGTAACTATGATTTGGGAATTTGTAAAAGCATTTAGTTACTTTGTACTTCATTATACTTATAATGAAAGGTTTCGTCTTATCCTACCCGTTCGGCTAACGACCCTCCACTAGTCAAGAGTGCGGTGGGTAAGAGTGGATACCCATTCAATCGCCATTTTATAGGCAATTTCCTTAAACACCCCTTATAGACCAGCTTCGTGAATAAGGCCTACTAACGGTAAGACTGACTGTTTACTCATACATATATATAATATTAGACTTTTAATGTTATATAGTATAGGGTGCATTTTACACTTTTAAAATACTAGGTGGTCTAATTTAATAAATTATACTTTTAATTTAATTAAATGTAAACCAAAACTTTATGGAATTATTAACTCTCTTTTAATTATACACTTTAATTAACTAATAAAACCATAAGGGTGTAATTTGAACCTTTTCAAAAATACGAGGGTTTTTAGAATTTAACATTTCAAAATTAAACTTTTAATCAACTTTTAAAAATTCCAAAACTTGAGGGCAAGTTTTGAACTTTTCAAAACATTAGGGTTTAAAATTTAAATCTTTCAAAATTAAACTTTTAATCAAAAATTTAAATTCCAAAACTTGAGGACAAGTTTTGAAACTTTTCAAAACACTAGGGTTTAACTATTTAAATTTCAAAAACAAAACTTTTAAGTTCAAATTTAAACTATAAAACCTAAAGGGGAAAATTGAAACTTTTTCACAAGATAATTCAAATCTAAATTACAAATAATCAATCTTTATCTAATAAAACAAAAGATTATTTAAATTTTGAAAATTATCTTCTATTTTGGCAAGGATAATCACCATATATACATAAAATTCGGATTTTATTGATAAAAACTGTTTTGGTAATTATCCCACAGCAAAATAGGCAAGAAAATCGCAAAAACAGGCTGCCAGATCCATCGACTCGTCGAGTCGGGGAATGGACTCGCCGAGTCGGCCTGACTCGCCGAGTTCATCCACTGACTCGCCGAGTCGGTAAGGCAGGGGCAAAAAAACTTCGTTTTTCATGCAAAAATCGATCAATCAAGCATCAAATTCACTAACAAACAGCCTTAGGCTCTGATACCACTGATGGGTTTCTAGCAATACATCATTCCTATGGTGTACATGCAAACCCTAATAGCTTTTGGATCTAGTTTGTCTAATGAACATGCAATCGAATATCCAAAGCTATAAACCCTAGATCTATCATATAAGAACTGAAATAAGGGTTTAGTAATTACCTTTGATTGTTATATAGCAATAACAATCAATCCTTGGCTTCAGAAAGCTTAGTGCCTCAAGTGTTGCACCTCTAATGGAGTCACAAAATCCACTAAGCAACTTGGATGAAGAGGGAGGAGAGAGGAGGCACCAAAAACGGCTGGAAACCCTAAAGGAAGTGTTCACCACGTTTTTGGGGCCATAAGGGTTCCTTATATATGCCGACTATTAGGGTTTACAGCTAGGAAATCCTAATCTGACTGCTTAAGCCCTAAGCAGCCCATAGACCCCTTCTGGAACATGCCTTGGACAATTTCTAATGGGCTTCCCCATAGAATTCGTCCAACCTATTATTCCAAGGTGATCCATAGCCCAATTGCAATTATCCTATAATTACAATTCCAGTCCCTTAAGTTTAATTAATCTCTTTTAGCCACATAATTAATTCTTTATTAATTCTTGACTAATATTAATTAAACAATATTATTTCTCCTTTAATATATTATTCTCATAATAAATTAATAAATCATAATTAAACCTTTCTCTCCTTAATTCATCCTACATATTGCTATGGTGAAGGCAACCCAAAAGGACCATGCTCATAATCGGGTCAAGTACATACCAAAATAGTTATGGACTTAGACACTAATCCAACAATGGAACTATATCACAATTGACCCCCAAAGAACATCTTAGTGCAATTATTTGACTAAGAAGAGGAATCAGATATTGTTGAAATAGTTCAGTCGAGAGATGTGTCATACTTCGTTTCCAATCAAGTTTTAGAGTCATACTCTTGTAACTACAAATCGTATCTTGAAGATTGTTTCGTACTAAGTAGGTTTATAACACCTCATAAAATGTGGAGTAATAATGTTTTCTTACTCTGGCACAATTTGAATTGGTAATTGTGATGTTTTTGGATTTAAAAACAAAGGATGAACTAAGAACAATTCAATGACGTGTTTTCTTGACAAGAATCCACACTAACTTTTGAATATTTGTTTTGCTCGTCAAGGAATGCTCCTTGAGAGAGAAACTTATATGTCAAGAAGTCAGTGGGAGTCTTAATGATCTTGAAGAGTTTCAGGAGTCAATCAAGAATAAACCTTTTAGTAATCACTAGCACATGACCTGAGGTTGATAACCTATCGTGTTAAGTTGACACATTCTTGTTTCTGTGCATCTTCCAGTTGATTTGGCGATGCTTATGAGTTCTATAGTTCTCATTTGATTGGAAAAGGCGGATCACGTTGGTCAGTGATTGTACATTGATCAATATGCGTGAACTTCTTAAACAACATGGAAGCACTGGTAGGCCTCTGTGCTGCCAGATGGCAGGAAATTAAGAATAAGTAAAGTTTAGTCCATGAAAGTTAAAATTGAATTTGTCATAAACCTTGTCTTATGTTTGTAGGTTGAAAGTGATAGATTCACATAGATAGGAACACATACACCATAAAATCTAGGCGACAAAAGGTTTTGCTCTAATTCATAAAAATGATCATGAGGAAACACTTTCGCTAGTAGATTTTAAAGATCTGATAAATATCATTATGATTAGTGGTTGTGATAATTGCATTCTCAAATTCTCAATATGATTACGACATCCCTTTTCATAGTTCGAATTGTGAGAAATGGCAATGAACTGTTTGAACGTTTAGGACTTATAGCTATAAGTTCCGAAAGGGTTTGAACACACACATATTCTATCTAATGAAGGTGTATAAGCTTGAGAAGTGTAGATGAAGACTCATCGAAGCATCACGTATCAGAAATATGCACTTTAGTAAGAAAGTCAAAAAGTATTGATCTCTAGAAGTCCAGTTGATTTCTGGATACATGTTAAAGCTAGTGTGAGCATAGTTGTTATGCTAGTGGGAGCATAATTGTTATGCTAAGTGTTGCAAGTTGGCAATACTATTCGTAGGAAACAAAGTTTTCAAATTTGCAAGTTACAAAGTTTGGAATTGTTTCACTACGATAAGCTTAGGGGAGAGGGCACTCATACTTCATTTGAAATCTAAAAGTTTAGATTGAAGTTTTATTGGAACTTAGTCTTGGACATATATGAATATCGTGTTGAAATGATTCAACATAGGAAATTCGATATATTGAAATATTATAGCAACAGACTGATCAAACATCAGGTCTCTATGTAAGACATTATGTATCGAATTCCATATGCTTCAGATATAGGATTGATTACATATGCTATAATATTCACTTGTTATGATTTTTCCAAATACCTTGGGTATTGAGAAGGGAAAAGGACTAGAACTTGGTGTGACTAAAGTTGTTAAACAACTGTCAAGAATTGTCTGGGGTTTACTGAAGATTGGTTGCTTATGGACAGTTGGAAGTATAATAGTATTTGGACGGACCATTTTGACATAATTCTGAGTGGAGGTGACTCTTGTTCAAAATTGATAGTCATATGGGAATATGGAAATATTTCCATATTGGAAGTTGATGATAAAATCTACATGTGATTTAGGAACTTTAATGCAAGGAAGGTGTTCAAGGACTGTGCCTTGAATTTGAATCTTCTTTACTTTGGAATTATTTTTAGTAACAAAGTTCCAATAGTACATTTTGTAATATCGTTGGCTAAGTCTCTATGACTTTGAAGCTTACACATAACAGAATAACAATGCATATAAAGTTGGAACACTAACACATTTAGTAGTAACAAAAATTTGAAATTGTGAAATGAGCACCATTGGAATAGTGTCTAATCGATCTGTTCACAAAGGAAGGACCATATAAAGACATAGTATGCATGTTTATAACATGGCATGACTGATGTTTAATTCAAGTGTTTAGTTGATTACTCGGAACATTATACAATAAATAAAGTCTAATTAATATGGTGATTAAATAATAAGAATTTTATTTATATTCAATAGTTTTGAGTCCATAGTTAATTAGGTTATTATTGTGTGTCACTTAGCATGTTTTACTTCCCGAATAATTGGATTATTCAAACATCCACAGTCGCTCGTACTTTTGGAAGTAAGTAGCGAATTAAGTCTGTCATGAACTGGATTGTAGATTGTCTGAAGAGTTTTATACATAGCAATGGTTTTGCTACAATGTTCATGAGTACTTGGAAATGGGGATTTTGAGTATTGGATAAACCCACGCTCAGGGAATTAATTCATGGATTTTATCACGAGTAATTTTGAGACGATAATATCTTATATTCTTGAAACGGATATATATGAGTTGTTTACGAGTCAGTTGTGCATCGATAATGCGTAAACGCATCAGTAAATTGATGTTATAAAACGTATTGTTGTGCGTGATTTGATGAGTGAATAGTACAAGCATATAAGTCGAAGTTTATCCGTTCCTTTTGCCCTAACGGGAAAAGCGATATCTGTAGGCCCCTCGATGATTTGATGATGACATCTAAAGCGCTTGACCAAGCCTGGACTGAATTGATGTGTTCAATTAGTAGTCTGATTTCAGTCGTCATAAATCAGAAATCGGGAAACAAAACTTGGACAATGAGATTGATTATAATCCACGTCTCATGTCCTTACGATATCTTGTAGAACGGAGGAATATATGATCACTTATCTTAGGACACATAACTGACTAGGTCAGAGTTCGTTAACGGCTTTGAGAGCTACAATTTGCTAATCAATTTTTGAAAGATATACTGGCAACTATAGTTATTAGAATTATCCAAGTGGAAGACTGTTGGATTAGGTGTCTAAGCTCATAACTATACTTGGTATATACTTGAATTGATAGTAGCACAGTCCTTTTGGGTTGCCCCCATACTAACAACTGGACATGATGACTTTTGGAGAAAGAGGTTGAATTTATTATTTGAATAATAAATTGAGATAATTGATTTTTTAATGTATTATGGAAATAATATATTAATTAGAAATCATATTATTTAATTAATATTTAATCAGAAATTAATTTGGAATTAGTTTGGGATTAAAGGAATTGATTAAAAATACAGGGGTTGTTTAGCAATTTATTGATAGTTAAGGAACTGAGCTCTTGGACCACCCTAGAAGGGTTCGACGGAAACTTCTAGGGAGGCCCTAGATATTTCGTCCAAGGCCTTGGATGGGGAGTCCATGGGGTTCTTAGGCCTTAAGTTAAGGAATTAAGGTTTCCTCCAGCAAACCCTAACTTTGACTCTAAGCTACATCAGCTATATAAATGATTTCACCCCTTCATATTTTTGGCCACTCTAACCCTAAGAAGGATAGCTGAAAATCTCAAGCCTCCTCCCCTCTCTCCTCTCTCATCTTCTTGCTTAGTTGTGAACCATTAAAGGCGTGACACTTGAGACGCTTGCTCTCAAGGTTGAAGAAGACTTGGTTTTTCATTGTTATTACAACATAACAATCAAAGGTATGTTTACTATCTTTTGTTATGATTTTCAAAAATAGTATATGCCTTCTAGGGTTTTCCTTTTGATGTTCAATACCTGTATGTTCAATTAAAGAAAACATAAATCAAAGCAATTATGGTTGCAAGCACAAATGATTGTTTGTCATACTCAAAACCCATCGAATAGAACATTTATTCCATTTGAATAGAACATTTATTCCAAATGAACTTAACCGATTGGGTGGAAATCATTATTGACAAGTCAAAATGATCAAATGTATGCTGTATCACTTGTTTTTCTTTGAATTTAGACATGAAAACGTAAGGTGCACGAGACTACTACAAAAATAATCAAGTCTATAATAAGAATTTATGACTGATGAATAAAAAAATATTAGTTTTACCATCCATTTCTCAGTTAAATGTTTTCATGTGAGGTGTGAAGAATCAAAGTCCCCAATTCACACATGTTGCTCTCAATAGTCAACAACATATATAAAATAAAATAGCTACCCGAGCCCTAGTACAAACAATATAAAAACCCAAAACTAAGCAAACAAGATACATCCATCCATATATATTAATTTATAGACCATGAAATTGGCATGGCAATCAACAAAATTTACAAAAAATAATATAATAAAAAATAAAAAAAGATTTACAAATTGCCGATTAAAGAGTTGGAGATGTGCTCATTAGTCAACTCTAACTTTCTACTCCAACTCCAATCCCTCTGTCTGTCTGTTTTATTCTTTGTATCGTCTTTCTTCCTCTATATATAATATAATATAATCTCAGGGAACCGACTTCTTATACATCACCAACGAGTTTATAAACTCCATCACCTGTGTACACCAAAATTTTCATCTCATTAATTAGTTAATTTATTCATATATAATCAAAAATAAAATTACAAAAATTAATTTATGAACAGAAACTCTATCGAACCTCTGATGGATCTCTGAGAGAGTAATACGCATTGCTTTCCTTGGGTGCAGGAGACACCAATATACCATAACCACGACCACCCTCTCTCAGAAACTGTTTAACATATTATATTTATAAGTAACATGTAAAATATAAGTAATCTCGATCACCAAAAACAGGATATATTTATAGGTATTATATGTATGATAACTAAGTTTAAGTTTAATTACCTTAAATGCATCTTCATCGGTTCTATCATCCCCTACATATATGGGGAACACATCATCGCAATTACTTAACCCAAGTGATTCAAGCAAGAACTCAACAGCCTTCCCCTTGTCCCATTTAAGCACAGGCCGAATCTCTAAAACCTAAATAAACAAATTTTGAAAAAAAGAAACAAGTTAATTCATGTGTCTATTTTATTTTGTGCTGGGTGGAGAAAGTAAATAAAGAGATCATAATATTAATAGTTCATACCATTCGACCATGTGTCAATCTGAGACGCGAATACTGTTTCAAAGTGTCGTGGACATATTGTGCAACTGTTGTCCAACTCTGTGATTATTAATTAAAAAAAAAAAACATATATTCAACAAAAGTTTAAGCAAATAAACAAAAATGTTGAAACTTAAACTAATGTATGTATACCTTTTCATCTACATTACGGTAGTGCACGGAGACACAGAATTTGTTGTTCTCAACTTTTGCCCCTTGAATGTTTTTGGTCAACTCAACAAGCCTCACAAAAACCTCATTGATCATTGGTAGAAATTCACTAGCAGGCTGGTATAACTTTCCTTCTTTAACCTATTTTTAACCAAACCAAATAATAACATTTAGATTAGAATTAGATTACTCTCTTTATTTGTATATTTATTTATTTATTTATTAAGCAAAAAAGTTGTACCTCATCATTAGTGGCAGTGGTATTATTATGATCAGTTGGAGGTCGAACAGGGCCCATGATGTCCATCCCATGACTTCCAGCATAATAAAGTTCTTTCAGTCCTACAAACTTGCGCACCTAAACAAAATAAAAATAAAAATCATACACCCGAAAAAATAAAATAAACAAATATCCAACCAAAAACTATGAAAACAACTTCAAATACCTTTTCACGACTTCTGCCACTGATAATTGCAGTTGGGATGTATTTTGCAATATTTCTCACAGCTGCACGCATCTGTTTACAGCTATGGGCATTAGAAGGAATTCCATATGTGTGTATTTTGTGAGGTTTGAAAAAACTAAGAAGATTAATTAGATTCTCACAGCATTAGACATGAAAGCATGATCTGGATTATCCACAATCGGGGATAGTGTTCCATCATAATCAAGAAACAATGCTATTCTCTTGCCTCTTGCATTGTTTGCAATTTGTTCGAATGATGTAAGAGCAGAATGATACTTAAGCTGAAAATATAAACCCAAGAAAGTTAAATTAGATGTTTTGCTTTTCGTGGTAGAAAGGTAGGTAAATAAGTTTATATGGGAAGAGCCAAGAGGAATAATACCATCCAATCACGGTAAGCCATGTCAGCATCATTTGATGAAAAATCAGTGCCATAATATTTGGTTACATTCCTAGGAGAAGAGGATTTCATGGCATCCAACCAGTTAGTAGAACGAACATCATCAAGCACTCCTCCAGGTTTCTTCCATGCGATTGTTAGAAAAGGGGTTTGAGAGAAGTGAGTACGTAGGCCCAATGAATCATGAATTCCTAATCGTGGTTTGTTAACCGGAGTAGGATCATTGAGTACAGGGGCACTATGATTAGCCTTAAGATCCATTACGTCTTCAACAGCAACTGCCATCTTCAGATGTTGAAAACTGTAGAGACAAGAGAAGTTCAAGATTAAAGAAAAACTTCAAAAGAATCCAAATTTCAACCTAACTTATAGTGCAAACTTTGCTAATAATCGAAAACCACATGGTGGGGACTAGGGATTTGTTAGAAAGAACAATTGCATCTGGAATAATCCAATATGGTCCAATGTTTGGGAGGCAATGAATAAGACAAGAACACAACAATTAATGATATGCAAATAAACTCGGGGCAAATCATAGCTTGCTAATTCCATGACAACGCATAATGCACGCGTATACATAGCTGTCTGAGCATGACTACTTTATGTAGTCATAACCATGCACATTAAAGGTGGAAATAGAACAAGAACAAACTTGGCTGCAATGATACAATAAAAATTACCACATATGTGCCTATTTATTAAAAAGAATCTGCAAAAAAATCTTTTTTCTATACCACCTATGTATAGAAAAAAAGAATCTTTTTTCTGCAAAAAGAATATGTGCCTATTTATTAAAAAGAATCTGCAAAAAAATCTCATCTTCTTTTGTTTCTTTTTTCTATACCACCTATGTACTTTTTTTATTGTTTAAAATCTTGCCCTCTAAGGAAAACAATAGAAAAACACCAGGGCTCGTTGTTCAATTGTAGAAAAGGTCAAATGAACCTGGACATGACACATAACTATCACATTAAAATAAGTCAGTCCAGATTACAGAGTCAAACAAAAAGAAAAAAATATAATATTCAAATTGAAAAATGTTAAAGATCATAAAAAAAAAAATTAAAGCAATCAACACCATCTTCCCTTTGTTCCAAAACACAGAATCCCTTTTCCAAAGGATACAAGAACTTACAAAAAATTATTTTCAGCAATACCATGAGAAAATAAAACTCTTTTGCAGATGCAATAGAAATGGAAACTAAAAGATTCTTAACTGTAAGCGGATTCAGGAAACATACAGAGCTTCAGTTATATGCAAACAAAAACAACAAAGAGATACCTTCATGCAATCAATGACAATAAGCAGTCAACTGCTACACCTAAAACATCATCTCAATCATAAATTACACAAAACCCTTTAGAGACAGAAAAACAGATGCCAGATATCGTAACCTAAACATTCATTTCGTACCAATCAGAAATTCATAAAAAGCTCGGCAGGCTTGATTTCAAATGCACGCTAAAGAAGAAACTGAGAACCTTATAACAATCGTCAAAAGACTACTCAACACGCATATTAATTTAATTTGAATACGAAAACTTAGAGCGGAAGGTCATAACAAGCATACTTAACACGTTTTGCCGAATAAACAAAGCAAAGAGAATTTTTTATATCTCGCAATAATAAATCAGATTAAATGATTGTTCCACATACGTTCGGTGAGAAATCTGTTCCTGAAGCTGTGATATGACTCTCCAAGTCGAAACGAAATACCTCAACACGATTTGAAGTAGAACCTTCAAAATCAAAGAAAAAGCCTCGTCAACAAACAGATTAATAACCGAAACGGAAATGGCAAAAACACGATAGGAAGTAAAACTTTAAAAACACAGAATAATGAAACAGCATTACCTTGAAGATTATAGAAGCCCTAAGAACTGAGTGTGAGAGAGAGAGATGAAGGGGATATAGATACAAAACGCGTATACGTAAGGAGAGGAAGAAGGAAAGAGCATATGAGGGTTAAAGATGAGGTTTATATAGAGTTGAAGGGCGCGCTCGAAACAGCAAACGTCCGTCGGTAAAGCTTGAAAGGGTCCAGTCAATGCTTAGGTACACGCGTTTAGTAGCGCGTGAATGAGCGTTTGGAAACGGCGACGCGGACAAAGAGTCATATACACGTGGAAACAAATGAGGACACCTGTGACATTGTCAGATCTGACGGGGCCATGTTGTACGCCGAGTGGTGAAAGACTCGTCGCTTTCGGTTACAGCTGGATTGGGCAAAACGTCGGTGGCGGTTAGGACTTACCCGCCGTTTGATAATAACACCCTAACTTGCTTTCCCCACCTACTTTTCCAAAAAATTTAAATATCTTTCGATCTTTTATTTTTATTTATTTAAAATAAATATAATTTTATAAATTTAACATAATAATCAAATTTAAATTAAATTTAATGACACTTATTACCGGTCTAAAATAGATAGAAAGATAATAGAAACAAAAAATAAAAAGATATTTAATTTCTTTATTTTTTTTATAAAGATTGGTTGGTGTTAATAATATGTTAATTGTTAAAGCATGTTATCAAGTAAGAAAGTCAGCGACATTTTATAACACATATTAATTTTTATGTTATTATTTTTTTTTTTTTTTATTTGTTTCTTTTTTCAACTTATTTCTTATCAATTTATTTATTTTCTATTTTTTCAATTTTATTTTTTTTTGTATTTTTTATTTACGTTATTATATTTATAAAAAAATAAGACATGTAATCTCATTAAATCCTAAATCAGGTGTAACAACTAAAAACTAAAAATAACATTACATACACATAATAATAACTAGAAAAGATTCTCGGCGTTGCCGGGGTCGGAAGGTATTGCTTTGTAAAGTAAAGTAGTATATTGGTTGCTTTTTGTCCGTTAATGTGAGGGTAATTTGGTCTTTTCAGGTAGTAGGGACTGAATTTGTCACCATGGGTAAACCATATGGACCATTTATGTAATTTTGGCGGTGGTGGTGGTGGTGGTGATGGCAGATGGTGGGTGGGTTTATGGTATTGGGTAGGTATTTTCTAATAAATAAAACATTAATTTAAAACCAAAAAGAGAATGTTAAATTTGCTAAACCACAGGGACCAATCGTGTAATTTTGTCTAACAATAATAATAATAATGATGAGGGACCATTTCTACCAAAAGACTAAATAGTAATAATATGTAATAAAAGGCGATGGTCATTAAAATTCAAACCAAAGTGAAAGGGTTGTTTGTGAACAAAAGCATAAAGATGAAGGGTCAATGTTATAAGTTGGAGGACCAATTAACAAAAAAGTGTCACTTTACTGTTAAAATCTTTCATAACTTTAATATATATATATATATATATATATATATATATATATATATATATATATATATATACACACACATAATAATAATAATAATAATAACAATGAACGCAAAAAATGTGATAGTCCGAATTTAAAAACATAAAAACAATACAATAGTCTTAATCCAAATATTTCTTTTAGATCCTCTCCTTCATTGTTCGGAGCACTTACACTTGTCGTGTTCCATATATTCCTCGCTAGTCCGAAAAATTGCTAAATCCTTCATCATTTTATTTATCTCCTCTTACCTGCGAAGGAACTCCAAGTGCTCACATTGCGAACTTCATTAGAACAGATGTATTTGTGTTTGGTGGAAGGGTGTTCAAGTTTTGCTTCATAGTTTGGTTGAAAGAAAATGTGGTTGATTTTTGTATAAAATGAGAGTAACAGAAGAATCGTGTAAGTAAAAAAATGGGTGTATGTGTGTATTAATATGTAACGTAAATAGGTTGAAAAATAATTATTTTTTCACATCTTCTATGACTGTTCCTTCCATTTTGAACATTTTTGAAGTCGTTACCAATCGCTACCATAGCAATGGGAGGCAACGCCACGGCCCTTAACGACATAGGGGCGATGTGCATGCGTTATGGCGTCGTGATGACGGTTCAACGTACACAAAAACGGCTCTTCACAGCCCCACACCACACAGTCTAATTTTTTGTTTAAAACTCCCAACAAATAGCCACAAAAGCTTTTTTTTAATCAAGCTATTCAAAGACACAAAATGCAATTTTACGGGGTTATTAGGGTAGGATGTCATCTTTTTCGTCCTTAACTATATTTCTTTTCATATCAATGTATATTTCTTTTTTCACTTGGTCCCTAAATAAACTTCAAAACCAATATTGTGATGACTTGTACTACATGGAATAAAAAAATATAAGTTTTATTTGATAATAGTCAAAAGACTAAGGGATGGTCAGGTTGGCCATGACAAATTGGCTTCAAAATCTTACCATAATAACGGAGGCAACATCACGGCCCTTAACGACAAAAGGGGCGGTGTTCATGCGTTATGGCGTCGTGATGGTGGTTCCACGTAGACTAAAATGACTCATCACAGCCCCACACGACACAATCTAATTTTGTTTAAAACGTCCAACAAATAGCAACAAAATCTTTTTTTTAATCAAGCTATTCATTAAAAGACACAAAATGCAATTTTACAGGGTTATAAGGGTAGGGTGTCATCTTTCTCGTCCTTACCTATATTTCTTTCCATATCAATGTATATTTCTTTTTTCACTTGATCCCTAAACAAACTTCAAAACCACTATTGTGATGATTTGTACTACATGCAATAAAAAGTATAAGTTTTATTTTATAATAGTCAAAAGACTGAGGGATCGTCAGGATGGCCATGCCAAATTGGCTTCAAAATGGGAGGCATTACGTGGGTGAAGTGGTGTTCCTTTAGGGGTTTTAGAATAGCTTATTCAAAAGTTTACCGAACATCTTTCTTAGTAGCAGGGTCTGAGGAAAGAATAGGAAACATGATTTCATTATATTTCTAACTAAGAACAGTGTCTATGACAAGAATATTTTTTTGATTGGGGCGATATGAAACATCCCAAAAATATAGTCCAAAAATTTCTTTTTAAAATCATTTAAGAAAACCATAATGCATCCACATCATAATAAAATCACAAGTCATGTATCCAAAACATCATATCCAAATACTGTATCAAAATATCAGAGTCTAAAACATCCCAGGCTGAAAACTGTGGTGTGTGTTATGCAGTCATCCCAAGCTCTTCCTCTTATTAGCGGAAGTATCTGAAACCAAAACTGAAAACTGTAAGCACAAAGCTTACTGAGTCTCCCCAACTACCACATACCATACACATATCACATAAACATATCTTGGGCCCCGCCCCTGCTACATCGGGTCATAGCCCGACCTCGGGCCCCGCCCGGCATCAAACCATATTCGGCATCGGGCCCCGCCCGGCATCGAACCATATTCGGCATCGGGCCCCGCCCGGCATCGAGCACATCTCGGAATACATATGAGCATAATCAATTAATACACATAAAACTAAACATATAACATGTAAACATTCCTCAGGCCCCGCCCGTCATCAGACCGTAATCCGGAAGCATACTAACATTCCTCGAGAACCGCCCCGACATCGAATCGTGATCCGGAAACATACAAATACAAACACATGCAATAATCACAAAGACATCAAGCATACAAGAATTCTTTGGGACCGCCCCTGCATCGGATCGAAATCCGGAAAAACATATAAACTTACTTCGGGCCCCGCCCGGCATCGGACTGTACTCCGGAACTACTACTAACTAAACGGGCCGGCCTTGGTGCTTTATACCCGTTCCTACTGGAAGAGGACTCACCTCGTATGCTAGCTGTGAAATCTCGTGTGAGGAATCTCTGACGGCTGATCCAACGACTCCCCTGCTATCAATTTCACAATAACCCTTAATCACAATCTGATAATCCTTCTTAAGGTAAAATGACTATTTTACCCCTGATCAAAGTCAACATCCTGGTCAAAGTCAAAGTCTAGGTCAACTCCCAGTCGACTCAACTCATCGAGTTACCTCCTAACTCGACGAGTTCGTATACTACTCAGGCACGTGATCAACCGAGTCAACTCGTCGAGTCCCTTCATAAACTCGTCGAGTTCTACCTGGCATAGAATCGGGACAACCCGACTCAACTCGTCGAGTCGCTTTCTGGACTCGCCGAGTTCCCCTGTCTGTTTGGGCTATCTTAATGGATTAAGCCCCTACACCTCATATCCAAGCTTCATACTTCAGATAAACCCTGAAATTTTCCTTTTAAGGGTAAAGTTTCTAACTTTACCCATTAGTACCTCTTCTTTAAGGGTTTAGCTCAAACCCTAATTCATTAGGACCTAGAACTTGGTCCTTAAGCCATCCATACACCAAACTAAAGCTTACAACCTCAGATCTAACCCCTAACATTTACTTGGACACGTAAAGTTCCCACCTTTTTCCACATGCATGGCCTTTTGGGGCTAAAAAGGCCAAATGACACACTATGGCTTGCATGGGGGCTCCAATGGCATAAAGTTTGAACCTTTATGTCATATCAGCCCCTCTAGGTCCTAGATCTGGAAGAATACCCACTTGGATCGATCATTCTCCAAAAGCTATCATTCTTGGACCAAAAACCCTCATAAAAAGGACATAAAGAGATCTAATGAACTAATAGCCAAGATAGAAACTTGATTACCATAAAATGTAGCAAATGGTGTGTAGTTTCTGGATCTACTTTTTCCCTTTTGAGCCGTCTATCTTCTTATTCTTCCACAAGCTTCAAAAGTACACAAAGATCACTCCAAATGTCTCACACTCTCAAATAAAGCTCTAGGGTTTCGTGTATTAGGGTTTGGGACATGGAGGCTGGAAATGAGGCCAATGGGTGGGGGTTAAGGAGCTTAAATAGGGTGCACAACCCTGAAACTAGGGTTTCACTCTGGCCGATCTACTCGCCGAGTCGAGGGCTCTTGACTCGTCGAGTAGATAGCTTAAACCCCGCGCATAATCTGCCCCCTACTCGACGAGTTAGGGCCACCAACTCGTCGAGTTGCCCTTCCAAAATAAATAAATTAATGAGTTAAATGCATACCAGGAACCAGGCGTTACACGATAGCTCTGAAAAGATAGATTGTCAATCTTTGCTTTTATCTCAGGGAAAATATGTATGGTAGGGGCTAATTCAAAACCCTCTGGTAAAATAAGAACAGTCCCCACATTTAAATCCATTTTGTAACATCCCAAAATTCAAGACCAAAAATTTTATTTTTAATTTAATTATTATAAAACTATTTCTCTGAAAACATCATAGAAACAACTCATATCCAAAACCAATGTATCAATAGTCAAAAAATATCATGATAAATCATCATCAGAGTCATAATCTCAAAATCACTAGTGCGGAAATCATAGTGTGATGCGATGCGATCATTCCGGCTCCTTTCCTCTCGAATAAGAAGTACCTGAAACCAAAACTGAAAACTGTAAGCACGAAGCTTAGTGAGTTCCCCCATCATACCACATACCATACAATAAACATATTGTCAGGCATATCTGGGTGCCCGACCTACCCTGTTGAGCATACCTGGGTGCTCAACCTACCCATGTCAGACATACCGGGGTGTCCGACCTACCCCTTTCAGGCATACATGGGTGCCCGGCCTACCCATGTCAAGCATATCTAAGTGTCCGACCTACCCTCCGGTTTATTTCACCCGGTTATGGGGACTATTTCACCCCTTACCACTACCACATAATATTGTCAGGCATATCTGGGTGCCCGACCTACCCTCCGGTTTAGCTCAACCGGTTATGGGGTCTAATCCACCCCTCCTACCACTACCACATAATATCATAGCATACGAGCACATACTGTCAGGCATATCTGGGTGCCTTTGACCCAATTCTACTGGAAGGTAACTCACCTCGAATATCGGAAAGTAACTGAAAATCCTCAGCTCCGAAAATCCACCCAACTCAAGCTCCTATACATAAAAGATTTCCTTAATTACCCTTTCATATTCATCACCCCTTAAGGGTCAACTCTAGTCAAAGTCCAAGTCAAAGTCAACATCCTGGTCAAAGTCAACATTCTGGGTTGACTCAACTCGCCGAGTTCCATAAATCATAAAACCCTGAAATCGCGATCCAACTCGTCGAGTTCTTTCACGAACTCGTCGAGTTCCTCCTATCAACAGAATCGGGACTTCCAAATCAGTTCGTCGAGTCCGTCCTTGAACTCGCCGAGTCCTTCCTTTTTCAGAATCGGGACACTCTGACCCAACTCATCGAGTTCCTCTATGAACTCGTCGAGTTCTTCAATATGTTAAGGTGTCTTAATGTATTAAGCCATTATTCTTCGAATCTAAGTCCCATATTCCAGATCTGAGTCGAATAAACATCTAGGAGGGTAAAGTTTCTGACTTTACCCATTATGACCCATCCTAGATGAATTGAGCCCTAACCCTAGTTCAAAATAGCTTAGTTCCATCTTCAAAAGCCTTCAAAACTTCAAGATAAGCCAAGGGGTCATAGATCTGGACTCTAGGGACAGTTTATCCACGTAAAGTTCCTATCTTTACTTGCATGCATAGCCTACTTGGCTCAAAAGGCCAAAAAGATGATCCATAAGTTGCATGGGACTTCCATGGCCCTAAAGTTGGCACCTTTATGCCATGAAGTCCCCTAAAGACCCTAGATCTGAAGGGTTTTCCCATAAATGGCGTCCAAGTCCCAAAAGCTAACATTCTTGGACCAAAATATGGAGAGAACATCCTAAAACTAGTTCTAAGCATACTATAAGCAAGATAGGAGCTTTATACCTCTGATGAACTAGAAATGAAGCTAAACTTCTGGACCTACTCTTCTCCAACATGTCCTTGTTCCTTCTCCAAGTATCTTCTTCTTCAAAACCACCAAGAAAGCACAAAAAATGGCTCAAAACTCTCAAAAGTGAATTAGGGTTTCGTGGCTAAGGTTTGGAACAATGGAGGCTGTAAATGAGGACACCTTATGGAGGTTAAGGTGTTTAAATAGGGTGCAAAACCCTGAAAATTAGGGTTTCATTCTGCCAATCCTACTCGTCGAGTTGAGGCTCCTCAACTCGTCGAGTTGACTTCGCATCCCGTGTCCCAATCCATCTCTACTCGACGAGTTTGGGGCCTCCAACTCGTCGAGTTTCTATACAAAAATGAATAATTTAATAATTAAATACATACCATGAACCAGGCGTTACACAATTTTTTACCATTAGCAAGAACTTGTTACAGTTGCATATCATAAGGAATTCGAACAACTGCTTCAAATACAGTACCGGGAAGTACTATTTGCGGAACCTCAATATCCATTGGTTTATTAGCTAAATGATTACTCGTGAATTGATTATGTGCTTTTGAATGTTTGGATTGTACAATTCTACTTCTACTTATTGTGGTGTGGTATTATTGACAATAAGAATTGTATTAGTTCGTTTATTTAGGGTCTTTGGGGTTGTTTATTTAAAACAACTCATGTTTTTTGTTTTGTAAATAATGTTATTAGATTATATGGTATCAATACGAAGTTTCAAAAATATTTTTATTAGTTTAGAAAAAAGTATTAGGAAGAAACGACTTCTCAAATACGTCATCCTTATTTCACACTTGACGATGTTGTCTTGCACTATGCGTTTTCTACAAACTTTATAAGTCCGAACTTACTCATTGTTAGAGTTTTTGAATTATAAAAAAAAATTACCATGTAATACATTGGATTCCTGATAAGTGGATATTTGACATGCAATACATAGGATTCTTTAAATTGGACATCTGGTCGATTTTCTTGATATTTTCGTCCTTAATATACATTTTTTTTGGAATAATACATTTCCATGTTAGCCTTTGATGGGAGTCTAGTTGTTGAGGAATGAAATTCGATACATGAGGTCCAAGGTTCAAACATTGGCACATTTAAAATATCGTTAGTGTTTCTTGATTGACTTCACATATGGATCTTGGAACGGATTCACATTAACTGTTTAGATTGTACGGTCTACCATTTTTTTTACATTTATATGTTATTCTTTTGTTCCTTGTGCGTCTACAAGACAGAAAAAGTTTGTGTCTAAAGCTGGAAGGAGTGTTGCCACTGAAACCACACTCCCTCTTATGCCACGTAGACACCAACTCATATTTATTCTCATTTCATCAATTTGATACAACAGGGTGGGAATGGAAAAAATGTTAGGAGAGAGAAAAGAAAGAAGATGATTGGTTGAGAGAGGGAGAGAGAGAGAGAGAGAGAGAGAGCAAGTAAAAGAGAAAGGATAGAATGGGGAGTGTGGTCGGGGATTACCGTGGTGCGGCCTCCACCGCACCCAAACCGCGGTGGAGGGGTGGTGTTCATGTTGAGGTGACAGGAAGATTGTGGTCTGTACCGCAGCCACTACCTCAAGTCTAAGGGTTTTTTTTGTTAAGTACTGAATTTATAAAGTCGACTGATTTGATAAAGATATTTGAACAGGTAAAACGTTGCTGATATAAATTTTGTTTCTTTTTTGGACAAAATGCAATGACTGAATCTAAATAAATAACTATTTTACCCTTTTGTTTTAAAATTATAAATTATCATTTATTTAATAATTATTGTAATTTTTTTGGAACGGCTGAAATATATTAAACTAGCAAGAAGCTAGAGAGAAACAATTACATCAAAACAAAACCTAGAGCGGTGTTATGAAGCCAAGCAGCCTAACTTATCTTAGCTTTGTTACATCTATTAGAAACCCAAAAGAAAGCCTTATATATGACATCATCAAATAAACAAGACTTATTTGGGATAACCGTTCCAAAAATGGTGGAATTTCAAAAATTTTAAATGCACCAAATCGTTGTCAAAACGACTTCATCAAAAACCTTTCGTCCCCCCCCCCCCCAGCTCAACGTGACACCATCAGACCAAGAGAGTAACGACTGCACATAAATCTTGTCAGGAAGACATAACCCCCACCAAATAGCAATTTGGCTCCAAATATGATTCAACTCATAACATTCTGTAAAAAGATGATCAATGGTCTCCACTGCACAAGAGCAAACCAGGCACATAATCGACGCCACCGTAATAGCTTTGGAAGATAATCTCTCTATCCCTCTCTCTCTCTCACATATAAATACTATGAAGTTGCACCCTCCAGATGAGAATATTGAGTTTAATGGGAATCTAATTATTCCATCTAATAGTTGTATCACCTGAAGTAATCAAACCACTATCAAGAGAGAGAGAGAGAGAGAGATTGAGACGATCTGAAGAGACTGAAAAGGTGTTAGAAGTATCTAGATTCCATCCCAATCTATCTGGGATGGGCCGAGGCTGAACACCCTGGATCAACATCGAGAAAGTATCCCAATGGTCAATACCTCCCTAGCACCCGTCTGAAATTATCCACATCCCATCAAATTAAAAAAACGGTCTCTAACAGTAGAAGTATGGTGGTTATTTAATGTGAACACTCTATGGAAAGAAACAGCAAGCATAGTATCACCCAACCAGACATCAAGCCAAAAAGAAGTGTACGCTCCATCCCCTATCCTAATAGGACAAAGAGCATGAAAATCAAAACCACGATCATTAAGATTAGCTAACATCATTGTAATACCGTTTTGTGGACCTAACCAAGTTCGGCTCAGGATCAAAGGAAAAGAGTGACCATCCAACCCATACAAAATTTTCACCACCCTAACCCACATCAAGTTTGGGTGACGAAAGAATCATTAACGCCACCGAAGTAGTAAAGCCCTATTATAGGCAAAAAAAAGGTTACCAACTCCCAAACCTCCATCATCTCTCGAAGCAAGAACTATATCCCACCAAACTCAATGAATACAATGGTCATCCAAATTAGCTCCCCAGAAGAACGAAGCTCTCATCCTCTCTAAAGAGTTCAACATCGTGATTGGAACAAGAAATATGGACATCATATAACTACCTATGGACCCCAAAACGGACTTAATCAAAGTAAGACGCCCACCAAAAGAAATACATTTTGCCTTCCAACTCGCCACTCTACTCCTAAAACGATTTATAATAGAAGACCAAGCCTCAACTCTAGTCATATTCTGACCAACTGGCACTCCCAAATGAATAAAAGGGAGGGAACCCAAAACACACCCCATACGAAGAGCCAAAGAAGAAACTTGATCAGCACAAACCCCCCACACCATACAACTTACTATTGAGTAAGTTGATTTTCAGACCTAAAGCCAAAAAGAAACATCAAAGAATACGAACTATGTGAAGAGCATTCGTCTTATCCCACTCTGCCATCAAAACTACATCATTGTCATAAAGAAGATGAGACATATCAATGCCCCCAATGAAAACCCCCTATAAACATTAGCCATATTCGTCATATTCAAAGCTACATGCAAACCCTCTATGGCCAAAACAAATAGAAAGGGTGATAAAGGATCAACCTATCTCAGACCTCTATACATGTGGAATTCTCGAGAAGGAGAACCATTCACGAAAACCGAGACTGTAGAAGAAGATAACATCTCCATAATCCAGTCACACCACAACGACCCAAAACCCATAATCTGCATAATCTCCATCAGTTAATCCCAAGATAAAGAATCAGTCTTTCTCAAAATCCACTTTGAAAATCAAAAGATGATTTTTAGAAGCCTTACTCAAAGCTACGATCTCATTAAGAAGAAAATGACCATCTAAAATTTTATGCCTTTAATAAAAACAGATTGCTCCATGCTCACCACGCTACCAATAAACTCCACAAATCTATTAACTAACAGTTTACCAATAATCTTATATTGGCAACCAATTAGATTAATATGTCTAAAATCTATGACAGACATCGAGTCTCTAACTTTCGGAATCAGAGTAAAGAATGAAGCACCCCTTAGGAATCAAGGAGTGGGTGTAAAAATGAGTCACAAAATCAACAACTTCATCCTCCAAAATATCTCAATAAAGTTTAAAAAACCAAAAGAAAACCCATCCGGTCTAGGATCCTTTGTCGACCTACAATCCCAAACTGCCTTTTTTATTTCCTCATGAGTGAAAGGAGCATGAAGGAACTACATAAGAGAATCCGACAACATGGAGAAATGAAAAGCATCCATCAGTGGTCGAGGGTCACTCTGCTTCGAGAAGAGAGATTGAAAATACTCTCGAAATTCCTCCTTCACAATAACCGGATCATCAACCCAAACCCCATCCTGTAAAACACCACGAATATCTATTTGACGCCTCCTACGCTTTATGGATCCATGAAAGTATCCTGAGTTTTCGTCCCCCTTAATACCCCCACTGAATCTTTGCCTTTTGGGATTAATCCAACTATATATATTAGGTTTTTTATAGATTAAATGCATCAAGTAAAAAAGAAATACACCCTAAATTTGGTTCATATGGAGTATAAATAATATAGAATTTGTCATGGTAATATGATTCCTGTAAAATGTTAAGTTCATGATCACTAAACTCATCATAATTCCTATATTCATAAAAAATAAATTGGTTATCAGTTATCACCAACCGATGGCTTAAAATATACAATAATTCTTTTAAAAAGAGGTTATCTTAAATGTACTCGCTAGGGGTGAGCAAACCCAAACCAACAAACCGAGAAACCGAGTAAAACCGACGAAACCGAAACCGAAAAAACCAAAACCGGAGCAAAACCGACGATTAGGGTTTGAATTTTTTAAAAACCGAAAAGTCGGGTTCGGTTTCGGTTTTTTACCCAGAAACCGACCCATCCAACCCGAGAAACCGACCCATACTTAAAACCGACAAACCGCCCCAAGAAACCGATTCATCCAACCCGAGAAACCGACTCATACTTGATTGTTTTTTGGTTATAATAGACTATTCCAGGCTTTTGTTGTAACTTGTATTAGACTATTTGGTTGTAAGACTCATGTTTTTTGAAGTATTTAACTTCAATTTGGTGTTTTTGAAGTATTTAACTTCTTGCTTCATTTCTCGAAAATGGGTTAAAACCCAAAACCCATGGGTTTAAACCCAGAACCCATGAGTGTATGGGTTAAACCCAAGAAACCGAAAAACTGACCTCAGAACCCAAGAAACGGATCCTATTGGGTTCTGAAAACCAGAAACCGAATATTTATGGGTTGGGTTGAGTTTGGGTCCAAAACCGATCCAAACCGACCCATGCACAGCCCTAGTACTCGCATCCACATTTACATGACATGGCTCCCATACACATAAAATCATTATTTTTGGAGTTATTTAGCAACACCTTTAAAAAAAAGACAAAACTAAAAAATAAATAAATAAAATTAAAAAGATAGACTTTGGTGGTAAGATCGGTGGTTTCCACTTTTCATAAAGACAAAACTAAAAAATAAATAAATAAAATAAAAAAGATAGACTTTGGTGGTAAGATCGGTGGTTTCCACTTTTCATGTATTTTGCCTACTCTCTGAACAAAGATTCACCGATTCTCACGTGTATGTGTGGATTGTTAGGGTATCATCTTTTTTGGAAAGTGGAAAGTAAATCAAAGACTTGAATATATATCTTATATGGTATAAAGTGTCTATCTTCGTCAAGTCTCCATATCTAAAGGGAATGTTGTTACATCCCAAATCAGTGTAACATTGTGGTTTATATCATTATATATGTTCCAGTCTTTTTTTCATAATGGCTCTTTTCCATAGTAAAGCAAGGCCTCCATATATATCGTATATGGATGGATATCGATGCCACTAACACTCTTTCGCTCGTCTTGCCGTTGGATGGTATTGTCATATCCCCGTTAAGAATAGATCATGTTTGGTGTGTCGTGTTGTGTTCAAAGTTCAACACAAACTTAATATGATTTAGCATGTGTTTTTCGTATTAAATATGATTAACTGTAAATCAAATAAAATAATGATTATTTTTTTGTTATTTTGATCATGTTCGTATTATATAAAATATTGTCGTGTCATACAAAATAAATCACAATTGCTTGATTTGACACATCTACTTGTAAGTTTAATGGTAAATGATGTACAAATAGAAATATAAAAATTATATATATATATATATATATATATATATATATATATATATATATATATATATATATATATATATACCCATGACATAGTTTGTTACTCTATCAACTCATTATTCATTTATATAAATTGGCAAGAAAAACACCTATGTAAGAAAATAAAATAATGAAGTCAAATACATCTAAATGACTTAGATGAGTTTGCATTTACGAAAACATGATGTTTCAATACTATACATATGAATTTTATTTATTTATTATTATTATTATTATTATTATTATTATTATTATTTTTTGCGATGGTGAGTATTGATAAAAGAAATTACAAATTAAACGTATATTTTTCTAACGAGAAATCATCTCAATGTTAAAGTCTATACAATTCCACCATGAAACAACATCATTTGAGATACTTAAATCTTATATGATTATCGCTATAGCATATTTGATGATGATGCAAAATTAAATGTATTTATCAAATACTACTTTGTTGCAATTGAATGGCAAAATATAACAACATTTCATGCAAGTGTTATTTGTCTTGATAAAAAAAATGGTTGGTTGATTAAAATAATAAGTATCAATTATAAAGAATTTACGGGATTGTATGCTAGTTTTTTTTATTAGTTAGAAGTAAAAGAAGTAAATTAGAAGTAAACTAGTTAGATTTAAAGAAACAAAGTAATTAAAACTATGATTATTTATTCTCTTTATTAACCGGGCGTGTTTAAAATAAAGTTTTTAAAAGCTTTTTTTAAAATAAAAGATTCATAATTTAAAAGTTATTTTAAGTAGTTTTCTGGAGCTTTTAGTTTTTCCAATGTTTTAGCTTTTAATTGTATCTAGTTTTATATTTTTAAAATCGAACTATTTTTACCAAATATTTATATACAAATAAATACTACAATTTACAGTTTCAAACTACCAGCTACTAATTACAAACTATCATGTATAATTTTTCAACTACCAGTTAATTTTGTCAAACACATCATTTGTCTTTTAGCATTTATATCACCATTTTATTAATTTAAAGATAATATTAAAAAGTAAGCTCTAAAAAGTAGAAGTATAATAATATACATATAATGTGTGTTTGTCAAAACTAACTGTTATTTGAAAGTTAGTAGTTGGTAGCTTTTATTTATACATAAATATTTGGTAAAAATAGTTGTTAGTTTTTAAATATGTAAAATTAGTTAGAATTTAAAAACCAAAAGCTTCTAAAAAGTATATGAATTTTGATGTAGTTTTTGAATTCATAGATTTTTTTAAGTTAAAAGATAAATATTCAAAAACTTTCAAAAGTTTCGTGTCAAATACGTTCATAATACATATATTGTAGATGGCTATTATTACGAGCTTCATATACATACAATTAAAATTTAAAAACCAAAAGCTCACAAAAAGTATATGAAGTAGCTATAGAATTCATAGTTTTGTTTTTAAGTTAAAAGATAAATATTCAAAAAGTTTCAAAAGTTTCGAGTCAAACACGCCTATAATATATATCTTTTAGATGTTTGTTATTACGAGCTTCATACATATACATTTAAAATTTAAAAACCAAAATCTACCAAAAAATATATGAAGTAGCTTTTAAATTCTTAGTTTTTTTTTTTAAGTTAAAAGATAAATATTCAAAAACTTTCAAAAGTTTAACGTGACATGCTCATAATACATATCTTTTATATGTTTGTTATTACGAGCTTCATATACATACAAGGAATATATGTAATACTTTGGCAAAAACATGCAATCGGCCCGTTTACAAAAATCTTACATCATTTCAATCTTTTTATTAACTATTACCAAAAAATCTTGATAATTTTTATTTTAAATTGTCCTACATATTGAAGATGTTGAATAAGAAATTATTACATAAAATTTTATTATCGTGTATGTTACTACATATTTGTATGTTAAATATGATATTATAATTACATTTTTTTTTGTAATCAACTGGATAACCGGTTATATACTAGACATTTTTATGTGATGTATATGTTACGTCATCCTACACATCTATAATCTTTGGGCTATATATGTTAAACTAATGTAACATCCGGTCCACCAGGGGCGGAGCTTCAACGATTGATTCGGGGGGGCGGAAATATAGTATGTATAAAAATTGGTAAGCAGGGGGGGCCACAGCCAAAATTTTATAGTTTTGGGCCTAAAACGTATAAAATGAAACTAAAAGGACTATTTATAACCAAAAATTCAAGGGGGGGGGGGGGGGGGCACAGCCCCCCCTAGCCCTAATAAAGCTCCGCCAATGCGGTCCACGTATGAATCAATTTTCTTGTATTTTCTTTAAAAGGGGTGGCCACGACGTGGTGGAGCATCACCACGACATGACGTATCAGTTTGGATCGCGGGATTGAAATAACCCACCACGAAGTGGCAGATGTTTTTAAGTGAAAACCCTAATTTCGGGTCTTGGACCCTATATAAGGAACATTAAGGTTAGGGTTTTAGCCTCCATCTTCCTCCTAGCCTCAAAAACCCTAACTTTAGCCTCCATTGAAGTTGTGAGTTCATTCTTGGTGTTTTTTGGTGATTCTAGAAGGAGAATAAAGCTTTTGGTGAGGTGGTTACGTGGCAAGCATCATTTCTTTAGCTAAGCTCATCTCTTGGACCTTGGTGAGTGCCCAAGACTCAACCTTTTCTAGCCATGTTGCTAGATCTCTTGTTTTTGTCCCCTTTTTCCATGATTTAGATGTACTTAAGTGATAGGATCTCATAAAGTTTGCAAATTTATGAATCTCCATGTCAAAATGAGCAGGTAGTGTCGTGGACCTGGATTATGATCAAGTTTTGATGTCATACATGGGATTTTAGTCATTAAACCCTATTTTTTTTCCCTAAAATGGAAAAAGGGTGTTTAGACATGCAAATTCATAAAGCCAAAATTTTAAGGTCACTTTGGAGTGTGAAACCATTCTGGAAACATTTGAGGTGCAACTCTAAGGATTTGGTTCTTAATGAAAGTCTTGATGCATTAAGTCACCATTAGTGGTTGGGTTTGGGAGTTTGGCTTATGGAAGGGTTTGAGGGTTAAAGTTGGAGACTTTACCCATTAAGACCATGGGAAGGACCAGATTTGAGCCTTGGAGTTTTTGTAGTTGAAGGAAATAGGACTTAATGGATTAAGTTGTCCAGACGCATCAACACGGTGTGGTTGAGGTCGCCACAGCGTGGTGACTTGGTCAAGACCCGCCTGTTTTGTCGGTTTCCGGCCACGACGTGGCCAAGGAGACCACGACGTGGCGACTGGCTGCATTGACTTTTGACTTTAACTTGGATTTTGACCAAAGTTTGACCTAGGGGTATTTTGGGTATTTTGATCTGTGTTATGAGTTTTGGTCAATGTATTTATAAAGGTGACTGGTAGATTCGATTCCGGAGCAGCGTGTTGTTTTAGTTTCTCATCTGTCTATGAGGTGAGTTTCCCCACTGTATGCATAGGTCGAAGGCACTAATGTCGGCCTATTATTCGGTTATGTAGAATAATAGCTGATATGTGATATATACTTGTTTGTATGATCGGGTTGAAATATACCCCTGGGCGGGGCCCACTATCATATTATCGGGCTGAAATACACGCTAGGGCGGGGCCCACTATTGTATACCGGGTTGAAATACACCCCAGGACGGAACCCACTATGGCATGTTCAGGTTGAAACATACCCCAGGGCGGGGCCCATATTTGTTTATTGGGTTGAAATATACCCCGAGGTCTAGGCCCAATTATATGTTTGGTATGTGGTACTTTGGAGAATTCACTAAGTTTTGTGCTTACAGTTTATGTTGATGGTTTCAGGTACTTCCGATTCGAAAGTGAAGGGCCCGACGTGATGACACAGCATCCTCCCCTCATGATTTCCACACTTTTCGAATATTATTACTCTGATAATCTTGATATTGTACATTATGAATATTTTGGAACAATTTGCTGATTGAAACTACTTAATTTAAAACGAAAAAATTTATCATTGTTTTTGGGTCGTTACAAGTTGGTATCAGAGCCTTGGTTTGAGGGATTAGGGCACACTCTCGGGTGTGTCTGAACTCAAACTGAGGAATTGGTAATCTTTTGGAAAAAAAACAAGTGTCTAAAAAGTTCTTTGTAAGGAAAATAAGTTTCTGGAAAGATTTTTATAAAGAAAAAGGGGTGTGATGCGTGCAATTAGCCGAACTCTAGTAAGTGATTCCAACAATGCCCATATATGTTGATATGATATATGATATGAATGTTTACATGCTAGGATAAGGCTAGGGATACTTTCAGGAATTGCATGATAGATCGGCATGATATGTGATGCCTTGTAGCCTAGGAGAATTGGATGATATGCTAGATTTGGAAGATATATTGGTAGAAGTGATTGCTAAGTGTATGCTTTCAAAATTGTATACGATTAGGATCATATTTCCTATATTGTGTATAATTTGCATGCATAAGGCAACCTGCAGTGAGAGTGGAAATTCTTAGCATGGTAGTAGTAAATGAGCTTGAGATGTCCTTTAGTTGTTTTGTAGCTTGGAGTGTTACTGCACGAATGCTGCTTGCTTTGTGCATTGTGGGACCCCTAAGTGATAGGATTTAACTATTAAGTGAATATGTTAAGTTTAATGTTGCAAACGTTAAATAAACCCAGAGTCATTGTAACGTCCCAAAATTTAATACCAAAAATTTCATTTTCATAATAATAAAATCACCAATCAAACATGTTTATAAAACCATAAAGGAAAACAGAGTATGTCAATCAAACATCCGAAATACATCAGATTCAAGTAAGACGAAAATCATGGTGTGTGTGCGATGCGATCATCCCGAGCTCAACCCCTTTGATCCGGAAGTACCTAAAACATAAAGTTAAAACCGTAAGCACGAAGCTTAGTAAGTTCCCTAAAATACCGCATACCATACATATCTGCCAGCTCAAGGCTGTGTCGGGTCTATTTCACCCTCGAGTCTGTTTCAACTCATGTGTCGGACCAAAGCCGTACCGGGTCTATTTCACCTCGAGTCTATTTCAACTCATATGTCAGCACAAGGCTGTACCGGGTCTATTTCACCCCACATATATATACCAAACAGGCACACATTCATATAACACATACAACAGGAGTCACAAAGACTACAAGCACATAACATGTCCTAGTGTCCTACAATATAGTGAGAAAACTCACCTCAGTCTGTTGTCTGCCAAACAAACGATCGAGCTGTTGAACCGTAAAATCCCCACGCTAATCAATCAAATAATTATTTTACCTTTTCCTCACCTGATCCAATAACCAAGGCCCAACCCAATGGCACCAAAAGCCCAATATGACCCAATTTCCTAAATGATACCTAAAGCCCATTATGGTCCCAAATCTAAGAAGGCCCAAAGCCTAACAATGACCCAAAGTCAGAAAGACTAGTGGCCCAACAAGGCCCAAAACCCTAATAGTCCAAATATGGCCCAAATCACAAAAGTCAACGAAAGTCAACAAGTGTTGAGTACGCCCAGCGTACTCAGACTTAAGCCCAACATATGCCTCCTTTGGCTAGTACGCGTTGCATACGAGCTGGGTACTCCCAATGTATTCCACAGCAAGCCCAACTTGCCATTAAGTGCTTAATTGGCTAAGCCACTAAGTCCATTTCTCATATCTGATCCTAAATGATGTCTTAACACGAAAAGTTGGTAACTTTACTCCTTTGCATGTCTTAATCGGACCCAATACTTGATTTTTACCAATAAAACCCATAATAAGAACCCTAACTCATGCATGGTCCAATACAACACATCAAGATTGCATTTTTATGCACAAGGAACCTCCAAAATGCTAAGATCTATCATCCCTAGCTTCTGGAGTAGCTCATACTCACAAGCATGACTTAAGGGACCATAAATGTATAAAAACAAGCCCTAACTAGATCTAACATAATGAACCATCAAGTTAAGAGTTGTATACCTCCAAAAAGCTTTCCAAGTTAGTGATGATTCTGGATCCACAAGCTCCAACCACACCAATGAAACTTCCAAGTGTTCTTCTTCCTTCAAGATCACCAAAAACACCTTCAAAGGTCACTTCCACGCTTAAAACACTCAAATGGCAATTAGGGTTTCGTTCTCAGGGTTTAGAGAGGTGGAGGCTGGTCATAAGAAGGTCCAATAGCAACTTAAGGTGTTTAAATAGTGCACAAGCCCTAAAAATTAGGGTTTGTCCCAGGTGACCGTACGCCCTACCCCACGTACGTGGGTGCCTCCGCGACCAAGATATCGAGCCAGTACGTCCAGCGTACTCCTAGCGTACGCCCAACGTACTCGGGTAGGGACCAATATGCAACAGTTTTAAGGTTAAGGACAAAAATGAAAAATACCTAAAATGCAAAAGTTACAATTATCCCTCACTTGAATCAGACTTCGTCCTCGAAGTCCGTCTCTGCGAACAACTCCGGATAAGGCTCCATCATCTTGACCTCGGGCTCCCACGTCCATTCTGATCCTTTGTGGTGCTGCCATTGCACCTTTACCAGATCCACCGACTTGTTACGCAGAGTCTTTGTCTTCCTATCAAGGATGGCAATAAGTATCTCAATATAATTCAGACGATCATCCACCTGAATATCCTCTAATGGAACCACCGCGGAATCATCAACCAAACATTTTCGCAGTCGAGAGACGTGAAACGAGATATGGATCTAACTAAACTCCTCGGGTAGATCTAAGCGATAAACAACCCTGCCCACCCAGGCCAAAACCCTGAAAGGATCGATATACCTGGGGCCCAACTTGCCCCTCTTCCTGAATCAGGTGACACCTTTCCAAGGTGACACCTTCAGGAGAACCATATCTCCAACCTGGAACACTAGATCTGATCGACGCTTGTCGGCATAGCTCTTCTGTCGTCTCTGTATTGTCTAAAGTCTACCCCGAACCTACTGAATCAACTCAATAGTCTTGAGTACCACATCAGTACTCCCCATGACTCGCTGACCGACCTCACCCCAACACATCAGGGTCCTGCACTTCCTCCCATAGAGCATATCAAAAGGAGGTCGATCAGTGATGGCGTGCTAACTGTTGTTATATGAAAACTCCGCCAAATGAAGATACGTATCCTAACTCCCACCGAAATCCAATAGACATTCCTGAAGCATATCCTCCAAGGTCTGGATAGTCCGCTCACTCTGTCCATCAGTATGCGGGTGGAAAGTCATGCTGAAATGCAGATGAGTATCCAGCTCCTCGTGAAACCTCTTCCAGAACCTGGAAGTAAACTGGACATCCCTGTCTGAAACCACTAAATCCGGCATCCCATGTTGTGCCACAACCTCCCTGATTTAAATGTCAGTCAACTGTTGGATTAGATGTCTAAGCCCATAACTATTACTGGTATGTACTTGACCCGAGAGTAGCATGGTCCATTTGGGTTGCATATCATCAGGACAATTTGTTAGGATGGACTCTTGAGAGATGGTTAAATATGATTTATTAATATATTATAAGTACTAATATATTAATATGAAATCATATGGTTTTAATTAGTATTGATCAAGAATTAATTTAGAATTGATTTAGTGATCAAAAGGAGACTAATTAAATCTATGGGGACTAATTATGTTAATTAGTTATATTTATGTGTGTTGGGCTTATGATCCATGTTGGACCAAGTTTATGTATGGATACATAAAGAGTTGGGCCACATGAACCATGGGTCATAAGACCCATGGGTATGGATTTGGGTTATATCCATGACCCTAGAAATCCCACATATAAATACATACTTCATTGCCCAAAATCGTGACTAAGGGATTCTTGGAGTTCATGGTGGTTTTGGGTGCATGGAGATTCTCTCTCAAGTTCCTCCTTTGTTCATGATGTGTTGTGATTCCACTTGAGGCTTCCACACTATTGGGGCTAATCTCTTAAGGCTAGATACATCAAGACTTCAATCTCCACCATAAGGTATGTTATCTTAACTAGATTCATCTGTGGTATATGATAATTGTATGCTAGTTATAGGTTTAATACCTTGGAAACACCATTGCATGTATAATTAGTGAAAACATAGATCCAAGGTATTTAGGGTTGCATGAACACCTTAGGAGTGTTAGAATGCTCAAAACCCAACAGTGGTATCAGAGCCTAGGCTTGTTTTCAATTTATACATGCTGAAATAGCTTAAAAATCGAAAATTCTGGCTTCCTGGGCACTGGACTCGCCGAGTCCATGAAGAAATTCATCATACTCGTCGAGTAGGTTCATACACTCGACGAGTAGAAGCCCCTGCCAGCATATTTTCGACTTTTAAGGCTGGAATTGGTCTAGAATCATTACCTTAAACTGTTTTGGACTTATAAAACATGTTTTTGATGTGGTAATGATTATGGTAAACCAATTTTAAAGTCATTATCAAAGTTTCAAGTTTTATATATGTTTATATGATTCTTGAAAATTGTTGATGTGGATTGTTCATGCTTATGAGTTTTGGTAGATCATAGGAGTTATATGCAAATTGTTTGTTAGTGTAATTCTTGATCTTAATGAAATTGTATGGACTCCATAACTTGTCCTCAAGTTATGGATTACCTAAAGTTTTTTGTGTCACCTTGTTTTATGAGTTAATTTAGATTAATGAAAAAATTATATGTCAGTTGTTTTCAATCCAAATTGATCTAAGGGTAGTTCATAAAATGTGTTTTTGTAACTTGTCCTCAAGTTATATGAAAAGTCACATTTATGAATCTTAAAACTCATAAAAGTGTCATAGGTTACAAAATGAAGAGTCTTTTTCTCATAAATAGTTTTATGGACTTCATAACTTGTCCTCAAGTTATGGATGTTCAAGAGTCTCTTCATTAAAGTTTTTAAAACTTTAATTAAACTCATAAGTTATGAAAATTCCAAGAGTTTGAAAAGTTTCAATACTTGCCCTCAAGTTTTGGAATTTGCAAAGTTACATCCCCATGTATACTTTAATTCCAAATTAAACCTTAGAATTTTAAAAGTTTAAAATTCAACTTTATACTATTATAATATTAAAAAATTAATGGTTATATATATGTATAAGATAAAGTCAATCTTACCGTTAGTAGGCCTCATTCACGAAGCCGGTCTCTAAGGGGGGTATAAGGTTACTGCCTATAAAATGGCAGTTTAATGGGTGTCCACTCACCCACCGCTTCCTTGACTGGTGGAGGGTCGTTAGCCGAACGGGTAGGATAAGACTCTAATTCTCCTTTCATTAAAAGTATAATGATAAATACTAAGTAACTAAACACTTATAAATTCTCAATCTTAGTTACTTAGGAAAATGTGAATTTGGTGCTAACCCATGAAATTACACTTTGCACCCTTGTTAAGTCGTTAGTGGAGCGTGTGTGGTTAACCGGCACACTAACATGGGACTGACTATGTCTGGCAAAGGGTGACTTAAGTTTTATCATAGATCGGTGGAGCGCGTGTGGTTAACCGACACATCGATTGGGTGATAAAATTAAGGGTACCAAGTCAATTTGCATTGTTATTCACACCTTGTTTGTGATCCTCGGCATCCCAGTCACAAACTTGAGAGGGCACAATCGAAATTTAAACATGCCATTTAAAGTTTAATGAATCTCAAAATATCTAGGAGTTTCAATCCAATTAAAACTTAATAATTTATTTTGTTTTTCATGGTGGAAATTGGTAAATCGTCATTTACCTACCTTCAAATACTTTGTAGCTTGGATTACGACATCCCTCTTCCAATTTATAAAATAGTTTGTTGGGTCCTAACCTTAATATTTCATATTGGGTGTTATGTTAAGGACTTAAATCAACTGAAACTTGAATTTCTCCCTCATAGATGTCTAAGTTCAGACAACTATGGTCTTTCTCATCCTTTTGGATAGAGCTTCACTTCCTCTACCTCCTCCAATAATTCTCCATGACCCACAAGTTCAAGGTCACTCAATCCCTAATTGGCAAGCAAAGTCTATATGTTCTTACATCTTGGAGATTAAGTCACATATTGGCAAGCCAGGAGATTTGGGTGTCAAAGTCTTAAGGGAGTTGACTGTTAACTAGGCTCTTCAATCACTTCCTAAGTCATATAGTGAGTTCTTTAAGGACTACTATGTGACAGACCATGACATAACCCTTAATGATCTTACATATTTGCACAATGCTACTGAATCAGCAATGATTTGGAGCAATGGTAAAGCAAATATGATTGAAAGATCTATTTCCCATGCTTCCATGGACATTGGTAATGGGAAATTAAGACTAAGTCCTTACTCACATGCATGTGTGAGTCAAGTGAAGGACTAAAAGATTGGGTACACTTGGTTGTGCGCTGGTCAGGTCCACCACAAATATCGATAAGATTATTCGTTATGATTTACTAAAGTTTAGTAAATATGGTTATACTTACAAGTTTAAGTGTAATTCTGAAACATTGGAAAAGTTTCAATGTATGGCAGGACGAATAAGAAGAATCAAATAAGGGAGAAAGGTAAAAGTTTCTCCAATCTAAAGAGATGGGAGAGTACTTGAGTATCGTGTTTTATGATTATCTTAGTGATTATAAAACCATATCATAATTGATCCTCTAAAGACACCTTAGTGCATTTGTTTGGCTAAGGAGAGGAATCATGAACTGTGGAAATGGTCATATCAAAAGATAAATCATACTTCGTTCCAAAACAAGTCTTAGAGTCATACTCTAAGATTGTAACTTGAGTCACATAATTTTAAGAAAGGTTTATAACACTTATCAAATGTAGAGTAACATGTTTCTTACTCTTGTACATTTGAAGTTGGTAAGTTGTGATGTTTTGGATAAAACAGAGACCAACTAAGACCAATTGTGAGAAGTGTTTATCTTGATAAGAATCCGCACTAACTCTTGAATATTTATTTTGTCAAGGAATGGTTCTTGACAAGAGAATCTTATATGTCAAGAGGTCAGTGGGAGTCTTAAAAGATCTTGAGATAGTTTCAAGAACTAATCAAGAGTATTGTTAATCACTAGCCCACGACTTGAGGTTTGTAACCTATCGTGTTGACATATTCTTATTTCTGTGTCTATTCTAGTTAAAAGTTGACTATGCTTGTGAGCTCTATGAGTTCTCAATTGTTTGCATAACAACCTGGAAGCAATGGTAGCCCCTGCACTACTAAGTGGCAAGAAAATGAGATCGGTCAAGTTCAGTCCATATGAATTTGGATTTGTCACTAACCTTGTCTTATGATTATGGTTTTGACAAATTTGCATGGATAGGAACACTTACACCATAAAAAAAAATCTAAGTGTCATAAGGTTTCTCTCCGATTCATGAAAATGATGGTGAGGAAACTCTTTCACTAAATAGATTTTAAGTAGATAGCAATTGTGATATTTGCATTCTCAAAGCCATTAGTGGAGCGCGTGTGGTTAACCGGCACACTGGCATGAACTTGTGAGAATGGCAGAAGGTCTAAACATTATGATTACGACACCCCTCTTCATAACTGCTTAGACACACATGTGAGCTGTCTAAGAAAAGGTGTATGATTTTGATAAAGTCTTATCAAAGCATCTTGTATCAGAAAACTGAACTTTGGTAAGAAAGTCAATAAAGTATTGATTTCTAGGAGTCCAGCTGATTTCTGGGTACATGTCAAAGTTGGTGGGAGCATAAAGTGTTATGCCGGTTAAATTATAATTAGACAAAATTACAAAAATGGTCCCTGTGACTTACCAAAAGTCACAAAGTCAGTCCTTATTAATATTTTTTGATGCAAATGGTCCTTGTGGTTTGCGAAACTTGCAAAGTTGGTTCTTTTTACTAACACCGTTAGTAAAACGCCGTTAGGGACTAAATCTGTAAGGGCGTTTTCGTCTTTTCAAGTATAGAAGGACTGAATTCGTGACATTTGAGAAACCACAGGGACCATTTTTGAAATTTGTTTGAAAAAATAAATTAATTTGCTGAAGGTAGGGGGAAGGCTCGAACTCACGACCTCCACCCCCTTTATTTGACCAAAACCATAACCAGTTGAGGTGATTGCTCACTTAGTTATAACACCCTAAAACTAATTTATATAATAATAAAAACGTTAATATTTAAATAATAAATAAATTACAAAAAACATTTTTTTTACTTAACTTTTTTTTAAATAAAACAAAAAGTATTTTAGTCGTATTACAAAAAAAATTGTTTTTTACAAATAATTTGTATGTATTTTTATGTATTTATTTTACGTAAAATATATTTTTTTATTTCTTTAAAAAATAAGTTTTCATATAAAAAATATGTTTTGGTATATTATATTTTTTATGTCTTTGAAATAATAATAATTAACACTACTCATGACATAAAAAAATGTATAAATTCTATTGAGCCGCTAGTTCTAAAACCGTTTTTTCGGTTATATGTATTAAAAACAACTTAACAACGATTATGTTATGTATCTAAACAATTAATACGGTTTTTTTATGTCAAGAGTACTATTAATTATCGTTATTTTAAAAAGATATATCATTATTTCTTTTCATCTTCATTTCAATCATACGATTTAAAACTTGCAATTAAGATGAAATACGTATTTTAAATAAGATATATAATCGAATATGTTTTTTATGTTTTGTTAAATACATATAACCAAAAAACGGTTTTCAGAAAACTGATTGGTCCAATCAGTTTTCTAAAAACCATTTTTCGGTTATATGTATTTAAAAAAAGATGAAATACGTATTTTAGAACTAGCGACCCAAAAGAATTAATATTTTTTTTTTATGTCATGAGTAGTATTAATTATTATTATTTCAAAGACATAAAAAATATAATATACGAAAACATATTTTTTATATGAAAACTTATTTTTTAAAGAAATAAAAAAATATTTTTTACGTAAAATAAATACATAAAAATACATACAAATTATTTGTAAAAAACAATTTTTTATTTTGTAATACGACTAAAATACTTTTTGTTTTGTTTAAAAAAAAGTTATGTAAAAAAAATGTTTTTTGTAATTTATTTATTATTTAAATATTAACGTTTTTTTATTATATAAATTAGTTTTAGGGTGTTATAACAAAGTGAACAATCAGCTCAACTGGTTAAGGTTTTGGTCAAATAAAGGGGGTGGAGGTTGTGAGTTCCAGCCTTCCCCCCTACCTTCAGCAAATTAATTTATTTTTTCAAACAAATTTCAAAAATGATCCCTGTGGTTTCTCAAATGTCAAGAATTCAGTCATTTTTACTAACAAAAATGATCCCTACCTTCAGCAAATTAATTTATTTTTTCAAACAAATTTCAAAAATGATCCCTGTGGTTTCTCAAATGTCACGAATTCAGTCCTTCTATACTTGAAAAGACGAAAATGCCCTTACAGATTTAGTCCCTAACGGCGTTTTACTAACGGTGTTAGTAAAAAGGGCAAACTTTGCAAGTTTTGCAAACCACAAGGACCATGTGCATCAAAAAAAATTAATAGGGACTGACTTTGTGACTTTTGGTAAACCACAGGGACCTTTTTTGTAATTTTGTCTTATAATTATCATGTTAGTGGGAGCATGATTATTATGTTACGTGTTGCAAGTTAGCAATGTTAATTATAGAAAACAACAGTTTCAATTCGCTTTGAAAAGTTGTTTTGCTATAATTAAGGGAGAGGATTTTATATTTCATTCCAATTCTACAAGCTTAGATTGAGATTTTAATCAACTTTAGTCAAGGATATATATGAATGTTATGTTGGAATGGTTCAACATAATGAAATTCTATATATGTGGCGTTCTCAAAATTCGATTATGATTACGGCATCCCTCTTCATAGTTCGAATTGTGAGAACATGGAAAATAAAATTTTTATAGCATGAATCGTGTCCCATATGCTTCGGGTATAGGATCGATTACATCCATTCTAAATTTTCCAAATGCTTAGGGCATTAAGAGGGAAAAAGGAATAGAACCGGATATGACTAAAATGATTAAGCAATTGTTGAGGACAATCTGAGGTTTACCAAAGATTGGTTGCTCGTGGACAATTGGAAGTATAGTGTAAACTTTGGAAATGACCATATTGACATATTCTGAAAAGAGGAAACTCTTGTTCGAAGTGATAGTCAAAATGGTAATATGGAATTGTTTCCATAGGTGGAAGTTATTCTCTGAATCTGTGTAAGATTAGAAAACTTAAAGCAAAGAAGGATGTTCAAAGGAATGTACTTTGAATATGAGACTTCGTTTCCATGGAATTGATCTCCATTGGAATACTTTGTAATGTCTGTTGCCAAGTCTTTGTGACTTTTGTGCATAGTCATTACAAGAGAATCATTGCATATAAGTTTAGAATCTAACAGATTACAGTAAATGGCAAGAGTTTGGTATTCTTACATTTACAAAAGGGATTGGGATTGTGAAATGAGCATCATTGGAGTCGTGTTCAATTGATCTATTTCACAAAAGAAAGGACCATAGGTAAACATAGTGTGCATGCTTGGAGCATGGCATGACTATTGTTTTAATTAAAGTATTAAGTTGATAATTCGAAACATTACATGAATAATGAGTAATCAATATGGTGCTTAGATAAATGGTGTTTTTTATTTACTCTCAAAGTGTTGGGGCCATATAGGATTAGTATTATTCTTGTGTTTCACTTTGCATGTTTTGACTTCCCGAATAACTAAGTTATTCAAACTGTCCACAGTCAATCATACTTTGGAAGTAGGTATTGAGGCAAGACTGTCATGAATGGGTCTGTAGTCTGTCTAGGTGGCTAGACTTAGCTGTAGTATTCATGAGTGCTCCTGGAATAAGATTCGAGTATTGGATTAAACCCACGCTCATTTCAATCACTTCATGGATTTTATCACGAGTGAATCATGAGACGATAATATCTTATGTTCTTCAAACCTAGAGATATGAGTTGTTAACTATGAGTTGGTTATACATTGATTGTACGAAAACGCATCAGTAACTTGATGTTATAAAACGTGCCTTTGTGTATGATTCAACAAGTAGTTAGTACAAGCATATGAGTCAAAGTTTATCCACTCCTTTTACCTCATAAGGATAAAAGCGATATCTGTGGGCCCATCGATGATTTAGTGATGACACCCCTAAGTGCTTGGCCAAGCCTGGACTGATTTGATTTGTTCAATTAGTCAGTTGTCATAAATCGAAAATCGATAAAACAACAAATGGACAGAGAGAATGATTATAATCCATGTCTCAGTCCATATGATATCTAGAATGGAGGAATATATGATCACTTATCTAATGGACGCGTCATTGATTTGTTCAGAGTTCGACAGTGACTTTAAGAGCTACGATTGCTAGTCGGGTTATGAAGTCGTACTTGCAATAATAGTTTTAGACTTATCCAAGTGGGAGACTGTTGAATTAGATGTCTAAGCCCATAACTATTATTGGTATGTACTTGACCCGAGAGTAGCATGGTCCATTTGGGTTGCATATCATCAGGACAATTTGTTAGGATGGACTCTTGAGAGAAGGTTAAATATGATTTATTAATATATTATAAGTACTAATATATTAATATGAAATCATATGGTTTTAATTAGTATTGATCAAGAATTAATTTAGAATTGATTTAGTGATCAAAAGGAGACTAATTAAATCTATGGGGACTAATTATGTTAATTAGTTATATTTATGTGTGTTGGGCTTATGATCCATGTTGGACCAAGTTTATGTATGGATACATAAAGAGTTGGGCCACATGAACCATGGGTCATAAGACCCATGGGTATGGATTTGGGTTATATCCATGACCCTAGAAATCCCACATATAAATACATACTTCATTGCCCAAAATCGTGACTAAGGGATTCTTGGAGTTCATGGTGGTTTTGGGTGCATGGAGATTCTCTCTCAAGTTCCTCCTTTGTTCATGATGTATTGTGATTCCACTTGAGGCTTCCACACTATTGGGGCTAAGCTCTTAAGGCTAGATACATCAAGACTTCAATCTCCACCATAAGGTATGTTATCTTAACTAGATTCATTTGTGGTATATGATAATTGTATGCTAGTTATAGGTTTAATACCTTGGAAACACCATTGCATGTATAATTAGTGAAAACATAGATCCAAGATATTTAGGGTTGCATGAACACCTTAGGAGTGTTAGAATGCTCAAAACCCAACACCAACTTCTCCACAGAGATACTCTCCTGAATCGGAATGAAATGTGCGCTCTTGGTCAATCGATCCACGATGACCCATATCGAATCCACTCCGCGCGCTGTCTGTGGCAACTTCGTGATGAAATCCATAGTAATCTCTTCCTATTTCCAAATGGGAATGTATAATGGCTGCAACTTGTCGTAAGGTCGCTGATATTCGGCCCTGACTTTCCTACAAGTCAGGAACCTCTCCACATACCATGCCACATCTTGTTTCATGCATGGACACCAATAGTCGAGCCGAAGATACCTATATGGAACCCACCAATAGAGAACATCGATTTGTATGCCTCCTCCATCAAAACCTGGCGCGCACCTCCCAAATATGGAACCCACACCCTCCGATGAAGGGTCAATAACCACGGACTATCATAATCGAAGGAAGCCATCTGACCAATTATACGCTCACTCTTTTGGTGCTCTTCCTTCATACCCTCAACCTGAGCCTCTCGGATCTGCCCTAAACGTGGAGTAATCACCTTCATCCTCAAGCACATATCCCTGATCGGAGCCGCTACCTCCTTGCGGCTGACAGCATCGGCCACCACGTTGGCCTTCCCCGGGTGATAAAGGATCTCACAATCATAATTCTTCACCACATCCAACCATCTACGCTGCCTCATGTTCAAATTTGGTTGATCTATCAAATACCTCAGGCTCTTGTGATCCATGTAGACAGTACAATAAGACCCAATAGAGGTAATGTCTCCTAATCTTGAGGGAAAACACCACAATCCCAACTCTAAATCATGTGTAGGATAATTCACCTCATGAGGCTTCAGCTGCCTCAAAGCGTAAGCAATCCTATGATCCCGCTGCATCAACATTGGTCCCAAACTTGTGATAGACGCATCACAATATACCTCAAAATCCACAATACCCCCCGACAAGCTCATAATCGGAGCCTCGCATAATCGCTGCCTCAATCTCGAAAGATGCCTGCTGCTTAGGCCCCCAACGAAAAGCGACGGTCTTTTGGTCAACCGAGTCAAAGGAACCACTATCTTGGAGAAATCCTGAATGAATCTCTGATAGTAACCCGCTAGTACAAGGAAACTCCAAATCTCAGATGGAGACCACGAAACCTCCCACCCATCACTGCCTCGACCTTGGCCGGATCGACCAGAATATCGTTCTGGTTGAAAAGGTGCCCCAAAAACTACACCTCGCACAAATAGAACTCACACTTGGAAAACTTCGCATATAGTCTCTCCCTCCTTAAGGTCTGCAATACCTCCCTCAGATGCTCCTCATGTAGCTACTGGGTCTTGGAATAGACCAGGATGTCATTGATAAACACAATCACAGACTGATCCAACATAGGTCTGCATATGCGATTCATGAGATCCATAAATGCGACTAGAGCATTGGTGAGCCCGAAGGGCATCACCACAAACTTGTAATGACCATAACGAGTCCGGAAAGCCGTCTCATGCGTATATTCCTCCCTAATCCTCATCTTATGATAAACCGAATGCAGATCAATCTTAGAGAACCAAGATGCACCCTGAAGTTGGTCAAATAAATCATCAATCCTCGGGAGTGGATAACGGTTCTTCACCATTAGCTTATTCATCTCCCGGTAGTCGATACACATCTGATGCGACCCATCCTTCTTCTTTACAAACAGGATCGACTCTCCCCATGGCGAACTACTCGGCTGGATAAATCCCTTGTGTAACAGCTCCTGCATCTGTGTAGAAAACTCATGCATATCAGGAGGTGCTAATCGATAAGGTGCTTTGGCTATCAGAGCCACACCAGGAACCAAGTCAATCCGAAACTCCACCTGTCTCTCCGGAGGCACTCCAGGTAAATCATCCGGGAATACATTATGATATTCCAGAACAACCAATACATCATGCAAATACGCCTTACCCTTCTCCCGGGTATCCATCACATAGGCAACAAATCCAGAACAACCCTACTGAAGATAACGCTTGGCCCTAACTGCTGAACATGAAACCATCCCACGCTGAACACCATCTCCCTGAATCACCAACTGTTGCTCATAATCAATCATTGCCCTATTGGGGCTCAGCCAATCCATCCCCACAATAACCTTGCTCTCATGTAGGGGAATATGAACCAAATTAATCAGATACCGCTCACTGAACAACCCTAGAACACAACCCCGATGAACCCTAGATACTCGCACAGGACGATCATCAGCAATCTCAACCTCTAATGGACAATCCAGCTCCCTGGGAGCATCGACAAACCTCTTGTTGAGCGCAAGAGATACAAAAGATCGGGTAACCCCCGAATAAAACAATACTAAGGCAGAGATACCATTCACAAGGAATGATCCTAAAACAAAACACACGAATATAAGCAGATGAATCAACATAAATAAAGAGATAAGTAAAAGATACATACCCGTCACCACATCAGGTGTTGCACGAGCCTCCTCGGCCTTCAGCTGGAAAGCCCTGTTCTTCACAACAGGTGCATCCTCCTTGCCCTGGCGGCCATCCGTGATCCTCAATTTAATAATATATAAATTGAGAAATCATATTATTTAATTAGTATTGATTAAGAATTAATTTGGAATTAATTTTGTGATCAAAAGAGACTGATTAAATTAAGGGGACTGATATTGTAATTAACTGTTAATTGCAAGATGGGTTGTGGACTCCCAATAGAAGGGATGGACGAATTCTATTGAAGCCCATAGAAGAATTCATCCATATGGGGCCTTCTGGAAGGGTCTACTGGGCTGCTTAAGGATTAAGCAGTTTAATTAGGGTTTTGACTGAAACCCTAGCAGCTCAGCTATATATAGAACCCCTATCCTATGACTCCAATTTTCGGCCACTTGATCCCAAGGAGAACCCTAGCCGATTTTTGAGTGCCTTCCAACCTCTCTCATATTCTTCCAACTTGCTTTTGGTGTTTGTGACTTATTATAGGTATCTGTTGGATTAGATGTCTAAGCCCATAACTATTATTGGTATGTACTTGACCCGAGAGTAGCATGGTCCATTTGGGTTGCATATCATCAGGACAATTTGTTAGGATGGACTTTTGAGAGAAGGTTATTTATGGTTTATTAATATATTATAAGTTATAATATATTAATATGAAATCATATGTTTTAATTAGTATCGATCAAGAATTAATTTGGAATTAATTTAGTGATCAAAAGAGACTAATTAAATCTATGGGGACTAATTATGATAATTAGTTATATTTATATGTGTTGGGCTTATGATCCATGTTGGACCAAGTTTATGTATGGATACATAAAGAGTTGGGCCACATGAACCATGGATCATAAAACCCATGGGTATGGATTATGGGTTATACCCATGACCCTTGGAATCCTACATATAAATAGGTTACTCCATAGCCAAAATCACCACTTCTTTTCTTAGAGAAATATGGAGGTGTTTTGGTGCATGGAATTCTCTCTCAAGAGCCACCTTTGTCCTAGGTGTGTTGTGATTCCATTTGAGGCATTTCATACTATTGGTGCTAAGCTCTTAAGGCCAAATACATCAAGACTTCAAGCCACATAAAAGGTATGTTTCCCTAACTAGTATATTATATGGTTTATGTCAAATGCATGCTAGTTATAGGTTTAATGCCTTGGAAACCATTTGCATGTATAATAGAGAAAACATAGATCCAAGGTATTTAGGGTTGTATGTGCACCATAGGATGTTGTAGTATACTAAAACCCAACAGTGGTATCAGAGCCATGGGTTGTTTTCTATTATATTTGATGCAAATGTATTTTTTTTTCAAGTTGAAGAAAAAAAAAAGAAAAAAAAACATGAAGTTTGTCAAATTTTATGATAATTACTTGATTTTATGAAAAACGAATTATTTGTAAAATTTGAATCATTTGTTATATGAGTTGAATTAGGTCAAGTTTAGTAAAAGATAAAATGATATGATTATTTTTTTAGTTTTAAAAGTTTGATCCAAATGTTTTAAGGAGTTACATATTTTGTCATAAAATTTTGGAGCTCAAAAGTTTTTTTTAAGTTGTGATCTTAAGGGTTTTTGAAACTTCCATAAGTTATGGATATGAAAGTTTTTTAAAAAAAAAAATTGATTCAAAGTTTTTATGGAGTTACAAAATTTGGTGTTAATGTTTTAAAGAATTCCATAACTTGTTCTTAAGTTATGGAACATGGAAAATTTCATCATAAAACACCATTAATTCCATAAGTTATGGAATCCAAAGGTTTTCAAGAATTACAAAACTTGCCCTCAAATTTTGGAATTTGGAAAAAGTTTTTTTTATGATAAAAAAAAGAATTGAATTCTAAAACTCTTGGGTTCATAACTTAAACAATTAATTAAATGGTTTTAATTTTGAATTTAATAATTGGAATTATGATGTTTTTATTGAATAATTCAATTAACTCTTATGGACTTTATTAATAGATAATTAAAGTGTTTAATTAAAAGAGAATTAATAATTCCATAATGACATGGTTTAAGTTTAATTAAATTAAGAGTATAGTTTAATTAATAGATTAAACCACCAAGTATTTTAAATGTCTAAAATACACCCTTATACTATTATAATATTAAAAGTTTAATATATTATATGTATAAGAGCAAGTCGTCTTACCATTAGTAGGCGTCATTCACGAATCCGGTCTATAAGGGGGGTATAAGGTTACTGCCTATAAAATGGCAGTTTAATGGGTGTCCACTCTCACTCACCGCTTCCTTGACCGGTGGAGGGTCGTTAGCCGAACAGGTAGGACAAGGACTATAATTCTCCCTTCATTATAAGTATAATGATAAATACTAAGTAACTAAACACTTATAAATTCTCAATCTTAGTTACTTAGGAAAATGTGAATAAGGTGCTAATCCATGAAATTACACTTTGCACTTTGTTTAAGCTGTTAGTGGAGCGTGTGTGGTTAACCAGCACACTAACCTGGACTTAACAAGGTAGGCAAAGGGTAACTTAATGTTTATCATAGTATCGTTGGAGCGTGTGTGGTTAACCGGCACATCGATTGAGGGGTAAATATTAAGGGTACCAAGTATATTTGCATGGTTACTTCACACCTTGTTTTGTGATCCTCGGCATCCCAGTCACAAAACCTGAAGGGCACACTCGAGATTGAAACATGCCATTGAAAAGTTCAATGAATCTCAAAAGAACCTAGGAGTTTCAAAAACCAATTAAAACCTAATAATACATTTCGTTTATCTTGGTGGAAATTGGTGAATCGTCATTCACCTACCTTCAAATATTTTATAGCTTGGATTACGGCATCCCTCTTCCAAGTTATAAAATAGTTTGTTGGGTCCTACCCTTAATATATCATATTGGGTGTTATATTAAGGACTTAAATCAACTTTACGTGAATTTCTCCCATTGTTGATGTCTGGTTTAGACAACAATGATCTTCCCAAACCAAGCTTTCCTAATGAATATGACTTCTCGAGTTTGGCTCATGGAAGTCATACTTCTCTTCCTCCACCTCCTCCAATTATTCTCCCTAACCCACAAGTTCAAGGTCACTCAAGCCTTAATGGCAAGCAAGGTCTATGTGTGATCACATCTTAGAGATGAAGTCACATATTGACAAGCCGGGAGAGTTGGGTGTCAAAGTCTTGAGAAAGCTGGATGTTCAATCACTTTCTAAGTCACATAGTGAGTTCCTTTGGGACTACTATGAAACATACTATGACATGAACCTTAATGATCATATCTATTTGCTTGGTGCTGCTGAATCAGCAATGATTTGGAACGATAGTAAAGCAAATTTGATTAGAAGATCAACTTCCCAAAAACTTTATGGGTAGTGACAATGGTGACACTGGAAATCCAGAAAAAGCATTCTCTTCCCAATGGAAAGGGATTGGCCATAGTCAACCCGGTTGACCAAATGGTAAAGAGAAAGGCTAAGTCTGAGATAGTCCCATTACCAAAGGGTCCATATGTTTATTTTGCCAAAGGAAGGGGCGTTGATTGCAAAGCTGCCAAATTTACCTAAGGATGTTAAAGTCAATAAGTTTGACTCTACATCAGGTAGAGCCCATTATCTAACTCTGTTAAGTTCTATTCTGAGATCCTCATTACATGATGTGACTGGGTCACATGTTGATGTTTTAAGAATCAAAGAATAGAGAGAAATCTTAAAGGAAGTATATGCTGATTCTGATCGCGAAGATGGATTTCGATCGCATCAGAATTTTGAGCAGTTGCTTAAGAAGTTATGATATATTGCTAACGAATAGATAACAACAATTTTCCATGTGGATTGTAAGGATAAATTTTTCCGCAAAGTTTTAAAATAAAAGAAAATTGTTTAATTTTATTTATTTGAAGTATCCTTACAATGGCATTTGTGGAAAATTGTTGCTTATATGATTCCACTGACAACAATATTGGAAAATGGATTTGATTCTTTCATTTGTGGTAGTGTCTAAATTTACCAAATCAGGAAAGTTCCTCATCACCCAAGTTTCAATTGGACCAAAACTTGGAATCATGCAAGTTGAATAGTATGATGAATGAGAACTTTCAAGCATTGGAAAATCAAGACTAATTACTTGTTCATATGGATGTGTGAGTCAAGTGAAGGACTAAAGGGATCGAGTACACATTCTTGTGCACTGGTCATGTCCACCACAAAGCTCGTTAAGACTATTTGATTTACTAAAGTTTAGTAAATATGGTTATACTTACAAGTTTAAGTATAATTCTGAAACATTGGAAAAGTCTCAATGTATGGCAGAACGAATGGGAAGAATCAAATTAGGCAGAAAGATAAAAGTTTCTCAAATCTGAAAAGATGGGAGAGTACTTTAGTATCATGTTTGTGATCATCTTAATGATTTAGAAATCATATCACAATTAGTCCTCTAAAGGTCATCTTAGTGCATTCTTATGACTAAGAAGAGGAGTCATGAATTGTTGAAATGGTTAGATCAGGAAGATGAGTCATACTTCGTTCCAAAACAATTCTTAGAGTCATACTCCAAGATTGTAACTTGAGTGACATATCTTAAAGAAAGGTTTAAAACACTTGTCAAATGTAAGAGTAAAAGTGTCCTACTCTTGTACATTTGAAATTGGTAAGTTGTGATGTTTTGGATAAAACAAAGACCAACTAAGGCCAATTGTGTGAAGTGTTTGTCTTGATAAAGAATCCGCACTATCTCTTGAATATTTGGCAAGATAGTTTTATATGTCAAGAGGATAGTGGGAGTCTTAAAGATCCTAAAAAGAATTTCAAGAACTAATCAAGAATAAAACCTGAGGTTCTACACTAGCACACGACTTGAGGTTTATAACCTATCGTGTTGACATATTCTATGCCCATTCCAGTTAAAGTTGGCTTTGCATAGGAGTTCTGAAAGTTCTCAATTGGTTGCATAACAACTTGGAAGCAATGGCAGGCCCTGTACTGCCAGGTGGCAAGAAGTTAAGATTGCATAAGTTCAGTCCATATGAGTTTGGATTTGTCATTATCCTTGTCTTATGACTATGGTTTTGACGATTCACATGGATAAGAACATATACACCATAAAATCTAAGGGTCATAAGGTTTCTCTCCGATTCATGAAAATGATGGTGAGGAAACACTTCCACCAAGTAGATTTGAAGCAGATGGCAAAAGGTCTAAACAATTGAGACTATGATTATGACATCCATTTTCATAGTTCTGAAATTGTTTAGACACACATGCATTCTATCTAAGGGAAGGTGTATGATTTTGATAAAGTTTTATCAAAGCATCTCGTATCAGAAATCTGAACTTTGGTAAGAAAGTCAATAAAGAATTGATTTCTAGAAGTCCAGCTGATTTATGAGTACATGTCAAAGCTAGTGGGAGGATAAGTGTTATGCTAATAATCATCATGTTAGTGGGAGCATGATAATTATTGTTAGTGTTGCAAGTTAGCAATGTTAATTATAGAAAACAAAAGTTTCAATTTGTGAGGCTGCAGGGATTGAAAAAGTTGTTTTGCTATACTTAAGGGAGAGGATATACTTCATTTCAGTTCTAAAGGCTTAGATTGAGACCTTAATCATCTTTAGTCAAGAATATATATATGAATTTCATGTTGGATTGGTTCAACTTAAGGAAATTCTATATATTGCGTTCTCAAAATTCGATTATGATTACGGCATCCCTCTTCATAGTCAAATTTTGAAAACATGGCAAATAAAAATATTGTAGCAAAAGACTGGTCTAGAATCATGTCTTTATGTGAGACATCATGAATCGTGTACCACTTGCTTTGGGTACAGAGGCATTAAGAATGGAAAAGGTCTAGAATTGGATATGACTAAAATGATTAAGCAATTGTCGAGGACAATCTGAGGTTTACCAAAGATTGGTTGCTCAGGGACAGTTGGAAGTATAGTGCTAATTTTGGAAGGACCATATTGACATATTCTGAAAAGAGGCATCTCTTATTCAGAAGTGATAGTCAAAATGAGAATATGGAGTTGTCTCCATAGGTGGAAGTTATCTGTGTAAGATTAGAAAACTTAATGCAAGAAGCATGTCCAAAGCAATGTACTTTGAATATGAGACTTAGTTTCCATGGAGTTGATCTCCATTGGAATACCTTATAATGACTGTTGACAAGTCTTTGTGACTTTGTACATATTCATGACAGGAGGGTCAGTGCATATAAGTTTAAAATCTAAACAAATTTCGATAAATGATAGGAATTTGAAATTCTCACATTTTTCGATAAGGATTTGGGAGTGTGAAATTAGAATCATTGAAATTATGTTCAATTGGTTTATTTCACAAAGTAAGGATCATAGACAAACATAGAGTGCATGTTTTGACTAGTGTTTTTAATTCAAGTATAAAGTTGATAAAACCGAAACAATGAATAATGAGTAATCAGTATGGTGATAAATAAAAGTGTTTATTTATATTCATAGGGTTTGATACCATATTTGATTCATTTATTCTTGTGTTTCACTTTGCATGTTTTGACTTCCAGAATAACTAAGTCGCTCTTCCTGAATGATTAAGTTATTCAAACCATCCACAGTCGGTCATATGTTGGAAGTAGATTTGAATCAAGACTGTCATGGGTTGGTTTGTAGAGGTCCAAGTTGGTGGACAAAGTGGTGCTACAACACTCATGAGTGATCTTAAGTTCCGAGTATTGGATTCAACCCGCGCTCATTTGAATCACTTCATGGATTTTATCACGAGTGATCATGAGACGATAATATCTTATATTCTTCAAACCTAGAGATATGAGTTGTTACTATGAGTTGGTTATACATTGATTGCACGAAAACGCATTGGTAACTCGATGTTATAAAACGTGCCTTTGTGTATGATTCAACAAGTAGTAGAACAAGCCATATGAGTCGAAGTTTATCCATTCCTTTTACCTTCGGGATAAAATCGATATCTGTGGGCCCCTCGATGATTTAGCGATGACACATGTGAGTGCTTGGCCAAGCCAGGACTGATTTGATTTGTTCAATCAGGCAGTCATCATAAATCGAAAATCGGGAAACAACAAATGGACAGAGAGAATGATTATAATCCATGTCTCAGTCCATATGATATCTAGAATGGAGGAATATATGATCCCTTATCTAATGGACAAGTCATTGACAAAGGTCAGAGTTCATTGACAAGATCAGAGTTCGACAGCGGCTTTAAGAGCTACGATTGCCAGTTGGTTTTTGAAGTCATACTCAATAATAGTTTTAGACTTATCCAAGTGGGAGACTGTTGGATTGATATCTAAGTCCATAACTATATTTGGTATGTACTTGACCCGACCCGGCATGGTCCATTTGGGTTGCACTTCACCGACACAATTTATATGGATAGTCTTTTGAGAATAGTATATTTATGATTTATATTAATATATTATAAGTTCTAATATATTAATATATAATCATATTATTTAATTAGTATTGATCAAGAATTAATTTATAATTAATTAAGTGATCAAAAGGAACTAATTAAATATGGACTCTTAGATATATATATGTGTAGTGGGCCAAGTTCATTTAGGTTGGGCTAAGTCTTCATGGATAGTCCATGGAGCTTTAACCCATGGATCCTAGGAAATGAAAGGTCATGGGTATTAGGGTTTAGCCCTAATCCTCCACACTATATAAATGGTCTTATGGTTCATGAAATTATGTTAGTGGCTAGTGTGGACACACTAAAGAGGGCAATAACCGATTTCATAGTGTGAGCCAAGTATCCATATTCTCTAAAGGTTTTCCAAGGTGTTTTGGTGATTTGTGATTCCACTTGAGGCTTCCACACTATTGGGGCTAAGCTCTTAAAGCTTGAAGACATCAAGCTACATCAAAAGGTATGTCATCTAACTAGAACTTTGTAGTATAGGTGCTTCATAATATGCTAGTTAGGATGAAACCTTGGAATATTTAATATTTGCATGTATAATAGAGAAAACATAGATCCAAGGTTTATAGGGTTGCATGTACACCATAGGAGTGGTAGAATGCTCAAAACCCAACAACTGGATCGGCTCACAAAATGCCTGATATCGCTCCTCAACATCTCATGGTATCTCACCTTCTTCATCTCCTCGTCCGCCACATATTGCAGAACCAATAACACCCTCTCACAGAACATAGAAGTGAACTCTTCCACCGTCTCAGTAGTCCAGAGCAGGTCCTGAAACTCCCTCGCCAACTACTGGACCTCAATCATAGGCACAAATTCAGCTCGGAACCTCGTCACAAAATTCTCCCAAGTCATCGGCTCAACCACCTTGCCTCCTAAGGTGTATCCAACTTCCTCCCACCATCCTCGGGCTCTGTCTTTCAGAATACAGGATGCAAGTATGACCTTTGCCTCCTCGGGACAAAGGCTAGATCGAAAGGCATTCCTGACGTTTTCCGACTAACGCCTACTCGCAATCGGGTCCTTCTTCCCGAAGAACTCCGGAGGCCCACATGCCTGGAACTCACGGAAAGTCAAAGAGCGGGTTCCCACCATCGCCACCATCTCAGAACGAAAAGCGACCAAGCCCTCATCCAGAATCTCCAGAATAACCTCCTTGACCGTGCCAAAGATCGTAGGAGTCTGCTCAAGAATACTGCAGGTAATCTCTGGTGAAATGAACTCTCGCATCTGATCATCCATATACCCGACTCCAGAGCCCGAACCCGAACCATCACCGGCACCAAAGCCGCTACCAGAACCTCCTCGAGTGACCACCATACTAAAAATAAACCATATAAACCATTAGAATATAGTCGAAGAATCTCACATTCTACAAGATTCCTGGTATCATCGTGACTTTCCTTTACTCGAGTACAGATCCTCTACTTCCAGTAGTACGGGCCCATACTCCCTTCCACATCTACCCGTACTTTCCTCAAGGATCGTCCCAATTCCTCTAATCACTCCCTTATCAATCTAACTAACCCTCAACAAGACAAGGCTCTCGGCACCGAATCGCCTCCTAGGTTTTCCTAGGGAAACCACCACACCACTCTCCGCCATCAGCTGCAGAAGGAACTCCACCTAATCCCCTCTAACTACCTCACGAATACAATTACATATCACTGACACCAGATAATTCTTCAAATGAAAGGTATCACGCTACAACATTTGGACTCAAACAAGAGCTGTGGAATAGATTTAAAACATAACCTTCTAAAAATATTTAGTCTTAATAATATGTAACTTAACATATTCGCTTACTAGTTAGCTGGTGTTAATGGGAACTCGTAAAATCACAAAGCTAGCAACATTCGAGCATCGAGTAATCGGAATCAATCATAACCTAAACAGGCCATCCTATCACTGACTGATCAGTACTAGTATGCAAGTCCACAAGCTCATACAGCAGGCATACAATGCATCTCTCTCCTAGCATCTTGTCATGAAATCTTGAGCAGATCCTTAGCCCTAATCTATCATGCGATTCACAGATTCACAATTCAAAGCATAACATAAAACATGTATGGGTATTTTGGGAAAACTTACTTGAGGTCGGTAGATTGCATGCACCACACCCCTTTCTTTTATTAGAAAAAATCTTTTTGTAAAACATTTTTTATGAAAAATCTACGAAATCCTCAGTTTGAGTACAGACACACCCGAGAGTATGCTTGAATCCATCAAACCAAGGCTCTAATACCAACTTGTAACGTCCCTAAATTTAAGACCAAAAATTTCATTTTCATAATAATAAAATCACCAATCAAACATGTTTATAAAACCATAAAGGAAAAACGAGTATGTCAATCAAACATCCCAAATACATAAGAGTCAAGTAAGGCGGAAATCATGGTGTGTGTGCGATGCGATCATCCCGAGCTTTTCCCCTTCGATCTGGAAGTACCTGAAACATAAACTGAAAACCATAAGCACGAAGCTTAGTGAGTTCCCTAAAATACCGCATACCATACATATCTACCAGCTCAAGGATGTGTCGGGTCTATTTCACCCCCAAGTCTATTTCAACTCATGTCTTGACCCAAGGCCGTACTGGGTGTATTTCACCCCTAGGTCTATTTCATCTCATATGTCAGCACAAGGCTGTACCGGCTCTATTTCACCCCCGGGTCTATTTCAAGCCACATACATATAGCAAACATGCACACAAGTATATAACACAAACTGTAGGAGTCACAAATACTACAAGCACATAACATATCCTAGTGTCCTACAGTATGGTGAGCAAACTCACCTCAGTCTGATGGCTGCCAAACAAATGATCGGGCTGCTAAACCGGAAAATCCCCGCGCTAATCAATCAAATATAACCCCAATTAATAATTTTCCACAAACCATAACTAGGAATCTAGTTCATTTGTCCAACACCCAGGGTAAAACACCATTTTACCCTTTCCTCACCTGGCCCAATAACCAAGGCCCAACCCAATGGCACCAAAAGCCTAATATGGTCCAAATTCCTAAATTATACCCAAAGCCCATTATAGGCTCAAATCCAAGAACGCCTATATCCTAACAATAAACCGAAGTCAAAAAGACTAGTGGCATAACAAGGCCCAAAACCCTAATAGTCCAAATACGGCCCAAATCACAAAAGTCAACGAAAGTCAACAGTTACTGACTTCGGTTTATTGTTAGTACACATTGTGTACGAGCTGGGTACGCCCAACATACTCCATAGCAAGCCCAACTCGCCATTAAGTGCTTAATTGGTTAAGCCACTAAGTCCACTTCTCAGATCTGATCCTAAATGATGTCTTAACGCGTAAAGTTGGCAACTTTACTCCTTTGCATGTCTTAATGGGACCCATTACTTGATTTTAAATAATAAAACCCATAATAAGAACGCTAACTCATGCATGGTCCAATAGAACACATCAAGATTGCGTTTTTATGCACAAGGAACCTCAAAAATGCTAAGATCTATCATCCCTAGCTTTTGGAGTAGCTCATACTCACAATCATGACTTAAGGGACCATAACATGCACAAAAATAAGCCCTAACTAAATCTAACATAATAAACCATCATGTTAAGAGCTTTATACCTCCAAAAGTTTTCCAAGTTGGTGATGATTCTGGATCCACAAGCTCCAACCATACCAATGCAACTTCCAAGAGTTCTTATTCCTCCAAGATCACCAAAAACACCTTCAAAGCTCACTTCTAAGCTCAACACACTCAAATGGAAATTAGGCTTTCATTCTTAGGGTTTGGAGAGGTGGAGGTTTGTCATAAGAAGGTCCAAGAGCAACTTAAGTTGTTTAAATAGGGCACAAACCCTAAAAATTAGGATTTTCCCCATGTGAACGTACGCCCTATGTACTTCCACGTACGCCCGCGTACGTGGGTGCCTTCGCAACCAAGTTATCAAGCCAGTACGCCCACCGTACTCCTAGCGTACGCCCAACATACTCGTCTAGGGACCAAGATGCAAGATTTTTAAGGTTAAGGGCAAAAAGGAAAAATACTTCAAATGTAAATGTTACAATGATGGATTTAACCCTATTGCGCAGTTCTTGTCTGAGTCCAACCATTGTAGGGTTGAGTCTTTTACCCGAAGTACCATCTAAGCTATGTTGCTTGTGATTATGTTCATCAAGTAGTTAGCTGACATTAGTGGGAGTTCCTCAGCAGTTGATGGCAGGTGAGGTCAGGAAACTAGGAAGTGTCGTGGTGAGTTTGGTTACGCTGTTTAGCAGGTACTTGGAGTACCCGTTTGAGAAGGTGACTTAGAGGATTCGGGATAATTTTTGAAGAAAGTATGGATAGGTGTAGAAGGTAGTATTGGGCCCGTACTACTGAAAGCATAGGATCCGTACTCGAATCAGGGAACCTCATGAGGATTCTAAGAAACCGGTAAAGGGTTAATGTGTAGATTTCTGATTACTGGGTAAAGTGTGATGGATTAATGATGACCTTTTGGTCCTTTTTTTAATAGGATGTTGATGCATGGACGAGAAGCATGGCCCTCTGAGATTGGTGTGGGAGATACAGGATTATATGACTGGATTACCGCTGAGGTTTCACAAATTTTATTGGAAGAGTTGCCCGATATCATTGGTCGGATCACCGATAGGATGATTGTTAAATTAGAGGAGCGGACCACAATCTTACGTGGTGCAAGAGAAGTTGTTGAGGTTGTTAGAGAAGGAAATCTTGATGTGGGGGCACAACCAGGAAAAAGAAGGCAGGCACATGATTCAGAATGATTGGAGGGAGGTGGAGAGTTCGATGTAGGTGACTTGGGTGCTGGAAGTTGGGGGACTATGATATATGTGGCAAGTGTGGGGGAACTCACAGTTTTTCTTATCACAAGTTTAGGTGTTTCAAGTGTGGAGAAAAAGGGCATGTGCACCGAGATTGTAAGAAGGATCATATATGTTTTCATTGTCAACAACCAAGTCATTTCAAATCCGGCTGTCCTGCATGGGTGGCGAAGGGAATGCAGACCCCAACACCCATCCTCTTGCAGGAGGTCAAGGTCGAGCCTCGAGAAATCCCCGTTATGTATTTTGAATCCCATTTCTGATAACCCCATCTAAGGTTCAGTGTTCCTTTATGATTGATTAAGTCATCATTTAAAGAATTCTTATACACCATTTTCCATATCGAGAGTTGTGCTTATACGAAGATTGGGTATTCTGCTTGGGAGACCAGCATTCAGATTGGCATGTAGAATTAGCACAATGGGTCAGAGGGGTTGCAGTATAAGTTCATTGGGTCATTGTAATTCAAGATAGTTGTGGAGTGTAAAGGAATGGTCGTAACGTGGATGCAAAGGAGTCGCTGCCAGGTTCATGTCTTCAGGAATTGTGAGTGGGATCTTCGCATCAGGAGATATTAAGAAAATACCTTATGAAAGCTAAATGTCCCCTTCTAGGACAACTTAGTCAGAATTCAAGAGCACCTGTGTCGCTCATGATGGATCTCAGTTGATTGTCGATAGGCTTTGAATTGATTGCTATTGCAAGTAGGGCACGACCAGTAGTGAACCATCACTCCAGAGTGTGAGTGATGAATTAACTGCATGGGTTTGTTTAGATGCTAGGATTGACAATAGGATCTAAATGGACTTGGTTAGAGATGTTCTGATTGCATCGTTTTCTTTCGGCAAGTGGGTAGTTGGATTGGTGATCCGTCTGTTTCGGTCGAGGGTTATAGATCTTGGTTAACAGCTGGAGTGGCTCAAGGATTTGGAATTATATCATGATTCACGAGAAGTGCTTTGGGTAGCGAAACATTCAACTTGGTTTGGAATATGGGTAACCTAGCTTGTACAGTCTTGGAATCCTAGTTCCTGGAAGCTCGGGATGATAGGAGTCGAATAGTAAGGTTGTGAGATGGTTCGGAAATCAAGTGATTATAAGAATGGCGGAGTGAAATTGAATCCAAGTGGGGAAGAACTGTTTGGATTAATGAAAATGATTCAGGGCATGGAACAAGGAAGGGTTCCATACCCTAGGTAGGTGGAAAGCCAATTCTGAGGATGGTTTGAGCTGATGTTTATCTAAGTAATTATGTGGAGTGGTATGTTTTTATCAGGAAAGCATATGATGGAAATTCAGGTTATCTTGTCTGAGAGCATAGGATATCAGTAGTAACGCATTTTGGGTTTGTAGCTAGACTTCGGTCGAGGGTTGTGTTAGAACCTCTCTGCATGTTCTTGTCTGATAAAGGCTTTGAGGTTTAAAGCATGATCCGAACGCTTGTTGGAATTCGATAGATTGGAGTTCCGAATTGTTTTGCCTCTCGACTAAATTCCTCGTGGATAGTTGGTAAGACCATGGGTCAGGACCATGGTAGTGATAGAAGTGTTGTAAGACTGTGGGGTAGCCGTAACATTCACTAGGGTGGAAGGTAGTGGTCGAAGTGTTGTAAGACTGCGGGGGTATCCATAACATTCACTAATTTGACTCAGTGTGGTAGAGTCTGGGTTCCGACTACTGGTGGGGTGAGACAGACAGTTCTTATGAGGCACATAAGTCAAAGTTTTCGATCCATCCGGGGGCCACAAAGATGTATCGAGATCTGAACTTGAGTTATTGGTAGCCGTGTATGAAAAGGGAATTAGCTTTGTTTGTTGAGCGGTTCCTGACTTGCAGGAAAGTTAAGGCCGAACATCAGAGACCCCACAACAAGATGCATCCGTTACCCATTCCCATGTGGAAGTGCGAAGAGATTTCCATGGATTTCATCACAAATCTTCCAAGGATGGAATGTGGAGTTGATTATATCTGGGTCATTGTTGATAGGTTGACTAAGAGTGCTCATTTTATACCGATTGTCGAGAGTATATCTGCTGAGAAGCTAGCCGACATCTATATTCGGGGGGGGGGGGGGTGGTGGTTCGGTATGGAGTGCCAATTTCAGTGGTTTTGGACTGGTATGTTCGTTTTACTTCCAGATTTTGGGGGAAGTTTTATGTCACAACTGTCATTTTTGCTAGGAAATTCTATTCTCGTGAAAACATCATCTATTTTAAAACTTGTACTCTAAGTGTATATCATATCCTATGCTCAATCAAAATCATTCATTTGAAATCAAAACACACTCAAGAGGTTCAAGATCTAATACAATACACCTCATATGTTCAACTAAGGGCTGAAAACCCTAAAAATCTTGGTTCAAGATTATTATGGACTAGGATTCTCTTATTGGGCCTAATGGACCAATAAACTTTCAATTTGACTATTTAGGCTCTAATTGGACCCAAAATCATGAAACTATATTATTTTGGGCCATGTGGGCCTAAAATAATTCATTTTATCTCTAATAGGCCTTGTTGGGCCATAAATGATCCCAATTGCCCTAATGGGCCGTAAAGCCTTCTAGTTGGGCTTCATAGATTCGAACAAGTCAAGAGAAGGCCCAAATTTTTTCAATCCCTTCTTCATAGCCCAATTATTGGCCCAAATATAAAAAAAATAAGAGGATTAAACTTGCATGTGCCACCTCAATATTGCATGGTGGTCACCCATGCACCAAAACCACCATAAAACAATGTAAGTTCTCATGTATCTAGGCAAGTCTTCTCTCTCCCTCTCCCCTCTTCAAAACTCATGGCCATAAGGCCTCCTCACCATCTTCATTTTCTCAAACTCTCACAAGAAGTCTCTCAAGAACTCATCCTCCTTCCTTTAAATTTTCGAGTTTTGGTGTGTAGTTTCAAGAGGATCTTCATCTAGATCATAATCTTTGGTAAGTACTTACTTAGATCTATGATTTAACTTCTTGATCTCTTCAAAGATCTCCTCTTACACCCATATTTTTGTGGATCATGTTCTTAGAACCATCTAAGTTCAAGATCTACTCAAGAAAGCTTGCTAGGATCAAAAATCTTCTTCCACTTCTTCATCAAAACCAATCCATCACCCCAAGGTGAGTTCATACCCCCTATTTTCGATTTTTACTTGGTTTTGGGGGAGAATACAAGTTTCTTTATGTAGATCTATGTGTATATGCATGAATATGTTTGTTTTTCATAACTTATTTGTTGATTATGTGCTATTTACTTCATAAATCTAAAAATATGTTAAGAATATTAAGTTTATCACTTGGATCTACATGAAAACCTTGAGGAAAGTATGTGTTATCACATATAATACATGTAAACTAGTAGATCTTGGATTTATACACTTAAAATAGCAAAAATGAGTGTTGTGTTCAAAGATCTATAAACTAAACTCAAAATTCAGCCCTTGACAGAAAAGTTTTGGTCCAATCTCGAACTGTTTTGACCACCTAAATGATAATATTTTTCAAAACTGTTTTACAAGTAAAAATTTCAGGTTTATAAATTTAAAATGACTACTCTCACGTTTTCATACGATTTTTCTACAATTTTTGGCAAATTTTACAAAACTGCCTATCAGATTTGATATAATTACGGACCAGCCTGTGAAGGTGAGAAATTTCACACTTGTTAGAGGCCATTAAAAATTATGAGAAACATTTTGAACAAAGTAGACAACATTTCCAAACTTCCAGAATTTACGGATCCAAATTTCGACTTACGATGATTTTTCTACAAATTTGCGAACAACTAGGTCAGAAAGGCCAAAAACCAGAAAAATGTGTGTTTTCACAAAAATCAAGCCAAAAATGATATTTTTGACAAAAATGGGTTTAAAATGTTATTTTTACCACAAACTAGTCATAAACACAAGTTTTGAACAAAATGGGGACTAAAGTGTTATTTTTACAAAATTGGGCCTTCATTGTAAATTTTTGGCTTATTGGGCCAAGAACGTCATTTTTACAAAAAGTGGGCCTTTTATGCTATTTTAGTGAATACTGGAACCAAAACCAACAATAAACTAACAAACGGATTAATTTTGATCATTTTCTAGGTTATTGGGCCTTAGTGGCCCATTTATATGTTTGATAGGTCCTGAATACTATTTATATGTTTATTGGGCCTTATTAACCCATTATCATGTGTGACGGACCTTGGATACTATTTCCGTGCTATTTGGGCCTGTAAATACTTTACATCTGAGATGGGCCTTAGTTGTCCTTTTACATATATTTCGGGTTCATGTTATATAAATCTCATTCCTATTAGGTCTTAAAATGACTCACATGTTTAGCGATGCCCTAGTGGTTCGCTTACATGGTTCGTTGGACCTGGAATGAGTTTTATATGTTTATCTTCGCATAAATTCGATTAAGGATCTAGTGAGTTTTTGTCGGTTGCACCTATTAAGTGTTCGATCGTAGCCTGTAGTTATAATAAGAGTCTCTTTGAGGGAGAGCGGGGTTTTGTGTATAGATCTATACGGGGATGACACCCCACACCTGAGTTGTTCGCTACAGTTAGACTACATCAGTCTAGGGTGACTATAACCTTATTCTATTTTTCAGTCGGCGTTCACAAACGCCAAGACAGGTGAAATTGTCATTATTTAGTATGGTTATGACAGCTCACTTAGAGGAATTAACGTTATGAAGTTTGCGGAAGACTATTTTCTTTTATATTAGATTACTAGGAAACTTATTCACACTGGTACCCCACCTCGGTGTTGGTACGACAACATTATCTATTTTCTTTTATGATTGGATTACTCGGTAACTTACTCACACTGGTACCCCACCTCGGTGTTGGTATGACAGCATTAACTATTCTTCTTTTACGGGCAACATCGGGTTGTCCGGGGACATTCTATATACATTCTCTTCAATCACTTTTGACATTCTATTAAACAATAACACACATGCATTAACACAGGATCAGACATAAACATACCAAACTATTTTAAGAAAATACAGGATTTTCTTGTGATTACAAAGTTATACAAATCATTTTCTCAAATATACTTATGAACTCACCAACATTATATATGTTGACGTTTTCAAAATAACTTGTATTCTCAGGGACTCGTTAAGCAGAAGAATCAACAAGAATAGAGGATTTTGTTTTGTGTACTGTCAAACATCATACATTGAATGTTTTGGTCATGTTATTTAAAAGATTGTACTTGATGTAAACAATGTCAGTTGTATTATATTATGCATGGTAATGATGATTTTATGTTTCATTTATATTCACTGTAATGATATTTCAAGATGAAGTCACGCACAAGCCCCCGAACGTTTCCGCCGTCTGGTTCGGGGGTGTGACATTTTATGAGGAGTTGGGTACTCAGTTGCATTTTAGTATAATATACTACCCCCAGACCGACGGTCAGAGCAAGCGGACAATTCATACGCTCGAAGATATGCTCCGAGCATGTGTTTTAGATTTTGGAGGAAGTTGGGATACTTATCTTCCACCGACCGAATTCTCTTACAATAACAGTTATCATCTCAGTATTAACCAACCACCATTCGAGATGTTGTATAGGAGGAGGTGCAGGACCCCAGTTTGTTGGGGCGAGGTTGGGCACCGGGTCATGGGGAGTACTGAGGTGGTACTCAATACTACTAAGTTGATTCAGCAGGTGCGTGACAGGTTGCAAGTCGTGCAAATCTGACAGAAGAGTTGTACAGACCGGAGATGTTGGGATCCCGAATTTCAAGTGTGGGACTTGTTGCTTCTGTAGGTGTCACATTGGAAAGGTGTCATCTGATTCCGGAAGCGGGATAAGTTAGGCCCCCGATTTATTGGTCCCTTCAGGATTACTTCCCGGTTGGGCAAGGTTGCATACCGCTTGGATTTTCCTGATGAGCTTAGTCAAATCCACCACACATTTCATGTTTCTCAGCTTCGGAAGTGTGTGGCTGATGATTTGGCGGTTTTTCCAATGGATGATATTTGGGTTGATGATCGCCTAAATTACGTTGAGAGACCAGTGGCGATCTTGGATAGGAAGACGAAGGCCTTGCGCAACAAGGTGGTATCTTTGGTCAAGGTCCAATGGCAGCATCAGAAAGGTTCCGAATGGACTTGGGAGCCTGAAGCAGAAACGCGAGAGCGCTACCCTGAGTTATTTGTAGATGAGGACTTCGAGGACGAAGTCTAATTTAAGTGGGGGGGGGGGATTTGTAACATCCGGTCTAGGTATGAATCAAGTTACTTGTATTTTCTTTAAAAGGGGTGGCCACGACATGGTGGAGCATCACCACGACGTGGCATATCAGTTTGCACTGCAGGATTTAAATGAACCGCCATGATGTGGTCTTGGGGCACCACGATGTGGCAAGTGTTTTTAAGTGAAAACAATAATTTCGGGTCATGGACCCTATATAAGGAACATTAAGGCTAGGGTTTTAGCCTCGATCTCCCTCCTAACCTCAGAAACCCTAACCCTTGCCTCCATTGAAGTTATGAGCTCATTCTTGGTGTTTTTTGGTGATTTTAGAAGGAGAAGGAAGCTTTTGGTGAGGTGGTTACGTGGAAAGCATCATTTCTTTAGCTAAGCTCGTCTCTTGGACCTTAGTGAGTGCCCAAGACTCAACCTTTTCTTGCCATGTTGCTAGATCTCTTGTTTTTGTCCCTTTTTTCCATGATTTAGATGGACTTAAGTGATGGGATCTCATAAATTTTGCAACTTTATGAATCTCCAGGTCAAAATAAGCAAGTAGTGTCTTGGATTTGGATTATGATCAGGTTTTGATGTCATGCATGGGATTTCAGTGATTAAACCCTATTTTTGCCCTAAAATGGAAAAGGGATGTGTTGGACATGCAAGTCCATAAATACATGATTTTCAAGGTCACTTTGGAGTGTGAAACCATTCTGGAAACTTTATAGGTGCAACTTTAAGGATTTGGTGCTTAATGAGAGTCTTGATGCATTAAGTCACCATTAGTGGTTGGGTTTGGGAGTATGGCTTATGGAAGGGTTTGAGGGTTAAAGTTGGAAACTTTACCCATAAAGACTATGGGAAGGACCAGATCTGAGCCTTTGAGTTTTTTTAGTTGAAGGAAAAAGAACTTAATGGTTTAAGCTGTCTAGACGCATCACCACGGCGTGGTTGAGCTCGCCACGGCGTGGTGACTTGGTATAGACCCGCATGTTTTGTCGATTTGCGGCCACGACGTGGCAACTAGCTGGGTTGACTTTTGACTTTTGACTTTTGACCTGGATTTTGACCAAAGTTTGACCTAGGGGTATTTTGGGTCTTTCGATCTGTGTTCTGAGTTTTGGTCACTGTATTTATAAAGGTGACCGCTAGAGTCGATTCCGAAGCAGCATGTTGTTTCCTTTTCTCATCTGTCTGTGAGGTGAGTCTCCTCACTGTATCCATGGGTCGAATGCACCAATATCGGCCCATTATTCAGTTGAGTAGAATACTAGCTACTATGTGATATATACTTGTTTTTATGATCGGGTTGAAATATACCCCAGGGCAGGGCCTACTGTCATATTATCCGGTTGAAATACACCCCAACGTGGGGCCCACTGTTGTATGTCGGGTTGAAATACACTTAGGATGGGGCCCACTATGGCAGGTTCGGGTTGAAATATACCCAAGGGTGAGGCCCTAGGGTGGGGCCCATATTTTTTTATTCGGTTGAAATATACCCAGGGATAGGCCCAGTTACATGTTTGTGCTTACAGTTTATGTTCATGGTTTCAGGTGCTTCCGATTCGAAAGTGAAGGGCCCGGCGTGATGACACAACATCCTCCCCTCATGATTTCCGCACTTTTTGGATATTATTACTCTGATAATCTTGATATTGTACATTGTGAATGTTTTGGAACAAGTTGATTATTGAAACTATTTAATTTAAAACGAAAAAGTTTATCACTGTTTTTGGGTCGTTACAACTAATATGTAACGCCCGCAGATTCGGGCTAGTCAATTTAGAGACAATAAACGTTAAAAATACTTTTTGATAGGAGATTATTTAGGATAAATAATCTTAACAAAAGTTATAGTTTATGTCACAATGAATTCATACACATAAAAAACGTTGAAATCGACATATAACGAAGAAGTTATGACCCGTTGAAGTTTCAAGAATAAACCGACACAACTTTGTGTATCGTAAAAAGTAACTTTTTGACAATTAATTTTTATCCTTAGCAATCAAAACGAAAGTCGTAGTATAGGTTAAACCGAGAGCGTGCATATAGATAATGTCCAAATTTGACTTCGTTTGAGGAAGTTATGATTTTTCTAAGATTTTGCATAACAGTATACTTCCCGGAAATCGGATTTTAGACCGATCAAATTTTAGACCACACAATCTAAAAGAGAATTGAAGATCTTGTTAATAGGAGTTCAACGATAAAAATACAGTAAAAACGGAGCTCGTATGCGAAAGATATGGACGAAACTTAGTCCATACTCTTCGAGTGCGGCGAATTCGATACAGATTTGTAAATATGAGATAGAATGAGAATTAGCCGATGGAGTCTAAATTAAAGTTGTATCACTCGTAAATACCAATACATGGATATAAAGAACGTCGATAATAGAGCTCGTATGCTAAAGATATGGACACAACTTAGTCCCTACTCTTCGAGCACGATGAATTCGATACAGACTTGTAAATATGAGATACAATGAGAATTAGCCGATGGGTTCTAAATGAAAGTTGTAGTACTCGTAAATATCTAAGAATGGATATAAAGAACGTAGAAAACAGAGATCATACGCAGAAGATACGGACGAAACTTATGGACTACTCTATGATCAAACCCCTATAAATAGAGGATGAATTCTTCATATTTCCTTACTCCATTCCTCTAAACTCTCTCTAGAATCCTTATTTCTTTATTGTTTGATTTCTCCTAGTTTTAGGGTCCGATATAGAAACTATGAGTCGTCAAAAAGCCAACGAAAATAAGTTTTAGAGTCGAAGTTCTGCCCGTGCAATTTCCCGGTTTTCGTTAAAAGCCCTGTAAGTTAAACTACACTATTCTGTTTTCAGTGTAACTTATATTTATAGTCATAAGTCGTTATTATGAACCTATAAATAAGATTTATCAGTAATTTCAAGTCATTATATTGATTGATCTAATTACGGGGATGATGTCTAGGTTGGATTTAGTGAGGTATTTAAAGTAGGATTTCCAAACAGTATACTTCCTATACCAAACGGACCCTACTTCCGATATGATCCTACCTGGTTGTTCCTTACTTGATAGATCATGAAAGTAGACTTTTTAGTTAATGATAAATCTAGACTAATAATTAGTCGCAATAAATATTAGACTAAAACTTAGTGATAATAATAGTAGGTTACGTCGACAGAAAAGACAATTGCTAGAAGCGAAGCGTTGTCCGATGAAGCGCTGGTATCAGATTAAGCGAACTAGGAATTTGTAGGATTTCTAGACTTCAACTTAGAATGTTAAGCGATGAATCTTGAGGAGTGTGTCTATTATATTTTATGTACTACACCTGAATAGACACGAGCACTAGCTTATTTCGGGAAAATGCCTAAATTGCTTTTACGTGCTAAATGATTTATGCTATAAGATGCCTTGTATGCTTTATGATGCTATCGTTTGATCGGATCTATGGTCTATTGCCGACCGGATATAGAAATTTCATGTGTTCAAATTTCTAAACGTTTAATTACGGTATTAGAAATGACATGTAACTTTTCAGAGTAATAAGGAGCATTTCACATCTAAACCTTCTTTATCTATATTCTCGTCCTGATATACTGAACGCATGCTTCGTTGACCACAACGTCATGGTGAAGACTCGTAGCGAATTGAGTAAATGGAGGAAATAAGAAGGTTTACGATAATGAATGACACCTATCAGAATATATCGTAAGAGTGGTATCTTGCCTTTAGAATGCATCTGATAAAATAACAGTATATCTATAGGAGTACGGTACATCCAAATGTACACATTTGATTGGCGGGATGATAGAACGATTGGTGTAGTTCCTGAAGTTGTCCTATCTTCTGTCGTTTCCAGCACCAACCGAGTTGAAGCAGAATTTATGTTGAAGATACGCATGGAAGAAGTCCTAGTAGAGTCTAGGGAAATTTTTATGATTAGTTGGACACATTCGTATGTGTTAAATCGTTTTGTGATTTTAGGAAATAAGAACTTGGGGATTGCGAGACAATACTTGGGACGAGTATGAGTAGGTGTGAAAGGTAGTAGAGGCCTATACTACCGGAAGCACATGCTCCCACTTGTATCAGGGAAAGTCACAAGGTTACCAAGGCGCTAGTAATTGATTCCGTTTTGTTCATGTCTGTCGTTACCATCATTTCGGTAATGACCAAGAAGATGATTGATATTCCGACCCTAGGTGTCATATCAAATCGATTCCGGATGAGATAAGTATGATACATGGTTCAGAGATCCAAGTTTGATGTAGCATCTGACTTAAGCCAAAAGATTGAAGTGAAAGATAATCAAAGCGATCAATAGAAGTATCACAATCACCGTTAAAGTAAGAAGCTTGTAGATAGAAGTGCTACATGCTAGAATGTGATTAAATCACATTAGAACATGAAGGAAGGTATATTCCATTTTGGAATTTGACTCTAAAAGACATGAGTCTAAGCATTGCATCATACGATGAGAAGTCATTAGAACATGACCCATCGGTCTATTACGATAATCGAAGTAAAGAACTTATCTTAAGATACGTCTGTTTACGAAGGAGTAGGAGTCTCCAATAAGGATTGATTTTGTAACTCGAAGGTTACAATTAAAAGTCCAACATAGTATGAAGAACGGGTGGAAGATTGAGCACTGCCAACAGTCAATAAATCCAAGAGTTGGATACTCATTTGAAAGGACATAAGAGTTACGGTTATTACCTAGGATGAAAAGATAATGTATGGAGTCATTATACAAGCTCTGTTACGTTGATGATTTCGGGAGATAATCATCCTAAGGGAAGATAATTGTAACGTCCACATATTCGAGCTAGTATAATGAATATAGTATAATGATGATTTCGGGAGATAATCATCCTAAGGGAAGATATAGTTTATGTTACAAGGATTTCATACATATAAAGAACATTGAAATCCGACTTATACCGAAGAAGTTATGACCCGTTGAAGTTTCACGAATAAACCGACACAACTCTACGTATCGTAATAATTAAATTTTTTACGAAATACTTTTTAGCCTTAGCAATCTAAATGAAAGTCATAGTATACGTTAAACCGAGAGTGTGCATATAGACAATGTCCAAATCTGACTTCGTTTGAGGAAGTTATGATTTTTCTAGGATTTTGCATAACAGTATACTTCCCATAATCGAATTTTATACCGATTGAATTTTAGACCACACAATCTAAACGAGAATTGAAGATCTTGTTAATAGGAGTTCAACGATAAAAATACAGTAAAAACGGAGCTCGTATGCGAAAGATATGGACAAAACTTAGTCTATACTCTTCGAGTGCGGCGAATTCGATACAGATTTGTAAATATGAGATAGAATGAAAATTAGCCGATGGAGTCTAAATTAAAGTTGTATCACTCGTAAATACCGATACATGGATATAAAGAACGTCGATAATAGAGATCGTATGTTAAAGATAAGGACACAACTTAGTCCCTTCTCTTCGAGCGCGATGAATTCGATACAGACTTGTAAATATGAGATAGAATGAGAATTTGCCGACGGGTTCTAAATGAAAGTTGTAGTACTCGTAAATATCTACGCATGGATATAAAGAACGTAGAAAACAGAGATCGTACGCAGAAGATACAGACGAAACTTATGGACTACTCTATGATCAAACCCCTATAAATAGAGGATGAATTCTTCATATTTCCTTACTCCATTCCTCTAAACTCTCTCTAGAATCCTTCTTTCTTTCTTGTTCGATTTCTCCTAGTTTTAGGGTCCGATATAGAAACTCTGATTCGTCAAAAAGCCAACAAAAAGAAGTTTTAGAGTCGAAGTTCTGCCCGTGCAATTTCCCGGTTTTCGTTAAAAGCCCTGTAAGTTAAACTACACTATTCTGTTTTCAGTGTAACTTATATTTATAGTCATAATTCGTTATTATGAACCTATAAATAAGATTTATCAGTAATTTCAAGTCATTATATTGATTGATCTAATTACAGGGATGATGTCTAGGTTGGATTTAGTGAGGTGTTGTTGGAACCTGAAAGTAAACCTCTAGCAATCCTAAGTCCGGATTCAAAAGTACTTGCATTCCGGAACAAATGGTCCGGAGTGAAATGTGAAGAGTGGTCCGGAATCTGTCCGGACCAGAAAAGAAGAAGATGCGAAGCTGAAGGCATTCCGGAATGACACTCATGTCCGGAATGGATGCTGATCCGGAGCAACTCTATTTTGTAATTGTGCATTTATTTAGTTTGTCTTTGTATTGATGTGACATTTCATAGGACTTAGTCTTTTGTTGTATTTAGACAATCAGAATGTCAGGAACATTTCTATTGTCCAGTCCTATGTAAGTATTCTAGTTAATTCATTGTATCCTTCACTCCTATTTATAGGAGCATTCAATACAAGTCAACCACGGATCTTTCACTCAACTTTTGGAATCTCACAGAGTTTATTTAAAACATTCTACTTGTTCTTCATTTATTAGCTTTACCTTGATCATTCATTCTCATTCCTCATTTAATGACTTGATCATTTATTGAATATATTATCTAAGACTTGACTGGTCTTTCCAGGCTTGGCTTGAACATCTATTAGCAAGCAGACATTGAAACTCATGCCAGAAGATGAAACTCGCCCAGCTCCTCTAACTGCAGATGATATCGAGAAGCTGCATGTTGATCAAGTTGCTTTCTAAGAAATAGTGTTTGGTGTTCCTCCCTCACTCTTCGAGCACATCAAGTTGTGTAAATCAGCCAAAGAGATTTGGGATACTCTTCAGGACCTGATTGAAGGTTCAGAAAATATGAAAGACAAGCGCCTCACCTCAGTTGTCAACGACTTCGACACCTTCACTACCACTCTTGGTGAATCAGTGGCCTCAGCCTCCAACCGTTACCGAATCGTGGTCAATAACATGACTGCTCATTGGATTGTCCGAACTCCTTTGGAGTACAATCTCAAATTCATAAACAGTCTCGGCAAAGGATGAGGAAATGTAAAATCTTGTCTCCAAAGCAATGGTTCCTTGAAAAAGTTGAAGCTCTATCAACTTTTTGATGAACTTCAAGGACATGAGTCTAATGTTGCTCAAACCATAAGGGAACTCTCCTGAGGTCCTCTTGCCCTTGTCAGTTCTTTCGAATCAACCATTCCGAGCTCATCTTCTTCAGATCCCTTTAAACCTATTGTTCCATCTGTTCAAAAATCCGCACCCATCTTACCCACACAAATCTATCATGTTGATGATTCCGAAGCCATGGACTCTGAACTCTGTTTCCAACAGGAGTTCGCTCTACTCTCAATGAAGTACAAACGTCCTTTCAATCCTTCTTACAAACCATTCCAAAACCGATTCCATGCTCCTCATCAGAACAATCCTCAACCATACTCAGGTCCGGAACCTAAACCAACTTAGGAAAATCCTCCTGCATACAAACCAAACATAACTAAACATAACTCTTCTCCGGAACCCTCTCAGAGTTCCAAATCGGACAAACCAAAAATTGTGTGTCATAAGTGTGGACATGCAAACCATTTTGCTAAATATTTTCTGGCTGATGCTCCACAGAAACCAAAAATCAAGGATTCAGCTTACTACGTCCAAAGAGCACAAGAGATGACTGAAAGCGAAAAAGCCTTTGTAACTACGGTTACAAGATATGTTGAAGGATATTGGTCATCCGGGGATGATGATGATATGGTAACTGGAAGGAACATGTGTCTGATGGCAAGACAAACGATTGAATATGATGAAGGATATTGGTCTTCTGGGTCGGAAGATGAAGATGATGTTGTTGAACCTCACTACTGCTACATGGCCAGCAATGATCCACTCGGTCGAAGCATCGTTCAGCAGGTAAAATCTATGATCTCTGATAATAATTTTGATTTGTCTCTTTGTAAACCTTATCTGACCCAAATCCAAACAGATATGAGCACCATTTATAAAGCCTATGAGTCCGCCATAGAAGCCAGTGAGAAGAAGGACTGTGAACTAAATCGTCTTAGGTTACGTTTTGAGGATAAAAAATTGAAAATCGAGTCTTTAGAGCATGAGCTTGTAATGTCAAACGATGAATGTATCATTTTGAAAGATAAATGTGAAATCACCTATTCTGAACGAAATGTTTTAATTTCTGATAACAAACGTCTCAATGCAAAGATAGATGCTTTGCATAATTCTGTAGACATGCTTGAAGCGGACATTCATATAGAATTCCGGACCAATCCTCTTTTGGTCCGGTTAGACGACTTCCGGACCACATGTTGGCCTTAATCCCTTCCGATTCTATTTATCTGAAACAACACTTAGAGACTTTGGTTGTGTTTGACCCAACACAATCTTCCCCAGTCTCAGTTGAGCCCACTTTGGAAGAGGCCAATCCTAACACGTCCGGACCTAAGGTTAAGAAATCTGCCAAACGAAAGAGTTCTCCCACCAAGCGAAAGCCTAAAAAGAGAACCAAAGTTAGCTCTTCCTCTCCAAAGGAATATGCTCATGACATTCAGGCTGACTCTAGCCGTCCGAACACCCCTCCTGCCCACTCATCTGAGGTACCCCTCAATGTTTCAACATCACCTACACACACTTACAGGGAGTCTCCACATAATCCACCCTCACCTTCTCAAAAAGGTGATGCCGGTGTTGACAATAGTTCCTTGAAGCCCCCCGGAACACACCCACAAGTCTCATTTGATATCCCTATCGTTTCTCACACAAGCACACACTCCGGAAACCCTTTTTCAGGACGCTAAACACTCCGGAGTTGGAGCAGCCCCTCCGACTCCGGATGCCCCAACTGGTCTGATACCCGAAAGGTGTACAGGACGACCAGGTGCTAACGATCCTCAATGGGAAGATTATGTTAACTGGGCTGTTTCGAGACATCCGGATCTGACTAGAGCTTAAGTGGAGGGCACTCTCACTTCAATGTATAACAGAGCTCATTAAAGCAATCTTCCGTATGTTCCTCCTACAGATGATGATGTCAATCGGGAACTTGCTTCGGAACAACCTCCTATCACCACTCACACCAACGTATTCCAAACTGATTCTGATGAAGAAATCTCCGAAGAATTTCTGATCACTGATGAAGGCAATTCTGTTCATGACCCCAACTTCATGTCATCCATCCACTTTCAATCCAAGCCATCAACTTCCAAGTCTGCTTTTGACTTCGGATCATCTTCTTCAACCACTCTGGATGGTGAACCCAGCTCCAAACTACATGAAGATGATGCTATCACCAAACCTGGTCCCTCCACACATACTTCATCACATCAAGCTCCTTCGCAACACTCAGATTCTGACTCCGAATCCTCTGCTGGTGATCACATTGACCCCTTTGCTCTCCTTGACATTCAAACCAATGTGTCTGATACGATGTAGAAGGTCTCCTCAATCAAAACATCCGTCACAGAGCTCAACACAAAGCTGGATCAAAAGGTTTCCATATTGGATTCTAAACTCGATGCCATCCTTCAGTCTCTCTCACATCAGTTCGGACCTTCAGTTGCGGAACGAGAAGCCCAACTGGACCAACTAATTTCCCTCCGGCTCAAGCACTCCATCGAGGAAGTTGAAACCAAATATGATATTTTGGTTGATCACGATCTCAACACCATTACCTCCATGCTCAAAGTCCATGATGACTTGGTGTCTACTACCAATGATCTGATTAAGCAGACCCACATTCGTCATGAGAAACAAATCCAAAGGCTGGAGAAGGAGATCAAGAAGAAGGATGAAATGAACCTGATCATTCAACAAGTCCTCATCAAGCTTCTTCGCTCCACTTGGAACATCGTTGATGTTCCGAATCGGAAGTTTGATGAGATGATAGCTATTCTTAGTCATTTGTTCGATCACCTTGCTACTCAAGCCCCCACTTCTGAAGCATACGATACCCTCACTCTTCAACTCAACACCGTCCTTAAGAAAGTTTTCTCCAAATTTGACGATCTCAAGGAAGCTTTAGTACGTGCACCGGGTCCAAGATCCACCGATGCAAGAGGGGGAGAAGGTCCAAGCAAACCATGGAAACCTGCCTCAGAGTTCACACTCCGAGATGAAGACTTGAATTCCGACGATGAAGTCCAAATTATGTCCGGACTTCTAGGAAATTCCTCTGCTGATGATGGAGAAGACAGTGACGAAGAAAAATATGTCACCAACGGAGTTCTAGGCCTTGAATCTCCAAGGAAAATATTTCCAAAGGTGCTGACTGAGGAAGAGAAGAGAATATGGTCTGCAACCTCTTGGTCATCCTCTTTACCAAATACTCTTCAAAATGCCATTCAAATGGCCAAGGCGAAATATCTCCTCACAGCTGAAGCCTTCCGAACCACTCCTTCTATGCTCCCTCCTATTCCGGCTCCAAAAATTGCTCCAATAGACCAGGGCTCTCCACTCCGGATCCCTGATGACATTCCGGAAGATCCTCTTCCGAATCCCACTCCGGAATTTGTGGTGGATGAAAACATGAAGCTCGTCATGGACGCTCTAAAAAGAAACAAAGGCAAAATGCCAATGACTGTTGAACAACAAGCCTTCCACTATGGACCTCCTCTCAAGCAAAAACAAGGATGGTCTCAGGAGGAAATCAATAAGGCATTAGAGGACAGCATCCGGATCCAAGCTCTTAAGGATAATCCTGATCTGATGTGTGGCATCTCTCCTCTTTGCCGTGAAGGCATTCTCCAGGATCACGAAATCATTCCGTGTATGTACTACGATGTTCCTACCAACGATTCCAAACAGCTCGATCTTCCTCTCTCTCCATACAGCAAGTATTACATCAAGTTTTCTCCTCTTCACCCAAATGATGTTCTGGAAGTGATCCTCCGGACTGAAAGAGAAAGGCTTGAGACATTCTACTCCAAGAATGCTCAACTCCTTAAGGAAGTATGGACTAGAAAGAGAATCACCAAAGTCCATGGATTTTCAAGAAAAATCCTAGTGAAATTCGAACTCAACTGCCCACTATTTCGATTTCACGTCTTCCGAAACAAGCCTAACTACCGAACCTTTTCTGATGCGGACTTCCCTTCCATGAATCCGAACGATATTCTGACTCTTGCTGCTCACTTTCGAGGAATGCAAAACAACGATATCGACATGGGTGCTTACCATGCTGCTCTAAGCTTCCTCAAAGATTACGTAACAGAATTTTACAGATGCGACTATGAGCTGGCTCATCTCTACGGAACTGAAGACTACGTTGCGAAGATCACCTATGTTCTTCCGGAAGCTGATCTGCTTGAAGATGGTCCAATTGATGACCCGGTTCTAGGGTTTGTTTACACAACCAAGAAGACAAACAAGAAGGACTTTTTCCGTGTCCTTGACAAACACCCAGTCCCGACCAAAGCACTCCGGAAGTTCATCTCTCGTGCATCAAAGTCTAAAGCTCCGGAACAGGTCAAAGCAAAGTTTATAAGTCAACTGACCTGGTACATTGAAATCAGAGAATGGTTGTTCCGAGCTTTCTCCTTCATCAAGGAAGAAGCAATGTAATTGGATGGATTGCTAAGTTCACTTAGGGGGAGATTGTTGGAACCTGAAAGTGAACCTCTAGCAATCCTAAGTCCGGATTCAGAAGTACTTGCATTCCGGAACAAATGGTCAGGAATAAAATGTGAAGAGTGGTTTGGAATCTGTCCGGACCAGAAAAGAAGAAGATGCGAAGTTAAAGGCATTCCGGAATGACACTCATGTCCGGAATGGATGCTGATCAGGAGCAACTCTATTTTGTCTTTGTGCATTTATTTAGTTTGTCTTTGTATTGATGTGACATTTCATAGGACTTAGTCTTTTGTTGTATTTAGACAATCAGAATGTTAGGAACATTTCTATTGTCCAGTCCTATGTAAGTATTCTAGTTAATTCGTTGTATCCTTCACTCCTATTTATCAGAGCATTCAATACAAGTCAACCACGGATCTTTCACTCAACTTTTGGAATCTCACTGAGTTTATTTAAAACATTCTTCTTGTTCTTCATTTATTAGCTTTACCTTGATCATTCATTCTCATTCCTCATTTAATGACTTGATCATTTGTTGAATATATTATCTAAGACTTGACTGGTCTTTCCAGGCTTGACTTGAACATCTATTAGCAAGCAGACATTGATCTTAAGCATTCACTCAAGGTTTGAGTTCTCAAACCTTGTCCCTGCGTATTAGATCTATCTTGTTTTCACAGGTGTTTAAAGTAGGATTTCCAAACAGTATACTTCGTATACCAAATGGACTCTATCTCCGATATGATCCTACCTGTTTGTTCCTTACTTGATAGATCATGAAAATAGACTTTGAGTTAATGATAAATCTAGACTAATAATTAGTCGCAATAAATATTAGACTAAAACTTAGTGATAATAATAGTAGGTTACGTCGATGGAAAAGACAATTGCTAGAAGCGAAGCGCTGTTCGAATTTTGAATCATCACTTTAACAAGTGAGTGCATAGTTACTTTTATCTTACACATAGATATGAAGTATTTAATATTAATACATGTTATACGTGCTTATTATCTGTGTTCCTGATATCTATGCTAGATGAATGATTTATACATGTTTTACTTGATTTAAACTGTATATGTATTTTTATACCTATAAATATATTGTGTAAAGATGGGTAGATGAAAGATGATATGGATGATGAGAGATGAAAGATGATATATATATATATATATATATATATATATATATATATATATATATATATATATATATATATGTTGAGAGGTGTAAGATGATGAGAACCCTTGACTTTAAAGTTGATCTAGTCATCTAGAAGAGTATAGATGACGACCACATACTATTTTAGACAGTCCAGTGGAACGCTAGCAGGCTCGCAACCTGTATGTGTTTGTGAACGACGTGTTCACCAGATGTACTCTAAAATCCCTGGAAAATATGGACTTAGTGCCTTATGAATGAACATTGGCACCTATGGACTTGGTGCCTAATGGATAGCATTGGCAGCTGTGCCTAACAGATAACATCACCAACTATGGACTTAGTGCCTGTCACATAAAATCTGGCAGCGATGGACTTCGTGCCTATTCCTTAAGAAAATCCTTAGGAATAAATATTGAAGAATAGATGATTCTTAGGGTAGATCCTTAAGAATAAAGAAGATAATGGGGATGGGTAATCGGGTGAATTGTTGGACATGAAGTTTGTGAAGAAACAAATTAATTATATTATTGTGGGTTGAAAACCCTATGTAATCACTAGGTTTCCCAACCTGACCCACTCAGTATCACAGGTATCGATGCAAAGATAAATTACACTGAGAGATTAAAGGAGATGTAATCATTAGTGAAAATGAATGTAAGGTCTGTTTATACTTATGTTTCTATATTGACGATGACATCCTAATGTTTTAATATAAATAAAATACATTTCTTCGGAAATGCTTTGATAATATATTTATCATATTTTTTGGGACAAATTCCGCAATAAAATAACAGTATATCTATAGGAGTACGGTACATCCAAATGTACACATTTGATTGGCGGGATGATAGAACGATTGGTGCAGTTCCTGAAGTTGTCCTATCTTCTGGCGTTTCCAGCACCAACCGAGTTGAAGCAGAATTCATGTTGAAGATACGCATGGAAGAAGTCCTAGTAGAGTCTAGGGAAATTTTTATGATTATTTGGACACATTCGTATATGTTAAATCGTTTTGTGATTTTAGGAAATAAGAACTTGGGGATTGCGAGACAATACTTGGGACGAGTATGAGTAGGTGTGAAAGGTAGTAGAGGCCTATACTACCGGAAGCACATGCTCCTACTTGTATCAGGGAAAGTCACAAGGTTACCAAGGCGCTAGTAATTGATTCCGTTTTGTTCATGTCTGTCGTTACCATCGTTTCGGTAATGACCAAGAAGATGATTGATATTCCGACCCAAGGTGTCATATCAAATCGAGTCCGGATGAGATAAGTATGATACATGGTTCAGAGATCCAAGTTTGATGTAGCATCTGACTTAAGCCAAAAGATTGAAGTGAAAGATAATCAAAGCGATCAATAGAAGTATCACAATCACCGTTAAAGTAAGAAGCTTGTAGCTAGAAGTGCTACATGCTAGAATGTGATTAAATCACATTAGAACATGAAGGAAGGTATATTCCATTTTGGAATTTGACTCTAAAAGACCTGAGTCTAAGCATTGCATCATACGATGAGAGGTCATTAGAACATGACCCATCGGTCTGTTACAATAATCGAAGTAAAGAACTTATCTTAAGATAAGTCTGTTTACGAAGGAGTAGAAGTCTCCAATAAGGATTGAGTTTGTAAGTCGAAGGTTACAATTAAAAGTCCAACATAGTATGAAGAACGGGTGGAAGATTGAGCACCGCCAACAGTCAAGAAATCCAAGAGTTGGATACTCATTTGAAAGGACATAAGAGTTACGGTTATTACCTAAGATGAAAATATAATGTATGGAGTCATTATACAAGCTCTGTTTCGTTGATGATTTTGGGAGATAATCATCCTAAGGGGAAGATAATTGTAACGTCCGCAGATTCGGGCTAGTTAATTTAGAGACAATAAACGTTAAAAATGACTTTCTGATAGGAGATTATTTAGGATAAATAATCTTAACAAAAGTTATAGTTTATGTTACAAGGATTTCATACATATAAAGAACATTGAAATCCGACTTATACCGAAGAAGTTATGACCCGTTGAAGTTTCACGAATAAACAGGCACAACTCTACGTATCGTAAAAGGTAAATTTTTGACAAAATACTTTTTAGCCTTAGCAATCTAAATGAAAATCATAGTATACGTTAAACCGAGAGTGTGCATATAGACAATGTCCAAATCTGACTTCGTTTGAGGAAGTTATGATTTTTCTAGGATTTTGCATAACAGTATACAACCCAGAATCGGATTTTATACTGATTGAATTTTAGACCACACAATCTAAAAGAGAATTGAAGATCTTGTTAATAGGAGTTCAACGATAAAAATACAGTAAAAACGGAGCTCGTATGCGAAAGATATGGACGAAACTTAGCCCATACTCTTCGAGTGCGGCGAATTCGATACAGATTTGTAAATATGAGATAAAATGAGAATTAGCCGATGGAGTCTAAATTAAAGTTGTATCACTCGTAAATACCAATACATGGATATAAAGAACGTCGATAATAGAGCTCGTATGTTAAAGATATGGACACAACTTAGTCCCTACTCTTCGAGCGCGATGAATTCGATACAAACTTGTAAATATGAGATAGAATGAGAATTAGCCGATGGGTTCTAAATGAAAGTTGTAGTACTCGTAAATATCTACGCATGGATATAAAGAACGTAGAAAACAGATATCGTACGCAGAAAATACGGATGAAACTTATGGACTACTCTATGATCAAACCCCTATAAATAGAGGATGAATTCTTCATATTTCCTTACTCCATTCCTCTAAACTCTCTCTAGAATCCTTATTTCTTTATTATTCGATTTATCCTAGTTTTAGGGTCCGATATAGAAACTCTAAGTCGTCAAAAAGCCAACGAAAATAAGTTTTAGAGTCAAAGTTCTGCCCGTGCAATTTCCCGGTTTTCGTTAAAAGCCCTGTAAGTTAAACTACACTATTCTGTTTTCAGTGTAACTTATATTTATAGTCATAATTCGTTATTATGAACCTATAAATAAGATTTATCAGTAATTTCAAGTCATTATATTGATTGATCTAATTACGGGGATGATGTCTAGGTTGGATTTAGTGAGGTATTTAAAGTAGGATTTTCCAAACAGTATACTTCGTATACCAAACGGATCCTCCCTCCGATATGATCCTACCTGGTTTTTCCTTACTTGATAGATCATGAAAGTAGACTTTGAGTTAATGATAAATCTAGACTAATAATTAGTCGTAATAAATATTAGACTAAAACTTAGTGATAATAATAGTAGGTTACGTCGACAGAAAAGACAATTGCTAGAAGCGAAGCGCTGTCCGAATTTCGAATCATCACTTTAACAAGTGAGTGTATAGTTACTTTTATCTTACACATAGATATGAAGTATTTAATATTAATACATGTTATACGTGCTTATTATCTGTGTTCCTGATATCTATGCTAGATGAATGATTTATACATGTTTCACGTGATTTAAACTGTATATGTATTTTTATACCTATAAATATATTGGGTAAAGATGGGTAGATGAAGGATGATATGGATGATGAGAGATGAAAGATGATATAGATGTTCAGAGGTGTAATATGATGAGAAGCCTTGACTTTAAAGTTGATCCAATCATCTAGCAGAGTATAGATGACGACCACAGACTATTCTAGACAGTCCAGTGGAACGCTAGCAGGCTCACAATCTGTAGGTGTTTGTGAACGACGTGTTCACCAGATGTACTCTAAAAACCCTGGGCATCTATGGACTTAGTGTCTTATGAATGAACATTGGCAACAATGGACTTGGTGCCTAATGGATAGCATTGGCAGCTGTGCCTACCACATAACATCGACAGTTATGGACTTAGTGCCTGTTACATAAACCCTGACAGCGGTGGACTTCGTGCCTATTCCTTAGGAAAATCCTTAGGAATAAATATTGAAGAATAGATGATTCTTAGGGTAGATCCTTAAGAATAAAGAAGATAATAGGGATGGGTAATCCGGTTAATTGTTGGACATGAAGTATGTGAAGAAAAAAATTAAATATATTATTGTGGGTTGAAAACCCTATGTACTCACCAGGTTTCCCAACCTGACCCATTCAGTTTATTTGTATCACATGTATCAATGCGAAAATATATATTACACTGAGAGATTAAAGGATATGTAAATCATTAGTGTAAATGAAATTAATGTTTGTTTATGCTTATGTTTATGTATTGACGATGACATCTCAATGTTTTAATATAAATAAAATACATTTCTTCATAAATGCTTTGATAATATATTTATCATATTTTTTGGGACAAATTCCGCAATAATATTCTTCAAAAATGATACTCCAATTTTAAAATAAGCATAAATAAAATTTTTAAAATGACCGTGAATTTGAGGATATCACATAATACTTCCTCCGTCCCATATTAATAGTCCATGTTTTTTTTTGGTTTGTCCCGAAATAATAGCCTACTTCTAAAAATAAATATCCCTTTTACCAAAATACCCTTCATTATTAGTTAAACTACCATGAAATTAAATCCAACAAAAGTGTACAACTGTCATTTCATTTAATAAAGTTAATGATAATTAATGTTTCCTTAATTTGTGTGTTTTTTGTTTATAGACAATAATTTTGGGACGCAGGGTTTATTTTATATTAATTATGTCACTAAACTAACATTATTATTCCAATTAAGTAGAAAAATAACATTTTATCCGTTTAGTAATTGGACATTTAATTCTATGGTAACAAAATTATCCAAATAGCTGATTTTCTAAGTCTATGAACTTTTTGGTAAGACCATCTGGAATACTGACCTTGAAGGCGTTCGTGGTTGACGTGGTCACAGTCGTGGTCCGTGCACACCACCCCGACCATTCGTGGTTGGGCGTTTTCATGATCGAGTGTTGTGACGAAGACGAGAGACAAAGCCCAATCAAGGCTTCTTTGATCGTTTCAAGCTTGACTAGCCATTTCAACGACTATTTTTTCAAAAAATTAATTTTTTTTAAAACAACCATTTTACCTATATAAATACCAATATATACAACTTCATTTTTTACATCATTATTTTCTTTCTCTATTACACAATTACACACAACTTTCACTACAACAAAAAACCATGGATCCCAATCAAAATTCCCCACCCCCCTCCCCCCCAACTATTAAAACCGCAGACCCGATAACGCTTTTGCGTTAGATATAACTCCCCGCCAATTCCCGACCATAGAATCACCTCATGGTGGTTTTGTGAATTTGCTCCAAGCCGGTTCCTCTATCCAATAAACACCACTTTTTCAATCACAATTCCAAGCTTTCTCACCGTATCAACAACAATTTTAACCCGATTTCGTATACTAACAATTTTTCCAACCACAACCTTCACAACCACAATAATCACAACCACCACCTTCACAACCCCCTCTTTCGCCATATTTTGTGTTGGAAACACAACCTTCACCACCACCACCCCTAACCACAAAAGAAAGAGGAAAAAAACTTGACCGAACCAATACAACCGATAGGGTTCCATGGATAAAAGAGGAAGAAGAAAAGCTAACGGAGGCGTCATATCGTCTTGACAAGACCCAATTGAAGGAGATAGTCAAACCATCAATTGTTTTAGGAGAAAATGAGAAGCGTGTTCTACGCGTTAATGTGAAGTGAAAATCGAAATCCCGACCAAATTAGCTTGAAGTGACGTGATTTGCAACTAAAATGCACCGAGTTTGGTGGAATTTACAACAATCTCAAAATTTTACACAAAAGCGGGTCAAAAGATTTCAATGTCTTTAAAGCGGCTTTGGATCAATTTGAAAAAACAACGCCAACCCGCAAAGCTTTTTCATTTGTGAAACCGTGGCTAAAATTGAAAGATGTTCCAAAATGAAAAGAGCAAACAAAAAGAATTCCACAAAGCTCTTTCGGTTTAAAGCGTTCAAGAAACCCCGACGCAACTTCTCAACAATCGGACGGACGAACACACATCGACATCAACGATCATCTAATAGATCTTGAAGACGAGCAACCTTTTCATCGGTCCGTTGGAAGAAATTAAAAAAAAAAAAAAAAAAACCGAGTTCGTCGGCTTCAGGATCTAGCGTCATCGATCATTTTGGAGACAAATTTGATCGGTATGTCCAAATTCAAGAAACCAAGGTGGAGATGTTGAGTCAAGTTAAACAGGAAAATGATAGAAGCGCAAACGTCATTTCAAGAAGGCACAAACGACGTTTCAAACAAAAACCGATATGGAGATTTTGAAGATGAAAGCGAACGATCTCGAAGGCGAAGATTTGGATATATAAGAATATGGGTAGTTTTTTTAGTTATGTTTGACATTTTTAGTTTTTTTTAACGTTGCGTTTTTTTTAAGTGGTGTAATTTTTTTAAATGTAATTTGGTATTTTAATTCAATACTAGTTTAAAAAATATATGTTTTTAATGTATTTTTCAATTAAAAAAAATAAAAAATGATATGAAATAGTATGTTTAGTGATAGATTGTGGTGATATGTGATACTTTAGACGCCGTTATAATAGTTAACGATAATATTATGGATGACCTAAAAATAAGAATTTCTCAATTTCTATTCGTATCAAAACAGATAAAATAATCATTCGTTTAAATCAATCAATTAATCTCTTACGTTAAAATTGTATTTGTACGTTTGCAATTATTAACAAACTTTAGACGCCGTATCGACGGAATGTTTGACGAAACCCTGATGTCTTCGACACTTTCTAGAAGTTCTAGAATTAAAAAATGTTTCGTTCATTAATTTGAATTTTTTTAATTAAACAAACATTCACATTGTAAAATTGTGAAATATATAATTAATTTATAAGAGGCTTAAAATGGAAGTGAGAATGACGCGCTAAATATGTGGTCTTTGGATACCTCGAAGCGCACAGTCCTTCGTTTTCCGTAACCATTGGCTGGCGGATAGTAATGGCCCTTGACCAAGTCAAATATTGACGACACACAGAAAACAAAGGCCCCACGTTTTGACAGTAAGATTTTTTTAATTTTTTTTTTCCTTTTCAAGGAAGTTGAGGCCACCATGACCATGACCATGTATGGTGACTTGGTCCCATTTTGACCGCAGCAATTTTAATTTAGTTTTGTGTTTTTTTTTTTTTTTTTTGGAACGGTAATAATTATTTATTTTTCTTTTTTCGGAATTGAAATTAGGACCTCCTAATTAATTGTTAGTTTTGTATTAAATGATGATAATTTAAAATAAAGTTTATCAAACACTGTATGATGAAATATATGTATACTACAGCCAGGAAAACAAAAAAGCATATCCAAGAGAAAAAACACTTCAAACTGCATACAAAATCAGTCAAATATGAGAAAGATAGATACGAAATCCGGATCAAAAAGATAGAGATATCAGAAATCCGGTATGGAATGCTAGATCAATCTGAAAGATGAGGCATGAATGCTAGAAGGCAGGGATAGGTATTCAACCAGAAACCTGAACCCTTTAAGTCGTTCCTTCTATGGGTAAGTCAAGTTCAGTTAGAAAGTCCTTCCCTCTCTGCTCATCCTTCCCCGTTCCTAGCTTAGCTCTCACTATTGAAGCTCGTACGCAATGAGCCTCTCACGTCATGACCTGAAGAGTGTAGGTTCGAATCCTGCCACCTTTCTTGTGAATCATCCTCTTACCACAGTAAGAGATGATGGAAATAACAAAACATAAATTTTGAAATGAGACGACTCTTTCTTGAACTATATGAATTGTTTCATTATTCGTTATTTCTGGGTCTTTTCATTATTATCATAGAGCAAAAGCTCTATAAATGTTGTTATCGATTTAAAAATTTTCTAGTGTTCTATTTAGACTTACATCACGATATCTTTTTCTTCCTCATTCTTATTTTGGTTTTCGTCTCACGGATCTTGGTTCGCGCTTTATGGCATTTCCACTATAATAAGTGTAGGGATTCATGGGTACCTAAGATTGAGAAAACTTTTTCCATTTCTACGTGTATTGTTTGTTTCTATATGTATTTCACAGGGGTCGTGCAAATAGCGCAATGCGCTGACAATCCAGATCTGGAATTGCGCTTAGGCCCACCAGGAACGCCCCTAGAAAGGGGGGAGTCTCTTCCTAATCTAAATGAACTGCCAAAAATAGTGTATGAACAACGGATTCAAATTCCAAACAATAAATTTATCAACGTTGAACTTCAGGACAACGAAATGGCTTCTCTAATAAATCGACTTCCTAAGGCAGAACTTCAAGACGTAATTAGGGCAGACTCCATTCTAAAGCCACTAAAGGAGTTCAACGCAGAGCAACAAGCCCAATTAAGGGATATAGCTATTCGACACTTTGAATTCAAAAATGAAATCATCGCCAAAATGAAATCCCTTTATCCCAACGATGAATGGGAATTGACAAAAGTCATTCGAGAGAAATTCTTTCAAGGACGACAAAAAGATCGGGAGTCTTCCTTGGAAGATCTCCAAAGGATGCTTTCCGCTTTAAACGAACAAGGAAAATCCGCAAGTTGTTCCAAAAGACTCCGATATAATATTTCCTATTGGAATTGGAAAGAATGAGAATTACTATTTTCTATACAAGTCTATTCTACTTTGTACTTGGTCATGCAAGAGATCCCCCCCGAAAACATAAAAAAGTAGATTCGCTACCTCTGAACGGAATGGCACATGAGGTGGCGGGTTTGGCTAGGTAACATAATGGAAATGTATCGGACTGCAAATCCTGGAATGACGGTTCGACCCCGTCCTTGGCCTCGAGGAGTGGTGAGCAGCACGGAACTTGAATCAATCTTTTGGCATATAATATAGGGGGCTAGAAATCCACAGACAACATTCTGGAACTTCCAAACCAAAGAAATGCAACAGGAAATGAAATGTTACGCTTCAATAGAATGAATTCGGTAGTATTCTACCCTATGGTAGATCGAAGGTCCTGTGCCACTTGAACTCAAATCTATCTTACCTTCAATCCATCGTTGTCCAGCCAAGCCAGCCCATAACAAAATGTTAGACCGGCTGACACAACCGAATTGGTTGAGGAAAAGGAAAGCCCAGCGACCAAGCACTCCCGCCCCCAAAAGCGGAGACCGAAGAACCGCCAGGTTGTCGAGGACACGTCTGAAGAGGAGGCCGGCGGCCTCTAAGTTTACCACCCTACCCACTAATGGACTCTGAGGGGGGAAGGTGAACGGGAACCGACCGAAAACCCGAACCGCTTGACCCCTTCATACTCGATTCATTAGGGTTGGGGATGGATGGAACCAATCAGAAGTGAAAATCGCGCAAGCGAAGCCGGGAAACGGACCGCGGCGACATGACACTGAAAACAATGAAAACCAAGGATAAAAATAACTACAATAAAAAAAACCAAAAAACAAATCCAAGAAAAAAAACCATTTCAAAGCATCATGACATTGATAACAATGAAAACTATTGTTTTCAATGTTCTATTGCTTTGAAGTAGTTTCTGTTTTGGGTTGTTTTTTGGTTTTTCTTGGGGAAAATGACTTAGAAGAGTAACTACCTCTTATCCATGTTCACATATTGGAAACTTCTTCTTTTTTGTACATAAAAAAGCAACTAACTTGTTTTAACTGTGTAGCATCCCAAAAATCATGACCAAAAATTTCGTTTTTAATTTAATACTAAAACCATAATTGTCAAACCATTAATTTAATACTCCGGCATCGGGCCCCGCCTGGCATCGAGCCCCGCTCGGTATACAGATCTGTCTCGCTTAGGCCCCACCTATCTCCGGGCCCCACCCGCTAAACACATACAATCATATAACATGCTAATACATAAAGAAACATACTCTACTGTATCCCTGTCCTAAGAAACATACTATGCTAATAATGAGATACAAAACCTCGTCCGTACTCAACTAGTGATGAGATACGGGACCTCGCTCACACTCACCTCCCTACCAGGCACATACAAGTATCACACAGACAACAAGTATAATCTAACATACAAACATTCCTCGGGCACCCGCCCGGCATCGGACCTTGGTCCGAAATAACATACTAGCCTACAATGCCTAGGGCTAACCCTCGGGTCTTCCTACTCATAGACTACATGGGTTGGCATTGTGGCCTTAGACCCATTCACACAGTGAGGAGACTCACATTGCACTGCTGAAGCCCTGGCTAGAACTAGCTGAGGACGGACGAGGTTCTGTATCTCATTATTAGCAGAGTATGTTTCTTAGGAGAGGGATACAATAGAGTATGTTTCTTTATGTGTTATAATGTTATATGATTGTATATGTTTAGCGGGCGGGGCCCAGAGACAGGCGGGGCCTAAGCGAGACAGATCTGTATACCAAGCGGGGCTCGATGCCAGACGGGGCCCGATGTCGGAGTATTAAATTAATGGTTTGACAATTATGGTTTTAGTATTAAATTAAAAACAAAATTTTTTGTCATGATTTTTGGGATGTTACACAGTTAAAACAAGTTAGTTGCTTTCTTATGTACAAAAAAGAAGAAGTTGCCAATATATGAACACGGATAAGAGTTAGTTACCATCCTAAGTCATTTTCCCTTTTCCTTGTTGTAGTTGGTTGTTTTTGGATGTTGGTAGTTTGAGATGCCGTTTGGCTTGTTTGTTGTTGTTTTTTATTTTGTCGTTTTGGTAGTCTTGTTTGTTTTCTTGTTGGTTTTTTCTTGTGTATGTACTCTTTTCCAGCCTCATGCTGGTATTTTTTATTCTAATTTTTGATTGTCATTCAATCTATATATATATATATATATATATATATATATATATATATATATATATATTGTAACATACACGTTCGGTTATCGTGTTATGTAATTTTAAAGTGAATAATATAAAGAAATATTATGTAATTTGAGCGTTGAGTTCTAACATATAGTTTTTACTAGAAATGAAGTAAAACTATGTTTAGAATCGCTCTGAAAATATTGGAAGTCTTATGAGATTCCAATCAAAAGTCAAATATTGAAATTTAATGAAAATATAAAATTTAAAATAAGTGAAATTTTATTACTGAAAGTTGTATATAATTTCATTAGAAACATTTAGGCGAAAACCTCATCAAAATCCGAGTTATAACGAAGAAGTTATGACCGATCGAAGATCCGCGACAGAACCGGCACGACACCGTATAACGTAAAAAGTGAGTTTTCGATAAACTACTTTTTAGCACTTATGATCTAAATGAAAGTCATAGTATTCGTTAAACCGAGAACTTTCATAAAAAGAGCGTCTAAATCTGACTTCGTATGAGGAAGTTATGATTTTTCTAAGTTTCGGTATAGCAGTAAACAGCTAAAAACTCGAAATAAAGATCAAGTGATTTTTTAGCCGATACAACCTAAAAGAGAATCGAAGGTCTCGTTAATAATAGTACAACGGTAAAAAGACAGACGAAAACGGACGTCAGATGAAGAAGTTATGAAATTTTAACGGACTTTTCCTGTCTCGGCCCGTTAAAAATATAATATTAATATAATATTAAAAATAAAGTCAAAATTAGCCGACGAAGATGTAGAGCATAATTTCACCTACGCGTGGATATAAAGAACGTAAAAAACGGAGCTCGTATGCGAAAGATATGGATTTTTGAAGTTCGGAGCACAAACTTCGAGAATTTGACTTCATTCACGACGTGAACACAGTGTACACGATGTGAACTCAATGAACGACGCGTTTCGAGCCTAGAAGACACATGCCAAGCCTAGGGGATGACCGGGATCAAACCTCACGACGTGAACAAGCATGGTTCACGTCGTGAATCTCGAAATTCAGCCTATAAATAGGAATCGAAGCCCTCCGGTTTTAGGTTACAATTTCTCACTCTCTCTCACTTTTTACTCTCTTCCAAGCTACTTTTAACCCCCCTAAAGTCCCGGTATCATCCCTAAAACCCGAAGCAATTCCCGACGCCCCGAAGTTCCCGATAAAATCATCTTTCCAGTCGAAACTCTGCCCGCGTAAAGTCCGGATTTTAACTAATATCCTCGGTTTCATCAAAGAAAGCTAATTCCTAGAAACGAAGTGCTGTCCGAATAGTCATTTCATTATTTGGTTGATTAAGGTAAGTTCAATATATATGAATAATTGTATGTTATGTGTTATATGTGCTATGTGCTTTTCCGTGTTATCATATCGTGTTATTATTTCCGCTATTTTGATAGCAAAGTTGTACCTTTGGCCATGTGATCAGTGAAAGGACTTAGATTCACAGTGGTATTGGTATGTAGCCTCTGGCCATGTAGAGCATGTCTCGTAAGAGAATGACTTCTATTCTATGGCACTGGTAGAAGGTTAGACAGGGCTGAAAGCCTGAAATCTACCAAAATGTTTAATCGGAAAGTGTATGTCTTCTGTGCCATTTGGGCCGAAGTGTTGTTGATGTATATCAAGTATTGAAATTGTTATTTCTTATTGATTGATATGGAAAGTTTGTCGCATGATTCACATATGCCTTTGTTGTTCCTTGTACCCCGTTGCTTCTGCCATATTAAAGTATATATATGACATAACGTTATATTGTATCTATTATTGAACTCACATAGCGTCATCGCTTACCCCTCTCAATGTTTAACAATTGCAAGAGATAAGTAAACAGTATAGTCGTATACTGTTGGAAGGTTTAGAATAGTTATAATATTACTTTTGTATTTGGGTTTATGTTTGTATAAAAATTATAATATCCTGGGTAGTTATGTAATATACTAAAACTTAGTCGGTTTGTATCCAGTCCTTTGTAATCAAATTATCAATGTAAAATATTATTTATGAATATGCATGTAGCATGTTTTGGAGTGACAATGTCTTTAGTACGAAAGTTAGGGTCTTTCAATCATGGTATCAGAGCACTAGTTTAAGCGAACTAAATATCACGGATTGATATTTAGACTTAAACTGTCTAACGTTCAATATATGAACGGAGTCATTTGTAAGTATATGGATACAAACCATAGGAAAGATTTAAGTGGGGTATTGGGTAGTGATAAAGCCTAGTATTTTAAAATATTAAGTTACTTCCAAATTTTTATAGAATTAGTTTAAGTGAACTAGGAATTTTGAGAATTTATGGACGTAAACATGGATTGCTAAGGGATGATGGTACGATATGTGCCTAGTATATTTTAGGTTGAATACCTAAATGACCACAAGAACTAGAATATTAGAGGAGATATGCCTTATATTCTAATATGTGCTAAATGATAAATGGATATAGCATGCCTTAGGTTGCTTACTTATATTGCTATTACTTGAGAAAGTTAAAGGTCTGTTGCCGACCTTGGTCTGGAAGTGAAATTCCTTTCGACTTAGGAAAAATATTAGCATATGCTAGATCGAGCTTATGGATAAAAGAATTCTAGAAGATGAATTTAGGAAATCCAAGATATGTTTGATAGAAACGGGAAATTCACAGTTGAGTCTAGGAGAAATTGTCGTATGTACTTGTTTGAACACATTCATGTGTGATAAGTTCCTTTGTAAAATTTTTTGATATGGTGACTTGGGGACTGCGAGACAATTCTTGCAACGAGTATGAGTAAGTGTGAATGGTAGTAGAGGCCTATACTACCGGAAGCACAGGGCTCACAATTGGATCAGGGAAAGTCACAAGGTTACCAAGAAGCTAGAAATTGATTCCGTTTTTGTACGAGTATGTCATTACCTTCGTTTCGGTGATGACTAAGAAGATGATTTTCGTTCAGACCTTAATGGTCGTAAAGAATCGAGTCCGACTAAAATAGATCTGCGAAGTGAGGTGATTGGTTCAGAGAACCATGTCTCGTGTAGTGACGAAATTTCAGTCAGAGAATTGAAGAAGGAGATGGTCAGACGGAGAGAACAATCCAAACAGTAGAAGATATGCTTTGTACATATGTCTCGGAGTTGGTGCGCATCAAGTGGAAACACGATCGAGGCCCAAATTATAAATTAGGAAAATAAGAATGAGATAAGAGCGAAATATTCCCAATCATTTATATCGTTATGATTTCGGGGACGAAATCCTCAAAAGGAGGAGGTATTTGTAACATACACGTTCGGTTATCGTGTTATGTAATTTTAAAGGTGAATAATATAAAGAAATATTATGTAATTTGAGCGTTGAGTTCTAACATATATTTTTTACTTGAAATGAAGTAAAACTATGTTTAGAATCGCTCTGAAAATATTGGAAGTCTTATGAGATTCCAATCAAAAGTCAAATATTGAAATTTAATGAAAATATAAAATTTAAAATAAGTGAAATTTTATTATTGAAAGTTGTATATAATTTCGTTAGAAACATTTAGGCGAAAACCTCATCGAAATCCGAGTTATAACGAAGAAGTTATGACCGATCGAAGATCCACGACAGAACCGGCACGACACCGTATGACGTAAAAAGTGAGTTTTCGATAAACTACTTTTTAGCCCTTATGATCTAAATGAAAGTCATAGTATTCGTTAAACCGAGAACTTTCATAAAAAGAACGTCTAAATCTGACTTCGTATGAGGAAGTTATGATTTTTCTAAGTTTCGGTATAGCAGTAAACAGCTAAAACTCAAAATAAAGATCGAGTGATTTTTTAGCCGATACAACCTAAAAGAGAATCGAAGGTCTCGTTAATAATAGTACAACGGTAAAAAGACAGACGAAAACGGACGTCAGATTAAGAAGTTATGAAATTTTAACGGACTTTTCCTGTCTCGGCCCGTTAAAAATATAATATTAAAAATAAAGTCAAAATTAGCCGACGAAGATGTAGAGCATAATCTAACCTACGCGTGGACATAAAGAACGTCAAAAACGGAGCTCGTATGCGAAAGATATGGATTTTTGAAGTTCGGAGCACAAACTTCGAGAATTTGACTTCATTCACGACGTGAACACAGTGTTCACGATGTGAACTCAATGAACGACGCGTTTCGAGCCTAGAAGCCACACGTCAAGCCTAGGGGATGACCGGGATCAAACCTCACGACGTGAACAAGCATGGTTCACGTCGTGAATCTCAAAATTCAGCCTATAAATAGGAATCGAAGCCCTCCGGTTTTAGGTTACAATTTCTCACTCTCTCTCACTTTTGACTCTCTTCCAAGCTACTTTTAACCCCCCCTATAGTCCCGGTATCATCCCTAAAACCCGAAGCAAGTCCCGACGCCCCGAAGTTCCCGAGAAAATCATCTTTCCAGTCGAAACTCTGCCCGCGTAAAGTCCGGATTTTAACTAATATCCTCGGTTTCATCAAAGAAAGCTAATTCCTAGAAACGAAGTGCTGTCCGAATAGTCATTTCATTATTCGGTTGATTAAGGTAAGTTCAATATATATGAATAATTGTATGTTATGTGTTATATGTGCTATGTGCTTTTCCGTGTTATCATATCGTGTTATTATTTCCGCTATTTTGATAGCAAAGTTGTACCTTTGGCCATGTGATCAGTGAAAGGACTTAGATTCACAGTGGTATTGGTATGTAGCCTCTGGCCATGTAGAGCATGTCTCGTAAGAGAATGACTTCTATTCTATGGCACTGGTAGAAGGTTAGACAGGGCTGAAAGCCTGAAATCTACCAAAATGTTTAATCGGAAAGTGTATGTCTTCTGTGCCATTTGGGCCGAAGTGTTGTTGATGTATATCAAGTATTGAAATTGTTATTTCTTATTGATTGATATGGAAAGTTTGTCGCATGATTCACATATGCCTTTGTTGTTCCTTGTACCCCGTTGCTTCTGCCATATTAAAGTATATATATGACATAACGTTATATTGTATCTATTATTGAACTCACATAGCGTCATCGCTTACCCCTCTCAATGTTTAACAATTGCAAGAGATAAGTAAACAGTATAGTCGTATACTGTTGGAAGGTTTAGAATAGTTATAATATTACTTTTGTATTTGGGTTTATGTTTGTATAAAAATTATAATATCCTGGGTAGTTATGTAATATACTAAAACTTAGTCGGTTTGTATCCAGTCCTTTGTAATCAAATTATCAATGTAAAATATTATTTATGAATATGCATGTAGCATGTTTTGGAGTGACAATGTCTTTAGTACGAAAGTTAGGGTCTTTCAATCATGGTATCAGAGCACTAGTTTAAGCGAACTAAATATCACGGATTGATATTTAGACTTAAACTGTCTAACGTTCAATATATGAACGGAGTCATTTGTAAGTATATGGATACAAACCATAGGAAAGATTTAAGTGGGGTATTGGGTAGTGATAAAGCCTAGTATTTTAAAATATTAAGTTACTTCAAAATTTTTATAGAATTAGTTTAAGTGAACTAGGAATTTTGAGAATTTATAGACGTAAACATGGATTGCTAAGGGATGATGGTACGATATGTGCCTAGTATATTTTAGGTTGAATACCTAAATGACCACAAGAACTAGAATATTAGAGGAGATATGCCTTATATTCTAATATGTGCTAAATGATAAATGGATATAGCATGCCTTAGGTTGCTTACTTATATTGTTATTACTTGAGAAAGTTTAAGGTCTGTTGCCGACCTTGGTCTGGAAGTGAAATTCCTTTCGACTTAGGAAAAATATTAGCATATGCTAGATCGAGCTTATGGATAAAAGAATTCTAGAAGATGAATTTAGGAAATCCAAGATATGTTTGATAGAAACGCGAAATCCCCAGTTGAGTCTAGGAGAAATTGCCGTATGTACTTGTTTGAACACATTCATGTGTGATAAGTTCCTTTGTAAAAATTCTTGATATGGTGACTTGGGGACTGCGAGACAATTCTTGCAACGAGTATGAGTAAGTGTGAATGGTAGTAGAGGCCTATACTACCGGAAGCACAGGGCTCACAATTGGATCAGGGAAAGTCACAAGGTTACCAAGAAGCTAGAAATTGATTCCGTTTTTGTACGAGTATGTCATTACCTTCGTTTCGGTGATGACTAAGAAGATGATTTTCGTTCAGACCTTAATGGTCGTAAAGAATCGAGTCCGACTAAAATAGATCTGCGAAGTGAGGTGATTGGTTCAGAGAACCATGTCTCGTGTAGTGACGAAATTTCAGTCAGAGAATTGAAGAAGGAGATGGTCAGACGGAGAGAACAATCCAAACAGTAGATGATATGCTTCGTACATATGTCTCGGAGTTGGTGCGCATCAAGTGGAAACACGATCGAGGCCCAAATTATAAATTAGGAAAATAAGAATGAGATAAGAGCGAAATATTCCCAGTCATTTACATCGTTATGATTTCGGGGACGAAATCCTCAAAAGGAGGAGGTATTTGTAACATACACGTTCGGTTATCGTGTTATGTAATTTTAAAGGTGAATAATATAAAGAAATATTATGTAATTTGAGCGTTGAGTTCTAACATATAGTTTTTACTTGAAATGAAGTAAAACTATGTTTAGAATCGCTCTGAAAATATTGGAAGTCTTATGAGATTCCAATCAAAAGTCAAATATTGAAATTTAATGAAAATATAAAATTTAAAATAAGTGAAATTTTATTATTGAAAGTTGTATATAATTTCGTTAGAAACATTTAGGCGAAAACCTCATCGAAATCCGAGTTATAATGAAGAAGTTATGACCGATCGAAGATCCACGACAGAACCGACACGACACCGTATGACGTAAAAAGTGAGTTTTCGATAAACTACTTTTTAGCCCTTATGATCTAAATGAAAGTCATAGTATTCGTTAAACCGAGAACTTTCATAAAAAGAACGTCTAAATCTAACTTCGTATGAGGAAGTTATGATTTTTCTAAGTTTCGGTATAGCAGTAAACAACTAAAAACTCGAAATAAATATCGAGTGATTTTTTAGCCGATACAACCTAAAAGAGAATCGAAGGTCTCGTTAATAATAGTACAACGGTAAAAAGACAGACGAAAACGGACGTCAGATGAAGAAGTTATGAAATTTTAACGGACTTTTCCTGTCTCGGCCCGTTAAAAATATAATATTAATATAATATTAAAAATAAAGTTAAAATTAGCCGACGAAGATGTAGAGCATTATCTCACCTACGCGTGGATATAAAGAACGTCAAAAACGGAGCTCGTATGCGAAATATATGGATTTTTGAAGTTCGGAGCACAAACTTTGAGAATTTGACTTCATTCACGACGTGAACACCGTGTTCACGATGTGAACTCAATGAACGACGCGTTTCGAGCCTAGAAGACACACGTCAAGCCTAGGGGATGATCGGGATCAAACCTCACGACGTGAGCAAGCATGGTTCACGTCGTGAATCTCGAAATTCAGCCTATAAATAGGAATCGAAGCCCTCCGGTTTTAGGTTACAATTTCTCACTCTCTCTCACTTTTTACTCTCTTCCAAGCTACTTTTAACCCCCCTAAAGTCCCGGTATCATCCCTAAAACCCGAAGCAAGTCCCGACGCCCCGAAGTTCCCGAGAAAATCATCTTTCCAGTCGAAACTCTGCCCGCGTAAAGTCCGGATTTTAACTAAAATCCTCAGTTTCATCAAAGAAAGTTAATTCCTAGAAACGAAGTGCTGTCCGAATCGTCATTTCATTATTCGGTTGATTAAGGTAAGTTCATTCCTAGAAACGAAAGTTAGGGTCTTTCATATATATATATATATATATATATATATATATATATATATATATATATATGGGACAGTTCAAATAAAAACAGTAAATAGTGTGAGAACGTAAAAACACCTTTTTATGTTATTAATCTGCAATGAATTTTGTATCGACAACTTTATGTCATTATTTAGCAAAGAATAAATGAATAGTCAAAAGTTAAAATTAAAATTAGAATTTACTACAAAAATGCACATATATAAGTTTATTATAGAATAATAACATTGTAATGAATATATGACTAATCGAAAGTTAATATTTATATTAGAATTACTTCAACAATACATATATACAAAATTCATTACAGAATAATAACATAAACATAGTGTTTTTACGTTGTCACACTATTTACTGTTTTTATTTGAACTTACTTCTATATATATATATATATATATATATATATATATATATATATATATATATATATATGTGTGTGTGTGTATAAGGAAACTGGAAATATAATTTTTTAAAGAATCTATTGTTCTGAAGCGAAATGGTTACCAAAAAAGTAGAACATGTGTGGCACCGGAAGGAGAAACAACAAGTTGGTAACGGGTAGAGAATGAAGCCAAAGCCAACAGAAGAAGGAGAAGGCAATCTAAATTTTATGGAAAATGAGGTCGACAATAAAAGGAGCAGGATGCAAATCATGGAAGGAGGGTAGAAGGCGATGGAGATTGAAAAATGATGACATATCTTTAGCAATAAAGATTTTAGGTTTATTCAACATAATAATAGATAGGTTTTGTATATTTTTTGAGATTTTGATTAATATTGATATCTTATAGGACCTAGAGCGAACAAATTATAAATCGCCTTTTCTTAAACCTACAATCATTGGTCGTCATGAGTCATTAAGACCTTTCCTCCGATTGATCACACGTCAGCTTCTCGAAGACCCCTCTTCATCATCGAGTAGTGACCATGGTCAATCTTTTACAATTGAATAACTCACTTCATTATGTGTATAGGGTAACCAACGTGCAACACAATGTTCATGTTCTCAATGACACGAAGGTGATATACTCCTCGTGGGTCAAGTTGTTCAAGCTTCATGCTTAGATCTATAAGGTTTATCAATACATCGATGATATGACACCTCTACTCGCAATCGACCTATTTTTGAATTAGGGAGGGAACATTAACACTAGAACTAGGTATCAAAACCAAAACTTCGCAAATGGTTTTGGAAGGAAAATATTGTAACACCTTGTTTCGAATCGTTCCTATTTCGGGGCCATGATTCGAAGATCAGTTATCATAAGGCTATGGGAGTTTGGGAATGAGAGATTTAGACCCCTTTGGGTGTGGATAATGTAGATTAGGTTTGTGTTTTGGAGCCCAAGGGTATAACCATAAAGTGATAGTTCGGGCCTTTTATGAATTTTGGATTTACGTTTGAAACGTTTTAAGGCAAGATTGAGTTGATAAAAGTGTAGAGCTTCTCATTACCTTTTCGGGGATATATGGATCGTTGAAATCGGACTTAGAACGAAGAAGTTATGGTTTTCGGAAGTTTGGTGGTTTTAGGGTTAAGCCTAGTACACTGGGCGTACATAGGAGTACGTTGGGCGTACTAGGCAAGTGGATCGCGGGTACTCTTTGGAGTACGTTGGGCATACCGGGAGTACGTAGGATGTAATGCAGTATAGTGCAAACCCTAATTTAGGGTCTTGGACCCTATTTAATGGCCTTAACTCAACTCCAAACCCTCTTACCTTCAGCCTCCATCCCATTAAACCCTAGATACGAAACACTAGCCCCCATTTGAGTGATTCTTGAGTTCTTGGTGTGATTTCATGTGTTTTGGTGCACATTAAAGAAGAAGGAGCTTCTTGAAGGAGAGTTGGATTACTTGGAGCTTGTAGATCCAGGCTTGGTTTTCCCTTCTACATCTTCTGGAGGTATAAAGTTTCAACCTTGATGGCTTCTTGTATAGATCTAGTTTTGGGTGGTATTTTATCATGTTTTGGTCCCATGATTGTGGTTCTTGTGAGTAGAAGGTACTCCAAAACCTTTGAGCCTCATATTTGGTCTTTGTTGAGGTTATTAAGTCATAAAGTTTGGATCTTGAGGAGTTTAATCCTCTCATGCAAGTATTGGTGGTCTTATTATGAACTTAAGAAGCTTAGATTACCGTTTGGACCTCGTTAATCCATGCAAAGTCATAAAGTCAGGAACTTTATGACTTAAGACACCTCTTAAGGGTCAGATTTGTGTTTGGACGTTCTTGTCTTAACCATTAAGAGCTTAATGGTGAGTTTTGGTCCTCTGACGAGTACATTGGGCGTACGTAGGAGTACGCTCAACATAATACATGGATTAGGCTTCACGACTTGTACTTTGTGCATCGGAGAGCAGTATGCAGGGCGTACGAGTTCAGTATGCGGTACGTACTCCCGAGAAGTCCCTATTTTTCTGCTTTGTCGAGTTGTACCGTGCGCATTGATGGGCCATACGCAGGGCGTACAAGTTGGTACGCATGGCGTAAGCTTCTTGGGCCCTCTTGATTTTAGGCCACATTTTTGGACTCTATGGTTGTGGACCTTATGGACTTGGGCATTGGGCCTTAGGACTCTCTATTTGGGCTTGGGCCATTAGTGGGCCTAGTTTGGGCTTGGGCAATTTTTAGGCCTCATGATTTTTGGGCTTGACCTTAAGAATGTAACTAGGGTTGGTATTGATTGTGTTCAGTGTGAGGAGCCATTGTACAACAAGTTTGGGTGCGAGATTTGCTATATTCTGATTGAGGTGAGTCTCGTCACTGTACCCGTGGGTCGAAGGCACCCACTAGGATTCGTTATGCTAGTTGTCTTTCTGATTCTTGCATGGTATGTTGGGCTAGGCCCATTGTATGCTAGGTTGGGCCCATGGTTTAGGAAGGGCTAAGCCCATTGTATGTTATGTAGAGTGCTAGTTGTCTCAATGACTCTTGCATTTGTATGTCGATCTGGGCCTATTGGTTTGGCAGGGCTGGTGTAACACCCCAAATTTTTCAAAACTTTTTCAAATGTAAGGGTTTTAAAAACATTTAGGTGTTAACCCAAGTTTAACAAAAAACGGTCCTAAAAAACACTTACAAATTTAAAACATTAGGTGTTACCATTTAAGCACCAATACAACCATATCAAGCAAATAAGAATTACACCAATACAATTAACAAGGAACATAACAAGTTCCACTCCATTCTCTATCACGTGACTTCTAACTTCCATCTACCTTTCTCTCTCCTTAAGTGTAACCTGAGATACATGACATTAAAAAGAGATACATAATACAATAAGGTCTCATGAGCTACGCGGGTTTGTGACCCAAAACATTTATCATCTTTTCATCAAAAACGTTTCATCTTTGCAAAACATAGTTTTAGACCATAAATCAGTTTCAAGCATTTTCAAGGAAAACTCGTTTCGTACACATCATAAATATCATTTCATTTCATTTCATATCTTATCATTTCATTTCAAAAGACATCTTTCCATTTTCCATTTTATCTTATCACTAAGGGCTAATTCCGGTATTAAACCGTTGCCAATTTTATACTTAGGGTCTACGTCCAATAAAGGAATCACTCTTAAGTCTAGATCAAGGTGGAAAGAACAAATCAATCCACCAATGCATCATTTCCATTAGGACATCTATCTCGCAAAGGGGAGGCGCGACCCCGATAGATACCTCTAGTGCCTCTTATGAGATATCATGGCCCGGGAAGTTTTCATTTCATTTCTTTCCAATTCTTTTCATTACTTTCCATTCCTTTTCATTACTTTTCCATTTCTTGTCATTACTTTCCATGATTTGCATATTTCATATGTCAGTATCAAAATACTCATTTCAAACACGTTATCAAAACATATGTTCTTACAAAACATTCATTACTTTCAAAGCATTCTTACTTTCAAGGCATTCTTTCAAAACATTCTTTTCAAAAACATTTAACACTTTCCTTTAAAAACATTTCATATATCAAAGCATTTTCATTTTAATAAAAATCATTTTTCCATGTACCCGAAAGTGGGAAAATGCCAACACGTACTCATCTCAATCACACATAGGTTAGCTAGTGCTCTTCTAGTTCCTTTCTCTAGAGAAATCCTCTTCAAACACTACCTACACCATATATGGACACAAGTCATTAAAATGACCAAAATACCCCTCAAAGCTTCAAATACTAAATTTTATTGCTTCATACTATTCCTCATGAAAAAATATGAATGTAGGCGAAAACTGTGCGTAAATCCGAGTCTGTATGCAAAAGTTATGAAGAAAACAAGGAAACCTCTAAGAGGGACTTACACGGGCCGTGAAAATTAAAGCATGAATTTCCACGGGCCGTGTTTTCATGTCTGCACACACAAAAAACTCGATTTTTCTCTAAATAACACCCTACTTGGCATAGTTTTTGAAGACCCGTTTCCCATTCACTTTGTGCCATTTATTTAGGTTCACACACATGATTAGGAGGTGTTTTATCATCCTAAAACACCCCACTTAATTCATGTCACACCCCCAAACCGAGACGTCGGAAACGTTCGGGGGCGGATGACGTCATGTACAGTATCACAACAATTGTATAATAGTAATCAAAGCAACAACAACCATTGTTTTAATAATATAGAGTTTACATTGTATTCGAATCACAGTTTGATTGACTCCATAAGTAAATAGCAAAAACAAAGACTTGAAGCCACTATGCTCCATCTTCTCGAAACCTGAGCGTGTGCCTGTCTACTAGTTTCCTGAGAATACAAATGATTTTGAAAGTGTATCAACATTTAAGTTGGTGAGTTCATAAGCTTTTTGTTTTAGAAAATAAGTTGTTTGTTCCTTGAAAATGTTCGCGTGTTCCTCCATAAAATCCTATATTTTCTTAGTAAAATGGAATGTAGTCTTAGGCCCTTCACACCAAAATGTATAAATGTTATCTTACACTAAAGTAGTAATATTACGTAGTTTTAATCTATATAAAAGCCATTTGGATGTATGATTTCCGAAATGAAAGTTGTTCTGTACTTGAAAACAGTGTAATGTAGTTTTATGATGATAATAAAACCCCTTTTATGTGATTTTTAAATCCCCGTAAACCATATGTATTGTTAATACCCCATGTGAGTTATTATAACCATGCTATGACCCAGTCGGCCTTGTAACGACGTTCTTCAGGCGTCAGAATCGTTATGACATTTGTCACCCCAGACCTGCCGGTCTAGCTGTTGCATGCAACTTAGGTGCGGGTTTGTCAGACCCAATATAGATATATACACAACTATCACACTCTCACAACAAGAGACTCTGGTTACAATTACAGAACTTTAAATGCAGTACTTTAAAAGTACTGTGAAGCAGAATATCTCTCAAATTTATTCATTAATAGGTTAACGTAAAGTGAAATGAAAACTTCTTTTTGTAATGAAATGAACCTTTCCTAGTAAGTTTGTGGTGTAAATGAAACATAAACTATACCTATTATAATTTATCATTAATATTTTGTAGAGAAGAAAACCCATATATGTATGATTATTACTCTTTTTGTGGGAGTAAAATAGTATGGAAAATAATCATTTTGTATTTCTATGATATTACACACTTTGCTCAACAAGTTACAAAGCGTAAATAAATCTATAACCCATTTTTCTAGTTTTACCCTTTCTATTCCTGTTGTTAGAAAAATTATAGAAAAATCATCGTGAGTCGAAAACTGAATCCGTAAACTCTGAGAGTTTATAAAATGAGTCTAATTTCTTCATAATTTTTATTATGATTTTTAGTGGTCTCAAACAAGTGTCAAAATGTTCATCTTCATAGACTGGTCCGAAATCATTTCTGAAATGATAGGCAGTTTTGTAAAAATCGCCATAAATTGTAGAAGAATCGTATGAACGCGTGCGAGTAGTCCTTATAAATATATAAACCTGAAATATTTGCAACTTATACATTTTTGTAAGATATTAAGTTTAAGATGGTCAAAACAGTCCGTTAATGGACCATAAATTTTCTGTTGAAAGGTGTTGATTAATTTTAGAATATGTTTTGGGTGTTGTAACTTGTATTCCCCACCCCCCTCTTAAAACTTGAGGAAAACATGAAAAATGTAGGGGTATGAACTCACCTTGATTGATTTCTTGTAGAGTGGAGGGTTGAGGATGAAGGATTTCGAGCTAAGAACACTTGAAAGAAGCTTGAAGATTTGAAGATCCTAAGAACCAATATTTAGATATTTGTGTAAACGATTCACGATTTGTATCAAGATGTGAAGATTGCATAGGAGTTGAAAGAAGATACTTACCAAAAATGGAGGAAATACTCAAGAACAGCCCTTGCAAAAATCGTGACTGAGGAAGAGAGAGAGAGAGAGAGAGAGAGAGAGAGAGAGAGAGAGAAAGAAGTTTGCTTTTGGTGAGAGAAAGTGAAATCTTGGAGAAAAAGAATGAAGATTTCTTGGATGGATTTAATTAAAGGAATCTGATGGAGTGTTGGGAGAAGCGTAAAAAGGATAATAATTTGACTAGGTAGAGTGTGAATAGTGACATAAAGTAGATGTAAAGTTGACTTGTGTCATAACTTTATGGGAAAAGTCAAAGAGTGTATTTATGTCCTCTTGATATTATCCTAAACAAAAATAAGATTTATAATTAATGAATCTTCATGACGTGGATAATATATGAGTTTAGAGGGTCTAAAATGTCAAAATTATGAATTGGGTGTAAATCCCACGTCAAAATCATCAAAAACGGACTCGAAATGCGAAACTGGTCAAAAACCGGACTTGAGAAGCGAATCTGCGAAGCTGAGAGGGTTGGACGTGAAGGGAGGGTTCGCAGCGAGGGCGGCTGATGCGAGCGTGGGGTTCGTTGCGAGAGGTCGGTCCAAAAACGAAGGTTGGACCTGATGCGAAAGTCGGAAGAGGCTGCGAGCCTGGCCGAGGATGTGAATGGGTCCGACGTGCGAAAGTGTCCGGCGCGAGAGAAGGCTTCGCTGCGAGAGTTCCCGGTCCAAGAGGCTAGGGTGCGAATCTTCCCGGTTAGACACGATGAGAGGGTTTCGCTTCTTGAGAGGGTTTTGCTTCTTGAGAGGGTTTCACACCCATTTTGTTGTTTTTCATATTTTCTTCCCGTTTCATGTGATTTTCAAATAATTGAAGGGTCGGGATGGCACAGATGTTTATGAAAAAGTTGAAAGAGATTTTGAGAGTGATTTGGGAGAGAGAGAGAGAGCGATAGAGTGAGAGAGATTGAGAGAGTCTTTGTTTGTAGCCTTTTTTAGTGTTTTATCTCGTAGTGCTAGGTTTGTAGGCCCCACTACGCCATGTTATGAGTGTTATACGTCCCCGAAGGATACGAAATTGAGTTTTATCGAGTAGTTACGCTACTCACCCTATTTAGGGTTTAGATTTTTCTGAACATAGGAAACTTCCGAGTGATACTTTGTACCAAGATAAAGAGTTGTACATTAGTAAACATAGAGCAAGCCCTAACATATAAGTACTAGTTGGGTTGACCGGTTTGACTTGTTGACTTTATTTGACTTTGACTTGACCAAAAATATACGGTTGTCACAATTCATTAAGTGCTCATTGAAACCATTTAAGAACATATTGGTTCTCAAATTCCATAAGAAGGGTTAAGTAGCCAATTGTTCAATTGAGCATTCCAAAACTCACAAGTTTTATTCCCAACTTATTAAATACTCACATGTAAGTTGTCAAGCATATAAAACCCCCATTAATCTCATTTAAAATGCCTAATCTAACTATAGAATCCTCAATTCCATTCCATGTTCCAAAATTTCCCTTGGGTTATAACAATCACTAGAGATGGATCTTTGCTAACATTCCTTCATGTTTATGTTTCACTATCATCTCTTGAGTGTCAATTCATGTTCATGAATATCATTCACTTCTTATATGAGATTCATTATGTAATTATCAATAGATTTCCCAAAATGCTCTTATGGCCAATTATTCCATAAATTCAACTATAGATCACTCAATCCTTCATGTTCTTGCATTCAAATCATATTGTTAGTATCAACTCATGATTATGAGTATCATATACTCATCAAATGCTCACATTCCAAGAATTTCATTGTTTTCATCACAATTTCTCACATAACCATCTAAAACCCATTTTTATGCTTGATTCTACCATCATTGATGAATTTGAGCATTCCAATTAGTTTTATTGCTATCAAATATCATATAGGTCATAGAATTCGATCTCATTTCATCATCAATTGCAATATCCCCAATTTGGGTTTCGAGGGTTCATGGAGCTTTTACCCAATTAATCAAATCCACCAATACAATGATTGGATTGAGATTAGAACCATGGAAACCACTCAAGGGAGGTTAGAAAACCAAACGCTAATCATTTATTGAGGAAAAAATTGACATTAGGGTTCAATCCCCAATAATAAACTCGAAAAATAGAGGTAGTGTAGAAGGATTTATACATTCTTAACCTTTAAAAGTATTGGTGATCTTATTAAGTCATAAAGTTTGGATCTTGTGTAGTTTAATCCTCTCATGAAAGTATTGGTGATCTAATTATGAAGTTAAGAAGCTTAGATTATGGTTTGGACCTCATTAAGCCATGCAAAGTCATAAAGTCAGGAACTTTATGACTTAAGACACCACTTAAGGGTTAGATCTGTGTTTGGACGTTCTTGTCTTAACCATTAAGAGCTGAGTTTTGGCCCTCTGACGAGTATGTTGGGCGTACATAGGAGTACGCTCAGCATAATACATGGATCAAGCTTCATGGCTTATACTTTGTGCATCGGAGAATAGTACGTGGGACGTACGAGTTTAGTACGCGGTGTGTAATCCCGAGAAGTCCCCATTTTTCTGCTTTTTTGAGTTGTACTGTGCGCATTGATGGGTCGTATATGGGGCGTACAAGTAGGTACGCAGGGTGTACGCTTCTTGGGCCCTCTTGATTTTGGGCCACCTTTTTGGACTCTAGGGTTGTGGACTTTATGGACTTGGGCCCGTATTGGGCTTTAGGACTCTCTATTTGGGCTTGGGCCATTAGTGGGCCTAGTCTGGGATTGGGCCATTTTTGGGCCTCATAATTTATGGGTTTGACCTTAATAATGTAATTAGGGTTGGTATTGATTATGTTCAATGTGAGGAGCCGTTGTGCAACATGTTTGGGTGCGAGATTTACTATCTTCTGATTGAGGTGAGTCTCCTCACTGTACCTGTGGGTCGAAGACACCAATTTCGGCCCACTAGGATTCGTTATGCTAGTTGTATTTGTGACTCTTGCATGGTATGTTGGGCTAGGCCCATTGTATGATGGGCTAGACCCATTGTATGATGGGCTAGGCCCATTGTATGTTGGGTTGGGCCCATGGTTCAAGAAGGACTAGGCCCATTGTATGTTATGTAGGGTGCTAGCTGTCTCAGTGACTCTTGCATTTGTATGTCAGGTCGGGCCTATTAGTTTGGCATAGGTTGGGACCCATTATGGTGGGATGGGCCCAATTTGTGGGCTAGGCTCAATCATATGGATGATATGTGGTATTTTGGGGAACTCACTAAGCTTTATGCTTATAATTTTTATGGTTATGGTTTCAGGTACTTCCGATTCGAAAGGGAAGGGCCCGACTTGATCGCTGCGCATCCACCCATGTTTTCGCAACTTGATGATTTTGAGATTGTACTTTGATAACTGTTTTATTATGATATACTTTGAATATTTAGAAAAAGATAATTGATGTTTTTGGTTGAATTAAAAATGAAATTTTTATCTTATAATTTTTGGGACGTTACAACTATATTGTAAGTGTATCGGTCGCTCTAGTTGTAACATACGTTATATCTTGGATAGTATAATGAACCACCCCTATTTTTTATACTAATCAAAACTATCTAATTCCTTTTTTTTTTTGCAGAAAATATGATGCCATAGTATTTAATCAAAAGTTTAATAGTAAGAGGGTTATCCAATCACGATATCAAAACATAAATTTAAGAGAAATCACTACAACAATGTGGCCTTCTAAATATCTAGCCCTCTAATCTCCTCAATTATTAGTCTCACCTGAATACATGTCAATATATGTATTTTAGACATTAAGAATGCCTAGTGAGTCATAATAGGATTTAAAACATTTATGATCGAAGGAATTGACACATTCCTTAAACCAATAAAAACCCTCAAAATCATTTGTAAATCTTTAACTTTTATAAAATAATCGTTTTCGTTCAACACTTCTAATCTTTAGTCTTTAAGCATCTTCTTTGGACATTTTCTCAAGTCAAAATATTTAGTCTTATTTCCTTAATTATATGTCTTTAGTTATTCGTCTTTAGTATTACGTATTTTGCCATACGTCTTTCATATTTAGTCTTGTGTTTTTGGTCATACATCTTAGTCTTATAATTTTAGTTTTACATCTTAAGTTATAGAAAAATGAAAAAATTCTTAAATTATTTTCTTCTTTACTTCAATAATTTAAGTTTTCAAACTAACAACATTTATAGTGTAGTATTAATAGTTGTAATGCATTATGTTTCAAACCTTATCCTAAGCCATCTTGTATCCTATCATCACTAGTCTTTCGTCTTTTCATATTTTTGTCTTTAGTCTTTAGATAGCGTGTGGACCATATGTAGTAGTTAGCACAAATCACAATACACATTTCTCCTCTTAATCCTTTTTGTTTTCTTAGGTATAAGTATACTATCGTTACAAGTACCACACATGAGGTGATTAGCCTAACGTACAAGTGAGAAATGTCTAGAATATCATCACTATGGACGATTATCCATTGTATTTTGTCTTTCCATCTTTTGTTTTGCCTTTTACCATGGATTTAATTGGACACAAAAAAGTTAACCCAATCCTAAGTAGATACACAACTTCATGAGGAAAAATGTTTCCAAAATATTGTAGTCTTTTAGTCTTTAAACCAGATACTCTTTAAAATATCATTTTTTGTGAATGCAAATAGGTTTACATATACTAATTCACATATCACATAATTTATGAAATATAATTATCATCATTCAATTTATAAAAACCATCTTTAATCATGTAAGGGGCATATTTTCGGTAGTTACTTGCCCATGGTATGAAAGTTATCTTCTAACAAACTTTACTAAGAGTTGAATTATCAAATAACACATATACATGCATAAACCAACAAAAAATCATCATTACATGATCTAATTTGAACTATCAAACTAATTATTCAAAGTTACATTTGTAAAGGGCTTGCAAATGAATATACAAGGCCTTACAAGTCTCCAACTAATGATAAATCCTTTTTACCTAATTCCGACTTTGTTGCAAGGCCTTGAAATATATTCTTTAAAGGCCTTGCATAGTTTAACAAAAAAAATTAAATCAATGTAATAATGGTTTTTACCAAAAAGTTCCCCTAACTCATCTGAAACAATCCCAAACCTATCCACAAACTTTCTTAATGGCTTATTCATGTGAAATAAGTCCTAATCACATATATTCATATTTAAGTGGTTCCAAACCCATCCATTTATAAATGATCAATGGTCTTAATGTCTAGTGAGCTTAATGGTGAACATATCAATTCATTAAATACACATTTCAAGCCTCAAGTCACAAATGACTTCTTAAGTCACAAATGACTTCTTATATGACTATAGATTACTTCCTTAATAGATATTTATTAATAATGAAACTTTTCCACCATGATTCATGAGGTTTATTGCAATAAAAAACAAAACCTCGTCTAATTATTACATTTCTTATCATGTGATTCCAATCTCAACATTAGGATCGGGTGGCATAGACCCTTCTATGATGTTTATGAGCTCATAACATTGTTTAATCTTTCTCAAAACTTCTCATAACTTATAAATCCACTTTAGTTACTTTCATATTATTAGAATAATATTTTTTTTGTGAAGCCATATTAGAAACACCATCATAACAAAATAATTATACCTTCTCTAACCCTAATATCATATATTTAATCTCATACTTTTAGTATTAAGTTTATATATAAGTTTTTATGGCCAATGTACAACTACACATCAATTAGGGCTCCAAATCGGCAAATCCCCAAATTCACCATTTGAAGTGAAATATGAAACACCCCAACAACAATTATGGCCTTCTAAAATTCAAGTCCTTCTTTAAAGTCTTAATTCTCTACTTTCACATAAATACATGTAAAAAAATAGATTACGTATTGAGAATTTCTAGTGAGTAATATCGGAATTTCACATCTATGAAGTCAAACGAATTGACTAATTCCTTTGACTAATGAGAAATTCTGAAATTCATTTAAAAAACTCATGATAAAAATATGTCCTTAATCACCCACAAATAGAAATTATTTGAACTCATTGGAAACACTTAAGTATTTAATCATTGATAAACAACAAATCATTTTAAATAAAAATCATAAGTCATTATCCATCATTTAATCATAATGAAAATATTTTCATTACAGTCATAATCAAAATATTATCATTATAATCATTATCAAATTATTTTCATTGTAGTCATAATCGAACTATCATTATTATAGTCATAATCCAATTATCATTATTGTAGTCATAATCAATGTATCATCATTATAGTCATAATAAAATTATTGTCATCATAGTCATAAGACCATCTACATCAGTGCAATGTCACATATCTTTCAACTGTGTCACATCAACTCTTGCAAAAACTCTACATCAGTACAATATCACCTCTTTTGCTGAAAAAAATATCTTTTGGACCGAGTTAGTGAACCTAAAAAACTCGAGACCTGGACCTTGGATTATTTTCGGCGATTTTAGTTCTGTTAGGAATCCAGACGAAAGACTTAACTTGTTTTATTGTCCTTACACTGCGGCGACTTTCAAAAAATTTCATTTGCGATGTGGGGTTAATGGAAAATAACATGGGTGATCGACGATTTACCCACCTTTGGGATGACGGGGCCAAACTAAGCAAGTTTGACAGATTCTTATGTTGCGCCAATTTCATCGACCTCTTCCCTTTTGCCTCTGTCACCGCTCTACCTCGTGAAAACTCCGGTCACTCTCCCATCACCCCCATCACGAAAACCTTGAACTTCGGCACCCCCCCCTTTAAATTCTTTAACACGTGATTATTCAGAGAAAGGATCAATGAGGTGGTTATGAGGGCATGCTATTCCTACTCTCTCTATGTCACCCCAGACATGAACTTCCTTGCAAAACTAAGAAGTGTTAAAACTGACCTAAAAATATGGAGGAGAGCAGAAACGGAAACGGAGTTGAAGTTGCACTCTGATCTAAAAGGGAGGTTACAGGAGATTGACATGGTAATTGAGTCTCGTGGCCTTACTATACAGGAGACCACCGAATGGAAGGACGGGAAAAAGAAACTATTAGAGATGGAAAACATTATGAGGCTTGACCTTAAACAGAAATCCAAGATCAAATGAATTAAGATAGGGAAGAAAACAACAAGTTCTTTCATGGCGTAATTAAAGGTAAGAGCAAAAAAAACAAGATTCACGGTCTCATGATAGATGAAATTTGGCAGACGGATGTGGAAGCTATAAAACTAGAGACTTGGAGGTTTTTTAAAGATAAGTTCATGGAGAACCATCCGCCGAGACCTGCTTTCATTAACCCTAACTTCCAAAGGACGGGGCTTGCGGAGTGCATTGAACTTGAAAAACCATTCACTGAGAAAGAAGTCAAAGCTGCAATATGGGACTGTGGGGGCGTAAAGGCGCCAGGACATGATGATTTCTCCTTTAAATTCATGCAATATGGGAAGGGATGCAACTCCTCCTTCATTACTCTCGTGCTAAAGGTGAAGGATCTGTTGACTCTCAACGAATACAGGTCAATTAGTCTTATTGGGTCCCTCTTTAAGATTATTTCCAAATGCCTTACTTCTAGAATCAAGAAAGTCATCTTCCCTCTCATTGATGATATCCAATCAGCGTTTATCGAAGGTAGAAACATTCTAGACGGGCCACTAATCATCAACGAAGTTTCTATGTGGGCAAAGAAAACAAAATATGTTCCTCAAAATCGATTTCAATAAGGCCTTTCACTCAATTAACCAGGGGTATTGGGATTCGACGATGGCTCAAATGGGTTTTGGTACGAAATGGTGATCTTGGATAGCTGGTTGTTTGGAGTCTGCCCCGTGCCTCGGTGTTATTAAACGGAGTCCCGACCGATGAATTTCCTCTTTAGATGGGTGTCCGCCAGGGGGACCCTCTCTCCCCTTTTCTCTTCATTATTGCCATGGAGGGATTAAACGATGCCTTGATATATTCCTGCAACAAGGGAGTCTTTCGTAGTGCCCAAATTCCTAAGTTCAACGGTTGTTTTTCTGACATATTCTCCGCAGACGATGCGCTCTTCCTTGGTGATTGGTTGAGGGGGAATCTCAAAACTCTTGCTAGAATATTTCGATGCTTCCATGATGTGTTAGGATTGAAGGTTAATTATTTGAAGTCTAAAGTATTTGGAATTGGGGTTACTGAAAGGGAATTGGCTTCCAGTACCCGAGTCTTAGGGTGTGATTCTGGCTCCTTCCCGTTCACTTATTTGGGGATCCCGGTTAGGGCGAACATGTGTACGGTAAAAAACTGGAAACCTATTTTAGACCGTGTCCAAGCCCGTCTTTCATCTTGGAAAGCTCTCTCCCTCTCGACCGGGGGTCGCCTCACCCTCGTATGGTCTGTTTTAGGCAACCTCCCACAATTTTACTTCTTACTTTTCAAAGTACCAGTGGGTGTAATTGACGTTTTGGAAAGGAGTCGAAGGCGATTCCTATGGGGGGTAGTGAAGACAAAAAAAGAATTCATTTGGTAGAGTGATCCAAAATGAAAGCAAAAAATAAAATGGGCTCTCAACATTGCACTATTGGTGAAGTGGATCTAGAGGCTAAAGAATGAAGAAACCTCAATCTGGAAATCGGTTATCTCGGGTATTCACAACCTTCAAGGAAAACCTATTTACGTTCTTGCTATGAAGACTCTAAATGGAGTTTGGAGGAATATTACAAAAGCGTTAGGCGAGATCGATGACATGGAGAATGGTCCAGATAATTTGTTTTATGTTGTTGTAGGTAACGGTGTGGACACTAGCTGTTGGATAGACATTTGGCAAGGAAACTCTACTCTCTCCACAAAATTCCCGTTTTAGTTTAAATTGGAGAAGCATAAATCAGCCCGAGTTGCGGAGAGACATTTAGAGGTGGAGCTTCGCCATGCTTGGAGGAGGAGACCTAATAACCTGATGGAGGAGGCGGAGAGGTAGTAGCTGGTTCAGATGATCAATTCTTACCAATTTCCTCAGCAAAAGACTTATGGCGTTTTACCCCAACTCATGATGAAATTTCCGAGTCAATGTTATTAAGTAAATCATGGACGTAGCAACTACTTCTCCTTCACGAAATACTATGATTTGGTACAACACTTTGCCTTTAAAGGTGTCGATTTTTATTTGGCGAGCTTGCCTTGATCATCTCCCTAAGGCGGCTGCTCTTGCTAAACAAAACGTTCCTTTAAACTCTACTATGAGTCACATGTGTTGTGCGGGGAATGAAGACTGCAATCATCTATTTACCGACTGTAAATTCGCACAGGATACATTTGCATGGATCTTCAAATGGTGTGGTTTAGACACTGGTGATTTATATTCAGTGGTGGATATTATCAAATTTGTTGCAAATTGTGGCCACTCTCCTAAAAAAAAGAAAAATACTTCTAAGTGTGGTGTATGAAACTCTGTGGTGTATTTGGTTGGAGAGAAACGAGAGAACATTCAACAATGTGCCTCATGTTGCCTCAAGAACGACGGATCACGTTATCTCTCTAGTCTATGGGTGGATTAAGCATAGGCGTAAATAGGTAATAGCAACTGGGTGAAATGGTGTGGTAACCCAACTGATATCATGTAAATGTTCTAATCTTTTCCCATGTAAGCTGTGTACTTTCCTTCCTTGGTGCCTTGCCATGCTTGGGTTTTTCTTTTAAAGTTTCTTGCATTTTAAATATATATATATATATATATATATATATATATATATATATATATATATATATAGAGAGAGAGAGAGAGAGGTAGGTTTAATTGAGAAAATAAAAAAGATTGAGAATGAGAGAATCATTATCAGCCAATCATTTATTTTTGCCGCAAAACCTATCATCGTATCGGCGGAAAAGGGAAAGCAATACACGTATGTTTCAAACTAAACATGTTTCCTTAAATTATGTTAATCATTACCTTAATATATACAAAAACATAACTTTTTTATTTTTTTAATTTTTAATGAGCTATTTTTATCGAAAAACTATTTTAAATATATCAAAATTCATAATTTTTAATTCTCTATAAATAGTAATTCATATTGATATAGTTTTAAGATAAATTAATATTTCTTATAGTTCAGATCTCGTTGTTCATAAGTAAATAAAAATGAATCAGATTTTTATTACACTACTCGTTATTCATAAGTGAATAAAATGAATAAGATTTTTATTACATTACATTCGTTAATCACTTATAATGTAACGCCCTGTTCCGAATCGATTCCTAATTCGAGGCTCTGGCACGAAGATCGGTCATTATAAGGATTAGGGCCTTTGAAAAGGTGAGATCTAGGCCCATTTGGGTGTGAGTGATGTATTTGAAGTGACCCGGATGTTCGACTCGTGTTTTGGAGCCTAGGGGAATTTCGGTAAAGTGTCAGTTCGGGCTTTTGTGGAAATTTGATTTTTGTCGGAAGGTCTTAAGGATGGTATGATTTGATAGAAGTGTAGGGATTCTCGTTACCTTTTTGTGGATATAAGGAACGTCGGAAACGGGCTTATAACGAAGAAGTTATGGCCTTCGGAAGTTTGGCGGTTTTAAGGTTTCGCAGGGTACGCGGGGTGTACTAGTGAAGAGAGCAGTACGCGGGGAGTACCTTGGTGTACGTTGGGCGTACTGACCAGGATGGTCGTGGGTGCTCTTCGGAGTACGCTGGGCGTACCATATGTACGTTGGGCGTACTCCAATCAGACCCGAGTCCTATTTTAGGGTCTTGAACCCTATTTAAGCTCCTTATCTCACAACCTAACCCTAATATCCTCAGCCTCCATCCCTCTAAACCCTAGAAATCGACCATTAGCCCCCGTTTAAGTGATTTTAGAGCTTCATAGTGATTTATGTGTGTTTTCGTGCTTGAGGAGGAAGAAGGAACTTCTTGAAGAGTCATTGCTTGACTTAAAGCTTTTGGATCCAGGCTTTGTGCACCTAGATCTAACTTCTAAAGGTATAAAGTCTCAACCTTGACAACTCTTTCTTGTAGATCTAGCTAAGTGACACTTTGTTATGATTTTGGTCCCTTTGTGGTGGTTCTTGTGAGTAGAAGTTACTCCAGAACCTTGGAGCTTTATATTTGGACTTTGTTGGAGTTATGGAGTCATATAGTTTGGATCTTGATGAGTATAAACCTTCCATGCATGTTTTGGTAGTTTTTTGGTGAAGCGTGGGACTTAGGGTTTTGATTTTGGGCCCCATTAAGTCATGCTAAGTCATAAAGTCAGGAACTTTATGACTTAAGAAGTCCCTTTGACTCAGATCTGGAAGTTTGGACTAAGGTCTTATGGTATTAAGAGGATTTTAAGACATTTTGGAGTGATTTTTGACCTTTGGAATTCATCTTTGGTGTTTGGGTTTCATTAAGCCATGCAAAGGCTTAAAGCATTCGACTTTATGGATCAAGTCACTTATATTTAGCTATTATGAGGTTTTGGACGTATTGGCTTAATGGATTAAGAGCTAAAATTAAGAGTTAGTCAAACAGGAGGAGTATGTCGGGCATACAAGCCTGTACCTGGAGCGTACAAGCTCTTAAGCCAGTACACTTAGCGTACAAGCTGAGTACGCCCCACGTACTCAGCAGAGTGGGATTTCGGTTTTTGGGCTTCGATTTGGGCCATATTTTGGGCTTTATTGTTTTGGGCCTTGTTGGGCCATCAGGTTTTGGGTTGATATCTATTTGTGGAGGCCTACTATGGATTTGGGCCCAATTTGGAAAATTGGGCCATGGATTGTGCCTTGGGTAGTTTTTGGTATTTCGGCCTTGTGGACTATTAGGTTTGGGCCTAAGTCTTGGTCTAAAAGTAGGTGAGGGGTAAATTCATCATTTACCCTAGTAATGGATTTAGGGGTTATGGATTGGAACCCAATTGTTGATTTGGGTGTTGTTTTGACTTTAATAGTTCGGGGATCTATCAGCCAGCGGACATGGATTTTCTAGTTTGATTCGGCAGTGCGAGGTGAGTCTTCTCTCACTATATCCATGGGTCGAAGGAACCAATGCTGGCCCATTACGTGTTATGTGGTATGCTAGTTGTCTCTGTGATACTTGCATGGAAGACCCCGGGGGAGCCCGTGGCAATTGGATATCAGACCATAGGGGAGCCCATGACATTCCCGGAAAATACCATGGGGCAGCCCTTGCATCATGGGCAGATCTTATATAGGACTAGGGGGGCTGTAGCCCCCCTGATTTTTTTGGCAGAAGTAGTCCCTATACTTTAACTTTATATATATTAGGCCCAAAAATATAAAATTTTGACTATGTTTTCGCTATTAGTTATACAACTTTATGAACACAAAAGAACCCTAGCATGTATCTACTATTTTTGAAATTAACATAAGAGAATAGAATACATACCTTTTGTTGTTATGTAGTAATAACAACTAGTTCCTTGAGTTTCCTTAGCTCTTGAAAGCAAGTACCACAAGTGTAGTACCTCTAATGGCTCACAAACACACTTTGAGTGAGAGAATGAATATGAGAGAGAGGAGGAAGGGTACTAAGCTCCAAAATTCGTCCCTAGTAGGGTTTTCCCAAGGAGTGGTCGAATTCTAGTGCCTTAGGGTGCTATTTATACTTGAGGCTGGCTAGGGTTTCAAGGTGGAACCCCTAATCCCTTAGCTTAGGGCCTAAGCAAGTCCATGGACTCCTTTCCTTAAGCCCTTGGACGAAAACTCCTAGATCCTTCTAGGATTTTCGTTCAAGCCTTAATAAAGGTGATCCAATAGCCCAAAGTCTCAACTATCAAATAATTACAAAACAACCCCTGTACTTTTAATTAATTCCTTTAATCCCGAAATTAATTCCTAATTAATTTCTGATTAAATACTAATTAATAATACGATTCCAAATTAATATATTATTCATATAATATATTAACAGATCATATTTATACCCCAATTTATTATTCTTAACAATAAACCAGCCTCTCTCCTCAACAGTCATCCTCTCTAGTCACTAGTGTGAAGGCAACCCAAAAGGACCATGCTCACAATCGGGTCAAGTACATACCAAAATAGTTATGGACTTAGACACTAATCCAACAGTCTCCCACTTGGATAAGTCTAATAACTATTCTGCGTATGACTTCAGAACCCGATCAGCAATCGTAGCTGTCAAAAGCCGCTGTCAACTCTGATCTGATCAGATACGCGTGTCCTTTAGACAAGGGATCATATATTCCTCCATTCTCAAGATATCGTATAGACACAAGACATGAATTTCGATCATTCTCTCTATACTGTTTCCCGACTTCTGATTTAGGACGACTGACAACAGACTACAATTGAACACATCAACTTAGTCCCGGCTTGGCCAAGTGCTTAGGTGTCATCACTAAATCATCGAGAGGCCCACATATATCGCTTTTATCCCACTTTGGGTAAAAGGAATGGATAAACTTCGACTCAAATGCTTGCTTGCATTTACTCGTCAAATCACACACAACAATAAGTTTTATAACACCAAGTTACTGGTGCGTTTACTTACCATCAATGTGCAACCGACCAGCAAATAACAACTCACACGTCTCGGTTTCAAGAATATACAATATTATCGTCTCACTAATCACCCGTGATAAATCCATGAAGTGATTCAAGTGAGCGTGGGTTTAATCCAATACTTTAATCTTATCAAAGCACTCATGAACTCTGCAGCAAACTTGTGCTATGTCTAAACACTTTATACAATCTACATACATATTCATGACAGTCTTCCTTCACACCTACTCCCAACGTATGACCGACTGTGGATGTTTGAATAACCTAGTTATTCTGGAAGTCAAAACATGCAAAGTGAAACACAATAATAATACCTAATCCTATATGGTCCCAAAACTTTTGAGCGTAAATAAAACACATTTTATTTAAACACCATATTGACTACTCATTATTCATTGTTTAATGTTTCGGATAATCAACTTGTTACTTGAATTACAACAATAGCTGTCCCATGCTCCGAGCATGCACACTATGTTTCCTATGATCGTTACTTGTGAAATAGATCAATTGAAGACATTTCCAATGAAACTCATTTCACAATTCCCAATCATTATCATTAGTGTAAGAATACCAAATTCTTGCCACTTTTAGAATATGTCAGATTCTAACATTTTATGCAACAGTCCTTTCGTGAAGTCACAGCACAACAGTCACAAAGACTCGGCCAATGAAATCACAAGGTACTCTATCAGAAATTGTTACAAAACAGTTATATAGATGTGATGTCTCTCACTCAAAGTACATTCCTCTGAACATCCTTTTTGCATAAAAGTTTCTAATCTAGACATATTTCTTAATATCCAACTCCCATTAATGGAAACATTTCCATATTTGCCATGTGACAACTCATTCTAAATATAATCTTATCTATTCACAATAATGTCAACATGGTCCTTCCTTTACTATACTTCCAACTGCTCACAAGCGACAAATCCTCAGTGAACCTCAGATCGTCCTTTGATAGTTGTTTATTTATTTTAGTCAAAACCGATTCTAGTCCCTTTTTCCCTCTTAATGCCCTAGGCATTTGGAAAATTTTAGAACGGTCAAATATTATCAGTCTTCTGCCATAATATTTTGTTAGCCATGTTCTCACAATTCGAACTATGAAGAGGGATGCCGTAATCATAATCGAATTTTGAGAACGTGCTATGTATCCTTGACTAAATTTATTAACATTTCTCGATCTAAGCTTTTAGATATTGAAACGAAGTATAATATTCTCTCCCTTAATTATAGCAAAACAACTTTTCAACCCCTACAACTTTGCAAAGTTAATATTTGTTTTCTATAATTAATATTGCTAACTGGCAATACTTGAAATAATAATCATGCTCCCACTAACACGATGATTATTACAATACAAGCATAACACTTATGCTCCCACTACCTTTGACATCTATTCAGAAAACAGTTGAACTTCCAGAAGACAATCCTTAAGTTCATATTTCTAACACTTGATGCTTTGATAAGCCTTTATCTAAGCTTCTTAAAATCATACACCTTTGTCTTAGAAAGCTCACATGTGTGTCTATACAACTTCAGAGCTTATGTTACTAAGTCCCAAATGTTCAGACTAATTGCCAAATCTCACAATTCGAACTATGAAGAGGGATGCCGTAATCATAATCGAATTTGAGAATACAATTTTCACAATTGCAATCTTCTTAAATTTTTTTTAGTGAAAGCATTTGCTTACAATCATTTTCATGAAGGAGGGAAACCTTATGACACTTAGATTTTATAGTGTATGTGTTCCTATCCATGCAAATTTGTCATAACAACAATCATAAGACAATGTTTGCGACAAATCCAACTCGTATGGATTGAACTTGTTCAATCTTGATTTCTCGCCTTATGGCAGCATGAATGCCCACCATTGCTTCCAGGTTGTTCACAAGCTCACCCTTACCTTATCAATGTACTTTCCATTGATCAGGGTTCCTTGCCTTTATGCAATCATTTGAGAACTCACAGAACTCATATTCATAGATGACTTAAACTGGAATGGCACAGAAACAAGATTATGTCAACACGATAGGTTGTAAACCTCAAGTCGTGTGCTAGTGATGATCGATAAGGTTTATTCTTGATTTGTTCTTGAAACTTTTCCAAGATCATTAAAACTCCCACTGACCTCTTGACATATATGATTCTCTTGTCAGGAAACTTTCCTAGACAAAACAAATATTCAAGAGTTAGTGTAGTTCTTATCAAGACAAAAACACTTCACATAATTGGTCCTAGTTGGTCTTTGTCTTATCCAAGACAACACAACTTACCAATTTTAAATGTGCAAGAATAAGAAAACCTTTTTTTTCAATTCCACATTTCTTGAGTGTTATAAACCTACTTAAGACTTGTCACTCAATTCACAATCTTGGAATATAACTCTAAGACTTGATGTTGGAACGAAGTATGATTGAATTCTTGATTTTAACCATTTCTACAATTCTCGATTCCTCTTCTTAGACATACAAATGTACTAAGACTCACTGGAGGATCAATTGAGATATGGTTCTTAATCATTAAGACTTATCATAAAACACAATAAAAGGTACTCTCCCTTCTTCTTAGAATAGAGAACCTTTTATCTTTCTGCCTTCTTGATTCTTCTTATTCGTTATGCTATTGATTGAAACTCTTCCGATCAACTCAGAATTATACTTAATCTTATAAGTATAACCATATTTACCAAACTTTAGTAAATCATGACGAATATCTTTATCACTCTTGTGGTGGACTTGCTCAACGCACAACCTAGTGTACTCGATCTCCTAGTCCTTCTCTTGACACTTTGCCAAAGAATTAGTCTAATTTCCAAATATGAAGTTTATCATTCATCACGCAACCAAGTTGTATGATTCCAAGTTTCTGTCCAATTGAAACGTGGGCGATGAGAATCTTCCTTTATTTGGCAAATTCTCAATATTTCCACAAATAACATAATTAAGAATCAAATCCATTATTGCTAATAGTAGAAACATTCAAAACATCAATTTTTCATACATGCCACTACAAGGATAAATAAATAAGACAAAATCAAAATTTATATTATTGCGGAAAAAGTTTGTCCTTACAATGAAATTCAACTGAAAAACTATGCTATAACATATTTCTTATCAGTCTATCCTAACTCTAGAGTAGCAGCTCAAAAATCTGATCTTTGAATCCATGCGATCGAAATCCATTTCTTCATGATCAGATTCAGCACGCTTCTTCCTTAAGCTTCCTATCTTTTCTTCGATCCTGCAAAACTTCAAAATGTAATCTTATCACATCACATATTAAGAATCAAAGAATAGGAACATATAGAGTTAGTTAATGCGTTTTACCTGAAGTAGAGCCATACGTCTTGACTCTCCCATCTCTTAGATCTCTCAGGTAAACAGGGCAGCTTCGTCTCCAATCCCCCTTCTCTTGGCAATAAAAGCAAATGGACTCTTTTGGAATGACACAAGGAACTATCTCAGAATTTACCTTTTCTGGATTCCCAATGTCACCATTTTCAATGTCCATTGAAGTTTGGGAGTTTGATTCACCAGACAAATTTGCTTGATCAGCACGCCAAATCATTGTTGATTCAGCAGCTATAAGCAAATAGGTCAAATCAATGAGGGTCACGTCATGGTCCATCATATAGTACTCTCTAACGAACTCACTATATGATTCAGGAAGCGACTGAAGAACCCAGTCAACAGCCAACTCACCTGAAATCTCGACACCCAACATCTTTAACCTGTCAATGTGTGACTTTATCTCCAAGACGTGTGCACACACAGGTTTCCCATCTTCGTGTTTACTTGCCAATAGGGCTTGAGTGAGCTTGAACTTTTCAAGCCTTTGAACTTGTGGGTTAGGGAGAATAATTAGAGGAGGTGGAGGAAGTGAAGCATGACTCTCATTTCCTTAATCGTATCGTGGAACGTCATCTTCATTTGGAAAGCTTGTTCCAAGGGACTTGGGAAGACCATTGTAAGATTTAGACATCTACAAAACAGGAGAAAATTCAAGTTAGGTTGATTGAGTCCTTAATAAAACACCCAAATGAGTTATTAAGGCTAGGATCCAACAAAACACTCTACAACCTAGAAGAGGGATGCCAAAATCTAGTTGCAGAATATTTGAAGGTAGGTAAATGACGATTTACCAATTTCCACCATGAAAAACGAAAAAGAAGTTTAAGTTTTAAATGAATTGAAACTCCTAGATCTTTTGAGATTCATTGAACTTTTCAATGGCATGTTTAATCTCGATTATGCCCTTTAAATTTGCGACTGTGATGCTGAGGATCACAAACAAGGTGTGAATAACCATACAAATCTACGGGATGCACTCAATGCTATTATCACCTAATCAATGTGCCGGTTAACCACACACGCTCCATTGATCTATGATAAACATCGAGCCACCCTTCACAACCAATGTCAACCCCAAATTAGTGTGCCGGTTAACCACGCACGCTCCACTAACGTTTGGCAAGGGTGTGAAGTGTAATTCCATGGATTAGCATACAATTTCACATTTTGCCTAAAGTAACTATGATTTGGGAATTTGTAAAAGCATTTAGTTACTTTGTACTTCATTATACTTATAATGGAAGGTTTCGTCCTATCCTACCCGTTCGACTAACGACCCTCCACCAGTCAAGAGTGCGGTGGGTAAGAGTGGATACACATTCAATCGCCATTTTATAGGCAATTTCCTTAAACACCCTTTATAGACCAGCTTCGTGAATGAGGCATACTAACGGTAAGACTGACTGTTTACTCATACATATATATAATATTAGACTTTTAATGTTATATATAGTATAGGGTGTATTTTACACTTTTAAAATACTAGGTGATCTAATTTAATAAATTATACTTTTAATTTAATTAAATGTAAACCAAAACTTTATGGGTTTATTAAATCTCTTTTAATTATACACCTTAATTAATTAATAAAACCATAAGGGTGTAATTTGAACTTTTCAAAAACTAGGGTTTTAGAATTTAACATTTTAAAATTAAACTTTTAATCAAAATTTAAATTCCAAAACTTGAGGGCAAGTTTTGAAACTTTTCAAAACAATTAGGTTTAAATTTTTTTTTCGAAAAATTAAAACCTTTTAATCTTAAATATTAAACTTTGATTTAATAATTATCCAAAATTAAACAATTAATTTGAATTATTAAATCTTGGAGGATATCTATTAAATTAAACAATTAATTTAACCTAATCCCTTAAATCCCCTAAAATTCGAAATTATGGGATGGGATAATTCAAAATCTTTAATTACCAAATTTAAACACTTAAAAGATAATTACAAGATATGACATTATCCAAATCCCTAAAAATTAGGATCTAATCTTGGGGAGGAGGCGAATTTCGAAATCCTAGGGTTGGATAACCCTAGAATTCGAAATCTTGGAGGCTAGGGAAAGGATTTGGGAAACCCTAACCAAATTTCGAAATTTAGGGTTTATGAACCCGAATTTCGAAAATCATGCCTTTAGGGTTTATTGGCTATAAACCCTAATATGTCAAATTCATACTTTTGTATAGAATCTAATTGAAAACAAAAACCAATGGCTCTGATACCACTGATGGGTTTTATACAAACAATCATATGTGTGCATGCAACCCTAGATTCAGATCTATGTTTTCGCTATTAGTTATACAACTTTATGAACACAAAAGAACCCTAGCATGCATCTACTATTTTCGAAATTGACATACGAGAATAGAATACATACCTTTTGTTGTTATGTAGTAATAACAACTAGTTCCTTGAGTTTCCTTAGCTCTTGAAAGCAAGTATCACAAGTGTAATACCTCTAATGGCTCACAAACACACTTTGAGTGAGAGGATGAATATGAGAGAGAGGAGGAAGGGTACTAAGCTCCAAAATTCGGCCCTTGTAGGGTTTTCCCAAGGAGTGGTCGAATTCTAGTGCCTTAGGGTGCTATTTATACTTGAGGCTAGCTAGGGTTTCAAGGTGGAAACCCTAATCCCTTAGCTTAGGGCCTAAGCAAGTCCATGGACTCCTTTCCTTAAGCCCTTGGACGAAAACTCCTAGATCCTTCTAGGATTTTCGTTCAAGCCTTAATAAAGGTGATCCAATAGCCCAAAGTCTCAACTATCAAATAATTACAAAACAACCCCTGTACTTTTAATTAATTCCTTTAATCCCGAAATTAATTCCTAATTAATTTCTGATTAAATACTAATTAATAATATGATTCCAAATTAATATATTATTCATATAATATATTAACAAATCATATTTATACCCCAATTTATTATTCTTAACAATAAACCAGCCTCTCTCCTCAACAGTCATCCTGTCTAGTCACTAGTGTGAAGGCAACCCAAAAGGACCATGCTCACAATCGGGTCAAGTACATACCAAAATATTTATGGACTTAGACTCTAATGCAACAATATTCACATATGAATAAAATGTGTATTAGCTCTCATCACAAGTTATATTAACACATTTATCATAATTTTGTTACAATTCATTTGTTATTCATATATGAATAAGTAGTTCTAATTTTCAAAAACACTTCGTCATTTATTAACATACTACTTATTCATATATAAATAACAAATAAATTGTAACAAAAATATGATAAATGTTTTATTCATATATGAATATAACATATGATGAAGTTATTCATATATGAATATAAAATGTGACGAAAGATGATGTAAAAATATATATTTTAGGTAAGAAAATTTTATTACATGTTATATTCATATATGAATAATACTTAAAATGTAAAAAAAAAAAATTAAACATACGTTTTATTCATAAATGAATAACGAACATATTGTAATAAAAATCGGATTCATTTTTATTTACTTATGAATAACGAGAGCTGAAACTAAAAAAAAATTATTTTATCTTAAAACAATATCAATATGGATGTCTATTTATAGAAAATAAAATATTATGAATTTTGATATATTTAAAATAATTTTTCGATAAAAGTAGCTCCTTAAAAATTAGAAAAACAAAAAAAACTATTATTTGTATATATTAAGGTAATGAGTAACATAGTTTAAGGAAACATGTTTGGTTTGAAAACACACATGTATCCTTGTTCATTTTCGTCGCCCAAGTGTTTTGCGCTAAAAATAAATGATTGGCCGAGAATGATTCCCTCATTTTCAACTTTTTTTCTCAATTGAACCATCATATCTCACTCTCTCTCTCTCTATATATATATATATATATATATATATATATATATATATATATATATATATATATATATATATATATACACCGTAATAAATAAATATCATTTTTGTCAATTGTCATATTTTCATTGTATATGACACATTATATTTGAGAATTTTAGATTTTGTTTCATTTGACGATTTCTTGTGTTTTTTTTTTCTTAAATTAAAATCCATATTTTAGTAAGGAATTATACATGGGAGGTGATATAGTAACATTTTAAATTTTTATCCATCTACTCTATATAAAAGCATCTCCCATGGCAACTTTTTACAACTTATTATTATTGACCATTTTTTTTAACATCTTATTATCTATTGGAGTATATAATTTATTTGTTTTTTTTATTGACGACTTAATATATATTAAATGGTCAATATACTTCTATGGTTTGTCATTTAACCCCTCATGCTTTACTTATATTTCATTTTATCTTCTTAAATATATTTTATTTGTGAGTATGTTTTATTTATTTACTTATTAATTATTTGTATTAAATATTTAATGATATTTCATTTATGAAATATAAAATTATAATGATTATATAATTTTTTTTCAATATATTTTATGACTATTCCGTGATTGTTTTTTTTCGTATTAATTTTTCCGAACGATATGTTGCAATATATTTCTTTTGAAACAATGTATTTTAATACTTTTAATAAACTTAAAATACGTGTGTTTAAAAAAATAATAATTAAACAAGGTGGTTTTATAGAACATTTTAGATAGATATGGATAAATTAGTTAAATTTTTATAGAAAACACTATTAGAAGATATTAACCATTGAAATTATTATTAAATTATAGGTTAAACTATTAGAATGATGATTTGGTAACAATTTTAAGTTTTAATAAAACTTAACCATTGAAGATGTTCTAATTATATTTTTCCATTTATGCCTTTAACTACCATCCCCGCCCCTCATTCTGTTTTTGTTTCTACGTAATTTCAACTTTTATTTTTATAACATTTGATTTGGACACAACTTCTTGATTTTGCTTTCCTAAAGACCACCTTTAAATCTTAATTGGTTTTACCGTTTTACTTTTACTTTTACTTTTTTTTTTATATTACTTATGTTTTTATTTATATATTATTAAATTAAATTAAATAAAAAATCATATAGATGTTTATGATATTTTGATCTTTAATAACTTATACGGATACCACATAATGTAGTATATGTTTAATTTATTAAGTGTTATATCTAATAAAAAAACTTTATTTTTTTATATTAGTGGTGTAATCTAAGTTGTTATCATGGTTACAAATAAAGTAACAATTATAGCTGCAATTTGAAATTAAAGTTCTTGTGATGTAATAGTCGGGTAAAAAAAGATCCACCCTACTTAGATAAGATGTCCAACAAAAATATTCAAATGAATGCATTTCACAAAAAAAAAAATTCAAGCTAATGCATAGCGAGAATCACTATTTCAAATTGTGGTGGACAACCGTTATGAGTCATGTATTTGTGACAGTCATATATGCTTAGATTACACAACTAATATAAAAATATTAAAGATAAAGTTTAATGTTTACAGCTTAATTTTCAGCATCATTTTTTAAAATACGTCAATAGCTTTTTTTTTTATTATTATAGATTGAATTACTTACTTATTTATTATATCATTTATTTTTATGTGAAACTATTATTTTAAAACATGTTTAATGTTTAGACCTTGATATTAAATTTTTATTTTTAATAAACTCGTGTAATACACGAGTCTCCCACCTAGTAACCATAATAAATGATAAATATTTTATAAAATAATATATACAATGATACTATAATCATATATACATATAAATTTTGGAAGGCCAAATGAATAGTAAAGTTTTGCCCCCTTCATATTTTGGTCACAATTGTTTGTGATATTGACACTTTTGGTCCCTTGGTTTTAGCTGAAATATGGAGTCGGGCAAATTTAGTCCCTCCGCCTCCCTCGCCCATAGATTTTGTCCCTCCACCGCCTCCCTTCCAAACAACCTTCTAGTTCCTTCTTTCCACTGCTCCCTTTTTCCTCTCCCATACTAAATCGTCGTTGGATTCTCGTTGATTTGGTGAAATCGTTGATTTCTCCTTTTTCCTCAATGAGAAATCACATATTTAGAAACCAGCTCCACCGCCTTCTGTAAAAGCTTGAAACCCTTATTCTCTACGATTTCTCACCTTCACTATCCATCACTGAAAATCCAATGTTTAATAAATCCCACCGATTTGACGTCATAGCCGAACAAACACTCATCAACCAAATATCTTTAAAAAATTTGCTTTTTTCTATTCATTTGTTATCCTGGCTACCTGAACACACCGAAGAACAAGAAATCGGCACGTCGGCCCAAGCGACGACAGAGAGCGAAGACGACGACCGAGGTTTCATCTGCATCGTTATCTTCCATCGATATACAACCATTGATTTAGGGCTGGAATTGAATGGTCTATTGCTACCTGTTGTCTTAGTTTCAGACCTGAACTTCCCACTTGATGGTTCCGTTTCCTACCCTAGAACCCAAGCACGTTTTTCTCTGTGTTTCCTTTTTATTTCAAGGTGAATACACAAAGTCCCTAAATTTCTAATTGAATCTGTTAAATTTTAATAAACCTTCTGATAATCCAAATGATCTTGTGATTTTTGACTCAGATGCTAAAAGCTTGCGACGGATGAAAAAGATGTTGTGGAAGGCATAGAGGAACTAAAATTTGTGTGTGTGTATGGGGGTGTGAGTTAGGGTTTGTGTGTGATAGAAAAGGGTGAGAATGAATATACAGAGAAGGAATCATGTTTTAACAAAGAGGATGGTGGTTCTTTCTGAATCTGGAACACTCAAACTTATCAATGATGATGTTACCATTGCTAAAGGCATATAACTTCACGGTTCAATTGAAAACACATGTGTAGTGGTATTCAAGTGGTATTTCTACTAATCGGACATTGATTACCTTATGTATTTAGTAAGAATATTCAAATTTTTTGTAGGTTGCAACTGAAACGAATGATTTACCAATGATGAAACCACCATTACAATTGTTCTTGAAGAAAAATGGTCAAATTTGGATTATTGGTTGTATCATTTATAACTTATTAGCTGTAGCATTTACAAAAAATCATATTTCTTTAAAGAAAGGAATGGAGAATACTATAGGAAAAAGGATGATATAAAAGGTAAATTTATTTCTTTTAGTGTTTTCTTCCATGAGATTTTATAAGATTCTTCATGTTCACATCCATTGCTTCTATCTCTGTTGGAAATGATGGGTCATTGTCAAGCTTTAATGGATGATATTTCCCTCATGGAAGGTAATTGTTTAACAATTTAAATATTTCATATATAAATTAGGCTTTTCTGGAGTCTTATGTATAAGGATAAATGGTAAGTTGTATGGAAGAATTTTGTATTTTTTAAAACTTTAGTCTTATTCATCAATCAGTTCTTACTTGCATTCATTTAAATGTGCATCTCTTGATTGCCTTTGCCACCAATGCATATATTCTCTCTTTTTTTATTTGTAAACTTGATGGTGTTCTTCTTAAAGAATCCAATTTGCGACTGATTGTTTCCAGTGGGGGTGAAGTTGCTTCAATTATAGGTATTTCTATTCAAACTAACACGACCACTTTCTATCATTGGTTATTGTTTGATTTGTGGGTGTTGTGAGTGCATCAGGAAATTGTTTGTTGAAATTCTTGTATGAACTATACTTATGGAACTATTCTAAAATAGAGGACTTTATTTCTCGACACGCATAGAGGAATTCCGATTTCATGAAATGGTTGAATAAACTTCTTAAAGGTTGATCAGGTCGTGGGTTACTGGTAGAAATCCTCATCAGTTTATTGGAGATGAAAGTATGTTATTGCGTGATCCTGTTAGATCCTTGGTAAATCCCATCTTTACTGTTTTTTCTTAATTTTACATGCCATATGTATATATTAATTATAGCTATTAATGCAATAATTTCATATATGACAACCACACAAGGATTGGTAAAGAAAAGGAAGAATTGGATCGAGCAATTGCACTTTCTTTGGCTGAAAGTTTAAGGAAACCAAATGGTAAACTTTAACTAAATAAAACATAATTACCCTCATTTGTAACCCCTCATTTTCAATCTTTATATAAATCACACATGAACATTTTGTATGCATGGTTGTAGAACTCGCTACTCAGTACCTGTTCAGCCGACTGCCGAGTAGCGAGTACTCGGGGAGTATTCGGATTCAGTAATTCATGTAGAAATATTTTTTAGGGAAATTATATATGTCGAAATCATAAGTTAACATCATAAGTTGATTGAAATTATAACAAAATTAGATACACGTGAATACATAAAAACTGAAAAACACACAATGGTCTCACTTCGTGAATAATTACTGAAAATTTAAGAGATATATATATATATATATATATATATATATATATATATATATATGGTAATAATCACATGTGTGTGTTAAATAATAAATCATTAAGTATATTATACATATTAATCACCGAGTTGGCCGAGTTTTACAACACTGCTCACTTCAGTAAGGGGTTGATTGGGGAGTACTCGGATTTTTGTAACTCGCCTCGTTAAGGGGTCGAGTAGGGAGTACTCGGCCGGGTAATCGTCCAACTCGGCGAGTTTTACAACACTGTTTGTATGTTTGAATTACTTTAGGATATGGGTGGAAACCAGGATATAATAATGATCTTGCAAAATTAAATCAGCATGACACTCATCCATCATACCCTCCATTTGTACCCATGGGATGTAAGTACTTATTATCTTATTGCTACTAAAAACATGATATAACCTTGATTTAATCTTTCTATGCATATCTAAATTTTAGGGTATGTGGTGGCATACATACTTTCATTTCTTTCTATTACAGATTGCATTTTCGATTATTTTCTTAATCAGGGAATTGCATTCTGGAAAATCTACCTAATAATAGCATTTTATCTCTAATGGTTACAAATGGTCGATTGAAGTACATTTTACTGTTATTGGATCAACAACATAAAATGAAAGGTTGATTAAAATAAATTGAACTTAGTTTTGTTTATTTGTTTGTTATAACATCATACCTCCATTATTTTTATTACAACATTGCACTTTAATTTATTTCTTATTACGGAGCTATAATTTGAGAGATGTAGCTCATACCTTTGTACTTTATACTTTTTTTCTTATTAGGGCATCATACTTTGAAAAATCTATCCAAATATAGTGTTGAAATTTGTTGTTAATTGAATGAGATTGCTACATTTGGGGCTGTTGCTTCTGCTGCCAGTTATAAAGTTGTTTTTTTTTTTCAGTTTTTGACTTGGTTATTACAGGTGGGCAGTAGGCATTGAACTATAATAATGCAAGCAAGCCTCACAGAATGTTGGGTGAAGTGTTTGGAAGTAAGTCGATGTAAGGTTAACCATTCGAGACTAGAAGAAATAGCAACATACTTTTGCTTATTTATTTATTAATTTTCTTCTATTACACCGTTGTAGTTTGAAAATTATATGCAATTTCACTGTTGTAATTGCGTAAATTTTTCAAAGTATAATGTCGATAACTATATATATATATATATATATATATATATGTGTGTGTGTGTGTGTGTATAAAGACAAAATTTATGACCAATATAATAATATGTAAGGGTAGAGAATGAAAGTTAGTTTTTATTATATGCAAAAAAAAGAGTATGTTGCCTATTTTGGTAAAAATGATTGCAAGAAATACCAATATACTTTCATTTATTTGTTTATTATTTATTTATTTATGTAGAATAATTAAATGGGTTTTTCAAAGTACAATGCCTTAATAGAAAAATTGATACCTTGAAATAATTAGGAATTATAGCATTCATTCACAAAAAAGTTCAATTATGTTACTGTTGTGTAAATTTTAAAAATGCTTTGAACTCTTTTACATAATAGAATTTTATCCTATTTTTTCTCTATTGATTTTGTTTTATTAATAAGTTTAAATAAAGGCATTTAATGATTTCATGGTGAAATAGGAAGCTTTAAGGACAACATTGCTGAGATGGAAGTATATAGTGTCCATCTTGGAATACTATCATCATGTCGTTCTTCTAAGATAATGGTCCTAGAAATACGCATGTTGGTATGATTTTTTATTTCATTCTTCAATCATTTAGTTACATTTAATGCATCATGATGTAGTATATGTGTTAATTGGATTTAATAAAATTAGTATGTTATTTATACAACTGATAAACATGATATGTTTCTTATACACATACTCTGTTTTATAGCTTAACTATTGTTTTGGTAACAATATTTTGCCACTTACTAACTTTTGTACTAACTTATCAATTAAAATGCATATATTCAAGTAATAGAGTCTTGGAGAACTTAATCATGTTTGCCTAATTTTCTAATGATCTATGTTAATTATGGAAGGACAAGCTTGATAAATCTATGGTCGGAGTTGTTAAGACTCGTAGGAGCATAGGAAGTGTTCTCAACAAAAGCTAAAGGTTTAAAAAGCATCATTACTATCTTTACAACAATAAGTGACATTTGACTAGAGTTTCAAAATCAACAGTTTGATAAAATACATTATTCTCCTTTTAATTTTATAGAATGAATGGTTGGTTCAAATAATTTGACTGTATCGTTAGGTCTCTTATTGAAAGTCGATTACTTACCAAAACATTTAAAATTACAAGAAAATAGTGAAAATGAGGCAAATACAACAACACTTTACAATTCAATGATTATTGGGACCTAATATAGATGAAGTATACCAAATTTTAGAGCTTTTAGGTGCCGAAGGTAAATATCTTTCGATTCATACATAGTCATGGGAAAATTTGAGAAAGGTGTCGAAAACACCGCCTTCGCTGCTATTATCAATACAAGAAATGGTATTTTTTTCTAACATTATTTATAAAACGTCTAAAATTTTTGATTATTCTATATCTATCATGTATATATTATTTTAGGACAAGGAGAAAACATTTGCTGAAAATTTATCAAATTTGTTGGAGGTTCAACATCCAGGCTCGCCAATCCTGCTATTGGTTGTAATGAAAACATTAGGTAATTTTTCAGCAAACATGAGTCTTGGAAAAGTTTCAGTTTCATTTACTTACACTATCAAATCAATGGTTTAAAATATGTCATCTTTAAGCATATTTTTCTTATTATGGCATCGTACTTTCAGTTTCATTTACTCACATTCTAGCAATGTACTATAGAAATGTACTTTAAAATTCGTCATTCTAGCATCCTACTTTCATTTCCTTCTGTAACATTGTACTTTTAGTTATTTTTTTTATAAAGAGACCTTTCATGCAGTCGACTTCTAAAGTCAGAGGGCATTGAAAAAAATGTATTCATGGCATACGTGTTTGCCATGGAGACGTTAATTCAGAAAACATACTTGTATACATCCATCATGCAGGTAAAATCTATGTTTTTCATTCTTTGTTATCTACTTTTATTACATTTTAATTTATTAGAATTTAAATACTCCATTCATACGTAAATTCTAAATTGTTTCCACCAACAAGTATATGGTATGATATTGATATAGGCTTGATTACATGGATGCATGGTAGGAAGCAAGAAGGTATCAGTATTGATCTTAATCTCTTTACTTGGTTCTAATGGAATGGAATTTCAATTTCCATTCCATGATTTTGTATATGGCCAAAATTCAACAAGTTGGTTTAATAGATTTCACCTTTATTATTGCAGGATGATGATGAACTCGATATGGTTGGTTGTTGCACGTTCAAAGTAAAAACATCAATCTAAGTGAATTTGTAAAAGAGCTTTATCTTTGTGGCCATGTAAGACACTTTTACCAACTTTAAATGAAAACAACCTCCACCCCACGCGGGTTTGGAGTGAATCACATTGATCCAAAACTATTTAAAATTCTGAAAACACGATCCGCTCCGCTCCAATAACCCTTTGGAATTTAAATAATCGAATCAATATATGTATCCACCGAATGAACGGATACCTTACCCATTAACACGACCCTTTTAGAATATTAAAATTACGTAATTTTGATGTATGCAAAAAAGTAATATTTCTTAAACAAATATCTACTAAAACAAGAATTACATTATTTAATACTCAAAATCCTAATTAGTGAGAATGTGTGTTAATGACAATAGTTATGTAAGATTGAACGTATTTATATTATCAAACAACATATTTTCTTTATAATTCTCAGAATATCATTGTCCATACGTCCGCACAATAATTAGTTAGAATAGAATAACCTAAGCCTATATATATATATATATATATATATATATATATATATATATATATATATATATATATATGACGGTTCACCTGAGATACTTAAAAAAAATAGAGATATTGAGATTCAACCTCAACCACATATTTCTCATTTATCGCTCTAACGCTCCAGTGTATCGGCAGCAGCGGGGTATGCCTAATCATAAAATGATCATACATATATGTATGTTCACAGATTGAGTAATCATCTATGATTATGGTGGTTGGTGGCAGAGGTGGCGGTGGTATATGTGACGGAGGTGGCAGTTGTGGGGTCGGTTGGTGGCAGAGGTGGTGGAAAAGGCGGTTGTGGTGATGGGGAAGGTGGCGGGGAAAAAATAAAATGGTGACGCTGAATAATCATATTTATGATTATAACTTTTCCACCGCACCGGTACGTCGGAGTGCTAGAGCGGCAATTGAGAAATATGTGGCTAATGTTGAATCTCAAGATCTCTATTTTTTTCGGAATCTCAATGGAATATATATATATATATATATATATATATATATATATATATATATATGTGTGTGTGTGTGTGTGTGTGTGTGTTATAAATTTAACGTAATTAAAACTAAGCTAACAAAACTAAACTAAAACATTATAAAAGAAAGAAGGGGATTTTGAGAGGATTTTTGAAGACTTAGAAGATTGTATTCAAGATGGTGTAATTTTTTCTTTACATTTGATGGGTATTTATACTACATAACATCCTATTCACACATCATCAAAATAGTAACTCAATAGGTAAGGAAAATTATCCAAGGGGTGAAAATTGTTCATCCACATTCTTTGTCTAACTCAATAATTTGATGTATTTTATAACACTCCCCCTTGGATGACAATTTTTCTAATATGAGTTCAACGTTGAAGTATTGCCTCGTTAAAAACCTTGCTAAAGAAAACCCAGAGGGAAATAACTTTAGCGAAGGGAAATAAAGTGCAGTGTATAGTTGACTCCCCTTAATTTATATATATATATATATATATATATATATATATATATATATATATATATATATATATATATATATATATATATATAGAGAGAGAGAGAGAGCTAGGTTCATTTGTTTAAACTAAGCATTGTGTTATCGTATGCATAAATGTGGGCCAATCAAAATTAAATAATTAAATAAATAAATAAGGGTAAATTAGTCATTTGTTTAATAACTTCAAAAAATAATCCCTATAATCATGGTATCTCTCCAGTTTAAATCTCCTTCCCCTCTTTATCTAAAAACCGATTTCTAAAAACCCTAAATTGAACAAATCGACACCCCCACCCTTGTCCCTCCAACCGTCATTTTCCCATTTATTCCAGTCTGCATCAAGTTCCGATTCCAGCTCGGAGTTGGACAACGAAGCTCATGCTGCTCTCGAATTACAAACCCTAGAAACGGAGCTCTCGACAAGGAGCAGCGAAGCAGCGGCGCAGGTGAGTATAAAAACTATTGGGAGACCAATATGTTTCTCCAAACCGAAGAACTCGATAGGTAATCATACTAATTAACTAATCATATGATCTTCTCCTTTTCTCTTTGTTGTTTAAACCTGAATCCATCATTTTCTTCTGCAATTTCTGAAATACAATTGGGGCGGATTGGAGGAAACATTTTCGGCTACTGTGATTCAAGTTCGTCGGACGGAACTCAGTCGTCGGCGGCCTCCAAGGGAGGATTATTCAAGAGGAGATAATGAAACTAGAGTCTCAAAAATCAGAATCTGGGGTTTACGATTTTGATCAGGACACGGTGTTCATGTCAACGGAAAAATCAAAGAAGAAAAGGATTCAGCAATCTCCAGATACAAGTGATTCAAGGGCCTTTCCGATTGAAATTATTGAAGTAAGTCAAAGTCTTGAACTGTTATTACGTACTCTCATGATTTTATCTCAAATTGATGATTGTGTTAAACTGTTAATTAACAGTTAAAAGTGTCATATGTGGGAGAGAAGATAACATTGGTGAGTTTGAAATGCAGGAAAAGAAGAGACACGATGGTATTTTCAATTATATTCAATTCAATAATATATATTAATCACTTTCTTAAAATAAGTAAATTTGATTGGCCCACATTTATGCATACAATAACACAATAATTACTTTGACTAGAATAACCTAGGCCTATATATATATATATATATATATATATATATATATATATATATATATATATATATATGTTACATTATATGCTATGCACATGTTGCATTCTGATGTCATGCACATGTTTTCTGAATATTGTAGTAGGAAGTGTCGTTGTGAAGAGGTCTGTTGCATTGTTGCTGGATTCAACCTATTCTATCTCAACCCTTTGTTATTTTATATGCTTTTGAATGTACTAAAAAAACTTCGGAGGTATATGTTATTTCATGTCGCTCTTGATATATTCTTCTTTCATTTGAGTAACACATGTTGAGTTATCTTCATAAATTAAAGTTGGACCCTTATCTTTATCCAGTACATATGAAGACAAAATGAGTTGTCTCGTCGATTTTAACCATGTTCATTTTCTACTAGCTTCATTTAGTGCAATCACTTCATCATAATTTGAGGATGTGGCAACAAGTGTTTGATTTTGAGAATGCCAAGAAATTATGGTACCTCCAGTCATGAATACATATCCAGTTTGAGACCTAGCTTTATAACCGTTTATGAGGGTCATGTAAATAGACTGCATATGCATAACCAATCAAGCCTTGGTTCGAATTGTTACGATAAAATAACCCTAAATAAGTAGTTCCTCGAAGGTAACAAAAAGTATGTTTGATCGCATTCCAATGTCTTCTTGTAGGGATGAACTGAACATTGCTAGAAAGTTTACAACGAAAGAAATGTCGAGTCTAGTACAATTGGTAAGATATATAAGATCCCCAATTGCATTTAAATATGGTACTTATGGACCAAAATCTTCTTCATTTTCTTCGTGAGGAAGAAATGGATCTTTGTCGATATTTAATGATCTAACAACCATTGGGGTGCTTAAAGGATTGGCATTGGCCAAGTTGAAATGTTTCAAGACTCTTTCTGTATAATTTGATTGATGCACAAGTATTCCGTTAGGCATATGCTCAATCTGCAAACTAAGACAATATTTGTTTTTTCCAAGATCTTTCATTTCAAATTATTTCTTTAAAAGTTCAATCACTTCAAGGATTTATTTATTCGTTCCAATGATGTGTACATCATCAACATAAACCGCAATGATCACGTACCCACATTTGGTTTTCTTAATAAATACACATGGACAAATAGCATTATTTTTATAACCTTTACTTGTCAAATAATCACTTAAAGGATTGTACCACACGCGTTTGGATTGATTTAACCCATACAAAGATCTTTGTAATTTTATAGAATACATTTCTTTGGGTTTTACACTTAATGCTTCAGGGATTTTAAATCCTTTATGGATTTTCATGTAGTTATCACTATCAAGTGATCCATACAAGTAAGTTGTAACAACATCCATAAGACGTGATAGAAACCTTGAGCCACAAGCCTAGCCTTGTATCTTACAATTTCGTCTTTCTCATTTCTTTTTCGTACGGGGATCCATCTATACCTTAATGGTTTTATAACTCTAGGCGTGAGGATAATGACCCCAAAAACTTTTCTCTTATTAAGAGAATTTAATGAAACTTGCATAGCCTCCTTCCACTTAGCCCAATCATTTCTTTTTTGACATTCAATGACAGATTGTGGTTCGGGATCATCACCCTACTCCCCTGTGTGAACCCTAATCGTGTTAGTGAGCTAAGAGAGAAAGAGAGAGGCTAATCTTGTGGTTTTAGTGCACTTTTGGAGGAGAAGTGAGAAGCATCAAAGTTTGGATCAAGAGAAGGCTTTTGGATCCAGAGATTCTTCAGAGATTTGCGCCAGTTGGAGGTAAAAAGATGCTAACTTGATCATTTCCTTATGAGATCTTGGTTTAGGGAGTTTCTAGGGTTTTCTCCTATCCATCTTGTGTCATTGGGTCATTTGAGCATGGTTTGAGGTTGGAACCTCATATCTGGACTGTAAGAGGCCTTGTGAGTCCAAAGACCCGAGCTTTATTGAGCTAGAGGCAAGCTCTTGTGCATCTAACCCTTGTTGGAGCTTGTATTGGCATTATTAGCCTAATATGCCTGCATGAACGTAAAGCTTGCAACTTTACATGATATTCGAGCTTTAGGATGATAGATCTAGAGTTTGGATTTGTAGATTTGCCTTTAAACGTCTGAATGAGAATATAGACTGAATGGACTCGCCGAGTCAATGAGCTGACTCAACGAGTCGGCTAGGGTTTTCCCCGATGAGTCTGGACATGAGTAACTCGGCAAGTTAATGAGACAACTCGACGAGTTAGGTTTGGTTTTCGCGACTTTTCTGAAGGAAGAAGGGGACTCGACGAGTCGGGTCAACATAGACTGTTGACTCTAGTGTTGACTTCAGTTGACTTTAGGGTTTGGTCAAGACAGAGATTATTGAGACCATGGAGGGGTAGAATGGTCTTTTACCAATTCCAAGAGTTAGAGAGAAAATAGCCTTTAGACCATTTAAAGTTGCGATTGGAGTGTTAATTAGAGATATTATCATATGTGTTAGGCGGAGGCTAGATCGGTGATTCGTGTATGTGATTCGTTTGCTTGCTTACGAGGTGAGTCTTCTCACTATACTTACCTAGAGTGGTAACCTTTGTGTGACCGCAGGGTATTATGTGCTTATATTGAGTATTGTGATATCCTGCATTATGTCTTTGTGATTTATGCTATGTATCATCTTGAGCTTTACTGAGTTAGGACCGGAGGGTCCACCCGAGTTGTGAGACTGGAGGCTCCCACTGAGACACATTGACCGGAGAGTCTTATTTGAGTTATAGCCACGAGAGGCTAATGAGATATGTGTGGTATTTTGGGGAACTCACTAAGCTTCGTGCTTACCGTGTTATGTGATATGTGTTTCAGGTACTTCTTAGGATCGCAGGAAGGCGCCGACTTGATTGTACACAAACACTTGAGATGGAGTTTATGTTTTGTGGATCCTGGATTTTATCAAACGGTTATTGTCATTTGTGTTTTGGAAATTTGATACTTGTCTTTTTGGAGTGTGATAATGAGAATTATGTGTTTTTAAAAATGAAAAATTGGTTTGAAATTTTACGGCGTTACATTACAACCATATTTTGTTTTCCAAAATTCTATTACATAAGCTCATGTCTAAAAGATCAGAGTATCCAAAACAATAAATGCGGTAGTACTGGAGAGTGCATGTTGCGCCATCAAGCCGGGCCCTTGACCTTAGAACCAGAAGTACCTGAAACACCCAACAAACTGTAAGTAAACGCTTAGTGAGTTCCCATAATACAAAAACATATAACCACATAATGCCATGCAACATATATACATAGGATAGCCATGGACTCCCTCCATGGTCTTCACCTGGAATGCCATGGGCTACCCCCATAGTCTTACATCCAAGGGCCATGGGCTCCCCCCATGGTCTTTACCAAGTGCCATGGGCTCCCCCGTGGTCTTCACATAAGTCATAACATGTCAAATAACAAACCATTGCATATTCAGTTATTGAAACCACCTATCTTGTAATGGGCCGGCATTGGTGCCTTTGACCCATTGGTATAATGAGAAGACTCACCTCAGTCTGCTGAACACAATAGTTGCTAGACTACCAGTCCAAAATCTCACACTGAACAAATATATAAATAACCCTAACTAGGATTATGACACAACCTAGACAAGGGCCCAAAATCCTAAGTCCAAGTCCCCCCATGATGGCCCAAAAGTCTTTCCTTCACTAATGGGCCTAGCATTAAAGTCCAAATCTATATTGGACCACAAGGCCCAAAAGGCCCAATCATGCCAACATTGGCCCAAATAATAAATTCAGGCCCACAACACCAGCAAGTCCATGCCCAAAACAATTAGGGCCCAAAGGTTCGAAAATCCGTCGGAAGCCCAAGACTCTCTGAGAGCGTACACCCAGCGTACCTCTTTAGTACGCTTAGCGTCCTGGGTTCATGGGTTATACGTGCAACGTACAACATTGTACGCCCAGCGTACAAGCTATCTTGCATCCAACTCCATTAAGTTCTTAATGCATGAAGACTTTTCGCTCAAACTTTGGATCTTAGACGTTTTAAGGGTCCTAAGGCATAAAGTTGGCAACTTTATGCCTTTGCATTCCATAAATGCTCCCAACAACCCATTCTATCTCATTAAGACCTTTCCAAAGGTCTTAACTCATGCATGGAGCCATAGAAGTCATCAAGTTTGCATATTTATGCTATAATCAAGCCAAAGAGCCACAGATCTAACCTTCCTAACCTCTGGAGTTGCCCAAACTCCTAAGAGAGGATTTATGGACTCAAAAATGGACTTCTAGAAAACCCTAACTCAACAAACAACAAGGATAAGCAAGGTGAAAGCTTTTTACCTTCCAAAGCTCCCCAAGGTACTCTAGATGCATGATCCTCAAGCTCTTCCCACTTTTAAGGCTTGAACACCACCTCCTTCTTCTTGCAAATCCACAAGAATGGACACCAAAAACACCTTAAGGCTCAAAACTCACACTCTCTTGTAAAAATAGGGTTTTAGGACGAAAAGAGGCTATAGAGGCTGATTAGGGTTTGGTCCAAATGATATAAGTGTGTTTAAATAGGGTCCAAGCCAAGAAATTAGGGTTTCGGCCATTGGCCTCGTACGCCCCACGTACATGCTTGTACGCCCGACGTACAAGCCTCAGCCACCCGCTGCATGCACAAGCGTACGCTAAGCGTACCCATATGTACGCCCAGCATACGGAGGGTCCATATTTGCCAAAAATAAAATACTTTGAGGGAAAAAATGGAATACCTGGATTTGATTGTTACGTGATAATAGGCAATCATGAGACCATTTGTTGGATGCATCCATTAGGACCATAAAGTATCTAAATGGTCCAGATGGTGGATAAATCAGTACATATACATCACCTTGAATTCTTTCAAGAAAACTAGGTAACTCCCTTTCAACTTTCATTGGAGAATGTTTTATAATTAACTTTCCAAGGCAACAAGATGTACATGGTCTTATGTTACTGGATTGAGGGAACTTCTAGTCCTTCAATGGATGCCCATGTGTATTCTCAATTATCCTTGGCATCATTGTTAATCATGGGTGTCCCAACCTATCATGTCATAAACTGAATGTCCCAGGATCACAATGTTTTTCGTTGACTACCATATTTGATTCAATCATATGTATATATGTGTAATGCAGACCATAATCAAGTGTTGGTAGTTTTTCAAGCATATGGTTTTTTTCAATAATATACATATATTTCTTATTTTCATTGGTCACACTTTTTGTGTCACATCCTTTGAAATATATGTCATTGAAACTTAGTAAGTTTCTATAGACTTCAGAGAAAATAACTCATTTTATATACAAAAGCTTGTACCATTGGGTAATATAAAATGGGCTTTCCTAGCTCCCTATATCAAGTCTGCAGACCTGATATTGTATGTATGACTGCTTTTGCTGGTACTAATTTTGAAAAATATTTCTTTGACTTCAGAATAGTGTGTGTACTACCACTATCTGCTATACAAAGATCTCCAACCTTTTCTTGGTGTTGTGCTCCAATTTTGACTCATATTAAACTTCACGTATGAAAGAAATAATAAGCCAATAAACATAATCATAATAATTATTATAAAGAAAGCTAATTTATTTTAGGAAAGACATTACATGAAAAACAAAGTAAGGAAAACCAGGTATACTAGAACAACAACAAAAATTTTTAGTTTATGTCTTCAATGTCATTACATAAATCAGCAGCACTAAGCGGAATGCATTCAACATTATCAATGATGTTTGCTTCTTTTCCCTTTCCTTTAATGGACTCTTAATAAAGTTGAAAAAGATGTGCAGGTGTGCGATAGGTCCTTGACCAATGACATGTACTACCACATCTATGACACAAACCATCATATTTTTGTGATGTCCTAGCATCATGCCTTGCTGTTTTGGCATTGTCTTGTGTATGGACATTGTTTCTTTGTCAATATTGGTAATTATTCCTTTTTGGCCATGGCCACGATTATTACCTCGTATACGACCAGAATTATGGTTCTGATTATGGCTTTGGTTTTGATTAAAACAGTCACAACCTCGTCCTCGACTACGACCACGTCCTCTTCCACTTGTATTGTTTCGATGACCATCAATATTTGTAGCATGTTCTTCAGGAAGTGCTACTAATCTCGTTGGACGAGATTCATGGTTTTCATCAAGAGCTCATTGTTTTGCTCTGCAAAAAGCGGTCATGAATTCAGTTCAGAATATTTTGTAAACTATTGCAACCAGTATTGTTGCATCAAGGTAATGTTTGATGCATGAAAAGTGGAATAAGTTTTCTCCAACATATCCTCATCGATAACTTCATGTCCACAATATTTGACTTGTGAACATATTCTGAACAATGCTGAGTTGTATTCATTTACTTTCTTGAAGTCTTGAAGCCTCAGTGTTCTCCATTCATCTCTAGCGTTTGGAAGTATAACTTCATATTGATGATCAAATCTTTCTTTCAAGCAGATCCAAAGAATGCTTGGATCAGTAATATCAAGATATTCAAATCTCAACATTTCATCATTATACTTACGAATTAAAACTTGTGCTTTTGCTTTTTTTGGTGCCGATCATTCATTAAATTCATACATAGCATTTGGGATTCCCATGGACTCAAACTCGAGCTTTTGCTTTTTTTGGTGCAGATCATTCATTAAATTCATACATAGCATTTTTCCATCTATCATCCATGACATATAGGTTTTTCCATTAACATCGGGTGCTGCAAACTCGAGCTTTGCAATGTTGGACATATTGTAACTATAAATTTTAAACAAATTTATAAGATGAAAATCAGAATCCGTATATATCAATATGTATTGCAGAAAACAGAAGCGTGAGAAGAATCATCCCATACAAGACTAAGAATGGATAAAATACGTCAGAATAAAATACATCTGGTGTGAGATTGAAAATTATGATGTCAAGTGTTAGAATCACTATAGTTGCGAGAATTAAAACTGGATGAATCATTTTGATCTTAATAACCTTGAAAGTGGTATAAAGAAATATGACAGTTGTGCCATTTATAGTAAAAAATATAGTCGTTGTTTTGTTACTGTTTATAATCGTTGTATATATATATATATATATATATATATATATATATATATATATATATATATATATATATCATTTAATAAGAAATATAATTAATACATAATTTCATGCGGCATAATTTTACTAATTGAAAGTAAAATTAAAGGTTAACAAATGTTTAAATAAAATTATGAAGAATATCTAAAAATAAATAAACATGTGTATGTATATATAAACGTTAGTATATATAAACAAAAGTTAGTTTTATAATTTAAATGTTAGTATACATAAATAAAAGTTAGTTACATAATTTAAATGTTAGGATGCACATATAAAAGTTAGAATACATAAATAATGGTTGGTAAAAATCATTAGTCCTTAATAACGAATAATTTTAATTAATCCATCATTATTTTCAATATAATATGTGTTTAATAAAATACCCTTTTTATTTAGTAATGCATACCTTGAGTATTATAGATTTGATTTCCACTTGATTAAAGTTTTCGTGTTGATAACGTGTTATAAATTCAACGTAATTACAACTAAATTAACAAAACTAAATTAAAACATTATAAAAGAAAGAAGGAGGTTTTGAGAGGATTCTTGAACACTTAGAAAATTGTATTCAAGGTAATGTGATTTTCTTTTAATATTTGATGGGTATTTATACTACATATCATCATATTCATAAATCATCAAAATAATAACTCAATAAGTAAAGAAAATTATTAAAGGGGTGAAGATTGTTCATCTATATGTTTTGTCTAACTCAATAATTTGATGTATTTTATAAATATATATATATATATATATATATATATATATATATATATATATATATATTGAATATTAAATAGGAAGGTTTATAAGTGGAGTGAATCAACAATGATCCATTCACAACCCATTTAATAAAAGTGTAAACATGTACGGGTCACAAACGGGTAAACGAATCAAAAATTAAAATTTAACCTCGTAAAATTTCTTACGAGTTTCGAACGAGTCAAGGTCCAAACCCGTCTCCTTTACAAGTCTAAAAAGAAAACATATATATTTCTCCGCACAACCGCACTACTTTAACATTTTTTTATATTTATCATGGAATATGTAAATCGAGATTGTTTTTTAAAAGGATAAAAGCATTCATTTAATTTGGGTTTTTTTATGATATTTTCCATACGAGGAAACATGTTTTTAACTTGACGAATGCTTTAAACAAGAGGAATCGCTGCAAGCTTTAACATGTTTTGAAAGCCAAGGTCTCAAGATGACAAGGTGGACTATGAAAAAAAAACGAACACTTTCAAGTTTCAACATGGAACATGTGTATGGCAATTAATTTTTTATAGTTTTCTAAACTTCTAACTATTAAAAAAGATTTTGAATTAAAGGAAAAAACCCTGTTTCTGAGTAAAATATAAACTTTTATTTTCTAATAGAATATTTTTACTCCAAAAATATTCCAAATAACTTTTGAGAGTCATATATATATATATATATATATATATATATATATATATATATATATATATATATATATATATATATATATATATATTTTGATGTGATAGGTTGTCCCCCGTTGACTTGAGTTTGGCGACAATGACTCAGAAGATCAATATCACACACAAGGAGGAAAACAACGTCAATCGCTTTTTGGGAGGAGGTCCCGGGAGGGCACTTTGATGGCCAAGTTAGTTCTCGTGAAGATATGAATCGATGAGAGTGCGAGTGAGAGTCTTTTATATTAAGGGTTTTTGGGACACCTTTTTAGGGGACAAGAAAGACATATCAGGCATGACGTATAGGGGTTCATTGGCCCGATTAATCCTCTTTTATCCTTCCGCCTTATGATTGGTTCCAAATGAATATCGGTAGTAGCGCGCGCACTACTCTGTATTGTTTGTCGCCTGAAGGCGCTGCTTTTGTTGCAAGGTGGCGTGAGTCCGCGAGACGCGGTCATCCCTTAACAGGCTGGATGATGCGTGTTATGATTGCGAATCAATGTGGCTGCTAGGCAACTTAATTGCCTGGCCGCTGGATGGACCGGCTAGCGGGAGTGACATTGGCTCATTTGTAGGGAGTTGTTAAAATCTTGTTTGATTATTTTCCTTGTTCTTGGCGTATTCTCAGGGGATATGTTATCAAGACCCTCATTCTAGAAATCTTAGCATAGGCATAGTCTAGCTATGATGTGCTAGACTTACGCGGTCCAAGCGTCGAGTCCACATTCGTTATCGTTCGTACTACTGATGACATTATCGACTTTTACGTTGTGTCAATTATATCATTATGGTAAGTCTTTCAAATTTCCTGATCATCATAGTCCGCCTTTATATACCCCTTTTTGCTTCCGGTTTCATTTCTATTTTTCATGAACGGTATGGTTTTAAGCTTGCGGATGGTGTTTTTTTTTCGTTCGGAGGTTCTGTTGGAAACAATATCCAAGGTCATTAATTATTTTTGTAATATTTCTAATAATAACAGGGTCCTTCTGGATTGGCCTCATAACCCAAATAACAATAAGGAAATGGAGAAAAATAATGTAACATACACGTTCAGTTATCGTGTTATGTAATTTTAAAAGTGAATAATATTATGAAATATTATATAATTATGAGTATTGAGTTCTAACGGATAGTTTTTACTAGAAATGAAGTAAAACTATGTTTAGAATCACTCGAAAAATATTGGAAGTCTTATGAGATTCCAATCAAAAGACAAATATTGAAATTTAACGAAAATATAAAATTTGAAATAAGTAGAATTTTATTATTGAAAGTTGTAAAGAATCTCATTAGAAACATTTAGGCGAAAACCTCATCAAAATCCGAGTTATAACGAATAACTTATGACCAATCGAAGATCCGGGACAAAACCGGCACGACGCCGAATGATGTAAAAAGTGAGTTTTTGATAAACTACTTTTTAGCCTTGGTGATTTAAACGAAAGTCGTAGTATTTGTTAAACCGAGAATTTTTATAAAAAGAACGCCCAAATCTGACTTCGTATGAGGAAGTTATGATTTTTTTAAGTTTCAGCTTAGTAGTAGACAGCTAAAAACTCGAAACTTAGATCGAGTGATTTTTAGCCGACACAACCTAAACGAGAAACGAGGGTCTCACCAATAGTAGTACAACGGTAAAAAGACTGACGAAAACGGACGTCGGATGAAGAATTTATGAATTTTTAACGGATTTTCCTGTCCCGGTCTGTTAAAAATAATAATATTAAAAATAAAGTCAAAGTTAGCCGATGGAGTCTAAACGAAAGTTGTAGAATATATTTCCGCATACGCGTGCATATAAAGAACGTCAAAAACGGAGCTCGTATGCGAAAGTTATGGATTTTAGAAGATTTTGGCACAATTTCCGAGAATTTTCGCATGGATAAGCCTCATCCGGACCGGCCACGTCACCTCGCTCCGAGCATGCCGCATGTCCGACGTCCATGAGCTGTGCAGCCGAGAATCCGACACGTTTCTCTATCCGATTCGACTGAAGTCGCGGCCCTCTCCCCTTCCGATGCGTGGCATCGCGCTGTAGCCTCCGAACTCGGACGCGTGCCTCCGTCCGAACCGAGCCACCTGTCGTCCGAACCTCGCCCCTTCTGCCACGTGTACCGAGCCTCGCAGCCTCACGCCACCTGCCCTCCTTTCCTCTTGCTTCGGATCCGAGGCTCGCACCTATATAAGGGTGCGAGACCTCCCGGGTAAATGTTGGAAAATTGTCACTTTTCACCCTTAAACTCATATTTCAACTACTTCCACTTCCCCCGAAGCCCCGGTATCAATTTTAACATCCGAAATACTTTCCGAAGTGACCGAAGAGCCCGAGAAATTTATCTTTTCGGTTTGAAGCTCAACCTTCGCAAAGCCCGGTTTTCAATAAAGCTCACGGTTTTCAACAAAGAAAGCTATTTATTATAACGAAGTGCTGCACAAATTACTATTTTAACCCCCAGTTATTTCACGGTGAGTTTAATATATAGGAACAATTGTATGTTATGTGTTATATGTGCTATATGCTTTCCTGAGTTATTTTGGTTTTTATACTGTTGATTATGTAGAGCATGACTCGTATAACTTCTGGTATTGGCTTTGAGCCTCTGGCCATGTAGAGCATGTCTCGTATTATTCTGGTATCGGATTTATGCCTTTGGCCATGTAGATCATGTATCGTATCACTTCTGGTATTGGCCTTGTGCCTTTGGCCATGTAGAGCTTGACTCGTATAACTTCTGGTATTGGCATAGGGCTATGTAGGGCTGAAAGCCTGTATATTCTAGCAAAATGTTTAAATCAGAAAGTGTATGTCTTCTGTGCCATTTGGGCCGAAGCATTATTGATCGTATATCTTTGTATCAAATCATTGATTGATATGGAAAGTTTGTCACATGATTCACATATTCCTTTGTTGTTTCTTGTTCCTCTTTGCTTCTGCCATATTGAAGTATATATATATATATATATATATATATATATATATATATATATATATATATATGGCATAACGTTATATTGTATCTATTATTGAACTCACTAAGCGTCACCGTTTATCCCTCTCAATGTTTAACAAATTGCAGGAGATAAGTAACCAGTATAATCGTATACGGTTGGAAGATTTTGAATAGTTTGAAACTATTGTCTTTTGTACTCATGTATGTATAACTTATACTATCCTCGGAAGTTATGTAACATATAAAAATTTGTAATAGTCTGTTTGTATCCAGTCTTATGTAAACAACTTATCTATGTAAAATATTGTTTTTATGAATATGCAAGTAGCATGTTTTGGAGTGACAATGTCTTTAGTACGAAAGTGTGGGTCTTTCAAATAAGTAATTAATTTTTTAAGTAATTAATAAATTAATTAGAAATTATTTTGGATTTAATTAAATAGTTTTAATTAATTAAAAGGCTTGAATATTAACTAATTCGTAAAGATTAATTAGAATATTCCAGAAGCTCCTGGAGACTTTATATGGATGGTTTTGAGAAGCCATTGATAAGGATAATGCATGTTTTGAATAAAATAAGGATTCTTCTGAAGAGTTTGAATCTCTTAAGAATTTATCTACTACCTATAAATAGACTTATAGGGTTCAAACCCTAGTTGCTTATTCCCTCTCATATTTTCATCCACCTCTCCTCTCTCTCCTAGAAGTCAAAAATCATGATCTCTCTCCTAGGGTTAGTGATTTTTGATTAAGCCTTCTAAGGGTTCTTTCCTTATTAGCTTTTGGTGTTTGGGTCTGACTACATTAGAGGGATTCTACTTTGGGTCCTTCATCCATTGAAAATGTTGGTAGTTACAAGGATAATGCATGTTTTGAATAAAATAAGGATTCTTTTGAAGAGTTTGAATCTCTTAAGAATTTATCTACTACCTATAAATAGACTTATAGGGTTCAAACCCTAGTTGCTGATTCCCTCTCATATTTTCGTCCACCTCTCCTCTCTCTCCTAGAAGTCAAAAATCAAGACCTCTCTCCTACGGTTAGTGATTTTCGTTTAAGCCTTCTAAGGGTTCTTTCCTTATTAGCTTTTGGTGTTTGGGTCTGACTACATTAGAAGGATTCTACTTTGGGTCCTTCATCCATTGAAAATGTTGGTAGTTACAAGGACTCAATCAAAGAACTAAAACTTTAGTATTATTCTTTTTTAGTTTGTTTATAAAGTTCGTTACTATAACTAGTAAAATCGAGATCTTAGAGTGCATGTACACTTAGGTAAGGTTATGCTTGTTTCCGCTGCCATGATTAAGTGTAATGATGTCAATAAAACCAACAGGTGCGTTGTTCTCTTACCCTCCTCAAGGCAAATCTGGTGTCTACATCAAAACCTTTGTGTCGATTATAGGCTTCTGACCACCGACTTTACCAACGATGTTCTTCGGAAAATGGATGCAACATTTGTTGGGTTTTATGTACTATAACACTCTTATGGTGCACATACAACCCTAATAGCTTTTGGATCTAAGTTTTCTCTAGTTATACATACAATAAAATTTCCAAAGCTTGAAAAATTACAACTAGCATACAATATTGGTAATTGAAACATAAAACTAAGTTAGAAGAATACCTCTTAATTATAGCTTGTAGGAATTAGTCTTTCAAGAGCCTAGCACCTCAAGTGTGATGTCTCAAATGTATTATAACAAACCAAGAACAAGAGGATGAACTTGAGAGAGAGGTTTGGAGACACAAAAATCATCTAGAGCTTCTTGGGATCACTAGTGTACGATTTTTGGCTTAGGGGTTACATTTATATAGTGTAGAATCCAAGAGTTAAACCCTAATCCACTTCCTTGGGCCTTAATCCAATAATCCATATGATAAGCCCTTTGGACTAACTCTTCATGGAGTCTTACATGAACTTAGTCCGTTACTAATCAATATGGATCATTAGCCCAAACTATATATATCACTGATTTACACAATCAGTCCCCGTTAATTTAATTAGTCTCTTTTGATCACTAAATTAATTCTTGATCAATACTAATTAAATAATATGATTTCTCAATTAATATATTATACTTATAATATATTAATAAAGCACATTAACCTCTTTCTCAAATATCCATCCTATCAAATTGTTCCAGAGTGTTACAACCCAAATGGACCATGCTTGTATCGGGTCAAATACATACAAATTATAGTTATGGGCTTAGACACCTAATCCAACAGCCACTTGGATAAGTCAAATAACTATTATTGCAAGTACGACTTCAAAATCCGATTAGCAATCGTAGCTCTCAAAAAGACCGTTGTCGAACTCTGATCTTATTAGTAAGGCGTCCATTAGATAAGGGATCATATATTCCTCCATTCTAGATATTGTATGGACATGAGACATGGATTATAATCATTCTGTCTGTCCATGTGTTGTTTCCCGATTTCCGATTTATGACGACCAACTAATTGAACAAATCAAATCAGTCCTGGCTTGGCCAAGCGCTTAGGGTTGTCATCACTAAATCATCGAGGGGCCCACAAATATTGCTTTTATCCCTCTTAGGGTAAAAGGAACGGATAAACTTTGACTCATGTGCTTTCTCTATTTACTCATCAAATCACACACAATGATATGTTTTATAACACCGAGTTACTGGTGCGTTTACATATCATCAATGTGCAACCGACTTGTAAACTGCAACTCATATCTCTCTGTTTCAAGAATATAAGATATTATCGTTTCATGATCACTCATGATAAAATCCATGAAGTGATTCAAATGAGCGTGGGTTTAGTCCAATACTCAAATCTTATTACAGGAGTACTCATGAATACTGCAACAAACTTGTTGTAACGACCCAAATTTTACAAAGAATTTTTTCATTTTTAATTAGTCAACCATTTTTCATAAAACATAAAGATTCCAATAAATTGTTTTCAAAACCACCAACATTACAACATTATTATTTTCAAACATCAAAGTGTCCCCCAAACCAGATCGGAAAAGAGAGATAGAGTGCACACTGCATCATCACGCCTTGCCTTTGCCCTTGGGCTCCGATGTACCTGAAACAAATCCACAGATGGTAAGCTGAAAGCTTAGTGAGTCCCCCAGAGCATACTCCACACAAACCACATAACACATTAACTATAAAGCTACCTCTACCACGTATCACATGTCAATTAGCCATAAAGCTATCTCTACCGTTAGCCACAAAGGCTATCTCTACCATCAGCCATAAAGGTTGTCTCTACCATTAGCCATAAGGCCATCTCTACCATTAGCCATAAGGCTATCTCTACCGTTAGCCACAAAGGCTATCTCTACCACATGTCATGCACATATATATATCACACCTCTACGTAACCAGTAAACCAACTATCACAAAATGGGCCGGCCTTGGTGCCTTAGACCCATTGGTATGGTGATAAAACTCACCTCACAAAGCTGAATCGGCAACTGAATTCAGATATGTCCTGCTGCTCTTCCCAAAATGCCTATAACCAATAAGTAAATTATCTTAACTCAGCCCCTAAGGCTCCTCTGAGTCAAAACTGGTCAAAGTCTAGGTCTATAGTCAAGGTTAGCAGTCCATATTGACCTTGACTCGACGAGTACAATCAGTCACTCGTCGGGTCCCTTGATGTTCACGGCCGTAAACCACCAACTGAGCACCCCTTTACCGTAATCCCTTGGCCGTAAACACTTGGCCGTGAACTTTTGGCCGTGAACCCTTGGCTGTGAACCCTTGGCCGTCCAGTGGGACTTAGGGTCCCAAACTTTAGATCTATCCTCTACTAGTGCTGATAACACGTAAAGTTACAAACTATACGTGCATGCAAGGCCTCTCATAGCCATAACATTAAAAAGAATTTAAGGATCTTAAACTGAAAGTGACAGATTGATACCTCAAACGAATGCCCACACGAAATAGTCGCTCGATCTAGTGCTTTTCCTCTTGGTACTTCCTATTCAGTCTTGGAATTCTCCCCCAAAATCCCAAAGATAACCTCCAAATGCACTCACTTCACACCTTCGAGAGTTTGCAGCCGTAAACGTCCTTTATCGTGACAAGGGAGGCCACAAGGGTCTATAATGATGTTTATATAGGGGGAAAACCCCAAAACTTAGGGTTTTCTTCAAACCGCTCGGACTCGCCGAGTCGGTCTCGTCCCGCGTCCAAAATGTCTCGACTCTACTTGACGAGTTGTTCTCCCAACTCGCCGAGTCCATGCGTAAAACCTCCCCAATTTAGCAACTTTCCAACCAACACCTGAACCAGGTGTTACACTTGTGCTATGTCTAAACACCTTTAGACAATCTACATACCCATTCATGACAATCTAGCTTCAATACCTATTTCCAAAGTATGATCGATTGTGGATAGTTTGAATAATTTTATTATTCAGGAAGTCAAAACATGCAAAGTGAAACACAAGAATAATCGAATCCAATATGGTCTCAACCTTTTGAATATAAATAAAATACATTTTATTTAATCACCATATTGATTACACATTATTCATTGTATAATGTTTCGATTTATCAACTTTATACTTGAATTAAAACAATAGTTATCCCATGCTCCAAGCATGCATACTATGTTTACCTATGGTCCTTTCTTTGTGAAATAGATCAATTGAATACATTCTTCAATGAAACTCATTTCACAACTCCAAATCTTTATCACAAATGTAAGAATGCCAAATTCTTGCCACTATTAGAATGTGTCAGATTCTAAACTATTATGCAATGATTCCTTTTGTAATGTCAAGGTACAGAAGTCACAGAGACTTTGCCAATGATATTACAAAGTATTCCTTTGGAGATTGTCACAAGAACAGTTACATGGAAGCATAGTCTCAATTTCAAAGTATATTCCTTTGAACATCCTTCTTGCATAAAAGTTTCTAACTTACACATAGTTTTTTTTAATATCCAACTCCCATTATGGAAACATTTCCATATTTGCCATATGACAACTTATTATTAATAGAATCTTGTCTATTCATAATAATGTCAATACAGTCCATTCATTACTATACTTCCAACTGCCCATAAGTGACCAATCCTTGGCGAACCTTAGATTGTCATTGGTAGTTGTTTAACAACTTTAGTCATATACAGTTCTGGTCCATTTTCCCTCTTAATGCCCTAGGCATTTGGAAAATCAAACAGGTGAAAATTACAGCATATGCAATCGATCCTATACCCAAAGCATATGGGACACGATTCATCATGTCTTACATAAAGACGTGAGTCTTTTGCTATAATATTTCCATATACTGAATTTTTTTTTTCATATTGAAACATTTCAACATGAAATTCATATATGCTTATGACTAAATTCTAAAAAAAAATCTCAATCTAAGCTTTTAGATTTGAAATGAAGTATGATTCCTCTCCCTTAATTATAGCGAAACAACTTTTCAAACTCTGCAACTTTGCAAATTGAAACTTTTTGTTTTCTATAATTAACATTGCTAACTCGCAACACTTAACGTAATAACTGTGCTCCCACTAGCATAATAATTACATTCTTACTAGCATAACACTTATGCTCCCACTAGCTTTGACATATACCCAGAAATCAACTGGACTTCTAGAAATCAATACTTGTTGATTTTCAGACCAATGTTCAGATTTCTGATACAAGATGCTTCGATAAGACTTTATCTAGACTTCTCAAACTCATACACATTACCTCATATAGCTCACATGTGTGTCTAAACAATTTTAGAACTTACAGCAATAAGTCTCAAATGTTTAGACCTTTTGCCATTTCTCACAATTCGAACTATGAAGAGGGATGCCGTAATCATAATCGAATTTGAGAATTCAAATATCACAATTGCTATCTCCTTAAAATGTACTTAGTGAAAGCGTTTTCTCACAATCATTTTCATGAAGCGGAGAGAAACCTTTGTCACTTAGATTAATGGTATATGTGTTCCTGTCCATGTGAATTAGTCAAAACCATAATCACAAGATAAGGTTTGTGACAAATCTCAACTTATATGGACTGAACTAGTTCAATCTTAATTTCTTGCCACCTGGCAGCACAAGGGCCTACCATTGCTTCCAGGTTGTTATGCAAACAATTAAAAACTCATAGAACTCACATGCGTAGTCAACTTAACTAGAATGGGCACAGAAACAAGAATATGTCAACACGATAGGTTACAAACCTTAAGTCGTGTGCGAGTGATTAAAAACAAGTATATTCTTCATTAGTTCTTGAAACTTTTCAAGATCTTTAAGACTCCCACCGGCCTCTTGACATATAAGATTCTCTTTGTCGAGAAACACTCCTTGAAAAACAAATATTCAAGAGTTAGTGTTGATTCTTATCAAGAAAAACACTTCACACAATTGGTCTTAGTTGGTCTCTATCTTATCCAAGACATCACAACTTACCAATTTCAAATGTGCTATAAACCTACTTAAGATATGTCACTCAAGTCACAATCTTAGAGCATGCCTCTAAGACTTGGTTTTGGAACGAAGTATGATTCACCTTAATTGATTTAACCATTTCAATAATTTCTGATTCCTCTTCTTAGCCATACAAGTGCACTAAGATGTCCTTAGAGGATCAATTGTGATATGGTTTTCATAATCATTAAGATGATCATAAAACATGATGCTAAAGTACTCTCCCTACTTTTCAGTTTGGAGAAACTTTTATCTTTCTGCCTAATTGATTCTTCTTATTCGTTCTGCCATACATTGAAACTTTTCCAATGATTCAAAATTACACTTAATCTTATAAGTATAACCATGTTTACTAAACTTTTAGTAAATCATAACAAATAGTCTTATCGTTATTTATGGTGGACCTGACCATCGCACAACCAAGTGTACCTGATCCCCAAGTCCTTCACTTGATTCACATATACATGTGAATAAGGAATTAGTCTTAATTTCCCAAAGACGAAGGTTCCCATTCATCACACAATACAAGTTGCATGATTCCAAGTTTCTGTCCAATTGAAACTTGGGTGATGAGAATCTTTCCTTATTTGGCAAATTTTGACAGTACCACAAACGAAAGAATCAAATCCATTTTCCAATATTGCTAACAACAGATATATACAAACATCAATTTTCACAAATGCCATTGCAAGAAAATATAAAACAAGATAAAATCAAAATTTTATTTATTTATAAAAAGTGCGGAGAACTTGTCCTTACAATGCAATTACAAATGAAAACTATGTTACTAAATATTCCTAAGCAGTTTATCATAACTTCTAAGCAGCAGCCCAAAAATCTGATCATCGAACCATGCGATCAAAATCCATCTCTTCGCGATTAGACTCAACATGCTCTTTCTTTAAGCTTCCTTTCTCTTCTTCGATCCTACAAAACATCAAAATGTGATTTCATCACATCATGTATTAAGAATCTTCAAATAGGAACTTAATAGAGTTAGATAGTGGACTTACCTGAAACAGAGTCAACCACTTTGACTTTACCATCCTTGTGATCCTTCAGGTAAATGAGGCAGCTTCGCAACCAATGCCCCTTCTCTTAGCAATAGAAACAAACGGACTCTTTCAGAATGGTACATGGGATAACCACAGACTTAGCCTTTCTCTTTACCATTTGGTCAATTGACTTGACCATGGCCGATCCCTTTCGATTTGGAAGAGAAGACTTTTCTGGACTTCCAATGTTTCCATTGTCAATGTCCATGGAAGTTTGGGAAATAGATCTTCCAATCAAATTTGCTTTACCAGTGCGCCAAATCATTTATGATTCAGCAACAATTAGCAAATAAGTAAGATGAATAAGGGTCACGTTGCGGTCTGTCATATAGTAATCTCTAACGATCTCACTATATGACTTAGGAAGTGATTGAAGAACCAAGTCAACAACCAACTTCCTCGACACAACGACTCCCAACATTCCCAACCTGTCAATGTGTGACTTCATCTCGAAGACATGTGCACACACAGACCTTCCATCTTGGTGTTTGCTTGCCAATAGGGTTTGAGTGACCTTGAACTTTTCAAGTCGATGAACATGTAGTTCGGGGAGAATTATTGGAGGAGGTGGAGGAAGTGAAACATGATATCCATTTCTACGGTCCAATCGTGGGACATCATCTTCGTAAAGAAGGCTTTTTTCATAAGATTCGGGAAGACCATAGTTGTCAGAACTAGACATCTACAGGGAGAAATTCAAGTTAGTTGATTTAAGTCCTTAATATAACACCCAAAATGAAATAAGGCTAGGACCCAACACAATATTCTACAATTCGGAAGAGGGATGCCGTAATCCAATTGTAAAATATTTGAAGGTAGGTAAATGACGATTTACCAATTTCCACAATGAAAAACAAAAATTAATTTTGGTTTTAAATGAATTGAAATTCCTAGATTCTTTGAGATTCATTGAACTTTTTAATGACATGTTTAATCTCGATTATGCCCTTCAAGTTTGTGACTGAGATGCCGAGGATCACAAACAAGGTGTGAATAACCATGCAACTATGCTTGGTACTCTCAATGTTACAAATCACCTAATCAATGTGTCGGCTAACCACACACGCTCCATTGATCCATGATTAACATCAAGGTACCCTTTGTCATCCTTGTTAGTCCCAAATTAGTGTGTCGGTTAACCTCACACTCTCCACTAACGACTTAGCAATGTGCAAAGTGCAATTTCATGGAATAACACCATTTTCACATTTTTCCTAAAGTAACTAAGATTCGGAATTTATAAAAAATTTAGTTACTTTATATTTCATTATACTTTTACTGAGGATTTAAATTGTTGGATTAGGTGTCTAAGCCCATAACTATAACTTGTATGTACTTGACCCGAGAGTAGCATGATCCATTTCAGGTTGCCTTCACCAGGACAACTTGATAGGATGGATATTTGAGAAAGAGGTTATTTATGATTTACTAATATATTATAAGTATAATATATTAATTGAGAAATCATATTATTTAATTAGTATTGATCAATAATTAAAATGGAATTAATTTAGTGATCAAAAGAGACTGATTAAATTAACGGGGACTGATTAAGTCAATCAGTAATATTTATAGTTTGGGCCAATGATCCATGTTGATTAAGGATGGACTAAATCTTTATGAGAGTCCATGAAGAATTAGTCCAAAGGGCCCATCATGTGGATTATTGGATTGCTTAAAGGCTTAAGTAAATGGGTTAGGGTTTACAAGTTAAACCTTAGGAATTCCAAACTATAAAATGAACCCTCTAGCTTGCAAAATCGGCCACTAGTACTCCAAGGTTCATACCTATCCGATTTTGAGCTCCTAAATCTCTCTCTCATATTCATCCAATTGTTTATTGGTGTTTGTGACTTGTTTGAGGCACAACACTTGGGGTGCTAAGTTCTCACAAGACCAAAGTTCTACGAGCTACTACACAAGGTAATCTTCTAACTAGTTTTTATGATTCAAATATCACATTGTATGCTAGTTTAGGCTTTATGCTTTGGAAAGGAATATTGCATGTATAATTAGAGAAAACTTAGATCCAAAGCTTTAGGGTTGTATGTGCACCATAAGAGTGTTATAGTACCTAAAACCCAACATAAATGTCCTGTCAAACCCGTTCGGCTAACGACCATCCACTGGTCAAGAGTGTGGTGGGTAAGAGTGTATACCGAATGACGGTCATTTTATAGGTCGTTTCCTTAAACACCCCTTATAGACCAGCTTCGTGAATGAGGCCTACTAACGGTAAGACTGACTTTTAACTTATTCATATATAATACATTAGACTTTTAATTTTATATATTATAAGGGTGTATTTTAAACATTTAAAATACTAGGTGGTTTAATCTATTAATTAAACTATACTTTTAATTTAATTAAACTCAAACCATATAATTATGGATTTATTAATACTCTTTTAATTAATCTTTTAATTAATTATCAACAAAACCATAATTAAAAACTTTTAATTCTAAACTTAAGTTATGAAGCCAAAAGGTTTAGCATTTAATATTTCACAATTAAAATCTTTTTAATCAAATTTTAAATTCCAAAACTTGAGGGCAAGTTTTGATACCTTATAAAAACCCTTTAGTTTTATAACTTATAATTTTATGTCACATAAATGAGACTTTCCAAGTTCCATAACTTGAGGACAAGTTATGAAACTCTTCCAGACCTTTGGACTCAAAAACTTGATGGCTAGACTTGTAACCTTTCAAGACTCTTGGAATTCATAACTTAAGGAGTTAATTTGTTTTATGAATGAGAATTTTCATATCCATAACTTATGGAGGTTTCATGAACTCTTTATGGTGCACATACAACCCTAATAGCTTTTGGATCTATGCTTTCTCTAGTTATACAAACAATAAAATTTCCAAAGCTTGAAAACCACAACTAGCATATAATATTGGTAATTGAAACATAAAAGTAAGTTAGAAGAATACCTCTTAATTGTAGCTTGTAGGAATTGGTCTTTCAAGAGCCTAACACCTCAAGTGTGATGCTTCCAATGTCTTATAACAAACCAAGAACAAGAGGAGGAACTTGAGAGAGAGGTTTGGAGACACAAAAATCGTCTAGATCTTCTTGGAATCACTAGTGTACGATTTTTGGCTTAGGGGTTACATTTATATAGTGTAGAATCCAAGAGTTAAACCCTAATCCACTTCATTGGGCCTTAATCCGTTAATCCATATGATAAGCCCTTTGGACCAACTCTTCATGGAGTCTTACATGAACTTAGTCCATTACTAATAAATATGGATCATTAGCCCAAACTATATATATCACTGATTTACACAATCAGTCCCCGTTAACTTAATTAGTCTCTTTTGATCGCTAAATTAATTCCAAATTAATTCTTGATCAATACTAATTAAATAATATGATTTCTCAATTAATATATTATACTTATAATATATTAATAAAGCACATTAACCTCTTTCTCAAATATTCATCCTATCAAATTGTTCCAGAATGTTACAACCCAAATGGACCATGCTTGTATCGGGTCAAGTACATACCAATTATAGTTATGGGCTTAGACACCTAATCCAACAACATTCACAAACTTACTCCAAATGTCTTAAATAAGTTGGTTGTATTCGAGATGTTGTGTCGTTCGTAGGGTCTTGTGCCAAATATATGGGTGTTTAAGCACTACTTCCAGTTTTCAACTGTCGGTGATAATTTTACTTTCTATGCACGAATAACAACCATGTGCTTGTTCTAGAACCGCAGAGTAGTCCTAAGAATTAGGAGAAGAATTGGTTTTAGGTTGATGCATCTCGTATTGGTGGGCCATATTATCGTACCGATCCAATGTTGAATACGGCGTCCAACCTGTATCCTCATAATCAACAGGTGGTAGATACTTTTAATAACATTTTTGTCAAGTCAGGTATGAGTATTGCTAGGCAAGTTAGGGGAAGATGTCGGAGTTTAACGTGGTTACTTGTAGCAAGTGTTGTTTTTATTCTCCCCCCTCTTTTTTTAGAAGATGACGTCTTACAGCCTGCCGCTAGTGTTTGGTTGTAGGTGTGGATCATGTTGTGAGGTTTGAGGACGTTTTGTAAAAGAATTTTAAGGGAGACTTGAATTACCGATAGATTGATCTTCATGAGAGGCTTCCTCCTCCATGTAGAGTGTTGGCTCTTGCTGGTATTTTAGCAGTGAAGGGGATGCGGGGTAATATAGGATGTGGTTGAAGGTGTTGGGCTATTGGGAGTTGCTTTGATTGGCATCCCTATGACTGGTTTGTCGAAGTATGACAAACCTAAAGCATATGAGTGTGTTGAAGATAGTAAGAAAGTGATTCTCAGCGGTGTTAGCAACTTGCATGCCAAACAGGAATCCATGTAGAGTTCTATGAGTGTAACAACGGATGTTGGTGATTTGCTCATTTACGGACCGCATTATGAGACAAAGATTGGGTGGTAGTTTGATGTATGGGAAACTGATTTATGGGGAGAGGTTATAAGCATACCCGATGATAATGTGAAACAGTTGGAGGATGATACAGAGGTGATTTAAATTATAGCATGTAACTAGTGTTTGGTTTGATTCTCTAGGCCATTGCCTATAAATTTTATATAAGAAAAAATATTGTATTAAGTATTAACTAATAGCTATACTTTATGGATTAGAAAATGTAACAATTGGTAAAAATAGGTCAGAGTTTTTCGGTCAAACCACCGCAAACCCCACAATAATAGGACCTGTTGTATGTTGTTCTATGATTTTGAATGCAGTTTAAGTTATGTTACTCATAATTGCACACAGATTACTCCAATTTTCTCAAAAAGTTAACGATCGTGAACAAATATTTCTATAAAAATTATAAACATGTTCCCGTTAAAACAAAATTCGAGTACAACTATTTTGAACAAAAACGTTTAACATGCAACAAAACATAACTATTAACTATTTTTATGGTGAGTATGTCCAACAATAATCTAATTTTATAATGAACATGTTCAACAAAAAAATATTTTGAAAGCTTGTACCGACTTTTAACTTTTATCTTAAAAAAAAACTCAAACTGAAAAAAACTATATTTGAGATTACAAAAAACTTTTATTTTTTTATCTCTTATTGTTTTAAGAAAAAACTTTATTCGAGCTTTCAACATTCACATAACGGTCACCTTGAACATGAATGATAACAACAGTTATATGATTTGTGATGTCTTACAAACCAAACCTTAGCAGGAAGCACATCGTCGAATATTGTTTGATTGAAAAATGATTGATTAAATCATATGTGCTTGCAATGAGAAAATTAATATTCAACATAATAAGCGAATTTTCAATTCTCACAAAATCTTACAACCGAGAGAAACAATTATTTCCCGAAATTCACAATTTTCACCTCCAACCATATTTTTATTATTTTCTATATGTATGACGCATGAATATCTAACGAATGAAAAAAATATTAAAATTTGGTAATGCTTACAAAAATATTACAACCTGCAAATATATTAAAATTATCCGACACATTAAATATTTGGTTAGTGTGAAAATACGTTGTTATAGTATCGTAAAACTGATCGACGTCTATAAATTTAATATATTAATGTAAATAAAGACATGATATATTAAAAAACTATATATATATATATATATATATATATATATATATATATATATATATATATATATATAAATTAAGTAAACAGGGATTAATTAAAATTTCAAGACTTTAAAATTAATAGTATAATCATTTAAAATAATTTTCAAAAGTAATAAAATGTGTGATTTAAAATACTAATAGATGCAAAATATGAAATATTATATAATTTATAACTGAAATTTAATAAACTAAAAATAAATAATAAAATGATTAAAATAAATCTAAAACAATTAGGGATGTAACTTTCACTTATTGATGGAAGTTGGTTCATTTGTTAAAACAAATATTGAAAATTGATTTGAAGATAATCAAAATTGATTTAATTAATAACAAACAGATCGATGTAAAATGTATGGATAAGACCGATAGGTTTTATTTTTATAATTATTTACTTTTTTAAAACGGACAAATTTACTTTTACTTTTACTCTTCTAATAAAAGACTCTTAAATATGTCACAAGACTCTTAAATATGTCACATGACTCTTTTTTACAACTCTACTTTGCCACATGACACATTTTGGTTCACTCTTCCCTCTTGGTCCCGCCTAAAAACTTTATCTTTGATGCATTCCTACAAAATAGGCATTTAAGTTAGAAACTATTCAATTATCCCATCAAATCAGCAAAAAAATCATGTAATTATCTGAAATTGAATTATATTAGCCAATAAATCAGCTAACATAATCTCATCAAAAAATTAAAACTAATACCCTATTTATTTACGTTCTTTGACCTACCAAAATTGCATTCTGTTTCTGTATCAACGAGGTAGCAGCTTCTATTCTGTTTCTGCATAGGTTTGAAGATTCATTCTCCATCAGGTAATTATTTGTGTTTTTCTGCTTTGTGTATGTTTCATTTTGTTTATATCAAATTTCTTTGTTGATGTGATCAAGCAAGTTGTTAACAATATTAAATCTGCAACAATATGAAAACATTTTAAAACTTTTCTTGAAGGAACTTAGAGAGAAGGTAGACTAATCGTATGCAAAAGATAGATGTGATCAAACTTTTTAGATATAAATTTTTAACTTGACAAGAAGTCTCTAATGAAATGTAGAAGTCCTATAATTAACATGTATTTTTAAATGGCACTTTCTTGACATAATAAAAAAAATCATTTATAGCCTATATAAGATTATAATAGAAAACATATTTTTCTTTAACGAAAATCTTCAACTAGACATGTGGGGTTCATTCATACTATGATGGTTATTCATTGCTATAGAAACAGTTGATATATGTATATTTGTTGATTAATAATTGTCGTATTTTTTACCTATTAAAGTTACATCTTCTTCATCTTTGACCAACAAGTTAGGGTTCTTCTATATAGGGCTTACGCTGCATCAAGTCTTTGGGATGAAGCTCATGTAGTTCTATGTAATGATTTCAATTTATCTCGAAGGTATTTGAACTTTTTTCTCTACTTGATCTTTCCATTGTACTTATAAATAGCTTTTTAGGTCAATACTTTCTTTGACTTCAAGTAATTTTTTTGTTAAATGGGAACTTAATAGATATATTTTTGGCAATTATTAATAGATAAACGTAATATCTTCAATTTTTAATTTGATTTTAAACTATTTTGTTTCTCAGTTTGTTCCTTAATCCTAGCGTCTTTGAATTTATAAATAATTCTTATCTTTCTCAGTATTGCCATCAAATATCCTTTCTTTTATCAATGCTCTGCAGAAATTGAGGAAAAAAACATTAATCTTCATATCAGTTTAATATGAATCTTCAGTGTATGTCCTTCTTCTCTGTGTGTTCCTTTTAATTTGTATGTATATATGTATGTGTTATGTTGACGTTTGTTTGTATAGAACTGTATTTATGTGCTTTGTTAGAACAATATTTATGAAAATATTACTTATTTTTATTGATGCCAAACAATTGTTAGATGAGATGCTTATGGAGGATTCTCGGTTAGCTGACTATAAAGCTATTGATACAAATTCCATTTTAATGTGGTTGTTTAAATGTAATTTGTTTCGCTGTCATTGTCATTATTCCTGTAGGGATGGAATGGTAATTTTTTTAAATAAATGGAATAACAATCCAAACAAATTTTTTCAATTACAAAATCAATGTTTATGACTGAAAAGTACATTGCTATTACCTTAACTTTTAGAACATACTAATAAATAAATTTTAGTAATATGTTTATGTTTTTTGTTTCAATCATTATTAGCTTTATACTTTAAATATGAGTATAATGCTATCAGGTCATCCATTGCTCTAATAAGGTGAAATTCTTACAATACAATGCCTTAACAAGAAATCTTTTCAAATCATATTGTTGTAATAAGAAGAAACGAAAGTAGAATGACATAATAAGAAAGAGTTAGGAAGTAGATTGTTTTCCAGGTGTTAAATAGTATTTTAGTACCTACATTATCAATTAGGAGTCGTTTAATTTGAATATGAACCTGGTGCAAAGTTGGCTGCTTCTATCCCATTGTAGTTTATAGAAGCCTTGTCATAAATCCTAATAATATATGAACAAGTCTCGAATAAAGAATCCAATCAAGGTTTTAAAGAAAAAAAATCTTAAAAGTCAAACCTTGCCGCTTCGATTCCACTGTCAAATAACCCAAGGTAGATGTATTTTTTGTTTTATTTTTTATTTTAAGTCGGCCAAATAAAGAAAAAAATGGTAAGAATGACCAAATTGACCAAAAAGATCAAATGGTCATTTTAACTAAAAAAAAACTCTACATTATGTTTTTTGAGTGTTTTATGTCAGTATAAGGTTCTTTTTTGTTCATTTTAATTTTAACCCAAAAAAAAGTATACTTTCTATTATAAGAGATTCATATCATTATAACAATATTTTTTGTTCGGTTTAAGTTTTATGTAGGTCAGGTGACAAAAGGGTCAAAATGGTCAAATTGACCAAAAAGGCAAAAAGGAAAAATTGTCATTTTCACTAAATTCTACAAAGAGCATTATACTTCTGTGTATGGAATTTTCAAAATTTAACATCATCACTTATATTGTACAATGATATAACTAGGAATTTTTTTATCAAAGTTATGTTATAACCAATGTTATCACATAGATATACATAGAGGGATAGTATGCAATGCATACGTTCTCTATGAAGCCCTCTTGAAAATATGAGTGAACAAAACAATTGTTATGTATAGCTGCAAGAAACAAAACAAAATTTTAATTAAAGTTTGATAAACTATAATTTTGTATGTTTATGACAAGTAAATGTTATAATTATATAACATTGCATTTTGAAAGTACAATGTTATAATTATGTATGTGTATGACAGTTAATTAGTTGTTCTACATGTAGAACATCAATCATGCTATTGGATTTCTAAACTCTGATTGGATTAATATAATACGAAAACATAAATTGAAAAATATAATTATCAACTTATTAGAGTTTCTTCCGAAGGGGCTGACTTTGAGAAAAAGCTTGAAGGGACATTACATGCAACATGTTTTGCGTGGGTTTAAGTACTAGAACCTACAAGATGATACAAATAGATATAATTTATAAACGCTAAACGATTCATATCGAAAACTATCTATTTCCCTGTTTGTATATCATGTAATACCATGGAATCTATAACTTAATTTGCAAGACAACTAAAAAATAGGTCAAATAAACTATGTTTGATTTGTAAATACATATGAAAAATAAAGTATGAACGAGGTACCAGGTAACTGGGTAAATGAAAATAAAAATATATATTTATGTTTTTATAAGAAAATTTCTATACTCTACGTTGTTGCTTACATAACAATCTTTCAAAATTGACTATTTGTCCCTCTGTTAGAGGTGTTCCAGAAATGTCTGCAATCGAGTAAATAGCTCTACGAACGAATGGATTGGATCGACTTGGAAAATGGAAAGATTTGTACAAGTTATACGTTTCGTCACCACTTCGTGGAAAAGCCTTAGGTATGAATATGTTAGATACCTGTGACTCGATTGCTGAAATAGTATCTCTCCCCCAAAAAACATGTTTTTTTTTACCGACGCACAAAGAAAATATTTTGTTGCGAATGAACAAGATATTGAGGAATTGTCCATACGTAAAATCATAATTATTGATACAGGCCTTTTTCCACATAAAAGGGGAATCTTTTGTTACAATAGAAGCAGAAGTGATGTGGATTATTCAAGAATCGAAGTTAATTTGCTTTATAAAAAGTGACTACAACTAATACTTTTCAAATTTCAATGAAGACATTTTTCATGTGCTCTATGTTTTGCAATAACAATTATTAACGGTCCTTATTAAAGGTTGGTTAATTGTTTATCAATTTTTTTTTCACACATGGTCATTGCCTAATCTAGAGTTCAAAATAGATAATGATCAAAATTGTGAATTTTTGATAATGATGATAGACTTACAATCAAATTTCCAAGGATGTATACAAGTGTTTGGGAATTTATGAAAAAAGTGGTATTTTTATTTATAACATCTTTTATTCTTAATTTTCATTTGTACATTGTTATATATTTTTAATATATGTTTATTGCAATAAATTAATTTGTATTTTTCCATATACCAATTTTCATTTACTTCATTGATTATTATTCATGGTTGTTTTATATTTCATTATATAATATCATCATTTTTTTTTCATTAATTTACTTTTTTCATTAATTTACACATAAATAATGTCCCAAGAATCTTAAAAAAATCACATATTTATTTGAAACAATCAAAGTTACGTAACAATCACATATATTTGTCATTTAATAATTTTTTGGAAATAATTGAATAATAATTATGATTTTTAATTGTCATAATTTATTACAGGTTATAACTAGTATACTCGTATGTTGATAAAAGAATCTTCTTTGTCACGTGTCATGTTATACATCCATTGCCCTTCTTTGTTTCAACTTCCACTCATCCCTGTAATCCGGCGCTTCCATCTATTCCTATTGATTTATTTTTGATGATCGAATTGATGATACCTAAAATCAATGAGTAAATCAAGGAGTGAGGTTTTGAAATTCACAATCCGTATCTTCAGGATATTGTGAAATTATAGACATCAGATTATATCATTTGCTCCCTCCTATATAAATCAACGAAACCTCCATCTCCACTCTATTCCCTCAAATAAACCCTATCGATGAAGATTTACTCACCACGTCGCCGGTCTTCAAGAACTTCAATCCCCTCCGTCAGAGTACACAACCACAGTCGTCGGCGCTGCACCAACCTTTCCAACCACCACTATTATCATCGCACTACACCAGTACACCTAAATCGCGCCATCACCCACCACCACCACCCCACCTTCTCCTCCATCAATCACTGATTTAGCCCCTCCACCGCCCCCAATTTGATGCATCTCACCGTTTGCTATTCCCTATGTGATGCGTCGATTAAGCTCTGGAATACATAACTCTCTCCTACATCCTTCTCTCTCGCCAGCAGTCAGTTCCAGAAGGAAGCGACTATACTTCCGCCTCCGTCATGTATTCTCTCTGCAACAACAGGTATACCATTTTGCCACCGCCGGTGATTAGGTTGTTCCTCCGGTAACTGGCCTTCGCCCCACCAAGAAAACGCACGAGCCAAGATTCGTCGTTTTGGGTTCCGGTTACGCCTACCTGCATACTTAGACATCCGAGGTAAGATTCCCAAAATTAAGCCCTATGCTTTCACGAAACCGCCAAGAATCATGCTTATATATACTCCGACTGTGAACCCTAATCCTCTCCGGTAAGCATCGGGTTTGAATTTTTCAAAATTTTACTTAGTTACACAACATCGATGAGGGGAAAATGCTTATGCCATACATGTTTGGTGGATATCTTGTTTGATTTTTAATGAATGGGTTTCAATTTCACTTTGTGTTTTGATTTCATTTTTTTTTTTTTTTTTTTGCTTCTAATAATGGTGAGCTTTATAATTTCCAGTTACTATTCAGGTTTAGAGAATTCATCTTTTGCAGGAAATGTTAATTTCTGCTTTCCGTCATCTAGGCATCATGCGCCTATTTACTTTTAGTTCAGCAATCTTGAGCATGATTTTTTTTTTTGCTAATGTGATTTCTTATAAGCAATGTAACTTGTAGATACTTCCAAAGTTGGTATGCACAATGATATGTTATAATTGATGGAAATAGCCTCTCAAATATGTCTATACATGTAATCAAACTTGGATTAAGTACAAAAGTTCATTTATAGACTAATACTTAGTCTTCATCATTTAGCTTAAATGTTGACTTTTGGGTGCCAACATTTATCTTCATTATGGTTAAAGATCAAGTGCTTACTGTCGAATACTCTCTTATTTGCAATATCTTTGGATGTAAGAGCCATACATAAGCTTCATGGATGGCATAGCAATGGGGTTTAGGATTGGCTTATCAGGTTATGGCTACTAGAGAGTTTTTTTGAGACTTTGCTTGCTTTTATTATCGGATTGGTAACTTTTTCTGATTGTGTCTGAAACTACAACTTTTAAAGGTACACTACAACTTACTAACATTAAAAACTTTGGTGTCACTGTTGAGTGTGGAATTAAGATAAAGTCTCGGTAATTAGTCATATAATAATCATGTACTATATGCACATTTACAAACATGTTTTTTTTTTTTTTTTTTCTGAAAATTGCAACTTCATCATGAAAAAGAGTAATTGTTCTTTTCCATTATCTTTCTTGGATCATTACACGTACAGGCATTTGTTATTTATCAATAAAATGAATAACCATACCTTTGTTTACGAAACAAATAAAGCAAAAAGGAATCCAAAATGAATAAAAAGCATTTTCCCCTCATAAATAACAACTTCACTATCTCGGCCACCAGTAAACCTTCATCTCCTTCCTTTCGGCCATAAATCCTCCATCCATCAACAGTCACTATGCCATCACCAATATCCAAGGTTGATTTGGAAAGAAAATGCAAGTATCTTCCTTATTTAGTGTTTAATATTTTTAATTTTATGTTTTTTATTTAGGTTTTAATCAAACTTGTAGGTATGATTGGGATTTTTCTGCACCACATCTGATATGAAGTACCTTCAAGTAAAAGAAAACCAAGTGTGGGATCCAAAGAGTACTGTTAGTCTATTAGAGCTTTGGAATTTTGCTTCTTAATTGTAATTGGGTAGGTGAGTTAGAGTAACAGCGTACGATACAACCACTGCTTTTTTCTTTTTCAATTTGGTTTTTAATTCCTATTTGTACTGTACAAGTAACAAAACTTCAAGGAGAAAACTTATAGATATCATTTTGTGGTTGTATGGTACAAGTCATCGAGATTACAAGGCTTTCATTTTAAATATAAAATCTCTAATGAAATATAGATATTGTCAAAAAAATCTATAATGAAAATTTAAAAATCCACTTTTAGTAAATTGAATTCGCCTGAAATAATTTTCAGTATTTAAAATACATGATTTTTAATTTCTTTTTTAAATTGTTTGTTGGATAGTATAAAAATGTAAACTTTTTACAAGCGTGATAACTGTTATATCAAGTGTATAATTTACCAAAAGTCAAGGAAGTGGTTTGAGATGTTGAATAATTTGAAAGTACATTGTTGTTACTGGTTATCATATTTAATTATCAATATTATTTTTCTTTTTTATCCCGTGGTTTTCACGGGTTGTAACCTAGTCTAATATATTCCTAAACTACTATATAATTCCACCTACGTTCACAACGGGACTTGAACCCTTGACCTCAAGGAGAGAATGCAACACTTGTTACCATTGGGCTAGAAGTCCTTTGATGATCAATAGGTATAGGTCAATGTTATAGCACCAAAAAATCCTCATCTCATATGTCACATCATCTTTAACATAACATTATATACCATAACTAGAACTGGGGGTGGTATTCACATGTTATAACATGTGTTAAGAGACATATATATATATATATATATATATATATATATATATATATATATATATATATATATATATAGGTTCAGGTGTTTAAAGTAATTATTGTGTTATTGTATGCATAAATGCGGGCCAATCAAAATTTAAAATAAAAATAAATAATTAAATAAATAAATAAGGGTAAATAGGTAATTTGATAACTAATTTCCACAAATAATATCCTATAATTATGGTAACCATTGACTCTTCTTAGCTGTATTCCTAGTAAATCGCAAGAAGCACAGATATATTTATAACATTCAATCGGCATCAAGATTCAAAACCCTAAATTGAAGCCAATATCGTTTTTTCCTTCTTCACTTCTCAAATCCGATCGACACCTCCCAAAATCACACCTCCTCTTCTTCGCGTCTCCTCCCTCCGGTCGACAGAAGCCAAATGAAGAAACAGCGGAGTTTTGCTCGTCTCTTCCGGCTGCGAGGTGTGATGTCCGGCTTCGCAAGGAGTGGCAGTGGCAAGGTGAAACCTCTGCGACTTTGTGTTCGATGGGAACAGCAGAGAAGGAAGAAAACGAGGGGAAAGGGGGGGTCCGATGGCAGCCATCTGTCGCAGGTGAGGACCTCGGTGGTGTTTGCTCGAAGATCACGATGTTTCCTTGTTTTGGCAGTTCCAAATCAACCACAGGTAAAAATTTCTTTTTGGATTTTGTTTGTTTGTTTGATAGAAATCGTTTGGGTGTTTGGGTTTGCTGGGAAATCAATGAAAATGAAGGGAATTTGGGTTTGTTGATTCACAGGAAATGAAGAAGGAAGAAATTAGTTTTTTTTTTGTTTTAGCAGCCTCTAGCTGCGTCAACTTCTGTTACAGCCATACAATATGTTACAGGAGGCCAGGTGTATCCTGCCCAGGTGAATTTTTAATTGCATTTGGTATTTGACAATTACAGAATCTTGGAATAATGTTATTCATTTATGTGAAGGCTGATGTGGTATGAACAATTTCTGTATGTTGTTCATTCGAAATTAAAAGTTGTTTTGATGCACACCAAGCACTCGCTAAAATGCTTCAACTGAATGGTATTTTTTCGTTTATAGTATTCTATCATAAAAGAATGTTTTTTTTATGATAATCATGAACATATTCTGTTAGAATACCCCGAATTAATATAATTATTGGTAAATGAATTCCAATTCTATCAGAATGAAATCACGAATTCCAATTATGCTGGAATGGAATATGGATATTTTCTCACTAATTTATTCATTGGATTTGTTTCCACATAAGTTGATGCTTGAAGAACGGACCACGAAATTTGAACGACGCCTCTTAGCAACATTATTCTTTTAGAATAAATTAGTGTATTTGTTAGATTTTGATGTTTTTTTTCCCGATTTGAAAGTTTTTTAGTTTTATTCTTTAACAATAAATGTAATTCTTAGCAATTGTTACATCTATTCTATAAGAATTAATATAATTTTTGTTTTAATTCTTCAATTGCTGCTTTGAGAATTTGTTATTCTACAAGAAAAATATGTTCAAGAATATTTTTATTATTTTATGGTTCAAGAATATTTTTATTTTTGAATATATTCAAACATATTCTGTCAGAATGTCCGAATTAAAAACCTAATAATTCGTAAAATCAGATTTTTAAAATTAGTAGAATCTATGATCCCTTAAAATATGCAAACTTCCTTTATTAAATCTATGTTAATTGACTAAAATACTCTTCTAGTTAAATTAGATGGTATTTTTCGATTATTTTTAATTCAATAATATGTATTAATCACTTTCTTAAAATAAGTAAAATGATTGGCCCATATTTATGCATACAATAACACAATAATTAGTTTGAATAGAATAACCTAGGCCTATATATATATATATATATATATATATATATATATATATATATATATATATATATATATATATATATATATATATATATATATATATATATATATATCAGTGTTGCAGAAATCGGTCTTGGCGGCCGATTAATCGGCGATTAATCGTTTGGCGGCCTTGAATCGATTACGATTAGGGTGCTTGGTGGAAATTGATCAAAATCGGTCAAACTCGGGCTTGACGGTCCTTAGCGGCCCTTGGCGGTCTCGGCGGTCATAGGCGGGAAATATTTAAAAAATTCAAAAAATTTATTTTTCAAATATCATACCAAAATTTTAAATTTTCAAAATTTTAAGTTTTCAAATTTTAAAATATTATATTAAAATTTTCAAAATTACAAAATTTTAAAATTTAAAATTTTCAAATACTTAATATTTTAGGAAATATTAATTTTTTAAATAATTTAGAGTCCCCGATTAATCTCCGATTAATCCCCGCCTAGTCTAATTAATCGCTTATCGCCAGTCGACCGTCGAGCTACCGCCGAGCGTTTTTTATAACCTTGATATATATATATATATATATATATATATATATATATATATATATATATATATATATATAGAACGAAAAGAAGAAATAAGTGATTGGTACGTATTTTCGTTTCAATATGTTATAACGCCGATGAGATGTACCACAACAAGCAATGGGTGGTGTTCATTTTAGTATTACGCCGTTGCGGAGGAGCCCCACAGCCTAATAGCACCTAATTTTTTAAAATACATGAATAAGATATATGTTTTCTTTAATATGGCTAAATCAAGATCTTTAATTTTACTTATAAACCTTTACATTTTCTTCATTATTTGATTCGAACCTTCAATCTTTTAGGGAATGTCAACTCTTCAATATGCATAGCATTTTGGTTGAATAAAATACATTGATGAGTGACATGTTTATTAAGAAGTCAAATATTAATCATCAATCCCAAAATTAGATTTTTATTGTTGACGTATCTCACCCGGAGTAACGTCAAAGGATAACGGAGCCGTCGACTTATGAACGGCCTATCAAAAACCTATTGCCCGAAAAGAACCAGGAGCAAACCATTGTCCATAAGACCATGCATTCTAGCACCGACGATCTGGCCTCGGGATTGGCTCCCTTTTAGGAGAGAAACTACCGTTCCAGATAAGACAAAAGAGTACCAGTTGTTCCAGAGCCACATGTGTACTGCTCGGTGATATGCCAACTGACAGTTCTACACCAATAGCAAATAGCCACCTGTGGGGCACGATCTACCAATCGAAGGCCGCCTTGTCCTTCCATGCTTGAAAAAGTATACGATATTGTCGGGGATCTGTTCCCCTGACCACATGTATAAAAAGGTCCCTTCTCTCCCAAGAGAAGGGACCGACTCTAAAATCCCAGTATAAAATTATTTTCCCTCAAAAGTGTGTACGTTTATTATTCACAATATATATAAAAGATACAAGATATACATTTGGAAAACAACTAGCCTAAGAGATAAGAGTTTAAAATACAAAAGTAACTATCTCTAATTATATCTGATAAGTATCGCTAATACCCCCCGTCAAGCTGAGCGGTGGAGGTCTGACTCGAATCTTGGTGCAAAATTGTTCAAAAGAGGTCTAGGAAGACTCTTGGTAAAGATGTCGGCGAGTTGCTGATGAGTGGGAATGTACTTGGTGCGAAGTTTTCCAGAGGATACAAGCTCTCTAACAAAGTGATAATCAATGTCAATGTGTTTGGCACGTTTGTGAGAGATAGGATTTTGACTGAGAAATAGAGCACTTTTGTTGTTACAAAGCAAGGTGGGAACCGTGACTGGTAGAGCATGAAGCTCCTTAAGTAAGTGTGTGACCCAGACTATCTCAGAAGTAGTGTTGGCCATGGCTCGATATTCTGACTCACAACTTGAACTAGCGACAGTAGGCTGCTTCTTAGCACTCCAAGAAACTAAATTTCCGCCAAGAAATATGGAATAGCCATAAGTAGAATGACGTGTTTCAATGCACCGAGCTCAGTCAGCATCTGAAAAACCAATGATGGATGTGGAGTGAGGTCGTCGAAAATGTAAGCCAAAGGAAATTGTTCCTTTGACATAGCGAAAAATGTGTTTCACAACTTGAAAATGGTCAACAGTTGGTGCGTGAAGAAATTGACTTATTTGATTCACAGCGTAAGAGAGATCATGCCTTGTGATAGTAAGATACTGACGTTGACCAACCAAGGATCAAAAGAGGGTTGGATCCTCAAATTTAACTCTTGTCATAGTGAGTTGTTCAGATGTAGAAAAAGGTGTGCTAGTTGGTTTGGAATCCAACAAACCTGCTCGTGTGAGAATATCATGTGCATACTTGGCTTGAGTGAGAAATAGACCATCATCCATATAAGTAACTTCAAGACCTAGAAAATAGCTCAAGTCTCCAAGATCTTTTGTGGCAAACTCATGATTTAGTCGAGTGATAAAGGTATGAATGAGAGGAGAATCATTTCCAGTTAGAATAATGTTGTCAACTTAAACAAGGAGGTAAAGTAAAGTGGAGCCTTGTTTGAAGACAAACAAAGATGGATCAACACGACTGCAACGAAAACCCAAGTCAGAGAGAAAGATGCTTAGGCGTTGAAACCAAGCCCGTGGAGCCTGTTTAAGACCATACAATGCCTTTTTTAAGCGACAAACATGTAAGGGATAGTTAGTATCAATAAATCCAGGAGGTTGTTCCATAAACATTGTATCGGTTAAGTTTCCATTAAGGAAGGCATTCTTGACATCTAATTGGTGTAAAGACCAGTTGTGCATGACTGCTATGGAAAGAACGATACGAACCGTGGATGCTTTGACAACCAAACTAAATGTATGAGAATAGTCAAGACCCGGGACTTGAGTGAAGCCTTGTGCTACAAGTCGTGCTTTATATCGCTCAACGGAACCATCAGAATGGAATTTTGTGCGAAATATCCATTTTGATCCAACCACATTGGTATTTACAGGTCTTGGAACTAATTCCCAAGTTTGATTAGACCGTAAAGCCGACATTTCTTCTTCCATCGCCATTAACCAATGTGGGTGTTTTGCAGCGGATTTGAAGCCTTTAAGAACGTGAGAGGCCATCAAAGCATCAAATAGACTTGTTTTTCCGAGAGATGCAACATCAGCAAAATGTTTGGGTTTGATGATACCGGAGCGTGATCGAGTTACCATAGGGTGAGTTGATCTCGGAATCGGTGTTTGACGAGGCGGTGAGGGAGAGGGTGACATACCAGGTGACGTATCAGGTGGCGTGAGGTTGGCCGAAGCAGCAGATGGGACGATGGGAACCGAGTCCTCATGACATAAGGTGCAATGTGGAGGCATGATGATTGGCGAGGATATAATGGGTTGATTAGCTGTTTGTTGGGCTGGCGAGAATGGATGAGAAACTGGCTCATCAAATGATGCAAAAACAAGGGTGGCCAAGTTAGATGTCAGAGAGTGATCGGTAAATGGAAATGTTTTCTCGTCAAATTGAGCATGCCGAGAAATGTAGATGCTATTTGAGGTAGAGTCCAGGCAACGATAACCCTTGTAAGTGGTGCTATAGCCGATGAAGATGCAAGGATGGCTGCGTGGAGCAAGCTTGTATGGTGCATAATCTCGTAGATAAGGAAACACTCGACAACCAAATACTCGAAAAATATCATAGTTTGGTGTTGTACCAAACAGAACCTCAAAGGGACTTTGTTTATGTAAAAGTTTGGATGGTAACCGATTGATAACATAGACGGCTGAACTGAATGCATCAACCCAAAGGGATGTCGGGGCATGAGCAGTAAATAACATTGCTAATCCGGTTTCGGTAATATGTCGATGTTTGTGTTCGGCTCAACCATTTTGTTCCGGTGTATAAGGACAAGAAACACGATGATGTGTGCCATTTTCACTAAATATTTGCCGAACCTGATGATTTAAAAATTCAGTTCCCCCGTCGCTTTGAAATTTTTTAACCTTACATGAGAATTGGGTTTGCACCAAGGTTATAAAATTCTTAAGAATTGCTGGAAAATCAGATTTCCGTTTGAGAGGGTAAAACCAGCTGAAACGTGAGTGATCATCCACAAATATTACATAATACAAGAAACCTGGATGATATTGGGGCGGGACCCCACAAGTCACAATGAATGAGATCAAGAACTTTTGATGCACGTTTGAGATTGTCATGAAAAGGTAAACGCTTGCTTTTAGATAATTGACAAGATGTGCAAATACCTGGTTTAGGTAAAAGAGATGAAATAGACAAATAACCCAAGTTTTGTAATAATGAAACAATGTCAAAGGCAACATGCCCTAATCTACTATGTCAAGTTCCAAAAGAAGCACTAGACTTTTTGTTACGTAAAGCTGCTAAAAACGCCTTGTGTCCTTGCTTTAACACGTAAAGACCATCTTCACATCTACCCTTTGCGAGGATTTCCTTGGTACCGCGATTCTGGATGGAAAAAAGTGTCAGAAAGAAGTATGTCAACTGGTGAGTCCTTTGTGAGTTTACTGATAGAGAGGAGATTCTCTGTGAGGTTAGGAAGCACAAGAACATCTGATAATCTGATATTTTTAGAAATAATGGAGTTACCAATATGAGAGATATGATGACGATTACCGTTTCCAAAAACAACTTGATCTTTTCCATTATAAACAGATGTATCATCGAGATGTGCTGAGGAGTTTGTCATATAAGACGAGGCACCCGAGTCAACGTACCAATCGGGTGTAGATCTAGTAGTGTTGCACTGAGCTTGAAAAGCATGAGCAAGATTGGCATCAATTGGAGATCCTTGTTGAAAAGTGGGTAGATCTGGACATGAAGACGCATAATGACCATTTTTTCGGCATAGTTGACAATGAGGAGGACGTCGACCACGTCCTCGACGACCATAGAAATTGCCACATGATTGATTTCCCCGACCTCTGTTTGAGGAACCACCACGAGATGAAGGTTTATAGGTGGTTTTGTCAGTTTGAGCAGTGAATGCAGCCACAAGTGTGGTAGTCCCATGAAGAGAGGTAAGGAACAATTCATGGCTCTCTGCTAAGGAGAGAAGAGTTTTGAAGGGAGGACACGACCGGACAGCACAGTGAGTAGTGGAGAAAGACTCAAAAGCAGGACCGAGACCACAAATAAACCAATGTGATTTGTCAAGTTCAGTAACCGGTTGACCAATGGCTGCTAATTGGTCACAAATGGCTTTAAATTTTCTGCCATATTCAGTAACAGAATTTGTACCTTTTTGAAGTTGACGAAGAGAGTCACGGAGAGTCTGCATTCTTTCAATAGATTCGTGGATATAGGCTTGCTCTAGTGTTGTCCACACATCGTGAACAGTAGAGTGACCAAGGATTTCGGCCATTGCCTCTTCGGAGAGGGAGGATTGAATGGTGAGAAGTGCTTTCTGATCCAAGTTTTGCCAGGTGAGGAACTCTAGATTTTAGGTAGACTTCCCGTCGGCTTCAATAGTTGGAGAAGGAGCTGGAAGAGACCCATCAACGTGGCCAAGAAGTTGTTGATAAGACAGGCGGGGGCGGATATGATTCTTCCACAGCAAGAAGTTTGTCCAGGAGAGCTTGATGATGAGAAGGTGTAAGATCGTAGATAGTGAAAGATTGGATTCCGAAGTAGACATCTGTTTGATCAGTAGAGGAAGAAGAAGGAAGAGAAGGTGATTGACGGCTAGGGTTGAGAAACCAAGCTGATACCATATAAAATTATTTTCCCTCAAAAGTGTGTACGTTTATTATTCACAATATATATAAAAGATACAAGATATACATTTGGAAAACAACTAGCCTAAGAGATAAGAGTTTAAAATACAAAAGTAACTATCTCTAATTATCTCTGATAAGTATCGGTAATACCCAGCCTCATACTTTCCTTAAGAAACCTTTTCTCAAAGGAACTCACTAACTTGACCGTCGGAGCTTCGTTCTGGGATCACCTTCCGGACGACATCTGACGATCTTGTTTTCTTTGTTGTGATCCCCAGGCTTATCTTTTTCACCCCCAAGGAGATGGAGTTAAGTCGGAGACATATCACAACATTTATCATTTGAGTATTTTATGTTTTGAGCAATAATGTAAAATGGTTAGATTCTATTAAATATCTTTTTTAAGATATATGTTTGGTACAATTACCCTTGCACGGACAGATCGTCCTCCATCCTAAGAGCCTCGTCCATGGCAGTTGCAAGAGTCTTTTGTTGCCTCACCGTCGCCTGGTACTCAAATGCTAATCCCTCATAATAATTATACACCTGTTTTGCATCGGTGGTATAATAATTCCCAGTAAATTGCATCTTCTCAGAAAAAGTGGAATTATACTTTGCAACAGACATAGTTTCCTTTTCCAGTGACACGAACTCCTAATCAACTCTACGAATCTGCCTCAAAGTACAAAAGCGCTCACAAACCTTCCGACTGAAGATATCTCAAGTTATAGCACGTCGTGCAGCCTTAGTGATAACCTGATCCACTACATCCCACCAATTGTGGGCATCACTCTCTATCATTTGAATTACATAATTGACCTTCTATGAATTGGTAAATTTCCCGAGTGGAAGGTCTGATTCATGTTACGCAACCATTGTAGACACACCTACAGCGCCACTCTTCCCCAAAAAACATAATGATTGCACTCCATGAATGGCTTGAATGAAATACCATGACGTCAGTCACGCTCCTACTCGACTCCCTTGACACCGAGTGGCTTCCGACTCCATCCTCTAGTGGCCCCTCCCCATCCCCGTCCTCAGGTGTATGTAAAACAGTAGCGCGCATGGCCCGCTGCATACGAGCCAACGCTAGTTAGACCAATGCAGTCCTTCGACGGGAGAGGTACGTCAACACTGTAAGGGCGACCACCCGCTCAAACACCAACAACGTTGGTAGCCGGGTCCGCGACGAAGTTCATTGCCAGTTTATGACGACTGCCGCAACGGAACACCCGACCACCATACCCACCATAGTGCCTCAAAGTGCATCGACCAACCAATCACAACCAACAGCAAATCAGCCTCCAGCACCATTCCGACAAGTGGGGACCAGCACCCGGTCCCCCGCTACCATTCTACCCACTACACAACTGTCGTCCACAGGTCATCAGTCTTCCCCGATGGTCAGCATGTCGCACATCCCGCTATTCTCACAACAACTAGCGTTCAACCCATACTCATACCACTACCAAGGTTCGTATCCCCAAACAACGCAGTCGCAAAGTCACAACAGTCAAGGAACACCAGTACAGGAGACGAGCACACACACTACGGGGCCAACAGAGTCAAGTTCACAACCGAACCAGCTGATGCACACATACTCCACGCAAGCACCATACATACCCTAAGTAACCATGTACAACCACGGGTACCAATATGGGTATGGCCAAGGGTATAACAACCCATACCACGTACAACAGGTGATGGTCGGTGGAGCATTCACCTACCCACACATGGACAACCCGAGCTCGAGCATCATCTCAGCATTCTGCCATGAGCTCTTACAGTACGAAATACCACATTCCGCCATGATCCCAAACATTCCAAAGTATGACGGCATGACAAATCCTGATGAGCACATAGACACCTACAAATGGACACTGACATCACTACGGATGGACAAGAGGTTTACTTGCACCTACTTCCCGGTCACGCTGTCAGGAAATGCTAGCAAATGGTTCAAGGCACTGCTTCCGTGAAGTATCTCCAACTTTGAACAATTGAGATATATTTTCCTCAACAATTTAATGAATTAAGGAAAATCAAAGGAGATGCCAACTCTATTATGGCATGCCAACAAAATGAGGGAGAGTCCATCCGAGCGTATTACGGACAGTGTACCCTCGCAACTCTGAGCGTCCCCAGTCATGAGGAGTTTCTAGAAACAGGCGCTTTCGCCCAGGGGTTACTCCCAAGCCCCCTGTCGACGCAAATGCAAGGAACGGTGCCAAAATCTAGGGACAAACTGAAGTATAAGGTCGAAAAATACCTCAGGAAAGTCGAGGGAGAAGAGCGCAAAGAAGCCAATCTAAAAGTTGTAGCGAACGCATACCTCAAACAAGAATTAGCTGACTCCCACTCCTGTCATAGTCACAAGGAGCGTCACGATAAGCATCACAGACATTCAAGACATTCATCACGCAGGTTTCGCCCATTCATCAAGGACGAGCCCAGGAGCCATAGGTCGGAAGTACATACTGTGGAAAAAAAACCCTCAGCGGATGGAAAAAGAAAAAGGGAAGTATTGCGAATACCACAAGAGAAAAACCCACGACACCGGAGAATGCACGATCCTCAAAAGAGAAGTAGCGGACAAACAATTAAATGGAGATCTCGCGGAGATCACAAAGACCCTACAATCAAAATTCGAAGCTGTGACAACCCGAAACTTTTTCCGTTTCCATTATGTAATTTCCGTTAATAAAATTTGAATTTTACTAATCTTCCGTCGAACCTTTGATTTAGAAAATCATCTGGTATTATATAATTAAACTTATATATGCAAGTCGGAACCAAAACCGCGTGAAACTCGAATTATCCTCGAAAAACATCATGTTCACGGCCTGACTGGAGTTCACGGCCGTAAACTCGTTTGCGGCCAGCATCGAGTGGACCCCACCCACCGACCACAAAATCACTATAAATATGAGACCCCCACCCTCATTTGAACACCTTTGACCGGAAATTCTCTCTTTCTCTCTCTAAAACTCGTGACCGAAAACACCTAGAAGGCCTTCAATCTTCGAGAAAACACCGAGAAACATCGTTTAGAGTTATTTCGGGGCATCTGGAACACATTTCTCTTCGAAATCAGCACCCTTGTTCTTGAGTTTACGACCCATATTCAAAGACCGTAAACCCAGTTCACGGCCGTAAACCACTCTTCACGGACGCAAACTCTTCCTAAGTGGTGAAAGCTCGTTTTCTCGATTCAAGCAGGTTCCGGTAACATTCCTTAACCGAAAGCAAGTGTTTTTCTAACACTTTATCTAACGAAATCGTTAATTTAGATACATATACGTATTTATTGATATTAGGATTCCGTTAAGTGCCACGTACAACAACCCGAGGATCTTCGTTTCCAGTGGACGTTTCGCACAACCACAGTGAGTTCATACCCCTACATTTTCCGTGTTTTTAATGTTTTCAGGGGGGAATACAAGCCAAACTCAAAGTATTTTATTAAGTTTTAAACTTATTAATACAATTCAACGATTTCCATGTTTAATTAAATATTCCGATATTTTATCTCTTTTGTATTATGTCGAGCATAAGGGAAGCTTTTATTTTGGCAATCTACTTCATGGTTTTCAGAAAGGTTTTTACAAAACATTTTCCATATCAACTCTAATAAACTATAATGGGTATAGTTTGGGATAATCCTCTAGGCAGTTCTTACCAATTCAGATTTCATAAATGAATATATGTAAACTATGACAGATTTAGTTTATGTTATATATTTTATAAGGAGTATAAAATACAATTATTTAAGGATGATTATTGTTTTATACTGTTTTTAGCACGTAAACTAGATTATACAGAATTGTGAGGCTCTACTTCAATATTGTACTCTTAGGTGTACAGTGATAAATCCTTTTAGTATAACCAGAGTCTCCTGGAGGGAGAGCGTGAGATTTGTGAATAGATCTATTCGGGACTGACAATCCCACACCTGAACTGCTAACTACAGTTAGGCAGGCATGCCTGGGGTGAACAAATGTCATTTAGCTTAACGCCTGAAGAACGTTATTAAGGTCTCTCGGTCATATCAAGTATGGTTATACGACTCGCAAATAAGTATAAACTAACTTTGGTTTACGGACTCTACTCTTCATTTGTTTTATTTTTAGTAATAAAACTACCTTCATATACACACTGATAGTAATCAGGGATTTCTAAACTCACATCTCTACCTCTAGGACGGATAACTTGTTTTTAGGGAAAATATGGGATTTTCCCAGGATAAAACTGGCATTGCTAAAACTGATGATTTATCTTCTACTAATAGATACTCTTTCAACACTACTTTTCATAAGAAAATATGGGATTTTCTTGAGGAACACTTTTCAAAAGAATCAAAGAACCTCTTCCACCAAAACTAAATGCTTATGAACTCACCAACTTTATGCTGATTTTCTTTTAAACTGCTTGTATTCTCAGGAAATCAGTAAACAGGTACTCCTTGGATTTAGAGAAGCCGGAGCAATAAGAGTCATGTTTTTATATTTTTACATAATTTTGATGTACCTAAAACAAGTTTTCAAACTGATGTAAACATTTTACTTATATATGTATCCACTGTATTGGTTGTGTTGCTATGTTTCCTATTATTCATTGGTTGTGATGCTAAACATGACGTCCTCCACCCCGGAACGATTCCGCCATTCTGGTTTCGGGGTGTGACAGATTGGTATCAGAGCCCTTGTTTATAGCGAACTAAGTATACCGAACCTTACATGGTATACAACTATAAAAACTAAGGGGCCTAAGTACTCTAAACTAAAAGTATATTTTCAAAATTTAAAGTATTTTGTAACGAGTATACTAGTATGCATACATAACAGAACCAGAGTCATAGATAGAACGAAACAAAAGTATTTGGATGTTGGGACACTGCGGTTATACTTGGGCAGTTATGTAATCATGTCTAGGGTCAATATAGCATGATCAACTACATTCATTCGAGACATGACCAACTATATTCATTCGAGACATGACCAACATGTGCTTGGGAGTGACTGTGGTGTTACAGCAAGCCTAAAACTTACCAAGAACAAAAACATCCAACATAAAATACTATAGGAGTATTTTAGCTAGAGCCAAATTCAATCTATAGATTCCAAGTGTTGCTACCTCTTCTTTCTTAAGCAATAACTTACTTGCGTTAGTAACCTCTTTGTGCTTATCACTCGGTAGTATACTTTTATTATCAGGATGAGATATATCTTGTTTCATATATCTCGAGGACTTACCATCCTCTTCTTCCTGATTGTTTCTAGAACAAGATGTCTCCCCGACCAAGACCCATCAGAAGAAACGACGACACTCCACCACCACCATCACCTCCTCAGTTCGACCCCGTCATGTTCCAGGCAGCAGTTACCGTCGCCGTAACCGCAACGATGGCACAAGTGAACTCTGGTGGGGCTAGAGGTGGAACCGACTCCCAGCGGCAAGACGGAAGTCATGGACATCAAAAGGAGTGTTCCTACAACGACTTCATGACCGCAAAACCCAAGCCCTTCGACGGGAATGGAGGTGTTATCGCTCTAACTCGATGGTTCGAGAAGATCAAATCCATCTTCGAAATTTGCGCCTGTTCCAAAGACAACAAGGTGAAGTTCGCCGTCTGCACCTTCACCGACAGAGCCTTGACCTGGTGGAATGGTCGAGTCAAAACCCTAACCCTGCCAGTGGCTAATGTCATGGGTTGGGAAACACTGAAGGAACTCATGCTTGCGGAATACTGCCTAAGAGGCGACGTGCAAAAGTTGGAGCACGAACTCTGGAATTTGAAGATGAAGGGTTCCGACATCGCTACCTACACCGCTAGATTCTGTGATTAGGCTCTCCTCTGTCCGGGAATAATCACCCCGGAAAGCAAGAAAATCGAGAGGTACATCTGGGGACTGACACAACCAACCAAAGGAAATGTCTTGGCTGGTAGACCGGCCACGTTTGAGAGCGCCAAGGATCTGGCACAGACTCTGATCGATCATGGGATCGATCTGGATGAGGCATCAGTGGTCGCCGAGCCACAAAAGGAGAATGGTGAGAAGAAGAAGAAATTTTTGAACTAACACAAGGGCCAGTCTCCTCAGGAGCCCTCCAAGAAGCAACAAACAGTGGCAGTCCACACTGCTACTAGTCCTAATGCTGCTCCCACTGCTGTTCCAACCACCCAAGCTCCTACCGGTGGTTATTCACGGAAACTACCTCTGTGCAACAAGTGTACCTTTCATCATCACGGACCTTGCCGTGATTTGAATTGCAACAACTGTGGAAGGAAGGGACACACGACCCGATACTGCAGAGCACCAGCCCAACCAACCAATCTGACTCCTGGAGCGGGTGCCAGCCAAGCCTGCTTTGGATGTGGAGAAGTTGGGCATTTCAAAAGAAACTGCCCCAAAGCGACAACGGGCGGCAATACAGGAAGAGTGCTGGCGATGGGCCAGGAGGAAGCAGTCACTGATCCTACCATTGTTACGGGTACGTTCCTCCTTGACAACTCTTATGCATGCATTCTTTTCGATTCTGGTGCGGAAAGGAGTTTTGTTAGTCATGCATTCAAACATCTAATCAAATGTAAATCCCAACCTCTAACCGAAACATTTACCGTCGAGATGGCTAACGGAAAGAAGGAGAGCACTAACGATATATTCACAGGTTGTAGTCTTACCCTAGACGGTCATTCCTTTCCCATCAACCTTATGCCTGTATCCATTAAGAGTTTCGATGTCATTATCGGCATGGATTGGTTAAGCCCCAATCGTGCTGATATCCTTTGCTACGAGAAGGCTATCCGTCTCAATCTTCCCTCTGGCGAAGCCCTTACTATTTTCGGTGGTAAACTCAGTTCGAGCCTTCGTATTATTTCATGCATCAAGGCCCAGAAGTATCTGCGGAAGGAGTGTCATGCATTCCTAGCTCATGTTGTCGACGAGACGCAAAAAGTTAGAGACCTCGAGAGCATCCCCGAAGTCTGTAACTTTCCTGACGTCTTCACCGAAGATCTTCTAGGAATTCCTCCCGAGCGTCAAGTCGAGTTTCGCATCGACTTAATCCCGGGAGCTACTCCTGTAGCTAAATCTCCTTATCGATTAGCGCCAGCGGAAATGCAAGAATTATCCAGCCAGCTCAATGAGCTTATCAGCAAAGGATTCATAAGGCCGAGTTCCTCACCCTGGGGAGCCCCGATTTTATTCATAAAGAAGAAAGATGGATCCTTTCGGATGTGCATCGACTACTGAGAGCTGAACAAGCTTACCATCAAGAACCGTTATCCCCTACCCAGAATCGACGACCTCTTCGATCAACTTTAGGGAGCCTGTTACTTTTCGAAGATAGACCTAAGATCAGGGTATCATCAGTTGTGGGTTCACGAGAATGATGTACCCAAGACAGCATTCCGAACTCGCTATGGACACTACGAGTTTGTAGTAATGCCCTTTGGTCTAACCAACGCACCGGCAGTATTCATGGACCTGATGAATCGGGTGTGCCGCCCTTTCCTAGACAAGTTCGTGATCATGTGCATTGACGACATACTTGTTTATTCGCGGAGCGAGGATGATCATAAACAACACTTGAGGCAGGTACTCGAAACACTAAGGGCGGAGAAACTATATGCAAAATTCTCAAAGTGTGAGTTTTGGATTAGGAAGGTAACTTTCCTTGGTCACGTAGTTATCAAGGAAGGCATACACGTGGACCCTTCCAAGATCAAAGCGATGGAGAATTGGTCATCACCAAAGACACCCACAGAAATCCGCCAATTATTCAGTCTCGCTGGCTATTATCGCAGGTTTATCCAAAACTTCTCCAGAATCGCTAAGCCTTTAACTACCCTGACACAGAAAGGTGTAACCTTTAGTTGGGGAGTCAAGCAAGACACTGAGTTTGAAACATTGAAGCAGGCCCTGTGCAGCGCAACTATCTTGTCCCTGCCCGAAGGGACGGAAGACTTCGTGGTCTACTGTGATGCATCCAGTTAGGGCCTAGGCTGTGTGCTCATGCAGCGAGGAAAGGTTATTATCTATGCCTCGAGACAGTTGAAAACACACGAAGTCAATTACACAACTCACGATCTAGAGTTAGGAGCAGTGGTCTTCGCGTTAAAGATCTGGAGGCACTATCTCTACGGAACCAAGTGCATTATCTTCACCGACCATAAGAGATTGCAGCATATCTTTGATCAGAAGGAGTTAAACATGAGACAATGGCGATAGGTAGAGCTACTCAGTGACTACGAGTGCGAAATTCGCTACCATCCTGGCAATGCCAATGTGGTAGCGGATGCCCTCAGCCGAAAGGAGTATTCAGGGCGTAAGATGAAGGCATTAACAATGACCATCCATTCCCATCTGTCCGCACAAATTACAGCTGGAAGCCTTGAAACCAGAGAACTTGGCAGATGAAGCGATGCGGGGAATGGACAAGAACTTAGAGGTCAAGGGAGACAGAGCTTACTATTTCATGAACCGGATCTGGACCCCAAAGTACGGTGGTTACAGGAAGGTTGTCATGAATGAAGCTCACAAGACTAGCTACTCCATTCACCCAGGTTCAGATAAGATGTATCTGGATCTCAAACAACTCTATTGGTGGCCGAACATGAAAGCAGAAATCGCTACCTTCGTGGGCAAGTGTCTGACTTGCGCCAAGGTGAAGGTAGAATATCAAAAGCCCTCAGGTCTACTTCAGCAGCCAGAGATACCTGAGTGGAAGTGGGAAAGGATAACAATGGATTTTATCACTAAGCTACCCAGATCTCCGAGTGGGCACGACGCCATCTGGGTAATTGTCGATCGGTTGACAAAATCCACCCACTTCCTGCCAATTAAAGAAAACTTCAAGATGGAGAGACTCACACGAATCTACATTCGAGAGATAGTTCGCCTTCATGGGGTACCTGTATCCATTATCTCCGACCGAGATAGCAGGTTCACCTCGAGATTTTTGCAATCGCTACAGAAGGCTCTTGGAACTAAGCTGGATATGAGCACGGCCTATCATCCACAGACAGACGGCCAGAGTGAGAAAACAATTCAAACATTGGAAGATATGTTGAGAGCCTGCGTCATAGATTTCGGCATGTCATGGGACATTCATTTACCCTTGGTCGAATTTTCCTACAACAACAGCTATCATAACAGCATCAAAGTCGCGCCGTTCGAAGCCCTTTATGGTCGTAAGTGCAGATCCCCTCTGTGCTGGGCTGAAGTGGGTGACACACAACTAGTCAAGGGTCAAACCCCCGACAACACTCTCACGGGTCCTGAAATCATCCGAGAGACGACCGAAAGGATCGTACAAATCCGGCAACGATTAAAAGCTTCAAGAGATAGACAAAAGAGCTACGCTGATAAGAGACGAAAACCCTTGGAATTCCAGGTTTGTGACCGTGTTCTTTTGAAGGTCTCTCCCTGGAAAGGCATGATACACTTCGGAAAGCGTGGAAAGTTAAATCCAAGATACATCGGACCATTCGAGATCCTCGCTAGGATCGGTCCCGTAGCATACAAACTCCAGTTACCTCGAGAACTTAGCAACGTACATCATGTCTTTCACGTCTCGAACCTAAAGAAGTGCTTGTCCGACGAGACACTTCTCATTCCCCTCGATGAGATCGAACTAGACGAAAGTCTACACTTCGTGGAAGAACCCGTGGAAATCATGTACCGGGAAGTCAAACGAACGAAACAAAGTCGCATCCCGATAGTGAAGGTTCGCTGGAATGCCAAGCGGGGACCTGAATTCACTTGGGAGAGTGAGGATTCAATGAAACAGAAGTACCCTCATCTTTTTCCAAGTCCATAATTTGTATCTCTATTCTTGAATTTCGGGACGAAAGTCCCTCTAACGGGGGAATGATGTGACAACCCGAAACTTTTTCCGTTTCCATTATGCAATTTCCGTTAATAAAATTTGAATTTTATTAATCTTCCGTCGAACCTTTGATTTAGAAAATCATCTGGTATTATATAATTAAACTTATATATGCAGGTCATAACCAAAACCGTGCGAAACTTGAATTATCCTCGAAAAACATCATGTTCACGGCCTGACTGGAGTTCACGGCCGTAAACCTGTTTACGGCCGTAAACTCGTTTGCGGCCAGCGTCGGGTGGACCCCACCCACCGACCACAAACCTCTATAAATATGAGACCCCCACTCTCATTTGAACACCTTTGACCGTAAATTCTCTCTTTCTCTCTCTAAAATTCGTGACCGAAAACACCTAGAAGGCCTTCAATCTTCGAGAAAACACCAAGAAACACCGTTTAGAGTTATTTCGGGGCATCTGGAACACATTTCTCTTCGAAATCAGCACCCTTGTTCTTGAGTTTACGACCCATATTCAAAGACCGTAAACCCAGTTCACGGCCGTAAACTCTTCACGGCCGTAAACCACTCTTCACGGACGCAAACTCTTCCTAAGTGGTGAAAGCTCGTTTTCTCGATTCAAGCAGGTTCCGGTAACATTCCTTAACCGAAAGCAAGTGTTTTTCTAACACTTTATCTAACGAAATCGTTAATTTAGATACATATACGTATTTATTGATATTAGGATTCCGTTAAGTGCCACGTACAACAACCCGAGGATCTTCGTTTCCAGTGGACGTTTTCGCACAACCACAGTGAGTTCATACCCCTACATTTTCCGTGTTTTTAATGTTTTCAGGGGGGGGGGAATACAAGCCAAACTCAAAGTATTTTATTAAGTTTTAAACTTATTAATACAATTCAACGATTTCCATGTTTAATTAAATATTCCGATATTTTATCTCTTTTGTATTATGTCGAGCATAAGGGAAGCTTTTATTTTGGCAATCTACTTCATGGTTTTCAGAAAGGTTTTTACAAAACATTTTCCATATCAACTCTAATAAACTATAATGGGTATAGTTTGGGATAATCCTCTAGGCAGTTCTTACCAATTCAGATTTCATAAATGAATATATGTAAACTATGACAGATTTAGTTTATGTTATATATTTTATAAGGAGTATAAAATACAATTATTTAAGGATGATTATTGTTTTATACTGTTTTTAGCACGTAAACTAGATTATACAGAATTGTGAGGCTCTACTTCAATATTGTACTCTTAGGTGTACAGTGATAAATCCTTTTAGTATAACCAGAGTCTCCTGGAGGGAGAGCGTGAGATTTGTGAATAGATCTATTCGGGACTGACAATCCCACACCTGAACTGCCAGCTACAGTTAGGCAGGCATGTCTGGGGTGAACAAATGTCATTTAGCTTAACGCCTGAAGAACGTTATTAAGGTCTCTCGGTCATATCAAGTATGGTTATACGACTCGCAAATAAGTATAAACTAACTTTGGTTTACGGACTCTACTCTTCATTTGTTTTATTTTTAGTAATAAAACTACCTTCATATATACACTGATAGTAATCAGGGATTTCTAAACTCACATCTCTACCTCTGGGACGGATAACTTGTTTTTAGGGAAAATATGGGATTTTCCCAGGATAACACTGGCATTTCTAAAACTGTTGATTTATCTTCTACTAATAGATACTCTTTCAACACTACTTTTCATAAGAAAATATGGGATTTTCTTGAGGAACACTTTTCAAAAGAATCAAATAACCTCTTCCACCAAAACTAAATGCTTATGAATTCACCAGCTTTATGCTGATTTTCTTTTAAACTGCTTGTATTCTCAGGAAATCAGCAAACAGGTACTCCTTGGATTTAGAGAAGCCAGAGCAATAAGAGTCATGTTTTTATATTTTTACATACTTTTGATGTACCTAAAACAAGTTTTCAAACTGATGTAACCATTTTACTTATATATGTATCCACTGTATTGGTTGTGTTGCTATGTTTCCTATTATTCATTGGTTATGATGCTAAACATGACGTCCTCCACCCCGGAACGATTCCGCCATTCTGCTTTCGGGGTGTGACAGAAGCCGAACAAAAAGACATGCGAACCTAGAAGGAAGCAAATAAACAGCCAATCAAAAAGGAAGAGATCTTCACAATTGCAAAGCCCCAGAACAGAGCCAGGCACCGATCAGAAAACAATAGCATCGGTGCCCTACTTGGCGATACTCTGAACATAAGTTTCTCACTGGGAGACCCGCCAACGCCCAAATAGGACCCCACAGACCCAATCATAATCTCCGCTTACATCCAACAACATCAGATCAGGCGAGCCTTGGTCGATGGTGGCAGCAGCATTGACGTCCTCTACGGGCACTATTTTGAATGAATCCCGACGTCCTGGAAAAAGTATCTAAAACCACCGACCCGAGCCCCACTCATCGGCTTCATAAGACACAAGTTGTGGCCGCTCGGGACCATAAGCCTCCCATTGACAATACCCAGCCACGATGGGAAGGAAAAGGTAACAGGGATTATCGAATTCTCAGTAGTAAAACACAGGTCCCACGACGATATGATCCATGGGCGGCCATCCCTTTTCCGGATCCAAGTCATTCCATCAACAATACATGGTACAATAAAATTCAGGACGACCAACGGCTCGGCAACAGTGACCGCCCTCAACCCACGGGAAAAGCAACAGCGGGCGATCGCGGCCTGGGCTACCGTGCACATTCCAAAAAGGCTGCGCACAACAATAATCATCACCCAGATCCAAGACAGGGGAAAAGTCGCCACCCCCACACAAACAGCCCGAGGGGAGAAGAGCGTGATAGCAACAACATTACCACACCAGAAACATCGAGGATATTTAGCATGAAAACCAAGTGACGCTGGATACTGCTAAGCCGGCCAACATGCCGCCACACAATGAAATACCAGAGCATGGAAAAAGAGGAAACGAAGGGCATAAACGCGAAGTCTCGCAGCTCAACCAGAAACGCAATCGGGGGAACTGCTAAAGTCGGAGCAGCGATGGTAGGTAACTACCCTAGAAAGGAAGGTGTCGACAGGAGACCCACCACAACCGTAAGGGCCCACAACTGGAAAATGCTTCTTTCAGGACGACATCTAGTCAGGAACCTCGCAAACAATAGAGGGAACATCGAACCACAAAGGATCCAAAGGGTCATAATAACATAAACACGCACGCCGAACAAGACGAACTCATCCCTGAATAATGACCAGGTAACCATAACCGGGGATTGGAGAAAAGTGAAGATCGTCCTCTGAAAGACGGCCGACCATGGACCGTGCACGAGCATGAACACTGAAGAGTTCATGGACACGGGCCGCCAAGGGACACAAACCAAGAATGAGCAAGAAAAAGAATTCGCTCGGGTGGCCTGGGAGCCCTAGAGGCCAAACCAACATGTTTACAACGGGGAAGGGGGGGAACCCAGGGAAAGGGCCAAGTGATCAAACTCCTAACAGATAATTACGCCCCAACGAGCCAACCCAGGAGCTAGGCCTATTATAACATCAACTATCCTACCCCCGATACCTATCTAATGATGTAGATGTCTCTAAGACACTAGAAAATATGCAATGAAAAGTTACGATTTGAAACACACGCGTATTAACATGCATTCATACAAATGGAAAACAAAGACGGACTGATTATCCGCGCCACTTACATGAAACCATTGCAAAAAAACAATCATAGGCCTCAAAGGCTCGCAACATTTCCCTAATAAAATCCCGCTCTGGCTAAGGACGGTGAGAATTAGGATGTGGGATAGCTAGAGGCTATGATGTAACGCCCGTGTTTCTGGGCTACGCATTAGTATAATGATGTAATATTCAAGGTCAACCATTTTAAATCATTTTGAAGTAATAAAAAGGAATTACTTGAATATTATGTGAATTATGTGATTTTACGTGCTTATATACTTGTTTATAAATATATAATAAATTAAGAATGAAAATAAGCGCCAAAAATAAAAGTGTAGATAAACCCAATATCTATGAAGAAAGTGGTAGTGGTCGTGACAAGGTTTCTGGAAATATAAAGAACGCCGAAATCCGAGTTATAATGAAGAAGTTATGACCCGTCGAAGTTTTACGGCTAAACCGGCACGGCACCGCGTAACGTAAAAAGTGAATTTTTGATAAACTACTTTTTAGCCTTAGAGATCTAAATTAAAGTTTTAGTATACGTTAAACCGAGGACGTGCATAAAAAGAACGCACAAATCTGACTTCGTGTGAGAAAGTTATGATTTTTCTAAGATTTGGCATAGCCGTGCACAACCCGAAATTCGAATTTTAGATCGATTGATTTTTCGCCAATGCAACCTAAATGAGAAATGAAGATCTCATTAAGAGGGGCTCAACGATAAAAAGACAGACGAAAACGGAGTCCGTATGTAGAAGTTATGAATTTTACACGGTCATTTAATAATGTAATCTTCTCATACTGTTAAATTTAAAATCGGTCGAAAATTAGCTGATGGAATCAAAAGGATAGTTGTAGATATTGTCAAAACCTACGTGTGGATATAAAGAACATCGAAAACGGAGCTCGTATGCGAAAGTTACGGGGTTTAGAAGTTGGCAGGGTGCTGCTGCGAAGGGGGTGACGTGGCTGAATCTGGGCCATTGCTTTCTCCTCAAGTCTTGCCACTAGATGGTGACATGTGGCACCAAGTTAAGTCATATTTCATCCTATAAATAGAACCCCTTCCACCCTCATTTCTTCACACCTCCACCCTTCTCTTTCTCTCTATACTCTCTCTCTAAACCTCCCAACCCCGCCCCCCCCCCCCCCCCCTAAAGCCCTAGGAAACTCCCCTAGCGCTAGGAGAAAGCCCCGGAGCGCTCGACGACTCCGAGAAAAAGAGTTTTTCAGCTCAGAAGCTCTGCTCCAACAGATCCCGATTTTTAAGAAAACTCGATGTAAGTAAGATACGCCTACCCTACTTTATATATAACTTATATTTAAATGTAATATCGTTATTATGAACCTATAAATAAGATTTATCAGTGTTTCAAAGTCGTTATACTGATTGATCTACTTACGGGGATGATGTCTAGGTTGTGATTTAGTGAGGTGTTTAAAGTGAGATTTCCAAACAGTATACTTTGTATACCAAACGGACCCTACCTCCGATATGATCCTACCTGGTTGTTCCTTACTTGATAGATCATGAAGTAGACTCTGAGTTAACGACGAATCTAGACTAATAATTAGTCGCAATAAATATTAGACGAAAATCTAGTGGTAATAATACTAGGTTTCGTCGAAGGAAATCATATTGTTAAGAAGCGAAGCGCTGCTCGAATTTCGAGTCGTCACTTTAACAAGTGAGTGCATACTTAATTTCATCTTACACATAGATATGAAGTATTTAAAATAAATTATGTGCTATGTGTGCATATTATTTGTGTTCCCGATATCTATGCTGGATGAACGATTTATACATGTTTTAAATGATTTAAACTGTATATGTATTTTATATCTACAAAAATGTTGGGGTAAAACATGAGTAGATGAAATAGACGATGTGTGATAAAATGATGAGAGGCCTCGATGTTGACGATGATCCAGTCATCTAGCGGAGTATAGATGACGACCACAGACTATTCTAGACAGTCCAGTGGAACGCTAGCAGGCTCGCAACCTGTAGGTGTTTGTGAACGATGTGTTTACCGGTGTACTCCATCCTCCTCATGGTTGCCTTACGAACAATTTTTGTTGAGGAACCCCCTTAGCAGTAGTGTCCATCCCAGTGAAAATCCTTAGGATATGTCCCTTATGATAGATTTTTTAGGGACGTAAAGTGAGGATAACGGGAACGAGTAATCGGGTTGATTGTTGTAATGAAACTGATAAACTATTTATTGTGGGTTGAAAACGTTATGTGCTCACCAGGCTCCCAAGCCTGACCCACTCAGTTTCTTGTATTACAGGTAGTGACACAAGAGCATAGTTGGATGACTTGATGATGGATTATGGATCATAGGCCAGTAGATATAAATAAATGTTGTAAGACCTATGTTGTTTTGTTTATGCTTTTGATCTGTATCGAACATGACATCTCGAAGTTTTAATATAATGAAATACATTTCTTCGTAAATGCTTTGATAGATCTTTATCATATTTATCTTTTGGGAACAAATTCCGCAACACTTTTCATTAAAAGGTTACTCTGATTTTCAAACAAAGCATAAACGAATCGGTATTTTCTGGCCGTGAAAATAGGGTTGTCACATATGAAGGGTCATAACCTTCGCCTCGCAACAAAACAATATTTAAGCATCAAAGCCCTGGGATGACAACCTTGGCATGGCTTAAATAATCAAACTCGGAGACAGGGGCCCCAGGAGCCCAAAACTTCAAATAAAAGTTTAAAAGGAAAAAAAGGGAAGAGAATAAAGGGCAGTAACCAAAGCGGCTAACCCTCGAATTGTCTGCCAATCTCTCACCTAATATAAACTTAAACAGGAACAACAACATAGAATAGCATTCCTAGGACTAACCAGGGTCTGAGAAAGAACTCAACCCCGGGGTGGCCAACATAAACCCCCCAGGAATCAAACCGAATAAACCACAAGTAAATCACAAGGAAAGTACAAAGCTATGTTTTTTTAGAAAATAAAACAAATCGTCCACCGGACAGATCCCCGGCTTAGACAAAGGCCACGCAGGGCCATCAAAAAATGAATAACAAACATTGTGAAAGTTGTTCACCAAATAAAAACCATTCAAAAGAAAACATTGTTTGAATTTCACCAACCAAAGGCAGTCCACACATAAGAAGGGAGATAACAGAAATCACATACCGGGGGCATGGGGGAAGGTCTGGTCCCGGAAGTACTTCCTTCATGACATTATCCTTCAACATCAGGGTCATTACACAACAGACGAAGACCTTCCATGTCGAGCTTGCCAAGGTAGAGGTAGGAGGCGAATCTGCCTCCAAGAAATACATCACCTTAGCATACATGGCTTGGGTATATTCTAGAAGGTCACTCGGCTCGCAAGGAGTAAACTTCCCGGCAACGACCTGCTCCCTGATTACATGCTTGCCACCCTCTACCCTGACTGTCATACATGCAACCTTCATTTTCTTAATCCCAAGTGTGAAATCGTAGCTCTCAATCAATTTACCCACAACCCGGACAATCCCATTCTTCAGGAGCCAAGACAAATCCGCCTCCACATTCTCCCTCTTCGCCCTCTCAGTCTCCAGCTGCCCACAACACTCCTCAATGCGTCCCTCTAATACCCCTTTTTCCTCAACCAACGCCTCCACACACTGAGACAAACGCCCAACGGATTCATCCAGTCTCGCAACCTGCTCCTCCAAAGAGGCCTTCTCCCCGGCCAAAAGAACATAACGACCATCAAACGCATGTTTTTATCCCTCCAACTCTAGTAACCTCACCTTCATTTCATCCTGCTCATCCCTAATCAAAGCAAGCTCACCGGAACTCGAGCTGCTCTGAAGAAGGCAACGAGAAGTCGCCACCATGTATGAGCCAACCTGAGCAACTGCATATAAAAGACTGTTTGAAATATGTGAGTTAGAAAGAAGCTCTATAGCCTCGATGGTGGTCGGGGGAAAAGCATGGCAACCCGAGTCATATGCCGCCACATGTTGCTTGAGGCGAGATTTGTCACACCCCCAAACCAGACGGCGGAAACGTCCGGGGGTGGAGGACTTCAATTGTAGTATCACAACACATGCATCATAGTAATCAAAGTACAAACAACCATTGTATTTAAAAGGTATAAGTATTTACATGTGTTCAATCATTGTATATTGAACCAAAATATATTTATACAAAAGAAGATATGACTCAACATAGCTCCATCTTCTCAAAAGTTCGGGGAGTACCTGTGTATTATTTCCCTGAGAATACAAGTAATTTGAAAAGAGAGTATCAACATAAAGTTGAATGAGTGCATAAATATTTATGTTTAAAGGATGTCTCTGTATCTTGGATATGTAATTTGTTCCAGAAAATCCTATATTTTCTGTTGTATATGAAAAGTAGTTTTATTCCCATAAAACCGTTCTCTTTGTATCAATGTTTTGTATTTGTATTCCTTTATGAAAACTTGTAACTGAGAGTGTGCCTGGCTCCACCAGCTGTTATTGAAAACTGTATTGAACCTTTGTATTTTGTATTCTGTAAACTGGTACTTTGAAGGTGTACTTTCGTTTAGTTATTTATACACTAACGTATTGTTAATATCTTTTTAATGAGTTATTATAACCATACTATGACGGATGGCCTGAAACAAACGCTTTGTGGGCGTTTAAACTGGTGATAACAATTGCCACTCATCGGCTTGTAAGCCTGACTGTAGCTAGCAGCCTGAGTGCGGGGTTGTCAATCCCGATATAGATCTACACACACTTGTTTCGATCCTCGGCTGGAGATTCTGGTTATAATGTCAGGGCTTTTCCTATGTTGTCTAAAATGAATTAAACAACCTGAATTGAATGTCTCATAAAAAGCATATAAACGTTACATGTATATTAGTTATGAAAACCCAATCATTCTGAAATAAATGATTGATAGTATGTTCTTGAATCAAAAATCAATCATTCTGAAATAAATGATTGACAGTATGTTCTTGAATTAGAATTTCTAACATGTATTTGATAAATGTAAACCCTTGATTTGTTTTGTATCAAAACCCTTGTTTCTTGTAAGACTGTGTATTCTAGTATACTTGAATCATGAATTATTGTTTTATGTATAAATTATACCTATTATAATTTATATGTACTTTCTGAATGTGTATTTAACCATGTTTGCATGTAATCCCTTGCTCAGCAAGTTACAAAGGTAGTTAAACTGATGAAATAACTATTATATTTATATACATATACAGTTTTATATATAAGCAAAATTTAAACGACACTCGGACAAATAACCGGTACTATAAGCCGACATCCTGTAAGGGTCGAATTGTTGTAATTAGTCGAAGTATGTTTTTGGACTCTTCGAATATTTTTGTAATGTATTTTACTAGGGTGCTTTTATTCGAAGCTTTAGAGTTAATGCCTTAGTATATTTTTTGTATGCTTTCAGTTCCCTATAAATAGGGTTATTTACTAGAGTTAGATAAGAACTTTTACAGACTTGTCTACTATTCTCTGTAAAGAATTCGAAAGCATAATAGAGCATAACAAGATCATATTTACATCGTGTGTTCAAATCTCATATTCTTACTTGAATTCATACTCTGATTAATTCATTACTCGATTCATTGATTCATCAATTGGTATCAGAGTAGGAATCATATATCTGATCTGATTTTCACGTTGTTCAAAAAGTTTTTGAATCAACTTTTTGATTCAAAAGTTTCCGCACTTTTTGAAAGTGAAAAATTGTCTAGATCTTAGTCTGTGATTCGATTCTGCATTTGAATTGTTGAATCGAGTGTTATTCTCATCAATTTGATTTGATTCATCTAGTTTGTTTTCAAATTATCAAATCTTTTCAAACTTCTCCAAATCTTCTTCCGTACAACAATGGCGAGTTTCAATCTCAATTCGATGACCTCGTTTTCTCATCTGCTAGGTTCATCAACCAAAATTCCAATGCTAATCCCTGAATACTATGATCAGTGGGCTGATCGTATGCAGGATTATCTGAATGGTCTGGATGAAGAATTATGGTCATGTATCACTGGAAATGTCAATGTTCCAGTGAATGTTCAACCAATTGGATCATCTTCTACAAATTCTGGAGTTGATAATCAAACTGATCGTCTGAAGAAACTGGAGAAGAGGTGTATGAGGGAACTACGAGGTGCATTACCTCCAGTTGTGTACAATTACGTTAGGAGTTGTACAACTGCAAAGGAAGTCTGGAACAATCTGAAAGATAAATTTCAAGGAAGTGAGAAGACAAAAATCAATTCAGTTAAACAGTGTTTGGTTGAGTTGAAAGATTTCAAACAAAAAGAAGGAGAAACAATTGAAGTTTACTATGATCATCTGAACGAGTTAATCTATCGGTGCAATCGCTATCGAATTACCAGAACTTCAATGGAGTTCAATCTCATCTTTGTAATGGGGCTTCGAAAAGAATGGAGAAGTGTGAGTATGATGATGAAGAATCAACAAAGTTTTGATACATCAACTCTCAATGATTTGTATAATCAATTGAAAACACATGAAATTGAGGTAAATGAAATTGCTGAAGAATCGAAGTTGAATTTGGGAGGTCCATTAGCTCTTGTATCAAAGATTTATGAGAAAGAAGCTGAAAATGGTGATTCTGAGGAAGAAGAAGGATTCATCATGAATTCGGATGATGAAGCAATAGCATTTTACTCTAATAATCGTGTCAAGAAATTTTTCAAAAAGTCGTTCAATTCGAAGACTAAACTTGCTGAGGTGAAAGGAAATTCTGTGAGTAAAAATGTGGTTGAGGAGAAAAAGAAAGTTGAGAAGCAAGATTCGAAGATAGCTGATGGAAAGGGTGAGAAGAAGCTGAAAGGTGATGCAGGAATAGATTGTCATTATTGCAACGGTGCGAATCATCTTGCAAATGACTGTATGCTTCGAAAGAAGGATGAGAGGAAGAATAAAGTCAAAGATGAGGCATATTATGCAGAAAAGCTTGAGGTGGTTCGTGCTAAAGCAAAGAATTTGTCATTGGTTGCAAAGGGTGAGCATGAGGATGAAGATGAAACTTATCAAATTTGGTCATCCGGGTCAGACGATGAGGAAATGAGGAATCCAACGCATGGGGCGTTGTATGCGAAAATGGAGAAGGACTCAGATGATGAGGAATTCGAAGTGAGGGGACGATGCTTCGTATCCAAAGCAGCTGACAAATCTCCAATGACAACAAAGGTACGTAAAATTCTCGAATCTTTTAATATTCCTACACATGCTTATGATTCTGAACTAATTTCTTTTGATGAGACGGTTACTTATTTTGATTCAATTGTTGTGTCTGCTAGCAATGAGGCCAACAAGTTGTCAATGGAGTTGTTAGATGTCAAAAAGAGATTAGACATGAAAATAAGCAAAATTGAATGTTTGGAATTACAAATGACAAATATAATGTGTGATAGGGATAGGTTATCAAGTGATGTTAAACTTTTGCTAGCACAAAGAAACATCTATTGTAATTCTGCTAAACGACTTTATAGCAAATTAACTGATTTACATCATTCATGTGATATAAGTAAAGAGCAACATAGAAAATTACTACCTTTCCTAGCATTCGAAAGAGCCAAGGTAGATAATATTTCGTATGATTATGAGCAAATAATAGCTGATTTTGACAGAGTCCCTGATGATAGATATAAATATGGAATTGTCAAAATTGATGAATGTCTTGATGCGAATGAATTAGTTAACATAATGAATGATACTTTGACTAAATCTGAACAAATTCAAATTTTGAAAAAGACTGAGAATTCAACATCTGATTCTCAATCTAACTTGAAGATGTTGATTGTTCTCAGTTGTCTGTTGTTAATGTTGCTTCAACATCTAAAGGAAAAGAAAAAGTTAAGGATTTGATGGTTGAAAATGAAACTGATATACCCTCAACTTCGAAAGTTTATGATATGAACTTCGTGGATCTCAAAGACAGCCAAACTGATGATAGTGATGATGAAGATGAAGTGAACATTTCGAAGGAAAAGAAATCTTCAAAGGAAGAAGAAAGTCCTCGAATTGTGGTTGATCAGGTGTATGGTGATACACAAAAGTTCGAAAAAGTGATGAATGAAAAAGGTGAACACTATCTTGAAACGAATTCAGTGGTTTATCCAAATTTCAAATGTACAGATAATGTCATTTTTCCAAATCAAGTTTTCGTAACTACTGGAAATGTTGAGAAAATCAAACCAGAATTAAAGAAGTTAGTTGCAGAGGATAATTCAAAAACAACTGATGAAGGTTTTTTCGCAAATCAAAGCACAGTTGAAAACAACTTAACAAAGAATTCGTATGTTTTCCAACGTCAAAAACCACAAAGAAAATGGGTTGAAAAATCAAAAATTGAAAAAGAGAATTCAAAACAAGTTGAAAAGGAATGTGAAAAAGTTGTCAAATTAAATTCCAAGGAATTCAAAGATCAAATTGACAAATTTTTGAAGGAAAACAACATTTCAAAAAGACAAGCAAGAAAGAAAATATTTTGGCACAATGTTGAGACTCAAAAGATGTCTGAATCACAATCACCCAAAAATGTTTTCAAAGCTAAAAATTCATCTTTTTCAACAAAACCTCAACATTCATCTCAATCAAATCATTCAAAGTCTGAAGTAAATAAACAACCAAGGTTTTCGAAAGTTTCAGAAACTAATATTCCAAGAAAATTTTCAACTAACTCAAAATCAAATCAAAAATTCTTTCAACGTCAACATTTTAAATCAACAGTTAATACATCATATGCTAAATCTTTTATAACAAAATCAAAAGTTGATTTTGTTCCTATAAAGCCAAATTTTGCAAATCAAACGAAGAAAGAAACTATGAAAACTTCACGAGAGAAAGGAATAACGTCAAGGAAGAACATTGATCATTGGCTTGAAGGAAAATGAAAGATGTACCAGTCAAATACATTTTCAAAGGAGCAAATTCACAAAGCATATGAAAAGTATATGAATAATTCATCAAATGGCAGTTCATCTTCTAAGGATTCGAACATATCAGTTAAAGCATGGAAACCAGTTATAAAAGCAAAGAATGTTCATTCACAAACTCAGAATTCGAAGGGTGATGTCAGTGAACATTCGAAACCATCAAAAACTTATGTTTCGGTTCCTTTAAATGAAGAAGTGAACTTAATTGATAGTCTCAAAACAAAAGTTTGTGATTGGGTTAAAAGTTCTTCATTACATTCAAAATTGAAATCTAATTTCCAAGGAACCAAAAAGCCTTGGGTACCTAAATTTTTCCATTGAATGTAGGTACTATGTGATGAGCAATATGATAACAAGTGGTACATCGATAGTGGTTGCTCTCGTCACATGACTGGGAAGAAGGAGAATTTATGAGATTTTCGAAGTCTCAAAAATGCTGGAGTAGTGAAGTTTGGGAACAATAAAAAATGTCAAGTCAAAGGATATAGGAAGATCACGAATGGTCAATTCACAGTGAATCGGGTGGCATATGTTGAAGGTCTTCAACATAACTTGATAAGTGTTTCTCAACTTGTTGTGGGCACTGGCAATCAAGTTCTTTTTAACGAAGAAGGAAGTATTATTTCGAATGTCACAACAAAAGAGGTGTTACTGAAATCCAAAAGGAAAGGTGACATGTTCACTTTGGACATCAATCCGATAGTAGGGAAACCTGCTATATGTCTTCTTTCGAAGACAACATCAGACTTAAGTTGGCTTTGGCATCGAAGATTTTCTCATCTCAATTTTCGAAACATCAATAAACTTGTGGTACAAGATCTGGTAAGAGGTTTACCTGTACTAAAATTTGACAATGATTCTTTATGTGCAGCTTGTGAAGTTGGCAAGCAACATAAACAAGGTCATCCAATTACGATTGATTCGAAAATAGTTGCACCTCTGGAGCTCTTACATATTGATTTGTGTGGTCCTTCGACTATTTCAACTCTCAACAAGAAACGGTACATTTTAGTGATTGTTGATGATTTTTCCAGATTTACGTGGGTTTATTTTCTCAGGCTTAAATCTGAAGTTGCACAAATCATGATTGACTTTATTAAAAAGATGGAAACAACATTGAAGAAGATTGTTCGAAAAATTAGGAGTGATCATGGAACTGAATTTAAGAACAATGTTCTTGATTCATTTTTGGTGGACAAAGGGATTTCGCATAATTTTTCATCTCCATACACACCACAACAAAACGGTGTTGTTGAATGAAGAAATAGGTCTCTATGCGAAGCGGCAAGGACTATGTTGGCATATGCGAATCTTCCACAATATCTTTGGGCTGAAGCAGTATCAACCGCATGTTTCACTCAAAACAGATCGTTTATTCATCGTCGTTTCAGCATTACTCCATATGAAATTCTCAACAATCGAAAACCTAATGTCATATTTTTTCATGTTTTCGGATGCAGGTGCTTCATTATGAATCTCAAGGATAATCTTACGAAATTTCAAGCAAAAGCAGATGAAGGGATTTTCTTGGGATATTCGCATAATTCAGTTGCATATCGTGTGTTGAATAAAAGAACACGAAAAGTTGAAGAAACTTTTAATCTTACATTTGATGATTACTACATTAAACAAACAACAACTCAGTTTGAAAATCATCCAATTCTGAAAAACATACAAGATGAATCTGAATCCTCACAAACATTAGATATTGATTATGATTTAATTTTTGGAATTTCAGATCATGTTGTTGATGCTGAAATCAATGCAAGTGATAATCATATCTCTGAACTAACAAAGCTTAATGATACTTCAACATCAAATTCTCCAAAAAATGGCGAAAGTATGCAAAACAATCCAGTGGAGGGGGAGCACTTGGATTCGAATACATTAGATGACGAACCGCATTCTTTCGAGGGGGAAAAAGAAAGGATGAATGATGATGTTGAGGGGGAGCATAATGTTGAGGGGGAGCATTCAAAAAATATTGAAGATAATAATGATTTTGATGATGCTTGTTCGATTGTAGGCTCAAAAAACGATGATATATACGAAGATGCACCTTTGGAATTTGATCCAGCATATCCACCAATGGAAAAGTGGACACAAGATCATCCGAAGGATCAAGTAATTGGGAATCCACAAGAGGGAGTTTTAACAAGAGCTCAAATTCGTGCAAAGAATGAGGTATTGAATACTCATCAAGAATTTTGCATGTTCAATGTTCAATGTTTTCATTTCTAAGATTGAACCAAAAACAGTTAAGATTGCAATGGAACACTCAGATTGGGTTGTTGCAATGCAATCTGAATTGTCTGAATTTGAACGGAACAAGGTTTGGATGTTAATTCCAAAACCTGAAAATGTTTCGATTGTCGGGTTAAATAGGATTTTCAAAAATAAAACCGACAAAGATGGAAATATTGTTCGAAACAAAGCCAGACTTGTTGTTAAAGGATATTCACAACAAGAAGGAATCGACTATGAAGAAACTTTTGCCCCTGTCGCAAGACTCGAGGCGGTTCGTATATTTATGGCTTATGCAGCTCACAAAGATTTTGATGTTTATCAAATGGACGTGAAATGTGCATTTCTAAATGGAGAGCTTGAAGAAACTGTTTACGTGGAACAACCCCCATGTTTTATTAACGAAGAATTTCCAAATCATGTTTATATTTTAGATAAGGCAGTTTATTACCTTATTTTTGAAACAATCTAAATTTAAACAAGGATCAGTTGATCCCACATTATTTCGAAAGAAAGTGGGGAATCATCTCATGCTTGTTCAAATTTATGTTGATGATATTATTTTTGGCTCGACTGACCCTGCTTTGTCTAGAGAATTCGAAGATTTGATGAAAAGTAAGTTCGAAATGAGCATGATGGGAAAAATCAATAATTTTCTTGGTTTGAATATTCGTCAAAACAGAAAAGGAATTTTTATTAATCAAGAAAAATATACGAAGAATCTGTTGGAAAAGTTTGGATTGACGAATAGCACGAAGTTACGAGTTCCAATGGCAACGGGCATAAAGCTTACATCTTCGTTAGATAAACCTGCCGTTGACATAACTTTATATAGGAGCATGATTGGTTCATTACTTTATCTTACAGCTAGTAGACCTGATATCATGTTTTCTGTGTGTAATTATGCTATGTATCAGTCTAATCCACGAGAACCACATCTCACTGCTGTGAAGAATATCTTTCGTTATCTTAAAGGAACAATTTCGTTAGGATTGTGGTATCCTTCGAACACTGGGTTCTTTGTACAAGCATATTCGGATGCAGACCTGGGTGGTTGTAATCTTGATCGAAAAAGCACAAGTGGTCGATGTCAATTTCTTGATGGCAAATTGGTGAGCTGGCAGTCGAAAAAGCAAACATGCGTTTCAATTTCAACAGCCGAAGCAGAATATGTGGCTGCTGCTGCTTGTACTTCACAAATAATATGGATCCAAAGTCAATTGCGTGATTATGCAATTAATATGAAAAAGATTCCATTATATTGTGATTCTCAAAGTGCGATAAGAATTTGTCATAACCCTGTGCAGCATTCGAAGACTAAACATATAGCTCTTCATTATCATTTCATCAAAGATCACGTGGAAGATGGAAATATTGAAGTACATTTCGTGAAAACAACTGATCAGTTAGCTGACATTTTCACGAAAGCTTTGGATGAAAAATCCCTTGTGAAGATTATAGAAAGACTTGGAATGATCGATGGAAATTTTGTTCCATGCGAAAAAGAAGAATGATGCATGATAAGGAATGATTCAGAGGCGCTGACTAAAAGATAATGCAAAATCATTTAGCATTCAGAGGTTACTGTTCATAGTCAACGCTTCGACCCCTTCGAATTCACACATTTGTTACTTATTCTAAGGGTTGATTAAGAGGTTACTGTTCATAGTCAACGCTTCGACCCCTTCGAATTCGCACATTTGTTACTTATTTTAAGGGGTGATTTAGTTGTTACTGTTCATAGTCAACGCTTCGACCTCTTCGCATTCGTACATTTGTTACTTATAAGGGGATGATAAAATTTTGCATATTTGCATCAAGTGCTATTTCAATTTTCGAAAATTCAAAAATCCAAAAAGATTTCCGTTTATTTTGTCATTTAATTTTCGAAAATTTAAAAATTCAAAAAGATTTTTGTTTGTTTTGTCATTTAATTTTCAGAAAATTCCAAAATCCAAAAAGATTTTCGTTTATTTTGTCATTTAATTTTTGAAAATTTTAAAAATTCAAAAAGATTTTCGTTTGTTCTGTTTTTATTTTCGAAAAAATCAAAACATCAAAAATATTTTGATTCCTATTTCTTTTTAGTATTTTGTTGCAGATTCTCATGAAGATACAGCGGATATTATGCTTGCAGTTCTAGGGTACGGTACATTTTTCGAACTAGTTAGGATGTCCCTAGAAGCATGTTGTTGTATGTTGACCAAAGCCTCCATGACTCAATGTGTGTGTAAGAAAGCCTTAATGAAATTATTCATACGAACATTTCTTCCCAATCAGGCTTATATTCACATTAGTCTTTGAGCTACCTTACTCTTCTCAAAATGAGTTAAGAGTTTACTGTTTGGTCCAAACACAACAGAGGTACTTTTCGTGTCTTACATCAATCTTTTTCATCCATAAAATTCTTTCACGATCACACACGAAGACATATGTCCGAGAGGTCTCTGAACAAACCCATCGAGACTTAGATATATCAAAACTCTGTGTTTATGATCTGACATCATGAGACCGTGATGAAAGTGAAACCCAATTTTCATTAACTTTTAAGGAATTGACGGGGAACTAAGTTCCAGATTTTCACGAAACTTTTATTTCTGTACCAAAATTCGAAACTCCAAATCATATTCATTTCGAATGAGTGGTCTTGATCAAACATTTGAAACCCACGATGTTTGTTACCCAACAAGATCCAGCATATAAATTTTTTCTTGAATATGATTTCCGTGTGAGTTTCATTCGAATGCCCTAGTCATTTCAAAATTTTTCAAAGCCAACTTGTCACTGACTACACTGGTCAAACAAGTAATTTATGTTACAATTTCTCACCTTATGTTTAGGATGACATGTAACGAAATTTTAAACCATCCTCGAAGCATTATAAAAGAAGCCCTTTGATACTTATCAACAAGTATTCGATTGTAATTCACGGGAACCCACACAAGCTATTGATCATTTCTCTTAATGATTAATGAAGTAATCTTTGCCTGGGATTTCATCTGCTTTTGTGTCAATGGTTTGACATCACAATATCCCATATTTTTATTATATTTGTTTCTCGTCTCTATTCTTTGGAACACAGCACTCAAGAAATCCTTGAGGTTCTGAGTAATACCAACTCAGGCTGATGATTTCGAACTTCTGGCGTATGACTTCGCTTTTCATCCCAAAAGTGAAAGAGCCTTGCTTCCATTCGAAGGGTTCTGACGGTTACAATTTTCTTGGGGATTACAAGACAGGCTGTTTATAAATGATGTATGGTATTCTGTCCGTTTCTCAAGACGATGTGACAGCTACTTTTTGACGCATGGCTACTTTTACGCAGTAATGGTCCGGTTTTCAAGGTGCCACGTCGGATATCATTAAATACATATCCCGCTTCAAATTCAAATTTAAGGGTTACATATAAAAGGGAATTCTAGGGGTTCATTGTTAGTTTACGCGATCAAAAAGCAAATTTCCCAAAATTCTCCGTTCCTCATCATCTTCAAACCCTAACAATGGCGACTTCTGCTCATGTTGATTCTCATACCACTGAAGATGCTTCTTCATTACCAATAATGAAGATTCAAGCAACAAACTACTACTTGGAGGGTGACGTTTCTCAGTACTCGGAAGAATTAAAGATGCTCATAGTTGCTTTGAAGAACTCGGTTTTGGCCAAAGCGATGTTCAACTCTTTCTCTGTTCCATTGTCCTGGCTTTCTCAAGCAGGATCAACTGCGACATATAACAAAGCAACTGATACGATTACTTTTCATCTGGTGAACGACAAAAAGGTCAGGCTAACCAAGAAAGTATTTTGCCAAATTCTTGATATTCCGAATTTGCCTCCATATGTTTCATTTACTTTTCCACAAATCGTTCACATGTTTAATGAGATGGGATATCAGCCACCATTGTCCAAGATTAGTGATTTTAAGAAATCTGGTCTTCTACGAATCTGGAATTTCTTATTTGGTATTTTTCTACGCTGTTTGACTGGGAGATCAGCTGGTCTTGATAAAGGAAGAATGGAGGTTTATGCCATGGTTGCTGGAATCTACTATGATCTTCAAGTAGATTATTCTACACAGTTGTGGAAGGAATTTCAAAAGGGTGTAGAACACACGAATGCTATTCATGGTATTTCATGTGCAAGATACTGGAGCTTGATTCTGCAACACTTTTACAATAAGGAAGGGATTTTGGTACCCACTGATGAAGACAAAGCAGTTTTTCAATCTTACCACTATCCGAAGGAGGTTACAGATAATGCTGATGTTTTTCCTACAGTTACTCGTATTCCAGATGCGATGCTTAAAAGAGTTGATTCTTCGAACCCTGTATTGGTAGCCTATTTGACGACCATTGATTCTTCAATTAAAACTGGTGTTTTACTGGGAGGAGATGATAAGAAAACCAAGAAGTCGAGAAAGCATGAAACTGAGTCCAGATCTTCGAAATCTCCAAAGAAGAAGCCTGAAACAGTTGAAGTGACTGTTGCTGAGACTCCAGTAATTGAGCCCATTATTGAAGAAACACGAGAACATGTAGTCCTTCCTTCGAAGACTGGCATGTTTCGAAGAATTAAAATGAAGTCCAAGTCTCCAACGCACAAAGTGGTTCGAAAACCTCAAATAACCCATCAACGGATTCTAATTAGAGAAGTGCCTGCACCTGTTTCACCGGTGTCCAAGAAACGAAGGGTTGAAGACATGGCAAAGCATTTGTCAAAGAAAAAGAAGAAGAAGACTCAAAAACTTGTAATCTCTACTGAGTCAACAGATGATGATAGTGAAAGAATTCCTGAAACTCCAGAGTTTACTCTTATCACCAAAAGTTTCACTCCTGAGAAGACGGTTGTCATACCACCCGAAGATTCGATTGCCAAATCAGTTCCTGAGGAGGTTCGAACTTCAGACATCCCTGCACACGTATCTGATATGTATGCAAATGTCAATATGGGTGAAGGAGGTTCGAAGAATGAAGCTACAGGTCCATCTACTTCTGCTCCTTTTGCAAGTATTGTTTCTTTACCGTTATCTTCTACTCCTCTTACTTCAACAACAGATTCCCCAACATTCGAAAACATTCTTGATCAACCCTTTACGTCTATTTTTTCTTCTCATTCTACTGAGCCACCCAAAACTACTTCACCTATTCAAGATACTGTTTATATGGAAACAGAGACTGATAATGAGGGGTTTGGCGGTATGTTTGACGACTTGGAGTTTCATAAAGAAGAAGAGCAGTTTCCAGATCACATGCTGATGACCATGAAGCAGTTTAAGATTTTAAATCAAAAGTTGAATTATGTCATTCAATCCCAATCAGATCTAGGGGTTGGTTCGTCTGTTTCAAGTGTTGAAGTTGATTCATTGCTGAAGGTGTTTGAATCCAGAATCATAAGTAAAGTATCGGGGATGCTTAAAGATTCTGAATCTCGACTCTTGGAGAAGATTGATCATAATGATCAAAACAATGAAATTCAGATCAATTCTCAGAGTTCGAAGTTTGCTGGTGATCTGAAAGAATTGAAGAATGTTGCAAAGGAACGACATGTTCTTTTTATTCAAGATGTGAAGAAAGTTCGAGAGGATGTCAACTTGCAAATTCACGAACTTCGTGAAAATATGAAAAGAGAAATAGCAACTGTTCAACATGACTATGCATCATTGCATCAAAAGGTTGATATCATTTGTGACACAGTCAATCGATTTGTTAAGTTGTATGAAAATTTGAGTCCTCAAATTACTCAACTTTCAACATCCGAAAGTGCAAGCTTTGACGAAGTGCTTAAGTTGCTCAAGGAGTTAAAAGAGATCTCTGATAGGTCAGTTTCTTCTCCATTGATTACTTCTGAATTTTTATCTCAGAAGTTTATCCAATTCGAAGCCATTCTCAACAAGAAACTTGCTCCTCTCTTTCGCATATCAAGTCTTCTTCCAACCACAAATGCCCCACCTGTTTTCACAGGGGTGCAAGGGGGAGAAAGAAAAACTAGTGAGTCGAAGACTAGTGGAGAAGATGCGAAAGTTATGGGAAAAGTCTTTTTTTCGAAAATCCTTACAACAAAACCAATAATTGTTTCTGCTGAACAGATGACTTCAACAGTCGTAACAACAATTCCAACTTCAAGACCAATTTCGAAAGGAATTGTGATTGGTAAATCTTCGGAGACTGGTGGGAGTGGTTCAAAACCAAAAGAGACAGCTGACAATCAAGCATTGAAAGATAAAGGGAAATCGATTGTGGTGGAAAAATCAAAAGAAGAAAAGAAGGCTGAAGTTGATGCTGAAATCGAAAAGCTCAGAATAGTTCAAAGCATTATGGCTCAGCGAGCAAATGATCCGAAGGGAATGGATAAAGGGGATCCAACTAAACACTATAACTACGAAACAATCGAGGCCAAGGTTGGATTCAATCACATGTATTCATTTGAGAAGAAACCAAAGCAGAGTTATTTGGTCACAAATACTGATGCAGGCCAGTTGGATTTTCCCATAAATGAAATGATGTTTATCATGCCTCAGTTCAAAGCAGAAGGGAATTTTAAAAATAAAGATGAAGGTACACACATGAAAATTCGTTTTCATGATGTTCTTGGAAAAGCCCCTGAGGAAGTTTGGTCTTTAATAAAAATCAAGAAGGTCAGAAGTATGAAAAAGGATGTGGTTTTCGAAAACACAGTCCAAAATGTTAAGTATGTGGTTGCCAGGGCAAATGGAAATATTTGCGAATTCACTGTTGCAGATTTTCCATTAATGAACTTGTATGATCTTATACAAGTTGCATTACTTTTGAAAGACAAATCATTCTCATACCTTCAAAACACAGAACCATATGAATTCAAGCTTGGAGTAGCTCACATCAAGATTTTTATTGAAAACTATTATGAGTGCTTGGCACTAACAGATGTTGAATTAGCTACTGCTAAAGGAATGGAAATTAAAGCTCCGATGGCTCCTACGAAGACTCAGGTTGAATTGAAGAAGTATGTATTGGGTTATGAGCATTCTAACACTCCTAAGTGTACATGCAACCCTAAATACCTTGGATCTATGTTTTCTCTATTATACATACAATTATGAACATCCAAGGTATTATCCTAATCTAGCATACAAAATAATAAATATAACAAGATAGAATACATACCTCTTTGATGTAGAATGTCTTCATGAAGCTTGAGTGCCTAGTGCCCCAAGTGTGACACCTCAAATGGTTCACACAACACCAAATACACTTGGAATAACTTGAGAGAAACTTGAACACTCCTTGAAATCGTCTAGCCCTCACACTCACACATTAGTGCACGATTTCTTGAGCCATGGGATTCTTTTATATGGTGGCTATTAGGGTTACACAATGTAACTCATAACTTTACCCATTCCTTATGCTCCATGGATTTTAACCTCCATGCAGTATCCATGGGTCACCCCATGGACTTAGTCCAACATAAGGAATCTTGGATCACAAGCCCACATATATAAGAATGAATGATTTACACAATCAACCCATATATTTAATTAGTCTCCTTTTGATCACTTAATTAATTCCAAATTAATTCTTGATCAATACTAATTAAATAACCTTATTAATATATTAGAACTTATAATATATTAACCAACCTTAAGTGTTATTTCTCTCATTATAGTCTATCCAAATGCATGATGTCATGCAACCCAAATGGACCATGCCGGGTCGGGTCAAGTCTTACCAATTATAGTTATGGACTTAGACATTAATCCAACAGTCTCCCACTTGGATAAGTCTAAAACTATTATTGCGTATGACTTCAGGAACCGATCAGCAATCGTAGCTCTCAAAAGCTTCTGTCGAACTCTGACCTTGTCGATGAACTCTGACCGTTGTCAATGACTTGTCCATTAGATAAGGGATCATATATTCCTCCATTCTAGATATCATATAGACTGAGACATGGATTATCAATCATTCTCTCTGTCCATTTGTTGTTTCCCGATTTCCGATTCATGATGACTGACTGATTGAACAAATCAAATCAGTCCTGGCTTGGCCAAGCACTCACATGTATCATCTTTAAATCATTGAGGGGCCCACAGATATCGCTTTTATCCCAAAGGTAAAAGGAATGGATAAACTTCGACTCATATGGCTTGTTCTACTACTTGTTGAATCATACACAAAGGCACGTTTTATAACATCGAGTTACCAATGCGTTTTCGTGCAATCAATGTATAACCAACTCATAGTAACAACTCATATCTCTAGGTTTGAAGAATATAAGATATTATCGTCTCATGATCACTCGTGATAAAATCCATGAAGTGATTCAAATGAGCGCGGGTTGAATCCAATACTCAGAACTTATGAGCACTCATGAGTGTTGTAGCACCACTTTGTCCACCAACTTGGACCTCTACAAACCAACCCATGACAGTCTTGATTCATATCTACTTCCAACATATGACCGACTGTGGATGGTTTGAATAACTTAATCATTCAGGAAGAGCGACTTAGTTATTCTGGAAGTCAAAACATGCAAAGTGAAACACAAGAATAAATGAATCAAATATGGTATCAAACCCTATGAATATAAATAAACACTTTTATTTATCACCATACTGATTACTCATTATTCATTGTTTCGGTTTTATCAACTTTATACTTGAATTTAAAACAATAGTTGTCCCATGCTCCAAGCATGTACACTATGTTTTCTAAACACTAGTCATGCCATACACCAAGTATGCATACTATGTTTGTCTATGATCTTTACTTTGTAAAATAGATCAATTAAACATCACTCCAATGATCCTCTTTTCACAGTCCCAAATCCTTACTGCAAATGCAAGAATTCCAAATTCATGCCATTTACTGAAATCTGTTTGATTCTAAACTTATATGCATTGATCCTCTTAATGATTATGCACAAAGTCAGAAAGACTTGACAACAATCATTACAGAGCATTCCAAAGGAGATCAGCTCCTTGGAAACATCCTTCTTTCATTAAGTTTCCTAATCTTACACAGATTGAATAATTTCTAACTTTGAAACATTTCCATATTCCATTTTGACTATCACTTCTGAACAAGAGTTGCCTCCTTACAGATTATGTCAATATGGTCCTTCCAGAATTAACATTATACTTCCAACTGTCCTTGAGCAACCAATCTTTGGTAAACCTTAGATTGTCCTCGATAATTGCTTAATCATTTTAGTCATATCCAATTCTAGACCTTTTCCCTTCATAATGCCCCAGGCATTTGGAAAATTTTAGAAAGGATGAATATAGCACATGTAATCGATCCTATATCCGAAGCATATGGGACACGATTCATGATGTCTCACATAAAGACTAAACCAGTCTTTTGCTATAATATTTCCATTTCAATTTGCCAAGTTCTCAAAATTCAGATTATGAAAAGGGATGTCGTAATCATAATCGAATTTTAGAACGCAAATAATGGACCCATATATAGAATTTCCTTATGTTGAGCCATTCCAACATGAAATTCATATATATATCCTTGATTAAATACGATTAAAATCTCAATCTAAGCTTTTAGAATTTAAATGAAGTATAATTTCCTCTCCCTTAATTATAGCAAAACAACTTTTTCAACCCCTGCAACCTCACGAATTGAAACTTTTGTTTTCTATAATTAACATTGCTAACTTGCAACCTTTGTCATAATTATCATGCTCCCACTAACATGATGATTATTAGCATAACACTTATGCTCCCACTAGCTTTGACATGTACTCAGAAATCAGCTGACTTTCTTACCAAAGTTCAGATTTCTGATACTAGATTGTTTTGATAAAACTTTATCAAAATCATACACCTCTCTTAGATAGCTCACATGTGTGTCTAAACAATTTTAGAACTATGAAAAGGGATGTCGTAATCATAGTCTCAATTGTTTAGACCTTTGCCACTTCTCACAAGTCCATGTTAGTGTGCCGGTAAACCACACACGCTCCACTAACGACTTTGAGAATGCAAATATCACAATTGCTATCTAGCTAAAATCTACTTAGTGAAAGTGTTTCCTCACCATCATTTTCATGAATCGGAGAGAAACCTTATGACACTTAGATTTAATAGTGTATGTGTTCTTATCCATGTGAATTTGTCAAAACCATAATCACAAGACAAGGTTAGTGACAAATCCAAACTCATATTGATTAAACTTGTGCAATCTTAAATTCTTGCCATTTGGCAGCTCAGGTGCCTGCCATTGCTTCCAAGTAGTTGTGCAACCAATTGAGAACTCTCAGAACTCCTATGCAAAGCCAACTTGAATAGGCACAAAAATTTCAACACGATAGGTTATAAACCTCAAGTCGTGTGCTAGTGAAGGACTTTAGGTTTTATTCTTGATTAAGTCTTGAAACTTTCAAGAGCTTTAAGACTCCCACTGTCCTCTTGACATATAAGACTCCCTTGTCTGATATTCAAGAGATAGTGCGGATTCTTTATCAAGACTAACACTTTACACAATTGGCCTAAGTTGGTCTATGTTTTATCCAAAACATCACAACTTACCAATTTCAAATGTACAAGAGTAGATAACCTTTTACTCTTACATTTGACTAGTGTTAACAAACCCTCTTTAAGATATGTCACTCAAGTTACAATCTTGGAGTATGACTCTAAGAATTGTTTTGGAACGAAGTATGACTCATCTTTTTGATTTAACCATTTCAACAATTCATGACTCCTCTTCTTAGTCACAAGAATGCACTAAGATGACTTTAGAGGACCAATTGTGATATGGTATCTTAATCATTAAGATGATCATAAACATGATACTAAAGTACTCTCCCATCTTTTCAGATTTGAGAAACTTTTATCTTTCTGCCATACTTTGATTCTTCTTATTCGTTCTGTCTCACATTGAAACTTCTCCAATGCTACAGACTTATACTTAAACTTATAAGTATAACCATATTTACTGAACTTAAGTAAATCATGACGAATAGTCTTCTTGATCTTTTGTGGTGGACTTGACCAGTGCACAAGAATGTGTACTCGATCCCTTAGTCCTGTCCTTATTCACATAAGGAATTAGTCTTAATTTTCCAAGCTGAAAGTTCTCATTCATCATACTATACAACTTGCATGATTCCAAGTTTCGGTCCAATTGAACCTTGGGTGATGAGAATCTTTCCTTATTTGGTAATATTAGACACTACCACAACCGAAAGAATCAAATCCATTTTTCCAATATTGCTATCAATGGAATCTTATAAGCAACAACTTTTCACAAATGCCATTGTAAGGATACTTAAAATAAATAAAATCAAAACCTTTTTCTTTTATTTTAAAACTTTGCGGAAAAACTTATCCTTACAATCCATATGAAAACCTTGTTGTTATCTATTCCTAAGCAATATAAATATCATAACTCTTAAGTAATAGCCCAAAATTCTGATCACCGAACCATGCGATTGAAATCCATCTTCGCGATCAGAATCAGCATGTACTTAATAGACTTAGACAATGGACTTTACCTGAAGTAGAGCCAAACTTATTGACTTTAACATCCTTAGGTAAATTTGGCAGCTTCGTAACCAATGCCCCTTCCTTTGGCAATAGTTACCTATGGACCCTTGATAATGGGACTATCTCAGACTTCGCCTCTCTCTTTACCATTGGGTCAACCGAGTTGACTATGGCTTATCCCTTTCCATTGGGAAGAGAGAGCTTTACTGGATATCCAATGTCATCATTGTCAATGTCCATAGCGTTTTAGGAAGTTGATCTTAGCAAATAGATAAGATCATTAAGGGTCTTGTCTTAGTCTGTTTCATAGGATTCCCAAAAGAACTCACTATGTGACTTAGAAAGTAGTTGAGCCACCAACTTTCTCAAGACTTTGACACCCAACTCTCCCGGCTTGTCAATATGTGACTACATCTCCAAGATATGATCACACCTAGACCTTGCCTTGCCAATAGGGCTTGAGTGACCTTAAACTTTTTAGGAACTTGTGGGTTAGGGAGAATAATTGGAGGAAGTGAAAGAAGTATGATATCCATGGGACATCATCTTCATTTAGGAAAGCTTGTTTCAAGAGATTTGGAAGATCATAAATGTCTAGACCAGACATCTTTTTGGGAGATATTCAAGATAGTTGATTTAAAGTCCTTAATATGACACCCAATATGAAATATTAAGGCTAGGACCCAACAAACTATTTTATAACTTAGAAGAGGGATGCAGTAATCCAAGCTATAAAATATTTGAAGGTAGGTGAATGACGATTCACCAATTTCCAAGATGAAAAACGAAATAATTTATTAGGTTTTAATTGGATTTGAAAGTCCTAGATCTTTGAGATTCATTGAATTGTTCAAAGGCATGTTTCAATCTCGAGTGTGCCCTTCAGGTTTTGTGACTGGGATGCCGAGGATCACAAAACAAGGTGTGAATAACCATGCAAATATACTTGGTACCCTTAATATTTACCCCTTAATCAGTGTGCCGGTTAACCACACACGCTCCACCGATACTATGATAAATATTAAGTTACCCTTTGCCTACCTTGTTAAGTCCATGTTAGTGTGCCAGTTAACCACACACGCTCCACTAACGACTTAAGCAAAGTGCAAAGTGTAATTTCATGGGTTGGCACCAAATTCACATTTTCCTAAGTAACTAAGATTGGGTATTAATAAGAGTTTAGTTACTTAGTATTTATCATTAATACTTTTAATGAAAGGAGAATTATAGTCCTTGTCCTACCCGTTCGGCTAACGACCCTCCACCAGTCAAGGAAGCGGTGGGTGAGAGTGGACACCCATTAAACTGCCATTTTATAGGCAGTAACCTTATACCCCCTTTATAGACCGGCTTCGTGAATGAGGCCTACTAACGGTAAGACTGACTTTACTCTTATACATATATATAAATATTATTAACTTATAATATTATAAAGTGTAAGGGTTGAATTTTAACTTTTAAAATTCTAAGGGCTAACTTGGAATTAAAGTATTCATAAGTGAAAACTTTTCAAATTCCAAAACTTGAGGGCAAGTTTTGATACTATTCAAAACTAATTAATTCCATAACTTATGAGTTTAAAGTAGTTTTAATTAAAAAAAAAAAAAAAACTCTTCAAGTTCCATAACTTGAGGACAAGTTATGGAAGACTTTAAACTAATTAATAAAAAAAAATAACTTTTTTTTATTGTAACTTATGGAACTAATTAAGGTTACACTTTTTTTTTTAATTTAATGAAGAGACTCTTAAACCTCCATAACTTGAGGACAAGTTATGGAGTCATAAAACCATTTAATTAGAACTAGACTCTTCATTTTGTAACCTTTGCTAACTTTTATGAGTTTTATGATTCTTAAATGTGAATTTTCATATAACTTGAGGACAAGTTACAAAAACACACTTTGGAATCAACTCTTAGATTAAAATGGATTGAAAACAACTATTTCACACAACTTTTCTATTAATCTAAGAACCTCATAAGAACAAGATAATTCAAATCATCAATCTTCAAGAAATTAGCATGAACATACAAACTAATACAAATCTTGAAATTATGACAATTATCTTAGAAATTGGATTAGCATGAACATTACCACATCAAAAACAAGTTTATAAGTCCAAAAACATCTTAGGGTAATGTTCCTAGTCCAATTCCAGCCAAAATAATCGAATATATGCATCCAACTCGATTTTTCAGCTACTTTTACAAGTATAACAAGAAAACAAGCCTAGTCTCTGATACCACTGTTGGGTTATGAGCATTCTAACACTCCTAAGTGTACATGCAACCCTAAATACCTTGGATCTATGTTTTCTCTATTATACATACAATTATGAACATCCAAGGTATTATCCTAATCTAGCATACAAAATAATAAATATAACAAGATAGAATACATACCTCTTTGATGTAGAATGTCTTCATGAAGCTTGAGTGCCTAGTGCCCCAAGTGTGACACCTCAAATGGTTCACACAACACCAAATACACTTGGAATAACTTGAGAGAAACTTAAACACTCCTTGAAATCGTCTATCCCTCACACTCACACATTAGTGCACGATTTCTTGAGCCATGGGATTCTTTTATATGGTGGCTATTAGGGTTACACCATGTAACTCATAACTTTACCCATTCCTTATGCTCCATGGATTTTAACCTCTATGGAGTATCCATGGGTCACCCCATGGACTTAGTCCAACATAAGGAATCTTGGATCACAAGCCCACATATATAACAATGAATGATTTACACAATCAACCCATATATTTAATTAGTCTCCTTTTGATCACTTAATTAATTCCAAATTAATTATTGATCAATACTAATTAAATAACCTTATTAATATATTAGAACTTATAATATATTAACCAACCTTAAGTGTTATTTCTCTCATTATAGTCTATCCAAATGCATGATGCCATGCAACCCAAATGGACCATGCCGGGTCGGGTCAAATCTTACCAATTATAGTTATGGACTTAGACATTAATCCAACAGTATGCTGATGGTGAAATTTGCCTGAAGCCTTTTGGAATTGTCTTCGCAGGAAAAGACAAAGCTGGAAAGTCTAAACGGTTCTTATTCCAAGCAAGTGAAGTCGAGAGATATTCAACATCTCAATATACGAACTTGATTGTTCGTATGAATTATTGCAAGAAGAACAATGAAGGCGACAAGAAAGAGATGAAGAAGATTATATCCTGGTACACGGAGATTCGAAGAGTATTACTGTATTCCATCACACTTCTTACAAATTGAAGACTTCGACTATGATTACAAAGGGGGAGATTGTAAGGGTCGAATTGTTGTAATTAGTCGAAGTATGTTTTGGACTCTTCGAATATTTTTGTAATGTATTTTACTAGGATGCTTTTATTCGAAGCTTTAGAGTCAATGCCTTAGTATATTTTTTGTATGCTTTCAGTTCCCTATAAATAGGGTTATTTACTAGAGTTAGATAATAACTTTTACAGACTTGTCTACTATTCTCTGTAAAGAATTCGAAAGCATAATAGAGCATAACAAGATCATATTTACATCGTGTGTTCAAATCTCATATTCTTACTTGAATTCATACTCTGATTAATTCATTACTCGATTCATTGATTCATCACATCCAAACAAGGAAAAGGACCCGGAATAAGTTATCAGTCCTAAGCCTTTTAACTCTTAGTTATATACATATATATATATATATATATATATATATATATATATATATGTATATATATATATATATATATATATATATATATATATACAAACATGAATTTTGGGGAAAAATATAAGATGATAAAAGAGTTTAATGTTTTGAGTATTTTTAATGATTTAATGTTGTTTTATCATGATTTGAAATCATGATTTTATAATACAAAGTTCTTGTGTTATGCTTGTATTCCCCCCTTAAAACAGTAGAAATTATGAAAATACTGGGGTATGTACTCACTTGATAGGTGGTGAATCGGACAGAGTTTCGTTTCACGAAAAGGAGTTTATTTGTCGAGAAACCGGCTCAAATCGGGCAGAGTTTCGACAGGAGAGAGGTTACTTCTCGGGAATCTCGGGGCTTCGAGGCTTGCTTAGGGTTCGAGACTTGATATCGGGGCTTTAGGGGTTGTATATGAGTTTGTGGAAGTGGAAAATATGAAAGAGAATGAAATTTGGGGTGAAAAGTGTAAAATAATCCGGAACCCTCGCATGCCTTATATAGGCCGAAGCCTCGGATCCGAGGCTATGCGAGGCTGACACGCGTTGGACAGGTGGCGAAGGATTGGCTTACTTCGGACTGCCGGCTCGCAAGGTGGGAGGCTCGAATTGGACCAGACCTCGGTCCAATGGGAAGAAGACACGTGCGAAGGGGGCATTCGAGGGGCATCTCCGGGGTGTCTCATGTGAGGCTGTCCGAGGATGACTGGACCGCGGAGTTGGTCGAATCAGAAGGTGCCACGCAAGGCTTCGTTCCAATCAGCAGCCGACACGTGCGAGGGTGACGTGTCATGCGAAATTGCCCGATTTTTCCTGTTTTTCTTTATTTTTGTGCCAAAACTTGCGAAAATCATAACTTTCGCATACGAGCTCCGTTTTTGGCGTTCTTTATATGCACGCGTAGGTAAAATCATACTCTACGACTTTCATTTAGACTTCATCGGCTAACTTTGACTTTATTTTTAGTATTATTATTTTAAACAGACCGGGACGGGAATCCGTTAAAAATTCATAACTTCTTCATCCGACGTCCGTTTTTATCTGTCTTTTTACCGTTGTACTACTACCGACGAGACCTTCAATTCTCGTTTAGGTTGTGTCAGCTAAAAATCGCTCGATCTTTATTTCGAGTTTTTAGCTGTACACTGCTATACTGAAACTTAGAAAAATCATAACTTCCTTATACGAAGTCAGATTTTTCCGTTCTTTTTATGAAAGTTCTCGGTTTAACATAAACTACAACTCTCATTTAGATTGTTAAGGCTAAAAAGCCTTTTATTGAAAATTCAGTTTTTACACTGGACAGTGTTTTGCCGGTTTTGTCGCGGATTTTCGATTGGTCATAACTTCTTTGTTATAACTCGGATTTTAGTGTTCTTTATGTTTTTGGAAACCTTGTTACAATCTCTATCACTTGGTTCATCCCAATCGAGATTGTTAAATAATTTATTTTTGAGGGTCAATTATGTAAATATGCACATTATGTAAAATTTCTCTTTATTATTAGAAAAAGAAATACACATTGACTTATACTATTACATAGGTTTGAAATAACGATTTGTTACATTATCCCCCTGTTAGAGAGAATTTCGTCCCGAAATTAGTATTTCAGATAGACTAGGGAAAAACATGTGGATATTTTTGTTTCATTTGATCCTCCCGTTCCTAAGTGAATTCAGGTCCCCGTTTTGCATTCCAGCGAACCTTCACTATCGTGATACGGCTTTGTTTGGTTTTCTTAACTTCCCTGTCTAGAATCTCTACGGGTTCTTCCATAAAGTTGAGACTCTCGTTTAGAATCTCTACGGGATCACAAGAGTCTCGTCAGATAGACACTTTTTTAAGTTCGAAACGTAGAAGGTAGGATGAATGTTATTTAGTTCTTGGGGTAGTCGAAGTTTGTAAGCTACAGGAACAATTCTAGCAAGAATTTCGAAGGGTCCTATGTACCATGGACTCAATTTGTCACGCTTTCCAAAGCGTATCATGCCCTTCCAGGGTGAGACCTTTAACAAGACGCGGTCACCAACCTGGAATTCCAAGGGTTTTCTCCGTTTGTCAACGTAGCTTTTCTGTCTATCTCTGGAAGCTTTAAGTCGCTCCCGAATTTGTACGATTTTGTCGGTGGTTTCTCGAATGATTTCCGGACCAGTGAGAGCACTGTCAGGAGTTTGACCTCTAGCTAGCTGCGTGTCACCCACTTCAGCCCAGCACAGAGGGGATCTGCACTTGCGGCCATAGAGGGCTTCGAATGGAGCAGCCTTTATGCTAGTGTGATAACTATTATTATAAGAGAATTCAACAAGGGGTAAATGAATATCCCATGCCTTTCCAAAGTCTATCACGCAAGCTCGCAACATGTCTTCTAGTGTTTGAATCCTTCTCTCACTTTGTCCGTCAATTTGTGGATGGTAGGCTGTACTCATGTCCAGCCTAGTTCCCAAAGAGTTTTGTAAAGACTGCCAGAAACGAGAGGTGAATCTACTATCTCGGTACGAAATAATAGATATTGGTACACCATGCAGTCTAACAATATCCCTGAGGTAAGTTCGGGTTAGTTTCTCCATCTTGTCGGTTTCTTTTATTGGCAAGAAGTGTGCGGATTTGGTTAATCTGTCGACGATTACCCAAATAGTATCATAACCACCCGAAGTCTTGGGTAATTTGGTTACGAAATCCATTGTAATCCGCTCCCACTTCCATTCAGGGATTTCAGGTTGTTGTAATAAACCTGAAGGTTTCTGGTACTCTACCTTGACTTTGGCACAAGTAAGGCACTTGCCCACAAAGGTAGCGATTTCGGCTTTCATGTTAGGCCACCAGTATAGTTTCTTAAGGTCCAGATACATCTTGTCTGAACCTGGATGAATGGAGTATCGGGTTTTGTGTGCTTCATTCATAACCACGTCTCTGTAACCACCGAACTTTGGTGTCCAGATCCGGTTCATGAAATAGTAGACTCCATCATTCCTGACTTCGAAATTCTTATCCATTCCTCTCAGAGTTTCACCTGCCACGTTTTCGGGTTTCAAGGCTTCAAGTTGAGCTTCTTTGATATGTGTGGACAAATGTGAATGGATTGTCATGGGCAACGACTTTACTCGGCGACCCGAGTATTCTTTTCTGCTAAGGGCGTCAGCTACTACGTTTGCTTTACCAGGGTGATAAAGAATTTCACATTCATAGTCGTTCAGTAGCTTCACCCATCGTCGTTGTCTCATGTTCAGCTCTTTCTGATCGAAGATGTGCTGGACACTTTTATGGTCCGTGAATATTGTGCATTTCGTGCCATATAAGTAATGTCTCCGGATCTTCAGAGCATATTGATGGGTTTTGAGCATTCTAACACTCCTATGGTGTACATGCAACCCTAGAAACCTTGGATCTATGTTTGACTAAGATACATGCAAATAATTATTTTTCCAAGGTTCTTATCCTAACTAGTATGGCATGGGATACTTGAATCAAATAAAACTAGTAGAATTACTTACCTTGTAGTAGTAGTTGATTGCTTGGAGTTTGAGAGCCTAGCACCAATAATGTGGATGCCTCAAATGGAAGTCACAAATCACCACAAACTTGGAAACTTGAGAGAATAGTCACAAACTTCTTGAAATCGGCCCTCTTGGTTTACACACATCAACTAGTGCAATTTCAAGAACCAAAGCCTCCTTTATATAGTGTGGTGGATTAGGGTTACATCCATGTAAACCCTAATACCCATGTCTTTTCATTTCCATGAGATCCATGGGTTAAAGCTCCATGGAGTATCCATGGACTTTCCATGCAAGCCTAGCCCATTCCAAATAAGCATTGGCCCACACTATATAAATACAAGAGCCCATATTTAATTAGTCATACTTTTGATCTCTAAATTAATTCTAAATTAATTATAGATCAATACTAATTAAATAATATGATTTTATCTTAATATATTAGGACTTATAATATATTAATAAATCATAACTTATACTATTCTCAAACGATTATCCATAAATTGTTCTGGTGAAGTGCAACCCAAATGGACCATGCCGGGTCGGGTCAAGTACATACCAAATATAGTTATAGACTTAGACACTATATACAACAGTCTCCCACTTGGATAAGTCTAATAACTATAGTTGCAAGTATGACTTCAGGAACCGATCAACAATCGTAGCTCTTTAAACTCTGTTGAACTATGAAGCGCCATTTTAGATAAGTGATCATATAATCCTCTGTTCTAGATATCAGCCGGACAAATACATGGAACATGGTCTTGCTTATTGTCCAACATTTGTTTCCCGATTTCCGATTTGTTTGGCATAGAACTTAACTGAACACATCAATTTAGTTCTGACCGGGCCCGGTACATAGGTCAAAACAAAATCATCGAGGGGCCCAGATATCGCTTCTAATTCTAGAAGGAACAGATAAACTTCGACTCATATGTTTGCTCTACTACTTGTTGAATTACACACAAAAGCACGGTTTATAACATCGAGTTACCAATGTGTTTTCGTGCAATCAATGCATAACCAACTCATAGGCAACAAATCATATCTCTAGGTTTGAAGACTTATATGATATTACCGTCTCACGATCACTCGAGATAAATTCCATGAAGTGATACAAGTGAGCGTGGGTTGAATCCAATACTCAGAACTTATGAGCACTCATGAGTGATGTAGCCCCGCTTTGTCTAACATCTTAGACCTCTACAAGCCAACCCATGACAGTCTTGATTCATATCTACAACCAACATATGACCGAATGTGGAGAGTTTGAATAATATGATATAAACCATAACATAATTATTCTGGAAGTCAAAACATGCAAAAAGAAATAATAGTAAACGATTGACAAGAGATAGCAACACTTTACTCATAAATAACAGCTTTTATTTATCATCAAATGTCAATTACATTTTACAAATTTCAAGATTATCTAACTACTAAAACTAATATCATCCTTCAGCCCTATGCTCCGAGCATGCTGGAGATGCTTAGCCCGAGTCAGTCCCTTCGTGAGGGGATCTGCTGGGTTCTCATCCGATGATACCCTCTTTGCCACGAGGATTCCTTCTTCTATTCGATGTCTAATGAAGTGATATTTTCTGTCAATGTGTCTGGATCTCCCATGATCTCTTGGTTCCTTGGCTAAGGCAACCACACTATTGCTGTCACATAAAATCTCCATTGGCTCCTTTATAGCTGGTACAACTCCAAGGTCTCCGATGAAGTTCTTTAGCCATATAGCCTTCTTTGCTACCTCACTTGCTGCTATATACTCTAATTCACAAGTGGAATCAGCCACTGTCTCATGCTTGGAACTTTTCCAAGTAATTGCCCCTCCGTTTAGAGTAAAGACCCAGCCCGACTGAGAGCGGAAATTATCCCTGTCAGTCTGAAAGCTAGCATCACTATACCCTACAACTCTCAAGTCCTCACTGCCACCGAGGGTAAGGACCCAGTCCTTAGTCCTCTATAGGTACTTGAGGATATTCTTTACCGCAGTCCAGTGTACCTTGCCAGGGTTCCCCTGATACCTGCTAACCATGCTCAAAGCAAAGGCTACATCAGGTCGAGTACACGTCATAGCATACATGATCGATCCTACAGCTGAAGCATAAGGTATTCGACTCATTTCTGCTATCTCAGCCTCAGTACTAGGGCTTTGTGTCTTACTCAATCTGGCGTTACTCTGGATGGGTAACTCTCCTTTCTTGGAGTTATGCATGTTGAACCTTTTCAACACTTTGTCCACATAGGTGCTTTGACTAAGTCCAATTATTCTTTTACTCCTGTTTCTCAAAATCCTTATCCCTAAGATATAGGCAGCTTCTCCAAGGTCCTTCATAGCGAAACACTTCCCAAGCCAGGACTTTACTTCCTGCAGGGTTGGGATGTCATTTCCTATGAGTAGTATGTCATCCACATACAGTACCAAAAAGCTGACTATACTCCCACTAGCCTTGATATAGACACAAGATTCATCTTCACTCCTTGAAAAGCCAAATTCTTTGATTTTCTCATCAAAGCAAAGATTCCATCTGCGAGGTGCCTGTTTTAATCCATAAATGGATTTCTCGAGCTTACACACTCTACTGGGGTACTCTGTACTGACAAAACCCTCTGGCTGAACCATGTAAACATCTTCAGCCAACTTTCCATTAAGGAAAGCGGTTTTGACATCCATTTGCCTTATTTCATAATCATGAAATGCAGCAATGGCTAACAGAACCCTAATAGACTTAATCTTGGCCACTGGTGAAAAGGTCTCATCATAATCAACTCCCGGAGTTTGAGAATAACCCTTTGCAACCAGTTGTGCCTTATAAGTGTGTACATTACCATCCATGTCGGTCTTCTTCTTGAAGATCCATTTGCACCCAACTATCTTACGATCAGGTACATTGTCAACCAAGTTCCAAACTTGATTGTCATACATGGACTGTATCTCGCTATCCATAGCCTCTTTCCATTTAGCAGCCTTAGGGCCTGCCATGGCTTCCGTGTAGCTGTTAGGATCATCCAGATTTACCAGTGTGTTATCACTGATAAGTGTCTCACCTTCTGCAGTAATATGAAAACCATAATAATGCTCAGGTGCATTCCTAACTCTGGTGGAACGTCTCAGAGGTATAGATTCTTCAGTCGGCTCAACAGGAGTTTCCTCCTCAGGTTGAGGGCTAGGGTTTGAGGTTCCTTCACCACTTGACTTTTGAATTTCCCCAAGGTCAATTTGCCTCCCACTGTCTCCTTGGCTCATGAATTCTCTCTCTCGAAAGAATCCTCTTCTTGCTACAAAGACCACATTATCACTGGGTCTGTAGAAGATGTAACCAAAGGATTTCTGTGGGTAGCCGATGAAAATACACCTTTCGCTTCGGGGTTCGAGCTTATTGTGAGTCTCGTGTCTCACGAAAGCCTCGCAACCCCAAATCTTGATGTGGTCTAGATTGGGAACTTTTCCAGTCCACACCTCGTGAGGTGTTTTGGCAACCTTCTTTGTAGGGACTAGATTAAGGATATGGGCGGCAGTCACTAAGGCATACCCCCAAAATGAGATTGGTAGTGAAGCTCGACTCATCATGGAACGAACCATGTCCAACAAGGTCCGATTGCGCCTCTCAGCTACACCATTCAACTGTGGTGTCCTAGGAGGTGTCAATTATGAGACAATCCCACATTCCTTAAGATAGTCAAGGAACTCAGTACTAAGATACTCACCACCACGATCGGATCGAAGCATCTTAATGTTCCTGCCCAACTGATTCTCCACTTCTTGCTTAAACTCTTTGAATTTCTCAAAGGTTTCTGACTTATGCTTGATTAGGTAGACATATCCATATCTACTAAAATCATCAGTAAAAGTCACATAGAACCGATTAGCATCTCTTGTGGAGGTTCTGAAGGGTCCACACACATCCGTGTGTATGAGGTCCAACAAACCTTCACCCCTAGCACAAGTGCCAGTAAAAGGTGACTTTGTCATTTTATCAAGCAAACAAGATTCACAACTATCATCTGACTTTAGGTCAAATGACTCCAAGACTCCATCCTTTTGGAGTTGGCCTATGCGTTTCTTGCTTACATGTCCAAGACGACAATGTCATAAGGATGCTTTATCTAAGCTAGTGGAAGATTTAATACACAATACATTATTTCCTAGATTATCTACAATAGATACAGTTTCATACACGCCATCACAAGGTAATGCTTTAAAATAAAGAACATTATTAAAGAAAGCATCAATACTACCATTATTATTATCAAAATAAAAGGTAAAACCTTGTTTATACAATGCATGAAAGGAAATAACATTTCTTGCCATTTCTGGCGAATAATAACATTTATTCAAATCTAATGTAAACCCACTATTTAGCACTAAGGAATAAACTCCTATCTTGGTGACAGGTGAAGCTTTCCTGTTTCCCATGATCAAGTTTATCTTTCCCTGCTCCACATTCTCACTTCTTTTTAGTCCCTGCAAATCACAACATATGTGAATACCACAACCTGTATCAAGGACCCAAGACTTAGAATGAGGTGAGTTATTAGACAATATAGTGTATATACCTGCATGGTTGGGTTTTACTTTCCTATCCTTCAAATCTTGCTGGTACTTTGGGCAGTTTCGCTTCAAGTGCGACTTTTCATGGCAATAGAAGCATTCAGCCTCATTAGGGTTAGCAGAAGGAGTGACAAAACCTTTATTGGTTTTGCTTGAAGAGGAGCCTTCAAGGGTCTTACCCTTGGTACCCTTAGAAGGGTTCTTTCTCTTCTTCCCTTTGCCATGCCCGATTGCCAAGACATTGGCCGCAGTTGGAGTAGGAGTAGGAGTAGTAACAACCGACTTACCCTTTAGACCACTTTCGGCGGTCTTCAAGAGTCCTTGAAGTTTGCTGAGGGTGACTTCTTCCTTGTTCATGTGATATGTCATGCGGAATTGATCATAACACGATGGCAAGGAGTGCAAAATGATGTCTATTGCTAACTCCTCAGGGAAGTTCACATTCAGCTTCAGTAAACGGTCCACATACCTTTGCATTTTCTGCATGTGGCCCGTGATGGGTTCACCATCCTTCATTCGGGTTGTTATCATGGAGGAGATTATTTTATATCGCACTTGACGAGCACTTTGATGGTAGCGGTCCATCAAGTCCTGGTGCATCTCAAAAGGATAATAGTCCTCATAGGACTTTTGGAGCTCGGCTATCATGGTGGCCATCATGATGCATGCAACTTTTGTAGCATCTCTTTCATGTACCTCATATTCAGCAAGCTCTTCAGGAGTAGCAGTTGGCTCGGGTACCTCCAGCTCCTTATCGAGAACATATTCTTTGTTCTCATACCGAGTGACCATCCTGATGTTTCTGATCCAATCTGTAAAGTTGGACCCATCAAAGATGACTCTCCCACAAAGATTCATGAGAGAGAAGGAGCTAGTAGGGTTTGAGCCAGAAGCATTGTTATTGGAAGACATCTGAAAAGAAGAGGGAATAGATTAGATTAGATATAGAGATAGTCCTTAACAAAACACCCAAATGTAATATTAAGGCTAGGACCCAACACCTAGGACCTAACACAATATTTTATAACTTAGAAGAGGGATGTCGTAATCTAAGCTATAAGATATTTGAAGGTAGGTGAATGACGATTCACCAATTTCCACCATGAAAAACAAAATATTTAATTAGGTTTTAATTGGTTTAGAAACTCCTAGATTCTTTGAGATTCATTGAACTTTCTTCAATGGCATGTTTCAATCTCGAGTGTGCCCTTCAAGTTTTGTGACTGGGATGCCGAGGATCACAAACCAAGGTGTGAAGTAACCATGCAAATTACTTGGTACCCTTAATGTATTACCCCTCAATCGATGTGCCGGTTAACCACACACGCTCCATCGATACTATGATAAACATTAAGTCACCCTTTACCTACCTTGTTAAGTTCAAGTTAGTGTGCCGGTTAACCACACACGCTCCACTAACGACTTAAACAAAGTGTAAAGTGTAATTTCATGGATTAGCACCTTATTCACATTTTCCTAAAATAACTAAGATTGGGAATTCAATAAAGTTTAGTTACTACAGTATTATCATTATACTTTTAATGAGAATTTATAAGTCCTTGTCCTACCCGTTCGGCTAACGACCCTCCACCGATCAAGGAAGCGGTGGGTGAGAGTGGACACCCATTAAGTTGCCATTTTATAGGCAACAACCTTATACCCCCCTTATAGACCGGCTTCGTGAATGAGGCGTACTAGCGGTAAGACGACTTGATATTATACATATATAAATATTATTAAACTTATAATATTATAAAGTATAAGGGTTGAATTTTAACTTTTAAAATTCTAGGGGTTGGAACTAAAGTTTTTAATATGACTTTACATGTTCCAAAACTTGATGGCAAGTTTTGTAAACTTTCAAAACTTTTCATTTCTCATAACTTATGAGTTAATGGTTATTAAAAATCAAGACTCTTCATTTTTTGTAACCTATGTGTTCTTTTAATGGTTATTTATAAATGTGACTTTTGGTTATCCATAACTTAAGAACTAGTTATGGACTCCATTAAAACGCATAAAGATCAAGAATTAATCTAATCAATTATTAGCACATAATTTCTATGATCTTCTAAACTCATATGTTTATGAGTGTTCATATCAAAAATTTCAAGAATCGTAAGTACATATACAAAACTTGAAATTTTGATACGAGCTTTTGAACAAAACTTCGATTTTCAAGTTTTTTTTTTTTTTTTTTTTTTTGCATCAAGTACCAAATAAACAAACCTGGCTCTGATACCACTGATGAGTTTTGAGCATTCTAACACTCCTATGGTGTACATGCAACCCTAGAAACCTTGGATCTATGTTTGACTAAGATACATGCAAATAATTATTTTTCCAAGGTTCTTATCCTAACTAGCATGGCATGGGATACTTGAATCAAATAAAACTAGTAGAATTACTTACCTTGTAGTAGTAGTTGATTGCTTGGAGTTTGAGAGCCTAGCACCAATAATGTGGATGCCTCAAATGGAAGTCACAAATCACCACAAACTTGGAAACTTGAGAGAATAGTCACAAACTTCTTGAAATCGGCCCTCTTGGTTTACACACATCAACTAGTGCAATTTCAAGAACCAAAGCCTCCTTTATATAGTGTGGTGGATTAGGGTTACATCCATGTAAACCCTAATACCCATGTCTTTTCATTTCCATGAGATCCATGGGTTAAAGCTCCATGGAGTATCCATGGACTTTCCATGCAAGCCTAGCCCATTCCAAATAAGCATTGGCCCACACTATATAAATACAAGAGCCCATATTTAATTAGTCATACTTTTGATCTCTAAATTAATTCTAAATTAATTATAGATCAATACTAATTAAATAATATGATTTTATATTAACATATTAGGACTTATAATATATTAATAAATCATAACTTATACTATTCTCAAACGATTATCCATAAATTGTTCGGGTGAAGTGCAACCCAAATGGACCATGCCGGGTCGGGTCAAGTACATACCAAATATAGTTATGGACTTAGACACTATATCCAACACATATACCACCGCTCCTAGTTCAAGGTCGTGTGTTGTATAGTTGACTTCATGCGTCTGAATTTGTCGTGAGGCGTAGGAGATAACCTTTCCTCTTTGCATAAGTACACAACCAAGCCCTTGATTTGAAGCATCGCAGTACACTACAAAGTCTTCTGTCCCTTCGGGTAGAGACAAGATCGGTGCACTGCACAAGGCTAGTTTGAGCGTTTGAAATGTTGCTTCTTGCTTCTCTTCCCAACTGAAAGTTACACCTTTTTGCGTCAGGGTGGTAAGCAGTTTAGCGATTCCGGAGAAATTTTGGATGAATCTGCGATAGTAGCCAGCAAGACCTAAGAATTGACGGATTTCTGTAGGTGTTTTGGGTGCTGGCCAGTTTTCAATTGCTTTGATTTTGGAAGGGTCCACATGTATTCCTTTTGAACTGACCACGTGACCTAGGAATTCAACCTTCCTAATCCAAAACTCGCACTTTGAAAACTTCGCATAGAGTTTTTATGTCCTAAGGGTTTGTAATACTAGACGAAGATGTTGGCCATGTTCCTCCTTGCTCCTTGAGTAGATAAGGATGCCGTCGATGAAGACTATGACGATTTTGTCCAGGAATGGACGACACACTCTGTTCATTAGATCCATGAACACAGCAGGTGTATTCGTCAATCCGAATGGCATCACTATAAACTCGTAATGACCATAACGAGTTCTAAGCGCGGTCTTGGGAATGTATTCCTCCAAAATCCGTAACTGGTGATACCCAGATCTTAAGTCTATTTTCGAGAAGTAGTTCGCACCTTGAAGTTGGTCGAACAGATCGTCAATGCGATGTAAAGGATATCGATTTTTAATGGTAAGTTTATTTAGCTCGTGGTAGTCTATGCACATGCGAAAAGATCCATCCTTCTTCTTTACGAATAAAACCGGTGCTCCCCAAGGTGAGAAGCTTGGTCTTATGAAACCTTTACTAAGGAGTTCGTTAAGTTGGCTGCATAATTCTTGCATTTCAAAAGGTGCAAGACGATAGGGGGATTTGGCTACAGGGGTAGCTCCAGGGATTAAGTCGATTCGGAATTTGACTTGTCGTTCGGGAGGTACTCCTGGAAGATCATCGGGAAAGATATCAGGAAAGTTGCAAACCTCTGGAATGCTCGCGATATCTTTTACTTCTTGCTTTTTGTCTACGATGTGAGCTAAGAAAGCATAGTAATCTTTGCGAACGTACTTCTGTGCCTTGATGCAAGAAATGATCCGAAGGTTCGTTCCGGGTTTGTCGCCATAGATAATAAGAGTTCCGTTAGTTGGCAAGTTCAAACGAATAGCTCTTTCATAACATAGGATGTCGGCATGGTTGGGGCACAACCAATCCATACCTATTATGATGTCAAAACTTTTGATAGAGATCGGCATAAGGTCTATTGGGAAAGACAAGTCATTCAAGGTAAGGATACATCCTATGTATATATCGTTAGTGAATTCAGATTTCCCGTTAGCCATTTATACTATAAACGTTTCGTTTAATGGTTGGGAGTTTTGATTTAGTAGATGTTTAAAATTATGGCTCACGAAGCTCCTCTCAGCACCACAATCAAATAGAATGCATGCATAAGTATTGTTTAGAAGGAACGTACCCGTGACCACAGCAGGGTCTGCCACCGCTTCTTCATGACCCAATGCTAAAATTCTCCCAACTCCACCGACATTTCCAGCTTTTGGGCAATCTTTCATGAAGTGCCCCACATCACCGCATTGGTAGCATGCTCGACCTACTCCAGCGGTAGGTGCTTGGTTAAGTGGTTGGGGTGGCATTCTACAGAATCGGGCAGTACGCCCTTTCCTGTTGCAGCTACGACACTGCATTTCTCTGCAATTTCCGTTGTGGTGAAAATTGCACTTGTTGCATTTAGGGAGGGTACCAGCATAGGGCTTAGTTGGTACAAGGTTATTAGGGACAGCAGCAGGTATAGCAGCGGGTATGGTAGCAGGTATAGTAGTAGCATGGAGTGCCACTACTTGTTGCTTCTTTGCAGGTTTCAAAGGAGATTTGCCCTTCCTCTTATTCCAACCCTTCTTGTTGTTGTTGTTGTTGTTCTCCTTGGGTTGTTCTGGAGCAGAAACCACAGAGTTTTGACGGGCTCCGTGGTCGACAAGAGATTGTGCCAGCTCTTTGGCACTGTCAAAAGTAATAGGCTTTGAAGCTAATACACTTGACTGAATTTGGGGCGACATACCCCAAATATATCTCTCAATCTGTTTGCTCTCCATAGGGACCATATCTGGACAAAGAATTGCCAGATCACAGAACCTACTGGTATAGGTTGATATGTCAGAACCAACTATTGTAAGAGCCCATAGTTCTTGCTCCAGTTTCTGTATCTCCCCTCGCGGACAGTATTCCCGCATTAACATGGCCTTTAGGCTTTCCCAGCTGATGGAGTTAGCCACTACAAGAGTAAGTGACTTAATTTGGCCATTCCACCATGTTAGAGCCCTATCAGAAAAAGTACAAGCAGCAAATTTAACTTTGCTACCCTCAGGACAGGAGCAAATTTCAAAGATTGCTTCCGTCTTCTCAATCCATTGTCTTAGTTCCATAACTCCCCCAGCCCCATTAAAGGTCCTGGGTTTGGCATTAGAAAAATCCTTATAAGTGCATTCTCGCGAATGCCCATGACTTTCGCCATGGTTGGAAGGATGTGTACCGACTCCCAACCCACTAACACCAGGAGTATGGATATGAGACATGGCAGCCGCTACAGCCGCCGTGACCGCCGCTTGAAACATAGTGGGGTCGAATTGAGGAGGTGGTGGGGGGGGGGGGGTGGCGTCGGTGCTTCATTGGTGTTGATATGTCTTGGATTTCTACGAGGAGGCATCTCTTGCTATAAAAGTCAATAGACAAAAAGATAGTGAGATATCAAGAATGAATATGAATTTGATATCTCTGAACTAAACACTTAATTCAACATGAATTTCACAAAGAATTGGAAATAGAAATCCACTGCAAGTACAACTTGCAACAGGATAATATGAAATTGAATGGTTATTTTTCAAAGAGTATGAATGTACATGTCGACTGTATTGGTATATTAAGTATATAAGGTCCAGAAAACTTGACCTTAAAGTAGGATTATAATATACCCCAACACTGAGAAAGTGTCGACATCAAACCGACCTACCGAAAAATAACATTTCCGCGGTCGTAGTGAAAGTATGAAAAATAACACTGGAACATCTCTGTGATCCAAAACTTTGGAATAGGATGTTTATGAGAATTGTACTAACTCTTGTTGAAGTAAAGTGCTTATTGTTTTATTGATACTCGGTTTTGTACATATCGTGAAAAGTAGTATATACATTCGATATAGAAGGTGGAAAGTAGAAGTAGTGCGATCGCTACTTGCGACGGTTTCTACAACGATTGCTAGGTTCCGCTTCGTCTTGCGCTTTCCAGCGCCTTTATTGGGCAGCTTGATGCTCCCTTAGTTCTTTGATCTCTGATTCATCAGCATTAAGGTGCCTTTGAAGGGCTTCAGTATGGTGTTGGGTGTCATCTTGCATCTCGTCAAGACGAAGGATATCTGCAGTGTTAGCCTGCGCAACCGCATTCACCTCTAGGATTCGATTGATCGACATCCTTGATTGATCGAACTGCCGGGCTATTCGATTTACTATGACTGGAAGAGCTCGGTTAGCCGTTCCTCCTCTAGAGACGTTATAGAAACCTCGTGCCATTCCGTACGGAGGGCGTTGGCCGTCTTTTCGACTCCAATGGTTTATGTATTGCCCCCACTCGGGTATGGGTTCTGCTTCCTCTTGCCTCAGGGGACGCTCCCCAGGGTTGCAGACTTGTGGCTCTGTATCCGTACCACTTGACTCGCTGTCCTCAAAGGGTTCTTCGTCTGAGTCTGTGATCCAGCTTGCATTCTGTGGATTGTAGGGGTCTCCCGGTAAATTGGGTGCAGCCATAGGTTATGTATTAGAAGTAAGGTTAGTAAAATACTCTCCGAAGTATTTTAGTCTGTGTTTTCTGTTCTATAGTTCTTCTGTAGGTGTATGGTAAGTTTTATACATGTCGCAACACCACTATCACTCCCAAACACATGTTGGTCATATCTCAAATCAATATAGTTGATCATGCTATATTAATTCCAGATATGATTACATAACTGCCCAGTTTTGATTATAGTGTTCAACATCCAAATACTTTTAAGTTCTTATGATTGTGTTATTGTACTTGTAAGTATGAGTGTTCTTATGACTGTGATACTGTACTTGTAGGTATGAGTGTTAGTATACTTCTTATAAAAATACCTAAATCTTTAAAAAATATACTTGTAGTCAGAGCTCCTTGCCCCGATGTATTTATAGTTTGTATATCTTTTATGGATTGATATACTGATTTCACTATAAACAATGCTCTGATACCAATCTGTCACACCCCCAAACCAGACGGCGGAAACGTCCGGGGGTGGAGGACTTCAATTGTAGTATCACAACACATGCATCATAGTAATCAAAGTACAAACAACCATTGTATTTAAAAGGTATAAGTATTTACATGTGTTCAATCATTGTATATTGAACCAAAATATATTTATACAAAAGAAGATATGACTCAACATAACTCCATCTTCTCAAAAGTTCGGGGAGTACCTGTGTATTATTTCCCTGAGAATACAAGTAATTTGAAAAGAGAGTATCAACATAAAGTTGAGTGAGTGCATAAGTATTTATGTTTAAAGGATGTCTCTGTATCTTGTATATGTAATTTGTTCCAGAAAATCCTATATTTTTTGTTGTATATGAAAAGTAGTTTTATTCCCATAAAACCGTTCTCTTTGTATCAATGTTTTGTATTTGTATTCCTTTATGAAAACTTGTAACTGAGAGTGTGCCTGGCTCCACCAGCTGTTATTGAAAACTGTATTGAACCTTTGTATTTTGTATTCTGTAAACTGGTACTTTGAAGGTGTACTTTCGTTTAGTTATTTATACACTAACGTATTGTTAATATCTTTTTAATGAGTTATCATAACAATACTATGACGGATGGCCTGAAACAAACGCTTTGTGGGCGTTTAAACTGGTGATAACAATCGCCATTCATCGGCTTGTAAGCCTGACTGTAGCTAGCAGCCTGAGTGCGGGGTTGTCAATCCCGATATAGATCTACACACACTTGTTTCGATCCTCGGCTGGAGATTCTGGTTATAATGTCAGGGCTTTTCCTATGTTGTCTAAAATGAATTAAACAACCTGAATTGAATGTCTCATAAAAAGCATATAAACGTTACATGTATATTAGTTATGAAAACCCAATCATTCTGAAATAAATGATTGACAGTATGTTCTTGAATCAAAACTCAATCATTCTGAAATAAATGATTGACAGTATGTTCTTGAATTAGAATTTCTAACATGTATTTGATAAGTGTAAACCCTTGATTTGTTTTGTATCAAAACCCTTGTTTCTTGTAAGACTGTGTATTCTAGTATACTTGAATCATGAATTATTGTTTTATGTATAAATTATACCTATTATAATTTATATGTACTTTCTGAATGTGTATTTAACCATGTTTGCATGTAATCCCTTGCTCAGCATGTTACAAAGGTAGTTAAACTGATGAAATAACTATTATATTTATATACATATACAGTTTTATATATAAGTAAAATTTAAACGACACTCGGACAAATAACCGGTACTATAAGCCCACATCCAAACAAGGAAAAGGACCCGGAATAAGTTATCAGTCCTAAGCCTTTTAACTCTTAGTTATATATATATATATATATATATATATATATATATATATATATATATATATATACAAACATGAATTTTGGGGAAAAATATAAGATGATAAAAGAGTTTAATGTTTAGAGTATTTTTAATGATTTAATGTTGTTTTATCATGATTTGAAATCATGATTTTATAACACAAAGTTCTTGTGTTATGCTTGTATCCCCCCCTCCCCCTAAAACAGTAGAAATTATGAAAATACGGGGGTATGTACTCACTTGATAGGTGGTGAATCGGACAGAGTTTCGTTTCACGAAAAGGAGTTTATTTGTCGAGAAACTGGCTCAAATCGGGCAGAGTTTCGACAGGAGAGAGGTTACTTCTCGGGAATCTCGGGGCTTTGAGGCTTGCTTAGGGTTCGAGACTTGATACCGGGGCTTTAGGGGTTGTATATGAGTTTGTGGAAGTGGAAAATATGAAAGAGAATGAAATTTGGGGTGAAAAGTGTAAAATAATCTGGAACCCTCGCATGCCTTATATAGGCCGAAGCCTCGGATCCGAGGCTATGCGAGGCTGACACGCATCGGACAGGTGGCGAAGGATTGGCTTACTTCGGACCGCAGGCTCGCAAGGTGTGAGGCTCGGATTGGACCAGACCTCGGTCCAATGGGAAGAAGACACGTGCGAAGGGGGCATCCGAGGGGCATCTCCGGGGTGTCTCCGGGGTGTCTCATGTGAGGCTGTCCGAGGATGACTGGACCGCGGAGTTGGTCGAATCAGAAGGTGCCACGCAAGGCTTCGTTCCAATCAGCAGCCGACACGTGCGAGAGTGACGTGTCATGCGAAATTGCCCGATTTTTCCTATTTTTCTTTATTTTTGTGCCAAAACTTGCGAAAATCATAACTTTCGCATACAAGCTCCGTTTTTGGTGTTATTTATATGCACGCGTAGGTAAAATCATACTCTACGACTTTCATTTAGACTTCGTCGGCTAATTTTGACTTTATTTTTAATATTATTATTTTAAACAGACCGGGACGGGAATCCGTTAAAAATTCATAACTTCTTCATCCGACGTCCGTTTTATCTGTCTTTTTACCGTTGTACTACTACCGACGAGACCTTCAATTCTCGTTTAGGTTGTGTCAGCTAAAAATCGTTCGATCTTTATTTCGAGTTTTTAGCTGTACACTGCTATACTGAAACTTAGAAAAATCATAACTTCCTTATACGAAGTCAGATTTTTCCGTTCTTTTTATGAAAGTTCTCGGTTTAACATAAAATACAACTTTCATTTAGATTGTTAAGGCTAAAAAGCATTTTATTGAAAATTCAGTTTTTACACTGGACAGTGTTTTGCCGGTTTTGTCGCAGATTTTCGATTGGTCATAACTTCTTTGTTATAACTCGAATTTTAGTGTTCTTTATATTTTTGGAAACCTTGTTACAATCTCTATCACTTGGTTCATCCCAATCGAGATTGTTAAATAATTTATTTTTGAGGGTAAATTATGTAAATATGCACATTATGTAAGTATGCAGTTCTGCCGCCCCTTCTTTCACCTCCTCCGACTGTTTCGAAGTGTCATCATCGGGGATGTCCACTACCACGATGGACTCCCCCAAAAGAAAGTCCACATTCCGCCTCTTGAGGAGGCGTCAGCCCAAGGAGTTAGTCCCGGTAGATTCCGCATGCGGTGAATCCAACCATGAAAGTCGTCACTTGGAGGCCACACGGGTATCTTTATATTAGTTTCATGTATTGTAATATAATGTTTTAATTTCATGTATTATAATATATTGTTTTTATATAAAGTTATAGTCAAATACTTTTTAATTTTGTAAATATTATATATGCTTCAACTTAATAAATTATATGATGGATTTATATGAATATTTTTTTATGGATGAAAGTAAATTACTTAAATTCATAAATAAAAAACTTTTAAAAGTAGTCAATAATTAAAAATTATTTAAATTAATACCATTTTATTTGATAAAATTAATGAAAATATAATATAAGAAGAAAAAAACTATATACTTTAAGGCTTTAAAATATATTCTCCTCATGCATCATCTTTGGCCACCTTAGCAACTTCTTCACACCAAGCCATGCCATAGGGGATGGTCATCATCTAAAAAAAGAATAAGGAATAGAAGAAGATAAAAGAGGTTTTTGTTTTAGGCTTGAAGATGTCATGTCATGGTTTTACCATAGCAAAGACTCTCCTCGTCCACCTCATTTTACCATAATACTTGCCACATACTAAGTGTGGTGTACCAAGAAAAAAAGAAGTGAAGAGGTAGCAGAGAGAGAGAGAGAGAGAGAGAGAGAGAGAGAGAGAGAGAGAGAGAGAGAGAGAGAGAGAGAGAGAGAGAGAGAGAGAGAGAGAGAGAGAGAGAGAGAGAGAGAGAGAGAGAGAGAGAGAGAGAGAGAGGAGGAAGCACAATAAAGACTTGTCGAGGAAAGAAGAAAGGAACCACGCTCGGAACCATAGACCTGACGCGATGTTGGCCGTAGATGAGGTGTCGAACCACGGTTCCTAACACAGCTACATCCACTAGCCTTAGGGTGGAAGGAGTCATTTCTTCACAACTCACTCAATCCAATATCGCATCAGTTTTTCTTTCTTCTCTTTTTTTCATCTTTTCCAACCCAAAACACATAGAAATTCTATATTTCCCAACTCACTAAACTTTTAATTTTAAAACAAACACAAACTAATAAAAATTATATAAAACTAATTTACAAAATATTAAAAATATACAAACTAATTTGAAAAATACAAAATTATTTTGATACACGTATTAAAACAAGAAGTACAAGTAATCAATGCATAGAGATTAAATGGTTGAACGGTTTGCTTAATCCGTATATCGTGCCACCAGTCATGACCCGCTGGTAAGGAAATTACAAGGTAAGGAAATTACAACTTGGACCTCCTTCCCATTCTAGTATGCCTCTGTTCTCCCTTACAACCCGTGACAATGATCACGACTCAACACCACACACAAGGTGGAACGGAGTGATTATTGAACGTTATACACATGCCACGTACACAATACTCATACATCATTCATACTAGGGGTGTGCACCAAACCGCCCAATCTGCATAAACCGCCTGCACCGCACCAAACCGCACCGCATAACGTGGTTTAGAACTTCCGCGGTGCGGTTTGTGGTTTCTAATATTGTAAACCGCACTACATGGTGCGGTTTGCGGTTTTTAACTGTGAAACCGCGGTTCAAACCGCACCGCACCACACCATATATATATATATATATATATATATATATATATATATATATATATATATATATATATATATAATCATTCTACATATATAAAATGAGAAAGAAGTTCGTTTATTTAGTTTTATAAATAGAATTAGCATTCTATGATTGTTGGTAGAAATTACAATTAAAGTTATTAAGAATTCTAAGTGAAAATGACATAATTATATGATTTACTGTTTTGCCGAACATGACATAATTATATGATTTACTGTTTTGCCGAACATGAAATTAAGAAATACAGTTACAATATATATCAAATTACTTGACTAAAGTATTAAACTTACACATAGAGCACATACTCTCAAATTACTTGTTATGGGTTCTTTTTATTTGTTTCCTATCACAAAGGACTGAATCCAACCTAAATTTTTCGTTTTCAAAATGCTAATACTAAAATAACCAAAATGTTTTGGTTTGTGAAAATTATTAACTAAACAATTCATCAAACCGCACAAACCGCACTCAAACCGCATAAACCGCACCGCTTAACGTGGTTCCGAACGTTCGTGGTGCGGTTTGCGGTTTCAAAAAAACTCAAACCGCATATGCGGTGCGGTTTTGATTCAAAACCGCACCAAACCGCACCGCAAACACCCCTAATTCATACATCATTACAGCTTAATGATGATCGGAGGTACTCTAAAATATGTATTTACCATAGAAAGGGCAAACTTGTAAAAGAGGCGTATGCTTAGAAGTTTTGGTGGATAGATGTGGAGTTGGTGAAGGAAATCTGATAGTGCAAAAAAGACAAAAATCTCCAGATGCGCCCCATTACTAAAATTATCACCGTACATAAAGATTCTTTTTCTATGTAAAATTGCTATCAAACTTTACCCTTAAAGTTTCTCTTGTGCGCTGTTCATATCTATTCACACCAAATCTCATCCACAAATCTTTTCCCAATAACGTTTATTTAACCACAACAATTCACTCATTACGATGACAATTAAAATATTGATGGAATGAAAATATTAGCTATTAAAAAAAAAAAAAATGGTTAATTTCCATTTTTAGCCCTGACACCAGCACAACCCTCGGTTTTCCTTTATCTTCTTCATCCGCGTCTCTCTCAATCATTTTCAGAACATCCGCCATTGAAATCCAACCATGAGTCGATCCAGCAAACTTGATATCATCGATTACTACTTATCTGAATCATCCAAAATTTTCCCCCCATTTCCAAAACCCTTTGCGCTTCTAAACCCTACTTTCCCCTTTGAAGCCACCACTGAGCTTGATCTAGCACTTGAACTCTTAAACCCTACTCTCCCCTCACTTGATCTCATGTCTCCATTTGATGACATCGATACCATCACCGATCTGATTCACGTCGAGAGGAGGACGCCATTCGGCACCTCTACAGCTCGGAAGATCATCACCAGGCGCCGATCCACAACAGCGGAATTGTACCTTAAGTCACTTTCCGACCGCGTCTCTGCTCTCGAGCAAGGGTTTGATCTGGTGAACGACGAGAAGGCGAAGTCCGATCGGAAGTACACTTGGACGGCGGAGATCAACAGTTCCGAGAAGGACGGTTTAGATCGGAAGTTCAAGTTGACAACAGAGATCAAAGGTGGGAAGAAAAAGGAGAAGACCAGTAAATGGACGGCTGAGATTAAAAGGAAGGGAGAAGATGCACGCAAGTACACTTTCACCGCGTCAACTGCCAATGCCGCCATTGAAGATGATAGTGGATCAGAGAAGAAAGAGAAAGACAAGAACAAGAACAAGAAGAAAGATAAGAAGAAAGAGAAAGTACCTCGTATCGTAGAAATCCAAGGTTCACCTGATCATGGCGCTCTTCTCATGAAAAAGGTTTCTACCCTGATCCTTCGATTATGTTTCCCTACCAGTCCTTCACATCGATTACTCATTTAAACCTTAATTGATCATCATTTAGTTGCTATAGAGATCAAGATCTGTCTCTGTGGATAACAATTTGAATATTGTGATAGGCATTTGGTAGAGCATTGGAGAGGAACAAAGGGAAGAAGAAGGAGTTATCACCTCAAGATGCCGCCATGTTTATTCAGATGACTTTCCGAGCATATCTGATCAAGAGATCCCAGACTCTCCGTGCCCTACGTGAGCTAGCTGTTGCAAAGGGAAAGCTTAAGGAACTCAGGACTCTGTTCAACAATTTCTCATACCGTCGCCGGGTGGCTGTCGATGCAGAGGAGAGGCAGAAGTTCTCTGAGAAGGTCATTGTGCTGCTTCTCACTGTTGACGCCATTGAGGTAAATTTTGCAAATTTTCTACCATTGACATGATGAGTCTTGTAATGTGTTGTTTTTGAGAAAATGGATTTGATTGTGGTAGGGGGCTGATATCATGGTTAGGGCTGCAAAAAGGTCGATGGTGGATGAGCTGGAAGCAATGCTGGACGTGGTGGATCCGCAGCCAGGAGGTGGTGGTGGTGGGCGATCACTGTCCATGAAGAGGAGGACATTCGACATGCCAGATGGTGTGATCCAGAAGGAAATAGCACAAGGTGTGGCTGAGGTTGTAAGAATGCTCGGACAAGAAGAAGAGTGATTGATTTTGAAACCTTTGAAGCTTCTCTGGAAGTCCATGTCCTTCGATGGTGTCATGTTAATGAAGGACATGCTGATGCTGAGTTATTGTGTTAATGTAGGCTTAAGGGACAACTGTAGTTTCATCTTTGTGTGTTGTTGTTGTGTTGTGTGTGTCCTCTGCTTCCATTTTATGGGAAGCACGTATTGTTTTGTAAGGTCTGGCTAGTCTAATATTATTGCATCTTGTAACCAACAATTGATTGATGCTTGGTTACTTTAAAAAAAAAAAAAAAAAAAAAAAAGATAGTTATAAGCTAGTTCATAAACAAGTAGATATTGGTAAAAACTAACAAATAAGGTAGTTCATACGTGTCAAACACAACTTTAATTAACTTACATGGTCATATTCTTTTTCATCGGATTGGTGCATAACAAGTTTAGCTTATCTGGCTTGATCAGGTTTCTAACATCTAAAATGTGGTCCGGTTAAATCTGATTTGATCTGATAAAACCAAGCTGGTTTCGGATTGGATCTACATTCAAATTGGATGAATGGTTTTGTTGCAAACATCAACTTAAGAACCCTTTTTATAGTGTGTATTCCGAACGAATTAGGAACTTACAAGGATGGTCTTGTTAATACATTTGGGCCTCATTAATACTCATTGGCTCAATCTTTTGGAAAACATGAGCATTTAATAAAGATCGATGAAAGGGTCGTATAAAAGATTATTGTGTTAATGAAAACTCTTTTTGAGGGAAGTTGTCATGCACCATGAAGTGTTAGGGATATGAAATGTTCGAAATTGTGTCCCACTTCTAAGCGGTTGAGAGTTCAAGTCTTATGGTAGCCAAATGTTTAGTTTACAAGTATGATTTAAAGGATGTGTGTGTTAAACGTTCTAAAATTTGAAAAATAAACATAATTATTTAAATTGTTCATGTTTAAGTGAGTTACAAGACGTCCACTATATATTATACATTTTTTTTTTTTTAACAAATACATTATACATTTCTACGATCTCACTTGAATAAAGAAAATCACATAAGGTTAGCCTCATCTATGATTTGCTCTACTCAAATTAGATTGTGCAAATGTCTAATGGATAGGGTTATGCGTTAAACATTTGTACAATTTCATTTGAAAAGAGGAAATTACAGAGTGGGAACCTCATCTGCGATTTCCTGTAATTCATCTGAGATATCCTTTTAACTTATATGAGATTTCCTCTTATCTAGAATTTCTTTTAATTAATATGGGATTTCCTGTAACTCGTCTAGGATATCTCTCACTCATTTGAGATTTCCAATAACTCTATAACTCATATCAGATTTACTCTAACTCATTTGAAAATGTAAAGATGAAGATATATTTTTTTTTCAACCTTGAATAGTATGAGCTTATGGGCTCGGCCCATGAGAGAATCACAGGCCAATAAGGAGCCCCTGCGTTTTCAGTGACTATATGGATAATTTCTTATTTTTTATTTAGTTTTTGGCAAACATTTAATAATTTAGACTAAATTTGTCTTTTATAACAAAGTATATGTATCACTCTCTAAAAACAATAGAATTCATGCTAGACATTAAGCAACAACAATGACAATAGCTTCTTCGGCTTCTTCTCAATCTCATCGAATATTTTGACTAATATAAAATTATAAAAATATAATATCAAGCAAACATTCGACTTCCAAACGCTCTACATTTGTACATAATTTCTAAGGGTACGTCTATCAATACATATCATGAATTCATCTAAGACTATGGAAGCATGCAAAAAGCTCATTTGTTATGTATTGGTGCTTTCCGGTGAGGTGGTTGATAGTCTGTTACTACAATGTCGTCATTTTCTGAATGCTTAACTTCTTCTTTTCCAGGGTATCGAGATACACTTGGTTTTTTTGAATCCTACAAATACATATCAGACACATAAATATTTTATTTTGTGTGTTCATATTATTTTAAAAATCGTTTTTGGTCATCTTAAATAAGTTTTCTACTTTGATTGCATACATTCTAAATTTATTTATTTATTTAAATATTGGAGGATGCTAAGGTCATATGGTCAAAGGTCAAGGTCAAAAGCCTCCTTACATTATGGAAGTCTTTTACCTTCTAACCAACATTTTATTCGGAAAAGTGGAGCCAATGTTTCGTTGATTCGAAATTCCAAGCAATAAAAAATCATATATAATTTACATCAAAATATAAGTATACCTGAATACTTTTTTTAAAACAATTATTTATAGCTAATTTTGAACAAAACTAAAGTATGATGTTTAATTAAGATAGTTCGGTGTGACATATTTTAATACATTTTTAACTTTAACAACTAGTTTGGTATGAAATTAGTATGATCGTAAGTGTTAAAAATCCATTATATATATAATTGCATTAAAAATAATTCCCGACCAAATTATAAAACTTCTTATAATCAAAATTCTGAAAAGTTATAGGTAGGATCCTCCAGGTTTGTGGGTGTTTATTAAAAAAAACATATATATCAAATTAATTAACTAATACCTCTACATGTTTTCCCTTTAGCAAAGCCACATGATGGAAGGAAGAAGATTCAACAATATCACTTCCTGCATCTGCATGCCAATCATTCTTGCTTAATTAGTTAAAAAAGACAATTATAAAAAAAACTAGATATAGTTTTTGAAATAATCATTTAACTATCGGACCAAATTCCATTGAACATGCCAAATATCATTATAAATCACCAATCATACAAAACTCATTTAGAAACTAACAGATTTATAAACATGACCAAAATCATTAAAATTTGTAAAAAAAATCACCATCTTTATATGTCTCATGATCTATAAATTTCTATAAAATATAAATCTCAAAAACGATTAACCAATTAATTGTGGGAGGGTGGGCGCGTTCTTGGTCTTGAATAATCCGAATAAAGCACACCAAGATGTTCTTTGTGAGATGAAAGTGAAACAAAAGATTTGGTGTGTGGAATTAGATCCACATCACCTTCGTCTTTAACAAGTACCCCACGATTCTTCTTACCGTTTTGTTCATTTCCTGTCAGCGATTCTCCAAATTCAGCCTTTGAAAATGGAGTTGCAGGAGGTCTTATAACTGGAGCCCGTGTTCTTTCAACCATCTCATCGCCACCATTAATCTTTTCTGCAATCTGTTTACAAGTTGAACATGTAAATATTAGCATCTTTGTCCTTTTATCATATTTACATGAATATGATAAAACCCTAAACTTATACGAGGTTGTAGAGAGAAGGAGAAAGATGGAGGGAGAAACCTGAAGATGATGTGATTTTGTAGAAGATCTATGTTTAACGATGGTAAGAAGAAGACGAGCGTTGGAGGAATGCATGCAAATAACTAGAAAAAAGGAGGTAAATAAAACAAGAGAAGCCATTGTAAACCAAACAAGGTCGGCACTTGGCAATAAATAGAGGAGGAACCACCTCTCACATCAAATGCTTAAAAAAATATTCAAAATAACTAAAAGGTTTTTACGTGAGGAGATTGAGAAACTGGTTTATAAGTTCATAAATCAATGAAACAATGACAAATATGGGAAAAAAAAGTTCCAATTTCAAACTGGCATAACGCTAGAGAGCTCACAACCAACGCACCATAAAAGGGCTCTGTGGCCCACGGGCCAATGTATGGAAAACGATGGTTTGCCCTAGTTGTCGGGCCCAAACTCCATAATCTACCATTTTTTGTTTTCTGAAAAATCTGGTGATTCTAATTATTCATGTGTTTAGGTAAATGACTTAGGGGGTGTTTGGCTTAGCTTTTTACAGCCAAAAGTCCTTTTTGAAAAAGAAAAAAAAAACAAAAGATGTTTGTCAAAACTAGTTTTAAAAGCTACTTTTGGAGTTTTGATACAAGGAAAAAGAACTTTTTGGAAAAGTCAGAAAACCTGACTTTTTGTAACTTTTCCAAAAAGGACTTTTGGGCTGTGAAAAGCTAAGCCAAACACCCCCTTAATGGGTAATTAATGTGTGTGTGTATACAAAGTTTTTTTTTCTAGAGTGAATAAACCGGTTGGAATAAAATTAGATGAACAATTTACCGGACATTCCAGATTTTATAATATTTATCAATTTTTAATACGAGAGGGGTTGAGAGAAATTAATTAAAAAAAAAAAGAAAAAAAAATAAAACAAATAAAATGTTAGTATGTTAATACATTGATTGAGCCATATTTTTGTGGGCTTTAACACATTACATCCTTATATTGGGGTCAACTCAAAAATAACTCTACATGTAAAATACTTAAGTCGGTAAGTATATTAAATAATAATAAAAAAAACCGTTTAAGTTTATAATACTAAAACTTTTGAATGACTCCACGAATAAAAAGCTAAATTTCCATTATTTTATGAAATAGTAAGGCGTTCTTGTCATGTTTAAAAATTAAAAAATTGGGTTGAAAAGACACACACATGCAAATGAAGGGTTTTGACAAGACTTGTGAACTCCGATACCAAATATTCACACGTTCAAGAAAGGTTTGTGCCCTCCTTGTCCCCCATTTCCCCCTCATCCTTCACTTTCAACATTTGGGCCATCTATACTCACTCTATCATTCTCTGCTCATGCTTCATGCTATATTAACTTATACTATCTAATTAAAAAATTAATCATATTTCTTAAGAAATTAATGACATATATATATATATATATATATATATATATATATATATATATATGATCAATCAACAACATAACGTGATATAGTTATTGATTGTAACCAAACGATAACTAATCGTAATATATACTTTGTTGATGTTTTAAAGATCAAATGCAAAAGAACAATGTGTACTTATCTATCTATATATTTATATTATCCTTTTTCATTTTATTACATATATTTTTATTTCAATTTTCTTATTAATGCAATGTACTTTCAATTTCCTCTTATTGCGATATTCTGCTTTCAAATATCGACCAAATATAGCAGTTAATTTAGTTTGCATTTGCATTATAAGGTGGATATTTTATGACACAATGTTATAATAGGAATAAATGATGGTAGAACGCTTTGATTAACATATCACTGAAACTACGCTACTATTTTTGCATTTAAAATATGGGGGTTTTGTAAGACAGTAATACAACTCATTATATCAATTTGCTATCATGGACCCACACATGCCATTAACAATGTTTTGCACGGTTGTGAGATTTAACTTTATAATCTTTAGAAATTTTTTAGCCATTTGTAACGCCAGTGGGACAACTATATGTGTGGTTCAAGTGAAATTGAAATTCAGTCTTATCTTATAAACCACCAATGGATATAAATGAGTAGGGTTATAGGAAATATGTATGTGCTTTAAATTCAAAGATGAGGGGTCGATGAGGGATTCACAACCAAACAGGATCCCTGATTTGAAACCGATTTGATCCGATTTGAAAACCGGTTTTGTTCAAAACCGGTTATTGACCAAACTGGACTGAATAATTCGGGTAGAGCGGATCCAAAACGGTTCGACATTTCAGATTGCAAATTGGATTTAACCCCGGATCGTAAACCGAATTCTCGAAAAACTGGATCTTAAACTGGTTATCTTTATAAGATCATTGATTCCAAAGATCAATAACCCGATTGTTGTCAATGATCTCCATCCTATTAGTCTCATCGACATTCAATAGAAGATCATTGGCAAAGTGTTAGCTATGCGCCTTGCTACTCTGATTGATTGTGTTGTTAGTTTCGAGCAGTCTGCCTTTGTGAAAGGATGACATATTCTAGATAGGCCGCTCATGGTAAAAGAAGTAACGGAGTGGTATAAGAAGAAACAAAAAAAAATGATGTTATTGAATATTGATTTTGAAAAGACTTATGATTCGGTAAGTTGAGAATTTATTGATCATGTGATGTAATTTATGAATTTTGGCGCTAAATGGTGATCTTGGATTAGAGCTTGTCTGATTTTAGCTAGGGCTTCTATTCTTATAAACGGGATTACTACGTCAGAGTTCCAGTTACATAAGGGCCTTCGACGTGTATACCCTTTATCTTCGTTACTTTTCCTGCTTGTTATGGAAGGGCTTCATGTTGTCATTGAAGATGCGAAGTCTACTCATATTGTTTTTTTCTAAAGTTCAGCTAGGAAAATGAGATTTTCATCTGCTAAAATTCGTGGAGGTCTTGATATTGGAAGTTTGGTGGCTTTCATTTTTTCTCTTCTCCTGAAATGGAGGTGGAGGTTCTTGAATAATGAAAATTTGTTTTGAGTTAAAGTAATGAAAGATGTGGATGGAGTTCCTGGTGACATTGACTAAATCTAGAACCGAGTTATGATTTCAAGTCTGTGGGCTCAGTTTGTATATTCTAATTATCGGTTTCATAATCAGGGTGTGGAGATGGACTCATTTTTAAAAAGAAGATATGGTAATGGAATGGATACTAACTTTTGGCTTCATATCTGAGTAGGTGAACAATAATTATCTTCTCGGTTTCCAAGGATATTTGGTTTAGAGACTCTTAAAGATTCTCCGGTGGCTAATAGGAAAAGAAACGTTGTATGGTGTTGGAGTTGGAGACATCAAATCCGAGGATGTGAAAAGATCAGGCAACTCATGGTTTTGTTGGCTTTTTTGGATGATGTGGATTTTGTCTATACAGAAAGATAAGTGGTAATGGGATGTTGGGGATGATGGTTCGTTTACAGTCAGTGATACTAGAAGATGGATTGATGAGGTGATTCTCCTACTTCATATCCGGAAACTAGTGAAATACTTTATTGCCTTGAAAAGTTAATATCATGATCTAGAGAGTTTTGTTGGATAGGATTCCTACTAGATCTAATCTAGTGGATCCGATTTGTATCCATATTTGTGTGTTAGAGGTGGAACAACTGTTTGTCATATTGATAACCAAAACATAAACGTGAAATCATAAACTTTGGATCTTTAATCTCAAATCTGATTAAAAGAAAACTTAAACATTAAAAAACGATTACATGCCTGATTTCATTATGATCTTCGGATCTGAAGAACTAGGGTTGGGTTTTCCAATTGATCTCAATACCAACTCTAAGAACCCTTAGCAATGAGACTCACGAATTTGTTTATGTAATTCCATGTGTCTTGATCTGCTCCTCGTCACATGTATATTGTCACACCCCCGAAACCAGACGGCGGAAACGTCCGGGGGCTCGCGTGACTTAAATTGAATACCATCACAATGAATATACATGAATCATAACATAAACATCACCATGCATCAATACATTACAACTGATATTGTTTACATCCAGTACATTGTTTTAAATATTACACTCTCATAACATAAATTGTTTGAGAGTTTTCAAAAACATAACGTCCTAACATTACTTGATATTACCCTTCCGCTTACCTGTTACCTGAGAATACAAGTTATTTTGGAAAACGTCAACATATGAAATGTTGGTGAGTTCATAAGCAATGTTGTGATAAAAATGATTTGGGTAGTTCGTAAAACCCAGAAAATCCGATATTTTCTAAAAAGACAATAGTTTATCAAAGTGTGAAGATCCATAAGTTGATGCATGAATGATTTCATAACGTGTATAAAAAGGGAGTTTTGTATTACAATTATTTAGATTACGAGCGAGTGTTGTTGAATTCCCCGAAAAACCCGATGTTTTCCGATGACGAAAGATATACTTGATTACTAATTTCTATACCGCCACAACAAATGATTTTTGATTACTCTTCCTTGATTACTCGGGTGGTGTCGGAGATTATCAATTCTAGTGAGTCGTTATAACTATGCCTGATAATGACTGGTTATAACTACCAACTACAAACGACCCTTAGAGGCGCCGTCCGTTATTACTCACTTAATCCAAACCACCTTGATTACTATTGATTAACGACCTGAGTCTGTTTACTTTGATTACTCACAAGCCTTAGCAACCGAGAGAAGAGGAGTATGAAGTCCTACCACTTTCGTGAGTCACTTTAGGCTGTCGGGGATGCGAAGAACACGCTGGCCCATCTCGCATTTGATTACTTTGACCTTACTAGCAATACTAATGGACCACTAGGGCCCAATAGCACATAAAAGCCATTGAAGGTCCCTTTATACGGAATTGGGTCATAGGAGGCCCAATAACATATAATCGTTTTCCCTTGGGCCCCAAAGATCATGTTAATGGATTTGCAAGATCCAACAAGCATGATTTGAAACTTTCAATCCCAAGTGTCGAATGTTTACTTGTCTTAGGTATCGCATAACTATTGGAGGATTCGATTGAACGATTGTTGTTTTTGTATCGACTCGAGACCGAGCGATTTGTTTATAACGGTATTTGGAGTTATACGTGTATTTGTCTTTTGATTTTGTAAGCCGTAGATTAGTATTTTTGTCTCAATATTCTATAATTAAAATAATTGGTTTAAAAATAGTGGTTTGACCTTTTCAGCCCCTTTCTTTTTATAAAATAACAATTTTAGTCCTTTATATAAAAGAAAAGTCATTTTAGGCCCTTAAAACATTTTCTTGACACTTTTGCATCATAGACTTGTTTAAATGATATTTATAACTCAAGACTTATTCTTTGGCAGTTTCAGACCTTCCAGAATAGTATTTTTCGGTTAAAACCCAAATTTTTGCAATTTTTACAATTTTAGCCCAAAATCTAAAAACTTTGCATTTTTGATCCTTTTTGGAAAAGAAAAGCAGTTTTAACCCTTGAAATAGTTTTGTTACACTTGTTATCCCCTGTTTTGAAGAATTTACCATTTCAGCCCCTTTAAATGTCATATTTTCGCAACTTTGGGCTTGTTGGGCCGAAAAGCCCAAAATTTAGCCCATTAAGCTAATATTTACATTTTAAGTCCTTTGGAGGTTATAATGTTCATAAAAACAATTATTGTAACTGTTTTGACTCTTTTGACCTTTAAGAAACCGTGATTTGGCAATTTTTAACCCAACTTTTGTATTTTTGACAACTTAAGCCCAAAAATGGGTTTTATGTTGAAATATGTTTATCACAATCTTGTAAGTTAATATTCTTGACTTGTTTAGTGCAATATAACTTAGATCATGTTTGTTTTCCTTCTTAGGACATAGATCTCGATATTTCTCCCCTTTTTGTTTATATATTCAACACAAAAACACATAAAATCACACATACATGCATAAAATCATACATAACATACACATACACATAGATCTACACATTTTACTTGTATTCTCCCCCATAAAACTTATGAAAACCGAAAAGAGAGGGGTATGAAGCTCACCTTGTGTTTGTGGATTCGGTTTAGAAGAAAAATGGAAGAAGTTTGATGCAAATCTCGGCCTAGTAAACTTCTTGGAGGATCTTTGGCTTAGAAGTGTTCTAAGATGCAAGATCACGAGTTTGAAGAGATTAGGAGGACGTTTTTGATGAAATGAAGTAGTTAGATCATAGATTTAAGCATCAACTTACCTTAGATGATGATTTTTGTGGAATACTCTCCTTGAAAAGCTCCTAAATCTCGAAAATTTGATGAAGAAGAGTGAGGATGTTCTTGAGAGAGTTTGTTTCAAAAAGTTGGATGAAATGTGTGTGTGGGTGTGTGTCTTCGGCCGAGAGAAAAAGAGAAAGGAGAAGAGAGAGACATTTGAGTTGACATGCATGAAAACATGAGATTTTGCATGGGTTTCCAATGGGTAAATGTGAGGTGGCAAGTGGAAGTCAACTCTCTTCCATTTTGAGTAGTTGGGCCGAGAAGAGGAGAAAGGAAGGAAGAAAATTGGGCCTTGTATGCTTAAGCCCATATTATGATTCAATTAGATGATTTTTGGCCCGAAATAAATCAAGGGATGATTTTTATGATTTATTAAGGCTATATAAATTTGTTGTGGCCCAATAAGGCCCATTAAAGTTAACCTAGTTCATTTTAGGCTTATAAGGCCCAAAATATTAAGTTTCATGTATATGGGTCCAATTAGGGCCCATTTGAGAGTTCTATGTTCAAGATAGTTAAATTGGAAGTTTATTGGTCTATTAGGCCCAATAAGGAAATCCTAGTCCAAAATGGACTTAAACCGGGATTTCTAGGGTTTCCAATTCTTTGTTGACTATTTGCAGTGCTTGTATAAAGTGTTTGATGGACGTTTTGTTGTTATTGAATAAGCATCATGCATGCTTTCACATTGTTGGTTTACAAATGTTATCATTGTTGTTGTTACAAGGCGTCAAAATTCCTAGTTGTGACATCATCCCCCCGTTAGAGGGAATTTCGTCCCGAAATTCTTTTGAAAGCTAGATTTGAGAATGCGAGAACAGGTGAGGGTACTTCTGCTTCATTTGGTCTTCACGTTCCCATGTGAATTCCGGTCCGCGTCTCGCGTTCCATCGAACTTTCACAATCGGAATGCGACTCTTCTTAGTACGCTTCACCTCCCTGTCCATGATTTCGACTGGTTCCTCAATGAACAGGAGATTCTCGTTGTTTTCGACTTCTTCTAATGGAATGACGAGAGTCTCGTCGGATAAGCACTTTTTCAAATTGGAAACGTGGAACACGGGGTGTACACTGCTGAGCTCAGCGGGTAGCTGCAGTCTATAAGCCACTGGACCGATTTGGGCAAGAATCTCGAAGGGTACAATGTATCGAGGGTTCAGTTTTCCCCGCTTTCCAAAACGAATCACCCCTTTCCAAGGAGAGACTTTTAATAACACCCTATCCCCGACTCTAAATTCCAAGGGCTTTCGCCGTTTGTCAGCGTAGCTCTTTTGTCTGTCTCGTGATGATTGTAGTCGGGCCCTGATCTAAATTATTTTCTCGGTCGTCTCGCGTATGATTTCCGGTCCCGTTAAGGCATTGTTTGACGTTTGTCCTCTTGCTAGCTGGGTGTCTCCTACCTCAGCCCAACACAACGGTGATCTACATTTACGCCCGTACAATGCTTCGAAAGGAGCGACTTTGATGCTCGAGTGATAGTTGTTGTTGTATGAGAACTCGATCAAAGGCAAGTGGGTATTCCACGATTTTACAAAATCTATCACACACGCGCGAAGCATATCTTCTAGCATATGAATGGTTCGCTCGCTTTGACCATCCGTTTGTGGGTGGTAGGCAGTGCTCATGTCAAGTTGTGTTCCCATAGCTTTCTGAAGCGATTGCCAAAAGCGTGACGTAAACCTGCTATCTCTATCTGAGATGATAGATACGGGCACTCCGTGGAGTCTCATGATTTCTTTGATGTAGATTCTTGTCAGGCGCTCCATCTTGTATGATTCTTTTATTGGTAGGAAATGAGCGGATTTTGTTAATCTATCAACTATTACCCATATGGTATCCAAACCATCCGTCGACTTGGGTAGTTTGGTCACAAAATCCATGGTAATCCTTTCCCATTTCCACTCGGGAATTACTGGTTGTTGTAGTAATACGGAGGGCTTCTGATATTCCACCTTTACTTTAGCACATGTGAGGCACTTGCTAACATAAGTGGCAATCTATGCCTTCATGTTAAGCCACCAATAATGTTGTTTAACATCCAAGTACATTTTATCTGAACCCGGATGGATGGAGTATCGCGTCTTGTGGGCTTCGTTCATGACTACTTCTCTGAATCCCCCAAGTTTAGGGACCCAAATGCGGTTCATGAAGTAATTTGTTCCGTCTCCCTTCACTTCAAAGTTCTTCTCCATTCCACGCAACGCTTCGCTTGTTTTGTTTTCTGCCTTCATGGCATCGAGCTGGGCTGCCCTGATTTGAGAGGTTAGGTGGGATCGAATGGTTATGGAGAGAGTCTTCAAACGACGATTCGAGTATTCTTTCCGACTCAAGGCATCAGCTACCACGTTAGCCTTGCCTGGATGGTACTTGATTTCACACTCATAGTCGTTCAGCAGCTCAACCCATCTTCGTTGCCTCATGTTCAACTCCTTTTGGTTCAAAATGTGTTGGAGACTCTTGTGGTCAGTGAAGATGGTGCACTTAGTACCATAAAGGTAGTGCCTCCAAATCTTCAGGGCGAAGACCACTGCTCCCAGTTCCAGATCATGAGTGGTGTAATTTACCTCATGCGTCTTTAGTTGCCGGGACGTGTAAGCTATCACCTTTCCACGCTGCATGAGTACACAGCCTAAACCCTGATTTGACGCATCACAGTAAACTATAAAGTCTTCTGTTCCTTCTGGTAGTGACAGCACCGGCGTACTGCAGAGTGCTTGTTTCAGGGTCCGGAATGCAGCTTCTTGCTTGTCCGTCCATTCGAAGGGTACGCCCTTTTGTGTAAGCGAGGTAAGTGGCTTTGCTGTTTTGGAGAAGTTTTGAATGAATCTCCTGTAGTAGCCTGCGAGGCCTAAAAATTGGTGAATTTCGGTAGGTGTTGTTGGGATCGCCCATCCTTCGATGGCTTGGATTTTAGAAGGATCCACATGAATTCCTTCCTGGCTAACAACATGTCCCAAAAAGTTCACACTACGGAGCCAAAACTCGCACTTAGAGAGTTTTGCGTATAACTTTTCGGTTCGTAGGGTTTCCAGGATTTGTCGGAGATGTCGTCCGTGTTCTTCCTCGCTTCGAGAATAGACGAGGATGTCGTCGATGAAGACGATGACAAAGTTATCGAGGAACGGTCGGCAAATTCGATTCATTAGGTCCATGAATGCGGCAGGAGCATTCGTTAGACCGAAGGGCATTACGACAAATTCATAATGTCCGTAACGAGTTCGGAAGGCGGTTTTAGGAATATCCTCCTCCCGGACTTTGAGCTGGTGGTATCCAGATCGCAGATCTATCTTTGAGAAGTAACTAGCTCCTTGGAGCTGGTCAAATAGATCGTCGATTCGCGGAAGTGGATAGCGGTTTTTGATGGTAAGCTTATTAAGTTCCCTGTAGTCGATACACATCCTGAAGGTACCGTCTTTCTTCTTGACAAAGAGAACCGGAGCTCCCCAAGGTGAGAAGCTGGGTCGGATGAATCCTTTGTCCAAAAGCTCGCTGAGTTGACTGGACAACTCTTGCATCTCCGCAGGAGCCAATCTGTAGGGTGATTTGGCGATGGGAGTAGCTCCTGGCACTAGATCAATTCGGAACTCGACTTGTCTTTCTGGGGGTATCCCCGGAAGATCCTCCGGAAAGACATCCGGGAAATCACAAGCCACATGGATGTTTCGAATATTGATCTCTTCTTTGGACTTATCCACTATATGAGCTAGAAACGTCAAGTCCTTCTTTCGTAGGTACTTTTGTGCCTTAATGCACGAGATGAGACGAAGGTTCGTGCTGGGTTTGTCTCCGTAAATAACTAGGGTTTCGTGATTTGGGAGATGAAGGCGAACGGCCTTCTCGTGACACATAATTTTAGCATGGTGGGGGCTTAACCAATCAATGCCGATAATCACATCAAAACTCCTAGTGGAAACATGCATTAAGTTTATTTGAAAGACGTGATGATTTAAGGTCAGGGTACATCCGATGTAGATTTCCCCAGTGGATTCTGTTTTCCCATTAGCCATTTCCACCGTGAAGGTTTCATTAAGCTTCTGGGGTTGTTGTTTCAATAAGTGTTTGAATTTATTGCTCACAAAACTTCGTTCTGCCCCGGTATCAAATAGGATGCATGCATAAGTGTGGTTTAGGAGAAACGTACCGGTAACAACAGCGGGATCCTGAACCGCTTCTCCCTGACCCATAGCTAGCACCCTTCCTGTTCCTCCATTCCCAGGGTTGTTGGTGTTGGGGCAGTTTCGACGGATATGCTCAGTCTTTCCACATCCATAACAGGTGGGGCTTGATCCTGTGTTATTGCCACTATTGTTGGTGTTGTTGTTGTTGTTGTTGTTGTTGTTGCGGTTGTTGTTGTGCCCTTGTTGTTGGTTCTGTGGAGGATAGGTCCTGCAATACCTTGCTATGTGACCCTTCCGATTGCAACTGGTGCATTGCATTTCCTTGCATTCGCCATTATGATGGAGACTGCACTTGTTGCATTTTGGGAGATTCCCAGAATACTGCCTAGGAGTGCTTGGATTAGCTGAGGCTGGAGCATGTAGTGTGGAGGGTACTTGGGTGGTTGCAGCGTTGACTGTCACTGTTTGTTGCTTCTTTGTCAACTCCGAGCCTTGTCGCCCTTTTCTCTTGTTGTTCTTTCCTTTCTTGTTGTCACTCTCCTTCTTACCTTCACTTTCCGCTGGCTTCTCGCCCTTCTTGTTGTTGTGGTCGTATAGTTTCTTGGCCAACCTCTTGGCATTGTCGAAGGTTTCAGGATTTGCAGCGATTACATTTCCTTGAATTGGGGAGGCCAATCCCCAGATGAATCGTTCGATTTTCTTTCCTTCTGACGTAATCATGCCAGGGCACAACAATGACAGCTCGCTAAACCTTGATATGTATGCATCAATATCAGAGTTTCGGACGGTGAGATCCCACAACTCTTGCTCCATTTTCTGAATTTCGCCACGAGGGCAGTACTCAGCCATCAACATTTCCTTCAACTCCGTCCATGGCATAGCGTTGTCTACGAGGAGAGTCATGGCCTCTACATGTCCATTCCACCAAGTGAGAGCTTGGTCAACGAATGTGCATGCGGCGAACTTCACTTTCACCTCCTCGGGGCATTCACATATCTCGAATACCGATTCCACTTTTTCCATCCACCTCTTTAGGGTTATCATTCCACCCGTGCCATTAAAGGTTCGTGGCTTGGCGTTGGTGAAGTCCTTGTAGGAACATGTTCTGGTAGGTCCGTGATTTGTTCCATTGTTCGAACTCCCAGCCCCTTGTCCATTGACTCCACCATTGTTCCCTTGCTGGATTTGTGCCATGGCTGCAGTAACTGCAGCAGATACAGCTGCTTGGAATGCAGTTGAGTTGACTTCAGGTGGGGTTGGTCCAGGGTTTCCACGGGTTGGTCGTTGGGGCATCTTTCTGTCATGGAACGGAAAGATGTTGAGTGCCTATGATTTTTGTGAGATTGTGGTCCTATAACCTAGGTGTATTGCATGAACTTAAGTGGTTTCTCAAATTAGCATACAATCATGTATATATAGCACGTAGCAGATCACGACATCACAATAGAACACATAAAACTTTTCATTAATATTATCCGAATTTTTGATACATGAAAATTTTGCTCAGAAGAGCATACATAAGTGGTGCAAGTTCGGCAGCGTAACGGCCCTATGAGTAGTGTAATCACTTAAGCATAGAGTCGATGGTACATAGCATAGATCACCTAAGCATAATACTAAAGATAGATATGACTAATCCTAACAATCCGAGATGCGTTTGCCGGTGGTAGATATGGTCATATACCGAAATGTTGTGCCAACAACTGGGCCATCTCGGTCATTTCTCCAATGACTTCATCTCTTTCCTGTCATGCTTGCACCGCGCGTGCCTCCATAGCGAATAGCTGTTGCCGCAGAGCAGCAATCTCCGCCTCCGGAGAGCGATTCTCCCTTGCGGGATTTCTCGGTGGGGCGGGGTGATCCTGCTGCATCTCGTTGGTTGGTGATGTGGCAGAATCCTTGCCTGAGTCTTGTTCTTCATCCATGTCGTCGTCGGTACCATCAAACTCATAGTCTGTGTCTGTGTACTCGTCGGGCCCCACTTCGTGTGCTCCTGCTTGCTCTACCTCTGGCTCATCCTCGATCGTCCCGTGGGCTACTAGGACCTGATGAAACTGCATGCCATGATGTTCTCCTTCCATGTCTACTGAGAGAGGGTATAAACTATTATTACTCCTAATATGATTTAGTTATTATGAAATTTGAACTAATGTTCTCTTCTTGGTAATAAGGGCATGTTTTTGGGTTTACTGACCATCGAGGTTTTTCCCGGAGCATGTGATAGTTGCACTTCGGAGAAATGTAGTTGATCAGGCTACATTCACCCCTTACTACAACCATGAACAGTCCCGACTTAACTGAGATGTCAGTGTTATTTTATTTGATTTGGTATCATATTCTTTCTCCTATATCACACAAGTAAAGATGTTTTATCGTTGTGTTTTATTTGTTTTATTCAGAGTTGTTTTAGTCCCTCGTTGGTTTATAGTTGCATATCAATGTGTGGTTAGATATGTCAGTTCACTATAAACAGAGCTCTGATACCAACCTGTCACACCCCCGAAACCAGACGGCGGAAACGTCTGGGGGCTCGCGTGACTTAAATTGAATACCATCACAATGAATATACATGAATCATAACATAAACATCACCATGCATCAATACATTACAACTGATATTGTTTACATCCAGTACATTGTTTTAAATATTACACTCTCATAACATAAATTGTTTGAGAGTTTTCAAAAACATAACGTCCTAACATTACTTGGTATTACCCTTCCGCTTACCTGTTACCTGAGAATACAAGTTATTTTGGAAAACGTCAACATATGAAATGTTGGTGAGTTCATAACCAATGTTGTGATAAAAATGATTTGGGTAGTTCGTAAAACCCAGAAAATCCGATATTTTCTGAAAAGACAATAGTTTATCAAAGTGTAAAGATCCATAAGTTGATGCATGAATGATTTCATAACGTGTATAAAAAGGGAGTTTTGTATTACAATTATTTAGATTACGAGCGAGTGTTGTTGAATTCCCCGAAAAACCCGATGTTTTCCGATGACGAAAGATATACTTGATTACTAATTTCTATACCGCCACAACAAATGATTTTTGATTACTCTTCCTTGATTACTCGGGTGGTGTCGGAGATTATCAATTCTAGTGAGTCGTTATAACTATGCCTGATAATGACTGGTTATAACTACCAACTACAAACGACCCTTAGAGGTGTCGTCCGTTATTACTCACTTAATCCAAACCACCTTGATTACTATTGATTAACGACCTGAGTCTATTTACTTTGATTACTCACAAGCCTTAGCAACCGAGAGAAGAGGAGTATGAAGTCCTACCACTTTCGTGAGTCACTTTAGGCTGTCGGGGATGCGAAGAACACGCTGGCCCATCTCGCATTTGATTACTTTGACCTTACTAGCAATACTAATGGACCACTAGGGCCCAATAGCACATAAAAGCCATTGAAGGTCCCTTTATACGGAATTGGGTCATAGGAGGCCCAATAACATATAATCGTTTTCCCTTGGGCCCCAAAGATCATGTTAATGGATTTGCAAGATCCAACAAGCATGATTTGAAACTTTCAATCCCAAGTGTCGAATGTTTACTTGTCTTAGGTATCGCATAACTACTGGAGGATTCGATTGAACGATTGTTGTTTTTGTATCGACTCGAGACCCAGCGATTTGTTTATAACGGTATTTGGAGTTATACATGTATTTGTCTTTTGATTTTGTAAGCCGTAGATTAGTATTTTTGTCTCAATATTCTATAATTAAAATAATTGGTTTAAAAATAGTGGTTTGACCTTTTCAGCCCCTTTCTTTTTATAAAATAACAATTTTAGTCCTTTATATAAAAGAAAAGTCATTTTAGGCCCTTAAAACATTTTCATGACACTTTTGCATCATAGACTTGTTTAAATGATATTTTTAACTCAAGACTTATTCTTTGGCAGTTTCAGCCCTTCCAGAATAGTATTTTTCGGTTAAAACCCAAATTTTTGCAATTTTTACAATTTTAGCCCAAAATCTAAAAACTTTGCATTTTTTATCCTTTTTGGAAAAGAAAAGCATTTTTAACCCTTGAAATAGTTTTGTTACACTTGTTATCCCCTGTTTTGAAGAATTTACCATTTCAGCCCCTTTAAATGTCATATTTTTGCAACTTTGGGCTTGTTGGGCCGAAAAGCCCAAAATTTAGCCCATTAAGCTAATATTTACATTTTAAGTCCTTTGGAGGTTATAATGTTCATAAAAACAATTATTGTAACTGTTTTGACTCTTTTGACCTTTAAGAAACCGTGATTTGGCAATTTTTAACCCAACTTTTGTATTTTTGACAATTTAAGCCCAAAAATGGGTTTTATGTTGAAATATGTTTATCACAATCTTGTAAGTTAATATTCTTGACTTGTTTAGTGTAATATAACTTAGATCATGTTTGTTTTCCTTCTTAGGACATAGATCTCGATATTTCTCCCCTTTTTGTTTATATATTCAACACAAAAACACATAAAATCACACATACATGCATAAAATCATACATAACATACACATACACATAGATCTACACATTTTACTTGTATTCTCCCCCATAAAACTTATGAAAACCGAAAAGAGAGGGGTATGAAGCTCACCTTGTGTTTGTGGATTCGGTTTAGAAGAAAAATGGAAGAAGTTTGATGCAAATCTCGGCCTAGTAAACTTCTTGGAGGATCTTTGGCTTAGAAGTGTTCTAAGATGCAAGATCACGAGTTTGAAGAGATTAGGAGGACGTTTTTGATGAAATGAAGTAGTTAGATCATAGATTTAAGCATCAACTTACCTTAGATGATGATTTTTGTGGAATACTCTCCTTGAAAAGCTCCTAAATCTCGAAAATTTGATGAAGAAGAGTGAGGATGTTCTTGAGAGAGTTTGTTTCAAAAAGTTGGATGAAATGTGTGTGTGGGTGTGTGTCTTCGGCCGAGAGAAAAAGAGAGAGGAGAAGAGAGAGACATTTGAGTTGACATGCATGAAAACATGAGATTTTGCATGGGTTTCCAATGGGTAAATGTGAGGTGGCAAGTGGAAGTCAACTCTCTTCCGTTTTGAGTAGTTGGGCCGAGAAGAGGAGAAAGGAAGGAAGAAAATTGGGCCTTGTATGCTTAAGCCCATATTATGATTCAATTAGATGATTTTTGGCCCGAAATAAATCAAGGGATGATTTTTATGATTTATTAAGGCTATATAAATTTGTTGTGGCCCAATAAGGCCCATTAAAGTTAACCTAGTTCATTTTGGCTTATAAGGCCCAAAATATTAAGTTTCATGTATATGGGTCCAATTAGGGCCCATTTGAGAGTTCTATGTTCAAGATAGTTAAATTGGAAGTTTATTGGTCTATTAGGCCCAATAAGGAAATCCTAGTCCAAAATGGACTTAAACCGGGATTTCTAGGGTTTCCAATTCTTTGTTGACTATTTGCAGTGCTTGTATAAAGTGTTTGATGGAAGTTCTGTTGTTATTGAATAAGCATCATGCATGCTTTCACATTGTTGGTTTACAAATGTTATCATTGTTGTTGTTACAAGGCGTCAAAATTCCTAGTTGTGACATCATCCCCCCGTTAGAGGGAATTTCGTCCCGAAATTCTTTTGAAAGCTAGATTTGAGAATGCGAGAACAGGTGAGGGTACTTCTGCTTCATTTGGTCTTCACGTTCCCATGTGAATTCCGGTCTGCGTCTCGCGTTCCATCGAACTTTCACAATCGGAATGCGACTCTGCTTAGTACACTTCACCTCCCTGTCCATGATTTCGACTGGTTCCTCAATGAACAGGAGATTCTCGTTGTTTTCGACTTCTTCTAATGGAATGACGAGAGTCTCGTCGGATAAGCACTTTTTCAAATTGGAAACGTGGAACACGGGGTGTACACTGCTGAGCTCAGCGGGTAGCTGCAGTCTATAAGCCACTGGACCGATTTGGGCAAGAATCTCGAAGGGTCCAATGTATCGAGGGTTCAGTTTTCCCCGCTTTCCAAAACGAATCACCCCTTTCCAAGGAGAGACTTTTAATAACACCCTATCCCCGACTCTAAATTCCAAGGGCTTTCGCCGTTTGTCAGCGTAGCTCTTTTATCTGTCTCGTGATGATTGCAGTCGGGCCCTGATCTAAATTATCTTCTCGGTCGTCTCGCGTATGATTTCCGGTCCCGTTAAGGCATTGTTTGACGTTTGTCCTCTTGCTAGCTGGGTGTCTCCTACCTCAGCCCAACACAACGGTGATCTACATTTACGCCCGTACAATGCTTCGAAAGGAGCGACTTTGATGCTCGAGTGATAGTTGTTGTTGTATGAGAACTCGATCAAAGGCAAGTGGGTATTCCACGATTTTACAAAATCTATCACACACGCGCGAAGCATATCTTCTAGCATATGAATGGTTCGCTCGCTTTGACCATCCGTTTGTGGGTGGTAGGCAGTGCTCATGTCAAGTTGTGTTCCCATAGCTTTCTGAAGCGATTGCCAAAAGCGTGACGTAAACCTGCTATCTCTATCTGAGATGATAGATACGGGCACTCCGTGGAGTCTCACGATTTCTTTGATGTAGATTCTTGTCAGGCGCTCCATCTTGTATGATTCTTTTATTGGTAGGAAATGAGCGGATTTTGTTAATCTATCAACTATTACCCATATGGTATCCAAACCATCCGTCGACTTGGGTAGTTTGGTCACAAAATCCATGGTAATCCTTTCCCATTTCCACTCGGGAATTACTGGTTGTTGTAGTAATACGGAGGGCTTCTGATATTCCACCTTTACTTTAGCACATGTGAGGCACTTGCTAACATAAGTGGCAATCTCTGCCTTCATGTTAAGCCACCAATAATGTTGTTTAACATCCAAGTACATTTTATCTGAACCCGGATGGATGGAGTATCGCGTCTTGTGGGCTTCGTTCATGACTACTTCTCTGAATCCCCCAAGTTTAGGGACCCAAATGCGGTTCATGAAGTAATTTGTTCCGTCTCCCTTCACTTCAAAGTTCTTCTCCATTCCACGCAACGCTTCGCTTGTTTTGTTTTCTGCCTTCATGGCATCGAGCTGGGCTGCCCTGATTTGAGAGGTTAGGTGGGATCGAATGGTTATGGAGAGAGTCTTCAAACGACGATTCGAGTATTCTTTCCGACTCAAGGCATCAGCTACCACGTTAGCCTTGCCTGGATGGTACTTGATTTCACACTCATAGTCGTTCAGCAGCTCAACCCATCTTCGTTGCCTCATGTTCAACTCCTTTTGGTTCAAAATGTGTTGGAGACTCTTGTGGTCAGTGAAGATGGTGCACTTAGTACCATAAAGGTAGTGCCTCCAAATCTTCAGGGCGAAGACCACTGCTCCCAGTTCCAGATCATGAGTGGTGTAATTTACCTCATGCGTCTTTAGTTGCCGGGACGTGTAAGCTATCACCTTTCCACGCTGCATGAGTACACAGCCTAAACCCTGATTTGACGCATCACAGTAAACTATAAAGTCTTCTGTTCCTTCTGGTAGTGACAGCATCGGCGTACTGCAGAGTGCTTGTTTCAGGGTCCGGAATGCAGCTTCTTGCTTGTCCGTCCATTCGAAGGGTACGCCCTTTTGTGTAAGCGAGGTAAGTGGCTTTGCTGTTTTGGAGAAGTTTTGAATGAATCTCCTGTAGTAGCCTGCGAGGCCTAAAAATTGGCGAATTTCGGTAGGTGTTGTTGGGATCGCCCATCCTTCGATGGCTTGGATTTTAGAAGGATCCACATGAATTCCTTCCTGGCTAACAACATGTCCCAAAAAGTTCACACTACGGAGCCAAAACTCGCACTTAGAGAGTTTTGCGTATAACTTTTCGGTTCGTAGGGTTTCCAGGATTTGTCGGAGATGTCGTCCGTGTTCTTCCTCGCTTCGAGAATAGACGAGGATGTCGTCGATGAAGACGATGACAAAGTTATCGAGGAACGGTCGGCAAATTCGATTCATTAGGTCCATGAATGCGGCAGGAGCATTCGTTAGACCGAAGGGCATTACGACAAATTCATAATGTCCGTAACGAGTTCGGAAGGCGGTTTTAGGAATATCCTCCTCCCGGACTTTGAGCTGGTGGTATCCAGATCGCAGATCTATCTTTGAGAAGTAACTAGCTCCTTGGAGCTGGTCAAATAGATCGTCGATTCGCGGAAGTGGATAGCGGTTTTTGATGGTAAGCTTATTAAGTTCCCTGTAGTCGATACACATCCTGAAGGTACCGTCTTTCTTCTTGACAAAGAGAACCGGAGCTCCCCAAGGTGAGAAGCTGGGTCGGATGAATCCTTTGTCCAAAAGCTCGCTGAGTTGACTGGACAACTCTTGCATCTCCGCAGGAGCCAATCTGTAGGGTGATTTGGCGATGGGAGTAGCTCCTGGCACTAGATCAATTCGGAACTCGACTTGTCTTTCTGGGGGTATCCCCGGAAGATCCTCCGGAAAGACATCCGGGAAATCACAAGCCACATGGATGTTTCGAATATTGATCTCTTCTTTGGACTTATCCACTATATGAGCTAGAAACGTCAAGTCCTTCTTTCGTAGGTACTTTTGTGCCTTAATGCACGAGATGAGACGAAGGTTCGTGCTGGGTTTGTCTCCGTAAATAACTAGGGTTTCGTGATTTGGGAGATGAAGGCGAACGGTCTTCTCGTGACACATAATTTTAGCATGGTGGGGGCTTAACCAATCAATGCCGATAATCACATCAAAACTCCTAGTGGAAACATGCATTAAGTTTATTTGAAAGACGTGATGATTTAAGGTCAGGGTACATCCGATGTAGATTTCCCCAGTGGATTTTGTTTTCCCATTAGCCATTTCCACCGTGAAGGTTTCATTAAGCTTCTGGGGTTGTTGTTTTAATAAGTGTTTGAATTTATTGCTCACAAAACTTCGTTCTGCCCCGGTATCAAATAGGATGCATGCATAAGTGTGGTTTAGGAGAAACGTACCGGTAATAACAGTGGGATCCTGAACCGCTTCTCCCTGACCCATAGCTAGCACCCTTCTTGTTCCTCCATTCCCAGGGTTGTTGGTGTTGGGGCAGTTTCGACGGATATGCTCAGTCTTTCCACATCCATAACAGGTGGGGCTTGATCCTGTGTTATTGCCACTATTGTTGGTGTTGTTGTTGTTGCTGTTGTTGTTGTTGTTGCGGTTGTTGTTGTTCCCTTGTTGTTGGTTCTGTGGAGGATAGGTCCTGCAATACCTTGCTGTGTGACCCTTCCGATTTCAACTGGTGCATTGCATTTCCTTGCATTTGCCATTATGATGGAAGGGTTCTGAAATGACCTGGGAGCCGGAGTTAGAGATGCGCGAGCAGTATCCAGAGTTATTTGTGGAGTGAGACTTCGAGGGCGAAGTCTGATTCTAGTGGGGGAGAATTGTAACATCTGGATTCCCAGGTATCTTAAATTATGTATTTTATTGAGTTTTGGAGAGAGACTCGGCGAGTAGGCGCTCAGACTCGCCGAGTAGAGTCGCGAATCTCCATCCGGGCTAATGACTGGACTCGGCGAGTCCACGCTGTTTAATGAAACCCTAATTTCTTGGGTTTGGGACCTATTTAAAGGCCCTTATGGCCTTCAATGGCGGCTACCAGACCATAGAGAGAAACCCTAGAGTGCTTGAGCGTTTTGAGAGAGAAAGGAAGCCATTCTTGACCGTGGAAGTGTTGTTTAGCAAGAAGAAGGAGGTACTAGCCAAGAGGAAGCATAGGAGGTTGCTATTCTGTGGATTTGGAGCTAAGATCTTCACATTTGAGGTAGTAATTCGACTCTCCTTCTGTTCTTATGATGATCATATGGATTTTGGGTTTCTTAGACCCTTTGTTGGTTAGATTTGATGTCCAAATAGCCCCTTCTGGTGATAAGGCTTTGGATCTAGATCCATAGAGGTCCAGAGAGCCTTATTCATCAAGCTTTATGAAGAACAATAGAGGTCATGGCCTTGGGTTAAGGTATTTGGGGCTAAATCATCATATATGGTCATATAAATGTTGCTTGTGCATCAAGATCGAGACTTTACGTGATTATAGTGGTTGGGAAGGCCAGATCTATGGATTAAAGGAACAGATCTGACCTCAGGAGGTCATTTGAGTTGGTGCATGACATGAACTCGCCGAGTCCAAGGGCAGACTCGGCGAGTAGGGTTAGAGTTTCCCGTGAATCACTCAGTGAGTGACTTGCCGAGTTGGGGGAATGACTCAGTGAGTCAGAGGGGGAATAGAGGACTCGAGTTCACGACTAAACTCGCCGAGTCACATTTGTGCACTCGGCGAGTCGGGTCAAAAGTTTGACCGTTAACTTTTATTGACTTTTAGGGTTTGGTCAACTTTAGGGTCTTTGAGCCATGAGAGGGGTAAAATGGTCTTTTACCCTTCTGAGAGTACTAAGAGAAGGAATAGTCTAGCCTTGAGAGATGTATTGATTCAGAGTGTTTATTTCATATGATTAGGCGGAGGCTAGACCCGACTTTACAGAGTTCGAGCTTTACCGAGTTACCCGAGATGAGTCTTCTCACTATACTTTACCTAGAGTGGTAATTAGAGCTATGAGACAGAGTATTGTGTATGCTTTTGCATGATGTGATTTCTATGTGTTATATGCTATGTATGTTACAGAGTTTTCAGAGTTAGGACCGGAAGGTCCACAGAGTTAGGGTCAGAGGACCCATAGAGTTAGGACCAGAGGGCCCACAGAGTTATGGGACTGGGGGGTCCCACAGAGACACTTTGACCAGAGTGTCAAACAGAGTTATAGCCTCGAGTGGCTAATATGTGTTATGTGTGGTATTTTGGGGAACTCACTAAGCATTTATGCTTACAGTGTTGTGTTATGTGTCTCAGGTACCAGCGAGGATCACGGGAAGGCGCCGGCTTGATCAGTACACACGCGGGGAGATTTTATTATGATCTTGGGATATGATGTTATGTGATACAATGGTTTTTTTATAATGATTATGAATGAAAACGTGTTTTATAAAATGTGAAAAATTGTTTTGAAAATTTGGGTGTTAAAATTATGCTGCCATTATGAAAGAAGCTACCGAAGTCTATTCCATGAAATGACTCATCATGCTAAAATGTAAAAGTATCCTGATATGGATCGGTAACCATTTTGACATCTAATAAAATAATATTCTTAATAAAAATGATCTCCAAAACATCTGAATTTCCATAGATGAGCATATAGCATTTTGTTATATATAGGTATCTCAAAATCCATTTGGTTGCTTTCTTATGATCCAAACTTGAGTTGTGTAGATATCTGCCCAAAACAAGAAAGATAAATTTACTCCCATTTAATATGTGATACACAAAATTATCTACTTTATTTACCTCAAAACCAAAAGAGATAACAAATTGATGAAAAATGTGGTACCACGCATAGGATACCCAAAGTTGAGGTTGTTGAGTTTGTGTATTCTGAATAGGATATTGGATAACATTGTCGATCACTGATTCATAATCTGCATACTATCAAAAGTAATAATAGGAATCAAGATTGATTCCTCATTAAGGACAATGTTTTAACCTTGTTTCTCCGCCAAACTCAACATCCTCAAAGAATGTTGCTTTATCCAAAATGCAAGGTCAATATCCATGCAATTGAGAACTAACATAATGCCCTCAATCCATTCCTTAAAGTTAATCTCATTGACTACATGAATCATAAATGTGATCAATTAACAGTGACCTCCAAAATTATACCTCCACCACCATGAGAGTTATTTCCAAATCGGATGTCGATCGAAGCGGATGCCCAATCATAGATGATCCATATTAGTTTATTATGTTTTTCTAGGAATTAATCCTCTATATTGATCTTTTAAGAAATGGGTAGTCATCGTTCGTTCAGTGTCAAGTTTGTTGTGGAGACCTCTTGGCTTCATAATGTTCTTATAGACCTTCATTATTCACCAACCAAAGTCATTATCGTCTATTGTGACAATATGAGTGACATGTACATGTATCTAGGGCAATATTAACTCCCAAAACAAATTGAGATAGACATTCACTTTGTTCGTGATCAGGTTGCTTTGTAATGAATCTAGGTTCTCCATATTCTTTCTAGCTCTCAATATGTCGATATCTTCACTAAAGAGCTTCCATCATCTCTCTTTCATGAGCTTCGGTCCAGTTTAAACGTCCATGCTATACATCCCAATATAACTACAAGGTGATGTTAGTATATAGAGATACCTTATGATTTGGGGTTATTCTCATTGTAACCCAACAATGTTTCGTATATTGGTTTAAATGGTCCCTCGTGATTTTTTTTGCCTTTAAAGGGTACGAACTTGTGTTTTACCAGTTAATTTCCTACCTTTATCCATTTTTTAAGGTTACACTACCTTGTCAACTGCCAACTAAGCAGGTGAGTCAACAATGACTCGGTGCTGAGTCAACTCATCGAACTTCAGATAATCAAAATCAAGAATACCCAAACCTTTGGTTCCTTTGTGTTCTTCATCAGAGAGAAAAGCAAGGCACAAAATCATAAACACCTAAACAAAGTTAACACGAAATTGACTTACAAATGCAAGAAAAAATTTCAATATCAAGAACACCCGAACCCTTGGAAACATTTCCTCTGTTTTCTATAGCTCTTCCACCATAAATGCATTCCTTTCTACTTTTTAATGCCAATCCACTCCCATTCCTCTACGTTATTCCCACCTCCACCGACCTCCTCATTTCCTTCGACATATTACTTCGGTCGGTGAACACCATGCCTGATTTCCAAATCGAGACTCTTTTAAATATCATCAATAGAATCTTCTTAGCGTTTCTCACTTGCGCCTTCACTTTAGGTTCGTTTCTTCATTCTTCATTCTTCATTATTATTATTCATTCTTCCCCACTCCAATTTCACAATCCGATTCACAAATTTCTCTAACGAAATTGAGTATGTGATGCAGGTGGAGCACTAATCGGGATAATCATCGACGTAATCAAAGGGCAAACGATGGAAACGGGGCTAGTTCGTGGAGCCAGTGTGGGTGAGTCATCGGTTCAATCACAACTATTCTCGAAGGTTTTTGTTTGTACCTTGTACAGTTTCAGTTGTATTGTCTGCAAAAGCTCATGTTCAATCCAATCAAACTAATTCTATGACACTTTAGGGCACAATGATTGTGAATGGTGAAGGTGAAGGTGTGATGTTGTCAACACCGGTGTCGCCGAACGTGGAGGAATTGAACATTGGGAAAAAAGCTTGGGAAGCATTGGATTTACGAACAGAGACGGTAGATAATGAACTTAATTGCAATTTGTCTCTCAAAAACCTTCGTATCCCCATGCAATTTACGAACCTCCACTCAAATCCAACCAACTGACAATGATTTTGGGGTTAAGCTTTCGATTTTGAGGGAAAATAATCATTAAAGCAAACCCTTGTTTTTTTCTTTATCACTGCTGATGAACAAGTTGAGAGCAGGAGATTTTTCTAATTTGGTCGTAAGCTACTAAGCTCTCACACCAACGTGGCAAATGAGGTGGATTAGTTGGCAACTAGGTGGCATATGCAAACTGGTGATTAGGATGGTCAAATTTTTCATAATGACATTTTAAAACCTAAATACACAAGTTCGTACCCTTAAAAAAAATCACAACAAACCATATAAACCGATATACGTAAGGCCCGTTGGGCCTATTATGTTTTAGTGCATTAACCCTTTGTATTTTGTATAATATTATTCTTATGATATGTATACATTTTTGGGTTAGGTTGAAGTTGTGACGACCAAAAACAAAAATTAAACATCTTTAGCAATATACTATTGATCCTTCTATTATGTGGACCAAAATTAACGTTGTATAACAGCCAATTCTAACTTAATATACGTCTGTTATGATGTTTTATATTCTGATTAGAAATAAAACATGATAAGATGTTTCTCTAATATATTACTCTACTAGTTTATAACCCGTGAGAACCACGGTTATAAAATTAATTAAACTTTCATAGTAAAAACTCAAAATTATTAATCAATTATTTCAAATAAATTATTAATTAAGGGATATTTTTTTAGTTATATAAAATTATAATCGTTGATTTAAATAAATACATGAAATTATATCACCTTATAATATATATTAATTTTATTTTATTTTTTATTCTAATATTATTAATTTAATGTAATTAGAGTGTGAAATTTAAAATTTGAAATTTAAAATGAAGAATCAATTGTTAATTTAATTTAATTAGAATGAAAATTTTAAATTTTAAAATTTAAAATGGAGAACTAATAGTTTGACATGTGGCATATAATATTAATGAGGATTTCTAATATTGTGATACTTGTCAATAAAAAAAATAAACTTATTCATTTATTAGAATTAGAATAGGGAGATTGTATAAAGCGGAAACATATATATATATATATATATATATATATATATATATATATATATATATATATATATATATATATATATATATATATATATATATATGGTCATTCTATAAATATTTAAACTATTGAAAAGAAAAAACACCAACATAAGGTGGTTTAAATTACTGGTATCTTAACAAATGCATATTTCTCTCGTCCTTTTTTAATAATAAAGTAAGTAAATATTATTAATCTTGTGACACAGTGAAAGAGTTGTTTCAAGAAATTACGGTGGCTCCGTGTTTTGTTGCCGGTTTTACCATCACCATTCACGAGCAACGAAACCCAACGAGAAAATGAAAACACAAACTTAAATATTACTCTCGCAATTCAAGGACTCAATTTTATAACTCCCACTTTGACCACATGTTAACCAACTAACACTTATGGGTATTTTAAAATTCTATATAAAATTTCAATCTTTGTTTTGTAGGCATGTAAACAGATTTAAAACCGGATGGAATCACATCACAACCAGGGTCGGTCCGTTGATTTTGAAGGCCCTGTGCAGAAAATAAAAATGGCCCTTAAATTTCGTATTAACAACATATAGCAATATAAAGCGACGTCATTTTTTTTAAAATAAATAAATAAATCATATTCATGTGATGTTTTATCAAATTTCGCGAATGTTATAATTGTTGGTTCCAATTCTTTTGTGATGTTTGAACAAATTTCGCGAATATTATAATTGTTTGTTCAATTTCTTTTGATTCTTCACTTTATTATATGATATTAAATCAAATCTCAGTTTGTGTTTAAAAAATTATATGGTAATCATTCAAACAGATCAAACGATATTTTTTAATAATATCTACTAAAAAAATATAATTAATTTCCAATAAAACCCAGAAAGCGTTCACACATATAGATATTGACCCTATGAAGAATTTTGTATTAGGGTGTGGTGTTAGAAGTTTGTAGCCGGTAAAAAATGAAGAAAAAGAGAAAATTTTCAACGTTAAATGGAGAGAGAGAGAGAGAGAGAGAGAGAGAGAGAGAGAGTTCACCGTTGAACTTTACCACCGACAAAAAAATAGGTTGAGGGGCGGTGTTTACCGTTGGTAAATGCAGCCAACTCAGCATGCCGCCGGTGAAAACTCTACCACACCCATCAGCCTTATACACATATATTATATTGGAAAAAGTTTTTTTTTTAGTTAATATAGTTTTATAAAACAGTTTCCTTAATTTCCTTCTCTTACTATTGGAGATTTGGAAGACTAAACAAATAAATTTCTCTCTTTTATTGTAAAAAAAACGGCAACTAGAAGGAAATGGAGTTATTTAGGCATTTTGTGATTGTTTTAGCACGTTTTTTAGCTAGAATCGGAGATGAAAATTAATATTATTTTTCCATTTCTATCTTTACTTTTGAGAATCCACGCCTATTTGTAATTGTAACCAATTTTATGTTTTGTACATGTTCAGTCATTAAATTTATTTTGTGTTCGGTATTATCCAATAACAATATGATCGGTAATAGTGGGTTTTGCTGGTATCCAATATCTTTTCCGGTCAAACAGGAGTTTTCTAGCAATCTTTGAATTTTCCAGTTATCTTCTCCGGCCAACTTTGAATTTTCCTACAAGCCACACCCTTTTCATCTTTTGACCCAACCTAGAAATCGATCCATCATCAAACACACAACTTGTAATTCAGTTTAAAAGTTGGGGGCTGTGAAAGTAAATACACACACAACTAAAACCAATCTATGTTCGTCATTTCATTTCAAAAGACAATCTTGGAATTTTTTAAAGTAACTTAATTATCACAATACAAAGAGTGAGAAGACAGAGCAACAAGTTGCGCTGCTAAACCTTTTGTATGATAAAAACAATTCTTTTGAAGACTATATCTATAGATCTAGGGGACATAATGTTGCTATGCATGGTCCATTGTACTCTATGAAGAAGCTCCACCGCATATGGCGCGAGGAAACCAAACATATCAAACGTGAATGGTATGAACATGTGTTAAAATCGTCATTTTAAAAAGGCTACACACAAATCTGCAAATGAATCGATGAAAGGAGTATTCAGAACTAGATGTCAAGAACAAGCACTCGAGGGCTTTCAACAAACCCTAAATTTTAGAGTTGATTTGTAGATTCAAACTCGAATTTAAAATATGATTTTAAAGAGATTTGCAGATTTGTAGGTTCAAACTCGAACTCAAAATCCGATTTTAGAGCCCATTTGCAGGTTAAAATTCGAGCCATTTTGCATCATATTTTAGAGTTGATTTCAGTTTCCATGTTCTTTGTCAGTTCCCCGTGGGTTCAGGATTTTCATATTCAAAATCCGATGCAAAACAATCCTAGGGTTTGTCAAACTCAAAATCGAAATATGATGCAAACACGATTCAAAAATCATTCTTTTTCTAGGTTCAGGAACGATTTTAGATTTCTAGAAAGCCCTTCAAACGATTTTGAAAAAGCGAATTCAATTTTAGGAATGTGTTTATCCCTTTCAAACGATTTCGATTTCAAGGGTTTTGTTTCTAGTTTTCAAGAACATGATTTTCAGATTTCAAGGGTTTTTGTTTCGTGAATTTTGGAACAAAATGGCCGGAAATCTAAAGGTGGCCAGAAAAGATGACCGGAAAACTCATTTCTAGATTGAAAAGACACCGAAAACCGACAAAATCCACTAATATTATCCGTACATTTTAAACAATTTCAACAGTGAATCAAATACAAAAAATAAATTAAGCGTATAGTGTTGGCTTATATAACCTCCTATTCAGAAATACCTTAAACAAGAGAGCCTTGTTTAAGTGGTGATGTTTTGTCGGGTAGTGGAGGCCAGGTGATATGGTACCGTACCCGTACCCGGTTCCATACAATAGAAGAGCTAAATCAATATTCAATCAGAGCCTGGAATTACGTTACCTCTTCCTTCCAAGTTCCAACACCAACAAAAATAAAACTATTCCAAAATAAAATTTTGGACTGGCCACTGTCGTTAACACTGCGACAATGACCCGCATATCGATTTCACCCATGTGTACATACATACATACTCATCAATAATCCACAAATAAACAACTTTCCCTTACTTTTAAATCTCCTGTCCTTTCCCTTCACTCCATTTTCCTACTTATTATCAAATCCCAAATATAAACACTAGACCCCAATAAAAGCAACGGGATCTCACTTCACCACCTACACTGTCCCTATCCCTGTCCCACATAATAGAACCCTTTCATTAAATTAAATTAAATTAAATTAATTATTATTACAAAACAAGAAACGCAAACCAGTTAATCAGTCACATACATAATCTCAATCAATCATACATACAACAAATTTGTTTTTCAATTTTCCCTAAAAGCTCAATCAGGTGGAGGGAGGGGGGGCTATAGTTTGATCAACATCTTTGTCTAACTTATTTTTTCCTATATACAAAAAAACTATAGCTCTCAGATCTTACAGGACACTGTGTGTGGGTGGGTGGCTGACGTCAGCACACAACCTCCCTCCAATGACCAATGACCAATGACCAGACCACCACCCTTGCCTTTCTTTTTTATCATTATTGGTACAGAATATATGTCTTCTTTCATAAAATTAAATAAAATAAAAAAAAAAAGATTCACATTTGAAGAAGATTATTCACAGTAACAGACACCGAATTTGTTCGCTGCAAATCCTGCACAAATTTAAAACAATGAATTCACCGACTTGTGTAACATATGTTCTACAACATGTTCATGTCCATGTCAAAATTCAAATAAATAAATAAATAAAAAGGAATTGAGAGAGAGAGAGAGAGAGGATAGGTACCCGTAATATTAATTCATCAGGGACATGGGGAAGGACTTCACGAACGGTTTCAGCCATGGCGATTATGTTTGACAAGTCAACATCCGGGACAGGTGGAGGTGGCGTGGTTCTGATGAGGGACCCACCCCCACCCCCAGTAGTGTGTCCTCCTCGGTGTCTTATGGTACTTGTGGAAGGATTTGGATTGTTTGAAGAAGAAGTAGATGTAGATGTGCTGGCCTGAGAGGGATTTACAGGCCACAGGTTCCAAGTAGCATCTTCAAGGGAAGTTTGGGCATACGTTTCACCGACCGCTGCCAGGTGTCTCATCATCATCTGGACTCTTCCTAAACCCACCGATCTCGATGGACCCGCTCCCCCATCAAATCCCAACCAACCTGAATCCGCCTCTAACCTCCTATTCCCCACCAAAAAAAAAAGCAAAAGGTTATTCTTCCAAAACTGTAGATGAAAAAGAAAAAGAGAAAGAGAGATAAAGCACCTCCAATCATCATGATGATCTAAAGGGTTCTGAAGTTGATTTGGAACTAGTGTGGGACCAGGAACACTTTGCTGACGGCTTAACTGACGTGCAAGCTGTTCATCTCCTGAAACATCTACAGAATTATTCCCTACACCTACACTGTTGTTACTGTTACTGTTACTGTTGTTGTTTCCTCCGTCAGGTGTGCCACGGCCAACAAACAGGGGTTTTCGACACGTGGGGCATGAATAGTTGTCGCTCAGCCCTTGGTCCAACCTGTCGTCCGTCGCACATGCCACATCACCAATCATATCAACTTTAATGGAAATAAAAATTAAAAAATATGATATGGAATTGTACCAAGATCTAAGGCAGGAAAGATGGAAAAGATGGTTACAGGAGAGCTTCTTAGCCTTGGCCATTGGTTCCTGAGAATATAACACACCCATAATTTTATACATAGGAAAACTGACAAAAAATATATTTTTTTTTTAAGAAAAAAAAATTAATTACCCGGCAAATGGCACATTCATCATCATAAGCTTGTATCTCTTCAGATGTTGCATCAGGGAGAGCCCCATGAAGGGTTCCCAAAGCGATTCTTAACTTAATAAAACCTCTCGTACGCTTTGCGACTGCACTTACCAACGCCTGCATATCACAAATGAAAATAGATTCTTGTAAGGAAAAGTAGAGCATGATGCTATTTTTTCGTTTGTATTAAAAAAAACTTACACGTATATTTAAGAAAAGCATTGCATCAACAAGATGGAATGTCATGCCATGAAGGCGCCATATTTGTACATAATGACCCAGAGCCATTAACAAAGTCATAATATCTAGGAAAAACCCTACATTCCTTAATATAACACTCTTCCACTCCCACAATGAACCTGCACACATAGTAGATAATTTAGATCCATTCCCATGAGATATTTAACAAGTCAATGTGAATCAGCAGAACAGAACGATAAAAATCAGAGGGTCTTGCAATTGCTCTTGCCTGCTGCGGACATATCTAAAAGCTTTGATATTTTGGAATTTGTGGTGTTGCCTGCTGAGTGGTGAACCCATATATCAACCAGTTGAAACCCATGAACCAAAATCGCCTAAAACCAAAAACATTATGAAAAAATAAAAATATATAAATACATAGGTCAGCATGTGTGTGTGTACCTGTAGTGTTTCGAAAGCAATACTCAGAGGCTCAAAGAATAATAACAAAAACATAGATGATGGTATTGTTTGGTAGATCAGTAGACATGTCCTTATCCTGCAAATACCAGCAAAGAATATAGGAGAGAGAGAGAGAGAGAGAGAGAGAGAGAGAAGTAAGTATGAATACGGAAGTTGTTGAGATTTATGAAATAGTAGAAATTGTACCAGACTGCATCGACAATGACAACCAGCAATAAAACACAATATACACGGAAGTAAGTCCATGGAGTTGCAGAAGGAGATGCATTCAACCGTTCAAGCCGATCCCGAGCTAGAGCTTGAAACATCTGCACAAAATGAAAAAAAATATATATATATCCAAATTTTCTTCATATCTATACTCCAAAACCATGTGAGGTAATAGTAATAGTACCTTCAAAGAGCATAATACAGTCAACCATGTTGACCACAATCCTGCTCTAACTAATGTTGGTGGTACTACCAATGGAAGAAATGTTCCCTTGTATATAACATAATTAACTAGTCTCTCCACCATTTTCCGAGATTCAGTTGCATGCAGCTCATCAAAAAATATTGTCTGCATGAACAGATATATCATCAAAAAAGTATCAAGTATACAGTATCATTGTAAAGATTTAGGAAAGTTGAATACCTTAAGAGAGAGGATGATGAGTATAAAAATGTTGAGGACAAAATTGACCACCAATGCAACTGTGGTATAAGAACTCAACAACAGTTCCAATACACGGTTGGCAACACCAGGGTGGAGAAGATTTTCACCCATCAAACCATCTGACTTTAGTTTCATATAAGAAACTTCTGTCCAATATTGGAGGCCTATAAAGCTCAACACTGTACAGACTGCTGATATTGATAAATACCCCACACCCATAGGATACAATGTAAATTTCATCAGGGCAACAAAAGTTCCAGGATTTCATGAGATAAAAATATACATGTCCTCCCTTGCCCACTCAACTGCTCACTATGCAGAATTATGGAGAAGCCCACAAACTATAACTTAGTTTGTACACCTCCCCAAGGATCTCTTCAAAGTATTTCCTGGATCAGATCTCAATATAAGTTACCTGCATATCAGAATGTTACAGAATTAGCAACTCACACAGCAAAAAGGAACCACTCATGGTTTTAGCAAACAATATGATTTTCTAAGCGATTATCTTCTGATGCTGTGATCACATTACTAGAAGCTATACCAACTCAAATCATATCCAATGTGGAGAGATGCAGTGATGATACTTGTGATTAATATAAAATCGAGCAACTCCTATTCTTCTTTGTAAATAGATATATATTCAAGGAAACAGCAATAAAAAAAAATCACCAATCTACTTTCCCTTTATAACCGGAAAGAAAAATGGAAGCGAAGTTTAGCACCTGCTAAGTGCTAACCTCTATGGATCAATTTCAAAGTGATCGAACTAAGTGAATGGAATTCAAAATTCAATCGGGGACTAAGAATAAAATGTTTGGAAAGCAGTCAAACAACGTAACATCTAGTACAAATGTGATTGTGGATCCAATAAGAAAAGTCAAACAGTAACCGTGAAACCCTAGAATTCCCTCTAGTTATAATAAAATGTCAAACAAAAACCACCAAAACGAAGAAATTAAATTCATAAAACCAAGTCCTTACATACATACAAAAATCCTGCAAGTAGAGAAGAAGAAACAGGTATACGTATATTGATAGGCTGATTGCATCTAGATACCACGATATGAAATGATGAGGAAATCAGGTCAATAAAAAAATACCGAACCTGTCTTGATCCAAGACGAAGATGTGAAGTATTGGGCGAAAAATTATCCGATCTCGGCCGAGCCTGGTGCGCACACACACGCAGATTAGAGAGAGAAAATTGGGGGGAAAGCAAAGGGAAGAAAAATATAAAAGAAAGGGAAAAAGCTGAATAAATTTGCAAGTGATATCATATCTTCTTCTTGTTCCTGCGGTGCCTTTTTTTGTCCTTTACCAACTTCGTTAGGCATAATTTCCTTGTCGTTGTGGTTTTTTTTAACCCTTTCTGTAATTTTGACTTATCTATGAATATTTTGGTCTATGTTATTTTTATACTGTGTTAAAATTAGAACTAAAATGTCTGTAAAAGGACGTATAAAATTAATTATAAGTTGTCTTAAATGTATGCATATTGATACAATCTCATGAATGGTCAGATAAAAATCAATTAAATTATTACTATAATCATATAAGTCTTGTACAATTAACTAATATTTATTTATAAAATTTAATAAAGATGATAAAACTTGTTCATGGATCAACCCAATATGACATGTTTCCATCCACTCTAAAAAAAGTTAGGGACCGATATGTAAGCCTCTTAACTAGAGGTGGCAAAAATTGACACGACCCGAAACTCGACCTGAAATCGACACGAAATAAATGGGTTTGGGTTAGAGATTTCGACACGTTTAATTAAATGGGTTGACACGACACGACACGAATATTAAACGGGTAAGGTTAGGGTTAAGATTTTCAACTCGAAAACGACACGAAAATAACCCGTTTATATATATATATATATATATATATATATATATATATATATATATATATATATATATATATATATATATATATAGATTGTATTGGGCTAATGAAACATATCGGGCTGTAATTGTGTTCAAAGGGTATTGGGCTAATAAAGAGATTTTTTGACCTAATTAGGTGATGACCTAATTTCTTTCCTAGTTTCCTTCCAGCCGCACACCAGTGACCACAGAACACACTCCACACTCCACAAAACCACGAAAACGCTCTCGATTCTCGTCTTTCTTTGCCTCTTACGTCGTTCGTTCAATCGATCCTTGTGAGTCGCAACAACTATCGGTTTACTTCCTCCCACATATCAATCGTTCCTTGTTTACATCATTCTTGGGTTTTATTCTTATGTGTTCTGTTTTTTTTTTGTTGCAGTTAAGTTAATCATGGATGAACCAATCAACTTGTCTGGTGATGAAATCGATGTTTCTGATGACGAAATAGGAGATGAGATGGAAGAGGAGGTTGGTAGTGCACCACCAATTTCTAATCAGAATATGCATAAACCGAATCTGTCTGGTAACCCACCTGTCAAACGAAAACGTAAGCTTACTTCTCGTGTTTGGAAATCCATTGAAATACTTAAAGAGTCAGATAGTAAGGGAAATATGTTGTGCAAATGCAAGAAATGTGGGACTACGTATATAGCTGAAAGTAGTCACGGGACAGGGAATCTACTTAGGCATAAAAGGGCTTGTGATTTGAAACACAAAAGTTATAAAGATGTTGGACAGCTTCTTATACAATCTAATTTGAAAGGGTCTTTGGGTACTAGATCTCCTACTTTTAAAGCTGATGAATTTCGTGAGTTGGTTGTTGTTGCTATTGCTAGACATAATCTTCCTTTTCAATTTGTAGAATATGAAGGTATTAGGAAATGTTTTGCTTACTTATATCCAGAAGTTAAAACATTTTGCAGAAATACCATAAAAAAAGAAATATTCAACATGTATTCAATTGAGAAATCAAAGCTCTATGATTTGTTGCAACTTGTTCCTGGTAGAATAGCATTAACATCAGATTGTTGGACTTCTGTAACAACTGATGGGTATATTTCATTGACTGCTCACAATTTTGATCAAAATTGGTGCTTGCAAAAACGAATTTTAGCTTTTACTTCTATGCCCCCTCCCCATAATGGTGCTTCCTTAGCAGAAAGAGTTTGTGGTTTGTTAAAACAGTGGGGAATTGATAAGAAAATAGTTTCCATAACCTTAGATAATGCCTCTGCAAATGATTCTATGGCTAATGCACTGAAGTTTGATTTAAATTTGATGTCTGATGGTGATTATTTTCATGTTCGTTGTTGTGCTCACATCCTTAATTTGATTGTACAAGATGGCTTAAAAGAATTAGATGGAGCTATCGCTAAGATGAGAGATACTGTTAAGTATTGCAAAGGTTCTCAAGCTCGAAAAAAATCATTTTTGCGTTCTGTTCAATATGTTGGCCTTGAGTCCACAAGAGGGCTAAGGCAAGATGTTCCAACTCGTTGGAATTCTACGTATCATATGTTAGATAGTGCATTATATCACAAAAAAGCAATTCTTCATTTGGCAAAGACTGATGCAAACTATGTTCATTGCCTAAGCTTCGAAGAGTGGAGCAGGATTGAAAAAATTTGCAACTTTTTGCAAGTTTTCCATGAGGTGACTTTAGCTTTTTCAGGTTCTAAATATCCAACTTCCAATCTTTATTTTCCTAATGTTTTAAAGATAAGATTGCGTTTGCAAGAAGAGGAGGAAAATGGTGATACTTTTGTAAAGAACATGGCTAAAAATATGCATTTGAAGTTTGACAAGTATTGGTGTGAGTTTAGCACTATTATGGGCATTGCCATTGTTTTTTATCCCCGTTACAAGTTTCATTTTATTGAATGGGCTTTCAAAAAGATATATGGTTCATCTTTTGATGTTGAGTTGGATTTGTTTAAGAAAAAATTATTTTCCTTGTTTGATGAGTATACGGATGTTAGTGCTACAACCAAGACTCATGAAAGCTCATCTCATTCTGGTGTTGCCAATGATAAGTCAGACACATATATGACGGTATTAATTTGCTCCTATCTTATTTTATGATTTTTTTTTGTATTTTCCTAACTTCTACATTTTTTGTTAGGATTTTGATGATTTCTTTAGCTGTGAATTTACTACTGGTGGTAAATCTGAGCTGCAATCTTACCTAGAGGAGCCAAAATTACCTCGCACGGGTGATTTGAATGTTTTGGAGTATTGGAAACATCTTCAAGGACGGTATCCCATTGTTTCTCAAATGGCTAGAGATATTTTGGCCATCCCAATATCTACTGTTGCTTCCGAATCTGTTTTCAGTATTGGAGGAAGAGTTCTTGATGCCTATCGTAGTTCATTGAAGGCAAATGTTGCTGAAGCATTGGTTTGTCTTAGAGATTGGGTTTTTAGTGAAGCTAAAATCTGCATTTATAAAATTCTGTATTCACAAAAAAAACTGCATTTAAACAAATATTAAGAGTAAAATCTGCATTTTTTAAAGAGTTAAAATTTTGCATTTACAAAAAAACTGCATTTAAAATTATGCATTTATAAAAACTGCATTTATAAAAAAAACTGCATTTAATATGAAAGTAATGCTAATATCATTTTTTGTATTTTGTAGGTTCAATGCATCCAGATATTGAGGCGTTATGCAAACAGACTTTAACAATGAAGATTGGCGATGTGAATGAAGATGAAAGTGATGTACCAAGTACTCCTAGTATTCAAACTCAACAATCCGGTTTAGGTTAAAGATTTGAAGTTAAATTCTCGTATTACTTGTATTTTTTTTTAATGTTGTGGATGTTTGATGTTTTGGAAACTTGCTATTATTTTGGGTTGTAAACTTCTCTTAATACTTTGAATGTTTAATGCTATAACTTTTGAACTTTAAGTTTTGATCTACTGATTTGGTTGTTTACTTTCCTGATGTAAAATTTAGAAAAATTTATTCTTTAAACGGGTAAAACAGGTTAAACGGGTAAAACAGGTTAAACGGGTTACATGGGTTAAACATGTTTTGCGGGTTAAACAGATCATGTCGGGTTAGAGTGTTTTATACGTGTCGAGTTCAGGTCAACAATTTTTGACCCGTTTAATAAACAGGTCGTGTCTGTGTCACGTATTTCCAACCTGTTTAAGTTTCGACACGACACGAACCCGACACGACACGGCCCGTTTGCCACCTCTACTCTTAACCACTCACTTAAGTGAAAATGTATATGAAAAAGAAGTTATAGGGTTAAAAAGAAGTTATAAGGTTTTATGCGGAAAAGTCTTATTATTTTAGGAAATTATTTGATAAAGTCCTAAAGTTTTTTTTTTAACAGAAAAGTCTCATTATTTTGAGAAAATCACATAATCTGTCATTTCCTATTCAAATATAAAAAAATAACTTTTTTGTTAATTTAGGCAAAATGTTAAATAATCGTGACTTTTCTATTAAAAAAAAACTTTTAGGACTTTATTAAAACTTTTCCCAAAATAATAGGATTTTTCTGTATAAAACTCTGAAAACGAATTATGACCTATAAAGTCAGTTTGAAAGGCATTTAGATTGTTTAATATTATGGAAAACAATCATGTCTTATAGAGTAAGATGGAGGGGCTAGAAGCTTTTAATCATTAGGTATGAAAATGAGTCTGAACTACCAAAAAAAAAATCATATTTGCCATTCCACCGACGTCTTGTTTATTGCCGATTGACATCCCCTCCCAAGCTCTCATCACCGCCTTACAAAATCGACCACTCGTCACCCTCAGAACCATCGACGCCCCTAAAATAAACGTTCCATCATTAACATCTCTCTCTCTCTCTCTCTCTCACCAAAAAAAACAAAAATGTTAGAACTTGAAATTAAAGTGACTTTCAAACTTGAAGATGGTTGATAAAGCCAAAGTGAGTTTAACCTCATTGATATTGTAGTTTAATGTTTCTTGTATTTCTCTTCAATTGAATATTAATTTCATGTTTCATGTATTCTTTGTCAGATTGTAGTTTAAGATGCCTTGTAACTGAGGATTGTTGTATTTCATTTGAAATCGATGAAATATAAGAAAAAAATATTAGGTCTCACTTTACTGGTTTGAGTTCTTTCAATCCTTTATGCTCATATGGTATTAGTTTAATAGAAAGTTTATTGAACAAGTTGGGTTTGATGTTGTTATGCAATTCCAACGGAAGAACCTCATTTTTGTAATTATTTATAATTTGTATCATATTTGCTCCTTTTAAATTGGATTTGATGTTGTGTAATTCTAAAAGCATAGTAAAATGGTAAATTTTCATCATTAAACACAACAATTTACCAAGGTTAGCAAACAATATGATTTTATTCATAGTAAAATTCATTAAGAACCTTTAAATCATCCATGCATCTAAATGATTAAGATCTTAATTATCCAGAGGTTGTCTAATAACCCCTTACATTATTACTAAGTTCGTCCAAAGCTTATTAGCCATTTATAAACAAATGAAATAATATTTTTAACATTGTTTTAAACATTTTTAATGATATTACTATTTTTTTTTTTTGGAAATGGCAATTTGTATTAAAAAAAAATCCCCCGGCTAGCAAGAAACTAGCGAGGGAAGGAGAGCATAACAGGAAAACAAACAAAAGGAACAAACAGGAAACAAGCAAAAGGAAAAGACAACTACAGGAAATGAGATACAATAATATTAAGAGTGAAATGGAGAATAGACCCAGTCTTTCCAATCAGATAATCCACCTTTGCCCCTGCATTTTGTCCAAAAGAAAACCAATGACTTGATTGCCCCTGAACTGTTTGTTGGAGAAAGAAAGACCCCGTTGAACACCCGATCATTCTGATATTTCCACAAGTTCCAGATTAACCCGTGACAAATGGTGATGAATCTCTTCCATTTTGTGAGGCAACTACCCTAATTTGCTGCAAAATTGAGTACTTCCTCCACAGATGAGAAATTCTCTTGTTGGATACCACACCATGTGAATATTTGCTTCCTGACCTCGTATGCAAAAGGGGACGAGATGAGAATGTGGTCCGAACATTCAGTACCGTTATTACAAGCTCCACAATTATCATGATCAATGTCAATCCCTCTAGCTCTTAAGGCCACCGCAGATGGAATTTTCTTTTGAAGGGCTCGCCATATAAAACAATTAACTTTGACTGGGGATACCTTATTCCATCTAAAGTCTGATGTTGCGCGATTGGGGTAAAGGAGCTGATCAAGTTTCTTTCTTAACGTACTTACAGTGAAAGGACCACTAGTATCAATTGTGTATCTCCATTAGTCATCACCAGGTACCAATTGCACCACTGATAAGTCTCATTTGAGATTGACAATGATGTTTGATTCGCTTCCATCATCCACTCGAGATTTCCAATGCCCCTCAAAGTTTCCATCTACAATTCTTTCAGCCACATTGCATCTCTTCCTGGATTCAAGTGCAAGTAGAGATGGATATTTTTCGCCGAGTGTTACTGGTCCTAACCATTTGTCATGCCAGAATAAGGTGTTATCGCCAGATTTTACCTGTAGTTTGAACACGTCATCAATTTCAAGTCCGAATTTCTTGATTTCTTTTTTGCACTCTGCAATGTTATTCCACACTTCAGTGGTTTTCTTATTTGACAAATAATCATGGGGTTTATTGGTTAGGTTATGGATTCCTCTTATGACTTTCGCCCAAAGCGAGTCTTTTTCAACTTTTAAACGCCACCACCACTTGACTAATAGGTTTGTGTTCAATGTACGAATAGTTCCTACACCCAAACCACCTTCAGCTTTATGGGCAACAACTTTGTCCCAAGACACCCAGTGAATTTTTTTGTTGCTTTCGTCACCGCCCCATAGGAATCTTCGTCTAATTTGTTCTAGTTTTTCCATTATAGCCACTGGTGCTTTAAAGAGGGAGAGAAAGTAGGTAGGGAGGTTCCCTAATACCGAAGTGATTAGTGTCAATCTGCAACCAAATGAGAGTGTTTTTGATTTCCAGGAGGATAGCTTGGAGCTGAATTGTCTATGATTGGTTTCCAGTTTTTTATTAGATTCATATTTGCTCCAACTGGGACACCAAGGTAGTTGAATGGAAGTGAACCCGCTTCAAACCTAAGGATGTTAGCCCAGTTCTTAGTCTCTCTAACTGAAGCCCCGATACCGCAAACCTTTGATTTGTGAAAATTTACTTTAAGACCTGATGATGCATTGAAGCATTTTAAAATGCTGGCTAAGTTTTTCAGATTAGTTCTTGACCATTCTCCCACGAATAAAGCATCATCCGCATAGAACAGGTGTGATAGGGTTGGGTCATGGTTCGAAATTTGGATGCCTTTGAAAATGCCTTTATCCCTCACCGCCTCCATAGCTATGTTGAGGCCTTCCATGGCTATAATAAAGAGGAAGGGTGAAAGGGGATCCCCTTGACGAACACCTTTTGTGATTTCAAATTCTTCCGATGGGGAACCATTAATAAGTACCGAGGCTCGAGATGACTTGAGACAACCACGTACTCATTGTCTCCATTTACTACCAAAGCCCATCTGAGAGAGCACTGAATCGAGGTATTCCCAGTTGATAGAGTCGAATGCTTTGTTAAAGTCAACCTTAAACATCAATACCTACTTCTTCTTCGCCTTTGACCATGAAAGGAGCTCGTTTATCACTAGTGGGCCATCAAGTATGCTTCTACCTTCCACATAAGCTGATTGTACATCTCCAATAAGGTCCCAAATAACAGATTTGATTCGTATGGCCAAGATTTTTGATATGATTTTATACATGCAACCAATAAGGCTAATGGGTCGGTAATCAGTGAGGTCGGTTGGATCTTTAACTTTAGGAACAAGGGATATGAACGATGAATTGTAGCCTCTTGCAAAAGTCCCAAATTTGTCAAAATGCAAAACAAAGTTCATCATATCTCCTTTAATTATCTCCCAGTAAGTTTTTAAGAATTTGAAAGTTAGGCCATCAGGTCCCGGTGCCTTTTCGCTTCCGCAAGCCCATACCGCTTCCTTTAGCTCCTTAAGACTAAATGGAGCTTCAAGTTTGATCGCCTACATCGTGGATAAGGATTTGAAGTAGGGACTGAGTAGTTTGGGTCTCGAAGCCCTGGTCTCTGTGAACTTGTTTTTGAAAAAATGAAGAGCCTCTAACTTGACTTCGGATGCATCTGAGCTCCATTTCCCATTTATCATTAGCCCGTTGATTCTATTCTTCTTATTCTTACTGTTGATGTATCCGTGAAAAAATTTTGAGTTTTCATCGCCTTCCATATTCCATTTCACCTTGGCCTTTTGTTTCAAGTCAAGCACGGCTAATTTTTCTAATTCCAGTAATTTTTGTAGGCCAAGGTTCCTAGTTTCTAGTTCGAGATCGGTTAATGGTCTTGACTCGGCTGCCTTTTCGATGAGTACCACCTCTGATTTGATTTTGAATAACTCATGATTAGTCACCTCATCAAATTCCTTCTTCCAGCTTTTAATTGCGTTTTTTAAAAATCTAATTTTTGCAGCAAGATACGCATCTGGATTGTCGTAACCTCTAAATCCTCCCATGCTTTCTTTACAATGTCGTCAAAACCATCTTTTAGTAACCACGAGCTGAATAGTTTGAAAGGTGTAGGGCCGTAATCTGCAAATGTGGTGATTAGGGTGTCTGGACAATGATAAGACAATTATCGAGGCTGTGCTGTGACAACTAATGATGGAAATGCGGAAAGGAAGTTTGGACAGGCCAAAAATCTGTCGACCTTGCTCAATTTTGCACCGACCCTTGTCATGTATGTATAAGTTTCGCCTCCCATCCTGAAGTCTTGTAAATCTGACAACTGAATGAATTCATTAAAGTAGAAAGCACTTGATGGGAAGAAGTGTGAGTTGTATCTTTCTTCTGCTCTGCGAACTACATTGAAGTCACCAAACAGAGTCCAGTTACCTAGTTTTACACTTTTAATTGCTAATAACTCCTGCCATAATTCTTTTTGATCTCCAAGGTTGTGTGGCCCATATATGTTTGCAAGTACTGTATCCCCATCGATTCCAATCCATTTTCCTATGATTATGATGTAATGTCTAGATTTGAGAATCTCCTTTTTGATTAAACAACCTTTATTCCATATTAATAATAGACCGCCTGATCTACCAGTTGAGTTTACCCCTTCATAATCGAAGTCTTGAGATCCCCAGCATCCCTGTATGTCAATTCTTTCAAACTCAGTTATTTGTTTCCTGTATCCCCATGAAGTTTGTATTGTGTAAATGTTCCAGTCTCCTCACCCAGTTAACTTTGGCATCATCTCTAATGCCCCTAACATTGAGTGTCATGCAGTTCATTGATCACTCGGGTTCTCACCGATATCAGCCTCTGATTCTGCTAGTGAAGGGTCACCAACGTCAATTTGGAAACCAATCTGTACTCGAATCGTAGTCGTTTCCATAATTCATGTCGTCTGAGATGTTTCCTTAGAGATCCCTGGAATATTCGTGCCTTCATCATTCGTAAGGTTCATGTGTAGATCTAAATTGACATTTGGAACATCGTACATCTCCGATTGAAGCACGCGGATGAATAAATTTGAATTATATGTTTGGTTCGAGTGAATGGGGTGAGAGGATTTAACAGTCGATTTATCTCTTTTCCTTTTTTTGAGTTTAGGTCCTCCGCTGTTTGTACCTTTGGAATGGCATTCAGTATTTTGGGCTTGAGGAGATTTGAATAAGAATAAGGTTGTATTATTTGGGAATTGCCCAAAGCATCCAAGTGGGACTAAATTCTCCACTGTACCAGGAATATGGTTTATATGTGGCCCAATTGTGGAGGTGTGATCCATAATAGGTACAGGTGGCTCTTGTTGTGCCTTAGTAACCTCGTTGGGGATATCAAGCGACACACCTGTATTTTGACTGGTTAATACGCCATCATGTGTTGACTCGTGAATTTCTCCCATCGGTGCATTAATTGGTGACTCTTCGTATCCGATCTCCCCAGTTACCGGTGTTTTTGACGGTGGTACTACGACCGCCGGAGTGCGGTTGTCATTCGCCGAAGTGCGGTTGTCATTCGGTCGCCCTCCAATCGCCACCGTTTTGTCTAGACGGATATCTCCTTCTTCTAGTTCATCTGTCACGTCCTCCATCCATGTTTCAGTAATTCCTTCTGGGTCATCTTCTTCCTCATTTGATTCTTCTACTTTGTCAAACAGGGCTGGTTTAAACAGAGACCAGTCGTCTGTATACTCCACAACACCGATCTTGAATTATTGACTATTAGACTTGATCGTGATTTCCTCATTGATCCACCTTCTTGTTGACGTGAGGACTCCGACCTTACCCATGGAGTAGTCTCTCCTGTCCAATATCCCATCGAATGGGGTGATGACCTTACCAAATCTGCTAGCAATTTTTGAGAAATTGTCTTCGTCCCATAGTGGTAAAGGAACACCAATAATCTTTAGCCATGCGACTCTTTCGTAATCTGAATCATATTGATCTGCATTGACCGGCCATTTGAACCAGTCGTTCCATCTATTTTTGTCCTTTAAGTACTCATTTGCGTCTACAGACCATCTAAATCGTATAGCGAGTTTTAGACCTCCAAGATACTTTGTTTCCTCCTTCATGATTCCAGAGGCGTGGAGGTTAGCCATGTGGTCCAGACTAAGTGTTTCACCAATTAGCACACCTTTCTTGAGCCAGCCCTTCATGGACGTGTTGGGGTTAAGTGTGATCAACATGGCATCTTCCTTTGTTTTCTTTCCGTTCATGTTGTTTATAACTTGAGCATATGATTTCTGACCTCTCATTCCTTCGAAATGAGATGGGGCACCGTGAAACGCATTGGATTGCATGTTTTGTCGTATTGTGGGTTGGCGACATGTTTCATGGTTGTGGTATTGATTATCTTTACGTTGGTGTTTTGAAATGCTTACCTCCAAGTTTATGTTTCTGCACTTGATTCCTTGTAGCTTCGTTTCTGTATCTTTGGGGTTTGTAATTCCGACATATCTGACAAAAGAAAAATTCCTTTTGAGATAATCTTTCTTTAAACCAAAGTATATATCCACCACATTCCCGAATCTGCTAAAGGGTTCTCTTGGTTCCTCCTTTTTAGTTCCATCAGGGAACCCCGACACGTAGTAGTTCGTGGTTCCAGTGTTCCTTTGGGTTGTCTTGTTGGTTTTCCTTCGCCGGACCTCCGTCCATTCACCGCTCGTTTGGTGACCTTTCATCTCCTTCATAATATCATCGCAGTGCTTTAAGTTAGGATATTACTAAGCTCGCCCAAATGCTTAGTTTCCACTTCTAATTTGAATTTACTTTTAAAGATCTTGGGACCCTTCGAGAAGTGTCAATATTGGTATCGGGTGTCAATTTTTTCGCAACATTAATTTCTTCTTTAATATTGGTAATTCATTTCTTTATTCTTTTTATTTCTTTTATGATATCTTATCTACATGCAATAATTTCTTTGCATATTGCACTTTTACACGTCTCATCGTTGATATTTTCACAGCTCTACATATAAACCACTATATAATAGGCATCATTTGTGGAAATTTTTCATCACCATAAAAGTCCTCATAGTCTTTACAACAATAATCACTTTTGTTGGTATTGTAGAAGTTTGTAACTCATTTATTTTTTTCGACTTTCTTAAATGACCTAACAAATATTTTTTCAAGACAAAATTATATTAAAGACTCTGAAGCAATAAAAATTGAGATTGTGGATTACTTATTGAACTTCACCTTATCTTATTGTTAAGATTAAAGAATCAAAACGATAAATAAAATAATGAACATGAATCAAACAATTTCTCATTACTAGAAAATGAATCAAAATCAACTCCATATATACATGATTATAGAAGCAGATAAAGTAATTGAACTAACTGTAATAACTACTTTATCTGGTAAATTACTAAAATGCCTTTTCACATAACCAACTCTAACAAACTTTGTATAAAGAAATGTGACGTGTTTAACACCCCCCTAAATTTGGTGGGCATGAACAAACACCAAGCTTGGATACTACATCAGAATGTTTAAATCCTTAGAGATTTTTGGTGAAAATGTATGGCCGTTGTCGATGAGTAGAAACGAAGGACAAATCAATCAAGTCAGCTTGAACTTGTTCTCGAACATAATGAGAATCAAGTTCAATATGTTTAGCGTGCTCATGAAAAACAAGATTCGAAGTTATGCAAATGGCGTAACATCCCAAAAATCATAAGTAAAAATTTCAGTTTTAAGTCAACCAGAAACCATCAAGTATTCATATCAAACCATCCAAAAGTATGTCAATGCGAAAATAGTTACTAGATTACAATCTCAAAACCATAAAAATGCGAAAACACGGGTGGATGCGCTGCGACCAGGCTAGGCCCTTCCCTTTCGAACCGGAAGTATCTCAAACATAAACTTAAACCGTAAGCACAAAGCTTAGTGAGTTCCCCAAATACCACATAACATACATCATACATACATATCATACATAACATATAACGGGTATATTTCACCCTTAAGTCCCTTCTGACTCTCTAAGTCCCTTCCGACTCTCTAAGTCCTTTCCGACTCCTTTGATATCTTTCAACCGGTACGGGTCTATTTCACCCCCTCCAGCTAAGCATACAATCATACTAGAAAGAGTCGCAAAGATAGCAAGCACATACAAAGATATTAGTAATGTCACGAAGACTACTATTATCCTATAATATAATCCAGCAGGTCGGCATCGGTGCCTTCAACTTACAAGTACAGTGAGAAGATTCCCCTCAATCTGAAGATAGACAAATCATACCCTCGGGATGCTGCTACCACGGCTCCTCACACTGAACATATCTAAAATTAACCCTAATAAATAATCAGGGTATAACCCATAATAAATGGTACATATTATAATCTAACATACTAAAGGTAAAAGACCATTTTACCCTTCTCTTAATGGACCCAACCAACCATGGCCCAAACCCCTAAAGACTTAAATCCCAACAATGGCCCAAAAGACCTTTTGGTTAGTACGCTAAGTGTACCACCCCATACGCCCAACGTACAAGTCCCAACATCAAAGGAAAACAGGTTGAGTCACGTTACACTGAGCGTGCCCAGAGGTTACACTCATCATACTCCCCTGATGTCCAAATTTAACATTAAGCACTTAATACTTAAAGTCCAAACTTCCAAATCACAGATCTGGCTCTTAGACATGTCTCTACTGATAATGTCATCAACTTGATGCCTTTGTAAGGCTCAAAGAGACCCAAAATCCATTTCTAACATTCTAACTTCATATTATGACCATCAACTCATCCATGGTTGAGCTAAATCCATCAAGATGCTATTTTTATGCATTAAGGACCTCAAAAACATCAAAATCTACTATCCTAAGCTTCTAGAGTAACTTATACTCACATGAATCAACCCAAGGGACCAAAATATGCCAAAACCCTAAACTAATTAGATCTAAGAGATGAATCAACAAGATTGAGACTTTATACCTCCAGAAGAATGGTCAAGGTGAGCAAGGTCTGGATCTACAAGCTTCAAATCAACAAGTGCTTCTATAAAGGGTTCTTCTTTCTTCAAGATTCACCAAAAACACACCAAGACACACAAAAGGCTCAATACTCTCTAAAAAAGAGTTAGGGCTTCAAGGGAATTGCTTTGGGACGAAAGAGGCTGGTGATGGAAGAGGCCTTGAGGTTATAAGGTGTTTAAATAGGGTCCAAACCCTAAAATTTAGGGTTTGCTCCTGACTTGAGTACGTCCTGAGTACTCTAGGTACACCCAACGTACTAAGGGGAAAACCCCGTTTCCAAGTCTCAACAAGGTACGCCCCGTGTACATAAATTATGCCCTGTGTAATGGCAAAATATACAATGATTAAACACTTAGAATTTAAGGAATTTACTTGGGAACCGGGCGTTACAATTCTCTCCCACTTGAATCAGACTTCGTCCTCGAAGTCCGCCTCTCTAAACAACTCTAGGTAGTGCTATCTCATCTCATCCTCAGGCTCCCATGTCAACTCATAGCCTTTTTGGTGGTGCCACTTCACCTTCACTAAACCCACAACCTTATTTCGAAAGGTCTTCGTCTTCTTGTCTAGAATCTCAATCGGTCTCTCTATGTAATTCAAGTGCTCATCGACCTATATATCCTCCATATGAACCACTACAGAGTCATCGACCAAACACTTCTGCATCTGAGATACTTGAAAAGTGATGTGAATCTGAATGAGCTCCTCGGGTAGCTCTAGACAATGAGCAACCTGCCCACCTGGGCAATAACCCTGAAAGGACCAATGTACCTGGGGCCCAGCTTGCCCCGCTTCCTGAACCGAATGACACATTTCCAAGGTGACACCTTACAGAGTACCACATCCCCAACCTGTAATTCCAAGTCTGACCGTGTAACATCATAAAAATCATGATAAAATTAAACTTTTTAAAACAACCCAATTTCACAAATTGTTTATAAATCATAGTTTTCAAACATTTTTCCAAAACATCAGAGTCTCCCAAAATCATAAGTCATAAATAAGAGGATGTGTACGGTCACGCCTTCGCCTTCCCGTGGTCATCTGAAGTACCTGAAACATAACCTAAAACTGTAAGCCAACGCTTAGTGAGTTCCCCCAAAGTACCACCACACAACATAATAACAAACAACATGCATACAAAGCCTTCAGCCTGACTGGAACGCCGCACCGGCCTACAGATGACCTGGAACGCTCACAAAACCTTTAGCATGACTGGAACGCCTCACCGGGCCCTCAATCTATTTGGATCGTTCTCTGGGCCTTCGGCCTGACCGGTACGCCTCTCGGGCCTTTAGTCTATTCGGGACGCCCTGGGTCTCTTGGCCTTCAGTCTACACTAGTATGCCTCAACCTAACCACACACAACATGTTGACATATACATAACATATAAACATACAGATAACCAGTCAATCAGATAGATCGTACATACCACTAAGCATAGCATCATCCTATATACCAGGATACCGTTCAAACAGATCACTACAACACAATATCATTCTATCACAAAGCAGGATATCTAATCTAATGGCCTAACCTTGGTGCCTTAGACCCATGAGTACAGTGAGGAAAACTCACCTTGAAAACTGGACAAAAGTTGATGAGGTCTCGACTCCGAATCTCAGCTCTAATCAACACCTATTCCAACCAAATGACCAATCTCAGACAAAATCCCAAAATACCCTTAAGTGTTGGCTTACAGTTTTGGGTTATGGTTTCAGGTACTTCGGATGATCGCGGGAAGGTGAAGGCGTGACCGTATACATCCTCTTGTTTATGGCTTATGATTTTAGGAGACTATGGTATTTGGAAAATATTTTGAAAAACATGATTTGTAAACAATTTTTGATATTGGGTTGATTTTAAAATAACAGAGCCTTGGTTTAAGTGAATTGGAGGAACACTCGTGTGAATCCAATCTCAAACTGTCAGAGGATCTATTTCGGAGTTTTTTGGGTCTATCAAGACTGTTGTGATTGAGCGATTCGATGATCGCTACACTGCACTCTATGAGGCTGTTGTTGCTACAGCAACCGCGGTTGTTGCTGCCGTGGGGGTTCGAGGGGAGAGAGCTTTTCAGTATCAGGACTTCGACAATACGATGCCCCCGGAGTTTGATGGGGTCAAGAACCTGATTGTAGCGATGAGGTGACAGTCTAATGTGGAGGGTTGTTTCTTCACATGTTCTTACCCTTCTGACCAGAAGGTCAAGTGCGCCCTGAACCTTCTCCGGTTAGGGGCGAAGGATTGGTGGAGGTTGGTGACTGGTTCTTACACTTCTGAGTAGAGAGTTGTTGTTACTTGGGAGCAGTCCTCGGAGATGTTCTGTGCAAAATACGTTCCCTTGGTGGAGAGGGAGAGGTTGGCCTAGGAGTAATTAGACCTGATACGGACGACCGAGTCGGTGATGGAGATCACCAAAACGTTTACTGAGAGGGCTCTTTTCTGCCCTGAATTTGCTGGTTGAGAGCAGGCTTAGATGACTCGGTACTTGAGCATGCTTAAGACGGATATTCGTCAATTCGTGTCCATCCAGAGTTATGCTACCCTCGCTGAGCTTCAGGATGTCGCGATGAGGCAAGAGATTGAGATAGAGATTCAGAAAAGAGAGTTGAGGTAGGCTCCTATTTAGTCACAACCTACAGCGAAGCAGTTCAAGCCCGCTGATTTGAGATCTGGGGGACAGAAGGGCCGCATTTGTGGAAAGTGCGGCAAGGTTCATGAGGGTGCTTGCCGATCATCTGTTGGATGCCACAAATATGGAAAGAAGGGCCCCAGTAGCGAGCACCAATATTTTTTACCGCTATGATCAGGTTGGCCATATGAAGGTCAATTGTCCATTGCTCGTTGCCAAGCCGACACATGATCTATCCCCGGCTACTCTGAGGATCATAGATGGACGCCAGGGTAAGGCGGAGCCCCCGAGGGCTCGATTTCGTGCTTTCCAGCTCAATACGGAGGAGGCCAGGGCGGTGTCAGACATCGTTATGGCTATGTTTCCATTATTTATTCTGCCAATTATTTTATGGTATGCTTATGTTTATGATTCTGCTAGGTACCTTCTTAGTGAATTCGTTACCTGCTATTGTGCTTTTTGACTCGGGTGCGGGTTGTTCCTTTGTATCTCAGTCTTTTAGTATGGGTTTTGATATGACTCTTATAGACTTGGAGTGTCATTTGCAGGTTTCTATCGCCAACAAACATGGGGTTTCTGCATCGAGCATTTATCAGGGTTGTGTCTTGGAGATTTTTGGGGTGCCTTATTCGATTGATCTGATTCCTATTCCCATGGGGGATGTGTGTGTGATAGTAGGGATGGATTGGTTGAGAAGGTATGGAGAGAGTACCAGGATTGGTTCAACCTTTTCTTCTACTGTCAGGGCTCGGTAGTATATTAAGCACAAATGTATAGGTTATCTTGCGTATGTGGTGGATACTCGAGTTGGGAAGCAGGTTTCTGTTTTGGATGTGCATGTTATTAGACCGAGTAGCTTGTAGTGGGGATCACCGATCTTGTTTGTCAAAAAGAAGGATGGCTCACATTGGATGTGAATTGATTACCGGGAGTTGAACAAGTTGATGACGAAGAACCGTTATCCACTTTTGCGGATTGATGACCTCTTCGATTAGTTGTAGGGTGCATCTTGGTTCTCTAAGATCGATTTGAGGTCAGGGTATCGTCAGATAGGACGTGGATAATACCGTGTTTTAGAATTGTTATGGTCATTACGAGCTCATTGTGATGTCATTTGGGGTTACCAACGTGCCTACGATATTTATGGATTTGATGAATCGGGGTATGCAGGCCGATGATCGAACGATTAGTCATTGTTTTCATTGATGATATCTTGGTGTGTTCCAAGACCAGGGAGCAGCATGAAGAGCACTTTCGAGAGGTTCTGGGAATTTTGAGGCGAGAACGGCTGCATGTCAAGTTCTCGAAGTGTGAGTTTTGGTTATGAGATGTCCAGTTCTTAGGGCATCTCGTTAACCAGAAAGAGATTTTGGTCGATCCGGCCAAGATTGAGGTCGTGATGCTGTAGGAGGTCCTGAAGTCTCTCTCGGAGATAAGGAGTTTATTGAGATTAACAGGGTATGATTGGAGATTTATTCAGGACTTGTCCAATATTTCGGTACCCCTCACTCGTCCAACGAGGAAGGGTGTGGATTTCTGTTGGGGGCCTGAGCAACAAGCTGCATTCGAGACGCTGAGGCAAAAGTTGTGTGAGGCCCCATTGTTAACCCTCCCTGAGGGTGTTGAGGATTTTATCGTGTATTGTGATGCATCCATCAATGGTTTGGGAGCGGTGCTTATGCAACAAGGGAGAGTCGTTGCGTATGCATCCAGTCAACTGAAGTCACATAAAGGAGAGTCAGGTTGTTGGTTTCCATTACCATTTCCTAATCCACTTCGTGTTCTCACCATAATGTTTTGTGTACTAGAACAATCGTTTAGGGTACCGGGAAGCGCGGGTATATTATGACAGAGAAGGTTTTAGTTATGTTTGGACACATAATCTTCTGTATCACCCTAAAAAGGTTATATGTTAGTTCTAATACAGTAATTAAATGCTTAAAAGTAAATTTCCTATTAAAGGTCGACAACAAACTTTAGGTCTAGTTAGGTAATATCAATTTAGGCAACCTAAAGCATGTTATAAATCATTTAGCACATAACAACAAATTAGACATCTTATCCTAAAGTAAGCTAGTGCTTGTGTTGATTCAGGTATACTTCCTAAACTATAATAGACACACATCTCACGATCATCGCTTAACTTTCTAAGTTTAAGTTTAGAAATCCTCAAATATTCTTTGTTCACTTAAACTAATGTTCTAATACCAACAGTGACATCCCCATTTCACGGTCAAAAAATACCTTTTTATTTGTGCTTATTTTAAAACAGAGTATTTTTTATATTGCGGAATTTATCCCATAAAATTATTTTCGAAGAAATGTTTTTTCATTAATTATTAAAACTTGGGATGTCATAATTGATACAAGAAACATAAGCATAAACGTAGTCGTTACAAGTCTTACAACATATTTTATAACATGGCCTATATTTCCTCAAATCTTTCATCGGATCCAAACATCATTATCTTTATACTGCTTCCTGTGATAAAAAGAAACTGAGTGGGTCAGGTTGGAAAACCTGGTGAGTACCCACAATAATATAATCAATATGTTTAATTACTATCTCCGTCCCAAATTAATAGTCTATGTTTTCTTTTTGGTTTGTCCCAAAATAATAGTCTGCTTCTATTTATAAATATCCATTTTACCAATATACCCTCATCTATCATGGCATTTAAATGCAACAAAAAGGATAAAATTAAATGCAATAAAAGGGTACAATTGTCATTTCATTTAATAAAGCTAGTGGTAATTAATGTTTCCTTAATCTGTGTGTTTTTTGTCTGTGGACAATAATTTTGGGACGGAGGGAGTATCTATCAAACAATTAAACCAATTACCCATCTCCGTTTTCTTCTATATTCATTCCTATGGATATATCTTAAGGATCATCATGAACATCTTCGCTGAAAGTACTTGTAACATCCCTCTCTGGCACGTATCACAATATTGTCCGCTTTGGGCTCCGGCGCGAAAACTTCCCAGGGAGTCACCCATCCCTGGATTGTTCTCGCCCAGGCACGCTTAACTGCAGAGTTCTTATGGGATCTGTTGCCCTCACGGCTTTAAAACACGTTGTGATAGGGAAGGTATCCACATCCCTTTTAAGGAATGCTTAGTTCTCCTTCACAGCCGATGTGGGATCAGGTGCAACTAACCTGTCCGCCTTCACCCCCTATTATAGGTTTCGACGTCCCCATCGAACACATCGACTCCTGCCCTGGCTCTGATACCATGTGTAACATCCCCCTCTGGCACGTATCACAATATTGTCCGCTTTGGGCTCCCGATGCGAAAACTTCCTAGGGGATCACCCATCGCTAGATTGCTCTCGCCCGGGCACGCTTAACTACGGAGTTCTTATAGGATCTGCTGCCTTCATGGCTTTAAAATGCATTGTGATAGGGAATGTATCCACATCCCTTACAATGAATGCTTAGTTCTCATTCCCAGTGATGTAGGATCTAATGTACCCCACCTTTACCCCCCATTATAGGGTCGACGTCCCCGTCGAACACATCGACCCGTGCCCCAGCTCTGATACCATTTGTAACACCCCCCTCTGGCACGTATCACAATATTGTCCGATTTGGGCTCCCGACACGAAAACTTCCCAGGGGGTCACCCATCCCTGGATTGCTCTCGCTCGGGCACGCTTAACTGCAGAGTTCTTATGGGATCTGCTGCCCTCACGGCTTTAAAACGCGTTGTGATAGGGAATGTATCCACACCCTGCCAGGCATATCTGGGTGCCCGACCTACCCTGTCAAGCATAACTGGGTGCTCGACCTACCCTGCCAGGCATATCTGGGTGCCCGACCTACCTTGTCAAGCATATCTGGGTGCTCGACCTACCCTGCCAGGCATATCTGGGTGCCCGACCTACCTTCCGGTTCATTTCAATCGGTTACGAGGACTATTTCACCCCTACCACTACCACATATTAACATAGCATAAACATACTGTCAGGCATATCTGGGTGCCCGACCCACCCCCCGGCGTATTTTAATCGGTTACGGGGACTATTTCACCCCTACCACAACCACATAATAACATAGCAATAAGCACATAAATCATAACAGATAGTGGCATATCAGACAATTATCACAAAGACAATCATCTCTACTATAAACAACTACTAGTGGGCCGACATTGGTGCCTTCGACCCACTCATACAGAAAGGTAACTCACCTCACGCTCCTGGATGACAGATTCCCGAACTGTCAACATCAAAACAACACCCAATTAATAATTGGGTTCCAATACATAACCATAACTCCATGCTTGGGGTAAAAGACTACTTTACCCCCAACCTAGCTTGATTCAAGCCCAAGGCCCAAGCTCACACTCCAAAGGCCCAAAAGTCAACAATGAACCAAAGCCCAACATATGGCCCAATTTTCCAAATTGGGCCCAAACCTCTACATGGTCTTACCCTAAGGCCCAACCATTTATTCTAGTCCCAACACTTGGCATTCCGATGGTCCAATATCTCATAATCATCAAGGCCCAATTATGGCCCAATTTTCCAAATTGGGCCCAAGCCTTTCCAATGGGCCTTATCCTAAAGCCCAATAATTTCCTTAGTCCATAAACCTATTCCCATTTGGCCCTCGAAGGCCCACAACAACTTAGCCTAAGAAATGGCCCAACAAGAACCCAAACCTAATTAGTGTTTTTTCACATAAAATAACGATTAGGTTTAAGTGTTCTCGCTCAACCCATTAAGGAGTTAATCCATTAAGTCCATCACTCTACTAGGTCAGCCATACAATGTGGTCGGGATTAATTCATAATTCCAATCCAATGGTCCAAACATGCGGGTCCCGAGAATTCCAAATCAACAAATCCAAAATTAGGGTTTTCTAAACCCTAATTAGGGTTTCCAACCCAATCGAGTTCCCATTAGTCCATTTGTTAAGCTTTTAGGTTACTTAATTGTTAATTAAGTCGGGCAACACCCACTACCACCTCGGGTAGTGGTGGTCAACGACGACTCACGACGGTGACCACCACCTCACGGTGGTGGTGACGAATTTCCTTGATTATTCCGGCCAAGATACAATTGTACAACATAATATACAAATGAACACATACACAAAATAACACACACACACACACTCAGCCACCCTTGTGGCGGCATGCGGTGGTTGGAGGCGACAGCCACCACCTCACGGTGGTGGTGATGGCTTTCTTGCGATATTCGACCAAGCAACAATACACTCGACACACACTAACAGCAGAAACACACACACACGCTTTGCCTGGAACAGGAACACAACCATCCACCTGGTGGCGTATGGCGACGATAGTGGCACGAACAGCGGCAACAACAGCGGCTAAAGGCGGCATGAGGTGGCAGCCACCACCTCATGGTGGTGGTGGTGGTTTTTTCTTCAGTTTCTGGTCAAGCAACACCCAAAAACCACTTCAACTGAAATAAACACACATACCATCATTTCTCACGCACACAACCACCTCTCATGGTGGCTGGTGGCGGCAGCAGGAGGTGACATGGCGGCAGCCACCATGGTTGGTTGCCATGGTGGTTATTTACATATTCCGGCCATTTACACCCATCCATCAACTGAAACACACATCCTTATGCATGAAAATCACACACACAACACCGAAACATGATTATCCATCACCGAATACGCACCCTGTCTCGGCCACCCCTATGGTGGCGTATGGCAGTCGAATGGAAGGGCGGCAACGGAACAGTCGTTAAACGGCAGGGGCGATGTAGCACCAAAACAGAAACGGAGAATGAGATGGGAGAGTTTCGTACGTCTTTAACCACGAACGACAGCAGCGACAGCCACGGTTCGGCGTCGTCGGCGGCAATCGAACAACAACAATGAACGATTTCGCCGACAGCAATGGTTTGTGACCTTGACAGCGAAATCCTAAATAGCATGCTATCAAAATCATATATTTTTCTCGCTCGCATGACGAATAATTATTACTTGTTACTCCCTCCGTCCCAAATTGATAGTCCGCTTTTGACTTTTGAAGACTTTTTTCTTCAACTTTGACATTATATATTTTTATTTGTGTTATATATTACTTGATAAAACTTATAACAATGAAAAAACATTTAAAATACAATCCATTCATATATTTTGCATTAAGTATTATCTATCAAAAACAAAAATATTTAAGGTCAACATTGAAAAAAAAGACTTCCAAAGTAAAAATTGGACTATCAATTTGAGATGGAGGCAGTATATCTTAAGTGTCTAGCCCGAATACGCGGACGTTATATGTACACATCTAGGTAATGAACTTTTTTGAAGTGTTCACATATGACCATTATGATCGGCTGTAGTAAATTACAGTTTGTCATAATGGTCATATGTGAACATTTCCAACAAGTTCATTATGACATTTGATTCCAAGTTGAATAGACGAATTTTGATACTTAGCTATATAATAAAACTAAAGAGGTGAGATCGGGATCGTAGTGTGATCATGATCGTTTTTCACTTGTAAGATCTTAAAATCATAAAATCGTAAGATCAAAATCGAGATTTTAACAACCTTGATTTAATATCTTAAATAATAAAATTATATAAAATGATGATGTGTATTTTTCCCTGTAAAATCTGAAGTTTTTTTATTTGTTTATTTTTATACAAAAATAGTGTATTTTAAAAAGATATTAACCAAAATGACGTAACTTTAAAAGTATTTACCATTTACGTTAAATTTAGAAGGTAAAATAAAAAGGAAGGCAAATTGAATTATTAAGATAATTACATTTTTGTTTTGTTGATATCTAGGTAATTTTTTTTACACACTTAGATAACAAATTGAATTATTAAGATAATTACATTTTTTGTACACACTTAGATAACAAATTCGTTGGCAACTTGAAAAATATTTTGCTACATATTAGTTTCCGAAAATGTGGAAACGTGATATTTTTGTGAATATCCTTTAAATACAGATTCAAAATTTTAACGATTTTTTTTAATGAAGCGAAATGATCAAATCATAGGGTGATTACTTTTTATTTTTTATTTATTTTAATTTTTTAAATTTTTTTAAATTGATCTATTTTGATAATAGTTTTTGTATTGGACGAATAGTCATTAATCGAAGGCGAAAAGAAACCAAAATGTTACAGTTGGAAAGCACCTCAACAGATCCGGGTTTGATATTATGTGGAATTATTAAATGATATTTGTTATAAGAAAGCCAATTAGATCAAGAAAGCCAATTAAATCGCTACTGCCTACATCGACTAAGTTATTAAAATACCTCTAAAATAATTGATATATTACCGACTAGGTGTAACACCCATGTATTACATGAGTTCATTTAAAAAAAATAAATATGAAAATTCTAAACATTTGAAAAAGTTTGAATTTGTAAGAAAAATATTCGATTATTAAATTAAAGTGTTTTTTTCTATTTTAAATTTAAACAAATAATTTAGATAAATAAACAAAACAAATTAATGAACTTTTAATTTAGAAATATTGAAATTAGAAGGAAAGTCAATTATTTAAATTGATATGCATTTATTATTATATTTATTCAATTATTACATTTAAATGTTATGTGGAATTTAATAAAATGGAAAAAACCACGAAATGCCATGTGGAAAAATTTTAACTGAAAATAACCACAAAATGATATGTGGTCAAATCAATAAAAGTTTGACATGCGACAAAAAGATTTTCATTTATTAAAGTAGATAAGATATATTATATAGATATGATATTATTGTTATATATCCATGATACAACAAAATTTATTACACATAATATATCTGATCCATAATAAAGATGGAACAACCGTTCCTTCGAATATTGCTTAAGGAGTAAATTTAAGACAAAACTGCAAATTTGGTCCTTGTGGTTTGCCAAAACCTTTGGATGGGGTCCAAAATGTTTCCAACTTGCACCAAAGGTCCAAAATCAAGGTTTTCTTGGGTTTTTAGTCCATTCCGTCATTGTCCGTTTGTTTGGAGCCGTTAATGCCATCACGTGCCCTCCATGTGAGGGCATTTTGGTCATTTTAGGTCCTTATTTTAAATAATATCATATTTCTCCTTTATATACAGACTCATACGCAATCCCCTTCTTCTTCTTCATTTTGATTTACAGAGAAGCAGCAACAAAGGTCTTCTTCTTCTTCGTCTCTCATCTGCTTCTACTGCTACGAGCTTCAAAAATGGTGCTCTGCTTCTGTGGGAATGTTGCTGTTGTGCGAACCTCATGGACCTCACGAAACCCTGTCGTCGTTTCTATGCATGCCCTAAAATGGTAAGCAAACCCATATTAGGTTATGATATTTCGGTAGTTATGCAATAACTCTTCTACTTTAATGTATTCTTGTAGGGATCCAGATGTGGATTTTTGGGGTGGGTCGATCCCCCTATGTGTCAAAGATCAACTGTTATCATACCAGGACTGTTGAGAACAATGAATAGGTATGAGGTTGAAGTGGGTCAGCTGAAGATGTGTTTGCTTGCCTCGTGGGTCTTGTTTCTGTTGTTTGTGCTGTTTTGGAATTAGGAATTAGAAGGTTCATGACTTTTTTGTTGGTAATAACCACTTGAAAATGTTGTCTTTTGGTGCTAGAATGTGTAATTGTGGTTTATATATGTTGTAAGTGTTGTCTTTTGGATCATTGGATATGTAATGCTTTTATGATAATGGGAAGTGTAATGGTTTTATCTTTTTATGAATATGAAATTATAAAGGTTTTATGTTGACATGTTATGCAAGTGTAATGGTTTTACATGCATATATTAAGTGCATTGCCATAACATCTTCGTGCTTTGACAATACAAAATTAACCAATAACAATCTACATTACCAAAAGGGTACCATAACAGATTAATGCCAAAACACAATCATTACCAACAAAGGGCATTAAAGTACATTACCAAAACATTGGAGTACATTGTTCCATAAAAGGGAATCATAGTACATAATCAAAATGGAACCAAAAAAAGGAATCAAAGTACATAATCAAAATGGAACCAAAAAAAGGCATCAAAGTACCAACTAAAGTGCATTAGCAAGTCTTCACAAACATAAACAACTTAAGTACTTAAACATCAATTCCCATCTTTGGCCTTGTAGGTCCTGGCATTGTGACCCTTTTGCTTACACTTACTACGTGTCATAGTCAAAAACTTCCTGCTGAGTGATTGAGTTTCATTATCATTTTGACTTTGACTGTTTGCTTGCCTCTTACGTTGCTGGATTTCAATCCTTTCCTCTGCTGACATCCTCCTTTTCTTTTTTGGCCTGCCTATAGCTTTGTTGTGAGGTGGAGGCACAAGAGTTGTTGGGCAATCACTCTTAGGCCACATGGCTCTACCTTTGATAGGCTCCACCTTGAAGGAGTACATCTCTTTCCATGTATCAAGCCAATACACCTTATGGACATAGGTGTATAGTTCTCCCACCTTTTCATTATTGTCTGCCATTTCATTTAGGCTTGCAATTGCATGCTTGCAAGGAATTCCAGTAAGCTCCCACTTTCTACAACTACACTCCCTTTTGTCCATGTCCACCACATGCTGATCATTCCATGGACCTTTAACCTGATACTTTTGTCCCCCATTCCATCGTGCATGATACTTACTAGCAAGTGTTGTGTTTGCTTCCAAAATTCTAGTACCAGTTGGAGTTAGTGGACCTTGACACTTGTTTAACACCTTCATCACATTGCATACTCTCTTCATAAGGTACTCTCTGATAAACTCCAAACAGCTGATAATGGGTTTGTCTCTACCTTTCACAAGTTTGCTATTGAACACTTCACAAAGGTTATTCAATAACATGTCTAAAATTGCCCTTCCTAGTAGTTCATTAACAAAATTACAGTTAGTGCATATCTATACTATAATAAATAATAAGACAACAAATTGAAAAAAATACCTGAAAAATGACTTCTAACCCAATGATGTGGAGGGATTTTCAAGAGCCACTGATATGCTTCTATGTCATAATTCCTTAGCTCTACCATTACAGCTTCAAACTCTGGTATGGTGGTGGCTGTAGCACACCTCCAAAAATACTCCTTGTACTCTGTAGTCTTAAATAACTTCCTCATGTTCTGGTATATGTGTCTAATACAGAACCTGTGTTTCAGCATTAGGAAACAATTGTTCTATGGCTGGTAGAAGACCCTGTTTTCACAAAAACAAAATAAGTAATTAGCATTAGTCTGTAATGAAACCTATGTATGCAATATTAAATGTAACTATAGTACCTTCTGCCTATCACTGATAAAGGTGAAGTTGGAATTTGAATACAAGTCAAGATCATCTGCAAGACACTGAAGAAACCATTTCCAACTTGAAGTGTTTTCACTTTCAACAACAGCATATGCCAATGGGTAGGTTCCATTGTTGGAATCAACACCAACTGCACTTGGTATTTGACCTGGGAAAGGTCCCTTCATGAAGGCTCCATCTAAGCCTAAAAATTCTCTCAAACCTGCCTTAAATCCTTTCTTTAAAGGACCTAAACACACGTATATCCTTTTGAATTGCCTGGTTGGGGATGAAACCACAGGTTCAGAAACCACATCAATCTTTACAGTTGTACCTTCATTTGTCTTTTGTAGCTCTAGCACATACTCTCTCAAAGCTGCATATTGCTTTATGTAATCTCCTGCAACATTTTTGGTGGCTACTGCTTTTGCCCTAAATGCTTTCTCTTCTGAAATACTAACTCCATATGTTGATTGGAGTTGCTCTTGTAGGGCACGAACAGGCAGGCCAGGATTAGCTTCAATCTGATCCATAATATGTTTGGAAAGAAATGTTGTTGTGCAAGATCTGATTTTTCGTGTTTGGAGGCAGATGTGTTTCTGATTATATGTCTTAATAAACCAATAGTCCTGTTCACTTGACCTAGATGCATGAAGTTTCCATGTGCATTTAACTTTATCTGAGTTTACATCTTTACCCTTTACCTTTTTCCCAGAGGTAGGTCCACCTACCCCACTTGCATTTACAACTACACTTCCATCACAAACAGCTGTTAATCTACTCTTGTCATTTTTTGTGAATGAGATATTCCTCCTTGTCTCTAAAGCATGCAGGTCAACTTTATCTTTCAATTCTTTCTTGGCTTTATATTTCTGCCCAATATGAAAAGCTACCTTGTGCACCTCACCAGCAGAACATAATGTTTGTTTCCCCAACTCTTTGGTCATTTCTCTTCTTTTCCTGTTGTCCCCTGAGTCATCACTTAGTGAATCCCACTCGTCATTGTCAATAACCTCCACATCCTCTTCTTCGTCACTATCTTCATTTCTTTGACCACCCAAACTTTGACATCCATTGAACTCTACTTCTGTATCAATATTTAGATTGGAATCCTCCATGTCAACTTCAACATCTTCTATTATGTTGTCCTCATCAATCATAAAGTCACTATCTTCATCTTCACTGTTTTGATTCTCAAACTCAATGTCATCAGGCTCCTCTTGTCTCCACTCATCATTGAAAGGAATATTATCTTGGCCTTCATGCCCATTAAATGGGATGCTATCTTGGTCTTCAAACCCTTCAAAAGGTTGAAAATTTCTCATTAACTCATCATCTATGTTGATGTTAGTTGAAAATTCATTGACTCCTTGAGGATCATTATCCATGACAACCCTATACCCCTCATCTGCAAATCCTTCTACACCCCCACCATTGGATTTGTTCATGTCAAGTTCTTCATTCACATCAATCTCTTTGTTTAACTCTTTTTCTGCATTAACTGCAACAAACTCAGAATGCACAAATTCAGGATGCATTGGCTCAACATCCTTACCTTTATCAACTTCACCACTTGCCATTGTTTTTTCACCACCTTCCCAATCCAAGTTAAGCTTTCTACTACAAGACGATGCCCCTTTACTATGTTTCCAACCTTAGATCTACAAAATTCAGGTGTTGCTGATTTGTATAAGGTTAATGCTAACCCTAAATCACCCTCACCAACATCAATTTGGATTGGAGTTACCACTTTATGAGCAACTACAGTTGATGAGGGTCTAAGAGGATCCTGATTGTCCATGTCTTCTATTATAACCCTTCTTGGACCACTTGGGGACATAAAATATGTAAGCAAGTTTGTTTGACCATGCTCTGTGTACACTTTAATCATTTTGTTATGGGTAACATACCGTGACAGATTACGCACATCATCATCGTTACCTAATGCTCGGAGTCCAAAGTCAAATCCTTCATTAGGCAAACGGAAATGGTAATACATGATTTCAGTACCATCATACCCTAATTCTCTCATCATCAAGTCTAGTTCATGCACAGAAAATTCATCAATGTCGACAACATCAAAGTACCTTACTTGCCCATTAATATACCTGATATAAATAAATCCTCTCTCGTGTGTACGAATCATGCCGGCGCCTTCCCGCGATCCTCACTAGTACCTGAAACACATCACACAACAACTGTAAGCATAAAAGCTTAGTGAGTTCCCCAATATACCACATACAACACATACGCCACTCGAGGCTACAATATGACCCTCCGGTCCGATGTGTCTCAGCGGGACCCTCTAGTCTCGTAGCTCGTTGGACCCTTTGGTCCGGTCATAGCTCGTTGGACCCTTCGGTCCGGTCTGTATCGTTGGACCCTTCGGTCCGGTCTATATCGTTGGACTCTCCGGTCCGGTCTATATCGTTGGACCCTCCGGTCCGGTCTATACAAAACATAGCATACATATAACACAATGCACATACTCTCATACATACACATAGCATAAAAGGCCCTCTGGTCTACACATAAATACCACTCCAGGTAATGTATAGTGAGAAGACTCACCTCGGATGTCTCAGATAATATCCCGCCTGTGTATATACTGATCTAGCCTCTGCCTATACACATAACATAACCATCTCAATCAACCACGACTCTCTAGGCTAGACTAGACTCTCACATGTCCTCTAAGAAGGCTAAATGGCTATTTTACCCTTCAAACAGTCCACAAGTTCCATTGTTGACCAAACCCTAAAAGTCAACAAAAGTCAACGGTTAACTCTTGACCAGACTCGCCGAGTGCACAAATGTGACTCGGCGAGTTCAGTCGTGAACTCGAGTCCTCTATTCCCCTTCTGACTCACTGAGTCATTCCCCCAACTCGGCAAGTCACTCACTGAGTGATTCACGGGAAACCCTAACCCTACTCGCCAAGTCTGCCCTTGGACTCGGCGAGTTCATGTCATGCACAAACTCAATTGACCTCCTGAGGTCAGATCTGTTCCTTAGAACCATAGATCTGACCTTCCCACGCCTGATAATCACGTAAAGCTTGGATCTTGACTCTCATGTGACGTCTAGGAGGCTTTACTTGGTGATTTAGCCCCAAACACAACAACCTAAGCTCATTGCCTCCATAGCTCAACATAAAGCAAGCTGGAATAAGCTCTTTAGACCACTATGGGTCCAGATCCGAAGTCTCAAAATGAATAGGGGCCATATTCTCACAACTCCTTCCAATAAAAGACGTAAAAACTCTACATCTATGGATTCCTTCAACAAAACAGATAAAGGGGCGACATAATACCTCAAAGATGAAGTCTTTTGCTCGAAATCCCCAGATGCACAACCTCCTTGGTCCCCTCCAAGCTGGAATCACCTCCTTCTTGTAAGAATCAATCACAAAGATCAAGAAATGGCTCCTTTCCTCTCACAAACGCTCTAGCTCTTTTAGGGTTTCTCTCTGGGGTTTGGTAGCCGCAAGTGACGGCCCTAAGGGCCTTTAAATAGGTCCCAAACCCAAGAAATTAGGGTTTCATTAAACAGCGTGGACTCGTCGAGTCCACGTATGGACTCGCCGAGTCCAGTCATTAATCCAGTCCAACAATGCGCGACTCTACTCGGCGAGTCTAAGCGCCTACTCGCCGAGTCCCTCTCCAAAACTCAAAAATAATTAGATAAATACAGTACCTAGAAATCCGGATGTTATATTTTCAAAGTTTGAATCTTACCATAAACTTCTTGAACGTTAACATTCTCTCCAACATTTCTAAGTCCCTACATTTTCAAAAGCATGAACACAAGCCAATTCTCAGACAATCGTTAGGGTTTTTCCGTCTGGCAAATTGAGGTATGAGTAGAAGACGAAGGAGTGAAGTACAATCTGCAATCTTATTAATTGAAGTGGCGGCAACGGAGGCTAGGACCTAAAATGACCAAAATTCCCTCACATGGAGGGCACGTGATGACATTAACGGCTCCAAACAAACGGACAATGACGGAATGGACTAAAAACCCAAGAAAACCTTGATTTTGGACCTTTGGTGCAAGTTGGAAACATTTTGGACCCCATCCAAAGGTTTTGGCAAACCACAAGGACCAAATTTGCAGTTTTGTCTAAATTTAACGATTACTTTGTGTTTTCTAGTTTTTAATAGAAAATGATCCTAATAGACATTTTTTAGACTTTTTTACCTTCAAATAGCCACACAAAATGAAGAATAACCCAAGTAGCCATTAGTTTCACAGTGAAACATCTGCGAAAATCTGCTTGACTGCAGATTTTTTTTTTATTTAGTTTTTTTTTTAATTCAAATTTTTGTTGGTCACCTTTTATAAAGCCGAATGATATAATGATTATTATAAAGTTTGTATGCGAAATCAAAAAGTTTTTTTTTAATGATTTTTATAGCACACTTATAGTTGGAAGAACCCAAATGATATGATAATTGTTATGAAGTTTGTATACGAAAACTATGAAGTTTTCTTTTCATAATTTTCATCCAATAGACTACTCTGGAGTTAAAAAAATAGGCTTCCCGACATCCAAGTTGGGAGCGTAGTATGTCTATGAAAAATCATTCTTACAAGGAACACAATAAAAAAATCCAGCTTAAACGGAGTTCGTATGCAAAACTTATGAATGATTAAAGTCAACCTTTTTTTTTCTTCATATTTTTCACTGACTAGCCTCCTTTGGAGTTAAAATATGATTTTTCGGCATCCAAATTTGGAGTGTAATACAACACAATGAAATCTTTTTAGCTTAAACGAAATTCATATAAATGAGTTATGAATGTTCGAAGTTTACAAAATAAATATATATACATTTTCACAGATGGTTAAACTGTGAAAATTATGCCTATTTTGGTCTTTTTCTATTTGTAGTAAAAACTTTTTAAAAATAGCTATTATAGTTGTTTTCTCTTTTTTAAGGTTTAAATTGCAAAATAATCATTGTACTCGGTTAATGTCAGTTTTAAGGTTTAAATTGCAAATAATAATAGTAATAGTAATAATAATAATAATAACAAATTCATGGACGACTTTTTCGTTAATAAGGTTAAAGTTTAATGGTTTTTCTGAAAAATTTTCTTTTTTTATATATATATTAAAGTTATTTGAAGAAAACTTATATTTATTTATTAAAAAACATAAAATAAAGATATCATCTACGTTCCTTTCACTAAAAAACTCGTATTTTTTTTATTATTAAAAAACACAATAATGATTATTTATATATCATTTTTTTGATTTATTTTTTTTGTGATTCTCTTTAATAAATATCATTACTACAATCATAAAGATACCATTTAAATACAATTCCTAAATAGAGCTTCATGATATATGTGACCTACAAACACACTACTTACGACAAATCAACAAAAGTCCTATTAATTGTATTTAACATGCGTTTTTATTATTATTGTAGCTCTTATATTAGGGTTATTGCCATAAAGGCCTCATATTTACATAAAATGTATTGTTATGTCCTAAGTCCAAATTTGTGTTCATTAATGTTTCGTATTCAGGTAAGTTTTGTCATTTTGAGTTTTTTTTATCAAGTTGTGAACAAGTAGTCAGTCGGTTGAGAGCTTTTATGTAAATATAAGGGCAACCTTGGTGGCTAAAATGCTACTTTTATACGTTTTCATCAAAAGAAGAACTTCAAAGTTTTGGGGCTTGAAGATCTGAGCGATGATGATCTTCTAAATAAGGGTGGTGAAGATAATGGGTTCTTTATTGGTGGTGGCGGTGGTTGTGGTGACGGATGGTGGTGACAAAGTCTGGTGGTGGCAGAGGCTAATGGTAGTAGACAATGTTGTTGGTGGCAAAAGGTGGAGTGTGGTGGTGGTGATGTGTAAATATGAGGGCTTTTATGGTTATGATGACCGGTTAAGAAGGTGAAAAACGTAATAAAAGGTTAACAACCTTTGATAAGCCTTTATTTTCTAAGGTGGTGTTTAATTGTGAAAGAATCTTCGGTAAATTGTAGTTTTATGGTAAACATTTTACGCCCACGACCTAAAAATTTAACAATGAAGTAACACTTGAAATAGAAATATACTTCTTACGACAAATAAACAAAGTCTTCTTAAATTATATAAGACTAGTTGTGACACTCATGTATTACATGAGTTAATAAAAAAATAAAAGTTAAATATAAAGGTCAAAATATTTGAGAACTTTGAATTTATAAGAAAAGAAGAAAAACAATGAATTATTATGATTGTGCATTGGCTTCTCTCTATAACAAGCTTCCAGATTTTGACCTTAGCAGTTTTACTACTAAAGACATCGCCCCCCTAAATCCCAAAATACACTGGCGAGTGCATTTTTTCGTAAAATTGTCCAAGATATGGAAGTGCATCTCGACATGACGGCTCGACAGAAAACGGTTTTTCAGTGCTTACGTGCACCACATGCTCAAGATTTTCTTCTAGCTATCTCTATAGATGGGCTTGGCCAACATATGTCTCCTGTGGAGTATCGTACTATCCTCAAATATGAACTCATGATTCCAATATTCCTAACTGACGAGATATGTCCGGTGTGTCGCAAGACATGTTTGGACTCTTTTGGAAAGCATGCAGTTCACTGTAAAGAACTCCCGAGGTTCAAATACAGGTACAATATGGTTAGGGATGTTTTGTTTGACATCCTTAAGCTTGTCGGGGTTTCCGCAAAGAAAGATGCACTTGTGAATTTCTTTACTGACCCGACAGAAGGAAGGTCAACCCTCAGACCGGCTGACATTTTATTTTTGGATGGGTTGGAGGGAAACACGCACGTGTGGACCTTACAGGGGTATCCCCTCTCGTGGGCTTGAGGGCTGGGGATTTCACGGCGGGACAGAATGCTTTAAAAGCAGCTACAGGAAAAGTCACCAAACATGAGAAATCGTGCATGGAAAATCAACACGTGTTCATACCATTTGCATTTGATACGTTTGGTTTCCTCGCGTCGAATGCGGTAGAGCTTCTTAATAGAGTACAACGAATCATGCATAACAATGTTATATCCCCTAGATCTATGGATGTAGTCTTTAAAAGAATTAACTTTACCATAAAAAAGGCTTAGCGACGCAGCTTGTTGCCCGTTTGTCATCTCACTCTATTCAATGGTAATTAAATTAATGAAATATGATGGTTCACATAAAAAAAATAATAATAATGGAAATGTTTTTTATATTATAAATTTAAATAAGTAAAATAAACTAATGAGCTTTAATTTTGGGAATTTTGAAATTAAAAGGTAAGTTAATTAATGAAATTGATATTCATTTATTACTACATTTATTGCAATTATTACATTACAATATTATGTGAAATTTAATAAAATAGAAAAACTGATAAAATGACATGAGAGTGTGATAAGTGGTAAAAAAACTTTCATTTATTAGAGAGGATATAGATAATATTTTTAAGATTGTAGTAATCATATTTATTAAAGATAATAACAAAAAATTCTAAAAATGATATATATAAATTATAATTATTATGTTTCGTAAGTTATATATAGGATATTGACTTTTTATTTATTTATTTATTTATTTTTTTACAGATTTCCAAAAAAAATCAAAAAATCAAATGTATCAAAGAATATATTAATAACGATTAACTTTAGAAGTTTCTAACATATCTTATCATTTTAAAAACAAAAGTTAAACCTTTATAAACAAACAGACCAACAATTTTAAAATCTAATTTATCAAAGAATATCTAATAGCATTACAATCGTTATCTTAGTATTTGGAAGATAAAAAAGGGACGCTCAATGATTTGAAAGAAATCATAGGTTAAAAAAGAAGAAGCATATAACCCATAATTAAAAAAATTAAAAATTCCCTTTAAAATGATGGAATACATGTTTCAAGATAAAGGAATACTAAACTTGTGTTAAATTAATAGTTAAACAATTAAACTTTGTTTAAGTTGTAAAAAGTGGTAAATAAACTTGATATCATCGATCATTTGAATAAAAAATAAATGGTTCAACCCTTTACAACTTAAATACCGACTTGAATTTTCATTTTTAAACTATCAAATTCATACAATCATTTGTTCCAAAACCAATCCGAGTAAAATATTGTAAACATCAGAGAAAATAATAAGAATCAGTGCGGAAGGGTCATAAGGGGATGCTGTGGAGTCATGTCGAGCTCTTCCCTTTGGAACTGGGAGTACCTGAAAATGTTAAACCATAAAACCGTAAGCACAAAGCTTGTCGAGTTTCCTAAAATACCGCATACCGTACATATTAGGCCCCACCCTCATATCAGGCCCTGCCCATCATACATACGGGCCCTGCCCATCATACATACGACCCAACCCAACATACAAACGAGCCCAACCCAACATACGAACGGGACCAACCCAACATACCAGTGTAAGAGTTACAAAGACAACTAGCATCCTACATAATATAGTAAAAATACTCACCTTGCCGATGCAGTCCACAGCTAACAACTCTTATAACCAACAAATGGGTACTAAACACCCCCTAATAAACCACAAAGGTAAGCCCTAAGTCTACCTTCTAAAAATAGAAATTTGACTAAAAGCCAACCCATGCCAAAAGTCAACGGTCAAAGTCAAAGTTGCGATCAATACTTATTATCAGCAAGCCTCCTCATTGTGGCCTACCTATGGCCACACTGTGGTCACAAAATGCCAAAACAATCGGGTTGATCCCCAGTTGCCACGTCGTGTTGGCCAGAAGGCCACGTCGTGAGAACTAGGTCTAAACATCTTAATGGATAAAGTTGTTTTCCTTCATCCTTAAGAGTTCAAAAGCTCATATCTAATACTCTCCAAGGTCTTCATGAATAAGGTTTCCCACTTTATTCATTAAGACATCTCAATAAGACAAAACCTCTAACCTAAGTTCTTAACGACTCCATAAAGTATGAACTTATCCATTAAGCTCTTAATCACCAAAGTCATTCATCCATATTTTCCAAAAGGCTTTCCTAAACTTAATGGATCATAAGAATTGGTGCTTTATGGACATGTATGTCTAATGCATGCCTCTTCCATTTAGATCAAAAATATGGGAGAAAGGAACTCATACTTATTCATGGGACAGAAAACTCCAAGAAACTCTAGATCTACAACATGTGACCTCAAAGGGATCTTAAGGATTCATAAAGTTGCCAACTTTATGGAATCCTTTCCATCAAACTTCCAAGATCATGAAGAAAAGGGACAAGAAACCTAGATCTAGATGCATGGAACTTAAAGCTTGGATCTTGAACACTTACAAAGGTCTAAAATATACACAAGAGAATGATGGTGTGGTTTCCTTGTTGGGTCAACACAATATAACACCTTCTTCTTCTTCTTCAAGCTACCAAAAGTACCAAAGTGAGCCAAAAATCACCAAGAGGGATTAGGGTTAGGGTTTCTAAGGTTTGAGAGTGATGGAGGCTGAAATGGATGCCTTAATCCCTAGGGTATGATGCTTAAATTTGAGAGAAACCCTAAAATTATAGGCTTGGGCCAGAACAGTTGCCACGTCGTGATACTCATCAAATGGACGCGTTCCATTTAAGTGATGCCACGTCGTGGGAATCCATACACCACGTCGTGGCATGAAGTTTTTCCCAAAAACTCCATCTTTGATCTCGTTAAGTCTTAAGCTAAACCAATCTGAAAAACGGGTGTTAGAGAGAGAGAGAGAGAGAGAGAGAGAGAGAGAGAGAGAGACTGACGGTTCTTCGTTTGGGGTGTCTGTGTTGGTGGGGTTCAGTGTTTCAGAAATGAGATAAATGGTTTCTTGATGCTCGTCGGGGGAAGCTAACGTCGGTGAGGCGATGTTCATCGGAGGAAGATGAAGCTGGTGAAGTGTTGGTGGGTTCAGTGATTTGGAAACAAGAAAGGTAGAAGGAAAGAGGGAAAGGGAATGTGGAGGGGTGGGTTAGGGTATTTTTTAATATAAAATAATTTATAATTAAATTAAAAATAAAATATTAAGGGCAATATAGTCATTTTATGGTTGGTAAATGATACAACGTGCAAATTTAAATTAACGAGAGATGAAGCGTGCAAGTTTTAAAATAATAAGGAATGATCCGAGTTAAATTTTGAAAATAATGACTGAACGTGTTTTTTTTGACACCTATACAAAAGACGATTTATATAATTTACTCTTAGCTTTAACCAAACATAAAAATGGAAATAGTGATATCAATTTGGGGAAACTTTTGTCTAACTTTATTTTCTCCTCGAAATCATGTTTCCATGTTTAACATGGTGATCTCGAGTTTTTCTTAAGAAAAATGACCAAAATAAAAGAAGAACGAAATTTATTATTTTATATGTATTTTTCAAGTTGGAAAGAAAATGAAAGTATAACCAAAGGATTTATCTTCATCATCATATTTCAATATCTTTAGTGCAAACTATATAATACTATTAGTTCCTCGTCCAGGGGATGCATCATGATTCATGAGTTTATCAATAATAAGAGTGGTTAAGAGCTCTAAAGGTAGGCAATCATGCACTCGACTATGTAGTCCAAAATTTATAGTTTTAATATGGACAATATACGAAAAGATGAGAACATTTCCGATTTAATTTTAATTGTCTCCGTTTGTACTAATAATGTCCTTTACTTTTTTAAGTGACTGTAGTCTTGTGTCTATTGGATAACAGGTTAAAAGCAAGAAAAATTACCTCATGCTTCCCATGATTTGTTTATCATAGTATCCTATTCTTATTTATTTATTTACCAGAGAAAATTGTAAATTTAGCCAAATACACTAATTACTTTATGGAAAATAGCCAAAAAAAAACCAAAATTGCATTTTTAGCCACTAAAATCGCAGATGGGTATAATCCATCTGTGATTTCGCCATGTCATCTGCGAACGTACAAGTGGCTAAAGCACATACGTGCTTTAGCCACTTGTACGTTCGCAGTAGATTTTTTTTTCTGCGGTATATATACCCATTTTTCAGCCTAAAATCGTAGATGAAATATGTCCATCTGCGATTTCCTCTCCTTTTGAACTGCGATTTTGTGATTTTTTTTTTCGTTTTTTTTAAAATTTTATTTTGACTATGAAATTGATAGGTTTAACTACAAAACAACCTTATTATATATAAAACTTTTTCAATAAATTATCATTTTTGTTGTTATTTTTTTAGAAAATTTGTTTAAAACATCTCTAAGGAAATCGTCCATGATATCATCGATGATAGCTCTAAGGAAGTCGTAGAGAGAGAGCGAGAGAGAGAGAGAGAGAGTTTCTCCAAGAAAGAGAGTGAAAAATGAAGAAAAAAAACGTTTTTATACTAGATCCCACGAAATCGCGGATGGACTTCACAAAATCACAAATGGACTTTTCCATCTGCGAACGTACAAGTGCCTAAAGCACATCTGTGCTTTAGGCACTTGTATGTTCGCATATGGGTTTAATCATCTGCAATTTTAAGGGCTATTTTTGTAATTTGGTTTTTTTTTTTTGCTATTTTCCACAAAGTAATTAATGTATTTGGCTAAATTTTTAATTTTCTCTTATTATAATCACAGTAATAGTAATGGTAATATGAACCGTCTGATTTAGACAAAATTGCAAGAATGGTTCCTGTGGTATGTCAAAACTAGCAAGTTTGGTCCAAAATGGGTTTGGCTCGCAAGGATGGTCCAATAGTTTCATTTTTTTGCGAGTTTGGTCCAATTTGGTTTGAACTTTTTTGTAAAGACGATTTTACCCCTTATCATTTAATTTTTCATTTTAATTTTATTACCAACAATTAAAAATTAATTGAAAATAAAACAAAAATAAAATACTCTCTCTCTCTCTCTCTCTTTCTTTCTCTTTCTCTCTCTATCTCTCTCTCTCTCTATACACCACCGGCGACAAAAAGGTGCACCGACAACCCTTCTCCACCCCTCCTTATTGTCGATCGGAGAACACCTCCTGAGGATCGCCGCTTCTCTCAGCTGCTACTTCGCCATTTCTTTCCCTCAACCAAACACCTCTGTTCTGATTCCATTCTTCTTCCTTCTCCCTTCGATCCAGTCGTTTCCCTTTCCCCCTTGATTTGTGGACGCTAACGAAGAGAGGAGAACCAATAGGAGATCGCCGGAGATCGAATCCATTCTCGTGATCTGTTTGACCACCAGACCACCATTTTAACTACTTCCATTCGTGTTACTTCTTCCCTCTCCCGATCAGCGAAGACGAAGAGTAAACCCACAGAGGGTTGTCGGTCTCGACGGACCCCCTTGCACTTCATCACGATTTCCCAGCCGCATCGGAGCTCCCGTCGATCTACCTTTCTTTCGAATCGATGGTGGGTTTTCGTTTCAGGTAGGGTTTTGTGTGTGGTTTTTGTTTCAAATCTACCCTTCTTCATCTTCGTTTCAGATTTGGAACCAAGAACATACTCACCTTCGACTTTTGGATTTGGATTTTATTTCAGATCCAAAATCAAGAACGCAGAACATCCATTGTGTGTTTATGTGTGTGTTGTGTTCTACACTCACTGAAAAATGTTCATCAGAAGGATAAGAAGAGTTACACACATAGTTCGATCTTGAAAGATTTCGCATCTACTCTGATCTTAAAAGTCAATTTCATCTGGGTTTACAGCTTGAAGATCGTTCTTGAGTTCTTGAAGTTCGTTATTAATTTCATGAAATCGAGGTTGAGTCTTGATTTGTTAAGAACATACAAGGGCACACACACACACACACAGAGAGAGAAAGAGAGAGAGAGAGAGAGAGAGAGAGAGAGAGAGAGAGAGAGAGAGAGAGAGAGAGAGAGACTTTTTTTTATTTCTGTAATAAAAAAATTGAAAAGGGGAAAATACCAAGGGCAAATCCGTCATTATAAAAAGTTTTAATTTTTTTGGACCAAACTCGCAACAAAACAAAATTATTGGACCATCCTTGCAGGCCAAACCCATTTTGGAGCAAACTTGCTAGTTTTGACATACCACAGGGACCATTCTTGCAATTTTGTCTCTGATTTACATTGGTTCGAAAACAAGCGGGTTTGGGGAAAAAACCGGGGACCTGACCGGTTCGGTTCGACCAGTAGGACTGTCCGGTTTTCAAAACCATGGTTTTGAGAGTTCTTTCTTTTGTCTATGTTTCTATGACATATATCACAAAAGATCAGATAAATCCTTTTTGTTCATTCTTTGTTGATTTCTTCTACCTTTCTTTCTAATTATCGTTTAATGCTTCCTTTGTGCCTAACAAGTGGTATCAGAGGGATGAGCGAACGAAAGCTATTTTGGGAAGTTCTTTGCGGATATTGAAGGTGATAAATCAAGGGTGAAGAAAAAGGGTTTGGGTTTTCACAAAGGATTTGATAAAGATGAAGGCATAATTTTCATAATTCAAATTTCACATAAGTGGGGTGCGCTTCTTTTGGGGTTTCTTTTTTCAGAAAATTTTCAATTTCGAGTTTAAATAACAAAGAAGGTACAATCCGTTTTGTTTTGTTGAATTACAAATTTTTTGCTGAATCGAATTCAAAATGAGGTCCCTCTACAAAGAGATATTGTGTTTGGAAGATCGCACGCCAAGTGTTCGATAATAGTTCTCAAAGAGGTTCAATGGTGTTTTTGGGGTTCAACAACAGGGGTTTGATTACCATTTCAAATCATGCAGTATTTAAAAATCTATTCTTCTTACAAATCCTGCAAGTAGAGAAGAAGAAACACGTATATTGATGAGCTGATTGCATCAGAGAGAGCTATTATTAAGGACAGATTAATAGATTATGATGGAAAGCAAAGAAGAGTTAGAGAATAGAGTAAAACCAAGGCAAAAGCTGAATAATTTGCCATTTCTTCCGATTCCTTTTCTTTGTCCTTACTAAACTTATTTTGGCATACTTTCCTCTCCATGTTCCTTCCACTGGTATTTTCATTTTCATTAATATAGTATATCTGGTGACAATGTCTGGCCTTGTTTGTACTTGTATTGTATAAACCCATTGTACGTTTATCTATATGGGAAAATCATTATCTTAAACTTTCAAACACTATATATTTTTGGCAAAAATATGTGGACTGTGGTTATTGCATTCTTGAGAGAGGGTAGAGTGCTCTATTGCTTTTGGCTATGTTACTAATTAAACTAGTTTAGATGGTGCAATGTCGTATTGGGGGTTCACACAGGATCCGACCCGACCTGCATTTGGGAAAATCAGAATCATTGGAAAAGGTTCATATTGGGTTTAATTATTAACGTTGGAAGATCATGTATAGGAAAACCAAGTTTTAGACCGGTTTGGGTTTGGGTCCAGGTAAGAAAACTAGCCTTTTTTTTTTTTTTTTTTTCGTAAACCAAAATTTGATGTTTGTTTTACCGGGGTCCATTTGCCACACACGGGTAATTTATTTTTATAATTAAATAGAAAATTTAATATTTCATTTGACAATGTTCCTAATAATCCAAATGTGGGAGTTTTTGACAAAGTAAGTGTTTTTGAAAAACTTATTTACCCGATAGGTATCATTTTGGACTTATTTACCAAAATAAGTTATTAAAAGAGTCATTTTCTTTTCCTCCTTTTAAACTTATTTACCAAAATAAGTTATTAAAAGAGTCATTTTCTTTTCTTTGTTTCAGACGTGACATGAACAAAAATAAAGCCAATATCCATATCACATAGTGATGAAAATTTCACTTAAGTTATTATTTATTTTTTTTTAATATAAATTTTTTGATTTCTTTTTAGTTTTTGCTGTCAATGTTACCAATTTTTTTAGAAACATCATTATAATCAATAATTTTTTAAATATAAACCAACAAATGCTTCTTACAAAAACCAAATTACAAACAATATTTACAAATAAAAGCAATTAACTTATTCAAAACGTTCTAAAAGAAGTTACAAAAATGCTTCACAAAACATATGTGAAGCTTGGATAATAAAGTTACAAAAGGAAAACGAATTGAGCCCTTCTTGTCATCTTCATTTCCTTTCTCACTTCTCAACCTTGGATTTAGGCTTGCACAAAAAAACCGGTTCAGGATCCGAACCGGTAAACCGGTTCACTACGAACCGGTCCACTATGAACCGAACCGATTCAAGAACCGAACCGCCGGTTCGCACCCGTTCGAGATTTTAGATATTGAAACCGGTTTAGAACCGGTTTAATAACCGTGAACCGGTTTGGAACCGGTAGTCAAACCGATCGAACCGGTTTAGAACCGATTGAACCGGTTTAGAACCGGTGTAACCGGTTTAGACAGGTTCGAGATTTTCTATGACGGAACCGGTTTGAACCGGTTTTACTATTCACGAATCTGAACCGAACCGGTTTGAAAAAAAACCGGTTTGTTCACCCCTACTTGGATTTGTGAAACTTTCCATTGGCATTCCAAATAAGCCTGCCACCTTTCATATTCGAGGATGTTACAACATTCAATGGTGAATAAGGTCTATGAAAATAATAGCAACTGGTCAAAAATATTCACAGCGAAGATTTTTTTTTTCAATATGGGCATTTTAACAAATGCTTAGCAGGCATATCAACATATCCACTTTAACCGGAATATTATGATTAAGTACAGATCAAATGAACACTTTTTGGAATTTAACAAATCTAATTAACGTTCTTTAGCTTATGAATCATGTTCAAGCAGCCAAAAATCAGATCCAAACATTCTTTAGCATAACAATTGGACTTAATTTTTGGTTTTCACTGGTTTGTAACAAATTACAATTCAAAAATTGGCATTGGCACCACAAAGAACCCTTTGATACAAAACTCAACTTAAACAATCCCTGCTAATCTAGCTTCAAAAGGAAATCAACTGATTCACTCAAGAAAACAGAGAGATTTCACGAAAGAAATTCGAAAACCACAAATGATTTTCAAAATTAACAAGAAAAAACCCTAGGTTATCTGTTTTCCGGCGTCTCCGATGGCAAGCCTTTGTGCCGGCGTCATGCGATTAAGGATGGAACTTTTATAATTGAAGGTGAGATGATGTTGAATATCAAACCAGAGAAGGAATCATAGGCTGGAGGAGTAACGGAGGTAAAGTCCGGTGTGGCTGGAGAGACGAATCAGAGATGTGTAGTTGGTAATTTCGTCTTTGCGGCTTCCATTGATCGTAAACAATGGTTTAGGGTAAGTTTATTACCAGATTATATTTTTTCTTATTAAAAGGAAAAATCACCTTGTTAGGTAAATATTTTTAAAACTATACCTATTGGGTAAATAAGTTTTTCAAAAACACCTCTTTTGTCAAAAACTCCAAATGTGGTGAATAATTTAAGGAGTAAATTACAAAAACCTTTTTCAGTCCATATTGCAAGATAAAATTAACTATGAACTATAAACGGGATTGAAACAACAAAGGATTATATAAAGTAAACGGATGATATGGTCAAAAGAAAAGAAAACCTAATTGAACAACTTAATCACATGTCAAATCCAAAGCAACTCACATGACCACAAACCAAATGTCCACAATCGGTGATATAGTCACCAAACCCCAGGGTCTACAATGTTGATAAACAACGATAAATAAACTTACAAACATAATTAGATGATGATTAAATCCTAACAGCTGGATACATACTTGAACTTATAAAAAAGCTCTCCATCCACTACTATCAGGGAGATCCCAATTCCCAATGAAGGGTTCTCTAAGCCATTCTTAACTCAATAAACCGTTCACTAAAATGATATCCATAAACGCTGCATACGATATACATTCTTGTAAGCAAATGTAGTCTGCTATTTTTGTCTTTGGCGGATCAAGGAAGGATAAATTCACAAAATAAAAACATTTGAGAGTAGAATTAGAACATATGAACGAACTTACATAGGTTAAGCATAAGGTATGTCTTGCCATTAAGCCTCCATGCGTACACATAATGCCCAAAAACGATCAACCACGTTATAATATCTAGGAAAAAACATACATTCCGTAATATAACACGCTTCCGTTCCCATTTCAATTGTGAATCTGAACATAATTAAACGTCGTATCTAGAATTAGCAAATGAAGGAAAATAAAAATACTTGAATAACTAAAAGCAGAGTCTTGCCTCCTGCTGCTGCTGACGTATCCAAAAGCTTTGATATTTTTGAATTATTTGTTGTGTTGCGTGCTGAGTGGTGAAGCAATATATCAAGCAATTGAAATCCATGAACCAAAATGCCCTAAATTAAACCAAAATGATCGATGTAGACCAAAAACTTTATCAGGCACGTTATGAAAACAAACAGATATACATTTATTACGTTTAATATATATATATATATATATATATATATATATATATATATATATATATATATATATATATATATAATAGGAAACAAAATTCTATAATTTCGAATGGGATTATACATTTATTACCTTTAATGTTTTGAAAGCAATACCAAGAGGCTCAAAGAATAATAACAATAACACGGGCGATGGTATTTTTTTGTGAATCAGTGCACACGTCGTAATCCTGCCAAAAAGTTCAAAAAAATGATAACATGAATCCTCTAATTTGTAAAGCCATAGAACGACCCGTGTAAACAGAAATCAGAAAGTCGTTAAGATTTATAAAAAAAAAAAGTGAATACCAAATTGCGTCGACAGTGAAAACCACCAATAAAACAGAATAATCACCCAAGTAATTCCAAAGTCTTGCACTAGAACCAGATGATGATGTGTTCAACGACCGTTCGAGCCGTTCCCTGGCTAGAGCTTCAAACATCTATAAAAAAAATGAAAAGTAAATTAAAGCCTATATATATATATATATATATATATATATATATATATATATATATATATATAAAACTTCCCAATTTTCTTCAGATCGATGATTAACAATGCACAAAGTAATATATATATACCTTCAAAGTGCATGCTACGGTCAACCATGTTGACCACAATCCTGCATGAATTAGAGTTAGTGGGACTACCACCAAAAGAGATGCTCCCTGCAGAATGGAATATATAGCCACCATCAATATCATCATTGTTAATGTATACATGAATGCATCATTAATTAATTCATACATAAATATATAGTAATTTGCATCACAAGACATTACTAGTGCCTCTATACCTTGCTAAGGACATAAAATTCTATTTTCTGCACCAATTTCCAAGATTCAGTTGCATATATTGTCTGCATGAAGAAATATATCATCAAAAGTATCAAGATACAATATTTATAAGGAACCAAACATAAACGTAATTAGCACTACTAGAAAATTAAGCCGAAGAATATATATATATATATATATATATATATATATATATATATATATATATATATATATATAGTACCTTAAGAGATATAAAGATGAGTGCATAAACGTTGAGGATAAAGTTGAGCACCAAAGCAGTAGTGATATATGGATTTTCCACTGCACATTTGGCAACACAAAAGTGCACATAATGTTCACCGATGATCAAACCATCTGAATGTAGTTTCACATTAGAAAGTTCTGTCCAAAATTGGAGGCCTAGAAAGCTCAACACCGTACAGACTGCTGAGATAAAAAGACGCATCACCTCCATTGCATGCGACCTGCATCGATCAGAACGTACACCACATAATTAGCTAGTAACTCATATATACTTACTTACTTTTGGCAAATATCATGATTTCATAACCGATTATCTTCTCATGTTGTCTATCGTGTTATCCCATTAATGTGTAACTAATTAGGAAGGATATTGTATATTTCATTTACCCATAACCTAGTTTTTTCACTGCATACTTGTCATCTTCTTTAATGAAAACCCTAAACAATTTCTCAATCCCCTTCATCTTAAACTTAAAAAAAAAATAAATAAATAAATAAAAATAAAATAAAAAAGCTCCCAATTTTTTGGGTGTTAGATCGACTGGTTCAGAAATTTAGAGACTTGAAAACCATATGATTGTCGGAGCTTGGGTGTGAGATCGCAATTCTTTGGGGGTTTGATCATGAGGCACGTTAGTCGTTTTTTTGTAGATATAACGGATACTGTTTAGCGCCGTCCACGCTAGGGACTAAAGGTGCAACGAAATTACAATTCGGGGACCCTTTTGGAAGTAAAAGAAACATCTGGAAGGAAAATCACAACTCTACATACCAAGGAGGAAAGTTGTAATTTTCTCTAACAAATACTAAACAAAAACCACCGAAACGAAGAAACTAAAACCTTAAAACCCTTCTCTTACAAATACAGGGAGTCTGGGAGTACGAAAAGGAAACAGGTAACTGATGATCCTTGCATCAAGATACATACTATACTACGATATGAAATCAGGTAAAGAAAAGTTAGCGAACCTGTCTTGATTCAAGACGAAGATGAGAACTCTTGGGCGAAGTTCTCCCAACTTGGTCTTGGTCTGGTGAGAGAGAAAATATTGGGCACACTTTGAGGGAAAATAAAGAGGATCGAGAAGGGTTTGAAAGAAAAGCAAAAGCTGAATAATTTGCCATTTCTTCTTCTTCTTCTTCTTCTTGCTGTTCATCTTTTGTCCTTACCAACTTCTTTTAGCATAATTTACTCTTTCTGTTGATTGCTTCGGGGGTTGGGATGGAGGTATGTGTCAACCAGTTATAGTTTCTACTCAATTATTATAGGGAAAATGACAGAAGATTGTAAGTTTAGCATAGATATATGGATTATAGGGCAAATGACATAAAAACTTAAGTTACTACTCAATTATTCTACTCTCAATGATTAAAGCAAGAGGCTTTGCAATTGTTTTGGTTTTTTTATTTTTTTATTTTATTTTTTTTGCAAGTTTATTAAGTAAAATCGAACATTTTTAACAAATTTAAGGGCTTTATTGAATCAGGAAAAATAAAAAAAAGTAAAAGCCAATATTTTTACGAAACATAAGGGCTTTAATAAACCATAAATATACAAAAATGTAAAATTGGAAAAAAAAAATTGCAAACCTCCGGTTTTAATAAACTTAAAATACATTGAAAAAAAAAATCCTTACATTTCTACTAAATTTAAGGCTTTTATGTTTTTTACCCATTATTATATATATTGTTATTTGAATTATATATTATTTGTATTGCCTTAAGAACTAAAGAATATAAGTCAGTAAAAAGAAATGTCTGTGACAGCAGAGAAGACAAGTTTATTGTTAATTGTTTGATGGTATGGATGCCATAGCCAAATAATTTGAGGATTCTAGCATTTTAATTTATTTTAATTTTTTACTGTTGGATGAAGCTGTTAGCTTCTCTGTTCAGTTATTGTTGTTAGGGTATTATAGTAATTTAATTACTAATTAGTTAGTAGTCGTTATTTTGATAGAGTAGTCTGTATATATTGTTCTTGTTATCTTCTTTGTAATTAGTTAATCAATACAATGAAGATTGAAAATCATTTCTTCTCTCTCAAATTCTTGATTGTTTACATGGTATCAGATTAACGATCCGATCTTCAATTTCTGATTCAATCTTCAATTTCTTTCCGCATTCATCTTCAATCATTCTTCCTTTCACAAGATTTCATCTTCAATCGATTTTTTTTTCAAATTGATTGTTTCAATCATGTCAGGAGAATCTACAATTGACTCCATTTCTGTTTCTAATCCATTTTACCTTGGATCCTCTGATAATCCAAGTACTGTTCTTGTCACTAATGTCTTCAATGGCGTTGGTTTCAACGCATGGAAACGAGCAATGATTATTGCTCTGTCTGCAAAGAACAAGCTAGGTTGTAACATCCGGAATTCCAGATATTATATTTTATCATTTATTTTTGAGAAAAGAAAGGGACTCGACGAGTCGAGTCGTAGACTCATCGAGTAGGACCACGAATGCTGACTGGATTTAATGAATGGACTCGGCGAGTCGATGCGTGGACTCGGCGAGTCCGCGCTGTAAAATGAAACCCTAAATCTCAGGGTCTGAGCCCTATTTAAAGGCCTTTATGGCCTCCATTTGCGGCTACCTGTCCAGAGAGAGTACCCCTTGAGAGCTTGAGCGAGTTGAGAGGGAGATAAAGCCATATTGATCGATTTTGGTGTAACTTAGCAAAGGAGAAGTTGTTTCCAGCAAGAGGAGGTCAAGGAAGCTGTGGATCCAGAGTTTTCAAGTTCAGATCTACGCTGTTGAGGTATCTAATCGAACTCCTTTTCTGTTTTGGGTTAAGATCTATGATCTAGGGCTTCCTTTGCACCATTTTGAGTTAGATTGTGAAGCATAGGGGGTCCCTTTGAGTATAGATGATAGATCTAGACCTTGAGAGGTCCAAAAGGTCCCAAGCTTCCAGCTTTGTAAGGTTTCATGTGAGCCTTGAGAGTAAAATCACATTTAAAAGGTTATTCCTCCATTTTTGGTCTTATATGCATTGCATGAACGTAAAGTTTGAACCTTTACGTGACTTTCGAGTGTTAGAAGGATGGATCTACTGTTTGGTGAAGCAGATCTGACCTCAAGAGATCTTTTGAGAGTTTTCATGGGAGAAATTCGCCGAGCCCATAAGGGACTCGACGAGTCGAGTCGGGTTGCCCCGCGACTCGCGACCTGTGGCGACCCGTGGAGTATAGGGTTGACTCAGCGAGTCAAGTGAGGACAGGGGCGAGGAGGACAGACATGTACTCGCCGAGTCACTCTAGTGCACTCGGCGAGTCCGGTCAATGTTGACCGTTGACTTTTGTTGACTTTTAGGGTTAGTCAGTGTTGGGACTTATGAGCCATTAGAGGGGCAGAATGGTCTTTTACCCTTCTTAGAGAACTTATAGAGAGGGGGTGGCCTAGCCTTTAGAAGTTGTATTAATTAGAGTAATTATTTATGTGATTAGGCGAAGGCTAGTGCAGTATTTCAGAGTTCGAGGTTTACCGAGTTACCCGAGGTGAGTCTTCTCACTATACATTACCTAGAGTGGTATTTATGTGTAGACCAGAGGGTCTTGTATGCTATGTGTATATATGAGATTATGTGCATTGTGTTATATGTATGCTATGTGTTGAACAGACCGGGCCGGAGGACCCAACAATATAGATCGGGTCGGAGGACCCAACGATATAGACCGGACCGAAGGGTCCAATGACACAGGCTGGACCGAAGGGTCCGACGAGCTATGACCGGACCAGAGGGTCCAACGAGCTACGGGACTGGAGGGTCCCGCTGAGACACATCGACTGGAGGGTCGTATTATAGCCTCGAGTGGCGTATGTGTTGTATGTGGTATTTTGGGGAACTCACTAAGCATTTATGCTTACAGCTGTTGTGTTATGTGTTTCAGGTACTAGCGAGGATCGCGGGAAGGCGCCGGCATGATCCGTACACACTGAGAGGATTTATGTATTCGAGGATCTTGGGATTTGTTTATTGTGAAACATGTGATACTTTGGGTTACTATGATATTTTATGAATGAAAGTATGTTTTTAAAATGAAAAATTGTTTTGAAAATTTACGTTGTTACATAGGTCTTGTTGATGGCTCGATTTCTCAACCTGTGTCTAATTCTCCTACATATCCTGCTTGGTTTCGTGCAAATTCCATGGTTATCAGCTGGATTTTAAATTCACTTCACAAAAATATCGCAGATAGCGTTCTTTTTCTTCAAACTGCATCTCAGATCTGGAGTGAATTGAATCAACGATATGAACAGTCCAGTGGTGCATTGATTTACCAGATTCAACAACAACTATATTCAATGTCTCAAGGCTCAGATGATTTTCCTACTTACTTCACCAAACTCACGAAGATATGGGAGGAGTTACGTATGGTACAAGATCTTCCAGCTTGTTCATGTAGTGCAGCAACTGCTCTTAACAAGTTTCTTGAAGATCAAAAGCTTATTCAGCTTCTAATGGGGCTTAATGATTCATACAAAATCATCCGAGGTCAGATTCTCATGATGAAACCCTTGCCTACGTTGTCTACTGCTTATGCTACTCATTCAAGAAGAACATCAAAGAGAAATCAATGTATCTCCTGTCTTTAACAGTGATGCAATTGCTATGAATGTCTCTAATAATTCCAATTCTCAGTCTTCTAAGAAGAATCTTACCTGTACCCACTGCAAGAAGACAGGTCATACAAAGTCTCAATGTTATAGACTTGTTGGATTTCCCTCTACATTCAAGTTCACAAAAGGAAGAAAAGATGAGTCTTCTTCTGCTGTTCACAATGTTAGTTCCACATCTAACCTCACTTTTTCTCCTTAGCAATATCAACAACTTCTTCAACTACTGAATACAACATCAATCAACAACAGTTCTTCATCATCTCAAGTCAATTCTGCCATTACTGAAGGCTCTCTTAATCCTAATGGTACATCCTTTTATTTTGAACATTTTTGTGCAAATGCTTATAAGTCCTCGCATCTTCTTCAAACACATAATTCTTGGATCATAGATTCAGGAGCCACTGACCACATTTGTTCTAATCAAGATCTTGATTTTATTCATCACCGATTGGAGACCTCAATTTGAACTTTTAGACGTCTGCTCCTAGTTATTAGTTTAAATCGGTGATTTTGATAAAATATGGACCATTGTGGTTTTGTTGTGGTATTACTTTAAACTGGTCTTATAAAATACGGATATAAGCATGTTGTTGGTTAGGTGTTGTGATTTTGTCTTAAAGTGGCTTTAGTTATATTATAAAACCTACACATTTTAGATCACACTTGAACCTTTGGGATGTTTTGTTAGATCGATTTAACGGAGCTAAGAACCAAATATGTATAACAAATTACACTTTGAGAAGTATTTGTGAAATAAAAGAAATATCCGGGTAGAAATGATAACTTTACATGCCAGAGAGGTGGAAAGTCGCAATTTACTCTTGACAAATATAAAACAAAAGCCACTGATCGAAACAATGAAGACATTTAAATCATAAAATTAACCCTACCAGTCTTACAAAACCTGCGAGTAGAGATGAGGAAAGGCGTATACTGATAAGTTGATTGCATCTACCTATATAGATATACTACGATCGATGTGAAGCCTTAGAAGAGAATATTTCTCCGATCTTCACACATACGAAGATCGATCAGAGAGAGAAATTTGGGCAATTGCTTGATCGAAAGCAAAGAGTAGCTAGAAGAAGGATATGTATAATTAAAAGAAAGGCAACATCTGTAATTAATTCCCATTTCTTCTTGCTGTGTCCTTTTCTTTGCCATCATCATTGCCAACTTGTTTTGGCATGGTTTCCTATTCATGGTGGTTGCTTATGGGATTACCGTTCAACCTGTTATAGTATCTATTCGTTTATTATATTTATTCTCTTGTTTATTAACCTTAAAAACTAAGGTGTATATATATATATATATATATATATATATATATATATATATATATATATATATATATATACTCCCTAATAAATCAAAATCTTTTTGGCACATGTCCTCTTCTCCTTCATTTGGAAACATGACATTTTCTAAAATTTTTGAATTTTCTATTTCCACTTGTCATTTTATTGTATTTTTCATTTTATTAAATTAAAATTCCACATTTAATAAGGTGATATATATGTAAGGTATTTATTAGAAAGAGTTTATATATGTAATGCATTTAATGTATTAAAGTCTCATTAATTTTAATAATTCAAATTTTTTGTTCATTTTTCTTATAAATTCAAACTTCTCAAATTGTTAAAATTTCATATTTAATTTTTTTAAATAAACTCATGTAATACATGGGTCTCACACATATTTTATATATATATATATATATATATATATATATATATATATATATATATATATATATATATATATATATATATATGATTAGGTTTATATAAGACGACCTAATTTTGTGAGACCGTGAGATTACTTTTATTTCTATTAAATATTCTAATATTCTAGTGTTCATACAAATTAAATATGTGTAATATTCTAATATTATAAAACAATAATTTTAACATATTTTAGATTGAAATATTCTAAAACATATAATATTAGAATATATTGCATCTTTTATTTTTACGAACAATAAAATATAAGAATATTTCAATAAAATAATTTGGTCTCACGGTCTCACAAAATTATGTCCGTCTCAAATGAACTCTTATATATATATATATATATATATATATATATATATATATATATATATATATATATATATATATATATATATATATATATATATATATATATGGAAAAAAGGAAATATATGGCTATTAGGTATTTAAGCTTAGGTATAGAATATAAAACCCAATTGTTTTGTAGGTGAACATTCAAATTCTTAAATTGATTTTAGGATTTCCTAGCATATGTTTTCTTTCCTTCTTTCAATCTTAGTATTCATGATCATTCTTTATTGACTAATCATCTTCAACCCTAATATCACTGTCAACCCTATATGGCTATTAGGTACTAGGTTATAAAACGTGTGTTACACGGTTAACAAAATAAAATAAGATAAGATAAGGAAAGCGTAATCATTAATCATAAATTTATACAGTTACTTTTATATAAAATTTGATACTTGTTTAAATGTTCTTTGAAATTTTGAATTGGATTCTTTAATATGTTATGAATCCGATGCTTATTCAGCATATTACATTTGAGTTGAATAAATTCATAAAAATATGAAACATGATTGCGTAAATATTCATTTATCCCTTCTAAGTGTATCAAAAATGAAAATGTAGGTGTAGAAATGTTATTTTTCTATTGATTATTAGACGGAAGGTGTTTACAAAAGCATAACTTGTATAACTTGAAACCAATATCATTTTTTAAACACAATTTAAATAATATAATATAAACTAATGTCTTTCGATACAAATTCTCAACAATTTTAAACAACTTCCAACATTATCTCAAAAGAATAAAAGATTCAGGTGTTTCCTTTCTTCAATATCATCTCAAAAGAGAGGAAAAAGGAGTCCTAATTAAAAGAGAAAGAGGAAAAAGTTAGAAGAAGAACAAAGGGCTTTATTGCTTATCCCAGAGTGTTGATGACAATTTTGACAATTTTACCCCTAAGCAACATAGTATATTAAAGAGAACGCGAATCGGATACCTCAGAAGAATCAAAATACAATGGTTAAAAAGGAAAAAAAAAGTTAAAATTATAAAATAAATAAATAAAATCAGAGATTATATATGATTTGGATTTTCTTTTGCGGTTCCAAAATTATTTCTTTTTATGTAATCTTAAAAAAGTTTATGAACAACAAAACATCTACCCGATACAAATACATAGAAGCAAATTATACGAAGAAAAGCATGAAGTTTTAAAAAATAAAAATTACAAATTACTTTTTGCACCAGACCAACTTTACAATTATGAAAAAAAAAAACAGGTACACAAATTTATTTACCAAGGATATCACGTTAAATATAGAGTATGAAGTAAATTAGTTTCTAACAAATACACACCATCAATGTGGTAATGATTTTGTAAAACAATGTATGTAGCAACAATATAATTAGTATCAATTACACATACTCAGACTCAAAAAATGAATAGATGAGGAAGTACATGTGATTCAAACCTATCAATTTAGGCAAAAAGAAACTTAAAAGTCTAAACTAATTACAGGAAGAAGTGGATGTAATATACATGGGCTGCAAAAAAAAAAATTAAAATATACAACTTCAAATTTGAATAAAAAAGGAATTATGGTTGTAATTAGGGATTATAAATATTGGATGTGATCAACTTGATAGTTCACCTTAAAATTGCAAAATTACTATTTTGAACATCACAGGTCTTTGATCCATTTATCTAAAATTTATTTTGGGGTTTTTATTTTGCAAAATCATATTTCTAGCAAGAAATTTCTCTTAAAAGAATATAACCTTGACTCTACAACGAATCAAATTGGGTATTATTTTCAAGCTAAACATTTTTCAAGTTCATAAAGGCTATACAGTCATATTATCATCCCCAAATCAAAGAGAAGTTAAGAGTTGTGGAACTTAGGACTGAAGTTAATTTATTGTTAGATTCATGCATTTTATACATAATTCATTTTATCCTCGGGTCATTGGACAAGATTACCAGAACGTCTAGTGTCATGGACTTTTGAACAATATCCTTTAATCTTTTGTTGTTTGACAATATACTCACTTCACCCCTTTCCACACGCCTTCAAAATCTTCTAACAATACAATGGAAGATAAAATTAAAAATAATATATTGTAAGATATGATAAGAGAGAAAATATATATTACCTATAACACAAAAGATTTCCATTCCATCTTCAAGCCATTTATGATTAAAGATGATTATAGTAAATCAAAAACTTCATCAGGTACCTTCAAATTTGATTCTAATCATTATAGAAAGGAAAACAATAATGTTTATCATCAACCATGCTTGCTTGATGGATTGTTGTCCTAAAATCTTAAGAACCAAATAAAGACAAAAAAATATTTTTTAAAATTGGATTCATGAGATGAATAATTAAATAATTTTCATAAAAGGTTGAATGGAATGTACAATTGTTCAGGTCTTGCAATAAAATTTCACTATGACATTCCATCAAACACCTCGTATGCACTCTAACGAATATTAACTCTCACCTCCTTATTATCGGTTACCTATTACCATTTATAAACCATTCAAGCTAATAGTTATATTAAAGTACTGTGAATCAACTTTATTTATTGAGATGTGATTCAAATGAAACTTAATGAATAAATAATAAATAATTTTTTTCTAGAGTAAGGAAGAAAAAAATAAGGATGAAATTTAGGACTAAGCCCCTAGTAACATCGATGATATTCAACTAAGGAGGACCTGCAAACTCACCGCATGATTTCTTTTAGAGATTTAGAAAAAAAGGTAGCATCTTCCAATGGGGTAAGACGCCCACATTTAAAGTACCCTACACACACACAATACAACAACACAAAAATAATTATCTCACGGTATGAATCTTCAAATCTCATAGAAGGATGAATATTAAAATCGATGCAAAAATTAAAAGCATGTAGGCTGCTAGAAACCGAGTGCAGGCGAATGTTCAAATCACAAAATTACCGAAGCATATAAGAAGGGGAGTAATTGGGTCATCGGTTTAAATTTTTTGAAAAGATTACGTTTGCTGATTTATTGCCTAGAATATTGCTAATTTATTGAAATCAGAATAGTTTCCGATTTAAAGATTGATTTTCAGCAACGTTTTTGGATAAAGAAAAAAGCGGGAAATAGAGTCGAGGGCTTAAGAGAAAATGACACGTGGCATGAGATTGTGTTTAAAAGAGGACATGTGGCTGGTTTAAGAGTCTTTTATTATATATTAGGCGTAACCTCGCGCGTTGCGTAAGAATGCATTTAAGTGGTTAAAATAATTATGGGAAAAAATAGAAATATGTTGAAATTTACGTTTTTAATCATGTGTTGGGCATTAACCGAATTATCAAATAACATAAAAATTCATCAACTTATATTTTGATACTATCTAATATAGTCTATACCTTATAAACTTTACTTTTAATTTTATAATACCCAATATATATTATAAGTTTTTGTATAACATTAATATAATCTACTTGTTTATGTCCGATAATATTTTTTTGGATAAAATAAGAAATAAGTTGTTTTGAATGAGCTATTAATAAATAATATTGAACTAATAAACTTTGTATTACAATATTTATATTACACCAAAACATCCAAGGTTTCATATATGAACTTTCAAATATTAAACATTGAAATTAAGAATGAAGTCATACAAAATATATCATTATACATAAATGTCATCAAGAGTTTTAAAATAAGTCGATTATTAAATATGATATTTAATTTTAATTACATATTTTGCAAGACGTACGTTTGATTTTATGTTGGCGCGCCGAGAATCCTCTTCCTTAATTTGTACCTAAAAAATTAAGGTGAATAAGAATATAAAATAGATATTACTAAGCATTAATATAAATAATTAAAAAGGATATGTGGATCTCCTACCACCGGTTAAAGACAACATACCTCTCTAGTGGTATCAATTCCTATGTGAAATTGAAGTAGTCATTCTATGTACACCTTGTTTTCTAATTACATAAACAAATATGAGTAACCAAACATAAAAATGTTATCTTTATGTAGGAAAAATATTTTAGTTAACTAACAAATTAAATAATATAAGTTTAAGAGTTAGGAGTTTCAAAACATTAATATTTTTATTAATCAATCAATTAAGTAACACATGTTGAAATTTTTACAATCATTATTAAAAAGCGTTTGAAATATTAGATTTTAAATGAATTTTGGTTGAAGTGTTTTGACATCTAGTATATGATTTGTATGCATGTCTTCCCAAAAGATTGACCTTTTTATAGAAAACTTTTCACTAAATGTTAATTAAACATAATATAAGTTATAAAACTTTTGAGTGATAAATCATAATTAAAAAAAACTTTTGAGTTGTATTAGTTAAAAAAGGGAGTTTCAAATGAATGTGGTTTGAGGAAGTTAAAAAAGGGGGTTTCAAATGCATGAGATTCAAGCAAAAATGTTAGCTTTATAAGTATGTATGATACTAGGTTAAAACCCGTGGAAATCCACGGTTGATAATTTGAAATAGAATTATAATTTTCATTTTGGTTGTGTAATAAAAAAACATATCAAAGTTCACAAAAAATGAAGAATAGTGATATTGTAATTAACATGAATAAATGAAATGCAATAAAGTATTATAAATTATTTAATTAATATGATGGATGAAATATTATTTTTTAAAAGTAAATAAAAGATGGTACAAAAACACTGTTTATAATTTCTGGAAAACTTCTTTATAAACAACATTGGAAGTTTGATTTGTGAGGGTACCGTCCTTATCTAAAATTAATAATTTTAATCCCTCTCTGCTTTGATAGGGCAACATACAATTGGCCATGTGAAAACACGGGATGTTTGAGAAACAAACCAACCTTGGATAATGATTGTCCCTGACTCTTATTAATGGTCATTGCAAAACATATAGCCAATGGAAACTGTCTTCTTCGGAATTTGAAGGGAATCTTCTTTTCTGATGGAGTTAAAGACATTCTTGGAATAAAAGTACGGTTTCCAATATTAGTTCCAGATATGATACGCGCCTCAATAACACGTTTGCCCAATGATATCACCTGTAGTCTTGTCCCATTACATAAGCCATTTTTCTGATCAATATTTCTCAGCAACATAACTGGAACACCGATTTTTAAAACTAACTTATGGTTTGGTAAACCTGATACCTTCAGACCATTTAAAACATCAGGTGAATATAAATTTGCATCAAACTAATCATGGACAAATTCAGATTGGCATATACTATCTGAACTTAAGTATTCAACCTCATCTCCTGGAAACTTCGATAACAAACGGTCGTTTATTTCCTGAACCACTTCATTCTTTGGAGCAAGTATTGCTCTTTCTTGAAAATAACTTGTATTGTTGTACTTTTCCAAAATTGAAGGATATACAAAGTCGATTAATGAACCTATAGGATCATGTGGATCATTAATGAGAATATCATCTGGAATATCAATAACCGTTTCTCCATCGTTGATACCACCAAGTTTGCCTTCTCCTATATCCAACAACCATTCTGCAAAATCTTTGATTTTTTCTATATTAGATTGATCCCTTCCAACAGTTAGCCTCATGTTTTTTTGTTAATTTATGGATCTTGCAATGTTGCCATAAATATGAAGAACTTAAAGAAGCATTAACAATGTTTTGTCTACTTCCACCAGGAATAACAGGTAGAATCTGTCTGAAATCTCCTCCAAAAACAATAACTTTCCCTCCAAAAGGAATATCTGAGTTGCTAGAATTTTCAGACCTGAATACATCTTTCAAACTTCGATCTAAAGCTTCAAATGCATGCTTATGGACCATAGGAGCTTCATCCCAAAATATGAATGAGGTTTTTCTCAATAACCTAGCGAGGTCACCATCTCGACTTATTTTACAAACAAAATCCTCTGTTAGTTCAAATGGAATTATAAATCGAGAGTGTGCTGTTCTACCTCCATGCAATAATAATGAAGCAATCCCACTTGAAGCAACATTTAAAACAATATGACCATCACATCTAATAGCTGCAGATATTGTCTTCCATAAAAAAGTTTTACCAGTCCCACCATAACCATAAACAAAGAAGACACTTCCTTTATTTTCTTTAACTGCACCCATGATATCAAGGAAAATGTGACGCTGCTCATTTGTCAATGCAAGAAACATACGATCAAATTCAGTCTTCATAACAGGAATGTCATAATCTAGCTCCTCAGTGATAAGTCGATTGTTTGAAGAAGAAACAGAATCTACATCTGGGATAGGCATGTTTTTATAATTTTTGAGAGTGGAGTTGTTCCTTAGTAAAACTTGTTCTATCTCGAACAAAGTTAAGTTCTTAAGTTGATCTTCATTGAGTGATAAGTCTGGAGGATAAAGAGCAAATTAATTAGAAATATTATTAACAATATTTATTTATAATTAAAATATTAGTTAATGTATGTTTAAAAATAAATAATTGACTTTTTAAATAATAATAATAATAATAAAACTTTAATACCTGGAGACTTGAATCTCCGTCGTTGGTTATAAAGAATTTCATCTGCCAAATATTCCCATGTGTTTTCCCAAACAACCTCCGGTTTAGACATACTGTTACACATCAATAATGTAGCAAATAAAAATCGTAGGTAAAAACCAGATCCAGAATGACTTGCTTCTTTGATTGCATCGATGTATTCCTTGTCATCATCCAAGAGCCCAAGAGCATAACAAACATCTCTAAAAGAAGAATATTCTTCACCATTTACTGTGCGAATTTCTTCAAATGATTTCGGACCTTTGACCTTATTTAACAAAATTCTTAAGAAATAAGCTTCCCCTAGATTAGGTGAAACCGAATGAATTCTACCAATGCACTTTCCTACTTCCCGTGGCTTCCAAATCCTATCACCGCGTTGCCAAACAAACTTTGTAGGGAATTCAACATACGTAAGTTTCCGTGCATCACCGTTAACTGCATTACACTCCATCCAAGCTGTGAACATTGAAGAAGCAACAGAAGGTTTGTCGAGAACATCGTCAATATCATCGTCTTCCCCATATACAATTTGTTGTTGACCAGGCAGATGAAAAGGCAGTCTAACCACATAAGGATACCTGTAATGAACATCATATTTAAAAATTCGCCATGATGCTTCACATGCAGATAGATATCTACAGTCGTAATACTCATTGATTTCATCGACCGTATCATTATTATTACAGTCATTATTGCTTTGTTCAACGACAACTGTAGCTCTATCAGGTCCCTTGTTTATGTATTTAAATAAATATTTTATAGAAGAGCCCTGATTGCACCATTCAACATTAATATGTGCTTGATATTTTCTCAATAGATATTTGTTGTACGGAACAACATTTCTATTATCCAAATGCACACCCGATTTTTCAACAAAATGACCATCGTTTCTTCTCCTATATAAGGGAAAACCATTCTGATCAACAGACGTATGGTTACAAAATTGCTTTTGAAAGTTTTTAGAGCACTTTTTGTCCACCATTAGGCCTTTAAAAACAAGACGACAAATGATTCATACCGTAAAATGTACGTTTGTAATAAACAAGGCTTTAAAAGATTGAAGGCTAATAGTTATGGGGTTGTAAAGACACAACGTAGAAATTTGAGGATCGGATGCCAAGCAATGCTTCGAATTTCAAAAGGAAAAGATGGGATATGGTTTGCGGACATGTTTAACGATACCCATAATCATGAGTTAAGTGTTACACCTACAAAAGTAATGAAACATCGTTCTCATGAGAAGCTCCATTGTTCATTGGCATGTAAATCTCTTATGGTGGAACTTGGTCCATCAGGATTAAACCCTTCTCAAATAAAAAAGGCTGTTAATGCAATGAAAACTCCACAGGATATTGATGTTACTTCAAAGCAATGTGTGGATATATTATCTAAGCAACGGAGACAATACAAAGGTAAAGATTTTTATGGGCTTAGCAAACATTTCCAAAATAAAGCATTAGTAGATATTAACCAGTATTTTGTTGTGGATTTATTTGAGGATGGGTCTCCTCGAAATATTTTTTGGGTCGATGGAAGATCAAGGGATGCCTATACTAAAATCGGAGATGTTGCTGTCTTTGATATTACATACATGACAAACAAATTTAAGATGCCATTTTCTCCATTTGTGAGGGTGAACCATCATGGTCAAACCATACTGTTTGGTGGTGCATTGCTAGAAAATGAAAAAGAAGAAACTTTTCGGTGGTTATTTGAGTATTTTTTTAAAATGCATGTTCAACAAGCATCCATCTGCAATGATAACCAATCAAGATAAAGCTATAGGTAATGCAATAAAAAAAGTGTTTCGAAACACTCGACATTGCTACTGTGCATGGCATATTAAGAAGCATGAGCTTGAACATCTCCGACCGCTTGTAGCCTATTATAGTGATTTTAAGGAGTCTTATAGATGGTGGGAAAAAAGTGATACAATTGAAGAATTTGAAACAGAGTGGGAAATTATGCATGGTAAATATAACCTTGAAAATTATTGTTGGATCATCGATATGTATAACCAACGAAAACATTGGGTTAAAGCCTACTTAAAGGATGTATTTTTTGCTGGTATGACAACCAGTGGACGAAGCGAGAGCATTCATTCCTTTTTTGATGGATTTGTAAACTCCAAGACAATGTTGAATGAATTTGTAGTTCAATATGATCAAGCGGTTGAATCTCGAAGAGCCGTTGAAGAAGATGAAGACTTTAAGACTATGAACTCGAAGCCAATTCTATCTTATGTTCATCCAATATAAGCAAAAGTGGGTGAATGTTATACCAAAAAGATTTTTGAGATTTTTATAAAAAGAATGGATAGAAGCTACACAAAATTTAACTCATGAGACATTAAGCATATCTACAGAAGAAATCAAATATAGAGTTGGCCAATTGGATATTGATAAAGCGCATTGGAGATTTGTTAGTTATCGTTTCACGAATCAAGTGAATGTCAGATGTTTATGTGCTAAGTTTGAAACATATGACATATTATGCAAACATAGTCTATACGCGATCAAGAAGAGAGATATCCAAACCCTTCCTGGCCATTATATTTTATCTGGGTGGACATTTGATGCAAGGTTTAAGGTGGGTAGTCATAGCGTCAGAATGCATGAGATCAATACCAAAAAGGAAGTTAGTGCCTTAACCCTATGGTATGTCCGTGCAAACTGTAATAAAGCAATCGAACATGCAAAAGACTCCCCTTCAAAGATAAAAATATTCAACAATTTAGTGGTAAAGTTTTTAGAAGATGAAATTATTCAGAAAAAGCCATATGGACCTCAAAACGCATCTCAAGATTCTTGTGTAGGAATTTCCCAGTTAGACATTATGCCACATATATCTATTCAAGATCCTCTTGTTCTTAGTAATACGAAAGGGCATCCTAAAATGCAAACATGATTAAGTATTCTTTGGAGTTGGCAAAGAAAAAACAAACTTGTTCTCACTGCAAGGTTCTGGGTTATTATGCCACTGGTTGTCCAAGCAGAAAGATAAATTTTTTTAAGCTTCATGATTTTTGTAATCTAATACTCATATATTATTTTTCTTTTTGGTATAGGCAGAGGAGGCTTTACAAGAGAAACATTGAAGCTATTTTTTTTGAAGTTATTTTAGGTGTGATAAAGAATAAGAGAACTAGCTGAATATATATATATATATATATATATATATATATATATATATATATATATATATATATATATATATATATATATATATTGATTATTTGACTTATATAAACCAATGAAATTGGTTATTTGAGAGTTTGTGTTCCTATAATAAAATAACAAAATTGGTTATTTGATACTTGAGTTTTCTTGGATCACAATGTACTTTATACTATTTATTTGAATGGGTGATTTAGTATCATGGGATCTCATTTCTTATTGGTTTTTACTATTTAATAATTGTTTCATGTTTGTGTAATAAGATCCAATCACCATTCTTTGATTATGTTATTATAAAATATTTTATGCACCAATTGTACCTTCTTTGATACAATGCACTAATGAAACGTGTAAGTATAATGCAATAATAGAAAGAAATAGGAAGTAGGATGCTTGCCCACAAAAACAAGAGTCGGTTAGACACACAAGCGAAACACCAAGTTCACGCTTGCCCACAAAAACAAGAGCATAACCAACTCGCACAACCCATACCATCAAGACTTGTTAAGAAGCAGGGAATGCAACACGCTGCTCTCCTGGGGACAAGCTTCATACCTCACATGGACGAGCGTCCCTTGATTTTCTAAAGATGTTACCTTGGCCACGACATCCCGATAACGAATTGATAAATCAGCATACATCTCCCCAGCTTTCACAAACATCTCCTCGCTTGCAAGCTTCATGACTTCGAAAACATGTACATTCACCTCCGCAGCCAAAAATCGGTCTCTCAAGGTTAACAACCCATCAAAAACCTGTAAATCACGCCCGAGTACGGCAGAGATAATTTTTTCTGCACTGCTTCATTCGGCTCTTCGTCAAACACTACAGAAGATGGACACCCACCTACAACGTTGGGAAAACGGTGTTAACAGAGCAAAGTAATCACAAACAACGCACAATATGTGACGCATGCCAATCAATTTACATACCAACTGGTTTGGGGGCCACATGACAAATAGACAAGGGAAAGACGTATCGAGGAACCACGTCATCCACTACAATTGACTCAGGTGGAATATCACCGGCCAAATAAGTCGTTAGGTGGAAAGAGCATTTACTCCAATCTGCAATAATAAATGAGCACAGAGAAAATACCCAAAGGTAACATTTATATCAGGAGATTACCCATAACCAGGGAAAGAAAAGACAAAGGAACTGATGCTAAATCCAGTAAAAGGCTAGACAAACCTGCATGACATGCAGATAACACTTGTAGTTGATAGCGGGATTTCCAGAATGGGCTTATGTGACACAGGGCAAGTACAACTTCCGACAGAAACACCCTCTTTACACAGAAATGTGAAAACAAAGGAACAAATCCAAGAAGATCGGAAGATAAAGACACCGAGTCATCACCAAGTGAAACATAACATGGGGAAAATGGCAGACACAAGCTATGCATGTCGACCTAACATAAGCTACTTTTCCAGTTCCCATTCGAATGAGCCACATCTGGAGACAGAGGAAAGTGATGACTACTAAAAGAAAACCAGTCACCATACTTCTTCAAGCGATAAAAATAACGAAACAAGGAGACATCAAGTGGTATCTTATGAGAAACGTAAAACACTTCGAAAGTAACAATCTTGGACACCGCATTCGGACATAGTTGGACAAGATAAACTTTGTAAAATTAGAGAACCTCTAAGAAGATGCGAGACAGGGGTAACCACAAGATGTCGAAGATAGAATCCAACCTTACCAGGTGGGGCATCAAGAATAGAAGAAGACGAAGACAGAACCTGGAACCCAATCACAGGAGAAAGATGATATTCATGACAATACCGCTCCAGCATGCAGCAGTCCACTTCGTACGCCATTACAGACATGTCATCGCCCATACCAATCATAGTAAAGGAAAATTCAAAGGGAAAGCATGTAAGGAAGTTTCTACAAGAGTAATCAGGATTACCCGATAAATAATCAGAGGGACCGGTTAAAGCATTTAATACAAACAATCTAATCAAAGCAAGCAAGATGGCGTGCGACGGCGCAAGCATTTAATGTTCAGCATGTGAAGGATTTTACAGTCCCTGATATGGATTTAAAACTCTGAACGACAAAAATATTTCGACAATATTCTTTCACCCTTCAGACTGGGGGGCTTAATGGTGTACCAGGCCGGTAGTCCGAGGAAACCCACTACCGACCCGGTACCCACCAGGTCGGCTTTACAAGCATTTCCACCTGTTTCGGGAAAATAGGTATCCGTATATATCGTACGCAAGCATCAGAATCGTATCCCAGAAAACATTCCAAACAATACAAAGCAAATAAAATAAGCAAGGAAAGGACACGAAGAGCGACCGCTCACAGATTGGGTGATGAGTGGAGGACCGGTCTAAGGAGTGGGCTTACTGACCACATACATACAATAAATATACCCAGGAGACATCCTAACAAGGTAAGGAAAAACACATACTCCTTGACACAAAAGCAATACCAAAATGTCGCATTCTAACTTAGGCATCAGAGAGCTATGTCGGGGTCCAACCCTCGGTATAGCTATTTTACCTAGTTTTTGTTGTTCTTATATAGAGTGAATTCCCGGACGCCTATAAGACGAAACCCTCCTAGGTAAAAGAGCTCATCATGCGCCTAGAGTTCGCCGTATCAACTAGTCCCATACTACCTTCCACACCTACCCGTATTTATTCCAAGTATCATCACAAACTACCCGACAACAAATTCACGACTATGATACACATACATCATATCCTCGCTATCTGGAGAGTAGCTAATCATCCATTAGTAGGCTTGTTACCTACACATACTTACTCATGAAACTTCCACCAAACCAATAGCCACTCGTGCATGCTAATCATACATAACACTGGATCCTATAGACACTCGGATACTTGACCCTACCCTAAGCCCTTCATCAAACAAGAACATGAAATTAGGATAAATCAAACATTCTCAGGCTATAAGATCTTAGTTATGTACAACTATGATGCACACACTAAGCAACCACAGTAATGACGTCAATTCCATCTAACATACAAGAAGTCCTCCTAGGCTATCAGGCATCATATATCAGACAATTCTATCACGAAATCCTTAAAGATCCCTAGCCTATCACTAGCATGCAGTTCTACTCATATCATAAAAAATAGTAGTATGGTAACTTGAGGTATACTTTCTTGCTCCGGCTGATCGTACACATCTCCTCCTTCCTGGGTTGCTTTTGAAAACAATTTGAATTCATTTTGAAAATTATGTTGAAAACTTTACAGATCCTTAGTTTGAGTCTCGATTCACACGAATGCTCATCTAGTTCTCTCAAACCAGAGCTCTGATACCAACTTATAACATCCCAAAAACACGATAAAAATTTTTCATTTTTAAATTAAAAAAAACCATTGTTTTCAATCCCAACCATGTCAAATCAAGTGTCAAATGCGAATACTCCCCAAGATCAGAACACCATAAAATCTCCCAAAATATATCTTCAAAGGATGTGTATGATCACGCCTTCGCCTTACCACAGTCATCATAAGTGTCTGAAAGAATAAACTAAAATTGTAAGCCAAAGCTTAGTGACCCCCCCGCCCCCAAGTACCACATAACACAGCCAAACAAATATACATAATGCATGCTGGGTCCACAACCTCCCGATTGGCTTACCCCGACCCACAACCTCCAGGTTGGATTGCCCTGCATATAACGTACTGGGTCCACAACCTCCCGGTTGGATCACCATGGCCTATAAACTCCCAGTTGGATTGCCCTAACCCACAAACTCCCGGTTGGATCACCCTGGCCCATAAACTCCCGGTTGGATTGCCCTAACCCACAACCTCCCGGTTGGATTGACCTAGGTTTGTTAACTGACCGCACAAAGCAGTACAGTCTCAACCCAACCATACTATGTTGATATATACATAATAGATAACATATAATAGTAACAGATAATCATAACCAATCCACATACTAGCGGACAGATCTACAGATCACTATCACATAGCAACTGATGGGTTTTTAGCATTCTAACACTCCTATGGTGTACATGCAACCCTAGAAACCTTGGATCTATGTTTTACTATGATACATGCAAATTTGATTTCCAAGGTTCATAACCTATCTAACATAGCATGGGGAACTTTTAAACATAAATGCTAGTTGTAGAACATACCTTATGTTGTTTGGATTCCTTGAAAACCTTGTGAGCCTAGCACCTCAAGTGTGATGCCTCAAATGTCTCACACAACACCACAATACTTGGAATAACCTTGAGAGAAGTTCACTAACACCTCAAAATCGGCTAGCCCTCTTCCTTGCTTGTACAAGTGCCGATTTTGCTAGTCTAGGGGTCTTTATATAGTTATGGCACAAGTAGGGTTACACCATGTAAACCCTAATTGTCATGGCTTTCCATATTCCATGATCCATGGGTTTGTAACCTCCATGGACTATCCATGGAGCTCCTTATGGATTTTAACCCAATCCATACAAACCATGGATCATTAGCCCACTATACAAGAATAGATGATTTACACAATCAACCCCATATATTTAATTAGTCTCTTTTTGATCACTTAATTAATTCCAAATTAATTCTTTGATCAATACTAATTAAATAATATTATTAATATATTAGAACTTATAATATATTAATAAACCTTAAGTGTCCTTTCTCTCATTTTGGTCTATCCAAGCATTGCAATGCCATGCAACCCAAATGGACCATGCCGGGTCGGGTCAAGTACATACCAAATATAATTATGGACTTAGACACTATATCCAACAATCTCCCACTTGGATTAGTCTAATAACTATAACTGCAAGTATGACTTCAGGAACCGATCAGCAATCGCAGCTCTTTCAAGGTCTCGTAGAACTGAGATGATGATGATACGCCATTTAAGATAAGTGATCATATAATCCTCTGCTCTCAAGATATCAGCCGGAAAAATACATGGAACATGGTCTTACTTATTGTCCAGCATTTGTTTCTCGATCTCTGATCTGTTTGACATAGAACTAAATTGAACACATCAATTAGGTTCTGACCGGGCCCGGTACATAGGTCAAAACAAAATCATCGAGGGGCCCAGATATCGCTTCTAATCCTAGAAGGAACAGATAAACTTTGACTCATATGCTTGTACTGACTACTTGTTGAATCATGCACAAAAGCACGTTTTATAACATCGAGTTACCAATGTGTTTTCGTACAATCAATGTACAACCAACTCATAGTCAACAAATCATATCTCTAGGTTTGAAGATTTATATGATATTACCGTCTCACGATCACTCGAGATAAATTCCATGCAGTGATACAAGTGAGCGTGGGTTGAGTCCAATACTCAGGCCTTATGAGCACTCATGAATGTTGCAGCAACCATTGCTATGTCTAATACACCTTTAGACAATCTACAAACCCAATTAATGACAATCTTAATTCAATACCTACTTCTAAAGTATGACTGACTGTGGAGAGTTTGAATAATATAATTATTCTGGAAGTCAAAACATGCAAAGTTGAAACAATAGTAAACGATTAATCATAAGATAGTAACACTTTACTCATAAATAAACAAAAACTTTTATTTAATCATCAAATTTCAATTACATTTTACAAGTTTCAAAACTATCTAATTATTAAAACTAATATCATCCTTCAGCCCGATGCGCCTCGCATGCTGTAAATGCTTAACCCTACTCAGTCCCTTCGTGAGGGAATCTGCTGGGTTCTCATATGATGATACCCTCTTTGCCACGAGGAGTCCTTCTTCTATTCGATGTCTAATGAAATGGTATTTTCTGTCAATGTGTTTGGATCTCCCGTGATCCCTTGGTTCCTTAGCTAAAGCAACCGCACTTTCGTTGTCACAGAAAATTTCCATTGGCTCTTTTATAGCTGGTACAACTCCAAGGTCTCCAATGAAGTTCTTTAGCCATATCGCCTCTTTTGCTGCCTCGCTTGCTGCTATATACTGTGATTCGCAAGTTGAATAAGCTACCATCTCCAGCTTGGAACTTTTCCAAGTAATTTCTCCTCCATTTAGGATAAAGACCCAGCCTGACTGAGAGCGGAAATTATCCCTATCAGTCTGAAAGCTAGCATCGCTATACCCTGCCACTCTCAAGTTATCACTGCCACCAAGGGTAAGGACCCAGTCCTTAGTCCTTTGCAGATACTTGAGAATGTTCTTTACCGCAGTCCAGTGACCCTTGCCAGGGTTCCCTTGATATCTACTGACCATGCTCAAGGCAAAGGCCACATCAGGGCGAGTACAAGTCATAGCATACATGATTGAGCCCACAACGGAAGCATATGGTACATGACTCATCTCAGCTATCTCAGCCTCTGTACTCGGACTCTGAGTCTTACTCAGTTTGGTGTTACTCTGGATCGGTAATTCCCCTTTCTTGGAATCCTGCATACTGAACCTCTTTAGCACCTTATCCAAGTAAGTACTCTGACTAAGTCCAATTAGTCTTTTACTCCTGTCTCTCAATATCCTTATCCCTAGGATATAGGCAGCTTCTCCAAGGTCCTTTATAGCGAAACACTTCCCAAGCCAGGACTTAACCTCCTGCAAGGTTGGGATGTCATTTCCTATGAGTAGTATGTCATCCACATACAACACCAAAAAGCTAACTATACTCCCACTAGCCCTAACATATACACATGACTCATTCTCGCTTCTCGAAAAGCCAAGCTCTTTGACTTTCTCATCGAAGCAAAGATTCCATCTGCGAGGTGCCTTCTTTAATCCATAGATGGATTTTTCAAGCTTACACACTCTATTGGGGTACTCTGTACTGACAAAACCCTCTGGCTGACTCATGTAAACATCCTCAACCAACTTTCCATTAAGGAAAGCGGTTTTGACATCCATTTGCCATATTCCATAGTCATGAAATGCAGCAATGGCTAGCATAACCATAATAGACTTAATCTTTGCTACTGGTGAAAAGGTCTCATCATAATCAACTCCCGGAGTTTGTGAAAAGCCCTTTGCAACCAGTCGCGCCTTATAAGTGTGTACATTACCATCCATGTCGGTCTTCTTCTTGAAGATCCATTTGCATCCGACTATCTTGCGACCTGGTACATTGTCAACCAAGTTCCAAACTTGATTGTCATACATGGACTGTATCTCGCTGTCCATAGCCTCTTTCCATTTAGTAGCCTCAGGGCCTGTCATGGCTTCCGTGTAGCTGTTAGGTTCATCCAGACTTACCAGTGTACTATCACTGATAAGCGTATCACCTTCCGCAGTAATATGGAAACCATAGTAATGCTTAGGTGCATTCCTAACTCTCGTGGAACGCCTCAGAGGTATGGTCTCGTCAGTAGGATCAACAAGAGTTTCCTCCTCAGGTTGATTGCTCGGGTTTGAGGTTCCTTCACCACTTGACTCTCGAATTTCTTCAAGATCAATTTGCCTTCCACTGTTTCCTTGGCTTATGAACTCTCTCTCACGAAAGACTCCTCTCCTTGCTACAAAGACCACATTATCACTGGGTCTGTAGAAGAGGTAACCAAAGGATCTCTGTGGGTAGCCGATGAAAATACACCTCCCACTTCGAGGTTCGAGCTTATCGTGAGTCTCGCGTCTCACGAAAGCCTCGCAACCCCAAATCTTGATGTGATCTAGATTAGGAACTTTTCCAGTCCACATCTCATGAGGTGTTTTGGCAACCTTTTTAGTAGGGACTATGTCACACCCCGAAACCGATGTCGGAAATGTTTCGGGGCGGAGGACGTCATGCGTAGTATCACAACAGTTGTATCGTAGTAAGCGAAGTAAACACAACCATTACATTATAATATGAATAATTACATTGTTCAAAAGCATGATTTGTACATAGCAAAAGTAAAAGACGTGACTTCAGAATGTTCCGTCTTCTCCAAAAGTTGGCAAGAGTACCTGTCTATTGATGCCCTGAGAATACAAGCAGTTTTAAAAATATCAGCATAAAGTTGGTGAGTTCATAAGCGTTTAATTCTGGTGAAAGAAATGTTTCTTTGATTCTTTGAAAAGTTGTTTCCCAAGAAAATCCTATATTTTCTTATGAAAGAGGTTTGATTATCCATTAGTTATACGATAAACGGCCTGTTTATGAAAGGTTAAGTTATCCTAGGAAAATCCTATATTTTTCCTTAAAAGTTGATAGTTGATTTTCGATTATGATACGATGTGTACAAGTATCTACCATACTTGTATCAATAGATGTAGTTTCCTTGAAAAACCCTGGTTACTCGCTGTGAGATGTATTAGCCTTATTACATAAATAAAACTAATAAAATAGGTAGTGAACTAGATACTAAGGGCATTACTAATGCCCTCTAGTAATCAAATCGGTTATTACTTTGAGGTTAGTTCACTCGTTTCATTATTACAAAAGTAAATTCTCGTTACCTAAGTTGTGAGTGCCATAACCGTACTTAGACTGGATAAGGCCCGAAACGGGGGCCAATATCTTTTATGACTTTGTCACCCCTGAACCTAACGGTTCCGCTGTAGCTAGCAGCGAGGGTGCGGGATAGTCAGTCCCATATAGATCTATACACAATAGCCACGCTCTCCCTCCAAGAGATTCTGGTTATAAGTCGTAGTCCTCCACTCACGAATCCGATGGAGTGTTACCAAGGACATGTCTCAAACTTAGCCTAACAAATTTACAAGTAATAGTATGAAAATCCTATTTATGATTTACATGAATCCTTTATAAGATCATACATATTATAACATGATTCACAAGTTTCTTGCTTTAGATTTGAAAACTGTTTCTACGAGTTGATTTCTTAATCGATTGGTAAAACGGTTTTCTGAGTTAAAAGCATACCGAACATAAAATCATTCTATGCAAAATGAGATAATTTGAGCACAAGTTTCCTTGTACTTTTGCTTGTATGCCCCCCTGAAAACATTAAAAACTCGGAAAAAGCGTAGGGGTATGAACTCACTGTTTATCGTAGGATCCGAAAGCACAATTAGTTACGAGTGTTGAGTGTCAACCGATGTTTCGCACGCAAGTGGATCCTATTAACATGTGATAACACATATGTGTGTTAGAATTAGGGTGTTTCATGACTAAACATGACGAGAAACCACCCTAAAGACTTGGAAATGCTTGTCGGGACCCTATATGATCAAATAAGGGATGTGTACGGCCAAAAGGGTGTGTGTGCGGCCAGGGTGTGCGGCCAAGCTGTGTGTGCGGTTGCATACAGGAGTGTGCGGCCGTATAGAGGGTGTGCGCGGCCAGGCTGTGTGTGCGGTTGCACACAGGAGTGTGCGGCCGTACACAGGAGTGTGCGGCCGTACACTCCTCATTTGTGCCCGAAATGTCGATTTTGAGGTGTTCTTGTGCTAATACCAAGTCCTACTAGTGAATGAAGGCCAAACTCTTCACTTTGGAGAGCTTTAAGGTGTGTGCGGACACCTTATGAAGGTGTGCGGCCGTACACCTTCAAAGGATGAAGAACACGAAGAACACTATGAGTTTTAGGCTTAGATTCAGGTGTCTTACCAATATAACAAGCTGAATGATGAAGTAGTTCACGTTTTTGAGGCCTTTAGAGTGTTCTTGGATGAAGTTTTTAGAGAGAGAAAGTAGTGAGAGAAAGTAGAGTGCAGCCAAAGGAAAGAAATGAGTGAAGGGGGTCTCCTTATATATATAAGGGGGAGTGTGCGGCCGCACACCCATGTGTGCGGCCGTACACACCTCTCAGGAGGGTGTAAGGCCCGGTTTTGTCTCTATACGACTTGTTGACTCATTTCTAATCTCATTCCCGACTGTACTCAAGCTTAGAACAGTTAAACTAACTCTTAAACGGTGTCAAAAGATGATAAAATCGAGTTTAATATTGATATACAGATCAATTGCACAGGATAAAAGTTTCGGGTTGTCACATCATCCCCCCGTTAGAGGGAATTTCGTCCCGAAATTCGAATATAGAATACAAATCATGGATTAGAAAAAAGATGCGGATACTTCTGTTTCATCTGATCTTCGCGTTCCCAAGTGAATTCAGGTCGCCGCTTCGCATTCCAGCGAACCTTCGCTATCGGGATGCGACTTTGCTTCGTTCGTTTGATCTCTCTATCCATGATTTCGACTGGTTCTTCTACGAAGTTCAGATTCTCGTTGATTTCAATCTCGTCGAGAGGAATCGTAAAGGTTTCGTCGGATACGCATTTCTTAAGATTCGAAACGTGAAATACAGGATGAATGTTGCTGAGTTCTTGCGGTAAACGAAGTTTGTAGGCTACGGGACCGATCCTAGCGAGGATCTCGAAGGGTCCTATGTATCTCGGGTTTAGCTTTCCACGCTTTCCGAAGCGTATCACGCCTTTCCAGGGCGAGACCCTCAACAGAACACGGTCTCCAACCTGGAACTCCAAGGGTTTTCGTCGTTTATCGGCGTAGCTCTTTTGTCTATCTTGCGAGGCTTTAAGTCGTTCTCGGATTTGTACGATCTTTTCTGTGGTTTCACGGATGATTTCTGGACCAGTGAGAGTGCTGTCAGGGACTTTTCCCTTGGCTAGTTGCGTATCGCCCACCTCAGCCCAACACAGAGGGGATCTGCACTTGCGACCATAGAGGGCTTCGAAAGGCGCAACCTTAATGCTGGTATGATAACTGTTGTTGTAGGAAAACTCAACCAAGGGCAAATGGATGTCCCATGACTTACCGAAATCAATGACACATGCTCTCAACATGTCTTCCAAAGTCTGAATGGTTCTCTCACTCTGTACATCAGTCTGAGGGTGGTAAGCTGTGCTCATATCCAGCTTAGTTCCAAGAGCCTTCTGTAGTGACTGCCAGAACCTCGAAGTGAACCGGCTATCTCTATCAGAGATAATGGATACAGGTACACCGTGCAGTCGAACTATCTCTTGGATGTAGATTCGTGTGAGTCTCTCCATTGTGAAATTTTCCTTGATTGGTAGGAAGTGAGCGGATTTAGTTAGTCGGTCAACTATTACCCAGATGGCGTCGTGCCCACTCGGAGACTTGGGTAATTTGGTGATGAAATCCATAGTGATCCTCTCCCACTTCCATTCGGGTATTTCTAGTTGTTGGAGTAGACCTGAGGGTTTCTGATATTCGACCTTCACCTTGGCGCAAGTCAGGCACTTGCCCACGAAGGTAGCGATCTCTGCTTTCATGTTCGACAACCAATACAGTTTCTTGAGATCGAGGTACATCTTGTCCGAACCTGGGTGAATGGAGTATCTGGTCTTGTGAGCTTCGTTCATTACAACCTCTCTGTAACCACCGAACTTTGGGGTCCAGATCCGGTCCATGAAATAATAGACTCCGTCTCCCTTGATCTCTAGGTTCTTTTCCAAACCTCTCAAGGCTTCACCCGACATGTTATCTGGTTTTAAGGCTTCCAGCTGAGCCTCCTTGATTTTCGCGGATAAATGGGAATGGATAGTCATGGTTAGTGCCTTCACTCTACGACCTGAGTACTCCTTCCGGCTGAGGGCATCTGCTACCACATTGGCCTTGCCGGGATGGTAGCGGCTTTTGCACTCGTAATCGCTGAGTAGCTCAATCCATCGCCGTTGTCTCATGTTCAGCTCCTTCTGGTCGAAGATGTGCTGCAGGATTTTATGGTCAGTGAAGATAGTGCACTTGGTTCTGTAGAGATAATGTCTCCATATCTTCAATGCGAAGACCACTGCTCCCAATTCTAGGTCGTGTGTTGTGTAGTTGACTTCGTGTGCTTTTAGCTGTCTTGAGGCATAAGCTGTTGGGTTTTGAGCATTCTAACACTCCTATGGTGTACATGCAACCCTATAAACCTTGGATCTATGTTTTCTCTATTATACATGCAAATATTAACTATTCCAAGGTTTCATCCTAACTAGCATATTATGAAGCACCTATACTACAAAGTTCTAGTTAGATGACATACCTTTTGATGTAGCTTGATGTCTTCAAGCTTTAAGAGCTTAGCCCCAATAGTGTGGAAGCCTCCAATGGAATCACAAATCACCAAAACACCTTGGAAGAACTTGAGAGAATATGTATGCACACTAAAATCGGCCCACTCTTATTTTCACACACTTGTGCCAATTTTGTGAGCCAAGGACCCCTTTATATATTATGGAGGATTAGGGTTACATCCATGTAAACCCTAATACCCATGACCTTTCATTTACATATGATCCATGGGTTAAAAGCTCCATGGACCATCCATGAAAGCTTAGCCCAACCTAAATGAACTTGGCCCATTCCATATATATAAGAGTCCATATTTAATTAGTTCTTTTTGATCACTTAATTAATTCTAAATTAATTCTTGATCAATACTAATTAAATAATATGATTCCATATTAATATATTAGAACTTATAATATATTAATATAAATCATAAATATACTATTCTCAAAAGACTATCCATATAAATTGTGCCGGTGAAGTGCAACGCAAATGGACCATGCCGGGTCGGGTCAAGTACATACCAAATATAGTTATGGACTTAGACATTAATCCAACAGTCTCCCACTTGGATAAGTCTAAAACTATTATTGAGTATGACTTCAAAACCTAACTGGCAATCGTAGCTCTTAAAGCCGCTGTCGAACTCTGACCTTGTCAATGACTTGTCCATTAGATAAGGGATCATATATTCCTCCATTCTAGATATCATATGGACTGAGACATGGATTATAATCATTCTCTCTGTCCATTTGTTGTTTCCCGATTTTCGATTTATGATGACTGACTGATTGAACAAATCAAATTAGTCCTGGCTTGGCCAAGCACTCACATGTGTCATCGCTAAATCATCGAGGGGCCCATAGATATCGCTTTTATCCCGAAGGTAAAAGGAATGGATAAACTTCGACTCATATGGCTTGTTCTACTACTTGTTGAATCATACACAAAGGCACGTTTTATAACATCGAGTTACCAAATGCGTTTTCGTGCAATCAATGTATAACCAACTCATAGTAACAACTCATATCTCTAGGTTTGAAGAATATAAGATATTATCGTCTCATGATCACTCGTGATAAAATCCATGAAGTGATTCAAATGAGCGTGGGTTGAATCCAATACTCAGAACTTATGAGCACGCATGAGTGTTGTAGCACCACTTTGTCCACCAACTTGGACCTCTACAAACCAACCCATGACAGTCTAGATTCATATCTACTTCCAACATATGACCGACTGTGGATGGTTTGAATAACTTAATCATTCAGGAAGAGCGACTTAGTTATTCTGGAAGTCAAAACATGCAAAGTGAAACACAAGAATAAATGAATCAAATGTGGTATCAAACCCCATGAATATAAATAAACACTTTTACTTATCACCATACCGATTACTCATTATTCATTGTTTTGGTTTTATCAACTTCATACTTGAATTAAAAACACTAGTTGTCCCATGCACCAAGCATGTACACTATGTTTTTCTTAAACAATAGCTTTTCCATACACCAAGTATGAACTCTATGTTTGTCTATGATCCTTTTCTTTGTGAACTAGATCAACTGAACATAATTTCAATGATTCTCTTTTCACACTCCCAAATCCTTGTCTTAAATGTAAGAATTCCAAATTCCTATCATTTATCGAAATCTGTTTAGATTTTAAACTTATATGCAATGTTCCTCTTGTAATGATTATGCACAAAGCCACAAAGGCTTGGCAACAATCATTACAGAGTATCCCAATGGAGATCAATTCCATGGAAACGATGTCTCAAACTCAAAGCGCATTGCTTTGAACATGCTTCTTGCATTAAGTTTCTTTAACCTTACACAGATTGCTTCCACCTATGAAGACAACTCAATATTCCCATTTTGACTACCGCTTCTGAACAAGAGTTGCCTCTTTTCAGACTATGTCAATATGGTCCTTCCAATATTAAACAGTATACTTCCAACTGTCCTTGAGCAACCAATCTTTGGTAAACCTTAGATTGTCCTCGACAATTGCTTAATCACTTTAGTCATATCTAATTCTAGACATTGTTCCCCTTAATTCCCCAAGGCATTTGGAAAATTCAGAAAGGGTAAATATTATAGCACATGTAATCGATCTTGTACCCAAAGTAAATGGGACACGATTCATGATGTTTCACATAAAGACATGGTTCTAGTCTTTTGCCATAATAATTTTTTGTTTGCCATATTCTCAAAATTTGACTATGAACAGGGATGCCGTAATCATAATCGAATTTTGAGAACGCAATATATAGAATTTCCTTAAGTTGAACCAATCCAACATGAAATTCATATATATATATATATATATATATATATATATATATATATATATATATATATATATTCTTGACTAAAGATGATTAAAATCTCAATCTAAGCTTAAAATCTCACTCTAAGCCTTTTAGAATTGACATGAAGTATAATATCCTCTCCCTTAATTATAGCAAAACAACTTTTTCAACCCCTGTAACCTCACGAATTGAAACTTTTGTTTTCTATAATTAACATTGCTAACTTGCAATACTTATCATAATTATCATGCTCCCACTAACATGATGATTATTAGCATAACACTCATGCTCCCACTAGCTTTGACATGTATCCAGAAAACAGCTGGACTTCTAGAAGTCAATACTTTATTGACATTCTTACCAAAGTTCAGATTTCTGATACTAGATTGCTTTGATAAGACTTTATCAAAATCATACACCTTATCTTAGATAGATCACAGGTGTGTCTAAACAATTTCAGAACTATGAAAAGGGATGTCATAATCATAGTCTCAATTGTTTAGACCTTTTGCCATTTCTCATAAGTCAATGTTAGTGTGCCGGTTAACCACGCACTCTCCACTAACGACTTTGAGAACTGCAAATATCACAATTGCTATCTACTTAAAATCTACTTAGTGAAAGAATTTCCTCACCATCATTTTCATGAATCGGAGAGAAACCTTATGACACTTAGATTTTATGGTGTATGTGTTCTTATCCATGTGAATTTGTCAAACCATAGTCACAAGACTAGGTTAGTGACAAATCCTAACTCATATGGATTGAACTTGTGCAATCTTAACCTCTTGCCACCTGGCAGCACAAGGGCCTGCCATTGCTTCCAAGTAGTTATGCAAACAATTGAGAACATGTAGAACTCAAATATATATAGCCAACTTAACTGGAATGGGCACAGAAATTTCAACACGATAGGTTATAAACCTCTAGTTGTGTGCTAGTGATGAAATACATGTTTTATTCTTGATTACTTCTTGAAACCCTTTCAGGATCTTTTAGACTCCCACTGTCTCCTTGACCTATAAGACTTTCTTGCCAAATATTCAAGAGATAGTGTGGATTCTAATCAAGACAAACACTTAACACAATTGGCCTAAGTTGGTCTCTGTTTTATCCAAAACATCACAACTTACCAAATTCAAATGTACAAGAGTAGAAAACCTTTTACTCTTACATTTCACTAGTGTTAATAAACCTTCTTTAAGATGTGTCACTCAAGTTACATTTGTGGTGGGCTTGATCAGTGCACAAGAATGTGTACTCGATCCCTTAGTCCTTTACTTGACTCACACATCCATGTGAACAAGTAATTAGTCTTAATTTTCCAATGCTTGAAAGTTCTCATTCATCATACTATACAACTTGCATGATTCCAAGTTTCTATCCAACTGAAACTTGGGTGATGAGAATCTTTCATTATTTGGAAAATTTAGACACTACCACAAATGAAAGAATCAAATTCATATTTACACTCTTGCTATTAATGGAATCATATAAGCAACAATTTTTTTCCTTTTCACAAATGCCATTGTAAGGATATTTTAAAATAAATAAAATCAAAATATTTTTTCTTTTATTTTAAAAACTTTGCGGAAAAACTATCCTTACAGTGCAAAAGCACATGAAAAACTTTGTTGTTATCTATTCCTAAGCAATATATCATAACTCCTAAGCAACAGCTCAACATTCTGATCACAGAACCATGCGATCGAGATTCATCTTCACGATCAGAATCAGCATATACTTCCTTTAAGTTTCTTCACTTTTCTTTGATTCTTAAAACATCAACATGTGACCCAGTCACATCATGTAACAAGAATCTCAGAATAGAAACTTAACAGAGTTAGATAGTGGACTTTAACTGAAGTAGAGTCAATCTTCTTGACTTGATCAACCTTATGATCTTTCAAGTAAATAGGCTGCTTCGCAATCAATGCCCCTTCCTTTGGCAAGAGAAACATAGGGACTCTTTGGGAATGGTACATGGGACTATCGCAGACTTAGCCTTTCTCTTTACCATTTGGTCAACCTAGTTGACTATGGTCAATCCCTTTCCTTGGGAAGAGAAGGCTTTTCTAGATATCCAATGTTACCATTGTCAATGTCCATGGTAGTTTGGGAAGTTGATCTACTAATCAAATTTGCTCTCCCAGTGCTCCAAATTATTGCTGATTCAGCAGCACCAAGCAAATAGATAAGATCATTAAGGGTCATGTCATAGTCTGTTTCATAGTAGTCCCAAAGGAATTCACTATGTGACTTAGAAAGTGATTGAACCACCAACTTTCTCAAGAGTTTGACACCCAACTCTCCCGGCTTGTCAATATGTGACTTCATCTTGCCAATAGGGCTTGAGTGACCTTGAAGTTGTGGGTTAGGGAGAATAATTGGAGGAGGTGGAGGAAGTGAAGTTCCAAGAGATTTGGGAGGATCATAGATGTCTGAACCAGACATCTTTTTGGGAGATATTCAAGATAGTTGATCTAAAGTCCTTAATATAACACCCAATACGAAATATTAAGGCTAGGACCCAGCAAACTATTTTATAACTTGGAAGAGGGATGCCGTAATCCAAGCTATAAAATATTTGAAGGTAGGTGAATGACGATTCACCAATTTCCACCAAGATAAACGAAATGTATTATTAGGTTTTAATTGGTTTTGAAACTCCTAGATTCTTTTGAGATTCATTGAACTTTTCAAAGGCATGTTTCAATCTCGAGTGTGCCCTTCAGGTTTTGTGACTGGGATGCCGAGGATCACAAAACAAGGTGTGAATAACCATGCAAATATACTTGGTACCCTTAATATTTACCCCTCAATCGATGTGCCGGTTAACCACACACGCTCCACCGATACTATGATAAACATTAAGTTACCCTTTGCCTACCTTGTTAAATCAAGCTAGTGTGCCGGTTAACCACACACGCTCCACTAACTGACTTAAGCAAAGTGCAAAGTGTAATTTCATGGGTTAGCACCAAATTCACATTTTCCTAAGTAACTAAGATTGGGTATTATTAAGAGTTTAGTTACTTAGTATTTATCATTAATAATTTTAATGAAGGGAGAATTATAGTCCTTGTCCTAACCGTTCGGCTAACGACCCTCCACCGGTCAAGGAAGCGGTGGGTGAGAGTAGACACCCATTAAACTGCCATTTTATAGGCAGTAACCTAATACCCCCCTTATAGACCGGCTTCGTGAATGAGGCCTACTATTGGTAAGACGACTTGCTCTTATACATATAATATATTAAACTTTTAATATTATAATAGTATAAGGGTGTATTTTAGACATTTAAAATACTTGGTGGTTTAATCTATTAATTAAACTAAACTTTTAATTTAATTAAACTCAAACCATATCTTTATTTATGGATTTAATAATACTCTTTTAATTAAACGATTTAATTAACTATTAATAAAGTCCATAAGAGTTAATATGAATTATTCAATAAAACATCATAATTCCAATTATTAAATTCAAAATTAAAACCATTTAATTAATTGTTTAAGTTATGAACCCAAGAGTTTTAGAATTCAATTCTTTTTTTTCATAAAAAGCTTTTTCCAAATTCCAAAACTTGAGGGCAAGTTTTGTAACTCTTGAAAACCTTTGGATTCCATAACTTATGGAGTTAAATACTTGTTTTATGATGAAACTTTTCATGTTCCATAACTTAAGAACAAGTTATGGAATTCTTTAAAACATTAACTCCAAATTTTGTAACTCCATAAAATCTTTAAATCAATTTTTTTTAAAAAAAAACTTTCATATCCATAACTTATGGAGGTTTCAAAACACTTAAGATCACAACTTTAAAAAAAACTTTTGAGCTCCAAAATTTTATAACAAAATTTGTAACTCCTTAAAACATTTAGATCAAACTTTTAAAACTAATAAAATAATCATATCATTTTATCTTTTACTAAATTTGACCTAATTCAACTCATATAGCAAATGATTCAAATTTTACAAATAATTAGTTTTTCACACAACAAGTAATTATCTTAAAATTTGACAAACGTCATGTTTTTTTTTCCTTTTTTCAACTTGAAAATAAAACATTTGCATCAATATAACAGAAAACAACCCATGGCTCTGATACCACTGTTGGGTTTTGAGCATTCTAACACTCATATGGTGTACATGCAACCCTATAAACCTTGGATCTATGTTTTCTCTATTATACATGCAAATATTAACTATTCCAAGGTTTCATCCTAACTAGCATATTATGAAGCACCTATACTACAAAGTTCTAGTTAGATGACATACCTTTTGATGTAGCTTGATGTCTTCAAGCTTTAAGAGCTTAGCCCCAATAGTGTGGAAGCCTCAAATGGAATCACAAATCACCAAAACACCTTGGAAGAACTTGAGAGAATATGTATGTACACTAAAATCGGCCTACTCTTATTTTCACACACTTGTGCCAATTTTGTGAGCCAAGGACCCCTTTATATATTATGGAGGATTAGGGTTACATCCATGTAAACCCTAATACCCATGACCTTTCATTTACATAGGATCCATGGGTTAAAAGCTCCATGGACCATCCATGAAAGCTTAGCCCAACCTAAATGAACTTGGCCCATTCCATCTATATAAGAGTCCATATTTAATTAGTTCTTTTTGATCACTTAATTAATTCTAAATTAATTCTTGATCAATACTAATTAAATAATATGATTCCATATTAATATATTAGAACTTATAATATATTAATATAAATCATAAATATACTATTCTCAAAAGACTATCCATATAAATTGTGCCGGTGAAGTGCAACCCAAATGGACCATGTCGGGTCGGGTCAAGTACATACCAAATATAGTTGTGGACTTAGACATTCATCCAACATAAGCAATGACTTTTCCCCGTTGCATGAGCACACAGCCTAGGCCCTGATTGGATGCATCACAGTAGACAACGAAGTCCTCCGTCCCTTCGGGCAGAGACAAGATAGGTGCGCTGCATAGGGCCCGCTTCAACGTTTGGAACGCAGTGTCTTGCTTTTCACTCCAACAAAAGGGTACGCCTTTCTGAGTTAGAGTGGTTAAGGGTTTGGCAATTCTGGAGAAATTCTGGATAAATCTACGATAGTAGCCAGCGAGAGCCAAGAATTGACGGATTTCCGTGGGCATCTTCGGTGCTGACCAGTTCTCTATCGCTTTGATTTTGGAGGGGTTCACGTGTATGCCTTCCTCGCTTACCACGTGACCTAGGAAGGTTACTTTTCGAATCCAGAATTCACACTTGGAGAATTTCGCGTAAAGCTTCTCCGCCCTTAGAGTTTTCAGCACCAATCTCAAGTGCTGTTTGTGATCTTCCTCGCTTCTGGAGTAGACAAGTATATCATCGATGAATACGATGACGAACTTGTACAGGAAAGGACGGCACACCCGGTTCATCAGGTCCATGAACACTGCCGGTGCGTTGGTTAGACCGAAGGGCATAACTACGAACTCGTAGTGACCATATCGAGTCCGAAATGCTGTTTTAGGAACATCACCCTCATGGACTCGTAGCTGATGGTACCCTGATCTTAAATCTATTTTCGAGAAGTAGCTGGCTCCTTGAAGTTGGTCGAAGAGATCATCGATTCGAGGAAGAGGGTAACGGTTTTTGACAGTGAGCTTGTTCAGCTCCCTATAATCGATACACATTCGAAAGGATCCATCCTTCTTTTTCACGAACAAGATTGGGGCTCCCCAGGGTGAGGAACTCGGTCTGATGAATGCTTTGCTGAGCAGCTCATTGAGCTGACTAGATAGCTCCTGCATTTCTGCTGGTGCTAGGCGATATGGAGATTTAGCTATAGGAGTAGCTCCGGGGACTAAGTCGATACGAAACTCGACTTGGCGTTCAGGAGGGATTCCCGGAAGATCTTCGGGAAAAACATCGGGAAAGTTGCAGACTTCGGGGATGCTCTCGAGGTCTTTAACTTCCTGCTTCTCGTTAATGACTTGGGCTAGGAATGCATAACACTCCTTTCACAGGAGTTTCTGGGCTTTGATGCACGAAATGATGCGAAGGTTTGTGCTAAGTTTATCGCCATAAATTACAAGAGTTTCATCAGAGGAGAGGTTGAGACGGATGGCTTTTTCGAAACAAAGGATATCAGCACGATTGGGGGTCAACCAATCCATGTCGATGATGACATCAAAGCTTTTTACAGAGATTGACATAAGATCGATGGGGAATGAATGGTCGTTCAGAGTAAGGGTACAACCTACGAATATGTCATTAGTGCTCTCCTTCTCACCATTAGCCATTTCGACGGTAAACGTTTCGGTTAATGGTTGGGATTTATGTTTAAGAAAATGCTTGAATGCATGACTAACAAAACTTCTTTCAGCACCAGAATCGAAAAGAATGCATGCATAAGAGTCATCGAGGAGGAACGTACCCGTCACAACGGTAGGGTCAGCCACGACTTCCTCTTGCCCCATAGTTAGTACTCTCCCGGTGTTGCCAGGTGTTGCTGCTTTGGGGCAGTTCCTCTTCTAATGCCCGACTTCCCCACAGTCGTAACAGGCTTGACCAACACCTGCTCCAGAGGCCTGATCGGTTGGTTGGACTGGGTTTTTGCAGCCTCGAGCCAGGTGGCCCTTTCTACCACAATTGCTGCAGAGCATCTCACGACATGGACCAGGGATGCGGTGATGATAACTGCACTTATTGCACCAAGGGAGGGGACCAGTATACCTACTGGTAGGTGCTTGAGTTGCAGGAGTAGTGACAGAGGTAGTAGCAGCGTGAACTGCTACTGTGTGTTGCTTCTTTGAGGGCTCCTGCGAAGATTGACCCTTTTTCTGCTTCCAGAATTTTCTCTTCTCACCACTCCCTTTAGCCGGTTCAGGAGTGGCGGTCACTTCATCGAGATCGACTCCATGATCGATCAGAGTCTGCGCCAGGCACTTAGCGCTGTCGAAGGTGTTTGGCCTAGCAGTCAAGGCATTTCCTTTGGTCGGTTGGGTCAACCCCCAAATGTATCTTTCAATCTTTTTGCTTTCCGGGGTGACCATCCCCGGACAGAGAAGTGCTAGGTCTTCAAACCTAGACGTGTAAACAGCAATGTCGGAACCCTTCATCTTTAGGTTCCAGAGTTCGTGCTCCAGTTTCTGCATTTCGCCCCGTGGGCAGTACTCAGCAAGCATGAGCTCTTTCAAGCTCTCCCAACCCATAGCATTTTCTATTGGCAGGGTTAGGGACTTGACCCGGCCATTCCACCAGGTCAATGCTTTGTTGGCGAAAGTGCAAGCGACGAATTTCACCTTGTTAGCTTCAGAACAAGAGCAGATTTCGAAGATGGACTCAATCTTTTCGAACCATCGAGTCAGGGCAATAACACCTCCAGTGCCGTCGAAGGATGTGGGTTTTGCGTTCATGAAGTCCTTATAAGAACACTCCTTCTGGTGTCCTTGACCACCTTCTTGATTTTGGGGATGAGTACCACTTCCTTGCCCATTAGATCCGCCAGAATTAACTTGTGTCATCGCAGCAGCCACAGCAGCAGTAACAGCTGCTTGGAACATAACGGGATCGAACTGAGGGGGCGATGGTGGTGTTGGAGTGTCGTCGTTTCTTCTGATGGGTCTTTTTCGGGGAGACATCTTGTTCTAGAAACAATCAGGAAGAAGAGGATGGTAAGTCCTCGAGATATATGAAACAAAATATATCTCATCCTGATAATAAGGTGTTCTACCAAGCGATAAGCAAAGGAAAGTTACTAATGCAAGTAAGTTATCGCTAAGAAACGAATAGGTAGCAACACTAGGAATGAATTCCTACAATGTATTCGGCTCTGACTATAATACTCCTATAGTATTTTAAGTTGTATGGATACCGGGTAAGTTTTAGGCCTGTTGCAACACCAAAGTCACTCCCAAGCACATGTTGGTCATGTCTCGAATGAATATAGTTGATCAGGCTATATTAACCCTAGACATGATTACATAACTTCCCAGGTTTAACCGCAGTGTTCAACATCCAAAATACTTTTGTTTTGTTCTACTCAAGACACGGATTCTGGTACTCGGGTATACTTGTATATTCCTTGTAAAAATACTTATATTTTAAAAGTATACTTTTAGTTCAGAGCACTTCAGCCCCTTAGTGTTTATAGTTGTATACCATGTAAGGTTCGGTATACTTAGTTCACTATAAACAATAGCTCTGATACCAATCTGTCACACCCCGAAACCGATGGCGGAAACGTTCCGGGGCGGAGGACGTCATGCATAGTATCACAACAGTTGTATCATAGTAAGCGAAGTAAACACAACCATTACATTATAATATGAATAATTACATTGTTCAAAAGCATGATTTGTACATAGCAAAAGTAAAAGACGTGACTTCAGAATGTTCCGTCTTCTCCAAAAGTTGGCAAGAGTACCTGTCTATTGATGCCCTGAGAATACAAGCTGTCACACCCCAAAACCGGAACGGCGGAAACGTTCTGGGGCGGAGGACGTCATGTATAGTATCACAACAATGCAAAGTAGTAAACAAGCAACAACATCATCCATTGCATTAATAGTATAATTTTAATTACAAGCGTGTTCTTTCATAGGATAAAAGAACATAATGAATAATCAAAATAAAAGACGAGTTTTGACTGCTCCGTCTTCACAAAACCTGATCGTCGTACCTGTCTATTGGTGACCTGAGAATACAAGTTATTTTGAAAGCGAGTATCAACATAAAGCTGGTGAATTCATAAGTATTTAATGTCATTATTTATATAAGTACCAACGAAAAGGTTTGTAAGTAATTATAAACGTTTGACTTCCTAGAAAATCCCATATTTCCTACTAGTTATAAAAAGGAGTCATCTACTGAGACCCGAATGAAAGTATGTAAGTAGTCTTCTAACGAGACTCGCTGTAAGTAGGTAGTCTTCTCACGAGACCCGCTGTAAGTAAGTAGTCTTCTCACGAGACCCGCTGTAAGTAAGTAGTCTTCTCATGAGACCCGCTGTAAGTAAGTAATAATGTGATTGATAGTCCCCATTCTAAAAGTTCTCCATATAAGAGATTCTGGGAACTAAGGTGACTTCCGCAACGAATTGCTAGGTCTAATAATCCACATTAATGATACGAAATCCTATATATACCCAACACTATACCTATAATAGCTTACTAGGAATTATATATATATATATATATATATATATATATATGAATATATGAACATATACCTTTGCTACCCAAAGGTACTGAATTTACTGATTAGAACCATTATATCTACATATGTATACATAATATATAAGTAATATTTAGACGACCTTCGGACAACTAACCGATACCTTAAGTACACATCCAAACAAGGAAAAGGAAATAAAGCGAGTTAGCAGTTCTAAGTCCTTTAAACATTATTTATATAACTATACATATCTAGACATGCTTTTAACAATTGTACTAAGAATAGTAAATAGTATCTCCTAACTATACCTATTATAGTTACTAGTAATGTATGTGAATAACCGAAAGTATGCCTTTGCTACCCAAAGGTACTGAATTGACTGATTGAACTTTTATGTCTATATATGTGTACATAATATATAACTAATCTTTAGACGACATTCGGACAAATAACCGATACTCTAAGGCCATATCCAAACAAGGAAAAGGAATTAAAGCAAGCTAGCAGTCCTAAGTCCTTTAAACATTACTTATATAACTATACATATATAGGCATGCAATTGACAATTTAAAAGTATAAAAGAAGTATTGGTAAAACCTTTGAAAAGTTTAATAAATAAGAATCGATGACTTGATGTCAGTTTATAAAATGATTTGAAAGCAGTTTGTTTGATAAGAACATTTTAAAGTGTAAGAAAGCATTTTGAAGTAGTTTACTTGATAAAACAACTAAAAGTGTAGTAAATTCATAGTTTGATAGTTATTAATCACATGTGATTGATATGATAACTATCATGATTCAACTTGTATTCCTCCCCCCCCCCATAAAAGCATTTGAAAACATTTAAAAGGTTAATTAAGGGGTATGAACTCACCTGTAGTGGGTGGTTGTGGATGAACTGAATGATGTAGGATCCTAAGTGTCAAGTGAAGACTTGTACACACACAATGACCCTAGTTAACATATAATCACATATATGTATCCAATTAGTCATAAAACAACTAATTAACCAAGTTTAAGACATTCTAAGACATATAAAAAACTTGATTTAAGTGTTATAAGTCATAAGGATTCCACCTATGAGTGGTAGGACCTTGCTATTGTGTTTGGGGTTCAAGGGTAAACTCCCTTGGAGTTTACGGTTTTGTGACCATAATTCCTTGAGTTTACGGTCGTAAACCCATGAGTTTATGGCCGTAAACTCATGTTTCTTTGACCATTTGTGTTTTGAAGCCTTAAAGATCACAAGAAGCATTCCTACTTCATGTTTAAGCCTTAGGAAGGGATTAGGGCACCATTTCACTCCTTTTTAGGAGTTTACGGTCCTTAGACCATTTCCCTTTGGGTTTACGGCCGTAAACCCAAATGATTATGGTCTTTTGGTTGTTTTGAGTCCTAAGCACAAGAAGGAAGGGGTCTAGACTAATTTCCAAGGCTTAGAAGGGACTAGGGCACACTTTGGCACCCTTAATAGGGTTTACGGTCCAAGGTGTTCTTGGACCGTAAACACCTTTGATCCTTGGTTTCCTTGGTGTTTTCTTGATGTATAGAAGTATAACAAGCCTTATTATACTCTAGGATAGAAGTACTTACAAGATAGAGGCTTGAAAAGGTGCTAAAAGTCCAAGAACACTAGTGTGTGTTCTTGGTGTTCTTGGTGAAACTTGAAGATCTAACCTTTTGGAATGATTTCACGGATGGAAGTGTGTTAAATCACTAGATTAAGTAATACATCAACTTATTAGGGCTAGAAACACTTACAAGTTGAAGATCTTGAAGAATTGTTGGATGATACTTGAGAGAGAATAGAGTTTGGATCTTGAATTTGTGAAAAAAATGGTAAATAATGACTAAGTGTCATATATATACCCCCAATTTAGGGTTTACGGCCGTAAACACCTTTGTTTAGGCCGTAAACTCCAAACTCTTGGAGCTTTGGGACTTTATTGTTGCACAATAAATCCTAAAGCATCCTCTCTCCTGGTATCTCCTGAAGTATTAATCTTAAAATACTCAAACTTATTCCAAAAAGCTTGAAAATTAGCAGAAACAGTTTTGACTCCTATTGAAGTGACTGGTTGTACAGAATAGAAATTTTGGGTTGTCACATCATCCCCCCGTTAGAGGGAATTTCGTCCCGAAATTCAGATTCGAAAGTGAATACTCCTTAATCATAAAAAAAAAGAATAGGTACTTCTGTTCCATCTGCATCTCCTGTCCTGATCGATGGGAAGTTCTAAGTTTGGCTTCTAAGTTTATCTGTATGGTAGCACAATTACTCGTTGTCTGGAGACAGTCTCCGTCCTGAAATTCATTTTAGAACTCATACTTGGTTCATCAATCACCGTCTCGGGTATACGAGTCGTATATAATTAAGATTGAAAAGGTAGTCGAATAAATGATTCCTCTCTAAGCTCACATCCAAACAAGGAAAAGAAGTTAAAGTGGAATCATCAATTCTAAACCTGTAGAATCTTGATTATGTACCACCCTAGCATATACTTTCCTCCGTGATAGGTTCACCGTATGGGACTTTGGATTGAACTTGATGTACTGTACAAGTAGTTCTCCGGAGAGGTTTGCTGAAGTTACTTTGGGAAGGCTACGAACCATAAGGTACTCTGCGCATGAGCACCTCGGAGTTCTGGAATGACGGCTTCGCTAGAAAGGTGATTTCGAGCAAGAGATGTGCGCACGAAACTGGTATTGTGCGGATCGAATTGATTCAAGTCAAATGACGACGTCGAACTACTCAAAATTACAGGCGTTTGACTGGATCAAAAGGTGTTACAAAACAATACGGTGCAATCTATGAAAGAGTTTCCGGTACTTTAGTTTCAGCTATTCTATTACAGCTGTGAGCAAAGTATACTGCAAAAAGCCAGTACAAGCAGCACGAGAGTCCCTAACACTGATGGGATCTCGCAAAAGATAAGACTCTAATTACACTAGTTTAGGAGTCTAACATAAACGTTACTGAACGTAATAGATTTTTAACGTGGGTCCGGAGTAGTCTCTTCTGCGACGGTGATCGTTAGCATCCTTCCGTCTGTGCCAGCATTAGCTGTCCCCGGGCAGTTTCTTTTGTAGTGACCCACCTCGCCACAACGGTAGCAAGCCTGGCCCACACCAGCGTTGGGTACTTGGTTGATCGGTCTTGCTGGATTCTTGCAGTAACGGATGGTGTGTCCCTTTTTGTTGCAGTTTAAGCACTACATTTCCCGACAAGGTCCATGATGGTGATAGTTGCATTTGTTGCACTTTGGGAGATTACCAGCATAAGGCTTTGCTGGTAATGGGTTAGCAGAGACTATTGTAGGTACTGTAGCAGCATTGACTGTAACTAGCTGTTGTTTCCTTGAAGATTCTTGTGAGGACTCGTCTTTCCTCTTGTTCCAACCTTGCTTCCTGTTGTTGTTTCCTTTTTGTTGATCTTGTACAGCAATTATTGAGTTGTGATAGTTTCCGTGGTCAATAATAGATTGTGCTAGTTCTTTGGCACTATCAAAAGTGTCAGGCCTTGATGCTAACACACTTGACTGAATTTGGGGAGACAGTCCCCAAATATACCTCTCTATTTTCTTGCTCTCAGGAGCAACCATATCCGGGCACAGAATTGCCAGATCACAAAATTTACTCGTATAGGCTGATATATCAGTACCAACCATTCTAAGATTCCAGAGTTCCTGCTCTAGTTTTTGAATTTCTCCCCGTGGACAGTACTCTCTCATTAGCATGATTTTTAAGTTCTCCCAGCTTATCAAATTTGCCACTATTAGAGTCAGTGCCTTAACGTGGCCATTCCACCATGTTAAAGCTCTTTCTGAAAAGGTACAAGTAGCAAACTTGACCTTGTTGTTCTCTAGGCAGGCGCAGATCTCAAAGACTGCTTCTGTCTTTTCTATCCATTGTCTTAATATCATAACCCCTCCAGTTCCATTAAAATTCAGGGGTTTGGCGTTCGTAAAATCTTTATAGGTGCACTCTCGTGGGTGCCCATGACTCTCTCCATGGTTCGAAGGAAATACCCCAATTCCCGAACCAGTAGCGCCATAAGTATTGATATGTGTCATGGCAGCCGCTACAGCCGTCGTGACTGCTGCTTGGAACATAGCAGCATCGAACTGAGGAGGTGGTGGTGGTGGTATCGGTGCTTCAGTACCATTGTTACGTCTTGGATTTCTTCTAGGAGGCATCTTTCAACTATAAGTTGAAAATAATCGGAAAATGATAAGAATCCAATAGTACAGAAAATAAATGTGTCCTATGAACTAAATCGCCATAGTTCAACAACAAGAGATAGTATGAATGGTATTGGGTTCTAATGATAGAAGAATGAAAGTATTTGGACAAGGATTGTCGGGAACCAATCCAACTGTCAAAATCATTGATATTCAAGATGTAATTATAAAGACTTTAAGCCTACCACAGAAGGTGAGTAGTGTATTCACCAACTCACTAGGTCGTATTGGGCTCTTAATTATTAACGTGACCCGCATGGTTTTCTGCCACTTCGTATGACTTGCGAGTGGTATCCTCTGTTCTCTGTCCTATTCCTGACGAAAGCAATCTGATGTCCACTTATATCCCTTTGGTATCTTCTGGCATCCTACTAGCTTCGTACTCTTTGTTTGTTCCCTTCTCGAAGTTCTCTCTGTTGACTATTTTAGTGAGGTGGTGTCTCTAGTCAAGTTATCGGTGCGAGAATGGGAATGTCTAGAGAATCTATGAGAATACTCAATCTATTTCTAGTACAAATTTTAAATTGAGATCCTTATTGAATCTTTCTATAATCACATAGGGTATACAAATTATATATAACTCGGATCTAATAGTCATTCGAATATGTGATACTACTCCAAATCCACATTCAGACAAGGAAAAGGAAGTGAAGCGAAACCACACATTCTAAGTCTATGAGATCTTTATTATATATAACTCTAGTGAGACTTGAGCCATCGACCTCAAGAAACCACTAGGCTAGAAGACATTTGATTTTTACGAAATTATTTATTTTCTCCTTTTTAGAGAGGGTGGACAATGTGTTAAAAAACGAGAACTAGATTAATCAACTTATTTTTTTAATAGTTTATCACAAAATTGTGAAATTTTTTTGTTAGTCCTTATTAAACATATTTAAACAAGGGATGTCAGATATGTTCCCGTGTGTATATATAATTCTTTTAAGAAATTATTTATTTTTCCTTTTTTAGAGAGGGTGGACAACATGTTAAAAAAACGAGAACAATACCAATCTACTTATTTTTTAAATAGTTTATGAAAAAATTGCCAAAAAAAATTGTTATTCCTTACAGTAGTCATCAAATTTGCAATTAGCCACCACAAAATGTATGGTCTCCGCCAAAAAAAAAAATTACTTACTGCAAAATTGTGATTTAAAATCAGAAATGCTTAGGGAGTTATTGGTAGTGAAAAATTTTCATTTTTAACAAATGTTTATAGAAAATATGGTTGAGTTTTTATTTTCAATTTTCAATGAAAATATTAAAAAAAAATACAGTTTCATTTTAGAAATTTAAAAAACTGTAAAAATCACTTTTCTAATTTACATAAAATTTGAAAAACGGAAAATTATCGTTTTCTTGAAATTTTTTGGAAAAATAATCAACCAAACCTATTTTAGTTTTCATGTTATTTTTAGATGGCTCCAAAGTGTTCTAAAGTAAGTAATTACTCTGATCCTGATTTGGTGCTTTCTGGAAACCATCTTATGGAACCGGCCTTCTTGACTTAGTCTTTCTAGAAGTCTTTAAGCAATTTGAAATAATATGGTTTTTGCAACGTAACATTTTTGATGGATACCTTTCTCATCATATAGTTGTTGGTGGTCCGTTTCAAGATTCACGAACAATATCTATAGGCACTTACAGAAAGTAACTAAGGCGTCAAAGTACTCTTGTCATTGATTTGTTGAAGCAATAGGGTATTCGATCGGTTTATAACACTAGTTTTAGACATAACTTTTAAGGTAACGAATGAGGCAAAAGGTATCATGAGGATCGTTTTGTTTTTGTGGGTAAAGCTAGATGGTTGTTTGTTAGCTAGTGTTGCTTAATTTGTACATACCGAAGTCATAGAATCTAGTTCTGTAAAAAGTGACGGAAATGCAAACATTTGCTTGTGGGCATAAATTCTTGAAGTTTTGATGTTCAAACATGCCCTAGCTACAAAATATAATATATTTACAAGGGTCCTACATATCATTCTATTTCGAAAATCTAATCCAATCATCCATATATAGTCACTTCATGTTGCATCAAAGGTTCCTTCAACGCACCATTCTTAACTAGATAATAAACTTATCCCGTATACGCATCACAACTGCACATATCACGTCCTGCAATATATACGACATACATTCCTTAATTTAAGCAAAAGCATGCAGCTTGCTATATTTTTTACTTTGGGAGGGAGGGGGTGCTAAATAGCTAGGGAGAGGATAATCACACAAGATAAATATTCGCTGGACAGAAAACAGTAGAATTAGAACATATAAAAAAACTTACTTGTGTAGGTAGGGTAAGCATAGCATCAACAAGAGGAAATATCATATCATCCAAAACTAGAAACTGTATATGCATATAATGACCGAGAGACATGAACAAACTCATAATGTCTAGGAAAAATCCCACATGCCGTAATATAATACGCTTCTGTTCCCATAGTAAACCTGCACATATATAAGAGTCATATATGCATGTCTAGAACAAACAAACAAAACAAACAACATGCTAGGCCAAAGGTACGTAGAATATTAAAAATCATAGATAGATAGAGTCTTGCCTGCTGCCATATCCAAAACCCTTAATAATTTGGAATTTGTGGTGTTACGTGGTGAGTAATGAAGCCATATATCAATCAGTTGAAATCCATGAAACAAAATGGCCTAAAATGAATATAATGTATGTAGATAAAAAAACAACCATGTTAAAAATTGAAAGTCAAATAAAATATAAAAGAAAACAAAAATTCCATAACTTAATCAATGCAGATGGAATTAAAATACACAGGTTGGTGTATGTACAATGTACGTACGTGTAGTGTTTCCAAAGCGATACTTAGAGGCTCAAAGAATAACAACCAAAACAGAGGCGACGGACTATTGTTGTGTAGCTCATTAAATACATCTTGCAAATATGTAAAGAATAAATCTAGCTAGGAGATAAGCAAGCATGAAAAGTGATAATTAACATGGATGCATGATCATAGATATCCATATCCTCTAAGTAATTAATATGCAAGTAAACAAAAATTATAATACCTAGAAATTAATTCAAGAAATAGAAGAATTTTGAAGCAAATACATACGTACCAAAGTGAAAGGACAGTGACATTCATCAAGAAAGTAGAATATATAAGAAAAGCAAAACGTATACAGGAGTAAGTCGAGTCAATTTCTGAACGCGATGCATTCAGCCGTTCAAGGTGTATCCTTGTTAACGCGTTAACCGTCTGTAGAAATAGAAATTCAAAATTAATATCCATAAGTTTACCTATATATATATATATATATATATATATATATATATATATATAGGGGAAGGTTATTGCAAAAATACATAAAAGATGCGAAAATACAAGAACCAATCAGAAAATGACACATCATTAAACTTTAATATTATTAATAAATCATTAAACTAAATTATAAAGGGTATAAATGTCATTTAAAAATTATTGAAATGCACGTTTTCAATGTATTCTTAATAATACCTTCTAAATCAGAAACTGCAAACATATAAACGGTTAATAAGGCTATTAACCAACATCTCTATGATTCGCCTATTCAATTTATCCGAATCTTGATGAATTGAAATACTCCAATGAAAAAATCTTATTGAAAGAAAAAAGATGAATTTTCAAGAAGATATTCTTACATCGACAACAACTGATTATCAAAACTTAACAATTGAAAAATCAGGAAGTGTATTCAACGATCATAATGCAGGCAAGTTTTCAATCTGTTTGTATTTGATTTGAAAAACGGTAGGTTATTTAACTTCAATTGATCTTCCGTGAATTAATATCAAACATTAATAAGGTGTTTAATTACAAAGAAACTGCATACTTACATTAATTCAATGTTCAATTAAAGAAGATATTGATTAATACAGAATAACAGATACGTTACAAAAAAAAAGTTTCAAATAAGATTGCATAATTTTTTTTCGCAGAATTTTTATATGGAGATGGAGTCGATTTTTATGTTCCAACTACTGGAAAAGAAATACAATCATCAATTGATTTCAGCATTGATGAATCAGAATCATACAATATTTGTTCAGGTGATCAATCAGAAACATTAATCACAAATTATTTAGGCAAGTATTCAACCTTAATATTAAGTTAATATATTTTTATTAGAATAACTACAAATTTCATATATAAACAGAACCAATTTATCCCGAAGGAGACGATTTATATCATCCAAATGTTGAAAAAGAATTGATTCCTAAGGAAAAAAATTCTTTTCCATCATTGAATGAAGCAATTGAAATGTACCGGAAGTATGGGAAAGCTGCTGGCTTTGGAATTAGAATGGGAACTTCAACTTATTATGGAGATTATACTCTGCGAAAAAAACATATAAGGTGCAACAAGTATGGTCAACCAAGGAAAAAAAGTATTGATACATTGACATCAAGAGGTCTGAAAAAGAAAGAAAGAAAAAGTTATCATAAGGTAACAGGATGCATGGCTATGATAGGTTTTCACAGAGATCATAAAAGTGATACTTTTACAGTATACAAATTTCAAGCAGTACATAATCACCCACTTAATGATTTTGATCAAGAAAGCATTTGTAGTAAAAGCCATAAGTTGACAATTTGTGATCAATAACTTATTGTGAAAGCTTCTACTTTAAACATTGGAGCTACAAAAGCACACAAGTTACAAGCAATTCTAAAAGGAGGCTACGATAATGTAACTGCATCCAAGATTGATTACAAAAATTTCTGGAGAGATTATATGAATATAGTTGGACCTAATGATGCTCAATGTGTTGTGGACCAGTTACAAATTCGTAGAGATAATTATCCAAATTTCCACTTTGAATATAAGTTAGATGATAAAGTACTAAATGCTATGTTTTGGGCAGATGAAACTGCTAAAGAAAATTACTCTAAGTTTTCTGATGTGATTTCAATGGATGCGACTTACAGAACCAACAGGTACATTTCAATATAATATTTATATTTATATTAAAAATTTATTTATATGTTATAATATACATTACAGGTACAATATGATTTTTGTTCTTTTCACTGCCATTAACAACCATGACAAGACAATCAATGTTGGGGCTGGACTCTTATCGGATGAAACAATAGAGTCATACACATGGTTGTTAAGAGCTTTTCTTAAAGCACATGGAAAAATTCATTCCATGATTTTGACTGATGAATACATTTAAAAAATATATATTTACAATTATACCCTTTCAATATTAGAAAATTATATTAATTACAATATACATGTGTCAAAAACTGAATGGTTCTCGCATTTTCGCATAATATATATATATATATATATATATATATATATATATATATATATATATATATATATATATATATATATATATATATATGAATCAAGAGGAATCTTGATGAAGTGACAAAAATTCGGTGAATTGTTGAGATGGGTGCACCAAAAGATTATATATATATATATATATATATATATATATATATATATATATATATATATATATATATATATATATATATATATATATATATATATATATATGCAAGTGATTAGTTATGGACACAACCAACTTAATTATACTCATATATGTAAAAGTTGCTTAAAGATTTAGAAGACACGAGTGGCAGTATGTGAGAGAGTGGGTGGGTACCTTGTGGATTACATATATATATATGTGATGATTAGAAAACAAATCTAATGTGGTTTCGGTTCTCAGTCGTCCAGTTTATATATATATATATATATATATATATATATATATATATATATATATATATATATATATATATATAATCTTTTGGTGCACCCATCTCAACAATTCACCGAATTTTTGTCACTTCATCAAGATTCCTCTTGATTCATACGTATTCTTTTATGGAAACTCCTCAATCGCCAATTGTAAAGGAGATTGAGGGGGGCAAAGCATCCCCCCCCTCCCCCCCCCCCCCCCCCCCCAACTAGCTCCGCCCATGGGTGTTACAGAGATGTTACATTATTAAGTCAACATTCAAAACTCGCAAGGCTGAATCTGGAAAAGAGAGGCATACATATTTATTTTGGACTATGCAAAATAGAAAGGTTGGACATTAAGAATGTGATAACCAAGGCAATTTTGTGGGATTTATGGGACTATATGCGGGAACAATAGGATGTTCGATAACAAACTTAAAAACAACAATGAGTTAGCCAATGAGGTGCAATTTCATGAATTTTTTGGATTAAGAATCGTACTTGTAAAGCTGCCACACTTACGGCGTGTTCGGCAAAATTAGCTGGTAGCGGTGTGGCTTGTAGCGGGTAGCTTGTAGCGTTTTGTTAAACGCTACATGAAGTAGCATTTGGATTTGGAACGTTTTGTTTAAACTAAACGCTAGAAGCTTGTGGTGCTGAACGAGGCTTTCTGTTCAAAACGGAGCATTTTGTCAAACGCTAGAAGCTAGAAGCTCTCAAACGCTCCAAAACGCTACGTGACGAACACATCCTTAATTGATTTGATTGGTATATTGACTCTAATCAGGTTTGTGTGTAATTCATGTAACTCTAGCTGCCCACTAGCTTCTTTTTAATATATTTCTTTCTTGTTGTTAAAAAAAACATTCAAAACTCGCATTAGTGATAGGCAATAGTTATTTAAGTGATTCAAATATTCCTTTTAGTTTACTTTCTTTCATTGTCAATTGTGCTTTGTATCAAAAGAGAAGTGAGAACTTAATTATTATCTTCAATTCTCCGTTCATGTTAGGAACAGTTTGTGGTATACCGTATACTATAATGTTCCTAATTTCTAACAAACTAGTCAACTCTGCAATTTCATGAGCAAAGCAATTGGATAAAGGTACCACAAGCCTTAGAAGCCATGTGACTTAGAAATGGCTATTAAGCAGGACATGTGGCATAGGAAAACTACTCTTTTATTAAGAAGGGTAGATAATAGAAAAAAACAAATTATCCCATTTATAATATGTAGAATTATAATTTACCCACGGAAACTTTTATTAGGAAATACCTAAAATAGCAATTATATATATATATATATATATATATATATATATATATATATATATATATATATATATATATATATATATATATATATATATATATATATATATATATATATATATATATATGATTGCTATTTTAGGTATTTCGTAATAAAAGTTTCCGTGGGTAAATTATACCTTTTACATATTATAAATGGGATAACTGATACCCACATGTATATCCACTAACCCAATGGGTATTTACTAACAGGGTACCCGACCGGATATATTGGGTTTGGTATACAATTTTACAATCGGGTATGGGACTCGACTCACTAATACCCGTCCCATACCTATCTATTGCCATCCCTAATTAAAGGTGTAAAAATATTGGCTCTAAATTGGTTTCGGTTTAAAAAAATGTTTTTTTTAAATTGGTTTCGGTTATTATTAGTTTGGTTTTTTCGGTTTTTTTAAGTGAAATTTTGCTAAAAAAAATCAGGTTTCGGTTAAAAAGACGGTTCGGTTCGTTTTCTAGAAAACTGATAAAAATCCGTTTTCAATTTTTTTAAAAGCTATATTAAACCGGCGGTTCGGTTTTAGATTTTAGATTATAAAAAAATAGTTCAGTTTTATTAGGCTGGTTAAAATTACCGGTTGGCCTTGTGCACCTCTAGTTTAGATGTTGAGGATATGGGTTTTCAAAATATGTGAAAACCGAAAAACTTAAAAACTGTACTGATTTTCAGGTTAACCAAACCGGTATTTTTGAATTTTCTGGTTTGGTTTACCGAACCGGTAAAATCTTAGTTTTTTCGGTTCGGATACGGTTCATGCTTTTTGCTACGGACAGTTAACCGAAAAACCGAAATTTTATTTTCTATTTTTTAAAATATTATTTATGTTTTTACTCGTTTAAGTTAATATCAAATTAGTTTTTAGAAATTTTTAGTTACAATTACTAATCGTAATATTATTTACATTTTCCATTTTATATCACTAATTGTCATCGTTAATATTTGTTATAAATATACATATGTTGATATTGATTAAAATTGTCATTAATATTTCATCACCATTACACATAAATAACTCAATATTTGACTATCATTTATCTATTAATTAAAAAAAATACGTTTTTGTACTAGTCGATATTATTTTCCATATTCCATACATATTTGATAATTCATCATAATATCATTGCAACAATATAATTAAACAAATTATATGGATTATTCATTGTCATTCATTCTCTTTTAGAAAATTTGTTATAGAGTTCAATAATCTTAACTTATTTTTATTAATTAGTAATGGTTAATTGGTTAACCGGATAACCGAACCGAAAAATTGGTTAACCGAATACCGGTTAACCTGATTTTTCGGTTTATATTTCGGTTCAAGAGATGAACGAACCGATAATATCAGTTAACCTTCCGAAATATGTTCTCGGTTCTGTTAACCATCCATGAACACCTAGGATATTATGTTAGAAATCACACTACATAAGACCTTGAGCCCAAATGTAATAACGATTTTTTAGCTCAAATATACTAAGTTACCATAAAAATGTTTTAAAATAAAATTCAAAAACTAGATGAAAAAGCATAAGTAAAATCACTAAACTAAATCCAAGCCCCCTTGGATCAAAAGAACAGAAACCTTAATCAAACAACTTCACATGTTAAATCCAAAATAACTCATGATTACAAACCAAATGTCCACACCAGTGATCTTGTGGCTTATGGCGACTAAATTCTAGGATCTACAATGTGATAAACTACGCTAAATAAACTTACAAACATAATTAGATGATGGTTACCATGGTGATTAAGGCCCAACAATAATGCAATGAACAAGAACTGCATACGACATACATTCTTGTAAGCAAATGTAGCTTGATCTTTTTTTTTTTTCCTTTGGGGAGGGGGTGGAAGAGGAGAATAAATACACAAAAAAAAAAAGCACTTGAAAGTAGAATTAGAACATATCAAAGAACTTACATAGGAGAAGCATAAGGAATGGCATCCCATTAAGCCGCCATATTTGCAGATAATGCCCAAAAGCCATTGACAACGTCATCATATCTAGGAAAAAGCATACATGCTGAATGGGGAAGTTGCCTCCAAAATTAACAAGTGGCAAATAGTTCAGGGGTTATTTCAGTAACTTATCATTTACTATTCATAGTTTGACTATAAATAGTAATATATATGTTAATTGAAATGAAATTGGACATCTATCTTTCACTATTCATAGCTTGACTATGAATAGTAGTATATATATGTGAATTTGATTTGGACGGTGAATTTTTGGTAGGCGCCTACAATTGGAATTCGGACGGCACATTTTTTCTACAATTCATATTATATTGCTTTTGGCTATAAATAGCCTAAGCCATGAACCAGAGGAAAGAACACAACCAAAAAATCATCCAAGTATATATAGAAAAGTATTACATATATATACTGATACACCACCGTGTATTTTAGCTCTCCCACTCTATTTTGTAATCTCTTTCATAATCCCTGTAAACACTTCAAATTATAGTGAATTGTTTCTCGGCTTCCTCCGCCCGTGGTTTTTTCCCGATTTGGGTTTCCACGTAAATTCCTGTGTCTCTATTCTATTTATTTTATTCGTATTACGTTGTGATTATTACGCTTTGATAATTTTTGATCTCATTCCGCATTGAGCTAATATTATTTAAGTCAATTTGGATCCGTCGTATTTTACAACAATTGGTATCAGAGCATCCGGGTTGTGATATTAGCTCGTTGGGATCATTTTATCAAGTAATTAATCATGTCTTCGGTAAAATACGATATTCCACTACTGGATCGTAACACCCGATTTCCGTTGTGGCAAGTAAAGATGAGAGACATTCTCATTCAGATGGATTTACACAAGGCGCTATTGGGCTTCAATAAGATGCCCGATACATGGACCGAAGAAGAAAAGGAGATGAAAGATCTGAAGGCTTTATCCCAGATTCGTTTGCACTTGTCAAATGTTGTTTTGCAAGATGTTCTAAAAGAAACGTCAGCGGCTTCTTTATGGCTAAAGTTGGAACAACTGTTGATGACCAAGAGCTTACCAAACAAGTTGCATTTGAAGCAACGGTTGTTCAATCTCAAGATGATTGAAGGAGGCTCTTTAACTGAACATATATCCACATTTAAAGAGTTAGTAAATAACTTAGAGAATATGGATGTTCAGTATGAAGATGAAGACTTGGCTCTATTCTTACTATCGTCGTTGCCAGAATCCTATAGCCATTTTCGTGATACTATTATCTATAGCCGTGACACTCTAGTTTTAGATGAAGTCTATACAGCTTTGGATTCAAAAGAGAAGATGAAGCATATTACTGGTGGTGGTTCAAGTGATACTAAAGCCGAAGGTTTGAATGCCAGAGGAAGAACAACAGAGAGAAGTAGAACTTCTCAATCTTCCAACAGAACCAGATCCAAGTCAAAAGGCAAACGAAAGTTTTGCAACTATTGTCACAAGAAGGGAAATGTGCTTGAAGAATGCTTCAAGTTGAAGAACAAAGAAAAAGAGAAGACGGCAGCAAATGGTAAACAAGCTAGCACTTCGGGTGAAGCCGATCTAGCTGAGGTCGAAGGTATTGGAGAACTTTTGACAGTTTATTCAGATAAACTGGATTCCACTGGTGATTGGATACTCGACTCTGGTTGTACTTTTCATATGTGTCACAACAAAAGTTGGTTTTACACATTTGAAAAGGTTAACCAGGGCTATGTGTTGATGGGTAACAATACTACATGTCCAGTTCTTGGACATGGTTCAGTCAGGATCCGTATGTTTGACGGAGTTATTCGAACCATGGGGGATGTTAGATATGTTCCTGACCTCAGAAGAAACTTGTTATCTCTCAGTTCCTTTGACAAAAAGGGATACGAGTTTGCTGGTAAAGGTGGAGTTCTCAGGGTATTCAAAGACGGTTCCGACAAACTGAGAGCCAAACGAAAAACCTCAGATCTTTACTTTCTTGACGGGCAAACAATTTCGAGTGATGCTGCTGTTGTGTCAAAGTTTTTTTTCTGATCCAGATCAGTCCCGTCTTTGGCACCTTCGACTCGGCCATATGAGTTTTCAAGGCATGTCAGAATTGAGTCGAAGAGGTTTACTTGGTCAACAAAAGATTGTTGATTTGGATTTCTGTGAAGACTGTGTATATGGCAAGGCAAAACGAGTGAGGTTTGCAAGTGGTATCCATACAACGAAAGGACCACTTGATTATGTTCACTCGGATTTATGGGGACCGGCTCGAGTTGCTTCAAAAGGTGGAGCTATTTATATGCTCACTATTATTGATGATTTCTCCAGGAAGGTGTGGTCTTTCTTCTTAAAAAATAAAGGAGACGTTTTCTCTACCTTCAGAAATTGGAAAGTTCAGGTTGAAAAGCAATCAGGTCTGGTGGTAAAGTATCTTCGTACGGATAATGGACTTGAGTTTTGCTCAGAAGAGTTTAATGTCTATTGTCAAAAGGAAGACATTACTCGACATCGCACAGTAGTCCATTCACCTCAACAAAATGGTGTAGCTGAAAGAATGAATCGCACCATTATGGAGAAGGTCTGGTGTATGCTTTCTAATTCCAAATTGCCAAAGTCTTTTTGGGCGGAGGTTGCTTCGACTGCTTGCTATGTTATCAACCGATCACCGTCACGAGCAATCGAGAAGAAAACTCCGTTTGAATTATGGTCCGGTAAACCTGCCAATTATTTAGATTTAAAACCATTCGGATGTCCAGCGTATGCACGAGTTGACAATGGGAAGCTAGAACCAAGAGCAATCAAATGCGTTTTTCTTGGGTACAATCAAGGTGTAAAGGGTTACAAGTTATGGAGCTTTGATTTGAAGAAAATTATCATCTCAAGAGATGTTACTTTTGATGAGTCTGCTATATTTCAATCAGTTGCTGACTCTTCTAAAAGAACAGATGCATCAGATGTATCATCCAAAGCAAATAAAGAGAATGCTCAAATGGAGGTGGAGCTTCCTACTTCACCTACCACTAATCAGAGTACAAATCAGCATCAAGATTCTTCTTCGTCGGATGAGCATGTTGTTGGTGAAGATTCAACACCTTCACAACCACAAGCTACTACTCCAAGCATTGCAAGAGATAGACCGAGAAGACAGATTATTCCTCCGAAGAGGTATGCTGAATCTGATTTGGTTGCCTATGCTTTTATTGTTGCTAATAATATTGAGTCCGCAACGGAGCCTACGAATTATGACGAGGCTATCGAATCTGAAGACTCAAATGATTGGATGCTCGCTATGCAAAATGAGATGGAATCTTTGCAGCGAAACAGTACTTGGAATTTAGTTCCTATTCCGAAAGGGAAGAGACCAGTTAAATGCAAATGGGTCTACAAGCTCAAGGAACCTGTCAACCCAAATGATAAACCAAGATACAAAGCTCGGTTAGTAGCTAAAGGCTACATTCAGATTCCTGGTATTGATTACACTGACATTTATTCCCCAGTTGTCAAACATACTTCCATTCGTGTGTTGTTGGGGTTGGTTGCTTCTAACGATTTTGAGTTAGAACAACTTGATGTCACTACAGCTTTCCTAAATGGTGAGCTTGAGGAAGAAATTTTTATGCAACAACCTGAAGGTTTTGTAGTTCCTGGAAAGGAGAACTACGTATGCAAGTTGAACAAATCTCTTTATGGCCTCAAGCAGTCTCCTAGACAATGGTACAAGAGGTTCGATTCTTTCATGACCAGTCACAAATTCAGCAGGTGCACCTATGATAGCTGCGTTTATTTTAAGAAAGGTGACAATGGTTCAAAGATCTACTTACTCTTGTACGTGGATGACATGTTGATTGCAGCGAAAGATATGAAGGAGATTCAGAAGTTAAAAGACCAGTTGAAAGCTGAATTTGAAATGAAGGACTTAGGAGCTGCCAAAAAGATTTTAGGTATGGAAATTATTCGTGACAGGAAGTCTAGGATCTTGCATCTTTCCCAGAAAAGTTATATTGAGAAAGTCCTAAGACGCTTCAGTATGCACGAAGCAAAGTCTGTCAACACACCTTTTGCAGCTCATTTCAAGCTATCATCCGCTTTGAGTCCTACTAATGAGACTGATATGGCTTACATGGCACGTGTTCCATACTCTAGTGTTGTTGGATCTTTGATGTATGCTATGATCTGCACGCGCCCTGATTTGGCTTATACTGTTAGCATGGTTAGTAGATACATGGCGAACCCGGGGAAAGAACACTGGAAAGCAGTACAGTGGATTTTTCGTTATTTACGCGGTACGTCTTCTATGTGTTTACGTTTTGGTAAATCTAACACTGGGGTGTTCGGATATGTTGATTCAGATTATGGCAAAGATTTGGATAAACGAAGATCAATTACAGGATATGTGTTTACTCTAAATGGTTGTGCTGTTAGTTGGAAAGCCCAGTTACAGTCTACAGTTGCCCTGTCTTCTACCGAGGCAGAGTACATGGCGATTACAGAAGCAGTTAAGGAAGATATCTGGTTGAAGGGGTTATTTGGAGAACTCGATGATAGAATAAAGGTGACCACAGTTTTCTGTGACAACCAGAGTGCTATTTTCTTGAGTAAAGATCAAATGTTTCATGACCGAACAAAGCATATTGATATTCGTTATCATTTTGTGCGGGATATCATTGAAAAAGGTGATTGTGTTGTGGACAAGATTCATACAGATTATAATCCCGCTGATATGTTCACCAAAAGTCTTCCTATAGCCAAGTTCAAATTATGTTTGGACATGGTGGGTTTTTTTGATCGCAGTTGAGCCTGAAGGCTCGTAGGTGGAGGAAGTATTATTTATTTTTCGGAAACAATTTTTTCTCTATATAAAATTTGCAGGTTCTTATGGAAGTTTTAGAGTTTGGTGAGCTATAGGTTTTGACTAATCGTAAAGCATGACTTGCTTAATTTTGATGTCAAGGTGGAGATTGTGGAAAAGTTGCCTCCAAAATTAGCAAGTGGCAAATAGTTCAGGGGTTATTTCAGTAACTTATCATTTACTATTCATAGTTTGACTATGAATAGTAATATATATGTTAATTGAAATGAAATTGGACGTCTATCTTTCACTATTCATAGCTTGACTATGAATAGTAGTATATATATGTGAATTTGATTTGGACGGTGAATTTTTGGTAGGCGCCTACAATTGGAATTCGGACGGCACATTTTTTCTACAATTCATATTATATTGCTTTTGGCTATAAATAGCCTAAGCCATGAACCAGAGGAAAGAACACAACCAAAAAATCATCCAAGTATATATAGAAAAGTATTACATATATATACTGATACACCACCGTGTATTTTAGCTCTCCCACTCTATTTTGTAATCTCTTTCATAATCCCTGTAAACACTTCAAATTATAGTGAATTGTTTCTCGGCTTCCTCCGCCCGTGGTTTTTTCCCGATTTGGGTTTCCACGTAAATTCCTGTGTCTCTATTCTATTTATTTTATTCGTATTACGTTGTGATTATTACGCTTTGATAATTTTTGATCTCATTCCGCATTGAGCTAATATTATTTAAGTCAATTTGGATCCGTCGTATTTTACAACACTGAAATATAACACGCTTCCATCCCCATTCCAATTGTGAACCTGCCCGTAAAAGTCGTGTCTAGAATACGCAAATGAAGGCAATAAAAATAGTAGAATAACAAAAAACAGAGTCTTGCTTGCTGCTGCTGACGTATCTATAAGCGTTAATAGTTTGGAATTTGTTGTGTTGCGTCGTGAGTGATGAGCCCATATATCAACCAATTGAAATCCATGAACCAGAATGCCCTAAATTAAACCAATATGACCAATGTAGACCAAAAAATTTATTATCAGCCACGTTTTGAAAACTTACAGATAATAGGAAACAAAATTACATGTCAGTGTGTGTACCTGTAGTGTTTCGAAAGCAATACTAAGAGGCTCAAAGAATAATAACAAAAACATAGATGATGGTATTATTTGGTAGATAACTAGACACATCATTATCCTGCAATAAAAAGATAACATAAATCCTTTATAATATGTAAAGCCACTATATAAACTGAAACGCGTTAAGAATTATAAAAAGTGAATACCAAATTGCATCGAGAGTGAAAACCACCAATAAAACAGAATATACACCCAAGTAATTCCAACGACTTGCATAATTAGGAGAAGATGTATTCAACTGTTCGAGCCGGTCCCTAGCTAGAGCTTCAAACATCAGTACAAAATGAAAAGTAAACCCGATGAAATTTTCTTTTTATATGCATTTTGCACTATTTAAAAAAACAATATATATATATATATATATATATATATATATATATATATATATATATAGGTTTAGGTTCTATGGAAAACAAAAAAACCCTAAAAATCATAAAAATACATAAAAAAAATACCTAGACATCAGAAAAAAAAAATTTGAATTTTTTTATCAAAAAATCGTAGCTTTTAACATAAAATCGCTGAAATCTTTTTTGAAAATTTTTTTTTTTTACAAAAAAAGAAAATTGATTTTTTATTTTTTTTTCAGCGAAATTGTCAAAAAGGCTGCGATTTTTTGATAAAAAAAATTCAAAAAAAAGTTTTATATATACCTTCAAAGTGCATACTATGGTCAACCATGTAAACCACAATCCTGCATGAGGTAGTGTTAGTGGGACTACAGCCGCAAGAAATGTTCCCTACAATATCTAACGAATACATCATTCATATGGACATAGTACTCGTGCCTACCTTGTAGAGAACATACTTAAAGAGTCGCTTCACCAATTTCCAAGGTTCAACAAAATATATCGTCTACATGAAAAAATATATCATCAAAAATATCAAGATACAATATCTAACGAATAAAACATTAGTGAGAGACAAGAATATAGTAATTAAGATATAGAAAACATGAATACCTTAAGAGATATAAAGATGAGTGTATAAACGTTGAGGATAAATGTGAGCACCAAAACAGTAGTACTGATATATGGATTTTCCACTGCATATTTGGCAACACAAAAGTGCACATAATTTTCACCGATGATCAAACCATCTGAATTTAGTTTCACATTAGAAAGTTCGATCCAAAATTGGAGGCCTAGAAAGCTCAACACCGTACAGACTGCTGAGATAAAAAGACGCATCATCTCCATTGTTCACGACCTGTAACAAAATATTAAAGAATTATTAACTGATATATATATGGATATTGTTGAGATAATTTTAACAAATACTATCAACCTTTAACCGATTAAAATTTCACTTAGGAAGGATATTGTATATTTGATAATTTTAGCATATTTTGTCATTTCATATACTCTAGACTTCTTTAATGAAAACCCCATAAAAATTTCTCAATAATTCCTTCGTCTTAAACTTCAAAATCAAATCAAAACCAAAAACTCTATAAAATAACGTTTAATGCTTGTTAGATTGTTGCTGACGATATTTAATTTTATCTTTTTTCCAATTTTTAGGATCTGAGATCGCAATTCTTTGAGGGTTTGATGAGGCAAGTTAGTCACTTTTCGTAGATTTAACGTAGGTTATTTTAGCGTCGTTCAAACTAGGGACCAAAATTGCAATGAAATTACACTTTGGGAACCATTTATGCAGTAAAACAAACCTCTGGGTGAGAAATCATACTTTTTTGTACCAAGGAGGAAAGTTGTAATTTACTCTAACAAATATTAAGCAAAAACCACGGAAACGAAGAAATTAAAACCATAAAACCCTTATTTTACAAGTACTGCTAGTAGAGAAGAGGAAACTGGTAATTGATGATCCTTGCATCAAGAATCAAGATACCTACTGATACTACGATATGAAATCACGTAAAGAAAAGTTAGCGAAGCGAACCTGTTTTGATTGAAGAAGATGATGTGAAGTCTTGGGCAGAAATTCTCCCAACTTGTTCTTGTTCTTGTTCTTGTTCTTGGTTTGGTCAGAGAGAGACTATATTGGGCAGATTTTGCGGGAAAGTAAAGAGGAGAAGGGTATGAAACAAAAGCAAAAGCTGAATAATTTGCCATTTCTTCTTCGTATTCTTCTTATTTAGCTTTTGTCCTTACCAACTTCTTTTGGCATAATTTCCCCTTTCTGTTAATTGCTTCAGGGATGGGGGTGGGGGTATGTGTCAACCAGTTATAGTTTCCACTCATTTATTATATCTATTGTTATTGTTATTTGATTTATATCTTATTTGTAATGCCTTAAAAAACTAAAGAATACACGTCAGTAAAAAGACATGTCAATGAGAACAGAGAAGAGAGGCTTAGAATTTTCATTGTTTGATTGATTTCATAGACAAATAATTTGAGGATTGTAGTATCTTCGTTTTGTTTTGTTACTTTAAAGTTTAAACTGTTCTTATAAGCATGCTGGTGGTTATTGATTTTAGATCAAATTAGGTGTTCTGTTCTTAGCTTAAACTGGTTTTATAACATAAAAACTACAGATTTAAGATCAAAGTTATTCCTTTGGAATGTTTTGCTGTGTAAGTTCATAATGGTCTCCAGTATAAGCATATTATGGAGAATGTTGTGACATTACTCTAGACCAGTATTCTTATATAGAAGCTGAAATATAAACATATTTCTCTAATTTTTTTTTATTTTTTTTTTTTAGATTAGACTTGACCTTAGTAGGAGTTTGTACCTTATGAAGATAGTTGCGTGAGTGTTATGCAAAAGAAAGAAACTTAGAATAAAGAGTAAAAAGAAACCACTTACATATAAACGTGAAAAAAATATGCTACAAAAACCTTTTGAACAGCAAGAAGTATTATTAAAAAAACAAACCTAGCAAGAAGCTAGAGTTACAAGTTACACAAGAATTCCGACATCCAAGTATCCCAACTTCAGTTGAACCACATTGATGACCTGATAAATTTTTGAAATATTTTTCTTAACGAGGAGTTTTCACATTTATTGGATGTTTATCTGATATGTTTGGTTTATTTTATTGGTTAATATGCTTACGTTTTAAGGGTTATTTTTCATTACATTGCAAGATATCAAATCGCCCTATGGTTGATAAATGAGTACTGATGATCGGGGCTAGCAAACAATAAAAAAAAAAGTTCTACAAAAACCTTTCAGCACTATTTTGGCACATTTATAGGATTCTTGAGAGAGGATATGGTTTTAGAGGGTTACTGTTATTTGTTAAACTAGTTTAGATGATGGAATAACACTAGATAAGGCCTTGATCCCAAAATGTAATACCAATTAAGCCCAATCAATAACAGCCCATATAAGGGCTATTGGGTAATACATAACCGGTTTTGATTGGATTTTTTCATAGGATTATAACTGGTTTTGGAATCGGTGATCGGGTTTTTAAACAAAATTGTTTTGGATAAACCTATAAAAATTTGAGTTTTGTATATTTTCTTTGAAAATTCAAATTTACTCCAAACAGAAAGATATTTCATTATACTTTTGGATTTAAAATATTAATATAATCGAATACAAATCGGCTTTTAAACGGGTAGAATATGTTTTTTCAAGCCGGTTAAAAATAAGTTAATCCAATTTTCTGAGATCCGGTTACAAACTATCGGATAAAACCTATCCAGTTTAAAAAATAGTTATATAAAAAATGGTTTGGCTTTTATTTCAGATTTTTTTTAATTCAATCTGGTTTGTGCACATGTACCCAATGTTGTCAAAATCAAGATCTTACTTAAGATCGTTTTACGTTTTGCAAGATCGTGATTGTAAGATTGGACCGGGATCTTAAGATTCGACCAAAATGAACTCATATTCAAATTTGCTCGCAAGATAGTGTAATCAACTTTAATTTTTTTAGCATCACCCATAATTTGTGTTGCTACAAACTGTAAACATTAAGAATAAAACATGTTAATTATAAATAAGATCATTTTGATCATGTACACATAATACATAAGATCACAAAAGGATTATTATGGGTGTGTTCTGCATAACTCAAGATGAATTGATAAAAATGTGATGCTCTAAAAGACTTCTTACAACTTGTGACGCTCGATTTCAAGTTGGATAGACGAATTTTTGATACTCGACTATATAATAAAACTAAAAATGTGAGATCCGGATCGTAGTGTGATCGGAATCGTTTTTCACTTGTAGGATCTTAAAGTCGTAAAATCGTAAGATCAAAATCGAGATTTTAACAACTTTGTATATATCCCCTGAAGGTAGAGGTGCACAACAAAACTTGTTATATCAATGGTTATTTTATATGGATTTTGAATCGATCCGAAAATGGGTTGGTTAAGAGCCACTAAAACATGTTGGGTTTGATCCAATTCAATCGGATTAAGAGGATTTCATTCTACATGTTGTAGACTGTTGCAAAACGGATGACAAATGACACCGTTGCGAACCAATTCGATGAAAAACTAGGAAAAAATGTCGGAAATCGGATTAGAACCGGCTCACCGTTTCTTGAGGAAAAACCGTTTATAACACTAGTTTTAGAAATAATATTTTCAAGGTAATGAAGGAGGCCTAAAACATAAGACAAAACGTCAAATCAGAAAATGATATTATAACCGAATCTGAAGTTGTACGGAGCATAATCTCTTTAAAATAATTCCGCTACTACGTTGTGATTGTATCCTAGGATATAACAAATGAAAAAGAAACCAACTTCGTTTAGACAATTAGCAAACGTAAATAAAAGTATCTTTTATGCTTCTAAATCGATAGAACCTCGTTGTGTTTTTTGCTTTTTACTTTTCTAGAGTATTTTTTTGAAACGGCCAACCATATATAAAGAGAAAGAAAACACTCTAGCAAGAAACTAGAGAACAAAAGAAACCATTACAAATTGTTTAAAAGAAATTGTAACCAACAATTCCACCTAAAAACATGATTTCTAAATCTATTACTAACCCAAAGAAAAAAGAGTTCTCTAATAGAATAAAAAATAATATCTTTTCTAGAGTATTGAACTCTAGTATACGAAGTCAAAAAGTAAAGGATTTAATTACACTAATAAAAGTCATTATATATCAAAGAGCTTCTATCCCAACGATATCAGGTGTTGCCCCAACTCTTTGAGGTTGAGCGTTCAAGTCTCGTCGTAGACATAGGTGAATTTCATGAGTAGTTTAAGAGTAAATTAGATTTTCCGTGAAAAAAAATTGGTTCATTACTAGTTTTAGACATAATATTTTATTTGGTCATGGAGGCAAAAAAAATATCTTTAAGGTCATTCATCTTTTGTTTTGTGGGTAAAGGGAGATGGATTGTTTGGAAGTGTTGCATAATTTGCACATGCTGGATCAAGTTCTATATAAATTTGAAGGAACAGCAACCAATTGATCTTGGACATAAAATCTTGAAACTCTGGAAATTGTGGTGTTCAAGCATGCCATAAAAAGATAATAGATCAAAAGGGGTCCTACGTTAGATTCTATTTATAGGAATCTAATCCAATCATATGAAAATTACAAATCCAATCTCTGTAGATAGATAAAATTGCATGTTGCTGCTTGAATACTGGGTGATTGTTTACTTCATTCTGGTTTTTCAAATTTGTGACTACGTTTTTAAATTGCCTCCATAGTAATCAACCATCAGTTTATAATTTTTTTGAAATTATTTTTTTAGTTTTTTAGCAGAAGGTGGATAATGTATGCTGAAAAACCGATCATTGATTCATTGTCGTTGTGGTTGAAAAGACCTCATGTCTTCTAACAACTCCGGTGGCTCCTGATGGTGTCTAGTGTTCTAAATTAAAATTATAAAAACTAACTATGATATTTGAGTTTTGACTAATTATCAAATGAATCACTACTCTCTAATCCATCAAATGGTTAGCAGTGTATTATTATCTTTCTTCTGTTTCTATTGAGGTATCGCCGAAAGAATAATAACATCATATATATGTGTCCTTCTCCTTCACGTATGTGTGTTAAATCTTGACTGATTTATTATTGCGACTTTATTGACAAAGTTAGTGCTGAATATTTTCTTATATAGGTAAAACCGTAAAATACAAGCATAACACAATGAGCCAGAGGCAAGATATACATAATGGGCCGAATACAAACTTAATATGATCCAAAAATAATGTTATACTAATAGCCCGCTGCAGCCCAGAAAACCCCCACTGATCACCTTCTTTTTTTATTCTCATGGGAACATGTGGTGGTGGTTAGGGGTGAAAAGTGGAACAGAGTATCCGCTTTCGGAATCGGAACCGGCTGTTCTAGGTGGTTTCGGTTCCGGTTTCTAAAGTTTTGGAACCGCCTTAAGCGGTTCCGGTTCCGGTTCTCATTTTTTTGGAACCGCTACCCGTCGGGTACCCGCCGACTCTATCTTAAATATATCAACTCCATTACATCTCTTAAAATTATTGTAAAGTTAAATACTAAATATTAAAACGTTAACTATAACACCAAATTTTAAATGGTAATACTAAATATATACATTATGTTTTATACATACTGTATCTCATAAAAAGATTAAAAGCTTTTATTAGACATATTAAGGAATTTGATTTTTTTTAAACTTTAATATATTCTAAACAGTTAACTAATGAGTATATATGCATTTAAGTATAAGATCTAAAAGCAGAGCCGCTTCCATGCCATCCGACTAAAAAGAAAGGATTAAAACTTCTATTGAAAAATCATTTACATTTACAAAGGATTAAAACTTCTGTTAAAAGAATCATATACATTTAAGTTGTCGTCTGTGATGTAATTAGATATATTGAGGTATATGAATTTTTGTTTTCTTAACTCATTTGCTTTTTACGAAACAAATACAATCATTTAATCTTCCAATTTAACAATACTATTAAAAAAAAAAAAAAAAAAAGACACCGGGTACCCGGAACCGGTTCCGGCGGTTCCAAGACCGGTTCCAAGATTTTAAGAACCGATATAACCGGTTCCGGTTCCAACATTCCAAGAACCGTCGGTTCCGATTCCGGTTCCAGACAATTTGACCGAATACCCGTCTACGCTCACCCCTAGTGGTGGTGGGTAGGGATGAGTTATAAAACCGGAAAACCGGACCGGAACCGGAAAATACTTAAACGGTCCGGGTATTGGGTTTCAAAATTATTCTTATCCGGGTTCCGGGTATTTCGGGTATGGGTCCAACGGGTCCGGTTAATCCGGGTTTTTGAACCGTTTTTGTTTAAAAAACCGGAACCGGGTTTAATGGAAGGTAATTTTTTTTTCTACGAGTATGAAATGGAAGGTATTTTGGGTATGGGTCCATCCGTTGGAACTCAACTTACGACTTATTGAAGATCGCGGTGGATTTAGAAAAAGCTTTCTACGAGTATGAAATGGAAGGTAATTTTTTTTCTACATTCTTGCTGAATTTTTAGCCTTATTTAAACTGTCATATCTGCTTCATTCGGAGTCCGTTTGAGCTGATTTTTTTTTAAAATTGTAGTTCACTGTTTGGCAATAGTTATAGACTTTGGAAACACCTAATTTGCATGTGTATTGAGTCAGTTAAAGCCCTCCAAAAATGATATATCAAAGCTGTTTTGAATCTGTTAACAGCATTATTTTAGAATTTTTCATTAACTTTAAACTGTCATATCTACTTCGTTATGAGTCCGTTTGGGCTGATTTTTTTTTAAAATTGTAGTTCACTGTTTGACAATAGTTATAGACTTTGGAAACACCTTATTTGCATATGTACGGAGTCATTTACAGCCCCCCAAAAATGATATATTAATTTTTTTTTTTTTTGTAACATTTTTTTGATAGATCGTTCCTTTGCACGAGATGTGGTAACCCCCGTGAGTGAAGATTTTGTAACTTGTCGAGCAATGGTCTCCTTTCTTGAGAAGTTCAAGGTCAAAACAGAATTGGTGTCGTACAGTACCTTCTCCAAAATGAAAGTTGCTAATATATTATTATGTCGTACAGTACCTTCTCCAAAATGTAATTTTTTTAAACCAACTTTGTTATATCTAATTACTTTTTAAAAAAAAAATCAATGTCGTCAATAACCTAATAACCTAAATGTAATTTTTTGTTTGTTAATTTTTTTATAACGGTTGAAAGATTATGCGATTGAGGTAATTACAAAAAAAAAAAATCCGGGTTTTCCGGTTCTAAACCCATTTGACCCGGTTCTACCTTACCCACTTTCCTATTTCCGGGTTTTTCGGTTCTAGACCCACTTTACCCGGAACCGAACCGGAACCGGTTCCTATAAACCGGTCCGGTTTCCGGTTCTAAAAAATATCGTTAAACGGTTCCGGGTTTTCCGGGTCCGGGTCTATCCGGTCCGGGTTTGGACCCACTTTCATCCCTAGTGGTGGGTATAAAAACGAGGACTGAGCAAGAGAACCAAAATCAAACATTTGATACCCAATAAAATCAAGTACAAGAAGCAAAATCAATTAATAACTATAAAGGAACCCATTTTCCATGTTGAACAACAATTCAATTTGTATTAGGATGAAACATCAAAATCAGATGGTAGAAAATAGATTTCAAGGAAAAAAAGAAAAGGAAAATGGGACCGTTACCAAACGAGTTATTGTTGAGTACTTTTAGTCAGAGTTCCACCACTCATTAGGCTGAAGGGTGTGGGTGTGGTCCCAGACCGCACTTTGTGCCACGTAGACCAGGAACACCGCCCCCAGACCGCGGTCTGGTGCGGTCTTGGTCGCAGTGCGGCTAGGGAATACCGCGATTTTTGATTGGTCCTTGGGTTTTGACTGCTTTTGACTGTTGAATGGTCTTTGTGGTTAATTTCTTTTTTTTTTTTTAAACTTTACTACATACACACACACACACACACATATATATATATATATATATATATATATATATATATATATATATATATATATATATATATATATATATTACCATTCTACACAACATTTTTACACAACCTTTTATCATATCTCTACTCCTTTTCTCTTTTTTTTTTTTGAAAAATGTCATCTTCCAAACGACCCAACAAAGAAAAAACATCAGTCAGAAATACCAACACCCCACTACCTTCATTTGATCAACCGATTTTCTCACCTCCGTATTACCACTACGGCGGTATGTTTCCGTATTTTCCACAACGACCAGCGCAACCACAACCACAAACACCACCACTACCACAACCCGACCCAGATTTTAATCCATTTGATTTTTTATCTCAACCCGAGTTTGTTCAACAAACACAAACACAACCAGAAACGGTCGTTTCTGATTCTGAACCGGAATTCGTTACAGAGACTCAGCCCACTCGACCAGCAACTAAAAGAAAAGAGAAGGCGGAGGCTAGATGTTGGGAACCTTTGGAAGCGTTAGTGTTGGCACAATCTTGGATCGATATTTCAGAAGATGCGACGGTTGGAAAAGACCAAAAGCATGACCGCTTTTGGATTCGCGTTTTACACAGGTTCCATAAAGGAATGAACCGTGGAGAATACCGTTCAAAACATCAAGTGTACTCCAAATGGGGGAAGATGAACAAGGAAGTCATGTTGTTTAATGACTTGTGGAACAACATGAAACGTCAATGGAAAAGTGGAGAAAGCGATGAAGTGATTTTGAAGAAAGCGTTGAAAGTGTATCAAAAAGAAAATCTGAAGGCTTTCAAGTTTCTTGAAGTTTGGAATTTTTTGAAAGATAACAGGAAATGGCTAAGTAGCAAAACATCAGACGAGCATATCGACAGTGGGTCAAAACGCAGCAGAACATCTGAGTCCGACCACAATACATCAGATGCTCGTGTTCAATTTGATCTGAACGAAGATGAACATGTTCCAGTTTCACCACCTTCCCGACCAATGGGAAGAGACAAATCAAAAAGCAAAGGCAAAGGCAAAGCGTCGGATTCAGATGATTTGAAAGAAATGGGATCCGACATGAAGGGTATAAAAGACAGAATGGACAAGATTTTGAAAATTGCTTCTGAAAGAGAGCTTCGGAAACAAAGGGAGAGCGACATGCGAATACTAGCGATGGACACGTCGAATATGATCGGGGCCGAGCTTGAAGTGGTTTTGGCGATGAAGGAGGAAGTGAAAAATCGTTACATCAATCGTGGCTAATTTCTAGTTTTTTTTTTCAAATTTTTAATCGTTTCGTGTGTGTGTGTTTTTTTTTTAAGTTGTAGGTTTTATGTTTCTACTTTGTTTTTCTAAATTTTTAGGTTTTTTTTTAAGTTAAGTAATGTATGGTATTTGTATTTTTAATTAATGAAATATTATCTTTTTTAAATTATGTTTTTTTATTAAATAAATAAGTTTTATTAAATTAAAATAGTTAACAAAATAACAAAAAAAAAATAAAAAAAAAAGTGTGGCACCACCCCCTTGGTGTGGCAAGAAACCACACTTGTGTGGTATAATTTGACATGGCGCTTATGTGGCGGGGGAGGGAGTGCGGTTTCGGTGGCACCACTCCCTCCAGCCTTAGAGATAGTCAGAGTTCTATCTCTCAAGGAACCAATAAACCAATCCAAAGATTCGGAATCCAAATGGTTGTAAACTTTTACAATGGACGCACATGAATTATATTATAACAAAACTCACTTCATTTTTTTAATTTAATTTTTTAGGTCATGTTTTTTATCGAAAAAAAAATTGAATATACGGTTGTTCATGATTTTTCGTCCTCTTTTGAAAGAGATTCATATTAATATATGAAAAATGAACTTTTTTTTTCAAAAAAACCCACTTTATTTCTTTTCTTTTTTTGAAAAGTTAAGGACAATTTTTTATCGAAAAATTTAATAAATATATCAAAATTCATATTTTTTTATACTCTTTAAACATGGATTAATATTCATGTTAAAAAAAACAAAATTTCAGTTCAGATTCACATTGTGAATCTATTCAGATTCACATTTTGAATTTTGAAAACTAAATTATATACACTTCAGATTCACAATGTGAATAAATCCATTTGTGAATTAATCGGCGATTAATCGTGGATTAATCGTTTTGCGTTCTCCAACCGTTAAGGATTAAGAATTAATCGGAAATTTAGGATTAATCGGGTTTGGCGGGATTAATCGGTTTGGCGGGATTAATCGGTCAACAAAAGTCAAAAGGGTCGAAAAAAGTCAAAAAAAAAGTCAAAAAAGGTCCAAAAAAAATTTTAAAAAAAAATCAAAAAAAATTTAAAAAAATTCAAAAAACCAACTTTTTTTTTACTCCAAAATTTTCAAATTTTCAAATTTTCGAATATTATACCAAAATGTTCATATTTTCGTATTTCCAAATTTCCAAATTACAATTTTCCTTATTTTCGAATTTTGAAATACTTGTTTTTCTTAAGATATATTAATATTTTATTAATTTTAATATTTTATTAATAATCTATGGTCCTCGATTAATCCCCGATTAATCTCCGCCAAGACCGATTAATCCCTTAACACCAGTCGACCGTCGAGCTACTATCGAGCGATTTTACAACCTTTGTTAATTTTACAAAACTGATTTACGAGCTATCAAAACGTTAAAATATTATAAAACTACATGGAAAAATATTTCGATTCATATGTAAATTTCACTTAATTTGTAAAAGATCAATTAGTTGAAATGGTAAGTCAGAGGTGAGTTTTTTGATAAAGATATAGGTTTTATGGTATAATTCGTTGTATGTGCGTCCAATATACAAGTGTACATCTATTCCCTTGGTTGTTGATCTTTGTGATTTCTGACGCTCACGATTGGTTCATTGGTTTCTTGTTAATAATGGTTATCTATTGAACATCATATATATATATATATATATATATATATATATATATATATATATATGAAAAAGTTAAATAAAGAGTCGTTATTAATTAAAAAACCAAAGAACCAATCCAAAGCGTCGAAATATAAAGTGATTGACAGCAAGGGAAATGTTATAGATTTGTATATTGGACGCGCATGCACCGAATTATACAAAAAAACTCACTTCATTTTTTAGTTTTACTTTTTTTCCAGGCATGTTTTTTATCGAAAAAAAACTCAAATATATCACTTTTCATGATTTTTCGTCCTCTTTAAATAGATATCTATATTGATACACAAAAAATAAAAAATTTCTTCAAGAAAACACAATTTGTTTTCTTTGTTTTTGAAAACTTAAGTTTATTTTTTATAGAAAAAATTAATAAATATATCAAAATTCATATTTTTTATATTCTTTAAATATAGGTTCGTATTAATGTAAAAAGACAAAAGAAATTTCGAAATTTTAGCTCGGATTCACATTGTGAATGTTAAAAACTGAATTATATACAGTTCAAATTCGCAGTGTGAATAATAGTAAGTCAGATTTACATTATGATTTTTTGAAAGCTAAATTATATACAGTTTAGATTCACAATATGAATAAATTCACTTGCGAATTGTATAAAATTAATTTTCAAAAAAACGCATTTCGTTTTTGTAACATCATGTTTCCTATCGTTTCTTATTTCAGGGTCGTGGGCCGGAAGTCGATTTTGTAAAGGCTTTGGGCCTTAAGGAGGCAAAGTTTAGTACTTGCAGAAGGAGGTAATGGTGGTTAAGAGATTTAACCCTTGAATTGTGTTTTGGGTAGAAGGATAGAACAGAAAAAGTCATAGGTTAGGTTCTTGTATGAAATATAGAACTTTGTTCGGGAATTTTTAGTCTAAGATATTTAGATAATAATGCGGGGCTCTTCAATACATTTTCGTAGATATAAAGATCGTCGAAAACGGAGTTGGAACGAATAAATTATGACTGTTAGAAATTAGGAGGGTTTTGGATTTAGCCTAGTATGTTGGGCGTATAGGGTGTACGATGGGCGTACTAGGCAAGGATGATCGTGGAGATTCAACCTGGTATGATGGGCGTACGGGGAGTACGTTGGGAGAACGCGATCAGAACTCAAACCTTAATTGCGGTGTTTTGAGCCCTTATTAAGTTCCTTAACTTCCCCAAACCCTTTCCATTCTCAGCCTCCACCTCTCCAACGTCCTCCCTTCAAACCCTAACCCTAGTTTGATCCTTGTGAGCAAAATAAAGTGTTTTTAAGTGGTGTGGAATGTTCTTGGTGCATCTCAGAGAAGAAGGAGCTCATTGGAGAAGTGCTGGTTGCATTGGAGATTATAGATCTAGACCTTGTTCACCGTAGTCTTTCTCCTGGAGGTATAAAGCTTGAATCTTGATGATGCATTTGTTAGATCTAGCTAGTTTTGGGTGCTATGAGCTTTTGGTCACTTTAGTACATAAAGTGTAGATCTTGAAAGTTTGTGACCTTGTTATGGATAAAGTTGGAAACTTTATCCATCTAAACATCATATTGATTCAGATCTAAAGGTTGGAGACTTGGACTTAACGGATTAAGTTGAGAGAAATACACTTTTTGTCTCTTTGAGACTTAAAGACTAGATCTTGGTTGTTTGTGTTGGATTAGGTGTCTAAGCCCATAACTATAATTGGTATGTACTTGAATTGATAGCAGCACAGTCCTTTTGGGTTGCCCTCAACCTAGCAACTGGACAAGGAAATTATGAAAGGAGAGATATTAATTTATAAGATTAATAAATTAATATATATAAATGATTTATTAATATGTTAAAAGATTAATATATTCATTAGAAATCATTATGTTTAATTAATAGTTAGCCAGAAATTAATCAGAATTAATTTTGGGGTTAAAAGAATTAATTATAAAGTGCAGGGACTAGTTTGCAATTAACTAATAGTTGAGTGGAAGGTTCCAGAACCCCCTTGGAAGGAGGTGGACGAAATTCTTAGGGGAAACCCTAGAGATTTCGTCCAAGGGGTCCAAATAAGGCCTTTGGATCTTGCTTAGGCCCTAAGCAAAGGATAACTAGGGTTTTCCCTAAACCCTAGATCCCTCAGCTATTTAAGGAGCCTCCTGGCTCACATTTGAGGTCACTAATTTTTTTGGAAGAAACCCTAAGGCCGAAATCGCATACTCTCTCCATCCTCTCTCCTCCAAGTTTCCTTCTTGCTAGTTCTTGGGTGTGATTCCATTAGAGGCATTACATTTGTGGTGCTAAGCTTCCAAGAAGATCAAGATCAAGATCAAGAGGATTATCAATTGTTTGCTATAACAATTGAAAGGTATGTAACTCCTAAACCCTAGTTTGTTAATTTCGAAATTAGCCTCTCTCCTCTAGGGTTCTTGTTTTTGCAATTCAAAGTTATATGTTCAATAGTTAAAACATAGATCCAAAGTAGGTTGCATGTGAACTTAGGAATTGTTTTCTAGTTTATTTGTTTTACCTAAAACCCATCAGTGGTATCAGAGACATTGTTTGTTTTAAAATGAATTGCTATAATTGTTGAATTGCAAATTAGGGTTTATAGCTATTAAACCCTAAAGGCCAAATTTTCGATTTCTAGGGTTTTGGATAAAAGGGTTTTTTCGAAAACCCTAGCCTCCAAAGAACCCTAATCGAAATTAGGGTTAAGGTTTTGAAAACCCTAGCCTCCTCCCTTGTAAATTTCGAAATTGCTAGAAGTTTTAGGGTTTCTTGTTTTGGATAATTGTTACTTAATTAGATTAATTGGATAATTATCCTTACCCTATTTTTCGAAATTTAGAGGGATAAGGATTAGGATTAAATTAATTGATTAATTTAATTAGATAATCCTTACAAGATTTAATAATTTGATTAATAGTTAATTAAAAGATAAATATTAAATCTAGTTAATTGGTTTATTTAAATTTAAATTTAATAGTTTGAATTTCGAAATTTATATAAACCCTTGAAGTTTTAAAATGTTTTAAAACACACCCTATATATATGTATTATGATTAAAAGTTTAATATTATATATGTATAAGAATATGGTCAGTCAAATCGCTACTATGCCTCATTCACGAAGCTAATCTATAAGGGGGGTATAAGGAAACTGCCTATAAAATGGTAGTTGAATGGGTGTCCACTCTCACCCACCGCTTCCTTGATTGGTGGAGGGTCGTTAGCAGAACGGATTTGATAGGACAACTACTTCTCATTAAAAGTATAATGACATTAAAGAAAGTACTAGAACATTATTTTTAAAATCCCGACTCTAGTTACTTTAGGAAAAATGTGAAAAGTATGCTAATCCATGAAATTGCACATTATGCTTTATTGGTCGTTAGTGGAGCGTGTGTGGTTAACCAGCACACTAAAGGGCACTAATAAAGAGTAGTAATGGGTATCTCATAATTGTCATTTTGATGGAGCGTGTGTGGTTTACCAGCACATCAATAGTTAATGATAAAGACAATGAGGTTACCAAGCACATTTGCATGGTTATTCACATCTTGTTTGTGATCCTCGGCATCCCAGTCACAAATAGAAGAGCATAATCTGAGATTAAAACATGCCATTGAATAGTTTCAATGTATCTCAAAAGAATTAGGAATTTCACTTCGTTTGTTTCGTCTAATGGTGGAATTGGTGAATCGTCATTCACCTACCTTTATGAAATTTACACTTGGATCTCGGCATCCCATTTCTAAGTTGTGAATCTTCATAGTTGGATCCTAACCTTGATATTTTATCTTTGGGTTATTATATTGAGGTATCTTGAAATCTAACTAAAACTTTCTTTCTTTTCAGATGTCTACTCCTGGAAACACTTCTGCTTCATCCTCCTCCAACCAGAACTTCTCTTTGCTCAATATCTGCTCCAAAGTCGTTATGGATGGCTCAAACTATAACGATTGGATGCGCAACATCAAGATGGCTCTTCGTTTTGAGAACAAAGAATATGTTCTTGAAAAGGAGCTCAAAGAGCTTGATGAGTCTGAAGCTACTCCTGAAGATCTTGATGCCTACAAGAAACATTACGATGATGCTACCAAAGTGGCGTGCATCATGGTGGCAACCATGTCCCCAGAACTGCAGAGGTACTATGAGGACTACTGGCCTTTTGAGATGAACAAGGACCTTATGGAAAAGTACCATAAGCGAGCTCGTCAAGAAAAGTTTGAAGTAGTCAAGTCACTCATGGCTTGCAAGATGAAAGAAGGGGAATCGGTTGTGTCACATGTGCAAAGAATGCAACGCTACATAGAGCGTTTGGTCAAGCTCAACATTCACTTTGATGAGGAATTGGCCATTGACATGGTCTTGAACTCACTACCTGATTGTTATGGTCAGTTTATTCTAACTTACCATTTGAACAATACTGAGCAAACCTTGGCCCAATTGCACAACTTGTTGCAGACAGCTGAGGCAGGAATGAAGGGTAAAAGTATACCCTCCACGCCTACAAGTGCCCCTGTGTTGGCTATTGGACAGGGAAAGGGGAAAAAGAGGAAAGGTCCTCCCAAGCAAAACTGGAAGAGCAAGGCTCAAGCTGGGTCGTCTAGTAATGGCCCAAAGGCTAAGCCCAATGGTTCCACTCCCCATGTTTCTGATCCAAAAGAGGCCGTTTGCTTTTACTGCAATCAAAAGGGGCATTGGAAGAGATCTTGCCCACAATATCTGCAAGATATCAAGGATGGCAAAGTGAAGCCATCTTCGGCAGGTATTTACACTATTTCTGCTAATAACTCATTATCTTCTCGTTCATGGGTCCTTGATACAGGATGTGGTTTTCATATCTGTTCTGATTTGCAGGGACTAAAGGAAAGTGAGGAGATAGAGCGAGGAAGGATAAACTTGATCATGGGAAACAGAAAGTCTTCACCAGTGACCAAGATCGGAGTTTATCAGCTTCTGCTTAGCAATGATGTTAGATTAGATTTAATAAATTGTTGCTATTCGTCTGAGATGACGAGAAACATTATTTCATTTCATGCATTGTTCAGACAAGGTTTCAAATATTCTTTTAATGATTTGAATGGTTCAATTTCTGTTTATAAGAATGGTGTTTTTATGTTTGAAGCTTTACCTTGTGATTGTGTGTATGAAACAGTGACTTGTGTTGATAGCTTAGGAAATAGTGTACTTAATATTGACTTGTCTAATAGTGTAGACAAGACATGCTTGTGGCATTGTCGTCTTGGACATATTAACGAGAAACGCATAGCCCAACTCCAAAAGGATGGAGTGTTGGAATCATTTGACCTAAAATCAGATGATATGTGTGAATCTTGTCTTTTGGGAAAGATGACAAAATCACCATTCACAGGGTCTTGTGAAAGAGGTGAAGGTCTGTTGGATCTCATACACACAGATGTGTGTGGGCCCTTCAGATCAACTACAAGAGATGCTAATCGATTCTATGTGACTTTCACTGACGATTATAGCAGATATGGATATATCTACTTGATCAAGCATAAGTCAGAAACTTTTGAAAAGTTCAAAGAGTTTAAGCATGAAGTCGAAAATCAATTGGGCAGAAAGATAAATATACTTAGATCCGATAGAGGCGGGGAGTATCTTAGTATCGAGTTTAACGACTATCTGAAAGAATGTGGGATAGTCTCACAATTAACTCCTCCTAGGACACCACAGTTAAATGGTGTAGCTGAGAGGCGTAATCGAACCTTGTTAGACATGGTTCGTTCTATGATGATTCGGGCTTCGCTTCCCATTCACTTCTGGGGGTATGCCTTAGAGACAGCCGCCCACATCCTCAATCTTGTCCCTACAAAGAAGGTTGCCAAAACACCTCACGAAATGTGGACAGGGAAAGTTCCCTCGTTAGCACATATTAAAGTCTGGGGTTGTGAAGCTTTCGTAAGACGAGAGACTCACGACAAGCTAGCAGCTAGAAGTGAGGAATGTGTTTTCATTGGTTACCCAAAGCAGTCTTTTGGATATTTGTTCTACAGGCCTAGTAAGAACGTGGTCTTTGTAGCACGAAGAGGAGTCTTTCTTGAAAGAGAGCTCATATTCAAAGAGGACAGTGGGAGCACTATTGACCTTGAAGAAATTCAAGAGTCAGCCAATGAAGGAACCTTAGATGAAACTAGCACTCAACCAGAGGAAACAGTTCCTGTTGAACCAATCAAAAACTCATTACCTCTTAGAAGATCCACTAGGGTGAGTGTGCCACCTGAGTTGTATGGTTTTCATATTACTTCAGATGGTGACACATTCATAAGTGACAGAACACTGGTAAACTTAGATGAACCAGTCACTTATAAGGAAGCAATGGCAGGCCCAGAGGCTTCCAAGTGGAAAGAGACAATGGACAGCGAGATTAAGTCCATGTATGACAACCAAGTTTGGAATTTGGTTGATAGTGCACCAGGTCGTAAGACAGTTGGGTGCAAATGGATCTTCAAGAAGAAGACAGACATGGATGGAAATGTGCACACATTCAAGGCTCGACTGGTTGCAAAAGGTTTCACTCAAACCCCAGGGGTTGACTACGATGAGACCTTCTCGCCAGTGGCTAAGATTAAATCTATTAGGATATTGCTCGCCATAGCTGCCTTTCATGATTATGAAATCTGGCAGATGGATGTCAAAACTGCTTTCCTTAATGGGAAGTTGGCTGAAGATGTTTACATGAGTCAGCCAGAGGGTTTTGTTGATGCAAAGTTCCCCAATAGAGTGTGCAAGCTTGAGAAATCCATTTATGGATTGAAACAAGCATCTCGCAGTTGGAATCTTTGCTTCCATGAGAAAGTCAAAGAGTTTGGTTTCTCTAGAAGTGAAGATGAGTTCTGTGTGTATATCAAGGCTAGTGGGAGTATAGTAACTTTTCTGGTGTTGTATGTCGATGACATATTACTCATTGGTAACGACGTTCCAACCTTGAAAGAAGTTAAGTCTTGGCTTGGAAAGTGTTTTGCCATGAAAGACCTTGGAGAAGCTGCCTATATTCTTGGGATTAGAATATTGAGAGATAGAAAGAAGAGACTAATTGGACTTAGTCAGAGCACATACTTGGATAAGGTACTAAAGAGGTTTAGTATGGAAAATTCCAAGAAGGGAGAGCTACCTATCCAGAGCAATACCAAATTGAGTAAGACTCAATGCCCGAGTACAGATGTTGAAATAGATGACATGAGTCGTGTACCTTATGCTTCCGTTGTCAGATTGATCATGTACGCTATGACATGTACTCGCCCTGATGTGGCATTTGCTTAGGGGAAACCCTAGAGATTTCGTCCAAGGGGTCCAAATAAGGCATTTGGATCTTGCTTATGCCCTAAGCAAAGGATAACTAGGGTTTTCCCTAAACCCTAGATCCCTCAGCTATTTAAGGAGCCTCCTGGCTCACATTTGAGGTCACTGATTTCTTTGGAAGAAACCCTAAGGCCGAAATTACGTACTCTCTCCATCCTCTCTCCTCCAAGTTTCCTTCTTGCTAGTTCTTGGGTGTGATTCCATTAGAGGCATTACATTTGTGGTGCTAAGCTTCCAAGAAGATCAAGATCAAGATCAAGAGGATTATCAATTGTTTGCTATAACAATTGAAAGGTATGTAACTCCTAAACCCTAGTTTGTTAATTTCGAAATTAGCCTCTCTCCTCTAGGGTTCTTGTTTTTTCAATTCAAAGTTATATGTTCAATAGTTAAAACATAGATCCAAAGTAGGTTGCATGTGAACTTAGGAATTGTTTTCTAGTTTATTTGTTTTACCTAAAACCCATGAGTTTGAACCATCGTAATGGATAAAGTTGGAAACTTTATCCATTATGGAGCTATTAGGAACCATAAAAATATGATCTTGGTCCTTCTATCCCTTCCATGCAAGAGTTATGATGTCTTAATGAATTAATAAGTTAGGGTTTTAGCTTTTGGACCTTTTCTAGCCATGGAAAGTCATAAAGGTGGAAAGTCATTGAGACAATTTGCCCACTCCTAATGTGTACAATCAATACTACCAAGTATTCCGTGAAAACCGTGTTTAGCTTGACGTTAGGCATACAACTGTTCGACATCGCTTCTAGTTGGCTTTCGCAAGTATGTGTCACCGTAAAGCTTTATAACATACTCACAAAGAATATATGCACGTTCTCAACCCGTCCTCTCAGACGTTTTTAAATACTCATCTAATGCGTCTGCGGTTATGTTGTATGTCAATTGTCGAAGAGCGGTTGTGCATTTTTTTATTGTAGCAAAACCATGTTGACCTCTAGCATCTCATCTCAATTGAAAAAACTCATAATTATTTTACAAATATCTAGCTATATGTAAGAATAAATTTCAACTAATACAAAAACGATCTTCGAATTTCGATAGGTCGTATAAACTATTAGAGGCAAAGTAATCACATACCAAAAGTTCATTTGCCACGATACGATCCCGGTTGATCGAATAACTACGCCTCTTTTCGTCATTTGAACTTTCGCTCCCTAACGTAACATTTCATTTGTCGTTGACAACGTGTGCAGAAACAAATCATCATCATCGGATGAAGAAGAAGAAAATGAAGACAAAAAATTATTCACGTTGGAAGAGTATATTTGTAGTGTGAAAAAATATATATATGTTTGTATTTATAGGTAAATAGGTTGAGTTTTAATTTAAAAAAAAATAATTTAAATTTGCCAAGTATACATGCAAACGGTCACAAAATCTTTTATCCAATCAAAGTTCTCGTGTGAAGAGGCCCACTCCACTTAGTACGTGCCCCAGGGGCGATGTTTACACGTGGACAAGTCCGCCCGCTCAACTATTCATGCGTGGTTTGAGCTCCATACTGAAAGGCGTTAAGGTCTCACATTTGTTGGAAAGATATAAAATCTTTGAGGTTCAAATATGATCTTAAATAAAATTCATAGATTTTAAAAATAAATAAATAAACAAATAAATAAATGGATAAATAAATAAGTTTGTGGTTCTAAATAAATATACCCAATAAATATACATATATACCAACAGCTTGAAGGCGGAAAGTAACATTACAAATGACATATGACAATGTAAACCTAGTGGCTTTACTTAATACCTCCACCCATGGCACCTAGTACGGGGGACCATCCTCATTGCACCTTCTTGGCTGGTATTATTTTTAGAGTATTTTAATCTAATGCCTTTACTTTTGATTGGGCCTTTGATTTTCTTTATTCATAACTCTTTAGAATCTGATCTGACGTACGTTTTTGAATTTTACCATCCCACCAATTCAAATCCAAAGTTGTATGTCGTATTATAACAAATATATGATTGTGTTTAGCAAATGTTCACTAACCAAAACCGTTTTTCAAAGTTATTAGACTGCATAGAGTTGGACGCTACCATGGCTCGCTACGGGGTCGCTAGGCTCGCTGAACACCGCCCATGACGCTCGTTACGGGCTCGCTACCAGCATCTGGCTAAGGACTCACCAAGAGGAGAGGGAATAAATCTTGGACTGTGATTGGCTGATTCCTTTTTTTTCTAATTGTTTCCCCTAAAATTAAACCTATTAAATGTCATGTTTTAAAAATCGGTTTGAACCGGCCGGTTGGACCGGGAACTGGGGGAGGAACGGTTCAACTATCACTGGTTTTACGTCGACTTCTTAACTGAATTGAATCGGCCGGTTTTAGAAAAATCCGATTGAACCGGTCAAAATAAACCGGTTGCACCGGTTAAACCGAATAAAAACATATGGAAAAGAACCATTTGCATATTAAAATTTAGTGATTTTTCAAATTTATTTAGTTTTCTGTAAATAAAAACATATGGTAATGTTATAAAGTTTTTTGATGTGTTTGTATTCATCTAAAACTATATTTTGTTTCGGTATAATATTTTATTTTCTTTTTGACGTATATGAATTGATGTAAAACACTAAAACTTATGGTTATGTGTTATTTTAATATATTTTGATTGATCTACAAATTATTTTAAGGTTTACTTTTAACGTTTGAACTTGTAAACGTCAAATTCATGATATATATATATATATATATATATATATATATATATATATATATATATATATATATATATATATATATATATGTGTGTGTGTGTGTGTGTGTGTGTAGGAAAATATGAAAATTATAGAAACCGGTTGACCCGGCGGTCGAATCGGGAACCGGTCACCATACCGGTTCAACTAAAAAACCGGTTTTTAAAACATTGATTAAATGGGGGGCACTACCACTCCCTACATTTTTTGTGTTAGACATGCTAAGCTTACGTAACTTCAAAAAAACATAAGAAAATCCTACGTGACAAGGTATTAGATTTTGGGGTCTTAAGAATATCAATTTACTCGGATATTTCTTGGATCGTGATTGCAATCACTTTCCAAAATCTGTGATTTCAACCCTATAACCTAGGGTATCACTAAATCAGATTTGAGATAATCCAAAGAATTTTAATTTTGAAGTCAGATCACTTCTAAATCAAGAAACACAGAAAAATACATTGTTGTTTTTGTGTTCTTATGCAAGTTCCAACCCGTTCTCTACCCCTTGGACGCGCTGCCCCTAGACCCCACCAGGGGCTCAGACCCTTGGAACCCTGCACCTAGGGGCGCTGTCCGTGGACCCCGGTATTCTCGAGTTCACATTTATCATTCCGAGTGTGCACTCACACCTCCTATCTCGGTTGGTAAATGGAGCTCATTCTATCTCATTATTAACAATAATTACATCAAAATATGTTGATAACACTAAAATCATTAACACAAGGTGCTAGGAGTGCTATCATTCCATCTAGCTTTATCGTCAATAAAACAAAACATTCTAATTATTTGATCTTAATGAAGGTTTTTAAATAAAGTAAAACATAATTTGTTTTTTTTTTAATTTAAGGTTATGAACTTTTTTAAAAACAAATCTTGATCTTGATCTTGAACTATTTTCTTCTTTGCTTAATATTAAATAACAAATGAACAGTTTAACCACCTAACATTTGAAATATTATCATGTCTAGGAGAGTTTTTATTAGCTCTAAATACATATGTATGATATAGCTAATAACCAATAAGTCTAATCTGAAAACTCCGGAGGAGTTTAGATTTACGTAGAAATTTGGTGGAATAGGTATGATAAAGTGGTTATTGATATTGAAAGCTTAGGGACCGTGGCATTAATGGTCCTGATTTTTCTCTTATTAACAAAATATTGGATTACGATCGTCGCTAAAACTAGAACCACAAGGACATAATTTTCTATTCACAAAAACGCATACACAGCTAGTTTTGCCTTTTCATTCAAACACGGAGCCATTTTCATACCACGTAACATGTCCACCACAACCTATTTCTCACTTCTCAGTTCTCAACATCATAATACTATTATTTAATAGAACATCATTTCCTTTTATATAATATAAACCGATAATGTTCCAGTTCTACATGTCATTATCTCTATTATACACAAAAAGCTAAAAAGATAACAAAATCTTCAAAATTACAACAAATAAAAAATAGAAAACGATTGAATAACGAGGATTTGAACCATAGTTTCTTAAATATTATGATCCAAAAATTATCAAACTAAATGTTTAATTTTGATGATGGGGTATTGATTATTACTTGTACAAACATTACTACCCTATCACCTCCTCCATATCCTAAAAATCTTGGAGAAAATACAAATGAATACACAAGGCCCTTTCCCTCTTCTCCAATTTGAAGTAGAGACCATAAATATTTAACAATTTTGCCCACATATCACACATTTTAACAAAATCTTCATTTTCACCACCAATGATAACAAATGCTCACACTTCTTCCACCGCACCGGACCTAGCGGCACCACCACTTGAACCGCCTCGTGATTCTTGACATTTAGCAGTCACCTCCGCCACCACCAATTTCGTCAGAAACAACCCCGCCACAAAAGCCGCCGCCATAAGCATGGTGAAGACCGCACTCCAACTCCGAGTTGAAATGTAGCCCGTCAGCACCGGTCCGATCGCGGCACCAATCGACCCCGTTCCGTCGATAATCGCGGTTACAGTCGCTAGTGCCTTGGAGTTTCCCCTCAGAGACTTGTGAGTCCCGAGATCAGCCGAAACCGCGGTTGTGATCAGAGCGTATGGACCGTTAACAAACATCCCGGTGACCAGCATCAAGATGATGTTTACAGACATTGATATATGTCCATAACTTCTGTATAGGTACAACGCGGGAATCGCACAGTACATAAAGCTCGCTGCCGTAATAGCACGAGCCCCTAACCGGTCAGATATATGACCGGCTAGGATTCCTCCTACCACACCCCCTACGTCAAATAATGTGGATAAGTTCCCCGCCGCCTCGTTCGATAAGTACTCACCATTTATAGCTGCAAATTTCAAAACACAATAAATTATTCGATATTCAAGAGATATTTAATAAGATTATATTACTATATATTTGTAACACGTACCTGTGTGACTAATGTAGAACGGAAGCCAGTAGAGAAACGTGTAGGCCACCAATTTGGCAAAAAATAGGCAAAATGCAAAAGGAGCAACCCCTGGAATTTTCCAAGCTTCAAGAAATCCAACAGGCTTTCCTTTCTCGTTATCGGGTTTTGAGCTCAGTAAATGTTGAGATAATCCCTGCTTTTTAGGCGACCCGGATTCATCTTCATCTTGATTGACTCCCACCGATTCAGGATCAACCGGCAAGAACAGAAAAACCAGAACACCAACAAAAGCGATCATCAAACCGGGAACCACCATTGACCACCCCCACCCGTATTTTAAAAAGTAGGCTGCGATCAATGATCCGGCGATATTTCCGACGGATGTGTGGGCGTTCCAAATACCCATTATGAGTCCTCTCTTACTCTTCCCAAACCAATTCCCGACGACTGAAACTACAGAAGGCCATCCGGTTGACTGAAACAACCCTGCTAACATTTGAACTATCAAGTAGTAGTAGAAGAAATGAATGTTTGCCCAGTATCCGACACCGAATAATGAAGTGAATAAACCCGTTCCCAGCATTCCGATTGTTAGAAAGATTCTTAGGTTCATTCGATCGCCAATATGTCCTGAAAAGAACATGCCGACGGCGTATACAAATAGGAACGCCAAGTCTAGATCTCCGAGCAAACCTGTTCCGTTTGTGCCATTGAATGGGGCCCACCCGCTTCCTAGAACCCATTGAAGCGCGTTAGATCTGTGTAGAAATGCGGCTGATTGTAGGGATTCGTCGGGAGTTTGAGGATCGAGGGCGCTTTTGATGATGCTGGTGGTTTTACGGGAAGCATGGTAGCTTGCGTATGCGAGAAACGTAACGATTAGAACAATGGCTTGATGGGATTTGAATGAGATGTTTGATTTCTTGGTGCATTCTACGAATCTGATTCCTGGAGGTTTTGTGTTTCTACTTGAGTCCGGTTCTAAAATGGAACCCATTGATGTATTACTATTTACTGCTTCCAAACTTCAATTTTCTTTTCCCCCACCAATTTAACGAAGCTGAAAACACGAAGATCGATCACCAAATTATATTTTAATCATTGAAAAAATATTAGTGCAAATTATAATTTAAAAAAACTTCTCCTTAACTTAGATTTATCCCCATCGAAGAAGTTAATGGATATGAAATCGGATTTATTAAACAAACATAACCTATAAAAGGCAAAACTCCAAAAAAGTTTGTTTAATAAAATCAAAATTATTCCTGAAAATTTTGGAACTCTCTACCAATCGAATCAACAATCGGAAAACCAATTATTTCCAGTTGATTAAAATAAAAACACAAATGCATTATATTGTAAATTAACAGCAAATTTAGTTAAAGTGGATGACAGAAGGAGATTCGATATAGCCGATAAAAATAAGCAAAAGTAAGAATGAGATTAGTTACCAAAAAGAAAAAAGAAAATCAATTCTATGAATATTTGTTTCGAAATCATCCAAAACAGCGATAAGTTACCGGATTAATCAGGTCGATCGTCTTGAATTTCCGGTCAACATATTTCTACTACTCCCGTTAATTGAAGAACTGATATGGAAGATGTTCCCAAAATTGAATATAAAGAAAACGAAGAACGGGGATAAGATTCTGGGTTTTACTAATACGTATTAAATTTGGAAAGATTTACATCAAAACCGATTAATCTAATCTGCGGTTTCGATGATGATAAGATCGCAATGAAGATGATGAAACCGAAAACAAATGCAACAAACTCTTAGTCAATTCAAAGGAAGAGAAGAACTTACCTATATGCAAATCGATTGTTTCTCTGTCTAGATTTCCACGATTTTCACTCGTATCTATACACGTATCTATAATCGTCGATCTTCTTCTTCTTCGTTGAGTTGTGTGACGAATGCGTTACTATGTTTCAGCTGTTGGCCTGTTGCTGTGGGTTGCGCAATGGAGAACATCCTATTTTATAGCGTAAAGGTTTTATTTAGTTCAGATGTTCAATTACCATAACGCCCTTGCTTCATCGTCATAATTGCCACTTCATCACGCCAAATATGTTTCAGCGGATGGGCTGGATATTACGATACTACCCTGGGTATGTTGGTAATTTCCCAATGCTAATAATAATCTTTTTGCCATCCAAATATTAATATTTTTTTGTAAGTCATATAATACTACTATGCATTATAATATATCAATTTACTTAATTACTTTTCAAAAAATTAACTGCAATTAATGATAAACTTGTTATAAAAGATAACTTAATAGATATGAACTTGGAGGTTATAATATTATTGGTTCGATACTTGTCGTAACATTTATAGAATGAAAGAAACGTCGATTATTTATTCAAAAACTACAAAAGACACAAAAGGGAAACGATAAAGGATAGTCCGAAATTTGACCTTGTGTAGGAAGATAAAATCATGATGGCCAATTGATGTTTAAGTTTTGTTTTTATCATCGACAACGTGATGAGACCAAGATTGTCAAGATCGGGATCCTACATAGGATCGTTTTTGGGTTTGCAAGATTGGGATCGTAAAATCGGGATCGGGATCCTAAGATCCTACAAAATGAAACATAATTTTAATTTATAATTTTAATACATGAAAAATATTTTAAACATTCAATTTTTTGTTTAAAATTTATAAAAACTTCAAAATATTAGTCATAAGTCACAACATAAAATGATAAACGGTAACTTGGTAAACGGGTAAAAGACATAAAGTGATAAAATGATTTCATTTGCAAAAAAAAATAATAATAATAATAAATAAATAAATAAAAAGTCAAGGAAAGGTAGGATCGGATCGGATCCCGATCCTACGATCCTACAAACGATCTTACGATCCTACTTGCGATCCTACCTTAAATACGATCCGTTTACGATCCGAATCGTTTTTCATACCTAGGATCGTAGGATCGTAAGATCCTATGATAAGGATCGTGATTTTAACAACCATGAATGAGACATATAATACCAGCTTATACTTGGAAAAATTGTAGTACTAGTTTTTCAATTTATCGGTAAATAATTGTATCAACTATTTATTGCAGTATTATTTAAAAAAGTAGGGTTATTCTATATATACTCCTATTTATTATTAATCGTATCGCTCATTTAGCTTTTTATTTTAGGGAATTGAGTAACAATCATATTTTCAGTATTTAAAAAAAAATAATAATAATAGTAACCACTATAAAATATATTTTTTTGCAAAATAACCATTATTTTCGGAATGGATCATTTCAAAGTCCATTTCGGACTGTGTACCTAGGCCGGTCCATCAAAGACCTTCCAAAATGCCTATTCCGGATTAATCCGAATTTTTCTGGATTTCCATTTACAAAACCATGTTTCGGATTTTATTTTGACACATTTCGAATCTCGATTTACAAACTCATTCCAACACATTCCGGACACTACTACACATTTCAGAGTAAAGATATGGAACACGATCTTGATGAAGTTTGTCGTTTTACGGGTAAGTCCTTTATTTTTACACTTTTAGCAGTTTAATTTTAAGATTATTGTTCTTAGTAACTTAGTCTGAAACACGAAAAACATTTATGGAATACACAGAAACAATACATGTTAACATTATATTTAGTACCAACCCAAAACTAGTTTAACTATTTATACTAGGGTATTATACATCAAAAATTTGTATTCCGGAACAAAAAATACCATTTCGTAATGTCCGGAATGCGAGGAACTAGCCTGGAACACAAAGAACATTCTGGAATGCATAGAACATGTATGGAATGTTCATCACGTTTCGTTCCGGAACACCATTTAAACTTATGACAACTTTTATATTTGCAACATGATAGATATTTTTATGCATCAATTACACTAAGGTTCTCTTTGTTTTTTGTAAATAAAACATCTTCAGACCTTTTATTGCCGTGCGGCGCAGCACACGCACAACACTTTTCATCTCGCAGTTGTTTGTTTTTTAGAAATCTTCGGAGTAAAAAAACATCTACGCGTGTTTTATTTGAGGCAACACTTGTATTGCCTCTTCCAACATCTTCTTTTTTTTTTTTGCTGAAATCTTGATGAATCTTGATTATATGTTGCTGAAATCTTACTGAATTTTTGTTTCACCTTTTTTTTTTTTTGGTTTATTCTTGCTGAATTATTTTTTTCGTTTTTTTATATTGAATAATGATAATTTCTTGCTGAAATATCATTATTTTTTGCTGAAATATCATAAATTATTGTTGAAATGTCAAACATTATTAAATTTTCGGTATTAAAAAACTATTTTCGGTTTATAAAATCAGTTTATTTTATTTTTTTAATATCTGCAGTAGCATGCATATGTTAAAAAACAAACTGGTTCTTATTACAGTCTGCAGCCGTTTGGTCCGCCTCTTCTGCTGCAGAGGGTTGCAAAGGTGGTTCACAGACTTCATGAATCTTTGCTTCAAAAAAACAAACAACGCCAAACTTACAAACCCGCAATCGTTGTGGATATTCTTGCGGTTACTCAAAGACATACCGACATGTACCATTATGTTCTTATAACATCCCAATATCAGGTATTAATATTATTGCTCTTAACTTAATCAAAAGTTTCACAATTGGTCCCTTGAGGAAAAAGGCTTGCATTTTGGTCGTACACTGGGGGTACTTGAGGGTACGCGCAGCGTACTCGTGCAATATGGAAACACGGATGATCCACTAGTACGTTAGGCGTACGTGTGGTACGCCGGGCGTACTAGCCCAAACTCCAAACCCTAATTTTAAGGGTTGCTCCTTATTTAAACAATCTTATACCCCCTTTGGACCATCCTTATCAGCCACCATTCCCTCCTCAAACCCTAATTCCGAGTCTAAGTTGTTTGTATGAGTTTCGGGAGCTTATTGAGTGATTTATGTGTATATTGTTAAAGAAGGATACTAGAGAAGAAGGAGTGGTTGCTTGCAAGCTTGCAAATCCAGAAACCTTTCCTCTTTGTGCATCTTTTCAGGTATAAAGTTTATACCTTGATGAGTTTTCTATTTGATCTACATGGTTGAAGTTTTATGAGCTTTTGTACCCAAGATTGGACCTTTATGAGTTTGGAGCACTCCAGGGAATTTTAGTTGTCCTTTCATGCATTTTAGAACTTGTAGACTCATAAAAATTGTTGTTTGATCATTCACTATGGCTCATGTATGAGTAAAGTAGCTTAGAGTGTGTTGGAAGTTAAAGTTTGTTGCATTGGGTCCTTCCTAGCCATTCAAAGGTTTAAATTCGACGACTTTATGGATTAAGACACCATAGGATGGTCAGACCAGAAGTTGGGTTAGATGTCTTAAAGGATTAAAACACAAAGTTGGTGAAAGTTGAAACGGGCGGAGTACGTCGGGCGTACTCCTGGCTACGCCCTGCATATCCGGTTTCGTCCCCGATGAGTCACTGGTTGCGTGTATACCATGCGTAAGGAAGTGTACATCTAGCATACGCGCTGGGCGGTTGACTTTCGTTGACTTTGAGTTTTGGTCAAGATTTAGGGTTTTGGACCATGAGAAGGGCAAAATGATTTTTTTTTTCCTTAAATGACTTAGTTATGGGATTTGGACTCGTGAGTTGAGCTTTGCACCTTAAATATTAATTAGGGTTAATTATTTCGTTGACTAGGCGAAGTCTAGTTCCGACAGTTCTGGTGTGAGATTTACTTGGCGTCAGTATCAGGTGAGTTCCTCACTTATTCTTACCTGTGTGGTAGAATAGTTGTATTTATGATGACCAGTTGTGTAACATCCCAAAATCCAAGACTAAAAATTTCATTTTTAATTAATAATTCAAAAAACAGATTATTGAAAACATCATTAAGTTATCTCATATCATAAAAGCCCATAAGTCATATGTCTCAAAAACATGTCATAAGATAATAATGTTAGAGTACAAATCCCAAGAATATCATAGTGCGGAAAATCGTGGTGTGATGCGCTGCAGTCATGCCGACTCCTTTCCCTTCGAAGAAGAAGTACCTGAAACCAAAACTGTAAACCATAAGCACGAAGCTTAGTGAGTTCCCCCATCATACCACATACCATACAATACACATACTGCCTAGTATATACGGGTGTTGGCCTACCCCTTTCGGTCTCTTTCAACCGGTAACTGCCTAGCATATCAGGGTGCTGGCCTACCCCTTCGGTCTCTTTCAACCGGTAACTGCCTAACATATCACAGTGCTGGACTACCCTTTCGGTCCTTTCGACCGGTAACGGGGACTATTTCACCCCTACTACTACCATATATCTTTCTAGTACATAAAAACACATATATCACATATTGCCTAGCATATCAGGGTGTTGGCCTACTCCTTCGGTCCTTTCGACCGGTAACGGGGTCTATCCTACCCCTCCTACCACTATCACATAATATCATAACATGCTAGCACATATAGCATAACAGATAGTGGCATACCAGACAATTAAATATTTAAGTAATTCCTCTTTATTACTTCAAAATAGGTTACAATTGTTGACCCTAACTATTACATCAGCATACTAATGCTTAGCCTAGAAACACGGACGTTACAACGTTCAATGGACGTTCGTCGTGCATGATGATTAACTCGAGTCCGTATTATGTTTTATGCATGTGCACCGCGTGCGAACGCGTTACGACCAAGTAATGGGTTTAACGTTTGTGCCCTTGACGAGATGATTGTTAGATAATAGTTATCACGGTTCCTACCAATTTTTAGGTTCCTATAGGATCCGGACTTATATATATATATATATATATATATATATATATATATATATATATATATATATAAAAGAGTTAATTTGAGACGAACATAATTTTGTGAGAGCGTGAGACCAAATTTTTTTAGTGAAATATTCTAATATTCTATTGTTCGTAAAAATAAATATGCAATATATTCTAACATTATATGTTTTAAAATATTTCAATATAAAATACGTTAAAGTTATTGTTTTAAAATATTAGAATATTACACATATTTAATTTTTATAAATAATAGAATATTAGAATATTTCACTAGAAAAAAGTGGTCTCACAAAATTAGATCGTCTCACATGAACCTAACTATATATATATATATATATATATATATATATATATATATATATATATATATATATATATATATATATATATATATATATTACATAATAATAATATTGTTAGTTTAAAATATAAAAAATATTATGAAAAATGATTAGTTTGTTTAAAATAAAGAGTAAATTACACGAATGGTCTCTATGGTTTGGGGTAATTTGCACGTTTGGTCCCTAACTTATTTTTTTAACTCGGAAAGTCAATACTGTTTGTTTTTGTTACGCGCTTGGTCCCTACTGTTTTTTTTTGTTAACACTTAGTCATTATCTTACCTAAAAAGACTATTATTTAAATAGGGAAAATGATGGGGTAGGTAAGGTAAGGTGAGAGATGTGGGGTTTGGGGTGTATTTATTTAAATAAATTAAAAAGTCAAGGGCAAAATCGTATTTTTTTTTAGGTAAGATAGGGATCAAGTGTGTAACAAAAAAAAACACTAGGGACCTTCCGAGTTAAAAAAATAAGTTATGGACCAAACGTGCAAATTACCTTAAATCATAGGGACCATTCATGTAATTTATTCTAAAATAAAATATAAATACGCTTGTTCCATGTCGCTTAGCGGTGAAAGAGGGTAAAGGCGTCCATTCATGGAAGACACCCATGATGTAGCAAAATGGCAAATCCACATGAAGGAAAGGGTAATTTAGGGAATTCGAACAGCCTACTTGTGACAGAAATTATTGAGAAGCCCATTTGATGGTTTCGGAGGCGGGAGGAGGGAGAGCATATTCGCATATCCGTAGAGAATTATACCTTTCGTGTTCTATTGCTGATTCTCTACGAATATCCCGGGACCCACCTTATCCGACGTGGTAGCCATGCTGACGTACTTTTGTCCCACAGCCACTCACATACTACACGTGTCGATATATCTGTGGTTATAAAAAAATTGTGCATGCCCGACTCAGCTGATTTGCCGTCCTCGAGAAAAAAACAAGCACTCTTAAAGAAAATTTAATCACATAATGACATTGCTTAGTGTTCTTAAAAAAATATAAAGTTAAACGGATTAATTATTAAATCTATACTTACATCGTAACAAATTATATTTTATATATCAAATTAACTCTTATACGAAATTACGAACACATTTTAGTTTCCTGTTGTATATTCATCGATCTACGCATGCATAAATTGGTAAATACCATATCTATTACATATAAGCTGGTAGACTGAAACATTGTTAATATAAGTGTTTTAAGTTTAAATGTTACATTTTGGTATCAACAAATGAACTTCTATTCTATGTTTCCAATCGAAAAGAAAATCAAATAGAGGGCTTATATATGAAACTCAAACTAATGAATGTATCTTAGATAACTATATCTACAGGGGTGAGAATTAAATATTCTAAAAATAATTATATTGCATGTTTGAATGCCACATGAGAATTATATATTCTCAACACCTTTTTGTGTATATTTAGGATAATTAAAATTTTATTTACCTTTAGATGTTACACATGGTTTTTCAATGCCTTTTTCTTTAGTTCTTCATAATACAAAATTTGAAATTATATAAGACTTCCGGCTTCGGGAAGTAGATTTAATTTCCATTATATCTGCATACTTATAGTTTTTGGAGTCGGATACAACGGTAGTATCGACAGAAGCAGTAGCAGAAGTTTGTGAGAAAACTACTTTCACTTTTGAAAATGAAAAATAATGAGCATTTGTGCAGTGTATTGAAATCAAATGAACCAGCAAGTATTTAACATTAGAGGGTCAAAATGGTAATTTTAGGCTCTAAAGGGCTAGTTCAAAAAATAATCTGAAAACTGTTTTTTTTTTTCGGTTATTTCCAAACAGGATAAAAATGAGGGAAGTGGGAACCCAAATTTCTGAAATCATGTATGAAACCGGCAGATCGGATGAAAAGCAGATTCGGTTATATGAAAACCAGTTACGTAGAAAATTGATTTAGATTTTTTTCGGATTATGAAAAACTAGACGAATGTCCGCGCGTTGCGGAGAAACACCTATATAGTTGAAGTCTTTACAAATATATGTTTTTTTGAATATAGCAATAACGTTGTTGTTAAATTTGATATAATAATTCGTATACTAAATTGATATAATATATTGATTATTTTGAGTTATATGATAATATATATACATCTATTATAACTGCATAATCTTAATCGCTTGAATGACTTCTATCCGCAAGTTACACATGAATCAAATTAAATATAATATATGGTTTAATGTTATTTATAGTTGTTTTTATTGTTAATTCTTTTTCAAAATTTATTTGCTTAATGTTTTAATTTTTATCATTATAATTATTAAAAACATCAAACATTGTTTTTATATTTAAAGGTAACAATATAATCATTAATATAGAGTTATTTTTAACTATTGTTATTGTAAGTTATTTTAAGCTCTTTATTTGAAAACTTTTAACAATTATAAAAATATTTTTAGGAAATATTTTAGTTAAATTGAGATTACAATTTAGTTTTTGCATTTATCACTACAATTTATCAGTTTTAGCTATTTATAAAATATTCTTTGGTTTTTTAAGTGGAACTGAAATTTATATTTAAGTTGACATTGTAATGTTATTTTTAACTTAACTATTTAAGTATTTTGTCCAGACTATTCAAAAGTTGTAGCTTTGAACTGATAATGGTTTACATACAACAACATAATAAATCTAATAAATTAAGTATAATATGTTAAAAGTTAAAGACATAACTTTATAAGTAGAAGTAAAGATATTATTTTAAAATTGAAATTTAGTATATTTATGAGTACATTTTAGGTTTGATATTTATTTAACCTTATTAACCAACTTATAATCATTATTAGAAAAACACTACAATTAATCACTTTTAACTATTTACAAAATATTCTTCGGGTTGTTTAAGTTAAACTAAAGTTTATATTTAAGTTGACCCTGTAATGTTATATTCAAATTAATAATTTAAATCTTTTATACAAATTGTTCCAAAATCGTATTTTTAAAATGATAATGTTTTACATCCAACAATATATTAAAACTAATAAATTAAGTATAATATGTTAAAAGTTAAAAAACATAACTTTATAAGTAGAAGTAAATATATTATTTTAATATTGAAATTTAGTTTATTTATGATTACACTTTAAATTTGATATTTATTTAACCTTATTAACCAACTTATAATTATTATTAGAAAGAAATTGAAAAGTCATGGGAGTTTCAAATGAATGTGGTGAAAGAAAAAAATGCATAGGAGTTTCAAATGAATGTGGTGAAAGAAAAAATGTTTCCTTTATAATATAGTATGATTTGAGTCACTACGGATCTTTAGTTGCTAGGACTTTGTAACCGTAACTGATAGATCGATTTTAAATTTCATCATTTAAATATTTAAAAAAAACACATCGAAAATAGTTGTAAAACATTTAATTCATTTGCACGGCGTTTTTGACAATTTTTTTTTTTTTTTTGTTTATAAAATCATGAGAACTATTGGGCCACCTTACTCTTGATTCTTGATTACCTCGGTTTTTTGACAGCCCATAATGGGGCCCAAGGTTTGCCTGTCTTTCTACTCTCTCTATAGAACAATGTTATAAGGGTATTTCTGTAAATTCCAAAATACATGAAATCTCCCAATTCATGTCAGCGTATATGAATTAAGGGCATTTCTGTAAATTAGTTCAAGGGTATTATAGTAATTTACCATGGAGTTATTTAGAGATTTCGTTGTAAGATTAGTTAGCTTTTCTATGTATGTATATATGTTGTAGCTTCGTATTCCTTTTCAATCAATGACAGATTTAAGATTCTCTTTCTCATTCTCTTCTTTGAAGATTAACAACTCATCAAAAATATGTTTTATTCATAATATATCATGTTTTCATATTAATTATTTCTAACGATGTCAATGAGTAAAAATATACAATTTTAGCTAGATATTCAAAATATAAATGACAGATTTTTTTATCATTTTTATATTAGTAGAAATTTTTATTTATTACAAAAATGGACAGACGAGAACTATATCAGATATAGACATGGGCGGAGCTTTATTAGGGCGAGGGGAGGGGGGCACATATAGCCTTTATACTTTAATTTTATACATATTAGACCTAAAAATATAAAATTTTGATTGTGGCCACCCCCTACTCACCGATTTTTATACATATTATATTTTCGCCCCTCCAAATCATATGTTGAAGCTCCGCCCCTGGATGTTATTCACAATCTCTCTTAGATTATAGCAAATTTAAGGAAAAGGAGTTACGGGGCATCAAATGTTTACAATATATCGTTAGCTTTAAAAGAAAAGAAAGATTCAAGAGACTGGTGTATCTTTTTGAAATAGGTAAAATGTATTCGGTCTTTTTCCATGCATGTCTGCGGAATAAGTTATGCACCAAAAGTTTTTTTTTTTTTGATGTTTTTAATCTTTATAAAAAAAGTTGTTTGTTTTTTAAAATAATCTATAAAAAAGAATGATGATGTTGGTAGAGGTAGGGGTGGGTGGCAGAGGTGGAAGTGGCAGGTGGCGGAGGTGGCAATGGTGGCGGAGGTGACTGTAGCGATGATGGTAGTGGCGGTGGTGGTGGTGAAGAAAGAAATATCACATTAGGCATGGGCGGAGCTTATATATGGCCAGGGGACTGTGCCCCCCCCCCCCTATTTTTTTTTTTTTAACAATTAGTCCATAACTATTTAGAAAGTTACATATTATGCCTAAAAAAACAAATATCACCTAAAATGTATGATGTGATTGTTGTTAAGTAGATGATACTGATTTGAACATATCTAAACCTAGTATTATGTAGAGATAGGGTGAGCTAAATATACTTTGACTAGTTTATAAACTCGTGACCACACGGTTGACAGAAATAAAGTAACATATTAGGGATGATCATGGGATGGAACTGGTACTAATTTGAGATTCACGAATATCGAATCAGGTGGAATGTCGATACCGAGCACTTAACTGAACTAATATTTATGGTACCGGTACCAGGATTGGTATCGGTTTTCAGTACTAGCGCCGATACCGAATCCCAAATTTCATGATTTATAGTACCGAATATTGTCTCATATTAACATAAAGGGTGTCTGTAACACCCCGTTTATTTATTAGATAAATAAATAAATTAATAAACAAATAGTGGCCCTAAAATAAATAATAATATATCAAAGGATGGCTTCGAAGAGCTAATGGTCACAATTTTAGAAGTTGGGGGTTAAAACTGTAAGTTTCGGATTTATTTTGTAAGAATTTATGAAATCAGGGGTTAAAGAGTAACTATTAGACTTATTTTGAGAAGAATTCGTTATGGAGGGGCCATTGGTAAAGTTATGGACTTGACTTGAAAGAAATTCCAAAGTCAAGGTGGGAAAGGTAAAATATGGACTTAATTGGAAATAAAAGAGAATGAAAGGGGCTAATAGTGTCATTATGGAAATTAGTTAAAGGATCCGGTATATAACCCATCCCCTCTTCCGGAACCCTAAACCTAAAGAAACATCAGCCGTCACCCCCTTATGTCTCCCTCTTGCAGCCGCCATCACCACCTTATGCCTCCTTCCCTTCCACTTCCGACGCCACCACCATGTTGTTTCCGATCAGCCGCCGACGTCAAGGACCACCGAAGCTAACCACCGTGAAGGCCGGATGAAGCGGTTGTAACGACCACTGTGGTCGTTTTCCGGTGGAGGCGCGACCTCCTTTCCCCACTGCATTCACCGCCATCCTTCCACCTGCTGGATTGCTGTCGGCACCTCCTCAACAGCCCCTGTCGTCGGACGTCTTGTGTAGCCAAGAAAAGAACGCCGAGATCGATGTTGTGCTCGTGGGAATATCGGTCGAAATGGCTTCTGTTGGGTCTCGTCACTACGGTCGCCGCCACGCGGCTGTTTCACCGGGAGCTGCTGCCAAACGTCGTCGCCGCTGCATGCCATCGGGGAGGGACGACTGTGTTCGAGTTTTGCAACCGGGGGTGTGCTTTGCATGTGTGTGTTAGTTCAGCCGGCTGTTTGGTGTTAGTATGTGTTGTGTGTGTCATTGTCCAGCCGGAAAACCAAGAAAAGGCCACTGCCACCACCGTGAGGTGGTGGCTGCCGCCATGAACCACCATTGTGTGTGTTTAAGGTAGTTAGTGTGTGTTTATTTTTGGTTAAGGCATTGTAAAGTGTAATTAGCTAAAGTATAATGAAAAGAAATTGAAAACCACCACCTTAGGGTGGTGGCTGCCGCCTCCTGCCGCCACCGGCCGCCGTGTCGGGTGGCGGTGTGCCTCGTTGTGTGGTGACTCGTTGGCGATGTTTGTACAAGGGACATAAACCCTAATGGGCCTAATAAACCCTAATGGGCCCAAAGAAGCCCTAATTGACATTAAATCCCAAACATGTGTCTAACGGGCTTAATGGACCCTAATGGATCAAAGGACTCAGCTAATGGGTCTATTGGGCTAAGATGGGTTGGAAACCCTAATTAGGGTTTGGAAAACCCTAATGCCATGAAACCCTAATTTAGGGAATTAATCGGGACACACGGGAATTATTTATTAACGTGAGATATTAAATAATAATCATTAGCAAAGATTAATCTAAGCAGTATTGGACTTAATGGATTAAGTCCTTAATGGGTTAAGTAGGAAACTTAACCCTAATAATCATTTTATGTGAAACCCTAATTTCACTTGGGCTTTGTGTTGGGCCTTTCCTTTGGGTTTTGGTAATTGGATTATTAATAGGTCATCCAAGAATAATCATATGGACTAGAATATGTTGATGGGTTTAGGGTAAGGCCCATATGAGGGTGTGGGCCCAATTTGGAAAATTGGGTTATATGTTGGGCTTTGGCCCATTACTTGGCTATTGAGCCTTTAGTGTGTGAGTTGGACTTTGGGCTTGGAACCTAATTATTAATTGGGTGTTGTTTGATGTTGACAGTTCGGGAATCTGTCAACCAGCAGCTGGAGTTTTATCGGCGGGACTTCAGCAGTGCCAGGTGAGTTCTCCTCACTATATCAACAGGGTCTAAGGCACCAAGGCCGGCCCTTTATGGATTGTATTCGGATTATTGCATGTTATGCATACTGATTTATATCCTGGTAGTTAAGATGGTGATATGCTATGCTTTAGTGACCCGGTTGGGTCGGTATCCTAGTATATAGGATGATGCTATGTTAGTGACCTGTTAGGTCGATATCCTGGTTATAGGATTGTTGCTATGCTTTGTGATCTGTTAGATTGGTTTGACTAATATATATATATATATATATATATATATATATATATATATATATATATACATGCTAGTGTTATATGATGTCTATGTGCACATGATTGTACTGGTTATAGGATGATGCTATGTTAGTGACCGGTTAGGTCTGTATCCCGGTTATTGGGATGTTGCTATGATTAGTGATCTGTTAGATCGGTTTGACTGTTATATGAAATGAGCTAGCGTATGATATTTATGTGCACATGTTTGTTTGATTGGGGGTTGGGTTGAGGCGGTCCTGCTTTGTGTTGTAGGCCAACATACCCGGCGAGCGGTCTGGATAGGTTGTAGGCCCTGCGTGGCGGTCCAGACGTGCCGAAGGCTCAAAGAGCAGTCCAGATAGACTGAAGGCCTGTGAGGCGGTCCAGTCAGGCTGATGACTCATTATGCATGTTGTTCTGTATTGGTTATATGATATGGTTATGTTTGTATGGCGTTGGTATTTTGGGGAAACTCACTAAGCTTCGGGCTTACAGTTGTTGATTTTGTTTCAGGCACTTCTGATGATTGCGGGAAGGCGAAGGCGTGATCGTGCACCTTCTCATATTTTCATGATTTATTCTGGGAATACTCTCATGTCTAAACTATTTTGAAAGCAACCTGTAATAACTTAATGGTTTTAAAATGTGTTAAAAAGTTTAAATTTGGCTTGAATTTTTTGGGTGTTACAGTGTCGGTTTGGGTCGAAAATTCTGGTATTGTTGTTCACCCTTAACATAGATAACAACAAAAACATAGTCATTGATTGTAAATTTTATAAACAGTTTTAGTTGTCTTATGAGACTAATGTTTTTGTTTAAATACAATAGATGGGATAAAGTGACAGTATACTAATGTTATATACATAAGTATTGTAATTTGAAAATAAAATGGTATAATATCAACGACTTTTGTTGATTTTATGCACAAACAGCCACAAAAATAAAAACAAAAACACATACATACTGATAAAGATATCATTTGTTTGTTAAAAAAGAAAATTATGGCTTATAAAACTACATTGAAGAATTAAAAGTGATTGAATTCAAAATTAAAGGAGTAAATGATTAAAAGTCAAGAACATATATAACAATTTGTTATAAAATATGAAGTTAAGTTAAAGAACAAAGTAGAAATTGAGAAAGTAAAGAACTTTATTTCATTACTTATGGCAAAAACAACTAACATTTACAATATATATTACTCACTATTTATACTAAACAAAGAAGATGAAATGTGAGTTATGTTATGAATTCTCTTTAAAGTGTTACATAACTACACTCATAAAACTCATAATAATGTTTCTAATAATGCTTACTAATGATGGAGAGTTTTGGGAGAAATGGGGAATCCAATGGTTATTCACAAATTAACATTTCATAACACTCCCCCTTGAATGACGATTGTATCATGCCTCATTAAAACCTTAATAGGTAAAACCTCATGGGAAAACCCCCCTAATTAAGGAAAAATAGTGCATGATTAATAATAGACATTGGAAACAATTGCCTTGTTAAAAACCTTTCTAAGAAAACCCTATGGCCAAAACTTTGCTAAGGAAAAGAGTGAAATATGTTTCCAACTCCTCCTGATGGACACATCACTTGATTTCCTTATGAGACTAATTTTTTTGTTTAAATACAACAGATGAGATAAAGTACAGTATACTAATGTCATATGCATAAGTATTGTAATTTGAAAATACAATGGTATAATATCGACGACTTTTGTTGATTTTATACACAAACAGCCACAAAAACAAAAGAAAAAACACATACATACTGATAAAGATACCATTTGTTTGTTAAAAAGGAAAATTATGGCTTATAAAACTACACTGAAGAATTAAAAGTGATTGAATTCAAAATTAAAGGAGTAAATGATTAAAAGTCAAAGAACATATATGACAATTTGTTATAAAATATGAAGTTAAGTTAAAGTAGGAAATGAGAAAGTAAGAACTTTATTTCATTACTTATGGTAAAAACAACCAACATTTATAATACATATTACTCACTATTTATACTAAAAAAGAAGATGAAATGTGAGTTATGTCATGAATTCTCTTTAAAGTTGTACATAACTACACTCATAATAATGTTTGTAATAATGCTTACTAATGATGGAGAGTTTTGGGAGAAATGGGGAATCCAATGGTCATTCACAAATTAACATTTCAGCAGGGATTGCACTCGTGGAGCATTGGTATGCTTCACTGCAATCAGATGGGCCACAAGAAGTCTGATTTCCCGAGATCGATAGGAGGAGAAGTGGTGACACGTGCACCAACCACTTTGAGGATTACCGATAGTGGCCACGGCAAGGCGGAGGCTCATATGGTGAAGAGCAGGGCATTTCGGTTGACAATCGAGGAGGCACGAACAACTCCTGATGTGGTTACCTGTGACATCCCCTAATTTCTCGGCCAGAAAAGACCGATTTAATTTATGCTTTTTAAAATAAAATCAAAGAAATCTTTTCAAAAGATGTTGCGGAATAGGTCCCCAAAATAAAACATGATAAAAGTTTATCAAACCCCTTCTTTAAGAAGGTATATATTTTCCATATATATCAAAACCTCGGGATGTCATGTTCCGATACAGATCAAAAGCATAAACAAGACATTAGAAGCCTTTCGACAGTTATTTACAACTACTGGCCTATAATCCAAAAATCTCTTCTCATCCTCCGACTATGCTCGGGGTCCACTACCTGTAATCATAAAAAGCTGAGTGGATCAGGCTTGGGAGCCTGGTGAGCATATAGGGTTTTAAACCCACAATAATAATAACTTATTAAGTTCACCAATTAACAATAACTCTGATTACCCATTCCCGTTGTCCTCACTTTACGTCCCTAAACACCTAACACAAGGGACTTAGCCTAAGGAATATCATCGGGTTGGACACTACTGTTAAGGGGACTCCTCGGCCATACATGTCCTAAAGGCAACCATGAGGGGGATTGGAGTACACCAATGAACATTTAGTTCATCAACACCTACAAGTTGCGAACTTGCTAGTGTACCACTGGATTGTCTAGAAAGGTCCGTGATCGTCATCTATACTCCGTTAGACGACTACAACAACACCAACAACAACACCGACACCGAGGCCTCTCATCATTTTAACACCCACCGACTATTTTGTCTACCCATGTTCTACCCAACATATGTGTAGATAAAATACATATACAGTTTAAAACTTGTATAAAACATCAATTCAACAGTCACCACAAATAAACAATTAACATATTTACACATAACACGTATTTTAAGGTAAATACTTCATATCTATGTGTAAATTGAAAGTAACTACACTCTCACATGTTTTGATGAAAATCGGGCAGCAATTCGTTTCCTAAAACGTTCGTTTCTAATAAAACCGGGAGTTTTATTGAGAAACCGGGCTCTGCAAAGGTCGGGCTTCGAAACCGAAAAGATAAATTTTACGGGCTTCACGGGCACTTCGTGGCGTATTTCGGGGCTTATAATCGATACCGGGGCTTTGGGGGATGTTAAGATGAAGAAAATATGAAGAAAGGGGTGAAAGATGGTGATTTTCTAAATGTATCCGAGAAGGCTCGCAGCCTTCTATTTATAGGGGCCGAAGCTCCTGATCCGACGGCTGAGAAGCCTCCAGGTGGCGAAGATCCGAAGCTCGCAGGGGAAGGCTCGCACATGGGCTGCGCGAGCGAGGGGGCTGCTGGCAGTTCCTGATTGGACCGAAGTCCGAATCCGAGGAGGGGGTGTTCGTGGCTTCATGCGAGGGCTCGGTCACGTGAAGGAGGGTACGTGTCGCCTTCTCAGTGGACCACTTCGGATCAGGCCAGGAGCTCGGATGACTCAGCAGCTCGAACACGTGGCTCGCATGACTCACCAATTTCGTACACGTGGCACGTTCTAAGCGAGGGTGACGTGGCCGAAGACACCTATGCGAATTTTCTCGGTTTTTGTGAAAAAACTTCTAAAATCCATAACTTTCGCATACGAGCTCCGTTTTTGACGTTCTTTATATGCACGCGTAGGTAAAATTACGCTCTACAACTTTCGTTTAGACTTCGTCGGCTAATTTTGAATTTAATTTTATATTATTATTTTTAACAGACCGGGACAGGAAATCCGTTAAAAATTCATAACTTCTTCATCTGACGTCCGTTTTCGTCAGACTTTTTACCGTTGTGCTACTAATGATGAGACCTTCGATTCTCGTTTAGGTCGTGTCGGCTAAAAATCACTCGATCTAAAATTCGAGTTTTTAGCTGTCTACTGCTAAGCTGAAACTTCGAAAAATCATAACTTCCTCATACGAAGTCAGATTTGGGCGTTCTTTTTATACCTACTCTCGGTTTAACGAACACTACAAGTTTCGTTTAGATCACTAAGGCTAAAAAGTAGTTTATCGAAAACTCATTTTTTACGACATTCAGCACCGAGCCGGTTTTGTCGCGAAACTTCGACAGGTCATAACTTCTTCGTTATAACTCGAATTTCGGCATTCTTTATATATCCGTAATCCTTGTCACGACCACTACAAGTTTCTTAATAGATATCGGCTTTATCTAAAATTTATTTTGGACGCTTATTTTTATTCTTAATTAATTAACTCCTAGTAATTAAGCAATAAACACATAAAACACATAGAATTCACATAATTCCTTTTTCATTTCTTCAAAATGAGTTACAAAGGTTAATCTAGACTATCACCTTAATATTAATGCCTAGGCTAGAAACACGAGTGTTACAATTCTCTCCTCCTTAGGATGATTCCATCCCCGGAATCACACATCACCAAACAACTGCGGGTAGCGACTCATCATGTCACTCTCCGTTTCCCAGGTGAGATTTGGCATATTCGTATGTTTCCAGCGCACAAGCACTAAATCAACCATCTTGCATCGCAACTTCATAGTCTTACGGTCAACGATCGCCTCAGGTTCTTCAATCAACCTCTTGTTTTCATCCAACCTTAACTCAGAAATCGGAATTATGTCGGGCACATCTCCCGTGAACTTCCTCAAATAACACACATGAAATGTGTTATGAATACCCTCCAGTTCTTCCGGTAATTCTAGCTTGTAAGCTTGATTCCCGATCCTCTGAAGAACTTTAAATGGTCCAATAAACCTTGGACTCAACTTTCCCCTTTTACCAAATCTTATAAGTCCCTTCCACGGCGAGACTTTAAGTAAAACCGAATCTCCAACTTCGAAGGATATCGGTTGTCTTTTCTTGTCAGCATAGCTTTTTTGTCGATCTTGAGCAGCTAACATCCTCTCCCTTATCACTTTCAACTTTTCAGCAGTTTGATGGACTATTTCAGGTCCCATAAACTGCTTTTCCCCAGCTTCCAGCCAACATGATGGCGTTCGACACTTTTCCCCATACAAAGCGTGATAAGGTGCCATCTTGATGCTTGAGTGGAAACTATTATTATAGGAAAATTCTAATAAAGGTAAGTGTTCATCCCAGTTACCTTGGAATTCTAGGGTACATGCTCTCAGCATATCCTCCAATGTTTGAATTGTTCGCTCGCTTTGACCATCAGTTTGCGGATGGTAAGCTGTACTCAAACACAACTTGGTACCCAATTCCTCTTGTAGACTCCTCCAAAACCTTGAGGTAAAACGGCTGTCACGATCGGATACAATCATTAACGGAACACCGTGTAGCCTTACAATTTCCTTCACATAAGAATTCGCAAGTTTATCCATAAACCATTTCTCGTTAGCGGCTATGAAATGCGCACTCTTAGTGAAGCGATCAACGGCCACCCATATCATGTCGTGACTGTTCCTTGTTCTGGGCAGTTTAGTCACAAAATCCATGGTAATATCTTCCCATTTACCCATGGGTACAGGCAATGGTTCTAAACTCCCATACGGTTTCTGATGTTGTGCCTTAACCCTAGCACAAGTTACACACTCAGCCACATACTTAGCAACATCGAGCTTCATCGTCGACCACCAGTAATAGGGTTTTAGATCCCTATACATTTTCATACTGCCGGGATGAATCGAGTACATGGTTTTGTGAGCTTCTTCCATCAGAAGACCTCTTACTCCTCCCGTCTTAGGTACCCAAATCCTATCTTTGAATACCTTCAATCCTTGACCGTTTGTATCAAACACCAACGTTTTTCCCAAACGTTCCTCCTTCCGGTCATTTTTCTCCAAAGCTTCCTCTTGAGCTTTCTTTATACTTTCCACAATTGTAGAGACAACTTCAATTCTCAACGCTCTTGGCCTTTTCTTTTCAAGATTTACCTTCCGACTGAGAGCATCAGCAACAACATTTGCTTTACCAGGGTGGTAAAGTATCTCACAGTCGTAGTCCTTGAGTAACTCTAGCCAGCGTCGTTGCCTCATGTTCAATTCTTTCTGATTAAAGAGATATTGGAGACTCTTATGATCAGTGAAAAGTTTACATTTAGTACCATAAAGATAGTGCCTCCATATCTTTAAGGCGAATACTACCGTTGCCAACTCTAGATCATGAGTGGGGTAGTTCTTTTCATGCCCTTTCAATTGCCTCGATGCATACGCTATCACTTTATCCCTTTGGGTCAGAACACATCCTAACCCAACTCTAGAGGCATCACTATAGACTGCGAAGTCATCAACTCCTTCAGGTAACGAAAGAATCGGTGCTTCACACAATCTCTTCTTTAACTTCTCAAAGGCTTTTCCAAGCATAAGTAGCTCCTTTGTGGGTCAAAGCTGTTAATGGAGTAGCGATCGAAGAAAAGCCTTGGATAAATCGGCGATAATATCGGGCTAATCCTAAAAAGCTTCGAATCTCCGTGGGACTTTTTGGTTGTTCCCACTTCATCACAGCTTCAATCTTTGCTGGGTCAACCATTATTCCTTCTTGGTTAACCACATGACCTAAAAATTGGACTTCTTGAATCCAAAATTCACATTTGGAGAACTTTGCATACAGCTTCTCCTTTTTCAGAACTTCTAGCACTTCACGCAGATGCTTATCATGCTCCTGCTTGCTTTTCGAATAGATCAAGATATCGTCTATGAATACTATCACGGATTTATCAAGGTATGGTTTACAAACCCTGTTCATCAAATCCATGAAAGCTGTTGGGGCATTGGTTAATCCGAACGACATAACCAAAAATTCATAGTGTCCATATCTTGTTCTGAACACAGTCTTCTCAATATCCTGCTCCCTCACCTTTAGTTGATGGTACCCCGACCTAAGATCGATCTTCGAGAAATAGCTCGAACCTTGCAACTGGTCGAACAGGTCATCGATCCTCCGCAACGGGGTCTTGTTCGTTATCGTCGCTTTATTCAGCTCTCTGTAATCGATGCACATTCCCATGCTCCCGTCTTTCTTCTTTACAAATAACACAGGGGCTCCCCGGGGTGATGAACTAGGTCGAATGAAACCTTTGTCCAATAACTCCTGAAGTTGTGTCATAAGTTCTTTCATCTCTGTTGGTGCTAATCGATATGGTGCTTTGGCTATCGGCGTCATTCCTGGTAACAAGTCGATACGGAATTCTACTTGTCGATCAGGGGGCAATCCGGGAAGATCTTCAGGAAAGACTTTCGGATAATCACACACCACCGGAATATTCTGCACCTCCTTCTTTTCTTTCTAAGCATCGATCACGAATGCTAGATATGATGTACACCCCTTGGCCAAACACTTTCTGGCTTTCATTAGGGAAATGATTCCAGAATTTACTCTGCGCTTGTCTCCATACACCATAAACGACTCTTTCCCTGGCAGGTTTACTTTTACTATCTTCTTCCTACACATTATTTCGGCATCATTAGCGCTAAGCCAATCCATTCCTAAAACTATGTCGAATCCATTTAACTCGATAGGCAATAATTCCTCGTGGAACTTATTCCCTTCCAAGTCAATGAGGATATTTTTCATACGATGGCTAACAGGTACAAACTTGCCACTAGCAATCTCGACTATTATAGCATTAACTAGTCTATCTACAGGTAAAGCTAGTTTTCTACCAAATTCATGCGATATAAAGGAGTAATTGGCTCCAGAATCAAACAAAATTTGGGTAGGCAATTCGTTTACGAGAAAGGTACCTGAAGCGACATCGGCTTCTTCTTTCGCAGCTTCGAGTGTCATCTGAAAGGCTCTTGCCTTCGGCTTTGGTGGCAGATTGGGTTTCGCTGCGTCCTTCTTCTTCGGGCAATCCCTCAAAATATGCCCTTCGTAATGGCACCCATGACATACGCTATTAGTGAAGGTGCAATTATTAGCATAATGCCCTGGCTTTCCACACTTGTAACAAGTGAGTTCCACGCTGCACTTCCCAGCATGTTTCTTCTTGCACCTGTCACACCACTTGGCTTCGGCTCCTCCTCCGAATTTTCTCGAACTAGTCTTCGAGAATTTGTTCTTCTTATTGGAACCTGAAGTTCCTTCAAACTTTCTCTTTTCACCAACTTCAGCCTTGCTGGCGGCTATCCCCTTTATAATATCTTCAACAGACTTGGCAGCCCAGATAGCTGCCTCCAAAGTAAGTGCCTGATGTACTGGAACTGCATACTCCCATGGAAGTCCCTTTACGTACCTGTCAATTTTCGCCAGCTCATCTGGGACAATACCCAAAGCAAACTCCATTTTGTCTGTGAAGTTAATCGTATACTCGTCAACGGTCATACTCCCCTTCTTTAACGTTAGAAATTGGTTTTCTAACTCAAGTACGTTTTGGGCCGAGCAGTACTTGCGCTTAAAGTGTACCAAGAACTCCGCCCAAGTCATTTGCAGTGGCTAATTAGGGCTTAGGGTTTTCCCCAAAGTGTTCCACCAACGAGGAGCACTACCCCTGAACTGACGCATTGCAAAGGTGGTTTGTAACTTGCCTTGGCAATCACAAGTCATGAAAGCCAACTCCATTTCCGAGATCCAGTCCATTACTCCGACAGGATCTTCTTTTCCAGTGAAAGTCGATGGCTTGCAAGTCATAAAGTCCTTATACTTGCACCCATTTCTCTCCACTCTGCCCTCATGGTTATTCCTCCCAACCACAAGCAGTTCACTATGACCAACCGATCTGCTGTTATTCCCTTCTTCAGATCGATCGTCATTTAGTTCACGTTGTTCAACAGGAACTGAAGGTTCATCCCTGTTGTTCAGCAACATTTGCCTCAACTCCTCCCTCTGTTCAGCCATCATGGTCTGAATAACAGCTCGTACTCCAGCCATGGTGATGGGTTCGGGTGCAGCTCCTACTATTGGCACCTGTTCCACCACTTGAGGTTGAGGTTGTTTGTTTCTGTTTGCATTTCCCGCTCCACTTCTAGTTTTTGTCATTACAATCTATATACCGAATAAGGCGAATTTAGGTCTTTATCCTTGTTATATATTTTAATTCCCTTATCACTCCGAAACATTTACATGTTAGTTCTAATCTCGTAATCATACGCTTAGAATCCTACACATATAAGGTTTCCAGATCCGGTCAGCGACAGACCATAGATCCGAACAAATAATGGCATATATGGCAACATATAGCATTTAGCACATAAAGGCATTTTAGGCACCTTTCCTAAAATAAAATAGTGCTCATGTCTAAAATATGGTAGACACTCACCTCACAATCATCACTTAGCATTCTAAATTTAAGTCTAGAAATCCTACAATTTCTTAGTTCGCTTAAACTAATGCTCTGATACCAACTGTGACATCCCCTAATTTCTCGGCCAGAAAAGACCGATTTAATTTATGCTTTTTAAAATAAAATCAGAGAAATCTTTTCAAAAGATGTTGTGGAATAGGTCCCCAAAATAAAACATGATAAAAGTTTATCAAAACCCTTCTTTAAGAAGGTATATATTTTCCATATATATCAAAACCTCGGGATGTCATGTTCCGATACAGATCAAAAGCATAAACAAGACATTATAAGCCTTTCAACAGTTATTTACAACTACTGGCCTATAATCCAAAAATCTCTCCTCATCCTCCGACTATGCTCGGGGTCCACTACCTGTAATCATAAAAAGTTGAGTGGGTCAGGCTTGGGAGCCTGGTGAGCATATAGGGTTTTCAACCTACAATAATAATAACTTATTAAGTTCACCAATTAACAATAACCCTGATTACCCATTCCTGTTGTCCTCACTTTACGTCCCTAAACACCTAACACAAGGGACTTAGCCTAAGGAATATCATCGAGTTGGACACTACTGCTAAGGGGACTCCTCGGCCATACATGTCCTAAAGGCAACCATGAGGGGGATTGGAGTACACCAATGAACATTTAGTTCATCAACACCTACAAGTTGCGAACTTGCTAGTGTACCACTGGACTGTCTACAAAGGTCCGTGATCGTCATCTATACTCCGTTAGACGACTACAACAACACCAACAACAACACCGACACCGAGGCCTCTCATCATTTTAACACCCACCGACTATTTTGTCTACCCATGTTCTACCCAACATATGTGTAGATAAAATACATATACAGTTTAAAACTTGTATAAAACATCAATTCAACAGTCACCACAAATAAACAATTAACATATTTACACATAACGCGTATTTTAAGGTAAATACTTCATATCTATGTGTAAATTGAAAGTAACTACACACTCACATGTTTTGATGAAAATCGGGCAGCAATTCGTTTCCTAAAACGTTCGTTTCTAATAAAACCGGGAGTTTTATTGAGAAACCGGGCTCTGCAAAGGTCGGGCTTCGAAACCGAAAAGATAATTTTTCCGGGTTTCACGGGCACTTCGTGGCGTATTCCGGGGCTTATAATCGATACCGGGGCTTTGGGGGATGTTAAGATGAAGAAAATATGAAGAAAGGGGTGAAAGATGGTGATTTTCTAAATGTATCCGAGAAGGCTCGCAGCCTTCTATTTATAGGGGCCGAAGCTCCTGATCCGACGGCTGAGAAGCCTCCAGGTGGCGAAGATCCGAAGCTCGCAGAGGAAGGCTCGCACATGGGCTGCGCGTGCGAGGGGGCTGCTGGCAGTTCCTGATTGGACCGAAGTCCGAATCCGAGGAGGGGGTGTCCGTGGCTTCATGCGAGGGCTCGGTCACGTGAAGGAGGGTACGTGTCGCCTTCTCAGTGGACCACTTCGGATCAGGCCAGGAGCTCGGATGACTCAGCAGCTCGGACACGTGGCTCGCATGACTCACCAATTTCGGACACGTGGCACGTTCTAAGCGAGGGTGACGTGGCCGAAGCCACCTATGCGAATTTTCTCGGTTTTTGTGGAAAAACTTCTAAAATCCATAACTTTCGCATACGAGCTCCGTTTTTGACGTTATTTATATGCACGCGTAGGTAAAATTACGCTCTACAACTTTCGTTTAGACTTCGTCAGCTAATTTTGACTTTAATTTTTATATTATTATTTTTAACAGACCGGGACAGGAAATCCGTTAAAAATTCATAACTTCTTCATCCGACGTCCGTTTTCGTCAGACTTTTTACCGTTGTGCTACTAATGACGAGACCTTCGTTTCTCGTTTAGGTCGTGTCGGCTAAAAATCACTCGATCTAAAATTCGAGTTTTTAGCTGTCTACTACTAAGCTGAAACGTCGAAAAAATCATAACTTCCTCATACGAAGTCAGATTTGGGCGTTCTTTTTATACATACTCTCGGTTTAACGAACACTACATGTTTCGTTTAGATCACTAAGGCTAAAAAGTAGTTTATCAAAAACTCACTTTTTACGACATTCAGCACCGAGTCGGTTTTGTCGCGAAACTTCGACAGGTCATAATTTCTTCGTTATAACTCGGATTTCGGCATTCTTTATATATCCATAATCCTTGTCACGACCACTACAACTTTCTTAATAGATATCGGCTTCATATAAAATTTATTTTGGACGCTCATTTTTATTCTTAATTAATTAACTCCTAGTAATTAAGCAATAAACACATAAAACACATAGAATTCACATAATTCCTTTTTCATTTCTTCAAAATGAGTTACAAAGGTTAACCTAGACTATCACCTTAATATTAATGCCTAGGCTAGAAACACGAGTGTTACATTACCAGTATATATATTTGTACTATTCTTTTACTGATTTCTTTGTTTATGATTATATTTTATTTGATCATGTACATGGACATTCTTAGTCAATGGTATTAATGCTCATGATAAGTTCGATTCGGGTGCTACCTAATCTATTGTATCTCTTGTGTTTAGCAAGAAGTTTCGGGACGCTTCATGGAATTTGGATTACCCTTTGGAGGTGGATATCTTTGACGATCATTTAGTTAGTGCTTCAAGGGTTCATCGGGGATGTGTTCTGAATATGTTCAGCGAGAGGTATTTGATTGATTTGGTTCCGATTCCTCTGCGAGGGTCGAAGGTCGAAGGTCATTGTGGGCATGTACTGGTTGGGCCCCAATGAGGCCATGATTAATTGCGAGCACCGTTTGGTGAGAGTTCGAACCCCAAATGGGGGAGAACTTGTTATTCATGGCCAGGGTGTTCAGCATGGGACGGCGGTTTGTTCAACTGTGATAGCTAAGAGGTATCTTCAGTAAGGTTACCTCGAATTCCTTGCTTATATGGTGAATACGTGAGTATGGGGTAAGAGGTTTGTGGATGACATACCCATTGTTCGGGAGTTCCCCAATGTATTTCTATAGGATTTGATGGGAGTGCCTCCTGTGAGGCAGGTTGCGTTTCGGATCGATCTGATCCTGGACGTGACACTAATAGCCAAAGCACCCTATCATTTAGCACCTCCGGGGTTGCAGGATTTGTTTACGCAACTACATGAGTTGTTAGACAAAGGAATCATTAGACCAGGTAGTTCACCTTATGGAGCTCCAATCCTGTTTGTGAAAAAGAAGGATGGTTCACACAAGATGTGCATTGACTACCGGGAGTTGAACAAGCTGACGGTGAAGAACCGTTATTTACTTTCGAGGATTGATGATTTATTTGACCATCTTCAAGGTGCATCTTGGTTCTCCAAGATTGATTTGAGATCAGGTTACCATCCGATGAGATTCAGATATGAGGATGTCCAAAAGACAGTCTTTAGGGCTTGTTATGATCATTACGAGTTTGTTGTGATGTCGTTTAGGCTCACCAACACACCAACAACGTTCATGGATCTCATGAACCGGATATGCAAGCCGATGTTGGACCGGTGAGTGATAGTATTTATTGACAATATCGTGGTCTACTCTAAGACCAACGAGCAACATGAGGAGCATTTGCAGGAGGTCTTGGAGACTTTGAGGAGGGAGAGGCTTTATGCCAAGTTCTCCAAGTGTGAGTTCTGGTTGCGCGAGGTGCAGTTTTGGGGGGACATCATCAACTAAAAGGGTATATTGGTCGATCCAGCCAAGATAGAGGTAGTGATGCAGTCAGAAGTTCTGAAGACACCATCTGAGATCAGGAGCTTCCTTGGTTTAGCAGGTTATTATCAGAGATTTATTCAGGATTTCTCCAAAATTGTTGTTCCCTTGACACGTCTGACGAAGAAGAATGTTATTTTCCGGTGGGGGTCTAATCAGTAGGAAGCTTTCGATACTCTAAGGCAGAGGCTGTGTGAGGCTCCGATTCTCACTCTCCCCGAGGGTATGGATGTTTTTTTGGTGTATTGTGATGCGTCGATTATGGGTCTGGGTGCAGTTCTTATACATAAGGGTCATGCTATTGCGTATGCATTGAGGCATTTGAAGCGGCGAACTACCTATACATGATTTAGAGTTGGGGGTTGTGGTTTTTCCCTCAAGATATGGAGACATTATTTATATGGAGTCAGGTGCACTATTCATACTGATCACAAGAGTATGACGTATCTGGTGGATCAGCCACATTTGAACATGAGGAAATACAGAAGGTTAGATGTGGTGAAAGATTACAATTGTGAGATATTGTACCATACATGGAAGGCTAAAGTTGTGGCCCATGCCTTGAGCCGCAAGGCGGCGAGTGCACCGATTGAAGATTTATGTCTGAGGATGGTAATTGTTTCACCACTATTGGATTTGATCAAGATATCTCAAGTGAAGGGGTTGAAGAAAGATAATTTGGAAAGAATAAAGGATCAGGGATCAGATTTCGTTGCATGTTAGGGATGGTATTGTATTATTGACCTAGTACGACAGAGTATGGGACCCAGTTGCTGGTGGGGTCAGGCAGACGTTACTAGAGGAAGCTTACAAGTTAAAGTTTTTGATTCATTTGGGGGCCACAAAGATGTGCAGATACCTGAGATTGAGTTACTGTTTTCCCTGTATGAAGAGGTAGATATCATGGTTCATGGAGCGGTGCTTGATTTGTCGGAAAATCAAGGCCGAACATTAGAGACCCCACGGAAAAATATAGTCGTTACCCATTCCCCTGTGGAAGTGGGAAGAGATCACTTTTGATTTTATTACGAAGTTGCCTACGATGATGCGAGGGGTTAATTCTATCTAGGTGATTATTGACAGACGAGTGCTCATTTGATACCCATTGTTGAGAGCATCTCCGCTGATAAATTGGCTGACATCTACATCAGGGAGGTAGTGGTTTGACACGGAGTACCAGTTTCGGTGGTTTCTGATTGTGATATTCGCTTCACCTCCAGGTTTGGGAGAAAATTTCATGAAGAATTGGGTACTCAGCTTCATTTTAGCATCACATACCACCCTCAGACTAACGGACAGAGTGAGCGGACTATTTAGACTCTTGAGGACATGCTCCGGGCATGTGTGCTAGACTCTGCGGGAGCTGAGATACTTATCTTCCGTTGGCCGAGTTCTCCTACAATAATAGTTACCACACCAATATCGATCGAGCTTTCTTCGAGATGCTTTATGGGAGTAAATGTCGAACCCCAGTTTGTTGGGACGAGGTTGGGCATCGGGTTATAAGGAGTATTGAGGTAGTACTCAAGATCACCGAGTTGATATAACATGTGTGCAAATGGCTACAGACCGCACAGAGTTTCCAGAAGAGTTATGCCGACCGGAGGCGTTCAGATCTCGAGTTCCAGTTTGGAGATTTTATGCCTCTGAAGGTGTCACCTTGTAAAGGTATCATCCGGTTTTAGAAGCGGGGCAATTTAAGCCCCAGGTACATTGGTCCTTTCAGGATTATCGACCGAGTGGGCAAGGTTGCGTATCGGCTAGATCTGTCTGATGAGTTTAGCCAGATCCATAACACTTTGCATGTCTCTCAGTTGCGGAAGTGTTTAGCTGATAATTTCGTAGTGATTCCTTTGGATGACATTCAGGTCGATGTGTACTTGAATTATGTAGAGAGACCAATTGTGATTCTTGACAGGAAGATGAAAACCTTATGCGGCAAGGTAGTGAGCCTAGTGAATGTGCAATTACAGCCCCATAAGGTTTTTGAGTGGACTTGGGAGCCTGAGAAGAAGATGGGGGAGCATTAACCCAAGTTGTTTGTAAAAGATTTAAAGGTGGTCACGACGTGAGGGAAGCACCTTCACGTTGTGACATGGCGCCGTTATACGGGACAAGTCATTTAAGTGTCACGACGTGACACTACAGGGGTCACGACGTGACACCGGATCAAATTAAAAACCCAAATTTCAAACTTGGACCCTATTTAAAGGAGGTCAGGGGCTAGGGTTTCCTTCACCCTCTGCATACATCACCTCCAAAACTGTAAAAGAAAAGCCTAATCCCTCTCCTCCATTTTGGGCTCATTTTTGTGCTTGTACTCTCTTTTGAAGGAAGAAGGAGTTCTTGGAAGTGTTGTGAGCTTCTTGGCTAGATTGGGGCTTCATTTTGAGCAAGTTTGGACCTTTCTAAGTGTCCAAGATCTAAACTTTCTTAAGCTAGGTTGCTAGATCTAAGGTTTTGTCCCATTTTCTTCATATATAAGTTAGTCGAAATGGTAGGATTCCATAAAGTTAGCAACTTTATGGAACCTTGAGGTCCTTTGGATATCATTTGGTTCAAATCTGGAAATTAAAGGTGTATTGGACCCATACATGTGAGCTTTGGTGATTTTTCTTCATTTTTTGACCTAATGTGAGATCTAGATATGCATTGGACATACATGTCCATAAAGCATCGATTTTTAGGATGATTTTGGAGTTATAAGGCCCTCTATAAAGTTGGAATGCATGGAACTTAAGTTTAGGGTTGAATGTATTATGTTGTCCATCTTGCTTAAGTCATGACGTGACCATTTGGTGGTCACGACGTGACGATGAGAATTTCCTCAATTGTTTTGGACTGGCTCTGTCACGACGTAAGGGAATGGCCATCACGACATGACGGTGGCCTGGATCAAAAATTAGTTGAGTTGAGGTTGAGTTGAATCGTGACCGAGTTAGGACCGGGTCAAATCCGTTTTCCACGACGTGATCATGAGCTGGTCACAACGTGAGGGTCAGCTAATGGAAGTGTCAACCGTTGACTTGTTGACCTAGTTTGACTTTTGATCAAAATGGCTAGTTTTGGAGGTTAGACTGGGGAGGGACCTTGTTTGATTCAATAGGTGTGTTGTAGTATCGTTCGCGTGGCAGTGAGCTATGTTTTAGCTGATCTCGTGAGTCAGACGAGTCTTCTCACTATATTGTGTAGGATGCTAGTTGTCTTTGTGACTCTTGCATGTGTATGTTGGGTTAGACCAATTTATTTGTATGTTGGGCTAGTCCCATTTTCCGATATGTTGGATCGGGCCTATTTATTGGTATGATGGGTTGGGCCCATTTACATATATGATGGGCTAGGCCCATTTATATGTATTCTGGGCTGGGCCTATTTACATATTAGGCTGACCCCATTTATATGCATGTTGGGTTGGGTCTGTTTGTATGTTGGGTTGGGTCCATGTGTATGGTATGTGGTATCTTGGGGAAACCACTAAGCTTTGTGATTACGGTTTGTGGTTTAGACATTTTTCAGGTACGTCCAGTTTCAAAAGGAAGAGTCCGGCTTGACTGCACAACATCCCTTATGATTTTCCGCACCAATGATTGTTATCTCACTTTGATGATTTTGATACATTTGTACTGTGAATGGTTTTGAAACACTTGATGTGTAAATTTTAAAAATGAAAATTTTTATCAGTATTTTTGGATTGGTACAAACAATATACTTAGGCATTGTTTGTTTAGCTTTTAATTGAAAAATCAAGATACAACCTCTTAAAAATTCAGATATATCATGTTTGATAATCTCTTATAAAATACCTCTTAATCGGATAATTGCCTCTTAAAAATTCAAACATATACCCATATTTGAAAAAGAAATAAGACGTAGGTGCCTTAATAATAAAACATGCCTCCTTCTTTTTTCTTTTTTTTGAGAAATTAAATATATTTTTATTTTTTGTTCTTACAAATCCTTCTATCCAATTAAATAGTGACATATGTAACATTTAATGTTCGTTTAATGAAATTTAATGATATTTTAGTATACTAACACGACACATGTTATCATTTAATTGAGTAAGAGGATTTGTAGGAACAAAAATAGGAGGATATTTAATTTCTCTTTTTTTTTCTCATACGCACGCCTCCTATTTTTCTTGAAGACATCTTCTCCCCCCCCCACACACACACAAATTATCGGTGTTGCTTCCTTCCCCCTTTTCACGTCGATCGCCACCTCCTCCTTCCCCACGCACTCCGACCATCGTCATTGCTGCCGCCTGCTCCTTTTTCGTCGTCGTGTTCAATCAAGGCAACAAAGCTACATGATTTTCCCCCTGTTACTCATCAAACCCCACCTAGGCCACTCCAATGCCTTCCTTCGCCACTCCAATGCTTTACTCCGCCAGCGCTGCCACTCAAACGTCTTCCTCTACCAACGCCGCCGATAAGTTTTTCTTCTCTAACTTTGAAATTGATTTCCATCGCACAACACATCTGCAGTTCTATCGTCACAAATCACATCTCCTTATTTCTATTGCTTTTTTGCTGAAATAATTTGTTGATTTCTTATATTTGTTTGCTGAAATTGTTTGCTTTGCTCCACATTTGATTAAAATTGTTGATTTCTTATTATTTTTTGCTGAAAATGTTTGTTTGCTTCTAAAATCGTTTGTTTGCTGAAATTGTTTGTTTATCTCCTCGACATCTGATGAAATTGTTGGTTTATCTGCTAAAATCATGAAATTAAGATGTAACATGTCGCTACGATTATATTTGAAGATGATAAGAAGACGGAGATATGTGGTAATTTACAGGTCCCAAGGTCTTTATAGCATGGAGTTATTTTTTTAACATGTATTTTTCATGAATTCTTTTACTTGTAACTGTTTATTAGGGTTTGCTTGATTGTATGTTATGTAACATGGTATATACAACTGGATTGAGGTTTTCAACATAGCCTAAGACTATCAATAATTAAATTTTTTTTTTCCATCAAATGATAGGTGCGACAATCAAATTTGTAAAGTGATGGTTGAACTTTCAAGGAAGTCAAGACTATGAGATTGGTTATGGAATAACAAGAGTTGTTGTTATGGTTGGTGCACTTCTAGAACAAGTTGAGTGGCTATTAGAACCTGGTATTCATCCAATTCGTGTTGTAGAAGGCTATACAATTGCTTCAAAGATAGTTGTTGATCATTTGCAAGGTTTTATTTGGATTTTAGATTGAGTTCAATGCTACAAATATTTTTAGATGCTTCAAATTAAATTTATAAGACTTTATTTGGATTTTTGTATGATTTATTGGATTTAAAAATATTTATGTATGATTTGGATTTGTGTTTATTTTTTATTTATGTTTAATTTGGATTTTATAGTGTTTATATTTATTTTTATAATTATTTAAGAAGTTGTTTCGGTTACTTTTTATAAAACAGAATATTGAATTCAACAAAAAATAATATAGAAGAGTAAAATGATCATTTTATAGTTTAGCACAACAATTCAAAAGTTTCAACTAAATAACATATTAAATATTGAGATTCTTTTAGAAATTCATATCTCTTAAAAATTCAGATATTAATAATTAAGATCCTGCCAAGCAGCAGTTTAAAACATCTCTTATGGTAAACTTTTAGTATGAATTACAATTATTGTTACTAAATTTCTAATTGTATTTATGTAACATCCCGTTTTAAGTAGAATAATTAAATAATAAATCAGGAACCCCGAGGAGTAATTATTATTATTATTTTATATTATTATAACTCAAAATCGAATAACAAATTATGGGGTGTTGGTTTCGGGGAGCCTAATGATAAGATTTGAATCTCTGGGGGTTAAAGTGTAATTTCGGGATTTATTATGCAAAGGATTTTTGAGGACAAGGGTTGTTTGGTAAATGATGGGCTTAGATTGAAAAGATTTTGGAAGCTGGGGGCTGTTGGGTAAATTACGGATTTGATTTGTAAAGAGTTTCTGGAGCCAGGGTAGAAATGGTAACATTTGGATTAAAGTTGAAAGAAAAGAAGATGGAGGGGGTGATTTTGTCATTATGGAAAAATGTTTAAGAGGGAGGGGTATTTAAACGTTACCACCCGGTAACCCTAACCCTATCTTTTCAACCGGCCGCCACTCTCCCTCCAACCTCCCTTCAGTCGTCACCACCCCTCTTTCCTTCGAGTCTCCGATGCTGCAACACCCCCACTGTCATCGAGTCACAACCGCCGTGAACAACCTGCTGTTGGCGTCGAGGACCGCCGGGAAAACCCACGTACGGAGTTGCTATCGCCGCTCAGATCGTCAATGAGCTCACGAATGGGCATCTCTCCGCTGCTGATGATGTTTCGCCTCGGAGATGCCACCGATAGCGCCGATGGCAGGCGTTGTTGTCGCTCGCGACTCGCCACTGCCACTGCCGGACGTCGGGGACGATCAGGACAGATGATCAGAGCCGCCACCCTGCTATAGAGGCCGTAATCTCCAACCATTTCCGCCGCAGATGTTGCTGATGAAGACGAGGACCACCGACGGGTCCGTTCCTCTGCCGTTGTGGCTGTCGTTCGAAGCATCCGTCGACGTGGGGGAGTTCTGCCACCAAGGGTCGTCGTCGCTGCCCGCTTTTTCATGTTCCTGCTGCCGTCGCGGCCCACCTCAGGTGGGTGTTGGGTCTATTTCCGGGAAGGAATGTGCGTACACTGCTGCTTTAGGGTGTTAAATTCGTGTGTGGGTGGCTATCTTATCCGTAATCTCTAGTGGGCCACCACCACCACCGTGAGGTAGTGGCTGCCACCATGAACAACTGCCTGCCGCCATTAGGTGGCTATGTTTGTGTGTGTGTGTTTATTAGTATGTGTGAGTGTGTGTTAATTGGATGGTGTTGTAAATTGTAACAAAATGGAATAATGGAAAAGAAAATCTGTCACCACCACCGTAGGGTGGTGGTTGCCGCCTCCTGCCGCCACCGGTCGCCGTGTCGGGTGGCGGTGTGCTTTGATTGCGTTTGGACCTCGTTTGGGGGATGTTTGGACAATGTGGGACCAATGAAACCCTAATGGGCCCAAAGAAACCCTAGTGGGCCCAATGAGACCTTAATGGGCGCAATGAGGCCCAAAGTGACCTAAAAGCCCAACCAATTGATTAATGGGCTAAGATTGGGTAGGAAACCCTAATTAGGGTTTGGAAAACCTTAATGGCATAAAACCCTAACTTGGGGGAAATGGTCGGGACACACACACACAGGAATTACTTAATAAACTTGAAATATTAAATAAAAATTATTGGCAAATTAATTTATGGCAATAATGGACTTAATGGATTAAGTCCTTAATGGATTAAGTCCTTAAGGGGTTGAGTAAGAAACACTTAACCCTAATCATCATTTCATGTGAAAAACCCTAATTTTGGAATTATGGGCTTGGACTTATCGAGTATAAGCCCAATCACACCATGACTTATTTACTAAAGTGGGGGACTTAATGGATTAAGTCCTTAGTGGGTTAAGTGAGAAACACTTAACCCTAATTGTCATTTTTATGTGAAACCCAAATTTCACTTGGGCTTTGTGTTGGGCATTTTCATTGGGTTTTGGTAATTGTGACAACCGTCAATTTCTGGTCAAGTCAAAGTCAAATAAAGTCAACAAGTCAAACCGGCCAACCTAGCTAACCCTTGTATATTAGGGTTTACATTATGTTCAAACGTTGTACAACTCGCTACATTAATACAAAGTATCACTTAGAGTTTTCACGTGTCCGGAAATTCTAAACCCTAATCAGGGCAAGTGATGAAAATACTCGATAAAACATTATTCCCTACCCCTCGGGAGCATATAACATTCATAACAAGGCTTAACAGAGTGTAAGAACCTTGCGTTACGAAGCCAAACACTCAAAAAGGTCACAAACGTAGTCTCTCTCAACCTCTTTCACTCCATATCTCCCAAATCTCTCCAAGTATGTGAAATCTCTCCCAAATCTCTCCAAGTATGTGAAATCTCTCCCAAATCTCTCCAAGTATGTGAAATCTCTCCCAAATCTCTCTAAGTATGAGAAATCTCTCCAAGTATGTGAAATCTCTCCCAAATCTCTCCAAGTATGTGAAATCTTTCCCAAATCTCTCTAAGTATGAGAAATCTCTCCAAGTATGTGAAATCTCTCCCAAATCTCTCCAAGTATGTGAAATCTCTCTAAGTATGAGAAATCTCTCCAAGTATGTGAAATCTCTCCCAAATCTCTCTAAGTATGAGAAATCTCTCCAAGTATGTGAAATCTCTCCCAAATCTCTCTAAGAATCTCTCTCAACTTCTTATAATCACTCGGGGCATCCCGACCCTTAATTTAGTCGAAAACCGCTCTAAAACGGAAGTTTTCGCGAAAAACAGCGTTAAGGAGTCGAACCCTCTTAAGGAGTCGAAACCTCTTAAGAAGCCGAACCCTCTTAAGGAGCCGAACCCTCTTAAGGAGCCGAACTCTCTTAAGGAGCCGAAACCTCTTAAGGAGCCGAACCCTCTTAAAGAGCCGAACCTCTCTTAGGGACCGAAGCTACCCATACGAACCAAACTTAGCCTCTGAACCGAAGCTTCTCAAAACCGAAACCTCATCAACAGCCGAAATGAACCGAAACCTCCTGCGTTCGGTCCGAGATACTCCACCTTCGGGTCCGAGACTGCCTTCGCTTCCCACATAGTACCTTTGCATGCGAGACTTCTCGAATCAGCTTCTCTCGGTTCTCAGGGACCGAACCCTCCTCTCGGTTCTCATCAGACAAGCGAGCCTACCTTCGGTTCTAATGGATAGGACCGAACCTCCGACCATGACCTCGCAGTTTCGGTTCTACCTCCCCGGTTTTGCATCCTTTTAGCGTTTTGAGCCTGTTTTTCGTGATTTTAACGCGAAATTTTCACCAAAACTCGTATTTTAACATAAGAGACCCTAAATATTCATATTTTAATCATATTTTGAGGAAAATCATTGCCTAATAATAACATCTAGTTGGTAAGATATAGGGGTGGAGTGTTGACTTTACCTTTAAGTTATGACACAAGCAACCTCCCATACCCACTCCATGTCACTATTCATGCTTTATGTCATTATTCCCATCAGCCCTAGTCAACTATTTGTCCTTTCACCACCCCTCTCCAGCAAGATGTAATACTCAAAGATGGGAAAAATCCATGTCTCTCCTCCCACTTTATTCACTCTTTCTCAAGGAGAACAAACACATCTCTCTCACTTTCTCTCTCTAAAATTCGAGATTTAAAGGCTGGTCTTGAGTTTTTCCTCCACTTTTGGTAAGTATCTTCCTCCTACACTTAAATATTCTACTATCCTTCATCCGAATCAAGGATTGCTTACACAAATATCATCATATTTGTTCATAGAACCTTCAAATCTTCAAGCATCTATCAAGTGTTCTTGACTTGGAAACTCCTTTTCTCCATCATCCATCCTAAGAGATCACTCAAGGTGAGTTCATACCCCTATCTTTTCACGTTTTTCTTAAGTTCTAAGGGGGGGGGGGGGGGAATACAAGTTAAAACACCAAGAACACAACTAAACTCATCCAACAGCTTTCATCATAAAAGTTTAACTCCATTCACGGACTGTTTTGGTCAACTTAAACATTTTAGTTTTCAAAACTGTATTAGGTGCAAATAGTTCAGGTTCATACCTTTAAAATGACTACTTGCACATCCCCATACGATTTTTCTAAAATTTATGGTGATTTTTACAAAACAGCCTATCGTTTCAAGAACAAATCCGGACCAGTCTGTGAATATGAACATTTTTACACAAGTTAAATGTCTTTAAAAATCATAATAAAAATTAGGAACAAACTAGAAACATTTTCCAAACACTCAGAATTTACGGATTCTGATTTGGACCTTTGATGATTTTTCTATAAATCCTTTAAGAACAGGAATAGAAATGTTAGCACTAGAAAAATGTTATCAATTTCACTTACACCTTGTATCTTGTTGAGCAAGGTGTGTATCATTATGTGCATATATGTGTTATATTATATGTCATTTTGTCTTGGTAAATAGACATACATCAGGAAACAAATGGATTTTTACCTCCACAAGTATGGTAATTAATTATAACAAACAAAGTTTATATCCATTGCATACAAACATTTTGATAAACTATAATAGGCATAGTTTATGTTCATTTACATTACAAACAATTTGATAAACTATGACAAAGAATGTTTATGTTATACGAGCAAACTTTCTACGAAAGGTTTTATTTCTACATAAAAGAGTTTTCGGATCACCTCACGTAAATCTGTTAATGAATAACTTTGTGAGACATTCGCTTCACGTTACTTCCAAGGTAACGAAATCAAAAGTCCTGTAATTGTAACAAGAGTCTCTTAGAGGGAGAGCGTGATAGTTGTGTATAGATCTATATTGGGATTGACACCCCATACCTCGCTGTTAGCTGTAGTAGGACCTCGAGGTCTACGGGTGACAAATGTCATAACAGTTCCGACGCCTGAAGAACGTCGTTTCAGGCCAACTAGGTCATAGCATGGTTATAATAACTCACTTAGGGTATTCGAAAAACATAAGATTTACGCGGTGTTCTATCACTAAATCGTATTTATGACAACCTAAACTTGTGCATATTTTCATAAGTGCAGAAAACATGGATACAGTTCTAGTCTTAGGATAGCTAAGACTACATCTCAACTAGAGTTATAGGTTCCGGGTATAATTGCTGAGGGTATAAGTTGGAGTTATATAAGAGTCCAGTCACAAATCGACTTAGCATTGGTGGGTCCGCCCTATTTCCTGTTCATTGTTTGGTTGTGGTCCTAGGGCAGACCCATTATATTCGACAGTTTATTTAACTTTAATTTTATATAACTTATATACACTGGGTGATTATAGAAGGAATCTATGGATCTTCTAGAGTACATTATTTCCTAACATAGAAACTTCCATTTCACATCTCATAAAGAAAATATTGGATTTTCTGGAATCACACTCATTCTCTTTTACAAAGGAAAAACAATTTCTTCCTCAAATAAAAATCTTATGAACTCACCAACTTAATTGTTGACACTTTTCCAAAACTACTTGTATTCTCAGGAAATCAGTGAAACAGGAAATCAACAGCATTTTGAGGATGGGACGTTAAATCGTCAAACAGTTCATTTTGTCATCATAATGTAATTGATTTTGAACATGTAAACATATACTATGGTGTAACTTTTTCAATTATATTTATGATGGTTGTATTTACTTTGAGCACTATTATACTCGTTGTTGTGATACTATACATGAAGCCTTCCACCCCCGGACGTTTCCGCCATCCTTGGTTTGGGGGTGTGACAGTAATTGGGTTATTAATGGACCATCCAAGAATAATCATATGGATTATAATATGTTGTTGGGCTTTAGGGTAAGGGCCATATGATAGTTGGGCCCAATTTGGGAAATTGGGCCATATGTTGGGCTTTGACCCATTACTTGACTTTTGGGTCTTTTGGAGTGTGAGTTGGACCGTGGGCTTGGAACCCAATTATTAATTGGGTATTGTTTGATGTTGACAGTTCGGGAAGCTGTCAACCAACATCTGGAGTTTTTCTGCAGGACTTCAGCAATGCCAGGTGAGTTCTCCTCACTATATCAACAGGGTCTACGGCACCAAGGCCGACCCTTTATGATTGCATCCTGGTTATAGGATGTTGCTATGCTATGTAATCTGTTAGATACATATGATTATCTGTATATATGTTAGTGACCTGGTTAGGTCGGTATCCTAGTTATAGGATGTTGCTATGCTATGTAATCTGTTAGATACGTATGATTATCTGTATATATGTTAGTGACCTGGTTAGGTCGGTATCATGGTTATAGGATGTAGCTATGCTATGTGATCTGTTAGATCCGTATGATTATCTGTACATATGTTAGTGACCTGGTTAGGTCAGTATCCTGGGCATAGGATGATGCTATATTAGTGACCGGTTAGGTCGGTATCCTGGTTATAGGATGTTGCTATGCTATTTGATCTGTTAGATCGGTTGACTGTTATATATGTTAGCGTATGATATGTATGTGCACATGTTTGTTTGATTGGGGGTTTGGGTTGAGGCGGTCATGTTTTGTGCTGAAGGCCAACATACCCAAGGGTGGTCCGGATAGACTACAGACTCAGGAGGGTATGATAATCAGACCGAAGGCCCGACGAGAGGTCCGGATAGGCTGAAGGCCCTACGAGGCGGTCCAGACGTCCGAAGGCTCGGAGAGCGGTCCAGATAGACTGAAGGCCTGCGAGGCGGTCCAGTTAGGCTGAAGGCTCATTATGCATGTTGTTCTGTATTTGCTGATATGATATGAGTATGTTTATATGAGGTTGGTATTTTTGGGGAAACTCACTAAGCTTCGGGTTTACAGTTGTTGATTTTATTTTAGGTATTTCTGATGATCGCAGGAAGGCGAAGGCATGATCGTGCACCTCCTCATATTTTCATGATTGATTCTGGGGATACTTTGATGCTTAAACTATTTTGAAAACAAATTGTAATAACTTAATGGTTTTAAATGTTTTAAAAAGTTTTAATTGTCTTGAATTTTATGGGTGTGACAATTTAGTTGGCAAACAAACTTTTCTTTTGGTTTCACAATACCATTGTATATGTGGACGTGACCGGTGACATGGAGTCTATGTAGATTGGAAACGAGTTATCCCGATAAAAAACATATTCAATGGTATAAAAAAAATGTTTGATGGTCAATTTGATATAATTAAAAATGTAGTGATTTATTTAACACATAATAGATTAGGATAATGATTACTAATAGGAAATATGCTAAATAATATATTAGGATAACGATTAGACCCGAAGGTATGTATGAGAACAATCTTTCACTTTTTGTCTGTTACGTCAGCCTTTCCCTCACTCTTTTTTTCCTCGCCAAAACGCAGGAAATTATCACCTTTCACTACATTTTTTTATTCTTTTATTCTTTTAAAAAATATTTTTCGTACAAATATTATACTAATTTGTAGGAAATTAAAAACCATAAATTTTGATATATTTTTTAATAGGTATATAATTTTTTTTTTAAAAAAAATTTGACCAATCAAACAGGAGAGGGAATGTGGGGTCTCTTTCCCCATTCCCGCAGGGCCGATGTTGTGTTTTTATGCGCGGGAACACTTTCCGTTCTTCCTTCATGCTACGCACCATGCAATCTTACTAAGGATAATTTAATAAATTTATTATAATATATGAGTTTTTCTAACTTTATTTGAAATAATTTTTAAATTATGGTTTTATATAAAGTCTTAATTTGTATTTTTAAACTGTTTTTTGACTCAAATTTAAAAGATAAAACTAAATGCTCAGAAAAACTTTTAAAAACTTATGCCGACATGCCCTTTATATCTAGAAAGAGATTTCTCATTAATATATTTTAGCAACTCCTTGTTATATCCAGGCAGATGTATAACCTCCGATACCTAGTGTACATGTCATATAACAATATTGTTCCTAATTTAGGAAATTTGATTTTGACAAAAATAATTTCTTCTTATTTTTCAAATGATGACATGGTCTTGGTAGTGATTAGTGAAACAACTTTTAAGGCATTTTTTTCGTCAATTCTAACGCCGAAATCCGATAACGCATAAACGGAAACAAGAAAAATTGCAAAATACTTAAAATATCATTTACGAAACAATGGTACAATTTATTTACTTGGATTTTTTGTTTAATAATTTCGTAATATATGTAGACGACAAAATTTTCATTTCTAGGATAATATATCAAAAATAATATTGTCCATCCATAAATAAATTCATTTTATCCAAAACTACCCTTAACTTGTGGCTCTCCATGCCACCCTCACCATTATTTGTTTCCACAAATTACACACATTCTTACCCTTAGACCTCACCCCACACCATGAATGACAAAGTAGACAAGCTAGTGATCTTCCTGGCAAAAAGAGATGGGATTGACAAGCTTGTCAAAACCTTCCAATATGTATCTAAACTCCTTGTTTGGCACCTCGAAACCACCAATCCAAACGCAGCCCATCGAGCCAAACAGTGTGAGGTGGCATCAGGGTTGAGCCGGAAAGCCTTCAGAACTGGCCGGTTTCTCACGGGCTTCAACGCCCTTAGGAGAAACCCTGGCCCAACCCCGACTTACAGGGTTCTATCGGTCTTTGCAAACGCAGGGGAAATGGTCTATTTTTTCTTTGACCATTTCCTTTGGTTATCAAGGACCGGAGTTCTGGATGCAAATCTGGCTCGAAGAATGAGTTTTATATCAGCGTTTGGAGAATCGCTTGGGTACGTGTTTTTTTGTGTTATTGAATTTAGTATGATCAAAGAAGGGATTGAAGAAGAAAGAAGGATTCGAAGGAGTTTATTAGCAGAATCAAAGGAAAAAGGTGATGAAATTAAGAAGATTAAGGCTGATAGAGTGATGAGATTAATGGCTGTGGCTGCTAATTTGGCTGATTTGATCATTGGCTTAGCTGATATCGAGCCCAATCCATTTTGTAATCATGCTGTAACACTTGGGATTAGTGGGCTGGTGTCTGCATGGGCTGGATGGTATAGAAATTGGCCAACTTGAAGTAGGGGCAAAATTGAGTTATTTTGATAATCATGATTCATGCATCATAATTTATTATAAAATCTGCATTATTAGTTTGCTTGTTGTATATATGGCGAAAAAAATAGATAAAACTACGTTACTGAATTGAACAAAATAGTTTTCTTATGATGCTTATATTTTAGTTATATTTCTTATGATGCTTATATTTTAGTTATATTAGCTTTGATGGAACGGGTACGGTTTCAACCATTGAATGTCACATAACGACACACACTCTCCTTTGTGTGTGGCCTAGGCCGTGGATGGCTTCCCCGTCTCTCTCTCTCTCTCATGGACGTTTTACCTTAAATCATTTAATTTTACCACACTTAAAAATATCTTTTTTTTCTTTATAATACTACTTCTATCTTTCTAGAATTCAAAATCATGTCTTCTTCAAACATTCAAAACAACCAAAAAACACTTGCAAGAAACACATCAGCTCATTCATTTGATCGGCCAATTTACTCGTCATCTGTCTATCATTATTTAGTTTAAATTGAAATGTTTAAAAACAATTAAAAATAATAATTAACTCATACAATGGTTACCATTTTTAATGCGTGGCAAGAAAAAAAAATGGTAAAATTGAGGTAGCGTTGAGGTGAAGTTGATGTGACAAACAAAAAATATGATAAAAGTAATATCACTCCCTCCGGTCTTAGTATATTATTTTCTTTAATGGAATTAAGTTATTAAAGGATAATATTAACATACTTCCATCCAATTATGATTATCATAACTAGTCTTTTTTTTATTTCGTATGATGAATATGGAACGACTTCATAATTAAAAAACTCATATCACTCTAAAAAAGATTTGATTGAGTATATATGACAAAATTTTGGCAGTTATCTAACTTAATAAATTAAAAGCTTTTTGCCACACGTTCTTTTTCTTTTTCATTTTGAAACATGATTTTTTATGGTATTTTTCATTTACTTATTTTCCACTTGTCATTAATCTGTATTTTTCAATTATTTATAAATGTTACCTAATTAATATTTGTATATAATAAGAAAAAATTCCTTAGTTTAAGTTGATATAGACAAACAATATACCGTTTTAATGAACGCATTTCAATTTGACATCAAATTCATTGCATTCAAATAATTGCCCGTGTAGAATATATGGAATGTTGATTGTTATATCAATTTAATTTTAGTATGTCATCAAACATTGAATTTCGTTTTTCTTTTAAGAGATTATAACCTTTAAATATGGCTCACAACCCCTCAATTAGGCTTTGAACTCAACGCACCTACACCCTGCGTAACCAAAGTTATGCCCATCGTACGGTAATAAGTCCCCACATGCGCTTATCGATCTACGCCCCACGTAGATGCTCCATACTCAAAATTTAATTACAATTATTATTAATTTAAGATTGTACCTGGAACTACGTGCTAATATATATACTCCCTCCGTCCCAAAATAATAGTCCACAGACAAAAAACACACAGTTTAAGAAAACATTAATTACCATTAACTTTATTAAATAAAATAACAGTCTTATCATTCTCTTGCATTTAATTCTATGATAGTTGCATTTAAGTTTATGGTAATTTAACTAATAATGAGGGGTATTATGGTAAATGACATATTTATTTTTAGAAGTAGACAATTATTTTGGGACAAACCAAAAAGAAAACGTGGACTATTAATATGGGACGAAGGGAGTATAAAGTATTTTTATATTTTTAAAAAATAAGTTAGTTGTTTTGGATTTTTTTATATATAATTTTAATAAGTTTTATTGGAATAAAAAGAATCATAAGCTATATTTATTTAATAAAAAAATTATTTAGTTTGGATTGCTAATGAGCGTGAAAGTTTAAGTTTAGTTGGGTTCATTGGTGAAAAAAAGATAAATTAGTTGTTTAATAAATAGTTTGGTAGAATTTGATCGTGAATAAGCATAACGTAATGATATCTAAAATAAATATTCATAAAAACCATAAACTAAAAAAAATGAACAAAATTGAAAAAAAATCATTATTTAAAATATATAACAATTAAAAAAATAATAAAAAATATTTGTAGTCTTTAAAATTTAGCCTTCCTTTGTTTTAGACATTTGTCACTATACTTCTTCATTATTACACTTTTGGTTCCTTATTACAAAAGTTTGTGGTTTAGCCATAATATTTTCCATATTTTGGCAAATTTAGTCCCTTAATTCTCAAAAGCTTAAGGAATAGTAAAGTTCATTTGTCTTGGATATTTGCAACTAAAATTTTCGATTCTTACACTTTTGATCCCTTATTACAAAACTTTATGGTTTAAAATTTAGCCACAATATTTTCCACAGTTTGAAAAGTTTAGTCCATTTTGCTTTGTATTGTAAAAAAAACCATAGTGTTTTATATGTTACTAGTTATATATAATAAAAAGCAAGTGGTATATGGATAGTATACTTTTATGTCTTAGACTTTGACCATAATAGTTTTATATATTAATAGGTTTGGTACCTGTATAAAAAATAAATTATAAAAATTATCTCCATAATTTATAGAAAATGATCATGTGCACTTTTTTTATGTTTGAGTATTAAAATTTGACATCAATACTTTCGTATGTTGACATGTTTGGTCGCTATAATGAAAATAAATTACAAAAGTTCTCCAAGTAATTTACAGAAAATGTAAATATGTATTTTTTTTTATAAAAATTGTCCATGTGTTTAAATAATATAACTCTTTGGTCAATGTGTTTTAAAAAAAATTGTCCGTACGTAAAATAAAATTTTAAATTATGACCCCGCAAAACGGAAATAAGTAGACTCGCAACATGCATCCCTCACGAAGCGATGAAGGAAGAATTTCTAGTTAATAATAAAAAAAAAGTAAGAGCATATTTTTAATTTATCTAAAATTCGAAGTTGATTAAATAGATATTTCATTTTACCATATAAACATTTTTTTACAAAAATATATGGAATTTTAAAATTACTTTTTGCTTTTATTGTAGCAACGTTCCATTTCATTTTAGAAAATAAAAAAACGTTGAAAAAAATTGAAAAGAAAAATGTAAAAAGTTACATGAAAATTTGTGAATAAAAAGAAAAAAAAATATAAAGAAACAAAATATGAAATTTGTGAATAAAAAGAAAAAAGTATAAAGAAACAAAATATAAAAAAGTAAGTGTATTTTTTTTTTAATTTAATATCCCTTACAAAAATATATGGAATTTTAAAATTAATTTTGTTTAGCAACGTGCCATTTTTAGTATTATTACGTACAGTAAACTGGATTGTTACCACCCACAGAGGATTGGAGCTTCCTTGGACTTTTCTTTCACAAATCCTATTCCACCGTCTCTCTCGGAGTCCATCCGTTAAACCCTTCTCAGTTACGCCTACCGAAGATCGACGACATTTCTCAACTCAGGTTCTGATTTTCAGTAATTATCGAACCCAGTCAGGTGACTACTTGCCCTCCTCTCATCCGTGTATTATATGCTTATAATCCGAATTTGCTTTCACTAACTTGGAGTTTGCCGGCGCATTGCACCAGATGGCGGAATCCGAAATTCAATCGCGATATGTGAAGTTAAACAAAGATCAAGCGCCAGTCGATATCAATCCCGGAGAACTCAATCAGCCAATTGAAGTTCCTCAGGTTTCATTGCAATTTGTCTTTTGTACGCATCTCTGGTTGATGGATCCATTTAATAGTTCTTTAGGTTTAGTCAATTGACATCATGATTTGTGAATTTCAACGATCTATTAACGATATTGAAGACACTTAGTAAAATGATCACGAGTCACGACATTGGTTGATGTAGAATTCACTTACTTGCTTATAAAAACCCTAATTATCACACAGCGCGGACCAGAATTCAAGTTGCATTTGGACAATGCACTTTAATCCTTGGATATACAAATCTACCAGTTGATTGTGAGCCTATATACCTTTTGTTTGATCTTCTATTGTAATAGATCGATCATCGATAGTGCGATTGTTCCAAAGGAAAAAAAACACACAATGTAATAATTGAATTTTCAAAGAGCAGGTAGATTATTGTTTAATATTATTTTTGCATATAACTTGTTTCATCCTTTGACTTGATTTACAGATGAATGTTCGCAAATGCAATGAATGTGGGCAGGTTTTACCAGAGAGCTTCGAGCCTCCTGCTGTTGAACCTTGGTCAACTGGGATATTTGGTTGTGCTGAAGATACTGAAAGCTGTAAGTTTTACACTTTGAACCATACAACCATTATTCATATTTCTCTTCCATGGAATTTGGCCGGAATTGGAATTCAGTTCCATTCCAATCCCAGAAATGGAATTCACAAAATCACTAATAGTAATAGATAGATCTTAACAATTCCTAAAACATACTCAATTCTAGAATCTGACAATAATGTTTGTTTTGTGCATGCATGCAGGCTGGACAGGACTTTTTTGCCCATGTGTTCTGTTTGGACGCAACTATGAGAAGCTAAGAGAAGACATGCCTTGGACCACACCATGTGTTTGTCATGCAGTTTTTGTTGAGGGTGGCATGGCACTTGCTGCAGCAACAGCCGCATTTCATGGGATCGAACCCCAAACATCGGTTCTCATTTGTGAGGGGTTGCTTTTCACTTGGTGGGTCTGTGGTATATACACTGGAATTGTCAGACAAACATTACAAAAGAAATACCATCTCAAGGTGCTCACACTTCCTAACGTACTGGGCCACTGTGTATCTGCAGTGTGAGCCAGCTCAGGGGTTGCTGGAAAAATAACTATTTTTTTTGTTTTGTTTTGTTTTTGATATGCAGAACTCACCGTGTGATCCGTGTTTGGTGCACTGTTGCATGCATTGGTGCGCGTTATGTCAAGAACACAGGGAGATGAAGGGGCGGCTGTCTGATAATGCTGTCATGCCAATGACCATTGTGAATGCGCCACCTGTTCAAGTGATGGACACTGATGGAGAGAAGAAAGAGTCTGCTAATGGGCATGATCATCGTGCTCATTTGGAGATGCAAGCTTTGTGATGGATTTTTGGTAATTGGGTTGGGTGGAGTAGCAATGGTTAGGATGTGGTGATAAAATGATTGTTGATGGAAAAGCTTAGAGTTAAAGTAGTTAAGTAGTCATATACTCATATATATAGTACTTGAATCTACCTGGTAAGCTTGATGTTAAATGTTAATGGTAATTAAATGCCTTAGTGAATCATATATTATATATATAGTATAGTATTACTTGTTATTTTTTAAGAGTGCAGAAAAAGAAAAAGAAAAAGAAAAAAAGCAACATACATCTACTATCTTATCAATCTATGCAACATATATTTTTAATCATCTAATGGACCTTAAAATGGTAGAAGCTAACTAAAAATGTAACTTGCCTCTTTTACGATTTTAATTAGATGTCACGAAAAGATACAGTTGTGATGTTTAAAATGGTACTTTTTTTTTTTTTTTTACATAAAATGGTAAAAATAGTGGTTTATAATATAAAAAGATTAAAATGATGAAAAAGCTATGGTGTATGGATTAACAGCTAACCGTTTTTAAGCACTAAATGCAACAAATAGCTATTTACTTATATTTATTTGTGTTTTATGGAACATATTTTCACCTTTTCTATTACTTAGTTATACTTTTCTTTTTCTTCTATTATGGCAGTGTAATTTTGACATTGAAAATTTACACAATTATACCACTGAAAATTACTTTATGACTGACTGAGTAGAATTTTTTTTCAAAAGTAAAATTTTGTAGGAGCATTCACAATGAATATTTAATGGAAGAGTTGATTAAGAAGTATAGTGGGATTTCAAATTGAAATATAATGAATTTGATGTTAATTGACCATTGAACTATTAAATGAAAAAGTGCACACATTATTGATTATTTCACCTAAATAAATTCCATTGAATTTTTTAGATTTCAATGGATCGTAAAACTTGCATAATAAAATTGTATGAAAGAATGAAATGTTGATGTGGTGGTCCTTTAAACCTTATAGTGTGGAAAAGTAGGATGCAATGATAAATATATATAAACGGAAGTATGTTATTTTTCATTTTTTAATGCAAACATCATGATTTTTATAAATTACAAAATAAATGAAAATGACTTTGGAAAGAAAATGATTACATTTAAAAGCAAAATGAATATTATGTTTTATTGGTATAAAAAGGTCGGTCTTAACAAAAAATGCAATGCATGCATTTTAATAATCCTGTAAACTATGTGTATCAGATTTTGGTTATTCGATCATATGATATAATATAGCAATATCTTTTACGGACGTAAAAGATATTATTTTCTAACATTATTTTCTCAAACAAACCACATTATCAATTCATAGAAGAGGATAAAAGCCAAGCAAAAACAAGGGGGTAAATGAGTAATTTCATCAGTAACGCCACAACCATTCAAACCGCAAAGATCCATTGTAACCAATTATAGAAGTCCACGTGTAACTGGCGGTTAAATTTTGAAAACACGCCATTGAAACCTGTAAAAACTCCCCAACAGCGTCTTCACAACCATTTGCAACATTCATTTAAAACTGGCTGTTCTCTTTTCAACATCAATGGCGTCTCTGAAAACCAGATTGCAACACTCCTACACTCCCGCAGCACTGAGATCTTATCTCGCAGAGTTCCTGTCCACCTTTTTCTTCGTCTTCGCCGCTGTTGGCTCCGCTATGGCCTCAAGTATCTCTCTTTAAAACGGTTTTTCTTCTCAACTTCCGAGTTGTAATGGAATTTGCTTCATTTTGTAGGGAAGATGGCGCCGGAAGCCGCAATGATTTGTCCTTCTAGTCTGATAGCGTCAGCGATTGCAACTGCCTTTTCACTGTCAGTCGCGACTTATGTAGCCGTTAATATCTCCGGTGGCCACGTGAATCCGGCGGTGACGTTTGGAATGGCGGTGGGAGGACACATCACTATCCCGATGGCAATCTTCTACTGGATTTCTCAAATGCTTGGCTCTGTCATAGCCTGTGCTCTCTTAAAAGTCTTTACCGTTTCACCGGTACACTCAAAATTTGAATCTGCGCTCTTCATATCTTTAAATATTCAATTCCAGATCTAAACGTCTCTGAATTCATCGAAAACATTGTGTAAACCTGTATTTTCGTGTAGAATGTTCCGGTTCACGGGTTTATTCCATCAGAAATGACGGGATTTGGGGCATCGGTTCTGGAAGGTGTAATGACATTTGCGTTGGTGTACACCGTTTATGCTGCCGGAGACCCAAGGCGAGGTGCATTTGGGACGATCGGACCATTGGTAATTGGTTTGATAGCCGGAGCAAATGTATTGGCTTCCGGGCCATTTACAGGCGGGTCAATGAATCCGGCGCACTCATTCGGGGCTGCTTTTGTTGGTGGAACTTTCAAGAATCAAGCAGCTTATTGGATCGGACCTTTGCTTGGAGCAGCCATGGCGAGTGTTGTATATGACAATCTGGTGTTCCCTTCTGAGTCACCGGAGGATTCAGTCAGGGGAGTTACGGATAGGATTGTTGTTTAACTTGTTAATTACCATCTTAGCCCTCTTAATTACTTCTTACAACCAAACTGTGTGTGTATGTTATCTTAATGTTAATTTGTGTAGCAGTCAACTCCTTCATAATCATATGCTTGTTTTCGTTAATGCATGGCATGACATTATTGTGAATGTTTGTTTTGTGGTAAAAATATTTGAATATTTATTACAATTTGATATATCATTTAATAAAAGTATTTGTTTATTTTCATCAAATAAGTAAAACCTGTTCAACAAATACAATATATTGCAACAAAATAATGCTGCACTTCTTTTTGGAATAATCATCTTATTTCCCTTCCAATGTGATCGAATTGGTAATTCTACTCTGTGCTTTTATACAGTATATATCAACTTGAGAGTATAAGATATTTGTTACATCAAAAACTGTTTTTTTTTTTCCCTTCTTTTAAAACGAGGGATATACTTGAGTCTTAAAGGACCATTAATGTCCATCCACAGATAAAGAACACGTATCAGCCTACTGATCCATTGTTAAACCCAAAAAGAGTGATAAGAAGGCCCATTAACCTATCAAGATTTAGAGGTGCACAATTACATTTTTAAGAGCAATATGGATTGGTTTTTAACCGGTTCTGTTTCTTAAGGTATATATAAAGCTGCCTTTCTTTCAAACTGATTGTTTTTTTTTTTTTTTTTTTTTTTACCATATTGGTTAATAACTGGTTTCAATTATCCAACACTAATTTGGGTTCCAACATTTGGGATAACTTCTATGAAATTGTAACACCCGATTCAAAGTATTTTTCATTTTGACCCTTTGTGTGTAAGTAGTTTGCAAATTTGGTCACTAGGGACATTATTGTAATGTTTGGGAAGGGGGAGTGTACATGGGCGTACGTAATCAGGGGTCAACCCCTAATTTTAGGGTTTGGATCCTATTTAAGCAACCTTGTGCCCAAGGCTTTCTCCTAAACCAGCCTCCTTAACCTCTTTTGAGTCCCATTTCGAAACCCTAACCCATTTCAAGAGAGAGAGAGAGAGTTGACATTTGTGTGTGTTTGGTGTATCTCCAAGAAGAAGAAGCTTGGTGGAGAAGCATTGATTAAGGAGGAGCTTATAGATCCAGAGTTCATTCATCATTTCCAGCTTCATAAAGGTATAAGGCTTTGGTCACTTTTTAGTCCCATGAATGAGATCTAGTGGGAATTTACCACTCCAGAAGTTATGAGTTGCTCATCTTGATGTTTCTGAGATCCCTAGTACATAAAGTTAGCATCTTGATGGTTGAGAATCAACAATGCATGGGTATATGTCCATTTGGTGGAAGTAGGATGCTAAATCTAAGGTTTGGGTCCATTTGAGTCAAGCAAAGGCATCAAGTTAGTGACTTTATGGATTAAGAAGTTCCCCAAAGTTTGGATCGGAAATATGGACACTTAGTCTTAAGCATTAAGTGTTTAATGAACAAATGGCTTAATGGGGGCGTACGCCGGGCATACGCAAGCGTACGCGTCTGGATCCCCGATCTGGCGTAGTGACCTAGTACGTCAGGCGTACTAGTGGTACGCTTAGCGTACTCTAGCTGGACTCGAGCATTTGATGTTTGGGCCGCCATTGGACTTTAGGGTTTTGAGCCCTTGTTAATCCACCAGTTTTCCTGTGTTGGGCCATTGTTAGGCCTTGAGCTTTCATGGATTTGGGCCCATATTGGGCCTTAAATGTCTTCTAGGATTTGGTCAATTATTAGGCTTTTGTCACGGATTTTAGGCCAATTAAGGGGAGGGTAAAATGGTCTTTACCCTTGGAGTCGAGATTAGTTGATTAAAGTCCCGATTATGGTTTATGACCCGAATATTAATTGGGATTTTATATGATTGGTTTGTGCGGGGATTCTCCGGTTCAACAGCCCGAGCATCTATTTGATTGTCGGCAGACTAAGGTGAGTTTGCTCACTATACTGTAGGACACTAGGGAGGGACCTATTGTTGAGAATAGTGAATTACTATTCTCATTAATAGCATTTAACCAACCAGGCAACCATATGCTTCGACCCGCATTGAATGTCAGGCCATTCGTTGAAGATAAAAGTATATCGAACCCATATGAAGTTTTACCATGAGCAGATTGTATCCATTGAGCAAACATAGGTTCGATTAAGATTTGCTTCTCCGGAGTACCAAAGGCAAGCATGACATCATTATGAATATAAAGTCCCAAGGTATGGAAACACAAAAAGAGGCTGGCCCAACTTAAATGAGATATGATAGCTTCTTTATGTTCTAACGTTCGTGCCAATACATTATCCTCATTATGTTCCGGATTGTAATCCCTAATAAAAAATATAGCTCATGTGTTTGTAGTCTTTGTGACTCATGTTGTATGCATGTGTGCCTGTTTGTTACATGTATGTGGGGGTGAAATAGACCCGATATAGCCTTATGTTGACATATGAGTTGAAATAGACTCGGGGGTGAACTAGACCCTGTCAACCTTGGGCTGACATATTGATGGGTTTTAGATAAACAAATAAACTAGAAAACAATTCCTAAGTTCACATGCAACCTACTTTGGATCTATGTTTTAACTATTGAACATACAACTTTGAATTGCAAAACAGGAACCCTAGAGGAGGAGGCTATTTTCGAAAATAGTAAACTAGGGTTTAGGAGTTACATACCTTTCAATTGTTATAGCAAACAATTGATAATTCCCTTGATCTTGATCTTGATCTTCTTGGAAGCTAAGCACCACAAGTGTAATGCCTTTAATGGAATCACACCCAAGAACTAGCAAGAAGGAAAGTAGAAGAAGAGAGAGGGGAGGGAGTATGCAATTTCGGCCAGGGTTTCTTCCAAAGAACAGAGTGGCTTAAAATGTGAGCCAGGAGGCTCCTTAAATAGCTTAGGGATCTAGGGTTTAGGGAAAACCCTAATTATCCTTTGCTTTGGGCCTAAGCAAAACCCAAGGGCCTTATCTGGACCCCTTGGACGAAATCTCTAGGGTTTCCCCTATGGATTTCGTCCACCTCCTTCCAAGGGGGTTCTGGATCCTTCCACTCAACTATTAGTTAATTGCAAACTAGTCCATGCACTTTATAATTAATTCTTTTAACCCCAAAATTAATTCTGATTAATTTATGGCTAACTATTAATTAAACATAATGATTTCTAATTAATATATTAATCTTTTAACATATTAATAAATCATTTATATATATATATATATATATATATATTAATTTATTAATCTTATAAATTAATATCTCTCCTTTCATAATTTCCTTGTCTAGTTGCTAGGTTGAGGACAACCCAAAAGGACTGTGCTGCTATCAATTCAAGTACATACCAATTATAGTTATGGTCTTAGACACCTAATCCAACAGTCTCCCACTTGGATAAGTCTGTAACTATAATTGCTAGTATGCCTTCTAAATTTGACCAGCAAATTGTAGCTTCCAAAAGCTGCTGCCGAACTCTGACCCAGTCAGTTACATGTCCTAAGATAAGTGATCATATAATCCTTCGTTCTGCTAGATATCCCTAGACATAAGACATGGAATGTAATCAATCTCTTTGTCTAGGATCTATGTTTCCCGGTTTCTGATTTGTGATGATGTAGGACTTCTAATTGAACACATCAATTTAGTCCTGGCTGGGCCCAGCACATAAGTCAACACCAAATCATCGAGGGGCCCACAGATATGGCTTTTCCGGTTAGGGCAAAAGGAACGAATAAACGTTGACTCATATGCTTGTATCTTTTACTCATCAAATTATACATGACAATACGTTTTATAACACCAAGTTACTGATGCGGTTTCGTATCATCAATGTATAACCGACTTTGTAAATTACAACTCATATATCTTCGTTTCAAGATTATAAGATATTATCGTCTCAGTATTACTCGTGATGAATTCCATGAAGTGACACTCTGAACGAGGGTTTATCCAATACTCAAATCTCAATTTCTGAGTACTCATGAACGTTGCAGCAATTCTATTGCCATGTCTATCCTTTAGACAATCTACAATCCAGTTCATGACAGTCTTGATTCACTACTTACTTCCAAAAGTACGAGCGACTGTGGAGTTTGAATAATCTTATTATTCGGGAAGTAAAACATGCAAAATATGAAACACAATAATAAACAATCGACAAAGGCAGTAACCAAACTTATAAATAATACTTTATTATTTAATCACCAAAAGTCAATTACATTTACTTTGTTACAAGTTTCAGAACAAAACTAATCTAACTACTAAAACTAATATCATCTTTCAGTCCTATGCTCCGAGCATGCTGAATATGCTTTGCCCTACTCATACCCTTTGTGAGGGGATCTGCTGGGTTATCTTCATATGACACCCTCTTTACTATAAGATGGCCTTCTTCTACTCTATGTCTGATGAAATGGTACTTTCTGTCGATATGTCTGGTTTTACCATGATCTCTCGGTTCCTTTGTCAAGGCAACCGCTCCTTCATTATCGCAGAACAGTTCCATAGGCTCCTGGATGGTTGGAACAACTCTGAGATCTCCGATGAAGTTCCTCAACCAAGTTGCTTCTTTCGACGCTTCACTCGCTGCTATGTACTCTGATTCACAAGTAGAATCAGCCACCGTATCTTGCTTGGAACTTTTCCAAGTAACTGCTCCTCCATTCAGTAGAAATACCCAGCCTGATTGAGAACGGAAGTTATCTCTATCCGTCTGAAAGCTGGCATCACTGTAACCATCTACTCTCAAAGTATCATTGCCACCAAGTACAAGGACCCAGTCCTTTGTCCTTCGCAAATACTTGAGTATATTCTTTACTGCTATCCAATGAGCTCTACCCGGGTTTCCCTGATAGCGACTGACCATGCTCAAAGCAAATGCCACATCAGGGCGAGTACATGTTATAGCGTACATGATTGATCCGACAGCGGAAGCATAAGGTACACGACTCATGTCATCTATTTCAACATCTGTACTCGGGCATTGAGTCTTACTTAATTTGGTATTGCTCTGGATGGGTAGCTCTCCCTTCTTGGAATTTTCCATACTAAACCTCTTTAGTACCTTATCCAAGTATGTGCTCTGACTAAGTCCAATTAGTCTCTTCTTTCTATCTCTCAATATTCTAATCCCAAGAATATAGGCAGCTTCTCCAAGGTCTTTCATGGCAAAACACTTTCCAAGCCAAGACTTAACATCTCTCAAGGTTGGAACGTCGTTACCAATGAGTAATATGTCATCGACATATAACACCAGAAAAGTTACTATACTCCCACTAGCCTTGATATACACACAAAACTCATCTTCACTTCTAGAGAAGCCAAACTCTTTGACTTTCTCATGGAAGCAAAGATTCCAGCTGCGAGATGCCTGTTTCAATCCATAAATGGATTTCTCAAGCTTGCACACTCTATTGGGAAACTTTGCATCAACAAAACCCTCTGGCTGATTCATGTAAACATCCTCACCCAACTTCCCGTTAAGGAAAGCAGTCTTGACATCCATCTGCTAGATTTCATAGTCATGAAAGGCAGCTATGGCGAGCAATATCCTAATAGATTTAATCTTAGCTACTGGCGAAAAGGTCTCATCATAGTCAACCCCTGGGGTTTGAGTGAAACCTTTTGCAACCAGTCGAGCCTTGAATATATGCACATTCCCATCCATGTCTGTCTTCTTCTTGAAGATCCATTTGCACCCAACTGTCTTACGACCTGGTGCACTATCAACCAAATTCCAAACTTGGTTGTCATACATGGACTTAATCTCGCTGTCCATTGCCTCTTTCCACTTGGAAGCCTCTGGGCCTGCCATTGCTTCCTTATAAGAGACTGGTTCATCTAAGTTTACCAGTGTTCTGTCACTTATGAATGTGTCACCATCTGAAGTAATATGAAAACCATACAACTCAGGTGGCACACTCACCCTAGTGGACCTTCGAAGAGGTAATGAGTTATCAACTGGTTCAACAGGAACTGTTTCCTCTGGTTGAGTGCTAGTGTCATCTAAGGTTCCTTCATTGGCTGACTCTTGAATTTCTTCAAGGTCAATGGTGCTCCCACTGTCCTCTTTGAATATGAGCTCTCTTTCCAGAAAGACTCCTCTTCGTGCTACGAAGACCACGTTTTCACTAGGCCTGTAGAACAAATATCCAAAAGACTGCTTTGGGTAACCAATGAAAACACATTTCTCACTTCTAGCTGCTAGCTTGTCGTGAGTCTCTCGTCTTACGAAAACTTCACAACCCCAGACTTTAATATGTGCTAACGAGGGAACTTTCCCCGTCCACATTTCGTGAGGTGTTTTGGAAACCTTCTTTGTAGGGACAAGATTGAGGATGTGGGCGGCTGTCTCTAAGGCATACCCCCAGAAGTGAATAGGAAGCGAAGCACGACTCATCATAGAACGAACCATGTCCAACAAGGTTCGATTACGCCTCTCAGCTACACCATTTAACTGTGGTGTCCTAGGAGGAGTCAATTGTGAGACTATCCCACATTCTTTCAGATAGTCGTAGAACTCGATACTAAGATACTCCCCGCCTCTATCGGATCTAAGTATCTTTATCTTTCTGCCCAATTGATTTTCGACCTCATGCTTAAACTCTTTGAACTTTTCAAAGGTTTCTGACTTATGTTTGATCAAGTAGATATAACCATATCTGCTATAATCGTCAGTGAAAGTCACATAGAATCGATTAGCATCCCTTGTGATTGATCTGAAGGGCCCACACACATCTGTGTGTATGAGATCCAACAGACCTTCACCTCTTTCACAAGACCCTGTGAATGGTGATTTTGTCATCTTTCCCAAAAGACAAGATTCACACATATCATCTGATTTTAGGTCAAATGATTCCAACACTCCATCCTTTTGGAGTTGGGCTATGCGTTTCTTGTTAATGTGTCCAAGACGACAATGCCACAAGCATGCCTTGTCTACACTATTAGACAAGTCAATATTAAGTACACTATTTCCTAAGCTATCAACACAAGTCACTGTTTCATACACACCATCACAAGGTAAAGCTTCAAACATAAAAACACCATTCTTATAAACAGAAATTGAACCATTCAAATCATTAAAAGAATATTTAAAACCTTGTCTGAACAATGCATGAAATGAAATAATGTTTCTCGTCATCTCAGACGAATAGCAACAATTTATCAAATCTAATCTAACATCATTACTAAGCAAAAGCTGATAAACTCCGATCTTGGTTACTGGTGAAGACTTTCTGTTTCCCATGATCAAGTTTATCCTTCCTCGCTCTATCTCCTCACTTTCCTTTAGCCCCTGCATATCAGAACAGATATGAAAACCACATCCTGTATCAAGGACCCATGAACGAGAAGATAATGAGTTATTAGCAGAAATAGTGTAAATACCTGCCGAAGATGGCTTCACTTTGCCATCCTTGATATCTTGCAGATATTGTGGGCAAGATCTCTTCCAATGCCCCTTTTGATTGCAGTAAAAGCAAACGGCCTCTTTTGGATCAGAAACATGGGGAGTGGAACCATTGGGCTTAGCCTTTGGGCCATTGCTAGATGACCCAGCTTGAGCCTTGCTCTTCCAATTTTGCTTGGGAGGACCTTTCCTCTTTTTCCCCTTTCCCTGTCCAATAGCCAAGACAGGGGCACTTTCAGGTGTGGAGGGTATACTTTTACCCTTCATCCCTGCTTCAGCTGTCTGCAACAAGTTGTGCAATTGGGCCAAAGTCTGCTCAGTATTGTTCAAATGGTAAGTTAGAATAAACTGACCATAACAATCAGGTAGTGAGTTCAAGACCATGTCAATGGCCAATTCCTCATCAAAGTGAATGTTGAGCTTGACCAAACGCTCTATGTAGCGTTGCATTCTTTGCACATGTGACACAACCGATTCCCCTTCTTTCATCTTGCAAGCCATGAGTGACTTGACTACTTCAAACTTTTCTTGACGAGCTCGCTTATGGTACTTTTCCATAAGGTCCTTGTTCATCTCGAAAGGCCAGTAGTCCTCATAGTACCTTTGCAGTTCTGGGGACATGGTTGCCACCATGATGCACGCCACTTTGGTAGCATCATCGTAATGTTTCTTGTAGGCAGCAAGATCTTCAGGAGTAGCTTCAGACTCATCAAGCTCTTTGAGCTCCTTTTCAAGAACATATTCTTTGTTCTCAAAACGAAGTGCCATCTTGATGTTGCGCATCCAATCGTTATAGTTTGAGCCATCCATAACGACTTTGGAGCAGATATTGAGCAAAGAGAAGTTTTGGTTGGAGGAGGATGAAGCAGAAGTGTTTCCAGGAGTAGACATCTGAAAAGAAAGAAAGTTTTAGTTAGATTTCAAGATACCTCAATATAATAACCCAAAGATAAAATATCAAGGTTAGGATCCAACTATGAAGATTCACAACTTAGAAATGGGATGCCGAGATCCAAGTGTAAATTTCATAAAGGTAGGTGAATGACGATTCACCAATTCCACCATTAGACGAAACAAACGAAGTGAAATTCCTAATTCTTTTGAGATACATTGAAACTATTCAATGACATGTTTTAATCTCAGATTATGCTCTTCTATTTGTGACTGGGATGCCGAGGATCAAAAACAAGATGTGAATAACCATGCAAATGTGCTTGGTAACCTCATTGTCTTTATCATTAACTATTGATGTGCTGGTAAACCACACACGCTCCATCAAAATGACAATTATGAGATACCCATTACTACTCTTTATTAGTGCCTTTTAGTGTGCTGGTTAACCACACACGCTCCACTAACGACCAATAAAGCATAATGTGCAATTTCATGGATTAGCATACTTTTCACATTTTTCCTAAAGTAACTAGAGTTGGGATTTTGTAAAATAATGTTCTAGTACTTTCTTTAATAACATTATACTTTTAATGAGAAGTAGTTGTCCTATCAAATCCGTTCTGCTAACGACCCTCCACTAATCAAGGGAGCGGTGGGTGAGAGTGGACACCCATTCAACTACCATTTTATAGGCAGTTTCCGTATACCCCCCTTATAGACTAGCTTCGTGAATGAGGCATACTAGCGATTCGACTGACCATATTCTTATACATATATAATATTAAAAATTTAATCATAATACATATATAAGGTGTGTTTTAAAACTTTTTAAAACTTCAAGGTTTATATAAATTTCGAAATTCAAACTATTAAATTTAAATTTAAATAAACCAATTAACTAGATTTAATATTTATCTATTAATTAACTTTTAATCAATTTATTAAATCTTGTAAGGATTATCTAATCAAATTAATCAATTAATTTAATCCTAATCCTTATCCCTCTAAATTTCAAAAAATAGGGTAAGGATAATTATCCAATTAATCTAATCAAGTAACAATTATCCAAAACAAGAAACCCTAAAACTTCTAGCATATTTCGAAATTTACAAGGGAGGAGGCTAGGGTTTTCAAAACCCTAACCCTAATTTCGATTAGGGTTCTTTGGAGGCTAGGGTTTTCGAAAACCCTTCAATCCAAAACCCTAATTGCGAAAATTTGGCCTTTAGGGTTTAATGGCCATAAACCCTAATTTGCAATTCAACTATTATAGCAATTCAATTTAAAACAAACAATGGCTCTGATACCACTGATGGGTTTTAGATAAAACAAATAAACTAGAAAACAATTCCTAAGTTCACATGCAACCTACTTTGGATCTATGTTTTAACTATTGAACATACAACTTTGAATTGCAAAACAGGAACCCTAGAGGAGGAGGCTATTTTCGAAAATAGTAAACTAGGGTTTAGGAGTTACATACCTTTCAATTGTTATAGCAAACAATTGATAATTCCCTTGATCTTGATCTTCTTGGAAGCTAAGCACCACAAGTGTAATGCCTCTAATGGAATCACACCCAAGAACTAGCAAGAAGGAAAGTAGAAGAAGAGAGAGGGGAGGGAGTATGCAATTTCGGCCAGGGTTTCTTCCAAAGAACAGAGTGGCCTAAAATGTGAGCCAGGAGGCTCCTTAAATAGCTGAGGGATCTAGGGTTTAGGGAAAACCCTAATTATCCTTTGCTTTGGGCCTAAGCAAAACCCAAGGGCCTTATCTGGACCCCTTGGACGAAATCTCTAGGGTTTCCCCTATGGATTTCGTCCACCTCCTTCCAAGGGGGTTCTGGATCCTTCCACTCAACTATTAGTTAATTGCAAACTAGTCCCTGCACTTTATAATTAATTCTTTTAACCCCAAAATTAATTATGATTAATTTCTGGCTAACTATTAATTAAACATAATGATTTCTAATTAATATATTAATCTTTTAACATATTAATAAATCATTTATATATATATATTAATTTATTAATCTTATAAATTAATATCTCTCCTTTCATAATTTCCTTGTCTAGTTGCTAGGTTGAGGGCAACCCAAAAGGACCGTGCTGCTATCAATTCAAGTACATACCAATTATAGTTATGGGCTTAGACACCTAATCCAACAGTCTCCCACTTGGATAAGTCTGTAACTATAATTGCTAGTATGCCTTCTAAATTTGACCAGCAAATTGTAGCTTCCAAAAGCTGCTGCCGAACTCTGACCCAGTCAGTTACGTGTCCTAAGATAAGTGATCATATAATCCTTCGTTCTGCTAGATATCCCTAGAACTGAAATGAAGTGACTAAAGATGATTAAGGTCTCAATCTAAGCCTTTAGAACTGAAATGAAGTATATCCTCTCCCTTAAGTATAGCAAAACAACTTTTTCAATCCCTGCAGCCTCACATATTGAAACTTTTGTTTTCTATAATTAACATTGCTAACTTGCAACACTAACAATAATTATCATGCTCCCACTAACATGATGATTATTATCATAACACTTATGCTCCCACTAGCTTTGACATGTACTCAGTAATCAGCTGGACTTCTAGAAATCAATACTTTATGGACTTTCTTACCAAAGTTCAGATTTCTGATACGAGATGCTTTGATAAAACTTTATCAAAATCATACACCTTTCCTTAGATAGCATGCATGTGTGTCTAAACAATTTCAGAACTATGAAAAGGGATGTCGTAATCATAGTCTCAATTGTTTAGACCTTTTGCCATCTGCTTCAAATCTACTTGGTGGAAGTGTTTCCTCACCATCATTTTCATGAATCGGAGAGAAACCTTATGACCCTTAGATTTTATGGTGTATGTGTTCTTATCCATGTGAATTGTCAAAACCATAGTCACAAGACAAGGCTAATGACAAATCCAAACTCATATGGACTGAACTTATGCAATCTTAACTTCTTGCCACCTGGCAGTACAGGGCCTGCCATTGCTTCCAAGTTGTTATGCAACCAATTGAGAACTTTCAGAACTCCTATGCAAAGCCAACTTTAACTGGAATGGGCACAGAATATGTCAACACAATAGGTTATAAACCTCAAGTCGTGTGCTTGTGAAGAACCTCAGGTTTTATTCTTGATTAGTTCTTGAAATTCTTTTTAGGATCTTTAAGACTCCCACTATCCTCTTGACATATAAGACTATCTTGCCAAATATTCAAGAGATAGTGCAGATTCTTTATCAAGACAAACACTTCACACAATTGGCCTTAGTTGGTCTTTGTTTTATCCAAAACATCACAACTTACCAATTTCAAATGTACAAGAGTAGGACACTTTTACTCTTACATTTGACAAGTGTTTTAAACCTTTCTTTAAGATATGTCACTCAAGTTACAATCTTGGAGTATGACTCTAAGAATTGTTTTGGAACGAAGTATGACTCATCTTCCTGATCTAACCATTTCAACAATTCATGACTCCTCTTCTTAGTCATAAGAATGCACTAAGATGACCTTTAGAGGACTAATTGTGATATGATTTCTAAATCATTAAGATGATCACAAACATGATACTAAAGTACTCTCCCATCTTTTCAGATTTGAGAAACTTTTATCTTTCTGCCTAATTTGATTCTTCCCATTCGTTCTGCCATACATTGAGACTTTTCCAATGTTTCAGAATTATACTTAAACTTGTAAGTATAACCATATTTACTAAACTTTAGTAAATCAAATAGTATTAACGAGCTTTGTGGTGGACATGACCAGTGCACAAGAATGTGTACTCGATCCCTTTAGTCCTTCACTTGACTCACACATCCATGTGAACAAGTAATTAGTCTTGATTTTCCAATGCTTGAAAGTTCTCATTCATCATACTATTCAACTTGCATGATTCCAAGTTTCGGTCCAATTGAAACTTGGGCGATGAGGAACTTTCCTGATTTGGTAAATTTAGACACTACCACAAATGAAAGAATCAAATCCATTTTCCAATATTGTTGTCAGTGGAATCATATAAGCAACAATTTTCCACAAATGCCATTGTAAGGATACTTCAAATAAATAAAATTAAACAATTTTTCTTTTATTTTAAAACTTTGCGGAAAAACTTATCCTTACAATCCACATGGAAAATTGTTGTTATCTATTCCTTAGCAATATATCATAACTTCTTAAGCAACTGCTCAAAATTCTGATGCGATCGAAATCCACCTTCGCGATCAGAATCAGCATATACTTCCTTTAAGATTTCTCTCTATTCTTTGATTCTTAAAACATCAACATGTGACCCAGTCACATCATGTAATGAGGATCTCAAAATAGAACTTAACAGAGTTAGATAATGGGCTCTACCTCATGTAGAGTCAAACTTATTGACTTTAACATCCTTAGGTAAATTTGGAAGCTTTGCAATCAACGCCCCTTCCTTTGGCAAAATAAACATATGGACCCTTTGGTAATGGGACTATCTGAGACTTAGCCTTTCTCTTTACCATTTGGTCAACCGGGTTGACTATGGCCAATCCCTTTCCATTGGGAAGAGAATGCTTTTTCTGGATTTCCAGTGTCACCATTGTCACTGTCCATAAAGTTTTTGGGAAGTTGATCTTCTAATCAAATTTGCTTTACTATCGTTCCAAATCATTGCTGATTCAGCAGCACCAAGCAAATAGATATGATCATTAAGGTTCATGTCATAGTCTGTTTCATAGTAGTCCCAAAGGAACTCACTATGTGACTTAGAAAGTGATTGAACATCCAACTTTCTCAAGACTTTGACACCCAACTCTCCCGGCTTGTCAATATGTGACTTCATCTCTAAGATGTGATCACACATAGACCTTGCTTGCCATTAGGGCTTGAGTGACCTTGAACTTGTGGGTTAGGGAGAATAATTGGAGGAGGTGGAGGAAGAGAAGTATGACTTCCATGAGCCAAAATCGGGAAGTCATATTCATTAGGAAAGCTTGGTTTGGGAAGATCATTGTTGTCTAAACCAGACATCAACAATGGGAGAAATTCACGTAAAGTTGATTGAAGTCCTTAATATAACACCCAATATGATATATTAAGGCTAGGACCCAACAAACTATTTTATAACTTGGAAGAGGGATGCCGTAATCCAAGCTATAAAATATTTGAAGGTAGGTGAATGACGATTCACCAATTTCCACCAAGATAAACGAAATGTATTATTAGGTTTTAATTGGTTTTGAAACTCCTAGATTCTTTTGAGATTCATTGAACTTTTCAATGGAATGTTTCAATCTCGAGTGTGCCCTTCAGGTTTTGTGACAGGGATGCCGAGGATCACAAAACAAGGTGTGAAGTAACCATGCAAATATACTTGGTACCCTTAATATTTACCCCTCAATCGATGTGCCGGTTAACCACACACGCTCCAACGATACTATGATAAACATTAAGTTACCATTTGCCTACCTTGTTAAGTCCAGGTTAGTGTGCCGGTTAACCACACACGCTCCACTAACAGCTTAAACAAAGTGCAAAGTGTAATTTCATGGATTAGCACCTTATTCACATTTTCCTAAGTAACTAAGATTGGGAATTTATAAGTGTTTAGTTACTTAGTATTTATCATTATACTTATAATGAAGGGAGAATTATAGTCCTTGTCCTACCTGTTCGGCTAACGACCCTCCACCAGTCAAGGAAGCGGTGGCTGAGAGTGAACATCCATTAAACTGCCATTTTATAGGCAGTAACCTTATACCCCCCTTATAGACCGGCTTCGTGAATGAGGCCTACTAATGGTAAGACGACTTGCTCTTATACATATAATATATTAAACTTTTAATATTATAATAGTATAAGGGTGTATTTTAGACATTTAAAATACTTGGTGGTTTAATCTATTAATTAAACTATACTCTTAATTTAATTAAATTTAAACCATGTCATTATGGAATTATTAATTCTCTTTTAATTAAACACTTTAATTATCTATTAATAAAGTCCATAAGAGTTAATTGAATTATTCACCAAAAACATCATAATTCCAATTATTAAATTCAAAATTAAAACCATTTAATTAATTGTTTAAGTTATAAACCCAAGAGTTTTAGAATTCAATTCTTTTTTTTTTATCATAAAAAACTTTTTCCAAATTCCAAAACTTGAGGGCAAGTTTTGTAACTCTTGAAAACTTTTGGATTCCATAACTTATGGAGTTAAATACTTGTTTTATGATGAAACTTTTCATGTTCCATAACTTAAGAACAAGTTATGGAATTCTTTAAAACATTAAGACCAAGTTTTGTAACTCCATAAAAAACTTTGAATCAATTTTTTTAAAAACCTTTTCATATCCATAACTTATGGAGGTTTCAAAAAACTCTTTAGATCAAACTTTTAAAACTAATAAAATAATCATATCATTTTATCTTTTACTAAATTTGACCTAATTCAACTCATATAGCAAATGATTCAAATTTTACAAATAATTAGTTTTTCACAAAAACAAGTAATTATCTTAAAATTTGACAAACGTCATGTTTTTTTTCCTTTTTTTTCAACTTGAAAATAAAACATTTGCATCAATATAACAGAAAACAACCTGGCTCTGATACCACTGTTGGGTTTTTGAGCATTCTAACACTCCTATGGTGTACATGCAACCCTATAAACCTTGGATCTATGTTTTCTCTATCATACATGCAAATAAGAACTTTCCAAGGCTTTAATCCTAACTAGCATATTATGAAGCACCTATACTACAAAGTTCTAGATAGATGACATACCTTTTGATGTAGCTTGATGTCTTCAAACTTTAAGAGCTTAGCCCCAATAGTGTGGAAGCCTCAAGTGGAATCACAAATCATCAAAACACCTTGGAAGACTTTAGAGAATATGGATACTTGGCTCACACTAATGAAATCGGTTATTGCCCTCTTTAGTGTATCCACACTAGCCACTAGCCTAATTTCATGAACCATAAGACCTTTTATATAGTGTGGAGGATTAGGGTTAAACCCTAATACCCATGACCTTTCATTTCCTAGGATCCATGGGTTAAAGCTCCATGGACTATCCATGAAGACTTAGCCTAACCTAAATGAACTTGGCCCACTACACACATATATCTAAGAGTCCATATTTAATTAGTTCCTTTTGATCACTTAATTAATTATAAATTAATTCTTGATCAATACTAATTAAATAATATGATTATATATTAATATATTAGAACTTATAATATATTAATATAAATCATAAATATACTATTCTCAAAAGATTATCCATATAAATTGTGTCGGTGAAGTGCAACCCAAATGGACCATGCCGGGTCGGGTCAAGTACATACCAAATATAGTTATGGACTTAGACATTAATCCAACACTGCGTACTCCGCAGACAGCCAACCCAACTCATTAAGCACTTATTCGGTTAAGCCAACATGCCAAGCTCTCAGATCTGATTCTAAATGGTGACTTAACACGTAAAGTTGGCAAATTTACTCCAATGCATGACCTAATAAGGCCCAAAACTCAAAAAGAATCATAACAAAGAACCTAACTCTTGCATGGAAAAAAGTAACTCATAAATGTTTCATTTTTATGGACAAGGGACCTCAATTGTGTTAAGATCTAACCCCCAAGGCTTCTGGAGTAGACCATAAATTCAACTTTAGCTCAAAAGACCCAAAAAATGCATAAATAACACCCTAAGTTGGATCTAGCATAAAGAATCATCAAGATGGGAGCTTTTTAACCTCAAATGACTTGCTAAGATGAAGATGACTCTGGATCTACAAGCTCAAGCTACTCCCAAGCAACTTCCAAGTGTTCTTCTTCTTCTACTTCACCAAAAACACCACCAAAATACACTTTCAAGCTCAAAACTTAGAAATGATACTTAGGTTTTCATTTTAAGGGTAGAGAGTGATGGAGGCTGATCAATAGAATGTCCAAGGGTGGTATAAGTTGCTTAAATAGGGCACAAGACCTAAAAAATAGGTTTTGTCCCTGCCTTACGTACTCCCACGTACGCCCAGCGTACATGGGTACATGCATGATCCAGAAATGGGCTAGTACGTTAAGCGTACTCATAGACTATACCCCGCGTACTAGCTAGGGACTATAATGAGATAAATTTTTGCATTAAGAGGGGGGGGGGGGGGTAAAGGAAACATACCAAATTCTCAAATGTTACAAAAATCCAAGCGAAAAAGTAGGATAACTTTATTGAAGCATTAGAAGGTATAACTCTCACTTGTTCTTCTAAAAAAATGAGTTAAGGTTGGGGATTTCCCCAAACCCTAGATTTCTTAATGTTTAGACGAGGCTTCTAGTTAGATTTAATCATTAGAACACTAATTAATCTATTGGTGTTAATCTATTAGTCATGTCTCAATTTGTGTTTTTGAAGTTTTGATCTCTGTTTTGAGCCCAAACTTTAATAAATCACCAATTGGTCCATCTAAACTTGAATTTAGACATTGATTTAGTATTAGTTCATAATTTGGGTTTGGATTTCATAATCTTAAGTTCAATACATGCTCAAAGATTCAACCTAGAAGTCAATTTGGATGTTACGAGAGCTAGCAATCGTGGATCATTCCCTAATCTATTTAAATCTATAATTGATTATATATTCAATTTCTAATTATGAAGAGTAAATTACACGGTTGGTCCTTTAGCTTTACAGTTTTTCCATGAAATAGTCCTTACGAAACTTTTTTCCCTCAGATGGTCCCTACGGAGCAAACCTTGCACACAAAAGGTCCTTATGACTAACTTTGTTAACATATTCTGTTAAGTAATTATAAATAACAAAAATACCCTTTGTTGTTTGTACACAAATGGTCCTTTTTCTCTCTCTCTTTCTCTCTCTTTTTTTTTCTCTCTCTCTCTCTATTTATCTTTCTATCTCTCTCTCTCTCTATCTGTCACACACACACACACATCCACCATCATCATCATTGGTGACCTAGATAATGTTTTCATTCCTCAACCCAGAATTATAGAACACTTACGAAAAATTTATCAAACAAAATTCGAACACTTGCATTAATATTTTTTTGTTGTTTGGAATCGGAGAACGCAATAGTATAATCACCGAAAAGATTGAACACCAGAATCAACAACACCCTGTTGGATTTTTGTTTGCTATTTGTTAACGGATTTCTCCGTGGTGGTGATGGAGGCTCGATTGAATCCCCTGTTGGTTTTCGACTTGGCGTGCCCGGTATCAGCAGCACCTGAACGGCCGAACCCTTCTTCTTTCTTGTATCTCCTGGATCGAACTAGTTTTTTCGTCTTTACGCTCTATCTAAACTTGGTTTTCTACATTGCAATAATGAAAGATGAATTTCAAGTCGTGTGGCACATCTGACTGCCCCTGTTTACAAGGAACTCGTGTGTTTTTCTTGTTTCTTCTCACTCTTAATTCCATTGTTTTTCTTAATCCACTTTTAGGGCTTTTTTTGGTACTACAAACAAATTTGGAAAAGATCATTCAGGACCTAAAAGTTAATAATCCTTTTGGACATTTTTTTGTTGTTGTAGGTGGTTTATGAGTGAGTTGAGTTACCAATAAAGTAATTTTTTAGTAAATTGTCCCATAAAATATTCCATGTATGATTCTTGAATCCTGATTACCCATTGAGTTATCTCTTTTGCATCAAAACTGTATAATGGAAGAAGGAATAACTATTCACGAAGGGACTTGGGAAATCATGTGTATGCATCTGATGAAGTTAGGGACACAGGAGGGGATGTAGAGACGATGAGCAGTCAACAAATTGGTCAAAATTTTCAACAATCCGAGAATCTATATATGGGATTAAATGAATTTGGCAACTAGATTTCTGGGGTTTCCTTCTCCGGTGGAGATGATAAGATGAGAGAGAGAGAGAGAGAGAGAAAGATATATATATATATATATATATATATATATATATATATATATATGGTTTATATATATATATATATATATATATATATATATATATATATATATATATATATATATATATATAGAGAGAGAGAGAGAGAGAGAGAGAGAGGATACAGTGGGTGGGCCCCACTTTTTTTAAATTAACAAAATATAAAAATATAAAAACAAATGACATTTTCGTCTTTTCACACATACTTAACAGAATCTTTTAACAAAGTTAGTAATAAGGGTCTTTTGTGTGCAATGTTTGCTTCGTAGGGACCATTTGAGGGAAAAAGTTTCGTAAGGACCATTTTAGGGAAAAACTCTAAAGCTATAGGAGTATTCGTGTAAATTACTCTTTTATGAATTTTATATGGATTCTAAGTGCTCTATGTACAAATCATCGAAGGAAATCCAATATGGAAGTCATAAATGTTGTTTCATGGTTTAAAAGCGCATTTTGCACTACATCTGAGGCACATTGGATTTTAGTTTACAGTTGCATGCTCTGAGCACCGTTGATCTACTGTCGTGGTCATCCAAACTTCATCCTATCGTTTCTTGCTCTAGCGTTGACGTGAAATACCATAGGAGTTGTTAATGTCATTGTTGAAACATGTTGGATACTAAACATTCTTTTTGAATTTCACACACCTCTTGACAAGGCAATCACTATGTATTGTGACAATTATGAGTGGAGTTTACTTGTTTAACAACCTTGTGCAACATCAAAAGACAAAACACATAGAAATCGACATCCATTTTGTTTGTGACAAAATTGCGACATACCAATTATGTGTTCTGCACTTCTACATGTCCTTCCACACTACAATATGCCAACATATTCATGAAAGGACCCTTACTTCTATATTGTTCAGATAAAGTTTAAAAGTTCAAACCTCCTAACCAAGCTGCAAAGATATATTAGTGTACATACATTATTACTACACGATTTAGGCCCATTATACTAGATGTATATTCCTAATTAACCTCATACTTAGCCCACTGTATTATGTTTTATGTATCATGGGTGAACCAAAATACCAGTGGTGCCAAATCGAACACTAACGAACCCTATACTTTGGTTCGGTGTTTTGTTTAATTCAGTTTTGGTATTTTCAGTTCGGTTTCAGTTTGGTCCTGTTTCGGTAATTTTTTTTACTTCTAATTTCTAATTAAACCTACTTTCCCGAACCAAACCGGTAACGTACCCTGTACTAGGCATGCACAAACCGGTTTTTTTTCTGAACCGGACCGGTTCAGAAAACCGGTTCGATTCTGGTCAACTTAGTCAAAACCGGTTCACCCTGAAACCGGTTCGGTTCTAAACCGGTCCAGCCTCAAAATAATCCGAACATATGTAAACCGGTTCGGTTCTCTAGAAACCGGTTCAAAAAAACCGGTTCAAAAAACCGGTCCAAAAACTGTTTCTTAAACCGGTTCAAAAAGGGTTCAAAACCGGTTCGACGGAAAAAAGGTTTTTTTCAATTTTTTTTTGCTTTTAGGCTAATAACTGAAAAATAGGAATGGTTTTTTTTTTTTTTTTGAATCTATTGCTTTTATTGTGTTTAACAAAAAAAAAAGGGGGTCTCACAGTAGGTTTTTTGGAAATGGGGGTGAATTGGGAAGGCTTAGGCTTTTGGTAATACACACACATACACACTAACACACGTCCATATATATGCCAAAAGGTTTTTTTTTTTAATTTTTTTTTGTTTCTTGCTTAATAATATACATATCTTTTGATGTATTTTTTTTTTTTTGGTTTTAGATTTGATGTTTGTGTATATGTATAAAAACATAATGTATGTACAAAATTGTTCAACTTGAATCAACACATTTTTTGGAGCAATTTTCAACTTTTTTTTCATTTTTTTTTTGTTTTTTTATATTGGAAATACATAATACAACTTTAAACATAAAAACACAAAACATCCAAATTGTCAAACTAATACATCTTCAAATATAAAACATTGTTGTCGTCGTAGTCTTCAATCCAAGTCCGTAGTCATTGTATTTATTCGTCATCCGCCATGTCGTTGCGTAATCCTCTCTCATACTCGATCTCTTCTAGGGTGAGTGCCACCGACATTCCCATCGCTACTTCTTCCTCATGTACTCGTTGTTCGACATGCAACGATGTGCCTTCTAGTAGTTCAATGTCTTGTATCCTTTCCACGCCATCAAGGTAGCATTTCAAGCAAATGCACACTTCCACCGACAAAGGGGTTAGTTTTGTTCTTCTTGGTGATATTACCCTGCCACTAACAGAAAAAGCCGATTCCGAAGCTACCGTAGAAGCTTGGGAGCTTAGTAGATCACGGGCCATAGCGGCTAGAATCGGAAATCGGGTTTCCTTTCCTTTCCACCAAGCCAAAATATCAAAACTTTCAAACTCTTTCCTTCAAGTTTATAAGTTTTGATCACACAATCTAAATTTTTAAATAAATTTCTACCGGTGTGCGGGTACTCAAACAATTCAAACGTAATCGTACGCTTCATCATTACCCAATTAGTTGGATTAATCCAATGAGCGGTAACACAAAGGTACGCATCAGGTGAACCGTGAGGAGCCGTCCAAACATCACAAGTTAAATTCACACCGGTTTCTAAAGATTGAAATCCTAAAATCATTTCATTTTTTGCAAGTTTCCACATTTCAATACAATCACGTCTAATAGAAGTACGACTCACATGGCAATATCGTGGTTGGAGAGTATCTTGGATAAGTGAAGTCAATCGTTTGTTGTCGAAGTGGTCAAAAGGCAAACATTCTTGAATCACGAACTTCGCCATCCTATCCCGAACTTTACCCAAATCGTAACTCCACAATGTTGCATCATTCGTCATTGTTGTTTGATTATGTCCCGACCCAAATTTCACCGCGGGGCATCTTTTGGTCATATGAGTTTTCAATGTCGAATTCCCATCTTCATTAAAAAAAGCACCACATTTCTTGCATCGCGCTCTTTTTGTACCGTTCGACATTACACACAAATCATAGTTGCACCAAATAGCTGGATTTCTATTTGTTTCTTTGATGCTAACAACGGTAGGATTGTTTGATGAATCTCCAATACCAATGGAAGCCGAATCCATTGTTTGAATTAAGAGGGTTTTTTGAACTAAGAGAGGTTTTTTGAGGAATTGTTAAGGTAAAGTGGAGACCTAAACATCTAATACATATATATATTATAAGGAATGGTTAATATGGTCAAAAAAGAGCCAAAATCGGGTCCTTATCAGCCTCAAACGGCTATATAGCCGTTAGGAAAAGACAAAAAACGGTAACTCTCGAAAACCGGTTCAGCAAACCGGTTCATCACCGGTTCAGCAAACCGGATAAAAAAAAACCGGTTCCAAACCGGTCTCAAGGGTAAAAAGGGCGAATTGGTCGGATCCGGTGGTTCGGTTCATATGCGATTCGGTTCTTAAGTGAACCGGTTTAGGCCTAAACCGGTTTCCGGTTCAGCGACCGGTTCGGTTCCTGAACCGGTTTTTTTGCACACGCCTACCCTGTACTACAGTTCGGTATTTAGTTTTTACTTTTGTGCCAATTCAGTTTGGTAACATTTCGGTCGATTTTGGTATTTACGGTTTGGTATTTTTTCAGTTCGATTCTGGTACTGAGCTCATGGTTAGTATGTATTATCGATTAATGGTAATGATCAATTCATGTCAATTATCGAAGTTAATAAATACTATATAAGATAAGAAATTACTTTTCATTTTTAATTATAGAATCTGAATTAATCATAAGAAATGTGATATTCAATTTTTTTTTAATCATAGCATTCACCGTACTTTTAAATATAAATATATGTAAAAGGAAAAGTTTGTACCTAACCACCATTGTTTCAAAGCACTCAAGATGCACACCTAGTCACCTACATCAATGGCACCATTTGTTAAATTACAGAAACACCCTAATAATTAACCGTTGACTCGACATTTTCATTCATAACGAAAACAAATATACTTCTTCTATACCAATCCCCACCACTAACTAAAAAGGAAGAAACAAACTCATTAAGCCCCAAAATGAAAAATTAAATAAAAAAAAACTCCAAAAGAGAAAAATTCTATTAACATTCGATAGTCCCTTTTTGTGATGGCGGTGGAGGTTTAGCATCACCATTAACCACCGTTCTAACACCATTTTCCGGCGACTTCCTCTTTGGCTTAGCTTCTTGCAACATTGACACTACATCCCTCATCGAAGGCCGGTCAACTGGATTTCTACTCGTACATAACAATGCCACCCTTAGCAATAACATCATTTCTTCTCGTACTGAGCCACACGACGCCCCTGCATTTTGATCCAGTACGTCTTTGGTCCCTTCTTTTGTTTTAATTTTTGACCTTACCCAATCCACAATGCTATTCCCGTCCCCGAATTCAGAATTCACTGACGTCTTTCCACTAATAATTTCCAATAACACGACTCCAAAGCTGTATATGTCACTTTTTTCATCGACTTGCAAAGTGTATGCATATTCTGTACAAAATCAAATCATCAATGTGTATTAATTCTAAAACAATATACAACTCAAATTGTACAACCCTTTAAAAAAAATACTATTTTTAATGAAGCGCATTGAAGTTTTAAGAGATACAAATTAAAACCCTCCTCAAAACATTTTTTTGTCCCTCGTTTATAAAAAAAAATACTATATTTTATTTAAAAGTCGTGAACTAATAAATACTCCAAAAAATGTCGACCGCATTGTCAATGAGTTTGACATCTAGGGAGATGAAGCAGAAGCACCAACCAACGTTGGATCTTGACAAAATCTAGTGGGGGTCCATGATAGCAAAAAAGTACACATCTAAAAGAAAAAGGTACTTCACGCGCATAGTGCGCACAACAAACTTCAAACAGTTGCATTGTAGGCGCCAAAATTATAAAGTTTACAACCTAGTCCTTTATGTTTGATGGCTTTTCACTTTCTTAAAAGAACGATTTATGAAGTAACTTAAAACTATAGGGTTTATATTGAACATATACAGAACTCAGCAGTTAGCACGTCACCCCTACTCAACGAACTAAATCACCATAAAAAAGACATGCAAAATAACGTGATGCATCATTAAGTTGTACGCTAACATGTGGTGTTTTGATACATTGTACAAGTCAACGATGCAATATATTAGTATTTTGGTTTGTTAGCGTACAATAATGATTGCACGATGTATAAGTTATTCAAAAAGAAATACGTGATACCTGGTGCAATGTAGCCGTATGACCCAGCAATAACCGACATTGATTCTTCGAATTGGATGAGCTTTGCGACACCAAAGTCGGCCACCCGGGCTTCCATCTCGCCGTCCAATAGGATATTGCTCGGCTTCAAATCACGGTGGACAATCACCGGATCACAGTCGTGGTGGAGGTAGCAAATACCCTGCGCCACCCCTAGTGCTATCTTGTAACGGGTGACCCAATCCGCCATTAAATTGTCACCTTTGTTCTTCCCATGGAGGAGATCATCTAAGCTTCCATTGGGCATGTATTCGTAGAGCAGCATCGTGCACTCCCTGTTGGTGCAGTACCCAAGTAATCTCACGATATTCCGGTGCCTCACGTTGCCCAATACGTCCACCTCCGCCAACACCCCTCGCCGGCGTCTGATCGTCTCTTTGTTTTTCCCCCAAAGCTTCTTAACGGCTATGATCTCGCCACTTGGCATTTCGGCTTTGTAAACGGTCCCAGTGCCCCCCATCCCGAGGATCTTATCCGTCATTGACAAACACTCCACCACATCATCGGCGGTGAAGTTCAACCGTTGGAAGGCGGTTAGTTTCCACGGTCCAATCTCTCTTTCTTCTACAACGAAGCGACGCCGGTAATTTGCGCGGAAGCATCGGCTTCCGGCTATGAGGATGAACAGGCCTACACCAAATGCCGCCGCTACTATCCACACGATAGCTCCGCCAGTCTTCTTCGGTTGCTGTGGCTTTATCTCAGTTTCACTTTCAGTACCACATGGTTTCTGGAGTACTCCACCGCATAGTCCTTCGTTTCCGGTGAAAGAAGAAGGATGTATGCTCGAAAATGCAGGTCCGAAGGAAGGCACTGGCCCTGTGAGCTGATTGTAGGAAACGTTGAAACCTTCTAATGTACTGCAGTTACCGAAAGTGGAAGGAATCGTACCAGTAAGAAAATTGTGAGAAACATCCACTTCTGTTATCGAAGGTAGAGTTGAAATCTCCCATGGAATGATGCCTGTCAATGAATTATGTCTTAAATTCAATGTAATTAACTTCATACAGTGACCAATATCCCAAGGAATGCTACCACTCAACTCATTCCCTGCGATTTCTATCTTATAGAAGTTGTAACAGCCTTGAAACTTGGGGATTCCCCCTGTAAGCTTACTTGAACTCGCTGAAAATATCTGTAAACTACGAGCACTCCAGATATTTTCCGGCAAACCACTATCAAATGAATTTCCTGAAATGTTTAGATACTCTAGTTTAGCTGCATCGGCTAAATCTGCTGGAATTGGTCCTGTGAAACTGTTGTCACTCATCTCCATGAACGTAATATTGGGCAAACTTCCAAATCCAATCGGAATTGAGCCGTTGAGTCTATTATTTTGGACGCGGAACCTTAATAACGACGTGCAGTTAGCTAAAGAAGACGGAAGAGAACCAGAAAACTTGTTGGAAAAGAGGATGAGTTTTACTAGCTTGTTGCCGAGGCAGAGATTTGGTGGAATTGGACCAGAGAAAGAGTTGGAAGAGACATCAAGCCTCTGTAATTTCGAGTTTAAGCCTAGTTTTTGTGGCAGAATTCCGGTGAATGAATTGTTCCATAGGAACAGGAATTCGAGCGCAGGAAGCTCACCGATTCCTCGAGGAACTTCTCCTGTAAACTTGTTGTTCATCAGACTCAACTCCATTAGGTTTTTCAAAGACGATACTTCCTCCGGTATGTCTCCTGAGAATTTGTTATTCGACAAGTCGAGAATCCTCACATATTGCAAATTGCCTATACTCTCCGGAATTTCACCGTACAGATTGTTTTTGAAAATTAACAATGTCTCGAGCTTCGTCAAGTTAGTTAAAGCGATAGGAAAGTCTCCAGAAAGATTAGCAGATGAAATATCAAGGAATGACAGATTTGACAACAAAGCAAACTGCGTTGGTAATTCGCCGGAGAAACCATTGTATCCGAATTCTAAACGCTGGAGCGACGTTATAAGCCCTAACTGAGCCGGAATTTCACCACCGAGGCTGTTTCCAGCAAGGTATAAGAACTTTAACCTTTGGAAACCACCATAACTTTTTGGAATTTCACCTTCGAAGTAGCTTCCACCGAGGTTGAGGTATTCCAGAAAGCTCAAACGGACAAACTCCTGAGGCAACGGCCCAGTGAAGCTGTTGCTGAAAGCATTAAAGAATGTAAGAAACTTCAACTTCGAAATCCCTGGCGGAAATGTTGAATTGAAAAGGTTATGATTGACATCAAGCGTCCGAAGAAAAGTCAGGCCGAAGATCGCCGTCGGTAGAGGTCCGGCAAAATTATTTACACTGATATTCAAATGGTGTAAGTGCGTTAAGTACTTGATGGCTTCGGGAATCGTGCCAGAGAGGTTCCGATTAGAGATGTCCAATGAACTGATCTGAAACGTTCTCGGATCACATTTGATACCGGACCAAGAACACCAAACATGTTCGAATCCAGGTTTAGATAACGAAGGCGATGGATCCCAGTCTTGAAACGTATTCAAAGGATCAACCAGAGATGATTTCAGAGACAGAAGTGAAACAAGTTGCAGAGGAAGGGTGGTGGCAGCGGAGGAAATAATAAGAGGTAGACAAAGGAGGAAGAAGAAGAAGAAGCACGTCGGACGGTGGTTGTTCATGGTGGTGATTAGGCCGGGGTTGTGGTTAGTGAGAAGAAGGGAAGTTAAATTTAAGGAAAACTAGACATGGAAGAGTTGGATTGTTGCTTTTTAGGAGTGCTTGCCTGGTGCAGAGGATGATGTTTCATGTTGATGATGATTGTTGGTTTTCTTTTTTCCTCGTTGAGTGGCTTTATCTGGTGATTGAAGATGATGAAGAGACCTTCTACTTCTACTTCTACTTCTACTTCTACAACTACTGGTACCACTGTACCAGGTAAGCTCTTATTCCTATTTTTGCTTAATTCTCGTGCCTTTACTTTTTCTTTTTCTTTATTTCTTTAATTGAAATTACATCTAATTCTTTAATTCCTTTGGTATGATGATCTAATAAATGAAGGTTGTGGTTTTAAATAAATAAATATGGTATTAGGGATATTTGGATTGTAGTGGTGGGTTTGAGTGATGGGATTTCATATTCAAAAACTTTACTTTTCATGATTATTCCTGGGCAGAGCATTCTTTTTTTCGTTTTTAGCTTTATCTTTGGCTGCAATTGCCAACAAACAGTTGCAGATGTTTCTCCCAGGATCCAAGAAAGTCCCTATTTTTTAATCTTTAACTACCCAAAGATCACATTTTATATTGTTTAACAAAATATTCCATACCCTAAAGTAAATTCTATTTGTTAATCATACTTGGATGGTTGGATATGCACCTTTTTTTTTAGATATGTTTTTTTTATCAAATAAATTCACTATATCATCCACAATCGACAATACATATGTAACTTTAATGGATTGATACATCATTAATTGTATAAAAAAAATTTATAATAAATTGAACTCTTCAAAGTTTAATGGATCATATTTTAATAATTATAAAGTTTTATTTTTATTGAAAAGTTCAATCACCATTAAATTCTATATCTATTGAATGTCATCATACATCTCATAATAGAAGAGTTTAATCAATTTAATGTCAATTAGACATGTTATCTTATTCAACTCTCTTGTTGAACTATACATGTATTGTGGAAGTTCTTGAAACAACATTATACTATTATTAGTTTTGGCCTTAAAGATGATGAGAATATAAATGTGTTGTGAATTTTTTTTTTTTATTTGTGTTTGTACAACCGCTCGAGAAAATATCGTCTGAACATATATGTGGTAGATATAATATGTACGCAAGATGTGTGACATGTATCTCTATAAAATGTGGTATTTTTAGAAAAGAAAGTTGATTTTTGAATAATGGTTGTGATATCTAAAAATGTTGATAACTAAATTTTTTTTTAAAAAATGTATATATGAATCAAATAAAACCATGTATTACAATTATATCATAAATAAGCATTTAGCTTGTAAAAAATGTTTGGTTGATTCGCGCGTTCGTATTTTTATTTTACATAAAGCAATTTTGTTTTGTTATTAAAAAGAATCGTTAAATTCATGAAATACTTTAAGTCAAATCATTTGAAATTTTAATTTCATTGATTCGTAAACTTCTTTGTAAGGAAGACAATCATTGCACCCTTGTTATATCCTAATATGTAATTCATTTTTTGTGTTCAAATTTAGTGAATGATCTCTCGTTACCAAATACTTACATGCCATATCTTAGTAAGTCCTTGAACAATGTTGATGCAAAAAATTAATGTTCTAAATAAGGATTTATAAGTGCCTTTCGTGAATGTAGAACTGTTATGTGAAAATGTTATATATGAGTTCCGTGGTATAGTTCAATATATTATATTTAATAAATCAATGTTCTGCTTATGTGACACATGAAATGACGGTAATTTTAAAATTAATTTGTTATCCTCTTCACTAAGAAGGTCGAGATCTAGAAGCTGAAATAGTTTTCAACCGTTCAAGGTGGGATGGGAGATTTACGACCGACTTGAATGGTTATTAAATAGGAATGTGAAGTGATTTGACCACAAGCCAAATTAGAATTTTGTACGGTTTTTGTGACTTGTAATTAGAGTTTACGGTCTTAAGCGAAAAGAAGAGTAAAGTCAAAATGATTTTGAAGTGTATTTAGTCCACATGAATTAGATAGTGTGGTGTTATGTTTGTCAATTGTAAAAATGTGTTATCTAAGTCTCACATCAGTTTTTATATTTTTTACAAATTTTACCTACAAATTAGGATGTGGTAATGGTTTTATCTATGATTTTTTTTTTCAATTTTTTTAAATAAAAATCATATTAAAATTTAAAATAACATAAAATTAAAAATTACATCTTAGAACTCCTAAAAATAAAAAATAACTTGAAATTAAAAATTACATTAAAAATCAAAAAAATCAAAAAAAAAAAGTGAAGAAAAAAACTAAATAAAAAACATAACATCGAAATTTCAATTGCGTTTTAGCTTATATTTTTCACGAATCGACGCATTCACCAGTTTAGCCACCTCCTGATCTTCGGGTTGATATACCTCACATCTTGCATCAACGACGGATATTTTGTGAGTCAGACGGTTTCAGTCATATGCTTCTCTAAAGTTATATTCAGTTGTGTCATTTGTATCATCATTTCCTCCGATCTAGTTGACCGTTCCGTCCCAACTGACGAAATTGACGATGTCACTTTTCCGTTTCCTTTTCCTCAAGCTTTTGCTTTGTCCCTTCCCATGGGACGAGGAGATGGGTGTATTTCTTCGATGTCGTCGTTATCATCATTAAGATGAATGGTACGTATATATAGTGGTAAATTGGTTAAAAAAAAGTTGTTGCCAAACATTCACAAGGTTCCCAACGTCCAAAAATTTCAAAAATTACCACCGGTAGAGACCCGCCGTCAGTACTTTACCGACGGTAAAAAAAGGTACAACATGTTGTTTACCGCCGGTGAAATAAGACACGTAAGCTTACCGACGGTGAAATCGTTACGTTACCGTTTAGCCTTAGGCATATACATATCGTTTAAATATCCCGAACGGTAAAAAAACGAAAATAATGGCACTTGAAAAAATTCACGAATATACCCTTAAGGGTATATAAGATTAGGTACCCGATGTCGTTTGGTTTTGCTACATGCGTACTGATAACTACCATTTACTTCCTAAAAACACTAAGGTTCGTCATCGATTAACCTAAAATAACACGGAGGTTCCAATGATTTCATAGAAATCGCAATTCAAAGAAAAAGACCAACTACACAAAAAAATGATTTCACCGACGCAATTCACAGAAAATGATTTCACAGACGTAATTCATAGAAATTGGGTTCGATATGGTCTAGAACATATAATCCTCCAACGTTTCTTTTGAATTGCATACAAAAATGTCTCACTTCACATAAATCCCCTGTTTTTTAGTAATGTACACCAAGTGTTTGTTTAAATGTCTTAATGAAGTTTTGTCTCAATATGGCCTAAAAGGCATTGGCTTTTATCGATAATGGGTGTTATTCTTAAGTTTTTTTTGGATATCTTGTCATACGCAATGCTTCACCAGCATTCGCAACCCTTTCTAGTTCTTGGATTCTCTTTCTTTTCTTGTATCTCCATTCTCATAATATCATCAATGCAAACACCACCAACACTATGATTCCACCACCTGTTCTGCCAACAATAACACACACTCTAGGCATGTTGTCTAATTTACTACCAGGGGTAGACTCTTTAGGTGATGCAGTAACTTCAGGTGTTGCAGGAGAAGGATGAGGACGAAATTCAACTACAATGGAGAAATGCCCTTGTTCATATGTCAAACATTGATTGTCTGATACTAAATCTGTGAAATTAACTTGACCATGTAGATCAAACCAGACACCCTTGGGATGCGAACCTAAACCATTAGGTTTTGATGTTATTTGTTCAAACTTTATTATGATGGCATCATTGGAAGCCTAAAACTCCAATTCGGGTAGATTAGTAGATGATAAGTCTGAACCATTATAAGCAAGAAACAAATACAGCAGCTTCATGAAGCAAATACTAAATTTCAAGATGAGTGTGAACTGCTGCAAAAAGAACAAGTCACCATCTTGCCCGATTCTAAATATGGTTTCAGTTTTAGCATAAGTATTGTTGAAGCTATGAAGTCAAGTTTTAATAATATGGTTTCAATTGTTTCTGATAATTTTCACTTAAAACCATTCATTCATTTCGGATAGGGCACAACAATGTGAATGTGTAATGTATTGTATATGCATTAACAATTAACAATTAGCAGGTTTGGTATTTGTTCATTTAAGACCAACTAAATGTAAATGAATGGTGAAATTTGGAATTGCAGGTTGATCTATTTTTCTACAGGAACCATAGGCAGAAAAGGGAAAGGAAGATGAGGGATAGGAATCTATGGTGGCACCTGTAGTAGCCCTGATTGCTGGCAGCGAGGGATTTGAATCTATGGCGGTGCCTGTAGTAGCCCCGGTTGAAAGTGTTGGTGCAACTGGATAGGAATGAAGCTTGTCTTGTTTTGAAATTCATATTTTAGGATATAGTATTGGTTGAGGAATTTTTGATGAATTAGGTTATCATCTTCTGATTTTTGTTTATTAATTTTCTTTTTTTATTTAAACCGAAAAACCAAGTTATTTTATTAAATATTTTAGTTAATCACATTTTGAATGTAATTGAGCTTTTTTATGTGGTTGTTAAGCGGTATATGTGTTATTTAATATAAGGTAAACAAAAAAACCAAGTTATTTTACCCCTGAGGGTTATTTAGTCCTGGCGTTTGTTCCCTGGATCTGCTGGCTATATAGTTACAGTGTTTATGGATCTCTAATTGCATTTACATTGTTAATTCCTTAAGCATGATGTATTTTACCTACAATTGACCATTGTACCCCTGATGCAATTTAGAGGCGTTTCGGGCCTAGTTTGCTGTTATTGATGAAGTCATAAGTTACCTACATATATGGTTGTGTTATCATTACTTCCAATCTTGGTTAAATGCTAAATTATCGAAACTAAGAGAATGTAAGCAAACAATAGTACATTGCTATTTCATAAATTCTTCCAAAGTATAAATAATTAAATACGTTGCTAATTTTGAATAAAAAATGATATGTACATTGCTATTTCGGTTTGTTCACCACTAAACCATAAAAAAAACTTCATAGTTGCTAGCACTCACTTGAGGTAAAGCCACGATACGAGAGGAAGAAATAGAAGCCATTGAAATTGGATTTGTGAGGATGAGAAACATGACCAATTCATGAAAGAATTTTAAGAATATGAAGGGCTTATTGGGGGAAACGCAAAATTTTGTGAAATTTAACAAAAACAAAGAAAAAGTTGAAAAAAAGATTAAATAGAAGATAACATGACCACCGACAACAGTTGAAAACTATGTCCAAATATATAACCATGGATGCTCTTACCCAACCATAATAACCCCAAACTTGCACAAGTTATAATCCTATTTTCCAAAGTAATTAAATCAAAGCTTTCACCTTCTTGTGCTGTAACTTTGTTGTTGTTTGTAGAAAACTCACTAAAGTGACTCAGTTTGGTTCTAGGTTTTCAATATGCATATTATGAACAATAGAAAAGGCTTCACAAGCAAGATGAACAATGCTTTGAATGTATTGAATTATCAAAGATGTATAGGCAACAAGATTTCTCTCAGTTATTTCATCGAGCACCTTATATGCGTATGTTATGTCACTATACATTGAATAAAAGAAAATAAAAGAGGAACCTACAAATCAATTTGTATTTAAACAAAACTTTATAATATCAACATGAACTTATTTTCCTAATTACGGGCTAATCAATTCGATTTTTAGCCGAATTCTATGATTTTCAATTTCTTGAACCTATGATTTTCGACTTCTTTAAGCTCCTATTTCAGTGAAGTTTTTGAAACACGTGTGACAATATCTAATTTGTTGAACAGTTTTTTTATGATCTTTGTGTAATCGTCAAACTTGAAGCAAAGCCATAAAACAAATTGTTTTTTCTTTCAGAAAAATGATCACGTTAAGGAGTCGAAGATCAAGGAAGGTAGAGATTCACGTTTTCATAAAATTAAGGAAACAATTAGTACGTAGCATTCGTTTTTTAGGGAATTATATTTTCTTTTTCTGAAAATTAAATTAGTAATCAAAACGACACAGTTTTATGCATCGGGTACCTAGACATATATACTCTTAAGGGTATATTCACTTTTCCCTATATATATATATATATATATATATATATATATATATATATATATATATAGTTATAAATTTGATGTAATTAAAACTAAAACTAACAAAATTAAACTAGAACATTATAATATAAAAGAATAAGATTTGAGAGGATTCTTGAACATTTATAAGATTGTATTCAGGATGGTGTGTTTATTTCTTTCACATTTGATGGGTATTTATACTACATAACATCCTATTCTTACTTCATCAAAATAGTAACTAAATAGTTAAAGGAAACTATTTGAAGGGTAAATAATGTTCATCCACATGTTATGTCTAACTCAATAGTTTTATGGTTTTTATAACACTCCCCCCTTGGATGACATTTTTTCAAATCTGAGTTCAACCTTGAAGTACTGCCTTATTAAAAACCTTGCAAAAGAAAACCCAGTGGGAAAAACTTTAACGAATGGAAAAGAGTGTAGTATATAGTTGACTCCCCCTCATTTTGACATCTGTTACGTTACGTGTTATGCACATGTCGCATTCCGATGCCATGTACATGTTTTCTGAAGATTGTAGTAGGAAGTGCTTTCGTGAAGAGGTCTGCTACATTCTTGCTGGATTGAACATATTCTATCTCAACCTTTTGATCTTTTATAAGCTCTTGAACGTACTCAAAAAACTTTTGAGGTATGTGTTTTGTCCTGTCGCTTTTGATACATCCTTCTTTCATTTGAGTGACACATGCTAAGTTATATTCATTAATTAAAGTTGGGCATTTATCTTTATCTAGTTCACATGAAGACAAAATGAGTTGTCTCATTGATCTTAACCATGTGCATTCTCTACTAGCTTCATTTAGTGCAATTACTTCAACATGATTTGAGGACGTGACGACAAGTGTTTGCTTTTGAGAGCGCCAAGAAATTGAGGTGCCTCCATTCATGAATACATATCCAGTTTGAGATCTAGCTTTATGAGGATCAGATAAATAGCCTGCATTTGCATAACCAATTAAACCTTGTTTTGAATCATTAGGATAGAATAACCCTAAATCAGTAGTTCCTCGAAGATATCACAAAATATGCTTAATCCCATTCCAATGTCGTTTTGTTGGGGATGAACCGAACCTTGCTAGCAAGTTCACAGCGAAAGAAATGTATGGTCTAGTACAATTGGTAAGATACATAAGAGCCCCAATTACATTTAGATATGGTATTTCTGGACCAAGAACTTCTTCATTTTCTTCACGAGAACGAAATGGATCTTTGTCAATATTAATGATCTAACAACCATTAGGGTGCTTAAAGGATTAACATTGGCCATATTGAAACGTTTCAAGACTCTTTCAATATAATTTGATTGATTTACAAGTATTCTTTTAGGCATATGCTCAATCTGCAAGCCCAGACAATATTTGGTTTTACCAAGATCTTTAATTTGAAATTCTTTCTTTAAAAGTTCAATCACTTCAAGGATTTCTTTATTCGTTCCAATGATGTTTAGATCATCAACGTAGACCGCTATAATCGCATTCCCAGATGTTGTTTCCTTAATAAATACGCATGGACGAATAGTGTTATTTTTATAACATTTACTTGTCAAATAATGGCTTAAACGATTGTACCACATGCGTCCAGATTACTTTAACCCATACAAAGATCTTTGCAATTTTATAGAATACATTTATTTGGATTTTGCACTTAATGCTTCAGGCATTTAAAATCCTTCATAAATTTTCATATAGATATCACTATCAAGTGATCCATACAAGTAAGCTGTAACAACATCCATAAGGCACATTTCTAAATTTTCAGAGACTACAAAGTTGATTTAATACCTAAAAGTGTTTGCATCCATTACCGGTGAATAAGTTTCCTCATAATCGGTTTCAGGTCTTTGAGAGAAACCTTGAGCCACAAGCCTAGCCTTGTATCTTACAATTTCGTCTTTCTCATTTCTTCTTCGTACGAAGATCCATCTATACCCTAATGGTTTCACAACTCCAGGTGTGAGGATAATAGCCCCAAAAAACATTCTCTTGTTAAGAGAATTTAATTCAACTTGCATAGCCTCCTTCCATTTATCCCAATCATTTATTCTTTGACATTCAATGACAGATTGTGGTTCGGGATCATCATTCATAATATCAAATTCAACTGAATAAAAAAATATTACACTTATATTATCAGTTTCATTTTGGTCACATATTCTATTTGTTTGACCATAATTTAGTGCAACATCTTCCTTTCTTGAGGAAATTTTGATATTTCGTGTTTCTCTAGGAACACTTTCCTCATGATCTAGTGTATTTTCTACTTCTCTTCTTTTTCGTGGGTCCTTATCCTTATAACCAAATGGTCTTCCACGCTTCAGGCGTGTTTTAGACTCTTGAGTGACTTTATCATCAGATTGCCCATATGAAATTTCAATTCGAGCTGGAACATTGATAGCTGGTATATATGATTTAGTCACCGTTTTCGTGTCAGTAAATGCACCAGGCAATTGATTTGCCATTTCTTGGAAATGCATTATCTTTTAAACTTCCATTTCATATTTCTTTGTGTGAGGGTCAAGATATGATAAAGAAGGCTCATGCTATGAAATATCATTTTCTATAATCTTCTTTTCACCCCTTAATGATGGGAAATTTGCCTCGTCAAATTGGCAATCAGTTAGGCGTGTTGTAAAACATCACCTGTTAAAGGTTCAAGGTATCTTATAATAGAGACTGACTCATAACCAACATATATTCCTAACCTTCTTTGAGGACCCATTTTTGTCCTTTGTGGTGGTGCAATGGGGACATATATTGCACACCCAAAAATTCTCAAATGGGATATATTTGGCTCTTGACCAAAAGCAAGTTGTAGGGAGAATATACATGATATGAACTTGGTCTCATGCATATCAATGATCCAACATGTAAGATTGCATGGCCCCAAACAGAAATAGGAAATTTCGTTCTCATTATCAATGGTCTAGCTATTAGCTGGAGATGTTTAATCAGTGATTCAACTAAACCATTTTGTGTGTGTACATGAGCAACTGGATGCTCAACAACAATTCCTACATACATACAATAGTCATTAAATGCTTGTGAAGTAAATTCACCAGCATTATCAAGTCTCACTCTTTTGATAGTATAATCAGGGAAATGTGCCCTTAATTTAATAATTTTAGCAATTAATTTTGCAAATGCCACATTACAAGTTGATAATAGGCAAACATGAGACCATTTATTGGATGCATCTATTAGGACCATAAAGTATCTAAATGGTCTAGATGGTGGATGAATTGGTTCACATATATCACCTTGAACTCTTTCCAGAAATCCAGGTGACTCCCTTTCATATTTCATTGGATAATTAACTTTCCAAGGGAACAAGATGTACATGGTCTTATGCTACTGGATTGAGGGAACTCTTGGTCCTTCAATGGGTGCCCATGCGTATTTTCAATTATCCTTCACATAATTGTTAATCTTGGGTGGCCCAACCTATCATGCCATAAACTGAATGTCCCAACATCATGCCTTGCCACTTTGGCATTTTCTTGTGTATGAATATTGTTTCTTTGTAAAGATTGTGTCACACCCCCGAACCAAACGTCCGAGGGCTCGTGTGACTTAAATTGAAATATCATCACAATGAATATACATGAAACATAACATAAACATCCCCATGCATTAATACATTTCAACCGTCATTGTTCATATCCAGTACATTGTTTACATTATATAATCCATAGCATAAATTGTTTGAGAGTCACAAAACATATCATCCTAACACACTTGGTATTGTTCTTCAGCTTATCTGTTACCTGAGAATACAAGTTATTTTGAAAACGTCAACATATATAATGTTGGTGAGTTCATAAGCAGGTTTGATATGAAAATGTTTTGTATAGTTTGTAAAACCCAGAAAATCCGATATTTTCTGAAACGGCAATTGTTTATACAATAGGTGTGATGATCCATAAGTATATGCGTGACTGATTTCAAAACGTGTAAAAAGGTATGTTTCTCATGATAAATTCTTGCATTATAGTCATTGAAAGTACAAGTGAATGATGTTGTTTCCCCGGAAAACCCGATGTTTTCTGATAAAAATAGTATGATCGTTTTGTATTATTGTATCGTCACAACGAACGAATATGATTTCCCATGATTACTTAGATGGCATTGGATCTCTATGTGAGTCGTTATAACCATGCATAATAATGACTAGTTCGTCTGTCTTGGCATTCTAGCGAACGCCGGAAATGATTTTAAGATTTTGTCACCCTAGACTGGCCGAGTCTAACTGTAGCGAACAGCTTAGGTGTGGGGGAGTCACCCCCGTATAGATCTATACACAAACTCTCGCTCTCCCTCCAGGAGACTTTGATTATAACAACAGACTACGACCAACACTTATTGGTGTCGCCCGTTATTACTCACTTAATCCAAATGAATTTGAATAACCTTGATTAACTACCTGATTTTTGTTTACTTAAATAGAAGGTAAGCCTAACAGACGAAGAGAAGAGGACTACGAGGCCCTACTAATCACGTATGTTATTTAAGGCTGTCGAGTATACGAAAGACGCGTTAGCCCATTTCGTATATGATTTATTTGGACCTTACTAGCAATGCTAATGGGCCACTAAGGTCCAATAGCATGTAAAAGCCATTGAGGGTCCCTTAGGCATGTAATTAGGTCACAGGAGGCCCAATAAACATGTGTGAATATATCGGGCCCAATAAACATGATATTGGGCCACAAAGGCCCAATAGCACGTAAAGAAGGTATTTGAGCCCAACTTTTGAATCGCATATGTTTTATCGAGTTTGAGTTCGTATTGTTGGTATTCGTGGTATGTTAAATGTTTATTCGCAATAACGAAATATTTTAACGTTTGATTCATAACGAAGTTTTTATTTTATATATATATATATATATATATATATATATATATATATATATATATATATATATATATATATATTTATATATATATGTATATTTTTAAAACTATGCGTTATAAACTTGCTATTTTTAACCTCAAAAGTTATAGTCGTTTTAATTGGCCCAAAAACATTTAGATTAACCATTGTGACACCCTTTTCTATAAAATTGACAGTTTTAGTCCCTTTTTATGAAAATTGACACTTTTGGTCCTTAAACCATTTTTATTGCCATTTTCCACCCAAACTTTATTTGAATAGAAAATTTTGCCCAAAACTATTGCATTTGTCATTTCCAGCCTTTATTTGTAAAAAGTTTACATTTTTGGCCCCAATTCCGTAAGTTTTACAATTTTGACCCCAAAATCAAAAACTTTGCATTTTTAGTCCAATTTGGTAATAAACTCATTTTTAACCCCTGAAAAAGTTTATTTACATTTTAGACCCATAGTTTGTTAAGTTTTCCAATTCAGCCCCTCTAAATCTCATTTTTTTGCAACTTTGGGCCCAAAACCCATTAGGCCCACTTTTAAGCCCATTAAGCTAAAATTTATGTTTTTGACCATTTGAAAAGTGTTATTTTCATATAAATCAGCTTTTATACAAATAAACATCTTATAACCCTCATAAATCCGTCAGTTTACAATTTATACCCAATCTTTGTTATTTTTGCAAAAATGACACTTGTAATGTTCTTTTGGTTTTGTTTTCCACTTTTTAAACTTAAGGACCCTTAGATCCATGATGTGTGTTGTTTATTATGTTTTTGTTTATGATTCTTTCACCCTTTTTGCTATAGATCTCGAAATATAACAAATATTACATATTATCACAACCAAAACTAAAGAAATCACATATAGCATGCAAACACACATAGATCATCACATAATACTTGTATTCCCCCCAAAAAAAACAAGTAAAAACCGAAAACAAGGGGGTATGAACTCACCTTTGCTTGTTGTTGTCGGTTTTGAAGAAAGAATTGGAAGAGTTTTGGTCCTAGTAAGCCTTCTTGGGTGGATCTCGAACTTAGAGTTTTCTAGGAGTATGATCATGAGTTTGTGTGAGTTTAGAAGAGATTCTTGATGAAATAAAGAGACTAGATTATGGATCCAAGCATCAACTTACCTAGGATGATGATTCTTGTGGAATAACCTCCTTGAAATGTTCCAAGATCTCGAAAATTTGTGGAGAAGATGAAGCTTTTCTAGAGAGAGTGTGTTTGAAAGAAGTTGATGAAATGTGTGTGTGTGTGTTCTCCTTGTGTTCTCGGCCGAAGAAGAAAAAGAGAGGGGGAAGAGAGAGGTGAAATGACTTGCATGGATGCATGTTGGTCCATGCATGGAGATATGGGGTGTAATAAGGAGGTGACACCTCCAAAGTCAACCCTCCCCATTTACATTTTTTTCTCTTTTTTTTTCTACTTGGGCCGAGAGAGAGAAGGAAGAGAAGAGATTTTGGGCCTTAGTGTTTGAGTTCCATAATGTGAAGCCCAAATTGATGGGTTTCGACCCATTGGGCCTTTAGAGTAGCTCACAGCCCAATTTTGTACAAAAGAATTGATTTATGGCCCATTAGGACTAACTAGGTTTGTTATGGCCCAATAAGGCCCAAAAGAGGTAAACCATTTCATTTTAGGCCCATGATGGCCCAAAAGGTTAAGTCTCATGAGAGTGGGTCTAATTAGAGCCCATTTAAGAGTTCTAAGCCCAAAATAGTAGAATTGGAAGCTTATTGGCGCCTTAGGCCCAATAAGGAAATCCTAGTCCATATTGGACTTAAACCGGGATTTCTAGGGTTTCCAACCCTTTTGTTGACTATTTGAGTGTTTGTATAGAGTGTTTGATGGGATTTTGTTGTCATTGAATAAGCATCATACATGCTTCCAAGTTTTAGTTACAATGTTATCCTTGTTAAATGTTTACAAAGCATTAGAATTCCTAGTTGTGACATCATCCCCCCGTTAGAGGGAATTTCGTCCCGAAATTCTTTTTGAAGCTAGATTTGAGAATGCGAGAATAGGTGAGGGTACTTTTGCTTCATCTGTTCTTCGCGTTCCCATGTGAATTTCGGTCCACGTTTCGCGTTCCACCGAACTTTCACAATCGGAATGCGACTTTGCTTAGTACGCTTCACTTCCCTGTCCATGATTTCAACTGGTTCCTCGATGAACAGGAGATTCTCGTTGATTTCGATTTCTTCCAATGGGATGACGAGAGTTTCTTCGGATAAGCACTTCTTCAAATTGGAAACATGGAACACGGGGTGTACACTGCTGAGTTCAGCAGGTAGTTGCAGTCTATAAGCCACTGGACCGATTCGGGCAAGAATATCGAATGGTCCAATGTACCGTGGGTTTAGTTTTCCTCGTTTCCCAAAACAAATCACCCCTTTCCAGGGAGAGAATTTTAACAACACCCGATCCCCGACTCGAAATTCCAAGGGCTTTCGCCGTTTATCAGCGTAGCTCTTCTGTCGGTCTCGTAATGCTTGAAGTCGAGCTCTGATTTGAATTATCTTCTCTGTCGTTTCACGTATGATTTCTGGTCCTGTTAACGCATTGTTTGGTGTCTGTCCTCTTGCTAGCTGAATGTCACCTACCTCAGCCCAACACAACGGTGATCTACATTTACGCCCATATAATGCTTCAAAAGGAGCAACTTTGATGCTTGAGTGATAACTGTTGTTGTACGAAAACTCAATTAAAGGCAAGTGGGTATCCCACGACCTTCCAAAGTCTATCACACATGCGCGAAGTATATCTTCAAGCGTTTGAATGGTTCGCTCACTTTGACCATCGGTTTGTGGGTGGTAGGCAGTGCTCATGTCGAGTTGTGTTCCCATAGCTTTCTGAAGCAATTGCCAAAAGCGTGAAGTGAATCTACTATCTCGATCTGAGATGATAGATTATGGTACTCCATGGAGTCTCACGATTTCCTTGATGTAGATTCTCGTCAATCGTTCCATCTTGTATGACTCCTTTATTGGCAGGAAATGGGCGGATTTTGTCAACCTGTCGACTATTACCCATATGGTATCCAATCCATCTGTTGTCTTGGCTAGTTTGGTTACAAAGTCCATGGTAATCCTTTCCCATTTCCACTCGGGTATTACCGCCTGTTGTAATAACCCCGAGGGCTTTTGGTACTCTACCTTCACTTTAGCACAAGTGAGGCACTTACTAACGTAGGTGGCAATTTTTGCCTTCATGTTAGGCCACCAATAATATTGCTTGATATCCAGGTACATCTTATTTGAACCCGGATGGATGGAGTATCGTGTCTTATGAGCCTCATTCATGACTACCTCTCTGAATCCCCCAAGTTTAGGGACCCAAATTCGGTTCATGAAATAATATGCTCCGTCATCCTTGACTTCGAAGTTCTTTTCCATTCCACATAACGCTTCGTTTGTGCTGTTTTCTATCTTCATGGCATCGAACTGGGCTGCTTTGATTTGTGAGGACAGATAGGATTGAATGGTTATTGAAAGAGTCTTCACACGATGATTTGAGTGTTCTTTCCGACTCAAGGCATCAGCTACCACGTTAGCCTTGCCTGGGTGGTACTTGATTTCGCACTCATAATCGTTTAGCAGCTCAACCCATCTTCGCTGCCTCATGTTTAACTCCTTTTGATTTAAAATGTGTTGGAGACTCTTGTGGTCGGTGAAAATGGTGCACTTTGTACCATAAAGGTAGTGCCTCCAAATCTTCAAGGCGAAGACCACAGCTCCTAATTCGAGATCATGGGTGGTATAATTCACCTCATGTGTCTTTAGTTGTCGGGATGCATAAGCTATCACCTTTCCACGCTGCATGAGTACACAACCTAAACCTTGATTCGAAGCATCGCAGTAAACTACGAAGTCCTCTGTTCCCTCTGGTAATGATAGTACTGGTGCACTACAGAGAGCTCGCTTCAGAGTTCGGAAGGCAACCTCCTCCTTTTCTGTCCATTTAAATGGCACGCCCTTTTGTGTAAGCATGGTAAGTGGCTTGGCTGTTTTGGAGAAGTTCGGAATGAATCGTCTGTAATAGCCTGCGAGAACCAGAAATTGATGAATTTCTGTGGGTGTCGTTGGGACTGCCCATCCTTCAATGGCTTTGATCTTAGAAGGGTCCACATGTATCCCTTCTTGACTGACAACATGACCTAAAAAGTTTACGCTACAGAGCCAGAACTCACACTTAGAGAGTTTTGCGTATAACTTTTTGGTCCATAGGGTTTCCAAGATTTGCCGGAGATGTCGACTATGCTCCTCTTTGCTTCGAGAATAAACCAGGATATCGTCGATGAAAACGATGACAAAGTTGTCGAGGAATGGTCGGCAGACTCGATTCATCAGGTCCATGAATGCGGCAGGGGCATTCGTTAGACCGAAGGGCATTACAACAAATTCATAATGTCCATAGCGAGTTCGGAAAGCGGTCTTGGGGATATCCTCTTCCCGGACCTTGAGTTGTTGGTAGCCGGATCGCAGATCTATCTTAGAGAAGTAGTTCGCTCCTTGAAGTTGGTCGAATAGATCGTCGATTCGCGGAAGTGGGTAGCGATTTTTGATAGTGAGCTTATTCAGTTCTCTATAATCGATACACATTCTAAAGGATCCGTCCTTTTTCTTAACAAAGAGGACCGGAGCTCCCCAGGGTGAGAAGCTAGGTCGGATGAATCCTTTGCTCACGAGTTCGCTAAGTTGGCTTGACAGTTCTTGCATCTCCGCAGGAGCCAACCTATAGGGTGATTTGGCAATAGGCGTAGCTCCCGGCACAAGGTCAATTCGGAACTCGACTTGTCTTTCTGGGGGTATCCCTGGAAGATATTCAGGAAAGACATCCGGGAAATCGCAAGCCACTGGGATGTCTCGAATATTGACCTCTTCCTTGGACTTATCCATTATGTGAGCCAGAAACGCCAAGTCCTTCTTTTGTAGATACTTATGTGCCTTAATGCACGAGATAAGACGAAGGTTCGTATTGGGTTTTTCCCCGTATATAATTAGGGTTTCGTGGTTAGGGAGATGAAGGCGAACGGCCTTCTCGCAACACATAATTTCGGCATGATGGGGGCTCAACTAGTCCATGCCGATAATCACATCAAAACTCCTAATAGTTACAGGCATCAAGTTTATTTGAAAGGCGCGATGATTTAAGGTTAGGGTACATCCTACGTAGATTTCCCTAGTTGATTCTGTTTTCCCATTAGCCATTTCCACCGTAAAGGTTTCATTAAGCTTTTGGGGTTGTTGTTTTAGCAAATGTTTGAATTTATTACTCACAAAACTTCGCTCTGCACCGGTATCAAACAGGATGCATGCATATGAGTGGTTAAGGAGAAACGTACCAGTGACAACAGCGGGATCCTGAACCGCTTCTCCTTGACCCATGGTCAGCACTCTCCCTACTCCTCCATTCCCTTGGTTGTTGACATTGGGGCAGTTTCGACGGAAATGCCCAGTCTTTCCACATCCATAACAGGTGTGGCTAGCCCCAGTGTTGTTGTCGTTGTTGTTGGTGTTGTTGTTGTTGTTGCTGTTGTAGTTGCAGTTGTTGTTGTTGTTTCCCTGCTGCTGGTTCTGGGGAGGATAGGTCCTGCAGTATTTTGCCGTGTGACCCTTTCGGTTGCAACTGGTACATTGCATCTCCCTGCATTCGCCATTGTGATGGAGATTGCACTTGTTGCACTTTGGGAGATTACCGGAATACTGATTAGGGGCACTTGGAGTGGATGAGGCTGGAGCATGTGGTGTGGAGGGAACTTGGGTGGTTGCAGCATTAACTGTCATTGTTTGTTGTTTCTTTGACGACTCTGAGCCTTGTCGTCCCTTCCTCTTGTTATTCTTTCCTTTCCTGTTGTCACTCTCCTTCTTGTTTTCAGTTTCCCTTGACTTCTCGCCCTTCTTGGTGTTGTGGTCGTATAACTTCTTGGCCAACCTCTTGGCACTGTCAAAGGTTTCAGGATTCGCAGCAATCACGTTTCCTTGAATTGGGGAGGTTAATCCCCAGATTATCTTTCTATTTTCTTCCCTTCAGAAGTAATCATGCCAGGGTACAACAGAGACAGTTCACTAAACCTCGTTATGTAGGCATCGATGTCGGAGTTTCAGACAGTGAGATTCCATAGCTCTTGCTCCATTTTCTGAACTTCGCCACGCAGGCAGTATTCAGCCATTAGCATTTCCTTTAGTTCCGTCCATGGCATGGCATTATCCACTGGAAGAGTCATAGCCTCCACATGCCCATTCCACCAGGTGAGAGCTTGATCAACAAATGTACATGCTGCAAACTTCACCTTGACTTCATCCGGGCATCCGCATATCTCGAACACTGATTCTACCTTTTCAATCCACCTTTTCAGGGTTATCACTCCCCCTGTACCATTAAAGGTTTGTGGCTTGGCGTTGGTGAAATCTCTGTAAAAGCATGTCTTGGTAGGTCCTTGGTTCATCCCATTGTTTGAACTTCCAGCCCCCTGCCCGTTTCCTCTTCTGGTTCCTCTTCTTCCATGGGATCCTCTTCAGGCTCCTCGTCGGATTCCTCTAGCCATCCGTTATTCCCCTGATTGGGGAAATACGGATCTCTAGGAAGATGGAACCCAACCATACTGTCTGCAAGGGGGGGGGTATATCAATAAACTATTATTAATCCTAAAATATTTTTAGTTGTTATAAAAATTGGGTTGATGTCCTCCTCTTGTTTAACAAGGGGGTATGCCTTTGGGTTACTGACCATCGTGATTGCCCCAGGGGATGTGATAGTTGTATTATGAAGAAATGTAGTTGATCAGGCTACATTCATCCCTAATACAACTGTGAACAGTCCTGGCTTAATCGGGATGTTAGGTTTTCCCAATCATCTTCTTTGATTTGTTATTATGTTCATTTTTCTAAGTCGCACAAGTAAGAGTGTTTATTAGTATATTTTATTTGTTTTGTTCAGAGTTATTTAGTCCCTTGCTGGGTTTATAGTTGCATATCAATGTGTGGTTAGATATGCCAGTTCACTATAAACAGAGCTCTGATACCAACCTGTCACACCCCCGAACCAGACGGCGGAAACGTCCGAGGGCTCGTGTGACTTAAATTGAAATATCATCACAATAAATATACATGAAACATAACATAAACATCCCCATGCATTAATACATTTCAACCGTCATTGTTCATATCCAGTACATTATTTACATTACATAATCCATAGCATAAATTGTTTGAGAGTCACAAAACATATCATCCTAACACACTTGGTATTGTTCTTTAGCTTATCTGTTACTTGAGAATACAAGTTATTTTGAAAACGTCAACATATATAATGTTGGTGAGTTCATAAGCAGGTTTGATATGAATATGTTTTATATAGTTTGTAAAACCCAGAAAATCCGATATTTTCTGAAACGACAATTGTTTATACAATAGGTGTGATGATCCATAAGTATATGCGTGAATGATTTCAAAACGTGTAAAAAGGTATGTTTCTCATGATAAATTCTTGCATTATAGTCATTGAAAGTACAAGTGAATGATGTTGTTTCCCCGGAAAACCCGATGTTTTCTGATAAAAATAGTATGATCGTTTTGTATTATAGTATCGTCACAACGAATGAATATGATTTCCCATGATTACTTAGAAGACATTGGATCTCTATAGGCCTGTCGAAAAAACCCGAAACCCGTTCTACCCACCCGACCCGTTACGAATTCGGGTAGAATGGGTCGGGTAGAACGGGTAACGGGTATGAACATTCGGGTAATAGGTTAACCCGATAATAATATAGGTCGGGTTTTAGGTATGAATATTTATTTTCGGGTATACCCGAATACCCGAATTCGTTTTTTAAATAATACCAAATATACAATGCAGTCACGTACGTACACTTCAAATAAAACAAAACCCTTCGTTTCCTTCTTATGAACGACGGCTCGACAGTCGACGCAAACTTGCAAAGGGAATACGACGCTGAAGCTGAAGTCCTGAACCGTCATCACAATTCTTAGTTTCTCACTATCGCACAGAATGGAATTAAAAAAGTACATAACATATTATAATGATTTGTATTGTTATTATATATGTACTTGTTAATTGTATGGAGTATTTTCCTACCCGATTCTTTATTAAACCAACCAACATGTCAAAATAAAAAAAATAAAAATTATCAATAAGTGTCATTTAAGAAATTTTCGGGTATACCCGATAATTACCCGACCCGACCTCAAACCCGAATACCCGAAACCCGAAAACCCGAATTACAATATAGGTCGGGTATCGGGTATTATTTTCTTAAGGAAATACCCGTTCTACCCGAAACCCGAAAATTTTACCCGTTCGACACCCCTAGATCTCTATGTGAGTCGTTATAACCATGCATAATAATGACTAGTTCGTCTGTCTTGGCATTCTAGCGAACGCCGAAATTGATTTTAAGATTTTGTCACCCTAGACTGGCCGAGTCTAACTGTAGCGAACAGCTTAGGTGTGGGGGAGTCACCCCCGTATAGATCTATACACAAACTCTCGCTCTCCCTCCAGGAGACTTTGATTATAACTACAGACTACGACCGACACTTATTGGTGTCGCCCGTTATTACTCACTTAATCCAAATGAATTTGAATAACCTTGATTAACTACCTGATTTTTGTTTACTTGAATAGAAGGTAAGCCTAACAGACGAAGAGAAGATGACTACGAGGCCCTACTAATCACGTATGTTATTTAAGGCTGTCGAGTATACAAAGGACGCGTTAGCCCATTTCGCATATGATTTATTTGGACCTTACTAGCAATGCTAATGGGCCACTGAGGCCCAATAGCATGTAAAAGCCATTGAGGGTCCCTTAGACATGTAATTGGGTCACAGGAGACCCAATAAATATGTGTGAATATATCGGGCCCAATAAACATGATATTGGGCCACAAAGGCCCAATAGCACGTAAAGAAGGTATTTGAGCCCAACTTTTGAATCGCATATGTTTTATCGAGTTTGAGTTCGTATTGTTGGTATTCGTGGTATGTTAAATGTTTATTCGTAATAACGAAATATTTTAACGTTTGATTCATAACGAAGTTTTTATTATATATATATATATATATATATATATATATATATATATATATATATATATATATATATATATATATATATATATATGTATATTTTAAAAACTATGCGTTATAAACTTGCTATTTTTAACCTCAAAAGTTATAGTCGTTTTAATTGGCCCAAAAACATTTAGATTAACCATTGTGACACCCTTTTCTATAAAAATGACAGTTTTAGTCCCTTTTTATGAAAATTGACACTTTTGGTCCTTAAACCATTTTTATTGCCATTTTCCACCCAAACTTTATTTGAATAGAAATTTTTGCCCAAAACTATTGCGTTTGTCATTTCCAGCCTTTATTTGTAAAAAGTTTACATTTTTGGCCCCAATTCCGTAAGTTTTACAATTTTGACCCCAAAATCAAAAACTTTGCATTTTTAGTCCAATTTGGTAATAAACTCATTTTTAACCCCTGAAAAAGTTTATTTACATTTTAGACCCATAGTTTGTTAAGTTTTCCAATTCAGCCCCTCAAAATCTCACTTTTTAGCAACTTTGGGCCCAAAACCCATTAGGCCCACTTTTAAGCCCATTAAGCTAAAATTTATGTTTTTGACCCTTTGAAAAGTGTTATTTTCATATAAATCAGCTTTTATACAAATGACATCTTATAACCCTCATAAATCCGTCAGTTTACAATTTATACCCAATCTTTGTTATTTTTGCAAAAATGACACTTGTAAGGTTCTTTTGGTTTTGTTTTCCACTTTTTAAACTTAAGGACCCTTAGATCCATGATGTGTGTTGTTTATTATGTTTTTGTTTATGATTCTTTCACCCTTTTTGCTATAGATCTCGAAATATAACAAATATTACATATTATCACAACCAAAACTAAAGAAATCACATACAGCATGCAAACACACATAGATCATCACATAATACTTGTATTCTCCCCCAAAAAAACAAGTAAAAACCAAAAACAAGGGGGTATGAACTCACCTTTGCTTGTTGTTGTCGGTTTTGAAGAAAGAATTGGAAGAGTTTTGGTCCTAGTGAGCCTTCTTCGGTGGATCTCGAACTTAGAGTTTTCTAGGAGTATGATCATGAGTTTGTGTGAGTTTAGAAGAGATTCTTGATGAAATAAAGAGACTAGATTATGGATCCAAGCATCAACTTACCTAGGATGATGATTCTTGTGGAAGAACCTCCTTGAAATGTTCCAAGATCTCGAAAATTTATGGAGAAGATGAAGCTTTTCTAGAGAGAGTGTGTTTGAAAGAAGTTGATGAAATGTGTGTGTGTGTGTTCTCCTTGTGTTCTCGGCCGAAGAAGAAAAAGAGAGGGGGAAGAGAGAGGTGAAATGACTTGCATGGATGCATGTTGGTCCATGCATGGAGATATGGGGTGTAATAAGGAGGTGGCACCTCCAAATCAACCCTCCCCATTTACATCTTTTTCTCTTTTTTTTTGTTTTCTACTTGGGCCGAGAGAGAAGGAAGAGAAGAGATTTTGGGCCTTAGTGTTTGAGTTTCATAATGTGAAGCCCAAATTGATGGTTTTCGGCCCATTAGGCCTGTAGAGTAGCTCACGGCCCAATTTTGTACAAAAGAATTGATTTATGGCCCATTAGGGCTAACTAGGTTTGTTATGGACCAATAAGGCCCAAAAGAGGTAAACCATTTCATTTTAGGCTCATAATGGCCCAAAAGGTTAAGTCTCATGAGAGTGGGTCCAATTAGACCCCATTTAAGAGTTCTAAGCCCAAAATAGTCGAATTGGAAGCTTATTGGCCCCTTAGGCCCAATAAGGAAATACTAGTCCATATTGGACTTAAACCGGGATTTCTAGGGTTTCCAACCCTTTTGTTGACTATTTGAGTGTTTGTATAGAGTGTTTGATGGGATTTTGTTGTCATTAAATAAGCATCATACATGCTTCCAAGTTTTAGTTACAATGTTATCCTTGTTAAATGTTTACAAAGCATTAGAATTCCTAGTTGTGACAGATTGGTAATTATTAATTTTCTGGCCACGACCACGATTATTACCTTATCCACGACCAAAATTATGGTTCTGATTATGGATTTGGTTTCGATTACAATAGCCATGACCTCGTCCTCGACCACAGCCACGTCCTCGTCCACGTGTATTGTTTCGATAACCATCAATATTTGTAGCATTTGCTTCAGGAAGTGCTACTGATCCCGTTGGACGAGATTCATGGTTTTTCATCAAGAGCTCATTGTTTTGCTCTGCAACAAGCAAACATTCATTCAATTCAGAATATTTTGTGAACTTTTGCAACTGATATTGTTGCATCAAGGTAATGTTTGTTGCATGAAATGTGGAGAAAGTTTTCTCCAACATATATTCATCAGTAACTTCTTGTCTACAATACTTGAGTTGTGAACATATTCTGAACAAAGCTGAGTTGTATTCATTTACTTTCTTGAAGTCTTGAAACCTTAGTGTTCTCCATTCATCTCTAGCATTTGGAAGTATAACTTCCTTTTGATGATCAAATCTTTCTTTCAAGAGATTCTAGAGAATACTTAGATCAGTAATATCAAGATATTCAAATCTCAACATTTCATCAATATGCTTACGAAGGAAAACTTGTGCTTTCGCCTTGTCTTATGCCAAGCAGTTATTAAATTCATATATTGAATTTGAGATTCCCATGGACTCAAGATGCATTTTTACATCTATAATCCATGGCACATAGTTTTTCCCACTAACTTCAAGTGCTGCAAACTCGAGCTTTGCAATGTTGGACATATTGTAACTATAAATTTAAACAAAATAACAAGGTGAAAATTAAAATTCATTTATTTCAATATGTATTGCACAAAATAGAAGCGGGAGAAGAATCATCTCATACAAGACTAAGAAAGGATAAAATAAATCAGGATAAAATACATCCGCACACGACGCACGTCCATTGAACGTAATACGAACTTGAGGGAATAATCATGTTCGACGAACGTCCATGGAACGTCATTTGAATGAGTTTTTTGTTTATTTATTTATTATTTTATTATTTTTTATTATTTAAAAAAAACTTTTTTAGGTAATATTAAATTCGGTTTTTAAGGTTTTTTATTGTTTTCGTTTTTTTATTGTTTTATTGTTTATTTTTTAATTTTTTTTAAAAATTGTTTTTTTAAAAAAACTTTTTTTGATCAATATATACTCGGTTTTTCAGTTTTTCTATTTTTTCGTTTCTTTTTTCTTTTTTTTTTCTTTTTAATTTTTTTTCTTTCTATTGGTTCTATAAGTTTGAGTTTTTATGGTTTGCTACATGTTTGAATGATATATTGTCAGTATCAATTTCTTACTTTTACATATTGTACGGTTATCACATGTTGAATCATAAAATTATTAAAAGTGGAGCGTTAAAGAGTTTTAGATCATACCATATTTGAATCATAATATATATTACTGTCATATCATTCATTTGTTATACTATATGAGATTAGCTAAAGTCATTTATTTGTTTATCACCTCAGTTATAGCATTGGATCATCACATGTTTGGATCATAAAACTATTTGAAGCATTGTAGCGTTTTAAATCATAGCGTATATCTATCATATAATTTTGGATCACAAAAATCAACTTAACCATTTTCTTTTGGATCATAACATGTTTTGGATCACAATAAATTTTAGATCATAACATATATTGATTCATAAAGAGGATATGTGAAGAATGAATAGCTTGGCATGAAATGTTTAGAGCTTTTACAATACATAACTAAAGAAAAGTTTATTTTGTAGTTTTCACATGTTTGAATCATAATAGACCATTTGTATAGATTTTACAATACATAATTATAGAAAGGTATATTTTATAGTTTTCACATGAAATGTGTATAGATTTTCAAAATGCTAAGCTTAAATAAGTAAAAGAGTTTATTGAAGAAGGTGTGATATTCATGTACAAATTTGACGGTATATCATATATTTTGAATCATAAAGTTATTTACTGTATATTTTGGATCCAAAAAATACAAGTTACAAAATTTATTATCCAAACTTTATGATGCATAAGCTCTATGATCTAAATATATAAGACGGATCATAAAATTTTGAATCATAAACCTATTTGGATCATAAATCTATTTGCTTTTGGATCATATAATGTTTAGATCATTAACTGTTTGAATTGGATCATTGTAGAGTTTATGTAACACCCCAAAATTTCCAGAAAAAAAAATTTTCATTTCAAACATCCAATAGTCATGTCAAAACAACCAAAAGTGTATCATAATGAAAATATTATCAGAGTACAAATCCCAAAATCACATAATGCGGAAAAACACGGGCGGATGCGGTACGATCAAGTCAGGCCCTTCCCTTTCGAGCAGGAAGTACCTGAAACACAAACTGAAAACCGTAAGCACAAAGCTTAGTGAGCTTCCCTAAAATACCTCATACCATACATACATAAGAGTCAAAGCATAACTAGGTCTATTTCAACCCCTTCAGTCTCTTTCAACCGGTACTGGGTATGTTTCAACCCATTCGGTCTCTTTCAACCGGTACTGGGTATGTTTCAACACCTTCAGTCTCTTTCAACCAGTACTGGGTATATTTCAACCCCTTCGGTCTCTTTCAACTGATACTAGGTATATTTTAACCCCTTTGGCCTCTTTCAACCGGTATCGGGTCTATTTCATCCCTACAGCTAACACATAATCATAACAGTAAGAGTCACAGAGACAATAAGCATATACAGACAATACAGGAAATTGTCATGAAGGCAATTATCATCCTTCCAACATCGTCTAGTGGGTCGGCATTGGTGCCTTCGAACCATGAGTAAAACAAAGAAAACTCGCCTCAGACTGAAGATATCAAATCACACTCGAGCTGCTAAATCATGAAATCCACAAACTAAATCATAAATAATAAAATTCTAATTAGAAATTAGGACAATAACCCAACCCGAGAATCCAAAACCTAAATCTCGACTTTAAGGGTAAAAGACTGCTTAATCCTTCCCTTATTGAGCCTAACATACCAAGGCCCAAATCCAACTAGACCAAAGTCCAGAAAGGCATTCTAAACCCAATATGGCCCAAAGACACTTAACTCATACACTAAATGAGTCACCAAAAGCCCAATATGGCCCAAATCACAAAACTCAACAAAAGTCAACAGTTGCTGAGTACGCCCAACGTACTCAGACTTACACCCTGTGTACGCTACCTTTGACCAGTATGCACTGCGTACGAGCTAGGTACGCTCAACGTACTCCACAACAAGCCCAACTAAAAACCACTAAGTCCACTTCTTAGATCTGTTCCTGAATGATGTACGTCATGTACGCCCAACATACGTGGTTGCCTTCCGCGATCAAGTTTGAGCCTTGTATTCCCAACGTACTCCATGTATGCCCAACATACTCGGCTTATCCCAAAATCCTCGTAACTTCAAAACAGTCACAACTTCTTCGTTCAAACTCTGATTTCGACGTTCTTTATATCCACATAAAGGTAATGATAAGCTCTACAATCCTATCAACTCTCCTTCACCTTAAAACTTTCCGAACTTAAATCCAAAATTCAAGAAAAACCCACAACATCACTTTATCGTTATGTCTTTGGGCTCCAAAACACAAACCGAACACTCGGTACCCACAACCTGCATTATCCACCACCAAATGGGTCTAAACCTCTCATTCCTAAAGCTTGAAGCCTTATGATACTTGATCCTCAGATCACGGCCCTGAATTATGAAATGACCTCAGACATGGTGTTATAACTCTCCCCCACTTAAATTAGATTTCTTCCTCGAAATCACCCCATACTAACTACCAGATACGCCGAACAACCTGGATGATACTCCTACAACCTCAATAAGGACTGAAAAGTTAACCCATACTTACAACATCCTTCCAAAGCTATATTCGAACCCAGCCTTAGCAGGGCTCCCATAATGACGATGAACGAATCCTTTCTCCCACTAACCTTAACTAATGAAGGACAGTCATCACTACTCAGCTCAAATCCAGGAATCTTGTACCTTACCCAACCTCCCGATATACAAAACCATTATGAATAACTGTCAGTACGACTCCATTTCATAATCCAAACTGTACGTAAACCCTTTCGACCCTGGATTACCTTGTTGTTTCCACTGGGAAACAGAATCCCTAACCATTCATTGCCACCAAAAACCCTTCACTCGATAACCAGGCGGCTCCCTACATGAGTCTCCAATGCTAGCACCATCTCGGGCTCATCTTGTTGTCCCATATTTATAATTCTGATGCAACCAAGACCTCCCTGGTCTCGTACTTACCTACCAATTAACCAATATACCGGAATTCTAACTGGTTGCTGAGGCTGATAGCCTCACATAGTCGTACCATGCGACTCCTGAACGAGTGTCTAACTGGAAAGATTTGTCCTAGCTCGCCTTCCATGATGGCTCCAACAGCCATCCTGGTCCAACCAAGGATAACATAACTAACTATTCATCACTGTTGAATCCTTCAATTGAGATCAAGAGTGAATCCCAACGCGAGTCTTAACCCCCTTACGTCAACCGGGAATATGACTCCTGTCCCGAAATCCAAAGATTTTGCACTTGCATTCTATCAAAAAACTTCCGTTTCTGGAGCGACCTTTCACTGAACTGTAATATAAAATCCTCAACCCACCGCATATCACCTTTACTACACAATCGAACGGGCCCCACACTGCCTCAAATCCAACAATCCCCATACTACTCAAGGAGTGGTCCTCCATTAATACTATCTGCCTCGACCCAGGAATGCACAGATCTTTCCTCAGTCCGACTGACCACTCATACAATGCCCCACCTCATATTAGTGAATGCTACGACTACCCCGTAGTCTTACAACACGTCCATACTGCCATAGACCTACTAATAGTCTTACCGTCCATCTACTATACCAACCATAACCACCGTGAGTCGAACCCACATTCGACTATAACCTAATCATGTGTTCGGGTTATGCTTCGAACCCCAAATCCTTCATCAGACAAGAACAGGAAGAGAGGCTCTAACACAACCCTCAACCTGGATCCATCCAACTACATACCATATGTTACTAATGATGCACAATGAAACCTGAATATCCATTCTTGTGCAACTTTTATACCAAGTGATTCTCCCCCACTTGGATTCAACTGTGCTCTCCCAATTCACCAAAAGTTGATGGATTCCTAATCCATCTCACAACCTTAAAATTCAAACTTGTCAACAACCAGGGATTACAAGAACTAGTATTCCATTACTAGACAATCTTAGCGATCAAACACATTCCAAAACCAGATGAACACTTCCCGAAATCTCAACGAGCTCAATAATCCCAAGTACCTCCCATAATACAACTCTAAATCCCTAAGCCACTTCAGCACATGCCATAGAACAATAATCCTTAACCGGAAGGGACGGATCGCCAATCCAGCTACCCACTCATCGATAAATTAATGCACTTGATATATCTCTATCAAAGTCCACTTAAATCTTCTAGACAATCCAAATATCCGAACAAACCCATGCGATTAATTTTTCACTCACACTCTATAGTGATGGATCTCTTCTGCCTTTTCCCTACCAACAGTGGTAATTGATTCACATTCTGCCACCAATCAGCTGACATCCCTCCTTAGCGACACACACCCTCCTGAATTATGACTTCGTTGTCCCAGATGGGGACAACCAACTTACACGAGATCTTTTCCTAAAAGCCCATGATGCGAGTATCACGTCTGCATCCTGAAAACATGAATTTGGAAGATACTCATCCAACACTTGTGTTCTGAACAATCCTTTATACCTTTCAATCGTGACAGATTTTCACCATCTCGAGTTTCGATATTCCAATAAACTTGGCAACTACTGGTCTTACACCCATGATCACACCCATTCCTCATTGCCTCGAAACTATGAAGAACCTTTACATATCCATCGTTCAAACCCGATATGACCACCTTGCGGATTCTTTGAATTCTTGTTGTTACCATTAAAGATCAGACCGGCCGCTGGTCTCCTAAGTGGAATACTCAATCCTCTTGTAAACACGGGCCACGGTATGCAAAATGGCATAAGAAGATTCTCAAGACTATCATGAAGAAAACTCAATTTTAGGTGTATTCTTAGATAGGCCACACATAGCGTCTCACATGCAATCATATAATCATAAAAACATTTGATAAGAGCATGTAGGATGGAATACGGCTCATACCTGCAGCATTAACTGGTGGAACTCGGATCTCCTCGGCCTGTGACTGCAATGCTCAGCTCCTCACCATAAGAACCTCCACACTGCCCTCACGACCATCAGTACTCCTCAAAGTGGCTAGAGCAGGTGCTCGCAGTGCTCCTCTCATTAACCCTGGACAGTCGGCCTTCTTGTGGCCCACTTGGTTGTAGTGAAAAATATCGAAACCGATTCTCGAGGGCAATCCCTACCGAAATGACCCATATGTCTGCAACTGCAACATCCTCTCCCTGTCTCTCGACAACCTCCCACATGGGTCCTCCCACACTTGGCACAATGGCCCCGACCCAGCTGGCCTCCCAACTACGAATCATAAGTCTTGGGCCTATTCGCCTGGCCCATTTCTATCTGAATCTACTCTGCCTTCCTCTTCCTGAGGTGCTTCAAAAAATATCTCGCTCACGGGGTCCAGAAATCACATCATTCAGGGTCTTGCACCCTGACACGCTCACAAAATCCCTTACCAACGGCTGCACTACGATAGTTGGCACATCCTCCGCCCGAAAATGGGTCATAAAGTCTTCCCAAGACATACTCTCCAACTCAGTAAGTGTAATAGATTGTGCAATCAACTCCCAACAACTGATTGTTGCATTATGCAAGAGATCCAAGGCAAACCGAACCTTGGCTCCTATGGGACAGGGACTAGTGTGGAAGACACCTTCCATCTCTACAATCCATCGTGAACTCAAAACCCTGTCAGTCCTCCCACTAATTGGCTCATCACCAGAGCCTGAAGCAAAACATGAACCTTCTTCATGTGTGCTCATCACCTTTCTGAAAAGCAATCATACACATGATCAAAACATACACAAATAATCCTCATCCCACCTGCTTCCTAGATTATTCGTGACTATCCTCGAGTCGAGTATGGATCATTCGCTTTCAGTAGTATGTGCCCAATACTACCTTTCACACTTATCCATACTTTTCTCAAGATTCATCTCAAATCCTCCAAGTCACCTTCTCAAACTGATACTCCAAATAACTGCTAAGCAGTGCAACCAACCCACTAAAGCACTTCCTAGGCTTTCCTAGGTTCTCGACCTAACCGTGCCATCAGCTGCTGAATAACTCCCACTTATGTTAGCTAACTACTTTGTGAATACAATCACATTCCATAAAGCTTAAATAATCCTTCGAGTAAAAGACTCAACCCTACAACGGTTAGACTCAAGCGAGAGATGCGTAATAGATTCAAATCCATCACTCTGAGATTATTTAACCTTTACAACATGTGACTTAACATATTCACTTAATCGTTAACTCACATCACTAAGAGTTCCACAAAGCACAAATCAAGCAACATTCGTGCAGTAACACTCCAATCCATAGAACAAACAAAGAATACTCAAAGCTCACTTATTACCTCCCATGCTAGGAACTTCCATTCTCACTATCGGTTGCCTTATGCATGCAAATTATATCCAATACAGGATCAAATAGACTGTCGAATAATAGACTCTACCCTAGAACCACAACCAAACGAGGAGCAGGAAATAAGACCAAATCAATCATTATAGGGCTATGTGATCCTAACCGTATATAATTTTTTAAAGCATGCACTTAGCAATTACTGCTACCAATATAGATTTCAAATCTAAAACCCCCATTCAATTCTTCTTAGGCTACAAGGCACCACATATCAGGCCAATCGATACAATCATCTACAATCCATACTAGCATTCAATTCTAAAAGCTGAAACAATCAGGCATATAAAGGCACCTCTCCTAGCATAAAATCTTGAGCAGATCCCTAGCCCTAATCTAGCATGCAATTTTCATAACATATAACATACAAACATGTATGGGTATTTTGGAAAGCACTTACTTGAGCTCGGCTGATTGCACGCTCCACCCCTTTATTTTATTAGAGAATCCTTTAATAAAACATTTATATTATGAAAAATTTATCAAACCCTCAGTTTGAATGCAGACACACCCAAGAGTATGCATGAATCCCTCAAACCAAGGCTTTGATACCAACTTGTAACATCCCAAAATTTCAAGATAAAAATTTTCATTTCAAACATCAAATAGTCATGTCAAAACAACCAAAAGTGTATCATAATGAAAATATTATCAGAGTACAAATTCCAAAATCACATAATGCGGAAAAACACGGGTGGATGCGATACGATCAAGTCGGGCCCTTCCCTGTAACAACCCAAAAACCAGATAAAAAATTTTCATTTTAAAAAGTAGGAATTACAATCATAATTTGTTCTAAAAATCCATTATATCATAACATGTCAAATTATCAGAGTATCAATATCAATGAGTGCGGAAAACGCTGGAGAGTGAATGTTGCGCCATCAAGTCGGGCCCTTCCCTTTTAGTACCGAAAGTACCTGAAACCAACAAATAAACTATAAGCAAAATCTTATCGAGTTCCCAAATATCACATAACATACAATCACAGAATACCATGCAACATACATATGATTGTCATGGGCTACCCCCATGGTCTTTTCCTGTAATGCCATGGGCTACCCCCATGGTCTGATATTCAAGTGTCATGGGCTACCCCCATGGTCTTCCATGCCATGGACTACCCCCATGGTCTTCCATACAAATGCCACAGGCTACCCACGGTGTCTTCAGACAATTAAATACATAGACAACTGCCAATCCACATGTCAAGTAATGGGTCGGCATTGGTGCCTTCGACCCAATGATACAGTGAGAAGACTCACCTCAGTCTGCTGATAAATAATAACTACTCGACTACCGATCCGGAAATATCACACTGTTATATATACAAATTACCCTAATTAGAATTAGGACACAAACTCAATCATGATCCCAAAATCCCTAAGTCCAAACTCTTCAAATAAGGCCTAAAAGCCTTTCTCTTTTAATGGGCCCTACTATCCTTGGTCTAAAAGAAATAACAGGCCACAATGCCCAAAAGGTCTAACCATACCGCCTAAGGTTCATTAGCAAGTTCAAAAGCCCATTCCATGACACACGAGGCCCACGAAAGAAAATTGGGCCAACCTATCCTAAACGGGTCAAGGCCCAAAACTAGATAAGGCCCAAGAGTCCCAAATGTCCAAAACTCGCCCATCAGCCCAGTGGACGTATGCGCAACGTACACCATCAGTACCCTTAGCGTAATTGGTCTTCAAGCGGTACACGTAACGTTTAGTACGCCCAACGTACAAAGCTGCTGAGCACATCTAGCCATTAAGTGCTTAATCCATGCAACTACTTCGTCAACTTCCAGATCTTTGTCATTTTAAGGGTCCTGGGGCATAAAGTTGGCAACTTTATGCCTTTGCATGCATTATGAGAGCCCAACATCCCATTTTGTCCATTAAGACTCACTTTAAGAACTTAAACCATGCATGGTGCCACAACAAACATCAAGATAGCATTTTTATGCTTCTAACATGCCAAAGGGACTCAGATATAACATTTCTAACCTCTGGAGTTGCTCAAACTCATAAAAGAGGAACCATGGACCAAAAATGAACTCATTACCAAACCCTAACTCAAACTAGCAAAAGGATTAGAAAGGTGTAAACTTTTTACCTCCAAAAGGTTCTCAAGGTGATGTAGATGCATGATCTATAAGCTCAACCACGTCCAACACTTGCTCACCACCGTCTTCTTCTTGCAAACACACCAAAAAGGGATAATTTTTTCACTTCAAGCTCAAAGATCACCTCTAATGGCAACTTAGGGTTTTTAGGGACGTTTAGAGGCAGTGGAGGCTATAAAGAGTGAGGTCCAAAAGTCATAAGTGAGCTTAAATAGGGCTCAAGTCCGAAGATTAAGGTTTTAGTCTTTAGGCCACATACGCCCCGCGTATATTCTCGTATGCCCCGCGTACGAGGCTCAGCTGCCCGACTAAACGCGCCCATGTACGCTAAGCGTACATGCACGTATGCCCAACCTACGGAGGGTCTCTTTTGCCAACCTTATTAATATCAAGGACTTGAGAAGGAAATACCTGGATTCGGATGTTAAAACTCTCCAACACTTGAACTAGACTTCGTCCCCGAAGTCCGATGATGCGAATAAATTTGGGTAGTGCTCTCTCATCTCGTCCTCCGGCTCCCAGGTCCACTCGGAGCCTTTTCGATGCTACCATTGCACCTTTACCAAATTCACCACCTTATTACGCAGAGTTTTAGTCTTCTTGTCAAGGATCGCAATGGGATTCTCAACATAGCTCAGACGCTCGTCCACCTGAATATCATCTAACGAGATCACCGTTGAATCATCGACTACACATTTCTGCAACTGAGATACATGGAAAGTGTTATGGATCTGACTAAGCTCATCAGGGAGATCCAGCCGGTATGCAACCCTGCTAACACGGGAAGAAATCCTGAATGGACCAATGAATCGGGACCCAGTTTTCCCCTCTTCTGAAACCGGATGACACCTTTCCAAGGTGACACTTTTAGCAACACAAAGTCTCCCACATGAAACTCAAGATCCGAACGACGTCGGTCAGCATAACTCTTCTGACAGCTCTTTGTGACCCGCAACATGTCATGTACCTGCTGAATCAACTTAGTGGCCTTAAGCACTACCTCAATGCTTCCCATGACCCGATGTCCAACCTCCCCCCAACAAACTGGGGTCGTACACCTTCTTACATATAACATCTCGAACGGTGGTCGATCAATACTAGCATGATAATTGTTGTTGTAAGAGAACTCTACTAGTGGAAGGTAAGTATCCAACTCCCTCCAAAATCCAGCACACAAGCCCTAAGCATATCCTCGAGGGTCTGGATCGTCCGCTCGCTCTGACCGTCGGTCTGGGGGTGATATGTTGTACTGAAATGCAATTGAGTGCCTAATTCATCATGGAACTTCCTCCAAAATCTGGAGGTGAAACGAACATCGCAGTCCGAGACCACAGATACCGATACCTCGTGCCTTACTACCACCTCCCGAACATAGATATCCGCTAACTTCTTGGTGGATATACCCTCGGAAATCGAAATAAAGTGTGCACTCTCGGTCCGATTGAGTTTCAATTTGTAGAAATAATGTTAGATGAAGTGAATGTTAAATGAAGCTGAAGGATTTTCACAAAAATTTCAACCACTGACAGTGATTTTCTCGTAATCCGTAGTTTACAACAAGAAAAGATGAAATACACGATTAAGGGGAGAAATTTACAGAACGATGGAAGGATTTGGGAGAAATGTGGAATGAATGATGAAGAACGAAGGTCAATGTAACATCCCAAAAATCATGACCAAAAATTTCATTTTAAATTATTAAATAAAATCATAGTTATCAAAATCTTCTCATAAAAATGTAAATCATAGTATCTCAAACATCATATCAAAACTCATATCAATATATCAAAGTAAAAAATCCCAGGCTAAACATAATGGTGTGTGCACTGCAGTCATCCCGAACTCTTCCCTTTGCTACCGGAAGTACCTGAAACCAAAATTGAAAACTGTAAGCACGAAGCTTAGTGAGTCTCCCCAAACTACCACATACCATACACATAATCACATAATCACATAATAACATAACATGGGCCTTGCCCGCTTCATCGGGCCCAGCCCGGCATCGGACAATGTCTGACATCCACGATAACCTTATTCACTGGTTTCCTCTTCTTCTCCATCTCCAAATCCAGCTCCCTTTCCCGAGCCCTCACAATCATATCTTCCGGCATATTGCAGGTGGATCGACTCACAAACTGGTAGATATCACTTTGAAACATCTCATGGTATCGGGCCTTTTTCATCTCCTCGTCTGCCACGTACTGCGGAACGAGAAGGGCCCTCTCCCTGAACATGACGGTGATCTCAATCACCGTCTCGGTAGACTGTTGGAGATCCTGGAACTCCCTCGCAAGTTGTTGCACCTCAATCACAGGTGCGAACTCGGCCCTGAACCTAGTCGTAAAGTCACTCTAGGTCATAGTATCAAGGGCAGCATCACCAATAGCATGCCCAACCTCCTCCCACCAATCGCATGCCCTGTCCTTCAGGAGACAGGAAGCAAGTCAGACCTTGTCCCCCTTGGGACATCTGCTGGTGCAAAAGGCGTTGGCGACATCAGCCAACCACCTGCTGCTAGCAATGGGGTCCCGAGCCCCATGATAGTGTAGAGCTCCACAAGCTCGGAACTCCCTGAATGTCATCGTGCGCGCCCCTATCATGGCCACCATCACGGTGCGGAATGCACCCAACCTCTCGTCAAGAATCTCCAGAATGCTCTCCTTGACCATACCAAAGATCACAGGAGTCTGGTCAATGATACTGCACGTGATCTCATATGAAATGAACTCCCTCATCTGATCATCGAGCTGCCTAGCTCCAGAGCCCGAGCCTGATCCCTCATCGGCACCAGAGCTTCCAACTGGCCTAGTGCGTAGCGTCACCATAACAAAAATACACCATAACAAACATCAGAATGCTCATCATAACTTGAGGGATCTCACATACTATAAGTTCCCTAAATTCATCTCATCCTTCCTTGATTCGAGTACGGATCCTTTGCTTTCAGTAGTACGGGCCCATACTACCTTCCACATCTATCCGTACTTTCCTCAAGAACTGCCTTGACTCCACCAAGTCCCTTTCACTAATACTGCTTTCTGCGCTAATCTCGTCATAGGCTTGCCCTAGGATAATCTTCGTCCCACTCTCCGCGATCAGCTGCATAAGAAGTCCCTGCTACCTTTCCTTAACTAGCTCGCAAATACCATTACATATTACTAAGACCAAATAATTCTTCGAATGAGAGGTCTCTCCCCACAACAGTTGGACGCAGACAAGAGCTGCGAAATAAGGCTAAACCTAACCTTCTGAAACTATTTAGTCCTCGTAATATGTAACTTAGCGTATTCGTTTACTAGTTAGTTAAAAATAGCTAGAACTCCTAAAAGCACAAAGCAAGCAGCATTCGAGCATTGAGTAACCATAATCAAGCATATCCTAATCAGGCCATCATATTACTAACTAATCAGTACTAGCATGCAGTTCAAATAAGCATATCATATCATAACAAACATGTATGGGTAATTTAGGAGAACTTACTTGAGCTCGGCTGATTGCATGCACCACACCCTTTTCTCTTTTAAAAAAGTACTTTTTATAAAAAATGATTTTCTTTTTGAAAACTTTCATACCAAGTCCTCATTTTGAGTTCAGATACACCCGAAAGTGTGCCTGAATCCCTCAAACCAAGGCTCTAATACCAACTTGTAACATCCCAAAAATCAAGACCAAAAATTTCATTTTAAATTATTAAATAAAACCATAGTTATCAAAATCTTCTCATCAAAATGTAAATCATAGTCTCTCAAACATCATATCAAAACTCATATCAATATATCAGAGTAAAAACATCCCAGACTAAACATAATGGTGTGTGCACTGCAGTCATTCTGAGCTCTTCCCTTAGCTACCGGAAGTACCTGAAACTAAAACTGAAAACTATAAGCACGAAGCTTATTCAGTCTCCCCAAACAACCACATACCATACACATAATCACATAATCACATAATAACATAACATGGGCCTTGCCCACTTCATCGGGCCCCGCCCGGCATCGGACCGAAATCCGGCATCGGGTCACGCCCGGCATCGAGCAAAGCTCGGTATACATATAAAAATATCAACAAATACACATAAATAATCACATAACATAAACATATAGACATTCCTCGGGCCCCGCCCAACATCGGACCGAAATCCGGAAGCATACAAGCATTCCTCGGGCATTTCCCGGCATCAGACCGTAATCCGGAACATACAATACAGACACATGCAAGAATCATGAAGACATCAAGCATACAAACATTCCTCCGGCCCCGCCCGACATCGGATCGAAATACAGAAACATATAAACCTACATCGGGCACTGCCCGACATCGGACCTTAGTCCAGAACATACTAACATACATATACGGGCCGATATTGGTGCCTTCGACCCGTTCATACAGGAGCAAACTAACCTCGCAAAGCTGAATGAAAAATCTCATGGTAAGGAATCTTTAATGGCTGCCCCGACGACTCCCCGAACTATCATTACCAAATAACACTTAGTCAAAATCCAATAATCCTTCTTAGGGTAAAATGATCGTTTTACCCCTGATCTAATTTGGTCCATGAACTAGGCCCAAATCCATAACATGGAAGGGCCCAATTCTATATAACTTTTCCAAGCCCACTAATGGCCCACTTTTGGCCCAAATTTCTAAATTGGGCCCAACTTCTCAAATGGGCCTTCCCTTAAGCCCAAACATGTCCTTAGCCCAATAACTGACTTTTGATGGCCCACTAAGGCCCAATAGCTAAGATGTCACAACTAGGAATTCTGATACGCTGTAAACACTTAACAAAGAGTGACATTGTAGTTAAAACTTGAAAACATGTATTGTGATTAAATCAATGACAACAAAATTCCTATACAAGCATTCAAATAGTCAACAAAGATTGGAAACCCTAAAAATCCCGATTTAAGTTCATTTTTGGATTAGGATTTTCTTATTGGGCCTAATGGGCCAATAAGCTTCCAATTTGACTATTTTGGACTTAGAACTCTTAAATGGGCCCTAATTGGACCCATATGCATGAAACTTAATATTTTGAGCCTTATAAGCCTAAAATGAACTAGGTTATATTCAATGGGCCTTATTGGGCCATAACAAATCTAAATAGCCCTAATGGGCCATAAAACTCATTCCTTGATTTATTTTGGGCCGTGAGCCATCTCCAAAGACCAATTGGGCCGAAAATCATTTAAATGGGCCATATTATGGACTTAAGCACAAAAAGGCCCAACTTTTTTTCTTCTTTCAACCTCTCTCGGCCCAACCACAAAACATAGGGAGGAAGAGTTGACTTTTTACATGCCACCTCACAATTACACAAAGGATATCCATGCAACATCTCATACTCCCAAGCACCTATCACTTCACACTCTCTCTTCTCCTCTCTCTTTTCTTCTTCGGCCGAGAACACAAAGGGAAAGACACACACACAATTCACTCAGACACTCTCAAAGAACACTCTTACTTCTTCTTCAAAAATTTCGAGATTTAAGAGCTTTCAAGTAGGATTCTCCCTAAGAGTCATCATCTAAGGTAAGTTGATGCTTAAATCCATGATCTAACTACTTCATTTCATCAGAAATCTCCTCCTAATCTATTCAAACTCGTGATCTTGCATCTTAGAACACATCTAAGCCAAAGATCCTCCAAGAAGCTTGCTAGGCCGAGAATAGTATCAAACTTCTTCGATTCTTCTTCAAAACCGAACCCACAAACTCAAGGTGAGTTCATACCCCTCTCTTTTCGGTTTTCATAAGTTTTATGGGGGAGAATACAAGTAAAATGTGTAGATTTATGTGTATGTGTATGCTATGTATGATTTTATGCATGTATGTGTGATTATATGTGTTTATGTGGTAAATATGTAACAAAAAGGGAAGAAATCACAAAATCTATGGCATAAGAAGGGAAACAAACATGATCTAAGTTATATTACACTAAACAAGTCAATAATATTACCTCTAAGATTATGATAAACATATTGCAACATAAAACCCATTTTTGGGCTTAAATTGTCAAATAAACAAAAGTTGGGTTGAAAAATTACTATTCATGGTTTTCTCAAGGACTAAAAGAGTCTAAACAGTAAAAATAAGTGTTTTTATGAATATCATACTCTTTTAAAGGTTAGAAATGAAATTTATGGCTTAATGGGCCAAATTTTGGGCTTTTCGGCCCAATGAGTCAAAATTGCGAAAAACCACATTTTCAAGGGGTTGAATGATAAATTTCACAAAACAGGAGGTAAAAAGTGTAAACAAAACTATTTCAAGGATTAAAATGCTTTTCTTTTCCAAAAAGGATCAAAAATGTAAAGTTTTTGGAATTTGGGCCAAAATTGTAAAAGTTGCAAAAAGTTTGGACTTTAACCGAAAAACACTTTTCTGGAAGGGCTGAAACTGCCAAAGAATAAGCTTTGAGCTAAAAAATACCACCTGAACAAGTCTATGGGTCAAAAGTGTCAAGAAAATAGTTTAAGGGCTTAAAATGTCTTTTGTTTGTATAAAGGACTAAAATTGTTATTTTTATTAAAGAAGGGCTGAAAAGGTCAAAACCAACATTTTGAACCAATTATTTTATTGTTAAGATAATTGAATCAAAAATACTAAAAACTACAACTCATGAAAATAGAAAGATGAATATACATATAAATCCAAAAATCGTTATAAACAAATCGATCGGTCTCGTGTCGATACAAAAATATCAATCGTCCAATCAAACCTTCCAACAATTATACAATACCTAAAACAAGTAAACATTCGAAACTTTGGGCTTGAAAGTTACAATCATGCTTGTTGGGCCTTTGTGATTCATTAACATGATTTTTGGGCCCAAGGGATAATAATAATAAATGTTATTGGGCCTTCTATAACCCAATTTCATATTTAAGGGACCCTCAATGGCTTTAAGTGCTATTGGGCCTTAGTGGCCCATTAGCATTGCTAGTAAGGTCCAAGGAAATCAAATGCGAAATGGGCCAACGTGTCCTTCGTATACCCAACAGCCTAAAATAACTCACGAAAGTAGCACGACTTTGTATTCCTCTTCTCCTCGTTTGTTAGGCTTATGTGTAATCAAAGTAAACAAATTCAGGTCGTTAATCAATAGTAATCAATGTTGTTTGGATTAAGTGAGTAATAACGGGCGACACCTCTAAGGGTCGTTCGTAGTCTGTAGATATAATCAAAGTCTTTTGGAATGAGAGCGAGAGTTTGTGTATAGATCTATACGGGGGTGACTCCCCCACACCTCAGCTGTTCGCTACAGTTAGACTCGGCCAGTCTAGGGTGACAAAATCTTAAGATCAATCCCGGTGCACGATAGGTTGCCAAGACAGACGAACTAGTTATTATTATGCATGGTTATAACGACTCACAAAAATTAATTAATCCAATACCATCCGAGTAATCAAGGAAGAGTAATCAAAATCAGTCGTTGTGGCGGTATAACAATTTGAAAATCAATTATATTTTATGTTATCGGAAAACATCGGGTTTTTCGAGGAAATCAATACCACTCGCTTGTATTTTTCTATAACTATAATACAAAACTCCCTTTTATACACGTTTTGAAATCATTCATGCATCAACTTATGGATCTTCACACTTTGGTAAACAATTGTCTTTTCAGAAAATATCGGATTTTCTGGGTTTTATAAACTACACAAATCATTTTTATCACAACCCTGCTTATGAACTCACCAACATGTCATATGTTGACGTTTTTCAAAATAACTTGTATTCTCAGGTAACAGGTAAGCTGCAGGGTAATATCAAGTATGTTAGGAAGCTATGTTTTGAAAACTCTTAAACAACTTATGTTATGGATGTGTAATATTTAAAACAATGTACTGGATGTGAACAATATCAGTTGTAATGTATTGATGCATGGTGATGCTTATGTTATGATTCATTTATATCCATTGTGATGATATTCAATTTAAGTCACGCGAGCCCTCGGACGTTTTCGCCGTCTGGTTCGGGGGTGTGACATAAGAAGTCCAAGGAAACGGCCCAAAGAAGCCCACTGACATAACGAGCGCAAGGTGTTCCCTTGTGGAACATTGGGCGTTCCTCATCAATCCATATCGTGAGTCCCATCGGGAACGCAACGCGTTCCCGAGCCTTACGCAGGGCGTTCGCGTCCAGACTCCAAAAACGACCATTAAGCACTTAATGCTTAAACCATGCTATCCAAACATAGATCCAAGCTATCTAGGACCTCTAGAATCATAAAGTCACGGACTTGGTGACTTTGCATGCACCCAAAAATCCCAATCTCAAGAAATAGCAATCAACTTCCATAAAGATGGCCATAACTCTTGCATGAACCCATTAAGACCTTCAAGATGGCAACTTTTCTTTCTTAGGGACTCAAATAGCACCAAGGGTGGCAACCCTAAGTCTAGAAATGGATTTGAACCATAAAAATCCATTCTTGGGACCAAAAAGTTCCAAAACACCATTTACATAGATCTAAGCATACATGAGGCAAGTTGTGAGCTTTTTACCTCAAAAGAGTACCAAATGATGATGCTATCCCGGATCTTTGAGCTCAAGCTACTCAAGTTCTTCTTTATCGACTTCTTCTTTCTCCTTCCAAGCTTCAAACCACCAAAATGAGCTTCAGAAGATCAAAATCACACAAGGATGAGGAATGTTAGGCTTTCTAGGGTTTTTTCTGAGTTGAGAGGTTGGTAAGGAGGCTGAGGTATGGGACATAATGTTCTTTATATAGGTCCCAAACCATAAAAGTTAGGGTTTACATTCAGCACGGGAATGCAATGCGTTCATCAGGGGACCACCCCGCGTTCGGGCTCCTCCTCTAAAATCCTGAATTGGCAAAAACAATCCCTCCTTCCTCAAAACTTACTAGTTACAAGGTCCAAAAGCAATAATTCAATATATAATGGACCAAAATGTAAATAATACCTGAATTGGGTGTTACAAATCTCCCCCACTTGAATCAGACTCCGTCCTCGAAGTCCGTCGCCTCGAACAACTCGGGGTAATGCTCCCTAATCTCCTCCTCTGGCTCCCAAGTCCACTCCGAGCCCTTGCGGTGCTGCTACTGCACCTTCACCAACTCTACCCTCTTGTTCCTCAGCTCCTTCGTCTTTCTGTCGAGAATGGCTACTAGTCTCTCGATGTAGTTCAGGTTGTCATCCACCTGAATATCCTCTAAAGGCACAACTGCGGAGTCATCCACTAAACACTTCCGCATCTAGGAGACATGAAAAGTGTTGTGGATCTGACTAAGCTCGGCTGGCAGATCCAGTCGATACGCAACCCGGACCACCCGAGCCAAAACCCTGAACGGACCGATGTATCTGGGGCCCAGCTTGTCCCGCTTCCTGAACCGGATGATACCTTTCCAAGGTGACACCTTCAGGAGGACCATATCCCCTACCTGAAACTCTAGATCTGAACGGCGCTTGTCGGCATAGCTTTTCTTCCGACTCTGAGCAGTCTGAAGCCTGCTCCGAACCTGCTCGATCTTCTCCGTGGTCTTGAGTACCACCTCAGTACTCCCCATGACTCTCTGACCGACCTCGCCCCAACAGATCGGGGTCCTACACTTCCTCCTGTAGAACATCTCAAAGGGAGGTCGATCTATGCTGGCGTGATAACTATTGTTATATGAAAATTCCGTCAACGAAAGATACGTATCCCAACTACCACCGAAATTCAATACACATGTGCGCATCATATCCTCGAGATTATGGATCGTCCTCTCACTCTGCCCATCAGTCTGAGGGTGGAAAGCGGTACTGAAGTGAAGACGATTACCCATCTCGTCATGAAACCGCTTCCAAAATATGGAAGTGAAACGAACATTTCAATCTGACACAACCGAAACCGGCACTCCATGTCGTGTCACCACCTCACGTACATAGATCTCGGCTAGTTTCTCAGCCGATATACTCTCATGGATCAGGATGAAATGAGCACTCTTGGTCAACCGATCCACGATGACCCAAATCGAATCTACTCCATGTGCGGTCCTGGGAAGCTTCGTGATTAAATCCATAGTGATATCTTCCTATTTCCACACGGGAATATCCAACGGTTGCATCTTGCCGTGAGGTTGCTGGTGTTCGGCCTTGACTTTCCTGCAAGTCAAGAACCGCTCCACATACCAAGCTATGTCCCGCTTCATGTAGGGCCACCAATAATCAGGGCGAAGATCCTAGTACATCTTCGTCACCCGGGGATGGATGGAGAACCTCGACTTGTGAGCCTCATCCATCAGACCCTGGCGCACCCCGCCCCTGTAAGGAACCCAGATCCTCCGATGCAGGGTCAACAATCCACGACTGTCATAATCGAATGAGGCCACCTGGCCTATTGTTGGATAAGGTGTCTAAGTCCATAACAATATTTGAGATGTACTTGACCCGACCCGGCATGGTCCATTTGGGTTGCACTTCACCCGAACAATTTGTTTGGATAATCTTTTGAGAATAGTATGTTCATGCTTTATTAATATATTATAAGTTATAATATATTAATATTAAATCATATTATTTAATTAGTATTGGTCATAAATTAATTTAGAATTAATTTGGTGATCAAAAAGGTGACTAATTAAATATGGGCTCTTGTATTTTATGTAGTGTGGGATAATACTCATTTGGAATGGGCTTGGCATGCATGGGAATCCATGGATAGTCCATGGAGCTTTTAACCCATGGATCCTTGGAAAGGAAGAGTCATGGGTATTAGGGTTTACATGGATGTAACCCTAATCCTCCACACTATATAAAGGAGCTTATGATGCTTGAAATGACACTAGTTGTGTGTGAACAAGAGTGGTGGCCTAATTTCTAGAGCACATATATTATTCTCTCAAGGTTCCAAGGTTTGTGGTGATTTGTGATTCCACTTGAGGCATTCACACTATTGGTGCTAGGCTCTCAAACTCCAAGCAATCAATCACTATCAAAAGGTATGTCATTCTTCTAGTGTTTTATGATTCTAGTTCTTCATGCCATGCTAGTTAGGATGTAAACCTTGGAAATTATTATTTGCATGTATTTTAGAGAAAACATAGATCCAAGGTTTATTAAGGTTGCATGTACACTTAGGAGTGTTAGAATGCTCAAAACCCAACAGTGGTATCAGAGCCTAGGCTTGTTTTCTTGAATACTTGATGCAAATAACTGAAAAATGTCGAAAAACTGCATTCTGCACAGCTGACTCGCCGAGTCCCTCTTGGAACTCGCCGAGTTCATGCATATATTCAACCAACTTGCCGAGTCAGTTCATGCACTTGACGAGTTGGCAGGCCTGAGTGCAGATTTTCGAGATTTTGTGCTGGAATTGGTCTAGAATCATTACCTTAAACTGTTTTGGACTTATAAAACCTGTTTTTGATGTGGTAATGATTGTGGTAAACCAATTTCAAGGCTAATATCAAAATTCCAAGTTTTTATATGTGTTCATATGATTCTTGAAATTGTTGATGTGGATGTTCATGTTCATATGAGTTTTGTTAGATCATAGGAATTATTTGCAAATTGTTTGTTAGTTAATTCTTGATCTTAATGCGTTTTAATGGAATTCATAATTTGTCCTCAAGTTATGGAATTCCAAAAGTTTTTCTTTTAAATGTTTTTTTAAGAAGTCATAAGTTACATTTTCTTGAAGAGTTTTCTAATAAATGCTTTTATGGACTCCATAACCTGTCCTCAAGTTATGGATATCCAAGAGTCTCTTCATTAAAAGTTTTAAAACACTTAATTAAAACTCATAAGTTATGAATATCCAAAAGTTTTTGAATTGTTCAAAACTTGCCCTCAAGTTTTGGAATTTGTAAAGTCACACACAAACTTTAATTCCATACCCTAGAGTTTTAAAAGTTAAAATTCAACTCTTATACTATTTATAACATTAATGGTTAATTATTATATATATGTATAAGATTAAGTCGTTTTACCGTTAGTAGGCCTCATTCACGAAACCGGTATATAAGGGGGGTATAAGGTTGTTGCCTATAAAATGACAACTTAATGGGTGTCCACTCTCACCCACCACTTCCTTGATCGGTGGAGGGTCGTTAGCCGAACGGGTAAGACAATGGCTTTAATTCTCATTAAAAGTATAATGATTATAAAGTAACTAAATATTTTTATAAACCATGAAATTCACACTTTGTTACTTTAGGAAAATGTGAATTTGGTGCTAAACCATGAAATTCACACTTTGTACCTTACCAAGTCGTTGGTGGAGCGTGTGTGGTTAACCGGCACACTAACTTGGACTAGTAAGGATCACGAAGGGTGACTTAATGTTTATCATAGATGGGTGGAGCGTGTGTGGTTAACCGGCACATCGATTAGGTGATAATATTAAGGGTACCAAGTGAGTTTGCATGGTTATTCACACCTTGTTTTGTGATCCTCGGCATCCCAGTCACAAAACCTGAAGGGCACAATCGAGATTGAAACATGCCATTGAAAGTTCAATGAATCTCAAAAGATCTAGGAGTTTCAAATCCAATTAAAACTTAATAATTTATTTCGTTTTTCATGGTGGAAATTGGTGAATCGTCATTCACCTACCTTCAAATATTTTATAGCTTGGATTACGGCATCCCTCTTCCAAGTTATAAAATATTGTGTTGGGTCCTAGCCTTAATATTTCATATTGGGTGTTATATTAAGGACTTAAAATCAACTAACTTGAATATCTCCCATTGTAGATGTCTGGTTCAGACAACTATGATCTTCCCAAATCTCTTGGAACAAACTTTCTTCTTGAAGAGGATGTCCCTCAACATCATGCTTCACTTCCTCCACCTCCTCCATTTATTCTCCCTGACCCACAAGCCCAAAGACTTGAAAGGTTCAAGATCACTCAAGCTCTACTAGAAATGAAACATAAAGATGGAAGACCTGTGTGCACTCATGTCTTAGGAATGAAGTCACACATTGACAGGCTGAGAATGTTGGGTGCTGTTATTTCAAGGAAGTTCGCTGTTGACTGGGTTCTTCAGTCACTTCCTGAGTCGTATAGTGAGTTTATTAAAGACTACCATATGACAGATCCTGACATAACCCTAATAGATCTTTCTTATTTGCTTGCTGCTGCTGAGTCAACAATGATTTGGCGTAATGGTCAAGCAAATATTGATGGAAGGTCTAATTCTCAAACTTCCATGGACATGGACAATGGTAACATTGGAAGTCCAGAAAAGCTTTCTCTTCCCAATGGAAAGGGATCGGCCTTGGTCAACCCGGTTGACCAAAAGGTAAAGGGAAAGGCTAAGTCTGTGATTGTCTCGTGTACCATTCCCAAAGAGTCTATATGTTTTTATTGTCATGAGAAGGGACATTGGAAGCGGAGCTGCCCTGAATATCTGAAATATTTGAAAGCAAGTAGAGACAAAATGTTTGACTCGGCTTCAGGTAAGTCCACTATCTAACTTTGTTAAAGTTCCTAATTGTTGATTCTTATTACATGATGTGACTAGGTTGCATCTTGATGTTTAGCAGGATCGAGCAAAAGGAAGGTTAAAAGAAGAGTGTGCTGAATCTGATCACGAAGATGGATTTCTATCGCATGGTTCGAGGATCGGATTTTTGAGCTACTACTTAAAAGTTATGATAGAGTGCTAGGAAATATGTAATAGCATAGTTTCCATTTAAAGTTGCATTGTAAGGAAAAGTTTTTCCGCATTTTATAAATAAATAAAATTTTGTTTTACTTTATTTTATATCTCCTTGCAATGGCATTCATGGAAAGTTAATGTTTGTATGTTTCTAGCAATAATGAATTTGATTCTTTCATCTGTGGTAGTGTCTAAATTTATCAAATAAGGAAAGATTCTCATCACCCAAGGTTTCAATTGGACAGAAACTTGGAATCATACAAGCTGTATTGTATGATGAATGAGAATTTTCATCTTTGTAAAATTAAGACTAATTCATTGATCACATGCATATGTGAGTCAATTGAAGGACTAAGGTTAGGTACACTGGGTGTGTGCTGGTCAAGGTCCACCACAAAGATCGATAAGACTATTCTTCATGATTTACTAAAGTTTAGTAGATATGGTTGTACCTACAAGTTGTAGTACAATTCTGAAACATTGGAAAAGTTTCAATGTATGGGAGGACGAATGGGAAGAATCAAATCGGGCAGAAAGATAAAAGTTTCTCAAATCTGAAAGGATGGGAGAGTACTTTAGTATCTTGTTTTATGATCATCTTAATGATTAAGAAACCATGTCACAATTCATCCTCTAAGGACATCTTAGTGCATTTTATGGCTAAGAAGAGGATTCATGAATTGTTGGAATGATTAAAATCAAAAAGATGAATCATACTTCGTTCCAAAACAACTCTTAGAGTCATACTCCAAGATTATAACATTGAGTGACATAAAGTAAGGTTTAAAACACTTATCAAATGTAGTGTAAAATGTTTTCTACTCCTGTACATTTGAAATTGGTAAGTTGTGATGTCTTGGATAAGACAAAGACCAACTAAGACCAATTGTGTGAAGTGTTTATCTTGATAAGAATCCGCACTATCCCTTGAACATTTGTTTTGTAAAGGAATGGTCCTTGACTAGGGAAACTTATATGTCAAGAGGACAGTGGGAGTCTTAAAGATCTTGAAAGGATTTCAAGATTTAATCAAGAGTAAAACCTGAGTTTTATCACTAGCACACGACTTGAGGTTTGTAACCTATTGTGTTGACATAATTCTTGTTTCTGTGCCTATTCCGGTAAAGTTCACTATGTATGTGAGTTCTGTGAGTTCTCAATTGTGGGCATAACAACTTGGAAGCAATGGTGGGCCCTTGGGCTACCAAGAGGCAAGAAATTAAGATTGAACAAGTTCAATCCATGTAAGGCTGAATTTGTCACTAACCTTGTCTTGTGATTATGGTTTTGACAAATTCACATGGATAGAAACTCATACACTATAAAATCTAAGTGTCATAAGGTTTCTCTCCGATTCATGAAAATGATGGTGAGGAAACGCTTTCACTAAGTAGATTTTAAGTAGATAGCAATTGTGTTGTTTGCATTCTCAAAGTCGTTAGTGGAGCGTGTGTGGTTAACCGACACATTAACATGGACTTGTGAGAAATGACAAACAGGTCTAAACATTATGATTACGGCATCCCTCTTCATAATTGTTTAGACACACATGTGAGCTATCTAAGGAAAGATGTATGAGTCTGAGAAGCTTAGATAAAGTTTTGTCGAAGCATCTTGTGTCAGAAGTCTGAACTTTGGTGATGAAAGTCAATAAAGTATTGATTTCTAGAAGTCGATTTCAGAGTACATGTCAAAGCTAGTGGGAGCATAATTGTTGTGCTAAATAATTATTATGCTAGTGGGAGCATAATCAATTATGATGAGTATTGTTAATTATAGAAAACAAGAGTTTCACTTGGAAAAGATTGTTTTGCTATAATTAAGGGAGAGGAGATTATACTTCATTTCAATCCTAAAAGGTTTAGATTGAGATTTCAATCATCTTTAGTCAAGGATATATATATGGATTTTATGTTGGAATGGTTCAACATAAGGAGATTCTATATATATTGCGTTCTCAAATTCGATTATGATTACGGCATCCCTCTTCATAGTCATTTTTTGAAAACATGGCAAATAAAAAATATTGTAGCAAAAGACTGATCTAGTATCAGGTCTTTATGTGAGACATCATGAATCGTGTCCCATATGCTTCGGATATAGGATCGATCACATGTGCTATAATATTTATCCGTTCTAAATTTTTCAAAATGCTTAGAGCATTAAGAGGGAAAAAGGAATAGAACCGGATATGACTAAAATGATTAAGAAATTGTCGAGGACAGTCTGAGGTTCGCCAAAGATTGGTTGCTCAGGGACAGTTGGAAGTATGATGTAAATTTTGGAAGGACCATATGGATATATTCTGAAAAGAGGTAGCTCTTGTTCAGATATGATAATCAAAATGGGAATATGGAAATTTTCCATATTGGGAGTTGGATATTAAGAATCTATGAGAAAGGTAGAAACTTTTATGGAAGAAGGATGTTCAAAGCAATGTACTTTGAATATGAGACTTCGTTTCCATGGAATTGATCTCCTTTGGAATCCTCTGTAATGACTGATGACAAGGTTTTGGTGACCTTGTGCATAATCATTACGAGAGGATCAGTGCATATAAGTTTAAAATCTAACAGATTTTTGGTAAATGGTAGGAATTAGGAATTCTTACATTTACAATAAGGATTTGGGATTGTGAAATGAGCATCATTGGAATCATGTTCAATTGATCTATTTCACAAAGTAAAGATCATAGACAAACATAGTGTGCATACTTGGAGTATGGCATAACTATTGTTTAGAAAAACAAAGTGTACATGCTAGGAGCATGGGACAACTGTTGTTTTTTATTCAAGTATTAAGTTGATTATTTGAAACATTATACAATGAATAATGTGTAATCAATATGGTGATAAATAAAAGGTGGTTTTATTTATATTCAAAAGGGTTCTGAGACCATATTGGATTCGATTATTATTGTGTTTCACTTTGCATGTTTTGACTTCCATAATAACTAGGTTATTCTTTCCGAATGATTAAGTTATTCAAACCATCCACAGTCGGTCATATGTTGGAAGTAGATATGAATCAAGACTGTCATGAGTTGGTTGTAGAGGTCTAAGATGTTGGACATGGCTACAACACTCATGAGTGCTCATAAGTTATGAGTATTGGATTCAACCCACACTCACTTGCATCACTTCATGGAATTTATCTCGAGTGATCGTGAGACGGTAATATCATATAAGTCTTCAAACCTAGAGATATGAGTTGTTACCTATGAGTTGGTTGTACATTGATTGCACGAAAACGCATCAGTAACTTGATGTTATAAAACGTGCCTTTGTGTATAATTCAACAAGTAGTAGAAACAAGTATATGAGTCGAAGTTTATCTGTTTCTTCTAGTCCTTGGAGGATCAGAAGCGATATTTGGGCCCCTCGATGATTTTGTTTTGACCTATGTACCGGGCCCGGTCAGAACTAAATTGATGTGTTCAATTAAGTTCTTTGTCAAGCAAATCGGAAATCGGGAAACAAACTGCTGGACAATAAGTAAGACATTGTTCCATGTATTTGTCCGGCTGATATCATGAGAGCAGAGGATTATATGATCACTTATCTAAAATGGCGCTTCATAGTTCAACAGGGTTTGAGAGCTACGATTGCCGGTTGGTTCCTGAAGTCATATCTGCAAATATGTTATTAGACTCATCCAAGTGGGAGACTGTTGGATAAGGTGTCTAAGTCCATAACAATATTTGAGATGTACTTGACCCGACCCGGCATGGTCCATTTGGGTTGCACTTCACCCGAACAATTTGTTTGGATAATCTTTTGAGAATAGTATGTTCATGCTTTATTAATATATTATAAGTTATAATACATTAATATTAAATCATATTATTTAATTAGTATTGGTCATAAATTAATTTAGAATTAATTTGGTGATAAAAAAGGTGACTAATTAAAAATGGGCTTGGCATGCATGGGAATCCATGGATAGTACATGGAGCTTTTAACCCATGGATCCTTGGAAAGGAAGAGTCATGGGTATTAGGGTTTACATGGATGTAACCCTAATCCTCCACACTATATAAAGGAGCTTATGATGCTTGAAATGACACTAGTTGTGTGTGAACAAGAGTGGTGGCCTAATTTCTAGAGCACATATATTATTCTCTCAAGGTTCCAATGTTTGTGGTGATTTGTGATTCCACTTGAGGCATTCACACTATTGGTGCTAGGCTCTCAAACTCCAAGCAATCAATCACTATCAAAAGGTATGTCATTCTTCTAGTGTTTTATGATTCTAGTTCTTCATGTCATGCCAGTTAGGATGTAAACCTTGGAAATTATTATTTGCATGTATTTTAGAGAAAACATAGATCCAAGGTTTATTAGGGTTGCATGTACACTTAGGAGTGTTAGAATGCTCAAAACCCAACACCTATGACCCGCTCACACTTCTGCTGCTCATCTTTCATACCCTCGACCTGCGCATCCCGAATCCGTTCCAGCAACGAAGTAATCACTGTCATCCTCAAACATATGTCTCGAATTGGAGCCGCCACTGCCTTGCGGCTAAGAGCATCGGCCACCACATTTTCCATCCCTGGGTGATAAAGGATCTCACAATCGTAATCATTCACCACATCCAACCAACGATGCTGCCTCATGTTCAGATTTGGCTGATCCATCAGAAACCTCAAGCTCTTGTGGTCCGTGTAAATAGTACAACGAACACCATAAAGGTAGTGTCACCAAATCTTGAGGGCGAAACCCACTGCCCCCAGCTACAAATTGTGCGTCGGGTAGTTCGCCTCATGAGGCTTCAACTTCCTCGAAGTGTGCGCTATCACGTGACCCCGCTGCATCAGCACTGCACCCATACCCGTGATCGAAGCGTCACAGTAAACCATGAAATCGTCGACGCCCTCCGGAAAGGTCAGAATCGATGCCTCACACAACCGATGTCTGAGAGTCTCGAAGGCTGCCTGCTGCTCAGGCCCCCAACGGAATGACACCGACTTCTTGGTCTGTCGGGTCAGAGGAACAGCGATCTTGGAGAAATCCTGGATGAATCTCCTATAGTAACCCGCTACACCAAGGAAACTCTGAATCTCGGTTGGAGAGCTCGGAACCTCCCACTGCATCACGACCTCTATCTTGGCCAGATTGACCAGAATACCCTTCTGGTTGACAAGGTGCCCCAAAAACTGCACCTCGCGCAACCAGAACTCACACTTGGAGAAATTTGCGAAAAGTCTCTCCCTCCTCAGTGTCTCCAGCACCTCCTTCAGGTGCTCCTCATGCGGCTCCTGTGTCTAGGAATAAACCAAGATATCATCGATGAAGACTATCATAGACCTGTCCAGCATCGGTCTGCACACGCGGTTCATGAGATCCATGAACACGTCAGGAGCATTGGTGAACCCAAACGGCATCACCACGAACTCATAGTGACCATAGTGAGTCCGAAAGGCTGTCTTCTACACATTGTCATCCCTGACTCACATCTAGTGATAACTAGATCGCAGATGAATCTTGGAAAACCAAGATGCTCCCTGAAGCTGGTCAAATAAGTCGTCAATCCTCGGGAGGGGATAACGGTTCTTCACCGTTAACTTATTCAGCTCCCAGTAATCTATACACATCCGATGTGACCCGTCCTTCTTCTTCACAAACAGGATCGGGGCTCCCCATGGCGAACTGCTCGGCCTGATAAATCCATTGTCTAACAGCTCCTGCAGCTGTGTAGACAACTCCTGCATCTTGGGAGGAGCCAACCGATATGATGCCTTGGCTATCAGAGCCGCACCAGGAACTAGGTCAATCTTGAACTCTACCTGCCTCTCCGGAGGTACCCCAGGCAAATCCTCTGGGAACACGTCCGGGTACTCCCGTACGATCGGTACATCATCCACGGTCTCCTTACCCTTATCCTGGGTATCCATAACATAGGCGACATAACCTGCGCAGCCCTGCTGAAGGTAGCGCCTAGCTCTCGCTGCTGAACAAATAGTCGGCCCATGTTGTGGCCTCTCGCCCTGAATCACTAACCCTCCCCCACTTGGGGTCCTAACTCGTACTAGTTGCTGCTCACAGTCGATCACTGCCCCCATTGGGGCTCAACCAGTCCATACCCACGATAACCTTATTCCCTCGCAGGGGAACAGAGATTAAATCCATAGAAAACGGCTCATCAAACAACAGCAGTGTACATCCTCGGTGCACACTCGCAAAAGCAATAATTCAATATATAAGGGACCAAAATGTAAATAATACATGGACTGGGTGTTACAGTCAAAAGGCAACTCAACGCATATATACTTAGGGTTTCTGATACGATAACGATTTCAACATGCTTTAACACTAATCGAAGCTAAATTTCATCACAATCTCGATCGATTAACAATCAATTTGAAAACCGCGGAGAAAGAAGAAGGGCTTAGATGAAGAGAAACGTTTCTATCTACAATGGAATGATAAAAGAGGGTTTATAAGAACAAAAGACGAAAATACCCTGATGTATTAAATCCTTAAGAGGAAAATAGTCAAAACTTCAACTTAGTTACAAAAATGTCACCGTGTTTTTTTTAAGTGAGGAAATTACAATTAATTTCAGCCATTTATTTTTAATGATAAAGGGTCAAGATTAGTAATCGCGGTTCCTACCAAAATTTGGGTTCTTACACGATCTATATATATATATATATATATATATATATATATATATATATATATATATATATATATATATTCAATGACCCGTAAATTCATCCTATTGTTCCTTTTTAACTGGTCCATTTGATATTGCAAACTTTGATAAATTTGTAGCAAAGCTTACACCACTCTTTTTCTTTTGTCCCAATTCTGCCTTACCAAACGGTTCTGGTTCCAAGATTTTTGGACCATTTGTGTCTCCACATACGACAACTCATTCATGGTTTTCGCTCATAGGTTCTACTTTGTGACAAAATGAACAAGATCCGTCACCGTTCCACATAGTTTCTATGAGCTTGGTTTAGTAAAAATAGTAACTTGTTCATTGTTTAAGTTTTATAAGTAATTAAAGTGGCATTTTTATATAAAAACAAAGGATAATGGCAAAAAATAACAACTCTTGTTAATATATTATTTTCGGAACTAGAATAGAAGAAAATGGTGTGTGGTTTTTTTTTATTTATCAAAATAAACAAAGCTGTTATATATATATATATATATATATATATATATATATATATATATATATATATATATATATATATATATATATATTAAAACGGCTAACACTCACTTTTTTGAATGTTACTTTTAAATTACTCACTTTGTCAACCATGATATTTGAACATTCAACCCCTCTTTGGGAGAATCAACACATTTTTAAACATCTTATATCGTTTGGCTAAAGGTCATTTGGTATTATGGCGTGCTTTCAATTTTCATTAAAACTATTTGCACCTTATGACTAAGAACGACATATAATTACACAAGATTAGAACAAAACCCTTTTTATATACGTGATTCCTTGTGATTAGTGGATTAGTTTATGTTTAAATTTGTTTAAAATTAGTGGATTAGTTTATATACGTGATTCCTTGTAATTAAGACATTATATTTTGTTTAAATTTGTAAATAGTTTATGTTTAGATTAGTTCAGTTACACAAATTGTGAAATTCTAGAAATGTTATTTCTTTTGGATCTAAACAATTGTATGTGAAAAACCGAAACAATTGATTCCATATCCGACTTTAGAACATTCAAGAGTGCAAAAATAAAATAAAATATTGTTTGTGTGACATTCAAATATAGTGCTTCTTATTTAATGTAAATATGCTAGTGTTGTTTCAGTTAACATCTAGAAGTAAATGTCTTAATTAGTTAGTAGTCATACATATATTTGATATTTTCGGCGTATGTGAAGTTTAAGTTGTAGTTGTTTTAGATACTTGTAGTACTCGTTAATGTTTGCATATAGTTGTTTTCCAATTGTATTTAAGTCATCGTGTTGTAATCTTGTTTTTGTCCCCAGCTTTGGAAGAACATATGGTTAGTGTGTTGTTTACAAGTATGGTTATTTTTCTGAATAGCCTTAAAAACAATGTCATCACAATAATATTAAATTTATTTAGTAGCCATAAAAATGTCAAAGTTTCTATATTTGTGAATTACCAAATAACACACCAATGATCTTTAAGTGATACTTGAAGATATATACAACTCTTAAATTGTTTAGTCCATGCCTTTTTATTTAGTTTGTTGATCCCATAAGAAAAAGAGTATGCTAAGAAAACCTCTTTTATTGTATTTCTTGTCAAGTTTTGGTAGTTCCAACACAAATATTTGTGTGTGCCTTCGATGTCCAGATGTACTTTCCATTGTGTAAGACATCCAACTCTATATTCTGACTCAGTAGAAGAGCGAGAAACAATACTCTGCTTCTCACTTTTCCATGAAACAAGACAACCAACAAAATAAACAAGGTAATCAGTAACAAATCTTCGACTAAACAAACATTTTGCCCAGTCAGCATCCACAAATCCAACAAGATCAAAAGAATTTCCTTTAGTAAATTGAATGCCTTTACCAGGACAATTCTTTAAGTATCTCAAAAGTCTAAAAACAACATTAACATGCGACTTATAAGGTTTATGCATATATTGACTTAAGTTGAAAGAGAGGAACACAATTTTTCATTCCACTTTCTAAGGGCTTGTTTAAGCCCATAGAGAAACTTTATCAGTTTACAAACATGGGTATCATTTTTAGAATGATACCCTTCAGGTAAATTCATGTAAACACTTTCAGACAAGTCACCTTTTAAAAATGCATTAATAACAATACGAACTGTAACTATTTTTGCTACAGGAGAAAATGTATTCTCAAAGTCAATTCATTCCCTTTGGTTATATCCTTTAGCCACAAGTTTGGCTTTATATCGTTCTATTTATCCATTACTTTTTTGATATGTTCGGATTCACAGTTTGAATCTACATTGAATCTAAATTCACAGTGTGAATACGAATAATATATAATTTATTTTTTAGCATTCACAATGTAAATTTATTAATTTAGATATATATTTTTTCGATAAAGAATAATTCTAAAACTTGAAAAAATAATGTTTACTTGGTTTTATGGTTTAAAATGGTTCATTGTTGAAGTTATATATATATATATATATATATATATATATATATATATATATATATATATATATATATATATATATATTATAAAACATATTGTCTATTTCTTGAAAGTTTAAGAGGTACAACTAATATAGCTCAATATACAAACTTTTAATGCAAGTAATATTAATTCCCATTAAGAAAACTTTACCATAAATAACATCCGTTGCCTAATAATGACTACCATAAATTTAGGAAGTATATGTAAATTATGGACGTAATTTGTTATTACCATTTTAAAATTCGGAATCCTTGCTCTTTTGGAATATAAACTAGATTATAACCCGCGTTAAACGCGGATGAACGCATAAAAAACATACAAATGTCTTTGGAATTTATTATTTAAATATATTTGTTTTTTTTTTACTTTCGAAGTATACTTTTTTATTTTAGGGTTATGAACAAAACCTATATAATTTCGATTGTTATTTTAGGGTTATGTGCCGAAATATATAATTTTATTGAGTTCTAAAAACTATAAAAAAAACAATTAACAAAAAATAGTAACATGAACAATTTCTATTATTTATAGCAACATACTTTCAGAGTACGTTGTTATTTTTGCTCATTTATGTTATCAACATGTGTATTACACAGATTTTAACCTATAAATGGATCTTAAAATTATATTATGTTTTATAGGGCATAATTATATTAAATTTCCTAATATACATAACATATATCAAATATTAAAATAAAAGTATATATTAATTTAAAATAATTAGTATATAACAGTCTAAAAAAACTTATATATTATTAATTTTAATGAACACATCTGCAATTGTGAAGTTTGTCTAATGTGATATGGTAATAAATCAAAAGTAAGCAGTGTCCGTTTGCTGAACATATGGAAATAACTGTTTTGCCAACACTTCTAGCAAATAGAGTTGTTGAAGCATCTATAACACTCCTCATGATCAAAGAATGGAATTAAAGAATATTTGTGAAGATAATAACGAATTAAGTTGGTTAGCAAATATAGAGATATAATTGGAAAACATGTGTCGTGATTTTATATTAAATAAAAATATATATCAAAAAATGATGAATTAAATCCTTTTTAATAAGATTAAATTAAATGATTGTTTCTAAATTGATAAGGGTACATGATTTTGAAAAGATTTGAAGATAATATTTACTTATTAAACGATTTAATCATAAATGTCTGCATTCTATATATTGAAACATGATAAATATACATATAATTATTTTGGAAAGTGTTTATGATTGACGGTATAATTGGAATGATAATCTGCATAAATAAGAATATAAGATTCATGAAAGAAATTAAAATTTATAGAGTATGTGCTCGTGTTGAGAATTATACCATTGGTCACAAGGAAATTACCTTTAAACTTAAAACAAATTGACAATAATAGACTTGGTCAACATAGTTTGTTACGAACAATAAAAAAATTATTGTTATAAAATCTTGTTTGTGGAATAACAAACTCAGTGGCTTAAGCCAAAGATTAAGGAGATTACCTTTAAACTTAAAACAAATTGACAATAATAGACTTCGTCAACATAGTTTGTTATTTAAACTTAAAACAAATTGACAATAATAGACTTGGTCAACATAGTTTGTTACGAACAACTAAAAAAATTATTGTTATAAAATCTTGTTTGTGGAATAACAAACTCAGTGGCTTAAGCCAACGATTAAGGGATGAAGAAGTAACTTTTTGGCCAAAGTCTAACCGGTAAAGTCAAATATTGGGATCCTATTGCAGATTTGCAAAGTAGGATGATATAATGTGTATATACTTTTAAAATATAGTTGAAATATAATTGTATCATGATGCAAAACAGAACTAATCAATATGATTCCAAACAAAATTTTCTTTTAATTAGGGTAAAGATCCTAAATGTTGACGAATTATAAGAAAGTTTGGTAGTAGAAATCAAAATTAGTACCTCCAAATCAGTAAGATTGCAATGATGGATGAATCCAGAAGTATAATCATAGTATGTGTAGGTGGTAACAACGCTATCAGCTGTGTTCTGACTACTGCTGTCTTCAAATTTGAAGAACATATTAGTGTTTTTTTGACTTAATACATAACAGACTTAATTAATTCAGAAAGAATGAGTACCAAATATGCAGCCAACAGACCATATGTCAACATAGTTTGTTATTTAAGTTTAAAACAAATTGACAATAATAGACTTGGTCAACATAGTTTGTTACGAACAATAAAAAAATTTATTGTTATAAAATCTTGTTTGTGGAATAACAAACTCAGTGGTTTAAGCCAAAGATTAAGGAGATTACCTTTAAACTTAAAACAAATTGACAATAATAGACTTGGTCAACATAGTTTGTTATATAAACTTAAAACAAATTGACAATAATAGACTTGGTCAACATAGTTTGTTATGAACAATTAAAAAAATTATTGTTATAAAATCTTGTTTGTGGAATAACAAACTCAGTGGCTTAAGCCAAAGATTAAGGGGTGAAGAAGTAACTTTTTTGTCAAAGTCTAACCGGTAAAGTCAAATATTGGGATCTTATTGCAGATTTGCAAAGTAGGATAATATAATGTGTATATACTTTTAAAAAATAGTTGAAATATAATTGTATCGTGCTGCAAAACAGAACTAATCAATATGATTCCAAACAAAATTTTATTTTAATTAGGGTAAAGATCCTAAATGTTGACGAATTATAAGAAAGTTCGGTAGTAGAGTTCAAAATTAATACCTCCAAATCAGTAAGATTGCAATGATGGATGAATCCATAAGTATAATCATAGTATGTGTAGGTGGTAACAATGCCATCGACTGTGTTCTGACTATTGCTGTCTTCAAATTTGAAGAACACATTAGTGTTTTTTTGACTTAATACATAACAGACTTAATTAATTCAGAAACATAAATCGGATACACATAATATAAACCTAAAACCCAAATAAGAGTGATTCAAATCAAAATTCCCGTTAGAATAATCAAAATGGAAAAACAGTTGCAGATTCATAAAAATTCAAATACCTTGAGAAGAAGAAAAGTGCAATGGGAATAATCTTTGGTAGTGAATCTCAATTTCAAGTTGTTGGTGACAAACACGATGCAGGAGATGCATTGATGGAGAAGAACATGGATAGAAATTGGAGAGATCATCGGCTCTTGAGGAGGAAGAACATGGATAGAAATGGGAGAGATCATCAACTCTTGATATTATCTTCATCAGAGAGAGAAAGAGGAAGAGAGCAATTCCTATTTTGGAGGAAAAATGGTTATAGATGGTAACAAAGGCGTATATGTAGTTCCCTTTTGTTACAATGACATCAGCGAAATTGATCCATTGGTTTAAAATAATCAATGAAAAACATTGAAGGGGCAAGATTGTTTTAGGTGATGTAATTAGGTTTCTGCTTTAATATATATAGAGATTCCCTGGTTTATCCTAATCTAAGGAGGTTATCTTATTTTTGAAATTGTTAAATGTTTTCTTCCATAAATAATGACTATCATAATCAAAACCCAAAGAATTTATAAAAAAAGTATTGACATTGTTTACAACTATGGGATGGAATGAAACGTCTCCTTTCAATTATCCCAATGAACGAACTTAATCGACTCTTGTTGATTCCACACTCCATTTTAGTCTATGTGGATTTGAGCTAAATGACCAATGACTCTTGTATTTTTATTGCTTTTAGATTGAGCACACTCAAGCATGAGTGCAAAGGTTCCTATGTAACTAAGAATGTTTAACATGCTTTATACTGGTTAATATTATTGGACGTCAATTTAAACCAAAACTATTATTAGCAGTCCTTGTTTTGTTATCCATTTCTAGAACTTGATATCTTTAATTATGTATGTGTTGTATGAGGAATCCCTTGGGGCACTAAATGGGAAACTAGACGATTATTCCATGTACACTAATGGCTTAATGTTTGACTTTTTTTCTACTAGTTTTATCTACTATACATTGGGGTGGTGTGTAATACATATGTTTGATGATTCATCTGTGTTTTATAGTGTTGCTATTTCAATTTTTTACTTATAAGATTGTACTTTAATTTTATTTTATTGTTTAGTAAATTATGTCACGTGACATTTTTATAATAAGTTAGATTTAAAAAAAAAATACAATAGCTTATTTGGAAAAAATAAAAGTAGGATACCATATTACACAAGTAAATCAAAATACATTGCTATTTTAATAGATTTAAACATACATCCAAATACAAAATATGCGATTCTACACACGTCCAAACAAACATGAAACTCCTTCTTTCCATTGAGAAACTATTCTACAAAAGTGAACTATTTGTTGAAAAGAACTACTCATCGATTCGCAGCTTTGCGCGGGTAAACACTTATATATATATATATATATATATATATATATATATATATATATATATATATATATATATATATATTATTTAATACATAGGTTGTCATGTGACTGCCAAGTAGGCAAGCTAATTTGCACAGTCATCCCAAAAATAACTTAAATGGCGAAATAAGTAAATGTTTTTTACAATGTGGAACAACTAAACTTGAAGCAGCACCAAGATTGACGGAAGAAAACACCAAGGCTAACTAGGGCTGTAAATGTCACGTCTTCATCACTCCTTTTACAGCAACCAACTTTGATAAAAGCACCTGAACAACTTATGTACAGTATTTATGAAGAATCATCAACTTGAAGTCATCCAAAGTAAATGACTAAAACTTTAATTGTGAAATGTGACATAAAGCCTTTTATTTATTATCTTCTAAAACACATATATTATTTTTAAGACTTGTACAATTGTTGTAATGACAGCTAATCAATTAGGCTTCATTTTTTTTCAGTTTCCTTGGCATGAACTTCATCATACTTGTTGGATCTTTCTTGGTTGTCTTGATCCTCCACCCGTGTGTTTTTCTTATTTTGGTTGTCCACATAAATCTTGGTGTTAATCTCTCTTCCCTTTACGTACGTTTTAATTTACCATTATACATTTATATGTTGTTTTGTCTTTAATAATTGTTTGTTATGAGATATAGCTTTTAATAGATAAAATATAAGATGATTCTGGTATGGTCGATATATACATATAGAAAATGACCCCTAGGAAAAATGGAAGGGTCTTCATCAACATGCATGTCAATAGCAACTGTAATCTTTTGATGATGGATGACTCTTCCTACTTCAAGTGTTAACATCAATCAATATAATTTAACAAAGAAAACAACAACACTTTGCCCACAAAAAAGCATGTCAATTTAATATATCTTAAAAAAGGAAATAAATTAAAGAACCAAAATCAAATAAATAAATTGATTTTTGAAATGTCATGTGGCAGGCAAAACAATATATGGGGGTTGTTTTGATTCATGGCCATTAGTTTCTTTGCTCTCAGGGCCACCACCAAACCAACCCAAAAAAGAAGGGCTTCATTATTTTTACTAATATCATACTTGTTAGATAAAACTATATTAATTTGGTTTATATATTAATTTAAATAGATAAAGAAAAATCTGAATGGTCAAAAAAATATATCTAAATTTTACAACATCCTATACTGTTTTTTCAAAAAAAAAAAAAAATTGTTTTTATAATTATATTTAAGACATTAATCTCTAACTTCATAAAATAAATAATAATAATAATACATAAAAACCAAATGACTTCTAGCCCAAGATATCAGTTATTTCACTCATTCTTTGAAGTTGAACGATTTAAATTCCGTCTAGAATATAAATAAAATTAAAAATAATTTAACATTGTTTAAAAAAAATTCATAAGGAAGCGGGGGTTGACCTTTTCCGATCCGCTTAAATTTCACTCATTTGCCCATTACACAATTCACCCGAATTTTCTGTTTTGCCTCCTAATAATATTTACAACGTTATAACTATTATTAATTAATAACAATTTTCCTTTAGTTAGTCCGTCAGAATCGTTTTATTATTTCCTTTTTGGTATTCAATAGAGGTCGTAAACTAAATCTAAACTATATTGATATTTGATTGGCTTAAAAACCCAAATCAAGCTATTGCTATTTTATAAATTTTGTCCGTTCATTACTAGCTCTTACAAAAATTAATTCCTTAAAGAAAGGTTCGACAATGAGTTGTCCTCCAAATGAAAACCGTATACCATTCCTTAAGCATTACTCCTAATAATTATCATCTTTCTCTTTTTCTTTATAACTATTGTAAGATATACAAACTCTCCAAAATATCCGTTATAAAAAGTAGGGAGAATGAGACTAAAACATATATTAACATAAAAATTATATCACACCTATATAAGATATAATAACAACTGACATTATTGAAAACTTAAAAGATAATCACAACATGCATATGTATCTTTTAATTGAAAGGGAGTGGGCATTGGAAAATGATAGTACATGATTTGCGTAGTTCCAAAAATGAAGAATAGAAGGAGGGGATCAAGGGAATGTGTGATGAGACTCTTTAAGAGCATGCAATGCATCATGCATCATGCATGATGTTGTAAAAGCAAAGTCTGTAGGTGTTGCATCACCATCAATAAAAATAAAGTAGACCAACCCAATCCAATGTCCAATTCACCATATTGACTTTTAGACTGCTTAATAGTTAATTCACACACTAAAACGCGCACACACACACATGCCACATTACTCCATGGTCCATGGATATGGCTTTTATCCACGCCACTTATTAGCATATGGACTTAGTGGAAAACACCATCATTCATGTTTGGAACATTGAGTCAAGTTACTTACATGTGATGTGGCTTTTACTATTTTGCATAGCACCAATTAAAGAAACAACATTTTTCCTTTCTTAATCTTCATAAAAACTATATGGTATATATTTTTTAGTTTATTATTTATATTTATAGAATTAATATTAATATGCATTCTTAATTTTTTTTTTGTAATATTTTCCAATACTTACTTTCAATTTGTAAATTTAATGTTCATATTTTTATTTGTCGGCTACTCGGCTTTACCTCGATAAAACTCAAGATATGTTGGAACTTAAATAATTATATAGAAAGCTGCGAACCTATATTTGTTGACGCTAACTAATACTCCTAAATCACCAGTGAAAAATTGCATCAAAATATGTTCCATTTTAAGTAATTTGCCCTTTCTTCGTTAATGAAAAGGTTGTTGTACGTAATATCTAGATCGTATATTCCAAATTCGAACATTTTATTGTATGATTTTGATGAGAAAATTATTATTTACTTTTTTTACTAAACAAGCATTATTATAAAAGGTCATCCTCCTCGTCTTTTTTTTTTTTTCATTAAGAATACTCAATATTACTTCAAATCGGTTATTATATAGAATGTATGTCATTGTTCTCATTTTCGTGCTATAGTTATAAAAGGTCAAGCTCCTCCAAAAAAAATGATGGATTATTGATTTTCGTGCTATCTGCCCTAGATTTAAAGAATTTTATTGTTCAACATTACCAAGAGACAAAAGAAGCACATTTTAATTGAACATTTATGAAAGCAATATAATATCTTAGTAAATTAGAGCTCAAACTTATAACAAGAATAAAAGATTTGTTGTACGTTACCAATTATAAGTTAAACATTAGTAATCTTTAGTTTAGCGAGAAATAACTATATTAAATTGTTTGTTTAATATGAAAAAAAAAAAAAACCTTTTTTATTCGGTTTGTAGAATAGATGATTGGAGAAGAAAAAAATATAAGAAGAGGGTTTTTGAAATATGATATATTCTCTACCTTTAATGAGAGAAATATAATATTACCAAAAATCTTATATTTGTATGTAGACCTGGCAATGGAGCAGATTTTGACCCTGATCCGCTCCAAACCGTGCAAAATTAATCGGTTTGGATCATATTTTATGATTCGTTTACCCGTTAACGACCCATACCCGTTAACCCTTTTATTAAAAGGGTCGGGTATGGATCACTATCGATCCGATCCGTTTATGACCCGCCCCATCTAAATTTTTGAAATATAATTTAATTATTTATAAGTAATAATACATTTATCAATCTTCACATATAGGAGTCAAGGAGTTAGACTGTTAGACATTCTACTTCAACTTTCCAGTTCAGTTCCTAATCCAAATGGCCGATTGCAGTCGACTCCGAATATAATCAACTCTATAATCTTTTGAAATCGACTATGAAATCGATATTCCCCACTCAAGACTCAAGAGCAAGAAGAAAAGGGTTCAACCAAGATTCAAGAAGAAGAAGAAAAGGCTGTAATCGAGTGATTGGCATTCCACAATCATAATACATTGGAAGAGTTATTTATACATCTATAATTGATGCTTTTCTTGGGGTGAATATTGTTTGGTTTTAGTGATCATGTTATATGTGTTTTAATGAATAATTATAGCCTAAACTTAATATTGTAAATGAGTCGGGTAAAAGGGTTGAAATCCGTTGATATGGTGGATAAGGGTATGAGTTTAATCATTCAAAACCCTGCGGGTTATGGGTCGGGTTTGGATCATCATTTGAAAATTGCTTAACGGGTTTGGATCAAGGCTGATCCGCTCCAAACCCGCTCCATTGTCAGGCCTATTTGTATGTATACGTAATAAGAAATAGTATAAACTATAACGCGATCAAATTATTTGAAAGTGGACGAATGCGGAAGAATTTAGTAAAAGGATTTGATAGTGGATCCTAATGATATGTCATAGTCATCATAGCATCTCCTAAAAGAAATTTAATTCGTGGTGATGGGTGAAAATATATAACATGGGTTTTTAAAAAACATTATTATGTTATGTTCTAATTTTAATAATTTACATAGTTAAAGTGGAAATATAATAACAACCGAAATAAGTTTAATTGATCGAATGTCATTTAAAATATACTCTTAATTAGCTTAAGAACTTAGACTATTCGGCATGAACAACCCGGGATAACGCTGTCACATAAACATGGACGGAGCTTTATTAGGGCGAGGGGGCACACTCCTGATTTTTTTGTTACAAATAATTTCTATACTTTAATTCTATACATATTAGACCCAAAAATATAAAATTTTGGCTGTGCCCCCTGCTCACCAATTTTTATACATATTATCACTACAAGAATAAGTATCTATAGTGACAAAGCCTAAAGGGACGACGAAGATCGTCGCTACAGGAGGAGCTATAGGGACGACTTGTCGTTCCAATAGGGTTGACTAATTTATTTTTGACCTTTAGATTTGTAGACGACTTGGCGGGTCTCAACTAGTTAGGCGGGAGATTTCCCAGGTTATTGAAAATTTATAGGGACGACAATTCGTGTCAAATAAAACAAAATAATTTAATATTTTTCTTTAAAGCCACAACTCTCTACAGATGAGGAAGCTAGGTCTCATCTATCCTTCACAATCGCATACCATTCACCCCTTTCTCTCTATCGAACGACCGAGGCCGACCACCACCACAACGATGTTCATCGGTTCCTTTGACGTCGCCGACCTTCACAACGACCACCGCCTACCACCTACGACGTGATGTCTTCGGGAGGAGAATTCGAGTTCCATGTGTTGATTTCGACTCCCTGCTTTGGGCTTGGTGTTGATTCCGGCGACCTGCAAATATTTCAGCACATGGTTCCGTCAACTGCTTCAATTCCTCTGATTCCAACTTCCTCTCTCTCAGCAGCTCCCATTTTCTCTAGGTATGGCTCACTAATTTTGTTATTGGGTTAATGATTTTGTGATGTGTTAGTAATTTAGGGTTAGTGATTTTGCTAGTAATGGATTTTCCCGTGTTCGAGATCTTTTCCATGATGCAAGAAAACGTTCACCATCTATTATTTTCATTCATGAGATAGATGATGTTGGAGGGCAGTGGCGGAACCCTTAAGGGGCCAGGGGAGGTCCCGGCCCCCCGTTTTTTGGCCGACTAGGTACTCCTGGCTTTAACTTTGTGATGACGATGCAAGATTCACCAACTCTTAGATTTCAAGGTTTGTAATATCGCACATAATCTTAAGATATCTAATATGATTTAGGTGTTATTATATGTTGATTTCTGTCACTGAAAATCATAGGTCAGTATTCATTACAAAATTTCAATTATTTAGTTCTTGATTTGGTAAAAGGAAATGAAAAGAGCAAGCCCTAGTTTGCTTCGATTTCTTGGAGATGTTTGTTACAGGGATTTGGAGTTGTTTATTATATGGAATTGGACTTTGTTATTTATTGCTAAGATTCCGTTTGAGAACTGGTTAAAACACAATCTAACAAAACAGTAGTGGTCCAACTGTTTTTTTCTTTTTCTTTTGCTTTAAAACCCAGTTCAATGGGGGTTAACCACTGCATGTATTGGTCCAAGGAGTTAAAACTTGATCAAGTTATATGACTTTAACTTTTTAAACACACACTGTCACTTTGACCGGGTCGGTTTTCCAGGAAAGTGGTTGTGGGTAAACCGGATGAAGATGGAAGGAGAAATATTTTTGCTTTATATTTACAAAAGGTGCCAATGGAGGAGGATAACGCTGTCACATAAACATGGACGGAGATTTATTAGGGCGAGGGGGGGGGGGGGCACACTCCTGATTTTTTTGTTACAAATAATTTCTATACTTTAATTCTATACATATTAGACCCAAAAATATAAAATTTTGGCTGTGCCCCCTGCTCACCAATTTTTATACATATTATCACTACAAGAATAAGTATCTATAATGACAAAGCCTAAAGGGACGACGAAGATCGTCGCTATAGGAGGAGCTATAGGGACGACTTGTCATTCCAATAGGGTTGACTAATTTATTTTTGACCTTTAGATTTGTAGACGACTTGGCGGGTCTCAACTAGTTAGGCGGGAGATTTCCCAGGTTATTGAAAATTTATAGGGACGACAATTCGTGTCAAATAAAACAAAATAATTTAATATTTTTCTTTAAAGCCACAACTCTCTACAGATCAGGAAGCTAGGTCTCATCTATCCTTCACAATTGCATACCATTCACCCCTTTCTCTCTATCGAACGACCGAGGCCGACCACCACCACAACGATGTTCATCGGTTCCTTTGACGCCGCCGGCCTTCACAACGACCACCGCCTACCACCTGCGACGTGATGTCTTCGGGAGGAGAATTCGAGTTCCATGTGTTGATTTTGACTCCCTGCTTTGGGCTTGGTGTTGATTCCGGCGACCTGCAAAGATTTCAGCACCTGGTTCCGTCAACTGCTTCAATTCCCCTGATTCCAACTTCCTCTCTCTCAGCAGCTCCCATTTTCTCTAGGTATGGCTCACTAATTTTGTTATTGGGTTAATGATTTTGTGATGTGTTAGTAATTTAGGGTTAGTGATTTTGCTAGTAATGGATTTTCCCGTGTTCGAGATCTTTTCCATGATGCAAGAAAACGTTCACCATCTATTATTTTCATTCATGAGATAGATGATGTTGGAGGGCAGTGGCGGAACCCTTAAGGGGCCAGGGGAGGTCCCGGCCCCCCGTTTTTTGGCCGACTAGGTACTCCTGGCTTTAACTTTGTGATGACGACGCAAGATTCACCAACTCTTAGATTTCAAGGTTTGTAATATCGCACATAATCTTAAGATATCTAATATGATTTAGGTGTTATTATATGTTGATTTCTGTCACTGAAAATCATAGGTCAGTATTCATTACAAAATTTCAATTATTTAGTTCTTGATTTGGTAAAAGGAAATGAAAAGAGCAAGCCCTAGTTTGCTTCGATTTCTTGGAGATGTTTGTTACAGGGATTTGGAGTTGTTTATTATATGGAATTGGACTTTGTTATTTATTGCTAAGATTCCGTTTGAGAACTGGTTAAAACACAATCTAACAAAACAGTAGTGGTCCAACTGTTTTTTTTCTTTTTCTTTTGCTTTAAAACCCAGTTCAATGGGGGTTAACCACTGCATGTATTGGTCCAAGGAGTTAAAACTTGATCAAGTTATATGACTTTAACTTTTTAAACACACACTGTCACTTTGACCGGATCGGTTTTCCAGGAAAGTGGTTGTGGGTAAACCGGATGAAGATGGAAGGAGAAATATTTTTGCTTTATATTTACAAAAGGTGCCAATGGAGGAGGACAAACAAGTCATTTGTGACCTTGTTGCTTCACGTACACCAGGGTTAGTTGGGACTGATCTTGAAAATATAGATAATGAGGTTGTAATGCTTGCTGCTCGTAGAGGTTTGTGCTAATTGCTAAACATAACATTCACTTAAGTGTTTAGATATATAAAATGTCTTGATTATGTTTGTGTATGTTGTTAGGTGGTGATTTTGTGACCAAGAAGGATATTCTTGAAGCTGTTGAGAGGGCTACAACGAAGATTTGTAACAATGATACTAATGGTGAAGCTAAATCACCGTATTTGTTTGGACAAATGGCATTAGAAAGCATGCACGCCTGGGGATGTTGATTTCCAGCTAATCATCTACAGGATTTGTTCAAGATGGAGAATTCGATTTGGTGTTATTAGATTTCATATATATTTAGCTTGTTAGTACATAGATCTTTTAGTATAATTAATTCTATTTTCACAGAGGCTAAATTTTGTTTTTCACATTTTTTGAACCAATCCAAAACAGAGGCATGCCAAAGGTGCAACAAAAGTACGTTGCCCTAATTGTAAAAGTCTAAAAAAGTCCAAGCTTCACATAATGATAAACTGCCCATGTATTGATAATCTTTTGTTCCATCTTTTTATATATGATTCATTCATGCTTCCAAGTATAACAAAATGATAAACTATCTTTTTATAATCTTTTAATTGTATGATGTTGAAATGTTTTATAGTTAAATTTACTATTTGTCTAATTTTATGTAAAAATTCTGGAAAATTAAACAAATAGTAGGGACAGGATGTAAATTGTGTCCAAACACCTATGGGGACGACAAGTCGTCACTATAGATGCACCTGTGGAGACGACATGTCGTCTCTTTAGGTGTACCTATTGCGACGAAGGCTATGGTGACGACAAAATGAACTAAAGCGACAGAGGTAAAGCGACGAGACCTATGGTGACGACATGTCGTCGCTGGCATCTATAGCGACGACTTTGCACCCTAAAGTGATGAGTTTTGTTGTTCCTATAGGTCTTTATTCTTGTAGTGTATATTTTTGGCCCCCCAAATCATATGTTGAAGCTCCGCCCTGTGACATAAACATTATGCCCTCAACACCAAAAGGCGTTGAAGAATTGGGGAGGGGGGGGGGGTTCGGCCGTTACCACAGCGTTATGGAGCATCCACGTCGACAAAGGTGTTTTCCACACCGAATAGTCTTAACCATTTAAACTGGTGTTTTGTTTAATTTAAATCATTAATATATATATATATATATATATATATATATATATATATATATATATATATATATATATATAGAGAGAGAGAGAGAGAGAGAGAAAGAAAGTTGGATTGAGTGAGGATTTAAAAATATTGAAGACTGCAAGTACAAATCTTTGTCGCAAAATCGAAAAAATAAAATGTGGTGATTTGATTTTATTTATCGTTAATATATCGCGAGATGATATGACGTTTTAGTAATTTTAAACAGTATCATGAAAATTTAAGGGATAATTTTATTCAATATACTAGAGACTTTGTGAAAATAATTTTTTAAAAATAAGTTCTTGAAGTGTTTATTTTAAATTTTAAGAAATATTAGTTTTTAAAAAAATACTGAACCTAATATAATCCAAAATATGATGATACAAGATATTTATGATTAAAAAAAACTTTTGATTCAACTTGTTTATGATCCTTAATTTGTTATGATCTAAAAATTATATCTTTTATAATTTAAAATTAAATGATTTAAAATATATAATTATCCATAATTTTTTTTTGAACAAAAACTTTCTTTAATTGAATATATTATTGATCCAAAATCATATGATTCAAAAATAATTTGATTTAAAATTTTATGATCCAAAAATAATAAGTATGATTCAAAAAAAGTATGAACGGAAAATATTATGGGTGCGTTTTGTTGCGGAAAAATGAACCATTTTCCAGAAAATTTTTCCAAGAAAAATGATAATTTTGAAAACGCGTTTAGTTCGTCTATTTTTCTAAATTTTAGACGGAAAATGAAAATTTTCCGTTTTCGAAAATTACAAAGAAGTAGGGGTGAGCATAATAACCAATAAACCAAACCAAAACCAAATTAACCGATATAACCGAACCATTTTAAAAACCGTTGGTTCGGTTTCTAATTTTTGTTAACCGATAACTAACGGTTCGGTTATGGTTTTATAGGTTAACCGAACCGCCAACTTTATATTTTAATATATAAAAATTATAGATTATATATAAAATAATATAGTCAAACTTATTTAAGATCCATTAAAATATTGAAAATATAATCCATTAATCCTCACTTATGAGGAGACGAACGAGAAATCAAACCATCAAAGGCTAATCACGCAAACACACACAGTCTTCCAATCATGCATTGAGTTAGATTATTGATTAATGTTGTAATTCCTAATCAACTAATTCTACAATTTGTAAACATTATTCACAATTAGTTTAATCTTTACACTCATAATCGTAATCGAAGCCTTCTCACACCGTTAATCCTAATCAAAGATTGTTTTGACTTTATAGTCCTATTCGACGGATTTTTTGACTTTATAATCAAGATTTCTAGGTAAGTTAAGTTTTTGGTTCTTCTTGACTATGTGATATATTAAGAATGTATTTTTTTTGAATTTTTTTGGTTTTTTTTATTTACTGTTTTTGACTTAATCACATTGAATGTATATGAGTGATTGTCTTTTTTTTTATCCAATAACACATAATATGAATGTTTGGCTCTTTTATTTTATAGTTTTTGATTTGATCGTATTGAATGTGTAAGAATGTTTGGCTTATTTTAATATTAATATCAATTATCAACATATGAGATTATTAATGTCAATTTTTTTTAATGTTTTATATTTTTATTGAATGTTTTTGTTTTGAATGTGACTATGTGTTATCTCACTCTAAATATTAAAGGTACACGTTTTATTCTATTACTATAAGCTAGGTTACAAACATTGGCGTCGAGGACTTTTTGGTATTCTATTTTCATTTTTATGCCAATATACTTTCGTCATTTATATTATTTTGAACATTATGGTTAACCAATATTAACCATTAACCAAAATCGTTAACCGATAAAAACCATTAACCATAACCAATATTAACCATACTCAATGACTACCAAAATGCATTAACCAATCATAATGGTTATGGTTCGGTTTTAACCAATAACCGAACCAAACCGCCCCATACACACCCCTACAAAGAAGTTGGAAATTTTTGGAAAACCGATAATCTTTGTTTTCTACATTTTTCTAATTCCACACTTTTTCTAAAATATGAACACACAAACACTCACACCAACCCCCACAAACACACATGCTCACACGCCCCCACAAAAACACACACACCAACCCCCACAAACACAAACACACACACACACCAACCCCCACAAACACCCATACACACACACACACACACAACCACAAACACACACCCACCCCCACAAACACATACACCCACAAACTCACACCCATCCCACCCACACAAACACACACACACACACACACACACACACACACACCCGACACCACTACCACAATCACCGACCTACCATCACCATCACCCTCACCACCACCACTACCCCATCACCACTACCACTACCCCATCACCACCACCACCTCCGCCATCACCACCACTGCCACAATTGTCGCCACCACCATCGTCTGTCATCACCACCACCGCCGCCGCCACCACCGTCGCCATCATCGACACCACCACTACCCCCCGCCACTGTCCCCACGCCCACCCTACTACCGTTACCGTTTTCTAAAAATGAAAACCGATAGAAAAATACACATCTAAACACGTTTTCTAATTTTCTAAAACTGAAAATGAAAAACGAATAAGTTTTAACTAAACACGTTTTCTAAATTTTCCAATGAAAACTGAAAACGGAAAACGAAAACTGAAAAGGGAAAACAAAAAAAGGAAAATGAAAACTATTTTTCCGTAACTAAACGCAGCCTATGATTCTTTATATTATTCTTATTTAAAATTTTATAATTGTTAAACAATAAAAGCTCACACCGATATTTAATTTAAAAATAAAAAAAACAAAACAAAACAAAACAAAAAACAAAAACACTAGTATTTTCAAGTATGTAGTAAAGATTAACAAAAAAATAAAAAAAAAACGAAAAAAAGAAAAAAAAACGAAAAAAAAAACATGAAAACCGGGTATACCTATTTAAAAAAAATATAAAATAAATTATAAAACTCACTTAACTGACGTTCCATGGACGTTCCTCGCATTTGATTAAATCCTCGAGTCCATATTAATTACCACGGACGTGAGTTGCATGCGAACGCACCATGGCCAAGTATTGGGTTTGACGTTTGTGCTCTTATCGAAATGAGTGGTGGAGAATAGTCCTCGCAGTTCTCATTATTTTTTAGTCCTCTAAACGAAGACAAACAAACAAGTAAATGGATTTTAGTGTTCATGTTCTTTTTAAGTTAACCGAACAAGCAAGTAAACAAATTTCGTTTATTTCATGTTCGTTTGTTTATGTTCATCAAGATGATAAATAAGCATAAAAACATAAAAACGGACATAAATAAACGTAAATTTCTAAATCAAGAACCATTGAATGTGAACACTTCTAGTATGTTGATCATACTCAGTAATATCACTTTTGATATTTTTTCAAATCTAGAAGTTATAAAACTTGAACCTTGATTACAAACTCTACTTTCAATTTTGTCGATTATATAATATTCTATATATTAAAGGGTCTTTGATTAGTGGTATCAAGGTGTTTAAAATGTGTCTTTCCCTTAAAGTGTTGAATGTTAAGTCTTTTTATGGACAAAATAAGGAAATATGATTGAATAGGGGTGTATAGTTGTTAAGAAAATATATAATATTCTAAAACTAAAAGTCTTAAACTCTCAAAAATTAGTTGCCAAACATACAATTATAACCTGAAGTTGTTTTTATTGTTTAAAAAAAAACTTTAAATTAATTATATTCCGCAAAACATCTGTCTTGGCATCGACCTTAGCACTTATTCTTGTTACATATTCTTGGTTGTCATTTGGTTAGTTAATTAATCTCTTAAACTAGAGCACTGTATCGATCTTAGAAATATCTTGGATGCCATTTTTCTACAATACCAAAGGATTGTAACATGTGAAGCAAAGTCTCATGATATTGTCTCCGAAGATTGAAAGAATTTTATCCCTCCTTTTTGAAACTTTACTTCTGATTATTGGATTGAAAATATAAAAGAAAGTCTACATTTTCATCATCATACCAAATTAAAGGGGAAGGAAGATCTCAATTGCATATAATTAGCGAGTGCATGAGTTGCTTTCACTTGAATGGCCCTGTGGGAGTCCTACAAATCATCAAACCTATTTTATGTGCCCCACTTCCCTCGCTCCATCACCATGTAATTTAATTATTGATATTCATGGTGTGTTCTAGTATTTTTTTTTTTTCATAAATATTTTCTCAACTTTTACATCAGCATAATTACTCAGTATGTTATATTGTTCATTCTATTACCATTCATCATTTTATTTTATCATATCAAAAAGCTCATAAGCATACATTACAAGGAAATGAAGGAATCATAACAGAATGTATCTAAATGAGTCAATTACTTAATATATTTATATAGTATAGTCCTCAATGACTCTAATGTTGATAGAGTTGTCTAATATGGAGAGTACTATTGAAAATGCATGAAGTACAATGGCAATGAGGGGAAGAGTAAGTGGGATAAGTGGGTGGATGGGTGGGTGGTGGGTGGAGAATGCGGTGAAGATCTTTGTGAAAGTCTTGATACGACTGACGACTCCATTACATATTTTGAAATAAAACGAATGTAGTGCAATTGACATTATGTAATTTGATATTATTTGATCTCATCTGTAATCCAATATCAAACACTTACATGATATGATGATAGATATCACAATTGTCATTTCTCAATACTCTAATGTTTTTAAAATTTCAATAGAAACCCGAGTTTTATCTTTAGTGATTCGTACACACAACAATAAACAATGCTATATTAAGTCTAAAATCAACTAAAAACACAATGAAAAACAACCACCGACACTTTACTTCATTAGTCATCCTCAAAACTTACATGGTACTAGTTTTACCTTTTCATAAGAAAAAAATATGTATGTACATTGTTAGTGATGAGACATGAACCCATAACCAATTTGGTTGGTGTGATTCAATGGATTTGTAGGGATCTTCTGTCAAAGGCCTAATGATTGTTAATGGTGGAACAAATGGCTACCAACCAATTAAAAAAATATATCCAGTTGTTCGAGCTTGTGCAAATCAAATTTTATCAAATTCGAGTACAAAAAATAAGGATGAACCATATGAGTTGTGGCTTGTAAGGACTCAGCTCGAATTTTATCGACTTTTCTGATTCATATGAATATTTTGAGCTTGAACTCAACAAAAACTTGTTTTGCTAAACATTAGGGGTGTAAACGAGCCGATGTCCGGAGTCTAACCAAGCTCAGGCTTGGCTTGTTTAAAATATAAATCATGGGGATCGATCTCGAACTCGGCTCATGTAGTGGCTTACAGAAGATTCATAGCATGAGCTAGGCTTGCAGAAGATTCATTATGCTCGGGCTTTACTCGTTTGTCTGGCAAACCTAATCGAGCATGAGCTTGGCTCGTTTAACTATCAAAGCTCGAGCTCGACTCTATGAGAAAATGATGAAAACAGAACCCTTGATGTATAGGCATGGTTTCGTTCTTTGAAAAGGAATCGTGAGGGAAGAAACTAACAAAATCCCTAGATCTATTTCATGTATGTATTATATGTAATCAAGACTAAGACTATCATTACTTCCTTTCTTTAGCGACAATCCACTGCATGGAGAGATTATTATTACTTAATATTTGATATCTGTTAATAATTTAAATACAAAATATAAAATTAAAATTAGATATTTTTTACTATATAAAATTATATAGGTTCATTTAGGCTCACGAGTCTAATCGATGTCATTTGTTTGAAGCTTGGGTTCGAGCTCATTTGTTAAACTACCCTCCAACTTATTCGCAGTTTCACACCCTTGCTAAACATATAGATATTTTCGAGTAATTCGAGTTTCAAAATTTGAATTTGTTTTATTGCGTGTATTTCATATATTTTCGTATTATTCGAGATAGTATTTTGTTGAGCCAAATTTTGAGTCCTTATCAAGAAGAGAGGTCAATCTACTTAATGAAGTTTGAGTTTAAGCTAATATCATTAAATTATGTTTAAACCATAACAATATCCAAACCAATTTACATGGTGGTTCGTGGTTACTTACATTGTCTACAAAAGAAAACTACATATTTTTATCTTCTACATATGATTTTCCATTCTAGTAATCTGGAAGCACAAATTCACATATATCACAATAGGCCATCAATTGGGCCGCCCATTCTAATATTTTCACATTTGAATAAAGGCTTTTTGGAAAATAACCAAAAACATTTCCGTTTCTACCAAGAAAAGTATTAAATTTTGCAGTGGACCCACTCCAAACACAATGGTGGGAAATTAGATTTTTTTAAGATTTCCAAAAAAAAATAGTAAAAAGAGAAAAAAAAATCAATAAAAATTTATAAATTTCCCATTGCCAAATTATAATTCGTAATTTTAAATTATAATTTCTTAATAGCATCTGTAATAGTAAACAGAATTGTTACCTCACTATTTAATTATATTGACCTCTAATTAAATTGTTTCTTTAATGGTTAAACTTTTTAATGGTATTTTTCATTAATTTAATTACTTTATCTTTATCTATCTAAGATATCATATAAAAACCTCTCGTTTAACTAATTGTTATTTAAACATGTCGTATTTTAATATATACATTCACTCATGTACAAACGATTCACATATTACTACAGTATATATTTATATATTATATATTTTTATCTATAAACTTTAGATAAATAATAAATACTTAAAATTAGATCAAGGGGATAAAATGTAATATTATTAAAAAGAAAGAGTTAGAGTGTTCAAAGTATTAAACTTTATTGACCACTTATTGAGTGATCAATAAAAATAAGCAAAAAAAATCATCTAGTCCAATGGTGTTCAATTATTTTGATCACTCAACGGAATAGTAATAAGCTATAAAAAAAATTTCATTAAAGATGCTCCAATGACAGAATTGCAATTTTGCCATGCCTATTTGCACTTTAGCAATGATAATATCAAACATAATTTCTCAATGCTAAATTACAATTTCTTGATACTAATTTGTTCAAAAACTTTAACGTTCAAAAAAAAACTTCTTTCTGTTGTAAAGATCTTTAAAAAAAGCAAAAAAAAAAAAAAAAAAACAATTCCACACTACAAAAAAATCTCTTTATTTGGTAAAATAAGTCGTAGGTTATTGTTTTTATGTAAGTCATGGATTGATAAAGTGTATTGGCTGGATAATAAGATTTTTATGGAAAAATATTGTTATAAATATTGTTTTTTATTGGACTTGTTTGAATATAAATAAATGATTAATTTATCCTCACTTACAAAATGACAAATAAAAAATAACAAATTGTTTATTAACCGTTACAAATTAAAAATATATATTATCACATAATTTTTTAAAAATTATAATTTTATAAAAATTATAATTTTTTAAAATAACATGATTAATAACTTAAACTGAATATAATATTTAAATTAGATTCAAATGACAAAATTAAACCCAAATATTGGTTAGTATATTAGCTATTTCATCATGCAAATTATATTATAAATTTTATATATATGACTCCGCTTTTTTTAGCTTTGGCATCATTTTAAAATACTATCATCTTCACTTTATAGCATTTGTTGATTTCATCCTATAGCAAAATGCACACAATTATCTATGAATATAATACATGAGTTGGATTTGCCAAAATGATTGATTGCACGACACGATATGGTGACAAAAAACTATCTGCTCAATTTGGAAATTTACTAACAAGTTGGGCAAAATGGAAAATTGCATACAATTGTTTAGTAGTTAAACTTAAATATGATGATGACATAAAGGTAAGGATGTCTTCTCAGTTCTCCCCGTGTTATAATATGATAATTTGTTACTTTTAACATTTCAAAATTTATGACCAATTACACATAAGTTACATAACGGGAGGGCATTAGACTTAAGCGACAAGTTAATCTACTCACCTCTTCCACCTCATGATAGAACCCAAAATATTTTTGTTGTTGTCAGTGTTTTGTAAATCGGTAAAACACATCACTTGATGTGGGGTCATTTGTTTTAGCCATTTATACTGCGATCCAAACACAGATAGCCATGATGTTACAATAATATAACATCCTAGCACATCCTAGCAAGAAACTAAGGCTAGGAGAAAGAAACATACAAGGAAAAATACAATTCAAAGTGGACAACTCCAACTAACCCAATTAGATATTTCATTTTTACCCCTAAACATAGAACCATAAACATTTTGTTAGCATTGAAAAAGAACATCCATTTAAAACTAAGGTTAATGTCATTATTACCTTTTCAACTTAAGGTTTCAATCACAATTACTCACTAATTACTTTTTATGTAGGGGTGTTTGACTTATCTTTTGAGAGGCCAAAAGTCTTTTTAGAAAAAGTTGCAAAAAATCACGATTCCAAAAAGTTGATTTTCCTTATATTCAAAATCCAAAAATAGCTTTTAAAAATGTTTTTACCAAACATCTTTTACCTTTTATATTTTCTTAAAAGTACTTTTGGTCTCTCAAAAGATAAGTCAGACACCGCGTAATCCAAGCCACTATAGGTTGCCAAGCTGAGAGTGGGTTCACATTACTGTAATGGTGCTTATTTGGCGTCAACATGGATTACTATGTACTTTTAAATTTTTTTGTAAATATAAAATTAATTTGTTATGTAGCAATTTATATTTTATAAATACAAACCCAAAAAATGAACAAAGATTATAAAGATGAACTGCAGGTTTAATTGAGTTATCCATTTTCTTAATCTATGAACTCCATATTCTTAAAATAACTATAAAGATAAGAAACATTTTTATGTATCAAGTGGAATAACTAAATAAAGACCATGTATAAAAATATCCAAGTAAAAAAGGACCAATTCCAAAGCACAAAAAAGATATTCTTATGTTCTTGCTTCTAACAAAATTGGTGGTTACTTTGTCCAAATAGGAAACTTCTGAACAATAAGTTAAATAGGTTTTTTTCTCTTAATTTTAAATGTTAAAGCATTAGAAATAAAACCAATCTCATGATGTATGAAGATGTGGATCCAATAAATCTCTGAAAAAAACAAGTATTGATCAAAACTTAAATAAGACAATCTCAAATCTCAAACCACAGAAAGATTTCAAGACTAAGCTGACATCCAACAGAAATACCATAAAAATAAAATACTCAGCGATAACGACGAAGAGAAAGAGTATTGTTCCTCTTCCATGTAGCCCTTCTAGAAGGCCTCGCCTTATGGTTCAAGTGTCCCTTTCCACGTAGTCCTCTGTATTTCTTTCCAGCAGATGTCAACCCACGAAGCTCTCTGTGCTTGTGCACAGGGTTACAAATCCAGTTGATCCTCGGGTCATTTCTTATAGCAGCATGTGCTGGATCAACCAGTATCACCTCAAAGTACTTGTAGGTCGAATCCTGCATTAAACATCACTTTCAGTCTCAGTCCAATTACCAAACACAAACACAAACACAGTACAACTTTATCTGTATTATGTCATGTCATACGTACCTCGTTAAGCCAGTAAGAATTGAGGACTTTGAGGCCACCTAATTTCCTTCCCGCACGTTCCTCAGCAACAGACCTTTTGCTGCGTTGAAATTTGAGCTGAGTCACACCTTGGTTTGTGGGCTTTCCATACACGATACCCTTTGGAACTGGCCTCTTTCTTCCACCACGCCTCACACGTACACGATAAATCACGTAACCCTAAATATATATTACCACAAATCATAATCATTTAATAGGAAAAACATATCTAGATGCATAACTTTAACCATACAACTTCTATTATTTATGCAACACAACACAATTCAAGATGACAAAGTTAAAATGGTATCAACTGCCTGCACTAAGTCAGTCACAAAAGAAAATCATTATGAGTTTAGACAAGGATTATAGCACAAAGAAACAAATATATATTTAATTCAAATATACATATGGTAAAGTTGCATGATTTTGTTGTAGAAAAGTATAATACCAAATGCATTCTGTCAGTTTATCAACTATACAATACCGAAACATAGGTAAAAATGAATTAATTAGATTGTTACGTGGATCATTGTTCCTTAATTGCAGATTATTCTTTAGACAACAGGCCTATACACATTCATACGATAGAAAACCATTGGAACCTTCCCTTTAACAAAATTATGTAATTCTGCAATTTGAGGGTTAAACATTGGCATGAATAGTAAACGAAAAGATATAACTATCAACAAAGTATTCTGATGGGATCAGGGCGGATGAAAACCAAATGTTGCAATTTAACTGACAAGAGTAAATTACCTGCTTGGCTTTGTAACCCATACGCCTTGCCTTATCGGGTCGGGTTGGGTGAGTGACCCGGACAATGGAAGGAAGCTGGCGATACTCCCAGCACCTCACCCTCTGCATAAATCTCATCACATCCGACTGTTTCTTCCTCCATAGCTCCGACACATATGTATAAGCCCCTGTTACCATCAGCAAAATCAAATCTCATTTCAATCAATTAAAAACACTCTTCACCGGTATTTCAACAGATCAAAACCAATCAACAATCAAAAAATAGACGAAATATCAAAATCCGGAACACAGATACAATTTTGCAACAAATGTATGACATATCAACCAAGGAAGGGAGGACATAACATCAGGAAATCAAGAGAAGCGGTAGAAGTCTTACCCATAGTTGTACTCTTTCTGGATTTGAGCTGCGGAGAGAATGCTGCTATTAAGCGTAAAAAGACGAAGCTAGGTTTGAATTAGGGTTTTAGTGAGTGTCTGTGGTCCGTGGACAGAGAACGTATGGGCCAATTTCTTATAGGGCTTGGACTCCGCCACTACTTTCACTGTTCACAAGTAGAGTAGCCCGTTAAGAGTAAGGGTTTTCAATTTTCGTTGAAATAATTCTTTTACGAACATTCAATTACCATATGATTTATCTCAAATAATTAGCTTTTAGTATTGCGATAAATGATTATTATTTGAAAATTATAAGAGTTAATCGTGAACATGATCGAAATACGCTACAGTATAATAAGTAACTATTTTGTACAACTTTAATTACAAAATAATCATATAGTATAATTACAAAATAATCATGTAGTAGTTGTGAGACTCATTTAAAAAAAAAATTAAATATAAAGGTCAAAATATTAACGAACTTTGAATTTATAAGAAAATAATAAAAATAATGAATTATTATAATGAAAATATTTTTTATCTTTTAAATTTAAATAAATAAACAAAAAAAATTATGAGCTTTAACCATTGCTTTTAGAATGACTTTTTAACTTTGTCAAAAAGTCAAAAAAAGTCGAAAGATGTTTTGATAATAGAAAACTTCTTTTGAAATGACTTCTTGCGAAGAGTAAAATGAGGAGTTTCAAAAAGTCACAAAAACCTTATTTTTTGTGACTTTACATATAACAATTACACCAAAAGTCATTTTGTTAATCCAAACACATTTTAAATAGCATCTTTTGCAAAAAGTCATTCTACAAAAAAAACTTTTGATACTCAAAAACAATCTCAAACACCTCCTTAGTTTTGGGAAATTTTGAAATTAAAATGTAAGTTGATTAATGAAATTGATATCCATTTATTACTATATTTATTGTAATTATTACATTAAAATATTTTGTGTAATTTAATAAAATAGAAAAACTCATAAAATAACATGTGGGAAAAAAATTAATTCAAAATAATCACTAAATGACATTTGGCAATTGAATGAGAGTGTGACAAGTAAAAAAAAAAAAAACTTTCATTTATTAGAGTAAGAAGATTTTTCAACAATAAGTCTAATCCATAAGTTTACTTTTCTAATAAATAAATAAATAAAACATACTTATCTGCAGAGTTTATCAGGTAAACACAAGAATCTTTATTATTTATGTTTTTAAGATTAAATTTGATCCAAATAAAAATATGAAACAATGTAAAGCTCGATTAGTTGTTAAAATATATACACATAAATAACATATTTTGTTAAACAAAAGAACATGAACACTAAAATCTATTTATTTATTTGTTTGTCTTCGTTTGTTTGTTTAATTAACTTTATTTTGGTTTATTTACTTATATATATATATATATATATATATATATATATATATATATATATATATATATATATATATATATATATATATATATGACCCGACCGAAATGTTTTATCTCTAAAGCTCAAGAAGTTCTTATGTGTAAATTCAATGAATAAATACATAGACTAAAATAAGTTTCGTGTCAGTTGTATCTAAAGCTTGATGAAGCCATTAATAGTAAGGATTTCGTTGAGAATCAAGTAAATTATAAATATATACAAGAACTAAACTTTCCTTTGTGAGACATGAGTATTGTAACTACTTGTACAAGATGCAATGAACATTATACAAGCTATGCAATCCATCAATTTCTTAATTTTGTATAATCCGTTACTTTCAACATTTTTAATTTGCAAAATGATATTTTTCATCCCTCTACTTTTTAAGATATCATTTTCACCTCTCAACTTTCAACTTTATAAAATATCACTTTCACGTCTTGGTTTTTTGAACTTTCATGTTTGTGTTGTAGTAATTATAGTCTTAAAACATTGAAATAAAATTTATATAACCAAATTAGTCTTACAATAACAATTTGAAACAAACTCTCTGCAGGGGAATCTCCACTCACTGCTTCCCCTAATATCCTCCCTTTACCACATCATGGGGGTTACTGTTAGAAAGCGAGAGTAGCTGTCTTTAGGGCGCTAGTTCCCTTTCTAACAAGCTGACCGGAATAGCGGCCCTCGCTTCTAGTCCCACTTGTAGCCTTCTGACTTTCATTATCAGGGTATTTTCGAGGGGTGAAAGGTGCTTAGGTGGGTTTGTTTGAGTCTAAATCCTGATTACGTCGAGTGGAGAGGCCTTAGTATTCATACAACCAAAACTACGCCATGCTTTTCCTTAATAATTGTTCATAACTTGTTCCATGAGTGTTTGTGCAAACTCAATCTTTTTCTACCCACGTTGTTTACTTCTTCAGTGAATGTTTCTAATAAACATTTTATTTGTTCATTGGTCCATGTATGTTTATCTCTCATTGCTAATAACAAAAAAACATAACCTTATAAGATTTGACCAACAATCAACATAAATATGAGGAAATTAGAACACAATAATAACATGCCAACACACAAATATGACATTTTTCTGCACACAAATAAAGTAATCCAACAATGATTAAACAATAATACCATTTCAAGACACAAATATGAGCATTTCAACAAACATTTTAGCAAAAATTGACATTTCAGCAAACATTCTAGGAAATCAGTATAACAACAACACCAACAAACATTTAAGCAAATCAGAAAAATCCATGAAGGGTGAAGCAAATCAGAAAATCGATCAGAAGTGGACAATCATTTAACAAGAAATCAGTATACCAAAATATCGATTTTAGCATACCAAAAAGTGGATTTCAGTTCAACAAATCGATTTCAGTTCAGAAAATTGATTTCGGTTCGCTGATGATCATACCTATCGACGATATTCTGAAGCTTTACAGTGTGTGCCGACAAGAAACAATCCATGTGTGGTGCGCCGACGAATGGGTTGAGGCCGATGATCAATGCAAAGGAAGATGATGGAGAAGGAGTGCGATTGTGTTTTTTTTAGTATGGTTTCTTTTATTATTAGGGTTGAGAAGAGTTTTGAAGTGGTTGATCTAATTGATGGATTTTTAGCAAAATAACATTCCTATGTGCACATGCAAAACCCTAAAGCTTTGGATCTAGGTTTCTCTATTGTACATGCAAATTTATCCAAAGCTTGTAAACCCTAAACTAGCATACAACAAAACAATTGAATATCAAATAAACAAGTTAGATGAATACCTTGATTGTTGATTGTAGATCGTGAAGCTTTGAGAACCTTAGCACCCCAAATGTTGTGCATCTAATGAATCACAAAAACCAAAAGCAATTGGATGAAGCAATAGAGAGAGAGAGAGAGAGAGAGAGAGATAGGAGAGGGAAAAATCGGCTCCAAGACTTCTAGGGTTCAAGTGTAGCCGAAATCTCATGCCCTAGAGGTCTTTATATAGGTGTGGAAATTAGAGTTTCAGTCATTATCCTTATCTGGTTTCTTAGCCACCAAGCAACCCAATGGATTATTCTAGAACCCTTCCTTTGGACGAATTCCTAAGGCTTTATCCTTAGAATTCGTCCACCCTATACTCTAGGGTTTCCTTACCCAACTTTGCAACTATCACATAATTACAAGTTCAGTCCCCTTAATTCAATTAACCTTTTTTTACCACAAAATTAATTCTTAATTACTTCTTGACCAATGTTAATTAAATAAATATGATTTCTCTTTTAATATATTATTCTTATAATATATTAATAAACCATAATAACCTCTTTCTCTATTATTCATCCAGTCAAGTTGCTTTGGTGAAGGCAACCTAAAAGAACCATGCTACAACCGGGTCAAGTACAAACCAAATATAGTTATGGACTTAGACACTAATCCAACAGTCTCCCACTTGGATAAGTCTAATAACTACAAATGCAAGTACGACTTCAGAATCCGATTAGCAATCGCAGTTCTCAAAACTTTTGATCTTATTAATAACCCGTCCTTTAGATAAGGGATCGTATAATCCTCTGTTCTAGATATCGTGCAGACAAATACATGGAACATAGTCATACTTATTGTCCAGCAATTTGTTTCTCGATCTCTGATCCGTCTGACATAGAACTTAATTGAACACATCAATTCAGTCCTGACCGGGCCCAGCACATAAGTCAAACCAAATCATCGAGGGGCCCAGATATCGCTCTTACCCTCTTAGGATAAAAAGAACAGATAAACTTCGACTTATATGCATTTACTATTCACTCCTCAAATCATGCACAACAATGTGTTTTATAACATCAAGTTACTGATGCGTTTACGCATTATCAATGCACAGCCAACTTGCAAACAATAAACCATATATCTAGGTTTAAAGATTATATAATATTATCGTCTTGCGATCACTCGTGATAAATTCCATGAAGTGATACCAGTAAGCGTGGGTGTAATCCAATGCTAAAATCTTGTTCATAAGCACTCGTGAATGTTGAAGCAAACATTTGCTATGTCTAATACTCTTTAGACAGTCTACAACCAATTCGTGACAGTCTTCTTTCATACCTACTTCCAAAGTATGAGCGACTGTGGACTGTTTGAATAATCTTATTATTCAGGAAGTCAAAACATGCAAAGTGAAACAATAGGTAAATGATTAACACGAGACAGTAACTATACTTATAAATAATACTACTTTATTTAATCATCAAATGTTAATACAATTTATCTATTACACGTTTCGAAACTATCTAATCTAAACCAATATCATCCTTCAGCCCAATGTTCCTAGCGTGCTGCAACTGCTTAACCCTACTCAGTCCCTTCGTAAGAGGATCTGATGGGTTATCCTTTGACGATACCCTCTTCACTACGAGGAGTCCCTCTTCCACTCGATGTCTAATAAAATGATATTTCTTGTCGATATGTTGAGATCTGCCATGGTCCCTCGGTTCCTTGGTCAAGGAAACCGCTCCTTCATTATCGCAGAAAATATCCATAGGCTCCTTTATGGCTGGCACAACTCCAAGGTCTCCGATGAAGTTCTTCAACCATATCGCCTCCTTTAACGCTTCGCTCGCTGCTATGTACTCTGATTCGCACGTTGAATCAACTACGGTCTCCTGCTTGGAACTTTTCCAAGTCACCGCTCCTCCATTCATGGTAAAGAGCCAGCCTGACTGAGATCGATAATTATCTCGGTCTATCTGAAAACCGGCGTCACTATACCCTCGCACCCTTAAGTCATCACTCCCACCAAGGACTAGAAACCATTCCTTGGTCCTCCGAAGGTACTCAAGAATATTATTGACTGCGGTCCAATGTGCTTTGCCAGGGTTCCCTTGATATTTGTTGAACATGCTCAAAGCGAAGGCCACATCAGGGCGAGTACAAGTCATGACATACATGATTGAGCCAACTGCGGAAGCGTAAGGTATTCGACTCATTTCTGCCATCTCGGCTTCGGTACTCGGGCTTTGAGTCTTACTCAACTTGGCATTGCTTTGGATTGGTAACTCCCCTTTCTTGGAACTCTCCATACTAAAACGTTTTAGTACCTTGTCCAAGTAAGTATTCTGACTAAGTCCTATTAGTCTTTTACTTCTGTTTCTCACTATCCTTATTCCCAGTATATAGGTGATGTGCACAAAAGTACCCACTAATTTTAATATTTATAACCTAACAAACTTAGACCAACTATGCACCTATAGACAGTGTACCTAGTCAGATTATGGTATAGCTTGGGTAAGTCGGGTATCGATCACAGGGAACGGTGTTACTAATTAATCTACTTGCTATCAAATCAACCTAATTATTAACAAGTTTAAAAAGGGTTTTATCTGATTTTACAAGATCAGACGAACTTAGCTCAAATTCAATCAATAAGTAAAAGCACTCTTGTTTAGTTCGAATCCACTTCGTTCTTATGGCCAGCTAATAATTATGGATTATCAAGTTGGTTTTAATTATATTAGTAATTTAAGTCTAATTTTACCAATAATTAATTAATTCATGTAAAACTATGTATGGTCACACACAATTGAACACAGAACCAATTATGAATATGAATATGCTATGTAAAATTTATTATGTAAACGCAATTATAGTCATAATCTACGTTCTCTAGCACAGCTAAGTTTATTTACTTTAATTACTAACTAAGATTGGTCAATCCTAGCTCTAACAATTTAATGTTCACTAAATCATTAGGTAAACAAGTTCATGCAGTTAATGGTCACTAAGCTACACAGAACATGGAATCAAGCAACTAAAGAAACAACCATAAGCATGCTAGGTAATTATAAACCAAACACAAGCAATTTACCAACTAAATAAATCCATACAAAATTAAGCTATTCATAAGTTAGAAGCTTCATCTAGCTAAACAAGAGTAGCTAGATTCAGCTGCTCATAATAGCAACTAACACACTAACACCTACTAAATATGCAAACATGTTCATAAGTATCAAATAAGTAAACTAAATTATGAACCTCTACTCCTTTGGTGTTGAAAACCTTTTTCCAGAACTTCTCCTCTGCTAAAAATCGTCTTCTGGAAACCCTCTAATCAGCCAAAAAGTCCCCCAAGTCGTAATGGGCAAGGGAATTTATAGTTTTCTGATTTCCCGAGTTCACGTCGTGAACCATACGGATTCACGTCGTGAATGCGATCTTTTCGTATTCGACAAGGACTCTTTTACCCGGATGTAAATCTTCTGGAATACTCTTCTCACGTCGTGAATCATGAACAATTCACGTCGTGAGAACGCTTTTTTTGCTGAGTTTTTCATCCTTCTTCCCTTCAAGCCTCCAAAGTTCCAAATATTGTCAATTCTGGTCCCTAACTTCGAAAATGCCTCTTTTTTGGCTGCAAATAACAATTTATTCTTATAAGTACCATTATCCTATGCAATTAACCAAAATATTAATAAAAATGTAAATAAATATTGCCTAAAAATATGTATAAATATGGCAATATCAAAATACCCCACACTTGTTCTTTGCTTGCCCTCAAGCAAATTTAATTATTTTTATTTTTTTAAAACTTAACCTTCATCACCAACATCACATAGAACAATCCAACTCAAACTCAGCCATTATGCCAAGACCTCAACGCATGCATTTGTGTCTAAAAATTTTCCTAAGTAACCCCCTCAATTCTAAATACTCACAATCCTCATAAACACTCGCCCACTTCTTTCGAACAATGCTCATTTTATGCAACCCTCCGAATCCATCCGCAGAAGATTTTCTAACCTCAAGGTATTTTTGTAAAGCCACCCAAACATACATAAACTAGAGAATTACAACTTTTAGAAGATATCACAACTTGGAGCTCTTGAATTCTTCACTTCTTGATATTCTGATCTTTGACTTCTTTGAATTCACCAATTGTTTGTGTAATTTTGATATCTTCAACTTTTGAAACTTCAGAATTTTCGATCTTTGATCTTCTTACTTTGATACTTTTATGCTCCAAAAATTCCTCAATTTTTAATTTTTTTTTTAATTTCTCTCTTTTTTTCTTTTTACATGTACTCACTTTTTTTATATCACTCAAAAACCTACATACTTAAGCAGGGGCGCTTAACTTCAACCCTTATTGGTTAAGGATATTAATTTTCCTGGATACATTTCAGGTTTAGGCTGCTAAACATATCGCATCCATCAAACTAAGCGAGGTTGTGTTTTTGTCCCATGATTTCACTAGAAAAAGGAAGGCCACAAATGCACTATAACGTGTATTGGCTCAACTAAACATTTGAGCCCTTATCAGATCATCCCAATGCAACACTAGCAGCTTAAGTTCAAATTATTATTACTAGAACTAAAATTAGATTATTATTTCAAACCCATGAAAATTTTTAAATTCCCTAAGATTTCTAAGATTTCTATTTCTAAGATTTCTAGCAATTTACTAATTTACTTTTTCTACCCCTACCCCACACTTATTACATACAATGCCCTCATTGTATGCATAAAATAAATAAAAAGCAATAAAGGGAGAAAAAAGAATAGACTCCCCTGGGATAGAAGTGGCAAGAGCGAACTCCAAACGTGTAGTTGACATGTGCATCTTGAATATGGAACTTCATCTAAATAGGAACTTGGACTTAAACTCACGAAAGATGTAAGTGAGCCAACAAGCGAAAAAGCAATGAATCGGAACTTCAAACTCCCATAAAAATGGTGTAAGTCTTCAAAATGTATAGAAGAATATGGGAAAGCAAACGCCACTCTGAATAGTAGAGGAAATAGCCAGCATGCGCATCATAAAAACACCAAATATAGTGAAAATGGAAAAACTCACGACGTGAATTATATAGGCTCACGACGTGAGGTGGCAGGAATGCGGATTCTGTAATCTATTATAACTCAACTCACGACGTGAATTAGTGTTGCTCACGTCGTGAAAACTGGGCGACTGAAAAATGAGACTGCCCATTCTTCTTATTACTTTTGGCATCCCATTCCAATTTCTAAATTGTTAAAAACACTGCTGAATGCAAAATTTCTATGATTCCTTGCTAATCTCATCCTCTCTCTCGACTCACCTCACACTTATTTTTAATTGTGGGTCTCGACTCTTAACTCTAGACTTGTAATGACCCTTGACTAGACGATCACGACTCTTGACTCGACTTTACTCCCTTCCCAAGACTCCTTAGCAAGCTGTAATAAAAATACCAAATGACAACTAAAAGTAACATAATAGTGTAAAAGTCTTACAAACCAAAACAAGTTCAAAACAACAAAAATCTAAACCAAATAAAATCAAAACAAAAACTAAATAGGAACTCAATCGTCATCTTCTTCACCACGTGCTCCACTTGGACCGGCTCCATCTCCTCCTTGGCCTCGATACTCGCTCATCCTAGGGCAAAGTGGGTAATGATACCCTAAATGAGGAGGCTGCTCCACATGGAAGTGTTGCACCAAATTCTCCATTGTCCCCCCAATCCAGTTCATGCTCAAGGAAAGCTGGTCAAAATACCCTGTCATATCATCCCCAAATTATGATGCTACCATGGATGCTGATTGGCGAACCGGTTGTCCTCTTTCCCCTCGTCCTCTCACATTCCTTCTCCTCGGCCTTGGTTGTGGTGCGGGTTGATCACCCTGCTTCTCATCACCATCCTCATCATCCGACCCCAAAATACCCCAGTGAGTCCTATAATTTTTTACCACCCGCATAGTCTCCAAATAACCCATACTAAACTCATGTTCATCCATGCAAGTCATGGAACGAGTGATATCGGGAACAAGCAACCCATACGATCGGGCCAAAAGGTTAATGAAATGCCCTCCACAAATAGGGCTCCCGGGGCGAGAACTGGCAGCAGAGTCAGCCAGAAAGCGTGCCAAAAAATAGGGAATGTTGCAACACACTCCCGGTTGCAAAATGCACCATAAAAAGAATAAATTCTGCTTTGTCACCTTGTCCCCATGCCTTTTGTGATTGATGGAGAAAGTGATAAATCGGTGTAGTACTCGGTGGATAGGAGATCGAACGCTGCTCTCGGGGGACACTCCGGAATTGAATATTCCGGAGGCAATATTATGCCAGAAATCAAACCCAGTGACATCATCCACATACCCTCTAGCTGAATCCCTCAAAAACATGCTAAACTCGGGAGTCATAGCCTCCTGGGGATTATATATCCCCACCCTCCAAGAAAATTCCATGAGACTGCACTCCCGATACTCACCCCCGAGATGGAATACCAAAGCTTGTGGATAATGGGGGTCTTGAACATTCTCGTGGAATGTAACTATTGAGAAAAACTCAACACAAAACTCCTTATATACCCGCTCTTGGATGCGGAAAAGATTGAGCCATCCCGAGCAAGTGAACGAATAACCATCTCCAATAAAGATTTTGGTTAGAAACGGGGACAGCCTATCCATGAGTCCAACTTCCCTCAACCGTGTCCAATTGATGGTGGGTGCGACTGCAATCTCCCGGTTGTAAAGCCACCCCAACCGATTGTTCCAACGCGTATAAATATCCCGTGACATATTCGTTGGAAAGACGTAAAACGGGTGGAGATTAGCAACCCCGGTTGGAACTTCTCTTCTGGGAGCCATTCCTGTAAAAATAAACAAAAACAAACCAACAAAGACATCCCAAAAGATTAGCATTAAACAAAATTTAAAACTGTAAATATCCAGGATTCACGTCGTGAATTTCGAGGAATTCACGTTGTGAGTTCGTAAGCAGAACCCGGAATCGATCAAGGCAGAAATCAAATCGGGCCAACCATGTCAAAGGGATTTACTCCTAGGGCGATTTCAAACTTATTTCAAACACATTCAGCAAGAAATTCATAGATTTAGGGCATCGCTTTTAAGATTCAAGTTAAATGCATACCCTAACCCCTAAATCTAGCATTTACAGCAATAATAAACAATGGGAAAAAGATTAAAATACCTAGGATGGAGAATTACGTAAGCACAAGAGGATTAAAGGACGTGTGTCGGCCAAAATCGAACAAGGGGGGACCAGTCGCCTCTTTCACTTCGTGGGAATAAAGAAATGTTTGGTCAAAGAGGGTTCTGTGTTCTTTATTCTGTGGTCCCGTGTGTTTCAGGATTCACGTCGTGAATGTAGAGAAATTCACGTCGTGAATTCAGTCTGGGCTTAAAACTGGGCTTATTCAATCTATACCAGAATTGGAATGGACTAAAAATAATGGGCCATTTAATGGGCTAATTATGGATTAATGGAATATTGTCCGTTTCAATCTGGACTCACGTCGTGAATCATAATGATTCACGTCGTGAATACTGTCTGACTCCAAATTTGTCTATTAACTAAAATTTTTAATTATTATTCTTTAATTTTTAGGGACCCCACACTCAGTGTTGTATCATGTATAAAGTGATCTGGATGATAAGATCGACTTCCCTAAAACAACAATGCAAAAATTAAAAAGAGAAAGAAAAACGCAAACCAAACTCAGGTTGCCTCCCGAGAAGCGCTTCTTTTTAAGGAGTCCTGAGCTGGACTCCGTGCCCTCTACGTTGATTCGTCAGAAGAATCCACCACCAGGATCTTTTGCTCCTTAAAACGCCTCTTGTAAGCTTGAACTCGACGAATATACGCCTTTTTAGAATTCTCCTTTTTAACCTTAACTTCGTCTCTATCGAGCTTGCGTTTGATCCCTTGAGTCTTCAATTTTTCATCATTTTTAAGCTTCATAATAACCTCCTCCTCCTTCATCACTGGGCTAGTCACTTTTGATGTCACCTCCTCTTCATCACTCGATATTTCATCACTTTCCTCACTTATCAGAGATGTTGGTTTTGTAAAGGCAATAACTTCAACGAAAAATGGAACGGATGCTCTTGGTTTAGTGCGTTTGACTTGTTGAATTGATTTAATTTCTTCTTCCATAAGCTTCTCCAATTCTTCAAGCTCATTATCATCTTCAATATTGAACACTTCACTTTGAACATCAAATCCTTGGAAACCATCTTGTAGTCCAAAAGTTTCTTCTTCATCACCAACCCTCAACGTGAGCTTGGACTCTCGAATATCGATAAGAGCCCTAGCAGTATTCAGTAAAGGGCGACCAAGAATGATGGGGACATTCACATCCTCTTTCATATCCATCACTACAAAGTCAACTGGGAAAACGAATTTCCCAATTTTAATTAGGATGTCTTCTACTATCCCTTTTGGGTGAGTCACTTAACGATTTGCCATGTGGATTGTCATTTTTTAGCCTTCATCTTCTGAATATTTAACTTTTGGTAAAATGAAAAAGGCATCAAGTTAATGCTAGCCCCAGAATCGGCTAAAGCATATGTCTTCAAATTATTACCAAACTCACATGGAAGAGTGAGGCGTCCAGGATCTCCCATCTTCTTAGGTATCTCTCCCAATACAGCCCTTGAGCTTTGCTCACTAAGGATCACTTTAGAACTCTTCTTCAATTCTTGGCGAGTGTCTATTAGATCTCGGAGGAACTTCGCGTATTCTGGAACTTTTGCAAGTGAATCAATAAAAGGAGTATTAATAGAAATACCCTTCATTTGTTGAATAAACTCTAGATGTTCCCTTTCCAGTGGACTAAGACGTGCTCGAGACGGAAATGGTAAAGGCGGGTGATAAACTGGAACAGATACGAAATTATTCTGTTCAGACCGAGCCCACGACGTGAGCATATCGTGCTCACGACGTGAACTTGGTATTCCAGCAAATTCTTCGTTTTCGAGTTTTGTCTTCTTAGGCTTCGGGTCATCTGGCTTTGGCTCCACTTCTAAAGCTTCAAGGAATTCAGAAATCGCTTCTTCTTCAGTATCAATGGCCATGACGTGAGATTGTGTCTTCAATTCAGGGACTGGTGGAGACAGTCTTTTATTTACCAAAGTAGTGAGTTGACCAAGTTGAACTTCAAGGTTACTGATGGAAGCTTGTTGATTTTTTAATAATGATTGTTGGTCAATCATCATAGCATCAGTAGCATCATGCTTTTTTTCTAAAGCTTCCATAAACTTTATTAACATGGTCTCTAGATCAACTTTCTTCTCAGCTGGTGGTTGCTCTCTTTGGTAAAAACCCCGGCCAATTTGCCTAAATTTCTCTTCTTTTTGCTTCTTGTATTCATCGTAAGGCAGCCACTCCTTCTGTGGTTTCCTCCAATCTTCATCGTATTTGTCCCCACTCGAATAGCAAACTTGAGCTTTCTTGTTTCCATATTCATCCATATTGCAATCCCTTGTCAAATGCGGGCCGCTACATCTCTCGCAACCAACTCGAATTGCATGAATTGATTGGTCCATTTGGGTCAATCTCTTATCCATAGTGCTAAGCATTGCCATCACAGTATCCATCTCTTCAGTTTGTGCACCTCCACTGCCTTTTATTCCATCGCGTCCTGGGTTGTGATACTCACGAGAGTGCTTTGAAAATTCTTCAATAAACTCCTTGGCCTGAATTGGGTTTTTCTTTGTTAGTGGTCCTTGTGAATCAAGGAGTTGTCTAGTCATGACATTCACCCCATCATAGAATATCGGCATTTCTTGCTGAATATTTAGGTCATGTTGAGGACAATTCCTTAACAACCCCTTGTAGCGCTCCCATGCCTCGTATAATGACTCCCCCGAATTTTGCTCAAAGTTGGCAATCGCCTTCTTGAGTTTAGAGATTTTGGAGGGTGGGCAAAACTGATCTAGAAATTTCTCACGCAATTGGGCCCATGTGGTGATTGTACCAGATGGAAGAGCCTTCAACCAGTCTTTTGCAGCTCCTTTGAAAGTGACTGGTAACATCCTTAACAAAGCTGTCTCCCTCGGGATATTAGGAGTATTAAAATAATCTGCAATATCATTGACCTCGTCTAAATGCTTGAAAGCATCCTCATGATCCTTCCCATAGAATGGGATATCCTTGAGTGCGGTAAGGATATGCCCCTTTAACTCGAATGTGGCATTGGCAGGAATCGTAGGATGTACTAAACCCGGCCCCACATCATCTCGAATGTTCGCCATTTCGTTCACCGGCTCATCTCATCAATGTTCGCCATTTTGTTCACCGGCTCGTTCTCAGGTTCACTCGTATAAAGTCCAAATTCTGTTTCTGATTCGTACTCGGTCTCGTGTGGGTTAGGAGTTTGATCGAAGACTTCAAACTTGCTCTTTGAGGCTGAACTCGATTCTCCCGTTTTCTTTCCTGACTTCCTTGAAAATGTTGATTTCAGTTCTTGTAAAGGCGACTTCTTATTATCCTTTTTGTGCAGCGTAGACTCCGGATCTTCCAGTTGTTGCACCAAAGGTGTGTTGGATCCTCTGGTCATCAACTCCTGCAAAACAAACAAAATAAAAAACGTAAAACTGAACTAAAAGAGAAAAAAAATTAAAAACAAAGAAAAATAGGATCACAGAATTCACGTCGTGAATACTGTAATACTCACGTCGTGAGTTCTGTAATGCCAGAAAAAAAAACTGAAACTGGAAAATAACTCCTTGCAAGTTTTACCCCATAAAAAGGATCGATTAATCTGAAGCAAATAAATAAACAATAAACTAAGCCGTTCCCCGGCAACGGCGCCAAAAACTTGATGTGCACAAAAGTACCCACTAATTTTAATATTTATAACCTAACAAACTTAGACCAACTATGCACCTATAGACAGTGTACCTAGTCAGATTATGGTATAGCTTGGGTAAGTCGGGTATCGATCACAGGGAACGGTGTTACTAATTAATCTACTTGCTATCAAATTAACCTAATTATTAACAAGTTTAAAAAGGGTTTTATCTGATTTTACAAGATCAGACGAACTTAGCTCAAATTCAATCAATAAGTAAAAGCACTCTTGTTTAGTTTGAATCCACTTCGTTCTTATGGCCAGCTAATAATTATGGATTATCAAGTTGGTTTTAATTATATTAGTAATTTAAGTCTAATTTTACCAATAATTAATTAATTCATGTAAAACTATGTATGGTCACACACAATTAAACACAGAACCAATTATGAATATGAATATGCTATGTAAAATTTATTATGTAAACGCGATTATAGTCATAATCTACGTTCTCTAGCACAGCTAAGTTTATTTACTTTAATTACTAACTAAGATTGGTCAATCCTAGCTCTAACAATTTAATGTTCACTAAATCATTAGGTAAACAAGTTCATGCAGTTAATGGTCACTAAGCTACACAGAACATGGAATCAAGCAACTAAAGAAACAACCATAAGCATGCTAGGTAAAGCAATTTACCAACTAAATAAATCCATACAAAATTAAGCTATTCATAAGTTAGAAGCTTCATCTAGCTAAACAAGAGTAGCTAGATTCAGCTGCTCATAATAGCAACTGACACACTAACACCTACTAAATATGCAAACATGTTCATAAGTATCAAATAAGTAAACTAAATTATGAACCTCTACTCCTTTGGTGTTGAAAACCTTTTTCCAGAACTTATCCTCTGCTAAAAATCGTCTTCTGGAAACCCTCTAATCAGCCAAAAAGTCCCCCAAGTCGTAATGGGCAAGGGAATTTATAGTTTTCTGATTTCCCGAGTTCACATCGTGAACCATACGGATTCACGTCGTGAATGCGATCTTTTCGTATTCGACAAGGACTCTTTTACCCGGATGTAAATCTTCTGGAATACTCTTCTCACGTTGTGAATCATGAACAATTCACATCGTGAGAACGCTTTTTTTGCTGAGTTTTTCATCCTTCTTCCCTTCAAGCCTCCAAAGTTCCAAATATTGTCAATTCTGGTCCCTTACTTCGAAAATGCCTCTATTTTGGCTGCAAATAACAATTTATTCTTATAAGTACCATTATCCTATGCAATTAACCAAAATATTAATAAAAATGTAAATAAATATTGCCTAAAAATATGTATAAATATGGCAATATCAAAATACCCCACACTTGTTCTTTGCTTGCCCTCAAGCAAATTTAATTATTTTTATTTTTTTTAAAACTTAACCTTCATCACCAACATCACATAGAACAATCCAACTCAAACTCAGCCATTATGCCAAGACCTCAACGCATGCATTTGTGTCTAAAAATTTTCCTAAGTAACTCCCTCAATTCTAAATACTCACAATCCTCATAAACACTCGCCCACTTCTTTCGAACAATGCTCATTTTATGCAACCCTCCGAATCCATCCGCAGAAGATTTTCTAACCTCAAGGTATTTTTGTAAAGCCACCCAAACATACATAAACTAGAGAATTACAACTTTTAGAAGATATCACAACTTGGAGCTCTTGAATTCTTCACTTCTTGATATTCTGATCTTTGACTTCTTTGAATTCAACTTTTGAAATTTTGATATCTTTCCATTTGGCAGACTCCGGGTCTGCCATGGCTTCCTTATAGCTGTTAGGTTCGTCCAAATTTATTAGTGTACTATCACTAATAAATGTATCACCTTCGCTTGTTATATGAAAACCATATAACACAGGTGGAACACTAACTCGACTGGAACGTCTAAGAGGTAAGGACTCGTCAATCGGTTAAACAGGAGTTTCCTCCTCAGGTTGAGCGCCAGTGTTAGAGGTTCCTTCATCGTTCGATTCTTGAAGCTCTTCAAGATCGATTTGCCTCCCACTTTCTCCTTGGCTTATGAGTTCTCGCTCTCGGAAAACCCCTCTCCTCGCAACGAAGACAACATTGTCACTCGGTCTATAGAAGAGAAAACCAAAGGACTTCTACGGATAGCCGATGAAAATACATCGCTCACTATGTGACAACCCGAAACTTTTCCCGTTATCCTTACCCAGTTTCCGTTAATAAAATTTGAGTTTTTATTTAATTCCGTCAAATTTCTTAATTTGGGAAGGACCTTAAGTTTTAAATAAATAATACGTATTTTATACGATTCAGAATAAACCGTGAATCATGCGAAAAACTTGAAACTTCCTCGAAAATCACCGAGTTCACGGTCAGGACGAGTTTACGACCGTAAACTCGTGTAGAACGTAAACCCGTTTACGGTCAGGACCCTTGAGTTTACGGTCAGGGTGACCGTAAACTCCCTCCTATATATATATATATATATATATATATATATATATATATATATATATATATATATATATATATATATATATATTTCATGATCATTTTTGATCATTTCTTCCATTTCAAGCCTAGAATCTCGAAAACTCTCTCAAGTATCATAGGATCTTCTTGCAAATCCCCGAGAATGTAAGTGTTTCCTTCCCTTTTTGAGTTAATACATCTCTTCTTCTTGATTCACTCTTGAATTTATCCACAAATCTCATCTTTTGAGTCTAGATCTTCATGATCCTCAAGAACATCAAGAACACTTAAGTGTTTTTGGGCCGAAAACACCCCTATTTGCCTCCAAATCGTAAGTATCATCCTCTTATACTTATATCTAGTTAGGATTCTTGAGTTTTTCCTTGAAATCGTCACTTTTCCATGAACAAAAGGTGTTTACGGTCTAGTGTATCTCCTTAGACCGTACACCCTTCAATGACCGTATATTCATAGGCCGTAAACCCATGAACTGTAAACCCATGAACCGTGAACTCCATGACCGTAAACCCTATGACCGTAAGGTCATTTAGACCGCAAACTCAATGGACCGTAAACCCATTGAACCGTAAACACATAGGACCATGAACCCCTTTGATCGTAAACTCTTATGGTCATGCCACTTGGACCGTAAACTCCTATGTAAGGCCATACTTCCCTTATATGCAACCCTATGTGGTGTAACACTTCATTACAAGTGTTCCTAGTCCCTAAGGTGGTTTCCTTCCATAACAAATAGTGTTATGCCTTTACCTAATACATGTATGTGCAACCATATGTTAAATAGGATCCAATTGTGACCGAGGCTTCAATTGACACTCAGCGTTACTATCGACCTACATCCAAATCCCACGTCAAACTGTGAGTTCATACCCCTATGTTTTTTCCGAGTTTTTCATGTTTTCAGGGGGGGAATATAAGCAAAAGTACAAGGAAACTTGTTCTCAAAATATATTATTTTGTTTAAGATAAATATATTTCTAGTATGCTTTTAACATGGAAAATAGTCTTTACCAAACGATTAAGAAATGAACTCGTAGAAACAGTTTTCAAAACTAGAGCAATGAACTTATGAATCACGTAGTAAAATGTATCATTTTATAAAGAATTCATGTTAATCATAAAAGGATTTTTGTTTATATTATTACTTGTAAATTTGTTAGTCTAAGTTGGAGGCACGTCCTTGGTAACAGTCCCACAGAATCAGAGTGTAGGACTAGCACTTGTGACCAAAGTCTCTTGTATGGAGAGCGTGACTGTTGTGTATAGATCTATACGGGACTGACAATCCCGCATCTCGCTGCTAGCTACAGTGGGACCGGCAGGTCTACGGGTGACAAAGTCATTAAGGATATCGGTCGTTGCGGGCCATATCCAGTCAGTTATGGTCATGACCCTCACAACGTAGATAGCATAGATTTACTTTTGTAATAATGAATCAAGTGAACTAACCTCAAAGTAATAACCGATTTAATTACTGGAGGGTATTAATAATAATATCTTCAGGACTTAGTTCATCACGGTTTTCTTTTATTTAGTTGTTTAAAGCTAATGTACCTCTCTGGGTGTAACCAGGGTTTTTAAAAGAAAACTGTTTTTATTAATACGAGTATGGTAGATACTTGCATACCTCAGTTTAAAACGAATAATCAACCATCAACCTTTAAGGAAAATATAGGATTTTCTCGGGATAAACCGGCTATTCAAAACGGATTTGTTTATCATGTAATCAACGGATATTCATATTCATTCCACGACACCTTGGATTGTACGTATCTTGGTACGAATCTGGACGTCATGGAAGGAATGGGTTTTCAAACATGTTTTTATTAAGAAAATATAGGATTTTCTTAACGAACACTTTTCAAAAGGATCAAAGAACATTTTCCACCAAAAACTAAACGCTTATGAACTCACCAGCTTTATGCTGATATTCTTTCAAAACTGCTTGTATTCTCAGGGAATTAGTAGACAGGTACTTCCAGGAATTTGGAGAAGTCGGAGCGTTAGAGTCACGTCTTTCCATTTTACTTTTGATATGAACAAAACTATATATTAAACAATGTAAACCTTTTTCATATATGTATTCAATGTCTGGTTGTGTTTACTATGCTTACTATGATACAATTGTTGTGATACTACGCATGACGTCAACCACCCCCAACGTTTCCGCCGTTCCGGTTTGGGGGTGTGACAGATTGGTATCAGAGCCCTTGTTTATAGCGAACTAAGTATACTAAACCTTACATGGTATACAACTATAAACATTAAGGGCCTAAGTGCTCTAAACTAAAAGTATACTTTCAAAAATATAAGTATTTTTATAAAAAGTATACAAGTATATCCGATTACCAGAATTCGTGTCATAAGTAGAACAAAACAAAAGTATTTGGATGTTGGACATCACGGTTAAACCTCGACAGTTATGTAATCATGTCTAGGATCAATATAGCTTGATCAACTATATTCATTCGAGACATGACCAACATGTGCTTGGGAGTGACTGTGGTGTTGCAGCAAGCCTAAAATGTGACAACCGTCAAATTTCGGTCAAGTCAAAGTCAAACAAAGTCAACAAGTCAAACCGGTCAACTCCATTAACCCTTGTATGTTAGGGTTTACATTATACAATTCGCTATTTCAATGAGAAAACATCATTTGAAAAATTCATGTGTTTGATTTTCCTTAGCCTTAACAGTGCTAAACAACGAACCAAAGCGATAAAACACTATTGCACAATCATCGGGATTGTGTAAGACACTAAATCATGGCTTAACGGGGTTTATGGACCTTTCGTTGCGAAGTCGGACACTCAAAAAGATCACAAACGAAACCTCTCACAATCTCTTTCACTCAACCTCTCTCTATTAAAATCTCTCCCAAATCTCTCCCGAATCTCTCCCAAATCTCTCTCAAAAGTTCCTTTAAATTTTTGTAATCATTCGGGCCATCCCGACCCTTAACTGGGTCAAAAACCACTTGAAACGGGGTAAAAACGGGTAAAATAGGCTTAAGGACCCAAAACTAAAGCTTCAGGACCGAAGTCCCTGTCATAAAGGAAGACGACACACATTTGTCTGTCGTAACCTTACGACGCGCGTGTTGATGACACGCAATGAGTATCAAGGAAGCCCCTGTCATAAAATAAGACGACATGCATTTTTGCGTGTCATAATTGTTCCGGTTTTTCGACTACGACTTTGTTTTAGGCCCGTTTTTCATCATTTTAACGCGGGATTTTCACCAAAAACTTTATTTTTACAGTTAGAACTCTATATTTCAGTAATCCCCACGTTTTTAGGGCCATTCATACCAATAATTAGTGGGGGAGGTGCTTGAGGTGGAAAGATGACTTTACTTTACTTTATGTCACATGCCACCACTCACACCCACTACATGGCCAACTCTTTCCCACTACATGACCAGCTCTTACCCACTACATGACCAACTCATACCCACTACATGACCAGCCCCAATCCTTGTCTAAGTATAAAAACCCATCCCCTCTCTTCATACTTCTTTCATTCTCTCATTTTCCTCCAAGGATCACACTCCAAATTCTCTCACCATTCTCTCTCAATTCCAAGACTTCCAAGGCTGATTATCAAGCTTTCTTCCACTCTTGGTAAGTATAATTCATTCTTCTTATGATTATTACACATCCTTCTACTCAAAATCATAAGAATCTTACACAAACATCGTCACCTTCATGTTAGGTTCTCGATTCATCAAGGCATCTTCTAAGTGTTCTTGGGTTGAACACTTCTCTTCTCCAACATCCATCCTCTAATAACACATAAGGTGAGTTCATACCCCTATATTTTCATGTTTTTCTTAAGTTTTAAGGGGGGGAATACAAGTTAAAACACCAAAAACACAACTAAACTCATTTAATAGTCTTCAACAGAAACGTTTAACTCCATTCACGGACTGTTTTTGTCAACTTAAACATTTTAGTTTTCAAAACTGTTTCAGACGCATATAGTTCAGGTTCATACCTTTAAAATGACTACTTGCACATCACCATATGATTTTTCTACGATTTATGGTGATTTTTACAAAACTGTCTATCATTTCAGAAACAAAACCGGACCGGTCTGTGAATATGAATATTTTCACACAAGTTGGAGATAACTAAAAATCATGAGAAAATTTATGAACAAACTAGACACACTTTCTAAACTCTCAGAATTTGCGGTTTTTGATTTAGACCTTTGATGATTTTTCTATAAATTTTCTAAGAACAGTAACAGAAACGTTATTACTAGAAAAATACCATCAATTTCATTTACGCCTTGTAACTCGTTGAGCAAGGTGTATATCATTATGTAATCATATATTATTACATTATATGTCATTTTGTCTTGAATTAGACATACATCAGAAAACAAATGGATTTTTACCTTCACAAGTATGGTAAATAATTAATTTTTATAAACAAAGTTTACATCCGTTATACACAAACATTTGGTAAACTATGACAATTATAGTTTATGAACACTACTACTACCCTTGTTGTGATAAACTATAATAGGTATAGTTTATGATACATTTACATAACAAACTATAATTTGTATTAATACTCTATTCTCGTTTAGCAGTTCCTAAACCAAAACTATTAATTATATTAGGTTCTACGCCATTTTGACCCGAACCGTCTATCGTACGACACACGCATTTCATTTTGGGACTAATGTGAGTAATCTACCCCATATTTTATAATTTTCAATACTTTTGGGGTGTATCATGTGGTTCTAATATGTTCCAACTTCATTTTATTGTTTTATCACAATTGAGACATTGTTGGGACATTTATACGTGACTCATTAATTGTATAACTATTGTTTGTTTACGCTACATGTACTTGTAGTGCATTACCATTTTTAGTCTAATCTCCATGACTATGCCCGTATTCTTGAGGTACGTTATGGACAATAATAGCGCTATTGGGTTGACCACCCCGCCTTGGGACGCTAAGGTGATTGATCGCACGTGGTTGAGTGTGTTTGATGATTAGATGCTCCATCCTATATATATATATATATATATATATATATATATATATATACACACATATGTATATATAGGGTGAGGACTTATTGTTGTTGTTATCATTTGTTAATCAATTTTGGATTTATAAACCGTTATCTCAAATACAATTGTTTGCCGACTTCAAAAGAAAACAAATTTCAAATTATAAATGTTTCAACTTCACAAATTTTCTCTACTAAAATTAGATTACTCACCAACTCTCGTAGTTGACCTGTTTTTACCCATGATGCAGATTTGAAGAATGAAGTTGATGAAAAATAGGTTGTGCCTTAGAAATCCACAAGACTATTTAAATTTGATGTAATAAATGTTGTTCGTATTTGGATTTGTATTTGTATGTTGTGGATCTTGTTTGCATACTTAGTACTTAATTGAATCTAATCATATTATAACATAGTTGTCATGAGACTTTGAACAATATATCACGCCTTGATCGATTCCGACAAGGATCGGGGTGTGACAGATTGGTATCAGAGCCCTCGACTATAAGGAATTAGGTTAATTGCCTTGACCTAGTCTATAGCCTCTAGGGTCCTCTCGTATGCTAATTTATAAAATGCACACACAACTGCATGCAATTCACACTTAGAAAATCCTAGGAATACCTTTGTGTGTTAATTGCTCCCTTAAGTGCATACGTATTACTCCTGACGCTTATATGTGTGCATACACTGGTGAATATTCTCCTCTTTCTCTGAAAATCACACACATATTCAAGTGGTTTAAAAAAAATGTATATACATATATATTCCTTAGAGCTCATAGGAAATTCAAAGTCATCCACTCTAGTTGGGTAGGATCATAGTAATGGACGCGTAGTAACTGGAAGGGGGAGGTGCCGGTAGCCCGAAAGTCCTGACTAGGCAAGCATTCGTATACATCCCAATCAACTGAGGGACCAGTTTGCTTACCTGGGGACCAAAGGCGAGAGTTCCCAAACCTATAGGCCAAAGCGCGTCATTCACATTACTTTTGAGCCATCAAAATACTCGACCTTATCAAACGTATCCAAAAGGATACACTCCAAAATGGCCAACTCATTGGACTATTAAGTTCCCTAATGGGCCTAGAAGTGGGAAAGACATGTGAAAACTTAGTTTTGTGGGGGCCCACGCAAGTGCTACATGTTTCACATTTAGTAACCATGGAAAGCCCAAAAGGTGCCCAACACTCCTAACCATGGCCCAACAAGTGTTTTACAATTATTTTACCCAACAATGTCTAAAAACTTTATTTCCATAATCAATTTACAAATAACTCACAAGTCCATATGCGTGTTTCTCGTAGATGGCATTACGACCCCCATACGCTGCTCGCAACAACCAAAGGCTAGCTGCCCTTATCGCCAAGGAGGTAGAAAACGTCATCCCAACAATTGCAACCCAACTTCATTCTCTTCAGCCACAAGCTCCAGCAACCACTCCTCGTTGCTCGTTCAAGCACTTTCGTAACTGCAATCCGCCTTACTTCAAAGGCATCGAGGGTGCCACCACACTCCTCACATGGATTGAAGAAATGGAGAGTACTTTCATCCATAGCGAGTGTCCTGAGGACCTGATGGTCCGTCATGCTACAGGGTGCCTCCAAGGTCATGCTCTCACATGGTGGAACCTAGAAAAAACGGGCAAAGGGAGAGGCTGTATGCCTTGGTATATGTGAATCAAGTCTGGGAAGGATATAGCCTGATCAACTATATCTGTCCGAGGAGTGACTTGCATATACTGGGGGATAGTCATAATGGGAAACAAATCTAACAACCTAACTACATCCTACAGGGAATACTTTAAGAATCGAATCTAAACACCTAAAAATATTATAGGAGTATTTGGTGATACAATAACCAACTTATGTGAAAACTAAAGACCTCTATTAGTAGGCCTATGATAACTGAGTGCATACGCCAAAGGTTATACATAATTAAAGATATTATAGACTCGGAATCTATGACTATTGCTCTACTTCCTGTTCCTTGTTTGGTTGTGGACTTAGAGTAGAGTCATTTATTCGAAGGTCTATTCTATCTCAAATTATGTATAACTGGTATGCACTACGTGATTATAGACGTAACTAATAAGGATCACCCCTATAAGTAATTATAGGATTAGGCGTCTATTAATTATCTCTTCTACCCCTATTCTCACACGAACAACATGATGGGTAAATCTTAACGCCCGTACAAAACCTACTTCTACCCACTACCATAACTCCGTCTCCAAGACGTTAACAGAAACACCAAGAATAGTTCACTAAAGTGCGAAATTATACATGTGTATATAAATGGTAAGGATATTTACTAAAAGGTTCATCAATGAAATTGGCATGCATTTTATTTCATTGAATCTCACTACTTGGTATTATAAACAATTTACGACTGGTAATCTAAGATTCTTTAGGTGTACCTCGAAGTTATGTGTAATTAAGAAATGATTGACCTAGAAATGGTGAGTCCTCCTTAGGACCCGTTCCTTGTTTGGTTGTGGACTTAGGGTAGACTCATTAGGATCAACAGTCTAATAAAATTTTAATTACACATAACTGGGGGCATGTCGAGTGAATCTTAGGAGTGGATCAGACATGGAACAAATCACAAGATTATAATCAAATTATTCCTACTAAATTCATAAGTCTATTTATAAAGACCTCTGGTATAGAGTCGTCGGCGTAGTCGTGTCGGCAATCTAGAATATAGTTAAATACATAATACAAACTATAATACCCAAATTATACAAAATTTTCTGCATTAAAAATCAATAGACAAACACAATGAAACTGAAAAGGGTATCAAACTATCAAGAGAAAAACACATACAATGTAGATTAAAATCCACTAATTATAACAAAATGGCTAAAAGAAAAGGTAAGGACTAAGGATTGTTAAGTCCTCTCTTCTTATAAATAGTTTTGAAGCAAGTTTGCCTAAGCTTCTTTGTTCCTTCTGTCAATTCCATATCTGGCAATTTCTCCATCATCTTCTTGTGCCCTTCTAACGTCTCTATCTCCTCCTTTAATCCCAACTCCTAGTTTTTTTTTAAAGGTAGATGTAATATATTTTTTCGTGTGAGTTCAAAAAAAAAAAAATTTACAATGAGTTAAGTTTATATAAATATAAATCAGGAAATCGTAGTAAATCAATTGATTTGATGTGGCATATGCCTAGGGCCTATGTTTATGTTATAAAGAAACTAATAATTAAAATTTTAGAAAATACCAAAACTACTTTGGTTACCAAGTGCATGCATACATGCATGAGTAATGTATAGAAGGTTATTATCGTAGTTTACCTTGGCATTTTGAATGAGGGATTGAAGGCTCTTAAGTTTTCTATGAGGCCATCTGTTTATGTTTAGCTCGCTGCATCTTTTCTTCAACACTGTTAACCCTATCCCTAGTTCCTTTGCTGCCATGATTATCGGCATCTCAAAGTACTTCTCTATCTCTTCAAACTCCAATGGTCTCAATCTCTTTGCCATCTTCCAGCCACCGTGATCAGTGGTGGCAGCACTAGAACTACATGTAGCCTCACCACCAGATTTACAGTCTTCACTGAAACTAACCAATGGTAAATTACCATCCTCCCAACAATCCCATAAGCTTATGTCTTCAAGGGGATCAAAATCGTGAAACTCATTTCTAGAAATGATGTTTTGATCTTTGTTAAGTACTGTGGAAACGTTTTGATCGAGCACTTCATGCAATTTTTCCGACAACGCGTAATCTTGATGGTCGAGCATGTCACCACTGCAAAAATCCAAAAAAAAAAACTCAAGATAATCAAATCCAACACGACGAAAGACTCTTTTTGATCCCTACAAATCCAAACCATGTTTTGATCAATGTCGACAAAATCACTTTTCTGTGCGAAAGATGGTGTAATGAGTGACGTTTATATATACCTGAAAAGATCTTGATGATCAAAGTACTGAAACCAATCGAGGTCATCTATGGGGTTTTGATGATCTGCAGGTGGATCCATTTGTGAGGGAGAAGTTAAAAGTCGCGGTAAGAATGTGATGATTTATATAAGTGAAGTGGGAGAAGTAATTAATAGCAAATTGTTGGGAGTGCAACAAAACAAGTTAAGCACTTCTGAAAAATTGATAAATGATTTCGGTAACACTCGCGGAATATAAACTAGTGAAAATTACAAACGAAATTGAATATATATAGTCTATGATGTTATGGTTATTGTGTATCTAACAAATGAAGAGAAAATGAATATATATATTCTTTGAGCCGTAACCTTCTTCTTCAATTCACACACATATACGTATCTGTTGCTGCAAATGATGACTTGTGTGCCTAATATGCAGTAGGCATGTGATGCATTAAATGCATGAGGCACACAAGTCATAATTTGCAGCAACAGATACATATATGTGTGTGAATTGAAGAAGAAGGTTACAGCTCAACGAATATATATATTTATTTTCTCTTCATTTGTTAGATACACAATAACCATAACATCATAGGCTATATATATTCAATTTCGTTTGTAATTTTCACTAGTTTATATTCCGCGAGTGTTACCGAAATCATTTATCAATTTTTCAGAAGTGCTTAACTTGTTTTGTTGCATTCCCAACAATTTGCTATTAATTACTTCTCCCACTTCACTTATATAAATCATCACATTCTTACCGCGACTTTTAACTTCTCCCTCACAAATGGATCCACCTGCAGATCATCAAAACCCCATAGATGACCTCGATTGGTTTCAGTACTTTGATCATCAAGATCTTTTCAGGTATATATAAACGTCACTCATTACACCATCTTTCGCACAGAAAATTGATTTTGTCGACATTGATCAAAACATGGTTTGGATTTGTAGGGATCAAAAAGAGTCTTTCATCGTGTTGGATTTGATTATCTTGAGTTTTTGGATTTTTGCAGTGGTGACATGCTCGACCATCATGATTACGGGTTGTCGGAAAAATTGCATGAAGTGCTCGATCAAAACGTTTCCACAGTACTTAACAAAGATCAAAACATCATTTCTAGAAATGAGTTTCACGATTTTGATCCCCTTGAAGACATAAGCTTATGGGATTGTTGGGAGGATGGTAATTTACCATTGGTTAGTTTCAGTGAAGACTGTAAATCTGGTGGTGAGGCTACATGTAGTTCTAGTGCTGCCACCACTGATCACGGTGGCCGGAAGATGGCAAAGAGATTGAGACCATTGGAGTTTGAAGAGATAGAGAAGTACTTTGAGATGCCGATAATCATGGCAGCAAAGGAACTAGGGATAGGGTTAACAGTGTTGAAGAAAAGATGCAGAGAGCTAAACATAAACAGATGGCCTCATAGAAAACTTAAGAGCCTTCAATCCCTCATTCAAAATGCCAAGGTAAACTACGATAATAACCTTCTATACATTACTCATGCATGTATGCATGCACTTGGTAACCAAAGTAGTTTTGGTATTTTCTAAAATTTTAATTATTAGTTTCTTTATAACATAAACATAGGCCCTAGGCATATGCCACATCAAATCAATTGATTTACTACGATTTCCTGATTTATATTTATATAAACTTAACTCATTGTAATTTTTTTTTTTGAACTCACACGAAAAAATATATTACATCTACCTTTAAAAAAAAAACTAGGAGTTGGGATTAAAGGAGGAGATAGAGACGTTAGAAGGGCACAAGAAGATGATGGAGAAATTGCCAGATATGGAATTGACAGAAGGAACAAAGAAGCTTAGGCAAACTTGCTTCAAAGCTATTTATAAGAAGAGAGGACTTAACAATCCTTAGTCCTTACCTTTTCTTTTAGCCATTTTGTTATAATTAGTGGATTTTAATCTACATTGTATGTGTTTTTCTCTTGATAGTTTGATACCCTTTTCAGTTTCATTGTGTTTGTCTATTGATTTTTAATGCAGAAAATTTTGTATAATTTGGGTATTATAGTTTGTATTATGTATTTAACTATATTCTAGATTGCCGACACGACTACGCCGACGACTCTATACCAGAGGTCTTTATAAATAGACTTATGAATTTAGTAGGAATAATTTGATTATAATCTTGTGATTTGTTCCATGTCTGATCCACTCCTAAGATTCACTCGACATGCCCCCAGTTATGTGTAATTAAAATTTTATTAGACTGTTGATCCTAATGAGTCTACCCTAAGTCCACAACCAAACAAGGAACGGGTCCTAAGGAGGACTCACCATTTCTAGGTCAATCATTTCTTAATTACACATAACTTCGAGGTACACCTAAAGAATCTTAGATTACCAGTCGTAAATTGTTTATAATACCAAGTAGTGAGATTCAATGAAATAAAATGCATGCCAATTTCATTGATGAACCTTTTAGTAAATATCCTTACCATTTATATACACATGTATAATTTCGCACTTTAGTGAACTATTCTTGGTGTTTCTGTTAACGTCTTGGAGACGGAGTTATGGTAGTGGGTAGAAGTAGGTTTTATACGGGCGTTAAGATTTACCCATCATGTTGTTCGTGTGAGAATAGGGGTAGAAGAGATAATTAATAGACGCCTAATCCTATAATTACTTATAGGGGTGATCCTTATTAGTTACGTCTATAATCACGTAGTGCATACCAGTTATACATAATTTGAGATAGAATAGACCTTCGAATAAATGACTCTACTCTAAGTCCACAACCAAACAAGGAACAGGAAGTAGAGCAATAGTCATAGATTCCGAGTCTATAATATCTTTAATTATGTATAACCTTTGGCGTATGCACTCAGTTATCATAGGCCTACTAATAGAGGTCTATAGTTTTCACATAAGTTGGTTATTGTATCACCAAATACTCCTATAATATTTTTAGGTGTTTAGATTCGATTCTTAAAGTATTCCCTGTAGGATGTAGTTAGGTTGTTAGATTTGTTTCCCATTATGACTATCCCCCAGTATATGCAAGTCACTCCTCGGACAGATATAGTTGATCAGGCTATATCCTTCCCAGACTTGATTCACATATACCAAGGCATACAGCCTCTCCCTTTGCCCGTTTTTTCTAGGTTCCACCATGTGAGAGCATGACCTTGGAGGCACCCTGTAGCATGACGGACCATCAGGTCCTCAGGACACTCGCTATGGATGAAAGTACTCTCCATTTCTTCAATCCATGTGAGGAGTGTGGTGGCACCCTCGATGCCTTTGAAGTAAGGCGGATTGCAGTTACGAAAGTGCTTGAACGAGCAACGAGGAGTGGTTGCTGGAGCTTGTGGCTGAAGAGAATGAAGTTGGGTTGCAATTGTTGGGATGACGTTTTCTACCTCCTTGGCGATAAGGGCAGCTAGCCTTTGGTTGTTGCGAGCAGCGTATGGGGGTCGTAATGCCATCTACGAGAAACACGCATATGGACTTGTGAGTTATTTGTAAATTGATTATGGAAATAAAGTTTTTAGACATTGTTGGGTAAAATAATTGTAAAACACTTGTTGGGCCATGGTTAGGAGTGTTGGGCACCTTTTGGGCTTTCCATGGTTACTAAATGTGAAACATGTAGCACTTGCGTGGGCCCCCACAAAACTAAGTTTTCACATGTCTTTCCCACTTCTAGGCCCATTAGGGAACTTAATAGTCCAATGAGTTGGCCATTTTGGAGTGTATCCTTTTGGATACGTTTGATAAGGTCGAGTATTTTGATGGCTCAAAAGTAATGTGAATGACGCGCTTTGGCCTATAGGTTTGGGAACTCTCGCCTTTGGTCCCCAGGTAAGCAAACTGGTCCCTCAGTTGATTGGGATGTATACGAATGCTTGCCTAGTCAGGACTTTCGGGCTACCGGCACCTCCCCCTTCCAGTTACTACGCGTCCATTACTATGATCCTACCCAACTAGAGTGGATGACTTTGAATTTCCTATGAGCTCTAAGGAATATATATGTATATACATTTTTTTTAAACCACTTGAATATGTGTGTGATTTTCAGAGAAAGAGGAGAATATTCACCAGTGTATGCACACATATAAGCGTCAGGAGTAATACGTATGCACTTAAGGGAGCAATTAACACACAAAGGTATTCCTAGGATTTTCTAAGTGTGAATTGCATGCAGTTGTGTGTGCATTTTATAAATTAGCATACGAGAGGACCCTAGAGGCTATAGACTAGGTCAAGGCAATTAACCTAATTCCTTATAGTCGAGGGCTCTGATACCAATCTGTCACACCCCGATCCTTGTCGGAATCGATCAAGGCGTGATATATTGTTCAAAGTCTCATGACAACTATGTTATAATATGATTAGATTCAATTAAGTACTAAGTATGCAAACAAGATCCACAACATACAAATACAAATCCAAATACGAACAACATTTATTACATCAAATTTAAATAGTCTTGTGGATTTCTAAGGCACAACCTATTTTTCATCAACTTCATTCTTCAAATCTGCATCATGGGTAAAAACAGGTCAACTACGAGAGTTGGTGAGTAATCTAATTTTAGTAGAGAAAATTTGTGAAGTTGAAACATTTATAATTTGAAATTTGTTTTCTTTTGAAGTCGGCAAACAATTGTATTTGAGATAACGGTTTATAAATCCAAAATTGATTAACAAATGATAACAACAACAATAAGTCCTCACCCTATATATACATATGTGTATATATATATATATATATATATATATATATATATAGGATGGAGCATCTAATCATCAAACACACTCAACCACGTGCGATCAATCACCTTAGCGTCCCAAGGCGGGGTGGTCAACCCAATAGCGCTATTATTGTCCATAACGTACCTCAAGAATACGGGCATAGTCATGGAGATTAGACTAAAAATGGTAATGCACTACAAGTACATGTAGCGTAAACAAACAATAGTTATACAATTAATGAGTCACGTATAAATGTCCCAACAATGTCTCAATTGTGATAAAACAATAAAATGAAGTTGGAACATATTAGAACCACATGATACACCCCAAAAGTATTGAAAATTATAAAATATGGGGTAGATTACTCACATTAGTCCCAAAATGAAATGCGTGTGTCGTACGATAGACGGTTCGGGTCAAAATGGCGTAGAACCTAATATAATTAATAGTTTTGGTTTAGGAACTGCTAAACGAGAATAGAGTATTAATACAAATTATAGTTTGTTATGTAAATATATCATAAACTATACCTATTATAGTTTATCACAACAAGGGTAGTAGTAGTGTTCATAAACTATAATTGTCATAGTTTACCAAATGTTTGTGTATAACGGATGTAAACTTTGTTTATAAAAATTAATTATTTACCATACTTGTGAAGGTAAAAATCCATTTGTTTTCTGATGTATGTCTAATTCAAGACAAAATGACATATAATGTAATAATATATGATTACATAATGATATACACCTTGCTCAACGAGTTACAAGGCGTAAATGAAATTGATGGTATTTTTCTAGTAATAACGTTTCTGTTACTGTTCTTAGAAAATTTATAGAAAAATCATCAAAGGTCTAAATCAAAAACCGCAAATTCTGAGAGTTTAGAAAGTGTGTCTAGTTTGTTCATAAATTTTCTCATGATTTTTAGTTATCTCCAACTTGTGTGAAAATATTCATATTCACAGACCGGTCCGGTTTTGTTTCTGAAATGATAGACAGTTTTGTAAAAATCACCATAAATTGTAGAAAAATCATATGGTGATGTGCAAGTAGTCATTTTAAAGGTATGAACCTGAACTATATGCGTCTGAAACAGTTTTGAAAACTAAAATGTTTAAGTTGACAAAAACAGTCCGTGAATGGAGTTAAACGTTTCTGTTGAAGACTGTTAAATGAGTTTAGTTGTGTTTTTGGTGTTTTAACTTGTATTCCCCCCTTAAAACTTAAGAAAAACATGAAAATATAGGGGTATGAACTCACCTTATGTGTTATTAGAGGATGGATGTTGGAGAAGAGAAGTGTTCAACCCAAGAACACTTAGAAGATGCCTTGACGAATCGAGAACCTAACATGAAGGTGACGATGTTTGTGTAAGATTCTTATGATTTTGAGTAGAAGGATGTGTAATAATCATAAGAAGAATGAATTATACTTACCAAGAGTGGAAGAAAGCTTGATAATCAGCCTTGGAAGTCTTGGAATTGAGAGAGAATGGTGAGAGAATTTGGAGTGTGATCCTTGGAGGAAAATGAGAGAATGAAAGAAGTATGAAGAGAGGGGATGGGTTTTTATACTTAGACAAGGAGTGGGGCTGGTCATGTAGTGGGTATGAGTTGGTCATGTAGTGGGTAAGAGCTGGTCATGTAGTGGGAAAAAGTTGGCCATGTAGTGGGTGTGAGTGGTGGCATGTGACATAAAGTAAAGTAAAGTCATCTTTCCACCTCAAGCACCTCCCCCACTAATTATTGGTATGAATGGCCCTAAAAACGTGGGGATTACTGAAATATAGAGTTCTAACTGTAAAAATAAAGTTTTTGGTGAAAATCCCGCGTTAAAATGATGAAAAACGGGCCTAAAACAAAGTCGTAGTCGAAAAACCGGAACAATTATGACACGCAAAAATGCATGTCGTCTTATTTTATGACAGGGGCTTCCTTGATACTCATTGCGTGTCATCAACACGCGCGTCGTAAGGTTACGACAGACAAATGTGTGTCGTCTTCCTTTATGACAGGGACTTCGGTCCTGAAGCTTCAGTTTTGGGTCCTTAAGCCTATTTTACCCGTTTTTACCCCGTTTCAAGTGGTTTTTGACCCAGTTAAGGGTCGGGATGGCCCGAATGATTACAGAAATTTAAAGGAACTTTTGAGAGAGATTTGGGAGAGATTTTAATAGAGAGAGGTTGAGTGAAAGAGATTGTGAGAGGTTTCGTTTGTGATCTTTTTGAGTGTCCGGCTTTGCAACGAAAGGTCCATAAACCCCGTTAAGCCATGATTTAGTGTCTTACACAATCCCGATGATTGTGCAATAGTGTTTTATCGCTTTGGTTCGTTGTTTAGCACTGTTAAGGCTAAGGAAAATCAAACACATGAATTTTTCAAATGATGTTTTCTCATTGAAATAGCGAATTGTATAATGTAAACCCTAACATACAAGGGTTAATGGAGTTGACCGGTTTGACTTGTTGACTTTGTTTGACTTTGACTTGACCAAAATTTGACGGTTGTCACATCATAAAACTTACCTAGATCCCAGAAGAGTTCTAGAACCGAACATAAGGATTAAAATACTATAGGAGTATTTTACGATGTTGTAACGACCGAATCGGAAACTTACCCAAGAATCCGTTATTCAAGGATCAATCATGTAGCTATAATACATTGGAAGAATTATTAGATTCGATGCCTATTAACTATTCCTTTACCATCACCTCGCGTAGATAGCATGGCTGGATTCCATCTTTTTGGCGACCCGTACTTTCCCAACCAAGGAAATGGTGGATGGATCGAGCCAGAGCCAGAAGGAAACCATGAAATCCCTTTGGACGATGGCTTTGCCGAACCCTTTCCTGAAGAGACTGACTCGGAACCCGAAGTCGAGAACTTACCCCCAGTGGCCCCAATACCAAATCTTAACCCTCGAGTTGAGTTCCAAGGTCCAACGTCTATGTGGGTCGGGAGTTTGAATAGGTGGAGCCACGAGCAAGACCAACCCCTCCCATACAACGGAAACCGCAACTTCTACAATCTGAACGAAGGAGGACCCGCAGACAGGGCTCTTCCAATCCTGATACGACGTGTGGCTCGCAATGTGGAGCTAGGTATGGCAACCCTTCAGCGAACTGTGGAGCTCGAAGCAGATTCGGACACCAGCACAGATCGCATTCGTCGCCTCAAGATTGCTCATGCAAGAGCTGCTAGGCACAATGAAGCTCTGCAATGAGAATTAGCTACGACCCAAGCCGAAGTCACAGAGCTCCGATCACACCATTCAGGGTACGAGAGACGCCTGCTTGGTGTGGAACGCCAGCTGGCCGAATTAAGGTTTCACTTGAGGAGTACCCGTCGCCGATAAAGGAATACTCTACTCGTTCTTCCTTTTTGGTCTAAGGAATAACTTTCATGTTTATATTATGAGTAGCCCTTTTCCGTAGACATCTTTTCTAGATTCTATTATGTGAGGATAATTTAGGCCTATTTTTAGGTCGAGGGTTCTGAAATATGTAATCTCAGTTTCAGCTGTGATGGCTACAATCACTTTTCGATTAAAGATTATCATTGTCAAAGTATATCTTAGACCGGTAACACGCAAATTAAGCAAATTATCCAGGTCCTGCCGCTGTTTGTCTTTAAAGCATGTATTATAGGAGGTACTTTTACCTTAGACGATCATTCCTTTTCCCCATCGATTTCATATCAGTCTACATGAAAGACTTCGATGTCCTAATCGGCATGAGATGGTTGAGCCCCAAATCGTGCTGATGTCCTTTGCTTCGAGAGGAGGATTCGTCTCAATCCTTCCATCTGACGAAGTCCTCACTGGTTATGGTGATAAAATTTGTTCGAACCTTCGTATCATTTCCTGCGCCAAAGCACAGAAGTATCTGCGAAAGGGATGCCATGCATTCCTGGCTCATGTTGTCGATGAGACGCAAAAAGTTAAAGACCTCGAAAACATCTACGAAGTCTGCAACTTTCCTGATGTCTTTCCCAAAGACATTCCAGGAATTCCTCCCGAGCGTCAAGTTGAATCCTGTGTCGACTTGATCCCCGAAGCTACCCTTATAGCTAACCCTTCATATCATCTAGAGCCGGAGAAAATGGGGGAAGTTATCCAGCCAGCTCAATGAGCTAAGCAACCAGGAGTTCGTAAATTTATTGTATGTGAATTCTATTGTGTTCAGATCTTTTCTATTCTTGCTAAGACCTCATCATGGGGATGTGGGTCGAATCAATGAGAATCAGATAGCAAAACGGGAAATCCCAATGCATAGATAAACATTTAGGATACATCCAGAGGCAACCATAGTTGTTCACAAGCTTCTTTTCTTGACGTGTAGCAGATCATGCCTCCGAAGGAACGTAACCAACCCACCAGTAAGACACCAGTACTCCAGATGGACTCAGCCACGTTCCAAGCCACTGGCACAGCAGCCGTAGCAGCCGCCCTAGCGGTTCTTAACGCTAACAACACAAATGTGGGCAGAAGGGTTAATGGCAATCCAAATCTTGGTGTTAACCAGTCTCAACAACAAGTGCCTACTAGAAAGGTCACACCTGATCTCCAACCTAACATCCTGAAACGGAAGTTCCAAGGAAGTTGTTCGACCCAAAGACCTACTGAGATGCAACGAATTGGAACAGTCAGTACCCCAGTCATCCCTGTTGTTCCAACACCAACCATACCCTACTGTGGAAACCTTCCGCACTGCAACAAATGCAACTACCATCATCATGGAGTCTGTCGAGTGCTGTATTGCACTAGATGCAACAGGAAGGGGCACACCTCCCGCAGTTGTAGGACCCTAGTCAAGTTCATCACTCCGACTACAAAAGTTGGGACAAGTTCAACCTGTTACCTCTGTGGTAGTGTAGGACATTTCAAAAGAAATTGTCCAAAGGCTAAGGATGGCCAGGAAGCTCGCTTTGTAAAGACCCCGACTCAACACCTCACTTCCACTACCGACGCTAGCATGGTTCGAGTGTGCTGTACATGTGGCGAAATGGGACATTTCAAAAGAGACTGCCCAACAGAGAAGAACAATGAGGAAACAGGAGGAGTCTGACCCCAGAGGATGAGGAAGCGTCGAAGGACACTGCCATGTTTTGGTACGTTTTCGAAAACCTCAATAATTGTTCATAACTGTGATTACTTTCTCGTCGGGATTAAATCACAAAATCCTTATAAGGTTTAAGGCCTTAATGAACAAATTATGATAACTTAGTGAATACATTAGGGTCAGTTGTAGTTATGCCTGGCTTGTATACACCGAACGATCTTAGAGGGATCTAGTAAGAACCTTTTCACAAAAGTTCATAGTTTCAAAACATCAGAACCCTCGTGTTAGTAGTACCCATTAACCTCGAATCAAACGCAGAAAACACCAGATACTTTCATCTAGGGATACCAATGTGCTAACAAAACGATCCTCCTGGATTAACATAACGCACGATTCTACGACGTCATCCTGTATAGTCCGACTAAGTCTACGAAAGTCTCTTGTAGGGAGAGCGTGACTGTTGTGTATAGATCTATACGGGACTGACAATCCCGCATCTCGCTGCTAGCTACAGTGGGACCGGCAGGTCTACGGGTGACAAAGTCATTAAGGATATCGGTCGTTGCGGGCCATATCCAGTCAGTTATGGTCATGACCCTCACAACGTAGATAGCAGAGATTTACTTTTGTAATAATGAATCAAGTGAACTAACCTCAAAGTAATAACCGATTTAATTACTGGAGGGTATTAATAATAATATCTTCAGGACTTAGTTCATCACGGTTTTCTTTTATTTAGTTGTTTAAAGCTAATGTACCTCTCTGGGTGTAACCAGGGTTTTTAAAAGAAAACTGTTTTTATTAATACGAGTATGGTAGATACTTGCATACCTCAGTTTAAAACGAATAATCAACCATCAACCTTTAAGGAAAATATAGGATTTTCTCGGGATAAACCGGCTATTCAAAACGGATTTGTTTATCATGTAATCAACGGATATTCATATTCATTCCACGACACCTTGGATTGTACGTATCTTGGTACGAATCCGGACGTCATGGAAGGAATGGGTTTTCAAACATGTTTTTATTAAGAAAATATAGGATTTTCTTGAGGAACACTTTTCAAAAGGATCAAAGAACATGTTCCACCAAAAACTAAACGCTTATGAACTCACCAGCTTTATGCTGATATTCTTTCAAAACTGCTTGTATTCTCAGGGAATTAGTAGACAGGTACTTCCAGGAATTTGGAGAAGTCGGAGCGTTAGAGTCACGTCTTTCCATTTTACTTTTGATATGAACAAAACTATGTATTAAACAATGTAAACCTTTTTCATATATGTATTCATAGTCTGGTTGTGTTTACTATGCTTGCTATGATACAATTGTTGTGATACTACGCATGACGTCAACCACCCCCGAACGTTTCTGCCATTCCGGTTTGGGGGTGTAACACACTACGAGGTTCAAGCTTGTCGTGAGTCTCTTGTCTTACGAAAGCCTCGCAACCCCAAACCTTGATATGTGCCAACGAGGGAGCTTTCCCTGTCCACATCTCGTGAGGAGTTTTGGCAACCTTCTTTGTAGGGACTGATATGGGCATATTTAGTCATATAATTCATGCATTATCTTAATACTTTATCTTGATTTTACCTCATTTAATGAACAAAAGGTGCTTAATTAGTTTAGAATTTCATTTTTTAGCAACAATGACATGCTCGGATGGAAAAGGAAGCGGATTTAGCAATTGGAAGCTTGGATATTGGATTTTGAAGAAAGAAGGATGTTGCTAGACATAGGGATGAGCAGCGGAAGCGGGTACCTGCTTTCGGAACCGGAACTGCCGGTTCTAGAACTGGAACTGCCTTAAGCGGTTCCGATTCCGATTCCTAAAGTGGCGGAACCGCCTTAAGCGGTTTCGGTTAATTCTCATTTTTATAAAACTGATACCCGCTGGATACCCGTCGGTTTCGGTTCCAATACCGGGTACCCGGAACCGGCGGTTACCCGGAACCGATACCGACGGATACCCGCCTTTTTATAATATATATATATATATATATATATATATATATATATATTTAATTTTTATATTTTGGTGCCTTTGTTTTTAAAAATTAGGGTAAAAGAACTAATAATGTGAAGTATTCGTTTTTAGGGTTTGTGACTCTGTGTGATTCATTCTTACAAACAACCGCCGACACCCTACACTATGTTCTCTCGATCAAAAGACATTCTCACCATTTCTCTTCCCTCTGGTAAATTTGATTTGCTGGTGTTGCTCGACTCATTCGATACAATGGAGTAGAAGACGACGGTGGACTCCCTCAATTCGAGTTCATATCTCGTAACCCTCCCTCAATCTCCCGCTCACGCTGTTCTCCATGTTCAATCGACGACCATCGATGTTCAATCGCCGACCATCGATGTTCAATCGTCAACCATCGCCGCAACTACAAGTCTTCATCTTCAAGGTCAGATTCTGGAACTGTTGCCTCCATCTGTTAATATGTCGATTTCGATTATTCCATCTGTTAATATGTCGTTTTTCTGTTGATTGTAAATTGGAATTACGAAATTGCATCTGTTGACTGTAACTTGGAATTTGGAACTGTTACCTGCTGTTTTTAGTCCTGCTCGATCGAAGGTTTAATCGAAGTTTCAATCGAAGGTTCATCTGTTCTGTAAGTTCTTTTTTATCAGCTTTTACAATAATCAAATCAATTCGTAAAATCAGTTCACTTGGTTTAATCGAAGGTTTAATCGCAGGTTGAGTTTAAGGTATAATCGAAGGTTCAGTCTTTAATCAACTGGTAATATTAGTTCTCTTGTTTTGTGCTTTGTGGTATAATCGAAGGTTCAATATTTAACTCAGTTCACTTGTGAAACAAGTAAACAGGAAATTGATTATAGTATACGTGGAAAAGATGAAATTGAAGTATTCTAGTTAGGGATTGTCTTGTTGTAATGTGGCTATTAGGGTTAAATCTTTATACCATAATCATATGTATGTAGGAGATGGGCTAATGGTGTATCTACTGAAGAAATTTTCAATATTCATTCATGTGCATCAAAAGCACCATCAGGCAGCAGGAACTCCCATCAAAAGCACCATCAGGTATATATATAATATATAATATATAATACGTAGTATATGATATATGATATGGTAGATGTTGTTGTTAATATGGTCTATATATAATATATATATATATGCAGATGAAAATCAAAGTCCCATGCTCTTGCTGTTATATTGGGCAAACACTTGAGTTAGTTCCCAGACGTATTGAGATTAGTAAGCAATCTGTGTTGTATAAACTGGAGCGCACAACATCCATTCTTCCAGGAAAGTGTATCATGTTTCAGTCCATGATACATAACTCACATTTATTATATAGATAAATATTTTTTTAAATACACTTAATTTTATTTTTTCACTCCCTTTGTTAATCTTGCTACAGATATCATTCTATCCATAAGCATCTCAAGCTTCTTATTCGAAGAGCCAAATGCTGCCCACATTCAGAGCTGTGATATTGTTGCCTTCAACAAATCTTTTTCGTTTTTTTCCTGAAGTTGTATGATTGATTAGTTTGCTAATGTGACTGGTTTTGTGATTGCAGAATTCGATGATGTTGTTGTTGTTGTTTTGTGATGTTTTGCTATTGCTTTTTTGCTGTTTTGAGACTGTTTATGTTTTGTTGTTTTGTAGTTTGTTGGGGACTTGTTAAATTCCATTTGTTGTTGTTTTGCTGTTTGAGATCAAGTTTTTTTTAATTGTTTTAGTTTATATCTTGAATTCATATTACTTATAAAAGTTAATTACAAAGACATGTATAAAATAAAAAAAATTAATATTCAAAAAACCTAGTAACCAGAACCGAATCCGGTCTTGGCGGTTCCGGGAGCGGTTCCAATTTTTTAGGAACTGGTGTAAGCGGTTCCGGTGCCAATACCAATAATTTCAGAACCGCCGGTTCCGGGAGCGGTTCCAGTTCCAGCTAAAATAGGCGGGTACCCGGTTATGCTCATCCCTAGCTGGACAGCTTGACCCCTCGTCAGTGTTTTGGCCATATCTCATGAACCGTAACTCCGATTGACAAGATTCAAAATGTTATGAAAACTAGACACAATTTCAGACGACTTTCATGTTTTGAGAAAATGCTGATTCCAAACATACTCGACGAGTTGGGCCTCAACTCAACGAGTTGATCAGAAAGTTCGCGATTCTTGACGTTGACTTGTCGTACACAGGTCTTAAGTGATGGACTCGTCGAGTCAGTCACTGGACTCGACGAGTCATCTCTGTTTTGTGAAAATCTATATAAAGGACACTCCTGCCCGATACCTAGGCCTTCTCATGAACCCTTGGAGGCTAAGCAACGATTGAAAGTGCTGCTGAGGTGTTGGAAACCAGATAATCAACCCTACATTCGTTTTTGAGGAGAATCAAGGCAAATTTAGGTTTAATCTTTACTTAATCTTTTGTTTGAGCTATGTATGAACCAATTGATTTCTTTTTTGAGTTAGTTTCTGTTGTGATCATGAGCTAAGACTCATATCTTCTGTTTAGGATAGATGATTTTGTGAATATGGTTTGATTTTTGTGGTTGGATTAATTTAATTTGGTGAATATTGTTTGGTTAAGCTTGTTAAAGACCTTTATGTGTTAACAACAACTATTTTCTGTTAATTAACCAGTAAATTAAGTTGCATGAACATCTCTTAATTGCTAATCTCATATGATTTATGTGAAAACATTGTTATATGCCTAAGAATAGCGAACGTGAAACTAGGGTTAACTAGGGAATGGGTAAGTTAATGTGTGAGCTTGTGTGACGAACCATCAACAAGAGGTTAATTGAACGACCAATTCAATTAGCTACTACAAGTCTTACTTAACCCGCATCAATAAACTGGGGAATTAGTTAATTTAACCAACTGGCCATTGATTGAATTGATTTGTTTTCTAAGGATTAGTAATAGCGAACGTGAACCTAATTACACTAATCGGTAGCCAATGTTAGTTAATCCATTGCACTTGCCATAAAAATCAACCATAGGAACAAATGATTAAAACCTAAACAGAAGTCTCCTTAATTATTGAATTTAGTTGAATTTTTGTTTGGCTGTTAATTGCTTAGTTTAAGTGTTATTTAAGTTTCTAGTCTTGTAAAACTACAGAAAACCCTTTCCTTTATTATTTGTTTTTAGATAATTCTAGTAGTTAGTTTAATTGCCGTTCCCTGTGTTCGATACCCTGCTTGCTAGATCTATACCACCAATTGACAGGTACACTGCCTTTTGTGTGTCTAATTTACATTAAAAAGTATGAATAAAACTAGTTCGTTTCACACACATCAAGTTTTTGGCACCGTTGCCGGGGAACGGTTCTAAAATTTATTTTAATTGCAAGTATTACCGATCCTTTGTGTGAGATTTATCTCATATAAAGTTACGAGTTTTTTTGTTTTAATATTTGTTATGTATTTTCCAAATCTCGATGCTTTTGATGCTTTTCTTGAGGAAGTAGTACAAGAAATTGAGCAAGAAGATGAGGAGTATGAATCAGATGATGATTTGAAGGAATTTGGAAGATGGTTAGATAACATCTTGCCCAACACACAAGAGCAATCTGAGTTACAAGAGCTAGATCTACAAGATGAAGAATTTAATCCAGACAAAGTTTTGGAGGAGCTGGAAAGATTGCTAGCAAAGAGGTCAGATGAAGAACAAGAAAAACCTAAGTTGTAGGAACCAAGCCGTGGTTTGACCATTACCACGACGTGGCCCCCTATTCTTCCGGTTTGTGTTTCGAAGCATGGGGTGACGACTCCAACTTTGGAGAAAGTTCTGAATCACGATCCATTTCTGATTAGTACCCGACCGGTTCCAACCCTTGTCAAGATTCTTGGGTTACATGAATTAAAGCTCGTTTGGCCAAATTTTGAAGCAAAGAGCCAAATTTTAGGAATTGGTCCAAAGAAAATATTCAATGCAACGGATAGATTGACATTGAGTTTATTGGAAGTTTATTAAGTTGAGAGTCCATCTAAAAACCCGCACAAAAGGAAGCGCTTGCGGGAGGCAACCCGTCATTAGAGTTCTATTTTCTTTTTCTTTCTAAACTTCTAGTATTTAAGGATAATTTAGGATTTTTATTTTGATGTTTTTTTCATTACTTGGTATTTGTTTTTGATCTTTTCAGTTTGAGTGTAAGGATGCATGCGAGAGTCTAGAGTCAAGGATAACCAATGGAAAAATCGAGTCCAGGCGAGAGAGAAAACGAAGTTTTGAGTCTAATTACGAGTCCGATGATGAAAGAGGTTATTAAGAGTTCATTTAATGAAGAAAAATGGGGAAAGTATCAATTTAAAATTCCCCATGTAACACCGGATTGCTGGTATGTGTTTTATTTATGAATTTTATGTATTTTCTCTGGAACTCGACGAGTTGATGGCCCAACTCGTCGAGTAGAGACGGGATCCGCGGGAAGTTTAAGTGACCTACTCGACGAGTCGGGGACTGACTCGGCGAGTAGGTGTTGTTTGGGTGAAACCATAAATTTGAGGGTTTGCACCCTATTTAAACGTCTTATTGCAGCCTCCATCACCCCTTATGCTCCCAGAACACCTCACATCGAAACCCTAGCCGCTTTGAGTGATCTAAGGCCATTTTTGGTGCTTTTGGGTGGTTTGTGAAGCTTGAAAGGAAGGAAGAAGCTTGGGAATTCAAGTTGGGGCTTGTAGATCCGGAGATCTTATTCTATCTTCAGCTCAATCAAGGTAAATGCCCCCTGTTTTGGTCTTCCATTTGGTTGTTCATCTTTAGAGCTTAGATTTTGGGTGTATTTAGGGCTTTCTAAGCCATTTTCGGATTTGTGAGGTGATTCATGGGGTTCTACTTTCAGATCTGAGTCATTGGAGGGGTCTCATGGCATAAAGGTGCCAACTATATGGCCATGAGAGCCCCATGCACATTGTAGAGCACCTTTTATGGATTTTTGAGCCAAAGACCCCATGCATGTGCACCAAGTTTGGAACTTTACGTATAAAATGGACATTAGGAGGCCAGATCTAGGGTTTTGACATGTTAAGACCCATTTAAATCGACTGTATAGTAAGGGTCAAGAAGGGACTCGACGAGTTGTTCTTGGAACTCGGCGAGTCGGTGTGTAGTGACCACTAAATCCCTTCTGTGGTTGGACTAGTGGTTCGGGAAGGAAGTCCCGTAAATGTTTAGACTCGTAAAGGGGACTGGGAGTCATGGGACTCGACGAGTGTATGAACAGACTCGGCGAGTCCAAGGCAATCTCCCAACTCTTGAAGATGAACTCGACGAGTTGTTCATACAACTCGGCGAGTCACAGACTGGACATGTTCATAGGATGAAGGTGAACTCGATGAGTTGTTCATACAACTCGGCGAGTCGGACGAAGGTTCATTCAATTATATTATAGAAGGAGAACTCGTCGAGTCGTTGCTAAACTCGACGAGTAGAGTCGGGAAGGGGTCAGAAGAAAGAATAGGACTCGGCGAGTTGGCGGCCCAACTCGGCGAGTCAGGTCAACTGGAAGTTGACTTTGACCAAGGCTTTGACTTTGACCAGGGGTAAATGAGTCACTTTACCCAAAGATTAGTTAGTAGTGTTTGACTAAGTGTCTTTATGGGAATTGTAGCCGGGGAGTTTCCGAAGCAGCAGTCAGACATTTCCCGATCAGCATTTCAGTAGTCAGCCTTACGAGGTGAGTTGCCTTCCAGTAGTGTTGGGTCTACGGCCACAATGCCGACCCATCAGTAGGAGTTGTATGTTAGATGATTGTCTTTGTGATAATTATATGGTGTGTTGCTATCTGATATGCTTTATGTGCTAAGATGCTATGATATATGTGTACTAGTGGTAGGGGTGATATGGCTCCTAGTTACCGGTTGAAAGAGACCGAAGGGGGAAGATAGTACCCATGCATGACTAGCAGTGTGAATATGAGATGTTATTATGTGATAGTTGTAGGGGGTAAAATAGTCCCCGGTTACCGGTTGAAAGATACCGAAGGCAGTTACTGGTTGAAAGATACCGAAGGCGGTTACCGGTTGAAAGATGCCGAAGGGGAGCCCAACTCCCAGTTATGCCAGACAGATACCGGTTGAAAGATACCGAGGGATAGGCATTATGTGGTATGTGGTATGATGGGGGAACTCACTAAGCTTTGTGCTTACAGTTTACATTTTTGGTTTCAGGTACCTCTTTAGCGAAGGGGAAGGAGCCGGCGCGGTAGCGGCACATCACACACACACTGGATTCCGCACTATGATATTCTTGGGAATGTACTCTGATTTTATTACTATTGACGATATGGTTTTGAGACACGTTGTTACAGTTTATAAATTGATTTGACATTGGTAATGTTTTTGGTAAACTATTTTATGAGTTACTTAATCAAAAATGAAATTTTTGGTCTTGAAAATTGGGACGTTACACCCCACACACATCAAAATCGGACCTGGAGCAAAAACATTTTTTTTCCATACAACGATGGACTCGGCGAGTGCACTTACCTACTCGACGAGTCCCAGTATAAAAACTCGACTTCTGCCAGTATTATGCTACTACTCGGCGAGCCACCCTACAGACTCGACGAGTTGATCCTTATTTTGTCTCTCAAGCTAATGATTTGATAATATTTGATACGACAATTGGCTACATTTTTGAAGAACATTTTCTGAGCGTTTCCGAGAGTTTTTTCCGTCTACATTTGGAGCTATACCACATGAGATTTGACGCCCGAGATATGGATGAGCTGTTCCCATGTCTAAAGATGGAGCTTTCAATGTCAAACATCAACCTCACGACTACTATCCCATGGGAGTTTGTTCCAATTCCCTCTTCACTTTTGTGTTTTTCTTTTCATGCATAACATGCAAAGGGGACATTGCATGAATTAAGTGTGGGGTAGGGGGTTGGTTACATTAGTTGACTTAGAATCTTAATCATAGGCTTAATTTTATTTTTTTTTTGCATAAAATTGCTAGGACTTAATTTAGAAAATTTTGGTAAAAGCAATTAAGATTCCATGCTAGTATTGTGTTTGATGATTTTATGAGGACCCAAATGTTTAGTTGAGCCTATATACGTTCTAGTGTATTTGTGGCCCCCTTTATTCTAGTGAAATCATGGGACAAAAACACAATCTCGCTTAGTTTGAGGAATGCAATATGTTTAGCATCGTGTACTTGAAATGTATCGAAGAAAACTAATGCCTTAACCAATAAAGGTTGAAGTTGAGCGCCCTTGCTTAAGCATGTAGGTTTTGAGAGAAAAAAGTGAGATACGTGTGAATTGTTTTTTTAAAAAAAAGAGAGAATTACAAAAAAAGTTGGAAGAATTTTTGGAGCATTCAAGTATAAAGTATGAAGATCAAAGATCAAAAATTCTAAAGAAATTCAAAAATTGAATATACCAAAAATCAAACGAAAAGGTGGTGAATTCAAAGAAATCAAAGATCAAATTATCAAAGAAGTGAAGAATTCCAAAGAGCTCCATTGTGGTATCGAAAAGCTGTAAATTTTTTTCTAGATTATGTATGCTTGGGTTGCTTGACCAAAAATACCTTGAGGTTAGAAAGTTTTCTGCGGATGGATTCGGAGGGATGCATAAAATGAGCGTTGTTCAAAAGAAGTGGGCGAGTGTTTATGAGGATTGTAAGTATTTAGAATTAGGGGGTCCTTAGGAAAAAATTTAGACACAAATGCATGCGTTGCGGTCTTGGCATAATGGCTGGGTTCAATTGGGATTGTCTTATGTGATATTAGTGTGCTAAACTTCAGTTTTGCTTGGGGGCAAGCAAAAGTCAAGTGTGGGATATTTTGATATGGACATATTTAGTCATATAATTCATGCATCTTAATACTTTATGTTGATTTTATCTCATTTAATGAACAAAAGGTGCTTAATTAGTTTAGAATTTCATTTTTCAGCAACAATGACATGCTCGGATGGAAAAGGAAGCAGATTTAGCAATTGGAAGCTTGGATCTTGGATTTTGAAGAAAGAAGGATGTTGCTGGACAGCTTGTGTAACACCCCGTTTATTTAATAAATAAATAAACGAATTAATGAATGAATAGTAGCCCTAAAATTTATAATTATATAGCAAGGTGTTGGTTTTGGGAAGCCAAATGCCATAAGTTGGATTACTCGGGGGTCAAAGTATAAATTCGAGATTTATTTTGTAAAGAGTTTAGAAGACAGGGGGATGTTTGGTAAGTATTAGACCTAATATGAAAGGATTTATGAAAAACAGGGGCTAAAAAATTAATTATGGACCTCATTTGAAAATAATTGTAGAGGAGGGGCTGCATGGTAGTTATGAGGACTTAAGTTGAAGGGTTTTTGGTTGGCTGGGGTTAAAAAGGTAAAATTTAGACTTCAATTGTAAAGGATTCAGGAGGCAGGGTTCAAAATTCAAATGGTAAATTTTGGATCATAGTTGAAAAGAATTGTATAGTGAGGGACCATTTCTGCTATTATGGCAATGACTTTAGTAGGGCATCGGGTATAAATACCTAAGGAACCCTAACCCTAAAAGGAAGTTGCAGCCGCCATCTCCATGCATCCTTATGCCCCCTTCACCGGCGCCACCTCTCCACTTTGTCCCTCCGGCCGTCATCCCTGCATAACCACCGATGAGAGCCATCCAGCCCGTAGTTATTCCCGTCGCCGGCAAAGACCACCGCCCCACTGTCGCTTTGCTGCCCGTAGCCGTTGTTCGTGTTGCTGTCGTCGGCTGCAGGCGTAGATGTGGCTACCAAACGACAGTTAATTCTGGCCTATGGCACCGCCGTCAATGGGCGCCTTCAACCATCCGATCCCGATGTTCCTTCTGCCGCCGCGCCATGCCTGATGAAGACGGATCCACCGACTGTTAGGGTGTTATGGCCGCCTCTTAGCGTCGTTGCCCACCCTCTTCACTTATTCTTCCCTATTGGCGTCGCTGCTGCGTCTCCGATGAAGACAAGGGTGTCGCCAGACTCTAGACTTCTGTTGCTGTTGTTACCACCAGGAATGGTCTTTGGCCACCGTCTGCTACCTCTTTCCGGTGCCACCAACCACCGTGGAAGGTGGCTGTGTGCGTGTTTCACTTCGTGTTTAGGTGTGTGCGGTTGTATCTCCACCAGTAGTATCTGTGTTTGGCTGTTTTGTTTAGCCGGAGTTCTCGGAAAAGCCGCCGCCACCACCATGAGGTGGTTGCTGCCACCATCTGCCACCACCGGCCACCACAAGGTGGCTATGTGTGTGTGTTTATTTTTTTAGTGTGTGTTTATTTTGGAAATATGCATTGTAAATTGTAAAAAAATGGAATAATGAGAAAGAAACCCTAACCACCACCGTTGGGTGGTGGCTGCCGCTACCGGCCGCCGTGTCGGGTGGCGGTGTGCCTTGATTGGATTGTGACACGTTTGGATGTTTGGAAAAAGGGACTAAAACCCTAATGGGCGTAATAAACCCTAGTGGGCCCAATGAAACCCTAATGGGCCCAATAAAGCTCTAATTGACCTGAAAGCCCAAACATGTGACTAATGGGCCTAATGAACCTTAATTGATCAAAAGACCTAGCTATTGGGCCTATTGGGCTAAGATGGGGTTGGAAACCCTAATTAGGGTTTAGAAAACCCTAATATTGGATTTATGGGCTTGGACCTAGCGGGACCCACATTTGGGCCATTTGAATGGAATTGTGTAATAAGCCCGACTTCACCATATGATATACCTAGTAGAGTAATGGACTTAATGGATTTAGTCCTTAATGGGTTAAGTGAGAAACACCTAACCCTAATTGTCATTTTATGTGAAACCCTAGTTTCACTTGGGATTTGTGTTGGGCCTTTCTATTGGGTTTTGGTGTTTGGGCCAATAATGGGCCATCCAAGGACAATCAATGGACCAGAATAATTAGATGGGCTTTAGTGTAAGGCCTATATGAAGGGTTGGGCCCAATTTGGAAAATTGGACCATAGATGGGCCATAGTTTGGGCCTAGATGATTATGAGACATTGGGCCATTGAAATGCCAAGTGTATGGACTGGACTAAATGGTTGGGCCTTTGAATATGACCATGTAAAGGTTTGGGCCCAATTTGGAAAATTGGGCCATATGTTGGGCTTTGATTCCTATATTGACTTTTGGGCCTATGGATTGGGCCTTGGGCTTGAATAAAGCCAAGCATGGGGTAATGTAGTAATGACCCCATGTATGTACTTATGGTTATGTAGTGGAACCCAATTATTAACTGGGTGATGTTTTGATATTGACAGTTCGGGAAGCTGTCATCTAGCAGCTGGGATTGTGTCTACGGGACTTCAGCAGTGTGAGGTGAGTTACCTTCCAGTAGCGGTGGGTCTACGGCCACAATGCCGACCCACCAGTAGGAGTTGTATATTAGATGATTGTCTTTGTGATATTCATCTAGGTTTTCTACTACCTGATATGTTTATGTGATAGCATGATATATTATATGTGATAGTGGTAGTAGGAGGGGAATGGTCCCCAAGTTCGGTTGTTAGGACCGAAGGGCAGTTCGGGCACCCCAGATATGCCTGACAGTATGTTTATGCTATGTTATTATGTGGTAGTAGTAGGAGGTGAAATAGTCCTCGTATCTCGGTCGTAGGGACCGAAGGGTAGGTCGGGCACCCCAGATATGCCTGACAGTACGATTATGTTATGATATGTGTGATAGTAGTAGTAGGGGGTGAAATAGTCCCCGGAGTTCGGTTGTTAGGACCGAAGGGTAGGTCAGCACCCCAGAATGGCTTGACATGGGTAGGTCAGCACCCCAGAATGGCTTGACATGGGTAGGTCAGCACCCCAGAATGGCTTGACATGGGTAGGTTAGCACCCCAGAACTGCTTGACAGGGTAGGTCGGCACCCCAGAATGGCCGGACCGGGTTGGTCGGGCACCCCAGAATTGCCCGGCAGTATGTATGCTACGTGATTGTATGGTATGTGGTATGATGGGGGAACTCACTAAACTTCGTGCTTACGGTTTACAGTTTTGGTTTCAGGTACTCATTTTCAAAGGAAAGGAGCCGGCTCGATCGCAGCGCATCACACTATGGTTTTCCACACATGAGATCTTTGGGATTACACTCTGATATCGTTTTATGATAACATGTTTTGATTATTTCTACTTTGGTTTTGACATGACATGATATTATAGATGTTTCCTTATACTGTTGGTTTTATAATAACTTATCTAAAAATGAAATTTTTGGCCTTAAATTTTGGGATGTTACAAGTTGGTATCAGAGCCTTGGTTTGAGGGATTCGGACACACTCTCGGGTGTGTCTGAACTCAAACTAAGGACTTGGTATGAAAATTTTCAAAAGTAAAAACCCTTTTATAAAAAGAAGTTTGAAAAGAATTTGAAAAGAGAACAGAACTTTGAAAAGAACAAAGTGTGTGATGCGTGCAATCAGCCGAGCTCAAGTAAGTTTTCCCCAAGATACCCATACATGTTATGTTATGATATGATATAATATGATATGGTTATGAGAACTGCATGCTAGATTAGGGCTGAGGATCTAGGAGGATGCCTTATATGCCTATTGTATGTGCTTGTAGACTTGCATGCTAGTACTGATCAGTCAGTGATAGGATAGCCTGTTTAGGTTATGCCTGATTGTATGAGCCTTTGAATTGCATGTAGAGATTCCTGATTAGAGGATATAAAGGTTTGATTGGAATATGATGGTTAGATTTTCCATTGTTTGAATGTTGTTTGCTTTGTGCTTTGAGGGACTCTTAGTGATGTGAGTTAGCTACTAAGTGAATATGCTAAGTCACATGGGACACAGGCCGGATAATCTCAGAGTGATGGACTTGACCCTATTGCTCAGCTCTTGTCTGAGTTCAACCGTTCTAGGGATGGGTCTCTTACTCGAAGGATTATCTGATCTCTGTTGCATGTGGCTATATTCATAAAGTAGCTAGTTGACATTACTGGGAATCTTTCAGCAGCTGAGGACTAGGTGAGTTCGGGAACCTAGAAAATCCTAGGATACGTTTCAGTGGGTTAGTAGTGAGGTTCAGTGAGACGTGGGTGTACCAGTTTGAGAAAGTGACTTGGAGGACTCGGGAGGATTGCTGAGGAAAGTATGGATAGGTGTGGAAGGTAGTATTGGGCCCGTACTACTGAAAGCACAGGATCCATACTCGAATCGGTGAGAGTCTTGGAGAATCTGAGAAGCTTCAGGGAAGAGTTAGTGACCCGGTTTGGGGACAGAGGATGTTGCAGTTATTGCAGCTTAGCCATGGGTAAGTGAGCTAGTGAGAGTGACAGGGTGTCAGACACTGAAGGACATATTTCCAAGAGGTTGCAGATGCGAGATCGATTTGGAGCACTATGAGAAGAGAAGTTCGTGCTAGGTGAGTATAGTAGAGGGTCCCGGGAAGAGACCCATGATTTCGGATCATCGGGAGAAAGGCCAGCAGGGCCAAAGTCAGTGCAGCACGTGCGGGAAATTACACAAGGGAGTTTGTCACTCCAAGGGTTTAGGCTGCTACAGGTGTGGCAGGGTTGGTTATGTCAGCAGAAGGTGATCAGGATTCCTCTAGATGTTGCGGGTATGTCACCTTTTACTGCTACTAGATGGATGTTGGGAATAAGTATCGCTTTGGAATTGTGAGTGAGTTTGGATGAGTTAGATCTCGGGTCGGTTTTCTGCTAGTGTTGGGTTATCAAGGATCATATATGCCATCCTGCATGCCGAAAGGTCCTTGATGAGCCCACAGAGGGACGCATCTTGCGGAGTGGGTTCCGTGTGTGCCGTTATCATTCCGGATCTTTGTCGGGATCTGTGCAGGAGTATTATTTAGAGGATACTCTGTCAGGAGTAGAGCGATAGTTCTCCAGTGAAGTCAGTGTTCAGTGATTCTATCATGGTTCTGGTATGGTCGACAATTGTCTATGGATGAACTTCGGAGTTCAAGGCACTACCGCTGCTAGGGGAGGACTGGTATCACGAAGATAGTGGAGTCCGTTGCGGGTGTTAGATGCATAAGTGGTTGGTCATCGGATGTTCAAGAGAATTGCATTTCTCGCATGGTTTGTGTTCGGTTAGAGTTCAGTGGTGCTGCGAGATTGGAAGTGGGAACGAGGACTCGTCAGCCAGAGTGGAGATTAAAGCCTTCAGTTGATAGCATGGGAGATGGATTGAGGTGTCAGACTGGACCGGATTTCAAGAGTACTCTTCAAGATTTCAGAGGATGGGCGATCTTAGGGTGTAACCGGTGATTGGTCGCTAGCATTAGTAAGAACAGGTTGTCATCAGTGGGATATTAGAAAGCGAGAAGGATTGGGAATCCTTCAATTCTCGCGTGCCATGAAGACTTAGTCGAATCTAAGTGGGGGAGAGACTTTTGTAAACTTCTCCAAATGTGACATCTAGTTGCGCGAGGTGCAATCTCTTGGGCACCTTGTCAACCAGAAGGGTATTCTGGTCGATCCGGCCAAGGTAGAGGTTGTGATGCAGTAGGAGATTCCGAGGTCTCCAATTGAGATTCATAGTTTCCTGTGTCTAGCGGGTTATTACCGGAGATTTATACGGGACTTCTCTGAGATTGCGGTTCCTTTGACCCGACTGACCAAGAAATCGGTGGCCTTTCGTTGGGGACCTGAGCAGCAGACAGCCTTCGAGACTCTCAGACAGCAGGTTTCGGGAACCAGGGTAGAGCTCCAGTTAGAATTCAAGTTCAGTTGTGTGTTAGGTCGAGTGCGTGTTTGACCCAGTATGGAAATTGTTGTAAGTCTGCGGGTGTAGCCGTAGCATTCACTAGCAGCCAGATAGTGTTAGAGTGTTGTAAGTCTACGGGTGTAGCCGTAGCATTCACTAGCTGCCAGATAGTGTTAGAGTGTTGTAAGTCTGCGGGTATAACCGTAGCATTCACTAGCACCCATATAGTGTTAGAGTGTTGTAAGTCTGTGGGTGTAGCCGTAGCATTCACTAACAGCCAGATAGTGTTATAGTGTTGTAAGTCTGCGGGTGTAGTCGTAGCATTCACTAGCAGTCAGATAATATTAGGTGCTGTTTGTTTTTTCTAAGGCAAAATGTCTGCAGTCTGCGGACCACATCTGTAGACCTCTGTAGTAGAAGATGTGGACCAAACGTCTGCAGTCTGAAAAAAGAAGACTGTTTGTTTTTTTAACATCTGCGGGCTACTAAAATAAACTGAAATCTAAATAAACTGATTTTTTTAAACTTCAAAGTGTTTTTTTAATATTTTTATGACTTTGTTATAAATAATTAACAAATCTATATCAACTTTTATGCATTATTGTATAAAAAATAAAAATAAAAATGGTATGAATTAACGTATATATTTGATAAAAACCAACAACTTTGGTTGCAAAGTTATAACTAAACATTATAATTAAGGATCAAAGAAATTGATACATAAATGGATGGAAATAAACTTCAATTTTTTCAATTAAATCCATTAAAAACGTAGCATAAATATTTTCTCGAGAAATTGACGATAGTGTATTAAATAATGTTTTACAAAATTTAGTAAAAAAATATAAGAATATATTATGATTTTTTTTCGTATTTATATAAACAACTTCAACGACTATTATTGTAATAAATCATTATTTATAAATTTGTCAAAAATATCATGTTTGTATCGTCGAACGTTTTTTTTTTAAGTTTTGTAATTTTTTTTTTCAAATTGTTTATCAATAATAAAGTTGGAAAAAATATAAATTAAAAAAAAAACTTAAAAAAAAATAGATATATGTGTTTTTTTAGGCTAGAAGATGTCTGAAGATGTTAGAAGACTCTGGTCTACATCTGCGCCAAGAAGAGGGCGCGCATACATTTTTAGGTCAGCAGTCTTCAAAAAAACAAACAGTCTGCGAAAGTTAATGTCTGCGTGTGGTCTGCGCGGCGCAGACAGAAGAGGTCACGCAGATCTGCAGACAAAAAACAAACACCACCTTAGAGTGTTGTAAGTTTGCGGGTGTAGCCGTAGCATTCGCTAGCAGCCAGATAGTGGTAGAGTGTTGTAAGTCTGCTGGTGCAGCCGTAGCATTCACTAGGTTGGTAGATAGCATGAGTGCGTTGTTAGGACGCGGAAGGAACAGTAGTACCCACCAGTTCGGGTGTAGCAGTGAGGATATGGAAATCCATGGATTGGGTTTCGGAATTACCCAGACGGATTAGATCTGGTTGAGCCAGTGATAGGATTGTAGGAACACCACTACAGTTACGAGATCAAGGAAGCAAGGAATTGCTTTAGGTCGGTTGTGATATAAGTCTACCGTTGGTCATGTAGCAATCACTTTTAGCCTCGGATTTGGTGACGTCAGAATTTGACGCATGGACCCGATCATTTAAATCAGAAGGTTATTAGAGCCTCAGTGACATGATAACTAGTGGCAACTAGTTCCCGAGAAGGATTTCGTTCAGAAGTCGTGTGAGATGACTATGCGGGAGCCCTTTTAGCTCGGCGACCGGGCTGGAACCCGGTAAATTCAGATGACCGACGGATGAATTGAGACCAGGAAGGTCTCGATAGATTTTAGGAAGCAGCTATGTAGCAGCATACTACTTCAGGTAGTTCAGTGTTCAAGCAGTTTCAGCATTGGGCAGTGTTAGAATTTGTGTTTCAGGTTGCGAGTATGGACAGAATAGCTAGATGATTTGGGGGGGGGGGTGACAAGTCACTCACAGCGGGAGTATCTGAGCCTTGGCCAAGTATTAGTGGTCTGCAAGGATAATTGGGTCTGTGACCCTGTTTTATAGTGGGAACCTCGAGCTATCAGAAGTTGAGTAGCCTGTTGAGGGATAAACGGACTGGATTCAATGATAATGATTCAATATGAATGGTCTGTCGGGGGTTCGGACCATCTCGAGACAACAAATTGCAGACCGAGTAGATGCTATCTTGTTGCGAGGAATTCGTTCACCTACGGATTTTAGGGCTTTTACGAAGATTGGTCATGGCTACCCTAGGAGGGCTAAGGTGTGCCCAGGATGGTAACCATGTTACTAGAAGTGGTTGGGTGTGTAAGAATGGTAAGGAATGATTTCGAGGACGAAATCTAATTTAAGTGGGGAAGAGTTGTAACACCACGTTTATTTAATAAATAAATAAACGAATTAATGAATGAATAGTAGCCCTAAAATTTTGTAGCACCCGATTCCTGGTACGTATTTAATTTCATGAAAATATTACAATTTACTCTGGGACTCGGCGAGTTGGAGGCCCAACTCGTCGAGTAGACTCGACTGTTGGAACGGGGGTTTAAGTGACCTACTCGACGAGTCGGGAGACCGACTCGACGAGTAGGAGCTATCTGGACAAAACCCTAATATTTAGGGTTTGCACCCTATTTAAACACTTTATCTTAGCCTCCATCGTCCCTATCACTCCCAGAGAGCTGTATATCGAAACCCTAGCCGTTTTTGTATGTTCTAAGGCCATTTTGGTGCATTTGGTGGATTGTGAAGCTTGAGAAGAAGGAAGAAGCTTGAGAGTTCGAGTTGAGGCTTGGAGATCCAGAGGTTTTGGTCCATATCCAGCTCAATCAAGGTAAAATGCCCCTGTTTTGGTCTTCCATGTATTTATTCATCTTTAGAAGCTTGGACTTTGGGTACATTTAGGGCTTTCCAAGCCATTTTCGGATTTGGGAGGTGTACATGGAATGTTGACTCAAAATCTGAGTCATTGGAGGGGTCTCATGGCATAAAGGTGCCAACTTTAAGGCCATGAGAGCCCCATGCATCTTGTAGAGCACCTTTTATGGCATTTTGAGCCAAAGACCCCATGCATGTGCACCAAGTTGGAGCTTTACGTGTAAAATGGACATTAGAAGGCCAGATCTATGGTTTTGATGTGTTAAGACCCATTTAAATCGACTGTATAGTAATGGTCAAGGTTGGACTCGACGAGTCGTTCTTGGGACTCAACGAGCCGGGGTGTATTAACCACCAAATCCCTTTTGTGGATGGACCAGTTGTTAGGATGGAAAGTCCCTTAGTTGTTTAGACATGAAAAGGGACCTGAGAATCATAGGAATCGGCGAGTGTATGATCAGACTCGGCGAGTCCAAGACAATCTCCCAACCTTTGAAGATGAACTCGACGAGTTGTTCATACAACTCGGCGAGTCATAGACTGGATGTATTCGTAGGAGGGAGATGAACTCGACGAGTTCAAGGTCAAACTCGGCGAGTCGGATGAAGATAGTCCCGATGATGATTGAAGGGGAACCCGTCGAGTTCTTGCTAGACTCGACGAGTAGAGACGGGGATTGTATCGGGTTAAAGGAGTATGGGCTCGACGAGTTGGTAGGCCAACTCGGCGAGTCAGGTCAACTGGATGTTGACTTTGACCAATGTTGACTTTGATTGAATCTGAGTTGACCCTAGTTAGGGTTGTATATTCTATGTGACGACTTAGAAGGATTGTCGTGTAGGGATTGAGGAGTCGAGGGGAGTCGATTTTCACACCGAGGACGGTTCAGACACTACACGATATCGAGGTGAGTTACCTTCCAGTAGGAGTGGGTCTAAGGCACCAAGGCCGGCCCAGTGGTAATTGTTTAGTTGTGATGATTGTCTTTGTGATAATCATCTGGGTTGCTTGTGCTTGATATATGTGTATGCTAATATGCCATGTTATGTGAGATAGTATCAATAGGAGGGGATTAGTCCCCGATTCGGTCGCTAGGACCAATGGGTAGGTCGGACACCCCATATATGTCTGATAGTTTGATTATGATATGATATTATATGCTAGCGGTAGGGGTGAAATAGTCCCCGTATTTGGTTGAGACAGACCGAAGGGTAGGTCGGCACCCCAGAACAGTCTGACATGGGTAGGTCAGCACCCCAGAATGGCTTGACATGGGTAGGTCCCATGGATGACGCCAAATGATGTGACCAGACTCCGAACCGGGCCGGCAGGAGAGTCCCCAGCACGGCTGACAAGGGACCGCCAGGCAGGGCTGGCAGGAGCACGCCAGGTCAGGCTGGCGCGCTAGAGCAGTCTAGGCCATGATAATGGACCATATATCATCAGTATCAAATCAGAATTTTTTTTATGTTTCAGCAATTAAATATAATCTGATTTTGTTGTTCAAATGTGCATAACTCACTCAATTTAACTTGTTTTGAATCTTTTTCCTACATGTAGATTAGGATTTTTAGTTAAGTAGTGAAGTCCTTTGAGTCTCGCCGAATTTCGCTTCCAAATTCCGAAGTAGGAATGGTGATCCATTTGAGCATAAAGTATCCAGGGGCTGCATAGTTAAATACTACAAGTTTCAGGGACTTACTACAAAATTTCAACAAAACTTTAACTTCCTGGCAAAAACCAAAAGACATAAATACTTCCCCGATGAATCTATTCGACCACCCTTGAAAAACAAAAAAGTAGGAAGAGATAAGTACTACATGTGGAGGTCATTCGGGCAGGGAGCTGGCGGACCAATGGGCGGAGGTGGCGGCGGCGGAGGGATAATGAAGACGTTTCACAAAGCCGTTTCAGCCGGCACCGGTGGCTGTGGCTCATCCCAAGAATCCTTTTCTCGCTGCGCCACCACACATTATAGCAGCAACACCACCACCTCTCCCACATCAAGACCCAGTTATAAACCTTCCTCATCTGATTATAATTCCAATACCTATTATTCCTCCTCCGTGAACCAGCTTAACAGGAACAGGGCCAACTCAATATCTCCGACAACCGGTGAGGAATATGATGGTGTAAATGGATTTTATGATGATTATGTTTTTTGTACTGTTCCATCCATGGATGAAGTTCATGATGCGGTCTCTTCTCTTCAACAGTAAGTCTTTGATTTATATATATCAAATTATAAATTATCGCTAAATAATCAGTGTGAATTTAATTAGCTTATAATTTGTGAACTTTATTAGGGTTATTGATCCTCCGGAGTTGGACTGGATTGAGCCCTCAAGAAGTATGCTACAGTCTCCTGGTTATGAAAGTGTTTATGATGCTTTCCATTTACTACAAACTGAGCCTTCTGTTAAGGTACTTACTTGGATTTAAGATTGATTTACAATAATTTTATAACATAAAATTATATGTTACTTATCGTTTAGAGAATGGTGATTTCGTTGGCATCTGATAATTCCGTTTGGGACGCTGTTATGAACAATGAGGCGGTTCGTGAGCTTAGAGATTCAGTCTATGAAGGTTAATTTGTATCGAACTTATAAGTAGATAATTATTTTACCCATGAAAAATAATGATGAATAACAAAATTGAAATATTATACACATATACAAAATGCCATTTAAATTGTTAATTTGGAAAATTTGCAGCCAACAAGAGTATTCCAGGGGAGATTGAAGGTTGTGATGACTCATTTCCAGTTTCTGGTATTCTAAATTGGATCTTTATCAACATCAAGGCAAAAGCCATGGAAATATTTGAGAAAATCACAGAGATGATGAACAGCTTGTTCCAGTCTCCAAGAAATGACAGGAAGAAGGCCACAGATGAAAATGCAGCCATGGAAGAATCCTTTGAGAAAAAACTAACAAGTTCTTTCTTGCTTTCAGTTATGGTACTTCTGATTGTAGTTGTGAGCAGAGCCAATAAGTGATAAGATTGCCTGATAGAGTAACCATGTTTGTATGAATAAACTGATACTAAATAACAATTTTACCCTTTCATTTCAACAATTTTATAACAATAACCATTAAATCAGTTTGTCCAGATTAAGTCACAAACCAACAACCATGTATAGTTGTCCCATTAAGCCCTTAATCGGTTAAGCTATATAACTCCTTTTCCACTCTACTATAAAGGATGAGCTTCCTACGTTTCATAGACAGGTTCTAATTGTTAGAGATATACATTGGCACTCGAGTTGACAAATTTACCATAACACCCTTCTTTAGCATTTACTGCTTGGCAATGTTGTCCAAGATGGAATCCAAATCAGGAACTATAACGGCTTGTTTATCAACTTGTCCAACCACACAACAATCCTTGCTTTTAACATTCATCAATGCAACATCTTGGGCACATTCATCAAGTACACCAGATGAAACCTATAGAAAACAGCAAATTATTATTATGTTGGAATATAGTTAAATGTAGAGAGAATAATTAATTGTGAAACTTACATCGAAGATGATGTCACCAAGCTTGAGCTTGATTGCTCCACTTTTGTAAACCAGCATTTTTCCTATGTGTCCATTTGGCAACTCATTTAAACCTCCATAAACAATTTTGTTTGAAGAATCTTCTTTCTCTTTGCCCTTTGTGCTAATTGGAACTCGTTTTGATTGCTTGTTATCCAAGGGGAGTTTTTGAGGAAACTTGAAGAGGATCATCTTTTTTTCATCATCATTTTTCTCCTGCCCATAAACAAAATTTCAAATTGGTGAAAATGTAACAAGAAAATCAAAATCTTGTTAATAAACAACAAGATGGCCCAACCCAACCCACCAACAGTCCAAGTTCAGAGGCGGAGTTGATTTTGTTTTCATCATATTCCTTTTCTTCTCCAAATTCTTGTTCATTAAGAATCTCTACAAAAAAACCAGAATAACAAAAGTTAGCTAATAATATATATTATAAAAAAAGAATATATATTTTTTAAAACCATACCTGGATCTCCAGAGCCAAGGGGTCTCCAAGGAAGAGTGATGGGATAGTATGAATGGGGATCCTGTGATTCACACCAATAATTATATAACTTATCATTTAAGGCGGGGTATTGTGTACATCACATGGTATAACATGACAATAGACTGTGTTGTGTTTGATCTATATTGGACTAGGAGTGAGACCGATGTCACCAAAAAGTTGAAACAATGCGGGAGATTGATTAACTTTCTCTCTTATCTGTGCAAAAGACATAAATGTCCTCTTCATCCTTATCACTAAAGAATTATTTTATCAAGTCTGGTCTAGTCCAGTTCTGTCAAAGTGTAATAATAACAAAGATATGTCTCACTCACCCATCGTTCTCTATACTTCTTTTTGGTTTTGCTTGAGGATTTAAACTTATCATCTATCAACATATCATCAACATCTCCATCTTGTTTACCAATTGTGATGTTTTTATGATTTTTATCTCTAAAATCTGGGCTGATTTTACTGCTCCCATCTATCGGTCTCAACGGGGTTGTTGATGATGATGATGATCCAGCTCCATGTGATGTTGTAACATTGCCTGAAGCTTCAATCCGAGATTCAACAAGTCAAGACAAGAAAAAAAAATCATGAATCAATTTATGTTAAAAAATGGTTTAATAATAATTACAATTTTTTTCGAGTTTAGGCTTTCGTGTGCCATGGCGTTCCTGTAAGATACAGAGATAACAACAGATGAGTCTTACTGAATATATATTTTGTATTCGAATTTGAAATTAATATATTTCAACTAGATAGTATTAAAAAAATTACAAATGTTCCTAATGGATTACTCAAACTTAAAGAATTTAAAGTCTCTACAACATTAAAAGGAAAGTGAAAATCGAATAGTTAACCATTTAAAAAATGCGGGGTGGCTCATATAAAGATATTTGCTAATTAATGATATCATCATAATTCCTCAAACCAAGTAGCCATTCCATGTCTACAAAATATCAAATAGCTTGTCAAAATATTCATTTTCGTGCGTCTTAAAGAAAGAATATGATCACTTGTAAATGAAAAGAGAGAGAGGGGGATTACATGAAGTTTGCGGAGTAATTCTGGATCGGCTTCAACATCATCGTCACTACCATCGCCACATAAATGTTTAAAATTACTACGACGACTTTTAAGAAGTAAAAGAGAATCCAAAATTGTAGACAGAAAACATACTTTTTAGGCAAAAGGCGACCGGTTTTCCTGCGAGACGGTGCTTTGGGGGTGAATTTCGGCTGTAATATGAAATTTAAGTTAGATTCCGGTCATCGTTCTTTTAGCTTTGAAACTTTTGATTCAGATCTGCGATTAGAACTATAAGAAATGATATGAAGTTGAGACCACCTTGGGAGCTGAAGATGGTGGTACTGGGGGGTCCATGGGTGCTGCTTAGCAGAGATCGACACCGGAGGTGAGATATTTGCCGGAGATCTGCCTGAAAAACAACGACGACGTAGAATCTAGGGTTAGAGTTTGACAGAAAAAAATAACATAAAAATAATACGAAGAGTTTCGAACCTGGGTAAAACGGAGAGCGCAAATGAGACTCTTCCATTGGGCTAGACGAAGAGTTTTGTAGAGCTTTAGAAACATAAATATTTAAAGAGAAGTCTATTGCCAATAAGAACATAATCAATCTGTGTAAATTGTAAAACTAATATCATATTTTATTTCTCATCAATATTATATTATATAATTTCATTTTTAATCATAATTAGACTTTAAAAAGTTCACTGAAATTCTTTAAAAAGACAAACGTTTCAACATTTAATCAAACTTATCATTCATTTGAAATTGTTCCAACCACTGCTCTCACCAACAAACTTAAATCCCAAGGTTTGTGAGCTTCAAATCAGAACGACCCAACTTGACAAACCTATCTTCCTTGAGGAGGTGGTCACAAGGACTGTGGGTTACTGTTGAGAATTTTGAGAGAAAACAATAGCAACGAAAATAGACAGAAAATGGTAGTAATTTGGAATAGATAGAAGAAAAAAAGAAGACGATGGTAAATACAACAGGTGAAGGAGATGGATTGAAGGATAATGTCGGTGCCTTGAAGCAAGTCTGACTCAAAACCAGACGGTATTGAATCCGCAACAAAACTAGGAAGTCGCAGCTTCAATTTGTAATGTTAATAAGTTACATGGACAATATTATATATAATAAAACAAGAAAATAATAAAAATTGATCAAAATTTGTGAAGGGATTTTACAATTAAGTGATTAACAAGGGACCTATTTTTCAGCTTTTACAAAATGATTACCAATTTTATAATGGACCGCTATGAAATCCTCCACTATGTTACTAAAAGAACATTGACCTATATTTTCTATTTTGACATTAATTAGGGTTGTTTGCAACTAATTATTATTTTTTGCCTACAAAAGAGAAGACTTTTATTATTTTTCCCACAAACTGAACTTAAATTATCTATTTTCTTTCTTTTTCTTCAAAAAATGTCTTCTAGATCATTTACAACAGTTAATAAAAATAAATGGGTTAAAAAGAGTCGCACGTTAGTTTAATACCAACAAAATTGGTTATCATTACGACTTCGACAATAATGAATGGAGTTGATCGATCCACAACCCAATCTCCGATATTGGCCCATGCCATAAGGACTTCTATCCGGTAGATAATTACCACCAATGATGTTCCATTATATGAAGACTTATATAGATAGTTGCAAAGAAGTCAACAAGAGGTATGTCGAAAAATGTAAGGATTTATTTTGGAACAATAGCAAGAAGCCAGTATAACCAAATTACTACGAGATGACAACGAAGTGTTATGAAGTCAACCAACCCAATTCATCTTATAATTTTATGCATATTATAATACATTAGAAAGATTGTGATACAATGTCATCAAAATATCTACTTTTGTAACTTTAGTTGTTCAAAAAAGAAGGATTTTCGAAAATTCCATACCACCCAGACATTAGTAATAATCACCGCATCGAAACATTTATGTTGCACCACATCTAGTTTCAAGCCATCCTCCCACATGATTCGATGATTCAATCACTAACTGAACTGGAATTAGGGTAATTCAAATCCCACCATCCCCCGACAAGAATCCAAACATCCACAATCAAGTGCAAGTATTAAAAATATGGTTCACATTTTCCAAAAGCGCCATCACAAAAGGGGAAACGACTTGAATCCAAGTTTATACCTTTCTCAACTAAGTTTGCATGAGTATGAATATGATTAAACTTGATTTGATTTGAACAAAATCGTTCCATTTAGATGATCGAAAGCAATACCAAACTATAAAAATGCTAACCACGAGTCCATATTTAGATGATCGATCATCCACCAAAAAAATTGAATGAAGATCAAAGGCAAAACCTTTAGGGAATTGTTGATTTGAAAGGGCATATTCCCAATCTAAGTGTGAAACCAAAACTTAGTACATAATCCCATTTCACATCTTACTCTTACATGAATCATTAAGGTTAAGACCTTTACTACAACGTTGCACAAAACCTAAGAAAATGTTAATTGAAGGACTGTTATTCGCATTACCACAACACTTTAAGACATTGTAATTTATATATTTTTTGCTATCTTAAGCTTGTTGTCACAATAAATTTAACATATATTTAATGTTTTGAAATTTTCAGTCTTATAATTAAAAGTAAATAAATTTAACAAATATTTATCATGTCAAAATCCCATCGGTCTAGAAATTAGGTCCCATCTACAGCTTACTGCCAAGTGGTCAAAAAAGCTTGTTTGCACAATCGATGTCTGTATGTATCCATGCAAGTGTAAGTTTTTACTTAATAGGCCCAAAAGTTTTGATGCATTCAAATCAATTCGTAAAAAATTATAATTCACAAAATAAAGTCATTAACATGCATATTATGTTATCCAATATGGTTGGTTACTGGTTAGTTCCATAAACACTATCATATCATATGGGAATATAACATGGTCTAGGATCTGTACTCTTTGATGGCAGATAGCACCATTTTGGGAACATACATTGATTCCTGGGTCTTCTTTAACTGAAATGATGACTACATTAGTAACAAAAAGTAATAAAAGCAAAAGTTGTTGTTAGCAACAGCTGCAAAATGATCAAACATAATAAAAATCACAAAACAAGTATAATTATGTGTCTCAATGACTTTCGCACCAGCTTTCTGCATATGTCACAACAGCAAACTCAGCATAGCAAGTTAAAGTTGTGAATTCTGGTTGGTTTATAATCTCATCTCCCAGATTTCAAACCCCTGCCAAAGCTACAACAATATCATCACAAACAAAAAAGCTGGTTAATATTATTTATTATAATAAAATAAAAAAAATTGCTAAAACAAAAATCATCATATCACAAATGCTAATTTCCCACTCGACAGAAACACTTGAAATCTTAAAAACAACAACACACAAAGACAAAGGTTTATAGCATGATACCTTTCCTCCAGTATCATCATCATCATTTCATCTCATCTCTGCCATGAATTTCTCATATGCCATGTCCCCACTAGATGTATTTGTCTCAGGTAAAACACCAACACCAGGTGGAGGAACAGTTGAATTTGAAGCCCAGGGAGCATTTGCAATGTTGATAGTATTACTACTAGGAGGAGGAAAAGGTGCAGGTGAAGGAGGTACACCATAATAAGGTGCATAGGCGAATGTAGTGGTTGGATATGCAGTTGCAGGATATTGTACTCCTCCATAAGTAGAGGGTAATGGTAACAATGGTAATGGTGGTCGCATGGTGGAACATGGAGGTGGAGGTTGGTAAGGAGAATAAGTAGGAGGTGGAGGTGGACAATACTGAACAAAATTAGGGGCTGAATTGGAATATGAAGGAGGCATTTGTGGGGTCACTCCCACACCCACACCCACACCCACACCCACTTGAGAAGGAGGCTTTCCAGCAACTCTAACAACAATTGTTCTTCCATCCAGACAATAACCCCTCATCTTAGCAATAGCAGTATTAGCTTGCTCAACATTTGAATATTTCACAAAACCATACCCTTTACTAGCCCCACTCATTCGATCCCTAATAACCTTACCAATCACAATTTCACCAAAAGGTGCAAACAGTTGGAGCAAACTTTCATCATCCATAGCAAGTGGCAAAGACCCGATATACAAGTTTGTTTCATCATACTCCTTCAAAGATGGACCAAGAGCAAGAGTCGAACTGCTTTGACTGGTCAAAGATTCAGGGATTGTTCCTCCTAACTCTGCTAAAAAGTTTTGATATTCATCATCCATGTTCTTACCTGTTGACCCTTTGACTGGACAATCTATAGTTGGATGCCCACCATCTCCACATAATTTACAAAGAACATCACTTTTAAAAGTTGAATTACGGGAAGGACATGCAAATTGTCTGTGTCCTGATTCGCCACATAATCTGCAATACTCTTCATCTCTTATGGTTCCATTAAGAGCAGCAAGTTCCCTAAGTTGTTGTCTTTTATGCTCGTTGAGGACCTCATCAACAGGCTGTAAAAGCTTCTCTACCATACCTGCAGCAGCATCAAGTGATTCCTGTGTCTCGGCCTCCACCAAAACATGCAGATCTTCATTTTCAGAGGGATCGGGTTTGTAGTCCTTTTTCTGCTGCATTCTGCCTTCTTTCATTGACCCTTTACCTCTGATTACAATTTTAGCACCTGTTTCCTTTTCCATTCTCTTCTGTGTATTCCCCCTTGGCCCAATTATGAGTCCGATAAAGTTGTAGCCTGGATATTCTTTCATAGGTATGTAAAGCTTCTTCTGAAGTTTTGGTGGTCTATAGTCTGCTGGGGGCTTGTAAGATGGATTTTTCTTTATAATCTGTGATATGATGTCTTGTCTCTCTTTATTTAATCTTTCCCTAGCTCGATATTCTCTTGTGTTAATTCGAATGCCCAAGTTATCATAAATTGGTTCGGGAGAAGGTGATCTAGCACCTTCAGGTCTATCATCCAAGGGAAGCCCTGACTGAAATTTTCTACTTATTTCAAGAAGCCTAATGTTAAGTGCTTGAATTTCGGGATCAAGGTCAATACCTAAAGTGAAATCTTTCATAAAATCAGGAAGCTGTATGAGTGGCTTCGGTTCATCATCTGCCCATCTCGATTTCCTCTTTCTCGTGCCCGATGTCCCGGTTCCATCGCTGACGGCACCGGTTTCTTCGCTTGGCGGAGGATCCCAACGGCTTTTCCTCCGTCTCCTGCTGGTTGTTTCCTCTTCGCCACCTGAACAATCTTTATCCGTGCCACTATTCGTGTTGTTTGTGAGACCAGTTTCAGACAACAACGGTTTCTGAATAATCTTAATTAATGGATTCTTCGAGGAGGTACCAACCGCCTGCCCGTAAGGCTGAATATTATTCTTCGTATCAGCATCTTGGGTCTGATTATGGTTAATTGAGTCAGAATTTTGAAAATCGCAGGATGAAACTAGGGTTTCAGATTCTAAAGGATTCACCGTTGGCAGAGATTCGACATAGCTCGCTTCTAGAGTCTCCATAAGATTCTTCAATGTCGAGGGCGGAGGCGGTGGTGTCAGGGGTTACCGGAGAGAGCCGTGAAGATAGAACAGATGTACAGATTGAGTGATGCGTGATATCTTCCGTTGGTTGTGCTGGTGCCTGGTATCGGATGGGATTGGCCGTTCGCGGGTGCCGGTTGTGTTGAATGTTTATTAAAACGGGGCTCATGAATTGGGCTGCTTTTACTGAATGTCTTCTGTGTGGGCCTACAACTTTAGCCCTTTTTCTTGAGTTTTCGTTAAAATTTGGAAAAAAGTTGGGTTCAGAAAATAATTCCACTAGTTCTATATACAATTTATGTCATTTTATGAAAATACTGAATAGTTACAAAGCTCTAAATATTTTTTAAAGGCAAAAATGGGTAATTAGCTGCACTAATAATTGATTCTAAATGACAAAACTATTTAAAAAAACTGTATTCATAATTTTTAGGATCATAATAGAACTATCCACAATCAATTGTACTTTTTTTAGATGTTCCACAATATCCCACAAAAGAAAACAGACGAAAATCATATTCAAATGTCAAAGACAATGCATAAACCAAATAAATAGCGGTTTTCAAATACTTATATCCAAACCCACTACATAAAATAAAATAAAATAAAATAAAAAAAAACTGCATAAAACAAATACAACAAATTTGAAAAAATTGTAGAACGGCTCACACATGGTAAAATCTACTTCAAGAAAGCTTTATTATGCGAAATATCAATAACTTTAAATAAATAAACACTCATATATATAATATATTGATGAAATTGATGAATGTATGCGAATATTAAATAAACTGCTTAACAAATAAAGATTGAATAAAATAAATAAATCAAAATTTCTACATATATATAATCAGTAAAGCAATATAAGGCTATAGGCATGTTCTTTAACGACCTTTTGAGAGTTTGTAGTTTCCAAATTTCTACATATATATAATCAAAATTTCCATTGAACTCTATTGAGTTCAATGCATTGTAGGAAAATTAATATAGAGTTGTATAACAAGTAAAATGATGATGTGTCAATCCATTAAACTCTAACAAGTTTAATGTATTGTGGATGCCCTTACCATGCATTGTCGAAAGTAAAAGTTAACTTGGGTTTCATTCTTAGCATGCAAAGATGTGCCCTTTCAAGACAAATAACAACGTAAATCAGGAATCAGGATTCCAAATACAACAATATATGAGAATAGGAGTAAAAAAGAAAATTAATTTTTACAGATGAGATATATACACTAAAGTCCCAATATTTTCATCAATTTGACAAAAAAGTCATAAACTTTATTTTTTTGACAGTAAAGTCCAAATTACCGGCAATTTTTGATGCTTTTACCATTTTTTTTCCGGTTAGCCGGTAATTAGGATTTTTTTGTCAAAAAAATAAAGTTTAGGACTTTCTTGTCAAATCGTCAATTAGGACTTTACTGTCAAAAAAAAAATTTAGGACATTCTTGTCAGATCGTTGAAAATATTGGGACTTTAGTGTATTTTCGTAACCCAAGAACTTTTAATTGTGACTTTTCTTGCGGCACTACTGTTTTTCTTACCATCATCATCTTTACCCTGACACAATCACGATCAGAAGAAACATATGCAAAAGAGAGAGCGAGAAATGGTGAAAAGACTTGTAAAACTTTCTTTTTGCTCCGCCCCCAAATCTTGAACTAAAAAGTGGAGACAGATTATACAAACACAAACAACACATGCCTAGTCAAAAAGGTGTGAATGTGGAGAATGGAAAGAAGGATAATTTCGTTTTTTTTCGGTTTCTTATTTCTCCATTTTGGGACTGCAAAAAGCCAACATAACTCTGGTTCTTTCTTGATTATGTCCATTTTTTTCAATGTTGGTTTGTTGAAATTAAAAAAACGATTTAACGAGAAACAAACATTAAGGATTTCAATAGGATCTAACTGATTAGAGAAGGTTTCAATAACTCTTATGCTTAAAGAGTATCATACCATTAAATTTCTAACCAAAAAAAGGGATATATACACTAAAGTCCCAATGTTTTCAACAATTTGACAAGAAAGTCTTAAACTTTATTTTTTTGACAGTAAAGTCCTAATTGACGATTTGACAAGAAAGTCCTAAACTTTATTTTTTTGACAAAAAAAATCCTAATTACCGGCTAACCGGAAAAAAAGGGTATAAGTGTCAAAAACTGCCAGTAATTTAGACTTTACTGTAAAAAAAAATAAAGTTTAGGACTTTTTTGTCAAACCGATGAAAATATCCCTTTACAGATTATTATTTATGTAAAAGTACATTTATGTAAAAGTACAAGTATATATATTGCACCTATTTATGTAAAAGTACAAGTATATATATTGCACCGTAACTAATGTCTGATAACTTGCATCAATTCTTTCTTTCATGCAAACCAAGCAAAAGCAGGACTAAAATGTGGCACACTTCAGTGCCCTGATCCATCAGGTATCAACACAATGGAGCCAGAAGTTTTCCGAGCTGCCATGTCAGCATGCGCTTGAGCAGCCTGTGACAATGGGTAGGTATGATTTACACGGACCCTCAAGGCACCCGACCCCACCTTACTAACTACATCTCCAATGGCTTCACGCATCTCCTCCTTAGAAATGTTAGATGTCCTCAGAGAAGGCCTCGTCAAAAACAGGGATTTTGCAGCCAGTGCAGATAAAGGAACAGGGTCAGGCGTCCCGGAAGATTGACCATAACTCATCATATATCCACGAGCTTTCAAACATGCCAATGATCCCTAAAACACACACAACTTAATCTGGTAAGCTAACTTTTATATGAATGTTTCATTTTGACTAAATACAGAAAGACATACCTGAAAAGTGTCTTTCCCTACGGAGTCGAAGACAACTTCAACTCCTTGTCCGGATGTTATCTCATTAACACGGGTAACAAAATCCTCTTCTTTGTAGAGAATAACATGATGGCATCCGTCTTCTTTTGCTTGCAAAGCTTTCTCCTTTGTTGACACAGTTCCGATAACAATGGCACCAAGCATATTTGCCCATTGGCATAACAAAGATCCGACCCCACCTGCTGCTGCATGGACGAGCACCGTGTGTCCTTGTTCTACCTATTTTTAAGATTTTATTTTATTAGTAAATTGTATGAAACCTACGAATAGTCATCATAATACCTTGAACCATGTTCGGACTAGGAACCGAGCAGTTAGACCTTTGACCATGGCAGAGGCGGCGACTAAAGGATCGATGAGAGGTAAGAGAAACGCTTTTTCAGCCAAAACAATCTGCTCCTCCGTGTAGGTTCCCATTGAATTATGATAAACAACATCACCGATTTTCAAATTGTTTACTCCAGACCCCACCACTGTCACCAAACCTGCTGCCTCCACTCCTAAAATCGGAACTTTACTCGTATCAACTTCAACTTCAACTTATATATAGTTTTTATGGATGGGTTATCTTTAAAGGGGTCGGAATCGGAAGAGAAACCTGGTGTATAAGGAATTTCAGGCACCTTATAAACTCCGGTCCGGTAATATATATCAATGAAGTTCACACCGATGGCCATGTTCTTCACTCTGATCTCTCCTTCTTTAGGATCCCCAATTTCGATATCTTCCCATTTTAGTACCTGTAAAACAGTTTCTTCAGCAACAACTACAAACACAACAAAATCTAGGATAACTGAAATTAAACATGAAACACAACAAAACTTCTCTTCAACATAATTTAACACAAAACAGATATAGGGTGCAGACATTAGAAGAGAGGGTCGAACCTCAGGGCCACCAAGCTCGTAGACCCTAATGGCTTTTACCATTCTTTTGAGTCCTTTTGATGAAATTTTCTTAGACTTTATCGGGTGGAATTGAACCTCTACACCCTTTTCAGATCAATAAAATAAAATTTTGTTTATAAAGGAAGCTGCAAGACGGAAAATTCGATGGTCTCTCTTCGACTTCCACGTTTTCCAAAGCGGATATGTTGCTTGTCTTAAAAGACGAAAGCTAGTAGTCCTCGCATTTGTAATTTTTACTATATTGGTCTTATATTTTTTATCATCAATTTTGACCAAAAATCCATGATTTTTTCCGGCTAATTTGGCCGTTGAGTACCGTTACCGTCACACAATGTCGAAAGACGGAACTACCCTTGCTATGAATTCTTAATTTTGTATCCAAAAATTCTGGGTTTCTTGCCCCCAAAAATCGATTTAGTTCGTTTTTTTTTTTGGTTTCAAACTTTTGGTCTAAACTCTAAAGGAATGGATTTTTGTTATTTTTATTTTTCAGCTTTTCACTTGCATAAAGCAATAAAAATATCAATAAAGTACATATAGTTGAATACTTGAACAAGTCAAAACCTATGAAACATGAAGAAAATAACAATATTTGTTGAATTTTGCGATGTAAAATAACAACATAGATAACCACAGCCGATTAAGAAAGACCACACAATTTATCTTTCCCACACAATTCCAACTTTTGGGCGAGCTAAAATATTAGTATAATTTATGTTTTTTTTTTTTTTTTAACATCACATTCGGTCCTAATCAAATGCAGTAGAAACTATTTTGGCTACCAATAATCATTGCAGGAGCATGCTCCATCTTTAAAATGATGAAACCGAGTTGCATCTCTAACTACAATTTCCCTACCAACAAGTTTCGAAATAAACTTAATAGCCGAATGACAATCTTTACACACCCTCAAATTCTTCATAATCTTCAAACTACTATTCTTAGGAGTCTTCATTAACGCAAAAGCAATAGCAAGCTTTTCACTATGATGCATAAGAATCTCCTCTTTCACCTCTTCATCAAGATCATGCAAAACCACTTCAGTTTTGGGTACAAACCCTAATTTCTTAATCCCCTTCCAAATCTCTCCCATCATCTCATAAATCCCATCCCTCTCAGGATGAACACCATCTTCAGCTCCAAAAACATGAACTTGATCCCTTATTTGAACCCAACTCAACCCTTGATCTTTCTTAACTTTTTTAAACTTCATCGACCTTCGAATCTTAGCAGATTCCTCCCATTCCCCATGAACCGAGTACACATTGGCTAACGCCGAGTAGGCCCCACTGTTATCCGGATCGATCAGTAGGACCCGTTCGGCTGCAATTTTAGCAAGATCCATATTTTTATGAACAAAACTTGAAGATAAAAGTGAACCCCACGCGATAACATCCGGTTCAATCGGCATGTTCTTGATGACATCATAAGCTTCTAGAAGCTTCCCCGCACGTCCCAACAAATCAACCATACACGCGTAATGACTATGAGTCGGTTCAATCCCATGTCTTTCTTGCATCATTTTAAAATACCCGCGACCTCTTTCCACTAAACCCATATGGGTACAAGCCGAAATCACTCCAACATAAGTTATATGATCCGGTTTTATATCAAAATCCAACATTTTTTCAAATAATTTCAAAGATTCTTCACCATGACCATGTTGAGCTAAAGAAATAACCATGGAAGTCCATGATATACCATCTTTTAAACCACTTATCATTTCAAACACACGTTTCGCGTTCCCAATACTTCCCGATTTCGCATACATGTTAATCAAAGCATTACTTGCAGAAACCGATAATGCAACTTCTGTTTTTATAGCTTTTGCGTGAATTTGTTTCCCATGGTTTAAAGAAGCAAGACTTGAACTTACACTCAAGATAGCTGCTAGAGTGTAGCTATTAGGTTGTGGACCCGATTTGATCATTGATCTAAAAAGATCGATTGCTTCATTGTTGAACCCGTTTTGCATGTAACCTACAATCATGGCTGTCCATGCTACCACATCAGGATCGGTTAATGAATCGAATATTTTTCTTGCGGGCCCCATCTCACCTTTTTTGATGTATCCATCTAACAGAGATGTGAATGCGATTATGTTGTTTTCGTTTGATGTTTTATATTTTTCTACAATCTTTTGAGCTGTTTTGATGTCACCAATTTTAGAGTACATTGAAATCAAAGCGTTTCCAACAGCTCCAGATAGATCGAATTCGGATCTGATGATGTGACCATGGATTTGTTTCCCTAAGTTTAAGTTGTTAATGTTTGTAGATGCGGATAAAACGCTTGCTAATGTGTATTTATCTGGCTTGAGTGTTGGATTCTTGATCTTTAACATATTTGAGAACATATGAAGAGATTCGGTGTCAAAACCGTGTTGGTTGTAACCTGAAATCATTGAATTCCATGTAACTATATCTCGATCGGACATTTGGTCAAACTGAGCAAGTGCAAGGTCAAACCGTCTACATTGCATATGCATTGATATCATAGTATTCCAACTTGATGTGCTTTTTGATTTCATTTTACCAAAGATAGATTCTGCTGTCAACAGATCGCCTGATTTTGCATACATGTTTAGCAGAGAATTAGCAACGCTGGTGTAGTTACTGAGCCCGACTTTAACAATAAATGAATGAACTTTCTTCCCAATATCTAACCTGTTCATGGCAGCACAGGAGGCAAGAACGATAGTGAATGTGTACTGTGTTGGCATTACTTTGGAAGATATCATGTCGACGAGCATTCTGATAGCAGTTTCAAAGCGACCCATTTGATTATAACCCACCATCATCGCAGTCCATGAGACAGAATCAGGTTCGGGCATTTCGTCAAACAGGTGGCGTGCATAATCAACCCTTCCCTGTTTCGCATTAGCAGATATAATCGTGTTCCAAGAAGATGCGTTCCTAACAGGCATTTCATCGAACAACCGACGAGCATCTACAAGAAACCCCGTTTTCGCATACAAATTCATCAGATTGTTCGTAAGGAACACACCAACATGGACACCCGACTTGATTATACTAGCATGAATCGCTTTTCCCGCACACGGGTCTTTGTTAACCAGTGTTCTTTGAATTAGAGAAGCATAATGATCAGATAGTTGGTGTCTAAAAGTTCCCATGAAGAATTATTCTAATTACTTTGACCATGGTGGTTCTGGCCTTCGGGGTATCTCCATTGAAAAGAATTGCAGCTTTCGTATAAAATTACATCAAACTAAAAATTACCAAAATAATAGTAATAATGATAATAACATTATTTTTAGAGAAAATTGCAAAAATATCCTTGTTGTTTGATGATTTCTGTGGCTTTCATCCAAAGACTTTTAAAGTTGCAGTTTTGATTCTTATGAACTAGTTTAATTGTAGATTGGTCAATGCCATATTTAAAAAAGATTATTTTAACTGTTTGATTTATTTTTTCTATTTATTTTTTATTTTTTGATAGTTAGATAATTTAAACTAGAAAAAAAAAATTCTCTAAGATTTTTTACACGCAATAAATCTACCAATGAAAAAAATCATGGAATTGATCATTTGAAACTACTACAAACTTCGTTATGCACGTCGAATAATGAGAATATCTTCAAAAATATACTGAAATAGCATTGTGCAAATTTGATCGATAGAGTTAACACAAGCAGCGAAACTAAACAATTGTTTGTTTGCATTTGTTTTTATTCTTATCCAATAGAGCATGTTTTAGTTGATAGCGAAAAGGTTAAAAATCCTAGTAAGATATATATATATATATATATATATATATATATATATATATATATATATATATATATATATATATATATATATATATAGCTAGGTTCAAATGTGGATTGACATCTATTGTGTGGACGTGTGGATAATGCTATTTTGTGAGAATTACAAAGAAAATATATTGTTTGTTTATATGAATACGTTCAATCTTATATAATTATTTTAATTATTAAGCATTTTCACTAATTAAATCGTCTATAAGGTTATTATACATTTTTTTTAAATTATTTTCATTATGTCAGAATGTTATCAGGATGTTTATTGAGTCATATTCTGTAAGAATTAAAATAAATAAAAAACGATAAATGAGAACAAAAATGAATTAGAATTGGTGAGAATCCATTAAAATAACAATAGTTCTGTGAGATTGAACGTATTCACATTACTAAACAACATATTCTCTTAGTAATTTTCATAAAATAGCATTATTCACACGTCCACACAATAGTTGTTCATCCACATTATAACCTAGCCCTATATATATATATATATATATATATATATATATATATATATATGGTTTTGTAAGCATTGATATTAACCTCTTAATACACAACATTTCTAACACTAAAACGCATCCAGATTCATTGATTTCATCCGAACATCATAAGGACCAAAACACATTACATGAAAATCAAAGAACCAATTTAGAGGAAGTTACTTGAGGGATAAAAGCTTGATGAGACGAGTGTGATAATGAACGCTTGATATTTTGGAGATCGGTGACCATTTTTTTCAGTTCTACCTCCATATACGCTATTGCTTTTGATTCTCTAAGAGTCGATCATTGAATGCAAGATCTCTTGGTGAGGAGCTTGAGTTCACCTAGCAAGGGGAACACAATGATCGTGATTGCTGATGGAAGGGATACAACGATGGTGGTGGTCTTTGTCATAAGATGGGGGTGGTTGTGTAGAATGGTGGTGACCAGAGGGGAGGGGAACCGATGCAAACATTTTATGAACGTTAATGTGTGTGGGGTTAGGGTAAGCAGTGGGTTGCAAACCTATTTTATTTTAAGATTAATAAATGTTAGAAGAATGTTAAAAGTTAAAACATCTAAAAATCAAGGGTTATTGTTAATATTGTCCAACCACCTTATCGTTTTTGTTTTAAATGGGCCTTTTTTTGCATCCTAGGGGCATGAACTTGAGTTTTACTTGTTAATTTGAGTAACTCACCTAGTATAACCAATTTCTAATGCCAAATAGGATAGAAGTATATTACACCTAAGTTCCTGCTGGATTAAGGTGTCCAAGCTCATAACTAAATTGGTATAAACTTGCAAATATAAGCAAAGTCCTTTTTGGATTGCCCTCATAACCAAAAATAACTAGAAATGATATTAAGAGAGAAAGAGAGATGTGTATGTCCTCTAGCCTTGAAGAATGCACTTTTTCTATACATTTGATGTACTCTAACATTTTTATGCGCCGCATACGCTAGGAAGATGCGTATGTCCTCTAGCCTCGTAACTTGAGAATATGTTTCGTTGTAGTAAATTCCTTCTAATTGACTATAACCTTTTACTACAAGTCGGTCTTTGTTTCTGATTACCACACCTGTATCATCCAATTTGTTGCGAAATACCCAACGAGTTCCAACTATGATATGTCCCTTTGGCTTGGGAACAAGTTTCAAAACCTTGTTTCTCTTGAACTATGCAAGCTTCTCTTGCATAGCAACGATCCAACCATGATCCATAAGGGCTTCTTTGATGGTTATGGGCTTAGTTGATGACATGAATGCCACATAGTGACAATGCTTGGTTAAGTCTTCAGAGGACCAAGTTCTAATACCTGCAGAAAGACTTCCTATTATTTGGTCAAGTGGATGATCTCTAGTCCAGTTGTGTAGACATGATTGATGATGTTCAACAACTGCATTGGATGAAATGTATTCAACTTCGAGAGGTACTTCTCTTTGAACATCTTGAACTTGTTCCCCCTCGATTTGAGAACATCCCGCAGACAAGTCTTGAACCTCAGGAGATGGTTGATCTGCTGTGATGAAGGTTCCCCCTGCGAAGTTGATGGTTCCCCCTAGATTGAAGCAGTGGGAATTATGGGAGCTTCACATGTTTCTATTTCTTCAACATCTTCTTCGGATTCTTCTGATTATTTAGAGGCATGCGATCAATTATGAACTAATGGAATGAATTCGTCTGTGACTGGAACCTCGATGGTTGTGACTATTTGTTGGACCTCAAGCTCTACCAACTCTCCCAAAACCAATTAGTGTTCAGAATGGCGCAACCTTTGTACATATAGCACATTCAGCCCTCTAGCGCCTACGACATTCGACTGCGACTAGGAAACCTTCCTTACGCATCGCGGAGACTGATCCATTTCTGACCCCAACAATCCCCCCACCAGAAATTGCTCCCTGAGAGAATCGAACCCACAAACCTAGCTCTGACCACTTATTGGACCTTGGGTGCTACTGAAACATCCCAAAAATACTAGCCAAAAATTTCGTTTTCAAAATCATTTAACAAACATAAATATCATCGCCATAGTATAAAATCATAAAACATGTATCTCAAAATCTCATAAAATCTGTCATCATATCACAATCTCATATAACATATCAGAGTAAACTCCCAGGCTAAGAAAACTGTGGTGTGTGCCATGCCATCATCCCGAGCCCTTTCCCTTGCTAGCTGAAGTACCTGAAACCAAAACTGAAACTGTAAGCACGAAACTTAGTGAGCTCCCCCAAACTACCACATACCATACAAATCACGTATAGCAAATAACATAACTCTAGGACTACTCCCAACTGCATCGGAACGAATCCCAACATCGGCTTACCCGACATCGAACTCCCGTCCGGCATCGGGCTCACCCCGGCATCCAACCGCATCGAGCATCGGGCTCACCCCGGCATCGGGCTTGCCCCGACACATACACACCACATCATATATCATAAACATATAATCTGCATCGGGATTGCCCCGACATCGGCCCGAAGCCCGGAACACATAATCGCAACATATAAACTAGCATATATCGGGCTTGCCCCGGAACATATAACTCATGGCATAATTAACATACATCGGGCTTTCTCCGACATCGGGCTTACCCCGGAACACATAACACATAACATATAAACATGCATGAATCACAAAGACATCAGGCATACATAACTACTTCTCGGGACCGCACCGGCATCGGACCGAAGTCCGGAAACATATAATCTGCATCGAGCTAATCCCGGCATCGGGCTCACCCCGGCATACTCTACAACTTAAACGGGTCGACATTGTGGCCGTAGACCCGTTCCTACTGGAAGGAAACTCACCTCGTATGGCTGACTGCTGAAAAACTGGGTGAGGGATTCCTATCTGCTGCTCCGGCGACTCTCCGGCTAAAATTCCATAACAACACTTAATCAAAAACTGATAATCCTTCTTAGGGTAAAATGACCATTTTACCCTCCTGGTCAAAGTCAACGCCAAGGTCAAAGTCAACTATCAGTCAACCCAACTCGCCGAGTCCCTCTACTGAATCGTCGAGTTCAAACGGTCATAACATCGGGACATCTCGATTCTACTCGTCGAGTCTCACCTTGGGCTCGTCGAGTTCTTTTGTTTCCGAATCTCACTCATGTCCAACTCGTTGAGTCATCTCCTTAACTCAGTGGTTTCACTCATAATCAAAGAAGGGTTTGGGGACATCGATCCGACTCGTCGAGTCCCAAGAACAACTCGGCGAGTCCATTGCATGTTCAGACTATACAGTTGTTCCTAGGTGATTCCACTGCCTCAAATTCATAGATCTAGACTCCTTAGGCTAGAATAACACATAAAGTTGCTAACTTTACGTGCATGCATGATGCTATGAAGCTAAATCACCCAAAACAAGCTAGAAATGAGAGTCTAGGGCATAGAATGGGATCTTGGCTGAATAAAGGTGGTAACTTTGAGCTTCTGGAGCTCAAGAGTGCCTAGATCTAAAGTCCTTATAGTCCCAACAGCTCTCTACCCGAAATTAGCTTGGAAAGGACCCAAAAGTGGCAACAAACAAGCTTTCATGAAGATCTAAGTGAAAATAAGCCAATGTATAAACTTTATACCTTCAAGAGCTCTGAAATGCAACAAAAACTTTGGATCTCCTGCCTCTTCTTGAATCACTAATCGATCTCTTCCTTCTCCTAACTTCAAATCACACAAAAAATGGCAAGAAAGGCTTTAAGACACTCAATGGTTGCTAGGGTTTCGAGAATGGACTGTGGAGGTGATGGAGACTGGGGTGAAGACTCATAATGATGCTTAAATAGGGTGCAAACCCTAAGGATTAGGGTTTCCTCCTGATGGACCTACTCGTCGAGTCCATTTCTGACTCGTCGAGTAGTCCACTTAAACACCGCGGTCCAGCTCGCATCTACTCGACGATTTAGGGCTACCAACTCGTCGAGTAGCTCTTATAAAATGAACATTTAGAGAATTAATTTCGTACCAGGAATGGGGCGTTACAGCTACCAAATCTCCAAAAACCAATTAGTGTTAAGAAAGGCGCAACCTTTATACATATAGCACATTCAGCCCTCTAGCGCCTACGACATTCGACTGCGACTAGGAAACCTTCCTTACGCATCGCGGAGACTGAGCCATTTCTGACCCCAACACTATTAATGGATCAGAGGACATGCTTTACCCCTCAACCAGCAAGGTGGAATTCATATACAATGAGTCTTCAGAGAAGGAGGGTTTAGAGTCTTTAGTATGTTGTAATTGTACAGAAGGTGAGACTAAGATCTCGGATAGTCTCGCGATCTCCAGAGGATCAAAAAGAGTATCATAGTTAACTTCAACGATATTGAGAGGTCCGGATTGGATAGGAATGTCATTCTCCATAATGAACTTTGTTTCATTGATTGGATCAGTCTTCCGGGCATAGAAATCATCAAATTTCACATTGAAGCTTTCTTCAATTATTATTGTTCTTCGGATTAGAACTCTGTAGGCAACTTTTTTTGTAGAATAAACTAAAAGGATTCCTTCGTCTGATTTAGGTGCGAACTTGCTTATATGCTCTTTGTTATTGACCACGAAACACCTACAACCAAAAATATAAAAGAAATGAACATTGGGTTTACAATTGTTCAAACCTTCATACGATGTCTTATTGAGGCGTTTGGTGATGATGCTTCGGTTCTAAATAAAGCAAGTTGTTGCAACTGCTTCTGCCCAAAAGTAGAGGGGCAGATTTGCAAAGTTGAGCATAGACCTAGCAACTTCTACAAGAGTTATGTTCCTTCTATCTACCACACCATTCGGATGTGGTGTGTATGGTTCCAAGAAGTTGTGATTGATTCCTTTGGATACTAAGAAGTTGTTCATAAATCGATTTTTGAATTCTGTTCCATTGTCACTTCTTATCTTTTGAATGAGAAGCTTGATCTATAATTTGATTTCCTTGATGAAGTTCATCTAGGTTTGCGGTGTATTTGATTTTAGTCTCAAGAAGAAAACCCATGTAAAGCGAGTATAATCATCAACGGTGACTAAAATGAACTTCTTATGATGGATACTGGCAATAATGGATGGACCACAAAGATCAGTGTGAAGTAATTCCAAAGGCTTAATAATTGAGGAACCTAAGGTCAACGAATGAATTCCCTTTGTTTTTTCCACACTCACAAGCAGGGCATAAAGTGTCATTGTCAAGGAGAGGCAAACCTAGTAGAAAATTACAAGGGAAGTAAGATCAGACACATTCCTATCGATCAACAAGATCATCTATTTATAGGAGGAAAGAGTACATGTCTACAACTGGATAATATAAAAATAATACTGACGTTGACGACCATGCTTCCCACTTCTGCAACGGGCAAAACTGTCACACCCCCAAACCAGAACGGCGGAAATGTTCGGGGGTGGAGGACGTCATGTAAGTGTCACAACACATGCATTATGTAATAAAAGTACAAAAATCCATTGCATTAATAAGTATAAGTTTTACATAAGTGTTTAAACATTACATATTCAAACAACAAAGTAGATACGGTAGAAGACAAAAGACGCAACACGATACTAGGCTGTCTTCTCAAAAGCTCCAAAAGTGTACTTGTCTACTGGATTCCTGAGAATACAAGTTATTTTGAACGAGTAGATCAGCATTTAAGCTGGTGAGTTCATAAGTATTTTAGTTATATAAAGTATACTCTATGTTCTTGGAAAAGTTCACCGGTTCCTCCAGAAAATCCTATATTTTCCGATGTGATAATATGATAACCACAATAGTTGCTTCTGCAATTAATTAGTTTATACTAGTTATAAATAACCTAATATCGAACTGACAGTTAAATGTGTGAATCTGCCCTAAGCCCATAACCAAACAAGGAACAGGAAATGAGGCGGAAGTCACACATTCCACTGTCAGTTGGATATTAATAATGTATAACTCTGGTGTATAAACTAAGGAATTATAGAATTAACCATTTAAAGTCCTTTATGTTATACCAGTTTTAAGAAGGTGACTGATTACGTTCCAGAAAGTCCTTTATTTTCTGGTTTACAACTGTTAAGTAGTTTTAATCCCATAAAACCGTTCTATTTAAGTGTTACTGTACTTATAATAAAGTTTAACATAATTTTAACTATCCATAAAATTATAAGAAGGATGTCTTCCTTCTTGTTGGTGAAAAGTGGTTTTAATCCCCATAAAACCGTTCTGATAAGTAGTTTTAAATCCCCATAAAACCGTTCTAATAAGTAGTTTTAAATCCCCATAAAACCGTTCTGATAAGTAGTTTTAAATCCTCATAAAACCGTTCCGTTTTGATTATGGAAAGTGAATACTACAGTAGTATTTCTTAAAAAGAATAAACTACTGGTGAATAACTACCCTAATATTAACCTGGTTAATTAAGGTTTAAAATGTGATAAAGTTGTAACCATGCTGGACTAGAATGAACACGACGATCTACTGGTGTCGAAACTGAATATGTGACATTTGTCACCCAATGGCTGGTCTGCCGGACTGTAGCTAGCAGTCGGGATGTGGGATTGTCGGTCCCGTATAGATCTATACACACAATGCCCGCTCTCCCTCCAGGAGACTCTGGTTACAAGAATGTGTAACACCCATAAAATTTGAGCCAAATTAAAACATTTTAATCATTCAAAAACCATTACGTTCATACAACTCGTTTTCAAAATAGTTTAAACATCAGAGTATCCCCCAGAACCATATCATATAAATCATAAAACATGAGGAGCGGTACGATCACGCCTTCGCCTTGCCACGATCTCCTGAAGTACCTGAAACAATACACTGAAACTGTAAGCCCGAAAGCTTAGTGAGTTACCCCCAAAATACCAACCACACATATCATACTCATAACATATCATAAATAGAACAGCCATGCACATCAGGTCTACTGTGTAACTGGTCCGCCCGCACCGGGCCTTCAGTCCACCTGGTCCACCCTCCGAGTCTAGCCATGTACGTCGAGTCTACAGTGTGATTGGTCCGCCCGCACCGGGCCTTCAATCCACCTGGTCCACTCTCTGAGTCTACAGTATGACTGGTCCGCCCGCACCGGGCCTTCAGTCGGCCTGGTCCACTCTCCGAGCCTCGGCACGTCTGGTCCGCCCTCTTGGGGCCTTCAGCCTATCCGGACCGCTCGTTGGGCCTTCGGAACATCCGGTCCGCCCTGGGTATGTTGGCCTGCAGCACAAAGCAGGACCCGCCTCAACCCAACCCCCGTCAAACAACCATGTGCACATACAACAATTAATCACATAACAATCCTCAACCAGACAAATAGTCTAACAGATCACATAGCATATCAACATCCTAACCAGGATTCCGACCTAACCGGTCACTAGCATAACATTACCCTATATCCCGGGTACCGACCTTAACCAGGTCACTAACATAACACCATCCTAAATACCAGGATGCAGATCTAGCAAAACAATAACATAACAAATAATACCCGGATTTCCATCCGATAAAGGGCCGGCCTTGGTGCCGTAGACCCTGTCGATATAGTGAGGATAACTCACCTTGCAACTGCCGAAATCCTGCAAATCTCTGACCGCTGACTCATCGGGACTCCCAACTATCACATGATAATCACCAAGTTAGAATCCAACATGACTTTCTAGGCCAAGGGACCACAACACTCATTAAGTCCATTATCCTCTTATTGGGCCAAGACCCAAAACCAAATCCTCATGCAAAGCCCAATATTGGTCCAATTTACTAAATTGGGCCCACCTTTCCAAACGGGCCTAGATCCAAGGTCCATAATAATTATTGGGTCCAATTTACTCCATCCATACTATTCAGTCACGGCCCAAGCCCAGCTAGCCCATAAACAACCCAATTACTCAAGGCCCAAAATTAAAAACCCAACAGAGGGCGTATGCTGGGCGTACTCCTCTGGTACGCGGGGCGTACGCACGTCTGCACCAAAAATCCTTCCATGTGCTTAATGGCTTAAGCACTTAAGCCCATATGCCATATCTAGTGACAAAAAGGGCCTAGGACTCATAAAGTCGCAATCTTTATCCTTTTGGACGTCCATAAAGCTCTTAACTCAAGGTCTTAACCCATTAAGACCTTCCTACTTCTTACGTGGGACAACCAAAGCCATTGGGACCTCATTTTTCTTACTCAAGACCTCTCCAATGGTCTGAAAGGACAGCTCATCTTAACCAAAACACATCATGCATCATAATGGGGGGTTTTGGGACAAGAATGGTGTCAAAACTTCACCACACTTAGATCTACACAAAATAGATGTCAAGCAAGAAGCTTTATACCTTTAGGAGCTCTTGAACCACCATAAAACTTTAGATCTACACGCTGGCCTTCTTCCTCTACTCATTAGATGCAACACCTTCTTCTCAAAACACTACAAATTCACTTCCAAAGTTCACACACTCAAGAAGTTGGCTAGGGTTTGGGGAAAACGGCTCTAAACAGTGGAGGCTAGGGTAAGGGAGGGTTATGAGCTCTTAAAGTTGTTTAAATAGCCTCCATACCCGAAATATTAGGGTTTCTGGATGATAGACGTACGCTGGGCGTACATCCAGTACGCTGGGCGTACGTCGAGGGACTCCCGCGTTCATTTACTCCATTACGTTGGGCGTACATCCAACTTACGTTGGGCGTACCCAACCAAACACGTGCATGCATGCTTAGCATGCATGGGACCCTTTTGCCAAACTTCCCCCCTAAGGGACCATTGATGCCAATATCTTTAATTTACAATATCTCCTCTATCCTAAGTCCGTTCCCGACGAACTTTATATCCACGTAAAGGTGGCGAGAAGCCCCACGCTTCTAGCAACACATCCCGGTTCGAAACCTTCTCGAATGAAACCCATTGCCCATAAAAGACCGAAACGCCCTTACTCTTGATCTCGGAAATTCATAAATAAATACTTTTAGAACGGGGCGTTACAGAATGTAACATAGAAAGTATTGTTATGTCTAGAATACGTACCATCACATTTTACTTTGAATAAAGATCGAATTATATCCTTTTCTTGATAAAGTATTTTGGACCTCGTATACTTATCTAGGAAAATAGATTTCTCGTTTGTTTCATAAATTATACCTATTATAATTTATACATTCTATATGATTAGCATGATCTATCCTGAAAGTATCCCTTTGCTCAGCATGATACAAAGGTAATGATACTGACTGAAGTAACCTTTTATATTCCCATATGTATAATGTATATAATTAAGAAGGAAACGACCTTCGGACAAATAACCTCACCTTAAACCACATCCAAACAAGGAAAAGGAGATAAGGCAATTCACTAGCCCTAAGCCCTTTAAGTCTTATTTATATACTTATACATATATGAACATGATTTTGACAATTATAATATGAAATAGTTTATAAAACCTTTTTCAAAGAGTTTAACAGTATTAAAAGAGTTTTAACAGTATTTTAAAAAGAGTTTACATGACTTTAAAGATTTAGCATGACTTTAAGTCATTTTAGAAGTATTTGATAATCCTTAAAAGCATAAGGAAATCCTTTGTGTGATTGATATCACATACAATTATTAACACAACTTAGATTGTGTTCAACTTGTATTCCCCCCCCCCCCCTTAAACGCATTTAAAATCATTTAAAAGGTAGATTAAAGGGGTATGAACTCACCTTATGTTGGAGATTTGATTGAAGATACAATATAGGATGTTTGGTATGCCAAGCTAAGTCCCGAGCACAAATGGATCCTAATTAGTATATATTGTCATATATATATATATATATATATATATATATATATATATATATATTTATATATATGTATAATTAGTGTATATAACAACTAATCATGAAAGGTAAACAACCTTAGGTGCTAGGAAACACTTGAAATGAAGTGTTACAATCACATGTGATTGAAAGAAAGGAGTTCACGGCCTTGTGTAGGAGTTCACGGCCATGTATGGGAGTTCACGGCCCAAGATCATATGAAGGGTTTACGGCCCTTATGAAGGGTTACACCAGTAAACCCTTGAAGATCTTGAAGATGATGAAGAACAATGATGAACAATGATGAATCAAGGCTAAAACAAAGGGGTTTCTAAGCATAAGCAATAATAGGGGATGAATGCTTACGTTTTTGAGGAGAAAAGAAGCCTTTGTGTGGATGATACTTGAGAGGATTCTTGTAGATCACGACCAAGAGGATGAGAAATGAGGGATAAATGAAGGAAATATATAAATATAGAGGTTAGTTCACGACCCTAGTATGGGTTCAGGACCGTGAACCTAGTTTGCGGTCGTGAACCTCTTTTGATGAAGTTTCCGGCTCGAATGCAAACCACTGAACTCAAGCTAATTCATCCTAACACTTAACCCTTAAGTGTACTAGGCTTAGAGACTCTCAAACTGGCTAGGGATGTTAACGGGGGCAAACGGGACGGAGAGTGCATTCCCCGCCCCCGCCCCCGAAATTTCACAGTTCCCCCGTCCCCGCCCCCATCCCCGAAATGTTTAGCCTTCCTACCCCCACCCCCAACCCCGAATCCCCATTATTACCCCCGTCCCCGCCCCCTTCCCCCGCCCCGATTGATTTTGGGCTGTCTTTTTTTGGGCTAAAAGAAGTTGTTATTTAAGCTAAAAGAAGCTATTTTTAGTTAACAAATAATTATTTATAGCAGAATTTTACATGTTAAAAATAAAAAAGTTATGACATCTTAAAAACATTTTACTAACAACTTAAAAACGTATTTTTTGATGAATTTTGGAAGCTCAAAATCATGTTATTGTTTATTATATTTATATAATTAATATATGTAAATATATGTGTAATTTATTAACGGGGTCCCCATGGGGGTTTCGGGACGAGATTGCCTACCCTCGCCCCCGCCCCCGAAATTAAAACGGGGGTTAACCTTGCCCCCGCCCCCGTCCCCGCCCCCGATTTTTTTTAAAAAATTCCCCCAAACGGGACGGGGCCCCCACGGGAGCGGGGTCCCACGGGACTTTTTGACATCCCTAAAACTGGCCCTAAACACAGTAAACAGATAGCAGAAACGAATCCGACTTTTGATTGAATTGGATTGACTTACAAGAAGGAAATAACGAGGTGTTACAAAAACCAACCTAACACTCTTTGCCAGTAAAAGTTGTTTATTACCCTGACACTGCGGTATCGCAAAAGACAAACTCCAATCAACTCTTCGCCAAGTCTCCTTTAGTATATCTGGTCTTCATAAACTCTTCGCTTATCAAAACAAGCAGCTCTTCGGCATGTCAACACAAAACATCTCTTCGCTTCATCATCCAACCAATTCTTCGCATCCACAATAATCACCTTATCTGCCGAGGGTCACTTTCATGTATCAATAAAACAACACTACATTCATGTTCTTCAGCTTCAAATCCCTTCTGAACTCTGATTTTTCATAATATAACTTGTATCCCAAGTTGGTGTTTGTTTTTTTAGATAGAAGAGGACATCTATTTATAGACATTTAAAAATCTTCGGATTTGCGTCGTGTAAGGTACAAAGTCGCGTTGCGTTTCATTAAGTATCCTCATTGTGCTCGACTTATGAGGCTTTGTCACTGATTGAACATAGTTTTGTTGCGTCACGTCTTCTTGATTTTTGGTAAGTTTTTATCTTTATCTTTATCAACTCCATTCTTGTCCCAATCATTTCCTTTTGCTCATTAGCTATGAATTTTCCTATATTTATCCAATTCAAAGCATATTAAGTATCATTTATCTTTAAATATACCATTTAAGTCTAATAATATTACGATAACGAGCTAAAATAAATGTATGAATAAGTTTATATCAATGACTAATTGATCACCAAGGATCATCAAATATACTTCTCCCCTCCATATAATTCGGTTGATATAGTCCCATAATTTTACCTACCAATTTCTTGTGATGTAAGGCGAGGATTTTAGATAAAGTTGTGTACATGTACCTAATTAGCTTCACCAGCCTATAGCCTTTAAGAGATAAATGATCTCTTACCTTAGGGATAAACGAGATAAAATATGCGTTACTACCCCATTAATCTCCCTTGTTAATTCAAAGTTTTTGATATAATTAAAAATATCACTTTTCAAAATATCCCAAAAACCTTTATAAATTTACAAGTAAAGTCATCAGGCTTCGAAGTTTTTTTGTTTCCACAACACCAAATAATTTCCTTTATCTCCGAAAGTGATAAGGGACAATAAAAAATATCACGATCTTTGATTGTCAACTTTTTGAATTTTAAATTTATCAACTTCAGCCTATCTATCCGGGACACTCTGATCAAATTTCGAAGAGAAGAACTTCCAAACCTCCTCTTTAATTTTTCAAGATTCGTCGATCATTCACCATTAATTGTGAGCATGTTTATCTTTTTTCCCTTCCATTTCCTTTTAAAACTATGTGATAAAATTTAATGTTTTCATCTCCATTGGCATTTCCCTTCCCCATATTCCTGCTTTTTGTCTAAGATCCAACCTTTTGAAGGTATCAATCTCTAACACTCTGCTTTTCAATTATTTTCTAGCACATCTCTAAGGAGGAGAGAGATCTCTAGATTCTTTGATCTGTATATGATATCTCCAACTTTTAATTTTGACTTTTAGTCTTTTAAGTTTCAATAACAACTTGTGTGCCTTATCCTCCATCGCCAAAGCATTCTAAGAGTCCAAAGTTGTGTCACGAATGTCCTCTAGTAACAACCGTGAGTTGGAAAATCTTAAAGAATCGGGCCATAGTCAAAGAATCCACTCACAAGAATCACCGAACTATGGTCTAAATACAACCTAGGCAAAACAGTAACCAAAGTTATGGACCATTGTGACAAAATCAAAGAGCTCTACTACCCTTATGAATACATTGAAATCCTCTATGATCATAGCATAATCATTCTTTGAAAACCTATCACTATTTTCCCTAACCTCGTTAAAATCTCCCAAAAGATGCCACATAACTTGTGTATCCTCTTTCATACGTAATAAATCAGAACAAAAATGCGATCGTTCATCAATATTAGTGGGGGCATAAACATGTATAAAGTTCATCTTCTCTGGAATACCACTCCAGTACAAGACATTAAGGTGTTATTTTTTTTTTCAAGAAGAGCTTCCTGACCTCTTTGGTTTGTGTCGTGCCAATAACGTGCAAATATTTCTTCCCATAGACTGTATATTTTTTCGAAGACCGCAGACTTAAAAAGCTATGTGCGTCCTCTTCTTAGAGAAGGCATGTACTTACCTCTTTTCAAGTCTACATATTTATTCATGGTAAAATTATAAAGACATAATTTCTTAATCAAAATTAACACACACCATAAATAACCAGACTCAACGATAACAAAGAACAACAAGAACAAAGAACGTCTTTCATAAAATCTATTGAATCTCAAAAACTACATAATCCTATGACAAATATCTTATTTATAATAATCTAGAAACCCTAATATGACTTATAATTAAGACAAAAAATCATCTAATTTAGGAAACAATATAAATTCAAAATATTTTATCCAAGTAGGAGGCAGTTCTTAATAAAAATAAATCTTAACAAAAAAGGGAAAATCTTAAAATAAAATAAAACTAAGAAAAATAAATCTTAACAAAAAAGGGAAAATCTTAAAATAAAATAAAACTAAGCAAAATAAATCTTAAACTTATATTTGAAATTCCCAACATCATTTTCCCCTCTTCAAAAAGACTCATCTTAGAGTCTTCATCTCTAATCTCAAGTATTCATCTATAATTCCTCTTACCTATGACTTCCAAAGGGAAAACAACTTCAAAACTTTAAAACGAACATAAATGTAGCAAAATGGGAAAAGACTCTCGCTCCAAGATGTTTCCAGTATACTTATTAATTGCTTAAATTATTTCTTGTGTAGTTATAAGAAAGAAGATTATGTCTATAAAGAATGTAAAAACCTGAAAACACTTTGTGGACATTATAGCCATTGGTTTTTGTAATCACAAACTTTGGTGATGATATTTGATTTTGAACACCAACTTCTTGTTTAAACGTTTCACCTTCATCTTCGGTGTTGTAGACGGGTTCCTTGTCATAAACAAAATTAGTGTCACAAAAAAGACTACTCTTGCCTCTATCCTCCTCGTCCCAAAAGATTGGGCCAACTTCATACAAACTCTAGAGGTATACTTCTAATCCAATGAATTCGGGATTCTTGATCTTTACATCAATGTTCCTCAATGAATCATCATCGTATCCTCCTCCGCGACGATCTCGTCTTAGCCCTGAAAAATGATTGACCTCCTTGCAGCCGTCATCCCAGATGTTCAGTTATGATTTAGTCTCTTTTCCCGATGACTCTTGATGGACCAACTCGAGTTTTTACACTTATCGTCACATGTATTCGATCATAATGTTTTTTGCTCTATCTATATCTTGTGAGTCTCTAGCGTCAGCTACTACATGAGATCTTCCACAACTAACCATCTCGGCTGAGCTCTGATACCAAACCCCGCTTAACTTAGCTCTTCTAGCTATTGTTGATTAGTTTAATGTTGAAGGTGACGAGCAATCAAGTCAAATTAAAGAGCTTCACCAACAGGTTCGAATGTAGATTGAGAAGCATAATAAACAATATGCTGATCATGCCAATAAATATAGCAAGCAAGTTATTTATCGTTCAGATGATATTGTATGGATACATTTGAGGAAAGAGAGGTTTCCCAGCAGACATTTTAGCAATCTCCAATCAAGAGTTGATGGTCGTTTTCTTGTTTTGAAGAAAATCAATGATAATGCATACAAAATCGAGTTACCGGGTCACTATAATGTTTTCTCTACGTTCAATGTTGCATATTTTCACCATTCGTTGGGATTCTAATGATGAAGCGACTCGAGGTTGAGTCCTTTTCAAGAGGGGGAGGATTATATACGTGGTACAAGTGCTGATGCATGGCTTAATTGGTGATGTCTACACTAGTAGGGATGGAAGTATGATGACATCAACGAAAAATCTGTCGAAGTGATCCACTAGCTTGGGATTAGACGAAATTCACACACGACATGTAAAATGGGACGATTAAGAGAACTCATAGCTTCGACGTAACGTGTGGTGTTTTTCAGCCATTCAGGATTGTTAAGGGCCTCAAAACACATTTTTTATGTTTTCATTATTTGCGACAACTTTTTATTTTGAGTTTTAATTTAGATAATTGGTTGGAGATCTTTTTCCTAATAAATTATGGTCTCCAAGGGTTAAGGAATGAAGCTTATCTGCTCCTCCTTATAAGTATCTCATTTTCTTTGTTTGTTAGACAATTTTTTCGATTATTAATAAAGAATCCAATTTTGAAGTTATCTTTGTTCGATGTGTTCTTGTTGGTTGTACTTTTTCAATCGAATTGATCTTCTGAGCATCAATTTCATTCATATTCCACCATTTCTACATGGTACTTTTACATCTTTACAAATTTTAAAATTACATATACGTGTGTCTAAAACTATAAAATTTACATCTATATTCAAACTAATATTTTAATTAGCATTAAACAAATTTAATATTGAAAAACTTATCTAAAATCCGAAATACCGGATGATATTACTAAACCACATTTCTCGAATTAAATATTAGGATTAACCAATTTAATTAGAATTAAAACCAATTTAACCTTTAAAATTAAGCTTCGAGCTTTCAATGCCATTTTTTTAAAGCTTTCGATGAACATATATTCAAATATAAAAACATGTTAATAAATACACAAAAATCATAAAATTATATTATTTAATATAAATATTAATGTAAAATAAGTCTAGAAAAAGCAAAACTCTTGTGATGCTAATGCCGGTTCAAATTGTTTGATGTTATTAACTTTATTAATCAAACAACAAGATGATCTTATTCACTTGTTTGAACTTTCTCATAGATGGTTTCATGTATACAATTATTTTTTTGCTCTTAGTTATTTTTAAGGATGATTTGTCGTAGATGATTTCATGAATTTTCTCATACCTAACATTTTAATATTTTTTTTAAATGATTTAAATCAACTGATTGATTCTATTTATGCATTAATATTATTTTGAATTTGCAATTTAGTTTTTTTATTAACTATAGATAACTATTGACAAAAAATAACTAAGAAAAACTATTTAAGTTAAAAAATCAGTTTATTTTAAGAGTAGACTTTAAAATACATTTTTTTTCAAACTACATATATTTGGTCCACTCCGTCCTCTATAAATATATATGAACATTTTATCTCTTAAAAAATAAAAAATATTTAAAATGAAAGAATTGCTTTTAATCACTTCCATATCATAAAAAAAAAACTAAAAAAAAGATCCAAATACACTAGAGGGCCAAGGTCTGCCTTTAGACTCAACAACAACATAAAGATAATCAAAACCATTAAACCATGTTAAATGATTGTTGTGTTTGTGTCTCCTTTTGAGACTTTTTCATCCATATTTTATTAGCCTTGATTATTAATTTTTTTTTTATAGAATTCATTATAACAAAATCAAATTAAATCAAAACCCCCAAAATCAAAGCATAACAAAAAAGAGATAAAATTAAAATTTATACAAAAAAAGAATCTAAATAGGATCTCTTTAAGTTTAATATTATACTCTTTTTAGGATGGATTATTGCCTGAAAATAGGATCTCTTTTGGCAATATATATATATATATATATATATATATATATATATATATATATATATATATATATATATATATATATCATGCCAAATACATATCCTATTCCTATACATCAGGAAATAAAGGAAACCAAAAACCCAAACAATTCAATCTAACAGCATTTAAAGGACATTTTCTAGAAGGTAACACATTTAATTTAATACCTCGCTAGAAATATGTTACAACATTCTGGAGCCTACAGCTCAAAATGAGCGAGAGAAGACATCACTGTATAGTAACTTTATAATATAATGGTTACTCTTTATTTGTTTGTTTTTATCAAACCGGTTTTAAATATTCTAGCTATTAGTTCCATGTAAATTACAACAAATAATTGTTTATATAGCTATCAAAAAGATATATAAGTGGAAATGTAATGTATATATAGTTCCGATCCGCCAAAACCGTCATGTGAAGACTGAAGATGCACATATTATTATGTATATAAAAATATAAAAATATTGGTTTATGGGTCGCTACTTGCCCCCGAGTAATTAAGCTACCACAATATTGCATTTCCCCTATTTTATTTTTCTCAATCAGCGGCAGATTTGGTGAAAATAATACTTAATAAGGAAAGAAACATTTATTATATCAAAAGTAACTGAAAAATACGTCTATTTATGATCATTTGGCGTTGTACAGACTACAGAGTACTCTATCAAAATTATTTCAATCGATCGAAGTGTTTTTTAACAATAAAACCAATATATGTTGATACTTATTACTACAGGAACAACTACAAAGCACATGCAAACTGATCTAAAAAAACAAAACTCACTCTTCGTCAGGAATCAACACAATCGAACCAGTTGTTTCCCGGTTCTCAATAGCAGCATGAGCTTGGGTTGCTTTTGACAGAGGATACTTATGATTGACACGAACCTTCAACACTCCATTTGCAACATTGGAAAACAAGTCTTGAGCAGCTACAAGCAGCTCCTCTCGATTATCAATTGTGTATTCTGTGACCGATGCAAACGTCAAGTAGAGTGATTTGGGTACAAGTTTAACAACAGGAACAGGCTCTGGTGCACCTGATGCCGCCCCGAAAAGCACCATGTATCCACGCTTCTTTAAGCATGCTAACGATCCCTTCATTTTAAAACACACGTAAGCATCGTTAGTTGCATTAACAAGGTAGTTAAAAGATCGATCATAATGAATGAATTGATTTAGTACATTGAAGGTGTCTTTCCCAACTCCATCGTAAACTACTTCCACCCCCTTCCCTGATGTTATCTCCATCACACGTTCCACAAAGTCCTCATCTTTGTAAAGAATAACATGCTCACATCCATCTTCTTTCGCCTGCACAGCCTTCTCCTTGGTGGACACGGTTCCGATGACGGTGGCTCCGATCGCACTTGCCCATTGACAGAGCAAATATCCGACTCCACCTGCCGCTGCGTGTACCAGGATTGTATGCCCAGGTTCAACCTATATATCGACAAGACAACCCCCTTGACCATTTAAAACTAAATCTCAAATTAAGAAACTTTTAATTATCTACACGTTGACGTACATATATATAAATCAAGATTTGAATGGGTCACCTTAAAGCCTTTATGGATCAATAAATGCGCAGTGAGTCCCTTAAAAATGATGGCAGCTGCTTCAACGGGATCAACGGATGAAGGAACAGGCACCGCTTCATCTGCCGAAAGTATTCTCTCTTGGGCGTAAGAACCCACCTTCGAGCTAGCGTAACCCACGACATCTCCAACTTTGCAACTGGTTACTCCGGGACCCACCGCTGTTACAACTCCGGCTCCTTCCATACCTGGAGTATATGGCAAGGGTGGAGACGTATTGTGCAGACCTTGACGCATATACACATCCAAGAAATTTAGACCAATTGCCTTCTGCTTCAACCTGATTTCTCCTTCTTTTGGTCCTGGGACTTCAACGTCTTCCCATGTCAACACCTGTTACAGAAATGAACACCGTTAAGTCACCATTCAAATAAACAAAGAAAAAAGCAATGTAATTAAAGAAGGTGGCCAATGACCTCAGGGCCTCCGTTCTTATGAACTCTAATTTCTTTAACCATGGTGGCCGGAGTGGTAGTTGTGTTGATCAGTGTTGTGGGTGAGACTTGAGAGTGTTGCTTTGGGTTATTAGGTGATGTAAAGATCGAGTGATGTGAATTACTGCCCTCTTGCTGGTTCTTGTTGTTCTTAATATAGATTTTAGAGTAAATTACATGAATGGCCCCTTTGATTTAGGGTAGTCATACGTTGTGTCCCTATTTTTTTAAACTCGGATTATCATGATATTTAAGGCATCCACAGTATATTGAATTTTATAGAGTTCAATGAATTGTCATATTAGTTTTTTACATTTCATACAACTCTATTAATTTTTTTCTACAATGTAATTAACCTTACAAAGTTCAATAAAAAATTATAAAAGCGAATTTGTAGTATATATATTTAAGAATTAAAGACTTTTTTTTTCCATTGAAGAGTTCAATGACTATTGAACTCCAAATCCATTGAATGCCAATGTAACACTCCAAAATTTTAAAACTTTAAAATTCTATGGTTTAAACAAAATCATTTCGGGTATGAACGCACATTTAACAAAACCGGTCCCACAAAATATTTATGAATAAAACATTTGGTGTTACCATTAAGCATCATACAACCCATAGCAAACAAATATGAATTGCATCAATACAATTAATTAGGAACTTAACAAGTTTCACTCCATTCTTTAGCTCTTAACTTCTAACTTCTATATATCATCTTTTCTCCTTAAGTGCAACCTGAGATACATGACATTAAAAAAGATGCGTAAGACAAAAATGTCTCGTGAGCTATGCGGGTTTGTGACCCAAAATATTTATCACATTTTCATCAAAAACATTTCATATTTTTCAAATAGGCATTTTCACATTTCGTTCCATATCGAAACATTTCATCTTAATCATTTTCAAGAAAAACTCATTTCATTCATACCACATCTAACCATCTCCTCTGTCTCATATTCAAATTCTACTGATCCATCAAATATTTCAAACTCTTGTGGTCGGTGAAAATGGTGCATCAAACCCCATATAAATAATGCCTCCAAATATTTAGGGCAAAAACCAAAGCCCCCAATTCCAAATCATGAGTGGAGTAATTCGCCTCATGAGGCTTCAACTGCCTCGATGCATAAGCAATCACATGCCCCCTCTGCATCAGAACAACTCCCAAACTCGAAATAGAAGCGTCACAACACACTACACAATCATCCAATCCCTCCGGTAGCGTTAGAATCGGGGCCTCATATAATTTCGGCCTCAAGGTCTCGAGAGTCGATTGCTGATCTGGACCCCACCAAAAGGTCACACTTTTCTTGGTCAAACGGGTCAAAGGTACGACAATCTTGGAGAAATCCTAGATGAATCTCCGATAGTACCCTGCTAGCCCCAAGAAACTCCGGATTTCGGATGCGTTCTTCGGAACCTCCCAACGCATTACCGCCTCAATCTTGGCCGGATCTACCAAAATACCCTCTTGGTTGATGATGTGCCCCAGAAACTGCACCTCACGCAACCAAAACTCACATTTGGAGAATTTGGCATAAAGCCTCTCCTTCCTCAAGGTCTCTATCACCTCCCTCAAATGCTGCTCGTGCTGCTCTTTGGTCTTAGAATAGACAAAAATATCATCAATGAAAACGATCACAGACCGATCCAACATCGGTCTGCAAACCCGATTCATGAGATCCATGAACGTTGCTGGAGCATTGGTGAGCCCAAATGGCATCAACACAAACTTGTAATGACCATAACGAGTTCTGAACGCCGTCTTCGGTATGTCTTCATGCCTGATTCTCATCTGATGATACCCTGACCGAAGATCAATCTTGGAAAACCAAGATGCACTCTGAAGCTGATCAAATAAATCGTCATTCCTCGGAAGCGGATAACGGTTCTTTACCGTTAGCTTGTTCAGCTCCCGATAATCAATACACATCCTGTGTGATCCATCCTTCTTTTTCCCGAACAGGATCGGTGCTCCCCACGGGGAACTGCTCAGACGAATGAATCCCTGGTCTAGCAGCTTCTGAAGCTGCGTAGATAGCTCTTGCATCTCAGGCGGAGCTAGACAATACGACGCCTTGGCTATCAGAGCCGCATCAAGCACCAAATCAATACGAAACTCCACTTGCCTCTCGGGAGGCACCCCAGGAAACTCCTCTGGAAATACATCTGGAAAATCCCACACAATAGGTACCCTACTCATCTCTGACGTGGCCTCCACCCTCGAATCCGAGACATAAGCCAAGAACCAAGAACAACCTTGCTGAAGAAGTCTCCTAGCCCTCACAGTCGAACAGAGAGTTGGCCCATGCGAGGCTCTCTCCCCATAGATAACCAGTTCTCCCCCACTTGGGGTTCGAACCCTCACCAACTAACGCTCACAATCTATCATGGCCCCATTGGGCCCCAACGAATCCATCCCGATGATCACCTTCAATCCTTTCAAAGGAATCGGAACCATATCAATAAGAAAACTCTTGTAACGCCCCGTTCCTGGTACGTATTTAATTTGATTAAATGTTTCTTTTTGTAAGAGCTACTCGGCGAGTTGTAGCCCTAACTCGCCGAGTAGATGTCGAATTGGACGCGGGCTTTAAGTGATCTACTCGGCGAGTCCACGCCTGGACTCGGCGAGTAGGCCAGTCAGGAGAAAACCCTAATCCTTAGGGTTTGCACCCTATTTAAACGTCCTTATAGCCCCATCTCAGCCTCCATCACCCTCAGAGCATTCCTTATCGAAACCCTAGTCTCCATTGGTGAGTTTGAGTGATTGTTGCCTTGTGAAGGGACTTTTGGTGCACATTGGAGCAAGTGGAAGAAGGAAGGGTTTAAAGAGCTCTAGGAAGGGGACTTAGATCCAGAACACATTCATTTGTGGTCACCCATTCTGGTAATAAAGTTTCCATCTTGATTATTGATCTATTAGATCTTGTTTGTCCCTAAATTGTTGCTTTTAAGCCCTAAAACCCCAAATCCTTGGTAGAGAAACCTTATGGTTGGGCTATACTTCAGATCTGGACCCTCATTACCTTCTAGAGTTGTAAAGTCTCAATTATGTTCGTGATTGAGGTCCCTCTTGAGCTTAGAACCCCATTAAGAGCTTAGTTTTGACATTTGGAGCCCTTAAAGCTATGCATGCATGTAAAGTTTGCAACTTTACGTGATAAGCATGCCCTAGAAGCCTAGATCTGTGGTTTGGAGCCGCTGCATAGCTCAAACCAGGTCTGTATGGAAAAAGGACTGAATGAACTCGGCGAGTAGAACGCTGGACTCGGCGAGTACTATGAACATAGCCGTGAACTCGGCGAGTTGGTTGAGCAACTCGGCGAGTTCGTTGAAGATTGCCTTGAACTCGGCGAGTTGTTAGAAGACTCAACGAGTTGGCTAGGGTTTCTTCCAAATCTTGGCCACGTATGAACTCGACGAGTTAAAAAGGAAACTCGACGAGCCAATCAAGGATTTCACGACTTCTCGAGTTCAGGAAGGACTCGACGAGTCGGTGATCTGCACTCGACGAGTCGAGTCAACATAGACTGTTGACTTTGACTGTGGACTTTGACTTGGACCAAGGGTTGACCAGTTGACTTCTGATGGTTTCTGGTAATTGGGAGATTTATGAAAAAGGTTTGTATGGTACCTATAGGTGGTGGAGTTCGTGTTGGACCCATGAGTTGAGCCTTCTTATTTTCGACGACAGTTGCGAGGTGAGTTATCCTCACTATACTAAGGGGTCTAAGGCACCAAGGCCGGCCCATTGGATATGATATCCTAGTAGTTGTATTATGTTGAGTATGAGTTAGTTATGCATGCTAGTTTGATACACTAGAGGGTAGGTCTGTAGGACTACCTGTGATACTGATTGATTGTCTGCATGTGCATTATCTGTTACATGTTGATATGTTATGTGGGATGGGTTGAGGTTGTACTGCTCCGTGCGGTAGCCAACAAACCCTAGAGTATTCCAGATATGAGCTGAGGGCCCGATAGGCATTCCAGACTCATACTGAGGACTTGGGAGCATTCCAGATACGAGCTGAGGGCCCGGTAGGCATTCCAGACTCGTACTGAGGGCTCGGTGGCATTCCAGATACGAGCTGAGGGCCCGGTAGGCATTCCAGACTCGTACTGAGGGCTCGGTGGCAATCCAGATGTGAGCTGAGGGCCCGGTAGGCATTCCAGACTCACACTGTGGGCCCAGGGGTATTCCAGTCTGTAAAGTTGTGGACCCGTTATGTGTTGTGTTGTTCTGTTCAGTTTGTTATGATATGTCATGGTGTGACATGGTTATGTGGACTGTATGTGTATCGGTATTTTGGGGGTAACTCACTAAGCTTTCGGGCTTACAGTTTCAGTTTATTGTTTCAGGTACATCAGGGGATCGCGGCAAGGCGAAGGAATGATCGTACAGCTCCTCCTATTATGTTATGTTTCTGGGAAAACTCTGATATAAATGTATTTTGAAAACAAAGTTGTAATGTTTTGATAAATTCGACATGTTTTGAAAGTTTAAATTTGGCTTGAATTTTTGGGTGTTACAAGTTGGTATCAGAGCCTTGGTTTGAGTGAATTGGAGGAACACTCGTGTGACTCCAGTCTCAAATCAAGGAAAGGATTTTCAAAATGATTTTTCAAAAAGGTTTTCAAAATAAATAAAGGAGGATGCAGGGCGTACGATCAGCCGGAGCCAGTAAGTAGACCCCAAAATACCATACAAGTTATTTGATTATACGATATGATAGAACAGCATGTTAGTGCTAGGCTAGGGATCTTCAGGAATTGCATGATAGAATTGCCTGAATACATGATGCCTGCTAGCCTAGGGTTTCCTTTATGTGAGATTGACATCATTACTGTAGTTGTCTAATGTATGCATCCCAGTTGTACATAATTAAGATCTTATAGCCTGAGAATGTTTGATTTGACCTTATGTTCTGTTCTTGTTTGATTGGGGGCTTGGGGTAGGATTGGTTATTATAAAGTCTATAGGGTCCAGCGTTATGCATGGCTAGCATACATTAGTGCTGCAGGGTTGGTGGAAGTTTCATGGATAGGAGGGATTGAGTGAGACCGGGAGGTCAGTTATAAGATATTTAGCATTCCTCTAGGAGTGAGGATTGAGCGCTCGCCATGTTGTGCATATTGTTAGGGTGTTGTGGTGATACTTGGGGCAAATATGGGTAGGTGTGGAAGGTATTAGGGGCCCATGCTACTGAAAGCACAGGACCTATACGCGTGTCAAGTAAGTCGCAATCCCTAGGGTTAGTAGGGAGTTGGCTCCTAGTGATTTATATGAATTATCTGATAACTGGTGATATGTTTCAGAATGGTGATGACGAGGCGCTTCGTGGCTGGATCCGGTTCGGGATCAGGATCAGGATCAGGGGACAGAGGCCAAGAGGGGAAGACAGCACCTGAGCCAGTGGTGCAGATGGGTACAGAGGAGTTGGATGCCAGGATTCGAGAGATCCTGCATGATGAGGTTGCTGCTGCATTCCGGGCTCAGTTACCGGAGATGTTCGGGTCGATCAAGACCGCCATGGTGGAGTATTTTGATGAGCGTTATGCAGCCCTTGCAGAGACAGCCGCCGCAGCAGCTGCATCAGCTGTATCAGCGACGGGAGGAGGAGGTAGAGGTTTTCAGTACAGGGACTTCGATAACACGAAGCCCCCTACTTTTGATGGGACGCAGGATCCCATCAAGGCTATGAGGTGGATTTCAGATGTGGAGGGGTGTTTCTTCACCTGCTTGTGTCCTGCTGACCAGAAGGTCAGGTGTGCTCTGAACCTGCTTAGGTCTGGGGCCAAGGACTGGTGGAGACTTGCGACTGGGTCGTACTCTGATGATCAGAGAGCTGCTGTTACTTGGGAGCAGTTCAGGGATATGTTCCGCGCCCGTTACATTCCACGGGTTGAGCGGGAGCGATTGGCACAGGAGTTTTTGAGGTTGAGATAGGATGGGGAGTCGGTGACGGAGATCATCCGGATGTTCACTGAGAGGGTGATGTTTTGCCCGGAGTTTGCTTCAGAGCAGGCCCAGATGACCCGTTATCTGAGCATGCTCAAGACGGATATCCGTCAGTTTGTGTCTACCCAGCGATGTGATACTCTTCTAGAGTTGCAGGAGGCCGCCAGACGGCGTGAGTTGGAGATTGAGCAGCAGTTGAGAGAACAGCGGCAGGCCCCGACACATTCTCAGCCGGCGCCGAAGCGGTCTAAGACCACTGATACTAGGACCGGGGGTCAGCAGAGCCGCACATGTGGGAAGTGTGGCAAGGGTCATTATGGTGTGTGTCGAGCTGGTAGTGGATGCCACAAGTGTGGCAAGGAGGGGCATTATGCGAAAGACTGTCGCCAGGCCGCTCCAGTTCAGAGTATGAGGTTATGTTACCATTGTGATCAGGTTGGCCATTTGAAGGCCAACTGCCCGTTACTCGCCGCCAAACCGGCGCAGGCTCCAGCGCCGGCTACTTTGAGGATCACGGATGGGAGACCAGTCAGGGCAGAGCCTCCAAAGGCTCAGGGTCGTGCCTTCCAGCTTACAGCGGAGGAGGCCAGAGCAGCACCAGATGTGGTTGCTGGTACGTTTTTAGTGAACTCCTTGCCTGCTTTGGTCTTATTTGACTCGGGGGCGAGTCGGTCCTTCGTATCTCAGACATTTAGTAGGGAGTTCAGTGCGCCAGTGGGCGAGTTAGAGTGTCCGTTGCGAGTGTCTATCGCCAACGAACACGGGGTTTCTGCTTCTTCAGTTTATCGAGGGTGTGACTTGGAGATTTTCGGGGTGTTATTTCCGATAGATTTGATTCCGATTCCCATGGGGGAGGTATGCGTGATTGTAGGCATGGATTGGCTCAGTCGATTCGGTGCCATGATCGACTGTGAGGGGCAGCGAGTAGTAGTTCGAACCCCAAGTGGGGGAGAACTGATTGTATATAGCGAGGGCACAAGAGTGGGATTAGGGTTTTGTTCAGCTGCCAAGGCACGACAGTACATTCAGCACGGGTGTGCAGGTTATCTAGCGTATGTGGTAGATACGCGAGCCAGGGATCAGATTTCGGTTTCCGACGTACCGGTGGTCAGGGAGTTCGCAGACGTATTCCCGGAGGAGTTACCAGGGATACCTCCAGAGAGGCAGGTCGAGTTCAGGATCGACCTGGTGCCAGGTGCGGCCCCTATTGCTAAGGCGCCGTACCGATTGGCACCGCCAGAGATGCAGGAGCTGTCATCGTAGCTGCAGGAACTGCTGGGCAAGCAGTTCATTCGACCTAGCAGTTCTCCATGGGGAGCACCGATACTTTTCGTCCGGAAGAAGGACGGTTCGCACCGGATGTGTATCGATTACCGGGAGTTGAATAAGTTGACGGTGAAGAACCGTTATCCACTCCCGAGGATAGACGATCTCTTCGACCAATTACAGGGTGCATCTTGGTTTTCCAAGATAGACTTGAGGTCTGGGTATCATCAGGTCAGGGTCAGAGAGGAGGACGTGGAGAAGACCGCGTTCCGAACTCGTTATGGACATTACGAGTTCGTGGTGATGCCGTTTGGGCTCACCAACGCGCCAGCGGTGTTCATGGACCTGATGAATCGGGTCTGTAGACCGATGCTTGATCGCTCGGTTATAGTGTTTATAGATGATATCTTGGTGTATTCCAAGACCCGAGAGCAGCATGAGGAACATCTGCGAGAGCTGTTGGGAGTTCTAAGACGGGAACGGCTGTACGCCAAGTTCTCGAAGTGTGAGTTTTGGTTACGGGAGGTCCAGTTCCTCGGACATCTCGTTAACCAGGAGGGGATTTTGGTCAATCCGGCCAAAATCGAGGTGGTTATGCAGTGGGAGGTTCCGAAATCTCCCTCAGATATTAGGAGCTTTCTGGGGTTGGCAGGGTACTACCGGAGGTTCATACGGGACTTCTCCAAGATTGCAGTGCCCCTCACTCGTCTGACAAGGAAGGGAGTGGATTTCCGATGGGGTCCCGAGCAGCAGAGGGCGTTTGAGACCCTCCGTCAGTATTTGTGCGAGGCTCCAGTATTGACACTCCCGGAGGGAGTCGAGGATTTTGTGGTGTTCTGTGATGCATCCATCACAGGTTTAGGGACGGTCCTCATGCAGAGAGGACGAGTGATAGCCTACGCATTGCGGCAGCTGAAGCCGCATGAGACGAGATACCCTACGCATGACTTGGAACTGGTGGCGGTGGTGTTCGCCCTCAAGATATGGATACACTACCTCTATGGGGTCCGTTGTACCATTTACACGGATCACAAGAGCTTGAGACATATCATGGATCAGCCGAACCTGAACATGAGGCAACGCAGGTGGCTGGACGTAGTCAAGGACTACGATTGCGAGATCCTTTACCATCCTGGTAAAGCGAATGTAGTGGCGGACGCTTTGAGCCGCAAGTCAGCGGGGTTTTCCACCCCAGCGGTATGTATGAGGATAGCGGTGGATTCTCCGCTGGTGAGTTTGATCAGAGATGCCCAGGTTGAGGGCATCCGCCCGGAAAATTGGAAGCTGGAGAGGATCAAGGGCGAGAACACCCGGTTTGTGCAGGATAGTCGGGGACTATTAACCCGATGCGGTCGGGTTTGGGTTCCAATGACGGGTGGGGTTAGGCAGACGGTTTTGGAGGAGGCTCATAAGTCTCATTTCTCTATTCACCCGGGGGCTACCAAGATGGATCGGGATTTGAGTTTGAGGTATTGGTGGCCGTGCATGAAGCGGGAAATCGCTTGGTACGTTGAGAGGTGCTTGACCTGTAGGATGGTCAAGGCCGAGCATCAGTGGCCGCATGGAAAGCTGCAGCCCCTAGAGATTCCCATGTGGAAATGGGAACAGATCACGATGGATTTTATTACCAAATTGCCGAAGACGGAAAAGGGGTTTGATGCTATATGGGTCATCGTGGATCGATTGACCAAGAGCGCCCATTTCTTGGCTATACGAGAGGGATCATCGGCCGCGAAATTGGCCGAATTGTACGTTCGGGAGATCGTGTCTCGCCATGGGGTTCCTGTCTCCATTGTCTCTGATCGGGATGTCAGGTTTACCTCCCGCTTCTGGCAAAAGTTTCACGAGGAGTTGGGCACGCGATTGCACTTCAGCACAACATTCCACCCGCAGACAGACGGCCACAGCGAGCGGACTATTCAGACCCTCGAGGACATGTTGCGGGCATGTGTCATTGATTTCGGTGGGAGCTGGGATTCTCACCTAGCGCTTGCGGAGTTCGCCTACAACAACAGCTATCATTCTAGCCTTGGCGCCCCGCCATTCGAGATGTTGTACGGGCGGAGATGTCGCACCCCGGTTTGTTGGGGCGAAGTTAGGCACAGGGTGATGGGTAGTACGGAGGTAGTCTTGCAGACTACCGAAAAGATCCAGCAGGTTAGACAGCGTTTGCAGACCGCTCAGAGTCGGCAGAAGAGTTATGCCGACAAACTCCGATCCGAGTTGGAGTTTCAGGTGGGTGACATGGTCCTCCTGAAGGTATCACCCTGGAAGGGTGTCGTCAGATTCCGAAAGAGGGGCAAGCTGGGCCCCAGGTTCATTGGTCCTTTTAGGGTTTTGGCCCGGGTGGGTCGGGTCGCCTATCGATTGGATCTCCCGGCAGAGCTTAGCCAGATCCACAACACTTTCCATGTTTCTCAGTTGAGGAAGTGTTTGGTGGACGAGTCAGCACTAGTACCTATGGAGGATATTCAGGTTGATAGCAGCCTGAATTATATCGAAAGACCAGTTGCGATCTTAGATCGAAAGGCGAAGACCTTGAGGAACAAGGTGGTTCAGTTAGTGAAGGTGCAGTGGCAGCACCGGAAGGGTTCAGAGTGGACGTGGGAGTCCGAAGAGGAGATGCGGGGGCATTACCCGGAGTTGTTTTCAGATGTAGCAGCAGCAGACTTCGAGGACGAAGTCTGAGACAAGTGGGGGAGAATTGTAACGCCCCGTTCCTGGTACGTATTTAATTGGATTAAATGTTTCTTTTTGTAAGAGCTACTCGGCGAGTTGTAGCCCTAACTCGCCGAGTAGATGTCGAATTGGACGCGGGCTTTAAGTGATCTACTCGGCGAGTCCACGCCTGGACTCGGCGAGTAGGCCAGTTAGGAGAAAACCCTAATCCTTAGGGTTTGCACCCTATTTAAACGTCCTTATAGCCCCATCTCAGCCTCCATCACCCTCAGAGCATTCCTTATCGAAACCCTAGTCTCCATTGGTGAGTTTGAGTGATTGTTGCCTTGTGAAGGGACTTTTGGTGCACATTGGAGCAAGTGGAAGAAGGAAGGGGTTGAAGAGCTCAAGGAAGGGGACTTAGATCCAGAACACATTCATTTGTGGTCACCCATTCTGGTAATAAAGTTTCCATCTTGATTATTGATCTATTAGATCTTGTTTGTCCCTAAATTGTTGCTTTTAAGCCCTAAACCCCCAAATCCTTGGTAGAGAAACCTTATGGTTAGGCTATACTTCAGATCTGGACCCTCATTACCTTCTAGAGTTGTAAAGTCTCAGTTATGTTCGTGATTGAGGTCCCTCTTGAGCTTAGAACCCCATTAAGAGCTTAGTTTTGACATTTGGAGCCCTTAAAGCTATGCATGCATGTAAAGTTTGCAACTTTACGTGATAAGCATGCCCTAGAAGCCTAGATCTGTGGTTTAGAGCCGCTTTATGGCTCAAACCAGGTCTGTATGGAAAAAGGACTGAATGAACTCGGCGAGTAGAACGCTGGACTCGGCGAGTCCTATGAACATAGTCGTGAACTCGGCGAGTTGGTTGAGCAACTCGGCGAGTTCGTTGAAGATTGCCTTGAACTCGGCGAGTTGTTAGAAGACTCAGCGAGTTGGCTAGGGTTTCTTCCAAATCTTGGCCACGTATGAACTCGACGAGTTAAAAAGGGAACTCGACGAGCCAATCAAGGATTTCACGACTTCTCGAGTTCAGGAAGGACTCGACGAGTCGGTGATCTGCACTCGACGAGTCGAGTCAACATAGACTGTTGACTTTGACTGTGGACTTTGACTTGGACCAAGGGTTGACCAGTTGACTTCTGATGGTTTCTGGTAATTGGGAGATTTATGAAAAAGGTTTGTATGGTACCTATAGGTGGTGGAGTTCGTGTTGGACCCAGGAGTTGAGCCTTCTTATTTCCGACGACAGTTGCGAGGTGAGTTATCCTCACTATACTAAGGGGTCTAAGGCACCAAGGCCGGCCCATTGGATATGATATCCTAGTAGTTGTATTATGTTGAGTATGAGTTAGTTATGCATGCTAGTTTGATACACTAGAGGGTAGGTCTGTAGGACTACCTGTGATACTGATTGATTGTCTGCATGTGCATTATCTGTTACATGTTGATATGTTATGTGGGATGGGTTGAGGTTGTACTGCTCCGTGCGGTAGCCAACAAACCCTAGAGTATTCCAGATATGAGTTGAGGGCCCGATAGGCATTCCAGACTCATACTGAGGACTTGGGAGCATTCCAGATACGAGCTGAGGGCCCGGTAGGCATTCCAGACTCGTACTGAGGGCTCGGTGGCATTCCAGATACGAGCTGAGGGCCCGGTAGGCATTCCAGACTCGTACTGAGGGCTCGGTGGCAATCCAGATGTGAGCTGAGGGCCCGGTAGGCATTCCAGACTCACACTGTGGGCCCAGGGGTATTCCAGTCTGTAAAGTTGTGGACCCGTTATGTGTTGTGTTGTTCTGTTCAGTTTGTTATGATATGTCATGGTGTGACATGGTTATGTGGACTGTATGTGTATCGGTATTTTGGGGGTAACTCACTAAGCTTTCGGGCTTACAGTTTCAGTTTATTGTTTCAGGTACATCAGGGGATCGCGGCAAGGCGAAGGAATGATCGTACAGCTCCTCCTATTATGTTATGTTTCTGGGAAAACTCTGATATAAATGTATTTTGAAAACAAAGTTGTAATGTTTTGATAAATTCGACATGTTTTGAAAGTTTAAATTTGGCTTGAATTTTTGGGTGTTACAACTCTCCTCGAACAAAATTAGAACACTCCTCCGAAATACCCTCGCAGCGCTCATAGTACGATCATCCGCAATCTCCACCTCAAGTGGGGAATCCAAAGTCCCCGGAGCATCTCGAAACTTCTTGCTGAGCGCAAGAGATACAAATGATCGGGTAGCCCCCGAATCAAAAAGAATATGAGCCGATAAACCATTAACCAAAAAGGTCCCTTTACAAGATCATAACCATATAAGCATAAACAATAAAATAAATAAAACAGAAATAGATCACATACCGATCACGATGTCTGGTGCTGCTCGAGCCTCCTCTGTAGTCAACTGAAATGTGCGACTCTTCACCGCAGGAGCTTCCGCCTTGACTGGGCGGCCATCAGTAATCCTCATTGTGGCGGGCGCAGGCGCCGCCACCGTTCCTCCTCCTCTAACCAACCTCGGAAAATCGGCTTTTTATGACCGATCTGGTTGCAGTGGAAACAAATCAAACCCTTCTTAGGGTAATCCCGGCTCAGGCGGACTGGCTGGCCACATGCATAACATGTCGAGCCTGTTGCTCGACAGGCTCCACTGTGCGGCTTACCGCACTTGGCACATCGGCCACGTCCCTGCTGGCCCCTGCTGGGAGGATCGAAGGTCTTAGGTTTCTTGGCCTGACCCACTGCTGCCTGAACCTGCTCCGACTTCTGTCACACCCCAAAACCGATGGCGAAAACGTTCCGGGATGGAGGACGTCATGTATAGCATCACAACCAATGAATAACAACAATCATAGCAACACAACCATTACAGTGAATACTTAAGTAAAAATGTTTACATCAATGCTGAAACTTGTTTGAATTACATTATATAACTTGTATGAATATAACATTAAACTCTTATTGCTTCAACTCTTCAAAAACCCAGCAGGCACCTGTCTACTTATTTCCTGAGAATACAAGCAGTTTAAAAGAGTATCAGCATAAAGCTGTTGAGTTCATAAGCGGTGGTTTGTAGTGAAAATCGTTGATGAGTTCGGAAAATATTTGAATAGTTTCAAGAAAATCCGATATTTTCCTTAGTGAAAACGTAGTGTTATCAGTTCTGTAATAAACCATGAATATCTGTATGTTTCCAAGAAAATCCGATATTTTCTTTAGTGAAAAGGTAGCGTTATCGATTTCGGATAAAACCATGAATGTTCGTTACGGAAAAATGTAGTGATGTGCGAAAATATTACCTCATGTGACTAGCTAAAACTAATCACGAAGTATGAGTATTTTGCATGTGAAACCATTGCATAATCGGTTCTGTTTGAAAAACCCTGGTCTTAGCCAGATTACGTAGTGTGTATCAGTTCTATCTAGTAAAAATAGAACTGTTGAAGAGTGTTAAGTTGTAAACTAAAGGTGATTTATACATATTGTGAGTCGTATAACCATGCTTGATATGACTAGAGACCTTTCCAACGTTCTTCAGGCGTCGCGTTAAATGACATTTGTACATCTCAGGCGTGTCCGCCTAACTATAGCTAGCAGTCCAGATGTGGGATTGTCAGTCCCGAATAGATCTATTCACAAATCTCACGCTCTCCCTCCAGGAGACTCTGGTTATACAGTAGTAGGATTTATCCATGTACACCTAAGGGTACAGTAGTGAAGTAGCGCCTCACAGTATCGTACAATCTAGTTTACATGTAGTATAGTAGCGTTCTACCGTAGTGAAAATCCGTATGTATACCGTATATAATGATAATTACAGTTATGAAAAACCATGATTAAGTGGTGATGTAACTGTAAACTAATTCTGTCTTCGTGCATATGTTTAATAGTGAAAGTTTATGTACTCGTGATGTTTAGAAAATCCCAAACTATAACGATTATAGTTTGCATGAATAGTGAATAGCGTGTCCGAAAAACTATGCAAGTTTTTGTGAAAACGTCCTTTATGCTCAACACAGTACAAAAGGGTTAAAGTATGAGATTTACATAAGTTTTGAAAACATTTATGTTTAGCTTGTATTCCCCCCTGAAAACATTGAAAATATGGAAAAATGTAGGGGTATGAACTCACAGTTCTTGTTGTGAAATTGCTGACTGAAATGAAGATCCTCGAGTTGTTGCACGCGACACTTAACGGAATCATATTATCAAATAAATACGTATATGTATCTAAATTAGCGATTTCGTTAGATAACGTGTTAGAGGTACACTTGAATTCGGTTGAGGAATGTTACCGGGACTTGATCGAATCGAAGAATGTGAGTTTTCAGTCAAAAACACCACTAAAAAGGTGTTTACGGTCGAAGAGGAGTTTACGGTTCTTGAAGGCTTGGACCGTAAACTCAAGAACAGAGTTTACGGTTTCTGAAGGTTGGACCGTAAACTCAAGAACAGGGTTTACGGTTCTTGAAGGTTTGACCGTAAACTCAAGAACAGGGTTTACGGTTCTTGAAGGTGGACCGTAAACTCAAGAAAAATGGTTCTGATTGCTGATTTCGAAGAGATAATCATTTCCAGGCGTTCCAAAGTGACTCCAAATGTGGTTTCTCGATGATTTCCGAAGTTTGAAGGCGTTTTGAGTGTTTACGGTTAAGGTTCTTAGAGAGAGAAAGAGAGAGTTTTTGGCTAGAAATGTCCTAATGAAGGTGGAGGCATCGTATTTATAGGGGTGTTGTGGGGGGTCCACTCTTCACTGACCGTAAACAGGTTTACGGTCGTAATCCTCACTTAGACCGGAAATGTTGATTTTTTCGAGATTTTTGGGTTTCCGCATGATTTTTGGTTCCGACTCGTAAATAATTTAATTAAATATAACTAGATTATTTTCTAAACCAAAAAGTTTGACGAAAAAGTTAACAAATTCGAAATTTTATTAACGAAACTCGCGTAATCGGAAACGGACAAAGTTTCGGGTTGTCACAACTTCTGCTTTGTCTGGAGCTCCAACTCAATTTCCTGTTCTTGGGCCTTCTCCACCATGTCATTCAGGGTCCTGCACCCCGAAAAGCTCACAAACTCCTGGATATCATCCCTCAGCATGGAATGATACATTGTCTTCTTCATTTCCTCATATGCAGCGTACTGCGAAACCAATAATGCTCTCTCCCGAAACTTGGTGGTGATCTCCGCCATAGTCTCTGTAGTCTGCTGTAGATCCTAAAACCCTCTCACCAAATGTTGCACCTCAATGGACGGTGCAAACTCCTGATCAAACCTCCTCACAAACTCCTCCCAAGTCATCTCAACCACTAGGGATGTCAAAAAGTCCCGTGGGACCCTGTTCCCGTGGGGGCCCCATCCCGTTTGGGGGAAAATTTTTAAAAAAATCGGGGGCGGGACGGGGGCTGGGGCAAGGTTAACCCCCGTTTTAATTTTGGGGGCGGGGGTGGGAAATCCCGTCCCAAAACCCCCATGGGGACCCTGTTAATAAATTACACAAATATTTACATATATTAATTATAAAAATATCATAAAAAATAACATGATTTTGAGCTTCTAAAATTCATCAAAAAACATGTTTTAAGTTGTTAGTATAATGTTTTTAAGATGCCATAACTTTTTTATTTTTAACATGTAAAATTCTACTATAAATAATTATTTGCTACCTAAAAAATAACTTCTTTTAGCCTAAATAATAACTTCTTTTAGCCCAAAAACAGGCAACCCAAAATCAATCGGGGGCGGGGGAATGGAGGCGGGGCGGGGGTAATAAAGGGGATTCGGGGGCGGGGGAGGGGGTAGGAAAGCAGAACATTTCGGGGGGGGGGGGGGGGACGGGGAAACGGGGAAATTTCGGGGGCGGGGGCGGGAGATGAACTCCCCGCCCCGTTTTCCCCCGTTGACATCCCTATCAACCACACCCGTTGATCCCACCTCACGGGTCGCCTCCTCCCACCAGTCTCGTGCTCGATCCCTCAACATACATGATGCGAACCCCACCTTTGGCGCCTCGGGGAAAAAGCTCGTGTGCGGGGCATTATCCATGTCTACCACCCGACGTCGACTAGTGATGGGATCCCTGACCCCAAAGAACTCAGGCGCACCACACACCTTAAACTCCCTAAATGTGGGAGCTCGGGCCCCAATCTGGCATGCAACAATCTCGGCTCAGAAAGACCTGAGCCGCTCATCCATGATCTTCATGATGCCCTCCTTGACGGTACCACAGATCACCGGGGTAGCGTCAAGGATGCCACGAGTAACCTCAGCCACGATAAGATCGTGCAACCTCTCATCAATGGGCTCTGCACCAGAGCCTGAACCTAATACTGATCCTAATCCTGAGCCCGAACCTCGCGTGATCATCACCATCCTCAACTGAAAAAAATACCATATAATAAAAATGATAAGGAATTCGAAAGGGATTCCTCCTCACCGGACTCCTTTGAGCTTCCATGTATGACATTGTTTCGGGTACAGGTCCTGTGCTTTCAGTAGTACAGGCCCAATACTACTTTCCACACCTACCTGTACCTTCCCCAAGGTTATATCTGATACCTCTAATTCACCCAACCACAAATCATGACCCACATAACACAATACCAACTCTGATCCTAGACTATTCTAGGATTTCTCAATCCCTACTGAACCAGAAACTTAAGCCAATTATAGCAGGTTTCCCTATGCATGCAAGTTATACACAAATAGAATCACATAGACTGCCAAATAAGCTTCTACCCTAAACCACAACCAAACAAGGAACATGAATAAGGCAAAATTAATCATTCTAGGGCTATGGAATCCTAGACATATACAACTTTGAAAGCATACACATAGCAAGTAATCAATTCAACATGAATTTCCAAATATAACTATAGCATGGCTAGCACATTGGGAACACTTACTTGAGCTCGGTCGATTACGCGCATTGCACTCTCCCCTTTTACTTATAAAAACCGTTTTCAAGAAAATTTGTAACGTTTGGTTTCTTTTTGAAAAAAAGGGTTTACCATTTCCTCAGTTTCGGTTCTAACACACCCAAGAGTGTGCCTGAATCCCTCAAACCAAGGCACTGATACCAATGTGTAACAGCCCAAATTTCATAGGAAATTTTTCATTAAATAATTAGCAATATCAACCACATTCGTTTTCCAAAAATCCCATTACATAACCACATTGTTTAAAAGATCAGAGTATTCAAATACTAAGTGCAGAAATACTGGAGAGTGCACGATGCGCTATCAAGCCGGGCCCTTGCCCTTAGAACCAGAAATGCCTTAAATACCCAACAAAACTGTAAGCACACACTTAGTGAGTTTCCCAAAAACACATAAACACATAACCATATAATGTCATGCACACATAAACATAAGTTTGCCATGGACCCCCTCCATGGTCTTCATTTGGATTGTCGTGGGCTACCCCCATGGTCTTGTATCCCAGTGTCATGGGCTCCTCCCCAAGGTCTTGCCAAGTGTCATGGGCTCCCCCCATGGTCTTCACATAAGTAAACACATAAGTCAATTCAAACCATAACATAATCAATTACTAAACATCTCATAACAAATAATGGGTCGGCCTTGGTGCCTTCGACCCATGTGTGTAGTTAGAAGACTCACCTCAATCTACTGAACACAATAGCTGCTCGCCTAGCAGTCTAAAACCTCACACTGAACAATAATACAAATAACCCTAAATTAGGATTATAATTCAACCTAGTCAAAGAGTCCAAACAATTAAGCCTAATCCCTTCCATGGTGGCCCAAAAGTCTTTCCTTTACTAATGGGCCTAGGATCCAATATAAAAGCTATTAATGGGCCACATGGCCCAACCAATACAACTATGGCCCAAAACAGAAAAACAGACCACTAATTCTAAATGGGACCAAGCCCAAAATAGAATAAGGCCTAATAAGCTCACAAGCCTAAGCGAAGCCCAAACCCATCTGAGGTGCGTACGCCCATCGTACCACTCCAGTACGCTTAGCGTACTGAGCCCCTTGGCTATACGTGCATCGTACATGTTATTACGCCCGTCGTACAAACTGATTATGCACCAACGACCATTAAGTGCTTAATACTTGGGATTTCAACGTTAAACTTCAGATCTTAGTCCATAAAATGTCCTAGGGCATAAAGTTGGCAACTTTATGCCCTTGCATGCCATAAGGGTCCCCAATACTTCATTCTTCCCATTAATAACTCATTTAAGACCTCAAGCTCATGCATGGAATCAAAACAACCTTCAAGATGGCACCTTTATGCATCAATCATGCCCAAAGAGCTTAGATCTAACTATCCTAGTCTCTGGAGTTGCTCAACTCACAAGAGAGGGTCGAAGAACCAAAAAGGGACTTCATAACAAAACCCTAGCTCAAACTAACAAAAGAGATGACAAGGTTATGACTTTATACCTCCAGAAGTTCCTCAAGATGAACTAGATGCAGGATCTAGAAGCTCAATGACACCCAAGACTTGCTCACCACCTTCTCCTTCTTGAATGCTCTTTAAAATGGCCACCAAAACACTCTTTAAGATCAAGGATCACACTCTCATGAAAATCTGGGTTTAAGGGACGAAATGAGGCTATGGATGCTGATTAGGGTTTGGTTAAAATGATATAAGGTTGCTTAAATAGGATGCAAGCCAAGATATTAGGGTTTTAGCCACCTGACACGTACCCCCCGCGTACCTGCTCGTATGCCCACCGTATGAACCTCAGCCACCCGATGCGCAGCTCCCATGTACGCGTACCAAATGTACGCCCGACGTACGAAAGGCTCCTTTTTCCAAAATGAAAATACTTGAAGGTGGAAAATAGAATACCTCGATTGGAGTGTTACATGATCAAGACCATTGATATCTAAGGAGCCAAACTTCATCAGGGTAGCATAATTATAGGTGACAAATGAATCAATGACATCCTGAAACATCCCAAAATACGACCCAAAAATTTTTGTTTTAATATTACTAAAATCACATCATCGAATGTCATACATACTAAGAACCATAGAGTGAGTAACTCAAAAGTCAAGTAACTATGTCAAAACAAATACTGTATCAATCATATCGAAATATCTGAATAAAACTCCTAGGATAAAACTGAAACTGTGGTGTGTGCCATGCCATCATCCCGAGCTCTTCCCTTTACTTGCGGAAGTACCTGAAACCAAAAACTGAAACTGTAAGCACAAAGCTTAGTGAGTTCCCCCAATCTACCACATACCATACAATAACATATAAAACAACTACTGGGCCTTGCCCACTGCATCGGACCGAAATCTGGAAACTGCATCGGACCGAAGTCCGGAACTAACCATGGCCTTGCCCTCTGCATCGGACCGAAGTCCGGAAACTGCATCGGACCGAAGTACGGAACTAACCAGGGCCTTGCCCTCTGCATCGGACCGAAGTCCGGAAACTGCATCGGACCGAAGTCCGGAACTAACCAGGGCCTTGCCCTCTGCATCGGACCGAAGTCCGGAACTAACCAGGGCCTTGCCCTCTGCATCGGACCGAAGTCCGGAAACTGCATCGGACTGAAGTCCGGAACTAACCAGGGCCTTGCCCTCTGCATCGGACCGAAGTCCGGAAACTGACTGAACATAACATAGCATAATCATAACTACTAACATAGCACATATACTGCATACTGCATCGGACCGAAGTCCGGAACACATAACATAAAGACATGCTTTAATCACAAAGACATCAAGCACACTGGACTACTGCATCGGACCGAAGTCCGGAACTACTGCTAACTAAACGGGCCGGCATTGTGGTCGTAGACCCGTTCCTACTGGAAGGAAACTCACCTCGTAAGCTGGATGCTGAAAAAGCTACTCGGGAACTATCTGCTGCTGCTCCGGTATCTCCCCGGCTACAATTCCCATAAATATACTCAATCAAATACTGATAACTAAACTGAGGGTGAAATGACTATTTTACCCCCGGTCAAAGTCAACTTCCTGGTCAAAGTCAACTTCCAGTTGACTGGACTCGCCGAGTTGGGCCGCCAACTCGCCGAGTCCCTTTCATCCGTTCTAGTCCTCTACTCGTCGAGTTTGGCGAAGACTCGACGAGTTCTTCTTCGATACATAGATCGAGTCTAACTTCATCCGACTCGCCGAGTTGTATGAACAACTCGTCGGGTTCTCCTTCATCATATGAACACGTCCAGTCTGCGACTCGCCGAGTCGTAAGAACAACTCGTCGAGCCTGAAGAACAACTCGCCGAGTCCCAAGCATGCTATTACTATACAGTCGATTCTAATCGATTTCAGTGCTTCCAAATCATAGATCTAGGCTCTTAGGGTTGGTTTTACACGTAAAGTTTCCAACTTTACGTGCATGCATGAAGAAATGAGGCTAGAACATCAAAATAAGCTAACAATGGGGTCTTAGGGTTTGGAACTCGACCTTAGGTGCATAAAGGCAGCTACTTTGAGCTCCTACAGCTCAAATATACTCAGATCTAAGATCCATTTCCTTATAGGAGTCCCAATCTCGAGTTTGGATCCAAAAAGTCCCAAAAAGAAGCACATCTAAGCATACAAGACTATCAAATGGAAATAACAAGCAAGGTACAAGCTTTAGTACCAGAATGTGAGGCTGATGATCAAGAGACTCTGGATCTTCTTCTTCTCCTTTGGATCCTTCCTTCTTTCTTTCTCTTCCAAAACCTCCAAACTAGCACAAACACACTCAAGCTCAACAATGGGGGCTAGGGTTTACAGGGGAAATGCTCTAAAGGTGCTGGAGGCTGGGGTGGGAGGCTATAATGACGTTTATATAGGGTACAAACCCTTGAAATTAGGGCTTCATCCAGACAGGCAGACTCGCCGAGTCCCTTCATATGGACTCGCCGAGTAGCCAACTTAAAATGCGTGATCATCCCGTCTCTACTCGACGAGTTGGGCTACAGACTCGTCGAGTATCCCTTAAGAAAATGAAAATTACTTTATTTAAATCACATACCAGAAATGGGGTGTTACAACTCTCCCCCACTTATCTTAGACTTCGTCCTCGAAGTCCGTTGCTGCTGAATCTATAAACAACTCTGGATAATGCTCCCTCATTTCCTCCTCGGCCTCCCACGTCCATTCTGAACCCTTTCGGTGCTGCCACTGCACCTTCACTAGCTGGACTACCTTGTTCCTCAGAGTCTTCATTTTCCGATCCAAGATCGCAACTGGTCTCTCGATATAATTCAGGCTGTTATCAACCTGAATATCCTCCAAGGGTACAACCGCTGACTCGTCCACCAAACACTTCCTCAACTGAGAAACATGGAAAGTGTTGTGGATCTGGCTAAGCTCTGCTGGAAGATCCAACCGATAGGTGACCCGACCTACTCGGGCCAAAACCCTAAAAGGACCAATGAACCTGGGGCCCAGCTTGCCCCTCTTTCGGAACCTGATAACACCCTTCCAGGGTGATACCTTCAGGAGGACCATATCGCCCACCTGAAACTCCAAATCCGAACGCCTCCTGTCGGCGTAACTCTTCTGCCGATTCTGCGCAGTCTGCAGTCCGCTACGGACCTGCTGGATCAACTCTGTGGTCTTGAGTACCACATCTGTACTCCCCATGACTCGCTGACCGACCTCACCCCAACAGATTGGGGTCCTGCACTTCCTCCCGTAGAGCATCTCGAAGGGAGGTCGGTCTATACTGGAGTGGTAGTTGTTGTTATACGAAAACTCCGCTAACGAAAGATGCGTATCCCAACTGCCACCGAAATCTAGTACATATGCCCGAAGCATGTCCTCGAGGGTCTGAATCGTCCTCTCGCTTTGTCCATCCATCTGAGGGTGGAAAGCGGTGCTGAAGTGAAGACGAGTCCCCATCTCGTCATGAAACCGCTTCCAAAACCTGGAAGTAAACCGGACATCTCGGTCTGACACCACCGAGACAGGCACTCCATGTCGTGCCACTACCTCGCGCACATAAATATCAGCTAGCTTCTCGGCCGATATACTCTCCTGAATCGGTATGAAATGCGCGCTCTTGGTCAGCCGATCCACTATGACCCAAATCGAATCAACTCCACGTGCGGTTCTGGGAAGCTTAGTGATGAAATCCATGGTGATATCCTCCCATTTCCACACGGGAATGTCTAACGGCTGCATCTTGCCGTGGGGTCTCTGATGCTCCGCCTTGACCTTCCTGCAGGTCAGGCATCTCTCCACGTACCAAGCTACGTCCCGCTTCATGCAGGGCCACCAATAGTCGGGTCGAAGATCTCTGTACATCTTCGTCGCCCCTGGGTGGATGGAGAACCGAGACTTGTGGGCCTCGTCCATCAGTACCTGCCGTACTCCTCCCCAGTACGGTACCCAAACTCTCCCATGAAGGGTCAACAATCCTCGACTGTCATAGTCAAAGGTAGCTACTCGGCCCACAATCCTCTCACACTTCTGTCTCTCCTCCTTCAGGCCCTCAACCTGTGCCTCTCTGATCTGCTCCAACAATTGAGTAATCACCGTCATCCTCAGATAAATATCCCTGATCGGGGCGGCTACAGCCTTGCGGCTCTGGGCGTCGGCCACTACGTTGGCCTTGCCCGGATGATAAAGGATCTCACAATCGTAGTCCTTTACCACATCTAACCATCGGCGCTGCCTCATGTTCAGATTCGGCTGATCCATGAGGTACCTCAAACTCCTGTGATCTGTGTAAATTATACAGCGGACCCCATAGAGGTAATGTCTCCAAATATTGAGGGCAAACACTACTGCCCCCAACTCTAAGTCATGCGTCGGATAGTTAGCCTCGTGAGGCTTCAACTGTTTAGAGGCGTAAGCTATCACATGCCCTCGCTACATCAACACTGCTCCCATACCTGTGATCGAAGCATCACAATAGACTACAAAATCCTCTACTCCTTCTGGCAGGGTGAGAATCGGCGCCTTGCACAATCTCTGCCTGAGGGTCTCAAATGCTGCCTGCTGCTCAGGCCTCCAGCGAAACACCACCGACTTCTTGGTCAGTCGGGTGAGCGGAACTGCTATCTTGGAGAAATCCTGAATGAATCTCCTGTAGTACCCTGCTAATCCTAGGAAACTCCGAATCTCAGTTGGAGATCTCGGGACCTCCCACTGCATCACGGCCTCTATCTTGGCCGGATCCACTAGTATACCCTTCTGGTTGACGAGGTGTCCAAGGAACTGCACCTCGCGCAACCAGAACTCGCACTTGGAGAACTTCGCGAAAAGTCTCTCCCTCCTCAGCGTCTCTAGCACCTCTCTCAGGTGCTCCTCATGCTGCTCCTGAGTCTTGGAATAAACCAAGATGTCATCAATGAACACTATCACAGACCGATCCAGCATTGGTCTGCATACGCGGTTCATGAGATCCATGAACGCGGCTGGAGCGTTGGTGAGCCCGAACGCCATCACCACAAACTCATAATGACCATATCGGGTCCTAAAAGCGGTCTTCTGCACATCCTCATCCCTGACCCGCATCTGGTGATATCCTGACTGTAGATCAATCTTGGAGAACCAAGATGCTCCCTGAAGTTGGTCAAACAAGTCGTCTATCCTCGGAAGTGGGTAACGGTTCTCACCGTTACCTTGTTCAACTCCCGGTAATCTATGCACATACGGTGCGACCCATCCTTCTTCCTCACGAAAAGGATCGGGGCTCCCCATGGTGAACTACTCGGCCTGATGAAACCCTTGTCTAGCAGCTCCTGCAGCTGCGTAGAGAACTCCTGCATCTCTGGAGGAGCCAACCGATATGGTGCTTTGGCTATCGGAGCCGCACCCGGAACCAAGTGAATCCGAAACTTGACCTGTCTCTCCGGAGGTATTCCAGGCAAATCCTCTGGGAATACGTCCGGGTACTCTCGTACTACTGGCACATCGTCAACCGTCGCCTTACCCTTCTTCTGGGCATCTATGACATAGGCGACGTACCCTGCGCAACCCTGCTGAACGTAGCGCCTTGCTCTCGCTGCTGAACACAGTATCGATCCGCGCTGTGGCCTCTCGCTCTGAATCACTAACTCTCCCCCACTGGGAAGGCGAACCCTTACTAACTGCAGCTCACAATCAATCACAGCCCCATTGGGGCTCAGCCAATCCATACCCACTATAACCTTATTCCCTCGCAGGGGAATGGGAACCAAGTCCACTGAAAACTGCTCATCGAATAACTGCTGCGAACACGCCCTATGAACTCTCGCGACCCTGACGGTCCTGTCATCAGCTATCTCAACCTCTAGGGGGCAATCCAGATCCCCCGGAGCTCTGTTAAACCTCTTGCTAAGCGCAAGAGACACAAATGATCGGGTAGCCCCCGAGTCGAACAATACTGTAGCTGAAATGCCGTTCACTAAGAACGACCCTATACGAAAACATATAACCATGAGAAACGATCAATATCAATAAGGAGATAAAAGGAAAATATATACCTGTCACCACATCAGGAGTCGCTCGCGCCTCCTCTGCTGTCATCTGGAAAGCTCTACTCTTCGCCACTGGCGTCTCACCCCGGCCCTGACGGCCGTCTGTAATCCTCAAGGTAGCAGGGGCAGGTGCTGCCACCTAACCTGCTGCTGCTAAACTCGGGCACTGGGACTTTTTATGTCCCCTCTGATTGCAATGGAAGCAAATCAGATCAGTTGCTGCTGCGGTGGCGGTAGTAGTTGTACAATCTCTACTCATATGCCCGGTCCGGCCACACTTATAGCAACCGGCACTACCTGCCTTGCACGCCCCATCGTGCAATCTCCCACACTTGCCACACCGACTGTGGCTCTGCTGTCCCCTGGGTCTGTGATCTGACACCTTGGGCTTTTTGCCCGAACTCCCTGTACCAGAAGCCACCTCTGGCTTCCTCTTCCTCTTCCTCTCCATCTCCAGATCTATCTCCCTCTCCCAAGCCCTCGCAATCATATCATCCAGCGTTTTACAGCTGGACCGACTCACAAACTGGCGGATATCACTCCGCAACATCTCATGATAACGGGCCTTCTTCATTTCCTCATCAGCTGCGTACTGAGGAACAAGAAGAGCCCTCTCCCTGAACTTGGCGGTAATCTCCGCCACTGTCTCTGTAGTCTGGGTGAGATCCTGGAACTCCCTGGCTAACTGCTGCACCTCAATAACCAGTGCAAACTCGGCTCTGAACCTGGTAGTAAAATCAGCCCAAGTCATGGCATCAAGCGCTACGTCATCCCCGATGACATCCCCGACCTCCTCCCACCAATCTCGTGCCCTGTCCTTCAGAAGACAGGATGCTAGTCTGACCTTGTCCCCCTCGGGACATCTGCTGGTGCGGAACGTATTGGCGACATCCGCCAACCACCTGGTACTCGCAATGGGATCCCGTGCCCCATGGTAGTCTGGAGCTCCACAAGCCCGGAACTCCCTGAAGGTGAGTGTGCGCGACCCCATCATAGCCGCCACCTCAGTACGGAAGGTGCTCAACCTCTCGTCCATCAGCTCTAAAATACCCTCCTTGATCGAACCGAAGATCACAGGAGTCTGCTCAAGTATAGTGCGAGTAATCTCTGAAGAGAGAAACTCCCTAGTCTGCTCGTCCAACTGCCCGGCCTCCGGGCCTGATCCTGATCCCTCTCCGGCACCTGAACTGCCGACTGCTGGTCTAGGGCGTAAAACCACCATTCTGAAAACACATCATGGCAAACGTCAGAAACACTAATATATCTCGAGGGATCGCTACTACTACCAGTTTCCTGGTCTCATCTCAGCTTTCCTTGGTTCAAGTACGGATCCTCTGCTTTCAGTAGTACGGGCCCATACTACCTTCCACATCTATCCGTACTTTCCTCAAGTACTGCCTCGACTCCACCAAGTCACTTCTACTGCTACTGATCTCTGCTACTCTCATCCTAGGCTTGCCCTAGGGAAATCTCTGACTCCACCCAATCCAGTCCTCAGCTGCTGAAGGCCTCCTTGTAATGCCAATTAGCCATTACCTGAATACCATCACATGTGGTGAGGCTCAGATAATCCTTCGAGTAAAAGACTCGTTCCTACAACGGTTAGACTCAAACAAGAGCTGCGCAATAGGGCCAAATCTAGCACTCTGAGATTATCCAACCCTGTTCACATGTGACGTGACGTATTCACCTAATGGCTAATTCCCATCACTCCGAGTCCCACAAAGCACGAAGCAAGCAGCATTCAGACACAGGAGACTACTCAAGCAATTCTATCCTCATAACAAGAAACTGTACTAGCATACAATGCTAAGCTCATACTATCAGGCATAACCTAAACAGGCTATCCTACTGCTGTTTACTCAATACTAGCATGCAATTCTCATATAGCTGAAACACATATAGCAGGCACATAAGGCATCCTCCTAGATCCGTAGTCCTATTCTAGCATGTTGTTCTACTGAAACTGAAACTGATGATCATAACATAAACTTGTATGGGTAATTTGGGAGTACTTACTTGAGCTCGGCGGATCGCATGCACCACACCCTTTTCCTTTTCTCAAAACTCTTTTCTTTTTAAGTTTCTTTTTCAAAAATTTCTTTCGAAAACATTTTTCTTTTGAAAAATCTTTTACCGTTTCCTTAGTTTGAGTCCAGTCATACCCGAATGTGTGCCTGAATCCCTCAAACCAAGGCTCTGATACCAACTTCAAAACATCCCAAAATAGGACCCAAAAATGTTTGTTTTAATATTACTAAAATCACATCATCGAATGTCATACATACTAAGAACCATAGAGTGAGTAACTCAAAAGTCAAGTAACTGTGTCAAAACAAATACTGTATCAATCATATCGAAATATCTGAATAAAACTCCCAGGATAAAACTGAAACTGTGGTGTGTGCCATGCCATCATCCCGAGCTCTTCCCTTTACTTGCGGAAGTACCTGAAACCAAAAACTGAAACTGTAAGCACAAAGCTTAGTGAGTTCCCCCAATCTACCACATACCATACAATAACATATAAAACAACTACTGGGCCTTGCCCACTGCATCGGACCGAAATCCGGAAACTGCATCGGACCGAAGTCCGGAACTAACCAGGGCCTTGCCCTCTGCATCGGACCGAAGTCCGGAACTAACCAGGGCCTTGCCCTCTGCATCAGACCGAAGTCCGTAAACTGCATCGGACCGAAGTCCGGAACTAACTAGGGCCTTGCCCTCTGCATCGGACCGAAGTCCAGAAACTGCATCGGACCGAAGTCCGGAACTAACCAGGGCCTTGCCCTCTGCATCGTACCGAAGTCCGGAACTAACCAGGGCCTTGCCCTCTGCATCAGACCGAAGTCCGGAAACTGACTGAACATAGCATAGCATAATCATAACTACTAACATAGCACATATACTGCATACTGCATCGGACCGAAGTCCGGAACACATAACATAAAGACATGCTTTAATCACAAAGACATCAAGCACACTGGACTACTGCATCGGACTGAAGTCCGGAACTACTGCTAACTAAACGGGTCGGCATTGTGGCCGTAGACCCGTTCCTACTGGAAGGAAACTCACCTCGTAAGCTGGATGCTGAAAAAGCTACTCGGGAACTGTCTGCTGCTGCTCCGGTATCTCCCTGGCTACAATTCCCATAAATATACTCAATCAAATACTGATAACTAAACTGAGGGTAAAATGACTATTTTACCCCCCGGTCAAAGTCAACTTCTTGGTCAAAGTCAACTTCCAGTTGACCGGACTCGCCGAGTTGGGCCGCCAACTCGCCGAGTCCCTTTCATCCGTTCTAGTCCTCTACTCGCTTCTACTCGTCGAGTTTGGCGAAGACTCGACGAGTTCTTCTTCGATACATAGATCGAGTCTAACTTCATCCGACTCGCCGAGTTGTATGAACAACTCGTCAGGTTCTCCTTCATCATATGAACACGTCCAGTCTGCGACTCGCCGAGTCGTAAGAACAACTCGTCGAGCCTGAAGAACAACTCGCCGAGTTGAAGAACAACTCGCCGAGTCCCAAGCATGCTATTACTATACAGTCGATTCTAATCGATTTCAGTGCTTCCAAATCATGGATCTAGGCTCTTAGGGTTGGTTTTACACGTAAAGTTTCCAACTTTATGTGCATGCATGAAGAAATGAGGCTAGAACATCAAAATAAGCTAACAATGGGGTCTTAGGGTTTGGAACTCGACCTTGGGTGCATAAAGGCAGCTACTTTGAGCTCCTACAGCTCAAATATACTCAGATCTAAGATCCATTTCCTTATAGGAGTCCCAATCTCGAGTTTGGATCCAAATAGTCCCAAAAAGAAGCACATCTAAGCATACAAGACTATCAAATGGAAATAACAAGCAAGGTACAAGCTTTAGTACCAGAATGTGAGGCTGATGATCAAGAGACTCTGGATCTTCTTCTTCTCCTTTGGATCCTTCCTTCTTTCTTTCTCTTCCAAAACCTCCAAACTAGCACAAACACACTCAAGCTCAACAATGGGGGCTAGGGTTTACAGGGGAAATGCTCTAAAGGTGCTGGAGGCTGGGGTGGGAGGCTATAATGACGTTTATATAGGGTACAAACCCTTGAAATTAGGGCTTCATCCAGACAGGCAGACTCGTCGAGTCCCTTCATATGGACTCGCTGAGTAGCCAACTTAAAATGCGTGATCATCCCGTCTCTACTCGACGAGTTGGGCTACAGACTCGTCGAGTATCCCTTAAGAAAATGAAAATTACTTTATTTAAATCACATACCAGAAATGGGGCGTTACACATCCACCATTTCTCCAGTGTGGCTGGAAGTAGAGCTAGCAACATCGGGATCGAACGTCCCATCATCAATTTCCTTAGGCATCGCTTACCTACCAAATTCGTCAGCAGCAGTCCGACACATATGCTTGATCCAACCAACACCCTGCAGAAAGTCGGGGAGCTCAATGATCTTATCCATGATTCTGACAACAACTTCCCTAACAAGCCAATCCAAATCGCTTCCAATCCTTGACACCTCTACTTCATGATTAAGGAGTAGCTTCTCCTTGTCCAGTAACTCTCTCTTTAGGCTTTCCACATGAACATTCAAAGCTTCATTTTTTTTAAAGAGTATCGTCAAATTTAGCTTCCACATTTGCACATTGCTAACCGAGGATCATTTTTTCACCAACCATCAACTCCATCTGCTGATGGGAGGACTCAATATTTGCCTCCAGCGAAGCCACATGTTGATGCAAGCCTCTCTCATTAGAACATAACTTGACCATCACACTCTTGAGGCGCCTAATATGCCAAGCTGCAACAGTACGAAAAAAAGGCAATTTGGGCAGAAGCAAACTCTAGGAAGTCAACCGTTTGTTAATCTGAGAAAGCTTCCATCTCGGTGATAGTCTCCTTAGGGAAAGCATGGCGGGAAAATTCCACAGCCACCTCCTGGCTCGAAATGCATTAGTCGTCGGTAATATTCCATTTGGGGATGAAAACATTACTTGAGGAAGGATTCTTTCCTTGCAAACCAACGATGAGATCATCATAGTCCGATATCTCCGAATCAGTTGGATATTTTTGCTGGTTCGACACTGGAAGTTGCGTCGGAATAGTTTTGGCAGGTTTATCAATAACAATGGGCTACTCGAACACCCTTGGTATCCTTTCGGATTGGTGAAGGTAGTTATCATGGATACTTATAACCTCGTTGCCAGAAGGTATCAGTGTAGCAACAAAATTAGTCGCAAGTTTCCTCCAGTGAAAATGATCCGCGATGGATTTCCCTTCACAACACCGGAAGGACACTCAATACTCAACATCCCTCTCTTCCTCAATAAATAAGATAGAACGCCAGTAAAAATACCATCCTTGCTATCTTCCACATGCTCTGACCCCCCTAGGATTGTCAGAAGTAGGAGGCTCGAGAGCAGGAACACTCGACGGAGCATCAGATGAGGGTGTGTCCCCGGTAACAACCAAGTGTGAAGGAAAAACGGAGGTTGGGACGAACCAATCCAACATTCGGTTAGGAATATAAAGGGCGTGATACAGAGCGACATGGCAGAATTGAAAATCCCTCTTGAATTTCTTCCCAAGCACGTCAGAGAAAGATATCACTCGCTCCTCTCCTGTGGTTTCAACACTAGTTTCCTTTAAAAAGAGGGGGGGGGGGGAGGAAGAAGGATACAAAGGCAAAAATAAAAATAGAAACCTTACCACCATTAACAACAAAGAACTCATGCATCTCCTGGTGACGATGCCATTCAGTACTCATCCCAACGCCAGCAAGAACATGTTCAGTAAACTCTTTAGGAACAACTAATAAAGTTGTTCAGAAAACAAACAAATTCCTGGTCGTGGGAAATGAGCTTAGGAGCGCTGTCACAAGTCGGATCAATACAAAAGTAGGGACCGCCAATGCGGGAACCGTTCACCCGAAACCAATGACTCTACCAGTTTTTCAGGGTGCTTTTCCCATCAAGAACAAAAATGTGGGTGTTCTTTCGAGTATAGAAATTGAACTTGTCACCAGCAGTGGAAAATCGAAAGAAATCTTAAATACCTGGATACTGGGAAGAAAACCTTAGGACCGAGAAAGCATTTCAAAGGCTACGATCTTGGTTACAACATTGGGAGTAAGCTCGTATATGTTGACACCGTTCTTGTGCAGTACCTCGTCCAAGAAGTTAGTTATCGGAAGCCGATAACCGGCATCAAAGATCTTAACAAAAACACCAACCTTCCTCGGAGGAGGCTCCAAAAATGAGGCCCCGTCCAAGGGAATTAAGACTCCATCTTCTGGCTGAAAGTCATACTTCTTACGAAGAGCATCAACATACTTCAGGGTAGGAACCACGCCGGAAGTGGAAATCATGTTCATGTGAAGAGCAATCTCAAGAAAGTGGAGAGCAGAGAAAAAAAAGAATAGAAAATGCAGAGAAACATACGAAATATGGATAGAGATGAGGTATTTATGGAAGAAATCGAAAGGAAATCAAACGCCCTAAAAAACGGTCACATCCGCAAAAACCATAACTGCACAATGGTTAGTTAGGTGACACGTGTGGCCTGATGTCTAGAACATAATGGCTAACTGCGCTACGCCAACATTACTAGACTAGGGGGATTGATGACGTACCCCATGTCGCTCCGTCATGATGCAACTAGCGAGATAGCAGCTAGTCCTTCAAGACAGTAGAAAAACACAGACCAAACGACGAGCCACCACGATCCAGGCATGAACTTCTTGTTCCCCACACATGGCTACCAGCTGCCACATAGAGGAAGACGTCAGCAGGGTTGTGCACAAGCCACTATCATTATTCCATCTGTACCAATCATAATGGGAGAATATCAGGACGAGAACAATTGGACCAATTTGAGACCGGTGCTCGAGATACAATTGCAATGGTCTCTTCTCCTGTGTAGAACCCTAACTATAAAAGAGAAGGAATGTTTTCATAATAAGGAGATTCTCTAGACCCTTCTCATACTACGCTCACTCATACACTCTTCTCCCAAGCTAACTTGACTGTCACAGCGCCTCCCCGGGGCCTCCTCCCGGGACACGACTGACGCATCGTTTGATTGTGGCTATAGGTTCCCGGCGAAGAACTCAACATAGTCTCAATATCTCATCCATGGAACGACGCTGCAACAACACTTAATATGAAAATGTTAACAAAAGCTCAATTGTTTTAGGCCCAATCATGAAAAAAAAAATTGTGCCTTGAAAAAAACTCGTGACATAACGCGCTAAGGCTTACTTTTATGCCTTGACACTTTATTTAGGTGCCATGCTTAACAAACCCGCCTTGGACGTTTCCGTAACGGCTACACCATGCCTCGTGCCATGACACCCCTTGGTGCGCGCCATGTCACATCTTTTAGAACCACACAATTTACCGTATGAAATGAGCTCACGAATAAACTGATAGTCAATATCAATATGGTTTGCCCGTTTATGAGACACTAGATTCTGGTTGAGGAATAGAGAATTACAGTTTTCATACAATAGAGTTGGGCGATCTATGGTAAAGCATGAACGCACAGCAAATGGGTAACCCAAATGATTTCAACAATAGTGTTTGCTATTGCCCAATAGTTTGATTTACAACTCGAATGAGCAATCGTACACTGCTTTTTGGCACTCCAAGAAACTAGATTACCCCCAATAAAAATGGAGTAGCCATATGTGGACCTCCGGGTTTCAATACATCTAGCCCAATCAGCATACGAATAACCCAAAATAGATGTGTCATCATGCTTTTTGAAAGTAAGCCTAAAAGAAACGATACTCTTGATATAACGTAGAGTTCGCTTAAAACTTTGAAAATGATCTTTTGTAGGGTTTTGAAGAAATTGACTTACTTGATTAACTGCATATGAACTATCAGGTCGAGTAATGGTCAAGTATTGAAGTGCGCCCACTAACGAGCACGATACTCAGTTGGATTAAAATATAAGGTACCAGTAGACGTAAATATTTCATGGGCGACTAGAGGTGTGCCTACCAGTTTAGCATGAAGAACATTTACTCGGTCTAGCATGTCATGCGCATATTTAGACTGACTAAGAATTAAACCATCATTCGTATACGAAACTTCAAGACCCAAGAAATAATTTAGGTCACCAAGATCTATAATTGTAAATTCCCGATGAATTTTAGTAATAAATGAAGTGATAACTTGTTCGTTGTTGGTGGTTAAAATGAGATCATCAACATAAACAAGAAGATACATAATGCACGCATCTCGTTTAGAAACAAAGATCGAAATGTCAGACCGAGCACACGTGAAACCGTTTGCAATAATAAATGAACTAAGATGATGAAACCATGCTCACGAATCCTGTTTTAAGCCATATAATGCTTTCTTTAACCTGCAAACATGATTAGGTTGTTCCATAAATATAGTTTTATTCAAATAACCATTGAGAATAGCATTTTTGACATTGATTTGATGAAGACGCCATTTATTGATAACTGCAAGACAAGACAATAAATATCATTGATGCCTTATCAACGAGACTAAATTTAAGAGAATAACCAAGACCGAGAACTTGAGTAAATCCTAGAGCCAATAGTCGTGCTTTGAGGTGTTCAATCGATCCATCAGAATGATACTTGGTGTGAAACACCTATTTGGAACCAACAACATTTCCAATAGTAGGGCGTGGTACTAAGACCCAAATGTCATTTTGTTGAAAAGCCGTCTTTTCTTCATGCATTGCTAACATCCACTTTGGGTTTTTGGTAGCGGATTTGAAACCTTTAGGATCATTTTGAACTAATAGTGTTGAGTAAAGAGCATAAGAAGATGTACGAGCTAAATCCAATTAAGGTCATGGTTTGAAAATCCTGACTTTCACTCGTGTAGTCATGCGATGAGTTGAAATAGATTATTAGTTTGTATTCAACTGTTGTTGTGGATCCGGTATTGGATCAGAGGCGGAAGACACATTTTGAGAGAAGAACTTATGATTAATAGATTATGGTGCGAAATTTAAGTTAATCTCATGGATCTTGATAAAGCTCAACAATAATAAGTTAGCGGAATTATGAATGAAATATAGCAACAACATACATCAATAAACATAAACAAGCTTAAAGATACTTGTTGAATCCTAACATGGTTTGCATTCAAACACAAGTAAGTAAATGATGAACAAAAAAGTATATGAAGATAATTAGAGATAAGGAGACTTGTATTTCAACATGAGAAAATTACAAGGGAATTAAGATTATACACACTCCTATCGATCAACAAGATCCTCTATTTATAGGAGGAAAGAGTACATTTCTACAACTGGATAATAGAAGAATAATACTGACGTTGATGGCCATGCTTCTCACACTTGCAACTGGAAAAACCAACTTAATACACTTTGTCAGTAAAAGTTGATCATTATCCTAAAACTGCGGTATCACAAAAGACAAATTCCAGTCAGCTCTTCACTAAGTCTCCTTTAGCATCTTCGGTCTTCCACAAACTGTCTGTGTTAAATGTGACTCAAGCATTTGGAATATTCTCAGGGAGCATGTGGATCATGCTCATGGATAATTTGGAGAACTTGGAACTAAATGGATCACTTGGGCTTCATGGAGCATATGACAAAGGAATGGATCATCTGAGAAAGGAATGGATCGTCTGACAAAGGAACTGATAAAGTGCCAAAGGAACAGATCATACAGAAAGGGTTTTGTAATGCCTACGTTTCTCGCTAAGCATTATTATGATGATTTAATAGTTAGGATCAACAATTGTAACCTATTTGATGTAATGAATAAGAAATATTTGAGTATTACGTGATTTACGTGTAAATTATGTGCAATATACGTGCTTATAATGATATAATAAAATTGTAATAAAATACGCGTCTAAAAAAATAATAATTAGACCCAATATCCTTGAAGAAAGTTGAAGTAGTCGTAACAAAGATTTCATAGATATAAGGAACGCTGAAATTTGACTTATAACGAAGAAGTTATGACTCGTCGAAGTTTTACGATTAAAACGGCACGACTATGCGTATCGAAAAAGTAAATTTTTGACAAAATACTTCTTAGCCTTAGCAATCTAAATAAAATTCGTAGTGGACATTAAACCGAGAGCGTGCATATAGATAACGTCAAAATCTGACATTTTTAGAGGAAATTATGATTTTTCTAAGATTCAGCGTAGCAGTATACAACTCAAAAAATCGAATTTTAGATCGGTCGATTTTTAGCCGAGATGATCTAAACTAGAATTGAAGATCTCATTAATAGGAGCTCAACTATATAAAGACAGTCGAAAACGGATGTCGGATGACAAAGTTACGAATTTTTAACGGACTTTAACTGTCTAACTGTTAAAATATAACTTTAAAAATAAATTCAAAATTAGATGACAGAGTCTAAATGAAAGTTGTATATCACATCGATAGCTACGCGTGGATATAAAGAACGTAAAAAATGGAACTCGTATGCGAAAGTTATGAATTTTACAAGATAATTAATTTTCGGATTAACGAGAGGGCGACACGTGTCGCGATCTGGCACCACACATTCCTCCTCACGGCTTTCCATCGAATGCTGACACGTGGCACAGTACGCCCCATGTAATGCTTATGTACACCTCGCATAACCCATAAAATCCCATTACCCCCCACGTAATTTTTATGTACTCCTCATGTACTCGACGCTGACAGCCTATAAATATAGGTCGAAATTCACTCCATTCTTCACACCATTCCATAATACTCTCTCCCAAACCCCCCAAGGCCTCCATGACTTTCTCTAGCACTTCCTATGTGTTAGTAGCGAAGCTCTGAAGCGTCAGAAAGCCCCGAGAAGAAGAGCTTGCGGCTTAGAAGTTCTGCCCGCGCAGAGTCCGGTTTCTCGCTAAACCACCTGTAAGTTGAGTTATGCTTACCGTACTTTAAGTATAACTTATGTTTAAGTTCTTTATCGTTATTATGAACCTATAAAAAAGATTTATCAGTGATTCCAAGTCGTTATACTGATTGATCTACTTACGGGGATGATGTCTAGGCTGGATTTAGTGAGGTGTTTAATGTGGGATTTCCAAACAGTATACTTTGTATACCAAACGGACCCTACCTCCGATATAATCCTACCTAGTTATCCCTTACTTTATAGATCTTGAAGTATACTTTGAATTAATGATGAATCTAGACTAATAATTTGTCGCAATAAATATTAGACTAAGATTTAGTGATAATGATACTAGGTTTCGTTAAGGAAAAGGCAGTTGCTAGAAGCGAAGCACTGTCTGAATTTCAAATCATCACTTTAACAAGTGAGTGCATAATTACTTTAATCTTATAAATAGATATGAAGTATTTAATATGAATTACATGCTATATGTGCCTTTTATCTGTGTTCCTGATATCTATGCTAGATGAACTATTTATACATGTTTTACTTGATTTAAACTTTATATGTATTTTATACCTATAAATATATTGGGTAAAGATGGGTTGATGAAAGATGATATAAATGATGAAAGATGAAATATGAAATAAATAATGAGAGGCCTTGACTTTGAAGATGATCCAGTCGTCTAGCGGAGTATAGATGACGACCACAAACTATTTTAAACAGTCCAGTGGAACGCTGGCAGGCTCGCAACATGTATGCATTTTTTAACTAAGTGTTCACCAGGTGTACTCCACCCCCCTCATGGTTGCCTTACTGACATATATTGTTGAGGAATCCCCTAAGCATTTTTGTCTATCCCGAAGATAATCCTTAGGATAGGTCCCTTAAATTAGACGCTTTAGGGATAGAAAGTGAGGATAAATGGAACGGGTAATCGTGTTCAATGATTTGATGAAAATAAAGAATTTAATTATTGTGGGTTGAAAACCCTATGTGCTCACCAGGCTCCCAAGTCTGACCCACTCAGTTTCTTGTATTACAGGTAGCGGTACAAGAGCACATGTGTGATGATCAGATGAAAGATTTATGGATTATAGGCCAGTAGAATAATAGATGTTTGCAAGGCCTATGTTATTTCCGTTTATGATTATGTATTGTAATGGCAATGAAATCCCAACGTTTTTAATATAATTAAAATACATTTCTTCAGAAATGCTTTGATAATATCTTTATCATATTTTGGGAACAAATTCCGCAATATTATTCTTCAAATGGATACTCTGATTTTTAAATAAAACATAAACAAATCGGTATTTTCTGGCCGTTTTTAATATAATTAAAATATATTTCTACGGAAGATGCCTAAATTGCTTTTATGTGCCAAATGGTTTTTGCATAGATATAAAATTCCCTATATGCTTTATGATGCTATTATTTGATCGGATCTATGGTCTATTGCCGACCGGATCTAGAAACTTTATATGTTCAGGTTTCTAAACTTTTAATTACGGTATTAGAACTAGCATGTAACCTTTCAGAGTAATAAGGAGATTTATACGCTTACCATAAATAAAGTTTTCCATATCTTAATTCTCGTCGTTTTACACTGAACATCTGCTTGGGTGTATAGATCGACATGGTGAGAACTCGCAATGGATTAGGAAATGCTAATGGAAACCAGCAGGCTGAGCCATGAGTAATTGAGCGTGCACCAGAGGTAGTAGCTGCACCCAAGCCTATCACGTTGGAAATGATACAGGCGATGTTGGATCTTCAGATGGAAGAGACAAGGCGTCTACTTCAACAGAATAGGGATGAACCTACTGTGCCTGTTGTGCAGCCCAAACTGAATGAAGAACAATCAGAGGAGGGAAATTATAGTTGTACTGTGAGTTAAGTTGAACCCTGAGTGGTAAGGAGGAATGACCCGGACAGAGGGATTGACAGGGATGGGCGTATGTATAAGAACTTCTTGGGTGCCAAGCCACCAAGTCTTTATGGAAGCCCAAAACCAGTAGAGATTATGGACTGGATCTCCGAGATAGAGATGGTATTTGAAAGCTGCAAATGCAGCAACAAGCAGATAACCGTCTTTGCAGTCAGACAACTAAAGATCGAAGTTTTAAGTTGGTGGAAGTTGTTGGCAGATACAATGCCACAGGGAGAAGCCCTGAGGATGTCTTGGGAAGCATTCATGGAGTAGTTGAAAATGAAATACTGCTCGAAGGTAGATCTGATAGACTTAAACAATGAGTTTCAAAACCTGAAGAAATGGAAGATGAGTGTTGATGAGTATGCCATCATATTCACTAAGAGGATGAAGTTATTCCCCTAGTTGGTGCCTACTAAACTCTCCAAGATAAAGAAGTTTGCTAACAGATTGCTAACGGACTTTGGCCCAACGGTCCAAATGACAACTACTTTGAAGACAACCGTTAGAGGGCCAAGAATGTGGAGACCCCGTTAAGGGAGAAGGGTCTGGAGAGATCCGAGGTATAAAAGAAAAGGAAATTTGAGGGATCTTTAATGTCCAATAAGAAAAGAAGATTCTAAAAGTCTGGTTCCAAGAAGTTTGGAGGAGGAGGAGGAGGTGAAGCAAAATTGTGTGAGAAGTGAAAAAAGCACTCTGGAAAATGTGACGAGGAAGTGACTTCTTTCAAGTGCGGGAAAATTAGGAATTATGTCAATGAGGGTACATCCAACAAGAGGGTGTGTTACAGATGTAATGAAGAAGGGCATATTGTTAGGGACTTCCCAAAGAAGAAAGAGGCGGCAAGGCCTAATGTGTCGCCAAGGCCAAAGGCAAGAGCATTCCAGATGACCCTGGAAGCATCGAGGGATGAAGCAGATGTTGCTTTAGGTACCTTTCTTGTAAATGGATTGCGTGCTAATATATTGTTTGATTCTGGAACTAATTACTCCTTTATATCGCATAGAGTTGGTGGAAGACTAGCATTGCCTGTAAATAAAATTGATAACACTCTAGTTGTAGAAGTTTCTAGTGGCAAATTCATACCCGTTAGAGATTGCATTAAAACCATCGTCATCGCTTGAATGGGAATAAATTCCACGAGGAATTGTCACCCATTGAGTTGAACGGTTTCGACATAGTACTAGGAATGGATTGGCTTAGTGCGAACGATGCCGAGATACTATGTCGGAAGAAGATGGTAAGAGCAAACCCACCAGGAAAAGAGTCGTTTATGATGTACGAGGACAAACGTAGAGTAAATTCTGGAATCATTTACCTGATAAAAGACAGAAAGTGTTTTGCCAAAGGATATACACCATATTGGCATTTGTGACCGATGCAAAGAAGGAGAAGAAAGAGATGCAAAGAATACCAGTGGTGTGTGACTATCTGGAAGTCTTTCTCGAAGATCTTCCTGGATTACCCACTGATAGACAAGTAGTGGTTCAAATAGACTTTTTGCCAGGATCAACGCCAATATCAAAAGCACCATACTGATTAGCACCGACATAGATGAAAGTGCTTATTATGTAACTTCAAGAGTTGTTGGATAACAGTTTCATTAGACCTATTTCTTCACCCTGGGGAGCTCTGGTGTTATTCGTGAAGAAGAAGGATGGGAGCATGAGGATGTGCATAGACTATAGAGAATTGAACAAGGCAACAGTAAATAACAAATATCCATTGCCAAGGATTGACGACATGTTCGATCAGCTGCAAGGTTTGAGCTATTTCTCAAAGATCGATCTCAGCTCAGGATATCATCAGCTGGAGGTGAGAGATCAAGATATCGAGAAGACCACATTCAGAACGAGATACGGACACTATGAGTTCTTGGTTGTGTCATTTGGACTAACAAATGCTCCAGCAACATTTATGGATTTGATGAATAGGGTTTGTAAACCATTCCTCGATAAATCCATACTAGTGTTCATATATGACATTCTGATTTACTCAAGGAGCCAACAGGAGCATGGCAAGCACTTGCAAGAAGTATTAGAAGTTTTGAAGAAGGAGAAGTTGTACGCCAAGTTCTCCAAATGCGGTTTTTGGATTCGAGAAGTTCAATTCTTGCGTCATTTGGTAAACCAGGAAGGAATAATGGTTGATCCAACAAAGATTGAAGCTGTGTGAAATGGGAACGACCAAAATGTCTCACTGAGATTCGAAGCTTTCTGGGATTAGCTGGATATTATCGAAGGTTTATCCAAGGCTTTTCTCTGATAGCTGCTCCATTGACAGCTTTGACCCATAAAGGAGCTACATATACATAGAGTGAGAAACATGAAGAAGCATTCGAGAAATTAAAGAAGAAGTTATGTGAAACACCAATTCTTTCTTTACCTGACGGAGTTGAAGACTTCACAGTCTATAGTGATGCAGTTAGAGTTGGGTTAGGTTGTGTTCTGACCCAAATAGATAAAGTGATAGCATATGCATCTCGACAATTGAAAGAGCACGAGAAGAACTACCCTGCTCATGATCTGGAGCTGGCAGTTGTAGTATTTGTATTAAAGATATGGAGGCATTATCTTTATGGCATAAAGTGCAAACTCTTCACTGATCATAAAAGTCTCCAGTATCTCTTTGATCAAAAGGAATTGAATATGTGACAACGACGCTAGCTATAATTGCTTAAGAATTACGACTGTGAGATACTTTACCACCCTGGTAAAGTAAATGTCGTAGCTGATGCTCTAAGTCGAAAATGTTGGGATGAAAAGTTATCCATGTATGAATTTGTTGTGGTTTCACTCTTGTAGACCCACTTGCATGTGGTAGAGTATCCTTGTGACATGAGAGATAGATAGATAGATAGATAGATAGATAGATAGATAGAGAGAGAGAGAGAGAGAGATGTACACACCTCTATATAAGGTGGGTTGCATACCACTTATAGAGGTGTGCTTGATGAATAGGGTTTGTAAACCATTCCTCGATAAATCCGTACTAGTGTTCATATATGACATTCTAATTTACTCAAGGAGCCAACAGGAGCATGGCAAGCACTTGCAAGAAGTATTAGAAGTTTTGAAGAAGGAGAAGTTGTACGCCAAGTTCTCCAAATGCGGTTTTTGGATTCGAGAAGTTCAATTCTTGCGTCATTTGGTAAACCAGGAAGGAATAATGGTTGATCCAACAAAGATTGAAGCTGTGTGAAATGGGAACGACCAAAATGTCTCACTGAGATTCGAAGCTTTCTGGGATTAGCTGGATATTACCGAAGGTTTATCCAAGGCTTTTCTCTGATAGCTGCTCCATTGACAGCTTTGACCCATAAAGGAGCTACATATACATAGAGTGAGAAACATGAAGAAGCATTCGAGAAATTAAAGAAGAAGTTATGTGAAACACCAATTCTTTCTTTACCTGACGGAGTTGAAGACTTCGCAGTCTATAGTGATGCAGTTAGAGTTGGGTTAGGTTGTGTTCTGACCCAAATAGATAAAGTGATAGCATATGCATCTCGACAATTGAAAGAGCACGAGAAGAACTACCCTGCTCATGATCTGGAGCTGGCAGTTGTAGTATTTGTATTAAAGATATGGAGGCATTATCTTTATGGCATAAAGTGCAAACTCTTCACTGATCATAAAAGTCTCCAGTATCTCTTTGATCAAAAGGAATTGAATATGAGACAACGACGTTGGCTATAATTGCTTAAGAATTACGACTGTGAGATACTTTACCACCCTGGTAAAGTAAATGTCGTAGCTGATGCTCTAAGTCGAAAATGTTGGGATGCAAAGTTATCCATGTATGACTTTGTTGTGGTTTCACTCTTGTAGACCCACTTGCATGTGGTAGAGTATCCTTGTGACATGAGAGATAGATAGATAGATAGATAGATAGATAGATAGAGAGATAGAGAGAGACATGTACACACCTCTATATAAGGTGGGTTCCATACCACTTATAGATGTGTGCTTGAGATATGTAGTTCATAGTGACTAGTGAGTGAGGTATTTATGAAGTTCTAGATCTAGTACCCTTTTTGTACTCATTCCTATGATCGAATACATCTCTTAGACACCCAAATCACCGTGTTCTTTGTGTTCATTTTAATTCCGCATGCCAAATCAATGCTCATAATTCACATCAATTGGTATCAGAGCGGGTCTTCAAAGATCAAAGCGATTTTTTGAAGAAACAGTTCTAAGTTTGGTTACATTCAACACAATTGGAACGTTTATGGCGAGTCTCTCGATGATCTCTTTAAATCTCTTTGATTCGTGCTTGCGTTCTTGAATTTTTTGATCATTTTGACTCATTGGATCATTTTTTTTTGAAAAACCCATTTGTTATGATCCAATAATTTTTTCATCGATGAAGCCCGATCCAATATCATATTCTTTTGTTCTATTCGATTCTAAATTTGCAATTGTTGTTTTTAATCAAAATTAAGTTCAAAAAGATTTCTATATATGATTCGATTTTATGGGTTTATTACTGTTCATCATACTTAATTTAGCCCAAATTTCATTTTATGATCCAATTTTCGAATCTTTACTGTTCACAAATCATTTTGAGCCCAAATTGCAATCCAATACTGTTCATCATCGGTTTACCTTAAGCCCATTTATATTTGGTTTGATCCGATATCATTTGTGTGACAACCATCAAATTTCGGTCAAGTCAAAGTCAAACAAAGTCAACAAGTTAAACCGGTCAACTCCATTAACCCTTGTATGTTAGGGTTTACGTTATGTAATCACTGTACAATTCGCTATTTTAATGAGAAAACATCATTTGGAAAGTTCATGTGTTTGATATTCCTTAGCCTTAACAGTGCTAAACAATGAACCAAAGCGATAAAACACTATTGCACAATCATCGGGATTGTGTAGGACACTAAATCATGGCTTAACGGGGTCTATGGACTTTGCGTTGCGAAGCCGGACACTCAAAAAGATCACAAACGAAACCTCTCTCAATCTCATTCAAACCCTACTCAAGATTACTTGACGCTAATAGGATCAAAACTCATACACTACGATATAAATTGACGTTAATAGCAACATAGTATAATACAACGTTATAACTATAATCAAATTAAATTATGATACCATATTAAAATCAAATCAAAGTATAATGCTCTAATTAAATTTAAAAGAATCAAACTTGAATGTTATAATTAAACTTCAAATCAAAGTAGATTGTTATAATAAAATAATAACTCATCTTTTATAAAACTCCATTTTTATAAACTTTACATTAAATTTTATAAAACTCTATTTTTATAAACTTTACATTAAATTTTATAAAACTCTTATATTAATTATGTAAAAGATGCTTGTGTTAGTGGGAAATTATGAAGACCACCAAAAGCAAAAAGATTATTCCCATGGTCTCCCACTCACACCTCTCATCCACTTTCCTTTCCTTTTTCTCCCAACACATTATTCTCTTCACCACTTAAACCTTCTCTATTCTTTCTCTCACTCTCAATCTCGAAATTCATCCAAGAAATACTCATATTCCAGCCAAGAACAATATATTATACTCAAATCTTCATCCCTCTTGAAGCATTCATCAATGTATGTTGTTAAAAGTTTCAAATTCATACAAGAAACAAATTAAATCCACCAAAATATCTAAAACTCATTTTATGCATAAACCTGATTTTTCTCAGAATCCCATCAATAAAATAAGAAGTTCTGGAAATTTTCAGAAAATAACTTATTTTTATTGAATTACTATAATTATTGCAATAAAGTAGGACAATAATTCACATAAAATACTTATTGCATTCAATAAATTCTGAGAAAATTCTGGGATGACCAATATATTGATTAAACATAATTTATGAAGTTTCATGCATTTATATTAATGTTTACTATTATTTATGATTTTATTGATTAATTAATAATGAAATATATAAAAAATACTTCCCATAGTCACAAATATCCGAAACGTATACACTGGGCTCTATATCATGTTATAAAACTATGGTTAATTTTACAGAATTTTTGGGAATCATTTATTATTTTTCCCGAATTTTGTTGTTGTTTAATCATTAAAGTATTAAATAAATACTAAAACAGTTCAGAAAAATATAAAAATTTTACAGTAATTAATATTGTATGAAATAATGATTTCCTAATAATTTCATAATTTTTCAATACTGTGTACTATTTAAAACCATTTTCCTAAGTATTTAAGCATGTAAAAATGCATTTTAATGATTATTTCATATAAATAATTGTTAAAATCTGTAAATAATTATAATTGGGCAAGTTATTATTTTAATAAGAAATTATTAAAATCTGGCCTAAATTGAAAATATAAATTAATTATGCAAACTAATTAATTCAATTTAAAATTCATTTAACAAATGAATACCTTAATATTATAATCAAAATGAATTATTGTTAATTCATCTAATATAAGAATATGTGTCTAATTATTTGTATTAGTACTCTATTCTCGTTTAGCAGTTCCTAAACTAAAACTATTAATTATATTAGGTTCTACGCCATTTTGACCCGAACCGTCTATCGTACGACACACGCATTTCGTTTTGGGACTAATGTGAGTAATCTACCCCATACTTTATAATTTTCAATACTTTTTGGGTGTATCATGTGGTTCTAATATATTCCAACTTCATTTTATTGTTTTATCACAATTGAGACATTGTTGAGACATTTATACGTGAGTCATTAATTGTATAACTATTGTTTGTTTACGTTACATGTACTTGTAGTGCATTACCATTTTTAGTCTAATCTCCATGACTATGCCCGTATTCTTGAGGTACGTTATGGACAATAATAGCGCTATTGGGTTGACCACCCCGCCTTGGGACGCTAAGGTGATTGATCGCACGTGGTTGAGTGTGTATGATGATTAGATGCTCCATCCTATATATATTTATATATATACATATGTATATATAGGGTGAGGACTTATTGTTGTTGTTATCATTTGTTAATCAATTTTTGATTTATAAACCGTTATCTCAAATACAATTGTTTGCCGACTTCAAAAGAAAACAAATTTCCAATTATAAAGGTTTCAACTTCACAATTTTCTCTACTAAAATTAGATTACTCACCAACTCTCGTAGTTGACCTGTTTTTACCCATGATGCAGATTTGAAGAATGAAGTTGATGAAAAATAGGTTGTGCCTTAGAAATCCACAAGACTATTTAAATTTGATGTAATAAATGTTGTTCGTATTTGGATTTGTATTTGTATGTTGTGGATCTTGTTTGCATACTTAGTACTTAATTGAATCTAATCATATTATAACATAGTTGTCATGAGACTTTGAACAATATATCACGCCTCGATCGTTTCCGACAAGGATCGGGGTGTGACAATTTGTTATTACTCTAAAAATCGTTGTTCATCAATCGACTTGTATGCACGCTTTACTCAGTTGTACTACCGGTTCCATATATCTCAGTTCTTAATCGATTCTTCTTGATTTCTCATTCTCGTTTTCTCGTTTTTTGTTTATCGATTAGTATAGGTTGATAATCTGGAGTTGTAAATCGATTTCATATGATTTGTTCTATGATGAAATCGATTTTATTCGAGTCATAATATAGAAATCGAAAATTAAGTCTTTGATTTTAAATTTTTTGATCAAGAACACTTGAAGGAGATGAAGAACAATTGGTTGAACTTGTTTTGATATGGAATTTGAAGTTAGAATCATCAATTTCATGTTTGTTGACTTTTGATTTCGAAAAGTCAAACATTGTAAAAAGTCAAACGTGATTTTCAAGTGGTGATTCTGTAAATTGGTGGCTGAAATTGGTTAATACAAGTTGTTTTGAGGCTATGGATGTCGAAATCAAGTTTGATTTGGTGGTTAATTTCGAAATTGATTGGATTGGAGTTCTTGGTGTCATTGACAGTTCATAAGATATTAGTCGACTCTTGAACTATGATATGGAAATCGAAGTGATTTTGTGGTCCATATTGATTTTGAATGAAGAAGAATTAGTGTTGAGAAGAGTAGATTTCGACTGGTAATGTCATTTTTGGCTTGGAATCAGTTTTGGTAACGAATGATGTTGATTGCGAGGGTGTTAACAAGTTTTGACGTTTAAATGAGAAACATTTCTTATGAGGAATCGACATCGAATGGTTAAAGGTCATGATTGACTTTTGATCAGCAAGGCTTCGTTATCGAGTATCGAATGGTTTGATCGAATGGCTTCGTTATAAAGTGAGTTTGTTCTTGTGGGAAGGATCGACGTCGATGGCTACTTACTGTAAAATGAAGGATTGATTATTGAATTCGCTATGGGTTAATCAAGGTTAATGTCGAACACTTTTGAAGACTTCGTTGTGGGTATATCGATTTGGGTTGATTACTTTGGATGTCGAGCTGCCTTCACATTTTGGCAAATCGACTTAGAGATCGAACTTGGATTCACTATGGGTTATTGGAGTCGAGTTCAACATATGATTGAAGTTGTTCGCAACATATAATCGCGATTTGGATATTGGATTTGAAGACTTCATTTTTGGTTAATAGTTTTGGATTTCGAAAAGGACTTCACTATGGTCGATCGTCATTTGGTAGCGAAGTCAACATCGGATAACTGAATAACAAAGAGAAGAAGAAACAGATTAAGTCGATTCGAATCCTTTATCTTTCAGTGATTTGGCAGAAAAGGTCCAACTTAGAAATGGTGAAAATATTTGTGAAGAATGAAGAGGTTTCGCAATGTGTCCCTGATGTTTCGAAATGTTGGCAGAATTTACCCAACTTCGACATTGGGCTGAAAATTCTGAGAAATGGGATTATTTTCAAAACATGCCCCTGTAGTTAATGCGAATTAACACTTTATGCCCAGTTTCGCAAATGGGATAGAGTTTTGCATCTTAGGTTGTTTTGGGCGCACCGGGTCACTGCAGAATTTTGAAATTGACAATTTCTACCCAAATTTGTGAAATTTTGTCAAATGCGGTTTGTGTCCGAATTCGAAAATTGAGATTTTTTGGATTTTTCGGATTTAAGCAAAATGTTTATGACATGTGTTAAGGGGGAGATTTGGATAGAAAAATTCCAAATTTGAGCGCTTTCTCATTCCTTTTTGGTTTTCTAATCATTTTTCGATTATAAAAGGGGGGATGGGAGAATTAAATATGAGAATTCAAAAGTTGTGTTTTTCATATTATGCGAACTTGAAGACTGAAGTGACCTTGAGCAACAAAGTTTATGAAGTGATTCGATTGGAAATTCAAAAGTGATTTGGGTTTTCCCGGTTCATGATGGGTTTGGACTTATTGAAGATTTTTGGGGTGTGCTTTTATGCTAAAACTTTTGGGTAATCTTGTGGAGATTTGGATACTCGTAATTACCTTTTGATGCTCGGCTTATATGGTCTCACACTCTAGAACCCGGATTGGAAGGTCATTGAAGAATTGAAGATTTGAAGCTCATTTTTACATGTGTCACCCTTGAGGCTTGGTTCGTGGAGTTGCTCGATTTTGGAAGATTTGAAGTTGGTCATCCATTCCTAACTTTTAGGGGGAGAATGTTGGGATGCAAAGTTATCTATGTATAACTTTGTTGTGGTTTGACTCTTGTAGACCCACTTGCATGTGGTAGAGTAGCCTTGTGACATGAGAGACAGATAGATATATATATATATATATATATATATATATATATATATATATATATATATATATATATATATATATATATATATATATATATATATATATATATATATAGAGAGAGAGAGAGAGAGAGACATGTAAACACCTCTATATAAGGTGGGCTCCATACCACTTATAGAGGTGTGCTTGAGAGCTGTAGTTCATAGTGACTAGTGAGTGAGGTATTTATGAAGTTCTAGATTGAGTACCCTTTTTGTATTCATTCCTATGATCGAATACATCTCTTAGACACCCAAATCACCGTGTTCTTTGTGTTCATTTTAATTATGCATGCCAAATCAATGCTCATAATTCACATCAGAAAAGTAAACCTGGAAAGAAAAAGGCCAAGAGCATTAAGAATAGAAGTTGTCTTAACAGTTGTGGAAAGCATTAAGAAAGATCAGGAAGAAGCTTTGGAGAAAAATGACCGAAAGGAAGAACGTTTACGTAGAACGTTGGTATTCGGTACAAATAGTCAAGGATTGAAGGTATTCCAAAACAAGATTTAGGTGCCTAAGATAGGAGGAATAAGAGATCTTCTGATGGAACAAGCTCACAAGACCATGTACTCGATTCATCCCGGTAACACTAAGATGTATAGGGATCTGAAACTTTAATACTAGTGGCTGACGATAAAGCTCGATGTTGCAAAGTATGTGGCGAAATGTGTAACATGTGCAAGAGTTAAAGCGCAACATCAGAAACCGTATGGGAGTTTAGAACCTTTTCCTGTACCCATGGGTAAATGGGAAGACATCACCATGACTAAACTACCCAGGACGAAGAACGGTCACGACATGATTTGGGTAGTCGTGGATCGGTTCATAAAGAGTGCACACTTCATAGCAGCCAATAAGAGATGGTTTATGGATAAGCTTGAAAATGCCTATGTGAAGGAGATAGTAAGACTTCATGGTGTTCCCTTAACGATTGTATCGTACCGTAACAGTTGTTTCACATCAAGATTTGGAAGAGTCTACAAGAGGAAATGGGTACGAAGTTGTGATTAAGTACAACCTACCATCCATAGACTAATGGTTAGAGTGAAAGGACAATTCAAATACTGGAAGATATGTTAAGAGCATGTTCCCTAGAATTTCAAGGTAACTGGGATGAGCATTTACACTTGGTAGAGTTCTCCTACAATAATAGTTACCATTCGAGCATTAAGATGGAACCTTATAAAGCCTTGTATGGACAAAAGTGTCGTACGCCATCTTGCTGGATTGAGGCCAGAGAAAAGTAGTTTATGGGCCTGTAATAATCCATCAGACTGCTGAAAAGCTAAATGTGATTAGAGAAAGGATGTTAGCAGCTCAAGATCGTCAAAAGAGCTATGCTGACAAAAAGCGATGACCAATGACTTGCGAAGTTGGAGACTCGGTGTTACTCAAAGTCTCACCATGGAAGGGACTTATAAGATTTGGAAAGAGGGGAAATTTGAGTCCAAGATTTATTGGAACATTCAAAGTTCTTCAGAATATTGGGAACCAAGCTTACAAGTTGGAATTTCCAGAAGAACTGGATGGTATTCATAACACTTTCCATGTGTGTTATTTGAGGAAATTCACAGAGAAGTTCCCGATATAATTTCACTTTCAGAGTTAAGTATTGATGAAGATAAGAGGTTAATCGAAGAGCCTTAAGCAATTGTTGACCGTAAGACGAAGAAATTACAATGCAAGATGGTCGAATTAGTGTTAGTTCGATGGAAACATTCGAATGGGCCGAACCTCACCTGGGAGACAAAGAGTGACATGATGAGTCGCTACCCACATTTATTTGCTGATGCATGATTCCGGGACGAAATAATCCTAAAGGGGAGAGAATTGCAACGCCCGCGGTTACCGCTAAGCGTTATTATGATGATGTAATAGTTAGGATCAACAATTGTAACCTATTTGATGTAATGAAGAACAATTATTTGAGTATTATGTGATTCACATGTAAATTATGTGCAATATACGTGCTTATAACGATATACTGAAATAGGAATAAAATACGCGTCTAAAATAAAATAATAATTAGACCCAATATCTTTGAAGAAAGTTGAAGTAGTCGTAACAAGGATTCCAGAGATATAAGGAACACTGAAATCTGACTTCTAACGAAGAAGTTATGACCCGTCGAAGTTTCGCGATTAAACAGACACAACTCCGCATATCGTAAAAAGTAATTTTTTGACAAAATACTCTTTATCCTTAGCGATCTAAACAAAATTCGTAGTGGACGTTAAACCTTGAGCGTGCATATAGATAACGTCCAAATCTGACTTCGTTAGAGGAATATATGATTTTTTTAAGATTCAGTGTAGCAGTATACAACTCAAAAATTGAATTTTAGATCGGTCATTTTTAGCCGAGATGATCTCAACGAGAATTGAATATCTCATTAATAGGAGCTCAACGATATAAAGACAGTCGAAAACGGACGTCGGATGACAAAGTTATGAAATTTTAACGAACTTTAACTGTCCAAGACTGTTAAAATATAACTTTAAAAACAAAGTAAAAAATTAACCGACAGAGTCTAAACAAAAGTTGTAGATCACGTCGATAGCTACGTGTGGATATAAAAAACGTCAAAAACGGAGCTCATATGCGCAAGTTATGAATTTTACAAGATAATTAATTTTCGGATTAACGAGAGGGCGACACGTGTTGTGATCTGGCACCACACCTTCCTCCCCACGGCTTGCCAGCAGATGCTGACATGTGGCACAGTACGCCCCGCGTAATGCTTATATACGCCCTACGTAACCCATAAAAACCCATTACGTCCCGCGTAATTTTTTAGTACGCCCCGCATACTCGACGCTGACAGCCTATAAATACAAGTCGAAATTCATACCATTCCATACTACTCTCTCCCAAACCCCCCAAGGCCTCCATTCCTTTCTCTAACACTTCCTAGGTGTTAGTAGCGAAGCGTCAGAAAGCCTCGAGAAGAAGAGCTTGTGTTGTACCTGTTGATTTTCATTTGAGCAATTGCATTGAATTCCAGAAAAATTGTAAGAAAAAAGAGAAGGGAGAAAAGAGGGCACCTTAACCTCACAAAAAATCTATTAAAGATGAATCGCACAGGGAGTCCCGGCGTTGAATGTATCCGGAATCGAAGTAGGACCCGTCGGTTGTGGAAGTGGTCGGAGTTGAAGTAGAGTTGCACGAAATTAGGGCTCGTCGGCTACTGCAGTGGTGGAGGGAGACTCGTTGGAGTCTTCTGTGGTGGACGCGAACTCGCCGACGTCGGCTATGGCGAAATCGAAGAGTCGAATAGCAGATAGGGAAGGGATCATGAAGAAAGAAAAGCAGATGAAAGCAGTAGAAAAAGGCAGTGGAAGCGGTGGATGAAACTTAATTCGAGAGCGAAGCGGTGTGACAGGGGAGTCGATGACTCACGATTTTAGTCGGACGAAAAGCAGACACGGTTGAAATCGATAAAAAAAATTACAGCATGCACAGTTCACAAGAACATTGTGCTTTTATCATATATATCTATATATATATATATATATATATATATATATATATATATATATATATATATATATATATATATAATAACAAAGTTTCTTAATTTTATATACAAATAGTCAAACAAGTTGATCGTGCATTAATTTTTTTAACATATATTTATAAAAACCCAATATGTTAATTATATATATATATATATATATATATATATATATATATATATATATATATATATATATATATAACAATTATTAATAAAAAGTATAACAGAATAACATTTCATAAGTTCTATATTCAAGAACCACCCTCTATTTCTTTTTAAAGAATATAAACAAACATTTCTCAATTCAAGATTGATCGAGAACAAGGGAATACGACAAAATATGGTTTCATAGGATCTATATTCAAGAATATGAATGAATAATTTAACATTAACGAATAAAAAATTATGAGACAATAAGCTTTATTATCTTGCTTTTACAAATGAATATAGAATCCTTCATATTTTATTAGAATAATAAAATATGTAGATGAAGCCATCGAAGAAAATAAAAGTCATCGAAGAAAATAGAAGATAAATAATATATTGGATAAGTTATAGAAAATTGTTTACCAACAATTTATCTAAACAGTGGGTATAAAATATTTTCAAATTTCACTAATTAATCAAAATGGCCCTAATTGAAAGCATGGTTGTAAAAAAAACGTTAGACGTTAGCTAGTCGGTGGACCGAAGTTAAGAGGATTTATCGGGTAGGCAGAGATTAATCGGAGACCATTAAATATTAAGCAAAATTTTCAAAAATCAATAAATCTAATTTTAATCATAAGAATAAACTTAAGATGGGTAGGAAGAAAAAATAAGAAGATATTTAATTTTCCATTGATATACTCTTACACAACTTGTTATTAAAAGATTATTGTTATGAATTAAACGTAATTAATGTAGCTATAAATCAAACCAAACTAGTAAACTTTGATAAGAACTTTAATTGAGAAGAAAGAATATTTAGAGAGAATATGAAAGTTATATCTCTTATAACTTTTGGTGTGTTTCATTCTTTACAATGGAGGGGTATTTATACTACAAATTTTACTAACATATAATTGTAACTAGTTAGAAATGTTAACAAATTTACCATGCACCAATTATTATGTCATCCACCAATTATTTACAACACCCCCCCTTGGATGACATCATTTTAGCATTCAACTTTGACGTACTGCCTCATTAAAAACTTTGCTAAAGAAAACCCAGTTGAAAAAAAACTTTAGCGAAGGGAAAAAGGGTGCAGTGTATAGTTGACTCCCCCTTATTTAGACATCCGTCACATTATATTCTATGCACATGTCGCATTCCGATGCCATGGACATGTTTCCTGAAGATTGCAGTAGGAAGTGCCTTCGTAAAAAGGTCTGCTGCATTGTTACTAGATTGAACATATTTGATTTCAACTTGATGGTTCTTTATAAGCTCTTGAGTGTACTCAAAAAACTTTGGAGGTATATGTTTTGTCCTGTCGCTCTTGATATATCCCTCTTTCATTTGAGTGACACATGCTGAGTTATCTTCATAAATTAAAGTTGGACATATATCCTTTTCAAGTCCACATGAAGTTAAAACTAGTTGTGTCATCGATCTTAACCATGTACATTCTCTACTAGCTTCATTTAGTGCAATTACTTCAGCATGATTTGAGGATGTGGCAACAAGTGTTTGCTTTTGAGAACGCCAGGAAATTGCAGTACCTCCATTCATGAATACATATCCAGTTTGAGATCTAGCTTTATGAGGATCAGACAAATAACCTGCATCTGCATAACCAATCAAGCCTTGTTTTGAATTGTTAGGGTAAAATAACCCTAAATCACTAGTTCCTCGAAGGTATCAAAAAATATGTTTGATTCCATTCCAATGTCTTTTTGTTGGGGCTGAACTAAATCTTGCTAGCAAGTTTACAGCGAAAGAAATGTCAGGTCTAGTACAATTGGTAAGATACATAAGAGCTCCAATTGCATTTAGATATGGTACTTCTGAACCAAGGACTTCTTCATTTTCTTCGCATGGACGAAATGGATCCTTGTCAATATTTAATGATCTAACAACCATTGGAGTGCTTAAAGGATTTGCATTTTCCATATTGAAACGTTTCAAGACTCTTTCTGTGTAATTTGATTGATGCACAAGTATTCCGTTAGGCATATGCTCAATCTGTAAACCAAGACAATATTTGGTTTTTCCAAGATCTTTCATTTCAAATTCTTTCTTTAAAAGTTCAATCACTTCAAGGATTTCTTTATTCGTTCCAATGATGTTTAGATCATCAACATAGACTGCTATGATCACATATCCAGATGTTGTTTTCTTAATAAATACACATGGACAAATAGTGTTATTTTTATAACATTTACTTGTCAAATAATCGCTTAAACGATTGCACCATATGCGCCCAGATTGCTTTAACCCATACAAAGATCTTTGTAATTTTATAGAATACATTTCTTTGGGTTTTGCACTTAACGCTTCAGGCATTTTAAATCCTTCAAGGATTTTCATATAGATATCACTATCAAGTGATCCATACAAGTAAGCTGTAACAACATCCATAAGACGCATCTCTAAATTTTTAGATACTGCCAAGCTGATTAAATATCTGAAAGTGGTTGCATCCATTACCGGTGAATAAGTTTCTTCATAATCAATTCCAGGTCTTTGAGAGAAACCTTGAGCAACAAGCCTGGCCTTGTATCTTACAATTTCGTCTTTCTCATTTCTTTTTCGTACGAAGATCCATCTATATCCTAATGGTTTCACAACTTCAGGTGTGAGGATAATGTTCCCAAAAACCTTTCTCTTGTTAAGAGAATTTAATTCAACTTGCATAGCTTCCTTCCATTTAGCCCAATCATTTCTTCTTTGACATTCAATGACAGATTGTGGTTCGGGATCATCATTCATAATATCACATGCAACTGAATAAGAAAATATTGCACCTATATTGTCAGTTTCATTTTGGTCACATATTCTATTTGTCTGACCATGATTTAATGCATCATCCTCCTTTCCTGGGGTAATTTGAATAATTCGTGTTTCTCCAGGAACACTTTCATCGTGATCTAGTGCATTTTCTGCTCCTCTTCTTTTTCGTGGGTTCTTATCCTTAGAACCAAATGGCTTTCCACGCTTCAGGCGTGTTTTAGACTCTTGAGTGACTTTATCATCAGATTGTCCATGTGGAATGTCAATTCGAGCTGGAACATTGACAGCTGGTATATATGATTTAGTCACCCTTTTTGTGTCAGTAAATGCATCAGGTAATTGATTTGCCATTTCTTGTAAATGCATTATCTTTTGAACTTCCATGTCACATTGCTTTGTGCGAGGGTCAAGATATGATAAAGTAGGCTCATGCCATGACACATCCTTTTCCAGAATCTTCTTTTCTCCACCTAATGATGGGAAATTTGCCTCATCAAATTGACAATCTGCTAGGCGTGCTGTGAAAACATCAGCTGTTAATGGTTCAAGATATCTTATAATAGAGACTGACTCATAACCAACATATATTCCCAACCTTCTTTGAGGACCCATTTTTGTCCGTTGAGGTGGTGCAATAGGGACATATACTGCACACCCAAAAATTCTCAAATGGGATATATTTGGCTCTTGACCGAAAGCAAGTTGTAATGGAGAATATACATGATATGAACTTGGTCTCATGCGTATCAATGATCCAGCATGTAAGATTGCATGGCTCCAAACAGAAACAGGAAGTTTGGTCCTCATTATCAATGGTCTAGCTATTAGCTGGAGACGTTTAATCAGTGATTCAACTAAACCATTTTGTGTGTGTACATGAGCAGCTGGATGCTCAACAACAATTCCTATAGACATACAATAGTCATTAAATGTTTGTGAAGTAAATTCACCAGCATTATCAAGTCTCACTCTTTTGATAGTATAATCAGGGAAATGCGCCCTTAATTTAATAATTTGGGCAAGAAACTTTGCAAATGCCATATTACGAGTTGATAATAGGCAAACATGAGACCATTTGCTGGATGCATCTATTAAGACCATAAAGTATCTAAATGGTCCAGATGGTGGGTGAATCGGTCCACATATATCACCTTGAATTCTTTCTAGAAATCTAGGTGACTCCCTTTCAACTTTCATTGGAGAATGTTTTATAATTAACTTTCCAAGGGAACAAGATGCACATGGTTTTATGCTATTGGATTGAGGAAACTTTTGGTCCTTCAATGGATGCCCGTGTGTATTCTCAATTATCCTTCGCATCATTGTTAATCCTAGGTGGCCCAACCTATCATGCCATAAACTGAATGTCCCAGGATCACAATGTTTTCCTTCTACTACCATATTTGATTCAATCATATGTATATATGTATAATGCAGACCAGAATCAAGTGTTGGTAGTTTTTTAAGCACATGGTTTTTGTCTATAATATACATATATTTCTTATTTTCAATGGTCACAGTTTTTGTGTCATAACCTTTGAAATATATGTCATTGAAACTTAATAAGTTTCTATTAGACTTTGGAGAAAATAAGGCATTTTCTATACAAAAGCTTGTACCATTTGGTAATATAAAATGAGCTTTCCCGGTTCCCTCTATCAAGTCTGCAGGACCTGATATTGTATGTATGACTGTTTTTGTTGGTACTAATTCTGAAAAATATTTCTTTGATTTCAGAATAGTATGTGTACTACCACTATCTGCTATACAAAGATCTCCAATCTTTTCTTGGTGTTGTGCTCCAGTTGGACTCATATTAAACTTCACATATAAAAGGAATAATAAGTGAATAAACATAATCATAATTATTATTAAAAAGAAAGCTCATTTATTGTAGGAAAGACATTACATGAAAAACAAACGAAGGAAAAACAGTTTTACTAGAACAATAATAGATTTTTTTTTTAGTTTATGTCTTCCATGTCATTACAGAAATCAGCAACATTTAGCGGAGTGAATTCAACATTATCAATGAGGTTTGCTTCTTTTCCTTTTCCTTTAATGGACTCTTGATAAAGTTTACAAAGATGTGCAGGTGTGCGACAGGTCCTTGACCAATGGCCTGTGCTACCACATCTATAACATGAACCATCAGATTTTTGTGATGTCACAGTGTCATGCCTTGCCACTTTGGCCTTATCTTGTGTGTGGACATTGTTTCTTTGTGAATATTGGTAATTATTTCTTTTCTGGCCACGACCACGATTATTACCTTGTCCACGACCAGAATTATGGTTCTGATTATGGCTTTGGTTTCGATTAAAATAGCCACGGCCTCACCCTCGACCACGACCTCGCCCTCGTCCACGTGTATTGTTTCGATGACCATCAGTATTTGTAGCATTTGCTTCAGGAAGTGCTACTGATCCCGTTGGACGAGATTCATGGTTTTTCATTAAGAGTTCATTGTTTTGCTCTGCAACGAGCAGACATGCATTCAGTTCAGAATATCTTGTGAACTTTTGCATCCGATATTGTTGATGGGTTTAGGCCATAAGAACATCCTATGTGCTCATGCAAACCCTAATGCTTGGATCTAGGTTTCTCTATTGTACATGCAATTCATCCAAGACTTTAAATCCTAGATCTAGTATATGATAATCAATATAACATATAAATTAGGGTTTAGATCATACCTTAATTGTTATGTAGCAATAACAATCTCAAATCCTTCTTGTATTGACTTTAGAAAGCTTAGAGTCACAAATGTCACTCCTCTAATGGTTCACAAACACCAAGAGCAAGAGGATGAAGAAGAGAAGAGAAGGAGGCTCTCAAAAACATATGGAAACCCTAGAAGGAAGCTTGTCCACGTTTTTGAGGCATAAGGGCTCTATATATAGTGAGGCTATTAGGGTTATCTAACAAGGAAACCCTAATTTGGATGCTTAAGCCCTAAGCAACCCATAGACTCCTTTCCTTAAGGGGCTTTGGACGATTTCTAATGGGTTTCCCCATAGAATTCGTCCACTCCTTAATATAAGGCAATCCATAGCCCAAATTGCAATTATCTTATAATTACAATTCCAGTCCCTTAAGTTTAATTAATCTCTTTTAGTCACAAAACTAATTACTAATTAATTCTTGACTAATATTAATTAAACAATATGATTTCTCCTTTAATATATTATTCTCATAATATATTAATAAATCATATTTAATCCTTTCTCTCCATAATTCATCCTATCAAGTTGCTTTGGTGAAGGCAACCCAAAAGGACCATGCACCATCGGGTCAAGTACATACCAAAATGGTTATGGACTTAGACACTAATCCAACTGTCTCCCACTTGGATAAGTCTAATAACTATTCTGCGTATGACTTCAGATCCTGATCTGCAATCGTAGCTTTCAAAAACCGCTGTCAACTCTGATCCTATCAGAAGCGTGTCCTTTAGATAAGGGATCATATATTCCTCCATTCTAGATATCATATAGACTGAGACATGGATTTAAATCATTCTCTCTGTCTATGTGTTGTTTCCCGATTTCCGATTTATGACGACTGACAACAGACTACAATTGAACACATCAAATTAGTCCCGGCTTGGCCAAGCGCTTAGGTGTCATCACTAAATCATCGAGGGGCCCACAGATATCGCTTTCACCCTACTTTGGATAAAAGGAACGGATAAACTTTGATTCAATGCTCGCTTGCACTCACTCACCGAATCACACACAACAATATGTTTTATAACACCAAGTTACTGGTGCGTTTACATATTATCAATGTGTAACCGACTCGCAAGATACAACTCACACATCTCGGTTTCAAGAATATAAGATGTTATCGTCTCACCAATCACTCGTGATAAAATCCATGAAGTGATCCAAGTGAGCGTGGGTTTAATCCAATGCTCAAATCATATTCATAAGCACTCATGAACGTTGCAGCAAACATTTGCTTATGTCTAATACACTTTAGACAATCCACACACCAATTCACGACAGTCTTCATTCATACCTACTTCCAACATATGAACGACTGTGGTCCGTTCGAATAATTTGATTGTTCTGAACCAATTTAATTATTCAGGAAGTCAAAACATGCAAAGTGAAACACAAGAATAATACTAATCCTATATGGTCCCAAACCTTTGAGTATAAATAAAACACCTTTTATTTATCACCATATCGATTACTCATTATTTGTAGTTTCGGGTAATCAACTTCTTACTTGAATTATTACTACACTTGTCCCATGCTCTCAGCATGCACACAATGTTTACCTACGGTCCTTTCTTTGTCAAATGAACACATTTCTAATCATACAACTTCCAATCCTTTTCATAAGTATAAGAATATCAAATTCTTGTTACTTATGCTAGATTCTAACATTTTATGCAATGATTCTTTCGTAAAGTCATAGCTCAAAATCATCAAGACTTGGCCAATCTCTATCAGAAACAATTCTATAGATATGATGTCTCTCACTCAAAGTACATTCCTTTGAACATCCTTCTTGCATAAAAGTTTCTAATCTAGACATAGATTCTTAATATCCAACTCCCAATATGGAAACATTTCCATATTTGGCATATGACAATTTATTCTTAATAGAATCTTATCTATTCATATTAATGTCATCCAATACCATACTTCCAACTACTCACAAGCGACCAATCCTCAGCGAGCTTTGGATCGTCCTTTGATAGTTGTTTAATTATTTTAGTCAAAACCGATTCTAGTCCTTTTTTCCTTCTAAATGCGCTAGACATTTTAAAAATTTTAGAATGGTCAAATATTATAGCACTTGCAATCGATCCTATACCCGAAGCATATGGAACACGATGCATAATGTCTTACATAAAGATATGATGCTTTATCCATCTTCTGCCATAATATTTTATGTGTCTCGTTCTTACAATTCGAACTATGAAGAGGGATGTCGTAATCATAATCGAAATTTAAGAACACACTATGTATCCTTTGACTAATTTTATTAAAATTTCTCAATCTAAGCTTTGGATTTTGAAACGAAGTACAATATTCTCTCCCTTAATTATAGCAAAACAACTTTTCAACCCTTACGACTTTGCAAAGTATAACTATTGTTTTCTATAATTAATATTGCTAACTTGCAATACTTGCCTTAATAATCATACAAGCACAACATTTATGCTCCCACAATCATGATGATTATTATCGTATGAGCATAACACTTATGCTCCCACTAGCTTTGACATGTTTTAGAAAACAACTGAACTTCCAGAAAACATTACTTATTGAATTTCTGAAGTTCATATTTCTAATACCTAATGCTTTGATAATCCTTTATCTAAGCTTCTTAAACTTATACACCTTTTCCTTAGATAGCTCATATGTGTGTCCAAACAATCCAGACTAATTGTCAAATCTCACAATCGAATTATGGAAAGGGATGCCGTAACCATAATAGAATTCGAGAATACAATTTCACAATCACTATCTTCTTAAAATCTCTCTTAGTGAAAGCATTTCCTCACAGTCATTTTCATGAAGGAGGGAATCTTATGACACTTAGATTTTAATGGTGTATGTGTTCCTATCCATGCGAATTTGTCAAAACCAAAGTTTGCGACAAATCCAAACTCATATGGACTGAACTTTCTCAATCTTGATTTCTTGCCTTATGGTAACACGAGTGCCCACCATGTCTTCCAAGTAGTTAAGCAGCTCACCCTTTCATATCAACATACTTTTCATTGATCAAGGTGCTTGCCTTTTATGCGTTCAAATGAGAACTCATAGAACTCACATGCATAATTAACTTAATTGGAATGGCACAGAAACAAAATAATGTCAACACGATAGGTTGTAAACCTCAAGTCGTGTGCCAGTGATGATCGATAAGGTTTATTCTCGATTAGTTCTTGAAACTTTTCAAGACCATTAAGACTCCCACTGACTCCTTGACATATAAGATTCTTTTGTCAATAAACATTTCTCGACAAACAAATATTCAAGAGTTAGTGTAGTTTTTTTATCAAGACAAAACATTTCACTAAATTGGCCCTAGTTGGTCTTTGTCTTATCCAAGACATCACAACTTTCCAATTGTGCAAGAATAAGAAAACCTTTTTTCAAATTTCACACTTGATGAATGTTATAAACCTTCTTAAGACTTGTCACTCAATTCACAATCTTAACTCTAAGACTTGGTTTTGGAACGAAGTATGATTGACTTCTTGATTTAACCATTTCTTCAATTCTTGATTCCTCTTCTCAGACACACAATTGCACTAAGACCACTTAGAGGATCAATTGAGATATGGTTCTTAATCATTAAGACCTATCATAAAACATAATAAAAAAGGTACTCTCCCTTCTTCTTAGAATAGAGAAACTTTTATCTTTCTGCCTACTTGATTCTTCTTATTCGTTCTGCTATTTATTGAAACTCTTTCAATCAATTGAGAATTACACTTAATCTCATAAGTATAATCATATTTACTTAACCTTAGTAAATCATGGCGAATATCTTTGTTACTCTTGTGGTGGACTTGATCAACACACAACCTTGTGTACTCGATCTCCTAGTCCTTCACTTGACACTTTGTCAATGAATTAGTCTAATTTCCAAATATGAAATTTCTCATTCATCATGCAACCAAGTTGTATGATTCCAAGTTTCTGTCCAATTGAAACTTGGGCGATGAGAAACTTTCCCTATTTGGTAAATTCTTGACCTTTCCACAAATAACATAATTAAGAATCAAATCCATTATTGCTAATAATAGAAACTTACATCAATTTTTCATACACGCCATTGCAAGGATAAATAAATAATATAAAATCAAAATTTATATTATTGCAGAAAAATTTGTCCTTACAATGCAATTCAACTGAAAAACTATGTTGTTAAATATTCCTAAGCAATCTATTCTAACTCCAAGTAGTAGCTTAAGATTCTAATCTTCAAGTAATGCGATCGAAATCCATTTCTTCACGATTAGATTCCGCTCACTTCTTCCCTTAAGATTCCTCTCTTTTCTTCGATCCTGCAAGACATCGAAATGTAATCTTATCACATTATGTATTAAGAATCTAGAATAGGAACTTAAAAGAGTTAGTTAATGGATTTTACCTAAAGTAAAGCCATACGTTTTGACTCTCCCATCTCTTAGATCTCTTAGGTAAATAGGGCAGCTTCGTCTCCAATGCCCCTTCTCTTGGCAATAAAAGCAAATTGACTCTTTTGGAACAACACACGGAACTACTTCTGACTTTGCCTTTCTCTTATGATCAAATTTTTCGATCATGGCATGCCTTTCGTTGCTATTGTCTATATCCATAGAGTCTGGAAGGCAGATCCACCAATCAACTTTGCTTTTCTAGTGCGCCAAATCATTGCTGATTCAGCAGCAATAAGCATATAGGTGAGATCGATGAGGGTTACGTCGTGGTTTATCATATAGTACTCTCTTACGAACTCACTATATGAGTCAGGAAGTGACTGAAGAACCCAGTCAACATCCAGCTCCTCACAGACAATAGATCCCAACATTCTTAACCTATCAATGTGTGACTTCATCTCTAGGACGTGTGCACACACTGACTTTCCTTCTTCATGTTTACTTGCCAAAAGGGCTTGAGTGATTTTGAACTTTTCAATCTTTTGAACTTGTGGGTTAGGGAGAACAATAGGAGGAGGTGGAGGAAGTGAAGCATGATCTCGTGTTCCTCGATCGAATCGTGGAATATCATCTTCATGTGAAAAGCTTTTTTCCACGGGATTTGGGAAGACCATAGTTGTCATACTTTGACATCTACAAAACGGGAGAAAAATTCAAGTTAGTTGATTGATTGAGTCCTTAATAAATCACCCAAATTAGATATTAAGGCTAGGACCCAACACAATACTCTACAACTTGGGAGAGGGATGCCGTAACCCAAATTGCAGAACATTTGAAGGTAAGTGAATGACGATTCACTAATTTCCACCATGAAAACCGAAAAAAAAAATTAAGTTTTAAATCTGTTGAAAATTCCTAGATCTTTTGAGATTCATTGAACATTTCAATGGCATGTTTAAATCTCGATATGCCCCTCGATTTGTGACTATGCCGAGGATCACAAAACAGGGTGTGAATAACCATGCAAACTTACATGGTGCCCCCAATGTTACAGTTACCTATTCGATGTGCCGATTAACCACACACGCTCCACCGAACTATGACAAACAATGAGTCACCCTTTGCTACCTTTGCTTAGAACCATTTAGTGTGCCGGTTAACCACACACGCTCCACTAACGTCTTCGCAAGGGCACAAAGTGTAATTTAATGGAATTGCATCAATTCACTTTTGCCTAAAGTAACTAAGATTGGGAATTTTGTAAAAGCATTTAGTTACTTTTGTACTTCATTATACTTAAAATGGAAGGTTTCTGTCCTATCCTACCCTTTCGGCTAACGACCCTCCACTAGTCAAGAGTGCGGTGGGTAAGAGTGGATACCCATTCAATCGCCATTTTATAGGCAATTTCCTTAAACACCCCTTATAGACCAGCTTCGTGAATGAGACCTACTAACGGTAAGACTGACTGTTTACTCATACATATATAATACTAGACTTTTAATGTTATATATAGTATAGGGTGTATTTTATACTTTTAAAATACTTGGTGGTCAAATTTAATAATTACACTTTTAATTTAATTAAATTGTAAACCAAAACTTTTATGGATTTATTAAATCTCTCTTAATTATACACTTTAATTAATTAATAAAACCATAAGGGTGTGAATTGAACTTTTCAAAACAATACTAGGGTTTTAGAATTTAACATTTCTAAATTAAACTTTTAATCAACTTTTAAATTCCAAACTTGAGGGCAAGTTTTGAAACATTTCAAAACATTAGGGTTTAGAATTTAAATATTTCAAATCAAACCTTTTAATCAAAATTTAAATTCCAAAACTTGAGGGCAAGTATTTGAAACATTTCAAAAACACAAGGATCAAATAGCAAATAATTTAAATTAAACAATTAATTTAATGATTATCTAAATTTGACCTAATTTCAATTTCTTGCAAGATAAGTTACCCAATTAATACAAATAATTAATCTTTAATCATATAAGGAAGTTATTATCTAATCAATTGGTAATTATCTTTTGTTTAATCAAGGATATACTCAAAATATGTTTAAAATCGGATTTTAATGACCCAAAACAGTTAAGGCAAGTATCCATGAGTAAAACAGCAAGAAATCCCGAAACTGCCTCCTTCTGACGCTCGAACTCGCCGAGTTCCTCTATGGACTCGCCGAGTTGGAGCCAACTCGCCGAGTCCACATTGGAACTCGCCGAGTTCAGCAGTCAGGGAGCCAAAAAATCGATTTTGCAACAAGAATGAATATGCTAGGCATCAATACAATAGAAACCAATCAAGGCTCTGATACCACTGATGGGTTTAGGCCATAAGAACATCCTATGTGCTCATGCAAACCCTAATGCTTGGATCTAGGTTTCTCTATTGTACATGCAATTCATCCAAGACTTTAAATCCTAGATCTAGTATATGATAATCAATATAACATATAAATTAGGGTTTAGATCATACCTTAATTGTTATGTAGCAATAACAATCTCAAATCCTTCTTGTATTGACTTTAGAAAGCTTAGAGTCACAAATGTCACTCCTCTAATGGTTCAAAAACACCAAGAGCAAGAGGATGAAGAAGATAAGAGAAGGAGGCTCTCAAAAACATATGGAAACCCTAGAAGGAAGCTTGTCCACGTTTTTGAGGCATAAGGGCTCTATATATAGTGAGGCTATTAGGGTTATCTAACAAGGAAACCCTAATTTGGATGCTTAAGCCCTAAGCAACCCATAGACTCCTTTCCTTAAGGGGCTTTGGACGATTTCTAATGGGTTTCCCCATAGAATTCGTCCACTCCTTAATATAAGGCAATCCATAGCCCAAATTGCAATTATCTTATAATTACAATTCCAGTCCCTTAAGTTTAATTAATTTCTTTTAGTCACAAAACTAATTACTAATTAATTCTTGACTAATATTAATTAAACAATATGATTTCTCCTTTAATATATTATTCTCATAATATATTAATAAATCATATTTAATCCTTTCTCTCCATAATTCATCCTATCAAGTTGCTTTGGTGAAGGCAACCCAAAAGGACCATGCACCATCGGGTCAAGTACATACCAAAATGGTTATGGACTTAGACACTAATCCAACAATTGTTGCATCAAAGTAATGTTTGTTGCATGAAATGTTGAGTAAGTTTTCTCCAACATATCTTCATCAGTAACCTCTTGTCCACAATACTTGAGTTGTGAACATATTCTGAACAAAGCTGAGTTGTATTCATTTACTTTCTTGAAGTCTTGAAACCTTAGTGTTCTCCATTCATCTCTAGCATTTGGAAGTATAACTTCCTTTTGATGATCAAATCTTTCTTTCAAAAGATTCCAGAGAATACTTGGATCAGTAACATCAAGATATTCAAACCTCAACATTTCATCAATATGCTTACGAAGGAAAACTTGTGCTTTTGCTTTGTCTTGTGCCAAGCAATTATTAAATTCATATATAGTATTTGAGATACCCATGGATTCAAGATGCATTTTTACATCTATCATCCATGGCACATAGTTTTTCCCACTAACTTCAAGTGCTGCAAACTCGAGCTTTGCAATGTTGGACATAATGTAACTATAAATTTTAAACAAAATAAAAATTAAAATTAAAATCCATTTATTTCAATAAATATTACACAAAAAATAAGCGGTAAAGCTAACATTGCATACAAGCCTAAAAGTAGATGAAATTCCATATTATCTTCGATGTTAAGGATTGGGATGAAAAGTAACATGACTATTATAGTCATGATTATCACAAAAGGATGAATCGTCTTGAAGCTTGATTTCTTGAAATTGATTTATTTGATAGAAGAGAGAAATATTTGTTGTGAGTAAAATAAGCAGGGTAAAGATGTTTATTTATGGTAAAAAAATATAACCGTTGCATATATATTCCCGTTGTGTATATATGTATATGTATTTTATAAATCATATAATAAGACTTATAACTAATACATAACTTTACTAATTAGAAACATAAATAAATATTAGTAAATGTTTAAATAAAATTATTAAGAGTATCTAAAATATAAATAAACATTGACATGTATAAATAAATATAATTTAAATGTTAGTATGCACAAATAAAAGTTAGTAGCATAGTATAAATGTTAGTATGCATAAATAAAAGTTAGTTGCATAATGTAAATGTTAGTTTGCATAAATAAAAATTAGTTGCATAATGTAAATGTTAGTATAAAAATTAGAATACATAAAGAAATGTTAGTATAAGAAATAAAAATTGTTAGTAGTCCATAATGTCCATAATGTATAAGTTTCATTAATTCATTAGTATTATTATTATTTTAATATGATTGAAGTTTTTATAATTAATAGTGTTTTTAATAAGTAATACATACCTTGATTAAGATAGATGTGATTTTCCACTTGTTTAATAACCTTGATTAGAGCTTTCGTGCTGATAACGTGTTATGAATTAAGCGTAATTAATGTAACTATAAATCAAACCAAACTAGTAAACTTTGATAAGAACTTTAATTGAGAAAAAGAATATTTAGAGAGAATATGAAACTTATATCTCTTATAACTTTTGGTGTGTTTCATTCTTTACAATGGAGGGGTATTTATACTACAAATTTTACTAACATATAATTGTAACTAGTTAGAAATGTTGACAAATTTACCATGCACCAATTATTATGTCATCCACCAATTATTTACAACACCACCAATTATTTACAACAATTATATATATATATATATATATATATATATATAGAGAGAGAGAGAGAGAGAGAGAGTGAGTGTGTGTGTGCGTTAGATTCATATATAAACTCTATCTATTGTGTGAATGTATGACTAATTCTAGACCACTCATTTGACAAAGGGTAACTTTGTAATTTTATTAATTAAATTAATTCTTATATAATATTAATTTCCTAAAATTATGGTAACATATAGATTATTGCCTATAATTAAGGTCTTTAAATCCCACATGCCGGCCAAAACCTTTCGTCATCCATCGCTATTGTGAGAATAACACATAAAGTAACCATAGATCCAACCCTGATCAGACATCACCATCGCCGAATCACCATAGAAGCTTGTTGAGCCACCGTCGCCGAATCACTGGTGCACCACATAACCATCGTTGAGCCGACAATATTGAACCACAATATTTTATTCCATTATTTTCTCCCTATTTTCTGTTCTAAACCCTACACTAGAAATCTCTTGATACACTCTCGATCGTTATTTCATATTCAAGATTCACTCGTAAAACACCATCCCTTTCTGTTTCCAAAGTTTCTTTCAAAATCGCAAGCGAAAAACTTGTCAATTTCGAAGTAATTACAAGTTCCCCAAATCAGAATTTTCAGTAGTGGAGTCTCAGGAATTAGAGGGTACCAAGGAGGATGACAAAGATAATGAGGAAGCAGCGGAGGAGTATGATTTGGTTACTGAATTTGGTTAGGTAATTGAAAGTAATGATGAAGACGAGGTCGAGAGTGACGAGAGTAATGTTTTGGAGGTTGATGTTAACAACTCTCGGTTTGAGAAATTTAATTAGCAAAGAATTAAGAGGATTTGTAATGACGTGAGGGGGTATGTAGATGGAATCATTGATATTGATGAACTTGCTTCTGTTTACAACTTCCAAATTGACAAATTTCAGGTGAATTTTACATTTGTATACTAGTAAATTTAGCATTCATTGTGATAATTACATGGCAACGAAGATTTATGATGAGGAAAATACCATTGTTTGTGTCAATATTGTGCAGTTGTTAGCCATTCAAGCTTTTCTAAGAGGTTCAGCAGTTGTAGTTTTTATACCAATAAGTATTGGAAAAATATTGATTGCTGAAGCTGCAGTTGTTGTTATAATAGCTAGAGGAAGAATATTATTATATACAAATCCTCTAAAGGCACTATCTAATTAGAAGTTCCAGGAGTTTTCTTTTCAAGCAATGCTACATCTAAGAAAACTAATAAAATTCAATTCTTTTTGTTAGTTGCTTATAATTCATTTGCTTTTTCAGTGATGCATTTGGTGAAGACAATGTTAGTCTTCTGACTGGAGATTTTGCCATCAACAGGGATGCTCAGGTTCTAACTATGACCACTGAAACATGTTATATCAAAGGTAAATTATTCGTACATTTCATTTACTACTAATCTTTGGTGTATATCATGTCCTTTATTACCTCCCCATTTACTACTAATCTTTGGTTCTTTTATGACCACTGAGATCTTATGAACCACATGAATTTATTCACTTACTTAATTATGTTTGTATTCTCAAAAAATATAGAAATGCAATGTAGTATGTTTTCAACTACTTTTGTCAAGAACCAATAATATATTGAAAAGTTTGTTTTTGTGGAGGTTGTCATTTTTTAGCAAAACAATCTAATAGAATATTAGATGTTATTCTATTTTATTTTAGTAATTTGAACTTTATATATATTTTAATGTATTATTCTATTGAATAAGATCAACGTCATTCCGCAAGAGGGTTATTTGAAGCATTTCATGGGTAATAAGAATGTAGGCATTGTTGGCTGTTTGAAGATGATCAGAGTTGATGAAAACTGATGAAAGATTAAGAAGTATGTAGGATTTTTGTATTTCAAGTTAGCCCTTTGACAAAGATTCTTAAAGAATGCAATATAATATATTTATTTATTCCTCAAGAATGTTGTATATTATCCAAAAAAATATAATATATATTACAAACATATTCTTAAAGAATGTAATATAGAAGGTTGTGCATATTCTTCAACATATTGTATATATTAATGTTTTATGTTTTAAAAATTGTTCTTTTATGTTATTAGAATGTTTCTTAGGGTTTTAGTATATATTCTTGATTATATAGAAATATTGTTTCACAAAGAGTGATATATTGATGTGTATTCTTCAACAATATTATATTTTTGGTGCAAATTGTTATTGGTGCAAATTGTTATTATTGATGCATTAATATTATTTGATAATGTTTAATTTAAAAAGAATCTCTTAAAAGAACTCGTATTCTTTATGAATGAACTTGTATTCTTGAAAAATGAACTCATATTCATCTCATCTATGTATTAAGAGAATTCTTTAGATATTCAATATAATGCATATACATACATTTCTTAGATATATAAGAATTATTGTTGATTTTGATAACGAAATAATTTTTTTGAATTAAAATAGTTGTGTTCTCCTTAATTCTCTCAATTTCCTTCGTAGGAGTTAATGAAAATGTCAACTATACCCTTATAATTATGATTACTAATTTTCTTTTATTAAAAGGAAATGTTTATGTATATTGTGTTCCACTATAACTATTGTACACTATCTTATGTTAGTTATATACAAATCTAATTTAATGGTCCAAAACATGTCATACACTCACATAATATTTACAATTCACATTCGATCCTAACCCTATATATATATATATATATATATATATATATATATATATATATATATATATATATATATATATATATATATATATATATATATATCAGTGTTGCAGAAATCGGCCTAATCGGCCGATTAATCGCTGATCGGACCTCCGCTGATGAGATTTATTGCTAATCGGTCACTATAATCGGGCTTGGTCAATGCAGGTCAAAGTCGGAATTAATCGGACCTAATTAGGCCTAATCGGACCTAATCGGGTTGGGTCAATGCATATCAAAATCGGACCTAATCGCCGATTAATCACTTTCTTTTCGAGGATTAAAGTTAGATTTATAAATTTTTAAATAATTTTCTTAAGAGTTAATGGTCCTCGATTAATCCCCGCCTAGCGGATTAATCCCTAATCGCTAGTTCATCAATTAGCCATTTCTGCAACCATGATATATATATATATATATATATATATATATATATATATATATATATATATATATATATATATATATATATATATATATATATAGAGAGAGAGAGAGAGAGAGAGAGAGAGGTAGGTTCCGTTGAGATTAAAAATAAAATAGAGATCTTGAGATTCAACTTTAGCCACGTATTTCACATCTGTCGCTCTAACCCTCCGGCACGGCAGGCCTGGTATAATCATAAATGATTATATAGTGCCGCCCGTTCCTTTCTCCTCTGCCACCATCCCCACCACCATCACCGCCACCGCCACCACCATATCACCACCTCTGACACCAGTCGACCCCACCACAGTCACCTCCGTTACTTATACCACCACCACCTCTGTCATCACCACCTCTTCTGCCACCAATTATCATAATCATTTATGATTACTCAATCTGTGAACAGACATATATGTATAATCATATATGATTAGGCATATACGTATAAATATGTATAATCCTATATGATTATACCTCTCTGCCATATAATCATTTATGATTAGGCATACGCTGTTGCTACCGGTGCGCTGGAGCATTAGAGCGGCAAATGAGAAATATGTGGCTGAGGTTGAATCTCAAGATCTCTACTTTTTTTTTTAATGTCAAGTGAACCCTCCCTTATATATATATATATATATATATATATATATATATATATATATATATATATATATATATATATATATATATAGGGAAAAGTTCAATAGAGAACCATTATTAATCAAGGTACCAAAGAACCAATCCAAAGCGTCGAAATTTAAAGCGATCAACGGCAAAAGGAAATGTTGTAAAATTTTATAATGGTCGCACATGTACCGGATTATAACAAAACCCACTTCGTTTTTTTCATTTAATTTTTTTTTAGGCCAAGTTTTTTATCGAAAAAAAAAACCGAATATACCGTTGTTCACGATTTTTCGTCATCTTTCCATAGATATTCATGATGATATATAAAAAACGAACTTTTTTTTTCGAAAAAAACCCACTTAATTTTCTTAGTTTTTTCAATATTTAAGTTTATTTTTATATAAAAAAAAACTAATTATACCAAAAATATTAATTTTTTGTACTCTATTAATAAACATCAACACCGATTTAAAAAAAAAAAAAAAAAAACCTCGAACAGTGTAGATTCACACTGTGAATCTAAACTGTAAATATTTTAATTTTTAACATTCACAATATGAAAAATCTCGAACAGTTCAGATTCACATTGTGAATCTGAATTACTATTATGCACACTGTGAATCTAAGAAGGTTCACAAAAAAAAAAAAAAAAAAAAAAAAAAAAAAAAACTCGATCAGTGTAGATTCACACTGTGAATCTAAACTGTAAATATTTCAAATTTTAACATTCACAATGTGAAAAAGCTCCGATCAGTTCAGATTCACACTGTGAATCTGACTTATTATTATGCACACTGTGAATCTGGGGAGGTTCACAATATGAATCTGAACATGTTTATAATATGAATCTGAACAGGTTCACAATGTGAATTTGAACTGAAATATCGTTTTTTTTTTTTTTTTTTTTTTAACATGAATATGAATCTATGTTTAAAAAGTACAAAAAATATGAATTTTGATATATTTATTAATTTTTTTTCTATAAAAAATAGACCTTAATTTTTTTTCATTAAAGAAAATGAAGTGGGTTTTTTTCGAAAAAAAAAAAGTCCGTTTTTTATATATCATCATAGATCTCTATGGAAAGAGGACGAAAAATCGTGAACAACGATATACTCGGTTTTTTTTTTTATAAAAAACATGTCCTAAAAAAAATTTTAAACGAAAAAAAATGGTGGGTTTTTTTTGTAAAGGGTGGATTTTATGGTATAATCCGGTGTGTGTGCGTCCAATGTAAAAGTGTACATTTATTTCCTTGGCCGTTGATCGTTATGATTTCCGACGTTCACGATTGGTTCCTTGGTTAATTATGATTCTCTATTGAACTTCACCATATATATATATATATATATATATATATATATATATATATATATATATATATATATATATATATATATATATATATATATATATATATATATATATATATACTCTCTCTCTCTACGAAACTTAATAAATAAACCATGCCGCATGTCTCTTCTCTAGACTTATATTTGACCGGTATCACCTTTATAAGGCTTTTTATTTTATTTCCTCTCAAAACTAAATGCAATCCCATATTATTGCTTCAGATTTGAAATCATATTCAATTGTAAAGATAAATCTCATCTTAATATAAATTTTGAATTCTTTCTTATCTAATAAACTTAATATAAATTTTTAATTATGTTAGCTTTTTAATGTGTCCAATGAGGAATACTATTGCACTTACCTTTATAGATATAATCCTCGCATATTCTATAACTAGGTGTAAAACCCGTGTAATACATGAGTTGATTAAAAAAAATTATATATTAAAGTGTAAACAATAAATATTTATTAAAATAAAATTTTGAAATAAGGAATGAAAAACATATTAATTGCAATTTATTATCACATTTATTACATTTAATCTCACTATTCTAATAAATGAATATATTTATTCTCCTGTTGACAAATGTCATACCATTAGAATCAAATATTATACGTCATCTATCATGCCACTTGTCAACCTAATAATTATCAATTTCAAATTTCAAAATTTAAATTTTCCACTCTAATTACATTAAATTAATAATTGATTCTCCATTTTAAATTTAAAATTTTAAAATTTTTCACTCTAATTATATTAAATTAATAACATTAGATTAAAAAATGAAATAAAATTAATACATATTATAAGGTGATATAACTTCACGTATTTATTTAAATCAACAATTAAAATTTTATATAACTAAAAAAATATCTCTTAAGAAATAATTTATTTAAAACAATTGAATAATAATTTTGATTTTTTAATATGAAAGATTAATTATTGTTATAACCGTGGTTTTCACGGGTTGTAAACTAGTACTTTACATATATAAGTATAAATATTATGTGGCTTTAATTTTAAAAATTGAAAAAATCTAGAAATTGACATGTGGATATTATTTTATTTTAAAAATATCACAAAATGACAAGTGTCAAAATTTATAAGAGATTGGCATGTGGCAAAATTGATTTTCATTTATTATAGTAGACTCGTTTGTTAATGATGAATATATATATATATATATATATATATATATATATATATACACACCAGTTGTATAATTAAATAATTCTTTATCCTATTATATAAATAGATTTATTGTCACCCGGGGTTTTTTCTACGAGTTATAACCTACCGCATATATATATATATATATATATATATATATATATATATATATATATATATGTGTGTGTGTGTGTGTGTGTATGTGTGTGTGTTTGTTTATATGTGTGTGTATGTGTGTGTGCGCGCCCACACACCAAAGTTTGGAAAACCGGACGGTGATCGAACCAACCGTTTTAACGGTTTATATATCTGTATGTGCGTGTGTGTGCATGTAGGTATTTATGTTATTTTCACCAACTAATATTTTCTTTTTCTAATATGATTTTCTTGTATATGTTATTTTCATAATTTTTTTTACAAATCAATTTATTTTTCATATTAATTTAATAAACTTCATATGTTGGCTTAAGCTATTTTATTTATAAATTTTTTCCTTAATAACACCATTAAATATGAATATGGTAACCTAGTAACGATCTATTGGTATTATATTGGTATTACGCTGCTATTGCTATATCAATAACAATCTATTAATATTTTTTCCTCAAGTGAAAAGTGTGTATATATATATATATATATATATATATATATATATATATATATATATATATATATATATATATATATATATATATATATATATATATATATATATATACTAGATGTGTACCCGCGTAAAACAGCACGATAAATAACTCTTTTGACAAATACATTTTTTTGGGGAAATAATTATTAGATTTTTATTATTAGTTATTATGTAACAGAAAAATTACCATTTTTGAATAAAATAATTATGTTTAGAACTTATATTTATATTGTCTGTTTGTACAAATGATGTAAATTAAATATTATTAATGTGTAGTTTAAGAAATATAAATTAATTTATATAGATGGATTTAATATTTTAAAATTCTCATTTTGCTCAAAATTTAATTTATTAATAACCTTACTTAATTCAAGTATTCAAACTTTTGGCAAGTATTAATGATTTATTTATGTATAATTGATTTGTACAAAAAGTTTTGTATCTTGTACCTCTTAATATTCAATATATAACTAATATGTTTTATAATATAGTATAAGAAATAAGATATATATATATATATATATATATATATATATATATATATATATATATATATATATATATACTAGCCGTTTACCTGCGCCAAGCGACAGGTGCAAATAGTTTTTTCAGAGACAATTAGTTTGTTTGCGTATTTTTTTTAAATGTTCTTATTACAAAGAACACACAATGTATGTGACATCCCCAATTTCACGGCCAGAAAAGACCGATTTGTTTATGTTTTGTTTTTAAAATCAGAGTAATCGTTTAAAGAAAACTGTTGCGGAATTTGTTCCTAAAACAAAATATGATAAAAATTTATCAAAGCATTTCTTAAAGAAAAGTATTTTCATTATATAAAAAAATCTCGGGATGTCATGTTCCGATACAGACACATAAGCATAAACAGAACTTACATTTATTTACACTAATGATTTACATCTCCTTTAATCCCTCAGTGAAATATGTCTTCGTATTGATACCTGTGATACAAAGAAAACTGAGTGGGTCGGGCTTGGGAGCCTGGTGAGCATATAGGGTTTTCAACCCACAATAATATAATTATTATATTTAATCAGCAAACAATCAACCCAATTACCCATCCCCATTATCTTCTTTATTTCTTAAGGTTTTACCCTAAGAACCAACTATCCTTCGTTCATTCATTCATAAGGATTTACCTAAGGAATTGGCACGAAGTCCATTGCTGCCAAAGTTTATCTATCAGGTACTAAATCCATAGCTATCAGGCGCTAACTCCATAGTCACCAAGGTTCACTTAACAAGCGCTAACTCCATAGTCGCCAAGGTTTACTCAACAAGCGCTAACTCCATAGTCGCCAAGGTTTACTCAACGTGCGCTAACTCCATAGTCGCCAAGGTTCATCAAATAGGCACGAAGTCACATCGTCGCCAAGGTTTATACAATAGGCGCTAACTCCATAGTCACCAACTATCCCATCTATCCATGTTCTACCCAACATTTTCGTAGATATAAATACTTACATAGTTTAAATCATTTAACACCTGTATAAAACATCAATTCCATGCCCATTTCAAATAGACAAATAATATATAAACACATAGCACGTATTTCATAGCAAATACTTTGTATTTATGTGTTAGAAGAAAGTAACTACACACTCACACCAAACATATACTTAATACATTCAAACAATACTTGTATTAAAATCGTGTTTATGAAAGAGACTATACACTCACATGATCAGAAGATGATCGGGCAGCACTACGGCTCTAAGAGTAGTATTTCTTCGGTGAAACTAGAAGATCTTCACACACCGGGCTTCTCGCAGGCAGAGCTTCGGCTCGGAAACTCTTTTCTTCTTGGGATCTTCGGGCTTCGGGACTTGCTTCGGGTCTCGGGATGATACTGGGGCTTCAGGGGGTTAAAATAGGGCTTAGAGAGGGTATCGGGAGTGAGAGAGTAAGGGAGGAGCAACCAAAATCGCCTGACCCTTGATTTCTATTTATAGGGTGAAATTTCTGGGTTCACATCGTGAGTTTCAAGTGCTCACGTCGTGGGGCTTGATCGTCACTGCATGCTTCATCACAAGTGGGGTCTGACATAGTCCAGGTGACGTTTTTCTGAGTTCACGTCGTGAACACAGTGTTCACGTCGTGAGTTCCGACACAGGATCGGATTTCGTGCCCCGAACTTCAGAAATTCATATCTTTCGCATACGAGCTCCGTTTTCGACGTTCTTTATATGCACGCGTAGGTGAGATTATGCTCTACGACTCTCATTTAGACTCCGTTGGCTAATTTTGATTTTATTTTTAATATATTTTAATATATTATTTTTAGTAGGTCAGGACAGGAAAACTCCGTTAGAAAATCATAACTCCTTCGTCTGACGTCCGTTTTCGTCTGTCTTTCCGCCGTTGCACTACTATAGATGAGATCTTCAATTCTCATTTAGATTATTTCGGCTAAATATCGCTCGATCTCATATTCGAACTTCGGGCTGTACACTGCCAAGCCGAAACTTCGAAAAATCATAACTTCCTCATACGAAGTCAGATTTAGACGTTCTTTTTATGCACGCTCGCGGTTTAACGTATTCTACGACTTTCATTTATATCGCTAAGGCCAAATATCGCTCTAACGTAACTTCACTATTTACGTCGCGATGTGTCGTGCCGGTTCTGTCGCGAAACTTCGACAGGTCATAACTTCTTCGTTATAACTCGGATTTCGGCGTTCTTTATATGTACAAAATCCTTGTAACATATACTATAACTTAGTTAAGATTAATCATTCTAGATAATCTTCCATCAAAAAGTCATTTTTGACGCTTATCGTCTCTAAATTGACTAGCCCTAATCTACGGGCGTTACAATGTATAACAAATATCATTTACCAATTAAATATATCTTTAATGGATGTAAATCTGAAATTTTCAAAGTACAATGATGAATTGCGAATATTATCAAAGTACAATGATAAATAGAAAACAATACTTTAATGTATTTGTTATTTCTACATCATACTTTTATTTCTTTGAAAGTACGATGCTATAATACATATGTAACAGAAAGTAAAATGTTATAAACGAAATATATAAAATGAAAAAGGTAAAAAAATACATTTCTTTTTCTAGTAAATTACATTTTGGTCACTGGATTTTACAATATTGGTCCTTAAAAGTTAATCAACTATAAATTTGGTCTTTGTTTTTTTGTTTCATTTTATTTTGTTCTCTGTGTTGTCTAAGCTAACAACCTAGTTGTTAAAGTTTCTAAAATAACCATTTTTCCCTTGAAAGATAAAATGACAAGAACCAAAACTGTTATAATCTTTTATCCTTTTGTTTTTCTATAAACTTACAAAAAGAAGACTATTTTGCAATTTATAAACTTTTATTAAAGGATAAGTGAATATTACAAATTTAGTACCTGTGGTATTTTTCAGTTATGGTAAAAGAGCAAAAGGATTATTATCAAATAATCTGTCATAAGCGAACTACATTTTTCTCCTTCACTATCATCTTTTAAATTGATCATGTGGCAATATAATGTTAACTTCTTGGTCTATCCTGGCATAGAAAAGCACCACCTCAGTTTTTTTAGCAATTAGTTCACTTGCAGTGGACTTTGCAATCCTCATAAAGTCAAACATGAACTTCTTTACACGAACCACCTGCCAAACATGAATATTCATATCACATTTACACTAGATCAATGAAATTAAACTAATAAGCATTAAGAACATATAATTTAAAATATGTCTCCAACAGAGCAATGCCATAGAATCCCGAAAATTATGATCCATTAATTTAAAATAGTAGGAAGTGTGCTATGCTTTTTGAATTTTTGAAGTGGCATTGATAGTAAAATTAATAATATAAAACATAATATGATTTGGTACAGTTGACATCAATAATAAAAACATGCATCTTGTATGTTATCTATGATCATGGCCATCAATGCTCCCTGAGCTTAGCAAACCATCTGATAACTTGGAAAAGTGATCATGTCATAAATGAAAGGGGTTTAGGAGCTTCATCCTATCATTGAAATCATAATAAATTGGAGAACTAAGAAACTAAATGCACCTCCATGACCAAGAACCAATTTAGGAGCCTCATCCTACCATTCAAGCTTCTTTTTATGCACCTTCAATTAAAAACACTAAAACCTAAAATTGAAAGGAATTAAGTGTTTAATCACTAAATATATGTGATGAATTGCAAAAAAATACATGCGTATCAGTATAATTTTATCATTTACCATTTAACAAACGACTTTCCAAATACAATCCTGACTGGAATTAAATCTGGATTATTATTGGACATGTTGCTGCTCCTAACCTTCAGTAATTCCTTGGCCTATACAAATCTAAAATTTCAAAAGTTAGTTGATTGCTTCTATATCATCTTTGAAAGCCTAGGTCTACTAAGTTCCTTTATGTAGTTGTCAATATACAAAGTTACACAGAAATTACAAAGAAATCAGCACAAAGAAAATTAAATATTAACATTGTTGTAGTTGTTGATGTGTTAAAAAATTTGTTGTTATTTGGCGTCATCCGGTATAGGAAATCACTAATTGGGTCGACAACCTGGAAAAAAACTTTGATCGAGTTTTAGAATCCCTAGAAATTAGCATGAAACTCGTCTCAAAATCCTAGAATAATAAGTTATTTGCATAATCAATAAGAAAACAATAGAATGCACTTTATTATACCTCAACAGGCTGGAAGGTCTACACTTGTAACCATGTTAGTATTGTCTTTTGTGACCTAGGAACAAATAAAATGGGATGAAGAACCCTTGAATCTTTGTGTGAACATATGTACTTCGGTGGTTGGTATTAATTTTGAAATGATAACAGATTATTATATACATAAGATATCAGGAAGGAGTAGATACACAAAGTGTTAATGTTAAATATATACACATAACAAAATGATAAGTGGAAAACAAACTTTCATGCATAACAATAATATTTATGTGAAATCTATCAGTAACGATGACACAAATTTGACCAAAAAAGCCAAAATTAGAGCGAGAGAGGAAGGCAACACATTAAAAAGAAATTTTTTTTAGAAGAAACACCATTTATGGAGGAGGTTCCGAGAGTGAGAGCCAAAGTTAGTGATATAAATCTAAAAAAACTAAGAACTCACTTGTTGGAAATTGAGAAAGCTAATCCATTAGTGAGCCAATTTTTGTAGCCACCGTTGATCAAAATCGCCTTGATTTCACTCCTATCGTTTAAAGAAGAATGTATATTTTAAGGGAAAGAAAATGGTGAATGGATCTCCGTGAATTACATCAGCAAGAGTTAGATATGTAAATACAGTGCTCTGACCCATCAGATGTATGGAAAACCGACCAACAAAAAGCTTGGGTGAGGCAGGATACAACCTTAACTGATGATTTCATCCTAAATACAATTCTCTTAACAAACCTATACCTATTCGATTGAAACTTCAATGAAGGAAACAACAAATCAAAATCACAGTTCGTCTAGAAGACCATAACGAACTTTGGGAATCAATAATTTTGGGTAGTATAGAAGGGCGACTGGAAAAGAATGTGAGAAAAACCCTAAATTCAATTTAGCATGAAACAGGTTGTAGCGAGGAGGATTGAGATATTGGGGAAAGAAGATGAGGAGATGAGTGTTTGTATCTATTAACAATGTTAGGGTTAGGTTTTCAGAGAGAATGAGGAGAGACTGTGGATGATTTCAAGGAAGATGGAAAAAGGTGGTGGTAAGGGTTTAGAGGGAGATGAAGTGGGGTGTTATTTAGAAGGGGGTTGTGTGTGGTGGTGCAATTGGTGGTAATAGGTCGCAACGGTGGGGTTTTTGAGAGAGGGGAAAGGGAGTGAAAGGGAAATCAAGAAAGGAATCAGCATGAGTAGTGGTGTTTATTCAGTTTGATATGGTTAGATTGTGTAGCTGAACACAATGAAGATGATGACGACGCTTGTGGTTGAAGAAAGCGATGATGGTGGTGGAGCCTGGTGGTGCTTTCGTTGGCTCAAACTTTGAATCAACGGCGAGAGAGAGTAAGAGAAGACGAGAGAGAGAGATGTTATATAACATGTAAGTGGACTTAGGCTGTTAGGATGATTAAGTTGGTTGAAGAAGTGGAATACTTGGTCAATTTTGATCGATTCAAATTGCTAAAAATAGGGAATATGCAGTCACGTTTGACCAAATTACTTTCCTTAATTTTCTGTAATATTGTTAATGTATAAAAGGTTAGTACATAAAATTCAGCAGTTGAGGCTAAATGCTTATTACGGTATATATATATATATATATATATATATATATATATATATATATATATATATATATATATATAGATCTAGGTTCAAGTATTCTAACTAATTATTGTGTGGATGTGGGAATCAATGTGAGCCAATCATTTCAAAACATAAATAAGGTAAATTTTTAATGTTATCTATTAATTAATTTTAGTAATTAAATAAATATTTAACTAATCCCTTTAATTTAGGCAATATAGTTTAAGAATTAATTAAATAAGGTAAATTTTTAATGTTATCTATTAATTAATTTTAGTAATCAAATCTATTTGTTCAATAATTGTATATTTTATGATGTTATTTAGACTATTATCTGTAAGAGTATGTATGAATCTATATTTGCATTACAATGTTTGAATATATAAGGAGCATGTTATATTTCAACTGAAGGTTCAAGAATGTTGTTTTTCTACAAGAAATTATTTCAATCAAAATATGTACTCTATCAGAATATATTCTGGCATTTTCATAGAATATCATTCTAACGGAATTGCATTCTAAAAGAATAAAATCGAGTAAAATTAAAAATTATGTTAGAATTAAAAATTAATTAATTAAAAAAAATCAGAATTCACAATTAAAAGAATCAATATCCCTTAAAATCCGAAATTTTTATTAATTAAACATGTTTTCCTAATTTAAACATGTGTCTCCTAATTTAAAGATATGTAAATCATTACTTAAAATAACTAAAACCATTAGTCTACATTCATCCCTACATCTACACAATAATTAATTAGAATACAATAACCTAAGCCTATATATATATATATATATATATATATATATATATATATATAGTTATTTCAATATGTTAATAAATTCTATCCATTAATCAAAAACCGATGGTATTTAAACATCACTATCAGGATTGTTTTAGCTCATAGTTCATGAGTTCAACTTTGCTTACATTTTGGACATATTTCATTAATAGAGATTATTTTTTTAAAATTAGATGTTATGTTTAGTTGTTATGCACACATATATTTACGTATATGATTGCCAACATATATGTTTATTATTACTATTACAGACAAATTACTGAATTAGAAATGTCCATCGATAATAAATATACATAAATTGTACACACATCAAATTAAATTTGAAAGAGTAAGCTTATGGTTGTTCAAAAAATATAAGATATTGAATGATCGATGTGAGAATGTTGTTAGTTTTATTTGTTATGACTTTGATATGTTATATGTTGTTAATTTTATCTATTATGGATTTTTAAATTCACAGTTTGGTTATGGATTCAAATGCTACAATTGTATTTTTCTTTTTACCTTGTTGCTATTGGTTGAGGCTGTAACCCGGAAGAATTGAAAGGGAAATTGATAAGCTTCGACTTTCAGCGGTCATGCATATACGCAAACAATTGTTATATGGATCTTCTATATAGTTTCATGAAAATGATGTGTCTTTCATGTGAAACGTATGTTCTTGACAATATAAGGCATAATGAATGTTGACTTGTCTTTCACGTGAAGCGTATGTTCTTGACAATATAAGGCATAATGAATGCTTGTGGGTGATTAAACGAAGATTTCAACATTCAACATAAACTATTCATAGATGTTTTCATGAGGTTCTAATTGAAATGATGATTTCTGCAAGATAAATTTTTGGGGATAGAGGGACTTGAACCCTCATGATTTTTGAAATCGACATATTTTCCTCTTAGGTCAGTAAAGATTCATAGTGAATTTCGAAGGTATTCTAATGCAAATGCAAATTCCTTAGAACGACACAGAAGGCTATAATAAATATTTCATGAAGCAATAGGTGCATTAGATGAAACTCTTATACATGCAATCGTGTCCACTGATCAACATTCTTCTTACAGAGAAAGTGAAAAATGAAAATGCTTTCAAAATGTACTAAGAATTTGTGATCTTGATATGATATTCGCATTCGTACGGGTCGGGTGGGAGGGCATAACACATGATTCACGACTTTTGATAGAACTTCTCTTTAACCCAACTTTCTGCTTTCCATTTCATCCATTAGGTTTGTATTTATGTTTAATTTGATTATTAAATATGTTATCTGTTTTCTTTATATAATACTTTTTTCACTCATGTTTATAGATAAATATTACATTTTTGATGTTGCTTACACCAATACTCATGGATTTATGACTCCCTACCGTAAAACGAGGTATTGGTTATTCGATTATCGACGATAATGTGCATCAACTAAGGAATAATTATGCAATCATACTCATGCACAACTCATATATGTTATTGAGCATACTTATGGTGTTCAAAAGGCGAGGTTCCCAATCCTACACCAAATGGCTCCTAGTCCCTTTTTTTAATGCCAAGAGATATAGTCATTGCGTGTTTTGCAATTCAAAATTTTATAAGGAAATAAAATATTCATGATAAATTATTTATGGAGTTCGGGGAGAACACTGAACAAGTACAAGGGGGAGAGAATGATAGCCAAAACGTACACGACATGACATGGGGTTCACAAGGTAATGAATCCATAAATAATTTGTATGACCAGATTGCAAATCAATTATTTTTAGATGCTTCACATTAAATTTGTAGGATTTTTTTTTTGGATTTTTAGCTTGTTGTCGTGGATTTGAATGTATTTATGTTTGATTTTGTAACATCTTGTTTTTAGGGTTAGAAGTTTTGGGCTTTTTGGTAAAAATAAACATCTTTTTTAAATTAAAATTTAATAAATTGAATTAAATAAATAAATGAAAATAAATGGTTTTGATTATTAACCATAACAAACCTTTTTACTAAATCGTAGATAAATTCTGACAGAGTTTAGGCGTCAAATGAAAACTTTTCAGGTATAGGGGCTAAAGCTGACAAGTTAGGAAAAGTTGTTCTAACCTGAGAGTGTGACCAAATAAGTATTATGGACCAAATTTTGAATATTTTATGTTGGAGAAGGACTAAGGATGAGCTATTGTAAGTTTTTGGGCCAAGTTAGGGGCCATAATTAAAAGGAATTTAGAGTAAGGGACCAAAATTATTAATCTGACCAAACTTGATGGGCTCCCTGCACCCTTTGTGTGGCCCATCACACCTACGATGTGTCTTTCATGTGAAACGTATGCTTTTTTTGCATCCCTTTTCTCATTCATTTCACCCATTTGCATCCCAACCTCCATTCCACTTTCATAATCAATTTTACCATTAAGATTCATGATGTTTTGATGATTTGGATTGCTCGGTGAATCATTGCTCAAAGCTTCTCAACATATTGCATCAAATAGGTAGTTTTCCCCCTTTTTCTTTGAGTTTGTTATAGGTTTCTTGTTGAAATGCAAGTCCAGATTTTATGGTTAAATTGTAATGTTAATGTGAAATTATTGATATATCCTTGATTTATCTAAAAACTCCAACTAACTAGTTAGAGGATTTGTGAGATTTAATGCTAGTTAATGGGTTTCCAAAACCCTAGTGTAACATCCCAAAAATACAACCCAAAAATTTTTATTTGAAAACATTACTAAAACTATAACATCAAATATCATATAATAAAACCATGAGTCGTGTATCTCAAATATCATAATAAATGTGTCAAATCAAAACCGATGTCAATATCATGTCAAAAATATCATAGTCTAACTCCCAAGCTAAAACTGTGGTGTGTGCCATGCCATCATCCCGAGCCCTTCCCCTTGTTAGCTAAAGTACGTGAAACCAAAACTGAAACAATAAGCACGAAGCTTAGTGAGCTCCCCCAACTACCACATACCATACAATAGCATATAAAGCAACTACTGGGCCTTGCCCACTGCATCGGACCGAAGTCCAGAAACTGCATCGGACCGAAGTCCGGAAACTGCATCGGACCGAAGTCCGGAAGTAACCAGGGCCTTGCCCTCTGCATTGGACCGAAGTCCGGAAACTGCATCAGACCGAAGTCCGGAACTAACCAGGGCCTTGCCCTCTTCATCGGACCGAAGTCCGGAACTGACTGAACATAGCATAGCATAAATCATAACTACTAGCATAAACACATATACTGCATACTGCATCAGACCGAAGTCCGGAACACATAACACAAAGACATGCTTGAATCACAAAGACATCAAGCACACTGAACTACTGCTTCGAACTGAAGTCCGGAACTACTGCTAACTAAACGGGCCGGCATTGTGGCCGTAGACCCGTTCCTACTGGAAGGAAAACTCACCTCGAAACGCTGGCTGCTGAGATGCTAAATCTGAAACTGTCTGACTGCTGCTCCGGAACTTCCCGGCTACAAATCCCATAAACACTAAATCAAATACTGATAACTACTCTCAGGGTAAAATGACCATTTTACCCTTCTGATCAGAGTCAACGCTAAGGTCAAAGTCAACTCTCAGTCAACCCAACTCGCCGAGTCCCTCTACCGACTCGTCGAGTTCAAACGGTCATAACATCGGGACATCTCAATTCTACTCGTCTAGCTCCTTCGTTTACGAGTCTCACTCCTGTCCAACTCGCTGAGTCATCACCTTAACTCAGTGGTATCACTCATAATTGAAGAAGGGTTTGGGGACATCGATCCGACTTGTCGAGTCCCAAGAACAACTCGGCGAGTCCATTGCATGCTCAGACTATACAGTTGTTCCTAGGTGATTCCACTGCCTCCAATTCATAGATCTGGACTCCTTAGGCTAGAATAACACGTAAAGTTGCTAACTTTACGTGCATGCATGATGCAATGAAGCTAAATCACCCAAAACAAGCTAGAAATGAGAGTCTAGGGCATAGAATGGGATCTTGGCTGAATAAAGGTGGTAACTTTGAGCTTCTGGAGCTCAAGAGTGCCTAGATCTAAAGTCCTTATAGACCCATAAGCTCTCTACCCGAAATTATCTTGGAAAGGACCCCAAAAGTGGCAACAACAAGCTTTCAAGAAGATCTAAGTGAAAATAAGTCAAGGTACAAACTTTATACCTTCAAGAGCTCTGAAATGCAACTAAAACTCTGGATCTTCTGCCTCTTCTTGAATCACCAATGGATCTCTTCCTTCTCCTAACTTCAAATCACACAAAAATGGCAAGAAAGGCTTTAAGACACTCAATGGTTGCTAGGGTTTCGAGAATGGACTGTGGAGGTGATGGAGACTGGGGTGAGGACTCATAATGATGCTTAAATAGGGTGAAAACCCTAAGGATTAGGGTTTCCTCCTGATGGACCTACTCGCCGAGTCCATTTCCGACTCGTCGAGTAGTCCACTTAAACCCTGCGGTCCAGCTCGCACCTACTCGACGAGTTAGGGCTACTAACTCGTCGAGTAACTCTTATAAAATGAACATTTAGAGGATTACTTTCGTACCAGGAATGGGGCGTTACAATTCTCCCCCACTTGTCTTAGACTTCGTCCTCGAAGTCTGCTGAATCTCAAAACAACTCCGGGTAGTGCTCCCTCATCTCCTCCTCGGGCTCCCATGTCCACTGTGAACCCTTTCGGTGCTGCCACTGCACCTTCACTAACTCTACTCTTTTGTTCCTCAACTCCTTCACCTTGCGATCTAAAATCGCTACTAGCCTCTCGATGTAGTTCAGGCTATCGTCAACCTGAATGTCCTCCAGGGGTACTACTGCTGAATCATCCACCAAGCACTTCCGTAACTGAGAAACATGGAATGTGTTGTGGATCTGGATGAGCTTTACTGGAAGATCTAACCGATAAGCAACCCAACCCACCCGGGCAAAAACCTTAAAGGGACCAATGAACCTCGGGCCCAGCTTGCCCCTCTTCCGGAACCTGATGACACCCTTCCAAGGTGACACTTCAGGAGGACCATGTCGCCGACCTGAAACTCCAATTCCGAACGCCTCCTATCGGCGTAACTCTTCTGCCGACTCTGCGCAGTCTGCAGTCTACTACGGACCTGCTGGATCAACTCTGTGGTCTTGAGCACCACCTCAGTGCTCCCGATGACCCTCTGACCGACCTCGCCCCAACAAATCGGGGTCCTACACTTCCTCCCGTAAAGCATCTCGAAAGGTGGGCGGTCAATACTGGCGTGGTAACTGTTGTTATACGAAAATTCCGCTAATGGAAGATACCTATCCCAACTGCCCCCAAAATCTAGAACACATGCCCGAAGCATGTCCTTGAGAGTCTTAATCGTTCTCTCGCTCTGTCCGTCCGTCTGAGGGTGGAAAGCGGTGCTGAAGTGAAGACGAGTCCCCATCTCGTCATGAAACCGCTTCCAAAACCTGGAAGTGAACCGGACGTCTCGATCTGATACTACTGATACAGGCACTCCATGCCGTGCCACTACCTCGCGCACATAAATATCGGCTAGCTTCTCGGCCGATATGCTTTCCTGAATCGGTATGAAATGCGCGCTCTTGGTCAGCCGATCCACTATGACCCAAATCGAATCAACTCCACGTGCGGTCCTGGGAAGCTTAGTGATGAAATCCATAGTGATATCCTCCCATTTCCACACGGGAATGTCTAACGGCTACATCTTGTCATGGGGTCTCTGGTGTTCCGCCTTGACCTTCCTGCAGGTCAGGCATCTCTCCACATACCAAGCTACGTCCCGCTTCATGCAGGGCCACCAATAATCGGGTCGAAGATCTCTGTACATCTTCGTCGCCCCTGGGTGGATGGAGAACCGAGACTTGTGAGCCTCGTCCATCAATACCTTCCGTACTCCACCCCAGTACGGTACCCAAACTCTCCCATGAAGGGTCAACAATCCCCGACTATCGTAATCAAACGAAGCCACTCGACCCACTATCCTTTCGCACTTCTGGCGCTCCTCCTTCGGCCCTCAACCTGCACCTCCCTAATCTTCTCCAGCAGTGGAGTAATCACTGTCATCCTCAAGCAGATATCTCGAATAGGAGCCGCTACCGCCTTGCGGCTCAGGGCGTCGGCCACTACGTTGGCCTTGCCCGGGTGGTAAAGGATCTCACAATCGTAATCCTTTACCACGTCTAACCACCGACGCTGCCTCATGTTCAAATTCGGCTGATCCATGAGGTACCTCAAACTCTTGTGGTCTGTGTAAATAGTACACCGGACCCCATAGAGGTAATGCCGCCAAATCTTGAGGGAGAACACTACAGCCCCCAACTCCTAATCATGCGTCGGGTAGTTAGCCTCGTGAGGCTTCAACTGTCTCGAGGCATAAGCTATCACATGCCCCCGCTGCATCAACACTGCTCCCATACCTGTGATCGAAGCGTCACAGTAGACTACAAAGTCATCTACTCCTCTGGCAGGGTAAGAATCGGCGCCTCGCACAGTCGCTGCCTGAGCGTCTCAAAGGCTGTCTGCTGCTCAGGACCCCAACGAAACACCACCGACTGCTTGGTCAGTCGGGTCAAGGGTACTGCTATCTTGGAGAAGTCCGGATGAATCTCCTGTAGTACCCTGCCAATCCCAGGAAGCTCCCGAATCTCAGATGGAGACCTCGGGACCTCCCATTGCATCACGGCCTCTATCTTGGCCGGATCTACTAGTATACCCTTTTGGTTGACGAGGTGTCCAAGGAACTGCAACTCGCGCAACCAGAACTCGCACTTGGAGAACTTCGCGAAAAGTCTCTCCCTCCTCAGCGTCTCTAGCACCTTTCTCAGGTGCTCCTCATGCTGCTCCTGAGTCTTGGAATAAACCAAGATGTCATCAATGAACACTATCACTGACCGATCCAGCATCGATCTGCATACGCGATTCATGAGATCCATGAATGCGGCTGGAGCATTGGTGAGCCCGAACGACATCACCACAAACTCATAATGACCATAGCGGGTCCTAAAAGCGGTCTTCTGCACATCCTCATCCCTGACCCGCATCTGGTGATATCCTGACCGTAGATCAATCTTGGAGAACCAAGATGCTCCTTGAAGCTGGTCAAACAGGTCGTCTATCCTCGGGAGTGGGTAACGGTTCTTCACCGTTACCTTATTCAGCTCCCGATAATCTATGCACATACGGTGCGACCCATCCTTCTTCCTCACGAACAGGATCGGGGCTCCCCATGGTGAACAACTCGGCCTGATGAAACCCTTGTCTAGCAGCTCCTGCAGCTGTGTAGACAGCTCCTGCAGCTGTGTAGATAACTCCTGCATCTCTGGAGGATCCAGCCGATATGGTGCCTTGGCTATCGGAGCCGCACCCGGAACCAGGTCAATCTGAAACTCGACCTGTCTTTCCAGAGGTATCCCAGGTAAGTCCTCCGGGAATACGTCCGGATACTCTCGCACTACTGGTACATCGTCAACTGTCGCCTTACCCTTCTCCCGGGCATCTATAACATATGCGACGTACCCTGCGCAACCCTGCTGAACGTAGCGTCACGCTCTCGCTGCTGAACAAAGAACTGGTCCGCGCTGTGGCCTCTCGCCCCGAATCACTAACTCTCCCCCACTGGGAGTGCGAACCCTCACTAACTGCAACTCACAGTCAATCACCGCCCCATTGGGGCTCAGCCAATCCATACCCACTATAACCTTATTTCCTCTCAGGGGAATAGGAACCAAGTCCACTGAAAACTGCTCATCAAATAACTGCAGCGAACACCCCCTATGCACTCTCGCGACCCTGACGGTCCTATCATCAGCTATCTCAACCTCGAGTGGACAATCTAGCTCCCCCAGAGCTCTAATAAACCTCTTGCTAAGCGCAAGTGAAACTAATGATCGGGTAGCCCCCGAGTCAAACAATATTGTAGCTGAAATGCCGTTCACTAAGAACGAACCTATACGAAAACATATAACTATGAGAAACAATCAATATCAAATACAAAGATAAGAGGAAAATACATACCCGTCACCACATCAGGAGTCGCCCGTGCCTCCTTCGCTGTCATCTGGAAAGCTCTACTCTTCGCCACTGGTGCCTTAGCTCGACCCTGACGGCCGTCTGTAATCCTCAAAGTAGCAGGGGCAGGTGCTGCCACCTTCCCTGCTGCTGCTAAACTTAGACACTAGGACTTTTTATGTCCCCTATGATTGCAATGGAATCAAATCAGATCAGCTGCTGTGGTGGTGGTGGTGGCTGTACAATGTCTACTCATATGCCCGGTCCGACCGCACTTGTAGCAGCCGGAGATCCCTTCCTTGTACGCCCCATCGTGCAATCTCCCATACTTGCCACACCTACTGTGGCTCTGCTGTCCTCTGGATCTGTGATCCGATAACTTGGGCTTTTTTCCCAAACTCCCTGTGCCAGACGCCGCCTCTGGCTTCCTCTTCTTCTCCATCTCCAAATCTATCTCTCTCTCACGAGCCCTCGCAATCATGTCATCCAGCGTTTTACAGCTGGACCGGCTCACAAACTGGCGGATATCACTCCGCAACATCTCATGATAACGGGCCTTCTTCATTTCCTCATCAGCCGCGTACTGAGGAACGAGAAGAGCCCTCTCCCTGAACTTGGCGGTAATCTCTGCCACTGGCTCTGTAGTCTGAGTGAGATACTGAAACTCCCTGGCTAACTGCTGCATCTCAATAACCGGTGAAAACTCGGCTCTGAACCTGGTAGTCAAATCAGCCCAGGTCATCGCATCAAGAGCTGCGTCATCTCCGATAACATGCCCGATCTCCTCCCACCAATCTCGTGCCCTGTCCTTCAGAAGACAAGATGCTAGTCTGACCTTGTCCCCCTCTGGACATCTGCTGGTGCAGAACGCATTGGCGACATCCACCAACCACCTGGTACTCGCAATGGGATCCCGTGCCCCATGGTAGTCTGGAGCTCCACAAGCTCGGAACTCCCTGAAGGTGAGTGTGCGCGACCCCATCATGGCCGCCACCTTAGCACAGAATGTGCTCAACTTCTCGTCCATCAGCTCCAAAATACCCTCCTTGATCGAACCGAAGATCACAGGAGTCTGTTCGAGTATGATGCGAGTAACCTCTGAGGAGAGAAACTCCCTAGTCTGCTCATCCAAATGCTCGGCCCCCGAGCCTGATCCCGATCCCTCACCGACACCTAAACTGCCGACTGCTGGTTTAGGGCGTAAAACCACCATTCTGAAAACACATCATGATAAACGTCAGAAACACTGATATATCTCAAGGGATCGCTACTACTTACAAGTTCCCTGGTCTCATCTCAGCCTTCCTTGATTCGAGTACGGATCCTCTGCTTTCAGTAGTACGGGCCCATACTACCTTCCACATCTATCCGTACTTTCCTCAAGAACTGCCTTGACTCCACCAAGTCCCTTCTACTACCACTGCTCTCTGCTACTCTCATCCTAGGCTTGCCCTAGGGAAATCTCTGACTCCACCCCACCCAGTCCTCAGCTGCTGAAGGCCTCCTTGTAATGCCACGTAGCCATCACCTGAATACCATCACATGTGACGAGGCTCAGATAATCCTTCGAGTAAAAGACTCGTCCCTACAACGGTTAGACTCAGACAAGAGCTGCGCAATAGGGCCAAATCCAACACTCTGAGATTATTCAACCCTAATCACATGTGACGTGACGTATTCACCTAATGGCTAACTCCCATCACTCGGAGTCCCACAAAGCACAAAGCAAGCAGCATTCAGACACAGGAAACTGCTCAAGCAATTCTATCCTCATAATAAGAAACTGTACTAGCATACAATGCTAAGGTCATACTATCAGGCATAACCTAAACAGGCTATCCTACTACTGTCTACTCAATACTAGCATGCAATTCTCATAAAGCTGAGACACATATAACAGGCACATAAGGCATCCTCTTAGATCCTTAGTCCTATTCTAGCATGCTGTTCTACTGAAACTGAAACTGATAATCATAAACTTGTATGGGTAATTTGGGAGTACTTACTTGAGCTCGGCTGATTGCATGCACCACACCCTTTTTCTTTTTAAAGTTCTTTTCTTTCTAAAAATTCTTTCCGCTCTTTCTAAAACTCTTTTCTTTTCTCAAAACTCCTTTTACAAAAATTGATTTTCCTTTTGAAAATTTCTACACCAATTCCTTAGTTTGAGTTCAGGCACACCCGAAAGTGTGCCCGAATCCCACAAACCAAGGCTCTGATACCAACTTGTAACATCCCAAAAATACAACCCAAAATTTTTTGTTTGAAAACATTACTAAAACCATAACATCAAATATCATATAATAAAACCATGAGTCGTGTATCTCAAATCTCATAATAAATGTATCAAATCAAAACCGATGTCAATATCATGTCAAAAATATCAGAGTCTAACTCCCAGGCTAAAACTGTGGTGTGTGCCATGCCATCATCCCGAGCCCCTCCCCTTGTTAGCTAAAGTACCTGAAACCAAAACTGAAACTATAAGTACGAAGCTTAGTGAGCTCCCCCAACTACCACATACCATACAATAACATATAAAGCAACTACTGGGCCTTGCCCACTGCATCGGACCGAAGTCCGGAACTAACCAGGGCCTTGCCCTCTGCATCGGACCGAAGTCCGAAACTAACCAGTGCCTCGCCCTCTGCATCGGATCGAAGTCCGAAAACTGCATCGGACCGAAGTCCGGAACTAACCAGGGCCTTGCCCTCTACATCGGACCGAAGTCCGAAACTGACTGAACATAGCATAACATAAATCATAACTACTAGCATAAACACATATAATGCATACTGCATCAGACCGAAGTCCGGAACACATAACACAAAGACATGCTTGAATCACAAAGACATCAAGCACACTGAACTACTGCATCGAACCGAAGTCCGGAACTACTGCTAACTAAACGGGTCGGCATTGTGGTCGTAGACCCGTTCCTACTGGAAGGAAAACTCACCTCGAAACGTTGGCTGCTGAGATGCTAAATCTGAAACTGTCTGACTGCTGCTCCGGAACTCCCCGGCTACAAATCCCATAAACACTAAATCAAATACTGATAACTACTCTCAGGGTAAAATGACCATTTTACCCTTCTGATCAGAGTCAACGCTAAGGTCAAAGTCAACTCTCAATCAACCCAACTCGCCGAGTCCCTCTACCGACTCGTCGAGTTCAAACGGTCATAACATCGGGACATCTCGATTCTACTCGTCGAGTCTCACCTTGGACTCGTCGAGCTCCTTCGTTTCCGAGTCTCACTCCTGTCCAACTCGCTGAGTCATCTCCTTAACTCAGTGGTATCACTCATAATCGAAGAAGGGTTTGGGGACATCGATCCGACTTGTCGAGTCCCAAGAACAACTCGGCGAGTCCATTGCATGCTCAGACTATACAGTTGTTCCTAGGTGATTCCACTACCTCCAATTCATAGATCTGGACTCCTTTGGCTAGAATAACACGTAAAGTTGCTAACTTTACGTGCATGCATGATGCAATGAAGCTAAATCACCCAAAACAAGCTAGAAATGAGAGTCTAGGGCATAGAATGGGATCTTGGCTGAATAAAGGTGGTAACTTTGAGCTTCTGGAGCTCAAGAGTGCCTAGATTTAAAGTCCTTATAGACCCATAAGCTCTCTACCCGAAATTATCTTGGAAAGGACCCCAAAAGTGGCAACAACAAGCTTTCAAGAAGATCTAAGTGAAAATAAATCAAGGTACAAACTTTATACCTTCAAGAGCTCTGAAATGCAACTAAAACTCTGGATCTTCTGCCTCTTCTTGAATCACCAATGGATCTCTTCCTTCTCCTAACTTCAAATCACACAAAAATGGCAAGAAAGGCTTTAAGACACTCAATGGTTGCTAGGGTTTCGAGAATGGACTGTGGAGGTGATGGAGGCTGGGGTGAGGACTCATAATGATGCTTAAATAGGGTGCCAACCCTAAGGAGCAGGGTTTCCTCCTGATGGACCTACTCGCCGAGTCCATTTCCGACTCGTCGAGTAGTCCATTTAAACCCCGCGGTCCAACTCGCACCTACTCGACGAGTTAGGGCTACCAACTTGTCGAGTAGCTCTTATAAAATGAACATTTAGAGTATTACTTTCATACCAGGAATGGGGCGTTACACCTAGATATTCAAATATAGAATTGGTGTATCAAGCAATGATATGAGCTTGATTTGTGATTGGATTGTCTATGTTCTTTCAAATCAATGAATTATTTGTTAATTTATGACTAATGATGAGATTTCTAGGGTTTGATTGAAGTTTAGCTTCCATGTGATGAACTTGTTATTTTCAAAACCCAAATGTTCTTGATCAAGATTTATGGTTTCAGACAATGATATGAATTTGATGTTATGCTTAGATTGTGTATTTATATTCTAATCTAGGATCCATTTAACAATCCTTGTCTCACGGTGAGATTTTGAAGTTTAGAATAAAACCTTACTTTAATTTGGGGATGTCAACTTTATTGATTTTGGAACTATATTCCAAGCTTGAATTCCCACATTCAACTAATCATCATGTCTAGGTTTGGTATTCTATCATCGTTTGATGATTCTTATATAAATTTATTCATCTCGTATCACAAATGGTGTTTTAATGGTTGTAAAGTTCATAAGAATATTAGAATTTGATATCTAGTTATGTTTCAAGTTCTAGTTTTCATAGCATCTTCTCTTATGAAAATGGTTTTGAAATGTGTTTTAGTATATATGACATCAAATCATTTTTTTTTATTTTGAAGGAATCCTTCCACTTTTGGAGTTTTGATCCTCTTTGATCTCTAAAATGATTTTTATAAAAATCTAGGAGTTTTAAGGTTTTTCCAAGTGTATGAACCACTTAGGATCCTTTCCTAAGTCATTTGAAGTACTTAAACATGTATTTTTAGTTTTTGGAATCATTGAAGTTGTTTTGAAGTTTTATTGAAAGTTGGTTGGCTAAATGAGAAGTAAATCCAAAATCCTGTTTTTCCTATTCAGTAGTCACGATGTGACCTGGGGGGGGGGGGTCGCGACACATTCTCTGTTTGTTCCATTTTTATCTTTGTAATCTTTTTGTATTGAGCCTAGATCACCTTGTTGGTCTCCTTTGGCATCATAAACTCACCTTAGATCATTTTTAGAGTTTTTTGAGCTTATAATGAGGAGTTCATCCGTTGAATGGTATTTTAGTCATTTGACATATTTTGATGATATTAGGTGATTGAATTGGGAAGTTTGGAGCTTGAAGTCGCTTCATTCAAGTGTAGAAGATCTTCAGGTTGCTAGCTTAGGACTTAAGGTCACTACTTTTACATAGGACATTGTCCCCACTATATGATTATGTTATATGTGTTTCCCATTATTTGAAGTAAAAGTACATATATAAAAGTGATTTAGACTCTATGTATTCCTTAAGTGTTTTCATCTACTTGATACCATATTTTATAATGCGGGGACGCCCTTAATTAAACAAAGGGCATGTTTTGAAAATGTTTTGCAATGAGGGGCTTTACCTTATTCTTTGATAGTAAGAATTCAGATATTCTTGACTTCCTATTTTAGAACCTCCAGGAATACACATCCCTTATCATTGGTTTTGTGTTTTGATACTATCTAACATATACATGATTGTTAGTTGCTCGTATGAGGATTATTTGCGTATTCATGAAATTTTTAGAAATTCTTTTGGTTGATATAAAGTTAAAAATGATTATTTTGAGAAAAGAGATTTTAGCATCCTACTTGTTGCATACATGCATATCATGCTAAGATGGGTGTGACATTGTGGCCCCGAGTACCTAATGGACAATTGTTTGTTACTTGTCATTTGTTTGTGAGTAGATTTCTGTATAATCCTCACGTGCACGAGTAAAGGCTCGGTACCCTTCGTGTGGCCTAGGTGGATGGCCCCTAGTGCCTGTTTGTAGGTGTAAGGGCAAAAGTCATTAGTTTCGCCTTTCGTGTGTTCTTCACACCTGACCATCAACCTTTTGTTGTTGGATGTGGGTGAAAAAGTTGGCAGTTTCGCCTGTCATGAGTATTGTACATCTGACGTTTGTTGTGAGATGGACTTTGAGATTGACAAGGGGTTGGGAGTAATTGCATGCGTTGCATCTTACTTATTGTTATTGATCTTGTTTTACCCATTTGTATGTTGTGGACCTTATTTTTCTCTTTTAGAGACTTAAATGCTTTAAGGAAACCTGTTGGGCATGTAAGACCCTCATATTATGTTTGGATAATAAATATGTTTTCTTATATTACTTTATTCGTTTAACTACAATATTGGGGTTTGATTATTGAGATGTGCTACTTAAGGAACACCCACTTGGTATCGTTTATTTGATAGCAAAATTTGTATGGACATTGTCAATAATGACAATGTACTTTGTTAAAAGTTATATTTTACCACAAATTAAATATCAATGTTTTATTTCTTTGACAAGGTATGGGTTTGTATATTTATGTATGAGTTGAGTGTTCACTCATATACTATCAGTATAATGTCAAAGCCCGTGATTATATTCACTAGGCTCCCGATAGCCTAACCCACTTATTGATAAATTTTTGCAGACAATTAGGTTTTTGTCAGAAGCTTAGAACACTTATAAGCTTGGGATTTTTAGAAGACCTTTGGTTTGTAATGTATTCTTAAGCCTTTGTTTTGATATATGTTGTAGTACTCTCGCATGAAATGTTTTATTTAACCACTAGATGTTTTGGAAAACTTTTTGTTCGGACTATTATCATCTTTTGAACTTTGAAAAAAATATTTTGATTTAAACTTTGGGACTATTTTTCCGCAACTAAAACTCTGAATTTATTTTAAAGGATTTTATTAAAGACTTTCAAATAGAGCCATGCGAAGGTGTTACATATTTGGATTTGTGTTTAATTTGAATTTATGTTTAATTTAGATTTTGTATTATGTTATATATATATATATATATATATATATATATATATATATATATATATATATATATATATATATATATATATATATATATAGTTGGTTCAGTTATTTTATAAACATAAACACGGAATTTATTAAAAAATAATACAATAAAGTAAAATTGTCATTTTTATCATTGAACACAACAATTCTAATGTCCAATCAAGGATATTAGAAATCATGATCTTAAAAACTTAGAGCCTCATAAAAATTCAAGACATCTTAATAAAAACATTCTCTAAATCTATAAAGGAACATATAAACCTTTTTTTTCAAATAAATTGATGTATTTTTCTTGGAATTAATTAAATAGGTTCTTATTTTCAAGTAAGAAAATGAATAAAAAAGAACAAAGAGTGTATCAGGAATGAAAATAATGGATTGGAATGCCTTAGGCTTGAGGGAGTGGCCTCGCCACAACCCTCGCTAAGCCTATGTGGCATCCTCGCTACTACACCTTACCTGGTCGCTAAGCTCATGCGCTAAATCTGATTCGCTATCTCCTTGACGAGAAGAAAGAGAACAGGAAGAGGAAGAAATGTGGTCCCATTTGACCCTTTGATTATTCCAGTTTTAAATGCATGTAATTTCAACTTAGCAACTTGTATTCTGTTTTAAAGTTTATGTTATTTAAATATTTAAATAAACATTTATTTGATTTAAGAAAAAAAAAATTTTAACATATCATCATTCCATATCATCATATTATGTTTAGGTGTACAAAAAATATGACGTGACAATGTTTTAGCAAATGCTACCACTCTCTTCAGCCTTAGAGTAATCTTATTCGTAACCTGAATAAATTAACTATCTATTTAAAAATTAATTTCTTCTTTTCTATATACATAAGTACATAAGAGACTAAACTTAAGTTTTACAGAACCAAACAAATCTTTTACATCCAATTATATCAATGTTGTACTCTAGTTTTAAAGATGAAAAATTATGAATTTAGTCATTTTTATTTTTAAACTTTATAAAATATAAGGCTTTATTTATAAATTTTAAACTTTAATTGAAAAAAAAAACAATTGGGCTAATAAGAAAACTCCACTTGGCGTGAACCCCCATAAATAGGAGGCGTTGGCCCACCAACGTGTTTGGTGGGTTTTTATGAATATTTCTTTTCTATTTTTTGTAAATTTGCCGACCAGCCCCCATAAATAATCACCGATGGAACTAGTCTTAATTAATTATTCCTTTCCAATATACCAAACATATTTTTAAACCCCTGCCCATTGAGGCGTACCAAACAGACACTAACTATAAGTAGGAACAGCGAAAACAATGTGACATCGTTCCACTGCTCTGCTCCTGCTAAACCCAAACACAACACCCTAATTAACTGGCTAACTCCCTAAGTCTAACCCACATCACAACTACTATGGTTAAAGCTATTAGAGTTCCTGAGCACGGTGGCCCAGAGGTCAAGGTTCACCTTCTTTACGTACATTGTTTCTTTCTTCCTTTGAATGGAGACTAATATAATGGTGTTCAACTTCTGTTTCAGGTCTTGACATGGGAAGATGTCGAAATCCCCGATCCAAAAGAGGGAGAAATCAGGTTGAAGCAAAAGGCAATTGGTCTAAATTTCTTGGATGTGTATATGCGTCAAGGTCTGCACAATACGTCTCCACCATTGCCATATACTCCAGGTATGGAAGGAGCCGGAGTTGTAACGGCGGTGGGTCCCGGAGTAACCAGCTGCAAAGTTGGTGACGTTGTGGCTTACGCTAGCTTGCAGGTGGGTGCTTATGCCCATGAAAGAATACTTTCGGCAGATCAAGCGGTGCCGGTTCCTTCTTCCATTGATCCCGTTGAAGCAGCTGCCGTCATTTTTAAGGGTCTCACAGCGCATGTCTTGATCCATAAAGGCTTTAAGGTAGGTGACCCACTCAAATCTTGATTTAATTAAAAGTTGCTTAATATATATAAGATTCAGTATTATAATGAAACTGTGAGTTACCGAGTTTTCCTTTTCCATATATATACAGGTTGAACGTGGACATACGATACTGCTACATGCGGCGGCAGGTGGTGTCGGATATTTGGTTTGTCAATGGGCAAGTGCGATGGGAGCCACCGTCATAGGAACCGTGTCGACCAAGGAGAAGGCTGTACAGGCGAAAGAAGATGGATGTGAGCATGTGATTCTTTACAAAGATGAGAACTTTGTGGAGCGTGTGATGGAGATAACATTAGGGAAAGGGGTGGATGCAGTCTACGATTCCGTCGGGAAAGATACGTTCGAGGTAAGTAAGTAGATTTTTAATATGTTGATTCCAATTTCTAAATGTAACTAGCGATGACAACATGTCTATACATAAATGTGGTGTTCTGGAATGAAGGGATCGCTAGCATGCTTAAAGTTTGGTGGATCCATGGTGCTTTTCGGGTTGGCATCAGGTGAACCAGAACCTGTACGTGTTTCTCAGATTGCATTAAAATCACTCAACTATACGTTTTCATCAATCGCGTACTACACGGATGAAGATCGAGATGCGATGCGTGTTGCCGCTGAAGACTTGTTTTCCAATGTTGCAAAAGGGGTGTTGAAGGTTCGTGTTAATCACAAGTATCCTCTGTCTCAAGCAACCCAAGCTCATGCTGGCTATTGAGACTCGAAAAACAACTGGTTCAGTTGTGTTGATTCCAGGCGAGGAGTGATGTAATGTTTTAGCCGCTTTTTATATATCGCCGCTTTGTTGTTTCTGTTGTTATACTTATATTCTTTCTTGTTGAACTTATGAACCCAAGTTCCATTATTCACTCAAAAATTTAATTTTTATTATTTTTTTGATTATTGAAATATTTTAAATCATTATCATATTTTGATTTATATACATAATCCATTGAATATTTAATATAGAAAACAAAAATACAGTATATTATTAAAAGTTTGTTTGGTGGCTCTCAAGATTATCAAAATACTCAGTGAAACACACGGTTTTTATCAAATCAAAATCAAGCTTCTGCAATGCTTGCGTTTTACGCTAGACGTTAATTGAATATGTAACCAATGATGGTCAACAATTATAACCATTGATGAATAAATAAAAAAGAAAATTGTTTGAATTTATGTGATTGATGTGCTTATATTTATGTGTATATAATATTAGGCAAAAACTTAATAAATAGGATTAAAACAAATATTAAAATAAAATATAAGTATCCCGGATGAAAGTTGAAGTAGTCATGATGAGGATTTCGGGGATATAAAGAACGCTTAAATCTGAATTCGTATGAAAAAGTTATGATCGTTTGAAGTTTTACGTTCGACCCGATACAACACCGAGCATCGTAAATAGTGAATCAGAGATAGGTTGCTTATTAGCATAAGTGATCTAAACGAAAGTAGTAGTAATCGTCAAAACTGAAAGCGTGCATATAGAAAACGCCCAAATCTGACTTCATATGAGGAGTTATGATTTTTCGAAATTTCAGCGCAGTTGTGTAAGCACAGAAATCGAATTTTAGATCGGTTAAATTTTAGTCGAAACAATCTAAACGAGAATCGAAGATCTCACTAATAGGAGTCCGTTGATATAAAGACAGTCGAAAACGGATGTCGAATGAAAAAGATATGAATTTTAAATGAAGTTTAGAAGTCTAAGCCTTATAAAATAATAAATAAAAAATAAAGTGAGAATTAGCTGATAGAGTCTAAATGAAAGTTGTAGAGATACGAGTGGATATAAAGAACATCAAAAACGGAATTCATATGAAGAAGTTACAAAATTTTGACGTTTCGCGAGATGTGTCATGCGCAACGCGCGGCGCGCAAGATCTTTAGAAGGGGCCACGCAGGATCTTCTAGAAGGGGCCACGCAAGTCCAACTAATTTCCGCCATGTGTATCAAGCAGAATGGCCACGTCACCAGGCGTGGCGCGCCTAGGGGCAACGCGCTTTTTCAAATTCTATATATACGGGTTGTCCTCCATATATGCTCATTACAAAATCAAATCCCAACCTCTCTCTTGGGTTCCTTTCGATTCTAGCCTAATTTTCCCTTGGTTTTTAAGATTTCGGCCAAGCCCTAAAGTCCCTGAGAGCCCGAGGTTAGTAGCTAGCAGGCCAGAGTTCAGCCAGTGCAATTTCTGGACTTCTGTCAGGAAAAATCTGTAAGTTAAATTACACTCATTATTATTTTTGGTGTAATTTATATTTATATTCATTGTCGTTGTTATGAATCTATAAATAAGACTTATCAGTGATTACAGGTCATTATATTGATTGATCTACTTACGAGGATGATGTTTAGACCGGATTTAATGAGGTGTTTAAAGTGGGATTTCCAAACAGTATACTATGTATATCAAACGGTCCTACCTCCGATATGATAATATATGGTTGTTCTTTACTTGATAGATCTTGATGTAGACATTGGGATTAATGAGGAATGTAGACTATTAATAGTCATGATGAATATTAAACTAAGACTTAGTTATAATTGAACCTAGGTCACATCAAAGGAAAAGCTAAGTGCTGAAGCGAAGTGCTACCCAACTTTCCAGTTATCCACTTTAACAAGTGAGTGCATAGTTACTTTCAGCTTACACATAGATATAAAGTATCTAGATGATTAGATGTTATGCGTGCCTATTAAATGTTATGTGTGCCAATGTATCAGGGACCCAACTTCCCCCTCTTCATGAAGCGTATCACACCCTTCCAAGGTGAGACATTCAGCAATACCATATCACCGACCTAAAACTCCAACTCGGATCGAAGCCAGACGGCATAGCTTTTCTACCGACTCTGAGCGATTTGTAATCTTTGCCCGATCTGCTGAATAAGCTCTGTGGTATAAAAGACTACTTCGGTCCTTCCCATAACCCTATGACCAACCTCCCCCAACAAACCGGGGTACGACATCTCTGGCCATACAAGAGCTCAAAAGGCGGGGCACCAATGCTAGAGTGATAACTATTGTTATATGAGAACTTGAAAAGAGGTAGGTAGGAATCCCAACTCCCACCATAATCAATAACATAGGCCCGCAACATATCATCAAGGGTCTGTATCATCCACTCACTCTAGCCGTCAGTTTGCGGATGATAAGCAGTGATGAAATGCAACCTCGTGCCCAGTTCCTCATGGAACGTCTGCCATAAATGGGAGGTGAACCAAACATCACGGTCAGAAACAATAGAGGCTGGAACCCCATGGCGAGCCACAATCTCTCGGACATCAACATCAACCAGCTTTTCGGCCGAAGAGCTCTCTCGGATGGAAAAAAAGTGGGCACTCTTGGTCAATCAATCCAGGATGACCCATATAGCATCAAAACCCTTTGCCGTCTTTGGCAATTTGGTGATAAAATCCATGGTAATCTGCTCCCATTTTTACATGGGAACCTCCAGAGGCTGTAGTTTGCCATGCGGCCTCTGATGCTCAGCCTTGACCATCCTGCAGGTCAAGCATCTCTCAACATACCATGCTATCTCCTTCTTCATACACGGCCACCAGTAGCTCAATCTCAAATCCCGATACATATTGGTGGCTCCCGGGTGTATAGAAAAGCAAGACTTATGAGCCTCCTCTAACACAATCTTCCTGACCCCACCAAAAACTGGAACCCAAACCCAACGACATCGGGTCAATAACCCTCGACTATCCGTGAAAAATCTGTCAATCTCACCTCTGATCCTTTCCTGCTTCCAGTTCTCCTTCTGAACTCCCTCAACCTGAGCCTCCCTGATCAAACCCAAAAGCAGAGAATCAACGAATATCCTCATACACAACTCCCTACCTAAAGACCCGACCGACTTGCGGCTCAAAGCATCCACTACAACATTCGCTTTAACCGGATGGTAAAGGATCTCACAGTCATAATCCTTGACCACGTCCAGCCACCTACGCTGCCTCATGTTCATGTTAGGCTGGTCCATCAGATATCTCAAACTCTTGTCATCAGTGTAGACAATACAAAGGACCCCATATAGATAATGTATCCAAATCTTAAGGGAGAACACCACTTCCCCCAAATCCAGATCATGCGTGGGATATCGCGAATCATGCGGCTTCAGCTGCCCGCGAAGCATAAGCAATCACCCGTCCTCTCTGCATGGGGACCGCCCCTAAACCGGTGATGGGTTCATCATAGAATACCACAAAGTCCTCGACTCCCTCTGGGAGGTTCAATACTAAGGACTCACATAACCTCTGCCGAGTCTCAAATGCCGACTGCTGCTCAGGGCCCCATCGGAAATCCACCCCCTTCCTCGTCAGACGAGTGAGGGGTGCCAAAAAATAGAGAAGTCATGAATGAATCTCCGATAGTACACTGACAAACCCAAGAAACTCCTGATCTCTAAGGGAAATTTTGGAACCTCCCACTGCATCACAACCTCGATCTAGGCCGAATCGACCAAAATCTCATCTTGGTTAACGAGGTGCCCAAGGAACTAGACCTCTTGTAACCAAAACTTACACTTCGAGAACTTGGAATAAAGTCGTTTCCGCCTCAAGACCCCCAGAAGCTACCGAAGGTGCTCCTCATCTGCTCTCTAGTCTTCGAATACACCAAGACATCATCAATGAACACAATAGCGGATCTGTCGAGCATCGGCCTGCATACCCGATTCACCAAATCCATAAACACATCAGGCGCATTGGTGAGACAAAATGGCATCACCACAAACTTGTAATGCACATAACGAGTCCGGAACATGGTCTTCTCTACGTCCTCCTCTCTCACTATAACCTGATGATATCCTGACCCCAAATTTATCTTGGAGAACCAAGATGCACCATGCAACTGATCGAAAAGGTCATCAATCTGCGGAAGGGGATAATAGTTCATCCCCGTTAACTTGTTCAACTACCGGTACTGAATGCACATCCAATATGAATCATCCTTCTTCTTGACGAACAATATCGGTGCTCCCCACGGAGAACATCACACTTTGATGAACTGCTTGCCTAACAACTCCTGCAGCTGAGATGACAACTCCTGCATCTCAGGCGGTGCTAAGTGGCACGACGCCTTGGCAATTACGGCCAAACCTGGCACGAGATCAATCTTGAACTCAACCTGCCTCTCGGGAGGCACACCGGGTAACTCCTCCGGGAATACATCCACAAACTCCCTGACAAATGGAACCTCGAAAGGTGAAGTCTGCTCCCCAACCTGGGTACCAACCACATAAGCCAAATAGCATGTACACCCGTGCTAAATATAATGATGATTCCTGGCTACCAAACAAAACCTTGAACCAATCCTAGTTCCCTCCCCATAGATAACCAGTTCTCCCCCACTTGGGGTTCGAACTACCACTCGTTGGCCTTCACAATCAATCATGGCACCAAACCTGCTCAGCCAGTCCATACCTACTATCATGCATACATCCCCCATGGGGATAAAGATCAAATCAATCGGATAAGGCACCCCGAAGATCTCCAATACACAACCCTGATATACTGCAGATGCAGAAACCCCATGTTCTTTGGCGATAGAAACCCACAACAAACACTCTAAATCCGTAATAGGCATATCAAACTCCCCACTGAATGACCGAGATACAAAAGACCGACTCACAGCCGAGTCAAACAACACAAGAGTAGGTAAAGAGTTCACTAGGAACGTACCTATTAGGGGCATATATATAAGCATAACATAAAACTTGATCAATAGAATAATAGACAGAAACATACCAGTTACAACATAGTTACAACATCTGGAGTTACTCTAGCCTCCTCGACAGTGAGTTGAAAAGTGTGACCTCGAGCCATCGGGGGCTCAGTCCTTCCCTGACTCCCATCCGTAATCCTCAGAGTAGCTGCCGCTGGAGCCTGCACCGACCTAACAGCAAGTGAGGGGCAGTTGGCCTTCACATGGCCAACCTGGTCGTAATGGTAACAAATCCTGGAGCTGAGTGATGGGGCCTGTTGGCGGTAATCCCTCGCCATATACCCCTGTCGGCCACAATTATGGCACCCAGAAGATGATCGACAAGTACCCTGATGAACCTTGCCTCACTTCCCATAAGTGCGGCCCTTCCGACCCCCATATCTGACATCAGCAGCCTTAAACCGCTTCGGTGCAGGCTGCGACTGCGCCGGGGCCGGTCTCTGCTCTCTCGTCTGGAGCTTTATCTCAATCTCACGCCGCCTGGAGGCCTCCTGCAACTCCAACAAAGAACCATAACTCTGAGTGGATACAAACTGCCTGATATCTGTCTTGAGCATGCTCAAGTAACAGGTCATCTGAGCCTGCTCAAAAGCAGCAAACTCAGTAAAAACATGGCCCTCTCTATGAACATCTTGGTGATCTCCATCACTGACTCAGTCCCGTGTCTCAAATCCAAGTACTCCTAGGCCAACCTCTCACGCTCCATCAGCGAAACATATCTAGAACGGAACATCTCTGAGAACTGGTCCCAAGTAACTGCAATCCTCTTCTAAGGAGAATACGAGCTGGTAACAAGTCTCCACCAATCCTTCGCTTCGGAACTCAGAAGGTTCAGAGCGTACCTGACCTTCTGCTTAGCTGGGCAAGAGCAAGTGAAGAAACACCCTTCAATGTCAGACAACCACCTCAGGGCTATGATCGGGTCCTAAAATCCATCAAATGGCGGGGGCTTCGTATTGTCAAAGTCCCCATACTGTAAAACTCTCCCAGCACCAATCTCAGCAGTGACAACGACTGTGGTGGCTGCAACAGCAACAACCTCAGACAAAGCAGCATAACGCTTATCAAAATACTCCACCACAACGGTCTTAATAGACCTAAACATCTCTTGAAACTATGCTTGAAATTGAGAAACAACCTCCTCCTGAAGGATCTCCCTAATGTTGTCCTCGGACATAGCTGACACACTCTGGGCACCTGATCCTGATCCGGATCCAGCCTTGAAACAATGCGTCATCACCATACTGAAAATAAACTAGGGAGATATCAGATAACGTGCATATTATATTAGGGGAATCAAGTCTCCAACAAAGCCCTAGGGGTTGTGACTTCCCTGTTACGTGTACGGGTCCTGTGTTTTCAGTAGTACGGGCCCATACTACCTTCCACACCTACCGATATTTGTCTCAGAGGATCATTACAACAACCCTAACAATACACACTAGCATACACATATAATCAATCCTCGTTCCCTAGAGGAAGGCTAAACATTACAAAAGTGTCCTACTGACCCCGCACAACACATCCATGAAACTTCCACCAACCCTGTAGCACTCGTGTATGCTAATCATACATAACACTGGACCCTATAGACAGTCGAATATCTGATCCTACCCTAAGACCTTCATCAAACAAGAACAGGGAATTAGGCCAAACCAAAAATTCTCAGGCTCTAAAATCTTATTTATGTATAACTATGATACACTGAGCAACTACAGTAATTATGTCAATTTCATATAAGGAAGAACCCTAGGCTATTAGGCATCATATAGTCAGGCAATTCTGTCATATAATTCCTGAAGATCTCTGGCCTATCAGTAGCATATTGTTCTAACACATTAAAAGATCAAATAACAGTGTGGTAATTTGGGGTGTACTTACTGGCTCCGGCTGATTGTACACATCGCATCCTTTTCGATTATATTGAAAACAATTTGAAAATTATTTTTAAAATCTTTTTCCTTAGTTTGAGACTAGATTCACATGAGTGTTCCTCCAATTCACTCAAACCAAGGCTCTGATACCAACTTGTAACACTCATAAAATTCATGATAAATTTAAACTTTTTAAATATGTAACATACACGTTCAGTTATCGTGTTTTGTTAGTTTAAAAATGAATATTATTAAATAATATATGGTTTTGAGCATTGAGTTCTAACAAGATAATTTTATGAGATTTGAAGTAAAACTATGTTTAGAATCATTCGAGAAGTACTGGAAGTCTTACGAGATTCCAATCAAAAGTCAACTATTGAAATTAACGAAAATATAAAGTTAGAAATAAGTAAAAATAATGTTATTGAAAGTTTTAGATTATCTCATTAGAAACATTTAGGCGAAAACCTTATCGAAATCCGAGTTATGACGAAGAAGTTATGACTTATTGAAGTTTCGCGTCAGAACCGGCACCACGCCATATGACGTAAAAAGTGAGTTTATGATAAACTATTTTTTAGCTTTGGTGATCTAAATGAAAGTCGTAGTATTCGTTAAACCGAGAGTTTTAATCAAAAGAACGTCCAAATCTGACTTCGTATGAGGAAATTATGATTTTTCTAAGAATCGGCATAGCAGTACACAGCTCGAAACTCGAAATAAAGATCGAGTGATTTTTAACCGACACAACCTAAATGAGAATCGAAGGTCTCGTCAATAGTTGTACAACGGTAGTACTCACTATTCAGTGAGAGGTCGTTGTGATACTACGTGGAGCTGTAGTACCCACTAGTCAGCGAGAGAATGTTGTGATGAAGTGCTCTCTGATCAGAGCTTGACGCAGAAAAGTTTTAGGCTTGGGTAGCCCTAATATTTGACTTGTGGAAGCCTGGGGTCGAACCAGGGGCGATACTGGGGTCTCCATGTTTGTCGGAAGTCGTGATATTCCGAATGGAGTAGTGGTTTTCGTGGCCAAGGGAAGTGAATCAGTGAGGTACGCATGGGTTGCGGGTCATGAGTCATGAGTTGAGTGGTTCATTGGGACGAGTGGTTCCAATTCCGGATCGGACCAGACTCTCGATATTAAGTTTGACTCTAGTGGTGCATTGAGTAGGCGAAATGAGACTCCGGATTCTGAGATGGGTTCCATTTTGAGGAATATTGTTTGTCATCAGATGTTTTGGACCGGAGTGGGTCAGTTCGTTGGTGCGGGAGGTACCGCGAGGCGCTCGTATCTAGGGAGTAGTGTTGGACGGGGGTCGAGGGTGAAACAATTTTGTAGGATTGTGGAATCCGTTGGGGTAAAGAGAACTTCGTGACTTGGGTGTCACTGGGCCGAGATAGTTGTTATGAGAAGGAATTCAGTAAGACATTTCGGGATATGTTATAGGTGACCTTTGGAGGTTCAACTGTGGAGTCAGAAGTTGACCTAGTGCTCAGTATTAAAAAGGGGTATGAGGAACGAAGCTGGGACTTGTGATTGTGATGTATGAGGACACTTCTGAGCGAGCCTGGTTATTCTCTTGTGTCTGAAGGGCAGAGTGTTGAGGATTCTTTGTTCGGATGGGTTCTGATAGCAGTTTAGTGTATGATCCCTGGTGGGGTGTGGACCCTTCCGTTTCTTGGGGCGTAATTTGGATCATTAGCATGTTGATATGAGTGAGCGGTAGCCGATTGTTGGATTTGGTCTTGTGAGAATCAGAGGATCAGTGAGTTATCTGGGTTTGATATTCGAGGAGCGAATATCATGGTGATCGCTTGAGTAGGCGGTCTGGCAGCGGGTCAGGCCACTAGAGCTTCCGGATAGTGGGGAGGAGTATATTAGCGACGAAAGAGTTGGTTCAGTTATGGTCTTGGGAGTTTTGTGTGGTTTCAGCTGTCCATAGAGGAAGATATCGGGATAGTATGAGATCCTTTCGGTGGTGCCTTTTGTATTGATGATTTCATTATGTGAGTGGTTAAGGAGTGATTTCAAGGGCGAAATCTAATTCAAGTGGGGGAGAATTGTAACATCCAGATTTTTAGAGGTATTATGGTGTAGGTTAATCTTGTGATTAAAGGAGAGACACGACGAGTTGAGGGTCCAACTCGCCGAGTCGAGTCAGGTTTCTCCCGTGGATTTAATGAGTGGACTCGACGAGTCCGAGGAGAGGGACTCGCCGAGTAGGCGCTGATTAGAGAAACCCTAATTTCCAGGGTTTGGGACCTATTTAAAGGCACTTATAGCCTCATTTGCGGCCACCCTTTCCCTGGAAGCAAACCCTAAAGGTCATTTGAGCTAGAAAGTGAGAGAGAAACTATCTTGGGATTTTTAGTGTATCATTTGAGAAGAAGAGAAGGAGATCAAGCAAGGATCAAGAGGGGGAAAGTTGGATCCAGTGATAGATCGTCCAGAGCTTCTAAGGAAGGTAAAAGTCTGCACCTTTCTCATTATTTTGGTTAGATCTCATGTGTTTGGAGTTCTAGGGCTTTTACCACCTTTGGTTTGGGACTTTGAGTAAAATGGATTAGCTAGAAGCCTAGTCCTCAGATCTGGACCTTGTGAGGTCCCTAGAGTCCAAAGGTCCCAACTTTATTCATCCAAATGAGGGGTGTTGTGCTTAACACCTTAAGAAGGGCTTGTTTTGGCATTTTGAGGCATTTATGCCATGCATGAACGTAAAGGTCGAGACTTTATGTCTCTGGTGTATTAAAGGGCTAGATCTAGGGTTTGGAATGAGAGATCTGACTTTGGACGTCTGAATGAGGAATCAGACCGAGGGGACTCGTCGAGTCCATGAGTTGACTCGACGAGTCAGTGAGGGTTTGTCCCGATGAGCTTGAGCATGCGATAGCTCGACGAGTTGGGGGTCAACTCGACGGGCTGAGCTGGACTGTCACGAGATTTCTGAGGAAAGTAAGTGGACTCGACGAGTCGCAAGGGTGCACTCGACGAGTGGTAATAGAGTTATGTGACAGAGTATCTTATATGCTATGTATGTGATGTGTTGCACTGCATTATTTCTATGTGATTTATGCTGTGTGTATTCCAGAGTTTACAGAGTTAGGACCGGAAGGTCCACAGAGTTAGGACCAGAGGGTCCACAGAGTTAGGGCCAGGGGGCCACAGAGTTATAGCCTCGAGTGGCTAATGTGTGTTATATGTGGTATTTTGGGGAACTCACTAAGCTTCGTGCTTACCGTGTTATGTGTTTCAGGTTGTTCTCAGGAATCGCGGGAAGGCACCGGTTTGATTGTACACACCAGAGAAAGAGTTATGTTTTGAGGATCCTGGATTTTTAGTGGAGTTGTGTTTAGTAATTTGAATAAATGAGATTCCCATACAATATGTTATGTGTGACAACCCGAAATCTACTCCGTCACTGTAACCCGTTTCCGTTAATAAAAGTTAGTCCTATTAAAATTTTCCGTTAACTTTTATTTATTAAAATAATTCATTGTGAGTTATTAAAATAATATATATTTAATGACGGAATAAAAACAACTAAGTCGGGTTACGGTTAGTTTACCGGGTAAAAACATTTAGCTCCGTTTAAACGACAGTGTATGGTGGGTCCCCACTAGGCAGCCATATATAAAGGAGGAGTGTCCACCTTTAGAGCTTTTTCCCCACCTTGGAGCTTTCTCTCTCTACTTTCTCTCTCTAAAATCGGGTTTGGCTCAAGAACACCACTTTCAAGCCTCAAAAATCAAAGGTAATCTTCCTAACTTGTTGTTTAACTTAGTATTCATGCCATCTCAAGTTTGAATCATCCAAACACCTAAACATGCATGTGTTTACGGTTTGGGGAGCCTCCCAAAACCGTGAACTCCTATATGCGGGTTTTGAAGCCCCAAAACACTTCCAAACCTTTTCTAATGCTTAGATATAGCTTAGATACTTGCATGCATGAACTAAGGAACCCAAAATCGTGACTTTTGGCCATAAACTTGAGTTTACGGTTCTTGAACATTCAAGAACCGTAAACCCAAAACCGTAAACACCTCAAATGGTGTTTTGATGCCCCTAAACCCTTCCTTAGCTTGTTTGATGAACATGAAACTAGTGTAGATGAGCTTAGGACCCCAAAACATGAAATGGTTGAAGTGGTCAAGGGTTTACGGCCGTAAACCCCAGAGTTTACGACCGTAAACTCCCAAGAAGTGGTCAAGGGTTTACGACCGTAAACCCTAGAGTTTACGACCATAAACTTCCAAGGAGTGGTCCAAGGACCGTAAACTCCAAGGGAGTACCCAATTGAACCCTAATCACTTCCCAATCCCTCGAATTGATCCTCGGAGCCTTCCTTGTGATGCATGAGACCTTTAGACACACAAACTCACCATTTCCATGAGTTTACGGCCGTAAACTCATGGGGGGAAATGGTCTCCCAACCGTAAACACACTTAAGTGTGGCCAAGTGAAGTGTAAACTCCATAGTGAGGCCATACACTCCTAGATACAACCTCTAACACTCCTAACACTTGAAACAAAGTGTTTTCATACATTAAAGTGCCTTTACTCCCTTAATTAGCGATTACACAACTAATTAGATACTTTATACATCACTACATGTTACATAGGATCCGTGCGTGTGTTCAAGTCCTCACTTGACACCTAGCATCCTACTCGGCGTTTCCATCCACTTCACTCACTACAGGTGAGTTCATACCCCTAAATGAACCTTTTTAAATGTTTTTAACTGTTTTATGGGGGGGAATACAAGTTGAACCAAATAAGTTATAGTGAATTATAACTTGCAACCAAAAGGATTTTCTACACTATTAACTGTTTTTACCACCAAAAAGGGATTTTCTATACTTTCAACTATATTGCCAATTAAACTGTTTTCAAATGCTTACCAAATTCATTTTCGTGTAAATCACTATAAAACTATTTTCCAAAATTCGTTTAAACTATTTTTATTCCCAAACCATATCTACACCAATATATTTATATAAGTAAGACTTGAAGGACTTAGGACTAATAACTCACCTTACTTCCTGTTCTTGTTTGATTGTGGGCTTAGGGTATTTTGTTATTAGTCCGACTCTCGTTGAATTCTTAGTTATATATCTCATATATTTGTGTCAGATATAAAAGTTTTCATATCAGTTCAATGCCTTTGGATATCAAAGACATGCAACCAACAATACTATTTAACTATAATAGGTATAGTTAAGGGATACTACTCACTACTACTATTGCCATGACAACTACTAGAGTCAGTTCAGTTGTGAGTCAATATATGCTATGTACTATACAAGAGAACACTATATACTATACAAGAGAACACTATATACTATACGAGGAGAACATTATGTACTATACAAAGAGAACACTACATACTATACAAGAGAACTTACTAAAATAGAATGTGACATACTATTTCTCGATACGACACATCTTTGTGCTATCACTGCGTAACCAGAGTCTCCTGGAGGGAGAGCGGGCATTATGTGTATAGATCTATACGGGACAGACACTCCCACATCCCGACTGCTAGCTACAGTCCGAGCCGTCTAGGCCCAGGGGTGACAAAATGTCACATCTACATATGACTCGGAGGGTCAAAGGGATTCGATCGTCAATCAGCATGGTTACGTACGAGTTCACATTCAAACCTTTAATTAATACTTTAAGAATTAAAGGCAACAGACTCCCTGAGGAGTATTGTACATTTAATACTACCTGGAGCCTGCATTTCATTACATATGGCCGACAGTGATACTGTTGGGGTAAAACATTTTTCTCATTACTATACATGAATAAAGTCTAAAACTATATTTTCAAACTAATAACTACTGGGAAAACTTGTACATTATCAAAGGAACAAACAAACCACCGGGTCTTGGTGAAGACTACTATTTTTCTGGAAAACATAGGGTTTTCTAGGGCTCATACTATTTTCGAACACCGAAACTTTCTTTTACAATGTATAAATGTGAATATTTTTATATAGGAAATGACATTAAATACTTATGAACTCACCAGCTTTATGCTGATAAACGTTTTCAAAATAACTTGTATTCTCAGGTCATCAGTAGACAGGTACGGATGCAGCTTTTGAGAAGATGGAGCACACATAAGACTCCACTTTATTTTGATTGTATTTTTGGTGTCTAACATTTGTACTGAACACGTTTGTATTACAATTATTATCTTAATGCAATGGATGTTGTTGCTTGTCTTTACTATTATGCTTTGTTATGATACTGTACATGACGTCCTCCACCCCAGAACGTATTCCGCCGTTCTCGGTTTTGGGGTGTGACAGATTGGTATCAGAGCACTGTTTATAGTGAATCAAGTATATCAACCCATAAAAGATATACAAACTATAAACACATCGGGACTAAAACACTCTGAACAAGAATATATACTTTTAAATAATAAAATATTTAACTAAGTATATATATACATTCATTCATACAAAGGGTCAGTATCATACTAGAACAGAACAAAAGTATTAAGATTGTTGAACATCACAGTTAGGCTTAGAGACATATGGCCAAAACTAGGCGGATGTAGCCTGATCAACTACATTTTCCTAGGAGTGGCTAGCATGTGCCTAAGAATGGTTGTGGTGTTGCAACAAGTCTAAAACTTACCAATACTGCTACAAGAACATCAGAACAAGAATACTATAGGAGTATTCTACATTTTAGTTACAACATATGTGAGAAATAAAAGGGTCGTTACTAGTAGGGCAATAGTTGCTAAGTGGATACACCACGGTTACATGTGACTAAGGCGTTATAGACTTAGAATCTGTGACCTTTGCTTCATTTCCTGTTCTTGTTTGATTGTGGGCTTGGAGTTAGGGTCACTTATTCGAAGGTCTATTCTGCTTCGATTACATGTAATTGGTATGCACTATGCAAATATTGGGTCGACTAATAACGATCACCTTATAAGTAATCTAGATTAGCGCGCCTATCAATTTCTTTCCCCATTCTCGCGTAAATGGCATCACCGCATCCCGAGCGGAAGCCGTGGAACTCCGAGCACGTCAGAGGACGCACGAGCGACATCTTCAGGGAGTTGTGCGCCAACTGGCTGATCTTAGGGTTTGCCCCAAAGGATCCCCGTCGCCAGTAAAAGATGCCAACTCATCCTTCCCTTTTGACTAAGGAATAGCCTTCTTTTCTATAATTGATAGAGTACATGCCTGTAAACATTCCTAACTTTGGAAGTACTCTAGCCAGACTACTAAACTGCCAACATTTTTCCTTGATGGTTTGATGTAAGACCTCCTGTTAGGTCATTTTCTTTCCCGAACTCATTATACATCAGTAATACCAGTAATATTAGCAGTATCTAATCGATGGGGAAGTTGTGCTTTTGGGTGTCCCTAACCTAGTAGTACATTCCCCTTTTGTTTTTCGGACTATAGAGATTTAGTCCAAGAAACACTCTTATCCTGTTTACAAACCAATTCTTACTATTGTCATCATTTTCGTAATCTTTCAGTACAGGATGCCGCCTCGCAAGCGTCCAACCAGGAGAACTCCCGCAACTCGAACTCCACCCCCACCACCTACACCGCCGGTTCCTCCGCAGTTCGACCCGGTGTTGTTCCAAACAGCCGTGACTGCAGCCGTGACCGCCGCTCTGGCGCAAGTCAATTCTGGTGGTGCCAGTGGAGGTGGACTGGGAACTAACTCTAGCCAGGGTGAAACCCACCCCCGTGCTCGGGAATACACCTACAAAGATTTCATCAGTTGCAAGCCTACCTACTTCAACGGGACTGGGGGAATCCTCGCCCTAACCCAATGGTTCGAAAGAACCGAAGCAGTATTCGAAATGTGCTCCTGCCCCGAAGGGAGCAAGATAAAGTTTGCTACTTGTACCCTTACCCAAAGGGCCCTAACATGGTGGAATGGCCATGTCAAAGCACTCTCCCTGGTAGCAGCTAACGCCATGGGTTGGGATACACTGAAAGACCTAATGATGACAGAGTACTGCCCAAAGGGAGAAATTCAGAAATTGGAGGAGGAACTCTGGAATCTCAAAATGCAGGGTTCCGATATAGTAGCTTACACCACCCGGTACTGCGAGCTGGTAGCCCTATGCCCTAACATGATTCCCTCGGAAGCTAAGAAGATTGAGCGATACATCGGGGGCCTAGTGCCTCCGTATCGTGGGAACGTTCTATCATCAAGACCAACGACATTTGAAAGTGCCAAGGAGTTGGCCCAAATGCTTATCGATCATGAAGTTCCCCGTGCTCCATCAACAACTACAACCATCACTACTGCTCCAACTCACGCCTCCGACAACAAGAGAAAGCGGGGAGATCGAAAGAAGGGTAAATCAGTCAAATCCTCTTCCAGTAACCAACAAATGGTGGCTGTCCATGCTGCCACTACTCCTACTGCCCCTGTGCCCGCCAAAACATATGCGGGGAATCTACCCAAGTGCGATAAGTGCGCCTTCCATCATAACGGCCCATGTCGTGAAATGCACTGCACCAATTGCGACCGGAAGGGCCACACCATCCGGTTCTGCAGAGCACCTCCCAAACCTATTTCCCAATTTCCCAGTTCGGGAGCGAGCCAGGCCTGCTATGGCTGTGGCGAAGTCGGACATTTCAAAAGGAATTGTCCAAAGACTGGCAACGCGGGAGGAGCAGGTAGACTACTTGCTATTGGCCATAATGAGGCTGTAGCAGACCCCACCGTAGTCACGGGTACGTTCCTTCTCGATAACTATTATGCTTGTATTCTATTCGATAGTGGGGCAGAAAGAAGTTTCGTAAATCAAAACTTTAAACACTTACTCAAACAATCACCGCAATCACTGAAAGAAACCTTCGTCGTAGAAATGGCTAACGGCAAAACGGAAAGTTCTAACGAAATCTACATAGGTTGTACCCTCACGCTAGATAATCATTCGTTTCCTATCGATCTCATACCAGTAGCGATCAAGAGCTTTGATGTCATCATAGGCATGGACTGGTTGAGTCTCCATCATACCGATATCCTGTGTTTCGACAAAGCCATCCGTTTGATCTTGCCCAACAATGAAACATTGATGATTTACGGAGACAAACCCAGTACGAGCCTTCGCATCATCTCGAGCATTCAAGCTCAGAAATACTTGCGCAAGGAATATCGCACATTCCTTGCACACGTTGTCGACACGAGCCGGAAAACGAAAGAACTCAAAGATTTCCCCGTCGTGTGCGACTTCCCTGACATCTTTCCAGAGGAACTCCCAGGTTTACCTCCTAAACGTCAAGTCGAGTTCCGAATCGACTTAATCCCAGGAGCAACCCCCGTAGCAAAGGCGCCCTATCGTCTAGCGCCTGCTGAGATGCAAAAACTATCCGGCCAACTTAACGAACTGCTCAGCAAGGGCTTTATAAGACCAAGCTTCTCACCCTGGGGAGCACCAGTCTTGTTCGTAAAGAAGAAAGACGGATCGTTCCGCATGTGCATCGACTACAGAGAACTCAACAAGCTGACAATCAAGAACCGTTATCCCCTTCCTCGTATAGACGATTTATTTGATCAACTGCAAGGGGCGAGTTACTTTTCCAAAATTGATCTAAGGTCCGGGTATCACCAATTGCGAGTGCTCGAGGAGGATGTTCCGAAGACAGCCTTCCGGACCCGTTACGGGCACTACGAGTTCGTTGTGATGCCGTTCGGACTAACCAATGCGCCCGCAGTCTTCATGGACTTGATGAATAGAGTATGCCGTCCTTACTTGGATCAGTTCGTCATCGTCTTCATTGATGATATACTTATCTACTCTAGAAGTGAGGAAGAGCATAGCGATCATCTGCGACAGGTCCTAGAAACTCTACGATCGGAGAAGCTTTACGCAAAGTTCTCAAAGTGCGAATTTTGGATCCGAAGAGTCGAATTCTTAGGACACGTGGTTAGCAAAGAAGGAATCCACGTGGACCCATCCAAGATTAAAGCTATTGAGAACTGGTCAGCACCGAAGACGCCTACAGAAATTCGCCAATTTCTAGGCCTCGCTGGCTACTACCGAAGATTCATTCAGAATTTCTCTCGGATCGCGAAGCCTCTTACGACATTGACCCAGAAAGGCGTGACCTTTGACTGGGAAGAAAAACAAGAGAAGGCATTCCGAACCCTGAAGCAAGCCTTGTGCACCGCGCCGATACTGTCCCTCCCCGAAGGGACAGATGACTTCGTAGTATATTGCGATGCATCCAATCAGGGGCTCGGCTGTGTTCTGATGCAACGAGGTAAGGTCATCGCCTACGCCTCAAGACAGCTGAAGACACACGAAGTCAACTACACCACGCACGACCTCGAGCTAGGAGCGGTTGTGTTTGCCCTAAAGATATGGAGACACTATCTGTATGGTACAAAGAGCACCATCTATACCGACCACAAAAGCCTCCAACACATCTTCAACCAGAAGGAGCTCAACATGAGACAACGACGGTGGGTCGAGCTACTCAATGACTACGAATGTGAAATTCGTTACCACCCGGGTAAAGCCAATGTAGTAGCAGACGCCCTAAGTCGGAAGGAATATTCTGGGCGAAGAGTCAAGTCCCTAACCATGACTATCCATTCGCATCTACCCGCACAAATTAAGGAAGCACAGCTTGAAGCTTTGAAACCAGAAAATGTGGCGGGAGAGTCCCTGCGAGGAATGGATAAGAATCTGGTAGTCAAGGATGACGGAGCTTACTACCTCATGGACCGGATCTGGACACCGCGCCACGGTGGCTTCAGAGACTTGGTCATGAAAGAAGCGCACAACACTCGATATTCCATTCACCCAGGTTCAGATAAGATGTACCTGGATCTCAAGAAATCGTACTGGTGGCCTAACATGAAAGCGGAAATCGCTACCTTCGTGAATAAGTGCCTTACTTGCGCTAAGGTCAAGGTCGAATACCAGAAACCCTCGGGTCTTCTCCAACAGCCAGAGATACCTGAATGGAAGTGGGAGAGAATTACTATGGATTTCATTACCAAATTGCCCAAATCTCCGAGTGGGTACGACACCATTTGGGTGATTGTCGACCGGCTAATCAAATCCGCCCACTTCCTTCCTATCAAGGAAAATTTCAAAATGGAGAGACTTACGCGAATTTACATCCAAGAGGTAGTCCGACTGCACGGTGTACCTGTGTCCATTATTTCCGATCGGGATAGCAGGTTCACCTCGAGGTTCTGGCAGTCACTACAGAAGGCTCTTGGAACTAAGCTGGATATGAGCACAGCATACCATCCTCAAACCGATGGACAAAGTGAGAGAACTATTCAAACCTTGGAGGATATGCTGCGAGCCTGTGTAATCGACTTTGGTAAGGCGTGGGATACCCACTTACCCCTAGTCGAGTTTTCCTACAACAACAGTTATCACACAAGCATCAAAGCTGCCCCATTCGAAGCCCTATACGGCCGGAAGTGCAGATCCCCTCTGTGCTGGGCCGAGGTAGGCGACACTCAATTAGCTAAGGGACGAGTTCCTGACAGCACTCTCACCGGCCCAGAAATCATCCGCGAAACCACCGAAAAGATCGTACAAATCCGAGCACGACTTAAAGCCTCAAGAGACCGACAGAAAAGCTACGCAGACAAACGGAGGAAACCCTTGGAATTCCAGGTGGGAGACCGAGTCCTTTTGAAAGTCTCACCCTGGAAAGGCTTGATACGCTTCGGAAAGCGCGGAAAGCTGAACCCAAGATACATAGGGCCTTTTGAGATTCTCGCTAGAATCGGCCCCGTAGCTTACAAACTCAATCTACCCCGCGAACTTAGTAATGTGCATCCTACCTTCCACGTCTCGAACTTGAAAAAGTGCCTATCCGAAGAGACTCTCATAATTCCACCCGATGAACTCGAGATCAATGAGAGCCTCAACTTCGTGGAAGAACCTGTGGAGATCATGGACCGAGAGGTCAAACGAACAAAGCAAAGCCGCATCCCGATTGTGAAGGTTCGTTGGAACGCCAAACGAGGACCAGAGTTCACTTGGGAGCGCGAGGATCAAATGAAACTTAACTATCCTCATCTCTTTGCTTAGTTGTGTTGTAATAACGTAACTACTTGAATTCTGAATTTCGGGACGAAATTCCCTCTAACGGGGGGATGATGTGACAACCCGAAATCTACTCTGTCACTGTAACCCGTTTCCGTTAATAAAAGTTAGTCCTATTAAAATTTTCCGTTAACTTTTATTTATTAAAATAATTCATTGTGAGTTATTAAAATAATATATATTTAATGACGGAATAAAAACAACTAAGTCGGGTTACGGTTAGTTTACCGGGTAAAAACATTTAGCTCCGTTTAAACGACAGTATATGGTGGGTCCCCACTAGGCAGCCATATATAAAGGAGGAGTGTCCACCTTTAGAGCCTTTTCCCCACCTTGGAGCTTTCTCTCTCTACTTTCTCTCTCTAAAATCGGGTTTGGCTCAAGAACACCACTTTCAAGCCTCAAAAATCAAAGGTAATCTTCCTAACTTGTTGTTTAACTTAGTATTCATGCCATCTCAAGTTTGAATCATCCAAACACCTCAACATGCATGTGTTTACGGTTTGGGGAGCCTCCCAAAACCGTGAACTCCTATATGCGGGTTTTGAAGCCCCAAAACACTTCCAAACCTTCTCTAATGCTTAGATATAGCTTAGATACTTGCATGCATGAACTAAGGAACCCAAAATCGTGACTTTTGGCCATAAACTTGAGTTTACGGTTCTTGAACATTCAAGAACCGTAAACCCAAAACCGTAAACACCTCAAAAGGTGTTTTGATGCCCCTAAATCCTTCCTTAGCTTGTTTGATGAACATGAAACTAGTGTAGATGAGCTTAGGACCCCAAAACATGAAATGGTTGAAGTGGTCAAGGGTTTACGGCCGTAAACCCCAGAGTTTACGACCGTAAACTCCCAAGAAGTGGTCAAGGGTTTACGACCGTAAACTCCCAAGGAGTGGTCCAAGGACCGTAAACTCCAAGGGAGTACCCAATTGAACCCTAATCACTTCCCAAGCCCTCGAATTGATCCTAGGAGCCTTCCTTGTGATGCATGAGACCTTTAGACACACAAACTCACAATTTCCATGAGTTTACGGCCGTAAACTCATGGGGGAAATGGTCTCCCAACCGTAAACACACTTAAGTGTGGCCAAGTGAAGTGTAAACTCCATAGTGAGGCCATACACTCCTAGATACAACCTCTAACACTCCTAACACTTGAAACAAAGTGTTTTCATACATTAAAGTGCCTTTACTCCCTTAATTAGCGATTACACAACTAATTAGATACTTTATACATCACTACATGTTACATAGGATCCGTGCGTGTGTTCAAGTCCTCACTTGACACCTAGCATCCTACTCGGCGTTTCCATCCACTTCACTCACTACAGGTGAGTTCATACCCCTAAATGAACCTTTTTAAATGTTTTTAACTGTTTTATGGGGGGGAATACAAGTTGAACCAAATAAGTTATAGTGAATTATAACTTGCAACCAAAAGGATTTTCTACACTATTAACTGTTTTTACCACCAAAAAGGGATTTTCTATACTTTCAACTATATTGCCAATTAAACTGTTTTCAAATGCTTACCAAATTCATTTTCGTGTAAATCACTATAAAACTATTTTCCAAAATTCGTTTAAACTATTTTTATTCCCAAACCATATCTACACCAATATATTTATATAAGTAAGACTTGAAGGACTTAGGACTAATAACTCACCTTACTTCCTGTTCTTGTTTGATTGTGGGCTTAGGGTATTTTGTTATTAGTCCGACTCTCGTTGAATTCTTAGTTATATATCTCATATATTTGTGTCAGATATAAAAGTTTTCATATCAGTTCAATGCCTTTGGATATCAAAGACATGCAACCAACAATACTATTTAACTATAATAGGTATAGTTAAGGGATACTACTCACTACTACTATTGCCATGACAACTACTAGAGTCAGTTCAGTTGTGAGTCAATATATGCTATGTACTATACAAGAGAACACTATATACTATACAAGAGAACACTATATACTATACGAGGAGAACATTATGTACTATACAAAGAGAACACTACATACTATACAAGAGAACTTACTAAAATAGAATGTGACATACTATTTCTCGATACGACACATCTTTGTGCTATCACTGCGTAACCAGAGTCTCCTGGAGGGAGAGCGGGCATTATGTGTATAGATCTATACGGGACAGACACTCCCACATCCCGACTGCTAGCTACAGTCCGAGCCGTCTAGGCCCAGGGGTGACAAAATGTCACATCTACATATGACTCGGAGGGTCAAAGGGATTCGATCGTCAATCAGCATGGTTACGTACGAGTTCACATTCAAACCTTTAATTAATACTTTAAGAATTAAAGGCAACAGACTCCCTGAGGAGTATTGTACATTTAATACTACATGGAGCCTGCATTTCATTACATATGGCCGACAGTGATACTGTTGGGGTAAAACATTTTTCTCATTACTATACATGAATAAAGTCTAAAACTATATTTTCAAACTAATAACTACTGGGAAAACTTGTACATTATCAAAGGAACAAACAAACCACCGGGTCTTGGTGAAGACTACTATTTTTCTGGAAAACATAGGGTTTTCTAGGGCTCATACTATTTTCGAACACCGAAACTTTCTTTTACAATGTATAAATGTGAATATTTTTATACAGGAAATGACACTAAATACTTATGAACTCACCAGCTTTATGCTGATAAACGTTTTCAAAATAACTTGTATTCTCAGGTCATCAGTAGACAGGTACGGATGCAACTTTTGAGAAGATGGAGCACACATAAGACTCCACTTTATTTTGATTGTATTTTTGGTGTCTAACATTTGTATTGAACACGTTTGTATTACAATTATTATCTTAATGCAATGGATGTTGTTGCTTGTCTTTACTATTATGCTTTGTTATGATACTGTACATGACGTCCTCCACCCCAGAACGTATTCCGCCGTTCTCGGTTTTGGGGTGTGACATTATGAAAAGTATGCGATTTTAAAATGAAAAATCTGTTTGAAAAATTACGGTGTTACAAGTTGGTATCAGAGCCTTGGTTTGAGGGATTCGGATGCGCCTTCGGGTAAATCTGGACTCAAACTGAGGATTTGAGAAAAATGTTCAAAGAAATGATTTTTCTAAAGCAAACAAGAGTTTCTAAGAGAAAACGAGAAGGAGCAGTGTGTGCAATCAGCCAGAGCCCGAACGGTGATTTCCCAAAATACCCTTATTTTGTGTTATGAGATATTCTATGAGATATTATGCATGCTAGAGATAGGCTAGGTATTTCATATTTTAGGACTAGAGTGGCCTAATTTGTGATGCCTTAGCCTAGGAGTTGCGGTTATCTATGATATGTTTTCGAGTATGTGCTGAGTAAGAGTATCCAGAGGGAATCCTTTTGAGAGAGGGATTGAGTAGAAGAGTAATCTAGGAGAGATACCTGGATGAGCATTCGTGGAATCCTCTGAGAGAGTAGTCATAGGCCCGCGTGGGGTGAAGTGCTTGAGTTCGGTGATATCCTACGAGTATGAGGAGGGCAAGTAGGATAATAGCCTATAGAGGTTTTATGAGGTTATTCGATGCCCGAATGCTACTTGCTTCGTGCCTTGTGGAACTCTCGATGATGGGAGTTAGCTACCAAGTGAATATGACGATATTCAGGAGGTAGATGGCTGGCATCATTAGGAGTTCTTCAGCAGCTGATGGCGGAGAGGTGTGAGAACCTAGGAAGAACCTAGGAAAGGGTGACCCTAGTCAGATGAGTACACTGACAGAGTTGGATAATCCGCAGAGGAGCGAACACGCATGATGGGGTTGGTGATTGAGAAGGTCGAGCAGCTACTTAGGGACTCGGGGATGGTCCGTGTGGATAGTATGGGCCCGTACTACTGAAAGCAGATGACCCATACTCGATACAGAGAACATTCCGGAGGTTTGAAGTAGTAGATCGAGAGGTGATTCCATGGTTCGAGTACCATGATTTGCAGCAGATCGAGAGGTGATTTCATGGTTCGGGTACCATGATTTGAAGCAGATCGAGAGGTGATTTCATGGTTCGGGTACCATGATTTGCAACAGATCGAGAGGTGATTTCATGGTTCGTGTACCATGATTTGGAGCAGATCGAGAGGTGATTTCATGGTTCGTGTAGCATGATTTGTAGCAGATCGAGAGGTGATTCCATGGTTCGAGTACCATGATTTGTAGCAGATCGAGAGGTGATGTCGTGGTTCGAGTACCATGATTCGTAGCGGATTGAAAAGAGATAACATGGTTCGGGTACCATGATTCATAGCAGATCGAGAGGTGGCCACATGGTTCGAGTATCATGACCCGTGGCAGTTAGTGTTATTGGTTCTACCAGTTATTCCGTGGTGATTGGTTAGACCGAGATCAGATGTGAAAGAGTATGGGGCAAGAGGGCCATGATGAACGAGTTTTAGTGGAGCATCCATTAAAAGGGAAATCGAGTTAGCCCCGAGGGATTGTTGGCGAGATGCCAATTGGAGTCGCAAGACTCAAGAATGAGTAGAGATGGCGGTTATGGAGGATTGCGGCATGAGTTGAGCAATCAGCCGATGGTGGAGATGTTATTTTCTGTGACCTGAGCGGTGCTATTCCTGTTTCCTGTGGAAGACGTAAGAGGTGTTGAAATTTCGGTTTCTGAGTTTGGGGGTGAGCCCTGTGGGATTGCATTGATGATGATCTTCAATCAGAGTATCTGGAAGTAGGTCTGCCGCGAGGTAATGATATAGCTTGAGCAGGGAGTCAGCGGGAATTGAGATGGTCAAGCACCAGGATACACCCTATGTGAGTATAATAGGGCATGTGTTAGCCGCAGCGCCGGACAATCAAGAGGAGTGTATCAGGGCGGTAACTCTTGTTGTCTATGATGAGTATCGAGTGTGGTAACGATGAATCCACTCTTATTACAACCCACGTGATGGAACGTTGGTTGAAGAGTCGAGGATCAGGAATATGTTAGTTCGTTATTTTCAGACTGAGAGTCAGGGTTACGAATGGACAGTTCAGATGTCCGGTAGTGGGATGGTGCGAGATTGTGAATGACTAGAGGTAGTCATGATGAGAAGTTTCTGAGGATTTCATCGGAGATTCGGAGTATTTGGAATTGCTTGACCTCCATCAGGGAGATCATCGAGCATTACGTATCACCTTCCAAGAGTAGGTGCGATGTTATTGGTAAAAACAGTCTATGGGTTAGATTGTTGGCGAACCAATTGGTGATGGTTCGAGCCCTGAGTGGGGGAGAACAGGGTACTTTTGAGGAGATCAGAGAATTGTTCATGAGCGGTTAGAGAACTGGATAGAGAGGCCTGCGGTGCGAATTCTTGAGACCAGGGTTATTGGTGGTCAAGGAGAGGTGCAGATCGAGATAGTGCATGTGGTACGTGTTTGAGAAAGGGTGAGTGTCTCCACGGCAAGTGGCCGTTGGCCGGAGACCTTGTGGTGGTTAGGAATCCTTCAAGGTTAAAATGGTGAATTCGAGGTGGTTGGCTTGCGAGGTTAGTTCGGCGGTTGAGAATTTCTGGTTCAGAGTATGGGCTATTATATGCAGTATGGGAAGGGAAGAAGTGTATTGGGCAACCAACTTCAGGGTCGTTATGAGTATTCTTGCATGAGTTTTGAGCATTAGAGGAGGAAGTTTCGGATTGTCATCTTCGTGTTCTGAGTCGTTGGCAATTTCTCCGTGTTTTAATTTGGAAGATGGAGTATTCCGGGGTTACAAGTGACACAAGGGAAAGATCGGTTGCGAGATTTCGAGAAAGCAATGCGATATCTAAGTATGATGCCATGAGTATGAGATCAGTGGTGGAGTCAAGACACTGCGAGGCGTTGTGATGGTATTACGGGGTATCCGAGTTTAATGTCCTAAATCTCGGATTATTTTGAGCTTTGAGTTTGAGAGGACGAGTGGTGAATCAAGTGTCTATGGTTCCGGTGGGGGCCCTTCAGCTAATTGACATCAAATGGATTTACTTGAGAAGGTGAATTGCATCGAGGAAAAGAGGTTTTGTCGCGATGGTGATTGTCCGAAGTAGTGATGCTTAGCTTGGATGGGTGTGTGTGTACCTATCTATGTTGGGCCATAGAGCATGATTTAATGATCGCAGTGTGGTGTCAACCTGAGGATGAGATTGTGAAGTGGTAAGAGTAAATGCGGTAAGACTGCGGGGAGCTGCAATTTCAATGAGTCAGTGCAGAGAGGTTGTGGTGATGCTACGGGGAGCCGTAGTACTCACTATTCAGTGAGGGGTGTGGTGATGCTACGGGGAGCCGTAGTACTCACTATTCAGCGAGAGGTTGTGGTGATGCTACGGGGAGCCGTAGTACTCACTATTCAGTGAGGGGTGTGGTGATGCTACGGGGAGCCATAGTACTCACTAAGCGAGAGGTTGTGGTGATGCTACGGGGAGTCGTAGTACTCACTATTCAATGAGGGGTGTGGTGATGCTACGGGGAGCCGTAGTACTCACTATTCAGCGAGAGGTTGTGGTGATACTACGGGGAGCTGTAGTACTCACTATTCTGTGAGGGGTGTGGTGATGCTACGGGGAGCCGTAGTACTCACTATTCAGTGAGAGGTCGTTGTGATACTACGTGGAGCTGTAGTACCCACTAGTCAGCGAGAGAATGTTGTGATGAAGTGCTCTCTGATCAGAGCTTGACGCAGAAGAGTTTTCGTGGCCAAGGGAAGTGAATCAGTGAGGTACGCATGGGTTGCGGGTCATGAGTCATGAGTTGAGTGGTTCATTGGGACGAGTGGTTCCAATTCCGGATCGGAACAGACTCTCGATATTAAGTTTGACTCTAGTGGTGCATTGAGTAGGCGAAATGAGACTCCGGATTCTGAGATGGGTTCCATTTTGAGGAATATTGTTTGTCATCAGATGTTTTGGACCGGAGTGGGTCAGTTCGTTGGTGCGGGAGGTACCTCGAGGCGCTCGTATCTAGGGAGTAGTGTTGGACGGGGGTCGAGGGTGAAACAATTTTGTAGGATTGTGGAGTCCGTTGGGGTAAAGAGAACTTCGTGACTTGGGTGTCACTGGGCCGAGATAGTTGTTATGAGAAGGAAGTCAGTAAGACATTTCGGGATATGTTATGGGTGACCTTTGGAGGTTCAACTGTGGAGTCAGAAGTTGACCTAGTGATCAGTATTAAAAAGGGGTATGAGGAACGAAGCTGGGACTTGTGATTGTGATGTATGAGGACACTTCTGAGCGAGCCTGGTTATTCTCATGTGTCTGAAGGGCAGAGTGTTGAGGATTCTTTGTTCGGATGGGTTCTGATAGCAGTTTAGTTTATGATCCCTGGTGGGGTGTGGAACCTTCCGTTTCTTGGGGCGTGATTTGGATCATTAGCATGTTGATATGAGTGAGCGGTAGCCGATTGTTGGATTTGGTCTTGTGAGAATCAGAGGATCAGTGAGTTATCAGGGTTTGATATTCGAGGAGCGAATATCATGGTGATCGCTTGAGTAGGCGGTCTGGCGGCAGGTCAGGCCACTAGAGCTTCCGGATAGCGGGGAGGAGTATATTAGCGACGAAAGAGTTGGTTCAGTTCTGGTCTTGGGAGTTTTGTGTGGTTTCAGCTGTCCATAGAGGAAGATATCGGGGTAGTATGGGAGTTTTGTGTGGTTTCAGCTAGAAAGTGAGAGAGAAGCTATCTTGGGATTTTTAGTGCATCATTTGAGAAGAAGAGAAGGAGATCAAGCAAGGATCAATAGGGGGAAAGTTGGATCCAGTGATAGATCGTCCAGAGCTTCTGAGGAAGGTAAAAGTCTGCACCTTTCTCATTATTTTGGTTAGATCTCATGTGTTTGGAGTTCTAGGGCTTTTACCACCTTTGGTTTGGGACTTTGAGTAAAATGGATTAGCTAGAAGCCTAGTCCTCAGATCTAGACCTTGTGAGGTCCCTAGAGTCCAAAGGTCCCAACTTTATTCATCCAAATGAGGGTTGTTGTGCTTAACACCTTAAGAAGGGCTTGTTTTGGCATTTTGAGGCATTTATGCCATGTATGAAGGTAAAGGTCGAGACTTTATGTGTCTCTGGTGTATTAAAGGGCTAGATCTAGGGTTTGGAATGAGAGATCTGACTTTGGACGTCTGAATGAGGAATCAGACCGAGGGGACTCGTCGAGTCCATGAGTTGACTCGACGAGTCAGTGAGGGTTTGTCCCGATGAGCTTGAGCATGCGATAGCTCGACGAGTTGGGGGTCAACTCGACGGGCTGAGCTGGACTGTCACGAGATTTCTGAGGAAAGTAAGTGGACTCGACGAGTCGCAAGGGTGCACTCGGCGAGTCGGGTCAGACATGGACTCTTGACTCGAGTTTGACTTCTGTTGACTCTGGGGTTTGGTCAACATGAGTAATGGAGACCATGGAGGGGTAAAATGGTCTTTTACCCAATTCAAGAGTTAGAGAAAGAAGAATAGCCCTCATTTATTGGGGTCGTGTGAAGAGTATTGATTAGAGATATTCATCTTTTGTGCTAGGCGGAGGCTAGTTCGAGTTTCGGGTGCGAGGGTATTTACTTGCTGCTTGTCAGGTGAGTCTTCTCACTATACTTTACCTTGAGCGGTAATAGAGTTATGTGAAAGAGTATCTTATATGCTATGTATGTGATGTGTTGCACTGCATTATTTCTATGTGATTTATGCTGTGTGTATTCCAGAGTTTACAGAGTTAGGACCGGAAGGTCCACAGAGTTAGGACCAGAGGGTCCACAGAGTTAGGGCCAGGGGGCCCACAGAGTTATAGCCTCGAGTGGCTAATGTGTGTTATATGTGGTATTTTGGGGAACTCACTAAGCTTCGTGCTTACCGTGTTATGTGTTTCAGGTTGTTCTCAGGAATCGCGGGAAGGCACCAGTTTGATTGTACACACCAGAGAAAGAGTTATGTTTTCAGGATCCTGGATTTTTAATGGAGTTGTGTTTTGTAATTTGAATAAACGAGATTTCCATACAATATGTTATGAAAAGTATGCGATTTTAAAATGAAAAATCTGTTTGAAAAATTACGGTGTTACAACTTGGGTATTGTTATGTAGCCTTTGACCATGAAGTGAGTGATTAAGCATCAATTTGGCATTGGCAGAAGGCTAGGTAGGCTGAAAGCCTGTAAATTTCTTGCAAAATGTTAATTCAGAAATCGTTTATTTCCTATGCCACATGGGCTAAAGTCTTATTGATGTATATCATATTGAAATTGTTGTATTTCATTGATTGTAAATCTTTGAATCAGATTATTCGTTGATATGGAAAGCTGTCATATGATACTCATCTGCTTTTGTTGTTCTTTGTCCCTCTTTGCTTCTGTCATATTGATATATATATATATATATGGCATAACGTTATATTTTAACTGTTATTGAACTCACTAAGCGTCACCGCTTATCCCTCTCAGTGTTTAATTATTGCAGGTGATAAGCATCCAGTATAGTTATGTGCTATTAGAAGATGTAGAATAAGTAATATTATAGCTTTTGTATTTTGTGTATAAATTCCTAGGAAGTTATGTAATATATAAAACTGCGTAAAACCCTCGTTAGTCGGTTTGTATCCAGTCTTTTGTAATAAGAGCATATACGTAAATTATGTTTATGAATATGCATGTCGCATGTTTAGAGTAATAATGTTAAGTAGGAAATGGGTCTTTCAAAATAAAACCCAAAACCATAAAGTGTTTACAAAATAGTTTTCAAAACATTTCCAACATCAGATGATGCCACAAGCTAGCAAAATCAAATGGCAAGAAAATCACAAGGTAGAAGAAAACGAGAACAATGAAAGTCTCAACGTTTTATTATCAATAATAAAAAAAACTCCCCTGAACGTGCTACAGGGAAAATACTTATAACCCTGGAAAAAAAAAAGACAGCTTAACTTTCCTAAAAAATACTCCTAAGATTTAGATTAAAGATATATTCTGTAAACAAAATTATCTTCCACTAAATCTCTTATTATTTTAACATAATTCAAATAGGAAACAAATCAACTAAATAATTGACCAAAACATAAAAAGTTAGCCAATAGGAGGTTGTGATCAGATGCTTCTGCATCATCATCCCTGCCTTGAAAAGGACCCACTTTCGACTGTGCTCCTTCATTTGTTCCCTCCCGAAATGGCGATAAATCAGCAACATTGAAAGTAGCCGACACGTTGTAATGACCAGGCAATTCAATTTTATAGGCATTATCATTAATCTTCTTGAGCACCCGGAAAGGACCATCAGCACGGGGCTTCAACTTCCCAAAATGACCAGCTGGAAAACGTTCTTTTCTCAAATGAATCCAAACCAAATCACCCTCCTTGTATGCAAATTGCTTCCTAAGCTTGTTTGCTCGATTTTGATACACCGTATTATGTTTAATGATTTCATCACGAACCTTCTGATGGAGAGTTTTGATCTGATGTGATTGATTTTCCGCCTCAACACTAACATAGTCAACCAGGGGAATAGGTGTCAAATCAAGCGGAGTAAGGGGGTTTCGATCGTATACGACCATGAACGGGCTCAACCCAGTATTGCGCTTCATGGAACGGTTATAGGCAAACTCAGCCTGAGCAAGGATTAAATCCCACCAAAAATGACTCATGAATTTAACATCCCGATCTGAGGTGATGGTCTTTGGAACTCCATGAAGCTTGACAATTTCAGAAAAATACAATCTTGCAAATTGGCTCGCATCATAAGTCTTAGCACAGGGTATAAAATGAGTCATTTTTGAAAATCTGTCCACACCAACCATCATGGAATCTTATTGTCTTTGAGTTCGAGGTAAACCTAGGAGAAAATCAAAACTAACATCCTCCCATGGGGCAACGGGAACAGGCAATGGTATATATAGGCCCGCATTAGTGTGGTGGGTTTTGGCCACATGACATACACGACATCGAGCAATTATACGGGCAACATCATGCTACATCTTGGGCTAAAAAAACGACCGTGGATTTAGTCCAAGGTTTTATCCCTGCCAAACTGACCCCCAAGACCTCCAGCATGGCTTTCATTGATAATTGAGTCCCGTAACGAGCTCACAAGGATGCACAACCGAGCACCCTTAAAGAGGTAACCGTTGTGTCTTGAGAAGTCGCGAAGGGGCTTATCCTGGAAGCTATTCCAGATGGTTCTAAAAGCTAGATCATCCTGGTATAAGTCCCTGAATGAATCAAAGCCACAAACCTAGAATTTCATTTCTGAAAGGAGCACGTGACGTCTACTTAGAGCATCAACAACAGTATTTGAAGACCCAGCCCTGTGTCGAATAATGAAGGAATAAGCTTGCAAGAATTCGACCCATTTGGCATGGTGAGGTTTGAGTTTCTGCTGTCCCTGTACATACTTGAGGGCTTTATGGCCAGAATAGAGAATAAATTCGTTAGCGAGAAAGTAATGTCGCCAATATTCCAAACTATGAACAATGACATAGAACTCCTTATCATAGGTAGAGTATTTGCGTCGCGTTTCATTGAACTTCTCACTGAAAAAAGCAATCGACTTTTGATTTTGACTTAGAACACCGCCTATACCAAGACCCAAAGCGTCGCACTCGACTTGAAACACCTCGTTGAAATTAGGAAAACCCAAAACAGGAGCTTGTGTAACCTTTTGTTTTAATTCTTCAAATGCATTTCCAGCCTCTTTAGTCCAAGAAAACTTCCCGCCCTTCATACATTCCGTCATAGGGGCAATAATGGTACTAAAATTTCGAATGAAACGCCTGTAGATGGAGGCTAGCCCATGGAAGCTACGGATATCATGGATCACAAATTGGTGTAGGCCAACTCGTAATAGCTTCAACCTTGGAATTATCCATCCGAATCCCATCACCTGAAACTAAGTAGCCAAGAAAGATAACTTCATTAGTTAGGAAACGGCACTTCTTCTCGTTGGCGTACAGTTTCTGCTCCCGCAAGACTGCGAACACCTGTCGAAGTTGTGAAACATGTTGCTCGACACTTTGGCTGTAAACTAAAATTTCATCGAAGTAAATAACAACAAATTGACCTATGAAAGGTTTAAAAACATGGTTCATCAGCAGCATAAAAGTTCTTGGTGCATTTGACAACCCAAAGGGCATCACCAACCACTCGTACAGTCTGTCACGTGTCTTAAAGGCGGTTTTCCACTCGTCCCTAGGTCGCATACGAATCTGATGGTACCCGCTCCGTAAATCAATCTTGGATAAAATCGTCGACCCATGCAACTGATCAATTAAATCATCGAAACGCGGAATAGGGAATCGGTATCTAATCGTGATTTTTTCACGACTCTACTATCAATACACATGCGAAAGGTACCCCCTGTTTTGGAACTAGCAAGGTTGGTACGACACACAAACTCATACTCTCTCATATTAGTCCTTTGTCGAGTAGCTCACTAACTTTTCGGTGTAACTTCTCAAACTCTTTTGGGTTCATACGATAGGCGGGCTTGTTTGGAATAGTGGAACCGGGTAAGAAATCAATGCAGTGTTGTATCTCCCTTATAAGAGGTAGACCGGGTGGAATATCCTCAGGGAAGAAGTCCCTAAGTTCATTGAGTAATGGTTGGATCAGGTCTGGAATAGTTTAGGAAAAACCATTTTCTTCTGTCACAACTAAAGCATAAATGGTAGGTTGAGGGATGAGTTTGGTTAACCCAAGGAATTCTGTTTTGGAGAGAACCAAGATGTCACCAGTATACTATCCCTGGTGTCTAGGGGTGCCAACACTATATTAACTCCATCCTTCTTGAAACTATATGTGTTCAAAAAACCATCGTGTTTGGTCTTTCGGTCATACTTCCAAGGTCTTCCCAATAACATGTGGCACGCATCCATGGGAATAACCTCGCACCGGACTTCATCTTCATATTTTTTTCCGATCGAGAAGTGAACTAAACAACGCTTATTTACCTTCACAACATTCCCCTTATTGAGCCACGTTAGTTGGTATGGTTCTGGATGATTTTACACCTTGAGCCCTAACTTTTCCACCATTGTTGTTGCCACCATGTTGTCACAACGTCCCCCATCGATTATGACACTACAAACCTTGCCTTTTGATGTACATTTGGTGCGAAAAATGTTGTTGCGCAACCAAGAACGATCATCTAATGTTTTCTCTACATCAACGTTTAGGACACGATGAGTAACTAAAGCATTTCCATGATCAGTATACACCACCTCGATCTCCTCCCCCATCACTTTCATCCTTCCCTTCGGTATCATAAACAGGGTCTGGTTCCCCCACCAAAGTGACCAATTGTTTGTTTGGAAATTCCCTCTCCATATGACCCTCACCTTGACATTTGAAGCATCGAAGAACACGAGTAACAGGTGGATTGGCTGCAATACCTGTTGGGGTGTCAATTTTAGAGTTGGTTGCCTTGCTTTGTTGCATCGGTGGTGAATGGGAGGACGACACAAACCTGCTAGCTCCAAGTTTTCCTCTGTTCCTTAACTGTTTTTCAACCTTTAAGGCCAAACGACATACATCAACATACGTCCAATATTGTTGAAGGTGCACAATATCAACAATCTCAGGTTTGAGGGCTCCCAAAAAACATGCAATATATTGTTCCTTTTCTTCCACAATAGAACATCGCATCCTGAGTCGATTGAATTCAGCGATGAAATCTTCAACAGAAGACGCTTTCTGGGCTAAACTATGATAATCTAAGAAGGCTTCTTGACGATGATTTACCGGGAGAAACTTTCCCTGTAATAACTTCTTCATCTTCAACCATGTTTCGATTTTTGATCTCTTCTCCTGTTGGTGTTGTTTCTTCACGTCTTCCCACCAAAGTGAAGCAGACTTCCTTAGTTTAATGGCTACAAGTTTTACTTTCAAGGCGTCGGGAATATCCTTTAAATCAAATACCCATTCTATGGTGCTCAACCAATCTATGAAATCATCAGGATGTGCTTTCCCATCAAACTCAGGGATATCTATCTTCATTCCCAAGTTTCGTAAAGGTTCATCATAGTGTTGCCTCTGGGTATTCCGTTGATAAGTTTCAAATGCGTTCCTTCCGTGGAAACCCCCACCGAACGGATTAACGACCCTCTCTTCGTCATCTTGAAGGATGTGTTTTGATTAAGAATCTTTGTTTTGAGCCTCCTGTTGTATCTCCAATTCCCGAACTCGTTGTTGTAGCCTTTCGATCTCAACATCTCGAGGATCTGGTTGTTTTCCTTCGTTGCCTCTGTCGGCGTATCTACGGGGAGGAGGATCACGTCTACCACGTCCGACCATTTGAGAGATAACATGTGCTATGATACCAAATGATGCCAAAAGCTAGCAAAATCAAATGGCCATAAAATCACAAGGTAGAAGAAAACGAGAACAATGATTGTCTCGATGGTTTATTATCAATAATAATAAAAAAACTCCCTGAACGTGCTATAGGGAAAATACTTATAACCTTGGAAAAAAAGACAGCTCAACTTTCCTAAAAAATACTTCTAAGATTTAGATTAAAGATATATTTTGTAAACAGATATTATCTTCCACTAAATCTCTTATTATTTTAATATAATTCAAATAGGAAACAAATCAACTAAATAATTGACTAAAACATAAAAAAGTCAGCTGATAGGAGGCTGTGATCGGATGCTCCTGCATCATCAGAGTTTTCTTAAAAATCATAGATCATAACAAGAGAATGTGTACGGTCATGCCTTCGCCTTCCCGCGGTCATCTGAAGTACGTGAAACATAACCCAAAACTCTATGCCAATGCTTAGTGAGTTCCCCCAAAGTACCAACACATAAACAATAACATATACAATAACAACATGCAATGGGTCTACAACTAAAAGACTAGATTACCCCTGAGCCCGTAATATAAGTCTGGCGTGCCCTCGGCCCACAACTTATGTCTGGCTTGCTCCCCGACCAAATCAGTCCTCAGACTGAATACCATCAATCCCTTAGTATGAGTCTGGCATACCGCCCGGTCCTCAGCTTGTATCTGGAATCCTCATGAGCCCTCAGTATAAGTCTGGCATGCCCTACACGGGCCTCAACTCATATCTGGAATGCTCCAAGGTTTGTTGGCTACCGCAAGGAGCATGTTAGTCACAACCCAACACATTATGTCGACATATACCACATAATAAACATATACATATAATCATGCAACATAATCACATGTAGTCCTACAGATCTACCAGACTAGCATATCAATAACTAGCATAAACATGCATATCTATCCCATACTCAGCATATCAGTGAATATCAAACCAATGGGCCGCCCTTGGAGCCTTCGACCCGTAAGTACAGTGAGGAAAACTCACCTCATAAACTGGACAAAAGCTGATGAGGTCTCGACTCCGAATCTCAGCTCCAACCGACTCCTTAGAAGGGTTGAAAATGAAGAATAAGTCCCAAGTCCAAAGTGCTTCACTCTTCTAAGATGAGTTTGGCTTCCTTCCTTCTTCTTCTAAGCACACAACCATACACTTTTAGGCTAATGGCTTCTCAAGGTGAACTAGGGTTACAAACATGAATGAGATGGTGGAGGCTGATAAGGTGAAGGGAAATGAGGCCATAAGGATGCTTAAATAGTAGCCAAACCCTAAAAATTAGCATTTCCTCATTTAGCAGGTACGCCCAGCGTACACCACGTACGCATTGTGACAACCATCAAATTTCGGTCAAGTCAAAGTCAAACAAAGTCAACAAGTTAAACCGGTCAACTCCATTAACCCTTGTATGTTAGGGTTTACGTTATGTAATCACTGTACAATTCGCTATTTTAATGAGAAAACATCATTTGGAAAGTTCATGTGTTTGATATTCCTTAGCCTTAACAGTGCTAAACAACGAACCAAAGCGATAAAACACTATTGCACAATCATCGGGATTGTGTAGGACACTAAATCATGGCTTAACGGGGTCTATGGACCTTGCGTTGCGAAGCCGGACACTCAAAAAGATCACAAACGAAACCTCTCTCAATCTCATTCAAACCCTACTCAAGATTACTTGACGCTAATAGGATCAAAACTCATACACTACGATATAAATTGACGTTAATAGCAACATAGTATAGTACAACGTTATAACTATAATCAAATTAAATTATGATACCATATTAAAATCAAATCAAAGTATAATGCTCTAATTAAATTTAAAAGAATCAAACTTGAATGCTATAATTAAACTTCAAATCAAAGTAGATTGTTATAATCAAATAATAACTCATCTTTTATAAAACTCCATTTTTATAAACTTTACATTAAATTTTATAAAACTCTATTTTATAAACTTTACATTAAATTTTATAAAACTCTTATATTAATTATGTAAAAGATGCTTGTGTTAGTGGGAAATTATGAAGACCACCAAAAGCAAAAAGATTATTCCCATGGTCTCCCACTCACACCTCCCATCCACTTTCCTTTCCTTTTTCTCCCAACACATTATTCTCTTCACCACTTAAACCTTCTCTATTCTTTCTCTCACTCTCAAACTCGAAATTCATCCAAGAAATACTCATATTCCAGCCAAGAACAATCTATTATACTCAAATCTTCATCCCTCTTGAAGCATTCATCAAGGTATGTTGTTAAAAGTTTCAAATTCATACAAGAAACAAATTAAATCCACCAAAATATCTAAAACTCATTTTATGCATAAACCTGATTTTTCTCAGAATCCCATCAATAAAATAAGAAGTTCTGGAAATTTTCAGAAAATAACTTATTTTTTATTGAATTACTATAATTATTGCAATAAAGTAGGGCAATAATTCACATAAAATACTTTTTGCATTCAATAAATTCTGAGAAAATTCTGAGATGACCAATATATTGATTAAACATAATTTATGAAGTTTCATGAATTTATATTACTGTTTACTATTATTTATGATTTTATTGATTAATTAATAGTGAAATATATAAAAAATACTTCCCACAGTCACAAATATCCGAAACTTATACACTAGGCTCTATATCATGTTTAAAAACTATGGTTAATTTTACAGAATTTTTGGGAATAATTTAGTATTTTTCCCGAATTTTGTTGTTGTTTAATCATTAAAGTATTAAATAAATACTAAAACAGTTCAGAAAAATATAAAAATTTTACAGTAATTAATATTGAATGAAATAATGATTTCCTAATAATTTCATAATTTTTCAATACTGTGTACTATTTAAAACCATTTTCCTAAGTATTTAAGCATGTAAAAATGCATTTTAATGATTATTTCATATAAATAATTGTTAAAATCTGTAAATAATTATAATTGGGCAAGTTATTATTTTAATAAGAAATTATTAAAATCTGGCCTAAATTGAAAATATAAATTAATTATGCAAAGTAATTAATTCAATTTAAAATTCATTTAACAAATGAATACCTTAATATTATAATCAAAATGAATTATTGTTAATTCATCTAATATAAGAATATGTGTCTAATTATTTGTATTAGTACTCTATTCTCGTTTAGCAGTTCCTAAACCAAAACTATTAATTATATTAGGTTCTACGCCATTTTGACCCGAACCGTCTATCGTACGACACATGCATTTCGTTTTGGGACTAATGTGAGTAATCTACCCCATATTTTATAATTTTCAATACTTTTGGGGTGTATCATGTGGTTCTAATATGTTCCAACTTCATTTTATTTTTTTATCACAATTGAGACATTGTTGGGACATTTATACGTGAGTCATTAATTGTATAACTATTGTTTGTTTACGCTACATGTACTTGTAGTGCATTACCATTTTTTAGTCTAATCTCCATGACTATGCCCGTATTCTTGAGGTACGTTATGGACAATAATAGCGCTATTGGGTTGACCACCCCGCCTTGGGACGCTAAGGTGATTGATCGCACGTGGTTGAGTGTGTATGATGATTAGATGCTCCATCCTATATATATTTTTATATATATACATATGTATATATAGGGTGAGGACATATTGTTGTTGTTATCATTTGTTAATCAATTTTTGATTTATAAACCGTTATCTCAAATACAATTGTTTGCCGACTTCAAAAGAAAACAAATTTCCAATTATAAAGGTTTCAACTTCACAATTTTCTCTACTAAAATTAGATTACTCACCAACTCTCGTAGTTGACCTGTTTTTACCCATGATGCAGATTTGAAGAATGAAGTTGATGAAAAATAGGTTGTGCCTTAGAAATCCACAAGACTATTTAAATTTGATGTAATAAATGTTGTTCGTATTTGGATTTGTATTTGTATGTTGTGGATCTTGTTTGCATACTTAGTACTTAATTGAATCTAATCATATTATAACATAGTTGTCATGAGACTTTGAACAATATATCACGCCTCGATCGATTCCGACAAGGATCGGGGTGTGACAGATTGGTATCAGAGCCCTTGACTATAGGGAATTAGGTTAATTGCCTTGACCTAGTCTATAGCCTCTAGGGTCCTCTCGTATGCTAGTTTATAAAATGCACACACAAGTGCATGCAATTCACACTTAGAAAATCCTAGGAATACCTTTGTGTGTTAAATGCTCCCTTAAGTGCATACGTATTACTCCTGACACTTATATGTGTGCATACACTGGTGAATATTCTCCTCTTTCTCTAAAAATCACACACATATTCAAGTGGTTTAAAAAAAAATGTATATACATATATATTCCTTAGAGCTCATAGGAAATTCAAAGTTATCCACTCTAGTCGGGTAGGATCATAGTAATTGACGCGTAGTAACTGGAAGGGGGAGGTGCCGGTAGCCCGAAAGTCCTGACTAGGTAAGCATTCGTATACATCCCAATCAACCGAGGGACCAGTTTGCTTATCTGGGGACCAAAGGCGAGAGTTCCCAAACCTATAGGCCAAAGCGCGTCATTCACATTACTTTTGAGCCATCAAAATACCCGACCTTATCAAACATATCCGAAAGGATACACTCCAAAATGGCCAACTCATTGGACTATTAAGTTCCCTAATGGGCCTAGAAGTGGGAAAGAAATGTGAAAACTTAGTTTTGTGGGGGCCCACGCAAGTGCTACCTGTTTCACATTTAGTAACCATGGAAAGCCCAAAAGGTGCCCAACACTCCTAACAATGGCCCAACAAGTGTTTTACAATTATTTTACCCAACAATGTCTAAAAAAAAACTTTATTTCCATAATCAATTTACAAATAACTCACAAGTCCATATGCGTGTTTCTCATAGTTGACATGTTCCGTGTTTGGTTGTGGACTTAGGGTAGACTCATTAGGATCAACAGTCTAATAAAATTTTAATTACACATAACTGGGGGCATGTCGAGTGAATCTTAGGAGTGGATCAGACATGGAACAAATCACAAGATTATAATCAAGTTATTCCTACTAAATTCATAAGTCTATTTATATAGACCTCTGGTATAGAGTCGTCAGCGTAGTCATGTCGGCAATCTAGAATATAGCTAAATACATAATACAAACTATAATACCCAAATTATACAAAATTTTCTGCATTAAAAATCAATAGACAAACACAATGAAACTAAAAAGGGTATCAATCTATCAAGAGAAAAACACATACAATGTAGATTAAAATCTACTAATTATAACAAAATGGCTAAAAGAAAAGGTAAGGACTAAGGATTGTTAAGTCCTCTCTTCTTATAAATAGCTTTGAAGCAAGCTTGCCTAAGCTTCTTTGTTCTTTCTGTCAATTCCATACCTGGCAATTTCTCCATCATCTTCTTGTGCCCTGCTAACGTCTCTACCTCCTCCTTTAATCCCAACTCCTAGTTTTTTTAGGTAGATGCAATATATTTTTCGTGTGAGTTCACAAAATTTACAATGAGTTAAGTTTATGTAAATATAAATCAGAAATCGTAGTAAAACAATTGATTCGATGTGGCATATTCCTAGGGCCTATGTTTATGTTATAAAGAAACTAATAATTAAAATTTTAGAAAATACCAAAACTACTTTGGTTACCAAGTGCATGCATACATGCATGAGTAATGTATAGAAGGTTATTATCGTAGTTTACCTTGGCATTTTGAATGAGGGATTGAAGGCTCTTAAGTTTTCTATGAGGCCATCTGTTTATGTTTAGCTCTCTGCATCTTTTCTTCAACAATGTTAACCCTATCCCTAGTTCCTTTGCTGCCATGATTATCGGCATCTCAAAGTACTTCGCTATCTCTTCAAACTCCAATGGTCTCAATCTCTTTGCCACCTTCCGGCCACCGTGATCAGTGGTGGCAGCACTAGAACTACATGTAGCCTCACCACCGGATTTACAGTCTTCACTGAAACTAACCAATGGTAAATTACCATCCTCCCAACAATCCCATAAGCTTATATCTTCAAGGGGATCCAAATCGTGAAACTCATTTCTAGAAATGATGTTTTGATCTTTGTTAAGTACTGTGGAAACGTTCTGATCGAGCACTTCATGCAATTTTTCCGACAACTCGTAATCATGATGGTCGAGCCTGTCACCACTGCAAAAAATCCAAAAACTCAAGATAATCAAATCCAACACGATGGAAGACTCTTTTTGATCACTACAAATCCAAACCATGTTTTGATCAATATAGACAAAATCACTTTTTTGTGCGAAAGATGGGGTAATGAGTGACGTTTATATATACCTGAAAAGATCTTGATGATCAAAGTACGGAAACCAATCGAGGTCATATATGGGGTTTTGATGATCTGCCGGTGGATCCATTTGTGAGGGAGAAGTTAAAAGTTGCGGTAAGAATGTGATGATTTATATAAGTGAAGTGGGAGAAGTAATTAATAACAAATAAAGAGGAAATGAATATATATGGTCTTTCAGCTGTAACCTTCTTCTTCAATTCACACACATATACGTATATGTTGCCGCAAATTATGACTTATATGCCTCATGCATTTAATACATCACATGCCTACTGCATATTCTTGACTTTGAAGCTACGTACCAGTTTCAAATTTCCCCAGTAGCACACTTTTCATTAGAAAGTACTCCAAGTCTTCACACATGAACCAGTTAGAAAGTACTCCAAGTCTTCACACACGAACCAATTAGAAAGTACTCCAAGTCTTCACACATGCAAATTATGACTTGTGTGTCGCTATAGGTAACTAATAAAACTTTATTTTTTAACCCCTTAAATATCAGTACAAGCTTCTAACCTCGACGTTTAAATTCTAAATTTCTTTTTATTACTAAAACTAGCATCGATTCAAGTATATAAACCATGAATCTTGAGAACACGGCAAAACCCAAATAAGTATTATCATCTATGTAAAAAAAAACTCAGGGTTTTTACTAGTAAATCTATCAGTGGCAGAGCTTGAACAATTAACTTGGGGGGGGGGAGAAAATATTATAAACTGAAATTAACATTAAAAAAAAAACAGATTGTTTTCAACAAATAAACACCAAAAACACCTAGAAAAAGAATTACAACTCAGCCCGACAGCCTTTAATGTCTTTAAAAACAGATTATGAATGATATATTAGTAAGCAGACAACAATTTCTCTTTCAATGTTTTCATCTTTCCCATGATTATATCTAGAAAAATCAAAATGAAGGAACAATTGATCCAATCAAAACAAAATCAAATTCAAAATTAGAACAATAACCAATAACTCATTTAACAATAACCAAATCAATCTTTGTTGTCACTTTTCAGTTTTGTTTGAAGCTGACAAGTTGTTAAGCATAACCAAATCAATAACCAAATCTATAAGTTCATAACTTATAAATCAAATTGGCAAATCGCCAAATCGCAAATGACAGCCAAATTAAAAGGAAACTCGGTAAGACAGTAGTAACGCATAAATAGGCAACAGATTGACAGAAAACAGCAGCAGCAGTGCAATACGCCAACACCAACAATCAACAATCTTACAATCAGAAAAGAAAGAACATCTGAACAGGATTTGGGTCTCGGGATTACATACCTGATTTCTGTGAAGTGTGAATGGGGACTTGGGCACTTGGCGATGGCGATTGGCGAGAGTGAGACCAGGCGACTGACTTGGCGAGACATCGACAAACGAACAGCAGGCGAGATAGGCAGCGAATTGGGAAAATGGGGATGAATCGATTTTGATTTCTTGATACCGCTTGTTCGCTTGGAGAATTGGGAGTATTGGACTATTCTGATTAGGAATCGGGAGGGGCCAGCCCAAGTTTGAAGATAGCAGGCTTATAACTATTTTATTTTGAACTACAATTCCTACTTCTAGCCCAATAATACTACTCCCCTGGAATCTATGAGGGCTAGTGTAAACATTATGGTCATATATCATTAAGATTCTATGGACTTAGAATGTGTGATTCCGCCTCATTCCTTGTTCCTTGTTTGGTTGTGGGCTTAAGGCGGGGTCACCCATCCAAAATGCCCTTGCAATCTTAATGATATACGACTAGTTTACGTCAATCGACTATAAAAGAACTTGTAGGACTTATAATGCAAATTTCGTCAAAATTTGTTGAAACATTCGTAATGATGGAACTCGCTAACTACGTTATAAAATATTCATAGTGGTAATACCAAGGATAAAACAGGGAGTATAAAAGCACACATAGAATACTCTATCATCCCAAAACAATAAACTCCTTTTAAATTGACTCAGTTCAAGTTACAATAAGAAATTTCCAAGGTCGTCATGTGACATCAGGAGGGTTGTTCCTCACCAAAATTAATTTCTTGTACTACGAAACGTTTTCCACATCTTTTTCCAAACTCTTGAAGTCCCAGTCAAAATGCTAATTTCGGGACGAAATTCCCTCTAACGGGGGGATGATGTGACAACCATCAAATTTCGGTCAAGTCAAAGTCAAACAAAGTCAACAAGTTAAACCGGTCAACTCCATTAACCCTTGTATGTTAGGGTTTACGTTATGTAATCACTGTACAATTCGCTATTTTAATGAGAAAACATCATTTGGAAAGTTCATGTGTTTGATATTCCTTAGCCTTAACAGTGCTAAACAACGAACCAAAGCGATAAAACACTATTGCACAATCATCGGGATTGTGTAGGACACTAAATCATGGCTTAACGGGGTCGATGGACCTTGCGTTGCGAAGCCGGACACTCAAAAAGATCACAAACGAAACCTCTCTCAATCTCATTCAAACCCTACTCAAGATTACTTGACACTAATAGGATCAAAACTCATACACTACGATATAAATTGACGTTAATAGCAACATAGTATAGTACAACGTTATAACTATAATCAAATTAAATTATGATACCATATTAAAATCAAATCAAAGTATAATGCTCTAATTAAATTTAAAAGAATCAAACTTGAATGCTATAATTAAACTTCAAATCAAAGTAGATTGTTATAATCAAATAATAACTCATCTTTTATAAAACTCCATTTTTATAAACTTTACATTAAATTTTATAAAACTCTATTTTATAAACTTTACATTAAATTTTATAAAACTCTTATATTAATTATGTAAAAGATGCTTGTGTTAGTGGGAAATTATGAAGACCACCAAAAGCAAAAAGATTATTCCCATGGTCTCCCACTCACACCTCCCATCCACTTTCCTTTCCTTTTTCTCCCAACACATTATTCTCTTCACCACTTAAACCTTCTCTATTCTTTCTCTCACTCTCAAACTCGAAATTCATCCAAGAAATACTCATATTCCAGCCAAGAACAATCTATTATACTCAAATCTTCATCCCTCTTGAAGCATTCATCAAGGTATGTTGTTAAAAGTTTCAAATTCATACAAGAAACAAATTAAATCCACCAAAATATCTAAAACTCATTTTATGCATAAACCTGATTTTTCTCAGAATCCCATCAATAAAATAAGAAGTTCTGGAAATTTTCAGAAAATAACTTATTTTTTATTGAATTACTATAATTATTGCAATAAAGTAGGGCAATAATTCACATAAAATACTTTTTGCATTCAATAAATTCTGAGAAAATTCTGAGATGACCAATATATTGATTAAACATAATTTATGAAGTTTCATGAATTTATATTACTGTTTACTATTATTTATGATTTTATTGATTAATTAATAGTGAAATATATAAAAAATACTTCCCACAGTCACAAATATCCGAAACTTATACACTAGGCTCTATATCATGTTTAAAAACTATGGTTAATTTTACAGAATTTTTGGGAATAATTTAGTATTTTTCCCGAATTTTGTTGTTGTTTAATCATTAAAGTATTAAATAAATACTAAAACAGTTCAGAAAAATATAAAAATTTTACAGTAATTAATATTGAATGAAATAATGATTTCCTAATAATTTCATAATTTTTCAATACTGTGTACTATTTAAAACCATTTTCCTAAGTATTTAAGCATGTAAAAATGCATTTTAATGATTATTTCATATAAATAATTGTTAAAATCTGTAAATAATTATAATTGGGCAAGTTATTATTTTAATAAGAAATTATTAAAATCTGGCCTAAATTGAAAATATAAATTAATTATGCAAAGTAATTAATTCAATTTAAAATTCATTTAACAAATGAATACCTTAATATTATAATCAAAATGAATTATTGTTAATTCATCTAATATAAGAATATGTGTCTAATTATTTGTATTAGTACTCTATTCTCGTTTAGCAGTTCCTAAACCAAAACTATTAATTATATTAGGTTCTACGCCATTTTGACCCGAACCGTCTATCGTACGACACATGCATTTCGTTTTGGGACTAATGTGAGTAATCTACCCCATATTTTATAATTTTCAATACTTTTGGGGTGTATCATGTGGTTCTAAGATGTTCCAACTTCATTTTATTTTTTTATCACAATTGAGACATTGTTGGGACATTTATACGTGAGTCATTAATTGTATAACTATTGTTTGTTTACGCTACATGTACTTGTAGTGCATTACCATTTTTTAGTCTAATCTCCATGACTATGCCCGTATTCTTGAGGTACGTTATGGACAATAATAGCGCTATTGGGTTGACCACCCCGCCTTGGGACGCTAAGGTGATTGATCGCACGTGGTTGAGTGTGTATGATGATTAGATGCTCCATCCTATATATATTTTTATATATATACATATGTATATATAGGGTGAGGACTTATTGTTGTTGTTATCATTTGTTAATCAATTTTTGATTTATAAACCGTTATCTCAAATACAATTGTTTGCCGACTTCAAAAGAAAACAAATTTCCAATTATAAAGGTTTCAACTTCACAATTTTCTCTACTAAAATTAGATTACTCACCAACTCTCGTAGTTGACCTGTTTTTACCCATGATGCAGATTTGAAGAATGAAGTTGATGAAAAATAGGTTGTGCCTTAGAAATCCACAAGACTATTTAAATTTGATGTAATAAATGTTGTTCGTATTTGGATTTGTATTTGTATGTTGTGGATCTTGTTTGCATACTTAGTACTTAATTGAATCTAATCATATTATAACATAGTTGTCATGAGACTTTGAACAATATATCACGCCTCGATCGATTCCGACAAGGATCGGGGTGTGACACGCATGGCGTACTCTGAAGGCCTTAAATTACCATAATGCCATTAAGGCCCTTTTTCCCATACATATCTTGAACTTGGGACCAAAATGCAACATAAATGAATTAAAAGGGGTCAAATTTAGAAATACCTCATATCAGGATGTTACAAATAGAAGGTCCATGTGGTTTAAATTTCTATCGTGTTTGGTCCCTAAAGTGTTTAAAAAGACATTTATACCATTTTTAATGTATTTTACATTTTTTTGACTAATTTTACATTTAAAGTATAATATAAAAAATTAAAACACTTAAACATCCCACCCACCCCATTCTACCCTACCCCTTTCCTTTCCCTTTCCAGTCAACATCCACCATTACTAGTTTACCAACACCATGACTACCTTATACCTCCACTCCAACACCAGCTCATTTTCGATCAAAGGCCACCACCACCATCAGACCTCCACCACAACCTGCTACCCTACATCAGAGCATAATCATCAACCAACTGCCACCACCATTATCATCAATGTACACTTCCATTACCCTCACCATACACTAGAATTACCAACACCATCAACCACTACCACCGACATTACTGTCTAACACTATCAACCACCACCGTCGTCACCCCTGTCACCCCTTTTTCCTCTATCTTCTTGCTACCCCTACCAACTAAAATGTGACACATTAACATAAAATCAGAAGCTGAAAACCAAGATCAAATCCTAACTAACACAAGCTCAAATGTATGGGAAATATGAAGAACAATTTATACACCTGCAACTCGATTCCACCTCTAACAATCAAAATCGATTCCTCTTGCTTGATCTGTACCAATTGAAGGTAATAGTTTAAGAGATAGAGGGAGAAAGTGTGTGTGTGTGTGTGTGGGGGGGGGGGAGAAAGAGATAGATGTTGTTCAACAGTTCTTCCACACCTCTTAATCAAGTTGCGAAAGAAAATAGCCAGACTTTCCAATCAAATTCGGGTTGCATTAGTTGAATAAAAAAGCATCAACTCCAGATTTCGATTAGTTTCCAATCAGCTCAAGGGCCTTTTTCTGTTTCCACCGATGGTGTAATCAAAATGAGGTATCTGGAAAAGCACCCAAAATTTTACAAAACTGGACGAACCCCAAGAAGATTCATGATGTACTTGGCGATGTGTGTGTATTAGTGTATATGTGAGACACTTGGCAGCGGAAGCAAATAGCTAGACTTTCAATCCATACCTAGCAGAAGGGACATAGAGGAGAAGAAGAAGGCACAGGCAGGTAAGAGGTGTAATTAGTTTGAAGACAATTTTGGTTTCTTATTCACAACTGAAAAGTTGAAGTTATTGAATAACTAAAGAGAAATTGCTAAAATCTTGAAAATGGGTTACAAAATGACCACATCTAACATCAATGATGATGATTTATTCAACGAACTAGAGTTGTTACAAAAAAATTAATACTCAAACATAATACAACTAATATAATAATAAATTTATTAAAAATGATAAACACGTATCAAATTTCTTGTCTAGCACACATAACACTGTTCATTACTCTCATTATAATTGCATTAGCGAAATATTTTCAAAGCTAAACCTTTTAAAATATTATTTGTGTTCTATCATGTCTCAAGAGAGATATAAAGAGATTGAACGCTTTGGGTTTGATTTCGGTTTAACGAGTTTCTTGATAATATTGATTTTAAAAGTATAATTGATGAATTTACTTCTAAAAATGATAGAAGATCATGTGTAGAAAATTATAATGTGTTGGTTTTAAGTAGTGAAGACTCGTATGTGACGTATGAAAATTTAGGAGATGCTTGTTAACTTTTAGTTTTGAATTTAGAACAATAAAGAATTTAGTTAAAATACAATCAATTTTTTTATGATTTCGGCACAAGGCCTTCAATATTTTATTGAACTTCAATAACTTTAACCGTATTTAATAATATCCATAATTTTGGGCTTTTTGTGATTTTCCATAGAATATATTAGGCCGGTACAAAAGACTAAATCGAATATTGAGATACGAATTGGCAATTCCAATGAATTTTCACTAGTAGCTGATGCCACTACCAACAAACTACAAGTTTACAAACTCATCTGACATTAAAGTAAAATAAGTATGTAACTAAATATTGAATATTACAATATACAAGTGATAAAACTTTCTACCTCGCACGTAATTCATATATTATTTATACATTATAACGTTTTAAAAGTATAAATATAAAACAAAAGATACTACTTGTAACACTTTTATTTTCGATAACCATATATATATATATATATATATATATATATATATATATATATATATATATATATATATATATATATATATATATATATATATTTACGATGTTGGCTATTGATTATTTAATTTTAGAAACTCTTAGCTTTTATCGTTTTTAATGTTATTGTTTATGTTTAGACAGTTAGAGGTATTACTGTAATTTAACATTTAGTTAGTTAGCAGAGGTGTAATTTGTTAGAGAGATTCATACGTGCATATATTTGTTTTCTTTATTGTAATGACGAGTTAATCATACATGAAGATTGAAAATCATCTCTCTCTCTCTCTCTCACAAATCTTTAGTGTTAACATGGTATCAGATTAATGATCCGATCATCATCTTTATTTGTTCTTTTTCCGCATTCATCTTCAATATGTTTCAGTCCATTTTCATATTTAATCACGTCACATTTGAAGATAATTCAAGCAATTCTACTGTCATTTCTGTTTTTAATCCTTTTTACCTTGGATCATCTAATAATCCAAGTTTTGTTCTTGTCACCAACGTCTTCAATGTCGTCAGCTTTAATTCTTGGAAATGAGCAATGATCATTGCTCTGTCTACAAAGAACAAATTAGGTCTTGTTGATAGTACGCATCATTAACCTGCATCTGATCCATCTACGTATCCTGGATGTTATCAGCTAGATCTTGAATTCTCTTCACAAGAATATTGCAGACAATGTTCTTTTTCTCCCAACTGCATTTCAGATATGGAATGAATTGAATCAACGATATGAACAATCTAGTGGAGCGTTGATTTACCAAATTCAACAAAAGTTGTATTCAATTTCTCAAGGTACCAAGCTCATGAAGATATGGGAAGAATTACGAGTGGTTCAAGATCTTCCAACATGTTCATGTAGTGCAGCAACTGCTCTCAACAAATTTCTTGAAGATCAAAAGAGTATTCAACTCTTAATGGGGCTTAATGATTCATATAAAATCATTTGAGGACAGATTCTAATGATGAAACCACTACCTACTTTGTCTACTGCTTATGTTTTAATAATTCAAGAAGAACAACAAAGAGAAGTCAATGCCTCTCCAATCCTTAACAGTGAAGCAATTGCTATTAATTTTTCTTATAACTCAAACTCTCAGAATTCTACGAAGAATCTCACATGCACTCACTGCAAGAAAAACATGTCACACAATGTCTCAGTGTTACAACCTTGTTGGATTTCCCCTAAATTTCAAATTCACAAAAGGCAAAAAGGTTTATTATCCTTCTGTTGTTCAAAATGTTACTTTGACACCTAACATGAGATTCTCCTCTGAGCAATATCAACAACTACTTCAGCTTTTGAATACAAAATCACTCAATAACCGTTCTTCTACATCTCAAGTCAACTCTACCATTTCAGAAAGATCTCTCAATCCTAATGGCAAACCTTTTTCTTTTACAAATTTTTGTGCAAATTTCTAAAAATCATCTCATCTTCTTCAAACACATACCTCTTGGATCATAGACTCAGGTGCAAGTGATCATATTTGTTCTAATCAAAGCTTCTTTGTTTCTCTCAAAAAACTTCTTTAGCCTCAATCTCTTGGGCTTCTTAATAGTCATGCCACTTTTTTCAATTACATTGGTGATGTTGAAATTCATGCTTCCATAACGCTTCATGGAGTCTTATATGTTCCTGAGTTCAAATATAACCTTGTTTCTGTTCCTAAACTCATTTCTCATCTAAACACTCTTATAATTTTCACCGATGAAAATTGTCTTCCGTAGGACCTTTTCTTGAAGAGTAGTTTTGCTCTTAGTATACTTGACAAGAGAGTCAATGATTTGTATTTGTTTGATCATCACCAAATCAAGAAAACATGAATTTACAATTTTTCTGTTTTTCTTTCTTCATTGTCTTGTCAAACATTTGTATGCAATATTTCTTCTCATGATCAAACAATGTTGTGGCATAACAAATTAGGCTATATTCCTTTGGCAAAGTTGAAAGAACTTTCTCTTGTTTCCTCTAAAAGTATTGAGTTGAATATTGATTCATGTCTTGTTTTTGCTAAATCTAAACAACACAAGTTACCCTTTCCTATCACTGACACTATGAAGAAAAATCCTTTTGACTTAATACATGTGGATATGTGGGGTCCATATAAACATGATATATATGATGGTTATAAATATTTTATTGCCATTGTAGATGATCACAAGAAATTCCCCAAAAATGCCGAGTAAAACTTTCATTTTTAAATAAGTTATAGCCATTCATTCATTGTTTCAAAAGGCAATCAAAGTCAAAGTATTCTCAAAACATTAGAGTAATTCGTAAACATTCAGTGAGAAATAAAACTCCAGAGGATGCAGTACGATCAAGTCGGACCCTTTCTTTTGAAAACGAAGTACCTGAAAACATAAACATAAAATCGTAAAAACAAAGCTTAGTGAGTTCCCCAAAATACCCCATACCATACATACATAACAATTCAAAACATAATTGGGTCTATTTCAACCCCTCTGGTCTCTTTCAATCGGTATCGAGTCTATTTCATCCCCAACGGTCTCTTTCAATCAGTACTGGGTTTATTTCATCCCATTCGGTCTCTTTCAACTGGTATCATGTCTATTTCACCCCTACAACTAAGCATACAACCATATCAGCAAGAGTCACAATGACAACAAGTACATACAGGCATAACAGTCAGTGTCACAAAGATAACTATCATCCTACAAACATAATCTAGTGGGCTAGCATTGGTGCCTTCGACCCACAAGTATAGTGAAGAGACTCACCTGAACTACTCAACAGAAGCCCAACAGCTACCTCAGCATAAGAACAGCCAACCCAAACATCCTAAAAGGAATATGAGACCAATTCTTTGTCAAATACTCAATTTTACCCAAATTTAACTAAAAGTCAAACTGGTCAAAAAGTCAACATGTCAAAAAGTCAAATTCCATGGTAGCTGAGTATGCCCAACGTACTCAAATGATGCCCAGCATACATGATCTCAACCTATTACGCTAAGTGTACTCCCAAGTACGCCCCACATGCACGAGCTGGTTCCAATATTCCCATTAAGCACTTTATTCTTTAAGGCCTTTTGTCCAAAGCTCAGATCTAGACTCAAAACATCGACTTAAGTCATAAAGTTTCCACCTTTATGACTTTCCATGGCTAGCAAAGGTCCAAAAGCTAAAACCCTAACTGTTGAGTATTTGAGATATTGAAACTGATTTGGCATATTTGGTTATTTAGGGAAGCCTTTTTAGGGTTAATCATTTTATGATTCCCTACGATGCCTTTACAGTAGAAGTTCTTAATCGAGCTCTTCTAAGGCATTGATTTTATATTAGTCATAGATTTTATATTTATGGCATATATTTATTGTTCCCTATAAATAATCATTAGGTTTACTTTTGGTGTAAGCTTTTTGACCAGATTAGGGTTTTCTTAGTACGTTCATCTCATAATCAATACAAGAAAAACCTTTATCAGATTACTTGCATATGTTGGTGATTGATTCTTGATTGTTCTTGATATTCCGCATTCGTCATCTCGGATTTATTCCTAACAAGTGGTATCAGAGCGGGTTCTTGTAGATCTCAGCGATTTTTGCAAGAATCGATCTTGTTAATGGCGATATTTTATCATGAATCTCACCTTGTTCTTCAAGTTTTGTAAGTTTTCTGAAAAAGAAAAAGCCTATACCTCGTTTTTATTGAAAAATCTTGTTCAAAACTGTTTTCTTCAACTCATTATTTCATCTGATTTGTTCTTGAATCGTGTTCTAGAAGAGAATTAGAAGAAAATTTTGTGTTTATTTGAATTTTCGTGTTCAGATCTACTTTATCTCTCTAAAAATCGTTTCAGATCTGTTTTCTCTCTCTAGAAACCCTCTCAGATCCGTTTTCTCTCTCTAGAACTCTTATCAGATCTACTTTCTCTCTTCTCAAGTTTTATCATTTGTTGAAGATCTAATGGATCAAACGAATTTATTGTTTGACTCCATTTTAGAACTTGGATTAAAGGTTGCTAAACCAATCTATGGTGTTAACAAAGTGACCATGTTTCAAATCAGTGGTCGATCCACGTTGAATGATATTCCTGAGTTGTATAATATTCTTATTGATAAGAAAATATCTAGATACTCATATGTTAATCACCATGAGTTAAGAGAGGATAAGAGAATAGTAGAACAATTTTATATTATATATGAACATTTAAATCGGGAACATAAAGAGATGTTGAAGATAAAAAGGGCTGAAAAAGAAAAAGAAGAAGTTCATGTTGTTCTTCAAGTTTCTGAAGAAAAAGTGACTCCAGATGTTCTTGTTGAGGGGGAGTCAAGTGGTTCATGTTTTTCAGAAGAGTTACATTCCGAATCAGGTACTTCAGAAGATGAATCTCAAAGAAATTCATCTGAAATCGTGAAAGTGAAGACATTCTGTTCTATTGGAACTCAAACAGATGATTCTTTATGTTCTGATGATATCTTTGAAGGAATGATTCCTTACAGAAAGCCAATTCTTCAAGAAATTCAGATTTACCAAACTCCAAAAGTTTGTGTGTCAAAGTCTTCAAATGTTCAGATTCAGAAAGAATAAAAAGTTGTTTAGATCCGAAAATTTATTTCTGAAGCCTAGAAATAAGAAAAGGAAGAAGAAGAGAAAGAACAAGAGTAAAATGAAGAAAGTTTGGATGCCCAAGGTACACGTATCCAATGCTTGTGAAAAAGTTGAGAAAGTTGAAGTCAAGCATGTTCAAAGAATCTCTGATTCTCATTTTTCTTCAGTTAAAAATGTTAGAAGTTGGAAGGAAAAGAAAAGAGAATTTGGTTGGTTTAATGAATTTTTTGGAAATTTTTGTTTTCCAACTAAGAAGCGGGTATTATTTTCAGAGGATGATAGATTTTTTTCAAATAAGTGGGTATGCAAGACACCAACTTCAAAGTTGAACCTTAAATGGGTACCAAAAGTCCCATAAAAGTTTTGTCCTTAAAAAAAACGAAAATGGGGACAAAATCTTGGTGAAATCTGGTGGATTTGGTTCAAAGATATGATATTGTGTTGAAGAAATCAAATTTATTGATTTTTTAAGTGTTGGAATTGTCAAAAGGCTGAAAAAATAGAAAAATGGGTAATTTTCTGACATATTGCAGTGAACAGTGGGTGCAAGCTGTCATATGTAGTGAACAGTGGACTACATCAAAAGGCTGAAAAATAGAAAAGGGGTAATTTTCTGACATTTTTTAAGTGTTGGAATTATCAAATTTATTGACATATTGCAGTGAACAGTGGGTGCAAGCTGTCATATGTACTTTTGACAGGGGCCAGATTCGGAACTATTGGAAATGAGGATTACATTCGCTTTCAATGTGAAGGGCATAATCTGCCATTTCTTCCTTTCATGGAGGGTGTTTTTCGAGCATTTGGCTGTCTCATCATATCTTATTATTGTGTTCGTTCTTTGAAGATGGGTCAAACAACCTACATCTCAACTAAACATCACGGAACGAACCTATCTCCCACAAGCGAATCTCAAAGCAAAAATCACAATCACATTCGCAAGTTAATGATCAAGAACAACCAAAGGCGAACTCATCATCAAGAAACGAATTCATGTCAAGAAGCGAAAGTCTCGTTCTTTGCAGTGGAATTGTCAAACAAGAAGCGAAAGTGAAGAAGAGTACTTGCAAAAATTGGAACCGAAATAGACCGAACGTTCGGTCTATTTCGCTTTGGGTATGTATTTGAAGCGAGCCTTATGAATAAGAACCGAACTCACAAGAACCGAACCCGAATCTACTGTTCATAGGCGAACGTTCGGTTGCATTCGGTTTGGGTATGAAATTGAAGCGAACCTGCAATTCGCTTTCGGTCCATGATTAATTGAAATCGGAGCGAGAGGAACGAATCTTGAGTCGCATTCACAGTCGATGTTGAAGGTTTAAAATCACTTGTTTATATGATTCTCGGAATTATGACTGGTAAAAGGGCTCAATCGGAATTTCTTTGTGTTCGTATTCATTAAATCGGATGTCACGAGAATGAAGAAAACAGAAACCAGATGTTAACAAGTGTAGGTAATGAAGAGCAGTTTAATCGGAAGTCAAAATCCAAATCGGAAATCGTATGCTTTCGTAATTAACAGATTTCGAAATTGAGGAACATCTAAATCAGATATTGGAATTCATCAATCATCGTTCGGAATTTGGATGTCATCGGAACGCTGGGAAGTGATGATTCGATCGGCGATTATTTGATTTTGACTTTCAGAAGTCAAAGATGCGTCGTTCACAGATTAAACGACGAAGATGATGAAAGTTTCAATTCTTGTCCCTAAAGTTTGCACAGCTTGGCGGTTTTAACCCTAAATTCTCAATTCTTTCAATTTCTTGGGTTTTTACCACTTTTACCCCTTCTCTCCAAAATATTTTCATTTCTTATTATTTTCTTTGGTCTTATTCTTTTCAAACCCTTCTAAATAATTACTTCTTATTCTATTCTTTTGTCTAAATTTAAAAATCGAAAATTACAAAATTAATTTTTGTTATTTTTCTGGTTTTAATTTTTGAAGATTGGGTTTATTCCAAAGGGATTTATTTCATCAAATCTGACGGGTTTTGAAGATTGTTGGTGATTCTTCTTAACTTTCCGGATTCTATACATGGCATTTGTTGAAGATTCAAGGGGGGGGGGTGATGATTATTCAAGGGGGAGTTCGTATTTGGAAGATTATTTCTATTTCTCTCGCTTTGAAGACCCCATATGCTTATGAGTATCACAATTTAGGGGGAGAAATGCCAAGAAGATCGAAAATCGTGATCTTCATCAGTTTCAACATCTAGGGGGAGATTGTTGAGTATTTGAGATATTGAAACTGATTTGACATATTTGGTTATTTAGGGAAGCCTTTTTAGGGTTAATCATTTTATGATTCCATACGATGCCTTTACAATAGAAGTTCTTAATCGAGCTCTTCTAAGGCATTGATTTTATATTAGTCATAGATTTTATATTTATGACATATATTTATCGTTCCCTATAAATAATCATTAGGTTTACTTTTGGTGTAAGCTTTTTGACCAGATTAGGGTTTTCTCTGTACGTTCATCTCATAATCAATACAAGAAAAACCTTTATCAGATTACTTGCATATGTTGGTGATTGATTCTTGATTGTTCTTGATATTCCGCATTCGTCGTCTCGGATTTATTCCTAACACTAACTTATTTATCCATTAATACATATTAACTCTTGCATGGAAGGGATAGCAAGACCAAGATCACCTTTTTATGGTTCCTTATAGCTCCATAATGGATAAAGTTTCCAAATTTATCCATTAGAATGGTCCAAACCACCAAGATCTAGTTTTGAAGTCTCAAAGGGACCAAAAGTGCATCTTTTTCAACTCAACCCATTAAGTCCAAGTCTCCAACCTTCATATCTGAACCAATATGATGTTTAGATGGATAAAGTTTCCAACGTTATCCATTATAATGTCACAAACTTTCAAGATCTAAAGTTTATGCACTAAAGTGACCAAATGCTCATAACACCCAAAACTAGCTAGATCTAACAAAGGCATCATCAAGATTCAAGCTTTATACCTCCAGAAGAAAAATCAAGGTGAACAAGTTCTGGATCTACAAGCTCCAATGCAACCAACACTTCTCCAATGCATTCCTTCTTGTCTAAGATGCACCAAGCACACTCCACAGCACTCAAAAACACATTATTTGGCTCATAAGGCTCAAACTAGGGTTAGGGTTTCATGAGAGGACGTTGGAGAGGTCGAGGCTGAGAATGATAAGGGTTTGGGGGATTTAAGGAGCTTAAATAGTGCTCAAAACCCTCAAATTAGGGTTTGGGGTATGATCGCGTACACCCAACGTACTCCTGGTACGCCCAACATACCAGGTTGATCCCCTGCATTCCCCTTTGCCTAGTACGGCCAACATACTCCCCACACGGCCAACGTACGTGGCTTAACCCAAAGCCATCCTAACTTCAAACAATCGTAACTTCTTCGTTCCAACTCCGTTTTTTACGTTCATTATATCCACGAAAAGGTGATGAAGAGCCCCACAACATTATCTAAATATCTTAGACTAAAGACTTCTCGAACAAAAATCCATATTTCATGCAAGAACTCGGCCTATGACTTTTCCCTTTTTTCCCTTCGGCCCAAACACAATTAAAGGGTTAAATCTCTTAACTATCATTACCTCCTTTCACAAGGACTAAACCTTTCTTTCTTAAGGCCCAAAGCCTTATACAATTGACTTTCGGCCCACAGACCTGAATCACAAAATGATCCAGAACAAGGTGTTACAACTCTCCCCCACTTAAATTAAATTTCGTCCTCGAAATCATTCCTTACTATCTCCTCTACCAAACCAAATGATCCTGTTTGAACTCCCTGAATTCCAAATAAGGCTGGAGAAGTCATCTCACTCCAACGACCACCCACCCTTATTGTTGGCGAACCCGAATTAACAGAAATCACAATCCCTAACAAATAATGAACCTCAACTTTGCCTTAAGTCAACGATTGTCCAACCGCTATGCCTGAAATTGAAAACCCTGATCGATGTCTAACTCCCAGACTGATAGAACCATTCCAAACCGTTCCCACATTGACTTAACTTCATTACCCGAACCGCAAAAACCTATATGTCCTGAACAAATTTACGAATACCCAAAACATATACGCCCTGACCACTTACCGGTACCGAAAAAATCCTAATAAAAAATATCAACTCCATCCGCCAACACAACTCCATCAATCATTCAATCCCAATGAAGGAAAACTCAACCAAACAATGCACGAATGATCACCAAGTCCTCTTTACCCCAGTGATGGCTACAAACCGAACCGAGTTCTCATTACACATTTGGCCCCAACCTAGCCTACGATTTTCCCAAGAATTACAAATGTTGAGACCCAATCACAACCCTTCGCCCAAACCTATGATGATCCAAATCATCATATAGAATGCCACGAGCCAAGTCATAGACTTCCATCACTATTACAACCGCCTTCCCACCTAGTGAATGCTACGTCTACTCCACAGTCTTACAACACTTCTACAACCGCATCCTATCCTAGTGAATGCTAGGGCTTCTCTACAATCTTACAACACTTCCACAACCGCATCATATCCTAGTGAATGCTATGGCTGCTCCGCAGTCTTACATCACTTCCATTAATGCATACTAACAGAAAACACCGCGAGTCAAAACCTCTACCTATCGGACTCTATCAAGTGTTCGAGTCGTGCTTCAGACCCCATAGCCTTTATCAGATAAGAAAATACATAAAGGTCCTAACACAACCCTTGGCCCGAATCTAGCCATGAATCCATATCATTTGCTATGATGCTCACCATTGACCAAATAACCCTATTCCTTGCTTAACCCAAAACCCTCTCACAACCATAACTGATAGAACCATTCCAAACCGTTCCCACATTGACTTAACTTCATTACCCGAACCGCAAAAACCTATATGTCCTGAACAAATTTACGAATACCCAAAACATATACGCCCTGACCACTTACCGGTACCGAAAAAATCCTAATAAAAAATATCAACTCCATCCGCCAACACAACTCCATCAATCATTCAATCCCAATGAAGGAAAACTCAACCAAACAATGCACGAATGATCACCAAGTCCTCTTTACCCCAGTGATGGCTACAAACCGAACCGAGTTCTCATTACACATTTGGCCCCAACCTAGCCTACGATTTTCCCAAGAATTACAAATGTTGAGACCCAATCACAACCCTTCGCCCAAACCTATGATGATCCAAATCATCATATAGAATGCCACGAGCCAAGTCATAGACTTCCATCACTATTACAACCGCCTTCCCACCTAGTGAATGCTACGTCTACTCCACAGTCTTACAACACTTCTACAACCGCATCCTATCCTAGTGAATGCTAGGGCTTCTCTACAATCTTACAACACTTCCACAACCGCATCATATCCTAGTGAATGCTATGGCTGCTCCGCAGTCTTACATCACTTCCATTAATGCATACTAACAGAAAACACCGCGAGTCAAAACCTCTACCTATCGGACTCTATCAAGTGTTCGAGTCGTGCTTCAGACCCCATAGCCTTCATCAGATAAGAAAATACATAAAGGTCCTAACACAACCCTTGGCCCGAATCTAGCCATGAATCCATATCATTTGCTATGATGCTCACCATTGACCAAATAACCCTATTCCTTGCTTAACCCAAAACCCTCTCACAACCATAACTGGTTCTCTCTAGTTGACTTAGGATGATACCATGTTGACTGGCCTTCTCAGTTAATACTTAATCAAAAAATATCTTATCCGCACCACCAGATTATCCGTTCACAGCCTCGTCGACCAAACGGTAATCTGCTCCACACTCACAATCTTGACCTATCTTGGATTCTTCCCAACCTCAAGGAACCCTGATGCTCCCTCCAGATATACCAATCAAAATCCCTAACATGGGCACAAATTCTAAAATGACTCGTACTTGGAACTATCCCCGACAGTCCCAAGTGACCATCCATCACTTAGATTCATCTATAATATGATAACCTCATAATCACTGGATTACCGAGCGATCCCAAAATCTCCCTGCCTAAACACCACCACACTAAGCTTACTGGACTAAGACCCTAAGATCAAACGATATCGGGTGCTCACACCCCAAACCATATGGAGCACTTTACTATTCTCGACAAATATTGTCGTATCCAAAGTACCTTCCCTTGATACAATTCCACATCCTTTTATAATCTCAACTGATGACAAGGAATCCAAAAAACCCACAAATCAAAACAGATAGATATTTACTTCATTGCTCTACTTACTACCGAATTAATCCTGAGTCCGCTATAGAAAATAATCCCACAATCTAGCAATTTAGGGTAAACGTACCCAGAAGCCATGATATACCATAAACATAACATGATGATAGGTTGTCACGTCCATTGACCCCCAACTTATGCAGCTCGACACCTTCGAAGCATACCAACTATTGACAATGAACGAGAACAACCAACGATCGAGAATGCACTGACAACAACCTGGTAATCTAATGTTTTTCCACTGAACTAAACCCATGCAGAACCACACATACCTAAACATGAAGTTGATTGAAAGATCAACCACTGCTTATCTTGGACCATAGGTAGCAATTTATACAAGAAGCTGAGAAATCCCTCAACAATCGATACACAACTTGAGCGACCCAACTGCCACTTGATCAATTCACTGACATCCCGAAAGGAACCACTAGCTACAACGAGCTCATTGTCTAACAACTTCTTACCATGAAGACAACTCTTGCATTCATGAGCACATACATCTGATGGAAACTTGCTTTGCATCCTCGACTTGACCAAGTGCTAAGAAAAAGTTTCACATACCTAAATCGCAAATCCCTACGAACCATTCCTCTGATACCTTAAATTAAACATACCAATGTTCTTCCAATCAGAATGCCTAGTAAACAAACCATATCTCAGACCAGATCACCAAGTACATAGCATCCAGACCCTTGGAATGTACCACAAAATTCCAGATGATCTCCCAGATAAAAACCAAGCAAACCCCATGATATTCAGAATCTCAGATGGAGACCTCGAGAACTTCCCCAACCACCACCACATCTAACATCAAGAATCCTATGTAGTTACACAAGAAATAATTATGACAGTTCATTCATAGCAACAACTCCCTATCTAGAACAAACTGATAACCACATTTCTCGTCTGCAAATCCCTAACCGTTAGATCATCGTGAAAATCATTCGCACATACAAAAGGAATTATCCTCATAGTCGGGATACATTAGAGACAACAAAAGTTGTCACTCTCGATTCGCCTGAAACCATCAGCTAGCACCTGACCTGCATATTCCAAGAAGTAGACCCTTGGTCTCATCTCAAGGAATCCATACCACACCAATCCTCCTATGCATTCCCATACTGCGATACTGCCACCAAAAACCGCAGCTAACTAGTCTCATGTTAGGTTTACATCCCAGCTCTGAAAGTCACATGCCTGCTCACTCCTTCCTCCGAACTCAGAAACTAGAAGGACATAACCCTCGCCATAGATCGTGACATTCCAATCCATCTGCCAATCACTCATCCTTCGGCCGAAATCCTCGATCCGATCATGACAACCGCTTTCTTCTTAAGTTTTGTGACTCATCTGGCACTACTTTGAGCATGGCTATCGGGACCTCAAAATCAACTAACTCACTTAGGTCCACACCATTCAAATCCAAGCTGACATGGCCACTAAATACCAAACAATCACCAGACTCATCCTCATCCTGAACAACCCTAACCAAAAGATCGGTAGATATAGTAACAATGTCATGAATCATGGTACCAACCATGGCATCTACCTTCAACCAGCTCCTTAGAATCCTCGTGAATTCCCTCAATTCGAGTATGGATCCTATGCTTCCAGTAGTACAGGACCAATACTACTTTCCTCACCTATCCATACTTTCCTCAAGATTCATCCTGAGTCCTCTAAGTTACCTACTCATAATAGTACTTCTAACACCCGCTAAACAGTGTAGCAACCACACTAAAGCACTTCCTAGGCTCTCCTAGGATTTCCCACCTCTCTTGCCATCAACTGTTGAAGAACCCCTATTAATTTCAGCTAACCACTTCATGAATACAATTACATGCAACAAAACTTAAATAATCTTTCGACTAAAAGACTCAACCCTACAATGGTTAGACTCAGACGAGAGTTGCACGATAGGACCAAATCCTTCACTCTAAGATTATTTAACCTTCGTAGCATGTAATTTAACATATTCATTTGATAGTTAACTCACATCTATATGTGTCCCACAAAGCACAAAGCATGCAACATTCGAGTAGTGGAGTCGACTGGCACTAAGACACAATAAAATCAAGCAGATCCTCATACGAAATTTCCGGCCTCTAGGCCTAAGCATTATGGGATACACCTTCATCCTGTCCTCGCTCTCTCAAAAGTGGCTAAGCATTCCTTACACTGACCTACTATGAACTGCACCCACTCATGAAACTTCCACCAACCCTGCACCCACTTGTACGTATTAATCATACATAACGTTCGATCCCATTGACAATCAAATACTTGACTCTACCTAAGCCCTTTATCAGATAATAGGAAATAAATCTAAATCAAACATTCTCAGGCTATAGAATCTTTGTTATGTGCAAATATGATGCACACACTAAGCAACTACAATAAGGATATCCATACTATCATGCAGTTCCAAAAGCTCAATCAATAGGCATATAAAGTCATATCTTCTAGCATTATATCATGGAAATCCTGAGAAGATCCTTAGACCTAATCTAGCATGCAATTCTCACATACTCATACCAAAAGAATAAGCATATCACATGTATAGGTATTTTGGGAAAACTTACTTGAGCTCGGCTGATTGCCCGTATCATACCCATTTTCTTAGAAAACCTTTTTAGAAAATCATTTTCTTTTAAAATATTTTAGAAATACTCAGTTTGAGTTCATACACACCCAAGAGTGTGCCTGAATCCTTCAAACCAAGGCTCTGATACCAGCTTGTAACGCCCCAAAAATACCAAGTACAAATTTCATTTTTAAATATGTTAATGCCATTCATTCATTGTTCCAAAAGACGATCAGAGTCAAAGTATTCTCAAAACATCAGAGTAATTCGTAAACATTCAGTGCAGAATAAAACTCCAGGGGTTGCAGTGCGATCAAGTCGGGCCCTTTCTTTTGAAAATGAAGTACCTGAAAACATAAAAATAAAAACGTAAGTACAAAGGTTATTGAGTTCTGTAAAATACCCCATACATTACATACAAAACAGTTCAAAATATAATTGGTTCTATTTCACCCCCCCCCCCCTTCGGTCTATTTCAACCGGTACTGAGTCTATTTCGCCCTATTCGCTCTCTTTAAACCGGTACTGGGTCTATTTCACCCCCTTCGGTCTCTTTCAACCGGTACTAGGTCTATTTCACCCCCCTTCGGTCTCTTTCAACCGGTACTAGGTCTATTTCACCCCCCTTCGGTCTCTTTCAACCGGTATCGAGTCTATTTCACCCCTACAGCTAAGCGTACAACCATATCAACAAGAGTCACAAAGAAAACAAGCACATACATGCATAACAATAAGTGTCACAAAGACAACTATCATCCTATAAAGATAATCCAGTGGGCCAGCTTTAGTGCCTTCGACCCATGAGTACAGTGAAGAGACTCACCTGAACTAGTCAACATAAGCCCAACAGCTACGTCAGCATCAGAATAGCCAACCCAAACTTCCCAAAACCAAACTGTGACCAATTCTTAGTCAAATACTCAATTCTACCCAAATTTGACAAAAAGTCAAACTCATACAAAAGTTAAAAAGTCAAAGTCCATGGTAGCTGAGTACACCTAACGTACTCAATTTAGGCCTACCGTATATGATCTCAGCCTAGTACGTTAAGTGTACTCCCAGGTACGCCCCACGTACATGAGATGGTTCCAATATTCCCATTAAGCACTTTATCCATTAAGGTCTTTTGTCCAGAGCTTAGATCTAGACTCAAAACATCGACTTAAGTCATAAAGTTTCCACTTTTATGACTTTCCATGGCTAGAAAAGGTCCAAAAGCTAAAACCCTAACTTATTTATCCATTAATACATATTAACTCTTGCATGGAAGGGATAGAAGGACCAAGATCACCTTTTTATGGTTCCTTATAGCTCCATAATGGATAAAGTTTCCAACTTTATCCATTAGAATGGTCCAAACCACCAAGATCTAGTTTTTAAGTCTCAAAGGGACCAAAAGTGCATCTTTTTCAACTTAATCCATTAAGTCCAAGTCTCCAACCTTCATATATGAACCAATATGATGTTTAGATGGTAAAAGTTTCCAACTTTAATCCATTACAAGGTTACAAACTTTCAAGATCTAAACTTTATGCACTAAAGTGACCAAAAGCTCATAACACCCAAAACGAGCTAGATCTAACAAATGCATCATCAAGATTCAAGCTTTATACCTCCAGAAGAAAGATCAAGGTGAACAAGGTCTAGATCTATAAGCTCCAATGCAGCCAACACTTCTCCAATGAGTTCCTTCTTCTCCAAGATGCACCAAGCACACTCCAAGGCACTCAAAAACACCTTCTTTAGCTCACAAGGCTCAAACTAGCGTTAGGGTTTCATGGGAGGACGTTGGAGAGGTGGATGCTGAGAATGATAAGGGTTTGGGGAGTTAAGGAGATTAAATAGGGCTCAAAACCCTCAAATTAGGGTTTGGGGTCTCATCGCGTACGACCAGGATACTCCTAGTACGCCTAGTGTACCAGGTTGATCCCCCGCGATCTGCCTTGCCTAGTACGCCGAGCGTACTCCCCGTACGCCCAACATATGAAGCTTAACCCAAAACCGTCCTAACTTCAAACGTTCGTAACTTCTTCGTTCCAACTCCGTTTTCGACGTTCGTTATATCCAAGAAAAGATGTTGAAGAGCCCCCACAACATTATCTAAATATATTGGACTAAAAACTTATCAAACAAAAATCCATATTTCATGTAAGAATATGGCCTATGACTTTTCCTTTTTTCCCTTCGGCCCAAACACAATTCAAGGGTTAAAACTCTTAACTATCATTACCTCCTTCCGTAAGGACTAAACTCTGATTCCTTAAGGCCCAAATCCTTACACAATTGAATTCCGGCCCACGGCCTGTATCACAGAATGATCCAGAACAGGGTGTTACATCACATTATGAAACATCCCAAAAATGCGGTCCAAAAATTTCGTTTTTAATTCATTATTAAAACCATAAATATCAACGTCAAGTAAACATCATGAACCATGTATCTCAAAAACATCATCATAACTGTCAAAGTATCATAATATCATATCAAATATCAGAGTGAAATATCACATGCTAGAAAACTGTGGTGTGTGTCATGCGATCATCACGAGCCTTTCCCTTTGCTAGAAGAAGTACCTGAAACCAAAACTGAAAACTGTAAGCACGAAGCTTAGTGAGCTCCCCCAAACTACCACATACCATACACATAACATATAACATATAACATATAACATAACTTTGGGACTCCGCCCAGCTGCATCGGGACGAACCTGACATCGGCTTACCCGACATCAGACTCCTGCCCGACATCGGGCTCACCCCGGCATTAGACCACGTCTGGCATCGGGCATCGTCCGACATCAGTCTTACCCCGGCATCGGGCTTGCCCCGACATACACACTGCATATCATATATCATAAACACATAACATAAACATATAACATACACCAGGCTTGCCCCGGCATCAGACCGAAGCCCAGAACACATAACACATAACATATAAACTAACATACATCGGGCTTGCCCCGACATCGGACCTAGGCCCGAAACACATAACACTTAACATGCATGAATCACAAAGACATCAAGCATACATAAATACTTCTCGGGACCCCCCCGACATCGGACCGAAGTCCGGAACACATACTCTACATCGGGCTAGCCCCGACATCGGAACGAAACCCGGCACATACTAACATACATAAACGGGCCGATATTGGTGCCTTCGACCCGTTTCTACTGGAGGAAAACTCACCTCTCAAACTGGATGCTGAACTCATGCGTGAGGAATCTCTGTTGGCTGCTCCCACGACTCCCCGACTAACTCTATACAATAAGACTTAGTCAGAATTCTGAAAATCCATCTAAGGGTAAAATGACCATTTTACCCCTGGTCAAAGTAAATGCTCTCATCAAAGTCAACATTCTGAGTTGACCAACTTGCCGAGTCAACTTTTCAACCTGTCGAGTTCTTTTAACTCATAGATCCTGAAATCACGACTCAACTCGCTGAGTCGTTCCTCCGACTCGTCGAGTGCTATCAAGCTGCTCATAATCGCGACTTGGCGAATCAACTCGTCGAGTCCCTCTACAGACTCGTCGAATTCTACCATAAACTGAAACGGGACAACACGAACCGACTCGTTGAGTTCTCTCATGGACTCGACGATTCCTTCTGTCTGTTTGGCCATCTTAACATATTAAGCCCTGGTTCTTTAGATCTAAAGCCCATACTTCGCTTGTTCACTGGAAATGACCTTTCTAAAGGTAAAGTTTCCAACTTTACCCATTGATAGCCCTTCTTGAAGGGTTTAGCTAAAACCCTAATTCCTTTAGGACATGGATTTTGTCCAAAAAGCCTTAGTATCCCAAACCAAAGCAGGAAAACCTAAATCTAGGGCCTAGATACCAGTTAACCACGTAAAGTCTCAAGCTTGCTTCCATGCATGGCCCTTTTGGGGCTTAAAAGGCCATAACAACCTCCTTAGGGTTTACATGAGACTCAAATGACATAAAGTTTGCATCTTTTTGCCTTTACAACCCTTAATGACTCCAGATCTGAAAGTATAATCAACTTGGGACATCATGACTCATAAATCATGCTACTTGGACAAAAACCCCATAAAAGTGACCATAAAGAGATCTAAGGAACTATAAGGCAAGTTAAGAGCTTGATTACCAGAAAGTGATAAGAATGGAACGAAATCCGTGGATCTATAACCTTCTCCTTGAACCTTCAAGCTCCTTCTTCTTCTTCTTCTTCTAGGATTCAAGAACACACAAAACACTCAAAGATGGCTCACATACTCCCAAAATGCTCTAGAGTTTCGTGGATTAGGGTTTAGGACAAGGAGGTTGTAAATGAGGCTAAGGGGTGGGGATTAGTATGCTTAAATAGGGTGCAAAACCCCGAAATTAAGGTTTCACCCTGGCCGAGCTACTCGCCGAGTCAGGGACCTCGACTCGCCGAGTAAATAGCTCAAACCCCGTGCATATTCTGCCCTCCACTCGACGAGTTAGGGCCACCAACTCGTCGAGTCCTTTTTTCTAAAACTCTTCTCTTTCTCAAAATCCTTTTATAAAAATGATTTTTCTTTTGAAAATTTTTTATACCAATTCCTTAGTTTGAGTTCAGACACACCCGACAGTACGAGAAAACAGCCCTTTAATGACGTGCACACAATGACACTCGTTGATAGAGGATGCGCATTTGTGCGTGCCCTAAAAAATAATGTCAGTTTTGCAAAATTTGAAGGATAGAGGACACGCATTTGTGCGTGCCCTAAAATTAGTGTCAGAAAAAGAAAAAAAAAGGAAATGCGGAGGGCGCCTTTCATAAAATGTGTGTCGTCTAAGTGTGTTGTTTTATAATTTTTTAATGAAACACTACGTTTTTAAGGCGAGATTTCACCCGCCTGTTGGATCCCAAAAATCATGCTTCACGTTCGTATGATAAAACCCTAACCGTAAAAACCATCATTCTCTAGGTCGAGTGCAACGATTCCATCAAGAATGTCAAATACATGATCCAGGTTCCTCTTTCTCCTCTATTCTTACCTCTAATTTTGATTTTGAAACTTCTCATCTTCTCCTCTATAAAACCCTAACCGGAAAAGTCATACGGGTTTCAATTGTGATTTCCTCATCCATACTCGATCCCTACTTCTACTCTCTACGCATCTTAGGTAGCATCCGTTCTTTCTCCCTTTTCTCCTTCTTTTTCTTTGTTTTCTCAGGTACGAAATCATTCTCCCCTACTTTTCTACTTGTGCATCCCATTCTGATACTTTTCTACTTGATACAATCATCGGCGATTCAAAACCATCAAACGCTTCAGCATCTATCGTATTCGGTAATTCATCCCAATCCATTAACCCCTTTCATTTTTCATTAAAAAACCCTAATTGACTTGGCAAGTTCATGAACCAGATGTAGCACATCCCAAACTGGGGATTTAACCAAACCCGATAGAGCCATTGATGGAATCTTTGGATTCGGTCAACAAGGACTCTCTGTAATCGCGCAGCTTTCTTCACAAGGGATCGCTCCAGATGCTTTCTCTCATTGTCTCGTCGGAAACAGTAGTGGTGGTGGGATTTTGGTTCTAGGTCAGATAATCGAGCCAACCATGGCGTATACTCAATTAATCCAGTCACAGTAAGTTCTCTTTCGCTGATCTGTTATCATAAAACATTAACAATGCTTCGATGATTTTAAGACCCCAAGACTATCTTCTTCAATAGAACTCAGTGGTAATTTATAGATTCACATCTAACACTTTAAATTATACAGAAATGGGGATTACGTGAACGATTATAATCTTGAAAACTAGCAAACAAATGATCTCTTTTATATAGGGTGGGGCTTCATTGTGGTGCATAGGGTTTCAGAAAATTCGTGGACAGGGAATTACCATTCTTGGAGTTATATATAATAAACAAAAATGTCAAAAAAAAGATTACTTTTTCATTGTTTTTAATTTGTATTGTTATTAATTTGATGCAGATCTTGTTTTAAAAGATAGGATTGTTGTTTATGATCTTGGTGGTCAACGGATAGAAGTGTATGTTTGTTTAAAATGTTATCTTATATAAGACCTTTATTAAATTATTATGCATGCTATTTTGGATATTGTTGTCCTACAGCAAATGCTAGCAGTTAATTTGAACTCAGAGTTGGCTTTTTATATTGACATTTGGTTTTTAAATCTTTTAACAAACTAAAAAAAGAATATCTTTTTGTACCCGCTAAATGCATCCACAACAGATGAAGGACTAAACTTCTATGACTCACAACATCGCTTTGAGCACTCATAGCTTATGTTGGTTCTTTTGAGTTCACTTCCACATGCACCAAAGACTTTTCAGTGTCGCGCATTACAGGTACTACTGTTTCCATTTATACCCTTGTCCCTGGAAATTCTATTTTGTATATTTACTTCTCCTTTTGATTTCAGGATCTTCTGATTTTGGCTTGCAGTCATGTTGTTTCCATTTATACCCTTATCCTTGGGGAGTATCCTTATATTCTTATACTCATTTCTCATCTTCTATATTTATAATTTTCTTAACTTTTCTATCTTTCTGCAGTTATATTTAGTCGATTGGATCCAGGAGAATGATAGCCAAATAGGTTTCAACTGGTCCCTATGCTTTCGGATTTTTACCAATGTTTAGTCCAAATTGAAACCTTTTACAGTTTTGGTCCTTATTTTGAGGTTTCATATCGATATTGGTCCATGTGACCTTGAAACAAGGATCAAAATTTATATGAAATAAGCACCACAATCAGGAAGTTACAGGGATCAACCAAACTCAATATTAAACCTTGAAATGAGGACCAAAATTGAAAAGAGGTTCCACTTCTGAGTTCTGATTCTTACCATGTTTCGTCCAAAATTGGAATCTTTTTTCAGTTTTGGTCCTCATTTCAAGGTTTAAATCGATTTTGGTCCCTTGAACTTTGAAACAAGGACCAAAATCAATACGAAACAATGAAATAAGGACCAAAATCAATCCAGAAACTTATTATAAGGACCAAAATTGAAAAGGTTTCAGTTCTTCATTGAACTTGGTAAAAATCTGAAAGCACAGGGACCATTTTTGTAATTTTTTGTCCTTGCTGTAAGATAACCTACCATTCGAGTTTAGGGCACTTGAACTAGCTTTGGAGTTTACCTGCCTCACTCTTGATACTCAGGTATATACGTACACAAGCTTTATATATTTATGTAATAATATATATGAAATGAATGTTATTGGTTTAATTTAATAGGTGAAAGAGTTGGAAATGGAAATTCATCCTGTTCTTGATGAACTAGCAAAATCAATAAGTACCCTCAATCTTGAACGTGTTTGTAGATTCAAAGGTCACCTTCTTGGATTGACTCAACGTGTGCAAAAGGTACAAACTTATTAGACCAATTTGCATTTTAGGAAATGTATACAGACAATTCTGTTGTGTTCCACACGGGTTATGGCTACAATTCCCAAATGCCATATGGTCCATATTCTCCAGTGACCACACCTCTTCCTTTTGTTAATGGTGATGCGCAACTATATCCACATCCAGCTCAGCAGTATACATTCTTTGGATCACCATATTATCAGATTATTCCTTGAATAGCTGATTGCAGCATCCTGAGAATTATTAGGACAAAAGAACATCTCATTTAGATCATTTATACCTTCCATTTATCAAATGATAGCAAATAAATACCTGTTCTTTAATAATATCAGGTTGCACCAGTTTATCCTCTGCATTCATTACCAAGGACTCAGTAATAGAAGAGTCTTGAGATACCAAGAATTACAAAGGATTGTTCATAAAAGGTTAGTGTGTTGAATAGAAATTTCAACAAATGAAACATTTTAATTAAGACATGTTATGTTAAATACTCAATATAATTAGTACTGAAAATTACATTGTATTTGAATAACATTGATCATTGCAAGGGACTTTTTTCTTGTGTTTAACCCAACTTTCAATATCAAACACAGTAATAAACAACACAGTTGCACTATATCTACAGAGTTTATATTATATATAAAACCATAACCGTTAGAAAAATAACATGTTTCATTGTCTTTCAGGCATCGGGTAGTGGATGTGCATGGTTTTCACAACCTGTTTTCCAGAGATGCTTAGACATTATCCATACTCAACAGCTGGCCAAGGTTGTAGATATAAAATTTTATTGTTTTATGAATAACTCATGTCATATACAGTTTCCGGTTTATATGCCATTTGTGATGCCATGTCATCTTTGAAACTCAGCTTCTGATTAATTTGGTGTATTATTTTGGCAGGTTGATCCTGCTACATGGCCAATAATGATCTCTAGCATCTTCTAGAAGGATTGGAGATTGCAGTTAAGCGTCTATCTAAGACTTCACTCCAAGGACTTGATGAATTTAAGCTAGCAATGTTTTACTTGATTTGGACATGAACCCTAAGATATATAATACTTTGGCATGGCTAGAAGCTTTGGAGGAAATTAGACTCAAGCAAAAGCAAACACACAGAGAGTTGTTGGCACATAGTAAGCTATATAATGCAACTGTATAAAAATTTTGCTTCTCTTGAGTCCATTTTTGTCATTACATTTACTCACTATTGGAATAATTATTTGTATTTGACATATTAGTGAAATAAATTATCTTTGTTATTTATGGTATTTTATTTTGTATTATGAGATTTTTAATGTGTTATTTAATTTGAAAATTATTAAATCTATCAAAATATATAATTTTTCAAAAATTTAACTTTATGGCATGCAAAAATGTGTGTCGTCTTTCTTTATGACAGGGGTTTTAATGATACGCAATGCGAGTCGTAAATGCGCGTTGTAAGGTTACGACACACAAATGCGTCTCATCTTCTTTTATGACATGGTCTTCCTTGACACGCATTGCGTGTCGTAAACGCGCGTCGTAAATGCGTGTCGTAATTGCGCGTCGTAAATGCGCGTAGTAAATAGACGACGCGCAAAAGCGTGTCGTCTCTCGTTATGACAGGGTCTTCCTTGACACACATTTGCGCGTCGTCTGAGCGTTTTGCGACACGCATTGCGCATCGTAAAAGGCTGTTTTTCTAGTAGTGCGAAAGTGTGCCCGAATCCCTCAAACCAAGGCTCTGATACCAACTTGAAACATCCCAAAAATGCGGTCCAAAAATTTCGTTTTTAATTCATTTTTAAAACCATAAATATCAACATCAAGTAACCATCATGAACCATGTATCTCAAAAACATCATTATAACTGTCAAAGTATCATAATATCATATCAAATATCAGATTGAAATATCCCAGGCTAGAAAACTGTGGTGTGTGCCATGCGATCATCCCGAGCCCTTCCCTTTGCTAGCAGAAGTACCTGAAACCAAAACTGAAAACTGTAAGCACGAAGCTTAGTGAGCTCCTCCAAACTACCACACACCATACAAATAACATATCACATATAACATATAACATAACTTTGGGACTCCACATAGTTGCATCAGGATGAACCCGACATCGGACTCCTGCCCGGCATCGGGCTCACCCCGGCATCAGACCACGTCTGGCATCAGACCTCACCCGGCATCGGGCTTACCCCAGCATCGGGCTTGCCCCGACATACACACTGCATATCATATACACATAACATAAACATATAACATACATCGGGCTTGCCCCGGCATCGGACCGAAGCCCAGAACACATAACACATATCATATAAACTAACATACATCGGGCTTGCCCCGACATCCGACCTTGGCCCATAACACATAACACTTAACATGCATGAATCATAAAGAGATCAAGCATACATAAATACTTCTCGGGACCACCCCGGCATCGGACCGAAGTCCGGAACACATACTCTACATCGGGCTAGCCCTGGCATTGGACTGAAGCCTGACACATACTAACATAGATGAACGGGCCGGCATTGGTGCCTTCGACCTATTCCTACTGGAGGAAATCTCACCTCTCAAACTGGATGTTGAACTCGTGCGTGAGGAATCTCTGTTGGTTGCTCCCACGACTCCCCGGCTAACTCTATACAATAATACTTAGTCAAAATTCTGAAAATCCATCTAAGGGTAAAATGACCATTTTACCCCTGGTCAAAGTCAATGCTCTGGTCAAAGTTAACATTCTGAGTTAACCAACTCGTCGAGTCAACCTTTCAACCCGTCGAGTTCTTTTAACTCATAAATCCTAAAATCATGACTCAACTCGCCGAGTCGTTCCTCTGACTCGTCGAGTTCTATCGAGCTGCTCATAGTCGTGACTTGGAGAATCAACTCGTCGAGTCCCTCTACAGACTCGTCTAATTCTACCATAAACAGAAACGGGACAACACGACCCGACTCGTCGAGTTCTCTCATGGACTCGACGATTCCTTCTGTCTGTTTGGCCATCTTAACAGATTAAGCCCTGGTTCTTTAGATCTAAAGCCCATACTTCGCTTGTTCACTGGAAATGACCTTTCTAAAGGTAAAGTTTCCAACTTTACCCATTGATAGCCCTTCTTGAAGGGTTTAGCTAAAACCCTAATTCCTTTAGGACATGGATTTTGTCCAAAAAGCCTTAGTATCCCAAACCAAAGCAGGAAAACCTAAATCTAGGGCCTAGATACCAGTTAACCACGTAAAGTCTCAAGCTTGCTTCCATGCATGGCCCTTTTGGGGCTTAAAAGGCCATAACAACCTCCTTAGGGTTTACATGAGACTCAAATGACATAAAGTTTGCACCTTTTTGCCTTTACAACCCTTAATGACTCCAGATCTGAAAGTATAATCAACTTGGGACATCATGACTCATAAATCATGCTACTTGGACAAAAACCCCATAAAAGTGACCATAAAGAGATCTAAGGAACTATAAGGCAAGTTAAGAGCTTGATTACCAGAAAGTGATAAGAATGGAACGAAATCCGTGGATCTATAACCTTCTCCTTGAACCTTCAAGCTCCTTCTTCTTCTTCTAGGATTCAAGAACACACAAAACACTCAAAGATGGCTCACACACTCCCAAAATGCTCTAGGGTTTCGTGGATTAGGGTTTAGGACAAGGAGGATGTAAACGAGGCCAATGGGTGGGGATTAGGAAGCTTAAATAGGGTGTAAAACCCCAAAATTAGGGTTTCACCCTGGCCGAGCTACTCGCTGAGTCAGGAACCTCGACTCGCCGAGTAGGTAGCCTAAACCCCGCGCATACTCTACCCTCCACTCGACGATTTAGGGCCACCAACTCGTTGAGTCCTTCTTTTAAAAAAAATAGTTAACTTAATTGCGTACGAGGGAACCGGGCGTTACACATTAGGAATACATGGGTTTATTTGATGTCACACAAACATTAGGCCTTTCATCTTATCAAAGCATTTTTCAAAATCGTCAAAACTCAATTCAATACATTAGTCAAAGTAATTAGAGCTGATAATGCTATGGAATGGGGGTCAAGTTCAGAAGGATTTTTTTTCAAGATAATGGTATTCTACATCAGAAATCCACCCCATCCGACCCTCAACAAAATGGGGTTGTAATGAGGAAACATCAACATATTTTTGACACTTGAAGAGCTCTTTATTTTTAGTTAGGAATTTAAATTGCATATTGGGGTGATTGTATAAAGACAATTCATTTGATTAACAAAATGCCTTCAAAAGTGCTAGATGGTCAAAGTCCTTTTCATGTTTTGTATGAAGAACAATTTGCTTTTGATCAATTGAGCAATTTTGGTTGTTTGCGTTATGGTTCATCATTAACCAAAGGAAGGGATGAGTTCATGCCATGTGCCAACGCCTGCATTTTTATTGGTTATCCTCTTGGTCAGAAAGCATACAAAGTTTTATATTAGATAACCAAAGCTATTTCTATTCCAAGAGATGTCCAATTTTTTGAGAATATCCTTCCCTTACATTCATCATCTCAATCTTTACCTTCAGTTGTGGATTCTTTCATTCCCACTCCCATTTCTGATCTTGATATTCAAAATTCCCATTTTGCCCCCGGACCAAATTTTATCCCCAATTCTGATGACAATGTCTCTCCATTAACTTCTCCTTTACATGATTCACGCATTCAAGAACGTTTACTAAGGAGATCAACAAGGTTATTTCAGTCATCAGTTCATCTTCAATATTATGTTTGTAATCGTGTTATTACATATACCTCTTCTAGTTGTTTCCACAATTTTACAAGTTTATGCATTCGTCTCAATTCCCAGTCTCAAAGTGTTTCTCTAGCTGTTACCAAAACTGCATCTCAATTATCAATTGTGGAAACTGAACATGTATTTTATCATGAAGCTAAGGGTAAATGACAATAGGAAGAAGCTATGAGAAAAGAGTTGTTAGCTTTAGATGCAAATCATACATGGGAAATTATAAAATTACCAAAAGGAAAGAAACCAATAGCTTGTAGATGGGTCTTCGAAATCAAATACAAAGCAGATGGCACTATGGAAAGAGATAAAGCAACATTAGTGGCAAATGTATTCACTAAAAAACAGGGGATAAACCATAATGAAAATTTTTCAACAGTGGTGAAATTCACAATTGTTAGATGCATGGTTTCTCTTGCTGTAAAAAGAGGATGGAATATACATCAATTTGATGTAAATAATGCCTTCCTAAACGGAGATCTTTATGAGGAAGTCTACTTGATACCTCCACCTGGTCTTTCTCTTCCATAATCTTCCCTTGTTTGCAAGCTTAAAAATTCATTTTGTGGTCTGAAGCAAGCCTCCACTGTAACATCCCGATGATAAGTTAGTTCTAATTTCAACCATATAAATTAATTATGTTGCATTTTGGTCCCTAAGTTCAAGAAAGTATGAAAAAGGAGCACAGGTGGCATTTTCGTAATTTGGCCTTAGGGGAGTACGTCATGCGTACGTGTGTACACTATGCATACTAGGGCGCACCCTAGTACGTTGGGCGTACATGCAGTACGTTGGGCGTACTTGCCAAATTTGGAAACCCTAATTTTTAGGGTTTAGCTCGTATTTAAACACCCATATGGTTTCATTTCCCTTCACCTCATCAACCTCCATCCCTCTTGAGACGTTTTGTAACCCTAGTTCCCCTTGAGAAGCTATTTCAAGCCTAAGAGTGTGTGTGTGTGTGTGTGTGTGTTTTGTGCTTAGAAGAAGGAGGAAGGAAGCCAAGTTCATCTTGGAAAAGTGAAGCGTTTTGGATCTGGAGTTTCTACATCATTTGCAACCTTTCTAAGGTATAAAGCTAGCAACTTTATCCCTCTAGATTATAGATCTAGATTTGGATGTCTTTATGGAGTTTTTGGTCCCAAAATGTTAGATCTTGAACATGGCATGTTCTTGACCATTAAGTTGTCCTTTCAGACCCTAGGAGGGGTCTTAAGTAATAAAATTAGATTCCAAATGGTTAGTTTTGATTCATGTGTCATTTAGAAGGTCTTAATGGAATATGACCTTGAGTTAAGCACTTATTGGGAAGCTAAGTCGTAAAGTTGGAGACTTTATGAATCCTAAGAGTATTTTAGCCATGGATCTGATTTATAGATGTAAGAGCTTTAGCCATTAAGCTCTTAATGGATTTTTGGACTTCTGAGAGTACACCCCATGTACTCGGAGTATGCCCTGCGTACGAGGTCAACCACCCCGATGGTGGTCAACATGCGAGGTTGCATGTACTCCTAGTGTACCTTCGGAGTACGCCACGCGTACACACCCTGAGTTGATTCGGTCGAGTTGACTCGGTTGGGTTGAATCAGCTGGGTTGACTCAGTTGACCTAGTTGGTTTGACCAGTTTGACTTTGACCAAGTTTGGCCTTGAGGGTATTTTGGGTATTTTGGAATTTTTATGGAAATTGGTCATTTGGTGCGAATAGGTGTCAGTTAGAGAGCTAAGATTCGGAGTCGAGACCTCATCAGCTTTTGTCCTGTTTGTGAGGTGAGTATTCCTCGCTGTGCTTGCGGGTCGAAGGCACCAAGGCCGACACTTTAGATTTGATATCCTGTTATGTATGTAATTGTATTGTAGTCATCTCTTAGATCTGTATCCTAGTATATAGGATGATGCTATGCTTTGTGATCTGTAGATCTGTCTGAATGTTTGTAGACTATTATATGCTTATCTGTTATATGTGCACATATTTCGTCGGTGGCTGAGGCTTTACTGCTTCATGAGTAAGCCAACAGACTGGGGGCATACCAACCTGATGGTTGAATGGGCCTGGGGAATTCAACCCGATGGTTGACTAGACCCATAGTGTACTGACATTCCAACCCGATAGTTGATGGGCCTGGGGTATTCCAACCTAATGGTTGATTGTAACCGACATGTTGTTATTGTATTTGTTATCTGTTTATGTGTTGGTACTTTGGGGGATCTCACTAAGCGTTGGATTATGGTTTTGGGTTATGTTTTCAGGTACTTCAGATGACTGTGGGAAGGCGAATGAGTGACCGTACACATCGTCATGTTTTGACTTATGATTTTGGGAGACTCTGATGTTGAAAATGTTTTGAAAACTATGATTGTAAATTTTTTTTGAATTTAGTTGGCTTTAAAAAGTTTAAATTTCTTGTGATTTTTATGGGTGTTACAAGTTGGTATCAGATCCTTGGTTTGAGTGAATTGGAGCAAACTCGTGTGAATCCAGTCTCAAACTAATGAAAAAGATTTTGAAAATGATTTTCAAATTTTTTTTGTCAAAGTAATCAAGGAGGATGCGATGTGTACGATCAGCCGGAGCCAGTAAGTAGACCCCAAATTACTACACTGTTATTTGATCTTGTGATATGTTAGAACAACATGCTAGTGATAGGCTAGGGATCCTTAGGAATTGCATGATAGAATTGCCTGATTATATGATGCCTAATAGCCTAGGGTTCTTCTTTATATTGAATTGACATCATTACTGTAGTTGCTTTGTGTATGCATCATAGTTGCACATAACTAAGATTCTATAGCCTGAGAATGTTAGGTTTGGCCTTATTTCCTGTTCTTGTTTGATGAAGGGCATATGGTAGGATCAGATATTCGATTGTCTATAGGGTCCAGTATTATATATATGATTAGCATACACGAGTGTTGCAGGGTTGTTGGAAGTTTCATGGATGAGTTGTATGGGGTCAGTTTGCCAGTTTCGTAATGTTTAGCCTTCCTCTAGGAAATGAGAATTGAGTGTATGTGTATGCTAGTGTGTATTGTTAGGGTTGTTGTGATGATCCTCTGAAAAAAATACAGGTAGGTGTGGAAGGTAGTATGGGCCCGTACTACTGGAAGCACAGGACCCGTATGCGTAACAGGGAAGTCACAAACCCTAGGGCTTTGTTGGGAGTTGGTTACCTTGGTATGATTTGCGTGTTATCTGATATCTGCCTAGTTTATTTTCAATATGGTTACGACGAGATGATTTGAGATAGGATCCGGATTGGGATCGGGAGCTGGTAGCCAGGATGGTCGAGATGTGTCCGAGGACATGATTAGCGAGATCCTTCAGGAGGAGGTTGTTGCCCACGTTTAATCACAGTTTCCAGAGATGTTTGGATCTATTAAGACCGCCATGGTGGAGTACATTGACGAGCGTTATGTTGCATTGTTTGAGGCTGTTGCTGCTGCAACCACCACATCCGTTGCAGCTGTTGGGATTGGTGTTGGGAGAACCTTACAGTATTAGGACTTCGAGAATACGAAGCCCCCGAATGTTGATGGAGTTCAGGATCCAATCATAGGCATGAGTTGGCTGTCTGACATCGAGGGATTCTTTCTCACTTGCTCTTGCCCAACTGATCAGAGGGTCAGGTACGCTCTGAACCTTCTTAGTTCCGGAGCAAAGGATTGGTGGAGACTTGTTACCAGCTCATATTCTCCTGAGCAGAGGACTGCAGTGACTTGGGAGCAGTTTTCGGAGATGTTCCGTTCTATATACGTTCTGCTGGTGGAGCGTAAGAGGTTGGCCCAGGAGTACTTGGATTTGAGGCAGGGGACTGAGTCGGTGACGGAGATCACCAAGATGTTTACAGAGAGGGCCATGTTTTGTCCTGAGTTTGCTGCTTTTGAGCAAGCTCAGATGACCCATTACTTGAGCATGCTAAATACAGACATATGGTTGTTTGTATCCACTGATAGTTATGGTTCATTGTTGGAGTTACAAGAGGCCGCCAGGCGGCATGAGATTGAGACGGAGCTCCAGACGAGAGAGCAGAGACCGGCCCCGATGCAGTCGCAGCCTACGCCGAAGCAGTTCAAGGCCGTTGATTCCAGATCTGCAAGTCAGAGGGGCCGCACTTGTGGGAAGTACGACAAGGTTCATGATGGAGTTTGTTAATCTTCTTCGGGATGCCACAAATGTGGCAAGCAGGGCTACATTACGAGGGATTGCTGGCAGCAGGCTCCAACTTCCACCACCAGACTTTGTTATCATTGTGATCAGGTGGGCCATATGAAGGCAGAGTGCGCCTTGCTTGCTGCCAATCCGGCGCAGGCTCCAACGCCAGCTACACTGAGGATCACAGATGGGATTCAGGGTAGGGCGGAGCCCCCGAGGGCTCAAGGTCGCGCTTTCCAGCTCATGGCAGAGGAGGCAGGTCGGCACTAGACGTCGTGACTGGTATGTTTCTATTGATTATTTTGTTGATTATGTTTTATGTTATGCTTATATATATATATATATATATATATATATATATATATATATATATATATATATATATATATATATATATATATGTTTCTGATAGGTACGTTCTTAGTGAACCCTTTGCCTGCTCTTGTGTTATTTGACTCGGGCATGAGTTGGTCCTTTGTATCTTGATCATTTAGTAGGGAGTTTGATATGCCTATTGGGGAGTTAGAGTGTCCGTTGCGGGTTTCTATCTCCAACGAACACGGGGTTTCTACATCCGTAGTGTATCAGGGTTGTATATTGGAGATCTTCGGGGTGCCTTATCTGATTGATCTGATCCCTATCCCCATGGGAGATGTATGCGTGATAGTAGGTATGGACTGACTAAGTAGGTTTGGAGCCATGATTGACTGTGAGGGCCAGCGAGGGGTAGTTCGAACCCCAAGTGGGGGAGAACTGGTTATCTATGGAGAGGGCACCAGGGTTGGTTCTGGGTTTTGTTCGGGGGCTAGGGCTCATCTGGTATACTCAGCACGTGTGTGAAGGTTATTTGGCTTATGTGGTTGATACTCAAGTTGGGGATCAGAATTTAGTTTCAAAGGTTCCAGATGTCAGGGAGTTTGCTGATGTGTTCCAGGAGGAGTTAACCGGTGTGCCTCCTAAGAGGCAGGTTGAGTTCAGGATTGATCTTGTGCCAGGTGTGTCACTGATTTCCAAGGCGTCGTACCGCTTGGCTCCGCCTGAGATACATGAGATGTCATCTCAGCTGCAAGAGCTGTTAGGCAAGCAGTTCATCAGACTGAACAGTTCTCCGTAGGGAGCGTCGACACTATTTGTCAAGAAGAAGGATGGTTCACACTGAATGTGCATTGATTACCAAGAGTTGAACAAGTTAACGGTGAAGAACCGTTATCCCCTTCCGCAGATTGATGACCTCTTTGATCAGTTGTAGGGTGCATCTTGGTTCTCCAAGATAGATCTGAGGTCTGGGTATCATCAGGTGAGAGTGAGAGAGGATGACATGGAGAAGACTACATTTCAGACTCGTTATGGGTATTACGAGTAAGTGGTGATGCCCTTCAGGCTCACCAATGTGCATGTTGTATTCATGGACCTCATGAATCGGGTATGCAGGCCGATGCTCGACCGATCTGTTATCGTGTTCATTGATGATATCTTGGTATATTCCAAGACCAGAGAGCAGCATGAGGAGCACCTTCGAGAGCTTCTGGGGGTTTTGAGGCGGGAACGACTTTATGCAAAGTTCTTGAAGTGCGAGTTTTGGTTACGAGAGGTCCTGTTCCTGGGGAACCTCGTTAACTAGGATGGGATTTTGGTCGATCCGACCAAGATCGAGGTTGTGATGTAGTGGGAGGTTCCGAAATCTCCCCCGGAGAGCAGGATTTTCTTGGATTTGGCAGGGTACTATCAGAGATTCATTCAGGACTTCTACACGATTGTGATACCCCTCACTCATCTGATGAGGAAGGGGTGGATTTATGATGGGGCCCTAAGCAACAGTCAACATTTGAGACTCTTCAGCAGAGGTTATGTGAGGCCCCGGTATTGACCCTCCCGGAGGGGGTCTTTGTGGTATTATGTGATGCATCCATCACTGGTTTGGGGGAGGTCCTCATGTAGAGAGGACGAGTGATTACTTTCGCTTCACGACAGCTGAAGCCGTATGAGACGCGATATCTCACGCATGACCTGGAGTTGGGGGCAGTGGTGTTTGCCCTCAAGATTTGGAGACATTATCTATATGTGTTAGGGTGCAAAGTCACGCTTGGATGAGGCTTTACCCACTTGTATGTGTAATGAGTTGCTTTTCCTTTATAAGGAAGTGAGTGGCACTCATTTTATCTAATGAACATTTTGAGAGATTAGTTTAGAGAGAGAATTTGCAAAACCCATTTTGTACTCTTTCTATGAAACTAATGAGAGCTTAAAAGAATTATTTAGATCTTGTGTTCATGTTCTTGATTTTACTTGATGATTCACTAAATCATTCTTGATTCCGCACATGCCATCATAATCAACACCACTACAATTGGTATCAGAGCGGGTGTTCTTGATTAGATCAAGAATTGATCCTTGATGGCTATCTAGATTTGGTGATTCTTTGTTTTTGATCTATGATCTTCATGATTTAGAGAGTTTTTGGATTCTAGAAATCGAATTCATCTTTGATTCTATTCATAATTCGATTTTCTTCACTAGAATTCAAGTGATTTTTACTTTCTCTCTCTAGAAAACCCATTCAAAATCACTTTCTCTCTCTAGAAATTTTCAAGTTTTTGAGATCATGGTGCGTTTGGAGTATGATTCTTGGGTTGTGATTGTTAAAGATTTGAAATACAAAGTCAACGAATATCAATTCTATGGATTGGTGTTAAGTGGGTTGATTTCAAAAGAAACTTTGATTTCTTATGGAGGTTTGAAGGATGATCATGGAAGATTGATATTTCAACCACTTTTGAAGATTGAATGTTTGTATGATCTTTTCATTATGAAGTTAGTTGCAAGCAATAACCGAAAAAAAGGAGAAGAAAGAGATTTGTATAACAAAAGATACATTTCTATTGTTGAAAACCCAAGTGATCTTCAAGCTCTTATGATTGTTGAAGATGTTCTTGATGATCATCATGTTCTTGATGTTCTTCATGTTTAAGAAAAAAGAGTTCAAGTTGATTCTCAAGATGAAAAAGTTTTTTTCTCGATTGGAGTTCAAACCGATGATATTTTGTGTTCTTGTGATTCGTTTGAAGAAATGATTCCTTATCGAAAGCCAGTGATCCAAGAAATTCACAAGTATCAAACTCCAAAAGATTTGATTCAAACTCAAGAAGTTGTGGAAAGTGGGTTTGTTCATGAAATCAAGTCTTCAAGGTGCAAAAAGGTGAGAAAGAAAAAGAAGAAGAAGATTAATTGGAAGAACAAGCGGGTGTACTCACAAAAATCGTTAAATGTTGTGAAGCCGAAATCTGTGAAGCAAATTTGGGTTCCAAAGCAACAATCTCCAAGTGTTGCATTGAATTTGAAGTCAAAACCCAAAAGTGTCGGTGGTTCTTTTGAAGATGCTCTTGGTTTGATGAAGAACACGAAGAACACGAAGAACGAGTTGTACATCTCGCATAGTGGGTGGTACAATGTTCAAATTGGAGATTTTCTCATTCCAACCAAAGAACCAAGATCTTCTAAATTTGATTCGTTCGTTAAAAACGGAACTCGATTCGTCAAAAAGGTATCTCAAATTCTCAAATGGATTCCAAAACATCCATGATTTCCATTCGTGATTTACGTTTTTTTTATCGATTTGTCTCATTGGATCAAATCTGTTTCAACCCCGTTGATTGATCCAATTATTTTTTTTAGATCAAGCCCAAATCTGAATCCAAAAGATTTAATCCATTACTATTCAATTATCCAAACTATGAAGCCCAAATTTTCGATCTGTTACTGTTCATATATTTGGTTTGAAGTCCAATCCATTCATTTAATCCATCAGATTTTTTTTTACCCAAAATCAGTACATTCGCATCCAAATTTTCGAGTCAAAAGAGTTCTTGATTTCACAACTTTGAGATAGATTCAAATTGATTCCGATTCACGAGTTCACTGGAATTTGTCTTCGCCAAAGTTAAATTCGATCCAATATTGTTTATAATTGAATCGATTCATATGATTTTCAGTCAACAAGAAAATCAAACTTTGAAGAATCGATTTGGTTTTTGGTATGGAAGTTGTTTTGGAAATCGATTGATAAATTGATTTTTATGCGTAAACGATGATCAATCGATGGTGAAGATGAGTTCAGTAGATATTTGGTTTTACTCAGAATTGATGATGAACGATTGTTGACTTGGATTCGATTTACATCGATTCCAGAAAATCACTTTTGTTGACTTGGATTCGAGGTTAATCTGATTTTGATTGAATTCGTTCTTGATTTAGAATCGATTCAACTTAAATTCAATCTTCAATAAAAGTTAATGATTGGATTTTGTTCACTGGGTGAGTTCGAATTGTATGTTGAATAATAAATTGGGAAGACTTGAATCGACTTCGTTTTGGATTCATGGTTGAAAAGTCATTCCCTGAAATTGACATCAGATAGGTCAAGAATTCGATTTTGATTGAAAATCGAAGTGCAAAGACTATGAAATCAAGTACGGTCGTTGTTGTCGATGTCGATTGTTGAGTTGATTGAGAAAGTCAATGTTGACTTGAGATTGAGAATCGAAGGTCTGATAAAGATGAATGGATTCGAAATTGATATTGGGAACGAGATGTCAAAGATTGAAGAATTTGTTGTCGATGAAAATTTGGAGTCGATATGTGGTGAAATTGGTCTAATGATGTTGTTGACGTTGCCTTTGGATGTCGACAAGTCTGAGTTCGAATCAAAGTATGTAGAATTGAAGGATTTATTTTTTATTTTGGATGTTTGTTAACTGATGTTGATGTTGAATGAAAAACGAATGAGGGTATTTGCTTTGGGTTGATGAACAAAAAGCGAATGGCTATGTGATTTCGTTTGGGAAGAGGAACGAGCGTGTGAAACGAAAGCAAATCAGTTGCTGGGGATCGAAATCCATCTTGACTGGCTTTGTTCGTTCTCATAAAACTTGTGTTGCACTAATTGAAATCAAAATCAGATTTTTGAATTGGAATCGTTTTGGGTTTGGAGTCGGGAATCTGATTTCGAAGTTTTTTGTTCTCAGAGAATGTGTGTTTGGGTTAATTGAAGTCAAAATCGCAATTGCTATTAAGAATCGGTATTCGATAGTTTGATGATGATGGTTAAAAACGAACTGGGAGGATAATTTTGGAGTCGACAGTCGAAGTGTGGTCGGTTTATGTTTCGTTGGTATTGATTTTGGAGTTGTAAATGTCGATAACTTTGGGAAGTGATGATAATTTCGAAGGTTTTGATATTGATTTTGGAATCGATGTATTAACGAAACGAAGAATTTTCTTAGATCCGGAAGAAGAAAAAAAAATTCGTTAACAATGTTACTGTGGATTTCGTTCACTGGGTAACGAAATGGGAAGGATTCGATTTTGGAGTGCCAGCCTCGTTAACGAATTTTGGATTAATATAAAGCGAAGCGTGTAGATGTAAAAGGCGAATTCGTTGTCTGTGTAATGAATTGGGGAAGAAGAAACATCAAGTTTCGTATATGGCCCTTGACACTTCGTACGTTTGTCACTTTTCACCCGAGGAAATTTCCTAAATACGAGCAAGTTTTGTATGTTTTGAAGTAAAATGGAAAATGTTTCGAAATTGGTCCCTGAAGTTTCGGACATATGGCATAAATGGTCCAGTTTTGAATATTGAGCAAAAATTGTGAAGAATGCAGAAGTTTCATGTTTAATCCCTGCTGTTTGTGCGAATTTACGCTTTATGCCCAGTTTCACAAATGGGTTAAAGTTTCGCATATTTGGTTGTTTTTGGCGTAACGGGTCCCTGCAGAATTTTATTAGTGACGGTTTTTACCCGGTTTTTAGAAAATCTTGCAACTCTCACCCAAAAGTCAAAAAATTTCACGAATTTGGAAATTTTTTGAGGCTTTTTCGTGATTGTTTTTCCGTGCAAGATTTTTGGTGATTCATTTTTGGTACACATCAAGGGGGAGTATTGTATTGTTCATTCCTCGGACGCTTCTCATCCTTAATGGGTTTTATAATCATTTTTTGATTATAAAAAAGGGGAGAATGATGGGTATTTGAAGCGTGTTTCTCGGATATTTGTTTGCGGATTTGAAGACCGGTGATAATTCGAGGGGGAGTTTGGTCTTGATCGCGCTAGCTCGTTAGATATTGAAGCCGGGCATCCAATCCTAACTTTGAGGGGGAGAATGTTAGGGTGCAAAGTCACGCTTGGATGAGGCTTTACCCACTTGTATGTGTAATGAGTTGCTTTTACTTTATAAGGAAGTGAGTGGCACTCATTTTATCTAATGAACATTTTGAGAGATTAGTTTAGAGAGAGAATTTGCAAAAACCATTTTATACTCTTTCTATGAAACTAATGAGAGCTTAAAAGAATTATTTAGATCTTGTGTTCATGTTCTTGATTTTACTTGATGATTCACTAAATCATTCTTAATTCCGCACATGCCATCATAATCAACACCACTACAATATGGGGTTCGTTGTACTGTCCACACGGATCACAAGAGTTGAGATATTTGATGGACCAGCCGAACCTGAACATGAGGTTGCAAAGGTGGTTTGACGTGGTCAAGGATTATGATTGAGAGATCATTTACCATCCGCGTAAAGTGAATGTGGTAGAAGATGCTTTGAGCCACAAGTCGGCTGGGTCTTCGGTCGGGGAGAAATGTATGAGGATATCTGTTGATTCTCCGCTTTTGGGATTGATCAGAGAGGCTCAGGTTGACAGAGTTCGGAAAGAGAACTGGAAATAGGAAAGGATTAGGGTGAGATTAACAGATTTGACACGAATAGTCGAGGGTTGTTGACACGGTGTGGTTGGGTTTGGGTTCCAGTTTCTGGTGGCCGTGTATGAAAAGGGAGATAGCCTGGTATGTCGAGAGATGCTTGACATGTAGGATGGTCAAGGTTGAGCATCAGAGGCCGCATGGCAAGCTACAACCTTTGTAGGTTCCCATGTAGAAATGGGAGCAGATCACCATGGATTTTATCACCAAGTTTCCAACAATGGCAAAGGGTTTTGATGCTATATTGGTCATCGTGGATCAATTGACCAAGAGTTCCCACTTTCCGATCATCCGGGAGAGCTCTTCGATCGAAAAGTTGGTCGATGTTTATGTTCGAGAGATTGTCGCTCTCCATGGGATTCCGGTTTCCATTGTTTCTGACCAAGATGTTCGGTTCACCTCCCGTTTCTGGCATAAGTTCCACGAGGAACTGGGCATGAGGTTGCATTTCAGCACCGCATATCATCCGCAGACCGACGGCCAGAGTGAGCGGACAATACAGACCCTTGAGGATATGTTGCGGGCCTGTGTTATTGATTTTGGTAGGATTTGGGATTCCTACCTACCTCTTATGGATTTCTCCTACAACAATAGTTATCACTCCAGCATTGGGTGTACTTTCCAGATTTGGAAACCCTAATTTTTAGGGTTTAGCTCGTATTTAAACACCCATATGGTTTCATTTCCCTTCACCTCATCAGCCTCCATCCCTCTTGAGACGTTTTGCAACCCTAGTTCCCTTGAGAAGCTATTTCAAGCCTAAGAGAGAGTGTGTGTGTGTTTTATGCTTAGAAGAAGGAAGGAAGCCAAGCTCATCTTGGAAGAGTGAAGCATTTTGGATCTGGAGTTTCTACATCATTTGCAACCTTTATAAGGTATAAAGCTTGCAACTTTATCCCTCTAGATTATAAATCTAGATTTGGATGTCTTTATGGAGTTTTTGGTCCCAAAATGTTAGATCTTGAACATGGCATGTTCTTGACCATTAAGTTGTCCTTTCAAACCCTAGGAGGGGTCTTAAGTCATAAAAATGGGTTCCAAATGGTTAGTTTTGATTCATGCATCATTTAGAAGGTCTTAATGGAATAAGACATTGAGTTAAGCACTTATTGGGCATGCTAAGTCATAAAGTTGGAGACTTTATGACTCTTAAGAGTATTTTAGCCATGGATCTGAATTATGGACTTAAGAGCTTTTGCCATTAAGAACTTAATGGAATTTTGGACTTCTAAGAGTACTCCCTGCATACTCGGAGTACGCCTTGTGTACGAGGTCAACCAACCCGATGGTGGTCAACGTGCAAGGATGCGTGTACGCCCAGTGTACGTTCGGAATACGCCCCGCATACGCACCCTGAGTTGATTCATTTGAGTTGAATCAGTTGGGTTGACTTGGCTGGGTTGACTCAGTTGACCTAGTTGGTTTGGCCAATTTGACTTTGACCAAGTTTGACATTGAGGGTATTTTGGGATTTTAATGGAAATTGGTCATTTGGTGGGAATAGGTGTGCGTTAGAGAGCTGAGATTCGGAGTCGAGACCTCATCAACTTTTGTCCAGTTTGTGAAGTGAGTTTTCCTCGCTGTACTTGTGGGTCGAAGGCACCAAGGCTTCTCTTTAGACTGGATATCATGTTATGTATGATATTGTACTGTAGTGATCTGTTAGATCGATATCCTGAATATATAGGATGATGCTATGCTTACTGATCTATAGATCTGTATGACTGTCTGTAGACTGTTATATGATTATCTTTTATATGTGCACATATTTGGTCAGTGGGTGAGGATTTACTGCTTTGAGCCAATAGTCCGGGGGCATACCAACCCCATGGTTGAATGGGCCTGAGGGTATTCCATCCTGAGGATGATAGGACCTGTTGTGTATTAGCATTCCAACCCGATGGTTGATGGGCCTGGGGTATTCCAACCCGATGGTTGACTGAACCCATAGTGTATTGTCATTCAAACCCGATGGTTGATGGGCTTGGGGTATTCCAACCCAATGGTTGATTGGACCCGACATGCTGTTATTGTATTTGTTATCTGTTTATGTGTTGGTACTTTGGGGGATCTCACTAAGTGGTTGCTTACAATTTTGGGTTATGCTTTCAAGTACTTCAGATGACCGTGGAAAGGCGAAGGTGTGCCCGTACACATCCTCATGTTTTTTACTTATGATTTTGGGAGACTCTGATGTTGAAAATGTTTTGAAAACTATGATTGTAAACAATTTGTGAATTTGGTTGGTTTTAAAAAGTTTAAATTTCTTGTAATTTTTATGGGTGTTACATCCAGACAATGGTACGAAAAGCTTTCATCTGTTGTTGTTATAAAAGGCTATCAAAGATAAACTAATCACTATTCTATTTTCATTAAGAAAACTTCTACCACCATTGTCATTGTAGTAATATACATAGATGACATTTTAGTCACGAGAAATGATGACATAGAGATTCAATCTCTCAAGAATACACTTCATGATCAGTTTCAAATTAAGGATTTGGGTCATATTCATTATTTTTTAGGCATATAGTTTAATAAAGTTACAAAAGGAATGGTGATTAATCAACAAAAGTATATCAAAGAAATCTTATATGCTTATTAAATGCAAGATTAGCCTACTACTACCACTCCTTTACCACCAAAGCTTCACTTATTGCCTTTAATGGAAGAACCCTTGTCTGGTCCTACCTATAGACAACTCATTTGAAAGTTGAATTTCCTCCTTCATACTCGACCCAATTTGGCTTATTCAATCCAATATTTGAGTCGATTCAGTCAAACACCTTATCAAGCCCATTACAATGATGCAATGCATGTATTAAGGTATCTTAAAGGAATAATGACACAAGGATTGTTTTTCAACAAAGATCCTTCCTTTAACATTGAAGCCTTATGTGATTCTGATTGGGCATCTTGACCAATCACTAAAAGAAGTGTTAGCGGTTTCTTTATACTTTTGGGGAATCCACATATCTTATGGAAATCTAAGAAGCAAGTAATAGTCTCTCTATCATCTGCAAAAACAGAATACAAGTCTATGAAACGTGTTTGTGCAAAATGAGTGTGGTTAAGTTGTCTTATATCTGAATTACGAGTGGACAATATTACCCATACCCCTTTTAAGAGTGAGAATCAAGCTGCTATTTGCATTGCAGCTAATCCAATATATCACAATAGGACAAAAACATATCTACCTCGACTGTCACTTTGTCCGAGAGAAGCTACAAGTTGGCCTAATATCTTTGTCTCATGTTCCTACTCGACAACATGTAGCTGATGTTTTCACTAAACCTTTGTATCGGCCAGCACATCAAGATGCAACAAACAAACTTGGGTTACTTCCATACCCCTGATTTGAGAGGGGGGGGGGGGTGGGTGTTTGCTTCTATGTTTTAATGTTATTGTATTTGTTTAGAAAGTTAGGGGTATTAACGTAATTTAACATTTAGCTAGTTACAAAGTTAGTTAACATGTGTTTAATTTGTTAGATAGACTCGTATCTGTATATATTTGTTTTCTTCATTGCAATGATTGGTTAATCAATATATGAAGATTGAAAATCATCTCTTTTCTCTATCTCTCAAATCTTTTATGTTAACAAAAACTTCTTAAAATAATATTTTTTATATATCCGACAATATTTCAAATTCAGATGTTATATTGGTTCGAAATTCATTGACATTATATTTTATAAGTGATGATTTTTATTATTTTGACCAATTATTTATTTATTACAAAATAAATGTTATACATATATTCAAAGTATATTGTGAAATCGTTTATATATAATATTATGTAAAAGAAATATTTACAATATATTAAAAAGTGAATTAGACATTAAACAACTTATTTATTTTTATTAATATACAAATGGTGATAATACTTAAGTAGGATATGTATGTAAAGCACATACATAACCATTTGTTTTGGATAAGATTTTGACAAATTTCATGTTAACATAAAATGTTTTCTGCTAAATAGTAGAAAACTATGCCCAGACTCCTTCAAGTACTTCAAATGTCCCTTAACTTGGTTGGACTCCAACTAGAAGGATCTCGGGCTCTATGATTGGCACTAGACCAATACCCTACATAATGTGATGATACAAAAGGTCAACTATTTCATCAATGACTTTATTCTACATAAAGTACAATACAAGAGGATAATTTATGTGTTTTTTAACACCATGACCAAGCTTCGTGACCCTAAAACAGTGTAACTTTAATAGAATTTGAAAATAAGTCAAGAACCATACCACCGCAACTACTTGTTCTTCTTCTAGAAGGTCTTCAAGAAAAATTGGATTCCTTTCAGAGGCGTCCAGAATCTCATATGTTTTCCCATTCCCTTCATCATCATTACCCTTTTCTCCTATGACAAAGCTACCCAATTATAGTTATAACATTCATATAAAATTGTTTTTTTGTAAATAGTGTACAATAGATATGTTACCTTGTTGAAGTTGCCCATCCCATAGAACAACATCAATAGCTTGAATGGTCTCCTGGGGGTTATTTTGTCATCTGCCAGTTAGAAACTGTCTCAAATGTATCTTTTCTATAAACAACTTTATGTTTTCCTTGAATTCCTCGACAATCACACCATCCTTAATGGGGTTTCAAAGGGAGTAACTATAAGCAACATGTTTGAAATAAGTCATGAAATACTTTAGATGCTATGTATTTTTGACTTAATTAGGATATAATTTAATATTTTAATCACATAAGCTACATATAGGTGTTATAACGAAAGATAATAAGGAAAAGTGACATAGTTTTAAATGTAAGCAGATGTAGGCTGCAACATGCATCTTGACCAACCAACTTTTGATTAAGCTTGAAGCCTTACAACTCTTTTCAATGCTCTTGATGCTCTTCTTGCTTACATAACATGTGTTTTTTGTGTTAAAACAACAAAAGAAAGAACTGACCACATAGATAAATAAACGTCTAGAGAGCTATATTCACATCAAATTGATATGAATATCTCATGGCATTTTGTCGAACATATGATGTGCAAGATTGAAAATACTAATATTGTCAATATGTCATTCAACTTGATATAGAAATATAACCATCGAAATTTTAAAAATCCGACCTACTGAAAAGATGAATAATTTTTACCTTATGAAGCAACTTTAAACTCCAAGGAATCATCAATAATCTGATGAGAGAGAGAGAAAGGGAGATTAGAAGAACTGAACGGATTTATGAATTATAAACTAAATTCAAGAATTCTTACCTTCTTAACCTGAAGACAGTGCACCGGTATTTGAGAATTGCTCTGCGATAGTAGGTGGTTCGTTGGTAGAAAAGAGGAGTTAGATAAACGTGAGAAGGATGAGAAGGTTAGTGGATCATGTGCGAGCACCTTGTTGGAAGCAGTAAATAGGGTTCTTGGGGAGAAAATCATCATGGATTCAAGAGCATAAGTTCATATTTTATTCATCAAAATTAAAACATGAACAATGTGGTATGTGATTGGCTTTCATCCTACACACACATCATTATCGACTTCCATGATTTGAAATAGTAAGGACGATGGTTTTGATGGGTTTTTAGGTTACAAATAAGAATAATTGCACAGCAGAAACATAATCAAATTATGGGTAAATGCAACCTAGAACATTACTTTTTTATCTCAAGTTATAGAAACATACTTGTGAAACAAACTTCTAACTATGAAAATCGAAAATTACATAGTTAAAATACATATTTTTGTAACAATGGAATGATGCAAAAAATCCTCTTTAATTGTTTATTGGAAAGTAACCACCAATAATATGGATATCTCTAATAGTTCACACTTAAACCTAGAAAAAATCTAGGATTGAAATTTAGGAGAGATAAGAAGATGAGAAATCTAAATTCTCTATCGCCTCGTTCCCGAGTTTAACAAAAGAAAAGAAGAGAAGAGAAAAGAAAGTTACGAGAGAAAAGAAGAGAAAGGAAATGAAAAGAAAATTTTCTTTTGTGTTCCCGAGTTGGAGAGAAGTGGAAGGAAAATTAATCATTTTGTTCTTTCTTTCCAAATCCTCCCAAATCGGAAGGAAAGTTAGGAGGGAAAGTGATCCTCCCATTTCTCTCCACTTCCTTCCACTTCCCTCCTTTAATGAAACTCGGGAACACCAATTTCTTTTATTTTCTTCTCATTTCCACCCATTTCCTTTCCTTTCTCTCCTTAAGTTCAACTCGGGAACGGGGTGTATGGGATATGTGTATGTCGATTTTGGCTAGGGCATGCCCCTCTTTATAGCTGCTAGAAACCCTAATTTGAATATTAAAATAATAATATTTTAACATAATTCAAATTTGTTTCCTTATCTGTTGTTGAAGGCTTCCAGAATAAATCTGGAACCTCGTAAAATTGTCCATACTAAGGGATGTTATAGAATTGTCTCTCTTGTTCAACTATTGAACAATTACACTTTAACCCTTGCACCCTTAATTAATTTTAATTAATCCAAAATGAATTTCAAATTAATTCTTATTTAATTATTAACTATTTCTAATTAATATATTAATCATATAATATATTTAAAAATTATTTTATCTCTCTCTTATTATCAATCTTAGTTATTTTCTGGTTATGATAGCAACCGAAAAAAGACTTTACTTTTATTCACTAAGATTATACTAATTTAGGTAAGGCCTTAGATACCTTAATCCAACAGTCTTTGAATAACCTGTAAAGAGTGATTTCCAAAGCCACTACTAAACTCTGATTGAATCAGACGTTGGCCCTAAGATAAGTGATCAGCTATTCATTCGTTCTTCAAGATATCGCATAGTCATGAGACATAGATACGAATCAATTTCATGGTACAAGATTATGTTTCTTGATTTCTGATTTATGACAACATCATTTGTGACATCCCCAAATTCACGGTCATTTTAAAAATTCTATTTATGCTTATTTAAAAATCAGAGTATCCATTTTAAAGAATAATATTGCGGAATTTGTTTCCAGAAAACATGATAAATATATTATCAAAGCATTTCCTAATAAATGTATTTTGTTTATATTAAGACATTGGGATGTCATCGTCAATACATAAACATAAGCATAAACAGACCTTACATTCATTTATACTAATGATTTACATCTCCATTAATCTCTCAGTGTAATGTAGCTTCGTATCGACACCTGTGATACAAATAAACTGAGTGGGTCAGGTTGGGAAACTTTGTGAGTACATATGGATTTCACTCCCACAATGTTATATCATATATATATATATATATATATATATATATATGTGTGTGTGTGTGTGTGTGTGTGTGTTTGTGTGTGTGTGTTTTAGAACTCACAATATATACAATTTCACCGCATATAAGCAATTTTACCCCACCCCGCCAATCCTCACAACGACACGATCTATACTCTCAGATTTAAAATGAACGGCTTTACCTAATCCATACTCCCAGATCAGGAATGAACGACTATGTCTAATCGATGCTCTCAGATCAATGGCAAATGACTATGCCCACTCCATACTCTCGGACTAGGAATGAATGACTATGTCTAATCCATGCTCTCGGATTAATGGCAAATGACTATACACTCTCCATACTCTCGGAACAAGGATGAATGACTATGTCTAATCCATGATCTCGGATCAATGACAAATGACTATGCCCACTCCATACTCTCAGAATAGGGACAAATGATTATGTCTAATCCATGCTCTCGGATTAATGACAAATGACTATGCCCTCTCCATACTATCGGACTAAGGATGAATGAGTATGTCTAATCCATGCTCTCGGATCAATGACAAATTTTAAAGTTCTACCCTCCGTGTTTATCTCACCCGTACTTATAAGAAGATACTACCCGATATTCATCTTAATTAATTTAGGTTTGTTCTGTCAGTCCTAAATCATCATATATTATAAGATATGTTCTTAACACGTATTTCAGGCAATATCAAATATCTCACACATAAATATATATTTAATACTTTAATTAATACTTGTATTAAAATCATGTTCATGAAAAGGACTATGCACTCACATATAAACTCCTTAACAGATACTTAATACATTAACTAATACTTGTATTAAAATCATGTTCATGAAATGGACTATGCACTCACTTGTTAAAATGATGACTCGAAATTCGGACAGCGCTTCGCTTCTAACAATCGTCATTTCCTTAGGCGAAACCTAGCATTATTATTGCTAAGTTTTAGTCTAGTATTTATTGTGACTAATTAACTCAAGGTCTACGAGCGATATTGTTTTATAAGTGTTAAACAACACATTTCAACTACTATGTACAGATAGGGGCCAGACATGAAACACCGGAGTGCAAGACTATTTTGGCATTTAAGCTGTTCTGAAATCCAACAACTCTATGTGGCACTTCAAACCAGATTCCCCGTACCGCGAGCAGTTAAAAGGTATTATAATAACACTTTGTATGATTTATAATACTTAGCACATATATTGTTTATAGGTTCATAATAACGATAATGCACTTAAACATAAGTTATACTTAAAGATAGGCCTGGCAATCGTGTCGTGTTCGGGTTGGCGTGTCGCGGGTTGGCGGGTCAAAATATGTCAACCCAAACACGACCCATTTAAATATACAGGTCACGGGTTGGCGCGTCACGGGTTAGCGGGTTTGGAACATAAACCCATATATGACCCGCCAACCCATTTATTTATACGGGTTCACAGGTTGGCGGGTTCGTGGGTCAGATTTGGGTTCGTGGAACATAAAATTTGAGATTATTATTTAGGACAAATGGGCAAAATGGTTACAGACTTAGCCTTACAAGTTACGACTTACGACCTTAGGCCATCCACCACGAGTCAAAATGTCAAAACAGTCAAATGGTCTATGAATCAATGGTATATATTATATAATTCTTATTAAATATTAATATTTGATACATAAATACATTTAAAAATAAAATAATTTTTTTTATTAAAAATATAAACGGGTTGGCGGGTCAACCAGTTTATTTTTTCAGAAACCCATATATGACTCGTTTAATAAACGGGTTGGCGGGTTGAAAAGATCAACCCAAACCCATTTATTTTGTGTCGTGTCGCGGGTTGTGTCGAGAATTGCCAGCCCTACTTAAAGAACGGTAAGCATAACTCACTTACAAGGGGGTTTAGCTAGGAGCCGGGATCTGCAGGGGCAGAACTTCTAAGCCGAAAGCTCTTCTTCTTGGAGCCTTCTGGCGCTCCGGGACTCGCCTCTAACACTTGGGAAGTGCTAGGGAATGGAAGAGAGGGTTTGGGGGTATTGGGAGAGAAAGAATGGGTTTGGTGTGAAGAAATGAGAGATTTGCGGCTCTATTTATAGGCTGTCTCGGGGCTTCTCACGTCGTGAGACATGCCTCTCACGTCGTGAGCCTTGCGTAGGCACCAAGGCTTCACCTGGTGTTGACACGTGGCGTCGGACGTAGGTAAAACAGTCAATTTAAAAAAAATCATTACTTTCGCATACGAGCTCCATTTTTGACGTTCTATATATCCACGCGTAGGTATTGACAAGATCTACAACTTTCCTTTTGACCTCATTGGCTAATTCTTGACCGGTTTTAAATTTAATAGTATGAGAAGAGTACACTCATAACGACCGTGTAAAATTCATAACTTCTACATACGGACTCCGTTTTCGACTGTCCTTTTATCGTTTAACTCATATTAATGAGATCTTCAATTATCATTTCGATCATTTTGGCTAAAAATTGACCGATCTAAAATTTGATTTCTGAGTTGTATACTGCTATGCCAAATCTTAGAAAGATCATAACTTCCTCACACAAAGTCAAATTTGGACGTTCTCTATATGCACGCTATCGGTTTAACGTCCACTACAACTTTTGTTTAGATTGCTAAGGCTAAAAGTAGCTTATCAATAATTCACTTTTTACGTTACGCGGCGCTATGTCGGTTTTGTCACAAAACTTCAACGGGTCATAACGTCTTCGTTATAAGTCGGATTTCAGCATTCTTTATATGTACGAAATCCTTATGACATATACTATAATTTTGGTTAATATTATATATACTAAATAATCTTCTATCAAAAAGTCATTTTTAACGCTCATTGTCTCTAACTTGACTAGCCCGAATCTGCGGGCGTTACAATTATCTCCCCTTTAGGATGATTACGTCCCCGAATCATCAACAAAACAGGGCTTGTCGAATGACTCCATACGTTATCTTTTCATCCTAGGTAATAATCGTAACTCTTGTGTCCTTTCAAATGAGTATCTAATTCTTGGACTTCTTGACTGTTGGCGGTGCTCAATTTTGCACCTGCTCTTCGTTCTATGTTGGACTTTCAATTGTAACCTTCGAGTTACAAACTTGATCCTTATTGGAGAGTCCTTCTTCTTCTTAACATACTTAACTTAAGATAGGTTCTCTCCTTCGATTATCGTAACATATCGATGGGTTATGTTCTAGTGACCTCTCATCGTATGATGCAACACTTAGACTCAGGTCTTTTTTAGTCAGATTCTAGAATGGAATATACCTTCCTTCAGGTTCTAATGTGATATAATCACATTCTAGCATGTAGCATTACTAGCTACAAGCTTCTTACTTTAACAACGATCGCAATACTTCTATTGATTGCTTCGATTATCTTTTACTTCAATCTTCTGGCTCAATTCGGACGTTATATCGAACTTGGTTCTCTAAACCACGTAACATACTCATCTTAGTCGGACTCGATTTGATATGACCACTAGGGTCGGAATAATAATCATCTTCTTAGTCATTACTAAAACAATGGTAACGACTGACATGAACAAAACGGGAACAATTACTAGTGCCTTGGTAACCTTGTGACTTTCCCTGATCCAAGTGTGAGTCTTGTGCTTCCGGTAGTATAGGCCTCTACTACCTTTCATGCCTACTCATACTTATCCCAAGTATTGTCTCTCAGTTCACCAAGTCACCATACAAGAATTTCACATAGTCATCTAACACATCGGATAACATAACTAAGGTTTATATTATTTCTTGAAATGATTACATAGATGTTCAAGTTCACCCTACACTAGGCCTCTTATAATAGGCTACACCACATGATACTATCTATATGGATACTTTATAGATCCTCACTCCTAATCCCTTGCATTGTCACCTGCCTCATTAAGGATCATTTGGAATGCTCTTGCCTTTGGCTTCGGTGGTACGTGTAGGGTTCAAAGTATTCCGTGGATTATTACAATGGGCCCCCTTGATGATATGTAGGTTAATTGGCCCAGACTTGCTCTATTCCCTATAAATAGTTATGTAATATTCATTATTAGGGTTAAGAGTGAGACAAGATGTAGCCGCCAATCATAATGAGGTTTCTTAGGTAGAATAGATTTATTTCCATCTTTTCTTATAGTGTAATTTCCTCATCTTATTGAATAAAATATTTTGTTCATCAATTATATCTTCAAGATTGTGTTTGTTCTTAAATTCCGCATTATCATCATCAAATCGTTCTTGTGATTTTTCTCAACAATTGGTATCAGAGCAAGTAGCGAGCGTTTGATTCTCTCACAGAGCAATTTCTGAGGGGGGGGGGATTGTTGGGGGTCAGAAAATGGCATTGAACAAGTCCTCGCACGATGGCCTGGAGTGCCGCAATCGAATGTCTGGTCCTGGAGGGCTGAATGTGCTACATGGGTAAGGTTGCGCCCTTTCCTACACCAATTGGTTTTAGATCAACCGGTAGCGCCGATGCTCAATAATTTGGCAGTCGGAATGAAGTCACGCAATCAGAACTTAAATCACAACAAAAATTGTGAAATAAATCTGAACTATGATGCTCGGAATGAATATAATCGGAGTGGAAGGAACTAGAAGTGTATTCGGAATTGCTATGAAGACTGGTCGGAATCGGAACTTAAAGCGTTCAGTTCAGAACTTTGCCTCGGAATCGTATTTGGCAAAATAATCTCAATCGGTATTTTCTTTATCAAAACCGAAACCGAATTTCTGAATTTGTATCTCGGAATTAGACTCCGGAATTATAATGATGAATGGCTTGTATCGAAACTCAGATCTTCGATCATAAAAGCACCTGTGATCGGAATAAAAGGAGGTAATCGAAAATAATTTGGATTTCGAAATTTCTTTTGGAATCAGAGTTTTTGGGTCACAGTTGATTTTGGTTCCGATTGCAAAATGAATCGAAGTTAACTGGTTCGCAAGATGAAAGTTTTTCGCTTTTGATGTTCATTCTACCCGATTAAAAAGGGGAAGATGATGCAGTGTTACCATTTAAGTCCCCTGACTTTCAGCAAAATGGCAAAATTGATCCATATTCCGAAATGTTTACAAATTTAAGGGCTGACGAACAAATTTGATTTTTCATGAACATATTTTTTCATGAACAGTACATAATGGATTCCAACAAGTTTTGACTATTTCATATTTTTTTCATGAACATATTCCATATTCCGAAATGTTCGGAAGGTCGTATTTCGCAAAAACGTCAAATTTTTTCGACTATTTCATATTTTAAACTTCAATGTTTATTCCATTTTGTCGAGGGGGAGCATAGCAATTGTTTATCCAATTCAAGATCATTCTCATGACCATTTGAAGGTTTTATAATCATGTTTTTGATTATAAAAAGGGGGTGAATTTGATATGGCTATTCGAAATTGGATTGTGACTTTTCAAATTTGAAGATTTTTAATGAAGCTTGTGGTAGCGATATGAAAGTGGGTATCGCCCTACTTAGCTTTTACAGAAAAGTTCACGTTGAACTCTTCTAAAGCTTTGATAATATTAAGTAGCTTTTACAGAAAAGTTCACGTTAAACTCTTCTAAAGCTTTGATAATATTAAGTGACGTTACGAATCTTAATTCCGAAATGGGTTTTTTTATGGTGGGTTTGGCTTTCTTGAAAATCTTTGGGATTACATTAGAAGATGAAGTTAATTTTTTTTACTTCTAAGCCATTGGGAGCTTGAAGGTGATAATTTTACTTTGGTGCTTGGTTTCATATTTCTATATCCTAGAACACTGTTTGAAGACTATTGAAGAATCAAGATTCGTGGATTGCTTTAATATTACTTGTTACAAGATCTTTTCTTATTTTCTAGAGGCTTGTTTTGGAAGTTGAAGTCTTGTCATCTATTCCATACTTTGAGGGGGAGAATGTAGGGTTCAAAGTATTCCATGGATTATGACAACGGGCCCCCTTGATGATATGTAGGTTAATTGGCCCAGACTTGTTCTATTCCTTATAAATAATCATGTAATATTCATTATTAGGGTTAAGAGTGAGGCAAGATGTAGCCGCCAATCATAATGAGGTTTCTTAGGTAGAATAGATTTATTTCAATCTTTTCTTATAGTGTAATTTCCTTATCTTATTGAATAAAATATTTTGTTCATCAATTATATCTTCATGATTGTGTTCGTTCTTAAATTATGCATTATCATCATCAAATCGTTCTTGTGATTTTTCTCAACAAGCTGTCGGTGGAGTTGAGGCAGATTCATGATACCTTCCATGTTTCCCAGTTGAGGAAGTGTATAGCTGACGAGACAATTGTGGTCCCTTTGGAGGACATTCAGTTTGATGATTGCCTGAATTACGTTGAGAAGCCCATGGCAATTCTGGATCGGAGAGTGAAGACCTTGAGGAACAAGGTAGTGAACTTGGTCAAAGTTCAGTGGCAACACCGAAAAGGCTCGGAGTAGACGTAGGAACCCGATTCTGAGATGTGTGAGCACTATCCTGAGCTGTTTCCTAAGGATAAATTTGAGGAAGAAGTCTGATTCTAGTGGGGGAGAATTGTAACATCCGATTATCAGGTATTATCATTTTAGCCCTTAACTTTATCAAAGTTTCATAATTGGTCCCTTGTGGTAAAAGTTTCATGTTTTAGCCCGTACGATGGGCGTACATGAGGGTACGTGCAGCGTAGTCGTGAGATGCAGGATCGCGGAAGCCCTGCTAGTATGTTGGTCATACGTGTGGTACACCGGGCGTACTAGCCCAATATCTAAACCCTAATTTTAAGGGTTTCTCCCTATTTAAACCACCTTATGCCTCCCTTGGACATTCCTTATCAGCCGCCATTCCCTTAAAAACCCTAATCTAGAGTCTAAGCTTGTTTGTGAGTGTTTAGGAGCTTATTAAGTGGTTTTGGTGCATATTTGTTTTATGAGAATAAAGTTCTCTTAGATCGTTTAGATTCGTAACAGATTAGGTCAAACACAGTAAGAGTAAAGAACACACGAAGAATCAAACAGGAGTTGAATGAGTAATATGCTCCACCTCAGAAGAGCTCGATAAAGAACTTCGACTGTAGAGGTGTGCTAGGGTTACAGTACAATAATGAATAATAATTATCAAAAGCGTACCAAGAATGATGCATGCATGCATCTTATATACTAAACTCTAATATCATAAACATGGATGGACATGTCCATACCGTGACAATATTGGACTCACTAACGAAGCCCAATGGCGCAACCCTTAAACCCAACAATCTCCCCCTTTGCGTCAATTGAGGCGAGAGATCATTTCGGTTGAGTAAGAGTGGATTTCTTCACAGTCTTGAATAGCTTTGGTATGATGGCAAGAAGAGTCTGACGGAAGTCAATATACCACCGAAGCATATCCGAAAAATTTTTCTTATCAGCTTCACTATTTACCTTACACCTGTGAGTGATATCAAGAATGTGCTCCAGACAAGAAGTGGAGAACAGGTATTTATCATCAACAGCGAACAAGCACTTTTGGCCTTTGGCTCTGGTGAACATGACAGTGTGATACTTCGGGTCAATCTTTCCCATCTGCATCTTGTTCACATCACTTGCCTTCCCAATTGGTTTGATTGTGGACTTATTCCTTAAGGCAGAGGCGATCTCTTGATCCATCTTGGCAACCTCATGAATGTAAGAAACCAACATTCGCTTGATATGATCGATGATAGGCTCGTACTGTTGTTGATCAGTAAGCAGAATGTTGTTCAAGAGGATCCAGTCATGTGGATTTAAGTTTGGCAAATCATCAAGGGAAATCATATGAACCGAGTTATCAGATCCTCGAGTCACTTTGAATTTCACATTGATAAAATTCCCTGCCGAAGTTGGTTTCAATACCTTAACTGTTGTTATCTTCTGTGCGCTCCAAGTCAAGTATTGTGGTTGAGAGAATGCGAGATAATAGTCAATTAATTCTCGATCAACCTTTGGATCAGGAGAAGGAATAGAGGCGATTGGCTCAAAGCAATGAAACATAAATGCCTTTCGGGTAATAGGCATGTCAAACTGAGAGTCTTTTGAGTTTTCTCGATCAAATGAGATGACCGGTTCAAGCCAGTGAGTGCTGGGAGAGTCGATTGCTTCTCTTTTATAAATTTCTCCAATGTATACAAAGGGAATAGAGTTTTTCTACTCTCCAATGCATCATGAGCCTCTTTTCTCTTTCTTTCCCTCTCTTCTTCTTCTTTTGCAATACAAAGATTTTCGTCAAGCTCTCGATCACGCTGCTTTCGTTTAAGAGTGTCTTCTTCAGCTTCTTCCTCATCACTATCTCCAACTATCTTCTTGTTTTTGTCCTTCACACTCGAACCCGAAGCTTCATTACCCTTCGGTTCAGTGGTGACTTTCGGTTGTGGGGGTTGTTTCTTACTTGCTTCTCCACCTTGTTTCAGAGGGACAACCATCTCCGGAACACCTTCAATTCGGCTCAACATTTCAAGAGCTGGTCTCAGCTTTTCAGCTAAGTGTCGTCGAAAAGTAAGAGTAAGAACCGAATCATGGGCCTCAAGAAGGTTAAACAAAAGAGAATGCACATCGCCAACACAGCTTTTGATAACTGCTCTTTCAGATTTGAGATCATCATTTTCTTTGGTCGCATGAGTAAGCTTCAAGGTCTGAGCTTTGAGTTGTGCAGTTCGACGATCCAGTTCATCCATAACTTTGTTTTCCACAGCAAGTTCGGCCTGGAGTTGATCAAGACGAGCCTTAACTGAAGAAACGAATTGTGCATTATCAGCCTGAATTCCCGTTCGAATGCTTTTAAAATGCTTATGCTCCTCCTGAAGCGTAGAATTGAGTTCCTTAATTGTAGCAGTCACCATATTGGCATTCTTTTGAGCAGCTACCTATAGAGAATCCAAAAATACTTGAGCATCTGCAATTATTTGTTGGACATTTGCGGTTGCTTTCTGACAAGAAGAGGTAGAAGCATCGACAGCTTTAGTAGCTTTATTAATGGAATCCTGATGCTCTATGACCAAAGTAGAGAACAAAGCCTTGACTGCTGCTTCTGAGTATTCAGTAGTAGAAGAGGAAGATGCAGAAGCAATAAGTCGGTCAAGTTTCTCATTAAGGTCTTTTCAATGTCGTTTCGTTACAGGAGCATCATCATCATCATCATCACTTTGAACTCTGTAGGGGCTAAAGTAGAAGGAATCAAAGTCGGCATCCTCCCCACCGAGAACGGTGTCAGATTCGTTAGAAGGAAGTGGAGAGAGAGGTTTAGAATTTATTGGGGTTTCAGTCCCTGAAGTAGGTGCCCCGTATCAGATACGTTGACACGAACTTGAGGTTCGAATGGGGTAGTAGTAGTGGTGGTAATTTCGGTGAATAGTGGGGTTGGAATTGGTATAGAAGTTGTAGCCTGAGAAGAGATCGGAGGAGGGAATGGAGCAATAGTGATAGGAACAGAGTGAGTAGGAGAGGAAGGGGGTGTGTTTCGGTTACCCTGATGAGTTGGTGAAGGGGCCGGCGAATCTCCTCTGAGCGAACTCTCTTCTTGAGAATCTTCACTGTCGCTGGACTCTTGTTCAGGTTGATGATAAGAAGGAACATACTATGAATCACTTGATGACGGAGTCTTTGGCTTGGGAGCCTTCTTCTTGATCTTACGCTTCTTATGAACAGAAGTGGTTGCATGTTATGACTTTCGCTTTTTAGGCGGAGCAGCTTTAGATGAAGGTCCTTCCTTCTCGCTTTTGCGTTCAGCCTTCTTCCCTCGTTTCGCTGGTTTATCAACAGCATCCAATGAGCTTTGCATTTCAGGAGTGAGCTGCCTCGGTCCTATAGGAGGAAGCTTCTTGTATTCGCTGATAACCTTACTTTCCCCCGACACACACTTGTACATTGATTCAGGAACCGAACCAATGAACAGATACTTGGATGGATCGGTGACAATAATCTTCATTGTGTGAAAAGTGGCAATAAATGACATCAAAGAGTCTGCCATTATAGGAATGTGGAATTTCTCCATTGCCCAGTGAGTAACAAGGGTCCAAAACCTGCTACATGATATTTCAGAATAACGAGAGGACGATGTAAGGCTTTGTACCAGTTGAGTCCAGAGAATAAACCCACAGTCCATGTGGATCCCGTGGTAAAGACCATAGAGAAGAGTCATAAACGCTTTGCTTGCTCCGTCGGAACCTGCAACTCTCTCTGATAAACCTTTGAAAAGAAGAGTGAATAGGCCATTCCATTGGGGAAGAAGGCATGATTTCTTGAACCTTTTCACTGTGGTAAGAACTTCAGTATACCCCATATCGTAAAACATGGTGAAAAGTTGGGTCGTGCTAATCGAGTCTGGGTTGACCATGGAGTCGTCCATGATAAGCCCTAGCAGTGAGCAAAACCGGGCTTTTGAAATCGAAGTTTTCAAATCCAAAATTTGAAACAAGATCCTCTCCTTGGCTTTATCGTATGACGCCGTTGAATAGACTTGAGAGAGGAAAGACATCGGGACACATTCCACCTTGGTTAGAGCAATCACAAGTGGTGAATATTTGAGACATTCAACCAAATGAAGCATGTAAGGATCATACTGAAAAGGAGACAGTTCGATAATCAGGTTTTGATTTGCCTTGACGATGAGAAGCGACGACTGTGCGCTTTGTTCTTGAACAGACGATGAGTCAGCCATTGTTGAAGCTCGAGGTGAAGAAGATGAACAGTAGAGGGAAATCGCCGTTTAATGCTCGAGAGGATTTTGGGAGTGATAAAGACGTAAAAGCGAGGTGGGAAAACCCTTTATACGATTACCAGGAGAGAGAGAAATTTTGAGTGATGATTACACGATTTTCTGAATCGACGCCTGAAAAAGAGTGATGTGACAACTGTTACTCCGAAAAGTGTGACAATGGCGTCAGGCGGCGTGAGAAAAGGAAACGGTTCAAATTCACACGCCTTTGAAGATCTTATCCATTCCCCGCCTCTTTGATTTTAAAACTCTTCAAATTCCCTTTGAAATGGGACTCACCCTTTCTCTTTCATTAGAATCGTCTAGCCTTCGCTTCCAAACATTGTGTACCACCACAACATATTGAACCGAACATTGTATCTGAGAAATAGCCATTAGTACCACGATCAAGACTTGTGGAAAATCATAAAGATCTTCGTGTAAGAGTGTGCCAAAGAAAAAGAAACAAAGAAAATAATTTGTGGGATATAAGTGATGTCATTTAAGACATAAAACTGTGGATCCCGGGCACGAATCTCTTCCTTCAAAGTCAAGAGAGACTTAGAAGTGTCTGTGTGGTTTCCCGTGAAAATACGATCACATGCCTTTTAAGAAGCATTGAAAGGCATCTTTTCAATATAAGGTTATTAGGGTGGCTTTCGCTTCAATCGATCTACGGAACTTGATATAAGACCGAAAGTCTGTTGAAGTACTTGTGAGACCGGTGTAGCCTATAAAACAAGTAGGTTTGATTAATTTTCAGTGACTTGGTGATTTTGTAGAAATCTAGAATACAAAATAAACTGGATCTTTTGGGCAGAAACGTCTTGGCATTAGACAATTTTATAAAGATCGCTCAAAAATAAAAAGAGATTTCTTGGTACCGTCCACTAGGGTGGTTTCGTTAATACTTGGGTGAAAACTAGAACGTGTGATTGTTCACCGCTAATTCATTGTAGGTGTTGGACTTTGGGTTTCACTTAGATCGTGGTTGACGAAACTAAAATCATGAACACAGATTTTTGTGCAACCATAAACCTCAGTGGTAAATTCTGAGAGTCTCAAGGGTTACTATTATGAACCGAAAGTGATGGAGAAAAGTGTGAGGTGGTTAAAGAACCGAAAGTACCTCTGCTATATAGTAAGGACCGAGCAGAAAACTCTTAACTCAGTATGATAAGAGTAAGGTAGCTCATGGCTTAAGTGATTTTAGCAGCCTTATTGGGAAGAAACAATTTGTATATATTGAATCATTAAGGCTTCACTTAGAGTCGTCGAGGCTTTGGACAACATGCAGCAGCATGCTTCTAGGGACACATAGATAGTACAGAGATAAAGAGAAGTATACCTGCCCCAGCTCCATCAGAGGAAGTTATCCAAGAGTCCTTTCAGTGTGATATTTTTGGGATTTTGTTTTAATATGTGAAAAAGATATAAAACGAAACACAAAAGAAAATGTTTTTGGGTTTTATGAATTTTACTGAAAATAAATAAAAACAAAAAGTAAATATTTTTTTGGATTTTATAAATTTTTCTTAAAAGAAATAAAAACAGAAAAGAAAATATTTTAGGATTTTATGAAAAGAAATGAAAAACATAAAATGAATTGAGAAAAAGTATACATAGTGTACATAGTATACAACCGAAACTTCACCTTTGGAGAGATGAAGCGAAATGGACCGAGCGTTCGGTTCATTTCGGTTCCCAAAAAATTGGACCCGAAATAGACCGAGCGTTCGCTCTATTTCGCTTGCTTAATTTTAAGGAGGCGAAAGGGGTTTCAGTACTGACTCAGCTTCCATTATCCCTAAGCCTTGGAGTATTTTATTAAAACTTGCTTCAGGTAAAGCCTTCGTGAAGATGTCAGCCAATTGGTCGGCAGATCGAACAAAGTGGATCTCAACGTTACCATCTTCTACGTGATCCTTGATGAAGTGGTATCTTAGTGCTATATGTTTCGTTTTCGAGTGTTGCATCGGGTTGTGACATATCCGAATAGCGCTTTCTGAGTCACAATAGAGGGGAATTTTCTTCATGTTTAGGCCATAGTCTCTAAGTTGACTTTGTATCCAAATGACCTGTGAAGTGCAAGACGCTGCTGCAATATATTCAGCTTCGGCTGTAGAAAGAGACACGCACGTTTGTTTCTTGGATTGCCAGCTAACGAGTTTTCCATCAAGGAATTGACACCCGCCAGTTGTGCTCTTTCGGTCTAGTCCACATTCTCCAAGATCGGCATCAGAGAGTGCTTGAACAAAGAAACCTGATTTCACAGGGTACCACAGACCGATAGACGAGGTTCGCTTCAAATATCTGAATATGTTTTTCACAGCCACCATATGAGGTTCGCGTGGATTAGCTTGGAACTTGGCACAATAGCAGACAGAAAACATAATATCTGGTCTACTAGCTGTTAGATACATTAGATACCCTATCATTTGACGATAGAGGGTCATATCTGCAGCTGGTTTCTCCAGAGATGGTGTTAGCTTTGTTCCGAATGCCATTGGAACCTGTACTTTGGAATCTCCCATCATACCGAACTTTGCTAGTAGTGTCTTCGTGTAAGCCTCCTGAGTAATGACTATGCCTTCTGTTCCCTGTCTTATGTTCAGTCCAAGGAATAAGTTAATCGGGCCCATTGAACTCATCTCAAATTTAGTCTCCATCAACTTCCTAAATTCAGCCGTTAAACTAGGATTCGTAGAACCAAAGATGATGTCATCGACATAGATTTGGACGATCATTAAATGGTTACCCTCTTTCTTGCGAAAGAAGGTTGGGTCAACCGAACCTTGTTTGAATTTTGACATTTTATGAAAGCGAGTTAATGTTTCATACCAGGCTCTAGGAGCTTGCTTTAGACCATAAACCGCTTTATCCAGAATATAGCAATGATCAGGATACTTCTCGTTTACAAAACGTGGTGGTTGTTCCACATATACAATCTCTTCTAGTTCTCCATTCAAGAATGCACACTTGACGTCCATTTGATAAACTTCAAAATTCTTGTGAGCAGCGTATGCCAGAAAGATCCGAACTGATTCCAACCTTGCTACAGGAGCGAAGGTTTCTTCATAATCTATTCCTTCTTCCTGACAGTATCCCTTAACCACTAGCCTAGCCTTGTTACGTATCACGTTCCCTTATTTGTCCATCTTGTTCCTGAATACCCATTTTAATCCAACCACATATGCATCCTTTGGTGTAGGAATCAGTCTCCAGACTCGGTTTCGCTCAGACTCATGGAGTTCGTCTTGCATAGTTTGTACCCAATCAGAGTGATCAAGTGCAGTGTTAATTGTTTTCGGCTCAATATTGGAAACAAACGAATTAAACATGCAGAATTCCACTTGAGAGAATAGAGCTGTTTGCTTCGCTTTCAGTTGAGAGCGTGTAAGAACTCCCTCAGATGATTCACCAATTACTTGAGTTTTCGGATGATCTTTTGTCCATTTTGTGAGAGGAGGGTAGTTAGGATCATAAGTAGGATCCAATTCGGCATTAACTTCTTCTTCAAATTCTGACTGAGCGTCATCGTTATTCGTATTGCCATTCTCCCCCTCGAATGATGAAGCAAATTCAATATCAGGATCCGAATTCTCCCCCTCGGTTGGACTTCCATGGTTCATTGTTAGAGATGGGTTCTCCCCCTGGAAAGCCGAATCGGATTGATTTGAGGTAGACAAACTCTCCCCCTGGAAAGTGGTGCGGTTATCTGTGGGTTCGCTTTGACTGTTGGGCTCACTAGGACCTTTGGGTTCGTTAGGACCTTTGGGTTCGCTTGGATCTTTGAGTTCTCCTGGACCTTGAGGTTCGCTTGCCATGGATTTTGCAGCTTCGTTAATTATCTCCTTCAGATTGTCAACCTTGTTAGCAGCTGCTTTCGCTTCAGAAAGAATTGCATTCTCCGGTTCATCAAAGAGCAACATGTACTCTTCAAACAGATTTGATATAGAAGCCTTGACTTGACCTGTTTGTGGAAAGATCTCCTCCAATTGACTTTCGCTTGATTGAAGTTCCTTTACATAATTGTCATCAAATGTGACATAATAGGTTTCTTCTATTTTCTTTGATCTTTTATTTAGAACCCTATATGCCTTGGAGGTGAGAGAGTAGCCAAGAAAAATTCCTTCGTCCGCCTTCACGTCAAACTTGTTTCGGTTCTCTTTAGAGTTGAAGATGAAGCACCTGGAACCAAAGACATGGAAGAATTTAATGTTAGGCTTGTGATTATTCAAAATCTCATACGGGTGATAGAAAATCGCTTATTGAGGAAGGTTCGGTTCTGGGTATAGCAAGTAGCAGAAATCGCATCAGCCCAGAAGTACAGAGGAAGTGAAGCGAAGCTGAGCATAGTTCGGGCGGCTTCACACAACGAACGGTTTCGCCTTTCAACTACACCATTTTGTTGTGGGGTATACGGAGCAGAAAAATTGTGAGTTACTCCCTTTTCAGTCAGAAATTCTTCAAAGTCGTGATTTTTGAATTCTAACCCATTGTCACTTCGGACATTTCTCACAACCTTTCTCAGCTTTACTTCCACCTGTTTAATGAAAATTTTGAGTTGTGGAGTTTCCTCTGATTTCTATTTAAGAAAGAAAACCCAGGTGAAACGTGAAAAATCATCGACAATAACAAGAATATATTTATAACCACCGATACTTTCTATTGCTGATGGACCACATAGATCGATGTGTAAAAGCTCAAGAGGTTTAATGATCTTTGTGTTAACACGAGCTGGGTGACTCTTTCGGCTTTGCTTTCCCATTTCGCATGCAGCACATAAATGTTCCTTGTCAAATTTGAAAAGTGGCAATCCTCGCACATGATCACCAAGAACCAGCTTGTTGATGTGCTTAAAGTTAAGGTGCGAGAGTCTTCGATGCCATAGCCAGCTTTCATCCGAATGAGCTTTTGTTAGAAGACATACTGCAGGCTTCCCTCGTATTGGGCTAAGATTCAATGGATACATTTTGGCCTTTGCGCTGGGACTTTAACAGAACTGTTTTAGTTTTCTTTTCAACGATCTCTGATCCTTCATCATCAAACGAGACCTTCAGCCCAGTCCCTACTACCAATTGTGATACACTTATAAGATTGTGCTGCAATCCTTCCATGTAGGACACCTTCCGAATGGAAAATCTTCGTTCATTATCATTCCATAGCCTTTTATAGTGTCGTATGAGTTGTTTCCATACTTGACACATCCACTATCTTTTAGGGCCCGAAACTCCCTCAGCTCTTCCCGTCTCCCTGTCATGTGACGTGAGCAGCCACTGTCAATATACCATTCGTCGTCGAATTGCTCGTCACTGATAACCTGCAAGAATCAAGCAGATTTAGGAACCCAAAGTTGCTTGGGTCCACGTGAGTCTTTTACAGAAGAGGGAATCACAATTGAAAGATCAACCAAATATGTTCATTTTATTAAAGTGGTTTCGTCTTTCCTTTTAATGGTGAAAACTTTAATTTGGTTAGCTTTTGTTTGGTTTGAATCAGATTGTTGAGCTTTATTTTGATTTTTAACAAAAACTTTTATTTGTTTCCTAGGGTTAGTTGTTGTCTTCTTCGTTTGTAATTCGCTTTCAGAGAGGAGCTTTCCCTTTCCCTTGACATCCTTGTTAGGATTTTGCTTTGTTTGAGAATGAGGAGGATGGGATTTAGGACCGAAACTACTCTTTCTGTTCTTGTCGCTGCAAGAATTGGGACCGAAACTGGTCTTTCGGTTCGCCTGACTGTAGGATTGGCAGTGAGTGCATGAGTTAGAGTTAGCCTTTGGACTTTCTTTGGCTTTGTGATTGGACGCCTTTTCCTAGAAAACATAATTAGGGTTTTGGGAGTGCCAAAACTGATTCCTTTCATTGATATTCGTTTGATATCTCCTGTTTCGCTGGCGTTTTTGTTCAGCAAGCTGCTTTTGAGATTTGTGAATGTTTGCTCTCAACTTGGGTCTCTCAGCATGAGTTTCACTCTTCAATGAAGAGGTTTCGCTTGCCGCCTTCGTAGGTTCGCTTGAAATTTCTTTGGTACCACTTGTGCTTGGTACATCAAAGCTCGTCAGCTTGTTAAGTGGTTCTGCCACATATCTTCCTTTGACTCTCCATGATGTTCTTTCTGATAAACCGACAGTTTTGTCTGCATTGTCAATTGGAGCAAACCAAAAGTAATTATCACAGCCACTTGCGTTGTCTTCGTTTACTATGACTGTAAGTTCGGCTGTGTGTTTCTGAGTGACCCCTGTTGTGGTGTAACCTGATTTGGTACTGTTTGTACCTTTTGATATACCACTGCCTTCGGTTTCAAAATTTTGGATTTGTCTTGGGATAATCGAGTGAACTCAACTGAATTTTCAGATATAAGACCTTTGATAGGTTCGGTTTCGCTTGCGACAAATTCTGAACAGTCAACCACATCCTCTACAGAAATTTCACTCATGTCACTGTCCTCATCAAATTCAAAAGTGTTTTCCACATTTATCTTATTTTTTGAACTCAACTTGGTACTCAATGAGTCAAGTTTCTGTACAGTTTCAGTCTTGATTTTTGCTTTTTCATTTTCGTCCAAAAGGTTTTTAAGCATGTCCTTATGGTCTTTGGACTTGATAAAGGACTCGATTTTGTCTAGACCGATTCTGTAGGCATCAGAAATCTCATCCAAAGAGACAATAGATTCACATTTATAGCAATCAGCATCAATTTCGCCTTCATTTAATTCAAGGAAAGCCAAAATCATTTTGTGAATCTTATCTCCAATCTCACAATTTAAATACAACTGAGTAATATTGGAATAAAGACATTTAGAAATTAAGCAAAAAATATTCCTTTGTTTTAAAAACTTCAAATTGTCACATTGTAAATAAATCAGTTCATCTCTATCCCTAACTAACTCTAGTTCCTTCTTCTCTATCCACATCCTTCGCTCCTCACTATTGGAAGACACCCTGCTGAGTTGATCGGTTAGGTTAGAATTCGTGAGGCGAGTTTGTTTTAAACTACCACTTAAACTAGAAAACTTGAATTTTAATTCATTTAAATCCTTTTCATAGTTAGTAACTGGTATTTTTAGTGATTCGAGTATGGATTGTACCTTCTTGATCAACTAATCACATTCGTTGATCAGCTCACCCATTGGTTTGGAGGCGAAGCATTTGTCTTCTCTTTCCTTCGCTTCCTCATTATCTCCCTCGGTTGTATAGCCTCTCAATCTTGACACTCCAGCAGTCACCATCAAACATCTTCCTGCAAACTCATACTTTCCTTCTTTTGCCACAAATGCCCTGCCATGCGTGGGCCTACACACTTCTTCATCTTCAGAGTCTATGGACCAGACTTCTACACCACCAAACTCATCATCAACAATGTTTTCCTGCACAATCAAGGCATTCATAGAACTGTTAGAAGCTTTTTTCTTCTTTATTTCATCAAGCTTGTGTGAATGGTATGCTTCATCATCTTCTCCATCCTTCTTCTCAGATAGCTTTCTCAACATACAATCTTTGGCAAAGTGATTTTTGCCATGGCAGAAATTGCAGTCATATCCGGAATCACCCTCAAGCTTGTTCTCCTTCTTCGCTTCTTCTTGCTGGGGAGCATTCTTAACCTCTTCTTTCGTCTTTTCTGAACTATAGCTCTCTTGCCAGTTTCGGTTCTTAGAGGTGGGAAACTTTTTGCGAGCAAACTTCTTGGGATTTGAGATCATTAATGCATATTCATCATTTGTCAGATCACATTCAGAGAGATCCAACTCTTCTTCTTCTTCATCCACGTTCTTACCCTTTGAGAGAAGGGCCAAAGATCCCAAACCAGACACCAACTTCGTTTCCTTAGTCACTACACTTTCATGTGACTTGAGTATTCCCACAAGCTTCACCAACGAATAGTTTTTGAACTGTTCATGAGCTTTCACTGTCGACACCACAGCCATCCATTCAGGTCTTAAGCCATTCATAAAAGTGACCTTCTGTTCGATCACTTCTCTTCCAATTCCGTGCTTGATCATCTTACTGAGAAGATGATTGAAACGATCGAACGCCTGAATGAGTTTTTCTTCTTGCTTTTGCTTGAAGTCACCAAATTCTGAAAGCAGAAGAGTTTGAATTGAGTGCTCTAGATCCGCATCAGTAGAATATAGCTCCTTAAGCCTATCCCAGATTTGTTTTGCCGTCGTGCATGAACTGACCAGACGAAAAGTATCTGATTGCAACGCAAATCTGATCATCCTCATAGCTTTAATGTTTCTCATCAGTTTGTCTTTCTCATCGTGAGGAATTTTCTCTATATCGATCATCAGCTGATTGTACTCCTTTTGAGTTTTGATGACTTTATTAGTTCCGGAGTGAGCAAACGGACCCAAGGTGATAGCTTCCCAGATTAGATACCCATTGTCCTCTGAACCAAGAACATAGTCTTCTAAGTGATGCATCCAGACTTCTTAATCCTGAGTGTATAAAATCGGGATTCTCGTAGTAGATCCAATGTTGTTGGATATGTTGATGGGGTTTGTTTGTGAATCTTCGTGAGACATGATGACCTGTTTCGAATATCTGTCAAGAACCAGACTTGTAACGATTGAATTAGGGTTTTATTAAAAACGTGGAACAACGTCAATAAATGTGATGACGGCTCCAACGATTTCAACAAAAGCGGAAACCCTTAATGAGATTCTTCCAACAGAAGAGATGCATATGAATTACACAGCCTCCTGCTCTGATACCAATTGATGAGAATAAAGTTCTCTTAGATCGTTTAGATTCGTAACAGATTAGGTCAAACACAGTAAGAGTAAAGAACACACGAAGAATCAAACAGGAGCTGAATGATTAATATGCTCCACCTTAGAAGGGCTCGATAAAGAACTTCGACTGTAGAGGTGTACTAGGGTTACAGTACAATAATGAATAACAATTATCAAAAGCGTACCAAGAACGATGCATGCATGCATCTTATATACTAAACCCTAATATCATAAACACGGATGGACAGGCCCATATCATGACAATATTAGACTAACTAACGAAGCCCAATGGTGCAACCCTTAAACCCAACATTGTTGAAGAAGGAGGCCAGAGAAGAAGGAGGTGTTGCTTGCAAGCTTGTAGATCCAGAAACTACTCCTCATTGGGCATCTTTTTCAGGCGGAGTCTAGTTTCGGCAGTTCGGGTAAGAGATTTATCTGTCATCAGTATCAGTTGAGTTTCCTCACTTATTCTTACCTGTGTGGTAGAATAGCTATATTTTTGGTGACGAGTTGGGTTTAACTGATATCTTACATTATGTGGTGTATGTGTGACTGAGACTGCGGATAGTCTTCAGGGTTGCTGATAACCTATTGGTCGTGTTCTTGCCCACTGGGACTGTTGATAGTCCCCAAGGTTGCTAATAACGTATAGTTTTTTAATTTATGATGTGTTATAGGTGGTATTTTAGGGAACTCACTAAGCTTTGTGCTTACCGTTGTTGATTTATGTGTTTTAGGTACTTCTGAGGATCGCGGGAAGGCGAAGGTCTGATTGTACACACTCGCTGGGAGATTTGTTATTGGGACAGTTTGAGATTCTCTGATATTTTGTGATGATGTTTGTTTTAGACACTTATGTTTTTGATGACTTGGTTTGTGAAACTTTATTTGGTAAATTAAAAATGAAAAATATGGTTTAAAATTGTTGCTGTTACAGTATTGTATGAGTATAATGTATGCTATTTTATGACTTTGACTGATGTGATTGCATGATCTCTGTATGGAGCTAATATGGGCTCGGATTCATTATGGACTCGGGGTTGATACGGACCCGACACAACTAATTATTGTTAATTAGGTTGATACGGACCCAGGGGTTGATAAGGACCTGATACAACCACATGTTGTTATATTATGTGTATGATGTATGTGATATTTCGGGAAGCTCACTAAGCTTTGTGCTTACAGTTACGTTTGTGGTTTCAGGTACTTCTGGTACAAAAGGAATGATCATGGCACATCCACCCATGTTCCGCATTTTCTCTTGGATTTGGATTTGTACTCTAATGATTTCTCTCATTTGACATACTTTGTTGAGTTTGTTATGAACACTTGACGGTTTCGATTTATCCATGTTTTTGGGACGTTACAAGTTGGTATCAGAGCCTTGGTTTGAGGGATTCAGGCACACTTCCGGGTGCGTCAGAACTCAAATTGAGGAAATGATAACCTTTTCAAAGAAAAAGAATTCGAATTTTTGAAAAGATTTTTATTAAGTACAAAGGGGGTGCGATGCGTGAAATCATCCGAGCTCAAGTAAGTGGTTCCCAAATTACCCATACCTATGTGTTGTGATTAGTATGCTTGATATGTGAATTGCATGCTTGAGTAGGGCTAAGTATATTTTCAGGAATCATATGATAGAATTGCCTGATTTGTGTGATGCCTTATAGCCTAGGAAGATTGGATGCTATGTATTGCTTGGAATTGATATCAGCTCAGTTAACTTCTAAGTGTATGCTTTCAAAGGTGTATACGATTAGGATTATATAGCCCTAGAATGATCGATTTATCCTTATTTCATGCTCCTTGTTTGATTGTGGAATTAGGGTAGAATCATCATTTGACTGGCTATGTGATCTCATTTTGTGTATAACTTGCATGCATAAGGCAACCAGCAGTGTTGATTGAATTTCTTGGTATTGCGAGCGGTGGGAATCGAGGATTCCTAAGAGAGCCTAAGATACGTATGTTGTCTAGCATAGGATTGGAATATAGTCCTAGTGTGGTGACTTAGAGGAGTCAGGACGGTTCTTGAGGAAAGTACAAATTGGTGTGGAATGTAGTATTGGGCCCGTACTACTAGAAGCACAGGATATCTACATGAGACAGGGACAGACCTAGAGACTCTGAGGAGACCTGTATAGTGAGGATTCCCTCGAGTCTTATGTTTATTGTTTCTATGTTGTGTTTCAGTTTGAAGATGGTGATGACTACTCGAGGAGGAGGTTCCGGTTCAGGTTCTGGCTCTGGCTTTGGCACAAAACTGATTGATGAGAGGTTGTAAGAGCTTATTGCGGCTTAGGTTACTTGTGGCATTTTAGATGGTACTCATGTGATGTTTGGTACCATCAAGGAGGGGATTATGGAGCTCATGGATGAGTGAATCAGATCCTTCTGAGCCGAGATTGTTGCAAGTCAGATTGGGGCACAAACTCCTTCATTTCGGGAGTTTAAAGCTTGTGGAGCTCCTGAGTTCTTTGAGGCTAAGTACCCCATCGCTAGTCGACGCTAGATCGTTGACAAGTCGAATGCTCAGCGGACGAGCTTTTCCCCTGAGGGGGCAAAGGTAGGGTTTGCATCCTGCTTATTGAGGGATCAGGCACGCGACTGGTGGGATGAGGTTGGTCGAGCTGTGGGTACTGCAGTTGTGGCATTCATGTATTATGAGGAGTTCTTTATGAGATTTCAGAGGGAGTTTTCACTGGCGATCGAGGTGCAACAGTTGGCAAGGGAGTTTCAGGACCTTCGCAAGACTACTGAGACCGTGGCAAAGATTACCGTCAAGTTCCGAGAGAGGGCTCTTTTGGTTCTGCAGTATGATGTGGACGAGGAGATGAAGAAGACGAGATATCATGATATGTTGAGGGATGAAAACATGGAGTTTGTGAGCTACTCAGGGTGCAACACCCTGAATTATATGATTGAGAGGGCTCATGAGCAGGATATTGAGTTGGAGCTTCGGACGAAGAGCAAACCGGAGAAGGTGCAGACTGTCGTGGGTCAGGCTAAGAGGCACAAGGTTTTTGATTCGCACTCTAGGGGCATAAGGGCTAAGGCTGTTGCAGCAAGTGCGGCAAGCAACACAACGGGGCTTGTCGATCAACGTGTTCAGGTTGTTACAAATGTGGGTAGACAGGTCATATGAGTAGGGATTGCCCCAGGAGTGCATTGATATTTCTTCACTACAACCAGACAAGCCACACGAAGTTTGATTGTCCGAGATTGACCAGAAGGGTAGTGGCGGCGCCTACACTAGCCACTTTGAGGATTATTGATGACCATCAGGGAAAGACAGAGGTACTTGTGGTGAAGAGCAGGGCATTTCAGTTGAGAGCCGATGAGGCCCGTGCAACACCAGATGTGATTACTGGTACATGAATTATTCATATTTTTATTGGTTTCCTTATTTAAGCTTATGATTATATCTGATCTTATATAGGTACCTTTTTGGTCAATGGTATGATTGTTCATGTATTGTTTGATTCGGGAGCTACCCGATCCTTTGTATCTCTTACGCTTAGCAAGAAATTCTATGATGCTCCTGGGATTCTAGATTACCTATTGGAGGTTGAGATTGTTGATGATCGTTCTGTGACTGCTTTGAGGGTTTATCATGGGCGTGTCCTGAATCTGTTCACCGAGAGGTACTCTATTGATTTGGTACCAATCCCCCTGTGAGGATCAAAGATTATCATTGGGGTGGACTAGGTGGGTCCTATTGAGGTCATGATCGACCGTGATCCCCAATTAGTGATGTCGAACCCCAAGTGAGGGAGAACTGGTTATTCCTGGTGAGAGAGCTTCGCGTGGGCCAACTCTCTGTTCAGCTGCGAGGGCCATGAGATATCTATAGCAGGGTTGTTCTGGGTTTCTAGCATATGTGGCGGATACTCGGGTGAAGGACACGACGATGTTGAGTGAGGTGCCCATTTTTCAGGACTTCCCCAATTTGTTTCCTGAGGAATTTACAGGAGTGCCTCCCGAGAGTTAAGTCGATTTTCAGATTGATCTGGTTCCTGGAGCGGCTCCACTAGGCAAGGCACCATATCACTTGGCACCACCAGAGATGCAAGAGTTGTCTACGCAGCTTCAAGAGCTTCCAGACAAAGGATTCATTCGACCGAGCACCTCACCTTAGGGAGCACCGATTTTGTTCGTGAAAAAAGAAGGACGGTTCGCACATGATGTACATTGACTATTGGGAATAAATAAGCTAGCAGTGAAGAACCGTTACCCACTTCCAAGGATCGATGATTTATTTGACCAGTTACAGGTTGCATCTTGGTTTTCTAAGATTGATTTGCGATCAGGTTACCATCAGATGAGGGTCAGAGATGACGATGTGTAGAAGACTGGATTTAGGACTTGTTATGGTAATTACGAGTTCATGGTGATTCCATTCGGGCTCACCAACGCACCAGCAGCGTTCATGGATCTCATGAACCGGGTTCGTAGGACGATGTTGGATTGGCCGGTGATAGTGTTTATTGATGATATTCTGGTCTACTCCAAGACTAAGGAGCAGCATGCGGAGAACTTGCGAGAAGTGTTGGATACCCTGAGAAGGGAGAGGTTGTATGCCACATCCTCCAAATGTGAGTTCTGGTTACGCGAGGTGCCTTTCTTAGGGCACATTGTCAACCAGGAGGGTATATTGGTCGACACGACCAAGATCGAGGCTGTGATGCGGTGGGAGGTTCCAAAGACCCATCTGAGATTCGGAGCTTCTTGGGTCTTGTAGGGTATTATTGTAGATTTATCTAGGATTTCTCCAATATTGCAGTGCCTTTGACCCGCTTGACAAAGAAGAAGGTTACTTTTCGATGGGGGCCTGATCAGCAGTTGGCTTTTGAGACTCTGAGGAAAAGATTGTGTGAGGCCCCGATTCTCACGCTTCCCGAGGGTATGGATGATTTTATGGTTTACTATGACGCCTCTATATCGGGTTTAGGAGATGTTTTATGCATAAGGGGCATGTGATTGTCTACGCTTCGAGGCAGTTGAAGCCTCATGAAGAGAATTACCCTATGCATGATTTGGAGTTGGGGGTTGTGGTATTTTCCCTCAAGATTTGGAGACATTATCTTTATGGAATTAGGTGTACTATCTACACTGACCATAAGAGTTTGAGGTACTTGATGGACCAGCCGAATCTGAATATGCAGCATCGGAGATGGTTGGATGTGGTAAAGGATTATGATAGCGAGATCCTGTACCACCTTGGTAAAGCCAATGTGGTGGCCTATACATTGATCTGTAAGGTAGTGAGTGCTCCTATCAGGGATATTTTTTTTAGGATGGTTATTACTTCGCCTTTGTTGGATACGATCAAAAAGGCTTAGGTGGAGGGATTGAAAAAGGATAATTGGAAGGTCGAGCGGATCAGGGGACATATTCCTTTATTTGTTAGAGACATTCGAGGGTTGTTGACTCAGTGTGGCAGAGTTTGGGTTCCGACTACTAGTGGAGTGAGACACACAATTTTAGAACAGGCTCATAAGTCAAAGTTTTCAATTCATCTAAGGGCCATAAAGATGTATCATGACTTGAAATTGAGTTATTGGTGGCTGTAACGCCCGGGTTTCGGGGCTAAGCATTTTTAGACAATGTAATAGTCTAGGTCAACTATTGTAACTCTTTTTGAAGTAATAAAGATGAAATATTTGAATTCTATGTGAATTATGTGTACTTGTGTGCTCATTACTTAATTATAAAAATATAATTAATAAAGGATAAAAATAAGCGTCAAAATTAAAGTGTGAGATAAGCCCGATATCTTTACATAAAGTTGTAGTGGTCGAAACAAGGATTCCGGTGATATAAAGAACGTCGAAATCCGAGTTATAACGAAGAAGTTATGACCCGTCGAAGTTTCGCGACGGAACCGGCACGGCATCGGGAAGCGTAAATAGTGAATTTACGATGGAGCGAATTTTAGCCTTAGTGATCTAAACCAAAGTTGTAGTATATGTTAAACCGAGAACATCCATAAAAAGAACGCCCAAATCTGACTTCGTATGAGGAAGTTATGATTTTTCTAAGATTCGGCTTAGTAGTGCACGGCCCGAAACTCGAATTTTAGTTCGAGCGGTTTTTGGCTTACGCGACCTAAATGAGAGTTGAATATCTCATTAATAGGAGCTCAACGGTAAAAAGACAGACGAAAACAGAGTCCGTATGAAGGAGTTACGAATTCTTCGCGGTCATTTAACAGTCTAAACTCCTCCTACTGTTAAATTTAAGATTGGTCGAGAATTAGCCGACGGAGTCTAAATGAAAGTTGTAGATCTTCTTTTTACCTACGCGTGGAAAAAAAGAACGTCGGAAACGAAGCTCGTATGCGAAAGTTACGGGGTTTAGAAGTCGGCAGGGTGCTGCTGCAAAAGGGGTGACGTGGCTGAATATGGGCCAAGACTTTCTCCCCAAGGAAAGCCATCAGGTGATGACACGTGGCAACGACTCGGCGAGTCCGTGAACCGACTCGGCGCGTCCGTCAGGATTTCACCCTATAAATAGAAGTGTCCGGTTCTCTCATTTCTCACACCTTTCCCCACTTCTTTCTCTCTCTACACTCTCTCTCTAAGCTCCCTAAGCCCCCCTAAAGTCTATGTAAACCCCCTAGCATCCGAAGGAATCCCAGAGGCTCCCGGAGTCCCGAGAAAAGAGCCTTTCGGCTCGGAAACGCTGCTCCAGTGAAGCCCGGTTTTGAGAAAAACCCGCTGTAAGTGAGCTACGCCTACACAATTTTTAATATAACTTTTAAATAATTATAGTAATGTTATTAGGTCCTTAAAATAATTATTTAGGCTATTATTATGAGTTATATTGAGTGTTATTTAACGCTTATATAATAATAATAATAGCTAGACTATTAATTAGTCGTGGTTAACGCTAGAGTAAACCCTAGTGGTATTGATACTAGGTTTTATCGAGGGATAATTGTTTTTGAGATAACGAAGCGCTGTTCAAGGGCAGAATCACCACCTTTTCAGGTGAGTGCATAGTTACTTTCATCTTACACATAGATATGAAGTATTTAATATAAATTACGTGCTATGTGTGCATATTGTCTGAATACTTGCTGTTTATGCTGAGTGAAAGATTTTTATACAAGTTTTACATGATTTAAACTGTATATGTATTTTATATCTACAAAATGTGTTGGGTAAAACATGGGTAGATGTAATAGTTTCTGTGTGACCAAATAATATAATGAGAGGCCTCGATATAGATGTTTTGATGATCCAATCATCTAGCGGAGTATAGATGACGACCACGGACTCTTCTAGACAGTCCAGTGTGTGTTTATTTGAACTGTGTGCTCACCAGGTGTACTCCATCCCCCACATGGTTGCCTTAAGGACATTTATTGCTGAGGAATCCCCTTAGCAGTAGTGTCCATCCCGATGATAGTCCTTAGACTAGGTCCCTTGTGTTAGATGTTTTAGGGACGTAAAGTGAGGATAACGGGAACGGGTAATCGGGTTTGTTTGGTTTGATAAAGTTAATAAACTTATTTATTGTGGGTTGAAAACCCTATGTGCTCACCAGGCTCCCAAGCCTGACCTACTCAGTTTCTTGTATTATAGGTAGTGGCGCATGAGCATAGATGTGATGTCTTGGGATGAGAGATTAAGAAATTTTAGGCCTGTAAATACGGAATAATGTAGTAAGGCCTATGCTGTATTGTTTATGCTTATGATCTGTATCGAACATGACATCCCGAGTCTTTTTAATGAAATACATTTCTATGGAAATGCTTTTGATAAATCTTTATCATATTTTGTTTTGGGACAAATTCCGCAACACTTTTATTTAAAATGTTACTCTGATTTTTAAACAAAGCATAAACAAAATCGGTCTTTTCTGGCCGTGAAAATGGGGATGTCACAGTGGCCCGATATGAAGATGGCGATAGCATGGTTTTTTGGGCGGTGCTTGACTTGCAGGAAAGTCAAGGCCGAACATCAGAGACCCCATGGTAAGAGGCAGCCGTTACCCATTCCCATGCGGAAATGAGAAGAAATTACCATGGATTTCATCACAAAACTGCCCCGAACGACATGTGGAGTGGATGCTATTTGGGTCATTGTTAAAAGATTTACAAAGAGTGCACATTTTATACCGATTGCCGAGAGTATATCTATTGACAAGTTAGCTATCATTTACATTCGGGAGGTGGTGGTTCGACAAGGGATGCCAATTTTGGTGGTGTCGGACCGGGATGTTCGTTTCACCTCCAGGTTTTGGAGGAAGTTTCATGAGGAGTTGGGTACTAAGTTGCATTTCAGCACATCATACTACCCCCAGACCGATGGACAGAGTGACCAGACGATTCAGACGCTCGAAGATATGTTTCGCGCATGTGTGTTAGATTTTGGAGGGAGTTGGGATACTTACCTTCCACTGGTCGAGTTCTCCTACAACAACAGTTCTCATGTCAGCATTAACATACCACCATTTTAGATGTTTTATGGGAGGAGGTGTAGGACCCCGGTTTGTTGGGTGGAGGTAGGTCATCGATTCATGGGGAGTAATGAGCTGGTACTCAAGACTAGTGAGTTGATTCAGCATGTGCGCGACAGGTTGCGGGTAGCGCAAAACCGAAAGAAGAGTTACACAGACCGACGGCGTTCATACCTTGAGTTTCAGGAGGGGGACTTGGTGCTTCTAAAGGTGTCACCTTGGAAAGGTGTCATCTGATTTCGAAAGCGGGGAAAGTTGGGCCCCCGATTTATCGGTCCCTTTAGGATTATCGCCCGAGTGGGCAAGGTTACATACCGACTGGATTTACCTAATGAGCTTAGCCAAATCCACAAAACCTTCCATGTTTCTCGGCTTCAGAAGTATGTAGTCAATGAGTCCTTGGTTATTTCTTTGGACAATATTCAGGTCGATGATCGTCTGCATTATGTGGAAAGACCAGTGGTGATTTTGGATTGGAAGACGAAGGCCTTGCGCAACAAGGTGGTGTCCTTGGTCAAAGTTCAGTTGTAGCATCAGAAGGATTCTGAATGGACGTGGGAACCCAATTCGGAGATGTAGGAGCATTACCCAGAGTTATTTGCAGTAGCGGATTTTGAGGACGGAGTCTCATTCAAGTGGGGGAGAGTTGTAACATCTGGATTCTTGGAGATATTTAAATTAATGTATTTTGGATTTTGGGCAGTACCATGCCTGGTGAAGGCATCCCACGACTTGGTGATGGGCGTTGTGTCACGAATTTTAAATGGCCACCATGGCGTGGCAACCTATAGCCACATCATGGCAGCTGTTTTATGAGAAACCCTAATATTCGGGGCTTGTGCCTTATTTAAAGGAATGTAAGGGCTAAGGTTGCTCACCCTCAGTCTCCATCACACTCTCTCATCCTCCAATCAAACCCTAACCTCCATTATTGCTCTCTAAGCTTCTTGTGTTGATTTTTGGGGATTTGAAGGAGAAGGAGGTGACTTCTAGACTTGGATTTTGTCCCTAACTAAGCAACTCTTATGACCATCTTATTTTTCACCTTCTGGACTCTTTTAAGTCCCCAAGTTCCAAGCTTTTTGATTATAAAGTGCTACATCTTGTATTTTGTCTCATTTTCTTCTCGCTCTTGTTAGATGGGATGGAGAGATTTCAAAAAGGTTGCAAGTTTATGAATCTATGGATCATTGGAAGTCGTTCATGTTTTGGATCTGAAGTCTGATGGTTGTTTTGTGCCATGCAAAAGATTTTGGTCATAAAATCCCATTTTTGACCTAAGTTGAGTCCAAACTTGTATTGGACATGCAAGTCTATAAAGCATCAATTTTTAGAATGGTTTTGGTGTTATAAGCTCTTTTGGAGCAAATGAGCTTGTCACTTAAGGGATTAAGTGCTTCTTGATTAAGTCCTTCCCATTTCTTAGACTTTTTAAATCTAGTACTTGAGATCTAGACCTCTTGGTGGATCTCAAGGGTTAAAGGTGGAAACTTTACCCATTTGGACGTTAGAAATGATCATATCTGGACTTTGGAACCTTTGGAATTAGAGGATTCGACTTAGCTCATTAGGATGTTTTGGATCCAGTTCCCACTGCGTGGCCTAGGCTGCCACGACATGGCGACTGGGGGAAACACATTTTTTTTCGTTTGAAGGCAACGGCGTGGAGGGTAAACCTTGGCCATTTACTTTGACTTTTGACCTTGTTTTGGCTAGGTTTGACCTAGGGTTACTTTAGGTATTTTAATTTATAGTTGAGTTTGGTGAATTGTCATTGAATAGGTGTCCGATTGAGCTCGTTTGCGGAGCAGAGATCCATTTAGCTATTTTTCGTCTATTTGCGAGATAAGTCTTCTTATCACCTTAAGTGGGTCGAAGGCACCAAGGTCGTCCTACTGTATTGTATGAGTAGAATGTATGTTATTGTATGAATTTCAATGATGTGATTTCATGATCTATGTATGGAGCTAATTTGGGATGGAAGTGACTATGGACTCAGGGTTGATACAGACACGTGGGTTGATACGAAGCCGACATAACTAATTGTTGTTAATTGGATTGATACGGACGCAGGAGTTGATACGGACCTAACACGGCCATGTGTTGTTATATTATGTGTATGTTGTATGTGGTATTTTGGGAAACTCACTAAGCTTTGTGCTTACAGTTACGTTTGTGGTTTCAGGTACTTCTGGTACAAAAATGAAGGGTCTGACATGATCGCAGCGCATCCGCCCATGTTCCGCATTTTCTCTAGGATTTGGATTTGTACTCTGATGATTTCTCTCGTTTAACATACTTTGTTGAGTTTGTAATGAACACTTTATGGTTTTTGATTAAATTAAAAATGAAAATTTTATCCATGTTTTGGGACATTATAGTATGTGGGGTGAAATAGACCTTGTACAGCCTTGTACTGACATATGAGTTGAAATAGACTCGGGGTTGAAAGAGCCCCGGTACAGCCTTGGGCTGACATATGAGTTGGAATAGACCCAAGGTTGAAATAGACCTGGTACAACCTTGAGCTGACGTATATATATGGTATGCGGTATTTTGGGAAACTCACTAAGTTTTGTGCTTACGGTTTTCAGGTCATGTTTCAGGTACTTCCGGTTCGAAGGGGAAGAGCTCTGGATGATCGCATTGCACACACCATGATTTTCTGCTTATTTGACTCTAATGTACTTTTGGGATGTTTATGGTTTCTCTCTGAATACTTTATCGTTTTGACAAACATGTTTGGTTGGTGGCTTATTTAATATAAAAACAAAAAAATTTGGTTTTGAGTTTTGGGATGTTATATATCTATGGGCCCCTCAATGATTTCGTGCTGACATCTGAAGTGATTGGCTGAGCCTTGACTAAATTGGTGTGTATGGTATAGTTGTCAGATGTAATGTCAGAAATCGTTAATCGGGAAACAAAATGTTGAACAATGAGATTGACTCATATTCATAGAGATATCCAGAACGATGAATAAATTGATCACTTGCTAGAAGGACCGAATTCTAATCAAAGTTTCGCAGTTGCATAAATGACTACTCTCTGTTGATTGTTAGTGAAATATTTGATCGCAAATGTTGACGACATGTACAAGTGGGAGACTATTGAAAATGGTATCCAAGGTTATTAACTGTTTTGTAATATTTCCTTTTAGGTTGACCTTATGGCCCAAGTAGTATAAGGAAATGGTGTCTAATAAAGTGTTAATTTATTAAGAAATTAATTAATTAATTAATTAGCAATTATTTTGGTAAATTAATTAAAAGGATTTAATTAATTAAAAGAGGTTGAATATTAACTAATAGTAGAGATTAATTGGAATATTCTAGAACCTCCTGGAAGACATATGGTGGATGGTTTTAATGCCCTATGGATAGGGATAGAGCTGGTTTTGAATCAGATAAGGATAAACCATAGAGTTTGTGTCCATCTGGAATTCTAACAGCTACCTATAAATAGACTGGTAAGGTAAACCCTTGAGCTAGTTATTCCTCTCCCTAAATTCGTCTAACATCCGTGTCTCGCTCTCCATAACCACAATTTTCATCCCCTCTCCTAGGGTTCTTGAATTTTTCACAAACCCTAATTTGTTTGTTCTTCCTTTTGCTATTTGGTGCGTGGGTCTGATTCCATTAGAGGGTTCTCCTTTGGATCCTTCATCTTGAAACTAAGCTAGCACATACGAGATCACAAGGAAGTCAACAAGAGGTTAGTAATTCCTTACTTACGTCGTTTTTCAAAGTAGGATGCTATAATAGTAAAACATAGATCCTAGGTTGCATGTGCACTTACGTATATCAAGTTTTGATTTTTCTGCTACCTATATAATGTGTACTTGATGCTAAGAATCCCCAACATTCTTGATTTAACTTACATATATATATATATATATATATATATATATATATATATATCCTGAATCTTATTTTAAAGAGTGATTACGATATTATTTATGAGCCATATTGTAACGTCCCAAAATTTTCTCCAAAATTTAAATTTTTTGAAGTATGATTTAAACAACTTTTAAAAGAAACATAAATGTTCATGTTATACAAACATCATAAACAAAATATATAAAGTTTAACGGAAGTCTTAAAACAAACCATAGATGCGACTAAAATCACATCACGCCCTTCCCCTTCTCACGAAAACAACCCTAAAAACATTTAAATATAACAAGTAAGCACAAATTTTAGTGATTTCCCCAGTATACCATATATTTCATCACTCATACAATGCAATCAACTATAAGCTCTCAACTAACATCTCAGAGGGTATGTAGGCTCTCAACCATCATCCCATTTAACATGTAAGCTCCCAACCATCATTCTATTTTGGTCTGTAGGCTCACATCTAACCCCTCATTGGGCATGTAAGTAAATAACCATCATCTCATCTGACCTTAGGCTCCCAATCATCAACCCCTTTTAGGCATGTCGACTCACGACCATCACCGTTCCGCCACATCCCCTAGAACCTGTCAATTACCGTAACAAAATACTACTATATTTTATTCATACATTCGTGGTTTAAATAAAACTTTGGTGTCATATATGTGGTTATTTGATCGTGATGCAACATGCATGTTAGGGAAAAGTGCAAATGACATGGTAAAGGGGTTACCGGAAGATAGAGATGAAAATGTATTTCCTGATAAGTTGAATGTGATTATGGATCAGTTGTATATAATATGTATTAAAACGAGCTATTTTAACTTGCGTAACAACCACCCTATCTTAGATAGTGTCAAACAATATAAGTCCACAAACATACTCTGTATAATGTAATTCTTTATATGGGCCAGTTGGTCCATCAAGATTTGCTTAAAAATTGTGTATAATTCTTTATATGGGTCAATTGGTCCATCTAGATTTGCTTAAAAATTGTAAACATTCAACAAAACTTACCATTGACGTGATTGATCTTCCTTTTGATTTATGGTTATCGAGATGAGTTCTTGGTAAATCGGATGTATATAATCATCTAGTCTTCAATCTCATTTTTCTGGCGACATCGAAATCCAACTCTAAACCAAACACCTTAAAATACCCATGAAGTTTATCGAAGAAGAAGATACGCATGCAGACGAATCAACCAGAACCTAATGGTTTCTAGCAGTGATGGTGGTATGAGGATGTGATAAGAGGCAAATATGAGTGTTTGAGATGAGAGGCACGATGAGCGACGACGGTTAAAAGAAAACGAGATGTTAAAGATAAGTGGTAGCGATCTGTGGTTTTTGGTGGTGGTGGTGGTCTAAAGATGTGAATGGGTATGGAGGCAGCCTTTAGGGTTCATAAACTTACGAGGAAAACTGGAAAAGTATGGGACTAATATAACGTTTCAATGTGGTAAGAATATTGAAAGTTTTGCAAATATTTGTTGATTTGTTAATTTTTATAAGATTAAGGAAGTTATTTTTATAGGATTGAGGATGTCGATTTACAAGATGGAAGCAATTTTTGTTGTTGTTATTGTTTTTCTTTTTTATTTATAGTTTTCAAACGAATTAAATGAGGATACGAGAATAGATAGGTGGTGAAGAAGGGAGATGGAGGGGAAGAAGAAGTAGAATGTGTATGGTGGCGGTGAGACCAATATATTTATAAATTACATTCATTTATAATTTACTTAATAAATAAAAAAAATAAAAACAGTATAAGATTTCTTTTTTATATCTGTCAAAACAAAAACATAATAAAATCATATGAAAAAACCGATTCAAATATAAAATAAAAATTAAAAACCAAACACATTATTGTCGTCAAAACATGACGACGATTTCAAATTACTTTATCAATAAGAAAATGAAATGATACACAAATGTTCTAGGCGCCTACAATAATGGTAGTAAAAGTCAATTTGAATACTACACAGCACATAAAGTATTAGTCCCTGACTCCCTGCTCTCCAATAAGAAACCATTGTGGCGTTGTGTTCCTGGGATAAATGGAAACTTTTGTTCCGACTAAGATAAATGGAAATTTTAGTACTTAATTAGATATTTGCGTAGGAATATAGTTATATAAAGGGGTTTTTGACTTAAAAGTACTTAAGTTTGTCAGATTTTATTGGTTTTGTCCCTATGACGATTTTTTATTCGTTAATGTCCAAAAAATTTCAAGTTTTTTTATTTTTGTCCTTGCTACCTATAATAATAGGTGTCTAGGGACAAAACCGACAAAATATAACAAATTTAAGGACTTTAATGTCAAATTTGGAAAACATAGTTAGGATAAAAACATATAATATTTATAAACTTGAGGGTTTTTTTACAAATTTGAAAAATATAATTAGGGTAAAAACATCAAAGATTTGTAAAAAGGACAAAAGTGAAAAAAAAACATGGCAAATTTTGGACATTAACGAACAAAAATTCGTCATAAGGACAAAACCAACAAGACCTGACAAACTTAAGGACTTTTATGTCAAAACCCTTATATAAAACATAAATATATTGAAATTCATGTTTTTACCAAAGTTGTTTTTGGTTATTTACATATAATGCTAATTTACAAAACGATAAAAAATTCAATTTATCAATTTTTAAACTATCTAATATAATTTAAACTTTATTTTTATAGTATGAGTTACATATTCTCAGTTTTTTATCATCTTATGTAATTTAAATATTTTTTACCTCTGTTTTTATATTATTTGATAATTATTATTTTTTCGAATTAAAAAATAAATAATAGAGCGCTTGGATTGTTGAATAAACAACATCATTTTATTTCAAGTTATACAAACCACTAACGAAATGATCACATATGAATATATGATTCCTTAATAACATCAATATAATCTCACAATCCTTAAAAAAAATAAATTATTAATCAACACTTTAATAACTTTTAGACTGTAACACCCATAAAATTCAAGTCAATTTAAAACTTTTTAAAACATTTAAAACCATTAAGTTATTACAGTTTACTTTCAAAATAATTTAAACATCAGAGTATCCCCAGAATCAATCATGAAAATGTAAGGAGGTGCACGATCACGCCTTCGCCTTCCCGCGATCATCAGAATACCTGAAACAATAATCGATAAATGTAAGCACGAAGGCTTAGTGAGTTACCCCCAAAATACCAACGACATACAATCATAATCATATCATATAACATATAAGCAAACAATACAGCATGCGTAATGAGCCATCAGTCTGACTGGACCGAATTCCGGTCCTCAGTCTATCTAGACCGCTCTCCGAGCCCTCGGCACGTCTGGACCGCCCTCCTCGGGGCCTTCAGCCTATCCAGACCGCTCGCTGGGCCTTCGGCCTGACTAGATTTGCCCGGCCCGGGCCTGCAGTCTACCCGGTCCGCCCAGGGTGTCTTGGCCTACTGCACACAGCAGGACCTGCCTCAACCCTTTCCCCAAACCAATAAACATGTTCACATACATATAAACAAGTAAACATGTAGATCTTAACAGATCACTTACATGGAAATCATCTTATAACCAGGATACCGATCTAACCGATCTCTAACATAGCAACCATCCTAAACCAGGATGAAATCTAATCATAGCAATAACATAGCGACCATCCTAACCCAAGATGTAAATCATAAAGGGCCGGCCTTGGTGTCGTAGACCCTGTTGATATAGTGAGGATAACTTACCTGACACTGCTGAAGTCCCGCGGATGAAACTCCAGTTGCTGGTTGACAGCTTCCCGAACTGTCAACATCAAACAATACCCAATTAGTAATTTGGTTCCAAGCCCAAGGCCCAACTCACACTCCAAAAGCCCAATAGTCAAGTAATGGGCCAAAGCCTAACATATGGCCCAATTTTCCAAATTGGGCCCAGACCTCTACATGGTCTTATCTTAAGGCCCATCCATTAATTCTAGTCCAAACTCTCGACATTCCCATGGCCCAATATCACATAACCATAAAGGCCCAGTTATGGCCCATCTATGGCCCAATTTTCCAAATTGGGCCCAAGTCTCTCACATGAGCCTTATCCTAAAACCCATACAATTATTTAGTCCATTTACTTATTCTTGGAAAGCCCATTAATATTTTAATCACCAGAGCCCAATAGAAAGGCCCAATTCAAGGCCCGAGTGAGATTAGGGCTTTCACATGAAATGATGATTAGGGTTAAGTGTTTCTTACTTAACCCATTAAGGACTTAATCCATTAAGTCCATTATTGCCTTAAGTTAGTTTGCCAATGATTATTAATTAATAATTTAAGTTTAATAAATAATCCCGATGCGGGTCCCGATCAGTCCCAAAATTAGGGTTTCATGGCATTAGGGTTTTCCAAACCCTAATTTGGGTTTCCTACCCAAATATTAGCCCATTAATCAAATGGTTGGGCTTTTAGGTCCTTAAGGGCTTCATTGGGCCCATTAAGGTCTCACTGGGCCCACTAGGGTTTCTTTTGGACCATTAGGGTTTAGTAGTCTCTTGTCCAAACATCCAAACGAGTCACAAGCCAAACAAGGCACACCGCCACCCGAGACGGCGGCCGGTGGCGGAAGGAGGCGGCAGCCACCACCTCACGGTGGTGGTGACGGATTTTCTTTTCATTATTCCATTTTGTTACAATTTACAACACCACCCAATTAACACACACACACACACACACTCTAATAAACACACACACATTCACTAATAAACACACATACACGCAACCACCTAGTGGTGGCCGGCGGTGGTATATGGCGGCAGCCATGGTGGTTTTTCCTTGGTTTTCCGACAGCAGCAATCTGAGACACCCTCAAGCTTGCGAGACAAGACTGAAACACACACACACCCGCACTAACAGCAGCGGAGAAAACCGGTCATAGTGGAACAGCTGTGTGGCGGCGACGGCCACGCCAATCCAATCAGCGAAGGAACAAGTGGCGGAGACCACCGCTCAAGCGGTGGTGGCGACATGCCAGCAAACAGAATGGAGATGAGAGGAGAAGGTGGGAGGTGACAACGATTGGCAGCACAGCAGCGGCGGCGGCGATGACGCAACCAAGCTCGGTATCGGTGGCGACTTCGTCTTCAGCAGTCGGGTACAGCGGCGGTGGTGATGCAACAGTGAAACGAGGTGGTGGCGACGATTGGAAAACACTCAACCTAGCAATGACGGATGCGGCAGCCTCACTTCAGTTCCCGGTAGCGCTCAACGCCAACAGAAGGAGCTCCAAGCGGTTCATCCGAATCCTCGCATCGTCCGACGGCTAGGGGTGGCGCTTCAAGGCAAGGCAGCGGCAACTTGAGAGCGATAGCAGCGGCGGAGGGCACCTGCTCGAGTCCCCGTCGGCAGCTCCGTCTTCATAAACATGGCAGCAACTTCGTCGGCGATAGTAAGAAACGAAGGGTGGTGGCGGCTAATGAACATACGATGGCTGATACATCATCTAGGTTTAGGGTTTTTAGCATGGATGGGTTTTATATGGGAAGAAAATGTCACCGGGTTCAAGTCCCGCTTCCTTTCCAACTTTTGCTCTTTTATCCAATTCTGACCCCTCCCCATCAAATCTTTTTCAAAACAACTCCCATATTTACCATTCAGCCCCTCACTTCATAATCTTTTTCAATTTAAATCCAGAACTTACCCTTTAGCCCCTGGAGATTCAATTCTTGTCATTTGGCTTCCTGAAACAAACTCCCAGCTAATTATTATTTGGTTTTGGGCTATAATAATATAAAATAATAATAGATGATATATGGTCCATTGGCATGGCCTAGACTGCTCTAGCGCGCCAACCTGGCCTGGCGCGCTCCTCCCAGCCCTGCCTGGCGCTCCCTTTCCAGCCTTGCTGAGGACTCCCTTGCCAGCCCTACTGGGGACTCTCCTGCCCGCCCGGCCAGGCGCTCCCTCGCCTGGCACTCCCTTGTCATCCTTTCCTGGTGCGCGCCCGCTAGCCTTTCCTGGGGCGCGCCCGCCAGCCCCGCCAGGCGCCTCCGGGCGGCCTTGCCCAGCTCCTTGCTAGTTGGGCCTGAATTGGGCTGGCCCAAGGCCTGACCCAATTCCCCTTGACCTAGTTGTCCACTATAAATAGAATAGTGCCTCCTCCATGAAGGAGGACCTCTGCTAGACCTTTACCTAGACTCTTCCCCCATGGCTCAGCCGCCACTATACTTCGGCCGGGTGGCTCAGCCGCCACCCGCCGCCGTCAGCCACCATACACCACCACCAGCACCAAGATGGTTCTCTCCAGCTATGGAGGACCATATCAGATCTTCTAGCTGATCTAACTTGACCGTCGGAGTCCGCTCCCGGGGCACACTCCCTGGGGCGGCTCTAACGACTTTGCACTGTGATGTCCAGATCTCCGCCGCAGCAGAAGACCAGAAGACTCGTCGAAGGTCGATGTCGCATCATTTGGCGCCATCCCGGATTCGAGCAAGTAGCAAAAGCCTCGGTTGCTTCCTCAGATCTGATGGGTTTTCATCTCAGGTTTCTTCAGATCTGTTAATCTCTAGTATCATTTGCTCAGATCTATTCATGTTTGGCATAAATTTGTTCAGATCCGTTTGGCTTTTTCCAAGATCTGTTCAGATCAATTTGTTTCTTGAAAAGATCTCTTCAGATCTGTTAAGCCATCATTTAGATCTCAAGATCTACTCCATTTCTCAGTTCAAATATTTAGATCTATTTTCGTTTTCAAGTTCAGATCTGTAGATCTATTTACCTTTTGAAGCTCGGATCTCAAGATCTTTTGAGTTTTTAACTTATCTGAACATTTATGAAGTTTGAAAGGCATTTTAGATCTATCAACGTTTTTTGGTTCAGATCTTCAGATCTGTTAATCTCTAGTATCATTTGCTCAGATCTGTTCATGTTTGGCATAAATTTGTTCAGATCCGTTTGGCTTTTTCCAAGATCTGTTCAGATCAATTTGTTTCTTGACAAGATCTCTTCAGATCTGTTAAGCCATCATTTAGATCTCAAGATCTACTCCATTTCTCAGTTCAAATATTTAGATCTATTTTCGTTTTCAAGTTCAGATCTGTAGATCTATTTACCTTTTGAAGCTCAGATCTCAAGATCTTTTGAGTTTTTAACTCATCTAAACATTTATGAAGTTTGAAAGGCATTTTAGATCTATCAACGTTTTTTGGTTCAAATCTTCAGATCTGTACGTTTTTGTTCATTTAATCACCTCTCAAGTTTAGAAACACCGGCTCAAACCCGTTTTTACTCAAATTTTCGGGGATAAAGGAGCTTTCTTCCATTTTTGTTCACATTTTGGTGTTTTATGGATGCAACTTGAGAGTTGAAGAACTTTTTGGTAAATATTTAATTTATTTTCAGCTTATTTTTTAAAGAAATCACCTTCAGTTTGTGATTTTCTTTGCAAGACTTCTTTGAAGTTGTTTACTTAGTGTTTCCTTCAAAAACTTATAGAAAGAAAATGATAAATTTTTAGATCTGTTCCTTGTTCTTGTTCTAATGTCTTGTTGAACAAGCTGGAGATAAAAGGAAATTTCATCAGAGAAAAAACCTTGTTTGATCCGTTTTTGCTTATATTTTGAGGGTTTGTTGAACAATTTCAGAAGAAAAGAAATTCTTATGCATTTTTATCTCATTTTTAGTTTATATGTTAAAGAAAAACATTTTTTGTTTAGATCTTCTGTAAAGAACTTCAATTCTTGAAACACTTATTTGTACATACAGCTGTATAGCTTGTACATTTTACAAAACTCTTCAAAAAAAAAGGAGAGAAAAAGGGAAGGGAAGTTCTGATGGGTCTTAACCCACTTTCAGTCCATGTATCTTTCTGAGGATCTCATTTAGTTTATGGTCTTCAAAATTCACTCAAGTTGTCTAAAAACTTGAAGTAAAAATAAATGAACTTTTTATCTCCTTAAACTTTCAGAAATCTCATCTGAGTATTTTCATATGCTTTTCACCCGACATGTATTTATTTTTAACCAACCTCAAATATTTACCCCATTATTCTTTAATTTACTGGTTAGTCAAAAACAAGGGGGGGGGGGGAAGCAGTGTGGTGTAAGACACACACATGTACAAAACGTCTGATTCACAAAAAGAATGCATATACAAGCTAGAAGACAAATGCATACAAAAAAAAAAGCAAACATATATGCGCAGAGAATATTTTACAGCTAATATTTACTGTGAATTGTGAAAATATATTACAACAATGAGTTGTCACTAGTAAGCCTTGTCACTCGTAAGCCGACAAAAACAAAAGGGGGATATGGGTGTACAGTCTACACTATAAAGTTTAAAGAAACAAAACTAGCACAACAGGCCCCATACGTCTCAAAAAGACACACAAGCCGACAGGAAAAGTCAACAGTGGAGTCAGGTCCCACCCTGGCCCACTTCTCCATACACAAAAACAAAGAAGATGGGCCCCACCAACCTATTGCTCTTCCCGAATGGGGCTGCCTGTACACTTTCCGATCGCCGGTCATCAGTCACCCGTCGAGCGACCTCCAATCATCATCAGCTTCCATGGCTAGTCGATCCCGGCTAGACGACGCCCCCAGCAGGAAGGCCCCGACAGCGAGCGCTTCCCTCGAACATTGTTGGTCGTCTCTAGCAGGCGGCAACCCATGAAGCACCAAGACTTGTGCAAACAATCACTCACCAAAACCCGCAACAAGTGACCCAGCTAACCAGACCACCGTAACTCATAGCCGGTCGCCCATTCCCCAGCCAACCGAAAGAATCCCTGACGGTAGCCTTCATCTCCAACTCCGACACCCAGCTGTGAACCTCCGATGCTGCCAAAGAACCCTCGAAACAGCGCCATCATCACCAACTGAAATTAGATCCAAATGACCAATAGTCGCTTTCGATTCCGACGACTAGAACCAACACCGCCCACCGGAGACATAAAACCAAACCATTGTTGGTCGCTTTCATCGCCGCCACCGCAGGTCGTCCCTAACTGATCAATAGCACCTTCGACTTTGGCCTTCATCTCCAACAGATTCGGGCTCCGGTGCCAACAATTACCATCACCAGCGACCTGCTCCTCCGATGAACCCCCACAAACAAATGGCTCTGACGAGAAATCACCACCTCCTCCAACTGTTTGTACTCAGCAAACCATCTCCCGTTGGTGACCTATCGACGATCCCTTTCAAGCATGACCCATCAGACTAGCGACACCAGCAGAACCACAGTTCCAACCTTCCTCTACAGATGACGAGCTTGGAAAGGAACCCAAAAAAGAAGAAGATGAGTCGCCTCCAGTCGACTTTTCCCTTCCCGCCAACGTCTTTCATCGAGTAACCATTGAACAAAAAAAAGGGAGGAGTTTGGAAAAGTACCTGGGCTAATAACATCGTGTGCAACTGGGTTCCCAAAAATGGTCCACATTTTCTCACCTTGGGCCTCTCTTAAATTGCCATTTTATGCTGGGCTAATTGAGTAACAATCAAGATGGCCCATTTTTACAATTCAATTTTTGTCAATCAACTGCTCGACACTCGTGTGCTACAATCCCGCTCAACAAAAAAACTTTTAGAATATGCATTGTGGGCTGCTGATGTTTCAAAAAAAAAAAAACAGTTTGGGTCAATAGTTGAGAAAACCGGGCTCAAATATATCTATTTTTGGGAAAAGGCTGCTAATATTTATCATTTTGGGCTTAAGTTGTATTAGATATGTCATGGGTTACCTCTATAATTTTAAAATGGGCCACCTTCGCAAAACAAAATAAGTTGTTTAACACTCATACACCGCAAGCCTTGCTTAACAAAATGCGTTTTAAAATACGTATTACAATCCAGACCACTCAGCTTTTCAAAACAAAAAAAAGGAAGGAGGGGGAAGAGTAGTATGCTACTACTACTCGTGGAGCATTTTAAGATAAACCTTAGCGACCGTATTGCTCATATTGGCTTGCTCCAGGCTGTCTCGCTACCCATCCCTCACCATTCATGTTGATCGGATCCCACTAGTCTCGCTGCTCAGCTCTCAATAACTGCGTCGCCTAGATCTCAGCAGTCGAACAACTAGGCACTGAGCATCCATGCGACTCAGCTCAGCAGCCGCAAAGCCAAGTCATCAGCAGCTGCAGTATCTGACTCCCAGCAGCCACGCTACCCAGCTCTCAGCAGCCGCGCTACCCAACTCTTGTCAGCGCTTTCATCGCCTAGCTCTTTCCAGTAGCCGTGTCGCCCAATTTCCAGAATCTATGCGTCCATCATTCCTATTTCTCACCTCCTCTAAGAAAAAAATGGGGGGGGAGAAGGGTTGGTACGACACTATGCTGAAGCGATTTTTATTCCGAAGGGGCAGAGTTAAAGTAGATGAAGAGCTGATGCTATGCATGATAGTGCACTCCCGAGGTGACATTAATATTCCGAGTCGAAAGATCATCCTCGTCGTTTAACCCTTGGTAGTCTCGTTGCCCTGCTCTTAGAGGTCGTGCTGCTCATCTATCGCTGACAGCTCAATGCTCAGTTCTCAGCGGCCCTGTTGACCAGCTCCCGACGGCAGTCTCGCCACACACCACTTGACAACAGCCACATTATCCAACTCTAAGTAGCATCGCCGCATAGCCTTCGATAGACAGTCAAGACAACGAGGCACCAATAGTCACTACAATCAATGATACGGCAGAGCAGCAGGTGTCATTACACTTCAGTTGCTCCTGATAACCTGGTCCGGACACATAGATTGTCGGCCGCTGCGCCCAAGCATGCAAGGTTCAGTACCTTTGCCTCGAGTCGCCTGGCTTCTCTGCCCGACTCCATTATAGCGGCTAGCTCCGCATGCGAGGTTCAGTACCCTCACCTCAAGTCGCGTGGCTTCTCAGCCCGACTCCATTATAGCGGCAAGCTCCGCATGTGAGGTTCAGTACCCTCGCCTCGAGTCGCCTGGCTTCTCAGCCCGACTCCGTTATAGCGACAAGCTCCGCATGCGAGGTTCGATACCCTCGCCTCGAGTCGCCTGGCTTCTCAGCCCGACTCCATTATAGCGGCAAGCTCCGCATGTGAGGTTCAGTACCCTCGCCTCGAGTCGCCTGGCTTCTCAGCCCGACTCCATTATAGCGGCAAGCTCCGCATGCGAGGTTCAGTACCTTTGCCTCGAGTCGCCTGGCTTCTTAGCCCGACTCCATTATAGCAACATGCTCCGACCATTCCACGCGATGCTCTTCCGCGTGACTTATCTACGATCGCTGGAAGCCAAGCCCAATCCATTCCACGCGATGCTCTCCCGCGTGATCTATCTACGATCACTAGCAGCCAAGCCCGATCCATTTCGCGCGATGCTCTCCCGCGTAACATCTCCATGATCATTGGCCGCTAAGCTCAAGCTACTCTCCTAAGTCGCGCAACATAATTCGCGCATCGTCGCGCACCATAATTCGCGCATCACAAGCTTATTCCACACCATGATCTTGGGGCTTCCTCTCTCACAGTCATCATGGTTCTCTTGTGCTTGGACGATCGATGAAGTGTTATCTACATTACATCATGCTATAATGAGGATACTCTCCAGCAAGAAGGTCATCCCGACAATGGCCCTGCTACCTACGACCCCACAGCATCTATGTTTCCTGGCTCTCGAAAATGGTCTCGCTGTGCAACCCTACCCGTAGCCTCGCCGTGTACCCCACAGCACCTCTGTTTCCTGGCTCTCGGAAACGGTCTTGCTATGCAACCCCAATCTATAGCCTCACTGCCTATCCCTCAATAATTCTGTTGTCTGGCTATCGACAATAGTTTCGCTATGTGACCCTCGCTAGCAACCTAATCACACAGCTCTTGGAATCTCTTCCACTTATATTATGGTCAACAACCTTACGGTTTATTGGTTTGACAACATAGTCTGACACTGCTACCTACGCTACCCACATCAGACTGGGGGGAATCCAGCTAGGTGTATCCCGAGCAAGAAAGACCCTCAAGATGGTTATTAATGCAGACTATGTAGATGGTTACTGGTGACATCCCATCTATGCATGGCTACCACAACAATCACGTCGGATAACAGTCTCAGGGACTGAATGGAAAGCCTACGCTTCTTAGCTACCCCGGCCAGACATTTTATTGACATCAGTGTCGCGTAACACTCTTTAGCGGCCTCGGTCTACATAATCGCAGCAACAGTTATGTTGCATCTCACCGACCGATCGCACTCCTCTCAATGAAGGAGTAACAAGTCAACTCAAGCCGCATAAGCAATGTTTGGCTCTTCGCACAACCCCACGACTCTCGTGGGCGAGGTTCGGTCATTCCTCTTTATTATTTATTGTATTGGTGCTTTATCTAGTCCGATCCGATTGTCAGCAACCCAATCGCATCAGACTAGGGGGACTTGACGACGCACAGTTTATATGACTAGTTCCAGTCCGATGTTATTGGCCGCGTACCAATAACACCAGACTAGGGGGACTTGATGATATATGGTCCATTGGCATGGCCTAGACTGCTCTAGTGCGCCAACCTGGCCTGGCGCGCTCCTGCCAGCCCTGCCTGGCGCTCCCTTGCCAACCTGGCTGGGGACTCCCTTGTCAGCCCTGTTGGGGACTCTCCTGCCCGCCCGGCCAGGCGCTCCCTCGCCTGGCACTCCCTTGTCATCCTTTCCTGGTGCGCGCCCGCCAGCCTTGCCTGGGGCGCGCCCGCCAGCCTCGCCCGGAGCCTCCGAGCGGCCTTGCCCAACTCCTTGCTAGTTGGGCCTGAATTGGGCTGGCCCAAGGCCTGACCCAATTCCCCTTGACCTAGTTGTCCACTATAAATAGAATAGTGCCTCCTCCATGAAGGAGGACCTCTGCTAGACCTTTACCTAGACTCTTCCCCCATGGCTCAGCCGCCACTATACTCCGGCCGGGTGGCTCAGCCGCCACCCGCCGCCGTCAGCCACCATACACCACCACTAGCACCAAGATGGTTCTCTCCAGCTATGGAGGACCATCTCAGATCTTCTAGCTGATCTAACTTGACCGTCGGAGTCCGCTCCCGGGGCATAGTCCCTGGGGTGGCTCTAATGACTTTGCACTGTGATGTCCAGATCTCCGCATGTGAGGTTCAGTACCCTCGCCTCGAGTCGCCTGGCTTCTCAGCCCGACTCCATTATAGCGGCAAGCTCCGCATGCGAGGTTCAGTACCTTTGCCTCGAGTCGCCTGGCTTCTTAGCCCGACTCCATTATAGCAACATGCTCCGACCATTCCACGCGATGCTCTTCCGCGTGACTTATCTACGATCGCTGGAAGCCAAGCCCAATCCATTCCACGCGATGCTCTTCCGCGTGATCTATCTACGATCACTAGCAGCCAAGCCCGATCCATTTCGCGCGATGCTCTCCCGCGTAACATCTCCATGATCATTGGCCGCTAAGCTCAAGCTACTCTCCTAAGTCGCGCAACATAATTCGCGCATCGTCGCGCACCATAATTCGCGCATCACAAGCTTATTCCACACCATGATCTTGGGGCTTCCTCTCTCACAGTCATCATGGTTCTCTTGTGCTTGGACGATCGATGAAGTGTTATCTACATTACATCATGCTATAATGAGGATACTCTCCAGCAAGAAGGTCATCCCGACAATGGCCCTGCTACCTACGACCCCACAGCATCTATGTTTCCTGGCTCTCGAAAATGGTCTCGCTGTGCAACCCTACCCGTAGCCTCGCCGTGTACCCCACAACACCTCTGTTTCCTGGCTCTCGGAAACGGTCTTGCTATGCAACCCCAATCTATAGCCTCACTGCCTATCCCTCAATAATTCTGTTGTCTGGCTATCGACAATAGTTTCGCTATGTGACCCTCGCTAGCAACCTAATCACACAGCTCTTGGAATCTCTTCCACTTATATTATGGTCAACAACCTTACGGTTTATTGGTTTGACAACATAGTCTGACACTGCTACCTACGCTACCCACATCAGACTGGGGGGAATCCAGCTAGGTGTATCCCGAGCAAGAAAGACCCTCAAGATGGTTATTAATGCAGACTATGTAGATGGTTACTGGTGACATCCCATCTATGCATGGCTACCACAACAATCACGTCGGATAACAGTCTCAGGGACTGAATGGAAAGCCTACGCTTCTTAGCTACCCCGGCCAGACATTTTATTGACATCAGTGTCGCGTAACACTCTTTAGCGGCCTCGGTCTACATAATCGCAGCAACAGTTATGTTGCATCTCACCGACCGATCGCACTCCTCTCAATGAAGGAGTAACAAGTCAACTCAAGCCGCATAAGCAATGTTTGGCTCTTCGCACAACCCCACGACTCTCGTGGGCGAGGTTCGGTCATTCCTCTTTATTATTTATTGTATTGGTGCTTTATCTAGTCCGATCCGATTGTCAGCAACCCAATCGCATCAGACTAGGGGGACTTGACGACGCACAGTTTATATGACTAGTTCCAGTCCGATGTTATTGGCCGCGTACCAATAACACCAGACTAGGGGGACTTGATGATATATGGTCCATTGGCATGGCCTAGACTGCTCTAGTGCGCCAACCTGGCCTGGCGCGCTCCTGCCAGCCCTGCCTGGCGCTCCCTTGCCAGCCCTGCCTGGCGCTCCCTTGCCAACCTGGCTGGGGACTCCCTTGTCAGCCCTGTTGGGGACTCTCCTGCCCGCCCGGCCAGGCGCTCCCTCGCCTGGCACTCCCTTGTCATCCTTTCCTGGTGCGCGCCCGCCAGCCTTGCCTGGGGCGCGCCCGCCAGCCTCGCCCGGAGCCTCCGAGCGGCCTTGCCCAACTCCTTGCTAGTTGGGCCTGAATTGGGCTGGCCCAAGGCCTGACCCAATTCCCCTTGACCTAGTTGTCCACTATAAATAGAATAGTGCCTCCTCCATGAAGGAGGACCTCTGCTAGACCTTTACCTAGACTCTTCCCCCATGGCTCAGCCGCCACTATACTCCGGCCGGGTGGCTCAGCCGCCACCCGCCGCCGTCAGCCACCATACACCACCACTAGCACCAAGATGGTTCTCTCCAGCTATGGAGGACCATCTCAGATCTTCTAGCTGATCTAACTTGACCGTCGGAGTCCGCTCCCGGGGCATAGTCCCTGGGGTGGCTCTAATGACTTTGCACTGTGATGTCCAGATCTCCGCATGTGAGGTTCAGTACCCTCGCCTCGAGTCGCCTGGCTTCTCAGCCCGACTCCATTATAGCGGCAAGCTCCGCATGCGAGGTTCAGTACCTTTGCCTCGAGTCGCCTGGCTTCTTAGCCCGACTCCATTATAGCAACATGCTCCGACCATTCCACGCGATGCTCTTCCGCGTGACTTATCTACGATCGCTGGAAGCCAAGCCCAATCCATTCCACGCGATGCTCTTCCGCGTGATCTATCTACGATCACTAGCAGCCAAGCCCGATCCATTTCGCGCGATGCTCTCCCGCGTAACATCTCCATGATCATTGGCCGCTAAGCTCAAGCTACTCTCCTAAGTCGCGCAACATAATTCGCGCATCGTCGCGCACCATAATTCGCGCATCACAAGCTTATTCCACACCATGATCTTGGGGCTTCCTCTCTCACAGTCATCATGGTTCTCTTGTGCTTGGACGATCGATGAAGTGTTATCTACATTACATCATGCTATAATGAGGATACTCTCCAGCAAGAAGGTCATCCCGACAATGGCCCTGCTACCTACGACCCCACAGCATCTATGTTTCCTGGCTCTCGAAAATGGTCTCGCTGTGCAACCCTACCCGTAGCCTCGCCGTGTACCCCACAGCACCTCTGTTTCCTGGCTCTCGGAAACGGTCTTGCTATGCAACCCCAATCTATAGCCTCACTGCCTATCCCTCAATAATTCTGTTGTCTGGCTATCGACAATAGTTTCGCTATGTGACCCTCGCTAGCAACCTAATCACACAGCTCTTGGAATCTCTTCCACTTATATTATGGTCAACAACCTTACGGTTTATTGGTTTGACAACATAGTCTGACACTGCTACCTACGCTACCCACATCAGACTGGGGGGAATCCAGCTAGGTGTATCCCGAGCAAGAAAGACCCTCAAGATGGTTATTAATGCAGACTATGTAGATGGTTACTGGTGACATCCCATCTATGCATGGCTACCACAACAATCACGTCGGATAACAGTCTCAGGGACTGAATGGAAAGCCTACGCTTCTTAGCTACCCCGGCCAGACATTTTATTGACATCAGTGTCGCGTAACACTCTTTAGCGGCCTCGGTCTACATAATCGCAGCAACAGTTATGTTGCATCTCACCGACCGATCGCACTCCTCTCAATGAAGGAGTAACAAGTCAACTCAAGCCGCATAAGCAATGTTTGGCTCTTCGCACAACCCCACGACTCTCGTGGGCGAGGTTCGGTCATTCCTCTTTATTATTTATTGTATTGGTGCTTTATCTAGTCCGATCCGATTGTCAGCAACCCAATCGCATCAGACTAGGGGGACTTGACGACGCACAGTTTATATGACTAGTTCCAGTCCGATGTTATTGGCCGCGTACCAATAACACCAGACTAGGGGGACTTGATGATATATGGTCCATTGGCATGGCCTAGACTGCTCTAGTGCGCCAACCTGGCCTGGCGCGCTCCTGCCAGCCCTGCCTGGCGCTCCCTTGTCAGCCCTGTTGGGGACTCTCCTGCCCGCCCGGCCAGGCGCTCCCTCGCCTGGCACTCCCTTGTCATCCTTTCCTGGTGCGCGCCCGCCAGCCTTGCCTGGGGCGCGCCCGCCAGCCTCGCCCGGAGCCTCCGAGCGGCCTTGCCCAACTCCTTGCTAGTTGGGCCTGAATTGGGCTGGCCCAAGGCCTGACCCAATTCCCCTTGACCTAGTTGTCCACTATAAATAGAATAGTGCCTCCTCCATGAAGGAGGACCTCTGCTAGACCTTTACCTAGACTCTTCCCCCATGGCTCAGCCGCCACTATACTCCGGCCGGGTGGCTCAGCCGCCACCCGCCGCCGTCAGCCACCATACACCACCACTAGCACCAAGATGGTTCTCTCCAGCTATGGAGGACCATCTCAGATCTTCTAGCTGATCTAACTTGACCGTCGGAGTCCGCTCCCGGGGCATAGTCCCTGGGGTGGCTCTAATGACTTTGCACTGTGATGTCCAGATCTCCGCCGCAGTAGAAGACCAGGAGACTCGTCGGAGGTCGATGTCGCATCAATAATAATAACCACTTCCCGGGGTTCCGGATTTATTATTTAATCACTATATTATAAACGGGATGTTACAACTCTCCCCCACTTAAAATTGATTTCGTCCTCAAAATCGTTTCTTCTCATTCCTTACACGCCACACAACCTGAACTACAATCCCGAGCTTAACCCTAGCCTTTCCAAGGCAACCGTAACCAACCCTCGCAGGGTTCTAAAACCTGAAAATAAATAAATCCCTTGCAATATGATCACATTCACTCAATCTGAAACCTGAAGTCTCGAGATAGTCTGGCTCCCTAACAGACCGCCCACACTGAATCATTGTCGAATTCATTGCACTTAACTCCCAACAAGCTACTCAACTTCTGATGATCTGGGATTCCTACTAGAAGACAGAGTCACAGACCAAATTTCCCTTCAGAACACTTATACTTGACAGAAACTCATCCGGAATACCAGATTCCCGCCCGGTTGCTGAATCAACGAGCGATCTTACAGTCGCTCCATGCGATTCCCGAAAGAAACTTCGACTAGCAAGAACTGCTCTAGCTATATCGCCACTCATGGCTCCATCAATCCTTCTAGTCCATCCGACCATAATAGTCTGACAATCTGTCGCCATCGAACCAAATACGAAAAGTGAACGCTACCAGAATACTGTAGTCTTACATCATGTCCAGTCTCTAACGACCTACGGTTTCCTGATTCCGATTATGATGTGGTTTACCCACAATCTTGCGAACTGGCCCACCCCGGTCTAATCGTCTAAAACAATTCGTGAATGCTACGGGTCCTCCCGTAGTCTCACAACACTTCCCTCACTATCTGACCGCTAGACCCAACGGATTACATACAGAGTCTTCAGCATTACTGGACCGCCTCACCGGGGCTTCAACCTATCTGGACCACTCTCATAACCTTCAGTATGTCTGGACCACCTCTCCGGGCCTTCAGCCTGTTTGGACCGTTCTCCGAGCCTTCGGCCTGACTGGTACGCCCCGCTGGCCTTCAGTCTATCCGGACCGCTCTAAGTCTGTTGTGCATAAACCTGGGCCCATCCTGATGCCCTTTCCCATATAGCCAGTTCTTCCCCCACTTGGGGTTTCGAACTCTTGATCCAATCCGTGGACTATAATCTCGGCCTAACTCTAGACCTCATGTTCATCACCCACCCTATCGAGAAATCGTGGTCTGATCTCTGACCCGTATATCTACCACATACGCTAAATAACCCGCACACCCATGCTGAAAGTACTGCCGAGCCCTGACAGCTAACTAAACCCTCAATTTGTCAATCCAAAAAAACTCATAGTCGAGTACACACTCGACCGAACCCCCGAACTGAGCTAAATTCATGACTAGAACCCCAAACTGATTCTCCAAATTCTGCTATCAAGCACCGAGAAGACGCGGTACACATGCTGGGGAGTTTTACCGAACTCCCAACTCACAAAATCCTCAATCCAAACAGCCACTTGGGCCGCCTTTCTTCCTGACAAGGATGCGAAACTTATCCCAGTTTTGAAACCACTTCCGCTTCCGAATTCTGGGACGATTCTCCCCCATTTAAATTTGACCAAGTCTTCACAATACATGAATATTGGAGAATTCCCAATCTTTCTCCCTTTCCAACGATCGATCCAATAACAACCAACTCTTACCAACTAGTGCTCCATTTCTAGCCAATCCCATATGATCACACACTTCTAAGGACCAGATGAATACTTCCTGAATCCTAGTGAAACCAACAATCCCTAATGCTTGAATGATCCCGCATCTAATTCTTGAAGACCAAAAGATAGATACTCCAACTAATACCTCAGCCACGGGCTACTTCCCTTGGCGCTTTCATCCGCCAATCAATAACGGTTGCTGAACTACTGAATCCTGACAATGCTAAATAACCATCGTGTGGGACTCTGCCCGCAGACCTCCCACATAATACCCTTCTTCCCAAGATGCTCCAAACAAGTTTCCCGCTCTCGGGCTCTAGAAACCATTTCATTCAGGGTTCGCACCCTGACTCACTCACCAGTTCAATCATTCACAGCTGAACTGTAGTAGCTGAAGCAACCCCTGCCCCTAAACCGGGCTACAACTACTCCTAGGACATAGCCTCCAATCCCAAAAGTGTAACGAATCGCAAAATCAATCCTTACCGTCCGATGTAAGAGATCCAAGGAGAATCGGATCTCACAAGATACTTATGTCACATCGACCCACCTGCGCTCACCCGCGCTGAAATACTGTCGCCAACCCCTGCGACTAACTAACCCCGAGCTGGACTACAACCTGATCCAGGGGTCACAATCCTGCTCACTCCTTCAAGCTCAAAAAGCTGAAAGGGCATAATCCTTGCCCTAGGAAACGACATCTCAATCCATCAATTAACCATTCTAATTTCGGCTGCCAAAAATCCAGCTAATCATAATCATCACTCCTCTTCCGGAGTCCTTGCGACTCACATTCCGGCCTCGAGCAAAACCCCCGAAGCCTCAAATCTAGAAACTCCCGTACTAGCCTCTCCCGCTCAACCTGCGGAATGTAACGAGTATCGAACATCTCCCTAATCCCAAGTAATTGCAGTTGTCTGCTCATCGGAATACGTCTCAGTAACAAGTCCCGATACTGGAAAGCTCGACCAGCTCCTCTCCCTGCCGTCGTTACAGCTGTTGAAGCTGCTGCGGTAGCCGTCTCAGCAATGGATGCATAACGCTCGTCAGAATACTTAACCATGGCGGTCCTGATAGACCTAATCATCTATGGGATCCGTCCCCGAACAATCTCGATCACCTCCTCCCGGATGATCTCCCTTACACGATCCTATGACAATACTGGCCTATCCTGGCTGCCAGTTCCCGATCCTGACCGGATCCGGTGTCAAGAAGTCTCGTAACCACCACTCTGATGATACGTCAGATAGATCTCGTATAGTCCATATAATAACCGGGAACAAACTCCCAACTAAACCCCAAGGGTTGTGACTTCCTTGCTACGTGTATGGGTCCTATGCTTTCAGTAGTACGGGCCCATACTACCTTCCACACCTACCCATATTTGTCTCAAGTATCACTACAACACCCTAACAATACACATAAATATAGCGAGCGCTCAATCCTTATTCCTAGAGGAATGCTAAATATCTAGTAACTGGCCTCCTGGCCTCACACAACTCACCCATGAAACTTCCACCAACCCTGCAGCACTCGTGTATGCTAACCATACATAACGCTGGACCCTATAGACTTTCGAATACCTGATCCTACCCCAAGACCTTCATCAAACAAGAACAGGAAATAAGGCCAAACCAAACATTCTCAGGCCATAATATCTTAATTATGTATAGTCGTGATGCATACACTAAGAAACTACAGTAATGATGTCAATTTCATATAAGGAAAAACTCTAGGCTATCAGGCATCATATAATCAGGAAATTTTATCATGCAATTCATGAAGATCCCTAGCCTAGTACTAGCATGCTGTTCTAATCATATCTCATAACTCAAATAATCCGAAAGGTATTTTGGGGTCTATCCGCGAGCTCCGGCTGATCGTACACTTGCATCCTCCTTTTATTATTTTGAAAACATTTTTAAGAAAATCGTTTTATAACCTTGTCCTCAGTTTGAGACTGGAGACACATGAGTGTTTCCTCCAATTCACTCAAACCAAGGCTCTGATATCAACTTGTAACACCCATAAAATTCAAGCCAATTTAAAACTTTTTAAAACATTTAAAACCATTAAGTTATTACAGTTTACTTTCAAAATAATTTAAACATCAGAGTATCCCTAGAATCAATCATGAAAATGTAAGGAGGTGCACGATCACGCCTTCGTCTTCCCGCGATCATCAGAATACCTGAAACAATAATCGATAAATGTAAGCTTGAAGGCTTAGTGAGTTACCCCCAAAATACCAACGCCATACAATCATAATCATATCATATAACATATAAGCAAACAATACAGCATGCGTAATGAGCCATCAGTCTGACTGGACCGAATCCCGGTCCTCAGTCTATCTGGACCGCTCTCCGAGCCCTCGGCACGTCTGGACCGCCCTCCTCGGGGCCTTCAGCCTATCCGGACCGCTCGCTGGGCCTTCGACCTGACTAGATTTGCCCGGCCCGGGCCTGCAGTCTACCCGGTCCGCCCAAGGTGTCTTGGCCTACTGCACACAACAGGACCTGCCTCAACCCTTTCCCCAAACCAATAAACATGTTCACATACATATAAACAAGTAAACATGCAGATCTTAACATATCACTTACATGGCAATCATCCTATAACCAGGATACCGATCTAACCGATCTCTAACATAGCAACCATCCTAAACCAGGATGAAATCTAATCATAGCAATAACATAGCGACCATCCTAACCCAGGATGTAAATCATAAAGGGCCGGCCTTGGTGCCGTAGACCCTGTTGATATAGTGAGGATAACTCACCTGACACTGCTGAAGTCCCGCGGATGAAACTCCAGTTGCTGGTTGACAGCTTCCCGAACTGTCAACATCAAACAATACCCAATTAGTAATTTGGTTCCAAGCCCAAGGCCCAACTCACACTCCAAAAGCCCAATAGTCAAGTAATGGGCCAAAGCCTAACATATGGCCCAATTTTCCAAATTGGTCCCAGACCTCTACATGGTCTTATCTTAAGGCCCATCCATTAATTCTAGTCCAAACTCTCGACATTCCCATGGCCCAATATCACATAACCATAAAGGCCCACTTATGGCCCATCTATGGCCCAATTTTCCAAATTGGGCCCAAGTCTCTCACATGAGCCTTATCCTAAAACCCATACAATTATTTAGTCCATTTACTTATTCTTGGAAAGCCCATTAATAGTTTAATCACCAGAGCCCAATAGAAAGGCCCAATTCAAGGCCCGAGTGAGATTAGGGCTTTCACATGAAATGATGATTAGGGTTAGGTGTTTCTTACTTAACCCATTCTGGACTTAATCCATTAAGGACTTAATCCATTAAGTCCATTATTGCCTTAAGTTAGTTTGCCAATGATTATTAATTAATAATTTAAATTTAATAAATAATCCCGATGTGGGTCCCGATCAGTCCCAAAATTAGGGTTTCATGGCATTAGGGTTTTCCAAACCCTAATTTGGGTTTCCTACCCAAATATTAGCCCATTAATCAAATGGTTGGGCTTTTAGGTCCTTAAGGGCTTCATTGGGCCCATTAAGGTCTCATTGGGCCCATTAGGGTTTCTTTTGGACCATTAGGGTTTAGTAGTCTCTTGTCCAAACATCCAAACGAGTCACAAGCCAAACAAGGCACACCGCCACCCGACACGGCGGCCGGTGGCGGCAGGAGGCGGCAGCCACCACCTCACGGTGGTGGTGACGGATTTTCTTTTCATTATTCCATTTTGTTACAATTTACAACACCACCCAATTAACACACACACACACACTCTAATAAACACACACACACTCACTAATAAACACACATACACGCAACCACCTAGTGGTGGCCGGTGGTGGTATATAGCAGTAGCCACCATGGCCGGCAACCATGGTGGTTTTTCCTTGGTTTTCCGGCAGCAACAATCTGAGACACCCTCTAGCTTGCGAGACAAGACTGAAACACACACACCCGCACTAACAGCAGCGGAGAAAATCGGTCACAGTGGCACAGCTGTGTGGCGGCCACGGCCACGCCAATCCAATCAGCGAAGGAACAAGTGGCGGAGACCACCGCTCGAGCGGTGGTGGCGACATACCAGCAAACAGAATGGAGAGGAGAGGAGAAGGTGGGAGGTGACAACGATTGGCAGCACAGCAGCGGCGGCGGCGACGACGCAACCAAGCCCGGTACCGGTGGCGACTTCGTCTTCAGCAGTCGGGTACAGCGGCGGTGGTGATGCAACAGTGAAACGAGGTGGTGGCGACGACTGGAAAACACTCAACCTAGCAATGACGGCTGCGGCAGCCTCACTTCAGTTTCCGGTAGCCCTCAACGCCAACAGAAAGAGCTCCATGTGGTTTATCTGATTCCTCGCATCGTCCGACGGCTAGGGGTGGCGCTTCAAGGCAAGGCAGCGGCAACTTGAGAGCGATAGCAGCAGCGGAGGGCACCTCCTCGAGTCCCTGTCGTCAGCTCCGTCTTCATCAACATGGCAGCAACTTCGTCGGCGATAGTAAGAAACGAAGGGTGGTGGCGGCTAATGACCATACGGCGGCTGATACATTATCTAGGTTTAGGGTTTTTAGCATGGATGGGTTTTATATGGGAAGAAAATGTCACCGGGTTCAAGTCCCGCTTCCTTTCCAACTTTTGCTCTTTTATCCAATTCTGACCCCTCCCCATCAAATCTTTTTCAAAACAACTCCCATATTTACCATTCAGCCCCTCACTTCATAATCTTTTTCAATTTAAATCCAGAACTTACCCTTTAGCCCCTGGAAATTCAGTTCTTGTCATTTGGCTTCCTGAAACCAACTCCCAGCTAATTATTATTTGGTTTTGGGCTATAATAATATAAAATAATAATAATAACCACTTCCCGGGGTTCCGGATTTATACCGGAGACTCCTCGCCTAAGCCAGCTTTCACATTCTGATCACCACCACCACCACCATTGATCAACACCACTACCACCCGTCAACACCACCAATATCTGTTTAATTTCGTCTCCTTGGTGTGGACATCAAAGCACAATAACTAGAAAACTACAGATCGAAGAAGTGAAAAAAAAATAGATTGAATATGGAATACATCGAAGCACTTCAAGAACTTATAGGATTTCAACAATTTAAGAACGTTCTCTATTGATGCTCGATTTCATCATTGTTGTTTGAGAACGGGAGGACGCAGTAGGTATAATGTGTGTATGTGTGTGTTTCAACCTCTTCTCATCAGCAACCATCTTTGATTAACCTCTACCCACAAACACCATCTCATACCACTTTTCACGTTTCATCTCCGACAACCACAGAATTTTTCCTCAAATCAAACTGAAATTCAACACCAAACCATACCAAATCAAAATCAAGAACAAACCTGCAACCTGCAACCAATATCAAAGCCTACAAATCTTTTCAAATGTGTTCAGTTCCAAAAATTGCCCCCCTCAGATCCAAAAATTGAAAATGGTTCTAGAAATCAATTCCCCCATCAAGAAGGCGTCGACAGGTTAAATGAGGGAGGGGGGGTGGTGGGGAGATTGTCGATGGTGGAAGACAAGTGTAGATGCACCGTTGACCGTGGAGGTTCTTCGATCAAGGTTGTAGACGAAAACCAATTTTTTTGTAATTTGGGAATGGGCTAGGGTTTGAACGGGAAGGGAAAATGAGTATGATGGTTTTTTTTTTGAATAAAACATGATAATAAAAAAATGGAAAAAAAAAATATAAGGGCATAATGGTCTCTTCAAGTAGATAGGGACCAAAAACAATAGAAAGATCCAATTTTGGACCGGTGGTGCACCAACATTTCATTTTGGACCAAAAACACATAAATTTGCCGACCATAGGGACCATCTTTGCAATTTTGTCTAACTTTTAAATTTGTTGATCTATTGTTTCTTTATCTTTATATTTTCTCTAAAATTTATATGTGATTTGTGTAGGTGTATTAATTAAAATGCTTGACCCTTTTTATAGTAATAAAATATATATAAGTAGGAATACAAAAAAGTTTTTAGAAATTTATAATTATTATAGTAATTGTCATTAATTTAGGGAATGTGAAATGTGATAGGTTTCAAATCAATATGGTTTGAGATAAGATTTATCTCTACCCATATGAATTTGATTATCTCTACCCATATGAATTTGAATAGTCTCCTTTTTAATATAGAATCGATATTTAAACAAATGTTATTATTTGTGATTAATGATTTTTATTTTGTCTTCGTTAATAAAATCATTCAAATTTAATTATTCTTTTTCCGGTCATAGTTTTGATGTGTTATCAAATTATAATCGATTACATTTGTTATGAAAGAAATTTTGTTATATTTTTTGTCTCTACAATGAGAATCTAATGATTGAAGAGTGAAATTTTATATGGATATAATGTCTAAATCGTGACACATTCAAATATAGCTAATATTCCGTAATTAACCACCTATGTGGGTTTTAGAACGATTTGACGTTGCCCACTCATATGGTACGATTTATCATTTTTTTTGGAACGACAAATACAAATATATATATATATATATATATATATATATATATATATATATATATATATATATATATATATTAAACTACTCCTAAATTATTCCACCTATGTCCACAGTGGGACTTGAACCCTCAACCTGTAACATCCCAAAATCGAGACCCAAAAATTTTTGTTTAATTATATTACTTATAAAAATAGTTTGCGGAAAACATCGTTATTATCATTTCAAAAACTTAAGTCACAAATCACAAGTCTCGAAAACCATAACATCAAATAGTAAAATGTCAGAGTACAATCCTAGGGTTCTCAAAGCGGAAATCATGTGTATGCGATGCGCTGCTACCCTGTCGGCTCCTTCCCCTTAGCTGAAGAGGTACCTAAAACCAAAACTAAAAACTGTAAGCATGAAGCTTAGTGAGTTCCCCCATCATACCACATACCATACAATCATACATACTGTCGGGCAATTTTGGGGTGCCCGACCTACCCGTGTCAAGCCATTCTGGGGTGCTGACCTACCCATGTCAAGCCATTCTGGGGTGCTGACCTACCCGTGTCAGGCCGTTCTGGGGTGCCTGCCTACCCTCCGGTCTATCTCACCCGGTCACGAGGACTATTTCACCCCTACCACTATCACATAATAACATATCATAATCTTGCTGTCAGACATATCTGGGGTGTCCGACCTACCCTTCGGTCCTAACTACCGAATCATGGGACTATTCCCCTCATACTACCACTATCGCATATAACATATCATACTGGCACATAGAGCACATTAGGTAGTAGCAAACCTAGATAATTATCACAAAGACAATCACCTAAAGACATTCCCTGCTGGTGGGCCGCCATTATGGCCGTAGACCCACCTCTACTGGAAGGTAACTCACCTCGATGTCGTGTAGTGTCTGTACTGTCCTCGGTGTGAAAATCGACTCTTCCCGACTCCTCAATCCCTACACAACATCCTTTCTACATTACCAATTCATACTCATAACCCTTACAAGGGTCACTAAATTCAAAGTCAAAGTCAAAACCCTGGTCAAAGTCAACTTTTGATCAAAGTCAACATCTGGTTGACCAGACTCGCCGAGTTGGTTCACCAACTCGTCAAGTCCCCTCGTCCACGAAAAGCTACAACTTCGTTCCTACTCGTCGAGTCTAGAAAGAGCTCGACGAGTTCGTCTTCAACAACACATTGTACTATCTTCAACCGACTCGCCGAGTTCATCTTCATCCGCATGAATGAGTTCAGTCTATGACTCGCCGAGTTCCCCTTGAACTCGCCGATTCCGTCTTCATGTGGTTGGGACCTTGCCTTGAACTCGCCGAGTTAGCTCATACACTCGCCGAGTTCTATGATTTCCAGGTCCCTAATGAGCCTAAACAACTGAGGGACCTTCAGTCTTAGCATCTGGTCCATCAACAGAAAAGGATTTGATGGGAAATACGTCCCAACTCGCCGATTCCCATGAACGACTCGTCGAGTCCCTCTTTGTCCCAAACTATACTGTCGATTTTAATCGGTCTAAATGCACCCAAACCATAGATCTAACCTCCTAGGGTCCATGTTATACGTAAAGCTACGAACTTGATGTCCATGCATGGGGTTTTTGGCTCAAAAAGCCATAAAAAGGGGTTTATTTGGTGCATGGGTCTCCCATGGCCATAAAGTTGGCACCTTTATGCCATGGGAACCCTCAATGGTTCCAGATTTGAAGTGCAACTCCAAATATACACACAAATCCGAGCATAGCTTCACTAAAGCTTGGAAAAAGGGTAGAAAATAGCCCCGAATCAAGATGTAAGTAATGGATAGCCAAGGTATCAGCTTTATACCTCAAATGAGCAGGAAATGTGCCAAGGCTTCTGGATCTACTTGCTCTCCCTTAATCTCCCAAGCTTCTTTCTCCTTCACCAACTTCAAATACACACAAAAGGCACCACAAAGCGCAAGAACACTCAATAAATGGCTAGGGTTTCGAGTTAGGGTCTTCTGGAAGTGAGAGGGATGATGGAGGCTGGTTTGAGGTAGAATAAGACGTTTAAATAGGGTGCAAACCCTCAATATTAGGGTTTCATCCAGACAGCTTCTACTCGTCGAGTCGGTCCCCCGACTCGTCGAGTAGATCACTAAAGTTCCCGCGCAAGGTCGAGTCTACTCGACGAGTTGGGCCTCCAACTCGCCGAGTCCCAAAGAAAAACATGAAATTACTAGGATTTAAATACGTACGAGGAACCGGGTGTTACAAATCTCCCCCACTTATTTTAGACTTCGTCCTCGAAGTCTGCTGCTGAATCTGAAAAAAGCTCGGGGTAGTGCTCCCTCATCTCGTCCTCTGGCTCCCAAGTCCATTCCGAGCCCTTGCGGTGCTGCCATTGCACCTTCACCAGCTCCACCCTCTTGTTCCTCAGATCCCTCGACTTCCTGTCGAGGATAGCTACTGGTCGCTCGATGTAGTTCAGGCTGTCATCCACCTGAATATCCTCCAAAGTCACCACTGCCGAGTCGTCCACCAGGCACTTCCACAACTGGGAGACTTGAAAAGTACTGTGAATCTGACTGAGTTTGGCTGGCAGATCCAGCCTATATGCTACCTTGCCCACCCGGGCTACAACCCTAAAAGGTCCAATGTACCTGGGGCCCAACTTACCCCGCTTCCTGAACCTAATGACGCCTTTCCAGGGCGACACCTTCAGGAGCACCATATCCCCGACCTGGAATTCCACGTACGAACGACGCTTGTCGGCATAACTTTTCTGCCGACTCTGAGCAGTCTGAAGCCTGCTCCGCGCCTGCTGAATCCTCTCCGTAGTCTTCAGTACCACTTCGGTACTCCCCATGACCCTCTGGCCAACCTCACCCCAACATATTGGGGTCCTGCAGTTCCTCATGTACAACATCTCGAAGGGAGGACGGTCGATACTCGTGTGATAGCTGTTATTATAGGAAAATTCTACCAAAGGAAGGTAAGTATCCCAACTACCTCCGAAGTCTAAAACACACGCCCGCAGCATATCCTCCAAAGTCTGGATGGTCCGCTCGCTCTGACCATCTGCCTGCGGGTGGAAAGCGGTGCTAAAGTGCAGACGAGTACCCAACTCGTCGTGAAACTTCTTCCAGAATCTGGAAGTGAACCGCACATCTATGTCAGAAACCACCGAAACTGGCACCCCGTGCCGAGCCACTACCTCTCTGATGTAGATGTCGGCCAACTTTTCGGCCAAAATGCTATCCTGAATCGGAATGAAATGGGCGCTCTTGGTTAACCGATCCACAATGACCCAAATCGAATCCACTCCCCGCGCGGTCCTGGGAAGCTTCGTGATGAAATCCATAGTGATATCTTCCCATTTCCACATCAGGATATCCAATGTTTGGGTTTTGCCGTGAGGTATCTGATGCTCGGCCTTGACCTTCCTGCAGGTCAGGCATCTCTCAACATACCAAGCTACATCCCGCTTCATGCAGGGCCACCAATAATCAAGACGAAGATCCCTATACATCTTTGTCGCCCCGGGATGGATAAAAAACCTGGATTTGTGCGCCTCCTCCATCAATACATGGCACACACCCCCGTGATATGGGACCCAAACCCTACGGTGTAGTGTCAACAATCCACGACTGTCATAATCGAAGGAGGAAACCTAGCCCACAATACGCTCACTCTTACGATGCTCCTCCTTCATAGCCTCCTGTTGGGCCTCTCGAATCCGCTCCAATAACGGAGTCACCACTATCGTCCTCAAGCATATATCCCTGATCGGGGCTGCCTTGCGACTAAGCGCATCGGCCACGACATTGGCCTTCCCCGGGTGGTAGCGGATTTCACAATCGTAATCCTTCACCACATCTAACCATCGACGCTGTCTCATATTCAGATTTGGTTGATCCATGAGGTACCTCAAACTCTTATGGTCCGTGTAAATAGTACAACGGACCCCATAGAGGTAATGACGCCAAATCTTGAGGGCGAAAACAACTGCCCCCAACTCCAAGTCATGTGTCGGATAGTTCGCCTCATGAAGCTTCAGCTGCCTCGAACCGTAGGCGATAACATGCCCCCTCTGCATCAATACCACGCCCAAAACCGATATGGACGCATCGCAATACACCACAAAATCATCCACGTCCTTCGGCAGGGCTAAGATTGGCGCCTCGCACAATCTCTGTCTCAGTGTCTCAAATGCGGCCTGCTGCTCAGGCCCCCAACGAAAGACCACGACTTTCCTTGTCAACCGGGTCAAAGGCAGGGCTATCTTGGAGAAGTCCTGAATGAATCTCTGATAATAACCTGCCAGTCCCAGAAAGCTCCGAATCTCAGATGGAGACCTCGGAACCTCCCACCTCATCACAACCTCCACTTTGGTCGGGTCGACTGAAATCTCGTTCTGGTTGACAATGTGCCCAAGAAACTGCACCTCGCGCAACTAGAACTCACACTTGGAGAACTTGCCATACAAGCTCTCCCTCCTAAGAGTATCCAACACCTATCGCAAGTGCTCCTCATGTTGTTCCTGCTTCTTGGAATAAACCAAGATGTCATCAATGAAAACTATCACAGACCGATCCAACATCGGTTTGCACACGCGGTTCATGAGATCCATGAACGCGGCAGGTGCATTGGTGAGCCCGAAAGGAATCACCACGAATTCATAGTGACCATATCGCGTCCGAAAAGCAGTCTTCTGCACATCCTCCTCTCTGACCCTCATCTGATGATAACCTGAACGCAGATCAATCTTGGAGAACCAAGATGCTCCCTGTAGCTGGTCAAAGAGATCATCAATCCTCGGGAGTGGGTAACGGTTCTTCACCGTTACCTTATTCAGCTCCCAGTAATCTATACATATCCGATGCGACCCGTCCTTCTTCTTCACAAATAGAATCGGGGCTCCCCAGGGTGAACTGCTCGGTCTGATGAATCCCTTGTCTAACAGCTCCTACAGCTGTGTAGACAACTCCTGTATCTCAGGAGGAGCTAACCGATACGGTGCCTTGGCTATCAGAGCCGCACCAGGGACTAGGTCGATCCTGAAATCTACCTGCCTCTCCAGAGGTATCCCAGGAAGCTCCTCTGGGAATACATCCGCGTACTCTCGTACCACCAGTACGTCACTCACCGTCGCCTTGCCCACCTCTCGGGTATCCATGACATAGGCGACATACCCTGCGCACCCCTGCTGGAGATAGCACCTAGCTCTCGCTGTTGAACATAAAGCTGGTCCACGTTGTGGCCTCTCGTCCTGAATCACCAGCTCTCCCCCACTTGGGGTCCTGACCCGAACCAACTGTTGCGCGTAGTCGATCACTACCCCATTGGGGCTCAACCAATCCATGCCTATAATAACCTTGTTCCCCCGTAATGGTATGGGAACCAAGTCTACCAAGTAGCGCTCCTCGAACAACCTCAAAACACAATCCCTGAAAACCTCCGCTACTCAAACTGATCGGTCGTCCGCAATCTCGACCTCTAGAGGGAAATCCAACATGCCCGAAGACTCAGGGAACCTCTTGCTAAGCGCAAGAGAGACAAATGATCGGGTAACACCCGAATCAAACAACACCTAAACTGGGATACCGTTCACATGGAACGATCCTAAACAAACATATAACATGACATATCAATATCACAAGCGACATATAATAAAAGCTAGAGAGAAGAAATCATACCCATCACAACATCGGGTGCGGCGCGCGCCTCCTCGGTTGTCAACTGGAAAGCTCGGCTCCTCACCACTGGAGCCTCTGACTTGACCTTCCGGCCATCCGTAACCCGAGTAGTCGCTGGAGTTAGCGCCACCACTGGCGCTGCTGCTGCTGTCAGTCTAGGGCAGTTGGCCTTTTTATGGCCCCTCTAATTGCAATGAAAACAAATCAAGTCTGATGTCTAAACAGTGGGGGCAGGGGCAGTACAATCCCTGCCAAAATGCCTCGTCTTGCCGCACTTGTAGCAGCCCGATGATCCCGCTCTAGAAGCTCCCTCATGCGGCCTGCCACACTTCCTGCAGCGGCTCTGGCCCGGCTGGCCCTTCAACCTAGTGTCAGATCCCTTGGGTTTCTTCCCCGAAACCCCAGTAACCTGCTCCGTCTCTGCCTTCCTCTTCCTGAGGTGCTCTAAATCAATCTCCCTCTCCCTTGCCAATTTTAATGAATATCAACAAATTCATCGTAAAAATGAATCATCGAAATGTTTTTTTGAGATTTGTTTTTGTGAATTATGTTATTTTTTATTCATCTAGTGATTTTTTGTTTTGTTCACTAAAAAAATATGCTGAAAAAAAACATCTTACTTTCTTAACTAAAAAAATTTCTTACCGAATCTATATCCTCGATAAGATATTTTTTTAGTTAGGAAGGTAAAAAGTTTTTTTTCGACATATTTTTTTAGCGAACAAAACATAAAATCACTAGATGAATAAAAAATAACATGATTTACAAAAATAAAAAAATAAATAAATAAATTCCCGAAAAAACATTGTGATGATTCATATTTATGATGATTTTGTTAATATTCACAAAAATTGTCATAAAAGTTATTATTTTCTTGATTTACTTAAAAATGAATCCTGATAGTGTTTTGTTGGGAATTGTTTCCTGTGAATCATCTTACATTTGAATAATCAAATGATTAATTTCATTTGTTTGCTAAAAAATATGTATATAAAAAATTTCTTATCTTCTACCAATTTTTTTTTTCTTATTTGATCTTTGTTCTGTATATATAGGGAGAGAGAGAGAGATGCAGTAAGAAAAAAAATATTTTGTAAGAAGGGTAAGAAGTGCATCATTTGTATTAATTTTGGCGAATCAATAAAATGAATCTTTATATAATAAAAAAATAATATGATTAGCAAAATAATAATAATAATAAATAAATTCAAAAAAAATGCATCGATGCTTCATTTTTGTAGGGTGAGCATGGATCGGGTTGGGTCGGTTTTGACCTAAAACCGAACCCAAACCGAGCTATCAGTTTTCAGAAAGTTCGAACCCAACCCAATCCAAAACCGATGGGTTCGGTTTCTCGGTTTTTGGTTTCTTATCGGTTTGGTTTCGGGTTTAAACCTGAACCCAATTAAAATCCCATATGACACTATTGAAATATGATAAATCATTTTATAAGAATCAGGAGATTAGATGTTTTCTTACTTGGGCGATATGGGATGGATACACTCTTATGTAAAAGCTGAAAACAAATACATTTTAACAACGCATCGATGTTGGGATGTAGTATGATACCTGAAAATAAAAACACAAAGACATCCAAGAGGGAAATCTCGAACCCACGACCTTTGTTTAAAGTGACAAACACCTTAACCATTAAACCGGGCATCTATTTTGGTTTTAATTATACGTGAATATATACATATATTTGCAGAATAAACATATGTATAGAAAAAAAAATAATGCATACAAAACTTGAACTTACAACCTCTAGAAGAACACCCTAGCGCCTTACCCACACGACCTTTGTTTAAAGTGACAAACACCTTAACCATTAAACCGGGCATCTATTTTGGTTTTAATTATACGTGAATATATACATATATTTGCAGAATAAACATATGTATAGAAAAAAAATAATGCATACAAAACTTGAACTTACAACCTCTAGAAGAACACCCTAGCGCCTTACCCACTTGCACCAACTGATGCTTTTGTTTTTATTTCACTAAACATATTTATATTTATATATATAATTTATATTTTTTTAAACATTATATATAATCGGTTTGGTTCGGTTTCTTTTGGTTTTACCAAACCCAAAAACCGAACCCAAACAGAAATTTTCGGTTTTGGAAAAATCTAAACCTAAATCGTCGATTTTGCTTCGGTTTCGGTTTTGTTCACCCCTATATTTTTGTGATGATTCACTAAAGTTGTCTGAAAAGTAAATCAATATTTGATTCAGTAAAAAATAAACCATCAATGCTTTTTACAGGAATTTGTTTTTATGAATCAAGTTATTTTTGTATCATGTAATGATTAATTTCGTTGGTTGACCAAAAAAACATGCAAATTGTGCACTTCTTACCATTCCTACCAAATATTTACTTCTAATTTTATAATGTCCGCAACTTTGGGCTAGACAGTTAAGATATAATAAGCGATAAAACCATATTTTTATAAAAGATTATTTATGATAAATAATATTAACTAAAGTTATAATATATGTGACAATGATTCCGTACATATAATGAACTATGAAATACGACTTCATATGAAAAAGTTATGTTTCTTCGAAGTTTCGCGATTAAACCAACACGACTATGTGTTAGGTGCATTTCATGTACTCATTTTGTAGCTTTATTTCATAAAAGTACATTGCATATAGGCTTAAACTCATGCATTTTGCATGTTTTTCGGGATTTTTCATGAGGCAATTTCATTCACATACTTTTGTGATATTTTAGGGACTTTTGGAGGTAGGATCTTGTTGGAGGAGGTAAATAAGACTTGCGGACAAAATTTCGGGACTTGCGGAGCACCGAGGAGCAAGATATCAAAGAAATGAAGATTTTGGCTTTACAGAGATTTACACGGCCATGTAAATGCAAGACTTGCGTTTACACGGGCCGTGTAAACGTAGATTTCTGCACAGTATATTTTTGCGTTTACGCGGGCCGTGTAAAGGACAGTGTTAATTTACGCGGGCCGTGTAAACGTAAATGCGGGTTTTAAAGCAGTTTTTCACCATTTTTGAAGGGGGGAACTGACTTTTTACTTTGGGGGGTCGACTTTTGGGCAAAGAGAAGGCGATTTTCAGTGCTTTTGGAAGTAGATTAACACTTGGGAACATTTGATTTCATTTTGTAAGAACTTTAATTTCATTTTCTAGATTTGTGATCTTGTTCTAGTCATGAGTGGCTAGAACCCTAGATTCTCCAACTTTATGTCTTGACTTCTAGTTGTGATTTCAATCATATGGCTTGATGTTTTCTTTCAATTTTCTATCTAGTGAATTTGATTTTGTTTCAATTGAATGTTTGATTCTAATTGTGATTCTTATTGGCCATTTGAATTAGGGTTAGATCATTCAAGTTATCTAATTGCAAAATCCGTAATTGTTTTGTAAATTGGACTAGGTAACAAGCACTAAACTGATTTCTATTGAATGAATTTAGTGTAAATCTTATTCACACATTCTTATGCTCCCGAGCTTATGAGGAGTATTGAGTGTTGTTGGGAACATTCACATAAAGTTTAATGCAATCTTTCAACCTAATTCTAAGAGTTTGTTTAGATTAGATTAGTAAGGTTAGGATTAATCAAAGAGCTTGTTTTGGTTAATTATTGTGGTGAATGGGAAGTGTTAGAGCTTGTTAACACTTTCAAGTACCAACTTAGATAGAATTAAACAAATATCTTGTCATCCATGGAATCACATTGCTAATTTGTCTTGCATAGAGTTGGAGTACTTACAAATCTTGAACTTATTTCACTTAATCAATCATTTACTTATTGCTTTATTCTATAGTTTAAATCATTGCTTATAAATTCCCCCCATTCTGTGACCATTTTTGTACCTTACGCAAAAAGGTATAAACACTTGTCCCGTGTCTCTGTGGATCGACCCTACTTACCTTGTACTACGTTTTTAGTGCATAGTAGTAGTGTTTAAGGAGTCATTTGTACCCTTTATTTGTTGGGTTTGACACGCCAAACAAATTGGCGCCGTTGCCGGGGACACGGTGTTACTAATTGTTTATGCCAAGCATTTTGTGAGCAGGTGCTTTAAAAAAAAGAAAAAAAAAGTCAGGTAGAAGATAAGTTTTCAATTGAAGGAAGTGGCGAGAAGGTTAATGTGTTGTAAAGGCCCACCTACTTAGAACAAAGCACATTCAGGGGCCAAGTCGAGCCAACGACTTAAAACAAGGGCAGCTAACCGGGAGGCAACCCGGGGTTATTTGTTTCCTTTCTTTTAAAACTTTTTAGTCTTTGGTAAATTTTAATTTTTTTTAATGTCCCAAATGGTTTTAAACTTATTTTTTATGCCTAGAAAATGAATCTCCGGCTCCAAAAATACTTCACGGATAGCTTGGGGAGGATGAAGAGGAGGTTCTCACCATAATTGCAAGGCTCCAAGAACGATGTGGTAAATTCTTTCCATATCTTTAGTCGTTCATATTTTGCTTAAAAATTCAATTGGTATGCATCTGTGACTGTTTTGGACCCATTCCCATCCCAGCTACCATCCTCCACCATCCGACTCTTAATAGGCCGACTATGCCTCTCTCCAAGCATCGAGGACGATGCTATATTTTAAGCTTGGGGATGGGCATCCATCCATGCATAAATCCTGTTGCATGTAGGTTGCATGTAGTTTTGTACATATTGCATTAATTTTCATTTCATTTTCTTTTTCATTTTTTTTTCTGCATGGAAAATTTTTCAAAAACCAAAAAGATTTTCTTTCTATTCTAATTTTTATTATTTTCTTTGCATTTTGTTTGCATCTAAATTTTTGCATTGCATTCATTGCATAATTAAAAAAAAAACGATCCAATCCCAAGCAACCGAATCTTTTCAAAACAGTTGAGCTGGTAAGTGAGTCATGTGCCTTGAGATTAGACTTGCTCTTTTTATTGAAAATCTAAAAGCAAGTTAATCGCACACGAACACACCTCCCGAAGCTACTTGTGTAAAACAGAAAGTGAGAAGCTTGTCAACATTGGAGCATAACAGCAGGTATGAGTTAATTCTTTGGGACATATGACTGGTCTTATGAGTAGTAAATGCTCAATTAAACTCAAAATGCCAAATTCAAAAATTCATAAAAAGAATACAAAATTTCAGTGTCCCGAGCCTTCCAGCGCTCTAAAAAGTCTTTTCTACTCATTCCCTTTTATATACCCTGCTTGGGGACATATTTCCAACTATACCTACGGGTCCTTGCATGTTAACTTCAGTCCCCCGAAAAATGTCTAGAAGCCCTCACGGTAATAGACCGTGAGATGTCCCACAATAGAAAAGTCAATGACGAAAATATAAAGAAATTGGCCAAATAAATAAATAAATTAATAAGAGTGTTATGTGTTAACTTAGTTATTTGTATTTGTGTTACTTAAAAAAAAACTATTATTAAGTTAATCTGTGACCTTTGGGATTCGAACAAGTAAACTCTGAGGGGTGTTTTACATCTAATCGCCTAAAGCTAAATTGTTTGGGACTGATTGAGTTGAAAATTCGTTACATGGGTTCCATAGAAAGTCATGAACTTAATAATAGCAAATAAAGCTAATCTGTGGCCTTTGAGGTTCGGGCAAGTAAACCCGAGGGATCTCTTTAAATCTAGCACACTAAGGTCATTTGATTTGGATGTGTTGGTTGGAAGCCCGTTACACGGATTTCAAAGAAAGTCATGAGCTTTATTTGTAAAAAATATAATTAAGAAGTTTGTATATAATTGTGTTTATAGTTTAATTGAATATTGTGTTTAGGAAAAATACTTGGCTGTCAAAAGATTCCCTTGGACTTGGATTTGAATTTATGACATTGGACTGAATGTTAATTACTTTGACTGGTGTAAGTGGTTTGAAGTTTGTAACCAATCTGGATAAATATTAGGGAATTTTTAGAAAAGATTTTTCAGAAAAAGATTGTTGTTGATCAACAAATAGCTGGAATCGGGCATTGTTATATTTTATGAAACAAAGATGGTTGAGCATGTTTTGTCACATATAATTTCACGAGAGTAAGACCATAATTTGTTCCAAGAATTGACTTGATGATATTGAAAGGGAATTAGTGTTGTGATCTTTGATTCTGTTGAGTTGTATTAGGGAGTGGCCAAAGTCTTATTTCTATTATCATATAATATATTGAGACTAAAGCCAAGTTGACTCAAGGCATGACAGGTACATTCTCAACTATGGTACAAAACAGGGTTAATTGGGTTGGATATATTTTTTCATGTTTGTTTTGATTTCTTGCATCAAATTTCAAAAAAAAAAAAAAAAGTTTAACTTTGATTTTCTTTTCTTCTCTTTTATTTTATTTTCTCCGGTTTAAATTTTCTTGTTCTTTCTTGAGGACAAGAAAGGTTTAAGCTTGGGGAGATTTGTTAGGTGCATTTCATGTACCCATTTTGTAGCTTTATTTCATAAAAGTACATTGCATATAGGCTTAAACTCATGCATTTTGCATGTTTTTCGGGATTTTTCATGAGGCAATTTCATTCACATACTTTTGTGATATTTTAGGGACTTTTGGAGGTAGGATCTTGTTGGAGGAGGTAAATAAGAGTTGCGGACAAAATTTCGGGACTTGCGGAGCACCGAGGAGCAAGATATCAAAGAAATGAAGATTTTGGCTTTACAGAGATTTACACGGCCGTGTAAATGCAAGCCTTGCGTTTACACGGGCCGTGTAAACGTAGATTTCTGCACAGTATATTTTTGCGTTTACGCGGGCCGTGTAAATGACAGTGTTAATTTACGCGGGCCGTGTAAACGTAAATGCGGGTTTTAAAGCAGTTTTTCACCATTTTTAAAGGGGGGAACTGACTTTTTACTTTGGGGGTCGACTTTTGGGCAAAGAGAAGGCGATTTTCAGTGCTTTTGGAAGTAGATTAACACTTGGGAACATTTGATTTCATTTTGTAAGAACTTTAATTTCATTTTCTAGATTTGTGATCTTGTTCTAGTCATGAGTGGCTAGAACCCTAGATTCTCCAACTTTATGTCTTGACTTCTAGTTGTGATTTCAATCATATGACTTGATGTTTTCTTTCAATTTTCTATCTAGTGAATTTGATTTTGTTTCAATTGAATGTTTGATTCTAATTGTGATTCTTATTGGCCATTTGAATTAGGGTTAGATCATTCAAGTTATCTAATTGCAAAATCCGTAATTGTTTTGTAAATTGGACTAGGTAACAAGCACTAAACTGATTTCTATTGAATGAATTTAGTGTAAATCTTATTCACACATTCTTATGCTCCCGAGCTTATGAGGAGTATTGAGTGTTGTTGGGAACATTCACATAAAGTTTAATGCAATCTTTCAACCTAATTCTAAGAGTTTGTTTAGATTAGATTAGTAAGGTTAGGATTAATCAAAGAGCTTGTTTTGGTTAATTATTGTGGTGAATGGGAAGTGTTAGAGCTTGTTAACACTTTCAAGTACCAACTTAGATAGAATTAAACAAATATCTTGTCATCCATGGAATCACATTGCTAATTTGTCTTGCATAGAGTTGGAGTACTTACAAATCTTGAACTTATTTCACTTAATCAATCATTTACTTATTGCTTTATTCTATAGTTTAAATCATTGCTTATAAATTCCCCCCATTCTGTGACCATTTTTGTACCTTACGCAAAAAGGTATAAACACTTGTCCCGTGTCTCTGTGGATCGACCCTACTTACCTTGTACTACGTTTTTAGTGCATAGTAGTAGTGTTTAAGGAGTCATTTGTACCCTTTATTTGTTGGGATTGACACGCCAAACACTATGCGTACCATAAAAAGTGAGTTTTAGATAGGTTGCTTATTAGCCTGGGAAATCTAAACAAAATTCATAGTAATCGTAAAACCAAAAGCGCACATATAGAGAACATCCAAATCTGACTTCATATAAAAAAATATAAGTGAGTTATGATTTTTAAAGTTTCTAATGCGGTTGAGTTAACACAGAAACCAAAATTGAAATCAGTCGATTGTTAGGAAAAACAATCTAAACGAGAGTGGAAGATCTCGTTAGTACCTATCTGTCGGTAGAAAGACAGTCAAAAACGGACACCGGACAAGACAGTTATGAATTTTTAACGGACTTTAACAGGTTAAGCCTGTTAAAAATAAAAACAAAATTAGCCGACGGGGTCTAAATGAAAGTTGTAGATCTCGTCGATAGCTAAGCGTGAATATAAAATACGTCAAAAACAGAGCTCGTATGAAGAAGATATGGATTTTTAAAGATTTATAAAAATTCGTGTAGGCACGCGCGCCGACAAGGCGTGCAACGCGCCTCTAATGACCCACCAATGGACGACAAGTGTCACGCATCTGTAGGAGCCACGTCACCCTTTCAATATTGTACGCGGTGTGCCCTACCTTTTTTCAGCTATAAAAGGCAATCGAAGTTCGGCTCATTTCTCACTCAAATTTCAGCAAATCCTCTTAAATTTCTTCTTAACCCTAGTATTTAGATAATTGAATGCTATGTGTGTTTATGTGTAAAGATACTATGTGATAGATGAAATATTATAAAGATAAATTTTATATAACTTATGTCGTATATGTATTTTCATGAATATAATACATTGGGTAATGGCTAAGATGCTATATTATGATGGGAGATGAGCTAATAAGATGTCATAGTACGATGAATGATGAAAATGACAATAGGATGTCACGACTTTAATAGTACTAGTGTACTAACGAGGTAGAAATGGTACTAGTGTAATAACGATGTAGGAATGGTACTAGTGTACCAATAAGGTAGTTACCTAACAGAGTATAGGTGACGACCATCAGACTCATTGATGACAGTCCCATGGAACATAGGCAGGTTTATAACCTGTAGGTGATGGACTTCGTGCCCATTTGATGTACTATACCCTACTGACACGTAGGGATGTCAAAAAGTCCCGTGGGACCCCGCTCCCGTGGGGCCCCGTCCCGTTTGGGGGAATTTTTAAAAAAAATCGGGGGCGGGGACGGGGGCGGGGGCAAGGTTAACCCCCGTTTTAATTTCGGGGGCGGAGGCGGGGGTAGGCAATCTCGTCCCGAAACCCCCATGGGGACCCCGTTAATAAATTACACATATATTTACATATATTAATTATATAAATATAATAAACAATAACATGATTTTGAGCTTCCAAAATTCATCAAAAAATACGTTTTTAAGTTGTTAGTAAAATGTTTTTAAGATGCCATAACTTTTTTATTTTTAACATGTAAAATTCTGCAATAAATAATTATTTGTTACCTAAAAATAGCTTCTTTTAGCTTAAATAACAACTTCTTTTAGCCCAAAAAAAGACAGCCCAAAATCAATCGGGGCGGGGGAAGGGGGCGGGGGCGGGGGTAATAATGGGGATTCGGGGTTGGGGGTGGGGGTAGGAAGGCTAAACATTTCGGGGATGGGGGCGGGGACGGGGGAACTGTGAAATTTCGGGGGCGGAGGCGGGGAATGCACTCCCCGTCCCGTTTGCCCCCGTTGACATCCCTACTGACACGTATTGCTGAGAAATTCATGTAACAGTACTATCAACAACGATGATTAAGCCGATCCTTAGGACAAATCCTTAGGAATTAAAATAGAAAGGAAACCTATTTACACGTATTACAGAGAAATCTTTGTAACAGTATTGTCATCAACGATGACTATGATGACCCATTGGATAGATCCTTAGGAAAGAATAAAGAAGAAAACTGGGATGAGTAAGCGGGTTAATTGTTTGATAACTAAATATTTTAACTATATTATTGTGGGTTAAAAACCCTATATACTTCCCAGGTTTCCCAACCTGACCCACCCAACTTCCTTGTATCACAGGTAGCAGTACAAAGTTACATGAATGATGAGAGATTCAAGGAGATGTAGACTGAGAGTCTAAAATACTATAAGTCTTGTTTATGCTTATGTTTTTTTATCAGTTATGATACCCAATCTTTTATAAATCAATGAAAAACATTTCTTCATAAATACTTTTATGGGAGCAATTTCCACATTTATAAATAAACTATGTTTTAAATAACCATAAATAAAAAGTTTTAAATTGGTCATGAAAATGAGGATGTCATAGTTGGTATCAGAGCATTAGTTTAAGCAAACTAGGAATATTTGAGAATTTCTATACTTAAACTTAGAATGCTAAGCAATGATCGTGAGATGTGTGTCTATTATATTTTAGGTAATACACATGAATTGATACAATCATTAGCTTACTCTAGGATAAGATGCCTAATTTGCTTTTATGTGCTAAATGACTTATAACATGCTTTAGGTTGCCTAATTTGCTATAAATTGATTAGATTTAAGGTCTTTTGTTGACCTAGAAATAGGAAATTTTATGTGTTCAGGTTTCTAAACGTTTAATTACTTTATTAGAACTGAAATATAACTTTTTGGAAAAATAAGGAGGATTATGCGTCTAAAACATAATTAAAACCTTCTTTATCATAATATACTCGTGATTCGGGTACACTGAACGATAGTTTGGTGTATAGAACGTCACGGTGAGAACTCAGAGCGGATTATGAAATAATAACAAGAATCAGCAGCCTCAATCCCCTATAATCGAGCGTGTACCTGGAGTTGTGTCAATAGTTGAACCCGTCATGATAGCGATGATTAGGGATCTGTTAGACGAACAAAGGGAAGAAATGAGACAACTTATCTAAGAGAATGGAAGAGAACCCAATGTGCCTGTCATGCAGCCTGAGCTCAATGAGGAGTAATATGGGGATGGAAACTATAGTAGGACAATGACTCATATGGAACCCCAAGTGGTTAGGAGGAATAACCCTGAAGTGGAGATTGAAGGAGATGGATGCAAGTACAAAGACTTTATGGCTACAGTCTTTCTGGAAGTCCAACACTAGTAGAAGTTATAGATTGGATCTCCGAGATGGAGATGGTATTTGAAAGCTGCAGCTGCAGCAACCGACAGAAGACCATCTTAACAGTCAGACAACTGAAGACTGGAGTGTTAAGCTGGTGGAAGATATTGGCTGACTCCATGCCGAAGGGAGAAGCAGGAAGGATGTCTTGGGAAAACTTTCTGGAAGAACTGAAGAAACTATACTGATATGAACAAGATCTATTGGAGATCAACAATGAATTCTAGAACCTAAAGAATGGAAGGATGAGTATCAATGAGTATGCTGCAACCTTTATGAAAAAGATGAAGTTGGTTCCTTACTTAGTTCCTATCGAACTTTCCAAGGTCAATAAGTTTTCTAGTGGACTACCGCCGGATTCTGGTCCAACGGTGAAGCTTGCAACAACTCTAAAAATGTCCATATGGGCGGCTAGGAATGTAGAGACCCATATAAGGGAGAAGGGTCTGGAAAAAACTGAGGCAAAAGAGAAAAAGGAAGCTTAAAGGATCTTTATTATCCGACAAGAAAATAAGTTCTTGAAGTCTGAACCCAACTACAAGAAGTTTGGGGGTATCGATGAAGACAAGTGTTGTGAGAAGTGCAAGAAGAAGCACTTTGGGAGGTGCGATTGAGAAGTGACCTGCTACAAGTGTGGAAGGGTTGGTCACTATTCCAAAGATTGTACGTTCAATGATACGGTATGTTACGAATATGGATATAAGGGGCATATTTCAAGGAATTTCCCAAAGAAAAATGAAGCAACAAGGTTGAATGCGCCACTAAAGCCAAAGGCAAGAGCATTACAGATGATCCTTGATGAAGCAGATGACGATGCAAGAGATCAAGAATAAGAAGCTACCTAGCCGAAGTTAAAGATATAAAGTATTCATATAGATATTATTATGTAATGTAGCCTGATGAAAGAGGCATAGTGAATGATGAACTTGAATAACCATGTAACCATTTTCAAGAAGTAATATAGTCCCTAATTATGTTACACTATCTGATGTGTTAAATCGCTATATGATTTTCTTTTGTTTTGACTTGGAGGACTACGAGGCAATTCTTGGGACAAGTATGAGTAGGTGTGAAAGGTAGTAGAGGCCTATACTACCAGAAGAACATGACTCACACTTGGATCAGGGAAAGTCACAAGGTTACTAAGGGCCTATTTGATATGTTGTTGACTGGGTCCGATCAGCTTTTTCACTGACTGGGTGAGGTCAGCTTGTTTGATAAAGGGCTAATCATGTCTGACCCGATCCAATGAGCTGATTCGGTCATGAGAAAATGTATGATTTGGTCCTAGGAAAAAAAGAAGCTGACTGGAACATTTCCCATATTGCCCTGATGCTTTCAACGCTCCATCATGAATGGCCTAACCTTTTATCCCTCTCCCGCTACTGTGTTCGCCGAATTTTGCTCCCCCTTCTTCCATCGTCGGTGCATCCTTCCTCCTCCACTTACTCCAACGCAACCATTATCCACCATTTACCCAGCGATGCAACCTTGATGACTCCATCGTAGATCATCAGCTGACCTTGTCCTCCATCTTCGTCGGTAAGGTCTGCAATCAAACATGGTGGTTTTCCTTAATTGGGTCAAAGTTTGATCTAAAGAATCATTGATTGATTTTCGATTTCTTGTTTATGGATGGAATTGGTGAATTCATTAGTTTGATAGAAATTTTTGGCGACCTGATTATTAATTCAAATTATCGAAAGTGCCTGGAATCAATTCGAAATAAGATGTCATTGAATTTTAAAGTCAAATTGATTTTCCGGGCCAAGCTTTCATTTTCCAGATGTGATTGAATTTGAAAATCGAGTTGAATTTGATTATTGATTCTTGATTCAATTTGTGGAATTACTGCTAGAACATGTTCTTGAAATAAACATGTTCTGGAAGATGTTTGTGATGTAATGCTTTCAGGCCTTTTGAGGTTTGTCTTTCTACTGTTATTTTGCTGCTAAATGAAGGTCTTAGCAAACAAACAACTGATGAAGGACTTAAAGAATTCTTTGGAAAGTTTCGTGAAGTTGTTTGTGGTTGTTTCTTCTCTATGAATTATGATTTTGATTCATAAATGTGATGTTTTTTTTTATCTAATTATATTTTTTGATTATGACGTAAATAGACTTGCACAGATGTACAAGAAATTGGTCATAAAGGTTTCAAATTTTCTATTCTTTATTGAGTTGAATTGGGTTTTTTTTGTCATCCCTTTGTTTTCTTATTTTTGGGAAGATATGGTCTTTGGATTGTTATATCAAGATGATGATTTATGGATAACAAAATTTTGAAGGTCGGTGGAAAAGCTAATACAAATGTTGGTGGAAAAGAAAAAGCTTGAATGTTGTATTTATTTTTACAATTCTCAAATAAATGAAAGTACGTTGCGATTAATATTGGTTATAGAGTTTTATGCTAATTCCAATATGTGTTGTGTTTCAGATATTACAAGGGATAAATAGTCATTTTGCACAGTTAGTCAGATACAAAATCAAACAACAAGTTTCAGTCACAAGTTAACTCAGTCAGAACTTCTAACCTAGTCAGGTTCTAACCCAGTTAGCAACTATCAAACCACCCTTAAGTTTCTAAGTAGTTGAGCTATTTTCTTCATTTTCATCATTACATTTGTTCTGATAATGACTACAAAGATAAATATTATTCCTACCCTAGTGGTCATATCAAATTGAGTCTGAACATAGATTAAAGGAAAAGATGATCAAAATGATCAATAGAAGTATCAGGATCGCCGTTAAAATTAAGCAGCATATAGCTAGAAGTGCTACATGCTAGAATGTGATTATATCACATTATAACATGAAGGAAGGTATATTCCATGTTTGGATCTGACTCCAAAAATAAAAGAGTCATTAGAGCATGACCGCTCGGTCTGTTATGGTAATCAAAGTAAAAAAAAATGAACTTATCATAGGTTAAGTCTACTCTAAAAGAAGCAGGAGTCTCCGATGAAGATCAAATTTAAAATGAAGAGTAGGTGCAAGTTTGAGCACCGCCAATAGTCAAGAAGTACAAGGGTTTTGATACTTATTTGGAAAGACATATAAGTTACGATTATTACCTAGGATGGAAAGGTAACGTGTGAAATCATTATACAAGCCATGTTTTGCTGATGATCCTGAGACATATAAGGTAACCTGTTGTTCCTGTATCTACTTGATGTCTCTGTGACTATTATTGTTATGATTATATGTGTAGTGGTAGGGGTGAAATAGACCCGATACCGGTTGAAAGATACCGAAGGAGACCCAGTACCAGTTGAAAGATACCAAAGGGGATGAAATAGACCCAATACCAGTTGAAAGATACCGAAGGGGGTGAAATAGACCCAGTACTGGTTGAAAGATACCAAAGAGGTGAAATAGACTCACTACCGGTTGAAAGATACCGAAGGGGGTGATATAGACCCAATATGTTTTTTGACTGTTACATATATGTATGGTATGGGGTATTTTGGGGAACTCACTAAACTTCGTGCTTACAGTTTTCAATTTATGTTTCAGGTACTTCCGGTTCGAAAGGGAAGAGTCTGGTTTGATCGCAGCGCATCCACCCATGTTTTCACAACTTTATGATTTTGGGATTGTACTATGATAACTATTTTCGCTCTGATATACTTTTGAATGATTGAAAAGGATAAATGGTGTTTATAGTTGATTTAAAAATGAAATTTTTACCTTCTGATTTTTGGGATATTATAGGTACACTCAATTTGTTTGTAATTCATCTAGAATTCCTACATGCCATTTCACAAAACCTTTATAGATCATTTAAACTTTGAGACCCTTTTGATTTCTCACTTTTTGATCCCTAACTTGAACAAATGGATAAGATGAGAGAGATTGATGAGAGGTAGATGTTGGATTAGTATCATACATCAACTCGTTCATAAAGCAACTAAAACAATTAAAAACGTAATTACAATTTTAGTCCATTGGTAGAAATGTCATTTTACTTGTATTTAACGGAAAATTCTAACAAAGTTAACGGGTGGAAAAATTGTGCAATAACTGAAAACCAAAGGGACTCAAATGGCACAAAATAAAAACGTGGATTAAAATTGCAGTATTCGAAAAACCGTTGGGACAATTTCTGAAATTAGTCAAAGCTTTATTAAAAGCTATGGGAATGCTCGAAGGCCTTTTTACCGACATATAAAACTAGAAGTGTCAGCGAACAACCCAGTGACCCACATCAACACATTAGAAATGTGTAGATCTAGGTATCAAGAGTTTACGACACGTTACATGATCGAAGAAGATTGCCTATAAAACCGATAGAGATAACACAAGGTGACATCGATCCAATCTCCTGCTACACAAACACAAGAGTACTCTCACAGTCTCACCCACAACACAACAACGCAACCACCATGGTCAAAGCAATTAGAGTCCATGAGCATGGTGGCCCTGAGGTCAACGTTCACCTTCTTTAATTGTTTCTCGCTTTCTTTAATTGATTAAAAGACTAATGGTGTTAGTTTCTGTTACAGGTGTTGACATGGGAAGATGTTGAAGTCCCAGATCCAAAAGAGGGAGAAATAAGGTTGAAGCAAAAGGCAATTGGTATAAATTTCTTGGATGTGTATATGCGTCGAGGGCACTACCCTCAACCTGTACCGTTTACTCCAGGTATGGAAGGAGCCGGAGTTGTAACAGCTGTCGGTGCCGGAGTAACCAGCTGCAAAGTTGGAGATGTTGTGGCTTACGCTAGTGGGCAGGTGGGTTCTTATGCCGAAGAGAGAATACTCCCCGCAGATCAAGCGGTGCCTGTTCCTTCTTCTGTTGATCCCGTTGAAGCAGCTGCCGTCATTTTTAAAGGACTCACCGCATATGTCATGATCCATCGAGCCTTTAAGGTGACAGTGACACATCCAAATTAGTCTTGATTTATGTATCTGTCTGTACCATGTAGAGGATAAAACTTGCTTAAATATTATATTAATGGAGCAACGATTTCGATAGGTTGAACCTGGACATACAATCCTCGTACATGCGGCGGCAGGTGGAGTCGGATATCTGATATGTCAATGGGCAAGTGCGATTGGAGCCACCGTCATCGGAACAGTGTCTACCAAGGAGAAGGCTGTGCAGGCGAAAGAAGATGGATGTGAGCATGTGATTCTTTACAAAGATGAGGACTTTGTGGAACGTGTGATGGAGATAACATCAGGCAAAGGGGTGGATGTAGTCTTCGATGCCGTTGGGAAAGACACCTTCAATGTAAGAATCATATTAATCAATTCCATATGTAATTCTTTTTGATTTGTTGGCTCCAATTTATAAATGTAACTAACAACGATGATGCCTGTGTACGTTTTGAAATATGAAGGGATCATTGGAGTGCTTAAAAACACGAGGATACATGGTGGTTTATGGGACTGCATCAGGTGAACCAGAGCCGATAAGTGTGACTAAACTAGCACCCAGATCCATCTATCTTACATTTGCATCACTCGGGGAATACATCGGAGGTAATCGAGAACGTCTGCTTATAGCTGCTGAAGCCTTGTATTCTAATGTTGCAAAGGGAGTATTGAAGGTTCGTGTTAATCATAAGTATCCTCTGTCTCAAGCAACCCAAGCTCACATTGCTCTTGAGAGTCGAAAAACAACGGGTTCGGTTGTGTTGATCCCAGACGAGGAGTGATTCCCTTCATGTTTTCTGTTTTAGATTTATTTACTTTTTGTTATTTCCATGTAATTCTCTTGTGCATTAAAGTAAAGTGGTACGAATAATTGGCCCAATAAGGTTTTCCACCGTCTAATATTTATATATATTTATATTTTAGTGGTATGGATACTTTATCATCATTATACTTTTACTTTTTCTAATAGCATTAGGTATGGGTTCGTTGAGGTGGTGTTATAATGACATTAGGTACCTTATAACACCAATGGGGAAATGGTGTTCATGGTGTTATGACCATGTTAAGAGGAGAAAAATAGAGAGTTGAAATGTGCAACCAATCAATGTTTTCGTTTCAATATGTCATAACGCCAACAAGATATGATGTAACACCAAGGAGGAAATGGTGTTCATGGTATTATGATCATGTTATAAGGGTGCCACATAGACAATAACAACGTTTTGTGTACTCATACCGGATGCTCTAAATTACAAATTTAAACGGTTACATACTTATACTTATTCTCATTCTCATTCTCATAATATATAAATATCTATAGAATAGTTGTGTTTCTCTCAAATGCGTTTAATTTTGAAGTATGTTGTAGAAAAACGAATTGTAATAATTTAAATGGGATAAATGTTACTGTAACCCAACCATGTTAAATGTTATGGTTTAGAAGGTTTCTTTTTTTTAGGGGGACAAATTGTTAATTTACCTATTCTTAAAGTCATTATATTCAAACTGAAGGGGTGAGCCGGTAAACCCCGTCCTAGTCAGCAGGTTTTAACCCCACCTCATCTAAAAAATATGCAAACTAAGATTCAACGTCACCTTGTCGTTAAATGAGCTTGCCCTACAAATCTTTTGACAAAGAACAGTCGTTGTCTTGTTCTTCCCATTTTTGTCTTACTGTTCCCTAAAGTCTCGATACCATGGCCATTTATATGAAGATTGATGTTCACTTTGCTGGGTTTTTTACTAGGTACCCAGTAATTAGTTATACGGATGGAGCGGATCAAAGGTTTGAGGATGTCCATATTGTTGGAATGGACAGGAACGAGTTTGTGGGGTTCCTTGAAAGATTTGCAAACGAGAGGTGTGTGAATGTTAATTTTTGTATGCCCGAAATGGAGTTTCCTGATAGATTGATGATATTAGCTAATGAAATAGACTACCAGGAGTTCATCGAAGTTGGATATGATGTTGCTTGTGTCATGGATGTATACGTTGATCATTTTGGTGTAAATGTACATCAATGGATTATCGATGAGCAATTTGATGTAAGCGGTGTGGAAGACAACCATTTAGGGGTAGCTTAAGTTAATGAAGACGTGCATGTTGAGGGAGCTGTTCAGAATGACCCAGATGAATTGCAAGGTAATATACACGATGACCTTGTAAATGTAGATTGCATTCCAATGACTAAGACCATGAATGATGTGTTTTTAAGCAAGCTATGCCCCAAGGTGTAGTCAACCCCAAACAGTCCACCTCATGAGGATCCATGTGTTAAGATGGATGACAATGAGGCAAATCTTGAGGAGGTAACTACATATAATGAAAATGTGCATTGGAAAAAACAAAGACATGTCTTAGGTACGTGATTTGATAGTCCAAAACAGTTAAAACATATGTTATGTAGCTATGATGTTGCTAATGGCTATCAGTTGTGCTACAAAAAAAATGCCAGTAGAAGACTTTCAGTTAAATGTTGTTCTAGGCAGTGTAAGTTTAGAATGTGGGCTTCATGGATGAGTGAAGAACATTCTTTCCAGATTAAGTCCTTAATAGATGTGTATAATTTTGTAAGAAATTTCAAACTGGGTTCAATTGTTAGCTATGCTTGGATTGGCAGCCATTTCATAACTGAGTTCTTACATAAACAAAAAATGAGTGTTAGGCTACTTAGGGAAGAAGTCAAACAAACCTTTGGTATTGATGTGAGTATGGGTCAGTGTAGGAGAGCAAAAAGCATGCTATTTAGTTACTTAAAGGCACATTGGTTGAGCACTATGCAAAGCTTTGGTCATATGGTGAGGAGATAAGAAGATCAAACCCTGGATCTACTGTGAAAATAGATATCAATAGTATGCCAGATGGGAAGACATATTTTAGTAAGTTTTATGTATGTTTTGAGGGACTAAAGCATGGCTGGTTAGGTAGTTGTAGAAGAGTAAGAAACGTGGATGGCTGTTTCCTGAAGGGGTTATGTACTGGAGAGTTGATATGTGCAGTTGGAAGGGATGCTAATAATTTGCATGGGCAGTTGTTTGTGTGGAAAACAAAGAGAATTGGAAATGGTTTTTGGAGAATTTAAAAGATGACTTAGGAATGGAAAATGGTTTTGGATTTACATTTATGTCAGCTCAACAGAAGGTATGTGCCTTACTTGTATTCTCTTTTTAACTGATTTTTAGTTGTACTTTTTTACCAGTTCAACTTTTTATGTGTAGGGATTATTAGAGGATGTGAAAGAGATTTTGCATACTGCTGAACATAGAAAATGTGCAAGGCATATTCTTGCGAATTTCAGGAAAAGATTCTCCGGAGTACACTATGAGAAGATGTTTTCGAAGGCATGCAAGGCATCTACTGAGCCTTTATTCAATGTAACAATGAAGGAAATCCAACTTCTTAATCCTTCAGCCTTTGAATATCTAATGGAGAATAACCCACAATCATGGTGTAGAGATTTCTTTCAAGAGGGTAGGATGTATGATGTAGTAGAAAATGGATTGTCAGAGATCTTTAACAATGCCATAAGATATGCAAGAAAAAAACCAATCATCACAATTTTAGAAGAGATAAGATTGTATGTTATGGAAAGACAATTTAATTTGAGCATGAAAGGCAGTTCATGGCCTGAATATAAACATTGTCCATCAATTACAACATTACTTAATCAACTGAAAAAAGCTCAAAGGTAAAAAAAAAATTATTTGTTTGACTAACATCAACACTACTAAACATAGACTAACTTCTATACAATGTTATTAGATATTGGCAGGCTTTACTAACTAGTTTAAACCAGTTTGAGACAAGAAACTTTACAGAGTCTTTTGTGGTGGATTTGGACAAGAAGACATGTTCTTATAGAGTACGTCAATTAAATGGATATGGGTGTGTGCACTCAGTTGCAACAATCCCCTACCTAAACAAAGATGTTGGAAGTTATATGGATCCCATGTTCTTTGGAGCTGTTTACAGGAACACTTACAAGTATCCAATGCATGGGATGAATGGTAGCAATATGTAGCCATGCATTGATTTCATAACACCACTGCCACCTTTGAGGAGAAAAATGTCAGGCATGCTAAAAGTTAATAAAAGGAAGGACCCAAGTGAAAAGAGTACTAGACACACAGTGTCAAAGGTAGCGAAGAAAATTCTATGCAGTGTATGTAAACAAGTTGGTCACAACAAGGTTACATGTCCTCAAGTTGAGAAACCCAAAAAAGTTGATAAGCCCAAAAAACTCAGGGTGAAGAGAAAGAAATCAAGTAGTAAAGATGTTAGGGGGGAGGAAGTAGTGGTGTAAAATTAAATGAAGCTGCAGGAGCTGAAGAGAAAGCAAAAAACAACGAGTACACAGAAAAAGAAGCTTTCTGAGAGGATTATCAAAAAAATGGCTAAAAGGGTTGAAGGAAAAAATGGAGAAGGCAATTCAGGTGAACATCCAGTGGATATTGATTAGGGAAAACTGGTTGTGTGATGTTTAATTTAAGTTTGCTTGTTAGACTACTATGTTGGTTGGGTTTAACTTTGATGAATGTTATGAACGAAACTTGCTTGTTCGACTAATATGTTTATTTTCATTTGCATGTATGAATGTAATGGACGTGCATGGTTATATGAAGCATAGTATATGTTATTGTATTATAATGTGGTCTAATTACTAGTACAATTGTTGTATGTTGTATATTATTGTATTTGTATGTGGGTGCAAGTGTTTTATATTGTAAGTTACATGTTGGATCTTATTGTATGGACTCTTATATCACAAAGATAAACAATTGTATGTGTAATGTGCACACAACACAATAACATTTTCATTTAATTAAAAATCAATTTCAAATCCATTACAAATCCATTACACATACATTGTTAAACATAACAGGAAGCATGAAATTAGAATGTTGAATATAACAAGAAAAATCCATTACAACTTATAGACTAATATGACAAAGAAAACATCCCAACTTAGAAATAACCAAATCTTCAGCTTCCTAACATCCGATTGAATCTTCTTATTTGACCTAACCAAAGTTGTAAAATACTTTTCATCAGCACTTGTGTTCGTAGTCTCCACTTTCGTCTGCCCAACATATAAACCCATCACGAGGACCCTAAAAATAAAAATTTTAGGAGTATGTAAATCTAGGTCAATAGCGGAATGAAAATGCAAATGAAATTGTACATTTTTTAGACAAGCATAGAAGAGTCGAACAGGGTTGAACGGAATAGTTGGAGTTCTTATTATTGCATCAAATCCACATGAGCATGCCACCATTTTCATCGATCCCTTCATTTTAGTAAGGTCAGTTGAAAAAAAACAAGAAGAAGAGAGAAAATAAAGGTAAAAATGCCCACATTTGTGTCTCAAATCTGTATATACTCGAGGGTAAAATATGAAAGGACGAAATTACCCCCTATTTGTGTAAGTCCCCAAATCTGGAACCAACTATTGATCAAACACAAGAACAAGCAATAATCAGTGAGAACAAGGAGTAGAAGCATGAATGATCCAAATTGCACACGTTTCTATTGAGCCGTAAACGTCTGGTACAATGGACACACACACATACAACTACGGTACTTCTGACAATACTGACACATATATATAGGGAACATGAACCGTAAACGGTTCACGGCTGCAAACAACCTTGCAACCGCAAACACCAATTGAACCGAAAACCCCTGTTTTCGGTTCACCCAACCGCAAACCCTATAAACACCAAGACAAAGAATAACAAGACTCATACAGATGAATGCCTAGCCCAAACCAACAAAATACGACCTTATAGTCTCCCCCTTGGTTTGAGGCTAGCATAAGTTCAATCTTTTTCAATGACTAGCACGTCAGACCTTCCCATCGCTCCTAGCCACATCTTCTTTTCAATAATCTTCGTGACCATTCCTGTGAATTCTTTAGCAGAAGGCTCTAGAATTTCATTCTTGACCACACTCTGATGTCGAGCTAGGGTATGAATGTCGCGTTTGTCAAATTGAAAAAGATCCTTTGCTTCAACTAGTCGGAAAACGCCGGTTGGAAATTTGATGATTGTGGTGGCTGTAGTTTCATCATAGACCCAATACTCCATATCGTCTAGAGATCCATCATGGAAATGCTGAATAATAGGAATCTGGATCATTTGCTTTGTAGGAGGCCACATCACAACCTTTACTGTCTGATTGGTTTTGGGATCAAGGACGTCTTTGAATCTCTTGACAAATGACTCAATAGTCTTCATTCCATCAAACTGCCTCTTCACCTGATTCTCCAAGAAGCGTTTGAAATCAGTTGCGCGAGGATCATTTGACGGATTGTGAAAAGGAGCATCAGCAAGTTCTCCAAGATCGACTCTGGTCCATGAGCAGAAGTCATTTTGGTGTTTGTAGTACTCCACCTTTCCACTCTTCCTCTTAACCACCCAGACATTTAATTTATCGTGAAATCCCCACATCAAAATTCTAGACCGGTCTCCGTATTTGACCCTGAACCGCTTTTTCTCAAACTCGGTTACGGTCAGTTGAGGTTGATCTCCACGAACATTTTTGTCAGAGTTTTTCATGAAGAGCAAACCTCCCTTTCGTTGAGAAGTAACTTGTCTTGGACCTTGCTTCAGAGTTATTCTTGGATGAGCTTGAGCAGGTTCATTCTCAAAGCGATCAACTATACGGGTTGTTCTGACAGGTTGATCAACAGGAGGATCTTGAGCAGCTTGGGAAGGAGCACAATGAGAAGGTTCTGCTGCATTTGGTTCATCGACAGTTGTTTTGAATTTGTCGCCAAATTCTGCTATCAGTTTGTTCTTCAGGTCGTAGTAACCAGCGGTCAAGGTACCAAGGTTTAGCTGTAGAGCAGAAATTTGTTTTTATTTTAGCGAATTTTCTTCCTCAAGCTCGGAAACTCGAGTGTCGATATTTCCAATCAAAACGTCCTTTTCAATGAGTTTTTGATTCAGAATACCAATTTCCTCCTTGAGCTCAGAAATTGATGGGTCCGCTCCCCCTGAACTTCCTTCACCTATAGATATCCCTTTGCCTCGGGGTGAAGGGTCTAAAACTTGTTGAGCCAAAAACATGGCAAGCCTCTCGGAGGCAGCATTATGTGCAGGTTGTGGTGGAGAGGAACCCCTAGGAGCTGAAGAGCTCCCGGCTTCATAATAAGATCGAACAACACTTGGTCCTTCTTTCCAAACCTGACTGTATTCATGGGTTGGTTGGGTTGGTGCAGCAGTTGCAGAAGATTGTTGGGCTGGCGGTGCTTGTTCCCTGATCAGCACTCCTGGCCTTGGATCGGCTCTTCTCCTTTTGAATGGAGGCTGGGAGGCTTGTGTCATAATAAGATCACTTTCAGATGGCAAAGTGGTTGGAGTAACAACTGTAAGGGGATGAATCTTTGTAGTTGTATCCAGATTAGCTGAAGCGTCGGCCATCTGATCAAAAGTTGGAGGCGTCACCTTAAGAACACTACTAACTCCCTCAGTCTCCGTTGTAGGTTGTACAACATCATGGACATTATCAAAGAACGTATTTAGTTCCTCATAACTTGGCCTGAAATCATCACCCTGCCTGAAGTCGAAGTTTAAGTTATCATCATCAAAGTCAAGCATATCATCCCCTAGATTCATCACATCTTCACCTTCATGCTCAAAAGCGGTAATAACATCATCTTCATCACCTTCATGATCAGAAAGAGTGACATCATCTGAGGAACTTTCTGACTCAGATGCCTCGCTAATATCCGCAAACTGGCCACACTTCTCCAGAGGGTACTTTCCTTGAAACACATACTTTCCCTTGCGATTTTGCTTCATAAGACCAAAAGTGTTCACACCCAGAGATTTTAAATCCAGAGTCTCACCACTTCTTTCCAAGTCTGGGTATTTGCTGTCAAAGATCATTTGGAGAAATCTTGGATACATCAAGAACTTATCCTTCCTTTTTCCTTCTAAATTGCTCTTCATTTCGTTCAATACAAATCTTGAAAAGTTGACTTCAAGATCCATGGAAAGAGCAGCAATAGCACTAGTATTCAGTAAGGAAATCTCATCAGCACCAGATTTCCTGCCGGAGATGCAAATCACGAATGAGTGAGCAAGGAGACGCCAGTATGGTGGCAACAACTTTTTTATTGTGGGTGGGAATACTCCTTCATAACCCATATTTACAAGAATCTCTTCAGTCTGTTCCATAGAAATTTCAGTATGAGATCCTGGCTGATCCTTGATTTGAAGCACTTCGCGAATCATTTATTCAGATACTACGATCTTTCTTCCATGGATGACTGATTCAACAGTGTCTTCACCATCTTCTCCTCCTTTACTGATTGAAGCTTTGTTCCAAAACTGTCTGACTAAATCTTGATAAATTACAGGATTTGACTGGAAAGCATGTGCAAGACAGCATCTCTTAGGTGCATGAATCATAGACCTAAATTCTTGGTGTACTGCTGGAGGATCAATCAAGAAAGCAGCAATGTTGTGGTTATCGGAAAATTTCAAGTCTGCCATTTGTTCTGCACCAAACAAGCCAAGTGAGAAAACTAATGATTTAATCAATTAAAGTTGAATTTTCTCAATTAAAAGTTGATTAGGCTTCAATTTAATTTTATTTGGATGAAAAACAAGTTTTATGGCTAAAAACAAGTTTACAGTTGGAAATGAGTTTACGGCCGTAAACGGTTTACATCCGTAAACAGAGTTGCAACCGTAAACGGTTCAACAGCCGTAAACGGTCCATATTTCTGATGACGAAAAACAATTTGGCTTCCGAATCCTGCAAAACGCAACCAAATCAAATAAAGAATAGCTGTGTGGGGTTCGCCATTGATGTACCTATAAGATTCATAGTTCAATTTCAGATAAAAACAACAAATCGATGATGAATCAGTGAGAGAATTCGACGAACACTTGAGAGAAACTGAGATGGGTTTACGGCTGTGAGCGAAAAAATGAGGGCATTAGGGTTTGCAGTCGGAAACCCTCCCTTATATACCTGGACCATATCCGGCCCACAACCCATGGGCTGCAAACCCAATATGCTTCAAACCCAAACCCAATACATCCAAATTTAATAAAAAATAAAACATTTTAAAGACTTAAAAATTAAAATTAAAATTAAAATAAAATAAAATCTAAAAAATTAAATTCAAACTAAATTTTTTTAATTTTTTTAGAAAATAAAATAAAAATAAAATAAAAATAAAAATAAAATAAAATAACACTAATTTCTTTTCACCATTGCTAATATTATTTTCATGATTTTGGGATCAAAGTTTTAAGACATCCTTAATCTGTTTTTCAATACCTCCACCTTCAAGAGTAGATCTGGTCAATCGTCGGTATTGTGGTCCACTTAAACACGAAGGATAGTGATAAAATTTTGGACATGCTACAAATGTCAAGACTTTTGACCCTATGTTCCTAAATTATATTCCTAAAGGACCATTTGGCTGACGACGACCACGTATATTGTTGTCCACCTAAATTTAGCAGCGAGATCTACAGACAACCTATTAAATGTTAAATTTTAGATGTACTAGAATGTGTTTCCCGTTTCCTGATATACCCCGGTAATCAAAGACTTCCAAAATACTCCTTACTTTAGATGAGAAGACAATTATTAAGTAAGAAGATAGATTTTAGAAATGCATATGTCTTATTCCCAGGTCGGATCTGTTCCAATCACGTAGAGGGATTAACATATGACTGACTGAATTAGAGGGATTGAGAAATATAATGTTGCATATGTTGTGTTCCAGTTCGGATAAAAACTTATCACGCAAAGGAGACAACATATGACTAACAGACAGAAAGAATTGCATATAGAAGGAGATGCATAGAAATAGAGTTGCATATGTTGCAGTCCAGGTCGGATCTCTTCAAATCACGCTGAGGAAGCAACATATGACTAACAGAAAGAAAGCAAGAAAATAACCTTCTACAGACCTACTTTATCGGAATGCCTTAGTCGCCCTATCAGTACCGGAATTAAGGACATGCGTCCATACATCGAGGAAAAGTTACGCCACAGTTCTAGATACAGATTACTTTAGTGTAGCCCACAGATTCCCATGTATATCTCACTGCTCAATCTACCTGAGTGTCGTATTGTCAGACCAAACAGAACTATCTAAGTCAATACTTGTCAAGTCTTTTCATAGTCCATCTATGCCTAGTCTAGTCCATTTAAATCTTTCGTGCCTACCAGCGCATTAAACACAGAGCCTACACAGTTCAGCGTTGGTACCTTACACAAATTAAAATTGCCTGTTATCACTTGGTTAATATCACTTCCCAACTAATTACCTCCAGACAACCTCCATTAGAACATATTTTTGGATTTTTGAATTTTATAATTTTTGTTTTGTTTTTTTTTCTCCCCCTGAATTTGTGCATAGGAGAGAAAGGAAATTAAATGTGAAAATTTAAACTAACCTAAAACAAAAATTAGTCTTCAAAACGTATCATTTTGAGAAAGCCCACAAGCACATCGAATCGAGCTTTGTTGAATGGTTTGGTGAACAAATCCGCCACATTATAATCAGTGTGAATCTGTTCCAAACGGATGAGCGAACGCTCATAAAAATCTCTAATGAAATGAACTTTGATGTCGATGTTCTTGGTTTTGGAGTGTTGGACAGGATTTTTAGCTATTTGGATTGCAGCATCATTATCACAAAAGATTGGGGTTTCTAGAAAATTCAAACCGTAATCCAAAAGTTGGTGTTGAATCCAAATTACTTGAGAGCAACAGGAAGAGGCAGCAACGTATTCAGCCTCCGCCGTTGAGGTTGAGACAATTTGTTGTTTCTTGCATTGCCAAGACACCAGACGATCTCCTAAGAATTGACATCCCCCCGAAGTTGATTTCCTGTCAAGTTCACAACCTCCATAATTGCTGTCAGCAAATGCATATAAATCAAAATCAGAATTTTTAGGATACCAAAGACCCAGTTTTGGGCTACCTTTGAGATACCTAAAGATTCTTTTGACAACAATTAAATGAGAGAGTTTAGGATTAGCTTGATAACGTGCGCATTGACAGAATACACACATATTACGATTGGTAGTAACCAGACATACAAACTAATGTTTTTCCTATACTACAACAGGATACAGTAACAAACATTCATAGTTAATTCTATAATTACTTAGTTTAGGCATCAGGGCCACGTATGGAGAATATCCGATAGACTGTGGAATGTGTGGTTTCCGCCTCATTTCCTGTTCCTTGTTTGGTTGTGGGCTTAGGGCAGATCCACATAGTCAACTGTCTGTTCGACATTTTATACATGGCTAGCATGAACTAAGTAGTCATAGATAGAACTGATATTATCACACTTTTAATAAAGAAAATATTGGATTTTCTTGAAAACATGCGAACATTTTTACAGAGTCATTAACTGGTTTTCTTTACAAAAACATCGCTTATGAACTCACCAGCTTTATGTTGATACTCTTTCAAAACTGCTTGTATTCTCAGGAAATCAGTAGACAAGTACCTTCTGGAGTTTTGAGAAGACGGAGCGTATAGAGTCACGTCTTTTTCTTTTGATTATACTTTGGATGTATAAACACAAGAACCAAATAGATGTAAATATCTTTTCATATATGTATTCAATGTAATGGTTGTGTTTACTATGATTACTATTATGCAGTTGTTGTGATACTACATATGACGTCATCCACCCCCGAACGTTTCCGTAGTTCCGGTTTGGGGGTGTGACAGATTGGTATCAGAGCTCTTGTTTATACTGAACTAAGTATACCGAACCTTACATGGTATACAACTATAAACACTATGGGGCTGAAGTGCTCTGAACTAAAAGTATACTTTTAAAATATAAGTGTTTTATAAGAAGTATACAAGTATACATAAGTACCAGAAACAATATCATAAGTAGAACAAAACAAAAGTATTTGGATGTTGGACACTGTGGTTAAACCTGGATAGTTATGTAATCATGTCTGGGATCAATATAGCCTGATCAACTATATTTATTTGAGACATAACCAACATGTGTCTGGGAGTGATCATGGTGTTGCATCAAGAAATAGATAGAACAGAGCACACAACTTAAAATACTATAAGAGCATTTTAGCTAGAGCCGAATACAGTATAGAGATTCATTCCAAGTGTTGCTACTTATTTCTTTCTAGCGATAGTTTACTTGCATTAATAACCATTCTCTGTTTATCACTTAGTAGAACACTTTAACTATTAGGATGAGATATATCTTGTTTCATATCTCTTGATTTAAAAATCTAGGGGACTTACCATCCTCTTCTTCCTGATTATTTTTAGAAAAAGATGCCTCCCAGAAAGAGACCCAACAGGAAGAACAACGACCCTCCGCCGCCTCCTCAGTTCGATCATGCCATGTTCCAGGCAGCAGTTATAGCCGCCGTGACTACAGCAATGGCACAAATAAACCCTGGTGGGGCTAGCGGATCCGAAGGTGGTACTCATCCCCAGAATCTCGGCGATCAGGGACATCAAAAGGAGTGTTCCTATAAGGATTTCACGAATGCGAAACCTAAATCTTTCGACGACAATGGAGGAGTCATTGCCTTAACCTGATGGTTCGAGAAGATCGAATCCATTTTCGAAATTTGCGCTTGTTCCGAGGCAAACAAAGTGAAGTTCGCCGCCTGCACCTTCATCGAAAGAGCATTGACCTGGTGGAATGGTCGAGTCAAATACCTAACCCTGCCGGTAGCAAATGCCATGGGTTGGGAAAGCTTAAAGGAATTCATGCTTGCTGAGTACTGCTCAAGGGGCGAGATGCAGAAGTTAGAGCACGAGCTCTGGAACCTGAAGATGAAGGGTTCCGACATTACCGCCTACATAGCTAGATTCTGCGATCTGGCTCTTCTATGTCCGGGAATGGTCACCCCGGAAAGCACAAAGATAGAAAGATACATTTGGGGATTTACGCCCCCAACTCAAGGGAATGTCTTGGCTGCTAAGCCTTCTACTTTTGACAGCGCCAAGTTCCTGGCGCAGACCCTGATAGATCACGGGTTGATCTTGATAAAGTAGTAGCCGCTGCCGAACCACCAAAGGCGAGTGGTGGGAAGAAAAAGTTCTGGAACAAACAAAAGGGACAGTCTTCGCAGGATCCCTCCAAGAAACAACAAACAGTGGCAGTCCATGCTGCTACTACTCCTGCTGCTGTTCCAACCACCCAAGCAGGTGCCAGTAGGTATGTTGGTACCCTTCCAAGGTGTGACAAGTGCAACTTCCATCATAATGGGCAGTGTCGAGAGTTGTTGTGCAACAGCTGTGGTAAGAAGGGACACACAGCTCGATTCTGCAAGGCACCAGTCCAACCAACCAATCAGGCTCCTGGAGCGAGTGCTGGTCAAGCCTGTTATGGCTGTGAGGAGGTCGGGCATTTTAAAAAAATTGCCCCAAAGCAACAACAGTTGGCAACACAGGGAGGATATTAGCGATGGGCCAGGAGGAGGCAGTTGCTGAGCCCACCGTTGTTACGGGTTCGTTCCACCTAGACAACTCTTATGCATGCATTCTTTTCGATTCTGGTGCGGAGAGAAGTTTTGTTAGTCATGCATTTAAACATCTACTCAAGTGTAAATCCCAACCTTTAACCGAAACATTTACCGTTGAGATGGCGAACGGAAAGAAAGAGAGCACTAACGACATATTCATAGGCTGTACCCTTACCCTAAACGATCATTCCTTCCCAATCGACCTTATGCCGGTTTCCATAAAAACCTTCGATGTCATCATTGGTATGGATTGGTTGAGCCCCAATCGTTCCGATATCCTTTGTTATGAAAAAGTCGTTCGCCTCAATCTGCCCTCAGGCGAAGCTCTCATAGTTTACGGCAATAAACTCAGCTCGAACCTTCGTATCATTTCCTGCATTCAAGCTCAGAAATATCTGCGAAAGGAGTACCATGCATTCCTAGCCCATGCCGTTAACGAAAAACAGGAAGTTAAGGACCTCGAGAGCATCCCCGAAGTCTGCAACTTTCCTGATGTCTTCCCCGAAGATCTTCCAGGAATTCCTCCCGAGCGCCAAGTTCAGTTTCGTATCGACTTAATCCCCGGAGCTACTCCTGTAGCTAAATCCCCGTACCGTCTAGCGCCAGAAGAAATGCAAGAGTTATCCAGCCAGCTCAATGAGCTGCTCGGCAAAGGATTCATAAGACCAAGTTCCTCACCCTGGGGAGCCCCAATTTTATTCGTGAAAAAGAAGGATGGATCATTTCAGATGTGCATTGACTATCGAGAACTGAACAAGCTTACCATCAAGAACCGTTATCCCTTACCCAGAATCGACGACCTATTCGATCAACTTCAGGGAGCCAATTACTTCTCAAAAATAGACCTAAGATCAGGGTACCATCAGTTGCGAGTTCATGAGAATGATGTTCCCAAGACAGCATTCCGAACTCGTTATGGACACTACGAATTTTGTAGTAATGCCCTTTGGTCTAACCAACGCACCAACGGTATTCATGGATCTGATGAATCGGGTGTTCCGCCCTTTCCTAGACAAGTTCGTGATAGTGTTCATTGATGATATACTTGTCTATTCCCGAAACGAGAAAGATCATAGTCAGCACTTGAGACTAGTGCTGGAAACTCTAAGGGCAGAGAAGCTCTATGCCAAATTCTCTAAGTGCGAATTCTGTATCCGAAAAGTAACTTTCCTTGGTCACGTGGTAAGCGAGGAAGGCATACACGTGGACCCTTCCAAGATCAAAGCGATTGAGAATTGGTCAACACCGAAGACGCCCACAGAAATCCGTCAATTCTTGGGTCTCGCTGGCTACTATCAAAGATTTATCCTGAATTTCTCCAGAATTGCTAAGCCCTTAACCACCCTGACTCAGAAAATTGTAACCTTTAGTTGGGGAGAAAAGCAAGACATTGCGTTTCAAACATTGAAGCAGGCCCTATGCAGCGCACCTATCTTGTCCCTGCCCGAAGGGACGGAGGATTTCGTTGTCTACTGTGATGCATCCAATCAGGGCCTACGATGTGTGCTCATACAGCGAGAAAAGGTTATTGCCTATGCCTCGAGACAGCTGAAAACGCACGAAGTCAATTACACAACTCACGATGTAGAGTTGGGAGCAGTGGTCTTTGCGTTAAAGATTTGGAGACATTATCTCTACGGAACCAAGTGCACTGTCTTCACCGACCATAGGAGCCTACAGCATATCTTCGATCAAAAAGAGTTGAACATGAGACAGCGGCGATGGGTAGAGCTACTCAGTGATTACGAGTGCGAAATACGCTATCATCCCGGCAAGGCCAATGTGGTAGCGGATGCCCTCAGTCGAAAAGAGTATTCAGGTCGTAGAGTGAAGGCACTGACAATGACCATCCATTCCCATTTATCCGCTCAAATCAGAGAGGCTCAGCTTGAAGCCTTAAAACCATAGAACATGTCGGATGAAGCCTTGAGAAGAATGGAAAAGAACTTAGAGGTCAAAGGAGACAGAGTTTACTATTTCATGGACCGGATCTGGACCCCGAAGTACGGCGGTTACAGGGATGTTGTCATGAACGAAGCTCACAAGACTAGATACTCCGTTCACCCAGGTTCAGATAAGATGTATCTGGATCTCAAACAACTCTATTGGTTGCCGAATATGAAAGCAGAGATCGCTACCTTCGTGGGTAAGTGTCTAACTTGCGCCAAGGTGAAGGTGGAATATCAAAAGCCTTCAGGTCTACTCCAACAGCCAGAAATACATGAGTGAAAGTGGGAAAGGATTATAATGGATTTCATCACTAAGTTGCCCAAGTCTCCGAGTGGTCACGACGCCATCCGGGTAATTGTCAATCGACTAACTAAATCCGCCCACTTCCTGCCAATCAAAGAAAACTTCAAAATGGAGAAACCGATACGAATCTACCTTCGAGATATAGTCCGCCTGCATGGTGTACCTGTATCCATTATCTCCGATCGAGATAGCAAGTTTACATTGAGATTTTGGCAGTCACTGCAGAAGGCTCTTGGAACTAAGTTGGATATGAGCACAACTTACCATCCACAGATAGATGGGCAGAGTGAGAGAACCATTCAAACATTGGAAGATATGTTGAGAGCCTGCGTCATCGACTTTGGCATGTCGTGGGACACTCATTTGCCATTGGTTGAATTTTCCTACAACAACAGCTACCATACCAGCATCAAGGTTGCGCCATTCAAAGCCCTCTATGGTCGTAAGTGCAGATCCCCTCTGTGCTGGGCTGAGGTGGGTGACACGCAGCTAGTCAAAGGTCAAGTCCCCGATAGCACTCTCACAGGCCCAGAAATCATCCGAGAGACTACTAAAAAGATCTTACAATTCCGGTAACGACTAAAGGCTTCAAGAGATAAACAAAAGAGTTACGCCGATAAGAGACGGAAACCCTTGGAATTCCAGGTTGGTGACCGTGTTCTTTTGAAGGTCTCGCCTTGGAAAGGCATGATACGCTTCGAAAAGCGTGGAAAGCTGAATCCAAGATACATAGGACCATTCAAGATACTCGCAAGGATCGGTCTCGTAGCATACAAACTTCGTCTACCACGAGAACTTAACAACGTACATCCCGTCTTTCACGTGTCGAACCTAAATAAGTGTCTGTCCGATGAGACACTTGTGATACCCCTCGATGAGATCGAACTAGACGACAGCTTACACTTAATGGAAGAACCCGTAGAAATCATGGATTGGGAAGTCAAACGAACGAAACAAAGCCGTATCCCGATAGTGAAGGTTCGCTGGAATGCCAAGCGGGGACCTGAATTCACTTGGGAGCGCGAAGATTCAATGAAACAGAAGTACCCTCATCTATTTCCGAGTCCATGATTTGTATTTTTGTGTCTGAATTTTGGGACGAAATTCCCTCTAACGGGGGGATGATGTGACAACCCGAACCTTTTTTTCGTTTCCATTAACCGATTTCCGTTAATAAAATTTTAAGTTTTATTAAGTTCCCGTCAAACTTCTTGGTTTAGAAAATCATCTAGTTTTATATAATTAAATTTATATACGAGTCGGAACCAAAATCGCTCGAAAGACCCGAACCTTCTTGAAAATCAAACGGTTTTCGGCCTGACTGAGTTTACGGCCGTACACTCGTTTACGGCGAACGTTGGGTGGACCCCACCACCAACCATGAAAACCCCTATAAATATGAGACCCTACCCCTCATTTACACTTTTCTGGCCGAACACTCACTCCTTCTCTCTCTAACTCGTGACCGTACACCCCTAAAACACCCTTATCCTTCCGAAAATCATCAAGAATCGTCATTGGGAGTTCATTTCGGAGCATCTAGAACACGTTTTACATCGAATCCAGCATCCTCGTTCTTGAGTGTATGACCGTACACCCTTCAAATATGCAAATCTTCATTGACCGTACACCAGTTCACGGCCATACACGCTTCAAACCTTCAAAGGTCGTACACCCTTCGAGAGGCAGTTCACGGCCGTAAACCCCATTCACGGTCGTACACACTTCCTAAGCAGTGAATTAGACTGAAAACCCACTTTCCTCGATTCAATCAAGTCCCGGTAACATTCCTTAACCGGAAGCAAGTGTTTTTCTAACACTTTATATAACGAAATTGCTAATTTAGATACATATATGTATTTAATTGTTATTAGGATTCCGTTAAGTGCCACACTACAACTCAAGGGTCTTCATTTCAGTCCGTTGATTCGACGCTTGTACACAATTAACAGTGAGTTCATACCCCTATGATTTTACGATTTTTAATGTTTTCAGGGGGGGAATACAAGCCAAACACAAATGATTTTAACAAGTTTTTAAACTTATGCAATTGATACAGTCAAACGATTTCCACATTTTATAAAATATTTAGATATTTTATCCCTGTTGTACTATGTTGAGCATAAGGGACACTTTTATCTTGGAAACCTAATTGCATAGTTTTTAGAACAATTTCCAAACCAAGTACATAACATTTCAAGCAAACTATAATGGGTATAGTTTGGGGAATTTAATACACAGCTTTTACCGATTCAAATTACATACATAGGTAACATATAAACTATGATAGATTTAGTTTATGATATACAAGAGTACAACATTTAATAATTATTTAAGTATAATTATTACCTTATACAGTATACAACGGATTCACATACAAGAGAACAACACAGAACCACACATACACTAGATTATAAATAATTGTGAGACTCTACTTCAAAACTGTACCCTTCGGTGTACTGAATTAAATCCTATCATAGTATAACCAGAGTCTCCTGGAGGGAGAGCGTGAGATTTGTGAATAGATCTATTCGGGACTGACAATCCCACACCTGAACTGCTAGCTACAGTTAGGCAGGCATGCCTGGGGTGACAAATGTCATTTAACCGATACTTGAAGAACGTTGTAAAGGTCACTAGGTCATATCAAGCATGGTTATACGACTCACAATATTATAAACTAACCATTTGTTTACAGGATTTCATCCTTCATTAGTTTTATTTTAAGTAATGAAACCACTATACATACTAGTGGTAGCCAGGGTTTTCAAACAGAACGTACTATACATACTGGTGTTAGTCAGGGTTTTCAAACAAGAACATACTATACAAAGGTCTTTGTACCAGAATACACACATATTACGATTGGTAGTAACCAGGCATACAAACTAATGTTTTTCCTATACTACAACAGGATACAATAACAAACATTCATAGTTAATTCTATAATTACTTAGTTTAGGCATCAGGGCCACGTATGGAGAATATCCGATAGACTGTGGAATGTGTGGTTTCCGCCTCATTTCCTGTTCCTTGTTTGGTTGTGGGCTTAGGGCAGATCCACATAGTCAACTGTCTGTTCGACATTTTATACATGGCTAGCATGAACTAAGTAGTCATAGATAGAACTGATATTATCACACTTTTACTAAAGAAAATATTGGATTTTCTTGGAAACATGCGAACATTTTTACAGAGTCATCAACAGGTTTTCATACAAAATCATCGCTTATGAACTCACCAGCTTTATGCTGATACTCTTTCAAAACTGCTTGTATTCTAAGGAAATCAGTAGACAGGTACCTTCTGGAGTTTTGAGAAGACGGAGCGTATAGAGTCACGTCTTTTTCTTTTGATTATACTTTGGATGTATAAACACAAGAACCAAATAGATTTAAATATCTTTTCATATATGTATTCAATGTAATGGTTGTGTTTACTATGATTACTATTATGCAATTGTTGTTATACTACATATGACGTCATCCACCCCCGAACGTTTCCGCCGTTCCGGTTTGGGGGTGTGACAAAGGACATCCAAATATTCTGAAGTGAGCAACTAATGGCTTGTGATTGTACAGAATTTCATATGGGGTCTTCATCTGGGCTTTATTGATCAGGACACGGTTCTGGACGAAGCAGGCAGTGTTGATCGCCTCGGCCCAGAAGAAGACCGGTAGTTTGGAATCACAGAGCATCGTCCTTGCAACGTCTATCAGAGTACGATTACGCCGTTCAGCAACACGATTTTGTTGAGGTGTACGAACAGCACTGTACTGATGCAGTATACCCTTTTCGGCACAGAAATGATCCAGAACACCGTTCTTGAATTCTGTGCCATTATCAGTTCAGAGCGCCTTCACCCTTTCATTAGTTTGATTCTCAATCATCACTATGAACTTCTTGATCAGATTAACGATCCCATTCTTGTTGGATAAGAAGAAAACTCATGTGAACCGCGAGTAGTCATCTATCACAACCAGGCAATAAGAACTCTTGTTGATGCTGAGAACGTTGACCGGACCAAATAAATCCATGTGCAACAATTATAGAACATTGCTGATTGAGTTGACAGTCTTTGGCAAATGGGGCTTACGATGATGTTTGCCTTGAGCACACGCCACACAATTTTCAAAAGTGATAAAGTCTTTGATAGGAAGGCCACGCACAATCTCGTTTTTAGCAAGACGATTCAGGTTCTTGGCATTAGCATGGCCGAGAAGACGGGGCCAAAGCATGGCATTGTGTTCTGAGACTTTAGAGAAGAGACAAGTGACTTGTTCTGGAATATTATGATTCATGTCGATGATGTATGCATTTCCATCCCTCTTCGATTTCACCAAGATCCATTCTTCAGGGATAATGATTCCAGGCTTCAGGATAAGACACTCTTTGTCAGTGAAGTGTGTTGAATAGCCTTTGTCACAGATCTGTGAGACACTTAACAGATTGTGCTTCAACTCGGGAGCAGAGTTGACGTTCTCAAAGCTAAGCACTCCGTTTGTGACAATTCCTTTCTAGGTGATCTTCCCACCTTCTCCTCCCGTGAAGGAAACATAGCCCCCATTAATATTCTGAATGGCATGCAATTGCGAGATGTCTCCTGTCATGTGCCTGGAACAACCAATGTAGACATACCAGGGTCTGATGACATTCCTCCGTAGCTGTTCATGCACGATGCGCGAGATTAATTAGTTTTTGGAACCCAGGTCATTGAAACACTGGATTTTCCCTTTTTAGCAACAGAAATTTCTTTTTCACTTTTTGAATTTGATTGACTACCAGATGCACATACAGAAGACTGAGATGATTAGACATTTAAATGTTTGGACACCCATTTATAGTTAGGTTTAGAAACATTTACAGGTGATTTTGAAACATTTTTCTTTGGTTTTGATCGTTTGGGTTTCTGTCTAAGATTAACCGAAGACCTAGACGAAGACTTTGACGAACCCGATCTTGGCTTAGCCACGTTCGGTTTCGTTAAAGTACCTGTTGTATTTTCATGTAAAACCTGTTTATTCTTTTCAAGCTCAGCCCGTTTTCTGTCTTTATTGACATTCCAATCATCATCATGAGAACGAGATCTCGAGAATTTTCTAATGAGAGATCTTCCTCGTGACTCGTTCTCTCTTCTTTATGTATAAAAAGGAACAAATGCCCGATTTGGACAATTGCGTGCAATATGACCAACAGTTCCACAGTTAAAGCATGTATGTTTCTTAGCATAAAAACTGGTACCGCACTTTTCTGGTCTAGTGTTCTTACTGACTCCCTTACTCTTCCCACAATTGCATGTGCAAGATTCAGGTTGTGTGACAGGTGTAGGTGGAGTGTATGTGCTAGTAACATGAACATCAGATTTATCAAACACATCACCACACTTATCAAAAACATCTGAATCATCAGACTTTGACATAGAATCATCATAAACCAAAACATCAGTTTTAGAGTTAGAAACAAAAGCATCATTGTTTAAAACAGAAACATCAGATTTTGAAACAAGATTATTATTAGAAACACTCTTTTCAGAAGCCTGCTTGCCTTGACTTAAAGGTGAATCTGCATATGAAGTAGAAATGTTAGTATCCTTTTCCCTATCACTACTATCCGACACAGGTACAGCAGGTTTGCCATACACAAGATGTTCCTTTCTGTCCATCTCTTCCTGGGTCATAGGGATAGCAGTATAATTGTGATTAAATGGAGGAGGGACACTCTCATACCCTAGACCTACCTGCTTCTTGTCTTTCCATCTCATTTGTTTCTCTATTATGGTTGCAACTCTCATTTGACACATCAAACTTTTTGAAATTAAAATCAGCATTTTCAAATCGAATTTTTAATGTGTCAAGCTCATCAGTCACAGTGGCAAGTTGTTTCTTGATAAAATTGTAGTTCTCACACTTATCGCTATACTCTTCCTGTAGTTTCCTAAAATCCTTAGTTTTAGCCACTAATTGTTCTTTTAGTGGTCTTTGGCCCTTCCTAAGGTTATTTTGAGCAAACAAGTAATTAGTTTATCGGAATCCAAGTTAAAATTAGACGAATGAGGTATTCTTTGTTGGCATAAGATCTAATTATATAAAGAATCAAAAGTCATAGAAAATCCGCACCTTTTTCTATATTCCTGATTATTGATCAAGAAGCCTCTATTAACATGATAAAAGATGAAATTCTTATTTTCGTGAAATTAGGCAAATCAAAAAAATATACTCTTCTCGCCATATATAATGAAAATCTATAAAATATAGAATTTTTTCTTTTTTTATATCTTACGATAATCCTATTTTGACTAAGAATCCCTGATGGATGGGATTCTAACAAACCCTTCAATATATTCAATATAATTATAAATATAAATAGAATCTAATTAATTTTTAAGAAACTTTTTCCTTAGTAAATGAAATTCGAAGACAAGAGCAAAAAATGAAGAAAATAATATCTCATCCATATCCTTTCAAATCTTTCATGTAGAAAGATCAAAAACTACATTATATACTCACTTTGATAGATACTTATATTTATACTTAATAGCTATTAAGTAATAATAATAATTCCAATTATATATATATATATATATATATATATATATATATATATATATATATATATATATTAAATCCAAAGGAGCTTATGAATAGTATTCTTTTAGGCTTTAGGATTTTGCCACAAAAGTTTGCTGAACTTGACACTTTTAGTCCCTAAAGTCAAAATTTTTACATTTTTGCCTTTTGATTAAGTTTTTGTGCCTTAAGGTTTTTGCCACAAAATATATATATTAAATCCAAAGGAACTTAGAAATAATATTCTTTTAGGCTTTAGGATTTTGCCACAAACGTTTGCTGAACTTGACACTTTTAGTCCCTAAAGTCAAAAATTTTATATTTTTGCCTTTTGATTAAGTTTTTGTGCCTTAAGGTTTTTGCCACAAATCTTTAATGACTTTGACACTTTTAGTCCTTATATTCAAAGGTATTACATTTTGGTGTTTTTGCCACAATTCTTTAATGAATTTGACACTTTTTGTCCTTGTAGTCAAAAGTTTTACATTTTGACATAAAAAACACAAAAAAACCTCCTTTAAAATTTTGCCAACATATTTTCCCAACTTTAATATTATTGCCACAACATTTTGGATTTTCTCCACCAGTGTCCCTTTTTTTCGTTGTACACTTTTGACATCTAATTTTAGGAGTTGTCGACTTTCTTCCCTATTTATGGTGATTTACAATTTCAGCACATATCTTTTAAAGTTTGCCGATTTTTTCCATATTACCCCAAAAGCGGCATAGCCGCGGGTTCTTTACTAGTTTAGAATTATCAAATTATAATAAGATATCTTTATATATAATAAGATATCTTTATATTATAAATATAAAATATAAATAATAATAGGTACAAATAGTAAATTGAGGTAGCCATTCTATGACAACTCTTAAATTTCCCTCTGTTTTGGTGCCTTTAGTAGGCCTCGTATTTCTGGCAATCGCAATGGCTTCTTTATTTCTTCATGTTCAAAAAAACAAGATTGTTTAGAGCCGATGGCACAAAATCTCATCTATTTTTTTTTTCAAAACTGACGCTTGTATCATAACACAAATATCTATTTAGAAAAATATGGTATAAGCGGCTTCCATCGAAAAACTCTTATGTCTCCAGAAAATGCTATAGGGATCAATGGATTCTAGCTATTTTCAAATAGACCCTTATTGTAGCCCATGCTACTGAATCAGCTTCTTTATTTTTAGTGCCAACAATTAAGAATTGTTTTCCTCTGCTTGCTGCATCAAAAACCAAATCACAAGCTTCTGATAAAAAACGAGCAGTTCTAGTAAGATTTGTAATATGAAAATTGTAAGTCCCCAAATTTGGAACCAACTAGTGATCAAACACAAGAACAATCAATAATTCGATTTGTTCACGTAAAAATTTAACAGTATCAATGCATGTTTGAGAACAAGAAATTTGACTGACCTCCTTTTTCTCAAGCTCAGGGGTAGTGGATACCATGAAGGCAAACTGTAACTCCATCATCTCTGCTTCAGGATCCTCACCAACATTCTCCTCGGTGACTTCACTAATCTGAGCCAAATGTGCATTTTTAGGTCCTGAAATGTTCAAGGCCTGAATTTGGTCTTCCCAATCAAATGACTAAGCTACCACCACCAGATTTGCAGTCTCGTTGTTAGCAGTAGTTCCCCTGTTATTTCCAACCGACACCATTGTCCTTTCATGAGTTACTCTTATCTATCAGGCTTTGGACAATCACGAGCAAAGTGACCAGGCTCGTGACAGTTAAAGCACCTCAACTTTCCTTTGTTGAATCCAACCTTATTCTCTGCATTCATGCCCCAGTTATTCTTTCCAGTTTTCTTGGCAAATTGCTTAGCCCTGAATACCGCCATTTCAATCTGCCAGGTAATGTCTATTTCTTCTACATCCTCTGGGTGAATCTGATCAAGATCAGCGAAAGAAATCTGAGGAGGCAATTCTCCAGCCACAAAGGCATTGTAGCAATTCACCAAGCCAATGGCTAGGGCCATGTTCTCTTCGGTTTCTTTGGGAGCACAGGTGGTAACAGGAACTTTTGAGGAGGAGGCTGCATGTGGATAAGGCATGGATGGTGGAACAACATGGGATGGTGGTTGTGAAACAGCAAAAGCTTGATTTTGTGGAGTAGTAAAGGATGAAAAGGCATTGTTTGAAGAAATCCCCATATTTGCAGTCGAATAGGAGTTCACATGGTTAATTTCTCGTTGCTTGTCATCAAGATCACATGCTTTAATGATTGCCATTGTTTCTGCAAGACTGAGTCGGTTGAGATCCATTGTCTTCTTGATAACAGAGACATTCATGTCCCATGACTTAGCGATAGAGTTCAGCAGTTTCTTGTTAATCTCTAATCGTGGCACTGAAATTCCAGTATAACTCATCTCAGTGGTAAGAGTAATAAATCGTTGTAGTTGAGCCTCCAATGATTCTCCAAGAATATGATTAAACATGTTGAACTTCTGTATGAGCATGTCTTGTCGGCTCTGCTTCATGTCTTCATTTCCCTCATAAACTTCAATCAATGCTTCCCACAGAGCTTTGGCTGAGTCATACTCCCTGAATCCTTGTGCAACTTCCGGAGATAAAGCCATTGTAAGTGTTGCGAGAGCCTTTTCTTGCTCTTCAATTTTCTCGAAATCTGCATATGTGTAATTTGCAAAATCTTTGTCGATAGTGGTTCCATTTTCAAGAGTGGTTGTGATTCTAATTGGACCCTTCAGAATGCTGCGCCATATTTTGAAATCCTTCATTTTGATGTATTTCTCCATTCTGTACTTCCATTCAGGAAATCCTTCAGCTGACAGAAAGCGCAGGATTCTTGTGGTAGTTCCCATGATTGAATCCAACTCCTGATGAACTGTCATGTTTTGTGATTACATAATTTTTCTTTTAATTTTCTTAATTGATTGAAAGCAAAACTTGTAAAGAAAACACAACCGAGAAGATGTTCACAACCGAGAACAAGGTTTACAGCCCAAGAGGCTTTACGGCCAAGAAGGTTTACGGTCGTACACGAGTTTGCAGCCGAAAACCATTCACGGTCAAAGCAGTTTACAGTCAAAGAACAGTTTACAGTCGAAAGCGAGGGTTTACAGTCGAAAACAACACGTTTTCAGTCGAAGACAGTTTACAGCCGTAAACACAAGGAGTTTACAGCCAAAAAACAAGTTTACAGCTGTAACCATATGAACAGTTTATAGCCGAAAACACCCAGAATTTGATGAAAACAACTGATTTCGAGCAGATCTTCAATCCCTTTGGCCTTGAAATCACGATCAACAGCAGAAACTCAGTAACCAAGCTTGAACAATCACAAAAATGAAGAACAACTACAACCGAAAACACAACTTGAACAATTTTGACACTAGTATGGCTCTGATACCAATTGTAAGTCCCCAAATTTGGAACCAACTAGTGATCAAACACAAGAACAAGCAATAATCAATGAGAACAAGAAGGAGTAGAGGCAAGAATGATCCAAATTGCACACGTTTCTGTTGAGCCGTAAACGGCTGGTACAATGGACACACACACATACAACTACCGTACTTCAAACAACCTTGCAGCCGCAAACACCAATTGAACCGAAAACCCCTGTTTTCGGTTCACCCAACCGCAAACCCTATAAACACCAAGACAAAGACTAACATGACTCATACAGATGAATGCCTAGCCCAAACCAACAAAATATGACCATACAATTTGGCACTAACTAACAGTATTTATAAGGGTTATTTACTTAAAAAAACATAATTTAATTTTTAAACCCCACTAACAACCCAAACAAATATATTAAATAAGATAGTCAGATTATAATAATGACGTATTTTCCATTAACAAAAGAGGATTACACATATTGGTTATATAAAATTGTCCGTGTATACACAAATCTTCATCCACTTTCACAAAATGAACATCAGCATACCAACTAAACTGAACAACAACACATCTGAAACACATAAACCCTAATACAAACACATAAACCATAAAACAAACACAATATTACTTGATCAACACAAACACCGCAATGACGAACAAATCACTTCTTCAAAACATCAACAACCTTCGCCACCAGAAACCCAAATATGACAAACACCAGTCCGACCATCAACACGGTGACGGAGTGCAACTTCTTCTCCGTCTGCTCTAACCGACGATGCAATGCCAGTAGGTCCACCCTGCTTATGAACAAATCTCGACCCATTTCTTCTTTCAGACACTCCACTTTAAGTTTTTGTTCCGCAATCTGAGCTCCACATTCACAAAAAATAGTATGCAAAACGTCAAAGTTGAGACGGTCCCTTGAATTTATCGATACCGATTCGAGTGACTGTGGTCGTGGGGTAGCCATCGTGATTCACATGAAAGGGATGTTTGTCGGTATCGTTTAGTGGAAAAAGGGAATGAAGATGTAGTGTTTCAACCGATTTACCCCTCCTTTTATGTCACAAGGGAGAGTCCACAATAAGTAGTAACCCTTAGGGCCCAAGTAGTCCACGTCGACCCAACTCAGTGATATGGCCATCGATTTCACTCAGAGTTGACTCACTTGCTTACGTGTATTGTGACTTGTATGGGTAACCTTTTAAAACAGGCAAATGGACCAATTCAGTTGGTAAATTAACAATTAGTTTCCCTAAAATGCAAAAAAAAAAATTAATAATAATAATAAATAAATAAATAAATAAGAGTCTTTTAAACCATAACATATAACATGGTTGGACTATAGTGACATTTAGCCATTTAAATTTGAGAAGCATTTTGTTAATTCTAAAATTTCATAGTTTCATACAACTCATTCTCATATAAAATGTTTGTTTTATATTTTTTACCATATTCTAAAAGTTTGTTATATAAAAAATATTTAATATAAAATTATAATTATTTAAGACAAAATTATGGTAGAAATCTCGTTAAAATCTTAAAATTAAGTTATATTGTCAAACAAATTTATTAAGTTGATTTTTAATATTTCTTAAAAGATATTCTTGTTAAACAATACATTATAAGTTTCGCACAAAATTTTAACATTCAGAATTATTATTATTATCATTATATTGTCAAACAAAAATTTTAATATTTATTAAAAGATAGTCCCGTTGAAATCTCGTTGTTATTATTATTATTATTATTATTATTATAAATTTCGCACAAAATTTTAACATTCGGAAGACATTATAAATTCAAACGGCTATATAAAATCGGTTTTTAAATTTTTTTTATATTTTTTAATTACGGACAAAAAAGTCGTTCGAATTTTATAATGTCGTGCGAATTTATAATGTTTACCGAGTTTTAAAATGTCATCCGAATTTAATAGTAATAATATTAAAATATAAAATAAAATGAAAAAAAATCAAAGACAAAAAGGAAAAAAATAATAATAATAATAATAATGTCAAATCAAAAGTAAAAAATTGATTTGATTGATGTTAGGGATAAAATTAGTTAAGGGGTATTTATAGCACAACCCTTCCATATTTATATATAATTCACATGGAGCTAGAATTCTAAAGAGTACCAAAGAAAAATATTTGAAAAAATAAATAAATAAATAAACAGGCCGACACCGCAGGTGTAGTTTTTTTTTTTTTTGAACGGCGGGCCCAACCAAGATTATGTTTCTCTCTCACAAGTGGCATATAATAATTGATGATTATATTTAACTTTTTTATAATATAATCTTATCGAGTAAACATATGTTGTATTTAATAAAAGAAATAGAAAATTGTAAAATTTGTCCCTTTGGTTTGTAAGGTTTTTGGATTTGGTCATATGGTTTAAAAATTACATAAAACATCCTTATCAACAAGTATTGCTGTGAATTTGGTCATTAGACTTAGCATCCCTTTTTTTGTTTGTTAGACCTCCATGTCCCCCTCGTGTGAGGGGTGTATTTATCTTTTCACTTTTTCCTCTACATCTGTTTTAATATAACAAAAAAAAAACCGTTAATGGCCAAACTTTGCAATTTTCTGCACATACAACACATATTTTTCACACCATTTGTCAAACTTTGTTCATAACAAAATACATTCATTCCAACACAAATTTAAATTTAAAGATAAAAAACAATATGTAGCATTACTTCATATAATACCAGAAAAGTACAATACCAAAAGAGTACAATTACATTATTTTTTAAAACCACAACAAATAAGTACAAATTATAAAAACATTAAATGACATCAAAAGAAACCAAACAAGCATCAAATTATGTCAACCCCGACCCATTGTTTGCAATAAATAGTTCATAGTCCTTCGGCTTCTCCGCACTTTCTATAACTTCATCAGTTGAATCATTCACATTTAAATAAGACTTTCCTTATGAAGATAGGATAATACATTACTCCTTACATTGCTTTTAGTTTCCCTCTTCGTCCCTTCTAACCGTTTGACCATACTTACCTCATCAAGATTTAAGCATAGTTTTTCATTATTTTTAGGAGAAACTCAACCATTCTAATTTTCTTGAGTCGTTCCACCATGTCCATGTCTAATACTTTTATACTCTGACATCAAATAACCTTTTTACACAATGAAACTTAAATTTAAGAATGGTACTTATAGTTTCTAGCATCGTGAGTGTTTACGGTTACACTGTTTTGGCTTCTTTGGAGTACCATTTGTTCCTTGAACATTCAGTCTTGCTCGATCTTTTGGGTAATCTGGTTTTCTGGCATAAATAAATATATAATTTTCCTCCATTAATAAATGAACTTTCAACACAATCAAAAGTGGTTATTATTTCTTAAATGAAAATAAGACTACCCAAACTCTGCTGCAATTAAGTATTTTTTTTCTGTTGAATTGGACATGGACAGCTTCTTTTATTAGACCCAAAGCTTGGAAAATAAGCAGATCTGTAAATTCTTACCATTTCTTTTTTGGTTTATAATGAAACATATCTTATTGTTGATACCAGATTCCATGGGAGTAGACCAACCAAAATCGATTACATGAACCAATCATGAAATATTCATTATTATCTTAAGCACCCCGTCAAGTAGTAAAAGAAGCACTTCAAATGTGTACGTGGATAAAAATTCAAAAAAAAATATATATAAGTAGATTACAACATGATTACACTAAAACAACATAATTTCAATCCCTCATAATCAACTTAGTTTAATCAAGAACTAATTCTGTTAAACATTTCATCTAACACATGGTATGCGAAATCGACCTAAAAATAAAGTTGGATGAAATTACAATACGTGTCGAATTCATATGTTGATTCTTCATTCCTTAACCACTGTTAGTACAAAAGAACCAATCAGTTACAATAAACCCATATCAAATTGTCAAACACATCATATAAACAACAAAACAAATAGAAATAATACACGAAGAAGTAATGGACTCAGTTACCTATCCGCGACGATCTGCACTGTGAAGCTTAGCTTGGATTTCCTCAATAATAGAAGGAGAAGTAGAAGCAAGGCTTCTTTTCAACTGTTGCTTGTCATTCCCTTCGTCTGATGTCGGGACTACTTCTAATCAGAGGTGAGGCATCAATCGACTTACAGTTACTCCTCATGTAAACAACTATCAATTCATAGGAACCCTGGGACAAAGACGTTGCAGGGATGATGCAAAATCAGGGAAGCAGGTGGTGTCTAAATCGGGAAAAATATGGAAGAAGTGGAGAAAATAACGATGAATAGTGAAATCGATGTAGAGGCGATGGGTTTGTGATTCTTTTATGGTCAATTGAGAATATGAAGACGCCGATCAATGGCGGTGGAGGATATTATTAGACGAGAAGAGCGGCAACGTATAATTGGGCGAGGGAGGTGGTAAACGGACGAATATCTGTACCCAACGACACAGGAACCAAAGGCGGTGGACATTCACAAAAACCCAACGACAAAGCAAAGGACCCAAAAACAAACTCCTAAAAAATAGCGTGACTAAAGTTAAATAAAAGGAAATTTTATGAGAAAAGTGAAAGAAAGAAAAACTTTACTCTTAGTAAGGTTCCTCACAACTATGAGGACAAAATGGTTTGGAAAGGATTTTTGGATTTTTTTTTTCTTTTTGTCTAAATGTAATCTTATTATACTTTAGTAATCTATTGTTAATAATAAACAAGGTTGTAAAAATCCATCGACGGTAGCTCGACGGTCGACTGGTGTTAAGGGATTAATCGGTCTTGCCGGGATTAATCGGGGAGCATAGATTATTAATAAAATATTAAAATTAATCAAATATCAATATATTTTAAGAAAAACAAGTACTTCAAAATTCGAAAATAAGAAAATTTGTAATTTGAAAATTTGAAAATACGGAAATATGAACAGTTTGGTATAATATTTGAAATTTTGAAAATTTTAAAATTTTGAAGTAAAAACAATAGTTGATTTTTTGAACTTTTTTTTAAATTTTTTTTTGATATTTTTTTGACTTTTTTTGACTTTTTTCGAATTTGTTGACTTTTGTTGACCGATTAATCCCGCCAAGACCGATTAATCCCGCCAAACCCGATTAATCCTAAATTTCCGATTAACACCCTAATTATCGACGGTTGGAGAACGCCAAACGATTAATCCACGATTAATCGCCGATTTCTGCAACCATGATAATAAATGAACATATTTAATATTATGAATTCATTTTATTCTTTTTTGTAGGTTTATTTCTATAAAATTTAAGGGCTTTAATTAGGAATGAGCATCGGAACCGGGTACCCGCCTCGGAACTGCCGGTTTTGGAACTGAAACCGCCTAAGGCGGTTCCGGTTCCGGTTCCGGTTCCACAAGTTATGGAACCGCCTTAAGCGGTTCCGGTTCCGGTTTTCACTTTTTCCGAACCGCTACCCGCAGGGTACCCGCCAGAACCGATTATATATATATATATATATATATATATATATATATATATATATATATATATATATATATATATATATATATTATTTCATACAAATATGTGTGTTACTTAGACCGGTTTAGAATATATTGGTCTGATTTTGTCTGTCTTTGGTCCGAATTGATTTGATTTGGATCGAACTAAATTGCGGTTTTATCAAAAAAAAGTTCACAAAATTAATGTAACCGGGTTACCCGCTCCCGAAACCGGAACTGCCGGTTCCAGGACTGGTTCCAAACATTTAAGAACTGCCTAAAGCGATTCTGGTTCCGGTTCTAACTTTCTAGGAACCGCCGGTTCCGGTTCCGGTTCCGGTTCCGGTTCTCGACAAATGAGACGGGTACCCGCCTATGCTCATCCCTAGCTTTAATGAACCAGAAAAATAAAAAAACTGAATATCTTTATAAAACCTTTATAAAACGTAAAAATTTTAATGAACCAAAAATACGTAAAGTGATAAAATTAAAAATAAAAACTCCAACTTTCATAAACCTAAAATACCAAAACGGTAAATCTTAAATTTATTGAGTTTTTATGTCATTTACCATTTACCCTTTTAAAGCCAATAAATAAATTGAGTTTTGAAACACACGTCCCAAATACCCCATCGGATCTAGTCATGCATTCTAACTTGCTTTTCATGGTGTTTATGATTCTCACCATTCTACCTTGCTTTTTTTGTTAAATGTCTGTTTTAATTTCAGCAACAGGATCGTAATTAGTATCATCTTCTTTGCCTACGTATTTCTTCCAAAACCAGTGCTTCTTCCATATCCGATCCATCTTCTCAATCGGCACATTTTTAGTCTCCGGCAGAAAAAAGTACACAAACACCGTCATCACCGCCACCCATCCACCAAAAAAGAAGAAAGTTCCTGACTTCAAATGGCAAAGCATTGTTAAAAACGTTTGAGCGACTATGAAAGTGAAGAGAAATCCCACTGCAACAGTGATGCTTTGTCCTGCAGATCGAATCTCCAATGGGAATATCTCACTAGGAATCAACCATCCTAATGGACCCCATGATAAACCAAAACCAGCCACATAAGTGCATATCAAGATCAACACAGAAAAACCATATCCCTTACTCAATCCACCATGATCCCCTAGTTTTGCTGCCATGATTGCCCCCACTAGCATCTGTGAAACAAACATTTGAACACCTCCAATGGTGAATATAGTCCGGCGACCAACTCTGTCCACTATCAGCAACGATAAAAAGGTCATGCTAAGACCCACAAGCCCAGTCACCACTGCTGACATAAGCGAAGCACTTTCACCAAATCCTATTGTTCGAAACAGAATTGGAGCATAGAACGAGATCACATTGATTCCTGTAACCTGCTGAAAGAATGGAATCGCAATTGCCATAACAAGCTGAGGTCTGTATTTTTGCCTCAAGATGTTCTTGAAAGGGTGTTTAATGGTTTTTGAGATTTCATTTGCTGTCAGAAGATCATCAAATTCAGCCTTCACATCATCTGTACCTCGGACTTTCTGTAGCATTTTCTTAGCTTTATCTGGATCATCCTTGTTGTATTGTATTAAGCTGTTAGGTGTTTCCGGGAGAAAAAGAGCTCCAATTGTTAGAATTGAGGCGGGAACAGCAGCCATGGCTAATGAGATTCGCCATCCCCAACCACCTTCTATCTTTTGAATCCCATAGTTTAGAAGATTTGCAGCTAGAACGCCTATACCAACACAAAATTGAAATCCCATGTTGAATGCTCCTCTGTATCGCGATGGTGCCATTTCTGATAGATATAATGGAACGGACTGATGATACAAAAGACACGACCTTTTTAAGTAAAACAAAAGTAAATGATTCCACATATCTAACATAGTATCAAAGCCTGTATAAAGAAAATTAGGACTCCTTTTAATTTTGGTAAAGAAAATTAGGAAAAATGTTCACCTGGTTTGCGAAACCAACTCCTACACCAAGCAAGACACGGCCGATTATAAGCATGTATATATTGTAAGCGGCCCCACCAAAAGCTGCACCAGCAAGAAAGGCGACCCCACCAATAAGAATGGAGGGTTTGCGTCCGAAAGCTCGAGTGATAGGAGAAGCAAAAAAGGTTGCAATCAGACCAGCTACATATAGTGAAGATGTGAAGGAAGTCAGTAGTTGGCTGTCGAATTTGCAGTAGTTGCTTATCTTGGTGTCTTCCTCCATTTTGGTGTACACTTTTCGGAAGAATTTTTTCAAAAATGGCTCCATGGAGGTCACTCCACCTTCAGATTCATAAATTCATTACAGCTTGTTACTTATTGAAGATTTAGAGAAATATAATAATAATAATAATAATAATAATAAGAATGAGTGGTTGTTTGAAAACCTGAAATTCCGATATCATATCCGAATATGATACCTCCTGTTGCAGCAACCATACATGACAACACCACAAATCGTGTGATCTGACCATTGTACGTCCCGACTTCACTGCCTACACTTACACCCGACCCAACAGCCATACATGCAGTTCTAATTGGAGTAAGTATATGCTATACGTATATATGTGTGTGTATATAACATACTGAAAGAAGATGAGGTGGTTGCTGAATAGTCTACCTCGACTGCTGGAGGGTTAGATACCAGTCCAATTTGACTTCTAGAGATCAGCATCATCTAATTTATATATGGTTGAAAAGGATCCTACTTTAATTGCCATTCTATTTCTATTGATACAATTATCAAAAATGAATCCAAAATAATCCTTTTTAAGTCAACTTTGTTGACTTGACTGACAAACATTGTCCGACAAAATTATAGGATTGTGAACGTAAATTAGTCTTGTATTTCTTTGATAGGAGTTAGGAGTGGAGGGCCATTGGAGTTGAATTATGTGGATGTGACAAATTTGTAGGCTCATGGCCAGTTGGCCACTCGCTATCAGTGTTTCACAATAAAAATTCAAAGTTGTCCAACTCTATTACAATCCTTATCAGCATAAGACATATTAAAGTGAAAAATTAAATAAAATAGTAATTAACTATGATTTTTTTATGATTTTCTAGCTGGATATATTTTTTCACAACATGTTAGACTTCTAATAAGACTATTGTAGTAAGCAGCATAGTACGTTATCTTGTCTAGATATATGTAAATGAAGATTTTATGGGCTTCATTATTTTTTTTAAGGGTCCTGATGTTTCTGCTTATTCGTCCACTTGAAATTAGAGTATTTTGGTATTTTTGGCTTTTTGCCCTTTTTTTTAATTTACAAAAATATGAGAAAAGAGAAAGATTCCAAACACAGGTTTCTTCCTTGACGCCAGTGTTGCAGAAATCGGCATTGGCGGCCGATTAAACGGCGATTAATCGTTTGACGACCTTGAACCGATTACGATTATGGTGTTTGGCGGAAATTGGTCAAACTCGGGCTTGGCGGTCTTGGCAGTTCTCGGCGGTCATAGGCGGGAAAAGTTTTAAAAATTCAAAAATTTTAATTTTCAAATATTATACCAAAATTTTAAGTTTTCAAATATTAAAATATTATACAAAAAAATTCAAAATTTTAAAATTTTAAAATTTTAAATTTTCAAAAACTTAATTTTTTAGGAAATATTAATTTTTTAAATAATTTTATTAATAATTTAGGGTCCACGATTAATCATCGATTAATCACCGCCTAGTCCGATTTATCGTTTATCGTCGGTCGACCGTAGAGCGATTTTCACAACCTTGCTTGACGCCAATTCTTCTTCCCAAAAGAAACATTGATTCCTAGTCGTCATAAAAGAATCGACGATGCTTCTTTTTCGTTCGCCAGACACCATTGCTTCTTTGTCGTTCGTCGGTCTCCGTTGCTTCTTTGTCGTTCGTCGGTCTCCGTTGCTTCTTTGTCGTTAGCCGGTCTCGCTTCTTCCAAGTCGTCGGTTCCCCTTCTGAATTGGTCTCGTTCTGAACTGCCTCAGATACACCTCAATAAAACCGAGACCCATCCCCAATCGATGCTCCAACTCTGTGTGTTGGTCTCTATCCTGTTCACTTCTAGATGGCGTGAATGGACTGAATCTAAAATCATCCATACCCAAATATTGACTAAAGTTTTTTGTAGCCTTTTTCAAATCAGCAACTTTGAATACTTTCATACTTGGAATAACACCGGTGAAATCACCAACGAATCTACTGTTTTCCTTGCTATTATCTGATAGCTTTGAATCACCGGGGCCGAAATGGATAAATACAAAAAATTATATAACCACTATATTAACTATTATATATGTTGTAGCGTCGTTCCGCAGGTGAGATACAACGTTGGTGTTGAGATATTCACCGTAACCTGTAGCTACAATCAAATGATACGTCAGTCGCGTCCCGGGAGGAGGTCCCGGGGAGGCGCTCCGACGGTCAAGTTAGACTAGGAGGAGAGTGTATGAACAGATGTAAAATGAGAAGGGTCTAGAGAGTCTGCCTATGAAGACGTTCCTTCTCTTTTATAATTAGGGTCATGTATGGATGAGGGGACCATTATAACGGTATCTAGAGTACCGACCTCTGATTAGTCCATCTGTCCTTGTCTTGATCTTCTCCTATTATGATTGGTGCAGAGGGAATAATGGTAGTAGCATGTGCACAATTTTGCTAACGTCTTCCTCTGTGTGGCAGCCAATAGCCATGCGTGGGGAACAAGAAGTCCCTACCTCGACGGCGATGGCTTGTTGCTTAGGCTCTGAAGCCTTACCGTCTGTCAACAAAGGATTTTGTCGTGGAAAATCCTTTAATTAGCTTGTATGGTTAGTTGGGCTTGGTCGTTCAACTGTCTCTTTCTATTGTCCCGTCGGATCAGTTGTTGTCTCGCTGAACTAGCTATTGTCTTACTAGTCGCGCCATGACAGACCGACATGGGGTACGTTGTCAATCTATAAGACCTTGTGGTATACATACCACGAAGCAAGTCGTAGTCTAGCTGGCCACGAGAAAGTCTCGTGCACACCACCCCGACGTTCCGTGGTCGGGCGTGGTCGTGCTCATCCGTGCTCCCGACGACGAAATCAAACGAAGAAGGTGATTGGTTGTTTGTTTTTTTGGCCGTTGAACGGCTATGCGCGTTTGTTTATTATTATTTTTTTTCAAACTCAATTCACTACATAAATAAACCTTCTATTTTCACCAAAACTTACACCTCATTCTAACCTTCATTCTCTAAAACCACAAAACACATATACATGGATTCCACAAAAACATATTGAATTTTTAAAAGCTTTTGACTCGGATGACGACGTAGAATTCGTCGACACATTCTTCAACGTTGTGCAAAACATTCACGACGAAGAAAGTTCGAATGCAGCTCGTACAAGGGCGGTCGTCAATCGTGATCGCCAAGCCGCACACGACTTATTGGTACGTGATTACTTTGCCGATAATTGTCTTTATAATGACGACTCCTTCGAACGACGTTTCCGTCTGAATAAGGCTATATTTTTACGTATTAGTAATGCTTTAGAATCTCGTTATGATTTTTTCAAACAAAAACCCGACGCTAGAGGAAGAATGGGTTTTAGTAGTATACAAAAATGTGCGGCTGCTCTTAGGTATTTGGGATACGGTATAGCATTTGATGCATCTGACGAATACTTGAAAGTATCCGAGAGGACCGCAGTTGAATGTGTAGATTGGTTTTCTGCATGTGTTTATGAGGTTTTTCACGAAGAATATTTGCGCAAACCTACTCAGCGTGATATTGAGAGATTATATTCGGCTCATGAAGAGAGGCATGGATTTCCGGGTATGCTTGGCAGTCTAGATTGTACGCATGTGGCTTGGGAAAAATGTCCAACTGCATGGCGTGGTCAGTTCACTCGAGGAGATAGAGGTGAACCAACTATCATCCTAGAAGATGTTGCATCTCAAGATTTGTGGATATGGCATGCCTTTTTTGGAGTAGCAGGGTCTAACAACGAACTTAATGTTCTTGGCCAGTCTCCACTTTTCAACGATATTGAGACCGGCAAAGCACCTGATATGACGTTCACGGTGAACGGGCACGCATACAAATACGGTTACTACCTTGGTAATGGAATATACCCGGATTATTCTACATTGATGAAGGCATACTCGGTACCTCGAAGTGAAAAGGCAAAATTTTTTACAAAAAAAACAGGAATCGGCGAGAAAGGATATCGAGAGGGCATTTGGAGTCCTTAAGCAGACATGACATGTAGTGAAATATGCTACACGACTCTGGGATAAAGAAAGAATTAAACGAATGGTCCTAGCATGTATTATAATGCATAATATGATTATTGAAGATGAAGGTCGAGCGATTTGCACGTATGATCCGAACGACGTTGTCGTTCCAATTGAGGAGTTCGTACCCGGAACGAATGTTTTTTTAGAGCGAGTTGTTGAAATTCATAACAGTGAAACGTGTTTCAATCTTCGAGAAGATGTCGCGGAACATTTGTACCAACGTAGCATGAACGACGATTAGGATTTTTATATGTATGTTTGTTTTTTTAATTAATGTAATGTTTTTTTTCTAGATTAACTAAGTAATGTAGTTTGAAGTTGTTATTTTATTTTTATAATTAATGAAAAAATACTTTAAAAAAAATGAATGCTTTTTAATTATAAAAAATGTAATTTTATTGTATTTTTGAATTAAAAAAATGTAATTTTATTGTATTTTTGAATTAAAAAAAAAAATAATAATGATGTGGAGTGGTGTGTTAGTGGTAGGTATCTCATGTTAGTGGTAGTGGAATGTGGTGCTGATGTGGCACCCACCACATATGTGGTATGTGGTGGGTATAACGGATGGCCTAAGATGTGATTTTGTTCATATTCTTTTCAATGAAATAAACATACATGTATGGTGATTATCAGAAAAACAATGAGGGGTCGTACATGGAGATTTGGTTGCTTGTTTTTTTTGTTGCAGGTTTGATGGTGTTGGTGTAAGGTGAAGCTAATGAAGAGGGAACATAGGTAGCGATGATGATGTTAATGGCCTCAAGTGGAATTGAGATGACTATTCATGTGTGTGATGAAGGTTGTGTTGAATTGGGTCTGATCAAGAAGACGGTGGAGGTTGTGTGGGAATAGTGTGTGATGTGAGATGATTGTATTGGTTATGCCAGTGTTCTTGGGAGAAGATGATGAGCATGTCGTTGGCTTTATGGTGTATCAATGGTTGGTTGATGGTGATTGGATGTGAATGATGGCGTGGTGGTTAGGATGAAGAGAGTGTACGATGGAAGATGGTGGAATGTAGAAGATGAACGGATGAAAGAGTGAAAGAGAGATGGGGTCGTGTAGATGGTGGTGATGGCGAGCCTTAATTGTAGATGGTGGTCGTGATGGTATTTTCCGGTTAAGATAAGGCAGTAACATATAACTCATTTATCTCTTTCATATTAAATTAGCAATAAGGGTAAAAATGTCGTAATACTATAATTTTAAGTGGATGGATAAAATAAAAAAGTGGAAAGTATAAACTCCCTTTTTTTAATATCCATGAGTTGATTTACTTATATTTTAATGAATAAAATGGGTTAATTTTAATAATTTAGCTCAAATGTAAGGGGTTGAACGTGTTTATAAGGTGAAAACTAGGGATGAGAAAAAAAAAACCGAAAAACCAAATCGAAACGGTTTTTGGTTCCAATAATTCGCAATTTTCGGTTTTTGGGTTTGTGGTTCTCCAGTTTTTCGATTTGAGAACCGTTAATGGCAAATCAGTTTAATTTTCAACAATGTTTATAACTTTTACCCAACTTCGAATTGCCATAACTCCTTCATACGAACTCAAATGAGTTGCAGGTCGTAGCCCTCTATTTTGGATACAAATTAGGCTCAAAAACACTTAAATTGGTTAAGAAATAGCCGAGTTACACAACTCTAAACACCGCTATTATGGTTGTATGTTATTTCTCAGCATTGTTTATAATTTTTACCCGACTTTGAACGACTGTAACTCCTTTATACAAGCACAAAATGAACTAAAACATGGGTTAAGAAATACTTTAGTTACAATTTAGGCCAAGTTGTAGACCTATGCCTTGACTATAATTTAGGCCAAAAAAAAAAGTTAAATTGGTTAAGAAATACTTTAGGTACACAGTCCTAAAACATGGGCTGTAGGGCTGTTGGTTTTCTTTTCTAACAAATGTTTTTCATTTTATCTCATTGTAATGGTAAATTATATTATTAGATTATACGAAAATGTTACCTCAAAATGTGAAAAAACGACAATGTACTTTAGAAGTTCAGTTCTTTTCGGTTTTAGAACCGGAACTTAACAAGTATTTTCGATTTGGTTTTCTGATTTTCGGTTCGGTTTGGTTCTGAGACCGATATAATCCTTAGTAGAAATTAACCCAAACTCTACTTAGATACATACAACTTTTGATATTGTTATTATAAAAGTAGGTACATGTTCGCACATTGCACGAAAACTATTGTAAAATGATATTGATAAATATATGTAGTAAAATAAATAATTCGTAGTAATTAACTAATAAAATAGTTTTTGATATATATATTTAACAGCTGAACGATAAGATTCAACAAAAACTAGTAAAAAGCTAGGAATTACAAAGTATTCATTGCATTGTGAAGCCAAGCAACCCAAGAAATACAAGCTTTACTATTTATATTCTTATACCACAAAAAAGAAAACGTTATGGATTCAAAAATAAGGTCCCGATGTTTCTGGTTAGACTGATAGCTAACTTCCTTCCTGAATCTCCAAAGCAGCCAACACGTTGTTATTACTATCGTTTCCACGACCATTTTTTCACATGGGACAGGTTTAAAGAATCAATCCAATTTATAATCTATCTCCAATCAACAACTTCCACCACCAAGAATCTACCTAGGACGAAAAATGAAACCCAAACAATAAATTTAGTAAAATTTGAAGTTGGTCCGATTCCATCCCATTTCTCAAATGTCTTCTCCAAGGCTAGTTCCGCCCAAGATTAGACCATCAAACTTGAATCACACAATCTTTAGTCTTTGCTTCTTTCTAAGGAAAACAAAGTTGGAAATCTAACATAAAGCAAAATATTACCAAGCCACTCCGCTCACCAAAAAAGAGTATCACTACTATTTCCTACTTTATTATTGTAAATAAAAGTGAGGAATAATACTTTTTTCATGCATTTCTCCCACAAAAAAGGTCGCTCACACTCTCTGTCCTCGATTTTGAGTATAAGAAAAAAAAGGAAATTTTTTTCTATGCACTCAGTTGCACTGCCTTGATAACTTGCAACCATAAGGCTTGTTTTCCATTGACAAATCTCCACCTCTATTTCTGCAACAAAGCAAGGTTAAAACCTTCAAGACTACCAAACCGAATCCCTCTTTTTCTTTCAACAAAATGACCAGGTCCCAATTTATCCAATGTATTTTTCTAAATCATTTTGACCACCCAAAAAAAGGATCTAAATGCCGTTAACTCTTTAACTTGAATGGACATAACATATATAGGCATAAATATATCTCAAAGCAATCCAAGAACTAAAAACAAAAGCATAGACCTCCCACCACTCTCACCGATAGAATGCATATTCACTTTCCATTTTGAAAGGTTATTGACAAATTTGTCAATGATTGATCGCCTTCCTTTAATTCTCGCCATTAAAAACCTAAAAATTTCTTTTTCTTTCATGTATACATCCAACTAAGTTTAATTTTTCACATCCATTATCAATCAATCCAAACCAACTTTTTATTACATAAATATAGCTTACGATTATTTACTTTTATATTAAAAATATTAAAAGTAATTATTTTGTTCCGAAAATAATCTATTTATTTTAAATATAAAAATAAATAAAAGTATTTTACATTCAAAAGGATTAGAAATAGAGAATCAGTGGAGGACATTAATGTCCCAAAATGTGAAGTCAAAAGAAACTAGAAATACAAATTTGAGTTTGAATATGTAAATATGTGGATATAACACTTTATTTACAGAGAATTTTTATAAATTTAAATAAAATTTTATTTTTGTTAAATAGATTTTTGTAGATAATAAGCTCTATACAAAAAATAACCTTAAAACTATACATTGCCATGTATTGTCATATGTCAAAGACATATTACAAAAATCTTCCAAGTTGCCTTTGTTGGCTCAAAACCACGTGGGGTTTTGTTTTTATTATTTCATTCTTACCGACGCATGATTTTGTCGCTGTCATGGATGCGGAGAGTTAGTGGACCAATAATTCATGCCACAATCTAAAAGTCTTTTACTTTAGTTTTATGCAGCTTGGGTTAATTATAAATTATTAATCGTAGTAATAAGTTCAAAAAGAACAAGAGAATTACATGGAGAGAAATAACAAAAGATAAATACATCTATAACAGACAACATGAAGGGAATCACTTCTCATCCGGGATCAACACAACCGAACCCGTTGTTTTTCGACTCTCAAGAGCAATGTGAGCTTGGCTTGCTTGAGACAGAGGATACTTATGATTAACACGAACCTTCAATACTCCCTTTGCAACATTAGAATACAAGGCTTCAGCAGCTATAAGCAGATGTTCTCGATTACCTCCGATGTATTCCCCAAGTGATGCAAATGTAAGATAGATGGATTTGGGTGCTAGTTTAGTCACACTTATCGGCTCTGGTTGACCTGATGCAGCCCCATAAACCACCAAGTATCCTCGCGTTTTTAAGCACTCCAATGATCCCTTCAATTTAAACGCAAACAGTCCTCATCGTCGTTAGTTACATTTTGAAAATGGAAACAACAACAAACTAAAAAGACGGAAGGAATTAATTTCGTACATTAAAGGTATCTTTCCCAACGGAATCATAGACAACATCCACCCCTTTGCCTGATGTTATTTCCATCACACGTTCCACAAAGTCCTCATCTTTGTAAAGAATCACATGCTCACATCCATCTTCTTTCGCCTGCACAGCCTTCTCCTTGGTAGACACTGTTCCGATGACGGTGGCTCCGATCGCACTTGCCCATTGGCAGATCAAAGATCCGACTCCACCTGCCGCCGCATGTACCAGGATTGTATGTCCAGGTTCAACCTATCGAAATCGTTGTTCCCTTATATTAAGCAAGTTTTATCATCTACAGGTGTCTACAGATAGATATATAAATCAAGATTTGGATGTGTCTGTTACCTTAAAGGCTCGATGGATCATGACATATGCAGTGAGTCCCTTAAAAATGACGGCAGCTGCTTCAACGGGATCAACAGAAGAAGGAACAGGCACCGCTTGTTCTGCGGGAAGAATTCTCTCTTCGGCATAAGAACCCACCAGCCTCTGCGTGCCAGCGTAAGCCACAACATCTCCAACTTTGCAGCTGGTTACTTCGGGACCCACCGCTGTTACAACTCCCGCTCCTTCCACACCTGGAATAAATGGTACAGATTGAGGGTGCCGGCCTTGACGCATATACACATCCAGGTAATTTATACCAATTCCCTTTTGCTTCAACCTGATTTCTCCCTCTTTTGGATCTGGGACTTCAACATCTTCCCATTTCATGACCTGTAATAGTAACTAACACCATTAGTACTCTTTTTATTCAATGAAAGAAAGAAATTAAGAAACAATTTAAAGAAGCTAGCTAGGTGAAGGATGACCTCAGGCCCGCCGTGCTCATAAACTGTAATTGCTTTGACCATGGTGTTTATGTTGTGGCTGAGATTGTGAGTGCACTCTTGTAGTCTTGTGTTTGTGCGTAGCAGGAGATTGGATCGATGTGGATCACTTTGTTATCGGTTTTATAGGCAATAAAGTTCGGTCAGTTAACGTGTCGTGATACCATTCGAGCGTTCTCATAGTTTTAATAAAACTTGTATACTATCGGAATATTGGAAAATAAAGATACATATTGTTTATCGGAAAATATATTATTAGAAGACATTCTTCTAAAACAATCTAGATGAAATCAATGTAAAACGCTTAAACCCATAGCGATCATATATTCGTCCTAATAAATAAAAAACTTTTTTGTCACATAACATACTCTTATTCAATTTGACAAATATCAATTTTTGATAATTTTGAATTTTTTTTTCCCACGTGTTATTTTATGGGTTTTCCTATTTTATTAAATTTCATATAATATTTTAATGTAATAATTGCAATAAATATATTAATAAATGGATATTAATTTCATTAATGAGCTTACCTTTTAATTTCAAAATTTTTAAATTAAAGTTTATTAGTTTTTTTTTATTTATTTAAATTTAAAAGATAAAAAACATTTCAATTTTAATAATTTATTATTTTTCTTATTTTCATATAAATTCAAAGTTCTCAATTATTTAGACCTTTATTTTTTTTTTTAAATTAACCCATATAATATATGGGTTTCATAACTAATTTATATTATATTTTATATTGGTTTTTATTCTAAATTTATATTTGTGATAACTTATATTTTATTGTTATAATTATACACCTGTGGTTGAAAAACAAATTAAATATGGGCTTTTATAGAGAATTTAAGAATCAGTAATAAATTAGTTAACTTTGGTGAAAAAAAACACTAAAACATTGAAAAAACATTTTGGACTTTTGATAACAAGCTCGTTACTAAAGGACAATATACGTTAAACCATGTTTTTTTGATATTTTTATGTGTGTTTGGCACAGAGGTTTTCACATTCTTTGAGAAAAACTAAAAAAAATGTTTCGTAGTAAAAGTTTTTAACTTTTATTTTTTTTTTCTTAAAAAGAAACTTATAATTTAAAAACTACTCCAAGTAATTTTTGAAAGCGTTTAGCTTTTCGAAGCTTTACGTTATGTTTGAGATGCTAAATAAAAAGTTAACTGATAGCTGATAAACTAGCTTATAGATTAATAGTGTTTGGTAAAAAATATATTAATGTAAAATGACATAAATAGACATTCACATATATAACTAAAAGAAAATAAACATAGATACAATTAAGGTAATATTTAAAATATTTTTGAAAAAACTCTACAAACTTATCAAAAACTATCTCAAAATAACTTATAAAAAGCTCGCTTATAAGCAAGTTTATAAGCTATTTTGAGATACATTTTAATAAGCTTGTAAAGTTTTTTCAAATAAATTCTAAATATGTTCTTATTTATATCTTTTTTTTTATTCTTTTTAGTTATATATCTAAATATCAATTTATATCAATTTTATATTTACAATTTTTTTTTACAAAATACAATTAATTAATAAACTAACTTATTAGCTATCAACTAACTTTTTAGCTAATTTTTCAAACATAAACCAATTATAATAAGCAAGCTTAGGGGGTGTTTGGGATTACTTTTTAAGATAAAAAATTCTTTTTGTAAAAGTTTCTTTTTGATTTTAGCTTTTGAATATGAAAAAAGCTAAAAGTTGTTTTTAAAAAATGTTTGGGTTGTATTTCTTGACTTTTGACTGTAATTTAACTTTTAAAATGCTAAAAATCGCATTTTTCTAACTTTTAAAAATTCATCTTTTTCTTCTTTACAAAAAATTAATTTCAAAAGAACTTTTGTATTTTCAAACATTTTTTAGTATTTTTTAACTTTTTGAAAAAGATAAAAATCAAGAGTCATTTTAAAAGTAACCCCAAACAAACTCTTATTTTTGCTAAACAAAGTCTTTAAGTATTTGGTTTCCATCTAATTTTGTAATGTAAAAGCTAACAAAATTTTCCTAACACTTGTTTAACTTCCAAATACTTGGCTAATATGCTCTTTGTGGTTTTGTCAGTTAAAACCACAAAAGTTTGACCATCTTTTATAATTATATGTCAACAATTTTGATCTTCTACCTTAAATTGGTGACTGCAAAAAAATTTGTCATAAATTTTAGCGTCTTAAATGAAAAGTACTACATATTCTATTAAAACCGTTAAATTTTAGCAAAAAATTCTCTTGTAACAGTTTTAATTGATTATAAGTTATAACAGGCCAAAATATAGACCGGAAAAATAATTAAATTTTAGATGCTTTTATTAAAGAAAACATAACAAAAGAAAATCAAATATCCTCCAATATTTTGTTTGTATCCATCTTAGGTCAAAACATATATATATATATATATATATATATATATATATATATATATATATATATATATATATAGAGGAAAGATTTATTTGAAAAACAAAAAAACACTAAAAATCATAAAAATGCATAAAATAAATACTTAGAGATCAAAAAAAAAATTTGACTTTATATATACAAAAATCGCAGCTTTTTTAATAAAATCGTTGAAAAAAAATTAAAAAATCAATTTTTTTTGGTTTTTTTTCAAAAAAAATTTCAGCGAATTTGTTAATAAAGTTGCGATTTTTGTATATATATAAAATCAAAAAAAAAGATTTGTGATCTCTAAGTATTTTTTTTTATGTATTTTTATGATTTTTAGGGTTTTTTGTTTTTCATAAAACCTAAACCTATATATATATATATATATATATATATATATATATATATATATATATGTGATTAATGGATTCCATATTATTAAACAAAAACAAAAGGTTGAAAGATATATATTTTTTTCATAATAAAATAGATATATGACTTTTCATAATAAAATAGTTAGCCACAAATAATAACTTTATCTTTTAAATTAAGACATCAACGAGAATAAAGGTTGATGCTCATAATGGTTTCTCATAGGGAGGGGTGGAAATCGGTTCGGTTTTTTGGTTTTTCGGTTTCCTCGAATCGGTTTCTTTGGTTTTAATTTTTTTTGTACAATTCGAAAACCGAACCAAATCGAATTCAAATTCTCTAGACCAAACCGAAAACCAAATTCTAATTTGGTTTGGTTCGGTTTGAAAACCGATGAAACCAAATATTAACTTAAAAAATTTTCAAACATAAATTAAAATGTTTTTAACATAGAAACCTAAAGTTACAAACAGTAAAATCTAAAGTTTCATACAAAATGATCCGAGGAGTAAATGGGTTGAAATGATTTTTACTTTATAATTAATACATTTATTTAATGTAAAATATAAAATAAATTTTTTAATTAGTTGATTTATGAAATTCGATTTTTCGGTTCGGTTTGGTTTAAACTTCATGAGACCGAAACTCGAACCAAAAATCAAATTTTCAATTCGGTTTGGTCTCAAACCAAACCAAAAACCGAATTTGAATATGGTTCGGTCTGAAATCGATTTTGGTTCGATTTGGTTTTCGTGTTTTTCGGTTCCGGACCAAATAATTCCCACCCCTACTCATATGAGACTAATATACTTTATGGGATGTAGAATTCAAATATGATTCATGCTCTCATTATTGTCTTGCGTAGACTTGGCAATGGGGCGGGTTTGGAGCGAATCGACATTGATCCAAACCCTTTTAACAAATTCCAAAATCCGATCCAAACCCGCTCCGTAACCCTCAGGGTTTTGAATAATCAAATTCATACCCTTATCCACCGAATCAGCAGATATCCAAACCCACCCTGTAACCCGTTGGTTTTTTGAATAATCAAACACATTTTACTTAAATCATAAAATCACATTTATTAAATAAAACAAATGTTGATTTAGAAAACACATTATGTACTCATAGACTTTCGATTGGAATTAAAATCATTATCGTAGTTACTTCCGATTGGTTTTTGACCGTTGATTGCATTGATAGAGAATAGGAATTACAAACTTTCTTCCGGTTGATAAATGAATTTATTGATTTATAAATGAAATTGGTGATTACATGATGAAATATAAATGAAATAACATCATGATTCTTGGGAGAAGAGTGGAAGTCTAGAAGTTGAGTCCTCGAGTCCTATGTAAAAACAGTTTAGTTTTTGGCCTTTTCTCTTTGGACTTTTGATTGGAATTTAAAGTAAACTTTACGCAGTATAAACTATAATGTATGATTCTAAAATTTATATGGGGCGGGTTATAAATGGAGCGGATTGAGGATGATCCATATCCGACCCTTTTAATAAAAGGGTTAGCGGGTATGGGTCGTTAACGGGTAAACAGATCAAAAACTATGCTCCAAACCCGTATAATTGTTAAGGGTTTGGATCGGATCAGGGTCAAAACCCGCTCCATTGCCAGGCCTAGTCTTGCGTCTCAAATTTGTTTGCCATTTTATTTAGGAGGAAAGTGATTTGTACATAACAATCTTTTTTTTAAATATAACAATTTATGTTGAAAAAACTTCATAAATAGTCTTTGTGTTTTTCAAAAATCTGAGATATAGTCCCTAAGTTCAAAAAACATCTCAGATGGTCCCTGTAGTTTCAAAACTCTTAACTAAAGGTCCTTATTGCTCACTCTATCAAATTTTATTCGTTAACTAATGAGGTATGTCACCTCCGAACAGAAGTGATTCGGTCGAGCCGAACCCGGACCACTGTACCGCACAATTGTATCGTGGATTGTTGAACCATGCAAGACGAAGCCGAACCACTTGACTTGCGAGAAACGTTGTAAACTAACATTCACAAGTGTCAAGTCAAGGAGTCATAACAACGCACAAACAGCTTGTCATGGACCAACGGTTCGATATAACTTAGATAACGAGAATGAAAAGACTGCCGACAATTCATAAGTACTGCTTTTGTACCTTCGGCACTGGGCGCATTAATAACGATGAGACGAGGACCTGTTCAGCTTGTCCTCATCTCCATTTTCTCATGCAAAAGAAGTATAAAGGCAGACTAGCTCAACCGCGAACAGGTATGCTCTCGGCAACCGCATCTCACTCATAATTCGATAACGATCACCCATATCTTGCATTTGAGTTAAGCATCAGAGCATTCTTGCGGGTTCAGCACCCGGTGAACGTTTGACGTTGTTTTATTTTTTCAGTCGACAGGGCTTTAGACGAATGAGCATTACCTTATTAATCAGTACAAACCCCCTGAGGAACCATATTCATCAAGTGGCGCCATCTGCCGGACTCGAAACAAATGGTCACTACCGGCAACACCATCGACAATTTAGTTGAAGGGGTAAGTCTGTTGCAAAGAATACAAGTTTTGGAAGCGCAGGTGGAAACACCTCAGGTGACAACTTTTGTCAAAAAAATGTGATATGGCAGGCACTTCAAAAGAGCACGAAAATGAAGACAAGGAGTTTGAGGACTTTGAACGATACAAGGCAATGAAAAAGAGATGTGAAGAAAATGAGAATCAGAAGAAAGAAATGAGGGATAAGGAGTGGGATTATGTTTCCATTCATACGGATCAGTCAAGTGATTCCTGCGACAGGCGAAGTAAATGATGGAATGAAGATAAAAAGAGAGATGACGAACCAGGAAAGAAAGCTTTTTAGAAGCATCAATACACTGAGGAACATCATGCAATGGTTGGAGGATGGAACTTTAGGTCACTATTCACCGATGAAATAAATAACACTCCGATTCTGGCGGGATTAAAGGGTCCCATGGTAAAACCTTACGACGGCTCTGGGGACCAGACAACCATGTTGCAAACTTTCCGTGGGTGATCAAAATGATTCCCATGGACCCTAAGCTATGGAGCCTATATTTCGTGGGTACTCTCGATGGGTCAGAAAGATATTGGTTGGCAAGTCTCCCGCCCAGAAGCATTGGGAGTTTTGAAGAACTTTACACGAAATTTTGCAACAGTTTCATACAACAACGAAGGTTTCAACAACACCCCCACGCTATATTCGTCTGTTGGCAAAGGGAAGGGGAGTCCAATAAGGGTTACTTCAAAAGGTTCAACGAGATCAGCCGAAAAATGCCAACCCAGGATGACCTGATGATCATTGTGGAATTCACATATGGATTATTAGAAGGAGAGCTGTTTAGAAAGCTGGTGGGGAGAGAATGTGCGAACGCGGAGGAAATGATGAGGAAAGTTAACAGATTCTTAAGATAGGTAGATGAAAGTGCTGAGAAGTGACGTACTGAGAAGGGAGGTTCACGCCTGGTCGACCGTAAAGAGAGGTACATCCATATCCCAAAGAACCAACTCGAGAGGTATAGAGGGAACAGGAGAGGAGACCGAGACCGAGGAAGGCACACGAAATATGCCTCATATAAGAAAGAGACGTATGACGTGTAGCCTTCCAAAGATCATAAGAGATATACAGTAGCAAGGAATACGAAGAGATATCCTCGAGACCCAATCAATATTGTGATTTTCGCAAGAAAAAGGGACACCATACGGCGGACTATGAGAGCCTTAAAATGGAAAAGGAAAAAGGAAGGACAGGACGACATAAGGAAGAGCAGGCGGAAAAGAAGGAGAATGCAGTGTACGATGCAGAGGTACTTATGATATGTTTGAAGGACAAAATGATGTCGATGAAGAAAAGAAAGTGGATGAACTTGGAACTCTCTCATAATAGCCAGGTTCCGGTGGGGCATGAAGGCACCGAACCACTTATAATCAAAGCATCGGTGGGGAAGACCCTCATTCATAGGGTATATGTCGACAATGGGAGTTCAGTAAACATCATAAATGAACATTGCATGGATCAGCTGCCCCCGGATGTAAAAGGTTTTGTGAAGCGAGCCACCTCATCAATGGTGCGATTCGTTGGGCAAGTGGTATGGCTGTAGGGACAAATATCCCTCTTATTTACATTGTCTAACTATGAAAGTAACCTGACCAAAACCATCCTGGAAAATTTCATTATAATATAGGTTCCCTCCCCTTACAACATGCTCCTTGGAAGAACTAGATTTTGGCAATTACAAGCAATGCCCTCGACAGTGCACGACTTACTCAAGTTCCCATCAGATCATGGTGTAATCACTTTAAGAAGCATTCCTCTGTAGGGATGAGCATACGACCCGTGGGACCGGACCGGACCGGAAAAAACCGGGACCGGACCTGGACCGAACCGGACTATCATATTAGTGGGCCGGTTTTCGGGTTTGGTTTTTATCAATAATCGGGTTTCAGGTTTGGACATGACCGTACCCGAATTAAAGAATTTAACCCAGACCGGACCGGAAAACCAAAAGTTATTATAATTTTTCTTTCGACAAACAGTAAGCGAGAATTACCAAAATAAAAAAATTTATTCTCCGATTGAATTGATTCGACCTCTTCTGTGGATCACATTATAGTGTCAATTTTTTTTGATTTCGGCCTCTTCTCTTGACCGCATTATGGTGTTGATTTTTTTTTCTCGCAAAACCAAAAGTTATTTCCTAGTACAATTTTTTTAATAAAAATAGTGCAGTTTTTTTTTTAAATAATGTTGTATTTTTTTAATAAAAACAATGTTGTTAAGTGTAAATTTTTTTATAAAAATAGTGCATTTTTATTTTACAAAAATAGTGCAGTTTTTTTTAATAGTGATGTTAAGTACATATTTTATTATATAAAAATAGTGCAATTTTTTTTATTAACAATAGTGTAGTTTTTAATAACGTTTATATTTCTTTGCATACACCTTATTTTCACGTGTTCCAATTAGAGTCCCGCAGCGTACCGTTGTATTCATCTTCTTTTATGTATTTTTTTAGTCGAATTGTGCAAATAACAAATATACGAATGATGGATGTTACGTAATAAGATTATCATTTGAAATAGTATGCTAGAGAGTAACATGACAAACAAAACCTGAAACCGTAAACAACAAACATACGAAACCCAGTTTGGTATCAAGAACAAGACTGGACCGAAACCGTCAACAACACTACCAAAGTCTAATTCGGTCCAAAACCCGAAACCCGGTTTAGTACCCGGAACCAGACCGGACCAAACTCGGACCCGCAACACCCAAAAACGATCCGGTTTTCGGGTAAGGTAATTCACGATTTTCGGTCTTCGGGTTTTTGGTCTTCGGGTCGGTTCGGTCCGGGTTCGGCCCGTTGCTCATCCCTATTCCTCTGTGTCCATCGGATCAGAGTCATGTTGCAGAACAGAGACAAGGACGTGAGGGTTCGACGGCCAAAGGTAGTTCCTCGGCAGAGGAGGAAAGGGTACCTATAAATCCAAAGTGTGAAGATCAGAAGGTGAGAATAGGGTCGACCTTACCGGAAGACTTGAAGGAAGGGATAAAAAACTCTTACGGACGTATGCAAATATTTTTTCCTGGAAACCGGAGGATATGACGGGCATCCCAAGAGCGATAATAGAGCATAGACTGAACGTTAAGCCCGAATTTGTCCCTATGAAGCAGAAGAAACGATTAATGGCACAGGAACGGAATGAGATTATCAACAAGGAAGTAGCAGGCTTGATACAGCCTGGGGTGGTCATGAAACGATTAATGACGGTTATGATCCCTATCGTTTCCAAAACTTGCATGGATGGTCCCTGAACCATATAAAATGATTTATTTACCCTTTTTATTTTTTATTTTTTATTTTATCATTTTACTTGGTTCATTTCAATTATAAAAATGAAATATTAATAAAAGATCAAATTAATATAACTCTCCCACAGCACCCACTTTATCTTACTGCCTACACTACCATCATCTACTGTACCTAACCAGAGATCAACCACCGTCAAGTTTATTGAAAAATAGTTCCTCTTCTACCCCCCATAAAACGCATAGATGAAAAATCAATAATATTTTTCATTTTCTCCAAACGATTTGCTTACAAACATGAGAAAATCAAATGGTTTCTTCAAAGAATAAAGAAGAAAAATAAATAAATAAATAACCAATTTATTTTTGATTCATAGATTATAGAGGGAATTGGAAATGCTATTGTTCTTAATTGATTCATAAAATTAGGGAGATAAGGGTATGTACAGATTGGAAAATGGATAATAAAAAATAGTCTGCTCCTCCTCAACCACCGTATCTACGACAACGGACTACCTTGCACTTCGATTCTTGGATTCAGGAACCAAATCGGTCAAAGCAAACCCATTTTAACCCTAACCCTTTTGGACACAAAATATTAGTAACAAACCAGATTTAGTGCTACAAGGAAGAAGATTCAATGCTACAAGGAAGAATATGGTATGTATTTCCCTCTCTTTCATGATTATTTTTGCTCTTGGTTGTAGCACCAAACTGGAATACCACAAGAAAGTCGATGACCTGGAACCAAGATGCAGATTCAATTTTGCAAATTCACCCGAACCTATATGCAGATTCAATTGGTGGAACATCAAACTTCTTCGAAATAAATTGAATGTTTAAAAATTACGAAAATTGTGAAGCAACTGGTCATGCTTTAATTAATATCCTACCATCATGTTCTTGAAAAAATCTCAATTCTGAATTTAGGGTTTCAAATCGCCAACATGAAGATACTGTTTACCATGCTTTAATTAAATATTTGGAACTGCAAAACTTTGAATCAACACAGATAACCACCGTGCACTATGGAAAAGAATATGAAAAATTAATAGCATTGTCATCTAAGTTACTCAGAGAAGAGAAGTTGTCATGTCAGGTTGTCACCAATTTTCGGTGACAAAGACATCAAATCAGAATGGATTTGCCTCACGGTTATGACAACATAATGGAGACGTCACTGGTGGAGAAAAGAGGTGTTACCGGCGACGGAGGTTCTTGTCGGTGACGGAGGAGATATCACTGATGTAGGAATGACAGATATATACTTTTGGGCATGTGGAGGAAAGAGGTGTCACAGATCTAGGGGTTTATTGGGGTGAAGGTTGTGTCACACCCCCAAACCAGAACGGCGGAAACGTCTGGGGTGGATGACTTTCATGTAAAATATCATAAGCTTGAATAATAGAGATCAAAGCATTACAACCATCATATTGATAATTTAATATTTATATTGAATTCGATTCATTGTTTGTTTGACTCCAAAAACATACGACAAAAAATATAAGACGTAACACTGTTATGCTCCATCTTCACAAAACTTGTGTGGGTACCTGTCTACTGATTCCCTAAGAATACAAGTGGTTTGAAAAAGTGTCAACATTTAAGTTGGTGAGTTCATAAGCATTTTGTATGAGAAAAATATGTCATTGTTTCTTGAAAATGATAGTGTGTTCTTCCAGAAAATCCAATATTTTCTTTTAAAGTGAATTGTAGATTTAGGAACCCTAAGACTGAAAATGTATAAGTATTGCTGTACTCTGAAGTAGTATAATGTAGTTTTATATCTTTATAAAACCATTTAAATGCATATTTTCAGAAATGTAAACTGTATTGTACTGGAAAATATTGTAATGTAGTTTTATCTAAATAAAACCATTTGAAGATATGTATGTATTCATAAACCAAACGTATTGTTAATACCCCTTGTGAGTTATTATAACCATGCTAATGACCTAGATGGCCTGTACGACGTTCTTCAGACGTCGGAATGGTACGACATTTGTCACCCCAGACCTGTCGGTCCAACTGTAGCTAACAGTTTAGGTGCGGGATTGTCAGTCCCGTATAGATCTATACACAAGTGTCACGCTCTCTTACGGGATATTCTGGTTATAATACAGGAACTATAGTATGTACGGTGAAGATATGTCTCACAAAGCCATATTGATGGTTTACGTGTAGTATAATGAAAATCCATTTTGTAATGTGGAAGTATTATCCTTCCATAGTAGTTATGTGGTGTAAAATAATTATGCCTTTAAATAATTATTTTAGTATTGTATCCCGAAATGGTAAAATAGAGTGTATGTCCCATAAACTATACTTACTATAGTTTATAAAAATGTTTCGTTGTATTTAAGAATCCTTTGTATGTACGTTATCATTTTTACTATGATAATAAAATGGAATGAAATAACTATATATGTATGTTTATATAATTATACCCTTTTTGCTCAACTTGTTACAAAAAGTGTTAAAGACTTATAAACTATACTCATTATAGTTTATTTTAGTGAATATAGTGTATTTGTACTCATTTTTTATAGCTTTGTAAATTTAGTAAAAACTTTGCATGTATATGTTCACGAATTTGGAAATAAATCTATTTCGTGTATTTTAGCATTTTTGTACAAACTGTAATAAAAATATGTGTAATCATATTGTATTTTTAACACAACTTTTCTGGTGTTTTACTTGTATCCCCCCCCCCCCCCTAAAACATAGAAAATCATGGAAAATGTAAGGGTATGAACTCACCTCGAGTGTGTTCTTGGCTGGATAACGAAGTGAGTGGCGATGTTTTTCAAGTTAGAACACGTGAAGATAGTCGTATCCTAATAGTTTTAAACACGTAATAAAATGTGTAAATTAGATGAACTAACAATTAAAGTGTTGTATAACACTAGATTAAACAAGAGAACTTACCAAATCCTAAGAATTAACTTTGAAGAAATGGTTTTTCTGGGAAGTGTTCTTGATGTTTCTGGGCAATTATATGAAGATTTGAAGATGCTCTTGGGAATAAACGTATGATCTTGAAGATGTATGTATGAATCTTGAGAGAAAATGTAAAGGATTTTGAAGATGCAAGTGATGGGTTTTAAGCACTACATCAATCCTATGGTGTACATGCAAACCCTAAAGCTTTGGATCTAGTTTGTTTAGTATACATGCAATAATCATCCAAAGCTCATAAACCCTAATTCTAGCATACAATAATCGAAATTGACAAAAGAATAGAGTTTAGATCTTACCTTGATTGTTATGTTGCAATAACTATCACACCCCGATCCTTGTCGGAATCGATCAAGGCGTGATATATTGTTCAAAGTCTCATGACAACTATGTTATAATATGATTAGATTCAATTAAGTACTAAGTATGCAAACAAGATCCACAACATACAAATACAAATCCAAATACGAACAACATTTATTACATCAAATTTAAATAGTCTTGTGGATTTCTAAGGCACAACCTATTTTTCATCAACTTCATTCTTCAAATCTGCATCATGGGTAAAAACAGGTCAACTACGAGAGTTGGTGAGTAATCTAATTTTAGTAGAGAAAATTGTGAAGTTGAAAATTTATAATTTGAAATTTGTTTTCTTTTGAAGTCGGCAAACAATTGCATTTGAGATAACGGTTTATAAATCAAAAATTGATTAACAAATGATAACAACAACAATAAGTCCTCACCCTATATATACATATGTATATATATATATATATATATATATATATATATATATATATATAAATATATATAGGATGGAGCATCTAATCATCAAACACACTCAACCACGTGCGATCAATCACCTTAGCGTCCCAAGGCGGGGTGGTCAACCCAATAACGCTATTATTGTGCATAACGTACCTCAAGAATACGGGCATAGTCATAGAGATTAGACTAAAAATGGTAATGCACTACAAGTACATGTAGCGTAAACAAACAGTAGTTATACAATTAATGACTCACGTATAAATGTCCCAACAATGTCTCAATTGTGATAAAACAATAAAATAAAGTTGGAACATATTAGAACCACATGATACACCCCCAAAGTATTGAAAATTATAAAATATGGGGTAGATTACTCACATTAGTCCCAAAACGAAATGTGTGTGTCGTACGATAGACGGTTCGGGTCAAAATGGCGTAGAACCTAATATAATTAATAGTTTTGGTTTAGGAACTGCTAAACGAGAATGAAGTATTAATACAAATAATTAAACACATATTCTTATATTAGATGAATTAACAATAATTCATTTTGATTAGAATATTAAGATATTCATTTGTTAAATGAATTTTAAATTGAATTAATTACTTTGCATAATTAATTTATATTTTCAATTTAGGCCAGATTTTAATAACTTCTTATTAAAATAATAACTTGCCCAATTATAATTATTTACAGATTTTAACAATTATTTATATGAAATAATCATTAAAATGCATTTTTACATGCTTAAATACTTAGGAAAATGGTTTTAAATAGTAAACAGTATTGAAAAATTATGAAATTATTAGGAAATCATTATTTCATACAATATTAATTACTGTAAAATTTTTATATTTTTCTGAACTGTTTTAGTATTTATTTAATACTTTAATGATTAAACAACAACAAAATCCGGGAAAAATAATAAATGATTCCCAAAAATTCTGTAAAATTAACCATAGTTTTATAACATGATATAGAGCCCATTTTATAAGTTTCGGATATTTGTGACAATGGGAAGTATTTTTTATATATTTCATTATTAATTAATCAATAAAATCATAAATAATAGTAAACAGTAATATAAATGCATGAAACTTCATAAATTATGTTTAATCAATATATTGGTCATCCCAGAATTTTCTCAGAATTTATTGAATGCAAAAAGTATTTTATGTGAATTATTGCCCTACTTTATTGCAATAGTTATAGTAATTCAATAAAAATAAGTTATTTTCTGAAAATTTCCAGAACTTCTTATTTTATTGATGAGATTCTGAGAAAAATCAGGTTTACGCATAAAATGAGTTTTAGATAGTTTGGTGGATTTAATTTGTTTCTTGTATGAATTTGAAACTTTTAACAACATACCTTGATGAATGCTTCAAGAGGGATGAAGATTTGAGTATAATAGATTGTTCTTGGCTGGAATATGAGTATTTCTTGAATGAATTTCAAGATTGAGAGTGAGAGAAAGAATAGAGAAGGTTTAAGTGGTGAAGAGAATAATGTGTTGGGAGAAAAAGGAAGGAAAGTGGATGGGAGGTGTGAGTGGGAGACCATGGGAATAATCTTTTTGCTTTTGGTGGTCTTCATAATTTCCCACTAACACAAGCATCTTTTACATAATTAATATAAGAGTTTTATAAAATTTAAAGTAAAGTTTATAAAAATAGAGTTTTATAAAATTTAATGTAAAGTTTATAAAAATGGAGTTTTATAAAAGATAGGTTATCATTTGATTATAACAATCTACTTTGATTTGAAGTTTAATTATAGCATTCAAGTTTGATTCTTTTAATTTAATTAGAGCATTATACTTTGATTTGATTTTAATATGGTATCATAATTTAATTTGATTATAGTTATAACGTTGTACTATACTATGTTGCTATTAACGTCAATTTATATCGTAGTGTATGGGTTTTGATCCTATTAGCGTCAAGTAATCTTGAGTAGGGTTTATTAAATTTCCAATTGGGTTGGGTTGACCCGAATCCATTTTAGGCGGATGTCACAGTCTCCCCTACTTTAGGAAATTTCGTCCCGAAATTTAAGAAGAGAGTACCTTAAGAGAAAAGTTGTGGGTATTTGGTACGCATATGATCCTCACGCTCCCATGTATACTCAGGTCCACGTGCCGACTGCCACCTGACCTTAACCAGGGGAATGCGACTTCTTTTGAGTTGCTTTTCCTTTCGGTCGGCAATTTCCAAGGGTTTCTCGATAAATTGCATTGTCTCGTCGATGTGGATATCCTCGAGAGGAACATGAAGGTTCTCGTCTTCTAAACACTTCTTGAGGTTGGCTATATGAAATACTGGGTGAACTTTCTTAAGCTCTGTTGGTAGATCCAACTCGTAGGCTACTGGTCCGATCCTTTTTATGATCTTAAACGGGCCTACGTAGCGTGGTGCCAATTTACCCTTGCGTCCAAATCGAACCACACCTTTCCATGGGGACACTTTTAACATGACCATGTCACCTAGGGTAAATTCAAGCGGTTTGCGTCGCTTGTCAGCATAACTCTTTTGTCGGCTACGAGCTGCGAGAAGGTTATCGCGAATCTGAGTGATTTTGTCGGTTGTTTCCTGGATAAGCTCAGGACCAACGATTGGAGAATCCACTGTTGCGCGAATCACGTGGGACTCACCAATTTCATGCCAGCAAATAGGAGATCGGCATTTACGGCCATACAATGCCTCAAATGGTGGCATCTTGATGCTAGAATGATAACTGTTATTATAGGAGAATTCCACCAACGGTAAATGAGAGTCCCAGTTTCCTCCGAAATCCAAGACACACGCCCTCAACATATCTTCGAGTGTTTGAATTGTCCTCTCAAATTGACCATCGGTCTGAGGATGATAGGCGGTACTGAGATCGAGGCGGGTTCCCATGGCTGTTTGAAGTGATTGCCAAAACCGAGAGAGAAATCTCCCATCACGATCTGAAATGATGCTGAGAGGAATGCCATGCCGACTAACTATCTCGTTGATGTAAATCCGAGCAAGTTTTTCGACTTTGAAATTTTCACGGATGGGAAGGAAATGAGCGGATTTGGTCAAACGGTCAATGATTATCCAAATGTTGTCGTGTCCTTTTGTGGTACGGGGAAGTTTGGTTACGAAATCCATGGCGATCGCTTCCCATTTCCACCTTGGGATTTCTGGTTGGACCAATAGTCCAGAGGGTCGTTGATGTTCTACTTTGACCCTGGAACATGTAAGACATTTGGCCACGAATAAGGCAATATCCTTTTTCATTCCCGACCACCAATAATTGGTTCTCAGGCCATGATACATCTTGTCAGTGCCCGGATGAATGGAATATCGGGTTTTATGGATTTCTTCCATCAGGAATATACGAAGATTGTCACGATCTGGGATCCAGATGCGATCTTGATAATAGAAAATACCATCAGATTTAGTTTCCAACTCCCCATCAATTCACGTGGGCATGTCATTTTCGGTAATTGCCGAGTGTTGGGCTCCTCGAATTCGGTCGCTGAGATTGGACAGGATAGGAGAACATATTAGATGAAATGCATGGGCATGTTCTTTTCGGCTTAACGCGTCGGCTACGACGTTTGCCTTGCCCGGATGATAGCGTATTTCACACTCGTAATCATTTAGGAGCTCGACCCATTGTCTTTGCCTCATATTGAGTTCCTTTTGATTAAGAATATGTTGCAAGCTCTTGTGGTCGGTGAAAATTACGCATTTAGTGCCGTAAAGGTAATGCCTCCAAATTTTAAGAGCGAAAACCACGACACCGAGCTCCAAATCATGAGTCGTATAATTTCTTTCGTGGATTTTGAGTTGTCGTGATGCGTAAGCTATAACCTTTCCCTTTTGCATCAAAACACAACCTAGACCGAGATTGGAGGCATCGCAGAATACCACGAAATCTTCGGATCCTTCAGGGAGTGTAAGAATCAGAGCGTTACACAAACTTTGTTTAAGGGTTTGGAAAGCGTATTCCTGCTTGGGTCCCCAATCAAATGGTGTACCCTTGCAAGTGAGAGAAGTAAGCGGTAAAGCAATCTTTGAGAAATTTGAAATGAAACGCCGGTAATAACCGGCTAACCCGAGGAAATACCGAATTTCCTTGGGGGTACGTGGGGCTTTCCAATTCTGGACTGCTTCAACTTTTGCGGGATCGACTAAAATACCCTTGTCACTTACAATATGACCAAGGAATTGTACCTCATTTAACCAAAACTCGCATTTCGAAAATTTGGCGTAGAGCCGATTTCCTTGCAACGTTTGGAGAGTTAGGCGAAGGTGTCTTTCATGCTCTGCCTTTGTCTTGGAGTAAATGAGGATGTCATCAATAAAGACGATAACAAAACGGTCGAGATAAGGTTTAAATACCCGATTCATCAAGTCCATGAATACGGTAGGGGCATTTGTTAGGCCGAAAGGCATAACAGTGAACTCGTAATGACCATAGCGGGTTCGGAAAGCGGTTTTGGGGATGTCTTCTTCCCGTACTCGAAGTTGGTGATAACCCGAGCGAAGGTCAATTTTGGAGAAGCATGAAGCTCCTTGAAGCTGATCAAAAAGGTCGTCGATCCGAGGTAACGGATATCGGTTCTTGATGGTTAATTTATTTAACTCCCGATAATCGATACACATACGAAACGAACAATCTTTCTTTTTGATGAAGAGAACCGGGGCTCCCCAGGGTGAAGTACTAGGGCGGATAAATCCCTTATCGGTTAACTCTTGGAGCTGACTTGCCAATTCTTGCATCTCGGCTGGAGCCAACCGATATGGAGACTTGGCTATGGGAGTAGCCTCAGGAACAAGATCGATGCGGAACTCTAGCTCACGTACTGGAGGGAGTCCAGATACGTCATCAGGAAATATGTCGGGAAAGTCTCGTACTATCGGAATATCTTCGATCTTCTTTTCTTTGACCTTTGTTTCCACCACATGGGCTAAGAAAGCCATATATTCTTTTCGTAGATATGATCGAGCTTGAGTACATGACATAAGACTAAGCTTTTTCGAATGAGTCTCGCCATAAATACGAAGACTTTGACCGTCGGCGAGAGGAATACGAATGAACTTATCGTAACATACTATTTCAGCATGGTTTTGGGATAGCCAATCCATTCCTACAATGATGTCGAAGCTACCAAGTTCCATAGGAACTAAATTGACAGAAAATTTATGACCGCAAAAATCGAAAGTGCAATCTTGGATGACTGCATTGAGTGAAACGTATTTTCCATCGGCGACTTCTACGGTAAAGTACTCATCAAGAATCGTGCGAGATGTGTGAAGTGTGGGCTCAAATTCCAAAGACACAAAACTTTTATCGGCACCTGAATCAAAAAGTACTGACGCGTAGCAGTCATTTATGAGAAACGTACCATTTACGACCTTGTTATCGGTCTTTGCTTGGGTTGCGGTAATGACAAAGGCTCGGCCTTTGGGAGCTGGAACCTGCATTGTTGGATTTGCCTGGGCTTGGGTGTTGATGATATTGACTAGCCTAGGACACGCGTTTCTGAAATGGTTGGGGTCACCACAGTTGAAGCATGTTCCAGTTGGATATCGGGTTTGTGTTTGCTGATTTGAGGGTAGATAGAGTGGTCGCTGAGTTTTTGGTGCACGACATGTGTCCGCCAAGTGGCCATAGCGACCACAATTCGTACAGAGGCGACACGGGCTGGTGGTCATATGGTGATAGTTACAGTGGTTACAGAGGGGGTCTCAGGGGTCGGCTTTTCAGTTGACATCTTTGAACCCTTGCGTGGGAGGACACCATCGTTCATATTGTCCTCGTTGAGTTGACCTGCTATTTCAATGGCGGATTCTAGGGTAGATGGCCTGCTGCTGGTCACCGAATCACGGATCTGGCGTGGTAACCCTTTGATGTAGCGACGTATTACAGTTTTCATAGGTTTAACCATGTGTGGTAGGAGTCTCGAGAGATCATGGAATCTATTGGTGTAGGTCGCGTTGTCGCCTCCCACCTGTTTCAGATTCCAGAATTCATCCTCGAGAGTTTGCAATTCGCTGTCAGGGCAGAACTTCTCCATCATGCGTTCCTTTAGTTTTGACCAGGTCATTCCCAAGGCAACAACCTCTCCCTTTGCCCGTTTTTCTAGGTTCCACCATGTGAGAGCATGACCTTGGAGGCACCTTGTAGCATGACGGACCATCAGGTCCTCAGGACACTCGCTATGGATGAAAGTACTCTCCATTTCTTCAATCCATGTGAGGAGTGCGGTGGCACCATCGATGCCTTTGAAGTAAGGCGGATTGCAGTTACGAAAGTGCTTGAACGAGCAACGAGGAGTGGTTGCTGGAGCTTGTGGCTGAAGAGAATGAAGTTGGGTTGTAATTGTTGGGATGACGTTTGCTACCTCCTTGGCGATAAGGGCAGCTAGCCTTCGGTTGTTGCGAGCAGCGTATGGGGGTCGTAATGCCATCTACGAGAAACACAAATATGGACTTGTGAGTTATTTGTAAATTGATTATGGAAATAAAGTTTTTAGACATTGTTGGGTAAAATAATTGTAAAACACTTGTTGGGCCATGGTTAGGAGTGTTGGGCACCTTTTGGGCTTTCCATGGTTACTAAATGTGAAACATGTAGCACTTGCGTGGGCCCCCACAAAACTAAGTTTTCACATGTCTTTCCCACTACTAGGCCCATTAGGGAACTTAATAGTCCAATGAGTTGGCCATTTTGGAGTGTATCCTTTCGGATACGTTTGATAAGGTCGGGTATTTTGATGGCTCACAAGTAATGTGAATGACGCGCTTTGGCCTATAGGTTTGGGAACTCTCGCCTTTGGTCCCCAGATAAGTAAACTGGTCCCTCGGTTGATTGGGATGTATACGAATGCTTGCCTAGCCAGGACTTTCAGGCTACCGGCACCTCCCCTTTCCAGTTACTACGCGTCCATTACTATGATCCTACCCAACTAGAGTGGATGACTTTGAATTTCCTATGAGCTCTAAGGAATATATATGTATATACATTTTTTTTAAACCACTTGAATATGTGTGTGATTTTCAGAGAAAGAGGAGAATATTCACCAGTGTATGCACACATATAAGTGTCAGGAGTAATACGTATGCACTTAAGGGAGCAATTAACACACAAAGGTATTCCTAGAATTTTCTAAGTGTGAATTGCATGCAGTTGTGTGTGCATTTTATAAACTAGCATACGAGAGGACCCTAGAGGCTATAGACTAGGTCAAGGCAATTAACCTAATTCCCTATAGTCAAGGGCTCTGATACCAATATGTCACACCCCGATCCTTGTCGGAATCGATCAAGGCGTGATATATTGTTCAAAGTCTCATGACAACTATGTTATAATATGATTAGATTCAATTAAGTACTAAGTATGCAAACAAGATCCACAACATACAAATACAAATCCAAATACGAACAACATTTATTACATCAAATTTAAATAGTCTTGTGGATTTCTAAGGCACAACCTATTTTTCATCAACTTCATTCTTCAAATCTGCATCATGGGTAAAAACAGGTCAACTACGAGAGTTGGTGAGTAATCTAATTTTAGTAGAGAAAATTGTGAAGTTGAAACATTTATAATTTGAAATTTGTTTTCTTTTGAAGTCGGCAAACAATTGTATTTGAGATAACGGTTTATAAATCAAAAATTGATTAACAAATGATAACAACAACAATAAGTCCTCACCCTATATATACATATGTATATATATATAAATATATATAGGATGGAGCATCTAATCATCAAACACACTCAACCACGTGCGATCAATCACCTTAGCGTCCCAAGGCGGGGTGGTCAACCCAATAGCGCTATTATTGTCCATAACGTACCTCAAGAATACGGGCATAGTCATGGAGATTAGACTAAAAATGGTAATGCACTACAAGTACATGTAGCGTAAACAAACAGTAGTTATACAATTAATGACTCACGTATAAATGTCCCAACAATGTCTCAATTGTGATAAAACAATAAAATGAAGTTGGAACATATTAGAACCACATGATACACCCCAAAAGTATTGAAAATTATAAAATATGGGGTAGATTACTCATATTAGTCCCAAAACGAAATGCGTGTGTCGTACGATAGACGGTTCGGGTCAAAATGGCGTAGAACCTAATATAATTAATAGTTTTGGTTTAGGAACTGCTAAACGAGAATGGAGTATTAATACAAATAATTAAACACATATTCTTATATTAGATGAATTAACAATAATTCATTTTGATTAGAATATTAAGATATTCATTTGTTAAATGAATTTTAAATTGAATTAATTACTTTGCATAATTAATTTATATTTTCAATTTAGGCCAGATTTTAATAATTTCTTATTAAAATAATAACTTGCCCAATTATAAGTATTTACAGATTTTAACAATTATTTATATGAAATAATCATTAAAATGCATTTTTACATGCTTAAATACTTAGGAAAATGGTTTTAAATAGTAAACAGTATTGAAAAATTATGAAATTATTAGGAAATCATTATTTCATACAATATTAATTACTGTAAAATTTTTATATTTTTCTGAACTGTTTTAGTATTTATTTAATACTTTAATGATTAAACAACAACAAAATCCGGGAAAAATAATAAATAATTCCCAAAAATTCTGTAAAATTAACCATAGTTTTATAACATGATATAGAGCCCATTTTATAAGTTTCGGATATTTGTGACTATGGGAAGTATTTTTTATATATTTCATTATTAATTAATCAATAAAATCATAAATAATAGTAAACAGTAATATAAATGCATGAAACTTCATAAATTATGTTTAATCAATATATTGGTCATCCCAGAATTTTCTCAGAATTTATTGAATGCAAAAAGTATTTTATGTGAATTATTGCCCTACTTTATGGCAATAATTATAGTAATTCAATAAAAATAAGTTATTTTCTGAAAATTTCCAGAACTTCTTATTTTATTGATGGGATTCTGAGAAAAATCAGGTTTATGCATAAAATGAGTTTTAGATAGTTTGGTGGATTTAATTTGTTTTCTTGTATGAATTTGAAACTTTTAACAACATACCTTGATGAATGCTTCAAGAGGGATGAAGATTTGAGTATAATAGATTGTTCTTGGCTGGAATATGAGTATTTCTTGGATGAATTTCGAGATTGAGAGTGAGAGAAAGAATAGAGAAGGTTTAAGTGGTGAAGAGAATAATGTGTTGGGAGAAAAAGGAAGGAAAGTGGATGGGAGGTGTGAGTGGGAGACCATGGGAATAATCTTTTTGCTTTTGGTGGTCTTCATAATTTCCCACTAACACAAGCATCTTTTACATAATTAATATAAGAGTTTTATAAAATTTAAAGTAAAGTTTATAAAAATAGAGTTTTATAAAATTTAATGTAAAGTTTATAAAAATGGAGTTTTATAAAAGATAGGTTATCATTTGATTATAACAATCTACTTTGATTTGAAGTTTAATTATAGCATTCAAGTTTGATTCTTTTAATTTAATTAGAGCATTATACTTTGATTTGATTTTAATATGGTATCATAATTTAATTTGATTATAGTTATAACGTTGTACTATATTATGTTGCTATTAACGTCAATTTATATCGTAGTGCATGGGTTTTGATCCTATTAGCGTCAAGTAATCTTGAGTAGGGTTTATTAAATTTCCAATTGGGTTGGGTTGACCCGAATCCATTTTAGGCGGATGTCACAATAATAATCTGAATCCTTCTTGTAATTGACTTCTGAAAGCCTAGTGCCTCAAATGTTGCACCTCTAATGGAGTCACAAACACCATATGCAACAAGACGAACAAGAAGAGAGGGAGGAGGCACAAAAAACGTCCTAGGGTTTGTCTTAGAAGGTTGGACACGTTTTTGGAGGCCTAAGGGTGCCTTTTATACTTAGGCTATTAGGGTTTTCAACCAGGAAACACTAATCTGACTACTTAGGCCCTAAGCAGCCCATGGACTCCCTCCTTAGAGGCCTTGGACGAATTCTAATGGGTTTCCCTATAGATTTCGTCCACTCCAACTTCTATGGAGTCCATCAGCCCAATTTACGCAATTATCTTATAATTACATAATCAGTCCCCTTTATTTAATTAATCTCTTTTAGCCACACAGTTAATTCTTATTAATTATTGACTAATATTAATTAAACCATATGATTTATCTTTTAATATATTATTCATATAATATATTAATAAATCATAATTAATCCTCTTTCTCCTTAGTTCATCGTATCAGTTGCTATGGTGAAGGCAACCCAAAAGGACCATGCTCACAATAGGGTCAAGTACATACCAAAATAGTTATGGGCTTAGACACCTAATCCAACAGTCTCCCACTTGGATAAGTCTAATAACTATTCTGCGTATGACTTCAGAACCTGATCAGCAATCGTAGCTTTCAAAAGCCGTTGTCGAACTCTGATCTTATCAGAAACGCGTCCTTTAGATAAGGGATCATATATTCCTCCATTCTAGATATCGTATAGACATGAGACATGGATTATAATCATTCTCTCAGTCTATGTGTTGTTTCCCGACTTCCGATTTATGACGACTGACAACAAACTACAATTGAACACATCAACTCAGTCCCGGCTTGGCCAAGCGCTTAGGGTGTCATCACGAAATCATCGAGGGCCCCACAGATATCGCTTTTATCCCACATTGGGTAAAAGGAACAGATAAACTTCGACTCAAATGCTCGCTTGTACCTACCAAATCACACACAACAATATGTTTTATAACACCGAGTTACTGGTGCGTTACATATTATCAATGTGCAACCGACTTGCAGAATACAACTCACACATCTCAGTTTCAAGAATATAAGATATTATTGTCTCACCAATCACTTGTGATAAAATCCATGAAGCGATCCAAGTGATCGTGGGTTTAATCCAATGCTCAAATCATATTCATAAGCACTTCATGAACGTTGCAGCAAACCTTTGCTATGTCTAATACACTTTAGACAATCTGCAAGCCAATTCATGACAATCTTCTTTCATACCTAATCCCAAAGTATGAGCGACTGTGGAACGTTTGAATAATCTTATTATTCAGGAAGTCAAAACATGCAAAGTGAAACACAAGAATAATCGAATCGAATATGGCCCCAAACTTTTGAGTATAAATAAAACTCCTTTTATTTAGTCACCATATTGATTACACATTATTCATTGCATAATGTTTCGGATAATCAACTTATTACTTGAATTATAACAACAGTTGTCCCATGCTCCAAGCATGCACACTATGTTTACCTATGGTCCTTACTTTGTGAAACAGATCAATTGAAAACATTTCCAACGATGCTCATTTCACAACTCCTAATCCTTATCGTTAGTGTAAGAACACAAAATTCTCACCACTACTAGAATATGTTAGATTCTAACATTTTATGCAATGATCCTTTTGTAATCTTATTGCACAAAAGTCACCAAGACTTTGCCAATGAAATTACAAAGTGTTCTATTGGAGATTGTTACAAGACAATTCCATAGATATGAAGTCTCACATTCAAAGTACATTCCTTTGAACATCTTTTCTTGCATAAAAGTTTCTAATCTAGACATAAATTCTTAACGTCCAACTCCCAATATGGAAACATTCCCATATTTTCCATACGACAACTCATTGTTAACATAATCATATCTAATCATAATAATGTCATTATGGTCCATTCATTAATATACTTCCAACTGCTCACAACTGACCAATCCTTAGCGAACCTTATATTGTCTTTGACAGTTGTTTAATTTTTTAGTCAAATCCGGTTCTAGTCCTTTTTCCCTCTTAATGCCCTAGGCATTTGGAAAATTGTAGAACAGTCAAATATTACAGCATATGCAATCGAACCTATACCCGAAGCGTATGGGACACGATTCATAATGAAAAACGTGATACTTTACCAGTTTCTTGCTATAATATTGTCATATATAGGATTCCCATATGTTGAATCTTTTCAACATAACATCCATATATGTCCTTTGACTAAATTTAATTAAAATTTCTCGATCCAAGCCTTTAGATTTTGAAACGAAGTATAATATTCTCTCCCTTAATTATAGCAAAACAACTTTTCAACCTCTGCAACTTTGCAAAGTGAACCTTTTGTTTTCTATAATTAACATTTCTAACTTGCAACACTTAAAATAATAATCATGCTCCCACTAACATGATGATTATATCCATACCAGCATAACATTTATGCTCCCACTAGCTTTGACACGTATTCAGAAAACCATTGGACTTCTAGAAGGCAATACTTATTGACTTCCAAAGTTCATATTTCTAATACGATATGCTTCGATAAGCCTTTATCTAAGCTTCTCATACACCTTTCCTTAGATAACTCACATGTGTGTCTAAACAATTCTAGAACTTACAGCAATAAGTCTCGAATGTTCAAACTAATTTCCAAATCTCACAATTTGAACTATGAAGAGGGATGTCGTAATCATAATCGAATTTGAGAATGCAATTTACACAATCGCTATCTCCTTAAAATCTCTCTTAGTGAAAGCGTTTCCTCACAATCATTTTCATGAAGGAGAGAAACCTTATGACACTTAGATTTTATGGTGTATGTGTTCATATCCATGTGAATTTGTCATAACCATAATCATAAGATAATGTTTGTGACAAATCCAAACTCTTATGGACATAACTTGTTCATTCTTAATTTCTTGCCATCAAGGGTCCCACCATTGCTTCCAAGTTATTTAGCAGCTCACCTATACTAGTCAATGTACTTTCATTGAACAAGGTGCTTGTCTTTCTGCAGTCTACTGAGAATTCATAGAACTCATATGCATAGTTGACCAAACTGGAATGGCACATAAACAAAAATATGTCAACAAGATAGGTTACAAACCTCAAGTCATGTGCTAGTGTTTAACTAGGTTTATTCTTGATTTGTTCTTGAACCTTTTCAAGATCATTTAGAATCCCACTGACCTCTTGACATATAAGATTCTCTTGTCAAGAAACATTTCTTGACAAACAAACATTCAGGAGTTAGTGCAGATACTTATCAAGACAAACACTACACATAATTGGTCTTAGTTGGTCTTTGTCTTATCCAAGACATCACAATTTACCAATTTCAAACGTGTAAGAGTAAGAAAAACAATTTTTTTTCTACTTCACATTTGATGAGTGTGTTAAAACTTCTTAAGATGTGTCACTCAAGTCACAATCTTGGAGTATGACTCTAAGACTTGATTTTGGAACGAAGTATGACTCATCCTTCTGATTTAACCATTTCAACAGTTTCTGATTCCTCTTCTTAGCCATACTAGTGCACTAAGATGTCCTTAGAGGATCAATTGTGATAAGGTTTCATAATCAACAAGACGATCATAAAACATGATACTAAAGTACTCTCCCATCTTTTCAGATTGGAGAAACTTTTATTTTTCTGCCTATTTGATTCTTCTTATTCGTTCTGCCATTCATTGAAACCTTTCAATGATTCAGAATCATACTTAATCTTGTAAGCATAACCACATTTACTAGACTTTTAGTAAATTATGACGAATAATCTTATCGTTCTTTGTGGTGGACTTGACCAGTGCACAACATTGTGTACTAGTTCTCCTAGTCCTTCACTTGACTCTTTGTCAAGGAATTAGTCTTAATTTTCCAAATATGAAGGTTCTTATTCATCATACAATACAAGTTGTATGATTCCAAGTCTTTGTCCAATTGAAACTTGGGCGACAAGAATCTTTCCTTATTTGGTATATTCTCGACATTACCACAAATAACATAACTAAGAATCACATCCATTTCAACATTGCTAAAAAAAGAAATACACAAACATCAATTTTCATTCATGCCATTGCAAAGAAATATAAATAAGACAAAAAAACTAAAATTTATTTGTATTTATAAAAGGTGCGGAAAAACTTGTCCTTACAATGCAATTCAAATGAAAACTATGTTATTACACAATCCTAAGCAATCTATCATAACTCTCTAAGTAGTAGCCAAAAAATCCGATCATCGAACCATGCGATCGAAATCCATTTCTTCTTGATCAGACTCAGCTTACTTCTTCCTTTAAGCTTCCTTTCTTTTCTTCGATCCTACAAAACATCAAAATGTAATCTCATCACATCATGTATTAAGAATCTAAAATAGAATACTTAATAGAGTTAGATAGTGGATTTTACCTGAAGCAGAGTCATACATCTTGACTCTCCCATCTCTTAGATCTCTCATGTAGTCAGGGCAGCTTCGTAACCAATGCCCCTTCTTTTGGCAGTAAAAACATATGGATTCTTCTGGAATGGTACACAGGACTATCTCAGACTCAGCCTTTCTCTTGCGTAGAGAAAACTTTTCTGGACTTCCAGTGTTGACATTTCCCATAGAAGGATGGGACATTGATTTACCAGACAAATTTGCTTGACCAGTGCACCAAATCATCGCTGATTCAGCAGCAATAAGCAAATAAGTCAAATCAATGAGGGCCACGTCGTGTTCCATCATATAGTACTCTCTAACGAACTTACCATATGATTCGGGAAGTGAGTGAATAACCAAGTCAACAGCCAACTTCCCCGAGACATCGACACCCAGCATTCCCAATCTATCAATATGCAACTTCATATCCAAGACATGAGCGCATACCGACTTTCCATCTTCGTGTCTTTTTGCCAACAGGGCTTGAGTGACCTTGAACTTTTCAAGTCTTCGAACACGTGGGTCAGGGAGAATTATTGGAGGAGGTGGAGGAAGTGAAGAATGATTTCCATTTCCACAATCTAATTGTGGAACATCATCTTTAAGCGGAAAACTTTTTCCAACGGATTCAGGAAGACCATAGTTGTCAGACTTTGACATCTACAAAACTGGAGAAATTCAAGTTAGTTGATTGGAATCCTTAATATAACACCCAAATGAAATATCAAGGCTAGGACCCAACACAATATTCTACAATTTAGAAGAGGGATGTCGTAATCCAAATTGTAGAACATTTGAAGGTAGGTAAATGACGATTTACCAATTTCCACCATGAAAAACGAAAATCGAAAATTAAGTTTTAAATGAATTGAAACTCCTAGATCTTTTGAGATTCATTGAACCTTTCAATGACATGTTTAAATATCGAGTGTGCCCTTCGTTTGTGACTGGGATGCCGAGGATCACAAACAAGTTGTGGATAACCATGCAAATATACATGGTGCCCCAATTTTACAGTCACCTAATCGACGTGTCGGTTAACCACACATGCTCCATCGATCTATGACAAACATCAAGTCACCCTTTTGCCACCTTTGCTTAGAGCCCAATTAGTGTGTCGGTTAACCACACACGCTCCACTAACGTCTTAGCAAGGGTACAAAGTCTAATTTCGTGGAATAGCACCAACTCCACATTTTTCCTAAAGTAACTAAGATTTGGGAATTTATAAAAGTGTTTAGCTACTTCGTACTTCATTATACTTATAATGGAAGGTTGCGTCCTATCCTACCCGTTTGGCTAACGACCCTCCACTAGTCAATAGTGCGGTGGGTAAGAGTGCATACCCAATGGCGATCATTTTACAGGCCGCTTCCTTAAACACCCCTTAGAGACCAGCTCCGTGAATGAGGCCTACTAACGGTAAGACTGACATTTACTTATACATATATAATATTAGACCTTTTTAATTTTATATATAGTATAAGGGTGTATTTTACACTTTTAAAATACTAGGTGGTTTGATTTAATAAATTATACTTTTAATTTAATTAAATATAAACCATATCATTATGGATTTATTAACTCTCTTTTAATTATACATTTAATTAACTTAATAAAACCATAAGGGTGTAATTTGAACTTTTTCAAAAACTAGGGTTTTAGAATTTAATATTTTCAAAATTAATACCTTTTAATTAAATGTTTAATTCCAAAACTTGAGGAATTTTTTTTTTTGAAACTTTTCAAAACTTTAGGGTTTAGAATTTAAATATTTCAAAATTAAACTTTTAATCAAAAAATTTAAATTCCAAAACTTGAGGCAATTTTTCCGACAACTCATAATCATGATGGTTGAGCATGTCTCCACTGCAAAAAAAAAAAAAAAAAAAAAAAAAAAAAAAAAAAAAAAAAACTCAAGATAATCAAATCCAACACGATGAAAGACTCTTTTTAATCACTACAAATCCAAACCATGTTTTGATCAATGTCGACAAAAATCACTTTTCTGTGCGTAAAATGGTGTAATAAGTGACGTTTATATATACCTGAAAAGATCTTGATGATCAAAGTACTGAAACCAATCGAGGTCATCTATGGGGTTTTGATGATCTGCAGGTGGATCCATTTGTGAGGGAGAAGTTAAAAGTCGCGGTAAGAATGTGATGATTTATATAAGTAAAGTGGGAGAAGTAATTAATAGCAAATTGTTGGGAATGCAACAAAACAAGTTAAACACTTCTGAAAAATTGATAAATGATTTCGGTAACACTCGCGGAACATAAACTAGTGAAAATTACAAATGAAATGGAATATATATAGTCTATGATGTTATGGTTATTGTGTATCTAACAAATGAAGAGAAAATGAATATATATATATATATTCTTTGAGCCGTAACCTTCTTCTTCAATTCACACACATATACGGATATGTTGCTGCAAATTATGACTTGTGTGCCTCATGCATTTAATGCATCACATGCCTACTGCATATTCTTGACTTTGAAGCTACGTTCCAGTTTCCAATTTCCCCAGTAGCACAGTTTTCATTAGAAAGTACTCCAAGTCTTCACACATGAACCAGTTAGAAAGTACTCCAAGTCTTCACACATGAACCAGTTAGAAAGTACTCCAAGTCTTCACACATGCAAATTATGACTTGTGTGTCGCTATAGGTATGTTGTTGGCTCTTGTTAAAAACCTATAGCGACAACAAGTCATCGTAATAGATTAAACCTGTGGTGACGACAAGTCGTCGCTATAGGTAACTAATAAAACTTTATTTTTTCAACCCCGAAAATATGATTGACAAAATCTATCCGACGAGACCCTCGTAATACCACTCGACGAAATCAAAGTTAACAAAAATCTCCACTTCGTGGAGGAACCAGTCAAAATCATGGATCGGGAAATCAAACGAACGAAACAAAGTCGTATTCCCATCGTGAAGGTCCGTTGGAACGCTAAACGAGGGCCTGAGTTCACCTGGGAACGCGAAGATCAAATGAAACAAAAATACCCACATCTTTTCCCAAACTCTTGATGTCCCAGTCAAATGCAAATTTTGGGACGAAATTCCTTCTAACGGGGGGATGATGTGACAACCGTCAAATTTCGGTCAAGTCAAAGTCAAACAAAGTCAACAAGTCAAACCGGTCAACTCCATTAACCCTTGTATGTTAGGGTTTACGTTGTACAATTCGCTATTTTAATGAGAAAACATCATTTGGAAAATTCATGTGTTTGATTTTCCTTAGCCTTAACAGTGCTAAACAACGAACCAAAGCGATAAAACACTATTGCACAATTATCGGGGGCTGTGTAAGACTCTTAAACATGGCTTAACGGGGTTTACAAATATGACAATTGTAAAAATCTCATCATATTTACTATTTACTATTTACTACCTACTATTTACTATTTACGTTTTAAAAATTACTATTATTAGCCAATTAGTATTAACCATCTTCTAGAAACATTTGTCATGATTACATCATGAATATGTCATATACACTAACTAGTTATATGGAGAATGTCAACATTTAACACTTATTATTAAAGAATTATATATGAATAGTAATTCTTACTAGTATAAATACAAGGCTTAAGTCACTCATTTTCTACACCATTCTCTCTCAATTTCAAGACTTCCAAGGTTAATCATCAAGCTTTCTTCCACTCTTGGTTCTCGATTCGTCAAGGCATCTTCTAAGTGTTTTTGAGTTGAACACTTCTCTTCTCCAACATCCATTCTCTAAGAACACATAAGGTGAGTTCATACCCCTACATTTACATGTTTTTCTTAAGTTTTAAGGGGGGAATACAAGTAAAATCATCAAGAACACAATTAAACTTTTTCTATCAGATTACATCAGAAAAGATGAACTTCGATCACGGACTGTTTTGGTCAACTTAAATATTTTAGTTTTCAAAACTGTTCCAGGTGAAAGTAGTTCAAACTCTTAGCTTTAAAATGGCTACTTGCACATCTCCATATGATTTTTCTACAATTTATGGTGATTTTTACAAAACTGCCTATCATTTCAGAGGCAAACCCGGACCAGTCTGTGATTATGAACATTTTCACCTCTGTTAGAGATCACTAAAAATCATGATAAAATTTACGAACAAACTAGACTCATATTCCAAACTCTCAGAATTTGCGGATTTGGATTTAGAGCTTTGATGATTTTTCTATAAATTTTCTAAGAACAGTAACAGAAACTGTATACAACAAAAAGTTGCTGTCAATTTCATTTCACCTTGTAACATGTTGAGCAAGGTGTATATCTTTATGTGATTATATGTTATTGCAATATATGACATTTTATCTTAATATTTTGACACACATCAGTTTACAAATGGATTTGGACATATAAAATATAAAGAATAACAAGTGATTATAATCAAAGTACAACCGATACATTCAAACATTTAATAAACTATTTTGAATATAGTTTGCATACATTACTACGTACTACCCTTGGTTGATAAACTATAATAGGTATAGTTTATGATACATTACATAACACATACATTTAAAAAGGGTACATTTATACAAATGATATTTTCATTAAGCAAGGTACGGCCATACGGTACCAAGTTTTCATAACACGTAATTCCGTTAATGACTTTGTGAGACATTTACTTCAAATTACCATTAAGTCTTGTATTGTAACCAGAGTCTCCTTGAGGGAGAGCGTGATAGTTGTGTATAGATCTATATTGGGTTTGACAAACCCACACCTAAACTGCATGCAACAGTTAGACCGATAGATCTGGGGTGACAAATGTCATAACATTTCCGACGCCTGAAGAACGTCGTTTTAGGCAACCTTGGTCATAGTATGGTTATAATAAACTCACATAAAGTATTAATAAACATTGGAATTTACGGGAACTTCATTAAAATTTAACGAGTTTATGTCGATTTAAAACTTGTATTGTTTTACTATAAATATGACAAATTACTTGTACATTTCGGTCTTTGGGTTTTAAGACTACATTTACACATTAAGGAAAATATTGGATTTTCTAACACAAATACTACTTTTACAAACGAAAGACTTTTAATAATACCAAACAAAAACTTATGAACTCACCAACCTTTGTGTTGACACTTTTTCAAACAACTTGTATTCTCAGGAAATCATTAAACAGGTAACCAAGTGCTTTTGAGGATGGAGCGCTAAGGCGTCTACTATTTCATATTTTGTCAACATATTGTAATTGATTCGTAAACATGTAATTCATACAATGATGTCACTTTTTCAATTATATATATGTTGGTTGTGTTTGCTTCAATTACTATTACAATTGTTGTTATGATACTATACATGAAGTCCTCCACCCCCGGACGTTTCCGCCATCCTTGGTTTGGGGGTGTGACAGATTGGTATCAGAGCCAGGTTTATAGTGAATTAAGTATATCAAACCACATAAGATATACAAACTATAAACACAATTGGGACTAATAGTCTCTGATTTGTGCATTTTTCAAATAAATATACTTTTAGGAAATGAATGGTTTCTTATTAAAAGTATAAATACATGCATACATGCTCACATAGTGTCATAACTAGAAGAACATAAAGTAAAAGAAGAGGAGTTGTACATTATGGGTATGCCTTGGTATATGTAAATCAAGTCTGGGAAGGATATAGCCTGATCAACTATATCTGTCCGATGAGTGACTTGCATATACTGGGGGATAGTCATAATGGGCAACAAATCTAACAACCTAACTACACCCTACAGGGAATATTTTAAGAATCAAATCTAAACACCTAAAAATACTATAGGAGTATTTGGTGATACTATAACCAACTTATGTGAAAACTAAAGACCTCTATTAGTAGGCCTATGATAACTGAGTGCATACGCCAAGGTTATACATAATTAAAGATATTATAGACTCAGAATCTATGACTATTGCTCTACTTCCTGTTCCTTGTTTAGTTGTGGACTTAGAGTAGAGTCATTTATTCGAAAGTCTATTCTATCTCAAATTATGTATAACTGATATGCACTACGTGATTATAGACGTAATTAATAAGGATCACCCCTATAAGTAATTATAGGATTAGGCGTCTATTAATTATCTCTTCTATCCCTATTTTCGCACGAGCAACATGATGTGTAAAATTTTAACGCCCGTACAAAACCTACTTCTACCCACTACCATAACTCTGTCTCCAAGACGTTAACAGAAACACCAAGAATAGTTCACTAAAGTGCGAAATTATACATGTGTATATAAATGGTAAGGATATTTACTAAAAGGTTTATCAATGAAATAGGCATGTATTTTATTTCATTGAATCTCACTACTTGGTATTACAAACAATTTACAACTGGTAACTCTAAGATTCTTTAGGTGTACCTTGAAGTTATGTGTAATTAAGAAATGATTGACCTAGAAATGGTGAGTCCGCCTTAGGACTTGTTCCTTGTTTGGTTGTGGACTTAGGGTAGACTCATTAGGATCAACAGTCTAATAAAATTTTAATTACACATAACTGGGGGCATGTCAAGTGAATCTTAGGAGTGGATCAGACATGGAACAAATCACAAGATTATAATCAAGTTATTCCTACTAAATTCATAAGTCTATTTATATAGACCTCTGGTATAGAGTCGTCGGCGTAGTCGTGTCGGCAATCTAGAATATGGCTAAATACATAATACAAACTATAATACCCAAATTATACAAAATTTTCTGCATTAAAAATCAATAGACAAATACATAAAATGAAACTAAAAAGGGTATCAAACTATCAAGAGAAAAACACATACAATGTAGATTAAAATCCACTAATTATAACAAAATGGCTAAGGATTGTTAAGTCCTCTCTTCTTATAAATAGCTTTGAAGCAAGCTTGCCTAAGCTTCTTTGTTCTTTCTGTCAATTCCATACCTGGCAATTTCTCCATCATCTTCTTGTGCCCTTCTAACGTCTCTATCTCCTCCTTTAATCCCAACTCCTAAATTTTTTTTAAGGTAGATACAATATATTTTTCATGTGAGTTCACAAAATTTACAATGAGTTAAGTTTATATAAATATAAATCGGGAGATCGTAGTAAATCAATTGATTTGATGTGGCATATGCCTAGGACCTATGTTTAGTTATAAAGAAACTAACGATTAAAATTTTAGAAAATACCAAAACTACTTTGGTTACCAAGTGCATGAGTAATGTATAGAAGGTTATTATCATAATTTACCTTGGCATTTTCAATGAGGGATTGAAGGCTCTTAAGTTTTCTATGAGGCCATATGTTTATGTTTAGCTCTCTGCATCTTTTCTTCAACACTGTTAAACTTATCCCTAGTTCCTTTGCTGCCATGATTATCGGCATCCCAAAATACTTCTCTATCTCTTCAAACTCCAATGGTCTCAATCTCTTTGCCACCTTCCGGCCACCGTGATCAGTGGTGGCAGCACTAGAACTACATGTAGCCTCACCACCGGATTTACAGTCTTCACTGAAACTAACCAATGGTAAATTACCATCCTCCCAACAATCCCATAAGCTTATATCTTCAAGGGGATCAAGATCGTGAAACTCATTTCTAGAAATGATGTTTTGATCTTTGTTAAGTACTGTGGAAACGTTCTGATCGAGCACTTCAGGCAATTTTTCCGACAACTCGTAATCATGATGGTGGAGCATGTCTCCACTGCAAAAAAAAAAAAAAAAAAAAAAAAAAAAAAAAAAACTCAAGATAATCAAATCCAACACGATGAAAGACTCTTTTTAATCACTACAAATCCAAACCATGTTTTGATCAATGTCGACAAAAATCACTTTTCTGTGCGTAAAATGGTGTAATAAGTGACGTTTATATATACCTGAAAAGATCTTGATGATCAAAGTACTGAAACCAATCGAGGTCATCTATGGGGTTTTGATGATCTGCAGGTGGATCCATTTGTGAGGGAGAAGTTAAAAGTCGCGGTAAGAATGTGATGATTTATATAAGTAAAGTGGGAGAAGTAATTAATAGCAAATTGTTGGGAATGCAACAAAACAAGTTAAACACTTCTGAAAAATTGATAAATGATTTCGGTAACACTCGCGGAACATAAACTAGTGAAAATTACAAATGAAATGGAATATATATAGTCTATGATGTTATGGTTATTGTGTATCTAACAAATGAAGAGAAAATGAATATATATATATATATATATATATATATATATATATGTATATATTCTTTGAGCCGTAACCTTCTTCTTCAATTCACACACATATACGGATATGTTGCTGCAAATTATGACTTGTGTGCCTCATGCATTTAATGCATCACATGCCTACTGCATATTCTTGACTTTGAAGCTACGTTCCAGTTTCCAATTTCCCCAGTAGCACAGTTTTCATTAGAAAGTACTCCAAGTCTTCACACATGAACCAGTTAGAAAGTACTCCAAGTCTTCACACATGAACCAGTTAGAAAGTACTCCAAGTCTTCACACATGCAAATTATGACTTGTATGTCGCTATAGGTATGTCGTTGGCTCTTGTTAAAAACCTATAGCGACAACAAGTCATCGTAATAGATTAAACCTGTGGTGACGACAAGTCGTCGCTATAGGTAACTAATAAAACTTTATTTTTTCAACCCCGAAAATATGATTGACAAAATCTATCCGACGAGACCCTCGTAATACCACTCGACAAAATCAAAGTTAACAAAAATCTCCACTTCGTGGAGGAACCAGTCAAAATCATGGATCGGGAAATCAAACGAACGAAACAAAGTCGTATTCCCATCGTGAAGGTCCGTTGGAACGCTAAACGAGGGCCTGAGTTCACCTGGGAACGCGAAGATCAAATGAAACAAAAATACCCACATCTTTTCCCAAACTCTTGATGTCCCAGTCAAATGCAAATTTTGGGACGAAATTCCTTCTAACGGGGGGATGATGTGACAACCGTCAAATTTCGGTCAAGTCAAAGTCAAACAAAGTCAACAAGTCAAACCGGTCAACTCCATTAACCCTTGTATGTTAGGGTTTACGTTGTACAATTCGCTATTTTAATGAGAAAACATCATTTGGAAAATTCATGTGTTTGATTTTCCTTAGCCTTAACAGTGCTAAACAACGAACCAAAGCGATAAAACACTATTGCACAATTATCGGGGGCTGTGTAAGACTCTTAAACATGGCTTAACGGGGTTTACAAATATGACAATTGTAAAAATCTCATCATATTTACTATTTACTATTTACTACCTACTATTTACTATTTACGTTTTAAAAATTACTATTATTAGCCAATTAGTATTAACCATCTTCTAGAAACATTTGTCATGATTACATCATGAATATGTCATATACACTAACTAGTTATATGGAGAATGTCAACATTTAACACTTATTATTAAAGAATTATATATGAATAGTAATTCTTACTAGTATAAATACAAGGCTTAAGTCACTCATTTTCTACACCATTCTCTCTCAATTTCAAGACTTCCAAGGTTAATCATCAAGCTTTCTTCCACTCTTGGTTCTCGATTCGTCAAGGCATCTTCTAAGTGTTTTTGAGTTGAACACTTCTCTTCTCCAACATCCATTCTCTAAGAACACATAAGGTGAGTTCATACCCCTACATTTACATGTTTTTCTTAAGTTTTAAGGGGGGAATACAAGTAAAATCATCAAGAACACAATTAAACTTTTTCTATCAGATTACATCAGAAAAGATGAACTTCGATCACGGACTGTTTTGGTCAACTTAAATATTTTAGTTTTCAAAACTGTTCCAGGTGAAAGTAGTTCAAACTCTTAGCTTTAAAATGGCTACTTGCACATCTCCATATGATTTTTCTACAATTTATGGTGATTTTTACAAAACTGCCTATCATTTCAGAGGCAAACCCGGACCAGTCTGTGATTATGAACATTTTCACCTCTGTTAGAGATCACTAAAAATCATGATAAAATTTACGAACAAACTAGACTCATATTCCAAACTCTCAGAATTTGCGGATTTGGATTTAGAGCTTTGATGATTTTTCTATAAATTTTCTAAGAACAGTAACAGAAACTGTATACAACAAAAAGTTGCTGTCAATTTCATTTCACCTTGTAACATGTTGAGCAAGGTGTATATCTTTATGTGATTATATGTTATTGCAATATATGACATTTTATCTTAATATTTTGACACACATCAGTTTACAAATGGATTTGGACATATAAAATATAAAGAATAACAAGTGATTATAATCAAAGTACAACCGATACATTCAAACATTTAATAAACTATTTTGAATATAGTTTGCATACATTACTACGTACTACCCTTGGTTGATAAACTATAATAGGTATAGTTTATGATACATTACATAACACATACATTTAAAAAGGGTACATTTATACAAATGATATTTTCATTAAGCAAGGTACGGCCATACGGTACCAAGTTTTCATAACACGTAATTCCGTTAATGACTTTGTGAGACATTTACTTCAAATTACCATTAAGTCTTGTATTGTAACCAGAGTCTCCTTGAGGGAGAGCGTGATAGTTGTGTATAGATCTATATTGGGTTTGACAAACCCACACCTAAACTGCATGCAACAGTTAGACCGATAGATCTGGGGTGACAAATGTCATAACATTTCCGACGCCTGAAGAACGTCGTTTTAGGCAACCTTGGTCATAGTATGGTTATAATAAACTCACATAAAGTATTAATAAACATTGGAATTTACGGGAACTTCATTAAAATTTAACGAGTTTATGTCGATTTAAAACTTGTATTGTTTTACTATAAATATGACAAATTACTTGTACATTTCGGTCTTTGGGTTTTAAGACTACATTTACACATTAAGGAAAATATTGGATTTTCTAACACAAATACTACTTTTACAAACGAAAGACTTTTAATAATACCAAACAAAAACTTATGAACTCACCAACCTTTGTGTTGACACTTTTTCAAACAACTTGTATTCTCAGGAAATCATTAAACAGGTAACCAAGTGCTTTTGAGGATGGAGCGCTAAGGCGTCTACTATTTCATATTTTGTCAACATATTGTAATTGATTCGTAAACATGTAATTCATACAATGATGTCACTTTTTCAATTATATATATGTTGGTTGTGTTTGCTTCAATTACTATTACAATTGTTGTTATGATACTATACATGAAGTCCTCCACCCCCGGACGTTTCCGCCATCCTTGGTTTGGGGGTGTGACAGATTGGTATCAGAGCCAGGTTTATAGTGAATTAAGTATATCAAACCACATAAGATATACAAACTATAAACACAATTGGGACTAATAGTCTCTGATTTGTGCATTTTTCAAATAAATATACTTTTAGGAAATGAATGGTTTCTTATTAAAAGTATAAATACATGCATACATGCTCACATAGTGTCATAACTAGAAGAACATAAAGTAAAAGAAGAGGAGTTGTACATTATGGGTATGCCTTGGTATATGTAAATCAAGTCTGGGAAGGATATAGCCTGATCAACTATATCTGTCCGATGAGTGACTTGCATATACTGGGGGATAGTCATAATGGGCAACAAATCTAACAACCTAACTACACCCTACAGGGAATATTTTAAGAATCAAATCTAAACACCTAAAAATACTATAGGAGTATTTGGTGATACTATAACCAACTTATGTGAAAACTAAAGACCTCTATTAGTAGGCCTATGATAACTGAGTGCATACGCCAAGGTTATACATAATTAAAGATATTATAGACTCAGAATCTATGACTATTGCTCTACTTCCTGTTCCTTGTTTAGTTGTGGACTTAGAGTAGAGTCATTTATTCGAAAGTCTATTCTATCTCAAATTATGTATAACTGATATGCACTACGTGATTATAGACGTAATTAATAAGGATCACCCCTATAAGTAATTATAGGATTAGGCGTCTATTAATTATCTCTTCTATCCCTATTTTCGCACGAGCAACATGATGTGTAAAATTTTAACGCCCGTACAAAACCTACTTCTACCCACTACCATAACTCTGTCTCCAAGACGTTAACAGAAACACCAAGAATAGTTCACTAAAGTGCGAAATTATACATGTGTATATAAATGGTAAGGATATTTACTAAAAGGTTTATCAATGAAATAGGCATGTATTTTATTTCATTGAATCTCACTACTTGGTATTACAAACAATTTACAACTGGTAACTCTAAGATTCTTTAGGTGTACCTTGAAGTTATGTGTAATTAAGAAATGATTGACCTAGAAATGGTGAGTCCGCCTTAGGACTTGTTCCTTGTTTGGTTGTGGACTTAGGGTAGACTCATTAGGATCAACAGTCTAATAAAATTTTAATTACACATAACTGGGGGCATGTCAAGTGAATCTTAGGAGTGGATCAGACATGGAACAAATCACAAGATTATAATCAAGTTATTCCTACTAAATTCATAAGTCTATTTATATAGACCTCTGGTATAGAGTCGTCGGCGTAGTCGTGTCGGCAATCTAGAATATGGCTAAATACATAATACAAACTATAATACCCAAATTATACAAAATTTTCTGCATTAAAAATCAATAGACAAATACATAAAATGAAACTAAAAAGGGTATCAAACTATCAAGAGAAAAACACATACAATGTAGATTAAAATCCACTAATTATAACAAAATGGCTAAGGATTGTTAAGTCCTCTCTTCTTATAAATAGCTTTGAAGCAAGCTTGCCTAAGCTTCTTTGTTCTTTCTGTCAATTCCATACCTGGCAATTTCTCCATCATCTTCTTGTGCCCTTCTAACGTCTCTATCTCCTCCTTTAATCCCAACTCCTAAATTTTTTTTAAGGTAGATACAATATATTTTTCATGTGAGTTCACAAAATTTACAATGAGTTAAGTTTATATAAATATAAATCGGGAGATCGTAGTAAATCAATTGATTTGATGTGGCATATGCCTAGGACCTATGTTTAGTTATAAAGAAACTAACGATTAAAATTTTAGAAAATACCAAAACTACTTTGGTTACCAAGTGCATGAGTAATGTATAGAAGGTTATTATCATAATTTACCTTGGCATTTTCAATGAGGGATTGAAGGCTCTTAAGTTTTCTATGAGGCCATATGTTTATGTTTAGCTCTCTGCATCTTTTCTTCAACACTGTTAAACTTATCCCTAGTTCCTTTGCTGCCATGATTATCGGCATCCCAAAATACTTCTCTATCTCTTCAAACTCCAATGGTCTCAATCTCTTTGCCACCTTCCGGCCACCGTGATCAGTGGTGGCAGCACTAGAACTACATGTAGCCTCACCACCGGATTTACAGTCTTCACTGAAACTAACCAATGGTAAATTACCATCCTCCCAACAATCCCATAAGCTTATATCTTCAAGGGGATCAAGATCGTGAAACTCATTTCTAGAAATGATGTTTTGATCTTTGTTAAGTACTGTGGAAACGTTCTGATCGAGCACTTCAGGCAATTTTTCCGACAACTCGTAATCATGATGGTGGAGCATGTCTCCACTGCAAAAAAAAAAAAAAAAAAAAAAAAAAAAAAAAAAAAACTCAAGATAATCAAATCCAACACGATGAAAGACTCTTTTTAATCACTACAAATCCAAACCATGTTTTGATCAATGTCGACAAAAATCACTTTTCTGTGCGTAAAATGGTGTAATAAGTGACGTTTATATATACCTGAAAAGATCTTGATGATCAAAGTACTGAAACCAATCGAGGTCATCTATGGGGTTTTGATGATCTGCAGGTGGATCCATTTGTGAGGGAGAAGTTAAAAGTCGCGGTAAGAATGTGATGATTTATATAAGTAAAGTGGGAGAAGTAATTAATAGCAAATTGTTGGGAATGCAACAAAACAAGTTAAACACTTCTGAAAAATTGATAAATGATTTCGGTAACACTCGCGGAACATAAACTAGTGAAAATTACAAATGAAATGGAATATATATAGTCTATGATGTTATGGTTATTGTGTATCTAACAAATGAAGAGAAAATGAATATATATATATATATATATATATATATATATATATATATATATATATATATATATATATGTATATATTCTTTGAGCCGTAACCTTCTTCTTCAATTCACACACATATACGGATATGTTGCTGCAAATTATGACTTGTGTGCCTCATGCATTTAATGCATCACATGCCTACTGCATATTCTTGACTTTGAAGCTACGTTCCAGTTTCCAATTTCCCCAGTAGCACAGTTTTCATTAGAAAGTACTCCAAGTCTTCACACATGAACCAGTTAGAAAGTACTCCAAGTCTTCACACATGAACCAGTTAGAAAGTACTCCAAGTCTTCACACATGCAAATTATGACTTGTGTGTCGCTATAGGTATGTCGTTGGCTCTTGTTAAAAACCTATAGCGACAACAAGTCATCGTAATAGATTAAACCTGTGGTGACGACAAGTCGTCGCTATAGGTAACTAATAAAACTTTATTTTTTCAACCCCGAAAATATGATTGACAAAATCTATCCGACGAGACCCTCGTAATACCACTCGACAAAATCAAAGTTAACAAAAATCTCCACTTCGTGGAGGAACCAGTCAAAATCATGGATCGGGAAATCAAACGAACGAAACAAAGTCGTATTCCCATCGTGAAGGTCCGTTGGAACGCTAAACGAGGGCCTGAGTTCACCTGGGAACGCGAAGATCAAATGAAACAAAAATACCCACATCTTTTCCCAAACTCTTGATGTCCCAGTCAAATGCAAATTTTGGGACGAAATTCCTTCTAACGGGGGGATGATGTGACAACCGTCAAATTTCGGTCAAGTCAAAGTCAAACAAAGTCAACAAGTCAAACCGGTCAACTCCATTAACCCTTGTATGTTAGGGTTTACGTTGTACAATTCGCTATTTTAATGAGAAAACATCATTTGGAAAATTCATGTGTTTGATTTTCCTTAGCCTTAACAGTGCTAAACAACGAACCAAAGCGATAAAACACTATTGCACAATTATCGGGGGCTGTGTAAGACTCTTAAACATGGCTTAACGGGGTTTACAAATATGACAATTGTAAAAATCTCATCATATTTACTATTTACTATTTACTACCTACTATTTACTATTTACGTTTTAAAAATTACTATTATTAGCCAATTAGTATTAACCATCTTCTAGAAACATTTGTCATGATTACATCATGAATATGTCATATACACTAACTAGTTATATGGAGAATGTCAACATTTAACACTTATTATTAAAGAATTATATATGAATAGTAATTCTTACTAGTATAAATACAAGGCTTAAGTCACTCATTTTCTACACCATTCTCTCTCAATTTCAAGACTTCCAAGGTTAATCATCAAGCTTTCTTCCACTCTTGGTTCTCGATTCGTCAAGGCATCTTCTAAGTGTTTTTGAGTTGAACACTTCTCTTCTCCAACATCCATTCTCTAAGAACACATAAGGTGAGTTCATACCCCTACATTTACATGTTTTTCTTAAGTTTTAAGGGGGGAATACAAGTAAAATCATCAAGAACACAATTAAACTTTTTCTATCAGATTACATCAGAAAAGATGAACTTCGATCACGGACTGTTTTGGTCAACTTAAATATTTTAGTTTTCAAAACTGTTCCAGGTGAAAGTAGTTCAAACTCTTAGCTTTAAAATGGCTACTTGCACATCTCCATATGATTTTTCTACAATTTATGGTGATTTTTACAAAACTGCCTATCATTTCAGAGGCAAACCCGGACCAGTCTGTGATTATGAACATTTTCACCTCTGTTAGAGATCACTAAAAATCATGATAAAATTTACGAACAAACTAGACTCATATTCCAAACTCTCAGAATTTGCGGATTTGGATTTAGAGCTTTGATGATTTTTCTATAAATTTTCTAAGAACAGTAACAGAAACTGTATACAACAAAAAGTTGCTGTCAATTTCATTTCACCTTGTAACATGTTGAGCAAGGTGTATATCTTTATGTGATTATATGTTATTGCAATATATGACATTTTATCTTAATATTTTGACACACATCAGTTTACAAATGGATTTGGACATATAAAATATAAAGAATAACAAGTGATTATAATCAAAGTACAACCGATACATTCAAACATTTAATAAACTATTTTGAATATAGTTTGCATACATTACTACGTACTACCCTTGGTTGATAAACTATAATAGGTATAGTTTATGATACATTACATAACACATACATTTAAAAAGGGTACATTTATACAAATGATATTTTCATTAAGCAAGGTACGGCCATACGGTACCAAGTTTTCATAACACGTAATTCCGTTAATGACTTTGTGAGACATTTACTTCAAATTACCATTAAGTCTTGTATTGTAACCAGAGTCTCCTTGAGGGAGAGCGTGATAGTTGTGTATAGATCTATATTGGGTTTGACAAACCCACACCTAAACTGCATGCAACAGTTAGACCGATAGATCTGGGGTGACAAATGTCATAACATTTCCGACGCCTGAAGAACGTCGTTTTAGGCAACCTTGGTCATAGTATGGTTATAATAAACTCACATAAAGTATTAATAAACATTGGAATTTACGGGAACTTCATTAAAATTTAACGAGTTTATGTCGATTTAAAACTTGTATTGTTTTACTATAAATATGACAAATTACTTGTACATTTCGGTCTTTGGGTTTTAAGACTACATTTACACATTAAGGAAAATATTGGATTTTCTAACACAAATACTACTTTTACAAACGAAAGACTTTTAATAATACCAAACAAAAACTTATGAACTCACCAACCTTTGTGTTGACACTTTTTCAAACAACTTGTATTCTCAGGAAATCATTAAACAGGTAACCAAGTGCTTTTGAGGATGGAGCGCTAAGGCGTCTACTATTTCATATTTTGTCAACATATTGTAATTGATTCGTAAACATGTAATTCATACAATGATGTCACTTTTTCAATTATATATATGTTGGTTGTGTTTGCTTCAATTACTATTACAATTGTTGTTATGATACTATACATGAAGTCCTCCACCCCCGGACGTTTCCGCCATCCTTGGTTTGGGGGTGTGACAGATTGGTATCAGAGCCAGGTTTATAGTGAATTAAGTATATCAAACCACATAAGATATACAAACTATAAACACAATTGGGACTAATAGTCTCTGATTTGTGCATTTTTCAAATAAATATACTTTTAGGAAATGAATGGTTTCTTATTAAAAGTATAAATACATGCATACATGCTCACATAGTGTCATAACTAGAAGAACATAAAGTAAAAGAAGAGGAGTTGTACATTATGGGTATGCCTTGGTATATGTAAATCAAGTCTGGGAAGGATATAGCCTGATCAACTATATCTGTCCGATGAGTGACTTGCATATACTGGGGGATAGTCATAATGGGCAACAAATCTAACAACCTAACTACACCCTACAGGGAATATTTTAAGAATCAAATCTAAACACCTAAAAATACTATAGGAGTATTTGGTGATACTATAACCAACTTATGTGAAAACTAAAGACCTCTATTAGTAGGCCTATGATAACTGAGTGCATACGCCAAGGTTATACATAATTAAAGATATTATAGACTCAGAATCTATGACTATTGCTCTACTTCCTGTTCCTTGTTTAGTTGTGGACTTAGAGTAGAGTCATTTATTCGAAAGTCTATTCTATCTCAAATTATGTATAACTGATATGCACTACGTGATTATAGACGTAATTAATAAGGATCACCCCTATAAGTAATTATAGGATTAGGCGTCTATTAATTATCTCTTCTATCCCTATTTTCGCACGAGCAACATGATGTGTAAAATTTTAACGCCCGTACAAAACCTACTTCTACCCACTACCATAACTCTGTCTCCAAGACGTTAACAGAAACACCAAGAATAGTTCACTAAAGTGCGAAATTATACATGTGTATATAAATGGTAAGGATATTTACTAAAAGGTTTATCAATGAAATAGGCATGTATTTTATTTCATTGAATCTCACTACTTGGTATTACAAACAATTTACAACTGGTAACTCTAAGATTCTTTAGGTGTACCTTGAAGTTATGTGTAATTAAGAAATGATTGACCTAGAAATGGTGAGTCCGCCTTAGGACTTGTTCCTTGTTTGGTTGTGGACTTAGGGTAGACTCATTAGGATCAACAGTCTAATAAAATTTTAATTACACATAACTGGGGGCATGTCAAGTGAATCTTAGGAGTGGATCAGACATGGAACAAATCACAAGATTATAATCAAGTTATTCCTACTAAATTCATAAGTCTATTTATATAGACCTCTGGTATAGAGTCGTCGGCGTAGTCGTGTCGGCAATCTAGAATATGGCTAAATACATAATACAAACTATAATACCCAAATTATACAAAATTTTCTGCATTAAAAATCAATAGACAAATACATAAAATGAAACTAAAAAGGGTATCAAACTATCAAGAGAAAAACACATACAATGTAGATTAAAATCCACTAATTATAACAAAATGGCTAAGGATTGTTAAGTCCTCTCTTCTTATAAATAGCTTTGAAGCAAGCTTGCCTAAGCTTCTTTGTTCTTTCTGTCAATTCCATACCTGGCAATTTCTCCATCATCTTCTTGTGCCCTTCTAACGTCTCTATCTCCTCCTTTAATCCCAACTCCTAAATTTTTTATAAGGTAGATACAATATATTTTTCATGTGAGTTCACAAAATTTACAATGAGTTAAGTTTATATAAATATAAATCGGGAGATCGTAGTAAATCAATTGATTTGATGTGGCATATGCCTAGGACCTATGTTTAGTTATAAAGAAACTAACGATTAAAATTTTAGAAAATACCAAAACTACTTTGGTTACCAAGTGCATGAGTAATGTATAGAAGGTTATTATCATAATTTACCTTGGCATTTTCAATGAGGGATTGAAGGCTCTTAAGTTTTCTATGAGGCCATATGTTTATGTTTAGCTCTCTGCATCTTTTCTTCAACACTGTTAAACTTATCCCTAGTTCCTTTGCTGCCATGATTATCGGCATCCCAAAATACTTCTCTATCTCTTCAAACTCCAATGGTCTCAATCTCTTTGCCACCTTCCGGCCACCGTGATCAGTGGTGGCAGCACTAGAACTACATGTAGCCTCACCACCGGATTTACAGTCTTCACTGAAACTAACCAATGGTAAATTACCATCCTCCCAACAATCCCATAAGCTTATATCTTCAAGGGGATCAAGATCGTGAAACTCATTTCTAGAAATGATGTTTTGATCTTTGTTAAGTACTGTGGAAACGTTCTGATCGAGCACTTCAGGCAATTTTTCCGACAACTCGTAATCATGATGGTGGAGCATGTCTCCACTGCAAAAAAAAAAAAAAAAAAAAAAAAAAAAAAAAAAAAACTCAAGATAATCAAATCCAACACGATGAAAGACTCTTTTTAATCACTATAAATCCAAACCATGTTTTGATCAATGTCGACAAAAATCACTTTTCTGTGCGTAAAATGGTGTAATAAGTGACGTTTATATATACCTGAAAAGATCTTGATGATCAAAGTACTGAAACCAATCGAGGTCATCTATGGGGTTTTGATGATCTGCAGGTGGATCCATTTGTGAGGGAGAAGTTAAAAGTCGCGGTAAGAATGTGATGATTTATATAAGTAAAGTGGGAGAAGTAATTAATAGCAAATTGTTGGGAATGCAACAAAACAAGTTAAACACTTCTGAAAAATTGATAAATGATTTCGGTAACACTCGCGGAACATAAACTAGTGAAAATTACAAATGAAATGGAATATATATAGTCTATGATGTTATGGTTATTGTGTATCTAACAAATGAAGAGAAAATGAATATATATATATATATATATATATATATATATATATATATGTATATATTCTTTGAGCCGTAACCTTCTTCTTCAATTCACACACATATACGGATATGTTGCTGCAAATTATGACTTGTGTGCCTCATGCATTTAATGCATCACATGCCTACTGCATATTCTTGACTTTGAAGCTACGTTCCAGTTTCCAATTTCCCCAGTAGCACAGTTTTCATTAGAAAGTACTCCAAGTCTTCACACATGAACCAGTTAGAAAGTACTCCAAGTCTTCACACAAGAACCAGTTAGAAAGTACTCCAAGTCTTCACACATGCAAATTATGACTTGTGTGTCGCTATAGGTATGTCGTTGGCTCTTGTTAAAAACCTATAGCGACAACAAGTCATCGTAATAGATTAAACCTGTGGTGACGACAAGTCGTCGTTATAGGTAACTAATAAAACTTTATTTTTTCAACCCCGAAAATATGATTGACAAAATCTATCCGACGAGACCCTCGTAATACCACTCGACGAAATCAAAGTTAACAAAAATCTCCACTTCGTGGAGGAACCAGTCAAAATCATGGATCGGGAAATCAAACGAACGAAACAAAGTCGTATTCCCATCGTGAAGGTCCGTTGGAACGCTAAACGAGGGCCTGAGTTCACCTGGGAACGCGAAGATCAAATGAAACAAAAATACCCACATCTTTTCCCAAACTCTTGATGTCCCAGTCAAATGCAAATTTTGGGACGAAATTCCTTCTAACGGGGGGATGATGTGACAACCGTCAAATTTCGGTCAAGTCAAAGTCAAACAAAGTCAACAAGTCAAACCGGTCAACTCCATTAACCCTTGTATGTTAGGGTTTACGTTGTACAATTCGCTATTTTAATGAGAAAACATCATTTGGAAAATTCATGTGTTTGATTTTCCTTATCCTTAACAGTGCTAAACAACGAACCAAAGCGATAAAACACTATTGCACAATTATCGGGGGCTGTGTAAGACTCTTAAACATGGCTTAACGGGGTTTACAAATATGACAATTGTAAAAATCTCATCATATTTACTATTTACTATTTACTACCTACTATTTACTATTTACGTTTTAAAAATTACTATTATTAGCCAATTAGTATTAACCATCTTCTAGAAACATTTGTCATGATTACATCATGAATATGTCATATACACTAACTAGTTATATGGAGAATGTCAACATTTAACACTTATTATTAAAGAATTATATATGAATAGTAATTCTTACTAGTATAAATACAAGGCTTAAGTCACTCATTTTCTACACCATTCTCTCTCAATTTCAAGACTTCCAAGGTTAATCATCAAGCTTTCTTCCACTCTTGGTTCTCGATTCGTCAAGGCATCTTCTAAGTGTTTTTGAGTTGAACACTTCTCTTCTCCAACATCCATTCTCTAAGAACACATAAGGTGAGTTCATACCCCTACATTTACATGTTTTTCTTAAGTTTTAAGGGGGGAATACAAGTAAAATCATCAAGAACACAATTAAACTTTTTCTATCAGATTACATCAGAAAAGATGAACTTCGATCACGGACTGTTTTGGTCAACTTAAATATTTTAGTTTTCAAAACTGTTCCAGGTGAAAGTAGTTCAAACTCTTAGCTTTAAAATGGCTACTTGCACATCTCCATATGATTTTTCTACAATTTATGGTGATTTTTACAAAACTGCCTATCATTTCAGAGGCAAACCCGGACCAGTCTGTGATTATGAACATTTTCACCTCTGTTAGAGATCACTAAAAATCATGATAAAATTTACGAACAAACTAGACTCATATTCCAAACTCTCAGAATTTGCGGATTTGGATTTAGAGCTTTGATGATTTTTCTATAAATTTTCTAAGAACAGTAACAGAAACTGTATACAACAAAAAGTTGCTGTCAATTTCATTTCACCTTGTAACATGTTGAGCAAGGTGTATATCTTTATGTGATTATATGTTATTGCAATATATGACATTTTATCTTAATATTTTGACACACATCAGTTTACAAATGGATTTGGACATATAAAATATAAAGAATAACAAGTGATTATAATCAAAGTACAACCGATACATTCAAACATTTAATAAACTATTTTGAATATAGTTTGCATACATTACTACGTACTACCCTTGGTTGATAAACTATAATAGGTATAGTTTATGATACATTACATAACACATACATTTAAAAAGGGTACATTTATACAAAGGATATTTTCATTAAGCAAGGTACGGCCATACGGTACCAAGTTTTCATAACACGTAATTCCGTTAATGACTTTGTGAGACATTTACTTCAAATTACCATTAAGTCTTGTATTGTAACCAGAGTCTCCTTGAGGGAGAGCGTGATAGTTGTGTATAGATCTATATTGGGTTTGACAAACCCACACCTAAACTGCATGCAACAGTTAGACCGATAGGTCTGGGGTGACAAATGTCATAACATTTCCGACGCCTGAAGAACGTCGTTTTAGGCAACCTTGGTCATAATATGGTTATAATAAACTCACATAAAGTATTAATAAACATTGGAATTTACGGGAACTTCATTAAAATTTAACGAGTTTATGTCGATTTAAAACTTGTATTGTTTTACTATAAATATGACAAATTACTTGTACATTTCGGTCTTTGGGTTTTAAGACTACATTTACACATTAAGGAAAATATTGGATTTTCTAACACAAATACTACTTTTACAAACGAAAGGCTTTTAATAATACCAAACAAAAACTTATGAACTCACCAACCTTTGTGTTGACACTTTTTCAAACAACTTGTATTCTCAGGAAATCATTAAACAGGTAACCAAGTGCTTTTGAGGATGGAGCGCTAAGGCGTCTACTATTCATATTTTGTCAACATATTGTAATTGATTCGTAAACATGTAATTCATATAATGATGTCACTTTTTCAATTATATATATGTTGGTTGTGTTTGCTTCAATTACTATTACAATTGTTGTTATGATACTATACATGAAGTCCTCCACCCCCGGACGTTTCCGCCATCCTTGGTTTGGGGGTGTGACAGCAACCCAAAAGGACCATGCTCACAATCGGGTCAAGTACATACCAAAAAAGTTATGGGCTTAGACACCTAATCCAACAGTAAGTGAGAAATGGGGAGTGATTTCGGCCATATGTATATATATGAGGGTAAAGGTGATGTGACATTTGCATTGGTATGTGTATTTTATCACATTGGAAAAAGTGTCACCGTTTAAAACTAGTGATTTCGGCCTATCTTCACCGAAATCACTTTGATTTCGGTCCATGCTCCAACCGAAAATTCTAATTCTTCGGTCTAGGGGGATTTCAGTCCAAAGGGATTTCGGTCTAGGTGGGACTTCGGCCTAATGATGATATCGGTCTAGTGATGTTTCGGTCTAAAGGTGTTCTCGGCCAAGGCATGTGATTTTTGATTTTTGATTCCTAAAACCGAAAACCCTAAAGCAAAGTGAATTTTCATGATTTAGTTTTAACTATTTGATTTTTGTTTGACTTGACTTGACTTGTTTGACTTTTATTGATCCGAAATAGCCGGGTGTTACAGGTTGTGACACCAACAAATTGACGGTCATTTTAAAAATTTTATTTATGCTTATTTAAAAATCAGAGTATACTTTTTGAAGAATATTATTACGAAATTTGTCCCCAAAAATATGATAAAAATATTATCACAACATTTCCGAAAAAATGTATTTTATTTATATTAAAACATTGACATGTCATCGTCAATACCGAAACATAAGCATAAACATACCTTACATTCATTTACACTAATGAATTACATCTCCTTTAATCTTTCAGTGTAATGTATCTTCGCATCGATACTTGTGATACAAATAAACTGAGTGGGTCAGGTTGGGAAACCTAGTGAGTACATAGGGTTTTCAACCTACAATAATATAATTAATATGTTTATTCATCAAACAATTAACCCAACTTCCCATCTCCATTATCTTCTTTATTCTTAAGGATCCACCCTAAGAATCAGCTATTCTTCATTCATTCATTCCTAAGGATTGTCCTAAGGAATAGACATGAAGTCCATCGCTGCTAGGTTTTATCCAACATGCACTAAGTTCATAGCTGTCGGGGTTATTCATTAGGCACAGCTGCCAATGTTATCTATTAGGCACTAAGTCCATAGCTTCCAATGTTCATTCGTAATGCACTAAGTCCATAGCTTCCAGGGTTTTTAGAGTACATCTGATGAACACTCCGTTCATAAACACCTATAGGTTGCGAGCCTGCTAGCGTTCCACTGGACTGTCTAGAATAATCTGTGGTTGTCATCTATACTCTGCTAGATGACATCATCGTTAAAGTCAAGGCTTCTCATCATCTTACACCTCTCATCTTCTATATCATCTTTCATCTCTCATCTTCTACATCATCTTTCATCTACCCATCATTACCCAATATATTTATAGGTATAAAAATACATATACAGTTTAAATCGAGTAAAACATGTATAAATCGTTCATCTAGCATAGATATCAGGAACACAGATAATAAGCACATATAGCATGTATTAATATTAAATACTTCATATCTATGTGTAAGATTAAAGTAACTATGCACTCACTTGTTAAAGTGATAACTCGAAATTCGGGCAGCGCTTCGCTTCTAACAATCGTCTTTTCCTTCGACGAAACCTAGCATTATTATTGCTAAGTTTTTAGTCTAATATTTATTGCGACAAATTATTAGTCTAGCTTTATCATTAACTCAAAGTCTACTTTGATGATCTATCAAGTAAGGAACAACCAGGTAGGATCATATCGGAGGTATGGTCCGTTTGGTATACGAAGTATACTGTTTGGAAAGCCCAATTTAAACACCTCACTAAATCACAGCCTAGATATCATCCCCGTAAGTAGATCAATCAGTATAACGACTTTGAATCACTGATAAATCTTGTTTATAAGTTCATAATAACGATAATGAACTTAAACATAAGTTATACTTAAAGTATGGTAAGCATAACTCACTTACAGAGGGTTTAGCGAGGAACCGGGCTCTGCGCGGGTAGAACTTTTGAGCCGAAAGCTCTTCTTCTCGGAGCCTTCTGGCGCTCCGGGACTCGCCTCTAACACTTAGGAATTGCTAGGGAAAAACTTAGAAGGTTTGGGAGTAATGGGGAAAAGAGAATTGGAAATGTGTGAAGAAAATAAGAGATTTGTGTCTCTATTTATAGGCTGGGAAACTGACCAACACTATGTGTTACTGGCTCAACATGACATGTTGTTGTGCCAGGTATCGCCATCTGGTGCAAAGGCGTGGGGAAGAAGTAGTGGCTCAGATCGTGCCACGTGTCACTCATTGGTTACTCCAAAAACTAATTATCTTCTAAAATTTCTAACTTTCGCATACGAGCTCCGTTTTTGACGTTTTTATATCCACGCTTATGTATCGACGGGATCTACAACTTTCGTTTAGACTCCGTCGGCTAATTTTGACTTTATTTTTAAAGTTATATTTTAACAGGCTTAGACAGTTAAAGTCCGTTAAAAAATCATAACTTTGTCATCCGACGTCTGTTTTCGACTGTCTTTATATCATTGAGCTCCTATTGACGAGATCTTCAATTCTCATTTAGGTTGTGTCGGCTAATAATCGATCGATCTAAAATTCGATTTCCGGGTTGTATACTGCGATGCAAAATCTTAGAAAAAACATAACTTCCTCTAACGAAGTCAGATTTGGACGTTCTTTTTATGTACGTTCTCGGTTTCACATATACTACGAATTTCGTTAAGATTGCTAAGGCTAAAAAGTATTTTGTCAATAATTTATTTTTTACGGTACGCGGCGATGTGTCGGTTTTGTCGCAAAACTTCGACGGGTCATAAGTTGTTCGTTATAAGTCGGATTTCAGCATTCTTTATATGTACGAAATCCTTGTGACATATACTATACTTTGGTTAAGATTATTTATTCTAAATAATCTTCTATAAAAAAGTTATTTTTAATGCTCATTGTCTCTAGATTGACTAGCCCGAATCTGTGGGCGTTACAAAGGTGATGTATGTGTATTTTTTTTTAAGAAAATTAAATAAAAGGAAAGGAAAAATAAAATTGAAAAGGATATAATAGTAATTTCAGATCAAACTTATAACAAAGTAAAAATAAAGGGACCAACCATGCTAGTTTTAGAAACCACAGGGACCATATTTGTCAAAAAATTAATAGGGACTGAACTTGTGACCATTGGTAAACCGTATGGACTATTTATGTAATTTTGTCTAATAATTTTATAACTAATTGCAATAGTAATTTTCTATAATATATATTTAATAAAATTCTAAGTACACAATATTTTAATCTGCACACCAGTCGACCTAAAAATATGCATTGTTCTCTAACTTTACAGGATAGTATAATAATGCGAGTAAAAAGGCATGTGAACTATCGTTTTGTTGAATGTATGGGCATTCCACAGTCCACCCCATAAAGAAGTGATACAGTAACCTCAATTCCTCAGTCAGAAACCACGGGAACTCAAAAAGCAGATCTGATTTGTTTTGGTGTTAACTTTTATTCTATTCAAAATAAAACACGATACCTTAAGATTGCGTGTGCATTTTTTCTTTTACCGACCGACCGAGAAATCTAGAAAAAGTGAAAAATCCACGTCACCATTCGGCATTCACTATACGAGAAGTCTAGAGGTAACCAGATTGCCTATTATATATAAATACCCAGACAGAGAAGATAATAACACATCAAACCCAATCTCCTTAATCCAAACGTACACAACACAACAATCACCATGGTTAAAGCAATTAGAATTCATGAGCACGGCGGCCCTGAGGTCATCCTTGTTCACCTACCTCGCTTCTTTACATTGTCTCTTTCTTTCTTAATTTCAGAGACTAATTAATGGTGTTGAATTTCTTTTCTGTTACAGGTCTTGACATGGGAAGATGTTCAAGTCCCAGATCCAAAAGAAGGAGAAATCAGGTTGAAGCAAAAGGCAGTTGGTCTAAATTTCTTGGATGTGTATATGCGTCGAGGTGAACAGAATCTAGCTCCACCCTTGCCATATATCCCAGGTATGGAAGGAGCCGGAGTTGTAACAGCGGTGGGTCCCGGAGTAACCAGCTGCAAAGTTGGAGATGTCGTGGCTTACGCTAGCCCGGAGGTGGGTTCTTACGCCCAAGAGAGAATACTTCCCGCAGATCTAGCGGTGCCTGTTCCTTCTTCTGTTGATCCCGTTGAAGCAGCCGCCGCCATTTTTAAGGGTCTCACTGCACATGTCTTGATCCATAAAGGCTTTAAAGTAGGTGACCCATTCAATTCTTGATTTATGTATTATCTGTAGATGATAAAAAGTTTCTTCAATATTTAATGAAACAACGATTCCCATATATATAGGTTGAACCTGGACATACAATCCTGGTACATGCGGCGGCAGGTGGAGTCGGATCTTTGGTTTGTCAGTGGGCAAATGCGATTGGAGCCACCGTCATCGGAACGGTGTCGACCAAGGAGAAGGCTGCGCAGGCGAAAGAAGATGGATGTCACCATGTGATTCTTTACAAAGAGGAGAACTTTGTGGATCGTGTGATGGAGATTACATCAGGCAAAGGGCTGGAAGTAGTCTACGATTCAGTCGGAAAAGACACCTTCAATGTAAGATATAATATTAATTATTAATGGTTTGTAGCTGGGTTTCAACTAATTAAATTCTGTTCTTTTGAAATGAAGGGATCATTAGCGTGCTTAAAGAACCGTGGATACATGGTGCTTTTCGGGACTGCCTCAGGTGTACCAGAGCCTGTGCGTGTTGATCAGATTGCACCTAAATCACTCTATTATACGTTTTCATCAATCACAGAATACACAGTTGAAAATCGAAAGGAGCTGCTTGTGGCTGCTCAAGACTTGTTTTCTAATATTGCAAAAGGAGTGTTGAGGATTCGTCTTAATCATAAGTATCCTCTGTCTCAAGCAATCCAAGCTCATACTGATCTCGAGAGTCGGAAAACATCGGGATCAGTTGTGTTGATCCCAGACGAGGAGTGATTTCGTAAGTTTCATATTTGTTGTATGTTTACTGTTTTCGATCTATCTACCTTTTGTTGTTTCTTTTGTATTCCAATGGTCAATGGACCTTTGTATTTTTTGTGGAGGAGGATCAAATTCAATTTTGTAATATAATGTCACTATTTTATTTTATTCTAGACAAAACTGCACAAATGATCCTTATCGTTAGCTCGTTAGCTGAAAATTACCATTTTGATTCAAAAAAATTTGGACTAGCACCAGAGGTCCAAACTTTTCATTTCATTGCAAGTTTAATCCAATTTGCGTTGAACTTTTTTATAATGACGATTTTACCCTTATCTTTTACTTTTTCAATTTTATTTATTTATTTAAATATTTGACTGGTTAAAAAAAATAAAAAAGAATTTTAGAGAAAAGACAAAACTCTCTCTCTCCTTTTCTTTTCTTCCCCATAAACAACCACTTCCTTTTCTCTCTCATTTTCTTTTCTTCCCCTCGTTGCTGCTCCATTCCCTGACCACCGGGGACACCAAGAAATACCCCAACACCATCGAGGACCACCTTGCTCCACCATGTCACCACCGCAGCTGCCCACCATGCTCTACTCCCCCACTGCCTTTACCAATCAAACCCAACCCAACTCCCTTCCCTTCTCTTCGTTCTCACCGGAAGGAAAGCAAAACAGGAGGCAGCAAAGGTAGCAACGAGGACGAACCGAGAATTGGGGTGGCGCTGAATAGATCTGAAAAATCGATCAAACTTCAACCAATTATCTGAATAGATCTGAAAATCGAGCCACAGATCTGTTGTAATCGACAGTGGGGCTCGACGCAAGAATATATATATATATATATATATATATATATATATATATATATATATATATATATATATATATAGAGAGAGAGAGAGAGAGAGAGTGTGTGTGGTAGTGGCTTACTAATGGCAGAAAATGGTGGTGGTCTCAAGAGCTTGATGGTGTCCAACGGGACTCCACAGCAGCGGCAACGGAGGGCGGCGATGGCAGCCCCCTGTTCCGACGGGTTTGACCAGAGGGAAGGAGAAGGAAAGGGTTGTGGGTAGTGGGTTGATCGGCGATGGCAGGAGGGTAGATGGGTGGTGGGAGCGGTGATGTTCCGGTGGTCCCTGGTGGTTTTCCGGTGGCCTCACTATTGGTGGTTCTTAGCCACCCTCAGTGGTGGTGTTTTTCGTTGGAAGTGGGTGGCAGCCCATTGCTGGTTTTTCTTGCTTCAGTCAACAGAAAACGAGAGTAGAAACAGAGGCGATGGCTGGTTGTCGGAACTCCTTAGCAGTTCGGTGGTGGCTATGGGTGGTCCTTGGTGGCTGCTAGTGACGGTCCAAGGTGAAAGGTGGAGGTTGGTGATGTTTGTTCTAACAATGGTGGAAGTGTGTGGATTTAAAGTGATCGTGGGTATTAGTCCAAGAACAACAAACAAGAATCTGTTCTCTTTCACTGTATAATTTATGCAATTTATTGTCATACCAAAAGCAATCCTCTAAACTAACTCATTGATATATATATATATATATATATATATATATATATATATATATATATATATATATATATATATATATAGAGAGAGAGAGAGAGAGAGAGAGAGAGAGAGAGAGAAATTTATTTTTATTTTTATTTTCTTGTTTTTTTTTTAAATCAGAAAAACAAATAAGAAAAAAGAGAAAATCATATTAACAGGGGCAAATCCGTCATTTTGAAAATAATCAGAACAGATTGGACCAAAGCCGCAACAAAATAAAAGTTTTGGACCACTGGTCAAAGGTAAGATATACTATAATTCATTTATCAATATATATCTCATCAAATGGTAAACATAAATGGTAAACACAGTTCAATTTGATTGCAAAAAGACATCATATTGAACATCTGTCAAATCAGTAGTTTCAAGTGAGAACCTAAACAATGAGAAACCAATCACATTATCTATACAAGATTTATAAATATTTTTGCAGACTGCCACCTCTTTAGAATCTTCAGTAAGACAACAGTTAAATCTTCCAGCAACTTGATTACCAAAAGCATTAAGATATATGAGACTAAAAAAAAGGTTAACTGTCATTTAAGCAAATATGATATATTCCATCAAGTAGCTACTTCAAAGATAAATTACCTATGATTCTTGGAGTTGGCGGTGTTGGATCTGCTGGTGGCCTGTTTCTCACTGCTAAGTTCAGACCTGCAATATTGTAAATAGAAATGAATGAAAGTAGGATGCTATAATAAACAAGTAATGGAAGTTCATTGCTATTTATAGGATTTACAATGCTATAACAAAATTAGTAAATTGAAATAGAAGAGAAAGAAAATTATTAACCAAAAAGTAAATAAGTATCTCACTAACCTGTGACTGAAGCATCTCATCTAAACTGGGAAAATATTCAGCTATCCCAGTCTACAAGAATGATATTAGAAATGGTTAATTGCAAGAAATAGCAATGATTTGTTTATTATAGCATATCCTACTTTAATGAAATCTACCAATTTATAGCAATACAAAACAAGTTTATGTAGTAATTTCAAGGTATAAGGTCTTGATAAGATAAAAACTGAAAGTACAATGCTATAATTGTATCAAGGGTAGTTTAGTAAATTGAACAGTTGATGTTACCTCGAGATATAAAAGAATATTTGAAATCTTTAAGCTTATTCTTGCCATTTCGGCCTTACCCTGCAAAGAGTTTAAAGGTGTATGAAAGGGCCATAGTTGAGAAAGTGATGGAATGGAATAGACAACAAGGGAATAGAATGAGTGATTACATTCAGTTATCATGTTTGGCATGGTTAAAGGAATGAAATCATTCGGTTATCATGTACAACATTAACAACACCACTCTCCAGTTCAGAGCTTGCAACTTCTTTCTGTGAATAGAAAGAGAAAGAACATAAACTGATTTAAAAGAACAAATATATACCAGAAATATTTGAAGGGCAGTAACTTAAAGCATAACAAAAGAACTTTTTCATTTGACGAATATTTGAACAATGTTGTAAAAATGACATAACTTCCCCTGGTTAAAGTCCATCAGTCAGTAGAAAGTAAACAAATTCATAAAACAAAAAAGTCGTTTTCTTACCAAATTTTGCAACAAATTATAGCTTTGAGTCAATACCATAGGTCTGCAACATATTGTATATTGGTTTAAAGCAAGAAAATTCAAAAACCAATTTAGAAGCATAAATTAAAAAAATAAAAAAATAAAAAAAATAATAAAAAAAAACTTCCGCCAAATTGATTTAATGCACTTTAAGTAAGGAGAAATTGTTCTTTCCTTCTTGAGATTATATGTAAGTAGCATATTGGCAAAAGCATATTTCTATATGTTTATGTTCTTTATAAAGATCCAAAATGAGTCATACAATGATAGCCTAAGAAAAAGAGTATTCTTCCCATTAATAGATAGGCTGGATTTTGAGTTCTTATGTTAAACCTAAAACTTACCAAAAAAAAAGTCACGAACATCTTTCACAAAATTAACACCAACACTTTTGCTTTAATTTTACTTTTAAACTGTGATTAAGAGAAAACATTTTTCACAGATGTCAACAACTCAATTTCACTCTAGAACACAGACTATAATTTTTGACTTGCTACAAAAATAGAGCTTCATCACTTGCATTGATGACAGAAGACCTTGGTAAGCCGGATGTAGCATGTTTGCTATTGTAGAAGTAGCTAAAACCCATTTCATATGCAATCATAATCATGGTTTTATGCTTTTTTGTATTTTATTTGAATTTAGATATAAGATGGTGTTTACCTAAGTCGCACATTGACAACATTGTATGTCTCATAAGGCATTTAAACTGAAGAATATTCAAAAGGAAATGTTTTCCTTTCATATATTTCACCAGGAACATCCGGTTCACGAACTACATAACAAAGGGTAAGATAGTAAATTATCGATGAATAATGATGTTGAATTATCAATTATCAATGAAAAAAGAACATAAAAGTTGTCATTTCATCAAGAACATGTATAAAGTTAGCATCCAAACAGATGGACTTACCAAGAGAGGTAAAGTCATAGAAGTTGCCTCTGTCAAAATAAATTTCTGCAAACAGAAATAAACTACCAAAATATTATTAACATTGATTTGCATGACAATTTCTCCTAAAACTAAGTAGAAAACTCACCAATTTAACCAAGGAGTTCTATTTTAATGCCATTATGTTCAACCTTCTTCCCTTGCACTGGTCTACAGATATCTGCAAAAAGGGCAAATAAGTCAATAATGAGAACAATAAGTGTAACTGAAATATTACAAGAAGGCTTGAAAGCTCCTAAAATATAATTCTGATTAAGAAAAAATATAGGGAAGCAAGTCATATTCCATTGCAATAAGAAATGATGTAGTGCAGATTACAGAAACAACAATCAAGGTTTAGCTAAATTGTTACCATTCCGCCAAAAATTGATTCTCACCCCCAAAATCTTTCCTTAAACTCGCTGTTAAAACCTAAAAACAACTACAGTGTGTCATTCCACCAAATTTAAATATTTTAAATAACAAAATCAATAATATAAGTTGTTAATCAGCCTTCATAGACACATTACATGCCAGTTGGGCGAATCAAAAGCTTAATTGATTGAGATTACAAAAGGTTTTCTCCACTTTCCGTTCGAAAACCTAACTTTATCTTGTATCTAGTGAAAATGCCATTGATTTATGAATGGAGCTAGATTATGAATTCACTTAAATAGGAATTCGAAAATCACTTGTAAGACAAGCCATGGAATCTCAGTTTATGGGGTGAATTAGGACAAAGGACACAAAACACATTTGATTTTGCATGTCAATCAAGCAGGCAATTCACTAAGACAAAATTGAAATTTGATTTTAAACAAATTAAGATAGAGATGTTCATACTGTGCAGACCTGAAGAAAGTAAGTGATTAACGAGAGACGAACGGAGATACTAGATAGGCTTAATTCTAGAGTTAGTAACAGATGGAGCGTTGGTATCGCAAGCAGTAGGCAAAGCTAGGCTTTGATATCGCAAGCAACAGGCAAAGCTAGGGATTTGGTGGCATTCAACGATGTGCCTAATTGCGCACTGTTTTTGAACGCTTCACACAAACACAGTGCGTCTGTTCTCAACACCGATTTAAGCCCCGAGCAACATGTTCCTTCTGGTTTCTTCACTGTGCTTCCGATCGTCACGTACGACAGGCAATTGATCACCACCGTAAAGATGCATAGAATCAGAACGGCGATTGTTGTTGCCATTTTTGCCGGAAAATCGTGATTGTCAGAGAGAGAGAGAGAGAGAGAGAGAGTTTTAAAAAACGAGGGTTTTTGATGATGGTGAGACGTGAGACGATTAAAAGAAAGGAGATTATTTTTTATGGGCCTTCATCATACTGAAATGGCACAATTGGCCCTTTAACTATTATAATTTGTAATTTTAGTTCTTCACTGTATACTAAAGGCGGATGGTTACGCATCCACATGTGAGGCAATCCAGTGACGACTCTTTTTTGGTCTCTAAGCCTTTAACATCACTGACCAGTATTTTTTGTCACTAAGCCAGTGACCATTCTTTTTAGTTATTAATATTTGTTTTCTGATATTAAAAAATTATTTAAATTTTATTTTATAATTTAGTGACCGGTGAGTGAGAACTATCATCGAATTAGTCACTAAATTTATAGCATTACCAAAATTCAGTGACGACTTATTATATGGTGACTAAATGATGCTCATAGTGACCAGATTTTCAGTCGTCACTAAAAAACTGGTCACTAATAAAGACTTTTCTTGTAGTGTACACACAACTCACATATTGGAGCTCTCGATTAAAATAGAAGGAATCATAGTTCGGAATACACATAATCATCCCATAACTACGACTCGGAGATCCCTAAACCTCTATGTCTTAAATCCGTAGGAAGACCACATCCATAGTTCACGAGAGATAACTTTGTTGTTCTTTGTCGACATTGGGCCGCGAGAGCGTTGAGATCACAACAAACACAACTCACAATCTTTCTTCCTCAATAGTGTTGGAAAACAATGTTTTATCTTTCTTGCTCGCTCACTCGCTCTCTCTCATTCTCTCCCTCCCTCCCTCCAACTCACTATATATGTTATCATCGGTAATCGGCCTCACTGGGGATTATGGTTGGAACCCAGAATCCGCCCTTTTTCTTGTTGATGCAGCTCCAATGAAACATAGCATACCTATACCCAACACACATTTTTACTCGCTCCTTTTTGGTGACTCTTAAGCAAATAGACAACCCTAGGCTAGCCTCACCTTTTTATACCAAGCTCCTAAAAGCCTAGTGTATTCTCACACACACACACACATATATATATATATATATATATATATATATATATATATATATATATATATATATATATGTGTGTGTGTGTATATATATATACACACATATATATATATATATATATATATATTAATACAATTTCTGGGATTATATCGATAGCTTTTATAAAGCTTTTCTTTATGAAAATCCAAAAAAGAAGCATTCTTGGTTTTTCAAAATATGTGACCAAGTTTATAAACAAAGGTTGCCAAATTGGTTTACACAATGGTGGACATCATATGGTCCAAGTGTTCAAATTCTGCCTGAACCATTCAAATCTTTATATGTTGAATGGGTACATGTAGCTCCTAAATATAAGGAAGCTCTTGAACATTCCAATGGGGGAAGAGAAGTAATACCTACTCTCCATTTTTTCGTAGAGTTTTCAATTCCTTGGATCTGGAAATGGATCCCAGAAGTAGATTATAGTCCCAATCAGTTCCCATCTTTACGAAGGTCATACCTTACAAAATTTTGGGCAAAGATGTTGCAAAAAGATCCGGTCTCAAATGAGATAAATTCTAAACAAACGATTGATAATATCAATCAAGCAATTTCAAAATATAAATCCCAAAAAGAATTTTTATCCCATAAGGAACAATCCAACAGTTTTAATCCTTATGAAAAAGCATTGAACTCCATCAGAGCACAGGGAAATTCCTCGCCATCAAAAGATGAAATTATCAAGACATATTTCCGTCAAATGAAAGAAGATCTGCTTCAAAACATCAATAAACAATCGTCAGACAGCTCCATGTTATCTACAGGCAATGATGATAATTGTCTTGCAGGCGAATCTCAGCCAATTGATGATAACAATGACATCATGGATGAATTTACGGTCGAAGATGCTTTTGCCACTATTGAAGATATAATATTGGAAAAGCTACAAAAGAAGAAGACAAAAACTTAATAAGTTTACGGTGAAAACTCCTACACCTGTTATTTGCTTTTATAAAGCAACAATAATAGAGGCATCTTATCAGCCAGTTGTCACAATGCACTCGATAGTGCACTCAATTATTATTCTGTAACATTTTATAGTTTTTAATTTTTGTTTGAAGTCCGGGCCTATATATACAGGCTATTATGTTTACATACTGGGTATCTTGGAAGAGTTCTTCCTATCCTTTGCTTACTCTCTCTTGTAAAAATATTCTGAAGCAATAAAATAAGTTTTAAAGTACTACTGGTGCATCCATCTTACGCTGATTGTGTTTTCCCCTAATTCTTGTAAGTTTTCATTATTCATACTTTATTATTGTTTGTACCAGCCTAATGATAGGCTAAACCCTTTTAAGTGTTAAGTAATCTCATGAAATTATGGCTTTACTAATCTAGTAGAAACCTTCGGGTATCATATAGTTATTTGTAATACAAAAGTCTAGGTTGATAACATGTAATTTAATTTGAAATGTTTTACCATTAGTCGTGATGTTGCCCGCTTTTTTAGCCAAAGTTTGGCGTTGTTAGGGCTGTTTGTCATTGACTCGGTATACCTTTTCGTTTCAAATCAAATTATTTGTTATTGTAAATAATCCTATGACTGTATTTAGGCATAACTATATGGTACCCCTGGGCCTTCTCTGTGCCTTATGGTATCAGAGCCATGTGTTTCATAAGATTATTTAACACTTATTTTCCAAATGAATTTTCACATGTTCAAAAGGAATAATAGAAATAATGTTAAAAATCAGATAAATGAAGAATATGAAATACCAAAACAATTAGATTTGTTAAACAAATGGACAATTCCTAAAATACAACCAAAAGTTTTATATGAGCTAGGCACTTTTGAAGAATTAGGTTTTATACAATCAGTTAAAACTACTGAAGAAAATTTAACAATGAATCAAGATGATATGGTGGTTAAATTATTAACATATGAAGATATTCATAGGTATCAATATACTCATAATTATTTACATATAGGATTAGTGCAAATTGCTTTTAAACCTTTAACTTTACAAGGTTTACCAGAAAGTTTTTTAGCTGTATTACGTGATGGTCGTAATATGAATTGGAAACAATCTTTAATGGGTATAATACAGTCCAGTCTGACCAATGGTCCAGTATATTTTAATGTTTATCCTAATTTACAGTTATCATTATCTGATGTTAATATATTAGATGCTTTAACTTTAAATGTTAAAACAAATGGATACAATTATATGCCAGGATCTGAATTAATATGTATATGCTATAGAATATACTACAGGCCTTTAAAAACAATGAACCCTAGGTGTAAAAAAACTAACAAACCTAATAATGAAACTATTTTAATAGAAAGTAATTTTGATATGTCTAAAATAACCACTAGAAAAGCTATTAAGTGGGATGAAATAGATTTCCCAAAAAATTGGGTCTTGGAGGGAGCGGTTCCTCCTCAACCAAAAATAAATAATAAAATTACAGAAATTATACAAACATCGGAAGGAAGAATTCAAATAGAATTCGATAATGATGATGGAGAAATACCTCTATTAAGAAGATGTAGATCAACTAGATCACTATATTCTCATATATCACCTTTAGAATATAAGGTAGAAACTCCTTCCCGGTGTTCTACGTCTCAATTAGACAAAAAAATAAATCAATTAAATATAAAAGAAAATATAGTCCAAGGTGTCTATGAAGAGGATCCTACTGCCTCAGAAATGAATTTTCCAATTTAATGGATAAAGAAGAGATAATAAATTTTAGTCCGGGATCACCGGCAAGATCAATAATTTATAATGAATTTAATACAGAAAATTGGAAGCCTTTTAAAACTTGGTTATTCCAAGAATTTTCAAAAGAAGAATTAACAATTATACAAGATGAGTTTTATTCTTATTTATCAAAAATTAACAAAATTATATATTTTGTTCCATGGTTTTTCCATAAGTATATAATTAATTATTTAAACATGATAGAAAGAGAATATACTCTTACAAATGGAAATATACAAAAATCGATTTTTCCACCACAACAAAGTTTTCAAATTTCTAGGGAAAATATAAGTTTAAAGTTTTCGGCTTATAAAAAATTAGTTGAAAGTAATACTTTACAGGTGACCGTAGAACATATTAACCAATTAATACAACAAAATAATTTTACAAATTTATATTCTATAATTCTTGGAGAAAAAATTCTTTCTATAGAAGAAAAGGTAGAAAGCATATATAAAATTATCGAACAATCTCAAATGGAGAAAACAAAGCCGAATAAAGAAAAAATAATAGCAACTTTCCAACCTCCTCCGGAAATAAAAGATTTTAAATTTAAAAATGAAACAAAACTAGATCAAATTTTAGAAAAATTAAAAAAACCTGAAAATTTAAGTGTAAACACTTTAAACAGAATTAAAGAATCAAATTATAATTCTGGGTCTGAATCCGAACAAGATAAACGTATTAATAAAATAAAATATGAAAGTTATGATGGTAAATTTGCTAGAAAACCCGTCCAATCTAAATATTATTATAATAGACCTACTCCTCAAGATGTTTTATTTGAAGAACAAGAGTTTATTCAAGATAACAGTTACAATGGTAAGAACGTCTATGAATGGAATTTAGATGGTTTTACAGAGAGACAAATATATTTGTTAACTCAAAGAATGACTTTATATGCTACTAGTGCAAAACAATTAGGAAATACTGATTTAACAGTTGCCCAAATGATAATAGCAGGGTTTACTGGCCAATTAAAAGGCTGGTGGGATAATTATTTACACGAATCAGATAAGATTCAAATTTATAATGCTACCAAAATAGTTACTAATCAAATTAAAAATGAAGATGGCACTTCAACTTCTGCACAAACAATAGTTCAAGATGTAGTTTATACACTCCTTTTAAGTATAATTGAACATTTTTCGGGTAAATGGTCAAATAATTCTGGTAATACTAGAACTTTACTAAATGGTATGAAATGTAAAACCTTAACTTCATTTAGATGGTATAAAGATACTTTTATGAGCAGAGTATTAGAATTAGATGATTGTAATTCTAGTTATTGGAAACAAAAATTCATTGATAGTCTTCCAAACCTTTTTGCTGAAAGAGTTAGGAAACAACTACAGGGAAATCATCCTCAGATTCCTTATGAAAATTATTCATATGGAAAACTAATTGGAATATGTACACAAGAAGGCCTAGCCTTGTGTAATGAAATAAAATTGAATCAACAGATAAAAAAACAACGCCTCACTGAGAGACAACAATTAGGCCATTTTTGTGAACAATTTGGTATTGATACTTTAAAAAATAAAAAGAGATCAAAAAGGGAATATATCCCTAAAAAATTTAAAAAATATAGTGAAAACCAAAAACAATATAGATCTAAAAGAAAGTCTTTTAGAAAAGAAAAACATAATAAAAAGAAGAAAGATAATCCACCAACTTGTTATAAATGTGGTCGAATTGGTCATTTTGCCAATAAATGTAAAATAAAGAAAAAGATAAATAACTTAAATTTAGATGATAATATGAAAGAGAAATTAAAAGAAATTCTTTTAAATAACTCGGAAGAATCCTCATCTGATGATGAAATAAATAATATAAAGTCTGACGAAGAAATTTATACATCAAGTAGTTCTAATGAAGAAGAAGAAAATAATTGCTCTTGTATAGATAAAAATAATTGCTCATGTGATGATGAAATATATAATATTCAATCACAATTTCAGGATAATCTACAAATAAACGTTTTAGATAAAGATATTTTATCTATTTTAAAAAATATAGATGATTCCGAATTAAGATCACAAATCATTGATCAAATCATAAATAATCAAAGAAATACTCAGGTTAATGAACCAATTTATTCTATGAAAGAGATAGATCAAAGATTAAAAATGAAAAATAATATTTCATTAAATACTACCATCATGGATTACACACAAGAAATCAATAATTTAAAAAATGAAATTATTTTTCTAAAAAACAATCATAATAAGTTAGAAAATAGAGTCATTACTCTTGAAAAAGAATCCCATAATAGTAAAGCATCAACTTCAAATAATGAGTCGAATGAATTCTTAAGTGCTATGGAATTAATTACATCCCAAAAATGGTATGTCAAAATAAAATTAATAATTGGAGAATACTATCGAAAAGAATTTATTGCTCTTGTTGACAGCGGGGCAGATATAAACTGTATACAGGAAGGTTTAATTCCTGTCAAATATTTTGAAAAATCCACCCATGTGATTCGCACAGTCAGTGGAGAAAAATTGGATATCAGTTATAAATTGTCTAATGCAAAGATTTGTAATAATAAAGTTTGTATTCCACTAAACTTTACAATAATTAAGAATATGTCCCACAATGAAATTATTTTAGGCACTCCATTTTTACAAAAAATATTGCCGTTTGGAGTTAATGAAAAGGGAATCCTAGGCAATTTTCAAAATTACGAAGTATTTTTTGAATTCATTACAAAGCCTTTTACTCGTTGGATAGATCTTATAGATTTGAAAACGAAACAAATAAATTTTTTTAAAAGAAGAAATTTTAATAATTAACATAGATGAAAAGTTACAAAATCCAAAGTTACAAGAAAAAATTAATAGTTTAAGAAATAAATTTATTTTAAAAATATGTTCCGATCATCCTAATGCCTTTTGGGAAAGAAAGAAACATATAATTCCTCTTCCATATGAAGACAATTTTGATGAAAGAAATATTCCAACCAAGGCTCGTCCTTGTCAAATGAATCACGACTATTTGGATCTTTGTAAAAAAGAAATATCTTCTTTACTAAGCAAAAATTTAATTAGACCTTCTAAATCAGCTTGGTCTTGCACTGCTTTTTATGTTAATAAACATTCAGAACAAGAAAGAGGAATTCCTAGACTAGTAATAAATTATAAGCCTTTAAATAAAGTTTTAAAATGGATTAGGTATCCAATTCCAAATAAAAAAGATTTAATAGATAGATTAAATACTGCAATCATATTTTCAAAATTTGATTTAAAATCAGGATATTGGCAAATTCAAATTGATGAAAAGGATCGATATAAGACTGCTTTTAATGTTCCTTTTGGTCAATATGAATGGAATGTTATGCCATTTGGTTTAAAAAATGCACCTTCTGAATTTCAGAATATTATGAATGATATTTTTTATCCTCATAGCAATTGCATGATAGTTTATATCGATGATATTTTAGTTTTTTCTAAAACCATTGAAGATCATTTTACACATTTAAACCTTTTTCAACAAATCATAGAAAAAAATGGTTTGGTTATATCCCAACCCAAAATGGTTTTATTTCAATCCAAAATCAGATTTCTTGGCCATAATATAGAAAAAGGACATATAATTCCAATAAATAGAAGTATAGAGTTTGCTTCTAAATTTCCTGACAAAATTATTGATAAAACTCAATTACAAAGATTTTTAGGAAGTTTAAATTATATATCTTCTTTTTATAAAGATTTAGTTAAAGATACGGCTATCTTATATGATAGACTAAAAAAGAAACCTGTCTCATGGACTGATCTTCATACTCAAGCAGTCCAAAGAATAAAAGAAAAAGTAAAATTGTTACCTTGTTTGTCTTTAGCAAATCCAAATTGGGAAAAAATTGTTGAAACCGATGCCTCCAATATAGGTTATGGAGGGGTCTTAAAACAAATTAATCCAAGTAATAAACAAGAAGTATATTTAGTTAGATTTTATTCAGGAAAATGGTCTGAATCTCAAAAGAATTATGCTACTACTGCCAAGGAAATCCTAGCAATAGTAAAATGTGTTTTAAAATTTCAAGATGATCTTTACAATCAACAATTTACTGTAATTACTGATTGTCAAGCAGCAAAATTTATGTTTAATAAAGATTTTAAACATGATGTGTCTAAACAAATGTTTGCCAGATGGCAAGCTCATTTAGCACCATTTGATTTTACAATAATATATAGAAAATGTGAAGATAATAGTCTTCCTGATTTTCTAACTAGAGAGTTTTTAAATGAGCAATATGCATTTAACACAATTATCAAATGATGTTTCCAATACGAGAAACTCAATTCAAGAAACTGAAGTTGAATTAACCAACTTATTGGATAATATGCCAAAACCTGGAGATCCACTATACTCGGTTTTCCAACAATTCTTAAAGCAACAGAAGGATAATAATCCTTCTTTCTCAAAAATAGTTTCAGAGGAAGACAATGATGATTCCTCAGAATATATTTTAACCCCTCACAAAGATTTGATAATTCTTTTGGAGGAAAAGGATATCATGCTATATTTTAAGGATAATAATGATCCATGGAATTTATTTTCCAGATATCTGGATACTGCGTCATACGCAGCATGTTCTTATAAATCACGAAATTATTACGAGAATATACTAATTTCTACAGGTACATGTGAAATTTCACATTTCTCCTCTGCAGGAGATAAAAGAGTTCATAACTTTAGCAAAGTAATATTCAAGAAGATTATATCTGCAGAAGAATGGGGTTTAAGTACCCTCAGGGAAAGAGAATTTCTCCACCCTGAACAAAAAATCTTAATAAAATACAATTTCTGGGATTATATCGATAGCTTTTATAAAGCTTTTCTTTATGAAAATCCAAAAAAGAAGCATTCTTGGTTTTTCAAAATATGTGACCAAGTTTATAAACAAAGGTTGCCAAATTGGTTTACACAATGGTGGACATCATATGGTCCAAGTGTTCAAATTCTGCCTGAACCATTCAAATCTTTATATGTTGAATGGGTACATGTAGCTCCTAAATATAAGGAAGCTCTTGAACATTCCAATGGGAGAAGAGAAGTAATACCTACTCTCCATTTTTTCGTAGAGTTTTCAATTCCTTGGATCTGGAAATGGATCCCAGAAGTAGATTATAGTCCCAATCAGTTCCCATCTTTACGAAGGTCATACCTTACAAAATTTTGGGCAAAGATGTTGCAAAAAGATCCGGTCTCAAATGAGATAAATTCTAAACAAACGATTGATAATATCAATCAAGCAATTTCAAAATATAAATCCCAAAAAGAATTTTTATCCCATAAGGAACAATCCAACAGTTTTAATCCTTATGAAAAAGCATTGAACTCCATCAGAGCACAGGGAAATTCCTCGCCATCAAAAGATGAAATTATCAAGACATATTTCCGTCAAATGAAAGAAGATCTGCTTCAAAACATCAATAAACAATCGTCAGACAGCTCCATGTTATCTACAGGCAATGATGATAATTGTCTTGCAGGCGAATCTCAGCCAATTGATGATAACAATGACATCATGGATGAATTTACGGTCGAAGATGCTTTTGCCACTATTGAAGATATAATATTGGAAAAGCTACAAAAGAAGAAGACAAAAACTTAATAAGTTTACGGTGAAAACTCCTACACCTGTTATTTGCTTTTATAAAGCAACAATAATAGAGGCATCTTATCAGCCAGTTGTCACAATGCACTCGATAGTGCACTCAATTATTATTCTGTAACATTTTATAGTTTTTAATTTTTGTTTGAAGTCCGGGCCTATATATACAGGCTATTATGTTTACATATTGGGTATCTTGGAAGAGTTCTTCCTATCCTTTGCTTACTCTCTCTTGTAAAAATATTCTGAAGCAATAAAATAAGTTTTAAAGTACTACTGGTGCATCCATCTTACGCTGATTGTGTTTTCCCCTAATTCTTGTAAGTTTTCATTATTCATACTTTATTATTGTTTGTACCAGCCTAATGATAGGCTAAACCCTTTTAAGTGTTAAGTAATCTCATGAAATTATGGCTTTACTAATCTAGTAGAAACCTTCGGGTATCATATAGTTATTTGTAATACAAAAGTCTAGGTTGATAACATGTAATTTAATTTGAAATGTTTTACCATTAGTCGTGATGTTGCCCGCTTTTTTAGCCAAAGTTTGGCGTTGTTAGGGCTGTTTGTCATTGACTCGGTATACCTTTTCGTTTCAAATCAAATTATTTGTTATTGTAAATAATCCTATGACTGTATTTAGGCATAACTATATGGTACCCCTGGGCCTTCTCTGTGCCTTATGGTATCAGAGCCATGTGTTTCATAAGATTATTTAACACTTATTTTCCAAATGAATTTTCACATGTTCAAAAGGAATAATAGAAATAATGTTAAAAATCAGATAAATGAAGAATATGAAATACCAAAACAATTAGATTTGTTAAACAAATGGACAATTCCTAAAATACAACCAAAAGTTTTATATGAGCTAGGCACTTTTGAAGAATTAGGTTTTATACAATCAGTTAAAACTACTGAAGAAAATTTAACAATGAATCAAGATGATATGGTGGTTAAATTATTAACATATGAAGATATTCATAGGTATCAATATACTCATAATTATTTACATATAGGATTAGTGCAAATTGCTTTTAAACCTTTAACTTTACAAGGTTTACCAGAAAGTTTTTTAGCTGTATTACGTGATGGTCGTAATATGAATTGGAAACAATCTTTAATGGGTATAATACAGTCCAGTCTGACCAATGGTCCAGTATATTTTAATGTTTATCCTAATTTACAGTTATCATTATCTGATGTTAATATATTAGATGCTTTAACTTTAAATGTTAAAACAAATGGATACAATTATATGCCAGGATCTGAATTAATATGTATATGCTATAGAATATACTACAGGCCTTTAAAAACAATGAACCCTAGGTGTAAAAAAACTAACAAACCTAATAATGAAACTATTTTAATAGAAAGTAATTTTGATATGTCTAAAATAACCACTAGAAAAGCTATTAAGTGGGATGAAATAGATTTCCCAAAAAATTGGGTCTTGGAGGGAGCGGTTCCTCCTCAACCAAAAATAAATAATAAAATTACAGAAATTATACAAACATCGGAAGGAAGAATTCAAATAGAATTCGATAATGATGATGGAGAAATACCTCTATTAAGAAGATGTAGATCAACTAGATCACTATATTCTCATATATCACCTTTAGAATATAAGGTAGAAACTCCTTCCCGGTGTTCTACGTCTCAATTAGACAAAAAAATAAATCAATTAAATATAAAAGAAAATATAGTCCAAGGTGTCTATGAAGAGGATCCTACTGCCTCAGAAATGAATTTTCCAATTTAATGGATAAAGAAGAGATAATAAATTTTAGTCCGGGATCACCGGCAAGATCAATAATTTATAATGAATTTAATACAGAAAATTGGAAGCCTTTTAAAACTTGGTTATTCCAAGAATTTTCAAAAGAAGAATTAACAATTATACAAGATGAGTTTTATTCTTATTTATCAAAAATTAACAAAATTATATATTTTGTTCCATGGTTTTTCCATAAGTATATAATTAATTATTTAAACATGATAGAAAGAGAATATACTCTTACAAATGGAAATATACAAAAATCGATTTTTCCACCACAACAAAGTTTTCAAATTTCTAGGGAAAATATAAGTTTAAAGTTTTCGGCTTATAAAAAATTAGTTGAAAGTAATACTTTATAGGTGACCGTAGAACATATTAACCAATTAATACAACAAAATAATTTTACAAATTTATATTCTATAATTCTTGGAGAAAAAATTCTTTCTATAGAAGAAAAGGTAGAAAGCATATATAAAATTATCGAACAATCTCAAATGGAGAAAACAAAGCCGAATAAAGAAAAAATAATAGCAACTTTCCAACCTCCTCCGGAAATAAAAGATTTTAAATTTAAAAATGAAACAAAACTAGATCAAATTTTAGAAAAATTAAAAAAACCTGAAAATTTAAGTGTAAACACTTTAAACAGAATTAAAGAATCAAATTATAATTCTGGGTCTGAATCCGAACAAGATAAACGTATTAATAAAATAAAATATGAAAGTTATGATGGTAAATTTGCTAGAAAACCCGTCCAATCTAAATATTATTATAATAGACCTACTCCTCAAGATGTTTTATTTGAAGAACAAGAGTTTATTCAAGATAACAGTTACAATGGTAAGAACGTCTATGAATGGAATTTAGATGGTTTTACAGAGAGACAAATATATTTGTTAACTCAAAGAATGACTTTATATGCTACTAGTGCAAAACAATTAGGAAATACTGATTTAACAGTTGCCCAAATGATAATAGCAGGGTTTACTGGCCAATTAAAAGGCTGGTGGGATAATTATTTACACGAATCAGATAAGATTCAAATTTATAATGCTACCAAAATAGTTACTAATCAAATTAAAAATGAAGATGGCACTTCAACTTCTGCACAAACAATAGTTCAAGATGTAGTTTATACACTCCTTTTAAGTATAATTGAACATTTTTCGGGTAAATGGTCAAATAATTCTGGTAATACTAGAACTTTACTAAATGGTATGAAATGTAAAACCTTAACTTCATTTAGATGGTATAAAGATACTTTTATGAGCAGAGTATTAGAATTAGATGATTGTAATTCTAGTTATTGGAAACAAAAATTCATTGATAGTCTTCCAAACCTTTTTGCTGAAAGAGTTAGGAAACAACTACAGGGAAATCATCCTCAGATTCCTTATGAAAATTATTCATATGGAAAACTAATTGGAATATGTACACAAGAAGGCCTAGCCTTGTGTAATGAAATAAAATTGAATCAACAGATAAAAAAACAACGCCTCACTGAGAGACAACAATTAGGCCATTTTTGTGAACAATTTGGTATTGATACTTTAAAAAATAAAAAGAGATCAAAAAGGGAATATATCCCTAAAAAATTTAAAAAATATAGTGAAAACCAAAAACAATATAGATCTAAAAGAAAGTCTTTTAGAAAAGAAAAACATAATAAAAAGAAGAAAGATAATCCACCAACTTGTTATAAATGTGGTCGAATTGGTCATTTTGCCAATAAATGTAAAATAAAGAAAAAGATAAATAACTTAAATTTAGATGATAATATGAAAGAGAAATTAAAAGAAATTCTTTTAAATAACTCGGAAGAATCCTCATCTGATGATGAAATAAATAATATAAAGTCTGACGAAGAAATTTATACATCAAGTAGTTCTAATGAAGAAGAAGAAAATAATTGCTCTTGTATAGATAAAAATAATTGCTCATGTGATGATGAAATATATAATATTCAATCACAATTTCAGGATAATCTACAAATAAACGTTTTAGATAAAGATATTTTATCTATTTTAAAAAATATAGATGATTCCGAATTAAGATCACAAATCATTGATCAAATCATAAATAATCAAAGAAATACTCAGGTTAATGAACCAATTTATTCTATGAAAGAGATAGATCAAAGATTAAAAATGAAAAATAATATTTCATTAAATACTACCATCATGGATTACACACAAGAAATCAATAATTTAAAAAATGAAATTATTTTTCTAAAAAACAATCATAATAAGTTAGAAAATAGAGTCATTACTCTTGAAAAAGAATCCCATAATAGTAAAGCATCAACTTCAAATAATGAGTCGAATGAATTCTTAAGTGCTATGGAATTAATTACATCCCAAAAATGGTATGTCAAAATAAAATTAATAATTGGAGAATACTATCGAAAAGAATTTATTGCTCTTGTTGACAGCGGGGCAGATATAAACTGTATACAGGAAGGTTTAATTCCTGTCAAATATTTTGAAAAATCCACCCATGTGATTCGCACAGTCAGTGGAGAAAAATTGGATATCAGTTATAAATTGTCTAATGCAAAGATTTGTAATAATAAAGTTTGTATTCCACTAAACTTTACAATAATTAAGAATATGTCCCACAATGAAATTATTTTAGGCACTCCATTTTTACAAAAAATATTGCCGTTTGGAGTTAATGAAAAGGGAATCCTAGGCAATTTTCAAAATTACGAAGTATTTTTTGAATTCATTACAAAGCCTTTTACTCGTTGGATAGATCTTATAGATTTGAAAACGAAACAAATAAATTTTTTAAAAGAAGAAATTTTAATAATTAACATAGATGAAAAGTTACAAAATCCAAAGTTACAAGAAAAAATTAATAGTTTAAGAAATAAATTTATTTTAAAAATATGTTCCGATCATCCTAATGCCTTTTGGGAAAGAAAGAAACATATAATTCCTCTTCCATATGAAGACAATTTTGATGAAAGAAATATTCCAACCAAGGCTCGTCCTTGTCAAATGAATCACGACTATTTGGATCTTTGTAAAAAAGAAATATCTTCTTTACTAAGCAAAAATTTAATTAGACCTTCTAAATCAGCTTGGTCTTGCACTGCTTTTTATGTTAATAAACATTCAGAACAAGAAAGAGGAATTCCTAGACTAGTAATAAATTATAAGCCTTTAAATAAAGTTTTAAAATGGATTAGGTATCCAATTCCAAATAAAAAAGATTTAATAGATAGATTAAATACTGCAATCATATTTTCAAAATTTGATTTAAAATCAGGATATTGGCAAATTCAAATTGATGAAAAGGATCGATATAAGACTGCTTTTAATGTTCCTTTTGGTCAATATGAATGGAATGTTATGCCATTTGGTTTAAAAAATGCACCTTCTGAATTTCAGAATATTATGAATGATATTTTTTATCCTCATAGCAATTGCATGATAGTTTATATCGATGATATTTTAGTTTTTTCTAAAACCATTGAAGATCATTTTACACATTTAAACCTTTTTCAACAAATCATAGAAAAAAATGGTTTGGTTATATCCCAACCCAAAATGGTTTTATTTCAATCCAAAATCAGATTTCTTGGCCATAATATAGAAAAAGGACATATAATTCCAATAAATAGAAGTATAGAGTTTGCTTCTAAATTTCCTGACAAAATTATTGATAAAACTCAATTACAAAGATTTTTAGGAAGTTTAAATTATATATCTTCTTTTTATAAAGATTTAGTTAAAGATACGGCTATCTTATATGATAGACTAAAAAAGAAACCTGTCCCATGGACTGATCTTCATACTCAAGCAGTCCAAAGAATAAAAGAAAAAGTAAAATTGTTACCTTGTTTGTCTTTAGCAAATCCAAATTGGGAAAAAATTGTTGAAACCGATGCCTCCAATATAGGTTATGGAGGGGTCTTAAAACAAATTAATCCAAGTAATAAACAAGAAGTATATTTAGTTAGATTTTATTCAGGAAAATGGTCTGAATCTCAAAAGAATTATGCTACTACTGCCAAGGAAATCCTAGCAATAGTAAAATGTGTTTTAAAATTTCAAGATGATCTTTACAATCAACAATTTACTGTAATTACTGATTGTCAAGCAGCAAAATTTATGTTTAATAAAGATTTTAAACATGATGTGTCTAAACAAATGTTTGCCAGATGGCAAGCTCATTTAGCACCATTTGATTTTACAATAATATATAGAAAAGGTGAAGATAATAGTCTTCCTGATTTTCTAACTAGAGAGTTTTTAAATGAGCAATATGCATTTAACACAATTATCAAATGATGTTTCCAATACGAGAAACTCAATTCAAGAAACTGAAGTTGAATTAACCAACTTATTGGATAATATGCCAACAACAGACACAAATATCCTTCATAATATTCGCCATACTAAGCGAATTAGTTTATTAAGATTCAGACTTATAGGCCTAAGAGCTCATCTTAGGTTTTTGGAGAATAAACTTATTCTACTTTTGAATTGAATTTTGCAGGATGATCCCCAATAAGGGAAGAGGTGGCTACCCTAATAGGGGTGGCAGAGGAAGAGGATCATATCCTCTTATTCAACAGGGAAAAAATTTATTATTGGCTGAAAATATTGCTTCTCAACCTTCATCATCCAATATGCCAAAACCTGGAGATCCACTATACTCGGTTTTCCAACAATTCTTAAAGCAACAGAAGGATAATAATCCTTCTTTCTCAAAAATAGTTTCAGAGGAAGACAATGATGATTCCTCAGAATATATTTTAACCCCTCACAAAGATTTGATAATTCTTTTGGAGGAAAAGGATATCATGCTATATTTTAAGGATAATAATGATCCATGGAATTTATTTTCCAGATATCTGGATACTGCGTCATACGCAGCATGTTCTTATAAATCACGAAATTATTACGAGAATATACTAATTTCTACAGGTACATGTGAAATTTCACATTTCTCCTCTGCAGGAGATAAAAGAGTTCATAACTTTAGCAAAGTAATATTCAAGAAGATTATATCTGCAGAAGAATGGGGTTTAAGTACCCTCAGGGAAAGAGAATTTCTCCACCCTGAACAAAAAATCTTAATAAAATATAATTGCTGGGATTATATCGATAGCTTTTATAAAGCTTTTCTTTATGAAAATCCAAAAAAGAAGCATTCTTGGTTTTTCAAAATATGTGACCAAGTTTATAAACAAAGGTTGCCAAATTGGTTTACACAATGGTGGACATCATATGGTCCAAGTGTTCAAATTCTGCCTGAACCATTCAAATCTTTATATGTTGAATGGGTACATGTAGCTCCTAAATATAAGGAAGCTCTTGAACATTCCAATGGGGGAAGAGAAGTAATACCTACTCTCCATTTTTTCGTAGAGTTTTCAATTCCTTGGATCTGGAAATGGATCCCAGAAGTAGATTATAGTCCCAATCAGTTCCCATCTTTACGAAGGTCATACCTTACAAAATTTTGGGCAAAGATGTTGCAAAAAGATCCGGTCTCAAATGAGATAAATTCTAAACAAACGATTGATAATATCAATCAAACAATTTCAAAATATAAATCCCAAAAAGAATTTTTATCCCATAAGGAACAATCTAACAGTTTTAATCCTTATGAAAAAGCATTGAACTCCATCAGAGCACAGGGAAATTCCTCGCCATCAAAAGATGAAATTATCAAGACATATTTCCGTCAAATGAAAGAAGATCTGCTTCAAAACATCAATAAACAATCGTCAGACAGCTCCATGTTATCTACAGGCAATGATGATAATTGTCTTGCAGGCGAATCTCAGCCAATTAATGATAACAATGACATCATGGATGAATTTACGGTCGAAGATGCTTTTGCCACTATTGAAGATATAATATTGGAAAAGCTACAAAAGAAGAAGACAAAAACTTAATAAGTTTACGGTGAAAACTCCTACACCTGTTATTTGCTTTTATAAAGCAACAATAATAGAGGCATCTTATCAGCCAGTTGTCACAATGCACTCGATAGTGCACTCAATTATTATTCTGTAACATTTTATAGTTTTTAATTTTTGTTTGAAGTCCGGGCCTATATATACAGGCTATTATGTTTACATACTGGGTATCTTGGAAGAGTTCTTCCTATCCTTTGCTTACTCTCTCTTGTAAAAATATTCTGAAGCAATAAAATAAGTTTTAAAGTACTACTGGTGCATCCATCTTACGCTGATTGTGTTTTCCCCTAATTCTTGTAAGTTTTCATTATTCATACTTTATTATTGTTTGTACCAGCCTAATGATAGGCTAAACCCTTTTAAGTGTTAAGTAATCTCATGAAATTATGGCTTTACTAATCTAGTAGAAACCTTCGGGTATCATATAGTTATTTGTAATACAAAAGTCTAGGTTGATAACATGTAATTTAATTTGAAATGTTTTACCATTAGTCGTGATGTTGCCCGCTTTTTTAGCCAAAGTTTGGCGTTGTTAGGGCTGTTTGTCATTGACTCGGTATACCTTTTCGTTTCAAATCAAATTATTTGTTATTGTAAATAATCCTATGACTGTATTTAGGCATAACTATATGGTACCCCTGGGCCTTCTCTGTGCCTTATGGTACCATAAGGCACAGAGAAGGCCCAGGGGTACCATATAGTTATGCCTAAATACAGTCATAGGATTATTTACAATAACAAATAATTTGATTTGAAACGAAAAGGTATACCGAGTCAATGACAAACAGCCCTAACAACGCCAAACTTTGGCTAAAAAAGCGGGCAACATCACGACTAATGGTAAAACATTTCAAATTAAATTACATGTTATCAACCTAGACTTTTGTATTACAAATAACTATATGATACCCCTGGGCCTTCTCTGTGCCTTATGGTATCAGAGAAGGCCCAATAAGGGAGCGGTTCCTTTAGGGATATTGGAGATATAATATTGGATAATAAACAGAAAATTGGAAGCCTTTTAAAACTTGGTTATTCCAAGAATTTTCAAAAGAAGAATTAACAATTATACAAGATGAGTTTTATTCTTATTTATCAAAAATTAACAAAATTATATATTTTGTTCCATGGTTTTTCCATAAGTATATAATTAATTATTTAAACATGATAGAAAGAGAATATACTCTTACAAATGGAAATATACAAAAATCGATTTTTCCACCACAACAAAGTTTTCAAATTTCTAGGGAAAATATAAGTTTAAAGTTTTCGGCTTATAAAAAATTAGTTGAAAGTAATACTTTACAGGTGACCGTAGAACATATTAACCAATTAATACAACAAAATAATTTTACAAATTTATATTCTATAATTCTTGGAGAAAAAATTCTTTCTATAGAAGAAAAGGTAGAAAGCATATATAAAATTATCGAACAATCTCAAATGGAGAAAACAAAGCCGAATAAAGAAAAAATAATAGCAACTTTCCAACCTCCTCCGGAAATAAAAGATTTTAAATTTAAAAATGAAACAAAACTAGATCAAATTTTAGAAAAATTAAAAAAACCTGAAAATTTAAGTGTAAACACTTTAAACAGAATTAAAGAATCAAATTATAATTCTGGGTCTGAATCCGAACAAGATAAACGTATTAATAAAATAAAATATGAAAGTTATGATGGTAAATTTGCTAGAAAACCCGTCCAATCTAAATATTATTATAATAGACCTACTCCTCAAGATGTTTTATTTGAAGAACAAGAGTTTATTCAAGATAACAGTTACAATGGTAAGAACGTCTATGAATGGAATTTAGATGGTTTTACAGAGAGACAAATATATTTGTTAACTCAAAGAATGACTTTATATGCTACTAGTGCAAAACAATTAGGAAATACTGATTTAACAGTTGCCCAAATGATAATAGCAGGGTTTACTGGCCAATTAAAAGGCTGGTGGGATAATTATTTACACGAATCAGATAAGATTCAAATTTATAATGCTACCAAAATAGTTACTAATCAAATTAAAAATGAAGATGGCACTTCAACTTCTGCACAAACAATAGTTCAAGATGTAGTTTATACACTCCTTTTAAGTATAATTGAACATTTTTCGGGTAAATGGTCAAATAATTCTGGTAATACTAGAACTTTACTAAATGGTATGAAATGTAAAACCTTAACTTCATTTAGATGGTATAAAGATACTTTTATGAGCAGAGTATTAGAATTAGATGATTGTAATTCTAGTTATTAGAAACAAAAATTCATTGATAGTCTTCCAAACCTTTTTGCTGAAAGAGTTAGGAAACAACTACAGGGAAATCATCCTCAGATTCCTTATGAAAATTATTCATATGGAAAACTAATTGGAATATGTACACAAGAAGGCCTAGCCTTGTGTAATGAAATAAAATTGAATCAACAGATAAAAAAACAACGCCTCACTGAGAGACAACAATTAGGCCATTTTTGTGAACAATTTGGTATTGATACTTTAAAAAATAAAAAGAGATCAAAAAGGGAATATATCCCTAAAAAATTTAAAAAATATAGTGAAAACCAAAAACAATATAGATCTAAAAGAAAGTCTTTTAGAAAAGAAAAACATAATAAAAAGAAGAAAGATAATCCACCAACTTGTTATAAATGTGGTCGAATTGGTCATTTTGCCAATAAATGTAAAATAAAGAAAAAGATAAATAACTTAAATTTAGATGATAATATGAAAGAGAAATTAAAAGAAATTCTTTTAAATAACTCGGAAGAATCCTCATCTGATGATGAAATAAATAATATAAAGTCTGACGAAGAAATTTATACATCAAGTAGTTCTAATGAAGAAGAAGAAAATAATTGCTCTTGTATAGATAAAAATAATTGCTCATGTGATGATGAAATATATAATATTCAATCACAATTTCAGGATAATCTACAAATAAACGTTTTAGATAAAGATATTTTATCTATTTTAAAAAATATAGATGATTCCGAATTAAGATCACAAATCATTGATCAAATCATAAATAATCAAAGAAATACTCAGGTTAATGAACCAATTTATTCTATGAAAGAGATAGATCAAAGATTAAAAATGAAAAATAATATTTCATTAAATACTACCATCATGGATTACACACAAGAAATCAATAATTTAAAAAATGAAATTATTTTTCTAAAAAACAATCATAATAAGTTAGAAAATAGAGTCATTACTCTTGAAAAAGAATCCCATAATAGTAAAGCATCAACTTCAAATAATGAGTCGAATGAATTCTTAAGTGCTATGGAATTAATTACATCCCAAAAATGGTATGTCAAAATAAAATTAATAATTGGAGAATACTATCGAAAAGAATTTATTGCTCTTGTTGACAGCGGGGCAGATATAAACTGTATACAGGAAGGTTTAATTCCTGTCAAATATTTTGAAAAATCCACCCATGTGATTCGCACAGTCAGTGGAGAAAAATTGGATATCAGTTATAAATTGTCTAATGCAAAGATTTGTAATAATAAAGTTTGTATTCCAAATTGTTGAAACCGATGCCTCCAAATTGTTGAAACCGATGCCTCCAATATAGATTCAGACCATTTTCCTGAATAAAATCTAACTAAATATACTTCTTGTTTATTACTTGGATTAATTTGTTTTAAGACCCCTCCATAACCTATATTGGAGGCATCGGTTTCAACAATTTTTTCCCAATTTGGATTTGCTAAAGACAAACAAGGTAACAATTTTACTTTTTCTTTTATTCTTTGGACTGCTTGAGTATGAAGATCAGTCCATGGGACAGGTTTCTTTTTTAGTCTATCGTATAAGATAGCCGTATCTTTAACTAAATCTTTATAAAAAGAAGATATATAATTTAAACTTCCTAAAAATCTTTGTAATTGAGTTTTATCAATAATTTTGTCAGGAAATTTAGAAGCAAACTCTATACTTCTATTTATTGGAATTATATGTCCTTTTTCTATATTATGGCCAAGAAATCTGATTTTGGATTGAAATAAAACCATTTTGGGTTGGGATATAACCAAACCATTTTTTTCTATGATTTGTTGAAAAAGGTTTAAATGTGTAAAATGATCTTCAATGGTTTTAGAAAAAACTAAAATATCATCGATATAAACTATCATGCAATTGCTATGAGGATAAAAAATATCATTCATAATATTCTGAAATTCAGAAGGTGCATTTTTTAAACCAAATGGCATAACATTCCATTCATATTGACCAAAAGGAACATTAAAAGCAGTCTTATATCGATCCTTTTCATCAATTTGAATTTGCCAATATCCTGATTTTAAATCAAATTTTGAAAATATGATTGCAGTATTTAATCTATCTATTAAATCTTTTTTATTTGGAATTGGATACCTAATCCATTTTAAAACTTTATTTAAAGGCTTATAATTTATTACTAGTCTAGGAATTCCTCTTTCTTGTTCTGAATGTTTATTAACATAAAAAGCAGTGCAAGACCAAGCTGATTTAGAAGGTCTAATTAAATTTTTGCTTAGTAAAGAAGATATTTCTTTTTTACAAAGATCCAAATAGTCGTGATTCATTTGACAAGGACGAGCCTTGGTTGGAATATTTCTTTCATCAAAATTGTCTTCATATGGAAGAGGAATTATATGTTTCTTTCTTTCCCAAAAGGCATTAGGATGATCGGAACATATTTTTAAAATAAATTTATTTCTTAAACTATTAATTTTTTCTTGTAACTTTGGATTTTGTAACTTTTCATCTATGTTAATTATTAAAATTTCTTCTTTTAAAAAATTTATTTGTTTCGTTTTCAAATCTATAAGATCTATCCAACGAGTAAAAGGCTTTGTAATGAATTCAAAAAATACTTCGTAATTTTGAAAATTGCCTAGGATTCCCTTTTCATTAACTCCAAACGGCAATATTTTTTGTAAAAATGGAGTGCCTAAAATAATTTCATTGTGGGACATATTCTTAATTATTGTAAAGTTTAGTGGAATACAAACTTTATTATTACAAATCTTTGCATTAGACAATTTATAACTGATATCCAATTTTTCTCCACTGACTGTGCGAATCACATGGGTGGATTTTTCAAAATATTTGACAGGAATTAAACCTTCCTGTATACAGTTTATATCTTCCCCGCTGTCAACAAGAGCAATAAATTCTTTTCGATAGTATTCTCCAATTATTAATTTTATTTTGACATACCATTTTTGGGATGTAATTAATTCCATAGCACTTAAGAATTCATTCGACTCATTATTTGAAGTTGATGCTTTACTATTATGGGATTCTTTTTCAAGAGTAATGACTCTATTTTCTAACTTATTATGATTGTTTTTTAGAAAAATAATTTCATTTTTTAAATTATTGATTTCTTGTGTGTAATCCATGATGGTAGTATTTAATGAAATATTATTTTTCATTTTTAATCTTTGATCTATCTCTTTCATAGAATAAATTGGTTCATTAACCTGAGTATTTCTTTGATTATTTATGATTTGATCAATGATTTGTGATCTTAATTCGGAATCATCTATATTTTTTAAAATAGATAAAATATCTTTATCTAAAACGTTTATTTGTAGATTATCCTGAAATTGTGATTGAATATTATATATTTCATCATCACATGAGCAATTATTTTTATCTATACAAGAGCAATTATTTTCTTCTTCTTCATTAAAACTACTTGATGTATAAATTTCTTCGTCAGACTTTATATTATTTATTTCATCATCAGATGAGGATTCTTCCGAGTTATTTAAAAGAATTTCTTTTAATTTCTCTTTCATATTATCATCTAAATTTAAGTTATTTATCTTTTTCTTTATTTTACATTTATTGGCAAAATGACCAATTCGACCACATTTATAACAAGTTGGTGGATTATCTTTCTTCTTTTTATTATGTTTTTCTTTTCTAAAAGAAGATACCATAAGGCACAGAGAAGGCCCAGGGGTACCATATAGTTATGCCTAAATACAGTCATAGGATTATTTACAATAACAAATAATTTGATTTGAAACGAAAAGGTATACCGAGTCAATGACAAACAGCCCTAACAACGCCAAACTTTGGCTAAAAAAGCGGGCAACATCACGACTAATGGTAAAACATTTCAAATTAAATTACATGTTATCAACCTAGACTTTTGTATTACAAATAATTATATGATACCCGAAGGTTTCTACTAGATTAGTAAAGCCATAATTTCATGAGATTACTTAACACTTAAAAGGGTTTAGCCTATCATTAGGCTGGTACAAACAATAATAAAGTATGAAAAACTTACAAGAATTAGGGGAAAACACAATCAGCGTAAGATGGATGCACCAGTAGTACTTTAAAACTTATTTTATTGCTTCAGAATATTTTTACAAGAGAGAGTAAGCAAAGGATAGGAAGAACTCTTCCAAGATACCGAGTATGTAAACATAATAGCCTGTATATATAGGCCCGGACTTCAAACAAAAATTAAAAACTATAAAATGTTACAGAATAATAATTGAGTGCACTATCGAGTGCATTGTGACAACTGGCTGATAAGATGCCTCTATTATTGTTGCTTTATAAAAGCAAATAACAGGTGTAGGAGTTTTCACCGTAAACTTATTAAGTTTTTGTCTTCTTCTTTTGTAGCTTTTCCAATATTATATCTTCAATAGTGGCAAAAGCATCTTCGACCGTAAATTCATCCATGATGTCATTGTTATCATCAATTGGCTGAGATTCGCCTGCAAGACAATTATCATCATTGCCTGTAGATAACATGGAGCTGTCTGACGATTGTTTATTGATGTTTTGAAGCAGATCTTCTTTCATTTGACGGAAATATGTCTTGATAATTTCATCTTTTGATGGCGAGGAATTTCCCTGTGCTCTGATGGAGTTCAATGCTTTTTCATAAGGATTAAAACTGTTGGATTGTTCCTTATGGGATAAAAATTCTTTTTGGGATTTATATTTTGAAATTGCTTGATTGATATTATCAATCGTTTGTTTAGAATTTATCTCATTTGAGACCGGATCTTTTTGCAACATCTTTGCCCAAAATTTTGTAAGGTATGACCTTCGTAAAGATGGGAACTGATTAGGACTATAATCTACTTCTGGGATCCATTTCCAGATCCAAGGAATTGAAAACTCTACGAAAAAATAGAGAGTAGGTATTACTTCTCTTCCCCCATTGGAATGTTCAAGAGCTTCCTTATATTTAGGAGCTACATGTACCCATTCAACATATAAAGATTTGAATGGTTCAGGCAGAATTTGAACACTTGGACCATATGATGTCCACCATTGTGTAAACCAATTTGGCAACCTTTGTTTATAAACTTGGTCACATATTTTGAAAAACCAAGAATGCTTCTTTTTTGGATTTTCATAAAGAAAAGCTTTATAAAAGCTATCGATATAATCCCAGAAATTGTATTTTATTAAGATTTTTTGTTCAGGGTGGAGAAATTCTCTTTCCCTGAGGGTACTTAAACCCCATTCTTCTGCAGATATAATCTTCTTGAATATTACTTTGCTAAAGTTATGAACTCTTTTATCTCCTGCAGAGGAGAAATGTGAAATTTCACATGTACCTGTAGAAATTAGTATATTCTCGTAATAATTTCGTGATTTATAAGAACATGCTGCGTATGACGCAGTATCCAGATATCTGGAAAATAAATTCCATGGATCATTATTATCCTTAAAATATAGCATGATATCCTTTTCCTCCAAAAGAATTATCAAATCTTTGTGAGGGGTTAAAATATATTCTGAGGAATCATCATTGTCTTCCTCTGAAACTATTTTTGAGAAAGAAGGATTATTATCCTTCTGTTGCTTTAAGAATTGTTGGAAAACCGAGTATAGTGGATCTCCAGGTTTTGGCATATTGGATGATGAAGGTTGAGAAGCAATATTTTCAGCCAATAATAAATTTTTTCCCTGTTGAATAAGAGGATATGATCCTCTTCCTCTGCCACCCCTATTAGGGTAGCCACCTCTTCCCTTATTGGGGATCATCGTGCAAAATTCAATTCAAAAGTAGAATAAGTTTATTCTCCAAAAACCTAAGATGAGCTCTTAGGCCTATAAGTCTGAATCTTAATAAACTAATTCGCTTAGTATGGCGAATATTATGAAGGATATTTGTGTCTGTTGTTGGCATATTATCCAATAAGTTGGTTAATTCAACTTCAGTTTCTTGAATTGAGTTTCTCGTATTGGAAACATCATTTGATAATCGTGTTAAATGCATATTGCTCATTTAAAAACTCTCTAGTTAGAAAATCAGGAAGACTATTATCTTCACCTTTTCTATATATTATTGTAAAATCAAATGGTGCTAAATGAGCTTGCCATCTGGCAAACATTTGTTTAGACACATCATGTTTAAAATCTTTATTAAACATAAATTTTGCTGCTTGACAATCAGTAATTACAGTAAATTGTTGATTGTAAAGATCATCTTGAAATTTTAAAACACATTTTACTATTGCTAGGATTTCCTTGGCAGTAGTAGCATAATTCTTTTGAGATTCAGACCATTTTCCTGAATAAAATCTAACTAAATATACTTCTTGTTTATTACTTGGATTAATTTGTTTTAAGACCCCTCCATAACCTATATTGGAGGCATCGGTTTCAACAATTTTTTCCCAATTTGGATTTGCTAAAGACAAACAAGGTAACAATTTTACTTTTTCTTTTATTCTTTGGACTGCTTGAGTATGAAGATCAGTCCATGGGACAGGTTTCTTTTTTAGTCTATCATATAAGATAGCCGTATCTTTAACTAAATCTTTATAAAAAGAAGATATATAATTTAAACTTCCTAAAAATCTTTGTAATTGAGTTTTATCAATAATTTTGTCAGGAAATTTAGAAGCAAACTCTATACTTCTATTTATTGGAATTATATGTCCTTTTTCTATATTATGGCCAAGAAATCTGATTTTGGATTGAAATAAAACCATTTTGGGTTGGGATATAACCAAACCATTTTTTTCTATGATTTGTTGAAAAAGGTTTAAATGTGTAAAATGATCTTCAATGGTTTTAGAAAAAACTAAAATATCATCGATATAAACTATCATGCAATTGCTATGAGGATAAAAAATATCATTCATAATATTCTGAAATTCAGAAGGTGCATTTTTTAAACCAAATGGCATAACATTCCATTCATATTGACCAAAAGGAACATTAAAAGCAGTCTTATATCGATCCTTTTCATCAATTTGAATTTGCCAATATCCTGATTTTAAATCAAATTTTGAAAATATGATTGCAGTATTTAATCTATCTATTAAATCTTTTTTATTTGGAATTGGATACCTAATCCATTTTAAAACTTTATTTAAAGGCTTATAATTTATTACTAGTCTAGGAATTCCTCTTTCTTGTTCTGAATGTTTATTAACATAAAAAGCAGTGCAAGACCAAGCTGATTTAGAAGGTCTAATTAAATTTTTGCTTAGTAAAGAAGATATTTCTTTTTTACAAAGATCCAAATAGTCGTGATTCATTTGACAAGGACGAGCCTTGGTTGGAATATTTCTTTCATCAAAATTGTCTTCATATGGAAGAGGAATTATATGTTTCTTTCTTTCCCAAAAGGCATTAGGATGATCGGAACATATTTTTAAAATAAATTTATTTCTTAAACTATTAATTTTTTCTTGTAACTTTGGATTTTGTAACTTTTCATCTATGTTAATTATTAAAATTTCTTCTTTTAAAAAATTTATTTGTTTCGTTTTCAAATCTATAAGATCTATCCAACGAGTAAAAGGCTTTGTAATGAATTCAAAAAATACTTCGTAATTTTGAAAATTGCCTAGGATTCCCTTTTCATTAACTCCAAACGGCAATATTTTTTGTAAAAATGGAGTGCCTAAAATAATTTCATTGTGGGACATATTCTTAATTATTGTAAAGTTTAGTGGAATACAAACTTTATTATTACAAATCTTTGCATTAGACAATTTATAACTGATATCCAATTTTTCTCCACTGACTGTGCGAATCACATGGGTGGATTTTTCAAAATATTTGACAGGAATTAAACCTTCCTGTATACAGTTTATATCTGCCCCGCTGTCAACAAGAGCAATAAATTCTTTTCGATAGTATTCTCCAATTATTAATTTTATTTTGACATACCATTTTTGGGATGTAATTAATTCCATAGCACTTAAGAATTCATTCGACTCATTATTTGAAGTTGATGCTTTACTATTATGGGATTCTTTTTCAAGAGTAATGACTCTATTTTCTAACTTATTATGATTGTTTTTTAGAAAAATAATTTCATTTTTTAAATTATTGATTTCTTGTGTGTAATCCATGATGGTAGTATTTAATGAAATATTATTTTTCATTTTTAATCTTTGATCTATCTCTTTCATAGAATAAATTGGTTCATTAACCTGAGTATTTCTTTGATTATTTATGATTTGATCAATGATTTGTGATCTTAATTCGGAATCATCTATATTTTTTAAAATAGATAAAATATCTTTATCTAAAACGTTTATTTGTAGATTATCCTGAAATTGTGATTGAATATTATATATTTCATCATCACATGAGCAATTATTTTTATCTATACAAGAGCAATTATTTTCTTCTTCTTCATTAGAACTACTTGATGTATAAATTTCTTCGTCAGACTTTATATTATTTATTTCATCATCAGATGAGGATTCTTCCGAGTTATTTAAAAGAATTTCTTTTAATTTCTCTTTCATATTATCATCTAAATTTAAGTTATTTATCTTTTTCTTTATTTTACATTTATTGGCAAAATGACCAATTCGACCACATTTATAACAAGTTGGTGGATTATCTTTCTTCTTTTTATTATGTTTTTCTTTTCTAAAAGACTTTCTTTTAGATCTATATTGTTTTTGGTTTTCACTATATTTTTTAAATTTTTTAGGGATATATTCCCTTTTTGATCTCTTTTTATTTTTTAAAGTATCAATACCAAATTGTTCACAAAAATGGCCTAATTGTTGTCTCTCAGTGAGGCGTTGTTTTTTTATCTGTTGATTCAATTTTATTTCATTACACAAGGCTAGGCCTTCTTGTGTACATATTCCAATTAGTTTTCCATATGAATAATTTTCATAAGGAATCTGAGGATGATTTCCCTGTAGTTGTTTCCTAACTCTTTCAGCAAAAAGGTTTGGAAGACTATCAATGAATTTTTGTTTCCAATAACTAGAATTACAATCATCTAATTCTAATACTCTGCTCATAAAAGTATCTTTATACCATCTAAATGAAGTTAAGGTTTTACATTTCATACCATTTAGTAAAGTTCTAGTATTACCAGAATTATTTGACCATTTACCCGAAAAATGTTCAATTATACTTAAAAGGAGTGTATAAACTACATCTTGAACTATTGTTTGTGCAGAAGTTGAAGTGCCATCTTCATTTTTAATTTGATTAGTAACTATTTTGGTAGCATTATAAATTTGAATCTTATCTGATTCGTGTAAATAATTATCCCACCAGCCTTTTAATTGGCCAGTAAACCCTGCTATTATCATTTGGGCAACTGTTAAATCAGTATTTCCTAATTGTTTTGCACTAGTAGCATATAAAGTCATTCTTTGAGTTAACAAATATATTTGTCTCTCTGTAAAACCATCTAAATTCCATTCATAGACGTTCTTACCATTGTAACTGTTATCTTGAATAAACTCTTGTTCTTCAAATAAAACATCTTGAGGAGTAGGTCTATTATAATAATATTTAGATTGGACGGGTTTTCTAGCAAATTTACCATCATAACTTTCATATTTTATTTTATTAATACGTTTATCTTGTTCGGATTCAGACCCAGAATTATAATTTGATTCTTTAATTCTGTTTAAAGTGTTTACACTTAAATTTTCAGGTTTTTTTAATTTTTCTAAAATTTGATCTAGTTTTGTTTCATTTTTAAATTTAAAATCTTTTATTTCCGGAGGAGGTTGGAAAGTTGCTATTATTTTTTCTTTATTCGGCTTTGTTTTCTCCATTTGAGATTGTTCGATAATTTTATATATGCTTTCTACCTTTTCTTCTATAGAAAGAATTTTTTCTCCAAGAATTATAGAATATAAATTTGTAAAATTATTTTGTTGTATTAATTGGTTAATATGTTCTACGGTCACCTGTAAAGTATTACTTTCAACTAATTTTTTATAAGCCGAAAACTTTAAACTTATATTTTCCCTAGAAATTTGAAAACTTTGTTGTGGTGGAAAAATCGATTTTTGTATATTTCCATTTGTAAGAGTATATTCTCTTTCTATCATGTTTAAATAATTAATTATATACTTATGGAAAAACCATGGAACAAAATATATAATTTTGTTAATTTTTGATAAATAAGAATAAAACTCATCTTGTATAATTGTTAATTCTTCTTTTGAAAATTCTTGGAATAACCAAGTTTTAAAAGGCTTCCAATTTTCTGTATTAAATTCATTATAAATTATTGATCTTGCCGGTGATCCCGGACTAAAATTTATTATCTCTTCTTTATCCATTAAATTGGAAAATTCATTTCTGAGGCAGTAGGATCCTCTTCATAGACACCTTGGACTATATTTTCTTTTATATTTAATTGATTTATTTTTTTGTCTAATTGAGACGTAGAACACCGGGAAGGAGTTTCTACCTTATATTCTAAAGGTGATATATGAGAATATAGTGATCTAGTTGATCTACATCTTCTTAATAGAGGTATTTCTCCATCATCATTATCGAATTCTATTTGAATTCTTCCTTCCGATGTTTGTATAATTTCTGTAATTTTATTATTTATTTTTGGTTGAGGAGGAACCGCTCCCTCCAAGACCCAATTTTTTGGGAAATCTATTTCATCCCACTTAATAGCTTTTCTAGTGGTTATTTTAGACATATCAAAATTACTTTCTATTAAAATAGTTTCATTATTAGGTTTGTTAGTTTTTTTACACCTAGGGTTCATTGTTTTTAAAGGCCTGTAGTATATTCTATAGCATATACATATTAATTCAGATCCTCGCATATAATTGTATCCATTTGTTTTAACATTTAAAGTTAAAGCATCTAATATATTAACATCAGATAATGATAACTGTAAATTAGGATAAACATTAAAATATACTGGACCATTGGTCAGACTGGACTGTATTATACCCATTAAAGATTGTTTCCAATTCATATTACGACCATCACGTAATACAGCTAAAAAACTTTCTGGTAAACCTTGTAAAGTTAAAGGTTTAAAAGCAATTTGCACTAATCCTATATGTAAATAATTATGAGTATATTGATACCAATGAATATCTTCATATGTTAATAATTTAACCACCATATCATCTTGATTCATTGTTAAATTTTCTTCAGTAGTTTTAACTGATTGTATAAAACCTAATTCTTCAAAAGTGCCTAGCTCATATAAAACTTTTGGTTGTATTTTAGGAATTGTCCATTTGTTTAACAAATCTAATTGTTTTGGTATTTCATATTCTTCATTTATCTGATTTTTAACATTATTTCTATTATTCCTTTTGAACATGTGAAAATTCATTTGGAAAATAAGTGTTAAATAATCTTATGAAACACATGGCTCTGATACCATAAAGCACAGAGAAGGCCCAGGGGTACCATATAGTTATGCCTAAATACAGTCATAGGATTATTTACAATAACAAATAATTTGATTTGAAACGAAAAGGTATACCGAGTCAATGACAAACAGCCCTAACAACGCCAAACTTTGGCTAAAAAAGCGGGCATCATCACGACTAATGGTAAAACATTTCAAATTAAATTACATGTTATCAACCTAGACTTTTGTATTACAAATAACTATATGATACCCGAAGGTTTCTACTAGATTAGTAAAGCCATAATTTCATGAGATAATATCAATCAAGCAATTTCAAAATATAAATCCCAAAAAGAATTTTTATCCCATAAGGAACAATCCAACAGTTTTAATCCTTATGAAAAAGCATTGAACTCCATCAGAGCACAGGGAAATTCCTCGCCATCAAAAGATGAAATTATCAAGACATATTTCCGTCAAATGAAAGAAGATCTGCTTCAAAACATCAATAAACAATCGTCAGACAGCTCCATGTTATCTACAGGCAATGATGATAATTGTCTTGCAGGCGAATCTCAGCCAATTGATGATAACAATGACATCATGGATGAATTTACGGTCGAAGATGCTTTTGCCACTATTGAAGATATAATATTGGAAAAGCTACAAAAGAAGAAGACAAAAACTTAATAAGTTTACGGTGAAAACTCCTACACCTGTTATTTGCTTTTATAAAGCAACAATAATAGAGGCATCTTATCAGCCAGTTGTCACAATGCACTCGATAGTGCACTCAATTATTATTCTGTAACATTTTATAGTTTTTAATTTTTGTTTGAAGTCCGGGCCTATATATAGAGGCTATTATGTTTACATACGGGGTATCTTGGAAGAGTTCTTCCTATCCTTTGCTTACTCTCTCTTGTAAAAATATTCTGAAGCAATAAAATAAGTTTTAAAGTACTACTGGTGCATCCATCTTACGCTGATTGTGTTTTCCCCTAATTCTTGTAAGTTTTCATTATTCATACTTTATTATTGTTTGTACCAGCCTAATGATAGGCTAAACCCTTTTAAGTGTTAAGTAATCTCATGAAATTATGGCTTTACTAATCTAGTAGAAACCTTCGGGTATCATATAGTTATTTGTAATACAAAAGTCTAGGTTGATAACATGTAATTTAATTTGAAATGTTTTACCATTAGTCGTGATGTTGCCCGCTTTTTTAGCCAAAGTTTGGCGTTGTTAGGGCTGTTTGTCATTGACTCGGTATACCTTTTCGTTTCAAATCAAATTATTTGTTATTGTAAATAATCCTATGACTGTATTTAGGCATAACTATATGGTACCCCTGGGCCTTCTCTGTGCCTTATGGTATCAGAGCCATGTGTTTCATAAGATTATTTAACACTTATTTTCCAAATGAATTTTCACATGTTCAAAAGGAATAATAGAAATAATGTTAAAAATCAGATAAATGAAGAATATGAAATACCAAAACAATTAGATTTGTTAAACAAATGGACAATTCCTAAAATACAACCAAAAGTTTTATATGAGCTAGGCACTTTTGAAGAATTAGGTTTTATACAATCAGTTAAAACTACTGAAGAAAATTTAACAATGAATCAAGATGATATGGTGGTTAAATTATTAACATATGAAGATATTCATAGGTATCAATATACTCATAATTATTTACATATAGGATTAGTGCAAATTGCTTTTAAACCTTTAACTTTACAAGGTTTACCAGAAAGTTTTTTAGCTGTATTACGTGATGGTCGTAATATGAATTGGAAACAATCTTTAATGGGTATAATACAGTCCAGTCTGACCAATGGTCCAGTATATTTTAATGTTTATCCTAATTTACAGTTATCATTATCTGATGTTAATATATTAGATGCTTTAACTTTAAATGTTAAAACAAATGGATACAATTATATGCCAGGATCTGAATTAATATGTATATGCTATAGAATATACTACAGGCCTTTAAAAACAATGAACCCTAGGTGTAAAAAAACTAACAAACCTAATAATGAAACTATTTTAATAGAAAGTAATTTTGATATGTCTAAAATAACCACTAGAAAAGCTATTAAGTGGGATGAAATAGATTTCCCAAAAAATTGGGTCTTGGAGGGAGCGGTTCCTCCTCAACCAAAAATAAATAATAAAATTACAGAAATTATACAAACATCGGAAGGAAGAATTCAAATAGAATTCGATAATGATGATGGAGAAATACCTCTATTAAGAAGATGTAGATCAACTAGATCACTATATTCTCATATATCACCTTTAGAATATAAGGTAGAAACTCCTTCCCGGTGTTCTACGTCTCAATTAGACAAAAAAATAAATCAATTAAATATAAAAGAAAATATAGTCCAAGGTGTCTATGAAGAGGATTCTACTGCCTCAGAAATGAATTTTCCAATTTAATGGATAAAGAAGAGATAATAAATTTTAGTCCGGGATTACCGGCAAGATCAATAATTTATAATGAATTTAATACAGAAAATTGGAAGCCTTTTAAAACTTGGTTATTCCAAGAATTTTCAAAAGAAGAATTAACAATTATACAAGATGAGTTTTATTCTTATTTATCAAAAATTAACAAAATTATATATTTTGTTCCATGGTTTTTCCATAAGTATATAATTAATTATTTAAACATGATAGAAAGAGAATATACTCTTACAAATGGAAATATACAAAAATCGATTTTTCCACCACAACAAAGTTTTCAAATTTCTAGGGAAAATATAAGTTTAAAGTTTTCGGCTTATAAAAAATTAGTTGAAAGTAATACTTTACAGGTGACCGTAGAACATATTAACCAATTAATACAACAAAATAATTTTACAAATTTATATTCTATAATTCTTGGAGAAAAAATTCTTTCTATAGAAGAAAAGGTAGAAAACATATATAAAATTATCGAACAATCTCAAATGGAGAAAACAAAGCCGAATAAAGAAAAAATAATAGCAACTTTCCAACCTCCTCCGGAAATAAAAGATTTTAAATTTAAAAATGAAACAAAACTAGATCAAATTTTAGAAAAATTAAAAAAACCTGAAAATTTAAGTGTAAACACTTTAAACAGAATTAAAGAATCAAATTATAATTCTGGGTCTGAATCCGAACAAGATAAACGTATTAATAAAATAAAATATGAAAGTTATGATGGTAAATTTGCTAGAAAACCCGTCCAATCTAAATATTATTATAATAGACCTACTCCTCAAGATGTTTTATTTGAAGAACAAGAGTTTATTCAAGATAACAGTTACAATGGTAAGAACGTCTATGAATGGAATTTAGATGGTTTTACAGAGAGACAAATATATTTGTTAACTCAAAGAATGACTTTATATGCTACTAGTGCAAAACAATTAGGAAATACTGATTTAACAGTTGCCCAAATGATAATAGCAGGGTTTACTGGCCAATTAAAAGGCTGGTGGGATAATTATTTACACGAATCAGATAAGATTCAAATTTATAATGCTACCAAAATAGTTACTAATCAAATTAAAAATGAAGATGGCACTTCAACTTCTGCACAAACAATAGTTCAAGATGTAGTTTATACACTCCTTTTAAGTATAATTGAACATTTTTCGGGTAAATGGTCAAATAATTCTGGTAATACTAGAACTTTACTAAATGGTATGAAATGTAAAACCTTAACTTCATTTAGATGGTATAAAGATACTTTTATGAGCAGAGTATTAGAATTAGATGATTGTAATTCTAGTTATTGGAAACAAAAATTCATTGATAGTCTTCCAAACCTTTTTGCTGAAAGAGTTAGGAAACAACTACAGGGAAATCATCCTCAGATTCCTTATGAAAATTATTCATATGGAAAACTAATTGGAATATGTACACAAGAAGGCCTAGCCTTGTGTAATGAAATAAAATTGAATCAACAGATAAAAAAACAACGCCTCACTGAGAGACAACAATTAGGCCATTTTTGTGAACAATTTGGTATTGATACTTTAAAAAATAAAAAGAGATCAAAAAGGGAATATATCCCTAAAAAATTTAAAAAATATAGTGAAAACCAAAAACAATATAGATCTAAAAGAAAGTCTTTTAGAAAAGAAAAACATAATAAAAAGAAGAAAGATAATCCACCAACTTGTTATAAATGTGGTCGAATTGGTCATTTTGCCAATAAATGTAAAATAAAGAAAAAGATAAATAACTTAAATTTAGATGATAATATGAAAGAGAAATTAAAAGAAATTCTTTTAAATAACTCGGAAGAATCCTCATCTGATGATGAAATAAATAATATAAAGTCTGACGAAGAAATTTATACATCAAGTAGTTCTAATGAAGAAGAAGAAAATAATTGCTCTTGTATAGATAAAAATAATTGCTCATGTGATGATGAAATATATAATATTCAATCACAATTTCAGGATGATCTACAAATAAACGTTTTAGATAAAGATATTTTATCTATTTTAAAAAATATAGATGATTCCGAATTAAGATCACAAATCATTGATCAAATCATAAATAATCAAAGAAATACTCAGGTTAATGAACCAATTTATTCTATGAAAGAGATAGATCAAAGATTAAAAATGAAAAATAATATTTCATTAAATACTACCATCATGGATTACACACAAGAAATCAATAATTTAAAAAATGAAATTATTTTTCTAAAAAACAATCATAATAAGTTAGAAAATAGAGTCATTACTCTTGAAAAAGAATCCCATAATAGTAAAGCATCAACTTCAAATAATGAGTCGAATGAATTCTTAAGTGCTATGGAATTAATTACATCCCAAAAATGGTATGTCAAAATAAAATTAATAATTGGAGAATACTATCGAAAAGAATTTATTGCTCTTGTTGACAGCGGGGCAGATATAAACTGTATACAGGAAGGTTTAATTCCTGTCAAATATTTTGAAAAATCCACCCATGTGATTCGCACAGTCAGTGGAGAAAAATTGGATATCAGTTATAAATTGTCTAATGCAAAGATTTGTAATAATAAAGTTTGTATTCCACTAAACTTTACAATAATTAAGAATATGTCCCACAATGAAATTATTTTAGGCACTCCATTTTTACAAAAAATATTGCCGTTTGGAGTTAATGAAAAGGGAATCCTAGGCAATTTTCAAAATTACGAAGTATTTTTTGAATTCATTACAAAGCCTTTTACTCGTTGGATAGATCTTATAGATTTGAAAACGAAACAAATAAATTTTTTAAAAGAAGAAATTTTAATAATTAACATAGATGAAAAGTTACAAAATCCAAAGTTACAAGAAAAAATTAATAGTTTAAGAAATAAATTTATTTTAAAAATATGTTCCGATCATCCTAATGCCTTTTGGGAAAGAAAGAAACATATAATTCCTCTTCCATATGAAGACAATTTTGATGAAAGAAATATTCCAACCAAGGCTCGTCCTTGTCAAATGAATCACGACTATTTGGATCTTTGTAAAAAAGAAATATCTTCTTTACTAAGCAAAAATTTAATTAGACCTTCTAAATCAGCTTGGTCTTGCACTGCTTTTTATGTTAATAAACATTCAGAACAAGAAAGAGGAATTCCTAGACTAGTAATAAATTATAAGCCTTTAAATAAAGTTTTAAAATGGATTAGGTATCCAATTCCAAATAAAAAAGATTTAATAGATAGATTAAATACTGCAATCATATTTTCAAAATTTGATTTAAAATCAGGATATTGGCAAATTCAAATTGATGAAAAGGATCGATATAAGACTGCTTTTAATGTTCCTTTTGGTCAATATGAATGGAATGTTATGCCATTTGGTTTAAAAAATGCACCTTCTGAATTTCAGAATATTATGAATGATATTTTTTATCCTCATAGCAATTGCATGATAGTTTATATCGATGATATTTTAGTTTTTTCTAAGACCATTGAAGATCATTTTACACATTTAAACCTTTTTCAACAAATCATAGAAAAAAATGGTTTGGTTATATCCCAACCCAAAATGGTTTTATTTCAATCCAAAATCAGATTTCTTGGCCATAATATAGAAAAAGGACATATAATTCCAATAAATAGAAGTATAGAGTTTGCTTCTAAATTTCCTGACAAAATTATTGATAAAACTCAATTACAAAGATTTTTAGGAAGTTTAAATTATATATCTTCTTTTTATAAAGATTTAGTTAAAGATACGGCTATCTTATATGATAGACTAAAAAAGAAACCTGCCCCATGGACTGATCTTCATACTCAAGCAGTCCAAAGAATAAAAGAAAAAGTAAAATTGTTACCTTGTTTGTCTTTAGCAAATCCAAATTGGGAAAAAATTGTTGAAACCGATGCCTCCAATATAGGTTATGGAGGGGTCTTAAAACAAATTAATCCAAGTAATAAACAAGAAGTATATTTAGTTAGATTTTATTCAGGAAAATGGTCTGAATCTCAAAAGAATTATGCTACTACTGCCAAGGAAATCCTAGCAATAGTAAAATGTGTTTTAAAATTTCAAGATGATCTTTACAATCAACAATTTACTGTAATTACTGATTGTCAAGCAGCAAAATTTATGTTTAATAAAGATTTTAAACATGATGTGTCTAAACAAATGTTTGCCAGATGACAAGCTCATTTAGCACCATTTGATTTTACAATAATATATAGAAAAGGTGAAGATAATAGTCTTCCTGATTTTCTAACTAGAGAGTTTTTAAATGAGCAATATGCATTTAACACAATTATCAAATGATGTTTCCAATACGAGAAACTCAATTCAAGAAACTGAAGTTGAATTAACCAACTTATTGGATAATATGCCAACAACAGACACAAATATCCTTCATAATATTCGCCATACTAAGCGAATTAGTTTATTAAGATTCAGACTTATAGGCCTAAGAGCTCATCTTAGGTTTTTGGAGAATAAACTTATTCTACTTTTGAATTGAATTTTGCAGGATGATCCCCAATAAGGGAAGAGGTGGCTACCCTAATAGGGGTGGCAGAGGAAGAGGATCATATCCTCTTATTCAACAGGGAAAAAATTTATTATTGGCTGAAAATATTGCTTCTCAACCTTCATCATCCAATATGCCAAAACCTGGAGATCCACTATACTCGGTTTTCCAACAATTCTTAAAGCAACAGAAGGATAATAATCCTTCTTTCTCAAAAATAGTTTCAGAGGAAGACAATGATGATTCCTCAGAATATATTTTAACCCCTCACAAAGATTTGATAATTCTTTTGGAGGAAAAGGATATCATGCTATATTTTAAGGATAATAATGATCCATGGAATTTATTTTCCAGATATCTGGATACTGCGTCATACGCAGCATGTTCTTATAAATCACGAAATTATTACGAGAATATACTAATTTCTACAGGTACATGTGAAATTTCACATTTCTCCTCTGCAGGAGATAAAAGAGTTCATAACTTTAGCAAAGTAATATTCAAGAAGATTATATCTGCAGAAGAATGGGGTTTAAGTACCCTCAGGGAAAGAGAATTTCTCCACCCTGAACAAAAAATCTTAATAAAATACAATTTCTGGGATTATATCGATAGCTTTTATAAAGCTTTTCTTTATGAAAATCCAAAAAAGAAGCATTCTTGGTTTTTCAAAATATGTGACCAAGTTTATAAACAAAGGTTGCCAAATTGGTTTACACAATGGTAGACATCATATGGTCCAAGTGTTCAAATTCTGCCTGAACCATTCAAATCTTTATATGTTGAATGGGTACATGTAGCTCCTAAATATAAGGAAGCTCTTGAACATTCCAATGGGGGAAGAGAAGTAATACCTACTCTCCATTTTTTCGTAGAGTTTTCAATTCCTTGGATCTGGAAATGGATCCCAGAAGTAGATTATAGTCCCAATCAGTTCCCATCTTTACGAAGGTCATACCTTACAAAATTTTGGGCAAAGATGTTGCAAAAAGATCCGGTCTCAAATGAGATAAATTCTAAACAAACGATTGATAATATCAATCAAGCAATTTCAAAATATAAATCCCAAAAAGAATTTTTATCCCATAAGGAACAATCCAAGAGTTTTAATCCTTATGAAAAAGCATTGAACTCCATCAGAGCACAGGGAAATTCCTCGCCATCAAAAGATGAAATTATCAAGACATATTTCCGTCAAATGAAAGAAGATCTGCTTCAAAACATCAATAAACAATCGTCAGACAGCTCCATGTTATCTACAGGCAATGATGATAATTGTCTTGCAGGCGAATCTCAGCCAATTGATGATAACAATGACATCATGGATGAATTTACGGTCGAAGATGCTTTTGCCACTATTGAAGATATAATATTGGAAAAGCTACAAAAGAAGAAGACAAAAACTTAATAAGTTTACGGTGAAAACTCCTACACCTGTTATTTGCTTTTATAAAGCAACAATAATAGAGGCATCTTATCAGCCAGTTGTCACAATGCACTCGATAGTGCACTCAATTATTATTCTGTAACATTTTATAGTTTTTAATTTTTGTTTGAAGTCCGGGCCTATATATACAGGCTATTATGTTTACATACTGGGTATCTTGGAAGAGTTCTTCCTATCCTTTGCTTACTCTCTCTTGTAAAAATATTCTGAAGCAATAAAATAAGTTTTAAAGTACTACTGGTGCATCCATCTTACGCTGATTGTGTTTTCCCCTAATTCTTGTAAGTTTTCATTATTCATACTTTATTATTGTTTGTACCAGCCTAATGATAGGCTAAACCCTTTTAAGTGTTAAGTAATCTCATGAAATTATGGCTTTACTAATCTAGTAGAAACCTTCGGGTATCATATAGTTATTTGTAATACAAAAGTCTAGGTTGATAACATGTAATTTAATTTGAAATGTTTTACCATTAGTCGTGATGTTGCCCGCTTTTTTAGCCAAAGTTTGGCGTTGTTAGGGCTGTTTGTCATTGACTCGGTATACCTTTTCGTTTCAAATCAAATTATTTGTTATTGTAAATAATCCTATGACTGTATTTAGGCATAACTATATGGTACCCCTGGGCCTTCTCTGTGCCTTATGGTATCAGAGCCATGTGTTTCATAAGATTATTTAACACTTATTTTCCAAATGAATTTTCACATGTTCAAAAGGAATAATAGAAATAATGTTAAAAATCAGATAAATGAAGAATATGAAATACCAAAACAATTAGATTTGTTAAACAAATGGACAATTCCTAAAATACAACCAAAAGTTTTATATGAGCTAGGCACTTTTGAAGAATTAGGTTTTATACAATCAGTTAAAACTACTGAAGAAAATTTAACAATGAATCAAGATGATATGGTGGTTAAATTATTAACATATGAAGATATTCATAGGTATCAAATAGAATTCGATAATGATGATGGAGAAATACCTCTATTAAGAAGATGTAGATCAACTAGATCACTATATTCTCATATATCACCTTTAGAATATAAGGTAGAAACTCCTTCCCGGTGTTCTACGTCTCAATTAGACAAAAAAATAAATCAATTAAATATAAAAGAAAATATAGTCCAAGGTGTCTATGAAGAGGATCCTACTGCCTCAGAAATGAATTTTCCAATTTAATGGATAAAGAAGAGATAATAAATTTTAGTCCGGGATCACCGGCAAGATCAATAATTTATAATGAATTTAATACAGAAAATTGGAAGCCTTTTAAAACTTGGTTATTCCAAGAATTTTCAAAAGAAGAATTAACAATTATACAAGATGAGTTTTATTCTTATTTATCAAAAATTAACAAAATTATATATTTTGTTCCATGGTTTTTCCATAAGTATATAATTAATTATTTAAACATGATAGAAAGAGAATATACTCTTACAAATGGAAATATACAAAAATCGATTTTTCCACCACAACAAAGTTTTCAAATTTCTAGGGAAAATATAAGTTTAAAGTTTTCGGCTTATAAAAAATTAGTTGAAAGTAATACTTTACAGGTGACCGTAGAACATATTAACCAATTAATACAACAAAATAATTTTACAAATTTATATTCTATAATTCTTGGAGAAAAAATTCTTTCTATAGAAGAAAAGGTAGAAAGCATATATAAAATTATCGAACAATCTCAAATGGAGAAAACAAAGCCGAATAAAGAAAAAATAATAGCAACTTTCCAACCTCCTCCGGAAATAAAAGATTTTAAATTTAAAAATGAAACAAAACTAGATCAAATTTTAGAAAAATTAAAAAAACCTGAAAATTTAAGTGTAAACACTTTAAACAGAATTAAAGAATCAAATTATAATTCTGGGTCTGAATCCGAACAAGATAAACGTATTAATAAAATAAAATATGAAAGTTATGATGGTAAATTTGCTAGAAAACCCGTCCAATCTAAATATTATTATAATAGACCTACTCCTCAAGATGTTTTATTTGAAGAACAAGAGTTTATTCAAGATAACAGTTACAATGGTAAGAACGTCTATGAATGGAATTTAGATGGTTTTACAGAGAGACAAATATATTTGTTAACTCAAAGAATGACTTTATATGCTACTAGTGCAAAACAATTAGGAAATACTGATTTAACAGTTGCCCAAATGATAATAGCAGGGTTTACTGGCCAATTAAAAGGCTGGTGGGATAATTATTTACACGAATCAGATAAGATTCAAATTTATAATGCTACCAAAATAGTTACTAATCAAATTAAAAATGAAGATGGCACTTCAACTTCTGCACAAACAATAGTTCAAGATGTAGTTTATACACTCCTTTTAAGTATAATTGAACATTTTTCGGGTAAATGGTCAAATAATTCTGGTAATACTAGAACTTTACTAAATGGTATGAAATGTAAAACCTTAACTTCATTTAGATGGTATAAAGATACTTTTATGAGCAGAGTATTAGAATTAGATGATTGTAATTCTAGTTATTGGAAACAAAAATTCATTGATAGTCTTCCAAACCTTTTTGCTGAAAGAGTTAGGAAACAACTACAGGGAAATCATCCTCAGATTCCTTATGAAAATTATTCATATGGAAAACTAATTGGAATATGTACACAAGAAGGCCTAGCCTTGTGTAATGAAATAAAATTGAATCAACAGATAAAAAAACAACGCCTCACTGAGAGACAACAATTAGGCCATTTTTGTGAACAATTTGGTATTGATACTTTAAAAAATAAAAAGAGATCAAAAAGGGAATATATCCCTAAAAAATTTAAAAAATATAGTGAAAACCAAAAACAATATAGATCTAAAAGAAAGTCTTTTAGAAAAGAAAAACATAATAAAAAGAAGAAAGATAATCCACCAACTTGTTATAAATGTGGTCGAATTGGTCATTTTGCCAATAAATGTAAAATAAAGAAAAAGATAAATAACTTAAATTTAGATGATAATATGAAAGAGAAATTAAAAGAAATTCTTTTAAATAACTCGGAAGAATCCTCATCTGATGATGAAATAAATAATATAAAGTCTGACGAAGAAATTTATACATCAAGTAGTTCTAATGAAGAAGAAGAAAATAATTGCTCTTGTATAGATAAAAATAATTGCTCATGTGATGATGAAATATATAATATTCAATCACAATTTCAGGATGATCTACAAATAAACGTTTTAGATAAAGATATTTTATCTATTTTAAAAAATATAGATGATTCCGAATTAAGATCACAAATCATTGATCAAATCATAAATAATCAAAGAAATACTCAGGTTAATGAACCAATTTATTCTATGAAAGAGATAGATCAAAGATTAAAAATGAAAAATAATATTTCATTAAATACTACCATCATGGATTACACACAAGAAATCAATAATTTAAAAAATGAAATTATTTTTCTAAAAAACAATCATAATAAGTTAGAAAATAGAGTCATTACTCTTGAAAAAGAATCCCATAATAGTAAAGCATCAACTTCAAATAATGAGTCGAATGAATTCTTAAGTGCTATGGAATTAATTACATCCCAAAAATGGTATGTCAAAATAAAATTAATAATTGGAGAATACTATCGAAAAGAATTTATTGCTCTTGTTGACAGCGGGGCAGATATAAACTGTATACAGGAAGGTTTAATTCCTGTCAAATATTTTGAAAAATCCACCCATGTGATTCGCACAGTCAGTGGAGAAAAATTGGATATCAGTTATAAATTGTCTAATGCAAAGATTTGTAATAATAAAGTTTGTATTCCACTAAACTTTACAATAATTAAGAATATGTCCCACAATGAAATTATTTTAGGCACTCCATTTTTACAAAAAATATTGCCGTTTGGAGTTAATGAAAAGGGAATCCTAGGCAATTTTCAAAATTACGAAGTATTTTTTGAATTCATTACAAAGCCTTTTACTCGTTGGATAGATCTTATAGATTTGAAAACGAAACAAATAAATTTTTTAAAAGAAGAAATTTTAATAATTAACATAGATGAAAAGTTACAAAATCCAAAGTTACAAGAAAAAATTAATAGTTTAAGAAATAAATTTATTTTAAAAATATGTTCCGATCATCCTAATGCCTTTTGGGAAAGAAAGAAACATATAATTCCTCTTCCATATGAAGACAATTTTGATGAAAGAAATATTCCAACCAAGGCTCGTCCTTGTCAAATGAATCACGACTATTTGGATCTTTGTAAAAAAGAAATATCTTCTTTACTAAGCAAAAATTTAATTAGACCTTCTAAATCAGCTTGGTCTTGCACTGCTTTTTATGTTAATAAACATTCAGAACAAGAAAGAGGAATTCCTAGACTAGTAATAAATTATAAGCCTTTAAATAAAGTTTTAAAATGGATTAGGTATCCAATTCCAAATAAAAAAGATTTAATAGATAGATTAAATACTGCAATCATATTTTCAAAATTTGATTTAAAATCAGGATATTGGCAAATTCAAATTGATGAAAAGGATCGATATAAGACTGCTTTTAATGTTCCTTTTGGTCAATATGAATGGAATGTTATGCCATTTGGTTTAAAAAATGCACCTTCTGAATTTCAGAATATTATGAATGATATTTTTTATCCTCATAGCAATTGCATGATAGTTTATATCGATGATATTTTAGTTTTTTCTAAAACCATTGAAGATCATTTTACACATTTAAACCTTTTTCAACAAATCATAGAAAAAAATGGTTTGGTTATATCCCAACCCAAAATGGTTTTATTTCAATCCAAAATCAGATTTCTTGGCCATAATATAGAAAAAGGACATATAATTCCAATAAATAGAAGTATAGAGTTTGCTTCTAAATTTCCTGACAAAATTATTGATAAAACTCAATTACAAAGATTTTTAGGAAGTTTAAATTATATATCTTCTTTTTATAAAGATTTAGTTAAAGATACGGCTATCTTATATGATAGACTAAAAAAGAAACCTGTCCCATGGACTGATCTTCATACTCAAGCAGTCCAAAGAATAAAAGAAAAAGTAAAATTGTTACCTTGTTTGTCTTTAGCAAATCCAAATTGGGAAAAAATTGTTGAAACCGATGCCTCCAATATAGGTTATGGAGGGGTCTTAAAACAAATTAATCCAAGTAATAAACAAGAAGTATATTTAGTTAGATTTTATTCAGGAAAATGGTCTGAATCTCAAAAGAATTATGCTACTACTGCCAAGGAAATCCTAGCAATAGTAAAATGTGTTTTAAAATTTCAAGATGATCTTTACAATCAACAATTTACTGTAATTACTGATTGTCAAGCAGCAAAATTTATGTTTAATAAAGATTTTAAACATGATGTGTCTAAACAAATGTTTGCCAGATGACAAGCTCATTTAGCACCATTTGATTTTACAATAATATATAGAAAAGGTGAAGATAATAGTCTTCCTGATTTTCTAACTATAGAGTTTTTAAATGAGCAATATGCATTTAACACAATTATCAAATGATGTTTCCAATACGAGAAACTCAATTCAAGAAACTGAAGTTGAATTAACCAACTTATTGGATAATATGCCAACAACAGACACAAATATCCTTCATAATATTCGCCATACTAAGCGAATTAGTTTATTAAGATTCAGACTTATAGGCCTAAGAGCTCATCTTAGGTTTTTGGAGAATAAACTTATTCTACTTTTGAATTGAATTTTGCAGGATGATCCCCAATAAGGGAAGAGGTGGCTACCCTAATAGGGGTGGCAGAGGAAGAGGATCATATCCTCTTATTCAACAGGGAAAAAATTTATTATTGGCTGAAAATATTGCTTCTCAACCTTCATCATCCAATATGCCAAAACCTGGAGATCCACTATACTCGGTTTTCCAACAATTCTTAAAGCAACAGAAGGATAATAATCCTTCTTTCTCAAAAATAGTTTCAGAGGAAGACAATGATGATTCCTCAGAATATATTTTAACCCCTCACAAAGATTTGATAATTCTTTTGGAGGAAAAGGATATCATGCTATATTTTAAGGATAATAATGATCCATGGAATTTATTTTCCAGATATCTGGATACTGCGTCATACGCAGCATGTTCTTATAAATCACGAAATTATTACGAGAATATACTAATTTCTACAGGTACATGTGAAATTTCACATTTCTCCTCTGCAGGAGATAAAAGAGTTCATAACTTTAGCAAAGTAATATTCAAGAAGATTATATCTGCAGAAGAATGGGGTTTAAGTACCCTCAGGGAAAGAGAATTTCTCCACCCTGAACAAAAAATCTTAATAAAATACAATTTCTGGGATTATATCGATAGCTTTTATAAAGCTTTTCTTTATGAAAATCCAAAAAAGAAGCATTCTTGGTTTTTCAAAATATGTGACCAAGTTTATAAACAAAGGTTGCCAAATTGGTTTACACAATGGTAGACATCATATGGTCCAAGTGTTCAAATTCTGCCTGAACCATTCAAATCTTTATATGTTGAATGGGTACATGTAGCTCCTAAATATAAGGAAGCTCTTGAACATTCCAATGGGGGAAGAGAAGTAATACCTACTCTCCATTTTTTCGTAGAGTTTTCAATTCCTTGGATCTGGAAATGGATCCCAGAAGTAGATTATAGTCCCAATCAGTTCCCATCTTTACGAAGGTCATACCTTACAAAATTTTGGGCAAAGATGTTGCAAAAAGATCCGGTCTCAAATGAGATAAATTCTAAACAAACGATTGATAATATCAATCAAGCAATTTCAAAATATAAATCCCAAAAAGAATTTTTATCCCATAAGGAACAATCCAAGAGTTTTAATCCTTATGAAAAAGCATTGAACTCCATCAGAGCACAGGGAAATTCCTCGCCATCAAAAGATGAAATTATCAAGACATATTTCCGTCAAATGAAAGAAGATCTGCTTCAAAACATCAATAAACAATCGTCAGACAGCTCCATGTTATCTACAGGCAATGATGATAATTGTCTTGCAGGCGAATCTCAGCCAATTGATGATAACAATGACATCATGGATGAATTTACGGTCGAAGATGCTTTTGCCACTATTGAAGATATAATATTGGAAAAGCTACAAAAGAAGAAGACAAAAACTTAATAAGTTTACGGTGAAAACTCCTACACCTGTTATTTGCTTTTATAAAGCAACAATAATAGAGGCATCTTATCAGCCAGTTGTCACAATGCACTCGATAGTGCACTCAATTATTATTCTGTAACATTTTATAGTTTTTAATTTTTGTTTGAAGTCCGGGCCTATATATACAGGCTATTATGTTTACATACTGGGTATCTTGGAAGAGTTCTTCCTATCCTTTGCTTACTCTCTCTTGTAAAAATATTCTGAAGCAATAAAATAAGTTTTAAAGTACTACTGGTGCATCCATCTTACGCTGATTGTGTTTTCCCCTAATTCTTGTAAGTTTTCATTATTCATACTTTATTATTGTTTGTACCAGCCTAATGATAGGCTAAACCCTTTTAAGTGTTAAGTAATCTCATGAAATTATGGCTTTACTAATCTAGTAGAAACCTTCGGGTATCATATAGTTATTTGTAATACAAAAGTCTAGGTTGATAACATGTAATTTAATTTGAAATGTTTTACCATTAGTCGTGATGTTGCCCGCTTTTTTAGCCAAAGTTTGGCGTTGTTAGGGCTGTTTGTCATTGACTCGGTATACCTTTTCGTTTCAAATCAAATTATTTGTTATTGTAAATAATCCTATGACTGTATTTAGGCATAACTATATGGTACCCCTGGGCCTTCTCTGTGCCTTATGGTATCAGAGCCATGTGTTTCATAAGATTATTTAACACTTATTTTCCAAATGAATTTTCACATGTTCAAAAGGAATAATAGAAATAATGTTAAAAATCAGATAAATGAAGAATATGAAATACCAAAACAATTAGATTTGTTAAACAAATGGACAATTCCTAAAATACAACCAAAAGTTTTATATGAGCTAGGCACTTTTGAAGAATTAGGTTTTATACAATCAGTTAAAACTACTGAAGAAAATTTAACAATGAATCAAGATGATATGGTGGTTAAATTATTAACATATGAAGATATTCATAGGTATCAAATAGAATTCGATAATGATGATGGAGAAATACCTCTATTAAGAAGATGTAGATCAACTAGATCACTATATTCTCATATATCACCTTTAGAATATAAGGTAGAAACTCCTTCCCGGTGTTCTACGTCTCAATTAGACAAAAAAATAAATCAATTAAATATAAAAGAAAATATAGTCCAAGGTGTCTATGAAGAGGATCCTACTGCCTCAGAAATGAATTTTCCAATTTAATGGATAAAGAAGAGATAATAAATTTTAGTCCGGGATCACCGGCAAGATCAATAATTTATAATGAATTTAATACAGAAAATTGGAAGCCTTTTAAAACTTGGTTATTCCAAGAATTTTCAAAAGAAGAATTAACAATTATACAAGATGAGTTTTATTCTTATTTATCAAAAATTAACAAAATTATATATTTTGTTCCATGGTTTTTCCATAAGTATATAATTAATTATTTAAACATGATAGAAAGAGAATATACTCTTACAAATGGAAATATACAAAAATCGATTTTTCCACCACAACAAAGTTTTCAAATTTCTAGGGAAAATATAAGTTTAAAGTTTTCGGCTTATAAAAAATTAGTTGAAAGTAATACTTTACAGGTGACCGTAGAACATATTAACCAATTAATACAACAAAATAATTTTACAAATTTATATTCTATAATTCTTGGAGAAAAAATTCTTTCTATAGAAGAAAAGGTAGAAAGCATATATAAAATTATCGAACAATCTCAAATGGAGAAAACAAAGCCGAATAAAGAAAAAATAATAGCAACTTTCCAACCTCCTCCGGAAATAAAAGATTTTAAATTTAAAAATGAAACAAAACTAGATCAAATTTTAGAAAAATTAAAAAAACCTGAAAATTTAAGTGTAAACACTTTAAACAGAATTAAAGAATCAAATTATAATTCTGGGTCTGAATCCGAACAAGATAAACGTATTAATAAAATAAAATATGAAAGTTATGATGGTAAATTTGCTAGAAAACCCGTCCAATCTAAATATTATTATAATAGACCTACTCCTCAAGATGTTTTATTTGAAGAACAAGAGTTTATTCAAGATAACAGTTACAATGGTAAGAACGTCTATGAATGGAATTTAGATGGTTTTACAGAGAGACAAATATATTTGTTAACTCAAAGAATGACTTTATATGCTACTAGTGCAAAACAATTAGGAAATACTGATTTAACAGTTGCCCAAATGATAATAGCAGGGTTTACTGGCCAATTAAAAGGCTGGTGGGATAATTATTTACACGAATCAGATAAGATTCAAATTTATAATGCTACCAAAATAGTTACTAATCAAATTAAAAATGAAGATGGCACTTCAACTTCTGCACAAACAATAGTTCAAGATGTAGTTTATACACTCCTTTTAAGTATAATTGAACATTTTTCGGGTAAATGGTCAAATAATTCTGGTAATACTAGAACTTTACTAAATGGTATGAAATGTAAAACCTTAACTTCATTTAGATGGTATAAAGATACTTTTATGAGCAGAGTATTAGAATTAGATGATTGTAATTCTAGTTATTGGAAACAAAAATTCATTGATAGTCTTCCAAACCTTTTTGCTGAAAGAGTTAGGAAACAACTACAGGGAAATCATCCTCAGATTCCTTATGAAAATTATTCATATGGAAAACTAATTGGAATATGTACACAAGAAGGCCTAGCCTTGTGTAATGAAATAAAATTGAATCAACAGATAAAAAAACAACGCCTCACTGAGAGACAACAATTAGGCCATTTTTGTGAACAATTTGGTATTGATACTTTAAAAAATAAAAAGAGATCAAAAAGGGAATATATCCCTAAAAAATTTAAAAAATATAGTGAAAACCAAAAACAATATAGATCTAAAAGAAAGTCTTTTAGAAAAGAAAAACATAATAAAAAGAAGAAAGATAATCCACCAACTTGTTATAAATGTGGTCGAATTGGTCATTTTGCCAATAAATGTAAAATAAAGAAAAAGATAAATAACTTAAATTTAGATGATAATATGAAAGAGAAATTAAAAGAAATTCTTTTAAATAACTCGGAAGAATCCTCATCTGATGATGAAATAAATAATATAAAGTCTGACGAAGAAATTTATACATCAAGTAGTTCTAATGAAGAAGAAGAAAATAATTGCTCTTGTATAGATAAAAATAATTGCTCATGTGATGATGAAATATATAATATTCAATCACAATTTCAGGATAATCTACAAATAAACGTTTTAGATAAAGATATTTTATCTATTTTAAAAAATATAGATGATTCCGAATTAAGATCACAAATCATTGATCAAATCATAAATAATCAAAGAAATACTCAGGTTAATGAACCAATTTATTCTATGAAAGAGATAGATCAAAGATTAAAAATGAAAAATAATATTTCATTAAATACTACCATCATGGATTACACACAAGAAATCAATAATTTAAAAAATGAAATTATTTTTCTAAAAAACAATCATAATAAGTTAGAAAATAGAGTCATTACTCTTGAAAAAGAATCCCATAATAGTAAAGCATCAACTTCAAATAATGAGTCGAATGAATTCTTAAGTGCTATGGAATTAATTACATCCCAAAAATGGTATGTCAAAATAAAATTAATAATTGGAGAATACTATCGAAAAGAATTTATTGCTCTTGTTGACAGCGGGGCAGATATAAACTGTATACAGGAAGGTTTAATTCCTGTCAAATATTTTGAAAAATCCACCCATGTGATTCGCACAGTCAGTGGAGAAAAATTGGATATCAGTTATAAATTGTCTAATGCAAAGATTTGTAATAATAAAGTTTGTATTCCACTAAACTTTACAATAATTAAGAATATGTCCCACAATGAAATTATTTTAGGCACTCCATTTTTACAAAAAATATTGCCGTTTGGAGTTAATGAAAAGGGAATCCTAGGCAATTTTCAAAATTACGAAGTATTTTTTGAATTCATTACAAAGCCTTTTACTCGTTGGATAGATCTTATAGATTTGAAAACGAAACAAATAAATTTTTTAAAAGAAGAAATTTTAATAATTAACATAGATGAAAAGTTACAAAATCCAAAGTTACAAGAAAAAATTAATAGTTTAAGAAATAAATTTATTTTAAAAATATGTTCCGATCATCCTAATGCCTTTTGGGAAAGAAAGAAACATATAATTCCTCTTCCATATGAAGACAATTTTGATGAAAGAAATATTCCAACCAAGGCTCGTCCTTGTCAAATGAATCACGACTATTTGGATCTTTGTAAAAAAGAAATATCTTCTTTACTAAGCAAAAATTTAATTAGACCTTCTAAATCAGCTTGGTCTTGCACTGCTTTTTATGTTAATAAACATTCAGAACAAGAAAGAGGAATTCCTAGACTAGTAATAAATTATAAGCCTTTAAATAAAGTTTTAAAATGGATTAGGTATCCAATTCCAAATAAAAAAGATTTAATAGATAGATTAAATACTGCAATCATATTTTCAAAATTTGATTTAAAATCAGGATATTGGCAAATTCAAATTGATGAAAAGGATCGATATAAGACTGCTTTTAATGTTCCTTTTGGTCAATATGAATGGAATGTTATGCCATTTGGTTTAAAAAATGCACCTTCTGAATTTCAGAATATTATGAATGATATTTTTTATCCTCATAGCAATTGCATGATAGTTTATATCGATGATATTTTAGTTTTTTCTAAAACCATTGAAGATCATTTTACACATTTAAACCTTTTTCAACAAATCATAGAAAAAAATGGTTTGGTTATATCCCAACCCAAAATGGTTTTATTTCAATCCAAAATCAGATTTCTTGGCCATAATATAGAAAAAGGACATATAATTCCAATAAATAGAAGTATAGAGTTTGCTTCTAAATTTCCTGACAAAATTATTGATAAAACTCAATTACAAAGATTTTTAGGAAGTTTAAATTATATATCTTCTTTTTATAAAGATTTAGTTAAAGATACGGCTATCTTATATGATAGACTAAAAAAGAAACCTGTCCCATGGACTGATCTTCATACTCAAGCAGTCCAAAGAATAAAAGAAAAAGTAAAATTGTTACCTTGTTTGTCTTTAGCAAATCCAAATTGGGAAAAAATTGTTGAAACCGATGCCTCCAATATAGGTTATGGAGGGGTCTTAAAACAAATTAATCCAAGTAATAGTAATAGTAAAATGTGTTTTAAAATTTCAAGATGATCTTTACAATCAACAATTTACTGTAATTACTGATTGTCAAGCAGCAAAATTTATGTTTAATAAAGATTTTAAACATGATGTGTCTAAACAAATGTTTGCCAGATGGCAAGCTCATTTAGCACCATTTGATTTTACAATAATATATAGAAAAGGTGAAGATAATAGTCTTCCTGATTTTCTAACTAGAGAGTTTTTAAATGAGCAATATGCATTTAACACAATTATCAAATGATGTTTCCAATACGAGAAACTCAATTCAAGAAACTGAAGTTGAATTAACCAACTTATTGGATAATATGCCAAAACCTGGAGATCCACTATACTCGGTTTTCCAACAATTCTTAAAGCAACAGAAGGATAATAATCCTTCTTTCTCAAAAATAGTTTCAGAGGAAGACAATGATGATTCCTCAGAATATATTTTAACCCCTCACAAAGATTTGATAATTCTTTTGGAGGAAAAGGATATCATGCTATATTTTAAGGATAATAATGATCCATGGAATTTATTTTCCAGATATCTGGATACTGCGTCATACGCAGCATGTTCTTATAAATCACGAAATTATTACGAGAATATACTAATTTCTACAGGTACATGTGAAATTTCACATTTCTCCTCTGCAGGAGATAAAAGAGTTCATAACTTTAGCAAAGTAATATTCAAGAAGATTATATCTGCAGAAGAATGGGGTTTAAGTACCCTCAGGGAAAGAGAATTTCTCCACCCTGAACAAAAAATCTTAATAAAATACAATTTCTGGGATTATATCGATAGCTTTTATAAAGCTTTTCTTTATGAAAATCCAAAAAAGAAGCATTCTTGGTTTTTCAAAATATGTGACCAAGTTTATAAACAAAGGTTGCCAAATTGGTTTACACAATGGTGGACATCATATGGTCCAAGTGTTCAAATTCTGCCTGAACCATTCAAATCTTTATATGTTGAATGGGTACATGTAGCTCCTAAATATAAGGAAGCTCTTGAACATTCCAATGGGGGAAGAGAAGTAATACCTACTCTCCATTTTTTCGTAGAGTTTTCAATTCCTTGGATCTGGAAATGGATCCCAGAAGTAGATTATAGTCCCAATCAGTTCCCATCTTTACGAAGGTCATACCTTACAAAATTTTGGGCAAAGATGTTGCAAAAAGATCCGGTCTCAAATGAGATAAATTCTAAACAAACGATTGATAATATCAATCAAGCAATTTCAAAATATAAATCCCAAAAAGAATTTTTATCCCATAAGGAACAATCCAACAGTTTTAATCCTTATGAAAAAGCATTGAACTCCATCAGAGCACAGGGAAATTCCTCGCCATCAAAAGATGAAATTATCAAGACATATTTCCGTCAAATGAAAGAAGATCTGCTTCAAAACATCAATAAACAATCGTCAGACAGCTCCATGTTATCTACAGGCAATGATGATAATTGTCTTGCAGGCGAATCTCAGCCAATTGATGATAACAATGACATCATGGATGAATTTACGGTCGAAGATGCTTTTGCCACTATTGAAGATATAATATTGGAAAAGCTACAAAAGAAGAAGACAAAAACTTAATAAGTTTACGGTGAAAACTCCTACACCTGTTATTTGCTTTTATAAAGCAACAATAATAGAGGCATCTTATCAGCCAGTTGTCACAATGCACTCGATAGTGCACTCAATTATTATTCTGTAACATTTTATAGTTTTTAATTTTTGTTTGAAGTCCGGGCCTATATATACAGGCTATTATGTTTACATACTGGGTATCTTGGAAGAGTTCTTCCTATCCTTTGCTTACTCTCTCTTGTAAAAATATTCTGAAGCAATAAAATAAGTTTTAAAGTACTACTGGTGCATCCATCTTACGCTGATTGTGTTTTCCCCTAATTCTTGTAAGTTTTCATTATTCATACTTTATTATTGTTTGTACCAGCCTAATGATAGGCTAAACCCTTTTAAGTGTTAAGTAATCTCATGAAATTATGGCTTTACTAATCTAGTAGAAACCTTCGGGTATCATATAGTTATTTGTAATACAAAAGTCTAGGTTGATAACATGTAATTTAATTTGAAATGTTTTACCATTAGTCGTGATGTTGCCCGCTTTTTTAGCCAAAGTTTGGCGTTGTTAGGGCTGTTTGTCATTGACTCGGTATACCTTTTCGTTTCAAATCAAATTATTTGTTATTGTAAATAATCCTATGACTGTATTTAGGCATAACTATATGGTACCCCTGGGCCTTCTCTGTGCCTTATGGTATCAGAGCCATGTGTTTCATAAGATTATTTAACACTTATTTTCCAAATGAATTTTCACATGTTCAAAAGGAATAATAGAAATAATGTTAAAAATCAGATAAATGAAGAATATGAAATACCAAAACAATTAGATTTGTTAAACAAATGGACAATTCCTAAAATACAACCAAAAGTTTTATATGAGCTAGGCACTTTTGAAGAATTAGGTTTTATACAATCAGTTAAAACTACTGAAGAAAATTTAACAATGAATCAAGATGATATGGTGGTTAAATTATTAACATATGAAGATATTCATAGGTATCAATATACTCATAATTATTTACATATAGGATTAGTGCAAATTGCTTTTAAACCTTTAACTTTACAAGGTTTACCAGAAAGTTTTTTAGCTGTATTACGTGATGGTCGTAATATGAATTGGAAACAATCTTTAATGGGTATAATACAGTCCAGTCTGACCAATGGTCCAGTATATTTTAATGTTTATCCTAATTTACAGTTATCATTATCTGATGTTAATATATTAGATGCTTTAACTTTAAATGTTAAAACAAATGGATACAATTATATGCCAGGATCTGAATTAATATGTATATGCTATAGAATATACTACAGGCCTTTAAAAACAATGAACCCTAGGTGTAAAAAAACTAACAAACCTAATAATGAAACTATTTTAATAGAAAGTAATTTTGATATGTCTAAAATAACCACTAGAAAAGCTATTAAGTGGGATGAAATAGATTTCCCAAAAAATTGGGTCTTGGAGGGAGCGGTTCCTCCTCAACCAAAAATAAATAATAAAATTACAGAAATTATATATATATATATATATATATATATATATATATATATATATATATATATATATATATATATATATATATATATATATATATATATATATATATATATATATATATATATATATATATACACACACACACGTATGAGTAAACATGGTTAAAATCAAAACTCCTTTTGATCGTAATTCATGTTGCAGGATCATTTATAAAAAAAGAACACGTTTATGGGTTAAATTTTGAAGTTTCAAGAATGGTCTATTTTTCACATTTGGTCCAAGGGCACATTGGTCAATTTTTTAAAAAAAAATGCTTAAAAGTTATATATTTAATCATGTAATTTTTGGATACAACATAGGCATATCTAAGCATTTCTAAAAGATATAATCAACATTTTTACTTTTCAGAAAGGAGAATGACTATTTCTGAAATTGTCTAAATATTAATATAGTTCGTCGTTGTTTCCAATTTAAGCACTTAATTTTCATTTGTGTTAAAACACGATTTATTTTTGGATAAAATTTCTATCACGACCATTATTGACAAATGTTGATCAAACATATAATACTTAAAATAGAAGGTTAAACCAATTTTTTTGAAATATATATATATATATATATATATATATATATATATATATATATATATATAGGTTTAGGTTCTATGGAAAACAAAAAACCCTAAAAATCAAAAAAATGCATAAAAAATACTTAGAGATCACAAAATTTTTTTTGAATTTTTTTTATAAAAAATCGCAGCTTTTTTTCTTATAATTCGCTGAAAAAAAATATATATATATTTTTTTTTTTTTCAAAATTTTTTTCAACGAATTTGTATAGAAAGCTGCGATTTCTTATAAAAAAATTCAAAATTTTTTTTTGTGATCTCTAAGTATTTTATTTATGCATTTTTTATGATTTTTAGGGTTTTTTATTTTCCAAATAACATTTCCCTATATATATATATATATATATATATATATATATATATATATATATATATATATATATATATATTCTTTTTGTTATTAGAAAATGATGTTAAAAACAATACTTTGTTGAGTCTTTTTATTTATTGCTATTTTTTTATTTTTTATATCATAATAACAGTTTTTTATAATTTGACTTGCCTTTTTTTTTTTGAAACGACAGAAATTATATTAGCCACTGCCTAAAAGGAAAAGACATGACGAAAACAAAACAAACAATTACAAAATGTCGAAGGGGTTACAACTCCAAACTCCCCTTTTACGATTCTCGAATTTACCCCTATAATTCATCTAATTAAACACCAGATTGATAGTAATATCCGCTAAAAGGAGTTTTGCAAATAAATTTTGTATCCGCTAAAAGGAGTTTTGCAAATAAAATTTGGTTTTATTAACCAGTTTTTAACAAGTGGTTCCTTTTTGTTGAAAACCCGGCCGAATAAACATAATCGAATTGATTTAAATTAAAATTTAATATTTTTTACGAATCAACGTGTTTATTTTTAATGTATTTATAATATTATATATTGTATGTAACACCACTTTTTTTCCTGTAAGTAATCGATTCATCTACGTCAACCACGTCAATATCGTTATCAATTCAACAACCATTGAGACGTTGGCATAATTTTTTATTCATAAAGTTAGTTAGTCACTTTATAATTTCTTTAGAATGGTCGGTAACGATGTTACTCAATCTCTAAATATTATTAAAAGAGAACATTTAATTCATCAATGAAGCAATCAGGGCCATTGATTGTGTTTTAATCATATGTTTTTCACCCTTAGATCAAATTGCTGACATCATCTTCCGCAAATAAAATTCAAACATAATTACATTTAATTATAGAATCTGTAATAATTATAGAATCTGTAATAATTATAGAATCTTTAAATTCAGTAATTATTTTATCAATTGAAACATATCATTCTATTTATATACATTATATCAGTTTCTGTAATTAATATTGTTCCTATTTTAACTCCCTTATTTATAGTTTTTGATTTCCAAATTCAAACCCGTTTATATTATATTTTTTTATTTATTATCTCTAAATATTATTAAAAGAGAATCTTTAATTCATCAATGAAGCAATCAGGGCCATTGATTGTGTTTTAATCATATGTTTTTCACCCTTAGATCAAATTGCTGACATCATCTTCCGCAAATAAAATTCAAACATAATTACATTTAATTATAGAATCTGTAATAATTATAGAATCTTTAAATTCAATAATTATTTTATCAATTGAAACATATCATTCTATTTATATACATTATATCAATTTCTGTAATTAATATTGTTCCTATTTTAACTCCCTTATTTATAGTTTTTGATTTTCAAATTCAAACCCGTTTATATTACATTTTTTTATTTATTATTTTTTAAAAAAACTCATTAAACAAGCATATCAATAATTATGTTATTAACCTATAAAATCTAATCTAATCCCATTAAATCAGCAAAATATTTAAGAGTCAAAATTAAAGTCAATATTATTCATAATTTATCTCCCAGTATATCCCACATAAAATGAATCAATTTGAGATAATTGTTTGAATTTTAAAACTTATTAAATAAGAAAGTCAATTAATTTGAAGTTTTGAATTAATATAGCTGATATCTTTCTTTTTCTCCAAATGAATAGCCGAAAATCTCCAAGATTATATCTTAGGATCCCAATTTTTTTAGAAGATAATGATTTCCTTATTAAAAAACAACCTATATATATATATGATTACACTGAAGTGGTTATTCTTACGATTTTGGATTGAGTCATATGATTTACAGTGTTCTTCTTGAGCAATCTTCTTCTCCAATTCTTTTTTCGAAGCTCTTACTTTACTCTGTTCTCCTTATTCTTCTTCAATTTCTTGTATTTACTATGTTCTTATTATTTGTTATTATTGTGTTCTTGTTGAGAGGTCATGAAAAAAATTAATCAATCTACTTTAAGCATATTAGTTTCATTCATTTAGTTACAGAAACAAAATTATACCATTTATATCGATTTTTTAATGTGTTGACCTATGTTTGTCAAGAGAAAGTCATAAAAGTCGTTTTATGCATGATGATAAAGCTAGTGGAACGGACCAAAAGCAGGATAAAGAAGTTTTTTATTGTTATAATTCAACTTGCATGAATAAAGACGTATCTGTTGTTCCAAGGTTTTCATTAACTCTTTTATACATATTATTATAATCTTCGATTTGGTTTTCTAATTTTATATTATTGAATTTGTTTATATGAATGGTTTTAATTTCAAAATCATCATTATAGTACAAGACTTTACCGGTGTGGTGTCACTCACGTTTGTTGTTGATTTGGCTATGTAGGGTTCATTTGAAGTGTCATTTCTCTACAAGAATGTTAATGTTCACATCCAAGAGGAAACTATCACAACTGGTAAGCATTCTAAATGATTTTTTCACTTACATTAATCAAAACTGTTATTTTAAGTGGTGCGTTCTCATGGATGCCACACCGATTGTCACTATATAAACCTTCTAGCGGTCTATAGAAGAATCCTAGCGGCTTTATAAAGAATTTTGCTGCGTTTTCAATGAAGTATCACTTTGTCAACATTCTTCTCTATAGTTCTTTCTCTTATTTTCGATATAGATACGTGTCACAACAATAAGGCAGAAAGAGGTGTTAGTGACCATTAAAGATGAAAATGTAATATATAATTCAAGAATAATATATAAAGTGTAAATTATAGATTTATGATATTTATTTCAATGAAAAATATGATGTTTGATTGATAGGTTACATATTTGTTTTTTTTTTATAATTTGATTTTGACAAGTTTGATCTAAATTTGATAATTGAAGCAGGTAGGAAAGATATGTGCTAACGATTCTGAATTTGTATTGCCCTATAGAAACCAACCGTAGCCTCAAAACTATTCCCTCATATCTCAATAGGGCTTAACATTTCCCAAAATTCAGCTACAAGAAGTCATGGATGCACTTCTTGAATCAATCCTCTAAACCGAATATCATTTGTTAGTTGGATGTAGTAACCAAAATGCAAGATTTATGAAAGTTCATTATTATTTATTAGTGTTAACCTTTAGCAAATTATGAAACTAATATTATATTTTTGTTCATAACATGTTTTTTTTTCTAATAATTTATTTGATCGGAAGATATGTATATGTGATTGGGTGTAGCCTGAAAAATCATATTTTAATTTTTATAAGGAAAAAATACTTTGAAATCGACCAAATTACAATGTCTGAATTTGATGTTTATGGTTATGACAATTCACTTTATTTGTAATGGTTATTGAATTTCTTTACAGAATTTAATGTTGTTGGTACATGTAACAACTTATTGTTTCTTTTGGTTTTACATGGACAATATGAAAATGGCCATATGAGCCTCCATGGGGGTTGGCACACGGAACAAAGTCAATTCATAAAGCTACTACACAACATGTTTAATCAAAAAGTCGCATTATGTTGTGATAAAACAAAGATCACATAGATCATTTATATTAAAAATTACAGTATTAAAAACCAAATTGCTGTAATATAAATATTAAATATTTTTATCTAATAAGTTTTGTTCAAAAACTCTAAAAATGAATCTAACTAACATTTTTTTTATTAAAATTCAACCTAAGATAAAGCCGCCTATTTATGTGATATGTATTTAATTTATGTTCCCCGCGTTTAACGCGGGTCATAATCTAGTTGATTATAAATATATAAACATTCAAAGAATTGTTTATATCTAAAACTGTTTAACCTTAAAGAAGGGTGTGGATCCGGTGATGACTCAAAAAATGATGAAGACTCTGAGGATAATTCTTCACCATCCACTTCGTCAAGGGCACAAACTTTAAACCAAATAATTGGACATAACGCGTTCGCATGCGACGCACGTCCGTGATAATCATTTAATTTATAATCATAAAAGATATGATTAAGGATCATAAAATATTTAAATCAAAATATTGTTTGATCATAACAAATTAAGGATCATAAACATGTTGAATCAAAACTTTTTTTAATCATAAATATTTTGAATCGTTTTATTTTAGATCATATTATGTTCCACTTTTTAAAAAAATATGGTGCTTGTATCTCAAAAGGAGTGTTCCTGGAGAGAAATAACATATACATATCAAGAAGTCAGTGGGAGTCATGTTGACCTTGAAGAAATTCGAGATATAACCAACAATGAACCTATAGTTCTCTACTTGAGGTTGAAATACCAGTTGATCTGAATGACATTGCCTTATCTCTTTGCAGATCTAGTAGAGTTAGTGCACTTCCCGAGTTTTATGAATTTCATCTAACTGTGGAAGGTAACATGTTGGTTACTGATAAAACATTGATCAATTTGGATAAGCTAATAGCTAATAGGAAGCAATGACGGGCCCTAAGGCTACCGATGAGAAGGGCTTAAGGATAGCGAAATTTAGTCCATGAAGGATAACCAAGTTTGAAGTTGGTTGGTCTGATGTCTAGTCTTATGATAGTGGGTTGCAATTAGATCTTAAATATGAAAACTAACAATGATAGGAATTTACACACATCTAATGCTAGTATGGTGGAAAAAGATTCCTCACTGTATGGTCGAAGGCACCAAGGTCGGACCTTTGGATTTGATATCATGTTATGTGATAGTTTGTTATCATGTTGTAGTGATCTTTTAGACTTGTATCCTAGTATATTGGATATGCTTAGTGATCTGTAGATCTGTCTGACTGTCTGTAGACTGTTATATGATTATCTGTTATATGTGCACATATTTGGTTGGTGGTTGAGGCTTTACTGCTTTGTGCGTAAGCCAACAGGACGGGGGGTATACCAACCCGATGATTGATTGTGCCCGAGGGTATTCCATCCCGAGGATGACAGGACCCCTTGTATATTGACATTCCAACCCGATGGTTGATTAGGACTGGGGTATTCCAACCTAATGGTTGACTGGACCCATAGTATATTGGCATTCCAACCTGATGCGAAAGCTTTCTCATCCAATGATCTGAAAAGTTATTTATCTATCGAGTAAACAAACCTTCTAAATTCTTTATTTTCATCATCATGATAATATATATATGTTAGCTTTATCTGATGGAATGGAATAAACCATTCTTGGAGGGATGTAACTCTGTTCATTCCTTAGCCATTCATATGATAGGTTGAATTGAAAAGTTCCAATAGAACCCAAACCCATTTTTATGTCTGCAAATTCTAATGACAAATCTTTTTTAAAAAAATATCCACAATTTGTAATTAAACTACATTTTTATATTCAGAAAAATAAATAGAAATTTTTTTTATTATAATATTGTTTGGATCCTAATGAACTTGTTTATTCCTACAAATAGAAAATTCATTAATTACAACTAATTTGCTACTTCTGTTTCTGGTGTCGTACTTCTGTTTATTCGTGATCATGTATGTTTTTCTATTTTTTCTACTTAGTTCCCTAACAGACATTACATTTAAACTATCTATAGCTAACTTTAATTTTCTACAGTTTTTGTCCCTATAGTTTTGGTCATTGTACAATTTTTCCTCTAATAGTTTCGGTCCATGTTGCAACAGTTTTGGTCCCTGTGGTTTTGTCTCATTTACATTTTTTATCCCTATAACAGTTTTGGTCCCTATGATATAGTATGACCAGCCTGAATAGATAGCTAATGAATAATTAGTGCCTAAAGTAGTTTTTATTTTTTCTTTATTCATGTGTAGTAGATTCCACTTTCTGTTTTGATAATAACCTTCTACGTTTTCTTATCTATTTTATGTATTTATTCATTGGCGTTTTTGAAGCAATCCAAAGTGTTTCTCTGGTTAGAAACAAACCCTAAACCTTTAGAATTGTGCTACGGTATCGAATTTTTGTTTATATTTTAATCTAATTTAATTTTTCTATGAAATATTTTATTAGCTCGAAGAAAATTGGGAAAAGAAAGACGACTCTGATGACTACAATAGGAGGCTTGATGTTGCTGAAAGGGTACTCTTTATTTTTTAATTTCCATTCTTACCTCATCTAATTTATTCCAAAATGAAGTTTTAATCAAGTTATATTACATTAACGTCACTACTTCATTGATACATGTTTTCTGGAAAGCTTTTATAATTGATACATTTTTGTACCATTTTGTTTCATTAGATAGGTTTTATTATCTTGTAAGTTTTGTTTTTATATTATCATGCCCTAATGGACATGTGGTGTGCGAAAAATAGAATGTACCCGTAACCACCTCCAATTGGTAAGTGTTCCTTAAAAATAATTGATATTATCCATGGGCTTTATGTGTAGATCAGTATAAGTAAAACGACAAGAGGGTTACCGAAGGATAGGGATGGTAATGTCATTGAACATGGACTAGGTGTCATGGGACAAAAATGTCATTTTTTATCCCACCCAAAAGATGGAACAAGGTGAACATGGACTCGTTCTGATCAGTCGTCTATGCAAAATGTGTAAATGTCCTTCCCATCCTCGTAATTGAAAATAATCCCTGTAACAAATATGAAATGATCCCTTCAAGATTAATGATTAAAGAGAATCACCCTCCATCTAATTGGCCTTTAGGCAATTTTTTTTACTTAATAGACTAAATGTGGAGAAGACTTAATTTGCTAAGCTATATATGAGTGTTTATTATAGCATCCTACTTTCATTTCATGTTATTATACAAAAGAAGGTTAAATGTAAGAAATAATAGTGTACTTTCATATATTGTATGTTATGGTATCCTACTTTCATTTCTTATTACAACATAAATAAATATTCTTTTTAATACGACTAATATAGTTCAATACATATCGATGGAAGGCAAACAGGGAACAAGCTGCACCGCTAGTCCTTTCTGGATGGCAAACCTAATTCTTTTGATTTCTTAATATGTGAATCTTTATTCTTAGTAAATAGAGCATCTTTATTCTTACTTGATTTCTTAATATGTGAATCTAATGGTTGCATGATTCAAATTTGCAGGTCTTTTTGATGTGTGTAGTGCCAAGCATAGTAGCTCGGATGTTGTGAAGGTCATCAACAAGTTCTTGTGGTTCTACTACTATTTGTTGACTTTTATCACCTTCACATTTGATGTATTACATTTATCTACTATTGGAACGATTATTTGTATGACATTAAATTTTGTTCAATGGATTGTATTTTTTGTATATGATATTTTATTTTGTATTATGAGATATTAAATGCTAATTTAATTTTAAAATTAGTAAATCTATATATAATATTTTCTTAAACATTTAAAATTATGATACGCAAAAATGTTTGTCATCTTCATTTATGACAAAGGCTTTAATGATACGCAATTACGTGTCATAAATATGTGTCGTAAGGTTACGACACGCAAATGCGTGATGTCTTCCTTTATGACACGACATCCTTGACATGCAATGCATGTTGTAAATGTGTGTCGTAAATGTGTGTCATAAATGCGCGTCATAAGTTTGCGACACGCAAAAGCGTGTCATCTTCCTTTATGACAGGGTCTTCCTTGACACGCATTTGTGTTTCATCTATAGCTTTTACGACACGCAATGCGTGTCATTAAAGAGTATTTTTTTAGTAGTGTTCTCATCTCAACACCTCTCTATTCCATACTTCTACTCACCGGAAAATGCCACCATTGCCGACAACCCTCTAACAAGCACGAAATCTCGCCGAGGGCCCTTTCTTTTCCTTTTCTTCTTCTTTATTATTTCTTCCCTTTCCATATCCCTTCCTTTGTAACCCTAACCCCCACCAAAGAAAGAACACAAACCCAAAACAATTGGATCGTCGTCGATATTGAAATTTGGATCATCGCTCGAAACTTGTCGACATCGAGACCCAGAACGAAGATCCACCTATTGAATCGATTTATGAAAATCCACCACCGCTTAGGTCTGTGGGGATCGAGATGCATAAACAAATCTCCATTTCTTCATGTCAAACACTACCACCGCACGATTGGTACACGCCCGACCACCACCAAATGAAATCGATTTTTGAAGTTCCATCGCCACCAGAAACATCCCGTCGCCATTGATCAATCTACACCATCCAGATCGTTTTTGGGTATTTCACCTCACAGGTGAACCCTCTGGTATAATTGTGAGGTGTACCCAAATATTTTTGTAACATCCCAAAATTCAAGACCAAAAATTTCATTTTTTTAATATAGCGATTCATAAAACAATTTATATGAAAACATCATCAAGTAATTTATTTCATAAAAACCATAGATCACGTGTCTCAAAACCATATCATCAAATAGTAACAATGTCAGAGTATAAATCCCAAGAATATCGTGTGCGGAAAATCATGTGTGTGATGCGATGCTACCATGTCGGCTCCTTTCCCTTCGAAGAAGAAGGACCTGAAACAAAAACTGAAAACCGTAAGCACAAAGCTTAGTGAGTTCTCCCACCATACCACATACCATATAACATACATATTGTCTAACATATCCGGGTACTGATCTACCCCTTCGGTCTCTTTCAACTGGTAACTGCCTAGCATATCAGGGTGCTGGCCTACCCCTTCGGTCCTATCAACCGGTACTTAGCCTAGCATATCAGAGTGCTGGCATACCCCTTCGGTCCCTTCGACCAGTACCTTGCCTAGCATATCAGGGTGCTGGCCTACCCCTTCGGTCCTTTCGACCGGTACTGGGGACTATTTCACCCCTACTCTACCACATAGAATCCTAGTGCATAAATATATAATCATATACTGCCTAGCTTATCTGGATGTTGGAATACCCCTTCGGCCCTATCGAACGGTATTGGGGTCTATCCTAACCCTCCTATCACATATCACATAACATCATAGCATACTAGCACGTAATCATACCAGCTAATTATCACAAAGACAATCATCTCTACTATAACTCTTACTAGCGGGTCGGCCTTGGTGCCTTAGACCCATTTCTACTGGAAGGTAACTCACCTCAATGTCATGAAGTAGCTAAATTGTCCTCAGTGTTGGGATCAACTCTCCTCAAACTCTTACACATAACATCTATTTTAATTACTCTTTCAAACTTATAACCCTTTTAAGGGTCAGCTATGGTCAATGGTCAAGTCAAAGGTCAACACTTCTGGTCAAGTCAACCTTCTAGTCTAAGTCAACATTCTGGTCGACTCAACTCGCCGAGTTAGTCCGTCAACTCGTCGAGTCCCATGATTCAGAGAATCTCGAACTTGCGATCTAACTCGTCGAGTTACCCTCTAACTCGTCGAGTTTCTCCTTATGACCGAATCGGGACTTTCCGTTTGAACTCATCGAGTCCTTCCTTGGACTCGTCGAGTTCTCCTTCATACAAGTCGGGACATTTGCTATCAACTCGTCGAGTTCATCCTTGGACTCGTCGAGTTCTTTGATCTTCAAGTCCATAAACACGTCCAACTCGCTGAGTCATCTTCTAGACTCAACAAGTTTGCTCGGTAACAGAAAAGGTTGGGGAACGACGACCCAACTCGCTGAGTCCTAAGAACGACTCGTCGAGTCCCCCAAAGTCTAATTCCATACAACCGATTTTAGTCGGGCTTAATGCATGCAAAATATAAGTCTGGCCTTCTAGGGTCGATATAACACGTAAAATTACAAACTTTACGTTCATGCATGAGTTGTTTGGCTCAAAAAGGCTCTAAAAGTGGTTCTTATGATGCATGGGACTCCCATGGCCATAAAGTTGGCACCTTTATGCCATGGAGTCCTTCAAAGACCCTGGATCTAAAGTCTTAACCCCAAACATGCTTGCATCCATGAATGGTTCCAAAAATGGTTCCGTAAAGTCCTAAACTACTCCATGAAGGGATCTAGTAGATGAATGGACAAGGTATAGACTTTATACCTCAAATGAGTTGGAAGTGGAGTTCTTCTTCTGGATCCAAAGCTCCTTCCTTCAACCAAGCACTTCTAGCTTTCCCTCCTTCAAGAAAACACCAAGAAATCACTTCTTTTTCACTCATACACACTCACAAAGCTCAAGATCACGAGTTAGGGTTGTCTGGACTATGGGAGGCGATGAGGGAGGCAACAAAAGGAGTGTTAAGGTCTTTAAATAGGGTGCAAACCCTGAAAATTAGGGTTTCACTCTGACAGCCCTACTCGTCGAGTCGAGGCCTCTCGACTCGTCGAGTAGACTTCAAGTCCCGCGTCTATTCATTCGTTCCTACTCGACGAGTCTGGGGCCTCTGACTCGTCGATTCCCTTTGCAAAAATGAATAATTCTTTATTAAAATACATACCAGGAACCGGACGTTACAATCTTGATATTAGAAAAGTTTCCATTTAGGTTTTTCGATTCAGAAATTCATGACGTAGTTGAAGAGCAAGTTCAAAAGTTTTTCTTTTTGAAACAAGATTAAAGTGGGGATTTAAAAGAAAATAATAGGTTTTGCTTAGTAGATTTTTGATTTTGTTATGTAATCTTCAAAGCCAAATTTTTCTATGTATATTGTCTTTTGGAGTTTGGAAAAGACAAGCATAATATGTAAATATGGTGGAGAAACCGATTTTACAGATGTGTTATATTCATGTTCGTTGATGTTTATGTGCACAATTTGAAAATTCATGAAGCATGGGGAAGAGATTATGTGTATGTGTATTTGAGACATTGCAATTAGGTTTTCCAATGTCTGATCAAGGGAGGTGGGGGGGAGTGGGTGGTGTGGGTTTTGGAATCAGACCAATATATTTAATTAATACTGTTTTTATATTTAATTGATATTTTGTTAATTAATTGATATTTAAAAAAAGGTACAAGAAATAAATAAGGGTAAATCAATCTTTTTAGAACAGATAGGGACCAAACGTGTAACAAAAACGTAAATTAGGGACGGTCCAAGTTAAAAAAAAGTTGTTAGGGACCAAGCACACAAATTACCCCAAACCACAAGGATCATTCGTGTAATTTACCCTAATTAAGTTCCATAAAACTAAGGATTAAATACCTATATAACCAATTATTTGCCACAAAACAATAACGTTAGCACCATTTTGAACTTATCACCGTCGATATTATCCATTTTTCATACAAATTTATGTTACAAGTATTATAAGACATTCAAATTATATGTTGAACACCTTTGTTTAATTTACCTAAAAGTAGATTAATGGAAAATGAACTGTTATGTTTATATAAGAAACCATTGATTGATGACAAACCAATCAATATAATAATATATTAGGTGATATTGTACGGATTATAGAGAAGAATATGAGTTTCATCCTTAAATCTTAAGCATATATGAACAATTCCGCCATTGATTAGTTTCTTTATGAACATAAAGTAAATCCATGTATCAATTACTTTATGGCAAATGGATTATAGAGAAGATGATGAGTTCAAAATGGTGCTAATATCTTGTGGCAAATAATTGGTTATAAAGGTCTTTAATTTTTAGTTTTACGGAGATTAATGATGTTTATTCTTATTCATATTTTCAACAAAGAATTTTTCAGATTTTTAGTGAAAGAGTAAAAGAAGAAAAAGACTATTTAATAAACTAAGCCAAATAATGAGACTTTTCTTAAGGTAACCGGGTAAAAAGTAGTTTACCGGTAAAAAATTGTTGTTTTGAGTTTTTTATCCGGTAATCGGGATTTTTTTGTTAACAAAATAAAATTTGAAACTTTTGCATAAACTAGGGGTGAGCAAAACTGAAATCGAAAAGTTAAAAACCGAAAAAAAAAATCCAAAAAAACCGAAACCAAAACAAAACCGAAGGTTAGGGTTTGAATTTTTTAAAAACCGAAAAGTTGGGTTCGGTTTCGATTTTTAGGAATGTAAAACCCGAGCGAAATCGAACCGGACCGATTTTTATATATTATAATATTCTGTGAATCATATAATATAATCGTTTGTATGACTTCTAAGCACAAAATGAAACATTTTCTGATGGTTAACGTACAAAGTGGGCAGCAGACGTCCCTAGTTCGATTCTTGGCCAAGGCGCTTTTAAAATTATTTTGCTTTCAGCTTTGAACTCCTTCCATGCCCCACATCGTTGGTACTTTGAAACCTTATTCCGTGGAACACTAACTGAGAAACGAAGTCATAGACACGCAGGTTCAAGGCCGGACCAACTACTCCAAAAGCACTCATCCATAAACCAGTTACCGGTACAAATAACATAAAGAAACCTAACCAACGTTTATTGGAAAAAGCAACCCCAAAGATTTGGGACCAAAAACAACTAGTAGTGACCATTGAATAAGTTTCTTCATCTTGAGTTGGGTTAAAAGTACATAATGTATTTGCCACATCACCATGTTCAAATAAAGTATTATCTACGGTAACACCATTAATAGCGCATAGTAAAACAACGCCCAATATACCTGCAACTCACATCATATGAAATCGGTTCAATGTCCCGTTATGACTCCTTGAAAAAATAGGATAAATCAATATATAGCTGCTACACCAAAACTAGGCACGAAGAACCAAGACTGACATAGTGGATAAATCAGGAATACAAAAACAAAAACGTCAATTGGACCAGAGAATGCGATTGCATCATAAGGTCGATATAGAGGCTTGAGTTGTTTCAAATATTAAAGAAATAAGCCTAAAACCAATAAAATCGGTTAAAATGGGTTTAAACCCGTAATCGAACCCGACAAAAATCGAAAACCAGGAAACCGATCTATTGTTTTGGGTTGGGTTGGGTTCTATTTTTCTTAAAACCGATAAATTGGTTTTGGATTCTGTTTTAAGTCAAAACCGACAAATGTTCATCTCTAGCATAAACTTATCGAGACTTTTTTTGAAGATTTCGTTGCTCTAATAGATGTTTAATTTTTTATAATGTTAAAAATAATTATGATGCTATATATCAGTATATCACCTTAATATAAAAATAATTATTTTATAATAATATTAATAATATAATAATTTTCAATAACATATATTTAATAAAATTTTAACTACATAATGCACAACATAAAAATACACGATTGTTTTCTAACTTTATAGGCGCCTACAATAATGGGAGTAAAAAGAGATGTGAATTATCGTTTCGTTGACCGTATGGCCATTCCACAGTGTCCACCGGCATAAAGAAGTGATAGCCTCAAATCCTCAATCAGAAACCACGCGATACTTTAAGATTGCGTGTGAATCTTTTCTTACGAGAAATCTAGAAGAAGTGAAGAACCCATATCACCATTCACTCACTGTACGAGAATTCTAAAGCTAACCAGATTGCCTATAATAAATACCCAGAAAGAAAACAATATCACATCAAATCCAATCTCCTGAACCAAAATACAACAGCACAACCACCATGGTTAAAGCAATTAGAATTCATGAGCACGGCGGCCCTGAGGTCATCCTTGTTCACCTACCTCGCTTCTTTACATTGTCTCTTTCTTTCTTAATTTCAGAGACTAATTAATGGTGTTGAATTTCTTTTCTGTTACAGGTCTTGACATGGGAAGATGTTCAAGTCCCAGATCCAAAAGAAGGAGAAATCAGGTTGAAGCAAAAGGCAGTTGGTCTAAATTTCTTGGATGTGTATATGCGTCGAGGTGAACAGAATCTAGCTCCACCCTTGCCATATATCCCAGGTATGGAAGGAGCCGGAGTTGTAACAGCGGTGGGTCCCGGAGTAACCAGCTGCAAAGTTGGAGATGTCGTGGCTTACGCTAGCCCGGAGGTGGGTTCTTACGCCCAAGAGAGAATACTTCCCGCAGATCTAGCGGTGCCTGTTCCTTCTTCTGTTGATCCCGTTGAAGCAGCCGCCGCCATTTTTAAGGGTCTCACTGCACATGTCTTGATCCATAAAGGCTTTAAAGTAGGTGACCCATTCAATTCTTGATTTATGTATTATCTGTAGATGATAAAAAGTTTCTTCAAATTTTAATCAACGATTCCCATATATATAGGTTGAACCTGAACATACGATCCTGGTACATGCGGCGGCAGGTGGAGTCGGATCTTTGGTTTGTCAGTGGGCAAATGCGATTGGAGCCACCGTCATCGGAACGGTGTCGACCAAGGAGAAGGCTGCGCAGGCGAAAGAAGATGGATGTCACCATGTAATTTGTTACAAAGAGGAGAACTTTGTGGATCGAGTTATGGAGATAACATCAGGCAAAGGGCTGGAAGTAGTCTACGATTCCGTCGGGAAAGACACCTTCAATGTAAGATATAAATAATATTAATTAATGGTTTCTAATTAATTTGTGGCTGGGTTCCAACTAATTAAGTGTGTGTGATTTTGACATTTTGAAATGAAGGGATCATTAGAGTGCTTAAAGAACCGTGGATACATGGTGCTTTTCGGGACTGCCTCAGGTGTACCAGAGCCTCTGCGTGTTGATCAGATTGCACCCAAATCACTCTATTATACGTTTTCATCAATCACAGAATACACAGTTGAAAATCGAAAGGAGCTGCTTGTAGCTGCTCAAGACTTGTTTTCTAATATTGCAAAAGGAGTGTTGAGGATTCGTCTTAATCATAAGTATCCTCTGTCTCAAGCAATCCAAGCTCATACTGATCTTGAGAGTCGAAAAACATCGGGATCAGTTGTGTTGATCCCAGACGAGGAATGATTTCATAAGTTTCATGTTTGTTGTATGTTTACTATCTATCTACGTTTTGTTGTTTCTTTTGTATTCCAATGGTCAATAGACCTTTGTATTTTTTGTGGAGGAGGGCCAAATTCAATTTTGTAATATAATGTCACTATTTTATTTTATTCTATTTCTATGTAGTGTTTTTAAAAGTATCCCAATTATCATAAACTATAGATAATGTTTTATTATATGTTAGTAGTGATAACATAAAAATAGAACAAATTTTCAGAAATGGTCTCTTAACTTTTCAAAAAATGGCATGTTGAAGTTAATTTTCAAACACTTTAGATTTGTCCATATTATTTCTAAAAATTCCATGAATGATCATTTTGCCTACCATCATATTATTTCTAGAAATCGACTATTAGGAAACATTCTCATGTCTATTTGGGTATTTGTTGCTATTGTTGTCTTGTTTGATTATAAGATACGGTAAAATGGATGTTTAAATGAATTTCTTTAACGGGAAACATTCGAAGGATGTATGACACACCCTGAAAGAATTTTAACATACAAACTATCCATATAGGGTGTGTAAGCTTGAAAACTCTGTTTATAGATTTAGACAAGCATCGTGTGGCAAGCACATGTGCTTTCGTGAGAAGAGTATTGTCTTTCTAGAAGTCCAGGCGAGCCTTGAGTACATGTCAAAGCTAGTGGGAGTGTCGTTGTCTTCTTAGTATTGCATTTTGATGACAATATTGCTCATAGGAAACATTGAGCCTAAGCTTCAAAGTGCAAAAGTTTGGGAATTGTTTCACTATGATGGAATTAGGGGAAGCAACATTGATACGTGGACGTCGGATCTAAAAGTATAGATCGAAATGTTTAATAGGATTCATTCAAAGCACATATATAAATAGTATGTTGAAAAGTTTTGACTAGGGGTGTAAACGAGCCGAGTCGAGCCTGAGCTTGATTGGGCTCGGCTTGGGCTCATTTAAGTTATATAAGGCTCGAGCTCGAGCTCAGCTCGATTCGAGCTTTATTGTACCGAGCTAGGCTCGAGCTCGTGAAGAACTATACAAGCTAGGCTCAGGCTCGAGCTCGACTCGTTTTTTTGTCTAACATGCCTAAATAAACTTAAGTTCGGTTCAAGCTCGTTAAGAAGCTCGTTTACTAATACCCTAAATCTCTAATTCCTCAAATATGTTTTTTATTCTAATATATATAAATAATATTAAATTATATTATATATAGGCTCGTTTAGGCTCGCGAGCCTAATCAAGCTTACAGACATAGACTCGAGCTCGAACTCGTTTAATAAACGAGCTTAACTAAATTGATATAATGTTGATGAATAAAAGTAAAGTCCTTTTTGGGTTGCCCTTATAACCAAGAAATTGTTTAGATTAATTATAGGAGAGAGATAAATGTTTATTAATATATTATATGACTAATATATTAATTAGAAATAGTTATAATTAATTTAGAAATAATTAGAATTAATTTGGAATTAATTCTAAGTTAATTAGAATAAATTAAAAGTTGAAGGACTATAACTGTAATTGTTCAAAAGCTGAACAGATGACAGGTTCCAAAACCTTCCCCTGTTGGACGGTTTGGAGGCTCCTCTTGGAGCCTTCTGGAAGCCTTCATGTAGATAATTAAGAAACTAGATAATTACCTTATTTGAAATAATATTATTTTATGTTCAAATTAGGGTTTTTTGATGTTTCCTAATCAGCTATAAATAAGACCTTATACCTGAGGATTTTCGTCCATGCTATCACACATACCAAATCCAAAACGTTGTCCTCTCCCCTCTCTCCTAATTCTTCTAGGTTTCTTGTGTTGTGGGTGTGAACCATTAAAGGCTTGCACACAATTGAAGCTAGTTTTCAAGAGAATATTGGATTGATCTAGTTGGATCAAAGGATTTGTTTACAATAACAAATCAGTGGTAAATTATTCTTTTTTGAATTTTCGATTTCCATTAGGGTTTAGAAGGTTTATTGTTCAATAATATGTTGTTTCAATAGAGTTATGACATAGATCAAATTAGGTTGCATGTACGCTTAAGAGTATAAGGTATTTTACGCATTATTACATGTTAAACCCATCCGTGGTATCAGAGCAGTAGGTTGTCTAACAATTGAATGTCATAAGTTAAACCTGAACAATTGAAGGATTACGGTATCGTCATTTTGTTGCGTCGCCACATCGTGGGCTCTTCTACAACGCCATGGCCAATATATGATCCACGTTTTTTCTTCTCCTGCCACGTTGTGGAGTTTTATCTGCCACGTTGTGGGGACCTCCTGTTCAACGAAATTTTACGGATAATTGAGATTATGATTAGGATAATTACATTAAAAAATATTGATTTAGTTTGATAAAATTTGAATATTTAATTTGGTAATCTGATCTCCTAATATCTTGAATATTTGAATTATCCTCATGATTTAATTAAGTTTAATTATTTCGGTGTGGGTTCCATTGTGCACACTCCAGCCTTTTGTTAGAGTGTCACTTTTTCTTTTGGGTTAGTGCTTCTAATTTCGGGTCTCACCTTGAGGCTTAAATAATCTTTATTTGTTGGTTTATGGCGTCCTTTCATTCCTTTGAGAGCGGGGCTTGGCCGTGTCCTTTTCAGGGGTTTCACTGTTTCCCAAATGGTATTGTTGGAAGTAAAGGGATTTCCCGTATGATATCTCATCTCAAGAGCTTACACCTCCATACAGTTGAACGCAGAGTTGTGTTACGGGAGGCTATTACTTCTGACATTGGATTGTTTATGTCTGTGGCAGCAACTTTGAAAGAGTTTGGTCAATGGATATGTGGGGATTGCATGAAGCTTCATGCCCTGAGTCGTTCATGTCACCACCCGGGTGGCTTGATTAAGTTTATTGACGGGGCTGATGACATGAGCATGCATATTGTTGGCATTCCAAAGCCGATTCCCAATGAACCGGAAGCCGACCTCAATGATGGGTTGGTGATGGATGCTCAACTACTTGATCGTGTTTTTAAGCTGCCTATCACCACTATCAAAAGCATCCCTCATAACTGTCGTATGGCTTTCTCTCAGGCTTTGAAAGCAGCCCTTTCCAAGGTGGTTGCTCATCCCGGATCCGTTGAAGCGTGGGTTGCTTTGTTAATTCTTCCTAGGTGTACTCTTCAGGTGTTCAGGCCCAAGAATAGGCAAGAAAGTAGGTCTGGAAACAGGAAGTCTTTGCAACATCATAATATCTTGAGCGCTTTAGCTACTTGGGGGACTGAAGACGGTATCGCCAAGCTAGTTAAAAACTTAGTTGACAATGCAAGACTGGAGCAACAAGATAAAAAAGAAGAGTACATTCAGGAGAAAAGAACACCGGGCAGCACCAATGTCAGACAATGTCTTCGTAAGGTTGCCGATGGACATTTTACAACAGGAGTGAAAGTTTTATGTTCTTCGGGGGTTGCTCCATTTAGGGGTGATACCACGAAGGCATTGGCGGATAAGCATCCATACAAGCCACCGCCTTCCATGCCCAACACCATATTTTCAGAACCTCCCCTGGTAGTGGATGTTGACAATGTCCTTGGGGGAATTAAATCCTTCCCTAAAGGTACGTCGTGTGGGAGGGACGGGTTGAGAGCTCAACACATTTTAGATGCCCTTTGTGGAGAAGGTTCGGCTATAGCCAAAGACCTCCTACGTGCTATTACTTCTGTGGTTAATCTATGGCTAGGGGGAAGATGCCCTTCGAGCTTGGCAGAATTTGTTGCCTCTGCTCCTCTCACGCCGCTCTTAAAACCTGACAAGGGAATACGACCTACTGTAGTAGGTACTATATGGAGACGTTTGGTTTCCAAGTTGGCCATGAAGGGGGTTGGTAAAGAAATGGCCAAATATCTCAATGATTTTCAGTTCGGAGTCGGGGTGTCGGGTGGCGTTGAGGCTGTTTTACATAGAGCCAATAGGTTGTTGAGTGAGCGCCACGATGGCAAATCTCTCTCCATGCTTACCGAGGACTTCTCTAATGCCTTTAACCTTGTTGACAGATCCACATTACTTCATGAGGTCAGATTGAGGTGTCCCTCTATTTCCTTGTGGGTAGAATTCCTATATGGTCAAGCAGCAAGGTTATATCTAGGCAGCACACATATTCGGTCTTCTACTGGGGTTCAGCAAGGAGACCCCTTGGGACCACTTCTCTTTGCCATTGTGTTGCACCCGCTCTTGCATAAGATTAGAAACAATTGCAAGCTTCTTCTCCATGCATGGTACTTGGATGATGGCACACTTATCGGAGATTCGGAGGAGGTGGCCAAAGCATTGGACATCATTACGGTGATTGGCCCAAAATTGGGCATTCAGCTGAATATCAAGAAAATCGAGCTCTTTTGGCCCTCGTGTGATGGTAGGAAGTTACGGGAGGGTCTATTTCCGGCGGACATCGGGAGGCCGCCTTTGGGGGTGAAACTTCTTGGGGGAGCTGTTAGTAGAGATGCTAGTTTCATTCGCAGCTTAGCCATAAAGAGAGCCGAAAACGCTGTGAATTTGATGCGCCTTCTTCCACAATTATCTGACCCCCAGAGTGAGCTCCTTCTTCTTCGGTCTTGTATGGGTATTGCTAAGTTTTTCTTTGGGTTGAGGACGTGCCAACCCGTTCACATGGAGGAGACGACCATATTGCGCGGGGCGATTGAGGACATTGTGGTTTGTGGGGGCCCTTTCTTTAGTGACATACAATGGCGAATTGCTTCCTTACCCATTAGGTTTGGGGGTTTGGGTTTATACTCGGCAGTAGAGGCTACCTCCTATGCTTTTGTTGCCTCAAGGGCCCAATCTTGGGTATTGCAAGACCACGTCTTACGGGATAGCGGTATACATGGTATGGATTCTGATTATGACTGTGCCTTGGCATCCCTTCGCAACAAGCTTCCAGATTTTGACCTTAACAATTTTACTACTAAAGACATCGCCCCCCCTAAATCCCAGAATACACTGGCGAGTGCCCTTTTTCGTAAAATTGTCCAATATATGGAAGTGCATCTCGACATGACGACTCGGCAGAAAGCGGTTTTCCAGTGCTTACGTGCACCACATGCTCAAGATTTTCTTCTGGCTATCCCTATAGATGGGCTTGGCCAACACATGTCTCCCGTGGAGTATCGTACTATTCTCAAATATCGACTCATGATTCCCATATTCCCAGCTGACGAGATATGTCCTGTGTGTCGCAAGGCATGTTTGGACTCTTTTGGAGAGCATGCAGTTCACTGTAAAGAACTCCCGGGGTTCAAATACAGGCACGATATGGTTAGGGATGTTTTGTTTGACATATTTAAGCGTGTCGGGGTTTCCGCTAAGAAAGAAGCACCTGTTAATTTCTTGACTGACCCGACAGAAGGAAGGTCAACCCTCAGACCGGCTGACATTTTGATTTTTGGATGGATCGGAGGGAAACACGCATGTGTGGATCTTACAGGGGTATCCCCTCTCGTGGGCCTGAGGGCTGGGGGTTTCACGGCGGGACATGCTGCTTTAAAAGCAGCTACATGCAAAGTCACCAAACATGAGAAATCGTGCATGGAAAATCAACACGTGTTCATACCATTTGCATTTGATACGTTTGGTTTCCTCGCACCGGATGCGGTAGAGCTTCTTAAAAGAGTACAACGAATCATGCATAGTAATGTTATATCCCCTAGATCTTCGGATGTAGTCTTTAAAAGAATTAGCTTTACCATTCAAAAAGGCTTAGCGGCACAGCTTGTTGCCCGTTTGTCATCTCACTCATTGTACGATGACATTTAATATTTTATTTTCTTTGAAACAAATATAAAAAAAATTATTTGATAAATTAAATGAAAAAGAATTAATTTTGAAATCATTTAATATAATTTCTGAACATTATTTTAAATGTTTAAAATACACCCTTATACATACATATATATATATATATATATATATATATATATATATATATATATATATATATATATTAAAAGTTTAATATTATGTGTATAACATAAATCAGTTGAGTCACTAGTATGCCTCATTCACGAAGCCATGTTATAAAGAGGGTATAAGGAAGCATCCTATAAAATGGTCGTTGAATGAGTGTCTATTCTCACCCACCGCTCTTTTATGGCTGTGGACGGTCGTTAGCAGAACGGGTTCAATAGGACATAACCTCATTAAAAGTTTAATGTAATAAAATAATAAAACTTTTTTTTAAATTTCTCACTCTAGTTACTTTAGAAAAAATTGTGAAAGTGTATGTAAATCCATGAAAACACACATCAATCTTTATGAGTCGTTAGTGGAGCGTGTGTAGCTAACTAGCACAGTAATTAGGGACTATAAAGTTGAAATGGTAGCACAAATAAAAAAAATATCATTAATTGATGGAACGCATGTGTTTTACCAGCACATTAATTTGAGATGATAAATGACATTGAGGTTGTCAAGTGTGTTTGCATGATTATTCACATTCTATTTGTGATCATCGGCATGCGAGTCACAAAATTAAAAAGCATAATCAATACTAAACATGTCATTGATAAGATTCAATGAATCTCAAATGATATAGGAATTTCATTTAGATTGGAATTGGTAAAATGCATTACCTACCATAAATGAATTCGTGATTAGATTACGTCATCCTTTTTATTAATTTCGAATTGCATTATTGGATCATAGCCTTGAATATTAATTTGGGTTAAAATATCAAGGATTGAATCAACTAACTAAAATCGTGTCTTTATTTTCAAAGAAGCGTCTTTAACTGGTGAACTTCCTCTTCCTCTTCTTTTTCCATCAAACCACAACTTCACTCTATTATCGATCCTTACTAAGGATAAGCTTGTCGGTCCAAACTACATGGAATGGATGAGAACTCTGAAGATGATGCTTCGGTACGAGAATAAAGAGTATGTTATTACTACTCCAATTCCATAAATAGACAAATAAACTGCCACTCCTGATGAGATTGTTGAATATGATCAACACGTGGATGATGCCACAAAGGTCTCTTGCATTTTTGTTGCAACTATGGAACCTGAGCTCCAATAGACTTATGAGGATTAGTGGCCATATGAACTTAACACGGCCTTGTCTCAAGTGTTCCACGAGAAAGGAAGACAAGAGCGTTATGAAGTGATCAAGTCCCTTATGGCGTGTAAACTGAAAGAAAGGGAATCTGTGTGCGCTCATGTGCAGAAAATGCAGAGGAATGTGGAAAGATTGGAAAATCTAAATGTGAATTTTGATAAGGAACTTTCCATTGACATGGCCATCAACTCTCTGCCTAGTAGGTATGATCAGTTCATATTGACCTATCATTTGAACAATATACAGACCATGTTGATTGAGCTTCACAATTTGTTGCAAATGGCTGAAGCATGAATGAAGAAGTCTCATTCCAACAGTGTTGCAAGTGCCCCTGTCATGGTTGCCCAACAAAGCAAAGGAAATAAGAGAAAGTCCCCTTCCCAATCCAAATGGAAAAGGGAAGGTCCATCATGGAGTGTCCAGTGGATTAGAAGAAAATCCCAACTTCAATACTCCTCTTGTTGCTGATCCAAAGGAAGTCGTGTGATTTAATTGTGGCCAAAAGGGCCAGTGGAAAAGAAGCTGCCCCAAGTACTTACAATAAGGGAAAGATGCCAAGGCCAAAGCAGTTGGGTCTTCTTCTGGTATATATTCTATTCAATTCAATAATACTAGTATTTCAAATTCTTGGGTTCTTGATACATGATGTGATTTCCATATTTTTTCTGATATGCAGGGACTAAAGGAAAGTGAAGAGATCGAGCATGGGAAGTTGAACCTAATCAATGGGAACAAGCGAAGATCGGATGTTGCCAGGATTAGGACTTATGAGCTTATGTTTAATAGTATTAGGGTTGATCTTGGATATTGTTGCTATTTGCCAGAAATGGCTTGAAATATTATTTCTTTTCATGCTTTATTTAGACAAGGATATCGTTATGGTTTTGATAATAATGATGGTACTATTTTAGTTTATTTTAATGGTGCATTTATTTTCAAAGTTTATCATTATGATGGTGTATATGAAACTATTGTTTGCGTGAATGAATTAGGCAACAATGTGTATAATATTGGTTCTTCTAATAGTTTAGACCAGTCATGCCTATGGCATTGTCGTCTTGGGCACATCAACAAGAAACTCATTGCCCAACTCCAAAAGGATGGAGTGTTGGAATCGTTTGACCTAAAATCGGACGATGAATGCGAGTCTTGTTTTTTTGGGCAAGATAACTAAATCGCCTTTCACTGGTACATGTGAAAGAGGTGAAGATTTTTTGGCCCTATTCCATATGGATGTATGTGGACCATTCAGATCTGCCACAAAGGATACAAATTGCTACTATGTTACATTTACTGACGATTATAGTAGGTATGGTTATATTTACTTGATCAAACATAAATCAAAAACTTTTGATTTATGTTTGAGAACGAAGTAGAGAACCAATTATGCAAAAAGATAAAGATGCTACGATTTGATAGAGATAGTGAGTATCTTAGTATCGAGTTTAACGACTATCTGAAGGAATGTGGAATTTTTTTCACAATTGACACCTCATAGGACACCACAACTAAATGTTGTAGCTGAGAGTCGTAATCGGACCTTAATTGATATGGTTCGTTTCATGATGATTTGTGCTTCTCTTCCAATATCGTTATGAGGGTATGCCTTAGCAACAACCGCCCACATCCTTAATCTTGTTCCAACTAAGAAAGTTACCAAGACACCTCATGAAAGGTGGACAGGGAAACCTCCCTCACTCGCACATATCAAGGTCTGAGGTTGTGAGGTTATCATTAGGCGAGTAACCTTAGACAAGTTTTTCATTGGTTATCCACAAAAATCCTTTGGATACTTATTTTACAGACCCACTGACAACGTGGTTTTTGTATCTCGAAGAAGATTCTTTTGCGAGAGAGAGAGCTCATTTCCAAAGGGAGCAGTGCGAGTACGATTGATCTTGAAGAGATTCAAGAGTTATCGAATGAAGCATATTTTGAAGAGACTAGCTCTCAAATTAAGAATGAAACTGTTGAGCCTATTAACAATTCAATGCCCTTTCGTCAATGCATTAGGGTTAGCATGTCACTTTCGTTCCATGGTTCCATATATCTGCAAAAGGTGATACATTTATTAGTGATGCAACACTGGTAAATTTGGATGAGCCTGCTAACTACAAGGAAGCAATAACAAGCCCTGAGGATGCTAAATGGAAAGAGTCAATGGATAGCGAGATCCAAACCATGTATGATAACCAGGTATGAACTTTTGTTGATCAAGCACCTGGTCGAAAGACAGTGGGCTGTAAATAGTTCTTCAAGAAGAAGACTAGCATGGATGGTAATCTACAGACTTATAAAGCTAGGCTGGTTGCAAAGGGATTTACTCAAAACCAAGGTATTGACAATGATGAGACATTTTCATCCATTGCCAAGATTAAGTCAATTAGGGTAATGCTTGCCATAACTGCTCACTATGACTATGAAGTATGGAAAATGGATGCCAAAACTACTTTCCTTAATGGGAAACTGGTTGAGGATGTTTACATGGCTTAACCAAAGGGTTTTGTACATGTCATGTTCCCTAATAAGGTGTGAAAGCTTAAGAAGTCCATCTATGGACTAAAACAAACATCCCGTAGCTGGAATCTTTGCTTCCATGAAAAGGTCAAAGAGTTTGTATTTTTCTAGAAGTGAGGATGAATCTTGCGTGTATGTCAAAGCTAGTGGGAGCATAGTAACTTTTCTAGTTTTGTATGTGAATGATATACTCCTTATATGCAACATTATTCCTTGCAGGAAGTCAAGTCTTGGCTTGGGAAATGTTTTGCTATGAAGGATCTAGGAGAAGCTACATATATTCTTGGTATCAAAATATACAGGAACAGGCAGGAACGGTTACTAGGATTAAGTCAGAGTACATACTTGGATAAAATATTGAAAAGATACAATATAGAAAATTCCAATAAGGGAGACATACCCATGCATCATATTGTTAAGTTGAGCAAGACTCAATGCCCCAGTAGTGATAAGGAGATAGATACTTTGAGTCGGATTCCATATGCTTCGGCTATAGGATCGATCATGTATGATATGGCATGTACTCCACCTGATGTGCCTTATGCCTTGAACATGGTTAGCAGATATCAAGGTAATCTTGGTTTAGCTCATTGGACGGCAGTGAAGAACATTCTTAAGTATTTGCGAAAAACAAAAGATATTATCTTAGTTTTTGGTGGCAAAGATGAACTTAAGGTGAGTGGGTATAGTGACGCTTGTTTTCAAACAGATCAAGATAATAGTTATTCTCAATCTGGTTGTCTTTTCTTGTTAAATGGTGGAACAATAACTTGGAAAAGTTCCAAGAACCAAACGGTGGCTGACTTTAGTTGTGAATCAGAGTATATCGCAGCAAGTAAGGCAAAAAAGGAGGCTATGTGGTTAAAGAATTTTGTTGGAGATCTTGGAGTTGTTCCATCAATCCAAAAACCAATTGAGATTTTCTGTGGCGACGAGGGTACAATAGCTTTGGAAAAAGAACCTAAAGATCATGGTAGATCTAGGCACATTGAGAGGAAATATCACAACATTAGACATAAGGTTGAGGGTGCACTCGTGGTGAATCGTGTATCATCAGAAGAGAATCCTACTGATCTTCTCACGAAGGGTCCGAGCAAGGTCAAACACTTTGAGCATGCTAGGAGCATTGGATTGAGAGACGATATTATATTTTAGGAGCATTGAATAATGATTAATTAAATGGATATTTCTTTATATTCAATATATATGATGCTATTTGTCAATTAATTTATTATTGTGTTTCACTTTGCATGTTTTACTTCCTAAATATTAAGTTATTCGAAGCACCACAGTCAGTCATACTTTGGGAGTAAGTATTGATTTAAGATTGTCATGAATTGTTTGTAGATTGTCCATAGAGATTGGACATTGCCTTGGGGTTGCTACATAATTTATGAGTACTTAGAAATAGAGATTAAGGAAAGCCGACTTGACATCTAAATGGTGGACAACTGTGACATCCCCATTTTCACGGCCAGAAAAGACCGATTTTGTTTATGCTTTATAAAAATTAGAGTACTTCTTTTGATAAAAATGTTGCGGAATTTGTTCCCAGTAAAACATGATAAATACGTTATCAAAGCATTTCCGAAGAAATGTATTTTTATTCATTTTAAAACATTTGGGATGTCATCGTCAATATAGAAACATAAGCATAAACAGAACTTACATTCATTATCACTAGTGATCTACACCTCTTTAATCTCTCAGTGTAATGTAACTTCATATCGACACCTGTGATAGAAATAAGCTGGAGTGGGTCAGGCTGGGAAACCTGGTGAGTACATAGGGTTTTCAACCCACAATAATATAATTATTATGTTTAAACATCAAACAATCAACCCAATTACCCATCCCCATTATCTTCTTTACTCTTAAGGATCTACCCTAAGAATCAACTATTCCTCGTTCATTCATTCCTAAGGATCATCCTAAGGAATCGGCACGAAGTCCATCGTCACCGGGATTTAGGCACTAAGTCTGCATAGTCGCCAGGATTTATACAACAGGCACTAAGTCCGTATAGTCGCCAGGGTTTAGGCACTAAGTTTGCATAGTCGCCAGGGTTTATACAACAGGCACTAAGTCCGCATAGTCGCTAGGGTTTTGACACTAAGTCTGCATAGTCGCCAGAGTTTATACAACAGTCACTAAGTCCGCATAGTCGCCAGGGTTTTGGTACCAAGTCTGCATGATCGCCAAGGTTTAGGCACCAAGTCTGCATGATCGTCAGGGTTTAGAGTACACCGGGTGAACACATCGTTCACAACACCTACAGGTTGCGAGCCTGCTAGTGTTCCATTGGACTGTCTAGAATAGTCCGTGGTTGTCATCCATACTCTGCTATATGACGGGGCCATCATTTGGGAAAGGCTTCTCACATCGTCCACCTCTCACACTCACCTCGTGGTCTATAACACCTCTCAACTCATCATCCAACTCATATTCCATCTATTACATCTACCCATGTTTTACCCAACATATTATCGTAGATATATATATATATATATACAGTTTAAATCATTTAAAACATGTATAAAATCGTTCATCCAGCATAGACAGCAAGTACTCAGATAATATGCACACATAGCACGTAGTTTATATAAAATACTTCATATCTATGTGTAAGATGAAAGTAACTATGCACTCACTTGATAAGGTGGTGACTCGGTACTCGGACAGCGCTTCGTTTACTTTAAAATAATTTCCTTCGACGAAACCTAGTATTATTACCACTAGATTTTAGTCTAATATTTAACGTGACTAATTATTAGTCTTATTATTATTATTATTATATAAGCGTTTAAACAATACTTTCCAACCACTATGTACAGACAGGGTCAGACATAAAACACCGGAGGCAGGACCATTTTGGCATATAGCACTTCTGAAATCCAATAACCCTATGCGGCCCTTTAAACCAGATTCCCCGTACCGCGAGTAGTTAAAAAGATATTATAACGACACTTATATAAGTCATAATAATAGCTCAAATATTTATTATAAGTTCATAATAACAATACCAATTTTTAATATAAGCTATATTAAAATAGGTAAGCATAACTTACTTACAAGGGGGTTTTAGCTAGGAGTCGGGCTCTGCAGGGGCAGAACTTCGTCGCTGAATCTTTCTAAGAAAGATTCGTGCAGCGCTTCAGCGCTCACTTTACTATACTAAAACTACAGAAAGAGAAGTCGAATCACGAGGGACCGAAATGCTCGGGGGATAAGAAGAGAAAGACTCTTGAATCAAGAGAATGGTGCAAGAAATATGAGAGCCCAAGCCTCTTATTTATAGTAATTGAATTTACAAAAACTACCCTCCATAATTACTTAATGACCTTATAGTTATATAAACGACTAAACACCCCTTCATAATACTATTTTAAATAGATTTAACGATATTTGTACCAAACTAATGTCGAAAGTACTCAACACTAGTCTTATAATAACCGCATCGTCGATACCTTTCTAATGATATATACATTTGTATATATATGTGTACGTATATATGATTTATACTTTATTTTAATACGTAAATATGCTATTATAATTTGTAACTCGTTCATACGAAATCCATTTTTGACGTTCTTTATATCCACACGTTGGTATTTACGAGTACTACAACTTTCATTTAGACGCCGTCAGCTAATTCTCATTCTATCTCATATTTACAAAACTGTATCGAATTTATCGCGCTCGAAGAGTAGGGACCAAGTTTCGTCCATATCTTTAACATACGAGCTCTACTCTCGACATTCTTTATATCCACGTGTAGGTAAAAACAAGATCTAAAACTTTCATTTAGACTCCGTCGGCTAATCCTCGACCGATCTTAAATTTAACAGTAGGAGGAGATTAGACTGTTAAATGACCGCGAAGAATTCGTAACTCCTTCATACGGACTCCGTTTTCGTCTGTCTTTTTACCGTTGAGTTCCTATTAATGAGATATTCAACTATCATTTAGGTCGCGTAAGCCAAAAACCGCTCGAACTAAAATTCGAGTTTCGGGTCGTGCACTGCTAAGCCAAATCTTAGAAAAATCATAACTTCGTCATACGAAGTCAGATTTGGGAGTTCTTTTTATAGATGTTCTAGGTTTAACATATTCTACGACTTTCTTTTAGATTACTAAGGTCAAAAAGTCCTCTATCGCAAATTCGCTATTTACGCTTCCCGGTGCCGTGCCGGTTCCGTCGCGAAACTTCGACGGGTCATAACTTCTTCGTTAGAACTCGGATTTATGCGTTCTTTATATGTACGGAACCCTTGAGACATATTCTACAACTTGTTTAAGATTATTTATTCTAAATAATCTTTTGTCGAAAAGTCGTTTTCGACCCCCTATTATCTCTAAATTGACTAGCCCGGATCTACGGGCGTTACAACAACCCACCCATGTTGAGCCGCTAAGGCAAGAATAAGCCTTATTGTGTCAAGTCGCTTTACCAGTGCAAAAACTTCATCAAAATCGATTCCTTACTTTTGTACATAACCTTTTGCGACAAGTCAGGCTTTGTCACACCCCCAAACCGAAACGGCGGAAACGTTCGGGGGCGGAGGACGTCATGTATAGTATCACAACAATCGCATAATAGTAATCAAAGCAAACATAACCATTACATTGATAGAATATAGGATTTACATTTGTTCGATACATTGTTTGTATGACATCAAAATGTATAACAAAAGTATAAAAGACATGACTCTAAAAGCTTCGTCGTCTCAAAAACATGCGGGTGTACCTATCTACCGGTTCCCTGAGAATACAAGTGGTTTTGAAAGTGTATCAACATTTAAGTTGGTGAGTTCATAACATGTTTTTGTATTGGAAAGCCTGTCTTTGTTCCTTGAAATCATTATTATGTTTCTTTAGAAAATCCAATATTTTCTTTAGTAGTGAAAAGTAGTCTCAGGCCTTAAGAGCAAAAGGTACGTTTGTTTTGTATTCTGTAATAGTATAGCATAGTAGTGTTTGTTATGAAACCGTTGTATGAAAACCTTTGTATGTATGCCTGGATACTACCAGCTGTAATGTATAATAATGTACTGTATGAAAACCTGTGTATGAATCCCTGTTTACCACCAGTAGTAATGTAGTGCAGTGTAATGTAGTTTCATTAATTAAAATAAGACTGTTTGTTTGAAATCCCTGGAATCCTCCAGTTATAATGTAGTGTAGTTTTATTATTTAAAATAAAACCGTTTGAAGAAATGCAATCCCGTAAACAAATGTTTTAGTTTATACTGTTGTGAGCTTCGTATAACCATGCTTGATATGACCTACTGACCTCTACGACATTCTTCAGGCGTCGGAAACGTTATGACATTTGTCACCCCAGGCCTATCGGCCTAACTGTAGCTAGCAGTTCAGGTGCGGGATTGTCAGTCCCGCATAGATCTATACACAAATCGCACGCTCTCCCTCCAGGAGACTCTGGTTATATTGTATAGGATTTAGTTCCGTACCCTGATGGGTACAATTGAAGTAGTGCCTCACAACCCTGTATTAACTAGTTTACGTGTAGTGTTGTAGTATTCTATGGTACTTGAAATTGTATGTATAACCTTGTAGTAATGTACTTGTAAAGTAAAATAATTATACTTAAATAATTGTTTAGTAATGCATCCTTGTACCAGGAAAATAGTGTAGTGTTCCATAAACTGTGTCTGCCATAGTTTATATGTTCGTTTATGGACTATTAGCATAGTGTATTGTATCCCAAACTATACCTATTATAGTTTGTATGTATGTTTTTGTTTCGTGTATTGTACTTGGTAAAAGTAGCATAGTGTTCCCAAACTATACCAATTATAGTTTAATTGTATGATCTGTATTGTACTGAAAACTTTTGCAATTTAGTTGTATGAAGGAAAACACCATTATGCTCAACATGGTACAAAAGGGTTAAAATATATAAATATATTTGTAAAATGTAGTGAAATCTCTGTTTGAATCAACTGCAAAGGTTTTGAAACTGTTTGAAATCGTTTGTATAAAAACACAGAAATCCTTGTGTTTTACTTGTATTCCCCCCCCCCTAAAAACATTGAAAACGGTGAAAATGTAGGGGTATGAACTCACCTCTAGTGTGTGTTTGAATCGGGATTGTGGAACTGTAGAGATGATCCTCGGGCTAGAGTACGTGGAATTAACGGTATCCTAATAATATTTAAACACATAATTGTATTTAGATTAGCAAAACCATTAATTAAAGTTTTAGGAAACACTTGTTTTGGTTTGAGGGTAATTATCGAGAATTGCACAAGTGTTGAAGAGTTTTCGGTTCCAAGGGGTTCTCGGTCGAACACAGTTTGCAGTCCTGGGCTGATTTCGGTCACTTGAAGATTTGAAGGATGTTCTTGGTGTTCTTGGTGAAAATATGAAGATTTGAAGGTTTTCACTTGAAGGTTTGAATGCTCTTGGATGATCATTGGGAGCAAAATGGGAGTATTTTCGAGTGTAAAAGGTGAGAAATGACTAAATTTTCGAGGAAACATACTTATACCGGTTGGGTTTTCGGCCGGAAATGGGTTCTCGGCCGAAAATGGTTTGCTGTCCGAGAGTTTTCGGCCGAAAAGGGTTTTCGGTTCCGACGGGAAAGATGTTGATTTTCGAGCGTTTTTTATTCTGAAAACTTATATAAACATTATTTATATAATTTAAATTATTTTCTAATCCTCACGGACTTACGAAATAAATAAAACTCAAATTTATTCATCAGATTTGACTTGAAAAATAACGGGTTGTTAGATTATCCCCCCGTTAGAGGGAATTTCGTCTCGAAATACTTTCTATAGAGTGTAGACTATGGACTAGGGAAAAGATGTGGATACTTTTGTTTCATCTGATCCTCTCGCTCCCAAGTGAATTCAGGTCCCTTCTTGGCATTCCAGCGAACCTTCACTATTGGTATGCGAATTTGTTTTGTTTGTTTGACTTCCCTATCCATGATTTCTACTGGTTCTTCCACGAAATTAAGACTCTCGTTTATCTCGATTTCCTTGAGTGAAATTACAAGAATCTCGTCGGATAGACACTTCTTTAGATTTGACACGTGAAAGACCGAGTGTACGTTGTTAAGTTCTTGTGGTAGACGGAGTTTGTAAGCTACTGGGCCGATTCTAGCAAGAATCTCGAATGGCCCTATGTACCTTGGATTTAGCTTTCCACACTTTCTGAAGCGTATCATGCCTTTCCAGCGTGAGACCTTCAACAGAACGCGATCACTAACCTGGAATTCCAAAGGTTTTCGTCTCTTGTCTGCGTAGCTCTTTTGTCTATCTCTAGAGGCTTTCAGTCGTTCTCTGATTTGGACGATCTTTTCTGTGGTTTCTCGAATGATTTCCGGACCAGTGAGAGTGCTGTTAGGGACTTGCCCTTTAGCTAGCTGTGTGTCACCCACTTTAGCCCAGCAGAAAGGGGATCTGCACTTGCGGCCATAGAGAGCTTCGAATGGGGCAGCCTTGATGCTAGAATGGTAGTTGTTGTTGTATGAAAACTCAACAAGTGGCAAATGGGTATCCCATGCTTTACCAAAATCGATCACACAAGCTCTCAGCATGTCCTCTAGTGTTTGAATGGTTCTCTCACTCTGCCCGTCAGTTTGTGGATGGTAGGTTGTACTCATATCCAACCTAGTTCCCAAAGATTTCTGTAGCGACTGCCAAAATATTGAGGTGAATCTACTGTCTCTATTTGAAATAATAGATATTGGCACACCATGCAGTCGTACTATATCTCGTATGTAAGTTCTAGTTAGCTTCTCCATCTTGTCTGTTTCTTTGATTGGTAGGAAGTGGGAAGACTTGGTTAATCTGTCGACGATTACCCAAATAGTGTCATGACCACCCGTAGTCTTGGGTAACTTGGTTATGAAATCCATTGTAATCCGTTGCCACTTCCACTCAGGTATCTCTGGCTGTTGAAGTAAACCTGAGGGCTTTTGATATTCTACCTTAACTTTGGCACAAGTTAGGCACTTGCTCACGTAGGTAGCAATCTTTGCTTTCATGTTTGGCCACCAATAGAGTTTCTTGAGGTCCAGATACATCTTATCTGAACCTGGATGAACGGAATATCGAGTCTTATGGGCTTCATTCATGACAACGTCTCTGTAACCCCCAAACTTCGGTGTCCAGATCTGATTCATGAAGTAACAAACTCCGTCACCCTTGATTTCTAAGTTCTTCTCCATTCCTCTTAAGGCTTCATCTGCCACATTATTCAGCTTCAAGGCTTCTAGCTGAGCCTCCTTGATTTCTGTGGACAGACGTGAATGGATTGTCATGGTTAGTGCCTTCACCCTACGACCTGAGTACTCCTTTCGACTAAGGGCATCCGCTACTATATTGGCTTTACCGGAATGATAGTGAATTCGCATTCGTAATCATTGAGTAGCTCTACCCATCGTCGTTGTCTCATGTTAAGTTCTTTCTGGTCGAAGATGTGTTGGAGGCTTTTGTCTTCGGTGAAGATAGTGCACTTGGTACCATACAGGTAATGTCTCTAGATTTTTAGTGCGAAGACTACAACTCCCAACTCAAGATCATGAGTGGTGTAGTTGACTTCGTGTGTCTTTAGCTGTCTTGAGGCATAGGCAATAACCTTTCCTCGCTGCATAAGTACACAGCCTAGCCCTTGGTTGGATGCATCGCAGTAGACTACGAAGTCTTATGTCCCTTTTGGAAGAGACAAGATAGGTGCACTGCACAGGGGTTGCTTCAGAGTCTGGAACGCAGTGTCTTTGTTTTCTCCCCAACTAAAAGTTACTCCCTTCTGAGTCAAGGTAGTAAGAGGTTTAGCAATTTTGGAGAAGTTTTGTATGAATCTACGGTAATAGCCAGCAGGTCCTAAAAATTGGTGGATTTTGTGGGTGTTCTCGGTGCTGACCAGTTCTCGATTGCCTTTATTTTGGAAGGGTCCACGTGTATGCTTTCTTTGCTGACCACGTGACCAAGGAAAGTTACCTTCCTAATCCAAAACTCGCACTTTGAGAATTTTGCGTACAACTTCTCCGCCCGTAATGTTTCTAGAACTTGTCTCAAGTGCTGACTATGTTCTTTTTCGCTTTGTGAATAGATAAGAATATCATCTATGAATACTATCATGAATTTGTCTAGGAAGGGTCGGCACACCCGATTCATTAGATCCATGAATACTGCGGGTGCATTGGTTAGACAAAAGGGCATTACTACAAACTCGTAGTGACCATAACGAGTTCAGAATGCTTTTTTGGGAACATCATTATCATGGACTCGTAACTGGTGATACCGCGATCTCAGGTCTATCTTTGAGAAGTAGCTGGCGCCTTGGAGTTGATCGAAGAGGTCATCTATACGCGGAAGAGGGTATCGGTTTTTAATAGTGAGCTTATTCAGTTCGCGATAGTCTATGCACATTCGGAAAGATCCATCCTTCTTCTTAACGAACAGGACCGATGCTCCCCATGGAGAGAAGCTCGGTCGAATGAATCCTTTGCTAAGCAGTTCGTTTAATTGGCTGGATAATTCCTACATCTCCGCTGGCGCTAGACGATACGGGGATTTGGCTACGGGAGTAGCTCCAGGAATTAAGCCGATTCGGAACTCGAATTGGCGTTCAGGAGGAACTCCTGGAAGATCTTCGGGGAAGATATTAGGAAAGTTACAGACTTCGGGAATGCTCTCGAGGTCTTTAACTTCTTGTTTTTCATTGACTACATGAGCTAGGAATGTGTGACACTCCTTTCGTAGGTATTTTTGGGCTTTGATGCATGAAATGATGCGAAGGTTTGTACTGGGTTTGTCGCCATAGATAACGAGGGCTTTGCCATTTGGCAGATTAAGGCGAATGGCTTTTTCGTAACACAGGATATCGGCACGGTTAGGACTTAACCAATCCATGCCTATGATGACGTCGAAACTTTTTATAGAGACCGACATAAGGTCAATGGAGAGAGAGTGGTCATTTAGAGTAAGGGAACAGCCTATGAATATGTCGTTAGTGCTCTCTTTCTTCCCATTATCCATCTCGACGGTGAATGTTTTCGTTTAGTGATTGTGGTTTGTGTTTGAGTAGGTGTTTGAATTTATGGCTAACGAAACTCCTCTCCGCACCACTATCAAAGAGAATGCATGAATAAGAGTTATCGAGTAGGAACGTACCCGTGACTACGGTAGGATCAGCTACTGCTTCCTCCTGAACCATTGTCAGCACTCTCCCTGAGTTGCCAGCATTTATTGTCTTCGAGCAATCCCTCTTGTAGTGCCCGGTTTCACCACATCCATAGCAGTCTTGGCCTATTCCAGCTCCGGGGGTTTGGTTGGTTGGTTGTGCTGGTGTATTGCAGAAACGGGCTGTGTGCCCCTTTTTGTTGCAATTACTACACTGCATCTCACGGCAAGGTCCGTGATGATGGAAATTGCATTTGTCAAACCTTCCCAGATTCCCGGCGTATCGACTGGGAGGTGTTTGAGTAGTAGGAACGGCAACATGAATGGTAGCAGCGTGGACTGCCACTATTTGTTGTTTCTTGGAGGGTTCCTGCGAAGATTGGCCTTTCCGCTTGTTCTAGAACTTCTTCTTACTGTGTCACACCCCCAAACCGGAACGACGGAAACGTTCGGGGGTGGAGGACATCATGTACAGTATCACAACAGTTGTATAATAGTAATCAAAGCAAACACAACCATTACATTGATCGAATATAGTATTTACATCTGCTCATGACATAGTTTGTATGACAACAAAAGTATAACAAAACTATAAAAGACGTGACTCTAAAAGCTCTGTTTTCTCAAAATCCTATGGGTGTACCTGTCTACTGGTTCCCTGAGAATACAAGTGATTTTGAAAGTGTATCAACATTTAAGTTGGTGAGTTCATAAGAATGTTTTAGTGTCGGAAAACTCGTCTTTGAACTTTAAAAATACAAGTGTGTTTCTCAAGAAAATCCAATATTTTCTATAGTGATATTAGTGTAATCATGTGTGTTCCTTGTATTTGTATACTGTATTAGTGTACTCTATGTTCGAAAACAGCGTAATGTATCTAATATTGTATGAAAACCTTTGTATGTATATCTGGATACCACCAGTAGTAGCGAAAGTAGTGTACTGTATTAGTATTTGCATGAAAACCATGTATGAATGTCTGGTTATTACCAGTTGTAGTGTAAAGTATTGTTCTGTAAGTAAACCATGGATACCACCAGTAATGTATAGTAGTTTTATTACTTAAAATAAAACTATGTGTTTGTATTCCCTGGAATCCTCCAGTTGTAGTGTATAGTAGTTCTATTAATTAAAATAAAACTAATTGAAGAAATGAAATCCCGTAAACAAATGGTTAGTTTATACTGTTGTGAGTTTCATATAACCATGCTAATATGACCTAGTGGCCTCTACGGCGTTCTTCAGGCGTCGGTAATATGATATTTGTCACCCCCAGGAATGCATGCCTAACTGTAGCTAGCAGTTTGGGTGTGGGAATGTTAGTCCCGTATAGATATATACACAAACCTCACGCTCTCCATCAAGGAGACTCTGGTTATAATTTATAGGACTTGAACCTGTACCCTTGTGGGTACCCGAAGTAGTGCCTCACAACCGTGTATTAACTAGTTTACATGTTGTAGTGCAATGTTCTCTTGTACTTTGTAAATGTATGTATAACCTTGTAGTGTAAAATAATTATACTTAAATAATTATTTAGTAGTGCATCCCTTATACCCGGGAAAAGTAGCATTGCTTCCCATAAACTAAATCTATCATAGTTTATATGTTCGTTTATGTATAAAGCTCTTGAGTTAGTGAAATCATGTAGTGTATCCCAAACTATACCTATTATAGTTTGTATGTATGTTGTGCATTGTACCGGAAACTTTGCAATTATAGTTGTATATTGTAAACTACCCTTATGCTCAGCATGTTACAAAAGGGATAAAAATATCTAAATATTTTTATAAAATGTAGTGATTTCCCGATTTGTATCAATTCCAAAAGTTTTAAATCTGTATAAAATCAGTTGTATAAAAACACAAAAATCCCTGTGTTTTACTTGTATCCTCCCTTAAAACATTAAAAACCGTAAAAATGTAGGGGTATGAACTCACCTTTGTGTTAGTGTGCGTGCTGGACAGCGAGACTGGAAAGATGACCCTCGAGTTAATGTACGCGGGATTAACGGAATCCTAATGATAATTAAACACATAATTGTATTTAAAATTAGCGATACCATTAATTTAAAGTGTTAGAAAACACTTGTTTTTGTATTAGAAATAGTAACCAAGAGCGTTGGAAGTGAAGGGAGTTTTCGGTTCCAAGGGTGTTCTCGGCCGAAAATGGGTTTTCGGTCGAACACTGGTTTACGGCCGAAAACTGTTCTTGGTTCTTCTGGTCTTTTCGGTCCTTGAAGATACGAAGGCTGTTCTTGGTGTTCTTGAGGAAAGATATGAAGATTTGAAGGATTCTTCTTGAAGTTATGAATGTTCTTGGGAGGTTCTTTGGAGCGATTTGAGAGAGTTTTCGGGTGAAATGAGTGAGAAATGATCAAGTTTCTGGGGAAAATGTGACATCCCCATTTTCACGGCTAGAAAAGACCAATTTTGTTTATGCTTTATAAAAATCAGAGTACCTCTTTTAATCAAAATTTTGCGGAATTTGTTCCTAGTAAAACATGATAAATACGTTATCAAAGCATTTCCGAAGAAAAGTATTTTTATTCATTTTAAAACATTTGGGATGTCATCGTCAATACAGAAACATAAGCATAAACAAAACTTACATTCATTATCACTAGTGATTTATATCTCCTTAATCTCTCAGTGTAATGTGACTGCATATCAACACCTGTGATATAAATAAGGTGGAGTGGGTCAGGTTGGGAAACCTGGTGAGTATATAGGGTTTTTTACCTACAATAATATAATTATTATGTTTAATCATCAAACAATCAATCAACCCAATTACCCATCCCCATTATCTTATTTACTCTTAAGGATCTACCCTAAGAATCAGCTATTCCTCGTTCAATCATTCCTAAGGATTATCCTAAGGACTAGGCACGAAATCCATCGTTGCTAATGACACATCTGTCAAGCACAGCTACTAATATTATCACTTAGGCGCAACTGCTAGAATTGTGACGTTCCTTATGAGGCGCATCTGCCGGTATTGTCGTTTAGGCGCATCTGCCGGGGTTATGACGTTCTCCATTAGGCGCTTCTGTCGGTAGAGTCCTTTAGGCGCATCTGTCAGGGTTATCTAGTTTATTGACAGTATCGTTTCCGAGAATCCACTCGCAATACATGTCAATGGGTTTTTATCTCGTTTATCGACAGTATCGTTTCCGAGAATCCACTCGTAATACATGTCAATGGGTTTTTAGAGTACAGCTGGTGAATACACAGTTCAAATAACACCTACAGGTTGCGAGTCTGCTAGTGTTCCACTGGACTGTCTAGAATAGTCTGTGGTTGTCATACATACTCTGCTAGATGACGGGGCCAACACTTGGGTAAAAGGCTTCTCTCATGGTTCACCTCTCACCCTTATCTCATGGTCTATATCACCTCTCATCATTTTATTTTTTTGTCACACAAAAACTATTTCATCTACCCATGTTTTACCCAACACATTTTGTAGATATAAAATACGTATACAGTTTAAGTCATTTAAAACATGTATAAAAATCTTTCACCCAGCATAGACGGCAAGTATACAGACAATATGCACACATAACATGTAATTTATATTAAATACTTCATATCTATGTGTAAGATGAAAGTAACTATGCACTCACATGATAAGGTGGTGACTCGGTACTCGGACATCGCTTCGTTTACTTTAAAACAACTCCTTTGACAAAACCTAGTATCATTACCACTAGAGTTTAGTCTAATGTTTGACGATATTAATTAATAGTCTAACTATTATTACTATTATATAAGCGTTAAACAATACTCGTCACCCACTATGTACAGACGGGGGCCAGACATGAAACACCGGAGGGCATGATCATTTTGGCATATAGCACTTCTGAATCCAGCAACCGAAGCGACCCTCCAAACCAGATTTCCCGTACCGCGAGTGGTTAAAAAGACATTATAACGACACTTATATAACTCATAATAATAGCCTAAATACTCATTATAAGGTCCTAATAACATTACTATATTATAACATAAGCTATACTAAAGATAGGAGGTCCTACTCGTCAAGTCCATGGCCAGGTGTCACCATCTGGTGGCTTGCCTTGGGGAGAAAGCCTTGGCCCATATTCAACCACATCACCCGATTTCACACAACACCCTGCCGACTTATAAACCCCGTAACTTTTGCATACGAGCTCTGTTTTCGACTTTCTTTATATCCACGCGTAGGTAAAAACAAGATCTACAACTTTCATTTAGACTCCGTTGGCTAATTATCGACCGATCTTAAATTTAACAGTATGAGGATATTATACTGTTAAATGTTGGCGTAAAATTCATAACTTCTACATACGGACTCCGTTTTCGTCTGTATTTTTATCGTTGAGTTCCTATTAATGAGATTTTCAACTATCATTTACGTCGCGTAAGCCAAAAACCGCTCGAACTAAAATTCGAGTTTCGGGCCGTGCACTGCTATGCTAAATCTTAGAAAATTCATAACTTCCTCATACGAAGTCAGATTTGGGAGTTCTTTTTTTGTATGTTCTCGGTTTAACGTATACTACAACTTTTTTTTAGATCAGTAAGGCTAAAAATTCATCTATCGTAAATTCACTATTTCCGTCTCCCAGTGCCGTGCCGGTTTTGCCGAAAAACTTCGTTATAACTCGGATTTCGACGTTCTTTATATGTACGGAACCCTTGAGACATATTCTACAACTTGGTTAAGATTATTTATTCTAAATAATATTTTGTAGAAAAGTCGTTTTCGACCCCTATTATCTCTAAATTTACTAGCCCGGATCTACGGGCGTTACAATTATCTCCCCCTTAGGATGATTACGTCCCGGAATCATCAACGAAACAGGGCTCACATGATGACTCCATATGTTATCTCTTCATACTAAGTAATAACTGTAACTTTGATGTTTCTTCGAACGAGTATCTAACTCTAAGACTTCCTGACTGCAGGCGGTGCTTGATCTTGCACCCGCACTCTGTCTCGTATCAGGATTTCAATCATGACCTTCATGTCACAATCTTGGTCCTTATTGGAGACTCTTTATTCTTAACAATCTTAAGATAAGTTCTTTTATTACTACCATGGACCGATGTGTCATATTCTAATGACCTATCATTGTATATTGCAATGCTTAGACTCAGGTCTCTTAGAGTCAAATTCCAGAACAGATTATACCTTCCTTCATGTTCTAATGTGATATAATCACGTCATAAAAGGTAGCTTTTTGTAACGCCCGTGTTTCTAGGCTAGGCATTAATATTGATGTGATAGTCTAGGTTAACCTTTGTAACTCATTTTGAAGAAATGAAAATGAATTATGTGAATATTATGTGTTTTATGCTTAATTACTAGGATTTAATTACGTAAGAATAAAAATGAGCGTCGAAAATAAATATTAGATAAAGTCGATATCTATTAAGAAAGTTGTAGTGGTCGAGACAAGGATTACGGATATATAAAGAATGCCGAAATCCGAGTTATAACGAAGAAGTTATGACCTGTCGAAGTTTCGCGACAAAACCGGCACGGTGTCGAATGACGTAAAAGTGAGTTTTTGATAAACTACTTTTTAGCCTTAGTGATCTAAACGAAAGTCGTAGTGTTCGTTAAACTGAGAGTATGTATAAAAAGAACGTCCAAATCTGATTTCGTATGAGGAAGTTATGATTTTTCTAAGTTTCAGCTTAACAGTAGACAACTAAAAACTCGAATTTTAGATCGAGTGATTTTTAGCCGACACAACCTAAACGAGAATCGAAGGTCTCGTCAATAGTAGCACAACGGTAAAAAGACAGACTAAAACGGACGTCGGATGAAGAAGTTATGAATTTTTAACGGATTTTTTGTCCCGGTCTGTTAAAAATAATAATATAAAAATTAAAATCAAAATTAGCCGACGAAGGCTAAACGAAAGTTGTAGAGCGTAATTTTACCTACGCGTGCATATAAAGAACGTCAAAAACGGAGCTCGTATGCGAAAGTTATGGATTTTAGAAGTTTGGGACACAAAAATCGAGAAAAATCCCGAAATCCGAGGAAAATCGCATGGACCTTAGCCGGCCACGTCACCGCTCTCGCGATCAGCCTCGTGTCCGACCAGTCAACGTGTGCCGCTTCTGGATTCGACCGAAGTCGCAGCCAACCAGCGTCCGACGGGCCTCGCTCCGTGTCACGTCTGAACCTCGCACAGGTGGCCCTTCGCATGCGCACCATCTGTCCGAGCCACCTGCCCTCGCGAAGACTGAGCCGCGTGTCCCTCGCTGCTGACTCACCCTTCTCGGCCGACCTTCGGACCTCACCTATAAATACAAGGCTTGCGAGATTACCCGTGTAAAATGGGATTTTTGCCATTTTTCACCCCTTTTCCAATATTTTTATTATTTTGACTTCCCCCGAAGCCCCGGGATTATTTCCAACACCCGGAACACGCCCCGAAGTACCCGAAGACCCGGAAAATTTTATCTTTTCGGTTTTGAAGCCCAACCCTCGCAGAGCCCGGTTTCTCAATAAAACTCCCGGTTTTATTAGAAACGATCGTTTTAGGAAACGAATTGCTGCCCGATTATCATTAAATCATGTGAGTGTATAGTCACTTTCATCTTACACATAGATATGAAGTATTTTATATAAAATACGTGCTATGTGTATATATGTTGTTTGTTTATTTGAGATGGATGTTGAATGAATGTTTTATACATGTTTAAAATGATTTAAAATGTATATATATTTTATATTCAAATATGTTGGGCAAAACATGGGTAGATAAAGAATGAGGGATAAAAGTACAGTATAGATGTACGTTGATAGCTATGAATTTAGTACAGTATAGATGTACGTTGGTAGCTATGGATTTAGTACGTTGGCAGCTATGGACTTAGTGCGTGTTGTATAAACCTTGGCGACGATGTGACTTCGTGCCTATTTGACATAAATTGTTGAGGGAAAGCAATGTTGTCACCCTGATGTTTGCCTTATTTGACATAAATTGCAGAGGAAAGCAATGTTGTCACCCTATGGGTTGTTTTATTTGACATAAATTGCTGAGGAAAGCAGCGTTGTCACCCTATTGGTTGTCTTGTTTGACATAAATTGCTGAGGAAAGCAATATTGTCACCTTATTGGTTGTTTTATGTCAGGTTGCTGAGGAAAGCAATGTTGTCACCCCATTGTTTGCCTTGTTTGACATAAATTGTTGAGGAAAGCAATGTTGTCACCCCATTGGTTGTCTTATTTGACATAAATTGCTGAGGAAAGCAGTGTTGTCACCCCGATGGTTGCCTTATTTGACATAAATTGCTGAGGAACCCCTGAAGCAATGTTGTCCCCCTAATGAAAATCCTTAGGCTAGGTCCCTTGTGATAGTTGTTTTAGGGACGTAAAGTGAGGATAACGGGAATGGGTATTTAGGGTTATTTTTGGTTGATGAAATTAATAAATTTATTGTTGATTGGTAAGTTTATTATTTATTGTGGGTTGAAAACCCTATATGCTCACCAGGCTCCCAAGCCTGACCCACTCAGCTTTTTATATTACAGGTAGTGGACCGCGAGCATAGTCGGATAATGATGAGAGATTTTTGGATTATAGGCCAGTAGTTGTAAATAACTGTTGTAAGGCTTATAATGTCTTGTTTATGCTTTTGATCTGTATCGGAACATGACATCCCGAGGTTTTGATATAAAATGAAAACATATATTTCTTAAAGAAAGGTTTTGATAAATTTTTATCATGTTTTGTTTGGGAACAAATTCCGCAACAACTTTAAAAAGGATTACTCTTATTTTATTTTAAAAAGCATAAATTAAATCGGTCTTTTCTGGCCGAGAAATTTGGGGATGTCACAGTTGGTATCAGATCATTAGTTTAAGCTAACTAGGAATTTGTAGGATTTGTAGACTTAAAATTAGAATGCTAAGTGATGATTGTGAGATGAGTGTCTACCATATTTTAGACACGAGCACTAGTTTATTTTAGGAAAGATGCCTAAAATGCTTTTATGTGCTAAATGTTATATGTTTGCCATACATGATATTATTTGTTCAGATCTATGGTCTGTTGCCGACCGGATCTGGAAACCTTATGTGTGTAGGTTTCTAAGAGTATGACTACGATATTAGAACTAGCATGTAAACGTTTCAGAGTGACAAGGAGATTTATACGTCTATCGTAAATAAAGCTTTCCTATCTTAAATTATCGCCCAGTACACCGAACGTCAGCTTGGGTGTACAAAACATTATGGTGAAGACTCGTAGAGAATTGAGTATATGGAGGAAATGAAAAGCTTATGATAGTGAATGATACCAATCAAAAGATATCGTAAGAGTGGTATCTTGCCTTTAGAATATGTCTGATAAAATAACGGAACGTTTAGAGGGGTACGGTACGTCTGAAGTACACCTTCGATTGGCAGGATGGTGGAATGATTGGTGTAACTCTTGAAGTTGTCCCATCGTCTGGAATTTCCATCACCAACCAAGTTGAAGTAGAATTGATGATTGAAGATACGCATGGAAGAAGTCCTAGTAGAGTCTAGGAAAATGTTATGATTAATTGGACACATTCGTATGTGTTAAATTGTTTTGTGATTTTAGGACTTGGGTACTGCGAGACAATACTTGGGACGAGTATGAGTAGGTGTGAATATTAGTAGAAATCTATACTACTGGAAGCACAAGACTCACACTTGGATCAGGGAAAGTCACAAGGTTACCAAGGAACTAGTAATTGATTATGTATTATTCTAGTCTGTCGTTACCATCGTTTCGGTAATGACTAAGAAGATGATTGTTATTCCGACCGTAGAGGTCATATCGAATCGAGTCCGACTACGATGAGTTTATTACGTGGTTCAGATAACCAAGTTCGATGTAGCATTTGACTTAATCCAAATTGAAGTAAAGGATGATCAAAGCGATCAATAGAAGTATCACATTCGTTGTTAAAGAAGTTGGGTTAGGTTGTGTTCTGACCCAAAGGGATAAAGTGACAGCGTATGCATCGAGACAATTGAAAGAGCATGAAAAGAACTACCCCACTCATGATCTGGAGTTGGCAGCGATAGTATTCGCCTTGAAGATATGGAGGCACTATCTTTATGGCATTAAATGCAAACTTTTCACTGATTATAAGAATCTTCAATATCTCTTTAATCAGAAGGAATTGAACATGAGGCAACGACGCTGGCTACAATTACTCAAGGACTACGACTGTGATACTTTACCACCCTGGTAAAGCAAATGTTGTTGCTAATACTCTCAGTCGGAAGGTAAATCTTGAAAAGAAAAGGCCAAGAGCGTTGAGAATTGAAGTTGTCTCGACAATTGTGGAAAGTATAAAGAAAGCTCAAGAGGAAGCTTTAGAGAAAAATGACCGAAAGGAGGAACGTTTGGGTAAAACGTTAGTGTTTGATACAAACGGTCAAGGACTGAAGGTATTCAAAGATAGGATTTGAGTACCTAAGATGGGAGGAATAAGAGACCTTCTGATGGAAGAAGCTCACAAGACCATGTACTCGATTCATCCCGGCAGTACAAAAATGTATAGGGATCTAAAACCCTATTACTGGTGGCCGACGATGAAGCTCGATGTTGCTAAGTATGTGGCCGAGTGTGTAACATGTGCTAGGGTTAAGGCACAACATCAGAAACCGTATGAGAGTTTAGAACCTTTACCTGTACCCATGGGTAAATGGGAAGACATCACCATGGATTTTGTGACTAAACTGCCCAGAACAAGGAACGGTCACGACATGATTTGGGTGGTCGTTGATCGCTTCACTAAGAGTGCGCATTTCATAGCAGCCAACGAGAAATGGTTTGTGGATAAACTTGCGAATTCTTACGTGAGGGAAATTGTGAGGCTTCACGGTGTTCCGTTAACGATTGTATCCGATCGTGACAGCCGTTTTACCTCCAGGTTTTGGAGGAGTCTATAAGAGGAATTAGGTACCAAGTTGTGTTTGAGTACAGCTTACCATCCGCAAACCGATGGTCAAAGCGAACGAACAATTCAAACGTTGGAGGATATGCTGAGAGCATGTACCCTGGAATTCCAAGGTAACTGAGATGAACACTTACCTCAAGTAGAATTTTCCTATAATAATAGTTTCCACTCGAGCATCATGATGGCACCTTATCACGCCTTGTATGGAGAAAAGTGTCGAACGCCGTCATGTTGGCTGGAAGCTGGGGAAAAGCAGTTTATGGGACCTGAAATAGTCCATCAGACTGCTGAAAAGTTGAAAGTGATTAGGGAAAGGATGTTAGCAGCTCAAGATCGACAAAAGAGCTATGCTGACAAGAAAAGACAATCGATATCATTCGAAGTTGGAGATTCGGTTTTACTTAAAGTCTCGCCGTGGAAGGAACTTATAAGGTTTGGTAAGAGGGGAAAATTGAGTCCAAGGTTTATTGGACCGTTTAAAGTTCTTCAGAGGATTGGGAATCAAGCTTACAAGCTAGAATTACCAGAAGAACTCGAGGGTATTCATAATACCTTTCATGTATGTTATTTGAGAAAGTTCACGGGAGATGTGCCCGACATAATTCCCATTTCTGAATTAAGGTTGGATGAAAACAAGAGGTTAATTGAAGAACCTGAGGCAATCGTTGACCGTAAGACTAAGAAGTTGCGACGCAAGATGGTCGATTTAGTGCTTGTGGGTTGGAAATATACGAATGGGCCAAATCTCACCTGGGAAACGGAGAGTGACATGATGAGTCGCTACCCGCATTTGTTTGCTGATGTGTGATTCCGGGGACGGAATCATCCTAAGGGGGAGAGAATTGTAACGCCCATGTTTCTAGGCTAGGCATTAATATTGATGTGATAGTGTAGGTTAACCTTTGTAACTCATTTTGAAGAAATGAAAAGGAATTATGTGAATATTATGTGTTTTATGCTTAATTACAAGGATTTAATTAATTAAGAATAAAAATGAGCGTCAAAAATAAATATTAGATAAAGCCGATATCTATTAAGAAAGTTGTAGTGGTCGTGACAAGGATTACAGATATATAAAGAATGCCGAAATCCGAGTTATAACGAAGAAGTTATGACCTGTCGAAGTTTCGCGACAAAATCGGCACGGTGCCGAATGACGTAAAAGTAAGTTTTTGATAAATTACTTTTTAGCCTTAGTGATCTAAACGAAAGTCGTAAAGTTCGTTAAACCGAGAGTATGTATAAAAAGAACGTCCAAATCTGACTTTGTATGAGGAAGTTATGATTTTTCTAAGTTTCAGCTTAGTAGTAGACAACTAAAAACTTGAATTTTAGATCGAGTGATTTTTAGCCGACACAACCTAAACGAGAATCGAAGGTCTCGTCAATAGTAGCACAACGGTAAAAAGACAGACGAAAACGGACGTCGGATGAAGAAGTTATGAATTTTTAACGGATTTCCTCTCCGGTCTGTTAAAAATAATTATATAAAAATTAAATTCAAAATTAGCCGACGAAGTCTAAACGAAAGTTGTAGAGCGTAGTTTTACCTACGCGTGCATATAAAGAACGTAAAAAACGAAGCTCGTATGCGAAAGTTATGGATTTTAGAAGTTTGGGACACAAAAATCGAGAAAAATCCCGAAATCCGAGGAAAATCGCATGGACCTTAGCCGACCACGTCACCACTCTTGCGATCAGCCTCGTGTCCGACCAGTCGACGCCTGCCGCTTCTGGATTCGACCAAATTCGCACCCAACCAGCGTCCGACGCGCCTCGCTCCGTGTCACATCCGAACCTCGCACAGGTAGCCCTTCGCATGCGCGCCATCAGTCCGAGCCACCTGCCCTCGCGAAGACCGAGCCACGTGTCCCTCGCTGCTGACTCACCCTTCTCGGCCGACCTTCGGACCTCGCCTATAAATACAAGGCTTGCGAGATTACCCGGGTAAAATGGGATTTTTGCCATTTTTCACCCCTTTTCCAATATTTTTATTATTTTGACTTCCGCCGAATCCCCGGGATTATTTCCAACACCCGGAACATGCCCCGAAGTACCCTAAGACCCGGAAAATTTTATCTTTTCGGTTTTGAAGCCCAACCCTCGCAGAGCCCATCGTTTTAGGAAACGAAGTGCTGCCCGATTATCATTAAATCATGTGAGTGTATGGTCACTTTCATCTTACACATAGATATGAAGTATTTTATATAAAATACGTGCTATGTGTATATATGTTGTTTGTTTATTTGAGATGGATGTTGAATGAATGTTTTATACATGTTTAAAATGATTTAAAATGTATATATATTTTATCTTCAAATATGTTGGGTAAAACATGGGTAGATAAAGAATGAGGGATAAAAGTACAGTATAGATGTACGTTGATAGCTATGAATTTAGTACAGTATAGATGTACGTTGGTAGCTATGGATTTAGTACGTTGGTAGCTATGAACTTAGTGCCTGTTGTATAAGCCTTGGCAACGATGTGACTTCATGCCTATTTGACATAAATTGCTGAGGGAAAGCAATGTTGTCACCCTGATGTTTGCCTTATTTGACATAAATTGCGGAGGAAAGCATTGTTGTCACCCTATGGGTTGTTTTATTTGACATAAATTGCTGAGGAAAGCAGTGTTGTCACCCTATTGGTTGTCTTGTTTGACATAAATTGTTGAGGAAAGCAATGTTGTCACCTTATTGGTTGTTTTATGTCAGGTTGTCTTGTTTGACATAAATTGTTTAGGAAAGCAATGTTGTCACCCCATTGTTTGCCTTGTTTGACATAAATTGCTGAGGAAAGCAATGTTGTCACCCCATTGGTTGTCTTATTTGACATAAATTGCTGAGGAAAGCAGTGTTGTCACCCCGATGGTTGCCTTATTTGACATAAATTGATGAGGAACCCCCGAAGCAATGTTGTCCCCCTAATGAAAATCCTTAGGCTAGGTCCCTTGTGATAGTTGTTTTAGGGACGTAAAGTGAGGAACGGGAATGAGTAATTAGGGTTATTTTTGGTTGATGAAATTAATAAATTTATTGTTGATTGATAAGTTTATTATTTATTATGGGTTGAAAACCCTATATGCTCACCAGGCTCCCAAGCCTGACCCACTCAACTTTTTATATTACAGGTAGTGGACCCCGAGCATAGTCGGATAATGATGAGAGATTTTTGGATTTTAGGCCAGTAGTTGTAAATAACTGTTGTAAGGCTTATAATGTCTTGTTTATGCTTTTGATCTGTATCGGAACATGACATCCCGAGGTTTTGATATAAAATGAAAACATATATTTCTTAAAGAAAGGTTTTGATAAATTTTTATCATGTTTTGTTTTGGGAACAAATTCCGCAACAACTTTAAAAAGGATTACTCTGGTTTTATTTTAAAAAGCATAAATTAAATCGGTCTTTTCTGGCCGAGAAATTTGGGGATGTCACACTTTTCTAGCTACAAGCAACTATCGCGATACCTCTACTGATCGCTTTGATTATCTTTTGTTTCAATCTTTCGGCTTAAGTCAGATGCCACATCGAACTTGGTTCTCTGAGCCACGTAACATACTTATCGCAGTCAGACTCAATTTGATATGACCACTAGGGTCGGAATAACAATCATCTTCTTAGTCATTACCGAAACGATGGTAACGACAGACATGAACAAAACAGAATCAATTACTAGTGCCTTGGTAACCTTGCGACTTTCCCTGATCCAAGCGTGAGTCTTGTGCTTCCGGTAGTATAGGCCTCTACTACCATTCACACCTACTCATACTCGTCCCAAGTATTGTCTCGCAGTTCTCCAAGTTATTATCACAAAAACAATTTTAACACATACAAATGTGTCCAAACAATCATATAATTTTTTTTCCTAGACTCTACTAGGACTTCTTCCGTGCGTATCTTCAATCATCAATTATGCTTCAACTCGGTTGGTGATGGAAATGTCAGACAATGGGATAACTTCCTGGATTATACCAAAAATATTTCTTCTTCTAATCGAAAGTGTACTTCTCCCGTACTAGACGTATTATTTATTAGACGTATTCTAAAGGCAAGATATCACTCTTACGATATCTTCCGATAGGTACCATTCAGTATCGTAAGCCTTCTCATTTCCTCCATTTACTCATTCACTACAAGTCTTCACCATGATGTTCTGCACACCAAAGTAGGCGTTCGGTGTATCGAGGCGAGAATATAGATAGAGGAGGGTTTAGACGTGTAATCCTCCTTATTACTCCGAAAAGTTACATGCCAGTTCTAATACCGTAATTAAACGTTTAGAAATCTGAATACATAAAGTTTCCAGATCCGGTCGGCAACAAACCATAGATCCGATCATACATTTAGCATCATAAAGCATCATAAATCATTTAGCACATAAAAGCATGTTAGGCATTTTCCCTAAATTAGCTAGTGTTTGTGTCTATTCAGGAGTATTACCTAAATTTTATTAGACACATTCCTCACGATCATCGCTTAGCATTCTAAGTTTAAGTCTAGAAATAAATCCATATTCCTAGTTCGCTTAAACTAATGCTTTGATACCAACTGTGACATCCCCATTTTCACGACTAGAAAAGACCAATTTTGTTTATGCTTTATAAAAATCAGAGTACCTTTTTAATCAAAATGTTGCGGAATTTGTTCCCAGTAAAACTTGATAAATACGTTATCAAAGCATTTCCGAAGAAAAGTATTTTTATTCATTTTAAAACATTTGGGATGTCATCGTCAATACAGAAACATAAGCATAAACAGAACTTACATTCATTATCACTAGTGATTTATATCTCCTTAATCTCTCAGTGTAATGTGACTGGATATCAACACCTGTGATATAAATAAGCTGGAGTGGGTCAGGTTGGGAATCCTGGTGAGTACATAGGGTTTTTAACCCACAATAATATTATTATTATGTTTAATCATCAAACAATCAATCAACCCAATTACCCATCCCCATTATCTTATTTACTCTTAAGGATCTACCCTAAGAATCAGCTATTCCTCGTTCATTCATTCCTAAGGATTATCCTAAGGAATAGGCACGAAATCCATCGTTGCTCATGACACATCTGTCTAGCACAACTACTAATATTATCACTTAGGCGCAGCTGCCAGAATTGTGACGTTCCTTATGAGGCGCATCTGCCGGTATTGTCCTTTAGGCGCATCTGTCGGGGTTATGAGGTTCTCTATTAGGCGCTTCTGTCGGTAGAGTCCTTTAGGCGCATCTTCCAGGGTTATCTCGTTTATTGACAGTGTCGTTTCCGAGAATCCACTCGCAATACATGTCAATGGGTTTTTATCTCGTTTATCGACAATATCGTTTCCGAGAATCCACTCGTAATACATGTCAATGGGTTTTTAGAGTACAGCTGGTGAATACACAGTTCAAATAACACCTACAGGCTGCGAGCCTGCTAGTGTTCCACTGGACTGTCTAGAATAGTCTGTGGTTGTCATCCATACTCTGCTAGATGACGGGGCCAACACTTGGATAAAGGGCTTCTCTCATGGTTCACCTCTCACCCTTATCTCATGGTCTATATCACCTCTCATCATTTTATTTTTTTGTCACACAGCAACTATTTCATCTACCCATGTTTTACCCAACACATTTTATAGATATAAAATACGTATACAGTTTAAATCATTTAAAACATGTATAAAAATCTTTCACCCAGCATAGACGGCAAGTATACAGACAATATGCACACATAGCATGTAATTTATATTAAATACTTCATATCTATATGTAAGATGAAAGTAACTATGCACTCACTTGATAAGGTGGTGACTCGGTACTCGGACAGCGCTTCGTTTACTTTAAAACAACTCCTTTGACAGAACCTAGTATCATTACCACTAGAGTTTAGTCTAATGTTCGACGATACTAATTAATAGTCTAACTATTATTACTATTATATAAGAGTTAAACAATACTCTTCACCCACTATGTACAGACAGGGGCCAGACATGAAACACCGGAGGGCAGGATCATTTTGGCATATAACACTTCTGAATCCAGAAACCCAAGCGGTCCTCCAAACCAGATTCCCCGTACCGAGAGTGGTTAAAAAGACATTATAACGACACTTATATAACTAATAATAATAGCCTAAATACTCATTATAAGGTCCTAATAACATTACTATATTATAACATAAGCTATACTAAAGATAGGGTAGGATTATAAGTATCAGTTATTTGTCCGAGTGTCATTTAAATTTTTACTTATATATAATTGTATATGTATACAAGTACAAAAGTTAGTTCATTAAGTTCAATTACCCTTTGTAACATGTTGAGCGAGGGGTTGTATTCATGAATACTCGGTATCAATTCAGAAAGTACATATAAATTATAATAGGTATAATTTATGAATCACAGAACATTAATTCAATATTTAAGCATACTAAAGTACATTGTTTTACAAGAACAAAGGTTTGATTCAAAACTAATCAAGGATATACATCTTTCAGATACATGTTAAGAATACTAATTCAAGAACATACTATCAATCATTTATTTCAAAATGATTAAGTTTTTCATAACTATTATACATGTAACGTTTATATGCTTTTTATAAGTCATTTGGTACAGGTTGTTTAATTCATTTAAACAATATAGTTAAAGTCCTGACATTATAACCAGAATCTCCAGTCGGGGATCGAAACAATGTGTGTATAGATCTATATTGGGATTGACAACCCCGCACTCAGACTGCTAGCTACAGTCAGGCATACACGCCTACGAGTGACAGTTGTTATCAACAGCTTTCAACGCATTCATAGCGTTGGGTCAGGCCATCTAGTCAGTATGGTTATAATAACTCATATAAAAGATATTAACAATACGTTAATGTATAATTAACTAAACTTAAGTACATTTCCAAAGTACTAGTTTTACAAGATACAATTTAGAGTATTACAATACATTTTACAATAACAGTTGGTGGAACCAGACACTCACAGATACAAGTTTTACATAAAGGAATACAAATACAGAACATTGGTTTACAAACAGAACGGTTTTATGTAATTAAAACTACTTTTTATATACATCAGGAAATATAGGATTTTCTGGAACGGTTTACATATTCAAGAAACAGAAAACATTCATTCAAACATAAATACTTATGCACTCACTCAACTTTATGTTGATACTCTCTTTTCAAATTACTTGTATTCTCAGGGAACTAGTAGACAGGTACCCCGAGCTTTTGAGAAGATGGAGCTATTTGTGTCTTGTCTTCTTCTTTTGTATAACTATTTGGTTTCAGTATACAATGATGAAACACATGTAAATACTTATACTTTTTAAATACAGTGGTTGTTTGTAATCTGATTACTATAATGCATGTGTTGTGATACTACAAATGAAGTCATTCACCCCCAGACGTTTCCGCCGTCTGGTTTGGGGGTGTGACATATTGGTATCAGAGCATTGTTTATAGTGAACTCAGTATATCAATCCATAAAAGATATACAAACTATAAATACATTTGGGGCTGAGAGCTCTGACTACAAGTATAATTTTTTAAAAATTCAAGTATTTTTACAAGAAGTAAACTAACACTTATACCAACAAGTACAGTATCACAGTCATAAGAACTTAAAAGTATTTGGATGTTGGACATTATAGTCAAACCTGGGCAGTTATGTAATCATATATGGGATTAATATAGCCTGATCAACTATATTGATTTGAGATATGACCAACATGTGTTTGGGAGTGATAGTGGTGTTGCGGCATGTCTAAAACTTACCAACCATACATATTCAGAAGAACTCTAGAACAGAACATAAAGATTAAAATACTATAGGGGTATTTTAGGCACTATATACTAATAACAAACATGTGAAAACAATAGAACAATTGAGGGTAGAACTATAAATATTAAGGGTATATTACAGTTATATATAATTAAAGTTATATAGACTTAGAATATGTGATCTAACTTCATTTCCTGTTCCTTGTTTGGTTGTGGATTTAGACCCGGGTCATTTAATCGAAGGTCGGTTATACCGAAGTTATATTTAGTTAATATACACTTTATAGTTGTAGAAATACCTAGAACAAATCATAAAGAATACATTACTTGTTAACTGTAAGTCCCTCTCGTAGAAACTTGTATTTTTAACCTATCATTACTAACTATATTCTATATCTCTTACCCCTATTCTCGCTTAGATAACAATGGCTGGAGTTCATCTACCTGGAGACCCTTATTTTCCCAATCAAGGACAAGATGCAGAGCCAGAAGGAAATCATGAAATTCCCTTAGATGATGATTTTGCAGAAAATTTTTCTGAAGACAATGATTCCGAATCAGAAGCCTATAATCCACCACCAGTTGCCCAGAATCCTAATCCACGACAAAATTTCCAAGGTCCGACACCTTCATGGGCTGAGAAGTTGGATAGGTGGAGCCGAGAGCAAGGTCAACCCTTACCCTACAACGGAGACCAAAGCTTCTACAACATAAGTGAGGGAGGCTCTGCAGACAGAATTCTTCCTATTTTGGTTCGCCGAGTGGCTCGAAATGTTGAGCTAGGAGTGGCAACCATTCAACAAACTATGGAGCTTGATGCGGACACGAATGCCAATACGAATAGTATTCGCAATCTTGAACTTGCTCATAACAGAGCAATGAGAGACAATGAAGCCCTGCTGCAAGAGTTAGCTGTAACTCGAGCTGAATTCATAGAACTTCGAGCACGCAGACAGTGTATGAAAGACATCTGCTTGATGTGGAGCGTCAGCTGGCTGAGTTGAGGGTTCGTCCAAATGATACCTGTCGCCAGTAGGAATTGCTCTACTTATCCTTTCTTTTGGTTTAAGAAATGGATAATACTCTACTCGTTTCCTGTTCACTCTTTTGGTTATAGTTAAAGTCTACGGATATGTTTTAGTGTTATTTTTCATGTTTTTCAGTACGACCGCGAAAATTTCGTTTTCGGTAGGTCAATATGATGTCGATGTTTTTCCCAGAATTTGGTATTTTATAGACCTATTTAGGGTCAAGTTTTCCAGACTTTATGTATTCAATATGCCAATATTATCGACATGCATTTTCATACTCTTTGAAAAATAACCACTCAATTTCATATCATCCTGTTGCAAGTTGTACTTGTCGTAGACTTTTATTTTCAATTCATTACAAGATTCATGTTGAACTAAATGTTTTAGTTCAAAGATATCAAAATCCATGTTCACTCTTGATATCTTACCATCTTTTTATCTTTTAACTTTTATAGAAAAAGATACCTCCTCGTAGAAATCCAAGACGTAACACTGTTAATGAAGCACCGACGCCACCTCCACCACCACCTCCTCAATTCGACGCCACTATGTTTCAAGTGGCGGTCACGGCAGCCGTTGCAGGTGTCATGTCTCATATCAATACTCCTGGTGCTGGTGGGTCGGGAGCTGGTGCGCATCCTTCTAACCATGGCGAGAGCCATGGGCACTCGCGAGAGTGCACTTATAAAGATTTCTCGAATGCCAAACCCAAGACCTTTAATGGGACTGGAGGAGTTATGGCATTAAGACAGTGGATTGAGAAGACAGAAGCAATTTTTGAAATCTGCTCCTGTTCGGAGGGTAGCAAGGTTAAGTTCGCTGTTTGTACCTTCTCGGATAGAGCTTTAACATGGTGGAATAGCCATGTTAAGTCACTGACTCTGGTAGTGGCTAACTCTATAAGTTGGGAGAACTTAAAAGCCATGTTAATGCGGGAATACTATCCACGAGGGGAAATTCAGAAACTCGAGCAAGAGCTCTGGGGTCTTACAATGGTTGGTTCGGACATAACAACCTATACCAGTAGATTCTGTGACTTAGCAATTCTTTGTCCAGATATGGTTGCTCTGGAGAGCAAAAAGATTGAGAGATATATTTGGGGACTGTCGCCCCAAATTCAGTCAAGTGTCTTAGCTTCGAGGCCTGTTACCTTTGACAGTGCCAAAGAGCTAGCACAGTCTTTTATTGACCACGGAGCCCGTCAAAACTCAGTGGTTGCTGCACCAGAACAACCGAAGGGAAACAACAACAACAACAACAACAACAACAACAATAACAACAACAATAGCAAGAAGAAGGGTTGGAACAAGAGGAAGGGCAAGTCTTCACAGGAATCCTCAAAGAAGCAACAACTAGTTACAGTCAATGCTGCTATTGTACCTGCTGCTGTTCCTGCAAACCCTGCACCAGCTAAGCCTTATGCTGGTAATCTCCCCAAGTGCAACAAGTGTAATTTTCACCATAACCGAAATTGTCGGGAAATGCAGTGTCGAAACTGCAACAGAAAAGGGCATATTGCCCGATTCTGTAGATCACCACCTCAACCGATTCACCAAGTACCTGCCGCTGGAGTAGGTCAAGCATGCTACCAATGTGGTGATGTGGGGCATTTCAAGAGATATTGTCCAAAAGCTGGAAATGCCGGTGGAGTTGGGAGAATTTTAGCTTTGGGTCACGAAGAAGCGGTGGCAGACCCTGCAGTGGTCACGGGTACGTTTCTTCTCAACAACACTTATGCATGCATTCTATTTGATTGTGGTGCTGAGAAGAGCTTTGTGAGCCATAATTTCAAACACTTACTAAATCAAAACTCCCAACCACTAAATGAAACTTTCACAGTCGAAATGGCTAACGGGAAATCTGAATCCACCAACGATATATACATAGGATGTACTCTTACCTTGAATAACTTTTCTTTCCCAATAGACCTTATGTTGGTCTCTATCAAAAGTTTCGACGTCATAATAGGTATGGATTGGTTGTGTCCTAACCATGCTGACATCCTATGCTATGAAAGAGCCATTCGTCTGAACTTGCCAACAAACGAAACTCTTGTTATTTACGGCGACAAACCCGAAACGAACCTCCAGATCATTTCTTGCATCAAGGCACATAAGTACCTTCGCAAAGAGTACTATGCTTTCTTAGCTCACGTGGTAGACAAAAAGCAAGAAGTGAAAGACATCGCGAGCATTTTTGAGGTCTGCAACTTTCCCGATATTTTTCCTGATGACCTTCCAGGAGTGCCTCCCGAACGACAAGTCGAATTCAGAATCGACTTAATCCCTGGGGCTACCCCTGTATCCAAATCCCCTTATTGTCTTGCACCTTTTGAGATGCAGGAATTATCCAGCCAACTTAACGAACTCCTTAACAAAGGTTTCATAAGACCAAGTTTCTCACCCTGGGGAGCACCGGTTTTGTTCGAGAAGAAGAAGGATGGATCATTCCGTATGTGCATAGACTACCGCGAGCTAAATAAACTTACCATCAAGAATCGATATCCTCTGTCTCGTATTGACGATCTGTTAGACCAACTTTATGGTGCGAGCTACTTCTCAAAAATAGACTTAAGATCCGGGTATCATCAGTTACGGATTTTAGAGGATGACATTCCCAAAACCGCGTTCAGAACTCGTTATGGTCATTACGAGTTTGTAGTGACGTCATTCGGATTGACGAATGCACCTGCTGTGTTCATGGATTTAATGAACAGAGTGTGCCTTCCATTCTTGGACAAATTCGTCATAGTCTTCATTGATGACATCCTTATCTACTCAAGAAGTGAAGAGGAACATGGCCAACATCTTCGTCAAGTATTGCAAACTCTTAGATCAGAGAAACTCTATGCGAAGTTCTCAAAGTGTGAATTTTGGATCAGGAAAGTTGATTTCCTTGGTCACGTAGTCAGTTCAGAAGGAATACACGTTGACCCTTCCAAAATAAAGGCAATTGAGAACTGGTCAGCACCCAAAACACCTACAGAAATCCGTCAATTCTTAGGTCTTGCTGGCTACTATCGCAGATTCATCCAGAATTTCTCTCGAATAGCTAAGCCTCTTACCACCCTAACGCAAAAGGTTGTAACTTTTAGCTGGGGAGAAAAGGAAGAAACAACGTTCCAAATGCTAAAGCGAGCTCTGTGTAGTGCATCGATCTAGTCTCTTCCTGAAGGGACAGAGGATTTCGTAGTGTACTGTGATGCTTCTAATCAAGGGCTTGAATGTATTCTTATGCAAAGAGGAAAGGTTATATCCTATGCCTCAAGACAGCTAAAGACACATGAAGTCAATTATACAGCACATGACCTTGAACTAGGAGCAGTGATATTTGCTCTGAAGATCTGGAGACATTACTTATATGGCACGAAATGCACAATATTCACGGACCATAAAAGTCTTCAGCATATCTTCGATCAGAAAGAGATAAACATGAGACAACGATGGTGGGTAGAGCTACTGAATGACTACAATTGTGAGATTCTTTATCACCCTGGTAAAGCTAACGTAGTAGCTAATGCCCTTAGCAAAAAAGAATACTCGGGACGCCGAGTAAAGTCGTTGACCATGACAATCCATTCACATATGTCCACGCAGATCAGAGAGGCTCAACTCGAGGCCTTAAAACCTGAAAACATGGCAGGTGAAACCTTGAGAGGAATGGATAAAAACTTCAAAGTCAGGGATGGTGGAGTCTATTGTTTCATGAACCGGATCTGGACACCAAATTTCGGTGGTTACAGAGACGTGGTTATGAATGAAGCACACAAAACTCGATACTCCATTCATCCAGGTTCAGACAAGATGTACCTGGACATCAAGAAACTATACCGGTGGCCTAACATGAAGGCCGAAATCGCTACCTTTGTGGGCAAGTGCCTTACTTGTGCCAAAGTCAAGGTAGAATACCAGAAACCTTCAGGTTTACTACAACAACCTGAAATCCCTGAATGGTAGTGGGAGCGGATTACAATGGATTTCATAACTAAGTTACCCAAGACATCGGGTGGTTATGATACTATTTGGGTAATCGTCGATAGATTAACCAAATCTACACACTTCTTACCAATCAAAGAGACCGACGAGACGGAGAAGCTAACAAGAACTTACCTCAAGGAAATCGTTAGACTGCATGGTGTGCCAATATCTATTATTTCTGACCGAGATAGTAGGTTCACTTCTCGTTTCTGGCAGTCTTTACAAAAATCTTTGGGAACTAGGCTGGACATGAGTACATCCTACTATCCACAAACTGATGGACAAAGTGAGAGGACGATTCAAACTCTAGAAGATATGTTGAGAGCTTGCGTGATAGACTTTGGAAAGGCATGGGATACTCATTTACCCCTTGTCGAATTCTCTTATAACAACAGTTATCACACTAGCATAAAGGCTGCTCCTTTCGAAGCCCTCTATGGCCGCAAGTGCAGATCACCTCCGTGCTGGGCTGAAGTGGGTGACATGCAGCTAGCTAGAAGTCAAGTTACTGACAGTGCTCTCACTGGTCCGGAAATCATTCGCGAAACTACAGAGAAAATCGTACAAATCCAGGAGCGACTTAAAGCCTCCAGAGATAGACAGAAAAGCTACGCTGACAAAAGAAGAAAACCTTTGGAATTCCAGGTTGGTGACCGCGTCATGTTGAAGGTCTCACCCTGGAAGGGCATGATACGCTTTGGAAAGCGTGACAAACTGAATCCAAGGTACATAGGACCAATCGAGATTCTTGCTAGAATCGTTCCAGTAGCTTACAAACTCCGACTACCTCAAGAACTAAGTAACATTCATCCTGTCTTCCACGTCTCTAACTTGAAAAAGTGTCTGTCCGATGAGACTCTTGTTATCCCACTCGATGAAATCGAGATCAACGAGAGCCTCAACTTTGTGGAAGAACCAGTAGAGATCATGGACCGAGAGGTCAAGCAAACGAAGAAAAGTCGTATTCCTATAGTGAAGGTTCGCTGGAATGCCAAGCGGGGACCTGAATTCACTTGGGAGCGCGAGGATCAAATGAAACTGAAATATCCTCATCTTTTTACTTAATTATGTGTAATTACTTAATTACTTAAACTCTAATTTCGGGACAAAATTCTCTCTAACGGGGGGATGATGTGACAACCCGAAATTTCTATCTTGTACAGTCATTCAATTCAATCAAAGTCAGACTAGTTTCTGCTATCTTTTAGCATTGTTAAGGGTCTGTTTGAGAGTTTCTAATCCTAGTGTAATGTATGAATGGATGCTAGGATGAGTTAGCTTGAGATTGGGAGGTTAAATTCGAAACAGAAAATCACTCACAAGGTGTTCACGGCCGCAAACTAGGTTCACGGACGTGAACCACCTCCTATATGTATATATATATATATATATATATATATATATATATATATATAAATATTGGAATCACTTCATTTTCTTCTCATTTCTACTCCTCCCAACCGTGAACACATCCCTTCTCTCTCAAAAAGCTTCAACCGTGAACACTCTAAAGCCTCAAAAATGTAAGTGTTACACCCTTAAACTTGTCATACTTGAAGGACTACTACATCCTAGCCATGATTTGTCAAGTTTCATCATCATCTTCATGAGTTTGAAGGGATCACGGTCGTGAACCCTTCATAAGGGCCGTGAACCCTTCATAGATGCATAGGACCGTGAACACCTCATGAGGCCGTGAACTCTATACGGTCGCAAACCCATCCTTGGGTGGTCGTGAACCCCTTCCAAGCTTCCATTTGTGACCCTAACACTTCATTTAGGGTGTTTCCTACAATCTTAGGTGGTTCCTATACTTGTTAGTAGTTACAACCACTAATTGAATACACATATATGTGAATATATGGCTTATAGGATCCAACTATGCTTGGGAACTTCAATTGTGAACACAAGCATCCTATATCTATCTTACCTTCCAGTTCACTCACAATCAGGTGTTCATACCCTCGTATTTTCATAGATTTCACTGTTTTAGAGGGGGGGGATACAAGTTTACCACAAGGATTTTGTGTATTAAACAAATGGTTTCAAATATCTTATCAAAACGGATTTCAGTTATCATCAAATCAAATAGTTTTCAATGATTGTATTAAAATGACATCAAGTCACCAAAAAGTATTTCAAAATATTAAACTACTTTTAAATGTTTTATAAACTTATATTTCTCCCAAAAATCATATTTTTATATATATATTTATATAAATAAGATTTAAAAGGCTTAGGACTGATAACCCACTTTGGTTCCTTTTCCTTGTTTGCATGTGGGATTATAAGTATCAGTTATTTGTCCGAGTGTCATTTAAATTTTTACTTATATATAATTGTATATGTATACAAGTATAAAAGTTAGTTCATTAAGTTCAATTACCCTTTGTAACATGCTGAGCGAGGGGTTGCATTCATGAATACTCGGTATCAATTCAGGAAGTACATATAAATTATAGTAGGAATAATTTATGAATCACAGAACATTAATTCAATATTCAAGCATACTAAAGTACATTGTTTTACAAGAACAAAGGTTTGATTCAAAACTAATCAAGGATATACATCTTTCAGATACATGTTAAGAATACTAATTCAAGAACATACTGTCAATCATTTATTTCATAATGATTGGGTTTTTCATAACTATTATGCATGTAACGTTTATATGCTTTTTATGAGTCATTTGATACAGGTTGTTTAATTCATTTAAACAATATAGTTAAAGTCCTGACATTATAACCAGAATCTCCAGTCGGGGATCGAAACAATGTGTGTATAGATCTATATTGGGATTGACAACCCCGCACTCAGACTGCTAGCTACAGTCAGGCATACACGCCTACGAGTGACAGTTGTTATCAACAACTTTCAACGCATTCATAGCGTTGGGTCAGGCCATCTAGTCAGTATGGTTATAATAACTCATATAAAAGATATTAACAATAAATTAATGTATAATTAACTAAATTTAAGTACATTTCCAAAGTACTAGTTTTACAAGATACAATTTAGAGTATTACAATACATTTTACAATAACAGTTGGTGGAACCAGACACACTCACAGATACAAGTTTTACATAAAGGAATACAAATACAGAACATTGGTTTACAAACAGAACGGTTTTATGTAATTAAAACTACTTTTTATATACATCAGGAAATATAGGATTTTCTGGAATAGTTTACATATTTAGGAAACAGAAAACATTCATTCAAACATAAATACTTATGCACTCACTCAACTTTATGTTGATACTCTGTTTTCAAATTACTTGTATTCTCAGGGAACCAGTAGACAGGTACCCCGAGCTTTTGAGAAGATGGAGCTATTTGTGTCTTGTCTTCTTCTTTTGTATAACTAATTGGTTTCAGTATACAATGATGAAACACATGTAAATACTTATACTTTTTAAATACAGTGGTTGTTTGTAATCTGATTACTATAATGCATGTGTTGTGATACTACAAATGAAGTCATCCACCCCCGGATGTTTCCGCCGTCTGGTTTGGGGGTGTGACAACTCCTCGGTTGTTCGGATGCGCCGAATTGACTTCATCGCTGTCCAGATCGATTATTTTGAAGTTTTTAGGATTAGCGTCTTCCTCTTCCTTGTTTTTTACCAATTCCATCCTTTATTTTCGTCAAAAAAAGCATTGCGACTAACCCACAATTTCCGGCTCTCCATATCAAATAAACGATTCCCTTTAGTTATGTCTTCTACTCCAAAATACACAATCTTTTTGCTTCGGTCTTCAAGCTTCTTCAATTGACCACCCACAGTTTTGGCAAAGACAACGCAACCAAAAACCTTTAGGTGTTCAAAGTTTGTTTTTTTTTTTGTCAAACCAGGCTTCATACAGTCTAATGTCAGGAAGTTCTTTTGTAGGAGGCGATTGAGAAGATAAACTGCATGTCTAACAGTTTCTCCCCAAAATTCACCTGGTACATTTCTTCCTTTAAGTAGACTTCTTGCCATATCCAAAACGATACAACTTCGTCTTTCTACGAAGCCATTTTGTTGAGGTGAGTATGGTGTCATAAGATGCATTTTTACTCCATTTTCTTCACAATATAATGAGAATTCTTTTGACATAAACTCTCCCCCTCGATCTGTGCGTAGTGTCTTTAATTCATAACCCGAACTTTTTTCGACCATCAACTTGAATCGTTTTAAAGCACCCATGTGTAACGTCCCAAAATACGAGGGTAAAAATTTCTTTTTTAAAACAATCAAAACACCCATTTATCATCTAAACAAATCCTTAAAGATATTTCATGATAAAAACAGTTATCAGAGTACAATCCTAAAATCTCAAAGTTGCGGAAAATATAGGTGTATGCGCTGCAATCAAGCCGGGTCCTTCCCTTTCGAACTGGAAGTACCTGAAACCATAAACAACAACTGTAAGCACAAAGCTTAATGAGTTCCCCAAATACCACATACCATGCATAACATACGAGTCATACATATCAAACATGCAATAGGAGGTGCTATGTGCCAACTATAGTCTTGCCATTATGACACGAGCCGTATCATGGTCTTTCCATGCCAAGTCGGGGACCAAAACCCAAGGTCTTAGAGACAAGTTCTAGGAGCCACCTCCTGGTCTTCCATGCAAGCACCACAAAGACAACTAGCATATAATCTACAACTACGTATCTACTTAACTTCCAGAATCCAAACTCTGGTCTTGCATATAAATCTGCCACGAGCCACCTCTTGGTCTTTCATACAAATGCCAAGGGTCACCCCCTTGTCTCCCTATAATACATAAACCAAATGGGCCGTTACTGGTGTAATCGACCCATAGTATAGTGAGGAGACTCATCTCGTACTGTTGAATCACACTGATAATCTGTGGTTGCTGGTCCGATAATTCCCCGAGCTATCAATATCAAATAACACCCAATTAGCATTTGGGTTCCAAACCAAAACCAACAATCCATATATGGGGTAAAAAGACCATTTTACTCCTCACCTATATTGGTCCAAGATTAAGGCCCAAACTCACAATCAAAGGGTCCACAAACCAAATAATCATCCAAAGCCCACTTATGGCCCAAATTTCCAAATTGGGCCCAAACCCTTACATTGGCCTTACCCTAAAGCCCATTATCTTTTCCCTAATCCAAAACACTTGTTTAGATGGACCAACAAATCCCCAAACAACCAAGCCCAAAAGATAGCCCAAACCCGAAGCCCAAACATGCAAGGCCCAACAGACCGAGTATGTAGGGCGTACTCAGCACGTACATGCAACGTACTCGCTTGAAGGCTTGTACGCTAAGCTTACCTGCTTTTACACCCAACGTACTCACCCTCTTCAACCCAAACTTGATTCAATCACTTAATCCCTTAAGATAAAGCTCCAAAACATTGATCTGACTTCCTTGAGCTGGATTATCACGTAAAGTTGCCAAATTTACGTTCATGCATGGCAAAATGAAGCTCTTAAGCTTAAAAGGGACTTAATAAGTGACTTAATGCATGCATGACACTAAAAATCTCATAAAGCTTGCAACTTTAAGCTCAAAGAGACCAAAAAAACCTCAGATCTAAAAGAACAAACCCTTAAATGACTTAACTCTTCCAATAACCCAAAAAGGAACCAAAAGCATAACAAACTAAGTAAGAAGAGATCTAAACATATACAAGCCAAGATGCAAACTTGATACCTCAGAAATCTTTCCCACAAGATGATGATTCTGGATCCAAATCCTTTTCACCAAGCAAGGCAACTTCAAGCTTCTCAACTTCCTTCACAAAGGCAAAAATGGGCACCAAAGTCTTCATAATAGCTCAAGAACACCACCAAGAGGCTAAGAGGTTGATTTAGGGTTTTAGGAGGTTTGGGGCTGGTAAAGAGGCCAGCCCTAAAGACTTAAGGTGCTTAAATAGGGAACACTTGTTCAAAAATTATGGTTTAAGCACCCCTCGTATGCCCAACGTACTCCTCGTACGGCCAGCGTACGAGGCCGAGGTTCGCGGTCATTCCTTCTGATACGCTAAGCGTACACCAATGTACGCCCAACATAGTACTCTTCACACTAGTACGCCCTGCGTACTCCCTATGTACGCCCCACATACTAGGGTTTCCTCTTAAACCCTAAAGTACTCTGAAGGCCATAACTTCTTCGTTATAAATCCGATCTTAACAATCCTTATATCCACGAAAAGGTAACGAGAAACTCTACACTTTTATCAAATCATACTTGCCATAATGTAACATACACGTTTTGAAATCGTGTTTTAAGTAAATAATATTATAAAATATTATGTGATATTGAGTATTGAGTTCTAACATATAGTTTTTACTAAAAATGAAGTAAAACTATGTTTAGAATCACTCAGAAAATATTGGAAGTCTTATGAGATTCCAATTAAAAGTTAAAATATCGAAATTTAACAAAAATATAAAATTTGAAATAGGTAAAATTTTATTATTCAAAGTTGTAGATAATTTCATTAGAAGCATTTAGTCGAAAACCTCATCGAAATCCGAGTTATAACGAAGAAGTTATGACCAATCGAAGATCCGCGACAAAACCGGCACAACACCGAATGACGTAAAAAGTGAGTTTTTGATAAACTATTTTTTAGCCTTAGTAATCTAAATGAAAGTCGTAGTATTTGTTAAACCGAGAATTTTCATAAAAAGAACGTCCATATCTGACTGCGTATGAAGAAGTTATGATTTTTCTAAGTTTCAGCTTAGCAGTAAACAACTAAAAACTTGAAATTTAGATCGAGTGATTTTTAGCCGATTCAACCTAAACGATAATCGAAGGTCTTGTCAATAGTAGTACAACGGTAAAAAGACTAACGAAAACGGACGTCGGATGAAGAAGTTATGAATTTTTAACGGATTTACCAGTCCCGGTCTGTTAAAAATAATAATATTAAAAATAAAGTAAAAATTAGCCGACGAAGTCTAAACGAAAGTTGTAGAGTATATTCCCGCTTACGTGTGCATATAAATAACGTCAAAAACGGAGCTCGTATGCGAAAGTTATGGATTTTAGAAGTTTTGGGTTCAATTTCCGAGAATTTTGCATGGCTGGTGTTCGGCCACGTCACCCTCGTCCGGAACCCGCCTCGTGTCCAAAGCAGCTTAGTCATTCGATGCGCTGTGCAACCGAGACTCCGACGCGTGCCCGGTGACTCCTCGCTTCCGAAGCCGCCTCGCCTCCGTCCGACGCGTGTAGCGCCGGTGTCCGAGCCTCGCACGAGCCACCTGCCTCCCTCGCATGCGCGCCATCTGGCTCCCTTCGCTGCTGCCGCGTGTCCACCTTCGGCCGAAGACCTCCGGACCTCGCACTATAAATAGTGCCTGCGAGATCTCCCGGGTAATTTTAGGAAATTGCCACTTTTTACCCCCTAAATCCATATTTTAGCTATTTCCAATTCCCCCGAAGCCCCGGTATTATTTTCAACACCCGAAATACGTTCTGAAGTGCCCGAGAAGCCCGAGAAATTTATCTTTTCGGTTTGAAGCTCAACCCTCGCAAGGTCCATTTTTCAATAAAACTCCCGGTTTTCATTGAAGAAAGTCAATTATAGTAACGAAGTGCTGCCCAAATTACTATTTTAACCCCCGGTTATTTCACGGTGAGTTCAATATATAGAAACAATTGTATGTTATGTGTTATATGTGCTATGTGCTTTTTGGTGTTATTATTCCGGGTTATTTTCCCGTGTTATTTTTATTCGCTATTTTAATAGCAAAGTAATACCTTTGACCATGTGATCAGTGAAATGACTTAGATTCACATTGGTACTGGTACGTAGCATCTGGCCATGTAGAGCATGCCTCCGTAAGTGAATGACTTCTATTCTATGGCATTGGCGAGCATGCCTCCGTAAGAGAATGACTTCTATTCTATGGCATTGGCAGATGGTTAGACACGGCTATCAACCTGAAATCTACCAAAATATTAATCAGAAATTGTATGTCTTTTGTGCCATTTGGGCTGAAGCTTTATTGATGTATATCAAGTATGGAAATTGTTATGTCTCATTGATTGTATATCTTTGACTCAAATCATTGATTAATATGGAAAGCTTGTTACATGATTCACATATGCCTTTGTTGTTCCTTGTTCCTCTTTGCTTCTGCCATATTGAAGTATATATATGGCATAACGTTATATTGTATCTATTATTGAACTCACTAAGCGTCACCGCTTACCCCTCTCAATGTTTAACAATTGCAGGAGATAAGTAACCAGTATAGTCGTATACTGTTGGGAGGTTTAGAATAGTTATAATATTACTTTTGTATTTAGGGATCATATATGTATAAAAGTATAATATCCTGGGTAGTTGTGTAATATATAACACTTTGTAATAGTCGGTTTGTATCTAGTAGTTTGTAATCACTTTATCAATGAAAAATATTGTTTTTATGAATATGCATGTAGCATGTTTTGGAGTAACAATTGTCAAGTATGAAAGTTTGGGTCTTTCAGAAATATGAAAGTGTGGGTCTTTCAATCATGGTATCAGAGCGGTGGTTTAAGTGAACTAAGTTCCACGGATTGGTATTTAGACTTAAACCGTCAGAAGTTCAATATATAAACGGATTCATTAGGAGTATATGGATACAAACCATAGGAAAGACTTAAGTAAAGTATTAGGTAATAATAAATTCTAATATTCTCAAAATACTATATTGCTCCAAATTTTTATAAGAATGGCTGAACAGGAAGGTAGCCATACCCCTGAGGTGGGCGGAGGTCCTCAACCTGGTGAAGTAAATACTCCAGTATCCCCTCGTGAGGAGCGACTCTTGGGTAAACTTACTGGTATAATTCGATAGACTCTTGAAGAACACAAGAAGAATAATGATAAAGGCAAAGAGAAAGCCACTGGAGAATTTTCAAAAGGAGAGGTGAAGCGTCCCTCGTTCAAAGATTTGAAGAGTAGTGGTGCTACGGAGTTTTCTGGTGTCCTTAATCCTATAGTTGTTCTAACTTGGATTCAGAACACAGAGAAAGTATTTCGTATTTCTCATGTGGATAATGAGGACAAGGCAAATTATGCTTCTGCAATGTTCACCGGAGAGGCCCTGGTCTAGTGGGAAGCAACATTTGAAGCTCTTAAAGAGTATGACCAGGAGAATTTATCCTGGGAAATGTTCAAAACTCGTTTGCTATAGAAGTATTATCCTCTAGACACGAGAAGAAGATTGGAGAAAGAGTTTCTTGAGCTTAAGCAAGAAGGAATGACCATGAATGAGTATGAAACTCAATTCAATCAAAGAGCACGGTTTGTCGCAAAGTATATCCCAACTGAAGACGATAAAATTCAGTTATTCTTGGATGGACTGTGGTATGAAATCCGCGATTTAGTAGCTAATCGGGATGTTCTGTCCTTTGACAAAGTTGTTGAGTATGCTCAAAAGCGTGAGCATGGCTTAGAGATACGTGGTGCCACTTTTTCTGTTACAAAGCATCCACGTATCGATCAAACTGTTCCTGTTTCCTCTATTCCACCAGCTCGATCTGTTCAATCTGATTCTAATACAAGAGAGCAATCTCAGAGCACCGTTCGTGGTCGCGATAGATCACAATCTTTTTCTATTCAATCTCCATCATGTCGCATTTGTGGAAAGAATCATCCGGGCCAATGCAAAATAGACAAGGAATCCGTTGTCTGTTATGGATGTGGAGAAACGGGTCACATAAAGCCAGCTTGCCCAAGGAAGGATGTTACTTGTTATGCATGTGGTATTACTGGCCACAAGAAGCGTTTTTGCCCTACTCTTACTAGTCAAATGACGGGAAGTCAAGCTTCTGTACAACAACCGGCGAGAAGTCAAGCTTCCGTTCAACAACCAAAGAATACTCCAAATGAGGAGGTGCCAAAATCTAAGGGTCATGCATTCCAGATTACCACAGAGGAGGCACGCGAGGACCCGAATGTTGTGGCGGGTACATTTCTTGTCAACTCTAGACCTGTTCACATCTTATTTGATTCTGGTGCCTCAGATTCTTTTGTGTCTCATGAATTTGCACATTCTGTTCAAATTGTTTGCTATACACTCGCCCAACCATTTCACGTAGATATCATTGGAAGTATATCATTATTTGCTGATAAAATCTATAGAGATTGTGTCATAGAAATTTAAGGCTATAATTTTCTTGCCAATCTGATTCCTATCTCCTTACCCAACTTTGATATTATTCTCGGCATGGAATGGTTGTTAAAGAACACACTCAGGCGTGAAAAGTTTCTTTGTGAAAACTTATGAATGGTGACTTGGGAACTGCGAGACAATACTTGGGACGAGTATGAGTAGGTGTGAATAGTAGTAGATGCCTATACTACTGGAAGCACATGACTCACACTTGGATCAGGGAAAGTCACAAGGTTACCAAGAAGTTAGAAATTTATTTTGTTTTTGTTCGAGTATGTCATTACCTTCGTTTCGGTGATGACTAAGAAGATGATTTTCGTTCAGACCTAAATGGTCGTAAAGAATTGCGTCCGACTAATATAGATCTGCGAAGTGAATTGATTGGTTTTGAGAACCATGTCTCGTGTAGTGACGAAATTCCAGTCAGAGAACTGAAGAAGGAGATGGTCAGACGGAGAGAACAATCCAAACAGTAGAAGATATGCTTTGTGCATATGTCTTGGAGTTGGTGCTCGTCAAGTGGAAACATCATCGAGGCCCAAATTATACTTGGGAAAATAAGAATGAGATAAGAGCGAAATATCCCCATTTATTTTAATCGATGTAATTTCGGGGACGAAATTCTCAAAAGGAGGAGGTAATTGTAACATACATGTTTTGAAATCGTTTTTAAGTAAATAATATTATGAAATATTATGTGATATTGAGTATTGAGTTCTAACAGATAGTTTTTACTAGAAAGGAAGTAAAACTATGTTTAGAATCACTCAGAAAATATTGGAAGTCTTATGAGATTCCAATTAAAAGTTAAAATATCGAAATTTAACGAAAATATAAAATTTGAATTAAGTAAAATTTTATTATTCAAAGTTGTAGATAATTTCATTAGAAGCATTTAGGCGAAAACCTCATCGAAATCCGAGTTATAACGAAGAAGTTATGACCAATCGAAGATCCGCGACAAAACCGGCACGGCACCGAATGACGTAAAAAGTGAGTTTTTGATAAACTACTTTTTAGCCTTAGTAATCTAAATGAAAGTCGTAGTATTTGTTAAACCGAGAATTTTCATAAAAAGAACGTCCAAATCTGACTTCGTATGAGGAAGTTATGATTTTTCTAAGTTTCAGCTTAGCAGTAGACAGCTAAAAACTCAAATTTTAGATCGAGTGATTTTTAGCCGACGAAACCTAAACGAGAATCGAAGGTCTCGTCAATAGTAGTACAACGGTAAAAAGACTGACGAAAACGGACGTCGGATGAAGAAGTTATGAAATTTTAACGAATTTACCTGTCCCGGTCTGTTAAAAATAATAATATTAAAAATAAAGTCAAAATTAGCTGACGAAGTCTAAACGAAAGTTGTAGAGTATATTCCCGCTTACGTGTGCATATAAAGAACGTAAAAAACGGAGCTCGTATACAAAAGTTATGGATTTTAGAAGTTTTGGGTTCAATTTCCGAGAATTTCGCATGGCTGGTGTTCGACCACGTCAGCTTAGTCATTCGATGCGCCTCGTGTCCGAAGCAGCTTAGTCATTCGATGCGCTGTGCAACCAAGACTCCGACGCGTGCCCGGTGACTCCTCGCTTCCGAAGCCGCCTCGCCTCCGTCCGACGCGTGTCGCGCCGGTGTCTGAGCCTCGCACGAGCCACCTGCCTCCCTCGCATGCGCGCCATCTGGCCCCCTTCGCTGTTACCGTGTGTCCACCTTTGGCCGAAGTCCTCCGGACCTCGCACTATAAATAGTGCCTGCGAGATCTCCCGGGTAATTTTAGAAAATTGCCACTTTTTACCCCCTAAATCCATATTTTAGCTATTTCCACTTCCCCCGAAGCCCCGGTATTATTTCAACACCCGAAATACGTTCCGAAGTGCCCGAGAAGCCCGAGAAATTTATCTTTTCGGTTTGAAGCTCAACCCTCGCAAGGCCCATTTTTCAAGAAAACTCCCGGTTTTCATTGAAGAAAGTCAATTATAGTAACGAAGTGCTGCCCAAATTACTATTTTAACCCCCGGTTATTTCACGGTGAGTTCAATATATAGAAACAATTGTATGTTATGTGTTATATCTGCTATGTGCTTTTCGGTGTTATTATTCCGGGTTATTTTTCCGTGTTATTTTTATTCGCTATTTTAATAGCAAAGTAATACCTTTGACCATGTGATCAGTGAAATGACTTAGATTCACATTGGTACTGCTACGTAGCATCTGGCCATGTAGAGCATGTCTCCGTAAGAGAATGACTTTTATTCTATGGCATTGGCAGATGGTTAGACAGGGCTATCAACCTGAAATCTACCAAAATGTTAATCAGAAATTGTATGTATTTTGTGCCATTTGGGCTGAAGCTTTATTGATGTATATCAAGTATGGAAATTATTATGTCTCATTGATTGTATATCTTTGAATCAAATCATTGATTAATATGGAAAGTTTGTTACATGATTCACATATGCCTTTGTTGTTCCTTGTTCCTCTTTGCTTCTGCCATATTGAAGTATATATATAGCATAACGTTATATTGTATCTATTATTGAACTCACTAAGCGTCACCGCTTACCCCTCTCAATGTTTAACAATTGCAGTAGATAAGTAACCAGTATAGTCGTATACTGTTGGGAGGTTTAGAATAGTTATAATATTACTTTTGTATTTAGGGATCATATATGTATAAAAGTATAATATCCTGGGTAGTTGTGTAATATATAACACTTTGTAATAGTCGGTTTGTATCCAGTAGTTTGTAATTAATCACTTTATTAATGAAAAATATTGTTTTTATGAATATGCATGTAGCATGTTTTGGAGTAACAATTGTCAAGTATGAAAGTTTGGGTCTTTCAGAAATATGAAAGTGTGGGTCTTTCACATAAAATTTCCCGATTAAAAACCCAATTTCCATAAAAATCCGCTGTCATTTTACCATAATACCCCTTGGCTCCAAAACCACATCCGAACGCCCGAATCATCTACATAACATCACCCCCACCCAAATGGGTAACGATTCGGAACAGGGCATTACACCATGGCTTCAAACTTCCCGGATAACATATTAACCCACATCCACCGACTATAATCATCAATCAAAAGAAGGAAATATTTGCTTCCTCCAATAGAGATGAGTGTGATCGAACCACACATGTCCGCATGAACAAGTTCGAGTGGTTTTTAGCTTTAAAAAATGCTTGATTTGGGAAAGAAATTCGGGTTTGTTTTGCAATAACACAACCTTCACACACTTGATTTGGATGTTCGATCCATGGAACTCCGGTTTCCATATTCCTTTTAGACAACTTTTTCAACGCAGGAAAGTTAACGTGACCAAGTCTAGAGTGCCATATCCAAGTTGGCTCATCCTTCGTGGCTAAGAGGCATGTTGGTCTACCTGGTCTTAATGGAGTTTTGTATAATCGGTTTGTGGATCTTGGAACTCTTAAAAGTAGAACTTTATTTTTATCATATAACATCAAGTCGGACCCGTCCATAATGACTCGACTTCCTTCCTCCGTTATTTGTCCAAGACTAATGATGTTATTTTTGAGGCTTAGAATGTAAAATAGTTCATTTAGAAGTCTTTGGTTGCTATTTTTGCATTCAAATAAGATCGACCCTTTTCCCAAAATAGCAACAGTCGAGCCGTCGCCAAATCTCACATGACCCGTCACATTTCTATCTAGCTCATGGAAATTTGAGCGGTCTCCCGTCATATGGTTGCTAGGATCATTGTGGAGATACCACACTTCGGAATCAACTCGACTCTCCCCCGAAGCAAGAAGATTAACACAAATCTTCTCTTTTAGAGACACCTTTCCGGGTACAAATTCGTGTGAGATTGACATCATTAAGATGAGTTCGTCTTCGTTGGCTTATCTGAGATTTGCCACCTCACCACGGTTCTTTTCCGGGTACTCCGATGCATAATGACCAAACTTTTCACATCTAAAGCATTTTATTTTGCTTTTATAATTTTTGTTGTTATTCCGGTTTGCATTGGATTCACGGCCACCTCCTCGGCCACATCCTCCTCCTTGGCCTCGACTACCATGACTATCTCTCTCCTTTGAGGTGTTTGACGAGCTCCCCTTGTTGATCTTCTTGAATCGTGATGCCCATTTGGCATGCGTAAGCAACAAATAAGGTCTGTCTCCTTGTTCTAAATAACCTCGAAGCCTCTCTTCATGTGTGACAACCCGAAAATTTCTACCTTGTAAAGTCAAACTCATCAACCGAAGGTCAAACTTATAAGTTTCTAAGCCTAGTGTATGTAAGGGTTGTGTGTTAGGAAATGAACCACTAAGGAAACGAGATCGGAGTACTGCATTCGGGCCATAAACCTCAACAAGTGAGGTTCACGGCCGCAAACCATGTTCACGGCCGTGAACCCTCCTTAGGCCGTGAACTCTATGTATATATATGAGTTTGGTTCATTAATTCTTCACTTCTTCTTCTCTTAGCCACAAACATCCCATTCTCTCTCAAGTATCATATATCAAGAACACCAATTTCACTCTTAAACATCCCTTTTCTTTGTATCTGCTTAGAATACAACTTAGGATCTTCAAACACTTGCCAAACAACAAGATGTTCAAGTTTTCTTCCCTGAATTTGGGCCGTGAACCACTCATAAGGGCCGTGAACCATCATAGGGTCGTGAACCCTTCATGAGGCCGTGAACCCTTCTAGTTTGGCCGTGAACTCCCTTTTAGCCTCCTAACTTGCTTCTAACACTCCTTTGGTGAGTTATTCTTGCATCCTAGGTTATTTCCTAATCTCCTTTGTAGTTAGATTCACTAATTTCATGCCTATATGTATCATTACATGCTCTTTAGGACTCATTTGTGCTACGGGACTTCGTTCGTGAAACTTATCATCCTATATCGAATCTTCAATCGAAACCCCAACATAAGGTGAGTTCATACCCCTATAATCTACCTTTTTAATGGTTTTAAATGCTTTTTAAGAGGGGGAATACAAGTTGAACACAATTATATTGTGTGTAATAAGTACCTGTGAATACAATCACACAAAAGAAATTCTTATGCTTTTATAAGTATTAAAAATCAATTCAAAAACTCTTTAAAAAAAATTTAGGTTGTTGTTTATTATCAAAATCATATTCATTTATATATTTATGAATAAGTATGCTTTAACAGACTTAGGACTAATGCTAGATACCTTGACTCCTGTTCCTTGTTTGGTTGTGGGCTTAGGGTAGGATCACTAGTCCGACAGTCGGCTAAATCATAGTTATACTTGCTAAATATATACATGAATATTAAACCCCATTTTTAAAGTACATGCTTAACTCAGTTTTAAATACTGTTAAACTCTTTTAAATATCTTATAAACTCTTTAAATTTATATTTGTCAAAATCATGTTTATATATGTATAGGTATATAAATAAGACTTAAAGGGCTTAGGACTAATCAATTGCCTTATTTCATTTTCCTTGTTTGGATGTGGGCTTAAGGTGGAGTTATTTGTCCGAAGGTCGTTTTCTTCTTAATTATATACATTATACATATAGGAATATAAAAGGTTACTTCAGTCGGTATCATTACCTTTGTATCACGCTGAGCAAAGGGGTACTTTCATGAGAGATCATGCTAATCAGATAGAACATATAAATTATAATAGGTATAATTTATGAAACAAACGAAAAATCTACTTTACTAGATAAGTATTCAGGGTTTAAACTACTTTGTTAAGAAAAGAAGATAATTCAATCTTACTTAAAATAGATCTATACGGGACTGACAACAAAATATAATAATACTTTTAGTATATGGTTATATATGTATATATATGGGGTACATCTACAAAGTATCGGGTTATATATGGGGTACATATACAAAGTACCGGGTTTATATGGGGTACATCTACAAAGTACCGGGGTACATCTACAAAGTACCCGGGGTACATCTACAAAGTACCGGGTTTTATTTAAAAGGGTACATCTACAAGGTACCGATTTATAACAAATAAAACATAACTATACAGAAAACATTCTTCTTATAATCTTATCGTGAGTTAAAATTATGTTAAACTATATTATAAGTACAATAATACTTAAACAGAACGGTTTTATGAGATTAAAACTATTTTTCAGTTGTAAAGCGGAAAATATAGTATTTTCTGGAACTTAATCAATTACTTTCTTAAAACTAAAGCAACCATAAATGAATCTAATGCTTATGAACTCGCCAGCTTAAATCCTGATCCTCTTTTTCAAAATAACTTGTATTCTCAGGAATCCAGTAGACAGGTACACTCCCGGAGCTTTTGAGAAGACAGCCTAGTACCGTGATGCGTCTTTTGTCTTTTACTATATCTACTTTTGATGTTGAATATCTAATGTTTAAACACTCATGTAAAAACTTATACATTATTAATGCAATGGTTGTTGTACTTTGATTACTATAATGCATGTGTTGTGATACTTAACATGACGTCCTCCGCCCCCGAACGTTTCAGCCGTTCCGGTTTGGGGGTGTGACGTCATGGGTTTTTAAACGAACCACGACCTCTTCCACAATCATGTTATTTAAACCACCAAATTGTTTGATAGATGTTACGATTTGTATAAATCGTAAAGGGACAGCTCGAAGAAACTTCTTCACCACCGTGGTTGCCTTAATTTTCAGCTCGAAGAAACTTCTTCACCACCGATTTGCCGTCTTTCATTCGGATAACCTCAAAGTCACTTCTCAAGGTTTGTACTTTAGCCTCCTTTACCCAATTGGCGCCCATGTGTATCATCTTAAGCGTTTCATATGCTTCTTTAGCCATGTCCTTCTCGGCTAACATATCGCTTGATAAATAGTCGCAAGAGCCATTCGATCTTTCCATTCTTCCACATCTTCCTTTTGAGTTGCATCCCACACTCCCTGTGCTTGTAAATTTACTCGCATTTTTATAGCCCACACCGAGTAATTTAACTTCGTAAGCATCAACTAGTGCAACGTAACACTACCATTCTTCCCGATACTTTGAGCACTTTCAACTTCGGGTTGAGAAGATGATGAAGTCGGTGTTGACATTCTTGGCATATACTTTGGCATACACAACCTCGCTCTGATACCACTTGTTGGAAATTAGAAAATACAATTTCTCTGATACCACTTGTTGGAAATTAGAAAAGACAATTTGTATGTAATTTTAGAGGGCAAAGATGGTGAGTAAATATGGGTTTTGCTGCAGTCCAAAACAGAAAAAGAAAGAAGGGTAGAGGGGTTGCCAAAGGCTTTTTCTTAGATTAAAATGAAAGACAAATTACAAGGTGAAAAGAGATATAAAAGCTGCTACGTTTCAGCTTCTATTTAAGCTTACAAATACTAACTACCTAACATTAAAAGTCAAGGATCATCTAATGCAAATACCACACTTATTAGTCTGGTAGAGGTATATTGTATTTTTCAAACATATGAGAGCATAAGTCAAGTTTGTATGGAGGTGAATTAATGTTGTTGACTTTTGTGGTCGGGTTTAATGATAAAAAAAACAAACTATATTTTACTTTGAAACTAAAAAATTTAAGTGAAAAAACCAAAATTTTTGGTTCGGTTTTTGTTTTAATCAAAACCGAATAAGTTCTTACTCATAGTTATTAACAAACTTTTTTATGGTTTGAACTTCCGCTTGTATTCTTAAAAAAGTCTAACATTAATTTTTAATTTTTTTTTTATATAAGTGTTTTTTTCTGAAAAATTAAAGAAATATGAATGGTTTTTCTTATAAATAAAATGAACTTTCAAACAAAAACTTGAATACTTAGAATGTATGTATCATACCACACCTTAGGTTAGGCGGAGTGAAACTCGGCAAGCCTCAGCGAATCCTACATATACTTGTCATGTCGAGTATGGACTAACTCGACAACTTATTACTAAGTCTCTCTCCTCCCTCTCTTCTAACAACATTCTCTTCTCCCTCTCTCCACTCCTTCTCTTCTCCCACTCCTCTTGGTTGGTAAAAATGTTATAGGCTGAGGTGGAACTCAATGACCTCTACACCATTCTCGTTAGCCTTACCACATTTCTTATTTGCTAAGTCAATGTCACATTATTTTCCACTCATTCCACAAAACTAATAGGAATAGTCACATCTCACTACCTCTCACCCCCTTATTTTTTTAATAGTTAAATATGTATAAAGAATATATCAATGTTATTTTCTATTTATAGGGGATTAGAAATCATTAACTTTTATATATTTTTTATAATTTTTTAATATATATATATATATATATATATATATATATATATATATATATATATATATTATAAAAATTAAAAATGAAATAGAAAAGAAAAATAAAAACAAAATAATGTGCGGCAATGTCCACACGTGCGGTAACCTCATCGAGTCAAATATCCCGTCGGTGTTTCACAACAGCATAATGGTGACAATGTGACATTATCCCATTCGGATAGGTGTTAATGGTTGTATGCTAATTTCCTATTTTAATATACACAAGAGTAAATTAGACGATTCGTCCCTGGTGTTAGTGTCAAATTGTACGTTTGGTCTTTATTTTCGAAAATTAACTCGGACCGTCCCTTATATCGTGAAAATTTACACGTTTCGTCCCTGCCATACGCGAAATGACTATATTGTCCTTTCCTATTTCTTTTTTATTTATTTTGCAATTGTTTATTGTTTTTTGAGTTTTTTATTGAAAAATAAATGGAAGTGGGCCAACCCCTTTTATACCTTACGTCCTTACCCTCTTCAACTTTCTCCTGTCAAACGCAAAAGAGCTTCTTCCCCTTCCTCTCTTCTTACAGCACCCACCTGCAACCCTATGCTGCCGCCGGGAACGTCCAAGTTACGAAACCTTACAAACTTCGAATATCAGAAACGTATACGCCCTAAAACCTTGTCTTCTTCCCTGGAATTTCTGTCCCTTTGAAGAAATTTTAGATGTTTGGGCTATATCAGGTGAAGAGAGGCACCACCGCCACAACACCAATAACAGTTATGGTGACTCCCTTCATTTTTCTCTACATATCTTCTTCCCGTCCCATTCCCCCTATCTCGATTGTGGGTTTGATTTTAAGGTTTGATTTCAAGTTCGATTTGCAATTTGATTTCAGCTTACAATTTGAGTTCCATGATTAAATTCAAGTATCAGTTTGAATTTAGGTTTTAGGTTTAATTTTACTTTTGACATTGAGCTTCAGGTTCGATTTCATATTTTGTATCGAGTGGTTTCGTTTTTTTAGCTTCAGCTTCTTGAAGATAATAATTTACTTGAATCTGACTCAGGGTTTTGAGCGATTTGATTGTCTTCTTCAATGGAATTAGCAATTTGCTTTGCAATTAGCGGTGGAGAGGAAGGATGAGTAAGTGGTGCAGGTAAGTTGGTGGTTTGATTGTGTGGTTGGTTCAAGTTGGTGTCTTATTGATAATGACAGAAGGACGTTTTCTGGCAGAGATGGAGGTTTTTTCCAGCGGAGGATGTCTTAGTAGAGTGGAGAAGATGTAAACAGGGTGATGTTCAGGATTGTAGATGAAAAAGAAAAGGGAAATGGTGCAAAGGGGGTGCGGTGGGACCCAGAAGTTTAATTAAAACATTTTGTAATAATAAAAAATAATCAGGAATCTGAAAAATAAATGAAAAAGAAATAGAAAAGGGCATTATAGTCATTTCATGTCTGTTAGGGACGAAGCGTGTAATTTTTGACGATATAAAGGACGAATCGTGCAATTTGACACTAACACCAGGGACGAATCGTGTAATTTACTCTATACACAAACATAAAAATACACGTTCTTTTCGAACTTTATAGGCGCGTCCAATAATGGGAGTAAAAAGCTATGTGAACTATCGTTTCGTTGAATGTGTGGGCAACTGGGCATACATAACTAAAGAAGTGATATAGTAACCTCAAATTCCTCAGTCAGAAACCACAGGGGACCGAAAAAGCACATTTGAATTTTGATGGTTACTTAATTTATTCTGTTCAAAATAAAACACGATATCTTAAGGAAAGATTGCGTGTGCCTTTTCTCTTTTACCGAAATAGAACTCTAGAAGAAATGATGAACCCCACATCACCAATTCACCATTCACCGACTATACGAGAACTCTAGAGGTAACCAGATTGTATTGCATCTTCTAAGAAAATAGTGACCAGGTTGCCTATAATAAATACCCAGAGAGAAGAACACAGCATCACATCAAATCCAATCTCCTGAGACGAACAACACCAACACAACCCAATCACCATGGTTAAAGCAATTAGAATTCATGAGCACGGCGGCCCTGAGGTCATCCTTGTTCACCTACCTCGCTTCTTTACATTGTCTCTTTCTTTCTTAATTTCAGAGACTAATTAATGGTGTTGAATTTCTTTTCTGTTACAGGTCTTGACATGGGAAGATGTTCAAGTCCCAGATCCAAAAGAAGGAGAAATCAGGTTGAAGCAAAAGGCAGTTGGTCTAAATTTCTTGGATGTGTATATGCGTCGAGGTGAACAGAATCTAGCTCCACCCTTGCCATATATCCCAGGTATGGAAGGAGCCGGAGTTGTAACAGCGGTGGGTCCCGGAGTAACCAGCTGCAAAGTTGGAGATGTCGTGGCTTACGCTAGCCCGGAGGTGGGTTCTTACGCCCAAGAGAGAATACTTCCCGCAGATCTAGCGGTGCCTGTTCCTTCTTCTGTTGATCCCGTTGAAGCAGCCGCCGCCATTTTTAAGGGTCTCACTGCACATGTCTTGATCCATAAAGGCTTTAAAGTAGGTGACCCATTCAATTCTTGATTTATGTATTATCTGTAGATGATAAAAAGTTTCTTCAATATTTAATGAAACAACGATTCCCATATATATAGGTTGAACCTGGACATACAATCCTGGTACATGCGGCGGCAGGTGGAGTCGGATCTTTGGTTTGTCAGTGGGCAAATGCGATTGGAGCCACCGTCATCGGAACGGTGTCGACCAAGGAGAAGGCTGCGCAGGCGAAAGAAGATGGATGTCACCATGTGATTCTTTACAAAGAGGAGAACTTTGTGGATCGTGTGATGGAGATTACATCAGGCAAAGGGCTGGAAGTAGTCTACGATTCAGTCGGAAAAGACACCTTCAATGTAAGATATAATATTAATTATTAATGGTTTGTAGCTGGGTTTCAACTAATTAAATTCTGTTCTTTTGAAATGAAGGGATCATTAGCGTGCTTAAAGAACCGTGGATACATGGTGCTTTTCGGGACTGCCTCAGGTGTACCAGAGCCTGTGCGTGTTGATCAGATTGCACCTAAATCACTCTATTATACGTTTTCATCAATCACAGAATACACAGTTGAAAATCGAAAGGAGCTGCTTGTGGCTGCTCAAGACTTGTTTTCTAATATTGCAAAAGGAGTGTTGAGGATTCGTCTTAATCATAAGTATCCTCTGTCTCAAGCAATCCAAGCTCATACTGATCTCGAGAGTCGGAAAACATCGGGATCAGTTGTGTTGATCCCAGACGAGGAGTGATTTCGTAAGTTTCATATTTGTTGTATGTTTACTGTTTTCGATCTATCTACCTTTTGTTGTTTCTTTTGTATTCCAATGGTCAATGGACCTTTGTATTTTTTGTGGAGGAGGATCAAATTCAATTTTGTAATATAATGTCACTATTTTATTTTATTCTATTTCTATGTATTGTTTTTAAAAGTATCCCAATTATCATAACTATGTATAATTTTTTTATTATATGTTAGTAGCGATAACAATAACATAAAAATAGAACAAATTTTCAGAAATGGTCTCTAACTTTTCAAAACATGCATGTTGAAGTTAATTTTCAAAAACACTTTAGATTTGTCCATATTGTTTCTAGAAATTTCATGAATGGTCATTTTGCCTACCATCATTTAAATTTTATGTTATATCTATTGTAAAAAGAATTTTTTTTTGGCTTTTGACAAAAGTTGATCAAAATATAGATTTGAGTGACCATTACTAAAATTTTGAATAAATTCCCACCCTTTCACCACGACATTCATCCATCATCTTCATCCTCCTGACACTTTCGATCTCATACAACTCATGTACAACTCACATGTTGAAGCTTTCAATTGAAATAGGAATCCCAGAACACATATAATCATCCAAGAACTACTACTCGCCGATCCCTAAACCTCCATGTCTTAGATCCGTCGGAAAACCACATCCATGAGAGACAACTTTGATGTTATTTGTCGCCATTCGCCATTGGACTGCCAGAAAGTCAAGCTAACAACAAACAAAGCTCACAATCTTTATTCCTTAATAGTGTTAGGGAAAACAAAGTTTTATCCTACTTGCTCACTTGCTCGCTCTCTCTCCTTCCCCCTCCCCCTCTCTTTGTTATCATCAGTAACCAACCAGCCTCGTTGGGGATTATGGTTGGAAACCAAAATCTGTCGATGAAACTCCAATGAAACATAATATCGTATCAAAGCTAACCCTCAACTACATTTTCTCCCAAACCCTTTATCTTTCTTTCTTTTTATTCCATATGCTCTCTTCAAAGCTGGTGGAGAAGCAAACATATTCTTTTTTTTTTTAAACGGCAAATCTATACTACTCCTAAACTACTCCTTAAATCCACCTATGTCCACTACGGAACTTGAATCCTCAACCTCAAGAAGGGAGGGCAACACCGGATACTGCTGGGCCAAAAGTCCTTTGGTAAGCAAACATATTCAATGAAGAAGATATTCCCCTACACTATACATGAAACACACTTTTACTCGCCTCTTTGAGGCGAACCTTAAGAAAATCGGAAACCCTAGGCTAGCCTCATCTTTTTATACCAAGCTCCTAAAACGCTAGTGTATTCACATACATATGAGTAAACATGGTTGTAATCACTCTCCTTTTGATCATAATTTATGTTGCAGGATCGTTTATAGGAAAGGAACACGTCTAATGCGCTACGTAGAAGAAGCCATCCGTGGATTAAAATTTGAAGTTACAAGAATGGTCCCTGAGGTTTATTATCTTTTCATATTTGATCCAAGGGCACATTGGTCATTTAAAAAAAATGCTCAAAAGTTATATATTTAACGTCTGAAGGATCAACCATGCAATTTTTTGGAAACCACATAGGCATATCTGAAATGTTTCTAAAAGATATCTTCAACATGTTACTTTTCAGAAAGTAAAATGACTATTTCTGAAATTTGTCTAATAATTAATATCGTTTGTCGTTTTTTTCAACTTAACCATTCATTCCGCTTAGAAAACTAAAGAAAACTGGGGATAGTATGCAATGGTTTTTCAGGATTATATAAACAACTTACATCATTCGTTTAATTTTACTGATTGGGTTTTGCGCCAAATGAATATTGGATGATTATGTCGGATACTGGTTTCCTCATTGCTAACAAGTATGGTGTGATTGTCTATTTTTTAGATAACAAGGTTCGTCAGCCTGTTTTCCGCTTTGGCATGGTCTTCAAGACATCTCACATCATATATCTATTGTTATCGCCCACGTTCATAATGACCATTACGTGAAAGTTGATTTACAAGAATCACATTCAATGCATATAGTTTTGCTACTTTGGCATCACAACAAATCAGAAAGTTCTATTGGATAAGAAATATTGTATAATGTTTGACTTAATGAATATATCCCATCGAATGCACCAGTAGTAAACGAAAACTGTAATTTTTAATTATTGTGGTAAGTTATAATTATGTATTTTTTTAATATATTTTTTCTTGTTGTTTATAATAATAAAAGAAAAAAACTATGCACCGTCGATCTGACGAATATCATAAAACTAATTATCTATGTAGAGATTAATTAATTAGGTGCGGCCATGACGACCACATATGGTTAATACGAAACTAATCAAAAAATAAAAAGACAACAATTATGATAGGTTATAACAAATCTATTTTATATTAGTGAAAAGTGTAAAAAAATTCTTACATATTGACTTCATAATCGATTTAGTCATTATATATTTTTTTATTCAATTAAGGTCCGAAACCGGTAATCGTATTCAATTTGACCTTTTTACCCGGTCAACAGGTCATCCAACTTTTAAAAATTATACTTTTGGCCCATATTCAATTTTTTTTTACAAATTTGGTCCAAAGATTACACTTTTGGCCCATATTTTAAATTTTATTACAAATTTGATCCAAAATTTACTCTTATGGCCCAAATTTCAGAATTTTGTTATGAATTCATCATAACTTTAGTTTTTCTAACAACATTTTTTCTCAAAAAAAAAAAAATCGAATATATTTTTTCTTTATAAAGTCATATATATATATATATATATATATATATATATATCACATAAAAAATCTTATATTTTCTATATAAAAACTTTTAAATTTTTTTTTCTGTATACGAAATACCTATTTATAAATATAGGTATTTATTAAGTACATAAATATATACAAATCCATTTTTATAAAAAATATATATATACAAACACATAGTTTACAAGAAAAAAAATGTATATAGACATCAATTTTATTATAAATACATTTTGTAAAAACATATTTATATGCACCCAAATAAGTGTTTGTATACATTTCTTTTGTAAAAACATATTTATATATTTTTTATAAACACCTATTTTATAATAAACGCATTTGTTTTCAAACACGTTTATATAAAATGTATACAAACACGTATTTTATAAAAATATATTCAAACACGTTTTTATAAACAAATATAGACAAACATGTTTTTATAAAAAAAAATATATACAAACATGCTTTTGATAAAAAAACATCGTTTGAGAAGTAACCATCGACAATTAATTTATCCTTTCAAATGTATACTCTAAATAATAGTTATATAAGAATTAATACCATAAAATAATAACTCTTATTCAAAATTCAAAAGGAATTTTGATCACTAATAAAAAATGTGCGTCTTCAAATTAAAAAGAAAAAAAGTTATCGTCATACAACTTTTATTTTTCAACCCACACAACGTTATATTTTCGTTTCAAACCCAAAATAATATATCAAAATGGATTAATTTCCAAGTTATAAATTACCAACTTCCAAAGCAAATTAGATTTCACTGTTAGGGGTTTACCTTTTCATTACCTTCGTGTCAAAGTTGGGTGTCCAATCATAGATGTTACTGAATAGAAATAATACCAAAAGAAACTATTCGCACCCATCGTTTGGCACGGTTAAAACGCTAGTGTGTATGTGTGTGTATGTATATGTGTGTGTGTGTATATATATATATACACACACACACACGTTTACTATGAAATAGGTGTCTGTATACATTTTTTTATAAATATGTGTTTGTATACAAATATATTTATAATAATATGTGGTTGTATACATTTTTATGTGAAAAATATGTTTTTTTGTATAAATATGATTTTTTTAAAGAAAAAACATATTTGGAAATTTTTTTGAGAAATAAAGTTGTAAACAAACTAAAGGTAAGATGAATTCATAACAAAATTCTGAAATCTAGGCCAAATGATAAATTTTTGACCAAATTTGTAATAAAATTTAAAATCTTCGCAAAAAGTATAAATTTTGGACAAAATTTGTAATAAGATTTGAATTTTGGGCGAAAAGTGTAATTTTTGAAAGTTAGATGACCTGTTGACCGGGTAAAAGAGTTAAATTGAATATGATTACCGGTTTTTAGGACTTAATTGAATAAAAAATACATATAATTACTAAATTGATTATGAGGTCAATATATAAGAATTTTTTTTGCAGTTTTCCCTTTATATTACAAGACAATTTAATTTAGACATTATAATTTAAAGGAATAAAAAATAAAATGTGTTAAATAATGATTAAAAACTGAAATTAGAGAGTTATAAACATTAATATAAAAACTAATTATTTAAAAAGAAATAAAACTAAGGGTTGTGCTATAAGTACCCATTAAAGTCAATCACATCAACTTTCTGACATTTGATTTAACATTGTTTTTTTTTTCCTATTTTGTTTTTTTTTGTATTATTAATTCTTTTTTAATTTATATTATTATTATTATTATTATTATTATTATTATATGTTATTATTATTATTATTATTATTATAAATTTCGCACAAAATTTTAACATTCAGATGACATTATAATTTCGAACGGCTATATAAAATTGGTTTTTAAATATTTTTTATATTTTAATATTAATATTATTATTGTTATTATTATTATAATTTCGAACAACATTTTATAAATTTGACATTATAAATTCGAACGGCTATATAAAATCGGAAACATTGTATACTGCTCGACTAAATGTTTTCAATACGCATAACACATCACGCAATTGTAATACCATACCAATTAATATCCGTAACTAATAGAGACAAACTTTGCTTTTGTTCCGATTTTATATAGCCGTTCGAATTTATAATGTCCGATTTATAAAATGTTTTTCGAAATTTATAATAAAAATAAGAATAATAATATCAATATTAAAATATAAACTTTTTTAAAAACTGATTTTATATAGCCGTTCGAGTTTATAATGTCGTCCGAATGTTAAAATTTTGTGCGAAAATTATAACAATAATAATCATTATATTGAATAATAATAATAATAATAATAATAATAATAATAATAATAATATAAATTAAAAAATAATTAAAAACAACAAAAAAAACAAAATAGGAAAAAAAAAATAAAAGACAAAAAAATCAAATCAGGGGGTAGAATTGGAAAAGAAGGGGGTACTTAGGCTAAGGGGAATGGGCTTCGCTAAGGAGGTCGCCACTGGTCGTCAAGGGCGCTAAACACGCCCTTTGGCTTGCGCCAAGGGGGTCGTCAGCAATAGCTCGCCAACACCATAACGAGAAGAAAGAGAAAGAGATCTGGTGGTTGTTGGCCTGTGGATGTCGTAATCTCCCTCTATAATCGCTCTCTAGAACCCCCTTTCTTCCATCCATGGCGTCTCCATCTCAAGCAAGTCTCCTTCTCCAAAAAACCTCAAAGGTCTCTCCATTTTCTCGATTCTAGGGTTCTAATTTCGATTTACTTTAACTTGTTCTGATTCTTTATTTTTTTTCCATTATCGGGCCAAACCAAATGGCGAAGATTGAAGGGGTTTACAGATGGGTCAAGATGTTGATTTGTGTGCCTAGAGCTTTGGTTCGACTTGTGTTGTTTGAATTGTGTATAATAATCTGGTATATTGCGACAAAATATGTATAATAAGATGGTGTATTTCTCCACCGAAAGAGAACAACCGGTTGGGTTAATTCAGAAACGAGGACAATTTTGGTCCTAGGGGTATTTTGGCAAAACTTTCCTAATTTAATGTTTGGAGTTAGTTTATGATTCTAATTAGTTTAGTATAAATATGGTATGGTTGTGTGACATTTTTAATTAAGTTTTTACAGTCTTTGTTGAATAAGATAGTTGGAGCCAAAGTAGTTTTCCCAGATTTCTTCTGCACAATTAACATTTGTCTCATAAATGAATCAAGTGATATCTAACACAACCTACAAATAAAACATAGAGATATGGACGTATTCTCAATGGAAAGCTTTACTTTTTAAAATTTGAAACAAGCAAAATCAATGAATATTTGGATTTTATATTATATTAAATGTTTGTAGTTTAAAAAAATAAAATTTGTTTAATATTCATGCATAAAAATGTTTGTTTATTAAAATAAAGTAATTTAATTAAATTAGAAAAAGAAAATAAAAAAATGAAGTGTTGGGGTTACCACTCCTTACAAAATGCTAACTTTAGGTGTTAAATGGAAAAAAAATGAGGCGACAACCAAAAAGCTGATGTGACAAGATGCTAGGAGTGTTACCATTCCCCTTAGACCGGAGAGAGTGGTGCGGTCTGGACCGCACTCCCTCTGCCACATAAGCATTGAACACCGCCCCCTGGATGCTCCCTAGGGTGCACTGCGGCTTTTGGAGGGTGCGCTCTATGAATGATTTTGATTGGTTGGTCACAATTGACCGTTGCAAATAGTCAAATTTCAAAAAATTAATTTTTTTTAACCACTACTATAAATACTTTATACACTAACAAAAAAAAACTCATCTACATTCTACCATCTTCAACATTTTACCATCTTCTTTCTTTTCAAACCCACGAAAAATGTCATCCTCCAGATATCCAACCAACGAAAAAACACCCACCAGAAAATCCACAACCCCAAGACCTTCACTCAATCAACCGATTTATTCGTCTCCTTTCTACCACTACGGAGGTATGCTTCCCTATTTTCCACAAAATATCCAACAACCACGTTATGCTAATCGTGGTTAATTTTTAGTTGTTTTCCAAGTTTTAATTATTTGATGTGTTTTTTTTATTTATTTATTTAAATTGTACGTTTAAGCTATCTAGTTTTTTTAATTTCTAATTTCCTAGGTTTTTTTTAAGTAATGTAATGGTTTTTAATTTTAATTAATGAAATATTTTGTTTTTATTTAAAACTAAAAATTTTATTTATTTAAAAAATAAAAATAATTTAAATGAGTGTGACACCACTCTTTGGGTGTGGTATGAGATTATACTTTTGTGGTAATGGGTGAGGTGGCGCCTAGGTGTCACTGCGGTTTCATAAGGGAGCGCGACACTACTCCCTTCGGCCTTAGCCTTATAGAAAACCCTTAAAACTAATTATAAGAAATTCGACGCATAGCCTAAAAGCGTCAGACCCTATAACTCTTCCATTCATTAAATATGATGATCAGGTTATTACATTTTTTATATTTTTATATTTGACTTTTTTATTAGTGGTTTTGACTAAATATTAGTGGTTTTAAATAGGTGTTTTTAGAATCCCCCAACATGGTTATATTTTTATAAACAATTTGCGACTTGGTTATAAGTAGAAGGACCAAAATTGTTATTTACTAAAGTTATGAGAAAAAGCCCCCTCCTGGAAATTAACGGACGTCATCGGTAAACTGTAAACACTCCATCCGCCAAAGCAACGGAGGTGAAAATGGCGGCCATCTTGCTTCTCCTTCTCATGGCTCTTCTCTCCACGGTAATATCTTTTAACTGCATACGTAGATATATCTGTGTGTCTGTTTATGGGTGTGAACTACTGTCGTCTCATCTGTGAATTACATCTGTGTCTCTGGATATGAAGTTATGAAATAGTATCGACTGAATCAGAGGCAATACCCCAGCCAAATTGGGGATATTAGTTATACGCATGTTGTCTGCTTTTCTGAATCATATGATCGGTTTATCTGTTGGGATGTTTCTCTTAGTTTCAGTATCTCAGTTCTGTATTAGGTAAGTGCCGGGCACGGAAAAAAAATTTGTGGATTTCTTTTCAAAAATGGAATTAATTAGCGGTTATGGATTCTAATCTGTTGTTAGAGCATCCACAATGCATAGTTTAATGTAAAATTTGAATGAGTTGGAATGATTAGTTGGCATTTAATGGATTAAATTCAAACCATAGTGGGATACTATGTTGGCTTTGATGGATATGGAATTCAATAGCCATTGAAGAGTTCAATAGAAAAAAGGAAACTTTTTTAAGTTTAAAATACATGTTCCTTTGAACTTTTAGAGTTCAATGAATTGTAGGAAAAAAATGGTATAGTTGTATGAAAGTTATAATAATGATGTGTCAATCCATTAAACTCTATGTAGATATCAATGCATTATGAATGCCTTAGGTCATATGAAATGGACTGCATATAGCACATACTATTTATCTTCACTTTCCAATGTGATCGTTTAGATTTAGGAGTTTTGAAATCAATCATAAAGCCCATTTTGAAACCAAACATACTAATCAAAAGTGGATTATAATCATAACAGTGAGAAATGAGTCTTTTTATTGAAAACTTATAAGGGATTTGGAATGCCAGATGTTATATTCTCAATTTCTCTGTTTTTCATTAGGCAACAGGACATGAGGTTAAGAGTTCAAGTAACTTTCCATTAGTAGTGAGCACCTGGCCCTTCTTAGAAGCTGTAAGAGCTGGATGGAGGGCTGTTAATGGTGGATCATCTTCCATTGATGCAGTTGTTGAAGGTTGTTCTACTTGTGAAGTGCTTAGATGTGATGGTACAGGTAAGTTTCTTCAAAGCAATGATTCATTTTTATGTTACTCATTACTAAAATTTACACTTTCTTGAAAATCAATTATATCAAACAGTTGGACCTGGTGGAAGTCCAGATGAGAATAGTGAAACAACAATTGATGCCTTGATCATGAATGGGGTAATAACACTTATGACTTAACAGTTAACACTGCATCTTGTGCTTGATTTTGTCTGAAAGTGAAAAACCATTAAGCTTTGCACTGTATATTGGGACTGGTAAGACTCATGTAGGCAACAATGGAGGTAGGAGCTGTTGCAGGCATGAGATATGTGAAAAATGGCATCAAAGCTGCAAGATTAGTAATGCTTTACACACAACACACTATGCTTGTGGGAGATCAAGCTTCAGCCTTTGCCATTTCAATGGGTCTTCCTGGACCTTCAAATCTTAGCTCAACAGAATCAATGGAAAAATGGATTAAATGGAAAGAAAATCAATGTCAACCTAATTTTAGAAAAAATGTTGTACCCGAAAGCAGCTGTGGTCCTTATTATAGGAAAAAAGATGTAAATGTTGGTGAGAAGACATGTTTGGTGGAGGATGTAGCAGAAAATATCAGAATGAAATCATCTTATGTAGATTTCCACAACCATGACACCATATCCATGGCGATATTTGATAAAGTACATTACTTATACACTCCTTGTTTTTTTTGGTTAATGTTTTATTTTTCTATTCATAAATCTTGTTCTGGTTTCAGTCTGGACACATTGCTGTTGGCACATCAACAAATGGTGCTAGTTTTAAGATCCCTGGCAGGTGGAAATTCACACACACACACACACACATAATTATGAATTATGAATTATGCTGAAAGGATTATAAAGTATTTATTGAGTGTAGGGTTGGTGATGGACCAATTGCTGGATCTTCTGCATATGGTGATGATGAGGTTGGAGCTTGTGGTGCAACTGGTGATGGTGATATTATGATGCGTTTCCTGCCATGGTAATCTTATATAGTATTATATTTTATATTTTCCAATCAAGCCATAAAATTGTAAGACCTTTTTTTGAATTAACCATTTTGACATGTTATTTGATTTATATGAAATTGATTGTAGTTATCAAGTAGTGGAGAGTATGCGATTAGGAATGGAGCCAAGGGTTGCTGCCAAAGATGCAATATCTCGAATAGCAAAAAAATACCCAAATTTTGTGGGCGCTATTTTTGCAGTGGATAAAAATGGCACGCATGCTGGTGCGTGCTATGGATGGACTTTCCAATACTCTGTCAGAAGCTCGAGTATGGATGATGTGGAGGTCATCACTGTATATCCTTAGACCATATACAATAGGTCTAAGGATGACCTTTTCCACATTTTGTTCTAAATTTCTACCTCATTTATTCTTATTAGAGGCTCGATTCATGATATGATTTCTCTCAACTTTAATCCAGCCATTGTGTTATTTGTATAAGCGTTTGTTGTGTAATTTTAATTGAACATTTTTTTTCTCTTTTGGACAACTAGTCTTTAGTCTATGAATATAATGCAAAACATATCCTCTTTATGTATCAAATAAATTTTTTATGTTCTTTGAGACAATAGGTCAGATGTCATAGGGTTTATTAAAATTTATAAATTATGAATCATGGGCAATCCAAATGGCTTCAAGTTTGAATTAAACCATGAGAAGTGAGAACCCTTTTAGGCTTTTATTAGACCAAAATCCACAGTTTTAACTTTTTATCAAACGGATAGGCGCAGACTCGCACTCGCACCAGCCACCAAGGGCACGAAACTCAAAAACGCACATGTTATTCGTTAACTTTATTCTTGTTATCTGTTACGTCAAATATAAAAAGTAAAAACACATTTCTTTCTTCATCTTGATCTTTCTATTTCTATTTCTCTTTCCCTCTCCCCTGTAAATCGGCATCAAACCTTGATAAAGATCCCCTTCAATTAAAAAACAAATCAAGGTTTGACTCCTCTTTCACCCAAATCGCGCAATCCCTATTTTGTTAGTTTTGACTTAAAGATTGAATTTTTCAAGAGATCTTCGGAAATCACTATTTCCCGTTTCAGAAAGTTCTGATATCGTTATTATTATTATTATTTTTCTTTGTTTTGTGGGTTTTATCTCGTATGGAGAGAATCGGTGATTTTGTCACGAGAGATGATGATTCTCAAGCAAATACCCAATTTATTGGTGCCGAAGAACCCTCGATTTTGACTTCCAGTTTCTTCTTGGATCATGTTGGAGAGGTTTCTCTAACCCTTAAACCAGATGGGTTATCTTGGAAATTGATGGATTCCCTTTGCAATGTTAGTTTTTCCAGGTTACATTAAACTGCTTTTGTTATCTTTTGAGATTTTTTCAAAGCGTCAATTTGATATTCCTATGAAACTGATTTAGTCCACACTCGTCTGAATTTGTTCTGATCGATTGTTAATATATACAACTGTTTGTTCAACTTCAAGGACCACGAAGACAGGTCAACTTGTTTGGGAATACAAATTCTTTCCCGAAATAATACATCAATCAACATCTCAGACGTGTATGCTGTCGAGTTTATAGATTGGGGTTTAGTACATGAAACCCTTCTCACAAATCCAGGATGTCTATTGGGTCATGCGTCCGAGGTTAAAAAAGTGCACACCTTTGTATTGATTTCTTGGATTTTATTGTTTGTTTTTTATTTTTTTTGGGAAATTGATTAGTTTTTTGGGTGCATTGCTTTTAGATGTACCGATTCACAGTGCATGGTGTCGATAGGTCAAAGAGTCAACCTTCTCTTTGGGCTCCAATCGTTTATACATTCGGTCACATGGATAAACCGACATGTCAAATGTGGGTGAACCGGTTGAACAGTTTTCTAACCATGGAAACTCACCGGCCTAAGAATCTTTTGGTATGTTCTAATAACAGTGTGAGAGTTGTAAATTCTAATTCCAATGTATGTGGAAGAATAACCCTTTTACAGAGGCATCTATCTTACTATATGTTTTGTTTCTGTTGTTTTAGGTTTATGTTAATCCAGGAAGTGGAAAAGGAAATGGATGTCGAACTTGGTTGAGTTTAGCTCCAATTTTTTCGCAAGCCAAAGTGAAAACAAAGGTTTGTGTCTCATTACATAAAATATGAGATGATTTGGGTGTCTTTAACTTAAAATTGGTGATATTATATATATATATATATATATATATATATATATATATATATATATATATATATATATATATAACTTATCCAAAATGTTAACTTTTGTTTTTCGATAGGTTACAGTTACAGAAAGGGCTGGACATGCTTTCGAGGCTATGGCTTCTATGTCAGACAAGGAGCTTAATACATATGATGGAATCGTAGCTGTTGTGAGTAATTATATATTTGTATTCCTAAATAAATTGGGGTATCTTTTGCAAAATTTGAAATTTATGAAAATTTAGGGTGGTGATGGATTTTTCAATGAGATTCTGAATGGTATTCTGTTGTCAAGACATAAAGCTCCATATCCACCTTCCCCTCCAGATGATGAATCAGAAAGTGATGTATTACCTCATGATCCAACGGCCACGATTACAGAGCCTTCGGTTTCTAGGGAAGATGAGTCTCCACTTCTCTCCAGTTCGCCACTCGGTGGATCACAACCCGTGAAGAGTATAAGTACTCATCTTTCTTCACGAGTCTCCATTTTTTTGTTTTAATTTATTTTGGAATATCATTCACTTATTATATTATGTTCTTTTAGCAGATGAAGATTCTGAAATGTCTTTCCCAAATGAGAGATTTCGATTTGGGCTTATTCCTTCCGGTTCTACCGATGCTATTGTAATATGGTAACTTCCTGTTAAATTCAAGAAATAGCAATGTACTTTTATTTATAGCATCCTACTTGGTTGTGTTTATGTGTGAATTCCCTTTGACTTTTTTTATTTTATTTTAACAGCACAACTGGAGTTCGGGATCCGATGACATCAGCACTACAAATAATCTTGGGTAAACGGTTATGTCTTGATATAGCTCAAGTAGTCAGATGGGAAAAATCACAATCCGGAAAAGATCCTCGTGTACGCTATGCAGCTTCTTTTGCAGGGTAGACTTGTAATTTCACTTGACTTGTTCTTTTTGGAAGATGGAAGCTTTCCTCTCACCTTTTTCTTTCTTTGTTTCTCGGATGTTACCAGTTATGGATTTTATGGAGATGTAATTACAGAAAGCGAAAAATATCGCTGGATGGGTCCAAAGCGATATGATTATGCAGGAACAAAAGTCTTCCTTAGGCACAGGTACGCCTTGGCTCTATCTGTTAAGTCGTTCTTTCTGTATTAAGTCATGTTAGTTGTGCTCATATATCTTATCTTGGAAGGTCATATGAGGCGAAAGTAGCATATATGAAAGTAGAAGCAGAAAAAACAAATGCGGGTGCGAATGCAAGAAGGGTAAAGGCTTTTTGGGGTTTATCTAAGGAGTCTGAAAGAGTGCCGTGTCGTGCCAAATGTGACATTTGTAATACACCTGTCACCCCACAAATGGAAACACGGGACCCACAAAAAGAATCGAATTGGGTGAGAGTTAAAGGAAGGTTTCTTAGCATTGGGGCTGCTGTAATCTCTTGCAGAAATGAAAAAGCACCCGATGGGTTGGTGGCTGATGCACACCTTGCAGACGGTTTCCTGCATCTTATTTTGATCAAAGATTGTCCTCGTGCTTTCTATTTATGGTAAAAACATGCAACTTCTCTCAATCTGTGTCACTGTCTAAGTCAAACACAGTACAACTTGTTATGTTATGTCCGGTTTTCTCCTAAATGTGACCAATGATGTTTGATTGGTCGTATGTAGGCATCTCACGCAGCTAGCAAGGAAAGGTGGAACACCACTGAATTTTGATTTTGTTGAACACCATAAAGTAATTTTTTTTATTTTTTTTTATATAAAGAAATTGGAATAAAAAACGTAACCTTATTGTATTGAAAACATTTTGTTTATTTTTTACAGACTACGACTTTCACATTTACTTCTTCTGGGGAGGAGAGTGTGTGGAATGTGGATGGTGAGATACTTCACGCACAAAAACTCTCTGCGCAAGTCTTTCGTGGTCTTATTAGTTTGTTTGCTTCGGGCCCTGAAACATAGGTTGATCAGATAGGAAATGATGGTTTTGCCCCTGATTTATCTATACCCATGTATTTATTTGTAAATTCTTATTAAATGTATATACATAGACTTTTTTTTTCACAAAATTGTAGACATTATGAACAATAGCGTGAGTTTACAAAACTAAATGAAATTTGTTTTATGTTATTTTGTGCATTTTTATTTTATTAGGCTTGTGGGTACACCTCCCACGCTAAGGGCGTGGTGATGTGTGGCATATGCATGGAGTCGTGCACACTGCCCCATTGAGGTCTAACATGTTGGTTCTTACATTGGAATCTCTTCAACATCATAGTTGAGGTCATTCTTGTATCAACGTCTGATGTAGACCGGATTGACCTCAACAATGATGTCGAAGGGATTCCACTGTAAGAACTCCTTTGAAGACTGGTTGGAATGGATAAAGGAAAATGAGCGGCATCGTCTTCCCGAAAAACCATATTTTGAGCTCTCTTTCCCAAATCTTAATTGGTATGCAATTTTGAAGATGTTGGATGATGATGTTGTGTTGGGGACCTCAAAACGATTTTAATGGTAAAAAGGAAAATTCATGGAAAATGTAACAATATATTGTTTTTATCTAGTTTAATGTAATTTTTATTTGCTTTTATGAATGTAATTTTTATTTAACTTTATGAATGTAACTTTGTATTTAAATAATTATAAAACAAGAATAAAATGATGACATGGAGTGGTAAGTATTTTCTAGATAAGCGGCGATGATGAGATGTTGAAGTGACAATACTTTTGGTAAGTAGGGTCGGACCTACTTGGTTGCTCAGGGTCAAAGGCGAAGCCACTTAGAACCAAGGTAGGTTCTAAGACATACCTAATTTTTTTAATTTCATTTAGTATTTATAAGGAATGAATTTTAGCACCTACATTGGAAAACATTTAAGACCTATGCTATATTATTTGACAAAATAAGAAACAAATAAATAAAAAAATTGTGGAGGGTTTATACTTAAATTTGCAAAGAAAATTGTTAATGTTTATCAAAACCTATCCCACATCCGAGATAGAGAGAAAGAGATGCAAAGAGATGCAATTGTTTGTTGTTATAAAATGAACGGTAGAGGGTTATAAAAACTTTTGACAAACAATACAACTCCTCCCATACTGTTGGTTGTAGGAAATGATCGTTGTGCATTGCTTCTTTTAAAAGAAAAGCCACTCATTTATGTAAAGTAGTTATTAATGTTTTTTTTTGGCAAAAATCCAATTTTAGGGGTTAAGGTTGGTTTTCATTGGTTTGGCTCGACCCGCCATATGTATTGTTGACTCTTTGGTTTTTTTGGTTTCATTTAATTAGGGAACCAGGTGTTTTCCTATTTTAGATTCGGCACTGCTTGGGGTAGCCCATGTTATCCCTCAAATTTTTTGATAAATTCTCTGGCATAGTATAATTTTTCCGGTGTGCTACACATAAAATCATGTATGGCCTGACACTTTGTTCTTTGTTTTGGTCCGCCACTACATAAGTCGACTCTGAGTCAATATGAAAGTCTCCTTTTAATGGTTGACCAAGTCTATTTGTCTGCCGTGCAGAACCAACAAAAAAAAAAGTTATATTGGGTCCTCTAATGACTCCAAAAGTCTTTGTTGGGATTTCCCATCTTTAGAACTGATAATCTTTTAAATATTTGTAGATACATAAATCCATTCATTAAATTCATAATCGATTACAGAAGAACCAAACTCCATCAGCAACAATGACTACCCCGAAGGAGTAAGCCCTCTTCTATACCATTTTTTAAAATTCATTATTTTCTGTAAGAAGATGGATGTTTCAGAAATTTGCTGATAAATAAATAATCAGGTATTATAATTCTTTACCACCTGTGGCCAAGACATATGCAACGATATGTTTAGCAACAACCGGAGCTTATCATCTTGGGCTTTACTACCCTGATACCATAGCTCTCGTTTACAAAGACGTTTTCACACGATTTCAGGTAAACTTCACTAGCTCACTGATTTTTTTTATTTACTTCTACACAAATAGTGCTACTTGTAATATTGTTGTGGTGCAGATTTGGAGGCTTATAACAAACTTCCTTTTCCTCGGGCCTTTCTCTTTACCATTTGCGTTTCACCTGCTGATGATGTAAACTTTTTCCCAATCTTATACCGTTTTTGCCACTACATGGAAGTTGAATTTTCTTTAAAGTTAAGGTGTTTTTTGTTCTAGATTACGTTATGGTGTTTCTTTAGAGAGGGGTCCTTTTGACAAGAGGACGTCGGATTACGTATGGATGTTCTTCTTTGGATCATTCTCGCTACTGGTATGGTAGCAAAGAACATGTCTTTTTTATGATGATGATGATGATGTTTTACTTAAGAATATGGATGATGATGATGATGATAAATGGTGTCTTTTTTAGGCTATGGCTGCTGTTCCATTTCTTTGGTCTCCCTTCATGGGAGCCTCGTTGGTGTTCATGATTGTTTATGTCTGGAGCCGTGAGCTCCCTAACACCCGTATTAACATTCAAGGTCTCGTGGAGTTGAAGGTATCATAATTCTCTCTTATTTATGAAGTTTTACTGGGCTCTTTTAATATATTTTGATGGTTTAATGATTTTTTTGAATGAGAGAATGTAGGGGTTCTATTTACCTTGGGCTATGCTTGCATTAGATTTAGTGTTTGGCAATCCATTGATGCCGGATTTACTGGGAATTGGTGTTGGTCATTTATATTACTTCTTGACGGTTCTTCACCCTCTTGCTGGTGGCAGAGATTTCTGCAAGACTCCTCTTTGGGTGTATCCTCCTTCGCATTTTTTTCATTCAATTCTAGCAACTTCAAGTAGCAGAAAAAAAAAATGGAAACAATGTACGTATCAGGCATAACTACAGTTAGTTATGCCTAATACGTAGTAAGTCCCTATCAGGCACATAGTTAAGTTATGCCTGATAGGTAAATATGTAAGATACATTACATACTTGTACATATCATGCACAATGTTTGGGTTGTTATCCTTGAATCTTGTTTTATAGTCACAAGCTGGTTGCGTATTGGGGTAAGGGATACCAAATGAATAGTCCTGTTCAGAGGGACCCGGCCACCGGAGTTGCTTTCCGAGGGAGAAGTTATCGCGTTGGTGGGACCACAACGAGGGACAGCCGTGAAGGGGAAACAAACACAGTGACTACACAAAATGGAGCAACTTTTCGTGGTAGGGGTCGTCGCCTCAACGAAAGCTAAATCGTTACACTTCCATACTTTAGATGTTTACCTACGTACTATTTCGATAATAACACTTATAATATTCATGAAAACGAATAGACAAACTACCAATCTTGTTTAAGCAAATTATGTATATATATTATGCATTATTTCTTGTAAAAAGTACAATGTTGTTGTACCCCAGCCAAGCTTGGTTCTGAACATATCAATAATAATATTTGTTTAAGAACCAAGACTCAATTGGTGTAGTATTTGCAGTATTTTGGAGCCAAAAACATGTGCAATGTATTATGTAAACAATTTTATAGAATTTTCAAAACTCAAGGTTCTTTTTGAGAACCCAAATAGCATCTAAATCAAAACAAACATATGCACATAAAACAATTAAAAACGGTATTGCACCAAAAAAACTCACTCACATTATTTTCTTGATTGTACACACCAATACATACTTGTACATATCAAGCACATCGTTTGGCTTCTTATCCTTGAATCTTGTTTTATAGTCACAAGCTCATCATGTACTATTCACGGTATTTGGTACATGTTTTGAAGTCAAAATATATACATTTATAACATTTATATATGCTTTTTTAGCTCCAAGGTTCTTTTCAAGACCCAAAATGGCATCTAACTCAAACAAAAATATATGTACCTAAACTAAACAATCCTAAAAAATGGGATTCCACCAAAAATACTTCCTCAAATCATTGTTTACTTGATTTCCATTCCATTATTGCGGAAAGAAGTGTGTAATTTGGCGTTAAGCTTCTACACGGTAACGGTAAATTAGTCATGGGGGAAGTATCACTCGCCTCCAACCATTTCTCCATCGCCCTGCGATCATACGTGTAACCATCAGCAGCAACACAAGGATCAACCATAACATCCTGCATGAAAACAAAGTTATTTAAGGACAAAAAAGAAGAAAAAAAATCAAATTTATATACCCCGTTTAAAGAATGATATAGTAGAAGGACCAAAACTGTAATTTACTCATCTTTTTAATTTTCAAAAAGCAAGCGTACCTTGAGTATCGGGCATATGAAATGGTTCGGAGGGGTGGTCCGTGTCATGGATGCGATCCTTTGAGCGTCACCGGTGACCGCTTTCAGTCTTTCCAATACCGGAAGGACCGTCTTCTTCAAATCCGGCCTATCTTTCCGGCGAATTTCAGTGCAACTCAACCCTAAAACGGCCAACTCTTTTGCCTCATCAATCGGCCAATCACCAGCTTCAGGATCTAGCACCATGGCTAACTCATCATCTTCAATAGCAGTTTCCACAGCATCTGTTATCCCTATCGCCGGTTTGGCTGTCAGCAGCTGCAAAATCACCATACCCAAAGCATAAACGTCTGATTTTGGAGAAACGAGTCCCGTTCGTTGATACTCTGGATCGATGTAACAAAACGTTCCCGCGGGACCCGTGTCCTTGTACACGGTGCTTGTGGAACATGAGTCTGATTGAAGCATTGTAGAGAGACCAACATCACCGATCTTGCTCACGAGATTTCTATCGAGTAAGATGTTTGCTGGTTTTAGGTCACGATGAACAATCGATTTTGGCTTCGCGCTGTGAAGGAAAACTAGGGCTGATGCTACTTCCCACGCGATACGGAATCTATCGAACCATGGAATCGGAGGTGTGTTGTTTTTGCGAAATAATCTCTCGTCTAAGCTCCCGTTTTCCATGTATTCATAAACTAAGCAACCATGATCCACACACGCACCGATAAGAATCAGCAAATGGGGATGCCGTATTCTGCTCAACACTTCAAGCTGCAACATCATTGATTAGGTTTCAGTATGTGGGCTTCTACAAATCTTTATTAGTTAAATTGGAATCATATTTCATACCTCCTGCTGAAATTGTTTGGTTCTGTGAGCTTCCTGAGAATGAAGAACTTTCACAGCAGCAACTGTATGATGAAAGCTCGATTTGTACACAATTCCGTTCCCTCCCGTTCCTATCTTAAGATCTTCAGAAAACGAAGAACAAGCATCCACGATTTCTTCCCAGGTGAATTTTTGGTAGTGTGGAGAACTCCCGATTATGGCATCCAGAAGCTTTTCTTTCTCTCGATGTTCCTGTAACGCATTCTCTTCTGCATCTTTCCTCACGGCAGCTTCTCTTCTTAGACATTCTTTTACATATTCCGCTTGTCTTTTAGCTTTTTCGTGCTCCTGCTTCTCTTGTTCAGCTAACGTTTTTGCTTCCTCTTCTTTAGCTTTTAACTCCTTGAGCTTAATAGATTCCTCAATCTGTCGTTCTTTAAGATCTTTCAGCTGAAAACAGTCAAACGGGTATCAAAATCAAAATCGATGAGATTTAAAAAAAATTAAGATTTGAAGAGGGAAAACGGAAATTACCTTTCGGGACGCATCAAAAGACTCATTTTGTGCAATTGCATACATCCCGCGAACGTGTCGGAGTTCAACTCGAAGTTTTTCCAGCTCAAAATCGACATTATTACCCTGCACATCGAGTGTTTGACAAAATTAGAGCTTGCTAGAACCCTAAATCAAGGTTTGGACGCAATTGATAGAGAAGAAACCTGAATTTCTGTTGAAAATTCTGAATGGGCGTAAGAGCTGGAAGCCTGATCGGATGTCCAAGAATGGTTTTCAGTCCCGAAGCTTCTGGCGCTGAAATCGTTACTATTTGCCCGATAAAAGTCGGTATTTTTCTCGGGATTTTCGAACGAACTGGTTCTTTGGTGAAGGGTCCGGTTTATAGATGAAAGCGCTTCGAATCGTTGCATTGGTAGTGAAGTTGAAAAGAACTGGGAAAAGGAAGTAGCAGCTGACCCTTGGTCTGTCCACTCTGTTGCAAAATTATAAATTAAAAAATAATTTTTTTTGGACTTTTGAGGTCAAATCCATAATTATCAGAATTAAAATTCGTATGAATCTTGATTTATATTTGATACCAACATCTTTCTACTCATTCTAATTGTTATAGTCTTTAAGAAAATAGAAGAATTTGTATCGAAATTGACTTAGAAAATCAATCTCGTTGACGTAGTAAGTCAAAGGTGTTCTTTTTCATGATTATACGAGGTACCTGTTCTTGAAGAGTTGGTGACAGAACTTGAATCACTACTGTTATCATCTTTACTCGATCCAATGGTATCAGAATCAGAAGCCCGGAGTGACGATAATTTCCCTTTTGAAATCGCATACACTGTACAAAAACTCGGAATGCTTTCAGATATTCTAGACGACAAACCTTTCCCCCTGGAACACCAAGAACACATCGATATTTAAATAAAATAATAAAAAAAGGAAAAAGAGAATAAAAGGTGCATAAAGAATTGGGTACCTCGAGAACATGCCACTCGATGAAGCTCCAATCACAAGCTTGTTAATATTGCCTTTTACAATTTCCTGTTTTATAGCATCCACCACATCATCTGATTCGATTTGCAAGATTTCTACCTGCACCTGAAAATAAAAAGAAAACTTTAATCTTATGATCAAGAATCAAGAAAATCATATAAAAATCAAACCTTTTTCTTGGCACACATGTTCTTGAAAGGAAGAAGCTTTTCGTATGCTTGCCATTCGGCTTCCTTTTTGTAAGCAATTACTACATCATCTCGAACTTGTGAAGCAGGAACAACACCCACTGTAAAAAAATTAAGGATTTTTTTTTTTTGAAATTATATGAGAAGTGAAGGGTTTTTGAAAGTGAAACTTACTGGGTGTTGGGATTCGAGTGATTTTAGGGCGAACAAGGATCAATTTGAAGAGAAGAATACCCTCAGGAACGAATTTATCTAATGCCCATCTCACCACATATTTGGTTTTTTTATTTCCGTTGACGGCTAAAGCAACGACCAAATATGAAGGCGTTGTTAATTTATCCACCCCTTGAATCATTCCTTCATCCTCCATTTTTTTTTCTGCAAAATTAACCATAGGAATGTATGAAACATAGGATATGAAAGAATTGAAAGGTTTCTTGAAAATAATTTCAAACCCAGAAACGATTTGAGAACCTAACTGCAGCTATTACATATAGCCAACCAATTTCTTGAAATAAAGGTTAAAAAATCAAGAAGATTTTTCATCAAGATTGAAAACTGGAATGGAGTTGGTGTGTGTGAGAGAATTTCGGAGTCTTGAAAAACCCAGAAAAATAAATCTTTGATAACCTATAAAAATTATGAATTTAAGGTTTGGTAAAAAGTTATAATCAAGTAAAGCGAAGCTTTTAAGCCCATACCAAATCATATGAAGTCTTTCAAATCAGATTGAAGAACTCATTACTGATAGAAGACATTTTCAAGAACAACAAGAATCGAAGGTTCTCTCCCTCTCTCTCTAGAATATCTTTGATTACGTGATCTTCTCTCTCTAGAATCGCTTTGATTTCGTGGAAAGATTGGATCAATCGTGAAATCGGTTACTTATTATTAGGTGTCAAAGAGAACCAAAAACCTGAAAGCGACCCTGGGGTTAAGTTAAAGAGAAACCTTGCCGTAATCGCACCTCCCAAAACTGGATTTGTTTTATTATTTATTTGTGGAATTGTGGAATTAACAATGCCACAGTGTTTTTGTTGTTCAACGACAATGATAAGATGATTTGATATCCATAATTAATCTTTTTTAAACATTTAATTTTGGTCCAAGTTATTAGTTTATGTCAACTTGATAACATGTGACAAAGGACTTCTCATTTGACATTACTTTTCTATAATTGTACCTTTTGGCAGGTAAATTTCCATGGACTTTACATGTTTTATAACAAATTTTCTAAAACCATGGTGTTGGTTGCTTGTTGTCTTCTATAAAAGAAAATATATTACTAAGAGGCTTATAATACAAAATGTCACGGCAGATCATCTGACATTTAAATCGGCATTACTCGCACCAAATTCGATTAAACCTTTATGAAAAAGGTCAAACTTATCTCTAAATTTTAAGTATTGTTAAATAAAAAAGAGTGATAAAAAATCCAGGAATACTTTCACAAAACTGAAAAACTCCTTTAAATATTAATCTTAAATTTTATATAAGATAAGGATATATGGTGAAACACTTTAACTCTAGTCCCACCACCGACGGTCTCCCTTTATACTTAGAGCGACTCTAACCACATCAATTTTTTGTGTTTTGAATTTGTTGGATGCAAAATATCATTTCAGCCGTGCTCTATTTTCATCATCAAAGTGATTAGTAACATTGTTTGACAAAAACTAGCAAGTAACTATAAGGTAGTTTAAAAAAAAATTATAAAATTGTTTGACTAAAATAGATATAAAACATTAAAGCTAAAAGCTAAAATATGTGTCTTGTGTGTTGATTATTACAATTTTTTTCTGCCAATGTCATTAAAGATTGATGATAAAAAAATCAATACATATCGACATAAGGCAACCGAGCAACAAGATGCGTCGCTAGCTTTTTCTGGATGGTAAAACCAATTCTTTTGAAAACAACATCTATGGATTTAGGAGATATAACATTATAATACATGACCCGTTAGACTCTGTTGAGGAGTTTCACCACCTCTGGTGTGAGAAAACCAAATGTATCAAATGTGAAATGTATAAACACATGTTGTCATGTTGGTTTTCAATGCATGCATTCTCATGCTTTGCCACTTTGCACGTGACGGCTTTCAAAGCGGTATGTCCCGATGTGAAACCTCCGCTCCTCAAACCGACGAGAGGGGAGACCTCAGTAAGATCCATACAAGTGCTTCCCTCCTACCCATCCAAATACCAAAATGTCATCCGACTTGAGAGTGGATCTTCCATCCAACGGGTTTGTCAAAAAGTTCACAGACGCTTCTTTCTTTACGGAAATACCAACTGTTGAGTCAAGAAATATTGAATCTGATGATGTGACATTTCTGATTGAGAAGGTGTTGAAGTAATAGATAGAGAAGTTATGTTATCTATATCAAAGGTGAAGAACCTTTGATATATTTATCTATTTTAGTGTGAACCTTGATGTTATACTTTAGGCCTTAGTCACACTATACATTTTGGAGTCTATGATAACACTAGTATATATAGTATTGTAGTCTTAAGTGTTTTTTTTAACAACAACAAAATTTTATAAAACCAAGAAAAAGCAAGCCAGAGCCTAACACAAAAAACAAAGTTAAGGCAGCATTGGATTGGTTAACCACCCAACCCAGTTATTAATAGCCTTAGAATTCCTAGAATAAAACCAACGAAAAGACATCTCGGCAATATTGTCAAAAATAAATTGTTTCTTATACTTAGAATGGGAAAAATAATTGAATTCCTATAGGACCAAATGTCACACCCCCAAACCGGAACGGCGGAAACGTTCGGGGGTGGATGACGTCATGTGTAGTATCACAACAATTGTATCATAGCAATCATAGTAAACACAACCATTACATTGAATACATATATGAAAAAGGTTTACATCTGTTTAAGTCTTGTTTGCATACATCAAAAGTATAAGCAAAATGTAAAGACGTGACTCTAAATGTTATGTCTTCTCAAAACTCCAGGTGATACATGTCTACTGATTTCCTGAGAATACAAGTAGTTTTGAAAGAGTATCAGCATAAAGCTGGTGAGTTCATAAGCATGTTATTGAAATGAATACCTGTTGATGAATCCGTGAAAATGTTTGTATGTTTCCAAGAAAATCCAATATTTACTTAAGTAATGAAAAAGTAGTCTTAAACCCTAAGACCAATTGTAAGTTTGTTATTGAATTCTGTTCTTGTGTCTGAAAGTACTTATATGTATGCCTGGTACCACCAGCTGTATTGTATTGTTTTGTATGAAAGTTTTTGTATGAAATCCCTGGATACCACCAGTAATGTAAGTAATGTATAGCTTGAAAACCCTGGCTAACACCAGTATGTATAGTATGAAAACCCTGGCTAACACCAATATGTATAGTAGTTTTATTACTTAAAATAAAACTAATGAAGAATGGAATCCCGTAAACAAATGCTTAGTTTATACTATTGTGAGTTCGTATAACCATGCTTGATATGACTGATGACCTCGGCGACGTTCTTCAGGCGTCGTATGGTATGATATTTGTCACCGCAGGCATGCCTGCCTAACTATAGCTAGCAGTTTAGGTGTGTGATTGTCAGTCCCGAATAGATCTATTCACAAATCTCACGCTCTCCCTCCAGGAGACTCTGGTTACATTAAACGTTGAGGGTTTTACCAGTACCCAGAAGGGTACAAATGAAGAGTGGTCTCACAATCCTGTATTAACTAGTTTACGTGTGGTTCTGAAGTGATCTACTGTATTGAACTCTGTATGTATAATGTATATGATAATAATTATACTTAAATAATTATTAAATGTTGTTCTCTTGTAGTAATGTATGTCATAAACTAAATCGGTCATAGTTTATGTGGTTACCCATGAATGTAATCTGAATCGGTAAAATAAACTATGTATTGAATTCCCCAAACTATACCTATTATAGTTTGATTGAAAAGTTATGTACTTGGTTTGTAAGATGTTCTGAAAACTATGCAATTATATTTCCAAATTGAAAGCATCCCTTATGCTCAACATAGTACAAAAGGGATAAAATATCTAAATATTTTGTAAAACGTGGAAATAGTTTAACTGTATTAATTGCATGCATTTTAACTTGTTGAAATCCCTTTGTTTGGATTCACAAAAATCATTTGTGTTTGGCTTGTATTCCCCCCTGAAAACATTAAAAATCATAAAAGCGTAGGGGGTATGAACTCACAGTTGTTGTGTGAAAATGTCGACTGGAAACGAAGATCCTCGGGTTGTTGTACGTGACACTTAACGGAGTCCTAATATCAATAAATACATATATGCATTTAAATTAGCGATTCCGTTAAGTAAAGTGTTAGAAAAACACTTGTGTTCTCGGTTAAGGAATGTTACCGGGAATTGATTGAATCGAGAAAATGAGCTTTTCACTGCTTACGAGGCGTGTACGGCCGTGAATAGGGGTTTACGGCCGTGAAGAGTTTCCGGCCGTGAACTGGGGTTTACGGCCGTAAATAGTTCCTTGATGGGTTTACGGCCTTTGAAGATTCGATGAGTGTACGGCCGTAAACGGGTTTACGGCCTTTGAAGATTTGAAGATATGAAGTGTGTACGGCCGTAAACTCAAGAACAAGGATGCTAGATTCGACGAAAACGTGTTTTAGATGCTCCTAAACAACCTCCAGAAGTGTTTCCTGATGATTCTTCGGAAGAAATGAGGGTGTTTTTGGTGTTTACGGCCAGGGGTTCTAGAGAGAGAATGAGGGAGTTTCTGGTCAAAAGTGTTCAAATGAGGATGGGGGTCTCATATATATAGGGTTTCGTGGTCGGTGGGTGGGGTCCACCTGACATTGACCGCAAACGAGTTTACGGCCGTGAACTCCAGTCAGGCCGTGAACTACTGTTTTGTTCGAAGGAAAACTCGAATTTCGCGCGGTTTTTGGTCTCTACTCGTATATAAGTTCAATTATATAACTAAATGATTTTCCAAACCGAAGGAATTTGACGAGACTCAATAAAATTCAAATTTTTATTAACAGGAGTTGATTAACGGAAACGGAAAAAGTTTCGGGTTGTCACACCAAATCACCCAAAGCACCGTCATAATCACCAATTCCATAATCAATCGCCCTTGCCTAGCAACTGAGTAAGAATCGATCCAAGCAAACAAATCAGTAATCTCAAAAAAAGTAGGGAGCGACAAGTCTAGCTTATATGTGCATATTTAATCATATGTTTCATGCATATTTCTAATACTTTTAGCTACAATTATGCTTAGTTTTGAACAAAATGTACCTATTATGTTTGAAATTTGTTTTGTATTTGCAAATAAATGCTAAGGACAAAAAGGAAGCAAAAAAAGGAGTTGGAAGCAGGGAAACGGGAGCTAGGACAAAAAGAAGAAAAAATAGACTTGAAGACAGAGGACCACGCCGTGGTAAACGGAAGATTCCAACCAATAAGCCGACTTGGAGAATACAAGATATACACGAAGACCACGGCGTGGTGATCAGTTATATGGAAACTATAAATATCTGAATATTAGGTCGAATGGAAGGATATCATGCCAATTTTCTAAAGAAAATTGAGACTAAAAACCTCTGGAAACTCAGAAGAAGATCGAGAACCAATTGGAGCTCAAGAGTTGAAGAAGATTTAGAAGAATTTTACCTAGATCCATTCGGTTTGCTAAATATACTCATGTCTAGTCTAATTTGCATGGATTTTGTGTATTTTTCTGCTACTATGAGAGGCTAAAAACCTTATACTTCTGTTTGGTGAAGATGAACCTAATCCTATTGTGTTGATTTCAATTATTGGATGCTTTATGTTGATTTTACTTGTGTTTGATAATTAAAACCCTAACATCTTTTAGTTCTAGTTTATATTACTTATAAATCAAATTCAGTGTGATAGTTGATCATTCAAATTGCATGAATTTGTCACCTAATTGTTTATGATCATTAAATAAATGGAGCTAGGATTAATCACATCTTAGATAAAGTAATTAAAGCTAGTAACTCCAACTGTGTTAGAGAGCATAATTAATCTTACTTTGTGCTTTGTTGCTTAATTTGATCATGGGAATGTAACTACTATTATTCATAGTCCAATTTGTGTTCATTATCGATTTGGTGTTTAACTTGTGATTGATCATTGCATGATAATTCATAAATTGATAAGTCTAGATATTTGATCATAATAGCTAGCTAACGAATTGGTAATCAATATATTCTATCCACTAGAAATCAACCATAGGAGAAGGTGAAATTGGATCTAAGCACAAGTACCCTTTAAATCTTGAGGTAAATTCTTTTTCTTTGTTTGCTTAATTGTTTAGTTGATAGTAATCTGAATTAAGTTCTTCTGATCTTGCAAAATCAATAAAAGCCTCCACTTTAAGTTTGTCTCTTAGTTTAATTAGAAGTAGTTAGATTAATTAATTGAATTTCGTTCCATGTGTTTGACACTTGATGTAACGTCCCAAAAATATGATCCAAAATTTTCATTTTTAAAATGAAACAGTATTCCAAAAACATTATCCATACAACCCAAATGAAAATAAGTGTATCAAACATCATATCTATCAGATTAATATCTCAAAAGCGGAAATCATGTGGTGTGTGTCACACCCCCAAACCGGAACAGCGGAAACGTTCGGGGGTGGAGGACGTCATGTACATTATCACAACAATTGCATCATAGTAATCAAAGCAAAAACAACCATTACATTGAATAAGTAGAATATTTACATTTGTTCGATACATAATTTTCATAACAACAAAATGTATAACTAAAAGTATAAAAGACGCGTCTCTAAGAGCTCCGTCTTATCAAAAACCTGTGGGTGTACCTGTCTACCGGTTCCCTGAGAATACAAGTGGTTTTGAAAGAGTATCCGCATTTAAGCTGGTGAGTTCATAAGTATGTTTTTGTAATGAAAACCTGTCTGTGAATCTGTAAAATGTTTGCATGTTCTCAAGAAAATCCAATATTTTCTTTAGTAATGAAAAGTAGTCTTAAACCCTAAGACCAAAATGTACCTTCGTTACTGTATCCTGTAGTAGTTTATGAAAATGTTAGTATGAATGTCTGATTACCACCAGTTGTATTGTTTAGTGTGTTCTGTACGAAAACCTTTGTATGAAAAATCTGGCTATCACCAGTAATGTATAATGTGTTCTATATGAAAACCGTGGCTACCACCAGTATGTATAGTATGTTCTGTATGAAAACCCTGGCTACCACCAGTATGTATAGTAAGTTCTGTATGAAAACCCTGGCTACCACCAGTATGTATAGTATGTTCTATATGAAAACCCTGGCTACCACCAGTATGTATAGTATGTTCTGTATCAAAATCCTGGCTACCACCAATATGTATAGTAGTTTTATTACTTAAAATAAAACCATGTATTTGTGTTCCCTGGAATCCTCCCGTTGTAGTGTATGATAGTTCTATTAATGAAAATAAAACTATTTGAAGAATTGAAATCCCGTAAACAAATGGTTAGTTTATACTGTTGTGAGTTTGGTATAACCATGCTTGATATGACCTAGTGACCTCTACGACGTTCTTCAGGCATCGGATGTTATGACATTTGTCACCCCATGCATGCCTGCCTAACTGTAGCTAGCAGTTTAGGTGTGGGATTGTCAGTCCCGAATATATCTATTCACAAATCTCACGCTCTACCTCCAGGAGACTCTGGTTATACTGTGGTAGGATTTAGTTCCGCACCCCGAAGAGTACAATTGAAGTAGTGCCTCACAACCCTCTATTAACTAGTTTACGTGTGGTGTTGTAGTGTTCTCTTGTACTTGAAACTGTATGTATACTTGTAGAGTAAAAATAATTATTTAGTATTGTAGTCTTTTTTTCAGAAAATAGTATTGTATTCCATAAACTATATCTATCATAGATTCATAGTTTATATGTTTGTTAATGTATACACTCTGGAATTGATAAAACCGTGTGTTGAATCCCAAACTATACCTATTATAGTTTGCATGTATGTTATGTATTCGATTCATGTATTGTACTGAAAACTTTGCAATTATGGTTGTATGTTGAAAATTTCCCTTATGCTCAGCATGTTACAAAAGGGATTAAATATCTAAATATTTAATAAAATGTAGTGATCTCTTGGTTGTATCAAGTGCATAAGTTTTAATCCTGTTTAAATTCTATATATAAGAACACAAAATTTCTTTGTGTTTTGCTTGTATTCCCCCTGAAAACGTTAAAAACAGTAAAAGTGTAGGGGTATGAACTCACAGTTGATTATGTGCACGTGCTCGACAACAAAACCAGAAAGATGACCCTCGAGTTGGAGTACGCGGAATTAACGGTATCCTAATGATAATTAAACATATAAGCGTATTTTAATTAGCGAAACCATTAATTAAAGTGTTAGAAAACACTTGCTTTTGGGTTAGGAATGTTACCGAGACTTGTTTGAAGTGGAAAAAGAGGGTTTTCAGCCAAGGTTCTCGGCTCAAGGCTGTTTGCGGCCGTGAACTGGGTTTGCGGCTGTGAACTGGTTTGCGGTTGTAAACGGGTTTGCGGCCTTTGAAGATATGAAGGCTGTTCTTGGTGTTCTTGGTTAAAATATGAAAATTTGAAGGTTCTTTCTTGAGGATATGAATGTTCTTGGGAGGTTCTTGGGAGCAACTTGAGAGAGTTTTCTGGTGAAAAAGGTGAGAAATGAAGAATCTCTCCCGGAAAAACCTTTATACCGGTTGGGTTTACGGCCGGAAATGGGTTCTCAACTGTAAACGGGTTTACGGCCCAGGCATTTACAACCCAAGGGTTTACGGCCGTAAACGTCCGGCTGAAACGACTTTGCTGATTTTTCGAGTGTTTTTGGTTCTGAAAACTTATATAACCTCTAATTATATATTTTAGATTATTTTCTAACCCACAAGAACTTAACAGAATAAATAAAATTCGAAATTTTATTTAACGAAAATTGACTTTGTTGACTAGAAAGTATCGGGTTGTCACAGTGTGTGCTCTGCAATCATCCCAAGCTCTTCCATTTGAAAACCGAAGTACCTGAAACATAAACTGAAAATCATATGCATAAAGCTTAGTGAGCTCCCCAAGATACCACATACCATACAAACATATATATATATATATATATATATATATATATATATATATATGTAATGGGCCCCGCCCCGCATCGAGCCCTGCTCGGTATACAGTTCGGGCCCCGCCCAACATACATAATACATATAACAAATAAACACATACACATGCAATAATCACAAAGATACATAGCATACAACATGGTCATCGGGCCCTGCCCAACATCGGGCCCCGCCCGGTAAGCATACAAGTACATAACACATGCAAGAGTCACGCAGACAACTAGCATACTAACATAGCATAATTTTGGGCCAACATTGGTGCCTTCGACCCGCTAAACATAGTGAGGAGACTCACCTCACAGACTGACAAATAGCTGAACAAAACACTGCTCCCACACTAGCTCTACAAGTCTTCCTGAATAACAGACGTAGACCAAAACCCAATCAATATCACAAAATACCCAAAATACCCTTTTGGTCAAACTTGGTCAAGGGTCAAGGTTAAACGAGTCAACCGAGATGACCCACTTCGAACGCGGGGTGTTCAAGCCCTTGACCAGAATCGCAAACTCGGACCGAAACGCGCTACGCTCCTCCCACTTACGCGGGGCGTTGCTGCTGAATCCCCAAACTTTCTATTAAGGGCTTAATACCTTAAGTCCTTTCGTCCAAACACAGATCTAGGTCCAACATGTCATTGAGGTTCTTAAACCCTAAGACCAAAATGTACGTTCGTTACTGTATCCTGTAGTAGTTTATGAAAATGTTAGTATGTATATCTAATTACCACCAGTTGTATTGTTTAGTGTGTTCTGTACGAAAACCTTTGTATGAAAAATCTGGCTATCACCAGTAATGTATAATGTGTTCTATATGAAAACCCTGGCTACCACCAGTATGTATAGTATGTTCTGTATGAAAACCCTGGCTACCACCAGTATGTATAGTAAGTTCTGTATGAAAACCCTGGCTACCACCAGTATGTATAGTATGTTCTGTATGAAAACCCTGGCTACCACCAGTATGTATAGTATGTTCTGTATCAAAATCCTGGCTACCACCAGTATGTATAGTAGTTTTATTACTTAAAATAAAACCATGTATTTGTGTTCCCTGGAATCCTCCCGTTGTAGTGTATGATAGTTCTATTAATGAAAATAAAACTATTTGAAGAATTGAAATCCTTAAACAAATGGTTAGTTTATACTGTTGTGAGTTTGGTATAACCATGCTTGATATGACCTAGTGACCTCTACGACGTTCTTCAAGCGTCGGATGTTATGACATTTGTCACCTCAGGCATGCCTGCCTAACTGTAGCTAGCAGTTTAGGTGTGGGATTGTCAGTCCCGAATATATCTATTCACAAATCTCACGCTCTACCTCCAGGAGACTCTGGTTATACTGTGGTAGGATTTAGTTCCGCACCCCGAAGGGTACAATCGAAGTAGTGCCTCACAACCCTGTATTAACTAGTTTACGTGTGGTGTTGTAGTGTTCTCTTGTACTTGAAACTGTATGTATACTTGTAGAGTAAAAATAATTATTTAGTATTGTACTCTTGTTTTCAGAAAATAGTATTGTATGCCATAAACTATATCTATCATAGTTTATATGTTTGTTAATGTATACACTCTGGAATTGATAAAACCATGTGTTGAATCCCAAACTATACCTATTATAGTTTGCATGTATGTTATGTATTCGATTCGTGTATTATACTGAAAACTTTGCAATTATGGTTGTATGTTGAAAACTTCCCTTATGCTCAGCATGTTACAAAAGGGATAAAATATCTAAATATTTTATAAAATGTAGTGATCTCTTGGTTGTATCAATTGCATAAGTTTTAATCCTGTTTAAATTCTGTATATATAATACAAAATTTCTTTGTGTTTTGCTTGTATTCCCCCTGAAAACGTTAAAAACAGTAAAAGTGTAGGGGTATGAACTCACAGTTGATTATGTGCACGTGCTCGACAACAAAACCGGAAAGATGACCCTCGAGTTGGAGTACGCGGAATTAACGGTATCCTAATGATAATTAAATATATAAGCGTATTTTAATTAGCGAAACCATTAATTAAAGTGTTAGAAAACACTTGCTTTTGGGTTAGGACTGTTACCGAGACTTGTTTGAAGTGGAAAAAGAGGGTTTTCAGCCAAGGTTCTCGGCTCAAGGCTGTTTGCGGCCGTGAACTGGGTTTGCGGCTATGAACTGGTTTGCAGCTATGAACTGGTTTGCGGCTGTAAACGGGTTTGCGGCCTTTGAAGATATGAAGGCTGTTCTTGGTGTTCTTGGTGAAAATATGAAAATTTGAAGGTTCGTTCTTGAGGATATGAATGTTCTTGGGAGGTTCTTGGGAGCAACTTGAGAGAGTTTTCGGGTGAAAAAGGTGAGAAATGAAGAATCTCTCCGGGAAAAACCTTTATACCGGTTGGGTTTACGGCCGGAAATGGGTTCTCAACTGTAAACGGGTTTACGGCCCAGGCGTTTACAGCCCAGGGGTTTACGGCCGTAAACGTCCGGCTGAAACGAGTGTGCAAATTTTTTGAGTGTTTTTGGTTCTGAAAACTTATATAACCTCTAATTATATATTTTAGATTATTTTCTAACCCACAAGAACTTAACGGAATAAATAAAATTCGAAATTTTATTTAACGGAAATTGACTTTGTTGACTAGAAAGTATCGGGTTGTCATAGTGTGTGCTCTGCAATCATCCCAAGCTCTTCCATTTTAAAACCGAAGTACTTGAAACATAAACTGAAAACCATATGCATAAAGCTTAGTGAGCTCCCCAAGATACCACATACCATACAAACATATATATATATATATATATATATATATATATATATATATATATATATATAATGGGCCCCGCCCGACATCGAGCCCTGCTCGGTATACAGTTCGGGCCCCGCCCAACATACATAATACATATAACAAATAAACACATACACATGCAATAATCACAAAGATACATAGCATACAACATGGTCATCGGGCCCTGCCCAACATTGGGCCCCCCCCCCCCCCCCCCCCCCCCGGTAAGCATACAAGTACATAACACATGTAAGAGTCACGCAGACAACTAGCATACTAACATAACATAATCATGGGCCGACATTGGTGCCTTCGACCCGCTAAACATAGTGAGGAGACTCATCTCACAGACTGACAAATAGCTGAACAAAACACTGCTCCCACACCAGCTCTACAAGTCTTCCTGAATAACAGACGTAGACCAAAACCCAATAAATATCACAAAATACCCAAAATACCCTTTTGGTTAAACTTGGTCAAGGGTCAAGGTTAAACGAGTCAACCGAGATGACCCACTTCGAACGCGGGGCGTTCCATGCTTGAACGCGGGGTGTTCAAGCCCTTGACCAGAATCGCAAACTCGGACCGGAACGCGTTACGCTCCTCCCACTTACGCGGGGCGTTGCCGCTGAATCCCCAAACTTTCTATTAAGGGCTTAATACCTTAAGTCCTTTCGTCCAAACACAGATCTAGGTCCAATATTTCATTGAGGTTCATAAAGTTTCCAACTTTGTGACCTTGGATGTCCATTAAGTGCTTAAAGTCAAAGTTCTAACCTTTTAACCCATTAAGACCATTTAACATATGCATGGGTTGAATACAACACCCAAGATTATATTTTTATGCTCTTAATATCTCAATAATGGATAAAGTTTCCAAATTTATACATTATAATGATCCAAGAAGTCAAGATCTAATCTTTTAAGTCAAAAAGGGAACCAAAAGTGCATCTCTCAACTCAATCCATTATGTCTAAGTTTCCCACTTCCAGATCTGATTTCAAGGAACTTCTTAAGTCATAAAGTTTCCAACTTTATGACTTAGCATAACTAAATGGGAACCGAATCAAAACCCTAAGTCCCAAACTTCATCAAATGACTACCAAATCATGCATGGAAGGTTTATACTCATCAAGATCCAAACTTTATGACTCCATAACCCCAACAAGGGACAAATATGAAGCTCAAAGGTTCTGGAGTAATTTCTACTCACAAGAACCACCACAAAGGGAACAAAATCATAACAAAGTGCCACCTAGCTAGATATACATGAAAGAGTTGTCAAGCTTAAGACTTTATACATCCAGAAGTTAGATCTAGGTGAAAAAGCCTGGATCCAAAATTTCCAAGTCAAGCAATGACTCTTCAAGAAGTTCCTTCTTCCTCCTCAAGCACCAAAAACAGACATAAATCACTTTGAGCTCAAGAATCACTCAAATGGGGGCTAGGGTTTCGTTCTTAGGGTTAGAGAGGATGGAGGCTGAAGAATGGAAGAGGTTTGGGTCCATAATGATGCTTATAAAGGGGCCAAACCCTAAAAACGAGTTTTTGAAGCAGCCCCGCGAATGCCCTGCGTTCCCTTAGGGAACGCCCAACGTTACCAAGTTGGCCATCGTCCATTTTCCTTTTGAATGCCATGCATTCCTGTGACAACCTGAAATTTCTATCTTGTACAACACTTAAACTCAATCAAAGTCAGACTCGTGTCTGCTATCTTCTAGCACTGTTTAGAGTCTGTTTGAGCATTCTGAGCCTAGACACCAAAGGAATGAGTGAAAGGAAGTGTCAATTGATGTTCAAATCCATCAAGCAAGCCATAAGCCCCTTTCATGAGGAGTTTACGGCCAAGACACATGAGTTTACGGCCGTAAACTCATGGTGGCCGTAAACTCTTGGCTATATATGTGATACTTGGCCATTTTTCAACACTTTTACCATTTCCAAGCCAAGAAATCGGGTTTTGCTCTCAACTATCATCAAGGATCTTCATTTTCTTCCAAAAATGTAAGTGATTTATCCCTTAATTAGTTACTACATCTTCTTATCTAGCATAACCCCTTTGATTCCATCCATTAACATCATCTTTTGGGTTAGATCTTCAAGATCATCAAGAACACCAAGAACACGTTAGTGTTTTGGTCCAAAATCAACCTTTTTAGCTTATATATCGTAAGTATTACTTCCCTATACTTGATATCTAGTAAGAACTCATGCTTAGCACTTTGAAATCACCCCATATCCATGATCAAAGAGAGTTTATGGCCAAGAGCATCTCCCTTGGCCGTAAACCCTTATTAAAGGTGCAAATGTGGTCATAACTATTCCTAGGGCTTGGAGTTAAGGCTAGAACACTTCCTTGTGGTTTATAAGACCTTAAAACACCTTTTGGACACAAATCATCATGAGTTTACGGTCGTATACTCATGAGTCCGTGAACACATGGCCGTAAACACCATGGTGTGGCCTTAAACTCCTTAGATGCAATCCTTTGTGATTATAACACTTCCATATAAGTGTTTCCTAGTTCCTAAGGTGTGTTCCTTACATGATTAGTAATATAAACACTAATTATATACATATATGTGTCTTTATATGCTTATTAGGATCCGTTGTGCTCAAGTCTTCACTTGACACTTAGCATCCTACACCGATTATACATTTGAATAACTTACAACAGGTGAGTTCATACCCCCACATTTTCATAGTTTTTACTGTTTTAAGGGGGGAGGAATACAAGTCTAACACAAAGATTTTGTGTTATAACAAATAATTTCAAATGGATTACAGTTATCAAAATAAATGGTTTCAAACATATTATCAAAATGAATTTCAGTATCATCAAATCAAGTTGGTTTAAGTGATTGTTTCAAAAAGACATCAAGTCACCAAAATGGATTTCAAAATATGAAACCTCTTTTAAATATTTTATAAACTTATATTTTCCCCAAAAATCATACTAGTATACATATATTTATATAAATAAGACTTAAAAGATTTAGGACTAATAACCCACTTTGGTTCCTTTTCCTTGTTTGGATGTGGGATTACAACTATCAGTTATTTGTCCGAGTGTCATTTAAATTTTACTTATATATATTTGTATATGTATACAAGTATAAAAGTTTATTCATTTAGTTTCAATCACCCTTTGTAACAAGTTGAGCAAGGGGTTGTATTCATTAATACTAAGTATCAATACAGAAAGTACATATAAATTATAAGAGGTATAATTTATGATTCACAGAACATTAATTCATGATTCAAGCATACTAGAGTACATTGTTTTACAAAAACAAAGGTTTAATTCAAAACTATCCAAGCGTATACACTCTTTCAGATACAGGTTAAGAGTACTAATTCAAGAACATACTATTAAACATTTATTTCAGAATGATTGGGCTTTCATAACCATTATACATGTAACGTTTATATGCTTTTATGAGTCAAGTAGTACATGTTGTTTAATTCATTTAAACAATATAGTAAAGTCCTGACATTATAACTAGAATCTCCAGCTGGGGATCGAAACAATGTGTGTATAGATCTATATTGGGATTGACAACCCCGCACTCGGACTGCTAACTACAATCAGGCATACACGCCTGTGAGTGACAAATTGTTATCAACATGTGTTCAGCGCACTCATAGCGTTGGGTCAGGCCATCTAGTCAGTATGGTTATAATAACTCATTAAAAGATATCAACAATACGTTAGTGTATAATTAATTAAACTTATGTACTATTTCAAAGTACTAGTTTACAAGATGCAGTTTACAGTCTTACATTACAGTTTACAATAACAGTTGATGAATTCAGACATACTCTCAGATACACGTTTACAAAAGGATTACAAATACAGAACATTGGTTTACAAATAGAACAGTTTTATGCAACTAAAACTACTTTTCACAATACAGCAGAAAATATAGGATTTTCTGAAATACAGTTTACATATTCAAGAAACAGAAGGCATTCTTTAAGAACATAAATACTTTTGCACTCACTCAATTTTATGTTGATACTCTCTTTTCAAATTACTTGTATTCTCAGGGAACCAGTAGACAGGTACTCCCCATGCTTTTGAGAAAATGGAGCTATTTATGTCTTGTCTTCTTCTTTTGTATAACTATTTAGTTTCAGTGTACAATGTTGAAACATATGTAAATACTTATACTTTTTAAATACAGTGGTTGTTTGTACTCTGATTACTATAATGCATGTGTTGTGATACTACAAATGAAGTCCTCCACCCCCAGACGTTTCCGCCGTCTGGTTTGGGGGTGTGACAGATTGGTATCAGAGCATTGTTTATAGTGAACTCAGTATATCAATTCATAAAAGATATACAAACTATAAATACAATTGGGGCTAAGAGCTATGACTACAAGTATACTTTTAAAAATTTAATTATTTTTACAAGAAGTATACTAACACTTATCTACAAGTACAGTATCACAATCATAAGAACTTAAAAGTATTTGGATGTTGAACATTACAGTCAAACCTGGACAGTTATGTAATCATATCTGGGGTTAATATAGCCTGATCAACTATATTGATTTGAGATATGACCAACATGTGTTTGGGAGTGATAGTGGTGTTGCGACATGTCTAAAACTTACCATACATATTCAGAAGAACTCTAGAACAAAACATAAAGATTAAAATACTATATGAGTATTTTAAGCACTATATACTAATAACAAACATGTGAAAACAATAGAACAATTAAGGGTAGAACTATAAATATTAAGGATATATTACAATTATATATAATTAAAGTTATATAGACTTAGAATATGTGATCTAGCTTCATTTCTTGTTCCTTGTTTGGTTGTGGATTTAGAGCCGGGTCATATAATCAAAGGTCGAATATACCTAAGTTATATATAATTAGTATACACTTTATAGTTATAGTAATATCTAGAACAAGATTAGTGTTGAACTATATGTTTTAGTTCAGAGATATCAAAATTCATATTCACTCTTGATATCTTACCATCCTTGTATCTTTTGACTTTTATAGAAAAAGATGCCTCCTCGTAGAAATCCAAGACGTCACAATGTAAATGAACCGCCGGTACCACCTCCGCCACTACCTCCTCAGTTCGACCTCGCTATGTTCCAAGCGGCGGTCACGGCGGCTGTAGCTGCTGCCATGTCTCAGATACATACTCCTGGTGCTAGTGGATCGGGAGCTGGTGCAAATCCTTCTAACCATGGCGAGATTCATGGGCACTCGCGAGAGTGCACTTACAAAGATTTTTCCAATGCCAAACCCAGGACCTTTAATGGAACTGGAGGAGTTATGACATTAAGACAGTGGATAGAAAAGACAGAAGCAATTTTCGAAATCTATGCCTGTCCAGAGAGCAACAAGGTCAAGTTCGCTGCTTGTACTTTTTTTGGAAAGGGCTTTAACATGGTGGAATGGCCACGTTAAGTCACTTACTCTGGTTGTGGCTAATTCAATAAGCTGGGAAAACTTCAAGGCCATGCTAATGCGGGAATATTGCCCACGAGGCGAAGTCCAAAAACTTGAGCAGGAACTTTGGGGTCTTTCAATGGTTGGTTCTGACATATCAACCTATACTAGTAGATTCTGCGATCTGGCAATTCTTTGCCCAGATATGGTTGCTCTGGAGAGTAAGAAGATTGAGAGATATATATGGGGACTGTCGCCCCAAATTCAATCTAGTGTTTTAGCTTCAAGGCCTGTTACTTTTGACAGTGCCAAAGAGCTGGCACAATCTCTTATCGACCACGGAGCCCATCAACACTCAGTGGTTGCAGTACCAGAACAACCAAAGGGAAACAACAACAACAACAATGACAACAACAACAATGACAACAACAACAGAAAGAAGAAGGGTCGGAACAAGAGGAAGGGCAAGTTCTCACAGGATTCGTCAAAGAAGCAACAGTTGGTTACAGTTAATGTTGCTACTGTACCCGCTGCTGTTCCTGTTAACCCAGTACCAGCTAAGCCTTATGCTGGTAATCTCCCGAAGTGCAACAAATGTAATTTTCACCATAATGGAAGTTGCAGAGAATGTAGTGTCATAACTGCAACAGAAAAAGACATACTCCCCGATTCTGTAGAGCACAACCACAACCACTTAACCAAGTACCTATTGCTGGAGTAGGTCACGCATGCTACAATTATGGTGAAGTGGGGCATTTCAAGAAAGATTGTCCTAAGGCTGGAAATGTTGGTGGAGTCGGGAGAATATTAGCCCTAGGCCATGAAGAAGCGGTAGCAAACCCTGCCGTAGTTACGGGTACGTTCATTCTCAACAACACATATGCATGCATTCTATTTGATTGTGGTGCTGAGAAGAGCTTTGTGAGCCATAATTTCAAACATTTACTAAATCAAAACTCCCAACCATTAAAAGAAACATTCACAGTCGAAATGGCTAACGGAAAGTCCGAATCCACCAACGACATATACATAGGATGTACTCTTACCTTGAATAACTTTTCGTTTCCAATAGACCTTATGCCAGTCTCTATCAAGAGTTTCGACGTCATAATAGGTATGGATTGGTTGTGTGCTAACCGTGCTGACATCCTATGTTATGAAAGAGCCATTCGTCTAAACTTGCCAACTAACGAAACTCTTGTTATTCACGGCGACAAACCCGGAACGAACCTCCAGATCATTTCTTGCATCAAAGCACAGAAGTACCTTCGCAAAGAGTACTGTGCTTTCTTAGCTCACGTGGTAGATAAAAAGCAAGAAGTGAAAGACATAACGAGCATTCCTGAAGTTTGCAATTTTCCCGACATTTTTCCCGATGATCTTCCAGGAGTGCCTCCTGAACGACAAGTCGAGTTCAGAATCGACTTAATTCCAGGGGCTACCCCAGTAGCCAAATCTCCCTATCGTCTTGCACCTTCTAAAATGCAGGAATTATCCAGCCAGCTTAACGAACTCCTTAGCAAAGGTTTCATAAGACCAAGCTTCTCACCCTGGGGAGCACCGGTCTTGTTTGTGAAGAAGAAGGATGGATCATTCCGTATGTGCATAGACTATCGCGAGCTGAATAAACTTACCATAAAGAATCGATACCCTCTGCCTCGCATTGATGATCTGTTCGACCAACTTCAAGGTGCGAGCTACTTCTCAAAAATAGACTTAAGATCCGGGTATCACCAGTTACGGATTTTGGAGGATGACATTCCCAAAACCGCGTTCAGAACTCGTTATGGTCATTATGAATTCGTAGTGATGCCATTCGGATTAACGAATGCACCTGCTGTGTTCATGGATCTAATGAACAGAGTGTGTCGTTCATTCTTGGACAAATTCGTTATAGTTTTCATTGACGACATCCTTGTTTATTCAAGAAGTGAAGAGCAACATGGCCAACATCTTCGTCAAGTTTTGCAAACTCTTAGAACAGAGAAACTCTATGCGAAGTTTTCAAAATGTGAATTTTGGATTAGGAAGGTTGAATTCCTAGGTCACGTGGTCAGTTCTGAAGGAATACACGTCGATCCTTCCAAAATAAAGGCAATTGAAAACTGGTCAGCCCCCAAAACACCTACAGAAATCCGTCAATTCTTAGGTCTTGCTGGCTATTATCGCAGATTCATTCAGAATTTCTCTCGAATAGCTAAACCTCTTACCACCCTGACGCAAAAGAGTGTAACTTTTAGCTGGGGAGAAAAACAAGAAACAACATTCCAAACGCTGAAATGAGCCTTGTGTATTGCACCAATCCTATCTCTCCTTGAAGGGACAGAGGATTTCATAGTGTACTGTGATGCTTCAAATCAAGGGCTTGGATGCGTTCTTATGCAAAGAGGAAAGGTGATATCCTATGCCTCAAGACAGCTAAAGACACATGAAGTCAACTATACAACACATGACCTTGAGCTAGGAGCAGTGGTATTCGCTCTGAAGATCTGGAGACATTACTTATATGGCACGAAATGCACAGTATTCACAGACCATAAAAGTCTCCAGCACATCTTCAATCAGAAAGAGTTGAACATGAGACAACGACGATGGGTGGAGCTATTGAACGACTACGATTGTGAGATTCTTTATCACCCTGGTAAAGCTAACGTTGTAGCTGACGCCCTTAGCAGAAAAGAATACTCGGGACGCCGAGTAAAGTCGTTGACCATGACAATCCATACACATCTGTCCAGACAGATCAGAGAGGCTCAACTCGAGGCCTTAAAACCTGAAAGCGTGGCAGGTGAAACTTTGAGAGGAATGGATAAAAACTTCAGAGTCAGGGATGATGGAGTTTATTGTTTCATGAACCGGATCTGGACACCAAAGTTCGGTAGTTACCGAGGTGTGGTTATGAATGAAGCACACAAAACTCGATACTCCATTCATCCAGGTTCAGACAAGATGTACCTAGAACTCAAGAAACTGTACTGGTGGCCAAACATGAAGGCCGAAATTGCTACCTTTGTGGGCAAGTGCCTTACTTGTGCCAAGGTAAATGTAGAATACCAGAAACCTTCAGGTTTATTGCAACAACCTGAAATACTTGAATGGAAGTGGGAGCGGATTACAATGGATTTCATAACCAAGTTACCCAAGACATCAGGAGGTTATGATACTATTTGGGTAATCGTCGATAGATTAACCAAATCCACACACTTCTTGTCAATCAAAGAGACTGACAAGATGGAGAAGCTAACAAGAACATACCTGAGGGAGATTGTACGACTGCATGGTGTTCCCATATCCATTATCTCTGATAGGGATAGTAGATTCACTTCGAGGTTCTGGCAGTCGCTACAAAGTTCACTAGGAACTAGGCTGGACATGAGTACAGCCTACCATCCACAAACCGCCGGACAAAGTGAGAGGACTATTCAGACTTTGGAAGATATGTTGTGAGCCTGTGTGATAGACTTTGGGAAGGCATGGGATACTCACTTACCCCTTGTCGAGTTTTCCTACAATAATAGTTATCACACGAGCATAAGTGCTGCTCCATTTGAAGCCCTCTATGGCCGTAAGTGCAGATCCCCTCTGTGCTGGGCTGAGGTGGGCGACACGAGGTTAGCTAAAGGACGAGTTCCTGATAGCACTCTCACAGGTCCGGAAATCATTTGGGAAATGACAGAGAAGATCATTCAGATTCGTGAACGATTGAAAGCCTCTAGAGACCGACAGAAAAGCTACGCAGACAAGCGAAGGAAACCATTGGAATTCTAGGTGGGCGACCGTGTCCTATTGAAGGTCTCACCCTGGAAGGGATTGATACGCTTCGGAAAGCATGGAAAGCTAAATCCAAGATACGTAGGGCCTTTCGAGATTCTCGCTAGAATCGGCCCTATAGCATACAAACTCAAACTACCTCGCAAACTTAGTAACGTACATTCTACTTTCCACGTCTCGAACTTGAAAAAGTGTTTGTCCGACGAGACTCTTGTTATTCTACTCGACGAAATCGAGATCGACGAGAGCCTCAAATCCGTGGAAGAACCAGTAGAAATCATGGACCGAGAAGTCAAACAAACAAGGCAAAGCCGTATTCCTATAGTGAAGGTTCGCTGGAATGCCAAGCGAGGACCTGAATTCACTTGGGAGCATGAGGATCAAATGAAACTGAAATATCCTCATCTGTTCGCTTAGTTATTTGAAATTACTTATTTGCTTAAACTCTAATTTCGGGACGAAATTCTCTCTAACGGGGGGATGATGTGACAACCCGAAATTTCTATCTTGTACAACACTTAAACTCAATCAAAGTCAGACTCGTGTCTGCTATCTTCTAGCACTATTTAGAGTCTGTTTGAGCATTCTGAGCCTAGTACACCAAAGGAATGAGTGAAAGGAAGTGTCAATTGATGTTCAAATCCATCAAGCAAGCCATAAACCCCTTTCATGAGGAGTTTGCGGCCAAGATACATGAGTTTACGACCGTAAAATCATGGTGGCCGTAAACTCTTGGCTATATATGTGATACTTGGCCATTTTTCAACACTTTTACCATTTCCAAGCCAAGAAATCGGGTTTTGCTCTCAACTATCATCAAGGATCTTCATTTTCTTCCAAAAATGTAAGTGATTTATCCCTTGATTAGTTACTACATCTTCTTATCTAGCATAACCCCTTTGATTCCATCCATTAACATCATCTTTTGGGTTAGATCTTCAAGATCATCAAGAACACCAAGAACACGTTAGTGTTTTGGTCCAAAATCAACCTTTTTAGCTTCTATATCGTAAGTATTACTTCCCTATACTTGATATCTAGTAAGAACTCATGCTTAGCACCTTGAAATCACCCCATATCCATGATCAAAGAGAGTTTACGGCCAAGAGCATCTCCTTTGGCCGTAAACCCTTATTAAAGGTGCAAATGTGGTCATAACTTTTCCTAGGGCTTGGACTTAAGGCTAGAACACTTCCTTGTGGTTTATAAGACCTTAAAACACCTTTTGGACACAAATCATAATGAGTTTACGGTCGTATACTCATGAGGCCATGAACACATGGCCGTAAACTCTAGTGGCCGTGAACACATGGCCGTAAACACCATGGTGTGGCCTTAAACTCCTTAGATGCAATCCTTTGTGATTATAACACTTCCATATAAGTTTTTCCTAGTTCCTAAGGTGTGTTCCTTACATGATTAGTAGTATAAACACTAATTATATACATATATGTGTCTTTATATGCTTATTAGGATCCGTTGTGCTCAAGTCTTCACTTGACACTTAGCATCCTACACCGATTATACATTTGAATAACTTACAACAGGTGAGTTCATACCCCCACATTTTCATACTTTTTACTGTTTTAAGGGGGGAGGAATACAAGTCTAACACAAAGATTTTGTGTTATAACAAATAATTTCAAATGGATTACAGTTATCAAAATAAATGGTTTCAAACATATTATCAAAATGAATTTCAGTATCATCAAATCAAGTTGGTTTAAGTGATTGTTTCAAAAAGACATCAAGTCACCAAAATGGATTTCAAAATATGAAACCTCTTTTAAATATTTTATAAACTTATATTTTCCCCAAAAATCATACTAGTATACATATATTTATATAAATAAGACTTAAAAGATTTAGGACTAATAACCCACTTTGGTTCCTTTTCCTTGTTTGGATGTGGGATTACAACTATCAGTTATTTGTCCGAGTGTCATTTAAATTTTACTTATATATATTTGTATATGTATACAAGTATAAAAGTTTATTCATTTAGTTTCAATCACCCTTTGTAACAAGTTGAGCAAGGGGTTGTATTCATTAATACTAAGTATCAATACAGAAAGTACATATAAATTATAAGAGGTATAATTTATGATTCACAGAACATTAATTCATGATTCAAGCATACTAGAGTACATTGTTTTACAAAAACAAAGGTTTAATTCAAAACTATCCAAGCGTATACACTCTTTCAGATACAGGTTAAGAGTACTAATTCAAGAACATACTATTAAACATTTATTTCAGAATGATTGGGCTTTCATAACCATTATACATGTAACGTTTATATGCTTTTATGAGTCAAGTAGTACATGTTGTTTAATTCATTTAAACAATATAGTAAAGTCCTGACATTATAACTAGAATCTCCAGCTGGGGATCGAAACAATGTGTGTATAGATCTATATTGGGATTGACAACCCCGCACTCGGACTGCTAACTACAATCAGGCATACACGCCTGTGAGTGACAAATTGTTATCAACATGTGTTCAGCGCACTCATAGCGTTGGGTCAGGCCATCTAGTCAGTATGGTTATAATAACTCATTAAAAGATATCAACAATACGTTAGTGTATAATTAATTAAACTTATGTACTATTTCAAAGTACTAGTTTACAAGATGCAGTTTACAGTCTTACATTACAGTTTACAATAACAGTTGATGAATTCAGACATACTCTCAGATACACGTTTACAAAAGGATTACAAATACAGAACATTGGTTTACAAATAGAACAGTTTTATGCAACTAAAACTACTTTTCACAATACAGCAGAAAATATAGGATTTTCTGAAATACAGTTTACATATTCAAGAAACAGAAGGCATTCTTTCAGAACATAAATACTTTTGCACTCACTCAACTTTATGTTGATACTCTCTTTTCAAATTACTTGTATTCTCAGGGAACCAGTAGACAGGTACTCCCCATGCGTTTGAGAAGATGGAGCTATTTATGTCTTGTCTTCTTCTTTTGTATAACTATTTAGTTTCAGTGTACAATGTTGAAACATATGTAAATACTTATACTTTTTAAATATAGTGGTTGTTTGTACTCTGATTACTATAATGCATGTGTTGTGATACTACAAATGAAGTTCTCCACCCCCGCACGCTTCCGCCGTCTGGTTTGGGGGTGTGACAGTTCCCACCTGGTACGCCATGCGTACCCGGTTTGGCCCAAAACCCCTCTAGCTTTAAATGGTCATAACTTTTGCATCCTTTATACGTTTTCGACGTTCTTTATATCCACGAAAAGGTAACGAGAAGCCCTACACTTCTATCAACTTTATTTATCGTGAAACCAACCGAAATTAAATCCAAAATTCATGAAATGCTCGAACCAACGCCTGTACTGATAACCTTGGGCTCTAAAGTACAACCCGAACTCTTTTATCGCATAACCTACCTTACCCATATCCAAAAAGAGTCTAAACCTTTCTCCCTTAAGGCTGGAAGCCAGATATATGGGTCACATTCTTGAATTTATGATCTAACTCGCTCCAATACGCCGTGTCCAATCCTAAAAAGGGGATTTATTCCCAACAATTATTCCTCAAGATTCCAAGTGTTACACTTGACTTGCCCAAGCTATTTTATAATCCGACTAGGTACATTGCCTAAAGGTGCATAATTGTGACATCCCCAAATTTCACGGCCAGAAATGACCGATCTGTTTATGCTTTATTCGGAAATCATAGTATACTTTTAAAGAAATATGTTACAGAATTTGTTCCCAAAAATATGATAAAGAACTTATCAAAGCATTTCCGAACAAATGTATTTTCATTAAATTACAAACCTCGGGATGTCATTGTCAATATGGATTAAAAGCATAAACAATAACAACATAGGCCTTATAAATATTCTATTTATGTCTACTGGCCTATAATCCATAATCTCTCATCAGATCTTCACATCTATACTCTTGTGTCACTACCTGTAATACAAGAAACTAAGTGGGTCGGGCTTGGGAGCCTGGTGAGCACATAAGGTTTTCAACCCACAATAAATAAATTTATTATTTTCAACAAATCATTCAACCCGGTTACTCGTTCCCGTTATCCTCACTTTACGTCCTTAAAGCATCTATTATAAGGGACCTAACCTAAGGATTTTTCATCGGGGTGGACAACACTGCTTCGGGGATTCCTCAGCAATACATTTCAAATAAGGCAACCATGAGGGGGGGTTTAGAGATAGATTAGAGAGAGAAATAAAGGATTTTTGGTGTGAAAAGAATGGCAGTCTCGCACCTCCTTTTATAGGGCCGAAGCCTCGGTCTATGCAGGGCGTTCCTGCGAGGAGTGCAACGTGTTCCTCGGTGCACAGGGCGCTTAAGCGAATGCTGGGCGCAGGAGCGGGGCAGTATCCGAGGTTCCTACAGACGCGTGTCAACCATCAGATGGAGCGATGTGGCCGAACCGAGACCTAGTATCCAAACGCGGGGCGTTCCCCTCGGACAACCTTCGTATTTTACACACTCGACTTCTAAAATTCATAACTTTCACATACGAGCTCCACTTTAGACATTCTTTATATCCATGCATAGGTAGAGGTGTACTCTACAACTTTTGTTTAGACTCCATCGGCTAATTTTGACTTTATTTTTAAAGTTATATTTTTAACAGGCTGGGACAGGAAAAGTCCGTTAAAAATTCATAATTTGTCATCTGACGTCCGTTTTTGTCTTTCTTTTTATAGTTGAGCTCCTATTGACGAGATCTTCGATTCTCGTTTAGGTTGTGTCTGCTAAAAATCAGTCGATCTAATATTCGAACTCAGGAAAAGTCCGTTTAGGTTGTGTCGGCTAAAAGCGGGATGTAGATTGGTACGTCGAGAGATGCCTGACCTGTAGGAAGGTCAAGGGCGAGCACCAGAGGCCTCACGGCAAGACACAGCCGTTGGATATCCCTATGTGGAAGTGGGAAGATATTACTATGGATTTTATCACAATGCTTCCCAGGACCGCACGAGGGGTGGATTCGATTTGGGTCATCGTGGATCGGTTGACCAAGAGTGCTCACTTCATACCGATCCAGGAGAGCATCTCGGTCGAGAATCCGGCCGATATCTACATCAGAGAGGTAGTAGCTCGACACGAAGTGCCAGTTTCCGTGATCTCTGACCGTGACGTGCGATTCACTTCCAGATTTTAGAATAAATTCCATGACGAGTTGGGTACTCGTATGCATTTTAGCACGTCTTTCCACCCTCATACGGATGGTCAGAGTGAGCGAACCATCCAGACCGTTGAGGACATGCTGCGAGCATGCGTATTAGACTTCGGTGGTAGCTGGGATACCTACCTTCCCTTGGCATAGTTTTCCTACAATAATAGCTACCACGCGAGTATCGACCGTCCTCCCTTTGAGATGTTGTACAGGAGAAAGTGCAGGACCCCGATATGCTGGGGAGAGGTTGGGCAGAGGGTCATGGGGAGTACCGAGGTGGTACTCAAGACGATAGAGAGGATCCAGTAGGTCCGGAGCAGGCTTCATACTGCTTAGAGTTGGCAGAAGAGTTATGCGGACAGGCGCCGATCAGACCTAGAGTTTCAGGTGGGAGATAGGGTTCTCCTGAAGGTGTTACCTTGGAAAGGTGTCATCCGGTTCAGGAAGCGGGGCAAGTTGGGCCCCGGATACATAGGTCCTTTTAGGGTTGCAGCCTGGGTGGGCAAGGTGGCGTATAGGCTGGATCTGCCAGCCGAGCTTAGTCAGATCCACAGTACCTTTCATGTCTCCGAGCTGCGGAAGTGCATGGTTGACGACTCTGCGGTGATGCCTCTAGAGGATATCCAGGTTGATGACAGCCTGAACTACATCGAGCGACCAGTAGCCATCCTTGACAGGAAGACGAAGAATCTGAGGAACAAGAAGGTCGAGTTGGTGAATGTGCAATGGCAGCACCACAAGGGCTCAGAATGGACTTGGGAGCTAGAGGAAGAGATGAGGGAGCACTACCCCGAGCTTTTTACGGATGCAGCAGCAGACTTCGAGGAAGAAGTCTAAAATAAGTGGGGGAGATTTGTAACGCCCAGTTCCTGGTATGTATTTAAATAAGAATTATTCATATTTGCTAAGGGACTCGACGAGTTGGAGGCCCCAAACTCGTCGAGTAGGAATTGGATATGTTGGACGCAGGACTTGAAGTCTACTCGACGAGTCGAGGAGCCTCAACCCGACGAGTAGGTCTGTCAGACATACTCGTAGTGCTCAACGCATCTTTAATACTTTTGTTTTGTTTTTATTACGACGTTGTACTAGTATGTATGCATGTATATTTTTTTTATAAAAATATTATTATATTTTAAAAAGTATAACTCTTGGTCAGAGTATTTTAGTCCCATTGTATTTATAGTTGTATATCATATGGTTCGATATACTTAGTTCACTATAAACAATGCTCTGATACCAATCTGTCACACCCCCAAACTTGAACGACGGAAACGTTTGGGGGTGGAGGACGTCATGTGCAGTATCATAACAATTGTATAGTAAAGAAAGTAATCGCAACCATTATATACGTAATTGAAAAAGTTAAATCATTATATGTGTTACATGTTTCCAAAATGTCAATTACATTATGATGTCAAAAGATTTTCTTAACGCCTTAGCGTGAATTCTTCAAAAGCTGTTGATAACCTGTTTTACTGGTTTCCTGAGAATACAAGTTATTTGATAAAAAGTGTCAACATTTAAGTTGGTGAGTTCATAAGAATTTATATGAATAAATGTATGCCATTCAATGAGATGAAATTACATTTGTTTCTAGAAAATCCGATATTTTCTATAAAATGCGTTGTAATTCGTTTTATTTGTAAAATGAGAGTGTTTATCCCAGAAAATCCTATATTTTCCCTAAAGCTGATTTGTAAACTGTTTGTTTGTAAAATAATCGTATATATCCCGAAAAATTCTATATTTTCCGTAAACCTGAACTGTAGTCTTATATTATTCTAAGACCGAAAGTATAAGTATAAATGTCATACTTAATTTAATAACATGTAGTTTTATTCATGAATAAAACCGTTTGAAGAGTTGGGTATTTACGTAAAATAAACGTACTATCGATTTCACGTAAAAATAACGTATTTACGTTTATCATGTGAGTTTTTATAACCGTGTTATTAATGAATTGCCTGCCTCGACGTTCTTCAAGCGTCGAAATGATATGACGTTTGTCACCCATAACTTGCCGGTCGTGCTGTAGCTAACAGCCAGGGTGCGAGATCATCAGTCCCGTATAGATCTATACACAAGTATCATGCTCTCCAGGAGGAGACTCTGGTTATAAAACATGACTTCCATGGATACCTTTGGTAGGTACGATGAAGATGAATGACTCACAAATTTCCAACGAGATACGTGTTTTGTTAATGAAAGTTTTCATACATGAAATTGTTACTCCTTTCGTTATGTTTATAATATATAGAAATAATCGTATTTTTATATAATCGTTTCTTTGCCCTAAAAGGGTAAAAATGATGTAAATGTTACTCAAACTATACTTAATATAGTTTAAAAGATATCGTTTTTTTGAAAATGATAACCGTTTCGTTTTAACATGTTTAGCATATAACCGTTTGTAATTTGGTAATACGTTATGTCGCGTGTTTGATATTTTTACGTAACAGATATTTATACGTAATCAAATATTAACCATAATTTGTATATTAACACAAATCTCTTGTGTTATACTTGTATTCTCCCCCTTAAAACGTAGAAAAAGTTATGAAAATGTAGGAGTATGAACTCACCTTGAGTGTGATAACGGTTTTGTTAACGGGATTGAAACAGAAACTTCGATTTAGAATACGTAACGATAGCCATATCCTAATGTTTAAACACATTTTAATGTGTGAATATTTGATAACTATCGTAAGAGGTGATGAAAAATACATGGATTCTAATGGAAGCTTACCAAAATTTATACTTGTAAGGAAGAAGATAATGTCTCCTGGAGTAGTTTACACTTTGTAAATGAAAGAAAATGTGGTTTGATATTTGATAGAGAATGGGATTTTTCTTGTTTACTGGATATGGTAAGTGAAGAAGGGATCTAATATACACCTTATATATGATGAAAACTTAATGAGGAGGTTGAGTTGACGTTTACATTGGTAACTGGAATTATCACCTAGGGAAGCTGAATTGGGATAAGATATTAGATATTAAGGGTGTTTACGGATGAAACAATATATATTAAGGGGTTTTCAAATCTAATAACTCCTAAGGAATGATTTTTCGCCCATAAGGTTCACAAGGAAGGGGTTTACGCCTCATAATGGGCCCCCTTATTGAGTTTTCGCCTCTAAAGTCCAAGGGAAAGGAGTTTTCGCTCCTAAAGTCAAAGAGGAAAGGTGTTTTCAGATTTGAGGTCAATGGTGAAAAGGGTTTACGCCTTATGCCTTCTAGAAGAGGGGTTTTTAGATTTGGCTGTAACGCCCGTGTTTCTAGGCTAGACATTAATGATGATGTAATAGTCTAGGCCAACGTTTGTAATTTGTTTTGAAATAATAATATGTATTATTTGATTATTATGTGTTTTATGCTTAATTATTACAATTTAATGAATTAAGGATAAAAATAAGCGTTGAAAATAAATGTTAGACTGATATCTATGAAGAAAGTTGTAGTGATTGAAACAAGGATTCCAGAGATATAAGAATACCGAAATCCGAGTTATAACGAAGAAGTTATGACCTGTCGAAGTTTCGCGACAGAACCGGCATGACGCTGTATGACGTAAAAAGTGAATTTTCTATAAAGTGATTTTTAGCCTTAGCGATCTAAATGAAAGTCGTAGTATTCGTTAAACCGAGAACTTTCATAAAAAGAATGTCCAAATCTGACTTCGTATGAGGAAGTTATGATTTTTCTAAGTTTCAGCTTAGCAGTAGACAGCTAAAAACTCGAATTTTAGATCGAGTGATTTTTAGCCGACACAACCTAAACGAGAATTGAATATCTCGTCAATAGTAGTACAACGGTAAAAAGACAGACGAAAACGAACGTCGGATGAAGAAGTTATGAATTTTTAACGGATTTTCCTCTCCCGGTCTGTTAAAATAATAATATTAAAAATAAAGTCAAAACTAGCCGATGGAGTCTAAACGAAAGTTGTAGAGTATAATCCCGCCTACGCATGCATATAAAGAACTTCGAAAACAGAGCTTGTATGCGAAAGTTATGAATTTTTGAAGTTCGGGGCACAAAAACCGAGAATTTTCGCATGCACAAGGTCAGGGTTCGGCCACGTCGCCTCACATGCGATCCTGCCCCGTGTCCGCCTGCTGATTTGTCCGAAGCGAGGTCCATTCCGAAGCTGACGCGTGTCCTTGCCTTCGCTGCTGACGCGTGCATATAAAGAACATCGATGGAGTCTAAACAAAAGTTGTAGAGTATAATCTCGCCTACGCATGCATATAAAGAACATCGAAAACAGAGCTCGGATGCGAAAGTTATGAATTTTTGAAGTTCGGGGCACAAAAAACCGAGAATTTTTGCATGCACAAGGTCAGGGTTCGGCCACGTCGCCTCGCATGCGAGCCTTCCCCGTGTCCGCCTGCTGATTCGTCCGAAGCGAGGTCCATTCCGAAGCTGACGCGTGTCCTTGCCTTCGCTGCTGACGCGTGTCTCGGCCTCGCCACCTGTCCGACGCGTGTCCTCCCTTCCCCCTTCGGTCTGAACCCTCGCAGGGTATAAAAGGAGGTGCGAACTCTCCCGGTTCCTACACCACTTTTACACCATTTTTCATCCTTTTTCACTTCTTTCACCTCCCTAAACTTCCTTAAAACCCCCCGAAACCCCGGTATCATATCCAACACCCGAAGAACGTCTCGAAGTGTCCGAAGACCCCGAGAAATTTATATTTTCGGTTTGAAGCTCAACCCTCGCAAGGCCCGGTTTTTGATTAAAGCTCCCGGTTTCATCGGAAACGATCGTTTTAAGAAACTAAGCGCTTCCCAATTATTGTTATATCAAGTGAGTGTGTAGTCATTTTCATCTTACACATAGATATGAAGTATTTTCTATAAAATACTTGCTATGTGTAATTATATTGTTTGTTTATTTGAGATGGGTGTTAAATAGATGTTTTACACAAGTTTTAAACTATATATGTATTTTTATATATAAATATGTTGGGTAAAACATGGGTAGATGAAATAGTTGATGTGTGTTAAAATGATGAGAGGCCTCGATGTTGTTGTTGTTGTAGTCATCTAGCGGAGTATAGATGACGACCACAGACCTTTATAGACAGTCTAGTGGAACGCTAGCAGGTTCGCAACCTGTAGGTGTTGGTGACCTATATGTTCGCTGGTGTACTCCATCCCCCTCATGGTTGCCTTATTTGACATAAATTGCCGAGGAATCCCTAAAGCAGTGTTGTCACCCCGATGAAAATCCTTAGACTAGGTCACTTATGATAGGTGTTTAGGGACGTAAAGTGAGAATAACGGGAATGGGTAATCAGGGTTATTGTTGGTTGATGAAATTAATAAATTTATTTTTGGTTGATGAATTTAATAAATTTATTATTATTTGTGGGTTGAAAGCCCTATATGCTCACCAGGCTCCCAAGCCTGACCCACTCAGCTTTTTATATTACAGGTAGTGGACCTAGAGCATTGTTTGGATGATGAAGATGGATTTTTGGATTATAGGCCAGTAGTTGTAAATAACTGTTGTAAGGCTTATAATGTACTGTTTATGCTTTTGGTCTGTATCGGAACATGACATCCCGAGGTTTTGATATATAATGAAAATATATATTTCTTTAAGAAATGTTTTGATAAATTTTTTATCATGTTTGATTTTGGGGACAAATTCCGCAACATCTTTTAAAAAGATTATTCTGATTTTATTTTAAAAGCATAAACTAAATCGGTCTTTTCTGGCCGAGAAATTTGGGGATGTCACAGTTGGTATCAGAGCATTAGTTTAAGCGAACTAGGAATTTGTAGGATTTCTAGACTTAAACTCAGAATGCTAAGTGATGATCGTGAGATGAGTGTCGACCATATTTTAGACTCGAGCACTAGTATATTTTAGGAAAGATGCCTAAAATACTTTTATGTGCTAAATGCTATATGTTTGCCATATATGATATTATTTATTCGGATCTATGGTCTATTGCCGACCGGATCTGGAAACCTTATGTGTTTAGGATTCTAAGTGTACGACTACGATATTAGAACTAGCATGTAATGTTTCGGAGTGATAATGAAGATTTAAACGTCTATCGTTAATAAAGATCTAAATTCGCCTAATTTGGTGTATAGATTAAAATGGAAAGAACTCGAAGTGGAGCTGGAAATGCAAATAGAAATCAGCAACCTCAACCCCAAGTGATGGACCAGGTGCCAATAGTAGCAGCTGCACCAGAACCGATCACAATGGCTGGAGTACAAGCCATGATTTAGACAATGATGGCTGAACAAAGGGAGGAAACGAGACAACTATTGCAGAACAACAGGAATGAACCTTCAATGCATGTTGAACAACCTGAATTAGATGACAGTCAGTCTGAGGAAGGGAATTACAGTAAATCTTTTGGTCAAACTGAACCGCTTGTGGTTAGGAGGAATAACCACGAGGACGGAGTGGAGAGAAATGTATGCAATTATAAAGACTTTATGACTTGCAAGCCATCAACTTTCACTGGAAAAGAAGATCCCGTCGGAGTAATGGATTGGATCTCGAAAATAGAATTGGCTTTCATGACATGTGGTTGCCAAGGCAAGTTACAAACCATATTTGCAGTGCGTCAGTTCAGAGGTGGCGCTATTCACTGGTGGAACACTTTGGGGGGAAACCCTAAGCCCTAATGAGCCACTGCATCTGACTTGGGCAGAGTTCTTGGTGCAATTCAAGCGCAAGTACTGCTCGGCCCAAAATGTACTTGAGCAAGAAAACCAATTTCTGACGTTGAAGAAGGGAGGTATGACCATTGATGAATACACCAATATCTTCACAGAAAAAATGGAGTTTGCTTTGCGTATTGTCCCAGATGAACTAACAAAAATTGACAGGTACGCAAAGCGACTTCCATGGGAGTATGCGGTGCCAGTGCGCCAGGCACTTACTTTGGAGTCAGCTATTTGGGCTACCAAGTCTGTTGAAGATATGATTAAGGGGAGAGCCGCCAGTTAGGTTGAAGTTGGCGAAAAGAGAAAGTTTGAAGGAACTTCAGGTTCCAACAGGAAGAGCAGGTTCTCGAAGTCTGGTTTGAGGAACTTCGGAGGAGGAGCCGAAGCAAAGTGGTGTGACAAGTGTAAGAAGAAACATATTGGGAAATGTAGCGAGGAAGTGACTTGTTACAAATGTGGAAAGCCTGGGCATTATGCCAATGAATGCACCTTCAATAAGAAAGTTTGTTATGGGTGCAATGAAGAGGGACATATTTTGAAGGATTGCCCGAAGAAGAAGGATGTAGCAAAGCCTAATCTTCCACTAAAGCCAAAAGCCAGAGCTTTCTAGATGACATTGGAAGCCGTAAAGGATGCAACAGATGTCGCTTCAGGTACCTTTCTTGTAAATGGATTGCTTGCCAATTTATTGCTTGATTCCGGAGCGAATTACTCATTTATATCACATAAATTTGGTGAAAGACTAGCATTGCCTATAGAAAAACTTGATGATGCCATTATTGTAGAAGTTGCTAGTGGCAAATTCATACCTGTTAGCGATTGTATTAGGAATATCGTCATCGACCTGAACGGAAACGAATTCCTTGAGAAGATGTTACCCATTAAGTTGAATGGTTTCGACATCGTTATAGGGATGGATTAGCTTAGCGCCAATGATGCTGAAATACTGTGAAAGAAAAAGATAGTAAGGGTAAATCCGTCTGGAAAAGAGTTGTTTATGGTATACGGAGATAAGTGCAGAGTAAATTCTAGAATCATTTCCCTAATGAAAGCCAGAAAATGTTTATCTAAAGGATGCACCTCATACTTGGCATTCGTGATTGATGCTAATAAGGAGAAAAAGGATGTGCAGAGTATACCAGTGGTGTGTGAATATCCGGAAGTTTTTCCTGAAAATCTTCCTGGATTGCCCCCTGATAGACAAGTGGAGTTTAGAATAGACGTGTTACCAGGAACAACACCAATAGCAAAATCCCCATATCGATTAGCACCAACGGAGATGAAGGAGCTTATGACTCAACTTCAGGAGTTGTTGGACAACGGTTTCATTAGACCTAGTTCATCGCCCTGGGGAGCTCCGGTGTTATTCGTGAAGAAGAAAGATGGGACCATGAGAATGTGCATAGATTACAGAGGGTTGAACAAGGAAACAACAAAGAACAAGTACTCGTTGCGAAGGATTGATGACCTGTTCGATCAGTTGCAAGGTTCGAACTATTTCTTAAAGATCGATCTTAGGTCAGGATATCATCAGCTAAAGGTGAGAGAACATGATATTGAGAAGATTGCATTCAGAACAAGATATAGACACTACGAGTTCTTGGTTATGTCATTTGGACTAACCAATGCTCCAGCAGCATTCATGGATTTGATGAACAGGGTTTGTAAACCATTCCTCGATAAATCTGTGATAGTGTTCATAGATGATATTTGATTTATTCAAAAAGCAAGCAGGTGCATGACAAGCATCTGCGAGAAGTGTTAGAAGTTCTGAAAAAGGAGAAGTTGTATGCAAAGTTCTCCAAATGTGAATTTTTGGATTCAAGAAGTCCAAATTTTGGGTCATGTGGTTAACCAAGAAGGAATAATGGTTGACCCAGTGAAGATTGAAGCTGTGATGAAGTGGGAACAACCGAAAAGTCCCACGGAGATCCGAATCTTTCTAGGATTAGCTGGATATTACCGAAGGTTTATCCAAGGCTTTTCTTTGATAGCTGCTCCATTGACAACTTTGACCCACAAAGGAGCTACTTATACTTGGAGTGAGAAGCATAAGGAAGTTTTTGAGAAGTTAAAGAAGAAATTGTGTGAAGCACCGATTCTTTCTTTACCTGAAGGAGTTGATGACTTCGCAGTTTATAGCGATGCATCTGGAGTTGGGTTAGGTTGTGTTCTGACCCAAAGGGATAAGGTAATGGCATATGCATCAAGGCAATTGAAAGAACATGAAAAGAACTACCTCACTCATGATCTGGAGTTGGCAGCGGTAGTATTCGCCATGAAGATATGGAGGAATTATCTTTATGGCACAAAGTGCAAAATTTTCACTGATCATAAGAGTCTTCAGTATCTCTTTAATCAGAAGGAATTGAACATGAGGCAACGACGCTGGCTAGAGTTACTCAAGGACTACGACTGTGAGATACTTTACCACCATGGTAAACCAAATGTTGTCGTTGATGCTTTCAGTCGAAAGGTAAACTTTGAAAAGAAAAGGCCAAGAGCGTTGAGAATTGAAGTTGTCTCGACAATTGTGGAAAGTATAAAGAAAGCTCAGGAGGAAGCTTCAGAGAAAAATGACCGAAAGGAAGAACATTTAGGCAAAACGTTAGTGTTCGATACAAATGGTCAAGGACTGAAGGTATTCCAAGATAGGATTTGGGTACCTAAGCCGGGAGGAATAAGAGATCTTCTGATGGAAGAAGCTCACAATACCATGTACTTGATTCATCCTGGCAGCACGAAAATGTATAAAGATATGAAACCCTACTACTGGTGGCCAACGATGAAGCTCGATGTTGCAAAGTATGTGGCCGAGTGTGTGATATGTGCGAGAGTTAAGGCACAACATCAGAAACCGTATGGGAGTTTAGAACCTTTACCTGTACCCATGGGTAAATGGGAAGACATCACCATGGATTTTGTGACTAAACTGTCCAGAACGAAAAGCGGTCACGACATGATTTGAGTGGTCGTTGATCGATTCACAAAAAGTGCACATTTCATAGCAGCCAATAAGAGGTGGTCTATGGAAAAGCTTGCAAAGGTTTACGTGAAAGAGATAGTGAAAGTTCACGGTGTTCCTTTAACGATTGTATCAGATCGTGATAGTTGTTTCACGTCGAGGTTTTGGAAAAGTCTACAAGAGGAATTGGGTACGAAATTATGTTTAAGTACAACTTACCATCCACATTTGTTTGCTGATGTGTGATTCCGGCGACGAAATCATCCTAAGGGGGAGAGAATTGTAACGCCCGCATTTCTAGGCTAGGCATTAATGATGATGTAATAGTCTAGGCCAACCTTTGTAATTTGTTTTGAAATAATAAGATGTATTATTTGATTATTATGTGTTTTATGCTTAATTATTGTAATTAAATGAATTAAGGATAAAAATAAGCGTCGAAAATAAATATTAGACAAACCTGATATCTATGAAGAAAGTTGTAGTGGTTGAAACAAGGATTCCGGAGATATCAAGAATACCGAAATCCGAGTTATAACGAAGAAGTTATGACATGTCGAAGTTTCGCAACAGAACCGGCATGACGTTGTATGACGTAAGAAGTGAATTTTAGATAAAGTGCTTTTTAGCCTTAGCGATCTAAATGAAAGTCGTAGTATTCGTTAAAACGAGAACTTTTATAAAAAGAACGTCCAAATCGGACTTCGTATGAGGAAGTTATGATTTTTCTAAGGTTCAGCTTAGCAGTAGACAGCTAAAAACTCGAATTTAGATCGAGTGATTTTTAGCCAACACAACCTAAACGAGAATCGAAGATCTCGTCAATAGTAGTACAACGGTAAAAAGAAAGACAAAAACGGACGTCAGATGAAGAAGTTATGAATTTTTAACGGATTTTCCTGTCCCGGTCTGTTAAAATAATAATATTAAAAATAAAGTCAAAACTAGCCGATGGAGTCTAAACGAAAGTTGTTGAGTATAATCCCGCCTACGCATGCATATAAAGAACTTCGAAAACAGAGCTCGTATGCGAAAGTTATGAATTTTTGAAGTTCAGGGCACAAAAACCGAGAATTTTCGCATGCACAAGGTCAGGGTTCGGCCACGTCGTCTCACATGCGATCCTGCCCTGTGTCCGCCTGCTGATTTGTCCGAAGCGAGGTCCATTCCGAAGCTGACGTGTGTCCTCGCCTTCGCTGCTGACGCGTGTCTTGGCCTCGCCACCTGTCCGACGCGTGTCCTCCCTTCCCCCTTTGGTCCGAACCCTCGCAGGGTATAAAAAGAGGTGCGAACCCTCCTAGTTCCAACACCACTTTTACACCATTTTTCATCCTTTTTCACTTCTTTCACCTCCCTAAACTTCCTTACAACCCTACGAAGACCCGGTATCATATCCAACACCCGAAGAACGTCCCGAAGTCTCCGAAGACCCCGAGAAATTTATCTTTTTGGTTTGAAGCTCAACCCTCGCAAGGCCCAGTTTTTCATTAAAGCTCCCGGTTTCATCGGAAACGATCGTTTTAAGAAACTAAGTGCTTCCCAATTATCGTTATATCAAGTGAGTGTGTAGTCATTTTCATCTTACACATAGATATGAAGTATTTTCTATAAAATACTTGCTATGTGTAATTATATTGTTTGTTTATTTGAGATGGGTGTTAAATAGATGTTTTACACAAGTTTTAAAATGTATATGTATTTTTATATATAAATATGTTGGGTAAAACATGGGTAGCTGAAATAGTTGATGTGTGTTAAAATGATGAGAGGCCTCGATGTTGTTGTTGTTGTTGTTGTAGTCATCTAGCGGAGTATAGATGACGACCACAGACCTTTGTAGACAGTCTAGTGGAACGCTAGCATGTTCGCAACATGTAGGTGTTGGTGACCTATATGTTCGCTGGTGTACTCCATCCCCCTCATGGTTGCCTTATTTGACATAAATTGCCGAGGAATCCCTAAAGCAGTGTTGTCACCCCGATGAAAATCCTTAGACTAGGTCACTTATGATAGGTGTTTAGGGACGTAAAGTGAGAATAATGGGAATGGGTAATCAGGGTTATTGTTGGTTGATGAAATTAATAAATTTATTTTTGGTTGATGAATTTAATAAATTTATTATTATTTGTGGGTTGAAAACCCTATATGCTCACCAGGCTCCCAAGCCTGACCCACTCAGCTTTTTATATTACAGGTAGTGGACCCAAAGCATTGTTTGGATGATGAAAGAGGGATTTTTGGATTATAGGCTAGTAGTTGTAAATAACTGTTGTAAGGCTTATAATGTACTGTTTATGCTTTTGGTCTGTATCGGAACATGACATCCCGAGGTTTTGATATATAATGAAAATATATATTTCTTTAAGAATGTTTTGATAAATTTTTATCATGTTTTATTTTGGGGACAAATTCCGCAACATATTTTAAAAAGATTACTCTGATTTTATTTTAAAAACATAAACTAAATCGGTCTTTTCTGGCCGAGAAATTTGGGGATGTCACATTGGCATTAATTAAAGGGGGTGTTTTCGGATCATGTTCAACGAAAACACCAATTTGGATAACTTCCAATCCGTAAACTCTATATTCATTTAATTACTTTGGATGAAAACACATATATGAGGTTTATTTATGTTTTAAACCCTTAGACTTTCAACTTATGTTTATTTAAAACACCCTAATTTAGCCTAAACTTTAAATAAGCATGCACTATTGGCATTTAAATTTCCTATAACCATAAGTTAGGTTGTGAATTTACTTGTACTTAGTTGTAGTCTGGACTTTTATTAATTCAAAACAACGCGTTGTTATAGAGTTCAAGAGGAAGCAAGTAGATCCAGAGGTTGTGTTCCATTTCCAACTCATTTGAGGTATAAATTTTATACCTTGACCATTCATCTATTAGATTTCTTCTTGGAGTAGTTTAGGGCTTTAAAGAGCCATTTTTGGAACCATTCATGGATGCAAGCATGTTTTGGGGTATTGAATTCAGATCCAGAGCCTTTGAGGGACCCCATGAAATAAAGGTGACAACTTTATGGCCATGGGAGTCCTATGCATCCTAGGAACCACTTTTTAGGGCTTGTTGAGCTAAATAACCCATGCATGCACGTAAAGTTATAAACTTTACGTGTTATATCGACCCTAGGAGGCCAGATCTATGTTTTGGATGCGTTAAGCCTGACTGAAATCGACTGTATAGTTTTGGATCATAGGGGACTCGGCGAGTCGTTCTTAGGACTTGGCGAGTCGGGTCGTGGTTCCCCCAACCTTCTCTATTACTTAGCAACTTGTTGAGTCTAGAAGACGACTCAGCCAGTTAGACGTGTTTTGGACTTAAAGGTCAAGAACTCGACGAGTCCAAGGATGAACTCACCGAGTCAGTGAGAAAATGTCCCGATTGTATGAAGGAGAACTCGACGAGTCCACGGAAGGACTCGACGAGTTCAAATGGAAAGTCTCGATTCTGTCATAAGGAGAAACTCAGCGAGTTAGAGGATATCTCGATGAGTCAGATCGCGAATTCGAGATTCTATGAATTATGGAACTCGACGAGTTGATGGACCAACTCGGTGAGTTGAGTCAACCATGATGTTGACTTTGACCAGGGCGTTGAATTTTACTTTGAATTTGACCATTACCCAAGATTGACCCTAAAGGGGATATGAATATGAAGGAGTAACTAAAGGAGACTGTTATGTGTAGGAATTTGAGGACAGTCGATCCCAGCACCGAGGACAGTTTAGTTACTGCACGACATTGAGGTGAGTTACCTTCCAGTAAAAATGGGTATAAGGCCACAATGTCGGCCCACTAGTAGGATTTGTTTGTCAGATAGTTATCTTTGTGATAGTTATCTGGGTTTGCCACTATCTGTTATGTTTTATGTGCTAGCCTGGTATGATGTTTTGTGATAGTGATAGTCGGTGGAATAGTCCCCATATCAGCTCGAAAGGACAAAAAAGGGTAGGTCGGGCACCCCGGTATTCCTGACATCATGTTTATGTTATGTTGTTATGTGGTAGTGGTAGGGGGCGAAATAATCCACGTAACCGGTTGAGATACACTAGAGGGTAGGTCGGGCACCCAGATATGCCTGACATGGGGTAGGTTAGGCACCCCGGTATACCTAGCAAGGATAGGTTGAGCACCTCGTTATGCTCAGCAGGGTAGGTCGGGCACCCAGATATGCCTAGCAGTATGTTCTAGTTTGGTATGTGGTATGATGGGGGAACTCACTAAGCTTTGTTCTTACGATTTACAGTTTTTGTTTCAGGTCCTTATTCTTCGAAGGGAAAGGAGCCGACACGGTAGCAACGCATCACACCACTATCTTTCGCACTATGACGTTCTTGGGATTGTACTCTGACATTGTTATTTTATTATGACATGCTTTTGAGAATTATGATCTATGGATTTGATGATATGAAATAACTTGATGATGTTTTCTCTAAAATGTTTTATGAATCGTTATACTAAAAATGAAATTTTTGGTCATGATTTTTGGGATGTTACACCTCTTTTCCCAAATCTTATAAGTCCCTTCCACGGTGAGACTTTAAGCAAAAACGAACTCTAACTTCGAATGTCATCGGTCGCCTCGTCTTGTCAGCATAGCTCTTTTAACGATCCTGAGCTGCTAACATCCTTTCCCTAATCACTTTCATCTTTTCAGCAGTCTGATGGACTATCTCGGGGCCCGTAAACTGCTTTTCTCCAGCCTCAAGCTAACAAGACGGCGTACGACACTTCTGTCCATACAAAGCTTGATAAGGTGCCATCTTGATGCTCAAATGGTAACTATTGTTGTACGAAAACTCTACCAGGGGTAAGTGTTCATCCCAGTTACCTTGGAATTCTAGGGTACATGCTCTTAGCATATCTTCCAGTGTTTGAATTGTCCTTTCGCTCTGACCATCGGTCTGCGGATGGTAAGCTGTACTTAAACACAACTTCGTACCCATTTCCTCTTGTAGACTCCTCCAAAACCTTGATGTGAAATGAATATCACAATCTGATACAATCGTTAAAGGAACACGGTGAAGTCTTACTACTTCCTTCATGTAATCATTTTCAAGCTTATCCATAGACCAACTCTCATTGACTGCTATGAAGTGTGCACTCTTAGTGAATCGATCCACGACCACCCAAATCATGTCGTGACCGTTCTTTGTCATGGGCAGTTTAGTCACGAAATCCATGGTGATGTCTTCCCATTTACCCATGGGTATAGGTAAAGTCTCTAAACTCCCATACAGTTTCTAATGTTGTGCCTTAACTCTCGCACATGTTACACACTCGGCCACATACTTTGCAACATCGAGCTTCATCGTCGGCAACCAGTAGTAGGGTTTCAGATCCCTATACATTTTAGTGCTGTCGGGATGAATCGAGTACATGGTCTTGTAAGCTTCTTCCATCAGAAGATCTCTTACTCCTCCCGTCTTAGGCACCCAAATCCTATATTGGAATACCTTTAATCCTTGACTATTTGTACGGAACACCAACGTTTTGCCCAAACGTTCTTCCTTTCGATCATTTTTCTATGAAGCTTCTTCCTGAGCTTTCTTGATGCTTTCCACAATCGTTGAGACGATTTCAATTCTTAACGCTCTTGGCCTTTTTCTTTCCAAATTTACTTTTCGACTCAGGGCATCAGTGTAACATCCCAAAAATCATGACCAAAAATTTCATTTTTAATTAATAAACAAAACCATAGTGATCAAAATCATTCCATCAAAACATAAGTAATAGTATCTCATATCAAAACATCTGTCAAAATATTAGAGTAAACATCCCAGGCTATAAACATAATGGTGTGTGCACTTTAGTCATCCCGAGCTCTTCCCCTTGCTACCGAAGTACCTGAAACCAAAACCGAAAAATGTAAGCACAAAGCTTAGTGAGTCTCCCCAAACTACCACATACTATACACATAACATGCAACTAGGAGATACGATCCCCGCCCACACTCAACTACTATGAGATACGGGCCGCCCACACTTGGCTACTATGAGATACGGGCCCCGCCCACACTCAGCTACTATGAGATACAGGCCCTTCCAACACTCAACTACTATGAGATACAGGCCCCGCCCACACTCAACTACTATGAGATACGGGCCCTGCCCACACTCAGCCAATCATAAAAATACATACAGGTATCATACAAACAACAAGTATAACTAAGTATATAAATCTGTACCATATCAGCTATCTATGAGATACGGGCCCCGCCCACGCTCAGCTACTAAACAGATCACATATACGGGCCAACCTTGGTGCCGTAGACCCGTTCCTACTAAAGGAAACTCACCTCAATTTCATGAACAGCTGAAAGCCCCTGCTCCGTAACCGGCTCTACTCACACCCTATACAGAACAACCTCTTAGATAACATTCCATACTCAAAACCCCTTCACGGGTCAACCTTGGTCAAAGTCAAAGTCAAGGTCAAAGTCAACATCCTGGGTTAACTCAACTCGCCGAGTTGGTCCATCAACTCGTCGAGTTCCATGAATCATAAACCCTGAAATCGCGATCCAACTCGTCGAGTTCTTGTTGGATAAGGTGTCTAAGTCCATAACTATATTTGGTATGTACTTGACCCGACTTGGCATGGTCCATTTGGGTTGCATGACATCAGAACAATTTGGATAGACTTTTGTGAGAAGAGGATATTTATGGTTTATTAATATATTATAAGTTCTAATATATTAATATTAATTATTTAATTAGTATTGATCAAGAATTAATTTGGAATTAATTTAGTGATCAAAAGAGATTAATTAAATAAATGGGGATTGATTTAGTAAATCATTCATTCTTGTGTAGTGGGCTTATGATCCATAGTTCCTCATGTTGGGCTAAACCCATGTGGTGACCCATGGATACTCCATGGAGTCTAAAACCCATGGATCATGAGGAATACGGAAAGACACGAGTTACATGGTGTAACCCTAATGTGCACACTATATAAAGAATCCTCATCCAAGCAAAATCGGCACTAAGACATACACAAGTGAGGGCTAGCCGATTTTGGTGCATATCAATATTCTCTCAAGTTATTCCAAGCTGTTGGTGGTGTTGTGTGAAGCATTTGAGGCATCACATTTGGGGTGATAGGCTCACAAAGTCTTAAGGAATCCAAGCTACAAGAAAGGTATGTCATTCTACTAGTTTTTATATTACATATACCCCAATCATATGCTAGTTAGGATGAAACCTTGGAAAAATGAAAGTTTGCATGTATAATAGAGAAAACATAGATCCAAGGTTTCCAGGGTTGCATGCACACCATAGGAGTGTTACAATGCTCAAAACCCATCAGTGGTATCAGAGCCTAGGCTAGTTTTCAATTATACTTGATGCAAATTGTTAAAAAAAATCGATTTTTCTGCTCACTGTTCAGTGAACTCGCCGAGTCCATGGGGGGACTCGACGAGTCCATGTACAAACTCATCCTACTCGTGGAGTAGGTTCTTACACTCGACGAGTAGGAGGCCCTGAGTGCAGAATTTCGAGTTTTATTGCTGGAATTGGACTAGGATCATTACCCTAAACTGTTTTTAGATTGTTAAACATGTTTTTGATGTGGTAATGATTGTGCTTATCCAATTTCAATGATAATTTGATGGGTTTTAGGTAAAACAAATAAACTAGAAAACAATTCCTAAGTTCACATGCAACCTACTTTGGATCTATGTTTTAACTATTGAACATATAACTTTGAATTGCAAAACAAGAACCCTAGAGGAGAGAGGCTAATTTCGAAATTAACAAACTAGGGTTTAGGAGTTACATACCTTTCAATTGTTATAGCAAACAATTGATAATCTTCTTGATCTTGATCTTGATCTTCTTGGAAGCTTAGCACCACAAATGTAATGCCTCTAATGGAATCACACCCAAGAACTAGCAAGAAGGAAACTTGGAGGAGAGAGGATGGAGAGAGTATGCAATTTCGGCCTTAGGGTTTCTTCAAAAGAAATCAGTGTATCCGAAAATGTGAGCCAGGAGGCTCCTTAAATAGCTGAGGGATCTAGGGTTTTGGGAAAACCATAATGCTCCTTGCTTAAGGCCTAAGCAAAGTCCAAGGGCCTTATCTAGAACCCCTTGGACGAAATCTCTAGGGTTTCCCCTAAGAATTTCGTCCACCTCCTTCCAAGGGGGTTCTGGAACCTTCCACTCAACTATTAGTTAATTGCAAACTAGTCCCTGCACTTTATAATTAATTCTTTTAACCCCAAAATTAATTCTGATTAATTTCTGGCTAACTATTAATTAAACATAATGATTTCTAATTAATATATTAATCTTTTAACATATTAATAAATCATTTATATTAATTTATTAATCTTATAAATTAATATCTCTCCTTTCATAATTTCCTTGTCCAGTTGCTAGGTTGAGGGCAACCCAAAAGGATTGTGCTGCTATCAATTCAAGTACATACCAATTATAGTTATGGGCTTAGACACCTAATCCAACAGTCTCCCACTTGGATAAGTCTGTAACTATAATTGCTAGTATGCCTTCTAAATTTGACCAGCAAATTGTAGCTTCCAAAAAGCTGCTGCCGAACTCTGACCCAGTCAGTTACGTGTCCTAAGATAAGTGATCATATAATCCTTCGTTCTGCTAGATATCCCTAGACAAAAGACATGGAATGTAATCAATCTCTTTGTCTAGAATCTATGTTTCCCGATTTCTGATTTGTGATGATGTAGGACTTCTAATCGAACACATCAATCTAGTCCTGGCTGGGCCCAGCACATAAGTCAACACCAAATCATCGAGGGGCCCACAGATATCGCTTTTCCTATTAGGGCAAAAGGAACGAATAAACGTTGACTCATATGCTTGTATCTTTTACTCATCAAATTATACATGACAATACGTTTTATAACACCAAGTTACTGATGCGTTTTCGTATCACCAATGCATGACCGACTTGTAAATTTTAACTCATATATCTTCGTTTCAAGATTATAAGATATTATCGTCTCAGTATTACTCGTGATGAATTCCATGATGTGATACTCTGAGCGAGGGTTTATCCAGTACTCAAATCTTAATTTCTGAGTACTCATGAACGTTGCAGCAATTCTATTGCCATGTCTATCCATAGACAATCTACAATCCAGTTCATGACAGTCTTAATTCACTACTTACTTCCAAAAGTATGAGTGACTGTGGAGTTTGAATAATCTTATTATTCGGGAAGTAAAACATGCAAAAATGAAACACAATAATAAACAATTGACAAAAGGCAGAAACCAAACTTATAAATAACACTTTATTATTTAATCACCAAAAGTCAATTACATTTACTTTGTTACAAGTTTCAGAATAAAACTAATCTAACTACTAAAACTAATATCATCTTTCAGTCCTATGCTCCGAGCATGCTGAATATGCTTAGCCCTACTCAGACCCTTTGTGAGGGGATCTGCTGGGTTATCTTCAGATGACACCCTCTTTACTATAAGATGGCCTTCTTCTACTCTATGTCTGATGAAATGGTGCTTTCTGTCGATATGTCTGGTTTTACCATGATCTCTCGGTTCCTTTGTCAAGGCAACCGCTCCTTCATTATCGCAGAACAGTTCCATAGGCTCCTAGATGGTTGGAACAACTCCGAGATCTCCGATGAAGTTCCTCAACCAAGCTGCTTCTTTCGACGCTTCACTTGCTGCTATGTACTTTGATTCACAAGTAGAATCAGCCACCGTATTTTGCTTGGAACTCTTCCAAGTAACTGCTCCTCCATTCAGTAAAAACACCCAGCCCGACTGAGAACGGAAGTTATCTCTATCCGTCTGAAAGCTGGCATCACTGTAACCATCTACTCTCAAAGTATCATTTCCACCAAGCACAAGGACCCAGTCCTTTGTCCTTCGCAAATACTTGAGTATATTCTTAACTGCTATCCAATGAGCTCTACCTAGGTTTCCCTGATAGCGACTGACCATGCTCAAAGCAAATGCCACATCAGGGCGAGTACATGTCATAGCGTACATGATCGATCCGACCGCGGAAGCATAAGGTACACGACTCATGTCATCTATTTCAACATCTGTACTCGGGCATTGAGTCTTACTCAATTTGGTATTGCTCTGGATAGGTAGCTCTCCCTTCTTGGAATTTTCCATACTAAACCTCTTTAGTACCTTATCCAAGTATGTGCTCTGACTAAGTCCAATTAGTCTCTTCTTTCTATCTCTCAATATTCTAATCCCAAGAATATAGGCAGCTTCTCCAAGGTCTTTCATGGCAAAACACTTTCCAAGCCAAGACTTGACGTCTTTCAAGGTTGGAACGTCGTTACCAATGAGTAATATGTCATCGACATACAACACCAGAAAAGTTACTATACTCCCACTAGCCTTGATATACACACAGAACTCATCTTCACTTCTAGAGAAACCAAACTCTTTGACTTTCTCATGGAAGCAAAGATTCCAACTGCGAGATGCTTATTTCAATCCATAAATGGATTTCTCAAGCTTGCACACTCTATTGGGGAACTTTGCATCAACAAAACCCTCTGGCTGACTCATGTAAACATCTTCAGCTAACTTCCCATTAAGGAAAGCAGTTTTGACATCCATCTGCCAGATTTCATAATCATGAAAGGCAGCTATGGCGAGCAATATCCTAATAGATTTAATCTTAGCCACTGACGAGAAGGTCTCATCATAGTCAACCCCTGGGGTTTGAGTGAAACCTTTTGCAACCAGTCGAGCCTTGAATGTGTGCACATTTCCATCCATGTCTGTCTTCTTCTTGAAGATCCATTTGCACCCAACTGTCTTACGACCTGGTGCACTATCAACCAAATTCCAAACTTGGTTGTCATACATGGACTTAATCTCGCTGTCCATTGCCTCTTTCCACTTGGAAGCCTCTGGGCCTGCCATTGCTTCCTTATAAGTGACTGGTTCATCTAAGTTTACCAGTGTTCTGTCACTTATGAATGTGTCACCATCTGAAGTAATATGAAAACCATACAACTCAGGTGGCACACTCACCCTAGTGGATCTTATAAGAGGTAATGAGTTATCGATTGGTTCAACAAGAACTGTTTCCTCTGGTTGAGTGCTAGTGTCATCTAAGGTTCCTTCATTGGCTGACTCTTGAATTTCTTCAAGGTCAATAGTGCTCCCACTGTCCTCTTTGAATATGAGCTCTCTTTCAAGAAAGACTCCTCTTCGTTCTACAAAGACAACGTTCTCACTAGGCCTGTAGAACAAATATCCAAAAGACTGCTTTGGGTAACCAATGAAAACACATTTCTCACTTCTAGCTGCTAGCTTGTCGTGAGTCTCTCGTCTTACGAAAGCTTCACAACCCCAGACTTTAATATGTGCTAACGAGGGAACTTTCCCTGTCCACATTTCGTGAGGTGTTTTGGCAACCTTCTTTCTAGGGACAAGATTGAGGATGTGGGCGGCTGTCTCTAAGGCATACCCCCAGAAGTGAATAGGAAGCGAAGCACGACTCATCATAGAACGAACCATGTCTAACAAGGTTCGATTGCGCCTCTCAGCTACACCATTTAACTGTGGTGTCCTAGGAGGAGTCAATTGTGAGACTATCCCACATTCTTTCAGATAGTCGTTAAACTCGATACTAAGATACTCCCCGCCTCTATCGGATCTAAGTATCTTTATCTTTCTGCCCAATTGATTTTCGACTTCATGCTTAAACTCTTTGAACTTTTCAAAAGTTTCTGACTTATGCTTGATCAAGTAGATATATCCATATCTGCTATAATCGTCAGTGAAAGTCACATAGAATCGATTAGCATCTCTTGTAGTTGATCTGAAGGGCCCACACACATCTGTGTGTATGAGATCCGACAGACCTTCACCTCTTTCACAAGACCCCGTGAATGGTGATTTTGTCATCTTTCCCAAAAGACAAGATTCACACATATCATCTGATTTTAGGTCAAATGATTCCAACACTCCATCCTTTTGGAGTTGGGCTATGCGTTTCTTGTTAATGTGTCCAAGACGACAATGCCACAAGCATGCCTTGTCTACACTATTAGACAAGTCAATATTAAGTACACTATTTCCTAAGCTATCAACACAAGTCACTGTTTCATACACACCATCACAAGGTAAAACTTCAAACATAAAAACACCATTCTTATAAACAGAAATTGAACCATTCAAATCATTAAAAGAATATTTGAAACCTTGTCTGAACAATGCATGAAATGAAATAATGTTTCTCGTCATCTTAGACGAATAGCAACAATTTATTAAATCTAATCTAACATCACTGCTAAGCAGAAGCTGATAAACTCCGATCTTGGTCACTGGTGAAGACTTTCTGTTTCCCATGATCAAGTTTATCCTTCCTCGCTCTATCTCCTCACTTTCCTTTAGTCCCTGTAAATTAGAACAGATATGAAAACCACATCCTGTATCAAGGACCCATGAACGAGAAGATAATGAGTTATTAGCAGAAATAGTGTAAATACCTGCCGAAGATGGCTTCACTTTGCCATCCTTGATATCTTGCAGATATTGTGGGCAAGATCTCTTCCAATGCCCCTTTTGATTGCAGTAAAAGCAAACGGCCTCTTTTGGATCAGAAACATGGGGAGTGGAACCATTGGGCTTAGCCTTTGGGCCATTACTAGACGACCCAGCTTGAGCCTTGCTCTTCCAGTTTTGCTTGGGAGGACCTTTCCTCTTTTTCCCCTTTCCCTGTCCAATAGCCAACACAGGGGCACTTGTAGGCGTGGAGGGTATACTTTTACCCTTCATTCCTGCCTCAGCTGTCTGCAACAAGTTGTGCAATTGGGCCAAGGTCTGCTCAGTATTGTTCAAATGGTAAGTTAGAATAAACTGACCATAACAATCAGGTAGTGAGTTCAAGACCATGTCAATGGCAATTCCTCATCAAAGTGAATGTTGAGCTTGACCAAACGCTCTATGTAGCGTTGCATTCTTTGCACATGTGACACAACCGATTCCCCTTCTTTCATCTTGCAAGCCATGAGTGACTTGACTACTTCAAACTTTTCTTGACGAGCTCACTTATGGTACTTTTCCATAAGGTCCTTGTTCATCTCAAAAGGCCAGTAGTCCTCATAGTACCTCTGCAGTTCTGGGGACATGGTTGCCACCATGATGCACGCCACTTTGGTAGCATCATCGTAATGTTTCTTGTAGGCAGCAAGATCTTCAGGAGTAGCTTCAGACTCATCAAGCTCTTTGAGCTCCTTTTCAAGAACATATTCTTTGTTCTCAAAACGAAGAGCCATCTTGATGTTGCGCATCCAATCGTTACAGTTTGAGCCATCCATAACGACTTTGGAGCAGATATTGAGCAAAGAGAAGTTTTGGTTGGAGGAGGATGAAGAAGAAGTGTTTCCAGGAGTAGACATCTGAAAAGAAGGAAAGTTTTAGTTAGATTTCAAGATACCTTAATAAAATAACCCAAAGATATAATATCAAGGTTAGGATCCAACTATGAAGATTCACAACTTAGAAATGGGATGCCGAGATCCAAGAGTAAATTTCATAAAGGTAGGTGAATGACGATTCACCAATTCCACCATTAGACGAAACAAACGAAGTGAAATTCCTAATTCTTTTGAGATACATTGAAACTATTCAATGGCATGTTTTAATCTCAGATTATGCTCTTCTATTTGTGACTGGGATGCCGAGGATCACAAACAAGATGTGAATAACCATGCAAATGTGCTTGGTAACCTCATTGTCTTTATCATTAACTATTGATGTGCTGGTAAACCACACACGCTCCATCAAAATGACAATTATGAGATACCCATTACTACTCTTTATTAGTGCCTTTTAGTGTGCTGGTTAACCACACACGCTCCACTAACGACCAATAAAGCATAATGTGCAATTTCATGGATTAGCATACTTTTCACATTTTTCCTAAAGTAACTAGAGTTGGGATTTTGAAAAATAATGTTCTAGTACTTTCTTTAATAGCATTATACTTTTAATGAGAAGTAGTTGTCCTATCAAATCCGTTCTGCTAACGACCCTCCACTAATCAAGGGAGCGGTGGGTGAGAGTGGACACCCATTCAACTACCATTTTATAGGCAGTTTCCTTATACCCCCCTTATAGACTAGCTTCGTGAATGAGGCATACTAGCGATTTGACTGACCATATTCTTATACATATATAATATTAAACATTTAATCATAGTACATATATAAGGTGTGTTTTAAAACTTTTTAAAACTTCAAGGGTTTATATAAATTTCGAAATTCAAACTATTAAATTTAAATTTAAATAAACCAATTAACTAGATTTAATATTTATCTTTTAATTAACTATTAATCAAATTATTAAATCTTGTAAGGATTATCTAATTAAATTAATCAATTAATTTAATCCTAATCCTTATCCCTCTAAATTTCGAAAAATAGGGCAAGGATAATTATCCAATTAATCTAATTAAGTAACAATTATCCAAAACAAGAAACCCTAAAACTTCTAGCAATTTCGAAATTTACAAGGGAGGAGGCTAGGGTTTTCAAAACCCTAACCCTAATTTCGATTAGGGTTCTTTGGAGGCTAGGGTTTTTCGAAAAAACCCTTTTATCCAAAACCCTAGAAATCGAAAATTTGGCCTTTAGGGTTTAATAGCTATAAACCCTAATTTGCAATTCAACAATTATAGCAATTCAATTTAAAACAAACAATGGCTCTGATACCACTGATGGGTTTTAGGTAAAACAAATAAACTAGAAAACAATTCCTAAGTTCACATGCAACCTACTTTGGATCTATGTTTTAACTATTGAACATATAACTTTGAATTGCAAAACAAGAACCCTAGAGGAGAGAGGCTAATTTCGAAATTAACAAACTAGGGTTTAGGAGTTACATACCTTTCAATTGTTATAGCAAACAATTGATAATCCTCTTGATCTTGATCTTGATCTTCTTGGAAGCTTAGCACCACAAATGTAATGCCTCTAATGGAATCACACCCAAGAACTAGCAAGAAGGAAACTTGGAGGAGAGAGGATGGAGAGAGTATGCAATTTCGGCCTTAGGGTTTCTTCCAAAGAAATCAGTGTATCCGAAAATGTGAGCCAGGAGGCTCCTTAAATAGCTGAGGCATCTAGGGTTTTGGGAAAACCCTAATGCTCCTTGCTTAAGGCCTAAGCAAAGCCCAAGGGCCTTATCTAGAACCCCTTTGACGAAATCTCTAGGGTTTCCCCTAAGAATTTCGTCCACCTCCTTCCAAGGGGGTTCTGGAACCTTCCACTCAACTATTAGTTAATTGCAAACTAGTCCCTGCACTTTATAATTAATTCTTTTAACCCTAAAATTAATTCTGATTAATTTCTGGCTAACTATTAATTAAACATAATGATTTCTAATTAATATATTAATCTTTTAACATATTAATAACTCATTTATATTAATTTATTAATCTTATAAATTAATATCTCTCCTTTCATAATTTCCTTGTCCAGTTGCTAGGTTGAGGGCAACCCAAAAGGACTGTGCTGCTATCAATTCAAGTACATACCAATTATAGTTATGGGCTTAGACACCTAATCCAACATAATTGTCAAAGTTTCAAGTTTTATATTAAGTTCATATGATTCTTGAAAATTGTTGATGTGAATTATGCATGCTTATGAGTTTGTTAGATCATAGAAATTATTTGACATGATTGTTAGTTTAATTGTTGATCTAAATGTTTTTTAATGGACTCCATAACTTGTCCTCAAGTTATGGAATTCCAAGAGTCTTTTCATTAAAATCATTAAAACTCATATGTTATAGAAATGAAAGGTTTTGAATAGTTTCAAAACTTGCCCTCAAGTTTTGGAATTTGTAAAGTCACACATTGATACTTTAATTCCAAACCCTAGAATTTTAAAAGTTTAAAATTCAACCCTTATACTTTATAATATTATAAGTTAATAATATATATATATATATATATATATATATATATATATATATATATAAGATTCAGTCAGTCTTACCGTTAATAGGCCTCATTCACGAAGCCGGTCTATAAGGGGGGTATAAGGTTGTTGCCTATAAAATGGCAGCTTAATGGGTGTCCACTCTCACCCACCGTTTCCTTGACTGGTGGAGGGTCGTTAGCCGAACGGGTAGGACAAAGACTATAATTCTCATTAAAAGTATAATGATAAATATAAAGTAACTAAAACCTTTTATAAATTCTCAATCTTAGTTACTTTAGGAAAATGTGAAATTGATGCTAACCCATGAAATTACACTTTGCACCTTGCTAAAGTCGTTAGTGGAGCGTGTGTGGTTAACCGACACACTAACTTGGACTTAACAAGGGTGGATTAAGGTTTGTCATAGATCGGTGGAGCGTGTGTGGCTAACCGCCACATCGGTAAGGTGATAAAATTAAGAGTACCAAGTTAATTTGCATGGTTATTCACACCTTGTTTGTGATCCTCGGTATCCCAGTCACAAACTTGAAGGGCATAATCGAGATTTAAACATGCCATTGAATTGTTCAATGAATCTCAAAATATCTAGGAGTTTCAATCCAATTAAAACCTAATAATCTATTTCGTTTTTCATCGTGGAAATTGGTACATTGTTATTTACCTACCTTCAAATATTTTGTAGCTTGGATTACGGCATCCCTCTTCCAAGTTGTAAAATATTGTGTTGGGTCCTAGCCTTAATATTTCATTTGGGTGTCTTATTAAGGATTCTATATCTAATCTAAACTTGTCTTTCTTCCTTTTCAGATGTCTTCCAACAATGCTGCTTCTGGCTCAAACCCTAGTGGCTCCTTCTCTCTCATTAACCTTTGTGGGAGAGTCATCTTTGATGGAACTAATTTCAATGATTGGATTAGGAACATAAGGATGGTCACTCGTTATGAGGACAAGGAATATGTCCTCGACAAGGAGCTTAAGGTCATCGATGAGTCTTCTACTACTCCCGAGGAGATTGCTGAGTTCACTAGCCATGAGAAGGATGCCACTAAGGTGTCTTGTATCATGTTGACTACCATGACAGCAAAACTCCAGAAATCCTATGAAGATTTCTACCCTTATGAGATGCACCAGGACCTGATGGAAATATACCATCAGAGTGCTCTTCAGGAAAGGTATGAAATCATCACCTCCATGATAACAACAAAAATGAAGGATGGAGAGTTTATCACGGGCCACCTGCAGAAAATGCAAAGATCCGTGGACCGTTTGCTAAAGTTAAATGTGAACTTTGATGAGGAGTTAGCAATAGATATTAATCTACACTCCTTACCCTCCTGTTATGATCAGTTCCGCATGACCTATCATATGAACAAGGAGGAGGTCACACTTAGCAAACTTCAAGGACTTTTGAGGACTGCTGAAAGTAGTCTCAAAGGTAAGAATGGTTGTTTCTACTCCTACCGTCGCCCTTGTTCTGGCAATCAGGCAAGGTAAAGGGAAAAAGAGGAAGACCCCTTCGAAGGGTACCAAGGGAAAGTCTCTTGATGGATCCTCTTCGAGTGGAACCAAAGGTGGTTCTGCCACTCCCTCTTCCAACCCGAAGGATACACAATGCTTCTACTGTCAGGAAATAGGGTAGTGGAAGCGAAACTGCCCCAAGTACTTGCAGGATCTTAAGGATAGGAAAGTGAAACCCACCCATGCAGGTATTTACACTATATTGTCTAATAACTCACCACATACTAATTCTTGGGTCCTTGATACAGGGTGTGGAATTCACATTTGTTCTGATTTGCAGGGCCTAAAAGAAGTGAGGATGTGGAGCACGAGAAGATAAACTTGATCATGGGGAATAGGAAAGTTTCACCTGTCACCAGGATTGGGGTTTATTCTTTATTGCTTAGTAGTGGGTTAATGTTAGATTTGAATAAATGTTGTTACTCGTCTGAAATGGCGAGAAATATTATTTCTTTTCATGGTTTGTACAAACAAGGATTTACTTTTTCATTTGATAATGAATGTGGTGGTATTAATGCTTTTTATAATGATGTTATTTATTTTAAAGCATTACATTGTAATGGTGTATATGAAACTGTTTCGGTTGTAGACAACTTAGGAAATAATGTTTTGCATATGGATTCTTCCACTAGTTTGGATAAGGCATCCTTGTGGCATTGTCGTCTTGGACATGTCAACAAGAAGCGCATAGGCCAACTCAAAAAGGCTGGTGTAATGCCCGTGTTTCTAGGCTACGCATTAATATTGACGTTATAGTCTAGGTTAACCTTTGTAACTCATTTTGAAGAAATGAAAAGGAATTATGTGAATATTATGTGGAAATTATGTGTTTTATGCTTAATTATTAGGGTTTAATTAATTAAGAATAAAAATGAGCGTCAAAAATAAATATTAGATAAATCCGATATCTATTAAGAAAGTTGTAGTGGGCGTGACAAGGATTACAGATATATAAAGAATACCAAAATCCGAGTTATAACGAACAAGTTATGACCTGTCGAAGTTTCGCGACAAAACCGGCACGGTGCCGAATGTCGTAAAAAGTGAGTTTTTGATAAACTACTTTTTAGCCTTAGTGATTTAAACGAAAGTCGTAGTGTTCGTTAAACCAAGAGTAGGTATAAAAAGAACGCCCAAATTTGACTTCGTATGAGGAAGTTATGATTTTTCTAAGTTCCAGCTTAGCAGTAGACAACTAAAAACTCGAATTTTAGATCGAGTGATTTTTAGCCGATATAACCTAAATGAGAATCGAAGGTCTCGTCAATAGTAGCACAACGGTAAAAAGACAGACGAAAACGGACGTTGGATGAAGAAGTTATGAATTTTTAACGGATTTCCTGTCCCGGTCTGTTACAAATAATAATATAAAATTTAAAGTCAAAATTAGCCGACGAAGTCTAAAGGAAAGTTGTAGAGCGTAATTTTACCTACGCGTGCATATAAAGAACGTCAAAAACGGAGCCCGTATGCGAAAGTTATGGATTTTAGAAGTTTTGGCACAAAAATCGAGAAAATTTGCAAAATCCGAGGAATTTCGCAAGGAGGGACTTCGGCCACGTCACCCGGAATCTCGCATGCATGCCACGTGCTTGCTGCTGATTCGACCAAAGGGAGGCCCAACCGAAGCAGTCCGCGTGTCGCCCCGTGTCCGATCTCGTGAGTCATCAGAAGCGTGTCCGACCTTCGCAGGGAGTGCCACGTCCGAAGCCTCGGACCATAGACCTTGGTCCAATCAGGAGGCGACACCAGGACCTCGCATGCGCAATCCATGTGCTGCCTCTTCGTATCTGCTGACACGTGGAGGCTTCTTAGCCCTTGGATCAGGAGCCTCGCCCCTATAAATAGAAGGGTGCGAGAACTCCCGGGGAATATTTGGAAATTTGTCACTTTTAGCCCCCTTTTCAATATTTCTTTCATTCTAACTTCCCCCAAAGCCCCGGTATCATACCAAACACCCAAAACACGTCCCGAAGTGCCCGAGAAGCCTGAGAAATTTATCTTTTCGGTTTCGCAGCCCAACCTTCGCAGAGCCCGGTTTCTCAATAAAACTCTCGGTTTTATTAGAAACGATCGTCTTAAGAAACGAAGTGCTGCCCGATTATCAGTAAATCATGTGAGTGTATAGTCACCTTCATCTTACACCTAGATATGAAGTATTTTCTATAAAATACGTGCTATGTGTAATTCTATTAATTGTTTAATTGAGGTGACTGTTGAATAGATGTTTTATACAAGTTTTAAACTGTATATGTATTTTTATCTACAAATATGTTGGGTAAAACATACGTAGATAGTTGATGTGTGATGAAATATAATGATGAGAGGCCTCGATGTGATTGTGATCCAATCATCTAGCGGAGTTTGGATGACGACCACAGACTTTTCTAGACAGTCCAGTGGAACGCTGGCAGGCCCGCAACCTGTAGGTGTTAATGAACTTGGGTGTTCATTCGCTGTACTCCATCCCCCTCATGGTTGCCTTTAGGACTTATATGGCTGAGGAGTCCCCTTAGCAGTAGTGTCCATCCCGATGATATTCTTTAGGCTAGGTCCCTTGTGATAAGTGTTTAGGGACGTAAAGTGAGGATAACGGGAACGGGTAATCAGGGTTATTGTTGATTGATGAACTTAATAAGTTTATTATTATTATGGGTTGAAAATCCTATATGCTCACCAGGCTCCCAAGTCTGACCCACTCAACTTTTTATGTTACAGGTAGTGAACCCCGAGCATAGTCGGAGGATGATGAGAGATTTTTGGATTATAGGCCAGTAGTTGTAAATAACTGTTGAAAGGCTTATAATGTCTTGTTTATGCTTTTGATCGATATCGGAACATGACATCTCGAGGTTTTGATATGAAATGAAATTATATATTTCCTAAAGAAAGGTTTTGACAAACTTTTATCATGTTTTGTATTGGGAACCAATTCTGCAACATCTTTTAAAAGGATTTCTCTGATTTTATTTTAAAAAACATAAATTAAATAGGTCTTTTCTGGCCGAGAAATTAGGGGATGTCACAGTTGGTATCAGAGCATTAGTTTAAGCGAACTAATAAATTGTAGGATTTCTAGACTTAAACTTAGAATGCTAAGTGATGATTGTGAGATAAGTGTCTACTATATTTTAGACACGAGCACTAGTTTATTTTGGGAAAGGTGCCTAAAATGTTTTTATGTGCTAAATGTTATATGTTTGCCATATATGCCATTATTTGTTCGGATCTATGGTCTATTGCCGACCGGATCTGGAAACCTTATGTGTGTAGGATTCTAAGTGTACGATTACGATATTAGAACTAACACGTAAACATTTCGGAGTGATAAGGGAATCTAAATACCTATCGAGGATAAAGACCTAAATTCGCCTTATTCGGTATATAGATTATAATGGCAAGAACTCGCAGTGGAGTTGCAAATGCAAACGGAAACAGGAATCAACAACCTCAACCCCAAGTAGTTGAGCAAGTACCTGCTGTAGGAGCTGCACCTGAGCCAATGACGATGGCTGGGGTACAAGCAATGATGCAGACGATGCTGGATCGCCAAATGAAGGAGACGAGGCGATTACTACAACAGAATAGGGAAGAGACTACGATACCTGTTGAACAGCCCGTATTGAATGAAGGGCAATCAGTAGGAGGGAACTATAGTGGGATTCTTAGTCAAGCCAACCCACCGATAGTTAGACAAAACAACCAGGATGGAGGAGTTGATGGACGCGGATGCAAATACAAAGATTTCATGGCATATAAACCACCGTATCTATCTGGAAGTCCGACACCGGTGGAAGTCATGAATTGGATCTCCGAAATAGAGACGATGTTTGAAAGTTGTGAGTGCAGCAACAAACAAAAGACCGCACTTGCAATTCCTCTGTTAAAATCAGGTGTATTGAGCTGGTGGAAGTTACTAGCTGATTCGATGCCCAAGGGAGAAGCTAGCAAGATGTCTTGGGAAGACTTTATGGTACAACTGAAATTGCAATACTGATCTGAGCAGGATCTTCTGGAAATCAACAATGAATTCTAGAATTTGAAGAAGGGAAAGACGAGCGTTACTGAATACGCTGCTAGTTTTACGGAAAAGATGAAGCTTGTTCCTCATCTAGTTCCAACTGAACTCTCCAAGGTCAAAAAGTTTGCCCTCGGATTACCAGTGGACTTTGGTCTGATGGTCAAGCAAGCAACCACTTTGAAAGCCGCCATCTGGGCTGCTAAGAACGTTTAGGTTCAGATCGGAGAGAAGGGTCTGGAGAGGGCAGAAGTTGGCGAAAAGAGAAAATTTGAAGGAACTTCAGGTTCCAACAAGAAAAGCAAATTTTCAAAGTCTAAGAAGTTTGGAGGAGGAGGAGGCGAAGTGAAATGGTGTGAGAAGTGCAAGAAAAAGCACTCTAGGAAATGTAGTGAGGGGGTGACTTGCTACAAATGTGGAAAGACTGGGCATTATGCCAACGAGTGTCCGTCCAACAAGAGGGTATGCTTTGGATGTAACGAAGAAGGGGACGTTTTGAAAGACTGTCCGAAGAGGAAGGATGCAGCAAAGCCCAATCTTCCACCAAAGCCGAAGGCGAGAGCCTTTCAGATGACACTTGAAGCTGCAAAAGAAGAAGTCGATGTCGCTTCAGGTACCTTTCTCGTAAACGAATTGCCTGCCCAAATTATGTTTGATTCTGGAGCCAATTACTCCTTTATTTCACATGAATTTGGTAGAAAACTAGCTTTGCCTGTAGATAGACTAGTTAATGCTATAATAGTCGAGATTGCTAGTGGAAAGTTTGTACCTGTTAGCCATCGTATGAAAAACATCCTCATTGACTTGGATGGGAATAAGTTCCACGAGGAATTATTACCTATCGAGTTAAATGGTTTCGACATAGTTTTAGGAATGGATTGGCTTAGCACCAATGATGTCGAAATATTGTGTAGGAAGAAGATAGTAAAAGTAAACCCGCCAGGGAAAGAGTCGTTTATGGTGTATGGAGACAAACGTAGAGTAAATTCTGGAATTATTTCCCTAATAAAAGCCAGAAAGTGTTTGGCCAAGGGATTTACATCATATCTAGCGTTCGTGATCGATGCTAAGAAGGAAAAGAAGGAGGTGCAGAATATTCCGGTGGTGTGTGATTATTCGGAAGTCTTTCCCGAAGATCTTCCTGGATTGCCCCCTGATCGACAAGTAGAATTTCGTATCGACCTGTTACTAGGAACGACGCCGATAGCAAAAGCACCGTATCGATTAGCACCAACAGAGATGAAAGAACTTATGACACAACTCCAGGAATTATTGGACAAAGGTTTCATTCGACCTAGTTCATCACCCTGGGGAGCCTCGGTGTTATTTGTAAAGAAGAAATACGAGAGCATGAGAATGTGCATCGATTACAGAGAGCTGAATAAAGCGAAAATAAAGAACAAGTACCCGTTGCCGAGGATCGATGACCTATTCGATCAGTTGCAAGGTTCGAATTATTTCTCGAAGATCGATCTTAGGTCAGGATATCATCAACTAAAGGTGAGAGAGCAGGATATCGAAAAGACTGCGTTTAGAACAAGATATGGACACTATGAATTTTTGGTTATGTCGTTCGGACTAACCAATGCCCCAGCAGCTTTCATGGATTTGATGAACAGGGTTTGTAAACCATACCTTGATAAATCCGTGATAGTATTCATAGACGATATCTTGATTTATTCGAAAAGCAAGCAGGAGCATGAAAAGCATTTGCGTGAAGTGCTAGAAGTTCTGAAAAAGGAGAAGCTGTATGCAAAGTTCTCCAAATGTGAATTTTGGATTCAAGAACTCCAATTTTTAGGTCATGTGGTTAACCAAGAAGGAATAATGGTTGACCCAGCAAAGATTGAAGCTGTGATGAAGTGGGAACAACCAAAAAGTCCTACGGAGATTCGAAGCTTTTTAGGATTAGCCGGATATTATCGTCGATTTATCCAAGGCTTTTCTTCGATTGCTTCTCCATTAACAGCTTTGACCCACAAGGGAGCTACTTATACTTGGAATGAGAAGCATTAGGAAGCCTTTGAGAAGTTGAAGAAGAGATTGTGTGAAGCACCGATTCTTTTGTTACCTGAAGGAGTTGATGACTTTGCAGTTTATAGTGATGCCTCTGGAGTTGGGTTAGGTTGTGTTCTGACCCAAAGGGATAAGGTGATAGCGTATGCATCGAGGCAATTGAAAGAGCATGAAAAGAACTACCCCACTCATGATCTGGAGTTGGCAGCGGTAGTATTCGCCTTAAAGATATGGAGGCACTATCTTTATGGTACTAAATGTAAACTTTTCACTGATCATAAGAGTCTTCAATATCTCTTTAATGAGAAGGAATTGAACATGAGGCAACGACGCTGGCTAGAGTTACTCAAGGACTACGACTGTGAGATACTTTACCACCCTGGTAAAGCAAACGTTGTTGCTGATGCTCTCAGTCGAAAGGTAAATCTTGAAAAGAAAAGGCCAAGAGCATTGAGAATTGAAGTTGTCTCGACAATTGTGGAAAGTATAAAGAAAGCTCACGAGGAAGTTTTAGAGAAAAATGATCGGAAGGAGGAACTTTTGGGTAAAACGTTGGTGTTTGATACAAACGGTCAAGGGTTGAAGGTATTCAAAGATAGGATTTGGGTACCTAAGACGGGAGGAGTAAGAGATCTTCTGATGGAAGAAGCTCACAAAACCATGTACTCGATTCATCCCGGCAGTACAAAAATGTATAGGGATCTAAAACCCTATTACTGGTGGCCGACGATGAAGCTTGATGTTGCTAAGTATGTGGCCGAGTATGTAACTTGTGCTAGGGTTAAGGCACAACATCAGAAAACGTATGGGAGTTTAGAACCTTTACCTGTACCCATGGGTAAATGGGAAGATATTACCATGGATTTTGTGACTAAACTGCCCAGAACAAGGAACGGTCACGACATGATTTGGGTGGTCGTTGATCGCTTCACTAAGAGTGCGCATTTCATAGCTGCTAACGAGAAATGGTCTATGGATAAACTTGCGAATTCTTACGTGAAGGAAATTGTGAGGCTTCACGGTGTTCCGTTAATGATTATATCCGATCGTGACAGCCGTTTTACCTCAAGGTTTTGGAGAAGTCTACAAGAGGAATTGGGTACCAAGTTGTGTTTGAGTACAGCTTACCATCCGCAAACCGATGGTCAGAGCGAACGAACAATTCAAACATTGGAGGATATGCTGAGAGCATGTACCCTGGAATTCCAAGGTAACTGGGATGAACACTTACCTCTAGTAGAATTTTCCTATAATAATAGTTTCCACTCAAGCATCGAGATGGTACCTTATCACGCTTTGTATGGAGAAAAGTGTCGAACGCCGTCATGTTGGCTGGAAGCTGGGGAAAAGCAGTTTATGGGACCTGAAATAGTCCATCAGACTGCTGAAAAGTTGAAAGCGATTAGAAAAAGGATGTTAGCAGCTCAAGATCGACAAAAGAGTTATGCTGACAAGAAAAGACAATCGATATCCTTCGAAGTTGGAGATTCGGTTTTACTTAAAGTCTCGCCGTGGAAGGGACTTATAAGATTTGGTAAAAGGGGAAAGTTGAGTCCAAGGTTTATTGGACCATTTAAAGTTCTTCAGAGGATCGGGAATCAAGCTTACAAGCTAGAATTACCGGAAGAACTGGAGGGTATTCATAACACCTTTCATGTGTGTTATTTGAGAAAGTTCACGGGAGATGTGCCCAACATAATTCCCATTTCTGAATTAAGGTTGGATGAAAACAAGAGGTTGATTGAAGAACCTGAGGCAATCATTGACCGTAAGACTAAGAAGTTGCGACGCAAGATGGTCGATTTAGTGCTGGTGCGATGGAAACATACGAATGGGCCAAATCTCACCTGGGAAACGGAGAGTGACATGATGAGTCGCTACCCGCATTTGTTTGCTGATGTGTGATTCCGGGGACGGAATCATCCTAAGGGGGAGAGAATTATAATGCCCGTGTTTCTAGGCTAGGCATTAATATTGACGTTATAGTCTAGGTTAACCTTTGTAACTCATTTTGAAGAAATGAAAAGGAATTATGTGAATATTATGTGGAAATTATGTGTTTCATGCTTAATTATTAGGGTTTAGTTAATTAAGAATAAAAATGAGCGTCAAAAACAAATATTAGATAAAGCCGATATATATTAAGAAAGTTGTAGTGGGCGTGACAAGGATTACAGATATATAAAGAATACCAAAATCCGAGTTATAACAAAGAAGTTATGACCTGTCGAAGTTTCGCGACAAAACCAGCACGGTGCCGAATGTCGTAAAAAGTGAGTTTTTGATAAACTACTTTTTAGCCTTAGTGATTTAAACGAAAGTCGTAGTGTTCGTTAAACCAAGAGTAGGTATAAAAAGAACGCCCAAATCTGACTTCGTATGAGGAAGTTATGATTTTTCTAAGTTCCAGCTTAGCAGTAGACAACTAAAAACTCGAATTTTCGATCGAGTGATTTTTAGCCGATATAACCTAAATGAGAATCGAAGGTCTCGTCAATAGTAGCACAACGGTAAAAAGACAGACGAAAACGGACGTCGGATGAAGAAGTTATGAATTTTTAACGGATTTCCTGTCCCGGTCTGTTAAAAATAATAATATAAAATTTAAAGTCAAAATTAGCCGACGAAGTCTAAAGGAAAGTTGTAGAGCGTAATTTTACCTACGCGTGCATATAAAGAACGTCAAAAACGGAGGTCGTATGCAAAAGTTATGGATTTTAGAAGTTTTGGCACAAAAATCGAGAAAAATTGCAAAATCCGAGGAATTTCGCATGGAGGGACTTCGGCCACGTCACCCGGAATCTCGCATGCATGCCATGTGCTTGCTGCTGATTCGACTGAAGGGAGGCCCAACCGAAGCAGTCCGCGTGTCGCCCCGTGTCCGATCTCGTGAGTCATCAGAAGCGTGTCCGACCTTCGCAGGGAGTGCCACGTCCGAAGCCTCAGACCATACACCTCGGTCCAATCAGGAGGCGACACCAGGACCTCGCATGCGTAACCCATGTGCTGCCCCTTCGGATCTGCTGATGCGTGGAGGCTTCTCATCCCTTGGATCAGGAGCCTCGCCCCTATAAATAGAAGGGTGCGATACCTCCCGGGGAATATTTGGAAATTTGTCACTTTTAGCCCCTTTTTCAATATTTCTTTCATTCTAACTTCCCCCAAAGCCCCGGTATCATACCAAACACCCGAAACACGTCCCTAAGTGCCCAAGAAGCCTGAGAAATTTATCTTTTCGGTTTCGAAGCCTAACCTTCGCAGAGCCCGGTTTCTCAATAGAACTCCTGGTTTTATTAGAAACGATCGTCTTAAGAAACGAAGTGCTGCCCGATTATCAGTAAATCATGTAAGTGTATAGTCACCTTCATCTTACACCTAGATATGAAGTATTTTCTATAAAATACGTGCTATGTGTAATTATATTAATTGTTTAATTGAGGTGACTGTTGAATAGATGTTTTATACAAGTTTTAAACTGTATATGTATTTTTATCTACAAATATGTTGGGTAAAACATACGTAGATAGTTGATGTGTGATGAAATATAATGATGAGAGGCCTCGATGTGATTGTGATCCAGTCATCTAGCGGAGTTTGGATGACGACCACAGACTTTTCTAGACAGTCCAGTGGAACGCTGGCAGGCCCGCAACCTGTAGGTGTTGATGAACTTAGGTGTTCATTCGCTGTACTCCATCCCCCTCATGGTTTCCTTTAGGACATGTATGGCTGAGGAGTCCCCTTAGCAGTAGTGTTCATCCCGATGATATTCTTTAGGCTAGGTCCCTTGTGATAAGTGTTTAGGGACGTAAAGTGAGGATAATGGGAACGGGTAATCAGGGTTATTGTTGATTGATGAACTTAATAAGTTTATTATTATTGTGGGTTGAAAACCCTATATGCTCACCAGGCTCCCAAGCCTGACCCACTCAGATTTTTATGTTACAGGTAGTGGACCCCGAGCATAGTCGGAGGATGATGAGAGATTTTTGGATTATAGGCCAATAGTTGTAAATAACTGTTGAAAGGCTTATAATGTCTTGTTTATGCTTTTGATCTGTATCAGAACATGACATCCCGAGGTTTTGATATGAAATGAAATTATATATTTCCTAAAGAAAGGTTTTGACAAACTTTTATCATGTTTTGTATTGGGAACCAATTCCGCAACATCTTTTAAAAGGATTTATCTGATTTTATTTTAAAAAGCATAAATTAAATCGGTCTTTTCTGGCCGAGAAATTAGGGGATGTCATAGCTGGAGTCTTGAAGTCATTTGACTTAAGGTCATATGATAGTTGCGAATCTTGTTTGCTTGAAAAAATGACTAAGTCACCCTTCACTGGTACTTGTGGTAGGTGTGAAGGTTTATTGGACCTCATACACACGGATGTGTGTGGACCCTTCAGAACCGCCACAAGGGATGCTAACCGATTCTATGTGACTTTTACTGATGATTATAGTAGATATGGCTATGTCTACTTAATTAAGCATAAGTCAGAAACCTTTGAGAAATTCAAAGAGTTTAAACAGGAAGTGGAGAATCAGTTGGGCAGGAAGATAAAGATGCTCCGATCTGATCGAGGTGGTGAGTATTTTAGTATCGAGTTCCTTGACTATCTTAAGGAATGTGGAATTGTTTCACAATTGACACCTCCTAGGACACCACAGCTGAATGGTGTGGCTGAGAGGCGCAATCGAACCTTGTTAGACATGGTTCGTTCCATGATGAGTCGAGCTTCGTTACCAATCTCATATTGGGGGTATGCCTTAGAGACTTTCGCCCATATCCTTAATATAGTCCCTACCAAGAAGGTTGCCAAAACACCTCACGAGATGTGGACTGGGAAAGTTCCCACTTTAGACCACATCAAGATTTGGGGTTGCGAGGCTTTCGTGAGGCGCGAGACTCACGACAAGCTCGAACCTCGAAGTGAGCAGTGTATTTTCATCGGCTACCCACAAAAATCTTTTGGTTATCTCTTCTACAGACCGAGTGACAATGTTGTCTTCGTGGCAAGGAGATGAGTCTTTCGTGAGAGAGAATTCATAAGCCAAGGAAACAGTGGGAGGCAAATTGACCTTGAAGAACTTCAAGAGTCAAGCGGTGAAGGAACCTCAAACACTAGCAATCAACCTGAGGAGGAAACTCATGTTGAGCTGATTGATGAGTCTGTACCTCTAAGGCATTCCACAAGAGTTTGGAGCACACCTGATTTTTATTATGGTTTCCATATTACTAACGAAGGTGATGCATTTATCAGTGATAGTACACTGGTAAATTTGGATGAACCTAACAACTTTAAGGAAGCCAAGGCAGGCCCTGAGTCCACCAAATGGAAAGAGGCTATGGACAGCGAGATTCAGGCCATGTATGACAATCAAGTTTGGAACTTGGTTGACAATGTACCAGGTCGTAAGACAGTCGGGTGCAAATGGATCTTCAAGAAGAAGACCGACATGGATGGGAATGTACACACTTATAAGGCGTCACTGGTTGCGAAGGGTTTTACTCAAACTACGGGAGTTGATTATGATGAAACCTTCTCACCAGTAGCGAAGATTAAGTCTATTAGGGTTATGCTAGCCATTGCTACATTGCATGATTATGAAATATGGCAAATGGATGGCAAAATCGCTTTCCTTAATGGAAAGTTGGCTGAAGATGTTTACATGAGTCAGCCAGAGGGTTTTGTCGATGCAAAATACCCTAATAGAGTGTGTAAGCTTGAGAAATCTATTTATGGATTAAAACAAGCATCTCGCAGATGGAATCTTTGTTTCGATGAGAAAGTCAAAGAGTTTGGCTTTTCGAGGAGCGAGGATGAGTCCTGTGTATATGTCAAGGCTAGTGGGAGTATAGTTAGCTTTTTGGTATTGTATTATGGTTTCCTAGGGATAAGGATATTAAGAGACAGGAGTAAGAGACTAATTGGACTCAGTCAAAGTACCTACTTGGATAAGGTGCTAAAAAGATTCAGCATGCAGGATTCCAAGAAAGGTGACTTACCGATCCAGAGTCACGCCAAACTGAGTAAGACTCAGAGCCCAAGTAGAGAGGCTGAGATAGCAGAGATGAGTCGAATACCATATGCTTCCGTTGTAGGCTCGATCATGTATGCTGTGACTTGTACTCGCCCTGATGTCGCCTTTGCTTTGAGCATGGTCAGCAGATATCAAGGGAATCCTGGCAAGGCTCACTGGACTATGGTGAAGAACATTCTCAAGTACCCGCGGAGGACTAAGGACTGGGTCCTTACCCTTGGTGGGAGTGATGACTTGAGAGTAGTGGGGTATAGTGACGCTAGATTTCAGACAGACAGGGATAATTTCCGCTCTCAGTCGGCCTAGGTCTTTACCCTAAATAGAGGAGCAATTACTTGGAAAAGTTCCAAGCAGGAGACAGTATCTGATTCAACTTGCGAATCAGAGTATATAGCAGCAAGCGAGGCAGCGAAGGAGGCAATATGGCTGAAGAATTTCATTGGAGACCTTTGAGTTGTACCAGCTATAAAGGAGCATATGGAGATTTTCTGTGATAACGAGAGTGCAGTTGCATTAGCCAAGGAACCAAGGGATCACGGCAGATCCAGGCACATCGACAGAAAATACCACTTCATTAGACATCGAATAGAAGAAGGACTCCTCGTGGCAAAGAGGGCATCATCGAATGAGAATCCAACAGATCCCCTTACGAAGGGACTGTGTAGGGTTAAACATTTACAACATGCGAGGCGCATTGGGCTGAAGGATGATATTAGTTTTAGTAATTAGATAGCTTTCGAAACTTGTAATAGTTGAAATGTAATTGTCATTTGATGTTTAAATAAAAGGTGCTTTTATTTACTTGTATATTACTGTCTTGTGTCAATCATTTACTATTGTTTCATTTTGCATGTTTTGACTTCCAGAATAATTATGTTATGGTATATCATATCATTCAAACTATCCACAGTAGATCATACTTTGGAAGTAGGTATTGAAATAAGACTGTCATGAATTGGGTTTGTAGATTTATATGAATTGTATTAGACATAGCAATTCTTGCTGCAACATTCATGAATGCTTATACTGAGTATTGGAATCAACCCACGCTCACTTGTATCACTTCATGTAATTTATCTCGAGTGTTCGTGAGACGGTAATATTGTATAAGTCTTCAAACCAAGAGATATGAGTTGTTGACTATGACTTGGTTGTACATTGATAGTATGAAAACGCATCAGTAACATGATGTTATAAAACGTGTTGTTGTGTACAATTTGATGATTAGTTAGTACAAGCATATGAGTCGAAGTTTATATGTACCGTTTAGTCCTTGGAGGATTAAAAGCGATATCTTTGGCCCCTCGATGATTTCTTATGTACCGGGCTCGGTCAGAACTGAATTGATGTGTTCGATTAAGTTCTATGTCAAACAAATCGTAAATCGGGAAACAAACTGCTGGACAATAAGTACAACGTTGTTCCATGTATTTGTCCGGATGATATCTTGAACAGAGGATTATATGATCACTTATCTAAAATGGTAAAACTCAGTTCCGCAAGACTTTGAAAGAGCTACGATTGTTGGTCGGATTCTGAAGTCATACTTGCAGCTATAGTTATTAGACCGATCCAAGTGGGAGACTGTTGGATAAGGTGTCTAAGTCCATAACTATATTTGGTATGTACTTGACCCGACTTGGCATGGTCCATTTGGGTTGCATGACATCAGAACAATTTGGATAGACTTTTGTGAGAAGAGGATATTTATGGTTTATTAATATATTATAAGTTCTAATATATTAATATTAATTATTTAATTAGTATTGATCAAGAATTAGTTTGGAATTAATTTAGTGATCAAAAGAGATTAATTAAATAAATGGGGATTGATTTAGTAAATCATTCATTCTTGTGTAGTGGTCTTATGATCCATAGTTCCTCATGTTGGGCTAAACCCATGTGGTGACCCATGGATACTCCATGGAGTCTAAAACCCATGGATCATGAGAAATATGGAAAGACATGAGTTACATGGTGTAATCCTAATGTGCACACTATATAAAGAAGCCTCATCCAAGCAAAATCGGCACTAAGACATACACAAGTGAGGGCTAGCCGATTTTGGTGCATATCAATATTCTCTCAAGTTATTCCAAGTCGTTGGTGGTGTTGTGTGAAGCATTTGAGGCATCACATTTGGGGTGCTAGGCTCACAAAGTCTTAAGGAATCCAAGCTACAAGAAAGGTATGTCATTCTACTAGTTTTTATATTACATATACCCCAATCATATGCTAGTTAGGATGAAACCTTGGAAAAATGAAATTTTGCATGTATAATAGAGAAAACATAGATCCAAGGTTTCTAGGGTTGCATACACACCATAGGAGTGCTACAATGCTCAAAACCCATCAGTTCTTTCACAACTCGCCGAGTTCCTCCTATCTATAGAATCGGGACTTCTCCAGTCAACTCGTCGAGTCATCCTTGAACTCGTCGAGTTTTGCATTTAACAGATTCGGGACACCTCGTCCCAACTCGTCAAGTTCCCCTATGGACTCGACGATTTCTTCAGCCTTTTAAGTCATCTTAATATATTAAGCCCCTAATATTCAGATTTGAGCTTCATACTTCACCTACACACTGAAAATGTCCTTTTAAGGGTAAAGTTTCCAACTTTACCCATTAATACCCTTACTTAATGGATTTATCTCAAACCCTACTTCTTTAGAACCTAGATCTTGGTCCACAAGCCATCAATACTCCATACTAAGGCATATATATTGAGATCTGGACCCTAAATACTACATTATCACGTAAAGCTTCCACCTTTCTCTCCATGCATGGCCTTTTGGAGCTTAAAAGGCCAAAATGACTTCCTATAGCTTGCATGGGGCTTCAATGGCCATAAAGTTTGCACCTTTATGCCATGAAAACCCTCCATGCTTCCAGATCTGATGGTGTACTCACTTGGGACGTCCATTTCCTAAAGGTCATGCTTCTTGAACCAAAAACCCAATAATAAGATAATAAGGAGATCTAAGAAGTTACTAAGCAAGTTTGAGACTTTCTTACCAGAAAATAGAGAGAATGAAATGGAGTCTCTGGATCCAATAGCTTCTTCTTGAATCCCCAAGCTTCTCCTTCCTTCACAAGCTTCAACACACACAAAACTTTACTCAAAAATGGCTCACTAGCTCAAAATTGCATTAGGGTTTCTGGATCTAGGGTTTGGGACTTGGAGGATGTAAACGAGGCCAGCATGTGGGGATTAAGATGCTTAAATAGGGTGCAAAACCCCGAAATTAGGGTTTCACTCTGGAAGTCCTACTCGTCGAGTTGAGACTTCCAACTCGTCGAGTAGACTTCGACACCCGCGTCCAAATTCATTCCCTACTCGACGAGTTTTGGGCCTCCAACTCGTCGAGTTCCTACATAAAGATGAATAAAATTATAATTTAAATACATACCAGGAACCCGGTGTTACAATTCTCCCCAACTTGTCTTAGAATTCGTCCTCAAAGTTTGTTGCCTCGAATAACTCTTGGTAGTGCTCCCTCATCTCATCCTCTGGCTCCCAAGTCCATTCCGAGCCCTTGCGGTGCTGCCATTGCACCTTCACCAGCTCCACCCTCTTGTTCCTTAGATCCTTCGACTTCCTGTAGAGGATCGCCACAGGCCGCTCAATGTAGTTCAGGCTGTCATCCACCTGAATATCCTCCAAAGGCACCACTACCGAATCGTCCATTAGACACTTCCGTAACTGGGAGACGTGAAAAATGCTATGAATCTGACTGAGTTTGGCTGGCAGGTCCAGTCTATACGCCACCTTGCCCACCTTAGCGACAACCCTGAAAGGTCCAATGTACCTGGGGCCCAACTTGCCCCACTTCCTGAACCGAATGATGCCTTTCCAAGGCGACACCTTTTTGAGCACCATATCCCCTACCTGGAACTCCAGGTCCGATCGATGCTTGTCGGCGTAACTTTTCTGCCGACTCTGAGCAGTCTAAAGCCTACTCCGAACCTGCTGGATCCTCTCTGTAGTCTGGAGTACCACTTCGGTACTCCCCATGGCCCTCTGGCCAACCACACCCCAGCATATAGGGGTCTTGCACTTCCTCCCGTACAACATCTCGAAGGGAGGACGGTCGATACTCGCATGATAGTTGTTATTATAGGAAAACTCAGCCAAAGGAAGGTAAGTATCCCAACTACCTCCGAAGTCTAAAACACACGCCCGCAGCATATCCTACATAGTCTGGATGGTCCGCTCACTCTGACCATCCGTCTGCGGGTCAAAAACGGTGCTAAAGTGCAGACGAGTACCCAACTCGTCGTGGAACTACCTCTGAAGTCTAAAACACACGCTCGTATCAGCCACCACATTGGCCTTCCCCAGGTGGTAGAGGATCTCACAATCGTAATCCTTCACCATATCTAGCCACCGACGCTGCCTCATATTCAGATTTGGCTGATCCATGAGGTACCTCAGACTCTTGTGATCCGTGTAAATGGTACAATGGACCCCGTAGAGGTAATGTCGCCAAATCTTGAGGGCAAAGACGACCGCCCCCAACTCCAAATCGTGCGTCGGGTAGTTCGCCTCGTGAGGCTTCAACTTCCTCGAAGCGTAAGCGATAACATGTCCTCTCTGCATCAATACCGCGCCCAACCCTGAGATGGACATATTGCAATATACCACAAAATGCTTCACGCCCTTAGGTAGGGCGAGGATCGGCGCCTCGCATTGTCTCTGTCTCAATGTCTCAATCGTTGTCTACTGCTCAGGCCCCCAGCGAAAAACAATGGCTTTCTTCGTCATTCGGGTAAGGGGTACGGCTATCTTGGAGAAATCCTGAATGAATCTCCGGTAATAGCCCAATCCCAGGAAACTTCGAATCTCAGATGGAGACTTCGAAACCTCCCATCTCATCACGGCCTCCTCTTTGGCCGGGTCGACCAGGATACCGTCCTGTTTGACAAGGTGCCCTAAAAACTTCACATCGCGTAACTAGAACTCACACTTTGAGAACTTGGCGTACAAGCACTCCCTCCTCAGGGTATCCAAAACCTCTCGCAGATGCTCCTCATGCTGCTCCTGCGTCTTGGAGTAAACCAAGATATCATCAATGAAAAGTATCACAGACTGATCAAGCATCGATCTGCATACGCTGTTCATGAGATCCATAAACACGGCCGGAGCATTGGTGAGCCCGAAGGGCATCACAACGAACTCGTAGTGGCCATAGCGAGTCCGGAATGCAGTCTCCTGTACATCCTCATCTCTGACCCTCATATGATGGTAGCCTGACCGTAAGTCAATCTTGGAGAACCAAGATGCTCCCTGAAGCTGGTCAAATAAGTCATCTATCCTCGGGAGTGGGTAACGGTTCTTCACCGTTACTTTGTTCAGCTCCCGGTAATCTATGCACATGCGATGCGACCCGTCCTTCTTCTTGACAAACAGGATCGGGGATCCCCAAGGCGAACTACTCGGCCTGATAAATCCATTGTCTAGCAGCTCCTGCAGCTGCGTAGACAACTCCTGCATCTCGGGAGGAGCCAATCGATATGGTGTCTTGGCTATCGGATCCGCACCAGGGACTAGGTCGATCCAGAACTCCACCTGACGCTCTGGAGGTATCCCAGACAGCTCCTCCGGGAATACAGTCGCGTACTCTCGCACCACCGGTACATCGCTCACCGACGCCTTACCCGCCTCTCGGGTATCCATAACATAGGCGACATACCCGGCGCAACCCTGCTGGAGGTAGCGCCTAGCCCTCGCTGCTGAACATAATGCTGGTCTGTGTTGTGGTCTCTCGCCCTGAATCACCAGCTCTCCCACGCTTGGGGTCCTGACACGCACCAACTGTTGTGCACAGTCAATCACAGCCCCATTAGGGCTCAACCAATCCATACCGATGATGACCTTTTCCCATGCAAAGGTATGGGAACCAAGTCTACCAAGTAACGCTCCTCGAACAATCTCAAAACATAATTTTTGTAAACCTCTGATGCTCGAACTGATCGGTCGTCAGCAATCTCGACCTCTAGCGGGCAATCCAACATGTCTGAAGACTCAGGGAACCTCTTGCTAAGTGCAAGAGAGACAAATGATCGGGTAGCACCTGAATCGAACAACACCTGAACTGGAAATTCGTTCACATGGAACGATCCTAAACAAAACACATATCGCAGCACATAAATATCATAAGCAACAAATAACAAAAGCTAGGGAGAAGAAATCATACCCGTCACCACATCGGGTGCGGCGTGTGCCTCCTCGGTAGTCAACTGGAAGGCTCGGATCCTCACCACTAGAGCCTCTGTCTTGCCCTGCCGACCATCAGTGAGTCGCAGGGTCGCTGGAACTGGCGCCGCCACTGGTGCAACTCCTGCTGTCAATCTCGGGCAGTTGACCTTTTTATGCCCCTTCTGATTGCAATGAAAGAAAATCAGGTATGATGTCTGAAAGGTGGGGGCAGAGGCAGTACAATCCCTACCAAAGTGCCTAGTCTTTCCGCACTAATAGCAGCCTGATCCCGGCCCAGTGCGGCAAACCCCCTCATGTGACCTGCCGCATTTCCCACAGCGGCCCCGGCCCTGCTGGCCCTTTGACCTAGAGTCGAATCCCTTGGGCTTCTTCCCCGAAGCCCCAGTAACCTGTCCCTCCTCCTCCTTCCTCTTCCTGATGTGCTCCAAGTCTATCTCCCTCTCTCTCGCCCTGGCAATCATGGAATCCAGGGTCGGGCATGCCAAGTAGCTGACATGCTCTCGGATATTTGCCCTCAGCATATCATGATAGCAGGTTTTCCGCAACTCCTCGTCTCCCGCATACTGGGGCACCAACAATGCCCTCTCTCGAAACTTGGCAGTAATCTCCGCCACTGACTCAGTCGTCTGCCTCATGTCAAGAAACTCCCTGGCCAACCTCTGAAGCTCCACAACTAGCACAAACTCAAACCTGAACCTGGTCACAAAGTCCGACCAGGTCATATCCTCAACGGCTGAGGCTCCCAAGGAATCACCAACTGACTCCCACCAATCCCTAGCCCTGTCCCTCAAACAACCTGCAGCATATCGAACCTTCGATCCCTCAGGGCAGAAGCTCGTCAACTGTGCAGACTCGATGTCTGCAATCCATCTCCTGGCTGCGCTGGGGTCCTTCGCCCCATGGAAATCTGGTGCACCACTCCCCCTGAAGTCCTTAAAGGACAGTGTGTGCAACCCTGACTGGATAGCCGCCCAGTCACTCCTAAACGCCCTGAGGCGATCCTCCATGAACTCAAAGATCCCTTCCTTGATCGACCTGAAAATCACCGGGGTCGAATCAAGGATGCCTCTGGTGATCTCAAAAGCAATGAACTCACGTAGTCCCTCATCATCTGGCTCGGCACCCGATCCTGAACCTGATCTTGAACCGGATCCTGAACCTGATCCTCCTCCGTGACGCGTAATCATCACCATTCTGAAACAAAACACATAACTGTCAGGGTCATACATAACCTCAGGAGGTCTCACATACTACAAGTTCCATGGTTCTATCTCGGACATCCTTGAATCAAGTACGGATCCTCTGCTTCCAGTAGTACGGGCCCATACTACCTTCCACATCTATCCGTAATTTCCTAGGATTACCTTGACTTCACCAAGGCCCTTCTACTACTGCTGCTCTCAGCATTAATTCCCATCCTAGGCTTGCCCTAGGGTAATCTCCCCAGCTTACTCTCCGCCATCAGTTGCATAAGGAATTCCTGCCACCTTTACCTAACTAGTTTGCGAATACGATTACATATCACTAAGACCAGATAATTCTTCGAATGAGAGGTCCTACCCTACAACGGTTGGACTCAAACAAGAGCTGCGAAATAGGGTTAGACCTAACCTTCTGAAATTATTTAGTCCTCGTAATATGTAACTTAACATATTACATGTGTCACACCCCCAAACCGGGACGGTGGAAACGTTCGGGGGCGGAGGACGTCATGTTCAGTATCACAAGACATGCATCATAGTAATCAAAGTAATAAACAACCATTTCATTAGAAAGAAAATGTTTACAAAGTATGTGATTCACATAAGATATATTACAAAAGTAAATGACAAAACAAGACATGAAGCTACTATGCTCCATCTTCTGAATCCCAGCGTGCGTACTTGTCTACTAGTTTCCTGAGAATACAAGTTATTTTGAAAGAGTAGATCAGCATTTAAGCTGGTGAGTTCATAAGTATTTAAGTGATGTAAAGTAAGTTGAAAGTTCTTTTAGAAATGTTTTCTTGTTCCTCCAGAAGATCCTATACCTTCTTATATGATGGAAAATAAGTATAAATGGCTCAACAATTCTTTCTATGAGTACTAAATGAATATAAATGATATAGAATACAGATCAAACAAACAATGGATTGTGTGTATCTTCCCTAAACCCACCACCAAACAAGGAACAGAGAATGAAGCGGAAGTCACACATCCCATTGATTGTTAGATCTTCATTGTATATAACTCTGGTGCATTCATTTGTTACTCACGGTGTTAACTGTAGTAATTCCTTTAGTAAAAATGGTAACCACAATAGTTCCTTCTATAATCACTTAGTTTACACTAGTTATATATAATCTAATATCGAACAGATAGTTAATTGTGTGAATCTGCCCTAAGCCCACAACCAAACAAGGAACAGGAAGTAAGGCGGAAACCACACATCTAACTATCTGTCATATATTACTTATATATAACCTGATGTGTAAACTAAGGTATTATGGAATTAACCACTTAAGGTCCTTCAAGTTGTATTGATTTAATAAAATGGATTAAATCTGTCACACCCCGAAACCGATGGCGGAAACGTTCCGGGGCGGAGTGACGTCATGTAGAGTATCACAACCAATGTACATAGCAAGCATAGTAAACACAACCATTACATTACATGAGAAAGTTTTACATTTGTTTGAAAATAAAGTACTACAAGTTTTCTTAGATACATTGGTTAGAACAAAAGTAAAGACAAGTCTTCTATATACTCCGTCTTCTCCAAAAAGTTAGTAGGAGTACCTGTCTATGGATGCCCTGAGAATACAAGCAGTTTTAAAATATCAGCATAAAGCTGGTGAGTTCATAAGCGGTTTGTTTTCTGGAAAAAGATTCAGTTTCCTTTAGTTTCATGAACAGTTGATATCCAAGAAAATCCCGTATTTTCTTATAAAAGTAGTTTGGTTATCCCTTTGTTACACAATTTGAATTAAGAAAACCCTGCAAGTTTCCTTATGAAAATATGATTTGATTTCTCGTTAGATGTACCATACAACCTTGTTTATGAAAAGTTACGTTATCCCAAGAAAAACCCTATGTTTTCTTATGAAAAATATTCGCTGGTTATCGATTCTGAAATGATGTGTACAAGTATCTACCATACTTGTATCGATTAAGTGAAGCATACTGCATGACTAGTTATCCCGTGGTAAGCATGTTAGTTTTGACACGTACACAAAACTAATAAGTAAGTAGTGAACTAGTAGTAATCAAAGACAGTTATTACTAGGAGGTTAGTTCACTAGGTTCATTATTACTTTATCAGTAAATCTCCATTATCTAAGTTGCGAGTTCCATAACCATACGATAGACTAGATATGGCAATAAGAAGTCCATCATCATTTTATGACTATTGTCACCCATGGACCTGACGATCCTACTGTAGCTAGCAGCAGGGTGCGGGGTAGTCAGCCCCGTATAGATCTATACACTCAAGTCACGCTCTCCCTCCAAGAGATTCTGGTTACGGGAGTAGTCCTCCACTCTCGTATCCATGTGGAGTGTTACCGAGGACGTGTCTCCAATCATAAGAATAATGAACTTTACAAGTAATAGTATAGAAAATCCCGGTTTATGAAATGACATGAAATCCTTGTGAAATGTAAAAATGTAACATTTTATAATGAGTTTCACAATCGGTTTTGAAAACTAACTCCACGAGTTAGACGGTTGGTTAATACGGATTTCAATGTTTAAAACATATTGAACATGTAGTTATGTTATATGAAATAATAGATTTGAGTACAAGTTTCCTTGTACTTTTGCTTGTATTCCCCCCCTGAAAACATGAAAAACACAGAAAATGGTGTAGGGGTATGAACTCACCTGACGAGAATGTGCCGATTTAGATGCTAAGTATCAGTTTAGGGCTTGAACACGCGTGAGGTTCCTATGTAACATGAAGAGATACATAATTGTATCTAATTAGACTTTGATTTACTAAGATAGCAGGGTAATACACTCCGAGGCACGAAAACACTTCAATTCAAGTGTTAGGGATGGTATGGGTTGTATCTAAGGAGTGTAGGGCCTAGATAAGGTGTTTACTCTTCAAGTGTAAACCCTTAGGGGAGTTTACGGTCCAAAGACCACATCCCCCATGAGTTTACGGCCGTAAACTCATAGGTGATGTGTTCTTGGTTGATCAATGACCTTATCTTGCACACGGGAAGGTTCTAAGGTTGATTCCATGGCTTAGGAAGTGATCGGGACATGAAATGGCCTAGGAATTAGGGTTTACGGTCCTTGGACCACCCTTGGGGAGTTTACGGTCGTAAACTCATGGGTTTACGGCCGTAAACCCACCCTTGTCCATGTTTGTCCATTTTCCATGTGTTTTGGTGGTTTGTAGGCCATTCATGCAAGTTCTAGACTCAAATACAAGCCATGCAAAGTGTTTGGAGCATTAAAACACCTTGGAAGGTGTTTACGGTTTTGGGAGATGTTCCCAAACCGTAAACTCAAGTTTATGCTCATTTGGACATGTTTTAGGGTTCTAAGATCATCCAAGCAAGTTTCAAGGCCATTAGACATGCATTGGAAGGGTTAAGGAGCATCAAAACCCCATGAAAGGGTGTTTACGGTTCTTGAACATTCAAGAAACGTAAACTCATGTTCATGGCCAAAAATTCATGATCTTGTGGTTCTAACTCCATGCATGTAAGGATCTAAGCATTAGAAGAGGTCTGGAAGGGTTTTGGGGCTTCAAAACCCCCATTGAAGGAGTTTACGGTTTTGGGAGGCTCCCCCAAACCGTAAACACATACTTTTGGTGATTTTTGGGAGGTTCAAACATAGATTTGCATGCATGATAGGATAAGCAACTAGTTAGGAAGGATCACTTACCAAATTGGAGCTTGAAAGTGAAGATTTCTTGAGAGAGTTCGATTTCTAGAGAGAGAGTAGAGAGAGAAAGTTGAAGTGGGGAAAAGGGCTCAAAAGTGCCCACTCATCCTTTATATATGACTAGAGTTAGTGACCCGGTGGGAATACACCCAATACCGGCATTAAACGGAGCTTAATATTTTACCCGGGTAAATAACCATTACCCGCACTAGTCATAGTCTAGAAATTTTCAAAAGATTATTTAGAGTGTTTTCACTCAAATAAATATTTCGTTTCAACACATAGGAAATTATAATAATAATTCTAAATGAATTATTTAATTTGAAAGTGAACGAAAAAACCCAAAATAAAATAAATTTTATTAACGGCATGGGTTATGTTAACGGAATATCTTTCGGGTTGTCACATTATCCCCCCGTTAGAGGAAATTTCGTCCCGAAATTTAGAATTTAGATACAAATCATGGAATTGGAAAGAGATGCGGGTATTTCGTTTTCATCGAGTCTTCGCGTTCCCAAGTGAATTCGGGTCCCCGCTTGGCATTCCAGCGAACCTTCACTATCGGGATGCGGCTTTGTTTCGTTCGTTTGATCTCTCTATCCATGATTTCGATGGGATCTTCCACAAAGTTCAGGTTTTCGTTGATTTCGATCTCATCCAGAGGAATCACAAGGGTCTCATCAGAAAGACACTTTTTAAGGTTTGAGACGTGGAAGACAGGGTGAATATTGCTAAGTTCATGAGGTAATCAGAGTCTGTAAGCCACGGGACCAATCCTGGCTAGGATTTCGAAAGGTCCTATGTACCTTGGGTTAAGTTTTCCACGCTTTCCGAAGTGTATCATGCCCTTCCAAGGTGAGACTTTCAACAAGACACGGTCTCCAACCTGAAATTCCAAGGGTTTTCGTCGTTTATCGGCGTAGCTCTTTTGTCTATCTCGGGAGGCCTTAAGTCGTTCTCGGATTTGTACGATCTTTTCAGTGGTTTCGCGGATGATTTCTGGACCAGTGAGAGTGCTGTCAGGGACTTGTCCCTTGACCAGCTGCGTGTCACCCACCTCAGCCCAGCACAGAGGGGATCTGCACTTGCGGCCATAGAGGGCTTCGAACAGCGCAGCCTTGATGCTGGTATGGTAGCTGTTGTTATAAGAAAATTCAACCAAAGGAAGATGAGTATTCCATGACGCGCCGAAGTCGATGACGCAGGCTCTCAGCATGTCTTCCAAGGTTTGGATGGTTCTCTCACTCTGTCCATCTGTTCGAGGATGGTAAGCTGTGCTCATATCCAGCTTAGTTCCAAGAGCCTTCTGTAGTGACTGCCAGAACCTAGAAGTGAACCTGCTATCCCGATCGGAAATGATGGACACAGGTACACCGTGCAGTCGGACCACCTCTTGGATGTAGATTCGCGTGAGTCTTCCCATTTTGAAGTTTTCCTTGATAAGAAGGAAGTGAGCAGATTTGGTCAGTCGGTCGACAATTACCCAAATGGTGTCGTACCCACTCGGAGATTTGGGTAACTTGGTAATGAAATCCATAGTAATCATTTCCCATTTCCATTCAGGTATTTCGGGTTGTTGGAGTAGACCGAAGGGTTTTTGATATTCGACCTTCACTTTGGCGCAAGTCAGGCACTTGCCCACGAAGGTAGCGATTTTGGCCTTCATATTTGGCCACCAGTACAGTTTCTTGAGATCCAGGTACATCTTATCCGAACCTGGGTGTACGGAGTATTTAGTATTATGAGCTTCGTTCATGACAACCTCTCTGAAGCCTCCGAAATTTGGGGTCCAGATCCGGTCCATGAAACAATAGACTCCGTCGTTTCTGATCTCAAGATTCTTATCCATTCCTCTCAGGGCTTCGCCTGACACGTTTTCTGGTCTTAAGGCTTCCAGCTGAGCCTCTTTGATTTGTGCGGATAAGTGGGAATGGATAGTCATAGTCAATGCCTTCACCTTACGACCTGAGTATTCTTTCCGGCTGAGGGCATCTGCCACCACATTGGCCTTGCCGGGATGGTAGCGGATTTCACACTCGTAGTCGTTGAGTAGTTCAACCCATCGCCGTTGTCTCATGTTCAGCTCCTTCTGGTCGAGGATGTGCTGTAGACTTTTATGGTCAGTGAAGATAGTGCACTTAGTTCCATAGAGATAATGTCTCCAGATTTTTAATGCGAAGACCGCTGCTCCCAATTCTAGGTCGTGAGTCGTGTAGTTGACTTCGTGTACTTTCAGTTGTCTGGAGGCATAGGCGATGACCTTGCCTCGTTGCATTAGGACACAACCGAGACCTTGATTGGACGCATCGCAGTAGACAACGAAGTCTTCCGTCCCATCGGGAAGGGACAGGATAGGTGCGCTGCACAAGGCTCGCTTCAGTGTTTGGAACGCAGCGTCTTGCTTTTCGCTCCAACAAAAGGGTACACCTTTCTGAGTTAGAGTGGTTAAGGGTTTGGCAATTTTGGAGAAATTTTGGATAAATCTGCGATAGTAGCCAGCGAGACCCAAGAATTGACGGATTTCGGTGGGTGTCTTCGGTGCTGACCAGTTTTCTATCGCTTTGATCTTGGAAGGATCCACGTGTATGCCCTCCTTGCTTACCACGTGACCAAGGAAAGTAACCTTCCGGATCCAGAATTCACATTTGGAGAATTTCGCGTACAGTTGCTCCGATCTAAGAGTTTCCAACACTAACCTCAAGTGTTGTTTGTGATCCTCTTCGCTTTTGGAATAGACAAGTATGTCGTCGATGAACACGATAACAAACTTGTCCAGAAATGGACGACACACCCGGTTCATCAAATCCATGAACACCGACGGCGCGTTGGTTAGACCGAAGGGCATAACTACGAATTCGTAGTGACCATATCGAGTCCGAAAGGCTGTTTTGGGAACGTCACCCTCATGGACTCGCAGCTGATGGTACCCTGATCTTAAATCGATTTTGGAAAAGTAGCTAGCTCCTTGAAGTTGATCGAAGAGGTCGTCTATTCGAGGAAGAGGATAGCGGTTTTTGATCGTGAGCTTGTTCAACTCTCGGTAATCGATACACATTCGAAAAGATCCATCTTTCTTTTTCACGAATAAGATCGGGGCTCCCCACGGCGAGGAACTCGGTCTGATGAATCCTTTACTGAGCAGCTCATTGAGCTGATTAGATAACTCCTGCATTTCTGCCGGAGCTAATCGATAAGGAGATTTGGCTACGGGGGTAGCTCCGGGGATTAAGTCGATACGAAACTCCACTTGGCGTTTAGGATGGATTCCTGGGAGATCCTCTGGAAAGACATCAGGAAAGTTGCAGACTTCGGGGATGCTCTCGAGGTCTTTAACTTCCTGCTTTTCGTTAACGACATGGGCTAAGAATGCATAACACTCCTTCCGCAGAAGTTTCTGGGCTTTGATGCATGAAATGATGCGAAGGTTTGAACTGAGTTTATCCCCGTAGATTACAAGAGTTTCATCCGAAGGAAGATTGAGACGGATAGCCTTTTCGAAACAGAGGATGTCTGCACGATTGGGGCTCAACCAATCCATGCCAATGATGACATCAAAGCTTTTTATGGAGACTGGCATAAGGTCAATGAGAAATGAACGGTCGTTTAAGGATAGGGTACACCCTACGTATATCTCGTTAGTGCTCTCTTTCTCACCGTTAGCCATTTCGACGGTAAACTTTTCGGTTAATGGTTGGGATTTTTGTTTAAGAAATTGTTTGAATGCATGACTAACAAAGCTCCTTTCAGCACCAGAATCGAAAAGAATGCATGCATAAGAGTTGTCGAGGAGGAACGTACCCGTGACAACGGTGGGGTCAGCGACTGCCTCTTCTTGTCCCATGGTTAGAACTCTCCCGGTGTTGTTGGTTGTTGCTGCTTTGGGGCAGTCCCTCTTGAAATGCCCGACCTCCCCACAGTTGTAGCAGGCTCGACCAACACCCGCTCCAGAGGCTTGATTTGTTGGTTGGGCTGGGGTTCTACAAAATCGCATCGTGTGCCCCTTTTTGCCACAGCTTGTGCATGACATCTCCCGGCACGGGCCGGGATTATGGTGGTAGTTACGCTTGTCACACCGAGGAAGGGTGCCAGTGTACCTGCTGGTAGGAGCCTGGGTGGCAGGAGTAGCAACAGGGGTAGTAGCAGCGTGGACCGCCACAGTTTGCTGTTTCTTTGAGGATCCTTGCGAACCCTGACCCTTTCGTTTGTTCCAGGATTTCTTCTTGTTTTCACCGCTCCCTTTAGCCGGATCAGAGGCGGTGGCTATTTCCTCGGGATCGTCGCTATGATCAATCAGAATTTGTGCCAAACACTTGGCGCTATCGAAGGTTTCCGGCTCCGCAGACAAAACATTTCCCTTGGTTGGCTGGGTCAGCCCCCAAATGAATCGTTCGATCTTTTTGCTTTCCGGGGATATCATTCCCGGACAAAGGAGTGCTAGGTCCTCGAACCTAGAAGTGTAGGAGGCAATGTCAGAACCCTTCATCTTTAGGGTCCAGAGTTCGTGTTCGAGTTTCTGCATCTCGCCCCGTGGGCAATACTGGGCTATCATGAGTTCCTTCAGTTTGTCCCAACCCATGGCATTTGCCACTGGCAGGGTTAAGGACTTGACCCGGCCGTTCCACCAGGTTAATGCTTTGTTGAGGAAAGTGCAAGCGGCGTACTTCACTTTGTTGGATTCGGAGACTGCGCAAATCTCGAATATGGACTCAATCTTTTCAAACCATTGAGTCAGAGCAATAACACCTCCTTTGCCGTCGAAAGATGTGGGTTTTGCGTTCATGAAGTCTTTATAGGAGCACTCTTTTTGGTGTCCCTGACCACTTTCCTGTAATTGAGGATGCACACCACTTCCCTGACCACCAGATCCACCGGAATTTATTTGCGACATGGCAGCAGCCACTGCAGCAGTAACAGCTGCCTGAAACATGACAGGATCAAATTGGGGAGGAGGCGGTGGTGGAGGAGTGTCGTTGTTTCTCCTGGTAGATCTCCTTCGGGGAGGCATCTTGATCTGAAATGACCAAGAAAAAGGAGGATGGAATTTAGAGATATGAAGCAAGGATATATCTCATAATAATTTTTAGAGTGTTCTACTAAGCGATAGGACAGGAAAATTACTTAAAGTAAGTAAACTATCGCTAAGGGAGGAATGAGTAGTAACACTCGAAACGGATTTCCATGAGGTATTTGGTTCGGACTAAAATACTCCCATAGTATTTTATGTTGAATGGATATTAGGTAAGTTATAGGCCTGCTGTACACCACAGTCACTCCCAAGAACATGTTGGCCGTGTCTCGAATGAATATAGTTGATCAGGCTATATTGACCCTAGACATGACTACATAACTGCCCAGGTTTAACCACAGTGCACAACACCCAATTTACTTATGCTTTGTTCTCTTCGCGATACGGATTTCGGTGCTCGGGAATACTTGTATACTTTTATAAAAATACTCGTATTTTAAAAGCATACTTTTAGTTTAGAGCACTTAGGCCCCTTAGTGTTTATAGTTGTATACCATGTAAGGTTCGGTATACTTAGTTCACTATAAACAAGGGCTCTGATACCAATCTGTCACACCCCGAAACCGATGGCGGAAACGTTTCGGGGCGGAGTGACGTCATTTAGAGTATCACAACCAATGTACATAGCAAGCATAGTAAACACAACCATTACATTACATGAGAAAGTTTTACTTTTGTTCTAACCAATGTATCTAAGAAAACTTGTAGTACTTTATTTTCAAACAAATGTAAAACTTTCTCATGTAATGTAATGGTTGTGTTTACTATGCTTGCTATGTACATTGGTTGTGATACTCTACATGACGTCACTCCGCCCCGGAACGTTTCCGCCATCGGTTTCGGGGTGTGACAAAATCTTTAACTGATAAGTTTCTAGTTTAGTTTACTCAATATTCTATCTGAAAGTATGTTTTTGTACTAGAAAACGGTGTATTGAATTTATATACTATGACCTGACCCATACCTGGTACTCCTTATGATTACTTGGTGTATACGGAATATATATATATATATATATATATATATATATATTTAAGATCGAATAGATAGTAGACTAAGTGCATCTGCTCTAAGCCCACAACCAAACAAGGAATAGGAAATGAAGCGGAAAGCACACATCCTACTATCTGCTGGACTCAATTAATATATATATCCCTGATGTATCTACCGCGGAATCATAAAGTTAGCATTATGGTCCCCTTCTAACTGAATATTCATGTTACGAGTAAATTATGTGGCGTTATTCTAATGTTTGGACAACTATTAGAAGTAATGTAATCTTGTACTCTTAATGATGGGTTTAAGCCATAAGAACATCCTATGTGCTCATACAAACCCTAATGCTTGGATCTAGGTTTCTCTATTGTACATGCATTCATCCAAGAGTTTAAACCCTAGATCTAGCATGTGATAATCAATATTAACATATGAATTAGGGTTTAGATCATACCTTGATTGTTATGTAGCAATAACAATCTCAAATCCTTCTTGTAATGACTTTAGAAAGCTTAGAGTCACAAATGTCACTCCTCTAATGGTTCACAAACACCAAGAGCAAGAGGATGAAGAAGAGAAGAGAAGGAGGCTCTCAAAAACGTATATAGAAACCCTAGAAGGAAGCTTGTCCACGTTTTTGAGGCATAAGGGCTCTATATATAGTGAGGCTATTAGGGTTATCTAACAAGGAAACCCTAATTTGGATGCTTAAGCCCTAAGCAACCCATGGACTCCTTTCCTTAAGGGCTTTGGACGATTTCTAATGGGTTTCCCCATAGAATTCGTCCACCCCTTTAATATGTAGTCCATTAGCTCAATATTCAACTATCATACAATTGACAGTTCTAGTCCCTTAAGTTTAATTAATCTCTTTTAGCCACAAAACTAATTACCAATTAATTCTTGACTAATATTAATTAAACAATATGATTTCTCCTTTAATATATTATTCTCATAATATATTAATAAATCATATTTAATCCTTTTTCTCCATAGTTCATCCTATCAAGTTGCTTTGGTGAAGGCAACCCAAAAGGACCATGCACCATCGGGTCAAGTACATACCAAAATAGTTATGGACTTAGACACTAATCCAACAGTCTCCCACTTGGATAAGTCTAATAACTATTCTGCATATGACTTCAGATCCTAATCTGCAATCGTAGCTTTCCAAAGCCGCTGTCAACTCTGATCTTATCAGATACGCGTGTCCTTTAGATAAGGGATCATATATTCCTCTATTCTAGATATCGTATAGACTGAGACATGGATTTAAATCATTCTCTCTGTCTATGTGTTGTTTCCTGATTTCCGATTTATGACGACTGACAACAGACTACAATTGAACACATCAAATTAGTCCCGGCTTGGTCAAGCGCTTAGGTGTCATCACTAAATCATCGAGGGGCCCACAGATATCGCTTTCATCCTACTTTGGACAAAAGGAACGGATAAACTTTGATTCAATGCTTGCTTGCACTCACTTACCGAATCACACACAACAATATGTTTTATGACACCAAGTTACTGGTGCGTTTACATATTATCAATGTGTAACCGACTCGCAAGATACAACTCACATATCTCGGTTTCAAGAATATAAGATGTTATCGTCTCACCAATCACTCGTGATAAAATCCATGAAGTGATCCAAGTGAGCGTGGGTTTATTCCAATGCTCAAATCATATTCATAAGCACTCATGAACGTTGCAGCAAACATTTGCTTATGTCTAATACACTTTAGACAATCCACACACCAATTCATGACAGTCTTCATTCATACCTACTTCCAACATATGAACGACTGTGGACCGTTCGAATAATTTTATTATTTTGAACCAATTTAATTATTCAGGAAGTCAAAACATGCAAAGTGAAACACAAGAATAATACTAATCCTATATGGTCCCAAACCTTTGAGTATAAATAAAACACCTTTTATTTATCACCATATCGATTACTCATTATTTGTTGTTTCGGGTAATCAATTTCTTACTTGAATTATTACTACACTTGTCCTATGCTCTCAGCATGCACACAATGTTTACCTACGGTCCTTACTTTGTGAAAAAAAAAATCAAATGAACACATTTCCAATCATACTCATTTCACAACTTATCATAAGTATAAGAATATCAAATTCTTGTTACTTATGCTAGATTCTAACATTTTATGCAATGATTCTTTCGTAAAGTAATAGCTCAAAAATCATCAAGACTTGGCCAATCTCTATCAGAAACAATTCTATAGATATGATGTCTCTCACTCAAAGTACATTCCTTTGAACATCCTTCTTGCATAAAAGTTTCTAATCTAGACATAGATTCTCAATATCCAACTCCCAATATGGAAACATTTCCATATTTTGCCATACGAAAACTTATTCTTAATAGAATCTTATCTATTCATAATAATATCGATATGGTCCATCCAATACCATACTTCCAACTACTCACAAGCGACCAATCCTCAGCGAGCTTTGGATCGTCCTTTGATAGTTGTTTAATTATCTTAGTCAAAACCGATTCTAGTCCTTTTCCCTCTAAATGCGGTAGACATTTGGAAAATTTTAGAATGGTCAAATATAATAGCACTGGCAATCAATCCTATACCCGAAGCGTATGGGACACAATGCATAATGTATTACATAAAGATATGATACTTTATCAATCTTATGCCATAATATTTTATGTGTCACGTTCTTACAATTCGAACTATGAAGATGGATGCCGTAATCATAATCGAATTTTAAGAACACACTATGTATCCTTCGACTAAATTTTTTAAAATTTCTCAATCTAAGCTTTTAGATTTCAAAACGAAGTACAATATTCTCTCCCTTAATTATAGCAAAACAACTTTTCAACCCTTACGACTTTGCAAAGTATGACTCTTGTTTTCTATAATTAATATTGCTAACTTGCAATACTTGCCTTAATAATCATACAAGCACAACATTTATGCTCCCACAATCATGATGATTATTATCGTATAAGCATAACACTTATGCTCCCACTAGCTTTGACATGTTTTAGAAAACAACTGAACTTCCAGAAAACATTACTTATTGAATTTCTGAAGTTCATATTTCTAATACCTAATGCTTTGATAATCCTTTATCTAAGCTTCTTAAACTTATACACCTTTGCCTTAGATAGCTCATATGTGTGTCTAAACAATCTAGACTAATTGCCAAATCTCACAATCGAATTATGGAAAGGGATGCCGTAACCATAATCGAATTCGAGAATACAATTTCACAATCACTATCTTCTTAAAATCTCTCTTAGTGAAAGCATTTCCTCACAGTCATTTTCATGAAGGAGGGAATCTTATGACACTTAGATTTTAATGGTGTATGTGTTCCTATCCATGCGAATTTGTCAAAACCAAAGTTTGCGACAAATCCAAACTCATATGGACTGAACTTTCTCAATCTTGATTTCTTGCCTTATGGTAACACGAGTGCCCACCATGTCTTCCAAGTAGTTAAGCAGCTCACCCTTTCATATCAACGTACTTTTCATTGATCAAGGTGCTTGCCTTTTATGCGTTCAAATGAGAACTCATAGAACTCACATTCATAATTAACTTAATTGGAATGGCACAGAAACAAAATAATGTCAACACGATAGGTTGTAAACCTCAAGTCGTGTGCTAGTGATGATCGACAAGGTTTATTCTCGATTAGTTCTTGAAACTTTTCAAGACCATTAAGACTCCCACTGACTCCTTGACATATAAGATTCTTTTGTCAATAAACATTTCTCGACAAACAAATATTCAAGAGTTAGTGTAGTTTTTATCAAGACAAAACACTTCACTACATTGGCCCTAGTTGGTCTTTGTCTTATCCAAGACATTACAACTTTCCAATTGTGCAAGAATAAGAAAACTTTTTCAAATTTCACATTTGATGAATGTTATAAACCTTCTTAAGACTTGTCACTCAATTCACAATCTTAACTCTAATACTTGGTTTTGGAACGAAGTATGATTGACTTCTTGATTTAACCATTTCTTCAATTCTTGATTCCTCTTCTCAGACATACAATTGCACTTAAGACTCACTTAGAGGATCAATTGAGATATGGTTCTTAATCATTAAGACCTATCATAAAACATAATAAAAAGGTACTCTCCCTTCTTCTTAGAATAGAGAAACTTTTATCTTTCTCCCTACTTGATTCTTCTTATTCGTTCTGCTATTTATTGAAACTCTTTCAATCAATTGAGAATTACACTTAATCTCATAAGTATAATCATATTTACTTAACCTTAGTAAATCATGACGAATATCTTTGTTACTCTTGTGGTGGACTTGATCAACACACAACCTTGTGTACTCGATCTCCTAGTCCTTCACTTGACACTTTGTCAATGAATTAGTCTAATTTCCAAATATGAAATTTCTCATTCATCATGCAACCAAGTTGTATGATTCCAAGTTTCTGTCCAATTGAAACTTGGGCGATGAGAAACTTTCCCTATTTGGTAAATTCTTGACCTTTCCACAAATAACATAATTAAGAATCAAATCCATTATTGCTAATAATAGAAACTTAGATCAATTTTTCATACACGCCATTGCAAGGATAAATAAATAATATAAAATCAAAATTTATATTATTGCGGAAAAATTTGTCCTTACAATACAATTCAACTGAAAAACTATGTTGTTAAATATTCCTAAGCAATCTATTCTAACTCCAAGTAGTAGCTTAAGATTCTAATCTTCAAGTAATGCGATCGAAATCCATTTCTTCACGATTAGATTTCGCTCACTTCTTCCCTTAAGATTCCTCTCTTTTCTTCGATCCTGCAAGACATCGAAATGTAATCTTATCACATTATGTATTAAGAATCTAGAATAGGAACTTAAAAGAGTTAGTTAATGGATTTTACCTAAAGTAGAGCCATACGTTTTGACTCTCCCATCTCTTAGATCTCTTAGGTAAATAGGGCAGCTTCGTCTCCAATGCCCCTTCTCTTGGCAATAAAAGCAAATTGACTCTTTTGGAACAACACACGGAACTACTTCTGACTTTGCCTTTCTCTTATGATCAAACTTTTCGATCATGGCATGCCTTTCGTTGCCATTGTCTATATCCATAGAGGTCTAGAAGGCAGATCCACCAATCAACTTTGCTTTTCTAGTGCGCCAAATCATTGCTGATTCAGCAGCAATAAGCATATAGGTGAGATCGATGAGGGTTACGTCGTGGTTTATCATATAGTACTCTCTTACGAACTCACTATATGAGTCAGGAAGTGACTGAAGAACCCAGTCAACATCCAGCTCCTCATAGACAATAGATCCCAACATTCCTAACCTATCAATGTTTGACTTCATCTCTAGGATGTGTGCACACACTGACTTTCCTTATTCATGTTTACTTGCCAAAAGGGCTTGAGTGATTTTGAACTTTTCAATCTTTTGAACTTGTGGGTTAGGGAGAACAATAGGAGGAGGTGGAGAAAGTGAAGCATGATCTCGTGTTCCTCGATCGAATCGTGGAATATCATCTTCATGTGAAAAGCTTTTTCCACGGGATTTGGGAAGACCATAGTTATCATACTTTGACATCTACAAAACGGGAGAAAAATTCAAGTTAGTTGATTGATTGAGTCCTTAATAAATCACCCAAATGAGATATTAAGGCTAGGACCCAACACAATACTTTACAACTTGGGAAAGGGATGCCGTAACCCAAATTGCAGAACATTTGAAGGTAAGTGAATGACGATTCACTAATTTCCACCATGAAAAACGAAGAAAAAAATTTAAGTTTTAAATCTATTGAAAATTCCTAGATCTTTTGAGATTCATTGAACATTTCAATGGCATGTTTAAATCTCGATATGCCCCTCGATTTGTGACTGGGATGCCGAGGATCACAAAACAGGGTGTGAATAACCATGCAAACTTACATGGTGCCCTCAAATGTTACAGTCACCTATTCGATGTGCCGGTTAACCACACACGCTCCACCGAACTATGACAAACAATGAGTCACCCTTTGCTACCTTTGCTTAGAACCATTTAGTGTGCCGGTTAACCACACACGCTCCACTAACGTCTTCACAAGGGCACAAAGTGTAATTTCATGGAATTGCATCAATTCACTTCTGCCTAAAATAACTAAGATTGGGAATTTTGTAAAGGCATTTAGTTACTTTTGTACTTCATTATACTTATAATGGAAGGTTTCTGTCCTATCCTACCCGTTCGGCTAACGACCCTCCACTAGTCAAGAGTGCGGTGGGTAAGAGTGGATACCCATTCAATCGCCATTTTATAGGCAATTTCCTTAAACACCCCTTATAGACTAGCTTCGTGAATGAGGCCTACTAACGGTAAGACTGACTGTTTACTCATACATATATATAATACTAGACTTTTAATGTTATATATAGTATAGGGTGTATTTTACACTTTTAAAATACTTGGTGGTCAAATTTAATAATTACACTTTTAATTTAATTAAATTGTAAACCAAAACTTTTATGGATTTATTAAATCTCTCTTAATTATACACTTTAATTAATTAATAAAACCATAAGGGTGTGAATTGAACTTTTCAAAACAATACTAGGGTTTTAGAATTTAACATTTCTAAATTAAACTTTTAATCAACTTTTAAATTCCAAAACTTGAGGGCAAGTTTTGAAACATTTCAAAACATTAGGGTTTAGAATTTAAATATTTCAAATCAAACCTTTTAATCAAAATTTAAATTCCAAAACTTGAAGGCAAGTATTTGAAACATTTCAAAAACACAAGGATCAAATAGCAAATAATTTAAATTAAACAATTAATTTAATGATTATTTAGATTTGACCTAATTTCAATTTCTTGCAAGATAAGTTACCCAATTAATACAAATAATTAATCTTTAATCATATAAGGAGGTTATTATCTAATCAATTGGTAATTATCCTTTGTTTAATCAAGGATATTCTCAAATATAAGATAAAATTCGAATATTAAAGATCCAAAACAATTAAGGCAAGTATCCTCAAGCAAAACAGCAAGAAATCCCGAATTTCCCTCTTTCTGACGCTCGAACTCGCCGAGTTCCTCTATGGACTCGCCGAGTTGGAGCCAACTCGCCGAGTCTACATTGGAACTCGCCGAGTTCAGCAGTCAGGGAGCCAAAAAATTGATTTTGCAGCTTGAACAAATAACCAAGGCATCAATACAATAGAAACCAATCAAGGCTCTGATACCACTGATGGGTTTAAGCCATAAGAACATCCTATGTGCTCATACAAACCCTAATGCTTGGATCTAGGTTTCTCTATTGTACATGCATTCATCCAAGAGTTTAAACCCTAGATCTAGCATGTGATAATCAATATTAACATATGAATTAGGTTTTAGATCATACCTTGATTGTTATGTAGCAATAACAATCTCAAATCCTTCTTGTAATGACTTTAGAAAGCTTAGAGTCACAAATGTCACTCCTCTAATGGTTCACAAACACCAAGAGCAAGAGGATGAAGAAGAGAAGAGAAGGAGGCTCTCAAAAACGTATATAGAAACCCTAGAAGGAAGCTTGTCCACGTTTTTGAGGCATAAGGGCTCTATATATAGTGAGGCTATTAGGGTTATCTAACAAGGAAACCCTAATTTGGATGCTTAAGCCCTAAGCAACCCATGGACTCCTTTCCTTAAGGGCTTTGGACGATTTCTAATGGGTTTCCCCATAGAATTCGTCCACCCCTTTAATATGTAGTCCATTAGCTCAATATTCAACTATCATACAATTGACAGTTCTAGTCCCTTAAGTTTAATTAATCTCTTTTAGCCACAAAACTAATTACCAATTAATTCTTGACTAATATTAATTAAACAATATGATTTCTCCTTTAATATATTATTCTCATAATATATTAATAAATCATATTTAATCCTTTTTCTCCATAGTTCATCCTATCAAGTTGCTTTGGTGAAGGCAACCCAAAAGGACCATGCACCATCGGGTCAAGTACATACCAAAATAGTTATGGACTTAGACACTAATCCAACACTTAACGCATCAGTTGATACTGTTGTGAGTTTGATAATGTTGTGAGTTTTGCATATGTTTATGTGTTTCCTGTATCATACTTTGTGTTTGCTAACCTTGGTACGTGGTATTCGTACCTTTATTAGTATAACCCGGTATGACGTATGTGTCATTCTTCAAGTTTGCTAACCCTGGTACGTTGTATTTGTACCTTTGTTAGTATAAACCCGGTATGACGTATTACCTCGTGTTTGCTAACCTTGGTACGTGGTATTCGTACCTTGGTTTATGCAAAATCGGAATTCCTGTGTTATTTCATGATTTGTTCTTCTGTTATAGTTATAGTATGTTCCTTCTGTTATCATGTATTGTATCTTCCTCCCTGATTCTCTTTATAGTATGTTCTTTATGTTATCGTGTATTGTATCTTCCTCCCTGTTTCTCTTTATAGTATGTTCTAGTATCTAGTATGAACTGAACCTCTAAACTATACCTATTATAGTTTACTAGTATGTTTACTTGAACTGTTACTGACTTGAATAAAAGACTCATTTATCTACTAAGTTATGATTGTACTTTAAAAACGGAGTTTTATAAACTATAAAGTATTATAACTTAAAAAGAGTTTTTGAAATGTTTTGATTACTCATGAAACATAAGCAACCCTTTAAAATGATGTTTATAACAAAACATTTACACAATTATCATTGTGTTCAACTTGTATTCCCCCCCCCCCTTAAAAGTATTTAAAACAGTTGAAAAATTGATTATAGGGGTATGAACTCACCTTATGTGGGTGATTCAACTGCAGCTTCACGTAAGGATGAGAAGTTCCACGAATGAAGTCCCGAGATACAAATGAATCCTAAATGACATGTAATGGCATATATTGGCATGAATATAGGGTTTAGAAGCAACTACACGCAAGGAAACACCCTCCGGGACTAGGAAACACTTTGACTAAGTGTATCAATCACATATGATTGATCAAAGGGGTGTGTACGACCACACAATGGAGTGTACGGTCATGGGTGTACAGCCATGGAGTTTACGGCCAATGATGTTCTTCATAGGAGTTTACGGCCAAGGGAGATGCTCATGGCCGTAAACTCTTATTGTTCTTGGAAATAGTTGTTTTCAAGGGTGTAAGTTAAGAGCTTCTATAGGATAACTGGCATACAGAAGAATACTTATGTTTTAAAGCTTGAATTGGGTATTCACGGTCTAAAGAACTAGTGTGTGTTCTTGGTGTTCTTGAAGATCTAACCAAAAGAGATGATTTCATGGATGAAATCATAGGGTTTCACTACATTAAGCAAGACATCAACTAATAAATGGAAGAAACACTTACTTATTTGAAGATCAAGGTGAGAATCTTGATGATAGTTGAGAGAGAATTGGATTTCTTGAGGTGAAAGTTTGAGAAATGGTGAATAATGAAGGAAATCTTATATATATGCGAGGGTTCACGGTCCGAGGGTTTACGGCCGTGAACCTCGTTTACGGTCCGAAGTCAGTTAGAGTCTACGGCCGAAGTAGTTTACGGCTGCGAGGAGTATACGGTTGCGAGGAGTGTACGGTCCGAGGAGTGTACGGCCGTAAACTCTTTGCGGTCCGAAGTGTTTGCGGTCCGAAGCAAAGGAATAAGATGCAAAGTTTCTCGGTTTTTAAGCCTTTTCCTTCCAAATTAAATTGTAGACATTTTAAGGATTTTAACAAATAAAGGTTATTATTATAACCCAAATAAACCCAAACAATAAAAAGGACTTTAGTTGACCTTTGTTTGACTTTGGTTGACTAGAGTTGACTTTACAAACAGAAAATAACGGGATGTTACAACATGTAACTTAACGTATTCGTTTACTAGTTAGTTAAAGGTAACTAGAACTCCTAAAAGCACAAAGCAAGCAGCATTCGAGCATTGAGTAACCATACCAAGCATGTCCTATTCAGGCCATCATATTACTGATTAATCAGTTCTAGCATATAACTCAATAGGCGCATATAACAGGAACATAAGGTATCTTCCTAGATCCTTAGCCCTAATCTAGCATGCAGTTCTCATAATCATATAATACGCATACAAGGCATCCTTCCTAGATCCTTAGCCCTAATCTAGCATGCAGTTCTCATAATCATATCGCATCATAACATAACATGTATGGGTATCTTGGGGAAAACTTACTTGAGCTCGGCCGGTCGCACACATCACACACCTTGTTCTTTCTTAAAACCTTTTCATTTTAGATTTTAGAAAAATGATTTCCTTGTAAAAATCTTTCAAACCCTCGGTTTGAGTCCAAACACCCCCGAAGGTGTGTCCGAATCCCTCAAACCAAGGCTCTGATACCAACTTGTAACATCCCAAATTTTCAAGCCAAATTTTTTTGTTTTAAAGTAAGTAACTTATAAAATCATTTGCCAACACATAGTCGATGACATATCAATCCATAAAACCATAATAGTCATGTCACAAAATCATATCATCAATTAGTAATAAAATCAGAGTACAATCCCATGAATCACGTAATGCGGAAATCTGATGTGCGTGTGATGTGCAGCTACCGCGCCGGCTCCTTCCCCTTCGCTGAAGAGGTACCTGAAACAAAACTAAAAACCGTAAGCACAAAGCTTAGTGAGTTCCCCCCATCATACCACATACTACATAATGCTTGTCCCTCGGTATCTTTCAACCGGTATCTGTCTGGCATAACTGGGAGTTGGGCTCCCCTTCGATATCTTTCAACCGGTAACCGGGAATTAACCTCCCCCTTCGGTATCTTTCAATCGGTAACCGGGAGCTAACCTCCCCTTCGGTATCTTTCAGCCGGTAACCGATAGCTAACCCCCCCCCCCCTTTGGTATCATTCAATCGGTAACTGGGGACTATTTCGCCCCTACTACTTATAACATCCCAATTTTCAAGACCAAAAAATTTCGTTTTTAGTTATAATACTTATAAAACCATTTACTGAAAAGCAACATCATCATCATTTCAAGTCATCACATGTCCCTAAAATCATAACAGAAAGTAGTAATAATGTCAGAGTACAAATCCCATGGATCTCAAAATGCGGAAATCATGTGTGTGCGATACGCTGCTACCGTGCCGGCTCCTTCCCCTTCAAATAAGAGGTACCTGAAACCAAAATTGAAAACCGTAAGCACAAAGCTTAGTGAGTTCCCCCATCATACCACATACCATACAACATACATATTGTCAGGCAATTCCGGGGTGCCCGACCTACCAATGTCAAGCTGTTCTGGGGTGCTTGACTTACCCTGGTCAAGCCATTCTGGGGTGCTTGACTTACCCCGGTTAAGCCATTCTGGGGTGCTTGACTTACCCGTCGGTTTATCACAACCGACTATTGGGGACTATTTCACCCCTACTACTACTTACACATATGACAGATCATAATGGCACATAAAGCATATCAGATAGTAGCAAACCTAGATAATTATCACAAAGACAATCATCTACCAAACAACTCCTACTAGTGGGCCGGCATTGTGGCCGTAGAACCACTTCTATTGGAAGGTAACTCACATCGTAAAGCTGAGTGTCGAATCTCATGGGAAGTAACCTCTAACAGCTGCTCCGCTGACTCCCGGCTATCATAATCATAATAATACTCAATCAGTATATATAACGCTACTTAGGGTAAAATGACCATTTTATCCCTTGGTCCAATTGGAACATTCACAAGTCCTAATTCTAGCCTATTAAGCCCAGCCTTCCTATGGCCCATCAAGGACTCCCTAAGGGCCCACTACTACCCTAATTTATGAATTGGGCCTTATCCCCCAAATGGGCCCAAAAAGTTCCAAGTCCAAATATAATAATTCCAAAGGGGCCAATCTTGGCCCAAAATCCGATTATAGCTTCACTAAACTCATAAGAAGGGTAGAAAATAGCCCCAAATCAAAATCTAAGAGATAGATGGTCAAAGTTCCAGCTTTTTACCTTGAATGGACTGAGAATGGAGCAAAACCTCTGGATCTTCTTGCTTCTACTTGAACTCCCAAGCTTCCTTCCTCCTTTCCAACATCAAAACACACAAAAAGGCACCAACAAGTTCAAGAACACACAATAGAGGCTTAGGGTTCGAGTTAGGGTTTTCTCTGGTTTGGGAGGAACAATGGAGGTTGGGCTGGGGCGTTATAAGTTGTTTAAATAGGGTGCAAACCCAAATATTAGGGTTTCATTCAGACAGTCCTACTCGCCGAGTCGGTCTCCCGACTCGTCGAGTGGGTCACTTAACCCCCTACTACTACTAACATATGACAGAGCATAATGGCACATAAAGCATATCAGATAGTAGCAAACCTAGATAATTATCACAAAGACAATCATCTAGCAAACAACTCCTACTAGTGGGTCGGCATTGTGGTCGTAGACCCACTTCTACTGGAAGGTAACTCACCTCGTAAAGCTGAGTGTCGAATCTCACGGGAAGTAACCTCTAACAGCTGCTCCGCTGAATCCCGGCTATCATAATCATAATAATACTCAATCAGTATCTATAACGCTACTTAGGGTAAAATGACCATTTTATCCCTTGGTCCAATTGGAACATTCACAAGTCCTAATTCTAGCCTATTAAGCCCATCCCTCCTATGGCCCATCAAGGACTCCCTAAGGGCCCACTACTAGCCTAAATTCTGAATTGGGCCTTATCCCCCAAATGGGCCCAAAAAGTTCCAAGTCCAAATATAATAATTCCAAAGGGGCCAATCTTGGCCCAAAATCCGATTATAGCTTCACTAAACTCATAAGAAGGGTAGAAAATAGCCCCAAATCAAAATCTAAGAGATAGATGGTCAAGGTTCCAGCTTTTTTACCTTGAATGGACTAAGAATGGGGCAAAACCTCTGGATCTTCTTGCTTCTACTTGAACTCCCAAGCTTCCTTCCTCCTTTCCAACATCAAAACACACAAAAAGGCACCAACAAGTTCAAGAACACACAATAGAGGCTTAGGGTTCGAGTTAGGGTTTTCTCTGGGTTGGGAGGGACAATGGAGGCTGGGCTGGGGCGTTATAAGTTGTTTAAATAGGGTGCAAACCCAAATATTAGGGTTTAATTCAGGCAGTCCTACTCGCCTAGTCGGTCTCCCGACTCGTCGAGTGGGTCACTTAACCCCTCTACTACTACTAACACATATGACAGAGCATAATGGAACATAAAGCATATCAGATAGTAGCAAACCTAGATAAATATCACAAAGACAATCATCTAGCAAACAACTCCTACTAGTGGGTCGGCATTGTGGTCGTAGACCCACTTCTACTGGAAGGTAACTCACCTCGTAAAGCTGAGTGTCGAATCTCACGGGAAGTAACCTCTAACAGCTGCTCCGTTGACTCCCGACTATCATAATCATAATAATACTCAATCAGTATCTATAACGCTACTTAGGGTAAAATGACCATTTTATCCCTTAGTCCAATTGGAACATTCACAAGTCCTAATTCTAGCCTATTAAGCCCAGCCCTCCTATGGCCCATTATAGACTCCCTAAGGGCCCACTACTAGCCCAATTTCTGAATTGGGCCTTATCCCCCAAATGGGACCAAAAAGTTCCAAGTCCAAATATAATAATTCCAAAAGGGCCAATCTTGGCCCAAAATCCGATTATAGCTTCACTAAACTCATAAGAAGGGTAGAAAATATCCCCAAATCAAAATCTAAGAGATAGATGGTCAATTTTCCAGCTTTTTACCTTGAATGGACTGAGAATGGAGCAAAACCTCTGGATCTTCTTGCTTCTACTTGAAATTCCAAGCAACCTTCCTCCTTTCCAACTTTAAAACACACAAAAAGGCACCAACAAGTTCAAGAACACACAATAGAGGCTTAGGGTTCGAGTTAGGGTTTTCTCTGGGTTGGGAGGGACAATGGAGGCTGGGCTGGGGAGTTATAAGTTGTTTAAATAGGGTGCAAACCCAAATATTAGGGTTTCATTCAGACAGTCGAGTCTACTCGACGAGTTGGGCCTCCCCCGATCAAATGTCGAGTCTACTCGACGAGTTGGGCCTCCAACTCGCCAAGTCCCAGAGCAAAACATGAAGTTACTTGAATTTAAATACGTACCAGGAACCCTGTGTTACATGTGGAGTCATCCAGCAAACACTTCCGCGAATGGGAGACATGAAAAGTATTATGGATCTGGCTGAGCTCTGCTGGAAGATCCAATCGATACGCCACTTTCCCACCTGGGTTATAACCCTGAATGGACCGATGTACCTGGGGCCCAACTTGCCCCGCTTCCTGAACCGGATGACACCTTTCCAAGGTGACACCTTCAGGAGAACCATGTCGCACACCAGAAACTCAAAGTCTGACCGTCACTTGTCGGCATAGCTTTTCTACCGACTCTGAGCAGTCTGAAGCCTGCTCCGGACATGATGAATCTTCTTAGTGGTCTTGAGTACTACCTCATTACTCCCCATGAATTTCTGACCGACCTCGCCCCAACAGATTGGGGTCCTGCATTTCCTCCTATAGAGCATCTCGAAGGGAGGTCGATCTATGCTAGCGTGGTAGCTGTTGTTATACAAAAATTCCGCTAACGGAAGATACGTATCCCAACTGCCTCCAAAATCCAATACACACGCACGCAGCATGTCCTCAAGAGTCTGAATCATCCTCTCACTCTGCCCGTCCTTCTGAGGGTGGGAAGCAGTGCTGAAGTGGAGACGAGTACCCATCTCGTCGTGAAACCACTTCCGAAATCTGGAAATAAAGCAAACGTCTCGGTCTGACACAACCGAAACCAGCACTCCATGACATGTCACCAACTCACGTACGTAGATCTCAGCTAACTTCTCATCCGATATACTCTCCTGGATTGGTATGAAATGAGCACTCTTGGTCAATCGATCCACGATGACCCATATCGAATCCACTCCACGTGCGGTCATGGGAAGCTTTGTGATGAAATCCAAAGTGATATCTTCGCATTTCCACACGGGAATCTCCAATGGATGCATCTTGTCGTGAGGTAGCTGATGTTCGACCTTGACTTTCCTGCAAGTCAAGCACCTCTCTATGTACCATGCTATGTCCCGCTTCATGCAGGGCCACCAATAATCAGGGCAAAGATCCTGATACATCTTCGTCGCCCTGGGATGGATGGAGAATCTCGACTTGTGAGCCTCATCCATCAGAACCTGGCGTACCCTGCCATAGTAAGGAACCGAGACCGGTCGATGCAGGTCAACAATCCACGGTTGTCGTAGTCAAATGAGGCCACCTGGCCTACGATCCGCTCACACTTTCGGCGCTCCTCCTTCAGGCCCTCGACCTGCGCCTCTCGGATCTTCTCTAGCAATGGAGTAATCATTGTCATCCTCAGACATATGTCTCGAATCGAAGCTGCCACTGCCTTGCGGCTCAGATCATCGGCCACCAAATTGGCCTTGCGCGGGTGATAAAGGATCTCACAGTTATAATCCTTTACCGCATCTAACCACCGACGCTGCCTCATATTCAGATTAGGCTGATCCATGAGGTATATCACACTCTTATGGTCCGTGTAAATGGTACAACGAACCCTATAGAGGTAGTGTCGCTAGATCTTGAGGGCGAAAACTACAGCCCCCAGCTCCAAATCGTACGTCGGGTAGTTCGCCTCGTGAGGCTTCAACTGCCTCGAAGCATAAGCTATCACGTGACCCCGCTGCATCAATACTGCACCCATGCCCATGATCTAAGCGTCACAGTAAACCACAAAGTCATAAACGCCCTCTGGCAAAGTCAGAATCGATGCCTCACATAACCGCTGTCAGAGTGTCTCGAAGGCTGCCTGCTGCTCGGGCCCCCAGCGGAATGTCTCCAACTTCTTGGTCAGTTGGGTCAGAAGGACAACAATCTTGTAGAAATCCTGTATGAATCTCCGATAATAACCCGCTAGACCAAGAAAACTCCAAATCTCAGTTGGAGACCTCGGAACCTCCCACTGCATCACGACCTCTATCTTGGCCGGATCGACCAGAATACCCTTCTGGTTGACAAGGTGCCCCAGAAACTGCACCTCGCGCAACCAGAACTCACACTTGGAGAACTCTGCGAAATGTTTCTCCCTCCTCAGTGTCTCCAACATCTCCCTCAGGTGCTCCTCATGCTGCTCCTAAGTCTTGGTGTAAACCAAGATATCATCTATGATGACTATCACAGACCGGTCCAACATCGTTCTGCACATACAGTTCATGAGATCCATGAACGCGACAGGAGCATTGGTGAGCCCAAACGGCATCACCACGAACTCATAGTGACCATAGCGAGTCCGAAAGGCCGTCTTCGGCACGTCGTCGTCCCCGAATCACATTTGGTGATAACCTGACCGTAGATCAATCTTGGAGAACCAAGATGCACCCTGTAGCTGGTAAAATAGATCATCAATCCTCGGGAGGGGATAACGGTTCTTCACTGTTACCTTATTCAGGTCCCGATAATCTATGCACATTCGATGTGACCCGTCCTTCTTCTTCACAAACAAGATCGGGGCTCCACATGGCGAACTGCTCGGCCTGATAAATCCCTTATCTAACAGCTCTTGCAGCTGTGTAGACAACTCCTGCATCTCGGGAGGATCCAACCGATACGGTGCCTTGGCTATCGGAGCCGCACCAGGAACTAGGTCAATCCTGAACTCTACCTGCCTCTCCGAAGGTATCCCAAGAAAATCCTCCGGGAACACGTTCGGGTACTCCCACACGATTGGTACATCATCTACGGTCGCCTTACCCTTATCTCGGGTATCCATAACATAGGCGACATAACCTGCGCAACCCTGCTGAAGGTAGCGCCTCGCTCTCGCTGCTGAACATAGGGTCGGTCCACCCTGCGGCCTCTCTCCCTGAATCACTAACCCTCCCCCACTAGGAGTCCTAACTCTCACTAGTTGTTGCTCGTAGTCAATCACTGCTCCATTGGGCTCAACCAGTCCATACCCACAATAACCTTATTCCCTCTCAGGGGAATGGGGACCAAATCTACTGAAAACTTCTCGTCGAACAACTGCAGTGTACACCCCCGATGAACTCTGGCAACCTGAATGGTCCTATCATCTGCTATCTCTACATCCAGTGGACAGTCTAGTTCCCCTGTAGCTCCAACAAATCACTTGCTAAGCGCGAGCGATACAAAAGATTGGGTGGCCCCCGAATCAAACAATACCAGAGCAGATATACCGTTCACTAAGAATGATCCTATAATGAAACGCATAAACATGAGTGGCAATAAATATAAATAAAGAGATAAGGAGAAGATACATACCCGTAACAAACATCAGGAGCTGCACGTGCCTCCTCTGCTGGCAAGTGGAACGCTCTGCTCTTCGCCACTGGCACCTCTGTCCGACCCTGTCGGCCGTCTGTAATCCTTAACGTAGCAGGAGCGGGTGCCGCCACCTTCCCTGCTGCTGCGAAAATCGGACACTGGGACTTCTTGTGGCCCCTCTGATTGCACTGAAAGCAAATCAGATCAGATACTGTGGTTGGTGGTGGTAGCAGTGCAATCCCTGATGACATGTCCAGTTCGGCCTCACTTGAAGCAGCCCGAACTACCCGCCCTGCACATGTCCTCGTGCATCCTACCACACTTGCCGCAGCGTCCTCGGCCCTGCTGGCCCATCCCTCGAGAATCTACCTTGGGCTTTTTGCCCGAGCCCTCCATGCCAGACACCGTCTCTGGCTTCCTATTCCTCTCCATTTCTAAATCAATCTCTCTCTCACGAGCCCTATCTATCATATCCTCCAGCGTCTTGCAGCCGAATCAGCTTACAAACTGTCTGATGTCGCTCCTCAACATCTCATGATACCGAGCCTTTCATCTCCTCGCCTGCCACATACTGTGGAACGAGAAGGGCCCTCTCCCTGAACCTGGCGGTGATCTCCGTCACCATCTCAGTCATCTGCTGGAGATCCTGGAACTCCCTAGCAAGCTGTTGCACCTCAATCACAGGTGCAAACTCGGCCCTGAACCTGGCCGAAAAGTCACTCCAAGTCATAACATCAAGAGCTGCATCATCACCAATGGCATGTCCAACCTCCTCCCACCAGTCACGTGCTCTGTTCTTCAAAAGACAGGAAGCAAGTAGGACCTTGTCCCCCTCGGGACATCTACTCGTACGGAAGGCGTTGGCAACATCAGCCAACCACCTGCTGCTAGCAATGGGGTCCCGAGCCCCATGGTAGTCTGGAGCTCCGCAAGCCCGAAACTCCCTGAAAGTCATCGTGCGTGCCCCTAGGATGGCCGCCATCTCGATGCGGAATGCACCCAACCTCTCATCAAGTATCTCCAAGATGCCCTCCTTGATCGTACCGAAGATCGCAGGAGTCTGGTCTAAAATAATGTGCGTGACCTCAGATGAGATGAACTCTCTCGTCTGCTCATCAAGCTGCCCGGCTCCAGAGCCAGAGCCCGAGCCTGATCCCTCTCCGGCTCCCGAAGTGCCGACTGGTCTAGTGCGTAGCGTCAACATTCTGAAAATACACCATAACAAACATAAGAATACTCATCATAACTCAAGGGATCACGTACACTACAAATTCCCTGGATTCATCTCAGCCTTCCTTGATTTGAGTACGGATCCTCTGCTTTTAGTAGTACAGGCACATACTAACTTCCACATCTATCTGTACTTTCCTCAAGAACTGCCTTGACTCCACCAAGTCCCTTCTACTACTACTGCTGATTTCATGCTAATCTCATCCTAGGCTTGCCCTAGGGTAATCACCAACCCACTCTCTGCCATCAGCTGCATAAGAAGTCCCTGCTATCTCCCCCTAACTAGCTCGCGAATACCATTACCTATCACTAAGACTAGATAATTCTTTGAATGAGAGGTCCTACCCTACAACGGTTGGACTCAAACAAGAGCTGCGAAATAGAGCTAAACCTAACCTTCTGAAATTATTTAGTCCTCGTAATATGTAACTTAACATATTCATTTACTAGTTAGTTATAGATAACTAGAACTCCTAAAAGCACAAAGCAAGCAACATTCGACCATTGGGTAAACATAATCAAGCATATCCTAATCAAGCAATCCTATCACTAGCATGCAGTTCATAAAGCTCATACACATATAATAGGCACATTAGGCATCCTTCCTAGATCCTTAGCCCTAATCTAGCAATGGTGAACCCCGAGTCTTCCAAGTGGAAAGAGGAAATGGACAGCGAGATCAAGTCCATGTATGGCAACCAAGTTTGGAATTTGTTGACAATGTACCAGGTCGTAAGACAGTTGGGTGCAAATGGATCTTCAAGAAGAAGACCGACATGGATGGAAAGGTACACACTTTCAAAGCTCGACTGGTTGTGAAGGGATTTACTCAAACCCTAGGGGTTGACTATGGTGGTACCTTCTCACCAGCAGCTAAGTTTAAATCTATTAGGGTAATGCTAGCCATAGTTGCGTTTCATGACTATGAAATTTGGCAGATGGATGTCAAAACCGCTTTCCTTAATGGGAAGTTCGTTGAGGATGTTTACATGAGTCAGCCAGAGGGTTTTGTGGATGCAAATTACCCCAATAGAGTGTGTAATCTTGAGAAGTCAATCTATGGATTGAAACAAGCTTATCACAGATGGAATCTTTATTTTGAAGAGAAAGTTAAAGAGTTTGGCTTCTCTAGAAGTGAAAATGAATCTTGTTTATATGTCAAAGCTAGTGGGAGTATAGTAACCTTCCTGGTATTGTATGTTGATGACATACTTCTTATAGGGAACGACATTCCAACCTTGCAAGAAGTTAAGTCTTGGCTTGGAAAGTGTTTCACTATGAAGGATCTGGGAGAGGCTGCCTATATTATTGGGATAAGGATTTTAAGAAACAGAAGCAAAAGTCTAATTGGACTTAGTCAAATTACGTATTTGGATAAAGTGTTAAAACGTTTTAGCATGGAGAATTCCAAGAAAGGAGAACTGCCTATCCAGAGTAATACCAAACTGAGTAAGACTCATAGTCCGAGTACTGATGCAGAGATAGCATAAATGAGTCGAGTTCCATATGCTTCCACCATTGGATCGATCATGTATGTTATGATATGTACTCACCCTGACGTGGCTTTTTCTTTGAGCATGGTTAGTCGATATCAGGTAAATTCGGGTAGAGCTCATTGGATAGCGGTCAAGAATATTCTCAAGTATCTGCGAAGGACTAAGGACTAGGTCCTTGTGCTTGGTGTCAGTGATGACTTGAGAGTAACTGAGTATAGTGACGCCAACTTTCAGACAGACAGAGACAACTTCCGTTCTCAATCTGGCTGGGTGTTTACCCTTAATAGAGGAGTGGTAACTCGGAAAAGTTCCAGACGATGGCTAATTCTACCTGTGAATCAGAGTACATAGTAGCAACCGAAGCATCGAAGGTGGCTATATGGTTGAAAAACTTAATCGGAGACCTTGGAGTTGTTCCAACCATAAAGGAGCCAATGGAGATTATCTGTGATAATGAAGGAGCGGTTGCCTTGACAAAGGAACCGAGAGATCATGGCAGATCGAGACATATCGACATAAAATACCATTTTATCAGACATAGAGTAGAAGAAGGACACCTCGTCGTAAAGAGGGTATCACCAGAAGAGAATCCCGCAGATCCCCTTACAAAGGGTCTGAGTAGGATTAAGCACGTTCAACATGCAAGGAGCATTGGTCTGAAAGATGATATTAGTTTTAATAGTTAGATAGATATTTAGAAACTTGTAAATGTAATTGACATTTGATGATTAAATAATGGAGATTTATTTATGAGTATTGCTTACTATCTTTTGTCAATTGTTTATTATTGTGTTTCATTTTGCATCTTTTACTTCCCGAATAATTGGATTATTGCAAACATCCACAGTCGATCATACTTTTGGAAGTAAGTGATGAATCAAGACTGTCATGAATTAGATTGTAGATTGTCTAAAGAGTTTTAGACATAGCAATGACTTTGCTACAATATTTGTGAGTACTTTGAAATGAAGATTTAAGTATTAGATTAACCCACGCTCAGAGAATTACTTCATGGAATTTATCACGAGTAATTCTGAGACGATAATATCTTATCATCTTTAAACGGAGATATATGAGTCGTGGTTTACAAATCAATTGTGCATTGATAATGTGTAAACGCATCAGTAACTTGATGTTATAAAACGCATTATTGTTCATGATTTGGTGAGTAAATAGCAAAAGCATATAAGCCAAAGTTTATATGTTCCTTTTGCCTTAACGGGAAAAGCGATATCTTGGGCCCCTCGATGATTTGATGTTTACTTATAGTTTCGGGCCCGGCCAGGACTAAATTGATGTGTTCGATTAGTAGTTCTTTGTCATTACAAATTAGAAATCGGGAAACAAAGTATTGGAAAATGAGATTGATTCTGTTCGATGTCGTTTGTCCATATGATATTTTACAGAACAGAGGATTATATAATCACTTATCTTAGGACATGTAACTGACTAGGTCAGAGTTTGACAGCGGCTTTGAGAGCTACAATTTGCTAATCAATTTAGAAGTTATACTGGCAATTATAGTTATTAGACTTATCCAAGTGGGAGACTGTTGTATTAGGTGTCTAAGCCCATAACTATAATTGGTATATACTTGAATTGATAGTAGCACAGTCATTTTGGGTTGCCCTCATAACTAGCAACTAGACAGGATGACTTTTGGAGAGAGGTTGAATTTATTATTTGATTAATAAATTAAAATAAATAGTTTGTTAATATATTATGAGAATAATATATTAATTAGAAATAGTAATATTTAATTAGTATTTAATCAGAAATTAATTGGAATAAATTTCGGGATTAAAAGAATTAATTAAAAGTGTAGGGGCTAAAGTGCAATTGTTCAAAAGTTGAGCAAGAGGTTCCACAACCTTCCTAGGGAAAGAGGTGGACGATTTCCTAAGGATAATCTAGGGTTTCTAGATTATCCCATGTGGATAATTAAGGAGGTGGATAATTACCTAATTTGAAATAATAATATTATATTCAAATTAGGATTATCCAAGGCATCCTATCTGCACTATAAATAGACCCTTAAGCCTTAAGAATTTTGGCCAACCGAAACCCTTGAAGGATAGCTGAAATTCTCAAGCTTCTTCCCCTCTCTCCTCTCTCATCCTCTTACTTGTATTGGGTGTGAACCACTAGAGGCGTAACACTTGTGACACTTGCTCTCAAGGTTTCAAGAAGACTAGGATTTCATTGTTATTGCTATATAACAATCAAGGTATGTTTTTCTAACCCTATTTTAGTGATTTTGAAAATATACTAGTAGTCTTAGGGTTTTCTATTTGATGTTCAAAAGTTATATGTTCAATTAGAGAAAACATAGATCAAGAATTAGGGTTGCATGCACATAGATTTTTGTTTGTTATGCTCAAAAACCATCACTTATCACCGATGACTTTTCTCTGTCGACTTACCACAGTCGTCTCCTCTGTCGACAACATTACCGCCACCACCATTTCCTCCGACGACTTTTCATCGCTATCTCCTCCATCGACATAAATCACCACTGCCGTCTCCGATCTTCAATGAATCTCCAGATCTGCATCAATTCTCACAACATCCACATTAGAAATCACCAGATCTGACTAAATCTCATCATATCTCAGGTGAAACCGACCATCACTGAAGATGCCGCCTTCTATTCAAGATTTTGACATCACCACCGAACCTCCTACATGTACAATTGTCATTATTGCCGACATCAGCATATTACCACCTCCAGTTGCGCCATCACCGTCGTCTCTTCGCTACCCCTCCTGATCTGCTTCGCCTCCATGATTTTGTGTCGTTTCCTTGTTCATGCTCACGATTTCAGATCTGATTTCCTTCACATGTAGTTTAAAAACCTTTAGATCTGATTTTGTTCATGTTCTTCAAATCTAAAACCTCTGAAGATTGTTTGTTTATTTGGATTTTGTTCTCCGTTTTGAAGCATGTTTGCAACTGAAACCTTAGCTGCCACAAGATCTAAACAAATCTAACACAGCTCCGACGAGATTGAGACCAAATCTGAGACCGCCGTCAACCGCCACCATTTCTTTTGCTTCATTGCTCTGTGAAACACTACCAAATCTCCTCCATCTATTTATCTCTAATATCTGGTGAAGCACATCACATATGTCGATTTTTGTTTACTTTTTTTCTTTTTGTTAAGTTGTGAATTTAATGTTCTAATCTCTCATTTGTTGTTTAATTTTGTTAATCATAGTTTTTTTTTCTATTAAGTTGTTAATCCATGTTTATTCTCTTATTTGTTATAATATTTGCATAAAATTTTTATTCACAGTTTATGTTCTATGGCTATTAAGCTGCAAATTCAATTTAGAATTTATGTTATTATGTTAGTTTTTTCTTATATAATATGAATTTTGATTTTTTTTAAGCTTTGAATTGTGATGTTTTAATGTTTCAACTATTGTTTAGTTTGTTTAAGTTAGTTAATGTGAATGAGTGAATTGATATGATTTTATATTGTGAACTAGGCGAATGCCCACCCATTGCGCAGAAATACCTATGTAGTTGAAGTCTTTACAAATATATGTTTTTTTTTAAATATAACAATAACGTTGTTGCTAAATTTGATATAATAATTCGTATACTAAATTGATATAATATATTAATTATTTTGAATTGTATGATAATATATACATCTATTATAACTGCATAATCTCAATCTTTTGAATGACTTCTACCTGCGAGTTACACATAAATAAAGTCAAATATAATATATAGTTTAATGTTATTTATAGTTGTTGTTATTTTTAATTAATTTTTTAAAATTTATTTGCTTAATGATTTAATTTATATCATTATAATTATTTAAAATATCAAACATTGTTTTTTGATTTTAAAGGTAACAATATAATCATTTATATAGAGTTTTTTTTAACTTGTAAGTTATTTTAAGCTACTTATTTGAAAACTTTTAACAATTATAAAATTATATTTAGCAAGTATTTTAGTTAAATTGAAATTACAATTTAGTTTTTGCATTTATCACTATAATTTATCACTTTTAACTATTTACAAAATATTCTTTATTTTTTAAGTGGAACTGAAATTTATATTTAAGTTGATACTGTAATGTTATATTTAAATTAACAATTTAAATATTTTATCCAAACTGTTCAAAAGTTGTAGCTTTAAACTGATTATGGTTTACATACAACACCATTTTAAATCTAAGAAATTAAGTATAATATGTTAAAAGTTAAAGACATAACTTTATAAGTAGAGGTAAAAATATTATTTTAAAATTGAAAATTTGTTATTTATGATTACACTTTATGTTTGATATTTATTTAACCTTATTAACTAACTTATAATCATTATTAGAAAAACACTACAATTTATCACTTTTAACTATTTACAAAATATTTTTTGGCTTGTTTAAGTTAAACTAAAATTTATATTTAAGTTGACCCTGTAATGTTATATTTAAATTAATAATTTAAGTATTTTATACAAATTGTTCCAAAATTGTATCTTTAAAATGATAATGGTTTACATCCAACAATATATTAAAACTAATAAATTAAGTATTATATGTTAAAAGTTAAAAAACATAACTTTATAAGTAGAAGTAAAAATATTATTTTAATATTGAAATTTAGTTTATATATGATTACACGTTAGGTTTGATATTTATTTAACCTTATTAACCAACTTATAATTATTATTAGAAAGAAATTGAAAAGTCATGAGAGTTTCAAATGAATGTGGTGAAAGGAAAAATGTATGAGAGTTTCAAATGAATGTGGTGTAAGAAAAAATGCTTCCTTTATAAGTATATAATGATACTATGAATGAGAGTCCTAAATTGTTATATTAAACTGTGAATGAGAGTCCTGAAAGTTCTATGAAACTGAGAATTTGTGTGGTGCACACAATGTATCTGATGAAATGTTTCAACACAATCAATTATGTTTCAACACCTTTAAGTTTTGAATATAGTCGTGAATGTATGATTTTTTGTATAAAACTTTGAATTTATTATATTAAGTTGTGAATTTTGTGTATTAAACTGTGATTTGATTTTATTAAGCTGTGAATTAGTTGTAGTAAACATTGACTTAGTTGTATTAAACTATGAATTGATTGTATTAAGTTGTGAATTAATTGTATTAAGCTATGAATTTTTATTAATTTTTTGTTTGCTTTTGAAATATCAGAAGAAAGAAGCATTATATATATATATATATATATATATATATATATATATATATATATATATATATATATATATATTAAATCCAAGGGACCTTATGAATAGTAATCATTTTTGCTTTAGGTTTTTGCCACAAATGTTTGATGAATTTGACATTTTTAGTCCTCGAAGTGAAAACTTTTACATTTTTAAGTTTTGATTAAGTTTTTGTGCCTTTAGATTTTTGCCATAAATCTTTAGTGACTTTGACACTTTTCGTCCTTGCAGTCAAATCTTTTATATTTTGATGTTTTTGCTATAAATTTTTAGTGACTTTAACACTTTTCAACCTTGCAGTCAAAACTTTTACATTTTGACATAAAAAACACAAAAAACCTCCTTTAGACTTTTGTCACCATATTTTTCCAACTTTGGCAACTTTTACATTATAGCCACAACATTTTTGGTTTTTCTCCATCAATGTTCTTTATTTTTGTTGTACACTTTTGAAATCTAATTTTAGGGGGTGTCGGTTTTCTCCCTTATTTGTGGCGATTTACACTTTCAATACATATTTTAAAGTTTGTCGATATTTAACTTCTATGACATAGTCCAAAAGCGGCGGAGCCGCGCGTCCTTTTCTAGTTTAATATAATTTTAGATAAAACATATAAAATTTAAATTGTGAATATTTGTGTAAATAAACTTTGAAAGAAACAATAGCCTATAGATCTGAAGGTATACATATAAGTTTAAGTTGTGAATATGGTTGTGAATGTATAATTTTTGTGCATTAAACTGTGAATTTATTATATTAAGTTGTGAACTGTACTGTGAATTGACTGTATTAAGTTGTGAATTTTTTAAGAACTTTGTATATGTAAGAATGTATTAGTGTTTATAATTATTTTAAATTAAACTCTGAATAAGTGAATTGAATGTTTATTAAATGGTGAAAATAGTATTTAAGTTGTCAACCAATGATTTTATATATAGATCTGATTTGGAAGGAAGGATGATTGCGACGGTGGCACGAGTGTTGGTGGTGACGTGTGGTTGTTGGTCGTAGTGGCGGGGGGGGGAGTTTGATGTTGACTTCTTTAAATATGTGAATTAGTGTATAATTGATTGTATTATGTTATTTTGTGAATTTTATGTATTAAACTAAAAATGGATTGTATTAATTTGTATATTTTATATAAAATTTATGTTAAAATATGAATGAAGGTAAGCATGAAAATATTAAACTGTGTATTAGTAACTTATTATGTTTATTAAACTGTGAATATTATATTTTAAACTGTGAATATTTCTTATACACGATATATTGTTTTTAAAAAATTTACAATTTAGAAAAAGGACAATTGATTTTTTCAAGACATAATTCTATTTTTTACAAAAAATTTGTATATTTTGGCTGAAAAAATAAAAAGTATTACCAAAAAAATTGAAGTTACAATGTTTGTTCTATTAAGCTGTGAATACGACCAGAAAAATGCTACTGAATTTAATGTTAGTCTGGAGGCGGTCCGACGACGGTCAGATGGTGGTCCGACAACAAGTGGCAAGTAGTTTGTAAACTAAGGAGTGAAAAAAATTGCTTAATACAATATAAATGTTGGATTTGTCCAAAATGGCTTTAATGAAAACATTTTAAAAGATGGTTCTTAACATTTTTAGGTTATCATTTGAACCTCTATATATATATATATATATATATATATATATATATATATATATATATATATATATATATATATATATATATATTGGTTTTTATGGAATTTTTTTTGTGTTGGTTGATTTTATAGATTTCATTCTATTTTCATATCCCATCTGGCTTTCGTTTTAATTGTAAAACAATTTAAAAAAAAACGTACTAAAATTATTTTTAAAAAACTTGTAAAAAAGTTAAAAATATAACAAAAAAGTTATAAAGAATGTAAAAAAAGAAATCGTAAAGAGTATGAAAAGTAGTCAAAATTTTATAAACATTTATAAAATGTTCAATAAAAACTATAAAAAAAATATTAAAATTTTAATTTATATAGAGAAAAGGTAACTTTAGGTTAAAAACTATCAAAATCACAACAAAATTATAACTTGGAACAAACATATAAAATTATAAAATAACACACTATAACATAAGTTAAAAAAAATGTTTTCAATTTATACAATAAAACCGGTTAACAACTTAAAAACGTTAAAAATAATATAGGGTCATTTTTTTGGATTTTTTTTTAAATATAACATTTTTTTTACAAAATAACAATATATTCCGGAATTGGTCGTTCTGGAACGAATTCTGGATTATTTTTCGGGTGGGCCGGCCATTTCATTGGATCCGAAATGCCTATTCTGGATCAGTCGTATATGTTCCGGATCGGGATTTTGAATTTCAAAATCTGGAACATAATTTGAGGTGACAATTTCATTCCGGAAAGGCGAATTCTGATTCCGACGTTCCGACTCGATTCCGACGTTCTGACTCAATTCCGACACGCAACTCCTATCTCTGACACGCATCGACACTCATTTCTAACATGGAAGAGGAGCACTACGACCTCATTATTTTACGGGTATGTTCTTCATTTTCTCTTTGTTTGTTTAAGGTTTCTATTTTTCTACTGTTACTTACTGTTCCGGAATTCGTATACCACCTCCAGAATGAACTGAAAACGTTCCAGAGCTTAAATTAAAGATGCCATTGCTGTAGGATCAACTGAAAAGTAGTTTAGATGTTTAGGTATTTTTTATTTACATCGAAATGTCGTGTTTCAGATCTTAAAATTTATTCCGGAAGCCGCCGGAATGCAATGAACTGTTCTGGAACACGATGAACTTGTTCAGAACATGAAGAACATATCTGAAACTGCTCCGGAACAGGTACGAAATATTTGTCATTTCCATTTTAGAATGAAGTGATAACGCCTTTTTTATTTGTGCAACACGGCATGATTTTTGATGCATCAATTACACTCTCGTGTAAACCTAAAATCGGCGGGGAAATTCTTGCGGTATTTAGAAACAGACGCGAATGCGAGACTATGTTCTGGAATACATGTTTCGGGAGGTGGTTATACATTCCTAATGTAGATGGGGATCCTTTGCTTCTACATTACGTCTTTTGCCACGAAGTTGTCACCGAGCCCCGAAGCCAAGTAGAGGAAATGATTTTGAGATTGGGGGTTACGAGCTGTGTTTCGGGAAGAAAGAATTTTATATCATCACCAGCTTCCAGTTTGGTGACTATTTTCCTACTTCTGCATCCAGCGCCGCCTTTCGTTCCCGTGCTTTTCCTATGGTTCCGACGAATGTCTCGGTCAAATTACAACATGTTATGGATGTGTCTAAACAATCACTTTATGAGTTATCGGGCAAGGATGCAATCCATGTATGTCTTCTATACCTGTTAGAGAAGGTTTTCAATGGGCGGTTGGCTAAAAAGCATGTTACAGAAGAGTATTTCGCTTTGCTATCCAACGTTGATGAATTCAACATGTATAATGTCCTCTATTTTATAATTATTGATTATAATTAGTTATCGTTACTAATATTTTTTAGAAATATAATTGTTAACTAAGTTTTTATGTGGTAGATATCCATGGGAGAGAAAAATTTTGGATCAATTGTACAAACAACTTTTTACTATATTCAATAAGGTTGACAAACTTATACATCCAGACGAACCGAAAGCGAACGAACCTCAAAAATTGACCTACAACCTACAGGGGTTTTTATACGCTTTTAACGTAAGTATGTGATGATTTTTTTTGTTTGCTAACATTCTAACTATTTTTTATTTATGTGTTTGCTAACATTCAGATATGGATTCATGAGACTTTTCCGATGATCAGTTTGTTTGGTACCCTGACAACAGAATCAGAATGTGATCCCTCGGGCTGTTGCATGGTCAAAACTGAGGGCGTTATAGAAGATTCACTGCAACCTGTTTTTACAAATAGACGACGTGTGGTTACTTTATTATTTAAATATTTATTTATTTTATAATTTATGTTTATTTATAATTTTATAATTTTGTTAGCAGGGTAATAGACTCGTACCGAAGTTGGAGCCGACGGAAGATGAGATTCATGCTGAATGGTGGATTGTTAGCTCAACGTGGATTGATCTCCCTGATTTTCCCGATACTAAATTTCACAGGGCACCTTCCCTAACATCATCACCCAAAAACTCCCCTACCCTTCGGCATCGAGAAAATAAGGCACAAATTATATGATCCCTCTCACCCGCCACCACCACCACCGCCGGTCGTTAACACATCAATTGACAAGGACCAAATTATTAGTGACTTTCAGAATGAGGTCGTTCAATTAAAAAATGAGGTATGTGAATGTCGCAAACAGTTGTGGTCTCAGGAGGAGCGTTTAGCAGAGCATGATGCTACTTTAGCCATGGTTATAAAACTTATCAATAAGCATCTCGGAGACGATGTTGGTACCTCGAAGGGGATGAAGGTACATTTTTTATTTTTTCATCGTTTTTGGTTGTTATGTTTTTGCATCGTTTAAAAGTATACATTATTGAACGTACAGTGATACTATAATGACAATGAGTTATAGGAGCATGATTATGTCTTAAGCACCCCTGAAAGATGCTGAAGTTCGGCCCTGAACAACCGTTGAATGACGGCACTGAACAGTCGTTGATTGTCGGCCCTAAGCAGCTGTCTCTGGTTATTCGCTCATCAGATGTAATAGAGATTCCGTGAGATGAATACAAAACACCGGCGTAAGCACCTCTTAGGCGTTCTAAATGCCAAAAAGTTATGTCTATATGGTATAAGTCGCCATTGATACAAATGAAGAGGAAAGGTGTTACACGGAAACAACCAACACCATTGGACAATTTTGTATATCCTACCGTACACATTGTATATAAAGAACAGGATGGTTCGCTATTGTTTGCTCAAAATTATTTGACCGGTTTTTCTACGCTTGAGTTTTGGTCACGGTTATATGCGGATAGTCATGGAGGATGGTTGTCATGTGATGTAAGTAGTATAATTATTTGTTTATTACATACTATGCTTCTAATAATAATATTTACTTTACTGCAAAAAAATTAATTGGCAGCACATCATGATGTGGATCTCATTGCTGCTAGAGCGTAGAGCGGATGATGCTCGGTGGACGGTTGTGCCGACAACTTTCAACACTGATACATATGACTGGAGTGACATAGCTGACGAATCCGTTTACCCAGCTTGGGCAAAGTGTGATACGATATAATTTTGTTTGGATTACATTACCAGAGTATTTATATACTAATTAATTATTTCTAACATTTTTTGTAGCTTTACATCCTAATCAACATACCACAAACTCATTGATTTTTGGGTTCTTTGGATTTGAAGACATTCAAAATGACTATATACGATAGTCATTGGAAGGGCGGCTACTGTTCGGAAATTGAGGATTGGTTTATAGGTATGACAACCCGCATCCACAAATTGCTAGTGGGAGTTAACTACTAGGGTACCGAACCAACTGATTCAATCCTACTTGAGAACTTCAAGATGATCCTGGAAAATGCCCCAGACGTACCGCAACATATTAACAACAGAGGGGATTGTGGGGTGTTTTTGTGTTGGTTTATGGAGGCGTTGATCACCGAAAAATCGATTTCTATAGAGGGTAAAACCGGTCCATGGGCTTCGAGTTATCGAAAACGACTAGCGAATTTTTTTTGGGGTATAAGGACAAAGATAATTTAAACATCGTATTTGTAATATGACCTACAGACATATCATTTATTTAGTTTATGTATTTATTAGTTGTTTGTTGATTTTAATTGCATTTTATATTTGATAAAACCAAAAGATATACATTTTATAAAAGCAAAACTTATACATTATATAAAACCAAAACTTACTCGAAAAAAAACCACATGTTACACGCAAAAAAAAAAAAAAAAAAAAAAAAATTGTATTCCGGAACCATTGTTGGGAACTGTACTCTGGAATTCCGGAGAATATGGTTATTTTTCAAGAAAAAGAAATCAATTATTTATGTTTAAAAAGTCGCTGGTTAGATATAATATATGTCTCAAACAATGTTAGCCTCTTTGGAATATTGGTTTCTTGCTTGACTTTTGGACTATGAGTGGTCCGTTCCAAAAGTGGGGGACCAGGGTTTTTAGCAATTAAATAAAATAAAATTAGTATAGAAATATGTTTGACCTAAACGAATACTTTTGGGAGTAAGACTTGGACCTCGTCAAAACTCAAAAGCCGTCTTTATTCCTTATCACTTGAAATTTGATAAGTTTTTGGGGTCCTAACTTTTAAATCAATTTTGATTTTGTTTTATAACGACGTTAGAAAATTATTTATTAAAACGATTTAGATTTGATGCATAACAATCGTACACAATTTTATCTCATATTAAATTATTTAGGTTTGATATTTTTATCCAACAATTAAAAAACAATATCATGCTATCGCTTTTTTCATGCCATCTTTTAAAAATAAGTTTTTTTTAAAATTTTTTTTTCTGTGCGACAGGGAAAGAAAGCAACTTTTAGGCTTTGCATAAAGTCTGGGCGTGCCTTTTTTCTTTAGGGAATTTTTTCTGATTTTGTTCCTTGTAAGTCAATTCTGGATAGATATGATATTCAAAACTCAAAGTTGGCAATTATGATATGAAGAAGTCAAATTGGACGTCGATAAATCATTTTCTATTTACTTAATATAAAGTAGTTACATGATAATAAGTCAGTTAAATGGTTATAAAGTTGCAATGACCTTGATAAGTTATTGTGTAATGATGCAAACGAAACGAGCCGAACTCGAGTTTGGTCGGCTCGTGCTCGTTTAAGTTACACGAGGTTTGAGCTCAAGCTCGGTTCGAGCTCGTAAAGAAATATACAAGCTCGGCTCGGGCTTAGGTTCGGCTCGTTTTTTGTCTAACGTGCCTAAATAAGCTAAAACTCGGTTCGAGCTCGTTAAGAAGCTCATTTACTATCCTAAATCTCGAATTCCCCAAATATGTTTTATTTTAATATATAAAAATAATAATAAATTACATTATATATAGGCTCGAACTCGAGTTTGTTTAATAAATGAGCTTAATATTAAGTTCGAGCTTGGCCCAGTTTCGTTTAAAACCGGTTTCAAGTCGAACTTTTAAAGATCCGTTCCCGAGTAGCTGACAAGTAGCTTGACTTATTTGCACCCTTAGTTATGTGTATGTATGATTAATCACAGGAGGGGGTAGAAAAAAAAACATGGGAATTTGGGCAAAGGTATCAAGCATTCAAATGTGAGTACATAACTCTTGAGAAAGAAAACATTTTTCAAGTAAGGTTCTAAATATGTTGAATGTGTATTGATGATGCATTCCTGAGTTAAGCTGATAGATTGCGAGTAATCACGATGGACAAACACGGTCCAAATGGTGGGCAATATGAACGGTCGTGTAACGTCCATAAAACTCAGGCAAATTTAAAACTTTTTCAACCATTCAAAACCATTAAGTTATTACGAAGTATTTTCAAAAAAGTTTAGACATCAGAGTATCCCAGAAATCAAGATCATAAAAATGAGAGGAGGTGCACGATCACGCCTTCGCCTTCCCGCGATCATCTGAAGTACCTGAAACAAAATCCAAAACTGTAAGCCCGAAGCTTAGTGAGTTTCCCCAAAATACCCATACATATAACAATCTACACATAATCACAAACAACATACTATGGTCCAATCAACCATCGGGTTGGAATACCCCAGGCCCTCAACCATTGGGTTGGAATGCCAACATACTATGGGTCCAGTCATCCTCGGGATGGTATACCCTCGACCCACAACCATCTGGTTGGAATGTCCACATACTACGAGTCCAATCATCCTCGAGATGGAATACTCACGGCCCACAACTATCAGTTTGAAATGCCCAGGTCTGTTGGCCCTCGCACAAAGCAGATAAGCCTCAACCACTAATCAAACATGTACACATATATCAGACAATCACATAACAATCTATAGACAGACAAACCGATCTAACTGATCATAACAACATAATACATCCTATCTACCAGGATACCGATCTAACAGATCATAATAGCATAATAACATCCTATCTACCAGGATACCGATCTAACAGATCATAATAGCATAATAACATCCTATCTACCAGGATACCGATCTAACAGATCATACGATACTCAAACATATAACATATCAGGATAACAATCCAAAAAGGGACGACTTTGGTGCCTTGCACCCTTGAGTATAGTGAGGAAAATTCACTTCACAATGTCGAACTGTATTGATAAGATCAAACTCTCGAATCACAACCACAAACTCCACCACTTATATTCACCATAGGACCACTTCCATAAATTCCCAATTTACTAAAATACTCCCAGAAGTCAAACTGGTCAACCCTTGGCCAAAGTCAAAGTCAACGGTCAAGGTCAACAGTCCATGTTGACCCAAATCGTCGAGTGCAGCTCACTGACTCGTCGAGTCCTTCCAGAACTCAAGAAATCGTGAAACCCCTAGTTGACTCGCCAAGTTTCCAACCAACTCGTTGAGTCCATGCGTGTCCAAATGTCGGGAAAACCCTAACTGCCTCGTCGATTCGTCTTACTGACTCGCCGAGTCCATGCAGAAACCCACAACGGTAAATCTTCATTCGACTCGTCGAGTTGTCCAAGCAACTCGTCGAGTCCCTTCAATCCATTTCTCATTCAAACGTGTTTAAGCTACCCCAAAGCTCTAAATTGCAGATCTAACCTCCTAGGGTATGGTTTCCACGTAAAGTTGCAAACTTTACGTACATGCATGTTCCTAAATGCCAATACCAAGCTAAGGGAAAGGTTTAACCCAAAGAGAAGGGCCAATGCTTGCTAAATCTGATAACTTTATGACTATAGGGACCAAGAGGAGTCCAGATCTGAAGTTACAACTTCTGATCATGCCCAATACCCGAATTGACTCACAAATATGCTAAAAACGGCCCTAAACCTATGCATGAATAGATCTAGCTAAAGATAAGCCAAGGTAACGACTTGTTACCTTCCAAATGATGCCAAGATGAAGTAGAGTCAGGCCCACAAGCTTCTCTTTGCTCCAAGCTCCTTGGACTTCAAGCCTTCTTCACAAAATGCACCAAAAGCACTCTTTAAGTCTCACAAACACTCAAGAACAAAGCTTAGACTGATTAGGGTTCCTTATGGCCGTCAAAAAGTGGTAAGGGGCTGGAGGAAAGGACATAAGGTCATTTAAATAGGGTGCAAACCCTAAAAATTAGGCTTTCCATGCACAACCCCTACTCGTCGAGTCGGGGTCCTCCGACTCGTCGAGTAGGAGTCATAAACCACGCGGGCCAACTAGGTTAGACACGATGAGTTGGGGCCTCCAACTCGTCGAGTTCCCTTAGTAAAATGAATATAAAGCTTTTGAAAATTATACCTGAGAGTCGGGGTGTTACAGGCCGTATAGAACCCATCTTTTCTAGAGGTCCAAAATTTTAATGAGAAATGTAATTTATAAGCATATTTTCAGGGAAAAAAAATATTAAATATAGCTTAGGGGCAAAGGGAACGGACTTGATTATCATTGATTGACCATGTCTTGAAACTCCAAATTAGACGGTGGATGAGAGTGGCAGGGGGGGGGGGGGTCGAATCATCGTCTTGTGACTTATGGAATCAACAATCGAAGAATGTATATTAGGTTAATAGGTTATCCTAATCCCAAAACCCCAACAATAAAAAAAATTAGTAACTAATGTTGGGTGGAATGGACGGTGGCAAGACTCGGAATGTCCGAGCTAGCCTCGATGAACACCATGCCACCAACTCGGCATGTCGAGTTTAGGGGTGACTTGGTAATAGGTCGCCGATGAGAGAGAGAGAGAGAGAGAGAGAGAGATATTTTGTTCTTTTTTTTTTACCATTTAATCAAAAATTTCATTTAAAAAAAATACCTTATTTTCATATATATATATATATATATATATATATATATATATATATATATATATATATATATATAAACATCATTTTCAAAATATAACCGTTTTTTTTTTCAAAAACTTAAGTTTTAAACTTTCTATTATCTACTATAAATATCAACACACTTCTTTATTTTTTTTACCACATTCAAACTTTCTTCATTCAAATCTCCAAACCTTTTTATTTTCCATATTATTTTAAACTTCATTTCTAAAAAATGACTCGTGTTTGGTCCACGGATGAAGAGATCATATTGGCTCATTCATGGACTGATGTAGCTGAACAGCCAATCAACTTCAACGTCAATATGTCTACTTTCTGGATGAGAGTCGGCGAAAGATACAACCGCGAAACTGGTCAACCTCGAAGTGAAGATCAACTTTTCTCCAAATTGAGAAATACAAACGTAGTTACAGTGCAATTTCACACTATGTTTTTTAGGATTACGTGTGAAGCATTGAATGGTGAAACCGAATGAATTTTTTTGGTCATTGCTCTTGAAGCTTTTCGTGAAGAAACTAACAAACCTTTTCGGTTTGTTGAGTTTTGACAAGTTGTGAGGCGGTTCGACAAATGGCATCAACATTGCGAATGAACTAACTGTACAAGAATATGTGGAGCTCAGCATGTCTGGAAGCACAGGAGAACGTTCTTTTGCTGATATTATTACCAGTATTCGCTACTGGGTCATTCATAGCATTACTATACCTTCCCTATTCATTGATTCTTCTAACTGGTCTGTCCCAGTGCTAATAGACCCACTCCAATCTCGGGAACCTTTCCTGAGCTACTAAAATCTTGGAAATCGACTAGCCTTACTTCTTTCGGGGCTCCATCCCTCTTGAAGTGTTGTGTTTTAATTTTCCGTGTCTTGCGTGTTTCAATTTCTAGTTGTCTTGTGTGTTTTAATTTCTAGTTGTCTTGTGTGTTTTAATTTCTAGGTTTCATAATTTTCAATTCTATGTTGTATTTTTTGGTGTGTTGTAATTTCATTTATAGTTTGATGGAGTTTTAGTTTTATAAAAATAATTTGTTTAAAATGTTTATTTTTTATATTAATTAATTTTAGAAAGAAAAAAAAATAACATAACAAGCTGACTTTTTGGTACGTGTCTTTCTGATTTCTTTTCTACACAGGTACTGAGGTACAGTAGGAGTGCAAGCAAAAAAAAGTATTTATTGCATGTGACCACAATTGTTTTTACTACTTCCTAGTTTTTACTTATTTTATTAATTTTGAGATCATGGGGATTTCATATGTATCTTTTAAATCTCCAGCCGAGGGAAAAATCACAAATGCATTGATTTTATCGGCTCTCTAGTCAACTTGGCGGGCTAGAAATGAGCGAATTTACAGTAAGGTTGTGGGGAGTGGTCACAGCCAACTCACCGAAAAAGTGTTGTCACATCTGTGTCACATCAGCTTCACCACCAACTCACTAGACATTGGAAATGGTTATCACTCCACATCATTTATATTTATATTTTTTTATTTTTAAAACATTAGATTAAATAAAAAAACATTATTATAAACTTAAGTAATCATTCTACTAATTAAAAAATCAAATAAACATATTATTAATTTTTAAAATTAAATAAACATAGTTATATATAGTTAAGGGTTTAACTTAATTCAAATAAAAGTGAAAGGGTATAATAAGATTAATGACAGAATCTCAGTGACCAAATTTATAACTTCAATTAAAACAAATATAATGTCCACCGGCTTACGTTTTGGTTGTCTTCTTCACTCGATTTCTGGAAAACGGGTACATCCCTTTTTTTCTACTTCGATGGATAAAAAGGAAAAACCCAACAAATTTTAAGGGTCAAATATGTTACCGTTGTTGTTGCTGCTTTCTTATTCGTCGTCTTCGTCCGTCCTCCCATTCACGCCACACTCAAACCACCGGCCTTAGGGGTGGTGTTCACGCGTCCTTAAGATGGACACATCAGCAGGACGCGTGGGTTAGTCCTCCCATTCCGGTTAGCCTAATAGTGCTTTCCCTTATGCCTACATGTTTGAGGATATCAAGATGAATGTTTTCTTATGGGTTAAAAATAGAGGGAAATTAATTTCTTTAAATTGGGTGTTTTGGTATATTTACCCATTTGTTGTGTTTTAAATTCTATTTTGTTCATTTGTTGTTTTTCCCTTTCGCTTCTAGCTTCTTGCTAGAGGTGTTTATAAATTTTCGTTGTTAAATAGAAAAAAAAATTTGATTTCTCAATTTTTTTTTCATTTGTATCAAGTAGTCATGAACAGTTTTATTTGGGTTTGTCAATTTTGATATTTATTTATCAATATGTATTTGAATAAAGTAATTTCTTTGGGTTTTTCTTATTCTTTTCTAACGTGACCTTTGAAGGTTCAACCATTGAAGGATAAAACACAAAAAATCTACATATTAACTCAAACAATTTCATACTACCAATGTTAAGGTGTTTTCTTTTCAAACTAGTTATTTATGTTATAAAAATATTTATAAAATATTACAAAGTTTCATAAACAACATTTAAATTAGTGAAATTTTGTTAAAGGTTTGCAATCTTTATGGTTTTGATGAGCCTTTTTCTCCTTTCGCACCGGGTCTATAATATATTTGGATTCGTCTTTGTAGTCGATTGATTGCAACAATGGAAAGACTTATCCGATAACTGTTGAGATAAACTTTAACAGGTAGATGTTGTGTTGGTGATATAGAACAAAAAATGCATGATTAATTCTAATATCAAAATCAAAGTTTTGCCATAACGATAGATCGCCTCGGGAAGTGTGCTATTAGAATGTGTGTTGTAATTATCTTGATATAAAAAATATTATGAAGTCCGATCTAGATTAGTAATCATAATAATATCGAATAGTATTACTTCTTTGACTTTATACTGTAATATTTCAGTAGAGTATATTTTTCTAAAAACTAAACCAAATTCAGTAACTACGTGAAGGTAGAAAGAACTACGAATGGCACAGGGAGCTTGTAACACTTGAATCCTGGTATGTTTCATTATTGCCCATTGAGTTATTTAATAGTTGCATTTTGGTCCTTGGCCAGTACGTGGGGCGTACCAAGTGGTATGCTTAGCGTACAAACTGTAAAGTCAGTACGCGGGATGTACCAAGGGGTACGCTTAGCGTACTGATGTGAGGTTTGGTCGTAACTCCGGAAATGTACGCGGGGCGTACGTGTGATTTAAGGAAACCCTAATTTATGGTGATGCACCCTATATAAACACCTTAAGTCATTAGGGTTGGCCTCTTTACCAGCCCCTAAGCCTCCAAAACCCTAGAAATCGTTCCTTAGCCTCCATTATTGTATTTTGAGCTCATTATGTGCATCTTGGCGTGTTTTGGTTCATATTTAAGAAGAAGGAGTTTAGTGCAAGGTTGTGGATCAAGGAAGAGCTTGTGGATCCTGATTCTCTACTTTATTTCCAGCTTGTTTGAGGTAAAAATCCATGACCTTGCTCATTAGAAGTTTAGATCTAGTTTGTATGAGTTTTGGACACTTTTTGGTCCCATGAATGAGATCTAGTGGTTTGATACCACTCCAGGAGCTATGAGTTGCCACTCTTGGTGTTTCTGAGGTTCAAAGTCTATAAAGTTGGCACCTTTAGGGTTTGGAATCACCCATGCATGAGATTATGTCCATGTAGTGAAAGAAGAGTGCTATATCTTGAAGTTGGGTCCTTTTGGAGGCATGAAAAGTCACAAAGTCAGTGACTTTATGGCTCTAGACGCTTATTAGGATTCAGATATGTGGTTTGGAATTCTGGACCTAAGCATTAAGTGCTTAAGGAGGATTTTGGCTAAATGGGTGAGTAGGCTGGGCTTACAAGTCTGTACGCACGGCGTACTAGCCATATAACATGTACGCTTAGTGTACACCTGAGTACGCCCCGCGTACTCAGTCAGATGGGTTTTGCGTTTTGGGCTTCGAGGTTAGGCCTTTCTTTTGGGCCTAGGTGATTGAGTTCTTGTTGGGCCATCTGAGTGAAATTGTTTTGGACTAAGAGAATGGGTGGGCTTTAGGGTAAGGCCCATGTAAGGGTTTGGGGCCTAATTTGGAAATTTTGGCTATAAATGGGCCTTGAATGATTAATTGGTTTTGGGTCTTTTAGATTGTGCGTTTGAGCCTTAGTCTTGGACCAAACTAGGTGATGGTAAAATGGTCTTTTTACCCCAAATATGGATTGTTGGATATGGATTGGAACCCAAATGTTAATTGGGTGTTATTTTGTATTGATAGCTCGGGGACTCGTCCGACCAGCAGCCATGCATTTTCAATGAGATTCAACAGTCGAAGTGAGTTTCCTCACTGGGTTTAGCGGGTATAAGGCACCAATGTTGACCCTTATTGTTTATGTTAGGATGCTAGGAGTCTGCGTGACCCTTGCATGTGTTATGTGCTGCTATGTATATCGGGCAGGGCTCGATGTCGGGCGAGGCCCGATGACTGAAACATATCCGATTGCTTTATGATCATTATATGTGTTAGCATGATTATGTGATATATATTGTATGTGTATAGTGGGCGGGGCCCGATGTCAGGCGGGACCTAAGAATAACATATATGTATACCGAGTGGGGCTCGATGCCGGGCGGGGCCCGATGGAGGGTGGGCCCCTATGTAGGTCGGGGTACTAGCATGTGATTATTATGTATGGTACGGGGTAGTTTGGGGAACTCACTAAGCTTTGTGCTTACGGTTTTCAGTATATGTTTCAGGTACTTCTGGTTCCAAGGGGAAGAGCTCGGGATGACTGCATCGCACACACCACATAGTTCCGCTTTTGTAATTTACTCTTATTGATATGATGTTGATACACTTAGTTTCACTTGGATTGTATTGATGATGTTTTTGGAATACTATTTTATTTAAATTAAAAATGAAAATTTTGGATCATATTTTTGGGACGTTACAAGTTGGTATCAGAGCCTTAGTTTGAGGGATTTGGGCACACTCTCGGGTGTGTCTGAACTCAAATTGAGGGTTTGGTAGAATTTTCAAAAAGAAAATGTTTTATAAAAAAGGTTTTGAAAAAAGAAAAAGGGTGTGGTGCATGCGATCGACCGAGCTCAAGTAAGTTTTCCCAAATTACCCGTACATGTTATCTCATATGATTTGATATGTGAATCTATGAATCGCATGCTAGATAGGGCTAAGGTTCTGCTCAGTTTTGCATGATAGAATGCTAGGAGAGATGCCTTTGTATGCCTATTGTATGAGCTTGTAAACTTGCATGCTAGTATTGACTAGTCAGTGATAGGATGGCCTGATTAGGTTATGCTTGGTTCTGGTTACTTGATGCTTGAATGTTGCTTGCTTTGTGCTTTTAGGAGTTCTAACTAGCTTCAGCTAACTAGTAAGCGAATATGCTAAGTTGCATATTGTGGGAACTAAATAATTTTTGAAGGTTAGGTTTTAGCTCTATTCCGCAACTCTTGTATAAGTCCAACCGTTGTAGTTTGAGACCTTTCATTCGAAGAATTATCTGGTTTTAGTGGTATGTAATTGTATTCGTGAGCTAGTTAGAAGGAGTTAGCAGGAGTTCCTTCTGCAGCTGATGGCGGAGAGTGGTACGGAGTTTGCCCTAGGAAAACCTAGGATGAGATCTAATGTTGGGAGCCTTACCTGTGAGGGAAAGTTGTATGGATATAAAGTAATCTGGTTGAGTCAAGGCAATTCTTGAGGAAAGTACGAATAGATGTGGAAGGTAGTATGGGCATGTACTATTGGAAGCAGAGGATTCGTACTCGATTCAAGGAGAGCTACGATGAACCAGGGAGCTTGTGGAGTTTGTGATTCCCCGATATATATATATATATATATATATATATATATATATATATATATATATATATATATATATATATATATATATATATATCGATGCGTATTCTGATGGTTTATATGGTCTATTTTCAGTATAGTGACAATGGGAGGCAGACCTTTTGGCAGTTCTGGTGCTGGTGAGGGTTCAGGCTCAGGATCTGGAGTCGGGCAGCTCGATGAGCAGACTAGGGAGTTCTTCTCATCTGAAATTACTCATTTCATTCTTGATCAGACTCCTTTGATCTTCGGCACGGTCAAGGAGGGTATTCTGGAGCTTCTGGATGAGCGGTTAAGCTCGTTTCGTACTGAGATGATCACACAAGTGGGATCACGTTCTTTGAAATTCAAGGAGTTCCGGGCATGTGGAGCTGCAGACTATCATGGGGAGAAGGACCCCATAGCAAGCAGACGGTGGTTAGAAGATGTTGCTAACTGTAACGCCCGTGTTTCGAGGCTAAGCAATACGATGATGTAATTGTTAGGGTCAACAAATGTAACTTAATATGAAGCGATAAAAAGGAATTATTTGAGTATTACGTGAATTATGTGAATTTATGTGTTTTACACTTGTTTATAATGATATAATAAATTAAGAATGAAAATAAGCATAAAAAATAAAATGTTATATAAACCGATATCTATGAAGAAAGTTGTAGTGGTCGTGACAAGGATTCCAGAGATATAAAGAACGCCGAAATCCGAGTTATAACGAAGAAGTTATGACCTGTCGAAGTTTCGCGACAAAACCGGCACGATGTTATGCGACGTAAAAAGTGATGTTGCGATAAAATGCTTTTTAGCCTTAGCGATCTAAACAAAAGCCGTAGTATACGTTAAACCGAGAGCGTGCATAAAAAGAACGTCCAAATCCGACTTCGTATGAGGAAGTTGTGAATTTTCTAAGATTTGACATAGTAGTATGCAGTCCGGAGTTCGAATATTAGATCGATCGATTTTTAGCCGACACAACCTAAACGAGAATCGAATATCTCGTTAATAGTAGCTCAACGGTAAAAATACAGACGAAAACAGACGTCGGATGACAAAGTTATGAATTTTTAACGAAATTTTTCCTGTCTCGGCCTGTTAAAAATACAACTTTAAAAATAAAGTCAAAATTAGCCGACAGAGTCTAAACGAAAGCTGTAGAGTACATCTCTACCTACGCGTGGATATAATGAACGTAGAAAACGGAGCTCATAAGCGAAAGTTACGGATTTTAGAAGACGGAATGACAAATTGCGAGGCCACGCCCCGCGTAGCCATCGGACGCCTTGCGTACCGGGTACGCCCCGCATACACCGATGGTACGCTTAGAGGTCTTCCTATGTACGGTCCGAAGTGAGTCACGATGCACCATCCGGAGGTTGACATGCCATCGTACGAACGCTCATCGTAGCCTTGAACGCCCTGCGCACCGAGGTACGCCCAGCGTAGCTCCGCAGGTACGCCCCACGTAGACCGAGGCTTCGGCCTATAAAAGGGGTGTAAAGGCAGCCGGTTTTCTCACACCTTCCACTATTTCTTTCTCTCTCTACTCTCTCTCTATCCTCCCCAAACACCCCCAAGCCTAGGAAACTTCCCTAACACTAGAAGAAAGCCCCGGAGCGCCAGAAGGCTTCGAGAAAAAGAGTTTTTCGGTTCGAAAACTCTGCCCCCGCAGAGTCCGGTTTTCAAGCAAACCTCCCGGTTTCGTCGAAGCGAAGCACTATCCAAGTTGGAATCACCACCTTATCAAGTGAGTGCATAGTTACTTTCATCTTACACATAGATATGAAGTATTTTATATAAATTATGTGTTATGTGTGCATATTATCTGTTTATCTTGAGATCTATGCTGGATGGAAGATTTAAACCTCGTTTTTCAGATCAAAACTGTATATGTATTTTATATCTTGAGATCTATGCTGGATGGAAGATTTAAGCTTCGTTTTTCGGATCTAAATTGTAAATATATTTTATATCTTGAGATCTATGATGGATGGAAGATTTAAACTTCGTTTTTCAGATCTAAGTTGTATATGTATTTTATATCTTGAGATCTATGTTGGATGGAAGATTTAAACTTTGTTTTTTTGTATATACGAATATGTTGGGTAGAACATGGGTAGATAAATGATGAGGGATGAAAGATGATATAGATGATTATTGGTAGCTGCGCCACAACCTGTAGATGTCTTTGAACTACGATCCTAGCAGCTACGCCTAAAGGATAATATCGGCAACTGCGCCTAATAGAGAACATCATAATTCTGGCAGTTGCGCCTAAAAGATAATATAGGCAGCTGCACCTAACAGAGAACGTCATAATCCTGGCAGCTGTGCCTAAATGATAATACTGACAGTTGTGCCTAATAGATAACATTGGCAGCTGTGCCATAGGCAACGATGGACTTTGTGCCTATACCTTAGGAGAATCCTTAGGAATGAAAAAGTGAATGATAGATGATTCTTAGGGTAGATCCTTAAGAAATAAAGAATATAATGGGGATGGGTAATTGGGTTAATTGTGTGATGATGAAACATAATAACTTTATTATTGTGGGTTGAAAACCCTATGTACTCACCAGGTTTCCCAACCTGACCCACTCAGTTTATTTGTATCACAGGTGTCGATACGAAGCTACATTACACTGAGAGATTAAAAGAGATGAAAATCATTAGTGTAAATACATGTAAGGTCTATTTATGCTTATGTTTCTGTATTGACGATGACATCCCAAAGTTTTAATATAAACAAAATGCATTTCTTCGGAAATGCTTTGATAATATCATTATCATGTTTTTCTGGGAACAAATTCCGCAACACTTTTCTTTAAAAGTATACTCTGATTTTAAAAAATAAAGCATAAACAAATCGGTCTTTTCTAGCCGTGAAAATGGGGATGTCACACTAACGCCTTCCGCACCAGCCGTTGCCCCGAGGGGGACAGGGTCAGACTAGCTTCCTGACTTTTGAAGGACAGGGCACGAGACTGGTGGGAGGAGGTAGGACGTGCAATGGGTGATGGTGTTGTTGACGTGATGTCATGGGATGATTTTTCGACCAGGTTCCGAGTTGAGTTTGCACCAGTGATTGAGGTGCAACATTTGGCGCGAGAGTTTAAGGATCTCCGCCAGGCTACAAAGACGGTGGCTGAGATCACCGTGATGTTTCGGGAGAGAGTGATTATGGTTCTGCTGTATGTGGCGGATGAGGATATGAAGAAGACCCGATATCATGAGATGTTGAGGAGTGACATTCGGCAGTTTGTGAGCCGATCCATCTACAAGACGCTTGAGGATATGTTAGCGCGAGCTAGGGAGAGGGACATTGATCTAGAGATGGAAAAGAAGAGGGAGCCAGATTCTGTGCCGAGTGCTGAGGGTTTGGGCAAGAGGACCAAGGTATTTGAGTCTAGATCGATAGGCCATCAGGGTTGGAGCCGTTACGGGAAGTGTGGCAGGACGCACAAGGTACCATGCAGGGTTGGCGGATATGGTTGCTTCAAGTACGGCCAGACGGGTCATTATAGTAGGGATTGTACTGCTACCACCACCCAGGGATATGATCTGATTTGCTTTCATTGCAATCAAAGGGGCCACAAGAAGGCCCATTGTACGAGTTTGGCTGCAGCAGGACCGGTGTCAGCACCTGCTCCTGCAACTCTTCGGATTACAAACGGCCGCCAGGGCCGGGCAGAAGCGCCTGTGGTGAAGAGCATGGCTTTCCAGTTGACGGCCGAGGAGGCGCGTGCAGCTCCCGATGTGGTGACGGGTATGTATCTTCTCTTTATCTCTTTATTCATATTGAATTGCTTGCTTATGTTTATATGTTTTATTTTAGTATCGTTCCTTGTGAACAGTATTTCTGCATTGGTATTGTTTGATTCAGGGGCTACCCGATCCTTTGTATTGCTTGCGCTTAATAGGAGATTTGGTGGAGTTCGGGGGGAGATGGATTGTCCTTTTAATGTTGAGATTGATGATGATAGGTTTGTTTTGGTTGGGAGAGTTCATCGGGGTTGTACTTTTCAGTTGTTCAGTGAGTAGTATTTGGTTCCTATTCTGTTGCGTGGGAACAAGGTTATCGTGGGCATGGATTGGTTGAGCCCTAATGGGGCAGTGATCGATTACAAGCAATAGTTGGTTCGGGTTCGGACTCCGAGTGGGGGAGAGTTAGTGGTTCATGGGGAGAAATCTCAGTATGGGCCGATTTTGTGTTCAGCGGCGAGGGCCAGGCATTATTTCCAGCAAGGTTGTTCCGGTTATGTTGCCTATGTCATGGATATCCGGGATAAGTGTAAGGTGACTGTGAATGATATGCCGATTGTGCGAGATTACCCAGATGTGTTTCCAAAGGATCTTCATGGGGTGCCTCCGGAGAGGCAGGTTGAGTTCAGGATTGATCTGGTTCCTAGTGTGGCTCCAATAACCAAAGCACCGTATCAGTTGGCTCCTCCCGAGATGCAGGACTTGACTACACAACTACAGGAGCTATTAGACAATGGGTTTACTCGACCGAGCAATTCGCCTTGGGGAGCATCGATTATGTTTGTAAAGAAGAAAGACAGGTCTCATTGTATGTACATCGACTACGGGGAACTGAATAAGGTAAGAGTGAAGAACCGTTATCCCCTCCTGGGGATTGATGATCTTTTTGACCAGCTTCAGTGTGCATCTTGGTTCTCCAAGATTGATTTGCGATCGGGTTATCATCAGATGCGGTTCAGGGATGAAGATGTGCAGAAGACAACTTTATGGACTCGTTATGGTCATTACGAGTTTGTGGTGATGCCTTTTGGGCTCGCCAATGCTCCAGTCGCGTTCTAGGATCTCAGGAACCGCGTGTGCAGACCGATGTTGGATCAATCTGTGATAGTATTAATTGATGATATCTTGGTTTATTCCAAGACTCAGGAGCAGCATGAGGAGCACTTGAGGGAAGTGCTAGAGACATTGATGAGGGATAGACTTTTCGCATAGTTCTCCAAGTGTGAGTTCTGGTTGCACGAGGTGCATTTTCTGGGGCACCTTGTCAACCAGAAGGGTATTCTGGTCGATCCGGCCTAGTTCGACGCCGTGATGCAGTGGGAGGTTCCGAGGTCTCCATCTGAGATTCGGAGTTTTCTTGGTTTGTCTGGTTATTATCGGAGAATTATCCAGGATTTCTCCAAGATAGATGTTCCTTTGACCCGATTGACCAAGAAGACGGTTACATTGTTAGGGTGCAAAGTTCTCATTAGGTGTGGAGTGCAGGCTTACCCTCTTGTATGTGTAAATGGGTTGAGTCTTTCCTATAATTAGGAAGTGAGTGACTCCCATTATGTAAGAAATGGTAAGATCCATTTTGTGAGAGAAATATTCAAAACCCACTTGTACTCTTACTATTCTAATGGAGCTTAAACATGATTATTTACTCTTGGTGTTCTTGATGTTTGTATGATTCACTAGATCTTTTCAATTCTGCACATGTCATCATAATTAGGATCACTACGATTGGTATAAGAGCGGGTGTTCTTGAAGCTCTCAAGAATTGATCCATGATGAAATTTTTGATTTGGTGAATCTTCTTTGTGATTTGATCTTCGTGTTTGAGAGAGTTTATGGTTCTAGAAATCGAATTACTACTTGAATTTTGATTCAAAATTCGATTTTCTTAACTAGAATTCATGTGATTTTCACTTTATGTCTCTAAAAACCCATTTGAATTCACTTTCTCTCTCTATAAATTTTCAAGCTCTTGTGATTTTTTCATCATTGATTTGAAATGGAAGAACCAATTTGTGAAAAATGGTTTGTATTGAAAGCTAGATGTTATACATATTCATACAATTTTGACGAACTTCTCTATTCTTTGGTAGTTGGATCAATCAAAAGTTATTCAACCATTTCTTGTGGTGAAAAAGATGGATTTGGAAAGATGATTGGATATGAAATTGGTCATAAAAAGAATAATGTTTTGCTTAATCATTTGGTTGCAACTTATCATGAGAGAAGAAGGAAGAAGAAAGAAGTTGAAATCGTTCAAGGAATTCGTATTGATTATCCCAAATATGGTTTCAATGTGCTTGAATTTTACCCGGATGTTCATGAAAATCATAAGGAGGTTCTTGAAGAAGTTAATCATGTTCATGATGTTCTTGAAGTTCAAGATAAGAAGATTCAAGTTGATTTTCATGAAGAAGAAAAAGTTTTTTGCTCGATTGAAGTTCAAACCGATGATATTATGTGTTCTTGTGATTCGTTTGAAGGAATGATTCCTTATCGAAAGCCACTAATCCACGAAATTCACAAATATCAAACTCTAAAAGATTTGATTCAAACTTGCAAAGTTGAAGTTGTCAAGAGTGAAGTTGTTCTTGAGTTCAAAACTTCAAGATCCAAAAAGATGAAAAGGAAGAAAAAGAAGAAGAAGATCAAAAGTAAGAATAAATGAGTTTCTTCACAAAAAACTTCAAATGTTGTTGTGAAGCCGAAATCTATGAAGCAAATTTGGGTTCTAAAGCAACAATCATCAAGTGTTGAAATGAATTTAAATTCAAAACCCAAAAGTGTTGATGGTTCTTATGAAGATGATGCTAGATTGTTGAAGAACACAAAGAACGGGTTGTACAACACGTATAATGGGTGATACAATGTGAAGATTGGTGGTTTTCTTGTTCCAACAAAAGAACCAAGATCTTCAATGACTGATTCGTGTGTTGCAAATGGAAAAACAATCATCAAGAAGGTGTCTCAAATATTCAAATGGATTGTAAAACGTTCTTGATTTTTGATGATCCGATGAAGATCGATCCAGGTTTTATCGAAATTCAATTTTAATTTCGATTTGTGCATTTCGTTTTTCATTTTTGATCGGTTTGTCTCGTTGGATCTATTTTGTTTCAACCCCATTGTTGATCCAATATTTTTTTTTTGTTTAGATCAAGCCTAAAACAAACATTAAATTTGTTTGGATTAAATTTTCATTTTGATCCAACTTTGAGCCCAAATTTCGAATCCATTTTTTTTCAATATTTCGAAACTTCCACTCTTCATTCAATTGTATGATGAGCCCAAACTCAAATTCATATATGTCCATCTTCTTATTTTGAGCCCAAATCATATGTTACACTGTTCGAAATCGGAATGAATGGGATGTATAAAAGTCAAAGTTTGACTTATTGATGATTATTTCATTCTCAACTTTGTGGCTTATCTAAATACGAACCGGCTTGGAAATTGATTTCATCTGCTGAGTATCGATACAATAAGGATTTCGAAGTTGATTCTATGGGATGATTTTGAAATATTGAGAAGTTACGAATGAGGATCGTCAGAACGAAGGCTGACTCGCAAGTGGTCTCAAATTGAAATTGGAGTCGAATGTCGATTGTGATTATTGGAAGTCGAAATCGATTTTAGAGGATGTTAAAATCGATTGAATGGATTTCAGTATTGGTTTGCTTTTGAAGGTTAATTTTGGATTTCAGTGAATAGAGATGCTATATCGATGTTTGATTTTGAATGATTTGATTTGGAGTTTTGGGAACGAAAGTCACTAATTGGAAGTCAAATTTGATTTTAGATGTCGGTTTGAAAGTTGGAATGAGAAAGGAGTTTGGTATCGAATCGAAGTTTGAAGAGGTGCTATTGGGCATTGGATATTCCGTAGAACTCTTGGTACTCTTCGATGGGAATGGGACGATTTGATGATAGGAAATCGAGTCAAATTTGGTTTTGATGCGAAGGAACAAATTTTCGATTGATGTTTACATTCGCATCTAGGATATTTGGAAAAGAAAAGAATGTGATTTCGAGTTTTCTTGAGAATGACTGAATCTCGATTTTGGTTGGTAAACAGTCAGATGGTCGAATTCGGTTTACAAGTGGTCAAATGATTGAAGAGTTTGAGAATAGCTGATACGAGTACTATTTTCGAATCAAATGGTTAAGGAATTGATTTCATCTTGTTTGAGTTGGGGACAAACAAAGCAAAGTTTCACATCAAACGTGTTTTTCATGGACGAGAACTGATAACGAAGGTGAAGGATTTGATTATCGATTTTGGGTTGTCAACCAGTCGAATGGTCAAAAGCTACTGGGATTTCAAATGTGGATAAATTGGAATCAAATGATCAAGTATCAAAAGTTTTAAGATCACCGGTTTCGAATGTGATTTGGTATGCTCGCATTGAAATTGCTTTGAGGTCAATATCGTCTTGGACTTCTGGTGTTAAATTTTGAGTCGACATCAAAGGCAGATGGGTTAAGTCGAATGGGTTAGTTTTTGAGTCGACATCGAACACTAATGGAGTGGTTCGACTAGTGCCTTGTGATTTCGAACGTATGTTGAATATGTTGAGTCCGATTGTTTGACTTGTGATGAATGCTTAAGGATTTGATATCGATTGTTCGCATCTGGTGAATTGGAGAAGAAACAAAACATTTTCTGTTTTCACCCCCTGGACTTTCAAAGAAGTGTCAAGTTCTACCCATATTCGAAACAAGGGTTGATTTCGACATTTTTAAAGAAGAAAGAAACTAATTTTCTTTCGCATCCCTGAAGTTTTAAAGAATTGACAGAAATTACCCAATTTCGACATTGGGATAATTTTCTGAGAAATGGGAGATTTCTCAAGTTCAGTCCCTGCAGTTTATGCGAACTAACACTTTATGCCCAGTTTCGCATTTGGGGTAAAGTTTTGCATTTGGAAGCTGTTTTGGCGCAACGGGTCCCTGCAGAATTTGCAAAGTTGACACTTTATACCCAATTTTCGAAATTCTTGCAACTCTCACCCAAAAGTTGAAATTTTTCACAAAAATTGGAAAATTTTCATGACTTTTCGTGATTGTTTTTCGTAAAAGTTTTTCGCGGTTGCATTTTTGGCACACATCGAGGGGGAGATTTGACAAGTTTATTCCTCGAGCGTTTCTCATCCTTTGTGGGCTTTATAATCACTTGTTGATTATAAAAAGGGGGAGAATGAAGAAATGGTATTCGAAGCTTCCCGGGTATTCAGTTGCGGATTTGAATATCGGTGTTACTTCGAGGGTGAGGTGGCCATGATCGCACGAGATCGTTTGGAAACTGAAGTCGAGACATCCGATCCTAACTTTGAGGGGGAGAATGTTAGGGTTCAAAGTTCTCCTTGGATGTGGAGTGTAGGCTTACCCTCTTGTATGTGTAAATGAGTTAAGTCTTTCCTATAATTAGGAAGTGAGTGACTCCCATTATGAAAGAACTGGTAAGACCCATTTTGTGAGTGTTAGTTTAGTGAGAGAAATATTCAAAACCCACTTGTACTCTTACTATTCTAATGGAGCTTAAACATGATTATTTACTCTTGGTGTTCTTGATGTTTGTATGATTCACTATATCTTTTTAATTTTGCACATGTCATCATAATTAGGATCACTACATACATTCTGGTGGGGGTCTAAGCAGCAGGCAGCTTTCGAGACTTTGAGACAACGGTTGTGTGAGGCACGAATTCTGACCCTGCTAGAGGGTGTTGATGATTTTGTAGTTTATTGTGATGCTTCGATCACCGAATTGGGGGCAGTGTTGATGCATAGGGGTTGCGTGATCGCCTACGCTTCGAGGCAGCTGAAGCATCATGAGGCGAATTATTCGACGCATGATTTGAAGTTGGGGGTTGTGGTTTTCGCCCTTAAGATTTGGTGGCATTACCTCTATGGGGTTCGTTGTACTATTTACACGGATCACAAGAGCCTGAGGTACTTGATGGATCAGCTGAATCTGAATATGAGGCAACGTCGATGGTTGGATGTGGTGAAGGATTATGATCGCGAGATCCTTTATCACTCGGGGAAGGTTAATATAGTGGCCGATGCTCTCAGCCGCAAGGCGGTCGCGACTCTGATCAGAGATATATGTTTGAGGATGACCGTGGTTACTCCATTGTTGGAGCGGATTCGTGAGGCAGAAGTAGAGGCTATTAAGGAAGAGCACCGAAAGAGCGAGTGTATTGTGGTTCAGGTGGCTTCCTTCGATTATGATAGTCGTGGATTGTTGACTCTGCATCAACGAGTTTGGGTTCCGTATTGGGGTGGTGTGTGCCAGATTCTGATGGAAGAGGCTCACAAGTCGAGGTTCTCCATTCATCCTGGGGCGACGAAGATGTATAAGGATCTTCGTCCTGATTATTGGTGGCCCTGCATGATGCGGGATATGGCATGGTATGTGGAGCGGTGCTTGGCCTGCAGGAAGGTTAAGGCCGAACATCAACGACCTCATGATAAGATGCATCCATTGGAGATTCTCGTATGGAAATGGGAGGACATCAGCATGGATTTTATCACGAAGCTTCCTAGGACTGCGCGTGGAGTGGATTCGATATGGGTCATCGTGGATCGTTTGACCAAGAACCGCATTTTATTCCGGTTCAGGGGAGTATTTCAGCAGAGAAGTTGGCCGAGGTGTATATCAGGGAGGTTGTGGCACGTCATGGGGTGCCGGTATCGGTGGTTTCTGACAGAGATGTCTGGTTTACTTCCAGGTTTTGGAAGAAGTTTCATGACGAGTTGGGCACTCGTCTTCACTTCAGCACAACATTCCATCAGCAGACCGATGGTCAGAGTGAGCGGACGATTCAGACCTTTGCGGATATGTTGCGGGCATGTGTTTTGTATTTTGGTGGGAGTTGGGATACGTATCTTCCGTTAGCGAAATTTTCGTATGACAACAATTATCATGCAAGCATTGATCGACCTCCTTTTGAGATGCTCTATGGGAGGAAATGCAGGACCCCGATTTGTTGGGACGAGGTCGGTCATCGGGTTATGGGGAGTACTGAGGTGGTACTCAAGACCACTGAGCTTATTCAGCAGGTTCGGAGCAGGCTCCAGACAGCTCAGAGTCGGCATAAGAGTTATACTGACAGGCGTAGACTTAGAGTTCCAGGTGAGAGATATGGTTCTCCTGAATGTGTCACCTTCGAAAGGTGTCATTCGGTTCAGGAAGTGGGGCAAGTCGGGTCCCATGTATATTGGTCCTTTTAGGGTTTTAGCTCGGGTGGGCTAGGTTGCTTATCGCTTGGATCTCCCAGATGAGCTCCGTCAGATTCATCGCACGTTTCTTTTCTCTTAGCTGCAGAAGTTTTTAGTGGATGATTCCGTAGTGATGCCGTTGGAGGATATTCACGTGGATGACCGCCATAATTATATTGAGAGATCGGAGGCAATTCTGGATCGGAAGACAAAAACCTTAAGGAACAAGGTTGTTGAACTGGTGAAGGTGCAATGGAAGGAGATGTAACGCCCGTAGATCCGGGCTAGTCAATTTAGAGACGATAAGCATCAAAAATGACTTTTTGATGGAAGATTATTTAGAAGGATTAATCTTAACCAAGTTGTAGTATATGTCTCAAGGTTTCCGAATATATAAAGAATGCCGAAATCCGAGTTATAACGAAAAAGTTATGACATGTCGAAGTTTCGCGACAAACCGGCACGGTGCCGAATGTCGTAAAAAGTGAGTTTTTGATAAACTACTTTTTAGCCTTAGTGATCTAAACGAAAGTCGTAGTGCTCCTTAAACCGAGAGTATGTATAAAAAGAACGCCCAAATCTGACTTCGTATGAGGAAGTTATGATTTTTCGAAGTTTCAGCTTAACAGTAGACAGCTAAAAACTCGAATTTTAGATCGAGTGATTTTTAGCTGACACGACCTAAACGAGAATCGAAGGTCTCATCATTTGTAGCACAACGGTAAAAAGACAGACGAAAACGGACGTCGGATGAAGAAGTTATGAATTTTTAACGGATTTCCTGTCCCGGTCTGTTAAAAATAATAATATAAAAATTAAAGTCAAAATTAGCCGAAGAAGTCTAAACAAAAGTTGTAGAGCGTAATTTTACCTACGCGTGCATCTAAAGAACGTCAAAAACGGAGCTCGTATGCGAAAGTTATGGATTTTAGAAGTTTTGGCGCGAAAAACGAGAATAATCCCCAAAACCGAGGAATTTCGCATAGGTGGACTTCGGCCACGTGTCCTCGCTTAGAACATGCCACGTGTCCGAAATTGTGCTGAGTCATCCGAGCTGCTGAGTTGATCCGAAGCGGTCCAGTGAGAAGGCGACGCGTGCTCCTTTCCTCGTGTCCAAACCCTCGCAGGATGCCACGAACCCTCTACCTCGGACCACTAGACCTCGGTCCAATCGGGAGCTGCCAGCAGCCCCTTCGCATGCGCAACCCACGTGCCCCTCGCTCCGGATCTGCGCCACCTGGAGGCTTCTCAGCCGTTGGATCAGGAGGCTCGCATCCTATAAATAGGAGGGTGCGAGACCTCCCGGGTATATTTTGGAAAAGTGACACTTTTAGCCCCTAAACCCATATTTCTTTCGTTCATCCCCCAAAGCCCCGGTATCAATTATAACCCCCGGAATACGCCACGAAGTGCCCGAGAAGCCCGAAAAATTTATCTTTTCGGTTTCGAAGCCCGACCCTCGCAGAGCCCGGTTTCTCAATAAAACTTCTGGTTGTATTAGAAACGATCGTTTTAGGCAACGAAGTGCTGCCCGGTTATCGTTAAATCATTTGAGTGTAAAGTCACTTTCATATTACACATAGATATGAAGTATTTTATATAAAATACGTGATATGTGTATATATGTTGTTTGTTTATTTGAGATGGATGTTGAATGAATGTTTTAAACATGTTTAAAATGATTTAAAATGTATATATATATTTTATCTTCAAATATGTTGGGTAAAACATGGGTAGATAAAGTATGAGGGATAGAAGTACAGTATAGATGTACGTTGGTAGCTATGAATTTAGTACAGTATAGATGTACGTTGGTAGCTACGGATTTAGTATGTTGGCGACTATGAGACGTAGTGCCTATTGTATAAACTCTGGCGACTATGAGACGTAGTTCCTATTGTATAAACCCTGGCGACTATGAGACATAGTGCCTATTGTATAAACCCTGGCGACTATAAGACGTAGTGCCTATTGTATAAACCCTGGCGACTATGAGACGTAGTGCCTATTGTATAAACCCTGGCGACTATGAGACGTAGTGCCTATTGTATAAACCCTGCGACTCTGAGACGTAGTGCCTATTGTATAAACCATGGCGACTATGAGACGTAGTGCCTATTGTATAAACCCTGGAGACTATGAGACGTAGTGCCTATTGTATAAACCTTGGCGACTATGAGACATAGTGCCTATTGTATAAACTCTCGCGACTATGTGACGTACTGCCTGTTGTATGAACCTTGGTAGCAATGGACTTTGGATAAATTCCTTAGGTCAATCCTGAGGAATGATTGGATGAAGGATAGTCGATTCTTGATCGACGTTTGTTAGTGCTTGTAGTATAAACGTTGGGCAGCGATGGGCTTCGTGCCTATTCCTTAGGATGAATCCTTAGGAATGAGTGAGATTTGATTCTTAGGGTAAATCCTTAAGAAATAAATAAGATAATGGGGATTGGGTAATTGGGTTGATTGTTTGATGTTTAAGCATAATAAATTATTTATTATGGGTTGAAAACCCTATATGCTCACCAGGCTCCCAAGCCTGACCCACTCAGTTTGTTTGTATCACAGGTATCGATACGAAGTTACTTTATACTAAGAGATTAAAAGAGATGTAGATCACTAGTGTAAGTGAGTGTAAGTTCTGTTTATGCTTATGTTTCTGTATTGACGATGACATCCCAATGGTTTAAGTGAATAAAATACATTTCTTCAGAAATGATTTGATAATATAATTATCATGTTTTTATGGGAACAAATTCCGCAACACCTTTTAAAAGGATTACTCTGATTTTATTTTAAAAAGCATAAACAAAATCGGTCTTTTCTGGTCGAGAAATTAGGGGATGTCACAGTTGGTATCAGAGCATTAGTTTAAGCGAACTAGGAATTTGTAGGATTTCTAGACTTCAACTTAGAATGCTAAATGATGATTGTGAGATGAGTGTCCGCTATATTTTTGACACGAGCACAAGTTTATTTTAGGAAAGATGCCTAAAATGTTTTATGTGTTAAATATTTTATGTTATAGCTATAAGGATGTCTTATATTGCTATTATTTGTTTGGATCTATGGTCTGTTGCCGACCGGATCTGGAAACCTTATGTGTGTAGGATTCTAACCGTATGATTACGAGATTAGAACTAACATGTAAATGTTTCGGAGTGATAAGGAGATTTATACGTCTATCGTAAATAAAGCTTTCTTATCTTAAATTCTCGCCCGGTACACCGAACGTTTGCTTGGGTGTACAAAACGTTATGGTGGAGACTCGTAGAGAATTGAGTAAATGGAGGAAATGAAAGGCTTATGATAGTGAATGACACCTCTCAGGAGATATCGTAAGAGTGGTATCTTGCCTTTAGAATATGTCTGATAAAATAGTGGAACGTTTAGAGGAGTATGGTACGTCTGAAGTACACCTTCGATTGGCAGGATGATGGAACGACTGGTGTAATTCTTGAAGTTGTCCCATCGTCTGGATTTCCATCACCAACCGAGTCGAAGTAGAATTGATGATTGAAGATACGCATGGAAGAAGTCCTAGTAGAGTCTAGGAAAAAAAAATCTATGATTATTTGGACACATTCGTATGTGTTAAATTGTTTTGTGATTTTAGGGCTTGGGGACTGCGAGACAATACTTGGGACGAGTATGAGTAGGTGTGAATAGTAGTAGAGATCTATGCTACTGGAAGCACAGGACTCACGCTTGGATCAGGGAAAGTCACAAGGTTACCAAGAAACTAGTGATTGATTTCGTTTTATTCGGATATGTCATTACCCTTGTTTCGGTAATGACTAGTAAGTTGGTTGTTATTCCGACCCTAGTGGTCATATCAAATTGAGTCCGACTACGATGAGTTTGTTACATGGTTCGGAGGACCAAGTTCGATGTAGCATATGACTAAAGTCAGAAGGTTGAAATTAATGCGATCGATAGCATCGCGCTCGTTGTTAATGAAGCTTGTAGCTGGAAATGCTATATGCTAAAATGTGATTATATCACATTAAGATACGAACGAAGGTATATTCCATTCTGGAATTTGACTCAAAGAGACTTGAGTCTAGACGTTGCATCATCCGATGAAGGTCATTAGAACATGACCCGTCGATCTGTTACAATAGATAAGGGGAAGTACTTATCCTAAGAAGAAGAAGGAGTCCTCAATAAGGATTTATTTTGTAACTTGTAGGTTACGATTGAAAGTCCAACCTAGTACGAAGAGCAGGTGTAAGATTGAGCATTATGGTTATTACTTAGGATGGAAAGATAATGTATGGAATCATTATACAAGTCCTATTTTCGTTGATGATTCCGGGACGTAATCATCCTAAGGGGGAGATAATTGTAACGCCCGTAGATCCGGGCTAGTCAATTTAGAGACGATAAGCATCAAAAATGACTTTTTGATGGAAGATTATTTAGAAGGATTAATCTTAACCAAGTTGTAGTATATGTCTCAAGGTTTCCAAATATATAAAGAATGCCGAAATCCGAGTTATAACGAAGAAGTTATGACCTGTCGAAGTTTCGCGACAAACCGGCACGGTGCAGAATGTCGTAAAAAGTGAGTTTTTGATAAACTACTTTTTAGCCTTAGTGATCTAAATGAAAGTCGTAGTTCTCGTTAAACCGAGAGTATGTATAAAAAGAACGCCCAAATCTGACTTCGTATGAGGAAGTTATGATTTTTCGAAGTTTCAGCTTAGCAGTAGACAACTAAAAACTCGAATTTTAGATCGAGTGATTTTTAGCCGACACGACCTGAACAAGAATCGAAGGTCTCGTCATTTGTAGCACAACGGTAAAAAGACAGACGAAAACGGACGTCGGATGAAGAAGTTATGAATTTTTAACGGATTTCTTGTCCCGGTCTGTTAAAAATAATAATATAAAAATTAAAGTCAAAATTAGCCAACGAAGTCTAAACTAAAGTTGTAGAGCGTAATTTTACCTACGCGTGCATATAAAGAACGTGAAAAACGGAGCTCGTATGCGAAAGTTATGGATTTTAGAAGTTTTGGCGCGAAAAACGAGAAAAATCCCCAAAACCGAGGAATTTCGCATAGGTGGACTTCGGCCACGTGTCCTTGCTTAGAACATGCCACATGTCCGAAATTGTGCTGAGTCATCCGAGCTGCTGAGCTGATCCGAAGCGGTCCCGTGAGAAGGCGACGTGTGCCCCTTTCCTCCTGTCCGAACCCTCGCAGGATGCCACAAACCCTCTACCTCGGACCACTAGACCTCGGTCCAATCAGGAGCTGCCAACAGCCCCTTCGCATGCGTAACCCACGTGCTCCTCGCTCCGGATCTGCGCCACCTGGAGGCTTCTCAGCAGTTGGATCAGGAGGCTCGCAGCCTATAAATAGGAGGGTGCGAGACCTCCCGGGTATATTTTGGAAAAGTGACACTTTTAGCCCCTAAACCCATATTTCTTTCATTTTATCATCCCCCAAAGCCCCGGTATCAATTATAACCCCCGGAATATGCCACGAAGTGCCCGAGAAGCCCGTAAAATTTATCTTTTTGGTTTCGAAGCCCGACCCTCGCAGAGCCCAGTTTCTCAATAAAACTTCTGGTTTTATTAGAAACGATCGTTTTAGGCAACGAAGTGCTGCCCGGTTATCGTTAAATCAAGTGAGTTTATAGTCACTTTCATCTTACACATAGATATGAAGTATTTTATATAAAATACGTGATATGTGTATATATGTTGTTTGTTTATTTGAGATGGATGTTGAATGAATGTTTTAAACATGTTTAAAATGATTTAAAATGTATGTATATATATATATATATATATATATATATATATATATATTATCTTCAAATATGTTGGGTAAAACATGGGTAGATAAAGTATGAGGGATAGAAGTACAGTATAGATGTACGTTGGTAGCTATGAATTTACTACAGTATAGATGTACGTTGGTAGCTACGGATTTAGTATGTTGGCGACTATGAGACGTAGTGCCTATTGTATAAACCCTGGCGACTATGAGACGTAGTGCCTATTGTATAAACCCTGGCGACTATGAGACGTAGTGCCTATTGTATAAACCCTGGCGACTATGAGACGTAGTGCCTATTGTATAAACCCTGGCGACTATGAGACGTAGTGCCTATTGTATAAACCCTGGCGACTATGAGACGTAGTGCCTATCGTATAAACCCTGGTGACTATGAGATGTAGTGCCTATTGTATAAACCCTGGCGACTATGAGACGTAGTGCCTATTGTATAAACCCTGGCGACTATGAGACGTAGTGCCTATTATATAAACCCTGGCGACTATGTGACGTAGTGCCTGTTGTATGAACCTTGGTAGCAATGGACTTTGGATAAATTCCTTAGATCAATCTTGAGGAATGATTGGATGAAGGATAGTCGATTCTTGATCGACGTTTGTTAGTGCTTGTAGTATAAACCTTGGGCAGCGATGGACTTCGTGCCTATTCCTTAGGATAAATCCTTAGGAATGAGGGAGATTTGATTCTTAGGGTAAATCCTTAAGAAATAAATAAGATAATGGGGATTGGGTAATTGGGTTGATTGTTTGATGTTTAAGCATAATAAATTATTTATTATGGGTTGAAAACCCTATATGCTCACCAGGCTCCCAAGCCTGGCCCACTCAGTTTGTTTGTATCACAGGTATCGATACGAAGTTAGTTTACACTGAGAGATTAAAAGAGATGTAGATCACTAGTGTAAGTGAGTGTAAGTTCTGTTTATGCTTATGTTTCTGTATTGACAATGACATCCCAATGGTTTAAGTGAATAAAATACATTTCTTCAGAAATGATTTGATAATATAATTATCATGTTTTTATGGGAACAGATTCCGCAACACCTTTTAAAAGGATTACTCTGATTTTATTTTAAAAAGCATAAACGAAATAGGTCTTTTCTGGCTGAGAAATTAGGGGATGTCACAGGAGACTTCCAGGACGAAGTATGATTCAAGTGGGGGAGAATTGTAACACTTGAATCCTAGTATGTTTCATTATTTCCCCTTGAGTTATTTAACAGTTGCATTTTGGTCCTTGGCCAGTACGCGGGGCGTACCAAGTGGTACGCTTAGTGTACAAGCTGTAAATCCAGTACGCGGGGGGTACTAAGGGGTACGCTTAGCGTGCTGATGCGAGGTTTGGTCGTGACTCCGGACACGTACACAGGGCGTACGTGTGATTTAAGGAAACCCAAATTTATGGTGATGCACCCTATATAAACACCTTAAGTCATTAGGGTTGGCCTCTTTACCAGCCCTAAGCCTCCAAAACTCTAGAAAGCATTCCTTAGCCTCCATTATTGTATTTTGAGCTGATTTTGTGCATCTTTGTTTGTTTTGGTTCATATTCAAGAAGATGGAGTTTGGTGCAAGGTTGGGGATCAAGGAAGAGCTTTTGGATCCTGATTCTCTACTTTATTTCCAGCTTGTTTGAGGTAAAAATCCATGACCTTGCTCATTAGAAGCTTAGATCTAATTTGTATGAGTTTTGGACCCTTTTTAGTCCCATGAATGAGATCTAGTGGTTTGATACCACTCCAAGAGCTATGAGTTCCCACTCTTGGTGTTTCTGAGGTTCAAAGTCCATAAAGTTGGCACCTTTAGGGTTTAGAATCACCCATGCATGAGATTATGTCCATGTAGTGAAAGGAGAGTGCTATATCTTGAATTTGGGTCCTTTTGGGGCACGCAAAGTCACCAAGTCAGTGACTTTATGGTTCTAGACGCTTATTAGGATTCAGATATGTGGTTTGGACTTCTGGACCTAAGCATTAAGCACTTAAGGAGGATTTTCTCTTAATAGGTGAGTAGGTTGGGCATACAAGTCTGTACGCACGACATACAAGCCATATAGTGTGTACGCTTAGCGTATAGCTAAGTACGCCCCGCATACTCAGTCAGATGGGTTTTACGTTTTGGGCTTCGAGGTTGGGCCTTTTTTTGGGACTAGGTGTTTGAGTTCTTGTTGGGCCATCTGATTGAAAGTGTTTTGGACTAAGAGAAAGGGTGGGCTTTAGGGTAAGGCCCATGTATGGGTTTGGGGCACAATTTGGAAAATTGGGCCATAAATGGGCCTTGGATGATTAATTGGTTTTGGGTCTTTTATATTGTGAGTTTGGGGCTTAGTCTTAGACCAAACTAGGTAAGAGGTAAAATCGTCATTTTACCCCAAGTATAGATTGTTGGATATGGATTGGAACCCAAATGTTAAGTGGGTGTTATTTTGTATTGATAGCTCAGGGATTCGTCGGACCAACAACCAAGGATTTTTAGTGAGATTCAATAGTCGATGTGAGTTTCATCACTGGGTTTAGCGGGTCTAAGGCACTAATTCCGTCCCTTATTGTTTATGTTAGGATGCTAGGAGTCTGCGTGACCCTTCCATGTGTTATGTGCTGCTATGTATATCGGGCGGTGCTCGATGCCAAGTGAGGCCCGATAACTGAAATGTATGTTATTGCTTTATGATTATTGTATGTGTTAGCATGATTATGTCATATATATTGTATGTGTATAGTGGACCGGGCCTGATATCAGGCGGGGCCTAAGAATAACAGATCTGTATACTGAGCGGGGCTCGATTTCGGGTGGGGCCCGATGTAGGGCGGGGGGCCAGTATGTGATTTATTATGTATGATACGGGGTAGTTTGGGGAGCTCACTAAGATTTGTGCTTATAGTTTTCAGTTTATGTTTCAGGTACTTCTGGTTCCAAGGGGAAGAGCTTAGGATGACTGCATCGCACACACCACATAGTTCCGCTTTTGTGATTTACTCTGATTGATATGATGTTGATACACTTAGTTGCACTTGGATTGTATTGATGATGTTTTTGGAATACTATTTTATTTAAATTGAAAATGAAAACTTTGGGTCATATTTTTGGGACGTTACAGAACTTGATATGGTTGTCGGTCATTAATTCTTTCTTTAAGCTGAAATTGAACATGAAATCGATAGAACTTGAGAAATCGAACTTGAAACTCAAAATCAGTGAAGTTCCAGTGAGATGAAATGAAATCGAACCTGGAATCAAGATCGTGTTGAAGTCGATACACAAGAGATTGTTGAAGAGTTACACCCTTCAAATCCTTAGCCTTTCATTGAAATACTCAATTAAAATACCAAAACCACAAGTAAAAGAACATGGAAAGTTAAACATAAAATTAACATCAACTCAGAGCTCAAGAAGCAGACATTCCAAAGACGACATTCAGGACTCGGTATGGTCACTACGAGTTTCTCGTTATGCCATTCGAACTGAACAACACACCAACCGTATTCATGGACCCTATGAATCGGGTGTGTAAACCCTACTTGGATAATTTCGTGATCGTTTTCATCACCGAAATAATGATATATTCACGAACCAAGGAAGAACATGGATGCACACTTGCAATTAATTTTAGAGCTGTTAAGAAATGAGAAACATTATGCAAAGTTCTATAAATGCGAGTTCTGGATTAACGAAGTGCATTTCCTCGTTCAAGTGGTCAGTAGTAAAGGGATTCATATCGATCATGTGAAGATCAAAGCGGTTAAGGATGAAAAAGCACCAACGACGCCAACCGAAGTACGCCAATTCCTAGGGCTTGCAGGCTATTATAGGAGATTCATCGATAATTTCACCAAAATTGCCAATCCTCTCACTGTTCTAACCCAGAAGGACAATAAATTTGATTGGGGAGACAGACAAGAGTCCGCCTTCCATAAATTGAAACAATTGTTGTGCAGTAGGGATGAGCAGTTTGTCCCAAATCCCGATCTCGTACCGGTAACGTACCGGAACCGGTACCAAACCATACCGAATTTAAAAATATGGGATGGTACTCAGTACTCCAAATACATGAAATTCGGGAATCGATACCGCTGGTACCGGTACTAGTACCAAAAACCGGTACCATTTTTGGTATCGGTACCGGTGATGTTAATTCGGCTCGATACTCGGGATTGACTTTTGATCAAATTTAGTTTTGGGAAATCGGGAACGGTACGGGTCGGTACCGATTCCGTCGCACGCTCATCCCTATTGTGAAGTGCACCAATTTTGTATCTGATAGGTTTTATGCAAAACAAATAAACTTAAAATCCTTAAGTTCACATGCAACCTAAGGATCTATGTTTTCACTATTTGACCTATAACTATGAACATCAAATAAGAAACCCTAAGAACCCTAGGTAATTTTCGAAAAACACAAATTAGGGTGTAGGATTACATACTTTAATTGTTATTGTAGTAAATAACAATGATTCCTTCTTGTACATCTCTTGGAAGCTAGCACCACAAATGTCATGCCTCAAATGGAATCACACCCAAGCTAGCAAGAAGATGACTTGAAGGAGGAGAGGGGAGGTAGGATTTTCGGATATCTCTCTATGGAATGGAGTGGCCGAAAATCTAAGACCTAAGGGTCTTTTTATAGTGAGAATAGGAAACCCTAGATAACCCTAATTTGAATATTTAATTAATAATTCAAATTTGGTATTTATCTACTTCCTTATTATCCACATGGGAGATTTTAGAAATCCTATAATATACCCTTAAAATCATCCACCACCTATGTGGAAGGTTCTGGAGCCTTTTATTTAACTATTGAACAATTACACTTTAGACCCTATACTTTTAATTAATTTTTTAAATTCCTGATTAATTATTAATTAAATAATACTTTTTCTAATTAGTATATTATTCTTATAATATATTAATAAAATTCTTATTTCAATTTATTAATCAAATAATAAATCAACCCCTCTCTCCAAAAGTCATCCTGTCCAATTGCTAGGTTTGAGGGCAACCCAAAAGGACTGTGACACTATCAAATCAAGTATATACCAATTATAGTTATGGGCTTAGACACCTAATCCAACAGTCTCTTCCATAGGGAACATAAGACCTTGTAGTATTTTGTGACGCCTCACACCAAGGGTTAGGATGCGTATTTGTTGGGTACAAAGTTATCCATGTATGACTTTGTAAATGGTTTGACTTTTGTAGACCCACTTGCATGTGGTGATTTAGCCTTGTGACATGAGATAGAGAGTGAGAGAGAGACATGTAAACACCTCTATATAAGAAGGGTTCATACCACTTATGGATGTGTGCTTGTGTAACGCCCGTAGATCCGGGCTAGTCAATTTAGAGGCAATGAGTGTCGAAAACGAATTTTCGGCAAAAGATTATTTATAATAAATAATATTAACCAAGTTGTAGAATATTTCTCAAGGTTTCCGTACATATAAAGAACTCCGAAATCCGAATTATAACGAAGAAGTTATGGCACGTCGAAGTTTTACGGCAAAACCGGCACGACACCGGGAAGCATAAATAGTGAATTTACGATGGAGCGACTTTTAGCCTTAGTGTTCTAAAAAAAAGTCATAGAAAACGTTAAACCGAGAGCGTCCATAAGAAGAACGCCCAAATCTGACTTCGTATGAGGAAGTTATGATTTTTCGAAGTTTCGGCTTAGCAGTGTACAGCCCGAAACTCGAATTTTAGTTCGAGCGGTTTTTGGCTTACGCGATCTAAATGAGAGTTGAAGATCTCATTAATAGGAACTCAACGGTAAAAAGACAGACAAAAACGGAGCTCGTATGCGAAAGTTATGGACGAAGCTTAGTCTCTACTTTTCGAGCGCGGCGAATTCGATACAGTTTTGTAAATCTGAGATAGAATGAGAGTTAGCCAACAAGGTCTAAATGAGAGTTGAAGATCTCATTAATAGGAACTCAACGGTAAAAAGACAGACAAAAACAGAGCTCGTATGCGAAAGTTATGGACGAAGTTTAGTCTCTACTTTTCGAGCGCGGCGAATTCGATACAGTTTTGTAAATCCGAGATAGAATGAGAATTAGCCAACGAGGTCTAAACGAGAGTTGAAGATCTCATTAATAGGAACTCAATGGTAAAAAGACAGACAAAAACGGAGCTCATATGCGAAAGTTACGGACGAAACTTGGAGACTACTTTACTATAGAATTCCTATAAATAAGAGATGAACTCTTCATAATTTCCTCACACCTTCAAACCTTTCTTTCTCTCTCTAACTTCTCTCTAACCTCCCTAAACCCCTCCCAAGTCTAGGGAACCTCCCTATCACGAGAAGAAAGCCCCGGAGCGCCCGACGGCTCCGAGAAGAAAAGCTTTCGGCTCGGAAACGCTGCTCCAGCGAAGCCCGGTTTTTAATAAAAACTCGCTGTAAGTAAGCTACGCCTACGCTATTTTTAATATAACTTCTAATTAATTATAGTAACATTATTAGGACCTTAAAACAATTATTTGAGATATTATTATGAGTTATATAAGAGTGTTGTTTAACGCTTATATAATAATAATAATAATAATAATAGCTAGACTATTAATTAGTCGCAGTTAACGTTAGACTAAACCCTAGTGGTATTGATACTAGGTTTTGTCGAAGGAAATTGTTTTAAGAGTAACGAAGTGCTGTCTGAGTTTGGAATCATCACTTTAACAGGTGAGTGCATGGTCCCTTTCATCTTACACATAGATATGAAGTATTTTATATAAATTACGTGCTATGTGTGCATATTATCTGAATACTTGCTGTCTATGATGGATGAATGATTTTATACATGTTTTAAATGATTTAAATATATATTTATTTTATATCTACAAATACGTTGGGATAAAACATGGGTAGATGAAATAGTTGGTGTGTGATGAAATAAAATGATGAGAGATAGGTGATGATAGGAAGGTGATGATAATTAGGTGATGGATAGGTGATGATGAATCGGTGATGTAGGATGAAAGATACTATAACCTTGTCCGAAAATTTGGAGATGTAGTCATCTACTAGAGTATAGATGGCGACCACGGAATATTCTAGACAACCCGTGGAAACACCAGCAGACTTATAACCTGTAGGTGATGAATTACGAGTCCAGGTGATGTGGTGACTGTATATTCATGCGATGATACTCTAACCCTTACTATGAATTACGAGTTCAGGCGACGTTGTAACTACGTATTCATGCCTTAGGAACGAGCATATAAGGAAATGTGAGGTAGAAAGATGAGAGGTAAATATGATATAGGAGATGACCCTTAAGATAATTCTTTAAGGAATATTAAAGAAGATAACGGGGATGGGTAATCGGGTTGATTGTTTGATGTTTAGATATAATAATTATATTATTGTGGGTTGAAAACCCTATGTACTCACCAGGTCTCCCAACCTGACCCACTCCAGCTTATTTGTATCACAGGTGTCGATACGAAGCTACTTTGCACTGAGAGATTTAAAAGAGATGTAGATCACTAGTGTAAATGAATGTAAGTTCTGTTTATGCTTATGTTTCTGTATTGACGATGACATCCCAAATGTTTTAACTGAATAAAAATACATTTCTTCGGAAATGCTTTGATAACGTATTTTTCATGTTTTACTGGGAACAAATTCCGCAACATTTTTATTAAAAGAAGTACTCTGATTTTTATAAAGCATAAACAAAAATCGGTCTTTTCTGGCCGTGAAAATGGGGATGTCACAGTTGGTATCAGAGCATTAGTTTAAGCGAACTAGGAATATGGATTTATTTCTAGACTTAAACTTAGAATGCTAAGCGATGATCGTGAGGAGTGTGTCTAATATATTTTAGGAAGTACACCTGAATAGACACGGGCACTAGCTCATTTAGGGAAGATGTCTAAATTGCTTTTATGTGCTTAATAATTTGTGATGCTTTATGCTATCGTTTGATGGGATCTATGGTCTGTTGCCGACCGGATCTGGAAATTTTATGTGTTCAGATTTCTAAACGTTTAATTACGATATTAGAACTGGCATATAATTTTTTTTGAAGTAATAAGGAGGAATACGCGTATAAACCTTCCTCTATCTATATTCTCGTCTCGATACACCAAACGAATGCTTTGGTGTGCAAAACATCATGGTGAAGACTCGTAGTGAATTGAGTAAATGGAGGAAATGAGAAGGCTTACGATACTGAGTGGTACCTATCAGAAGATATCGTAAGAAAGATAGCTTGCCTTTAGAACGCGTCTAAGAAATAATACGTCTAGTACGGGAGAAGTACACTTTCGATTAGCAGAAAGAAAGATTTTTTGTATAATCCATGAAGTTATCCCATCGTCTGACATTTCCATCACCAACCGAGTTGAAACAGAATTGATGATTGAAGATACGCATGGAAGAAGTCATAGTAGAGTCTATGGGAAATTTTATGATTGTTTGGACACATTTTTATGTGTTAAATTGTTTTTGTGATAGTAACTTGGAAAGTTGCGAGACAATACTTGGGACGAGTATGAGTAGGTGTGAATGGTAGTAGAGGCCTATACTACCGGAAGCACAGGACTCACGCTTGGATCAGGGAAAGTCACAAGGTTACCAAGAAGCTAGTAATTGATTTCGTTTTATTCGAGTATGTCGTTACCATCGAATATGATTGTTATTCCGACCCTAGTGGTCATATCAAATTGAGTTCGACTACGATAAGTAGGTTACGTGGTTCAGAGAACCAAGTTTGATGTAGCGTCCGAATTAAACCAAAAGATTGAAATCAAAGCGATCAATAGAAGTATCGTGATTGTCGCTAAAAAGGATTGTAGCTAGAGATACTAAGTTTTAAGATGTGATTATGTCACATTAGAACATGAAGGAAGGTATAGTCTGTTCTGGAATTTAACTCTAAGAGATTTGTGTTTAAGCACACGACGAGAGGTCATTAGAATATGACACATCGGTACGTTGTAGTAACAGAGGAGCTTATCTTAAGCTTTCTAAGAAGAAGAAGGAGTCTCCATCAAGGATCGAGATTGTGACTCGAATGTCATAGTTTGGAGTATAACGAGCAGGTGCAAGTTCGAGCACCGCTTGCAGTCAAGAAGACCACGAGTTAGATACACATTTGAAGGAACATAGAAGTTACGATTAATACCTAGGATGAAGAGATAACGTATGGAGTCATTATACAACCCTGTTTCGTTGATGATTCCAGGACGTAATCATCCTAAGGGGGAGATAATTGTAACGCCCATAGATCCGGGCTAGTCAATTTAGAGTCAATGAGTGTCGAAAACGAATTTTCGGCAAAATATTATTTATAATAAATAATCTTAACCAAGTTGTAGAATATTTCTCAAGGTTTCCGTACATATAAAGAACTCCGAAATCCGAGTTATAACGAAGAAGTTATGGCCCGTCGAAGTTTTACGGCAAAACCGGCACGACACCGGGAAGCGTAAATAGTGAATTTACGATGGAGCGACTTATAGCCTTATTGATCTAAACAAAAGTCGTAGAAAACTTTAAACCGAGAGCGTCCATAAGAAGAACGCCCAAATCTGACTTCGTATGAGGAAGTTATGATTTTTCGAAGTTTCGGCTTAGCAGTGTACAACCCGAAACTCGAATTTTAGTTCGAGCGGTTTTTGGCTTACGCGATCTAAATGAGAGTTGAAGATCTCATTAATAGGAACTCAACGGTAAAAAGACAGACAAAAACGGAGCTCGTATGCGAAAGTTATGGACGAAGCTTAGTCTCTACTTTTCGAGCGCGGCGAATTCGATACAGTTTTGTAAATCTGAGATAGAATGAGAATTAGCCAACAAGGTCTAAATGAGAGTTGAAGATCTCATTAATAGGAACTCAACGGTAAAAAGACAGACAAAAACGGAGCTCGTATGCGAAAGTTATGGACGAAGCTTAGTCTCTACTTTTCGAGCGCGGCGAATTCGATACAGTTTTGTAAATCCGAGATAGAATGAGAATTAGCCAACGAGGTCTAAATGAGAGTTGAAGATCTCATTAATAGGAACTCAACGGTAAAAAGACAGACAAAAACGGAGCTCGTATGCGAAAGTTACGGACGAAGCTTGGAGACTACTTTACTATAGAATTCCTATAAATAAGAGATGAACTCTTCATAATTTCCTCACACCTTCAAACCTTTCTTTCTCTCTCTAACCTCCCTAAACCCCTCCCAAGTGTAGGGAACCTCCCTATCACGAGAAGAAAGCCCCGGAGCGCCCGACGGCTCCGAGAAGAAAAGCTTTCGGCTCGGAAACGCTGCTCCAGCGAAGCCCGGTTTTTAATAAAAACTCGCTGTAAGTAAGCTACGCCTACGCTATTTTTAATATAACTTCTAATTAATTATAGTAACATTATTAGGACCTTAAAACAATTATTTGAGATATTATTATGAGTTATATAAGAGTGTTGTTTAACGCTTATATAATAATAATAATAATAATAGCTAGACTATTAATTAGTCGCGGTTAACGTTAGACTAAACCCTAGTGGTATTGATACTAGGTTTTGTCGAAGGAAATTGTTTTAAGAGTAACGAAGTGCTGTCTGAGTTTGGAATCATCACTTTAACAGGTGAGTGCATGGTCCCTTTCATCTTACACATAGATATGAAGTATTTTATATAAATTACGTGCTATGTGTGCATATTATCTGAATACTTGCTGTCTATGATGGATGAATGATTTTATACATGTTTTAAATGATTTAAATATATATTTATTTTATATCTACAAATACGTTGGGATAAAACATGGGTAGATGAAATAGTTGGTGTGTGATGAAATAAAATGATGAGAGATAGGTGATGATAGGAAGGTGATGATAATTAGGTGATGGATAGGTGATGATGAATCGGTGATGTAGGATGAAAGATACTATAACCTTGTCTGACAATTTGGAGATGTAGTCATCTACTAGAGTATAGATGGCGACCACGGAATATTCTAAACAACCCGTGGAAACACCAGCAGACTTATAACCTGTAGGTGATGAATTACGAGTCCAGGTGATGTGGTGACTGTATATTCATGCGATGATACTCTAACCCTTACTATGAATTACAAGTTCAGGCTACGTTGTAACTACGTATTCATGCCTTAGGAACGAGCATATAAGGAAATGTGAGGTAGAAAGATGAGAGGTAAATATGATATAGGAGATGACCCTTAAGATAATTCTTTAAGGAATATTAAAGAAGATAACGGGGATGGGTAATCGGGTTGATTGTTTGATGTTTAGATATAATAATTATATTATTGTGGGTTGAAAACCCTATGTACTCACCAGGTTTCCCAACCTGACCCACTCCAGCTTATTTGTATCACAGGTGTCGATACGAAGCTACTTTGCACTGAGAGATTTAAAAGAGATGTAGATCACTACTGTAAATGAATGTAAGTTCTGTTTATGCTTATGTTTCTGTATTGACGATGACATCCCAAATGTTTTAACTGAATAAATATACATTTCTTCGGAAATGCTTTGATAACGTATTTTTCATGTTTTACTGGGAACAAATTCCGCAACATTTTTATTAAAAGAAGTACTCTGATTTTTATAAAGCATAAACAAAAATCGGTCTTTTCTGGCCGTGAAAATGGGGATGTCACAGTTGGTATCAGAGCATTAGTTTAAGCGAACTAGGAATATGGATTTATTTCTAGACTTAAACTTAGAATGCTAAGCGATGATCGTGAGGAGTGTGTCTAATATATTTTAGGAAGTACACCTGAATAGACACGGGCACTAGCTCATTTAGGGAAGATGTCTAAATTGCTTTTATGTGCTTAATAATTTGTGATGCTTTATGCTATCATTTGATGGGATCTATGGTCTGTTGCCGACCGGATCTGGAAATTTTATGTGTTCAGATTTCTAAACGTTTAATTACGATATTAGAACTGGCATATAATTTTTTTTGAAGTAATAAGGAGGAATACGCGTATAAACCTTCCTCTATCTATATTCTCGTCTCGATACACCAAACGAATGCTTTGGTGTGCAAAACATCATGGTGAAGACTCGTAGTGAATTGAGTAAATGGAGGAAATGAGAAGGCTTACGATACTGAGTGGTACCTATCAGAAGATATCGTAAGAAAGATAGCTTGCCTTTAGAACGCGTCCAAGAAATAATACGTCTAGTACGGGAGAAGTACACTTTCGATTAGCAGAAAGAAAGATTTTTTGTATAATCCATGAAGTTATCCCATCGTCTGACATTTCCATCACCAACCGAGTTGAAACATAATTGATGATTGAAGATACGCATGGAAGAAGTCATAGTAGAGTCTATGGGAAATTTTATGATTGTTTGGACACATTTTTATGTGTTAAATTGTTTTTGTGATAGTAACTTGGAAAGCTGCGAGACAATACTTGGGACGAGTATGAGTAGGTGTGAATGGTAGTAGAGGCCTATACTACCGGAAGCACAGGACTCACGCTTGGATCAGGGAAAGTCACAAGGTTACCAAGAAGCTAGTAATTGATTTCGTTTTATTCGAGTACGTCGTTACCATCGAAGATGATTGTTATTCCGACCCTAGTGGTCATATCAAATTGAGTTCGACTACGATCAGTAGGTTACGTGGTTCAGAGAACCAAGTTTGATGTAGCGTCCGACTTAAACAAAAAAGATTGAAATAAAAGCGATCAATAGAAGTATCGCGATTGTCTCTAAAAAGGCTTGTAGCTAGAGATACTAAGTTTTAAGATGTGATTATGTCACATTAGAACATGAAGGAAGGTATAGTCTGTTCTGGAATTTAACTCTAAGAGATTTGAGTTTAAGCACGCGACGAGAGGTCATTAGAATATGACACATCGGTACGTTATAGTAACAGAGGAGCTTATCTTAAGCTTTCTAAGAAGAAGAAGGAGTCTCCATTAAGGATCGAGATTGTGACTTGAATGTCATAGTTTGGAGTCTAACGAGCAGGTGCAAGTTCGAGCACCGCTTGCAGTCAAGAAGACCAAGAGTTAGATACACATTTGAAGGAACATAGAAGTTACGATTAATACCTAGGATGAAGAGATAACGTATGGAGTCATTATACAACCCTGTTTCGTTGATGATTCCGGGACGTAATCATCCTAAGGAGGAGATAATTGTAACGCCCGTAGATCCAGGCTAGTCAATTTAGAGGCAATGAGTGTCGAAAACGAATTTTCGGCAAAAGATTATTTATAATAAATAATCTTAACCAAGTTGTAGAATATTTCTCAAGGTTTCCGTACATATAAAGAACTCCGAAATCCGAGTTATAACGAAGAAGTTATGGCCCGTCGAAGTTTTACGGCAAAACCGGCACGACACCGGGAAGCGTAAATAGTGAATTTATGATGGAGCGACTTTTAGCCTTAGTGATCTAAACAAAAGTCGTAGAAAACGTTAAACCGAGAGCGTCCATAAGAAGAACACCCAAATCTGACTTCGTATGAGGAAGTTATGATTTTTTGAAGTTTCGGCTTAGCAGTGTACAACCCGAAACTCGAATTTTAGTTCGAGCGGTTTTTGGCTTACGCGATCTAAATGAGAGTTAAAGATCTCATTAATAGGAACTCAACGGTAAAAAGATAGACAAAAACGGAGCTCGTATGCGAAAGTTATGGACGAAGCTGAGTCTCTACTTTTCGAGCGCGGCGAATTCGATACAGTTTTGTAAATCCGAGATAGAATGAGAATTAGCCAACAAGGTCTAAATGAGAGTTGAAGATCTCATTAATAGGAACTCAACGGTAAAAAGACAGACAAAAACGGAGCTCGTATGCGAAAGTTATGGACGAAGCTTAGTCTCTACTTTTCGAGCGCGACGAATTCGATACAGTTTTGTAAATCCGAGATAAAATGAGAATTAGCCAACGAGGTCTAAATGAGAGTTGAATATCTCATTAATAGGAACTCAACGGTAAAAAGACAGACAAAAACGGAGCTCGTATGCGAAAGTTACGGACGAAGCTTGGAGACTACTTTACTATAGAATTCCTATAAATAAGAGATGAACTCTTCATAATTTCCTCACACCTTCAAACCTTTCTTTCTCTCTCTAACTTCTCTCTAACCTCACTAAACCCCTCCCAAGTCTAGGGAACCTCCCTATCACGAGAAGAAAGCCCCGGAGCGCCCGACAGCTCCGAGAAGAAAAGCTTTCGGCTCGGAAACGCTGCTCCAGCGAAGCCCGGTTTTTAATAAAAACTCGCTTTAAGTAAGCTACGTCTACGCTATTTTTAATATAACTTCTAATTAATTATAGTAACATTATTAGGACCTTAAAACAATTATTTGAGATATTATTATGAGTTATATAAGAGTGTTGTTTAACGCTTATATAATAATAATAATAATAGCTAGACTATTAATTAGTCGCGGTTAACGTTAGACTAAACCCTAGTGGTATTGATACTAGGTTTTGTCGAAGGAAATTGTTTTAAGAGTAACGAAGCGCTGTCTGAGTTTGGAATCATCACTTTAACAGGTGAGTGCATGGTCCATTTCATCTTACACATAGATATGAAGTATTTTATATAAATTACGTGCTATGTGTGCATATTATCTGAATACTTGCTGTCTATGATGGATGAATGATTTTATACATGATTCAAATGATTTAAATATATATTTATTTTATATCTACAAATACGTTGGGATAAAACATGGGTAGATGAAATAGTTGGTGTGTGATGAAATAAAATGATGAGAGATAGGTGATGATAGGAAGGTGATGATAATTAGGTGATGGATAGGTGATGATGAATCGGTGATGTAGGATGAAAGATACTATAACCTTGTCCGAAAATTTGGAGATGTAGTCATCTACTAGAGTATAAATGGCGACCACGGAATATTCTAGACAACCCGTGGAAACACCAGCAGACTTATAACCTGTAGGTGATGAATTACGAGTCCAGGTGATGTGGTGACTGTATATTCATGCGATGATACTCTAACCCTTACTATGAATTACGAGTTCAGGCGACGTTGTAACTACGTATTCATGCCTTAGGAACGAGCATATAAGGAAATGTGAGGTAGAAAGATGAGAGGTAAATATGATATAGGAGATGACCCTTAAGATAATTCTTTAAGGAATATTAAAGAAGATAGCGGGGATGGGTAATCGGGTTGATTGTTTGATGTTTAGATATAATAATTATATTATTGTGGGTTGAAAACCCTATGTACTCACCAGGTTTCCCAACCTGACCCACTCCAGCTTATTTGTATCACAGGTGTCGATACGAAGCTACTTTGCACTGAGAGATTTAAAAGAGATGTAGATCACTAGTGTAAATGAATGTAAGTTCTGTTTATGCTTATGTTTCTGTATTGACGATGACATCCCAAATGTTTTAACTGAATAAAAATACATTTCTTCGGAAATACTTTGATAACGTATTTTTCATGTTTTACTGGGAACAAATTCCGCAAAATTTTTATTAAAAGAAGTACTCTGATTTTTATAAAGCATAAACAAAAATCGGTCTTTTCTGGCCGTGAAAATGGGGATGTCACAGCTTGAGAAATGTAAAATTGAGTGTGTAAGTGTGTGTTCTTTATGTAGATTTAGATCTAGATCCATTTTTGTAACATCATACATAATCGAATGCATCTCTTAAACACCGAAATCACCATGTTCGTTGTGTGTTCTTTAATTCCGCAAGTCAAACCAATGTTCATAAATTACATCAATTGGTATCAGAGCGGGTCTTCGAAGATCAACACGATTTTTTGAAGAAACAATTATCGGTTTGGCTAAATTTGTCACAATTGGAGCATTTATGGTGAGTCTCTCTCTATGGTCTCTCTTAATCTTGACGATTCGTGCGTTGCGTTCTTGATTTTTGATCATTTGACTCATTGGATCAATTTTTTTAAAAAACCCAATTGTTATGATCCAATACATTTCTTTCAATTGATCTTATTTAAAACCAAAATTGTGATCGGTTAATGTTCATCAAATTGAATTCAAAATCCCGATCAAAAGTTTTAATCCATTTCATTCATTCAAATCCAAATGTTACGAGATGTTTTCTGTTCATTTAATCGAGTTTTTAAGCCTAAATGATAACAGTTTGTTACTGTTCATAATTCATACATTGAGCCCAAAAGTGTTTGACTCTAAAATTCGCAGTTCGTCAATCTTCATTCGCTTTATCTGTTGAACATACTGGTCTTAATTCATGGTTTGTTCAAAATTGTTCTTATGGATTTGATTTTGTTTCGTCATCTCTAATATTTGATTAACTTTGATTATCGAGTCAGAATTGTGAATCGGTTGTGTTTGATAAGCCGATAATGATCAAGTAGTTGTCGATCCATTCTTTGAGTTTGATGAAATTGATCAAGAAATCTCAAATTTTTGTGAAGAACATGGTTAGAACAGTTGTTTGAACACTCTTTGATCTGAAATTCTGGGTTAGATTTATCAATATCGTGTTTGTTGACTTCCGATTTCAAAAAGTCAAACTCAGAAAAGAAAAGTCAAACTCGATCTTCAATTGATGAATCACTGAATTGAACGATGTAATCATTTGATACAAGTTGAATATTGGCTGTGGATGTCGAAATCCTATTTGATTTGGGATTCGATTTCGAAAATTTGTTGGGTTTATGGTCTTGTTGATGAATGATGCTTGAAAGAAGGAACGAACTGTGAAAATGTTTTGGGTGTTCAATGGTCGTTCTATGGTTTGGGGATGAACAGATCTTGGAGTTGGAACGAATCATGAATGGTTGAAAAAATGGGTTTAACTTGGAAAAAGGGCATATGCTTTTGATTTCGATGTTTTGTGGATTCGATCGTCTTGATAACGAACTGAGAATGGTCGATGGCTGGTAATTTGTAAAATCGAAATGCTGATGTCGACTTTGAAAGTAAAGCATAGCGATTTTGAGTTTGCTCACGAGATTGATGTCGACAGTTTTGATGGTCTGGTTAATTGATTTCGAAATTTTGCATTTGGGATACTAAGTCGATGGTCAAAGAACGAAGCATAATTTGGGTTACAATGATTCGAAAATTTGATAACGAATCGACAAGTGATGAAAATTTCGAAAGTTTCTATCGGGTGTTGACTAACAAAAGTTTTTTTGGTGTTGACTTCTTGGCTGGAACTAACGAAAGTTTGTAATTTTCGACATTTCAAGCAAATTTTTTTTTTGTTATAAAAAATGGTGTTGTGCAATTTTTCGTTGCCTGGTAACGAATGGAGAAGAATGTAATAAAAGTTTCGAAAGTGGACCCTAAAATTTCGAAAGTTTGACACTTCAGTCTACATTCGAAAGTTGGGCAATTTTTCGCAAGTCTGGATGAAATAAGGCAGAAATTTCGCATTTGGTCCTTGCTGTTTCGAAAGTTTGACAGATTACACTCACCTTCGAAAGTTGGGATAATTTTCAACAATTTGGGACAAAAGGCTGAAATTTCGAAAACAGTCCCTGAAGTTTCGAAAATTTGGCTGTTCATACCCAATTTCGAAATTGGACTAATTTTGCTGAGAAATTGAAGAAAATGCATTTCAGGCCCCTGCAGTTTATGCGAATTGACGTTTTCCACCCATTTTCGAAAAAGAGGGAGAGTTTCGCATTTTTGGCTGTTTTGGGTCCCACCGAGTCACTGCAGAATTTTGAAATTGACAATTTCTACCCATTTTTAAGAAATTTTGTCAAAGGCAGTCCGTGAACGAAGCTAAAAATTGAAGTTTTTTTGGATTTTCTGGATTGAAGCTAAAAAGTTTATGCCACATGTTAAGGGGGAGTTTTGGCAAGAAAAATTCCGAATAGAGCACATTCTCTTTCCTTGTTGGTTTTATAATCAAATTTCGATTATAAAAAGGGGGATAAATTTATATGGAAATTCGAAAGTTGAATTTTTCAGATTACGCGGACTTGAAGACCGAAGTGACCTTGAATTTTTGAAGTTTATGAAATGATTCGTTGGAGATTCAGAAGTGATTTCGGTTCAAGATGGGTTTGGAATTATTGAATATTTTTGGGTTGTGTTTGTATGCTCAACTTTAGGGTGATTATTTGGAGTTTGAGAAGCTCTTGATCATTCGTTGATGCTCGGTTCGTAAGGTCTCACATCCTAGAACCCAAATTGAAGAATCATGGAAGAATTGAAGATTTGAAGTTCATCTCTACATGTTTCACGCTTGAAGCTCAGATCGCATAGTTGCTCGATTTTGGAAGATTTGAAGTGGGTCATCCATTCCTAACTTTGAGGGGGAGAATGTTGGGTACAAAGTTATCCATGTATGACTTTGTAAATGGTTTGACTTTTGTAGACCCACTTGCATGTGGTGCTTTAGCCTTGTGACATGAGATAGAGAGTGAGAGAGAGACATGTAAACACCTCTATATAAGGTGGGTTCATACCACTTATGGAGGTATGCTTGAGAGATGTAAAATTGAGTGTGTAAGTGTGTGTTATTTATGTAGATTTAGATCTAGATCCCTTTTTGTAACACCATACATAATCGAATGCATCTCTTAAACAGCGAAATCACCATGTTCATTGTGTGTTCTTTAATTCCGCAAGCCAAACCAATGTTCATAAATCACATCAGTATTAATGCAAAGGAATGAAGTCATTGCATACGCACCCAAACAACTTAAGCCAAACGAGGCCAACTACACTACCCATGACTTAGAGTTGAGAGATGTATTGTTTGCCTTAAAATTTTAGAAACACTACCTATACGAAACGAAGTGTGTCGTGTTCACCGACCATAAAAGCCTCCAACACATCTTCGACCAGAAGGAGCTCAACATGAGACAACGAATGTGGGTCGAATTTCTAAATGATTACGAATGCGAAATTCGTTATCATCCTGGTAAAGCAAATGTCATAGCAGACACTTTAAGCAGGAAAGAACAAGCAAAACCCCTTCGTGTAAAGGCTCTAACCCTAACCATCCACTCCAATATCACCACCCAAATTTGAGATGCTCAGCTGGAAGCACTCAAACCCAAAAATATTGTAGAAGAAAACCGGCGAGGTATGGACAAACAGTTCAACCTCAAGGAAGACGAAAGACAATATTTCACAAACTGAATTTGGACCCTAAGGTTTGGTGAAGTCAAAATTATAGTCTTAAACGAAGCTCATAAATCAATATATTTGATACATCCCATATCAGATAAGATGTATCTCGATCTTAAGAAGCCTAAGTGGTGGCCCAACATAAAGGTAGAGATTGCCACCTATGTCAGTAAATGCTTGACTTACTCCAAAGTCAAAGCGGAGTACCAGAAGCCATCTTGTCTACTACAACAACCGTCAATCCTAGAATGGAAGTAGGAACAAATAACCATGGACTTTATAATGATGTTTCCAAGAACTTCAAGCAGTTATGACATCATTTGGGTAGTGGTTGACCGTTTGACCAAGTCCACCTATTTCCTATCCATCAAAGAAACTGACAAGATGGAGAAGCTCATCAGGACGTACCTCAAGGAAATAGTCAGACTGCATGGTGTTCCAATATCTATTATCTCGGATCGAGATAACATATTCACTTCCAGCTTTTGGCAAACATTGCAGAGGTCCCTGGGAACCAATTTAGACATGAATATTGCATATCATCTGCAAACGGATGACCAGAGCTTAAGAACGATATAAACTTTGGAAGACATGCTCCGCACGTGTGTGATAGACTTCGGTAATGCATGGGATACTCACTTACTTCTAGTTGAGTTTTCATATAACAATAATTATCACACTAGCATAAAGGCCACTCCATTCGAGGCCTTGTACGAATGCAGATGTCGTTTAATATGTTGGGTAGAAGTTAGAGATACTCAACTGGCTAAAAAGCATGATGGAGATACTCTACTCACTAGTCCCGAGATCATTCATGAAACCACAGGAAAGATTGTTCAGATCAAGGAACGATTTAAGGCTGCACATAGTCGTCAGAAAAGCTATGATGACGTAAGACGCAACCTTTAGAACTCTAAGTAGGAGACTGTGTCGTACTAAAGGTCGCACCATGGAAATGTGTCATTAGATTTGGAAAACGAGGTAAACTAAATCACCGATACATCGGACCTTTTGAAATCATGGAAAGGGTTGGTCCCATGGCTTACAATTGTAAGTTACCTCAAGAACTCTGCAAAGTTCATGATACCTTCCATATGTGTAATCTTAAGAAGTGTCTCTCTGATGAGAACCTTGTTATTCCTCTCGATGGGATCCAAGTCAACACTAAACTTCACTTCATGGAGGAACCGATGGAGATCATGGATCAAGAAAGCAAAAGCCTCAAACAAAGTCGCATACCTATAGTAAAAGTCTGATGAAAATCTCGTAGAGGGGCGAAGTTTACTTGGGATCGCAAAGATTGGATGAAACAAAAAATAATAATAATACCCGCAACTGTTCAGCGATGCTCCCTCCACTAGTGGTACGAAATAGTCGTGGAACAAAATAGTCTAGAACTTAATAATTTCGAGAAGAAATTCCTTTAACGAGGAGGTAATGTGACATTCCAAAATTTAGGTCTAAAACTATAGACAGTCAGTTCACCCGCCAACCTCTTTGTAATTTGACATACTGAGTTTTAGTGCATCGTTTGGAAAATAAATAATGTCATTTCAACTATTATAAGATACCAGATGGTATCTTACTTCCAAATGTGGAAACTGTCAAACGAATCAAACTGCAACCCTAGTTAATACGTCTGAAAAATTGAGATTTTGTATTAAGAAATTGTAAGCGAAGCAAACACTCTAGCCTTATAGGACATGTTCCTTGATTCCAAAAATATAAATATCGTCTAAAACGGAGTTCGTATGCAAAAGATACGACCGTGTTAAGAATCCAAACCGAATTAATATTGATTTTCTTAAAACTACTAAAATTGTTTCTAGCCGTTGAGGGACTTGCGCACCTCAGATGGAAATTCCGAGAGTGGACTCAAACTATGATCTAATATTTAATTGCATAATCGAAATATATTTAGCAAAAATATTTGCAAAATTCAAAAAATCAGACGTTTTAGGTTAATTAAACACAAATCTTTAAATGCGATTTCCCGAGTTTTGCAATTCGAAAAAATTAATTTGTTCAAGTTTTTGAAATCCTTGAACTGGAGACTATTATTCGCCAGCCTCAGAAAAATTATTTGATTTAAGGATCGATTGCACACAAATCAAAAATGCTAAAAAATAACATTTTAATACCACATGTGCAACAACATTAAAATATACACATTTAAATTGATGTCATATATGACTTTTAAATACCAAAAATCAAGCATGTATATTAAATTTGATTTCCATTACATACAATGATACAATACTTGATTTCTCTAAATAAATCACATACTCACATAACAAAATAATAGTATAAGTCTATATGCATTTTATGTATATATAATGTTTTTCCAAAAATCTTAATAAAAGAAATTCAACCAAATACATACATACTGAACTAATACAATTTCTCAATAATACATATTCACAATACATACTCATTGAATCAATGACAAAACAATAGACAGATTATACACATAATACATGGGGAAAGTCTTTGCTTCAACTTTCACCCAAAGAAAACAAATCGACAGTTTATTAGTTTCTTCCACATTTCAACTACCCAACATTTTACATACATGAATAATTGAATGATTGACAAAAACACACCCATGCTAGAGAGTTCCTTGACTTTTTGGTTAGCTTCAACCACACTCATACACACATGCTCTACCTCCTGAAAAATCAATACTCTATCATCCTTGTAATCACACACATAAAGATCAAGAGGAATGGTGCATGTGTACCTTCAAAATCTCCAAATTGATCATCTTTGTACCATGAGATCACCAAGAAATCTGATTTTATATCTATTTAACTACTAAATTCAATCAAAGAAAACACCCATCACCCTCTCAGCCGGAGCTGCTGCCGTGTTTCCACCCTCAACGACTAGCAGGCCCCTCGCATCCTACACCTTCTTCGGTCGAGCAACTACCTCCGACGACCCCACCTGCGCTGTTGTTGCTGCTTGCCTTGCTCCATCGGGCCAACCATTTCCCCCCCTTCGCACACAAATCCAGAATCGGAAGAGAAGAAGCCGAGAGCTGCTTGAGCAGCCCATCGCTGCACCCACCGAGGTCGACAACCGCTTACTACTTCGTCCTTCTCCTTTCTTCAAATCCATCCCGCACCAGAGGCGCTCGTATGTTCCGTGTTTCGTTTTCTGATCTGCTTTCGTTCCTTATCTCTCGATCAGATGATGATTGAACCCCAATCGAATTTTGCTTTCGATTTCTCCTCCTGCTTCGAACCAGCACCGGAGGCGTGGTTGTTTTTGCTCCCGTTCCCTTCCTTTGATCGTTCAAGCAAATGACGAGGGCACAAAAAGCCCTAATTTATTTTGTTTTATGAAATGAACAAAATGACCCTTCTGTTGAACCCTTTATTTAAAATAAGCTCCTCCCCCAAACTTTGGTTTATTTAGAGTAAATTACACGAATGGTCCCTATGCTTTGGGGTAATTTGCATGTTTGGTCCCTAACTTATTGTTTTAACTCGGAAGGTCCCTACTGTTTGTTTTTGTTACACGTTTGGTCCCTACTATGTGTGTTTGTTACACGTTTGGTCACTGTCTTACCTAAAAAGACTATTATTTAAATAGGAAAAAATGGTGGGGTATGTAGAGTAAGGTGAAGGGATGGGGTTGGGGGTGTGTTTATTTAAATAAATTAAAAAAATCAAGAGCAAATAGTCTTTTTAGATAAGACACGGACCAAGCGCGTAACAAAAAAAAAACAGCAGGGACCTTCCGAGTTAAAAAATAAGTTAGGGACCAAACACGCAAATTACACCAAACCATAGGGACCATTCGTGTAATTTACTCGTTTATTTAAAACAAAACAGCTCCTCCATGGATATTTTTTAACAAAATCACTCCCCTCTCAAACTTTAATTCCACTTAAACCATTTTAGTCCCTTCTTTGATATATTTTAACCAAAACAGTCATACTTTGGTTAGTTAAATTACCAAACAGCCCCAATAGTTTAAATTTGTTACAAAACGGTCCCGAAATTATTTCAAAGTTCAAGAATCGTGGTTTTGCGGTTTCTCATGTCAAGCTTCACAAAATAAACTGATTCTAAACAAATCAAATTCACACTTCGACGGTGAATGCTTATGACCCCTTTTTAATACTTCTAATTATTAGTATTTATATCATTTGCCTATATGTTAAGGCAAATTATGTACTATTATTATTTGCAAGAACCATGTATTCAAACATCAAGATGGAATACGAATGCTATTTTGTTTATTGTTGTAATTGTGCTATATATTCAGTTTACTTGTGATCCATGAGCTTAGTCTCACAGCCCGACATGTTCCGCCGCCTCGGTCGGGGGTGTGACAACAACCTTGGAGAAATCCTGAATGAATCTCCGATAATATCCCGCCAAACCCAGAAAACTCCTGATCTTCGAGGGAGACTTCAGGACCTCCCACTGCATAACAACCTCAATCTTGGCCGGGTTGACCAAAATCACGTTCTGGTTAACATGGTGTCCCAAGAACTGAACCTCTCATAACCAAAACTCGCACTTCGAGAACTTGGCATACAACCGTTCCCATTTTAAAAATCCTAGAAGCCCTCGAAGGTGCTCCTCATGCTACTCCCTGGTCTTGGAATAAACCATGATATCATCGATGAAAACAATAACTGGTCAATCGATCATCGGCCTACACACTCGATTCATCAAATCCACAAATATCGCAGGCGCATTGGTGAGCCCAAACGCCATCACCACAAACTCGTAATGACCATAACGAGTCTGAAACGTTGTCTTCTCCACGTTATCCTCTCTAACCCTCATCTGATGATACTCTGACCTCAAATCGATATTGGAGAACCAAGATGCACCCTGTAGTTGATCGAAGAGATCATCAATTTATGGAAGTGGGTAACGGTTCTTCACCGGTAATTTGTTCAACTCCCGATAATCAATACACATGCAGTGAGACCCATCATTCTTCTTTACAAACAAAATTGGTGCTCCCCAAGGTGAAATGCTCGATCTGATAAACTGCTTGCCCATCAACTCCTGAAACTGAGAGAACACCTCCTGCATATCTAGTGGTGCTAATCTGTACGGCGCCTTAGCAATCAGGGCCGCACCGGAAACCAAATCAATCCTGAACTGAACTTGCCTTTTAGGAGGCACACCAGGTAATTCCTCCTGAAACACATCTGGTAACTCACTAACTACAGGCACATCTAAAACCGAAACCTCCTTCTCGACCCGAGTGTCAACCACATATGCGAGGTAACCCTTACACTCGTGTTGAAGATACTGCCGAGACATGGTAGCAGAACAAAAGGCTGACCCAATCCTGGTGCCCTCTCTATAAATAATCAATTCTCCCCCACTTGGGGTTCGAACCACCACCCGCTGACCCTCACAGTCAATCATCGCACCAAACGTGCTCAACCAGTCCATCCCTACTATCACACACGCATCCCCAATGGGGATAGGTATCAGGTCAATCGGGTAAGACACCCCAAAAATCTCCAAAAAACAACCTCGATAAATGCTCGATGTAGAAAACCCGTGTTCTTCGGCGATAGAAACCCGCAACGGACACTCCAAATCTCCAAGAGTCATATCATAACTCATACTGCAGGACTGAGACACAAAGGACCGACTCGCACCCGAGTCAAAAAGCACAAAAGTAGGCAAGGGGTTCACTAAGAAGGTACCTAGCATACTCATAATCATAAGCATACCATAAAATAATTGACGGAATAATAAATGAAAATATATCGGTAACAACGTCCGGTGCCACCCTGGCCTCCTTCGCTGTGAGATGGAATTTACGACCTCAAGCCCTTCAGGGGCCCGCCCTACCCTGGCGTCCATTCGTGATCCTCAAAGTAGTCTGGATTGGAGCTTGCACCGACCTGGCAGCAAGCAAGGGACACTGGGCCTTCACATGGCCCACCTGATCATAGTGGTAATAAATCCTGGTGCTCAATACCGAGGCCTGCTGGCGATAATCTCTCGCATAGTTCCCCTCTGTGCCATATTTATGGCATCCAAAGGAATATTGAAAAGCACCATCATGAATCTTGCCACAAGTGCAGCCCATCTATCCTCCAGGTCGTGCATCAATGGGCTTGAACCGCTTGGTTGCATGTTGTAACTGAATAGGAGTCTGCCTCTGCTCCCTCTTATGGGTCTCTATCTCAGTCTCTCGCCTCCTCGCGGCATCCGGAAGTTCATCGAGGGTACTATAACGTTGGGTAGATACAAATTTCCGAATATTAGTCTTGACCATGCTCAAGTATCCCATCATCTGGGCCTGCTCTAAAGCAGCAAACTCGGGACAGAATAAAGCCATCTCAGTAAACATCTTGGTGATCTTCGTTACCGTTTCCGTCGTCTGTCTCAAATCCAGGTACTCCTGAGCTAATCTATCCCTCTCTACCAGGGGAACATACCTCGTGCGGAACATCTATAATAACTACTCCCAAGTAGTAGTAGCCCTTTGCTCAGGAGAATAAGAATCAGTCACCAGGTTCCACCAGTCCTTTGCGTCCAGTCGAAGAAGGTTTAGGGCGTACCTGACCTTCTAGTCCTCCTGACAGGAGCAGGTGAAGAAGTAGCCCTCCACATCAGAAATCCATCTCATAGCCACAATCAGGTCCTTAAACCCATCAAACTCTGGGGGCTTCATGTTGCTGAAGTCCCGGTACTGGAATAAACCTCCTCCTCGGCCTCCCGCGGCAGCGACGACTGCGGTGGCTGCAGCAACAGCAGCCTCTACTACGGCGGCATACCATTCATCAAAAAAACTCAATCATAGCGGTCTTGATAGACCCAAAAACCTCAGGGATGGCACCCCAGACAACAGCAACCACCTCAATAGTGATCAACTCATAGATGTCATCATCTGTCAATCCTAGCCTATTCTGGCCACCAACTCCAGACCAGATCCTCTCGTGAACACCATACTGAAAATGGACCAAAAATATATCAGAAATGCCACAATTATACTATTACAACCATCATAGAGATGTTAAACCCTTAGGGTTTGTGACTTCCTTGCTACGTGTACGGGTCCTGTTGGAACATCCCGATGTTGAGATACTTTTAATTTTGGCCCTATTATTTATTTATATTGCAATTTAGACCCCAAGTATAAGAAAGAGTGCAATAAGGGCCCTAGTGGTATTTTCGAAATTTTGGATTTGAGGGAGTACGCCATGCGTACGTGGGTACGCTGAGCATACTAGGGCGCGCCCTAGTACACTGGGCGTACGTTTGTATGTTGAGCGTACGTGTCAGTCATGCAAACCTTAATTTTTAGGGTTTGGCTCATATTTAAACCCCATTATAGCCTCATTTCCCCTCACCTCATCAACATCCATCCTCCTGGAACGTTCTTGCAACCCTAATCCATATTGTGAAGCATTTCTAACCTTGAGTGTGGGTGTTTTGTGCCTTTGAAGAAGAAGGAAAGGAGTGAAGACCATCTTGGAAGAGGGAAGCTCTTTATATCCAGAATCTCACCATCTTTTGGCATCATTTGGAGGTATAAAGTGCTAATCTTGGTGAAGTTTCATTTAGATCTTGTGTTGGGTTGGTTTTGGTTCCTTTTTGTCCCAAATGTGGTGATTCATGAACATAGCATGTTCTTGAACCATTAAGCTGTCCTTTCAGACCTTAGAAAGGGTCTTAAGTTATAAAAATGGGATCTAAGTGGTTGGTTTTGCTCCATGCGCCATTTAGATAGTCTTAATGGATTAAGATGTTGAGTTAAGCTCTTAATGGACATGAAAAGTCATAAAGTTGGAAACTTTATGACTCTAGAGGGTATTTTAACCTTGGATCTGAAAGTTGGATGTAAGGACTTATGGCATTAAGCACTTAATGAAGGTTAGAAGATCTGGGCGTACGCCCTGGGTAATTTGAGTACTTAGTGCATACTTGGTCAAAGCCCCCGATGGCAGTCAACGATGGAGTACACCCAACATACATCTGGAGTATGCCCCGCGTACGTCTTCTGTGTCAACTCGGCTGAGTTGACTCGACTGGATTCACCCGACTAGGTTGACTCAATTGACTTATGGATTTTTGACCAGTTGACCTTGGACTTTGACTTTTGTTGACCCTGTTGACTTTTGACCAAGTTTGACTTTAGGTCAAACTTGAGGGTTTGGATTGGTGATTGAGATTTTATATGGTTCTGATGTCAGTGGATCCGCGGGAGCGAGCAACGTACCAGGGAATGGATTGTAGTATTCTCGGGTTTCTTCATTTCAGGTGAGTTTCGCCTCATTTTACTGTGGGTTGAAGGCACCAATGTCGGCCCGCTAGTTTTCGGTTATCTGTTAGTAGAGGGATGCCATAAGGATTGTATATAGTCACGTAGGATAGACTGAGGACTCTTCATTTATGCTCTCTTCCATGTTCCTTGTTTGGTTGTGGTTCTAGGGTAAGGTCATCTGTCCGGGAGGCTATCTCACCTCTAATTATATACGGTCAGACATTGCTTAGATTGTTGTTACTAAGTATGACGTTATGCTGTAATGATCTATTAGAACTGTATTCTGGTATCGAGTATGTTGATAGGCTATGGTGATATGATAGATCTGTTTTCTAGTATCGAGTATGTTGATAGGTTGTGGTGACCTGTTAGATATGTATTCTGGTATCGAGTATGATGATAGGCTGTGGTGATCAGTTAGATATGTATTCTGGTGTTAGGTGTGATGTTATGCTATAGTGATCTGCTATATCTGTATTTTGGTATTGAGTGTATTTTTATGTTGTAGTGATCTGTTAGATCGGTATCCTGGTATGTAGGATGTTGCTACGCTATAGTGCACTGTTGGATCTGTATGTTATATGTACTTACTGGTTATCTTATGGTAGAGTTCCCTAGGGATTGTCTATGGTTATATCGGATAGCCTGAGAACTCTTGGTTTAGGCTCTCTTGCCTGTTCCTTGTTTGGTTGTGGCTCTAGAGTAGGATCATCTGTTCGGGTGGTTATCTCACCTCTGGCTACTTATGGTTATGCATTTCATGGAGACTAGCTTGTAGTGGGACTGTGTGTTGTGATAGGACTAGTAGGCAATGGTTAGCTATATGGTTTTTTTTCCTGTATTATGTGCCTTCTTGATCCTTGTTTGTTTATATGTCGACATGTGGTGGTGGTGGGTTGAGGCGGTCCTGCTTTATGTTGTAGGCCAATATACCCTGTGTGGACCGGCTATAAGTCGAAGGCATGGAGGCTCGGGAGGAGCGGTTGGGTTGAGGCGGTAGGCCAACAAACCCTGGTATTCCAGTATAAATAGACTGAAGGCCGAAGAGCGGCAGTTCTGAATGCTTGTATGTTTATCGTATGAGGTATTTTGGGGGAAACTCACGAAGCTTTATGCTTACCCAGTTGTTTACGATTTTAGGTATTATCGGTGATTGCGGGAAGGCGAAGGTGGGACTTTACACACCCATCAACAACATTGAATATTACGTGCTTTCTATGATACTCTGATTTATAATAAATGTAATTTGGAATAAATGGTTTTCTTAAATATTGGATTGATAAATTGGAAAGTTTTACCTTAATAAAAATGAAATTTTTGGTCGTGAAAAATGGGACGTTACACCTGTGCTTTCAGTAGTACAGGCCCATACTACCTTCCACACCTACCCATATTTGTCTCAATGGATCATCACAACCTACCCTAAAACAAACCGCAACTAGGATACACATTCATCCTATATTCACTCTCTCGAGAGTGGCTAATTATCCCTCTGCTGGTCTGCTACACTCACTCATGAAACTTCCACCAACCCCGTAGTCGCTCATGCATTCTAATCATACGTAACATAGAATTCCATAGATATTCGAATACTTGATTCTACTATAATCCCACAACCAGACAAGGAACGGGAAATAAGGCTAAACCAAACATTCTCAGCCTATAAAATCTTAGTTATGTACAACTATGATGCACACACTAAGCAATTACAGTAATGATGTCAATTTCATATATCATATATAAATTTCTCCTAGGCTATCTGAAATCATACATTAGGCAATTCTATAATGCAATTCTTGAAGATCCCTAGCCTATCACTAGTATGCAGTTCTATCATAAACATCATAAACGAATAACAATGTGGGTAACTTGGGGTATACTTTCTTGCTCTAGTTGATCGTACACATATCATCCTTCCTTTGTTTGAGTCTAGATTCACACGAATGATCATCCAATTCTCTCAAACCAGGGCTCTGATACCAACTTGTAACATCCTAAAATCATAATAAAATTTTTCGTTTTTAATTAAAGAGAAATCATTGTTTTCAGTCAAACCTAAATCATAAGAACCTAAGATCAAGTACAAATGTTCCAAAATCAATGTATCATAACATCTCCAAAATATATCATCAAAGGATGTGTATGATCATGCCTTTGCTTTTCCCCGATCATCTGAAGTACCTGAAACATAAAACTTAAACTGTAAGCCAAATCTTAGTGAGTTTCCCCAAAGTACCACACACAACCAATACAAATAATTTTTAGATTAGGTGTCTAAGCCCATAAGTATAATTGATATAAACTTGAATTGATAGTAGCACAACCCTTTTGGGTTGCCCTCAAACCTAGCAATTGGACAGGATTATTGTGGAGAGAGAGAATGATTTATTATTTGATTACTAAATTGAAATAAATAATTTGTTAATATATTATGGAAATAATATATTAATTAGAAATAATAATATTTAATTAATATTTAATCAGAAATTAATTGGAACTAATTTGGTGATTAAAAGAATTAATTGAAAATGTAGGGACTACTCAGGGGTTGACTATGATGAGACTTTCTCACCAGTAGCTAGGATTAAATCTATTAGGATAATGCTCTCCATAGTTGCGTTTCATGACTATGAAATTTGGCAGATGGATGTCAAAACCGCTTTCCTTAATGGGAAGTTGGCTGAGGATGTTCACATGAGTCAGCCAGAGGGTTTTGTAGATGCAAAGTATCCAAATAGAGTGTTTAAGCTTGAAAAATCAATCTATGGATTGAAACAAGATTCACACAGATGGAATATTTGCTTTGACGAGAAGGTCAAGGAGTTTGGCTTCTCTAGAAGTGAAGATGAATCTTGTTTATATGTGAAAGCTAGTGGGAGTATAGTAACCTTCCTGGTATTATATGTTCATGACATACTTCTTATAGGAAACGACATTCCAACTTTGCAAGAGGTTATGTCTTGGCTTGGAAAGTGTGTCGCTATGAAGGATCTAGGAGAGGCTGCTTATATTTTAGGGATAAGGATTTTGAGAGAAATGCGTAAAAGACTAATTAGACTTAGTCAAAGTACATACTTGGAAAAGGTTTTAAAACATTTTAGCATGGAGAATTCCAAGAAAAGAGAACTGCCTATACAGAGTAATACCAAACTGAGTAAGACTCAGAGCCTGAGTACTGATGTAGATATAGCATAAATGAGGAGAGTTCCATATGCTTCGGCCGTTGGATCTATCATGTATACTATGACATGTACTCGTCCTGATGTGTCTTTTGCTTTAAGCATGGTCAGTCATTATCAGGGAAATCCAGGTAGAGCATAGTGGATAGAAGTTAAGAATATTCTCAAGTATCTGCGAAGAATTAAGGACTGGGTCCTTATGCTTGGTGGCAGTGATACGTTGAGAGTAACTGGGTATAGTGATGTCAGCTTTCAAACAAACAGAGATAACTTCCATTCTCAATCTGGTTGGGTGTTTACCCTAAATGGAGGAGCAGTAACTTGGAAAAGATCCAAACAGGAGACGGCGGCTTATTCTACCTGTGAATCAGAGTCCATAGCAGCGAGCGAGGCATCAAAAAGAGGCGATTTGGTTGAAAAGCTTCATCGGAGACCTTGGAGTTGTTCCAACCATCAAGGAGCCAATGGAAATTTTCTGTGATAATGAAGGAGCGGTTTCCTTGACTAAGGAACCAAGAGATCATTACAGATCAAGGCATTTTACCAGAAAATACCATTTCATCAGACATAGAGATGAAGAATGTAACCTCGTTGTAAAGAGGGTGTCATCTGAAGAGAATCCTACAGATCCTCTCACAAAGGGTCTGAGTAGGGTCAAGCACGTTCAACAGGCTAGGAGCATTGGTCTGAAAGATGATATTAGTTTTAGTAGTTAGATAGTTATTTTGAAACTTGTAACAAGTAAATGTAATTGACTTTTGGTGATTAAACAATAGAGAAATATTTATGAGTTTGTTTACTACCTTCTGTCAATTGTTTATTATTGTGTTTCAGTTTTGCATGTTTTACTTCCCAAATAATTTGATTATTCAAAACTCCACAGACGATCATACTTTTGGAAGTAAGTAGCGAATTAAGACTGTCATGAATTGAGTTGTATATTATCTAAAGAGTTTTAGACATAGCAATGGTCTGTTGCAACATTCATGAGTACTTAGAAATGGATATTTAATTATTGGATTAACCCACGCTCAAAGAATTACTGTAACAAACCAATTTTTTTTCAAAAGAAATTTTTCATTTTTAAATGGTCAAAAACATTTCCAATAAACCATAAAACCTCTAGTACATTTGTTTTCAATTCATAACATCAACAACATTATTCCAAACATCAGAGTGTCCCATAAAACGCCTGAGAGAGAGTGCATGTCGCGTCATCAAGCCTTGCCCTTGCCCTTAGGCTCAGATGTACCTGAAACGAATCCACAAACTGTAAGCTAATGCTTAGTGAGTTCCCCAGAGCATACCCCACACAATCCACATAATCACATAATCATATTAGCTATAAAAGCTACATAAACCACATCATCCATGCATACAACATATAGGGATGTCGTGGGCTCGTCCCCATGGTCTTACTCCAGGATGCCATGGGCTTCCCACATGGTCTTACACCTAAGTGCAATGCTCCACATGGTCTTACATCCGGATGTCATGGGCTCTCCCATGGTCTTTTACTAGGAAAGCCATGGGCTCTCCACATGGTCTTACATCTAGGTGTCATGGGCTTTCCCATGGTCTTCCATACAAGCATACCACATATACAACTAGCATACTCCCTAGCACATAACCAACTATCATGCCTCATAATATAACTTCAGCTAATGTACCATATATCATAAAATGGGTCGGTCGTGGTGCCTTAGACCCATTGGTATGGTGAGGAGACTCACCTCTCAAGAATGATGAACTGATATGACAAGATCAGATAAGTCCCAACGCGCAACTCCAACTCAACTGCTTATAATCATCATGTGATTAACTTGTCAAAATCCCGAAATACCATAAATACCCTCAAAGTCAAACTTGGTCAACCCTGGTCAAAATCCCAGTCAACGGTCAAGGTCAAAAGTCCATGTTGACCCCAACTCGTCGAGTGCATCTAGCAACTTGTTGAGTTCCTTCAGAGTCCAGAAAACCGGGACAAACCCTAGCAACTCGTCGAGTTGTCTCATCGACTCGACGAGTTCACTCAATGTCCAGTCACACGGGGAAGCCCGATCCAACTCGTCGAGTTACCAGGGAAACTCGTCGAGTCCCCCCCTGTTTGCTTATTCCAATGATACGTCGAATGCAGGGACTCGAGGGCTTAGATCTAAAACCTAAAGGTGTCTAGAAGGATAAAGTTTCCAACTTTATCCTCTAGAACCACTCTGAATGCTCTAAGGCCCTTAACAAAGGTTGGAAAGCTCAAAAGCTTAGTTATTTGGTCCAAGAATCTAGGGATCTAGAATCCCTCCTTTCCAGAAGAGTTTCTAATCCTCAAAACGTTACAAATATGGAGGCTTTATGTACATGCATTTTTCCAATGCATGTCTTGAAGTCAAAATGGCCAAAAAGGGGAATTATACTCTAAAAACCCATGCATGGCATCCTTGCTTGACCAAAATCTAGATCTAGCCCACCTTGGGACCATTTTGCCCTGGAGATTCATAAAGTTGCAAACTTTATGAACCCCATGCATGCAATCAACAATAATGACAGGAAATGAAGATTAAACTCAAGATCTGACCATATTCTAAGATAAAAATCTAATCTTGAAAACTTACAACAATCCACAAGATGATCAAGCTCAAGAGCGAGGGCTTTGTTTGCTGGATCTTCTCCTTCTTCTTACTATCTTCTTCTTCTTAAGCTCCACAAGTCACTCTAGCTTACAATATGAGAGAAAATGGGGATTAGGGTTTAGCACAGACGTTCTTAGGGTTTGGAGGCTGATGGAAGGTCAGCCTCAAGGTTCTTAAGGAGATTATATAGGGTGCAAACCCTAAAACTAGGGTTTTTCCTTTACAGCACCTACTCGTCGAGTTGGGCCTTCTAACTCTTCGAGTAGATCTTAGATCCTGCGTCCCACAAATGAATTCTACTCGACGACTCGTCGAGTTCCAGTCTAAACCCCAAAAACTTAGAGAACTAAATGATACCTGGAACAGGCGTTACAATTACTTCATGGAATTTATTACGAGTAATTTTGAGACGATAATATCTTATAATCTTGAAAAGGAGATATATGAGTTGTGGTTTACAAATCAGTTGTGCGTTGATGATATGTAAACACATCAGTAACTTGATGTTATAAAATGTATTGTTGTGCATGATTTGATAAGTAAATGGTGCAAGCATATAAGTCAAAGTTTATCTATTCCTTTCGCCTTTATGGGAAAAGAGATATCTTTGGGCCCCTCGGTGATTTGGTGTTGACTTATAGTGTCGGGCCGGGTCATGACTAAATTGATGTGTTCGATTAGAAGTTCTATGTCATTACAAATCAATGTCTCATGTCTCATGTCTGAATGATATCTTGATTTTGTTCCATCTCTCATGTCCGAATGATATCTTGCAGAACGGAGGATTATATGATCACTTATCTTAGAACGCGTAACTGACCAGGTCAGAGTTTGACAACAGCTTTTGGTAGCTACAATTTACTGATCAATTTGGAATTTATATTGGCAATTATAGTTACAGACTTATCCAAGTGGGAGACTGTTGGATTAGGTGTTTATGCCCATAACTATAATTGGTATAAACTTGAATTGATGGTAGCACATTCCTTTTTGGTTGCCCTCAAACCTAGCAATTGGATAGGATTATTTTGGAGAGAGAGAATGATTTATTATTTGATTAATAAATCAAAATAAATAATTTAGAAATTAATTAAAATTAATTTGGCGATTAAAATAATTAATTAAAAGTGAAGGGACCAAAAGTGTAATTTTTCAATAGTTGAGCAAGAGGCATTCTAGAACCCTCCATGGGGCTATGGACGATTTTAAGGAGCCTTAGGGTTTCTAGAATTATACTTGGTGGATAATTAGGAAGCTATATAATTACCCAGTTCAAGATAATATTATTATATTAGGTTTAGGCTTATCTACGGTTTCCTGACTGCACTATAAATAGGCCCCTAGGGTTATGAATTTCGACACTCCTAACCCTAGAAGAGAGTTTTCCAAAAATCACCTCCTCCCTCTCTGTAATCCTTAGTTGTTAGTCTTGGGTGTGAACCATCATAGGCAGGACGCTTGTGGTGCTAGCTGCCAAAATTTTTGAAGAAGGGTTCAAGGTTGTTTGCAATAACAACAATCTTCAAGGTATGTTTCTTATTCTATTGAATTAGATTTCCATAAGAAAAGTTTTGTAGGATGATAGTTCATAGTGTGTTTCCTATATATGAAAGACATAGATCCTCAATAGGTTTTATGTACCCTAATCATTTGAATTATTTAAATGTTTTCCGCTTAGTGCATAGAAATCTTGTAACCTACGTTTTCCATCACTAACATTATGCATATATAAGACTTCAGCCTGAATGGACCACCTCGCAAGGCCTACAACCTATATGGACCGCTCTCCGGGCCTTAGGCCTGACTGGACCGCCTCACATGCCTTTAGTCTATCCGAACCGCCCCGGGTATCTTGGCCTTCAGCACAAAGCATGTCTGCCTCAACCCAACAAACGATAACATATCAACATATATAATAACAATCAATGATCAGAAACACATGTAATCATATAGATCTACCAATCTAACGCATACTCGATGAACACAGGTAATCATACAGATCTACCGATCTAACACATACTCAACATAATATCAATCCAATATACTAGGATACAAATCCAGTGGGCCATGCTTGGTGCCTTCAACCCACAAGTATAGTGAGGAAAACTCACCTCATAGCCTGAAATGATAGCAGAAAAGAACGTTGCTCTAAATTCCAACTCTATAGGTCACCTATACAACAAACAATGACCAAGTCTCAAACTAATACTCAAAATACCCAACATACCCCTAGGTCAAACTTGATGGGTTTTGAGCATTCTAACACTTCCTAAGTGTACATACAACCCTAATAACCTTGGATCTATGTTTGTCTAATAATCATGCAAAGTTGAATTCCATGGTTATATTCCTATCTAGCATACATGGGGAACATTTTTAACTTGAATGAAAGATAGAATAACTTACCTTGTTGTTGATTATGATCCTTGAAACCTTGTGAGCCTAGCACCCCAAGTGTGATGCCTCAAATGCTTCACACAACACCAAATGCAAAGGAGTAAACTTTGAGAGAATCTTACACTTGCAAAATCGGCTCTAGCCCTCTTGTTTCTTATGTGTCGCCAATTTTGGTGGAGAATGGGTTTCTTATATAGTGTTGACACATCTAGGGTTACACCATGTAAACCCTAATGTGTCATGACTCTTCATTTCCATGACCCATGGGTTTGTAACTCCCATGGAGCATCCATGGAGCATCCTATGGGTGGAACCTAACTTGATAATCCATGGAGCCTCTTAGCCCACTATATAAGATATGGAAGATTTACATAATCTACCCATATATTTAATTAGTTATCTTTTGATCACTTAATTATATCTAAATTAATTCTTGATCAAACTAATTAAATAATATTATTAATATATTATAACTTATAATATATTAATAAACCATAAGTGTTATTTCTCTCATTTTAGTTTATCCAATTACATGGTGCCATGCAACCCAAATGGACCATGCCGAGTCGGGTCAAGTACATACCAGAAATAGTTATGGACTTATACACCTTATCCAACAGTCTCCCACTTGGATAAGTCTAATAACTATAACTGCAATACTTCAGGAACCGATCGGCAATCGTAGCTCTTTCAAGGTCTCTCGGAACTGAGAAGATGATGATATGCCATTTAAGATAAGTGATCATATAATCCTCTGTTCTAGATATCAGCCGGACAAATACATGGAACAATGTCTTACTTATTGTCCAGCAATTTGTTTCCCGATTTCCGATTTGTTTGACAAAGAACTTAATTGAACACATCAACTTAGTTCTGACCGGGCCCGGTACATAGGTCAAAACAAAATCATCGAGGGGCCCATATATCAGCTTCTAATCCAAGAAGGAACAGATAAACTGCGACTCATATGTTTGTTCTACCACTCATTGAATTATACACAAAAGCACGTTTTGTAACATCGAGTTACCAATGTGTTAACGTACAATCAATGCATAACCAACTCATAAGTAACAAATCGTATCTCTAGGTTTGAAGACTTATATGATATTACCGTCTCACGATCACTCGAGATAAATTCCATGAAGTGATTCCAGTGAGCGTGGGTTGAGTCCAATGCTCAGAACTTATGAGCACTCATGAGTGTTGTAGCCATGTCCAACAACTTAGACCTCTGCAACCAATCATGACAGTCTTGATTCATACCTACTTCCGACATATGACCGACTGTGGAGGTTCGAATAATATGATATACCAAACATAATTATTCTGGAAGTCAAAACATGCAAAAGAAATATAGTAAACGATCAACAAGAGATAGCAACACTTTACTCATAAATAAAACACCTTTTATTCATCATCTAATGTCAATTACACTTTACAAATTTCAAGGTTATCTAACTACTAAATCTAATATCATCCTTCAGCCCTATACTCCGAGCACGCTGGAGATGCTTAACCCGAGTCAGTCCCTTCGTGAGGGGATCTGCTGGATTCTCATCCGATGATACCCTCTTTGCCACGAGGAGTCCTTCTTCTATTCGATGTCTGATGAAATGGTATTTTCTGTCGATGTGTCTGGATCTCCCGTGATCCCTTGGTTCCTTGGCTAAGGCAACTGCACTTTCACTATCACAGAAAATTTCCATTGGCTCTTTAATAGCTGGTACAACTCCAAGGTCTCCAATGAAGTTCTTCAGCCATATCGCCTCCTTTGTTGCCTCGCTAGCTGCTATATACTCTGATTCGCAAGTTGAATCAGCCACTATCTCTTGCTTGGAACTCTTCCAAGAAATTGCTCCTCCATTTAAGGTAAAGACCCAGCCTGATTGAGAGCGGAAATTATCCCTATCAGTCTGAAAGCTAGCATCACTATACCCTACAACTCTCAAGTCTTCACTCCCACCGAGGGTAAGGACCCAGTCCTTAGTCCTCCGTAGGTACTTGAGGATATTCTTTACCGCAGTCCAGTGTGCCTTGCCAGGGTTCCCCTGATACCTGCTAACCATGCTCAAAGAAAAGGCTACATCAGGTCGAGTACACGTCATAGCATACATGATCGATCCTACAGCCGAAGCATAAGGTATTCGACTCATTTATGCTATCTCAGCCTCAGTACTAGGGCTTTGTGTCTTACTCAATCTGGCGTTACTCTGGATGGGTAACTCTCCTTTCTTGGAGTCCTGCATGCCGAATCTCTGCAGCACCTTATCCAAGTAGGTACTCTGACTAAGTCCAATTAGTCTTTTACTCCGGTCTCTCAAGATCCTTATCCCTAGAATATAGGCAGCTTCTCCTAGGTCCTTCATAGAGAAACACTTCCCAAGCCAGGACTTAACTTCCTGCAGAGTTGGGATGTCATTTCCTATGAGTAGTATGTCATCCACATACAATACCAAAAAGCTAACTATACTCCCACTAGCCTTGACATATACACAAGATTCATCTTCACTCCTAGAAAAGCCAAATTCTTTGACTTTCTCATCAAAGCAAAGATTCCATCTGCGAGGTGCTTGCTTTAACCCATAAATGGATTTCTCAAGCTTAAACACTTTATTAGGGTACTCTGTATTGACAAAACCCTCTGGCTGACTCATGTAAACATCCTCAGCCAACTTTCCATTAAGGAAAGCGGTTTTGACATCCATTTGCCATATTTCATAGTCATGAAATGCAGCTATGGCTAACAGAACCCTAATAGACTTAATCTTGGCCACTGGAGAAAAGGTCTCATCATAATCAACTCCCGGAGTTTGTGAGAAACCCTTTGCAACCAGTCGTGCCTTATAAGTGTGTACATTACCATGTTGGATTAATGTCTAAGTCCATAACTATAATTGGTAAGACTTGACCCGACCCGGCATGGTCCATTTGGGTTGCATGGCATCATGCATTTGGATAGACTACAATGAGAAAAATAACACTTAAGGTTGGTTAATATATTATAAGTTCTAATATATTAATAAGGTTATTTAATTAGTATTGATCAAGAATTAATTTGGAATTAATTAAGTGATCAAAAGGAGACTAATTAAATATATGGGTTGATTGTGTAAATCATTCATTCTTATATATGTGGGCTTGTGATCCAAGATTCCTTATGTTGGACTAAGTCCATGGGGTGACCCATGGATACTCCATGGAGGTTAAAATCCATGGAGCATAAGGAATGGGTAAAGTTATGAGTTACATGGTGTAACCCTAATAACCACCATATAAAAGAATCCCATGGCTCAAGAAATCGTGCACTAATGTGTGAGTGTGAGGGCTAGACGATTTCAAGGAGTGTTCAAATTTCTCTCAAGTTATTCCAAGTGTATTTGGTGTTGTGTGAACCATTTGAGGTGTCACACTTGGGGCACTAGGCACTCAAGCTTCATGAAGACATTCTACATCAAAGAGGTATGTATTCTATCTTGTTATATTTATTATTTTGTATGCTAGATTAGGATAATACCTTGGATGTTCATAATTGTATGTATAATAGAGAAAACATAGATCCAAGGTATTTAGGGTTGCATGTACACTTAGGAGTGTTAGAATGCTCATAACCCAACAGTGGTATCAGAGCCTAGGCTTGTTTTCTTGTTATACTTGCAAAAGTAGCTGAAAAAATCGAGTTGGATGCATATATTCGATTGTTTTGGCTGGAATTAGACTAGGAACATTACCCTAAGATGTTTTTGGACTTATAAACTTGTTTTGATGTGGTAATGTTCATGCTAATCCAATTTCTAAGATAATTGTCATAATTTCAAGATTTGTATTAGTTTGTATGTTCATGCTAATTTCTTGAAGATTGATGATTTGAATTATATTGTTCTTATGAGGTTCTTAGATTAATAGAAAAGTTGTGTGAAATAGTTGTTTTCAATCCATTTTAATCTAAGAGTTGATTCCAAAGTGTGTTTTTGTAACTTGTCCTCAAGTTATATGAAAAGTCACATTTAAGAATCATAAAACTCATAAAAGTTGGCAAAGGTTACGAAATGAAGAGTCTAGTTCTAATTAAATGGTTTTATGACTCCATAACTTGTCCTCAAGTTATGGAGGTTCAAGAGTCTCTTCATTAAATTAAAAAAAAAAGTGTAACCTTAATTAGTTCCATAAGTTACAATAAAAAAAAAGTTTTTTTTTTTATTAATTAGTTTAAAGTCTTCCATAACTTGTCCTCAAGTTATGGAACTTGAAGAGTTTTTTTTTTTTTTAATTAAAACTACTTTAAACTCATAAGTTATGGAATTAATTAGTTTTGAATAGTTTCAAAACTTGCCCTCAAGTTTTGGAATTTAAAAAGTTTTCACTTATGAATACTTTAATTCCAAGTTAGCCCTTAGAATTTTAAAAGTTAAAATTCAACCCTTATACTTTATAATATTATAAGTTAATAATATTTATATATATGTATAAGAGTAAAGTCAGTCTTACCGTTAGTAGGCCTCATTCACTAAGCCGGTCTATAAGGGGGGTATAAGGTTACTGCCTATAAAATGGCAGTTTAATGGGTGTCCACTCTCACCCACCGCTTCCTTGACTGGTGGAGGGTCGTTAGCCGAACGGGTAGGACAAGGACTATAATTCTCCTTTCATTAAAAGTATTAATGATAAATACTAAGTAACTAAACTCTTATTAATACCCAATCTTAGTTACTTAGGAAAAAGTGAACTTGGTGCTAACCCATGAAATTACACTTTGCACTTTGCTTAAGTCGTTAGTGGAGCGTGTGTGGTTAACCGGCACACTAACCTGCATTTAACAAAGTAGGCAAAGGGTAACTTAATATTTATCATAGTATCGGTGGAGCTCGTGTGGTTAACCGGCACATCGATTGAGGGGTAAATATTAAGGGTACCAAGTATATTTGCATGGTTACTTCACACCTTGTTTTGTGATCCTCGGCATCCCAGTCACAAAACCTGAAGGGCACACTCGAGATTGAAACATGCCATTGAAAAGTTCAATGAATATCAAAAGATCTAGGAGTTTCAAATCCAATTAAAAACCTAATTACATTATTTCGTTTTTCATGGTGGAAATTGGTAAATCGTCATTTACCTACCTTCAACTATTTTATAACTCGGATTACGGAATCCCTCTTCCAGTTATAAATAGGTTGTTGGATCCTGGCCTTAATATTTCATATTGGGTGTTATATTAAGGACTTTAGATCAACTATCTTGAATATCTCCCAAAAGATGTCTAGTTCAGACATCTATGATCTTCCCAAATCTCTTGGAACTTTGCTTCCTCCACCTCCTCCAATTATTCTTCCTAACCCACAAGTTCAAGGTCACTCAAGCGCTAATGGCAAGCAAGGTCTATGTGTGATCACATCTTAGAGATGAAGTCACATATTGACAAGCTAGGAGAGTTGGGTGTCAAAGTCTTGAGAAAGTTGGTGGCTCAACTACTTTCTAAGTCACATAGTGAGTTCTTTTGGGAATCCTATGAAACAGACTAAGACAAGACCCTTAATGATCTTATCTATTTGCTAAGATCAACTTCCTAAAACGCTATGGACATTGACAATGATGACATTGGATATCCAGTAAAGCTCTCTCTTCCCAATGGAAAGGGATCGGCCATAGTCAACTCGGTTGACCCAATGGTAAAGAGAGAGACAAAGTCTGAGATAGTCCCATTATCAAGGGTCCATAGGTAACTATTGCCAAAGGAAGGGGCATTGGTTACGAAGCTGCCAAATTTACCTAAGGATGTTAAAGTCAATAAGTTTGGCTCTACTTCAGGTAAAGTCCATTGTCTAACTCTATTAAGTACATGCTGATTCTGATCGCGAAGATGGATTTCAATCGCATGGTTCGGTGATCAGAATTTTGGGCTATTACTTAAGAGTTATGATATTTATATTGCTTAGGAATAGATAACAACAAGGTTTTCATATGGATTGTAAGGATAAGTTTTTCCGCAAAGTTTTAAAATAAAAGAAAAAGGTTTTGATTTTATTTATTTTAAGTATCCTTACAATGGCATTTGTGAAAAGTTGTTGCTTATAAGATTCCATTGATAGCAATATTGGAAAAATGGATTTGATTCTTTCGGTTGTGGTAGTGTCTAATATTACCAAATAAGGAAAGATTCTCATCACCCTAGGTTCAATTAGACCGAAACTTGGAATCATGCAAGTTGTATAGTATGATGAATGAGAACTTTCAGCTTGGAAAATTAAGACTAATTCCTTATGTGAATAAGGAAAGGACTAAGGGATCGAGTACACATTCTTGTGCACTGGTCAAGTCCACCACAAAAGATCAAGAAGACTATTCGTCATGATTTACTTAAGTTCAGTAAATATGGTTATACTTATAAGTTTAAGTATAATTCTGTAGCATTGGAGAAGTTTCAATGTGAGACAGAACGAATAAGAAGAATCAAAGTATGGCAGAAAGATAAAAGTTTCTCAAATCTGAAAAGATGGGAGAGTACTTTAGTATCATGTTTATGATCATCTTAATGATTAAGATACCATATCACAATTGGTCCTCTAAAGTCATCTTAGTGCATTCTTATGACTAAGAAGAGGAGTCATGAATTGTTGAAATGGTTAAATCAAAAAGATGAGTCATACTTCGTTCCAAAACAATTCTGAGAGTTATACTCCAATATTGTAACTTGAGTGACATATCTTAAAGAGGGTTTGTTAACACTAGTCAAATGTAAGAGTAAAAGGTTATCTACTCTTGTACATTTGAAATTGGTAATTTGTGATGTTTTGGATAAAACAGAGACCAACTTAGGCCAATTGTGTAAAGTGTTAGTCTTGATAAAGAATCCGCACTATCTCTTGAATATTTGACAAGGGAGTCTTATATGTCAAGAGGATAGTGGGAGTCTTAAAGCTCTTGAAAGTTTCAAGACTTAATCAAGAATAAAACCTAAAAGTCCTTCACTAGCACACGACTTGAGGTTTATAACCTATCGTGTTGAAATTTTTGTGCCTATTCAAGTTGGCTTTGCATAGGAGTTCTGAGAGTTCTCAATTGGTTGCACAACTACTTGGAAGCAATGGCAGGCACCTGAGCTGCCAAATGGCAAGAATTTAAGATTGCACAAGTTTAATCAATATGAGTTTGGATTTGTCACTAACCTTGTCTTGTGATTATGGTTTTGACAAATTCACATGGATAAGAACACATACACTATTAAATCTAAGTGTCATAAGGTTTCTCTCCGATTCATGAAAATGATGGTGAGGAAACACTTTCACTAAGTAGATTTTAGCTAGATAGCAATTGTGATATATGCATTCTCAAAGTCGTTAGTGGAGCGTGTGTGGTTTACCGGCACACTAACATGGACTTGTGAGAAGTGGCAAAGGTCTAAACAATTGAGACTATGATTACGGCATCCCTTTTCATAGTTCTAAAATTGTTTAGACACATATGTGAGCTATCTAAGAGAGGTGTATGATTTTGATAAAGTTTTATCAAAACAATCTAGTATCAGAAATCTGAACTTTGGTAAGAAAGTCAGCTGATTTCTGAGTACATGTTAAAGCTAGTGGGAGCATAAGTGTTATGCTAATAATCATCATGTTAGTGGGAGCATGATAATTATGACAAAGGTTGCAAGTTAGCAATGTTAATTATAGAAAACAAAAGTTTCAATTCGTGAGGTTGCAGGGGTTGAAAAAGTTGTTTTGCTATAATTAAGGGAGAGGAAATTATACTTCATTTCAATTCTAAAAGCTTAGATTGAGATTTTAATCGTATTTAATCAAGGATATATATATGAATTTAATGTTGGAATGGCTCAACATAAGGAAATTCTATATATGGGTCCATTATTTGCGTTCTAAAATTCGATTATGATTACGGCATCCCTTTTCATAATCTAAATTTTGAGAACTTGGCAAATTGAAATGAAAATATTATAGCAAAAGACTGGTTTAGTCTTTATGTGAGACATCATGAATCGTGTCCCATATGCTTCGGATATAGGATCGATTACATGTGCTATATTCATCCCTTCTAAAATTTTCCAAATGCCTGGGGCATTATGAAGGGAAAAGGTCTAGAATTGGATATGACTAAAATGATTAAGCAATTGTCGAGGACAATCTAAGGTTTACCAAAGATTGGTTGCTCAAGGACAGTTGGAAGTATAATGTTAATTCTGGAAGGACCATATTGACATAATCTGTAAGGAGGCAACTCTTGTTCAGAAGTGATAGTCAAAATGGAATATGGAAATGTTTCAAAGTTAGAAATTATTCAATCTGTGTAAGATTAGGAAACTTAATGAAAGAAGGATGTTTCCAAGGAGCTAATCTCCTTTGGAATGCTCTGTAATGATTGTTGTCAAGTCTTTCTGACTTTGTGCATAATCATTAAGAGGATCAATGCATATAAGTTTAGAATCTAACAGATTTCAGTAAATGGCATGAATTTGGAATTCTTGCATTTGTAGTAAGGATTTGGGACTGTGAAAAGAGGATCATTGGAGTGATGTTCAATTGATCTATTTTACAAAGTAAAGATCATAGACAAACATAGTATGCATACTTGGTGTATGGCATGACTAGTGTTTAGAAAACATAGTGTACATGCTTGGAGCATGGGACAACTATTGTTTTAAATTCAAGTATAAAGTTGATAAAACCGAAACAATGAATAATAAGTAATCAGTATGGTGATAAATAAAAGTGTTTATTTATATTCATAGGGTTTGATACCATATTTGATTCATTTATTCTTGTGTTTCACTTTGCATGTTTTGACTTCCAGAATAACTAAGTCGCTCTTCCTGAATGATTAAGTTATTCAAACCATCCACAGTCGGTCATATGTTGGAAGTAGATATGAATCAAGACTGTCATGGGTTGGTTTGTAGAGGTCCAAGTTGGTGGACAAAGTGGTGCTACAACACTCATGAGTGCTCATAAGTTCTGAGTATTGGACTCAACCCGCGCTCATTTGAATCACTTCATGGATTTTATCACGAGTGATCATGAGACGATAATATCTTATATTCTTAAAACCTAGAGATATGAGTTGTTACTATGAGTTGGTTATACATTGATTACACGAAAACGCATTGGTAACTCGATGTTATAAAACGTGCCTTTGTGTATGATTCAACAAGTAGTAGAACAAGCCATATGAGTCGAAGTTTATCCATTCCTTTTACCTTCGGGATAAAAGCGATATCTGTGGGCCCCTCGATGATTTAAAGATGATACATGTGAGTGCTGGGCCAAGCCATGACTGATTTGATTTGTTCAATCAGTCAGTCATCATGAATCAGAAATCGGGAAACAACAAATGGACAGAGAGAATGATTGATAATCCATGTCTCAGTCCATATGATATCTAGAATGGAGGAATATATGATCCCTTATCTAATGGACAAGTCATTGACAAAGGTCAGAGTTCATCGACAAGGTCAGAGTTCGACAGAAGCTTTTGAGAGCTACGATTGCTGATCGGTTCCTGAAGTCATACGCAATAATAGTTTTAGACTTATCCAAGTGGGAGACTGTTGGATTAATGTCTAAGTCCATAACTATAATTGGTAAGACTTGACCCGACCCGGCATGGTCCATTTGGGTTGCATGGCATCATGCATTTGGATAGACTACAATGAGAGAAATAACACTTAAGGTTGGTTAATATATTATAAGTTCTAATATATTAATAAGGTTATTTAATTAGTATTGATCAAGAATTAATTTGGAATTAATTAAGTGATCAAAAGGAGACTAATTAAATATATGGGTTGATTGTGTAAATCATTCATTCTTATATATGTGGGCTTGTGATCCAAGATTCCTTATGTTGGACTAAGTCCATGGGGTGACCCATGGATACTCCATGGAGGTTAAAATCCATGGAGCATAAGGAATGGGTAAAGTTATGAGTTACATGGTGTAACCCTAATAGCCACCATATAAAAGAATCCCATGGCTCAAGAAATCGTGCACTAATGTGTGAGTGTGAGGGCTAGACGATTTCAAGGAGTGTTCAAGTTTCTCTCAAGTTATTCCAAGTGTATTTGGTGTTGTGTGAACCATTTGAGGTGTCACACTTGGGGCACTAGGCACTCAAGCTTCATGAAGACATTCTACATCAAAGAGGTATGTATTCTATCTTGTTATATTTATTATTTTGTATGCTAGATTAGGATAATACCTTGGATGTTCATAATTGTATGTATAATAGAGAAAACATAGATCCAAGGTATTTAGGGTTGCATGTACACTTAGGAGTGTTAGAATGCTCATAACCCAACATACCATCCATGTCGGTCTTCTTCTTGAAGATCCATTTGCACCCTATAGTCTTACGACCTGGTACATTCTCAACCAAGTTCCAAACTTGATTGTCATACATGGACTGTATCTCGCTGTCCATTGCCTCTTTCCATTTGGCTGACTTAGGGCCTACCATGGCTTCCGCGTAACTGTTAGGTTCATCCAGACCTATCAGTGTCTCATCACTGATAAGTGTATCACCTTCCGCAGTAATATGGAATCCATAGTAATGCTCAGGTGCATTCCTAACCCTTGTGGAACGCCTCAGAGGTACAGACTTGTCAATTGGCTCAACAGGAGTTTCCTCCTCAAGTTGAGTGCTAGGGTTTGAAGTTCCTTCACCACTTGACTCATGAATTTCTTGAAGGTCAACTTGCCTCCCACTGTCTCCTTGGCTTATGAACTCTCTCTCTCGAAAGAAAGCCCTCCTAGCTACAAAGACCACATTCTCACTAGGTCTGTAGAAGAGGTAACCAAAGGATTTATGTGGGTAGCCGATGAAAATACACCTCTCACTTCGAGGTTCGAGCTTATCATGAGTCTCACGTCTCACAAAAGTCTCGCAACCCCAAATCTTAATGTGGTCTAGTTTGGGTACTTTACCAGTCCACATCTCATGAGGAGTTTTGGCAACTTACTTTGTGGGAACTAGATTAAGGATATGGGCGGCAGTCTCTAAGGCATACCCCCAAAATGAGATTGGTAGCGAAGCTCGACTCATCATGGAACGAACCATATCCAACAAGGTTCGATTACGCCTCTCAGCTACACCATTCAACTGCGGTGTCCTGGGAGGTGTCAATTTTGAGACAATCCCACATTCCCTAAGATAGTCGAGGAACTCTGAACTAAGATACTCACCACCTAGATCGGATCGAAGCATCTTAATGTTCCTGCCCAATTGATTCTCGACTTCCTGTTTAAACTCTTTAAACCTCTCAAAAGTCTCTGACTTATGCTTGATTAAGTAGACATATCCATATCTACTGTAATCATCAGTAAAAGTCAAATAATAACGATTAGCATCCCTTGTGGCATGTTTGAAGGGCCCACACACATCCGTGTGTATAAGATCCAACAAACCTTCACCTCTATCACAAGAGCCTGTGAAGGGTGACTTTGTCATTTTTCCAAGTAAGCATGATTCGCAACTATCATCTGATTTTAGGTCAAATGACTCCAATACTCCATCCTTTTGGAGTTGGCCTATGCGTTTCTTGCTTATATGTCCAAGACGACAATGCCATAATGATGCTTTATCCAAGTTATTATCATTAACAGAATCAATACACAATACATTATTTCCTAAGTTATCAACCACAGATACAGTTTCATACACACCATCACAAGGTAATGCTTTAAAATAAAGAACATTATTAAAGAAAGCATTAATCGAACCAACTTCATTATCAAATGAAAAGGTGAAACCTTGTTTATACAATGCATGAAAGGAAATAATATTTCTTGCCATTTCTGGCGAATAACAACATTTATTCAAATCTAAACTAAACCCACCACTTAGCGATAAAGTATAAACTCCAATCTTGGTGACAGGTAAAGCTTTCCTATTCCCCATGATTAAGTTTATTCTTCCATGCTCCACATTCTCACTTCTTCTTAGTCCCTGCAAATCAGAACATATATGAATACCACAACCGGTATCAAGGACCCAAGAGTTAGAATGGGTGAGTTATTAGATAAGATAGTGTAAATACATGCATGGTTGGGTTTAACTTTCCCATCCTTCACATCTTGCTGGTACTTTGGGCAGTTCCGCTTCCAATGTGACTTTTCATGGCAATAGAAGCATTCAGCCTCTTTAGGGTCAGAAGAAGGAGTGACAAAACCTTTCTTGGTTCCACTTGAAGAAGAGCCATCAAGGGTCCTAGCCTTGGTACCCTTCGAAGAGCGCTTCCTCTTCTTCCCTCTACCTTTACCGATTGCCAAAATCCGGGCGGAGTTTGGAGTAGGAGTGTTAACAACCGACTTACCCTTAAGACCTGTTTCTGCGGTCTTGAGGAGTCCCTGAAGTTTGCTGAGTGTGACCTTTTCCTTATTCATGTGATATGTCATGCGGAATTGATCATAGCACGATGGTAAGGAGTGCAAAATGATATCTATTTCAAGCTCCTCAGGGAAGTTCACATTAAGCTTCAGCAACCGATCACATACCTTTGCATTTCCTGCATGTGGCTCGTGACGGATTCCCCGTCCTTCATCATGGTTGTTATGATAGAGCATATGATTTCATAGCTCTCTTGTCGTGCACTTTGATGGTATCTTTCCATCAGATCTTGGTGCATTTCAAAAGGGTAGAAGTCCTCATAGGACTTTTGGAGTTCCGCTGTCATGGTGGCCAACATGATGCATGCCACTTTTGTAGCATCCCTTTCATGTGCCCGGAAGTCAGCGATCTCCTGGGGAGTTTCAGTGGTCTCATCAATCTCCTTAAGCTCCTTGTCAAGGACATATTCTTTGTCCTCGTAGCGGGTAATCATCCTGATGTTTCTGATCCATTCATTGAAGTTGGATCCATCAAAAGTGACTTTCCCACACAAGTTCATAAGGGTAAAGGAGCCATTAGGATTAGAGCCAGAAGCAGCATTGTTTGAAGACATCTGAAAGAAGAGAACAAGATTAGTTTAGATATTAAGAGAGTCCTTAATAAAACACCCAAATGTAATATTAAGGCTAGGATCCAATCACAATATATTATAACTTAGAAGAGGTATGCCGTAATCCAAGCTATAACATATTTGAAAGGTAGGTGAATGACGATTCACCAATTTCCACCATGAAAAACGAAATATAAATATTAGGTTTTTAATTGGTTCTTAGAAATTCCTAGATTCTTTTGAGATTCAATGAACTTTTCAAAGGCATGTTTCAATCTCGAGTGTGCCCTCCAAGTTTTGTGACTGGGATACCGAGGATCACAAAACGAGGTGTGAAGTAACCATGCAAATCACTTGGTACCCTCAAGGTGTATCACTCAATCGATGTGCCGGTAAACCACACACGCTCCACCGATGCTATGGTAAACCTTAAGTCACCCTTTACCTACCTTGTTAAATCCAAGTTAGTATGCCGGTTAACCACATACGCTCCACCAACGACTTAAACAAAGTGTAAAGTGTAATTTCATGGATTAGCACCTTATTCACATTTTCCTAAAGTAACTAAGATTGGGAATTTAATAAAAGCATTTAGTTACTTTATAATATTCATCATACTTTTAATGAGAATTTATAAGTCCTTGTCTTACCCGTTCAGCTAACGACCCTCCACCGATCAAGGAAGCGGTGGGTGAGAGTGGACACCCATTAAGTTGCCATTTTATAGGCAACAACCTTATACCCCCCTTATAGACCGGCTTCGTGAATGAGGCGTACTAGCGGTAAGACGACTTGACGTTATACATATATATATTAGTAACTTATAATATTATAAAGTATAAGGGTTGGATTTTAACTTTTAAAATTCTAAGGGTTGGAACTAAAGTTTTAATCAAGATTTTACATGTTCCAAAACTTGAGGGCAAGTTTTGTAAACTTCCAAAACTTTTCATTTCTTATAACTTATGAATTAATTGAGTAATAAAAATGAAGACTCTTCATTTTTATAACTCTTGTGTTCTTTTAATGGCTTTAATAAAAGTGAGACTTTTGGTTTTCCATAACTTGAGGACAAGTTATGGACTCCATTAAAACACATTATGATCATGAATTAAACTACCATGAAGGTTACAAACAATTCCTATGATCATCTAATCTTCATAAGTTCAAGAACATGAATATGAACACTTTCAAGAATCAAAAATTACACTTAAAAAAAACTTGTAATTTTAATAATTGTCATTGTAAATGGATTAGCATAAACATTACACCATCTAAAACAAGCTTTAAAACATCAAAACAGTTTAGGGTAATGTTTCTAGTCCATTTCCAGCAACAAATGTGCAAACTTTCATACGAGCAGAAAACAGAAAAACGATTTTTTTTTCAAGCTGTTTGCACACAAAAAAAAAAAAAACAACAACAAACAAACCTGGCTCTGATACCACTGATGGGTTTTGAGCATTCTAACACTTCCTAAGTGTACATACAACCCTAATAACCTTGGATCTATGTTTGTCTAATAATCATGCAAAGTTGAATTCCAAGGTTATATTCCTATCTAGCATACATGGGGAACATTTTTAACTTGAATGAAAGATAGAATAACTTACCTTGTTGTTGATTATGATCCTTGAAACCTTGTGAGCCTAGCACCCCAAGTGTGATGCCTCAAATGCTTCACACAACACCAAATGCAAAGGAGTAAACTTTGAGAGAATCTTACACTTGCAAAATCGGCTCTAGCCCTCTTGTTTCTTATGTGTCGCCAATTTTGGTGGAGAATGGGTTTCTTATATAGTGTTGACACATCTAGGGTTACACCATGTAAACCCTAATGTGTCATGACTCTTCATTTCCATGACCCATGGGTTTGTAACTCCCATGGAGCATCCATGGAGCATCCTATGGGTGGAACCCAACTTGATAATCCATGGAGCCTCTTAGCCCACTATATAAGATATGGAAGATTTACATAATCTACCTATATATTTAATTAGTTATCTTTTGATCACTTAATTAATTCTAAATTAATTCTTGATCAAACTAATTAAATAATATTATTAATATATTAGAACTTATAATATATTAATAAACCATAAGTGTTATTTCTCTCATTTTAGTTTATCCAATTGCATGGTGCCATGCAACCCAAATGGACCATGCCGGGTCGGGTCAAGTACATACCAGAAATAGTTATGGACTTATACACCTTATCCAACAAAACTTGGTCAAAATCTTGGTCAAGGTCAAGGTCAAGGTCAAAAAGTCAAATATCCCTTTAGGGCTATGTACGCCCAACGTACTCCCCTCTACGCCCCTCATAGAGGGTGCCATCATAATACACATGCTCGGCCCTGGTACGTGCAGCGTACCTCCAGGTACGCCCAACATACCAGAGCTGAATCTCACTTTTCCATTAATTTTTTATAACGTTAAGCCAAAGCACTAAACTTTAGATCCATATATCAAGGGACATCTTAATGGATAAAATCTTTAACTTTATCCATTTTCATGCATACAAAAGGGTAAAAACTCAAACCCTTGGCCCAAAAGTCACCCAAAACTCCCAAACTCTTGTATGGCTTAACGGGAGTATCCAAGCTCTCATTTTTATGAATCTAGAAGCTCCAAACTACAAGAAACTACATTTCAAGGACCTAGGGTAGCTCATACTTCATTAGAATAAACTATGGGACCAAAAATGCATACAAATTCTAGACTAACAAGATCTAAGCAAATAACACATCAAGATCCAATCTTTATACCTCCAAATGATGCTTGAGGGCAAGATACTTCTGGATCCAAGATGCCTTGAGCTTCTAAGTTGATTCCACTTCTTTCTTCTTCCTTCAAGATCACCATAAGCACACTTTTCAAGCTCAAAATGCACACACAAAGAATTAGGGTTTGCTAGGGATGATTTAGGAGATGGAGGCTGATGAGGAACAAGGTCTTGAGAAGTTAATGATGTTTAAATAGGGATCAAACCCTAAAAATTAGTATTTGAGTTTTTGCCACATACACCCAGCGTACGTACAAGACGCGCTTTTCTTACTTATGGAGCCATGGGACTATTTTTGCAATTAAATTTCGTACGAAGGGTCAAAAATGTAAATTACCTGAATAATGGATGTTACACAAATATTCACCATTTTCTTCCAAATTCAAGGGCCATCTTCTTAAATCCTTCAAATATCAACAAGCCCAAGAGTTGTATCATCTTCATTAGTCTTCTAGCCCAAGATTCTTCATCGCCCTCCACTTGCTTTTCACACGTCCTGAACATTCCCGCTCCGCTAGTCTCCTTAAAATCTGCAATTATGCTCACGAAACTAGAAAGTACCCGGAATAGTCATAAAATAATAAAAAAGAAAATACGCATGAGGATTAGCTAAGTTATGAAAGAAATATGCTAAAATAAATTATAAAGAGAAGTAATTAAAATGAAACTATCAGTGCGCCGCGCCTTTTTGCGCGTGGAGTTGCCGGTGAATTTTCAAAAATTCATAACTTATACATACAAACTCCGTTTTGACATTCTTTATATCCATACGTAGCTATTGACCACATCTACAACTCTTGTTTAGACTCCGTCGGCTAGTTCTCACATTATTTTTAAAGTTATATTTTTAACAAGCTTAGATTATTAAAGTCCATATAAAAACATAACTCTCCCATACGACATCCGTTCTCGATCGTCTTTATATCGACATGCTCCTATCAACAAGATCTTTGACTCTCATTCGGATTGTTTCGGCTAACAATTAACCGATCTAAAATTCAATTTCTGTGTTAATACTGTTACGTTGAAATATTAGAAAAATACAATTTCCTCTTACGATGTCAGATTTAGGCGTTCTCTATATGCACACTCTCGGTTTTATGATTATTACGACTTTCTTTAAGATTACATAGGCCAACAAGCGATGCATCTCCAATTCACTATTTACGAAACTCGTTGTCATATTGGGTTTAAATGTGAAACTTCAAATGGACATAACTTATTCATACGAAGTCGGATTTAAGTGTTCCTTCGAATTTTATCAAGGCTATTTATTCTAATTAAAATTTTATTTTAATATTTGATTTAACCCTATTTATTAAGTTTTCACCTAATATTATATCACATAATATAAACACATAAATCACATAGATTCAAACAATTTATTTTTTATTTCTTCATGTAAAGATTAAAATTGTTGACCAATGTCAATTTGTAACACTCGGGAATTTGGTATGTTTCCTTTAGCTCCTTAATACAAAAATCATCTCATTTTAGTCCTTAGCTAGTACGCGGGGTGTACTCTGAGTACGCTTAGCGTACTAGCTCATTTGCAGATCGCGGGTTCGCCTACGTACGCGTGGGATGCATAGGAGTACACATGGCGTACGTGGTGCAGGGGAAAACACTAATTTTTTTGGGTTTTCACCCTATTTAAACAACTTCTAACACCTTTGGACATTTTATTGATCAGCCTCCATCACCCTATGCCTAATACCAAAACCCTAAGTGTATTTGGTGAGATTTGAGCTTGAACGTGAGTTTGTTGGTGTTTTGTGGTGAAGAAGAAGAAGAGGAACACTTGGAAGTTGCTTAGCAGTAGCTTGAGCTTGTAGATCCAGAGTTATCTTCACCTTAGCAAGCCTTTTGAGGTAAAAAGCTCTCATCTTGATGGTCCTTTACGCTAGATCCATTTATGGTGTTATTTATGCATTTTGGGTCATTTAAGTCATATATGAAGTTATAGGCTACTCAAGAAGCTATGGATGTTAGATCTTTGCTCATTTGAGGTCCTTCGTCCATAAAAATGCAACCTTTATGGGTTAGCTTGGTCCATGCAAGTGTTAGGGTTCTTTATATGGTTCCTTTTGAGTTTTGGGTCTTAATAAGTCATGCATGGTGGTAAAGTTGCCAACTTTACGTGTTCAGTCACCTTTTAGAATCAAATATGAGAGTTTGGCATGTTGGCTTAACCGATTAAATGCTTAATGGATTGGTTTGGTTTCCTGTGGGGCATACACAGCTTCTACGTTGCGCATATTAGTCTTCGATGGAGTACGCCAAGAGTAAGCCTGAGTACGCCTACCATACTCAACTGTTTGACTTTTGGGATGACTTCCTTGGGTTTGGGTCATATTTTGGGCTTTTAGGGATTGGTCCTTGTTGGGCCATTGGACCTCTGACTGTGGGCCATCGGTAGACTATGAACTTTCTTGGGTTTGGGTCCACGAGGATTTTGGTCCCAATTTGGTAGTTGGGCCTTATTGGGCCTTAGGATATGATTTAGGAATTTGGGCCGTTTGATCTATGGGTTGGGCTTGGTTTTGGGCCAAGTAAGAAAAAAGGGTAAAATGGTCTTTTACCCTGGATATTGGACAAGTAACTTAGATTCTTGATTATAGGTTGAGATCCAATTATTAATTGGAAATTTATTTGATGATGTTAGCGCGGGGATTTTCTGAACCAGCAGATTGAGATTTTATCTGAGCGATTCTGCAGCTTGAGGTGAGTTTCCTCATTGTGTTTAGCGGGTCGAAGGCACCAATGCTGGCCCATGATTTATTATGTGTAGGATGCTAGTTGTCTGCGTGACTCTTGCATGTGTTATATGTTTATATGTTTACCGGGCGAAGCCCGATGCCGGATGGGGACTAATGATTATATTGAATGCTATTTGTCTTTGTGTTTTTTATGCATGTGTTTATATGCTTGTATGTATATCGAGCGGGGCCCGATGACAGGCGGGGACTAATGACTGACATATATGTTCCGAGCGGGGCCCGATGACGGTCGGGGCCCATTATATGTTTGATATGTATGGTATGTGGTATTTTAGGCAACTCATTAAGCTTTGTGCTTACGATTTTCAGTTTATGTTTCAGGTACTTCTGGTTCGAAAGGGAAGAGCCTAGGATGATTGCAGTGCACACAACATATTGTTCCACATTTTGTATTACTCTAATGTACTTGGATGTTTATTGATACACTCTTATTTACTATGGTTTCTATGATGTTGTTTTGGAAAATGGTTTTATTAATGTAAAAATCGAAATTTTTAGTCTTAATTTTGGGACGTTACAAATTGGTATCAGAACTTTATTTTGAGGGATTCAGGCATACTCTCGGGTGTGTCTAAACTCAAAGTGAGGATTTGGTAGAATTTTCAAAAAGAAATGTTTTATAAAAAGGGGTTTTTTATAATAAAAGAAAAAGGGTGTGGTGAATGCAATCGACCGATCTCAAGTAAGTTTTCCCAAAATACCCATACATGTTTATGTTATACTTTCAATCGTGAATCTATCAATCGCATGCTAGATTAGGGCTAAGGATCTGCTCAGGATTGCATGATAGAATGCTAAGAGAGATGCCTTTGTATGTCTGCTATATGAGCTTGTAGACTTGCATGATAGTACTGATAAGTCAGTGATAGGATGGCCTGTTAGGTTATGCTTGTTCTGATTGCTCAATGCTCGAATGCTGCTTACTCTATGCTTTTAAGGAATTCTCATTAACTTTAACTAACTAGTAAGCGAATATGCTAAGTTACATATTATTGAGACTAAATAAGTTTAGAAGGCTAGGTTTAACTCTATTGCGCAACTCTTGTTTGAGTCTAACCGTTATAGTGTGGGCCCTTTCGTTCGAAGAATTATCTGATGTTGGTAATATGTAATTATATTCGTGGGCTAGTTAGAGTGAGTTCCTTCTACAGCTGATGGCGGAGACTGGTATGGTGATTTCCCTAGGGGAGCCTAGGAAGAGATTTATTGTTGGGAGCTTTGTCTTGTTGAGAGTGGTATGTGTGGATAAGGGAGTGACTTGGAGGATTCATAATGATCCTTGAGGAAAGTGTGGATAGATGTGGAAAGCAGTACGGGCCCGTACTGTTGGAAGTAGAGGATCTGTACTCGAGTCAAGGAAAGTTGTGATGATACCGGAAGCTTTTAGGGTATGAGACTCCTCGATGTGTGTGTGTATATATATATATATATATATATATATATATATATATATATATATATATATATATATATATATATATATATGTTGGGTCTAAAATATTGGTTTATACTTTACTTTTCTAGGAAAATGTATTTTTCAGTCATGTAATAGCTGTTTGCGGTTGTGTTTATGGCCGTGAACAAGTTCACGGCCGTGAACCCATTCACGACCCATGTGTCATATATATAGGTGTTAGGGGTGAGGAGTAGTGATGAGCATAAGAAGGTTAGAGGAGCTTAAGTGTGTGTATTCTAAGGTCTTCTAGTGAGAGAAGAGAGAGAAAAAGGTGCAAGTGTGTGAATCTTGTGTATTGTTCATCATTCCAATCTTGAATACATCATAGATTCATATTATTCTCCTTCTCCTTCTTCTTATTTTGATCTAGCATCATTCGTTTGATTGGGATTCCGCACCATCAAACGGATCTGATTGATACACAAGCAGATTTGGGACTTACAAGTGGTATCAGAGCTTGGTTTGTATCAGTCAATTTTTCCAGATCTGGAGCATATTTGATCTTATTTTGGAAAGATTTTTGGTTTTTGGATAGATCTTCGAAAATTAAGGGGGGTTTGTTCTTTGCATTTTTGATAAAAACGAGTTTTTGATCGAGTTTTGGAGCAAAAAAGGGTGAAAACGTCGTTTTTTAAGGGTTTACGGCCTTTGAAGGATGTACGGCCCGAAGTTCGTTTACGGCCAGCCTCGCACGTGTTCGGTCGGGGTTCACGGTCCTCGGTGTGCGGCCAGCCTCGCACGTGGTCGGTCACGTGTTCGGTCAGGAGTTTGCGGTCCGAAGTTCACGGCCTTCGGAGTTTACAGCTCAGCAGCATCGTTCTCGGCCTCGCACCTCATCCTCGCACGTCCTCGCATCCTCGCACGTGCATCTGAAAAAATAGGAAACGATTTTGGGGGTGCCAGGATTCGAACCCGGGTGCCTCGCCTCACCAGCCAACGCGCCTTACCAGCTGATCTAGCATTGCTAGATGGAATTATCCTTCGAAATTTAATTCAAAAGGCGTCCTTCTCGGTTCCTAATTTCGCATTTTGACATATTTAGCCCAAAAACCAAATTCTTTTATTTTTAAATTTCATTTTCAACCCAAAAATTTTAGTTTTTAATTTTTGACTTTTATTTTTGACTTTTGACCTAAAATTTTGACTTTGACTTTTAAAGTTTGTCATTTGACTTTAAACTTTGACTTTTTCATTTAACTTTTAAATTTTCAAATTTAGCTTTTCGGTTTGACTTTTAAGTTTGACTTTTTAAATTTGACTTTTGAGGTTTTAAGTCAAAGGGCATATTTTTAAACAATGAGTTCCTCAAACATTCCGGTCAATGAAGTTTCATGCTCTCAAACTTGCATTAAAACTGTTAAAAATTTACGTGAACACATCGATTTATTAAAAAGAGAAAATGAGGAACTTAAATATGAGGGGTACCAACTTAGGAAAGGTCAGAAACCGTTGAAAGAACAATTAGAGGCCAAGACTAATGACTTTAAGAAATTACAGTCAGAGTACAGTGGCAAATGCGTTCATTATAGATATCTTAAGAAAGATTTTGATGCTATGACTCCCGAACTTGATGCATTAAAAGCAAAATATAAAGATGTTGAATTCAATTTTAAGAAATTTGATGTGTCAAGTGAGGTAGTTGTGTCCATGATAGAAAAACAATTAACATTTAAAGATAATCAAAACAAGGGTCTAGGGTATCATGATGTTCCACCTCCTTTCAATGATCACTACACTGTTACTCCTTTGACTAAGGAAGAAATAGATAGAGAACCATTTATGGTATATGGCAAACCTGTCGTGGTTGTGCCAGAAAGTGTTGAGATGAAAGATTCTAATGTTTCTACTTCATGTGCAGATAAAGTAACGGAATATGAGAACAAGGAGAAAACTATTGAACAAACCAATGTCTCCTTGAACTCTGAACCTGTTGCTTCTAACTCAGTCACTCCTAACAAACCTGTTGTTGAGAAATACAGGCCACCAATTCCAGTGAAACAGAGTGTCTGTTGCAAGTGTGCTTGTGGGAACAACCAGAAAAGAGGCAAGAGTACGCCACCAGAGGCAGTAAGAAACAACTTCCCAGTGAAGAAAAGGACATGTTTTCACTGTGGAACACCGAGACACATTGCTATACATTGTCCAAATCGCGCATACGTTCCCTACTACGCACATGGCTGGCAGAACGCACCAAGAGGGAGATTTTCCGAAAGAAGCCCTTTAAGGTCAAAATCGCGAAATGGCGACTGGAATGCCAACAAGGGAAAGAGTTCAACTCCCAAGGCCAAGAATCCAAATCCCAAAGGCAAGAAAAGAATGCCAGCCAAGAAGACCAATCCAAGAGATGCTCCAGCAAAATCAAGATCAGTCAAATCAAAGTCATCTCAACGATCGGCTTTCAGTTCAAAATCAAGTGCCGAGGCACCCATCCGCTCGAAAAAGGAATGGGTTAAACCCAACTACAAAGGGATACCAAAGGTTCAATCTCCCAAATCTTCTAATGATTCTAATATTTCTGCATCTTTTGTTTGTGATAAGCAGGATATGTCATGGGAGAAAGTACCTTGCAAGGATGAAAAAGGTCGACCCAGTTTCAAAATGGACTGGGTTCCAAAGACCAACTGATCCCGCTTTGTGTCGGAACAGCTATGGAGGCATATCATCAGACTTCGGTTTGTTGGTAGTGGCTGGTCCATGCACATGATAGGGGACATCTCTCAATTCTACAACACTCAGAACTTTGTTTGAGAGTATGTGTCCTTTGCAGGAAAGGAAGAACGGAAGGGATCACTCATGGGGTTAGTGCTTAACGATGTGAAGAATTTTCGGATCTGTTATGAGATTATGTGTGCTGTTCTCAGACCTTCTGAATGCAAATTCAATCGGTGACTTATGGTTTGAGTTTTCTTCTCGATACTCCTGAGTTTATATTAAACTGATTCATTTCAAAGACAATTATTTTATTTTCTTATAGTTTTTCGTTAGTAGGTATTATTGGGAAGTGATATCAAGAAAGTGATAACGGGCAGTCTAAACATGTGTAAGGTACTGAGTCTGAATTGTCTAGACTCTGTGTTCAATGTGCTGGTAGGCACGAAGGATTTGACAGTGTGGATTTAGATAGGATTGTTTGGACTGACCATACGACGCTCGGGTAGATTGTGCAGTGAGATAAACACGGGAACCCACGGGATACATTAAATTAATACGCATCTAGAACAGTAGTTCAACTTTTCCTTGATGTACGGACTTATGTCCTTAATTCTGGTTCTGATAGGGCAACTGGGGGGTTCTGATAAAGTAGGTCTGTAGGAAATTATTTTCTTTCTTTCTATCTGTCAGTCATATGTTGCTTCTTCTGTGTGATTGGAAGAGATCCGACCTGGATTGCAACATATGCAACTCTAATTCTACGCACCTCCTTATCTGTGCAATTCTTTCTATCTGTTAGCCATATGTTGTCCCCTCTGCATGATCAGAAGATCCGACCTGGGACACAACATATGCAACATTCTACCTCTCAATCCCTCTATCTCTGTTAGTCATATGTTGTCCCCTCAGCGTGATTGAAAGAGATCCGACCTAGGACACAACATATGCACCTATTTCTAAATCTGACTCCCTCCTTAATAATTGTTTACTCACCTAAAGTAAGGAGTTCTTTGGAAGTTCTTGACAACTAGGGTATATCGGGAAGTAGGGAACACGTTCTAGTGCAACTAAAATTGAACCATTTAGAGGTTGTCTGTAGATCTCGTTGCTTAATTTAAGTGGACAACAATACTCGTGGTCGTCGTCAGCTGAATGGTATATTTGGAAAAGTTTGTCAATATTCTTCGTGTTTAAGTGGACCATAATACCGGCAATTGACCAGATTTATTCATGAAGGTGAAGGTACTGATAAACAAAGTTAACACTGTCTCACAACTTTGATCCCAAATATTTTTGTTTTTGTTAAATTGGTTCATAGTTTTCCTCTATGCACAAATTTAGGGGGAGAATTAAAAAATTCAAAAATCAAACAAAAATCAGAAAATTAAAAAATCCAAAAATAGTGTTATTTTTGTTTTATTTCTTGTTCAGAAAAATCCAAAAATCCAAAAATATTAGAATTAAAAAATTCAAAAATCAAACAAAAATCAGAAAATTAAAAAAATCCAAAAATAGTGTTATTTCTGTTTTATTTCTTGTTCAGAAAAATCAAAAATCCAAAAATATTCTTGTTTCTGTTTTTATTTTTTTTGAAAATATAAAAAATCCAAAAATATTGTGTGCTAAGTTTTTTTTAGTTTAGTTTTGTCTTAAAAAGTGAATTCAGGTGTAGATGACACTCATGGAGACTGTATCGACATTTTTTGAGCCAATGCTTCATCTGTGATCATCGAAGAATTCTCATTCGAAGGAGCAAGAAATGAAGACTATTCTTTCAACATTCAATCCTTCAACCCCAGAAGCAAGGTGAAGCTGCACTTGAAGATTATGTGACAGATTGCATTGAAGCCTCCTCAATCAATTTGCTGCTATCTATGTACCTGCTGAAGTGATCCAGAAGATTCATTATCTCTATCATTCTCTCTGAAGATTCTCAAGCTGAAAGCTCTATCTTTAAAGAATCTTTTCTAGAAGCCTCCTCACCCAATGTGCGCTCAATGTCAAATTCTGAAGAAAAGTCCAACTGCTCAAGATGAAGTCATTCATTAAAGATTCATAAAGCTCATCTTGAAGCTGTGAAGAAATCGAAGATAAATGCTGAAGCCAAGCTCTCAATGAAGATTAACAAGAAAAGTCAGCTACTTTTTAGGGGGAGTTTGTTGGGTCAATTAGAAAAGAAATCTATAAACTAAGGGAGAGATTGTTGGGTCTAAAATATTGGTTTGTACTTTAATTTTCTAGGAAAATGTATTTTTCAGTCATGTAATAGGTGTTTGCGGTTGTGTTTACGGTCGTGAACAGGTTCATGGCCGTGAACCCATTCACGACCCATGTGTCATATATATAGGTGTTAGGGGTGAGGAGTGGTGATGAGCATAAGAAGGCTATAGGAGCTTAAGTATGTGTATTCAAAGGTGTTCTAGTGAGAGAAGAGATAGAAAAAGGTGCAAGTGTGTGAATCTTGTGTATTTTTCATCATTCCAATCTTGAATACATCATATATTCATATTATTCTCCTTCTCCTTCTTCTTATTTTGATCTGGCATCATCCGTTTGATTGGGATTCCGCACCATCAAACAAATCTGATTGATACACAAGCAGATTTGGGACTTACAATATATATATGTTCTGATGATTTGCGTGGTCTATTTTCAGTATGGTGGCCACACGAGGAAGTTCTGGTAGTGGTACTGGTTCGGGCTCTGGAGTCGGACAGTTATATGAGAAGATGCAGGAGTTTATTTCGTCTAAGATTACCCACAGTATACTCGATCAGACTTCTGTGATATTTGGTACGATCAAGGAGGGTACCATGGAGGTGTTGGATGAGTGCTTGGTCTCTTTCCGTTCTGAGATGGTGGCTTTTATTGGGGCACGTTCGTTGACTTTCAGGGAGTTCCGGGCATGCCAGGCTCCAGAGTATTTTGGGGAGAAGGACCCGATCGCGAGTAGGAGATGGTTAGCGGATGTCGCTGACGCCTTCCACACCAACAGTTGTCCCGAGGGGGAAAAGCTCAGACTTGCTTCCTATCTTTTGAAGGACAAAGCTCGAGACTGGTGGGAGGAGGTTATGTGATCAGTGGGAGATGCGGCGGTTGATTCGATGGCATGGGATGATTTTGTGACTAAATTTCGAGCTGAGTTTGCACCGGTGATTGAGGTGCAACAGTTGGCGAGGGAGTTCCAGGACCTTCGCCAGACTACTGAGACGGTGGCTGAGATCACCGCTATGTTCCGCGAGAGGGCGTTGTTGGTCCCGCAGTATATGGCAGATGAGGAGATGAAGAAGGCGAGATACCATGAGATGTTGAGGAGTGATATTTGGCAGTTTGTGAGCTGATCCAGTTGCAGGACACTGGAGGATATGATTGCGAGAGCTAGAGAGAGGGATATTGATCTAGAGATGGATAGTAAGAGGAAGTCGGATCATGCTCATGTTTCAGGGGGTTCAGGAAAGAGGCCCAAGGTATTTGATTCGAGATCGAGAGGCCAGCGGGGCCGGAGCTGTTGTGGAAAGTACGGAAAGATGCACGATGGGGCGTACAGGGTGGGTGGTTCTGGCTGCTTCAAGTGTGTCCAGACGGGTCATATTAGCAGGGATTGCACTGATACTATTACCACCACCACCACGATATTTGAGCTGATTTGCTTCCATTTCAATCAGAGAGGCCATAAGAAGGCCAATTTCCCGAGTCTGGCAGCAACGGGACCAGTGGTAGCACCCGCTCCAATGACTCTTTGGATTACTGATTGCCGCCAAGGCAAGGCGGATGTACCTGTTGTGAGGAGCATGGCTTTCCAACTGACAACCGATGAGGCTCGTGCATCACCTGATGTGGTGACATGTATGTATCTTCTCCTTCTGTAACAACCCGTTATTTCAAGTCAATGTAAGTCGACCTTATTCGAATAAAATTCTAAACTACAATCATATACAAGTAAATACATATCATAGCATTAATACAATAAGAACTTGAATGCCTTAAGGGCATGTTTATATAAGTTATTTTATTTGTATATTTTGATAATCATACTTATATATAAGTTATAAACACTTATATTGAAAACTATGCATATATAACTTAATATACAGGTCAACATAAGTCAAGGATGTAAAGTAAAAAGCATGAATTTCCCATTATCATTGTGTTTTCGGCCATGTGGGGACCTTAGCTAAGTGTAGACCGAAAACTCACTTCATGGACCACCCTTGGACCGAAATCAACCCCTTCTAGAAGACCTAGGCCGAAAACCCTTTTTCTATTGGACTTTATGACCGCAAACCCTTTTCTATTTGACCTTAAGGACCGAAATCAACATATTGTGATTGTGTTTGTGTGATTTCGTTCATGTTAGACCGAAATCCCTTTCATTTTGGCCACAAACACTTGCAATTTGACAGTAAACTCCTCAAATATCTAAATATTTTATCCTAATTCAGCTTACCAAGGTGATATAATTCAATTACCAATGTAAACATCACCTCAAACTGCCTCATAAGTTTCCTTCATACTTAAGATACTATATTAACATTTGTAACATCTGGTTTTCCAGGTATATTATTTTCATTATTTAATTTGAAAATCTTGGAGAGACTCGATGAGTTGACGCCTCAACTCGTCGAGTAGGGTCGTGACTTGTGACGCGTGTTAATGAATGGACTCGACGAGTCTGTGAGCCGACTTGCCGAGTCAACACTGTTGAGGGAAACCCTAATTTAGCGGGCTTGTGGCCTATATAAAGGCACTTATAGCCTCCCTTTGGCGGCCACACTTCCCTGAGAAACCCTAAACGACCTTGGAGCTCATAGAGTGAGAGAGAGAGAGAGAGAGAGAGAGAGCTAACTTTAAGATCTTTTGGTGCATTTGTGGAAGGGAGCAGAGAGTTTTCAAGCAAGGAGTAAAGGAGGGGCATTGGATCTGTTAATACTCATCCAGGAGCTTCTGTTAAAGGTATCAAGTTCGGACCTTTCCTTCTGATTAAGTAGATGACATTTTTGGGAGATTAGGGCTCCTTTTTATGTATATTTTGGGACTTGAAAGGTTTGGGGTTCATGAGGAAGCTTGAACTCCAGATCTGGACTGTAGGAGACCCTTAACATCTAAAGGTTCAAGCTTTATTCTGATTTGGTGAAGTCCTTGTGAGAAAAACCTTTGTTAAGGCATGATCTTGGCATTTCTTGCCCAAAATGCCATGCATGTGTTGGATATAGTGTCTAAGTCCATAACTTTATTTGGTATGTACTTGACCCGACCCGGCATGGTCCATTTGGGTTGCATGGCATTGCAATACTTGGATAGACTAAATGAGAGAAAGGACATTTGTGATTATTAATATATTATAAGTTCTAATATATTTAATTAGTATTGATCAAGTATTAATTTAGAATTAATTTGGTGATCAAAATGAGACTAATTAAATACATCGGGTTGATTATGACAATCATCTAATCTTTTATGGTGGATTCATGATCCATGGTTTATTGTGATTTGGAGCTCCATGGATATGGGAGTTACAAACCCATGGATCATTAGAAATCAAGAGTCATGACAATTAAGGGCATTCATGTGTAAACCCTAATTGTGACAACACTATAAAAGGAACCCTATAGCTAGCAAAATCGGACACTAGTTGATTCTAAGAGGGCATAACCGATTTTGAGTGTTAGTGACATTCTCTCAAGTTATTCCAAGTCTTGTGGTGTTGTGTGAAGCATTTGAGGCACAACATTTGGGGTGCTAGGCTCACAAAGTCTTAAAGGAATCCAAGCAACAAGAAAGGTTTGTACTTATACTAGTTTTTATATTACATATCCCCATGCCATGCTAGTTAGGAAGTAAACCTTGAAAAATCAAATTTGCACGTATATTAGAGAAAACATAGATTCAAGGTTTATAGGGTTGCATGTACACCATAGGAGTGTTAGAATGCTCAAAACCCATCAGTGGTATCAGAGCCTAGGGTTGTTTTCTGTATATTTGATGCAAACTGCTTGAAAAATCGAAAAACTGTTCACTGTTCGACTGGACTCGCCGAGTGCAAGGGGAGAACTCGACGAGTCCAAGACAAAATTCATCCTACTCGTCGAGTAGGATCATGCACTCGACGAGTAGGTGCGTGCTGGGTAGTTTTCCGAGTTTTGTTGCTGGAAATGGGCTAGAATCATTATCCCAAACTGTTTTGGACTTGTAAAATCTGTTTTTAAAAGTGGTAATGATTATGTTAACCCATTTCAAATGACTATTATCAATTTTCAAGTTTTATATGTGATTTCTTGAAATTGCTTGATATGAATATTTGTTCTTATGAGTTTTAGAAGATCATAGGAATTGTGTGTAAGATACATGCTAGATTAATTCATGATCTTAATGCTTATGATGGTGTTCATAACTTGTCCTCAAGTTATGGATAACCAAAAGTCACTTCTTTAAAAGTTGTCATTAAAGAATAGTAGGTTTCATAAAATGAAGAGTCTTCAACTTTAAGAACCATTAAAACTCATAAGTTACAAATCTGAAGAGTCTTGAAATAGTTTCAAAACTTGCCCTCAAGTTTTGGAATTTGTAAAGACTTACACTTTAATACTTTAATTCCAAATTAAACCTTAGATTTTTAAAAGGTTTAAAAATCAACACTTATACTATTATTATAATCTTATTTATATAGATATGTATAAGAATAAGTCATTCTTACCGCAAGTAGGCCTCATTCACGAAGCCGGTCTATAAGGGAGGTATAAGGTTGTTGCCTATAAAATGACAGCTTAATAGGTGTCTACTCTCACCCACCGCTTCCTTGACTGGTGGAGGGTCGTTAGCCGAACGGGTAGGATAAGACTTTAACTCTCATTAAAAGTATAATGAATTATAAAGTAACTATACATTATTAATTCCCAATCTTAGTTACTTTAGGAAAATGTGAAATAGGTGCTAGCCCATAAAATTACACTTTGTACCTTACCAAGTCGTTAGTGGAGCGTGTGTGGTTAACCGGCACACTAACAACGACTAGTAAGTGTGGCAAAGGGTAACTTGACTTTATTATAGATCGGTGGAGCGTGTGTGGTTAACCGGCACATCGATTAGGTAATATAGTTAAGGGTATCAAGTCAATTTGTATGGTTATTCACACCTTGTTTGTGATCCTCGGCATCCAAGTCACAAACTTGAGAGGGCACAATCTGTTGGATTAGTGTCTAAGCCCGTAACCATATTTGGTAAGTACTTGACCCGGTTGTGCATGGTCCTTTTGGGTTGCCTTCACCAAAGCAACTTGACTGGAGAAATAAATAGAGAAAGGGGTTATTATGATTTATTAATATGTTATAAGAATAATATATTAAAGGAGAAATCATATTTGTTTAATTAATATTGGTCAATAATTAATTAAGAATTAATTTTGTGATCAAGTGTAATTAATTAAACTAGAGGGGCTGAATTGTAATTATGTAATAGTTGCAAAATAGGGCAATGGTTATCCTTGTTAAAGGATGGACGAATTCAAGGATAAGGATATCCTTAAAATCGTCCAAGGTCCAAGAGATAAGGGTTTTCAAGGCTTATCTTGTGGTTGCTTGGTGGGCAAGTAACTGGATAAGGATAAGGACTGAAACCCTAATCCCAACCCTATATAAAGACCCCTAAGGCCTTAGGAATTCGTGTACATGCTTCTAAGAAGTCCCAAGGACGATTTCTACCTCTCCCCTTCTCTCTCTATAGCCTCTCCAATTGCTTGTGGTGTTTGTGAGCCATTAGAGGCACTACACTTGTGGTGCTTGCTTTCAAGACTTAGGGTTTGAAGATTTAAGTTGTTATTGCAATATAACAACAAGAGGTATGTGATCTAACCTTATATATGAATTTCGAAAATAGCATGCTACATTAGGGTTTTATCCATGTGTCCATAATGTTGTGTATCTAATAGTGAAAACATAGATCCAATTCTAGGGTTGCATGCACACATAGGATTGTATGTCTAAAACCCATCAGTGGTATCAGAGCCTTTGGTTAACTTGTTTTCAATTAGTATTATTCAATTGTATGAACTTGACAAATTAGGGTTTATAGCCAATAAACCCCAGGAGGCCATAGATTTCGAGATTAGGGTTTCCTAACCCTAATTTGCGAAAATCTTGAAAGGGTTTTTGAATCCTTTCCTTTTAATCCAAGATTTCGAAATCTAGGGTTTGCAAACCCTTAGATTTCGCGATTTGCCTCCTTCCCCAAGATAAGATCCTAAATTTTAAGGATTAGGATAATCCCATATCTTGTAATTATCTTTTAATGGTTAAATATGTTAAATCAAAGATTTGGAATTATCCCATCCCCTTATTTTCGAAATTTAGAGGGATTAAAGGGATTAGGATAAATTAATTGTTTAAATGGTAATTATCCTTATGATTTAGATAATCCCTTATGATTTGATAATTAAATTAATAGTTTAATTTAAGATAATTATTAAATCAATTGTTTTAATATTTAAAATTTTAATTTAAATGGTATTAAATTCGAAAATTTTAAATTGAAGATTAAAACCCTAGTATTTTGAAATGTCTAAAATACACCCTATACTATTATATTATTACAAGCTTAATAAATATATATGTATAATTAAAAGGCTAGTCTTACCGTTAGTAGGCCTCATTCACGAAGCCGGTCTATAAGGTGGGTATAAGGTTGTTGCCTATAAAATGGCGCTTAATGGGTGTACACTCACACCCACCACTTGCTTGACTGGTGGAGGGTCGTTAGCCGAACGGGTAGGATAGGGCAATCCACTCTTCATTAATAAGTATAATAAAGTAACTAAACGTTTTTACAAATTCCCAATCCTAGTTACTTTAGGCAAAAGTGAAATTGATGCAATCCCATGAAATTACACTTTGCACCCTTGCTAAAGAAGTTAGTGGAGCGTGTGTGGTTTACCGGCACACTAATTGGTTCTAAGCAAAGGTGGCAAAGGGTGATTCATTGTTTATCATAGTTCGATGGAGCGTGTGTGGTTTACCGGCACATCGAATAGGTGATTGTAACAATGAAGGCACCATGTAGATTTGCATGGTTATTCACACCCACTTTGTGATCCTCGGCATCCCAGTCACAAACGAGAGGGGCATATCGAGATTCAAACATGCCATTGAAAAGTTCAATGTATCTCCAAGAAAATCTAGGAATTCTCAATACATTTAAAACTTAAGCTTATGTTTTTCATGGTGAAGAATTAGTGAATCGTCATTCACTTACCTCCAAATTATTTGTGTGTTGGATTACGGCATCCCTTTTCTAATATGTAAATAATGTTGTTGGGTCCTAGACCTAATTTTTCATTTTGGGTGTTTAATTAGGGATTCAATTCTAATCAAACTTTGTCCTTTTCTATTTGTAGATGTCTAACGCAAACAACGCTGCTGCTAACTCATTCACGCTAATGAGTCTTTGTCCAAAAGTGACTTTCGATGGATCGAACTTTAGCGAATGGATAAGATACATTCGCACCATCGCGCGTTACGAGGACAAAGAGTATGTCCTCGACGAGAAGCTCGAGAAGATCAATCCAGAAATCGCTACTCCCGAAGAAATGGCTGTCTTTGAGACCCACGAACGTGATGCAACGAAAGTCCATTGCATCATGATAGCCACAATGAACTCCGAATTCCAAAAGTCCTATGAGGACATGTATCCTTATGAGATGCATATAGACTTGATGGAGAGATGTCACCAAAGCGCGAGGCAAGAGCGCTATGAGATCATAACGAATATGATCACTGCTAAAATGGGAAATGGAGAGTCTCTTACCGTGCACTTGCAAAAGATGCAAAGATATGTTGATCGTCTTCGCAAGTTAAATGTTAACTTTAGGGAGGATTTGGCTATCGACATTATTCTTCACTCCTTGCCCTCGTGTTACAACCAATTTAGGATGACCTACCACATGAACAAGGAAGAGGTCACCCTAAGTAAGCTCCAAGGTCTCCTTAGGGTTGCTGAGAGCAACCTCAAGGACAAGTCTGTTGCACCCACTCCCAATCCACCCGCTGCTCCTGTTTTGGCCATTGGGCAAGGAAGAGGAAAGAAGAGGAAGGCTTCGTCTAAGAACCATCGCAAGGTTAAGTCCCGAGATGGTGCCTCTTCTAGTGGGACCAAAGTTGATCCTGCTAAACCCTGTCCTAACCCAAAGGAGGCAGAGTGCCACCATTGCCACAAAATAGGGCATTGGAAGAGAAGCTGCGCAGAATACCTGCAAGCTATCAAGGAAGGAAAGATCAAGCCATCTTTTGCAGGTATATACACAATTAAATCTAATGATTCATCTCATGCTATTTCTTGGGTTCTTGATACAGGGTGTGGTTACCACATTTGTTCTGATTTGCAGGGACTAAGAAGAAATAGGGATGTGGAGCATGGAAGAATAAATCTAATCATGGGGAACAGAAGATCGTCGCCTGTGACCAAGATTGGAGTGTATTCTCTAGTGCTTAGGAATGGTTTATGTTTAGATTTGAATAATTGTTGCTATTCGCCAGAAATGGCAAGAAACATCATTTCATTTCATGGTTTGTTTAGACAAGGATTTAGATTTTCTTTTAATAATGAGAATGGTTCTATTTGTGCTTATCTAAATGGTGTCTTATATTTTGAAGCAATGCCATGTAATGGAATTTATGAAACTGTTATGATTGTAGATAACCTAGGAAATGATGTTTTATGCATGGATTCGTCCAATAGTATGGATAAAGCATGTTTGTGGCATTGTCGTCTTGGACATGTCAACAAGAAGCGCATAGCCCGACTCCAAAAGGATGGAGTGTTGGAGTCATTCGACCTTAGGGAAGATGACACGTGTGAGTCTTGTTTACTTGGAAAGATGACCAAGTCACCCTTCACTGGTTCTTGTGCAAGGGGTGAGGGTTTGTTGGATCTCATACATACCGATGTATGTGGACCCTTTAGATCCACCACAAAGGATGCGAACCGCTTCTATGTGACTTTCACCGATGATTATAGTAGATATGGGTATATTTACTTAATCAAGCAAAAGTCAGAAACGTTTGAAAAGTTCAAAGAATTCAAACATGAAGTGGAGAATCAATTGGGCAGGAAAATCAAGATGCTTCGATCCGATCGAGGAGGAGAGTACCTAAGTCTTGAATTCCACGATTATCTTAAAGAATGCGGAATCGTTTCGCAATTGACGCCACCTAGGACACCGCAGTTGAATGGTGTGGCAGAAAGGCGTAATCGAACCTTGTTGGACATGGTTCGTTCTATGATGAGTCGTGCTTCACTACCTATCTCTTTCTGGGGGTATGCCTTAGAGACTGCCGCCCATATCCTTAACTGAGTCCCCACAAAGAAGGTTGCCAAAACACCTCACGAGATGTGGACAGGGAAAGCTCCCTCATTGGCACATATCAAGGTTTGGGGCTGTGAGGTTTTCGTAAGACGAGAGACTCACGACAAGCTCGAACCTCGTAGTGAGCGATGTATTTTCATCGGCTACCCGCAGAAATCCTTTGGATATGTCTTCTATAGACCGAAGGACAATGTTGTCTTTGTTGCAAGGAGAGGAGTTTTCCGAGAGCGAGAACTCATAAGCCAAGGAGACAGTGGGAGGCAAATCGAGCTTGAAGAGATTCAAGAGTCGATTGATGAAGGAACCTCTACCGCTGGCACTCAACCCGAGGAGGAAACTCCGGTTGAACCGATTGACGAGTCCTTACCTCTTAGACGTTCCGAAAGAGCTAGAGTTCAACCCCAGTTTTATGGTTTTCATATTACTACCGAAGGGGACACGTATATTAGTGATGGTACACTAATAAATCTAGATGAACCTAATAGCTATAAGGAAGCCATGGCAGGCCCGGAGTCTGTAAAATGGAAAGAGGCAATGGATAGCGAGATCCAGTCCATGTATGACAACCAAGTTTGGAATTTGGTTGATAATGTGCCCGGACGTAAGACCGTTGGGTGCAAATGGATCTTCAAGAAGAAGACCGACGTGGATGGAAATGTACACACATATAAGGCGCGATTGGTTGCGAAGGGCTTTACTCAAACTCCCGGAGTTGACTATGATGAGACCTTCTTACCAGTTGCTAAGATAAAGTCTATTAGGGTGATGCTAGCAATTGCCGCATTTCATGATTATGAGATTTGGCAAATGGATGTCAAGACCGCTTTCCTTAATGGAAAGTTGGCTGAGGATGTTTACATGGCTCAGCCAGAGGGTTTTGTTGATCCGAAGCATCCGAATAGAGTGTGTAAGCTTGAGAAGTCCATTTATGGACTTAAGCAAGCGTCTCGCAGATGGAATCTTTGCTTCGATGAGAAAGTCAAAGAGTTTGGATTTGTACGAAGTGAAAATGAATCGTGTGTATATGTCAAAGCCAGTGGGAGCATAGTAAGCTTCCTCGTTCTGTATGTCGATGACATACTACTCATAGGAAACGACGTCCCGACACTGCAGGATGTTAAGTCCTGGCTCGGGAAATGCTTCGCTATGAAGGACCTCGGAGAGGCTTCCTATATTTTGGGAATAAGGATAGTGAGAGATCGAAGTAAGAGACTAATAGGACTTAGTCAGAATACTTACTTGGATAAGGTACTAAAATGTTTTAGTATGGAAAACTCGAAGAAGGGAGAACTACCGATACAGAGTAATGCCAAGTTGAGTAAGACTCAAAGTCCGAGTACCGAAGCCGAGATAGCAGAGATGAGCCGAGTACCTTACGCTTCCACAGTTGGCTCGATCATGTATGCTATGACTTGTACTCGCCCTGATGTGGCCTTTGCTTTGAGCATGGTCAGTGGATATCAAGGGAACCCTGGCAGAGCTCATTGGATTGCGGTCAAGAATATACTTAAGTACCTTCGGAGGACCAAGGAATGGTTCTTAGTCCTCGGAGGGAGTGATGACTTGAAGGTGCGAGGGTATAGTGACGCCAGTTTTCAGACCGACAGGGACAACTACCGTTCGCAGTCGGGCTGGGTCTTTACCCTGAATGGAGGAGCAGTTACTTGGAAAAGTTCCAAGCAGGAAACAGTAGCTGATTCAACGTGCGAATCAGAGTACATTGCAGCAAGCGAAGCGTCAAAGGAGGCAATATGGTTGAAGAACTTCATCGGTGATCTTGGAGTTGTACCTGCCATACAGGAGCCTATGGAAATTTTCTGTGATAATGAAGGAGCGGTTGCCTTAACCAAGGAACCGAGGGATCATGGTAGATCTCGACATATCGACAGAAAGTATCACTTTATTAGACATCGAGTAGAAGAAGGACATCTCGTGGTTAAGAGGATATCATCAGAAGATAACCCAGCAGATCCGCTTACGAAGGGACTGAGTAGGGTTAAGCACTTGCAGCACGCTAGGAGCATTGGGCTGAAGGATGATATTAGTTTAGATTAGATAGTTTTAGAAACATGTAATAGATAAATGTAATTGACGTTTGATGATTAAATAAAGGAGTATTATTTATGAGTAAAGTTACTGTCTTATGTTAATTGTTTAACTATTGTTTCACTTTGCATGTTTTGACTTCCAGAATAATTGAGTTTATTAGGAATAATCGAATTATTCAAATAGTCCACAATCGTTCATATGTTGGAAGTAGGTATGAATGAAGATTGTCATGAATTGGTGTGTAGATTGTCTAAATGGTATTAGACATAGCAAAGGTTTGCTACAACGTTCATGAGTGCTTATGAACAAGTTTTGAGCATTGGAATAAACCCGCGCTTGCTGGAATCACTTTACGGAACGTGACAAAAGTGATCGCAAGACGATAATATCATATGGTCTTAAAACCTAGATATATGGTTTATTATTTACTAATTGGTTGTGCATTGATAATGCGAAACCGCATCAGTAAATTGATGTTATAAAACGCATTGTTGTGTATAGCTGATTAGTGGATAAGTAAATGCATATAAGTCGAAGTTTATCTGTTACTTTTATCCTAAGAGGGTAAAAGCGATATCACGGCCGCTCGATGATTTGATTTGACTTATGTGTCGGGCCCGGTCAGGACTGAATTGATGTGTTCAATTAAGTTCTATGTCAAATGAATCTGAGATCGAGAAACCAACTGCTGGACAATTAGTTCCGTAAAAATTGTCCGCACAATATCTAAACAGAGGACTGTACGATCCCTTATCTAAAGGACAGGTTACTGATGAGATCAGAGTTCGACATCGTCTTTGAGAGCTACGATTGCTAATCGAGTTGCACGTTACATTTGTGGTTACTAGACTTATCCAAGTGGGAGACTGTTGGATTAGTGTCTAAGCCCGTAACCATATTTGGTAAGTACTTGACCCGGTTGTGCATGGTCCTTTTGGGTTGCCTTCACCAAAGCAACTTGACTGGAGAAATAAATAGAGAAAGGGGTTAGTATGATTTATTAATATGTTATAAGAATAATATATTAAAGGAGAAATCATATTTGTTTAATTAATATTGGTCAATAATTAATTAAGAATTAATTTTGTGATCAAGTGTAATTAATTAAACTAGAGGGGCTGAATTGTAATTATGTAATAGTTGCAAAATAGGGCAATGGCTATCCTTGTTAAAGGATGGACGAATTCAAGGATAAGGATATCCTTAAAATCGTCCAAGGTCCAAGAGATAAGGGTTTTCAAGGCTTATCTTGTGGTTGCTTGGTGGGCAAGTAACTGGATAAGGATAAGGACTGAAACCCTAATCCCAACCCTATATAAAGACCCCTAAGGCCTTAGGAATTCGTGTACATGCTTCTAAGAAGTCCCAAGGACGATTTCTACCTCTCCCCTTCTCTCTCTATAGCCTCTCCAATTGCTTGTGGTGTTTGTGAGCCATTAGAGGCACTACACTTGTGGTGCTTGCTTTCAAGACTTAGGGTTTGAAGATTTAAGTTGTTATTGCAATATAACAACAAGAGGTATGTGATCTAACCTTATATATGAATTTCGAAAATAGCATGCAACATTAGGGTTTTATCCATGTGTTCATAATGTTGTGTATCTAATAGTGAAAACATAGATCCAATTCTAGGGTTGCATGCACACATAGGATTGTATGTCTAAAACCCATCACAATCGAGATTCAAACATGCCATTGAAAAGTTCAATGTATCTCAAAAGATCTAGGAGTTTCAAATCCAATAAAACCTAATAATAAAATATTTTGTTCTTATGGTGGAAATTGGTAAATCGTCATTTACCTACCTTCAAATATTTTATAGCTTGGACTACGGCATCCCTCTTCCAACTATAAATAGTTTGTTGGATCCTAGCCTTAATATCTCATTTGGGTGACTTATTAAGGACTCTTAATCTAATGAAACTTGTTTTTCCTTTTCTTTCAGATGTCTTCCAACAATGCTTCTGGCTCAAACCCAACAGGCTCCTTTTCCCTTATGAACTTGTGTGGGAAAGTCACTTTTGATGGATCCAACTTCAATGAATGGATCAGAAACATCAGGATGATTACCCGCTATGAGGACAAGGAGTATGTCCTCGATAGGGAGCTTAAGGTTGTGAATGAAGCCACTGCTACTCCTGAAGAGTTTGCGGAGTTTGTTGCACATGAAAAGGATGCTACTAAAGTAGCATGCATCATGATGGCTACCATGACTCCTGAACTTCAAAAATCCTATGAAGATTTCTACCCCTATGAGATGCACCAAGATCTGATGGAAAGGTACCATCAGAGCGCGAGTCAGGAGAGGTACGAAATCATCTCCTCCATGATAACAACCAGAATGAAAGATGGTGACCCATCACCGGTCACATGCAGAAAATGCAAAGGTTCGTTGACCGTTTATTGAAGCTTAATGTGGACTTTCCTGAAGAAATGGCGATTGACATCATTCTCCATTCTTTACCTCGAAGTTATGATCAGTTTCGTATGACTTATCATATGAACAAGGAGGAAGTCACACTGAGTAAACTTCAAGGACTTTTAAGGACAGCTGAAAATGGCCTTAAGAGTAAAGCGGTTGTTACTTCTACTTCTACTCCTTCAGCAGCCCCTGTTCTTGCGATTGGGCAGGGAAAGAGTAAGAAGAGGAAACCCCTTCGAAGGGTACCAAGGGTAAGCCCCTTGATGGTTCCTCTTCTAGTGGGACAAAGAAAGGTCTCATTACTCCTTCCTCAAACCCAAAGGAAGCACAATGCTTCTATTGTCAAGAAAAGGGGCACTGGAAGCGAAGCTGCCCCAAATACTTGCAAGATGTAAAGGATGGGAAAGTTAAACCCACCCATGCAGGTATTTATACAATATTGTCTAATAACTCATCTAATGCTAATTCTTGGGTGCTTGATACAGGTTGTGGTATTCACATTTGTACTGATTTGCAGGGCCTAAGAAGAAGTGAGCAAGTGGAGCATGGAAAGATAAACTTAGTCATGGGCAACAGGAAAGCATCACCTGTCACCAAGATAGGGGTTTATTCTTTATTGCTAAATAATGGGTTAATGTTAGATTTGAATAAATGTTGTTACTCGCCTGAAATGGTGAGAAATATTATTTCCTTTCATGGCTAGTACAAACAAGGGTTTACATTTTTATTTGATAATAATAATGGTGCTATTAATGTTTATTACAATGATGTATTTTACTTTAAAGCATTACCTTGTGAAGGTGTATATGAAGCTGTGAATGTTGTAGACAATCTAGGAAATAATGTGTTGTATATTGATTCTTCGAATAGCTTGGATAAAGCATCCTTGTGGCATTGTCGTCTTGGACATGTCAACAAGAAGCGCATAGGCCAACTCCAAAAGGCTGGAGTCTTGGAATCATTTGACCTAAAGTCGGATGATAGTTGTGAGTCTTGTTTACTTGGAAAAATGACGAAGTCACCCTTCACGGGTACTTGTGATAGTGGTGAGGGTTTGTTGGACCTGGTACACACAGATGTGTGTGGGCCCTTCAGAGTTGCTGCAAGAGATGCTAATCGCTATTATGTGACTTTTACAGATGATTATAGCAGATATGGATATATCTACTTAATCAAGCATAAGTCAGAAACCTTTGAAAAGTTCAAAGAGTTTAAGCAGGAAGTTGAGAATCAATTGGGCAGGAACATCAAGATGCTCCGATCCGATCGGGGATGAGAGTATCTTAGCATTGAGTTCCTTGACTATCTTAAGGAATGTGGGATTGTCTCACAATTGACACCTCCCAGAACACCACAGTTGAATTGTGTAGCTGAGAGGCGCAATCGAACCTTGTTGGATATGGTTCGTTCCATGATGAGTCGAGCTTCGTTACCAATCTCTTTCTGGGGGTATGCCTTAGAGACTGCCGCCCATATCCTTAATCTAGTCCCTACTAAAAAGGTTGTCAAAACACCTCATGAGATGTGGACTGGGAAAGTTCCCAATTTAGACCACATCAAGATTTGGGGTTGTGAAGCTTTTGTGAGGCGTGAGACTCATGATAAGCTTGAACCTCAAAGTGAGAGATGTATTTTCATCGGCTACCCATAGAGATCCTTTGGTTACCTCTTCTACAGACCCAGTGATAATGTGGTCTTTGTAGCAAGAAGTGGAGTCTTTCATGAGAGAGAATTTATAAGCCAAGGGGACAGTGGGAGGCAAATTGACCTTGAAGAGCTTCAAGAGTCAAGAGGTGAAGGAACCTCAAATACTATCAACCAACCTGAGGAGGAAACTCCTGTTGATCCGATAGATGAGTCTGTACCTCCGAGGCGTTCCACTAGGGTGAGGAACGCACCTGATTTTTATTATGGTTATCACATCACCACTGAAGGTGATACATTTATTAGTGATAGTACACTAATAGATTTGGATGAACCTAATAATTACAGGGAAGCCATGGCAGGCCCCGAGTCTGCTAAATGGAAGGAGGCTATGGACCGAGATTCAGTCCATGTATGACAATCAAGTGTGGAACTTGGTTGACAATGTACCAGGTTGTAAGACAGTTGGGTGCAAATGGATCTTCAAGAAGAAGACCGAAATGGATGGGAAGGTACATACTTACAAAGCGCGACTGGTTGTGAAGGGCTTTACTCAAACTTCGGGAGTTGACTATGATGAGACCTTCTCACCAGTAGCGAAAATTAAGTCTATTAGGGTCTTACTGGCCATAGCTGCATTTCATGATTATGAAATATGGCAAATGGATGTCAAAACCGCTTTCCTTAATGGAAAGTTGGCTGAGGATATTTACATGGCTCAGCCAGAGGGTTTTGTCGATGCAAAGTACCCTAATAGAGTGTGTAAGCTTGAGAAATCCATTTATGGATTGAAACAAGCATCTCGTAGATGGAATCTTTGCTTCGACGAGAAAGTCAAAGAGTTTGGTTTCTCGAGGAGCGAAGATGAGTCCTGTGTATATGTCAGGGCTAGTGGGAGTATAATCAGCTTTTTGGTGTTGTATGTGGATGACATACTACTCATAGGAAATGACGTCCCAACCTTGCAGGAAGTGAAGTCCTGGCTTGGGAAGTGTTTCGCTATGAAGGACCTTGGAGAAGCTGCCTATATCCTAGGGATAAGGATATTAAGAGATAGGAGTAAGAGACTAATTGGACTTAGTCAAAGTACTTACTTGGATAAGGTGCTGAAGAGGTTCAGCATGCAAGAATCCAAGAAAGGGGAATTACCCATCCAGAGTAATGCCAAGTTGAGTAAGACTCAAAGTCCGAGTACAGAGGCTGAGATAGCTGAGATGAGTCATATACCATATGCTTCCGCTGTGGGCTCTATAATGTATGCTATGACTTGTACTCGCCCTGATGTGGCCTTTGCTTTGAGCATGGTCAGTAGATATCAAGGGAACCCTGGCAAGGCTCACTGGACTGCGGTAAAGAACATTCTCAAGTATCTGCGGAGGACTAAGGACTGGGTCCTTACCCTCGGAGGCAGTGATGACTTGAGAGTGGAAGGATATAGCGATGCTAGCTTTCAGACTGATAGGGATAATTTCCGCTCTCAGTCAGGCTGGGTCTTTATCCTAAATGGAGGGGCAATTACTTGGAAAAGTTCCAAGCAGGAGACAATAGCTGATTCTACTTGTGAATCAGAGTACATAGGAGCGAGTGAAGCAGCTAAGGAGGCAATATGGCTAAAGAACTTCATCGGAGACCTTGGAGTTGTACCAGCTATAAAGGAGTCAATGGAGATTTTCTATGACAGCGAAAGTGCGGTTGCTTTGGCTAAGGAACCAAGAGATCACGGGAGATCTAGGCACATTGACAGAAAATACCATTTCATCAGACATCGAATAGAAGAAGGACTCCTCGTGGCTAAGAGGGTATCATCAGATGAGAACCCAGCAGATCCCCTCACGAAGGGACTGAGTAGGGTTAAGCATTTACAGCATGCGAGGCGCATCGGGCTGAAGGATGATATTAGTTTCAATAATTAGATTTCTGAAACTTGTAAAATGTAATTGACATTTTGATGATTAAATAAAAGTTGTTATTTATTTATGAGTAAAGTGTTACTATCTTATGTTAATCGTTTACTATGGTTTCAATTTTGCATGTTTTGACTTCCAGAATAATTATTTTATTCGAACTCTCCACAGTCGGTCATATGTCGGAAGTAGATATGAATCAAGACTGTCATGAATTTGGTTTGTATGATATGTCTAAAGGGTATTAGACATAGCAATAGTTGCTGCAACATTCATGAGTGCTCATAAGTTCTGAGTATTGGATTCAACCCACGCTCACTTGCATCACTTCATGGAATTTATCTCGAGTGATCGTGAGACGGTAATATCATATAAATCTTTAAACCTAGAGATATGAGTTGTTGACTATGAGTTGGTTATCCATTGATTGTACGAAAACGCATTAGTAATTCGATGTTATAAAACGTGCTTTTGTGCATAATTCAACAAGTGGTCAGTACAAGCATATGAGTCGAAGTTTATCTGTTCCTTCTAGAAATAGAAGCGATATCTGGGCCCCTCGATGATTTGGTTTTGACTTATGTACCGGGACCGGTCAGAACCTAATTGATGTGTTCAATTTAGTTCTATGTCGAAACAAATCAGAGATCGAGAAACAAATGTTGGACAATAAGTAAGACCATGTTCCATGTGTTTGTCCGGCTGATATCTTGAGAGCAGAGGATTATATGATCACTTATCTTAAATGGCGTATCATTATTATCTCAGTTCCGAGAGACTTTGAAAGAGCTACGATTGCTAGTCGGATCCTGAAGTCATATCTGCAAATATAGTTATTAGACTTATCCAAGTGGGAGACTGTTGGATATAGTGTCTAAGTCCATAACTTTATTTGGTATGTACTTGACCCGACCCGGCATGGTCCATTTGGGTTGCATGGCATTGCAATACTTGGATAGACTAAATGAGAGAAAGGACACTTGTGATTATTAATATATTATAAGTTCTAATATATTAATAATAGTATTATTTAATTAGTATTGATCAAGTATTAATTTAGAATTAATTTGGTGATCAAAATGAGACTAATTAAATACATAGGGTTGATTATGACAATCATCTAATCTTTTATGGTGGATTCATGATCCATGGTTTATTGTGATTTGGAGCTCCATGGATATGGGAGTTACAAACCCATGGATCATTAGAAATCAAGAGTCATGACAATTAAGGGCATTCATGTGTAAACCCTAATTGTGACAACACTATAAAAGGAACCCTATAGCTAGCAAAATCGGACACTAGTTGATTCTAAGAGGGCATAACCGATTTTGAGTGTTAGTGACATTCTCTCAAGTTATTCCAAGTCTTGTGGTGTTGTGTGAAGCATTTGAGGCACAACATTTGGGGTGCTAGGCTCACAAAGTCTTCAAGGAATCCAAGTAACAAGAAAGGTTTGTACTTCTACTAGTTTTTATATTACATATCCCCATGCCATGCTAGTTAGGAAGTAAACCTTGAAAAATCAAATTTGCATGTATATTAGAGAAAACATAGATTCAAGGTTTATAGGGTTGCATGTACACCATAGGAGTGTTAGAATGCTCAAAACCCATCAGCATGGACGTAAAGTCTATGACTTTACGTGATTTTTGATCCCTGAGAATGTGGATCTGGAGTTTGAGGAAATGTTCCGCCTTAAAATCATCTGAAAGCAAGCTTAGTCTTAATAGACTCGCCGAGTTGATGAGTCGACTCGACGAGTAGCTTAGGGTTTGTCCCGATGTGTTGAATCACGCTCTAACTCGACAAGTTAGGGGTTAACTCGACGAGCTGGACCTTCCTGAGGTTACTGAGAAACGATGGGACTCGACGAGTCGCACGAGTGCACTCGGCGAGTCTGGTCAATTTTGGACTGTTGACTAGAGTTTGACTTCTGTTGACTGTTAGGTCTGGTCAAATGAGTAGTAAAAGTCAGGGAGGGGTAAAATGGTCTTTTACCCATTTAAGGGGATAAGAATGTAAGAGAGATCAACGAATAGTGTAATTGAGTGTGAGGGAGTATTTATTAGAAATATTATCCATGTGATAGGTGGAGGCTAGATCGAGGATTTCGAGCACGAGATTTTACTAGCTAGCTACGAGGTGAGTCTTCTCACTATACCTTACCCCGAGTGGTAATTATATGTGACCGGAAGGTCTTATGTGTTTATAAGTGTTATGAGATATATGTTCTATGTGATATGTATATGTTTGCATGGTTTGGACCGGAAGGTCAACAGGGTTTGGACCGGAAGGTCATCATCGGTAGGACCGGAAGGTCTACCAGAGTTGTGGGACCGGAAGGCCCCACTGAGACACATTGACCGGAATATCTCTTATAGCTATAGCCTCAAGTGGCTAATGATATGTATGTGGTATTTTGGGGAACTCACTAAGCATGCGTGCTTAATGTGTTACGTGATATGTGTTTCAGGTACTTCAGAGGACCGCGGGAAGGCACCGACATGATTGTACACATGCACACATTTGAGATAGAGTTATCTTGTGGATCCTGGATTTGACATAATGTTTTGAAAACTTTGTTAACTGATACTTGGTGTTTTAAAAATATAATGTGTGTTTCATGAAATTAAAAATGAAAAGTTTGGTTTGAAATTTCGTGTCGTTACAACATTATACCTCATGTCACACATCTAATAAACGAAAACTTTCCTTATTCTCTCTCAAGTATCAAACTCATTTTCCTTTCAATTCAAAGAACATCTTCAAACTCATCCCAGAAAGCAGTTCTTCAAAGTTTTTCTTAAGGATTCACAGTAAGCATCCTTCATTAATCTAGTGACTTATATACAATACTTTAATATTCATTTCCTAATATGAACACAATATTATGTGTTTATATACAAAGAACATCTTCAAACTCATCCCAGAAAGCAGTTCTTCAAAGTTTTTCTTAAGGATTCACAGTAAGCATCCTTCATTAATCTAGTGACTTATATACAATACTTTAATATTCATTTACTAATATGAACACAATATTATGTGTTTATATATTATTAGGAATTCGGAAATTATACGTATTCTAATCCAAAGATTATCGCAACCACACCATACCTAACCAAGAACACACACTCAAGGTGAGTTCATACCCCTACGTTTTCACGATTTTTCATTGTTTTAGGGGGGGGGGGGGATACAAGTGTAACACAAGAAATTTTGTGTTAATATTTAAATGATTTCAAATATTGTCAATCGCTTTCATTTTATATATATATATATATATATATATATATATATATATATATATATATATAATTAGGGTTCAACAGGCTTAGAATTGATGATTTTGCTCTATTTCCTGTTCCTTGTTTGGTTGTGGGCTTAGGATAGAATTATTTATTCGATTGATTTTTTAATCATAATTATATAAATATTATATTTATATAAGTATAAAACCATTTAAAACTTGTTAAACAAAAATATTATTTTTGCAATCTATTTTAGTACCATTTGGACATAAATGGTAAATTTCACGTAATAACTTTATCACGAATTTTACGATTTAAACTTTCCAAATCATTAATAATACAAATGTTTTCATTTTAGTAGAAAACATACATATAAAATATAATAGGTATAGTTTATGGAACTTACATATCATTTAACACAGTTGAGATACAATACGGAAAACAAACATATAAACTATAATAGGTATAGTTTATGAACCATATGTACTATATTACCAAGTTCAGAATAGATTACAGAAAACAAAGATATAAACTATAATAAATATAGTTTATGGAATGTATGTACAGTTATTTATCATAAAAATGACTTTTCATTATTCTACACGTAACCGTCAATATAGCATTTGTGAGACACACTTCATGTAATTATCTAAGTACCAACCAAGTCCTGAAATTATAACCAGAGGCTCCTGGAAGGAGAGCGTGAAACTTGTGTATAGATCTATACGGGACTGACAATCCCACACCTCGACTGTTAGCTACAGTCAGGCCGGCAGACCTGGGGTGACAAATGTCGTACCAATTGCGACGCCTAAAGAACGTCGTGTTCAGGCCATCTTATGGTCATCAAGCATGGTTATGATAACTCACAATTTGGTATTGAACAATATGATTAGTTTATGAATAAGTAAACTATACAAGTACTTTACAGTACAACTGATGAATCCAAGCACTTACAATTACACAGTTTTTATACAAGTACAAATACAGAATACCATTCCAATACAGAGAAAACATACTTTTCATGGTTTTATGTGAATTAAAACTACATTATACTATCTCAGAATACAATAACATTTACACGTTTTGGTCTTAGGGTATTAAGACTACAACATATTACAACAGAAAATATAGGATTTTCTGGGGAAAAAACATACTTACCTTTTCAAGGAACAAATGACAGATTTCAATTACAAACATGCTTATGAACTCACCAACTTAATTTTTGACACTCTTTTCAAAACTACTTGTATTCTCAGGAAATCAGTAAACAGGTATCCACAGGTTTTGAGAAGACGGAGCTTCATAGACTCATGTCTTTTAACTTTTGCTATACATTTTGGTGTCAAGTATACATTGATTTGAACACGAATGTAAAACTATACTTTATCAATGTAATGGCTGTTGTACTTTGATTACTATTATGCAATTGTTGTGATACTGTACATGACGTCATCTGCCCCCCGAACGTTTCCGCCGTTCCGGTTTGGGGGTGTGACACTTTCTCTCTTTATTTATGTTGATTTTCTAATTATATTTGTATGTTTTGTTTTAGGATCGTTCTTTGTGAACGGTATCTCTGTCTTGGTATTGTTTGATTTGGGGGCTACACGATCTTTTGTATCTCTTGCACTCTGCAAGAGGTTTGTTGGTGCTCCAGGGGAGCTGGACTTTCCATTAGAGGTCGAGATTGCGGATGATTGATTTGTCTAAGTATCGAGGGTTCATCGTGGTTGTGTTCTTGAGATGTTCAACGAGAAGTATCCGATTGATTTGGTTCCCATTCCTTTGATGGGTTTTGAGCATCCTAACAACCTTAAGGTGCACATACAACCCTAAATGCTTTGGATCTATGTTTTCTCTAACTATACATGAAAAATGATTTTCCAAAACATTGTCCTATCTAGCATACAAACATAGGTACTTGTATAACAAAAATCTAGACAGAAGACATACTTTTTCTTGTAGCTTGATTCCTTGGACCTTTAAGAGCCTAGCACCCCAAATTTGATGCCTCAAATGCTTCACACAACACCACCAACATTGGAGGACTTGAGATAGAATACTTGCACTCAAAAATCGGCTATAGCTCTTCCAAGAACACTAGGGTGCCAATTTTAGGAGCCATGGGGTCTCTTATATAGTGTGGAAAAACTAGGGTTACACCATGTAACCCTAATGTGCATGACCTTCCATATTCCTTATGCTCCATGGGTTTAAACCTCCATGGATCATCCATGGGTTGTGACATTGGTTTAGCCCAACATTAAGAACTATGGATCATTGGCCCATATTATAAGAATCAATGATTTACACAATCAATCCCATATATTTAATTAGTCTCTTTTGATCACAAAATTAATTCCAAATTAATTCTTGATCAATACTAATTAAATAATATGATTTCATATTAATATATTAGAACTTATAATATATTAATAAACCATAAATAACCTCTTCTCAAATGTTCATCCTTCAAATTGTCCTGGTTCCATGCAACCCAAATAGACCATGCTACACACGGGTCAAGTACATACCAAATATAGTTATGGACTTAAACACCTTATCCAACATCCTTTGCGTGGGAACAAGGTTATTGTAGGGATGGACTGGTTGAGTCCCAATGGGGCAGTGATTGATTGTGAGCATCAGTTGGTGCGTATTCATACCCCAAGTGAGGGAGAGTTAGTGGTTCAGGGAGATAAGCTCCGCGTGGGCCGATTTTATGTTCAATAGCTAGGGCCAGGCGCTATCTGCAACAGGGTTGTTTGGGATTAGTTGCCTATGTTATGGATACCTGTAAGAAGGGTAAGTCGACTGTGGATGATGTGTCGATTGTTCGGGAATACCCAGATGTATTCATGGAGGATTTTCTTGGGGTGCCTCCGGAGAGGCAGGTGGAGTTTAGGATTGACCCGGTTCTGGGTTCGGCTCCGATAGATAAAAGCATTGTATCGGTTAGCTCCTCCACAGATGCATGAGTTGTCTACACAGCTGCAGGAGCTGTTAGACAAGGGGTTTATTCGACCGAGTAGTTCGCTATGCGCATAACTGATCCTGTTTGTTAAGAAAAGGATGGGTCTCATCGGATGTATATTGATTACCAGGAGTTGAATAAGCTAACGGTGAAGAACCGTTATCCACTCCCGAGGATTGACGATTTGTTTGACCAGCTTCAGGGTGCATCTTGGTTTTCAAGATTGATCTTCATTCTGGTTACCATCAGATGAGGGTCAGAGAGGAGGATGTGCAGAATACGGCCTTTCAGACTCGCTATGGTCATTACGAGTTCGTAGTGATTCCCTTCGAGCTCACCAATGCTCCAGCCGCGTTCATGGACCTCATGAACCGTGTATGCATGCCGATGCTAAATCGATATGTGATTGTATTCATTAAAGATATCCTGGTCTATTCTAATACCCATGAGCTGCATGAAGAGCACTTGAGGGAGGTATTGAAGACTCTAAGGAGGGAGAGTTTGTTTGCGAAGTTCTCCAAGTGTGAGTTTTGGTTGCGATGTGCAGTTTCTGGGGGACCTTGTCAACCAGAACGGTATTCTGGTCGATCCGACCAAGTTTAAGCGGTGATGGGATGGGTGGTTCTGAAGTCTCCATCTGAGATTTCGAGTTTTCTTGGCCTAACAGGTTACTATAGGAGGTTCATTTAGGATTTATCAAAGATAGCGGTTCCTTTGAATCGGTTGACGAAGAAGACAGTCACTTTTCGCAAGGGGGGGGGGAGCAGCAGGAAGCTTTTGAGACGTTGAGACAGAGGCTATGTGAGGCACCGATACCGAACCTGCCTGAGGGTGCTGAGGATTTTGTGGTTTATTGTGATGCTTCGATCTCAAGTTTGGGTACAATTCGGATGTAGCAGGGTCGCGCTATTTCTTACGCTTCAAGGCAGCTGAAGCCTCATGAGGCGAATTATCCAACATATGATTTGGAGTTGGGGGCTGTGGTTTTCGACCTCAAGATTTGGCAACATTACCTCTATGGGGTCCGCTGTACTATTTACACAGATCACAAGAGCATGAGGTATTTGATGAATCAGTCGAATCTGAACATGAGGCAGCGCCGATGGTTGGATGTGGTGAAGGATTATGATTGAGATATACGAAGAAGTTGTTTGTGTCATCGTGGATCATTTGACCAAGAGCGCGCATTTTATCCCGATTCAGGAGAGTATCTCTATGAAGAAGTTGGTCGAGATATACATGTTGGATTAGATGTCTAAGCTCATAACTATTATTGGTATGTACTTGACCCGAGAGTAGCATGGTCCATTTGGGTTGCATATCATCAGGACAATTTGTTAGGATGGACTTTTGAGAGAAGGTTATTTATGGTTTATTAATATATTATAAGTTATAATATAATAATATGAAATCATATGTTTTAATTAGTATCGATCAAGAATTAATTTGGAATTAATTTAGTGATCAAAAGATACTAATTAAATCTATGGGGACTAATTATGATAATTAGTTATATTTATATGTGTTGGGCTTATGATCCATGTTGGACCAAGTTTATGTATGGATACATAAAGAGTTGGGCCACATGAACCATGGATCATAAAACCCATGGGTATGGATTATGGGTTATACCCATGACCTTTGGAATCCTACATATAAATAGGTTACTCCATAGCCAAAATCACCACTTCTTTTCTTAGAGAAATATGGAGGTGTTTTGGTGCATGGAATTCTCTCTCAAGAGCCACCTTTGTCCTAGGTGTGTTGTGATTCCATTTGAGGCATTTCATACTATTGGTGCTAAGCTCTTAAGGCCAAATACATCAAGACTTCAAGCCACATAAAAGGTATGTTTCCCTAACTAGTATATTATATGGTTTATGTCAAATGCATGCTAGTTATAGGTTTAATGTCTTGGAAACCATTTGCATGTATAATAGAGAAAACATAGATCCAAGGTATTTAGGGTTGTATGTGCACCATAGGATGTTGTAGTATACTAAAACCCAACAGTGGTATCAGAGCCATGGGTTGTTTACTATTATATTTGATGCAAATGTATTTTTTTTTTCAAGTTGAAGGAAAAAAAAAGAAAAAAAAACATGAAGTTTGTCAAATTTTATGATAATTACTTGATTTTATGAAAAACTAATTATTTATAAAATTTGAGTCACTTTACTACAAGAGTTGAATTAGGTCAATTTATTAAAAGATAGAATGATATGATTATTTTATTTGTTTTAAAAGTTTGATCTAAATGGTTTTAAGGAGTTACAAATTTTGTCATAAAATTTTGAAACTCAAAAGTTTTTTTTAAAGTTATGATCTTAAGAGTTTTGAAACTTCCATAAGTTATGGATGTGAAATGTCTCATTTATTAACTCTTTAGGTTATGAATTCCAAGAGTCTTCAAAGGATAATTGTCAAAGTTTCAAGATTTGTATTAGTTTATATGATTATCTAATTTCTTGAAAATTGTTGATGTGAATTATCTTTACTTATGAGTTTAATCTAGATCATAGAAAAATTATTTGATTATTGTGTTAATTGGAATATTTGATCTTAATGGTTTTTATGATCTCCATAACTTGTCCTCAAGTTATGGAAAGTGAAGAGTTTTTCTTTTTAAAGTGTCATTAAGTCTCATAGGTTATGAAAATAGAAGAATCACTATTTTTAATGTCATCATTAAATGATTTAATGTCTTCCATAACTTGTCCTCAAGTTATGAAACTTGAATTTTTTTTTTCATTAAACCTTAATTAAACTCATAAGTTATGAAAAATCCAAGAGTTTTGAAAGGTTTCAAAACTTGTCCTCAAGTTTTGGAATTTGTAAAGTTACCCCCCATGTATACTTTAATTCCAAACTAGACCTTAGAATTTTAAAAGTTTAAAATTCAACCCTTATACTATTATTATAATTTTAATTATATAGATATGTATAAGATAAAGTCGTCTTACCATTAGTAGGCCTCATTCACGAAGCCGGTCTATAAGGGGGGTATAAGGTTACTGCCTATAAAATGGCAGTTTAATGGGTGTCCACTCTCACTCACCGCTTCCTTGACCGGTGGAGGGTCGTTAGCCGAACAGGTAGGACAAGGACTATAATTCTCCCTTCATTATAAGTATAATGATAAATACTAAGTAACTAAACACTTATAAATTCTCAATCTTAGTTACTTAGGAAAATGTAAATAAGGTGCTAATCCATGAAATTACACTTTGCACTTTGTTTAAGCTGTTAGTGGAGCGTGTGTGGTTAACCGGCACACTAACCTGGACTTAACAAGGTAGGCAAAGGGTAACTTAATGTTTATCATAGTATCATTGGAGCGTGTGTGGTTAACCGGCACATCGATTGAGGGGTAAATATTAAGGGTACCAAGTATATTTGCATGGTTACTTCACACCTTGTTTTGTGATCCTCGGCATCCCAGTCATAAAACCTGAAGGGCACACTTGAGATTGAAACATGCCATTGAAAAGTTCAATGAATCTCAAAAGAATCTAGGAGTTTCAAAACCAATTAAAACCTAATAATACATTTCGTTTATCTTGGTGGAAATTGGTGAATCGTCATTCACCTACCTTCAAATATTTTATAGCTTGGATTACGGCATCCCTCTTCCAAGTTATAAAATAGTTTGTTGGGTCCTAGCCTTAATATATCATATTGGGTGTTATATTAAGGACTTAAATCAACTTTACATGAATTTCTCCCATTGTTGATGTCTGGTTTAGACAACAATGATCTTCCCAAACCAAGCTTTCCTAATGAATATGACTTCCCGAGTTTGGCTCATGGAAGTCATACTTCTCTTCCTCCACCTCCTCCAATTATTCTCCCTAGCCCACAAGTTCAAGGTCACTCAAGCCCTAATGGTAAGCAAGGTCTATGTGTGATCACATCTTAGAGATAAAGTCACATATTGACAAGCCGGGAGAGTTGGGTGTCAAAGTCTTGAGAAAGTTGGATGTTCAATCACTTTGTAAGTCACATAGTGAGTTCCTTTGGGACTACTATGAAACAGACTATGACATGAACCTTAATGATCATATCTATTTGCTTGGTGCTGCTGAATCAGCAATGATTTGGAACGATAGTAAAGCAAATTTGATTAGAAGATCAACTTCCAAAAAAAATTATGGACAGTGACAATGGTGACACTGGAAATCCAGAAAAAGCATTCTCTTCCCAATGGAAAGGGATTGGCCATAGTCAACCCGGTTGACCAAATGGTAAAGAGAAAGGCTAAGTCTGAGATAGTCCCATTACCAAAGGGTCCATATGTTTATTTTGCCAAAGGAAGGGGCGTTGATTGCAAAGCTGCCAAATTTACCTAAGGATGTTAAAGTCAATAAGTTTGACTCTACATCAGGTAGAGCCCATTATCTAACTCTGTTAAGTTCTATTATGAGATCCTCATTACATGATGTGACTGGGTCACATGTTGATGTTTTAAGAATATCAAAGAATAGAAAGAAATCTTAAAGGAAGTATATGCTGATTCTGATCGAGAAGGTGGATTTCGATCGCATCAGAATTTTGAGCAGTTGCTTAAGAAGTTATGATATATTTCTAAGGAATAGATAACAACAATTTTCCATGTGGATTGTAAGGATAAGTTTTTCCGCAAAGTTTTAAAATAAAAGAAAATTGTTTAATTTTATTTATTTGAAGTATCCTTACAATGGCATTTGTGGAAAATTGTTGCTTATATGATTCCACTGACAGAAATATTGGAAAATGGATTTGATTCTTTCATTTGTGGTAGTGTCTAAATTTACCAAATCAGGAAAGTTCCTCATCACCCAAGTTTCAATTGGACCGAAACTTGGAATCATGCAAGTTGAATAGTATGATGAATGAGAACTTTCAAGCATTGGAAAATCAAGACTAATTACTTGTTCACATGGATGTGTGAGTCAAGTGAAGGACTAAAGGGATCTAGTACACATTCTTGTGCACTGGTCATGTCCACCACAAATCTCGTTAAGACTATTTGATTTACTAAAGTTTAGTAAATATGGTTATACTTACAAGTTTAAGTATAATTCTGAAACATTGGAAAAGTCTCAATGTATGACAGAACGAATGGGAAGAATCAAATTAGGCAGAAAGATAAAAGTTTCTCAAATCTGAAAAGATGGGAGAGTACTTTAGTATCATGTTTGTGATCATCTTAATGATTTAGAAATCATATCACAATTAGTCCTCTAAAGGTCATCTTAGTGCATTCTTATGACTAAGAAGAGGAGTCATGCATTGTTGAAATGGTTAGATCAGGAAGATGAGTCATACTTCGTTCCAAAACAATTCTTAGAGTCATACTCCAAGATTGTAACTTGAGTGACATATCTTAAAGAAAGGTTTAAAACACTCGTCAAATGTAAGAGTAAAAGTGTCCTACTCTTGTACATTTGACATTTGGTAAGTTGTGATGTTTTGGATAAAACAAAGACCAACTAAGGCCAATTGTGTGAAGTGTTTGTCTTGATAAAGAATCCGCACTATCTCTTGAATATTTGGCAAGATAGTCTTATATGTCAAGAGGATAGTGGGAGTCTTAAAGATCCTAAAAAGAATTTCAAGAACTAATCAAGAATAAAACCTGAGGTTCTTCACTAGCACACGACTTGAGGTTTATAACCTATCGTGTTGACATATTCTGTGCCCATTCCAGTTAAAGTTGGCTTTGCATAGGAGTTCTGAAAGTTCTCAATTGGTTGCATAACAACTTGGAAGCAATGGCAGACCCTGTACTGCCAGGTGGCAAGAAGTTAAGATTGCATAAGTTCAGTCCATATGAGTTTGGATTTGTCATTATCCTTGTCTTGTGACTATGGTTTTGACGATTCACATGGATAAGAACACATACACCATAAAATCTAAGGGTCATAAGGTTTCTCTCCGATTCATGAAAATGATGGTGAGGAAACACTTCCACCAAGTAGATTTGAAGCAGATGGCAAAAGGTCTAAACAATTGAGACTATGATTACGGCATCCCTTTTCATAGTTCTGAAATTGTTTAGACACACATGCATGCTATCTAAGGAAAGGTGTATGATTTTGATAAAGTTTTATCAAAGCATCTCGTATCAGAAATCTGAACTTTGGTAAGAAAGTCAATAAAGTATTGATTTCTAGAAGTCCAGCTGATTTCTGAGTACATGTCAAAGCTAGTGGGAGCATAAGTGTTATGCTAATAATCATCATGTTAGTGGGAGCATGATAATTATTGTTAGTGTTGCAAGTTAGCAATGTTAATTATAGAAAACAAAAGTTTCAATTCGTGAGGCTGCAGGGATTGAAAAAGTTGTTTTGCTATAATTAAGGGAGAGGATATACTTCATTTCAGTTCTAAAGGCTTAGATTGAGACCTTAATCATCTTTAGTCAAGAATATATATATGAATTTCATGTTGGATTGGTTCAACTTAAGGAAATTCTATATATTGCGTTCTCAAAATTCGATTATGATTACGGTATCCCTCTTCATAGTCAAATTTTGAAAACATGGCAAATAAAAAATATTGTAGCAAAAGACTGGTCTAGAATCATGTCTTTATGTGAGACATCATGAATCGTGTACCATTTTCTTTGGGTACAGGATCGATTGCATGTGCTATAATATTTGTCATTTCTAAATTTTTCCAAATGCCCAGAGGCATTAAGAAGGGAAAAGGTCTAGAATTGGATATGACTAAAATGATTAAGCAATTGTCGAGGACAATCTGAGGTTTACCAAAGATTGGTTGCTCCGGGACAGTTGGAAGTATAGTGCTAATTTTGGAAGGACCATATTGACATATTCTGAAAAGAGGCATCTCTTATTCAGAAGTGATAGTAAAAATGAGAATATGGAGTTGTCTCCATAGGTGGAAGTTATCTGTGTAAGATTAGAAAACTTAATGCAAGAAGCATGTCCAAAGCAATGTACTTTGAATATGAGACTTAGTTTCCATGGAGTTCATCTCCATTGGAATACCTTATAATGACTGTTGACAAGTCTTTGTGACTTTGTACATATTCATTACAGGAGGGTCAGTGCATATAAGTTTAAAATCTAAACAGATTTCGATAAATGATAGGAATTTGAAATTCTCACATTTTTCGATAAGGATTTGGGAGTGTGAAATTAGAATCATTGAAATTATGTTCAATTGGTTTATTTCACAAAGTAAGGATCGTAGACAAACATAGAGTGCATACTTGGTGTATGGCAAAGCTATTGTTTAAGAAAAACATAGTGTACATGCTTGGAGCATGGGACAACTAGTGTTTTTAATTCAAGTATAAAGTTGATAAAACCGAAACAATGAATAATGAGTAATCAGTATGGTGATAAATAAAAGTGTTTATTTATATTCATAGGGTTTGATACCATATTTGATTCATTTATTCTTGTGTTTCACTTTGCATGTTTTGACTTCCAGAATAACTAAGTCGCTCTTCCTGAATGATTAAGTTATTCAAACCATCCACAGTCGGTCATATGTTGGAAGTAGATATGAATCAAGACTGTCATGGGTTGGTTTGTAGAGGTCCAAGTTGGTGGACAAAGTGGTGCTACAACACTCATGAGTGCTCATAAGTTCTGAGTATTGGATTCAACCCACACTCATTTGAATCACTTCATGGATTTTATCACGAGTGATCATGAGACGATAATATCTTATATTCTTAAAACCTAGAGATATGAGTTGTTACTATGAGTTGGTTATACATTGATTGCACGAAAACGCATTGGTAACTCGATGTTATAAAACGTGCCTGTGTGTATGATTCAACAAGTAGTAGAACAAGCCATATGAGTCGAAGTTTATCCATTCCTTTTACCTTCGGGATAAAAGCGATATCTGTGGGCCCCTCGATGATTTAGCGATGACACATGTGAGTGCTTGGCCAAGCCAGGACTGATTTGATTTGTTCAATCAGTCAGTCATCGTAAATCGAAAATCGTGAAACAACAAATGGACAGAGAGAATGATTATAATCCATGTCTCAGTCCATATGATATCTAGAATGGAGGAATATATGATCCCTTATCTAATGGACGCGTCATTGATTTGTTCAGAGTTCGACAGCGGCTTTAAGAGCTACGATTGCTAGTCGGGTTATGAAGTCGTACTTGCAATAATAGTTTTAGACTTATCCAAGTGGGAGACTGTTGGATTAGATGTCTAAGCCCATAACTATTATTGGTATGTACTTGACCCGAGAGTAGCATGGTCCATTTGGGTTGCATATCATCAGGACAATTTGTTAGGATGGACTTTTGAGAGAAGGTTATTTATGGTTTATTAATATATTATAAGTTATAATATATTAATATGAAATCATATGTTTTAATTAGTATCGATCAAGAATTAATTTGGAATTAATTTAGTGATCAAAAGATACTAATTAAATCTATGGGGACTAATTATGATAATTAGTTATATTTATATGTGTTGGGCTTATGATCCATGTTGGACCAAGTTTATGTATGGATACATAAAGAGTTGGGCCACATGAACCATGGATCATAAAACCCATGGGTATGGATTATGGGTTATACCCATGACCCTTGGAATCCTACATATAAATAGGTTACTCCATAGCCAAAATCACCACTTCTTTTCTTAGAGAAATATGGAGGTGTTTTGGTGCATGGAATTCTCTCTCAAGAGCCACCTTTGTCCTAGGTGTGTTGTGATTCCATTTGAGGCATTTCATATTATTGGTGCTAAGCTCTTAAGGCCAAATACATCAAGACTTCAAGCCACATAAAAGGTATGTTTCCCTAACTAGTATATTATATGGTTTATGTCAAATGCATGCTAGTTATAGGTTTAATGCCTTGGAAACCATTTGCATGTATAATAGAGAAAACATAGATCCAAGGTATTTAGGGTTGTATGTGCACCATAGGATGTTGTAGTATACTAAAACCCAACAATACATCAGGGAGGTTGTGGCACGACATGGGGTGCCAGTTTTTGTGGTTTTAGATAGGGATGTCCGATTTAATTCCAGATTTTGGAAGAGGTTCCATGAGGAGTTGGGTACTCGTCTGCATTTCAGCACAACTTTCCACCTCAGACTGACGGACAGAGTGAGCGGACTATCTGGACCTTGGAGGATATGCTTCGGGCGTGTGTTTTGGATTTTGGTGGGAGTTGGGATACGTATCTTCCGTTAGCGGAATTTTAGTATAACAACAGTTATCATGCCAACATTGATCGACCTCCTTTTAAGATGCTTTATGGGAGGAAATGCAGGACCCCGATATGTTGGGGTGAGGTTCGTCAGCGAGTTATGGGGAATACTGAAGTGGTACTCAAGACTACCGAGCTGATTCAACAGGTTCGGAGTAAACTTCCGACAGCTTAGATTCGACAGAATAGCTATGCTGACAAACGCCGATCAGATCTAGAGTTCCAGGTTGGGGATATGATTCTACTGAAGGTTTCGCCTTGAAAGGTGTCATTCGATTCAGAAAGAGGGGCAAGTTGGGCCCCATGTATATTGGTCCTTTCAGTTCTTTGGCCCAGGTGGGCCGGGCTGCTTATCACTTGAATCTTCCCGAGGAGCTTAGTCAGATCCATAGCACGTTTCATGTCTCTCAGCTGTAGAAATGTTTAGTGGATGATTCCGCGGTGGTTCCATTCAAGGACATTCAGGTGGATGATATCTTGAATTATATCGAGAAACCAGTGGCGATTCTTGACTGGAAGACGAAAACCTTGAGGAACAAGGTTGTTGAGTTGGTGAAAGTTCAGTGGCAACACCGCAAGGGTTCAAAATGGACGTGGGATCTGGAGGACGAGATGAGGGAGCACTACCCAGAGTTGTTTGGGGGCAACAAACTTCGAGGACAAATTTTGATTCAAGTGGGGGAGAATTGTAACACTCGAGAATTTGGTATGTTTCCTATAGCCCCTTTAAGACAAAAATCACCTCATTTTAGTCCCTAGCTAGTACATAGGACGTACTCTTAGTACGCTTAGCGTACAAGCTCATTTCCAGATCGCGGGTTCACCTATGTACGTGGGGCGTACATAGGAGTACACATGGCGTACGTGGTTCAGGGGCAAGCCCTAATTTTTAGGGTTTACACCCTATTTAAACAACTTCTAACACCTTTGGACATTTTATTGATCAAGCTCCATCACCATATGCCCTAATATTGAAACCCTAAGTGTATTTGGTGAGATTTGAGCTTGAAAGTGAGTTTGTTGGTGTTTTGTGGTGAAGAAGAAGAAGATGAACACTTGGAGGTTGCTTGGGAGTAGCTTGAGCTTGTAGATCCAGAGTTATCTTCACCTTACCAAGCCTTTTGAGGTAAAAAGCTCTCATCTTGATGGTCCTTTATGATAGATCCATTTTGTGGTGTTATTTATGCATTTTGGGTCTTTTAAGTCATATATGAAGTTATGGTCTACTCCATAAGCTATGGATGTTAGATCTTTGCTCATTTGAAGTCCTTTGTCCATAAAAATGCAACCTTTATGGGTTAGTTTTGTCCATGAAAGTGTTAGGATTCTTAATATGGTTTCTTTTGAGTTTTGGGTCTTAATAAGTCATGCATGGTGGTAAAGTTGCCAACTTTACACGTTAACTCACCTTCTAGAATCAGATCAGAGAGTTTGGCATGTTGGCTTAGCCGATTAAGTGCTAAATGGATTGGTTTGGTTGCCTGCGGAGTACGCAGGGTGTACACAGCTTGTACGTTGCGCGTACTAGTCATGGATGGAGTACGCCAAGCGTAAGCCTGAGTACGCCCAACATACTCAACTGTTTGACTTTTGGGAAAACTTCCTCGGGTTTGGCCCATATTTTGCGCTTTTAGGGTTTAGGCCTAGTTGGGCCATTGTACCTCTTACTTTGGGCCATGGATAGACTATGGACTTTCTTGGGTTTAGGTCCATGAGGATTTTGGGCCCAATTTGGAAGTTGGGCCTTATTGGGCCTTGAGATGTCATTTAGGAATTTAGGCCTTTTGAGCAATGGGTTGGGCCTTAGTTTTGGGCCAAGTAAGAAAAAAGGGTAAAATGGTCTTTTACCCAAGATATTGGACAAGTAACTTAGATTCTTGATTATGGGTCGAGATCCAATTATTAATTGGATATTTATTTGATGATGTTAGCATGGGGATTTTCTGGACCAGCAGACTGAGATTTTATCTGAGTGATTTTGCAGCTTGAGGTGAGTTTCCTCATTGTGTTTAGCGGGTAGAAGGCACCAATGTCGGCCCATGGTTTATTATGTGTAGGATGCTAGCTGTCTGCGTGACTCTTGCATGTGTTATGAGTTTATATGTTTACCGAGAAGGGCCCGATGATTATAATATATGTTATTTATCTTTGTGCTTTTTATGCATGTGTTTATATGTTTGTGTGTATACCGGGCGGGGCCCAATGCCAGACGGGCCTGATGACTGACAGATCTGTTCCGAGCGGGGCTCGATGCTGGGCAGGGCCCATTATATGTTTGATATGTGGTATTTTGGGGAACTCACTAAGCTTTGTGCTTACGATTTTCAGTTTATGTTTCAGGTACCTCTGGTTTGAAAGGGAAGAGCCCGGGATGATTGCAGTGCACACACCACATTGTTCCGCATTTTGTATTACTTTGATGCACTTGGATGTTTATTGATACACTCTGATTTTCTATGGTTTCTATGATGTTTTGGAAAATGGTTTTATGAATCTAAAAATCGAAATTTTTAGTCTTATTTTTGGGACGTTACACAATTACACATCTTATTAATGCTTAGTGGGAAACACAGTGGTTACACAATTCAAGGGCTTAATTCACTTAACCAACATTATCATCATCCAATATGGTCTAAACTCTATTCCCTTGAAGCCCAAGACATTTATTCGATCAAATTACGGTGTGCTATCCTAATATCAGAAACATCATAGAACTGGATGCTACAAGGTGAGTGGAGACAATCTCAGTCCATGGTGCAAGGAGGAGAGCTCGGCCGATAAAGAAGTGGTAAGATAGTGTTATGTCAGACTTGAAAGAGTTAACTCTTTTCGGGGGAATGACATTGAATATGAAAGTGTGGAGGTGTAAAATATGGATTGCAGAGTAGTATTGGTGTACTTTAGGATTTAGCTTCTCTTTTCTTGCTTCCACCTGATGGCCGATTCCCCCCTCCCCTCCCCCCACGCGTGCGCACACACACACACACACACACACACACACACACACACACACACACACACATATATATATATATATATATATATATATATATCTTATTTATTTATTTTTCCAGTTAGTATCTGTTTTTGGCTCTTTGGCTAAATCTTGTATGTGCTTCCCCTACTAATCTTTTACTTTGCTTACCTACCCCTCTCCATGTGCAAATTTATTGTGTTCCATTTACCGGGTCACATACCATTGTTTATATATTACGAGGAGACGTTCTTATATGTATGGATCTTTTGCAAGGGTAGTGTGGGTGCACTTACAAAGTTATATTTACGTTTTTCTTTTGTCAGATATATTTTATGAAAGCAGTTTTCGAATCTTATGATTAGGTTGACGACCATCGTATCTTTTATTTTCTCATTTGATATGAAATTTGGATGATATTGTTATTGTTGTTTCTTTTGAATATAAATATATATTATATGTATTTATATCAAATATTTTTACGGGAAATCTCCAATAAAATTTTAATATTTTTTATTAGTTTATAGTTTAATCCTAACATCTATTTTTCAAACAGAAAAGTCCGGATTATGTAATTTTATATGATTTTCTATCAATTTCTATAAAGAAAAAAAAACTATTTCCTTATTTTTTTTTTTAAACCGTAAACTGATCTAAAATAACGAGATTTTAACTGATTTCCCATACTTTTACCGTATAATCTTTATTTTACCAATGATCTGACATATAAAAGAAAACATAAAATTCAATGACTCCGTCTAGCTTTAGCTGCAAAAGTTTGCGAGTCTCGGTCTTATGTCGATGAATATTTCATCAGGTCGTCAAAAGAGGGGTTTTTACACAAGCCTACAGTAAGGACACACAAAATCCAATTCCAATTGGAATCGATAACGATCAATGATCGGGATTAGCATGCACACTCATCGTCGGTAGCTAGGAATTCAATTACATATGGCCGGGACGTGATTCGGTGGCCGTTGGGAACAGCAGGAAGTTATTTAAACGGTGGCGATGAAGACGAATATAAAGCAGTTTCGTAAGGCCAAGGTAGGCACCGAAGATGATGAAGAGCACAAAGTCATGTTATCATCAGCCGATTTAACTTCTCACGACGATATTTTGACGGAAATCTTGCTACGATTACCTATTCGATCACTCCTCCGATCAAAATGCGTGTCTAAACATTGGCGTTTACTCATTTCAAACCATCGTTTCGCTCAGCTTCGAAACCCTAACCCTAATACTCCTTGCGGTTTGTTTCTTCAACGAATTGGTAATGCTACTCCGGAGTATGACTTCGTTCCATTGGATCGTGAAAAACATGTTAAACCTCCTTTCAAAACCCTGAATTTCCATGGGAATGTATCTAATTCAGGTATAATTGTTCTGCATTCTTCCAATGGTTTAATGCTCTGTCACAGCTTGCATGAATATTTTCGCAACACTTCAAAAGAAATTGTGTACCATGCCATGTATTACGTTTACAATCCAACAATCAATCAAGTCGCCACCCTTCCGAAACTTGAAGGCTGTGATTGGTTTCAAAGGCGACCTTGTGGTATGACATTAGCTTTTGATCCTGTGAAATCACCTCACTATAAAGTGATATGTGTTCGTGGATATCTATGGAGCGATCATCTTTACAGTATTGAGATTTACTCATCAGAAAACAGGAGTTGGAAGATGTCTGGAAAACCTTTCGCCAATCAGATTGATACAGAGTTTACAGGTGGAGTTTATTGGAATGATGCAGTTCACTGGATCAACAAGAAAGGGTATATCTTCTATCTAAAGATCAATGAGGATCTCCTAGATCAAATTCCTACTCCTACTGTTCGTGCTGGCTGGAATGTTAAGAGGCATTGTTACCCTCTAGTCGAATCCCGTGATGGCTTGCTGTTCATTGACATATTTCCTCCATTGAGTTTCAAGTTTGATGTTCATGAGATGAATAGAGACTATTCAGGGTGGACAGTGAAGTACCATGTTGATCTTAATGAAGTAATGACCAAATTCCCACAAACGAGTGAGATGACATTGATGAATCTCCTTACTTTTTTCAGACCCTTTCAGTCGTTTGTAATACATTGTCTTATTTTGGGAGAAAAAGAAGAAGATGCGTTCTTGGTGTTGGAAGTCCCTGGGAAGGCTATAAGATACAATATAGTGTTAAAGACTTGTGAGGAGCTTTGTGATTTTGAATTATCTCGGCCTTTCAGATTATCTGTTGCAGATGATGGCTTTTCAAAAGTAGGCAGATGGCCAGGTGCTTTTCAATTCTGCGAGTCTCTTTCTCATGTCTAATAGTCTTTCTTTTAGCTTTGCCTTGCCTTAATTAAACTAGTAGTTATCTAGTGACTTTTCTCTTCACCCATCTTCTATATAAATAGTTTAAAGTTTCAGTCTCTTTGTAGAGTCTTGTTATGTTTCTACAAGTTTCATTAGGGTCATCCTTTATTATATAGCAAAATATGCTTCTTGTTTAATCTCTGTTGTTAACTTGTTATGTGAAGCTGTGACTTTTATTATGTTAAATACCATAAATGATTGCCCTGATATCGATATGATGCTAGTCTTATTAAGTACAAATTTATAGAAACTTCAGATCCCGTGGAAACTAATGGCTTTATAGGAAATCCACCATTCTTGCTTACATTACTCCTAAAGTCTTCTTGTAAACAGAAGATGATCATCTTCCCTGGTTTTCCGGTTAGAGCATCTCTAATGGTAACTTTTTATATAGTTTCTTACTACTTGAAAACCAATTGAAAAGTTACCTATTTTTGAAATTTTTATGTTTTTTAAACGTCATTCCAAGCACTTATAAAATTCATTTTTCCCATGTGTTTTACAACCTGTGCTCGAGTTTAAAGTTGAGGGGAAGGTAAGGGAAACAATCATCTTATTTTTTAGGGGATACATTTTTCTTTTGGGGAAAAAGGCTCTACTTTTCTTCAAATTCTTTTCATTTCATTTCTTTCCCCTCTTTAAATGAAACTCAAGAACACTTCGTTGTCTTTTCTTTCTTTTCCTTCCTTAAAAAAAAAAAAAACTGAAGAACACAATTTTCCTCTCCTTACCTTCAATTTCCTTCCTTAAAGAACTTGAGTTATATATGGTGTTAATAATGTCTTATTCTACCCCTAATCCTATTTAAATAATCAATATTTATTATTTTTTGATTAGTTAATTTATTTTACTAAATAATATTATTTATAGACAAATATTTCATTAAAAACATTTGTCAAAACAATCAAAAATCACATCGATATCAAATAATAAAATACATAACGATAGTATAATATAATGGTTATCAATCTTCTCTTTTCATAACTACATACATTTTCTATTCATACTTTTCATAACTAAAAAGAATTAGATTCTTTTTACAAAATCTGAGGTGGATACATCCACAAGTCTAACAATTCATTTCGGACAATTGAACATTTTCAAACTATTTCTGTTTAAGAACCAAAAATATTTGTGTCGAAATAACATATGCTAAGAAGAACAAAAGGTCATGTACACACATGGATCTTGAAGTACTATTTATGCATCTCTTTGACCTAATCAAATCTATCCGCATTAGGATTACTTGTAAACAGTTACTCAAATTTGATAGATTATCTTCTTAAAACTCTAAGTTATGGCCCATGCATTTGGTATGGTTATTTTGTACCCCGCTTTTTTTTTCGTAGGATTTTGATTACTATACCGGATGTTGTAGCATTATAAACTGTATTTTACTCTTGCTCTTGATACTTTAGAAATTGAATGTTTTCTTAGTAGCAGGTCTCGGGAAAGATTAGGAAACATGATTTCACTATATTTCTTTTTTACCAGTAAGAACAACTTGTTTCAGTTGCGGATCATAAAGAATTCGAACAACTGCCAAATACAGTATCAAGAATGTATGTTTGTGGAACCTCAATATCCTAACAATTGACGCATACAATACGTCATGTCGCTTCTTATGGATTTTCATAACCGTTATGTGCTAAAATGGGATATGCATTTGAAATGGATACACAAGTTATGATATATATCATGATCGATACGAAAATAGAGTGAGTAATCTGTTCCTTCATCCAAGAATTTGTTTTTCTGGTTTGCATGGTTACGAGATAATTTCTATGGTCTTTTATTTTAATAACTATATACGTGCTTAGTAATGTCAAATTAGATGATAGGATTTATAAAAGAATTTATATAGCTAAGGATAGATTAGTTGACTTTTTATAAACAACTTTCGAAAATACTTATGGTCGGAGAAGATGTGTGATAATAAGTTTTTGTTAATAAAAATGAAAAATCTTTAAAAAAATATCTATTTTTGATTAACACGATAAACTCTATATTATATGTTATTCTTTTAATGAATTTTTTTTATTAAAATTTATGACTTTTTCTCTACAAATAGACACATATTTATGTATTTTCATCAAAATAACTTTTAATACAAAAAATGAGCTTAGCTGGGTTGGTAATAAGTTTAAATTTTAGATTTGGTTGGGTTTTATAGGTAGAAAGAAATTGTTTTTTTAATAGATATTTGGGTTGGATTGCCAATTGAGTAGTTTTATTACTCTCAAAATATATCAACTTTTGTGAAGATATTCCAATAATAATTAGTTGAATTGAGTAGTTTTATTACTCTCAAAATATATCAACTTTTGTGAAGATATTCCAATAATAATTAATTGAATGTTGATTTGACAAAAGAAAAAAATGGATTAACGATTCAAGATTATCTTAGAATTTTAATAGGCGTGGGTCAATAATGCGTCTAGGCCCCATTTGTTATGAATGTTCAGATATGACAAAAATAACGGTCTTGTGAACGTAACTCGTAATGATGTTAATAGAAGTATTGTTCAGATCGGAATCTTAATCGTTTAATCATATGAAGAAGAAAATGATCTCGATTGTAACATCCTTCTTCTATGTATTAATTTTGAAGTCTTAAATTATTTATTGTGTTTTAAAATTTGCTTGGCCACGACGTGGCATTGGAGTGCTACGACGAGACACTCAGTTAATGAAAAGAGCGCATCCCCGTTTGTCCACAGCGTGACGTTATGTGGCCACAACATGCCAACCGTTTTGGGACTAAAACTCTAATCTCAGGGTTAGTGACCTATTTAATGACACTAACTCCAAGGGTTTTCTCATTTGGCAGCCTCCACCCTCTAAAAACGAACTCCCATCCAAACCCTAGCCTCATTTTGTGTTTTGGGAGCTTGAACTCCATTTTTGTGAAGGTTGAAGGAAGAATGAGCTTTCGTTGTTGCTTTTGAGTATGGTTCTAGCTTAGATCCGTCATCTACATCTCTTTTCTCCATCATTGGAGGTATAAAGTCTCGACCTTGATCATTAGTTCTCTAGATCTAGTTTTAGGTTATTTTATGGGCTTTTAACCCCAAATATTCTTGTTCAGTGCAATTGTTAGCTTCTGGACATTGGAGATGGTTGGAAAGTTGGCTTGCATGGATTATTGAGTGAACCCATGCCTTGGAGTTGTCATTAAGAACTTAGAATTAGAGATCTTCACTTAATAGCATGTCCTAATGGATAAAGTTTGAAACTTTATCCATCAAGACCTTGAGGGGATCCATATCTGAGTGTTAGAGCTGTTGGGATTTAGGTATAATAGCTTAATCCGTTAAGTTTTTGATGCATAGTGCCCACGGCGTGGCGACTGGTGTTTCCGTGAAATTTTCCTTTGGACGATGTCACATCGTGGCCAATGATGGCCACGGCGTAGGATTTGGTGGATGGCCGAATGTTTTGTCGTGGAGTGCCCACGACGTGTGTAACACCTGAAAATTAGGGCTACATATAAAAAGTAATACTTATTAATATTAAATCCTTTATTAGGATAATATATAGTCGTGCGCGCTACAGGCTATATAATACAAGTTTCGTATTATGGAAAAATAGAAAAAATCAGCAGAATCGCCCGTAAATAGTAAAAATAAGTGCGCTGAAACATATATATATATATATATATATATATATATATATATATATATATATATATATATATATATATATATATATAAAGTACACGTCGTCCCGGTCCCGAAAATATAAATTTCGTAGAAATTCGACTCCGTATGAATTAGATATGATTTTTTTGAAGATATAAAAGTCAACTACACACTAAGAATGTGTGACGTAAAAAACTACGAAGAGAATGATTGACTTTTAGCTAAAGTTACCAAAAGGAAAATCGTAGTACTCTTTAAGATAAAAATTTTGAGAAAAAGAATGCCTAAAACGGAGTCCATACGAAAAAGTTATGATTTTAGCATAATCATTTAATCATATAAAAATAGGGACGAAAAATAAATTCAGAATTAGCCAATGGAGTTTAAAGGTAAGTTGTAGATCTTGTCATGAGTTTTTCAGGGATATAAAGAACGTTAAAAACATATTTCGTATGAAGAAGTTACGAAATTTACAAAATCTGCGTTTTGCGTCGCGTGCGGTGCGCGTCGGGTCCGCAACGTGCACTTTTAGAAGGTGAAAACACATACCACAGAGAAGCCGAAACATGACACAAATCGACTGGTGAGACGTCACCTTATGCGCGCGACGTGCACTCCATTTTCACGAGGCGCAGGTCCGATTTTGGTCATATAAATAGCGAGCCACCCTCATTCCTTCTCCACACTTCCCATTCTTTTTTTTCTCTCTTTCTCTCTCTCTATCTCTCTCTCTCTCTCTCTCTCTCTCTCTCTCTCTCTCTCTCTCTCTCTCTCGTTTCCTTCGATTTTGGCCTATTTTCCCTTAGTTTCTATGTTCCGGCGAAGCCCTGCAACCCCTTAGGTATTCAACTAAGTAGTAGCCATTCGGTAGGAACCCTGCGAGTGCGATTTTCCGGACTTTGGTCGGGAATAATCCCTGTAAGTTAAGCTACACTCTCGTTCTTTCCGTGCAACTTATATTTATAGTTATCCTTAGATTTTCCGGACTAGGTTAAATTTTTAATAATTAAATTAACAAATTAATTTTATCTTTATCAAAAATTTAACCCAATCATGAATTCATGATAAGGATACAAAACTACTGATTAAAATATCCAATTTTAAAAAATTAAAACGAATTTAAGGTAATTATCCTAATCAATCCATGAGACAATTATCAAAACCGAAAATCTTGGATCTGACAGTGCAACTCGTCGAGTTGGGCAATTACCACATCGAGTTGCATGTCAACTTGTCGAGTTCAAAGATCAACTCACCGAGTTTGATGAACAAAATGACGATTCTGTTCCCTTCTCCTTTGAAAAATTCACAATTGCATCATATTCACGAGAAAACTAATCCTAGGCTCTGATACCACTGATGAGTTTTGAGCATAACAACAATTCCTATGTGTGCATGCAACCCTAATGCTTTGGATCTAGGTTTTCTCTAATTGAACATGCAAACTTGAGCACAAAAGGAGAAACCCTAGGAAGTAACTACAATTTTCTAAATCTATGTAAAACTAGGGTTTAGTTACATACATTGATTTTTATATTGTAATAACAATGATTCCCTTGTAGATCTTGAAGCTTGAGAACTTAGTGTCCCAAGTGTAACACCTCTAATGGCTCACAAACACACAATTCAAGAGAATGATATGAGAGAGGAGGAAGGAGATCAAATTTTCAATTTCTACTTCTTCTAAATAGTGGTGGAAATTCTTAGGGTTTAGGACCCTTTATATAGTGCACCAATGATGCTATGGATAACCCTAATTTCAAATATGGTAATTATCCACCTCATCTGATTATACATATATGATAAGATATTCTAGAAATTCTAGAATAATCTTACATATACCATGCAATTTCGTCCACCACCTTCCCTAGGAATATTCTGGACCCTTTTGCTCAATTATTGAACAGTTTCACTTTTAGTCCCTAAATTTTTAATTAATTCCTTTAATCCCAAAATTAATTCCAAATTAATTTCTGATTAAATATTAATTAACAATATGATTACTAATTAATATATTATTTACATAACATATTAATAAATCATATATTCCATTTTATTAATAAAATTAATAAATTCTTCCTCTTTCTCAATTAATCATCCTATCTAGTTGGAAGTGTGAAGGCAACCCAAAAGGGCCATGTCACTATCAATTCAAGTACATACCAATTATAGTTATGGGCTTAGACACCTAATCCAACAATATCCCACTTGGATAAGTCTAATAACTATAGTTGCAAGTATGACTTCAAAAACTGATAAGCAATTGTAGCTCTCAAAGCTTTTGTCGAACCCTAACCTAGTCAGTTGCGTGTCCTAAGATAAGGGATCATATAATCCTTCGTTCTGCAAGATATCATGTGAACAAATGACATGTAACAGAATCATTCTCATTGTCCAACAGTTTTTTTTCCCGATTTCTAATTTGTAATGACGAAGAACTTAATTGAACACATCAATTCAGTCCTGACCAGGCCCGACACCAAATCATTTAGGGGCCCAAGATATCGCTTTTCCCCTTTAGGGAAAAAGAAACAAATAAACTTTGACTCATATGTTTGTACTATTTACTCATCAAATCATGAACAACAATACATTTTATAACACCAAGTTACTGATGCGTTTACGCATTATCAATGCACAACCAACTTTCAAACAACAACTCATATATCTCGGTTTAAAGATTATACGATATTATTGTCTCATAATTACTCGTGATAAATTCCATGGAGTAATTCACTGAGCGTGGGTTTGATCCAATACTTAAATCTCCATTTCAAAAGTACTCATGAATGTTGCAGCAAACCATTGTTATGTCTAAACACTTAGACAATCTACAACCCAATTCAAGACAGCCTTAATTCATTACTTACTTCCAAAGTATGATTGACTGTGGATATTTGAATAATCTAATTATTTGGGAAGCAAAACATGCAAAAGAAACACAATGATAAACAATTGACAAAAGATAGTAAACAATAGTTATAAAAAAATCTCTATTTATTTAATCATCGAATGTCAATTACATTTATTTGTTACAAGTTTCTAAATATCTATATAATCACTAAAACTAATATAATCTTTCAGACCAATACTCCTTGCATGCTGAACATGCTTAATCCTACTAAGACCCTTTGTGAGGGGATCGACAAGATTCTCTTCTGATGATACCCTCTTAACGACGAGGCTTCCTTCTTCTACACGATGTCTGATAAAGTGATATTTTATGTCGATATTTATTGATCTACCAATGATCTCTCGGTTCCTTGGTCAAGGCGACCATTCCTTCATTATCGCAAAAAATCTCCATCGACTCCTTAATGGCTGGTACAACTCCAAGATCTCCAATGAAGTTCTTCAACCACATAGCCTCCTTTGATGCTTCGCTCGCAGCTATATACTCTAATTCACATGTGGAATCAACCACGCTCTCCTATTTGGAACTCTTCCAAGTCACTGCTCCTCCATTAAGGGTAAACACCCAACCTGACTGAGAACGAAAGTTGTCTTTGTCTGTCTGAAAGCTGGTGTCAGTATACCTAGTAACTCTTAATTCATCACTGCCACCAAGCACAAGGACCCAATCCTTAGTTCTTCGCAGATAACTAAGTATGTTCGTAACCGTTATCCAATGAGCTTTACCCGGATTTTCCTGATATCGACTAACCATGCTCAAAGCAAAATCCACGCCAGGGCGAGTACATGTCATAGTATACATGATCGATCCAACGCCGGAAGCATATGGAACTCGATTCATTTATGCTATCTCTGCATCGGTACTCGGACTCTGAGTCTTACTCAGCTTGATATTACTTTGGATAGGTAACTCCCTTTTCTTTGAATTCTCCATGCTAAAACGCTTTAGCACCTTATCCAAATATGTACTTTGACTAAGTCCAATCAGTATTCTACTCCTATTTTTCAAAATTCTTATTCCCAGAATATAAGCATCCTCTCCCAGATCCTTCATAGCAAAACACTTTCCAAGCAAGGACTTAACTTTCTACAAGGTTGGAACGTCGTTTCCTATAAGTAGTATGTCATCAACATACAATACCAGTAAGGTGACTATACTCCCATTAGCTTTGACATATACACAAGATTCGTCCTTACTTCTAGAGAAACCAAACTCTTTTGACTTTCTCATCAAAGCAAAGATTCCATCTGCGAGAAGCTTGTTTCAATCCATAGATTGATTTCTCAAGCTTACACACTCTATTGGGGTATTTAGCATCCACAAAACCTTCTGGCTGACTCATGTAAACATCCTCAACCAACTTTCCATTAAGGAAAGCGGTTTTGACATACATATGCCAAATTTCATAATCATGAATGCAACTATGGCTAACATAACCCTAATAGATTTAATATTGGCCACTGGTGAAAAGGTCTCATCATAGTCAATCCCTGGGGTTTGAGTAAAGCCCTTCACAACCAGTCGAGCCTTGAAGGTGTGCACCTTTCCATCCATATCGGTCTTCTTCTTGAATATCCATTTGCACCCAACTGTCTTACGACCTGACACATTGTCAACCAAGTTCCAAACTTGATTGGCATACATGGATTGGATCTCGCTGTCCATTGCCTCTTTCCATTTAGCAGACTCAGGGCCTGCCATGGCTTCCTTGTAGTTAGAAGGCTCGTCCAAATTTACTAGTGTACTATCACTGATAAACGTATCACCATCTCTGTTATATGGAAACCATAAAACTTTGGTGTCATTCTAACTCGAGTGGAACGTCTAAGAGGTAATGACTCGTCAATAGGTTCAATAGGAATTTCTTCTGCGGGTTGAGTGCTAGTGTTAGAGGTTCCTTCATCGCTTGGCTCTTGAATTTCTTCAAGATCAATTGCACTCCCACTGTCCTCTTTGCATATGAGCTCTCTCTCTCTCTCTCTCTCTCTCTCTCTCTCTCTCGAAAGACTCCTCTTCTTGCTACGAAGACCATGTTCTCACTTGGTCAGTAGAACAAGTATCCAAAGGACTTTTGTGGATAGCCGATGAAAATACATCGCTCACTTCGAAGTTCAAGCTTGTCGTGAGTCTCTCATCTAACAAAAGCTTCACAACCCCAAACCTTGATATGTGCCAACGAGGGAACCTTCCCTGTCCACATCTCGTGAGGTGTTTTGGCAACCTTCTTTGTCGGAACAAGATTAAGAATGTGGGCGGTAGTCTCTAAGGCATACCCCCAAAATGAAATTGGAAGTGAGGCCCGACTCATCATGGAACGAACCATGTCCAACAAGGTTCGATTACGCCTCTCAGCCACACCATTAAGTTGTGGTGTCCTAGGAGGTGTCAGTTATGAAACAATTCCACATTCCTTGAGATAGTCGTAGAACTCAATACTAAGATACTCACCACCTCTATCAGATATGAGCATATTGATCTTCCTGCCCAATTGATTCTCGACTTCATGTTTGAATTCTTTGAACTTTTCAAAGGTTTATGACTTATGCTTGATTAAGTAGATATATCCATATCTGCTATAATCATCGGTAAAAGTCACATAAAATCAATTTGCATCCCTTGTGGTGGATCTGAAGGGCCCACACACATCCGTGTGTATGAGATCCAACAATCCCTCACCTCTTTCACAAGAACCCGTGAAAGGTGATTTAGTATTTTTTTTTCCAATGCAAACAAGACTCGCATGTATCATCAGACCTTAAGTTAAATGATTCCAACACTCCATCCTTTTGGAGTTAGGCAATGTGTTTCTTGTTGACATGTCCAAGATGACAATGCCACAAGCATGCTTTGTCTAAACCATTAGACGAATCAATTTGCAACACACTATTTCCTAAATCGTCTACAACCATCACAGTTTCATACACGCAATCACAAGGTAATGCTTCAAAATAAAATACACCATTATAATAAGCATGAATAGAAACATTCTCATTATCAAAAGAATATCTAAAACCTTGTCTATATAAACCATGAAATGAAATAATATTTCTTGTCATTTCTGACGAGTAGCAACAATTATTTAAATCTAAACATAACCCACTACTAAGCACTAAAGAATAAACACCAATCTTGGTAACAGGCGATGATCTCCTATTGCCCATAATTAGGTTCATCTTCCCATTTTCCACATATTCACTTCTTTTTAGTCCCTACAAGTCAGAGCAAATGTAAAAGCCACACCCTATATCAAGAACCCAAGAATTCAAATGTGATGAGTTTTTAGATAGAATAGTGTAAATACCTGCCAAGGTTGGCTTAACCTTGCCATCCTTTATATCTTGCAAGTACCTGGGGCAGCTTCTCTTCCAATGCCCCTTGTCATGGCAGTAAAAGCAAGTAGCCTCCTTCAGATCAGAGGCAGGGGGAGCTTCGGACCTAGATTTTCCTTTGGGGCCATTACTTGACGACCCGAGTTGAGACTTTCCCTTCTAGTTTTGTTTTGAGGGAGCTTTCCTCTTCTCCCCCTTCCCTTGCCCTATGGCCAAGACGGGAGCAGTAGCAGCATGAATGGAGGCAATAATCTTTCCCTTCATTCCACTTTCGGTGGTTCTCAGCAAGCTTTGGAGTTGACTCAATGTGGTTTCGTCCTTGTTCAGATGATAAGTCATAATAAACTAATCATAACAGCTAGGCAATGAGTGCAAGACTATATCAATAGCCAATTCCTCATTGAAGTTCACATTGAGCTTCAACAGACTATCCACATATCGTTTCATGCATTGTAAGTGGGTCGTGACGGACTCTCCGTCCTTCATCTTGCTGGTAATGAGTGACTTCACAATTTCGTACCTCTCTTGACGAGCTCGTTGATGGTACTTTTCCATCAAGTCCTTGTTCATCTCATATGGCCAATAGTCCTCATAAAACCGTTGTAGCTCAGGAGTCATAGTAGCAACCATGATGCACGACACTTTGGTCGCATCGTTGTAGTTTCGCCTATACTCAACTATTTCTTCAGGAGTAGCTTTAGTTTCATCGATCACGTTCAACTTTTTTTTGAGAACATATTCCTTGTCCTCGAAGCGCAAAGCCATCGTGATGTTGCGTATCCAATCATTATAATTGGTACCATCGAAAGTGACTTTGGAGCAGATGCTCGAGAGCGAGAAGTGGTTGGAGTTGTTGTTGGAGGAACCGAAAGCATTGTTTGAAGTTTACACCTAAAAAAGAAAAATGATAAGATTTGATTAGATAAAAAAATCCTTAATATAACACTCAAATGAAATATTACGGCTAGGATCCAACTAAATAATTCACAATTCAGAAGAGGGATGTCGTAATCTAATTGCAAATTATTTAAAGGTAGATAATGACGATTTACTAATTTCACCACCACTAAAAACAAAATTTAAACGAATTAAGTTTTAATTGAAATTTCTATATCTTTTGAGATTCATTGAACTATTCAATGGCATGTTTAATCTCGATTATGCCCTTTCCATTTGTGCTTGGGATACCGAGGATCACAAACAAGGTGTGAATAATCATGCAAATTAGCTTGGTACTTTCGATGTCGTTTATCACCTAATTAATGTGCCAACCACACACACTCCATTAATCAATGATAATTTACGAGCTACCCATTGCGACCCTTTATTAGTCCATATTAGTGTGCCGGTTAACCACACACGGTCCACTAACGACTTTTATAAAGTGCAATGTGCAATTTTATGGATTAGTATCAAATTCACATTTTCCTAAAGTAACTAAGATTGAGAATTTTATAAAAAAAAGTAGTTACTTATATATATATATATATATATATATATATATATATATATATATATATATATATATATATCATTATACTTATTAATGAGAGTTTAGTGTCTTATCAAACCCATTCAGCTAATGACCCTCCGCCAATCAAGGAAGCGATGGGTGAAAGTGGACACCCATTTAACCGTCATTTTATAGGCAGTTTCCTTATACCCCCCTTATAGATCGGCTTCGTGAATGATGTCTACTAACGGTAAGACTGACTTTTCTTATACATATATTAACTTTTAATTTTACAATATATATAAGGGTGTATTTTAAACTTTTAAAATAATAGGGTTCTTAAATTTAAAATTTTCAAAATTAAACTATTTAATTTAAATTTTAAATTTTAAAACCAATGATGTATTTTTAAAACTTTTCAAAAATACTAGGTTAAATTTTTAATAATTAAATTAACAAATTAATTTTATATTTATCAAAAATTTAACCCAATCATGAATTTATGATAAGGATACAAAATTACTGATTAAAATATTCAATTTTAAACAATTAAAACGAATTTTAAGGTAATTATCCTAATCAATCCATGAGACAATTATCAAAACTGAAAATCTTGGATCTGACAGTGCAACTCGTCGAGTTAGGCAATTACTACGTCGAGTTGCATGTCAACTCGTCGAGTTCAAAGATCAACTCGCCGAGTTTGATGAACAGAATGACTATTTTGTTCCCTTCTCCTTTGAACAATTCACAATTGCATCATATTCAATAGAAAACTTATCCTAGGCTCTGATATCACTGATGGGTTTTGAGCATAACAACAATTCCTATTTGTGCATGCAACCCTAATGATTTGGATCTAGGTTTTCTCTAATTGAACATGCAAACTTGAACACAAAAGGAGAAACCTAGGAAGTAACTACAATTTTCGAAATCTATGTACAACTAGGGTTTGGTTACATACCTTGATTGTTATATTGTAATAACAATGATTCCCTTGTAGATCTTGAAGCTTGAGAACTTAGTGTCCCTAGTGTAACACCTCTAATGGCTCACAAACACACAATGCAAGAGAATGATATAAGAGAGGAGGAAGGAGATCAAATTTTTGGTTTCTACTTCTTCTAAAGAGTGGCCAAAATTCTTAGGGTTTAGGACCCTTTATATAGTGCACCAAGGATGCAATGGATAACCCTAATTTAAAATATGGTAATTATCCACCTCCTTTGATTATCCATATATGATAAAATAATCTAGAAATTCTAGAATAATCTTACATATACCATGCAATTTCGTCCACCACCTTCCCTAGGAAGGTTATGGATCCTTTTGCTCAACTATTGAACAATTACACTTTTAGTCCATGCACTTTTAATTAATTCCTTTAATCCCAAAATTAATTCCAAATTAATTTCTGATTAAATATTAATTAACAATATGATTACTAATTAATATATTATTTCCATAACATATTAATAAATAATATATTCCAATTTATTAATCAAATTAATAACTTCTTCCTCTTTCTCAATTAATCATCCTATCTAGTTGCAAGTGTGAAGGCAACCCAAAAGGACCATGCCACTATCAATTCAAGTACATATCAATTATATGTATGGGCTTAGATAACTAATCTAACAGTTTTGCCCGTTAATAAAGATAAAACTTATTATAGATACCTAGTTCAATTAATTTTGATATTGGGTAGTCTTATTCAGGATTTTGTGTGTAGGTTAGGAAAGGAGAGTAGAATTATGTTCCTTGACACTTTCAAGTGTTGATGGTACGGAATACGTACTGGAGTACAAATCGTATACCTTTTTTGATAACCATAAATGGTAGGGCTAGATCAGAAAACTGTAATGCTATGTTTGCTTATTCTTTTGGGTGACCAGGAATGGTGGGTCCGGATCAGACAACTGTAATGGTATGTCTGCACAGTCTCTTAGATGACCATAAATGATGGGTCCAGATCAGGCAACTGTAAAAGTATGTTTGGTCATCTTCCAGATGAAAAACACTTGATTATTCTAAATGACTCATCAGGCGGGAAAATCCTTCATGATAATCGTATATTAGGATGTGTGAGGATCGATTGGGGTGGGACGGTGGGTATGTTTAGGTATAAGGGTTTATAGATATCCAAATTGGAGGCACATCTATATTGTTTGGTAATAATTGGTTTTACAATATTACTGAAATATTATATATATATATATATATATATATATAATAATATTGTGGGATTAAAATCCCTATGTAATCACCAGGTTTCCTAACCTGACCCACTCAGCTTCTTTGTGTCATAGGTAGAGGTACAAAGTTACATGTATGATGAGAGATTCAAGGAGATATAAACTATTAGTCTAAGATACTGTAAGGCATGTTTATGCTTATACTTTGTATCAGTTATGACATCCCAGACTTTCATAAATCAATAAAACAACATTTCTTCGGAAATACTTTTACGAGACCAAATTTCGCATTAATAAATAAACTTTGGTTTTAAATAAAGCATAAACAAAAAGTTTTAAAATGGCCGTAAATTTGGGGATGTCACAACGTAGCCTATGGGAGGCCACGACGTGGAGGCTAGTCAAGTTGACTTTGACCTTTGGCTTTTGACCATAGTTGACTTTTGGTCAATTAAGGGGATTTAGGGTGTATACTGAGTGGGTACTTTTTATTGATGTCAGGTGTTCGTAGTACCAGTCTTCACCGTGTGAGAGTTGTCTTGATTTAGCTGCTATCTATGAGGTGAGTATTCTCAGTATATTACCTGTGTAGTAGTGTATGCATGCTGACCAACTGGGTCTTACTTTTTGATTGATGTTAATTGTGAACTATGTTGCTGATATCTCCTGGACAGTTGTGAGTCCACAGGACTGCTGATAGTCCCTAGGGTTGCTGATAACCCCTAAAATGTGATGTTAATCTACAGGGTTGCTGATAACCCATAGTTGTTTATTTTGCTGAGTTGTATATAATATTTTGGGAACTCACAAAGCTTCGTGCTTAAAATTATGGATTAAATATGTTTCAGGTACTTAGGATGATCGTGAAAAGGTGAAGGTTTGACTGTACACGCTGGCTTACAAATTTTATGATTTTTCATTTTTGATACTATGATTTGGGATGACCGTATTTGAATCACCTGGGATTTTGACGACTTGGTTTTATAGTACTTGATGTTTTCCATATTTAAAAATGAAAAATTTTGTGGTAAAAATCAGTATGTTACATGGATCCAAATATGACCAACTTTGTAGCAGATTCAGATGGGAATGCTTATTTAAAACAAGACTTATGTTTTTTTAGTATAAGTGTTTATTTGATTATCCGGTGTAAAAAAAAGAGTTTTAGAAAGGTATTTGGTTTTGCTTATCGGATATCAAAATGTAATAAGTTGATAAGTTATTTTTTAGTGTTTGAGAAATGATGTTCATAGTGGAATTATGAAATAACTTATCAAAAACTCCTTAAAATATGTTAATTAATAAGTAATGATAAAATAACTTATCAAAAACTTTTTGTTTAATTCAATAAGTGTTTATGAAATCTTCATAATCAAACACTTAAAACTCCAAATTACCGGTGCAAAACCACAATAAGTCACTACACACTTCAAATAAGCAATTCTAAACACCACTTTAAAATTGTAGGATTATAAGGTCGTAAAACGATCTAATCCAACCCCATATTCTTAAATTGGTATGTATGTCAAAAATTAGAAACTCTAAAATATTTCCTCACACTAGTAAGGTAGTATCACATATTAGTTCAATAATCAAACGCATAGCCTTAAAAACATGCCCTTTCTACTCAAAATTGAGCCTCAAATTTCGGTCATTAGGTTAAGAACCGAGCATTCACATATCATATGAAGTCACACAGAGCCTCATAGCTTGGTGAGTTATTCTTTTTTACTCCATGATTTTATGATTGTTGCAAATATAAGTTTTTTAATGCATTATGTTTTGCATTCGTTACACCTGTTAAATGATCTTTACAAGAAGCTTATTGTACATAATAGACTAGAAAAATGATGTCACCGGATCACTTGTCATTCGGATTATTGTAATGTCCCAAAAATTATGATATTTTTTTTGAAATCCTTTTATTTAAACTAAATCATTAACTTTATTATCTACAGGTTCCAAATCCAATTCCATGATCAAAATAAGTCATAAAACTCAACATATTATATATAAATCCCAAACCAAACGGAAACATAAATAAAATATATCATAAAAATCTTCATTAACTATAGCAGGCCGATGTGTATTGTCACACCTTGCCATTTTTCGTACCTAAAAATCTTGAAACAACAGTTTTAAGGAAAATGGTAAGCACAAAACTTAGTGAATTCCAACACATACATTGTGACATCCCATTTTTACGGCCATAAAAGACTGATTTGTTTATGCTTATTAAATCAAAGTATTATTTTAAAAAGATTTATTATCTGGAATCTGTCCCAAAAGCATGATAATAATATTATCAAAACATTTTCACTTTAATTGTTTTATTTATAAAACTCGGGATGTCATTGTCAATACATAAACATAAACATAAACGGAGACTTACAATGTCTCAATATACTAACGATATACATCTTCTTGAATCTATCATATATCATTATCCGAGTATCTTTATTTCATAACCTATGATTCAAATAAACTGAGTGGGTCAGGTTGGGAAAGTTGATGAGCACATAGGGTTTTCAACCCACAATATTATAATCTTTAATTATACACTCTTCAACATTCAAATAACCCAATTACCCCACCCTCGTTATATCACACCCTCGGCCGCCGGCGGAAACGCCGAGGTGCGTGACGTAAATCAGTAATCACAGTTATTAAACATACATTAAACACTACAAATATAATCTTATATTATTAATGAGATAGAAATTACATTGACAAGACCATTGATAAATCGAGACACACACCTAACAATCGACGTTTACAAAGGTGTAGCAAAATAATGGAAAGTCTTCTAAGCGAACCCTTTCCAATCTGTTAAATAACCTGAGAATACATGCATTTAAAATACATCAACAAAATTGTTGGTGAGTTCTACAGGTTTTGACACAAAATATTTTTATAACCAAAAGTGTTTTTGTAACAATTCTCTGGTTAACCAGCTTTTCTGAATATGTGTCTTTCAATCAAAAGTAGACAAGTAAAATGAGTTTTAAAAGTGTATTTATACTCATTTAAAAATATCGTTTGCTCAAAATCAAAAATAAACATGTGTTGAATATATAAGTAAATCAGATATTATAATAAATCTTTACGGTTCTCATGACCAAAAATGCTTTTTATATAATGATTTTGAATACCAATTTATCTAACAGAAAACCATATCACTCTTTGTGAAAATATAAAATATCCAATTTACTCTTGAAACATTGTACAAGCATTTATATAGTTTATATGTAAAACTCATATGTTTCAATTTGTAAACTTTGTAAATTCGTGACGTGGTATTATTTAAGTATTATCTTACTTGATTTAGAAACTGGCACTTAAACCAGTGGGGCAAACTTTTCCCACATAAATATTGTGTTTTCGTGTAACAACAAAGGGTTTATATAAATAACCTATTCATTGTAAGTTAATAAACCTCGTTCATTCGTGTCATGATATTAATTAAGTATTATATGACTTAATTTCTGGTATGAATACTTATAGTTTTGAGTCACAAGCTATCTCACTACCTACAGTCTCTTTCAAAAAGGATCACTGAACGAAAACCCCGTATAAACCCAATATCGATTCTATACGGTAACAAGGCAAACCCGGGATCTATGATGAGGTCATAACCGAACTGTGAAGAACACCTATGCACCATCACTTACAAGTTTTAGTGCTGAAAGTCCACACCCAAGTTTGCTCATCCTTGGGGACTTTATCGTGTAGGAAACGCCAACGCCCAAACTCGACTCGTCAACCGATGGTTGTAGCTAGCAGCCGGTGGCGGGATGTCAACCTATATAAGTATGTGATCCTGAACTTATACCTGACGTTCGTCGTTCCAATACGATTTAACGGTTATGACACAGAGGAATTTCCACTAAGATGTACGGTCTTAGAATTAACCTAACTCATAAAGCTTTTAGAATAAACATAGCTCATATAGAACGTCCCGTGGGTGTGATGGATCCTAACAATATGTCTAGGCATCCTAATCCTAACTTCCCATTATAAGATATCGGACACCTATAATTATTTGGTGTTAGGCTTAGTTATTGATTGAAGTCTTATGGTATTTGAGATTCGTAAGACTTAACATATCTCCAAATTTTATTATCTGTCGTGACGAAATTTGGACAACATAACGGCTGTTTGATAATATTTTCCAGGTTTCAACCAATGTGAAACCAACAATTCCATAATATTAATAAATCATGTGATTAATACAATATAATATATCGCAAATAACGACCCTTAAGTTCTGAAGTTGATCCTGTTATTTATCGCAATAAAATCCATAATTTATTTGAATGAGTTATATTTTTATATTTAATATAAAAATATATTAAAAAATTTTACATTCATTTTTACACAATTTGTATATATTAAAAGTTAATATTAAATACTTTAAACTAATAATTATACATTTTCACAATCTTGGTCTTCCCATTTAATATGACAATGTACTTTCGTTTTATACTCGAATAATATTTTTGGTCATTTGCATATATTTTCATACTTCCAGTCGATACTTTAACTCATACATATTAAAATTGTCATTTTTGTGATTTACGATACCAACTCGTGTTAGTATAGTAATTTACATAAAACCTTGTCATTGTTTATATTATAAATTAATATATAATAACGAGGAATAATTATGTCATTTAAAGCATTCTACTATAGCTTATGGGATTTATTGAAGATTTATACATTTTAGATTTTCTATTCCGTAAGCGTTTGACCAATATCAAAATATGATGCTATTTTAACGTATACAAATATGTAAATCATCAAAACTCAACTAGACACGTAAGTTTTCTCTCCCCCCCCCCAATATATATATATATATATATATATATATATATATATATATATATATATATATATATATATATATATATATATATATATATATATTAAAACAGTAAACGCGTGAGTTCAAGTTGTTTGGATTCGGTTTGTTTGAGAAGCGTGGTTTGAGAAAGTGCAAGCCCATCATTCTTGAATTTTTGAAATACTTTCGGGTCCATTTCGTAACAAAATTGAACTATCGATGACTGATTTGGTAAAAATAATTTCAAAGGAGGGGCTAAAATGGTTATTTTTATTCAAAGCTTGAAGATTGGGATCCATTTTGAAAAACATGGCGGAATTAATAAAATTAGGATAAAATTGTACCTGAATGATGCGTCGGAATGGATTGACGATGGATTGATTGTCTGGGTTTGATATGTTTATATGAATATATGGATATGTTTGGATTGGGCTCTTCTATTCAGAAATAGAAAGACTATTTCAACAGAGGAAGAACTTTGAGATCAACTCAAGTCTTAAACACTCAAACTTAGCTTGTTTATTTCATATGGGCAAAGGCCCTATTTATAGGCTCAAAGGAGCCGAGTACAATAATAGAACTGCAATCGGTTGATTGCAATATGACAAACCTATTTACATTAATGCCCCCTAGAGTATTGAAGGTCTTACATACTTTATTTTACTATGCTACCGACACTTTGCATACAATAATTATAAAAGACAAAACCATAAATAATTACAAATTCCTTTCCATATTGAAAGGCCACATGTCTTCAATAATGTGTCTTCTTTAATAATGGCTTCTTATGTCATTGCTCAATATGGAAAGGAATTTGTAATTATTTATGGTTTTGTCTTTTATAATTATTGTATGCAAAGTGTCGGTAGCATAGTAAAATAAAGTATGTAAGACCTTCAATACTCTAGGGGGCATTAATGTAAATAGGTTTGTCATATTGCAATCAACCGATTGCAGTTCTATTATTGTACTCGGCTCCTTTGAGCCTATAAATAGGGCATTTGCCCATATGAAATAAACAAGCTAAGTTTGAGTGTTTAAGACTTGAGTTGATCTCAAAGTTCTTCCTCTGTTGAAATAGTCTTTCTATTTCTGAATAGCAGAGCCCTATCCAAACATATCCATATATTCATATAAACATATCAAACCCAGACAATCAAACCATCGTCAATCCATTCCGACGCATCATTCAGGTACAATTCTATCCTAATTTTATTAATTCCGCCATGTTTTTCAATTTGGTATCAGAGCTAAGTAACGTTCTTATTATTCTTATTATTATTATCTTGCATATTCAATCTATCGTTAATAAGAATATATGCATATGCAGCATCATAAACATGATAAGCATCATAAACATGATAAACATCATAAACATGAAAATAAATAATCATTATTTTTAAGTACCCATATTCAAAAAATCATCGTTATTAAAACAATTAAAAATTATCGAAAGAAGATTTAATATCATAAATATGTCTCAAGATATTCTATTCAATTGTTATATTATTTCTCCATGATAATCTCATTCCGAGTTATTCTAACTATTAATTCTACAAAATTTGAAATTTTTATTAAAATAATACTCGTTCTTAATAATCAAATTAATCAAATTCATGTTTGAAATATATATTTATGTCTAACAAAATTCTGATGAATTGTATTCCTAATAGAAATATTATTTTAAGAATACAACAAATCCAAGAATCTATAAATAATTCTAAGAAAAATCTCAAGGATTCTTACAAACCTAATAATCAAGGTACGATTTTAAACAATAACCATATTCATGATGTTAGATATTTCATAAGAACTAGTATTAAAATCCGTTATAAGCAAATACGTCGTCTAAAAACAAAACTATTTGTATTTTAAAACGTATGTCTTTTAAACACTATTATAATTAACACTACTATTAAATAAATTTTAATCGTAACTTTAAATCTAAAACGAAACTAAACTATTATTATTATAAAATTATAATCATGAGTTTTTCAAGTCTAGATACAAATAAACAAGAATTAAAATTTTTTCGTAAAACATTGAAACAATCTAAAAAATTTCTTATAGACTTAAAAATAGATTCTGACATATCAATGATAAATTGTATATCTAATATTGAAGCAATACATATAATAAATAATAGTATAAATTGGAAACAAGAACAAATAAAAAACCTTGAAGATAAAATAACAAAATTAATTTGTTAAATATGATAGAAAAAACAACTACTTCACTAGAAAAAAGAAACTAAAAATTTTATATATGGAAACTTTACAAGAAAAAGTAGAAACACTAACTAAATTATTTGCAGCACTAGAAATTCCATCTGAAACTCAAGAAAATAATATAGAAATAGAAAATAATTCAGATGATAATGACGCAGAAGTAATATATGATTTTTCTTCAGATGATGAAAACCCTTATTCAAATCCATATAGAGATTCACAAAACAATTTTGGATTAAAACGAAAACAATCATATGTTGAAGATGATTATAAGTCAATATATTTATGGACCACCTTCATTAGAAGAAAATTTTTTATATAGACAAGGAATGGTTAAAAATAAACAAAACAAATGGGAAAAAATACCTCCTCAATACATACCTAAATTATTTACATTTCCAACAAATTCAGATATTCTTTTTATTGATTGTGACCAAAATCCTGAAGCAAAAATTCAAGAATGGAGTAATAAAATGGGAGTACAAATTCAGTTAACCGAAGAATTAAGAAATTTACACCCAAAACACTTTCTTAATTATATCATTCATAAAACACAAGGTAACGCATATCGTTTCCTTTCATCTCTTGATGAAACCGAAACAATGATGATAGCCACCACTGATGCTATGGAAACATTTAAAAATGTATTAAGCCGTCTTATTCAGGAATTCATAGGAAAACAAATTGAAGATAAAATATCAAAAGAAGCTTTTCAATTAGAATCACTATGGCATTTAACTAATTTACGAATTTGTAATATGTGTTATTTAGAACCATTTATATGTGAATATTCTGAACATTATTATAATTTAGATTCCATTAGAAAAAAGGCAGCATTAGATATGTTCTATCAAAAATTACCATCATTAGTAAGCCAAAGTGTAATAAAATATTTCCAAGAAGCATTACAACAAAATAAAGTTGCAGACACCTTAGGAGCACGAATAAGCATATTAAAAGCATGGATGCAGAAAAAATGTTTAGAACAAAAAACAGTACAAGATGCAAAAATAGATTTATGTTGTGACATCCTTTCTAACAAAGTAAATCAATATGGTTGTAAAGAAAAACAACAAAGTAAAAAGAAAATTTGGAAAAAACAAACTTATAAACCCAAATATAAAGAATATTATAAACAAGGGGAAAGAAAATATTTCCGAAATAGAAAACAATATAAACAAAAATATCAATCCAAAACAAATTATTGCACATCGAATAAAAAAGACTGTAAATGTTGGATATGTCAAGAAGAATGACACAAAGCTTATGAATGCCCGAAAAAGACTAAAAAAGAAAAAGAAACAAATATATTAAAAATTGCATACGACCTTGGATACGAACCCATAGAAGATTCAGATATAAATTCAGATATAGATATTTATGCATATAAAACTGATTCTGATTCAGATGCAGGTACATAATCCTATGGGAAAAGTATTATTAGAACTTGAGGGAAACCTCATATCTAACCTATCTGGAATATACATTGCTAAAGCATACAATGGTATGAAAATACCATCTGAAGTAAACAATGATAAAGTATACAGTGATATGAATATATCACCAAAAGCATACAGTGATATGAATATATCACCAAAAGCATACAGTGATATGAATATATCACCAAAAGCATACATTGATATGAAAATTTTCATATCAAACAAATTTCAGCAATTATTCAGGTACCCAAGAGATGCAAATATTCAATCCACAGATATACTGAAATGGAAGCAATCATGAAGCAAATCAAACACCAGTTCAAACAAAAAGAAGAGCAAGAAGCATCATTAGTCAGACAACTCGAAGCAGTCAGACGAGAAAAAGAACAACTACGACAAACAATACAAATTCTATCATCCCAATCAGTACCTAAAGAAGAAGCAGCTAGCAGTTCAACAACGAAGCAACCAAAAGAAGACATTCAAGAAATTTCATCCGATGATAGTCAGCCACAAACAATGCTCAAATCAGAAAAACAACCTATAATACAAAATCCAGAAGAATATCCACCACTTCAAACAGATCAAAATATAAAGAAATGGTACGTAATTTTCAACGGAGAAAACAAAGGAGTATATGACAATTGGGGAATTTCCAGTTCATATATTCTTGGAAGAAATATTATTCACAAAAGTTACAAAACAAAAAATGAAGCAGAAGCCGCATACAACGAAGCATACAAAGCAGTAATAAAAGATAACGTAGAATGCTCAAAAACAGTTCTCCTAACACCACAAAAACCTATGACCAGCTTCACACCACAAAAACCTGTATCCATCCCAAGATCCCTTAACCAATTAAATGCAAAAATTGCCCTTGAATCCATTCTATCAACCAAAGAAAAGGAAGCCATGAAAAAACCATCTGCCAAAAAATTCGCTGAATTATGGGATAGCCTCGTTTCCTACACCGAGGTCCATTCTTTAATGGGCTTTTACCCAGTAGCCAGGCGCCCAGGCCCTAAAGCAGTTTTCCTAGCCGATTTATCAGATCCTATGACTTTATGGGATTATTTTATTCATGGATTCATCGACACTATCTATCTAGAAGGCACCAATTTACACTGCATCAGCGAATTCCCCTCTGCTGTGCAAACTATCATCAGAAATTATAAAATACGCTTTGCAAAACAAGAAAGAGGATTATTCATCAAAATGCATTCTAGCTACCCAATTTTTGATGAAGATTCTCAACTAATTGTCCCAAGTATTACTTTTGCAAACATGGGAATAAGCAACGGCTCAAAACCAACAAAAGATGATCTACCCCGTGAATCACCAACACAAGAGCATCTAATCTTTGCACTTGCCGGTGTTTATTTAGCATCATCACGCATTGGCAACGGTAAAGATCAAAGGTCAAGAATCAGAGTAAATTATGCTAGTAAAACTTTCATTATCTACTCTTTAACAGACAATGAAATCACTCCGGAAGCAATGAAAGCAATTGAAACATTCGAACAACCTTTCGAAAAATTTTCTCATCAACTGGCTGAATTACCCGATGATATCAAGAAACAACTTTGCAAACATATTATGCATGCTCCAAGACACAATTGCAGTCACTGTTCAGAAAACACAGAAGAAACACCATTCATGGAAGATTAACGTCAGCAATGACACAAGCAAACATTATTCAAAAACATATCTTTTCGGAGGCGGGAGGAATGACGTAAGCAATGACATAAGAAGCCATTATTAAAGAAGACACATTATTGAAGACATGTGGCCTTTCAATATGGAAAGGAATTTGTAATTATTTATGGTTTTGTCTTTTATAATTATTATATGCAAAGTGTCGGTAGCATAGTAAAATAAAGTATGTAAGACCTTCAATACTCTAGGGGGCATTAATGTAAATAGGTTTGTCATATTGCAATCAACCGATTGCAGTTCTATTATTGTACTGGGCTCCTTTGAGCCTATAAATAGGGCCTTTGCCCATATGAAATAAACAAGCTAAGTTTGAGTGTTTAAGACTTGAGTTGATCTCAAAGTTCTTCCTCTGTTGAAATAGTCTTTCTATTTCTGAATAGCAGAGCCCTATCCAAACATATCCATATATTCATATAAACATATCAAACCCAGACAATCAATCCATCGTCAATCCATTCCGACGCATCATTCAGGTACAATTCTATCCTAATTTTATTAATTCCGCCATGTTATATGAATATATGGATATGTTTGGATAGGGCTCTGCTATTCAGAAATAGAAAGACTATTTCAACAGAGGAAGAAGTTTGAGATCAACTCAAGTCTTAAACACTCAAACTTAGCTTGTTTATTTCATATGGGCAAAGGCCCTATTTATAGGCTCAAAGGAGCCGAGTACAATAATAGAACTGCAATCGGTTGATTGCAATATGACAAACCTATTTACATTAATGCCCCCTAGAGTATTGAAGGTCTTACATACTTTATTTTACTATGCTACCGACACTTTGCATACAATAATTATAAAAGACAAAACCATAAATAATTACAAATTCCTTTCCATATTGAAAGACCACATGTCTTCAATAATGTGTCTTCTTTAATAATGGCTTCTTATGTCATTGCTTACGTCATTCCTCCCGCCTCCGAAAAGACATGTTTTTGAATAATGTTTGCTTGTGTCATGGCTAACGTTAATCTTCCATGAATGGTGTTTCTTCTGTGTTTTCTGAACAGTGACTGCAATTGTGTCTTGGAGCATGCATAATATGTTTGCAAAGTTGTTTCTTGATATCATCGGGTAATTCAGCCAGTTGATGAGAAAGTTTTTCGAAAGGTTGTTCGAATGTTTCAATTGCTTTCATTGCTTCCGGAGTGATTTCATTGTCTGTTAAAGAGTAGATAATGAAAGTTTTACTAGCATAATTTACTCTGATTCTTGACCTTTGATCTTTACCGTTGCCAATGCGTGATGATGCTAAATAAACACCGGCAAGTGCAAAGATTAGATGCTCTTGTGTTGGTGATTCACGGGGTAGATCATCTTTTGTTGGTTTTGAGCCGTTGCTTATTCCCATGTTTGCAAAAGTAATACTTGGGACAATTAGTTGAGAATCTTCATCAAAAATTGGGTAGCTAGAATGCATTTTGATGAATAATCCTCTTTCTTGTTTTGCAAAGCGTATTTTATAATTTCTGATGATAGTTTGCACAGCAGAGGGGAATTCGCTGATGCAGTGTAAATTGGTGCCTTCTAGATAGATAGTGTCGATGAATCCATGAATAAAATAATCCCATAAAGTCATAGGATCTGATAAATCGGCTAGGAAAACTGCTTTAGGGCCTGGGCGCCTGGCTACTGGGTAAAAGCCCATTAAAGAATGGACCTCGGTGTAGGAAACGAGGCTATCCCATAATTCAGCGAATTTTTTGGCAGATGGTTTTTTCATGGCTTCCTTTTCTTTGGTTGATAGAATGGATTCAAGGGCAATTTTTGCATTTAATTGGTTAAGGGATCTTGGGATGGATACAGGTTTTTGTGGTGTGAAGCTGGTCATAGGTTTTTGTGGTGTTAGGAGAACTGTTTTTGAGCATTCTACGTTATCTTTTATTACTGCTTTGTATGCTTCGTTGTATGCGGCTTCTGCTTCATTTTTTGTTTTGTAACTTTTGTGAATAATATTTCTTCCAAGAATATATGAACTGGCAATTCCCCAATTGTCATATACTCCTTTGTTTTCTCCGTTGAAAATTGCGTACCATTTCTTTATATTTTGATCTGCTTGAAGTGGTGGATATTCTTCTGGATTTTGTATTATAGGTTGTTTTTCTGACTTGAGCATTGTTTGTGGCTGACTATCATCGGATGAAATTTCTTGAATGTCTTCTTTTGGTTGCTTCGTTGTTGAACTGCTAGCTGCTTCTTCTTTAGGTACTGATTGGGATGATAGAATTTGTATTGTTTGTCGTAGTTGTTCTTTTTCTCGTCTGACTGCTTCGAGTTGTCTGACTAATGATGCTTCTTGCTCTTCTTTTTGTTTGAACTGGTGTTTGATTTGCTTCATGATTGCTTCCATTTCAGTATATCTGTGGATTGAATATTTGCGTCTCTTGGGTACCTGAATAATTGCTGAAATTTGTTTGATATGAAAATTTTCATATCAATGTATGCTTTTGGTGATATATTCATATCACTGTATGCTTTTGGTGATATATTCATATCACTGTATACTTTATCATTGTTTACTTCAGATGATATTTTTATACCATTGTATGCTTTAGCAATGTATATTCCAGATAGGTTAGATATGAGGTTTCCCTCAAGTTCTAATAATACTTTTCCCATAGGATTATGTACCTGCATCTGAATCAGAATCAGTTGTATATGCATAAATATCTATATCTGAATTTATATCTGAATCTTCTATGGGTTCGTATCCAAGGTCGTATGCAATTTTTAATATATTTGTTTCTTTTTCTTTTTTAGTCTTTTTCGGGCATTCATAAGCTTTGTGTCCTTCTTCTTGACATATCCAACATTTACAGTCTTTTTTATTCGATGGGCAATAATTTGTTTTGGATTAATATTTTTGTTTATATTGTTTTCTATTTCGGAAATATTTTCTTTCCCCTTGTTTATAATATTCTTTATATTTGGGTTTATAAGTTTGTTTTTTCCAAATTTTCTTTTTACTTTGCTGTTTTTCTTTAAACCATATTGATTTACTTTGTTAGAAAGGATGTCACAACATAAATCTATTTTTGCATCTTGTACTGTTTTTTGTTCTAAACATTTTTTCTGCATCCATGCTTTTAATATGCTTATTCGTGCTCCTAAGGTGTCTGCAACTTTATTTTGTTGTAATGCTTCTTGGAAATATTTTATTACACTTTGGCTTACTAATGATGGTAATTTTTGATAGAACATATCTAATGCTGCCTTTTTTCTAATGGAATCTAAATTATAATAATGTTCAGAATATTCACATATAAATGGTTCTAAATAACACATATTACAAATTCGTAAATTAGTTAAATGCCATAGTGATTCTAATTGAAAAGCTTCTTTTGATATTTTATCTTCAATTTGTTTTCCTATGAATTCCTGAATAAGACGGCTTAATACATTTTTAAATGTTTCCATAGCATCAGTGGTGGCTATCATCATTGTTTCGGTTTCATCAAGAGATGAAAGGAAACGATATGCGTTACCTTGTGTTTTATGAATGATATAATTAAGAAAGTGTTTTGGGTGTAAATTTCTTAATTCTTCGGTTAACTGAATTTGTACTCCCATTTTATTACTCCATTCTTGAATTTTTGCTTCAGGATTTTGGTCACAATCAATAAAAAGAATATATCTGAATTTGTTGGAAATGTAAATAATTTAGGTATGTATTGAGGAGGTATTTTTTCCCATTTGTTTTGTTTATTTTTAACCATTCCTTGTCTATATAAAAAATTTTCTTCTAATGAAGGTGGTCCATAAATATATTGACTTATAATCATCTTCAACATATGATTGTTTTCGTTTTAATCCAAAATTGTTTTGTGAATCTCTATATGGATTTGAATAAGGGTTTTCATCATCTGAAGAAAAATCATATATTACTTCTGCGTCATTATCATCTGAATTATTTTCTATTTCTATATTATTTTCTTGAGTTTCAGATGGAATTTCTAGTGCTGCAAATAATTTAGTTAGTGTTTCTACTTTTTCTTGTAAAGTTTCCATATATAAAATTTTTAGTTTCTTTTTTCAAGTGAAGTAGTTGTTTTTTCTATCATATTTAACAAATTAATTTTGTTATTTTATCTTCAAGGTTTTTTATTTGTTCTTGTTTCCAATTTATACTATTATTTATTATATGTATTGCTTCAATATTAGATATACAATTTATCATTGATATGTCAGAATCTATTTTTAAGTCTATAAGAAATTTTTTAGATTGTTTCAATGTTTTACGAAAAAATTTTAATTCTTGTTTATTTGTATCTAGACTTGAAAAACTCATGATTATAATTTTATAATAATAATAGTTTAGTTTCGTTTTAGATTTAAAGTTACGATTAAAATTTATTTATAGTAGTGTTAATTATAATAGTGATTAAAAGACATACTTTTTAAAATACAAATAGTTTTGTTTTTAGACGACGTATTTGCTTATAACGGATTTTAATACTAGTTCTTATGAAATATCTAACATCATGAATATGGTTATTGTTTAAAATCGTACCTTGATTATTAGGTTTGTAAGAATCCTTGAGATTTTTCTTAGAATTATTTATAGATTCTTGGATTTGTTGTATTCTTAAAATAATATTTCTATTAGGAATACAATTCATCAGAATTTTGTTAGACATAAATATATATTTCAAACATGAATTTGATTAATTTGATTATTAAGAACGAGTATTATTTTAATAAAAATTTCAAATTTTGTAGAATTAATAGTTAGAATAACTCGGAATGAGATTATCATGGAGAAATAATATAACAATTGAATAGAATATCTTGAGACATATTTATGATATTAAATCTTCTTTCGATAATTTTTAATTGTTTTAATAACGATGATTTTTTGAATATGGGTACTTAAAAATAATGATTATTTATTTTCATGTTTATGATGTTTATCATGTTTATGATGCTTATCATGTTTATGATGCTGCATATGCATATATTCTTATTAACGATAGATTGAATATGCAAGATAATAATAATAAGAATAATAAGAACGTTACTTAGCTCTGATACCAAATTGAAAAACATGGCGGAATTAATAAAATTAGGATAGAATTGTACCTGAATGATGCGTCGGAATGGATTGACGATGGTTTGATTGTCTGGGTTTGATATGTTTATATGAATATATGGATATGTTTGGATAGGGCTCTGCTATTCAGAAATAGAAAGACTATTTCAACAGAGGAAGAACTTTGAGATCTATTAAAGAAGACACATTATTGAAGACATGTGGCCTTTCAATATGGAAAGGAATTTGTAATTATTTATGGTTTTGTCTTTTATAATTATTGTATGCAAAGTGTCGGTAGCATAGTAAAATAAAGTATGTAAGACCTTCAATACTCTAGGGGGCAGTAATGTAAATAGGTTTGTCATATTGCAATCAACCGATTGTAGTTCTATTATTATACTCGGCTCCTTTGAGCCTATAAATAGGGCCTTTGCCCATATGAAATAAACAAGCTAAGTTTGAGTGTTTAAGACTTGAGTTGATCTCAAAGTTCTTCCTCTGTTGAAATAGTCTTTCTATTTCTGAATAGCAGAGCCCTATCCAAACATATCCATATATTCATATAAACATATCAAACCCAGACAATCAAACCATCGTCAATCCATTCCGACGCATCATTCAGGTACAATTCTATCCTAATTTTATTAATTCCGCCATGTTTTTCAATTTGGTATCAGAGCTAAGTAACGTTCTTATTATTCTTATTATTCTTATCTTGCATATTCAATCTATCGTTAATAAGAATATATGCATATGCAGCATCATAAACATGATAAGCATCATAAACATGATAAACATCATAAACATGAAAATAAATAATCATTATTTTTAAGTACCCATATTCAAAAAATCATCGTTATTAAAACAATTAAAAATTATCGAAAGAAGATTTAATATCATAAATATGTCTCAAGATATTCTATTCAATTGTTATATTATTTCTCCATGATAATCTCATTCCGAGTTATTCTAACTATTAATTCTACAAAATTTGAAATTTTTATTAAAATAATACTCGTTCTTAATAATCAAATTAATCAAATTCATGTTTGAAATATATATTTATGTCTAACAAAATTCTGATGAATTGTATTCCTAATAGAAATATTATTTTAAGAATACAACAAATCCAAGAATCTATAAATAATTCTAAGAAAAATCTCAAGGATTCTTACAAACCTAATAATCAAGGTACGATTTTAAACAATAACCATATTCATGATGTTAGATATTTCATAAGAACTAGTATTAAAATCCGTTATAAGCAAATACGTCGTCTAAAAACAAAACTATTTGTATTTTAAAACGTATGTCTTTTAAACACTATTATAATTAACACTACTATTAAATAAATTTTAATCGTAACTTTAAATCTAAAACGAAACTAAACTATTATTATTATAAAATTATAATCATGAGTTTTTCAAGTCTAGATACAAATAAACAAGAATTAAAATTTTTTCGTAAAACATTGAAACAATCTAAAAAATTTCTTATAGACTTAAAAATAGATTCTGACATATCAATGATAAATTGTATATCTAATATTGAAGCAATACATATAATAAATAATAGTATAAATTGGAAACAAGAACAAATAAAAAACCTTGAAGATAAAATAACAAAATTAATTTGTTAAATATGATAGAAAAAACAACTACTTCACTAGAAAAAAGAAACTAAAAATTTTATATATGGAAACTTTACAAGAAAAAGTAGAAACACTAACTAAATTATTTGCAGCACTAGAAATTCCATCTGAAACTCAAGAAAATAATATAGAAATAGAAAATAATTCAGATGATAATGACGCAGAAGTAATATATGATTTTTCTTCAGATGATGAAAACCCTTATTCAAATCCATATAGAGATTCACAAAACAATTTTGGATTAAAACGAAAACAATCATATGTTGAAGATGATTATAAGTCAATATATTTATGGACCACCTTCATTAGAAGAAAATTTTTTATATAGACAAGGAATGGTTAAAAATAAACAAAACAAATGGGAAAAAATACCTCCTCAATACATACCTAAATTATTTACATTTCCAACAAATTCAGATATTCTTTTTATTGATTGTGACCAAAATCCTGAAGCAAAAATTCAAGAATGGAGTAATAAAATGGGAGTACAAATTCAGTTAACCGAAGAATTAAGAAATTTACACCCAAAACACTTTCTTAATTATATCATTCATAAAACACAAGGTAACGCATATCGTTTCCTTTCATCTCTTGATGAAACCGAAACAATGATGATAGCCACCACTGATGCTATGGAAACATTTAAAAATGTATTAAGCCGTCTTATTCAGGAATTCATAGGAAAACAAATTGAAGATAAAATATCAAAAGAAGCTTTTCAATTAGAATCACTATGGCATTTAACTAATTTACGAATTTGTAATATGTGTTATTTAGAACCATTTATATGTGAATATTCTGAACATTATTATAATTTAGATTCCATTAGAAAAAAGGCAGCATTAGATATGTTCTATCAAAAATTACCATCATTAGTAAGCCAAAGTGTAATAAAATATTTCCAAGAAGCATTACAACAAAATAAAGTTGCAGACACCTTAGGAGCACGAATAAGCATATTAAAAGCATGGATGCAGAAAAAATGTTTAGAACAAAAAACAGTACAAGATGCAAAAATAGATTTATGTTGTGACATCCTTTCTAACAAAGTAAATCAATATGGTTGTAAAGAAAAACAACAAAGTAAAAAGAAAATTTGGAAAAAACAAACTTATAAACCCAAATATAAAGAATATTATAAACAAGGGGAAAGAAAATATTTCCGAAATAGAAAACAATATAAACAAAAATATCAATCCAAAACAAATTATTGCCCATCGAATAAAAAAGACTGTAAATGTTGGATATGTCAAGAAGAAGGACACAAAGCTTATGAATGCCCGAAAAATACTAAAAAAGAAAAAGAAACAAATATATTAAAAATTGCATACGACCTTGGATACGAACCCATGGAAGATTCAGATATAAATTCAGATATAGATATTTATGCATATACAACTGATTCTGATTCAGATGCAGGTACATAATCCTATGGGAAAAGTATTATTAGAACTTGAGGGAAACCTCATATCTAACCTATCTGGAATATACATTGCTAAAGCATACAATGGTATAAAAATATCATCTGAAGTAAACAATGATAAAGTATACAGTGATATAAATATATCACCAAAAGCATACAGTGATATGAATATATCACCAAAAGCATACAGTGATATGAATATATCACCAAAAGCATACATTGATATGGAAATTTTCATATCAAACAAATTTCAGCAATTATTCAGGTACCCAAGAGACGCAAATATTCAATCCACAGATATACTGAAATGGAAGCAATCGTGAAGCAAATCAAACACCAGTTCAAACAAAAAGAAGAGCAAGAAGCATCATTAGTCAGACAACTCGAAGCAGTCAGACGAGAAAAAGAACAACTACGACAAACAATACAAATTCTATCATCCCAATCAGTACCTAAAGAAGAAGCAGCTAGCAGTTCAACAACGAAGCAACCAAAAGAAGACATTCAAGAAATTTCATCCGATGATAGTCAGCCACAAACAATGCTCAAATCAGAAAAACAACCTATAGTACAAAATCCAGAAGAATATCCACCACTTCAAGCAGATCAAAATATAAAGAAATGGTACGTAATTTTCAACGGAGAAAACAAAGGAGTATATGACAATTGGGGAATTGCCAGTTCATATATTCTTGGAAGAAATATTATTCACAAAAGTTACAAAACAAAAAATGAAGCAGAAGCCGCATACAACGAAGCATACAAAGCAGTAATAAAAGATAACGTAGAATGCTCAAAAACAGTTCTCCTAACACCACAAAAACCTATGACCAGCTTCACACCACAAAAATCTGTATCCATCCCAAGATCCCTTAACCAATTAAATGCAAAAATTGCCCTTGAATCCATTCTATCAACCAAAGAAAAGGAAGCCATGAAAAAACCATCTGCCAAAAAATTCGCTGAATTATGGGATAGCCTCGTTTCCTACACCGAGGTCCATTCTTTAATGGGCTTTTACCCAGTAGCCAGGCGCCCAGGCCCTAAAGCAGTTTTCCTAGCCGATTTATCAGATCCTATGACTTTATGGGATTATTTTATTCATGGATTCATCGACACTATCTATCTAGAAGGCACCAATTTACACTGCATCAGCGAATTCCCCTCTGCTGTGCAAACTATCATCAGAAATTATAAAATACGCTTTGCAAAACAAGAAAGAGGATTATTCATCAAAAGGCATTCTAGCTACCCAATTTTTGATGAAGATTCTCAACTAATTGTCCCAAGTATTACTTTTGCAAACATGGGAATAAGCAACGGCTCAAAACCAACAAAAGATGATCTACCCCGTGAATCACCAACACAAGAGCATCTAATCTTTGCACTTGCCGGTGTTTATTTAGCATCATCACGCATTGGCAACGGTAAAGATCAAAGGTCAAGAATCAGAGTAAATTATGCTAGTAAAACTTTCATTATCTACTCTTTAACAGACAATGAAATCACTCCGGAAGCAATGAAAGCAATTGAAACATTCGAACAACCTTTCGAAAAATTTTCTCATCAACTGGCTGAATTACCCGATGATATCAAGAAACAACTTTGCAAACATATTATGCATGCTCCAAGACACAATTGCAGTCACTGTTCAGAAAACACAGAAGAAACACCATTCATGGAAGATTAACGTCAGCCATGACACAAGCAAACATTATTCAAAAACATGTCTTTTCGGAGGCGGGAGGAATGACGTAAGCAATGACATAAGAAGCCATTATTAAAGAATACACATTATTGAAGACATGTGGCCTTTCAATATGGAAAGGAATTTGTAATTATTTATGGTTTTGTCTTTTATAATTATTGTATGCAAAGTGTCGGTAGCATAGTAAAATAAAGTTTGTAAGACCTTCAATACTCTAGGGGGCATTAATGTAAATAGGTTTGTCATATTGCAATCAACCGATTGCAGTTCTATTATTGTACTCGGCTCCTTTGGATTATTCATCAAAATGCATTCTAGCAATTCATGTCCTTCAGAAATTATAACTTTATGGGATTATTTTATTCATGGATTCATCGACACTATCTATCTAGAAGGCACCAATTTACACTGCATCAGCGAATTCCCCTCTGCTGTGCAAACTATCATCAGAAATTATAAAATACGCTTTGCAAAACAAGAAAGAGGATTATTCATCAAAAGGCATTCTAGCTACCCAATTTTTGATGAAGATTCTCAACTAATTGTCCCAAGTATTACTTTTGCAAACATGGGAATAAGCAACGGCTCAAAACCAACAAAAGATGATCTACCCCGTGAATCACCAACACAAGAGCATCTAATCTTTGCACTTGCCGGTGTTTATTTAGCATCATCACGCATTGGCAACGGTAAAGATCAAAGGTCATTACAAGAAGATTACTGTCGAGGACGATTGATCCGGTGGCAATTACAATTACATCAATTTCATCCATATCTCAAGTATATCAAAAGCGCCAACAATCATATAGCAGACACATTGACAAGAGAATGGAAGCCATCATAGAGAAACAGTTAAAAACATTCCTACTCGATTATGAAAGAGGCACCATTCATGAAAGATTAACGTCAGCCATGACACAAGCAAACATTATTCAAAAAACATGTCTTTTCGGAGGCGGGAGGAATGACGTAAGCAATGACATAAGAAGCCATTATTAAAGAAGACACATTATTAAAGACATGTGGCCTTTCAATATAGAAAGGAGTTGTAATTATTTAGGTTTTGTCTTTTATAATTATTGTATGTCTATTGTATTATTGTGATGTAACATAAAGTGTTAGTCCCTCAATAGTCTAGGGGCTATATTGTAAATATGTTTGTCATATTGCAATCAAACGATTGCAATTCAATTATGTAACCGGCTCCTTTGAGCCTATAAATAGGGCCTTTGCCCATATGGAATAAACAAGCGAAGTTTGAGTGTTTAAGATTTGAGTTGTTCTCAATCTTCTTCTGTTGAAATAGATTTTCTATTTCTGAATAGCAGAACCCTATCCAAACATATCCATATATTCATATAAACATATCAAACCCAGACAATCAATCCATCGTAAATCCATTCCGACGCATCATTCAGGTACAATTCTATCCTAATTTTATTAATTCCGCCATGTTTTTCAATTTGGTATCAGAGCATGTCTATAAAAATTTGGTATCAGAGACTGGTTATAAAAATTTGGTATCAATATAGAAAGGAGTTGTAATTATTTAGGTTTTGTCTTTTATAATTATTGTATGTCTATTGTATTATTGTGATGTAACATAAAGTGTTAGTCCCTCAATAGTCTAGGGGGCTATATTGTAAATATGTTTGTCATATTGCAATCAAACGATTGCAATTCAATTATGTAACCGGCTCCTTTGAGCCTATAAATAGGGCCTTTGCCCATATGGAATAAACAAGCTAAGTTTGAGTGTTTAAGACTTGAGTTGATCTCAAAGTTCTTCCTCTGTTGAAATAGTCTTTCTATTTCTGAATAGCAGAGCCCTATCCAGACATATCCATATATTCATATAAACATATCAAACCCAGACAATCAATCCATCGTCAATCCATACAATCTAAACAATCCATCCCGACGCATTATTCAGGTATATTATGTCTTAATTTTATTAATTCCGCCATGTTTTTCAATTTGGTATCAGAGCATGTTTATAAAAATTTGGTATCAGAGCTAAGTAACGTTCTTATTATTAGTTTGCATATTCAATCTATCGTTAATAAGAATATATGCATATGCAGCATCATAAACATGATAAACATCATAAACATGATAAACATCATAAACATGATAAGCATCATAAACATGATAAAGAATAACCATTGTTTTTAAATATTCATATTTAAAAAAGTTATCAACAATTAAAATATTTATCGAAAGAAGATTTAATACTATAAGTATGTCTCAAGAAATAGAAAACTCACAAATAGTTATTAATAACGAAGAAAATGAATCTGGATACACTTTTGATGCTTTAATTAATAAAAATAACATCAATAAAGACGCTATAAGAAAATCAAATTTCACACTATCCGAAAGACACAATTTTAGATATAACACATTTAAAAATTTCTTTTCTAGAAAAAATATTATATATTATGGAAAAATTATAGGAGAACAAGCAATACCTATAGAATTAACTCAAGGAAATATTACTATACCCATAATAAATAAACAACAAATTAGAAATAGATTATCTCATATTAAAGAAACAGATAGAATAAAAATTGCTTATATTCATATATCAACTATTCAAATAATCTTAAAAAGTACTGTAAGTAATTTAAATACACCCATAGAATTAGAAATCAGAGATGATCGTATAATTAATAACCAAGAAAGTATTATTGCAAAAGGAGAAGGTAATTTAATTGAAGGAAAAATAAAATTTGATATTAATATTCAATTAGGATTAAGTCTTAAAGATAAAAATTTAAGTAATAGTATTACTGTACGATATAAATTATTAAGACAAAATTTTATGATAAAAGGTAATCATCCATTTACTATTACATATCAAATAAATTATGCATTAACAAATTCTCATCATATTATTACATTTAAAACAGAAGATAGAATTTATATAGATAAATTATTCACCCCTTTATTATCCCTTGAATCACCAAATATGACTAATAATAGAATACTCAATGAAACTAATTTTCAACCAATAATAACTACTCCGTTAATAAAAAGAAGTCTAATTATAGAACCTCCATTTTCAACTATAATAGGTAGATCTTCTATTTCAGAATGTCAGCCTTCAACATCTAATGAAAATAACGATGACAAGTTAGAAGATATTAAAGAAATGATTAGATCATTAAGTTTAAGAATATGACAGAATCATCTAGTAATTCTCTAAAATATTTTAAAACACTTGAAGGATCATATCAAAATACAAAACCATGTATACCAGATAAAGAAATGATTATAGAAATACCACAAAATTTACCACAAGGAACAATATATAACATCGGTCTTAATCCTGAAGAAGATAAATCAGTAGGAGAAAAATTAAACATAATTAATCAAAAATTAAATAATATTATAGAAGTAGAAAGTTTAATTGTATTAAAACAAATTCCTGAATTATTACAGAATTTAACTCAACAGAAAAATCTACTTGAAAAATATTTAAAAATAAAAACTATTAAAGAAGAACCACTTAATAAAAAACAGCTACTTAAAGAAAAACCACTTACTATTAAACGACCTTTCACATGGTAAAATAAAAATTATAAGTAATAAAACTCAAGTATATTAGTTACGATAATAAATATAAAGTTGATCTACTTAAAAAATTATGGAAAGATTTAGAAAAATCCACAAAACATTTAAAAGAAATTTATAAACTAATCCTAAAATGAGTAAAAGAAAAACAAATATTAACCCAAATAGTACCTTTATTACAACCAAAATACAAGATAAAGAATTAGTTTCATATATAGATACAGGAGCTACTTTATGTTTTGGAAGAAAAAAGATATTAAAAAATTGGGAAAAATTAGAAAAACCATTAAAAATAACAATTGCTGATAAATCAATTCACAAAATTTGGTTCGTAGGAAGAGATATAGATATAGTAATTGAAAAGGCACCATTTAAAACTCCAACTATATATCAACATGATTCAGGAATAGATTTAGTAATAGGAAATAATTTCCTTAAATTATATCAACCATTTATACAAACAAATGACGATATAAGTCTCAATCATCCAACAAAAGGTATTATAAAAACTGCAATTATCAAACATTATGATCTTATTAAAATAATCAAACAAGAGGTTGGCTTTCAATTACGCGTATTACTAACATTTGCTAAAGAAATTGCTGAAAAACAACTCGAAGAAGTATGTAGCGAAAACCCGCTAGATCATTTAAAAAATAAAAATAATCAAGAAATAATAATATTATTAAAAAACCCTAATGATGAAGTTAATGTTCCAAATAAAATTCCATACAGCATAAAAGATGTTTCTGAATTCAAACAGGAATGCATTGAACTATTAGAAAAAGGAATCATTCGACATAGCAAGAGTCCTCATTCAGCACCTGCATTCTATGTAGAAAATAATAATGAAATAAAACGAGGCAAACGAAGAATGGTAATCAATTATAAAAAACTGAATGATGCTACTATAGGAGACTCATATAAATTACCACGAAAAGAATATATTTTAGAAAAAATAAAAGGAAATACACATTTTAGTACATTTGATGCAAAATCCGGATATTGACAATTACACTTACATGAAAATACGAAACCACTAACCGCTTTTTCATGTCCTCCTCAGAAGCATTATGAATGGAATGTTCTTCCATTCGGTTTAAAACAGGCACCAGCAATATATCAGCGATTCATGGATGAAACCTTAAATGGTTTAGATCATATTTGTCTTGCATATATTGATGATATAATTGTTTTTACAAAAGGAAACGAACAAACACACATTGATGCAGTCATCAAGGTTTTACAAAGAATTAAAGAAAAGGGTTTAGTTTTATCAAAAAAGAAATCAAAACTTTTTCAAACTACAGTTGAATATCTCGGTTTAAAAATTGGAGAAAATGGTCAATTATCATTAACAGACAATATACGAGAAAAATTAAATATGTTTCCTAATAAACTTGAAAATAGAAAACAAATACAACGATTTCTTGGTTGTTTAAATTATATTGCAGAACAAGGATTTTTAAAAAATTTAGCAAAAGAAAGAAAAGTTTTACAAAAGAAAATATCAGAAAAAATACCTTGGTCTTGGACCAATACAGATACTATTTTAGTACAAAATATAAAACAAAACATTCAAGTTCTCCCTACTCTATATAATGCAAAAATAGATGATTTCTTAATCGTAGAAACAGATGCATCACAAGACACTTGGGCAGGATGCCTAAAAGCAATTATACGAGGAAAAGTATTATTGGGATTAGATAGTGAGGGAAACCTCATATCTAACTCATCAAAAGTATACAATGATAAAGCACACACTGGTATGAAAATACCATCTGAAGTAAACAATGATAAAGTATACAGTGATATGAAAATATCACCAAAAGCATACAGTGATATGAAAATATCACCAAAAGCATACATTGATACAGATGTATCATCTGAAGTATTAAAAACAGATAAATACGAGCAAAAACTATGCAAGTATATATCGGGAACATTTTCCCAAACGGAGCAAAATTACAGCACACATGAACGAGAAACACTAGCATGTCTCAGAATATTGAAAAAATGGAAAGTCGAGCTACTTCAAACCAGATTCGAATTACGTACAGATTCCAAGTATCTACTTGGCTTTTGGCGGTATAAGTTACAAGAAGATTACTGTTGAGGACGATTGATCCGGTGGCAATTACAATTACATCAATTTCATCCATATCTCAAGTATATCAAAAGCGCCAACAATCATATAGCAGACACATTGACAAGAGAATGGAAGCCATCATAGAGAAACAGTTAAAAACATTCCTACTCGATTATGAAAGAGGCACCATTCATGAAAGATTAACGTCAGCCATGACACAAACAAACATTATTCAAAAAACATGTCTTTTCGGAGGCGGGAGGTATGACGTAAGCAATGACATAAGAAGCCATTATTAAAGAAGACACATTATTAAAGACATGTGGCCTTTCAATATAGAAAGGAGTTGTAATTATTTAGGTTTTGTCTTTTATAATTATTGTATGTCTATTGTATTATTGTGATGTAACATAAAGTGTTAGTCCCTCAATAGTCTAGGGGGCTATATTGTAAATATGTTTGTCATATTGCAATCAAACGATTGCAATTCAATTATGTAACCGGCTCCTTTGAGCCTATAAATAGGGCCTTTGCCCATATGGAATAAAGAAGCTAAGTTTGAGTGTTTAAGATTTGAGTTGTTCTCAATCTTCTTCTGTTGAAATAGATTTTCTATTTCTGAATAGCAGAACCCTATCCAAACATATCCATATATTCATATAAACATATCAAACCCAGACAATCAATCCATCGTCAATCCATTCCGACGCATCATTCAGGTACAATTCTATCCTAATTTTATTAATTCCGCCATGTTTTTCAATTTGGTATCACAGCATGTGTATAAAAATTTGGTATCAGAGCATGTCTATAAAAATTTGGTATCAGAGCATGTCTCAAATTTTTATAGACATGCTCTGATACCAAATTTTTATAGACATGCTCTGATACCAAATTTTTATAGACATGCTCTGATACCAAATTTTTATACACATGCTCTGATACCAAATTGAAAAACATGGCGGAATTAATAAAATTAGGATAGAATTGTACCTGAATGATGCGTCGGAATGGATTGACGATGGATTGATTGTCTGGGTTTGATATGTTTATATGAATATATGGATATGTCTGGATAGGGCTCTGCTATTCAGAAATAGAAAGACTATTTCAACAGAGGAAGAACTTTGAGATCAACTCAAGTCTTAAACACTCAAACTTAGCTTGTTTATTCCATATGGGCAAAGGCCCTATTTATAGGCTCAAAGGAGCCGGTTACATAATTGAATTGCAATCGTTTGATTGCAATATGACAAACATATTTACAATATAGCCCCCTAGACTATTGAGGGACTAACACTTTATGTTACATCACAATAATACAATAGACATACAATAATTATAAAAGACAAAACCTAAATAATTACAACTCCTTTCTATATTGAAAGGCCACATGTCTTTAATAATGTGTCTTCTTTAATAATGGCTTTTTATGTCATTGCTTACGTCATTCCTCCCGCCTCCGAAAAGACATGTTTTTTGAATAATGTTTGCTTGTGTCATGGCTGACGTTAATCTTTCATGAATGGTGCCTCTTTCATAATCGAGTAGGAATGTTTTTAACTGTTTCTCTATGATGGCTTCCATTCTCTTGTCAATGTGTCTGCTATATGATTGTTGGCGCTTTTGATATACTTGAGATATGGATGAAATTGATGTAATTGTAATTGCCACCGAATCAATCGTCCTCGACAGTAATCTTCTTGTAACTTATACCGCCAAAAGCCAAGTAGATACTTGGAATCTGTGTGTAATTCGAATCTGGTTTGAAGTAGCTCGACTTTCCATTTTTTCAATGTTCTGAGACATGCTAGTGTTTCTCGTTCATGTGTGCTGTAATTTTGCTCCGTTTGGGAAAATGTTCCCGATATATACTTGCATAGTTTTTGCTCGTATTTATCTGTTTTTAATACTTCAGATGATACATCTGTATCAATGTATGCTTTTGGTGATATTTTCATATCACTGTATGCTTTTGGTGATATTTCATATCACTGTATACTTTATCATTGTTTACTTCAGATGGTATTTTCATACCAGTGTGTGCTTTATCATTGTATACTTTTGATGAGTTAGATATGAGGTTTCCCTCACTATCTAATCCCAATAATACTTTTCCTCGTATAATTGCTTTTAGGCATCCTGCCCAAGTGTCTTGTGATGCATCTGTTTCTACGATTAAGAAATCATCTATTTTTGCATTATATAGAGTAGGGAGAACTTGAATGTTTTGTTTTATATTTTGTACTAAAATAGTATCTGTATTGGTCCAAGACCAAGGTATTTTTTATGATATTTTCTTTTGTAAAACTTTTCTTTCTTTTGCTAAATTTTTTAAAAATCCTTGTTCTGCAATATAATTTAAACAACCAAGAAATCGTTGTATTTGTTTTCTATTTTCAAGTTTATTAGGAAACATATTTAATTTTTCTCGTATATTGTCTGTTAATGATAATTGACCATTTTCTCCAATTTTTAAACCGAGATATTCAACTGTAGTTTGAAAAAGTTTTGATTTCTTTTTTGATAAAACTAAACCCTTTTCTTTAATTCTTTGTAAAACCTTGATGACTGCATCAATGTGTGTTTGTTCGTTTCCTTTTGTAAAAACAATTATATCATCAATATATGCAAGACAAATATGATCTAAACCATTTAAGGTTTCATCCATGAATCGCTGATATATTGTTGGTGCCTGTTTTAAACCGAATGGAAGAACATTCCATTCATAATGCTTCTGAGGAGGACATGAAAAAGCGGTTAGTGGTTTCGTATTTTCATGTAAGCGTAATTGCCAATATCCGGATTTTGCATCAAATGTACTAAAATGTGTATTTCCTTTTATTTTTTCTAAAATATATTCTTTTCGTGGTAATTTATATGAGTCTCCTATAGTAGCATCATTCAGTTTTTTATAATTGATTACCATTCTTCGTTTGCCTCGTTTTATTTCATTATTATTTTCTACATAGAATGCAGGTGCTGAATGAGGACTCTTGCTATGTCGAATGATTCCTTTTTCTAATAGTTCAATGCATTTCTGTTTGAATTCAGAAACATCTTTTATGCTGTATGGAATTTTATTTGGAACATTAACTTCATCATTAGGGTTTTTTAATAATATTATTATTTCTTGATTATTTTTATTTTTTAAATGATCTAGCGGGTTTTCGCTACATACTTCTTCGAGTTGTTTTTCAGCAATTTCTTTAGCAAATGTTAGTAATATGCGTAATTGAAAGCCAACCTCTTGTTTGATTATTTTAATAAGATCATAATGTTTGATAATTGCAGTTTTTATAATACCTTTTGTTGGATGATTGAGACTTATATCGTCATTTGTTTGTATAAATGGTTGATATAATTTAAGGAAATTATTTCTTATTACTAAATCTATTCCTGAATCATGTTGATATATAGTTGGAGTTTTAAATGGTGCCTTTTCAATTACTATATCTATATTTCTTCCTACGAACCAAATTTTGTGAATTGATTTATCAGCAATTGTTATTTTTAATGGTTTTTCTAATTTTTCCCAATTTTTTAATATCTTTTTTCTTCCAAAACATAAAGTAGCTCTTGTATCTATATATGAAACTAATTCTTTATCTTGTATTTTGGTTGTAATAAAGGTACTATTTGGGTTAATATTTGTTTTTCTTTTACTCATTTTAGGATTAGTTTATAAATTTCTTTTAAATGTTTTGTGGATTTTTCTAAATCTTTCCATAATTTTTTAAGTAGATCAACTTTATATTTATTATCGTAACTAATATACTTGAGTTTTATTACTTATAATTTTTATTTTACCATGTGAAAGGTCGTTTAATAGTAAGTGGTTTTTCTTTAAGTAGCTGTTTTTTATTAAGTGGTTCTTCTTTAATAGTTTTTATTTTTAAATATTTTTCAAGTAGATTTTTCTGTTGAGTTAAATTCTGTAATAATTCAGGAATTTGTTTTAATACAATTAAACTTTCTACTTCTATAATATTATTTAATTTTTGATTAATTATGTTTAATTTTTCTCCTACTGATTTATCTTCTTCAGGATTAAGACCGATGTTATATATTATTCCTTGTGGTAAATTTTGTGGTATTTCTATAATCATTTCTTTATCTGGTATACATGGTTTTGTATTTTGATATGATCCTTCAAGTGTTTTAAAATATTTTAGAGAATTACTAGATGATTCTGTCATATTCTTAAACTTAATGATCTAATCATTTCTTTAATATCTTCTAACTTGTCATCGTTATTTTCATTAGATGTTGAAGGCTGACATTCTGAAATAGAAGATCTACCTATTATAGTTGAAAATGGAGGTTCTATAATTGGACTTCTTTTTATTAACGGAGTAGTTATTATTGGTTGAAAATTAGTTTCATTGAGTATTCTATTATTAGTCATATTTGGTGATTCAAGGGATAATAAAGGGGTGAATAATTTATCTATATAAATTCTATCTTCTGTTTTAAATGTAATACTATGATGAGAATTTGTTAATGCATAATTTATTTGATATGTAATAGTAAATGGATGATTACCTTTTATCATAAAATTTTGTCTTAATAATTTATATCGTACAGTAATACTATTACTTAAATTTTTATCTTTAAGACTTAATCCTAATTGAATATTAATATCAAATTTTATTTTTCCTTCAATTAAATTACTTTCTCCTTTTGCAATAATACTTTCTTAGTTATTAATTATACGATCATCTCTGATTTCTAATTCTATGGGTGTATTTAAATTACTTACAGTACTTTTTAAGATTATTTGAATAGTTGATATATGAATATAAGCAATTTTTATTCTATCTGTTTCTTTAATATGAGATAATCTATTTCTAATTTGTTGTTTATTTATTATGGGTATAGTAATATTTCCTTGAGTTAATTCTATAGGTATTGCTTGTTCTCCTATAATTTTTCCATAATATATAATATTTTTTCTAGAAAAGAAATTTTTAAATGTGTTATATCTAAAATTGTGTCTTTCGGATAGTGTGAAATTTGATTTTCTTATAGCGTCTTTATTGATGTTATTTTTATTAATTAAAGCATCAAAAGTGTATCCAAATTCATTTTCTTCGTTATTAATAACTATTGGTGAGTTTTCTATTTCTTGAGACATACTTATAGTATTAAATCTTCTTTCGATAAATATTTTAATTGTTGATAACTTTTTTAAATATGAATATTTAAAAACAATGGTTATTCATTATCATGTTTATGATGTTTATCATGTTTATGATGCTGCATATGCATATATTCTTATTAACGATAGATTGAATATGCAAACTAATAATAAGAACGTTACTTAGCTCTGATACCAAATTTTTATAGACATGCTCTGATACCAAATTTTTATAGACATGCTCTGATACCAAATTTTTATAGACATGCTCTGATACCAAATTTTTATAGACATGCTCTGATACCAAATTGAAAAACATGGCGGAATTAATAAAATTAGGATAGAATTGTACCTGAATGATGCGTCGGAATGGATTGACGATGGATTGATTGTCTAGGTTTGATATGTTTATATGAATATATGGATATGTCTGGATAGGGCTCTGCTATTCAGAAATAGAAAGACTATTTCAACAGAGGAAGAACTTTTTGATCAACTCAAGTCTTAAACACTCAAACTTAGCTTGTTTATTCCATATGGGCAAAGGCCCTATTTATAGGCTCAAAGGAGCCGGTTACATAATTGAATTGCAATCGTTTGATTGCAATATGACAAACATATTTACAATATAGCCCCCTAGACTATTGAGGGACTAACACTTTATGTTACATCACAATAATACAATAGACATACAATAATTATAAAAGACAAAACCTAAATAATTACAACTCCTTTCTATATTGAAAGGCCACATGTCTTTAATACCAAATTGAAAAACATGGCGGAATTAATAAAATTAGGATAGAATTGTACCTGAATGATGCGTCGGAATGGATTGACGATGGATTGATTGTCTGGGTTTGATATGTTTATATGAATATATGGATATGTTTGGATAGGGTTCTGCTATTCAGAAATAGAAAATCTATTTCAACAGAAGAAGATTGAGAACAACTCAAATCTTAAACACTCAATATAGAAAGGAGTTGTAATTATTTAGGTTTTGTCTTTTATAATTATTGTATGTCTATTGTATTATTGTGATGTAACATAAAGTGTTAGTCCCTCAATAGTCTAGGGGGCTATATTGTAAATATGTTTGTCATATTGCAATCAAACGATTGCAATTCAATTATGTAACCGGCTCCTTTGAGCCTATAAATAGGGCCTTTGCCCATATGGAATAAAGAAGCTAAGTTTGAGTGTTTAAGATTTGAGTTGTTCTCAATCTTCTTCTGTTGAAATAGATTTTCTATTTCTGAATAGCAGACCCCTATCAAAACATATCCATATATTCATATAAACATATCAAACCCAGACAATCAATCCATCGTCAATCCATTCCGACGCATCATTCAGGTACAATTCTATCCTAATTTTATTAATTCCGCCATGTTTATAAAAATTTGGTATTAAAATGCCCTCACTGTTAAATTCTTTATTCAAATTAGGCCCTAATCCCCAAAAGGTGATTCCATTTATCCACAAACAGCCCTTCATTTGGTTATTTTTAACAGAATTAATGGAATCACCTTTTGGGGATTAGGGCCTAATTTGAATAAAGAATTTAACAGTGAGGGCATTTTAGTCATTTCATAAAATGACTTCAACTTAGGGCTCATAAGCCCCCGTCTCTTTTGTTTTGATCGGGTTAAGGACATGAATTGCTCCCAAAGGAAGTCACAAAGGAACAGATGAACAAGGGCAGTCGATCATAGACGCGAAGGGATTATTAAACAAGTCGATCATAGACGCGAAGGTGGGTGGCATCGGTGATGGAGGAAGCTGGCGACAGTAGCAGCTCGGGTGGGGCGTTTGATTGGTTCATCTTCAACCTAAAAATGAACGGAATCAGTAACAGGTAACCTTCTTGCTTTATTTACCTGTTTTTGTGATTTGGAATTTCCATCATGATGATGAAACGGGCAGAAGGGTCGATCAAGGGTGTTTTGTTGCTTGAGATTGACACGAAGAAGATGAAGAACAATTGTATATGGGTTTGATGTTCTTGACAATTGGAGGTGGGAATAGTTGGAACGAAAGGGGAAACAGAAGGTGGGTTTACTGTCTTCACCCAGATTTTGGAAGACTTTTTGATGGATTTGTGGTACTTTGAAATCTTGGAAGGATTTTGAGAGTGCATTGTACTTATTGATTCATGTGTATCCAAGTGTGATGTATTGTTTGTGTATAGTGTGATGTATTGATTATGTATTTGTTTAATGCTTCCTGTATTATTGTATTTGTTTTAGATTTTGAAGGCAATAATGCATATGCACAATACTTATACACTCCTATAGCAAGGTTTACTATGTATGATGGTAAGAAATATATAGAGTTCGGGATTTGTATATAGTAAATGCTCGAATTGTCATATATTCAATTAATTGGTATTTGGAATGATACATAACATAAGTATAAATATGTATATATTTAGTGTTTTTATAGACTTTTAATTAGTTAACATATACAAATTGTGTTTAACATAACTGTTTATATGTTATATGTAATATGGATTTTATAAGAACTTTAGCCACTACATATTATATTGTTTTTTTATACGCTCTTCATACGTTTATGAATATAAATGCACACGATTTCTGAAATACTGAACTATTTTATCGTTAAGATTCGCAACCACCGAGTTTGATTTCCAAACTATTTTCGACATGAATTACCAATAGTAGAAACCATGTCGAAGTCAAAATTTTAAGGTTTCATGCTTAATCTGGTATAATTCTATGGTTTTCATGCCACTGTTTCCCTATTGTATATTAACGTTTAAAATGAATTACAATAACGTTTAAAATGAATTCGGATGAAAAATCATAACTCTTTCATTTCAAAATATATAAGTTTTTGAGCAATTAAATGTAATACCATTTTAACTTATTTAATAAACATTAGTGTATCGTATATTTGGTCTAGATTATAGCAATGCTTACGGTAACTGATCGTCAGTAGTTGACCCAAATTGACAATTGTTACATTACCCCTCTGTTGAAAAGAATTTTGTCCCGAAATTCAACGTGTAGATAAAATATTAGAAAACAATACGTGGCATTTTCGTTTCGTTTGATCCATAATGATCTTTCTAAAGCCGATTTAAGTTGCGTAACTCTAGATTAGATAACTGGTCCAATAGATGACTTGATATAAATATCAGGACCAAATTCTATTAAGAATTTCTAGGGTCCTTTGAGCTGCAGGTTTAACCCGCCTCATTTTCTCGGTTGTATCATTTCTCTAACGCCTTGTTCCCGAGGTTTTTTCCAAATTCATTAAAGGAAAGGGAAGGAAAATTTTGACAGAAAGAAATGGAGGTGAAGGAAAATATTCATTATTCCGTGTTCGCGAGTTCGAAGGAAATGAAAGGAAAATTTTAAATTTTGTGTTCCCGAGTTAGGAGGAAAAAGAAAATAAAACTTAAAATTTTCCTTCCCCTCACTTTCTGTAACACCCCGACTCTCAGGTAAAAATTTTACAGCTTTATTTCCATTTTAAAGGGTCTACTCGACGAGTCGGATGCCCTGACTCGTCGAGTAGGAACGAAATCAGCCACGTGTTCTAAGTGACCAACTCGACGAGTCGGAGGACACGACTCGACGAGTTGGAGCTGGTGGATGAAACCCTAATTTCCAGGGTATTGCACCCTATTTAAAGTGTCATTAGCCTCCCTTACAACCCCTCTTGATCTCAGAAACCCTAATTCATGTTTACTCTCCATATTTGTGTGATTGAAGCTTGGAAGGTGGATCTTGGTGAGAAGTTGTAGATCTGAACTCTATTCCATCTTAGCATCACATTGAAGGTAACAAGTCGTTACCTTGGCTCTCCATTAACTAGATCTCTTCACTCATGGTTTAGAACCCTTTTTAGGGTATTGTGGTGGTATTTCCGGATTTGGGGCAAGATCTGAGGTTGCAACTTCAGATCTGGACCCCTTTAGCCCCTTATGGTCATAAAGTTTCTGTCTTTGCCAAGCTATGGCATTTTCTTTGCCTTAAGCTTCTTCTTTAGCTTGGTTTTGGCTCTCAAGACCTTGCATGCACATAAAGTTTGCAACTTTACGTGGTAACTAGGCCCTAGGAGGCTAGATCTACCATTTGGAGCTTTGGAATGGCTCAAAATCATCTAGACAAGAAATGAACTGTATGAACTCGACGAGTCGGATAAGGAACTCGACGAGTTGGGAAGGATTTTCCCGTTGCTTCGTTTCTGCATGGACTCGACGAGTCATCAGAGGACTCGACGATTCAGTTAGGGTTTTCCACGACTTTTAGACATGCATAGACTCGACGAGTTGGTCGTAAACTCGGCGAGTCAGTGAGGGTTTTATGACCTTCTGAACCCATAAGGAACTCGACGAGATGCTAGCTGCACTCGACGAGTTGGGTCAACATTGACTGTTGACTCTGACCGTTGACTTTGACTTGGACCAAGGGTTGACCAGTTTGACCTCTGGGGGTATTTTGGTAATTTCGGAATTAATGGAAGCGAGTCATCGGTGGATGTAGGTGTTGGATTTGGAGATGCACTTGGTTGAGTTGACTTTAACGATTCGAGCTACTTGTGAGGTGAGTTCTCCTCACTATATCAATAGGGTCTACGACACCAAGGCCGACCCTTTATGATTTGCATCATGGTTTTAGGATGGTTGCTATGTTATTGATCTGTTAGATTTTATCCTGGTTTTAGGATGGTTTCTATGCTAGTAATCTATTAGATTGATATCCTGGTTATAGGATCGTTGCTATGTTAGAGATTGGTTATATCGGTATCTTGGTTATAGGATGGTTGTTATGTTATTGATCGGTTAGATCAGTATCCTAGTCATAGGATGGTTACCATGTTAGTGATCTGTTAGATCTGTATGACTATATGTTATTGCATGCTAGCATATGATATTATGTGCACATGTTTGTTGGGATTAGGATTGTGTTGAGGTAGGTCCTGCTTTGTGCTGTAGCCCAAGACACCCAGGGTGGACCGAATAGACTGTAGGCCCGGTTACGGCATACTAGTCAAGTCGAAGGCCCGACGAGCGGTCCGGATAGGCTGAAGGCCCCGAGAGGGCGGTCCTGACAAGTCGATGGCTCGGAGAGCGCTCCAGATAGACTGATGGCCTGCGAGGCGGTCCAGTAAGACTGATGGCTCATTATGCATGTTGTGTTTGTTATATGATATGGTTATATATGTATGGCGTTGGTATTTTGGGGGAACTCACTAAGCTTCGGGCTTACAATTGTTGATTTTGTTTCAGGTACTTCTGACGATCGCGGGAAGGCGAAGGCGTGATCGTACACCTCCTATGATTTTTATGATTTGGTTCTGGGAAATTCTGACATTGGATATTTTGAAAACAAGTTTTATAATAATCAACTGATTTTGGAAATGTTTTAAAAGTTTAAATTTGGCATGATTTTTATGGTTGTTACAAGTTGGTATCAGAGCCTTGGTTTGAGTGAATTGGAGGAAACACTCGCGTGTCTCCAGTCTCAATTTGAGAACAAGATTTTAAAACGATTTTATTAAAATATTTTCAAAATAATAAAGGAGGATGCAAGTGTACCATCATCCGGAGCTCGCAGATAAACCCCAAAATACCTTACGAGTTATTTGATTTATGTATTATGTTAGAACAGCATGCTAGTACTAGGCTAGGGATCTTCAGGAATTGCATGATAGAATTGCCTGATTATATGATGCCTGATAGCCTAGGGTTTTTCCTTATATGAAATTGACATCATTACTGTAGTTGCTTCGTATATGCATCACAGTTGTATATAATTAAGATCTTATAGCCTGAGAATATTTGGTTTAGCTTTATTTCCAGTTCCTTGTCTGGTTGTCTGCTTAGAGTAGGACCGAGTATTCGAATGGCTATAGGGTCCAGCGTTATGTATGGCTAGCATACACTAGTGTTGCAGAGTTGGTGGAAGTTTCAGGATGGGTTGTTTGGATGAGTCCGCCGGTTATGAGATATTTAGCCTTCCTCTAGGAGTGAGGACTGAGCGCATTCCATGCGTATGTATAGTTTTAGGGCGTTGTGATGATACTTGAGATAAATATGGGTAGGTGTGGAAGGTAGTATGGGCCCGTACTACTGAAAGCACAGGACCCATACGCGTAGCAAGGAAGTCACAACCCCTAGGGTTTTGTTGGAAGTTGGTTCCCGGAATTGTTATGTGGAATATCTGATATATTTTTGGTATATTTTCAGCATGGTGGTTACACGACGATTTGTTACTGGATCTGGGTCAGGATCAGGAGAGGGTAGACAGGAGGCGCCGATAGCGCCCGAGACTATCGGCCAGATGAGGTCGGACGAGATGGACGACAGGATCCGGGAGATCCTGCATGATGAGGTTGCTGCTATGTTCCGGGCTCAGTTGCTGGAGATGTTTGGGTCTATCAAGACCGCTATGGTGGAGTATTTCGATGATCGATATGCAACCCTCACAAAGGCAGCTGCCGCAGTAGCCACAACAGCTGTATCGGCGACAGGGTTGGGAGCCGGTCGGGCTTTTCAGTATCGGGACTTCGACAACACGAAGCCCCCTACTTTTGATGGGACTCAGGATCCAATCAAAGCCATGAGGTGGTTGTCTGATGTGGAGGGGCATTTCTTCACATGTTCATGTCCTACTAACCAAAAGGTCAGGTGTGTCCTGAACCTGCTAAGGATTGGGGAAAAGGACTGGTGGAGGTTGGTGACTGGGTTGTATTCGGATGATCAGAGAGCTGCTGTTACTTGGGAGCAGTACAGGGATATGTTCTGCGCTCGCTACATTCCACGAGTTGAGTGGGAACGGTTGGCTCAGGAGTTTCTGGATCTGAGACAGGATGGTGAGACGCTGACGGAGATCACCCGCATGTTCACGGAGAGGGCGATGTTTTGCCCGAAGTTTGCTTCTGAGCATACTCAGATGACTCATTATCTGAGCATGCTCAAGACTGATATTCAACAGTTTGTGGCGACCCAACATTGTGATACGTTTTTAGATCTACAGGAGGCCGCTAGGTGGCGTGACTTGGAGATTGAGCTGCAGTTGAGGGAGCAGCGGCTAGCCCCGACATTGTCATAACCGGCGCCAAAGCGGTCTAAGACCGCTGATTCCAGGTCAGGGGGATAGCAGGGCCGCACTTGTAGCAAATGCGGGAGGGGGCACTCGGGGGCTTGCAAATCAGGGAGCGCATGCCGCAAATGCGACAAGGAGGGGCACTTTGCGCGGGACTATCGCCAGACAGCCCCGGTTCAGGATATGAGGATCTGCTACCATTGTCATCAGGTTGGTCACGTGAAGACCAACTGCCCACAGCTCACGGCCAAGCCGGCGCAGGCTCCAGCGCCGGCTACACTGAGGATTACTGACGAGGATCAGGGTCGAGCAATGCCCCCGAGGGCCAAGGGACGCGCCTTCCAGCTTACATCAGAGGAGGCCAGAGCAGAACGAGACGTGGTTGCTGGTATGTTTCTATTCCTTATCTGACTGATTATATTTGTTTTATGCTTATATGTTTGTACCTGTGATTAGGTACTTTTTAGTGAACTCCTTACCTGCTTTGGTATCATTTGACTCGGGGGTGAGTCGGTCGTTTTTCTCTCAGACATTTAGTAGGGAGTTCGGTTTGCCAGTAGGAGAGCTAGAGTGTCCGTTGCGAGTCTCTATCGCCAACGAACACGAGATTTCCGCTTCTTCGGTCTATCGGGGTTGCGTATTGGAGATCTTCGGAGTGTCTTTCCCGATAGACCTGATCCCGATTCCCATGGGAGATGTATGTGTGATCGTGGGTATGGACTGGCTTAGTCGCTTCGGTTCCATGATCGACTGTGAGGGTCAGCGGGTAGTAGTTCGAACCCCAAGTGGGGGAGAAATCATTGTTTATGGCGAGGGCACCAGATTGGAATCAGGGTTTTGCTCGGCTGTCAGGGCTCAGCAGTACATTTAGCATGGGTATGCGGGTTATCTAGCGTATGTTGTGGATATGCGGGTCAGGGATCAGGTTTCAGTATCAGAGGTTCCAGTGGTCAGAGAGTTTGCTGACGTGTTTCCGGAGGAGTTACCCGGAGTGCCTCCGAAGAGGCAGGTTGAGTTTAGGATTGACCTAGTGTCGGGTGCGGCCCCTATCGCCAAGGCGCCGTAACGGTTGGCACCACCAGAGATGCAGGAGCTTTCATCACAGCTGCAGGAACTGATGGGCAAGCAGTTCATTCGTCCGAGCAGTTCCCCGTGGGGAGCGCCGATACTCTTCGTCAGGAAGAAGGATGGTTCACATCGGATGTGCATTGATTACCGGGAGTTAAAGAAGTTAACGGTGAAAAACCGTTATCCACTCCCGAGGATAGATGATCTTTTCGATCAGTTACACGGAGCATCTTCGTTCTCCAATATCGACCTGAGGTCCGGGTACCATCAGGTCAGGGTCAGAGAGGAGGACGTGGAGAAGACCACGTTCCGGACTCGTTATGGAGATTACGAGTTCGCGGTGATGCCGTTTGGGCTCACCAACGCGCCAGCAGTATTTATTGACCTGATGAATTGGGTCTGCCGACCGATGCTCGATCGCTCAGTCATAGTGTTCATAGACGATATCTTGGTGTATTTTAAGACCTGAGAGCAGCATGAGGAGCATCTGCGGGAGTTATTGGGAGTTCTGAGGCGAGAACAGCTTTATGCCAAGTTCTCAAAGTGCGAGTTTTGGTTATGAGAGGTCTAGTTCCTAGGACACCTCGTTAACCAGGTGGGGATTTTGGTCGACCTGGCCAAAATCGAGGCGGTTATGCAGTGGGAGGTTCCGAAATCTCCCTCGGACATCAGGAGCTTTTTGGGATTGGCAGGGTACTACCGGAGATTCATACAGGATTTCTCCAAGATTACAGAACCTCTCACTCGTCTGACGAGGAAGGGGGTGGATTTCCGGTGGGGCCCCGAGCAGCAGAGGGCGTTTGAGACCCTCAAACAACGACTATGCGAGGCTCCAGTCTTGACTCTTACGGAGGGAGTTGAGGATTTTGTGGTGTTCTGTGATGCATCCATCACGGGACGGGGAGCGGTCCTCATGCAGAGAGGACGGGTGATAGTCTATGCATCGCGGTAGTTGAAGCCGCACGAGATGAGATACCCTACTCATGATCTGGAGTTGGGAGCGGCGGTATTCGCTCTCAAGATTTGGAGACATTACCTCTATGGGTTCTGCTGTACCATCTACATGGACCACAAGAGCTTGAGACACATCATGGATCAGTCGAACCTGAACATGAGACATCGCAGGTGGCTGGACGTAGTCAAGGACTACGACTGTGAGATCCTTTACCACCTGGGTAAAGCGAACATGGTGGCGGACGCTCTGAGCTGTAAGTCAGCTGGATCATCCACTCCAGTGACATGTATGAGGATTTCAGTGGATTCTCCATGTATGGGCTTGATCAGGGAAGCCCAGGCAGAGGGTATGCGTCAGGAAAATTGGAAGCTGGAGAGGATTAGGGATGAGAACACCCAATTTGTTCAGGATAGCCATGGATTATTGACCCGTTGTGGTCGGATCTGGGTTCCGATGTCTGGTGGGTTCAGACAGACTATATTGAAGGAGGCTCATAAGTCTCGTTTATCTATTCATATGGGGGCCACCAAGATGTACCGGGACTTGCGATTGAGTTACTGGTGGTCGTGCATGAAGCAAGAAATCGCTTGGTATGTTGAGAGGTGCTTGACCTGTAGGATGGTCAAGGCCGAGCACCAGAGGCCGCATGGCAAGCTGCAGCCTCTGGAGATTCCCATGTGGAAATTGGAGCAGATCACAATGGACTTCATCACCAAGCTACCGAGAACGAAGAAGGGGTTCGACACTATTTGGGTCATCGTGGATCGATTGACCAAGAGTGCTCATTTTCTGTGTAACGCCCGTAGATCCGGGCTAGTCAATTTAGAGACAATGAGCATCAAAAATGAGTTTTTTATGGAAGATTATTTAGAAGGATTAATCTTACCCAAGTGTTAGTATATGTTCCAAGGGTTCCGTACATATAAAGAACGCGGAAATCCGGGTTATAACGAAGAAGTTATGGTCCGTCGACGTTTCGCTGCAAAACCGGCACGGCACCGGGAGACGTAAATAGTGAATTTACGATAGAGGACTTTTTAGCCTTATAAATGTAAACAAAATTTGTAGTATACGTTAAACCAAGAACATACAAAAAAAGAACGCCCAAATCTGACTTCGAAACTCGAATTTTAGTTCGAGTTTTTGGATTACGCGACCTAAATGAGAGTTGAATATCTCATTAATAGTAACTCAACGGTAAAAAGACAGACGAAAACGGAGTCCGTATGAAGGAGTTACGAATTCTTCGTGGTCATTTAACAGTCTAATCTCCTCCTACTATTAAATTCAATATCGGTCGAGAATTAGCCGACAGAGTCTAAATGAAAGTTGTAGATCTTGTTTTTACCTACGCGTGGAAAAAATAACGTCGAAAACGGAGCTCGTATGCGAAAGTTACGGGGTTTAGAAGTCGGCAGGGTGCTGTGCGAAATCGGGTGACGTGGCTGATTATGAGCCAAGGCTTTCTCCCCAAGGCAAGCCACCAGAAGGTGACATGTGACATGGACTCGACGAGTAGGAGGACCTACTCGACGAGTAGAGCTGTTTTCCAACCTATAAATAGAGGTGTCGGGTTCCCTCATTCTTCACACCTTTCCAAACCATTCTTTCTCTCTCTAAACTCTCTCTCTAGCCCCCAAACCCCCCCTAAAGTCTAGGTAAACCCCCTAGCACCCGAAGGAAGCCCCGAGGCTCCCGAAGCCTCGAGAAAAGATCTTTTCAGCTTAGAAATGCTGCTCCAGCGAAGTTCGGTTTTCGAGAAAACCCGCTGTAAGTGAGCTATGCCTACCCTATCTTTAGTATAGCTTATGTTTCAATATAGTAATGTTATTAGGACCTTATAAGGAGTATTTGGGCTATTATTATGGGTTATATAAGTATTGTTTAACGCTTATTTAATAAGTAATAATAGCCAGACTATTAATTAGTCTCGGCGAATATTAGACTAAACTCTAGTGATAATGATACTAGGTTTTGTCTGAGGAAAATTGTGTTGAGAGTAACGAAGTGATGTTCGAGTGCCGAGTCACCACCTTCTTAGGTGAGTGCATAGTTACTTTCATCTTACACATAGATATGAAGTATTTTAATATAAATTACGTGCTATGTGTGCATATTGTCTGAATACTTGCTATCTATGCTGGAAGAATGGTTTTATACATGTTTTAAAATGATTTAAATCGTATATGTATTTTATATCTACAAATATGTTGGGTATGACATGGGTAGATGAATAATGAGAGATAAAAGATGATGTGAGTAAACATTGGCAGCTATAGACTTAGTGCCTAATAAATAACACCGGCAGCTATGGAATCAGTGCCTATTGGACAAACACTGGTTGCTATGGACTTAGTACTTATTAGGTAAACACAGGTGACTATGGACTTAGCACCTGTTAGGTGTTGGTAGCTATGGACTTAGTACCTGGTAGCTATGGACTTAGTGCCTGTTAGATAAACGTTGATAGCTATGGACTTAGTACCTACACTGGTAGCTATGGATTTAGTACCTGATGAATGAACTTTAGCAGCTATGGATTTAGTGCATTGGCAACTATGGAATTAGTGCCTGTCTTATAAACCGTGGAAGTAAGGGACTTTGAAATGAACGAATGTAGGATAGATGACTCTTAGGGTAGACCCTTAAGAGTAAGGAAGATAATGGGGATGGGTAATTGGGTTGATTGTTTGATGTTTAAACATAATAATTATAATATTGTGGGTTGAAAACCCTATGTACTCACCAGGTTTTCCAACCTGACCCACTCAAGCTTATTTGTATCACAGGTGTCGATATGAAGCTGCTTTACGCTGAGAGATTTAAAAGAGATGTAGATCACTAGTGTAAAAGAATGTTAGTTCTGTTTATGCTTATGTTTCTGTATTGACGATGACATCCCAAATGTTTTAAAAATGAATAAAAATACATTTCTTCGGAAATGCTTTGATAATGTGTTTATCATGTTTTTCTGGGAACAAGTTCCGCAACATTTTTATTAAAAGAGATACTCTGATTTTTATAAAGCATAAACGAAATCGGTATTTTCTGTCCGTGAAAATGGGGATGTCACAGTTGGTATCAGAGCATTAGTTTAAGCGAACTAGGAATTTGTAGGAAATTTCTAGACTTAAACTTAGAGTGCTAAGCGATGATTGTGAGATGAGTGTCTGCTATATTTTAGACACGAGCACTAGTTTATTTTAGGAAAGATGCCTAAAATGTTTTATGTGCTAAATGTTTTATGTTATAGCTATAAAGATGCCTTATATGCTATTATTTGTTCGGATCTATGGTCTATTACCGACCGGATCTGGAAAATTTATGTGTTCAGATTTCTAAATGTTTAATTATGATATTGGAACTGGCATGTAACTTTTCGAAGTAATAGGGAGATTTATACGTCTATCGTAAATAAAACTTTCCTATCTTAAATTCTCACCTCGGTACACTGAATGTCTGCTTTGGTGTACAAAACGTCATGGTGAAGACAGACTAGGAAATATCCGAGGAAGATGACAACCTGAGCCAAAGAATGTGATGGGTCATGCATCGGTCGTTGCGCCTACACCCGAACCTATCACAATGGCAGAAGTTCAGGAAGTGATGCGAACCATGATAGACTGATAAAATAGAGGAAATAATAAGGCTTGCGATAGTGAATGATACCTATCAGAAGATATCGTAAGAGAGGTATCTTGCCTTTAGAATGCGTCTAATAAATAATACGTCTAGTACGGGAGAAGTACACTTTCGATTGGCAGAAAGAAAGAATTTTTGGTATAATCCATAAAGCTATCCCATGGTCTGGAATTTCCAATACCAACCGAATTGAAGCAGAATTGATAATTGAAGATGTGCATGGAAGAAGTCCTAGTAGAGTCTAGGGAAAAAAAAATTATGATTATTTGGACACACTCGTATGTGTTAAATTGTTTTGTGATTTTAGGACTTGGGGACTGCGAGACAATACTTGGGACGAGTATGAGTAGGTGTGAAAGGTAGTAGATGCATATACTACCTGAAGCACAGGACTCGCACTTGGATCAGGGAAAGTCACAAGGTTACCAAGGAGCTAGTAATTGAATTCATTTTATTCAAGTATGTCGTTACCATTGTTTCGGTAACGATTAAGAAGATGATTGTTATTCCGACCCTGGTGGTCATACCAAATTGAGTCCGACTACGATGAGTATGTTACGTGGTTTCGAGAACCAAGTTCGATGTAGCACCTGACTTAAGCTGGAAGAATTAATCAAAACGATCAATAGAGGTATCACGACGGTTGTTTGTAGCTAGACATGCTACCTTTTAAGATGAGATTAGAACATGAAGGAAGGTATAGTCTGTTCCGAAATTTGACTCTAAGAGACCTGAGTCTAAGCATTGCAACATACGATGAGAGGTCATTAGAACGTGACCCATCGGTCTATTGTGGAAGTCAAATAACAAGGTTGAAGAAGGAGTCTCTGATAAAGAGAGAGAGATTGTGACATGAAGGCCATGATTGAAGGTCTAACATGAGATAGAGGGCGGGAGCAAGATCGAGCACCGCCTACAGTCAAGGAGTCCAAGAGTTAAATACTCGTTCGAAGCAACATAGAAGTTACGGTTATTACCTAGGATGAAGAGTTAACGTAGAGAGTCATTATGCAAGCCCTGTTTCGTTGATGATTTCGGGACGTAATCATCCTAAGGGGGGAGATAATTGTAACGCCCGTAGATCCAGGCTAGTCAATTTAGAGACAATGAGCATCAAAAATGAGTTTTTGATGGAAGAGTATTTAGAAGTAGTAATCTTAACCAAGTGGTAGTATATGTTCCAAGGGTTCCGTACATATAAAGAACGCGGAAATCTGAGTTATAACGAAGAAGTTATGGCTCGTCGAAGTTTCGTTGCAAAACCGGCACGGCACCGGGAGACGTAAATAGTGAATTTACGATGGAGGACTTTTTAGCCTTATAAATGTAAACAAAAGTTGTAGTATACGTTAAACCGAGAACATACAAAAAAAGAACGCCCAAATCTGACTTCGTATGAAGAAGTTATGAATTTTCTAAGATTTGCCATAGCAGTGCACGACCCGAAACTCGAATTTTAGTTCGAGCGGTTTTTGGCTTACGCGACCTAAATGAGAGTTGAAGATCTCATTAATAGGAACTCAACGGTAAAAAGACAGACGAAAACGGAGTCCGTATGAAGGAGTTACGAATTCTTCGTGGTCATTTAACAGTCTAATCTCCTCCTACTGTTAAATTCAAGATCGGTCGAGAATTAGCCGACGGATTCTAAATGAAAGTTGTAGATCTTGTTTTTACCTAAGCGTGGAAAAAAAGAACGTCGAAACCGAAGCTCGTATGCGAATGTTACGGGGTTTAGAAGTCGGCAGGGTGCTGTGCGAAATCGGGTGACGTGGCTGATTATGGGCCAAGGCTTTCTCCCCAAGGCAAGCCACCAGAAGGTGACATGTGGCATGGACTCGATGAGTAGGAGGACCTACTCGACGAGTAGAGCTGTTTTCCAGCCTATAAATAGAGGTGCAGGGTTCCCTCATTCTTCACACCTTTCCAAACCATTCTTTCTCTCTCTAAACTCTCTCTAGCCCCCAAACCCCCCATAAAGTCTAGGTAAACCCCCTAGCACCCGAAGGAAGCCCCGAGGCTCCCGAAGCCTCGAGAAAAGAGCTTTTCAGCTCGGAAACGCTGCTCCAGCGAAACCCGGTTTTCGAGAAAACCCGCTGTAAGTGAGCTATGCCTACCCTATCTTTAGTATAGCTTATGTTTCAACATACTAATGTTATTAGGAGCTTATAAGGAGTATTTGGGCTATTATTATGAGTTATATAAGTATTATTTAACGCTTATATAATAAGTAATAATAGCGAGACTATTAATTAGTCTCTGCGAATATTAGACTAAACTCTAGTGGTAATGATACTAGGTTTTGTCCGAGGAAATTTGTGTTGAGAGTAACGAAGTGCTGTTGGAGTGCGGAGTCACCACCTTCTCAGGTGAGTGCATAGTTACTTTCATCTTACACATATATATGAAGTATTTTAATATAAATTACGTGCTATGTGTGCATATTGTCTGAATACTTGCTATCTATGCTGGAAGAATTATTTTATACATGTTTTAAAATGATTTAAATTGTATATGTATTTTATATCTACAAATATGTTGGGTATGACATGGGTAGATGAATAATGAGAGATAAAAGATGATGTGAGTTAACATTGGTAGCTATAGACTTAGTGCCTAATAAATAACATCGGCAGCTATGGACTTAGTGCCTATTAGACAAACACTGGTAGCTATGGACTTGGTACCTATTAGATAAACACGGGTGACTATGGACTTAGCACCTGTTAGGTGTTGGTAGCTATGGACTTAGTACCTGGTAGCTATGGACTTAGTGCCTGTTAGATAAACGTTGGTAGCTATGGACTAAGTACCTACATTGGTAGCTATGGATTTAGTACCTGATGAATGAACTTTAGCGGCTATGGATTTAGTGCATTGACAACTATGGAATTAGTGCCTGTCTTATAATCCCTGGAAGTAAGGGACTTCGAAATGAACGAATGTAGGATAGATGACTCTTAGGGTAGACCCTTAAGAGTAAGGAAGATAATGGGGATGGGTAATTGGGTTGATTGTTTGATATTTAAACATAATAATTATAATATTGTGGGTTGAAAACCCTATGTACTCACCAGGTTTCCCAACCTGACCCACTCAAGCTTATTTGTATCACAGGTGTCGATATGAAGCTGCTTTACACTGAGAGTTTTAAAAGAGATGTAGATCACTAGTGTAAATGAATGTAAGTTCTGTTTATGCTTATGTTTCTGTATTGACGATGACATCCCAAATGTTTTAAAAATGAATAAAAATACATTTCTTCGGAAATGCTTTGATAATGTGTTTATCATGTTTTTCTGGGAACAAGTTCCGCAACATTTTTATTAAAAGAGATACTTTGATTTTTATAAAGCATAAACGAAATCGGTTTTTTCTGTCCAGCAGTGGTATTCGCTCTCAAGATTTGGAGACATTACCTCTATGGGTTCTGCTGTACCATCTACATGGACCACAAGAGCTTGAGACACATCATGGATCGGCCGAACCTGAACATGAGACATCGCAGGTGGCTGGACGTAGTCAAGGACTACGACTGTGAGATCCTTTACCACCTGCGTAAAGCGAACGTGGTGGCGGACGCTCTGAGCCGCAAGTCAGCTGGATCATCCACTCCAGTGACATGTATGAGGATTTCAGTGAATTCTCCACGTATGGGCTTGATCAGGGAAGCCCATGCAGAGGGTATGCGTCAGGAAAATTGGAAGCTGGATAGGATTAGGGGTGAGAACACCCAATTTGTTTAGGATAGCCGTGGATTGTTGACCCGTTGTGGTCGGATCTGGGTTCCGATGTTTGGTGGGTTCAGACAGACTATATTGGAGGAGGCTCATAAGTCTCGTTTATCTATTCATCTGGGGGCCACCAAGATGTACCGGGACTTGCGATTGAGTTACTAGTGGCCGTGCATGAAGCAAGAAATCGCTTGGTATCTTGAGAGGTGCTTGACCCATAGGATGGTCAAGGCCGAGCACCAGAGGCCGCATGACAAGCTGCAGCCTCTGGAGATTCCCATGTGGAAATTGGAGCAGATCACAATGGACTTCATCACCAAGCTTCCGAGAACGACGAAGGGGTTCGACCAGTGGCGGACCGTCTTAGGGGCCAGGGGAGGCCATGGCCTCCCCGCTTTTACGTCTCCTAGTATGTGTTTATACATCATTTCGTAATCAAGTTGAAAGAAAATAAGAAAATAGAACTAGAATGACATCTTTGCCCCCTCGGTTTCCTGATCATATGAATGAATTTACATAATATAGATAGGAATAGCTGGTAACAAAAATTTCGGAAAATACTAACGAAATTAAAACCAACCTTGTTTCTTTAGGATTATATAAAATAGGAAACATAATAATTATTTAAAACTACAAAAACCCCACGATCTAAATAAAAAATTACAACATTTTAACCCAAGTTTGAGGTTAAGAAAACTGAAATGTTTAAACCTAAAATCCAAAGTTTATTCCGGCAGCCGGGAAACTATTTCTCGAAACTCACCGGAGAACAACGCCGCCTACCGCTGTTGTTTTGTATTCTTTTCCGGTCGCCGGATTTTTCACCGCGTTCGTACCGTACTCTCTCTCTCTCTCTCTCTCTCTCTCTCTTCACTAGTCGCGAAAGCAAGGACTATTGATTGTTGAAACTTGAGCTCCGCCGTCCACCGACCGTCGTGCGCTTGAGTGCTCTTTTCTAGTCTCTGTTCTTACTTCTCTGGTATGTAGCTTTGTTTCTCTCTTTTTCTCTATATCTTTGTTTATTGTCTTTCCCTCACTAGACATTAGGCTAGAACAATAGTGAATAAAGTAGAATTAATATATCTCAGTATTTTTTGGTGATTATGACTATACACAGCTACACCCTCTGACAGAAGGTATATGTTGAGTTAAGATGTGTAAAAGTATATGTATATTTTACTTTATATATTTATTAGTTTACTATGCATTCTAAAAGGAATTTTTTGTTACATTTGCAAATAAATTCACACCTCAAATGGTATATGTCGAAATAAGATGTTTGATATATATATATATATATATATATATATATATATATATATATATATATATATATATATATATATATATATATATATATATCATAATTATTAGTTTATTATTCACGTTAAATGAAATTATTGATTTATTTGTATATAAATTTGTTTGAATAAATGGTATCTATTAGCATATATTTGTCTATATATATTTGTTGTTATTAGATCATACATAGTTTATATTATTTTTTGAGAATAAAAAACTGTTTTTATTTATTGATATTTGTTAATTGTTAGTAAATTTGGTTGTGTAGTATATATCAACATGAAAAAACAAACAACTATTGATGGGTTTTTCAAAAAAAAAAAAAACACTCAAGTTCTTCTCAAGATTCCAAAAAACTACTAGAGATTATTTTGGATAAAGATAACCCCACGCTTAATGTTTGTAATACAGAAAATCGTTTTGATCTTAGTACACTAGAACTTAGTACAGTAGAACGATGTAACAATCTTTATATTTTCTTGTTTACAGTTTTGATATGTAATAATTTTAAACCAAATAAAACTTGTTTATATAGTTAAATTATGAAGTTTTGATTCCGGCCCCCTAGTTGTAGTGTTTGTGTTCTGCCCCTGGGTTCGACACTATTTGGGTCATCGTGGATCGATTGACCAAGAGTGCTCATTTTCTGCCCATTCGATAGAGCTCATCGTCCTAGAAATTGGCCGATGTGTATATACGCAAGATTGTCGCTCGTCATGGGGCTCCGGTCTCTGTCGTCTCAGACCGTGATGTTCGGTTTACCTCCTGATTTTGGCAGAAGTTCCACGAGGAACTGGGCACACGGCTGCACTTCAGTACAGCCTATCATCCGCAGACGGACGGCCAGAGTGAGTGGACTATACATATTCTTGAGGACATGTTGAGAGTCTGTGTTATTGACTTCGGCGGGAGCTGGGACTCCTACCTACCCCTTGTAGAGCTCTCCTACAACAACAACTTTCACTCCAACATTGGTGCTCCACCTTATGAGCTGTTGTATGGACGGAGATGTCGCACCCCAGTCTGTTGGGGCGAGGTGGGTCACAGGGTGATGGGTCGGACCGAGGTAGTCCTGCAGACTACCGAGGTGATTCAACAGATTAGGCAGCGGCTGCAGACCGCACAAAGTCGGCAGAAGAGCTACGCTGACCGGCGTCGATCTGAGTTGGAGTTTGAGGTCAGTGACATGGTACTCCTGAAGGTCTCACCCAGGAAGGGTGTGATCCCCTTCAGGAAGAGGGGGAAATTGGGTCCACGATACATTGGACCGTTCAGGATCATTTCCAGGGTTGGAAAGGTGGCCTATAGACTAGAGCTACCAGAGGAGCTTAGTCAGATCCACAGTACTTTCCATGTTTCACAGTTGCGGAAGTGCGTTATGGACGAGGGGGTAGTAGTGTCACTAGATGCTATTCAGGTCGATGAGCACCTGAACTACGTAGAGAGGCCGGTGGCCGTCTTGGATAAGAAAGTGAAGGTACTACGGAACAAGGAGGTACCTTTGGTAAAGGTACAATGAGAGCATCGGACGGGATCTGAGTGGACTTGGGAGCCGGAGGCTGAGATGCAGGAGCATTACCCGGAGTTGTTCACCGCAGCAGACTTCGAGGACGAAGTCTAGTTCAAGTTGAAGGGTTTTGAGCATTCTAACACTCCTAAGGTGTACATGCAATCCTAAATACCTTGGATCTATGTTTTCTCTATTATACATTCAAATATCAATTTTCCAAGGTATTGTTCTAACTAGTATAATATGAAGAACATATAATATAAATTCTAGTAGAATTACATACCTCTTTGTTGTAGCTTGATTCCATGGAGCTTAAGAGCCTAGTGCCTCAAGTGTGACACCTCAAATGGTTCACACAACATCACCAACATCTTGGAATAACTTGAGAGAAAGGGTTCCTATGCTCAAATTGGCTAGCCCTCATGTGTACACACACTAGTGCCAATTTCTTGAGCCATGGGGTCCTTATATATGGTGGCTATTAGGGTCACACCATGTAACTCATGTCTTTCCATATTCTTCATGCTCCATGGGTTAAAAACTCCATGGAGTATCCATGGGTTACTCCATGGGTTTAGCCCAACATGAAGAACTATGGATCATAAGCCCACATATATAAGAATGAATGATTTACACAATCAATCCCCATATATTTAATTAGTCTCCTTTTGATCATAATATTAATTCCAAATTAATTCTTGATCAATACTAATTAAATAATATGATTTCATATTAATATATTAGAACTTATAATATATTAACAAATCGTAAATATCCTTTTCTCACAAAAGTCTATCCAAATTGTTCCGATGCCATGCAACCCAAATGGACCATGCCAATCGGTTCAAGTACATACCAATTATAGTTATGGACTTAGACACTAATTCAACAGTCTCCCACTTGGATAAGTCTAAAACTATTAATGCATATGACTTCAAAACCCGACTAGCAATCGTAGCTCTTAAAAGTTGTTGTCGAACTCTGAACAAATCGATGACGCGTCCATTAGATAAGGGATCATATATTCCTCCATTCTAGATATCATATGGACCGAGACATGGATTATAATCATTCTCTCTGTCCATTTGTTGTTTCCCGATTTCCGACTTATGACGACCGACTAATTGAACAAATCAAATCAGTCCAGGCTTGGCCAAGCACTTCGGGGTGTCATCACTAAATGATCGAGGGGCCCACATATATCACTTTTATCCCTTTAAGGCTAAAAGGAATGGATAAACTTCGACTCATATGCTTGTTCTACTACTTGTTGAATCATACACAAAGGCACGTTTTATAACATCGAGTTACCAATGCGTTTTCGTACAATCAATGCATAACCAACTCATAGGCAACAAGTCATATCTCTAGGTTTGAAGAATATAAGATATTATCGTCTCATGATCACTCGTGATAAAATCCATGAAGTGATTCAAATGAGCGTGGGTTTAATCCAATACTCAGAACTTATGAGCACTCATGAATGTTGCAGCAACTCTTGCTATGTCCCATACCTTGTACATCTACAATCCAGCTTCATGACAGTCTTGATTCATATCCACTTCCAACATATGACTGACTGTGGATGGTTTGAATAACTTAGTCATTCAGGAAGAACGACCTAGTTATTCTGGAAGTCAAAACATGCAAAGTGAAACACAAGAATAATCGAATCCAATATGGTCTCAGAACTTATGAATATAATAAAACACCTTTTATTTATCACCATATTGGTTACCCATAATTCATTGCATACTGTTTCAAACTATCAACTTTATACTTGAATTAAAACAATAGCTGTCCCATGCTCCGAGCATGTACACTATGTTTTCTAAACACTAGTCATGCCATACACCAAGTATGCACACTATGTTTGTCTAAACATTAGTTATGCCATACACCAAGTATGCACACTAAGTTTTTCTATGATCTTTACTCTGTGAAATAGATCGATTGAACATAATTCCAATGATTCTCATTTCGCAATCCCAAATCCTTACCGCAAATGCAAGAATTCCAAATCCTGCCAGTTACCTAAATTTGTTAGATTCTAAACTTATATGCATTGATCCTCTTGTAATGATTATGCACAAAGTCACAAAGACTTGTCAAGAGACATTACAGAGTATTCCAATGGAGATCATGATGGGTTTTGAGCATTGTAACACTTCCTAAGTGTACATGCAACCCTAATAACCTTGGATCTATGTTTTTCTAATTATCATGCAAAGTTGAATTCCAAGGTTATATTCCTATCTAGCATACATGAGGAACATTTTTAACTTGAATGAAAGATAGAAGAACTTACCTTGTTGTTGATTATGATCCTTGAAACCTTGTGAGCCTAGCACCCCAAGTGTGATGCCTCAAATGCTTCACACAACACCAAATGCAAAGGAGTAAACTTTGAGAGAATCTTACACTTGCAAAAATCGGCTCTAGCCCTCTTGTTTCTTAGTGTACACGATTTTGGGGAGAACACCTTTGTTTATATAGTGTGTTGCATTAGGTAAACCCTAATGTAACATGACTCTTCATTTCATGATCCATGGGTTAACTCCATGGAGCATCCTATGGGTGGAACCCAACTTGATAATCCATGGAGCCTCTTAGCCCACTATATAAGATATGGAAGATTTACATAATCTACCCATATATTTAATTAGTTATCTTTTGATCACTTAATTAATTCTAAATTAATTCTTGATCAAACTAATTAAATAATATTATTAATATATTAGAACTTATAATATATTAATAAACCATAAGTGTTATTTCTCTCATTTTAGTTTATCCAATTGGATGGTGCCATGCAACCCAAATGGACCATGCCGGGTCGGGTCAAGTACATACCAGAAATAGTTATGGACTTACACACCTTATCCAACAGTCTCCCACTTGGATAAGTCTAATAACTATAACTGCAAGTATGACTGCAGGAACCGATCGGCAATCGTAGCTCTTTCAAGGTCTCTCGGAACTGAGAAGATGATGATACGCCATTTAAGATAAGTGATCATATAATCCCCTGTTCTAGATATCAGCCGGACAAATACATGGAACAATGTCTTACTTATTGTCCATCAGTTTGTTTCCCGATTTCCGATTTGTTTGACAAAGAACTTAATTGAACACATCAACTTAGTTCTGACCGGGCCCGGTACATAGGTCAAAACAAAATCATCGAGGGGCCCAGATATCAGCTTCTAATCCAAGAAGGAACAGATAAATTTCGACTCATATGTTTGTTCTACTACTCATTGAATTATACACAAGAGCACGTTTTATAACATCGAGTTACCAATGCGTTTTCGTGCAATCAATGCATAACCAACTCATAAGTAACAAATCATATATCTAGGTTTGAAGACTTATATGATATTACCATCTCATGATCACTCGAGATAAATTCCATGAAGTGATTCCAGTGAGCGTGGGTTGAGTCCAATGCTCAGAACTTATGAGCACTCATGAGTGTTGTAGCCATGTCCAACAACTTAGACCTCTGCAACCAATCATGACAGTCTAGATTCATACCTACTTCCGACATATGACCGACTGTGGAGGTTCGAATAATATGATATACCAAACATAATTATTCTGGAAGTCAAAACTGTTGGGTTTTGAGCATTCTAACACTCCTATGGTGTACATGCAACCCTATAAACCTTGGATCTATGTTTTCTCTATTATACATGCAAATATTAACTATTCCAAGGTTTCATCCTAACTAGCATATTATGAAGCACCTATACTACAAAGTTCTAGTTAGATGACATACTTTTTGATGTAGCTTGATGTCTTCAAGCTTTAAGAGCTTAGCCCCAATAGTATGGAAGCCTCAAATGGAATCACAAATCACCAAAACACCTTGGAAGAACTTGAGAGAATATGTATGCACACTAAAATCGGCCCACTCTTATTTTCACACACTTGTGTCAATTTTGTGAGCCACGGACCCCTTTATATATTATGGAGGATTAGGGTTACATCCATATAAACCCTAATACCCATGACCTTTCATTTACATAGGATCCATGGGTTAAAAGCTCCATGGACCATCCATGAAAGCTTAGCCCAACCTAAATGAACTTGGCCCATTCCATATATATAAGAGTCCATATTTAATTAGTTCTTTTTGATCACTTAATTAATTCTAAATTAATTCTTGATCAATACTAATTAAATAATATGATTCCATATTAATATATTAGAACTTATAATATATTAATATAAATCATAAATATACTATTCTCAAAAGACTATCCATATAAATTGTGCCGGTGAAGTGCAACCCAAATGGACCATGCCGGGTCGGGTCAAGTACATACCAAATATAGTTATGGACTTAGACATTAATCCAACAGTCTCCCACTTGGATAAGTCTAAAACTATTATTGAGTATGACTTCAAAACCTAACTGGCAATCGTAGCTCTTAAAGCCGTTGTCGAACTCTGACCTTGTCAATGACTTGTCCATTAGATAAGGGATCATATATTCCTCCATTCTAGATATCATATGGACTGAGACATGGATTATAATCATTCTCTCTGTCCATTTGTTGTTTCCCGATTTTTCGATTTATGATGACTGACTGATTGAATAAATCAAATTAGTCCTGGCTTGGCCAAGCACTCACATGTGTCATCGCTAAATCATCGAGGGGCCCACAGAGGCACGTTTTATAACATCTTGTTCTACTATGGCTTGTTTTATAACATCTTGTTCTACTATAAACTTCGATTCATATGGCTTGTTCTACTACTTGTTGAATCATACACAAAGGCACGTTTTATAACATCGAGTTACCAAATGTGTTTTCGTGCAATCAATGTATAACCAACTCATAGTAACAACTCATATCTCTAGGTTTGAAGAATATAAGATATTATCGTCTCATGATCACTCGTGATAAAATCCATGAAGTGATTCAAATGAGCGCGGGTTGAATCCAATACTCAGAACTTATGAGCACTCATGAGTGTTGTAGCACCACTTTGTCCACCAACTTGGACCTCTACAAACCAACCCATGACAGTCTTGATTCATATCTACTTCCAACATATGACCGACTGTGGATGGTTTGAATAACTTAATCATTCAGGAAGAGCGACTTAGTTATTCTGGAAGTCAAAACATGCAAAGTGAAACACAAGAATAAATGAATCAAATATGGTATCAAACCCTCTGAATATAAATAAACACTTTTATTTATCACCATACTGATTACTCATTATTCATTGTTTTGGTTTTATCAACTTTATACTTGAATTAAAAACACTAGTTGTCCCATGCTCCAAGCATGTACACTATGTTTTTCTTAAACAATAGCTTTGCCATACACCAAGTATGCACTCTATGTTTGTCTACGATCCTTACTTTGTGAAATAAACCAATTGAACATAATTTCAATGATTCTAATTTCACACTCCCAAATCCTTATCGAAAAATGTGAGAATTTCAAATTCCTATCATTTATCGAAATCTGTTTAGATTTTAAACTTATATGCACTGACCCTCCTGTAATGAATATGTACAAAGTCACAAAGACTTGTCAATAGTCATTATAAGGTATTCAATTGGAGATCAACTCCATGGAAACTAAGTCTCATATTCAAAGTACATTGCTTTGGACATGCTTCTTGCATTAAGTTTTCTAATCTTACACAGATAACTTCCACCTATGGAGACAACTCCATATTCTCATTTTTACTATCACTTCTGAATAAGAGATGCCTCTTTTCAGAATATGTCAATATGGTCCTTCCAAAATTAGCACTATACTTCCAACTGTCCCTGAGCAACCAATCTTTGGTAAACCTCAGATTGTCCTCGACAATTGCTTAATCATTTTAGTCATATCCAATTCTAGACCTTTTCCCTTCTTAATGCCTCTGGGCATTTGGAAAAATTTAGAAATGACAAATATTATAGCACATGCAATCGATCCTGTACCCAAAGCAAATGGTACACGATTCATGATGTCTCACATAAAGACATGATTCTAGACCAGTCTTTTGCTACAATATTTTTATTTGCCATGTTTTCAAAATTTGACTATGAAGAGGGATGCCGTAATCATAATCGAATTTTGAGAACGCAATATATAGAATTTCCTTAAGTTGAACCAATCCAACATGAAATTCATATATATATATTCTTGACTAAAGATGATTAAGGTCTCAATCTAAGCCTTTAGAACTGAAATGAAGTATATCCTCTCCCTTAATTATAGCAAAACAACTTTTTCAATCCCTGCAGCCTCACGAATTGAAACTTTTGTTTTCTATAATTAACATTGCTAACTTGCAACACCAACAATAATTATCATGCTCCCACTAACATGATGATTATTAGCATAACACTTATGCTCCCACTAGCTTTGACATGTACTCAGAAATCTGCTGGACTTCTAGAAATCAATACTTTATTGACTTTCTTACCAAAGTTCAGATTTCTGATACGAGATGCTTTGATAAAACTTTATCAAAATCATACACCTTTCCTTAGATAGCATGCATGTGTGTCTAAACAATTTCAGAACTATGAAAAGGGATGTCGTAATCATAGTCTCAATTGTTTAGACCTTTTGCCATCTGCTTCAAATCTACTTGGTGGAAGTGTTTCCTCACCATCATTTTCATGAATCGGAGAGAAACCTTATGACCCTTAGATTTTATGGTGTATGTGTTCTTATCCATGTGAATCGTCAAAACCATAGTCACAAGACAAGGATAATGACAAATCCAAACTCATATGGACTGAACTTATGCAATCTTAACTTCTTGCCACCTGGCAGTACAAGATCTGCCATTGCTTCCAAGTTGTTATGCAACCAATTGAGAACTTTCAGAACTCCTATGCAAAGCCAACTTTAACTGGAATGGGCACATAATATGTCAACACGATAGGTTATAAACCTCAAGTCGTGTGCTAGTGAAGAACCTCAGGTTTTATTCTTGATTAGTTCTTGAAATTCTTTTTAGGATCTTTAAGACTCCCACTATCCTCTTGACATATAAGACTATCTTGCCAAATATTCAAGAGATAGTGCGGATTCTTTATCAAGACAAACACTTCACACAATTGGCCTTAGTTGGTCTTTGTTTTATCCAAAACATCACAACTTACCAATTTCAAATGTACAAGAGTAGGACACTTTTACTCTTACATTTGACAAGTGTTTTAAACCTTTCTTTAAGATATGTCACTCAAGTTACAATCTTGGAGTATGACTCTAAGAATTGTTTTGGAACGAAGTATGACTCATCTTCCTGATCTAACCATTTCAACAATGCATGACTCCTCTTCTTAGTCATAAGAATGCACTAAGATGACCTTTAGAGGACTAATTGTGATATGATTTCTAAATCATTAAGATGATCACAAACATGATACTAAAGTACTCTCCCATCTTTTCAGATTTGAGAAACTTTTATCTTTCTGCCTAATTTGATTCTTCCCATTCGTTCTGCCATACATTGAGACTTTTCCAATGTTTCAGAATTATACTTAAACTTGTAAGTATAACCATATTTACTAAACTTTAGTAAATCAAATAGTCTTAACGAGCTTTGTGGTGGACATGACCAGTGCACAAGAATGTGTACTAGATCCCTTTAGTCCTTCACTTGACTCACACATCCATGTGAACAAGTAATTAGTCTTGATTTTCCAATGCTTGAAAGTTCTCATTCATCATACTATTCAACTTGCATGATTCCAAGTTTCGGTCCAATTGAAACTTGGGTGATGAGGAACTTTCCTGATTTGGTAAATTTAGACACTACCACAAATGAAAGAATCAAATCCATTTTCCAATATTGCTGTCAGTGGAATCATATAAACAACAATTTTCCACAAATGCCATTGTAAGGATAAAATTAAACAATTTTCTTTTATTTTAAAACTTTGCGGAAAAACTTATCCTTACAATCCACATGGAAAATAGTTGTTATCTAATCCTTAGCAATATATCATAACTTCTTAAGCAACTGCTCAAAATTCTAATGCGATCGAAATCCACCTTCGCGATCAGAATCAGCATATACTTCCTTTAAGATTTATCTCTATTCTTTGATTCTTAAAACATCAACATGTGACCCAGTCACATCATGTAATGAGGATCACAGAATAGAACTTAACAGAGTTAGATAATGGGCTCTACCTGATGTAGAGTCAAACTTTTTGACTTTAACATCCTTAGGTAAAATTGGCAGCTTTGCAATCAACGCCCATTCCTTTGGCAAAATAAACATATGGACCCTTTGGTAATGGGACTATCTCAGACTTAGCCTTTCTCTTTACCATTTGGTCAACCGGGTTGACTATGGCCAATCCCTTTCCATTGTGAAGAGAATGCTTTTTCTGGATTTCCAGTGTCACCATTGTCGCTGTCCATAAAGTTTTGGGGAAGTTGATCTTCTAATCAAATTTGCTTTACTATCGTTCCAAATCATTGCTGATTCAGCAACACCAAGCAAATAGATATGATCATTAAGGTTCATGTCATAGTCTGTTTCATAGTAGTCCCAAAGGAACTCACTATGTGACTTAGAAAGTGATTGAACATCCAACTTTCTCAATACTTTGACACCCAACTCTCCCGGCTTGTCAATATGTGACTTCATCTCTAAGATGTGATCACACATAGACCTTGCTTGCCATTAGGGATTGAGTGACCTTGAACTTGTGGGTTAGGGAGAATAATTGGAGGAGGTGGAGGAAGAGAAGTATGACTTCCATGAGCCAAACTCGGGAAGTCATATTCATTAGGAAAACTTGGTTTGGGAAGATCATTGTTGTCTAAACCTAACATCAACAATGGGATAAATTCACGTAAAGTTGATTTAAGTCCTTAATATAACACCCAATATGATATATTAAGGCTAGGACCCAACAAACTATTTTATAACTTGGAAGAGGGATGCCGTAATCCAAGCTATAAAATATTTGAAGGTAGGTGAATGACGATTCACCAATTTCCACCAAGATAAACAAAATGTATTATTAGGTTTTAATTGGTTTTGAAACTCCTAGATTCTTTTGAGATTCATTGAACTTTTCAATGGCATGTTTCAATCTCGAGTGTGCCCTTCAGGTTTTGTGACTGTGATGCCGAGGATCACAAAACAAGGTGTGAATAACCATGCAAATATACTTGGTACCCTTAATATTTACCCCTCAATCGATGTGCCGGTTAACCACACACGTTCCACCGATACTATGATAAACATTAAGTTACCCTTTGCCTACCTTGTTAAATCAAGCTAGTGTGCCGGTTAACCACACACGCTCCACTAACTGACTTAAGCAAAGTGCAAAGTGTAATTTCATGGGTTAGCACCAAATTCACATTTTCCTAAGTAACTAAGATTGGGTATTATTAAGAGTTTAGTTACTTAGTATTTATCATTAATACTTTTAATGAAGGGAGAATTATAGTCCTTGTCCTACCCGTTCGGCTAACGACCCTCCACCGGTCAAGGAAGCGGTGGGTGAGAGTGGACACCCATTAAACTGCCATTTTATCGGCAGTAACCTTATACCCCCCTTATAGACCGGCTTCGTGAATGAGGCCTACTAATGGTAAGACGACTTTACTCTTATACATATATATAAATATTATTAACTTATAATATTATAAAGTATAAGGGTTGAATTTTAACTTTTAAAATTCTAAGGGCTTAACTTGGAATTAAAATATTCATGGGATAACTTTACAAATTCCAAAACTTGAGGGCAAGTTTTTGAAACTATTAAAAAAAAATTCATTTCATAACTTATGAGTTTAATGGTTCATTAAAATGAAGACTCTTCATTTTTTATGTAACCTCTTATTCTTTAATAACACTTTTAAAGAAGTGACTCTTAAACATCCATAACTTGAGGACAAGTTATGGAGTCATAATACTATTTAATGAAAAAGACTCTTCATTTTTTTTATGTAACCTATGACACTTTTATGAGTTTTAAGATTCATAAATGTGACCTTTTATGTAACTTGAGGACAAGTTACAAAAACACATTTTATGAACTACCTCTAGATTAATTAGGATTGAAAACAACTAAAACACAATTTTTTTTTTCATTAATCTAAACTAACTCATAAATCAAGGAAACACAAAAAAAATAACTTTTGGATTCCATAACTTATGGAGTTTAATGTTTTGTTTTATGATGAAACTTTTCATATTCCATAACTTAAGAACAAGTTATGGGATTCTTTAAAACATTAAGACCAAGTTTTGTAACTCCATAAAAAATTTTGAATCAATTTTTTTTAAACCTTTTCATATCCATAACTTATGGAGGTTTCAAAAAACTCTTTAGATCAAACTTTTAAAACTAATAAAATAATCATATCATTTTATCTTTTACTAAATTTGACCTAATTCAACTCATATAGCAAATGATTCAAATTTTACAAATAATTAGTTTTTCACAAAAACTAGTAATTATCTTAAAATTTGACAAACGTCATGTTTTTTTCCTTTTTTTTCAACTTGAAAATAAAACATTTGCATCAATATAACAGAAAACAACCCATGGCTCTGATACCACTGTTGGGTTTTGAGCATTCTAACACTCATATGCTGTACATGCAACCCTATAAACCTTGGATCTATGTTTTCTCTATTATACATGCAAATATTAACTATTCCAAGGTTTCATCCTAACTAGCATATTATGAAGCACCTATACTACAAAGTTCTAGTTAGATGACATACCTTTTGATGTAGCTTGATGTCTTCAAGCTTTAAGAGCTTAGCCCCAATAGTGTGGAAGCCTTAAATGGAATCAAAAATCACCAAAACACCTTGGAAGAACTTGAGAGAATATGTATGCACACTAAAATCGACCCACTCTTATTTTCACACACTTGTGTCAATTTTGTGATCCAAGGACCCCTTTATATATTATGGAGGATTAGGGTTACATCCATATAAACCCTAATACCCATGACCTTTCATTTACATAGGATCCATGGGTTAAAAGCTCCATGGACCATCCATGAAAGCTTAGCCCAACCTAAATGAACTTGGCCCATTCCATATATATAAGAGTCCATATTTAATTAGTTCTTTTTGATCACTTAATTAATTCTAAATTAATTCTTGATCAATACTAATTAAATAATATGATTCCATATTAATATATTAGAACTTATAATATATTAATATAAATCATAAATATACTATTCTCAAAAGACTATCCATATAAATTGTGTCGGTGAAGTGCAACCCAAATGGACCATGCCGGGTCGGGTCAAGTACATACCAAATATAGTTATGGACTTAGACATTAATCCAACAAAAACATGAAAAAGAAATATAGTAAACGATCGACAAGAGATAGCAACACTTTACTCATAAATAAAACACCTTTTATTCATCATCTAATGTCAATTACACTTTACAAATTTCAAGGTTATCTAACTACTAAATCTAATATCATCCTTCAGCCCTATGCTCCGAGCATGCTGGAGATGCTTAACCCGAGTCAGTCCCTTCGTGAGGGGATCTGCTGGATTCTCATCCGATGATACCCTCTTTGCCACGAGGAGTCCTTCTTCTATTCAATATCTGATGAAATGGTATTTTCTGTCGATGTGTCTGGATCTCCCGTGATCCCTTGGTTCCTTGGCTAAGGCAACTGCACTTTTACTATCACAGAAAATTTCCATTGGCTCTTTAATAGCTGGTACAACTCCAAGGTCTCCAATGAAGTTCTTCAGCCATATCGCCTCCTTTGCTGCCTCGCTAGCTGCTATATACTCTGATTCGCAAGTTGAATCAGCCACTGTCTCTTGCTTGGAACTCTTCCAAGAAATTGCTCCTCCGTTTAAGGTAAAGACCCAGCCTGACTGAGAGCGGAAATTATCCCTATCAGTCTGAAAGCTAGCATCACTATACCCTACAACTCTCAAGTCTTCACTCCCACCGAGGGTAAGGACCCAGTCCTTAGTCCTCCATAGGTACTTGAGGATATTCTTTACCGCAGTCCAGTGTGCCTTGCCAGGGTTCCCCTGATACCTGCTAACCATGCTCAAAGCAAAGGCTACATCAGGTCGAGTATACGTCATAGCATACATGATCGATCCTACAGCCGAAGCATAAGGTATTCGACTCATTTCTGCTATCTCAGCCTCAGTACTAGGGCTTTGTGTCTTACTCAATCTGGCGTTACTCTGGATGGGTAACTCTCCTTTCTTGGAGTCCTGCATGCTGAATCTCTTCAGCACCTTATCCAAGTAGGTACTCTGACTAAGTCCAATTAGTCTTTTACTCCGGTCTCTCAAGATCCTTATCCCTAGAATATAGGCAGCTTCTCCTAGGTCCTTCATAGAGAAACACTTCCCAAGCCAGGACTTAACTTCCTGCAGAGTTGGGATGTCATTTCCTATGAGTAGTATGTCATCCACATACAATACCAAAAAGCTAACTATACTCCCACTAGCCTTGACATATACACAAGATTCATCTTCACTCCTAGAAAAGCCAAATTCTTTGACTTTCTCATCAAAGCAAAGATTCCATCTGCGAGGTGCTTGATTTAACCCATAAATGGATTTCTCAAGCTTACACACTCTATTAGGGTACTCTGTATTGACAAACCCCTCTGGCTGACTCATGTAAACATCCTCAGCCAACTTTCCATTAAGGAAAGCGGTTTTGACATCCATTTGCCATATTTCATAGTCATGAAATGCAGCTATGGCTAACAGAACCCTAATAGACTTAATCTTGGCCACTGGAGAAAAGGTCTCATCATAATCAACTCCCGGAGTTTGTGAGAAACCCTTTGCAACCAGTCGTGCCTTATAAGTGTGTACATTACCATCCATTTCGGTTTTCTTCTTGAAGATCCATTTGCACCCTACAGTCTTACGACCTGGTACATTCTCAACCAAGTTCCAAACTTGATTGTCATACATGGACTGTATCTCGCTGTCCATTGCCTCTTTCCACTTGGCTGACTCAGGGCCTGCCATGGCTTCCGCATAACTGTTAGGTTCATCCAGACCTATCAGTGTCTCATCACTGATAAGTGTATCACCTTCCGCAGTAATATGGAATCCATAGTAATGCTCAGGTGCATTCCTAACCCTTGTGGAACGCCTCAGAGGTACAGACTTGTCAATTGGCTCAACAGGAGTTTCCTCCTCAAGTTAAGTGCTAGGGTTTGAAGTTCCTTCACCACTTGACTCTTGAATTTCTTCAAGGTCAACTTGCCTCCCACTGTCTCCTTGGCTTATGAACTCTCTCTCTCGAAAGAAAGCCCTCCTAGCTACAAAGACCACATTCTCACTAGGTCTGTAGAAGAGGTAACCAAAGGATTTCTGTGGGTAGCCGATGAAAATACACCTCTCACTTTGAGGTTCGAGCTTATCATGAGTCTCGCATCTCACGAAAGCCTCGCAACCCCAAATCTTAATGTGGTCTAGTTTGGGTACTTTACCAGTCCACATCTCATGAGGAGTTTTGGCAACTTTCTTTGTGGGGACTAGATTAAGGATATGGGCGGCAATCTCTAAGGCATACCCCCAAAATGAGATTAGTAGCGAAGCTCGACTCATCATGGAACGAACCATATCCAACAAGGTTCGATTACGCCTCTCAGCTACACCATTCAACTGTGGTGTCCTGGGAGGTGTCAATTGTGAGACAATCCCACATTCCCTAAGATAGTCGAGGAACTCTGAACTAAGATACTCACCACCTAGATCGGATCGAAGCATCTTAATGTTCCTGCCCAATTGATTCTCGACTTCCTGTTTAAACTCTTTAAACCTCTCAAAAGTCTCTGACTTATGCTTGATTAAGTAGACATATCCATATCTACTGTAATCATCAGTAAAAGTCAAATAATAACGATTAGCATCCCTTGTGGCATGTTTGAAGGGCCCACACACATCCGTGTGTATAAGATCCAACAAACCTTCACCCCTATCACAAGAGCCTGTGAAGGGTGACTTTGTCATTTTTCCAAGTAAGCATGATTCGCAACTATCATCTGACTTTAGGTCAAATAACTCCAATACTCCATCCTTTTGGAGTTGGCCTATGCGTTTCTTGCTTATATGTCCAAGACGACAATGCCATAATGATGCTTTATCCAAGTTATTGTCATTAATAGAATCAATACACAATACATTATTTCCTAAGTTATCAACCACAGATACAGTTTCATACACACAATCACAAGGTAATGCTTTAAAATAAAGAACATTATTAAAGAAAGCATTAATCGAACCAACTTCATTATCAAATGAAAAGGTGAAACCTTGTTTATACAATGCATGAAAGGAAATAATATTTCTTGCCATTTCTGGCGAATAACAACATTTATTCAAATCTAAACTAAACCCACCACTTAGCGATAAAGTATAAACTCCAATCTTGGTGACAGGTAAAGCTTTCCTATTCCCCATGATTAAGTTTATTCTTCCATGCTCCACATTCTCACTTCTTCTTAGTCCCTGCAAATCGGAACAGATATGAATACCACAACCGGTATCAAGGACCCAAAAGTTAGAATGGGGTGAGTTATTAGATAAGATAGTGTAAATACATGCATGGTTGGGTTTAACTTTCCCATCCTTCACATCTTGCTGGTACTTTGGGCAGTTCCGCTTCCAATGTGACTTTTCATGGCAATAGAAGCATTCAGCCTCTTTTGGGTCAGAAGAAGGAGTAATGAAACCTTTCTTGGTTCCACTTAAAGAAGAGCCATCAAGGGTCCTAGCCTTGGTACCCTTCGAAGAGCTCCTCCTCTTCTTCCCTCGACCTTTCCCGATTGCCAAAACCGGGGCGGAGATTGGAGTAGGAGTGTTAACAACCGACTTACCCTTAAGACCTGTTTCTGCGGTCTTGAGAAGTCCCTGAAGTTTGCTGAGTGTGACCTCTTCCTTATTCATGTGATATGTCATGCGAAATTGATCATAGCACGATGGTAAGGAGTGCAAAATGATATCTATTGCAAGCTCCTCAGGGAAGTTCACATTAAGCTTCAGCAACCGATCCACATACCTTTGCATTTTCTGCATGTGGCTCGTAACGGATTCCCCGTCCTTCATCATGGTTGTTATGATGGAGTAGATGATTTCATACCTCTCTTGTCGTGCACTTTGATGGTATCTTTCCATCAGATTTTGGTGCATTTCAAAAGGGTAGAAGTCCTCATAGGACTTTTGGAGTTCCGCTGTCATGGTGGCCAACATGATGCATGCCACTTTTGTAGCATCCCTTTCATGTGCCCGGAAGTCAGCGATCTCCTGGGGGTTGCAGTGGTCTCATCAATCTCCTTAAGCTCCTTGTCAAGGACATATTCTTTGTCCTCGTAGCGGGTAATCATCCTGATGTTTCTGATCCATTCATTGAAGTTGGATCCATCAAAAGTGACTTTCCCACACAAGTTCATAAGGGTAAAGGAGCCATTAGGATTAGAGCTAGAAGCAGCATTGTTTGAAGACATCTGAAAGAAGAGAACAAGATTAGTTTAGATATTAAGAAAGTCCTTAATAAAACACCCAAATGTAATATTAAGGCTAGGACCCAATCACAATATATTATAAATTAGAAGAGGTATGGCGTAATCCAAGCTATAACATATTTGAAAGGTAGGTGAATGATGATTCACCAATTTCCACCATGAAAAAACGAAATATAGATATTAGGTTTTTAATTGGTTCTTAGAAATTCATAGATTCTTTTGAGATTCAATGAACTTTTCAAAGGCATGTTTCAATCTCGAGTGTGCCCTCCAAGTTTTGTGACTGGGATACCGAGGATCACAAAACGAGGTGTGAAGTAACCATGCAAATCACTTAGTACACTCAATGTTTATTACTCAATCGATGTGCCGGTTAACCACAAGAGCTCCACCGACCTATAATAAGCTTTAAGTCACGCTTTTACCTACCTTGTTAAGTCCAAGTTAGTGTGCCGGTTAACCACACACGCTCCACCAACGACTTAAACAAAGTGTAAACTGTAATTTCATGGATTAGCACCTTATTCACACTTTTCCTAAAGTAACTAAGATTGGGAATTTAATAAAAGCATTTAGTTACTTTATAATATTCATCATACTTTTAATGAGAATTTATAAGTCCTTGTCTTACCCGTTCGGCTAAAGACCCTCCACCGATCAAGGAAGCGGTGGGTGAGAGTGGACACCCATTAAGTTGCCATTTTATAGGCAACAACCTTATACCCCCCTTATAGACCGGCTTCGTGAATGAGGCGTACTAGCGGTAAGACGACTTGATCTTATACATATATATATTAGTAACTTATAATATTATAAAGTATAAGGGTTGAATTTTAACTTTTAAAATTCTAAGGGTTGGAACTAAAGTTTTAATCAAGACTTTACTTGTTCCAAAACTTGAGGGCAAGTTTTGTAAACTTCCAAAACTTTTCATTTCTTATAACTTATGAATTAATTGAGTAATAAAAATGAAGACTTTTCATTTTTATAACTCTTGTGTTCTTTTAATGGCTTTAATAAAAGTGAGACTTTTGGTTTTCCATAACTTGAGGACAAGTTATGGACTCCATTAAAACACATTATGATCATGAATTAAACTACCATGAAGGTTACAAACAATTCCTATGATCATCTAATCTTCATAAGTTCAAGAAAATGAATATGAACACTTTCAAGAATCAAAAATTACACTTAAAAAACTTGTAATTTTGGTAATTGCCATTGTAAATGGATTAGCATAAACATATCACCATCTAAAACAAGTTTTAAAACACCAAAACAGTTTAGGGTAATGTTTCTAGTCCATTTCCAGCAACAAATGTCGAAATTCTGAAAACTGCAGCCTCTACTCGTCGAGTGCAAGAACAGACTCGACGAGTAACTTGCATTTGTTCATGGACTCGTCGAGTCCCCCATGGACTCGGCGAGTTCATACGAGCAGAAAACAGAAAAACGATTTTTTCAAGCAGTTTGCACAAAAAAAAAATCAACAAACAAGCCTAGTCTCTGATACCACTGATGGGTTTTGAGCATTCTAACACTTCCTAAGTGTACATGCAACCCTAATAACCTTGGATCTATGTTTGTCTAATTATCATGCAAAGTTGAATTCCAAGGTTATATTCCTATCTAGCATACATGAGCAACATTTTTAACTTGAATGAAAGATAGAATAACTTACCTTGTTGTTGATTATGATCCTTGAAAGCTTGTGAGCCTAGCACCCCAAGTGTGATGCCTCAAATGCTTCACACAACACCAAATGCAAAGGAGTAAACTTTGAGAGAATCTTACACTTGCAAAAATCGACTCTAGCCCTCTTGTTTCTTAGTGTCCATGATTTTGGGGAGAACACCTTTGTTTATATAGTGTGTTGCATTAGGTAAACCCTAATGTAGCATGACTCTTCATTTCATGATCCATGGGTTAACTCCATGGAGCATCCTATGGGTGGAACCCAACTTCATAATCCATGGAGCCTCTTAGCCCACTATATAAGATATGGAAGATTTACATAATCTACCCATATATTTAATTAGTTATCTTTTGATCACTTAATTAATTCTAAATTAATTCTTGATCAAACTAATTAAATAATATTATTAATATATTAGAACTTATAATATATTAATAAACCATAAGTGTTATTTCTCTCATTTTAGTTTATCCAATTGCATGGTGCCATGCAACCCAAATGGACCATGCCGGGTCGGGTCAAGTACATACCAGAAATAGTTATGGACTTAGACACCTTATCCAACAGATCATTCCATGGAAACGAAGTCTCAAATTCTAAGTACATTGCTTTGAACATCCTTCTTGCATTAAGTTTCCTAATCTTACACATATTTAATGAATAACTTCCACCTATGGGAATATTTCCATATTCTCATTTTGACTATCACTTCTGAAAAAGAGTTGCCTCTTTTCAGAATATGTCAATATGGTCCTTCCAAAATTAACACTATACTTCCAACTGTCCCTGAGCAACCAATCTTTGGTAAACCTTAGATTGTTCTCGACAATTGCTTAATCAAATTAGTCATATCTAGTTCTAGTACTTTTTCCCTCTTAATGCTCTAGGCATTTGGAAAAATTTAGAACAGATGAATATTGTAGCACATGCAATCGACCTTGTATCCGAAGCATATGGGACACGATTCATGATGTCTCACATAAAGACATGATACTAGACCAGTCTTTTGCTATAGTATTTCTCTTTCTATTTTCCAAGTTCTCATAATTCAGATTATGAAAAGGGATGTCGTAATCATAATCGAATTTTAGAACGCAAATAATGGACCCATATATAGAAATTCCTTATGTTGAGCCATTCCAACATAAAATTAATATATATATCCTTGACTACAGATGATTAAAACCTCAATCTAAGCTTTTAGAATTGAAATGAAGTATAATTTCCTCTCCCTTAATTATAGGAAAACAACTTTTCCCAATTGAACTTTTGTTTTTCTATAATTAACATTGCTAACTTGCAACACTTGTCATAATTATCATGCTCCCACTAACATGACGATTATTAGCATAACACTTATGCTCCCACTAGCTTTGACATGTACTCAAAAATCAGGTGGACTTCTAGAAATCAATACTTTATTGACTTTCTTACCAAAGTTCAGACTTCTGATACGATATGCTTTGATAAAAACTTTATCAAAATCATACACATTTCCTTTGCCATTCCTCACAAGTCCATGTTAGTGTGCCGGTTAACCACACACGCTCCACTAACGACTTTTGAGAATGCAAATATCACAATTGCTATCTACTTAAAATCTACTCAGTGAAAGTGTTTCCTTACCATCATTTTCATGAATAGAAGAGAAACCTTATGACACTTAGATTTTATGGTGCATGTGTTCCTATCCATGTGAATTTGTCAAAACCATAATCTCAAGACAAGGTTAGTGACAAATCTAAGCTAATATGGATTGAACTTGTGCAGTCTTAACTTCTTGCCACCTGGCAGCACAAGGGCATGTCATTGCTTCCAAGTTGTTATGCAACCAATTGAGAACTCTCAGAACTCATATGTGTTGGAGCATGGAAATGCTCTACAAATAATGAGTGATAGTTAGGTTGTATTTTTTCCTTTATTGACTTGTTGGTTTATTTGTCTCTCCCTCATATATAAAAGGAGTGATGGTCATTTCTTATCATGCACCTTTTCTAAAATGTAATTCTAGAGAGAGAAAGTGGTGGGATTTCTCCCATCCAGGGAGAGTTTCTTTCTCCCACCATTGTTCTTCATGAATATTATTATTATCTCTCTTTTCTTTCTCATTTTCTAAGAATTCTCATCATGTTCTTCATATTTTTATATTTTGATACACGATAAATCTCGAGATACTATTCTTCCGCATCCACCGTTCGTATAAAAATGGGTCTCTACAATTGGTATCAGAGCCGTACCTTGAAGATCTCACGATTAGTTCAAGGGAACGACTCCCGTTCGGTGATTATCTTGAAGTTTTTCGTGTTTTTGCAAGAATTTTCGGGTTCAAACCGGAAACTTCTGATGAGTTTTCTATTTTCTGGGTGATTCTTTCTTAGTAAAATAATTATGTTGTTGCTGCTCAATCAAATTCACTGCTAAAATTTATGTTCTTAGCATTTTTCTGTTGAAGAAATGAAGAAAAATGGGAGAAGAAATTATTTTTGTGGTCTCAAATTGTTGAAGAAATTGTTCCAGGGAGTTCTTGTATTCTTGGATGAGAAGACACAAAATAATGGGCTTATTTTCTTGAAGAAAGTGGAGAAAAGCATCTCTTTATTGAAGATTTTTTTTACCCAGCAACTATTATTCTCAAAGGTATGAAGTTCTTGTTCTTCATAATTTTAGTGCTGTGAATCTTTGATTTGAAGATGTTATGGACGTAATATGTGTTTGCATAAAGCACTTTGTCCTTTTTTGCTCTTTTGGGTAAAGAGTACTCCACTCACTTTTGCCTTTCCAAGTAAAAACCATGTGACTATGACAAATCCCATCACCTTTTGTCCCCTAAAAACCCCCTGTACATTCCTCATCTTTGCCTTCCAAAGACCACTTTTTGACTTAAAATGCTTTATAAAAGATTTCCTTATTAAAATATGAATAAATGGCCTTTGCTGTACCATTTTTCATGAAAAAATAGCATTTTTCGTCACCTGTTCAGCCCTTCTCGGACCCCCGAACCGCAGCCAAAAACTGCCTACCAGAGCCTCCTAAGAAGCCTCCACGCAGCCCCTCTCAGGCCTTGGTCCGCAGCCTCTCAGCTAAGCCTTGGTCCACAACCTCTTAGCCTAGCCGAGAAGCCCGCAGCCTTCCTGCCCTCCGGACCGAAGTCACTTCCAGTCTCTCGGACCGCAACTCGCAATCCGCAGTTCGGACCGCAGGCTTCCTTCTCGGTTCGGACCGCCCCTGCAGTATCAGACCGCTTCGGTACTACCGCAGTCCGACCCGTATCTATTATTCCTCACCCGCAGACTTCGGTACTCAGCTCTCGTCCGCACCCACTTTCCATCTGCAACCCTCTTCCATCCGCATCTTCTTCCCATCCGAAGCCACCTCCCAGACCCGCCTTCTCCTTCACTTCGGATCCCCTTCAGCCCCTCCCCTCCTCCCCTCTCTTCTTCCTTCTTCCTCCTCCCCCCTCCTTATTCCATCCTTCCTCCTTTTTCCTCCCCCTTTTTTTTAAAACCCCCTTATTTTTTTAAAACCTTTTATTTATTTATTTATTATTCAGCCATTTTTTTGTATTATTATTATTATTATTATTTTTTCTTTTTCTCAATTTTTTTTAACGCCAATTATTTTTATTCAGCTAATTTTTTTTTATTTTAGCTAATTTTTTTTATTTAGCCAATTTTTTTATTAAAACCAATTTTTTTTTACACCAATTATTTTTTTAACACCAATTTTTGCCACAAACGAACCTTGGATTGTCACATTGGTTCATTTCATGCCGATTATTTTTGGAAGATTACACCATACCGCAGTCGGACTTCATATCATTCTTTGTGATGCTTGCACCGCAACGACGATTGATCAACAAAGTTGTTTCGCATTGCTTCACTTTATGAGATTTTATGACTTGTCGCTCTTGATTTTTGGTTGACAAATCATGTATCCTGAGCATGTGGACTTTATTTTCTATTGAAGACCACTTCGAGATTTCCGGCACCGCAGTTTGGATATTTTTGGTATTTTCGGCACAACAGAGATATTTCTTCATGCAGTGATTCTTCGTTCTATGGTATTTGTTCGTGCAGCTTCAGCAACTATATCACCCACCTTCTCATGACCGCAGAGTATCTCTTTTACTCTATTTCTCGTGTCTTATCGAGACCCTTCATACATCTAGGGAGAGCTCTCTTATCTCTTGGTATCCGACACTCTCCATCCGATGATTTGTTGATTTTTGATATCCGGTCATTGGTTATCAAAAATAGGGAGAGAATATCATCCGGATTTGGTTATTATGATTGTTTGAGTTTGGATTTTTGAAGACTTCTGAAGACGATTATTTATTTAGTGATGCAATGTGGCACTTATTTTTGGTCTTTACGGATCAAATTTTTGGCATTACTCGATGTTTTCCGATTCAGATTATTTATTATTCGGATTCTACCACAAGATGATTTTGTGTTCGCATCCGATTCAGATCTTATGGTTTCACGAGTTTGGATTTGTGATATGTTGAAGACGAAGATTATTTTGGCGATGTGACGTGACACTTATTTTTGATCTTTGGATCAAAATTTTGGCATTGTTGGACCATGTTTTTGGACTCACATTATTTTTATCCGGACTTCATTTTATGGATGCTTCACATTTTTAGCAGGTTATTCTTTGAAGAATCTTGGTGTATTATGATTCGAGAACTCGAGATGTTTTTCAGACTTTTTGAAGCCGAAGTGTTTCTTTTATTGGATTTTCTACTTGCTCATGGTGACCTTCTTCTTCCGGTGATTATGGTTGGCTTGAAGATTTGGATCTTATTTTTTCTTCTTCATTGGTTGTGCTTTGAAGCCGAAGACCTTCATTGTTTAGAGATTCATGGCCAGTTTCAGACTTCACAGACACTTCAAAGTTTCAGAGACATTTCAGCATTTGGTTCTCATTATGTTTCATTTTATTACCACACTTGCTAGTCGGATTACTGTATTATAGCCTTGTATCACTTATTGGATCTCTCATCATTTGTAAGAATTTAGGGAGAGAATGTTCGAGCATGGAAATGCTCTACAAATAATGAGTGATAGTTAGGTTGTATTTTTCCCTTTATTGTATTGTTGGTGTATTTGTCTCTCCTTCCTATATAAAGGGAGAAATGGTCATTTCTTACATGCACCTTTTCTAAAATGTAATTCTAGAGAGAGAAAGTGGTGGGATTTCTCCCATCTAGGGAGAGTTTCTTTCTCCCACCATTGTTCTTCATGAATATTATTATTATCTCTCTTTTCTTTCTCATCTTCTAAGAATTCTCATCATGTTCTTCATATTTTTATATTTTGATACACAATAAATCTCGAGATACTATTCTTCCGCATCCACCGTTCGTATAAAAATGGGTCTCTACAATATGCAAAGCCAACTTTAACTGGAATGGGCACAGAAATAGAAATATGTCAACACGATAGGTTATAAACCTCACGTCGTGTGCTAGTGATAAACTACAGGTTTTTACTCTTGATTAGATCTTGAAGTTTTTTCAAGATCTTTAAGACTCCCACTGTCCTCTTGACATATAAGACTCACTTGCCAAATATTCAAGAGATAGTGCGGATTCTTTATCAAGACAAACACTTCACACAATTGGCCTTAGTTGGTTTTTGTTTTATCCAAAACATCACAACTTACCAATTTCAAATGTACAAGAGTAGGACACTTTTACTCTTACATTTGACAAGTGTTATAAACCTTCTTTAAGATATGTCAGTCAAATTACAATCTTGGAGTATGACTCTAAGAATTGTTTTTGGAACGAAGTATGACTCATCTTCTTGATTTAACCATTTCAACAATTCACGATTCCTCTTCTTAGACATAGGAATGCACTAAGATGTCCTTAGAGGACCAATTGTGATATGGTTTCTTAATCATTAAGATGATCACAAAACATGATACTAAAGTACTCTCCCATCTTTTCAGATTTGAGGAACTTTTATCTTTCTGCCTTATTTGATTCTTCTCATTCGTTCCGCCTTACATTGAAACTTTTCCAATGTTTCAAAATTATACTTAAACTTGTAAGTATAACCATATTTACTAAACTTTAGTAAATCATGATGAATAGTTTTATCGATCTTTTGTGGTGGACATGACCAGTGCACACGAATGTGTACTTGATCCCTTAGTCCTTCACTTGACTCACATATAAATGTGAACAAGGAATTAGTCTTAATTTTCCAAAGGTGAAAATTCTCATTCATCATACTATACAACTTGCATGATTTCCACGTTTCTATCCAACTGAAACCTTGGGTGATGAGAATCTTTCCTTATTTGGTAAATTTAGACACTACCACAAATGTAAGAATCAAACTCATATTTCCATTATTGCTAGAAATATACAAACATCAATTTTCCATAAGTGCCATTGCAAGGACATATAAAATAAAACAAAATTTTATTTATTTATCAAATGCGGAAAAACTTTCCTTAGAATGCAATTTTAAATGGAAACTATGCTATTACATATTTCCTAGCAATCCATCATAACTCTCTAAGTAGTAGCTCAAGAATCCGATCTTCAAACCATGCGATTGAAATCCATCTTCGCGATCAGATTCAGCATACTCTTTCTCTAAGTTCCCTTCCATTTGCTTGATCCTGCCATACATCAAAATGTATTAAGAATCTTCAAATAGGAACTTAAGAGAGTTAGATAGTGGACTTACCTGAAGCAAAGTCAAACTTTTGACTAGACCTTCTCTCAGATCTTTCAGGTGGTTAGGGAAGCTTTGCAACCAATGCTCCTTCCTTTGGCAATAGACACATATCGATCCTTTGGGAATGGTGCACTGGACTATCTCAGACTTGCCTTTCTCTTTACCATTTGGTCAACCGAGTTAACTATGGACGATCCCTTTCCATTGGGAAGAGAAAGATTTTCTGAATATCCAATGTTACCGATTGTCAATGTCCATTGAAGTCTGGGAAGTTGATCTTCTTAATCAAATTTGCTCTACCAGTGCTCCAAATCATTGCTGATTCAGTAGCACCAAGCAAATAGATAAGATCATTAAGGTTCATGTCATAGTCTTTTACATAGTAGTCCATAAAGAACTCACTATGTGACTTAGGAAGTGATTAGTCAACATCCAACTTCCTCAAGACTTTGACACCCAACTCTCCCGGCTTGTCAATATATGACTTCATCTCCAAGATGTGAACACACATAGACCTAGCTTGCCAATAGGGCTTGAGTGACTTTGAACTAATCAAGAACTTGTGGGTTAGGGAGAATAATTGGAGGAGGTGGAGGGAGTGAAGAATGATTTCTGGAACATCATCTTCATTAGGAAAGCTTGTTCCAAGAGTTTTGGGAAGATCATAAATGTCTGAACTAGACATCTTTTGGGAGATATTCAAGATACTTGATTTAAAGTCCTTAATAGAACACCCAATATGAAATATTAATGCTAGGACCCAACACAATATTTTATAACTTGGAAGAGGGATGCCGTAATCCAAGCTATAGAATATTTGAAGGTAGGTCAATGACGATTCACCAATTTCCACCATTAAAAATGAAATAATTTATTAGGTTTTAATTGGATTTGAAACTCCTAGATCTTTTGAGATTCATTGAACTTTTCAATGGCATGTTTCAATCTCGATTGTGCCCTCTCAAATTTTGTGACTGGGATGCCGAGGATCACAAAACAAGGTGTGAATAACCATGCAAATATACTTGGTACCCTTAATATTTACCCCTCAATCGATGTGCCGGTTAACCACACGCGCTCCACCGATACAATGATAAACATTAAGTTACCCTTTTCCTACCTTGTTAAATCCAGGTTAGTGTGCCGGTTAACCACACACGCTCCACTAACGACTTAAGCAAAGTGCAAAGTGTAATTTCATGGGTTAGCACCAAATTCACATTTTCCTAAAGTAACTAAGATTGGGAATTTATAAAAGGTTTAGTTACTTTAGTATTTATCATTAATACTTTTAATGAAGGGAGAATTATAGTCCTTGTCCTACCCGTTCGACTAACGACCCTCCACCAGTCAAGGAAGCGATGGGTGAGAGTGGACACCCATTAAACTGCCATTTTATAGGCAGTAACCTTATACCCCCCTTATAGACCGGCTTCCTGAATGAGGCCTACTAACGGTAAGACTGACTTGCTCTTATATATATATATATATATATATATATATATATATATACATATATATATATATATATATATATATTATTAACTTATAATACTATAAAGTATAAAGGTTGAATTTTAACTTTTAAAACTCTAAGGGCTTAACTTGGAATTAAAGTATTCATGAGGGAAACTTTACAAATTCCAAAACTTGAGGACAAGTTTTGAACTATTCAAAAACTTTTCTATTCCATAACTTATGTGTTTAAAGTAGTTTTAATGAAAAACTCTTCAAGTTCCATAACTTGAGGACAAGTTATGGAAGACTTTAAAACATTTAAAAATGAGACTCTCCATTTTTCATAACTTGTGGAAATCTTATGAGTTTTAATAATCATAAATGTGACTTTTCATATAACTTGAGGACAAGTTACAAAAACACATTTTATGAATAACTCTTAGATCAAATTGGATTGAAAACACATTATCACATAATTTTTCTATTAATCTAAGCAAACTCATAAGAACAAGATAATTCAAATCAAACAATTTTCATGTAATTAGCCTAATCATTAAACTAATACAAAACATGAATCTATTGACAATTATCTTTGAGATTGGATTAGTATGAACATTACCACATCAAAAACAGGTTTACAAGTTCAAAAACAGCTTAGGGTAATGTTCCTAGGCCAATTCCAGCCAAAAAACTCGAAAATATGCTATCAGGGGCTCCTAATCGTCGAGTGTATGAACCTACTCGACGAGTAGGATGATTTTCTTCATGGACTTGGCGTGTCCATCAGTGGACTCGGCGAGTCCATCAGTGGACTCGGCGAGTCCAGTGCCCAGACAGCCAAAAAATCGATTTTTTCAGCTTTTTCAGCAATTTGCATCAAGTATAATTTTTGCATCAAGTATAATTGAAAACAAGCCTAGGCTCTGATACCACTGAAGGATTTTGAGCATTCTAACACTCCTAAGGTGTACATGCAACCCTAAATACCTTAGATCTATGTTTTCTCTATTATACATGCAAATATCAATTTTCCAAGGTATTGTTCTAACTAGCATAATATGAAGAACATATAATACAAATTCTAGTAGAATTACATACCTCTTTGTTGTAGCTTGATTCCATGGAGCTTAAGATCCTAGTGCCTCAAGTGTGACACCTCAAATGGTTCACACAACATCACCAACATCTTGGATAACTTGAGAAAAAGGGTTCCTATGCTCAAATTGGCTAGCCCTCATGTGTACACACACTAGTTCCAATTTCTTGAGCCATGGGGTCCTTATATATGGTGGCTATTAGGGTTACAACATGTAACTCATGTCTTTCCATATTCTTCATGCTCCATGGGTTAAAACCTCCATGGAGTATCCATGGGTTAGTCCATAGGTTTAGCCAAACATGAAGAACTATGGATCATAAGCCCACATATATAAGAATGAATGATTTACACAATCAATCCTCATCTATTTAATTAGTCTCCTTTTGATCACAATATTAATTCCAAATTAATTCTTGATCAATACTAATTAAATAATATGATTTCATATTAATGTATTAGAACTTATAATATATTAACAAATCATAAATATCTTTTTCTCACAAAACTCTATCCAAATTGTTCCGATGCCATGCAACCCAAATGAACCATGCTAATCGGGTCAAGTACATACCAATTATAGTTATGGACTTAGACACTAATCCAACACAAGTGGGGGAGAATTGAAACACCCCGACTCTCAGGTCTAAATTTTACAGCTTTATTTCCATTTTAAAGGGTCTACTCGACGAGTTGGATGCCCTGACTCGTCAAGTAGGAACGAAATCAGCCGCGTGTTCTAAGTGACTAACTCGACGAGTCGGAGGACACGACTCGACGAGTTGGAGCTAGTGGATGAAACCCTAATTTCCAGGGTATTGCACCCTAATTAAAGGGTCATTAGCCTCCCTTACAACCCCCCTTGAGCTCAGAAACCCTAATTCGTGTTTACTCTTCATATTTGTGTGATTGAAGCTTGGAAGGTGGATCTTGGTGAGAAGGACTTGAAGTTCAAGAAGCTTGGAACAAGGAGAAGCTGTAGATCTGAACTCTATTCCATCTTAGCATCACATTGAAGGTAACAAGTCGTTACCTTGGCTCTCCATTAACTAGATCTCTTCACTCATGGTTTAGAGCCCTTTTTAGGGTATTGTGGTGGTATTTCCGGATTTGGGGGAAGATCTGAGGTTGCAACTTCAGATCTGGACCCCTTTAGCCCCTTATGGTCATAAAGTTTCTGTCTTTGCCAAGCTATGGCATTTTCTTTGCCTTAAGCTTCTTCTTTAGCTTGGTTTTGGCTCTCAAGACCTTGCATGCACGTAAAGTTTGCAACTTTACGTCGTAACTAGGCCCTAGGAGGCTAGATCTACCATTTGGAGCTTTGGAATGGCTCAAAATCATCTGGACAAGAAATGGACTGTATGAACTCGACGAGTCGGATAAGGGACTCGACGAGTTGGAAAGGATTTTCCCATTGTTTGGTTTCTGCATGGACTCGACGAGTCAGTTAGGGTATTCCACGGCTTATGGACACGCATAGACTCGACGAGTTAGTCGTTAACTCGGCGAGTCAGTGAGGGTTTTATGACCTTCTGAACCCATAACGAACTCGACGAGATACTAGCTGCACTCGACGAGTTGGGTCAACATGGACTGTTGACTCTGACCGTTGACTTTGACTTGGACCTAGGGTTGACCAGTTTGACCCCTGGGGGTATTTTGGTAATTTGGGAATTTATGGAAGCGAGTCATCGGTGGATGTAGGTGTTGGATTTAGAGCTGCACTTGGTTGAGTTGACTTTGCCGATTCAAGCTACTTGTGGGGTGAGTTCTCCTAACTATATCAACAGGGTCTACGACACCAAGGCCGACCCTTTATGATTTGCATCCTAGTTTTAGGATGGTTGCTATGTTATTGATCTGTTAGATTTCATCCTGATTTTAGGATGGTTGCTATGCTAGTAATCTGTTAGATTGATATCCTGGTTATAGGATGGTTTCTATGTTAGAGATCGGTGAGATCGGTATCCTAGTTATAGGATGGTTGCTATGTGATTAATCGGTTAGATCGGTATCCTGGTCATCGGATGGTTGCCATGTTAGTGATCTGTTAGATCTGTACGACTATCTGTTATTGCATGCTAGCGTATGATATTATGTGCACATGTTTGTTGGGATTGGGATTGGGTTGAGGCTGGTCCTTCTTTGTGTTGTAGGCCAAGACACTCAGGGCGGACCAGATAGACTGCAGGCTCGGTTAGGGCATACTAGTCAGGCCGAAGGCCCGACGAGCGGTCCAGATAGGTTGAAGGCCCCGAGAGGGCGGTCCAGACGTGTCGATGGCTCGGAGAGCGGTCCAGATAGATTGATGGCCTGTGAGGCGGTCCAGTCAGACTGATGGCTCATTATGCATGATGTGTTTGTTATATGATATGGTTATATTTGTATGGCGTTGGTATTTTGGAGGAACTCACTAAGCTTCGGGCTTACAGTTGTTGATTTTGTTTCAGGTACTTCTGACGATCGTGGGAAGGCGAAGGCGTGATCGCACACCTCCTATGATTTTTATGATTTGGTTCTGGGAAACTCTGACATTGGATATTTTGAAAACAAGTTTTGTAATAATCAACTGATTTTGCAAATGTTTTAAAAGTTTAAATTTGGCATGGTTTTTATGGTTGTTACACTTTCTTCCCAAATCCGCCCAATTTGGGAGGAAATTTTGGAAGGAAAATATGGCTCCAAAATCCTTCCCCTCCCCTCACTTTCCTTCCATTAATGAAACTTGAGAACACGGTTTTCCTTCGACACCCCTCACTTTCCCTCCGTATCCTCCCATTTCTCTCCTTAAGTAGAACTCGGGAACAAGGCGTAAAAGAATAGGCGTTTTAAAGTTACACAGTCTCTGAATTGGAAGTCGTGGGACTGACATCGTTTATTCACATAACTCTCTTGTCGTTTGTGTACAATATGTAATCGTTCTCAGGTTCACACAATATTTTATGCGATCTCTTGAGTGGTTCTTTGATCAAAATGCAACATATCACGTGCACGCTCTTTGTTCAATTCTGTACCTCCAATCATTGTCCAGGACATCAATGATTGACATCCTCGCCTATTTTGCAGGTATTCTCCAAACTACTGGGTTCATGATTATAATAGGTTTAAGTTTAGGGTTCGCAAGGATTTCTTTGCATATCCTAATTAAAAGTACTTTAACATACGAGTGTTTAATAAGAAACGCACAAGTTACTACTGATGTTTCCTGGATTCCATTCCTCGTTCCTATCACGATTGCTCTGAATCGATTTGTCGCCTCTTGGTTCTTTAGTCCTGGGCAGTTTCACCATCTTCATAACAAGCTTCTCTTTAACTAGTGCTTGTTCTAATTTATGTATCTCACTTCCATGAGCATCTTCATTAGTTATTCCCAAGTCGTGGCATGAACGGAGTCAAGGCTTATGATTTCCGTATAGTAGTTCTACCCGGTATAATTTGTGTTCTTAAAAGTGTAGGTGGCCTTCTTTTGAACTTGGATGGTTCAAACATAAGACGGACGGTTCACAACAAAACGAATTTGACTTATTGAATACCTAAGTCGAATTCAAAAAGATTCGCGAATAAACGTATTTTTGCAAGGTATTCATGAGATGTCTAACACAAGTATTCGTAGATTATCCTAGCCGAGAAATTAGCATTCCGAGATAAACATCGGACATGGTTTCTGTTTATGATACTTATAGTTTCATGAGCATTTGAGGTAAATATTTGCCAAATATTCGTAAGTGTTCGCTAAAATTTTTGAGACTTCTTAAGCGTTTTTAAACTCTGATTTTCTTTAAATGTTATAGATTCCAAGCGTTTTAGTCTACCAAAAACCAAATCCAAGCTTGATTATGCATCGTTCTAACCATAATTAAACATAGGTGATCACACTACGTCTAGTTGTGGTTCGTCCCACGTACAACCAACTTAGCTAAGGTGTTTGACCTAAAACCTTGCATTGTATTAGCAATCAAGGGTTCGAGTTTATATAACTCTATATTTGTAGGTTAAGGAATATACCTAACCTAAGAGAGTAAGCCCTAGGCTATAGCCGAGGTGCGCGACGTAAATCAGTAATCACAGTTATTGAACATACATTGAACAATACAAATATAATCTTCTATTATTAATGAAATAGAAATTACATTGACAAGACCATTGCTAAATCGAGACACACGCCTAACAATCGACGTTTACAATGGTGTAGCAAAATAATGGAAAGTCTTTTGAGCGAACCCTTCCGATCTGTTAAATAACCTGAGAATACATGCATTTAAAATACGTCGATAAAATTGTTGGTGGGTTCTAAAGATTTAACACAAAATATTTTTATAACCAAAAGTGTTTTTGTAACAATTCTCTGGTTAACCAGCTTTTCTGAATATGTGTCTTTCAATCAAAAGTATAAAAATAAAATGAGTTTTAAAAGTGTATTTATACTCATTTAAAAATATTGCTTGCTCAAAACCAAAAATAAACATTTGTTGAATATATAAGTAAATCAAATTTGATAATAAATTTTTACGGTTCTCATGACCAAAAATGCTTTTTATATAAATATTTTGAATACCAATTTATGTAACAAAAAACCATATCACTCTTTGTGAAAATATAAAATATCAAATTTACTCTTGAAATATTGTACAAGCATTTGTATAGTTTATATGTAAAACTCATATGTTTCAATTTGTAAACTTTGTAAATTCGTGTCGTGGTATTATTTAAGTATTATCTTACTTGATTTAGAAACCGACACTTTATATATATTTAATATATTAATAAATTTTACATTCATTTTTACACAATTTATATATATTAAAAGTTAATTTTAAATACTTTAAACTAATAATTATACATTTTCACAATTTTGGTCTTCCCATTTAATATGACAATGTACTTTCGTTTTATACTCGAATAATATTTTTAGTCATTTGCATATCTTTTCATACTTCCAGTCGATGCTTTAACTCATACATATTAAAATTGTCATCTTTTTGATTTAGTATACCAATTCGTGTTATTATAGTAATTTACATAAAACCTTGTGATTTTTAATATTGTTAATTATTATATTACAACGAGGAATAATTATGTCATTTAAAGCATTCCACTATAGCTTATGGGATTTATTGAAGATTTATACATTTTAGATTTTCTATTTCACAAGCGTTTGACCAATATCAAAATATGATGCTATTTTAACATATAAAAATATGTAAATCATCAAAACTTAACTAGACACGCATGTATTCTCTCCCCCCCCCCCTCCAAATATTAAAGCACTAAAAGCGTGAGTTCAAGTTGTTCGGATTCGGTTTGTTTAAGAAGCGTGGCGTGAGAAAGCGCAAGCCATCATTCTTGAATTTTTGAAATACTTTCGGGTCCATTTCGTAACGAAACTGAACTATCGGGGACTGATTTGGTAAAAATAATTTCAAAGGAGGGGCTAAAATGGTTATTTTTATTCAAAGTTTGAAGATTGGGATTCATTCTCATAAAAATAACCAAAAGTTTGAAGATTAGGATTCATTCTGTTAAAAATAACCAAATGAAGGACTGTTTGTGGATAAATGGAATCACCTTTTGGGGATTAGGACCTAAATTAAATAAAGAACTTAAAAGTGGGGGCATTTTAGTCATTTCAGAAAATGACTTCAACTTACGGCTCATAAGCCCCCTTCTCTTTTGTTTTGATCGGGTAAAGGACATGAATTGCTCCCAAAAGGAAGTCACAAAGGAACAGATGAACAAGGGCAGTCGATCATAGACGCGAAGGGGCAATCGGCGACCAGAAGGGAGCACGATGGTTTGTCGCTCCACTCGCAATCGGTGGCGACCTCCGGGGTTCGACTAGACTGAAGAAGGAGGAGGATCAAAGCAGCGAGGCGGTTGTGACGTCGGACGAGAAGAAAGAGACGAAGCAGCGGGGCTGTTCGTCTTCGGTCTTGGAAGGAGTTGCGAAGGGATGGTCTCCGCGGTCGGCGAGGCTGAAGCAACGACGACGGGAAGAAACAGCGATGAAGTCGAGGTCTTCGTCTTCAACTGATCAGGGAAGAAACGAAGTCGAAGAAGCAAACATAGGTGGGGAATCGGAGTTGGCGAAAAAGCTCCGTCGAGGAAGGGAGAGCCGGCAGCAAAGGGCTGCTCCGGCGATCTCTTTTCTTTTCTGGTTCGATCGGCATCAACTCACGAAGGAGGAGGAAGGGCTTCGGTCCACTGCCTTTGTCTGATCGAGAAGAAGAATCCGGTCGGAAGCAGTCACAAGGGTGGTTCGTTGGTGGTTGCAGATGGGAGTTGTAAGGCGGAAGGTGGGTGGCATCGGTGATGGAGGAAGCTGGCGACAGTAGCAGCTCGGGTGGGGCGTTTGGTTGGTTCATCTTCAACCTAAAAATGAACGGAATCAGTAACAGGTAACCTTCTTGCTTTATTTTCTTGTTTTTGTGATTTGGAATTTCCACCATGATGAGGAAACGGGCAGAAGGGTCGATCAAGGGTGTTTTGTTGCTTGAGATTGACACGAAGAAGATGATGAACAATTGTATATGGGTTTGATGTTCTTGACAATTGCAGGTGGGAACAGTTGGAACGAAAGGGGAAACAAAAGGTGGGTTTACTGTCTTCACCCAGATTTTGGAAGACTTTTTGATGAATCTGTGGTACTTGGAAATCTTGGAAGGATTTTGAGAGTGCATTGTACTTATTGGTTCATGTGTGTCTAAGTGTGATGTATTGATTGTGTATAGTGTGGTGTATTTATTGTGTATAGTGTGATGTATTTATTATGTATTTGTTTAATACTTTCTGTATTATTGGTTCTTCTAACTTCATATACATGTATGTATTTGTTTTGGATTTTGAAGGCAATAATGCATATGCACAATACTTATACACTCCTATATCAAGGTTAACTATGTATGATGGTAAGATATATAAAGAGTTCGGGATTTGTATATAGTAAATGCTCGAATTGCCATATATTCAATTAATTGGTATTTGGAATGATACATAACATACGTATAAATAAGTATATATTTAGTGTTTTTATAGACTTTTAACTAGTTAACATATACACATTGTGTTTAACATAATTGTCTATTTGTTATATGTAATATGGGTTTTTATAAGAACTTTAGCCACTACATATTATATTGTTTTTTTTTAAATACGCTCTTCATACGTGTATGAAAATAAATGCTCACGATTTCTGAAATATTGAACTATTTTATCGTTAAGATTCGCAACCATTGAATTCGATTTCCAAACTATTTTCGACATGAATTACCAATAGTCGAAACCATGTCGATGTCAAAATTTTAAGGTATAATTCTATGGTTTTCATGTCACTGTTTCCCTATTGTATATTAACGTTTAAAATGAACTCGGATGAAAAATCATAACTCTTTCATTTCAAAATATATAATTTTTTATTACCATTTAAACTTATTTAATAAACATGGTCCAGATTATAGCAACGCTTACGGTAACTGATTGTCGGTAGTTGACCCAATTTGCCAATTGTTACACGTTATTCTCACTTACTAATCCTAATATGATGATCTCGATGGATCTTTCTTAAACGACCTTTATCGGCAGACAACTAAAATTCCTAGATTATTCATCACAACAATATGATAATGCTTTGGGTAAATACATCAACACGGCAGTACATTAGTACATTGAATAGTCATGACAGGCACGACAATACAATAGTTGGTTCATCTTCATTCTAAAAATGAATGGAATCAGTAACAGGTAACCTTCTTGCTTTATTTTCTTGTTTTTGTGATTTGGAATTTCCACCATGATGATGAAACGGGCAGAAGGGTCGATCAAGCGTGTTTGGTTGCTTGAGATTGACATGAAGAAGATGAAGAACAATTGTATATGGGTTTGATGTTCTTGACAATTGCAGGTGGGAACAGTTGGAACGAAAGGGGAAACAGAAGGTGGGTTTACTGTCTTCACCCAGATTTTGGAAGACTTTTTGATGGATTTGTGGTACTTGGAAATCTTGGAAGGATTTTGAGAGTGCGTTGTACTTACTGGTTCATGTGTGTCTAAGTGTGATGTATTGATTGTGTATAATGTGGTGTATTGATTGTGTATAGTGTGATGTATTGATTATGTATTTGTTTAATGCTTCCTTTATTATTGTACTAGTTTATAACCCGTGGAAACCACGGTTACAAAATTAATTAAAATTTTATAGTCAGAACTCAAAATTATTAATCAATTATTTTAAATAAATTATTAATTAAGAGATATTTTTTTAGTTATATAAAGTTATAATCGTTAATTTAAATAAATATGTGAAATTATATCACCTTATAATTTGTATTAATTTTATTTTAATTTTTATTCTAATGTTATTAATTTAATGTAATTAGAGTGAAAAAATTTAAAATTTAAAATTTGAAATGAAGAATTAATAGGTTGACAAATGTCATGGATTAATTAGAAGGCCTAATATGTTGACACATGACAAAAGAATAATAAAATATGATTAATTAGGAGGCTTAATATGATGACACTTGTCAAAAAGATATTAAAACTATTCTTTTATTAGAATAGGGAGATTTGTTTTAGATTTTGAAGGCAATAATGCATATGCACAATACTTATACACTCCTATATCAAGGTTTACTATGTATGATGGTAAGAAATATATAGAGTTCGGGATTTGTATATAGTAAATGCTCGAATTGTCATATATTCAATTAATTGGTATTTGGAATGATACATAACATACGTATAAATATGTATATATTTAGTGTTTTATAGACTTTTAATTAGTTAACATATACACATTGTGTTTAACATAACTGTCTATATGTTATATGTAATATGGATTTTATAAGAACTTTAGCCACTACATATTATATTGTTTTTTTTAGTACGCTCTTCATACGTGTATGAATATAAATGCACACGATTTCTGAAATATTGAACTATTTTATCGTTAAGATTCGCAACCACCGAACTCGATTTCCAAACTATTTTTGACATGAATTACCAATAGTAGAAACCATGACGAAGTCAAAATTTTAAGGTTTCATGCTCAATCTGGTATAATTCTATGGTTTTCATGACACTGTTTCTCTATTGTATATTAACGTTTAAAATGAATTTGGATGAAAAATCAAAACTCTTTCATTTCAAAATATATAAGTTTTTGAGCAATTAAATGTAATACCATTTTAACTTATTTAATAAACATTAGTGTATCCTATATTTGGTCTAGATTTTAGCAACGCTTACGGTAACTGATCGTCAGTAGTTGACCCAAATTGCCAATTGTTACATTACCCCCCCCCCCCCCCCCCGGTTGAAAGGAATTTCGTCCCAAAATTCAATGTGTAGATAAAATATTATAAAACAATTAGTGGCGTTTTTGTTTCGTTTGATCCATAATGATCTTTCTAAAGCCGATTTAAGTTGCGTAACTCTAGATTAGATAACTGGTCCAATAGATGACTTGATATAAATATCAGGACCAAATTCTATTAAGAATTTCTAAGGTCCTTTGAGCTGCAGGTTTAACCTGCCTCGTTTTCTCGGTTGTATCATATCTCTAAAAGAATAGGCACTTTAAAGTTACACAGTCTCTGAATTGGAAGTCGTGAGACTGACATCATTTATTCACATAACTCTCTTATCGTTTGTGTACAATATGTAATCGTTCTCAGGTTCACACAATATTTTATGCGATATCTTGAGTGGTTCTTTGATCAAAATGCAACATATCACGTGCACACTCTTTGTTCAATTTCGTACCTCCAATCATTATCAAGGACATCAATGATTGACATCCTCGCCTATATAAGGCTGTAAATGGTATGACCTTGACGATGGCGTGATAACTATCGTTGCAGGAAAAACTCAATTAACGAAAATGAGTATGTTATGTAATATCCAAAGTCTGTCATACAGGTTTAGAGCATATTACTCATATCGAGATGGTTCATTCGTCCTGACCATTAGGGATGTATAGATATTCTTATGCCTAAGTGTGCACTCAAGGATTTCGATGATTGTCAAAATTGTTAGGTGAATTCACCATCTTAACGAGAGATGATAGAGATCGGCACCTCGTAGCCTAACTATATTCTCGGTGTAAGTTTGATACTTGTCCACTTAAGTGACAATCTTTGCTTTCATGCATGATTACCGTTTTCAGTTCCTTTAGATATAAGCACATTAGGTCAGAGCTTGGATGGATGGGACACTTAAATCTGTGAGCTTCGTCCAAGACTACGCTCTCATGTTCACTATACTTAGGCATACAAATTCGGATCATATAGTATCACGTCCCGTCATCCATGAGCTTGACTTGTTTATCCATCCTTCACATTTTATCAAATCCTTCACATTTGATTAAATCCTTTACATTCTATCAAATCCTTCACATTTGATTTTTAGGGTACGAACGAAACTTTAGGTTCTTCTCTGACTTGTCGTCATAAATGACCATGGTTTTCTCGTGGGAAGGTTTGGTCGTGCAACTTTCTTGTAGTACAGATCTAGACACAATGGGGAGGTAGCTGATTCATACCAATGATAATGTCGAAGCTTCTGCTCGGAATTGGTATGAAGTCTATGAGTAAGGGTCGATCGCTCATGGTTACTTTATCATTTAAAGGGGGTCGTATAATGACTTGATGTGATACAAACAAAACCGTTTCATATAGACAACGATATTAGACTTTTGGTGACCTACGCACGAGGTTGATATGAAAACATGATTGGGTAGGTGTTAGAATGAAATTTATTAAAATTTCGCGAGTAGATTTTCGACAGCTCACTAGTTGTCCCTATTTTGCAGGTTTTCTCCAAACTATTGGGTTCATGACTTATAATAGGTTTAAGTTTAGGGTTCACAAGGATTTCTTTGCATATCCTAATTAAAAGTACTTCAACATACGAGTGTTTAATAAGAAACGCACAAGTTACTACTGATGTTTCCTGGATTCCATTCCTCGTTCCTATCACGATTGCTCTGAATCGATTTGTCGCCTCCTGGTTCTTCAGTCCTGGGAAGTTTCACCATCTTCATAACAAGCTTCTCTTTAACTAATGCTTGTTATAATTTATGTATCTCACTTCCATGAGCATCTTCATTAGTTATTCCTAAGTCGTGGCATGAACGGAGTCAAGGCTTATGATTTCCGTATAGTAGTTCTACCCGGTATAATTTGTGTTCTTAAAAGTGTAGGTGGCCTTCTTTTGAACTTGGATGGTTCAAACATAAGATGGACGGTTCACAACAAAACGAATTTGACTTATTGAATACCTAAGTCGAATTCAAAAAGATTCGCGAATAAACATATTTTTGCAAGGTATTCATGAGATGTCTAACACAAGTATGTGTCTTTCAATCGAAAGTATAAAAATAAAATGAGTTTTAAAAGTGTATTTATACTCATTTAAAAATATCGTTTGCTCAAAACCAAAAATAAACATTTGTTGAATATATAAGTAAATCAAATTTAATAATAAATTTTTACGGTTCTCATGACCAAAAATGCTTTTTATATAAATATTTTGAATACCAATTTATGTAACAAAAAACCATATCACTCTTTGTGAAAATATAAAATATCAAATTTACTCTTGAAATATTGTACAAGCATTTGTATAGTTTATATGTAAAACTCATATGTTTCAATTTGTAAACTTTGTAAATTCGTGTCGTGGTATTATTTAAGTATTATCTTACTTGATTTAGAAACCGACACTTAACCAGTGTGGCAAACTCTTCCCACATAAATATTGTGTTTTCGTGTAACAACAAAGGGTTTATATAAATAACTTATTCATTGTAAGTTAATAAACCTCGTTCGGTCGTGTCATGATATAATTAAGTATTATATGACTTAATTTATGGTATTGACACTTATCGTTTTGAGTCACAAGCTATCCCACTACCTATAGTCTCTTTCAACTAGGATCACTGAACGAAAACCCCGTATAAACCCAATATCGATTCTATACGGTAACAAGGCAAACCTGGGATCTATGATGAGGTTATAACCGAACTGTGACGAACACCTCTGCACCAGCACTTAGAAGTTTTAGTGCTGAATGTCCAGACCCAAGTTTGCTTATCCTCGTGTACTTTATCGTGTAGGAAACGCCAACGCCCAAACTCGACTCGTCAACCGATGGTTGTAGCTAGCAGCCGGTGGCGGGATGTCAACCTATATAAGTATGTGATCTTGAACTTATACCTGACGTTCGTCGTTCCAATACGATTTAACGGTTATGACACAGAGGAATTTCCACTAAGATGTACGGTCTTAGAATTGTGACAAACATATTCCATGCAGCTTAGGAAATTATCCTAACTCATAAAGCTTTTAGAATAAACATAGCTCATATAGAACGTCCCATGGGTGTGATGGATCCTAACAATATGTCTAGGCATCCTAATCCTAACTTCCCATTATAAGATATCAGACACCTATAATTATTTGGTGTTAGGCTTAATTATTGATTGAAGTCTTATGGTATTTGAGATTCGTAAGACTTAACATATCTCCAAATTTTATTATCTGTCATGACGAAATTTGGACAACATAACGGCTATTTTGATAATATTTTCCAGGTTTCAACCAATGTGAAACCAACAATTCCATAATATTAATAACTCATGTGATTAATACAATATAATATATCGCAAATAACGACCCTTAAGTTCTGAAGTTGATCATGTTATTTAACGTAATAAAATCCATAACTTATAAGAATGAGTTATATTTTTATATTTAATATAAAAATATATTAATAAATTTTACATTCATTTTTACACAATTTATATATATTAAAAGTTAATTTTAAATACTTTAAACTAATAATTATACATTTTCACAATCTTGGTCTTCCCACTTAATATGACAATGTACTTTCGTTTTATACTCGAATAATATTTTTGGTCATTTGCATATCTTTTCATACTTCCAGTCGATGCTTTACTTCATACATATTAAAATTGTCATCTTTGTGATTTACTATACCAACTCGTGTTAATATAGTAATTTACTTATAACCTTGTGATTTTTAATATTATTAATTATTATATTACAACGAGGAATAATTATGTCATTTAAAGCATTCTACTACAGCTTATGGGATTTATTGAAGATTTATACATTTTAGATTTTCTATTTCATAAGCATTTGACCAATATCAAAATATGATGCTATTTTAACATATAAAAATATGTAAATCATCAAAACTTAGGATTCATCAAAATATGGTTATTTTTATTCAAAGTTTGAAGATTGGGATTAATTCTTTTAAAAATAACCAAAAGTTTGAAGATTAGGATTCATTCTGTTAAAAATAACCAAATGAAGGGCTGTTTGTGGATAAATGGAATCACCTTTTGAGAATTAGGACCAAATTTGAATAAAGAGTTTAAAAGTGGGGGCATTTTAGTCATTTCATAAAATGACTTCAACTTAGGGCTCATAAGCCCCCTTCTCTTTTGTTTTGATCGGGTAAAGGACATGAATTGCTCCTAAAGGAAGTCACAAAGGAACAGATGAACAAGGGCAGTCGATCATAGACGCGAAGGGGCAATCGGTGACCAGAAGGGAGCACGATGGTTCGTCGCTCGGCTCGCAATCGGTGGCGGCTTCCGGGGTTCGACTAGACTGAAGAAGGAGAAGGATCGAAGCAGCGAGGCGGCTGTGACCTCGGAGGAGAAGAAAGAGACGAAGCAGCGGGGCTGTTCGTCTTCGGTCTTGGAAGGAGTTGCGAAGGGATGGTCTCCGCGGTCGGCGAGGCTGAAGCAACGACGACGGGAAGAAACAGCGATGAAGTCGAGGTCTTCGTCTTCAACTGATCAGGGAAGAAACGAAGTCGAAGAAGCAAACATAGGTGGGGAATCGGAGTTGGCGAAAAAGCTCCGTCGAGGAAGGGAGAGCCGGCAGCAAAGGGCTGCTCCGGCGATCTCTTTTCTTTTCTGGTTCGATCGGCATCAACTCACGAAGGAGGAGGAAGGGCTTCGGTCCACTGCCTTTGTCTGATCGAGAAGAAGAATCCGGTCGGAAGCAGTCACAAGGGTGGTTCGTTGGTGGTTGCAGATGGGAGTTGTAAGGCGGAAGGTGGGTGGCATCGGTGATGGAGGAAGCTGGCGACAGTAGCAGCTCGGGTGGGGCGTTTGGTTGGTTCATCTTCAACCTAAAAATGAACGGAATCAGTAACAGGTAACCTTCTTGCTTTATTTTCTTGTTTTTGTGATTTGGAATTTCCACCATGATGAGGAAACGGGCAGAAGGGTCGATCAAGGGTGTTTTGTTGCTTGAGATTGACACGAAGAAGATGATGAACAATTGTATATGGGTTTGATGTTCTTGACAATTGCAGGTGGGAACAGTTGGAACGAAAGGGGAAACAAAAGGTGGGTTTACTGTCTTCACCCAGATTTTGGAAGACTTTTTGATGAATCTGTGGTACTTGGAAATCTTGGAAGGATTTTGAGAGTGCATTGTACTTATTGGTTCATGTGTGTCTAAGTGTGATGTATTGATTGTGTATAGTGTGGTGTATTTATTGTGTATAGTGTGATGTATTTATTATGTATTTGTTTAATACTTTCTGTATTATTGGTTCTTCTAACTTCATATACATGTATGTATTTGTTTTAGATTTTGAAGGCAATAATGCATATGCACAATACTTATACACTCCTATATCAAGTTAACTATGTATGATGGTAAGATATATAAAGAGTTCGGGATTTGTATATAGTAAATGCTCGAATTGTCATATATTCAATTAATTGGTATTTGGAATGATACATAACATACGTATAAATAAGTATATATTTAGTGTTTTTATAGACTTTTAACTAGTTAACATATACACATTGTGTTTAACATAATTGTCTATTTGTTATATGTAATATGGGTTTTTATAAGAACTTTAGCCACTACATATTATATTGTTTTTTTTTAAATACGCTCTTCATACGTGTATGAAAATAAATGCTCACGATTTCTGAAATATTGAACTATTTTATCGTTAAGATTCGCAACCACTGAATTCGATTTCCAAACTATTTTCGACATGAATTACCAATAGTCGAAACCATGTCGATGTCAAAATTTTAAGGTATAATTCTATGGTTTTCATGTCACTGTTTCCCTATTGTATATTAACGTTTAAAATGAACTCGGATGAAAAATCATAACTCTTTCATTTCAAAATATATAATTTTTTATTACCATTTAAACTTATTTAATAAACATGGTCCAGATTATAGCAACGCTTACGGTAACTGATTGTCGGTAGTTGACCCAATTTGCCAATTGTTACACGTTATTCTCACTTACTAATCCTAATATGATGATCTCGATGGATCTTTCTTAAACGACCTTTATCGGCAGACAACTAAAATTCCTAGATTATTCATCACAACAATATGATAATGCTTTGGGTAAATACAGCAACACGGCAGTACATTAGTGCATTGAATAGTCATGGCAGACACGACAATACAATAGTACTTTGGTTTAGCACAACAGTACAAAAGTTCTTGGGATAGACACGACATACACAGCAGTACAATAGTACTTGGCTAGACACGACAGTCACAACTTACTTATTTTGCACAACTCTTGCTAAACCTATCACAACCACTAACTTACACGACCCTAGCACAACCTTTCATTTATTAATACACAACCATTTACTACCCATTTATATTATTAAGTATATTATTAGATCAAGTAACAATCATTTATCATATTGTACAAATATATTAAACACGACGAAAATAACACACATAGCATTTAAGCAATTAGAATACTTGTATCTATGTGTAAGTTTGAAAGTAACTATGCACTCATTTGATAAAATGGATGACTGGAAAGTTGGACAACGCTTCACTTTAGCACTTGGTTTTTCCTTTGATATGACCTACGTTCAATTATCTTTAAGTCTTAGTTTATTACCTCTCATGACTAATTAATAGTCTAGATTCCTCAACAATCCCAACGTCTACTGATCTATAGCTGATAAGGGACAACCAGGTAGGATCATATCGGAGGTAGGGTCCATTTGGTATACAGAGTATACTGTTTGGAAATCTCACTTTAAACACCTCACTAAATCCAGTCTAGACATCATCCCCGTAAGTATATCAATCAATATAATGACTTGGAATCACTGTTAAATCTTATTTATTGGTTCATAATAACGATTATGGCTATAAATATAAGTTACACTGAAAGCGATACGAGTGTAGCTTAACTTACAGATATTTCTTGGAAAAAAGTCTGGAAATTGCACTAGCAGAGCTTCTACTTGCTAGCTATTACTACTTCAAGGATCACAGAGCTTTGCCACAGACTAAAACAAAGGGAAAACGGGCTAAAAGTTGAAGGAAATTGAGAGAGGAAGTTGTGGAGATGTGTGTGGAAGGAAAGGAGCGCAAATGAGGTATTTTTAGCCAAATTTGGGGTGCATGGCGTGTAAAAGGGGTGCACATTGTGCATTTTAAGGCTACGTCTCCCCAACCACTTTGTTCTACGTGTCAGACTCTCTGTGTTTTGCGTTTTCGCCTTCTAGAAGCGCGTGTCACGCACCTTGCGCACACCTGGCGCACATTGCACCGGCGCAAATCGCAAATATTGTAAATTTCATAACTTCTTCATATAGACTCCGTTTTTTACGTTCTTTTTTTTCCACGCGTGGCTCTCAACGAGTACTACAACTTTCCCTTAGACTCCATCGGCTAATTATGACTTTATTTTTAGCCCTTATTTTTATATGATTTAATGATTTTGCAAAAATCATAATTCTCTCGTATGGACTCCGATTTTGGTGTTCCTTTTACCAAAATTCATATCTTAAAGAGTACTACGACTTTCATTTTGGTGACTTTACCCAAATGTCAACCATTCTCTTTGTACCTTTTAACGTCACACATTCCTTGTGCGCAGCTGACTTTTAAATTTTTATAAAAAATCATATCTAATTCATACTGAGTCGGATTTCTACAAAATTTATATTTTCGGGATCGGGACGACATGTACTTTCTATATATATATATATATATATATATATATATATATATATATATATATGCTTTGGCGCACTTATTTTTAAGACTTAAAGACGATTCGGCTGATTTTTCCTATTTTCCTTAATACGAAACTTGTATTATATAGTCTGCAGTGCGCACGACTATAGATTATCCTAATCAAGGATTTAATTTTAATAATTATTACTTATTATGTGTAGCCTGAATTTGCGGGGGGTACAATTATCTTCCCCTTAGGATGATTACGTCTCGAAATCATCAACAAATCATGTCTTGTATATGACTCCACACGTTACCTTTCCATCCTATATGGTAATCGTAACTCTTATGTATTTTCTATTGAGTTTCCAACTCTTAGACTTCTTGACTATTGACGGTGCTAAATTCTTGCATTTGCTCTTCCTTTTAAATTCGATCTTCATTGGAGACTACTGCTAGACTTAACCTAAATTTAAGGTCCTTACTTCGACTACCTTAGCATACCGATGGCTCATGTTCTAATGACCATTCATCGTATGATGCAACGGTTAGACTCAGGTCTCTTTGAGTCCGACTCTAGCACGAAAGGTATCTTCCTTCATGTCCTAATGTGATATAATAATATTTTAGCATGTAGCAATCTCTAGCGACTGGTTGCTAAGCTCTAATGACAATTTACAATCTGTCTGTTGATTGTTTTGATCCTCTCCTTCTTCAATCTTTAACTATGGCCAGACACTACATTGAACTTACTTCGTAGATTAGTCGGACTCGAGTGGATATGACCTACTGAGGTCTAAATGATATTTATCTTCGTGGTGATTACCGAAACAAAGGTAATGATGGAAAAGAACAAAATAGCTCAACTACTTAGAGACTTAGTAGCATTGTGACTTACCCCGATCCAAGTATGAGTCCAATGCTTCTGGTAGTATAGGCCTCTACGGCTCTACTACCTTTCACACCTACTCATACTCATCCCAAGTATTGTATCGCAGTCCACTAAGTTCTATTCCTAAAATCATCAAACAATATAACACATACTATTGTGTCCAAATAAGCACATGTCCTAATAAACTCTTCTAGGGTTTCTTCCTCGCACATCCTCAACCACGATTCTTCTTCTACTTGGTTGGCAATGGAAACTACAGACGATGGGACGACTTCAGGAGTTACACCAAAAGTTCTATATTGATATCTTCTGATAGGTTTCATTCAATATCGTAAGCATTCTCATTTGCTCAGTTTGCTACAAGTTCTTATCAAGAAGTTCTATACACCAAAGCAGGCGCTCGGTGTACCGAGACGAGAATATAGATATAGAAGGTTTAGACGCGTAACCCTCCTTATTACTCCAAAAATTTGTATGCCAGCTCTAATACTGCAATTAAACATTTAGAAACTTGAACACAGAAAATTTCCCTAATTATAGGTCAACAACAGACCTTAGATCTGATCAGATAATAGCATTTTAAATAGGCAACCTAAGGCATGTTATAATTTAAACCATTTAGCATATAAAAGCAAATTAGGCATCTTATCCTAAAGTGAGCTAGTGCTTGTGTCAATTCGGTGTACTACCTAAACTAAAATAGACACTTTCCTCACGATCATTGCTTAGCATTCTAAGTTTAAGTCTATAAATCCTACAAATTCCTAGTTCGCTTAAACTAATGCATTGATACCAACTGTGACATCTCCATTTTTACGGCCAGAAAAGACCGATTTGTTTATGCTTATTAAATCAGAGTATTCTTTTAAAAAGATTTATTATGTGGAATTTGTCCCAAAAGCCTGATAATAACATTATCAAAACATTTTCGAAGAAATGTGTTTTATTTATAAAACTTAGGATGTCATCGTCAATACAAAAACATAAGCATAAACGGAGACTTGCAATGTCTCAATATACTAACGATCTACATCTTCTTGAATCTCTCATATATCATTATCCGAGTATCTTTATTTAATAACATGTGATTTAAATAAACTGAGTGGGTCAGGTTGGAAATATGGTGAGCACATAGGGTTTTCAACCCACAATATTATAATCTTATATTATATATTCTTCATCATTCAAATAATTCAATTAGCCCACTCCCGTTATTCTCACTTACTAATCCTAATATGATGATCTCGATGGATCTTTCTTAAAGGACCTTTATCGACAGACAACAAAAAATCCTAAATAATTAGGCACAACAGTATGATAATGCCTTGGGTAAACACAGCAACACAACAGTACATTAATATTGTGGATAGTCACGGCAGTATAATAGTAATTTGGTTTATCACGGCACTACAAAGTACTTAGGATAGATACGACAGACACGTAAGTACAATAGTACTTGGCTAGACACGGCAGGCACGGCTTACTTATTTTGCACTACTCTCGTTAAACCTATCACAACCTCTAATTTATTATTACGCATAACCCTTTACTACCCAATTATATTATTAAGTATATAATTAGATCAAGTAACAGTCATCTCATATTGTACAAATATATTAAGCACAACGCAAAAAACATACATAACATTTAAGCAATTAGAATACTTGTATATATGTGTAAGTTTGAAAGTTACTATGCACTCACTTGATAAAGTGGATGACTGGAAAGTTGGACATGGCTTCACTTTAGCACTTGACTTTTCCTTTGATATGACCTAGGTTCAATTATCTCCAAGTCTTAGTTTATTACCTCTTATGATTAATTAATAGTCTAGATTCCTTAACAATCCCAATGTTTACTGATCTATAGCTGATAAGGGACAACCAGGTAGGATCATATCGGAGGTAGGGTCCATTTGGTATATAGAGTATACTGTTAGGAAATCCCACTTTAAACACCTCACTAAATCCAGCCTAGACATCATCTGTAACGCCCGGTCTCTGGTATGCATTTATTTACAAATTATTCATATTTATAAAGCTACTCGACGAGTTGGAAGTCCCAGACTCGTCGAGTAGAATTGAGTTTTTGGATGCAGGATTTCAGCCACCTACTCGACGAATCAAGAGCCCTCGACTCGGCGAGTAGGCCTGTCAGAGTGAAACCCTAATTTCGGGGTTTTCCACCGTATTTAAGCATCTTAATCTCCACCTTTTGGCCTCATTTCCAGCCTCCAAGTCCTAAACCCTAATCCACGAAACCCTAGAGTGTCTTGTGAGTTGTGAGCCATTCTTGAGTGTTTTGGTGTGTTCTTGAAGCTAGAAGAAGAAGAAGGAGCTAGAAGGTTCAAGGAGAAGATAGTAGATCCAAGGATTTCCTTCCATCCTCATCACTTTCTGGTAATCAAGTCTCTAACTTGATCATTCATTTCTTAGATCTATTTACTTCCATTTTATGAGGGTTTTGGTGCAAGAACCTCGGTCTTTGGGATTTGGACGTCCCAAGTGACTTATATTTCAGATCTGGGATCTAGGAGGGGTTCCATGGCATAAAGGTGCAAACTTTATGACCATGGAATCCCCATGCAAGCTTAATATGGCCTTTTTAGCCCTAAGAGGCCATGCTTAGAAGGAAAGCTAGGAACTTTACGTGTCCAACTGATGTTCAAAGCCTAGATCTAGTATAGTGTGCCTTGGTTTAGGGTATTATGGCTTGTGGACCAAGATCTATGTTCTAGAGAGTTAGGGTTTGAGCTAAACCCATTAAGAAGGACTAAGAGCGAGGAAAGTTGGAAACTTTACCCTTAAAAGTGTATTCCCAGTGTGTAGGTGAAGTATGGAGTTTAGATTTGAAGGGTAGGAGCTTAATCCATTGATATGGCTCAATCAGACAGAGGAACTCGGCGAGTCCATAGAGGGACTCAACGAGTTGAGTTAGTTTGTCCCGTTTTAGCTTCAGGTAGAACTCACCGAGTCGGTGAAGGGACTATACGAGTTAAATCGGTAGATCACGACTGTGAGTAGCCTGGGAACTCGACGATTCAGGGAGAGACTCGACGAGTTAGATCGCGATTTCAGGTTCTAGGACTCGACGAGTTGATGGAGCAACTCGACGAGTTGGGTCAACCAGAAGGTTGACTTTGACCAGGGGTAAAATGGTTATTTTACCCTAAGAAGGATTATCAGATTTTGATTAAGTGTTATTATGAAATTTATAGCCAGGGAGTCGTCGGATCAGCAGTTAGAGATTCCTCACACGAGATTTCACAGCTAGCATACGAGGTGAGTTTCCTTCATTAGGAACAGGTCTACGGCACCAAGGCCGGCCCGTAGTATGATTATGTTAGTAGCTGAGTGTGGGCGAGGCTCGTATCTCCCTGTTAACCGAGTGTGGGGGGGGCCCGTATCTCCTAGCTTAGTTTGATTATGGATATATGTCTGATTGATAGAATTAGTTATACTTGTTGTCTGTGTGATTCTTGTATGTATGTTTAGTAGCTGAGGGTGGGCGGGGCCCGTATCTCATAGCAGTTGAGTGTGGGCGGGACCCGTATCTGTCACAACTAGCATTTTAGCTAGGAAATTCTGCTTTCATGTAAACATCAACTCTTGTAAGACTTGTAATCTAAGTGGATATCATGTACTATGCCCAATCAAAAACATCCATTTAAATCAAAACTCTGGAGTGGAGTCCAAAACCTAACTTAATACATCTCATATACTCAACTATGGGTTTAAAACCCTAATAACTCGGTTCAAACTTAGTACGGACCAGGATCCCCTTATTGGGCCTAATGGGCCAGCAAACCTTTCATTTGATAATTTTGGGCTCTAATTGGACCCACATTCGTCAAACCATAGCAATTGGGCCATGTTGGGCCTAAAACAACTCACTTTGTTATCATGGGCCATGATGGGTCGTGAACCACCCTATTGAACCATGATAGGCCGTAAACCCATCTTCTCATTGTGATTGGGTCGTAAACCCCATCCCTTCACCACCTTTGGGTCGTGAACCCATAAGAAGGGCCCAATGGGCCGATAACCTTCATGATGGGCCTATGATCTCGAAAATGTTCAATAAGGGCCCAAACTTTTCCTTCTCTTTTCTTTTCCCCCTCATTCTCAGCCCACACACACACACACACACACATATATATATATATATATATATATATATATATATATATATATATATATATATATATATATATATATATATATATATATATATATAAGGAAAACAATGGGATAATTTGAGGTGCCACCTCATATTTACCTTGTGGATTTCCATGCAAATTATCCCACAAATATCTATGTAATCTCATTTATCCATGCAACCATCACATCTCATTTCACTCCTCTCCTCCCCCCTCTTCTTCTTATTCTCGACCAAGGGTCTCCCACCACCACCTTCACTCTCAATTCTAGTTACTTCAAACACACTCTAGCACAAGAAATCCTCTCATTCATCTTCCAAATTCTCGAGAGTTTTAAGGGTGCATCAGAGACTCTCCATCAAGCTCATACATCCTTGTTAAGTCATTGTGAAACTCTATAACTTTTGATTCAAGTTACTCTAGAAATCTCTTCTTAACCCACATCATTTCATGGTCCATGCTCTAGATCCACCTTAGGTTCGAAATCTACTCAAGAAGCTTGCTAAGGGTCGAGATCTTTCCATTTCTTCATCAAAAACCGAAATCTCCAAAAGCAAAGTGAGTTCAGACCCCCTATTTTCGTTTTTACTATGTTTTGGGGGAGAATACAAGTTGTTTTGTGTAGATCTATGTGTGTATGCATGATTATGTGTGTTTTTCATGATATATGTGTGGTTATGTGTTATGAATTCCATGAACTTGAAGATATACTAAAAAAAGTGATGATACATGTAGGACCTAACACTCATTTCATCTTATTATGCAAAGAAAAGGTTTTGAAATACATCAAAGTTACTTAAAACTAAGAGATTTGCATAAAAGGGCCAAAAATGACAAAATAACCAAAAATGGGGTATTTTTATAACTCACGGTTTTTATGGGACCAAAAAGAATGAATTTTGATAAATATGAATCTTTTTGATATTTGTGATCTTAAAAAGGGCTAGAAGTGTAAAAGTTCATAAATGGGCTTCTTTTGGGCTTTTTCGAGTTTTTGGGCAAAGTTTGTAAGTTTTTGGACTTTTGTGGGCTTAATTGTCATTTTCAACAAAGTTGTGCAAAAAATGTAATTTTTTGATAAGAGGAACGAAGAATGTAAATTTATTAAAACTTGGGCCAAAAAGATGAATTTGTTTTTAAATGGGCCGAAAATGCACATTTTCATAAGACCAAGCCAAAAATGATATTTTTGACAAAAGTGAGTTAAAAATGTTATTTCAACTTAAAACTAGCCTTAAATGCAAAATTTTGTCCTTAAAGGACCTAAATTGTCATTTTTACTAAGAATGAGCTAAAATTGTAAATTTTCGGTTTATAGGACCAAAAATGATCTTTTACAAAAAGATGAACTTTTTATGTCACTTTGGTAAACAACATAGCTTAAACAACCAACGTAACAAACCACTGATCGAATTCGGTATTCACGTCCATATTGGGCCTGCAATAATATACATGTTAAATGGGCTTTAGTTGTCCTTTTTCATGTATATTGGGCCCGGGTATATATATTCTCATTCCTTTTGAGCCTGGAAATAATTTATATGCTTAGTGGGCCTTAGTTGTCCACTTCATGTTTATTGGGCCTGGAATACACCTTATATGTTTTTTTCTTTTTCGCGTAAATTCGATTAAGGAGCTAGTGAGACGTGTCGGTTGACACCTATTGAGTGTACAGTCATAACATGTAGTTATAACCAGAGTGTCCTGGAGGGAGAGCGGGAGTTTGTGTATAGATCTATACGGGGGTGACACCCCACACCTGAGCTGTTCGCTACAGTTAGACTAGGCCAGTCTAGGGTGACAAAAACCATATATTATTCTGTCGGCGTCCAAAAACGACATGACAGGCGAAATTGTCATTATCTAGTATGGTTATAACGACTCACTTAGAGGAATTAACGTTATAAAATTTACGGGAAACCATCCTTGTGATTGATAACACGGTAAAATACTCGCGTTGGTACTCAACCTCGGGTGTTGAGATTCCATCATTCTCATAGGCAGACAACATCGGGTTATCCGGGGTCATTCTCTTTATACTCTCACAAACATTAACACACATGCATTAATACAAGATCGGACACAAACATATCAAACTGTTCTTCAGAAAATATCGGATTTTCTGGTGTTTACAAAGTAATACAAAACATTTTCTCAAACATGCTTATGAACTCACCAACATTTTTATGTTGACCTTTTTAAATTAACTTGTATTCTTAGGAAACCGTTGAGCAGGTTGGGCAGAAAGAATTCATGGATATTTGTTATGTTTTGTTTCATCATACTTTGAATATTTTGGCATGTAATATTGAAATACAATATTTGATGTAAACCAATGACAGTTGTAATATTACATGTGTGATGATGATGATGATGTTATGTTTCAATTATATACTTTGTGATGATACTACCAGAATGAAGTCACCCAAGCCCCCGGACGTTTCCGCTTTTTGGTTCGGGGGTGTGACAGTATCTCATAGTAGTCGAGTGTGGGCGAGGTCCGTATCTCGTATTAGCTGAGTGTGGGTGGGGCCCGTATCTCAGAGTCAGCGGAGTGTGGGCGGGGCCCATATCTCCCAGTTAGGGGAGTGTGGGCGGGGCCCGTATCTCAATGAGTGTGGGTGGGGCCCGTATCTCCTAGTTTCATGTTATGTGTATGGTATGTGGTAGTTTGGGGAGACTCACTAATCTTCGTGCTTACAGTTTTCAGTTTTGGTTTCAGGTACTTCCGGTAGCAAGGGGAAGGGCTCGGGATGATTGCAATGCACATACCATTTGTTCAGCCTGGGATGTTTATACTCTGATATTTTGATATACATTGATATGATGTTTGAGATATTATGACAAGTGTTTTGGATTACTATGGTTTTATTAATAATTAAAAATGAAATTTTTGGTCTGTATTTTTAGGATGTTTCAAGTTGGTATCAGAGCCTAGCTTTGAGGGATTCGGGCACACTCTCGGGTGTGTCTGAACTCAAACTAAGGACTTGGTATGAAAATTTTCAAAAGAAAATCATTTTTACAAAAAGAATTTTGAAAAGATAAAAGAATTTTAAACAGAGAAAAAGTGTGTGGTGCATGCAATCAGTCAAGCTCAAGTAAGTACACCCAAATTACCCATACAAGTTTATGTTATGATATGATTATGAGAACTGTATGCTAGATTAGGACTAAGGATCTAGGTAGGATGCCTTATGTGCCTATTATATGTGTATCAGCTTTATGAGAATTGCATGCTAGTTTAGGATTGAGGATCTAGGAAGGATGTCTTATGTGCCTGTTATATGTATCTCGGCTTTATGAACCGCATGCTAGTACAAATTAGTCAGGGATAGCCTGAGAGAGAGATATGCTTGATTATGTGTACTCGATGCTTGAATGCCGCTTGCTTTGTGCTTTTAGGAGTTCTAGTTATCTTTTGCTAAATAGTAGATCAATATGTTAAGTTACATATTGCGAGGACTAAATAATTTCAGAAGGTTAAGTCTAGCCCTATTGTGCAGCTCTTGTTTGAGTCCAACTGTTGTAGGGTATGATCTCTCATTCAAAGAATTATCTAGTCTTAGTGATATGTAATAGTATTCAAGAGCTAGTTAGGGGGAGATAGCAGGGACTTCTTATGCAGTTGATAGTAGAGAGTGGGTTGGTGATTACCCTAGGTCAAACCTAGGATGAGTTTAGCATGAGATCAATAATAGTAGTAGTAGAAGGGACTTGGTGGAGTCAAGGTAGTTCTTGAGGAAAGTATGAATAGATGTGGAAGGTAGTATGGGCCCATACTAATGAAAGCAGAGGATTCGTAATCGAATCAAGGAAGGCTGAGATGAATCCAAGAAACTTGTAGAATGTGAGATCCCTCGAGTTATGATGAGTATACTGATGTTTGTTATGGTGTATTTTCAGTATGGTGACGCTACGCACTAGGCCAGTTGGCACTTCAGGCACTGGTGAGGGATCAGGCTCGGGATCTAGAGTCGGGCAGCTTGACGAGCAGACGAGGGAGTTTATCTCATCTGAGATTACATGTACCATTCTAGACCAAACTCCTATGATCTTTGGTTCGGTCAAGGAGGGTATTTTAGAGCTTCTGGATGAGAAGCTGAGCACTTTCCGCACCGAGGTGGCGGCCATGATGGGGTCACGCACACTGACTTTCAGGGAGTTCAGGGCTTGTGGAACTCCCGACTACCATGGGGCTCGGGACCCCATTGCGAGCATCAGCTGGTTGACGGATTTCGCCAATGCATTCCGCACCAGCAGATGTCTCGAGGGGGACAAGGTTAGACTTGTGTCCTGTCTTTTGAAGGACATGGCACGTGACTAGTGGGAGGAGGTTGGGAGAGCCATTGGAGATGATGCAGTTTTGGATGCGAGGACCTGGGGTGATTTTGTTGGGTTTTGAGCATTCTAACACTTCCTAAGTGTACATGCAACCCTATTAAACCTTGGATCTATGTTTGTCTAAGATACATGCAAAATATTATTTTCCAAGGTTTATAACCTATCTAGCATGGCATGGGGTACTTTTAACCATAAAAGAACTAGATGAATTACATACCTTTTGTTGATTGTTGATTCCTTGGAGTTTGAGAGCCAAGCACCAATAATGTGAATGCCTCAAATGGAAATCACAAATCACCACAAACTTGGAAAAAATGTATGAGAGAGTATACTAACTCTTGATTTTGGCCACCACACTTACACACACATTAGGGTGTTTTTCATGCAACATAAGCTTGTTTATATAGTGTACATGGTTAGGGTGAAACCCTAATAACCCATGTCTTTTCCTCTTCCAAGGATCCATGGGTAAAAGCTCCATGGATCATCCATGGACTTCCATATAAGCTTAGCCCATTCCCAAATGAGTGTTAGCCCACACCATATAAATATAATAGCCCATGATTTAATTAGTCTTCCTTTTAATCACTAAATTAATTCATAATTAATTCAAGATTAAAACTAATTAAGTAACATGACTTTATACTAATATATTATAACTTATAATATATTAATAAATCGTAAGTATACAACTCTCATAAAATTATCCATAACTAGTTTGGGTGAAGTGCAACCCAAATGGACCATGTCGGGTCGGGTCAAGTATATACCAAATAAGTTATGGACTTAGACACCTTATCCAACAGACTCCCACTTGGATAAGTCTAATAACTGTATTTGCCTATATTACTTCAGGAACCAACCGGCAATCGTAGCTCTCGAAAACTCTTGTGAACTATGAAGCGCCATTTTAGATAAGTGATCATATAATCCTCTGCTCTCATGATATCAGCCGGACAAATACATGGAACAATGTCTTACTTATTGTCTAGCAGTTGTTTCTCGATTTCCGATTTGTTTGACAAAGAACTTAACTGAACACATCAATTTAGTTCTGACCGGGCCCGGTACATGGGTCAACACAAAATCATCGAGGGGCCCAGATATCGCTTCTATTTCTAGAAGGAACAGATAAACTTCGAATCATATGCTTGTTCTACTACTTATTGAATTGCACACAAAGGCACGTTTTATAACATCAAGTTACTGATGCGTTTACGTGCAATCAATGCACAACCAACTCATAGGTAACAACTCATATCTCTAAGTTTGAAGACTTATATGATATTACCGTCTCACGATCACTCGAGATAAATTCCATGAAGTGATACAAGTGAGCGTGGGTTTATTCCAATACTCATAACTTATGAGTACTCATGAATGTTGTAGCAACCATTGCTATGGCTAAACACCTTTAGTCATCTACAATCCCAATTCATGACAGTCTTGATTCATACCTACTTCCGACATATGACCGACTGTGGAGAGTCTGAATAAATTAATTATTCTGGAAGTCAAAACATGCAAAACTGAAACAATAGTAAATAATTGACAATGATAGCAACACTTTACTCATAAATAAATCACAAATTTTATTCATCATCAAACGTCGATTACATTTTACAAGTTTCAGAAAAGGCTATCTAATCTGTAAAACTAATATCGTCCCTCAGCCCGATGCGCCTCACATGCTGCAAATGCTTCACCCTCGTCAGTCCCTTCGTAAGGGGATCCGCAGGGTTCTCATCTGACGATACCCTCTTTGCCACGAGGAGTCCCTCTTTTATCTTGTGTCTTATGAAGTGATATGTTCTGTCAATGTGTCGGGATCTGCCATGATCTCTTGGTTCCTTGGTTAAGGCAACCGCACTATTGCTATCACAGAAAATCTCCATAGGCTCCTTAATAGTTGGTACAACTCCAAGGTCTCCGATGAAGTTCCTCAGCCATATCGCCTCCTTTGCCGCTTCACTCGCTGCTATGTACTCTGATTCACAAGTCGAATCAGCTACAGTCTCCTGTTTGGAACTCTTCCAAGTGATTGCCCCTCCATTTAAGGTAAAGACCCAGCCCGACTGAGAGCGGAAGTTATCCCTATCAGTCTGAAAGCTAGCATCACTATACCCTACTACTCTCAAGTCATCACTCCCACCAAGGGTAAGGATCCAATCCTTAGTCCTCCGCAGGTACTTGAGAATATTCTTTACCGCAGTCCAATGAGCCTTGCCAGGGTTCCCCTGATATCTGCTGACCATGCTCAAAGCGAAGGCCACATCAGGACGGGTACAAGTCATAGCATACATGATCAAACCAACAGCGGAAGCATAAGGTAATCGACTCATCTCAACTATCTCATCTTCTGTACTCGGGCTCTGAGCCTTGCTCAGTTTGGCATTGCTTTGGATCGGTAATTCTCCTTTCTTGGAATTCTGCATGTTGAACCTTTTCAGCACCTTATTCAAGTAGATACTCTGACTAAGTCCAATTAGTCTTTTACTCCTTTCTCTTAATATCCTTATCCCTAGGATATATGTAGCTTCTCCAAGGTCCTTCGTAGCAAAGCACTTCCCAAGCCAGGACTTAACCACCTGCAAGGTTGGGATGTCATTTCCTATGAGTAATATGTCATCCACATACAGTACCAAAAAGCTAACTATACTCCCACTAGCTCTGACATACACGCAAGATTCATCTTCACTTCTTGAGAAACCAAACTCTTTGACCTTCTCATCGAAACAAAGATTCCAACTTCGAGATGCTTGTTTCAATCCATAAATGGATTTCTCAAGCTTGCACACTCTATTGGGGTACTCTGCACTGACAAAACCTTCTGGCTGATTCATGTAAACATCCTCAGCCAACTTTCCGTTAAGGAAAGCGGTTTTGACATCCATTTGCTATATTTCATAATCATGAAATGCAGCAATGGCTAGCATAACCCTAATAGACTTAATCTTTGCTACTGGTGAAAAGGTTTCATCATAATCAATACCCTGAGTCTGAGTAAACCCCTTCGCAACCAGTCGAGCCTTATAAGTGTGCACCTTCCCATCCATGTCGGTCTTCTTCTTGAAGATCCATTTGCACCCGACTGTCTTACGGCCTGGTACATTGTCAACCAAGTTCCAAACTTGATTGTCATACATGGACTGTATCTCGCTGTCCATAGCCTCCTTCCATTTAGCAGACTCTGGGCCTGCCATGGCTTCCTTAACACTGTTAGGTTCATCCAGATTTACCAGTGTACTGTCACTGATAAATGTATTACCTTCCGTAGTAATATGAAATCCATAATAAAACTCAGGTGTGTTCCTAACCCTTGTGGAATGCCTCGGAAGTATAGACTCGTCAGCTGGATCAACATGAATTTCCTCCTGAAGTTGATTGCTAGTGTCTGAGGTTCCTTCACCAATTGAGTCTTGAATTTCTTCAAGGTCAATTTGCCTCCCACTGTCTCCTTGGTTTATAAATTCTCTCTCTCGAAAGACCCCTCTCCTAGCCACAAAGACCATATTCTCACTGGGTCTGTAGAAGAGGTAACCAAAGGATTTTTGTGGGTAGCCGATGAAAATACACCTTTCACTTCGAGGTTCGAGCTTGTCATGAGTTTCGCGCCTCACGAAAGCCTCGCAACCCCAAATCTTGATATGGTCCAAATTGGGAACTTTCCCAGTCCACATTTCATGAGGTGTTTTGGCAACCTTCTTTGTAGGGACTAGATTAAGGATGTGGGCGGCAGTCTCTAAGGCATACCCCCAAAAAGAGATTGGTAGCGAAGCTCGACTCATCATAGAGCGAACCATGTCCAACAAAGTTCGATTGTGCCTCTCAGCTACACCATTCAGATGTGGTGTCCTGGGAGGTGTCAATTGTGAGACAATCCCACACTCCTTAAGATAGTCGAGGAACTCAGTACTAAGATACTCACCACCTCGATCGGATCGAAGCATCTTAATGTTCCTGCCCAATTGATTTTCTACTTCCTGTTTAAACTCTTTAAACCTTTCAAAAGTTTCTGACTTATGTTTGATTAAGTAGACATAACCATATCTACTAAAATCATCAATAAAAGTCACATAATATCGATTAGCATCCCTTGTGGCGGTTTTGAATGGTCCACATACATCAGTATGTATAAGGTCCAACAAACCCTCACCCCTTGCACAAGTACCAGTGAAGGGTGATTTTGTCATTTTTCCAAGTAGACAAGACTCACAACTATCATCCGACTTGAGGTCGAACGACTCCAGGACTCCATCCTTTTGGAGCTGGCCTATGCGTTTCTTGCTTACATGTCCAAGACGACAATGCCACAAAGATGCTTTATCCAAGCTAGTAGAAGAATCAATACATAATACATTATTTCCTAAATTATCTACAACCGATACAGCTTCATACACACCATCGCAAGGTAATGCTTTAAAATAAAGAACATTATTAAATAAAGCATTAATACTACCAACTTCATTATCAAAAGAAAAGGTAAAACCTTGTTTGTACAAAGCATGAAAGGAAATAATATTCCTCGCCATTTCAGACGAGTACACACATTTATTCAAATCTAACTTTAACCCACTATCTAGCAACAAAGTATAAACTCCAATCTTGGTAACAGGTGCAACCTTCTTGTTCCCCATGATTAAGTTTATCTTTCCGTGCTCCACATCCTCACTTCTTCTTAGGCCCTGCAAGTCACAACAGATGTGAATACCACAACGTGTATCAAGAACCCAAGAATTAGAATATGGTGAGTTATTAGACAATATAGTGTAAATACCTGCATGGGATGGTTTCACTTTCCCATCCTTGACATCCTGCAAGTACTTTGGGCAGTTTCGCTTCCAGTGCCCCTTATTTTGACAGTAGAAGCATTCATCATCCTTAGGGATGGCAGAAGGAGTGATAGAACCACCTTTGGTTCCAGATGAGAAGCCTTCAAGGGACTTTCCCTTGGTACCCTTCGAAGGGTGCTTCCTCTTATTCCCTTTGCCTTGCCCGATAGCCAAAACAGGGGTAGTAGTAGGAGTAGGAGTAGCAACCGACTTACTCTTAAGACCACTTTCGGCAGTCTTCAGAAGTCCTTGAAGCTTACTGAGTGTGACTTCCTCCTTGTTCATGTGGTATGTCATACGAAATTGATCATAACACGATGGCAAGGAGTGCAAAATGATATCAATTGCCAACTCCTCAGGGAAGTTCACATTCAGTTTCATTAGACGGTCCACATACCTTTGCATTTTCTGCATGTGGCTCGTGATTGGTTCGCTATCCTTCATACGGGTAGTGATCATGGAGGAGATTATTTCATACCGCTCTTGACGAGCACTCTGATGGTACCTTTCCATCAGATCCTGATGCATCTCAAAAGGGTAATAGTCCTCATAGGACTTTTGGAGTTCAGCTGTCATGGTGGCTATCATGATGCATGCCACCTTGGTGGCATCTCTTTCATGTGCCTGATACTCAGCGACCTCCTCAGGAGTAGCAGTGGACTCATCAAGCTCCTTTAGCTCCTTATCGAGGACATATTCCTTGTCCTCGTAACGAGTAACCATCCTGATGTTCCGGATCCAATCCATGAAGTTGGAACCATCAAAGATGACCCTCCCACAAAGGTTCATGAGGGAAAAGGAGCCAGTAGGGTTAGAGCCCGAAGCTTTGTTGTTGGAAGACATCTGAAAAGAAGAAAACAAGTTTAGATTAGATATATCGAATCCTTAATAATACACCCAAATGTAATATTAAGGCTAGGATCCAACACAATATATTATAACTTAGAAGAGGGATGCCGTAATCTAAGCTATAATATATTTGAAGGTAGGTGAATGACGATTCACCAATTTCCAGCATGAAAACGAAATGAATTATTAGGTTTAATTGGTTTTTGAAATTCCTAGATTCTTTTGAGATTCATTGAACTTTTCAATGGCATGTTTCAATCTCGATTGTGCCCTTCAAGTTTTGTGACTGGGATGCCGAGGATCACAAAACAAGGTGTGAATAACCATGCAAATTCACTTGGTACCCTCAATATTATCACCTAATCAATGTGCCGGTTAACCACACACGCTCCACCGATCTATGATAAACATTAAGTCACCCTTCGTGATCCTTACTAGTCCAAGTTAGTGTGCCGGTTAACCACACACGCTCCACCAACGACTTGGTAAGGTACAAAGTGTGAATTTCATGCGTTAGCACCATATTCACATTTTCCTAAAGTAACTAAGATTGGGAATTTATAAAAGGTTTAGTTACTTTATAATATTCATCATACTTTTAATGAGAATTTATAAGTCCTTGTCCTACCCGTTCGGCTAACGACCCTCCACCAGTCAAGCAAGCGGTGGGTGAGAGTGGACACCCATTAAGTTGCCATTTTATAGGCAACAACCTTATACCCACCTTATAGACTGGCTTCGTGAATGAGGCGTACTAGCGGTAAGACGACTTTGATCTTATACATATATATAATAATTAACCATTAATGTTATAAATAGTATAAGGGTTGAATTTTAACTTTTAAAACTCTAAGGGTTTGGAATTAAAGTATATTAAAGTGTGTGTAACTTTACAAATTCCAAAACTTGAGGACAAGTTTTGAAACTATTCAAAACCTTTCATTTCATAACTTATGAATTAAAGGTTCATAAAAATAAAGACTCTTCATTTCCATGTAACTTATGTGTTTTAAGTGTGTGTTTAAAAGAAGTGTCCTTTGGATATCCATAACTTGAGGACAAATTATGGACTCCATTAAAACACATAAATGATCAAGAATTAATCCTAAACAATTCAGCAAATAATTCCTATCATCTTCTAAATTCATAAGAACATGAACATGATTATCAAAGTTTCAAAAATTATATGAACACATACAAAGCATGAAATTTTGATATATGCTATTGTAAATGGATTAAAACAACCATTACACCAACCAAAAACAAGTTTTAAAACACCAAAACAGTTTAGGGTAATGTTTCTAGTCCATTTCCAGCAGCAAAAGTCGAAAATCTGCATTCTGAGGCTCCTACTCGCCGAGTGCACGAACCTACTCGCTGAGTAGGATGAGTTTACTCATGAACTCGGCGAGTCCCCCCATGGACTCGGCGAGTTCATCATGCAGACAGCAAAAACTTTGACTTTTTTCACTATTTTGCATCAAGTATCAAACAAACAAGCCTAGGCTCTGATACCACTGTTGGGTTTTGAGCATTCTAACACTTCCTAAGTGTACATGCAACCCTATTAAACCTTGGATCTATGTTTGTCTAAGATACATGCAAAATATTATTTTCCAAGGTTTATAACCTATCTAGCATGGCATGGGGTACTTTTAACCATAAAAGAACTAGATGAATTACATACCTTTTGTTGATTGTTGATTCCTTGGAGTTTGAGAGCCAAGCACCAATAATGTGAATGCCTCAAATGGAAATCACAAATCACCACAAACTTGGAAAAAATGTATGAGAGAGTATACTAACTCTTGATTTTGGCCACCACACTTACACACACATTAGGGTGTTTTTCATGCAACATAAGCTTGTTTATATAGTGTACATGGTTAGGGTGAAACCCTAATAACCCATGTCTTTTCCTCTTCCAAGGATCCATGGGTAAAAGCTCCATGGATCATCCATGGACTTCCATATAAGCTTAGCCCATTCCCAAATGAGTGTTAGCCCACACCATATAAATATAATAGCCCATGATTTAATTAGTCTACCTTTTAATCACTAAATTAATTCATAATTAATTCAAGATTAAAACTAATTAAGTAACATGACTTTATACTAATATATTATAACTTATAATATATTAATAAATCGTAAGTATACAACTCTCATAAAATTATCCATAACTAGTTTGGGTGAAGTGCAACCCAAATGGACCATGCCGGGTCGGGTCAAGTATATACCAAATAAGTTATGGACTTAGACACCTTATCCAACAGATTTTTCGACCAGGTTCAGGGCCGAGTTTGCACTTGTGATTGAGATGCAATAGTTATCAAGGGAGTTCCAGGATTTGGAGCAGACGACAGAGACTGTGGCAGATATCACCGCCAAATTTAAGGAGAGGGCCCTTCTCGTTCCGCATTATGTGGCGGACGAGGAGATGAAGAAGGCCCGATATCATGAGATGTTGCGGAGTGATATCCGCCAGTTTGTGAGCCCCTCCAGCTGCAGAACGTTGGGGGATATGATTGCCAGAGCTAAAGAGAGAGATCGATTTAGAGATGGAGAGGAAGAGGAAACCAGATGTGGCATCTGGTATGGAGGGTTCGGGCAAGAAGCCCAAGACATATTCCCGAGGGAAGGGCCAGCAGGGTCGAGGCCGCTAGGGCAAATGCGGTAGGTCGCACGAGGGGACGTTCAGGGCGGGTAGTTCAGGCTGCTTTAAGTGCGGCTGAACTGGACATGTGAGCAGGGATTGTACTGCTGCTTCTACCACCACATTATCTGATCTGATTTGCTTTCAGTGCAATCATAGGGGCCACAAAAGGTCCCAGTGTCCGAGTTTGGCAGCAACAGGGAAGGTGGTGGCACCCGCCCCTGCTACATTAAGGATTACAGACGGCTGTCAGGGCCGGGCAGAGGCGCCAGTGGCGAAGAGCAGAGCCTTCCAGTTGACAACAGAGGAGGCACGTGCAGCACCTGATGTCGTTATGGGTATGCATCTTCTCCTTATCTCTTTATTTGTATTGATTATTGCTTATGATTATGTGTTTGTTATAGGATCCTTCTTAGTGAATGGTATATCAGCCTTGGTACTGTTTGATTTGGGTGCCACCCGATCTTTTGTGTCGCTCGCGCCCATCAAGCGATTCGTATGAGCTTTGGGGGAGCTGGATTGCCCACTGGATGTGGAGATAGCAGATAACAGGACCGTTAGGGTTGCGAGGGTTCACAGTGGGTGTACGCTACAATTATTCAATGAGCAGTTTTCTGTGGATCTAGTTCCTATTCCCCTACGAGGTGTGACAACCCGAAAGATATTCCGTTAACATAAACCATGCCGTTAATAAAATTTATTTTTATTTTGGGTTTTTCCGTTCACCTTCAAATTTAATAATTCATTTAGAATTATTATTATAATTTCCTATGTGTTGAAACGAAATATTTATTTGAGTGAAAACACTCTAAATAATCTTTTGAAAATTTCTAGACTATGACTAGTGCGGGTAATGGTTATTTACCCGGGTAAAATATTAATCCGTTTAATGCCGATATTGGGTGTATTCCCACCGGGTCACTAACTCTAGTCATATATAAAGGATGAGAGGGCACTTTTGAGTCCTTTTCCCCACTTCAACTTTCTCTCTCTACTCTGTCTCTAGAAATCGAACTCTCTCAAGAAATCTTCACTTTCAAGCTCCAATTTGGTAAGTGATCCTTCCTAACTAGTTGTTTATCCTATCATGCATGCAAATCTATGTTTGAACTTCCCAAAAATCACCAAAAGTATGTGTTTACGGTTTGGGGGAGCCTCCCAAAAACCGTAAACTCCTTCAATGGGGGTTTTGAAGCCCCAAAACCCTTCTAAACCTCTTCTAATGCTTAGATCCTTACATGCATGGAGCTAGAACCACAAGATCATGAATTTTTGGCCATGAACATGAGTTTACGGTTCTTGAATGTTCAAAAACCGTAAACACCCTTTCATGGGGTTTTGATGCTCCTTAACCCTTCCAATGCATGTCTAATGGCCTTGAAACTTGCTTGGATGATCTTAGAACCCTAAAGCATGTCCAAATGAGCATAAACTTGAGTTTACGGTTTGGGAACATCTCCCAAAACCGTAAACACCTTCCAAGGGTGTTTTAATGCTCCAAACACGTTGCATGGCTTGTGTTTGAGTCTAGAACTTGCATGAATGGCCTACAAACCACCAAAACACATGGAAAATGGACAAACTTGGACAAGGGTGGGTTTACGGCCGTAAACCCATGAGTTTACGACCGTAAACTCCCCAAGGGTGGTCCAAGGACCGTAAACCCTAATTCCTAGGCCATTTCATGTCCCGATCACTTCCTAAGCCATGGAATCAACCTTAGAACCTTCCCGTGTGCAAGATAAGGTCATTGATCAACCAAGAACACATCACCCATGAGTTTACGGCCGTAAACTCATGGGGGATGTGGTCTTTGGACCGTAAACCCCCCTAAGGGTTTACACTTGAAGAGTAAACACCTTATCTAGGCCCTACACTCCTTAGATACAACCCGTACCATCCCTAACACTTGAATTGAAGTGTTTTCGTGCCTCGGAGTGTATTATCCTGCTATCTTAGTAAATCAAAGTCTAATTAGATACAATTATGTATCTCCTCATGTTACATAGGAACCTCACGCGTGTTCAAGCCCTAAACTGATACTTAGCATCTAAACCGGCACATTCTCGTCAGGTGAGTTCATACCCCTACACCATTTTCTGTGTTTTTCATGTTTTCAGGGGGGGAATACAAGCAAAAGTACAAGGAAACTTGTACTCAAATCTATTATTTCGTATAACATAACTACATGTTCAATATGTTTTAAACATTGAAATCCGTATTAACCAACCGTCTAACTCGTGGAGTTAGTTTTCAAAACCAATTGTGAAACTCATTATAAAATGTTACATTTTTACATTTCACAAGGATTTCATGTCATTTCATAAACCGGGATTTCCTATACTATTACTTGTAAAGTTCATTATTCTTATGATTGGAGACACGTCCTCGGTAACACTCCACATGGATACGAGAGTGGAGGACTACTCCCATAACCAGAATCTCTTGGAGGGAGAGCGTGACTTGAGTGTATAGATCTATACGGGGCTGACTACCCCGCACCCTGCTGCTAGCTACAGTAGGATCGTCAGGTCCATGGGTGACAAAAGTCATAAAATGATGATGGACTTCTTATTGCCATATCTAGTCTATCGTATGGTTATGGAACTCGCAACTTAGATAATGGAGATTTACTGAAAAAGTAATAACGAACCTAGTGAACTAACCTCCTAGTAATAACTGTCTTTGATTACTACTAGTTCACTACTTACTTATTAGTTTTGTGTACGTGTCAAAACTAACATGCTTACCACGGGATAACTAGTCATTCAGTATGCTTCACTTAATCGATACAAGTATGGTAGATACTTGTACACATCATTTCAGAATCGATAACCAGCGAATATTTTTCATAAGAAAACATAGGGTTTTCTTGGGATAACGTAACTTTTCATAAACAAGGTTGTATGGTACATCTAACGAGAAATCAAATCATATTTTCATAAGGAAACTTGCAGGATTTTCTTAATTCAAATTGTATAACAAAGGGATAACCAAACTACTTTTATAAGAAAATACGGGATTTTCTTGGACATCAGTTGTTCATGAAACTAAAGGAAACTGAATCTCTTTCCAGAAAACAAACCGCTTATGAACTCACCAGCTTTATGCTGATATTTTAAAACTGCTTGTATTCTCAGGGCATCTATAGACAGGTATTCCTACTAACTTTTTGGAGAAGACGGAGCATATAGAAGACTCGTCTTTACTTTTGTTCTAACCAATGTATCTAGGAAAACTTGTAGTACTTTATTTTCAAACAAATGTAAAACTTTCTCATGTAATGTAATGGTTGTGTTTACTATGCTTGCTATGTACATTGGTTGTGATACTCTACATGACGTCACCCCGCCCCGGAACGTTTCCGCCATCGGTTTCGGGGTGTGACACGAGGGAATAAGGTTATAGTGGGTATGGATTGGTTGATCCCAATGGGGCAGTGATCGACTGCGAGTAGCAGCTAGTGAGGGTTCGGACTCCAAGTGGGGGAGGGATTGTGATTCAGGGCGATAGGCCTCACCGCGGACCGGTTTTTATGTTCAGAAGCGAGGGCGAGGCGTTACCTTCAGCAGGGTTGCGCATCTTACGTCGCTTATGTCATGGATACCCGTGATAAGGGTAAGGCGACAGTCGATGATGTGTCGGTAGTGCGAGAGTACCCGGACGTATTCCCGGAGGATTTACGTGGGATACCTGTGACAACCCGAAAGATATTCCGTTAACATAAACCATGCCGTTAATAAAATTTATTTTTATTTTGGGTTTTTCCGTTCACCTTCAAATTTAATAATTCATTTAGAATTATTATTATAATTTCCTATGTGTTGAAACGAAATATTTATTTGAGTGAAAACACTCTAAATAATCTTTTGAAAATTTCTAGACTATGACTAGTGCGGGTAATGGTTATTTACCCGGGTAAAATATTAATCCGTTTAATGCCGGTATTGGGTGTATTCCCACCGGGTCACTAACTCTAGTCATATATAAAGGATGAGAGGGCAGTTTTGAGTCCTTTTCCCCACTTCAACTTTCTCTCTCTACTCTGTCTCTAGAAATCGAACTCTCTCAAGAAATCTTCACTTTCAAGCTCCAATTTGGTAAGTGATCCTTCCTAACTAGTTGTTTATCCTATCATGCATGCAAATCTATGTTTGAACTTCCCAAAAATCACCAAAAGTATGTGTTTACGGTTTGGGGGAGCCTCCCAAAAACCGTAAACTCCTTCAATGGGGGTTTTGAAGACCCAAAACCCTTCTAAACCTCTTCTAATGCTTAGATCCTTACATGCATGGAGCTAGAACCACAAGATCATGAATTTTTGGCCATGAACATGAGTTTACGGTTCTTGAATGTTCAAAAACCGTAAACACCCTTTCATGGGGTTTTGATGCTCCTTAACCCTTCCAATGCATGTCTAATGGCCTTGAAACTTGCTTGGATGATCTTAGAACCCCTAAAGCATGTCCAAATGAGCATAAACTTGAGTTTACGGTTTGGGAACATCTCCCAAAACCGTAAACACCTTCCAAGGGTGTTTTAATGCTCCAAACACGTTGCATGGCTTGTGTTTGAGTCTAGAACTTGCATGAATGGCCTACAAACCACCAAAACACATGGAAAATGGACAAACTTGGACAAGGGTGGGTTTATGGCCGTAAACCCATGAGTTTACGACCGTAAACTCCCCAAGGGTGGTCCAAGGACCGTAAACCCTAATTCCTAGGCCATTTCATGTCCCGATCACTTCCTAAGCCATGGAATCAACCTTAGAACCTTCCCGTGTGCAAGATAAGGTCATTGATCAACCAAGAACACATCACCCATGAGTTTACGGCCGTAAACTCATGGGGGATGTGGTCTTTGGACCGTAAACCCCCCTAAGGGTTTACACTTGAAGAGTAAACACCTTATCTAGGCCCTACACTCCTTAGATACAACCCGTACCATCCCTAACACTTGAATTGAAGTGTTTTCGTGCCTCGGAGTGTATTATCCTGCTATCTTAGTAAATCAAAGTCTAATTAGATACAATTATGTATCTCCTCATGTTACATAGGAACCTCACGCGTGTTCAAGCCCTAAACTGATACTTAGCATCTAAACCGGCACATTCTCGTCAGGTGAGTTCATACCCCTACACCATTTTCTGTGTTTTTCATGTTTTCAGGGGGGGAATACAAGCAAAAGTACAAGGAAACTTGTACTCAAATCTATTATTTCGTATAACATAACTACATGTTCAATATGTTTTAAACATTGAAATCCGTATTAACCAACCGTCTAACTCGTGGAGTTAGTTTTCAAAACCAATTGTGAAACTCATTATAAAATGTTACATTTTTACATTTCACAAGGATTTCATGTCATTTCATAAACCGGGATTTCCTATACTATTACTTGTAAAGTTCATTATTCTTATGATTGGAGACACGTCCTCGGTAACACTCCACATGGATACGAGAGTGGAGGACTACTCCCGTAACCAGAATCTATTGGAGGGAGAGCGTGACTTGAGTGTATAGATCTATACGGGGCTGACTACCCCGCACCCTGCTGCTAGCTACAGTAGGATCGTCAGGTCCATGGGTGACAAAAGTCATAAAATGATGATGGACTTCTTATTGCCATATCTAGTCTATCGTATGGTTATGGAACTCGCAACTTAGATAATGGAGATTTACTGAAAAAGTAATAACGAACCTAGTGAACTAACCTCCTAGTAATAACTGTCTTTGATTACTACTAGTTCACTACTTACTTATTAGTTTTGTGTACGTGTCAAAACTAACATGCTTACCACGGGATAACTAGTCATTCAGTATGCTTCACTTAATCGATACAAGTATGGTAGATACTTGTACACATCATTTCAGAATCGATAACCAGCGAATATTTTTCATAAGAAAACATAGGGTTTTCTTGGGATAACGTAACTTTTCATAAACAAGGTTGTATGGTACATCTAACGAGAAATCAAATCATATTTTCATAAGGAAACTTGCAGGATTTTCTTAATTCAAATTGTGTAACAAAGGGATAACCAAACTACTTTTATAAGAAAATACGAGATTTTCTTGGACATCAATTGTTCATGAAACTAAAGGAAACTGAATCTCTTTCCAGAAAACAAACCGCTTATGAACTCACCAGCTTTATGCTGATATTTTAAAACTGCTTGTATTCTCAGGGCATCCATAGACAGGTATTCCTACTAACTTTTTGGAGAAGACGGAGCATATAGAAGACTCGTCTTTACTTTTGTTCTAACCAATGTATCTAGGAAAACTTGTAGTACTTTATTTTCAAACAAATGTAAAACTTTCTCATGTAATGTAATGGTTGTGTTTACTATGCTTGCTATGTACATTGGTTGTGATACTCTACATGACGTCACCCCGCCCCGGAACGTTTCCGCCATCGGTTTCGGGGTGTGACACGAGGGAATAAGGTTATAGTGGGTATGGATTGGTTGATCCCAATGGGGCAGTGATCGACTGCGAGTAGCAGCTAGTGAGGGTTCGGACTCCAAGTGGGGGAGGGATTGTGATTCAGGGCGAGAGGCCTCACCGCGGACCGGTTTTTATGTTCAGAAGCGAGGGCGAGGCGTTACCTTCAGCAGGGTTGCGCATCTTACGTCGCTTATGTCATGGATACCCGTGATAAGGGTAAGGCGACAGTCGGTGATGTGTCGGTAGTGCGAGAGTACCCAGACGTATTCCCGGAGGATTTACGTGGGATACCTGTGACAACCCGAAAGATATTCCGTTAACATAAACCATGCCGTTAATAAAATTTATTTTTATTTTGGGTTTTTCCGTTCACCTTCAAATTTAATAATTCATTTAGAATTATTATTATAATTTCCTATGTGTTGAAACGAAATATTTATTTGAGTGAAAACACTCTAAATAATCTTTTGAAAATTTCTAGACTATGACTAGTGCGGGTAATGGTTATTTACCCGGGTAAAATATTAATCCGTTTAATGCCGGTATTGGGTGTATTCCCACCGGGTCACTAACTCTAGTCATATATAAAGGATGAGAGGGCAGTTTTGAGTCCTTTTCCCCACTTCAACTTTCTCTCTCTACTCTGTCTCTAGAAATCGAACTCTCTCAAGAAATCTTCACTTTCAAGCTCCAATTTGGTAAGTGATCCTTCCTAACTAGTTGTTTATCCTATCATGCATGCAAATCTATGTTTGAACTTCCCAAAAATCACCAAAAGTATGTGTTTACGGTTTGGGGGAGCCTCCCAAAAACCGTAAACTCCTTCAATGGGGGTTTTGAAGACCCAAAACCCTTCTAAACCTCTTCTAATGCTTAGATCCTTACATGCATGGAGCTAGAACCACAAGATCATGAATTTTTGGCCATGAACATGAGTTTACGGTTCTTGAATGTTCAAAAACCGTAAACACCCTTTCATGGGGTTTTGATGCTCCTTAACCCTTCCAATGCATGTCTAATGGCCTTGAAACTTGCTTGGATGATCTTAGAACCCTAAAGCATGTCCAAATGAGCATAAACTTGAGTTTACGGTTTGGGAACATCTCCCAAAACCGTAAACACCTTCCAAGGGTGTTTTAATGCTCCAAACACGTTGCATGGCTTGTGTTTGAGTCTAGAACTTGCATGAATGGCCTACAAACCACCAAAACACATGGAAAATGGACAAACTTGGACAAGGGTGGGTTTATGGCCGTAAACCCATGAGTTTACGACCGTAAACTCCCCAAGGGTGGTCCAAGGACCGTAAACCCTAATTCCTAGGCCATTTCATGTCCCGATCACTTCCTAAGCCATGGAATCAACCTTAGAACCTTCCCGTGTGCAAGATAAGGTCATTGATCAACCAAGAACACATCACCCATGAGTTTACGGCCGTAAACTCATGGGGGATTTGGTCTTTGGACCGTAAACCCCCCTAAGGGTTTACACTTGAAGAGTAAACACCTTATCTAGGCCCTACACTCCTTAGATACAACCCGTACCATCCCTAACACTTGAATTGAAGTGTTTTCGTGCCTCGGAGTGTATTATCCTGCTATCTTAGTAAATCAAAGTCTAATTAGATACAATTATGTATCTCCTCATGTTACATAGGAACCTCACGCGTGTTCAAGCCCTAAACTGATACTTAGCATCTAAACCGGCACATTCTCGTCAGGTGAGTTCATACCCCTACACCATTTTCTGTGTTTTTCATGTTTTCAGGGGGGGAATACAAGCAAAAGTACAAGGAAACTTGTACTCAAATCTATTATTTCGTATAACATAACTACATGTTCAATATGTTTTAAACATTGAAATCCGTATTAACCAACCGTCTAACTCCTGGAGTTAGTTTTCGAAACCAATTGTGAAAATCATTATAAAATGTTACATTTTTACATTTCACAAGGATTTCATGTCATTTCATAAACCGGGATTTCCTATACTATTACTTGTAAAGTTCATTATTCTTATGATTGGAGACACGTCCTCGGTAACACTCCACATGGATACGAGAGTGGAGGACTACTCCCGTAACCAGAATCTCTTGGAGGGAGAGCGTGACTTGAGTGTATAGATCTATACGGGGCTGACTACCCCGCACCCTGCTGCTAGCTACAGTAGGATCGTCAGGTCCATGGGTGACAAAAGTCATAAAATGATGATGGACTTCTTATTGCCATATCTAGTCTATCGTATGGTTATGGAACTCGCAACTTAGATAATGGAGATTTACTGAAAAAGTAATAACGAACCTAGTGAACTAACCTCCTAGTAATAACTGTCTTTGATTACTACTAGTTCACTACTTACTTATTAGTTTTGTGTACGTGTCAAAACTAACATGCTTACCACGGGATAACTAGTCATTCAGTATGCTTCACTTAATCGATACAAGTATGGTAGATACTTGTACACATCATTTCAGAATCGATAACCAGCGAATATTTTTCATAAGAAAACATAGGGTTTTCTTGGGATAACGTAACTTTTCATAAACAAGGTTGTATGGTACATCTAACGAGAAATCAAATCATATTTTCATAAGGAAACTTGCAAGATTTTCTTAATTCAAATTGTGTAACAAAGGGATAACCAAACTACTTTTATAAGAAAATACGGGATTTTCTTGGACATCAATTGTTCATGAAACTAAAGGAAACTGAATCTCTTTCCAGAAAACAAACCGCTTATGAACTCACCAGCTTTATGCTGATATTTTAAAACTGTTTGTATTCTCAGGGCATCCATAGACAGGTATTCCTACTAACTTTTTGGAGAAGACGGAGCATATAGAAGACTCGTCTTTACTTTTGTTCTAACCAATGTATCTAGGAAAACTTGTAGTACTTTATTTTCAAACAAATGTAAAACTTTATCATGTAATGTAATGGTTGTGTTTACTATGCTTGCTATGTACATTGGTTGTGGTACTCTACATGACGTCACCCCGCCCCGGAACGTTTCCGCCATCGGTTTCGGGGTGTGACAATACCTCCGGAGAGACAGGTTGAGTTCAGGATTGACCTAGTCCCTGGTGCGGCTCTGATAGCCAAGGCACCATATCAGTTGGCTCCTCCCGAGATGCAGGAGTTGTCTACGCAGCTGCAGGAGTTGCTAGACAAAGGATTTATCAGGCCGAGTAGTTCTCCATGGGGAGCCCCGATTCTGTTTGTGAGGAAGAAGGACGGATCGCATCAGATGTGAATAGACTATCAAGAGCTGAATAAGGTAACGGTGAAGAACCGTTATCCCCTCCCGAGGATTGATGATTTGTTTGACCAGCTACGGGGTGCATCTTGGTTCTCCAAGATTGATCTGCGATCGGGTTATTACCAGATGCGAGTTAGGGACGAGGATGTGCAGAAGACAGCTATTAGGACTCGCTATGGTCACTATGAGTTCGTTGTGATGCCGTTTGGGCTCACCAATGCTCCAGCCGCGTTCATGGACCTCATGACCCGCGTGTGCAGACCGATGCTGGATCGGTCTGTGATCGTTTTCATTGATGATATCTTGGTCTATTTCAAGACTCAGGAACATCATGAGGAGCACCTGAGGGAGGTGCTGGAGACACTGAGGAGGGAGAGACTTTCTGCGAAGTTCTCCAAGTATGCGTTCTGGTTGTGCGAGGTGCAGTTTCTTGGGCATCTTGTCAACCAAAAGGGTATTCTGGTTGATCCGGCCAAGATAGAGGCTGTGATGCAGTGGGAGGTTCCGAGGTCTCCAACTGAGATTCGGAGTTTTCTTGGTCTAGCGGGTTATTATCGGAGATTCATCCAGGATTTATCCAAGACCGTTGTTCCTTTGACCTGACTGACCAAGAAATCGGTGACATTCTGTTGGGGGCCTGAGCAGCTGGCAGCCTTCGAGACCCTCAGACAGCGACTGTGCGAGGCACCAATTCTGACTCTGCCCGAGGGAGTTGATGATTTCGTGGTTTACTGTGACGCGTCAATCACAGGTATGGGTGCAGTTTTGATGCACCGGGGTCGTGTGATAGCTTACGCGTCGAGGCAGCTGAAGCCTCACGAGGCTAACTATCCGACACATGATTTAGAGTTGGGGCTGTGGTTTTCGCCCTCAAGATTTGGCGACATTACCTCTACGGGGTCCGTTGTACCATTTACACGGACCACAAGAGTGTGAGGTACCTCATGGATCAGCCGAATCTGAACATGAGGCAGCGTCGGTGGTTAGATGTTGTGAAGTAATATGATTGTGAGATCCTTTACCACCCGGTCAAGGCCAATATGGTGGCCAACGCCCTGAGCCGCAAGGCACGAGTGGCTTCGATTAGGGACATCTGTCAAAGGATGACAGTGATTACTCCATTGTTGGAGCATATTAGAGAGGCGCAGGTTGAGGGTCTGAAGGAAGAGCGCCAAAAGTGCGAAAGGATTGTAGGTCGGGTGGCCTCATTTGATTATTACAGTCGAGGGTTGTTAACCCTACATGGGAGGGTCTGGGTTTCGTACTGGGGCGGTGTACGGCAGGTTCTGATAGATGAGGCCCATAAGTCGAGGTTCTCCATCCATCTCGGGGTGACAAAGATGCATCGGAATCTTCGCCCTGATTATTGGTGGCCCTGCATGAAGCGGGACATGGCTTGGTACGTAGAGCGGTGTTTGACATGCAGGAAGGTCAAGGCCGAACATCAGCGCCCCCACGGCAAGATGCAACCGCTGTACATTCCCGTGTGGAAATGGGAAGATATCATTATGGATTTCATTACCAAGCTTCCAAGGACCGCACGTGGAGTAGATTCAATATGGGTCATCATGGATCGGTTGACCAAGAACGCTCATTTTATCCCGATCCAGGAGAGTATCTCGGCCGAGAAGCTGGCCGAAATATACGTGCGCGAGATAGTGGCACGACATGGAGTGCCTGTCTCGGTGGTGTCAGACCGAGATGTCCGTTTCACTTCCAGATTCTGGAAGCGGTTTCACGAGGAGATGGGTACTCGTCTCCACTTCAGCACCGCTTTCCACCCTCAGACGGACGAGCAGAGCGAGAGGACAATATAGACTCTCGAGGACATGCTACGCGCATGTGTTTTGGATTTTGGTGGCAGTTGGGATACGTATCTTCCGTTAGCGGAATTTTCGTATAACAACAGTTACCATGCCAACATAGACCAACCTCCAATTGAGATGCTCTATAGGAGGAAGTGTAGGACCCCAATCAGTTGGGGCGAGGTCGGTCAGAGAGTCATGGGGAGTACTGAGGTAGTACTCAAGACTACAGAGCGGATCCAGCAGGTCTGGAGCAGGCTCCAGACTGCTCAGAGTTGGCAGAAAAGCTACGCCGACAAGCGGTGTTCAGACTTAGAGTTTTAGGTGGGCGATATGGTCATCCCGAAGGTGTCACCTTGGAAAGGTGTCATCCAGTTCCGGAAGCGGGGCAAGCGGGGCCCCATATACATTGGTCCTTTTAGGGTTGTAGCTCGGGTGGGCAAGGTCGCGTATCGATTAGATCTTCCAGTAGAGCTCAGTCAGATCCACAACACTTTCCATGTTTCCCAGTCGCGGAAGTGCTTAGTGGACGATTCAACGATTGTGCCCTTGGAGGATATTCAGGTGTACGATAGCCTGAACTACATTGAGAGACCGGTGGCGATTCTGGATCGCAAGACGAAAACCTTGAGGAACAAGGTTGTTCAGTTAGTGAAGGTGTTGTTGTTGGGTTTTGAGCATTCTAACACTCCTATGGTGTACATGCAACCCTATAAACCTTGGATCTATGTTTTCTCTATTATACATGCAAATATTAACTATTCCAAGGTTTCTTCCTAACTAGCATATTATGAAGCACCTATACTACAAAGTTCTAGTTAGATGACATACCTTTTGATGTAGCTTGATGTCTTCAAGCTTTAAGAGCTTAGCCCCAATAGTGTGGAAGCCTCAAATGGAATCAGAAATCACCAAAACACCTTGGAAGAACTTGAGAGAATATGTATGCACACTAAAATCGGCCCACTCTTATTTTCACACACTTGTACCAATTTTGTGAGCCAAGGACCCCTTTATATATTATGGAGGATTAGGGTTACATCCATGTAAACCCTAATACCCATGACCTTTCATTTACATAGGATCCATGGGTTAAAAGCTCCATGGACCATCCATGAAAGCTTAGCCCAACCTAAATGAACTTGGCCCATTCCATATATATAAGATTCCATATTTAATTAGTTCTTTTTTATCACTTAATTAATTCTAAATTAATTCTTGATCAATACTAATTAAATAATATGATTCCATATTAATATATTAGAACTTATAATATATTAATATGAATCATAAATATACTATTCTCAAAAGACTATCCATATAAATTGTGTCGGTGAAGTGCAACCCAAATGGACCATGTCGGGTCGGGTCAAGTACATACCAAATATAGTTATGGACTTAGACATTAATCCAACAGTCTCCCACTTGGATAAGTCTAAAACTATTATTGAGTATGACTTCAAAACCTAACTGGCAATCGTAGCTCTTAAAGCCGCTGTCGAACTCTGACCTTGTCAATGACTTGTCCATTAGATAAGGGATCATATATTCCTCCATTCTAGATATCATATGGACTGAGACATGGATTATAATCATTCTCTCTGTCCATTTGTTGTTTCCCGATTTTCGATTTATGATGACTGACTGATTTAACAAATCAAATCAGTCCTGGCTTGGCCAAGCACTCACATGTGTCATCGCTAAATCATCGAGGGGCCCACAGATATCGCTTTTATCCCGAAGGTAAAAGGAATGGATAAACTTCGACTCATATGGCTTGTTCTACTACTTGTTGAATCATACACAAAGGCACGTTTTATAACATCGAGTTACCAAATGCGTTTTCGTGCAATCAATGTATAACCAACTCATAGTAACAACTCATATCTCTAGGTTTGAAGAATATAAGATATTATCGTCTCATGATCACTCGTGATAAAATCCATGAAGTGATTCAAATGAGCGCGGGTTGAATCCAATACTCAGAACTTATGAGCACTCATGAGTGTTGTAGCACCACTTTGTCCACCAACTTGGACCTTTACAAACCAACCCATGACAGTCTTGATTCATATCTACTTCCAACATATGACTGACTGTGGATGGTTTGCATAACTTAATCATTCAGGAAGAGCGACTTAGTTATTATGGAAGTCAAAACATGCAAAGTGAAACACAAGAATAAATGAATCAAATATGGTATCAAACCCTATGAATATAAATAAACACTTTTATTTATCACCATACTGATTACTCATTATTCATTGTTTCGGTTTTATCAACTTTATACTTGAATTAAAAACACTAGTTGTCCCATGCTCCAAGCATGTACACTATGTTTTTCTTAAACAATAGCTTTGCCATACACCAAGTATGCACTCTATATTTGTCTATGATCCTTACTTTGTGAAATAAACCAATTGAACATAATTTCAATGATTCTAATTTCACACTCCCAAATCCTTATCGAAAAATGTGAGAATTTCAAATTCCTATCATTTATCGAAATCTGTTTTGATTTTAAACTTATATGCACTGACCCTCCTGTAATGAATATGTACAAAGTCACAAAGACTTGTCAACAGTCATTATAAGGTATTCCAATGGAGATCAACTCCATGGAAACTAAGTCTCATATTCAAAGTACATTGCTTTGGACATGCTTTTTGCATTAAGTTTTCTAATCTTACACAGATAACTTCCACCTATGGAGACAACTTCATATTCTCATTTTGACTATCACTTCTGAATAAGAGATGCCTCTTTTCAGAATATGTCAATATGGTCCTTCCAAAATTAGCACTATACTTCCAACTGTCCCTGAGCAACCAATCTTTGGTAAAACTCAGATTGTCCTCGACAATTGCTTAATCATTTTAGTCATATCCAATTCTAGACCTTTTCCCTTCTTAATGCCTCTGGGCATTTGGAAAAATTTAGAAATGACAAATATTATAGCACATGCAATCGATCCTGTACCCAAAACAAATGGTACACGATTCATGATGTCTCACATAAAGACATGATTCTAGACCAGTCTTTTGCTACAAAATTTTTATTTGCCATGTTTTCAAAATTTGACTATGAAGAGGGATGCCGTAATCATAATCGAATTTTGAGAACGCAATATATAGAATTTCCTTAAGTTGAACCAATCCAACATGAAATTCATATATATATTCTTGACTAAAGATGATTAAGGTCTCAATCTAAGCCTTTAGAACTGAAATGAAGTATATCCTCTCCCTTAATTATAGCAAAACAACTTTTTCAATCCCTGCAGCCTCACGAATTGAAACTTTTGTTTTCTATAATTAACATTGCTAACTTGAAACACTAACAATAATTATCATGCTCCCACTAACATGATGATTATTAGCATAACACTTATGCTCCCACTAGCTTTGACATGTACTCAGAAATCAGCTGGACTTCTAGAAATCAATACTTTATTGACTTTCTTACCAGAGTTCAGATTTCTGATACGAGATGCTTTGATAAAACTTTATCAAAATCATACACCTTTCCTTAGATAGCATGCATGTGTGTCTAAACAATTTCAGAACTATGAAAAGGGATGTCGTAATCATAGTCTCAATTGTTTAGACCTTTTGCCATCTGCTTCAAATCTACTTGGTGGAAGTGTTTCCTCACCATCATTTTCATGAATCGGAGAGAAACCTTATGAACCTTAGATTTTATGGTGTATGTGTTCTTATCCATGTGAATCGTCAAAACCATAGTCACAAGACAAGGATAATGACAAATCCAAACTCATATGGACTGAACTTATGCAATCTTAACTTCTTGCCACCTGGCAGTACAGGGCCTGCCATTGCTTCCAAGTTGTTATGCAACCAATTGAGAACTTTCAGAACTCCTATGCAAAGCCAACTTTAACTGGAATGGGCACAGAATATGTCAACACGATAGGTTATAAACCTCAAGTCGTGTGCTAGTGAAGAACCTCAGGTTTTATTCTTGATTAGTTCTTGAAATTCTTTTTAGGATCTTTAAGACTCCCACTATCCTCTTGACATATAAGACTATCTTGCCAAATATTCAAGAGATAGTGCGGATTCTTTATCAAGACAAACACTTCACACAATTGGCCTTAGTTGGTCTTTGTTTTATCCAAAACATCACAACTTACCAATTTCAAATGTACAAGAGTAGGACACTTTTACTCTTACATTTGACAAGTGTTTTAAACCTTTCTTTAAGATATGTCACTCAAGTTACAATCTTGGAGTATGACTCTAAGAATTGTTTTGGAACGAAGTATGACTCATCTTCCTGATCTAACCATTTCAATAATTCATGACTCCTCTTCTTAGTCATAACAATGCACTAAGATGACCTTTAGAGGACTAATTATGATATGATTTCTAAATCATTAAGATGCTCACAAACATGATACTAAAGTACTCTCCCATCTTTTCAGATTTGAGAAACTTTTATCTTTCTGTCTAATTTGATTCTTCCCATTCGTTCTGCCATACATTGAGACTTTTCCAATGTTTCAGAATTATACTTAAACTTGTAAGTATAACCATATTTACTAAACTTTAGTAAATCAAATAGTCTTAACGAGCTTTGTGGTGGACATGACCAGTGCACAAGAATGTGTACTCGATCCCTTTAGTCCTTCACTTGACTCACACATCCATGTGAACAAGTAATTAATCTTGATTTTCCAATGCTTGAAAGTTCTCATTCATCATACTATTCAACTTGCATGATTCCAAGTTTCGGTCCAATTGAAACTTGGGCGATGAGGAACTTTCCTGATTTGGTAAATTTAGACACTACCACAAATGAAAGAATCAAATCTATTTTCCAATATTGCTGTCAGTGGAATCATATAAGCAACAATTTTCCACAAATACCATTGTAAGGATACTTCAAATAAATAAAATTAAACAATTTTCTTTTATTTTAAAACTTTGCGGAAAAACTTATCCTTACAATCCACATGGAAAATTGTTGTTATCTATTCGTTAGCAATATATCATAACTTCTTAAGCAACTGCTCAAAATTCTGATGCGATCGAAATCCACCTTCGCGATCAGAATCAGCATATACTTCCTTTAAGATTTCTCTCTATTCTTTGATTCTTAAAACATCAACATGTGACCCAGTCACATCATGTAATGAGGATCTCAGAATAGAACTTAACAGAGTTAGATAATGGGCTCTACCTGATGTAGAGTCAAACTTATTGACTTTAACATCCTTAGGTAAATTTGGCAGCTTTGCAATCAACGCCCCTTCCTTTGGCAAAATAAACATATGGACCCTTTGGTAATGGGACTATCTCAGACTTAGCCTTTCTCTTTACCATTTGGTCAACCGGGTTGACTATGGCCAATCCCTTTCCATTGGGAAGAGAATGATTTTTCTGGATTTCCAGTGTCACCATTGTCACTGTCCATAAAGTTTTTGGGAAGTTGATCTTCTAATCAAATTTGCTTTACTATCGTTCCAAATCATTGCTGATTCAGCAGCACCAAGCAAATAGATATGATCATTAAGGTTCATGTCATAATCTGTTTCATAGTAGTCCCAAAGGAACTCACTATGTGACTTAGAAAGTGATTGAACATCCAACTTTCTCAAGACTTTGACACCCAACTCTCCCGGCTTGTCAATATGTGACTTCATCTCTAAGATGTGATCACACATAGACCTTGCTTGCCATTAGGGCTTGAGTGACCTTGAACTTGTGGGTTAAGGAGAATAATTATAGGAGGTGGAGGAAGAGAAGTATGACTTCCATGAGCCAAACTCGGGAAGTCATATTCATTAGGAAAGCTTGGTTTGGGAAGATCATTGTTGTCTAAACCAGACATCAACAATGGGAGAAATTCACGTAAAGTTGATTTAAGTCCTTAATATAACACCCAATATGATATATTAAGGCTAGGACCCAACAAACTATTTTATAACTTGGAAGAGGGATGCCGTAATCCAAGCTATAAAATATTTGAAGGTAGGTGAATGACGATTCACCAATTTCCACCAAGATAAACGAAATGTATTATTAGGTTTTAATTGGTTTTGAAACTCCTAGATTCTTTTGAGATTCATTGAACTTTTCAATGGCATGTTTCAATCTCGAGTGTGCCCTTCAGGTTTTGTGACTGGGATGCCGAGGATCACAAAACAAGGTGTGAAGTAACCATGCAAATATACTTGGTACCCTTAATATTTACCCCTCAATCGATGTGCCGGTTAACCACACACGCTCCAACGATACTATGATAAACATTAAGTTACCCTTTGCCTACCTTGTTAAGTCCAGGTTAGTGTGCCGGTTAACCACACACGCTCCACTAACAGCTTAAACAAAGTGCAAAGTGTAGTTTCATGGATTAGCACCTTATTCACATTTTCCTAAGTAACTAAGATTGGGAATTTATAAGTGTTTAGTTACTTAGTATTTATCATTATACTTATAATGAAGGGAGAATTATAGTCCTTGTCCTACCTGTTCGGCTAACGACCCTCCACCAGTCAAGGAAGCGGTGGGTGAGAGTGGACACCCATTAAACTGCCATTTTATAGGCAGTAACCTTATACCCGCCTTATAGACCGACTTCGTGAATGAGGCCTACTAATGGTAAGACGACTTGCTCTTATACATATAATATATTAAACTTTTAATATTATAATAGTATAAGGGTGTATTTTAGACATTTAAAATACTTGGTGGTTTAATCTATTAATTAAACTATACTCTTAATTTAATTAAATTTAAACCTTGTCATTATGGAATTATTAATTCTCTTTTAATTAAACACTTTAATTATCTATTAATAAAGTCCATAAGAGTTAATTGAATTATTCAATAAAAACATCATAATTTCAATTATTAAATTCAAAATTAAAACCATTTAATTAATTGTTTAAGTTATGAACCCAAGAGTTTTAGAATTCAATTCTTTTTTTTATCATAAAAAACTTTTTCCAAATTCCAAAACTTGAGGGCAAGTTTTGTAACTCTTGAAAACTTTTGGATTCCATAACTTATGGAGTTAAATACTTGTTTTATAATGAAACTTTTCATGTTCCATAACTTAAGAACAAGTTATGAAACTCTTTAAAACATTAAGACCAAGTTTTGTAAATCCATAAAAAACATTGAATCAATTTTTTTAAAAAACCTTTTCATATCCATAACTTATGGAGGTTTCAAAAAACTCTTTAGATCAAACTTTTAAAACTAATAAAATAATCATATCATTTTATCTTTTACTAAATTTGACCTAATTCAACTCATATAGCAAATGATTCAAATTTTACAAATAATTAGTTTTTCACAAAAACAAGTAATTATCTTAAAATTTGACAAACGTCATGTTTTTTTTCCTTTTTTTTTCAATTTGAAAATAAAACATTTGCATCAATATAACAGAAAACAACCCATGGCTCTGATACCACTGTTGGGTTTTGAGCATTCTAACACTCCTATGGTGTACATGCAACCCTATAAACCTTGGATCTATGTTTTCTCTATTATACATGCAAATATTAACTATTCCAAGGTTTCATCCTAACTAGCATATTTTGAAGCACCTATACTACAAAGTTCTAGTTAGATGACATACCTTTTGATGTAGCTTGATGTCTTCAAGCTTTAAGAGCTTAGCCCCAATAGTGTGGAAGCCTCAAATGGAATCAGAAATCACCAAAACACCTTGGAAGAACTTGAGAGAATATGTATGCACACTAAAATCGGCCCACTCTTATTTTCACACACTTGTACCAATTTTGTGAGCCAAGGACCCCTTTATATATTATAGAGGATTAGGGTTACATCCATGTAAACCCTAATACCCATGACCTTTCATTTACATAGGATCCATGGGTTAAAAGCTCCATGGACCATCCATGAAAGCTTAGCCCAACCTAAATGAACTTGGCCCATTCCATATATATAAGAGTCCATATTTAATTAGTTCTTTTTTATCACTTAATTAATTCTAAATTAATTCTTGATCAATACTAATTAAATAATATGATTCCATATTAATATATTAGAACTTATAATATATTAATATAAATCATAAATATACTATTCTCAAAAGACTATCCATATAAATTGTGCCGGTGAAGTGCAACCCAAATGGACCATGTCGGGTCGGGTCAAGTACATACCAAATATAGCTATGGACTTAGACATTAATCCAACAGCTGTGGCAACACCGCAAGGGTTCAGAGTGGACGTGGGAGCCCGAGGAGGAGATTAGGGGGCACTACCCGGAGTTGTTTTCAGACGCAGCAGACTTCGAGGACGAAGTCTAAGACAAGGGGGGGAGACTTGTAACGTCCGGTCTCTGGTATGCATTTATTTACAAATTATTCATTTTTATAAAGCTACTCGACGAGTTGGAAGCCCCAGACTCGTCGAGTAGAATTGAGTTTTTGGACGCGGGATTTCAGCCACCTACTCGACGAGTCAAGAGCCCTCGACTCGGCGAGTAGGCCTGTCAGAGTGAAACCCTAATTTCGGGGTTTTGCACCCTATTTAAGCATCTTTTCCAGCCTCATTTCCAGCCTCCAAGTCCTAAACCCTAATCCACGAAACCCTAGAGTGTCTTGTGAGTTGTGAGCCATTCTTGAGTGTTTTGGTGTGTTCTTCAAACTAGAAGAAGAAGAAGGAGCTAGAAGGTTCAAGGAGAAGATAGTATATCCAGGGATTTCCTTCCATCCTCGTCACTTTATGGTAATCAAGTCTCTAACTTGATCATTCATTTCTTAGATCTATTTACTTCCATTTTATGAGGGTTTTGGTGCAAGAACCTCGGTCTTTGGAATTTGGACGTCCCAACTGACTTATATTTCAGATTTGGGATCTAGGAGGGGTTCCATGGCATAAAGGTGAAAACTTTATGACCATGGAATCCCCATGCAAGCTTATAAGCGTTAATATGGCCTTTTTAGCCCTAAGAGGCCATGCTTGGAAGGAAAGCTAGGAACTTTACGTGTCCAATTGATGTTCAAAGCCTAGATCTAGTATAGTGTGCCTTGGTTTACGGGTATTATGGCTTGTGGACCAAGATCTATGTTCTAGAGAGTTAGGGTTTGAGCTAAACTGTAACGCTCGCAGATCCGGGCTAGTCAATTTAGAGACAATGAGCATCAAAAATGAGTTTTTGATGGAAGATTATTTAGAAGGATTAATCTTTTCCAAGTGGTAGTATATGTTACAAGGGTTCCGTACATATAAAGAACGTCAAAATCCGAGTTATAACGAAGAAGTTATGACCCGTCGAAGTTTTTCGGCAAAACCGGCACGGCACCGGGAGACGTAAATAGTGAATTTACGATGGATGACTTTTAGCCTTATAAATCTAAACAAAAGTTGTAGTATACGTTAAACCGAGAACATACAAAAAAAGAACGCCCAAATCTGACTTCGTATGAGGAAGTTATGAATTTTCTAAGATTCGGCATAGCAGAGCACGACCCGAAACTCGAATTTTAGTTCGAGCGGTTTTTGACCTACGCGACCTAAATGAGAGTTGAATATCTCATTAATAGGAACTCAACGGTAAAAAGATAGACGAAAACGGAGTCCGTATGTAGAAGTTATGAATTTTACGCGGACATTTAACAGTATAATCTCCTCGTACTGTCAAATTTAAGATCGGTCGAGAATTATCCAACGGAGTCAAAATGAAAGTTGTATATCTTATTTTTACCTACGCGTGGATATAAAGAACGTCGAAAACGGAGCTCGTATGCGAAAGTTATGAATTTTTGAAAATCGGCTGATTTCCACCCTGTGTGCGATGCCACGTGTCAGCACCAGGCGAAACCTTGGAGCCTACGCAACACCATGACGTGGTGACGCCCCAGGCAGCCTATAAATAGAGGTGTCGGGTCCCCTTCATTCTTCACACCATCCATCTTCACTTTCTCTCTCTACTTTTTCTCTCTAATCCCCAATCCCCCCCCCCCAAAGCCTAGGGTAACTCCCTAGCACGAGGTGGAAGCCCCGGAGCGCCCGACGGCTCCGAAAAGAAGAGCCTTCGGCTCAGAAACTCTGCTTCGGCGGAGCCCGATTTTGAAAAAAAATCCGCTGTAAGTGAGCTATGTCTACCCTATCTTTAGTATAGCTTATGTTTTAATATAGTAACATTATTAGGACCTTAAAATAATTATTTGGGCTATTATTATGAGATATATAAGAGTATTGCTTAACGCTTATATAATAGTAATAATAACTAGACTATTAATTAGTCGCGGTTAACGTTAGACTAAACTCTAGTGGTAATGATACTAGGTTTTGTCCGAGGGAAATTGTTTTAAGATTAACGAAGCGATGTCCGAGTACCGAGTCACCACCTTATCAGGTGAGTGCATAGTTACTTTCATCTTACACATAGATATGAAGTATTTTATATAAATTACGTGCTATGTGTGCATACAATCTGAATACTTGCTGTCTATGCTGGAAGAATGATTTTATACATGTTTTAAAATGATTTAAACTGTATATATGTATTTCATATCTACAAATATGTTGGGTATGACATGGGTAGATGAATAATGAGAGATCAAAGATGATGTGAGTAAACATTGTCAGCTATAGATTTAGTGCCTAATAAATAACATCGGCAGCTATGGACTTAGTGCCTATTGGACAAACACTGGTAGCTATGGACTTAGTACCTATTAGGTAAACACGGGTGGCTATGGACTTAGTACATGTTAGGTGTTGGTAGCTATGGACTTAGTACCTGGTAGCTATGGACTTAGTGCCTATTAGATAAACGTTGGTAGCTATGGACTTAGTACCTACACTGGTAGCTATGGATTTAGTACCTGATGAATGAACTTTAGCAGCTATGGAATTAGTGCATTGGCAACTATGGAATTAGTGCATGTCTTATAAACCCTGGAAGCAAGGGACTTCGAAATCAACGAATGCAGGATAGATGACTCTTAGGGTAGACCCTTAAGAGTAAGGAAGATAATGGGGACGGGTAATTGGGTTGATTGTTTGATGTTTAAACATAATAATTATATTATTGTGGGTTGAAAACCCTATGTACTCACCAGGTTTCCCAACCTGACCCACTCAAGCTTATTTGTATCATAGGTGTCGATATGAAGCTACTTTACACTGAGAGATTTAAAAGAGATGTAGATCACTAGTGTAAATAAATGTAAGTTCTGTTTATGCTTATGTTTCTGTATTGACGATGACATCCCAATGTTTTGAAAATGAATAAAAATACATTTCTTCGGAAATGCTTTGATAACCTATTTATCATGTTATCTAGGAACAAATTACGCAACATTTTTATTAAAAGAGGTACTCTGATTTTATAAAGCATAAACAAAATCGGTCTTTTCTGGCCGTGAAAATGGGGATGTCACAGTTGGTATCAGAGCATTAGTTTAAGCGAACTAGGAATAAGGATTTATTTCTAGACTTAAACTTAGAATGCTAAGCAATGATTGTGAGGAGTGCGTCTAATAAAATATAGGTAATACACCTGAATAGACACAAGCACTAGCTAACTTAGGGAAAATGCCTAACATGCTTTTATGTACTAAATGATTTATGATGCTAAATGTCTGATCGGATCTATGGTCTGTTGCCGACCATATCTAGAACTTTTATGTGCTCAGGTTTCTAAACGTTTAATTACGATATTAGAACTGGCATGTAACTTTTTGGAGTAATAAAGAGGAATACGCGTCTAAATCTTCCTCTATCTATATTCTCGTCTCGATACACCGAACGCCTGCTTTGGTGTATAGAATGTCATGATAAGGACTCATAGCAGACTGAGCAAATGGAGGAAATGAGAAGGCTTAAGATAGTGAATGATACCTATCGGAAGATATCGTAAGAGTGATATCTTGCCTTTAGAATGCGTCTAATAAATAAAACGTCTAGTACGGGAGAAGTACACTTTTGATTAGCAGAAAGAAAGATTTTTGGTATAATCCATGAAGTTATCCCATCGTCTGACGTTTCCATCACCAACCGAGTTGAAGCATAATTGTTGTTGAAGATATGCATGGAAGAAGTCCTAGTAGAGTCTAGGGAAATATTAATGATTATTTGGACACATTCGTATGTGTTAAACTGTTTTGTGCTTTAAGAGATAAGAACTTGGGGAACTGCGAGACAATACTTGGGACGGGTCTGAGTTGGTGTGAATGGTAGTAGAGGCCTATACTACCGGAAGCACAGGACTCGCACTTGGATCAGGGAAAGTCACAAGGTTACCAACAAGCTAGTAATTGATTCCGTTTTATTCAAGTATGTCGTTACCATCGTTTCGGTAATGACTAAGAAGATGATTGTTATTCCGACCCTAGTGGTCATATCAAATTGAGTCCGATTACGATGAGTATGTTACGTGGTTCAGAGAACCAAGTTCGATGTAGCATCTGACTTAAGCCGAAAGATTGAAATAAAAGATAATCAAAGCGATCAATAGAGGTATCACGATAGTTGATTGTAGCTAGAAATGCTACCTTTTAAGATGTGATTATATCCCATTAGAACATGAAGGAAGGTATAGTCTGTTCTGGAATTTGACTCTAAGAGACATGAGTCTAAGCGTTGCAACATACGATGATAGGTCATTAGAATATGACACATCGGTCCATTGTAGTAATAAAAGAACTTATCTTAAGTTCGTATCCAGTGAGGATCGATATTGTGACTTGAAGGTCATAATTTGGAGTCTAACGTGAGATAGGGAGCAAGTGCAAGATCGAGCCCCACCTGCAGACAAGGAGTCCAAGAGTTAGATACTCATTCAAAGGAACATAGAAGTTACGATTATTACCTAGGATGAAGAGATAACGTATGGAGTCGTTATACTGCCCTGTTTCGTTGATGATTCCAGGACGTAATCATCCTAAGGGGGAGATAATTGTAACGCCCGCAGATCCGGGCTAGTCAATTTAGAGACAATGAGCATCAAAAATGAGATTTTTATGGAAGATTATTTAGAAGGATTAATCTTTTCCAAGTGGTAGTATATGTTACAAGGGTTCCGTACATATAAAGAACGCCGAAATCCGAGTTATAACGAAGATGTTATGACCCGTCGAAGTTTTTCGGCAAAATCGACACGACACCGGGAGACGTAAATAGTGAATTTACGATGGAGGACTTTTAGCCTTAGAAATCTAAACAAAAGTTGTAGTATACGTTAAACAGAGAACATACAAAAAAAGAACGCCCAAATCTGACTTCGTATGAGAAGTTATGAATTTTCTAAGATTCGGCATAGCAGTGCACGACCCGAAACTCGAATTTCAGTTCGAGCAGATTTTGGCCTACGTGACCTAAATGAGAGTTGAATATCTCATTAATAGGAACTCAACGGTAAAAATACAGACGAAAACGGAGTCTGTATGTAGAAGTTATGAATTTTACGCGGACATTTAACAGTATAATCTCCTTGTACTGTTAAATTTAAGATTGGTAGAGAATTAGCCGACGGAGTCAAAATGAAGTTGTAGATCCTATTTTTACCTACGTGTGGATATAAAGAACGTCGAAAACGGAGCTCGTATGCGAAAGTTATGAATTTTTGAAAATCTGTGACAACCCGAAATTTTCATTTGTATAATTTCTACAGTCAAACACTTCAAATATTAGTCAAAAACATTTCAGTACATTTTTGGCCGGATTTAAGTCCGTTTGGGTGTTTTATTTTATTTTTCGTCAAACGATTAAATAAAAAGAAGTGACGTTATTAGCGATGTGTAGCAAACAAAACAATAAACACCTTAGTTAGGTGTTTACGGCCAAACAAGGGGTGTTTGGGCCGTAAACACCATTTTCCCAAGACTCATGCATATAGCATGAGTTTACACATCTTTTCCTCATTCTCCACCTCCCACCTCAAGAACAAAAGGCTTTTCTCTCAAGTATCATAAGTCCATTCTTCCAAATCCGCCAAAAGTGTAAGTTTTCCTTCCTAAATCCGTTCATACAACACTTAATCTAGTGTTTATACATCATTTCATCCATGGATTCTTGGTTTTTACATAGATCTTCAAGTATTCTTCAAAACACCAAGAACACACACTAGTGTTTTTGGGTCCTAAACACTCTTACAAGCTTCCTATAAGTAAGTATACTCTTCCTAACTAGTTATTTGCTTAGTGTGCTTACAAATCCATGGAATGAACACCAAAAATCCCCAAGAACATGTGTTTACGGTTTGGGGATCTCCCAAGACCGTAAACACCCCCAAAGGGTGTTTTGATGCCCCTAACACCTTCTAATGATTGGATAAGAGGCTAGAAACTTGCATGCATGAACTAAGAACCACAAAACACGAAAAGGATGAAGTGGCCAAGGGTTTATGGCCGTAAACTCTAGGGATTACGACCGTAAACTCCCAAGGAGTGGTCCAAGGACCGTAAACTCCAAGGGAGTGCCATTTCGAACCCTAACCACTTCATAAGCCTTTGATTCAACCCTAGGACACTTCTTTGTGAAACATGAGACCTTGAAACACCCAAATGCACCATTCCCATGAGTTTACGGCCGTAAACTCATGGGGGGAATGGTCCATCAACCGTAAACACATATAGGGTGATCATTTGAAGTGTAAACTCCATTGTGAGGTCATACACCCCTTAGAAGCAAACCTTAGCACTCCTAGCACTTGAAACAAAGTGTTTTCATGCATTAGAGTGTCTTTACTTACTTAATTAGTGATTAATTAACTAATTAGATACACTTATGTATCACTACATATTACATAGGATCCGTGTGTGTGTTCAAGTCCTCACTTGACACCTAGCATCCTACCCGGCACTTCCATCCAAACTACTCACTGCAGGTGAGTTCATGCCCCTTAATTAACCTTTTAAATGTTTTTAAATGCTTTTATGGGGGGGGGGGAATACAAGTTGAATCAAACAAGTTATAGTATCAATCACATGTGATTTATAACTTGCAACCAAAAGGATTTTCTATACTTTCAACTGCTTTGCCAACAAAACTGCCTCAAATGTTTATCAAACTCATTTTCGTATTAAATTGTTATAAAACTATTTCCAAACTCTTTTAAACTTCTTTTATTCCCAAACCATATGTACAGCAATATATATATATATATATATATATATATATATATATATATATATATATATATATATATATATATATATATATATATATATATATAAGTAAGACTTGAAGGACTTAGGACTAATAGCTCACCTTACTTCCTGTTCTTGTTTGATTGTGGGCTTAGGGTATTTTGTTATTTGTCCGACTGTCGTTGAATTCTTAGTTATATATCATCTATACTTGTGTTAGATATAAAAGTCTTCATTTCAATTCAATGCCCTTGTGTATCAAAGGCATGCAACCAACATTACTATTTAACTATAATAGGTATAGTTAAGGATTACTACTCATTACTACTATGGAAATGACATCTACCCGAGTCAGTACAGCTATGAGTCAATACATGATAAATACTATACAAAGGGAATACTATATGCTATCCAAGAGAACACTCTATACATTATACCAGAAAAATACATTATACAATATACAAGAGAATATACTAAAACAGAATGTGACATACTACTTCTCGATACGACACTTCATTGTGCTATCACCGTGTAACCAGAGTCTCCTAGAGGGAGAGCGGGCATTATGTGTATAGATCTATACGGGACAGACACTCCCACATCCCGACTGCTAGCTACAGTCCGAGCCGACTAGGCCCAGGGGTGACAAAATGTCACCGTACTACGTGTGACCTGGAGGGTCATCAGTTATTCGATCGTCAATCAGCATGGTTACATACGAGTTCACATTCAGACCTTTAATTAACACTTTAAGAATTAAAGGCAAAACAGACTCCCCGAGGTGTATTGTACATTTAATACCACCTGGAGTCTGCATTTTCATTACATTCAGCCGGCAGTGACACTGCTGGGGTAAAACATTATTTTCCCATTTCTTTACATTAATGAGGTCAAAAACTATATTTTCATAATAATAGTTTCACTTGGAAAATCTCCACATTTATGAAAGAACAAATATACAAACAATTGAGTCTTGGTAGAAGGCTACTTTTTACTGGAAAACATAGGGTTTTCTAGGGAGTATACTATTTTCAAACATTGAAACCAGATATTATACCACCTTGTTGTAAACATTTTTATACAAGCAATGACACTAAATACTTATGAACTCACCAGCTTTATGCTGATACTCGCTTTCAAAATAACTTGTATTCTCAGGTCATCAGTAGACAGGTACAGATGCAGCTTTTGAGAAGATGGAGCATATACCAGACTCCTATTTATTTTTATTATACTTTTGGTGTCTAACAAACTGTACAGAACACGCTTGTATTACAATTATTATATTAATGCAATGGATCTTGTTGCTTGTCTTTACTATTATGCATTGTTATGATAGTGTACATGACGTCCTCCACCCCAGAACGTATTCCGCCGTTCTCGGTTTTGGGGTGTGACAGATTGGTATCAGAGCATTGTTTATAGTGAATCAAGTATATCAACCCATAAAAGATATACGAACTATAAACACATCGGGATTAAAACACTCTGACCAAGAATATATACTTTTAAATAATAAAATATTTAACTAAGTATATATATACATCCATTCATACAAAGGGTCAGTATCATACTAGAACAGAACAAAAGTATTAAGATTGTTGAACAACACAATTAGGCTTAGAGACATATAGTCAAATCTGGGTAGATGTAGCCTGATCAACTACATTTTCCTAGGAGTGACTAGCATGTGCCTAAGAATGATTGTGGTGTTGCAACAAGTCTAAAAACTTACCAACACTACTACAAGAACATTAGAACAAGAATACTATAGGAGTATTCTGCATTACTGTAATTTACATAAGTGAGAACTAAAAAGGTCTTTACTAGTAGGGCGATAGTTGCTAAATGGATACGCTAAGGTTACATGCAACTAAGACGCTATAGACTCAGAATCTGTGACCTTTGCTTTACTTCCTGTTCCTTGTTTGGTTGTGGATTTAGAGTTAGGGTCACTTATTCGAAGGTCTATCTTGTCTTGATTACATGTAATTGGTATGCACTATGTAAGTATCGAAGTAACTGGTAAAGATCATCTTATAAGTATCTTAGATTGGAACGTCTATTAACTATTCTTTCCCCATTCTCGCGTAGATAGCATGGCTGGCTTTCACCTTCCCGGCGATCCGTACTATCCGAACCAAGGCATTGAAGGATGGCTTGATGAAGAGCCAGAAGATGATCACCCGATCCCTTTGGATGATCACCATGCAGAAGGCTTTTCGGATAGCTCCGACTCCGAACCAGAAGTCAACAACCTACCCCCAGTAGCTCCAAACCCCAACCCCCGTCCGGCATTTCAAGGTCCCACTCCCATGTGTGCATCAACCTTGAATCAATGGAGTGATGAACAGGGTCAGCCTTTACCTTTCAAGGGAGACCGAAGCTTTTACAACATAAGCGAGGGAGGTTCAGCTGACCGAGTCTTGCCCATCATGGTCCGTAGGATTGCTAGGAACGTCGAACAAAGTCATGCAGCCATCGGCAGAGTTGTGGAAATTGACGCCAACTCTAACCTTAACGTTGTCCGTATCCGCCAACTCGAAGAAGCTATGGATAGGACTAGGAGGGCTAATGAGGCTCTGCAACAACAACTAGCTGCATCCCAAGCTGAAGTCATGGAACTCCGAGTGCGTCAGAGGGCGCATGAGCGACATCTTCAGGAAGTTGTACGTCAACTGGCTGGTCTTAGGGTTCGCCCAAGGGTTACCCGTCGCCAGTAGGAGATGTCAACTCATCCTTCTCTTTTGATTAAGGAATAGCCTTTTCTTTTCTATGCTCGGTAGAGCGCTTGTCTGTAAACATTCCTAACTTTGAAAATACTCTAACTAGGCTTCTAAACTGCCAACATTTTCCCTTATGGTTTGATGTAAGACCTATTGTTAGGTCATTTTCCCGAACTCATTTTACATCATTAATACCAGTAACATCGGCAGTTGACTACTATATGGGAAAGTCTATACTCTTATGTTTCCCTACTCTATTTGTTATGACTCTATCTGACAGTTGGACTATAGCGATTTAGTCCATGAAACACTCTCATCATACTCACAATCGATTCTTACTATTATCATCATCTCTATCAATTTTCAGTAAAAGATGCCGCCTCGTCCTCGTCCGACCAGGGGCAGACCTGCAACTCAAACTCCACCACCACCACCTCCTCCTCCGCAGTTCGATCTGGTGATGTTTCAAGCAGCTGTAACCGCAGCTATGACCGCCGCCATGGCTCAAGTAAACTCTGGTGGTGTTAGTGGAATGGGGACTGGCACAAACTTCAGCCAAGGTGAAATCCATCCGCGTGCGCGGGAGTGCACCTACAAAATATTTCATCAGCTGCAAACCTACATACTTCAACGGAACCGAAGGGATCCTTGCACTGTCCCAATGGATCGAGAGAACAGAAGCGATCTTCGAGATGTGCTCATGCCCTAAGGGAAGCAAGATAAAGTTTGCTGCTTGCACCTTCACCCAAAGGGCCCTGACGTGGTGGAATGGCCATGTCAAATCACTCTCACTAGTAACAGCTAACGCCATGGGCTGGGACACACTGAAGGACCTTATGACAAGGGAGTACTGCCCGAGGGGCGAAATTCAGAAGCTCGAGGAGGAACTATGGAACCTCAAAATGCAGGGTTCCGACATAGTGGCTTATACAGCCAGGTTCTGCGACCTGGTGGCCCTATGTCCAAACATGGTCCCCACCGAAAACAAAAAGATCGAGAGATACATCTGGGGTTTGGTGCCCCCGTATCGTGGGAACGTTCTAGCTTCAAACCCTGCAACCTTTGATAATGCCAAGGAATTGGCCCAAAGGCTGATTGATCATGAAGTTCCTTCTACTCCATCAACAACTACAACCACCACCGCAACACCAACCTACGCGACCGGCAACAAAAGGAAGCGTGGAGACCGAAGGAGGGGCAAATCAAATCAATCCTCTTCCAAGAACCAACAGACGGTGGCTGTCCATGCTACCACTACTCCAGCTGCCCCTGTACCGGCCAAAACATATGCAGGGAACTTACCCAAGTGCACAAAGTGTTCTTTCCATCATAACGGCCCCTGTCGGGAAATGCACTGCACTAACTGTGACCGGAAGGGCCATACCGCCCGATTTTGCCGATCACAGCCCAAACCCATTTCCCACGTCCCCAGTACAGGAGTAAGCCAGGCATGCTACGGCTGTGGCGAGATAGGGCATTTCAAAAGAAACTGCCTGAAGGCTGGGAATGCAGGAGGGACTGGCAGACTACTTGCTATTGGCCACAATGAAGCAGTAGCAGACCCCACAGTAGTCACGAGTACGTTCCTTCTCGATAACTCTTATGCTTGTATCCTGTTCGATAGTGGAGCAGAAAGAAGCTTCGTTAACCAAAAATTCAAACACTTACTTAAACAATCACCGCAACCACTAAAAGAAACCTTCGTCGTAGAAATGGCTAACGGAAAGACAGAGAGTTCTAACGAGATTTACATAGGTTGTTCCCTCAGACTAGATAATCATTCGTTTCCAATCGACCTCATACCAGTAGCTATCCAGAGTTTCGACGTCATCGTAGGCATGGACTGGTTGAGTCTCCATCGTACCGATATTCTGTGTTTCGACAAAGCAATCCGTCTAAACCTGCCAAATAACGAAACCTTGTTGATCTACGGAGACAAACCCAGTACGAGCCTTCGTATCATCTCAAGTATTCAAGCCCGAAAATATTTGCGTAAGGAATATCGCGCGTTCCTTGCACACATCATCGACACGAGCCAGAAAACAAAAGACCTGAAAGACTTCCCCGTGGTACGTGACTTCCCCGACGTCTTTCCAGAAGAGCTACCGGGATTACCTCCCCAACGTCAAGTCGAGTTCCGAATCGACTTAATCCCAGGAGCCACTCCGTAGCCAAATCGCCCTATCGTCTAGCGCCTGCTGAGATGCAAGAACTGTCCGGTCAACTTAACGAGCTGCTCAGCAAGGGCTTTATAAGACCGAGCTTCTCACCCTGGGGAGCACCAGTCTTGTTCGTCAAGAAGAAAGACGGATCGTTCCGTATGTGCATCGACTACAGGGAACTCAACAAGCTCACGGTCAAAAATCATTACCCTCTTCCTCGCATAGACGATTTATTTGACCAACTGCAAGGGGTGAGTTACTTTTCCAAAATCGATCTGAGGTCCGAGTATCACCAGTTACGAGTACTTGAGGAGGATGTTTCGAAAACAGCCTTCCGAACTCGTTACGGGCACTACGAGTTCGTAGTGATGCCGTTCGGACTAACCAATGCGCCCGCAGTATTCATGGACTTAATGAATAGGGTGTGAGGTCCTTACTTGGATCAGTTCGTCATCGTCTTCATAGATGACATACTTATCTACTCTCGAAGTGAGGAAGAGCATAGCGATCATCTGCAACAAGTCTTGGAAACCTTACGATCGGAGAAGCTATACGCGAAGTTCTCTAAGTGCGAATTTTGGATCCGAAGGGTCGAATTCTTAGGACATGTGGTTAGCAAAGAAGGAATCCACGTGGACCCATCCAAGATTAAAGCTATTGAGAGCTGGTCAGCACCGAAGACGCCTACGGAAATTCGTCAATTTCTAGGCCTCGCTGGCTACTACCGCTGGTTCATTCAAAACTTCTCTCGAATCGCAAAACCCCTTACTACATTGACCCAGAAAGGCGTGGCCTTCAACTGGGAAGAGAAGCAAGAGAAGGCATTCCAAACCCTGAAGCGAGCCTTATGCACCGCACCGATACTGTCCCTCCCCGAAGGGATAGAAGACTTCGTGGTATTCTGCGATGCATCCAACCATGGGCTCGGTTGTGTTCTGATGCAACGAGGTAAGGTCATCGCCTACGCCTCAAGACAGCTGAAGATACACGAGGTTAACTACACCACACACGACCTCGAATTAGGAGCGGTTGTATTCGCCCTAAAAATCTGGAGACACTACCTGTATGGTACAAAGAGCACCATCTATACCGACCACAAAAGCCTCCAACACATCTTCAACCAAAAAGAGCTCAACATGAGACAACGACGGTGGGTCAAGCTACTCAATGACTACGAATGTGAAATTCGTTATCATCCGGGTAAAGCCAACGTAGTAGCAGACGCCCTAAGTTGGAAAGAATATTCTGGCCGAAGAGTCAATTCATTAACAATGACTATCCATTCGCATCTATCAGCGCAAATTAAGGAAGCTCAGCTCGAAGCTTTGAAACCTGAATATGTAGCGGGAGAATCCCTGCGAGGAATGGATAAGAATCTAGAAGTCAAGGGTGACGGAGCCTTATATCTCATGGGCCGGATCTGGACACCGAAGCACGGTGGCTTCAGAGACTTGGTTATGAAGGAAGCGCACAACACTCGATACTCCGTCCACCCAGGTTCAGATAAGATGTATCTGGATCTCAAAAAGTCATACTGGTGGCCTAACATGAATGCAGAGATTGCTACCTTCGTGAGTAAATGCCTTACTTGCGCCAAGGTCAAGGTCGAATACCAGAAACCATCAGGACTACTCCAACAACCGGAGATACCTGAGTGGAAGTGGGAGCAGATCACTATGGACTTCATAACCAAGCTACCCAAGGCAACGGGTGGACTTGATACCATATGGGTCATCGTCGATTGATTGACCAAGTCCGCACACTTCCTACCCATCAAAGAAACCGACAAAATGGAGAAACTCACGAGAACCTACATTAGGGAAATCGTACGACTGCATGGTGTTCCTATATCCATTATCTCCGACAGAGATAGTAGATTCACTTCGAGGTTCTGGCAGTCATTACAACATTCCTTAGGAACGAGGCTGGACATGAGTACAGCCTACCATCCACAGACCGACGGACAAAGTGAGAGAACCATCCAAACTCTGGAAGATATGATGCGAGCCTGTGTGATCGACTTTGGTAAGGCATGGGATACCCACTTACCCCTAGTCGAGTTTTCCTACAACAATAGTTATCACACGAGCATCAAAGCTGCTCCATTTGAAGCCCTCTACGGCCGAAAGTGCAGGTCCCCTCTGTGCTGGGCTGAAGTGGGTGACACTCAGTTAGCTAAAGGACGAGTTCCTGACAGTGCTCTCACGGGTCCGAAGATCATTCGGGAAACGACAGAGAAGATCGTTCAGATTCGTGAACGATTGAAAGCCACTAGAGACCGACAGAAGAGTTACGCAGACAAACGAAGGAAACCTTTGGAGTTCCAGGTGGGAGACCGAGTCCTTTTGAAAGTCTCACCCTGGAAAGGCTTGATACGCTTCGGAAAGCGTGGAAAGCTGAATCCAAGATACATAGGGCCTTTCGAGATTCTCGCCAGAATCGGCCCCGTAGCTTACAAACTCAATCTACCCCACGAGCTTAGTAACGTACATCCTACCTTCCACGTCTCGAACTTGAAAAAGTGCCTATCCGACGAGACTCTTGTAATCCCTCTCGACGAGATCGAGATCAACGAGAGCCTCAACTTCGTGGAAGAGCCTGTAGAGATTCTAGACCGAGAGGTCAAACGAACAAAACAAAGCCGCATCCCAATTGTGAAGGTTCGCTGGAACGCCAAGCGAGGACCGGAGTTCACTTGGGAGCGCGAGGATCAAATGAAACTTAAATATCCTCATCTTTTTACTTAGTTATTGTCTGATAATTTAGTTGCTTGAACTCTAATTTCGGGACGAAATTCCCTCTAACGGGGGGATGATGTGACAACCTGAAATTTTTATTTGTATAATTTCTACAGTCAAACACTTCAAATATTAGTCAAAAACATTTCAGTACATTTTTGGCCGGATTTAAGTCCGTTTGGGTGTTTTATTTTATTTTTCGTCAAACGATTAAATAAAAAGAAGTGACGTTATTAGCGATGTGTAGCAAACAAAACAATAAACACCTTAGTTAGGTGTTTACGGCCAAACAAGGGGTGTTTGGGCCGTAAACACCATTTTCCCAAGACTCATGCATATAGCATGAGTTTACACATCTTTTCTTCATTCTCCACCTCCCACCTCAAGAACACAAGGCTTTTCTCTCAAGTATCATAAGTCCATTCTTCCAAATCCGCCAAAAGTGTAAGTTTTCCTTCCTAATTCGTTCATACAACACTTAATCTAGTGTTTATACATCATTTCATCCATGGATTCTTGGTTTTTACATAGATCTTCAAGTATTCTTCAAAACACCAAGAACACACACTAGTGTTTTTGGGTCCTAAACACTCTTACAAGCTTCCTATAAGTAAGTATACTCTTCCTAACTAGTTATTTGCTTAGTGTGCTTACAAATCCATGGAATGAACACCAAAAATCCCCAAGAACATGTGTTTACGGTTTGGGGATCTCCCAAGACCGTAAACACCCCCAAAGGGTGTTTTGATGCCCCTAACACCTTCTAATGATTTGACAAGAGGCTAGAAACTTGCATGCATGAACTAAGAACCACAAAACACGAAAAGGATGAAGTGGCCAAGGGTTTATGGCCGTAAACTCTAGGGATTACGACCGTAAACTCCCAAGGAGTGGTCCAAGGACCGTAAACTCCAAGGGAGTGCCATTTCGAACCCTAACCACTTCCTAAGCCTTTGATTCAACCCTAGGACACTTCTTTGTGAAACATGAGACCTTGAAACACCCAAATGCACCATTCCCATGAGTTTACGGCCGTAAACTCATGGGGGGAATGGTCCATCAACCGTAAACACATATAGGGTGATCATTTGAAGTGTAAACTCCATTGTGAGGTCATACACCCCTTAGAAGCAAACCTTAGCACTCCTAGCACTTGAAACAAAGTGTTTTCATGCATTAGAGTGTCTTTACTTACTTAATTAGTGATTAATTAACTAATTAGATACACTTATGTATCACTACATATTACATAGGATCCGTGTGTGTGTTCAAGTCCTCACTTGACACCTAGCATCCTACCCGGCACTTCCATCCAAACTACTCACTGCAGGTGAGTTCATGCCCCTTAATTAACCTTTTAAATGTTTTTAAATGCTTTTATGGGGGGGGGGGGGGAATACAAGTTGAATCAAACAAGTTATAGTATCAATCACATGTGATTTATAACTTGCAACCAAAAGGATTTTCTATACTTTCAACTGCTTTGCCAACAAAACTGCTTCAAATGTTTATCAAACTCATTTTCGTATTAAATTGTTATAAAACTATTTCCAAACTCTTTTAAACTTCTTTTATTCCCAAACCATATCTACAGCAATATATATATATATATATATATATATATATATATATATATATATATATATATATATATATATAAGTAAGACTTGAAGGACTTAGGACTAATAGCTCACCTTACTTCCTGTTCTTGTTTGATTGTGGGCTTAGGGTATTTTGTTATTTGTCCGACTGTCGTTGAATTCTTAGTTATATATCATCTATACTTGTGTTAGATATAAAAGTCTTCATTTCAATTCAGTGCCCTTGTGTATCAAAGGCATGCAACCAACATTACTATTTAACTATAATAGGTATAGTTAAGGATTACTACTCATTACTACTATGGCAATGACATCTACCCGAGTCAGTACAGCTATGAGTCAATACATGATAAATACTATACAAAGGGAATACTATATGCTATCCAAGAGAACACTCTATACATTATACCAGAAAAATACATTATACAATATACAAGAGAATATACTAAAACAGAATGTGACATACTACTTCTTGATACGACACTTCATTGTGCTATCACCGTGTAACCAGAGTCTCCTGGAGGGAGAGCGGGCATTATGTGTATAGATCTATACGGGACAGACACTCCCACATCCCGACTGCTAGCTACAGTCCGAGCCGACTAGGCCCAGGGGTGACAAAATGTCACCGTACTACGTGTGACCTGGAGGGTCATCAGTTATTCGATCGTCAAATAGCATGGTTACATACGAGTTCACATTCAGACCTTTAATTAACACTTTAAGAATTAAAGGCAAAACAGACTCCCCGAGGTGTATTGTACATTTAATACCACCTGGAGTCTGCATTTTCATTACATTCAGCCGGCAGTGACACTGCTGGGGTAAAACATTATTTTCCCATTTCTTTACATTAATGAGGTCAAAAACTATATTTTCATAATAATAGTTTCATTTGGAAAATCTCCACATTTATGAAAGAACAAATATACAAACAATTGAGTCTTGGTAGAAGGCTACTTTTTACTGGAAAACATAGGGTTTTCTAGGGAGTATACTATTTTCAAACATTGAAACCAGATATTATACCACCTTGTTGTAAACATTTTTATACAAGCAATGACACTAAATACTTATGAACTCACCAGCTTTATGCTGATACTCGCTTTCAAAATAACTTGTATTCTCAGGTTATCAGTAGACAGGCACAGATGCAGCTTTTGAGAAGATGGAGCATATACCAGACTCCTATTTATTTTGATTATACTTTTGGTGTCTAACAAACTGTACAGAACACGCTTGTATTACAATTATTATATTAATGCAATGGATGTTGTTGTTTGTCTTTACTATTATGCATTGTTATGATACTGTACATGACATCCTCCACCGCAGAACGTATTCCGCCGTTCTCGGTTTTGGGGTGTGACAAAATCGGCTGATTTTCACCCTGTGTGCGATGCCACGTGTCAGCACCAGGCGAAACCTTGGAGCCTATGCAACACCACGACGTGGTGAGAGGCACCACGACGTGGTGACGCCCCAGGCAGCGTATAAATAGAGGTGTCGGGTTCCCTTCGTTCTTCACACCATCCATCTTCACTTTCTCTCTCTACTTTCTCTCTCTAAGCCCCAACCCCCCCCCCCCCCAAAAAAAAGCCTAGGGTAACTCCCTAGCACGAGGCGGAAGCCCCGGAGCGCCCGACGGCTCCGAAAAGAAGAGCCTTCGGCTCAGAAACTCTGCTTCGGCGGAGCCCGATTTTGAAAAAAAAACTCGCTGTAAGTGAGCTATGCCTACCCTATCTTTAGTATAGCTTATGCTTTAATATAGTAACATTATTAGGACCTTAAAATAATTATTTGGGCTATTATTATGAGTTATATAAGAGTATTGCTTAACGCTTATATAATAGTAATAATAGCTAGACTATTAATTAGTCGCGGTTAACGTTAGACTAAACTCCAGTGGTAATGATATTAGGTTTTGTCCGAGGGAAATTGTTTTAAGATTAACGAAGCGCTGTCCGAGTACAGAGTCACCACCTTATGTGACAACCCGATATTCCAAGTCAATGTAACGTTCAAAAAGTCAAATAATATTAAACTATTTTCGATGTAATAAAATGGCGTCAAAAACGAAGTGTTCTAAAGTCTCATTTGGGTTGCGTAAAATGTTAGATATATTGTCAAGGTTTCCAAATATATAAAGAACACCCAAATCGGAGTCATAACGAATAAGTTATGACCAACCGAAAATCCGCGACACCACCGGTAAAACACCGTTAAGCGTAAAAAGTGAAACTTCAATAAAATACTTTTTAGCCTTAGGTATCTAAACGAAAGTCGTAGATTATGTTAAACCATGAGCATACATAAAAAGAACGCCTAAATCTGACTTCGTATGAGGAAGTTATGATTTTTCTAAGGTTTCAGTACAGTAGTAGACAGCTAAAAAACTCGAAATAAAAATTGAGCGATTTTTAGCCGACGCAACCTAAACGAGAATTGAAGGTCTCGATAATAGTAGTACAACGGTAAAAAGACAGACGAAAACGGACATCGGATGAAGAAGTTATGGATTTTTAACGGAATTATCCTGTCCCGACCTATTTAAAATATAATATTAAAAATTAAATTCAAAATTAGCCGACGGAGTCTAAATGAAAGTTGTAGAGTATATTCTCACCTACGCTTGGATATAAAGAACGTCGAAATCGGAGCTCGTATACGAGAGATATGAATTTCGGAAGATCGAGGCACGCACACCAACCTTACCCGAAACTCACTACGTGAGTAAGAGAGACTCACGACGTGAGTCTATGACTGATGTGTGCCAGAACTAGACCACCGGGCGTCGTGTCTACAGACCAGACTCACGACGTGAGCCATCCCATGTTCACGACGTGAATCCTGAGAATTCACCTTATAAATAGCATGCGAGGGTCCCGACTCTCATTGCTCATTTCCCTTTTCTCTCTCAGTTCTACTCCACATTTAGCACCCCCAAGACGAACCCGACACCCCGGTGACATATCCAAGCCCTGACGAAGGTCCGAAGCGCCGAGAATCTCGAGAATTACACCACTTTCCGGTCGAAGTGCCGCTCGAGAAAAACTCGTTTCCTTCAAATCACCACACTTTCCAGGTGAGTTCATACCCCTACATTTTCACGTCTTTTTCATGTTTTAGGGGGGGGGGGGAATACAAGTGAAACACGAGATAAACTCATACTCAAAATGCACGTCGTTAGAAATGTTTTCAAATACTTTATCTAGATTTTTGTTATGGATGATAAACAACATTAATACTAATGTTACAGTTCACATGCAAAGTTGATATTACACCAAGTTTATATCATCAAATGGAACACGCTTTCGAATAACTATAATGGGTATAGTTTGCGAATTATTCATTACATCTTTACATAAACACTGTAACAATGAAATACTTTCATCCACATGAAATATAGACTTTTCTTTTCGTAAATCTTTTGATACTATGTTTTGTGAGACACTCATCTTCAACGTACTTTCGAGTATGCATTTCAAGTCCTGTATTATAAACCATAATCTCTTGGAGAGAGAGCGTGATACTTGTGTATAGATCTATACGGGATTGACAATCCCGCATCTAAACTGTTAGCTACAGTTAGACCGGCAGGTCTGGGGTGACAAATGTCATAACACTACAACGCCTGAAGAACGTTGTTACAGGCAGTCTGGGTCAATAGCATGGTTATAAAACTCACACGGAAGTATTAAAATAAGGTTGATTTTCGAGACTCTTGAATGCATTCAGTAAATACATTATTTGAGTATAAATACAATTTCACCATTTTGAGCACGAAAGATACTATTGCACTCCAACCTTTGGAACTCTTTCAAACTATATGTAGAAAATATTGGATTTTCTGGAAAACACGTTCAGTTATTTTTACTAAAGGACATACAAATTTCAGTACAAAAACGCTTATGAACTTACCAACTTAATTGTTGACACTTTTTCAAAACTACTTGTATTTCTCAGGGAATCAGTAATACAGGTAACCATCAGCTTTTGGAGAAGGAACGCTAAGGCGTCTATTATCAAAACATTTTAAATCATCATATTTGTAATATTCTTTTGAAACTTGTATTACACGCAACAATGTAAGTTTTTATTATATTTATGGTGGTTGTGTTTACTGTCTTTACAATATTCAACTGTTATGATACTACGTGAAGTCATCCGCCCCCGAATGTTTCCGTCATTTTGGTTTGGGGGTGTGACAGATTGGTATCAGAGCATTGTTTATTGTGAACTAAGTATATCGAACCACATAAGATATACAAACTATTAATGCAAAGGGACCAAAAACCCTCTGACAAAACGTTTTCATAAACGATACTTTTAATAAATTTAATTGATATATTTTTTTTTATTTATTAAAAGTATAAATACACGCATGCATCAGTCTCGTATCATAGCAAAGATTTTATAAAAGTATTAAGGCAAGTTGCGACACTACGACTAGGCCTCGGGGTATGTAATCAAATCGAGAATAAATATAGCCTGATCAACTATATTTATCTTGGATGTGACCAACGTATGTCGAGGAATGGCCGTAGTGAGCAACAAGTCGAAAACTTACCAAAGAAAATACTTGAATCAAACTTACAAATTTGAAATACTATAGGAGTATTTTATAAAACCATAAGAGCTATAGTAATCGTGCAAACCTCGATATTTAGTTAAATTTAGGAAACCATCAAATAAATAAAAAAATTATTTATCAAAAATTTCCTTTTTTACTCCCGAGCTTTTATAAAAATTCTCTTGCCTCTATTTCTCGACTAGACAAAATGGCAGGATTTCACATTCCCGGGGATCCCTACTACCCTAACCAGGGTAATTCAAGCTGGATTGAAGAGGACCCAGAGGAAGATCCCGAAGACATTCCCGAGGAGGAGCCAGAAGAGGATTCCGAAGAGGATCCTAAGGAAGACCCAAACGAAGAGTCAGAAGAGGAAGGAGATGGTGGGAGCACTGACTCGGAACCCGAGATCTACAATCCTCCCCGAGGAGCAGCAAATCCCCAAAGGAACTTTCAGGGCCCGGCGCCCCGCTGGGCTGTGGATCTGAAGCGATGGAGCAGGGAACAAGGGCAACGCCCGCCCTACGGCATGGCACGAGGCTTTTATAACCTCAGCAACGGGGGTTCGGCTGACAGGGCACTCCCTGTCATGGTTCGACGCATTGCCAACCAAGGCGAGCAAGCAAGAGCAAATGCCAGCCAACTCTTGGACATTGGGGCCACCGCTGCTGTCACTGCAGTATGTCTTCGTCGTCTGGACGAAGAACATGAGCGGACAATAGAGCACACCTTTTCCCTACAAAAGGACATCACTGCTACAAGAGCCGAGGTAAGGGAGTTCTGTAGAAGCCAAGCCGCATTGGAAAGGTGCGTCATCGAGGCTGAACGTCAAGTAGCCCGAGCTAAGGCATCCACAACCACATACCATGGTCCGCAGCGTGCTACCCGCTCGGAGTAGAGCGCATACTACTGGCGCTATATTTATACCTATCGGCTAAGTGTTGGTGTTACCTTTTCTTGTATAAATGTAAACCCAACGGATTGTGAGTACACAATTCGGAGGCCGGAATGCTGTCAAAATTTCCCATCTTCATTGATGTACCCTAGACCTATAAAAAGGTCAAAATTTTCCTGATCGTTGTATCATATACTAATATCAATGAAATTGACACGCATTTATTATTTCCTCGAGTATTCCATTTAATTCTTAAAAGAATCATACACTTATTTTTTTTTGAAAGTTTCCATTAACATGCAAAAACCAGAAATGTTCAGAACCAAAACTTATAATACTAAAACCTTCCATAATCATTTCTAATGACTTATCAAGGATTCGTCTCTTAACTTGTGGTAGAATCATGCCACCAAGAAGAAATCCTCGACACTTCAATAATACAGGAACACCAACACCACCTCCACCACCCCCTCCGTCGATGGATGCTGCTACCTTTCAGGCTGCTGTAACAGCTGCCGTAACCGCAGCAATGGCGCAAATGAGTAACAACGGATCAGGAGGAGGAATAAACAACTCTACAAATGGCCAAAACCAGAGTCGTTTCGGGGAATGTACTTACAAAGACTTCTCCAACAGCAAACCCATCCCCTTTAATGGAACTGGGGGAGTGATGGCTCTATCCCAATGGATAGAGAAAACAGAAGCCGTGTTCGAGATATGCTCATGCCCCGAAGAGAGCAAAGTAAAATTTGTCGCCTGTACCTTCTCCGAACGAGCCCTAACGTGGTGGAATGGCCACGTCAAGTCACTAACCCTGGTGGTGGCAAACTTCATGGGTTGGGAGAACCTGAAGCAAATGCTATTACGAGAGTACTGCCCAAGGGGCGAGATCCAGAAACTTGAACAGGAACTTTGGGAATTGACTATGGTAGGCTCGGACATCACAACCTATACGAATAGGTTCAGTGATTTGACAATACTTTTCCCAGGGATGATGGCCCTAGAAAGCAAGAAGGTGGAAAGGTATATCTGGAGGCTGTCACCCCAGCTTCGAGGAAGTGTGCTAGCTTCCAAACCCACGACGTTCGACAGTGCCAAACAACTGGCACAGTCCCTCGTCGATCATGGGGTCTGCCAAGGTGTCACGACCATCGTCCCGGAACCAACCAAAGGAAGCAACAACAATAACAACAATACCAACAACAACAACAAGAAGAAGTTTTGGAACAAAAGGAAAGGTCAAACTTCGCAAGAACCTTCAAAGAAACAAATAGTGGCGGTCCATGCTGCTATTGCCCCCACTGCTGTCCCTGTTACCCCTACGCGGGTAAAACAATATGCTGGGAACCTACCAAAGTGCAACAAATGTAATTACCATCACAACGGGAATTGCCGGGAGATGCACTGTAAAAACTGCGATAGGAAAGGGCAGACTGCCCGTTTCTGTAGGGCACCAGCGCGACCAATCACCCAAGTTCCTGGTGCTGGAGTGAGCCAGACATGTTATGGGTGTGGGGAAACTGGGCACTACAAGAGGGATTGCCCTAAGGCAAAGAATGCTGGCGGTGTAGGAAGAGTGTTGGCAATAGGGCAGAACGAGGCGATAGCCAATCCCACAGTGGTTACGGGTACGTTTCTCCTCAACAACATTTATGCATGCATACTCTTTGACTGTGGTGCGGAGAGAAGTTTCGTGAGTCATAAATTCAAACACTTACTTAATCAAAAACCCCAAGCACTCAATAAAATATTCACAGTAGAAATGGCAAACGGTAAAACGGAAAGCGCAAACGATATGTACATAGGCTGTACGTTAAATTTAAATGAACACTCGTTCCAAATCGATCTTATGCCAATTACTATAAGAAGTTTTGATGTCATCATCGGTATGGACTGGTTAAGCGTTCACCATGCCGATATACTTTGTCACGAAAGGGCCGTTCGCCTCAATCTGCCAAGCGGCAAAACTCTTATCATTTATGGGGACAAACCCAGTACCAAGTTACAAATCATCTCTTGTGTCAAAGCCCGAAAATACCTTCGCAAGGAATATCATGCCTTTCTAGCCCACGTGGTAGACAAGAAACGAGAAGTAAAAGACATTAAAGACATTCCGGAAGTCTGCAATTTCCCATATGTGTTCCCAGAAGATCTTCCAGGAGTCCCACCAGAACGTCAAGTCGAGTTCAGGATCGACTTGATTCCCGAAGCTACCCCAGTAGCAAAATCGATGTACCGTCTAGCACCGGCTGAAATGCAGGAGTTATCCAGCCATCTGAACGAACTTCTAAGCAAGGGATTCATCAGACCGAGCTTCTCACCGTGGGGAGCGCCAGTCCTGTTCGTAAAGAAGAAGGACGGATCTTTTCTCATGTGCATCGATTACCGAGAGCTGAACAAACTCACGATCAAGAACCGATATCCCTTACCGCGCATAGACGATCTATTCGACCAACTACAAGGAGTGAGCTACTTCTCAAAGATCGATTTAAGATCTGGGTACCACCAGCTGCGAGTCCTGGAAGGAGATACTCCCAAAACGGCATTCCGGACTCGCTGTGGTCACTACGAGTTTGTAGTGATGCCCTTTGGGTTGACAAACGCACCGGCAGTGTTCATGGATTTGATGAACCGAGTATGTCGTCCTTTCCTGGACAAATGTGTGATTGTATTCATAGATGATATACTCATCTATTCAAGGAGCAAGGAGGAACATAGCCAACACCTCCGACAGGTCTTGGAAACATTAAGGACAGAGAAGCTTTACGCAAAATTCTCAAAGTGCGAATTTTGGATTCAGAAAGTAGATTTCCTAGGTCACGTGGTCAGCAAGGAGGGGATACACATGGACCCTTCCAAAATCAATGCAATCGAGAACTGGACAACTCCAAGGACTCCAACGGAAATCTGACAATTCTTGGGCCTTGTTGGGTATTACCGAAGGTTCATACAAAACTTTTCGAAGATTCCTAAGCCACTTACCACCCTGACTCAGAAGGGTGTAACCTTCAGCTGGGGAGGGAAACAAGACGTTGCATTCCAAACCCTAAAGCGAGCCCTATGCAGCGCACCTATATTATCCTTTCCAGAAGGAACAGAAGACTTCGTGGTCTATTATGATGCGTCAAACCAGGGACATGGATGTGTCCTGATGCAACGAGGGAAGGTCATCGCATACGCCTCGAGACAACTCAAGACGCACGAGGTCAATTATACCACGCACGATCTCGAACTAGGAGCAGTCGTCTTCGCTCTAAAGATCTGGAGGCACTATCTCTACGGCACGAAATGTACGATCTTTACCGACCATAAAAGCCTTCAACACATCCTCAGTCAAAAGGAACTCAACATGAGACAAAGACGGTGGGTAGAACTACTAAACGATTACGAATGCGAAATTCGTTATCATCCCGGGAAAGCTAATGTAGTAGCCGATGCACTCAGCCGAAAGGAATACTCGGGCCGCCGAGTGAAATCCTTAACAATGACCATCCACTCACACCTGTCCGCACAAATCAAAGAAGCACAGGAAGAAGCCTTGAGGCCAGAGAACGTGGCAGGTGAAGCATTGAGAGGAATGGACAAAAACCTTGAAGTCAGGGATGACGGAGTTCGTTGTCTCATGAACCGGATCTGGATACCAAAATTTGGTGGATTCAGGGATGTTGTCATGAACGAAGCTCATAAAACTCGCTACTCCGTACATCCCGGCTCAGACAAGATGTACTTAGACCTCAAGAGGTTGTATTGGTGGCCGAACATGAAAGCCGAAATAGCTACCTATGTAGGCAAATGTTTGACTTGCGCCAAGGTCAAGGTGAAATACAAAAAGCCCTCGGGATTGTTGCAACAACCGGAAATACCGGAGTGGAAGTGGGAGCGGATAACCATGGACTTCATAACCAAGTTACCCAAGACGGCAAGCGGACTCGACACCATCTGGGTGATCGTCGACAGGTTAACCAAATCCGCGCACTTCATACCAATCAAAGAAACGGATAAACTGGAAAAGCTAACCAGAACATACATCAGAGAGGTTGTACGACTGCATGGTGTACCAATATCCATTATCTCAGACCGAGATAGTAGATTCACCTCGAGGTTCTGGCAGTCACTACAAAAATCTCTAGGAATGAGGTTAGACATGAGTACCGCTTATCACCCACAGACCGACGGCCAGAGTGAGAGAACCATACAAACCTTAGAAGATATGCTAAGAGCTTGTGTGATCGATTTTGGTAAGGCGTGGGACACCCATTTACCATTGGTCGAATTTTCGTACAACAATAGCTATCACACTAGCATCAAGGTTGCCCCATTCGAAGCCCTCTACGGTCACCTCTGTGTTGGGCTGAAGTGGGTGACACACAACTAGCAAGAGGACAAGCAACCGACAGCACTCTCACTGGACCAGAAATCATAAGGGAAACTACGGAGAAGATTGTTCAAATCCGGGAGCGACTGAAGGCTTCAAGAGACAGACAAAAGAGTTATGCGGATAAAAGACGGAAACCCTTGGAATTCCAGGTTGGGGACCGGGTACTACTAAAAGTCTCACCCTGGAAGGGATTAATACGTTTCAGAAAGCGTGGGAAACTAAACCCAAGGTATATCGGACCATTCGAGATCCTTGACAGGATCGGCCCGGTGGCATACAAACTTCAATTACCGCAGGAACTCAATAACATACACCCTACCTTTCACGTGTCGAACTTAAAGAAGTGCTTGTCCGATGAGACCCTCGTTATCCCTCTGGACGAAATTGAAATCAACGAGAATCTCCAATTCATAGAAGAGCCAGTAGAGATCATGGATCGGGAAATTAAAAGAACTAAACAAAGTCACATACCCATTGTAAAGGTCCATTGGAATGCCAAGCGAGGACCTGAATACACCTGGGAGAGCGAGGATCAGATGAAACAAAAGTACCCACATCTTTTTCCTACTCCATAAACTCTGTCTTAGATTAAATTTCGGGACGAAATTCCCTCTAACGGGGGGATGATGTGACAACCCGATATTCCAAGTCAATGTAACGTTCAAAAAGTCAAATAATATTAAACTATTTTTGATGTAATAAAATTGCGTCAAAAATGAAGTGTTCTAAAGTCTCATTTGGGTTGCATAAAATGTTAGATATATTGTCAAGGTTTCCAAATATATAAAGAACACCCAAATCCGAGTCATAACGAAGAAGTTATGACCAATCGAAAATCCGTGACACAACCGGTAAAACACCGTTAAGCGTAAAAAGTGAAACTTTAATAAAATACTTTTTAGCCTTAGGTATCTAAACGAAAGTCGTAGATTATGTTAAACCATGAGCATACATAAAAAGAACGCCTAAATCTGACTTCGTATGAGGAAGTTATGATTTTTCTAAGGTTTCAGTACAGCAGTAGACAGCTAAAAAACTCGAAATAAAAATCGAGCGATTTTTAGCCGACGCAACCCAAATGAGAATTGAAGGTCTCGACAATAGTAGTACAACGGTAAAAAGACAGACGAAAACGGACATCGGATGAAGAAGTTATGGATTTTTAACGGAATTATCCTGTCCCGGCCTATTTAAAATATAATATTAAAAATTAAATTCAAAATTAGCCGACGGAGTCTAAATGAAAGTTGTAGAGTATATTCTCACCTACGCGTGGATATAAATAACGTCGAAATTGGAGCTCGTATGCGAGAGATATGAATTTCGGAAGATCGAGGCACGCACACCAACCTTATCCGAAACTCACGACGTGAGTAAGAGAGACTCACGACGTGAGTCTATGACTGATGTGTGCCAGAACTAGACCATCGGGCGTCGCGTCTACAGACCAGACTCACAACGTGAACCATCCCATGTTCACAACGTGAATCCTGAGAATTCACCCTATAAATAGCATGCGAGGGTCCCGACTCTCATTGCTCATTTCCCTTTTCTCTCTCAGTTCTACTCCACATTTAGCACCCCGAGACGACCCCGACACCCCGGTTACATATCCAAGCCCCGACGAAGGTCCGAAGCGCCGAGAATCTCGAGAATTACACCACTTTCCGGTCGAAGTGCCGCCCGAGAAAAAACTCGTTTCCTTCAAATCACCAAACTTTCCAGGTGAGTTCGTACCCCTACATTCTCACGTCTTTTACATGTTTTAGGGGGGGGATACAAGTGAAACATGAGATAAACTCATACTCAAAATGCACGTTGTTAGAAATGTTTTCAAATACTTTATCTAGATTTTTGTTATGGATGATAAACAACATTAATACTAATGTTACACTTCACATGCAAAGTTGATATTACACCAAGTTTATGTCATCAAATGGAACACGCTTTCGAATAACTATAATGGGTATAGTTTACGAATTATTCATTACATCTTTACATAAACACTGTAACAATGAAATACTTTCATCCACATGAAATATAGACTTTTCTTTTCGTAAATCTTTTGATACTATGTTTTGTGAGACACTCATCTTCAACGTACTTTCGAGTATGCATTTCAAGTCCTGTATTATAAACCATAATCTCTTGGAGAGAGAGCGTGATACTTGTGTATAGATCTATACGGGATTGACAATCCCGCACCTAAACTGTTAGCTACAGTTAGACCGGCAGGTCTGGGGTGACAAATGTCATAACACTACAACGCCTGAAGAACGTTGTTACAGGCAGTCTGGGTCAATAGCATGGTTATAAAACTCACATGGAAGTATTAAAATAAGTTTAATTTTCGAGACTCTTGAATGCATTCAGTAAATACATTATTTGAGTATAAATACAATTTCACCATTTTGAGCACGAAAGATACTATTGCACTCCAACCTTTGGAACTTTTTCAAACTATATGTAGAAAATATTGGATTTTCTGGAAAACACGTTCAGTTATTTTTACTAAAGGACATACAAATTTCAGTACAAAAACGCTTATGAACTCACCAACTTAATTGTTGACACTTTTTCAAAACTACTTGTATTTCTCAGGGAATCAGTAATACAGGTAACCATCAGCTTTTGGAGAAGGAACGCTAAGGCGTCTATTATCAAAACATTTTAAATCATCATATTTGTAATATTCTTTTGAAACTTGTATTACACGCAACAATGTAAGTTTTTATTATATTTATGGTGGTTGTGTTTACTTTCTTTACAATATTCAACTGTTATGATACTACGTGAAGTCATCCGCCCCCGAATGTTTCCGCCATTCTGGTTTGGGGGTGTGACACCTTATCAGGTGAGTGCATAGTTACTTTCATCTTACACATAGATATGAAGTATTTTATATAAATTACGTGCTATGTGTGCATACTATCTGAATACTTGCTGTCCATGCTGGAAGAATGATTTTATACATGTTTTAAAATGATTTAAACTGTATATGTATTTTATATCTACAAATATGTTGGGTATGACATGGGTAGATGAATAATGAGAGATCAAATATGATGTGAGTAAACATTGGCAGCTATAGATTTAGTGCCTAATAAATAACATCGGCAGCTATGGACTTAGTGTCTTTTGGACAAACACTGGTAGCTATGGACTTGGTACCTATTAGGTAAACACGGGTGGCTATGAACTTAGTACCTGTTAGGTGTTGGTAGCTATGGACTTAGTACCTGGTAGCTATGGACTTAGTGCCTGTTAGATAAACGTTGGTAGCTATGGACTTAGTACCTACACTGGTAGCTATGGATTTAGTACCTGATGAATGAACTTTAGCAGCTATGGATTTAGTGCATTGGCAGCTATGGAATTAGTGCCTGTCTTATAAACCCTGGAAGCAAGGGACTTCGAAATGAACGAATGTAGGATAGATGACTCTTAGGGTAGACCCTTAAGAGTAAGGAAGATAATGGGGACGGGTAATTGGGTTGATTGTTTGATGTTTTAACATAATAATTATATTATTGTGGGTTGAAAACCCTATGTACTCACCAGGTTTCCCAACCTGACCCACTCAAGCTTATTTGTATCACAGGTGTCGATATGAAGCTACTTTACACTGAGAGATTTAAAAGAGATGTAGATCACTAGTGTAAATAAATGTAAGTTCTGTTTATGCTTATGTTTCTGTATTGACGATGACATCCCAATGTTTTGAAAATGAACAAAAATACATTTCTTCGAAAATGCTTTGATAACCTATTTATCATGTTATCTGGGAACAAATTCCGCAACATTTTTATTAAAAGAGGTACTCTGATTTTATAAAGCATAAACAAAATCGGTCTTTTCTGGCCATGAAAATGGGGATGTCACATAAACCCATTAAGAAGGACTAAGAGCGAGTAAAGTTGGAAACTTTACCCTTAAAAGTGTATTCCCAGTGTGTAGGTGAAGTATGGAGTTTAGATCTGAAGGGTAGGAGCTTAATCTATTGAGATTGCTCAATCAGACAGAGGAACTCGGCGAGTCCATAGAGGAACTCGACGAGTTGAGTTAGTTTGTCTCGTTTTAGCTTCAGGTAGAACTCACCGAGTCGGTGAAGGGACTCGACGAGTTAAATCGGTAGATCGCGACTGTGAGTAGCCTGGGAACTCGACGAGTCAGGGGGAGACTCGACGAGTTAGATCGCGATTTCAGGTTCTAGGACTCGACGAGTTGATGGAGCAACTCGACGAGTTGGGTCAACCAAAAGGTTGACTTTGACCCAAGCGTTGACTTTGACCTGGTGTAAAATTGTCATTTTACCCTAAAAATGATTATCAGATTTTGATTAAGTGTTATTATGAAATTGATAGTCGGGGAGTCGTCGGAGCAGCAGTCAGAGATTCCTCACACGAGATTTCACAGCTAGCATACGAGGTGAGTTTTCTTTAGTAGGAACGGGTCTACGACACCAAGGTCGGACCGTAGTATGATTATGTTGGTAGCTGAGTGTGGGCGAGGCCCATATCTCCCAGTTAACCGAGTGTGGGCGGGGCCCGTATCTCATAGCTTAGTTTGATTATGGATATATGTCTGATTGATAGAATTAGTTATACTTGTTGTCTGTGTGATTCTTGTATGTATGTTTAGTAGCTGAGGGTGTGCGGGGCCCGTATCTCATAGTAGCTGAGTGTGGGTGGGGCCCGTATCTCATAGTAGCTGAGTGTGGGCCGGGCCCGTATCTCCCAGTTATCGGAGTGTGGGCGGGGCCCGTATCTCCATGAGTGTGGGCGGGCCCGTATCTCCTAGTTGCATGTTATGTGTATGGTATGTGGTAGTTTGGGGAGACTCACTAAGCTTCGTGCTTACAGTTTTTAATTTTGGTTTCAGGTACTTCCGGTAGCAAGGGGAAGGGCTCGGGATGATTGCAGTGCACACACCATTTGTTCAGCCTGGGATGTTTATACTCTGATATTTGGATATAAATTGATATGATGTTTGAGATATTATGACATGTGTTTTGGATTACTATGGTTTTATTAATAATTAAAAACAAAATTTTTGGTTTGTATTTTTGGGATGTTTCATCATCCCCGTAAATAGATCAATCAGTATAATGACTTGGAATCACTAATAAATCTTATTTATAGGTTCATAATAATGACTATGACTATAAATATAAGTTACACTGAAAGCGATACGAGTGTAGCTTAACTTACAAAGATTTCTTGGGCAAAAGTCCGGAAATTGCACTAGAAGAGCTTCTACTTGCTAGCTATTACTACTTCAAGGATCGCAGGGCTTTTCCACAGACTAAAACTAAGGGAAAATGGGCTGAAAGTTGAAGGAAATTGAGAGAGGAAGTTGTGGAGATGTGTCTGGAAGGAAAGGAGCACAAATGAGGAATTTTTAGCCAAATTTGGGGTGCATGGCGTGCAAAAGGGGTGCACGTTGCGCATTTTAGGGCTACGTCTCCCCAGCCACTTTGTTCCACGTGTCAGGCTCTCTGTGGTTTGCGTTTTCTCCTTCTAGAAACGCGTGTCATGCACCTTGCGCACACATGGCGCGTATTGCACGGGGCGCAAATCGTAAATTTTGTAAATTCCATAACTTCTTCATATAGACTCGGTTTTTGACAATCTTTTTTTTCCACGCTTAGCTCTGAACGAGTACTACAACTTTCCCTTAGACTCCATCGTCTAATTTTGACTTTATTTTTAGCCCTTATTTTTATACGATTTAATGATTTTGCAAAAAATCATGACTCTCTCGTACGGACTCCGATTTTGATGTTCCTTTTACCAAAATTCCTATATTAAAGAGTACTACCACTTTCATTTTGGTGACTTTACCCAAATTTCAACCATTATCTTCGTACATTTTAACGTCACACATTCCTTATGAGCGGCTGACTTTTGTATCTTTATGAATAACATATCTAATTCATACGGAGTCGGATTCCTACGAAATTTATACTTTCGGGATCGGGATGACATGTACTTTCTATATATATATATATATATATATATATATATATATATATATATATATATATATATATATGCTTTGGCGCACTTATTTTTACGACTTACAGACGATTCGACTGATTTTTTCTATTTTTCCTTAATACGAAACTTGTATTATATAGTCTGCATCGCGCACGACTATAGATTATCCTAATCAAGGATTTAATTTTAATAATTATTACTTATTATGTGTAGCCTAAATTTGCGGGTGTTACATACATAGCATATCAATCGCACATACTCTACCCCTAACATCAGGATACAATCAACACATAACCATACATGCAAGTCTATGAACAAATCATAAACAAGCATACGCTAACTCAGGACACGTCGGCTAATGTTGATCCGCTTTCAATACATCGAGCCCTTTGATATTGCTCAGTTCGTCGAGCCAATATCACACATGTATTACTCAGTACATCGAGCCAATAGCATGAACCCATAAGACACCAAATAGCCTAGCACTACCCACATACATCCTACAATCATACACAAGATAAAGCAAATGATGTACAATATCTATAACATGTGGTGACAAAGTCAACTCAAACCGCAACGTAAAATTCAAGAGACGCCCCGAGAATCCAATGAGATCAACACACTTCACAACCCTCTTATAATAACATTTTAAAGTGTATTAATACTAACCCAAAACAACAGTCTGTTCAATATCACTTTAACCCCACTAAAACCCGTCAATACTGCAATATTAATCCATATTCTAAAAGTGTTGTCACTTTGCTTTCTAGGGACTATTTACACAAGTCCACGCGATTTTTATACTATTTGTTATGAATTTTACAATACATCATGTCATAATAGCTCAAACTAGACAGGTCAGTGAAAATCACACTAACTAGAGTCATTTCCAGGCTTCGGTTAAAACTAATGAAATTTACTAGACTCAAATTTTGGACGTTGGGCACTGGTTTTAGGTTCAATCGATATTCTAGAGTTGGTTATGATTTTTACAAAACAATGACTTTTACATAAAATGATAACTTGTATTTGGGTTAATTTAACATCTTAACCTATTAAGACCTTATGAAAACGACTTAACCCCTAGAGAATAAGGACTTTTCACAACATGGATTAAGTGGCTAGACTAAGGCTTTCAATGAAGGGCAAATTATGAGGTCAAACCTAATGACCTCATGGGATTTGGTCCACAATTTAGGTTTTTCCCCTTATAATTTCCAAAATGACAAAATCTACCCCGAAACTCAAAATTTTAACATACAAGTTTCAAATTTGTTCGATTTAAGTCCATCCTCTTCATATTAAAATACATAAAGGAATTAAAAATGATTCGAATAATTAAAATACAGAAAAATACTAACATACTGAAAAACGGGGTGTTACAAATATATTGTATAATTAGGTTTTAAGTTTATTTAATAAATTTAATATTATGTGACAACCGAGAGGATTCCGTCATTGATCACCGTTAGGAAAGAGTAGGAAAAATAGGTGTAATAGCTTAATATTGTAATATTTGATTTTGAGATAATAAACCGCGTAATTAAAATTAATTACGTCAAAATGGTACTTAGAGATAGGTAGAGTTTTGACTAAAAGTGCAAAAAGGAGATTCGTAGTACTCTTTAAGATAAAAACTTTAGGACAAAGAGTGCCGAAAACGGGATCCGTATGAGAGAGATATGATTTTTGTAAAATCATTTATTTTTACCCCCTTTAGGCACAAAAGTGAAAGTCAAAACTTGTTAAAGCAACCTAAAGGAGAGTTGTAGTACCCCTTGAGATCATCCCATAGATATAAAAGGGGCTTAGATCGGAGCTCGCACGAAGAAGTTATGATTTTTACAAAATCTTTTCGTGTGCGCGAGGTGCGCACCTATGCTCGTCGCGCACCTGACACTTGATTCGAGTAGATTGCGAGTGACGTGGCCAATTGGGGAAGTGACACGTGGCCTTCTCTGGATGGAGCCACGATGATCACGTGCAACGCGCCCAGATACTTGCGTCATGCGCACCCCAAATACATGCCTATAAATAAAAGGCAATGTAGATCACTTCTTCACACCTTCCATTCCCTCGCTCTCTCTGCATCTCTCGAAGTTTCTGCCCTTGGAGTGGTCCCCGGAATCCCGAGCCTGATTCAACCCTACACGGATACACCAACGGTCTCACGCAACTAGGGTGAGTTCACGACCTCATTTTACTATTTTAAAAGTTTTACCGAGGGTGGGGGGGGGGGGAATACATGTTTATCAAATTGCTTTATTAAAATATATTTATATCTATAAATATGAATCGTTTTATAAAGCATTAAACCTTAGGATAATGTAACTATAAATACTATACCTAGTTGTAAGCTATGATATTATGCCTAAGAGATATGATGCCCGATAGTCTAGGAAGAGATATTGCTTAGGTGTTATAATAACTAATTTCCTAGGATAGCGTAGTACCTAGAAGTAATGCTGGTCAAATATAGGGATATGCATTGTACTCAATTGTTACTCTGTCCAAATATCATGTTTCCAAATAACCATAATTTGGGTATATATATATCGCAAAATAAAATATATATACACATATATATACAAAATAATTATGAGATCCAAAAGATATAATTATCAAATATTAAATTAAATGAGTTTATATGGGAAATCACTCAATAACAAAGATAAAAGATAAAATACCTAAGGTTAATGCGTTAGTGAGCTGTTAATAATCATCCAATAGCCTTGATTAAATTCGGTTACCCCGAACCTATAATCGTTAATCTTGTGAGAGCTAGAAAGATATGTATAGCTCTATACGGGGATTGATACCCTCACATGTGATTGCTAGCTACAATCTCAGCAGGATACTTTCTTATTAATCACTATTCAACGTCCAATGAAGCGTCGTGGCGGGGAAATAACTAGTCAATCAGCGTCGATTATGGGGGCTCATGATAATACATTACAAACACCTTAGAGATTCGACTACCAAGAGTAACGCTTTAGAGTGGTGGATAAAATACGTTCGGATTAATAAAATATCCTAAAAGATAGTAAATTAGGATCGGTAATATCCTAAAAGATAATAAGATAGGATCGGTAAAAATTTTACAAAGATAATAAATTAGGATTGATAAAGTATCCTAAAAAGATAGTAAGCTAGGGTTAATAAAATATCTTAAGAAAGTTTTTTTTTTTCCTAAAAGAAAAAAGATTCTTGATTTAATACAACAAAATAAAGCAGAAAATTATAAAAACATGTGAACTCACCAACATTATGTTGACGTTTTCAAAATACATATATTCTCATGGAGATGAGCGTGGAAGATAGTCGTACCAAGGATGAGATCTTCAAGGAAGCTTGCTGAAGTTTATTTCCGTCTGTTTGTTATTCCTAGTTATGTCCAAAACGTGTGCTTGATCTATTAAACAATGTAATCTCAAATAAATTATAATAAATAAAAGTATCGTTTGTGTTATACTTCTGTGTTATGTTCTATATATGTATGTCTCGATTCAATTATCCCTACGTCGCACAGCCTGGCGTTTCCGCCACCGGCCGAGGGTGTGACAGATTATCAGTGTGTTATAAACTTTATATAATTTGTGAAAAATAGATAGATAAGTACTCTTCATTTTTTTATCATACAATTATTTCAATATAGTTGGATATTTAAATCCTGATTTGATCTAATGATCATGCTCTTATGAAAAGTGAAAAACGATCATAGGTAAGTTCTCAACCGTCACAACCTTTGTTAATGAGACAAATTTTGTAATTTTGTCTCATCCAAGGTGGAACAAGGTAAGAAGGGACTTGCTCTCGATCTTTCATCTATGCAAAATACATAATGTCTGCTCATCCTCAATATTGAATATAGCAATAGAAAGCTTATAAAGTCTCACCTATTCAGCTGTCTTCCGTGGATTTCCATTGGAACTAAAGATCAGAAGGGTTCCATTGTTTTTATATTATTATTAATTGCAGCACTAGAAGCTTAAAACAGTTGCAATTTGCAGCATTATGCACTAAACATTTGGCATTATTATGGGACAGAAATATGCACTAAACATTTGACATTATATGGAATTTGCAGCATTATATTAGTTCTAGTAACAAGTGTATTGTTAATTGCATATTAGAATATATTATATAATCAAACAATAACAACCACCAAATAATGGTTTTCATTTATTTATTTTCTCCACCGCTCATCGCAGAGACAGTTTGGCCCATTCAACTTATCAACCATCTTTTGCCAGCTAAACAATTAAAGAAAATGAACTGGAATTGCTCTTTGAGTGTGAAGTGTGTGATAGAGATATAGATTATAATAAATGGAATGCTTGATTTGTCATATCTAACAGTTGTATACCGAATCTACAAAACAATTTAATCCCTTTGAATATTCTCAATAATTCACACAAATCGACGTTTGCTTTTCTTGGTGAACGAATAACAGCACCTCCACCCAACAAGAGGGGTCAACCACCAATAAAGGCTCTGACTTTGACCTTTCCAAGAACACGTTTGACCCATTCCAATTAAGATGTGTTTGGTCATCATCATCATAATGCATCTTAGTACAACTCCCAAAGCACCACCACCAATATTGGTTAGCCACATTTCAACCTTCAACATGTCAAAACTTTACTATATATGTCAAAAAAAAATTATCTTCAAGATTTTGCTCCAATTTCTTCGAGCTTCTTACATATCTGCTTACTGTCGGGCCTTTCAGTAGGCCCAACAGAACAGCAGACCAATGCCAGATCAACAAATTTGATAATAACATCTTCGTTAACACGACTTAATCCTTTAAGACATATATCTGACATCCTTCGATCCATCATTGCATTCCTTATCGAGTTTGGCAAATAAAAATCTTGATCGGGGTTTGCTTTTCCATTAATCGGTTCCTTTCCCGTTACTAATTCAAGTAAAATCACCCCAAGGTTATGAATGTCACTTTGTGTACTTGAATCTTTCATTTTAGTCAATTCGGGTGCTTTATAACCCTCAACAGCAGCATCTTCAAGCATTTCTTGTGATGCGGTTGGATTCAAGAGGAGATGAATCCCAAAATCGGATATGAATGGGTGATGATTTTTGCCCAATAATATGTTTTTTGATTTGAGATTTCCATGGATGATTGGTTTCTGAAATCCCGTGTGGAGATAATCCAAACCTCTAGCAATGCCGATTGATATTTTTAAAATGACTTCCCATTTGTGAGATTCATCATTCTCATCTGCTAAATTAAAATTAAATTGAGGTTAAAGTGAGAAAAGTTAACACGTTTAACACTTTAAAAAGCCAAATTTTGTCAACAAATTGATATGATGCGTTATTATATTACTGGGCGGCATGCGAAGGAGATTAAATATACGAAGATAATCTGATAAAGACAAGGATCTAAAATAGATGACTAAAATGACCAGGCAAACCCTACTCACATGCTGTTATTTCCAATCAAATATAAAATAATTTCACTATATAAGTAATGATTAACCCCTACAGACAAATTTTGACTTTTTATGGTCAGAAAAGTTATCTTAGATTATAAAATTAGTCTGCAATTAGGATTCAGAAAGAACAATGGTCCTGTTTTATACAATTAGTCTGCAGTTATAATCTTCCAATGTATTAAAAAAAATCTTGTTGATTTGACACAAAATAATAAGTCATGTTGACTACTATTTGAAGTGTGCAATAACACAGCCTTGACCCAATTCAAACAAACATATGATAGAAAACAAATATGAATATCAAAAGCAAAAGCAAAAAGGTGAAAGAAACAGATGATGCAAGAAATCCATAAAGTTTGAATCTTTACCAAAGCAAGGCCATGTACAACAACAATACACGCACATAATAGTTGTACAGTACAACCATTTAACTCATTTCCATGCATACACTGCTACTTGCAGCTTTTGCTCTCATGAATTTTTAATTTTCTTCTCCTTTTTTGTCAAGATTATCATTACCAAAAGGCGCATCATTCATTCAAAATTTTAAAGAAACCCCAAAAGAAAAAAATCGAATCTTTTTTTTTTAATCATGCACAAGAAACTAAAAGATAACATAAACGAAATTTTGTGTAAAGAAATTCAGAAATCACCTCTGATAAACTGAGCCAAATTTCCTCTTCTGTAAAAGGGATGAACGAAGAGCTTTTCACCTCGAGGCCCAGAATAAAACCCAGAAAGAGGCACCAAATTTGGATGCCGAATCGACCCCAAAACTTGTACCACATGCATCACATCTTGTACCTTCCCAGTACAACAAGCTGGTCTCAAGAATCTCAACAACAAAACTGAATCACTCAACAAATTAGCTCTATACAAAGTCCCATAACTTGATTTCCCAATCACTTCACCAGGAGCATCTAAAATATCAAAACAAGTGAGATCTTCACCACCTTCGAACCGAATCAAATCCCCTTTCATTTCCACTTCTTCAACATCAATTTCTTTACATTCAGGGTTCGCTTCTTTATCCCATGATTCATCTCTTGCAGACCCTTTTCTTCTACACAACCAAATCAAGAAAATGAGAACAAATAACAGAAAAGAAGAGGATAGTGTGACAACCAGTATGAGTATGTTTTTCTTCTCCATTTGGGTCTGAAGAAAAATAACTAAAGATTGTTGTGGAAGAAGATGAAATCGGATCTGGGTCGGGTTGTAACGTTTAAGTTTCACCCATTTTGGTGATAAATATTAGAGAAGATCTGGATGGAGGTGGAAGTTGGTGTTTGATGTTTTCTGAAAGATGAACAGAAGTAAGAAGGACAGAATGAATGGGAAAAGAAGCTTTTCTTTCCTTCCTTTTTTGAAGAGCAGACAGAGAAGAGAAGAAGATGTGGGACATAGTCAATGGAATCATATCATTTTTCTAGGTACATTAAACAACCCTCTAAATATTAAATATTTACATTGTCGAAACACTAAATACTTTTTTATAAATTGGGATATTAATTTCTCATCAACTAAACTACGATGTTTTTAGTTAACTTTCAAAAAATTAATAAAAAAAAAGGAAATAGAATTATTAAGGTAATTAATTTTTCTATTTGTTTATATCTGGATAACTATCTTTTTTTTTATACACATCTAGATAACGAATTTTTTAAAAATGTTTACATATGACCATTATGATCGGTTGTAGCAGGTTACATCCGGTCATAATGATCATATGTGGACACTTCCAAAAAGTTCGTTACCTACATGTGTATAAAAAAAGATAGTTACCTAAATGTTAACAAACCGAAAATGTAAGAGTAAATTACACGAATGGTCCCTGTGGTTTGGGTAATTTGTCTCTAACTTATTTTTTTAACTCGGATGATCCCTATTGTTTATTTTTGTTGTGTGTTTGGTCATTGTTTTACCTCAAAAGACTAATGTGCCCTTTTAAATTTATTTTTTAATTAATTTTTCTTTTTATGTATTTATTTTTTATATATTTAAAAAAATTAATAGACTCCACATATCTATATCTACTCACCCACAACCCACTGTCTCTTCATTGAATTTTCCACCACCACAACCCAATAGAAGGGTTGTGGTGTTGGTGCGCCGGAGTTGAATGACCGAAAAAAGAAGGGATTATGAAGACATCGATGTCACTAAAGATGGAAATGAAATAAAAGTTGAGGAGGATGAGAGATGGGATGGTGACTGGTGGGACCCAGCTTAAATTTCTCAAATGTGGTTTTAGATTTAGGGTGAGGAGATACAGATATGTGGGGTCTATTAATTTTTAAATATATAAAAAATAAATAAATAAATAAATAAGAAAATTAGTTAAAAAATAAATTAAAAAGGGCACAATAGTCTTTTGAGGTAAGACATGGACCAAACACACAACAAAAATAAGCAATAGGGATCCTCCGAGTTAAAAAATAAGTTAGGGACCAAACACACAAATTACCCAAACCACATGGACCATTCGTGTAATTTACTCTTACATTTTCGGTTTGTTCACATCTGGGTAACTATCTTTTTTTTGTACACATCTAGGTAACGAACTTTTTGGAAGTGTTCACATATGACCATTATGATCGGTTATGACCGGATGTAACCTGCTACAACCGGTCATAATGGTCATATGTAAACACTTCCAAAAAGTTCGTTACCTAGATGTGTACAAAAAAAATATAGTTACCCAGATGTGAACAAACCGAAAAGTTAACTACCTTAATAAGTCTATTTCCCATAAAAAAATAGTTTTTGAAAAATGATTAATTCCTTTGAAATATCACATCCAAAATAGATGAGAACGGGTCAAAGCTTATTTCTTTGGTCCAATCCTATATAACATGGTCCAATTGGTATATCGAAATGTCATTATGAAAAATCTAAAAAAAAAAAAAAGAAAGAATTGAAACTCAAAGTCTAAAGTTTTAATTCTATGAACCATGTTAGTTTCGTATATGTAACTACTTAGATTTTATGTCTATCTATATTAAGTTGCAGTCCGAAATGCGAAGAGAATCTCCAAAATACGGAGAACATGTCCGGAACGTATATCCTGATTAGGTCTGAATTTCAAATTTCTAGTAGTTTTTATTTTTGTTAAATTTGTCAATAATCTTGTTGTTAACTTGTGTGTATCCCAAATACCTTTACAAATACACCATAGAATACCACAAAATGCCTGAAATGATATGGTATTCTACGAAATGTGAAGATTTTTTCTGAAATTAGATGTTTTGTTCCGGGATGCCAAAAAAAGGTGATTTGTGGTTGCAGCTCACAGGTAGTAATCGTCAATTTCTAACCCATGTCGCAAATTTTAATGTTGTTTTCGGCTCATAGCAAATTGTTGTTTTGTTGGGTGGTTTGATCCCCCAATGTGCCCTAGGGCATGTGTTGTTATTCCAGGGCCGATAAAGTCAAAGTACATGTTGGAGAAGTCGATTCAAGATGCCAAGAAATACAAAATCATGTTATGTGCTTCCTGGTATTTTTCATCTTTATGTTATTTTTAAAAATTTGTGTAACGTCCCAAAAATACTAAGTAAAATTTTTTCTTTAAGTCAACCCAAAACAATCAATCATTCGATCCAAAATCCCATCAAAGTATAAAAACATGTCATATTGTTATCAGAGTACAAATCAAATCATAAAATGCGGAACACCGGTGGTTGCTTCATGCAATGCAACCGTATCGACCTCTTCCCTTTGGAACCAGAAGTACCTGAAACAATAAACATGAACCGTAAGCACAAAGCTTAGTGAGTTCCCCCAAAATACCACATACAACATACATATAAACAGGCCCCACCCAAGCTGCATAACAGCCCCTGCCCAAAATGATATATAACGGGCCCCGCCTAAATAATCGGGCACCACCTATATAATCGGGACCCGCCCATATAAAACACACAAACACATGCAAGAGTCACAAAGATAGCTAGCATCCTACAAACATAATCCAGTGGGCTGACATTGGTGTCTTCGACCCACGAGTACCGTGAAGAGACTCACCTCGATCGGTAAATGAATAAATCTCACACACGAGCCGTTGTTGCTAAAGTCTCTGCCACTAAAAATATCCAAAAATCAAACCCTAATTAGCAATTAAGGTAAATGCCTCAACTCAGCAAGTCCAAATACCAAGGCTAATCTGCATTTGGGCAAAAGATCAATTTGCCCTTCTAGGTCCTCAACCCCTCACAGTTGACCAAAGGTCAAACAACTCAAAAAGTCAACGCTCAACCTTCCATTGACTTACGCACGACGTACACCTAGCTCTACGCAGGGTGTAGAGCTTTAACCAAAATACGGGTTAAAACCAGGCTACGCTGGGCGTAGCCCAGATTACGCCCCGCGAACGGTGTCTTTTGCCAAACTTCACATTGAGCACTTAATACATTAAGACCTTTCACTCAAAAGCTCAAATCTGACCCTAATGAACATTCTAAATTATAACCTCTCCAACTTTATGCCTTTGCATCGCTAAAGAGAGCTCAAATCCAAAACCTTAACTATTTACACATCCGTATCTTCCATATCTTATGTATGGATGGAAGGAAGGGATCAAGATTGCATTTCTGTGACTTAATACACCCCAAAACATCTGGAAATGCTACTCACAAGGTCTGGAGTAGTTCATACCCAGATGAACCAAAATTATGGGACAAAAAGAACATAAACTCATAAACTAGCAAGATCTAGCAAAAAATTCATCAAGGTTTGAACTTTATAACTTTTAAGGATGGACAAAGGGATGAAAGATCTGGATCCACAAGCTTGAGTGCACCATAGATTCAACTATGGCCTTCATTTGCTATCAAGATACACCAAAAATCACTTAAAAGCTCCAAAACTCCCTCCAAGGGATTAGGGTTTCGAGACGGGACAAAAAGAACATAAACTCATAAACTAGCAAGATCTAGCAAAAAAATTCATCAAGGTTTGAACTTTATACCTTTTAAGGATGGACAAAGGGATGAAAGATCTGGATCTACAAGCTTGAGTGCACCATAGATTCAACTATGGCCTTCATTCGCTATCAAGATACACCAAAAATCACTTACAAGCTCCAAAACTCCCTCCAAGGGATTAGGGTTTCGAGATGGGGGCTGGAGGGGATGGAGGGTGGTTATAAGAAGGTCCTCCAAGAGTTTAAGTATTTACATAGGGCTCAAAACCCACCAATTAGGGTTTGCACCCTACGCGGTTTATTGACTCTGCATGAGAGCATGTGGGTTCCATATTGGGGTGGTGAGCGTCATGTTTTGATGGAGGAGGCGTACAAGTCGAGTTTCTCTATTCATCCCGGAGCGAAGAAAATGTATAGAGATCTCCGACCTGATTATTGGTGTCCCTGCATGAAGCGAGATATAGCCTGGTATGTGGAGAGGTGCTTGGCTTGCATGAAAGTCAAGGCCGAGCACCAACGACTTCATGACAAAATGGAGTCGTTAGGTATTCCCGTTTGGAAATAGGAAGAAATCACGATGGACTTCATTACGAAGTTACTACAGACGGAGCGTGGAGTGGATTCGACATGGGTAATCATGGATCGATTGACCAAGAGCACACACTTTATTCCGATCTGGGAGAGTATAACGGATGAGAAGCTGGCCGACATCTACATTTGGGAGGTTGTGGCACGACACGGGGTGCCGGTTTCGGTGGTTTCTGATAGGGATGTTCAATTTTCTTCCAGGTTCTGGAAGAGATTTCATGAGGAGTTGGATACTCGTTTGCATTTCAGCACGACTTTCCACCCGCAGACTGATGGTTAGAGTGAGCGGACTATCCAGACCTTGGAGGAAATGCTTCGGGCATGTGTACTGGATTTAATGGGAGTTGGGACACGTATCTTCCCTTCGCAGAGTTCTCATATAACAAAAGTAATCACGCCAGCATTGATCAACCTCCTTTTGAAATGCTCTTTGGGAGGAAGTGTGGGACCCTGATATGTTCGGTTGAGATCGGTCAACGGATTATGGGTAGTATGGAAGGTGGTACTCCGGCGACTGAGTTGATTCAGTAGGTTCGTGGCCGACTTCAGACAACACAGAGTCGACAGAAGAGCTACGCAGACAGACGTCGTTCAGACTTAGAATTCCAGGTTGGGAACATGTTTCTCCTGAAGGTGTCACCTTAGAAAGGTGTCATCCGATTCAGGAAATGGGGTAAGCTGGGCCTCAGATATATTGGTCCTTTCAGGGTATTAGCCCGAGTGGGCAGGGTTGTGTATCGTTTGGATCTTCCAGAGGAGCTCAGTTAGATCCATAACACTTTCCATGTTTCTCAACTGCGAAAATGTGTGGTTGATGATTATGCAGTGGTTCCATTAGAGTACATTCAGGTGGATGACCGCTTGAATTATATAGAGAGACTAGTAGCAATCCTCGATAGAAAGACGAAGACTCTGCGAAATAAGGTGGTGGACTTGGTAAAGGTGCAGTGGTAGCACCGAAAGGGTTCAGAGTGGACGTGCGAGCCTAAGGATGAGATGAGGAAGCACTATCCAGATTTATTTCCAGCAGGGGACTTCGATGACGAAGTCTGATTCAAGTGGGGGAGAATTTTAACGATCGAGTTTCAGGTACACTTTAACATTGGAATTGATTTTAGATTTTTTTTTTTTTGCATTTTTGGTCCCTAAGTACGTTGGGGGTACCATGGGTTACGCTAGGCGTACTTCCTTAAGTGGGTCGCATGTGTTGAAGGCGTACGTTGGGCGTACCCATACGTACGTTCGGCATACGTAAGCAGACCACAATCCCTGATTTTTAGGGTTTGGCCCTTATTTAAATGCCATTATGGACCTTGAGGCTGCCCCCTCATCAACATCTTTCCCTCTAAAGACCCCCACGAAACCCTATCCTTTCCTTGTGTGTTCTTGAGCCTTGGAAGTAACCTTTTGGTGGTTTTTATGCATTGTGAAGAAGTAGGAGCTTGGTGATCAAGAACTGGTTGGAGTGGAGCTTGAAGATCCAGAATCTTGATCATCTTGGCAAGTCCCAGAAGGTATAAAGTTGCAACATTGTTAATTTATCTTTTAGATCTAGATAGTTTGGAGTTTTTTGGCATATTTTGGTCCCTTGAGTTGTTCTTGTGAGTTTAAGCTACTCTAGAAGCTTAGGATGTTAGATCTTAGTGTTTCTGAGGACCTTTGTGCATAAAAATGGTAGCTTTATGGGTTTAACTTAACCATGCAAGGGTTGATGTTCATTTCATATTAAGCTATGCATAAGCTTAAAGCTTCCAACTTTATGGATTAAGATATTTTTTTAGAGTAGATCTGAAGTTTGGACGAAAAGGCCCAAGTTGGTCAAGGGTGAGTAAGCGGGGCGTACGAGCTGGGTACGCTCAGCGTACTCGCCACTGTAGGCTTAGAGGGTTTTGGGCTATTTTGGGCTTCGGTTGCTTTTGGGTTGGGTCTCGGTTTTTGGCCGATTAAGGGAAATGGTAAAATAGTCTTTTTACCCTAAGGAGTTGGGTTTAATGAATTAGATTCCCGGTTATGGTTTATGACCTAATTATTAATTAGGAAATTATTTGATTGATTAGTGCGGGGATTCTCCGGGTTAGCAGCCGGAACATCTATTTGTTTATCAGCAGATCGAGGTTAGTTTGCTCACTATACTGTAGGATACTAGGGTAGTATATGCTTGTTATCTTTGTGACTCTTGTTGTATGCGTGTATGCCTGTTTGCTATATGTATGTGGGGTAAAATAGACCCGATGGTGAAATAGACCCAGTATAGCCTTGAGCTGTCATTTGATTTGAAATAGATTCAGGGGTGAAATAGACACGGGGGTGAAAATAGACCTGATACAACCTTAAGCTATCATATGGGTTGAAATAGACTCGAGGGTAAAATAGACCCGGGGGTAAAACAGACCCGGTTCAGCCTTAACCTGACATTTATGTATGGTATGTGGTATTTTGAAGAACTCCCTAAGATTTGTGCTTATGGTTTTCAGTTTATGTTTCAGGTACTTGGGATGATCGCATTGCACACACCATGATTTTCCATTTATTATGAGTCTTATGTACTTTTGGATGATTATTGACATACTCTAATTTCCCTTATGATTTTTATAAACATGTTTGGTTAACGGTATTATTAAAACAAAAATGAAATTTTTTGCCATGAATTTTTGGGACGTTACACCACTTGATAAGCTTTGAACGTTCCACATTGTATGTTGAAACATCTTGAGTGCTTAATTTTCATGTTTGAAGTATGCAACCTTTTAAGTTTTGAATGAACACATGTAGAGATGAAGAGGATCTTGAGTGCTTAATTTTCATGTTTGAAGTATGCAATCTTTTAAGTTTTGAATGAACATATGTAGAGATGAAGAGGATTAGAAGATGAATGAAGTTTTTTCTTGGGAAAAAAATATTAGTTGTAGATTAGAGAGTTCTTGTGTGAATCTTAGGCATAATTGGAACATAATGGTTGTAAGTCGTTAGAAAGGAAAGAGAAAGTGAAATGAAAAATTTAGGTGTTGTTTGTTTTTTAAGATGTAAAATGTCTGCAGTCTGCGGACCACATCTGCAGATATCTGTAGAAGAAGATGTGGGCCAAACGTCTGCAGTCTGCAAGAAGAAGAGTGTTTGTTTTTTAAGATATGCAGACTTTTAAAAAAATAAAATTAAAATAAATTGATTTTTTAAACTTAAAAAAGTTTTTTTTATCATCGAAATTAAATAATTCTTATCCTAGTTCATTTAATATATAATCATATAATCAGATTTCAATATTAATAAATCACATCTAAAATTATCTAATAAAAATATATCAATGGCTTTGCAAGATAAACAAAAATAAGATCCTAAAAATGTATCATACATGCAACACATCTTTTTTATTCAACCTGGTTTAAATTTATAAGTAATAACATCAACAAAGTCATATACACATTACATATAAATGTTACAATCATAACCATCTTCAGTAATAAAATTATATCAAATAAAAAAGAAAATGAAATCCTAGACTTGTCCTAGCTTAGCTTGCTGATTCATAACCTAAGGTGAATTCTTGAACAACAAAGCCACATACACATAACTTGAGGTGAACTCTTGAACAACAAAGCCACACACACACTGCAACAATTGCCACCATTGAGAGCATTGTCGGCTTATTCAAATTTCCATGCTTCTCGACATACTTGGTGTCGTTTTCCTGCAAAGGTTGTAAATTTGAGTCTTCATTGTGTTAAATGAACTATAAACAATAAAGTAATCTCTTCCAAGATGCAATGCCCTTATCAGACATTTGATCAAACACTTGGTGGGCACTGTGATTTTAGAAACCCAAAATGATTTCAACAAAAAAAAACATCTAAAACAATAACATAATCTGATTCAAGAAATCATTTAAGCAAACCCAACATCAGAACCACAAACCAAAACCGATATATGATTCAATGACTTGCACATCCAAATCAAATAAGAAAAAAGATGGGATACGATTATAGAGAGAAAGTTAGACGAAATAAATACCAAGTCTGTCCCACGAAGACCTCGCGCAAATGTTTTTATGTCTGCAGACTTCGGAAAAACAAACGCACTGCGAAACCTTGTGTCTGCGCGTGGTCTGCGAGGTGCAGACAAAAGAGGTCACGCAGACCTGCAGACAAAAAACAAACAACCTCTTACTCTCATGTGGGGGACACATGAGGGTCTTTAATGATGAATTTTAGACCGAGTTAGCCTCAAGGACCACCAGTACGATTTTTTAAACCCATCGAAATTAACCAGTCAAAAAATCAAAAGTTAGATAAAAATTACAGTTATTTAATAATATCTAGATAGTTATTTAATAATAACTGGATTTCCATTTAAAACAAAATTCTTTCATCTTGGAAAATGGTAATTTTACGAAATTAAAACATTTTATATTAATAAATATATTTAAGTTTTAATTACGTTCTAATTTGTATTATTAAATGATACAAAAGACAAATATTTTATATTGAAAATGTATATTGTGGCCCACATAGAGAGACCGGAAGTAAATGATGATTGGTTTATTGTGCAGGAGTGGCCCATTTAAAAGCACTACCGCTGGCCCACTTGTTTTAATATCCCTCTATCCCCACTCGGCCACTCCCCCGCTCTTTCATTTTCTATTTCCTAAGTGATAGTGATTGGTGGATTGTAATCGTTGCAAGTTATAACTACACAAAATTTTGTTTTATGTTATTAGAAAGTTACAAAATATATAATCCTTATTTTTATTTTTATTTTATTTTGTTTTGGTATTTGATAATTATTTACATTTTTTCTAGATTATGTGCCAATTTTCCTATTTGGATGAAGGATATGATCATACATATTAAAAACAATGTCAATATGATAGCATTCATGTGACCAAAGCATTCGGTCAGTATAAATCATGTTTTGGGCCATTCAGTCTTTTTAAAAGTATTAGTATGTATATCAAGTTGAAACCTAGTAGTGCCACAACTACTTCTTGTTGTGGATCATTTCAATATTTTTTTTTATAAAAAGCTGCCCACTTCAAATTAACGGTAAACTTAATCGACTAAAAAAAAAAAATACAAATTACTAGTTAATACATACAAGACAATAAATAAATCAAGAAGGGAGGTATTTTTTAGCCGAAACTAAAATTGCATTTAGAAGATTTTTAAAGATATTCAAAATAATGTACAAATATAGGATGTGAGATACCTCTACAAGTTAATTTGAGATTGCACATATGAGAATGCAACTAACTTAATGGCTTCCTAACTGAAAATTTGTCCATGAAAGTTAAAGAAACACCTAATATCAAAGGTCTTTCTGCTTCAAGTAGTTTTTTAGAGCTTTTAACTTTTACCTTTTATCTCATTTTACACATTTCAAAAACTTATAATTATTTTTCTCGAATATTTCTATACAAATAAATGATACAACTTTCGGCTATTAGACAATTCTAACAACATAAACTTAGTTGTACCGTCCAAGTGTGTTTGTCTTTGCATAATGAAATGAGAATCCATAAGTAAGGTGGTTTTGTTTCATATTTATGGATGAGCATGAGTTAGTAGGTAAAGCCGTAAAGGTACTTGTATATATTGACCATGAGACTTATTGATTCAATGCCATTTCCAATGTTATCCATGAGGTCTTGATCGACAAGAGAGGTTAAAGGACGCTAGACATGGAATTATGGAAATGGAACTATTCAAGTACCTGATGGTCCAATTTTAATGTAGTGTCTATGGGCCTGGCTCTACTTATTGTCCTAGCAACTTGTCTTAGTACACCACTACACGTCTACACCTTAACTAATACTTGTCTCACTTTCAGCCAAATAAAACAACACTAATACTCAAAAACCTAGAAATTGATATAAATCCAACATCTATTCAAATGAGAGAGAAATGTGAGTTTTTCTTCCTCATTAGATATTGGATATGTAAAGTGCTCTATGAATAAATAAATAAACGGAGCACTGCTACAATGGGATAGAAAAGGGAAACACAAGAAAAACATAGGAAAATAACTACAAAAATAACAAAACAAACACCAATATCGATTGTCTTCTACTATTGAGAAATATTGTCTTGCTAAAAAAACAAACAACAAAAAGAAGAAAAAGCTACATTACGTTCGTTGGAGATGGACCAAGCTTGCCCTCCTATCGTCAGTTGACAGTTCATAATATTGTTTAGGGCTATATATAATTAAGTGTTTTATAAATAGAGATATTTTTTTTGTACCGAATATACCGTTTGAATATGAAAAGTTGCAATTTTACTCATTTTGTCAAAAAAAAAAAAAAAAACAATACTAAATAATAATCGATTGTTTATTAAGAATTGTTATAAATTGAAATTGCAAATGACCACGATAAAACTTCTAAACAAAGTAAATGAATAACTATATGATTAATAATATGTAACAATCAGTGTTGTAAAACTCGTCGAATTGGCCGATTACTCCTCCGAGTACTCGCTACTCGGCCCCTTACCGAGGCGAGTTACAGAATCCCGAGTACTCCCCGATCGACCCCTTACTGAACTGAGCAGTGTTGTAAAACTCGGTCAACTCGGTGATTAATATGTATAATATACTTAATGATTTATTATTTAACACACACACCTGCGATTATTACTACATAATCATATATCTTAAATTTTCAGTAATTATTCACGAAGTGAGACCATTATGTGTTTTTTTAGTTTTTGAGCATTCACGTGTATCTAATTTTGTTATATATTTCAATCAACTTATGATTTTAACTTATGATTTTGACATATATAATTTCCCTAAAAATATTTCTACATGAATTACCAAATCCGAGTACTCCCCGAGTACTCCCGAGTACTCGCTACTCGGTAGTCGGCCGAATGGGTACCGAGTAACGAGTTTCTACAACCTTGGTAACAATATATTATTGTTCTCTAAAAAAATGACATTTTAAAAAATCATTGATATCGTATATGTTTTTTTTCACATCATTTTTCTACTAAATCTATCAAAGAAAATGCTATTAATTTACATCATATTTAATTGAGAAATTAAATATTCTCCTACATTTTCTTCCTATTCATCCCCTACCATATTAAATGTTGACACGTGTCACATTTAATGACACATTTAATAAAATTAATAGTATTTTAATCCACTTGTCAATTCAATATTTGATACGGTAGGAGGATGAATAGGAAGAAAGTAGGAAGAAAATATAAAAGGATATTTAATTTCTATTTAATTAATAACCACTTTCAAAAACTTTTACGACAGATCACCTATTTCTAAACATTAATCTCATTTCACATTTGGCACACATATTTTAAGAACGGGACAATTATTAGAATGACTATTTTCTATAAACATTTTTTAACTGACCCACAATTTTTTTTTTTTCAAAATTCCTTCGTATTTCAAAGGAAAATGTGTGATAGCCAGCAAAAAGAAAAACAAAGAAGAGAAACATTATAACAAAAATTGCTAACAATGCATCAGATAGAGTTTCCAACAAGAACAGACCAAGATGCTTAGCAACTCATCAATCAGTAATAAAGAAATTACAATCACAAAAACGTACCTATCAATGGATGCATCAAAAGCTGTAGAGAGACTCCTTGAATTGAAAAACATTCTGCAATCCACTGTATACACAATAGGGTTTGTAATAGCGAGATATTGGAAAATCATGGAGCTTGTGGAAAGTCTTTGTTATCAGGTTTAATCTTAGAGCTTTCCCAACTATTTCAAGGACCAAGAACCAATCATCTTCCTTTTCTCCCAACACAAGATCCATTACAAACAACTCAAATTTGATTGCAAGCCGAGGTTGCATGATCTCAGGGTAACACACACCAACTTCCTCAAGATCAACATGGTATTTTACAATTTACAGTCCACGCTGAATAATCTCTCTTCAATTCATGAACTTTGAACTTTAAAAGGACCATTGATTTCAACAAGAAGCAACTGATCCCGGGACTCATATATACGATTCCAATATGAATGCACATCCAGACCAGTGCCAAGAAGTCTAAGAGTAAGAGGAGTCTGTATTTCATGAATACTCTCTTCATCCAAATTGAAATACAAACATATCCCTCCCTTTGAATCCAATGAACAGCATTGTTCTAGGTACGGTTTGTTGATTCGAACTGGTACAAACAGGCCCAAAGGAGGATCGAGGAGTTTGAAACTAGGGTTTGTAATTATAGAGTACCAGTGTTTGGATACAGACTTAAAACGAAGTAAGGATCTTACTGGTAACCGGGAGAGGATTCCCGTCAGAAGGTCGTCAATGGAAACAACTTTATCAGCCGGAGATGAAGATGAAAGTGAAGATTGAGCGGGCAACATCTCTGCCATAACGGAAGAAATGCATTGGTTTATTCAGCTACTTTTGATGTTTTATGTTGTCATGTCATCGCATATGAATAGCCTGCGAACGGAACTTGCAGTTTCTTTGCCTAAACGCCTGACTTAGGACTTTGTAGTAGTAACTATACGCCGGACCTGACAAAATAAAGAATGGAATGGACAATTCCATTCCTCTTCAAAAGAATTGTTTGGGTAAAGGAATGTCAGGTTACACAGGGAATGCCGTTTCTGTTTTTCTTTGTTCCTCGTTCCTTTCTCTATAAGAGAAAAATTGACCAATCTACCCATCGTTACTTCTTCCTCCATTGGTGAAGAATCATTGTCATCGTCTTACTCAAACTTTCATGCTCTTGTAAAAACGTCATCACCAAATTAATTTGAGAGTATTTGTTGGCTTTTTTCTTCAATTGCATTTATCAGTTTATGATTTACATTTCTTTCGATATGCTTCTAGTGCTAAAAGGGTGTATTTAAATTGTAAAACTGGTACGAAGTATTAACAAGAGTAAAAGAAAAAAAAATTCTAGACAACCAACTTTGTTAATATGTTTTCCTTTTTTCTTTTTTTTTTTGTTAGATATGTTTTTCTTTGAATATTGGACTAATATTATAAAAACCTTAAATTTTTAACGCGTAATTGGAAAAAACCATAATATTTTTTTTATTATTGCTATAGCCACAACTTTCTCGTAGAATTATCGCTCTAGCCCACTTAACGGGATTCATGTTTAACTTGGTTAACTTTTTTGCAAAATCATTCATAAAAAGTTCAAATTTGGTCCCTAAGGTTTGCAAAAAATTACACCACATGGTTTTTTAACTTTATTTTTCGTTTTTTGTATACTTTATTTATTTTCGGTTTTTTTTATAAATATATATACATTTTTTATTTTCTTTTTTATATACTTTATTTATTTTCATTTTTTAACTTCATTTTCAATAATTTAATTTTTTTTTTACATTTTTACCTTTTGTTTTCTATTTTTTTTCTATTTTAGTTATTTATGATTTTTCTAATGTTTTTATTTAATTTAATTTAAGTAAACGAACTTGAATTTAATATAAATTACTATAACAAGTTTTTTTTTTATAGAGAACGACTACTATTTTTTTTTGTTCTTTCTTTTAGTCTATTATCAAATTGAAAAATGTTATCTTGAATTTAAACTATTGATATCACATATAGAAATATGATTTAATTTACAAGTTATATAATACACTGAAACACTAATTCTCAATAAACAAGCTAGTTTTTTTTTAATTTTCGTTTTTTTCGTAACATAAATATAATAACACTAAAAAAAAACAAAAAGAAAATAAATTGGACCGAAATTACATATATAAACATAACTATTTTATTTACTTGAATAAAAATAAAAAAATTAAAAAACTATAAAATTATCAAAATTGTAATATACTATAATATCCTAATACATTTAATTTTTTTTTGAAAAAGTTCAATAAAAAGTTAAAAATACAAAAGAAATAAAAAAAATAATTGGAAAACAAATAAGAAAAAAAATAAAAAGATGAAAAAATTGAAATATAATACGAAAAAATATGAAAAAAACTAAAAAAACTCTAATATACTCTATATATACACTAAAAAATAAAAAAACAAAAGGTAAATAGGTAAAAAAAATTAAATTGTTGAAAAATAAAGTTAAAAAATGAAAATAAATAAAGTATATATATAAAAAGAAAATAAAAAATGTATATATATTTATAAAAAAACCGAAAATAAATAAAGTATTCCAAAACGAAAAATAAAGTTTAAAAAACAATGTGGTGTAAATTTTTGCAAACCTAAGGGACCAAATTTAAACATTTTAGGACTGATTTTGCAAAAAAGTTAACCAAATTAACCATGAAACTCGTTAAGTTGGCTAGAGTGATAATTCTGCGAGAAAGTTGTGGCCATAACAATAAAAAAAAATATTAGGGTTTTTTTCCAAATACGCGTTAAAATTTTAGGGCTTTTATAATATTACTCCTTGAATATTTTGTTAGGGTTTCAAGATTCTCTTTGAAAATTCTACACAACTCATTTAGGTGCTGTTTGTTTTTTTAAAAAAACTTTTTCAAATCATTTTTTGCTGCGCAGCGCAGCACACGCGCAACACTTGCCCTCTCGGAGCAGTTTGTTTTTTTTGCAAGACTTCAGACTACAAAACCTCTTCACGTGTTCTGCACGACACAACACTTGACTTACCTCTTCAAATGTCTTTAGCTTTCATTCTTTCCAAATGGTTTTTTTTAGAATTTTGGTATAACTTATTATTATTATTATTTTAACTTTGATTTACGGATTTGATACAATTTCTTTTTATAGTTTCCATAATTTTTTATAACTTGAATCTTTGATTTTTTTTTACAGGTTCTGTTAATAATATGTTCAGTTTCAGTTGTATCTTTTTTAACGTGTGTAATTTTTTACGAACTTTGTAGACATCGTTTGCAATGCTTTCTTAATTTTTTTTATTATTCTCTTTTTTTATATTTTTTAAAATTAGTTTTTTTTTTAAAATAAAACTGATAGCTTTTTTTAGATTTTTTTTAGAAGTTTTATATATTTGTTTTTTTTACATGTTCTGTTTAGTACTTTTTCAATGTTTTAAGACTATAATTATTAAAATTTCAGTGTTGAGCTATTTTCAGTTTATAAAATTAGCTTATTTAAGTTTCAAACAGTCTGCAGATGTTAAAACATGCTTCTTATTATACGCTGCAGCCGTTTGTTCCACCTCTTCTACTGCAGAGGGTTGCAGAGGTGGTCTGCAGACTTCATGAATTTTCGCTTCGAAAAAACAAACAACACCTTAGTTAAACATGTGAAACTGGTTGACCCGTTTGATTAAACACGTTGAAAATCTCAGTCGAACCCTTTAGTTACTAGGTTGTATTCGTATTGGGTCATTTTTTTCGAACTCTAAGATTCTTATTTAACCTCATATGTGTTAATTCAAACATTTTTTTCATAAGGTCTAACTCCAAACTTATGTTATTATTAATATGCAAAATCATTATAAAGGATTCATAAGTATTATTTGTTCTATAAATTTCATAAGTATAGTTTAACAAAAAGATAGATTTTATATTTAGAATACAACTTTTAAGTAAAAAAACACAATCATTAAAACTATTCCTCAATTTAATTGTTGCATTTTTATGTAATTTTAAATAACCACACTACTAAAATTTAGCAATATGGTCGAAATCAAATACCAAACTCTATATATAGATCCAAATATAATTATAAACATTATTACACAATCAATAAAGACAAAATTGCAAAAATGGTACCTGTGGTATGTCAAAACTAGCAAGTTTGGTTCAAACAAGTTGTTTGGACTCGCAACGGTGGTTCAAAAGTTTCATTTTGTTGAAAGTTTGGTCCATCTTGTTTTGATTTTTTATAAATGACGATTTTAGCCTTGGTATTTTCTTTTTTCAGTTTTTTTATTACAAAAATCTAAAAAAAGAAAAAAGAACATACTCATCTCTCTCTCTCGTTTTGACCTCCGGTGAAGGAAGGGAAGGAGGAACTGACGATTTCACAAATTCTCAACCTCCTCCTATCGAAGCACCACCCAAACACCCTCAACTGCTGCTATTCCCGATCCTCCCCCCCCCCCCCCCCCCCCCCCCTCTTTCTCTCTCATTCATAATTAAACCATTATTTTGGATAAATCCATATAAATTTGGATGAACACATGAAAAAACCTAAAACTTAAACAAACAACAAAAATTCTACATATGAGCAAACCCAGAAATTGAAGATAATCTTGAACAACTATGTATCAATCCGTATGAACACATTAATAAAACCATAAATTGAATTAGGGCAGTAAATAACAAGAAAAAACTAATCCATCTCATCACTTTCTTCTCCAGCATCAGAGAATAAGGAGAAGCAACGGAGGTTCAATGGTGGTGGATGAGAAGGAAAACAGTCATCAGAGATGCGATCAAAGATAAAGATGTAGCGATCTGAGGGATTTCTAGTGAAGTTTATCTTTCCAGCAACTGTAGCGATATGAAAGAGATCGAAAATCGATGCACATTCACTTGAATTCGTACCCTAGAATATGGTTGTTCATGTTTCCTGTAACTGTGGCAATCGATTCTTATGAGGTTTTCCGACGACAGAGCGATAAACCAGTAGATGGTTTCCAGTTGCTAGGGTTTGCAGCGGCAGATCGAAGTCGATCTGTAGTTGAGAGGAAAGGGGGCGGAGTCATCTTTCTTGTGTTAGCTTGCAAACCCTCGTTTCGGAGTTGGAACAACATCGCCGGAGAAGGAGAGAGACGGGCGGCTAAAACCCTAAACGGCGGTGGATAATCATTTGTTTAAGATTGCAAATCCTCGTTTGAGAGAGCTGGAACATCAGTTGTTTGACAAGATTAAATGAGCATCTTTTAAAATCCCAAGACCACAGAGATATTAAAGGCTGATAAATGGAGGGATGGATGAATAGTAGAAGATTGATCAAAGAAAACAAAAAAGTAAAAAAAAGGGAAATACTAAGGATAAATCCGTCAATTTAAAAAGTTTCAAAATTTTTGGACCAAACTCGTAACAAAATGAAACTTTTAGACCGTCCTTACGAGTCCAAACTTGTTTGGACCAAACTTGCTATATTTGATATACTACAGGGACCATTCTTGCAATTTTGTCATCAATAAACCTCTCTTGTTTGCTTATGGATGTAACCCGATTATGAAAACATTAATACATAATCAATAAACTTCTCTAGTTTGCTTATGGACGTAATCCGATTACCTTAATCCTGTGAATACTTAAAAAATCTGTGCTCTATATTCTTTTGCGTTTTATAATTGTGTGTTTGTTGTTCGCAACCCTAACAACCTATGGTCTCTTCTTCTATTTATATGATTTCGTCACTAAGAATAACTTAACATGATGTGAATTTAGCTCATAACCTAGAGATGATGTTCACAGACAAATGTTTCTGTACAAAAAAACATTACTCATTAAAAAAATTTACACATATACAATGACAAATGGTTATGACGATAAACTATGTATAACAAATTAAGGTATATGATACATAGGGTTAGAAAGCTTAAATGATCTACTAGCCACTGAAGTACCCATCAAATCGCTCCATTGGTCACCAGAGTTTCCGATAATTCGATATCCCTCCTCTATTATCTCTTTCCTTTTTTTCGACTTGAATTCAACTGCCGATTTTCCTTGGTCGTCGTCACCTCTGTGTATTTTCAATTATTAACAAGAATCCATTTCTATCTTAATTATCAGAACAAAAAAAAAAGTTAAATGTACTTGGAACTATTAAAACCATGAGAAAGTTTTAATAGTTACCTCAAAATGAGTTTGTCCCAATTTTGATATCCGGCATTGATTAGATTTGTAACGGTAACGTTTCTTTTGTCCTCGCTACGCCCTGTCAACAAGATAATCTTGAACCCAAGCCATGAAACCTCCTCGTATAGCTTCAAACTGGGTTCGATCACGGATGCCTCTCCTTCAACAACCCATCTGTCGAATTGGACGCAATCGAAAACTTCCAACCTAATTAATTAATCAAACTTCTCTCATCATTTATCATTTTTATCGAGTTCTTTTCATCTTGTTTCAAAATCATTGGAAAAAATAGCCACATTTGGTTCTTGATATCAAGAATTTTTTTAATCGAAATCTTGATGACCCGAATCAAGATTTCTGAATCAAAAAGTTGTAACAAAAATAATTATAAAATTATACCCGAAACCGTGGTCAGAATAATATGGAAGATTCGAGAGCAAGGTTTCATCGATGTCGAAAATCCACGCATCCATTCCATCATCACCTATTTCTAGGCTCTTGGCATAAACTCGAGCCTCTTTTGAAACCGTTTCAAGATCAAAGTTATAAGCCTGACCCGACATATATTCTTCAACATAATCTGCACATTCCATTGGAATCGTTTTCCACGGATTCAAATTGTTTGATTCCACCGCGACTCTCCAGCTCGTGCATTGCATTGTAAGCTCTTCGGTCATGTTCTTGAGTCGGGTTTCCGGGTATTCAATGATCAAAGGTCTTGGAAGGAGGTCGAGCTCTAAATCCATGCTTTCTTGACATGAGAAAGCTATGGAAACAAGACACAAGAACATGGTGTATGTAAGGAACGTCATGTTTATAAGATCAAAACGACAAAAATCAAGAGGTTTGAAATCTCTGGATTGTCGTTTTGATCTTTTTCCCGATTCCAAGAACTTGGAAGAATGGATGAATGCGGCTCCTAAATCACATCGGCTTAGTAGTCCGTGGGATTCCGGTCTGGTTAGCCGGTTGGCGAGATGTGGAATGGGGTTATCGGTGACGGATTTAATGTTAGATTTAAATAGTCTTGTATTGATGAATTTTGACCAATGCTAATTTTGGCCAACTAGCTATGCCATAATCATCGACAGTACGTAATCTCTGCATTAAGATGTTGTACTCTCTGCTTCATAATTAAGTTCTTGAAATTGTTGGTTGGATCATCCTTCTGCGTCCTCCCAATGGTCTTTTTTAGCCAACTATAGAAAAATATATAATGTATATATGTTTTCTTATTCATTTCGGCAAAATGTGCAAGCTCTCAGTGCTTGCATGATTTTCATTTTTTTATTTGTTATGCTATTTCATTCATATTCATTTTATAGGTCTAATCCTCTTCCTCATCTGTTTTTCATCGAAAACTCAAATTCCACAATCACCCGATTCATGGAGATCATATGTGTTAGTGGCCGTTTATATGTTGTATTTAGATAGTCCAATTGGATTTAGGCCTTTATGTATTTCAACCCATTTGTAATATGTATACAATACTAGACGAAATCCCCAAAAATTAAAAAACCAGCCTGGGTGATTTAGGGTTAGTTTGTTCCATCGTTTGTTTCGCTTCCCTTTCTCGCGTTTTTCGCCTGGTGCTCTCTTCCCTAGTCCTCAAGCTCTCTCAACTCATCCATTCTTCTTCCGATGGATTTATTCACCAAACCACCAACTCCCGCCGCTACACCACCACCGGCTCCGGATAACCCTACCACCGACATGGATTCCTCGCCATGAATTGCTACCAAAATCACCACTTCTCGCTTCTCAGTCCCTATATGAAGTAATCAGTCAACCTTCATTTTCATCGATCCATAGAAGAAGAACAAAGCTCGAAAATGGCAGTAGTTCGAAGAGTCAAACTGGGTTCACAGGGTTTAGAGGTATCAGCTCAGGGTTTAGAGCCCTAAAACATGAACCTATCATGATCAAGCTCATCCACCACGCCATTAACGTCGACGTTACCTTCCTCGACACCTACGACATCTACGACCCTAAAACCAATGAAATCCTTCTATGCAAGGTAACATTCTTCTACTAATTAGATCGATCTTTGGTTACTTGTCGCTACCAATTAGTTAGTAGAGCAGGAAGGGTCTTTAAATTTTCGATCCAGTGAATTTAGGGTTTGATTACATTTTTTTTGTTTGTTTGTAATTGCAGGCTTTGAAGGGTGGAAATAAGGAGAAGGTGGAGTTGGCTACCATGGATAATATTTAGGTTAACAAACTTTAGGGGAAATGCCAAAAATCCAATTAGGTGCGCTTACTATAAGGACTCATGGAACTAAAGTGGCAAGGGCTCACATGCATGATTGGTTTGTTTTCATATTTCTTGTGATCATGGAAATCATTCTAAATGTGATAGAACCATTCCACTGGTTTGTTGGAGCCGAAATGATATAAGACCTAAAATACCCTTTACAAGACAACACTATTCCCATTTGGGTTGTTCGAGTAAGCAATCTTTGATGTGTTATGCAACACTAAATTCTCACTTTGACACTTTAAAATTTTTACACACCGAGTTGATTTTGGTTTTTCATTGAACAGATTATTGCAATAGTATTGCCACTTGTGGTCATACTCATATATTACTTTATCAGAAAGGATGTTTATGATCTTCATCAAGAAGTGCTAGGTAAATATTATATGTAAGATTAAGATATATTTGATTTGTAAAAATGGAGAAATTAAATGAGAAATGACTTAATTTTTTTTTGTCATATGTTGTTAGGCCCTCTGTTCTCAGTACTTGTTACAAGAGTTTTGACTGATGCAATCAAATATGCAGTTGAGAGACCTCGTCCTGACTTTTCTGGTGTTGCTTTCCTAATGACGTTGATGAGGGGATATTGCGGAGATCCGACTTACGGAAGAGTTGCATGTTCATAGAAATCACAACTAATTTTTTCTTCCTTATTCGATCCTTTATTTAAACCTTCTGTTCATCACTCTACTTCATATACATCTCCTCAAATGGTCTAATTTTTTTGTTAGATAGAGCACTGGTGCTTTGGAAGGCTGTAACTAGTTAGAAAAGAGAAGGTTTGATTTTCATTGTAAAATTTTGATATATGTTAGGATTTAGAGATGGTCATTTCAATGTTTTAGTAGCCATTGATATTGTTGCTCGTGGTCTTGGGGACAGTTTATAATCTAGATTATGACAAATTATAATTAATATGTACATGAAGCTTAAAAGTTGGGTTTAGTTGAATCCACAAGGCTAGAAATTTTCAGTGATCTGGGAAATGCAACTTCATCTGACACATTAGTCCAAAAAATTGATCTCTAAAAGAATTTGCAACCCTTGTAAGTCATTTTTTCTAAACTAATATTTCTACTTACAATGTTTTTGGTTCTTTCCATGGATTTACATTTATAATTACCACTTTTGATGATGTTTCTTGATTGTTCTCTTGTGATGCTTGTCTAAGGATAGTCAACTCAACAATTATAGTTTGACTAGTCCAATCTTAATACAGCTAACTAACATCATATCTTTGCAAGTTCTGTAAGTATTCTTACCCTACTACGTGTCACTTAATTGCTTTTAAGACCAAATGCTGGAAATAGCAATGTACTTATCTATTTCTTGCAATTAAGCTTCTTTTACTATATATAAGTTGAAGCAAGTTGCTATTTCATGCATTTAGGTCTTTTTTGGTTAAAACGTAAGAAATAGCAGCATACTTTAATTGATTTGACTTGAAAAAAAAACATATTTTACTCTTTTTACTACACAGGTCATTTTATGTCCCCAAGTGCAGGAAATAGTAATGTACTTTGATGTTTCTTGCATTTAAACTTCTTTTACCACAAATAAGTTGAAGTAAGTTGCTATTTCATGTATTTAGGTATTTTTTGGTTAAAATGAAAGAAATAGCAACATACTTTAGTTGATTTGACTTGAAAAAAAAAACACAATTTAATCTGTTTACTACATAAGTCATTTTATGTCCCCGAGTACAGGAAATAACAATGTACTTTGCTATTTGTTGCATTTAAGCTTCTTTTACCACAAATAAGTTGAATTAAGATGTTATTTCATGCATTTAGGTATTTTTTGGTTAAAATGAAAGAAATAGCAGCATACTATAGTTGATTTGCTATATCTTTCATTTAAGCTTCTTTTACTACAAATAAGTTGAAGTAAGTTGTTATTTTGTGCATTTAGATCTTTTTTGGTTAAAATGATAGTAGCATACTTAATTGATTCGACTTGAAAAAAAACATAATTTACTCTTTTTACCACATAAGTCATTTTATATCCCTAAGTGTTGGAAACTTGTTGAAAAAGAGTCAACCCTGGTTGAGTTGATGCATCTTCAAGTGGTGAAGTTGCAAGGCCTAAAGCTGCCATGAAGACTACCAAAGGAGAACTTACTAATGAGTTCCTTTTAATGTTGTGTTTTGTTTTTCTATAATAAATATTTTGTAACATTAACAATTTATTACATTTAGTTACTATTGGAATGATTATTTATGTTTGACATATGATATTTGCAATGAATTATCTTTCCTGTGTATGGTGTTTTATTTTGTATTATGAGACTTTAAATGTGTTATTTAATTTGAAAATTTGTAAATCTATCAAAAATTTATATTTTTCAAAACATTTAAATTATGACATGCAAAAATGTGTGTTGTCTTTCTTTATGACTGGAGCTTTAATGATACACAATTTGTGTCATAAACGTGTGTCATAAATGCATGTCATAAGCTTATGACACACAAATGCGTGTCGTCTTCCTTAATGACAGGGGCTTCAATGACACGCATTTGCATGTCATGTGTACCCTTTTATGACACACATTGCATGTCATGAAAGGCAGTTTTTCTAGTAGTGATATATTCTCATATAAATGAAATGTTACATTTATAGGAAAATATCAGATTTCATGGTATCAAAGTAGTAAGATATTTCTCCCCTCTTAACCCTAGCCATTCCCTAGTTTCATGCCATTTTCATCGATCATCTGTTTGATCGATCATCATCATGTTTAATCATACTCTCACAAAAAAACCCTACTCTATATAGACATCAAGCATGCAGTTCCTATTGTTGTCGATCTTGCTCAGATGAACTATGACATCTGGCATGAGTTACTTGAGATTCACTGCATTGGTTATGGGGTGGCTGACCATCTTGCACCACCATTTATGCATTCATCTTCGTTTGCCAAGAAAGCTCCTAATAACACTCTCCCTATCACGAAAATAGCCACATGGAAACACAACGATTTCATTGTCAAGTCTTGGCTTTATGGTACAATTTCTCTTTCTCTAATTCATCTTATCTTCAAAAAACAAACTCATACCCATGAAGTTTGGGAGACTATTGAAAAATTATTCTGTGATAATAAGAACAACAAGGTGATCCAACTAGATAGTGAGCTCCGCAATATCTCTATTGGTGATTCTTCTTTGGTTGATTATTGCAACCATGTCAAATCTCTATCTGATCTTCTTGAGAACGTGGATGCAAGAGTTTCGAAAATTAATCTTGTCTCTTATATGTTGAATGGGCTATCCATAATATATTGTCACATTGCTACCACTATCCAACATCAATGACATGTCCCATTATTTTAGGATAATCGATCAATGTTGGTACTCGAAGATCAATAACTTGTTCAAGAAGAAAATTGCACCGCTCTATCTCTTATACTAATTACGCATCGTCTCCCATTGTTCTCACTCCAAACTCCACACAACAAAACAAAAATTGTGGTGGATTTTGTGGAGAGCAGGGTGGTCGGAATTATAGGGGTGGTCGTAGCGGAGGAAGGCATGGTGGTCGTCAATCCTATGGAGGGTTGCAACAAGAGCCGTCACACAACAACATACCACCCACAACTTCATCTGGTTAGGCCTTTGGGTGGTATCAGGTCTCTTCTCAGCCGAGCCTTTTTCCTGTTCCTCTATGTGACATCCCCATTTTCATGGCCAGAAAAGACCGATTTGTTTATGCTTTATTTAAAAATCAGAGTATCCTTTTGAAGAAAAGTGTTGCGGAATTTGTTCGCAGAAAACATGATAAATACGTTATCAAAGCATTTCCGAAGAAATGTATTTTTATTCATTTTAAAACATTGGGATGTCATCGTCAATAAAGAAACATAAGCATAAACAGAACTTACATTCATTATCACTAGTGATTTATATCTCCTTAATCTCTCAGTGTAATGTAACTTCATATCGACACCTGTGATACAAATAAACTGAGTGGGTCAGGTTGGGAAACCTGGTGAGTACATAGGGATTTCAATCCCACAATGTTATACCATATATATATAATTTAGAACTCACGATATATACAATTCCACATCATATAAGCAATTTCATCCCACCCCGACGATCCTTAAAACGATACGATCTATACTCTCGGATCTAAAAATTACCGTATTTCCTAATCCATACTCTTGGATCTAAAATTAACCTCTTTACCTTATCCATACTCTTGGATCTAAAATTAACCTTTTTACCTAATCCATACTCCTGGATCTAAAATTAAACTTTTTACCTGATCCATACTCTCGGATCTAAAATTAACCTCCTTACCTAATCCATACTCCCGGATCGGGTATGTCTGATCTATACTCCCGGATCAATAATTATGCCCATTCCATACTCTCGGACTAGGGACAATTGACTATGTCTAATCAATGATGTCGGATCAATGACAAATTTAAAGTTCGACTCTCTGTGTATATCTCACTCGCTCTCATAAAGAGATACTACCCAATATTCCTCTTAATTAATTTAGGTTTACTCTGTATCCTAAATTATCGTATATTATCAGATATGCTCTTAACACGTATTTCAGGCAATATCAAATATTTTACACACCAACATACATTTAATACATTATTCAATACTTGTATTAAAATCATGTTCATGAAAGGGACTATGCACTCACTTGTTAAAGTGATGATTCCAAACTCGGGCAGCGCTTCGCTTCTAACGATTCTATTTTCCTTTGACGAAACCTAGCATTATTATCGCTAAGTTTTAGTCTAATATTTATTGCGACTAGTTATTAGTCTAGATTCATCATTAACTCAAAGTCTACTTCATGATCTATCAAGTAAGGATCAACTAGGCAGGACAGTTGGGAGGCAGGACCATTTCAGCATATAGCTTTTCTGAAATCCAACAATCAAACCCAACGTGACCATTCTAGACATCTCTCCCGTAAGTAGTTCAATCAGTATAACGAATTTGAATCACTGATAAATCTTATTTATAGATTCATAATAACGATATTATATTTATATATAAGCTATATTTAAAGTATGGTAGGCGTACCTCACTTACTGCAGTTTTTTATTAAAAAACGGGCTTCGCTGGAGCAGCGTTTCCAAGCTAAAAAGCTCTTTTTCTCGGAGCCGTCGGGCGCCACGGAGCTTCCTTCTAGTGCTAGGGGTACCCTAGGCTTTGGGGAGGGGGTGGGGGGGGGGGGTTGGGATAGTCTAGAGAGAGTAGAGAGAGAAAGTAGAAGTGGGAGGTGTGAAAAATGGAGGCTGCCTTGCAACCTATTTATAGGCGCGAGGCCTCGCACTAAGCTGGGCGTAGTTCCTAAGTAAGTTGCGCGTAGTGAGCAATCGTATAACACGCGTCCGAAGTTTGGTGAGGCTACGTGGCTGCTTGTGGACCGAGGAAGGCGAGATCGTTGGGTGTACCGGGATCGTACGCGGGGCGTACTCGTATGCTGGGCGTCTGATGCAAACGCTGGGCGTCTGAAGCGATACGTGTCAGCATCTCGTGCGAGATCGTGGGGAGCAAGCAGTGGGCATGATTCGGCCACGTCATCAACCTCGCAAATCTGAATCCCGATTTCAAAAATTCATAACTCTCGCATACGAACTCTGTTTTCAACGTTCTTTATATCCTCGCGTAGGCGGGATCGTACTCTACAACTTTCGTTTAGACTCCGTCGGCTAACTTTATTTTTAAAGTTATATATTTAACAGGACGGGACAGGAATAGTCCATTAAAAATTCATAACTTCTTCATCTGACGTCCGTTTTTGTCTGTCTTTTTATCGTTACGCTACTATTAACGAGATCTTCGATTCTTGTTTAGGTTGTGGCAGATAAACAACGCTCGATCTAATATTCGAACTCCGGGTTGTGTACTGCTAAGCCGAAACTTAGAAAAATCATAACTTCCTCATACGAAGTCAGATTTGGGCGTTCTTTTTATGCACGATCTCGGTTTAACATATTCTACGACTTTCATTTAAATCGCTAAGGCTAAAAAGCACTCTATCGTAAATTCACTATTTACGTCACGCAGTGTTGTGCCGGTTTGCCGCGAAACTTCGACGAGTCATAACTTCTTCGTCATAACTCGGATTTCGGTGTTCTTTATATGTACGGAACCCTTGTCACATATGCTACGACTTTTATTAAGATTATTCATTCTAAATAACCTTCTATCAAAAAGTCGTTTTCGACACTTATTGTCTCTAAATTGACTAGCCCGAATGTGCGGGTGTTACACTCTAGCCCAATTTGCAGCTTCCCAACAGTCCGTTGGACCAAGGCAGTCTCCAACCCAATAGAACTCGCACCGGTTCTTTTTGGTTCTCCATCACAAAGATCATTCACTCAGTAGGCCTTTAGTACAGTCCAACAGCCTCCACAAGCCTTAAATGTAGCCCATTAGACTTCGGTATCCTCTGAGCAGCCCACTACGCTCCTGCAAATGCTCAATATTATGTCGCTAAATGACCCTAGGCATGCAAATTGGTACATGGACACCGGAGCCACTTCTCATCTTCACTCAAATATGGGTTTACTCTCGTATGTTTTAGATAAAAGCAAAAATTTATCTTCATCGATTTTAGTTGGAGACAGATCCTTGATTCATGTGACCGATCAAGGTCACACCACTCTTTTACTACCTAATCCATATCATACTTTGACTCTTAAAAATGTCTTAATTACTCCACAAATCATAAAAAATCTTATTTATGTTCGTCGATTTACTTGTGACAATATGGCTTCTTTTGAATTTGGTCATTCTGGTTTTTTTGTGAAGTATTTTCAGACTAATGCATTCTCATGTGATGTGACAGCTCCAGTGACCTTTACCCTGTCACAAAGTCGACTCCTCAAGCATTCATTTCCATTGCTCCTTCTTTTTGGCACCAACACCTTAAACATCAAAATGTAATCTTATTACATCATGTATTAAGAATCTAGAATAGGAACTTAAAAGAGTTAGTTAATGGATTTTACCTGAAGTAGAGCCATGCATCTTGACTCTCCCATTTCTTAGATTTCTCAGGTAGTTAGGGCAGCTTCGTCTCCAATGTCCCTTCTCTTGGCAATAAAATCAAATGGACTCCTTTGGCACAGCACATCGGACAATCATAAACTTAGTTCTTTCTAGACTTCCGATGTTGCCAGTGCCCATTACAGTTTGGGAGTTTGACTCACCAGACAAATTTGCTTGACCAGCACGCCAAATCATTGCTGATTCAACAGCTATAAGCAAATAGGTGAGATCAATGAGGGTCACGTTGTGATGCATCATATAGTACTCTCTAACGAACTCACTACATGATTCAGGAAGTGACTAAAGGACCCAGTCAACAGCCAGCTCCTCACAGACAACCGATCCCAACATTCTTAACTTATCAATGTGTGACTTCATCTCTAGGACGTGTGCACACACTGATTTTCCTTCTTCATGTTTACTTGCCAAAAGGACTTGAGTGAGTTTGAACTTTTCAATCTTTTGAACTTGTGGGTTAGGGAGAATAATAGGAGGAGGTGGAGGAAGTGAAGCATGATCTCTTGTTCCCCGATCGAATCATGGAATATCATTTTCATGTGAAAAGCTTGTTCCACGGGATTTGGGAAGACCATAGTTGTCATACTTTGACATCTACAAAACGGGAGAAAAATTCAAGTTAGTTGATTGATTGAATCCTTAATAAATCACCCAAATGAGATATTAAGGCTAGGACCCAACACAATGCTCTACAATTTGGGAGAGGGATGCCGTAACCCAAATTGCAGAACATTTGAAGGTAAGTGAATGACGATTCACTAATTTCCACCATGAAAAACGAAAAAGAAATTTAGTTTTAAATCTATTGAAAATTCCTAGATCTTTTGAGATTCATTGAACTTTTCAATGGCATGTTTAAATCTCGATATGCCCCTCGATTTGTGACTGGGATGCCGAGGATCACAAAACAGGGTGTGAATAACCATGCAAACTTACATGGTGCCCCCAATGTTACAATCACCTATTCGATGTGCCGGTTAACCACACACGCTCCACCGAACTATGACAAACAATGAGTCATCCTTTGCTACCTTTGCTTAGAACCATTTAGTGTGCCGGTTAACCACACGCGCTCCACTAACGTCTTCGCAAGGGCACAAAGTGTAATTTCATGGGATTGCATCAATTCACTTTTGCCTAAAGTAACTAAGATTGGGAATTTTGTAAAAACATTTAGTTACTTTATACTTCATTATACTTTTAATGGAAAGGGTTTGCCCTATCCTACCCGTTCGGCTAACGACCCTCCACCAATCAAGGAAGCGGTGGGTGAGAGTGGACACCCATTAAACGGCCATTTTATAGGCCATAACCTTATACCCCCCTTATAGATCGGCTTTGTGAATGAGGCCTACTAACGGTAAGACTAGCATTTTAGTTATACATATATAATATTAGACTTTCAATGTTATATATATAGTATAAGGGTGTATTTTACACTTTTAAAATACTAGGTGGTTTAATTTTATAAATTACACTTTTAATTTAATTAAATATAAACCATATCATTATGGATTTATTAACTCTCTTTTAGTTATACACTTAACTAATTTAATAAAACCATAAGGGTGTAATATGAACTTTTCAAAATTAGGGTTTTAGAATTTAGACTTTTTCAAAATTAAACCTTTTAATCAAACAATTTAAATTCCAAAACTTGATGGCAAGTTTTGAAACTTTTCAAAACAATTAGGTTTTAATTTCACTTTAAAATTTTCGAAATTTAATACTATTTAAATTAAAATTTTAAATATTAAAACTCTTGATTTAATAATTATCTTGAATTAAACTATTAATTTAAATTATTAAATCATAAGGGATTATCTAAATCATGAAGGATAATTACCAATTAAACAATTAATTTATCCTAATCCTTTTAATCCCTCTAAAATTCGAAAATCATGGGATAGGATAATTCAAAATCTTTAATTATCATATATAACAATTAAAGGATAATTACAAGATATGAGATAATCCAAATCCCTAAAATTTAGGATCTTATCTTGGGGAGGAGGCCAATTTCGAAAATCAAGGGATTAAGACAAACCCTAGATTTCGAAATTTAAAGGTTTAAGGAAAGGGTTTGAAAATCTTATTCAAACTTTTGCAAATTAGGGTTTGCAAACCCTAATCTCGAAAATCCTAGCCTCCTAGGGTTTATTGGCAATAAACCCTAATATGTCAAGTTCATACAATTGAATAATACTAATTGAAAACAAGTTAACCAAAGGCTCTGATACCACTGATGGGTTTTGTACAAACAATCCTATGTGTGCATGCAACCCTAGAATTGGATCTATGTTTTCACTATTAGATATATAACATTATGAACACTTGAAGAACCCTAAAAGGCTTCTAGGAATTTCGAAATACACAAGGAAAGATGAAATACATACCTCTTGTTGTTATATTGTAATAACAACTTAAATCTTCAAAACCCTAAGTCTTGAAAGCAAGCACCACAAGTGTAGTGCCTCTAATGGCTCACAAACACCACAAGCAATTGGAGATGATATAGAGAGAGAGGAGAGGTATAAAATTCGTCCCTAAGAAGCCTTGGGAAGGTATATATGAATTCATGAGCTTTAGGGGTCTTTATATAGGTGTAGAGATTAAGGTTTCAGTCCTTATCCTTATCTAGTTGCTTGCCCACCAAGCAATCATAAGATAAGCCTTGAAATCCCTTATCCTTTATCCTTTGGACTATTTCAAGGATATCTTATCCCTTGAATTCGTCCAACCCATATCAAGGATAATCATTACCCTATTTTGTAACTATCACATAATTACAATTCAGCCCCTCTAGTTTAATTAATTACATTTGATCACAAAATTAATTCTTAATTAATTATTGACCAATATTAATTAAACAAATATGATTTCTCCTTTAATATGTTATTCTTATAACATATTAATAAATCATAATAACCTCTTTCTCTATTATTTCTCCAGTCAAGTTGCTTTGGTGAAGGCAACCCAAAAGGACCATGCACAATCGGGTCAAGTACTTGACAAATATGGTTACGGGCTTAGACACTAATCCAACAGTCTCCCACTTGGATAATTCTAGTAACTATAATAGTAAGTACTACCCGATTAGCAATCGTAGCTCTCAAAGACGCTGTCGAACTCTGATCTTATCAGTAACCTGTCCTTTAGATAAGGGATCATATATTCCTCCATTCTAGATATCGTATAGACACGAGACATGGATTGAAATCATTCTCTCAGTCTATGTGTTGTTTCCCGATTTCCGATTTACGACGACTGACTAATTGAACAAATCAAATTAGCCTTAGCCCGGCCGAGCATTTACGTTTGTCATCACTAAATCATCGAGGGGCCCATAGATATCGCTTTTATCCCACTTTGGGTAAAAGGAACGGATAAACTTCGACTCAATGTTTGCTTGCACTCACTCACCAAATCACACACAACAATAAGTTTTATAACACCAAGTTACTAGTGCGTTTACATATTATCAATGTGTAACCGATTCGCAAGATACAACTCACACATCTCGGTTTCAAGAATACAAGATATTATCGTCTCACCAATCGCTCGTGATAAAATCCATGAAGCGATCCAAGTGAGCGTGGGTTTAATCCAATGCTCAAAATCATATTCATAAGCACTCATGAACGTTGCAGCAAACCTTTGCTATGTCTAATACACTTTAGACAATCTACAAACCAATTCATGACAGTCTTCATTCATACCTACTTCCAACATATGAACGACTGCGGACCGTTTGAATAATTCGATTATTCTTAATAAACTCAATTATTCTGGAAGTCAAAACATGCAAAGAGAAACACAAGAATAATACTAATCCTATATGGTCTCAAACCTTTTAGTATAAATAAAACACCTTTTATTTATCACCATATCGATTACTCATTATCCATTGTTTAATGTTTCAGATAATCAACTTTATAACTCGAATCATAACCACAATTGTCCCATGCTCAAAGCATGTACACTTTGGTTTCCTATGGTCCATACTTTGTGAAAAACTTTTCAAATGCAACTCATTTCACAATCCCTAATCCTTATAATTAGTGTAAGAATACCAAATTCTTGCCACCTTTTAGAATATGTCAAATTCTAATATTTTATGCAATGATCCTCTTGTGAAGTCACGTCACAAAAATCACAAAGACTCGGCCAACGAAATCACAAGGTACTCTATCAAAATTGTTACAGAACAATTCTATAGATGTGATGTCTCTCACTCAAAGTACATTCCTTTGAACATCCTTTTGCATAAAATTTTCTAATCATGTAAATTCTTAATTTCCAACTTCCAATTATGGAAACATTTCCATATTTACCATATGATAACTCATTCTTAATAGAATCTTATCTATTCATAATAATGTCGATATGATCCATTCAATACCATACTTCCAACTACTCACAAGCGACCAATCCTCAGCGAACTTTTGGGTCGTCCTTTGATAGTTGTTTAATTATCTTAGTCAATACCAATTCTTGTCCTTTTCCCTTCTTAATGCGCTAGACATTTGGAAAATTTTAGAATGGTCAAATATTATAGCAATTTCAATCGATCCTTTACCCGAAGCGTATGGGACACGATGCATAATGTCTTACATAAAGATACGATACTCTATCAATCTTCTGCCATAATATTTTATGTGTCACGTTCTTACAATTCGAACTATGAAGAGGGATACTGTAATCATAATCGAAGTTTAAGAAGACACTATGTATCCTTTGACTAAATTTATTAAAATTTCTCAATCTAAGCTTTAGATTTGAAATGAAGCACAATATTCTCTCCCTTAATTATAGCAAAACAACTTTTCAACCCTTACAACTTTGCAAAGTATAACTCTTGTTTTCTATAATTAATATTGCTAACTGGCAATACTTACCATAATAATCATGCTCCCACTTACATGATGATTATTTCTTTACCAGCATAACACTTATGCTCCCACTAGCTTCGACATGTATTCAAAAATTAGCTGAACTTCTAGAAAACAATTTCTTAAGTTCATATTTCTAATACTAGATGCTTTGATAAGACTTTATCTAAGCTTCTCAAACTCATACACTTTTTCCTTGGACAACTCATATGTATATGTCTAAACGATTCTAGGACTCATATCAACAAGTCTAAAATGTTCAGACCCATTTGCCATTTCCCACAATTTGAACTATGAAGAGGAATGCCATAATCATAGTTGAATTTGAGAAACCCAAATTACATAATACTATCTTCAAAATCTCTCTTAGTGAAAGCGTTTCCTTACAATCATTCTTATGAATGAAAGAAACCTTATGACACTTAGATTTTGTGATGTATTCGTTCTTATCCATGTGAATTTGTCATAACCATAATCACAAGATAATGTTAGTGACAAATCCAAACTCTTATGGATAGAACTTGTTCTTCTTAATTTCTTGCCATCAATGGTCCACCATTACTTCCAAGTTATTGAGCAGCTCACCCCTTCGTTTCAATGTACTTTCCATTGAACAAGGTGTCTTGCCCCTATACAATCCATTGAGAACTCGTAGAACTCACATGCATAATTAACTCGATTGGAATGGCACAAAAATAAAATTAGTGTCAACACGATAGGTTGTAAACCTCAAGTCGTGTGCTAGTGATGAATGATAAGGTTTATTCTTGATTTGTTCTTGAAACCTTTCAAGACCATTAAGACTCCCACCGACTCCTTGACATATAAGATTCTCTTGTCAATAAGCATTTCTCGACAAACAAATATTCAAGAGTTAGTGTAGCTTTTATCAAGACAAAACACTTCATAAAATTGGTCCTAGTTGGTCTTTGTCTTATCCAAGACATCACAACTTTCCACATTTGATGAATGTTATAAACCTTCTTAAGACTTGTCACTCAATGTCACAATCTTAACTCTAAGACTTGTTTTTGGAACGAAGTATGATTGACTTCTTGATTTAACCATTTCTTCAATTCTTGATTCCTCTTCTCAGACATACAATTGCACTAAGACTCACTTAGAGGATTAATTGAGATATGGTTCTTCATCATTAAGACCTATCATAAAACATAATAAAAGGTACTCTCCCTTCTTCTTAGAATAGAGAAACTTTTATCTTTCTGCTTACTTGATTCTTCTTATTCGTTCTGCTATTGATTGAAGCTCTTTCAATCAACTCAGAATTACACTTAATCTTATGAGTATAATCATATTTACTTAACCTTAGTAAATCATGACGAATATCTTTGTTACTCTTGTGGTGGATTTGATCAACACACAACTTTGTGTACTCGATCTCCTAGTCCTACACTTGACACTTTGTCAAAGAATTTGTCTAAATTTCCAAATATGAAATTTCTCATTCATCATGCAATCAAGTTGTATGATTCCAAGTTTCTATCCAATTGAAACTTGGGCGATGAGAAACTTTCCCTATTTGGTAAATTCTTGACCTTTCCACAAATAATACAATTAAGAATCAAATCCATTATTGCTAATAATAGAAACTTACAAACATCAATTTTTTCATACACGCCATTGCAAGGACAAATAAATAATATAAAATCAAAATTTATTTTATTGCGGAAAAATTTGTCCTTACAATGCAATTTAATTGAAAAAATATGTTAATACATATTTCATAGCAATCTATTCTAACTCCAAGTAGTAGCTCAAAATTCTAATCTTCAAGCAATGCGATCGAAATCCATTTCTTCACGATTAGATTCAGCTCACTTCTTCCCTTAAGCTTCCTCTCTTTTCTTCGATCCTATAAAACATCAAAATGTAATCTTATTACATCATGTATTAAGAATCTAGAATAGGAACTTAAAAGAGTTAGTTAATGGATTTTACCTGAAGTAGAGCCATGCATCTTGACTATCCCATTTCTTAGATTTCTCAGGTAGTTAGGGCAGTTTCGTCTCCAATGTCCCTTCTCTTGGCAATAAAATCAAATGGACTCCTTTGGCACAGCACATCGGACAATCATAGACTTAGTTCTTTCTAGACTTCCGATGTTGCTAGTGCCCATTACAGTTTGGGAGTTTGACTCACCAGACAAATTTGCTTGACCAGCACGCCAAATCATTGCTGATTCAACAGCTATAAGCAAATAGGTGAGATCAATGAGGGTCACGTTGTGATGCATCATATAGTACTCTCTAACGAACTCACTACATGATTCAGGAAGTGACTAAAGGACCCAGTCAACAGCCAGCTCCTCACAGACAACCGATCCCAACATTCTTAACTTATCAATGTGTGACTTCATCTCTAGGACGTGTGCACACACTGATTTTCCTTCTTCATGTTTACTTGCCAAAAGGACTTGAGTGAGTTTGAACTTTTCAATCTTTTGAACTTGTGGGTTAGGGAGAATAATAGGAGGAGGTGGAGGAAGTGAAGCATGATCTCTTGTTCCCCGATCGAATCATGGAATATCATTTTCATGTGAAAAGCTTGTTCCACGGGATTTGGGAAGACCATAGTTGTCATACTTTGACATCTACAAAACGGGAGAAAAATTCAAGTTAGTTGATTGATTGAATCCTTAATAAATCACCCAAATGAGATATTAAGGCTAGGACCCAACACAATGCTCTACAATTTGGGAGAGGGATGCCGTAACCCAAATTGCAGAACATTTGAAGGTAAGTGAATGACGATTCACTAATTTCCACCATGAAAAACGAAAAAGAAATTTAGTTTTAAATCTATTGAAAATTCCTAGATCTTTTGAGATTCATTGAACTTTTCAATGGCATGTTTAAATCTCGATATGCCCCTCGATTTGTGACTGGGATGCCGAGGATCACAAAACAGGGTGTGAATAACCATGCAAACTTACATGGTGCCCCCAATGTTACAATCACCTATTCGATGTGCCGGTTAACCACACACGCTCCACCGAACTATGACAAACAATGAGTCATCCTTTGCTACCTTTGCTTAGAACCATTTAGTGTGCCGGTTAACCACACGCGCTCCACTAACGTCTTCGCAAGGGCACAAAGTGTAATTTCATGGGATTGCATCAATTCACTTTTGCCTAAAGTAACTAAGATTGGGAATTTTGTAAAAACATTTAGTTACTTTATACTTCATTATACTTTTAATGGAAAGGGTTTGCCCTATCCTACCCGTTCGGCTAACGACCCTCCACCAATCAAGGAAGCGGTGGGTGAGAGTGGACACCCATTAAACGGCCATTTTATAGGCCATAACCTTATACCCCCCTTATAGATCGGCTTTGTGAATGAGGCCTACTAACGGTAAGACTAGCATTTTAGTTATACATATATAATATTAGACTTTCAATGTTATATATATAGTATAAGGGTGTATTTTACACTTTTAAAATACTAGGTGGTTTAATTTTATAAATTACACTTTTAATTTAATTAAATATAAACCATATCATTATGGATTTATTAACTCTCTTTTAGTTATACACTTAACTAATTTAATAAAACCATAAGGGTGTAATATGAACTTTTCAAAATTAGGGTTTTAGAATTTAGACTTTTTCAAAATTAAACCTTTTAATCAAACAATTTAAATTCCAAAACTTGATGGCAAGTTTTGAAACTTTTCAAAACAATTAGGTTTTAATTTCACTTTAAAATTTTCGAAATTTAATACTATTTAAATTAAAATTTTAAATATTAAAACTCTTGATTTAATAATTATCTTGAATTAAACTATTAATTTAAATTATTAAATCATAAGGGATTATCTAAATCATGAAGGATAATTACCAATTAAACAATTAATTTATCCTAATCCTTTTAATCCCTCTAAAATTCGAAAATCATGGGATAGGATAATTCAAAATCTTTAATTATCATATATAACAATTAAAGGATAATTACAAGATATGAGATAATCCAAATCCCTAAAATTTAGGATCTTATCTTGGGGAGGAGGCCAATTTCGAAAATCAAGGGATTAAGACAAACCCTAGATTTCGAAATTTAAAGGTTTAAGGAAAGGGTTTGAAAATCTTATTCAAACTTTTGCAAATTAGGGTTTGCAAACCCTAATCTCGAAAATCCTAGCCTCCTAGGGTTTATTGGCAATAAACCCTAATATGTCAAGTTCATACAATTGAATAATACTAATTGAAAACAAGTTAACCAAAGGCTCTGATACCACTGATGGGTTTTGTACAAACAATCCTATGTGTGCATGCAACCCTAGAATTGGATCTATGTTTTCACTATTAGATATATAACATTATGAACACTTGAAGAACCCTAAAAGGCTTCTAGGAATTTCGAAATACACAAGGAAAGATGAAATACATACCTCTTGTTGTTATATTGTAATAACAACTTAAATCTTCAAAACCCTAAGTCTTGAAAGCAAGCACCACAAGTGTAGTGCCTCTAATGGCTCACAAACACCACAAGCAATTGGAGATGATATAGAGAGAGAGGAGAGGTATAAAATTCGTCCCTAAGAAGCCTTGGGAAGGTATATATGAATTCATGAGCTTTAGGGGTCTTTATATAGGTGTAGAGATTAAGGTTTCAGTCCTTATCCTTATCTAGTTGCTTGCCCACCAAGCAATCATAAGATAAGCCTTGAAATCCCTTATCCTTTATCCTTTGGACTATTTCAAGGATATCTTATCCCTTGAATTCGTCCAACCCATATCAAGGATAATCATTACCCTATTTTGTAACTATCACATAATTACAATTCAGCCCCTCTAGTTTAATTAATTACATTTGATCACAAAATTAATTCTTAATTAATTATTGACCAATATTAATTAAACAAATATGATTTCTCCTTTAATATGTTATATGAGGAAGTTGTGATTTTTCGAAGTTTCAGCGCAGCAGTGCAAACATAGAAATCGAACTTTAGATCGGTTGATTGTTAGCTGAAACAATCTAAAACGAGAGTCGAAGATCTCCTCAATAGGAGTCCGTTGATATAAAGATAGTCGAGAACGGACATCGGATGAGAGAGTTATGGATTTTTAACGGACTTTACCAGTCTAAGCCTGTTAAAAATATAACTTTAAAAATAAAGTGATAATTGGATGAGGAGGTCTAAATCAAAGTTGTAGATCCCGTTGATAGCTACTCGTGGATATAAAGAACATCAAAAAGCGAAGCTCGTATGAAGAAGATATGATTTTTTAAAAAAAAATGAAAATACGCTCGTGCGCGGTACGTCCCGACAAGAGGTGCGGAGTGCTCTGACACTCCACTAGATTTCTGCTACATGTCACACTCTACATTGTTCTACATCACCCACCCAAAAAAGTGTACGGCACGCACAGAAAGGGTGCGCGACATGCCTCCCCAAAATTTGCCTATAACTAGTTTTCTCGTGCTAATTCGTTCTCCACACCACACACAAACTTCTCCAACGAGTTTCTCTTGATTTTAACCTATATCCCCTTAGTTTTTGGTACTCTGATGAAGCCATGCGACCCATGGGTGCTCGGAAAGTAGTAGCTATCAAGTAGAAGCTCTACCAGTACAATTTCCTCATTTTTGTCTAGGAAATCTCTGTAAGTTAAATTACACTCAACCTTATTTTAGTGTAATTTATATTTATATTCACAGTCGTTGTTATGAATCTATAAATAAGATTTATAAATTATTATATGTCGTTATACTGATTGATCTACTTACGGGAGAGGTGTCTAGAATGGTCACGTTGGCTTGGTTGTTGGATTTCAAAAAGGCTATACGCCAAAATAGTCCTGCCTCCCAAATTTCCTTCCTATATGATCCTTATTTGATAGAACTCTCAATATACATTGGGATTGTTGAAGAATCTAGACTATTAATTAGTCATAAGAAATAATAAACTAAGACTTAGTGATAATTGAACCTAGGTCACGTTAAAGGAAATGCTAAGTGCTAAAGCGAAGCGCTGCCCAATTTTCCAGTAATCCACTTTAACATGTAAGTTCATAGTTACTTTAAGCTTATACATAGATATAAAGTATCTAGATGATTAAATGCTATGTGTTCCTATTATCTGAATTACTTGATATATGTGTTAGATAAATTATATGATTTTTACTTGGTTTAATCATATATGTATTTTCTTATATATTTATATAAAATATATTGGGTAGTGATGGGTGATGAAAATGATGAGATGATGATGAGAATACTTGACTATTGATGAACCAATCATCTAGTAGAGTATAGATGAAGACCACAAACTATTATAGACAATCCAGTGGAAATGCTAGCAGGCTTGAAACCTGTAGGTGTTAATGAACTATCTATTAATTTGATGTACTCTATCCCTCCATGGTTTCCTTATTGACATGTATTGCTAAAGGAATCCCCAGAGCAGTATTGTCTACCCGTTGATGATGAAGATCCTTAGGATAGGTCCCTTGAGATATGTATTTTAGGATCAGTATGTGAGAATAACGGGAATGGGTAATTGGGTAAATTATTTTATGTGAAATATATAATTAAAGAACTTAATTATTGTGGGTTGAAAACACTATGTGCTCATGAGGCCCCTAAGCCTGACCTACTCAGTTTCTTTGTATCACATGTGGAGGTACAAAGACACTTGGATGATGAGTGATTTGAGGAGTTTGTAGTCCCTTAGTATAATAAGATGTTATAAGGCATATTAAGACTTGTTTATGCTTATGTATCTGTATTGATGATGACATCCCATGGTTTTTAATATAATAAAATACAATTTATTTGGAAATGCTTTGATAATTATATTATCTTGTTTTAGGAACAAATTCCACATTTATTTTTATACTCTGAAAAAATAAAGCATAAATAAAAAGTTTTAAATTGCCTTGAAAATGGGGATGTCACAGTTGATATCAGAGCATTAGTTAAAGCGAACTAGGAATATTTGAGGATTTATAGACTTAAGCTTAGAATGCTAAGCGATGAGCGTGAGGTGTGTGTCTTCCATATATAGGTAGTATGCCTGAATTGACACTAGAACTAGCTTATTTTAGGAATGATGCCTAAATTGCTTTTATGTGCTAAATGATTTATGTTAAAACATGCTATAACGATAAGATTCTTAAGATGCTTTAGCTTGCCTACCTAGGGTGCTATTATTTGAATAAATCGATGGTCTGTTGCCAACCTAGATTTAGAAATTTTATGTGTTCAGGATTATAAACGTTTAATTAGGGTATTAGAACTAGAATATAACCTTTCGGAGTAATAAGGAGAATTATACGTCTAAACCTTCCCTATCTAAATTCTCATCTCGATATAACGAACACTTGCTTTGGTGTATAGATCGACATGGTGAGAACTCGAAGTGGATTAGGAAAAGGTAACTACCAGCCTGAGCCTCGTGCAGTCGAGCATGCACCAGGGGCAATGCCCATGCAAGAACCAATCACGATGGCAGAAGTCCAGTCAATGATTTGGGCTATGGTGGCCGAGCAAAGGGAAGAGATGAGGCAACTAATCCATGAGAATGGAAGAGAACCCACGAAACTTGTTGAACAACCTGAGTTCAATGAGGAACCATCAAAAGAAGGAAACTTCAATAGGACAGTTACTCATTCTCAATCACCAATGGTCAGGAGGAATGACCCTGAGGAAGGGATTGAAAGAAATGGATGCAATTATAAGGATTTTATGGCAGCAAACCACCAAGCCTCTCTAGAAGCCCAACACCAGTAGAAGTAATGGATTGGATCTACGAGATGGAGATGGTGTTCAAAATTTGCGACTGCAGCGATAGGAAAAAGACGACCTTCGTTGCTGGACAACTTAAGCCCGGGGTGTTGAGTTGGTGGAAGTTGTTGGCAGATTCTATGGAAAAAGGAGAAGCAAAGAAGATGTCGTGGGAAGAATTTCTTGTGCAGTTAAAGAGGGAGTATTGCTCTGAGCAAGACCTTCAGGAAATCAACAACGAGTTCCAGAATCTAACGAAGGACAAAATGAGTGTTAGCGAGTACACTTTAACGCTCACTAAGAAGATGAAGTTGTTATGTTATTTGGTTCCTACTGAGTTCTCCAAGGTCAACAAGTTTGCTAATGGATTACCAGTGGATTTTGGTCCATTGGTAAAACAAGCAACCACCTTGAAAGCCGCAATCTGGGCAAGAAAGAATGTAGAGACCCAATTAAGAGAGAAGGATCTGGAGAGAGCAGAGGTAGGAGAGAAGATAAAGTTTGAACGATCATCAAAATCCAATAAGAAAATCCGATTTTCAAAGAGTGGCTCCAACAATAAGAAGTTTGGGGGAAGTGGTGAAAAAAAAATGGTGCGAGAAGTGCAAGAAGAATCACATTGGAAGATGAAACAATGAAATGGCATGTTTCAAGTGTAGGAGAATTGGTCACTACTCCAATGAATTCACATTCAACAAGAGGGTGTGCTACAACTGTGGAGATGAGGGGCATATTCAGAAGGATTTCCCGAAGAAGAAGGAGGCTCCAAAGCCAAATATGTCACCAAAGCCAAAGGTAAGAGCATTCGAGATGACTCTGGAAGCTGCAAAGGAAGAAGTGGATCTCGCTTCAGGTACTTTCCTATTAAATGATTTCCCTACCAATATATATTTTGATAAGGGAGCTAATTACTACTTTATTTCACACAAATTTGGTTGAAGACTAGCACTGTATCTGGATAGACTAGATAGTGCTCTAGTAGTAGAAGTTGCTAGTGGCAAGTTTGTACCTGTTAGCGAATGTATGAAGAACATCAGCATTGACTTGAATAGGAAAAAGTTCCACGGGGAGTTATTAACCATTGAGTTAAAAAGATTCGATACTGTATTAGGAATAGATTGGCTTAGTGCGAATGATGTCGAGATACTATGTAGAAAGAAGATAGTGAGAGTAAACCCGCCTGGAAGAGAATTATTTATGGTGTACGGGGACAAAGTAGAGTGAATTTGGAGTCATCTCCCTGGTGAAAGCCAAAAAATGTTTGTCCAAAGGATGTGCATCATTTCTCGTATCCGTGATCGATGCAAAGAAGGAGATGTAGAGAATACTCGTGGTGTGCGAATTTACAGAAGTCTTTCCTGATGATCTTCCCGGATTTCCTCCTAATAGACAAGTAGAGTTTTGAATAGACTTCTTACCAGGAACAACACCAATGGCGAAAGCACCATACTGATTAGCACAGACGGAGATGAAGGAGCTTATGCTGCAACTTCAGGAGTTGTTGGACAAAGGTTTCATAAGACCTAGTTCTTCACCATGGGGAGCTCCGATATTATTCGTAAAGAAGAAGGATGGGAGCATGAGGATGTGCATATATTACAGAGAGCCGAATAAAGTAAAAATGATGAATAAATAACATTTTCCTAGAATTAATGATATGTTTGATCAATTTCAAGGCACAAGCTACTTCTCGAAGATTGATCTCAGGTCAGGGTATCATCAGCTGAAGGTGCGAGAACGAGATATTGAGAATACAACCTTCAGAACAAGAGATGGACACTATGAGTTTTTGGTTACGTCGTTCGGACTAACCAATGCTCCTACAACATTTATGGATCTGATGAATAGGTTTTGTAAACCTTTCCTCGATAGATCTATAATAGTGTTCATCGAAAACATTCTGATTTGCTCGAAGAGCCAGCAGGAGCATGGCAGACACTTGCGCAAAGTGTTAGAAGTTTTGAAAAAGGAGAAGTTGTATGAAAAGTTCTCCAAATGTAATTTTTGGATCCGAGAGGTGAAATTCTTAGGTCATGTGGTTAACCAAGAAGGAATAATGGTTGATCCCACGCAGATTCATAGCTTTTTGGGAATAACTGGATATTATAAAAGGTTTATCTAAGGCTTTTCTTAAACAATTGCCATGTTGATAGCTTTGACCCATAAAGGAGGTACCTACACATGGAGTGAGAAGCAATTGTGTGAAGCACCAGTCATTGCTTTACTTGATCGAGTTAAAGATTTCGTAGTTTATAGCGATGCATCTAGAGTTGGGTTAGGTTCCCTTCTAACGCGGAGAGATAAAGTGATAGCATATGCATTCAGACAACTGAAGGATCACGAGAAGACCTACCCCGCTCATGATTTGGAGTTGGCAGGGTTGGTTTTTGAACTAAAGATATGGAGGCATTATATTTATGGCATGAAGTGTAAACTTTTCACCGTTCATAAGAGTCTCCAGCATCTCTTTAATCAGAAGGAGTTAAACATGAGACAAATACGACAGCTAGAGTTACTCAAAGATTATGATCGCAAGATACTTTACCACCCTGGTATAGCGAATTTCGTAGCAGACGCTTTGAGTAGAAAAAGAAAACTTGAAAAGAAAAGGCCAAGGGCGTTAAGAATTGTAATTTTCTTGATGATTGTGGAGAACATCAAGAAGGTATAGAATGAAGCATTAGAGGGAGATAACCGAAAAGAGGAATGTTTAGGCTAGATGTTAGTGCTTGGTACAAATAGTCAAGGATTGAAGGTATTCCAAAAATGAATTTGGGTGCCTAATATGGGAGGAATGAGGAATCTTCTTATGGAAGAAGCTCACAAGACCACATACTCTATTCATCCAGGCATCACCAAGATGTATAGGGATCTAAAACATTATTACTGGTGGCCGACGTTGAAGCTCGGTGTTGTTAAGTATGTGACTTGCGCAAGAGTTAAAGCGTAACATTAGAAACCATATGGGAATTTGGAACCTTTACGATTACCCATAGGTAAGTGGGAAGACATCACCATGGATTTTGTGACCAAATTGCTCAGAATGAAGGAAGGTCACAGTATGATTTGGGTAATAAAATATTGATTAACGATGAGTGTGCATTTCAAAGCAGCCAATGAGAGATGGTCTATGAATAAGATTGCAAACGTTTATGTAAAGGGGGTAATGAGAATTCATGATGTTCCATTGACAATTGTGTCAGACCGTGACATGCATTTCACTTCTAGGTTTTGGAAGAGCCTACAAGAAGAGATGGGTACAAATTTATGTTTGAGTATAACTTACCATCCACAGACTGATGGTCAAATCGAGATAACGATTCAAACATTGGAAGATATGTTGAGATCTTGTACCTTGGAGTTTATGGGTAACTGGGATGAGCGTCTACCATTGGTGGAATTTTCTTACAACAATAGTTACCATTCGAGCATTAAGATGGTACCTTACCAAGCAATGTACGTACAGAAGTGTTGTATGCCATCTTGTTGGCTTGAAGTTGGAGAGAAGCGGTTTATGGGTCCTGATATTGTTCATCAAACCATTGAGAAACTGAAAGTGATTAGAGAAAGGGTGCTAGCAGCTCAAAATCGTAAGAAGAGCTATGCAGATAAGAAGTGACAACCGATTACTTTCAAAACCGCAGAGCAAAATTTTGCTTAAAGTATCTCCATGGAAGGGGCTTATAAGATTTGGAAAACGAGGGAAACTGAGTCCAAGGTTCATTGGACCATTTAATGTTCTTTAGAGAATTAGGAACCGAGCTTACAATATAGAGTTACCAGAAGAACCTGAAGGAATTCATAACACCTTTCATGTGTGTTATTTGAGGAAATTCACAGGATAAATTCCCAATGTGATTCCACTTTTGAAGTTAAGGATCGATGAGAATAAGAGGTTGATTGAAGAGTCGGAAGCAGTTGTCGACCAAAAGATGAAGAAGTTATGACATAAGATGATCGAATTAGTGCTTGTACGATGGAAACATACATTTGGGTTGAACCACACCTAGGAGATAGAAAGCAAGATGAAGAGTCGTTATCCACGTCTATTTGTTGAAGCATGATTTAGAGGACGAAATCATCCTAAGAGGGAGAGAATTGTAACGCATGCGTTTCTTGCTAGGCATTAATAAAAAGAAGTAATTGTAAATGGCAACAACTGTAACCCTTATATGAAGTAAATAAAGAGAATTATTTGAGTATTATGTGTTTTATGCGTAGCTATATGTAGTATATGTGCTTAAAACGATATAATAAAATACGAATAAAATATGCATCTAGAATGGAATAATAATTACGCCGAATATCCTTGATGAAAGATGAAGTAGTCGTGATGAGGATTCCGAAGATATAAGGAACACTCCAACCTGACTTAGAATGAAGAAGGTGTAACCCGTTGAAGTTTCATGTCGACCCCATACGACAATGTATGTTGTAAAAAGTAAATTTTTTATAGGTTGCTTATTAGCCTAAGTAATCTAAACGAAAGTCGTAGTAATCGTAAAACCGAAAGCGTAGATAGAAAGAACATCCAAATCTGACTTCGTATGAGGAAGTTATGATTTTTCAAAGTTTCAGTGTAGCAGTGCGGACATAGAAATCGAATTTTAGATCGATTGTTTGTTAGCCGAAACAATATAAGCAAGAGTCGAAGATCTCATCAAGAGGAGTATGTTGATATAAAGACAATCGAGAATGGACATTAGATGAGAGAGTTATGATTTTTTAAAGGAATTTAACAGTCTAAGCTTGTTAAAAATATCACTTTACAAATAAAATGAGAATTAGCCAATAGAGTCCAAATGAAAGTTGTAGATCCCGTCAATACCTACATGTGGATATAAAAGAGCGTCAAAAATAGAGCTCATATGAAGAAATATATGATTTTAAAAAAGAATGAAAATATGCGTGTGTGCGGCGGCGCCCCCGACAAGAGGCGCGGAGCGCACTGACACTCAAGATTTCCGCCATGTGTCACGCTCTGCATGGTGCCACGTCACCCACGTGACAAAGTGCACGACACACACAGACAGGGTGCGCGACGCGCCTCTCCAGAATTTTCCATGTGTTACACTCAACCTTATTTTAGTGTAATTTATATTTATATTCATAGTCGCTGTTATGAATCTATAAATAAGATTTATCAGTAATTCCATGTCATTATAATGATTGATTTATGTAACACCCATTCCTTAGGTACATTTCTTTATGGTTTTAAAGTTTTTTTTTTGGGGGAATTAAGGTCTACGTGGGGGCGTAGATTGTGGATTATGCACGGCGTAATTCATTAAACCCTTGTGGGGGTTTTATGCCCTATGCAAGACGTAACATTTGTTATGCAGGGCGTAACTTTTGTTACGCGGGGCGTAACCACGCATGGTACAAACCCTAATTTTTGGGGTTTTGAGCCATATTTAAGGACTCTAATCCCTTATGGCTCTTTTTATCATCAGCCTCCACCCTCTTTGACACCCAACTCGAAACCCTAATTCTCTTGAGCTAAATTTGAGCTCTTGTGTGTTTTGTGGTGCATTTTTTAGAAGGAGAAGCCCATATATCAAGCATGATGAAGCTCAATCTTGTAGATCCTGAGTCTTCATTTCATTTGCCAACTCCAAAAGGTATAAAGTCTTCACCTGGATGGTTCATTGAGTTAGATCTTGGTAGCATCTTAGTTGCTAATCCAGACCTTAGGGTTGCTATTTTTTGTTGTTTATGAGGTTGTTATGACATAAAAATGGGATCTTGGTTGCTACCTTTCACCCATGCAAGAGTTTTTGGACATTACAAGGTGTTAGAAATCTAGGGCTTGGTTTTGAGGTCTATTTAGCCATGCAAAGGCTTAAAGTTTGGAACTTTATCACTCTAGGCGTTTATTGGGATCAGATGTGAGCATTTGATGATTGGTCTTTATGGATTAAGAGCTTGAAGTGAAAATGACTTAACAGCTATGTACGCATGGTGTAAAATAGGCTATGCCCATCGTAGCTAGGTGATTCCCCAATCCCTCTAATTTGAGGCTCTACTTAGTGTGTAGAGCATGGTGTACGCATGACGTAGCACCAAAAAGGGTAAATAGTCGAATTTATACTTTTGATCAAGATGAGCAGGGTCTAGTCTTGGAAGGGTAAAATGGTCTTTTACCCTAGTAGAGAGAAATGTAATTAGGACCCTTGAATATAGTTTACCACCTTAAATGTTAATTAAGGTTTGGTTTTGGATCTATTTAGTGGGAGGGACTTAGCACCGACAGCTCGTGTGTGTGAGATCTATTCGTTTACCGATCAAGCGAGTCTTTTCACTGTACTCGTGGGTCAAAGGCACCAATGCCGGCCCACTGGATATGTTTGTAGGATGCTAGTTGTCTTTGTGACTTATGCATATGTTTGTATGTTTTATATGGGCTAGGCCCGATTATGTATGTTATGGATTGGGCCCAATTATGTATGTTATGGGATGGTCCTATTTATATTGATGTGGGCCCTAGTGTCGAGGATTGGGTCCTTGCGTTTCTAGAGGCCCACGATCGTTTGACTAAAGGGGCTTCACAGAAATGGCCATAGCTTTGGCTACGAGACTCCGTTTTGGGCTGAAAAGCAGTTAAATCAAAGCTTGGAACGAGGAGCACGTCGTGATACGTACCCAAAGGGTACTTACCCATTTTTGAGTCCAAAAATGTCTTTCTAAATGGAGTTATTAACAATTTTGTTATTTTTTTCTTCATTTTTGGGTTTTGTTTTTGGGTTTGTATTTGGCCCATGGACCTTTAGGGTTCCATTTTAATTTATACTTCTTATTTAACTGTTTTTTATTTAATTTAGATGGTCGTTCATCAATTTTATGAGCTTCCATTTTCTCCTAAAATTCTGTGCGTGTTAACCCAGATTTTGAAGCCAAACCCACAGTATTCGTAGAATCAACGTGGGTTTGAAGAGATTGACCTGGTTATTCTTTTGGAATCAACAGGTTCACTCTTGTTTATTTTTGTTTGTTTTTGTGCGCTGCATCATTTGGTATTAAAGTTGAATTCATGGTTCAGAATGCCTCCAAGGAGAAACAGGACACCCACCAATGTTCATGAGCAAGAACTGGAAGAACGTATTATGGCACGAATTGAGGAGTAGATGGATCAAATGGTTGAACAATTGACTGATAGGATGGTCGAACTGATGAATTGAGGAGGACAAAGGTCTCGAACTCATTCACAGGTGGAAGATGGTGAGTTTGTGAACCCGTTCAGCGACAGTGACAGTTCATATTCTGAAAACGATCTAGAAAGGTGGCCAAGGCATGACCGTAGGGGTGACAATAGGCGTTGGGAGGTCGGAATGAGAAATAATATCCTAGAATTCAATGGGGTCAGTTTGAATCCGGAGGGGTTCATCGACTGGATGGCTACTATTCAGGAAGTTTTTGAGTTCAAATAAGTCCCTGAAAACAAAAGAGTGTCATTGATCGCTACCAGGCTACGTAGAAGGGCATCTGCATGGTGACAACAATTGAAACTGACACGAGACAGGATCGGAAATTCAAAGGTCGTGACTTGGACGAAGATGAAGAAGTGTTTACGGTCCAACTTCCAACCCCATAATTTTCAAAGGTTGATGTACCAACTCTTGCAAATCCTAAAGCAAGGTGCCAAGCCAGTTAACGATTACACAAATGAGTTCTACCAATTGATTGCCCAAAACGATATCCATGAGACAGAGGAACAAATTGTTTCTCGATATATTGGGGGTCTACGGGTCCAAATCATGGACTCTGTAAATATGTTTGACCCGGTATCTGTTTCTGAAGCGCACCGATGGGCGTTGACTTTTGAGAAACAAATCCATTGGGTGGGCATTTCATCTTCAACTTCCATTGTTGGAGGAAGTTTTGGGACGGGTGGTATGGTACCCCACGTTGTGCCTAATCAACAAAGACCTACATCTAATAGTGTTGGACCAACTCTTAGGACAACTGGTAGTAGTAGCTTCAAGTGTTTTAGTTGTGGGGAGATAGGTCACCGGCAATCAGAGTGCAAGAAGGTGGGAAAATGTCATTTGTTTATTGAGTAAGACGATTGGCAAAATGACGATGCTGGTGAAAATTACAAAAATGCCCCTGTGTTTGACGGACAGCCTCAATTCGAAGAGGAAGTTGTAACTGGAGATGTGGGAGTAAATTTGGTAGTAAGGCGCTCTTGTTTTACACCAAAAGTTGTTGGTGATGATTGTCTCAAACACAACATCTTTAAGTCGACATTTACTATTTTAGGAAAGGTTTTTACCTTTGTTATTTATTCAGGAAGTTGTGATAAACTTATATCTGAAGAAGCGATTCAAAAGTTGGCTTTGAAAACAGAAAATCACCATAAGCCTTACAAGCTACAGTGGCTTAAGAAGGGTGGTGAGGTAACTGTATATAAGCGAGCCCTTGTTTAATTTTCTGTTGGTAACACGTATAAAGATGATGTATGGTGTGATGTGGTTGCTATGGATGCTTGTCATTTTTTGTTGGGCGTACCTTAGGAGTATGATTGTAACATAGATCATAACGGGCGGACCAATACTTACAGTTTCTTGTTTGGTGGTGTGAAGATAACATTCATTCCCAGTAAGCCAAAGGAACCAGTTCCTAAACCTTCGGGTAATCTATTGATCCTTACTCAGTTTCAAGACAAGTTGGAGGCCAAAGGTAACATTTTTGTGTTTCTAGGGAAGTAAGTGGCTAAGGAGGTTGAAATCCCTAAGGCCATGGTTCCTCTACTCAAGGAATTCGATGATGTTTATCCTAATGAATTACCTGATGGCTTGCCACCTTTACGTGACATCCAACATCATATTGATTTACAACCAGGAGCCTAGTTGCCTAATAGGCCACATTACCGAATGAGTCCCGGAGAGCATGATGAGTTGCGAAGACAGGTGGAGGACTTAATTTCAAAAGGTCATGTTCGGGAGAGCATGAGCCCGTGTGTTGTTCCTGCTTTGTTGACTCCTAAAAAGGATGGTGCTTAGCGTATGTGTGTTGATAGTCGCGCCATCAATAAGATCATAGTGATGTACAGATTTCCAGTTCCTCGATTTGATGATCTGCTTGACCAGATTAGCGGTGCCACTATCTTTACCAAACTGGACTTGAAGAGTGGGTACTATCAAATTCGACTTAGACTTGGGGACGAGTGGAAGACTGCCTTAAAGACAAGTATGAGTTGATAAAAGTGTAGAGCTTCTTCTTACCTTTTCATGGATATAAGGAACGTCGAAATCAGATTTATAATGAAGAAGTTATGGCCTTCGGAGGATTATAGGGTTTAAGGATAACCCTAGTACGCGGGGCATACATTGGGAGTACACAGGGCGTACTAGTGCAAATTCAAGTACACGGGGCATACACTAGTGTATGCTTAGCGTACTAATGGAAATTGGTCGTGGATCCGAGGCCTCGTACGTTGGGCGTACAAGGGGTATGTTGGGCGTACGAGGAGGATAAGAATACCCTATTTTTGGTGTGTAGCATTCTATATAAGGTCCTTAAGTCCCTAGGGATGGCCTCTTTACCAGCCTCCATTACCCTAAACCCCAAATCTCGAACCCTAATAGCCTCTTAGTGTGTTCTTGAGCATTAGCCTTGATTTTGGTGGTTTATGCTCCTTGAAGTGAAAGAAGAAGAAGTTGGTGGACTCATTCATTGGAGGAAGGCTTAGAGATCCAGAATTAGCTCCATCTTTTGGTGACTTTTGAGGTATAAAGTCCTAACCTTTATCATTGTATGTTTAGATCTATTCATGTCTTGGTTTTTATGCTTTTGGTCCCTTGTGGGTTAGTTTGACGAGTGAAGTCATTTGTGGGGCTTATTCTTTTAAGTCTGAGCATATTATGAGTTTCATAAGCTTAAAGGTGCAAGCTTTGTGGTGTTTAAGGTCTCATGCATGCATTAAGTCATTTATTAAGTCCCTTTTGATCTTAAGAGCTTCATTAAGCCATGCATGCACATAAAGTTGGCAACTTTATGTGATTAACCACCTTAAGGAAGTCAGATCTAAGTGTTGAAGTAAGGACTTAATCAATTAAGAGCTTAAATGGGTAAGTTGGCCTAGTCGGTGAGTACGCCGGGCGTACAAGCATGTACGTTGCGCGTACAAGTACGCTGAGTGTACAGGATGAGTACGCCCTGATGGGAATTAAGCAAAACATACAATCCTATGTGTGCATGCAACCCTAAATAATTTGATCTATGTTTTCTCTAATTGAACATACAACTTGAACAATAAAAATAGAAAAACCCTAGCATGCTACTATATTATCGAAATACACAATTAGGGTTAGAATAATCATTCCTTGATTACTATATAGTAATAGTTATTCAATTCCTTGTGTGGTTGAAGCCTTGAGAGCAAGCGTCACAATTGTCACGCCTCTAGTGGTTCACACCCAACACCAACAAAGAAGAATGATTGAGAAGGAGGAGAGGCGCTTCAATTTTCGGCTATCTCTTCAAGAGAATGAGTGGCCGAAAATTAGAGGGTTTAGGTTGTTTATATAGTGCAGTTGGGAAACCCTAGATAAACCCTAATTCAAGATATCCTTAAACCCGACAATTATCCACCTTCCTGTTTATCCACGAAAGACCATTCTAGAACTCCTTAAGCTCCAAGAAACCGTCCATGCCTCTATGGAGGGTTCTAGATTGCCTCTTGATTAACTATTGAACAATTACACTTCAGTCCCTACACTTTTAGTTAATCCTTTTAATCCTAAAATTAATTCCAATTAATTTCTGATTAAATATTAATTAAATATTACTATTTCTAATTAATATATTATTTTCATAATATATTAATAAATCATTTATTTAAATTTATTAATCAAATAACAAATCAACCTATTTTTCCAAAATCATCCTTTCTAGTTGCTAGTCTTGAGGGCCATGTTGGGCCATCCGAATTCCATGGTTGAGCTATTAAGATTTTGTTGGACTCTCTTAGGAGAAGGCCCATGAAAAGGGTTGGGCCCAATTTGGAAAATTAGGCCATATTTGGGCCTTGAGTGATTATTTGGAATTTGGGCCTTTGGATTGTTGGTTTGGGCCGAGGTTTTGGGTCATGTTGGGTAAAGGGTAAAAAGGTCTTTTACCCCAATTTGGACTCTTAGTGTGGGTCAGATCCAATTACTGATGGATGATTATTTTAGTGATTGATAGCACGGGGATATATGCGAGCCAATAGCCATAAATTCTTTCTGTGAGATTCAACAGTGTGAGGTGAGTTTTCTCACTATATCCATGGGTTGAAGGCACTTGCCATGTGAGATTCGGCAGTGAGATTCAGCAGAGTTATGCGGAATGCTAGTTATCTTTGCGATACTTGCCTGGAAGACCCCGGGGTAGCCCGTGGAATTTGTATGAAAGACCATGGGGGTAGCCCATGGCACTTGGATGTCAGACCATGGGGGCAACCCATGACATTTCAAGGAAAGACCATGGGGGTAGCCCATGGCACCTGGATGTCAGACCATGGAGGGTAGCCCATGGCATTTTAGGGAAAAGACCATGGGAGTAGCCCATGGCAAATGTATGTACGGTATGTGGTATTTTGGGGAACTCACTAAGCTTTATTCTTACGGTATTTAGTTTATGTTTCAGGTACTTCAGTTTTCAAAGGGAAGAGTCTGGGATGATTGTAGAGCACACACCACTCGATTCCGCATTTGTGATTCACTATGGTTATTACGATGTATTGATAGAATTTGATTACCTTGGTTTTATGACAACGATATGGTTCACTGTTTTATAAACTTAAAGATGAAAAATTTTCGGGTCTTATTTTGGGACGTTACATGAACCAGTTGTTCAGGCCCTTTATTGGTAAAATTTTAGTCGTTTATTTTGATGACATAGTTATTTACAATGCTACTTTTGGTGAGCATGTCACCCATGTGAGGCAGGTTTTGACTGTCCTTCATGCTCTAAGTCCCTTGATAAGATTTTTTTGAGTGTTTTAGCCCTTTGATGCCTTGCATGGATGTAAGGTTAGAAGCTTTACGCGGTATTTCAGTCCTAAGGGACCAAATATGTAGTTTGGGGCTTTAGATTCGACTGGAAGGGGCTGAATATGTTAAGACTGGAAAACTCGACGAATTACCCTGGCAACTCGACGAGCTAGACCGGGTTTTCCCATTTTCTGGATACTGAGCGAACTCGGCGAGTTGGTAAGATAACTCGGTGAGTTGGCTAGGGTTTTTCCCGGTTTTCTGAACACTGAAGGAACTCAACGAGTTGCTAGATGCACTCGACGAGTTGGGTCAATTTGGACTGTTGACCTTGACTGTTGACTTTGACTTTAACTAGAAGTTGAATAGGGTTGACTATTTAGTATGTTAGGCCTCTTTGGACATTGGGCCTTCTCGGGTTAGGTCCATGATGGATTTGGGCCTTATTGGGCCTTGTGGGCCATTTCGGTTTCAGGCTATCTTATGGGCTTTTAGTACATGGGCTTCGTGGACCAATGATGGATTTATGGACGTTATAGTGTTGGGCTTTTGTTTTGGGCTTGGGCCTCAGCTTTGGATCATACTGGGCCAGGGGAAGAGTGGTCATTTTACCCCATGTATGGGTTAGGGATTATAGTATGGAACCCAATTGCTAATTGGGTATATTGATTGGTATTGATAGCTCGGGAAGTCGGCGGGGCAGCATCTAAGGATGTCATTCAGTAAGATTCTGCATTTGAGGTGAGTCTCCTCACCATACCAATGGGTTTAAGGCACCAAGGCCGGCCCATTTATCTAGTTGTGATGATTATTGCGAATGTGCTATTGATACCTTATGTATTTATGTAAAGACCATGTGGGGGTTCCCATGGCAATTAGTTATGTGTGGTATGCTAGTTGATTGTGTGGTATGTGGTATGCTAGTTGTCTATGTGATACTTGCATGAAAGACCTCGGGGGGTTCCTGAGGCACTAGGGTGTAAGACCTTGGAGGGTTTTCACGGCATCCTTAGTAAAGACCTCGGGGGGTTCCCAAGGCAGTAGGGTGTAAGACCTTGGAGGGTTTCCAGGGCATCCTTGGGCTAAGACCTGGGGGGGTTCCCGAGGCACTTGGGTGTAAGACCTTGGAGGGTTTCCAGGACATCCTTGGGCTAAGACCTCGGGAGGTTCCCGAGGCACCCTGAGTAAGACCATGGAGGGTTTCCAGGGCATCCTTATATGTTTGTATGTTTTATGTATGGTTTATATGGTAGTGGGCTAAGACCATGCGGGGGTTCCCATGGCACCCAATGTAAGACATTGGAGGGTTTCCATGCCATCCTTGTATGTAGCTTATATGGCTTATGTGATTGATATTGTTTATGTAGCTGATATAGCTATTATGGATTATGTGGTTATGTGGATTGTGTGGGGTATGCTCTGGGGAACTCACTAAGCTTCATACTTACAGTTTTGTTTATGGTTTCAGGTATCTTCAGTTTGGAAAGGAAGGACCCGACTCGCTCGCAGCGCACACACCCGTGTTTTCTACAATATGTGCTTTTGGGATGAACTCTAATAAATGTTTTTAATTAGCAATGATTTGGAATGTTGAATTAAACGATATCTGTGTTTTGACTATAATAAAAAATGAAATTTTTACCAGTGATTTTTGGGTCGTTACATGGACGAGTCTAAAGTAGCAGTTTCCAGACAATGGCCAACTCCAACTACCATCACTGAAGTTCGAAGCTTTCATGGTCTTCCTTCATTCTATAGGAGGTTTATTCCAAACTTTAGTTCTATTATGGCACCAGTGACTGATTGTATGAGAGGGAAGACGTTTACTTGGAACGAAGTGGCATAATCAGCTTTCCACTTGGTAAAAGAGAAGCTTACTACAACACCGATTCTTGTATTGCCATATTTTTCCCAAGTTTTTAAATTACACACGGATGCTTCCAAGGTTGGGATTGGAGCAGTTCTAAATCAAGGAGGACGACCGATTGCCTATTTTAGTGAGAAGTTGACAGGGCCAAAGCTGCGTTATAGCACTTATGATGTTGAGTTCTATGCAGTGGTTCGAGCTGTAAAACATTGGTGCCGTTATCTGTTTCATAAGGAATTTGTTTTGTTTACAGATCATGATTCTTTAAAACATATTCACAGTCAAGATAAGGTGTCACACAAACATGGGAGGTGGATGTCGTTCTTGGAAAAGTTCACTTTTTAGGTGAAACATAAGTTTAGAATGTCGAACCGGGTGGCTGATGTATTGGGCTGTAGGAGTAATTTGCTAGTTTCCATGAGAGTTGGTGTGTCGGGGTTGGATGTACTCATGGAACAGCTAACGGTTGATCCTTATTTTTCTGTTGTTCTGCAGGGTATACAATCTGGACAGAGGTCTGATTTTGTAGTGCATGAAGGTTTCCTTTTTAGAGGCAATCAGTTGTGTATCCCTGATTCTAGTCTCTGCCTTCAAATCATTAGGGATTTGTACGGTGAAGGGCATGTCGGGCGAGATTGCTCTTTACAGTTGGTACAATCGTCTTATTTTTGGCCTACTATGCGCAAGGAGGTGGATAGATATGTTAAACAGTGTCGAATCTGTCAGTTATCAAAGGGCACATCTACCGATGCAGGACACTATATGCCTTTGCCTGTTCCATCACAACCTTGGGTGGATATAAGCATGGATTTTTTGTTTGGTTTACGACGTACTCAACGGGGCAATGATTCAATCTTTGTGGTTGTTGATCGTTTTTCTAAGATGGTGCTCTTTATTCCTTGCAAAAAGATGACAGATGCAGTTAACGTGGCTTAGTTATTCTTTTGATACGTCTACCGTTTGCATGGATTGCTGTCTTTTATTGTTTCAGATGGAGACACTTGGTTTTTGAGTCATTTTTGGCGCAGCTTGTGGAAAATGGTGAACACTCAACTCAATTTTAGTAGTGCATATCATCCTCAAATGGATGGACAAACAGAAGTTGTCAATCGATCACTCTGTAATCTATTGCGGTGTTTATTGGGTGATCATGCGAAGGCTTGGGATCAGAAGCTTTGTCAAGCTGAGTTTGCTTATAATCATGCTATCAACCGAAGTACTGGATTTAGTCCATTCCAGGTAGTCTATTCTGTTCAGCCACGGGGACCACTTGATTTGATGTCGCTTCCTATTTATGGTGTTGTTCCAAAGAAAGTGCAGGATTTTGTTGAAGGACTACATGATGTTCATAAGGTTGTTCATGAAAACTTGGTTCGAGCTAACTCCAAGTACAAACAAGATGAAAATAAAAAACATAGACAAGTTGATTTTGAAATAGGTGACTTTGTTTGGACTGTTTTAACTAAAGATCGCTTTTGAGTTAGTGAGTACAACAAGTTGTCAGCCAAGAAGATTGGACCAATGGAGATTGTGGAGAAGATCAATTTCAATGCTTACCGTCTGCAACTGTCAAGTCACATTCGTTGTTCTGATGTTTTCAATGTAAAACATTTACTTCCTTATTACGGGGATTCTTCAGATGATGACCATGGTGCACATTCGAGGTTGAATTTTGTTTACCCGGGAGGGGATGATGCGGGACCTAGTGTGGAGGATCAGGCCCTTGCATTCCTAGAGGCCCACGATCGTGTGACAAAAGGTGCTTCACAAAAATGGCCATAACTTTGGCTACGTGACTCCGTTTTGGGCCGATGACCAGTCAAATCGAAGCTTGGAACGAGGAGCACGTCGTGATAAGTTCCCAAAGGGAACTTACACATTTTTAAGTCCAAAAATCTCTTTGTAAATGGAGTTATGTGCACCATGGTCATCATCTGAAGAATCCCCACAATAAGGAAGCAAATGTTTCACATTGAAAACATCAGAACAATGAATGTGACTTGGCAGATGCAAATGGTAAGCATTGGAATTGATCTTTTCCACAATCTCTACTGGTCCAATTGTAACAACCAAAATTTTCCAACCAATTTAAACTTTTCAAAAACAACCCAAATCCATTAATTATTACAAAAAGGTTTTCCATTAGTTTATTATCAGAGTATCCCAGAAACATCAGCATAAAAATGAGGAGCGGTACGATCACGCCTTCGCCTTGCCACGATCTCCTGAAGTACTTGAAACAATACACTGAAACTGTAAGCCCGAAAGCTTAGTGAGTTACCCCCAAAATACCAACCACATAACCATACACATATCAAATCATATCATAATACAGAACAACCATGCATATCGAGTCTACAGTGTGACTGGTCCGCCTGCACTGGCCTTCAGTCCACCTGGTCCACTCTCTGAGTCTACAGTATGACTGGTCCGCCCACACCGGGCCTTCAGTCGGTCTGGCCCACTCCCCGAGCCTCGGCATGTCTGGACCGCCCTCCTGGGGCCTTCAGCCTATCCGGACCGCTCGCTGGGCCTACGGTCTATTCGGTCCGCCCTGGGTATGTTGGCCTACAGCACAAAGCAGGACCCGCCTCAACCCAACCTCAGTCAAACCACCATGTGCACATAAAACAGTCAATCACATAATAATTCCCAGACAAACCGATCTATCAGATCAAACAGCATAACAACATCCTAACCAGGATACCAACCTAACCGGTCACTAGCATAGCATTACCATATATACCAGGATACCGACCTTAACCAGGTCACTAACATAATACCATCCTAATTACCAGTATATAGACATAGCAAATCAATACATATCAAATAAATACTCAGATTCCCATCCGATAAAGGGCCGGCCTTGGTGCAGGAGACCCTGTTGATATAGTGAGGATAACTCACCTTGCAACTGCCGAACCGCATCACGAAAGCACCAACCCGAAGCACTGCCTCCAACTTCAACACCTATCATCATCAAAGATCCAAGGACATAAATATCCAAAAATTACCATAATACCCTTGAAGGTCAAACTGGTCAAAGTCCACCTTCCTGATTGACCCTACTCGCCGAGTCAACCCATTGACTCGCCGAGTTCCTAAACTCAGGAAACTCTCATAACACGACTCAACTCGCCGAGTCACCCCATGACTCGTCGAGTTCCACAATCTCCGAGTCTTAACCTGACCAACTCACTGAGTCACCACTCAACTCACTGCTCTGAGTCTAACCAGAAGAGGTTGGGGGGTTCTGCGTCGTGACTCGCCGAGTCCAAGAACAGACTCGCCGAGTCCACGACAACCTTCATCAGACTCGCCGTGTTGTTCTTCCAACTCGTCGAGTCCAAGCTCATCATCATATGACTCGCCAAGTCACCCATGCGACTCGCCGAGTCACTACGCGACTCAATGCCTGAAACCCTGGCCCAACTCGCCGAGTCATCTCTCAGACTCGCCGAGTTCATACGTGAATTCCCATATTCGAGAGATACAGAGCTACTCCTTTGCTCCGAACAATATATTTGGATCCCTAGAGTGCATTAGCAACATAAAGTTGCTACCTTTACGTGCTTCATGTCCCATAATTCCAGAAAACATGCTAGAAAGGAACTTAACTCATGGGGAATGGCTTTTGCATAACAACTAAAAGGGCTTTCTGCATGTTTGATCCAAATAGAACTCAGATCTGGAGTTTCAACTCTAGATCTAACTCATGCACCAAAATCTCATCATATTATCTCCAAACAAACCCTAAACTCCATGAAAGAGGGATCTAGAAAGGAGAAGGCCAAGGATAACGATTCATTACCTCCAAAACGACCTCCCACTGAAGAATAAACCGAATCTCCACAAATCTCCTTGATCCAAGCTCCTTGATCTTCAAGACCTCTTCACAAATTACTTATCCAAGCTCTAATTTGCTTCCCAAGGACTCTCACACACGAATTTAGGGTTTCTGGATCTCAAAGGGTACTAAGGGGCCGAGGGGAGGACATTAAGTCCTTTAAATAGGGTGCAAACCCTAAGATTAGGGTTTTCCTCTTCCAGCACTGACTCGTCGAGTCCAGCCGCCGACTCGGCGAGTCAGGCCACTTAGCCACGTGCCCGACACTCGCTTCGACTCGACGAGTGAAGAGACCTACTTGTCGAGTCCCTTCCTTAATTTTCACATAACACCCTTCAACCTCTTGCTTCTAAACTTGGGATGTTACACCAATCTTATTGGATAACAATTCTTGTACTCACCAACTGAAAAGCGATCTTCTGGAATCAACAGGTTCACTATTGATTATTTATGTTTGGTTTTGTACGTTGCATCAATGATATGGGTTGGGCCCGAAGCAATGTATGTTGAGTTGGGCTCGTTCGTGTTTTATGTATGGTATTTTGGGGAACTCACTAAGATTTGTGCTTACAAATTCATTTTTATCTTTCAATTACTTTCGGTTCAAAAGGGAAAAGCTCGATGTGATTGCATCACATCCACCATTGTTCCGCATTCTATGATTTGTTTTCTACTCTGATGACTTTTGATACATTTTTCTTATACTTTGATTGGGCTTTGGAATGAATGAATGTTTCTTTTGGCCGACTTAAAGAAAATATTTACTTAGTATTTTTGGGATGTTACAATCACCTCATGGGAGAGGTGCCTAGAATGGTCATGTTGGCTTGGTTGTTGGATTTCAGAAAGGCTATACGGAAAAATGATCATGCCTCCCAACTTTCCTTCCTATATGTTCCTTAAATCTTAGTATACATTGGGACTGTTGATGAATATAGACTATTAATTATTCATAAGAAATAATAAACTAAGACATATTGATAATTGAACCTAGGTCACATCAAAGGAAAGGTTAAGTGATAAAGCAAAGTGTTGTCCAACTTTCCAGTCACCCACTTTAACAAGTGAGTGCATAGTTACTTTTAGCTTACACATAGATATAAAGTATCTAGATGATTAAATGCTATATGTGCCTATTATCTGAATTACTTGATATCTGTGTTAGATAAATTATATGATTTTTACTTGGTTTAATCATACATGTATTTTATTATATATTTATATAAAATATATTGGGTAGTGATGTGTGATGAAAATGATGAGACATTGATGAGAGGACTTGACTATTGATGAACCCGTCATCTAGAAGAGTATAGATGATAACCACGGACTATTCTAGACAGTCCAGTGGAAACGTTAGCAGACTTGCAACCTGTAGGTGTTAACAAACTATCTATTAATTTGATGTACTCTATAACCCATGGTTGCCTTATTGACATGTACTGCTAAAGGAATCCCCCAAGTAGTATTGTGTACCCGTTGATGATGATGATCCTTAGGATATGTCCCTTGAGATCAATATTTTAGGATTAGTATGTGAGAATAACAGGACTGGGTAATTGGGTAAATTATTTTATGTGAAATATATAATTAAAGAACTTAATTATTGTGGGTTGAAAACCCTATGTGCTCACTAGGCCACCAAGCCTGACCCACTCAGTTTTTTTGTATCACAGGTAGCAGTACGAAGACACTTGGATGATAAGTGATTTGAGGATTTTGTAGTACCTTAGTATAATAAGATGTTGTAAGGCCTATTAAGACTTGTTGATGCTTATGTATCTATATTGACGATGACATCGCATGATTTTTAATATAAATAAAATACAATTTCTTCATAAATGCTTTGATAATGATATAATCATGTTTTGTGACTCTTGCATGTGTTTGTATGTTTAATATGGGTTGGGCCTGATTATGTATGTTACGGGCTAGGCCCGATTATGTGGTTTAGGCCCGATTATATATCATATGAGTTGGGCCCAAATTGCATGGGCTGGGCCCAAAGCAATGTATGTTGGGTTAGGCTCATTCATGTTTGATGTATGGTATTTTGGGAAACTCACTAAGCTTTATGCTTACAATTTCATGCTTATGTTTCAGGTACTTCCAGTTCAAAAGGGAAGAGCTCATCGTGATTGCATCGCGTCCACCAGTATTCCATACTCTATGATTTGTTTTGTACTTTGATGACTTTTGATACATTTTACTTATTACTTTTAATGGGTTTTGGAATGAATGAATGGTTGTTTTGGTTGAATTAAAGAAAATTTTTACTTAGTATTTTTGGGACGATACAACTTGGTATCAGAGCCTTAGTTTGAGGGATTCGGGCACAGTCTCGAGTGTGTTTGAAATCAAACTAAGAAGTTGGTAAAAATATTTTAAAAAGTAAAACAATTTTCTAAGAGTTTCATAAAATAAAAGGGGTACGATCCATGCAATCAGCTGAGCTCAAGTAAGTTTTTCCAAAATACCATATGTGTTGTTATATATGATTATATGTGGATTGCATGTTAGAGTAGGTCTAAGGATACCTTCAGGAATTGTATGCTAGAATTGATTGATTTGTGTGATGCCTTGTAGCCTAGGGAGATTGAATGCTATGTATTACTCGGGATTTATATCGGCTCAGTTAATTGCTAAATGTATGCTTTAAAAATTCTATATGATTAGGATCATATAGCCTTAGAATGACTGGTTTGGCCTTATTTCATGTTCCTTGTTTGTTTGGTATTGTACTCCAATTCTATATTTTGTTTGGTCCGCAAGAAATGGAATTTGAATCTAATTCTATATGGTTGCTAGAAATGGAATTGGAATAATGTAAAATTACATAATTGCCCTTATGTTTTGATTTTGTTTTATAAATTATATGTAAAGATATATTATATAATTTATAGACAAAACTTCATAAATGGTCCTTGTGGTTTCTCAAAATCTAGGTTTTAGTCCCTAACTTCAAAAAACTTCATATAAGGTCCCTATGGTTTTAAATTTCTATCATGGCTGTGATGGTTTTATAGTTTATAAAATACATGTAAATGCGGAAAATCACTTAACAATTATGGGCACATGAAACCTATAAGGATCTATGTCATAACACTTTGAAAGTAACTTATAATGAACAAAAAAACCTTACAAGAACCCTAATATAATCAAACTTAGTAGATCTAGGGTTACATACCTTTGAATTGTTATAGTAAACAAATCCTTGAATCCATTCCTTTGTAAATCTTGGAAAGCAAGCACCAAAGTATTATGTCTCTAATGGCTCACACTCAAACCTAGAAACCCTAGAATGAAGAGGAGGGAGATGAGGGAGGATGAATTTCTTGTATAACCCTTTAGGAGGTGAGAACCAAGAAATTTGATGCCCAAGGGAAGGTATTTATAGCTAGGGGATCTCCAGGATAAGCCTTGATTTGAATAATAAAATATTCAGATTTTATCTATTACAAGCATTTATCCTTGTCAGCTCCATAAAAACCGTCCACCCTATAGAACCATCTAGAATTGCCTTCCTTGCTCAACTATGAACAATTACAATTCAGTCGTTGCACCTTTAATTAATTCCAATTAATCCCAAATTAATTCTAGATTAATTCTGATTAATAATTAATTAATTCTTATTGATTTCATATTAATTTATTAATCATGTAAATTAACAAATCAATCATTCAACTATTGATCTCATATTAATTTATTAATAACATAATAAATTAACAAATCAACTATCTATTTTCTTTTAATATATTAATCATATAAGACATTAACAAATTATTTATTACAATTTATTAATCATATAATAAACTAAAATTTATCCTCTCTACAAATGGCATTCTAACCAAGTTCTAGTTATGAGGGCAACCCAAAAAGGACTTTGCTTTTAATTACAAGTATATACCAATTTAGTTATGAGCTTAAACACCTTAATCCAACAGTCTCCCACTTGGAGGCACCGTCACGTCGTGATATGGCCGCAAGAGATAGGAGCCTCATTTAAGTTTCACGACGTGACACTATATTGGTCACAACATGACGCCAGATCAGAGGCAAACCGTAATTTTGGACTTGGACCTTATTTAAAGGAAGTGAAGGGCTAGGTTTTCCTTCACCCTCAACCTCCATCACCTCCAAAACCTATTGAAGAAACCCTAATCCATCTCCTTTATTTTTGAGCTCATTTTGGTGCTTTTGGTTGCTCTTGAAGGAAGAAGAAGGATTGGGTTGTGTTGTGTGCATTATGGCAAGCTGTGGGACTTCATTTTGGGCATCCTTGAACCTTTATAAGTGTTCAAGATCCAAACTTTATTGTTCTAAGTGGCTAGGTCTAAGGTTTTGGCCCATTTTCTTCAAATATGAGCTAGTTGGAATGGTAGGATTCCATAAAGTTGGCAAATTTATGGATCCTTGAGGTCCTTGGAGTGTTATATGCTCCATATTTGGAGCTTGCTAGTGTATTGGACCATTGCATGAGATCTTTTGTGATATTTCTCCATTTTTGACCTAGTTTGAGCCTTAGACTCACAATGACCATGCATGGCTATAAAGCATCGTTCTTTAGGTGGTAAGGACGTTAGGAAGCCTTTTGGAAAGATTGGATGGATGGCTTAATGGATTGAGAGTTGAATCCATTAAGTGGAGAAAGCCCGTCTTCACGACGTAACAACTTCCTCATCATGACGTGACGACTGGGGAATTCCCAGTTGTTTTGGACAGATCTTGTCACGATGAAATGACCTGTCTATCATGACATGACGATAGTTTGAATTGAGACTGAGTTGGATTGTGACCGAGTTTGGGATCGGGCCGAGTGCGTTTCTCATGACGTCACCACGGGATGGTCACAACGTGAAGATTAGCCGATGATAATGTTGACTATTGACTTTGACCTTGACCGTTGACTTGTTGACATAGGTTGACTTTTGATCAATGTGCTAGTTCTAGAGCATAGATAAGGTTGGACCTTGTTTGATCGATAGGTGTGTTGTAGTATGTGACATCCCGAAATTTAGGTCAAAGACTGTGAACGGTCAAGTTCACAGTAGACCTCTTTGTAATTTTATTCATTGAGTTTGAGTGCATCTTATGTGAAATAAATGAGTTCATTTTAACTATCATAAGATGTGACATCCCCATTTTCACGGCCAGAAAAGACCGATTTTTGTTTATGCTTTATAAAAATCAGAGTACTTTTAATAAAAAATATTGCGGAATTTGTTCCCAGCAAAACATGATAAATACGTTATCAAAGCATTTCCAAAGAAATGTACTTTTATTCATTTTTAAAACATTTGGGATGTCATCGTCAATACAGAAACATAAGCATAACCAGAACTTACATTCATTTACACTAGTGATCTACATCTCTTTTAAATCTCTCAGTGTAATGTAACTTTATATCGACACCTGTGATAGAAATAAGCTGGAGTGGGTCAGGTTGGGAAACCTGGTGAGTACATAGGGTTTTCAACCCAAAATAATATAATTATTATGTTTAAACATCAAATAATCAACCCAATTACCCATCCCCATTATCTTCTTTATTCTTAAGGATCTACCCTAAGAATCAACTATTCCTCGTTCATTCATTCCTAAGGATCATCCTAAGGAATCGGCACGAAGTTCATCGTCACCGGGGTTTAGGCACTAAGTCTGCGTAGTCGCCAGGATTTATACAACAGGCACTAAGTCCGCATAGTCGCCAGGGTTTAGGCACTAAGTCTGCATAGTCGCCAGGGTTTATACAACAGGCACTAAGTCCGCATAGTCGCCAGGGTTTTTGGCACCAAGTCTGCATGATCGCCAAGGTTTAGGCACCAAGTCTGCATGATCGCTAGGGTTTAGAGTACACCGGGTGAACACATCGTTCACAACACCTACAGGTTGCGAGCCTGCTAGTGTTCCACTGGACTGTCTAGAATAGTCCGTGGTTGTCATCCATACTCTGCTAGATGACGGGGCCAGCATTTGGGAACAAGGCTTCTCACATCGTCCACCTCTCACCCTTACCTCATGGTCTATATCACCTCTCAACTCATCATCCAACTCATATTTCATCTACCCATGTTTTACCCAACATATTATGTAGATATAAATACATATACAGTTTAAATCATATAAAACTTGTATAAAATCGTTCATCCAGCATATATAGCAAGTATACAAATAATATGCACACATATCACGTAATTTATATAAAATACTTCATATCTATGTGTAAGATGAAAGTAACTATGCACTCACTTGAAAAGGTGGTGATTCCGAACTTAGACAACGCTTCGTTATCTCAAAACAATTTTCCCTTGACAAAACCTAATATCAATACCACTAGGGTTTAGTCTAACGTTAACCGCGACTAATTAATAGTCTAGCTATTATTACTATTATATAAGCGTTAAATAACACTCTATATAACTCATAATAATAGCCCAAACAATTATTTTAAGGTCCTAATAATGTTACTATAATTAATTAGAAGCTATATTAAAAATAGCGTAGGCGTAGCTCACTTACAACGGGTTTTATAGAAAACCGGGCTTTGCTTGAAGCAGCGTTTCCGAACCGAAAGACCCTTTTTCTCGGGACTCCGGGAGCCTCGGGGCTTCCTTCGGGTGCTAGGGGGTTTACCTAGGCTTAGGGGGGGGGGGGTTAGGGACCTTAGAGAGAGAAAGAAGTTAGAGAGAGAAGAGGAAATAGTGTATGGAACTCGACAGCCTTCGCAGCCTTTTATAGGCCCTCGGACCTCGGAATGCTGGGCGTTCGGAAAGGCTACGCTGGGCGTAGTATCGGATAAGGCTGCTACGTGGCAAGACTTTGGTGGTGTTACGTGGAGCTTGCTGGACCGAGGAAGGATTTCGTACGCGGCGCGTAGTCAACTTGTACACAGGGCGTACCTCGGACGCTGGGCGTTCCGAGCTTGGATGCGGGGCATAGCGAGGCTAGGTGTTCGAATCCGAAGGTCATCCGTGATCAGCAATCAACGGCTGGGAGTGCGCCACGTCAGCACTTCATGCATCAGCTTCGCAAATTGCACATTCAACTTCTAAAATGTTTATAAACTGTATAATGACAAGGCTACTATATATATATATATATATATATATATATATATATATATATATATATATATATATATATATATATATATATATATTTTTCAATGTCTTATGCGACTTCAAATGATCCAAATTAATCATGTAATCACAATGTGTATATGTCATATAATTAAAATTATGTAACAACACTAAAAATATACATACATATATATATATATATATATATATATATATATATATATATATATATATATATATATATGTCATATACCATTTTCCAAATACCACATATACAACAACATTAAAATGTACACATCTAAATTTATATGCCATTGATGACTTCTAAAGACCAAAAATCAAGTGTGTATATTAAATTTGATTTCCATTAAGTACCATACTCGATCATCATTTTCCACACAAACATTCAAAATGATTCACATTGTGGATGTATATTTTCTACAACCATCTAAATTGTATGCCAAAGATCAAGTTAAAACCAAATCAAATCCTAAATTGTACACCAAATTGCTCATTGAAAATATAGAGAAAATCTTAAATTGTACTTCCCTAATATTTCATAGATAATATATTGTAGACAAAAATAAACCAAAACCAAAGCTACACACAAAGAGCTTATACTAAATTACAGATAAGGTAAACAATATTGTTTTGACAATACTACACACAAACACAAAGGGATTCATACAGGAATCACACATACCCAAAGCTAAACTCAAAGAAAAAGTGTTTCCCATTCTAAAGTGAAGCTGCAGTCAGAAACATCAAAACCCCCTTCGTTCTTCCTTCTCCATTTCCTGTGAGAAATCAAACAAAAACCTCAAAGAATCGTTATTTCCTTATACCTTGTTCCTTTTCATTGTTTCTACCAAATCAAAAAAGAAGATGAAGCAAGGAGTTACCGGAGCAAAAGGGTCTCGCCACTACTAGAAAAAAGGCTTTCCTTGACAGATGAATTACAACATACAATACTTTTATGACAGGCATAGAAGTCTGTCATAAAATTTATGTCATATATCATAAAATATCAATGATTTACGACAGGCAAAAATGTATGTCGTAATTTTATGTCATATTTTAAAGAGTAAATTAAAATGATTTTTATCCGTGTTGAAAAATGTTTTTATATGTGATCATCATTGAAATAAGACGAATTGGTTTTATATTATCTAACAAATATTATCAGTTATTTCAGGTTGCGTGGATTCGTGCTTAATTATGAAATAGAAAAATATGCAAAAGACGAAATACACAAAGACGGAAAAATAGACGCAATATTTGGTCGTTTGAAGACAAAACAAATCAAGACTAAAATTGTCAAGAATTTAAAAACCTCAAGGGTCAAAAATGTAAATTCAATTCACAATTGGATATATATATATATATATATATATATATATATATATATATATAAGTGTTCGTGTGTGTGTATATATATATATATATATATATATAAATATATATATATATATATATATATATATATATATATATATATATGTGTATATTATATAAATATATATGTATATATATTATATTGTATATATATATATATATATATATATATATGTATATTGTATATATTGTGTATATATATATATATATATATATATATATATGCATGATTATATATATATATATATATATATATATATATATATATATATATATATTGGAAAGAAATCTTCACAAAAGCAAAAGTACAAAACATCATGTGTGTGCTTCCAACCTTTACAATCAATCACTTCATTACTTTTCCTTAAACAAACAAGAGTTGCTTGATTCCTTTGCATATATATAGATGCATGTTTACATGAGTTTTTGTGTGTGTTTTGTGTTTCCTTGTAATATATCTCCTATTACTCTCTCATCTCCAGATGAATAAACACATAGCCAACCTCAAAATACTCTCCAAATACCCTCCTTAAACCTCCTCTAAAAACCCTTTCAAATCACCACAACCATCATCACCTTGCTGTTTTTCGACATCAGAATTTGCAAGTTAAAACAAAAATCACCGAGCACAACTCAACAAGATAATACGGGAGAGATTTTCACCGCAAATTATTCAGGACCTTACCTACATCCAGGAATTTTCCTCGATTTTTTTGACCACTGCAAACCCCAGAGAGACGCGAGAGAGAATTGGCTATCCAGAGAGATTTACTACGAAAATCTATATTCGTAACCACCCAAAGCTCTTTCAACATCACCCTCTTTGTTACCTTATACCACCAAAACTACAACCTTATTACACCTTCTACCACCCTCTAAATACCCACTTCAACCTCATCAAATCACCTTAAAAAACCCCATACCCACATACTTAAAAAACATTACCCGTGTATTTTGTATCGTTTTGTAAACAATTCATTGTTACATAAAAAGAACTTATTGTTACTTACCGGATTGAACTTTGAACAAATAGAGACACAGTCTATTAAGATCCAGTCCAATTCTAAACCAGTTCAGTCAATTTATTGACGAACCGACTTTATATATATTTATATATTTATATATTTTATTACAGCTTTACGTCATTTAAATACTGTCATTTATTTCATTTATAGCTTTCAGTCATTTATAGCTTTCCAGTTTATATTTATTCCGCACTTCTTATTTTTTTTTTCCGCATCTTATCTCCTTAAATATATATATCTGTCACCCAGTAACTGGTATCCGAGCCTTTATTCGTGGTAATCAGATCGAATATTTTCAACAATTGGTATCAGAGCTTGTGTGATTTACCTTGAAATTTTTGTCGAAAACTTTTGGTTAGCGTTTATAAACCTTCCATAAGTTTTTCTTTAAAAATTTCATTTTAATATCACTTGTTCAAAATCCTTAAAAAAAAATTAAAAAAATCAAAAAAAAAAAAATCTTAAACAAAAAAATTCAGAGCTTGTGTGATTTACTTTGAAATTTTTGTCGAAAACTTTTGGTTAGCGTTTATAAACCTTCCATAAGTTTTTCTTTAAAAATTTCATTTTAATATCACTTGTTCAAAATCCTTTCAAAACAAAAAAATGTCTTCTGCTAATTACTCCACCATGAACTCTGTTTCTATTGCTAACAGCTTGGGATCTGGTTCACGGGCACCCATACTTATTCCTGAAGAGTATAATTCGTGGGTTGGCCGTATGAATCTTCATCTTAACACCATAAGTGAAGATGTCTGGAATTGTGTAGAAGGAACATATATTACTCCAGAAGACATGACTACTCTTGTTACAAATCAAGTCACTCTTGCTGAAACCGAAAAAAGACTGCAACTCCAAGCCAAAAAGGAACTTGTGTCTGGAATTCCCCACAGTATTCTAAGTCAAATGGATGACATAATACTGTTGACTGCAAATCAAATCTGGGAAAATTTAAAAAATCGTTTTTGTGGAAATCAAAGAATTATTGGAAACAAAAGAACATCCGTTTTAAATGAATTCGATAATTTCAAGATGCTTTCATCAGAAACCATCCATGATGCTCATGATAGGTTCAATTTTATCATGGTAAAAATGAACAATTTGGGCATCAAAAAGACACAACACGAGATAAATCTCAAGTTTCTAAACAATCTTTACGAAAGCTGGAAGATGGTTAAACTCATCATTCAGGGAAATCCAGCCATTCATACTGAAACTTTATACAATTTGTATGGAGAACTTCAATCGTATGAATCCTCGATTGACCCACCAACCACTACAGCTTTTGGAGGACCACTTGCTCTCGTTTCCACATCTTCTCAAAACCAAACACCTTTTAATGAACAAAACTTCAATCATTTTAATCAGACATCTTTTCAAAACCAACCCTTTTTGAACAATTCTTTTGATCAATCTGATTTAAATGATGAAGCAGACTACCAACAACTGTGTGCTTTGGTAGCAAACACAAACCTCCAGAGATTTATTCCAAATCACGGTCAATTGAATTTTAAACCAAATTTTCAAAACCGACCATCATTTGGACAAAATAATTCTGGATTTCAACCAAGACCTCAACCTGTTCAAAACAACTAAGGTTTTCAACCAATACCTTATTTTGGACAAAATTTTCAAAGACCTTCCTTCCAAAACAATTCAAACCAAGGTTTTCAAAACCAGGGATTTCAAAACAATCCCAACTCAAGTCATCATAACAATAACCAAAACAACAGTTTTCAAAACCAAAACAGAGGATTCCAAAATCAAGGTTACACTAATCAAAACAATGGCTTTCAAAACAACCAAAATTTTGGATTCCAACAGAACCCTTCCCAATCTTCCCAACAAATCCAAACTCAAGCTCCTGAAAGACTTCCGATTAAAAGTCAAAAGGATGACAGTGATGAAGAAGTGATCATTTGTCACAACTGCAAAGGAACTAATCACTATGCTAGAGAATGCCGAGCCAAAAACAAAACCAAAGTCAAAGACTCAGCATACTACGCTCAAAAAGCCGATGAATTAAAGAAACAGGAAAATCAAGATAAGCAAAGAGCATTGATGGCAATCCATGAACCAAACGTGGAATACTGGCCAACTTCTGAAGACGAAGCTGACAATGAACCAACACAATCAAACTTCTGTTTCGTAGTTGGTGTTGATAGACCTTCAAGAGCTCCAAACGTCATAGAACAGGTATGGTCTATGATCTCTGAACTTGGTCTTTCCAAATCAATTTTTGAGTCCCATATAACCAAGATTGAGAAAAGTCTAGAAGCTGATCTCAAAAAATATCATGACACAATGATCAATTCCGATATCTGCAAATCTGAGTTACAAACCTTGCAACTCAAATTTGGAGAATCAACAAGGATAAAGAACAAATTGGAAAGAGACATTGAAAGAAAATCAGAAGATTATAATCACGTCTTGGAACAATTAAATCAAACCCTAATTCAGAAAAAGGATTTGGAACAAAAAAATCAGTCAGTCATTTCCTCTGAAACAAAAGATGTTTTAGAAAAGGAAATCCTTCAGTTGAAACAAAACTTTCAAGAATCAACTGAAAAATACAAAACTTTAAATGAAAAACTGACTGATTCTTTAAACCAAACCAATTTTCTTGAATCTGAAAACAAAAGATTGATATGGAATATGAATTCTATCAAAATTGCTAGAAAACTAAGTGATGATGTTTTCACCAAAGCAAACACCTTAGGAACTGGCAAAATTGATACGAATTACAGACCAGGAATTGGAAGAGAATCCTTTGAAAATGAACTAGCTAAACAAGAAAACATGACAATTTGTGAAAACTCTGAATCCACTCTTCCATATCTTTTCACATCTGCTAATGAGGAAGATTCAGATGACGAAACAGTTATCAACTGTAGCCCAGATGACACTGCTTTCACTGTTTCCAAAAAGTCTATCAAAAGAGTTGTAAAATCTGAAACAAACTCTACTAGTTCTTCAACAAACCAAATCAAACATACCAATGAAGCAACCATAACCCCACTTAACAAACCAAAGGCTTTTGAAAACAAACCAAAGAAACCTGTTAAACCATACGTCATACCTCAAAAACAGGTTTCCAAACAAAAACCAAAACCTTTTCAAAAACCATTTGAAAACCGCTTTCAAGAGATCACCTTTAAAAATTCAAGGAACTTTAAAAAACGACTAAATCAGAAAGTTTCAAAACATCATCTTCAAAAAGTTTTTCATAACCGCCAATCACATCCCAGATATGAAGAGAATTTTTCAAAAAAATTTTCACATCTAGGATATCATTCACCAAATCACAGATTTTATCAACCAACGAATTTTCAGAAACAAATCACTCTTTGGGAAAATTTGATAAATAAAATCAAACCTCAACCATTCCATCCTTATAAACCAAACTCTTATAGCAATATGAAGTCAAATGCTACAAGAAGTTCGGTAAACAAAAAACCCAAAATAAAAACAACTAACAAACCAGGACCCATTCAGATTTGGGTACCTAAATCTTCTGTCTAAATTGCAGGTATCTAATGCTGGAGAACCCAAGGATGATACATGGTATATTGATAGTGGCTGCTCCAAGCATATGACAGGAAACCGAAACTACCTTCGTGACTTCAAACCCACCCAAACCAATCAAGACGTTACCTTCGGCAACAACATGACGGCAAAAATCAAGGGTTATGGAAACATAACAAATGATAACTTCACCATAAAGAAAGTTGCCTATGTCGATGACCTGAAACACAACCTCATCAGTGTTTCTCAACTGTGTGATAACAATCTTGAAGTCCTATTCACCAAACAAAGAAGCTTGATCATGGACGCCAAAACCAAAGAAATCATTGTTGATTCTTACCGTGCCGGAAATATGTATCCACTTGACATGGATCTTATCTATGGTAAACCCGATATATGTCTGCTATCAAAAGCCCCAGCAGATATCAGTTGGTTATGGCACCGCCGCCTTTCCCATCTACACTTTGGGTACATCAACAAACTGATCGACGATGATCTTGTTAGAGGGCTACCACTTCTGAAGCTCGATAACGAAACTCTTTGTGCCGCATGTGAAAAAGGAAAACTTTCCAAATCAACTCACAAAAGCATCTCAGAATCTATTGTATCCGAACCACTAGAATTATTGCACATAGACCTTTGTGGCCCTGCCAAAACCCAAACCATACAAGGGAAGAAGTATATTCTTGTTGTCGTTGATGGTTTCTCGCGCTTTACTTGGGTCTTCTTCTTAAGACTAAAATCAGAAGCACCTGAAGAGATGATCAACTTCGTAAAACAAATCGAACTGAAGCTCAAACGACCTGTTCGAAGAATCCGAAGTGATAATGGTTTAGAGTTCAAAAACAAGACTCTAGATTCATTTCTCAAAGACAAAGGAATTGAACATAACTTCTCAGCCCCATACACTCCACAACAGAACGGAGTTGTCGAAAGAAGGAACAGAACTCTATGTGAAGCTGCAAGATCAATGCTTATCTTCGCTGATCTGCCACAATACTTCTGGGCAGAAGCAATAGCCACAGCTTGCTACACTCAAAATTGTTCCTTAATCCATAAACATCTTCATAAAACACAATATGAAGTCATTAACAACCGAAAACCAAACATCAAATTTTTCCATATTTTTGGTTGTCGATGCTTTATAAAGAACAATAAAGATCACCTTTCAAAATTTGAATCAAGGTCGGACGAAGGAATTTTCCTTGGTTACTCGTTTTCCTCAACTGCTTATCGAGTACTGAACAAACGTACCAGAGTAATTGAAGAAAGTACCGATGTTCATTTCGATGAATTTTATGTCAGGAAATTGGATCGTGAACATTTTGGTTCAAAAATGATCGATAATATTTTTCAAAATCCAATTCAACAAACACCTTCTCCTGACAGAGATATTGAAATCGATCTTGATTTACTTTTTGAACAACCCAAAACCGCTTACAATTCTGAACTTCTAACTACTTCTATTGATTCTACAGGAACAACCACTGAAGGAACTCCACAAACAAACAGAAATGATGCAGATCAATTCGAGGGGGAACCACCTACACATACTTCTTCATTGGAACAAACACCAAATCCTCCTTTAAATACCCCATCCCCAAATATCCAAAACAATCCTGATGCATCATTTATGAGGAAACCTTCAAACCTATTCCAAGATGAAACTCCCGGAGAAGAACAATGGGATACTGAAATTCCAATTATTATAGCGGAAGAGAATCGCTTAATAAAATGGACCAAAAACCACCCAACTGACCAAATCATCGGAGATCCAAACTCAGGCATCCAAACTAGAGCCGCAACTTCTAATGATTGTTTATTTGGAGCCTTCTTATCCATGACTGAACCCAAAACCATACATTCTGCTCTCAAAGATCCAGACTGGGTAAAAGCTATGCAAGAAGAGCTAGAAGAATTTGAAAGAAATGACGTATGGAATCTTGTCCCTACCCCACCCGATGTTTCTGTTATAGGTTCAAGATGGGTATTCAGAAACAAAACTGACGATCAAGGAATCGTTTGTCGAAACAAGGCACGTCTCGTAGTCAAAGGATATTCACAACAAGAAGGAATTGACTACGATGAAACATATGCTCCAGTTGCCAGAATTGAAGCAATTTGCATCTTTCTTGCATATGCTGCACATAAGAACTTCAAAGTATTCCAAATGGATGTTAAATGTGCATTCCTACATGGAGAGTTAGATCGCGATGTATACATCCAACAACCACCAGGTTTCGAAGATCCCAAATTTCCTGATCACAGCTTCAAATTGCAGAAAGCTGTCTATGGCTTGAAACAAGCACCCCGAGCCTGGTATGCCACATTGACAACCTTTCTCGAAGAATCAGGTTTTAAAAGAGGTTCAATCGATCAAACCCTCTTTCGTAAAATCTATAATAAACATCTTTTAATCGTACAAATATATGTTGATGACATTATTTTCGGTTCTACTGATGAATCTTTGAGTATTAAGTTTGCAGATCTAATGAAGAGCAAATTTGAAATGAGCATGATTGGGGAGATGACTACTTTTCTCGGACTTCAAATCAAACAGTCAACTGATGGCATTTTCATCAACCAAGAGAATTATGTCAAAAACCTACTCACTCGCTTTTCAATGGACAAATCCAATACCGCAAAAACCCCAATGGCTTTTGGATACAAAATCGATGCAGACTTAAATGGCAAACCTGTTGATCAGAAAAGATATCGTGGAATGATCGGATCACTCTTATACCTCACTGCCAGCAGACCTGACATCATGTTTTCTACATGTGTCTGTGCCAGATACCAAGCAAATCCTATGGAATCCCATGTAGTTGTTGTGAAACGCATCTTCAAATACCTAAAAGGCACTCCCAAACTTGGCCTTTGGTATCCAGCTAAATCCGATTTTCAGCTGAACGCTTTCACGGACTCAGACTATGGAGGATGCAAGTTAGATAGAAAGAGTACATCTGGTAGCTGTCAATTCCTAGGAGGTAGACTAGTGAGTTGGACTTCAAAGAAACAGACTTGTGTATCCACATCAACAGCAGAAGCTGAATACGTCGCTGCCGCCAGCTGTTGTTCGCAAGTCATATGGATGCAAACTCAACTGCGAGACTATGGCTTCAAAATTTCACAAATTCCCATATTTTGTGACTCAACTAGTGCAATTGCCATTTCTCACAATCCCGTTCACCATTCCATGACAAAGCACATCGACATTCGATATCATTTCATCAAAGACAACATTCAAAAGGGTCATATCGAATTGCACTTCATCAACACCGAAGATCAAATTGCCGATGTCTTCACTAAGGCTCTCGATGAAACAAAGTTTCAATACTTCCTAGGCCGTCTAGGAATGTTAAATCCAGATAACATCCATCCTTAAACTTTTACTTTTTGTTTGTACAAAAGTGTGTTTACTTTCATTCAAAAGGAAAATTCAAAAACAATTGAAAATTGCTTTCCTTTCAAAAATACCAAAAACATTCAAATAACCAATATTTCCAAAAACATTCAGAAAAACAAATCTTCAAAAAAAAATTAATAAAAGACTTGCCATAATAAGCTTTTATAGAACCTTGTGATTAATCTTTTCTTGACTTAATTTTCAGATGCTTATGCTCGATGAAGATTTTAAGTCATATTGATTCTCAATTGGAGTGAAGGTTCAAATATCCTACTTTTCATAATGTATATAACTTTATTTCCTTCGATTTTATTTCATTATTGACGATTTTAAACAATCAAGGGACATAAGGTTAGGAGGTTCAGATGAAAACAAAAACCCATGTGAGAATTTGTGCCTCGTCGATCTAAATCATTGTGGAAATCATTTCTTGTGAGCTTAGGTGTGTCACTATTGCTTATAAGGTATACCCAATTATACCTTGTCACGGTCTCATTTTTGCTTAGATATCAAAATGACCAGGGACGATACATTCATTTCTTACATACTAGACAAACTGTCTTTTATGCCACCTATCCCTACCTAGATAAAAGCCAACCAAAAATGAAGACTTGCGATCCCATGATCCATCAAGCAAACAACGACATATCCTTACAAGAAAACCAAAGGAAAAACAAATATCTATCAACATCCAATCCTCAAAGACAAATCAACAAGAAAACAAATGGATTCAATAAAGATATACCAAACAAAACAAAAAAAATATTCTACATTTGGTATTTTCAAACAAACTTTCAACCAAATGGTTATTTCAAAACAAAAATCATAAAATCCCGCGATTTGTTTTAACCATTTTTCACAAAAGAAGATATCTCAATCACTCAAGTCAAATACTCTTAAAAAGGTCTCAAATGTAGCAAATTCTCAATGCTAAAACAAAATATCTTTTTACAATAAATCGATATTAATCAACAAACAGGATATTATCAAAGAAGAAGCTGCAACAACAATGGATTTCTCGGGATACTGTAGCCTTCATCACTGAAGAATCTTAGTTGCAAACTGCACTATGAAAATTGCTAAACCCATCTACATGTATTTCCCGACGGAGAGAGAGTGAACTTTAATGGCATGAATGAAGAAACCCGCTGAGTAATGCCGAAACCAGTCTTATGTGATTGATTATCTAATAATGAGACTAAGTGACTTTACAGGAAAAGCATAGCTGAACACCTCCAATATGAGTGTGAGTCGTCAGAGAGAGATATCACTCATTTTTAGTGATCATTAACTTGTTCTGCTGCCAGAACAACCAAACACTCAAGTGAAGTGTCAGCTATACCTATGAGCGTTCATCTGAATCGACCTGTTAGACCACTTGTCGTCATTAATAATGCTATAAAATCTAAGGAAATTTCTTTAGATACATATATGACTACCCTTTGATAACCGAACCCGAGACTTTGATTCGGAAACAAATTTCTGAAAATCTTTTACATAAGATATGTTAAACCAAGTCACAAACTTTCAAAACGATTACAATGGTTTTATATATATCTTCTCATTGACAAAACTTTTATCCCAAATCTTCAAGATTAAAACTGTTAATGTGATTATATCTATCCTTATTTCATCAATGATCACATAGGGGGAAATTGTTGAAAAATGTTTTTATATGTGATCATCATTGAAATAAGACGAATTGGTTTTATATTATCTAACAAATATTATCAGTTATTTCAGGTTGCGTGGATTCGTGCTTAATTATGAAATAGAAAAATATGCAAAAGACGAAATACGCAAAGACGGAAAAATAGACGCAATATTTGGTCGTTTGAAGACAAAACAAATCAAGACTAAAATTGTCAAGAATTTAAAAACCTCAAGGGTCAAAAATGGAAATTCAATTCACAATTGGATATATATATATATATATATATATATATATATATATATATATACAAGTGTTCGTGTGTGTGTGTGTATATATATATATATATATATATATATATATATATATATATATATAATGTATATTATATAAATATATATGTATATATATTATATTGTATATATATATGTATGTATAGTGTATATGTTGTATATATATATATATATATATATATATATATATATATATATATTATTGGAAAGAAATCTTCACAAAAGCAAAAGTACCAAACATCATGTGTGCTTCCAACCTTTACAATCAATCATTTCATTACTTTTCCTTAAACAAACAAGAGTTGCTTGATTCTTTTGCATATATATAGATGCATGTTTACATGAGTTTTTGTGTGTGTTTTGTGTTTCCTTGTAATATATCTCCTATTACTCTCTCATCTCCAGAAGAATAAACACATAGCCAACCTCAAAATACTCTCCAAACACCCTCCAAATACCCTCCTTAAACCTCCTCCAAAAACCCTTTCAAATCACCACAACCATCATCACCTTGCTGTTTTTCGACATCAGAATTTGCAAGTTAAAACAAAAATCACTGAGCACAACTCAACAAGATAATACGGGAGAGATTTTCACCGCAAATTATTCAGGACCTTACCTACATCCAGGAATTTTCCTCGATTTTTTTGACCACTGCAAACCCCAGAGAGACGCAAGAGAGAATTGGCTATCCAGAGAGAATTACTACGAAAATCTGAATTTCGTAACCACCCAAAGCTCTTTCAACATCACCCTCTTTGTTACCTTATACCACCAAAACTACAACCTTATTACACCTTCTACCACCCTCTAAATACCCACTTCAACCTCATCAAATCACCTTAAAAAACCCCATACCCACATACTTAAAAAACATTACCCGTGTATTTTGTATCGTTTTGTAAACAATTCATTGTTACATAAAAAGAACTTATTGTTACTTACTGGATTGAACTTTGAACAAATAGAGACACAGTCTATTAAGATCCAGTCCAATTCTAAACCAGTTCAGTCAATTTATTGACGAACCGACTTTATATATATTTATATATTTATATATTTTATTACAACTTTACGTCATTTAAATACTGTCATTTATTTCATTTATAGCTTTCAGTCATTTATAGCTTTCCAGTTTATATTTATTCCGCACTTCTTATTTTTTTTTTCCGCATCTTATCTCCTTAAATATATATATCTGTCACCCAGTAACTGGTATCCGAGCCTTTATTCGTGGTAATCAGATCGTATATTTTCAACAATCCGTTAATACTATAAGGAAAAGTTAGTAATCGCAAACAATAATACAACGATGCTACGTCGACAAGTACATGAGCACTATATAGTATGAAAAAAATTAAAGCAGGTTTAAAAGATGTAAGTTAAATATTAAAACCAATAAACCACTAGATTAGTGCAAAAAAACTAATTACAAAGCAGGGGAAAAAAACCCGAACAGGCGAACCAATTTGAAAAAGCTCCACTTTGATGTGAGGAAAAAAAATAAAAAGATGAGTGTTTGGAAAAAAATTATATTTTGGTGAAAACTCTAAAAAAAACCTGAAAAATGATCTTTCTAATCGGTAGGTTAGCATTATTTTTGTTTGCTAACCTACAAATAATAGTTATTATATATAAAAAACGATGCATGGTAGAAAATCTCATATATAAAAAGGAAAATTATGCATGATAATAGCTAGCAAAACACCAAATTTTAAATGAAATAAGTGTTTGGATGGTTTGTAAAAAGAAATAAAAAAAAGAGTTGAATGACAGTTTCTATAACAAAAAAAAACTAAAAGAGTTGAAGGACCATTTCTACAACTTAGATGATTTATGAATAACAAAGAAGAATGCAGGGCTATTTCAATAATGTGGATTCCAATTTCAATAAAATGAGGCGTTTTTTAAAGTATTAACTCATAAGAGCATCACTTTTTGTTAATTTGCAGTATTAGGCTACAGTTGCCACCCCTCTCGCCAAACTCTCGCTACCAATATTTACACCATCTCGTATAAGTCACTAAGTGACTCACCAGTGACGAATCGCAACTGTAATAGCGAGAACAAAGATAAGGAAAAGATTGACTGTGTTTGGTTATTTATTTATTTTTCAAAACAAAACCTATTAAATTTCTCCCACAACCACTCCCTACCTTTTTTAATATTGGCAATAAAAAAACCTATGTGGCAATAAAAATTCCTAAATGGGTCGCCTAAACCACATATCCAAATTTCACTAAATAGTCGACCCTAAACCACATACCCTAATTATACAGATGAATCCTCCATTTACTCTATCCAACAATCTGATATCCTAATCGATCCTTATTTGATCGAGTTTCATAACCACATATCCACTGCCCCAGATCTGATACTTTCGGACGCCGGACGACAGTTGATGTTAAGTTTCCGGCACCTGATTGTGTAACATTCTGTTTTAAAATAAAATAAACAAAATAAAATAAATGAAATAAAATGAATAAAATAAAATAGATAAATAAATAAATAATGAACCCTAAAACCCCAAAATATATTTTATATTTTATTTTATTTTAGCCCTAAATTCGTAATAATTTATCAGCTTTAGCCATAAGAAGTTAAATGGTATAATTTCCAGAATTTGGGGTCTATATTGTAATATTAGGACTTAAAATGTAACAGATTTTGTGAAGCGAAGGTGATTAGTAATTATTGGATTTAAATTGTAAAGGAATTGTAGAGGCATGGACCAATCTTGTTAAAATACATCCAAGTGTGGTAAAACACGGACTTGAACCCGTGATTCCTTACCCCTCCCGTTTTTAGAGTGCAACACCCGAAAACCCTAACACCCCGCTCCCAAGTTGAAGCAAAGAAAAGAAGAGAAAAGAAAAGAAAGAAAGGAGAGAAAAGAAGAGAAAAGAAAGGAAAACAAATTTGTCTTTTGTGCTCTCGAGTTGGAGGGAAATGGAAGGAAAGTTAAACATTTTATTCTTTCTTTTCAAATCCTCCCAAATCGGAAGGAAAGTTAGGAGGGAAAGTGATTCTTCCATTTCCTTCCACTTCCTTCCTTTAATGAAACTCATGGGCATCAATCTCTCTTACTTTCCTCTCATTTCCACCCATTTCCTTTCTTTTCTCTCCTTAAGTTGAACTCGGGAGCGGGGTGTAACTCTACAACATTCTTTCAGCCGCCACCTTAATCTCGGGCATCCCAGCCGCCGCTGGCCTGCTGCTGTGAACAACCGCTGCCGCCACCTCTGTTCCTGGCTACACCGAACCGCCGAGCATCGCGGCTACCTTCCCTTCCGGCGAGAACGAGTTGCCACCATGAGTGCGTCCGCTGCCACCATTCCTCCATATTCTTCTTCTTCTTTCTATCGCCATCTGCAACCGCAACACCGTAGTTGCCGGTGCTGCTCCGACTATACCTCGCCTTCTTTCTGTCCTGCAGCAGCTAGCCGTCGCCGCAGCCGCTCGTACAGCCCTCCCATCAGCTATTCGCTGCTCCGGTCGTCGTACCACCCCCGAAGAGGAAGAAACCAAAAGTTATGTATCTAGCTTTATCGTAGCTTTCATGTCATAACACACTTATATCTGCATCTGTCTATGAGTCAGTTCAAAAGGATTTGGATTACACACAACACAAACACTCCAGTCTCTATTATGTGTAATAGTTTGTGTGAATTGTTTGATTTAACAACACACAATATGCATCTTCCTTAATGTGTGACCTAAAACATGATTTGAATTGAGTGTATGCTCTGAATATTCGTGAATTTATTGAAATTTAGGTTAAATTATGTGTTGAAGGCAACAACGATTGCGGCTTTTGCAAGAATGACAGTTGAAGATTCAAAAAAGTTGCTTTTACCAGAATTCTACCCTTCTTGCGTTGTTTTCTCACAGAGACAGAAGTTGAGTGATACTTTTCTACCCTACATTCTTCCTACTTTTGTACTTTCTCTCCACTTTCTTTCTATCTTCTTCAGGGACTGATTATTCTGCTTAATCTTTCAGTTGACCATGCTTAATGCTCATCTTACAAAGATCTGGCCCTATGTTGATGAGGTCAGTTTTAAATTTTAAACAACAACCGATTGAAACAAGAGTGTCAAATTTTGCATCTGGCCATAGAAGTTGTGCTTCACGTATTGCAAATATTGTAGGGATATTTGCCACAATAGCACCATCTTGCCACCTAAATACACCTGGACAAGATAGATGATATACATAAATGAAAAATGTCAGATTTTTTATATTTTTATAAGTTACTCAACTGGATATTACAATTATAAGTTCAGGGTTTAGGGTTTATACCATCAGAGTAATCATCAAGATGATATGGAGTAGCAGATGATGCTCTTATTGTTAGGATCGAGACACTTAACACACGACTCTAAACACACACACAGCTCACGAAAAACAAGAACACAAGGATGAACATGAGGGATTTAACATGGTTCGGTCCTTCTCTGACCTACGTCCACCGGTAACTAGGAATTTACATTTCTTGGTGCTAATCTGCACTCTTTCTGTGTTACTCTAGATACAAGTTTTACAAATGAAAGGAAGAAGCCTATTTATAATATTTTGAGTCGTAAGCCTTTTCTTCCATTCACATACATGTGAAATTGATAAAGCCACCGTTGTTGAAATTCTGCAGCCGTAACAATTTTTCCATGTTTTCTGGCTTTCCTTGTTTCCTGACACTTCTTTTGACTAGCCCAATGGCTTCACACTCAACAATCTCCCACTTGAAGCCACGAAACAATCTTCACCATAGCTACAACTGTGTATCTGTATTTCTGTAAAAACTTTTGATCTTGACTCCTTCCTAGTTACCCTGTCTTTCTCTTCAATTAACCTGAAGGCCAGTTGAAGCTTTCGTTAGCTCCAACACATCAGTCATGGCTAAGTCTGCCACTGACCTATTCTTTGTCTCCACCGGCTCCCACTGAAATGAACTGCCCGATCCTGGAACATCCTGAGAACAAACGACACTCTCCATGTGTAGCAGATAATCTGGAGAGACTTTTACAGATGGAATACTGGTTTTCTTAACCCACTGTGTTCTGGGTATTCTAGCTGAAACACAACCCTTGCTCCCACTGCTATGAATGCCCTTGACTGGTTTTTATGAACTGTTCCAAACACGTTCAACCTGAATCTGACCTGTGACTCTGGGTTTGCCATCTGCAAAGCAAACCTTCTTCTGTCCACGAGACTCTATGAACCGGATTTTGTTTTTCTTCTGAACTGGGACGGTTACTCCCTCAGACGGTAAACTGACCATGTATAATGAACCCCTCTTATGTCCACGAGCTATCACAAGATTTCCTTTGACAACCTTCCACTGCCCATTCCTGAACTTAACCTCGTGTCCCTGTTCATCCAACTGCCCAACAGAAATCAACTGTTTCTTCAGACTTGGAATTACCCGGACATCCTTCAAAGTCCATGGACCGACTGGAGTCTTCAGATCTAAGTCACCTATGCTCGTCACATCAAGAACCTCATCGTTCGCCAGTCTTACCTTACCAAAATCCCCTTCTTTCAGATTCCGCAGTGCTTCACGGCTGTGGGTAGCGTGAAATGAAGCACCCGAATCCATAACCCAGGAATCCACATTGCTCTCCACACTACAGATCAAAACATCATCATCTGAATGGTCTACTGCAACGTTAACTTCTTTCTTGTCTTTTGGACATTGATTCCTGAAATGTCCAACCTCTTTACAGTTCTAACAAGTCACATCATTTCGAGTCCTTGACTGACTCCTTCTCCTGTTCCCGCTCCCACTACCTCTGTTATTTCTTCTACCTCTAACCGCATTCAATTGTTCACTTGATGATTCCCCGGAATTTCTTCGTCTGACGTCTTCGCCTAGAATTAAATCCCGAATTCCCTCAAAAGTGAGCTCTTTCGATCCTGCGGAACTAGTAACGGTTGTAACTGTTCCGGACCAACTGTCAGGTAATGATGATAACAGTAGTAAAGCTTGAACTTCGTCCTCAAATTTTATTCCCACTGACCCAAGTCTGGATAAAATCGAGTTCAAATTGTTGATGTGTACTGTAACTGAACTTCCTTCCCTCATCCTCGTGTTGACTAGTTCCCGAATCAGGAAGACTTTATTTGCTGCCGACGGCTTCTCGTACATATCAGACAATGGCTCCATGATTCCCTTTGCCGAGGTCTCCTTCAAAATGTTGAAGGCAACATCCTTTGACAATGTCAGTCTAATAAATGCATTGGCCTTCTTATCCAAAGTCTTCCAGTCTGCCTGTATCATCGCCTCCGGTTTTTCACCTAAAACTGCGTCCAAGTCTTTCTGCACGAGCAAATCTTCAATTTGCATCTTCCACCAACCAAAATCTTTCCCATCAAACTTCTCAATCTGAAGCTTACTGCTTTCTGCCATTTTCTGAAAGAACAATGACCTATTTTGCAATTTTCTGGAAATTCAGGGGCCAAATTGCAAATTTTCAAATCTGCAAATTTTCAAATCTGCTACAGTGTCTGCTGACGTCACCGCTGACGTCGTGCTACAGTGTCTGCTGACGTCATCGCTAACGTTGTGCTACAGTACATCTACAGTACCGCTACAGTGTCGTCTTCTCCGGCAGAACTTCGGTGCTGCAGTGTCGTCTTCTCTGGCAAGTTCAGGCGCTACAGTGTCGTCTTCTCCGGCGGAACTGGTTTTTCCGGTCACTATTCCGGCAAACCTTTGACCGGCGATTTGGACGTCTTCCGGTGGTCAAAAAATTCAGAAAAAAATATTTTCGGAATCTTCGGAACGAGACCTTTCCAACGGTATACACCAAAATCGTTTTTGACGAAAAAAAAATTCGACCAAAAAACTGAAAATCACCTTCTGGAGCTAAAACCTTGCTCTGATACCACTTGTTAGGATCGAGACACTTAACACACGACTCTAAACACACACAGAGCTCACGAAAAACAAGAACACAAGGATGAACATGAGGGATTTAATGTGGTTCGGTCCTTCTCTGACCCACGTCCACCGGTAACTAGGAATTTACATTTCTTGGTGCTAATCTGCACTCTTTCTGTGTTACTCTAGATACAAGTTTTACAAATGAAAGGAAGAAGCCTATTTATAATATTTTGAGTCGTAAGCCTTTTCTTCCATTCACATACATGTGAAATTGATAAAGCCACTGTTGTTGAAATTCTGCAGCCGTAACAATTTTTCCATGTTTTCTGGCTTTCCTTGTTTCCTGACACTTCTTTTGACTAGCCCAATGGCTTCACACTCAACACTTATAGCTTGCCATAAATCATGTCTACAGCTTCCCATGTAAGCACTCCTTTTATACCCAACTTGAGCACCAGTAGTTGCAGTGGTTGAAAAATTGTCTGACATTGTCAAAGGAACTTCTTGTATGCCAGCAGGGTACTAGATTTTAAATGGAAATAATATCAATCATTGTTTATTTTCCATTAGGGAGCAAATTTAATTAATAATTTGCGGAAAATAAAAAAAAACCTGATAATTACGGAATGGAATCTCCATCCTACAGATTTAGAAAGACTTGCAGATTTAGAGCATGTAGACCGGTTAGCATCTTCATCCTGGATATAAGAAAACTTGTGTATGCTCGAATGGAATCTAGAAGTGGAAATGGTGATAGTGAAGTCTAAAGAACAATGCTTGAGCTTCTCAATCAGTTGGATTTATTTGAAGCATCAAACAAGATCAAGGTAATTTTTTTCACTTTAATATTTTAAAAAAAGACGATATTGCCCTTCTGAATGGATCTCTATTTTGATGTTTACAGGTTTTGATGCTACTAACCGTATTGATATCCTTGATCAGGCCCTTATTAGGCCTGGAAGAATTGATAGAAAGATTGAATTCCCAAATCCAAATGGAGATGTAAGTATTTATTTAATTTTAATCCTTCCTGTTCCTCTAAAATAAGCCTTTGTTAAGTTGTTTCTTTTTTAATATAAACATGGACCTACACATTATTAGCAGAATTTCATGTCTGATAGCTGAAGGTGCTTCTAGAACTGCCTTTAAGCCTTCTAAAATTGTGAATTAATCTATTGGGCTTTTCTTTTTTTATCGATAAGATTGCATATTGGGTGATGATTTCAACTCTGACCAACCAAGATTTCAATTGTTCTTTTGGCAGTTCAAGTACACTACTTAATCTGTGATTAGATATCCCTAACCAGTTTATAAGGTAAGGTCTTAACCTGTCTCATATTGGTCTATGTAAGCTTTCAACTGGGCCATTTGTTTATTTTTTGTTATTTGACTTCTATACTGAAACAAATTTTCAGTTACATCCTCTCTCTTTCTCTCATATATATAGAAAAATATAGTTTTAATATTGCTAATGGTTAAAACTTTATTTAATCTTAATCTCTTTTCTTAATCCAGGGTTATCTTCTTCTCCACTGATGCTAATTCCATTTTTGCCCTTCAGATTCCAAATTTACCGGGCAGGGGAGCTTTACAAACATAAATCATGGCTTTTAATGGCTTTACATCTTATAGTTGGTGGAAGGTGTGTATAATAACATGCATATACTAAATTTGTTTCTATTAATTCAAGTTTCTATTAAAAGATTCTAGTGTTTTTTTAATTACAGGTTTTGATGGGGAGGCTTTTGGAAAGTATTTACTGAATATTTTAGTTTTGAGGTCAATTGTTTTTATATAGTTTTGGGGGAAGAATGAATATACAGATGTCGAGCTGCGTGAAAAATGGGATACTTATGTCATAAACTTAATTTACAAGTGATATGTATTTGACAATTACTTTTTGATGAATTTGGAATGTATTTTTGAATTTGACACTATAGTTTGTGTAATTTAGACAATAAATTTGTAATTTAGTTTGATTAAGATTTGATAGAATATTTATATATATATATATATATATATATATATATATATATATATAATTTAAAAAAACTATGAAACCATGACATACAAAGCATGTCGTAAAAATATGTCAAAAATCATATTGTACAAAACATGTCGTAAATGTCTGTCATAAATACAAAAATGTTACGAATTATGACAAACAAAGTCAGTCGTAAATGTATGTCGAAAATGCATGTCGTGTATGTATGTCGTAATTGTTGGTCATAAAAGTCTGTCGTAAACTTTATGACAGACCTAATGTCTGTCATTTCCCTTTATGACAGGCTTTCAATAACAAACATTTGTCTGTCATATATAGGCATTTATGACAGACATTGTCTGTCAAGGAAAACCTTTTTTCTAGTAGTGCGCATTCCTCCCGTTTTCACCTCCTGTTGGACATCGAACAACCAAAGTCACCTCCCTTGCTGCTTGCCTTGCACCCATCGATGACCTCTTTCCCTGTCAAATGAAACAAACCCAAACATCCATTCCCTTCATCGGTTTCAATCAAAAAAAAATAGAAAGAAGATCGGCGGAGCTGCCGAAGCAGCCCCCATTCACGCACCCGTCACCACCTCTCACACTTTCCTTTCCCTCGCAGCAGCCCAATCGATCGCCAATGCATATCTCCAATCAGACCCCTCTTCTGATCTCTTTCCCCTTCGCAACTCCTTCCAAGACGGAAGACGAGCAGCCCCGCTGCTTCGTCTCTTCCTTCTCGTCCGAGACACAGCAACCGCTGCTTCGTCTCTTCCTTCTCGTCCGAGACACAGCAACCGCTGTTTCCGTCTCTCCCTCTCTCTTCTTCGGTCCGGCCAAGTGTCGGGGGCACTACCTCCTTCCTTCGCACCTCACAGCCGGATGAGAACGATCGAACTTTCACTACTTCTCCCCTTCGGCCTCGTCGAACCTCGGAGACGGCGATCCTCCTCACGATGGATCGATCATCACCACCAGTCGCTGCTTTTGTGCGTCTTTTCCCCTCCCTTTGTTTGTCTACTTTCGTTCGTTTCTTTCTTTGCCCGATCAAACGAGAACACGGGCACAAAAAGCCCTAATCCTCCTAAGTTGAGCCATTAAACACATCTAGCCCTCCATTTATAGTTTTAATTTAAAATCAGCCCCTCCTTTGGTATGTCTCAACAGAATGAGTCCCTTTCCCCAAAAGTTTGGTTTAATTAAAACAAAACAGCCCCTCCAATGGAGATTTCTTAACAATATCAGCCCAAGACTCAAACATTAATCCCATTTGAACCATTTTAGTCCCTCCCTTTATTTATTTTAACCAAAGCAGTCTTATTTTGGTTAATTAAATTGCCAAACAACCCCCAATAGTTTAAACTCGTTACGAAGCGGTCTCGGAAATATTTCAAAATTCAAGAAACACGACTTTGCGGTTTTCACATCGACCTTCCAAAAATAAAGGAACTCCGAACAAGTCGAACTCACACTTCAAGGGTGAGTGCTTACGCTTCTTTTTTTAATATTTTAATTATTTCGGGGGGGGGGGGGGGTACATGTGCCGATATACTTCGTTTTTACAAAAAAATTACTTTCTTATGCAAAAATATAATAAATCTAGTTTATAAAAATATTATTTAACAATGTAACATATAGTTACAAATAAACTAGTATAAACTTTTCGTATTCATATTATGGATTTTTATCGTGAAATAACTAATCCACATGACAAATGCTACATGATACAAAAATATATGATTTTTATGTGACATTGCATATTATAACAAGCATGTTATAAAACTTTGTAGTATTTCAAGGATTCAGTTATTACTATTCATGTATATTTATATGTTTAAACGCATAAAGTTTATACATGTACATATGTTCATTACTTTGAAATATACATCTTTATAAAAGCGAGTACATTACACTTTTACGTACATACCAAGCATACTCGGCTTTTATAAACTTTATACAATGAAATTCATTATGCCTAGTGACTTAATCAAAATTAAGTTAGGGCTGAGAGTCATTCACATACTTTTTAGGTTAGGGCTTTTTAGTGAGACTTTATTCATTAGTTGAGTCTAAACACTTAGCATACCCACACTACTACAACCCTTTAGGAGGTGAGAACCATGAAATTTGATGCCCAAGGGAAGGTATTTATAGCTAGGGGATCTCCAGCATAAGCCTTGATATTAATAATAAAATATTCAGATTTTATCTATTACAAGCAGTTATCCTTATCAGCTCCATAAAAACCGTCCACCCTATAGAACCATCTAGAATTGCCTTCCTTGCTCAACTATGAACAATTACAAATCAGTCGTTGCACCTTTAATTAATTCCAATTATTCCCAAATTAATTCTAGATTAATTCTGATTAATAATTAATTAATTCTTATTAGTTTCATATTAATTTATTAATCATGTAAATTAACAAATCAATCATTCAACTATTGATCTCATATTAATTTATTAATAACATAATAAATTAACAAACCAACTATCTATTTTCAATTAATATATTTAATCATATAAGACATTAACAAATTATTTATTACAATTTATTAATCATATAATAAACAAAAATTTATCCTCTCTCTACAAATGACATTCTAACCAAGTTCTAGTTATGAGGGCAACCCAAAAAGGACTTTGCTTTTAATTACAAATATATACCAATTTAGTTATGAGCTTAAACACCTTAATCCAACAGTCTCCCACTTGGAGGCACCGTCACGTCGTGATATGGCCGCAAGAGATAGGAGCCTCATTTAAGTGTCACGATGTGACACTATATTGGTCACAACATGACGCCAGATCAGAGGCAAACCGTAATTTTGGACTTGGACCTTATTTAAAGGAAGTGAGGGGCTAAGTTTTCCTTCACCCTCAACCTCCATCACCTCCAAAACCTATTGAAGAAACCCTAATCCATCTCCTTTATTTTTGAGCTCATTTTGGTGCTTTTGGTTGCTCTTGAAGGAAGAAGAAGGATTGGGTTGTGTTGTGTGCATCATGGCAAGCTGTGGGACTTCATTTTGGGCATCCTTGAACCTTTATAAGTGTTCAAGATCCAAACTTTATTGTTCTAAGTGGATATATCTAAGGTTTTGGCCCATTTTCTTCAAATATGAGCTAGTTGGAATGAGAGGATTCCATAAAGTTAGCAAATTTATGGATCCTTGAGGTCCTTGGAGTGTTATATGCTCCATATTTGGAGCTTGCTAGTGTATTGGACCATTGCATGAGATCTTTTGTGATATTTCTTCATTTTTGACCTAGTTTGACCCTTAGACTCACAATGAGAATGCATGGCTATAAAGCATATATGACAACCCGAAAATTTCTATCTTGTAAAGTCAATCCAATCAACCAAAAGTCAGACTTATTTCTATTGCCTTTTAGCCTTGTTAAGGGTCATTTTAATGAGTTCTAAGCCCAGTACACTTATGGATTGGATGTTGAGAAGTGTTAGGTTAGGATTAGAGGAATGAAACCGAACCAGAAGGATGTTCACGGCCATGAGCCCCTCCCATATAAGTACCTTTCTTTCATTTATTCCTCATTTCTCTATCCCTTGGCCGCAAACAACCCCTTTCTCTCTCAAGTATCATATATCAAGAACACCATTTTCACTTTTTTCACCCTCTTTCCTTTGTATCTCCTTAGAATACAACTTAGGATCTTCAAACACTTCCCAAAACACCTAGATCTTCAAGTGTTCTTCAAGTTTGGGCCGTGAACCCTTCATATCTTCAAGTTTGGGCCGTGAACCCTTCATATCTTCAAGTTTGGGCCGTTAACCCTTCAAGTGTTCATCATTGGGCCGTGAACCACTCAAGTGGGCCGTGAACCACTCAAGTGGGCCGTGAACCACTTAAGTGGGCCGTAAACTCCCATCTATTTGGGTCGTGAACTCCATTGGGCGGTGAACACCATATCAGCCTCCTATCTTGCTTCTATCACTCTTTTGGTGAGTTATCCTTGCATCCTAGGTTGTTTCCCAATCTCCTTTGTAGTTAGATTTGCTAATTACATGAACATATGTATCAATATATGTCATTTAGGACTCGTTTGTGTCTCGGGACTTCATTCGTGGAACTTAGCATCCTTACTCGAATCTTCAGTTGAATCAACCACATAAGGTGAGTTCATACCCCTATAATCAATCTTTTAAATGTTTTAAAATGCTTTTAAGGGGGGGGGGGGGGATACAAGTTGAACACAATGATATTGTGTATATATTTACCTGTGATAACCATCACATTAAAGGATTTCTTATGCTTTTGTAAGTGATCAAATCTATTCAACAACTCTTTTAAAAAGATGTTAGTTTATTGTTTATAAAACTCCGTTTTTAAGGTACATGTTTAATTCAGTAGATAATTGAGTCTTTTCTTCAAGTCAGTAACAGTTCAAACAAGCATACTAGTAAACTATAATAGGTATAGTTTAGGGGTTCAGTTCATACTATAACTAGAACAGGAAGGAACATACTATAACAAGAACAGGAAGGAACATACTATATTCTAGAACAGAAGAACAAATCATGATTCACGAACCTATACTTTATGCTCCCAGTAACCTAGGAAGGGAACGTATCATTAACTCATTGTTTATAACAAAATATGATAATATACAAGGTATAAGGATATATATGGGGTACATCTACAAAGTACCAGGTTATATATGGGGTACATCTACAAAGTACCGGATTTTATTTATAAAGGTACATCTACAAAGTACCGGATTTTATTTATAAAGGTACATCTACAAAGTACCGGACAATATTAAATAAAACAGAGCAATATATATAAAACTCACAACAGTATCGACTGAGGCGTTTAGAGTGCAGGATTTCATTACTTCTAGTAGTCTTCCTAACAAATAGAACAGCGCCACATAACTTCCTAGTAACATGAACATTCAGTAAAAAGGGGGCCTATAATGCTAACTTTATGATTCCTTAGTGGATACATTAGGGATATATATTAATAGGATCCGACAGGCAGTAGGATGTGTGCTTTCCGCTTCATTTCCTGTTCTTTGTTTGCTTGTGGGCTTAGAGCAGATTCACACAGTCTACTATCTATTCGATCTTATATATATATATATATATATATATATATATATATATCCCGTATACACCCAGTAATCATAGGGAGTAACAGGTATGGGTCAGGTCATAGCATACAAGTTCAGTATACCGCTCTCTAGTACAAAAACATACTTTTCGGATAGAACATTAAGTAGGAGGAACTAGAAACTCATCTTTAAAAGGTTTGATACGCATTATTAAACCAGTATAACTTAAAGGACCTTTAGTGGTTAATTCTATAATACCTTAGTTTATACATCAGAGTTATATATAATTAATATGCGATAGGCAGTTGGATGTGTGCTTTCCGCCTTACTTCATGTTCCTTGTTTGGTTGTAGGCTTAGGGCAGATTCACCCATTTAACTGTCCGCTCGATATTAGATTATATATAGTTAGTATAAACTAAGTGATTATAGAAGGAACTATTGTGGTTACCATTTTTACTAAAGGAAATATATGATTTTCTTAAAGAATGTTTTCATTAAATATAAAGAATTGTTACAGTTAACTCCGTAAGTACCAAATGAATACGTCAGGGTTATATAAAATGAAGATCTAACAAACAATGGGATGTGTGCTTTCCGCCTTACTTCCTGTTCCTTGTTTGGTTGTGGGCTTAGGGCAGATTCACACAATCGATTGTCTGTTTACTCTGGATTGTATATAACTTGTATCCATTTAGTACTCATAGAAGGAATTGTAGAGTCATTTTTACTTATCATTTACCACATCAGAAAATATAGGATTTTCTGGAGGAACATGCAAACTTTTCTAAAAGAACTTACTTTTTACTTTTCTTCACTAAAATACTTATGAACTCACCAACTTAAATGCTGATCTTCTCTTTCAAAATAACTTGTATTCTCAGGAAACTAGTAGACAGGTACGCGCATTGGGATTCAGAAGATGGAGTATAGTAGATTCATGTCTTGTTTTGTTATTTAATTTTGGAGTCAATCTTTTGTGAATCACATACTTTGTAAACACTTTAATATTAATGCAATGGTTGTTGGTTACTTTGATTACTATGATGTATGTGTTGTGATACTACATATGACGTCATCCGCCCCCGAACGTTTTCGCCGTTCCGGTTTGGGGGTGTGACAACATCGGTCTTTAGGTGGTAAGGACGTTAGGAAGCCTTTTGGAAAGATTGGATGGATGGATTAATGGATTAAGAGTTGAATCTATTAAGTGGAGAAAGCCTGTCTTCACGACGTAACAACTTCCTCATCATGACGTGACGACTGGGGAATTCCCAGTTGTTTTGGACAGATCCTGTCACGATGAAATGACCTGTCTATCATGACATGACGGTAGTTTGAATTGAGACTGAGTTGGATTGTGACCGAGTTTGGGATCGGGCCGAGTGCGTTTCTCATGACGTGACCACGGGATGGTCACAACGTGAAGATTAGCCGATGATAATGCTGACTATTGACTTTGACCTTGACCGTTGACTTGTTGACATAGGTTGACTTTTGATTAATCTGCTAGTTCTAGAGCATAGATAAGGTTGGACCTTGTTTAATCGATAGGTGTGTTGTAGTATGTGACATCCCGAAATTTAGGTCAAAGACTGTGAACGATCAAGTTCACAGTAAACCTCTTTGTAATTTTATTCATTGAGTTTTAGTGCATCTTATGTGAAATAAATGAGTTCATTTTAACTATCATAAGATACCCGATGGTATCTTACTTCCAAATGTGTAAGCTGACAAACAAATCAATCAGCTCAAACTACAACCATAGTCAATACGTCTGAAAAACTGGAATTTCGTAATAAGGAGTTGTGAGAATTACAAACACTCTAGTCTCGTAGTACGTGTTTCCTTGTTTCCGAAAATATAAAAAACGTCCAAAACGGAGTTCGTATGCAAAAGATACGATCATTTTAAGAATCTAAAACCAGTATAATACTGATTTTCTTTAATCTGTTGAAACTGTTTCTACCCATTGAGAGACTTGCACACCTCATATGGGAATTCCGAAAACATTTTTGGACACAGGCTATAGCCTAATATTTAATTCCATATTTGAAATATTTTTGGAAAAAATATTTATAATGGTTGAAAAATCAGACGTTTTCACAGTTATTAGTCGCGAAACATTAAACTATTGATTTCGACATGATTCATATTATTGGTAATGTATTTCTAAAAAATATAAAAATTCAATGTCGGTTTATGTGAGTTTTAAATATGGAAACAACATAATATTTCAAAAATCATGTTCATTTATTAATATAGGGTGAGAGGTATAATTTATAAACAATTATAAGTAATTGCTATAATTTCTATAAAAGATGCATTATTTGACAAATGGTCATCAAATAACAAAATGTTTATAAACTGTATAATGACAAGGCTACTATATATGTATATATATATATTTTCAGTGTCCTATGCGACTTCAAATGATCCAAATTAATCATGTAATCACAATGTATATATCTTATATAATTAAAATTATGTAACAACACTATATATATATATATATATATATATATATATATATATATATATATATATACCATTTTCCAAATACCACATATACAACAACATTAAAATGTACACATCTAAATTTATATGACATTTATGACTTCTAAAGACCAAAAATCAAGTGTGTATATTAAATTTGATTTCCATTAAGTACCATACTCGATCATCATTTTCCACACAAACATTCAAAATGATTCACATTGTGGATGTATATTTTCCATAACCATCTAAATTGTATGCCAAAGATCAAGTTAAAACCAAATCAAATCCTAAATTATACACCAAATTGCTCATTGAAAATATAGAGAAAATCTTAAATTGTACTTCCCTAATATTTCATAGATCATATTGTACACAAAAATCAAACCAAAACCAAAGCTACACACAAAGAGCTTAGACTAAATTACACATAAGGTAAACAATATGTTTTGACAATACTACACACAAACACAAAGGGATTCATACAAGATTCACACATACCCAAAGCTGTACTCAAAAAGTCACGTGTTCCTGACTTTTCCAAAAAGTCAGTTTTCCTTATATCAAAAATCCAAAAGTAGCTTTTAAAATTCTTTTACCAAACATCTTTTAGCTTTTATCTTTTCCTAAAAGGACTTTTGGCCTCTCACTCTCAAAAGGTAAGCCAAACCCCCCATAAAGTGACGCTGCAGTCAGAAACATCAAAACCCCCTTCGTTCTTCCTTCTCCATTTCCTGTGAGAAATCAAACAAAAACCTCAGAGGATCGTTATTTCCTTATACCTTGTTCTTTTTCATTGTTTCTACCAAATCAAAAAAGAAGATGAAGCAAGGAATTACGGGAGCAAAAAAGCCTCGCATTCCTCCCGTTTTCACCTCCTGTTGGACATCGAACAACCAAAGTCACCCCCCTTGCTGCTTGCCTTGCACCCATCGATGGCCTCTTTCCCTGTCAAATGAAACAAACCCAAACATCCATTCCCTTCATCGGTTTCAATCAAAAAAAAATAGAAAGAAGATCGGCGGAGCTGCCGGAGCAGCCCCCATTCACGCACCCGTCACCACCTCTCACACTTTCCTTTCCCTCTCAGCAGCCCAATCGATCGCCAATGCATATCTCCAATCGGACCCTTCTTCTGATCTCTTTCCCCTTCGCAACTCCTTCCAAGACAGAAGACGAGCAGCCCTGCTGCTTCGTCTCTTCCTTCTCGTCCGAGACACAGCAACCGCTGTTTCCGTCTCTCCCTCTCTCTTCTTCGGTGTGGCCAAGCGTCGGGGGGACTACCTCCTTCCTTCGCACCTCACAGCCGGATGAGAACGATCGAACTTTCGCTGCTTCTCCCCTTCGGCGTCGTCGAACCTCGGAGACGGCGATCCTCCTCACGATGGATCGATCATCACCACCAGTCGCTGCCTTTGTGCGTCTTTTCCCCTCCCTTCGTTTGTTTGCTTTCGTTTATTTCTTTCTTTGCCCGATCAAACGAGAACACGGGCACATATAGTTACAAATAAGCTAGTATAAATTTTTCGTATTCATATTATGGATTTTTATCGTGAAATAACTAATCCACACGACAAATGCTACATGATACAAAAATATATGATTTTTATGTGACATTGCATATTATAGCAAGCATGTTATAAAACTTTATAGTATTTCAATGATTCAGTTATTACTATTCATGTATATTTATATGTTTAAACGCATAAAGTTTATACATGTACATATGTTCATTACTTTGAAACATACATCTTTATAAAAGCGAGTACATTACACTTTTACGTACATACCAAGCATACTCGGCTTTTATAAACTTTATACAATGAAATTCATTATGCCTAGTGACTTAATCAAAATTAAGTTAGGGCTGAGAGTCATTCACATACTTTTTAGTTAAGGGCTTTTTAGTGGGACTTTATTCATTAGCTGAGTCTAAACACTTAGCATACCCACACTACTATAACCGTTAATCTTCGGAGCCAGATACATATGTATAGATCTATACGAGGTTGACATCCCCACCTGCAGTTGCTAGCTACAACTTCGATCGATCAATCAAAGCGGGTAATAAGTGTCTATGATCGTTACTGCAACGTCCATGAAGCGTTGTAGGGGGTACACTCAGTCACATAGCTCGGTTATGGGAATCACTATAAACATTAACTAGAATATATCTCTCTTTCTCACTACCAACCATGGTATTGGTTGCTTTCAAAACTATTTTAAGTATGGATTTACTTATACAAAAGATACATTTTGGCTTTCAAAGACTCATTACAAACATAGTTTTAAATACAAATTTACTTATACAAAAATACATTTTGGCTTTTAAAAACTCATTACAAACACTGTAATAACTATTGTTATACATACAAAGAAAATTCTTTTTAGACTTATTAAAAGTATTATTGTTGTTAGTAGAAAACCTATTACTCTCACCAACCTTCTGTTGACCCTCAAAACTACATGTATTCTCAGGAAATCACTAAACAGACATTTAAGACAGATTGGATTACAGGTGACCTAGTTTAATTGTTGTTGTATTATATGCCTTTCTGATAAGGCAATTCATGTATTATTATTATTATTATTTTGTAAAAATCTTGTATTCAAATATCAAGATGGAACACGAATGCTATATTGTTTATCGTTGTACTTGTGCTATATATTCAGTTTACCTATGATCCATGAACTTTGTCGCACAACCCGACATATTCCACCGCCTCGGCCGGGGGTGTGACACAGTAGCGGTTGAGTGACATTGAGTGGTTTATCTGACATCGTGAGACAGATGAGTCTTCTCATTATACTATGTAGGTTGGTAAATTGTCTTTGTGACTCTTGCATGAAAGATTGTGTTTAGATCGTAGAACCTATATGAAAGAATATGGTTGCATCACAACACATGTTTGTATTTGTGTTTTTCTTGGAAGACCATGGTTAGATCATGGCAGAAAGGTTAAGGATGGGTTGTAACCTGGGAGTGAATGTAATGTTATGGTTGGATCATAACGTTCACGTAGGGTTGTGCCCACTGATATGTACGGTATGTGGTATTTTGGGGAACTCACTAAGCTTTGTGCTTAAGGTTTTATGGTTTCAAGATTTATAGGTACTTTCCGTTCCAAAGGGAAGGGCCCGACTTGACTGCATAGCATCCCCCTAGTGATTTTCCGTATTGATGATTGTTATTTTACTCTAATGATTGTGATACATTTTACTATGATGGCTTTTGGAACAAATAGTATGTGAATTTGATTATTTAAAAAAAAATTATCAGTATTTTTGGGATGTTACAATTGATCTCAAATTAATTTATTAATCACATAATAAATTAACAAATCAACTTTCTCTTTCCAATTAATATATTAATCACATAATACATTAACAAATTATTTATTATAATTTATTAATCATATAATAAACTAATAAATTTATCCTCTCTCTATAAATGTTGTTCTAACCAAGTTCTAGTTATGAGGGTAACCCAAAAACAACTTTGCTTTTAATGACAAGTATTTACCAAATTTAGTTATGAGTTTGGACACCTTAATCTAACAGGTTGCTCACTCACCCACATAAAAAAAAACTTTTATACCCTTTTTATTTTATTTTATATTTTCTTTTAATTAAACTTGAATTAAAAAAGAAATTTAAAATCCCCACTCCTACCCCTCACATACACCACCCCTTCTCATTTTATATTTACCGTCTTCTTCTCCCCTTTCATCTTTAAGCAACTGCCAGCACTGTATCTCTTGATTCACAGGTTGCTCTGACGAATGCTTTGAGGGTGACTTGTGTAACGTCTTATTTTCACAAGCAAAAAAATTCATTTGTAAATAAAGTAAAATCATAATTTACATAAAATCCAAGTTATAAAACCCATTTGTTTCAAAATACTGTTGATTAAAAATTCAGAGTAATCTACAAAATACTTAAACCTCTATTGTTACTGATATATGTACAGTCACGCCTTTGCATTTCTATGATCAATAATGGTACCTGAAAAATATTTAATCCACAACTATAAGCCAAAGTTTAGTTAGTTCCCCAAAAATACCACACCACAATATACATATAATGCATGCACACTATGCCTACAATACAAAGTTGAACTGCCTCCTGAGCCTACAACACATAGCTGGACCGCTCCCGAGTATGTTGGCCTATAACACAAAGCAGTACCGTCTCAACCCAACCGCTCACTTGAGCCTCCAGTCCACGATTGGCCCCCCTCCCTGTGTCTACAACATACAGTTAGCCCGCACCTCGCCTACAACACACTACTAGCCCGTCCATGTATCTTGTCCTAAAGCATGAAGCAGGATCGCCTCAACCCAACCCACCATAATAAGTCGACATATGTAACAAACAAACAATCAAGTAAACACATAAGACATGCAACTATCTACACTTGTCTACTTGTCTAACAACCCACTACCGCATATTAGGCCTCATACAACACATTACGCAACTATCGACAAATCTCCAAGGAATGCGTAGATATATGTAATCGGCGGTGAGATAGACATCTGAACAGGTGATCCCACTCTAGAGCCACAACCAAACAAGGAACGTGCAAGAAATCCTAGATCAAGAGTTCTCAAGCTATCCTACGTGACTACATACAACCCCTAGGTCACTCCACTTAACAAACACCAACCTACTGGTACTCTAACCAACATACCACTACTCATATATCCTAACATACAAGTATATACACTGTAATACATAGTATAGTGAAGAAACTCACCTGAATCGAAGACCCATGGAAACACATCCACACGTTTACTCCCTGTACCGATCGCTCCCACAAACCGACTAAAACCAAACCAATGTGGAACCTTAATCAATAACCCAATTCCTTCAAGTTTGACCCAAGGTCAAACTGATCAAAACGTCATCAGTCAATGGTCAACCTGATGGGTTTTATAGATAGCAAATATGTACAATGCGGAAAACAATTAACAATTAAAAAGGTACATGCATCCTATAAAAGATCTATATCATACAACTTTATAGCAACATACAATGAATAACTAAGCTATCCCAACCCTAGTGTAATTCGAAAATTACAAAGTTTAGGTTACATACCCTTTGATTTGTTATAGCAAACAAATCAAACCAATCCTTGTAGTTGTGAAGCTTGGAAAGACTAGCACCAAAGAAATGATGCCTCTAATGGTTTGTACCCAAACCTTAGCAACAAGAAGACAAGAGGAGAGAGGATGGTATAGCAGAATTTCGGCTATGAGGAGCTTAGAAAGCTTGGACGAAAATAATGACCCCTAAGGTCCTATTTATCGGTGATAAGGAATCCTTGGATAACTCTCAGTCGAATATAATATTAATATCTCAAATTAGGCAGTTATCCAAACCCTTTACTTATCCTCCAAGGCTTCCTAGAAGCCTTATGAAACTCTACAAAACTGTCCCCATGAGTGAGGTTCTAGAAACTCTATATTGCTCAACTTTCGAACAATATCACCTTTAGTCCACGCACTTCCAATTAATTTAATTAATCCCAAAATTAATTCCAATTAATTTTTGATTAATTCTAAATTAATAATTATTATTTCTAATTAATATATTAATCATATAATATATATATATATATATATATATATATATATATATATATATTATCCTCTCTCCCCAAAATGTAATTCTTCTCAGTTGCTAGTTTTGAGGGCAACCCAAAAAGGATTTTGCTTTCATTTCAAGAACTTACAAATTTAGTTATTGGCTTAGCCACCTAAATCAACAGTCTCCCACTTGGATAAGTTTGTAACTACAATTGAAAGTATATATCTTGAACTAAATAGCAAAGTGTGCTTTCCAAAACCACTGCTAAACTCTGATTCATCTCAGTCGTCGTCCCTAAGATAAGTGATAAGATGTTCCTTCATTCTACAATATATGTTATGGACACAAGACATCGATCAGAATCAGTCTCATTGTCTAAGATTTTGTTTCTTGATCTCCCGATTTGTAAATACTTTATTAGACTTCAATTGAGCAGATCAATTAGTCCTCGATGGGCCTATCACTATATAGTCAACATCAAATCATCGAGGGGCCCAAAGATATCGCTTTTCCAGTTCAAAATGAACAAATAAACTTTGACTACATAATTGTAACCTTTACTCACCAAATCATATATGATACTACATTTTATAACATCAAGTAACTAACGCATTTACGTAATACCAATACACAACCAATTCACAAATTACAAATTATGTATCTCCGTTTGAAGAATAGAATATATTATCGTCTTAAAATTACTCGCGATAAGATCCATGAAGTAATTTATAAGCATGGGTTTATCCAATACTTAAAATCCCTATTTTCAAAGTACTCATGAATACTGTAGCAATTCCAATTTCAATGTCTTAACCTCAATCAACAATCAACAATCAGTTCATGATAGTCTTGATTCACTACTTACTTCCAAAAGTATGAACGAATGTGGAGGTTTGAATAACCTTAAATTACTCGGGAAGTATAAACATGAAAAAAGAAACACAAGAATAAATAATTGAATAATGCAATACGATACTCATAAATGATTCTCTATTATTCATTCACCAAAACAATTGCATTTATTTTGTTATAAGTTTAAAAATATCACCTAACTACTAAAACTAATGTCGTCTTTTAGGCCAATGCTCCTAGCATGCTGGTAGTGTTTGCCTCTGCTCAAAGCTTTTGTGAAAGGATCTGCAACATTATCTTCTGATGATACTTTCTTCACCAGAAGGTGTCCTTCTATCCGATGTCGAATATAATGGTACTTTCTGTCGATATGCTTGGATCTGCCATGATCCTTTGGTTCTAAAGTCAAAGCAACCACACCTTCATTATCATAGAAAAGCTCCATTAGTTCATGAATAATTTAAACGACTCCAAGATCTTCGATAAAGTTCTTCAGCCAAGCCACTTCCTTTGATGCTTCACTCGCTGCAATGTACTCTGACTCATACGTGGAATCAGCCACCGTGTCTTTCTTGGAACTTTTCCAAGTAACCGCTCCCCCATTCAACAAGAACACCCAGCCAGATTGTGAACAAAAGTTGTATTTGGTGTGTTTGAAAGCGGGCGTCGATGTAACAAGTTACTCTTAACGTATCACTACCGCTAAGAACTAGGAACATGTCTTTTGTTCTTTGCAGATACTTAAGAATATTCTTCACCGCCATCCAATGGGCTTTGCTAGGATTTCCTTGAAATCGACTAACCATGCTCAAATCATAAGAGACATCAGGGCGAGTATATGTCATTGCATACATGATCGATCCTACAGTCGAAACATATGGAACTCGACTCATGTCAGCTATTTCTTCATCAATGCTAGGAATTTAAGTCTTACTTTGAAAGTGTGTACTTTCCTTTGTTACCAGCCTAGCTTTGAAAGTGTGTACTTTCCCGTCCATGTTGGTCTTATTCTTGAAGTTCCATTTTCACCCGACTGTCTTTCGACCAGGTACTTGATCAACCAAGTTTCACACTTGATTGTCATACATGGACTGAATCTCACTCTCCATTGCCTCCTTCCATTTAGTAGCCTCAGGTCCTGCCATTGCTTCCTTGTAGTAAGTTGGCTCATCCTAATTTACCAGTGTTCCATCACTAATAAACGTGTCACCATCTAATGTAATATGGAAACCATAGAACTCAGGTGGCATGCTAACTCTACAGGACCGACGACGAGGTAATAAGTTGTCGACTGGCTCAACTAGAAATTCTTCCTCAGGTTGAGTGTTTGTGTTCTCGGAGGTTCCTTCAATGGATGACTCTTGAATTTCTTCAATATCAATAGCACTCCCACTGTCCTCTTTGAATATGAGTTATCTCTCGTGAAAGACTCCTTTGAAGCTTTGAAAATAAGGGCTTTTATCAATGTTTTATTATTCTAGCGTTTTAAAACATTTTGTATCATGAATATTTCATGCATAAAATATTCCATGATACATTTGAAGTGTTCCAAAGTTTATAAAGTTGAATTTATTTTATATACAATTTTACCGGTTAAAATTTATATTAGATTTTAATTCGACGTTATAACGATTGGAACCGGTTGTTAACTTTTTAGTAAAACAACATGTTATTATAGAAGTTTAGATTAAGTTTAAAAATCATTTTAAACCTTTTTATATCTTTAAAATTTTGGCTATTTAAGAGTTCTAAAAAATAAAACTTTTTTTTAACAAAAACTCAATTTTTGACATCTTATGTTGGAAACTTTTATATAAAACTTTAAACTCCAAGTTTGATGTTATTTTTTTGTGAAAATGTTTTTAGCATGAAAAACACATTTACATACATACAACATTTTATAACAACCAAAATAAATATCACAAGCATGCATTTTAAAGTGTATAAACAAAACCATTTTTATAGTAATATTTATTGTGAACCATCACAACAAATATTAAGTCATTTCCTAAAGGACTTAATGGGACACTTCTTGGTCTTCAAAAGGCTCCATGTCTTCATAAGATCTTCATGCTCCATCCTTTTACATTTTTATAATATAAAATACAACTAGTCTAAAACTAATTTATTACATATAAAAATAAATAAATGAAATAATACATATTTATCTATTACATCATCATATGAATAAATAAATAACAACCACAAATATCCTAATGGCTTGTTTATACACAACAACCATATCAAAAAACAACTCTTTTTTTTTCTAATGCAACTTTTATATAACCAAAATGCATGGAAAAAATGGTTATATATAAAATAAACACTTTTAACAACACGTTGCCAAAGAAAACAACTATGAACATTTATTTAGCCAAAAAGAAATCCATGATTGTTTTCCAAAAACAAAAGATTATATAACATGAAAAATCATTCTAACATTTAAAAGATGGCTCTGATAGCACTGATGGGTTTTGATACATAAAATGGTGAGTTTTTCATAAAAACCGACAACAAAAGCTTTAAAATTTACTAGTAAATTTCAAGTATATAACAAAAACAAAACCATCAAGGATCCTTTTAAAGAGGTTAGAATGATGTAAAATAACCATATAGTGTTTTAGAAAGACAACCTTTGAAGCCTTTAGATCCTCTTGGATTTGAGGTGTTGAAGTAGATGACAAGAACAAGAAGCTTGATCTTCTCTCCAAGAAATCCACCAACAAGAATAAGGTACCAAAAATGCTAGTTTTCTTCTTGTATCACTTTTTTCTTTAATCCTTCAAGTGCTTAACAAATAAAAACTAAAGGAAAATACAAAGGAAGCACCAAAAGACCAAGAACCAAACTTCAAAAGTGAGATGGTTAGGAGCTAGAGAACCCACGACTTTTGTGCAAAGACTCCCTTTTTATATCACATGCAAGCTAAAACCTTTTGATTATAATACTCTAAAGTATTATAAAGTAAAACAGGCAAAGGAGAGACAAGATATGGGGAAGATACACAAGTAACCTCCCATGCCTTGACCATTTCGGCCATGGAGAGGGAAGAAGACAAAAATTGTCTTCTAGCCATTTTAACCATAGTAGAGTAAGTCTTTAACTTAATCATGGTTAACCAAAGTGTCCAAAACTTTGTACATGACTTATTATAGGATATGATATCATATGATGACTAGTTAGTTGTTTCTTTTATTATTATTTTCATAAAACAATAATTATTCTCTAATTAAATAAAAGAGTTGAATTTATTTGTTAATATTAAATACTTAATAAATATTCAATAAGTACCAACTTGATTAAGGTGTGACCCTATAGGATCATATATAATTAGCAATATCACTCAATAATGATTCGTCGGCATATAGATCCAACTCAATCAAGTAAACACATAACATAGGAAACTATATATACTAGTCTACATGTCTAACAACTCACTACCGCATACTAGGCCTCATACAACACACTACGTCACTACCGGAAAACCTCCAAGGAATGCATAACTATATGTAACCAAAGGTGAGATAAACATCCGGACAGGTGATCCCACTCTAGAGCCACAACCAAATAAGGAACATGTAAGAAAGCCTAGATCAAGAGTTCTCAGGCTATCCTACGTGACTACATACAACCCCTAAGGCACTCCACTACACGATCACCAACCTACTGGTACTCTAATCAACATAACACTACTCCTATATCCTAACATACAAGGATATACACTGTAATACATAGTATAATGAGGAAACTCATCTGAATGGAAGACCCAAGGAAACACAACCACATGCTCACTCCCTGCACCGATCGATCCAACAAACCAACTAGCACCAAACCAAGGTGGTACCTTAATCAATAACCCAATTCATTCAAGTTTGACCCATGGTCAAACTGGTCAAAAAATTCAACGGTCAACAGCCAACAAAAGTCAACGGTTAACCCTCACCACAACATGGAGGACCCTTGGCCACATCGTGGGAACATCCGGATAAAACAGTTGTAAGGTCCTTAATCTTCACGACGTGATAGGCATATCGTTACGTCATGGGAACTGACTCTGGACAACTTAATGGATAGAGCCCTTAATCCATTAAGTCACACTATCATCTCCTCCAAAAGGCTTCCTTACACCCGAAGAGTTATAAAAATCGTTGCTTTAAAGACATGCATGTCCTATGCAAGTCTTGAGCTCAAGCTAGGTCACAAATGATAAAAAAAAGGGTCAAAACCTCATGCATGAATTCAAAACTCTACCAAACTTCAGATCTAGCACATCTAACCACGAAAGGACTCTCAGGATCCATAAAGTTGCCAACTTTATGGAATCCCAACACTCCAACTAGTCTAAACATGGAGAATAATGCTTAAAAATCTTGATACAGCTACATTGAATTATAAAGCTTGGAGCTTGAATACTTATAGAGGTCCAGAGAAAGTGCTATAAGATGATGATAAAATTTGCAAGTTGGATATCCTCCATCATCTCCACCACCATTGGTGGAGGTAGCAGTTATGGTGGTAGAGATGACGAGATAAACAATTGATATATCTTATATTATTATATTGAAAAATTAAGTATCCTCCTAATTACATATTATTTTTTTGCTATCTTACCAACTAGATGCCAACTTTTCATCTAGCAATTAGCTTTTGAGATATATGCTTTGCTTCTTGCTTCCTTATCAAATAGATGCCAACTTTTCATCTAACAATTAACTTTTAAGATATTATTTAGTCTACAAAACATAGTCTTAATATTGAGTTTGTTTTTCTTAACATATATTATTGTCTTTATTTATCCATTTAATTTAGTTCAGGTGTCTAATTATGCCAAAGTTAGTCACTTCATTTATTTAAAACAAACAATCAAAAATAAAATATAATAACTAATTACATGGACTTGTTTATTGTATTACATTATTTTTTTTAACAGTTGTATATGTATGGAAATGGATCAAGCGTCGCCTAAGAAATGCCCAGACAGGCCCATTGAAACATTATTTCTCACTGCACAAAACAAAATGCTTCCAAACTAACTTTTTATAACAAGTTTAAAAAAAACTTTGTTTAAAAAGAATCTCAAAATTTCAATCTCGATATGGGATTTGGTAAAGAATGGTGAATCTATCTCGGATAAACAATGTTAATATTGTCGTGTAACACCCCAATGCTCAAAAGTATTGATTACTTGAACTTTTGTATTTATTTTATCATATGCATTTTATATTAGCTGTAGCAAAATTAACATTTTTTTACAGTTATATCGAAATCCTTACACCCATGATTAAAATATCGTAAGAACGCCCGTGATCAAGCATAAAAACAAAACGATATAAAAGAATTTTAGGATATTTAGAAGCCGATCTTTATCAAGTGATCTGATTGAGATGTAAACGTTGTCCAATTGAGCTTAAATTTTGTTGGTGGCTTCCCAACTTGTTGATATTAAATAATGAGGGTGGAGATAAGATTTGGGGGAAGTTAAATACACTTTTAAGCCTAATGAACAGCAGAAAAACATTCAAACATTATATATATATATATATATATATATATATATATATATATATATATATAGAGAGAGAGAGAGAGAGAGAGAGAGAGAGAAAAAAAAAAGTTCAAATGAGAATCTCTAAAGGTTAAGAACCATTTAAGAACCCTTTTATTAATGGTATTTTTGTCAGTTTCAATTTTACATCATAAACATACAAACTACAAACTAAAAATCAGTTACCATTACCAATTATTCAAACTCAAACATTCTCACATCTCTCTCTATATCACTTACTCTCTCACTTACTCTTTTTTTCTCTCTCTTACCCCTGCCGCCTCCTCCCGCCAGTGCCACCGCCGGCACCATCGTCACCAGGAGAATATCACCGACGGTAGACTACAACTTTCAGATCCGGTACTACCGATTTCAGATTTGGAACCGACGTCTTCAGATTTGGAACCGACGTCTTCAGATCTAAAACCACCGCCTTTAGATTTAGAACCACCGCCTTCAGATCTTCAACCAACACTTCTAGATCTACATCAACGTCACTCTAATCTGATCATATATGTTGTTTTTGGTGTGATTTCTTCAGATCTGATAACGTCACCATCACCGTCGACGACATCTACACATCGACGATATTTGTCTCTAGATCTACGGTTTTCTACTATAGATCTATGAACTTAGATCTATGAACTTCTGGTGAGGATCCACATTTCCCTTTAGATCTGTTTCGTCTCCACTTCATCCAGACATGTGGTTTATGCTTCGTTAAGTTTTTCCGGCAGGCGGCAGCCGACTTCACCGAAGCAAACTTGAAGCCAAAAAAGTGTTGTTGTGATCAGATCTGACAAGAAATGACAAAAAAAAATTGCCTTCTTTGGTGACTGGTGGTTGTTCCACCGCATTCTGATGTTTTAAAGTAAGATCTGGTTATTTTTTTTAATAAGATTTCACCTTCTACTGTTGTCTCCTCCCTTCTTTGCTTGCAAACTGGTTTTTGAAAACAACATGCACACAAGGTATTTGATGGAATGCCTCAATGAAAATGATTTATTTTTTAAGTTGTGAATGATGTGAATGAGTATTTGAACTGGTTTATTAAGTTGTGAATGGATGTCTGAACTATTTTTTAAGTTGAGTAAGTGTGTAAACTAAAACTTTAAACTTTGAATTATAAACATACTAGTATATTAGGCTGTGATTTTTTTATTTAATCCATATATAATTATTGTAGCATGGTGAGAGCTCCATATTTGATGATGTTAGGACGAAGCAAAACTATGAAATGCGTTAAGTTGTGAATATACTGAATTAGACGTGAATATACCGTATTAAGTTGTGAATCGTGTACAAATCATTTATGGTGTACAAATCATTTCATGGTGGCTAGTGGTGATTCTACCACCACATCAGATCTATTCCACCATTATCGACTCCTCACCTCAAACCACCAAAAAAATCATCAAAAACCATCAGCTTTTTAGATCTAAAGTCAAAGACACTGATTTATCAGATTTGATCAGATCTGATGTGTTTGGTGCAATTTCAGGTATATATCTGGTGTATACGAAGCATTTCATGTTGTCCACCGGTGGTTCTACAACCTTAGATCGTCGGAAAAGTCACAATTTACCATCAACCTTTCAGATCTAAAGTCAAAGACGCACTAATTTCTCAGATCTGGTTAGATCTTATGTGTTTGGTGTCATTCAGGCATAGATCTAGTATGTACAAAGCATCTCATGGTGGCTAGCAATGGTTCCACCACCGAATCATATCTACATCAGATCTGATTTGTATGGTGCACAAAAGGTGTTTGATGAAAGTTTCAACAAAATCAGGCATGTTCTTAATTTGTGAATATTATGATTCAGAGTCCTGAATTGTTTTTATTAAACTGTGAATGAGAGTCCAGAAATACTCTATTAAATTGTGAAATTGTGTGGTGCATTCTATAAATGAGACTCATAAACTATTTTATTAAATTGTAAATAAAATTCTTGAAATGTAAGTTTTAAGCTGAGAATATGGTTGTGAATATATATTTTTTGTGTACTAAACTGTGAATTTTTTTTATATTAAACTGTGATTTTTGTGTATTAAATGTGAATTTACTGTATTAAGCTGTGAATTGACTGTCTTAAGCTATGAATTTGCTATGAAATTTATGTTTGATTCTGAAATATGAGATAAAGAAGCAATATACACAAATCTAGTTTTCCCCAATTTTGAATAAAATACATAAAATTTGAACTATAAATATTATGTAAGATAAACTTTAAAAAAACACTAGCCTCCAAATATCAAGGTATAAATGTAAGCTTTAAGTTAAGAATATGGCTCTGAATGTATAATTTTTGTGTATTAAATTGTGAATTTATTGTATTAAATGTGAATTGATAGTATTTAAGTTGCGAATTGACTGTATTAAACTGTGAATTGATTATATTAAGCTTTAATTTTTATTATTATTTTATTATTTTTATTTTTATGAATTTTATGTTTGCTTCTAAACAATGAGATAAAATAAACATTATACATATATATGATTTTCTCTAATTTTTAAATAAAGTACATAATATTTAAACAGTGAATACTGTGTAAATTAAACTTCGAAAAAAAACCATTAGCTTCCATATATGAATATATAAATATAAGCGTTCAGTTAAGAATATGGATGTGAATGAAATTTTTTTGTTTATTAAATTGTAAAATTATTGTATTAAGCTGTAAATTTTGTATATTAAACTGTGAGCTGACTGTATTAAACTATGAATTTACTGTATTGAGTTGTGAATTTTTTATAAACTTTGTGTTAAAATATGAATTTTTTATGTATAAATGTTTGTATTAACTTTCTTATGAATATGTTTATTCTTTGTGTTGTATAAATATGTAAGAATGTAATGGTTTTTATTGTTTTGCATTAAAATCAAAATGAGTGAATATTTAACTGTGAATGTAGTATTTAACTTGTCAATGCATAATTGTATATGCATATCTGATTTAGAAGGAATCATGGTTGCAATGGTGGCACAAATGGTTGGTGGCGGCATGTGGTAGTTGGTGGTGGTGATAGAGTTTGGGTTTGACTTTTTTGACTTTTTGAATTAGTGTAACGACCCAAAAATCCAGGGTAAAAATTTCATTTTTCATTATAGTCAAACACAAATGTTACTTAATCCAACCATTCAAAAACATTGCTTAATTTAAAACATTTATCAGAGTTACATCCTAAAATCACATAATGCGGAAAACACTCGTGTGTGCGCTGCGATCAAGTCGGGCCCTTCCTTTCCAAACCGATGATACCTGAAACCATAAACAAAACTGTAAGCACGAAGCTTAGTAAGTTCCCCAGAACATACTCCACATAATCCACATAGTCATAAGTCATGCACATAAACATATAAGGATGCCATGGAAACCCTCTAAGGTCTTACACCGGGTGCCATGGGAACCCCCACATGGTCTTAGCCCACTGCCATGGGAACCCCCACATGGTCTTAACTAATCAGAAGAAATGTCATGCAATCCATATAAACCATACATACAAACATATAAGGATGCCCTGGAAACCCTCCAAAGTCTTACACCGGGTGCCATGGGAACCCCCACATGGTCTTAACTAAGGATGTCATGGAAACCTTCCACGGTCTTACACCGGGTGCCATGGGAACCCCACATGGTCTTAGCCCACTGGAATGCCATGGGAACCCCCACATGGTCTTATATCCAATTGCCTCGGGAACCCCCCGAGGTCTTCCATGCAAGTATCACAAAGACAACTAACATACCACATAACACATAATCAACTAGCATACCACATATAATTAATTGTCATGGGAACCCCCGCATGGTCTTCACATAATTACATAAGGTGTCGATAGCACATCTGTAATAATCATAACAACTAGATAAATGGATCGGCCTTGGTGCCTTCGACCCATTGGTATGGTGAGGAGACTCACCTCACACTGCCAAAGTCCCACGGATAAAACTCTAGTTGTTGGATAACAGACTCCCGAACTGTCCATATCAAAACAACACCCAATTAACCATTTGGGTTTCAATGCATAACCATAAATCCACACTAGGGATAAAATGACCATTTTACCCCTAACCTAGCTTGGTTCAAAATCAAGGACCAAACTCACACTCCGAAGGCCTAAAATCCAAATAATCAACCAAGGCCCAACATATGACCCGATTTTCCAAATTAGGCCCAAACCCCTCACATGGGCCTTACCCTAAAGCCCATCTAAAAACCTAGTCCATATACTTGTTCTTTGATGGCCCATCAAGAATCCAAACATCTAAGCCCAACAAAAAAACCCAACTCAAAACCCAATACAATTAACGATTAGGGTTAAGTGTTCTTACTTAACCAATTAAGGACTTAATCCATTAAGCCCATCAATCCATTAGACCAATCATACAATATGGTCGGGCATAAGTCATAACTTCAATCCAATGCTCCAAAACACGGGTCCCGACAAATCCAAAACTTAACATCTCCACAATTAGGGTTTTCTAAACCCTAATTAGGGCTTCCAACCCAATCACAAGCCAATTAGTCCAATGGTTAAGTTTTTACATTAATTAAAGTCAAATAAGTCGGGTACCACCCACTACCACCTCGGGCAGTGGTGGTTGACGGTGGTTCACGGCGGCAGCCACCACCTCACGGTGGTGGTGGTTATGATTTTAGGCCAAAACAACACCAAAAGCACTCCAAACATCAATCCAAACGCACCCGAAAGCCCACAACCACCGAAGATGGTGGCTAGCAGTGGCGGAACGGCAACAGAAGGTGGTGGTGATGAGTTTCCTTCGGTTTCCTGGCCAAGAGAAATCCATACAACATTAAACTCATGAAATACGTTCATACACACACCAAATCACGCACACAGCCACCTCCTCACGGTGGCTAGTGGCGGCAGAAAAAGACGATATGGCGGCTGCCACCATGGTTGGCGGCCATGGTGGTTTTTCTCGGGTTTTTCTGGCCAAACAAGCACCCACAAACACTTCACGGTGAAGAAGCAACACACCTTAACGCGAGCCCACACACAATACGAATGCAGCTGGTCCATCCTAATGGTGGTGAACCTCGACCGGAGCACTGAAAGGGAAAGTTGATCGAACGGCGGCAACGGTGGCGACTAGCTGCTGCGGAATAAAGTTAGAGACGAGGGCAGCTGGAACAGCACCGACGACTGCCATGAGCGGCTACGGATGGTGACAGAAAAGAAGGAGAAGAAGAAAGGTGGAGGTATGGCGGCAACGGTCACTCCCGACAATCACGTCGTCGACCCGCTCTCGCCGGAAGGAGGCAGCTTCGACGCTCAGCGGTGGCAACAAAAATGGGGATGGCTGCGCCGGAGATGGTAGAGGTAAGGGTGGCGGCTGGAGAATGACCATCTAGGGTTAAGGTTTCTTAGTGATGTCGCTTCAAACGGGAAGGAAAGGAGTGTCGGGTTTAATCCCGTGCCTTCTTTCAAATTTACTCATTTTCCAAGTTTAGCCCCTCCTCCATAAAACCTTTTCAACTTAAGTCCCATATTTACCGAATAGCCCCCATCTTTAATAATTCAATACAATTTAAGTCCGACAGTTACCATTTAACCCTCAATAATAAAAACTTTAGCTTTTAACACCCCGTTAATTAGTACGACTTAGGGCTAAAATACAATACATAAAAAAATACGCCTCAGGGTTCTAGGGTTTATTTTTTTTTATTTGATTTCAAACGGAATGTTACAGTTAGTGTAAAATGTATTGTATTAAGTTGTGAATTTTGTTTATTAAACTACAATGGACTGTATTAAATTGTGTATTATCTACATATTTTGTGTTAAAATAGGAATGAAAGTATTAGACTATAAAAATTATGATTTTGCGATTTCCTCACCAAAAAAGACATAAAAAAATCAAGATTTTACATATTTAATAAGTATTCACATGTTTAATAAGTATAAAATTTGGATTCTTAGGGTTCTTAACTTTTTTTGGTTGTCATTTGAACCACTCCCTTTTTCTTCTCTCTCTCTCTCTCTCTCTCTCTCTCTATATATATATATATATATATATATATATATATATATATATATATATATATATATATATATATATTCTAATAAATGAAACTTAAAAATGATACGTGTCAGTTTTTTAGAATGTCTCTTTGACACGTGACATTTTTCTATGATTTTTATTATTTTCTTTTTTTGGTAACAAATCAAAATTCAATTCAAATTTTGAAAATACAATATCATATCCTAATAACATTATTTTGTTTATTTTGCTTAACAAACTAATTCACAATTACTTACAATCGACAATATTTTGGTTTTTTTTCATTTATTATTTTTTTATCTATATAAAAAATTTAATATACCGACTGTGGTTTCCACGGGTTATAACCTAATATATATATATATATATATATATATATATATATATATATATATATATATATATATATATATATATATATATATATATATATATATATATATATATATATATATATATATATATATATCCTGTTTTGATGAAGTCCACTTTGGAAAGTCAGTAGCCCATCAAGCCATATAGGGTTTTAAATAAAGATTTGGTTTAGTTTTTTGTGGTTTAATATTATTAATAATTAAGTTATAATTCGTATAAATCGTGATGAGCATGTTTAAAATTATTATAGATAAAAAGAGATGGTAATTAGGAGAATATATCTCTGATTTCTAAAGATATATTAAAATTTGAAGAGTTAATAGGAATTTTAAAAAATAGGTACTATAAATTTCAAAAATATTATAAGGATAGGATTTTTTTTATTTTAAAACTTGAATTGAAGTTAATTTCTTAAAAAAAATTAAAATAGGAAATTGTAGAAATCATACGAAAATGTCATGTATCAAAGAGGCAAGCTAGAAAAAAGACATGTAATACTTTTAGGTTTCTTTTATTAGTAGAGAATTTTGTAATTCTTAAATATTATAGTGTTTATTTATTTGTTTTGATTGATCACCTTTTAAATTTGCAAATGCTTATAGAATGCAGCTAGAGCTGGCAAAAACTGACCCAACCCATTAATCCAACCCGAACCCAACCCAAAATTAGCAGGTTGGGTTGAGATTTTCAACCCATTTATGTTAAATTGGTCAACCCGTCTAACCCATTTAATTAAATAGGTTGGGTCGGGTAAAAACTATCAACCCGTTTTCAACCCACCAACCCATTTAACTTTAATTTATATTAAATTTAATAATTATTAAAATATTATCATGTATTAATCTATGTGTTAGTTTATAAATTACAATGTTTGTATTATTATTTATGTTTTAAAAAAATAGACTCCTAATTTCTACCTTTTTGCTTGGCGCCGACAACACTAACCACTCTAAAAAATCTCTTAGAAATTACATATCTTTAATGTTATTTGAATAATTTCTTTGTATATGTGAATTGTGATTGTTCTTTTGTCATACATTGAAATTTTATTTAAGTCTATAACTAATTTAAGTGGTGTAGTCTTTAGTTAATTTATTTATTCTTTTTAATTTAAATGGGTCAACCCACATTTAACCAATTTATTTAATCGATTGGTTTGGGAATTACATAAACGGGTCAACCCGGTGACAACCCATTTATCTGAAAGGTTGGGTTGGGTTGGAAATATCAACCCATTTAAATAAACAGGTTGGGTTGGGTTGAAATTTTCAACCCAATTAATAAATGGGTTAAACCCGAACCCAATCCAGATCGACCCATTGCCACCTCTAAATGCAGCTGTCTTGTGGTCACCCATCTTCCATCATCATATGCATTTGTTTCTTGCAAGTAGCTGACTAAACCCCTCCGCCACCCCACTTGCCTACTGGATCCCCATATACAACTTTCCATACCTTTAGTACAAGTTTTATTCCGCATCCACTTGGCACCAGGGGGCAACCCTACATGTTTCTTTTAAGTATTCAAAACAAAACAAGATTAAGATTTTATTCTATAAATTTAATTTCGTTAGTCTAAAATAAAATTTATTAATGTCAAATACTGTAAATAAAATAAACAAGATTTCACTTGTTACATGTCATTTAAATTATTTATTATAACAGTGCATACTTTGTCAAAAATCAATGAATTTGATATTTCGTACATTAATTGTGAGACCTAACTTACACTATATCGACTTAAATGATAATAATTAGGGGTGTGCGCGGTGCGGTTTGGTGCGGTTCATAGTCAAAACCGCAAACCGCACCGCATATGCGGTTTCTGTTTTTCGGAAACCATGAACCACACCGCAAAGGTAGTAAACCGCATTATGCGGTGCGGTTTTATGCGTGCGGTTTGTACGGTTTGAATGCGGTTTATGCGGTTTACGAGTTGTTTAACTTACACTATATCGACGTAAATGATAATAATGGTAAATGACCACACGGGTAATTAATTGTTTATTCTTTTTTATATGTAAAATATGATGAAATATTTGTAATTCGTGGAGCTTCACACTGACGATATGGAGCTTCACAAGGAGCTTTACATAAAATTCACAGTAAGCTTTACAAAAAAGTATTTTATATCCCATACGGTTTCATGTAACTAAATTGTTTCACACTTTTATGTTATATCTCATATAACTTCATTTAACAAACTTGTTTATATGGATGAAATTCAGTATATTTTCTTGTAAAATAAAATTTACAAATATCTAAATTATATGTTTAGTATATTTGAGTTACATATTGAAACGTAAAACCTATATATTAATCTGCAAGAGTATTTAATATTACATAATACATTTATTTGAGCTCATGTTTTGTTATATTCTAAACATAATGGTAGATTTTGTTTTGTTATATATATATATATATATATATATATATATATATATATATATATATATATATATATATATATATATATATATATATATATATATATATATATATATATATGGTGCGTTGCGGTTTAAACCGCGACCATGTAACTAAAAACTGCAAACCGCACCGCATAGTGCGGTTTAGAATAAACACGAACCGCGAACCGCACCGTGACATGTCTAAACCGCATTATGCGGTGCGGTTTGGTGCGGTGCGGGCGGTTTGTGCGGTTTATGCGGTTTTGTGCACACCCCTACTATGTATTACATGAGTTAATTTAAAAAAAAAAAAGTTAAATATAAATGTCAAAATATTTGAAAACTTTGAATTTATAAAAAAATAAGAAAAAATAATGAATTATTATAATTGAAATATTTTTTATCTTTTAAATTTAAACAAATAATTTAAATAAATAAACAAAAGAAACTAATGAGCTTTAATTTGGAAATTTTGAAATTATAAGGTAAGTTCATAAATAAATTGATATCAATTTATTAATACATTTATTTCAATTATTACATTAAAATATTATATGAATGTTAATAAAAAAAGAAAAAAGAAACTCATAAAATAACATTTAAAAGAAAAATTCAAAATAACATTTGGCTAATTGAATTAGAATGTGACATGTGTTAAAACAACATTCATTTATTAAAATAGATTCCTGAGTTTTTAAAGAGTTATGATGATGAAATGATGATAGAAACAGTAATTGAAAATTAATAGTTCTTGTTTCTCTATTTGTTGTTGGGAGCCAAACGGGTCACAGTTAGGTGTTTCATTTAAGTATGTTTTATTAGTTGTCTTTATGTGAAAACAACTTGAGCATGCTGTTGACGTCTTGACGAATTACCCGAGTGTCATTTTAGTTATTTTTGGATTTGGATTTGGATTCATGAATATGCCTGCCCTATTTTCTTGTTTTTTTAGCAACAAGTGGATCTCAACGGTTTACTTAAAACAATATGTGTGACTTATTTTTCGAATAAACTTTTAATTATTGTGTTTGTCGTTTTGTTACAAATTAAACCTTTTATAGGCCAAAAAAGGACTAAACACAACATAAAGGAGTCCCATATACTCAGAAATACGAGTATCGAATAAGGCAATAATTTATGACAGTTAGTAGGGGTATAAACGAGCCGAGCCGAACCCGAGCCTGACCATGCTCGAGCTCGGCTCGTTTAATTTTTAGGAAGCTCGAGCTCGAGCTCGATTCGAGCCTTAAAATGAAGCTCGAGCTCGGCTCGTGAACAATTTAGTGGGCTCGCGAGCCTAATCGAGCATCTATATATATATATATATATATATATATATATATATATATATATATATATATATGTGTGTGTGTGTGTGTGTGTGTGTGTGTGTGTGTAGGCTCGTTTAAGCTCGTTTAGGCTCGCGAGACCATTAATTGAAGCTCGGCTAGAGCTCGTTTAAAAAACGAGCCACATATTTAGGCTCGAGCTCGGCTCAGGCTCGTTTAATTCGATCTCGAGTCGAGCTTTTAACGAGTCGATCCCGAGTAGCTCGGCTCACTTACACCCCTAACAGTTAGAATTGTATAATTTGTTTGTTTCGAAAAATGAAAATTAGGTTTAGTGTCATAAACAAATCGAATGGTTCGTTGAACCGTTCATGAATCATTCAGTTGGAGGCCATATATGTTCGTTAATTTAATAAATGAACGGACATAAAAATTTATTTTTTGTTCGTTTACTTAAACGAACAAACATGAACAAATAACGTAATTCAATTATGTTCGTTCATTTATTTATGTTCATTTTTTATAATATATTATAAAAATGATGAGAATGAAAATGAAGTTCTTAAGAGTAGTCAACGTTTTGCAACTTAGAGATTTGTTAAAGGGAAATCTCCAGAATAGTCCTAAAATTTTAGTCCAATTTATGAAAAAGTCCCAAAGTAAATTTTGTTTACAGAAAAGCACAAAATACCGGTTAAAACTTCGAAAAAACCCTTTTCGGCCGGTTTCACAGATTTTGCCGGTATTCTGTCCTTTTTCGTTAGTATAACCAAAATTTTGGGACTTTTCCAAAAATTACATAATAACCAAAATATTAGGACATTTTTGAAAATTACCTTGAAATTAAAGGATATTATTATTAACAAATCATTTATAAACATAAAAAATATTTTTATTATAAAAAAAGGAAATACATTTATTGCTAATTTCTAGGAACAAATTGGTGGTGTAAGTACTTATCTATTGCTTCCTGACTACTCAAACTCTCTACGTTCTTCCTATGCATTGTTGTGGGTATTATGGTGAGATGTACTTAGTTAGCATTCCTCTAATGTTGGTGTTCCTCTTATGTTGTTTAACCTAACTACCAACCAACATTCATACCTCACATGTTAACAACCATCGGCTAACACACATCTATAAAATGTGAAAAGTGAACAGTAAATGATAATTTATATGGAAACAAGTGAAGGGTGATTATCTATTTAAATTGTCGTTCAAAGTTTACTTTTCACTCTCGATAGATGTGTGTAATTTTATGGTTGTTACCGGGTATGGTAGTTAGGTTAAAGAACATAATGAAAGATCTATATGTTCGTGTAATGATATTTTCTAATAACATGTAATCATATTGCATCATGTCTAATAGCAAGTAGACACTTATTGATTGTATATTAATAAATATTATCAACTCTTGTATTGGTCACGCCTAACATAGTACTTCTCACTATGACACACACAACGATACATAGGAAGAACAAAGAGACTTTGAAGTGGTCAACAAACAATAGAGAAGTACATAGTCGACCATTCTATTCCTAAAAATTAGCAACAAATGTATTTCCTTTGTTTATAATAAAAAAAAAAATTATGTTTATAAATGATTTGTTAATAATAATATCCATTAATTTCATAGTAATTTTCAAAAAAGTCCCAGTATTTTGGTTATCGAGTAATTTTCAGAAAAGTCCTAATATTTTGAGCAAACTAACGAAAAAGAACAAAATACCGGCTAAATCTACGAAACCGGCCAAAAAGGGTTTTTTCGAAGTTTTAGCCAGTATTCTGTGCTTTTCTGTAAACAAAAATTAGTTCGGGATTTTTTCATAAATTAAACTAAAATTTTAGGACTTTTCTGGAGATTTCCCTTTGTTAAATGTTATTATAATCAACATATTAAAATTGTTAACGTAATTTTGTATGATTATTGATTTTAATGTTTATGTTCATTATGTTTTTTATATTTGTTCTTTTATGATCGTTTATGTTTGTTTATCATCCTAACAAACAAAATGGAATGACCACAATCAGTAATTGGCTAAACGAACGAACACACACAAGAAACTTTATTTATTTATTTGTTCGTATTTGTTCGTTTGTTCGATTAACTTAAATGAACGAAGATGAACAAGTTAGTTTACATCCCAAATTAGGTTAATAGTTTCAATGCAAAGTGATGTACCGTTCATTAAATTCCTATCGATTCGAACATTGAAACAAATTTATGATAAAAATAGATAACATCCTATCCAACCATATAGAAAATCATACCAAATACATTGAATTAACTAAAAAAAATATATTAAAGTTAAAATTCACGTGTTCTAATTGGAGGTAAATTATGAGAACTCTTGTCGAAGCCATATGTGCTCTAGACAAAATAATATGAAGAAATTATATATTGTTTAACAGATAAAACTAAAAATTAACCAAGATACATCGACTAACCAAGATAAGAAAACAATAAACTAATAACTAAATCTAAGAAATAGAGCTCAAGAAAGGGGGGAAATGATCCAAACTACATCAAGAATTATGATATTAAAAAGCACCAGATGTGTATTGAGTATGGATGTAACGAAATTAATATCTTCAAATCAACAGCACTCAAAACAGCTCAACACCAAAAATTAAATGAAAATTGGCTGTAGTTCCTCATTCGGATTCTCGAACTAAATGTTTCCTACAAAGAATCTTCTCCAAACAATGTCCAACAGAAAATACGATTGCCTTTTCTTTTCGCAATGCAGAGATCATTCAACACCTTCATGTATTTGGTGGTCTTTTGATGTATAACTTATTTTAATAATTATAGTTTCAGGAAGTTCCGTCACAAGAAAAAAAAAATATTAATTACCTTGCACGAGATGTTGAAAATTAGACCCAAGACCATTCTGCCTACATCGGTCGGTATCACAATTTGTTTGTTAGTCATGGCGTCGTGCACGGCTCAAGCTTGTTCGAAATTTAGAAAAATAAAACCTGAAAAATTAAATAAATATCAACAGAAAATGCGAGTCAATTTGGTAATAGGATTCATTGAAATGATTTTTTTTCTAATTTCTAAATCATATAGAAAAATACCAATTTCATGATGACTAAGATTAACATTTAAATAACAGCGAAATTCTTGATCCCAACCTTTTTGGGCCCATGAAAGATGACACAGAAAAATAAATATCAAAAAATCAAAATCGAAAAACAAAGCCAAATTGTTGATAAGATTTAAAAACGTCGTGATATATAAGTTATATATATGCACTTAATTTTCTATGATATATAGAAAGTGACCAATACATTAAGAATTAAATGATGCTATTAAAAGAAGCAAACCTTGGTCAGATGTCTATGAAACTAGGTTATAAAATTAATAATTTTTTATAATAAAAAATTATAATTATTAATTAATTATTTTAAATAAATAATTTTAAATAAATTATTAATTAAAAGATATATCAAAGTTATTATAACTTCAAATTTAACATATAATTAGAAAATATAAATTTGAATTTTGAAATGAGTTGTCTAATATATCTAAATGACATAGGACATAATATTAATGAAGAGTTGTATTAGAGTGACACTTGACAAAAAAAGATTAAAACTATTTATTTATTAGAATTAGAATACGGATTAGCAAATATGTAAAGTTTTTGTACGTTTTGTTCCCATAGTACAAATAAACTTTTTATTTTTCGTTTGGTACGATACTATTCAAAATACATGCAAACCTATTTTTTTTTATTTAAAGTAAATTACAACAATATATCTATCTATGGCGTTTTATATAATTATTTCTAATTTTTAACACTGTTCATCACATGATTTAATTTGTTTTTGCATAAATTGTCCCTGATATAAAAAAACATTATACTATTATTATGAGATTTTTATAATTTTGTAATTATTTTCACTTTTATATATTTATTTAGAAAAAAAAATGCTTTCTATATATCATTGTTTCATATTAGTAGAAAGATAAATAAAAACAAATTATAGAAAGATATTTAATTTTTCATTTATTTATTGTAGACTTTCCATATACCCAACTTTCCCCCACATATCTATACTAGCTATTTTAGGATCATTCCCGTTATACAAATCTCTTTTATGTTTTTTGTAGGCGGAGCTTCAACATATGATTTGGGGGCCGAAAATATAATATGTATAAAAATCAGTGAGCAGGAGGGCTACAACCAAAATTTTATATTTTTGGGTCTAATATGTATAAAATTAAAGTATAGGGGCTATTTGTAACAAAAAAAATCAGTGGGAGCCACAACCCCCCTCACCCTCATAAAGCTCCGCCCATGTTTGTACAAACGGAAGTATTTTGGATATATGTGAAATAAACAATTAATTTAAACATACTTCTAATTTCTAATTATGTATAAAGATGTGGATAAATATATAAATAATGTATGATAAATATTATTATTAATCAATCAAAATAAATAAGTAAATAAAAGATTTGTTTAATATTTATTATTTCTTAGTAAAATAAATAAAAAAGATGAGCCTTTCAAATGACTTTGGTGGGACTACAGATGTGGTTACAATACATTGTTAATGAACTATTTACCTATATCTATTTTTGATTCGGGCACAACATATCCTTATGTACAATAAATAGAAGAAAAAAAAATATATCAAAGGAATAACTACTTAAGGGATGTGAACTAAGTGAAAGTATATATTACACGTGTAAGTTAACCTTAAGATTGATTCTTACTTTGGAGTAACAATTGAATGTGGAGGTAACCCTTATTAGTTATTACCATTAAACCTAAACATATTCTTCTTCTTTTGTCATTAATACCGCCATTAGTATTAGCTATCCCAACTCCCATCAACACTTAGGTGTTGTTTGTTTTTTCTGAGACAAAATGTATGCAGTCTGCGGACCACATCTGTAGACCTCTGCAGTAGAAGAGGTGGACCAAACGTCTGCAGTCTGAAAAAAGAAGACTGTTTGTTTTTTTAACATTTTGCGGGCTACTAAAATAAACTGAAATCTAAATAAACTGGTTTTTTTAAACTTCAAAGTGATTTTTTAATATTTTTATGACTTTGTTATAAATAATTAACGAATCTAGATCAACTTTTATGTATTATTGTATAAAAAATAAAAATAAAAATGGTATGAATTAACGTTTATATTTGATAAAAACCAACAACTTTGGTTGCAAAGTTATAACTAAACATTATAATTAGTGATCAAAGAATTTGATACATAAATGGATGAAAATAAACTTCGATTTTTTCAATTAAATCTATTAAAAACGCACCATAAATATTTTTTCTCGAGAAATTGACGATACTGTATTAAATAATGTTTTTACAAAATTTGGCAAAAAAATATAAGAATATATTATGATTTTTTTTCATATTTATATAAACAACTTCAATGACTATTATTGTAATAAATCTTTATTTATAAATTTGTCAAAAATATCATGTTTGTATCGTCGAACGTTTTTTTTTTAAGTTTTGTAATTTTTTTTTAAATTGTTTTATTAATAAAGTTGGAAAAAATATAAATTAAAAAAACTTAAAAAAATAAAGATATATATGTTTTTTTAGGCTAGAAGATGTCTCAATATGTTAGAAGACTCTAGTCCACATCTGCGCCAAGAAGAGGGCGCGCAGACATTTTTAGGTCTGCAGTCTTCAAAAAAACAAACAGTCTGCGAAGGCTAATGTCTGCGCGTGGTCTGCACGGAGCAGACAGAAGAGTCCACGCAGATCTGCAGACAAAAAACAAACATTACCTTATTGTTTCTAAGATTAGTGGGTGTGGTGACACACTTGTCAGGGTCAACATAGACGTCACGTCATATTTGTCATACTTTAGCCAAAACTTATCATTTACATGACGCAGGTTGCCACACTTGTTATGCTATTTTTTTAAATTAATATAGAAAATAAATATTTCAAACACATTATTTTTTTTTAAACTTAAATTTCATTAAACATAAAAGAAAAATACAATATATATATATATATATATATATATATATATATATATATATATATATATACATATACACACACACACACGTAGAAATCCAAATTACAAACCTAGAAATGTAAAAAAACGAAACCATGAAAATTAAAAAAGCGAAAGCTAGATGTTATTTTTTTTGCAAGCTCTTTTTTGGCTTTTATCGTCATTTCTCGTTCGTGTCCGGATAGCTCGTTTGTGGGTCTCGTTAAGATGGACATGACATGAGTTTTTTCTTTCTCTTGTGCAAGTTCCAAGTATCACTCCAAGGACGACTTCAAATTGTCCATTTTTGTTGTTAGTTGATCGAAGTCACCGGAAGTAGTTGTCGCCACTTTCGCCTTTCGCTTGGCTTGGACTCTTCCCATGGGACGGGTGGCTCTTGGAACCTCAATAGGCTTCTCTTCATTGAGGTCAATCCCGGCATTTTCATCTAACGATTGACTACGTGTCGTTTCGGATGTTTTGGTTCTTTTTGAAGAACCACGCGTAAAAGTTTTGAAAGAGTCGACATCTTGCCATTCTTTTTTTGACAATTTTACAATGTTCCAAACATGTAGAAATTTGAATGGTGCCTCTTTTTGATTCTGATATATTTCAAGAGCTTTTTGGAAAATGGTTTCGTCGTTTGCATCACTTTACCATTTTCGTTTCACACTCGAAAACACACCGTTAAACTCTGTCACCACTTTGTTGACATTTCGCCACTTTTAATAAACTTGGTCTTTTTTTTCGGGAATCACCAAGATTCATCTCGTTGAGAAAACGCCGCGTGATTTTTCGGAAGAAAGTTGGACAATCTTGGTTGTTTCCGATCACCGAATCTTCGGAAACATCCACCCAAGTACGAGCTAATGCCTTTTCTTCGGCTGGTGTCCATTGCTTTGGAACCGTCCTTCCACTTTTTTTTAGTTGTGGGCGATTCTCTTCCAGTTCCGATTCCGTTTCAGGGACGACTTCGGGTTCCGCTTGACTTGGAAATTGGGTTTGGGTTTCGAAATTCATTGGCGAGTCGGGAATATCATCAAATGGATTAAAGTCATTGTCCATTTGGGAAGAGAAATTCATGTGTGGTTGGTTTTGAAAATGGAGTTGCTTTTGAAATTGTGGTTGATTTTGGAATTGATGTTGGTTTTGGTATTGTGCTTGACCTTGAAATGGGTAATATACTCCATCAAAGTGTAAATTTGGTGGATAATAAATAGGCCGATCTCGTTGATTTTGA